>NW_024881329.1:17905746-22810559 GCF_018691265.1 Tyto alba
AAATTCTGATTTTGCAGTGAGAGGAAGAATGGTTAATGTTGTCATTTTGTGATCAGATTTTTCATTGACTTTCATGAAAATTGTTTATACTACTGATACTTTGAAGAGTCTAGATGTTGACTTCTCACTACTCCTTGTATATCAAACTGCTCAGAAAGAGATAAAGCTACCAAAATCAGATCTCACTCTTTCCCAGTACACTCACATTTTCAGAAATGAAGTCAAAGGTATCATTAGATGTGCAGGTCTTAGTCATTAATGGGGTAAAGTTAATTTTTTCCCCCGTGCAATCTACATTTTAGAGTTAAAAGAAACTTCAAGTAAGACTGTAAATATGGAAAAAGATATCTCAGACCAGGCTTTAATTTAGCTAGCAAATGCATACTAAGCTGTTTTCTGGTATATAAGCAGTGATTTTTTTTTTTTTTTTTTTTTTACAATAAACTGTAATACAGATAGGCCATTACATTGTTATTTTACCTATGTTTTCTCAGTATTCTTTAGACGGTTACAATGTTTTAGGCATATGTCATTGTGTCATTGATAAGTGATAAATTTCTTTGTGAAAGACTAAGAATTTTAATGTATTTGCTTCTTACGTTGCTCACTATTTAAAGTACTTTTTTTTTTTTTTTTTTTTTGTTAAGTGGTATGATTATATCAGTTATATAGCACATACAGTCAGTTTCCCATACCAGCATTAGCAAATATTTTTTAAGAAATCACACTTGGATTATGGAGTAATTCTTTACTGCAACAACAACAACAAAAAAAACCCACTCCAAAGGCCAAGGACTTCTCATCATTCTTAAGGATGATTTTCAGGTTAAGGGGTCACTGTAAGGGAAAAGAGACTGCTGAGATGTCTTAATGAGGTACTGTGTTCATAAGAGAAAGATCTTGAATAAATACTTGCTTGGCTAGCTTTATGTTCAAAGAGAAAATAAGAGAGAGTATCACATAGTATTACTCAGAAGTCAAGGATTTGTGAGAAAATAGCAACAACTCTCCGGTAAGTTTTGGCAAAGACAGAACTTCCACATGTAGGAAGTTGTATGGATGAAAGAACTCTAAAAACAGACATTCAGTCACTTTGGTTATGGATCAAAGATCTAGAAAACATGATGCAGCCTCCTCAAAGCATCAGATTCTCAATTTACCTTCAAAAAGGTTTCCAAGATTGTTCCAAATAAAATCTTATCACAGAACTGCAGCATCATAGAATGGTTTGGGTTGGAAGGGACCTTTAGAGATCACCTAGTCCAACCCCCCTGCTATGGGCATGGACATCTTTCACTAGCTCAGGTTCCTTCCCAGAAGCCCAGAACACTTATTTTAGGACAGAGACAAATATATGTCCTTGTTGCGTATAAAATAAAGAAAATATGTTGAAACTTCAGAAATTCAGACGAGATTAGAACTGTATCATTACTTATCTGCACCAAGATTAAACTGATAATACCTCTGAAATAGGGAGCATCTTGGGGTTAGCTGCTTAGGAATTGAAAGTCTCTTTCAGAAGCTGAATGAGGCCTAAGAGTAGGGTAGCTTTTTCTGATTATTTATAATTTAAAGTTTTCCATCATGAGAGTATAATTTTAATGTTATTAGTTACAAATCAATCAACTAAAACTTCACCCTATTTTGATAATACGACTTCTGCTATGCATGAGAAAAATATTCTTGTTTGACAACAAACCCAAATGAGTCTGCCTGAATCCTGACCTCTAAGAGTATTTCATTAAAGCCTTATTCTGGTGCCATTAAAGTTTATTACCACTGAGGATGGCTCAGTTCTCTGAACTGCAGTGGGGGCCTTTACAAATTCTAGAACCTTCTTACCAGGCAGGAATATTGCAAATACAAAACATTTTCAAAGAACTTTACTCCACCCACTTCAGTAACATCAACTCAATAATGAGGGAAACAGGGGTGAAGCAAGAACTAGGATCAATCTGTTTCCTCTAATCTTGTACAAAGTTCCTCATACCATTGAGGAGTTAAACCACTTGGCTAACAAAGCATGATGATAAGTAGGACAGAGTCTGTTGTTTTCAGCCAGAAAGATATATTCCCAAACAAGAGGGTGAACTGGAAAATTTTTAAAAGCCAGAAATAGAAAGGAAGGAAGGATTGCAGGTTGTGATAAAAAATGAAGGTTAGTTTCCTCCATCTGAAAAAGACGAACCAATCTTTCACTTTTCAAACCAGTATGGGGAAGGTCATATATTTTACGTTTTTACTTCTTGCTTTGCCTTCTAAGCAGGGAACGTAGTTGCATAATTTTTAATTTTGTTTAAAGTCTTGAATACTGCATTCATCACAGCTCCAACTGAAACATTAGCAAACTCCTATTAAATCTTTCCATTTGGAAATCATAATTACCAACTGGGATCTGAGAGTCTATCAATTATCTTTGTTCCTGTTTTTGCTTTTTGTTTTCACTTGAAGAGTTACCATCATTTTGGCTTGAAGCAATTGTGGTACGTACAGTTTTTTCCTCCAACGCTTTTTAAAATGAATACCACCTGTTTACAAAGCTACATGGGCAACCTCTCACTTAAGAGTACTGGTCTGCTTATTACTGAAGCTTCTCTGAGCTGCCTCCCCATCCAACATTCCCACTGTTGGCCCTCAGGTTAAGAAAGAACACCCTCACTTAACTACGTATAACTGGATTTCTTTCTTTTTTTGACTCACCCCAGGGTTATCATATCATTTATCAAGAAGAGATGAAGAATTTTGTTTGACATAACTGTAGTCCATCTGGAAGGTTGTAGATCTAACATGGCCAAAAGCTATGATTTAATACAACACCATGACAGCTAGTAAAAAGCAGCAAATGACAAAAACCTCACTGAGCATTATATAGTTTCAGAACTGCTCTCACTAGTACTAGTTAAAAAGCTTCCTAGATAATACTTAGTCACAGAAACAATAAACTGAAGTTACTTATTTTCTTTCTCGTTGTCATGCAGCAAGACAGACAAAGAAAAAGCACGCACTTTGAAGCTTTGCCAATATTTTGATAAGCGGCCAAAGTCAGTGAACTGCACTTTGTCTTGTCTTTTATGTAAGAATAAGGATGAGTCATGCAAGACTAAAATAAACACCTTTTAGAGGCAGTCTTTCTAATAATAGCTGCTACATCTTTACAGTCTTCCCTACTTGGAACTATTCTATTACTGAAACAGTAGTATGGACCACAGTACACTCAAAGCTGATTTTACCTCAGCTGATTTTACCTTAGTGATTTGTTGCCATGATGATATCAAGTGATAATTCGCCCTAGATAGTCATATTGGCTTTGTGTGGCAAGGTTTTCGCAGCAGGGGGGCTACAGGCATGGCTTCTTCCCCCATGTCCAATGGAGCCACTGCCAGTCAGCTACAAGATGGACCTGCCCTCTCCAGCTGAGGAGGGGAGTGATAGAGCGGCTTTGCTGGGCACTTGGTGTCCAGCCAGGGTCAACCCACCACAACAGTGGGGCACAACAATTTTAGAAATGTGCTATCACAGAAACATTTATATATCAATTAATCCTACAGGACAGTGATACCAAAAGGAAGCTAGATTTCTGACTGCAATACTGACCTAGAAAACAGGAGTAGTACTTATTCCTAAAACATACATCATATCTGTGAACTGTTCTATACAAAGGATATTTTCAACATATGCACCCTGTTATAAACACATGAATTATATGTTGACACTCTGAGAAAACTGTTAAACCATTAAATGTCTTTCATGTGTCACTGTGTAAGAATGAGTATAACCATCTCCAATGGTTTTTTACATAGCAAATTCAAAAATTAGATACATGTTGAGTGCAGAATACTACACAGGTAATGTTATATAAAGCTAAAACCTTTCATAGCACAGCAAAGGTCAATAAACAAACTGAAAGGAAAACTTCCCTGAGTTACAACTGGACCATGAAACACTATTCATGCTTATCCCAACAGACAAGCTCTTCCTGCTTGAATGTGCATCAGACAACTGTGTTGGATTTATGCTTCTCTGGATTTAACAGATAGTTTTCAGATGCTGTCAAGCTCTCTGTCCTCTTCATAACAACAATCACCTCCTGTTCCTTCATCTTAGCAGTTAGCACAACAGCTAAACAATGGACTTGATATATGAGTGCTTATCCTCACGACAGCCTTTCTGTTATCCGATAAGAATCAATCACTTTTTCTGGGTTTGATCAGCCTTCTGTACAGTGAAGATTTATCCTAGTTAGAACCTAGATCTCCATCAGAGTTGTTTTATTTAAACATAGTCAAAATGATAATATTTTTAAATCACATTCTATAATTGTTCATGGCGAAAACCATTTTGTAGAAAAACAAGAAAATGCCCTGCAGGTTCAACACAACTGATCTTTCATTACAAGCCTCAAACAGAATTGCTGTCGGGTCACTGAATTTTGTCCTTCAAAACTGACAACCAAGACTGGCTGTTAGTAGAAAAACATTGTCAATGGCTTTCTCTAAGATTTAAAAACCCCAGTTAGCTTTTCATTTCCTCTGTGAATGTCTTAATTCTGTAACCAAACTTGGAAAAGTGAAGCAACAGCAGATTCTTTCATGGCTCTCATAGACCTATCATATGATGAGCATATGCCATTTGTGTTTTATCAGAGACAGAAAAATAATTTAATCTTGTTTCTTGTGCACTTCTGAATTATTTCTGGCAAAGAGAGTTATTGAGACTAGAAAATTAATTGTCCTGGCAGCAAGAGCAGTCTCTTACTAGCCTTTAAAAAAACAAACAAAAAATATAAAATTATTTATATATATATATATATATATATATATATATGAAAACTTGGAATACTTTCCACCCACACTCACTGTGTTACACAAGCAACAATCACAATCTAGGAAGTATCAGGCATATTATTTTCATGCAGCATGCCTTGTCTGTACAGATGTAGTAAAATTCAGATTTCTGATCATGTAGTGAAAGAAGGGGGACAGTACACACCTTTTAGTAGTGGAAGAATTGTGCATCCCACATACCTGCAAAGCTTGATTTGTATCTTTACATATACTTTTCTTTTGTTTCAAAGAAACTTTCAGATTAAGCATGGTTGTCAAATTATTTTCCTTTGGTTTTAACATACTGTTTTATAGAAATTTCTTCCAAAACAGTCATCCACTCAGGGATCCAGAAAAGATGACTTGGAATATTTTTCCTCACAAAGAAAAACCAAAATATTTCAGTAGATTACAATAAGACTGGAAGGAAAATTTCCTTACTAAATAAAAGGACCCAGCAACAGTGTCTAAGTCAAATTCCAGAATCTTCTCCCCATCAGCATCCAGGAAGGAAGACAGCTGCCCTGAGTATTCATTTTAGATACTAATTTGAAATACTCTCCAAAGTTAATGAACAAAGTCAAGGAACTAAGTTAATAGGCTGTTAGAAACTTTCTCACAATCTAAACTTGCAGCAGAATGAAAGATGAAGGTGAGAATGGCTATATTCCAGTAGACCTCTAACAGGTCTACTGTTAGGGAGGTCTACAGGTCTACTGTCAGGAAGACACCTGCATGGCAGAAAGGAGTAGATATTGTCTTCCTGTCTCTGCCTTCCCAAAAGTCTCTCCCAGCACACCATGTTTCAGACAGAATATGCTAGATGGATGCTTAAAGGGTTCATTAATTCCCCAAACCCAGATTTCTGAGGATCTGTGCAACTCAGACTGGTAAAATAGGAAGGGGGAAGTAAGAGGCAGCAAAAGTTGGGTGAAAGGGAGTTAATTTAAGATGTGTGTGCAGGGATGTTAATAAGCATTGGGAGTCAGCAACAGCTCTGAATTACTTCCTTTGGATCAAACACTCAAGAATTGTCTCATTCAGTTGAAATAGTTATCAGTACATGAATTAAATTTTAAATACAGCTCCTCTTTTGTGACATCAGGCACAACGTAGTTTTAGTTTGGCTAAGAGCTGCAGATTGTATTGGTCATAAAATCAGTTACAATGATCCTTAAATTTTAAAGGAGCAAATACATGGCCCACTAACATTTTCAGAGGAAAACATTCATAACAGTCTAACAGGGAGAATGATCCTTCAGTGCCTCTCATCTTTATTTGTTTTATTCTTTTGCTCTACCACTGTCTGCTTTGCCATCCTGAGCACTGTTCTACTGCCAAGGCACAAGTAATCACAGGAACATCAACCCTAGGATGGTAACAACACATTTTAGAATGTTAACTCAGATGGTTTTGGTTTAGATTAATAAAAAACAAATCACAAAGCTCCAGAAGAAAGTGAAATAATAAAATATGGCCCTTCCTAACTGCAGGAACAAGAAACATAGCTAATAAGTATCAAATTCTCAGCTATTTACTGTGTATACAATCACTTCCCCCATCTTTGTTAGACAGAGCACAGTTCAACTGACAAAATGTAACAGGTAATCTGGGAAGGTTCCTCATTGTTTTGTTTCTATCACAGAAAACTGGGTGTTTGTAAGGTAACTAACTTTCTCCCTCCAGAAGGTTAGAAGAGCTACAGGGTGTAACTCAATACCAGTCAAAACTCTACCAGCAGTTTACTTACTGAAGCTGCCAGCAGACTGTGCTAGTCCTCTCACGAACAGGCTACAAACATATTAAATATGCGAGAAACATGCAGTCCACTTTCTAGGTATTAGACACACACATGCAGAAATTGTTTGGCTGGTGAAGGACAGCGCTAGCTCTGATGTTCTCTCTGAATTTCTACTTTTCCTCAGTAGCATGCACAAATATCCATGATACTGCCCTAGTATCTAGATGGACAGAAACAGAAGCATAATTTATTGTGTTTATGCTAGACTAGCAAATAGAAATATACAGGTTCTATATTTCAGGTTACTGTAATAAATAATATTAATTCACTCTATGTATTGGGTCAGATTAAGGCTGCATATGCAATCTTAGGAACTTCAGCTAATGCAGAATACAGTTAATTAGATTCAGAGAAAAATGGGAAAAAGGGGAAGCATGCAAATGCCACAACATAGTGACAAAAAAAAATCAGATCATTTTTTTCAGGTTAAAAATGAGAACATTTTGAAATGAGAGATGAATGGGATTCTGGAAACACCTGCTTCAGGAGGTGTGCTCAAATCTGACTGCATTTTGAAGATGGAGCTTGAGAAGATCATGATGCAAGTCATCCAACAGAGTAGCCTAGCAAGATCTGAAAAATCTAGAAGGAATAAGCAGCATTTCTGGAGTAGAAAGTCGAGGGAAGACGCAGAGATACTCCTATGAAGAAGATCCAGAAATGGTGAAAAGAAACACTCAGGGGAAACACTGATGCAAGAACAGAAGGAGAAAAATAGACGAGTTAGAGAACAGTTTCATAAGGAGAAAACAAAAATCTGTAGCAGGCAGCATGACTGCTGATGCCAAATAGTACCCCAAAACACTAAATGCTTTTCTTCATGATAGCACCTCAGTCCTGCTTCAGAGCAAAACGTTAACTAAAGACAGCTATTGCACAGGCTAAAAGAAAAAAGTTGCCAGAGATACAAAAATGTTTTGCAATTCTTTTAATGTCTCCTCTGGGAATCTGTCATTCCTTAATACAGCATCACCCAGTAACAACAGGTAAAAATGTATCTCTACTTGCCATAAAAGCAGTGCCCATGAAGCTAAGAGCTTCCACTGATATACATCACCACATGAACCACAGAAGAACCTATAGTCTTTCTCATGCAAATTAATTGTGTTGCACTTCAGAAAAAAACATGGTAAAACACAAATCCTTTGGAACATACATAAAAATTTGATTAGTAGATAGCAGAAAAAGAGTAAAATTTGTAATGCAAATTTGTGTCTCCTTCTATTGTCATTTAAGATTTCACTGGTGCTATTTGACCTCTTTTCCAGCTCTTCTCTGTAAGAACAGATGGAAAGCAAGTGAATAACATGGAAAGGAATAGTAAAGTCCCATGCCTCTCTGAGAAAAACAAACATGCTGTAGAAATAGATATATTTTTGTCTTCTTAGCAGTGACTTTTTACTAGATGTTTCCTCAAATACACCCCTTTTGCTCCACAGTCTCTATAACTGATAAACCAAAGAAGGCAGCTTCCATCACTAAAACATTCCTAAATGCCTTTAAGTTTTTTTTCCCTTATCAATGACCCAGTAATAAAAGGTTCTGACATTTTACAGTGGCATTTGAAGAAGGCATAGATCACCTACAATCAATTTTTAACATCCATCTCTGTGGCATCTAGACAATTATTATCCATATTAGAAGACTTTGTAGCTGTAGAGCTAACAATATATGCCATACGTGAAAAAATAATAAAAATAACTACCCATTGAAGTATCTATTTGGAATTTTGTTAATCTGTGGATCTGAAAGATGAAAAATATGTGAGAGAAAAATCATTCCAGAAGTGACATCTCTCAGCTTTCAATGTATTGTCACATATATATTATTATCTGGGTGCTAATACTGGAACTGGCTTCAGAGAAGCCATGATAACAAAGGTGCAGCTTGGACCAGGTACAGCCCTAGTACGTACTTGGGCAACTATTGTTTGTGTAAGCCTGAGTTGCTCTACCCTCACTGCTCTGGTGCCTCAACGATCTATAACACAACCTTCATGGAACCTCTCCTGTGTGTCTGTATGTATACATACATACATATATAAATGCATGTATATATATGTAAATGTACCAGCTGCTGGCAGCATGATCAGCTGCAGCAGGTATAGTTCAGCTGCTAATTCAAGAGACATGATGAGAGGCTATGAATACACCCCTTGACTTGATATGTGACAAAATAAAGCATGATACTCTTGGCAGTACCAATGAGTCCTGATCATCCACACTTTGGAAAACCATGTACATTTTAAATACTACCACAAAGGATGAAGAAACCACTGCAGTGAGTGGATAACCACTATGTTTATACAGATTTGCTTTCTATGAGTCTGAAAGAGAATTCAAGGATAACTGCAGAATTGATTATACTGGTCTGGTGACAAAAGGACAGATCGCACGGTCCAAATTAAAGAGGATGGCAACAGATTCTTATGCAGCTGCATCTGGTAAAGGACACTGGGCCACGACTGGTGTTTGATACTGCTGAGACAGCTGTGGAGCCAGAAGGATGTATTAACATTTAATATCTACAGATTTTGCTTGTACTGCGTCACATGTAATCAGCTTATCACAACCTTTAGCTATTTCTGACCTAATTTTAATTTGTGATCCTCTCTGCCCTAATAATGTAAATGATGATACTCCTTTCATCTGAAGCATTGAGATAACTTAATGAATAACTAGGTAATAATGTCATCTCTATATTCCCTCTGCTGATATCATTGCACCTATGTTTTAGACTCTCAAGATTTGATTTTTCTTCTAAATGTGGCTCCAGCTTTTGTTTGAAAAAAACCTAGTAGTTTTCTGCAAAATATTGAAAATTCTTTTAAGTTATTTCTTAGAGGGTTTCCAGTTCCCCTGACTTTAAGGCGGAAGTGGCTAGAGGCGATATCAGAATTATTATGGATTTTGAATTTCAAGAATCTGTGTATTTTTGAAAATCTGGCTCTTAAAATATATATCATCTGGCCTTCCTGTACATTACAGGGGTAAAAACCAAGTTATTTCTCAATTCAGAAAAGGAATCAGGAGAGCAGAAGTACCTAAGTAAATAGAAATAAAGAGAAGGTTTTATGGACAAAGCCTGCACAGTATATTTGTATCATTATGTCTTAATCAAAACTAAAATCTGTTAATCCAACTAGAGTAATGAATTAAAGTATAGCAGTTTCTGTGCATTAACATATGCAATTGTATAGAAATACAAATTGTCTAGAAGTGTAAGAGACTCATCTGATTTTGACTGCTATCATGTGAAGAGGAAATATGAATAAGAAAATATGTCACTGTTTAAGTGTGTCTGTGAGGAAATGCTATTGCTGTAAGGAAGAGTGTGTGGGTGGAGATGCCGGAATCTCTTTGGGATCAACTGCTGCACTATCACATATAGAACTAACACTGCTGAAGCAAGTCCACCAATTATAAAATAACGTTTTTTTTTTTTTTACCCTATTTCTTAAACAGTGTTACAGATCAGTATTTGTTTCCCACTAGATAGCATATTTATTTCTATTAAACCACTCTCTGATAAGAAATGAATAACAACAGCTACAGCAAAGCATGTAACATATATTTGACTATCTAAACTTCCACCACAAGAAAGCAAAGGTATCATTTACCGTAGATTAACAGAAGACTGACTGAAGTCCCAGTGGTATTACTTAGGAAGTGACTGAAATAATTTCCAGCTTTGTTTCATCTTCTTTCAGAGTATTACTTAATCCACTTCACAGATAATTCTCCATTTACCAAGCACAAGAAATTTGAGACAGACACTGAAGACCAACATTATAAAAAATGTGCCTTGGCCCACAAGTTCTTTGATTTTTCAAAAGACACAAGCAAGTCCAGACTTAATGTAAATCTATCAAATGTGCAGGTGAGAACCTTTTTGATGGGAGGAAAGATGATCTATCTAAATGGCTAACTATAGACATGTGCATGTGCAAGTGTGAGCTCAAAAATCTGCTAGCTAATTCAGTTTAGTAGTAAGTTCAATATTCAAGCCAGTAAGTTGATTACTATTTTTATTTAAATAAAAGAAGATTCTTTTTCAAAGATAGATGTTGATACTGTTAAGTACTGGAAATGACAATACACACACACACACACACACACACATACATATATGTGTGTGTGTGTGTATGTCTCTTCCCTAAAGTATTATCTCAAAATGACCAAACTCTGAAGATTTGCTTTTTCCAAAATAGGTGAGAGAGAGACAGGGCAGAGTGGAGGGAAAGAGAGTAAAGGAAAGAAAACCTCTTTTAGCAGATCTAAGAGAATTATTTAATATACTGTATTTTGAGAGTGTCTTGGTTTGGGCTGAAAAAGAGTGAAAATTCCTTTTCAGGGACTAGACGAGTGCTGTGTTTTGGATTTAGCTTTGGGTTTGGTATGGGAAAAATGCTGATAGCACACTGATGTTTTCAGCTGCTGCCGAGACTTCAAGGACTCTCCGACTCCCCGTGTCCTGCCCGTGCGCAAGGGCACAGGGAGCAGGGAGGGAGCACGGCCACAGCACCTGACCCAAACTGGCCAGTGAAATATTCCATATCATGGCACGTCATGCTCACTGTATAGAGGAGGGGTGGTTGGGAAGGAGCTCTCTCTCTCTCTCTCTCTCTCTCGCTTCCGGGATTGCGATTGTGGGATCTTGGTATCTCGGGGTCGCTGGCCGGGAACGGGCTGGGGATTGGTTGGCGGGTGGTGAGCAATTACGCTGTACATTGCCTGTTTATATATTGCTTTTTGTTTTCCCCCCATCATCGTCATTGTTCTCGTTTTATTGCCATTATTAAACTGTTCTTATCTCAGCCTGCGAGTCTCCCTTCACCCCTCTAATCCCCTCCCCCATTCCCAGGTGGGGCGGGGGAAGGGAGGGTGACCAGCTGCGGGGGTTGGTTGCCGACCAGGCCCAAACCACGACGGAGAGCTATAATAAATATTTCCTCTCTTCCCAGATGAGAGTTTCTGTGAAGTAATCTCTTCAATAAATATGAACATAAGACCATTTGTTTTGCATTACAGGTTTAAAAACCACCAATCTATGTGTCAAGACAACTAATAGGAAATATATCTTTAGCACGGAGTGGCACAGTGAGCACCAGCGACAGCAGGCTGACAGACAAGAAACCAAATAGCACAAATCCTTAAGGCAGCACCGCATGGCAAAACCTCATCTTTCTCGTTTACTCATCTGGAAAGTGAGAAAGTACTTATTCCCCTTTTAAAGTGCTTTGGCATCTACCACTGGAAAGCAAGAAGATCAAGAAGATCTGCAAAAATATGTTTTTATAATATAAAATCTAAAACCAGATCATCAGTACTAGTTTAATCTGAAAAAATCTTTACTTAATATTAAGCGTGGATGTCAGAGACTCCTCCCCTGAACTGACACTTTAGGGCAGTAGAACTTTGTATAACTAGACAATAGTGCTTCAGAAGCTAAATCAGAGTGCAAACAATTAAAAAAAAAAAATCTAAGGTGTACAGATGGTATGTATATAATGGAAGAAGCAGGGTCAGAAAAATATCAGGAAAAGAGAATGAATTTATTAGTTTCTTGCAGTATACCAAGTAAATAATTTATAATTTGTTTGAAATTATTACTAACTTAAAAATAAAAATTATAATTAAATGGTAATGAAAAGAATTTTTTGCAGATAATTAATTCTTAAAAATAAAAGTAACAAAATAATCCAGTCTACCTAGATTTATTTGGTTTAAAGTAACACAGCAATGTTACATTTCTTAAACTCCTCTGGGGAAGGAATAAAAAATTGGAAATTTCCCATGATAATAAATAAAATTAGAGATATTCTGTTGAATAACAGAAATGCAAGTAACCGCAGGATTTGCACTAAAAGAGCCCTCCTGTAGAAGTACCAAAATGTGAATTTTAAGCTTACTGACTACCCAACAATTTCAGCATACACACCAGAATTATGATTCCTTTTAAATAAGAAAATTCACACAGATATTGATTTTACTTCAAAGAATTGAAATAATTTGGCAAGCTCTATTTAGAAGGCTGGAATAGTACTTTCCTTCATGACCCTTATATTGGCTCTTTTGAAATGAAAACTTCACAGTATAGTAGGAATTGAAAATGCAAAAAATGTGGCAGAAGGAAAGTAATCTTAAAACAGTGGTGTTTAATTCTTTATTATTTCTAGTATGTTTTAATAGTTAGCTGGCTACAGACTCTAAAGTCAGAGTAAGACATTTAATATCCTGGCCCTCAATTACCATGGAAAAAATGGCATGACAATTTGACGTTGATGTAGGTACATGGAAAAACAATAAATAAACCAAGAATTTTTGTGGATCAGTAGTTGAAACGGTATGACCATAATTTGTCCACTACAAATAGCACTGCATTCACTTGCAGCATAGTATCTTGCAGACTGATTGTACTTCAGCAGAGGAAATAATCCAGCTGGTGTACTTTGATTATGCATTTTAATTCTACACCCTCTCTTCCTTAGGCAGAAAGCACGTGCTTTGCTTGCTCAAAATTTCTTCAATATCTATGTACCTGTATCTTCACTAAAAAAGCCCACAAACTTTACCAGTTCTTCTATGATGTAAATAGATGGAATTTATATACATATGTAAAATACCTATTTGCATTCCAAGATGATGGCAGCAATATTTATTAATTATTCCTTTGTCAATCCTGTTAGTAGTCAGGAAAAAGTTAAAACCAACATTGAAAACTGATGCTAACAGAATGAATGAAGCCTTAAGCAATTACTTATTAGTTACTGCTATCAGCAAAATAATCCTCTGCAGAATCCTTTTTGATTTTAAGTTCGAGCAAGTATGCCAAGTAGCAAAACAGACAGGAAAATAGAAGGGCTCATCTTTGTTACTACAGTTTCTTTTGATAATGGTCAGAAGGGAATGACACTGAAACTCCTTACCATTTATCATTTGCCAGGAAGACCTTTAATGCTAGACAGACCAAAGTGGCCGTATCCAGCAGCTGATCCCCTCAACCACAATGATTCCCACCATCTCTAGCAAAGCTATGACCCTTGCCCACAAAGATAAAGACATTTAAGGTTCCTTTCAAATGCATAAGTAGTTAATGGCATAAACCCCTCTACACCTATGCATAGGTTTCAAAATTACTCTTCACATATGCTACTATGTTTGCTTGATAACACATACTTTAAAAAAATGGCCATTTTCCAAGTAGAATTATAAAAAGACTTCTGAGATAAAACAAGTCCAAGCTCCCATCTGACATTGTTGCAGTTATGCTATCAACACAAATGCTGAAAGTAGCAGATTCGAGAGAGAAAACAGAGGTCATTCAGAACAAGGGAATGGTCAGCATAAGAGACAGCATGCAAAGATACAGATGGTCACTAGAGACAGATACAAAAAGGCCTGATAAAAACTGAAGGCTGCTTAGAGAATAAAGCAGAAACTGTACAGACAGATCTAGAAAACCTTTAAAGCAACACAACATTTCAGCTGTATGCAGACCCTGAAGAGCAGAGCACGGCTGTTCTGCTACAGAAATGTCAAAAATTATTTTGGCCACAGAAATTTATTATGGAGATAGAAGACAAAGAAATAGATAATGTCTGAAAGCGATGTAAAGCAAGAACTATTCATTCTGGACACCAGTCAAGGGCTAGAAAGTAAGAAAGTTAAGTAAGTTTCTGAGCTTGTGAAAGTCAAGGTAAAGCAAAAAAGACTCCAGAACATTTGAAGGTGAATAAGGACGGTTTTAGTCAGATGTGAAACACACGTGAAACAGGACAAAAATGTTGAGAACACACAGAACTACTTAAAGGAACTGGGAAAAAGACATATCAATTTGCAGCAGGAAGCTTATTTCATCTTCCCAAGTGAGGATTCAATTCAAATGACAAAGACAAAACTAAATACTGTTCGGCAATTGCAGAATGTGAATTATTTTAGAGATGGTAATAAAGGAAAGAATAAATATCAGCTGAGAACACTGGCATAATAAAGATAAGCTGAAATGGAGGAGATTCAAGCAGCAAGAATCTATTTCTTTGTTTATATTGTTTTTTGTTTTTTTTTTTTTTTTTCCTGAACATTATTAAATTAATACTGTTTATCACAAGAAACTGATGTTCAGAATCCAAGCAAAAAACGTGAAAAAAGTCCACGTGAAATTGAGAGGTATATTATTTGTTTCTCAGACTCTGGTGTATGGAATACATTTCAAACTTCATTCATTTATTAAATGGAATAAATTAGATTTTGCCAAGCTATAGGTTAAAATATCACTAAGCTGCAAAGTAATGATTTAGTAGTATTTTTGTAGGAATTCAGCATTATCTTATACAATCCACTGAAGAAGGCACTAAGTGACCCATAGCAGCAGCAGAATTTAGGTTATAGCCAATTCACATACATTTAAGGATGAGGAATTCTGGCTTATTGCTAACTTGCATCCTTATTCTCTGTACTATTATGGATAGGAACATGTTTGTAGAAAACAACATTTAAGATTTTAACACTGATCAGAACAGAAAGATGGTGCTACTATAAAAAGGAAGCAACATGGAATTTTGTCTTCAGAATTAACCTGCTCTCTGTTGTAGATGCTGGACCTTGCAATCAACCGTGTGTCTATCTTTTAAAGAAAAATAACCTGCATATAAAATAGTATGCTATCAATTTCTATTGGTAACACTACAGGTAAATTTGGGAAACAGGTGTTATGACATCAGCCTGTGCTGCCAATCCCCGTGTCACCTATGTACATAAGTACAACTACCTCAAGTTGATTTAAAAAATAACCTATTCCCTTCCTCCTCTCCAAACAGGCAAACCCAGATAGACTGATCAAAGCCATTTTATTTTTTGAGACAGGCAATCCATTTTAAGAACTGTAACTTTGTCTCCTAAATTTAATGATCCTGCTATTATAAACTTATCACTATAGTTTTACGAGAACTTATATTTAAAATTTGCTTATATGTAAATATACGGGATCTGAAGGTGAGTTTGTCCTTTCAGATCAGCTCTCTTGATTGTCTAAATTTAATACTCCATGCAAACTGCTACAGATCACTGTATTTTTTATTTCCCACAGCTACTGCATATCACATTATTGTATCTGATTGCTAGAGTCTGTTAGCTGAGATTGATTAACACAGAGATCAGTTTATTAACAAAAGGCCTGATGCACAGACCCAGTTTCCATCAGTAACGTTTCCATCTAGATATGTGGAGTTTTAATCATTCCTATCTCTATCTATACCTACAAAGACTTCAATCCATTTAAATTCTTCTTAATTTGTGTTTGAAAAGAAACCACAAAAGAATGAAAGCACATTTTTATGGAGTTTTCTTGCCCACTTGAGCTGGAAAGCACCATGCCAAAGATAATATATTTGGGGTCCTATTTTCCTTTCCAAATTACCTCTATAGAAAAAAGTAATTAATATTCTTGTTGCTGGTATTGTGATCTATGTAAAATAGGAACTGAATTATTTTATTTCCTGCTGGCATTTCTATGTCTGATAACTGAGGATTCTGTAATCTACCAGACTATGTCAAATGCTTAAAAAAACATCTGATGTTTGGAACAAATGAAAAATATCCTGGTCTCATTTCCTGCAAAGCAATGAACTTTAGAGATGGCAACAGATACTTGCACCACACTGTGCTGCTCTCTAGCAACAGCACTGAGAGGTTAAACATTTCCCTCTTGTTCTCAAAGCTGCTTATCTCCATAGCTTCCTCTCATTCAGAATTGTTTCGTTGTTAGGAGCAAATTATGGTGACTTCTTTAAAATTAGCAACAAAAATGGCACAGGTAGAATGTTGGAACATCAGTAAGTATTTAAAAATCATCTGCTGTAATCACAAAACAGCCTAAATAAATTTCATTACTTTTATTACTCCTGAAATCACTAAACTATCCGAAGAGCACTTTAAATATAATTTTAACAATTAACTGATAGCAATCACTTTCTTGTGGCAAAAGATGGCAACTGCATGTCTTTTTTTAGAATTAATTTTCGCCTCAGAAAATTAAGACAAAGTCTTAAGCACAATGTAAATTTCAGAATACTAAAAGGTTTACTTATTTGTAGTAAGATGACTTTTATATTGCTTAAAAAAAATATCATAGAGATACAACCCGTAAAAAAACCCTATAAAATTGATGCTGTGATTTAGTCTCCTATAGAAATGGAAAAAGCCCCACTATTTGTCCCAGCCAGAGATTTTCTTAACAATGGAGAATGCTTAGCCTTACAATTCCTATCATTACCAGCAAATAAACCTCATTTTCTAGAAGTATTCAATAAAAATATCCCTCCACCTCCTTTATTTATTGATTAAATTAATGTTGTCGTCTATTTATACACAAAGATTTTTACAAATATAATTTTTGTGAAATTGTATAAGCCACTTAAAATAAACCCTGGGGTCATTTGTTTATGCATAGCTCTTGGGGCCTTTGCTCAAGACTTGGATGAGAGCAGCGAGCCAGCTGGGGAGCGGCGGTTTTCCCCACGTGGTTTGTGTCTGACCGAGTGGAGAAGAGTTCTGGAGCTCCTGAAACGATTCCCTCAACAACGTGTCTAGGAGGACACTAATCACTGTGAGATCTGCTTCTATTGTACGATGCTCTCCATGGCTGTAATTTCTAAATCTTGATGCTGTTACACATATCTGATATCCTTTTATGATTTCCAAGCAAGCTTGATTGCTAATATCCTAATTAGGATGGCTAGATGGAGAAGTGACAGCAACACCTGCAACAGCATGGACCTCCAGGAAGACAAATTTACCCAGGCTGCCATGGCGAGATTGCCTTCAGTACATGGCCTCGTTAATTTTTTCCAGCACAAGTACTGCTACATCATGCTTCAATTACTGCTCTGACTGCAGAATAGGCATAGCCAGGGATTACTCATCTGTTGCAGGACTTTTTTATGAACTAAGTCAGAGGAGCCAATCATCTAACATTACTAGTAGCTCAATTAGAAATAAGTTTGGAGACCAGTTAATGATTGTGCTTAAACGCATTAGACTGCACCTCCAGTTTACAGGCTCAAAAGATATTTCAGGTACATTACATCTAACGTGCTAGCACCCATACTAAGACAACGGCATTAGATTTTTATAAATACATCAAGACTCAAAGGAAAACTAGCACCAAATAGGTTTCTATTTTGTGTACTACTGTTGGTGTTTTAAAGCTTAAGAAGTGTAGTTAAGGCATCGTATCTTAAGCACCATGGACATGACTTCACTGAAACATATATGAATTTTTAAATAAGTATGTGAAACCAAGGTTGGAATTTCAAGTTAAAGTTAATCTTTTACATCCAACTGTATAAAGACCAAGGAGTATGCCAAAAGATTTCTGAAATGCCCTAAACCAATGTGGGCAAATTATTAGTCTCTTGTAAAAGCTATTGAATAATGCAGTTATTCAAAGAAAGAGCTAAGTGCTTACTACAGAACACCAGTTTGGATGCTGGTTTCTTTTTCATCTCCCTATTGTACATCTCAACTATCCTTCTCCAAATATGAACTGTGAGTCCTCAAACTTAAGTACTCATCACTTGGAAAAAAAAATTACGTATGTGACAATTTCATCATTCTAACAACTTTTCATGATTCTAACAACTTTGCACTGTAATTTCAGTTAAGATCTTCTCACAATTTTGTTCTCCAAAATCTGACGCAAAACCAGACCTCAATAATAAACCTGTTCATTTACAGCTATAGCAAAGATGAACAATTGAATGTTGATCTAGATCAAGAAAATATTTTATGTTCTCTTTTGCTGCTTTTTATTTCTCCACCTCAGCCTCATATCTCTATGACAGTCATTATACAAACTACATCATTCTGCAGCCCACACAGGCAGTTAACAATTTATCCCTGTTGTCTCAATCATATCCACTTATAAAAACGGCTATCATTCTTGCTTTGAGATTCTGATAAATGAATATGAATATTAATTTTATCCCTTGAGTCTTAAAACTAGTTTCCACTGTCCCTTTAATTACTTGGACAAACAGGTTGGGATCTTCATTTCTGTACCCAGCAAGCCACATATCTTTGAATGTGATCAAAGAAACAGTCTTAATACTCTTGATCTCCCTATAAAAATGTAAGTTAGCAGTGAATCATGTCAGTCTTCCACACAGTACACTGCAGTTATGAAATTTCAGGTATGTGTCAGCTACTTCACTTACATCTGTTGAATCCACAACCAAGCTCACTATACACCTGATGATTAGCTGTACAATTAGTCCTATTAAAAATCCTGCTGTTCTTGTTCAGTCTGTAATGCTCTTACAGTAGTGAAATATCTCTCTCCCCATTAGAAAAATCCCATGCAGTAGATGGAAAACTTCAACCACCAGAAAAAAGTTTAGCTTTTGCTCAAATTCAGCTTTTGTTCTGTTTTCCCTTTCAGTGAAAAGAGTTAAGCTGTTACTCAGATTCCTCTCATATACCAACATGTCATCTGTCACTAAATATGTTGTCTGGCTTTCACGCTGACACTATAATTTCTTTTAAGCTTGGGATCATGTGATGTATCAAATGTCTCACCTTCACAAAAAAAAATAAAATAACTTGTGGCTAGCTCAGCCAAGACCTCCAAACAGGAGCACAAATGAAAACCAGCATTTGTATTATCACTGATCATTTAAGAGATAGTGTGAGCTTAAAACGAATTTCAGTATAAACAAAACACCTTTGACTGTCTCCTTATTTGACCATGCCTATATGGAAAACACATCATGCTATAAATAGCACAGTCTGATTAAATCAAACTCCTCACATGAAATTAATATTTAAATTGAAAATTCACTGGAATCCACTGAAATTCACAATTTCAAAAGACAATTACATTTAGAAAGAATCAATATATGAGCTGTCTTTTTGTTATTTTGTTATTTACAGGAAAAGCCAAAACATTCTATTAGATCATTTATCAGCTTTAACTGATATAAACCGTGATGCATCCTTGAAGATCTCTGAAAGATTCAAAATAAGAGAATTGCTGTTCACTATTCCATTATGCTTTCCAAGCTCACAGAAACTGCAAATATTATGCTTTCTCACATCTTATTGCCAAAGCTTAACCTCAGGTTAAGTGGATATACCTTTCTCTAATGGCTATGTAAGATCAACACTGAAAATGGTGTAACTTTGGTCCCAAAGTGTGTATTTTATGAGACTTATAAACTTTGTTTGTATTATATAACAAATTATTGTCTTCCAGAAGGCAATTTACATTTTTAGAAAATTGTGTTTTGCACTTATTTTTGCACTAAAAAAGGGCATATGTCTGACATTGTTGCTATATGATACACATCAACAACTAATTAACTCAGTCACATTTATTTCATTGTTTAACACAGCTGGTAGTCTACACAAATCTTTTCCAGCTCATATTCCAGAAAGAGTCTTGTAACAGAATAACCTCCAGAGAAAGAGGTTAATTCAATGGTTTGGGAAAGACTGCAGCCACAGGCAACGTGCAGCAAAGCAGACTCACCCTCCCTGTAGTGATTTAAGAATGTGGCAGAATCTGTGCTGTGCCCCCAGCAAGGTACACCACAGACCATCCCCACAGTGTTGTGGAAAAAGTGCTGCTTCACAGAATTTGGTCATTAACTTCTCCATACTTAGTTCTCCTACTGAAGGTGGTATTTCTTCACCCTTGAAGCTGTATTTGTAACAGACTAAATCCATTATAAGAGACAGTCCAGTAGTACCACTAAGAACATCCTTTCTTTCACGTGTAGGATAATCAGACAGAAAAAATAAAATAATTATTAACAAAAGAAAAAAAAAATATCCTTTGTTATTGTAAGTGTACTTCTTGATCAGAGAGTAATAGCACACAATTACTCCATAAACTTAATGGAAATGACATTAATGAAGGGCCAGTAGAATATTCCTCTTTTCCTATGCATACCATGACCAGCTAGCTAGATGCCCCAGCCAGCTGTATGGCTTGCCGCAGAAAATGCGCTTCTGAAAGCTCAACTAGAAGAAGAGAGAAATCAAAAGTTCATTTTCCTCCTTTCAATAAAAATATCTGGAGCATATTTAAACTTTTCATGTGTGAACTTTTCATCACAATTTGTTTTAGCAATTTGGAGGAGTACAGCAGCATTAACTACATAAAATGAGTAAGAAATCAGGCTCCCTGAAGTCTCTGAAAGACATGGCCAAATCTGTGCATAGAGAAACCTCAGTTTCTTCAGCATAATCTGATGTTTTGATTTTCTGCTAATAACTCTATGGATTTGTGACAAACTAAGAGCATAAAGGGGTCAGTGTATTATAAATAAGCTGTTAATTTACTTTGCTTGATTATTTAAATATGACCATATAAATACTCGAGAACAAGCAAAAAATCCAATGTGTTAAATGGAAAAATTAATGAACATGTGAATTCACTTCATCTATCACATGCTGATTTCAGTGAAGCCAGGATCCTACCTTTATGTTTTCAGTGACGGGTATTAGCCAAGGATACATGTCTTTAATTAGGTAAAGAACCATTAAAAGTTATGAACTAAGCTCAGCTGGTAAGGAGACAGTTTGTCCTGTCATTTATTAACATATACTTACTGACAGGAATGCAAAATTTTAAATAACTGATTTTTAGCAAACATTTCTTCTATGCTTGTAAGCAACTCTACGCAATTGGGATACATTCACTAAAGCAATGGCTTTAAAGAAAGGTACAGGACAAAAAAGGGCTAGTATTTACACCTGTGAGCACACAGAGCTTGTGGAGCAGCAAAAATCAGCCCACAGACACACCCACTGTGCCGTAACAATTAGAAGAGAGACAAAGAAAGTCAGGAAAAAAATAATTTGAACAGTAAGCAGTCTACAAAGAAGCCACATCTGATTAATTTGGGAATAGCCAGTAAGTATTTTTGAATTAAAGCATCATATATCCTAAAAGGAGTGATCTAGACTTAAGGATTTGGCCCGCCAAAAAAAATTTTTTTCTGAACTTTCTTCTAAGAGTTTCTAAATAATTTATAAAAATACTTCTAATGAAGACAAATAAGTTAACATTTAACGATCCAAAATACTTTACATGTGTATGCCAACACTCAATAAAAAGTCCAAAGAAAGAGAAATACCCTTTCTGTTGCTAAGTTAGTACTTCAGCTAGATAAATTTACGCACTCATCACGCTTTATCACAGACTACTATGGCACAGAAGTGCAAAAATAAACTTCATAGATTACCTTACAGTAACTATAGTCAGATCTAGCAAAAGCTGTTGGAGATGGAAAGGGACAAGTGAAAAGATAATTAGGGCACTGATGAACCTCCCTGTTGGATCTGACTAGAAACACCTGGTTATACTATACTGGGAACACCAAAATCTGACCCAATTTATCAAGTTTTTATTTGACAATACTGTCTTATTTTTCTTTCTTTTCATAACTATAATCACTTGATTATCATTTTTTTTCCACGGGAAAAAATAAAACCCAACCCAGTAACCAAAACCAAACTCACTTGGAAAGAAAGTTTTAGTCAAAGACCACTTGCTTCTGCTGAAATCTTATGAGGACTTCTTAGTTTGTTCAGTTTAATTTATTCTCTGAGGAACCTAGTAGGAACAGTAATTACGAAATACTGAAGATGACTATCAAAAGGGAGATGGAAAACCTGATAGAATATTCTTCTTACCAAAGAAGATTAAGAAAAATAAGGATCTTGGATGTCCCAGGAAACAACATTCAATAAAATATTAATTCATTTTTTTAAACAAAATGAATATCAATATTTTCATGTATCTGCCCAGTAAAGCTCTTCTACCACTGCAATACTTTCTTTATAATGCATATTTGTTTTAACAAGATGGCTGTGCAAGATGCAAAATATTCTGTGGCTGGAGGAATAACTGCTCTCCCCTTTGCGTTTACTATGCGTCAGCCCCAACAAAGATGCGCTCAGGGGTTGCTGAAAAGCTGAGGCTCTGACCATCTTTCCCCCAAAGGGAAAGGACTACTTTGGATCTCTATCACCAGATCAACCACCAGTTATTATTAAATTTGTAGGAACAATGATCTTATGACTAATGACTTAAATATAATGACTAGATCTTATGACTAATGAGTAGATCTAATGACTTCTGGCTCTGTCAAATTTACATGAAATTAACCAATATGTTGAAAAATGGGGAGGAGGCTGGGTAGCAATAAATGGTTGAACAGGCACACATGGAGACTGCAAAACTTGCCCCTTAGGAAGCCAGTCTAAAAGTAATAATAAAAAATAAAGTAACATCTAAGTGAGCAATCAACTTATTTTAAATTTCTTTGACAATCGTTTCTCTTCAGAAGAGGTGTCAACTCCAAAATCAAAGTGTGCTAGCAACCAAGGTTCAATTTAAAGCAGTTTCCTATCAGCAGGAATTAAGCTAACCTAGTATTTATGAATCTTTCCACCCTTCCTAGTTGCAGGGAGCATATTATACTGTGTATTCTAAATCTTTTCTCCAGTGAAGCAGGACATAGAAGAAAACAGAAAAATCGTATCTTGTTGAAGAAAACATTGCAGTTAAATTGTACTTTGGAGAGCAGATTACTGGAGGTTTGAAGGAGAGGGGTTCTTCAGGGGAAAAATGCATTTGGGATGCAGGGCACAGGACTTGTAAGGAAGAAAAGACTGTATAAGTACACAGGCTGGGGCAACTAAGGCTCCCAGCTTCCTCACACTGGCTGTCAATGCCCCTACAATTAGCAGCTATCAAAGCAGATCAGGGCTGGGCACCGCAGCACAGAGCTGCTACAGGAAGGCACCAACTACCCTTTTCTAATACTCTTCCTAATAACAACAGCCACCATATTATAGTAGTAGGTGTGGAAAATAAGATCTGCAACAAGAAAAGTGGTTATTAAACAGCTCAGTCAACATCCCCTCCCATTGACACAAAAACATGCAATGTGGCTAGCTAGTAAAATCACTTCAGTGTTTACAAACAGCTAAAACATATTAGCTGTGCTTCTAAATTTATGTGAAAACCAAAAAAACAGAACATCAACTTCAGGGTAAGATTATGATAAAATATTTTCCACTTACCAGCAAACTCTGGCTATACATTTTCTTAAACAAGCAGAGGTAAAATAATTACATGTTTTACCTCTCATACTGCATTTTATTTATTCAGTTTCTCTGAGTCTCTGCAATGTAAAATTCAATTGACAGTTGAACTAAACTAAGTCAATTCCAACCTAGATGCTTAAATAAAAGCAAAACACAGTAGTGAAAGCATATAGATTAAAAAAACCCAACCTCACTAGGCATCTTTAGTTAAACACGATAAAAAGCAGTTTCTCTTTTTGCATGAAGGCATTAGAGACCAGCCAAACTTTAGATGGGAGGCACAGCAAGACACTTTCTGCAAAACAACCTGGAAGTTGGAATCTAACTATTTCTCCTAGCTGACATCTGATTTGTTAACCAAATGCACTCCTGTAATGTAAGGTTGTTTTGCTAGACATCTAAAGACAGACATGTGACAAATGCAACAAAACATTCACAAAGAAAACACTTTTCTACGCACACATTTTACCGCTTCTTCTGAATCTGCAAAATATGCTGTGTAGTCTTGCCTGGCATTTATTAACACAACAGGAGAGACTTTGGGGACAAACTGGGGAAGCAAGTGAATGGAGGAAAACTGGGAAAAAGAATGTAGATGTGGGGGAGGACTCACATGAAACATGTGGAGTAGCTAATGACATCGTTAACACCAAATTAAATGGAGTTTTAATGAGCATTTTCCCCATAGGAGATGAAGCAGTAAAAACCTTACTTGCTGGAAGTAGTAACTAGATGAAGATTTGGTTAGGCTTTTCTGGATCTCTGAGATGCAATTTGTCTAAATGGAATTTTTTAACAAAATGCCATGATATAAATATACAATATTCTGGAATCTGCCAGATTTTGCCATCACCCAGAAACATAACTTTTTATCTGAATCCCTCCCATAGGCTAAGATGTGATGTGGCTGGTAAAACAAACAACTGGGACCTATCAGTATGTATTTGAAATCAGTTTGAAAATTGTTTTTTGGATTATGTAGCTGAAGTGTTAATTACTTTTTTATTAGTATTACTTTTAAAACTCACCCTTTCCTTCTCAAAAAGTAAACATTTCTGAGCTGGGAATTCTAAACACCAAAGAATGCTTAGTCAGCTATTTTACCAGCAATTTAAAAAGGGAGTCACAAAATTAAAGAAGCTTCTCCCCCAAACTAGGTAAGAAAACTCACATTTATTCAGATTGGTTGGGTGAAAGAAGGAAGCTGGGAATTGCTACTGAATTTTTCTTTTCAAATGTAAGCAGACCACTGCATGGTGAGTAACTAAATGATGTTAACTTTGTCAACCAAAATACTAAAGAAATGTTCATCAAAACTGAATCTGCAATTTAAGTCAAGGCCTGAACTAATTCTAGGTGGGAAGAAGACAATTAATTCTGTGTGGGACCTTTTTGATCACCTTTTTTGGTGCTGTTCTAATACATGTGCCGTTAAAACGTGGCCGTGCAATTATAAACCACATTCAAAGTATGAAGGGTCTTTACCACAAATAATTGAGGAAATCAACAGTCATACCAGGCAGTGAGTTTACAGAACGGGCTTCACTCAAATACAGACACATACCTAATATGCTTCCAGGTGCACCCTGTCCTTCCCAGCCTGCAAACCCAGAGGGGCTGTGGCAGTGGGTCGGCTGGAAGTACCCTGGGGAGATGGTGGAGGAGGAGGCAGTGACCTTCAGGAGCACTCAGGACTCGGAGGAGCCCCACTCTCACACCTGCGGGGCTCAACACAGCTATCTGCAAAATTATGGACTACTCTGGCCAGCTACAGCTGCATGTGAAGTGTGCTCCTAACTGAGAGGCACCCAGATTGGAGGAGGCAGGTCCATGCTGGAAAATGGAAAATACCTGGGAGTAAGGAAGAGAGTGTGTTTGGAGGCATTTCTGCCCCTGGTCCTCTGAAGACTTCAGGATATAGCTCTTACAGATGGAAAGCGTGGCTCAGTGACTCTAAAGCAAAACATGAACTGTGAGACCTCCTGATTACCTGTGACTGAGAAAGAGAAAATTGTGAGGGTCTATTCTGAGCAAGGAAAAGGGATTTAAGCAGGGTTTTGAGGCCAGAAATTCAAAAGGTACCCACATAATAGTGGCCAAAAATAGCACATTTGTAGATGGTATTAAGCACTTGGCCATATCTATGTAGACCTTCCACTAACTGGTTTCTTCAAAATTAATTTATATTTCAAAAGATTAGATTTCAGGTTGCCATTGTAGCGCAGTTAAATTTTCTAATATTAAGGGTCATAAATTAAATCTGGTTCAGTTCAAAATCTAGTTATGTATTTAATTCCATTAACTTCCTGGCACAGAAAATTTATCCAGGCAATTACACATTCTGTACACTTGTAACTAACGGTATTATTATAAAAAAATGTTTTCTAGAAAAGGCATGTCTTTGCTTCCCAAAAATCAAACAAGTTTCATATTTTTTCCTGGTGGCTTTTTTCATTTAACTCTTTGCTATTCATTAGGAACCATGAAGTCTAAAGAGCAAAGACTGATGGATCCAATCTGTGTGTATTAGATTTGTCTTGTAGCTTCTGTAATTTCTATTTTGCCTGTGCTGAAGAATTCAGTTAGATTTTCTGATGGATGTTATACAACACAAAAGTGCTGAAATATGCATCTGAGTTGAAGCCAAATAATGTTTTATCTATATTGTATTGTAAATTATTAATTCTTATGAATTATTAATGCATATTCAATGCAGAAATCTTTAGAGGCTTAATAAACATTCTACATCTGGACAAGATTTTAAATACTACTTTTATTTAAATACAAAGCAAAATAAATAGGTTATCTGTAGTACAGTAACCGTGGCATAGCAATAATGGCCTCTTTTGATATTTATCTAATTCTCATATATCTAGTCAACCTATGAAAAAAAATCACATTACTTTGTTTCTTTTGTGTATTACAGATACATAATTAATCTACAAATCTGTTAAAAGTGCCATGAAGTAAAATCAACAAGCTCAAGGCACTAGATAAGTCAAAATAAATATTGTCAGCATACTTTGACACATGGATTACCAGGTAACAGATACTGCTTTGATAAGCAAACACTCAGAATCTGAGCCTGGAAGTTCCATTCTAGCTTGGTAGTATCATGACTTTCAAAGGAGAGCCGTTGTATTCTCAACGCTCTTTTGTTCAGAATAATTAGACTGCATTGAGAAAACATGTTAAAGCTTAAAAATTCACAAACAGAATATCAGAGTGATTTCTACAAGCTCACTACCGTCTACCTTTTGGAGTCAGATAGGTTTTATCCCATATTTAATAAAAAAACATACAACCATCTCTGGGCTTAACACTCCTGTTACACAACTTGCATGGCTTTTCAACGTCTGAAAAATTAGTTTAAAGCATTTCTAAATCATAACAGTAGAGAATTAACATAGAATGTGTCAAGACAGTTAAGTGTTATCAACGTAGCAGAGAAAGGTCACGTTTCTTGAGATAGGAAGGAATGAAGAATATGCATATACCTCTCCAAATGCACATTTTTTTTTGTTATTATAAGCAAGTAAGTGAATCAACATGTAAAGCAGTACGAAGGACAGGACAGATGCAGTTAAACATAGCATAAAAAGAGTGCACCTGCTGCTGATTCAAGAAACAGAATGCAGGTGTGTTTTAGCTAAAATTCTACAAATTTAATTTGGAAATGTTCTTGGCTCAAAACACTCAGGAACTGCATCTTTATACCGACAATGCTCATGCTAGCTTCATCCCATTAACACAACCGCTTGGCTGTGCTGTTGATACAACTGTCTGCAAAATGGATCTTTAAAATGCATCACTGAAATAATCTGGTTTAAAAAATATCTGTTTTGAGGCAGAGTATCAAAACCTGCAGCATTAAGTTTTACTACAATTGCTAGACTTAAACCCATAGCAACAACAAATGAAAGGCTCCATCCTGAGCCTTCCCTCTGTGACCTTATCTCAGATATAGCAGTTATACACCTTGAAGTCTTCTTATTTTGTATGAGATTTGATGACTACACAGAAATGCTCTGTTAGCAGTCCCTTACTGCAATCCAGTCTGATAATATCAGCTGCTGGGGGCTTTGCCAATATATCACAGAGGCACAATAATGTAAAAGAGAGGATATCTTTAAAGCATATTCTAAAGTGCTGAGGATAACAGCATGCTTACATCTCCTCCTTCTGTATCTTCATCTTGCTCAGAGTTTAGGAAAAATAAAAATGAGTGCAAACTTCCATAAACCTGAAACTATGTTAGAAAGGGGACTTTGGATTCAATCATTTGTCTATAGCAAACAGCATACACTTTTGCTTCTACATACATAGTATTTGAATTACATACACAATTTTAACAGAAAGAGAAATGAAGGGTTAGTTATTAAGAAAAAAATGGGACATAAAAGAGATTATTTGTCACTTAACAGCATGCAATGAACAGTGCAACTGCTGTTTCAGAGTCCTTTTAACTTTCAAATAAGGATAATTATTAGTATATTTACACTCTTCCTCTTCCCTCAAAAATACTACTTTGAAGTTCTGCTATATTATTTCTAGTATGTTAACACATCAACATACTTCTGATCTCCAAATCCTTCTTCAAGGCTTTCAGTTTAACTTCATGCCCAGTGTTTCATATATCATTAGGTATAGTTTCATCCTTCCTTGGGGCAAGAGAGTATGACTGGATACGTCCTTGATATACACACCCCAGACAAAAAGGTTTGAAATTATTCCATAATTCTTTCTTACTTTTTGGTTTAGAATCTGTCATCATGGAATTAGCAATATTTGCTCTGCTCTTCAACTAAGATGATTAAATCAATTACTAGCAGAAGTAGGTTTAATTCTGTATCTATTAACTACAAGTAAAAAAGATAGAGACCTGAGTTACAGTGTGCCTTATATAGGGTGTTGCATCCTTTAAGGCATTTTTCCTGCATTTAGGTGGAAATTTCTTAACACGTATTGTGATTCTGTGCAAGAAAGGATTATTAACTCAACATGTAACTCATGAGCAATACTTTGGTCAAAAGATATACCTGATGAATTATTTAAAACTATTCTGAAAATAACCCAATCTGTAAGTATTTAAGCAGATAAATAAAACATATGACATTTTTGTATCTTTACCAACTTGTTGAAGTGACCAAGCACTATAAGCAACCTCTGGCCTTTAAATACCAACAACACTTAATAACGCTTGTTTATATGTTCATTCAAGCTAACAATACTGGGCTGAGACCTACTCAGAACACAGTAAAAAATTCAAAGACAATTTAAATGATTTTTAATGTCATGAAATGCAAAGTACCAAGTTGCTCTTGTACAACTTACAACTTGGAGAAGGCAATGACACTGATTGTATAAAGTTTACTGCAGTGTCACCGCACAAGCCAGAACATGTGCCTTGACATTCAAATGTGCATCCCCACATCCCCTCTCAAAACCAGGAAGAAATTACTTCTATTTCTTCTCTTTCAATAATACACTTGCATCTGCATAATACATTTATACGATATTTACATTTTTTGACACACTGTCAGTAAGCATACAGGCTAGTTTGGGCTCAGTGTCTCCTCTTGATCCTACATGTGTACTAATTGCAGAGGAAGAAAAGGTTTTCTAATTAACCTGCTGGGAAATATCAGGAACCTTAACATTTCCCACTCTACTTGCAACTATCTGTTATCTTTCTGTTTTACTACAGGCTATTCGGACTGCTGTCAATCTTAGCAGACTGGACAGGTCATATAAGAGTCAACTACCACAAAATTCAGCAGGTCACTGAAATAGTAAGGAGTGAACAGTAAAAAAAAAAAAAAAAAAGTCTTCTATCTTTTATAGAGATATCCTGATTCATTGATCTGGTAAAATTTCTCAATATACGTAACAAGATCTGGGTTTAGAAGCAGATTTTCAAAATGCCTTGAAAACCAGCTCTATAATTGCACAAATAAGAAATCTGATTATGTTTAAATATTTTAAAATTAGAAATGCAAGGAAAAATTTCTTTGAGAGTAAAGCAACCCCATAAAAACATCTGAAAGGAGTTACAATATGAAATTTATAGCCAAAACAGGCAAATGGAAAAACAATGACATTCCAATCAGAAAGCCCATTGGCAACTAGTATTTAATTTGGGATATTTAGCTAGCTTTTTATAAGCCTATATTTCATTTTGTCACAGGATTTTCAAAATTGAAAATGGTGAACAGAACATTTAACATACTACAAATGTTGTATTGGACTACTGCCAAGACCAGAAGGTATATTCGATCAGTTTATGAACATATGTCTTAACGTGTTTAGAAGAACTGGGGTGCAGTTAAATTCACAAAAATTATTTAGCAGATGGAATCAAATGAATGTGTTTCTGTGTCTCTTTTTCATATAATTGTGTTTATTTTATTTTTGCTTACAAAAAACCTAAAACAGCCATAAATCTAAAAACAGATTTTTTTTTTCTTGTTGAGATGCAAAGATGAGTATCAAAAGCTGTGTTGAACTGAAGGAACAAATCTGTATGATCTGTATTTCCTCAATTATAATATATACAGTGTAGAACATTTCTAGCTAGGAGAGCTACAAGTTAACTGTAATGTGACAGTATTTACATATCTTTTGAAATGTGCAAGAATGACTAATAAAAATATGCACCTATTAAAATCTAGCACCATTCCAGAAGGAGGAAGCCATTGTTGTTTCTAATCTGAAGTATTTGTGACAACCCTAAGCATACAGTCCACTTCAGTTCACCTGTGACAGGAAAACTAATTAAAATAAGTAAGGATAAACCTATAAAACCACCACATACTGGGAAAGGAAAGCTGCAAAGAAAAACCCTGGCATGCATCTACTCTAATTCTGGAGCGTGCGAGGAGAATGAAATGTAGATAGCTGAAACTCCCTGACAGTTTACTCAGATTTCCAAAGCCCTTTTGACAAGCTCCGTGCAAAAGAGTATTAAAGCATGAGGTAAAGCCATGAAGTAGAACCTGGTTAAGAAACAAAGCAGAAGGAATTAGTCATGCCTTTTAGTGCCTTGAAAGAAAGTGTAATGTCCCACACTTCCACAATGGGGATGAAAAAGAGGCTGAGTAGCAAAAAGGCAAACCACCATAGTAGACAACCATTCTTAGAGTCTGAGCTTACTGAAATTTCAGAATGAAACTAGCTGGAGAAAGTAAATGGGAAGTCTTATACCAGAGAAAATGTAATCCTTGGGAACAGAGGACATTCAGAACTGACAAGAGACCTGTGCTTTATTGCACATGTACTTCTGTTCACATTTTACATTACGTGATAACTGAACTTCCTCCCAAATGAAAAGGAGACATACTTGAAAGTCCCCACATTTATCACGGAGAGGTAAATGATAACAAAAGCAAAATATGTCTATTACTGAGTTCTAGACTGTGTGGAGGCCCCTGCTGTCAGAATGGACCTAAAAGCTCTTTCCATAGTGCAGCAGTGCTCTGAGAACTTGTGGTATTACTATTGCTTAAATTGAAAGTGTACATTACAGAAAAAAAAGTTAAAATAGTTATTTTATAGGACAGACCAAGGCAACTCATATGTCTTTTCACAGAATTCAGACTTAGAAAAAGAGGGCATTAGGTAGGGCAGATGCTGAGCTGTTATTATATGAAATTGCTGCTTCCCAGTTTCGACTGAACATCTCTCACAGGGTGCTACTCAGAACTGCAGTTACCTTTCCATGCTACACAATTTCTGCAGCTGCAGTCATCCTTCACAGACCAATATCTCTGAATCTCATACCACCTCATCGCCCCCAGTTTACAGTTTTTAGCACTGGTGCACAACTTTGACTGTTGCCATATTACTTTTTCTTATCCACCAATTCAGTTGACACCCTCTTTGTATCTGCTCTGCATGATGACTTTCCCTATGTCTGAGCAAGCCCTCTCAGTTTCACATTAGAAAAAATTTAATGAGCAAACATCTAAGAATATCTTCTAATCATGGTACAAAATCATTAATAATCTCTATCCATCCTGAAAATTGTATTTTGTTCACAGCTTCTTGTAGTCAACCCTTTCACCATCTTCCTATCCAACTTTTCTAACCTTCAGTAATAATTTCCTATGGAATGCTAAAGTAATGTTTTGTTTAAAATCAAACATATTGGCTGTCCTGCATTAATCTTGTTTAAGAAACCAGCTAATCCCTCCCTCATTAGCCTTCACAAACAAGATTGAAAAAAACCACACTGCCATTTATAGCACTTTGCATTTACTTCCCATTTCCTTTCAGTTACCTACCTATTCTTTTTAAAATTCTGGTTTAAAACTTCATACAGAATTCACCATTAGAAAATCTGTTGGCCCATAGTTGTCTCACATTTTATCATTTTGAATGCAGGTGTTATGTTTGCTCTTCATGTTTCATGCTGGACTATACTTGGCCTCCTGAGAAATCCAAGCAACGTAAATACTGTTTATCAGTTATGTACTTGCTTGTCAGGCTCATTTTCAGTAGGTACCTAATCACCCACATGCACAACATGAACCTTGCTGAAAGCTGACGCAAAGCACTCTTTTTTTGTTTCCAGTCCTAAAGAAGAGGTAATAGTACATGTTGAGAGAGGTGTGAACAGGCTGTATGTGTCCCAAATATTAATAAGAATGAACATCTTTTTTTTGTTATTTGTTTAAATATACCTTATAAAATGCAAATCATAGTGGTTTCTCACTGTTCTGCATTCTTTTTATTTTAAATTTTCCTTACTTTTCAATCCTCTTTCAAATCTTTATAGATTCTCTATTTTCTCTTGTATCCTCCTTAAAGAGCTAATTCATGCAAGTAAAGCCAGTCTTTTCTACAAGCTTTTGACACAAGCCTGTTTCCTCTGTGTTGAAAACTCTCCAGATCAGTTAACTGTACTATTTAATTTTCTTAATTTTTCAAATCTTGTCTTTCTAAAATCCCACTGTTTAACCATATTACAACTGTTTGTTTGTTTGTTTGTTTGTTTGTTTGTTTGTTTGTTTGTTTGTTTTTAAAGTTGCTTGTATCTGCTTTGCAATCTGATGTAAACTGGTGCAGCTGCCAAGCTTGCTCAAATTCAAACCTGCTCTATTGGACCAACCTTTCCCCGAGACTCTCACTCAGCACACAAACTCCTTAACTTTGGGATTTAGAAGTCTCCTATAATCACTCATTTACCATGGAATTTTATTTCTTCCCTAACCTTACAGAAATCCACATATATTTGATATCTGTATATATTCTGACATATGCAGAGGTCAGTAACTGTCACATCAACACCATTTTGCTGCAGTTCTTTCACTCTTCATGAAATCAGTTTAAATAATTCCAATGATCAATATAATCCCCATTTCTTTTTTTAGAGGAAAAATTTCCCTCTTTCTTAAAGAAATCCTACCTTTCAGTTCTCGGTTCTCCGCTTAGGGCCGCTGTACGGGCTGGCCCTGGCCCGGCAGCGGGGGCTGCAGGGGGGTCTCTGTGGGAGGAGGTTGAGGCTGCCCCGTGCCTGGACATTGCTGGTTCCAGTCAGTTCCCAAATGGACCCACCGCAGGACACAGCTGAGCCCATCTGTGGAGCTGGTGGTGCTCCAGGGAAAACATATTTAAGAAAGGGAAAAATGCTGCACAGGTACATGAGAAGTGAGGAAAAAAAATGGGAGAGAAAAAGCCCTGTAAACAGCAAGGTCAGAGAAGGAGAATGGGAGGAGGTGCTCCAGGCAGAGAAGGACCGGTGGAGAGGACCACGCTGGAGCAGATTTCCACACTGCAGCCAGCAGACGACCCCACACCAGAGCAGGTGGGTATTTCCTGAAGGAACAGCAGCCTGTGGACAGCCCACACTGGAGCAGGTTGATCCTGAAGGAACTGTAGCCCATGGAGGACCCACTCTGGAGTAGGTGTGAGGAGGAAGGAGCGACAGAGATGAACTGTCACAGACTGTCCCCAACTCCACGTTCCCAATCCCCCTGTGCCACTTGGGAAGGGAAGAAGCTTAGAGGAGTTGGAAATGAAGGAATGAAGTTGAGCCTTAGGAAAAAAAGGGGGGTGGGAAGGAAGGTGTTTTGATCTTTGTCTTTGTTTCTTACCATCTAAGTCTATTTTAATGGGCAATAAATTAAATTGATTTTCCCCAGGTTGAGTCTGTTTTGCCTGTGATGATAACTGGTAAGTGATCTCCCCGTCTTTGCCTTTACCAACAAACTTTTTCATCTTTTTTTCCCACCTTGTCCTGTTGATGAGGAGGAGAGTAATTTCAGTGTCTCTGTACACTTGTAAACTTCTTCCAGCCTTCTTTTCTTATTTTCTAATTGTGCTTTACATGTTTAATCTTGATGCCTAATAGTCCTGCAGCTATCTAGGTGATATTCAGTCCTCCTTGCAAAAAAGCTGCCATCTATATTTCAAGAAAAAAAGCATCCCAAGTCTCTCCTTGTAACATCATTCCCTTAAGACTATTTTCAAAAACATTTCACAATTCTGAATTATTTCTCTAGAGGAATCCCACTAAAGTTCGCCTAAGCTGCAATGACTTTGAGCATTTTTCACACCCTGGTATACCTGTTTTAGCAAGAATCTGTCCGTACTGTTTGTTCCAGCAGTAATAACAATAAATTGCCTCTTTCCTATTCCTCAAACACAAGTTTGTATTGCTTCCTCTTGCTGTCAACAGTGTTATCTAGATTTTCTCCTAACAGATCTATTTATTCTTTTCATGAGCCCCCACTGACAAAGATCTCTTATAGGTGGTGTATTTCAGACGGCTATAACCGTCTGTAAAGTCATCCTCACATTTAATCTCTCAAAACATTTCTAACTTATTGGAACTGATACTGGACACATCTAATGAATTGGGGTTTTTTTCTGATCTCTGTGGATTGGTGTTTTTCTCCTTCCACACATCAGGTGCTTCTTTCCCCTCTCATTTTCTACAAGAGAAAAACTATTCCACAGCTCAACTTCTCTTCCTTTGCCTTATTTTCACTGATTATACAGGAGAGGGGGAGATAATAACATGGAAAAGCTTGTGGGTCAAGAGAAGGACAGGGAGATCACATATCAATTACTGTCACAGGAAAAACAGACTTGACTTAGGGAAATTAATTTAATTTATTGGCAATCAAAAATAAAATAAGATGGTGAGAAACAAAGACAAAACCTAACACACTTTCTCCCCACCCCTCCTTTCTGCCCAGGCTCAGCTTCACTCCTTCACTCCTGACTCCTCTACCTCCTGTCCTGAGTGGCACATGGGGGATAGGAAACGGGGGCTGTGGTCATTTCATAACAGTTCACCTCTGCTGCTTTTTCCTCCTCACATCGTTCCTCTGCTCCAGCATGGGCCCCTCCCACAGGATACAGTCCTTCAAGAACTGCTCCGGTGTGGGTCCTCACCATGGCCTACAGTCCTCCAGGAGAAACTGCTCCAGCCTGAGTCCACCACAGACTGCAGAGACTCTCAGAAAACCCTCCTGTGTGGGCTCCTCTCCACAGGCACCAGCTCCTGCCAGGAACCTTCTCTGGTGCGGGGTCTCCATGGGCTGCAGCTTCCTTCAGGGCACATCCACCTGCTCCAGCACAGGATCCTCTGTGGGCTGCAGTGTGGATATCTGCTCCGGTGTGGGTTCTCCATGGGCTGCAGAGGAACAACCTGCTTCTCCACAGTCTTCTGCACAGGCTGCAGGGGAATCCCTGCTGTGGCGCCTGAACCGCCTCCTCCCTCTCCTTCACTGACCTGCATGTCTGCAGGAGTGTTTCTCTCACATTTTTTCTCACTCCTCACTCACACCACTGCTGTGCCGAATTTTTCACCCTTTTGACAGAGGCACTGCCAGCATTTCTGACAGGCTCAGCTTCGGACAGCAGCGGGTCCATTCTGGAGCTGTCTGGAACTGGCTCTGACATGGGGACAGCCTCTGATCCCTTCTCATAGAGGCCACCCCTACATCCCCCCCCCTCACCCCCTGTGCTACCAAACCATGGCCACATAAACCCAATACAACCATTATCTTCAGTTACACTGCTGGTCCATGGATGTTCACATCCAATAGCTACATTAGTTGCCATGTCACAAGTAAATAGCTTGCACCGGAAATGACTCTAGAATGATGAACACTCCACACATTGCACTATGTTTCTCTATTGCTTTCATATTTTGGCACTTCCTGCATTACTTTACACATTTTCCTTCTAAGAGAAATGGATAACAAAAAACAAACCAGTTTCTTTACAAATTTCATGTAAACTCGCCTGTCTGCTACCCTATTCGCTGACTATTACTTACTTGCTGCTTAGCTTTTTAAAACCTACTTCATCAGTCATCTGTTTCTTAATTAGGTGCAGGGACCAGACCCTAATCTTCATAGTTGTAAGAACTCTGTGAGGCCTTACTCATTAAACATCCCACAAGACAACAGAAACTACCAACTGCTGTCAACCAGTGTCATCTCTTGGGAAAAAAATATGGCCTGTGTATCACTACCAAACACATGCAGCAGCAGCTCTTGAATTCCTACACTGTAGAATTTCTCTGTGCCATATAGTTTTTACACAAGTGTTTATCCCTGACCAGGAGGAAGAAGAAAATGGAGGATCACTTTCCTTGCACTTCTCATGATCTGTCAAAACAATTGCTCTGACTGCCAGAACTTGCTACCTTCATGACTGGCATATTCAGCTGGTGTCAGCAGTACCTAAAACCATCAACTGCTTGAAAAAAAATAATTTAAGTATGAATGAAAACAAGGTTCACAAAGACCAAACGGATTCTTGTATTTTGTCCTGACATTGAGGCCCATGCAGGTAATCCATGGTGTTGGTCTCCCTTTTAGAGCCCCTGTGCAGACACATGGCACAGGGCTGAGCAAACAGCCCCGCTGGGACTCCAGCTCTCGCTTGGTCCAGCACCCAGAGAAAATAGGGCAATAGGCTAAGAGAGTTTCCAGATACAGTCTAAATACTTCTACAGCATTTCTCTTAGCTGCTATTTCAAGCTCTGAAGATGCCTTGTACCTACCTTTATCTCAGGACAGTTTCTTATCCTAGCATCATATTCCTTGCCAATTCTTCATTCCTCAAACTTCTTAGCACAGGCTTAGCCTCCATTATTCTCTTTTTTCTTTTTCCTAGTTTGCCCTCTCTCCCTCCCGTAAATTCTTCCCTCCATACACCTCTGGTTCCTAAGTTAACACCGCTGCTCTCTAGTTTCTGTCTCTTCTGTAGCCGTTTACAAACTCATTGTTCAGTCAAGACTGCTCCCTCACTTACAGTCTTCTAACCAAGTGCACCCACAGTTCAGCACTGGAGGCAAAAAGTCTGAGGTTTCCATCAGATTTTGAAAGGTCAGCTGAGGAAGCGTGCAATGAGAGAACTGACAAACAGAACCAAATACAGCATATAATTTAGGTATATTTTCAAAAGAAAACATCTTACTCAAAAGCATAAGAGCACTATCATTTTTCTAACCAAAGCCCACCAGAATTATTAAAAAAAAAAAAAAAAATTCAACAAAAAGGGGACAACCAACTAAAACAGAAAACATCAACTGAGTTAAAGTTTCAGCAAATGCCTAATAACTTTAGTAAAGTTTCTAATAGTGGCAAATATCTGGCAATATTTTATTATAAGCAGTATAAGCAATCTTCTTATAAGACATAAATAAATGTCAGTAGTGAATATATCCACGAGCTGTGTTAGTGCATGAGAATTCCACCATGAAATTCATTAGAAGATGAGCATTAAGCAAAGTGCAACTTGTTTCTTTTCTGCATCCAAAGCACAGAAACAGCTAAGCTGCCTAAAAGAGTTAGCTATATTCCTAATTAAACAGCATAATTACCTGAAGAATGTAACAGCATTATTTAATATACTTCCAATGCATATTTGTAAAGCCATATGTAAATACCTTCTTTTTAAAATATAATCTAACCTGTCACTTGAGGGGCTTTCAGAAAAAAAGGTCATTTTTTTTTTCAGTGTATCCATGGAAGGATATTTAATATTTGGTGTTTTCATCTTACCCCCAATTTACTTAGCATGTGTTACTCCATCATGATTTAATTTGGACAAGAAAACTGCATGGCTGCTCAAGCAGTAAATTTAAAGTGTAAATGGATTCTTGGCTGCCGATGGCCCACTTTCTGCCTCTGTTTCCATAGAAACCCATGTGGGAGTGGCAAGACGACATAACTTAAAATACAAACTTAAGGGTTTACTTCTCCCCTTTTCCTCCCTCTCTTTCTAACTCCATCTCCAAGCAAATGGGATGTAGTTTAAAATTCTAGCCCCTTCTTTCTCATTCTTTGATTTTACTCATATAAGTACATGAAGTGAAAATCACACTGGACAGCAATTTCCTCTGCTAAATTACAAATTCTGGGCTGCAAAAAGTGTGTACTTGAACAGGAAGAGGAGTGCCACACTCTTACATACCTCATACACGTTTGGTACCATGTCACGAACTGTTCCACTCCAGTGAAATTCTTACCTCATACCTCTTACTGATGAATGAATGTAAATATAGATGGTAAAAAAAAATATCTTTAGAATGAGATGTACAACACTGACCCGCAAAGGAGGAAACTCTTTGATTCCTCTGGTCAGATACCTCATATAGCTAAAGTAACCTGCTAGGTTAATAATAATTATCTCATTTATTAACCATCACAAAATCTTAAAACTTAAGATTCAATTTATGAATATCTATGATGAGACCGAAGCATGGTATATTTCCTATAATAATATGTCCTGTAATGAACATAAAAACTTAGTGAGTTTGGTCATTGAAAATGGTTAAGCCCTCAGATGTGACTAAGCGATTCTTTAACGGAGTGATAGGGACAAATGGGACCTTAACTAAGATTTTGTATTAAGTAACAGACAAAGATCGTAAAGGATTCAGAGACAGGCACAGTGTCTCAATCTCACTACTGGGTATATTTAATTGCAAGCAAGAACCAGTGCACACACTCTGAGACTGCTTTGGGCTGTTTTCCAACACTGAATCTTTTCAGGTTCTTGCAGAAATGAGCCCCACATTAAACAAATAAACAAAGAAAACACATACCTCCTCCAAGCCCCTAAACCAGGTTAGGCAGAAAAACAGAGGAGGAGCCAGTTAAGTATGTGAAGGCTACCATCCAGTCATCTTCCTCTACAGGGTCCTTTCCTATTCATCAAACAGTCATTTTCCCTCCCATAAAATTCTAACACAGTAACCTACTAAAATACAAAATTCATGAGGGTTTGCAAACTTTTGTTCCAGGAATGGTGGAACTATTCACAGTACATGAACCTCTCTTCAATTTTCTCTCTAGCAGATGTCTGGGGTCTGAGTGAGCTCTTTTCCAGAAAAAAACATTTTCTAATAAGAATCTTATCTTTTCCTGCTTCAATTTACATATCATGCTGTTAAAGCAACACTCTATGAACTGCTGGTGTTCTTTGGTGGGAAACAAGGACAGAATCTTTCCTCACTAAGCATCAGAAATAAAGAAAGTAGCTATAGAGGGGTCACTATTTCAGAAACTAATTAAATTTGCCTTCCAGAACAGATATATCCTATAATCATCAAGCCTGCTACCGCACAGTAAGAACAATTTGAAAAATAAATAAATTTCTAGCAATCTTCTGAGCAAAGGAAAGCGTACGATGTGATGAGTTGCAGAGGATTTTTGGTAAGAGAAGCAGAAAAATGCCTGGAAGAAACCAGGTCTTGCAATCTGTCTCTTGTTGCAATAGGGTCGATTCTACTTAAATTGTATATGGCAGAGGTTTATCTTAGCAATCTCTAGTAATGAAGATTCTGCTATTTATGATAGCAGAATGCTCTAATACCTTAAGTAGCTTTCAATCAACAAATAAGTTTCTTCATAAAATAAGAAATTAAAACTTTTGAAAAAGTTAGCACTCTTCAGTATTTGCCATTCTCGACAGATATTGGTATATAAAAAAACCTTCAGTGTTAAAACAAACTAGTCTGAGGGCAAGAATGTAGATAAAAAATATTTCTCAAGTCTATTTGACTTCCTCCCCAGCCATTCTCCGAGAAAGCAGTCCCTGAAAGACTGGCTGCTCTAGTCTGACTGGGCACATGGGTGTTTCAGGCTTGTAGCCAGAGTGGCCTGTGGCTTTGATAGGGGAAACTCTAGATAATGCCATCAGCAGACAATAATTTCCACCTTAAAAAAACAAAACAAAACAAAACAAACAAACAAACAAAAAAAAAAAAAAAAAAAAAAAACCAAACATGAGTTTAATTTTGTTCTTGGTTTCTTCTGGACTTTCTTTACATGATCCACATTTTTCTTAAAGTCTGATGTCCCTGCTAGACATGTGTCTCCAAAGGAGGAATTATCATGCTTATTGCTCTAAACAGGGCGATTGTTATACTTGCCTGCTCATTAAAAAAAAAAAAAAAAAAAAAAAAAAAAGAGAGGAAAAAATCTTAGTTGTGTTTCTCAATATTGCATAGGTTTTTGTTGCAACAACATATTTTTTGATTCACAGAATCATTATATTGTAAAACAGGCTGGCCATTTTGTGGAGACCAGGATTTCTAACAAAGTTTTGCCTGAAAATTCCAAGACATCTAGATATTGTGCAGGCATCTAAGGGCAGAGATGTATTTATAGATTGTCTTTGGATATTTATTTTTATTTACACAGTGCCTGTGGTACTTTACAATTAAAGTAAGTGAGACATCAAAACCTTTTGGTGTGTGAGGGAATAATTATGCATCAGGATATAAGGAAACCAGTTAAGCAGCGAGCATTGTTCAGGAAAAAAACCTGTTTCCAGACAATCAAGCTTTTTCCATATTTGTAAAACACAAATTAGACAAACAATTATTTGGAAAAATCTTTGAGATTCTATGGCATGTAATGCAGCTCAAGCTAGCAAAAACTGACTGTTCAAAATAGCAGTCACTTTCTAAAATGATTGCCAACCTCTAGGTGCTACTTATCTGTTTTGCTGGTGTTCAGTTGTAAGATAATGACTGTGACAAGTATTTTTTTCTTACACCGTTAGTCCTAAATATAAGAGAATTGTAAAAATACCTTTCAGTTGAATACACAGTAGTCGTACTGAATGCTTCTCTGTACCTATCTACAAGCACAGAAATTTTGCTGGTGGCACCTTTAAGACTCAGAAGACTGAAGAGGATGACTGTTGAGTTTGGAAGTAACAAAACATTTTCTTTGACTCCTGTGTGTAACAGAAGGAGATATGTTCTCTGTATAAAAAGCCATGCTCAGTCTGGGATCTACATCTGAAGTATTTTAAGTTCCAATGATAAGTAGAGCATTAAATATATCTGAAGAAAATACAGTAGTAAGGTAAATACAACTGGCCTACACATTTATTAAAGCAAATTCCACTAGTTTACAAACTGGCTTTTACATGAAACTATATTAAATACCTAAAAGTGATAACTGAAAGGAGAGCTGTAAAATCTCTGATGAAAAGGTAATATAAAAATCTATACAGTTGATTTCCAAATCCTGCAAAATTGTTTGTGTTTAACAATTATCCAAGTATTTAACACTGTATCAAGTATTTAACAAAACCTACTAAGATTAGATTTTTTAGATTTTTTAGATTTTTTTTTTTGCTGTTTTGTGCATAAGTGTGCAAACAGCTTCTCCCCACCCTATACTCAGGGGTTTTTTACTAAAAATACATCAGTGCATATAATAAAATGACAATTACAATTTTGGTGCTATTATACAAAGGTTATGACTCATTCATTAAAATATCTAAATTAGCAAGCCTACTGCTAGCTAAAAAGGATGATGTTAATATAGCCAAATACTCAACACTTTGCATTATATATTACTAACAAATCCTTGTATAGAACAATGCATAAATATTTCACACAAAGCAAATATACTTTGTAAAAAGTAGCATGATCTGAAACATACTCTAGTAAGTCAGATCACATCTGAAGCGTATCCAAAATACCCTTGATTATGTTACATAAGCAGAAAAGAATCAGCATACATGCTGAGTTCAATTCAGTATAAATCATGTTTTTTGCCATCCACTGGGACTGGCAATTTAGCTTTTATAGTGAAATCCCTGTTTTCCTTTCATCTTAAAGCTTGAAGTAAATAATCTCTACTGCCACTTTTCCTTCTGAAAGTACACCAGGAAGTACCAGATGACCAATAAATCACGTGAGAATTTTACATGTTCTTAGAGATCAGTAATTCAGATATAAGCCATTCCTTTATTTTAAACAGGTCTATGAACATTGTCCAGACACGAGCAGAGTTTGAGATAATGCTTTTATTCTTTTATTTATAACTTCAATGGTATGAAAATATAGACTGCTTCGTATGACATCTTAAGATTTCCCATTTGATTCTCACATTTTTAAGCTTTTCCTTCCGTCCTCCTTTCCACACAAAAGCATTACAAGTTCAGAGAAGGCTTTCCTGACTCTATGCTCTAGTTCAGGCTCTATTACTTCTTCTGCAGAGGTAGAAACATGAGCCTCTGTTAAAATCTACCCAAACAGCAGCACAAATCAGACATGAATCTACAGCTTATTTACTGTTGAGCTGTACTTTCCTTAAAACCTCTTTCATATTCTCTGATTTTCAGTTTAAATGTGTGTGTATTACATTATAGGGTTTATAGCACCAGTGCTGTGTCAGCAGAGTCCTTTTAGCAGATAGTAAACGCTGACAAGAGGAACTTTTCTGTTAGCATCAGAGCACCATCTCTTTGAGCAAACAGCATAAACTAGCTAAGCAAACAAAAACTCTTTCATGTCAGCAAAGCTGCAGCAATGCCGCCAATTTTACTACCATATCAATGTCAACCAAGGGGCAGAATTTTTCACATCAAGCTGATGTGACCACATCATGAGAATGCTGGAGTACAGATGAGAAAATTACAGAATTTATTTTGTGACAAACACCTTTCAAGTTTCAACTTCCCCTCTAGCATCAGGAGTTTTCCACTCAAATTTCATGCTCATGCAACTATTAGTGCTAGCACTTCTACGTTCACTAACAAACAAGGCTTTGACTTCAATCTAATGGAACAGCAAAGATTTTACAAATGTCTTGGATGCCTGGAAGCAGAATCCAGGGTTCTCACATGACCAATACAAACCTCAGCCACCTATGAATACTATTTTTTCCAAAACCAATTTCTTACCTTTTTTTTTTTTTTTAAAAAAAAACCCTTACTATAGTAGTCAATGTACTAAACCAAAAAATGCAATCCAATAATACAGCCATTTCTACTCCCATCCAGAAATGGCATAACCCAATCACAGAAGTGCATTCCATCCATTTTCCTATCTCTCCATATCCCATAAAATGGCAAATCTAGCACAATATAATTGCAAAAAATGTAAAATAATATCAAATTCCTCATTAAAAGCTCAAGTTAAAAGGTTAAAATGTAGACTGGTATTAAATGTCATCCACAGGATTTAAGAAAATGTCTGCAAATTATTTTCCTACAAAAAAAAATTATTCTCGAAATATATGTTTGGTTTGTTTTTTTTTTTTTCACTTTTATATCAGTGTACTAATGTATTTTGACCCATGGATTCAGTACCAGAGAAAAACCTTTCTGTTCCTATGAAATTATCTAAGTCAGCCTGCTTAGCAAAAGGAGAAACAAAACTCTTAACTTCAAAATCAAGGATATAACAGTACAGAGAAATCACATGAAATTAGGCAGCTGAGCAGAACTACTGACACCCTAACAGCCAAGTTCCAAAATATACAACTTAGAAGTAAACATTTTATTGCCAACTTTAGATTTGGGAAATTTGAAGTTCCTGACACATGAAAGAATGTTTGATTCTTTTTTCCTAGATTAGGAACCTGCTTTAGATATGGTTCGTACTTCTATTGGCTCCATGCCTATCTGTTTTCTATCAATAAAGTCACTACAGAACTCACCTTCAGCCCCATAGCTATCCTCCAGAGAAAGAGAAAGCCTGATTTCTTTTACATAGTGGTAAAAGAAACTTGTTAGAGATGCCTTAATTTCTTCCTTTTCTCCCTTTTCACAGAATCAAACATCTCACTCCAGGGTGCAAACACATGCTGTTTTCTCCACATACTTGGCAAGATGTTAGAAAAGACAAGACCACTGGACACAGACCACACCTTCTTCAGGGAACATTTAAACCAAACAAAAAAAAAAAAATCCAAGAGTAGAATTCAAACCTGCCTCTGGCTTCTGAAAGTACTGCCAAATTCAAATTCTAAGGCAGAATTTTCTCTTTCATTTCACTGCAGAAAAATATGAGACTCAAAAGCTGTAATGAAACAAACCTCCACAACTTTAATATAGCAATTAAATGAACAATGCCCCGAACACCAACTAGAGACCAATATCCTGACATTCCCTGTTGCTGCTATGTAAGTGATGCATGAAATCTAAAGATGCCTATTGGGTAACACTTTTATACCAAAAACTATACTAAATTACATTTTGTATGCATTACGTTTGTGATACCTAGACATCCAGAGACATACATACCATGAATATTTTGCAGTCTTTCCTGATCAGTACTGCTCTTGCTTAAATTTTTGTTTCCTGAAAAAGTAAAGGCTGGTCTTCCCACCTATTAAAAGAGATGTTTCTAAGCCAAGAGTAAAACAAAACTTCCCCAAACCAAAATAGTTTTATAGCCTCTACAGTACATCCTAGACCTGCATAAGATATATTATACGAAATATAAATCCAAATAGTTGACATTCCATTAAGTCAGAATATAAAACTGGTATCAAGATGATCACCTAGCAGTGTGGCTGAGGGAAGAGTAGATGCTGCCTGAGTTACTTTTTCATGTTCAAGATAGAGGCTTTTGTATTTAGTAGTCTAAATTAAGGCCTTTTCACATGCCATTTGGAAAACAAGTTTTTTATAAGGAAGGACAAAATAAACATTCTAATACTTCCACGTGCAAAATACTCTGTGCATTAACAGAATGTAAAACCTTCCCTGCAATAACACACTGCAAATAGAAGTACAGTGCAATCTCTTTTCCAGAATTCTATTATTTGGTTTCATATAACTATGGAAAGGTTTAGCTTTTTAGAAAAGTGGTTTTGCTCCAGTAGCATTTAGTCAGATGCATAATACTCATAAAATTAGTGTTAAAATGTAGTGGGCCATTTCAACTTCCTACCACCTATAAAGAAGTCCTATTCCTCTACTGCTGGCCTGCACTAGCTGGGACTGGGAATGTGACCACAGCAAGCGGATGACAACTTTGGAGAATCTACCTGGAGCTTTAGGAAGTGGATAAGAAAGAATAACAATCAGTGACCTATCTGTCCTTCAAACACAAGAGAGCAGGACTATTAGGAAATGAGTCCCATCATCCATGCTATATGTAATTCTATCAAGATTCAGGTCAGCTATGGCAGTAATAAAGCATATTAGCTTTAAAGACAACTTTCCCCTTCAGCAAGTTTGATAAAGTTCTGTAGCAAATAGAAGTTGTCCCCTATACATGTCCACATACAGTATCTCTACTGCATACCAAACTTAAAATGAAAACTACACTTTTGAAATATGATTGCAAATGTTTCATTTCTCAGCAAGAAAAGGCATTTTTTCAATGTACTCAGTTTGTAACATAGATAGGACATGATTGTAATATATAAATATACTATCATATTTATGAATATATAATGATTTTTACTGAGTTTACAGAAATCACTTGTTTGGGTTTTTTTAATTTACTGTTAACTTCAGCTTTAGGTTAGGTATTTGTATACTAAATTACTATTGATTTATTCATTTATGTTCAGTTATTTAATAAAAGTTCACTGCTGCTGCATGGACATTTATTTAGATAGTATTTAGAAAATGCTAGAAGTAGGAATAGCCACTTCTGTTGCTATAGCTAAAATTTGTGCAGTCTATAACCACCTGCACTAGGTATCTTCCTACTCCTCCAAACTGGTAATATTCTAAAGTGTCTTCCCACTTTGCCGAGCTACACATTCGAATCTCCACCAAAATTTAATAGGCAGGTTCACAGGGTCAGTTCTTTTAATTCCTAGCTGGTTACTATCAACGATTTTAGTCAATATCTGTAACTCCTCATATTTAATACATTTAAAACTCTACTATAAATTGCTGTTAAGACTTGCTTAAGAATCAAGTAAACTAAACTTGCTAAACATATGAAACTCTTCAATGGATATGTGGTTAGTTTAGAAATGCAACTGAGGCCATACTTTTAAACACCATGATCTCTATAAAGCATTGAAAAAATTAAACATTCAATGACATTTCTGTTTACAATAGTCCCAGTCCCAGGTAAAACTAGAAAGCAGAAAACCATAATAATCACCTTTTTAACTGTAAAATAGTAACACGAGCACAAATTACCATCAATATCAAAATGCGTAAAAGCCATTTACATGCTGTAAATGGTAATAGAAATAAACTGAGAAGACAGTTAAATAGACTAAGAATCTTAGTCCTCAAACATTATCAGATTCTACCAGCTGTCTCAAAAACATGTACATTCTCTCCTGATAACTTGACATCCTGAAGACAAGGATGCTGTCATACCACAATCAAAAAGCAAAAACACCTTCTTACAATGCTAGAAGAATATAAACCCTGCAACTTCCATTGTCATACAATTTGTTCCTTTGTCTGATATATATGTAGATATTACTGTGCAGGTGGTGAGGCGCTGGCCCAGGGTGCCCAGAGCAGCTGTGGCTGCCCCCTCCCTGGAAGGGTTCCAGGCCAGGTTGGACGGGGCTGGGAGCACCCTGGGCTGGGGGAAGGGGGCCCTGCCTGGGGCAGGGGGGCGGAACCAGATGATCTTTAAGGTCCCTTCCAACCCAAACAGTTCAATGATTCTATACATGTACATGTGGGTGTATCTATATATCTACCTAAATATATGTATACACCCAAACCAATCAATCAGACAACCTACCTATCTATCTATAAACCTATCCACATTTTATAAAATATCTCTGGGCAGGAAAGCACAGAAGAAATGTATTTAAAAGCTTAGTGTACTACACGGATGGGGAAAAAATTCAATGTTCTTCCCACCAGGTAGTAAATTAAATGCAAGCATTACAATACCATTCTAATGTTATAAATAGAATTCAGAAGACTTTCCCTTCTCCTGCCAAACAAGCCAGTGAAAACAAATGAGCTACCCCCAAATCGCAGCATGTGACATACGAGATTTAACATTATATGATTATTTTTCAGTGCAGAAAACCCCCAAAAACATACCATTTTTCTGCTGGAAATAGAAACTCTTTTGTCACCCAGGTTTTAAATGTGACATATTTTGAAGGGCTGTTATTCCTTAAATAAAGACAATCTGAAATAATGTCAAAATCAGGGGCTAACAACTACGAAAATCACAAGTTAAAGCTGACTTTACATTTGTAATTTTCTAAGGGTGACACCTTTCATTTCTACTGCTTTCAATTTCTCAGTAGGTTAGCATAAGTTCAATGTCAACACCCAGTAAAAGAATTTGATTCACATTAAATGTGGGAAGTTATTCTTTATGTTATGTATTGGATATGGATAGAGAAAGTCACATTAAATCCCTAAGTTAAATAATGTGGTTTTAGGGCAGTCATTTGACAGAAGTCAAAATCTTTAAGAATAAATCTCATTCGAGGCATAGATGGCAGCTCACAGCAATATTTATAGAAACAAGTTACAAATGAGATTTCCTTAACCACCTACTTAATTATGTTCTTAAGATGTGTATGCAGTAAATGGTAGCCTTTGTATTCTTTTAATAACTTTATTTTTATATGCTTATGCACTGTAGATTCATAATCATAAAGATGTTACAGTCAGGGTTGATAAAGTAGGAGAACAAGAACATAGAAAAGAATAAAGTGTTAGTTTTGTACATTTTTGTATGGAATAGCAGATGTGGCCACATGAAATGCTGAAATCCTGTCTTTAGGTTTGAGTCAATGTCATACTGATGGATTTGGTATTCTGGAAAGCCATTGCTATCCCTTTGAAATTACCCAAAGAGCTTAATTTAACAATAACAGATCTAACCAGCTGTCATGTTGCATAAATCAATAGAATAAGTAAAAACATCTGCAAAAATAACAAAGAATTCTAATTGGGGTTAGAAAAATGAAAATATTCAAAAACCTCAAGGTAAGTCAATGTCTCTCTGTAGTCTGTGGTCTACTTGTTTGAGCTAAAAGTGACTTAGCAAGATTTATAGGAATCACCATAAGGAGCCGAACCACCAGCCCGTCTCACCTAGCCTTCTCTTTTGAATGGTGCCCAGTAACTCATTCACACAGTATCTTATGTAAAAGAATCTGAGAATCAGCAAAGGTATGTAGGTCTTTCCCTCCTGCACTCTCCCAGCACTCTGAGTTTGGAGTGGCTTAGTGATCCAGAAGTTGCATTTAAACCGGGTCTTAAGACTCACCAGTGGACCAGTCCCCTTTCACTTCTTCCAAGTTTGCTTGCAGTTCTGGCCTCTATAGTGATCTGAGGCCTTGTATGACGTGGATAAGTGGATTTAAAAAACAACAAAACCATAGCCTGCAGCATATGAGCCTTGACAGCCGTATTGTCCCCAGATTCCAGAGCCAGTCCTGCTACCTGTTCACTTAAATCTGTGCTATTTTTAACAAGATCCCAATCTGTGCTACCTGTACAGTGATGACCCCAGTGACTTTTATGTTTTGCATCCTTGGACAAAAATGTCCAGAAAAAAGAAACAAAATCTCTCGATTCCAAATCTTCTACTTAAGCCATTTGAGAACATACATGATTAAAGTTCAACAACGATCAAACCCTTTGCAATATTAATATCAGAAAGAGAATCAGAAAGACTAGTCTGAGAACCTGAACTCAACCTGAAGATTTTACTTGCCTTAGTTGCTATGAGTAAGATCAACATCAGATGGTTGCATGAGACTTCTTGTAAGTGCAAATGTCAGCATGAGCTCACATTTCAGCTACTTATTCTTTAAGTGGTCTCAAGCCACATACAGTCAGAGAGACTAAAAATTCTTTTGCCAAGCAAGAGCAAAAAGAGCAGCAAAAGGGTAACTGAGCAACTGTATGCTATTTTCCCCTTTTCTCCTCTTTTGGAGGACAATGATACAGTGTTAGTGTCCTTCCAAAGGCACGCATGATTAAAAACATTACACCCTTAGCAGTTTTGCTGCATGTTGCAATATAAGCATAAAATTCACTGTGGAATGGAATCTTGCTCCTGTGCAAAAGTATCTTCTGAGAAGGGAAAAAAAAAGAAAACTAGAGAAGATGAACATTTTTTTTCCTAAGTTCCATCAAAATGGAAATGTCTGAAAACTATTGTGGATTGTAATGCATTATTTGACTGCTATGATTTAAAAAATATTAATTAGAAAAAGACAATGAGTTCAGAGAGAATTCTTCCAATTGGTCAGCAGTACTCTGCATTTGTGTTCTACGGAAACAGAATGGATTGTGATTTTTTAATTTTTTTTGGTTGTTGTTTTTTTAAAGTATGAAAAAACAGTCCCAGCGTTAAAATTTTTATAACATTCCTGGGCCCAGTGTGAATTACCTACGCTTTAGGACTACAGAAAAACTGGTGCTTGCTGAGGCCATCAGCACTTTCTTGAAGTATCATGACATCTCTTCATTAATGCCAGGTACTGCCTAAGCACTGTCCTTCAGCTGGAGGGGTTAGCCTGTATTTAGGGCCTTCAAAGGATATTTATGTTAAGATATCAGTGATTTGTCAGCTATGCCATTTGGAACAGTAATTTGCTATGATCTTGCTTATTTACAAAAATAATGAGTTATGCTGTATTTCCTGGGAACACAGCAGAAACAAACAGCAGGTAATTTCCTTATTCAGAAATCTCTGACTGTGCCACAATTCTGCAAAATGATATTTTAATCTACATAATGAGAGAAAAACCTGAACAGGACCCAACAATAGCTGTCTCAAGATATTCTGGCCCCACTGACCTCCCGCCTCTCCGCCTTGCCCCCTTTGTTTCCTGCTGCAGTGTGCCAGCCCTATGTTGTTTTGTCTTCACAGCTGAGCTATAAGCCTTCTAGGAAAAAAAAAAATAATCATACTCATCTGAATTTATTACTTCATATTTGTTTTTTTCTTTTAAAAAATACTGGATCAGTGCCCCGCTGAATTGCGGGGTGGGAGCATCTCAAATTTCTATCAAACAAGAGCTATGCTCCCACACTACACCTCTGTTATTACACAGTCTATTACCACAATTGCCTGGAGACATCTTTACTGAGTAAGGAGACTGAATTGCATCTTCCACTGAGCCTGAAAGAAGGAAATTGGCACAGTTCTAAACTTTCTTTTGGAGTTCTCCTATAGACTCTGGTCTATACTGGCAGGAATTACTGTCTTTCAAAAATAATTTTAGGAAAAAAATGATTTGGTTTGGCAGGTGAATTATATTCCAGGGTTAATTACTTTGGCAACAGATTTAAGTAGATAAACATCAGTTCAGCAGATTTAATGTCTGAAAAGAACTGGCTTGTTGAACAATGACAGAATTAGAGAGAATTTTTGTATTATTGCATTTCAAGTGTTATCAGTAAGCTAATCTGGTAAACAGCCAGAGCATCTGGGTTGTCACTACAGTCAGGCAAAAATTACAAAAAAAAAAAAAATGCACAAGAGTCACCAAAAACTAATTACATCTTTGAAGGACAGCAAACACTGGACAACCTACTGGCAAACATCAGTGAGCAAAGCAAAAAGAGCTCAGGCATGGGGGCTGGGAAACAGCCATGAGGGAAATGCTTCATCCCCCCTACACACCTCCAAGGGCAAGAACAGGGACCCCAGATCTGTCCTGACACTTGTACCTCTAGTGTGAGAAGGACCTGACAGACACACCTCTGCACTGTTTACCCTTCTTTCCCTCCTTGCTTTAACAGAGCAGAGTAGTAGCTCTGTGTATGAACAAGAAACAATGGCCTGTCACACTCCACAATTTCTAGCCAATATCCATAAACAGATCAGGTACTGCAATGTTAAGCCTTACTGAACATTTTTAGGTTTCTCCTCTTAGCACTCCCAGGAAAACCCACCACGTATGTATTTTAAGCATGCACACCCAGGAAGAGCTAGACACCTCAAAATGACATCCATGCTCCAGCACAGCGAATGAGGAGTTACCCTGGATAACAGGAGAGGCTCAAGAGGAGAGTGTGTCTAATGCCCTGCACTTTGCCAAGCAGAGGCCCTTTCTTCCACTTACAGAGGGTTAGGTTTGAGCGCTGTGGCTGTGTGAGCATTAGCTCTTGGCACAGAAACAAGCCAGTGAGTATTCTTCAAGAAAAGCAGGATTTTCACTTTAATCCAATTTAGAATATGACTTGAGTGAAGAGAGCCCCTTTTGCTCCCTGCCTCCGTCTCAGTGAGCCTTAACACAAAATGCATTAAAACAGAGCAGGCAGGGGATCACAGGCATCCTTATCACCAAATAAAAAACCTACTGGGGAAGATGGTGGTCTGTTCTGGAAAGAAAATATAATGGCATGCTTTTACACTCTAGATTCTCACAGAAAATCAAATTTCTGAGGCAACCCAAGCAGAATACTAGTTCGTTGACCCAGATCAGAGTCAGAAATGGGTTATGTCCCTGACTTCTCAGACTGTAAGGTTTGGCGATCATATACATTCCCAGAAGTATATGACTGTTTGCAGGTGGAATGTGATACCTGGGAAACTCCAAATATCCACAGATTAGGTGGCAGCTGAATGGGGTTTGAAGTACATAATAGCAAACACAACCAGTGAATGCGAGCTTCAGGTATGATTTATGCACCCAAGTTATTTATAGCCATAGCTCTTGACACCAAAGGCTGTGGTTCAAAGGTCTCTAGCACTGGTGTGTGCTCGGGCCATCACAGCAGGACAGTGGTCATGGTCACTGAGGACACGTGGCTGCACTCATGCCCACTCACCAGCACACACGATCTGAGGTTTTGGCAGCTCTATGCCTATCTCTCTGAGCTCCGTGCCAGCTGATCCAGTGCACACACTGCCAGTACCAGTTAAGGCCACTGAATAATGTTCTAAACAACTTGAGCCACAGAATCAACTTTGTGCTGGATGAATGCTTTGCATCGCCTGGATGTAGCAGTTTCAATTTGGTACTGGGAACTCTTAAAGTAGATTACTTGCCTGCCTTACTGGTTTTAAGAAAGGAAGGAAAGAGTTCAAAACCTGAGATCCATTGGTAGAAGAGTTTTTTTAAAGGGGCACATTTGCTCTATAAAAAAATCTTAATACAGGAGTTACAGGCTAAATCGAACAGAGCTAAGTTGTACAAAATATTTTTTCACTACTTCAAAAAATTGGTTAGTATAACAAGGAGGTTGGAACTTATATTGTGTCTTTAAATGAGGAAATTTAACCCAGCACAATCAGAAACTGAAAATTACAGATGTGTGAATCTCAGCAATATATTTACTTGGGAAAAAACCCAAGTCGTGTAGAATTTGAATCAATTGCAGTCCATGGCAGCTGTATGATCAACTACAGATTAAAAATAGTATCTTAAACTAGTCCCAACAATTACCTTTTACGTAAGAGAATATCATTGTTTGAGACTTCTAGCTGATTCATCTGATCTTCCCCAAATCTATCTCTCTTTAAAGGTTTTTTTTTCCTCATGCATTCTCAAATCTAACAAAAATTATTTGATTCCCATGGGAAAAAAATGCAGTCAGATCAGACTTTTGTTTAGTTCAGCTATTTTTCTTCATCTCCCTAATAACTATACACAATGTGATAATCACATTGACTAAAATAGTAATATGATACAAATAAAATTATTATTAGCATTACTGATCAGGAGAATGAAATTAAACCTCTGGATATTTAAAAATACAGGCATTTGATCAGATTAGCAGAATCAAAAGAAAATAAAAGCTTATCCAAATAGTGTTTATCTGAATTTACTTCATACTACTATGATGGATGTTGACTGAATAAGAAAGAGAATTAGAGCCAGAGGAGTATGGACAAAGCTTAGGAATAAAGCCTACGTCAATCAGCTCCTGGACTGCATTCAGTTTGAGGGAAGACAATAAAAATAAAACTAATCAGCATGGAAAAAGCAAATCTCATATATCAGGCATAGCTAATATAAACAGAAACTTTACACAGCATTTGATATACAATAATACCTAACAACTGCTTTGCACTGCGAGGCACTCAAATTATGGAATAAGCATTTTATGAAATACGGTATCTTCAATCTCTTAACAGTCAATATGACCAAGCACTGTGTTTATGAGGGACTTCTAGAAAAGATATATGGCAAGGTCTTGGGCACCCTCACCAAGTCAGGTGACAATATTTTGGGAGGGTGGTGGTGGGGAGGTGAAATGGAGAAGACAAACACTATTCCTGTCCCATTTATATAATGCCAAGCTGAAACACAAAGCAAAAGGTGCAACATTGTCAGGGATGTTACAAGTGTGGGAGGTAAATTTTGTTAAAGCTAAGATACTAGATACTAAGTAACACACTGCACATATAAACCTATGAATCAAGCCCAGTTGTTCACGAAGCACAAACTTATTTCAGAGTTTATAAAGCACTTATACATGTTATACATATAAAAGAATTTGTAAAGGACTTTAGATTGATTTCTTTAGCTGTGTTTGGCTATCAACATTTTCCATATGCCTTAGAGTAGTTTGTCTTTCACTTCAGGCTACAGTTACATTTTGGTCAAAGATACCAGGCTGTAATCCTCTTCTCAATTCTTTGATGGCTATGGGCCTCCTCTGACCTTATTTTTAGCAGTTTCCACTTCAATTGCTGCTCACTGAGAGATTAAAAATATCTAAACGTATTTTGATAAAGTAAAACTTTCAAAATATATAAACAATATTAAATGTTTGTGAACTTTGCATATACAAAAATGTATCTTCTATTAAGTAACTTCTATTTTATCTCACAAGATGTTGTACACAAGGTAAAACACAGGGTAAATACAGAAAGTCAGTACTACACCACTGTACTACCTGTTTGGATCATCCAAAAAATGGTTATTCAACTACCAAGTTCTGCTGATGACCACATATACAGATAGAAATATTTATCCTTTTATGCCAAACCCTATTATTGTAACAGGTCAAAAGCAACCAACAAACCAACCTCAGAGCTCTGTAATAACAGTATTGGCAACTTTACCAAGATAAATATGCAGTGAATGGCATCTTTTTTCCTTCCCCAATTTCTTTTACATGTAAAACCATACAAGAAAAGCCTCATAATAAGTTCAAAATGTATCTGATCTTAATCCTTTTTTTTTTTTTTTATTTTTTTTTTTATTTGGTTTTTTTTTTTTTCTGTTTTGTTTTGTTTTGTTTTCTGAAAAGACATAATCAGACTAATTTTATACTTGTAAGCAAACTTCAAAATGAGTTACTTATATCTTTAAATACTGCATAGTGAGGAGCTTAATTGAATTAATGGGACAACTTTGGGATTTGAATTTCTAATGTTGAAACAGAACCTGTATCTTAAAAGCTTAGTGTAGAAAACTGGGAAAATCATGGTAATCAGAGTAGTCAAACCAAATGCCACAAACAAAGAAAGAAAGAAAAAAAAAAAAACAAACCCTCAAAACTCCTTAAAAAAAACGAACAACACCCCTTCCCCCCAACCCCCCCCACCCCCAAATTTGACAAATAGAACAAATTAGGTCTAAAGTCAAAATGGAGCAACAGGTAAATGCAAGGTTTCTAGGCTTGGAAACATTTGTAAACACTCACATGTTTTGAGGACTATTCACTAGGTTGTCCTGACTTACTGAAATATGTAACGTAGTAACAAAACCAGCTATTTCAGTTTTATTGTGGTCCATACTGGTCACATGTACAGAGTAGAAAATTGTAGGATTATTCTTCTGATCTATTTCTGTAATAATTACACTTCTAACCATTCGGTGTGGACTTGAAACTAAGGATGGAATGACACAGTGGTTTATGTTTTATGCCAGTTTAACTCATCTTTTCAAAAGAAATCCCATCTTTCACAAAGAAACAAGTAGAGATGCCTCCTGAAAATTTTCTTCTTCACTGGGGTCAGCATCCATTCAGCCTGGGATGAAGGTATAAAGTTAGGTTAGTTTTCTTCAAAGCTTTCCTATGTAATAATACTTCTAAGGAGTGGCATGAAAATTAACACTGAGTTACCACTGGGTAGGCTTTTATCAATGGAAGAAAATACATGTGTCAGTGAGCTTTAAAAATCTGGACAAAATGTGATTTTAGCAGCTATTTATACTTTTGATGAAGCATCCTTGTCATCCACAGAAATCAAGAGGTGTCTTGCAGTTGTCATTAAAGAGTTAAGATATTGCTTATATCTTAAGTTTACTCATTTTTATATACACCTTTTTCATCCAGACAAAGCAGTATTTTTCAAAAACACTTTAAATGCCTCCAATGAAAAATAGTATCTTCATAGTTAATATGACCTCAATAATAACAGTTCTCTCTGCACTTCACATTTTTAACTAATTGCGACACTTGTATTCTTCCAATAAAAGATGTCTATCCATTATGGTAACTATAAAACACACCAGGAGAATTTAGATTATAGCAGGAAGCTGGACTAGGCATTAAACTAGCTCTGTTTTGTGAAAAAATACATGGAAATAATTAAAGGGTTCTGATGGTATCAGATAAGACTATTTTTTAAGACACTAGTTTGGGGGTTTCTTTTGAAGGGTAAAATTTAATTCCATCAATGAAAAAAGGAGGAGATATTCAAGAAATAACTTGAAAGCAAAAATCTTATCTCTGAAGAGCTGAGAAATTTATGTTAATAAATAGAAAATCAGTTAATGGAACAGTAAAATAATCAGAATTTGACTACATCAAATACCACTGAAATAAGACATCTGTACAGAAAAATGAATGTTTTCTGTGAAATTGTTAGTGAATGCTATGAACCTACCCTTGCATATTAACTGAGGGAATATAATAAATGCTTTCAATACAGGAGATCATAGGATCACCAGAAAGGTTTAAGATTTGGGTTGCAGCTAGGGTTTTCTGCTATTCTCTATGTATCTCCCAGAAAGAAGATCACAACTCCTTGCAGTGAACTTCAGGGCTTTTTTTGTCCTCCTTAACTCCATGAGTGACACACAGCTGGTGTTTCCACCCATTTCCCTTCAGTTTCAGAGGTCTAGTCCAAAAGAGAATCATAGAATCATAGAATGGTTTGGGTTGGAAAGGACCTCTAGAGGTCATCTAGTCCAGCCCCCCTGCACTGAGCAGGGACATCTTCAATAGAGCAGGTTGCTCAAAGCCCCGTCCAACCTGGCCTTGAATGTTTCCAGGGATGGGGCATCTACCACCTCTCTAGGCAACCTGTGACAGTGTTTCACCACCCTCATTATAAAACATTTCTTTCTTATTCATGTCTAAGTCTCCCCTCTTGTAGTTTAAAGCCATTACCCCTTATCCTATCGCTCCAGGCCCTACTAAAAAGTCTGTCCCCATCTTTCTTATAAGACTCTTTTAAGTACTGGAAGGCCGCTAAAAGGTCTCCCTGGAGACCCTTCTGTAGGCTGAACAACCCCAACTCTCTCAGCCTTTCACTTCTAGGACATTCATTTATTTGTTGACAGATTTATGAAAAGTCCCAACGTGGGGGTGGAGCAGGAGATGGAGAAGAAGGAAAGGAGTGGGCCAGCGAGTTAGAGATTGCCAGCATATTTTACATTTCTCTCTGCGGGAAGAAGAAGGGCAGGAGAGGTGCACACTTGAGCTGCCTTGCTGCTGCCTACAGCGCCGGCCCTGAGCCCGGCCTGCTCCACAAAGCTCTGCTGATCCCTCAGCAACCTCACAGAAAGGTTTGGGGCACCTCAGGCCTCAGGCTTTCTCAGGAGCCAGCAGCTTTCTCTCTCCTGCTACTAGCTTGAGCTAATGAGAATGTACTGCCTCTTTTCTCCTGAAAACACAGAAAAATATTCTAGATGAAGAAAAGAAGAAAACCGGCAGCTTAATCTATATTCACAGAAAGAGAATATATATATCTCTCATATTCTCAGGATGGAGATCTAATCATGGAATGGGTGGGATGCAGCTCTAATCTCTTTGTCAAGCAGAAAGCAACATATATATATATATATATAAAACATAATTATATATATATATATTTATAAAGCTATCAATCCATCCTTCAAAGGTTAATATAGGGTAACAACATCCTGAAGTCCTATTGGAAGAAACATGTTATATTATCAAGATTGTTTAAATGTTTCTGACTCAGATAAAACCTTTCCAAGGACTGCAACCAAAGTGCAGCCTGCAAAAGATACCTGACTTGTAACTGGCTCTGTTCAGCTGCTTCATGACTGTTGTAAAGGGGAAAATGAAATTTGATCCTGAGAAAATAGAACAGTTTGGGTTACAAGGAACCTTAAAGATCACCTAGTTCCAACCCCCCTGCCATGGGCAGGGACACCTTCCCCCAGCCCAGGGTGCTCCCAGCCCTGTCCAACCTGGCCTTGAACCCTTCCAGGGAGGGGGCAGCCACAGCTGCTCTGGGCACCCTGTGCCAGTGTCGCATCACCATCATAGTGAAGAATTTCTTCCTTATATCTAATCTAAGTCTGCCCTATTTCAGTTTAAAGCTGTTACCCCTTGTCCTAACCCTCCACCCCCTGATAAAGACTCCCTCCCCAGCTTTTCTGTAGACCCCCTTTAAGTACTGGAATGCAGCTGTAAGGTCTACCCAGATCCTTCCAGGCTGAACAACCCCAACTCTCTCAGCCTGGCCTCACAGGGGAGATGGTCCTCTTTGTGGCCTCCTCTGGACCTGCTCAAGCAGGTCCATGTCCTTCTGATGTTGGGGGACCCAGAGCTGGACCCAGCACTGCAGGGGCGTCTCACAAGAGTGGAGCAGAGAGGGAAAATCCCCTCCCTTGAGCTGGCCACACTGCTCTTGGTGCAGCCCAGGGCATGTTTGGCTTTCTGGGCTGAGAGCACACATTGCTGGCTCACAGGCAGTTTTCCATCCACCAACACCCCCAAGTCCTTCTCCGCAGGGCTGATCTCAATCCCCTCATTGCCCAGCCTGTATTTGTGCTTGGAATTGCCGTGACCTAAGTTCAAGGACCTTGAACTTGGCCTTTTTGAACTTCATGAGCTTCACATGGGCCCACCTCTCCAGCCTGTCAAGGTCCCTCTGGATGGCATCCCTTCTCTCCAGCTTGTCACTGCACCACACAGCTTGGTGTTGTTGGTGAACTTGTTGTAGGTGCACTTGATCCCACTGTCCGTGTCACCTACAAAGATGTTAAACAGCACCAGTCCCAGCACTGACCCTCGAGGAACGCCACTTGTCACTGTTCTCCACTTGGACATTGAGTCATTGACCACAACTCTGTGAGTGTGACCATGCAGTCATTTCCTTATCTACCAAGTGGTCCATCCATCAAATCCATGCCTCTCCAGTTTAGAGACAAGGATGTTGCGTGGGACAGTGTCAAAAGCTTTGCACAAGTCCAGGTAGATGACATCAGTTGCTCTGCCTTTAACCATGAATGTTGTAACCCTGCTGTAGAAGGCAACCAAATTTGTCAGGCACAGTTTGCCCTTAGAGTGAATCCATACTGGCTGGCAACAATCACTGCCTTATTTTCCATGTGCCTGAGCACAGTTTCCAGGAGGAACTACTCCATGTTCTTACATGGCACAGAGGTGAGACTGACTGGCCTGTAGTTCCTTGGGCCTTCAATTTTTTCCCTTTTTAAAAATTGAGGTTATGTTTCCCCTTTTCCAGTCAGTGGGAACTTCTCTGGATTGCCACAACTTCTCAAATATGATGGATAGTGGCTTAACCACTTTATCCGCCAGTTCCCAGTGAGATACATCCACAGATCCCAAGGGTCCCATGGACTTATGCACCTTCAGTTTCCTTAGATGGTCTCAAATCTGATCTTCTCCTACAGTGGGCAGTTCTTCATTCTCTCAGTCCCTCCTTTTCCCTCTGAGTCTTGAGCGGTGTGTCTGGAGCCCTTGCAGGTGAAGACTGAGGCAAAAAGTCACTGAGTACCTCAGCCTTCTCCATATCCCAGGTAACCGAGTCTCCTGTTTCCTTCTGGAGAGGGTCCACATGTCCCCTAGTCTTCCTTTTATCATCAACGTACCTATAGAAGCTTTTTTTGTTATCTTTGACATCCCTAGCCAGATTTAATTCTTTCAGAGCTTTGGCTTTCCTAACCTGATCCCTGCCTCCTCAGACAGTTTCTCTGTATTCCTCCCAGGCTACCTGTCCTTGCTTCCACTTTCTGTAGGCTTCCTCTTCATGCTTGAGCTTATCCAGAAGCTCCTTGTTCATCCATGCAGGTCTCCTGGCATTCTTACCAGACTTCTTTCTTGGGATGCATCACCCCTGAGCTTGGAGGAGATGATCCTTGAATATTAACCAGCTTTACTGGGGCCTTCTTCCCTCCAGGGCTTTATCCCATGGTACTCCACCAAGAAGATCTCTGAAGAGGCAAAAGTCTGCCCTCCTGAAGTCCAGGGTAGCGAGCTTGCTGTGCACCCTTCTTGATGCTCTAAGTATCTTGAACTCCACCATTTCATGGTCACTGCAACCAAGGCTGCCCTTGAACTTCACACTCTCCATCAGCCCCTCTTTATTGGTAAAAACAAGGTTCAGCATAGCACCTCTCCTCATTGGCTCCTCTAGCACTTGGAGAAGGAAGTTATCATCAACACATTCCAAGAACTTTCTGCATTGCTTATGCACTGTTGTGTTGTCCCTTTAATAGATATCGGGGTGGTTGAAGTCCCCCATAAGAACCAGGGCTTGTGAACATAAAGCTGCTCCTACCTATCTGTAGAGGGCCTCATCCACTTGGTCTTCCTGGTCGGGTGGCCTATAACAGACCCCCACTATAACACCTTCTGTCCCTGCCTGCCCTTTAATTCTTACCCATAAGCTCTTGGTCAGCTCTTTATCTTTCCCCAGGCAGAGCTCTGTGTGCTCCAGCTGGTCACTGACATAGAGGGCAACCCCCCCTCCTCGCCTCCCATGCCTGGCTGCAATACTTTTATGTTACTCTTCAGGTGCTCTCCTGCTGATCTTTGAAGCCTCTCCAGGCTCTGGACATCTATTGCTGGCACTGGCATCAAGCTGGTAGGAGTGGGATGGATTGAGGTTCCCCTCCCACATCAACTTAAGTTTAAAGCCCTCTTCACCAGTTTGGCAAAACCGTGACCAAAGATGCTTTTCCCCTTCTCTGACCGATGGACCCCATCAGAACCCAGTAGACCATGAATAGCTGTAATGTACTGAGTGTGCACCAAAAGCTGACTGTGTGCCACTTGCATTACCAATAAAAATGAACCATGTGCAAATAATCACAAAAAAAAAAAAAAAAAAAGCAAAAGTTAGCAGTGTTTAGCAATAAATTCTATAGATACTGCAAACCAGAAAGAGTTTGGGACAAAGCCTAGTCCTAGCAGGTTCAGATGATCCCACAGCATCCCATCGTTTGTGTGGTCATTTGCTATCCCTGCACCAAAGTTGCAGCTCCGGACGAAGCAGAACAGGAACACAATGTGCACCTTCACAGCTCAACTGCTTGCCAACCAGCCTGTCTTGTAGCACCCACACCTAATCCTAAACTCCTTACACTTCTGAGGACTGCGGTGTCAGGCCCCTATGCTTAAGTCCATTCCTGTTTCAGAAGTTTAAGTCCATTATCTAAACTTCAAATTCAGATATCACTTAATTTTTACTGAATAATAATTATGGTCTGAAAAAGACTAATCATAGAAGCCAGTACTCATGAAGGACTGTCAGCACACTGATGTGTTTCTGCAGCATAATATGCCACATTCTCTTATCTAGAAGCTTTTACTTTCTTTTAAATAATTACAGCTGGAGAAGGCAAATTAATTTGTGATATAAAAATGTTTCAGCAGGTTTTTGGATTGAGCTATTAAGATCAGTAAAACTACCTCTGCATTGAATAGCATTAATGACTGTCAAAACAATACAGAAAGTATCTATAAAATGAGTGTATAGTTATCTCCTATTAACGTATGGTCGTTAACAGAACTCATTCACTGTGGACTTTTTAGAATTTCAGAAGAAGAGAAAATATGGAATAAATTGGGGAAAGTGAGGCAAACCTTACAGTATATTTCCCAGCGTCACCCACAAGCCTGCCAATTTTGGCTAGAGGAAAAGAAACAGCCAGCAAACTAACAAACAAAAAGCCTGACATTTTGTTAACCTTTTGCACAAGAGAGCTGAGAAGGAACTGAACTGTTGCCTCCTGTAGGTCAGTAACAGAAACACTGACGGGGAGCACAGTGTCAACAGGTTTCTGATCTTGTTTCATGGTTCAGGACTAGCCCATCCAACCAGGAATATGCTGCTGCAGCTCAAACTGGAAATTCTACTGCCAGAACAGTTTTGGCAAAAAGCTTAACATCAGCGCTGATAATAAAATTGTACTATCCAAACAACCTTGTGTTTGCTTCCACTCTGGGAATAGTTCTTTCTTTTCCCTCTTTCCATCTCTTCATCCCCCTAAGTAAAGATAAAGCTTTTCATCTGAACTGCCACCAGGATTTTGTCTCAAAACACTTTTGCAAAATTGTAAGCCCCCAAATCAACAATCAAACAAATGATTACACAAATTATACTATAAAAATAAAAAATTATCTGTAGTTACTAGCTTTTGTAGCAAATTATTTCATAGATTACAATGTCATTCCATAAAGGATTCAAAATGTTATGCTGGAACTAAACACTGGTAGAAGTGGACTGCTGCATTCCTGCAGCTTATACAACAGTTGGAGTGGGTCCTAAAAAACATAATACAACAAATAAAAAAATTATGAGCTTTATCAGAAGGACAATGACAACAAATGCCCATTATTACCTTTTAAAATACGTTTCATACATATATTACTAGTTTTGCATTTAGATAAAGCAGCTGGGGAGAAAGTATATTAAACATATAGATTTTCTTTCTATGATGTATATTGACTGTAGTTAATTATATTAAATCTACACAAATAGCTATTTTGAGTTGGGCCTGCAAAGGCATTGTTTTGGGTTTGAGAGCTTGTTTAGATTCAGTTAGCTGCAAAAATAACGTTTTGACAAGCGCTACCAGCGCAGACGAGAGAACTGAATTGATTAATACGTTAGAGTTATTTCGGCAGAAAGACTGACGTGGGCAACCGATGACCCAATCTGATTTTCCACCTGCAGAAATAGCTGCATCTTGCTGAAAAGGGCCACCTCGAACGCAGTTGGAGCCTGTTGTTTTCTAGCAGGAGGCATGACCCGAAGGCTTGGCGGCACGGGGTGCACGCCAGCAGAGCTGCCTCGCTTTCCCCCTGCCTCTGCGCGGGGTTTGTACACCCCGGTTGTACCTCCTGGTCGGTCGCACAGTTGCTTGGAGACAGTTGCTGCGTTACAACTCAACAAGCGCTGTAAAATAGCACTACAGGAACAGATTTGTTATACTCTGTCAAGATGAGATCTTGTAGTTATTGACTGCTCAGGGCCTTCTTTCCTCATGCTTGCAGATTAAGACATTTAGGTATTTAGGAAGGAATGATTTAGAAAGTTTTTCATCCCTACAGATACAATTTTTGATCCATGTTCATATGAAAGTAAAATGTTTTCACACACCTTTTGAAACTGAACTGATTATTTCTCAGTGTTGAATTTTGTCCACAGTATTTTTCTAGTGGTTATACAAAAAAATGTGGAAGTTGTCATTATACAGGACTAGAGAAATATTTAATACCCTCGCTCAATAAAAAAAAGACATCTTTTACAAATTAGTAGTTGTCATTGGTTCTTGCTCAATATTAGGATATAAAAATTATTTTTCTCTCTCTTATGAATATCAATCTATAGCGTGTGTCAGAGTGACCTCATGTAAAACATGAAGAATTTAATTTGCTAATACTCTTTCTGCCCCCTAATAGCTGGTATCCATAATCAAATTTCTGATATTTTTTGCAGGTTTAATGCACATATTTTAAGTCAGCTATGAAAAATAGCCACAAATACATTTAAAGAACAGAAACCAAATACAATCAAAAGTGACCAGCCTTCATTTTTGTACAAGAAGTTTGAAAATAGTTGGATCTCAGGTGGCTGAGCATTCAAACTTCACACCCACATTTCACAGTTCAGTTGTCTTAGAATCACAGAAAGGCTGAGGCTGGACAGGACCTCTGGAGGTATCTGGTCCAACTCCGCTCAAGAAAGGACATCTAAAGCCAGCTTTTCAATATCCTTAGGGATGGAGACTTCCTTGACCAGCATGCTGGCAATACTTTGCCTAATGCAGTCCAGGATAACATTTGCCTTTGCAGCAAGGGCACATTGCTGGCTCATGTTCAACCTGGTGTCCACCGGGACCCCCAAGTCCTTTTCTGAAAAGCTGCTTTTCAACTGATCAGCCCCCAGCATGTACTGGTGCCTGGGGTTACGCGTCCCCAGATACACTTCCCTTTGACATACTCAGCATAAGTATCTATTGCTATTTTAGTTACCCATGGTTATTGCAGAGATCAGCCCGTGACTGGCAGGTAAGACACGGGACCTCCAGGATACCTAAAGCCTTCTGGAGTAAAAGACAGAAGCTAACAAGGATACTCTAGGGCATCTAAAATGGTAGACACCTGCATTTAGTCAACAGAATAGTCCCTCTTGAAGACCATCTGTAAACAGCCCTACTAAAATTACTGTCTTCACACCCAGTATGAAGTGAGACTGGAGCTTCCACCTACACGTGAGGACTGGGCTCTACATTGCCTGTTTGGAAGACATAAAGCAGGAAAGCAGACTGTAGGTACAACTATGCAGCTGAACGCTGACACAAGTGAGAAGGTATTCTTGCCTGACTAAAACTGATACATTGTCATGCAATCAGACACGGACTTGGGTACCTTTGAGTGCTTACTGATTGGTACCTGACCTACGGACAAATGCTGTGAGGTCCCACACAACTTCCTAGGAAATTCTGTTGAAACAGAAAGTTTGTCTCAGAAGGTATCCTTTCTCATTTTTTCTGCAAAGACAAGATGCATTTGGTGAGATAACTAATATGAGCTGCTTTGTTTCCCTCATCGTAGAAAAAGGCTTGAGAAAGAATACAGACATGATGAGACCAAACCATACAGAGTTTATAAATCTCTTCTGGTAGGAGTTGGAGTTAAAGATGATCATTCCAGCTAAGTTAGGAAGATTTTTAATTGGGTGCAAGAATTTCTCTACCCTCTAAGGCTGAAGCCACAGCCGCCCAGTATGCTGATTTTTTTTTGATGATCAATAAACACATCAGGTGGAGATGAAATCACCAGTTTTTCTAGATTTATTATGTGGTCTAAAAAAGAAGAGGGTAAGGAGAGTAAGGCAGGATTCTTGGAAACTGCTATTTTGGATAGAGACTAATCCACTCTGTCCTTTGACTTTCTGGCATGCGTGAGGTTGGCATGGGATGGCATGCAACTGGCAGATGTGAACATCTGGGTCCCAAAGAGCAAAAGGAGGTGCCGGGCACCAGTGGGTCAGTCAAAGTAATCACAATTTGTTGTGCATCCTTAAACTTATTTGTGAATGGCCTCTACAGGGGCTAGACTAGGCACTGTATGTTTGGTAAGGTGTCTAAAAGCAAATTTTTTGACGATTTAATATTCTCTAAAGTATTTTAACAATGCCTGAAAATCTTGTTAAATCCTTAGCTCTGAATGCTTTACTTTCTTTGCATTACACCTAAGATTAAATCTGAAAATTTTTGTACGGATTTAAGAGGACAGTTCACAGCACAGAGCCCTCTAAAACTTCGTTCTTTTTCAATTTTTTGAAAAATGTCCATTTATTTCTACTGTTTATTTCTTATCCTTTACATTAGAGGTCATTTTCTCTTACTATACAATAGTCTGAGTTTTAAGCATGTCTTTCTGAATACCCAAATGTCGGCATTTGGGCCTGGTTGGCAACCAACCCCCGCAGCTGGTCACCCTCCCTTCCCGCTCCCCACCTGGGAATGGGGGAGGGGATTAGAGGGGTGAAGGGAGACTCGCAGGCTGAGATAAGAACAGTTTAATAATGGCAATAAAACGAGAACAATGACGATGATGGGGGGAAAACAAAAAGCAATATATAAACAGGCAATGTACAGCGTAATTGCTCACCACCCGCCAACCAATCCCCAGCCCGTTCCCGGCCAGCGACCCCGAGATACCAAGATCCCACAATCGCAATCCTGGAAGCGAGAGAGAGAGAGAGAGAGAGAGAGAGCTCCTTCCCAACCACCCCTCCTCTATACAGTGAGCATGACGTGCCATGATATGGAATATTTCACTGGCCAGTTTGGATCAGGTGCTGTGGCCGTGCTCCCTCCCTGCTCCCTGTGCCCTTGCGCACGGGCAGGACACGGGGAGTCGGAGAGTCCTTGAAGTCTCGGCAGCAGCTGAAAACATCAGTGTGCTATCAGCATTTTTCCCATACCAAACCCAAAGCTAAATCCAAAACACAGCACACATCTAGTCCCTGAAAAGGAATATTAACTCTATTTCAGCCCAAACCAAGACACCAAATCAAAGCTGGAAGAGTCAAGGTAGTTATCCATTCACCAACTCCTTCAAAACACACGATTTCCCTTTATAAATGCCATTTTGACTCTTGGAGGTTCATCTTTTTTTAACCATATTTCCAGTGATTCTAATCTTTGGGACATTAGTACCAGCTCTCCAGCAGTGGAAACAAACTTCCTAGTTCAGATTTCAGGGTTTTTCTACAACTCTTAAGACTAGCAATGCATTTATGCCCCATTCCTCTGTTACCAAGGCAGAGCAACAGATCCTACTTCTGTTTAGAAATTTCATATCTGAGTTATCCTTGGAATATCATCTTGCCCTGATGATTTGTTACTGTTCATTTTGTCTGTCAGTTATGAAACCTTTCTATGGTGTCTATGAAACTAGACATTGCTCCTCAGGGTAGGCTTATGCTTAAATTGATCTTACAGTAAACTGCTATTCCTGTGGCAGTGTCTGCAGTCAGGAGACTTTCTAGGTGGTTCTTGATGGTTAAGCTGATTGCTGACCCTACAGTTTTTATTTCTTTCACTTTTCAGCTAGACCTGCAAATTATTGTTTATGGACGGCAGCACTAACCTGAGTGGGAAGAAGGGAGCTTGCACCTCAGGACACAGGTACGGGACAGGACACCAACAGGCCAGACCACAACTGACCTAAGCAAAATCCAAAATTGCACCATTGGTCTTTATTTTCAGTGTCCTGAGGAAGCAGCTGTATCCCAAGTTCCTCCACAGTTAGCACTACTGCTAAGAATTCACTGAGCTTTTCATCTATGGATTTCTCTTTCAGAAGTGCTCCCTTTTATAGATCCATCATCTTTCAGGTCTGCTGACCTCTGGCAGACCTTCTTATTTCTGGTACATTTGAAAGAAAAAAATCTATCATCAGATTTTATGCCCATATCTAGTTCTTCCTCTAAGATCTATTCTGAAGAGCCATACTACAGTTTTAACTCTACAGGATTTGAATTCTTTTCTCTCTTCTTTGTTCACATTTCCAATTTTGAAATAAAATGTCCTAATTCTAAATGACATTGTTTAGAAGCCATTTAACTAGGCTGCCTTTTTTTGATGGCTGCATTCATAATAGTTAAAAAACAAGAAAGAGTAAAAAGTGGGAAGATATCTTTTGTTTTGAAAGGTGTCTGAAACAGGCCAACCTGTATAGAAGGATGCTAAATTTCCATTTCCCAAGCAAATGAAAATACCTGAACAGCTGAAGAGAAGTCATGTTTAGCAGAATTCAGAAGAAAGTTTTATTGCTTGTAGTTTAATTATAATTTTGCAAACAAGATATTAGTCTTTTGCTTAGCAAGAATAGAATTGTTTAATTTTTCACCCTTAAACTTGTCGTAGCAAGGGCTAGTATGCTTGTATTACTCTTTCTCTAGAGTGATCAATCTACATAAAGTGTATCCAGACAGCTCCTTGGGCAACAACCCAGGACAATTTTGAGAGCTCTCAGGAGCTGGCCTATGTCTCTCACTAAATTGATGAGGCAGCCAGTCTCCTGTGTAGCTGTGGTAGGATTTCTTTGGGATCAGGGACATGCACTGATCCTACAGGGTTTGGACAATCCAGGCTGGGTCTCTGAGCAGAAAACTGCCATGTGATAATCTTGCCCTTGAGGTCACCTGGAAGGGCAAGAATGAGGAAGTCAAGCTAGTGCTTCCTTCCTGTTTGAATGCCCGGATACACTAACCGCAAAGTAGATTTACTTTTGTATACGGTACTAACGATGCAGACCTATCACAGCACTTCCGGGTGCGTGATAAGTGCCTTTAGCCAATAGACTGTAAAGCATAGAGCACATGACCGTCTGGCTCTGTATATCTTGGCACTGTTCAGGCAAATAAAGGAGAACGACTTTCATCACATTGGTGTGATGTCGTTACTCAGGTCTTGTCTCCATACGGGGTCCCTCCTACATGTAGCCAATTCTTTACAGAAATATTTAATTATTTTCTAGCTTCTTCATTACTCTTCTGTAGACCAGAAACCACTAACTCTGCCCTCTTAGAACCAATGGCATGAAACAGCCACACTTCTTTTCAGACTACATAAAGCAGTATCCATTCAGAGAAATTTATCCAAAAGACCATTGATGGAATTAGTATATTTAGTGACAGACTGTGAGTCACAAATGCATGATTCCCAACCGTTAATTTATTAGGTCATATAACAGTGAAAGAATTTGATCATAACATTATAACACAGCTGTTTTATTTCAGATGTGGAGTGAGTCCAAGTATTTGATAATTATGCTGCTTCAATTAGTGGCGACTCGAGAGCTAGTTAAGTGGTATTGTTTGCTCCTAGGCAGGAAGCCCGGGGAAGCTCATAAACAAGTCTGAGGATATGCAGGTCTACTGGGTTGATACACAAGATGTGATGTGAGGTTGCAGCATGTCAATAATATGCACTTTCCTTTCCCACACTGAATATATCTAACAGCAGTTAAGCATAAAATTTACATCTTCCAGTAAAAGGGTGAGGAAGGAAGCCATAAGAGGAGGAAGGCTGTTGGATGTAATAAAGTCGCACTAACCTAAGCAGAGAAAGGCAGCAAAGGATATCTGGCAAATTTGTCTGGGCCTATGTAGAGATCTCAAATAATCTCTGATGACGACATTCCTAATGTGATAGAGCTGATTAGTCTATCAGCAGTGTTAGTAATATAAATATGTTGTCTTCTGTTTTGTTTTTTTTTTTTTTTCCTAGAAATTCAAGTGCAGAAGCCATTTTTTTTGTGTGTTCATTTCCCTGTATTAGGAAACAACAGTTTATTCATGCTTTCTTTGTCCTGCCTTTAACAAAATGCAGTTGTCTTATTCTTAAGGCAGTGACGTGCTGTCAGTACTTTAATAATGTTACCATAACTAAACCATCCCTCATCACCAGCTCTCAGTATAGGATTAGTGTCCTCTGATGATCTGGAAATCACTCCATGAATAAGTTAGGAACATTAGCTTTTGGTTTACCCAAGAAAAAGCCTGCAGTGCTGTATTATATTGCTACTGCAAAACTTTCATTTCTAGAAGAGAGACAAGGATGGAGAAACACTGTCAGCATTAACCACTGTGGTTGCCAGTCATATTTGACCTTGGCAGTGAAGCAGAACAGTGGAAAAGAAAGAACCATACATTATCTTTTCAAATTGCTGGGAAAAAATGTAGAAGGAGAATCATATCATCTTCCTTTTTTACACTATCATCTCCTTAGAAAGTGAATCCATATCCACTTGTCTAACTAAGTGGATAGCCTAAACAGGCTGTAGCCTAAATATACTACCTAACGCATACTTCACTGAGAGGGTGGCTGCTCACTGGAACAGGCTCCCCAGGGAACTGGTCATGGCACCAAGGCTGTCAGAGCTCAAGGAGCGTCTGGACGATGCTCTTAGTCATATTGATTTAGTCTTAGGTAGTTGTGCAAGGAGCAGGGAGTTGGACTCGATGATCCTTATGGGTCCTTTCCAACTTGAGATATTCCATGATTCTATGATCTGTACAATTTGGTGGGCACAGAGGAGGAGAAAGGGTAAGCACGGGAAGTTACAAAGCACTCTCTGATCCACAATATCCTACTCATGGTTGGCTAAGATACAAAGGGGTTAATATTATTATTCTTCACCACTTGCATTACTCAGTAAAATCCCGGCAGATTGCCAAAACTGCCATAAAACTTGGACAGCCTGAAGAGATGGATACATATGGTAGCTAAAGGAGCTATATCCAGCTCATGATACCACTGGTATCAGTAATGCTGAGAGAAGAGGGATCTATCCAGACTGCACATCTCTAGAAACTCCAAACACCTGAGAAATATGACAGCACTTCTCACAGGTAGTTGGAGTGCGTAGCTGGACTCTCATTTTTCAGTGTCAGGTCTCTGAATACTATTGAGTTCTGACACCCAATTTTGATAATGAGCTAAGTAGAACCCATTTGGATATCTCTGCTTGAACTACAGGGTTCTCTATAGTAAGTGATAGAAGTTGGCATTAAGATGACAAGGCACGGGAGGATGAAAGGAGAGTGTGGATTCTACGTATACAATCAATGGGTTTACCTTTTCAAGAAATCCTTCAAAAATGAGGAATTTAGATAATAAAAATTATTTTTAAAAGATTGGTCAGAATTCCCAGATGTTAAGTGGTGGATTTATGCTGTTTTCCACCTATGAACAGCATGTTACAAGCCTTGCTTACATATTTTACTATTGATAATCCTTGAGTGATTCAGTGCTTTGATATATAGCCATAAATCTGACAATTTTCACGTTTAATTTTTCAAAACACGTACTGTCATTGGCTTCCTGCTAGTATTTATGCAGAAACACATGGACTGGACTTATCCAGCCCAAGTTATGTTCTTGTCTGAAGTGTTTTCTGAGCATTTTTGTCCCTAACTTGGCACAACCAGGTCCTTGCTTAAAGCCCAGCTGCGGTTTGAAGTCCTTAAGAATGAAATCTTGTCTGCAAAGCCATAGCTTTATCGTTTGAAGACAAATTTGCTATTTTACTTTGACTTGGACAGCTCTTAGCAATGCAGACTGATTCAAAAGAATTCACCTACTGAAAACTTCTTAAAGTGAAGTCCCAGCAGTTTTTCTTTGGTGTTTATAAATTGGTATGCATTTGCTACATTACAGAGTAGTTTAGTAAATGCTACATTTTAAATTAGTTTCTGCAATTCTAGATATAAGTATACCCTTTTTTCTTCACTAGCCCCTAATGTCCTAAAAACCCAACAGAGCTATTCAGTCAAGCTAATAATTTGCAAATAGAAAGTTGATCCTTGGACTGATATCTCGAAGCTTTACTCTGCATCACAAAATATATCAGAGTCTGTTAAACCATTGAATCAAAGTGTCTCAGTATGCTGATGGAAAAAAAAATTGTAATAACTTTTCACAGTTTTCTTGTTTTCTCTGCAGTTCTTTCAACTGTTGGGATTACATTTATAAGGGATTTTTTTCCTGATTTCTTTTTCTCTTTAGCAAAAAGACTGACAAAAGAAAAGAAGTATGCTGGGATTACATTTTATCTAGTTTTGTTCTCTCTGCCTTTCTGGTAGCAGTTCATCTACTACTTGGTGGATGTTACTCAAAATCAGAGTATAACACTCAAAAGTTTATCTTATCGAAGATGACTAGAGGGTAGTAAGACATCGCTGCATCTTACAAAACCTTGTAAATACAGATTATATATATTGAAAGCATCAAATACAATCAAACTCTTCTTGTGCTAGAAAGAGATGGGGCTTGCAGAGATCAGGAGAATCCTTTGGTAGCAGGTTTACTGAGCCCACCTTAAGTTTTAGTCACCCCTGCTGATGTGTGTAAATTCTTCAGGTTGTGCAGATTAAATATCCCATTTTATATTCAGGACATGAAAGATCAGGCAGGCAGGAACCCTCCCATAACTACAGAGAAAGTTGGGGTTTGAACTCACTTCCTCCAAGATCCAGTCTGCAGCATGCACTGCAGGGGAGCATGCACTGCAGGGGCAGCGCTTTAACAGCATGTCTGAGAGAAGAGAAAGCATCAAGGCATCTTATTTGCCACGAGTAGTGTCAGGAGGACCTGATATGTAATTTTTTAATGTCTATAATTGTAATGGGGCAGTTTTCAGAGTAAACTTTGTTGCGAGACTGCTCTCTGTTTGCACCAGAGAGAACAATAAGCAAAGTGAATCAAAACTAATTAAAATAATAATTCAAAAGAGACGCTTCTTCCAAAGATATTATCACAGAACAATAAAAGAAGTTGCTGTGCAAACATGGCGTATTTTATTGAAGGCAGTATTTCTCTATTCAGAACCCTATGGACTGGAAATCAAAATCAGAGGGGGCAAAAAACTGTTTCCCATCTATAGAAATTATGAAATTTAAATATTAGAAGAAAAAAAAAAAACAAAAACAAACCCAAAGCAAAAAAACAGCAAACCATTGGTATTTTTCCATTAAGAACTTTTGAGGACAGACATGCCAGACAATTGTTCAACCAGCCAATATGAGAAATCAGACAGTAATACTAACAGACTCAAAAAGTATGCCTGAAAAAAATTAAAGCATACTACTGCGCCATTGCTCAGTGTCAAATCAAAATATGAACACAGTTTGGCATTAGGCTAAGTATTATATATATTTTATATATATTGCTCCCTATTTCCAGAGCCCACCAAAACTAAGATTTAAGAAAAGACAATCATGATATTTCAATAAAATGCTGAGGACCAGATATCTATGTATTTTTTCTTACTTTACAGATTTCTAATGAAAATGTTTAAAGATGAAAATTTGGAGTTTTATTTTTAAATTAATATTATTTTTACAAGATGATGACAGAAAAAAACTGGGGATTTAAAAATAATGAAAAAATAATGAACATTGGAAGTACAAAAATTCGAGAATTTGAAGTTTAAAAAGCTGGTAGCACTGGAAATGACCAGAAAGTGATTCATTGCAACCAAACATGCATGTTTAAAAAGCTAGTACTTTCCAAAAGTCTGAAAAAATAGTCCCACCTAGGGTATTGGAGAAGTGTGTAAGAACCAAACTGTATTCATCATTTTGGAAAGAATATTCTGACTGTGTTCTTTTCCCTTGAGCTACAGGCCAGACATTTTAAACAAAGCTGTTCCTGCATGTTAACTTAATCTATGCACCTTAAATTGTAATCTAAGTAATACAGCAATGGAGCAAACTGTGAGATGCATCTGTTCTGCATTTTAGCAAAAAAATAATTAAAAAAAAAAAAAAATCAACCCCCCAACCCTACTCTATATTACCAAATGTTTAAACAACCTAAATCTCCATTACTCTGGGTAGTTCAGCTGCAGTTACACACCTTTCCTCAGACTATATTATGTTAGGACATGACTGCTAAGGATAAAAGTTTACTACCTCTCTTTTCCAGTCACAGTTTTCCAAAGCAGAACCATGTGTGAATATGCATCATGCTAGTTGAATGATAGCACAAATTTCCTTCACCTGCTTACACATCAGTGGCTTAAACTCAGGCTAGCTTCTACAACATTTTAAAATCAAGTATATAACTTATTACTATGGGCAAGTGAGCAAAAACCATCCTCTGATTCTGTTCTGCTGACAGAGCCACAGAAGTGGTAAACCTGCGAGTGTTTAATTAAGTCTTAACCTTAATTCTAGTATCTTCCTTCATCTAGTTTTATATACTTCTCTCCTGTAAATAAACAGGATTTTCTAAAATGTGGATTTGTACAATCATGCCACTTTGAAACTCAATACTTAAAACGGGATCATGCATCTACCAAAAACTTGTCATCTCATTGATCTGGTGTTTATTATGAGTAACTGTGTTGAAAACTCTCTGGGTGGATAATTGCCTAGCAGCATCATTTTTGCATATAAGATCATTACTAAAAAAAAGAAAAAACTAAACAACTTTTATACCTTGCTACATCAAATAGTCATTAGAAAAAAATACAAAAAAAATATTAAATTGGATTACTGACATTCATTTGTACAATGAAAGCACCAAAACACTATATAAAACTACTTAAGATATCAAAGATCTAACGTAGCTAATTGGGTGCACTTAAATAATTCATAGAGGGTCCAGCCACTACACATAGCCATCAGAGTATTTACCCATCATGGGAAAATTTTGAAGCCCATGTTTCTACTTGCAGCAAAGCAGCTGAAACACAAACACATGGATAAGGCAATTACAACTGACACAGAAAGCTGGAACTCTGCCTCACAGAATTCTAAAATGCTGCAAGTTATCCCAATGACTGTAAGGATAATGTTGCAGGTCTTAAAATGGCAGCAGTAGACTATTTTGCATTATTGGCTACCAGGTGAGACAGGGGCAGTTTCCCTAACTTGAGAGCTGCCAAGGAGAAGCATCTTGTCTCAATACTGAGGTTCTAACAACATTACAGGTGGAACAACACTTGTCTAGAGAAAACTACCCGATCAATATGCTATGTAAGCACAACAGAACACAGCAGTACACCTTTGGGAGACCAAACGGAGCAAGTTCAAGCACCCCGAGCTGGGCCCACACAGTAAGAAAGAAGTAAAAGGACTCAGGAACTGGAAAACACTTCTGAAGATGTTTGCATGGGGCAGGGAGAAGAAATGGAAAAAAAAGTTGCAGAAAAATGAGACTTGGGGATGAATAGTCCTAGTCTTGGACAATAGGTGCCTATATCATTTCCAGCTCTGAAGAACAACCAATTTGTTAGGTGTGCACTTGATTTCTATTCAAATATCTCAAACAGATTCTAATAATGCATAAGGAATTATGGGAATCAAATACCTACTCACAGACAAAACACACCGTAAAATCAATTGCCAGTCTGTAAGTATTTTGTAAAAGCCAGCTCCAAAATAGGCACAGTCAATAAAGCATATTTAGATATAAAAAACTAACTAGAGACTTTAAGAAAATGCTTACAACAAATGTTTTGCCGGCCATTTAAAAACAGTTCTTTCTTTAATTTAGCAGTTAAAGTGAGTCATAATAACCCCCGGTGTAAATAAATATACCACATGCAATGGTAACAGCTTACAAGTCTGTCAGCAGTGACTACTGCCTCAAACAAATCTATCTAGCGCTGAGAAGCCAAGCCACAGGTTGATTCAATTGAAAGGAATATCAGTTCTTCAAAGCCTGTTAGAACATTTCTAGAAGAAATAATTGCAATAAAAATACTAGAGAGACTTATATTGTGAATTAAAAAAGAAAAAGGATTCTTTGATTTTGCAACTTGCATTTCTTTAAAATAACATAGTTAACATGGGACTTTGGTATCTGCCTCATAGACCTGCTTTTGGGAGTACAAAGCACGACCTTGACACATTTCCTCACCTATTTTAGCATATAGGCTGTCATCAAATATATGTAAGGTTACAACATTTTGTTATATGACATCAGTGCAAGTCCAAGCCAGTCTTTATAAAAAGGCTTTCCTGCTATCCTTAATGACAGTTCTTTAGCAACTATTAAACTAGTAAATCGTGGGTATTTCATGGTGAAGTTTATTGCTGTAATGGCTTACACTGCCCAGGATTGTCATGATTCTCTCTTAACTCTCTTCTTTATTCCAGTGAGTATCTAAACAACCATGGTATTTGTCCAGAATCAACTCTTTTCATTCTAGGCTGTAAATAAAGTCTTACATGACCTTTTTTTTTTTTTTTTTTTTTTTAATGTACATACAGGTTTTTAAATTTTCTCTTCATCAGCAAATAAAGATACATTTAGCTACCTACTTTTATCCTATCACCATATTCATCCATTCTTGAAAAAATCCATTAAACCTTTGATGCATTTTCTAGGATAATTTTAAGTGCTCTGGTCAGCAAAGCCTTCAGAAACCTTCAAATCCAACCACATGACAGAAAAGCTGCCACTCGCCATGTGGACTATACAGGAGTTCCTATTTTGAAAACTGACAGGCAAAACTCTCACCATAAAGAAATAATGTTTTTGTAACAAGTGAAAACTTTTTGCCACAAGATGAGGAGAACTAGAAATCCAGCACCCTAAATTACTGCCAGAATATATGAAGAAATAATGTAGTAGAGATAAAGGATTATTATTATCTATTGTGATATACAAGAGTCTCTGAAAAGATTCATATTAGTGTTACAATAGGATATAAAATGTTCTTTTTAATCTGATTTATTTAAAGTATATTTCAATTTCCTTATTAGATAAATTTGATGAGTCCCACAGACACAAGCTGTAAGAAATGCTTTGACTGTAGCAGAACACAAGGCAGGGATCCCTTGGAAAACCATCTTCTGCCATTGTCTCCTCTCCCACTGGTCTCCTGCATAGTTGTACAATAACTTCAAAGGAGCACAGCAGCTCTCTGAGAGCGATGACCCCCCGTTTACTGTGAGCAAGATTAGCATACCTCCAACACTGAACATCCCCATTTATTAAAACCAGCAAGCCTTTCACTAGATCATTTCTCAAACTATGTTGCCCTGTGTGTCCTGGTTTTGATCACTTCTATTTTCCATTCTACAAGATAGACATACTGTTCATACATACCCTAATGTTGTGGAAGGACCTGAATTAGACTGAGAGGAAGGTTAGAAGTTTTGTGATTTTTTCTTATATCTACAGCCACAGCATGATGGCAAAAAAAATAGGGAAGGAAGCATTCTCCTTCTTTTTAAAGTAATTAATGGATGAAATCTGAACCCATGGCCACTCTTCTATAGAGAACACATACTGAAAATTGAATGCAAAAGAAATAATGATTAAAGGAATGCAGAGCTTCTGCTAGATCAGATTCAAAAGTTCACAATTTCCCTAAATCAGGGGTGTTTCTGCAGTTACTAGCACCCACACAAAAGCAGTGGGGAGCCTGCTCTGTATACCAACATGAAGTGATTGATCTAACCCCTCTGAAACATCTAGAACAGTCTAGGAACCCTTTTCTACAGATTCTGATTTTCAGAAAAACCTATCAAGAAAACTAAATGAATAGAATATATATCAGGTTTTAGAGGTTTCATTTGCTTTTTCAGATTCAGAGATGATAGCAAAGATGTATTTGCATAGTTTGAGATTGCAAGTGAAGCTATTTCTTCAGAAAACTAGAAATTTGGGGTGGGGGGTAGGAAGAGAAGGTAAGGTTACTGCTCATAAAGCGTGTGATTATCAGATGTCAAGCAATCTCCTTTTACCCTCCGGACAGACTTGTGGCTTGTGAAACACAACTAGTAGGTGAACTTTGCTTTTCAGCATCACACAAATTGATTGCCAGTCTCAGAATAATAACAAGGAAACTGGCAATAAATAAATAAAAAAGCCACATACACACATATGCAGCTCCACATTACAGTATTTCTCCTGCTTGTAAAATGTTTACACCTCCAGAAAAAATGAAAAAGAAAAAAGTAAAAGAACAATTCCAGATATTAGATTAGTTCTACTGCAGCACTAAACAACAGGAATTTGCAAGTTAATTCTCCACTGTTTAAAACAACTCATCTGGTTTCCTTCACCTGTAATTTTGCACGTTTGTAGCAACAACCTACAATTAAAAGAAATCGTATTTTCTCCCCTAAAATACCAGGCACAAGTACTGTTTTTCATATAGCTCCATTCCGGCAACCAGGTTTCCATAGTATCAAGAGACTAAAAAAAGCTAACAGGCTTCAGAGAAATTAATTTTAATATAATGTCTTCTGGAAATCTCCAAACTATACCTCAAAACAAGCATTAATTTATATAGTGTTATTAGTCTTAATACCTAACCTCAACACCTAAGAGCTAGAAATGGCAGAGTTGTATTATGCATGTAATATTTGAACAGAAGATAGATAGACATCTGCAAGAGTGAAGACTATCCATAGCTGTGATTTATGTGAAACACTGGATGGCCAAGATGGCTGGATGCCACTGGATGGCTTCTAGGTGGCCAAGAACTGGCTATTTATAATAAGCATCTTATCTTTAAAAAAAATTGTTATTTATAGAGGATTTTGTAGTAGGAAGTCAGGGAAATACTGGTTTTCATATTCACAAGAAGTCAAAAATCTCCCTGTGGACAGCTCCACACTCCACACACAGTCCCATGAGCTTTGGGAGGATCCCTCAGAATAGAAATATTAGCAAACTCCTCTTAGAAATACTGTGGCATTTGGGTCAAAATGCCTTAGAACTGACAATGGAGAACTGAATGGGCACAGAGCAAATTCTGACTGTTGCTGCCATTATCACCAAAACTCCTTCCAAATCCTCCTCTCAAAGAAGCATAAAAATCAGTTCTCAGTATCTAATAGGTACTTGTTACATTTCTGGGAAATCAGGTAAGTACCACAATTTTCTCTTGCACCTTGGGATTACAAGCCCAGTATATACCTCACATAGAATCAAAGCTACAGGAAAATGCTTCCCAATTTTGCTCACAGCTTGGTTTTGTATGTCTGACAACAGCAAAGTTGTTTCATTTTTGTCTGCTTTTCAGTCTTATTTTAAAGCATATTATTTGCTTAGGCATGAATAAGTGAGCTCTTGTAAGAACCAAATTCTTTTTTGTCTGCCCATTTCCTTCTATGCGGAAAAAGTAACAGTCTTATTAATGTATTTTTAGAATTAAACAAGATTGGTCCATCTTTTTTATGATCACACTGAGCTCATTTGGAATACCATCACTTCCTACAGATTAGAGTCCACATTTAAACAGATAAAAAGAACAATCCAAAATAGTTATAATTTTTCTGCAGTGCTTTTGTGCAGATCCAAAGCATGTTGAAGGCACGATAATTTCATTCAGCTGCCATCATCCACTAAAAACATAAATTAAGAAAAAACCCCACCCAAACCCAAACCCTCACTCACTGAGTTTAAGTGGAAAGAAAGCAAAATAGTTCTCCATCAAGTGAGAAATTAATCCACTAGATCAGAGACTGCGTACATACACCAGGCTGTTTAACCCTTGTAACAGAGCTGCTCTTTTTCCAAGACCCCATTGTCCCACGTCTTCAATACACCCGTAGTTATGCTTAAGCAGAGGAATTTCAAAACTAAAACAGGAAGTTTCCACTGGACTCTGACAACTTTCATTTTAAGAAGTGTCAAGGGTATGCTTGTGCTTAATAGACGTCATTTACAGATGACACCAAGAGGATGATGACTAACTGGTAAACAGAAATTACCTTTCTCCTCTAACAGTTGGTTGAATCAAGCTATGTATCAATTAAATACACAGATCTAAAAATAGCAGTGCCCGGTCTAGGTGTGCAAGACCTGCTGTACCTCAGACTTGCAGGTTAGTGACAGCCCTGCTACCCTTACAATAACCGTGTACATACACGCACACAAACTTTCAGTATATATTACACATATTGCATATATATGTGCTGAAACACTGCAGTACTGTTGCAGTTTTGGTAGATCTGTCATCATTAAAAAGATGGAAGAATCTTTGTTCAGCTGAGCCAAAACCCGAGGTAGATGTTGTCTAGGAACAGAACAGCTCAGAGTGCGCCACGATGAGCCTGGCCGTTCTCCTGCTTAGCATGAAAGGGGAGGCTCACTGCGTGGGTGGGAGGAGCAGCCAAACCGTCAACAAAAAAGCCCCTAATGCAAGATAGTGAACTAAGGTGGACCTTACTCTTTTGGTCCACCAAAAGGCCTAAGTGTGAGAGGTAAAAACAGCATACAAAAATGTAAGAATACTACTTTTTCTTTCTTCCTCCTCCACACAATATTAGGGAGGCTCTTATTAAGTACTACATTGAGCTGGTGTCCAGGCTTTTGGGAGAATATGAACAAACTTTCAGAAAACAACTGCAAAAAATTTCAATATGATAATCCATTTTATTGCAAAGACACTAACAAAGTCTCAGTTTTGCAAGAGAGAAAAAAAATCATGGCCCCCATGTAGCTGCCAAAAAAAAAAAAAAAAATTATATCTAGTTGCAGAAACTAGTGAAGTTCACACTACAAATGAGAGAAAACTTAGCCACAGAGTAATTAATGAAGATTACCTAAGGATGGGAAGGTTTCTCTATTGCTAAAAGGATTTAAATCAGTAACAGATGGCTTTGTAAAACCACAATTTCATCTAGCCATTGAATACAAATGTAAGACATAACATTGCTATGCTTGCCAAAAATATTCATAATGACTATAGTCTAAGTTACAACAGTAAAGTTAAAAGCTTGCTTTCCAGATCAGTTTTTAAGTTTGTATAAAGGGTTTACAGGAACAAAAATCTTACCTATTGGTAAACATGAATCTGAAGTTACTCATGTCTGTATATGTGTATTATTCTAAAAAATTATTCCAGATATTTAAAATGTCTCCCTAAATGCTTATTGCTACTTCCTACATTTAGTCAGATGACAGATATCTTTATCTAATACAATGATAAAATAATGCTGTCTGTAATAAAATTATATCTATTTTCCACCTAACACTACTTAAAGAAAAGTTTGTACTAGGAAATTCTGTAAGCTCTTGAGGATAAAGAAGTAAAGGCAGTTATACTACAGACCATTTTGCATGTTTTTGTACAAGTATCAACTGAACTGTTCTGCAGCAAATTGATGAGATTTCTTCTATTCCCAGCTCTGGTTTTGATCCTCAAATCAAACCTTGAATTTTGCCTTTTTTTTTCTTTTCTGTTTCTTCTTTTTTTTTTTTTTTTTCCTTAATGGATAATACACTGGTTTTATCTAGACTGCATTTTAACTGGAATGTAAATAAGCAGCCATCCTATTCTGAAGACAATAACATTTCAATTTATCTGGAAAAATAAGTGATTTTATGGCACAATTATGCAAATTGCAGTGCCTCATTTAGAGAACAAATGCATTATTCTGGTAAAATATTGCAGAATTAGTTTCACTTTATAAGTATTGATACTATAACATTATTGTTTGGTATGAGATATGCTCTGTGGCAGCTGACAAATCCCCACACATCCCATCATGCAACACCTGCAGAACAGCTGCACACTCATGGATACAACAGTAACAAATAGTTAACAATCCACCGGGTTTAAATTTAGTAAAACAGTCTATATTCAACTATACCAAAGAAACCAAAAAAGATATTCTGAGTTAAAAAACCTCTTCCACTTTAATGGATCTCTTTATTTAAAGATAGTTATACTTGTATATGTCATCAAAGCAAATCTCAAAAGAAAACACAACCCCAAATTAACTAATTCTTTAAGTCATGTTGTAAGGCAGCACTCTGAACAGTAGTATTCAGTGGTTCCTCTTTTTATGCTTAGGTTGACTACTACACTAAACAAAGGCAACGAAGAGTTAGGCACATAAAGATTATTCATAAATAAGAGATTCAGAGTCAGAGATAACACATTTCTTTAAGTACTTCAAGTAATAAATCAAATCACCTTATGGTTCGCTTTTTTCTGACCAAGCATTAACAAACTTGAGCAGGTGTACTATAGAAATCTAGTCACTCTGATAAATCAACAATGACCTACAATGGCTTTATAATTGGTGTATACATTAACAATAGTGGTTGTTTTTAAAATCCCCTTCTAATGGAAATCATGATCTTTAGGTTGGATAACACTTGCCCTAATACATTGATTTACTTTTATCTGTCTTTTTAATTGGTCAGATACCAAGATTCAAGAATACATCAACTAAAATAGTGAAAAATAGCAAATAGGGCAAGCTATATGATCTCTCTTAATTATAACAATCAAATCATAATCATACTCCATTTCTGACTGTTTATCAAAGCTAAGCAAAATCACATGAATCGGCAACTGTTGAGCTGCTTATGAAAATCCACATATAATGACAGCTGTCTCTAGCTGTTTCATCTCTAAAACTACTCATGTGCTTTTCCAATACATTTTATTTGTGCTCTATCCAGAAAAGCCACTACACACATTACACATTACATTTTTTTTTCACAAAAAATGACAGGGTTTGAAGGAAGAAGAACATATATTGTCAGAAATTTCAGTGAAGAGTCTGTGAACATGATTTCCAAAGGCAAGTTTAACATTATCTCTGAAGTCTCATGTTAAATGTAATTGTACACATTGGACGAATCGGTACCATGTGGCTTTTCAGAAAAACTGCAAGCTAGATGAAAACTCAGTCAGATGATACTGTGCCAACCCTGTTCCAGCTAATATCTACTCTGTTTACCTGCTGAAGCAAGACAACACCTTTTTTTCCTTTTCTGTGTAGATCCTCTATTTGTTCTGCTCAACATGCATCATCTTCAACAATGAACTACTTCAGTATTCTCAGCAGCTGATACTGAAGTTCTACCCTCTTCAGAAGATCCAGAGACCATAATTACACATGAAGAAATTATGCCTTCTCTTCACCTACCCCCATGAACACTCATCCTTTCAAAGAAAGCATCTATTTTCCTGTCAAACCTGTCTTTCCATAGTGAGAAGTAAGGGAAAGGTTCCCCTTATCTCCATGACCCCAAGCACAAAGAAGAGCAAAACATCTGCTCTCCCTTGCATTTTGCCCTGTGCCAAATGACTCTCACTTCCTAAAGCCTGACGCTTGCCGCAAGTGTTATAAATGGGACTAATTAGGATCCTAGTTGCCCATTAACTCTTTTATTATTCATGTGACATTTATGATAAATGCATTATATTACTTACAAATGGTTGAGGTGGCACTTACACACAGCAGCATAAACTTTAGAGTCATGGGAGAAATCATTTAACAGTAAGGCAGACTAACTACACCACTTATGATAAACACTTGCTGCAATGTATAATACATTCAACTCTTCTTGGTTCAACACAAGAAATAAAGTGGCTTGGCATTCCTAGAAGTGCATCAGTGTAAATATCTTCAAAGACGGCTTTCTATAGCTAGCCAGCATTGTGCACTGCACATGTAGCTCATAAAATAGAAAACTCCCTCACCTTTCTCCAACATAAAGGTCTTCAACAACAGCAAAGCTGTGATTTCTCAAAATTACCATACCCTCCTAATTAAGTTGCAAAATTCAGAGCAGAATAACCCCGATGAACATAAATTACACAGAAATGGATTTGATTTGCATGTAACAACTGCTTCTTTCAGAATTAATCACAAATATGCTGGACTGTGTAGAGTATGGATTAATGTCCAGATTCAGCAATGCATGTATGTGTTTAACTGCTCTTCTAACCTAAGGCTAGGAATAAGTTATCTAGACAATTAATTACAATTTCTTCAATTGCCAGAAAAACAGTAAAGCTTTGTGCAGAATCAGTTACCTGGACTTCTTGCATCCCTTCAGAGCTCTTAAAAAAATCCATATGCGTAGTTATTATTCTGTGGTTCTCTCTATTAAGTTACACATTATTCACCATTAAATCTATCTGTGATATCAGCCAGTACAGACTATTTATACTTCCTATACATTAAAATCCTAACATGAAAAAAACTTCTAAGAATAAAGCATTGTTTAAAAAACCCCTACCTAACATCAGTAATCATGGTTTTGAAAGCATCCTTGCACAGAGTACATATCAATACAATTTGTAAGCTATTGTTTAACAGTTTGTTAAATGCTTATTCTTAAGTAAACAAACAGTAGGAAAAATGTACATCTATTTACTCCAGAATTCTGCAAAGCCTATTCTTTCATTGTTGCAATGTGAAGAAGTGGTGCAACTATTTAAATTCAATCACCATGGGAGTTAAATGCTCACAACAAATAAAAGCTGCATATTATATCCTCTCCTGAATGTAAAGGCCAGCTATGCAGAAATAAAAGTTGTAGCACAAGTAAATACTTAAACAAAACACATGCGTGCCTAAGAAGAAAAAATAAAATAAACCCAAATCATAGATCTTACAGGCAAGACTTGGTTGATCCAAACTGAAAGACCTATTTTCAAACATCTAGTTTCACAGAATCACAGCGTTACTTTGCTGGTCATGGAAAGGTTGTGGAGGGAAGAGTCAAAAAAAACTCAAATCATGATTTTGTTGTAACCTGCCCAGTAACACTAAAAAGGAGTACCAACTATTTCAACAAAACTTAAAATAGCAACCAAAAATCCTCCTAAATATAAAACGTGGTGATATTTTTGGTATGAATGATGAGAATATTTAAATATACCCTTTTTATAAAGCAATTTATATTGTAATAACAGTCATTCCTTATTTTTTCCATGACTGTAGTTACAGTGCACTGTTGGAAATATTTAATTTCAAGCCAAAGTAATTTGCTTTATTCTGCATGGTTTCTAAAGACCACTAGACCACTGATATTTCTGGTTGCAGGAACAGTTGAATAAAAAGTCATTAATTGTGGTGTCTCTGTAAAAATATTTAGAAGACCACAAAATTGATAGCCTACAATAAATATTGAAATTAATCTAAATTTCAATTCAATAATGCAAAGAAGAATAAATCCTCCTGAATTTCTCTGATAGCATATTCCCAAATAACAAAAAGAAGAAATAAAAAATTCCCAGCCAACCTGACCATTGTTCTTTTTAAGTGCTTTCCTAAATGCTGCATGAAATTTTAAAATAGATCAAGTGAAGTACATTATTGGTGCTAGTCCACTGAACTTGCTGTTCAGAAGCATCACACACTTTTTCCAAAGTAAATTATACAAAGGGAACATCACTATTTCCCCAGCAGAGCACTGAGAATCAAAATTCAGGATCTCCTACCTCGATCAAAAAGTCTCCGGTTCTCAGGCCAGCTTGCCATGCTACTCCCCCTTCATCCACAGATTCCAAGTACTGCAAAGCAGGAAAGGCTGGAGTTGGGGTGAATTCTTCAATTGGTGTGTCAGCTTTAAAAATAAATACCACATTAAAAAAATAAAGTTATGGAGTGCTTGCAAATACCACTTGAATAAAGGCCTATTATTGGCCATTCAAATTTATGGTTAAAAAATGGTGGGTGCTAAAAGTAAGAGGACTCTGCCTCAGAGGATATCAAGATGCTGGGAACAGAGTGCAATCTCTCTGCAATAGCAATCCACAGGTCTTCAATTCAGAGAGAAAAATACATGCTTCTTTACTGACACAAACCAAATCAAGCTGTATGAGGCAATAGTTGGATTCTGAGTATTCCAGGATATTCAGTATTAGTTCAAGTAACCCTTTTGTATACCTAGCAAAATGCTTGTAACTCTGGCAACATCCAACTAAAAATGAATTATGTACTGTAGCCAGAGGAGAGCATCTGGCCCAACTGGGGGGATGAGGTGGGTGGGAAAGGACAAAAAAGATCAAACTGAATATTTCTTCTATATTTAGATGCATATTACACAGAAGATAACAGAAGAAATCACTTTTTAGGAAAGGAGGTACAGCAGGCCTTGTAACAGCTCGCTTTCTCCCTGTCACCTACACATACAAGAAGAAAAGTCCTTGGGTCTTTCACCTGAGGTGCCCTCACTGTTACAGAGAAAATCAGGGGAAAATTGTTGGGCTTACACAGAGAGAGTAACCTCTGCTCAATGCACAGACAACTCATGCCAGTGGGTTAGCTAAAAGGTAGTGGTATTGGCTTTCCTAGTACAACTCCAAAAATTTGTATTTAGCTAGGATTAGAAAAGCTTTTACAATACTGAAAATCTATGGTGGCACTGGTTTAGGGGTGGGGGAACAGGGAGAGCAAAAATGATGTCCCAATATGAAGATATGGAATAATTTTCATGCTCAAGCAAGGCAAGGGAGAACCCATGTAAAATGAGGGGGAGCAAGAGATGGGACATACCATCATATTTTTTTTAAAATACAAAAGGAGCAAACTGGACTAAAAGTTAAAAAGCAAAGCATTAAATAAAATGCTTTTTTTAACTCTTACAAATGCCATTATTACAGATTTTAGTCTACAGAAAAGTAACATGCAGTTTAACATATGAACAGCTTTTAAAATGAGCACACTACAGGCCATGCAACATACGTGCAGCTTCTGAAGATATAAAAAAAGATCATATTTTCATACTAAAACTGCACCAATGTCACCTTGCAGAAGATCCACACCTATTTTAAACAAAACATCACTCTCTTGTCTATTTCTATTCATAGACCTATTTAAATCGACTGACATTTGAAATAAAGAAGCAGGTTTTATAAGGAAAGCAGGTTTCCCATAGTTAGGTAAACTGCATAACAAAACAGATTAATGACAAAATATTACATATACCAACACAATAAAAATACAGACAAAACTTTCTCCCCCCAAAATGATTGTACAGTGCTTCTCCTATGTAAAAATGCAAACTGCTTCAGACAGAAGCCACTAAAATCCATCTGAGTAGTATAGCATACAGAGAATCCTGTTGTCTAGCAACCAAGTGCACCAAGAATAATTCCTGCTTATATTCAGAGATGTATAAATTTCTTCATGCCAGTGCACATCACACACACACACACAGAAGCACATACCTTTTGCCCCTCTGAGCACAAATCCAAATCCTTCATTGTCTTTTTTCTGCAGGACCACTGCCTTTTCTTCTATTATGCAGTCACTGTAGAGAGAATTCCGAGGATAGCGACCATTATTACATCCCTTCATCACCACTGTAGTAGCTGCTCCTCCAGTGTGCAGGTTCATCATCATCACAGCCCGTTAATCAAATAATATTGCAGTAACCAAGCATGTGAAAATATAGAACAAATAGTAGCGAGGGGAAGACAAAGACTAAGCTTAATGATAAAAGAGAACATGACAAAGCAACTTAAAGGGAATAAAAAAGGCAGAGAGGAAAAAGAAAGAAGAAGAAATCATGCATGGTGGTTTGTGTTCTATATGAATGACTGAATGAACATGTGATCATGTAATCTGTGGGTTAGCTAGGACTCTAAAAGGAAAAAAAGTAAGTGAACTGAATGACAGTATCATTAATAAACTCCTCAATCGTGGATGTACCAGATGCATCTTCTAGTGAAGCCAAAATGAAACCAACCAGAAGAAAAATGAGGCAGCATTTTAAATTTAAAGATAATAAATTATGATTTTATATTAGCTAACTAAAAGGCACAAATATATTCTGAAAGCTATGCCTTGCATCAAAAGCCCTTTTTCAATCCTATTGAATGTTGCATGCTGCAAGAATCCCACATGATCATCTGACAGCCTACAATGCTAACAACGTGCAGCTGCCTTGGCGTCATCAAGCACAAATTTCCACAGCATCGAGAATCTGCATAATTGAAATAGTAACAAGGCATGCACAATCAGGAAAACACATTTCTAAGGAATATTTCCCATCTTCTGAGAAACAATTAATATTATAAAACAAGGAGATGGTGTAAAGGACTATTTATGTAAGCAGTATGTCCTTAAAGAGAAAGTAGCCTTAGGAATCTTACTGTTACTGGCTAAGAAAAAAAGTAGACGGTAGATGAAGAAAAAGCATAAAATCCACATTAAAAAGGGATCTTTCATATACAGGGAGCGATCTGCAAAAGCCTTGTTTAGTGCCTTTCATTAAACATTTGGTTACTAAAAATAAGCTCAAAAGAAAAAAAAAAAAAAAAAAGGTTTTCAATGCTCTTTTAAGTATAAAACCATTACACAGCACAAGTTGCAAGACATTCTTCTGAATAAAGACAGTGTCAGGGGTTAAGTATTCATGAATTGTAAGCACTGCAAATCACACTGCTAGGTTGCCTTTAAAACACCCACAAAACTAGAAAGAAATATAAGCAAGTTTTCTTTTCTTTTTTTAATTTTTTACTAGCAAACTACTGTTACCACTGGTCTTGTACAGAATCTAGTCACAAGCACTCGACACAGTAAGAGACCGGATCTGCTCCAGTACCATTAATAATCCAGAAGGGGAGGAGGAAACTAAGTAAAGAAAAATTGGTGCAACATTTTTATTTAAAGCTCTGAACAAAGACAAGGAAGAAGGTACCAAGACACCAATGGACAGCCTCCAAAGTCCAGATCTTTCATGTATCACAGACTATCCCTTTGGTGACTTTCCAACTCTGAGAGATGCAAGTTCATGTTACTGCTGAAGTGACAATGTAATTATGTCTTCCAAACTACAGAGTATTTAAACACCACACCTGAATTAAAGCTACCACAATGGTGACTTTCTGAGCAACAGATGATCTCCCAAAGTATCAGCAGCTTTTGAATACTGTATCTCAACTTACTATTATTTACTGTATAATTCAGACATTACCTTTTCTTACAATTAATAGCCTTGCTATCAAAATGATATAAGAAACTATCTACTTCTTGAGATAGCCAAACACACTCCTGTTCACGCATACCGGGGTGGGGTGGAATATGTAACCCTCAGAGCCCACACTGTAGTGCTGAAGCCCTCCATCAATGTCCTAATGCTACAGAAACTACCTGAACCTACAAGCATACTGGCTTGTTTTCTTTATTTCACCACACACGTTTTCAAGGTGGGGCTCTATACTTATCCACTGGAGTCAACAGTAAAGCTGTCTCCAGCCTTTTTCTTATGCACAGTCAAATTAATACACTACATTTCCTTCAAGTTTCCTTGTAAACAATCAATAGCTTAATAGAAGTTAGAATTCCACTTTTGAGAACCTAATCAAAGAAAGTCCTTGGTTGAAAGAACACCCCTCTTCTCCCCTACCCAAATCCCACTCTAATCTCAGTTCATTAACATAAAGATCTCAGAAGCCTACTGGCCAGGTACCTCATCAAACCTTGCTCTGATTCTTTCATTTTTGTTGACAAAAAAAAAACCAATTCATAATATCTTTCCTTAAAAAGCTGAAGGCTGAAGTTCCAAAAGCAGTGCTAAGAATACTTGGGATCAATTCACCTGATCAACGTTAGGCATCTACATCAAAAAAAAAAAAAAAAAGGCAACTAGGCTCCTTTCACAGTCAGCTAATGAAATGCACAGGAATTTTCAAGTTATGCTCACTTCATCCTAATGTAGATGTCTATGGCTGTTTGGATTAAAAGTATGAAAGCCACCTATGATTTTCTTTTCATGTACAGTACATTTATTGTATAAACTACCTGGTTTTATACTTCAGTTTACACATTGAAAGTGGGAATACTAGATTGCCAAAATTTTGGGAAGTTTTCTGTTTTACATGGAAGGGGGAGGGGAAAAGGAAGGGAAGGAGAAGCACAACATGAATTTTTGGTAACAAAATATACAAACTGATCTCTATTACTTGACACATACAGCTTACTAATATACTGTTTCAATCATGTACTACACAAGGAAACTTCATCACAGCCTGTAAAGCAAAAATGTAGGTTTGAAAAAATCAGATGTGTAGCCATTTCTTCTCATTTCTGTGCTAGGAGAAGGGGACATGCAATAATCACATGGCATGAGCAGTTTAAAGCAATCTCAGAAAGCAAATTGATTCTCTACAGATACCCCAGTGCTGCAGAGCTAAGAACTAGCAGCAGGAAAAGGATGGAAGACAAACATGCACACACAAATGAACTGAACTGGCAACCTCCACACCCCTTCTCCCAGCAAACACACTTTGCATCCCTGAGAGAAGGGGGCAGAAGAGGAGAAAAAGAGTTTAATCTCTGACTGTTTGCAATATTGCTTTTTTGTTTGCTTTGCCATGACAGGGTTCTCTTATCTCAGTGTCAGACTGGACCTCTTCACTGAAGACATGCTGAAGGTTTGTTCACAGTCTACATGGTCTTGGCAGGCAAAGTGGTGCCAAATGTAAAAGTAGGTCAAAATTTCTCACAATGAGCCTTCTCGGCAGCATGTCTTTGATCCTGAAGGTGCTGTAAACACTTAGCAACAGAATGCATATAGGGTACAGCTACCAGTGACAAATAAAGGCGACATTATGTTATAAGCCTGTTCAGAGGTCTGAGCTCAAGCAAGAGGAAGAGGCATTTCTTCAAAGATGCTCTGAGTACAGTGTACAGCTCTACACGAGGCTGAACAGTCTCCGCTATCTGTGATACACCAGATTTCAATAGGTAAAATCCTTAAAGTCCATTTCTGTCCCATCTCAAACTGAAATTAAACAGTGTCCATTTCAGAGATGAGTTTTCAGAATATTACTAGTTCCATATTATGGTAATGAAATGAGTAATTTTAAAGTCAATAGCTCATTACTTAAATAGGGCACACATTACTTTGACTTTGGGCTGTGTAAGTCCAAGACCCGTTGCATACAAAGTTAAATGCAAAATACATACTATCAAGTGCAGAATATTTCTGCATGAAGTCCAATCTTGAATATAAAAACTTCAGGTCAAAAAAAAGTCCATCTAAAATCACTGTTGTTTTATCCAAACACTAAATATTAGAAAATATGCTTGTTAATTGGTTCCTGTAGCTTCCCCAACACGTTAATGCGCAAGAATTGTGCGGAGCTGTTAGAATTTCCATAATTTTACAAACTTACCAATAGACAAAGGGAAATAAAGAGATTTACCCATGGTCAGACACCTGAGATTTGAACTCAGCACTGTTACGTCCAACATAACAGCCATCATTTGGGTAGACTTTTCAAGACAGCAAGAATTTCTACTTTGATAACAGGCCATTAAGATAATACTTGAAGAAGGAAGTAGAAATGTGAAGTCCTTCATAAAGATCTGTATGAAGAAAATAAAGGTTGAAGCACAGGTTCCTGATGGGGGCAAAACCATGAAATCTAGATTCCATTTCTCAACTAGAATAACTACACCCTATGTTAAAGCATGACTTATTCCAAAAGTTAAAATAGTAAATTATAGAGATGGAAACTATTAGGACCACAGAATTTGTTTAGGCAAGTTTGTATCTTGTGTATCGTTGCTGATTTCAATCTGAAAACCAGCATGTAGAGTACACTCCACTGGAAATTATTATCATTATCTGGAAACAAAAATGGCTATTTGGTGTACTGTCAATCTCTGCCTAAGGCAGAGAAAAAAATTAATTTAAACAGGAATTATTTTCCTGGTTCTTTCCAACTGTGCATCCCCTAGAAACATAATCTAAAGCTAACCTTTTCAGCTTTAACAAACTGGACTACAGCCTTTCAAAGGAAAACAGTTATCTAACAGTTCACACACAAGATTCAAACAACCAGAATTACAACCAATGAGTAGCCTTCTCAGCCCACAAATCCTTCAGTGACATGGTTTGCTCTATCCTTGAGTGAGAAGTTATTCTCTCAAAGTTCATGTCTTTCAGTTGCCCAGATAAATCCAAATCTCTTCATTAGATTTTTTTTTTTTTTTTTTTTATGTCTCCTCCTCAGTACTCTTGTAATTTCAATCTTTTTGAAAGTTCTACTGAATTCACAGCTGGCTACATGTTAGAAGGATCAAATCACAGCCCAACAATAAAGGAAATGCCTTTTTTATACTTTGCCAGATTCAATAAATCACTATCTAAACCATTCCATAAATTTATATACAGTGTCTGAAGGCAGTCACACTAATTCCTTTCAGGCTCCGACAATCAATTTAGGGTGGTTACGTTCAAGTCCATAGAAGGCCATTCAGGAAATCTATTCAAGAGGAGCTCTTTCCTGCATGTTCCAACAGTCAATCCCTGTTAAAAGCACATAAAGAATGTTCTCTCTGAATATTTCCCTTTTTTGGGAAGTTACCTGTCCTGATACCATATAAAATGGAATTTATGTGTACAGCAAATCTTGTTGTAAGATATAGCAGAATTCTAGTGGAAAAACTTTTGCTGTTATTGCTAGAAGGGGTCAACGTTATTATTTATAGTCATCTACTGTAATAACTCCAGGAACATTGGCTAAGCCAAGTAATTAAGGCCTTCAAGATTAATGAAGACTCTGTATGTGATTGCTCAAGTTTCCCAGGCATTGATCATCCAGCTGTAGGTCTTACAGAAGAGCTTTCTCAGCTCTTGCATAACATGCCGAACAGTAATCACTTCCTCAAGAAGTATTAACTACACCAGTGAGTGTGGTTCTTTGCACAGCAAATAGGAAAATACACAGATGGTCCCTACCTAACCCACTTACAGCCCAGACAGAAACAGAAAGATGTAGTCAACTGTATATTCAAACTCACAGTAACTTCTCTGTAATATGCTGCTGTCACATGTAGAGATTCTGTCATGTGATGATGTCTTTCATTGCATTGCAATGCAATTAGTCTTAGAAATGTGTTGCTTCATAAATATATGATACAGCTTTGAACAATAACAGGTTATTATGCTAAAGAATAATTCACAACCCAGGGCTACTGCCTTTGATAGAATCTTTCCATAGTTTCTCATGGTAACATCTTTAATAAGGAATAATTACCAGGTATTTTGGTGAAACATGTTTTACCATTTTTCAGAATGTGTGTTTATTTTATACCCTTACAGGAGATATTCAGTAAAAATACAATTACCTATTTTGTCCTGCCTTGTGTCAAAAACACACGCATAGTGTTTACACTACAACTGACCAATCCTGGCAATATAATTTCTGTCACATATGACAAGTCTAAATGATTTTTCTTTAGAATGTATGTCTATATGGAAGTTTATAGCAAGATGTGTTTCGGAGGAAGGCAGTAAGAAAATATTTTCAAATAGATGGTTGATAAGCACCTCAGCATTATACTCAAGGAAGACACAACCTGTCATTAGAACAGAAATACTGGAGAACAGTAAACTTTAAACAGATAAACTCCTTATTAAGTAGCTGAAGATAGAAGTCCGAGGAGTATAATGATGGTACAGTAACAAAAATATGGGGAAAGGATGATCAGAATCGCATAGAAGAACTAAAAATGGAGGGTTTTATTTTCTGCTTTTCCATATCTGAGGCCAAGAGAGTCTCACCATAGGGTATCTAAGTAAAAAATTTCCTTCCTGTGCAGTGTTTGAATTTCCCTTTCTTGTCCTTACCCACAAACCCATCAGAAGCATTTGTAGGAACACACAGATATACTTGTTTTTCATTTCTTCAGATAAGGTATTAGGGCACAGGCCTACATTTTCTTTCATGGAGCTACTACACAAAAAGTGGAGTTAGGCTTACGTTGAACTGTTTTCCAAAACAATTATTTCATTATCATGATCCAGAATTCTCACATCAGAACAACATTTACTGTTAAAACTGAATTAGATGAATTTGAGGTCATATTTGGAGGTAACAAAGCTACCCATCCATAAAAGCTAAAATAGTTCTCAAAATATCCTTTAGTATCTTCAGAGTAGTTACACCAGAGAATAAGATTTATTTCATCATGCATTCACAATGACAAGGACTCCAAGTCATTTTGCTATTTCACCAAAATAACAGGGCTGCACATGGAGATGGAGCATGGAATAAAACAATTAGTACTACCTATAGATTCCAGCCTCGCAGGTGCTCTCAAAGAAATTGCAGCATCCGGCAACAGTATCTTTACTAGCACTTTGAACAGCTGGCTGTGTGTCAATGCCTTGCTTGAGTGTCAGCAGTGCCAGTTAAAAAAAAAATAAAAGAAAAAAAAGACCAACACAACCACCCTTGAACCATTGCTCTCTCTGGATTTATAATTTATGGCAAATAACTTCAATTGCAACAGAAAGGACATACTCTAATTTCTCCTCATCCAACTTTACATTTCCTCCATGGCTGAATGGCTCACTCAGCACAGACATGCCTTCCTCAGCTGGATACACTGAGGCCAAGTAAAGGAACGGGAAAGAAGAGAGGATGCTCCAGCAATACTCCTGTATACTTCCTATATTCATCTATTTGTTTTTCTGATCTCCCATCTCGGTGCTTTTTCTACTGAGTTCAGTAAACATCATGTAGAGATCTTTGATCATGAGAAAAGCAAGGCTGCATATTTTTCATTGAAATTCATTTGTTGATGAAAGAGTTATATGCCAAACTGTAGCATGCCATAAAAGACATTAAGCTACTGCCTAATTCCTGTATTTTACAGATCTATATTGCATTATGAGGAAATTACAGACTACAGTAAAACCTGACAGGGCATATAGCTTCTTCCACTTAAAAAGGTGTTTCATTCACACTTTTAAGTAAGTAATCAAGCTGTCTTTATTGGATTTTAAATACTTGATAACCTCAGTAAAAAATGAACAGTTCTTCACTAAATTATCAAAAACACCAATATCAGTCATGAAGTGATTTGATAAGAATTAGGAAGTCAGATTGTTCTACTTTTTCAAGCCCGGTGACTGACAGAGTTGCCCAAGCAGTGTTATATACTTCAATGAATTTATGCTATAAAACATTAACAAGAAATACAGGTTTTAAAAGAGAAACATTAAATTTTATGACACAAGTGCAAAGAAGTTACACAATTTCTTTATGCAGAACCAAGGAGAAACTTCCTCTCTCTATGTATGTAAATCAGTCAACATTCTTTTATCCAGTCTTTAATTACACTTAATAACATACTCTCTGGTGTGCAGGAGAAGAGAGTAGGTAATCTAAAGTATTACCCAAGTCAATTGATTTGGCTAGTACTACCTGTGCTTTTTTTTCCTGTTTTCATCCTAAGATGCTGAAACTGTAATCATTAAAGTAACATATTGATATAGCAAAACAGGAAGCCAAACAACTTCCTGGAAATATAAATCATTCAGTAAAAGCCAGACTTATATTATACAGAAATCTCAGGATAGGGTATGAAGGAAAAAAAAAAAAGTCAATGGTAAGGTCATGATCCTATATATATATATAATTTCATACAGATGTTCCATCAGTCACATTAGTATTTTGGGCTGCAGCACACTCCACTCATAACTGATACTTAGTAGCAATTTTCAGTAATAATTAGTGAACATTTGAGCAATCTAAGCCTGCACTATGAAAATATTAGTATTTATTGCTCATACTGTGAACCTTGAACAAATAGCCTGTACAAACATATACATACGTTTTGGTAATTAGAATATTTATCAACCTTACTTTTTAGGTTTGTATTTTTCTACCTCAAACCAGCTGCAGTTCCAGCCCCTGCTATTGCCACCAAACCACATAGAAATAGGAATTGTGTCCCTAAATATCTTAACATACAAAGTATTTACACAAAAGGAATAATAATAATAGCTATTTATAACAACACTGTTTTTCTATATAGGTTTTTTAATTAATAAGTTTCCTAAAGTTTTTGCTAAGTTGGTCTATATTAATCACAGACAACCACAGTAACAAGCAAAAGATTGTGTTCTAGGTTAGCAAATAGGACAAATAAAATAAGGTAGAACCAGGAAAGTAAATCCAGATCTATGATAATGGTATGAGTCTACAAAAACATAATTACATATATCAGTAAAGATTTTCTTCAGCTGATGCGGCATCTGAGGTAGTTCATAAACCTTGCTAATCAGTCTTTATGCTTATCTCAGAGTTGGCATACATCAGACACCACTTTGAATTTTTCCTTTCCCTTCTTAGAGAGAGTCACTGGAACATATGCACAGCTGTGCTGGGTTAGCCAAGTCCTGGCCCTTGAAGCCCAACATCCTCTCTCTGCCAAAGGCCAAAAGCAGAGAAGGGTTTAAGAGCGGGACAAACACATTTGATGTTTCCCCAAAGCATTCCACCAGCTCCCAACCAAGCTGCACTACTTGTTCCTTCTTTTACTGAAGAACATGGGACACTGTATTCCCTTCCTCTGGTACAGTTTTGTCATCATGCTTTGGCATGTGCACATTCCATGGTAATACAGGGGATTAGATCCGCCTTCCTCAGGATGTCTCGTTTCATGTTTCTATAATATACTGTAGTTACACTTTCAGTAAAAAAAAAGAAAAAAAAGTGTTTTATTAACACTTTTTAAAATGTGTTACAAGTCCTTTAAGGTAGCAGTTAGACACTGAAGGTCTTTGTAACAATTTTTAAACTCACTATACATTTCAGTATTGTAACTTGATTTGCTCACTCAGCCACTCAGAGAATCCAAACATACTGAATGCTAAACATAAATAAATTATGAAATAGGGGAAAGAGACTGGTGATTTCAGGACTGGTGATAACCATGAGTTTCAAATTAGTTTTAAGGGATTCCTCTGTGTTTCCATCACACCTTGTTTGCTGTGATGAGCAAGAGGTATTATCATCCTCATGTGCTGCATCCCTTGGAAACTAAATACAGTTCTAACCACAAGAAGTCTGAGTAACCCTGACTGTTCATTTCAGCTTTACAGATTTAAGTATTTCACTTAAAATCCTACATTATACAGAAGTGTATGGTGCTTTAATCATCACTGTTAAAATTCCTTTAAAAATTTTTGACGCTTTAGTATAAGGCATGTTACAAGTAAGTTTCAAGTTCTGTCTCAAAAAAAATGAGGTATTAACAAAAGCAGAGAGGAAAGTTTTTCTGAAAACTATTCCCCACTTATTTTCTTCTCCAAGAGCTTTAAAAATACAGTATAGAGTGAGAAACTGGTTTTCTAGGATTTTACTGAAAGGCATTAAAAGGTGATTTCAGTTAGAGTTTAATTTTCACAAAACCCTTTAAGAATCCTGACTATCACCATATTATTTTACAATCTCATTAACATCAAAAAGGAGGTGGCAATACTACCTTTTTTTCTGAAATAAATTCTCCTCTCTCTCCATTTCTCTAATTACACTAAACTCTTGAGTTATTTTAAGCCTACTCCGAATATTGTTTACTTATCTGCAAAAGAGTTTGAAAATTGTCCATCTCAACAGCTTTCATATCTAACAGCATCATAATTTTCAGCAATTTTGTCAAAGCATGGCCAGTTTAGCCCACAACTTTGGTAGCAACGAAAAATCACTGACTTTACAGATACCAGCTGATGAAGACAGAGAACTCTGCTCTATTTAAATTATCCATTCCTTTTCTTGATTAAGTGTATGTTGAACTGTAATCTCTCCTTATTGCTCCCTTTCCTTTGACATTCAGCTATCACTTGCTCGTTGCATTGACACATAATTTCTGGAAATATGAAGCTTTTATTTTCTAAGTACTGGAGACAGGATAAAAATTTTGCTTTATCATTCCAACTCAATTGAGTAACTGATTTAAGATGGATAGAGTTTAATCTCACATGTATTTCAGAATTTATGATATTTGAAGTGTTTACAGTAGAGGTATAAACCACCTCTGCTATAGCTACAACTGTTCTACAAATCTGACAGTGCTACACTGTCAGTCTTTGGAAATGCTAGTTTAAAGGATCACACAATCTACTCGGTATCAGCTCTGGTTTCCAATTGTAGCACTAAACTCTTAATTCTGAGACCTGTTATCTGTGCCCAACATGCCTTTTTTAATTCAAAAAATAAAGAAATTACAAGACACATGGGTAACAGTCCTTTTTCTAAATATGCAGTTACCACTATTTCCTAGTGCACATATTTAACTTAACATTCACTATTCTTCTGCTCAGAATTTTGCCATGACATCAGTTTTAGTGAAATGTTTATTCATTAAAACGAATCTTTTGTTGATATATTTTAGTCTAAATTAAGCCTTCATTAGACATTATTTCTCCAGAATATGGGATGAAATTTTATGTCAGAATAAGCAGGTATCCCCAGAAATATCACCAGTTATTCAATTGGGATATCTGCCAATCATTCAAATCTAGCATCACCACCTGCATGCCACAACCTCTAAGGACAGAGCTAGCATCTGTCTCTTGGCTCAGCAAAAGAATCATAGTTTCAAAAGACTCAGATAGAGAATCGTTCTATCCACCAGGTTCTTGACATTCATCAGCAACACAAGGCCTGGGTTTAAGTTGAAGCAGTCTAACACACAGGGGACTCAAGCCCACATCTTCTTTATTCCAGGTGAACACCCTGACACCAGCTATTGATTGCTCTTTAGCATGTACCTCTTTGTAGGGTTTGACCCCTCTCAATTTATAAAGAAATACAACCCCAGCACATCTATTTTGTCCCAAGACAAAACAAGACATCCTCCTCCCATCAGCCCTATGTTTTGCACAATGGAAGTGACTAGCTTTACCTAGAGCAATGGTAGTTAACTCCTTTCTGACTTCTCAATAGTTTCTTCTTTTAAGAGGAAAAAGAGACATATGTTGCCTGTCAGTCACCCTCAGAATTTGCCTTGTAGATCAAATTATGTAAATGCAACAAATATTTGTGAAAATCTGGCTGGAAATAGAAAAAAAAAAAAAAAAAGGTGGTTTAAATCATTGCTCCCACTGGAGGAATGCCCACAGTGAGAGCTCAACAGTTATTTGTTCCTTTTGGCCTGCCAAATCTTAAAAATGCATCACTTACAATCAGAGGCACCATATGTCAGCTTTTGCTCATCTAGTGATTAGGTGAGAGGAAGGCAGCCAAAGGTGTAGTAGGGCAGGGAATTAAAGGTCACACAGAGGAAGCTAAGTCATCATAGTGGAGGCTAGAGACAGGAATGTAAAACACTAATTGTTAGAAACTTATCATTCTCCTTTTCCCAGAAAAATAAACATTTTAATCTCCTGTTTTCCTCTGCTCTAATTATGTGGCTCCTGTTTCTATCTAACCTATTATTACACCCTCACAATGTTTTCTTCCTGTCCTCACCTTCTGTCATTTCCACTCCTTTTACCTATTCTTCAGGTTTTTTTTAATTTTCTCTATTCTAATTTAGAAAACTTTATTCCTCCCCATGCACAGGACACAGGCTGCTGCTTTCAGTTTTGACATTTAAATCAATCCTGTCCTCCAGCATCCAGTTGGAGGAGTTACAGAGAAAATACTGTTGAGATTAAGAGTATCAGTTGCTGTGCAGGAAATGGCACATTCACCAGATTATGGCCCTTGCAATCACGATCTTCTCTACTTATAGTTACACCATTAGGTTTTCACCAGCTCTAGAGGTAGATCCTGAAAGCTTTTCATAAAGAGCATTTTAAATTTGGGAAAGATTTTGTTTGGTTGTTTTTTTTTCAACTTTTGTCTTGGAAACTGTTGGTCTTTCTTTGCTAGCATTTTACCACTAGAAATTTAGTTAAACATCTAGTCCAGAAAATGTCCAACAAATTTTAAACATTAGTTGCAAAACCATTAATTGCTAAAAACAGGATCTTACTGAAGTGCATTAAACAAACTTCAGTATTAAGGCAGCACACAACTTAAAAATGCACTTACACGTTCATGAAAACTCTGAACACTCACTGTATAGTTTTGCATTTTAGTGTAAATGTATCAGACTTTAATATTGCACCTTCATACAATTATATTACAGATTTCAACACAGAGATATTACAGTTCAGATACATACACACACATACACCCTTTTTACCTCTTATTTTAGCAATTACTTTAAATATTTGCTGTAGTCACCAACATATAAAGCTCAGTCATGGCAGCACACAACAGCAGGGGAGGCAAAGTGCAAAGTTGTTTATTAGCAAGAAAGATAATTTTCATTAGAAATTAAATAACTGTAAATGAAAAACTTCACATTTTAAATCTCCAGCTGTTCCACAAAATTGACAATGCCTTAATTATTGCTTAAACATATATGTAATTTTCCAAATGATATTAAATTAGATTTTGCAAGTTAATGAGGCACACAGTATTAAAAATGAGCTACCCTTGTCTTTCTGCCTCACACATTAAGAGCAGTTCAGCGCTATCAGACTATTATTTTCACAGTAAATGAATCAATTCAGAACAGGCATCAGGCAAGCCCAACAAAATATCTTCAGAAATAAAGCAACAATACACGCACACAAAACATTTTACACACTTTGTTTTCTATAATTTGGTTGGTGCTTCCTGTTCTCTCTGCCTAAAAGAACCAAGAGTGTCACATATGCAGAGATCTTAAATTATTAAAATCTCAGCAAGCATTCAGATAGAACCACATCACTATACCACACAGTGATATCTATTTATCTATTTCATTACAACTATGAGCATACTCAGATATTTTTGCTACCATCTCCTGGACAAAAACTGAGCTATGTATATATGTAAAAAAGTTAGAATACTACTCTTTTTACTTCTTTCCACCAAAGAAAACTAAGAATTATGTTTAAAGTCTATGCCTGCAGGTAAGAAGAACTGTCAAATCACTTTCAACTTATTATCAATGTATCAATCCCAGAATAAAGTAACAGAAATCATGAATTTATTATTAAGAATGAATGGCACCCATCTTAATATCCTTATACCACTCCCTGCAAGAGATCAACTGAACAGTACAAACTTCACAGAAAACAGTAGTACAGTGGAACTAATGCCATCCAACAGAAAAACAAAAAGTCAGTTATGTCAGTGCAGAAAGAACTATTCTCTATGTAACGATACTTCTCACAGTGTCTCCCTCACTGTTCTGCAGGCCTGGGGAGAGCCAACATGAAAATGTGGCGAGCAGGATATAAAAAAAATACCAACAGCTCTTACACACTGCTTCAAGTTTTGTAAAGAACCATTTGCCAGGATTTAACAGATTGCTGCTGATGGCTGTGCACAAGCAAGCTGCACTCAACAAGTACATATGCTCGATTCACTGCAACATGGAACCGGGGCCACTGCTAGGCTGTAACCAGGAAAAGGCCCCTTAGCTCCCTGTCTGGCATTCCACACCTCATGACTTGCAAAGACCAGAATTCTACAAAAGTTTGCTATCCATTTAAAATACATAGTTAAAGAGATGAATAATTGCATTTTTCCAGAAAGAAGACAATCTATTTATGTAAAATATCCACATGAAGCCAGATATCAAACTAAATGAAAGTATTTCTGTATGAAATTAAGAGCTTCCACTAAAAAAATTTTTTATTACTGTGTAACACACCTAATGCTTAAAGTATTAAGACAGCACCATTTATATCATGACTTTGGGACAAAGACTGAGGTATTCAACAGGTAGATGCTGCAGGTTAAAAAATAAAAAAAAAAATAAAAAGCACCACACAGCATGCTGAATTACAGAGGTAGACAGCTTCAGCTATGCCAAAGTGTCTCTGAGCTATCTAGAATTAAAGTTTGTACTGCTCTACCTGACAGTGCAGATGACAACATCAACAGAGAACTGCTGAGAAATACAGCTGAGAAGAACTTCTCATTTTTCTTAAGTGGTTGTATGTAAATTGGCTTTTGAGGAGTTGCTTCTGTCAGCTTCTACACTCATGCAACATGGATGCTGCCACCTGACTCCAAGTAGAAACATTAGGGTTAATGAATTAAGCTTTTAATTAAGGTTTCTTACACATGCGTCCCAAACTACACAGTCCTGTTTTCCTCTTTTTCTTTATCTAGAAAAATAGAACTAAAACCAGAAGGCAAATCAATTTGGTCTCATCATTAACTTTGTAGCAACAAGTCTTTGGAAAAGGTTATTTATTATTACATCCTCTCCTGTGAGCTTCTTAATGCTGCTGTAGCCATAGAATGTCAAGAAAGGGCACCAAGAAAACTTCTCCCATGCAGTGATTTGTCCAGTTAAAGTGGCTAGGAAAAAAAAAGATCTGAAAGTCGATTATATTGTGAAGAAAGGGAAGACACAGAATAGACAGGAAACCTTACATTTATATCGCATACTTCATAATTGCATTGAAGTTGGCATTACATTATGATACTGACTTTTGCTATTACACTATTCTGTTGGGGGTGGGAGGGAGATGATGAAATTAAAGCAGTAGTAAAAGCTTCCATTGTTGTGTTCTAAAGTTTCCAAATCCATGAAAGCAACTGGATCATGTTTTCCACCAAATCAAGTTTATAATCTTTACATGGTACCAAAATTGCTCATATTATTTATGTCTCCAGAGTATGAAAACAAAGTTACCACTTTATCACCAGTCACATCACCTTTAAAAAGGTGTTAACATTTTACATTTGAAATTAAGCAACTAATTTCATAAATTTTAATTTGATAATTTTGTCTTCTCTCTGTTTTCCTGACTGAGCAATTCACTGTCCTATCTTGAAAGAATTAATCAATTTCCCCACTTCAGTTAAAAAGCAGAAAAAGAAATATAATTTCAAAAGGTTTACATCATATTTAACTTAATAAATAAAGAATTTTTTAAAATTCCAACATCCATTCTATGCCTTAGCAACAATTTCTGTTATTAAACTAGAATTTGACCTTGATGAAATAACTGATTTAAGGCCTACAAATATTTTTCTTTGAATTAAAGGTAGCCCTGAACTTTAACTAGACTTCTGAAGAATATTTATAATACTTTGGAAGTTTTTGCTTTTCTGGCCACAATATTACTCATCCAGCCTAGACATGACTGACCCAAATAAACATTTTTCCTAACAAACTCAATGGAATCCACCCTTGCCCCAGCTCTCAAAAACTACGTCCCATTGTTGTTTTTGCCACTGCTGACCACAAATACAGGGAAGACAAAAAAATCTAGACATGTCAACGCACTCTTACATTATTTCCTTGCAACTTCATTGGCATATCTGCCCTTTAGGACAAGGCGCAATGGTTTTACACTAAAAGAGGTGAGATTCAGACTAGATATAAGGAAGAAATGGTTTATGATGAAGGTGGTGAAACACTGGCACAGGTTACCCCAAGAGGTGGTAGATGCCCCATCCCTGAAAACATTCAAGGCCGGGTTGGATGGGGCTCCGAGCAACCTGCTCTATTGAAGATGTCCCTGCTCAGTGCAGGGGGCTGGCCTAAATGGCCTCTAAAGGTCATCTACTGATGATTCTATTCCATGATTTTTCTGTGCCTGCTTTCTGCTCCACTCAGTGGCTCTAAGGCATGTCAGGCAAGTACAGCCTCGGGCCATGACATTTCCTGGGGTCTGACACCATGGGTGCTGCCTGCTTGCTCCATCTGGGATCCCTCTCACTTGCCACCTCAGCCTCCAGAGCTGCATCCCAGGACAAATGTCCAGGGACATATATTTACTTCTGGTTTGTCCAATAAGAGCTCCAGCCAGTCTAAGAAACTTTACCCTCTCTCACATGTATGCAGTTGCAACAAAGCCTATTGTGCCCTTCAACATTTGTCCATCTGCATCAGATTAAAGGCAAATGATTGAAAGTAATTAGTTCAAATAATAAAGGAATCCATGTAAAGGAATGCCTGCAGTAGCAGTGCGTGACAGCTGCAAGAGACATAATCATTTCTGCATAACAGAATTAATGTATCCCATCAGCATTTAAAGCAGATAATACATTAGACCTGGTAGTTTCAAATATTATATTTGTATATTTAATGACTATTTGTATTGGGAAGCAAGTCACAATGCCTTTCTACATATTAGTGAGTATACTACCCATTATCCTGAAGTACTAATGTATGAATAACCTATCTCTAATGTAAAGCTGAAATAGGATTTAATGAACCTCCATTACTCAAGCTGCACATTTTCCTAAAGATGAAAAACGCCATGTACAATGTATTTTCCTGCATGTGAATAAGCCCATTAATATAGATTTCTGAACAGAGTGTTCTTACTCAGCAATTTTTGCCCTTTGGGAGGGGGAAGGAAAAAGAGAAGACAGCAGACACTTCCCCTCACTCCCACATCATCTCCAGAAAGGAACTGGATTGGCTTTGTTAGTACTTTGGTTTCAATGCTCTTCTTAGTACATAGGCACAATTGCCCTGTGACAAATATTTATTAAAACTTAGCTGCAAGTAGTTAAATCTGTTTTACTACATTCTTCCCCTACTTTGATAGGAAATGATAACAGAGAAAGTAATCAAAGCAGTACAAATTTGGAAATACTGAGAACTGTTGTTAGATTCACATCTTGTTTTCCTCTTTTAACAATTCCTCTCCCTGAAGAATCCCATGATAGGAGCTAAATCATCATGGTGTTTATTCTCTGGAAATACAGCATTACAGTAAGTTATTATATGCCCCTGAGAGAAAAAATTTTTTCTTTTCCATCAACTAACAAGGCTTGGAAACTTGGACACCAAAAACCTTTTTTTTTTTGTTTCCCTAGTGTTATTTTACATAAAATTCTAAAATTACTGTACATTTCTCTACTTAAAAATGTGTTAAGGAAGTCTAACTTTCCACTGTATTTCTTGGAATTTCCCATTAATTCTACCCTCTCCTACCTTTCTCACTCAATTTCCACTATTTTTTTTCAAATGAGTCTACTGGGCTTCAGATTCTCAGTGGAAACTTAGCTTTACCCAGAAGCTGCCAGAACTCCATTGCTTTCCCTCTTACTGCTCAATTAATAGATATCGATGCCAGAACCAAGAATAATTGCAGACATACTTCGTATCTAATTTCTCAATAATAAGACTGTACAAAAACCATCATTTTATCTGATAAACTCTCCTGCTCACTGTAGTGATGAATCAGGTAATGTAATTTTTTTGAGAGCTTTGATGTTGCACTGCACAAGCCCAATACCTTAAGAAGAAAAAACCCACAACAACCCCAAAATAAATCAACCACCTCCTCCCCTCCCCCCTGAAAGCCCCCAAACATCTCACATACTTTCAGTGACTTCCCAAAAGCAGAGAGTATAATCTGTTCATCCCCAACAGTTCACTGGTTAAAAGATGTACTTAAGCACCACTGAGATGAGGTTCAGGCCCTTGGTCTGAATATGGGGATTTGCCTCTTGCTTTCAAAATGACCTCTCTAAACAATAGGGTGCTGCCTATTTCAGAAAGGCAGGTAGCATTGTTTCCTCCCAATAATGGACCTAAATTTTCTTGGGAAAAAGACAACAAAAAATCCAAAAGGGTTTGACAGAAGTGACATTTTCAAATGAAAAGATCTTTTGTTAGAAAGTATGAGTAGATTTTGAGGGGGGACTATTTGGTATCTCTGAGGCAAGATGCTAAGGCCACAGCTTTACAGAAATAATCCTACCCACTAACAACGACATACAGAAACAAGGCTATGACTTTCATGGAATAATGATCACTGAGAATCTTGCAGAAAGCCAACTGCTCACTGGAAATGTAACCAGGGACTAGTTAACTTGCTCTGCAGAACAGTTATGCGTTTCATAGTACACCAACAGCTTCTCTTGACAACTTTATCATTATTAGACTACCCAGTCAATCACATCGTTGTCCAACAGTACAAAATTTTGGTAATCTGGCTGATCATGGCAGGGAAATATGCAAGATGTTGAAATGGGGTTTCTCTATTCCTAAATCACAACCACAGGAGTTGATGCCCTATAGCACACCATATACACTAACAGGAACATCAATGTCTCCAAGAGGGGATGATTGTAGCCAACCCACAAGCCTGTAATTCCTCCCACCATGTCACCAAACCTTCCCTCTTCATTCAACATTGCAACACTCTCAAATCACAATTCAAGGGACTACAGATTTATGTATTTTCAAATATTTATAGGCTGTATGCTGTAGACAACCAGCAGGCCCCCTGCCTTTCAGAAGTCTGCACACAGAAGGACATCTTGGGTATCCAAACTACCTCAGCTGACTTGAACTCCATCCTCCCTCCCCAAATTGTTTAGCTGACATAGAAACTACACATGACCCTTGGAACAAGGAATAAGATCACATAATAAAAGCAACAGTTACCACATTTTCATTCTTTTTTCTTTTTTTTTTTTTTTTTTTCCATAGTGTGCTACATGAAACTCTGCCATATCAAACTCTTTATACATTTCAGAATTCTTCTCCTACAAAAAAAGTGGTTTTTCTTGAAAACAAAAAAACCTCAAAGCTGTAACTAGACATTCAGGAGAAAAGTATAATGACTTCACTGTGCCACCAACGTTTTATCAAGAAGACACCAACAGCTAACAGAAGTTCTGTGCTTTAAAATTCATCCTTTCTACCAGAAGTTATCTGTATGTCCAATGTATATGTACGCAGAAGAACCTGCTTAAAAACCATTAATATTGAACAGAAACTGCAAATAAATAATCAATTTTTCCTCATTTCTAACAGCCTAATTTCTACTTATGTTCTAAAGATAATGTTCAGAACAACAAATCACAAAATTTTATTTTGGTTTTCTTGTCAGCAAGTATGATTCTATGAACAGATATAGAAGGTCTGGTCTTGTGGAGTATTGAACAACTTAAGTGGTCCTTGTAGAAGCAGCTGGAACATGGTGCTTCTGTGAAATGCTGATCTCTTTCACCACTCATGAAAACAAAATAGTGATACTCATTACTTCATTACTCACTATTTTTGTAAACCCATCCCATATGAAAAAAGGAAGCTGTGATAAAAAACAATTTAGATGTAGACTGATATCTTGAGAAGCTCTGTTTAGGAATCTGCTTCCTTTTTCCCCTCAAAAGTCTAAAGCAAAAGTAACAATTAAATAAAACCCAGAAATATTTTGTAAACACATTGTGACCAAAAAGAAGAATCCTTACCTTGAAGCATCAAAGCTGTCATAGGATCCAACTGTGTAGTGTCTGAACAGTTTCTTTGTTCTATCTGTTCGTGTTTCTGCACAAAGAAAAGAGAGCTTTTAATGCTACTCCTCTATTTCTTAATCAAGTGTTGTTTTAATTTGCAATTTCAAAGTGGATTTTCTGCTGTATATCAATAAAGAAAACTTACACTGTTTCCTAGAATCATAGAATGGTTGAGGTCAGAAGGGACCTCTGAAGATCATCTTGTCCAACCCCCCTGATCAAGCAGGGCCACCTAGAGCCAGTAGCCCAGGACCATGTCCAGATGCCTTTTGAATATCTCTAGGGAGGGAGACTCCACAACCTCTCTGGGCAACCAATTCCAGGGCTCAGTCACCCTCATAGTAAACAAAGTATTTCCTTACATTCCCTTACAGTGAATTAACATGGTTTCAAGGCGTTTTGAAAAAAATTTTTACTTTGGAGTTGAGACATTCTTTTATCATATCGTACACATCAAGTGAATACGGAGAACTTCTTGTAGATCATGTATCATGTCATTCATAAGTTTTACTACACTCACATTCTCACTGGCAAAAACTTTCAAGTCCAATCTTTGGTTCTTTTATAGGTTGGACTAAGAGGCAAAATACAAGATGAAATAAAGAAGAAAACCCAGCAAGGCATTTCAGAAAGGTTGGAAAAATACTCAAAAGAATGCAAACCAGATTTTTTTTGTTTAAATACACACACACACACAAAATTCGAGTTATTTCTATAATTTTATTAGGCATATGGAGAATGGGGTAGGGGAAAAAGTAGCTGCCCACATTCATCGCCATCAATCAAACCTCACAGGAGATAGTGCTATGGAACTTACACTACCATTATATAGCAAAAGCAAACAATTCAAACAACTGGGGGGATATGGGGTAAAAAACAAACCCCATATTTGGGAAACAGGAAGAACAAAGGAATAAGATACAACAATATATCTACTAAAAAGGCATTTAAAATACATCAAAATTTTATATTTATGCCTTTTCTACAGTTCACTAACAGTACCACTGGTTTAGTATGGCTTTAACAGTTAAAGTACTTAGTTTAGAACCGTATCTATAGAACGACAGACAACAGAACTAAACATCTCTTTTCCTCTAGGACTGGAAAGATGATCTCTCATTTATTGCTTTCAGTGGGTACCTACAGGAGCACTCATACACCAAGCAGGTGGGAAAGATGCAGAAGCTACTCCAGTAGCTGGTTGCTTCCGTATGCACATGAAAGAGCATAATCTAAAAGGCTTTCACTGAAAGGCTGTCACTGTATGTGTGTGTGTGTCTCTCTCTGTATATATATATATGAACTACACTTCTGTGGAAGGACAAAAGAATTGTAGAGGAGGTAGGTAATTCATTGTCACATTCTTCTTCAGAATGACAGGAAAACACACAGAAGCTTACTTCCAAAGAGGCATTCACATAAAGTAAAACTTTAACAAAAAAAGAGAGTAAGGAACTTACTTTGGTAGCTTTATGTATCACAATAATTGTTCAAATGTATCGATTTTCTCAGTCCTACTGTCTTTACCAGAATAATATTTTAGTGTATGCATTTTTTCTCAGATGAATATCTTTAGGGCAGTCCCTTTTTATATGGCTTCTTCATTCAATGGAAGATACTTATGTAGAAACTGTAGTGCTTGAGACAGGAAAAAGTCTTGCCTAAATGCAGCTCAATTCTCAAATGCAATCACGTTAAGTTAGGCTAACAGACATGAAAAATCAAATTGAAAAGTTTCTGGTTTAACTTGTGACCATGAAATCCTCATCCACATGGCTGAGGAATGTTTCATTGAAGGACAGCCTGACTCCATCCAAACAGATTTTATTAGTTCTCCAAGCTAGTCACAGCCCTCAAGGTGCACCATCTCTATGTCACAACTTTCAGGGGTGTTAAAAATTACTGTGAAAGGTAGTGCTGTCAGATGACCAAGTTCTAGTCTGCAGAGAGAAAAAATACATCCGTGCAGGTTGATAGGCTTTAAACATGGCCAAGAAACACACTGCAGAAGAACATACTGGGAGGCAGACTTTGGGAAGAGGGTTGACAAAACGCATCTTTCCTTGCTTTAACCAGTACAGCTGACACATAACTGGATCCTGCCCCTAAATGCATACATAATACAGAGGAATTATGGCTGAAAATTAACGTGCAGGTTGCAGCTGGTTAATAGACTAAGCAAGTTATTTCTTCATAGTAGTGCACCAATTTGCAAAATACAAGAAAAGCAGTACTCAACAAAAACCAGAAATATATACATTTCTATAAGTTTGGGGAAAACTAGCCAGCCTCATTCCTACAGGATGGCCAAAGAGGGAGAAAACCTCTATTATAATCCTACTTGATAGTTTTGTATAGGCTTATTTTGTCCCTTTGTCACTCACATACAACCTGTACTTTCTGCCAAAGAGGCCTTACCTTTACACCAGGTTCCAGCTCCTACTACCCTTACCCCAAACCTTTCTGGAACACCCAAAAATGACACAACTCAGCCCAGGGCTCACCTAGCACCTACCAAGATACAACCAAAGCTCAGCCAGCCAGCACAGTAGCTGCAGGGCTGCAGGACAACACACTCATTTTCACAGAGTAAGAGCTGTAAATGTGGTGAGCAGCAAAGGCACCCAAGGCTACATGACAGCTGCTCAAAGAGATATGGCTTTGAAGTAGCTCACTGCATGACTGTACCTCTTAATGTGCTACAAGGGGTTCAGTGAATTTTATGGATCATGCCTTTGTTGATAAGTTTACAAGTTTAGCTTCAAAACCCAATGCCCTACAGTGATGTGGAATAAAGTGACCTGCATTAATTGCAGTCTATTCCCCATTGAGCAACATTCTTCTTCACATTATCCTAAAAATCAAATTAGTATCAAGGGACATAATCAAAAGAAACAGAGAAAAACATAAACCTGGATTTCACTTAGAGTTTACCACTGGCCTGCTTTCAGAAGTCACAAATAATTAAAAGGACAAAGTATGATGAAGACTATTTTGGAAATCTTAAAGCCACTGCTTGAGCCTTAAGGAGCCAGATGTTCCTTCTGCAGAAACTGTTTTCTATAGCATGATATTTCAGTGCTATTATCGAATACAAAGTGGGTGGGAGGAACGGAAAGGCACAGTAAGACAGATAGCTTTGTTCAGCTACTTAGTATTGCAAAGCCAGCATTCTTCAGCTGCAGCTTGTATCTGCTCCCTGTCTCTCCCACCGCTCTACTTTCTTCCACTTCTTGTGTGCAGTCATATTCACAGGGATTGTTTGGGAAACCATTAGCCTTACAAATTCCTGAACTCAAGGCTAAATGGCATGTTTCCCAGGTTGCTGTGTAAATTCTTTAATTACCCCCTTTCCCTAACCTCTGACTCAGATTCCAGTCTGTCCTATTACGCAGCGTAAATACAGACATCCAAAAACAGGGGGAAGGATCAGGAATGTGCCATCATAATGAACTGCATACTGAAAAAAAAAAAAAAAAAAGTTCTATTCTCTAATTTGACTAAAGAATACAAAGAACATAAAGGCAATTGTTTAACAAATGCTTTTCTGAATTCAAGCCGTATACAGCATAATAGCACTACTACAGATAGAATAGCACCAAGGGGTTAGTTCCAGGTTTCACTGGATTTTTACCCATTCTTAGGTCCCCAGATTTTCTGAAGAGCAGCACTTTTAATCAGAGTGCTTTGGAACAAGTTAGGAACACCGAAGAGTAATAACCCTCTTCATTTATGTGAAAAGGAAATGTCCTTCTACAGCTACTGAAACTATTTTCCATAAAAACTCATCAACACCATAAAGCTCCTTACTTTCTGCTAATTAAAAAAAAAAAAAAAAGGCAAAAAAACCCCCAAAACTACCTAAGAAGTTTTATTCATATCAATCAATATGCCATCTAGCAGCAATGTGAGTGCAAATATGATGAGGGCCACAGAAGAGTATACAAGGAAGAAAACTGTGAACACGTTTTTTCCTGGTCCATTTTCCACTGAAGCCAATGGAGTTGTAGTAGAAATAAACTATTTACACTGTGCAATAGTGGTAATACAAATAATAAAGCCCTAGCTATTTCTTTATTAGAATCACATTTTGTTGCAGACATTTCAGTAAGCAACAGACTCAAACCCTGCCATTCCAGAATGTAAGTTATAGGGTTTGAAGAAAGGTGAACATTGAGAAGGTGCAGGGGAAAAACATTTTCTCCTTTACTTCTTCTACTTTAGGAGGAATGATGGCTTTCCTCAACCGAGAAATATGTATATGACTTCCCTGTAGCTTCGCTGTGTTAGTCTCATAACTGACCACAGGACTCCAACAGCGCCTGCAGACATTATCAAAAGATGAAAAATCACTGACATGAAAAGCAAGAAATAAAATTTGGACTCTAATTCACAAAGACAGATAATGCCATTCTTGTTCTATTTCTTCAGTGATTAGCACGTAACTATTGTAGGCATGTTAGAACAGACAACTCGATTACCACATTGAGACTATTATTTGTAGTAGATTGCTTACATATTTGGTATTGTTTGGAAGAGTAAAGAACTAAGGGGAAAAAATCCCAAAGCAACTGTCTTCATCTTCATTCCTTTTATTTTTCCTGCTGCTCTTCGCAGGGCATTTTGGCGGCCGTGTTTCCTAGGAAACTGCGAGGGGTTGCTCTGCCAGTGGGTATGTTGTCAGACTGCTTGCCAGCACTCTGGGAAGGGTTTAGAGTGATCGACATGTCCATAGAATAAACAAAGGGAATAAAAGTGTAACAGCCTAATTTATGTGTGATATTGGAGAGAAAACACAGAGCAGCAGATACCCTCCAAATATCACCGATGGTTAAAAGTAAAGTCAGGTTACACTGCTACTCCAGCCTAGTTACTGCATTTGTTATGCTAGCAGAATTTAAGAAGTGGTTTCCATCTGTTCTAAGCCAATTTCTAGCAAGAAGAAATAATTCGGCACACTAAGAAATGCTTTTTTAACCCAAACATAGTGAAAAAAGGAGGAAAATATTCAAAAGTCAGAGCCAGAGTCTTTCCTTTAGCTTTTCAGCTGGTCACAATAAATTCAACAATTTAGCACCATCCCAAAACATGAAGCTTTTCTTTCTTCTTTCTTCCCCACTGACATCTCTGAGAGATGGTTCACTAACACAATAGATAGTTACAGATGATCACTGCTAAAAGAGGTCCAGGTACAGCGCTCTGCATGTTTCTGATGGAAAGCAATACCCAACAGTTGTCAGAGGCTAAGGTTCTCACCGAGCCCCTCCTCCTTCCTGTGGCAAAAATGCTTTCACAACTATTTATGTTGAGGGTTAGATAAAAAGCTATTCAAAGCTGTGGAAAGCAGCCTAAAATTCTTGTTACTATCAGGTGCACAGATAATACAGAAAATTAACAGAAGTTCACAATTCAAGTGCACTTGTGGTAGCCATTATCTATCTACTTATTTTGCAACAAGATAGTGCACCCATCTTATGAGCCTTTCCTAAAAGTGATCCAATAGTATCACAAAAAATTTTGACCCCGTCAAAAGAAAAAAAAAAAGTGAAGAAAAAGCATATGGGATTGAAAACATCACTAAGAGCATTTATTTTTCTATCCCAAATACATGCACATTCAAAATATATGCCATACTAAACGAAGCAAAATATCTCTATTGTAGAGGAAGCAACAAGCAAAAAGAGGTAGCAGGTTTGTTAGCAAAACTATGTCTCAAAAAGACTAACTTAAAGTGGATGCTCTTATCCTAAAACTTGTTTGACACCTATTTTTCCCATCTATTAAATAAACTAAGCACATTGTTGCATCACAGGTCCATGCTGCTGTGGGATAACCAATACTATATTATGTGCTTGTCAAAAAAGCGCTATTTTGTGTGACCAGATTAATGAAAGACATAAGCACCCTCTTGCTTCACACAAAGGCCATAGACTACAAATTGACCTCACAGTGTTATTATCAAATCACAGCATAGCTAAAGCTTTGTAAACCTTTGATTTAGATGATAATGTAATATACGGTATGAATGAAACAATGTATTAAGAAAATAAATGTCACATTTAGGAACCCAGAAGCATTTTGTCACTGAAGAGTTACCCTATTCCTTCCTTTCTGAGTGTTGTAAGCATAACTTTCAGATTTTTACTGATTTAACTCGTTACTAGTTCGGTATGCATTTTGCCTTCAAGTAACAGGTGGTTTTCTCAATAATAGATACACTATGAAGTTTGCTCCAGAAAATAATCAAATTAAAAGAAAAAATAAATACCTTCTTCATAGCACATACTGTGAAGTCTCAATAAGCTATTTCACTTATTCCCTTTCCTCCTCAGAAAACCAAGATTCATTAAACCTGGGATTTTCCATTAAATATGGTACATTACATTTTTGATAGGTGAGAAGGTTTTTCAGGCCTATGATACAATTGTTTAACATAATATTTCATATTTATTTCTTTGATCAGTCATTTGAACCATAGGAAAGATTAATTTCAGGGATCCTCCTCAAAATCAAGAAGAGTAGGACCTTGGATTCTAAACATCTGTACAAAAAATGTAAAAATGTGATCAAGAAATATAAACAGAAATGGTCTCTAACTATTTGATCATAGGATCCTTGTATTTAAAGAACAGACGTTGTTGCATTGAAGGGATTAGAGCATTAGTTCCTCCTATGTGTTGTCTTTAAATTCTGGACCAGATTTGCCCTCCCTTCTGAAGGTTAGTATGTATCATTTTGAAGCTGGAATTAATGAGGAATTCATAAGGTTTGTAGGCAATAAGTGCAAGTGCAGCCAGCTTCTGTTAAAGGGGTATTAAAACTCATAAAACTGAAATCGGAAGGTATGTACCACCCAAGAATTCAGAAGAATCTACAATTATCTTTTTTGTATCTCTGCAAATCTGAAGTAATAATATTGTCGCTTTATTAGAAGGGATAAACTATGAGGATCAAAAAAGAAAAAAAAGAAATATATGATAAAGGCATTATAAATTTTAAACTAATTAAAACCTTTAATCGTAATTAATTTTCCTTGTTTTTAAGCTTGTAGATGATTTTTTTAAAATCCCAGTGTTTGGTTGATGTGGTGCTCTCAGCCAATTTTTCTTTCAGTTGGAGCTGAGAAACAGAAAATCTTATGTGGTTTTTGAAGTTTTTCAGATTTGAGAATAGGCATGAAAATATCTCAAGGACAACTCCTTGACAGGAATAGAAAATCCTTGGATGTCCCCCTGCTTTTTTTTTTTTTTTTATCCCCTGCTAACTCCTGTTTTCTAAAAAGAAAGGAAGGCTCATGTTGATTGCCTCCTGCATCCTTAGAGAAAGATTAGCTGGAATATAGTGAGTTAGCTTACTCACAAAGGATGCTGAAATGGCTGACCAATGTAGCGAATCAGCAAGTTTGTTTGCAAGAGAAACCTTAATAACTGAAATATGCAGGTTAGATCTACTGGAGAGGCAGTTATGGAAGAAGATTGGTTTCCCATGTCATTACTTTTCCCTTTAATTTATCAAAATGCTCACTTATACCTGAAAAAAAAAACAGCAAACAGTTGTTGAAACATTTGCATGTTATTCTCTAACACTAAATAAGGCTTACACAGCTGAATAAGGGGAAATCAGCATTCTGTTAACAACTTTACCTGCTATGTCTACAATTCTGTTGCTAGAGTTTAAATCTGACTGGAAACATAACTTCATCTGCTTGTATTTGTGTCTTATGAGGAAGCAAAGCTACATGTGCATTAAAATCAAGGCAAATCTCTGAACTAGAGTTTATTTCAGAACTAGGTCTTCCTTGTGTTAGGCAAACTGTTGCTAATCTGTTTGCAGAGCAAGCACAGCAGACAGAGCTTATTCTTGTTTATTCTCTTCTCTCATTTGCAGAATATTTGCAAACTGTGGTAGTGACCAGTTGATCTTTCCCTAAGAAGCTCTCCTGTTGGGCTTCTGCAGGCCTTCATCCCCTCTGCCCCTCATTCACAACCCATCTGCAGCATAACAGTTAATCAGCCTACTGCAGATGCTGCAAGACAGCTTTGTGTCCATGGTTCCAGTTGAAACGGAGGATTAAATTACTCACTCAGTGTCTGGAACAGACACAGACATAGGTCTGGGTGATGTCATCAAAGGAAACCAGTTGTGAGAGGAAGTATTTTTTTCCCCCCTCTTTGCCCCAAGATTTATTAGGCTTTACAGACTTTGTTGCTTGTGAAGAGATGGATGGTGACCCGGACTGGTAACAGACCTCAGAGATTCCAGCAACCAAATGTGGAGTTGCTCCATTTGCAAAGTTTGATCACTGCTTAAACATGAAGCTTTTGCAAAATCAGTCCAACATAAAGCAACTTCAATGCACTTTGCTTTACCCTTTATTGCAGACTAGCGATATGTAGTGTATACTTTCTAAAAAACAGTTCTCATTGCCGATTCCAAATTGCTCTTGAATATGTAAATAAAGGCATCTTGTCTTTCCAATTTAGACAGAACAAAGAAATCTTGATTTGTTGCCTGCTGGCAATATCATCTGTTGCAAATATTACTTATCCTGAAGGTCAGGATAGTTTGTTCAACTACAAAGCTCAGGTGGTGTGATGTTCTGATTCTTTGGAACTGATTTGTGGTACAAATGTTTGTAATCACAACACCTTATTTCACATATGTCTTCTTTCCTGCCAATATTCTATGAATGACTGCAGTGTTCTCACTGATAACAGCAGCATAATCCAAAGTGATGGCCTGTAACAAAGGGCAGGAGTCAGGTGAAACTTGGCTGAATAGTTTGCTTAATGGAAGGATATTATTTCTCACATTCAATAGATGCTAATTTTGCAGTCTCCGACTTCTAATACTTCTGCACATGCAAACCCTATGCAAACCCTAACTTCCAGTATTTCGGTAGTCATCATTCATTTTAAGCCAAGAATACGTGTCTGTGAGCAACAAGGACCATTTTAAGTCCCAAATAACTACACTATGAACAGAGACAACATGACAACTAGTTTACAGGTGGGAGCAACATTGAGACTTTGCAGAATTCATTGTTGGTATGCTAACACAGTGTTCAGTTTATTTATATTTCCACTTATGGCCCTAAGAGAAAAAAAAAAGGCAAACAAAAATCAATGCACCAACACCCACAGGGTAGAAGCCTGCTTTAGCTCCACGCCCAACCCAAAAACCCAAGGGAAGAAAAAAAAAAAAAAGGAAATCCAAGTAATTTTTTTTTTAACTTGACATCTCATTCATTAATTCATTAATTGAATACTGGTTTTCTTACAGTTATGACTAATCTCTAAACTGCTAGCTGAATTTTTTTACTTTTGCTAAAGAGTTGAAGATCTGCAGGTTTAAGTCAACACAAAGCCACATGAAACTGGATTAGTACAGTAAACCATTGGAAAGGTGACAGATAAATCTCCATGGAACATTGCCCGCAACCATTCAAGACGTGACAGTAAGTGCCACTTTTGCCATGGCAGGTATCCTCAGATGTCACAGAACACAAATAAAAACAACAAAACATCAGAATAGCCTTCTATTTTCGGACAGTTCTAGTTATTAGAGTGCCAGCTTTGGTATTCATTTTGTGATGAGAAATGACATAACAGAAACCATTTTAATCAATCATTTTCATGTGGTTATGAATCTGCCCAAAAACCTGAATTGCAATGTAATAGAAATATTAATTTCAATATTATTACAGTGTAGCAGATAACAATTTTCAGTGACTTTCCCTTAAATTTAGGGAAACTCCATTAGAAGTTTGTGAAGGAACTCTACATTTGCCGGTGTAGCAGAATCTGTGGTCTAGTCTGCATAACACAGATTATTCATACCTGAGACATAATTACAATCACACGAAGATAAACAACTGCTTTGAAGAAGGTCATTCTGCACCCTAAGGTGGAAAGAACAGATGGAGAACTATTTTGGGCAGGGCTAGGAAAAACAGGCTCTGAAAAGCCATTCTATTTGATTTCAAAAATCATTAATTTTCATGTACAGCAAGTTTCAGCAAGAGTGGACTTTTATCATCAATGTGATGCAAATGTTTCCCCTCAATTTCCTCCTTACGGAAGCTTCGTTCAAGTCTAAATCTTTGCCAGCTATATTCAGGGTCAATGATCTGTCAGAATCTCTCACTTCACTAATACATAAAATTTTGAATACATAAGAAGCCATCATCTGCTCTGCATGGGAGATACATGAGAAGCTCAAGGAACCTCCCAATCTTTTTCACAGTAACACTCCCTGACATACACAGTGGTTTCAAATGTCTGTGCCAGGTTCGCAGTTAGCTATCAAGTCAAACTACACATAGTTCTCCTCTTCCTGCCATCAAACAAGCCTCTGACTGCCCTGAGAGGCCAACAGGAATGCCAGGAGAGCATTTTTAATACTTTCTGCTAGATCAGCCATATGGAGAACTCATTTGTTCTGTGCAGAGCATACTGATTTCCCTTTCCTTTAGCAAGGGGCACTGAAGTCAATGAGTGCTCAGTTCTCTTGGAATATTTCAGACATTAGTAAAAATGTCTCAAAATATAGTTTTCTTACTCTGTCCTGCTTATATAGATTGCACTTTTTCTTAACTCTCTTCCTAAATCTTGCCAAAGTTAGTCACCCTAACATCATGTAAGGATAGTGTGACAGGTATTTAAAAGACTAGAAAATTAAGATACTTTTTAAGAACAAGTTAACACTAAATACAAATCAAGCAAAAGCCAAAAGTTTAAGTCTTCACTCAGTGTCTTTTCCTCCCTCTGATTTGATTGTGCATATGGGCTTTACAGTCTCAATTTCACTGTGGGTAAAGTATACCATTACCAAAACCCAAGAGACATACAGAGGAATGCTCTGTGACTTCTACTGTAAGGGCCTCAGAATAACTTATAATTTAATATTATTACTTCAGTCAGAGAGAACAAGTAGCTCAGATTAGCAGAGCAGAATGTTGCTAAGCAATGTTGTACCAGAGTTTACACAGGACTGGGGAAGGGAAGATAAGGGTGGAACAGGGAGATGCAGATGTGTACAGTTCCCTGCTCAAGAACTCCTTCCTTGCCACATCACTGAGTGTGTCTAAAATACAAAGCCATCACAACAGCAAAATTACTTATGAACAACACATGACTTTTAAGGAAACTGGAATACAAAACTTTATCAACTGAACTTGTGATGCTTTACCAGAATATATAGATACATCTATATGTAGATATTATAATAATACAAACAATATAATATACATCGTACAACATATAAAATATAATATATAGATATGGTTAGCAGTACTCTGTATTGATGGCTGTTAAGTAACACAAGTTTCAGAGTCCGGGAAAAGGCTAAATAATTTTCAACAAGTGAACAAATACATCTAAAATTTTAATTTGATCATTGGTTTAAAAGCCTACAGCTAAAGAACCTAGACTGGTATTCAAAATAGTTAGGATGACTGCAGTTTGAAAGGAGCAAAATCTGAAAATATTTATACTTTTTAAAAAGTATAGAAGGTACTTGTCCTTTCAGCAATGTGAAGGCAGATAAGAGCAATTACTTTAAAAGAACACATCTGAAAATCTATGATCTGTTGCAACCTTAAACACTCCTGGAAATTAGAATAAATTGCCGAGAATGCTGAGAATAAAGTTTTCCTAAGAAATCACTAAAAATAAGATTATTAAACAGATATTATATGTTAGGAAGTGCACATTAAGAATGTATCAGATATTGAGAAAAGTAATACAGTAATATGCAAAGTTTTTAAAAGCACCTATATTTTCCAAGCATTTTACTGACTGTGGTCATTACTCTCTTTATATAAAACCTTTCAATTTCCCACACCACCACTTCAAAAAAACAGTCATTCTTCATTAAAGCTATACACAATACCTCCAAAATGAACTCTCTTCTTGGATCTTGACTTTTCAGCCATAGTTTCTAACCAGCTTACTTGAATTTTGTGTGCTTCTGCATCCTCATGAAGAAAAACATCCCAGACATTTAATTTCAAAATGTACTACTTTAACTACACAAAAAAAGTTGATGCTTCTCAAGAAATGTAGGATTTGACAAGTGTTCTACATTTTTATACAAAATGCTGCTGGAAACAATTCTTACTTTTTAGAGAACAGCAACAACAAAAATCCCAAATCAAGATGACCACAAACAAGAAGTCTTATTTTACACAAGTTATAAGCTGAGACTCAAAGCCCACATCCTTTCTGTTCCACACTGTACCAAGAGATTTTTTTTTTCCCTGCTGCAGGTTTCCATGGAAATGCATCAGTCACTAATCTAAATAAGTGCGGGTGAAGGACGCCTGAAAACCTAGAGCAATTACGCATGCCATTAGAGGAAAAGAATGTGATTCAACCCAGCTATTAGAAATGTGGCACAGCTATCACTTCTATATATTGTTGTAGTGTTCTAAAAACAAAACTGCTTTGTTTTTTAAAACCCACTCTTTCACTGCCTATAAGAGGGGAAAAAAAGAAAAAAGCATTAAAAATACAAGTCACGTAACAAGAACACAATGAAATCAGACCATATCAGTTGCAAAACACTAATATAGTTAATAACACACATTTGTTTTGCCATGAAAATCCATTGTACATGAAAATTTGTCTTTCCATTACTGGTCAAAGATACTTCACTTTAATAATTTTGATGAGCAGTAGAACAGTGAATACTTCTATCTGCATTAAAGGGATAATGATCCTTTAAAAAAATGGATGTAAATATAATGTCCAATTAATGCATTACTAAACATCTATTTGTAACCACAGCATACGTCAGGCATAGATGGGTCTCTACTAAAAAGATGATCACAATTCGGCACCTAGCTGAAATACTAGCTTTGTGTACATAGCATATATTTGTGTGTATATATATATAGTATATAGAAGTATGGACACTCATTCTTCTCTATTTGTTCACACATGCTTATAGCTCTATACATGGCACATACAGATCCCCAGAGACTCCCTGCTGAAGTTTCACCTCTGTCACACAGTGTACACTTCTCATCTGGTCCATGTAGCAGGCACATGAGCAGTTTGGGTTATATGTCACCGAGATTTCTCATCCTCCTGCCGCTTTGCACTCAACCTGTTCCTACCTCTTGTCACACAGGAAAATTTTGAATGATGTGGAACAGGGGCTGTGCTGTTGCATATGAACGCACGTCTTGCCATAAAGGCAGGGAGTTATTTCAGACTATTTGAACTTAGTATTACTACTGAGTTATTTTCAACCTTCCCTCACTCTTGAAGAATTAACTATTATGGTACAACTGATAAGAGAAAAGACTGAGCAGACTTGAAAAGATACAGTGTTAGGATTCTAATAACAATTTTGTCAAGTTCTCATTGTCTGTATCAGGTTTTACAGAAAATGTCTTCTAGATGGTTGTAATTATATGTAAGAGTGAGGTTGCTGAATAAATAGCGGTGTTACAAGGTCTGGAGCACATATTTGAAACCTAGTATCTATGCTACAGGTATGTATGCCAGAAACATGCTAGCTGTAGTCCCCTTGACAAGTCCACTTGAAATCACTGTGATTTCAGCCAATAAACACTGAAATTAGACCACAAGCAGTAGGATCTGAGGAGGAGGTAACACACTTCTGGAGGAAAAGACCTCTTAAATTTTTAATTGCAGTCAAGTTTGTGTGAGTGCTATTTCCAGACCAGAGCTAAACACTCTTGGTCTACCCCAAGCTACTGGGTACACTCAGTGAATCATGCACTCAGGAGGCAAAGAACTGGGTTTTCTTACATGCTTAGGGTTCTCCTTGCTGACATCAAGGCACTACTGGGAATAAAGTCTAATTAGTTCTATTTGAATTCATAGGATGTAAAAGACAGAATGAGGGAAATGGAAGATGGCTTAGACTAAGGCTAGCAGAGAAAGCAGTGTGAAAAAAGACAGAAGCTGCAGCAGAACCTGCATAGAAGGATGGGTCTACAGAAAGGAGCAAAGGGTGATGAAGCCAGAAAGACATGAAGGAGTCTGGCTAGTGGACTGGACCCTACCCAGGGACTGTGACCTGAGAATGCTTGTTCCAAACCTTACAAGCAGTCTCTTCTACATCTTATTCATACAGAGGATGACGAGCTACTGTTCCTGATTTGCTGCTAATCAAACCACAGAAACAAAACATCTTAGGCTTGAAACTCAGTCAGCAGTTCAGACATTGTCTCTGAGTCTTCTACATGCTGTACCTTAAGCACTTAGATTTTAACTACCATTCCTATTCCCCACCCCCACCCCCACCCCCCCCACCACCAGCTTCAATATCTCATTTCAGCAGTTGTGGGAAGTCTGGAAATCTGAAAAAAAAAAAAGAACCCATAGATTTTGCATCAATGGGGAGATTTATGACTGCAGAATAGTTAAATTTAATGAATCTAAGCAAAAAGTTCATGTATAAGCAACAAGTTTTATATACGTATCCTGCATGTCTCTGCCATTTTGTTACCCAAGCAATACAAACAGTAGTGCTATGCAAGAGCTCTATATGCAAACCTGGAAGTATAGACAGTAACAGTTTTAGCTGTGTATTCAAAAGATGTGCCGCTTGAAAGCATGACTACTAAACATGGATAATAATGAATATTTGACTAATGAAGAGTAGGTTTGTAGTCCATCACAATGCTATGAATCACAGTTTCGGTTGGAAAGGACCTTAAAGATCATCCAGTCCCACCCCCCTGCCCCGGGCAGGGCCCCCTTCCCCCAGCCCAGGGTGCTCCCAGCCCCGTCCAACCTGGCCTGGAACCCTTCCAGGGAGGGGGCAGCCACAGCTGCTCTGGGCGCCCAGTGCCAGAGCCTCACCACCCGCACAGGGAAGAATTTCTTCCTTATATCTAATCTAAATCTGCTCTCTGTCAGTTTAAAACCATTACCTTTCATTTTATGAAAGACAAGACATTTGCATTACTGTAGACATTAGATGTGAAAACCAGAAAATGTTCAAATCCGTCAACTAAATGATAAACTAAATTGCCAGTGGTAGGAGCTTGAGTATGCAGGTAATATCCAATTCACAAGTTTAAAAAGGAAAAAAAACAAAAAAAAACAAACAAACAAAAAAAACCAACAAAAAACTACAAGATGCACTGCAGCACTTTCTTACTGGCTAAGAAATTAGTTAAGTGTACATAAAGGGAGCGCTTCGCTTTGACTCAGGTTGCTATTGAAGCTACATTTGATGTATTTACAAAAATGGTTCATAAGTTAAAAGGTCAATCCTGAACTAAAAGTTCCTCAAATGCCAAATGCCAAAATAGGCAATGGGAGAGGTAAAATGTGGGGAAAGTACATCTTGGTCTTCTTGTTGCTTCTACATCAATATTTCCATAATTAGTTATTCTTCATTCAGGATAGACCTTTCAAAAGGCTGCAGATTAAACATTAAAACAAGGAACTAGAAAAGTGGCAGATAATTTGTGTTTGCTGCCTCTGGCTTCACCATTTCAGTTACTGTAATTTTTATGAAGAGGAGAGTAAACAAGGTACATGGAAAAATGAGATGGAAGTTGTTCAGGAATTAGACAAAAAAAAAAAATTGAATGCACTTTCTGGATGGATAGCAAAAGATAGTTCTAATGCTGATGGTCCATGCCTGCACACACACTCCAGAAGTGGAAAATAAATGTACAACCATATACAGAATAATACTGAATTATCCTGAAATATTTTTCCTGCTAAATACATACAACCATTTTTCTCCTAAAATATTTATTATTGATGATTTTTCCTTGTTGATTCCATTGCCTAAAATTCTTGTCTCTTTTTAATCCACCAATAAAAAGCACTAATCAGACAGGATTTACTATTTCATTGCTGACTGAATTAGCAGGAAATATATTCTTATTATGAAATTAAAACCCAAGCTAATGTAGTCTTTCATTGCATAGAGGAGACTTCCAAAAGTTCGGGTTTGTTCCTACAGTAATTCTTTGAGAACAGTAATTCATTGCACTCTCACATCAAAAAATCAGGGTGGGGAAATCCTAAGGCCAAAACAAGCTGAACCACTCAGAATGCTACAGGACCCACAAAAGTATTGTGAAAATAATACAGTGGAAAATATAATGCAAGAAGAAATAATTGTTTGCTTTTACATCATTAAGACAAATGCCCACAATTTTTACATGTGTGTGTATATATATATTTATGTGTATATATATTTTTTTTAACATGGTTTGTAGGATTAGGAAGCTTCATTTTGCAATAAAAATTAACATGCAACACCTAACAAGATGGTATCTACTCAAACAGGGAGAAGGAGCTAGGGTAATCCCAGCAGAGTATAGAAAGCTACATCTTATAAAATGTCCAAAAGTACCAGGCCCATATTTCTCCTGCAAAAATGGAAAAAAAAATAAATTAATTCTGCCTCTGAAAAGTATCTCTGATGAAATTTCAATATTAATCCCATATATTGTCTTATATTTATAATACAATGTTTTCTGCAGAAAACTTGACCTTTGTTTTCTTATCTGAAATGCCAACCTTCAGATTCCTTTGTATGCAAACCCACTTAAAATTACATGATGAAAATATCTATATGTGGCATTTGTAGTCCAAGGAGAACAAAACATGGTTCAACTACATACTTGGTATATTAGCCAAATGGACTATCAGAGAAAGAAATAAAGGTTTCTGTGTCTAACTTCAAATTTTTGAGTTAAAAAAAAAAAAAAAGAAGGAAGGAAAAAAAGCAGGGGGGCAGTATAAGTATAAATTAAGAGCACTAAAAGATCATACTACAAATTAGCTTCAATGTATATTACCCTTTATCCTATCTTCCAGTTTGTCAATTCTAACACTTGCACTCAAATGACTTTTCTTCATCTGCTGAAGTCTTCAAAAAAGCAGCAGAAAGTAGGTCTTCCATCTCTTTCATCTACACCTCAAGTCAGACCCTTTCAAGTTTCATTTTCTAACGTTTAGTTGAATGCAGATTACAGATTTATTTTAAAAGTGACAGTAAAATGCTTTGTAAAGTTAAGATTTTAGACCTCTACTATGACAGAAACTTAAAAAGTTTTATTTATAACACACTTTGAAACCCTTAGAAAACACAGTGGCATGAGCAGATCACTAGAAAATTACATGGCTTTAAATTGTACACTGATTAAATTGAATAGTGACTTGTCTGGTTATTATAAAAATCCAGTTTCACTTCAGTGAAGATTAAAGCAGAGTATATGATGATATATGAATTTGGAATTTGGAATAATATTTTAACATGTAATTGTAGGAATATATAAATATTATAAAAATTAAAAATCTTATTCCTCAAATAATGACATTTGGATGAGATTGACTACATTTAAGTGAAAATCGTCACTGAAATTATCACTGTGAACAGTAAAAGACAAGCTTATTATTGTAGATCAACATTCATAATCTTCAGGGTACTTCTCCTCAGAATAGCATTGCAATTTTGAGAATTAGGTAACTGAGGCACAGGGAGTGTAAACCGCATGTCAGAGACTACAGTAAAAGACAAAGAGAAGGCAATAAACCTGTTTTAAAATAGTTCAGCTGAAAAAGTATTTGGGCTTTAAGTTTATAAATCTAATGATAAAAATGTACATTTCCCAATTCTTGCAGAAACGTCAAAATGTATTTTCTAAGATATCCAAAGTCTAGAAAAGCAGAAATGGCAAAAAAAAAAAAAAGTTATCATTTCCAGATGTTTTCTGTAAGTCTAAATGACTAGTTCTTGGAAGCAAGTAGAGATATGGAAATGAATTCTCTTAAGGCTGATATATTCCTGAAACTCCATTATGTATCATGCTAATGCCTATAAGCTAATAAGAAAAAACTAATTATGTTGCATCTTTGTACTTATGAGATTTTTTAAAATGTTATAACTGAGGAAATCAAATACTCTGGGCATATTACTCATGTGAAAAAAAAAATCCAGGAGACTGACTGACAAGAAGCAGTAGAGACTGAAGAAAACAGGAGTTCAGATGAATTACACAAAGTCAACAGTTATTAATGACTCTTTTATGTATCAATTATACTTAAGTAGAGAGCCCCATGAACTTTGTCCAGTGACAGCACATCTCTAGGCACAATCCTTGTTTTTTAAAATCAGTAGCATTAATCCCTGATAAACTAATCCCTGATTAACAGTAACCAGAAGAGGACTAACAATATCAATGAAGTTTCAGCTTTTACACATATGACATTATCATTTCAGATATCAAGAAAATGATAAAAACGCCTGACCAACTGTAGGTTTCAGAATACTATCTGCTCAAAAGTGTTAGAGTTTGGTGGTCTGGTTCTGAGTCCCAGTGAAAGAGAAGTGCTAGGCAGCTTCTCCCCCAAACCAGAAAAGGTGTAACTAGAATTGGCCTTGGATCACAGGGGAAGAATTGCAGGTCCCTCAGCTCTCCTTTACTGCAGCCCAAAAACAAAGGGACAAATCAGTGCCCTGGGCTGGCAGCTGGATGTGCCAGAAGAACTACTACCTTGTTGTGCAAAGCATTTAAGACTCAAAGAGTTTCACTCCAACAAAACAAGGAGGAAAATATTGGAGAGGTAATTCTGCAGCCTATTAACCTGTCATGACTGATGGTGTTCTCTAGAATCCCAATGCATTTTTCTTCCCCCATCTTAAAGAAAAATAATGTAAAAGGCTTGATGTAGCAGACATCCCAGTTGACTTAGTGAACCTCCCAAAAACACTTTAAAATTTGCAACACTTATTGAAAATATAGCCTTGACCTAATTGAAACTTTTATATTGTGGACTTTGTGACATCCAAAATTTGACTGGGGGAAAAAAAAGAAAAAACAAACAAAATAAAAAAGAGAGAGAAGTGGAAGATATTTTGAATTAGTGAATTTTTTTTTTTGTAGTGGTGTCTCAAACATGGAATGCACTTAATTGAGATATGTACTCAGTAGTTTTATTCCTTTCTAAAAATGTAATTGAATGTATTAAGCCAACCTGGATTAGCTATCTCTCTGCACTTGATAATCACGCTCCCTCCTCACCGTGCTCCCTGTCCTCTTATCTCTTTCTCACATATAAATTGTATCTCAGCATACTCAAACTTAATCCTCAAAGAGACCATGCAAATCTAATCCTTCAAATACATCATAAAAAAAAAAAAAAAAACATTTCATTCTATTTACCATAATCCTGCACAGACAGTACAAGACATAATCACCTAACAGTGATAGTGATTTGCACAGCTTGAAGAGTTCTTTTGACACTCCAAATGATCTAACTGGTTAAACAATTATGCTTTAATACATCACTATTGAATTACTCTTTACAGGACTGCTAGGGCATTACAAGTTTTTGGCATGCATATAACATAACAATTATTTTAGGAGAGAAAGGACATGTAACTGCTTTTAAATAATTTTCTTCCTTATCACATAACCGAAGTTGACAACTTGTCACCTCAATAATATTATGATGTCAAAATTTTAAGATAATATTGTTTGAAAGAAAAGGTCTCATCTAGAAATGGGTAACAGGAATAAGACTTTCTATTCACAGTATAGTATTTATAGTTAAATGTAGTTCTGACAGATTTAAGTGCATTTTGTTATCAGAAAATGATCTGATCAATAATTCACATTATTAATAAGACCCCATATATTTCCACAAATGGTCAATAAGATACTTGTGGAAGCTACCACAGATTCATATGATTCTTTTTAAAAAATCTAAATTCTTTATTCACCTTGACTGGAAATCAGAAAAATCAATTGAAACATGTTAAATGTTGACAGCAGTAGCCCAACTCCACTGAGGTGTTTTCAGGACTGATCAGCAGGTGTTCCTCCTAGAACTAAAGTACTAATAACACTTATTTTTAAAAGCTTTTTATCAATGAAACGTCATAAATTGAAATGCTAGTAATACATAACTATTTCTAATCCCGTCTGTAGATACAAACCACGCAAAATAGGTAGCAACTAAAACAACTTGCCTTCAATCTAGGGATATTCTTAGTAAAGCCCTTAATCTATCATTTCATGTTAGTGGTGTTTACTTTACTAAACAAGCTTCAGAGATCGGATTTTTTCCCCCAGATGTTGTATTGAAGGCCATCTGTTTTATTCCTGAAGTAATAGAAGCTATCATACATTTCGCTCTTAGATAAAGTGAAGCAGAATGGTCATTACTCAGACAAAATAGGAATGAGTAGTTTCCTGAATACATAATTAGAGATCTAATAAAATGGACTTTTGAACTAATGGACTAATGAACAGGTCAGGTTGGATGGGGCTTTGAGCAACCTGGGCTGGTGGAAGGTGTCCCTGCCCATGGCAGGGGGTTGGAACTGGTTGATCTTTAAGGTCCCTTCCAACCCAAAGCATTCTATGATTCTATGACTTCATTACCCAAAAAGTGAGAAAAGTAGAAATTTGTGGGAGGAAAAAAAAAGGTCTCATAAGCTTTGTGGAAAGTACAAATTATAGGGAGGAGTAAGATCCTCTAGACTTTATAAATCAAGTACAATTTAAATGTGTATTTACTATGGATATTTGGAATATCCTGCAATCTGCACATGACTTAGTAGGACAATGTTTTTCCTGTTTTACTTTGGTATTTTAAAAACTATAGTTATGAATTTATTTTCTTTCCCTCTGTTGTCACAGCTAATAAATACATTTCCAAATGAAACTTTAGTTGAAATTTAGTTTACTGGAATTTTAACATTGTGTTATTATTTCTAGTTTGTAAAAGGATGAAGTACTCCACTGTATGAATATAATCAACAGTTTAAGCTGTCCTCTTCTGGAAGAGGCAGATGTTAAAGACATTTTAGAAAAATAATGAGTAGACGTAACTTTTGGCATTTTCAACATCTAGAGGCAACAAGAAACACTTGGAATAAACAATAGCAATTAAAGAAGATGAAGCATTTTTTTTTTGAAATGTACAATTGGAAGTTATCTTAATTGCAGATACGTTACTTACGAGCTTGCTACTTTTTCCCTGCCAGAGCTGTGAACTGACTGACCATATATTTTTGATACACATGTCAAACACCAAGAGCAGTGCAAACATGAGACAGTCGCTTCCTACCTCCAGCGTTGGCCATTTCACATTACTTACACAACTGACAGTTTGAGGAACTGACTTCACAGATGCAGAATAGTGTACTATAGCCACAAAATAGACTATGTGTAAGTATTCAATGCAGACCATATTAACACAAACAGCGTTTTTCTTGTAAATATGATTACATTTCAAAGCTCGTATTGTGCTCATAGCTAGCATTACTGAAGTGCAGCTACACAACTTCTCCTCTACTGCTTTGTTCCAGGAGTAGTATCCAATGCATATCTTTGATAACTGTCAGAAATCAAAGACAATAACTCTTGCACACAGTGGCCATACCTCTCAGGATGAGCCTATCACTGCACAAAGTGCAAGACATGCCCTTGCCTTTCAGCTCTGAACAAAGTCTGTCCCATGAAATGGATTGACGCGTTAGGGCCTAGATATTGCTCAGACACAGGCAGGGATTTACTACAAGTCACAGTACGTAACAGTGGTAATAACATTGTACCAGTCAACAGATAAATGAAATTTAGGGGATTGATTTTAAGAAAAGCATTTCCACTCAAATCTCTCTTGCTTTATGGAGAAATACTTCAAATATTCACACAACGTTGCTAGTTTTTTGGATGTCTTCACAGGAACAAACCCAAGAGTGACATTAGGACCAAAATATTAATGTCTTAGTGAAAAATGATAGCAAAAAACCCTCCCAAAAGAAAACAAATAAACTCTCTCAAACCCTGAAGAGCTCCTAAAAATGAAAAGATCAATAAACCAAGCAGGTAGAACAATGCACATGCCATTCCGGAGGCATTAGCCATAGCCCATTGGACTTTAAGTTTTATAAAACCATCTCCACAAAATGGTTAGCTCAACTACACTCTACAGAAAACAAGACAAAGGATGTAATTTCATCTCCACATAAAACATGCCAACATTTCGAGTATTGTGGGCAGTTCTGGTATCACAGCAAAACTAGATCGTACTTAATTTACCAGTTGAATAGGAATTTATGTTAAAAAGATAAATATTCTTAAGAAAAAATGAAGAGGAAGATAGTCACTTTGCACATTAGCAGTTAAAATACACTGGTATCAGGAGAGATTCTAATTACTTGTAAAAATTCATGAATGCATAAATTAAATCTGAATCTCTGGTGGAAAAAAAAAAGGTCTTCCCTTTCCCAAAGTCACAGATTAAATGGTGTGAGAGAAGGATTTTCTTTACCTCTGGGCTGCTTTTTCAGCTGACAGCTAGGAAGGCCACAACTGTGGATTTTCCCAGACCAATAGTCTCCTGTTGTTTTCAAGGCTTGTTGAGGTTACTAAGAACTATAACGCAGTATTTTCTCTCCTTCACAAAAAGGGTGAAAAGTTGAAAAGTTAAGAGCTGACAGGTAAGAGAGAGTCTTTTGACACACCAGCCTACAGAGTGCTCCGAGACCATTACTCCTGCGAGGGATTTCTTGCAACTGCTAGCCCTGAGTATACTAATAAGATATAAAACACCTTTCGAAACCTACTCACTGGGCTTCATGTATGTCTCAGTGCTGCAATTATTGGATAAGAAGAACAAAGACAACTCGATAAGATTTTGTTATTTTACTATATATAGTAGTTTTCAGGGTTCGGGGTTTATTTGGTTGTTCTGCTGTAGAAATGTAGCAGTCAATCAACTCAGAAATGAGAATAATTTTTGACCAGGAATACAGGAAGCAATTCACATTCCTTGTTATATTGCTAATACCTACATTTAACATCATAGGTGGAAAAAAATGCCTTTCTTTCCCTTTGAGGATCTAGCCTTGTATAAAAGAAGTTTCCTATTTATATTCGTCATATCTTTGAGGTATGACTATTATTAAGCCAATGGACACAGGTTTTTTGCATGGTCTAAATAAATGTTCAAATCTTCATTTACTGTCTCATGCCTGAAACTATTTGGAAACAGAATTTGCCTAAAGATTAATTCAGCTATGCAATTTGCAGCTGCAGCTAGGGACAAAGAACCCCAGAATCTGATTTCTTCACTTATTAAGAGCAAAGCTATACACATTGGGAAGCCTAAACCTATGTCTTTGATCACCAACGATTTCAAAGACATTCATCACGATAATAGTAGGTGACTTTGTTTTATTTCTGCTCAGTTGAGCACAGTAGTGATAAGATTATATCACTCTTCAATCTATTTTATATTTTCACACAGTAAAAACTTACGTTGATTTCTTACATGTTTTTTTTTTTTTAAGTTTTCTGTACCAGTTATTCATTTGCAGAGTTATCTTCCCACTGCATAATAGCCTGCATGATCATTATGTAGCTATTAGTATTGCATATTTTACTTTGGCATTTATGTTTCATATAAAAAGATTAAAGAACCATCAACCACTCTCTTTTCATGTAATTATTTCTAATTCACTAACTATATTTCCAGTAAATTATGCAAAGTGATGAAATGTTATTCTTTATAAAAAGCCTATTTATTACTAGTGGACAAGTATCAAAAATAACATGTAACTATTTATGTTAGACAACTACAGTACAGACAGTATCTTTGTCACACAAAAACAACCTATGATCCTATACGATCAATTAAAAGGCACAAGAGACCCATCTTGAAGAGGGCTTTTTCTATGATATGATTTTTTTTTTTTAAGGGAATTTTCTCAGGTAAAATGAATATATAGAAATATCTATTACAAGTTTAATGAACACAACTAAGTATTCTCCTAATATATACATTTTCCCTTTCCTAACTATTTCCTGTATACCTTAATAATTTTAAAGTTGCAATATCACAACAGTTGCAGTATCTTTCAACTAAGAAACCATGTATTCCTTTCCTCGGTGCCTGCTTGCAATTGAAGGAAACAGGAAACAGTAGATTCTACTCACAGAGTTAGAAAAATCAGAACTTAAATTAATGAAAAAAAAAAAAAAATAATTCCAGATAATGATGCCTTTAGGAATTTAGACCCCACTGATGCAGAACCATCAATATAAGAGCCGTAGCCTGATAATCAGGCAACAATTGCTCCAAATCTATCTAAATCTTGGCAAGGAAACATTTCTGGTTTATAATTCAGCTTTTTCCCTGCTTCCCTGCTCCCAACAGAAAGGCTCACAATTAGGCCATATTGCCTGTATTTTTAAAACCCCACAAATAAACACTATATCAATCTATGGAGGATTAGGAAGGATCCTACTTAATCACTCATTGTTCATTTATTCCTACTGAGTGCTTCACAGGAGACAACAGTTTTCTCTGATTATCTCTTCCATGATTTATCACCCATGTACCATCTATATCTGGGTAAAAACAAACTAACAATCCCCCTCACACACCCCCACATATATACTATTGAAAACAACTGCAGCAACATGCTGCAAGACAGTGGATTGAGAACCCAAAGTTTATGCGAATTTTCACTTTTGTACCATCCACATGGTCCCTCCTTTAATTTTTATTCATCTCCCTCAGACATCCTCCAGTGACCCTTTTTCTTGTTTTCAGTGACCTCCAGGTAAGACTTGTCAGTTTGCCACATTTTTTTCCATAACCTACATCTGGCCAAACACATAGGAGAAGGACAAGACAGGTTCACTGCCAAACATTCCCAAACATTATCAAAACCTCCCTTTTGAAGTACTCATACCTGATGTCTCCATGTCTCCACCAGCACTGTTTAAGCAGCTTAAGCAAGTTATCAGAGCTTTTTGCCTCTAACACCCACATCTTCTGTGTTACATGAAAATAAGCAACTCCTTTGGCTTTATTTTAAGATATCTATTTTATGAGTGCACTCCTTTCATACAGAGGAGGAGTGATTGTAGCCTACTTGAAAGGGACTGGGAGTGAAGCAAGTACACAGTGGGATGAAGGCAATATGAATTATATTTAACATGTTTAGAACACACGCTGTTTTATACCAGTAAAGCTTTGGTTTATTTTTTCAAATGAGTGTATTTTTGTGTTATTAGTTTTCAAACAGTTTGCATACCGCTGGGGACACAAATCTATCACGTAGGTGAGATTAAAAAAAGTATCTAGTCTCTCCCTTAGCAACCAAGAGGACTGAATCAGAGAGGTCCTTCACACTGTTGATGATGAGGACTAGCCTGAAGAAAACAATTTGTTGATAGATATTACAGCATGATCGATACAAACAAGTGAAACAGGTAGAAGCATTCATTTCCACTACTGAGCTGAGATCATATACAAAGGACTTATTGCTGGGAAGTGTGCAAGTGGAGACGTTTAGCAGCACAGGCCATTTACTTCGGAGAGAACAACACTGATTCCTGTTATAACGATTATCCTGTAAAAAATTTAGATGAAAAAACTCTGTCTGTGAACGACAGAGCTTTTTGTGTGTGAAGCAAGAAAAGAAAGAAAAAAAAAATAAAAACACAACACACAAACAAACAAAAATCCAACAGACAAGCTTTTTGGAGAATAAGCCTGTGAGAAGAGCCTAAAGATCTGAACTGACTAGATGGGAGAGGACAGTGAGTGAGAGCAACAGACAGATAGTAGAACCCAGGAAAGGCAGGTGCTACTGGAAACCAGTAAGGCATCACTGCCTTTGGGCCAGATGAAGTGATAAACTACAGATATGGGAAGAGCTGCAGGAAACATACTGCTTGATCAGAAGAATATCAAGCACTAATCTATTAGAACCATCACAATTACGTCTAGGAAGAATTTGTCTTCAGAGGAGGGTCTAAAATAGTACTCGGGAATTAAGATCAAATATTGACAAATTAGGAGGAAAAATATAGAAATATACCTGATTTTTTTTTCCATTCTGTACAGCATAGCTCCTCAAATACATTTGGAGGATTATTATCACAGTTTTACAGAGCTAACTGTTTATTCTAAATAAAAGGTGGAAGCTAGATTGACTTTAAATGACATGGAAATATTTAATAAACAGTTTACTCTGTTCAAATCCCAGTCCCTTATGCTCACACTGTTTCTTCTTTGGTTTAGGAGGACTGCCACCTACTGAGTTACCCTCACCTTTATATGTTATTAGGGAACAGATTAACATTACCTTCAATAATGAGAATTTTGATAACATCTTTTACTTTTTTTTTATTTATACATAAAGACACAAAAAGGTATCTAAATTTGTAAGGATTAGAGTGATGAACATCTTTGCTGCAGAAGTTGGTTTGGTATTAAACTGGAAATTCATGTTAGTAACTGGTTCAAATCTCTAAGGCTCATAGGTTGTGATGAGGGCATGTTAGAGCTTAGCACAAAGCCAGCAAATTAATAATATTGTATCTGAAACAAGCTGGATACCCAAAATCTCACCAGTTATACTGCAAAATTCAGGTAGCGCAGACAGCATGAAATCCAGTGTTCTACCACAGCAAGCCCTTTCCTCTGTGCTCCTGAGGCAATAAAAACAATCAGCAAACAAGCCCAGAGAACACTATCTGCAATAAACTGCTGTTACTCAATGGCACTCACAGAGCAGTGTTTATAGCCACTTGAGATACTTCATCTCTCATTTTGAATTAGAACAAAGTAGATGAGTCAGATGTGAAAATCGTCTAAGAAATCAATGACGACTGCTTTTATTCATCCTAAAATACGGCACTGACTGAGGTAAGGCACCTGCCATGGAACCATTTGGTAGTTACAGCTTTTACTAGAACAATATGCTTTTAATTACTCTGTATGTTCTGCAGTACCGTGATAGTTTTGCCACTGTGACAGTTTTATCAAGAAATGGTTCTCAGGTCTAAATAGAATTTCTGATTGGCTTCTGAAAGGCAAGTTATCATAGTATTACATGCACGCCTTGTCCCAACCCTAAAAGAGACAATATGAGTAAGTATCTGCACTCATCCCCTGATTACCAGTTTCCCTACAGTTCTACTCCACAAAGTTGTTGATTATTTGCTTTCAGTTTTAAGTGCTTTGAAGATGTGATCTTATCTGGAACATTGCACAGTGATTGATTATTGTCTAAGGAGTGTGAGCAAATCATAACAGATTCATAGATCTGCATTAATCTATAATCTAGAAACATATTTCCATATATACTAAATAGAGAAGCATTCAAAATTTTTACACAGTATTATTAGAGGTCAAGACAAACTACACTGATTAGAAAGTACAGTCTCTGAAATAACACAACACAGTAAAATGCTTCCTTCCCCCTCTCTCCTACTGCCCTACCATGCTCTTTCTTAAATTTTTATATTGATGTAGAAATAAGAGTGGATTGAATTGTGGCTGAATACAAATCAAACATTACAGATTATTTTCCCCTTAAATTCTGTACCCAAAGAATGCCATCTAGTGACCATCCACTGAACACAAGAATTGGTATCAATAATGCATCTCACTTCAACTGTTAAGATAGCATATTACACATTAACTGCAATGTTTGTGTTCATTTTATTACTCTATTTTTTTGGTGTGTGTGGATGAAAAACAGAAGGAATAAGTTCCTAACCAGAGTATTTCTAGTCAAGGACACCTGATATCCCTTGGCAAATTTGTCACTTCCTCTGTGCTTCAACTACTCCATCCAGAAGGCGGCTTCTGTCTTACAGAATCTTTTTAGGATAATTGTCTCCATATACATCTACCAACAGCTAAACACTGAGGCATTTATGATTTCCCAGCATTTTCTAGACAGGGAAGATCAAATTTTCTCTTGCTACTCAGCTTCTCTTTTTTTCCTTAATAAGAAATGTGGAGATTAATTCCATATCAGTTAAACAAAAATTAAAAAAAAAAAAAAACAACAACAACAACAAAAAAAACAAAACAAACAAAAAAAAAAAAAAAAAAAAAAAACAAAAAACCAAAAACCACAGCAACTTCTTTATCTAAGCTATTTTGTGTTGTGACAATATCTCTTACATGGCATATTTTCTTACAGAAGACCAATGTTATGAAGTCTTGCCTGCACTAAAACTTGCAACACATTTGAACATAAACCATATTTTACACAAATTCTAAAAGCAAGAATTTTCAACAAGTCCTCACACCATGTAATAAATATTACATAATATTTTGCTCTCACAAAAGAAGACTTAGTCTCACATCCTAAGCTGAAAGAAACATATTAGCATCCCAGTCACTTATTGTCTGATAAGGGCACATTTTATGACATGTTACTGATAACTGTATTATTTCAGCGGTTTGACAATGCCCTTACTAATCTTTACTTCCCTCCTTTAGAAGATTGAAAGTACATCCTGCTGTGTGGGTAATGCTCAGAATAATATCAGAAAGTGTAACACACAAAATTACGCAGCATGCTGATAAATACAATAAGAAGTTCAGAAAAACAGAATAGCTTCATCTGAATGTTACTAGATGTTTCCTGTTTCACAAATATTCCTATTTTTTGCCACTGCTTTTCTACTGATGTTGGATAACAGATTTGGCTTTTGATTAACAGCCTACTTCTCACAATACTCTTTCTTCAGATTAATTTTGCCTTTACTTGAAAAAAAAAAACAATCTTTGAATGGCAGGTAACAAGAGTAGAGATGATCAAGGGCTGCTATTACTCTCAGCTGCACTCAGAATACAGGCTGTGCTAGTATGATGTTAATCACAGACTTTGCAAGCAATAAGTGTAAAATAAAGTCACATTCAGTTGATCACAGGAAAACCTCACTAGGAATGTCTCTCCAGAAAACTTGAGTAAGGTCATGTTCTATATATAATTTGAGAGCAAAGACAAACTCTTTAAAAGCCCTCAAGCTCTTGATGAAATCACCTATTAGGAAATCTAAGAAAAGGCTTTTGCATAATGTCAGGTGGAAAACTGCAAGCTAGGTCATTTTATAATTAACAACTAACATTAAAAGCTCTACACTGAAGTTAGATAGGTCTACCAGAACATGTACAGAGAAAACTATAATACCAGATACATTTAAGGAATAGTGTTGTTACCATCTTTTTTCATTAATGTAGTGGATTAAGACAAACCCCTCACACAAAATACAACTATCTACACAAGGATTTACCTTCCTCCACCTAGATAAATTATAAAACACCCCCCCAAAAATGTACTGAACACTTCTGTATTCATTAATTTTGCTAATAACTCTTCATTCATAGAAATTCACAATACTGTGGTTTTACTGCTATGTAAGCTAGTCAATATAGCAAACTGAACACAAACAAGAGCTGCAGTACTCGCTGGATAATAATTTTAAGGGTTGATACGATAGGTCTCAGAGAATGAAGCACCTTCTTGTGCTCAGCTTCTTGGAATAATACAGCATGCTGGTGACCTTATCTGAAGCCCAAAGGGAATTTAAACAAGGGGCACAGAAGAGATGTACACACACGGCATCCAGAAGTTCAGCTGGAGAATGAAATTCGAGCTTTGATTGTAACTTTTTAAAATTCTGCTACTGTAAGTAAGAGTAATTGATTGTCTGTAAGGAAAAGATGCAATCAGCAAGTTAAGAATGTAGGAAGGCTTTTGAATATTAATATTCCAGATATATAGCAGAACAGTCAGGTTTACAGAGAAATATGTTCTTAACCAGAAATTAGCTGATTTGTGTAATACAAGAGTTGAACTTTAAGAAGCCTTGACTTAAATGCTCATCAAGTGCATATAACAACAATTAAAAATATGTTCTTGTTTCTAAGATGTTAAAGAAAAACATAAAGGAGGTAAGTTAATGAGTACTAGGTAATATATTATATACATTTGTAGGATAGTCTGTAGAGTATTATCTTCTTGTACTCTAGAATATCTTATCAAGAAAATTAGAGGGAGTCTCCAAAAATTTCTTCACATTCAATCTTGATTAATAACAAGGAAAATCAATACAAATCAGTGGTGCATTCATATTCACAGAAAAGGATGTTTGACCATGTAAGCAAAACGAGTGTTGCAAATTCACCAGTAAAACCTGACTCAGGGCATCCAAAAAAGGTGGATAAAATATATAGGGCATGCACAGGTTTCATAGGCGGGTAAATCACAATGGTGCCAGTTTTAGGAAAAAAAAACATTTAAAATGTATCTTTATAAGCCAAAGCCTTTCCTTAGGAAAAAAACAAAAAAACAACAAAAAAAAAAAAACCAACCCAAACTTCAGCAATAGTATACTTCTAAAAGCCTCAGAAATATCTTTTATTAGCAATGATATAATTTTTAAGTGTCCTAATGCTTAGCATCAGTCATATTTCAAGCAAAATGCTGTTTAGCTCTGGAGAATATGGTTCCCAGGAAATCACTGACCTCTTCAATTTATGAATAGCATTAATGCTAATTCATAACTATGCATACATGTTTGTGAAAACATTAAAGCTACTTGTTCATGTTTTGAGGAGTGCGGTGAACTGAGTTTCTATTTTCATGCTCCTTCAAGAGACATATTTGCAACCTTCACCTTAAAGCTTGACTATAAGAGACTAGTTGTACAAAATGAATTTAATCTAAAGGCATAAAGTTAGAATGGATTAAAACAATTTTAAATCAGAATGACAGAGATTTATGGCAAATTAAATTCATACCTGCAGTTCAGACTACTTTTCATGACACCCACAGCCTTTCTGTGACTCAAATACTCTTTATTATCCTAGTCTGTGCCTCCCAAGATGAGCCCAAATCTGTGTTGATAGGGCTGCTGTCACATGTTGTGGATGTGGACATGCCAGACTGCAAATTAAGTAATATTCAGACAGTAACCATTTCAAGCTTATTTATTTTCATTAAAAACTAATGGTTGTTTAACAGGCTGTTGTGGTTAGTATTGCTTTCTCTGTGCTTTGAAATGGTAGATGAAAGTCAAACCATAAATCTGCCACTTCATGACAGGTTGCATCATCCAGAGTCTGCACCACAGAAGGTTTCTTCTCCAGGGTTAATCTGAAAGATCCGGTTTAAAAACCAAAACAACCGCTGTCCTCCTAAATGCTTCCCAGAATGAGATTCCAACAATCAGAGATAAATGGTATTTTAAGCCTACCCATTTCAGCATCCAAGTAATCTGTCTGAGCTATCTGAATGAGGATTAAGGGAAAATCCTTGTCAGGAGTGAATCTTCTTAGAAAGCCCACATCCTTTTTCCTGTGTACAAGAGACTACCTGTGATACTGCTAGCAACTATTTTATTTCTATTCTATCATCATCTTGGCCTAAAAATGTATGGTAGTAGCCTACTGTACAGAGTAGTCTGAGACACCAACACATCAGTGAGTTTTAAACGAGTTAAAATAGTCTGCCTTATGTAAGGGAAATACATTTCACTGAGTTAACTCAAAGCAAATAGTGGTAGCACAAAAAACATAAAAAAAAAACCCCAAACCTGTATGTGGCTTTCCACTAAAATGACTTATTGGCACAGTGCAAGGCTCTAGTAAACGTGTGAAGCAAATGAGTACTTCTGGCAGAGTCCCTCAGAGCTGTCCCCCAGAACTGTGTAATTCATCAGGAAAGAATCTAATTACTCTACCAGAAATCAACTTTTTTCGTGTGGCTCAACCATTCCCCTTGTATATTCTTACCTGAAATATGCAGAATGGACTGGAATTTCCACAAATGAACGCTTCCTCTGTTGCCTGCTCCAAAGCCAGGTGATGGTGTCACAGAAAGGAGGAGACCTGGACAAAAAGCCACTGGCAGGGGAGGAGAATACTCAGCCTAGCTTAGCCTAGAAAGGTGGTAGTCCCAGCCATTTACTCCTTGCTTTGAACATCAATGATAGTGGGCGCAATAGAAATGCAAATTGACCTGACCACTGAACCAGGAAAACACCTTCCAGGAAGATACTTCTAGAGCAAAAACTCCATATTTCCTCTCATGCTCTTTCAAACTAGGATGGTACCATCACAAGATAACAAGCTGATCTCAGCTGCATTTATGTTTGCATGAGGAACATGTATCGGGACTATCACTCCATAGTCTCATTAGCTCACCATTCACATGAGCTTACAGCGTGCACACTCCCAAGCTGACATCACTTGCCTCTTTGCATGTTCTATTATTTAACTTCTTCAAAACTTCCTGCTTCCTTGTGGGGTTCAGAATATTCTGCGTTTGCTCATCCATGTTATTGCTTCAGAAGATCGCTTCTACAGTTGTTATCTTTGAATGCAGCATTTCGGACGTAACACCTTGGGTGGAGCCGTGGACGCAGCATTTGGCCTGTTGACAAACATCTGTCTCCCCAGAACTAACAACAAAGCACCCAGTTATGGCATGTGTCAGGGCCTGCGTCCCTTCCTCCTCACCTCCCATCCAAGCTTCACTCATGCTTTTAGCTCCATACAAACAGCATCAGATGCTGCTAAAACCAGGATGAGGGCACGTTTCTTCTCGTACTTCCCCACTCCCTCCACACATAGTCTTTGAAAGTTTCCTTTCTTTCAGATGTGGGCTTTGGGGAGGTGTCTCGCCGCCAGGCAGGGCCCACACCCACCTGCCCCTCACGCATCCCGCCCACACTGCGCCGCCATTTTGGCCTCCAGCTGACCAGCTGCACCTCTACTTCCCCCATTGCCCTCACTCCCCTCTTCCCAAGGCAGCAGAAATCTTCAGACCACGTCTTCCTTAAGCCATTTTCATCCAACTGTTCCTCGCTCCCTGGGAAGAGAGAGGCTGGAGCAGCTGTCCGATTCCTGCCAGGCACCCGCTGACAAGGCAGCCTCCTCCCTCACATGTCCTTCCCTGCTCCCCAGGACACCATCAGCACAGGCCCTCACACCATGCCAAGGAATCCATCAGCCCTTTTATCATCCTTCAGCTTTCCAGGTTATTTATTAAGTACTAGAGTCCATTTCCAAATTAGAATATATGGTATGATGTTTCCTCAGAAAAAAACTCTTGGGCTTTTTCACATTCATATAGCCAATAGGTATGACTACCACTAAAGAAGCATGAAGGCCTACAGTCTCAAGTGTGATTGGAACTTTCTTTTCTTTTGAAACATCAGTTTTGAACACAAAGGCAATTAACAGATCATATTTTTTAAAAAAGTAAAAAATACACACATCATAACTTCTGGAGATGTGAATATTTTATATATATATATAAAAAAAAAAGAAAGGGCAAAAAGTAGCAGAAGATGAAGAGAAACCACTTTTCCATATTCAGCTTCTGTGTGCTCACAAAGCCTCAACAAAACAACTAGGAAAGACATGTAAAATTATTTGTTATTCTCATCAATCTAGAAGAAGGATAATCAACTATTTACTGATTCTTTACTTTTAAGACATTCTGTAATAAATCAGAACAAACCAGCAGGAAGATTTTCACAGCAGAGTCGCCAGCCAATAAGTGATTTTTTTTTTTTTTTTTTGATTACTTTTTAGAGTCTATTCATTTTCAATCAATATCCAAAAAGTAGCTACTTAAATGTGATAAACCAGGTATGGCAGCCATAAATCTGTGTACTGTTATGATTTAAGAACATAGATATTCAATACTATTGCCAATGTCCACTTCCCAACCAACTGGGACAAGAAACTAAATTAACTTCATACTGCAAAGCAGCAATTTGTGATATCTTAGGAATATGCATGAGACACACATACACTAAGTCTCCATTTTACAGAAAACAGTCAAGTTCAGTGTGGTTTAAAAATATCCCATATACGATAAATTTCTTACCTAATTGATCAAAACAGCTTTGCAAAAACTTTTTTAAATGTTTGGTTGGTGCTTTAAAACTCATTAATTTAAGCACTTGCAATTAAAATTCAAATGTGATATACAAGTTGCAACATCACAAAAAGTTTAGGACTTCAAGAAATTCTAAAAACTTACTTTTGAAGAAAAGTATTTATAATACATTTCAATCTTCCAACTCTATTTTGTGAAATCTCACTGAATGCCAAAATCCAGCAACTACGATGGAGCTCGCACATGATTAGAGTTCACCTTTAGTCTTAAGTATTTTATATTTTCAGAACTGAACCCTAAAGCATCTATCAAAATTAATACTTAAAAACATCGTTAGAGGTGAAGCTTCAATTAAATAATCAGTATTACCAGCACTTATTAAATAGCTAATAAGACATATGCTAATAAACTCAACTCCTGTTTAATGAGGAAAGAAATTTAGTAATATTAGATAGTTCTCTTCCCATAGAAAGCATGATGAAGCACAAACTTAGTTTCAAGATTACTTAAACTTTAGACACATCAGTCATTATTTTAGGACCAACTTACATAGAGTTTTACACACCAACTAACATAAAATCAATATATATGTATATATTTCACAGGTTAGTGCCACTACTAAATGTACAGTTAAATACACACACAAAACAGAAGGGTAGCTGGAGATAGTGGTGCACCGAAATATATAGAACTAACAGCACTTGCAACCGTGTCAGCTATTTTGCTTCTCAGGTGTATGTTTTTCCCTACTTATCAGTCTGATAAACACTTCCCACCCCAAACTACTTAGAGTCATTAAGCCCTTGTGTCAAGGTCTAGGACTGTGTCTACATGTACTACTAAGCATCTGTACTTTTTAACAATATTGCAATATGTTTTGGGGGAGTGGGGACCTGAGGACATCCATTCCTAAGAATAGCATCTTCTATCCTGCAGCATAGAAGGCATCCTCAGGAGATGAGCTCTGATGCAGAGTATCTATGATGCTGAGCACTAAGCTGCTCAGCAGGAATAGCATTTTCCCACTCTGTTAAACTACTTCAAAAGAATAAATAAGAAAAGACAAAAATTGGGGATTACCTACTTTTAATTGAAGAGCAAGAATGCATGAGCCTTCTAAAGATCATTTCCACCTTCTTGTTTTTCTATGAGCTCTACCATTCTCCACATTAAACAAGACATTTGCAAGAATATAAAAACCTTCCTCTTTCAACTGTCCATCTTCTGCCCAGAAAACAGGTAATACCTCACCATGTCAGCAGTATACATCATGAAAATTACATTCTTTTATGATGAAAGAATTAAACAAAATGAGTAAGAATAATACAAAGATTTCAAATGTCCATTCAAAACTAAACTACACCCTTAAAACTTGCTTTATAAAGATGAAGCAAGAATGAGAGAACAAACAAAAGTTCGCCTGATTTACCTGTTTTCCTAATTAGCAATTAGGAATTTCAATTTCTTTCAATTGCCTTGCAGTGCACCCTTCAAATAAAGCATGCCCTCTCAAAACTCCTGCCAGTAACTTTGGGTACTGCTACATCTCTATAAGATTTTTCACTTTATTTTCTTATTTGAGAAATCAAAAAAAAGCAGAAGGAAAAAAAAAAAGTGATTTTGTGTCCTTTTACCTGTAAAAATGATGTCTGGATGTTTAGTAACTAGTTAAAAATGGCTGAATAATTATAAAGCTTGATTGTGTCATTTCAGAGGTTAAATGCCGCTCGTGAACTATTTAAGAAGATAGAAGCAAAGAAGGGGTCTCGGTTCCCTGCTGTTTTCACTAGAAAGAACAAAGCTCAGAAGAAATCGAAGAAAGCTGAGTGTGTGGTGATCACAAGGATGGTGGGAGGAAGGTCCAGAACTGCCCCAGAGCTACAGAAACCTTGATCATTTAAATAAAAAAATAAAATTAATCTTTACTTCACATCCCTATACTGTTGAACAGAAATGTCTGAAGATGCAGAGTTTTAAGTGTTTAAAATTAGACTAGATACTGAGACATTATCACCAAAGAACAGCAACATTGCAAGTCCCTTTTCCAGCCAAGGGAGTTCCTTATCTCGAGACTCACTGTTTCACTTTCTAGCCAGATTTTCCTTCTGTCTGTGAGCATTATTTTATCAGCAGTGAACAGCCTACACCTAGGATCATAACAGTACTTACCAGTAAACAGAAAAATTTGAAGGATAATATATATCTATTCCAATTTTGCCTTGTACTTCTCCTCTGATTTCATCTAAGCTTTTCTTACTGAAGCACTGATCAGTGCTCTTGCCTACAATTTGCCCTCTGTTTTCTGGGGCAAGCACTTAGCAAAAATCACCATTCTTTCTATTACATTTTAAACATCCTCTGGTTCTTAAAAATAAATAAACCCTGGCATTGTTTCTTCTCGTAGTCTTTTGTTCACTGCATGCCAACTGTATCTTGTCTTTGGATGATAAAATCTTAGCAAGATAGATCTGTGATTTTTTGAAAGTGCCTTGGAAGATTCCTGTATATATATACACACATATATATATGCATGTATATATACATATATGCATTTCCTCTCAACTAGTGGCCCGCTAAGGCTTCAAAGTCTTATATGAGTCCAAACCAAAGCATAGGTTTTATCCTGGCAAATGAAAGGAAAAGCATAATCTATAGGGTTTTACAGTAAAAGATACAACTGTTCTGTTTATTTGTTATGTGTTGACTAACAAATGTTAATATAACATTAAAAAATAGCTTTTTAACTTATCTGAGAGACAAACCATTTAGAATGGAAATAATAGCTGCAATTCAAAAAGGTTTTTTTCTTAATTTTTTCATTATAAATCTTTTATCATGGAGTTTAATTCTGATGTCCAATAAATAATGTCATGAATATTCCTGTCCTTTCTCCTGCTTCATTTCAATTTGTTAAATTTGAATAGTAAAGGATTGGCTTGCATCCCTAAGTTTATGGGGTGAACTAAATGTCTGAAGCACACAAACATACTAAAAAGGTAGAAAGGTATCTGAAAGTGATGACTTCAGGTGGAAATGTTAATACCATAGACATTTACCTAGTTAGGGGACACAAATCTTTCCCTACTGCAGCTTTGCTGTCTATGTTCAATCAGGTAAACTGCACTCATACTACAAAAGCATCATGGAAAGGATTAATTGGTTTTAAGTGCTTTATAATTGCCACCAGTTTATTACTGAAAAGTAGAGGGTGCTTTCTAGCTCCTGCTTTTCAATAATTGCTGTGTTATTGGACAGCTGACTCAGGCAGTAGTTCTATGCAGTATCAATTGATGGGACTCCTGTCCTTTCCATTAAGCATTGATCATTTTTCCAAGTAAGTTTGCTTACAGAAAAGCCTTAAAAACTAACAAATAACTTTAAAAAAAAAAAAAAAAAAACAAAAAAAACCAAACCCACAATGCTTTTCCCTTTCAGTCCAAAATGCAGCCATGCCAAGCTTTGTGCCAGTACAACTGCAGAGCAGAAATAGGGAGTGGGAAAAAAAAATTATAATTGACAAAGAAAATACTGTTGCAGAAAATTTGCACCCAAAAAGGATGTGATTATGCAGATAACACTGTACAAGATGAAGAGATTGCTATAAACTTTTCGGTTCACTTAGCAACTGATAAAGTGATGTTTCCTTCTTTTACATAGCCATATAAAAGCATCTGTAAGCGAGTCTGCACTAACTTCAACTTAATTTAAAACTTTACAGAAATGTTGGGTTATTGTTGTTCTTAGGTATTTTCCATCTGACAAGTTCCATGGTGCAGACTTGCTAAAAGCATAAAACCCCTTCCTTTCCCTTCCCTCCTGCTGATATACTTCAGCAAAGACAGATTCATGGCACAAAGCATGTCTCTGTGGGTAACATTAAACTAGTGCATGATACGTGTATAAGACATCTATAAGCATAAAGTAATGACTATAGCTTCCTGTGATTTTTGTATAATTGTAGCTGAACCTTTGGCTACAAAAAAGCCCTAAAACAATACACTGAAGTCCCTTTTGTTTGTAAATCATCTACAAAATTATCTTGACTTTTCCATCCATGTTTAATATTTGTGAACTGTAGCCTGAATTGAGTTAAGAAAGTTGCTGGGCATCTTTCACTTCAAATCAGAAAGCAGAACCAAATTTCCAAACTCAGTTCCAAATACAAACATGCTTTTATAAATAATGTAGTCCAGCTCCATTACCATTTAAAATTCAATACATTTGGTGAGTTCAAAATTAGAAACATTTACTCAGGTTTGTCTATTTTGCCTGTAGACAAATAACCTATTCCTGACTTGAAAAATAAGACTATCAATATTGATGTGGCGTTCTTCCTCTTAGCTAAAGAAACGCACTCTGGGATATTGATGGTCTGAGTAAGCACAGTCCTGGCACAGCGAGTTTCAAAGCCCAACACTGGAGGCACAACCTTTAAAACCACTGCCACAGAAAATCTGTTGCAACAATGCTGACCAGTCCCTTCCAACTCTACCCTGCAGGCACAAAACAGCCGGTGGAAAATATTTAAGAACAAAACATCTGGAGACAGAAAGACACAGAAAGAGCTGTGGGAAGAAAGAGGGTGTGATGCCCTTAACAGAACTTCTCTCTGTGAGCTCTGCGACCATATTGGAGGCCACTTAAGATACTGGTCAGGTCTGGGGCTTCCTACTTAGAGCTGATTGTGCCCAAGATGAAATGTCAGAGAGAAAATGATCTTCATTTGAAGAAATTATACCTTAAAAGCCTTACCTCACTACTCTGGGTTAACAGTTCGTAAGGCAAGGTGAGACCCCAGAGTTTCCCTGTCTATACTGATCTAATAATAAAATTAGCAGAGCTTTCTTGCAAAGGAGGTATTCCACTTACATGGCTTGCACTACTGAATAAAATTGGCAACTGGTAGGTAATGTAATAACCGACTGGGTTTTTTAATGAATCAAAGTAACATACTGCTTCTACTAGGATCAGTTACTGTCATCAAGTAGCATGTTATCAAGTCGTTTTCTCACCATCAAGCACTGGCGGATCTTTTAAGCAAGCTGGGAAAAGCCCCTTTCCATTCTCTTTTGTTGCAGGCAGGTATGGAAACAAAAAAAGTGACATAATTTAAGTACAGAATATGGATTATCTAACAGCTATTTAGGTATCATTTTCCTGATCACCTCCATCACTGCCATTACTTTGTAGCTGCTCTATCATCTTCCTTAAATTAATATGAATTTGATCTCAAGTAAGTGGGGAACATTTCAAAGAGTTTTCAGCCTCTGTTGTCGAGAATTTTATCTGAATCTTTAAAAATAGGAGGGGAAAAAACACCTTGCGTCATTTAGTACAGGAGAATACAGAAGAAAAAGATGACTTATCAACACATTCACAATATGCATAGATGTAAGACTTGCCTTGCTTTAGGTCAGCTGTTTTAAAACAATGGTTTTAAAGTCTTAGGTTATGCTAAATGAAATGAGTTAAATGAAATATGACACTTTATTTAATCCTGATAATATCCAGAATGATTTTAACAGAAGTTGTGTTTTGATATAAATAATATCTGTACAGATGCATCACAGAATCCTGACTAAACAGAATTTCAGAAAAAAATGGATGTAAAATTAAAATAAAAGCTAAAACCTATTGTTACTATAATTTAAGATATTTCTAGAAAGAGCAGAGATCAAGTATATTTAATCATAGGATCGTAAGATATTAAGAAGCACCTTGAATCAAAAAAAAAAAAAAAAAAAGAACTATTAGTATAGGGAAGAGTTGTTACTATGAAAATATATTTTCTTTATGAAATTTCAAATGCTCCAGAATTCCAGAAGGTGAAAACTAAGGATTTTTGCCTACTAGCAATCAATGAGATATGCAAATTGGTTAAATCTTAAACTACTTGACCCCAGACTTTGATGGGTTGAAAAAAATGTATTGCATGTGTGGTTTCCACAAGAACAACTAGGAATCAAAAAACTAAGTATTATTTCTAGATTGTTAGCACAGTGCATAACAAGGCTGATCAAATTCTGCTGCGGGCTGAAATATTCTGTCTTGAACCAGTAATTGGGCTTAAATTCCTTGTGAGGCCATAGCACTTTATAAATCATTCACTTTATACCTTTATCTTTCTCACCCTTCTGAAATAATTTGTAACATTAGACATTTTTGGTATCTGTGTATGCTCTCAGGCTTTAAAAGTTGCTTCCTCATGTTAGACGGACTGTGATTTTCAACAGAAAATGTGAACGCATCACTGGAAGTAAAAGGGAAGACACTATAATGGTAACTCCGTTCTTTTTGAGACACTCCTCAGAGTTTGTGCTTTTTCATCATGTAGGGTTTGATAGACATTTTTTTGAGGAAAAAAATGCAGAAAGAATCAGAAAAACTCCACACTTGCATGTCAGATTTCACACATCAGCAATCCCAGATGCATTTCAAATGTTGAGTCTCCTAACATGTAAGTTTAATTTTATATTGCTGTGCAATTTATTTTTGGCCTATTTCAATGCTTTAGGGAATTGTGTTGCTCCTTTTTAGCTGATTGGAATTATTTCTAAGTGGCTCTCAGCAAGCACGAAAATCAGAGTGAAAGGGATGAAGTGCATGTCAGCTGGAGAGCTGAGACAGTAAAATATTATGAATTAAAAATTACTTATTCAGACATAAAGATGCAGACAGGCTTAGATTCTTTACAAGCTCTAGACCTAGGCTTGTATTTTTTTTTCTTCTGAAGAATTTTGTAATGTTTTTGCTTTATGCTGCTCTCAAAAACTGGATAGATTATGAAATTATTATCACAGAATACTTTATTTTACTTTTTCTTGAAACCAAACTCATATCACTAGCAAAGGAAAACCACTGTAATCTGAGAGAGAGAAGCTGATCAGCAAAATGAGTTGGCAGACTCAGTCTTCCAAAGAATTTTTGACAAATACTACTATTATAGTAAGAAACCTCTATTGCACCTTGGTCAGAAGACCAAGACTGAAAGAATGCAAGGTCTTCGTAGGCACCCTTGGTCAGAGAGAACACACATTATCAGGTGGTGTGGGGAACATATGACTCCATCCTATAGCTAGCCCACAGACAAAAACAGCTCTCAAGTTACTTCTCCTTCCAAAATAGCATTATTATTGAGTGATGATTCATTTAGAAGTCTTTTCTCAAACTGCTGTTTATCATTACTGAGAACACAAATGCTTTTCTCTGAAAAGCTAAAGTGCAGAAATTTGCTGAGGTTCATTCTTTCAATTTCCATTACTTGAGACAAAAAGTGGAGTTGATTTACATCCTCAGCTACAGAGAGTTGTCAAAATTAGTTGAATATTACTGCACCAACCTCCTATGTCAGCTGGGGTTTGTGGACTGGCTTGCACCTCTGATCTAGTTCTTTGTATTGAGTTTTTTGTTCCAGTATGAAGTAATTTTCCCACTGTTTCATGGAAAGGAATGCATTTTATGCAAAAATATGGTATGTATCATATTCCCGGTCTTTCTAAGCCATGAAACAGAACACGGTATCTTTGTGGATGATCACTGTGCTGAGTTTTGTCATCTATTCAATTTTTTAATTACAAACTTGTATATTGGAAACATACTCTGTGGCAAAGAATCACTTACTGAAAGATGAAACTTTCAGAACCATGTGTGCCATGAGGTTTGTTGTGCAAAATATAGAAGCAAGGCAGAAAAGAGTATTTCAGAGGTCAGAGATTCGGACAGTATCCTTCAAGGCAGGGGGACTACCTGAATATTATTTGACCCGCCAGTTTGATCTCTGGGTACAGGGTTTGAGAGCTGGACAGTGTTCTCAAACAGGTGCAGATAAACTTCAATAAACACATTTGTTTGACTGGATGTCCCACATTTAGGACCTTGGCTGGTATTACAAAGATACAATATTAATCTCTTGAGCTTTCTACCCATTTTCAAATGGCTGAATTTGTATCTGTATCATACCACTTTTTACGATGATAACCCCATTTAACATGTGAGGCAATCTTGCACTTTCAATTTTTTTTTTTTCTTTAATTTGGATTATATTCTTTGTGCCATATTAAGTCCGGCCATTGCCAGCACTGTTGAATGAGAGCACATTTCCAAGCTATCAGATTTCTTAGCTCTTTATACCACTGACATAAGAATGTTTGTGATTAACTTTCTTAACAAAAATGTCTTTCCCTTCTTATATGTATAAATTATTTCTGTACTGTCTCCATTTAGTCCTTCCAGCTGCAGTAATGTTTTGTTCTTAACTGCTGCTGTTCATGCCAAACAGTTTAAGTTGCATGACCTTCTATTCAAGGTGGAATCATGTGGAAGGAGAGTTTATCAAAACCTATTATCAAAAACCTCAAGGTGTTCATCTGGTCAGATGGCATCTCTTATTTGCAGGCTCTTCTGTCTCATCGAAACCCTCTTTCTTCCAGTGGTTTTCAAAATGATTTAGTTTATAGAATTTTTCAGAGTTTTAATAATCTCTACAATGTTTCTATCTATTTTAACAGCTGTCTTTCTAGTTAAATAACTAACCAGAACTGATCCTAACAAAACAGGAAACAGTTTTTTAAAAAACATTTTGTTAATTTGGATTATTTATAAAAGGTAAGTAATTAAGGGAAGAGGCTGAATGAAAAGGATTTTTTGCTTTCTGTTTTCTTCTTTCAGTGCTGACCTTTACATGCATAATTATATGTGATTAGGGAGTTCTTTTACAGTTGATTATGTTCTGGCTATCTATTATGTCCAAAAAGCAAATTTGGTAAACCAAGACTCCTGTCCTTCTAGAAGGACCAGAACTACAAGTCACAAATTCCAGTTTTACGTAAGCTCAAGAACTAGTATCTGGATGCAGACTGAGCAAATCCTCACCAGAGACTTTAAACACATCTTAATCTATTCATCTATGTAAATGTAACCGCTGACTGCCACAATCAGGTGACCCTAAACTTACAGGCAGGAGGAGGGTGATGGCTGTATCCAAGTGCCCCCCGCCTGGTGTAGCTAGCTGAGGGACACAGCAAGGCCCCTGTTGCAGTCCTTGGATGCACATGCAAGCTGTGTTCTGCGTGCGTGTCAGGGTGGGATGGGTGGATGTTTTGTCCTTTTCTATTCAGGAAAGAAATCCATATATGTGAACATGTGCTTCATCATGTCCTCTGGGCTTGATGATTTGGGGACAGGGACCTCCAGGCTCAGCACATCACATTTCTGTTCCACACTGGGATGCGATGGGGTGCACACACACACACAGAGATCAAATTTCTGTGGCACGGTTTAGTGTTCATCTGCCTCACAAAGTACACCCACTAATGGCACTGCTTTGTAATATACCTACCACATCACTACCCTGACATGCTTAAAAAGGAGTGTCAAAATTTATTTTTCTGGCAGCCATCCTTCTCATTAAAGGCTTCTCATTAACAGGTCATGTTTGAAATCAACTGTAAGCTACATAAGAGCATAAGCTGAGGAAATTAAGTTTTTTAGAACTTCAGGCAGCCTACATATCCATATAGGACACAGTCAAGGCTGCAACTTGTGCTCTGGAGTCCAGGTAACCATCCATCCTGGTTCACTGTTAGTGGGTCCCTGGCACAACTTCCACTTTTGCCAACTATTACTCTTCCAAACAGTACCCAGCTATATTTCAGTGGACAAAAAATGTTGGTGACTGTTCTGAAAGGCTTGATGTGGCAGGCAAGGCGAAGAAAACTTTCAGCTACAGTATGTGCCAAGCCACTTGTCCGTAGAGGACAAAACAGCTACCAGCTACTCGAATAGATGTCAGCTCTTCAATTCACAGTAAGGCAACTTCCTTTTTTGCAAGAAAGCAAATCAATTTTCTAGCAGTCTGGCTGACTAGATTGTCTGGGAAGGTGTTATACTAATTATAAAAAGGGATGGTGGAAATGAAGAACAAATCTGTTTTTATCGAATGCACAAGGTGCTAAAAACTAAGAATGTGGAATAAAGAAAATTCTATGCTTCAGAAGTAGCAGTCTGTGTAACAAAGTTTTCATTTTATTAACACAATTTTGACTTGTTTGGTAACTTCTGAAATCTAGAGGGAATGTTGGATAAAGATTGCTGCAATTTTTGCTTATAACATCTGTGAATGATTACATAGGTAAAAAGAAACAGGCAAGGGAACTCTACTACTACTGGATAATTTGTCATTATATTACAGATTGCTGGAAACTAAGGAGTAAACTATACTGAAGGTTTAATTACAGACATTTTGAAAGAGAAATCCCAGTCTAGATGCTAGGCAGTGTCTGCTCAGAGCACCAGTGACACTAGAGGTCAGCATGGGTGCATCTACACGAGCATTTTAGTCTGGGCCAGGAACCTGCTTTGTAAGTGCTGGCTGCTCTGCTGCAGCCCACAGCACTGGGCAGACCTCAGAGTTTGCAAATTGGATTCTTTCATGGAAAAATGACCTCTTGAACAACTGCTAATGGTCATTCAAGCCACATTCCTGGACAAGATCTAGTTTAAAATAAACTCCCAGGACTTGTATGGCAACTACAACTACCAATAAGGTGTACCCCAAGGCCACAGGATATAGAAAGGCATGGAGGATGCTACTGAATGAAAAATCATCCCAAAGATGGTATTAAAGGTGAACATGGAACTCAGTGAAAGGTACACTGAGGAGACCAAGGGTTGAAAGATGGCAAGAATTACTAAAAGACATGCCAATTCTGCCTTCACTTCAGTATCATTTGTAAAATCTAAGAGTTCTTCAGGCACATTAGGGAGAAAGGAATACTAAACAGTAAAGACATAATGTAGTTAACTTCTAGCTTGAAAACAAATACTTTACCTCAGTTATGAGCAATACCTATATAATCTATACCTCTGAATTCTAATGGACATGGAATATAGTATCACAAATCTAATAGAAAGTATTTTTGTAGTGAATCTCTCAAGTCAGAGTAATACCCTATGATGGAAGAAAAGCAAAAGGAAATATGTAAACTTAAGCAGGAGAAGAAAACTGTATCCTCCATTGGTGGGGCAGCTGATGCTACAGACGATAGATTCTTCTGTACTTCTTTTCCCATTGGAAGTTATTAGATAGGAATGCTTATTATTTTAAGAAGGATAATGAATTTTAAGGGGAGAATAAATTGGTAAAATGAAAGGCCTCACTTTTTTTTATAGGTAGAAAAATTAAACAAAGCTATGTCACACAGTGTATTCTCAGTGGATGCAAGCTACTGCTGCCAGAGATCCAAGATGGCCTGTGATTCTCTGCAGCACCAACAGTGCTTAGCTAATAAATCCTGTGAAGATGTCTATTAACCCAATGTAGTGACTCATATTTGCATAGATTCAGTTAACTTGGATTTTATATGAATCAATCTTCTCCTGCACAGAACTTTCTTTAATCTACCCAGAACACTTTAGCAAAAAAACACTGTATATTTTCACATATTTTGGAATATAAAGAAATTTAAGAATGGAATTGGTTCATGACTGAATAACATAGGAAAACTGTCAATACAGAAATAATAAATATATAACATCTGTATTCTATGTTTGTACAGGGAAAAAATGGGATGTATCAATTTAATCTGAAGGAATACTTTCAGTCTAAGAATAATTCTGGAGAATGTTAAAAACTGGCTACTAAGGCGACACTTTTTAAACTGAGATGTTACAATGGGTTTGTGTCTAAGAATTTTTTAAAAGCAGGCAGAAGAATTTAGCAGACCACTGACAGTGATTTTCTTTGTCATAGTTCTTTTTTCATTAGATCTCAAAATGTCAAGGAAACTTCTTCAGACTGAAAGGCAGCGGGTCCTCTGCCAGTACTATTAAAGGCCAAATGAGACAACCTGGATAATTAAAAACCTATAAGCCCAGCATCAATCTTAGCAAAATAATGGAATAATTCCTACGAGTCTCAATTAATGAAGGTTTAAAGAAGGAATATAGAATTAATGGCAGCTGACATGATTTTTTTTTTATTTTTTGAAAATAGAATTTGCTAAGCTAGCATGGTATCTTTGATGAGATCACAGGAACCAGGTGCTGTTCTGTACTGCCTACTTCCAGAAAACAGTTGGGATGGCAATGAAGTTCCCTGAAAATTGAATTTGTTTTAGAAGTGAGACTATACATCAGTATGACACGAAACACCTGCCCGCCAGTTTTACTGGGCATGTAGTGTTTAATTGTGGTTTGTTTTTTCCAAGAACTATTCCTCTTTATTTCATTCATGGCATGCAAATGACAAGCTACTATGAAACGCAATTATTCAAACTTAATAGCAAAGAGAAGCTGTTTGAAGAAGTGTTCCTAAATCTCATTTATAGGAAAAACCTGTTACTGTGGTGCTGGTCTGAAAAAGGCTGAGCTTGAGATTCATTTCCTACACATTAACATGTTCTACTTTCTAAATCATTATCATAAGACCTTCTGCTGCTTTGCAAAGTCCATGATGCAAATTCTTGTAACTCACACAAGTTTGTGAGGTTTCTCAGCTGATGTTCTTTCAGTGATCCCAGTAGACCTAATTTAATTTCTAATCATTTCACCATGCTTAACACATTTTTCTAAATTACTTTTGCATTTGTACTCAGAGGGAGTACTGGCTGATTTTCCCTTATAAAGATCCCCTCTTTCATTTCCATTGTTTCCTATGCAAAGGGAATAAAGCTAACTGCACAGAGCAATTCAGTGATCAGCTGCTTTCAGTCCATACCATATTTCAATAATAATATGGCACATACTGTGGATTTCATATATTTCATACTCACAGCTCCAACCTCTATCGCATTACACAGAAAAGCACAGTACCTCATTCGTGCCTTCTGGGTGCAGGACATTTTTCAAGATAGCCCAGCAGAATATGTGAGTGCACAAGTTCAAAGGTATAGACAATGTGCCCATTTTGTGCTTGCTTAATTATATTTTCATCTTTTTTTGGCTAGAATAATGGTATATTTAAAGTCTTTAGCTATGTTAATATTATTATTCACACTATACTATAAGCAAATAGGAAAACAGTCAGAAAGACAATAGTATGCAATAGGTATAAATTACAGCAAATGCTCTGGTGTTTTTCCAGACACATGGCATAAATCTTCATAATCCCATGTCAGAAAATTTGTAAGATGTTTCTTTTTATATTCTGTTAACACTTCCAGCTTTGGTAATCCTTTTGCTATTGTCACAATTTTTTTCTTAATTTTCATTTTCCTTTGAATGATCAGTTTTGCTCAAAAACAATCTTGTCGTATATTAAAACAATCATGTCACATACTGAATTTACTTCCTATAGTATTTCTTGAAAGTATCTTTAAGAATGTGTGACAAACAAGTTTGGTTACCTTCTCTTCAAAACTAAATAAGAAGATGCAAAACCTCTTTCATATTTTAGAACTTCACTTACTACCCCTCCCCAGAATTTTCTTCAGATTTGGAGACAAATGCACAGCTCAAATTTAATGCAGAGTTGCCATGACAGACTCAAGAAAGGTGTTTGTGATGACTTACTTGTATAGACTGCATCTTTCTGAAGTCTTTCAGTCAAGTGACCACAAGGTTTTATGGAAGGATCCTCAGAACAGTTCACACATGGCTCTTCACCAGCTCACGTTGCACACTGACTGAATTTATTCATCTTCCATAATGTTTCCAACAAATGAAATAACACTAGAACTGCAACTTGTTATCCTCTTTTTCCATATTTGATAACTGCACTGCTCCCAAATTTACCAATTTCAATCTCAATCTTCCTCTTGTTTAATACTCCTCCTTCTTTAAATTCTGATTTGTTCTTAAGCCCTTGGAAGAACTACACAACAGTTCTCTATTCTCAGAGTCTAAATCCATTCTCTCCAAATATTAGATCTGGTTTTGCCTCCTTCTCTTTTTCTCTCTCAAAAGGGAAATAGAAAAGGAAGGATAAACTTTTCACACAGTTTAGTTAGTGTTAGAGTTTAGTTAGTTTAGTGTTAGTATTAGTGTTAGTTTAGTTTAGTTAGTGTTAAGAGTCCCTGATAATTCATTCCCTCATTCTTTTAAAGTTTTCATATTACAAAAGCTCACTTTCTGTCTCCTCTTCTGTTCATCCCTTAAACTCCATTTGACTTTACCACAGCTTCCATTACAACTGACAAAATTAAAATACTTATCAAATGCTATAAATAATTCCAAATGCTTGCTACTCTGAACTATTATCTTGTCCAGTGCATTCTATTCCATTCTATCATGTTTATACAGTGGGTATACATAAAAAAAGAAAAGTATACCTCTGCAGTTTATAACGACATACATAAAAGAATAATGTTTGTGAATGAATGATACAATGCATAAATTTTAGTGTACTGTCTATGCAACGCCAAAAGATCTGAATCAATACATCAGAGATCCAAAACACATCAATAGTTAATTTAAAATTGCATACACTCCTGGAGAACATTAATTATATTCTCAGAGCTCATTGATAATGAGCTTTTAATTAGAGAGGATGTCCTCATATCTTAATTCTTAAAAGCAGAGAAATTATGAGGTGGTAGGTAATTCTTAAAATAACATTCTTCAATGTACATTTCTTTAATTATACCAGAACTGTAAAGACACCTTGCTTAAAGTCACTTGTGTTTTACTTATAGCAATACAAATGTATGATAAAGGAGGATTCTATTTCCTTTGTCATCAGTTAAAACGTATATGGGACATCCCACCAGTGGATGCCTCCTCTAAAATTTAGGAAAAGGTCAGCAGAGGAAACTTCATTGCTGTGAACAAGAGCTAAATACTTTGCATGACTAACTCAGATTGGGAGATGACTGACCAGTTTTTCTTCCATTATTTAATTGTTTAATTAGCCATTCTCGCATACTGTAAGAAAATGAAACACAGTATAGTGCTTTACAAAATGTCTGCATTCAGGTCTGTGTAAGAGTGTTCGCAGAACTTCACAGCATAGTCCCTCATGAAAAAGGCTGTTTGCTTGGCCAACATCCAGTAAAATCTGATCAATAAACCCATCTTTATTTTTTAATTTGTCAGCCTAGCTTTATTTAATTCTCCAGTTTTCAGTAATACTCAAATGCACTGCTGCATAACACATTACCGTCCAGGCTGCCTCTCCGCTTGGACAGACACATCGCATTTGTCATTGTTAGGATTCAACAGGAACTTGATCTGATTACCTGGTTTGCTTTCATTTGGTTTACACTGAACTTCTTCAACACATTCTGCAGGAAACCATCCAATATGTCCCCGGGTGCTGCCTTCCCAGAATCCACCTTCACCAATGCTTAAAACTAAATAGATAAGAGACATAGGAAGCATTAGACCTTTTTTTTTACCTCTCATGTAAATACCAAGATTAATTACATAACACGTTCAGTAATAACTGAGTATCGTGTAGGTAAAAGCAAACATCATACAATAACTCAAATGGTGGTAGCCCCAAAATGGGCACCAAGTATCCTTTAAATATGATGCTCCCTCATCAGTCTTTGGAACCTCTTCCTGCATTTATTTTTGTCACAAGTTTCTTTGGCCCTCATCTAATTCTTTCCATTTTCAGTTCTCTCATTGCTGCTTTTATCAAAATGCATGGTCATACTAAGACCAGAAAAATTTGTCTTGCCCGTTCAAATTAAGCTGAAGTGCTGAACTCATTGTAAAACTGAATCCACATTGAAACTGGGCTTTAATAATACATATTTTGATATCTCATATGTTTTCTACTTCCTCAGAAAACATGTTATTTTATTTAGTGGGTAGCTCCAGAGATTTGTAATGTAGGTCGAGTAATATGATTTAATGGTTTGGGTACACAGTAAACACTTGAATATCCCATAGGTACAATACACAATGTAGGTGCCTTTTAAAACATGTCAATGATTTTTCTTGGTAGAAGATAGCAATAGGGAGGAGAAAGATTTATCAACAGGAGAAAAAGCTTTACCCTTTACTTCTAATTATCTTGATATGAATCCTAGGAGTCAATGAGGATTGTGACAAAAGACTGCAGAACAACAATGTATGTTTTTGCTAGTAAGCAACTGGAGACGAATTACAGTAATGAAAGGATCCTAAATACTTGCTAAGTATTATGTTTCAATTAATTTTATAGCAGTTCTTACAAATGTAAATGTACTATTAAAAAGATACTATACATTAATATTGGAACAAAGGTGATATTTTTAATAAAAACATGGTTATCTCTTCTAAATAGGTTGATTGGTAATCTAGCTCAGTCATACAACACAGGTCCTCAGAGTACATCTGTACTAAACACAGTATTCGGTGGAGAGGTCCCCAAGCTACCAAAAATAAGCCTGTGGAAGCCGAAGCAGCACAGGTCCATTAGCTGTGTGCTAACTCAGCCAGCCAAGCTGGCCCTGCTGAAAAATCAAGGCTAATTAACCCAAGCACATGTCTTTGCTAACATATGCACATGGTTTTCAAGACCTGGGATAACATCTCTGCAGGGTGTTTCAGTATGGTAGGGATATTAACTTGCTCAGAGCTACTTCGATGATCTCCAACACAAGCACACGCCATGCTGCTAAACCAGACCTTATCAGGCTTTAAAATCATAGTCCCTGACCCTGACTGCAATTGAACTCTATCAGTGGAATTGCTGTAACTCAATGGCATTGAATTTGAACTTCATTTGCACTACTATAGAATGAGATGAAAATCAAATCAATGTTAGGCCAAAAAAAAAATAATAAAAATCTTGGCAATACTAAAAAGGTGGCAAGAAGTCTGGTTTGACACACAAGGATCTGTAAAACTGCATTTGAAATTAAATGTTTACCTAGTTTTTAATTTATGCAATCCTAAGATATTTGTGGTATTACTCACAGGGTGTGGATATCTATTAACATAAATGTCTGACAGAAAAATGTTTTAAAATGTGTCAATTTTAAGTCTTTTAATGAGGTAAACTCAGAGATAGAGATTTCATGAACTGAATATTTAAACATCACTGTCAATAAGAAGTAGATATTGAGCATCAGAAAATAGATCCATTAGGGCAAGATCCTACAACTGGATAGGTCCAAAATGCAGTTTATCGAGCACCTTTCTGGCATATATGAGGAAACCTATACCTACCCAGGTAGTGATGGGACAATGAGGGAAGGCACTGACCTTTGAAGACACCAACAACTCTACAGTGACACTTGAGGTGCATAAAAAATTTTTAGCATGCCTTTTCATTTAGTTACCTAACTGATATTGTTAACATAAGCAGAAAACATTTAATCTCTATATTTAAATGCAAACAAAATGAAGAAACCAGATCTGTGCTTTAACTGTATTAATGAAATACATAATATATAAATGAAAATATCAATAAATTTGGAACATAATTAATGAAAAATACGTTGATAAATTCCAGTTGTTCTTGAAAATGTTTAAAACCTGTGCACATTAACACATAAAGTCAATCTGATAATTCAATGTTACATAAAAGCCTATTTATTCATCCAATATATATTGGATATTCATCAGCTTCCAATATATTTTTAACAATGTAACCTCAGTTACATAAGAATAGAGTGCATTTCTTAAATATGAGATAAGAAAGTAGGAAAATTTACTTAATAACAAATATAGATATTATAATTACTGTAGGATCCTACTGTACATTGATTTAATTTCAAATCATAAAAGTAAGTGTAGGACTCTGGCCAAAATAAATTTCAAAATGTGAGACTGTGAAAGTTTCCTATTGCAAATAATCAGGTTTTTCTGAGGAGAATTTTCAGTACTGGATCTCAGCCCTGATTTCACTCCACTAACTGGCAAGATAGGAAGAACAAAAACTACTTTCAGATTGAGAAGGACTTCCCTAATTTGGTATTCTATTAATCTGTCAGATGTGTTATTTTGACGCTCCAAATTACATGGATATTTCCATCTCCAAAAAGCATTTGCACTGTAAGAAGGAAGTTGGGTATTTCACACCCAGAGAGTAATTTCATGTGTTTACAGTAGCAGCAGCTGATAAGATATCCAAATCAAGACGGGAAGAGAAACTTGCTTTGCAAGTCTGTGTGAGTGCAAGGCAAAAAGTGACTACTACAGAGCAAAACCAGTCCCACTTTAGAGCATTATTACATGAATTATTAAATATTAGCAATCACTAATAGCAAGAGCCAAGCAAAAATACACGTACTCCTGCCTGGAGACATAATGTCTATGGAAAAGAGGTGGAAAGGGAAACGAGGCGTTGCCAGAATGCAGCCAGCCGTCACAGTTCTGGTTCAAGCCTGTCTGGAGATTGCATCTACAAACTAAATGACAGTGTCTTTGGACTTACTGTCAAGGAAAAACATCATTATGGGTGCCAAGAAAGGAAGGGAAAGTCTCGTGGAACTGCTAGAGGCACAAAGAGGAGACAAGAGGCAAACGTGGGGTAGCCAGGGATACAGCTTACATGCAGAGACAGAGGCAAATTGTTGGTGAGGTGGAGGCTAAGCACACATGGCCTAATACTCAAAATGTAGAAGTTCAGGTCTAAATAGTTCTGCACTACCAAAAAACTTGAAATAATCTTTTTAGTATATCTCAGGTGGTACCATTCATAAGAAATTCTGCAGCAGAAGCCAAAGCCATAATAATCTATGTATTTATAAAATCTGGCAACACTTCATGTATTCCATTGTGGGTAACTGGGAACTTAAAGGATAAATCAAAAAGTATAATTAAACTTTTCTAGTGATGAATGCTTTCTCAGAATGAGGCCTTAGTTTCTGTCTTTTCCCTCTCACAATAGTGCTTAAGAGACACACTGTAATAGATAATTTGGTACCAGCAAGAGATTTTCTAATCAACATTTTCCATTCTCATGGACATAACAATGGTAAATCAAAAGATAACTTTCCCAAAATTAAGAATTAAGTTCTACCATCTCAGGTATTTTTCCCTTTTGCTTTTAGTAAAAACAAAAGATGTGGTTGCTATGGCAAGAGAAGGCTAGGGTCTCTTTACACACAACATGAATTACAAAAAGAATCTGACGTTACAAGAGTAAAATTAAGGTTCTAGCAACACCATGAATCCTGCTGCTATGTCTTTTCACAACAAAAGTATAGTTTAAAACAAAAATTATTTTCAATTATATGAACAAAACTGCAAATCAGAATTGGACAAACACCAAACTACTGAAAAACAGGAAAACATGTATAGACAGGTGCCAATTGGGATCTTATATTTTAATGTCTTTAAAGTATAATATTTAATATTAGCCAGATTCTTCTTTGCCAAATCCCAGAGAAAAACACAAGAAAATTACATACAGTGCCAGTCAAGCATAGGATGTCTTGTCTCTTGTAACTTCTGGAAGTTTATTGACAATGTACGTATTGTAATTAATATAACATACTCATCACAAACAGATGAATTACTCAATATATCAAAAAATCATTTCAATCAAAACAACAAAAAAGTTTTATTCTTCCACCTTACAGTTCCCTTCATTATGTCACCATCAAGAAATAGAGTATATTTTTCCATCAAATGATTATGCATACTATATCTAGATTACTTATGATACTGAAATTTTAATGAGTGAATTATTCCAGGTATCCTTAATTTGCAAAAATGTCAAGGAAATTTACAGCCAAATTCAGGCCATTGTCTTCATAGCTGCTACACGATATATCTGAAATATTTTTGTAATATCTACAATCAATTTTTGGTGCTTGTATCAACTACATTCTTCTTTCCCGGGAAAAAAAATAATTATGTGGATTGGGAATGACAGATCATCTTCTGGAAAAAGAACATTTCTACAACCAGGAGAAAAAATAAAAATTAACAGAATGGCAATAAAGTATAAAGTCAAGTTGAAAATCCACTGAAAACTCTAGCAGCTGAACCAGCCTATGCTGATGTAAGAACTAACAGAGCTAAAAGTTCTATCTGCTAATCATGATCAGCTGAAGATCTCAATACTTTTAGTGAGATGTGGAACTACGTAAACTGAAAGCAATCTACACCACACAGTAGAAAGCAGAAAATTTCAGCATTTAATTCTTAGCCTGAAAGGGATGGTGACAGTGTCCCATCCAAACTGCAGCATCAATGTGTTATTTACCTTGATTCCATTGCTCTGTTATTGATAACAAATGCCATTTCCCTAAGAAAATACAAAGGGTTTTCATCTGAATTTTAGCAAAGCAAGGTTCGGTGCAAATCTGAACTCTGGTTTTGTGTTTTGAGGTAACCATCTTCTGGATTTGCTTTTTTAAAATAAAGTAGATATTTCCAATGGGTAGAGACATATCTTCTTTCTCTCAGAAATACTTAATATTATAATTTAGGATTTTCTCTTGTAGAAATATCTGATGTCTGATTTTCAGAATTATTTGCCTTTTGGAAGAAGACCTTCCGAATGACAGATAATCTATGCAAGAATACCTCCTTCAGTGATAAAGCCAATTTTGCTTAAAACAGCCTCTAAAATTGTTACAACAAAAATTTATGTTCCTAACCTTGAACTGTAATTGCAATTTATTTCCTAAGTACACATAGCAATGTAAACAAAAATTCAATGTTTGATCTATTTTTGCATACAACTAGGTAAGTCAAAAACCATGTTAAGGGTCAAGTACTGTGCAGAGACAGTTCTCTGCATCTGAAATGCAACTTGACTGAGCCCAACATAAATGAAGGTCAGCACAAGTTACAGTTCAATCTTGCTCTCTCAAAAAGAGATATCTTTCTTAAAATCTGGTTTTAGTTTAAATTTTACTCTATTTCTTTATCTACCTGTACTTGCTCCTGATAAGACATCCCTCCCTCTCTGTGGTTAATGATGAACAGGATCTGTCTGTTTTGCCTTATGGGCAGACCATTTCTGGCTTTCAAATAATCAAGAGAGACCAACATAACTTGCTATCAGTGCAACAGGACTGGAAAGGAAGTCGTTGTCTATCGCCCAGAAGACAACCACATTACAGCCTCCAGCATGCAAACAAGTGACTGCCTCAGCTGCCATAGAGAAAATGTTATTGTGCAGTCCACGGACAATCTGGAGGGAAATCCTTGTGTATCTGCAGTTAACAATATTTTAAAATTGACCTGAGCAGTCAGATTCGACTGCTGCTCCACAGACATTTATTTTCGTGGAGAAGAAATTCAGCAGTTATTTCCCACCTCGGGCTATGGGGCCTCACAGAGAGCCAAATTAGGGAAAGAACACAGAAATATTTCTTACTTTTTAAACTTACATCTAACTTCCACTTTTGCCTCTGAAACAACTGTGTGATCCAACTGTGGCTTCATGGAATGTACCCTTCTGTAATCCAAGTGACTCTGATGGTTTAGCTGAAAAGCTACCTTACCTGCCTGTAACTCAGCATTTAATTTTCTGACTTCTCCTAACAGGTTAACGGCCATACCCTGAGGCTTCTTGCACATCTGGCGGTGTCCCACCTGTCTCTATGGCCATCCACACTGCAAGAAGATGGTAAGACTCAGGAGCCTTAGCTTCAGGTTTTGGGTGCATGTCACCAGCCCAAACCACCATGGCCACAATCTGTGTCAGGCCAAATCCTGACTTGAAACAGCTTCTCATTTATCACCTCTACTTTCTCAAGAAAGAAACAGTGCAAACAAGCAATGTTCAGGAAAAGGAACTCTGGATGAGAAGACAACAGTGACTACTAACAGAGCAACCACTCACTATGTCAAAGTCTACAAATACAATAATCTGCACATAATCCTCTAAATTTGAGGAAATACGGCTCAGCTAAAATAGAACTGAATGAGTTCTGCTGTTCAAGATTTGGCCCTATTTTTTTTTTTTCTTCTTTTCTTATCTTTGCCATCAACTTTCTATGAAGATCATCTTTTTCTTGTTATCTGGATGTCTCTTAAATAGTTTGGGGAACGAGAAAGAAAAACAGCATAAGAAATAAATCTGCACTGATTTGAATTTTGGACAGAAATTCAAATCAAGCATCGGAAAAATCCATCCGTTCGTAACACTGATCATCTCTGATGAGGAAGGTGTGGATAGAGTCAAGTTTGTTCTTCTCCACAGTGATGCCCAAACTACAGGTCAGGGGAAGGCAGAGTAGAGAACATTAATCTGAGAAATGCTCCCAAACTGACTTAGATGTGGAGCCTGTACTGGTGTCGGACTATGCTAGTGTTCTCCTATGCCATTCACAGCTCCTCCCTGTCTCCTGAATATTTCGGGCCAGCTGCTGACTACCGAAGGAAGGCTGCCTTTAAGTAGCCAAGAGCAAAAACGGTGGGGATTTGTGGAAGCTCTTATGTCCTAATCACTTTCTCGCAGCCTTGACAGCAAAGCAGCAAGGCCATGTCTTCGTTACAACACTTCAGTATATCAGTTTGAAGCACAACTCTCTCCTGATACTCAGATACAAGGAACTTGAAGAAATGAGTTAGGTTACTATCTGTGAAGAGTCACAATTATTTATGCTAGTAACTTAAATCAAACTGATCAAGTCAGGAGACAGTAAGGAAGCAAAATAGACCAATGAATCTGGGTAAGATTAATATGCCATTTCACATTAGTTTCTTCCTACATATAAAAGAGTAGCAAAACAATGGTTATGCAGGGCTCTTAGGTTAAATTTTGCTGCCATACTTATTCACACAAGGTACAAAATGCTCTTGAAGGAACAAAACAACATTTCTGAGGCTCTTTGCTTTCCAGTATTTTATTTACTAATCTAACAAGTGCAAAACCCCAGGAGACCAACTTTCCTTCTGCCCACAAGCACTGTCTGCTGGCAATATCTTCAAGCACAGCAGGGGTTTAATACTCTTTCTTTTTCAAAATTACTTACAAGTAGATTTCACAAGAAATGAAAATGTTAGCGATATATTTGGATTGCCCGACTGACTGAGATCACACTGAAATAAAAGTAGTGTTGCAAGGGTCAATATTTCTAATGCTGAGAACTACTGACTTACTGCCTAGAACAGATGCTTGATTCACTACTACTGAATTACTACCATTTCTCTGACCCCAGAGAATATAGCTGAGAACAGACCTCGGTTGTGGTAAACTCTTCTCAGATGGGAAGACTGTGCCTGCATAGGAGGCATCTCAGAAGGTTCATGAAAAAGTCTGTTGGAGCATATTTGAGATACTGAAATAAATCCCCATTTTTCTAGATATTGAGCACTAGAAAATTTGTTTAATCACAGTAAGAATTAAAGAAACTGAGCATTTTCCAGAACTATCCCTGTATTCTGTTTGCATTGCAGGTGAAAGAGATAAGATAGTAATATCAGGGCAGGAAACAAAAATGAGAGGAAAGTAAAAATTTACAGTTGGAAATCACCCATGGACAAACTATACTATGATCTGGAACCTGAAAATTGGAAGAAATAACACTAAATCACATGGCAAATGGAAATGCTGTAATAAAAACACATAGAAGTAAAAGAAAAACAAAACTGTGAGCAGGGTGAGACTTCCAAAGTTCTCAAATTGTTTGAATCAAGCAACCACATGTTTTTTTTCTTTGTTGGCCAGTGAAGGATCATTCATATGCATTTCAGGTATGTTTTAATATAACATAGATTCTGAAAACAATTTTGATTTTTTTGTTTCTAAGCGACTGGAGATTGTCTGCACCATGTTAACTGGTACCTGGAACTCATATCTGTTACCTTTCCAACAAAGTATGCTAGTACAGATCTGAATCACATGTAAACTTTTCAAGGATGCTCAGATACTTCTGTATTGCTTTATCTTCATGGCACAGAAAACTGCTAATTCTTTGTTCACAAAGGACTTTGGAGTACTGCATTCTCTTCATATATCTGAGATTTCTTATAAAAGAGGTCACTTGATTTCCAGTGTGAAAATTAAATTTAGCAGGGCAAAAGCTGATTAAAATACATTTTACAGATACTTTACATACGTGTCTGTGTTTGGATTGTGGCAAATTTATTGCTATGGACTTTTAGGTATAAAATGAAGAAAGAAACAAAATATCTTAGAAGTGTTTCAGTGAGGAATGAAGCTAGCTCTTCTCCAGTAATGTGAAAACATAAGATTAGGGTTGTTCTTGTACAAATAAAGATATCGGATTTATTTTTACACCAGCCATGGCCCTTCTTTCATGAGTGGCAGACACACAAATGATGTCAGTATGTATGACTAACAACTAAAAATAAAGTAGATATTTTTGTACAGGCTATGTAATACCCTATTAATACAAGACCATTCTGATTAGTTTACATTTTCTTTGGACCTTGCCCATTCACTTGCTTTCTCTGAGCAGTTTCATTGTATCATATACTGTGAACTACTGTCACTCATGCATTTCTAGCAGTTTTAGAATGGAAAAAAATCTGCCTCATCTTCATCTGATGAAAGTACTTTTCATCAAGAGTTTAGGAAATCATCCCTCTCCATGACCCTTCTAATTCTATCAAGTTAAAAAAGAAAATCCATAAAAACATTTCCCAACTAATCCCTTTCTCTAATATGTTGCTCTAGATTTTTATCCCAGTAATAAATGCCTTGCTACATCTTAACTGTGATTAGTCTCATGGGACATACATGTGATGAGCATTTCCCCAGGGTCAGAATCCCACAGCAAATGCCAAAACACGTCTGAATCCCCCAAAACACTCCAAGAAGCCAGTACTTTAGCATCAGTGTTTTATCCAGAACAGTGCAGCTACCAAGTTGGCAGAGAAGAGGGACTAAGACAAAGGTTTTTTATTTCTTAAATGTGAGGCTAAGGTGTTTCCAAAGTGAGGAAAAATTGAATTCCATGGGGTTTAATGTTTCATTTCCTCCAAGCTTTGCATACAGTGAATCACTAAACCCCAAACAGGCATGTGTAAACCCAGAAAATCAAAACCTCATTGCTGACTGGATCATGGTCTTGCTAAGCAAGTCTCTAGAAGACAGAAAATATATCCGGTATCAAGTGGAATTTCTGCTCAGAAAGAGAAAAAAAGCAGGACCTCCTTCTGGCACTTGCACAGCACCCAAGAAGTACTGAGGATTAGAAGAGCTCTACTGATTGCACTTTTGGATGACACAGAGAGGGAACCTATCAATCTCTCACATTGGAGTAATTTTTTTTATTCTCTATAAATAAATACATTTTGACTGGAACGCGGACTTGAATCCAGAATTAATTGAACCTGGAATTTCTGTCACATATGCTAAGTTTGAATGGCTTCCTCAACGCTGTTATGCAACTGAGACCTTTTTAAAGCATTGCTGTCCTTTTACCTGGACTCTTTATTCTCTACATGACCTTGTGTTCATTCTGACATATTTTTTGTGACAACTAAGGAACCACTGACATTGTAACATGAAATAGGATTTGATCTTGTTCTGGAAGTTTTTCCTTCAATTGGCAATAGGAGTCTGTCATGCAGTGTTCCAGCCTTGCCGTGCAAACAGCCTTATACTACACTTTCCAAGATTTCATCCTAAGTAGTAACACTGACAAACCCTATGTACACTTTTTCTTTTTCCAATCTTTTTCTAAATGCAGGTTGACATGTATTGAAATCTCACTAGACGTTACTGCATCAAAGTTCTATAAAATGCTCTAAAACAAGTGTGCCTGCAAATGCTAGACCTCTGCCAGGTTTTAATTCAATGTGCAAATCATATACTTGAAGCTGAAAAAATAATCCCTGCAGGAATTATTTGATGTTGGATGGGCATGTTGCCCTTTTTCTAACAGAAAAAGTTAATTTATAGTCACTTTCAGTAAACATACATTTTCACCATAAATAAGATTCAAATTCCACACACCAGACATGATCTCATTTTCTATTTCAGCATTTTGACATTCGTTGGTAGTGTCCTCCACAAAAATTACCAGTCTCAAGTTTAGATCATACTATTGTAAGAAGATTTGAAAAGTGGACTAACTTCTTCTTGCACTGTTTTCCAGTTACTGTCATAGTAATTTAGAACCAAGGGCTCTTGACCTAATTTTTTTAAAATATTAAACTCTTAATTGAAATTTAAATCTCTTATTCTTGGGATGTTTTTGCATATAATTGTCTCAAATTCTAATGTAAATGAGCAGCCAGATAATGAATGCCTCTGCAGAATTCAGCATCCCAAGCAACCCATTGCACTACTTCTTCTTTTGCCAGGGAACACATTTTTTGTCTTGTCTTTCTCCAGAACTGCCTGGAGTCTATTGTTTTATTCTGGTGACAAGAATTTAGGTTGACCTTACATCCACTACATAAACGAAAATACTGCTATCTCTTTAAATCCAGCAAGTCAATTGAACACAACTGCGTACAACATCCACCCAAGAACAGATGATGATGCTCAACCATATTCATTCTTTATCTGTTGGCACCTCCTAGATCTCTATAAACACCCTCAGTGTAGAAAGTTATTTAGTTAGTTATTCATCCTTTGTAGGGACTGACAATTCTTCCCAGTGTTGTTAAATTTTCTGATTATGAATCAGCAGAGAGTTCTGGGGTGTGCTTAAGTCTCGCTTTTTTAAATCTTTATTTTTTTTTCCCACTATATGCAACATTTGTTTCGTTTTCTTGTAATTGACCAACAAGCATCTTTCTCAACTATTTTGTTCCGCTGCCCTTCCAGTGAGAATTCCATACCCCAAGTCTTCACATTTTAACCAAAGAGCCAGTATTGATTTGTAAAGGTATAAAAAGATCTCATTTGTTTTTAATTTGCTTTACATTTTTACATGACAGTTACTCATAATGCTGCTTTAACTCTCACTAGACTGTACCCATTCTTTTGATACTTAAAGAGTTTTATGAAGTGCTAATCATGCATTACTTCTCTTGCATTTATTCTTATATAGTGGATGCCTGCAAAGCTGGTTCCAAAATCATGCAAAGCTCTGTCAATTTTGTTTGAATTTGAAGATGACTTCTGGTTTTTATGACTTTAATTTTATTTGATATTTAGCATTCCCAAGAAATTCCGTAACCTCAGAGCTTTGCTTGCCTTCTATTAATTTCACTCTAGCCTAGATAATTTCCATTAATTGGGGACTTTTATAATGTTTTATGAAGTGTTAATAAGGGCTCTTCCCCAAAGTTCTTGTGCACTATGTTCTTTAGATCATAATCATTGCTTCCTACCTGACCGAGGTACAATCTCCCAGAACTGCAAAACTATCTTTTCAGCTCTACAGACATCACCATCTCTCCTAAGTTTAACCTTCCTCCTTCATCTTTGCATTTAAAATTAATCTTGCATATGTTTTATCTTTAAGTGCAACATTCTTTTGATTTCTGTCCTACATCTTCTGAAGGCTTGAGTTAACAAAAATTATTAAACCCACAAAAGCTTCAGAACCAGTCACATCCAAAAATAAAAATACAAAAATACCTTCTAACAGATCCCCATTTTTTCCAACTACTTTTTGCAGGCTCAAGGGATGAGATATTTGAAGTTTTCCTTTGTAAGATCAGTAGTTTCAGTTGCAATGAAATTTTCAGCTGCTTAACACTTTTATTTCGGACAGTGAATTTATTCCCTTGTATTTGATTTCCATAACTGGTGTTTGCTTTCTATGGACTGAGCAGAAAGTCTTTGTATTCCATGACCAGTTTTCACCTGGATGTGCAAAACCACGGTTGAAACTGTGTAACAATGCACCCTTAGGAAGGTCGATCCTGCAAATCACATAGCCCACTTTCTCAGCCATACCTGGATGTACTTACTGCCTTCAAAATAATACCACAAGCACTGGCCTTTACCATATTCTTAGATGGGAAGTGCACCAGTGGACAGAAATTATACACACACAGCCACACTTCCTCCCCCAAAATATTTACAGTAGATTCTACCTACCTACTTATCCTAAGTCTCACGAGGGGACTTATTCTACTTAACCAATAAATTGTTCCTTGAGGAAAGGGCTTTGAACAGACTTGACCTTATCCCTGTTTCCTTCCTGAGCTGCTTAGATAGCTGACATGTTTACAACCTTTTAAAGCCCTGGAGCTGTCTTTCTATAATGACTACAGAAGCAAATTACATGCTCTGTGCAAAAGACAATGCTGCTATTACTGCACATATTTCTGAATTTTACTTATACTTTGAAGTCGCTTACAGTTAAAATGGTAGCTAAATATGCATTGGTTGCAAAATAGATGTAGGAGCAAAGTACCCCATAAAGAAACATATGCATAAAAGCACTTCTACTGAAAAGATTATTATTTTTTCCCTAGAATAGAAGATCATTTTAAAATAAAATTTCCATCTAGAAGAAGAAAAAGTTTATTCAAAATTAATTATGTATTCACCTTTGACTCTATCTCCTTTGTGCAGATGAATTTCCCCTTCTCCTTGAGGTTGATATGGCTTTACAACAATAAAAAGTCTTCCAGGTACAGCACTGTAAAGCTTGCGTTTTGGACCCTGATAATCCAAGGCAGACAGAGTATCCTTGTTGGCACCAGGATTGTAAACGGCACTGGAAATTGAAATTAAAAAACATTAGCTGGTTATTTAAAATGGGCAAAGTTAATCATTTATCATCACATTAGCAGTGTTAAATTAAGCAGGGAATAACGTAACTGTCTTCCAGTAAGACATCTAACCCTGCAGAAATACTACACATTTTTCATCCTAAACACACGTTTTTAATGGTTGAAATCTTTCAGTATGAAACATGATCAATATTCATCTGACAATGATGGACTAGAAAAGAAAACACATAACACTATAGTTTTTAGTTTTTCTGCAAATTAAACTTGCATATATATAGACGCTGATGAAATTTAAAATTTATACGCAAATCATACATTACAAGCATCACAATTTGTCAGAAAAACTTTAAAATGTCAGTATCTACAATTATTGTTAGGAATGGATATCTTTGTAATATTGTAACATTAACTGAACAATCAAGACAATTGAATTGTTAACTGAATGGACTGAATAATCAAGTTACTTCATCCCTCCAAGGCCTGGAGCTAAATTTTAGATCTGCACAAAACATGGTTTCTCATGGCTAACTTATTCTCCAAAAGATTATTTCATATAGATGGCAATCAATAACTCTCCCAATGACTTCAGAATGATATACCCAAATAAGCCATAGGTTATCAGACAACACAAAATCTACTTATGGTGTAAAAAGAATAAATTATTGAAAGCCAGTGAACAGTGCATAAGATCATTACTAAACCTCTGGAAAAATGAGTGAACTGTCAAAAATATATGAAAAGAGAAAGAGGTAAATGTTAAAGAGGGTGGCAAACTCATGGGAGATACTGCAACAAACTTGCAATACATTACTATTCCACTTTAAAAAAACACCCAAAACTTAAGGACTTACACAGAAAGTCTAAAAGCAGAAAATAGTAATAAGAAGAATATTCATATATATTTATAGGAAAAAGATAGGGTACCAAAGGAAGAATAAAGATTTAATCTAGCATTGTAGCACTCCACTTACTTTCTTGTAAGGAGAAAGAAAAGATCTCAAACTGCCAAAGCACAATGAAATATGAGGGCTCGAGCATACCATTTCTTCAAGGGTTTTTTTGATTTTAATCAATCTCCTACCAAAATAAGAGTCAATAAGGCTCTCAATATAGGTAAGGAAGAAGCTGTCTGGTAAAAAAACAAACACAGTGGAACTTTCATATCAGGAACACTTCAATTTTCCTGAAGAAACTTCTTTACTGTTTGGAATAGCACCCACTTTCGCCTCGTTCTGGTCTATTTCTGGGAACAGGTGCTAATAAAGATAAGCTACACTCAGGAGTTCAGAAGTGAGTTCTTCTGGTTGCAGGCTGAGATGGAGTTTGCATCAGAAACCTCAGCCAACTCTCACAGTTGTTTAAGTCAGGCAGGAAAAGATGACGTTCAGGTTTCAGTTCTTTTGCTCTATTCCCATTTCCTTATAAGTGAAGAAACAGTTGTCACCATAAAAAATCCAGATCTATACACTGTTGTTACACATCCGATTTCCACTCTTATCAAACTGTATTTTCTGCCCAGTCTGGTAGTAGCTATTCACAGTGTTATGTCCCAGCACCTTCTTCAACTCTTATCACAGAAGATACATTCATTTCCTCTCTTACTGAGAGAGGAGGGGGAAATGGCACATTTAACCTTCACACTGAACACATCATTTCTCATGAGCCAGGCTTATTACTGGAAATCAGGGCTGCAACATGGGATAGATGACTTCTCAAAGAGACACCTTTCCTCTCCTCCCTTGCCCCCAGCTTGGGGTCCCAGCCCAGCAAGTCCCATGCCATGAAGGAGCAGGAGGAGGATGCGGAGATGCCAGATGTTTCCCTCTCCCAGAAGAAGGTGGCCATCCTTGGTGGTTCAGCCCTGCCTGAGGCTGTGCTGGCACCTTCTTTCACTAATGACTGTGGGACAGATTCCACAGGAAGGGTGCCACTTCCCCTGCCTCCCCCAGCACCCCCAAACCAGTTTGGTATGAAAAGCAGCAACCCCACGAGAAGATAAACACCTGAGCCACACAGGCTTGCAAAGATCAGAGAAACCCCTTCCAGCATGGATTTCCAGTTCTTTTCCATAATGCAAATCCCAGTAACCTCATTAACCCTTTGCTGTACTCTAACCTTCTCCATTAACCTACCCCTTATGGCTGCCTCTGTTCCAGAACACAATCTACTGCTATGTCAAAAAGGGCTTTTTCATCTAAGGGGAACAACAGCTTCATGGTGAATGTATTATTTGCAAATAATAAGCAGAGACAGGAACAATTCCCACATTCAGCTGACAACAAGTAGGTGGTCATACAGTTAAACAAAATCTGTGAGGAAAGTATCATGTACGGTGCCATTCATGACTGCAAAACAGGCATGTGGCAAGAAAAGGTAATGCTTGCAGGAGAAATTATATATAAAATCCTTTTAGTTGTCTTTAAATTTCAGAGAGCCTCCAACTCTCTTCTCAGTACGTGCACATACCCTGGTCGTCTCTGAAACAAGGCTTGATGGTATATATGAAACTCTGCAGCTGGGTAGTAGTTTAAGTAGCAGTGATACTAATGTACCAAGAGAAAGACCAAACTTTTATTTTCACTAAATTTCATGCATTAAATTGGTTTCCATTATCATTTGTGCTGGTTTTCAAAATCACGTGCTTTCAGAAAGGGAAGAGGAAACTGGCTGAATAAAGTCAAAGCACCCACCTCAAAGGATTGTTTATACTTCAAGACTTTGGAAGTGGATATCCCAGGAATATTGATGAAAATGCACTTTTTAACCCTTCCAGGTAAAATAATCATTGACTCTGAGGTAAAGCCTCCCTCTCTGGTGGCATCAGCAGCATACAGTGGAATACAAGGGCGCTCATTCTCTGAAAAGCACCTCCCTGCCATCTCCTCACCTAAGCGAAGCCTCATTACAGACAACCTGGTTTTAAGCTGATACAGGTCTCTGTGAGGAAGTGTCACCCAAATTATAACTATATGAGGTTTTGCAATTATTGTAACATACAACAAGTTGAGGTGAGATTTCTCTACTGCATGAAACCACTGCCATAAGAAATTTGCATCCTGTTTCTTCCAGTGATTCTTACATTTCAGACAACTGGTTTTTTACAATGCACTGGGTTTCCGCTCCCCAGCAGTACTGTTACTATCACAAATAAGGCTTGTCAGTTTGGGTGCCTACAGCCAAGGAGAGAAGAATGCGCAAGGTAACAGGTGACAGCTTCAACTACATGACATTTTGTTTTACTGACCTGAAAACTCAAATAAAGATCCATTACACTTACAAATGACAAAGAGAAACCAACAGCTGCATTTCTTAACAATACTCATGTCCTTTTCTACCCTGAACAATTGATGGTTTTTAATATTAGGAAATAGGACAAAGCCTGCTATTTTAAACGACCATTGAATTAAATGTGTTTGGTCAAAACATTTAAACTCTAATTCTCTCCATCAGTACTCAGCTCTGTCTCCCTCCATTTTTGCAGCCCTGCATTTTAACCCCTTGTCTTGGTGCAGCTCCACTGCCTGCACACTTGACGGGTGTGGTTCCCAAGTCCTCCTCAAAGTGAAGCTCTAATTGCCTATTCACAGGGTAGTGGCTTCACAAAGCTGAAGCCCTCGTTTGTGATCAAAACTTAGACACGATCCTCTGTTTTATTATATTACTTACAATACTTACATCACTCTAATTAGTTAGGATTTACTCTCCGGTGGGACATAGCTGCAAGGTATTTGCAGAGAGCGCCTGCTAAATCACATTTGTAATTCAAGAGGAAAGAAAGAGCAGCAAAGTCACAGTGAACACAAAACCCTGCAGCAAGGATAATCATGAAAGAAGCCCATGACATCTATCACCACCATCTCAAGAAGCCTTCTTTGCTGTCGGCCAGCCTCCTACACAACAGCCCCACTTATTCCCCCCAGTTATTCCCTCTATTTTACTCTTTGGGTCAGCACACATCTACAGAAGGGAGAACTTATATAGTCCCTGCTTCATCACCCAGAAGCAGCTCCAACATAGGTTTCAGGCATGATCAAGTTTCATGAAGGGACCAAGTATCTCAGAAAGATTTTATTTTGCTGTTAAATACAAATGTTATTTCAACTACTAAAGTCTCTTGAGAACAAGCACCTTGATTTGGAGGTGCAAACTCAGTGATAAGTCACTTCTGAGCTTTGCTGAACCTTAAAGGCTGCCTGGCTGCTGGAGCTCTGTGAGGAAACAGCTGGCTTTGACTGGAGTTAAAAATATTCACACTTGGGTATGTTCCACTGTGCTGAGATTTTATTACCTATATATTACAGAGAGTGCAAAACGGGCATATAAATAACATAAAAGAACATGGTAATCCAGCATGATGACATTAGGGATATCTCATGCTGTGGAAATATTTAAAAAGTCACCTGATGTGCCTGTGCTGCTGCCGTTTGGCATCCTCTCCCAGTCTGTTTAGGGATGGCGACCGGCTCCGGGAGGACGGAGTGTAACTCCCCACAGTTTTTACAGTTCCATTAGGATTATTCTGCATCTGTTGAAGTAGATGAGGTGAAAGGCTGCGGTGTGAAGAAGCAGAGGAGGAGGCTGACCACTCAGGGAGGTTGTTGATGTTCAGATTGTTGTCGCTGTTGGAACGAAGCAAGATCCGAGGTGCTGCCAAGGTGCTCGGGGGTCTCCGCCTTCTGTTTGAATAGGTGGGAGCCTCTCTAAAGGGCACTGTGTAAAGAAAGACATCCAGGGTAATCTCAGATGATTTCACCATTCATATGTGTTTGCCACCCTTAAAAAGATTTAGCAACATATGGCATTGTTTCTTCTGTGGAGACGGAAACTGTACCTTGCCTGCATAGCTAATTGAATTAATTATCTTTAAAACTGAAAACAACTGGGCAACATTAACCTGTTCACTGGCTTCAATAAATAGTTAGGCAACACAAGAGGCATGAGTCTGCTGAACAGTCTGAACCATGGTCTAGGAAAAGGGAAACAACTCATTATTGCAAAGTTTGACTCTTAAAAAGTTCATATTTGTGCTATGTTGTCATATTCAATCAGAAAGCCACAGATCAGGGCTGATCAGCAGAATTTCTGATGTGTGATCTTCTAACTTCCTCCTCCCATTGGCACCCAAACTGGGAGAATTTTGTTCCATCACAAGTTCAGGCCTAACCTGAAGTCTGTAGTGTTAACAGTCACCTTATCCCCATCTTCCAGGTTAAAAATTGAGGACATACCTTTTTCTCCTGGCAGAACTCTATTACATTGCTGTAGTCCCTAGGTATTTCCCTCTTTCTAATCTAGGCATTTCTACCACATCTATTACTATTGTATATAGAACATATTACCCGAGGGTAATACACTCACTCCATCACGTGCTGTGTCCCAATGAGAACATGACTGTATCCAAAGGTTGCAATATACTACTTAATGAAATAATCATAACAGAAAACAAAAGCCAGGGCAATAAAAATCTAATACAAACCAGAGGACCCATCCCTTCACCAGTGTTACTGGTACAGTGCTTCAGTCATACGAGAATTCGCACAAGCAGATGTGACATTCTCCAGATCTACTTTTCTCACTGTGGTGGGTCAGTTAGTTCCATGTGCAACTTAAAAGGCAAATTTCCTGATAAAAGGCACCCAGATACCACTAGATGTGATGGCATTTCCTACCCATACTGTAAGGTAATAAAGGATCTGACCCTCAAAACTCACGCTTGCCTCCCTCCCCATTCATGCAACTACTCCCACTAGTTTATTTCAGTGGAACTCATGGGGACACAGGATTTGATCCAAAGTGCACATATTTACATCTAAAAAGTCACAGTAGTATAACTAACAAAAGGCAGCCAGGCATTATTCTGAGGACTTCATTGAGCTGTTGTAATTTTCAAAAAATCATATTTCAGTTGGGAAAGAAGCCCCACAAAATATCATCCTACATGTCTAAAGTGCCAGTAAGTGCCATTTATAAAGTGACATGCATTCAATACCCTTTAAAAACACACAAAAACCAGAATAAGAATGTCTGTCATATTGTGCAAGTAAATAAATTCACATAAATATGAATATACATAAGAATCAATCTGTCCTGTCTTGAAATACAGTCTTTAATTGAGATAACACAGCAAAACTTAAGGTTTCAGAGCAAAACTGAAGCATATTTGTATGATAAAATAAAGATGCTTTATATAATTTTCACCAGAATCGGTTTATGATTAACTGCAATTCTGAATATTTTAAAACAACATCCTTCATATTTCTAATGAGCTGAAACTTTCTCTGGTAAATAGCTCTACAACATCAGAACCAAACATGAGAACAGTGTGCAGAGAGAGAAAGGGCTTTAAATTCATTTCTGTAATATTTCATTTGAAACGAGGCTGAAAGAAGGGAAATAGCCTTTAAAAGCTGCTAAAGGGGGTAAAGCATAGGAGTCCAATATTTGTGCTAGAAACTGGAAGAAACTTTGCCCAATTTTCAGGATATTCCAAGTTTAATTGTTGATATTTTTTTAAGGTTTCAAAGCAGCAGAGTATATCACTGAAAGCACCTTGGTGCTTTAAATGTCACAGTGAAAGCCCCGATTATTACTAACTTAAAGAAAACTCACAGCACATATTTCCAAAATTGACATAAGCAGATCCTCTAGATTGATGTGTATGACATAGACATGTCAACTGTGCATTCCTGTATTTTTGACATTCAGAATATGGCTCTAGAAATTGTTTAATTGAAGACAGGGATTCTTCCCAGGTACAATAAAGCAGAATAGCTACTGTAATAATTTCAGTAAAGGGGGAAGCACACAAAATTGAATATTGGGAATGTTTTGCACATACAGGTTTGCTATCTGAAGGTCTAATGCTGTTCCCTTAGGGTCACCAAAGTTTGTCTCAGATTTCAGTTAGAATTGGATTTGACCCTTGGATTTTCATGTTTCATTAACTTAAACAGGTAACAATCCAAGTAAACTGCCAAGCCTTCCAGCCACAGATTGATAAAACTAAATATCGCCAGCCTTCGGGGGATGTTTACTGTAACTTTTGAGAGGTCGGTGGGATATCTTCTGGCAGGAGTGGGAGGGAGCACGAGGGGCACGGGTGCTCCGGCACGGCGCCAGGACGGACGGAGACTTGCTGAGCACATTTATACCGACAGATTTTAGAAAACACAAAACTGGTGCATTCATTCCTACTGAAAATCAGGGTATGTTTTGTATGAACACATGCTCTCCAGGTACCAGATTAAATGAGACCTTTTTCCCTTACATACCTTGGAAGGGTTTTACATGACCATTTAGGAGTTAGCTTTCGCTCTGCTATTAATGTTCTATTCTTAAGGAGAGAATTACAAGCAAAATTAGCATTTACTTCAGAAAATAAACAGGAAAGGGGACAACTAATTAGACCAATTGACGTGTGTCTAACACAAATCTTTTATAGAAAGAGTTAAAAATAAGCATTTCCGTGCCTAAAGTGATTAATATTCCACCCAACTGTTTCTTTTCTCCAGCAATCTGCAAACTGTAAGTGGGTGGATATTTTTTTAGCTGCTTCTCATAGCCATTATTTGTACTATTTTCACAATAAAAAAACAACTACAACACAAAATAATGAAATGCAAATGTCCATACTTTAACCCGTGTTGAACACTGTTTTTCCCTAATATTTCACCATGTTCAGAACTGTAAGTATAACTGTTGCAAAACTTGTTTGGGAAAAACACTTGATATAAAACGACGTGAAAATGTCTGAACTAATTTCATGCCCCTAAAGTTTAAAATTATCATCCCTAAAAGCATAACTGAAAGTACCATTTCATCCTTCCCCCAGCTCTCAGAATTCTATTCCTGGCATTTCATATCATCTGAAGGGGCAATTCAGCACCATTCACTGACAAAATTCACCTAGGAAATTCCTTACGTGTCTTCAAATGCATTTCTTCGGGAACAAAAACATTTTTATAACTACTTGATTCTTCAGAGAAAAACCTAAAAGGAATAAAGTCACATCCAGCCTTAATAATCACTTCCCTACATGGACTGTCTAACACAAAATAATTTTGAAAAAGAAATTGCAGGAATTGATTAATTATAGAGTCACTAAGCCAATCATATTCAATGTACACAAAAAAAACACCGGTCTGAAACATCAAAGTGTTCTGCTTTCATTGCTTACCTTCTTTCTTTGTGAAGGCATTTAACAAAGACTTCATTTTCCCTTTTTACTTTAGCAGCAATCCCCTCATTATATAACCTTTGCTGGGAAGAAAGAGGCAAAAAAAAAAAAAAAAAAAAAAAATATATAATAAAGCTACCCAATTTCTATGTGTTCAGGCTGCCTGCACCCTGACATAAGCAGCAGGTTTCTGGGCACTGTGTAATTGCGAGCATAGCTGGGCATGCAGTACCCAGCGTTCTGGTGACAAAGCCCACCCCACATTCTGTCTGTCAGCTGGGAGCCAACTGTGCATAGACTGGAGCTGCTCAAAAAAAAAAAAAAAATCTTGCTATCTTTCACAGCATTAGTCATGTGAACACCACCGCCACAGCCTTACAGACGATACTCTTGCTTCCGCGAGCGCTGCATTTGTGCAGGAGTGAACGGTGGGCTGAGGGAGGTGCAGGTGGCTGGAGCTCCGAGGGGGCCAAAAATTCATATTTGCAAAGGGCAGGGGGGAGCGAGGCGTGAAAAGGTTCTTCGCAGCGGCGCTCCGCAGGCTGCAACTGGGGAAAGGAAAACCTTGAGAGAGATGAGAGCTGCTGTACAAGTGCATTTAGCTTTTAAACTTGTACAGCTGACTCTCAGTGTGCAGAGGCTTTTTGCTGTTTATTTGCTTTTCCCTATTTCTTTGCTTTTCCCTATTTCTTTGCTTTTCCCTGTTTCTTTGCTTTTCCCTGTTTCTTTCCTTGCTTACTGCAATGCTCCAAGGAGCCACTTTGAGGAAAAGTACAAATCACACCAAGCTTCACACAATGACTACGTTAAGAATGAAGACAAAACTGCCACTAAACAGAATATCTTAACATGGCCTATATTCCAGTCTGAAACAGATGAGATACAAGCACAAATCTTTTCCACTCCCCTTCCATTGCACTGGGATGAAACATAATTTCTTTTTGCAGAGTAAAAATACAAAACTTTGATCAAGCTGTTTCGCTAAATTCATTGCAGATGCCAGAAAATAAATGATGTAGCCATTGCAGTTTTTAAAGTACATATTCTGAAAAAAAGTTCTATAGATAGCAATGCCAACCAATGCAAACATACTCCCAGAGGAAGAACAAATAACGGAAATGGGCAGACAGGAAGCAGGGGGAGGTGTTAACAATCACAAAAATTTTAGGCATAACTAGTTAAATGTAAGATGTAAAGATTCCAAAGAATAGGAAATTTACTGGTTGGTTTTTAGTGTTTTGGTTTTTTTTTTAAAAAAGAGTAACCTACATTTAAAAATTGCCTTCAAATAGTATAGACTATATAACGGTTAATAAATATTTATCCCATTTCAGGCATCTCTGCTAATCGCTAATGCATCTGCTCTGAAAATCAGGACTTTTTCTTACTGACAAAACTGCTTCAAGACAGACAGAAAATATATTACTTAGGTGGATTTAACCGCTATATGCATAATTATCTCATATTTAACATAACACTGAAAAGAATTAGTAAGCATAAATAAATTTAATAGTTTAAACTTAATTTGACATTCCAGTGTTTACATAGTTATTAATTTATAAAGAAAGATTTCTCTAAATTAATATAATTTTATTCTTTGGTTCAATTTCTTTTTAAAAGCAACTATCCTTAGAAGGTGGAAGTCTGACCAGAGGAAATGTTGGACACAGCTAATGGACATCATTAAATGTCTTTAGTTGATAGGAACAATTTTTTTAGCTTTGAAAAGATGCAAAGCTTTCTAAAGAATAACTTTGAACAGTTATTCGATAACTTATAAAAACATGCATTAATTAGCTCCCCAGAAGAATCAATATCATTTGCAGAACAAGAACTGCTACACCAGAACAACCATGCCACAAATTTGAATTATAAGCTTCTGTGCACTACTTTTTCTACGATCTTCATTCAATCGCCTAGATTGTATTTGGAGCTACAAATAAACTATAATTATTAATAATATTGTACACTTCCATACTGCTTTCTAACTAAACTTAGCCAAAATTATGTAAGGGCTCATGAGTCCTGCATGAAAACCTCAGTAGCTGGTAGTACTCCTGCTTTGACAGCCAAATGGAGACCAACAGAAGTGAGTTTTATGGTGATAGTTTCTGAAATGCTCATGAAAGAGATTGAACTCTTAAATTCTGATTACTGATGGGGCTGAGATAGTCCTTTGTAAAAGTTAGGCAAGTGCTTGCTGGCAATCCTAACTTTTAGCAACTGCACGATAACATAAGGGCTGCGCTGCTGCACAGTGCCTCCGTAGCTCCGAGCACTGCCGTAAGTAATGCCCACGGGCACAGGTTTCCTAGGGAGCGTATTTTAATTTTACACAGTGTATGGCAATATACTTTATGGATGATACAGAGCATAGACTGATCCCTGTATCCTTCAAGAGGAGAATTACCTGTCGTGCCCACAGGAAAAGAAGAAAATCACTGCCTCCCTATGCTTAATTCTGTGCTTTAATAACCAGAACACCACTCACAGAAAATTACATACAGGCTAAGCATTAACTATCTCCAAAGGCATGGGATCTCAGTGCTGCTCGTGTTTCTCTAAACAGATCATCCTGGGTATTTTACTGGGAAGATGACACTGGTGTAGAAACCTGGGAGTTGAATCCCCAAACTGTCTTTTCTTTTATGTGGGTGTCAGTGTTTCAAAGCAATGATAGTCTAGTCTTAGTAACTCATCACAGCAGTTATGTGAGGAAAGGGTTAACTCAATTGTGCTCATTCATGTCTGTTCATATACAGTAAAATAAAAACAGACAGGCAACTGTAGTCAATCAAAATCAATCCCAGGGGGTATTTTTATTAGATTCTTGCCAGAGCTGTAGCATTTTATCATTTAGAGGTTTCTAATCAGTGTTATAAAAACACAAAAAATATTAGTCACTTGGAATTATTGAATTTCATGGAAATTGTGAGAACTCTTTCCAATCTACACCATCAGATATATCACCTGATAACTGATCACCTTATTCCATTTGTCTGTCTTTTCCCCAATGCAGCAAATATAATTTCTTCCTACATGGCACAGCCAATAAACACTAATAAACACTATTGTACAACTCAAAAATTTGACAATCAAGGAAGTTAGTAAACTATTTGCAGCTGCAGGTTTTTTTTTTTCTAATTTTCATTAATAGTTTATTAGAATTTGTTTATTTTAACTGAAGTCCTAAAATCTGTGGTGTTGAGAAATTAAAAAAGAAAATACTCCAGCATCTTCCACCTTTTCCTGAAATGTTTTCTGCCTCCCAATGGTAGCCTTGGTATTACTAGCTCAGGACAAAAACATAATAATTTGACTACACCAGCATGCAACAATAATATAACCCACAAACCATGAGCATCCATAATCTAAAATTCATGAAGAATCTTACAAATATAGGTGAGGTAAACCCTAATTTCTCTACTTCTGTAGGTGCTCAGGAAAATGTGTGTGAGCTTTGCATGGGGTTGTCTCTGAGAAAAGGTCAACTTAAACAGAAATCAAAACATGGGCTCTTAAGTTAATTTTGATTAGAATTTTTCTGTACATTTGTAACATCAGGCTCCCACATTTTTTAGGTATATCAGATCATAGCTCCCATTAGAAATCAATAGAAAATCACTGACTTACATACTCATGAGGATCTACTTTTAGGCACTTAAAGGCCTTTAGAAAAACAAAAAATTATCTGACCAAATCTACACTCTTACTTAATTGTCCCATCAACATGCCTCTAAGAGGAAGGGCTTCTCAGATAATGGCAGAACACAGTTATGATTGCCATGCTTTATTCTTTCTTGATTTTATCCATTTTGGAGTTCTTGCCAGAAAAATCCCTTTAACTTGTATAGACATCTAGGGGTTTTTTTTTTTAATACAGTTCTTAGCATGTGTAAGTGCATTTCTCTCCACTATAAAATAGGCTTCCTGCATGCTAAGGCACCAAATGGAGAATTAGACAAGAAAAGACAGATTCAAATGTAGATTGTAAAGTACAAAAAGACTTCTGAAAAAAGAAACCCAAACAAACAAACAAAAAAATCAATCAAACAAACAAAACAACAAAAAACCCAAGGTTGATACAGTGCTTCTAGATTACTTTTTTATTCCAGAAAGCCACAAGGTGGTCAGAAACACAGGCAATGGTGACAGATTCAGGAGTCCACCTCAGAGGAACAATCAAACCTATTTTATAAAGCAAAGGTGTTGTTTTATTTCTCTGAAAAAATCTGGGGAGTTTGCTCATGAACCTGCAGTTAAACCAGCACTGGGAGAGAATCATCTGAGCCCACTCAAATGATGCTTGTAGACCCCAGCCTTAGCTGACCTAACAGTAGGACCTCTCTCACCACCATTAGCATCTTCTTACTACCCAGCTACTAGCGGGATCAGTCAGCCCTTGTTAGCAGCCTGTGGGCAGCCAGTCCAAGTTTGCAGGGTAGAACGGGGGCAGGAGACCATGTGGAGGAAAGGACAGCAGAGGGATGGCTCAGGAACAGATGGCAAGAGTTATCAATTACAAAGAAAAAAAAACAAAACCCAGAAAGGCGAGTTCCTTAGCCATGTGCCAGACATCCCTTCCGTCACCTGGCACTTCTGATACATCGCCATCCCCAAACTTCGCTCCATGCAGCAAGGGCCAGTCTCACCCTGCTCTCACGAGGAACCTAGCACGTTCACAGAACTTGCTTAAAAATCAACAACAAGGAGTTGGAAAGGCTCTTGGATATCCAGCAAAAGCCACAGCTGTGTCAATGGCCTAATGAGAGGCAATTTTTTCTGTGGTGGAGTGAAGTGGCCACTTCTGGGCTCTCCAATTCTGCAGAAAACACTTTACTCAATTAGTAGTATATTTTAATAACTAAGCATGTGAGGTGTATGTGTTTGTGGGTACATTTCAAAGGAATTTAAAAGTTGATGAATATAGAGATGCCACACATAAATGAGCTTAAAATCATGGGAAGTGAAAAATCAATCTCTCTTTCTTACCATACTGAAAAATTATTATCAATAAGCCTTCCCTAAGATTATAGCAGTAAAGCAAGAATAACATTCAAAGACCTGCATGCTTCTGCAGAAGGGAAACACATCCACCTCGGGGGTTTACTTACACATGCTTATACAACATCAAGAAGATATAGATAATCTTCTATTTAGATCATGTTTAAAAATTGCTAAGTATTGCTTAAAACTTGTGTGTCAGAACAAATGTCTGAAATCTTGCTGATAGGTTAGAAGACAATAGGTTTAGAAATTATGATCCAAAAGAATTTGAATATCACAGGCTTTCCCTTTAAAAAAAAAAAAAAAAAATAGCAGTCTCAGTGTGGCAATACCCACCAATTTCTGAAGGTCTGACTGCAGTGATACAGATACACAGATCAGAATTTACCTAAGAACCGAAATAAAACCTCTGTCCCTGAGGATGAGCAGTTGCTTTGTAGCCCGCAACTGTGTGAGGAATCTGGGTCAGGGGTGCATATAGAAGCAGAACAATGGGAGGTTAAAAGGTGGGAAAATGAAACCCTCCGATTTCATGTGAAAGGCAGGAAGTAGGGAGGAAACAATGGCCAATAATGAGGGAGATGTCTTGCAAGTAGCAGCTTGAAGAGAGAGAAAAGCAAATGCAATGAGAGAAAGCTACAATAGCTGAAGGAGAAATTTAAAACATGACTGAAATCTATCAGCAACGTCGAAGAAAGCAGCTTATTTGAATAAAATATGTATGGCTCACTTTCATTCTAACAGGTATACTGCTATAACGAAAAAGCAACTTATCCAAATAAAAAGCTGTGTTTTACGTAGTTCTGTTTCTGTAGACTATTCCCTTTCCCTGCCTCTGGCTGAGGGAGAAGGCCAGTTCTGCCAAGGGTTTCTCAAGGTTTTATACTCCCAGAGCACCCGCAGCCCCTCGTTTCTATTATGCATGTTTGCATTGAAAGTAACATCCAGTCTTACTCTGAGTAATACAAATAACTACAATAAATATTTGTATCCTTCTTCTATACATTTGTGCACCCAGCTAACAAATGGTTTTCTCTGCTGGTTGTGAAGACAAGGAAAAACAAATTCTTTTTAAAAGTACATAGTTATTGTGAACTCTCAAAAAAAGCAATGGGTGATTTGTAGTAGATACAACATGAAACTACTTGTTTTAATTGTTTTCTTTAAATATGGACTGGGCTGATTTCAAGGTCTGTTTTCATCAGCCAGTAGAACTCATCCAGAATTGTTCATCTTTATACAACAGCTGACTATTAGTAACCAGCTACTTATAAGTGCCATTGAAGCAAGAGATTAACAATTTATATGGTATCTGGACAGAAAGACCTGCTTAGCTCAGACTATCAGCTTTAACTGAAAGCATTCAAGTGTGAACCCCTGAAGCTGCATTCTTTCACCTCCAACAATAAGATAGAAAATATGAATCAAATATAATTATATCCTACTACAAATTCTTATGCTCTTTAAACAAGCAGGTGAAAGGATAGTACAATTTTCTCCACTAATAATACACCGGGAAATCTAGTCCTGATGCAGCACCACTCAGAAGCACTGAATTACACAACAAATTAATTTCATTCTTTGCGTTATGTATACATTGAGTTAGGAAAAATACCATTTAACATCAGGGGGCTGTGCATATTCTATCCCACATAGTTTATGCTGAAAAAAAAAAAAAAAAAAAAAAAGAAGAAGAAGAAGAAAAAAAGAGAAAGAAAAAAGCAGTGTCATTCAGAGAGAGGAGAATTTCATGGCTGGAAGCTCCTGCAAAGAAATATGCCTGATTCTTCTTTTAATGTCTGACGCTGATGGGCCTTGGATGCAAGATAGAAATTTGTGGGTTGCAGTCTGATGTTGCAGAGGAGAACAAAGACAAATGAAACTACACAAGATGCTTAGAAAAACAAATGTACCAATATTGGATTGCATGCTGTTTCTGTGTTCTGGTGTTGTACAGAAAACAATCTAATTTTGCCTTTTTGTAACTTTCCTCCTACCAAAAGCTCTCAACGAATTCCTTAAATCATTATGTTGTTCCCGGCTTTATTCAGTGATTTGATTTCACTGCTTTAATCTAAGTGTGAACCTCTTTAGTAAATAGTGGGACAAAGCATCTGTGCTTCCAAAAGTGTTGGTGGATCATGTCAGTTTTATTTAGAATAACACCATTTTCATAACTGAAAAGTGTATATTGCTCTCAATGGGGAAAAAAAAATAGAAAGATTGGACTTCTCGTAGAAGCTACAAAATATATAACTAGCCAAAGTGGTCAAATGGTGTTCCAGAAGCACTTTCATTATGCTAGTACAATTTATATAGACAAATGTAATTACTGGGAGAAAGGTGAGGGGCACTGGGTAAATTTATTTGTACTATTTTAAGTGTCAGTCACAGTTGTTCCCAATCCTCCAGGCTTCTTCTCTTTCAGCACTGTTGGCCCAGCACATCAGATATGAAATGCATCCACTCTGCTCTGATATTTTACAGTACATGTGCAGAAGTCTAAATGATAACACAGGGTACGTAAGGATGGAAAAGTACACCTGCTATGGATGCCAGCTTTATAGCCCACCTCCAGCTCCAGCATCTCTCAAACATACAGTTATTCCTGATTTACTGCAGGGCAAATGGCAGAAGAAACCAAGCCATGACGTTAAAGTTCATGCATGAGTGTGAGTTAGCCCAAGGCACGAATTACAAGAAAACAGCAAAGAAACAAATCCACAACATATTTTAGATCCAGCTCCTCCCTCTTCTTCATCTCTCAAATCTTGGTGTCCTTCACTGCCATTTTTCAAACCCATTTTCCCTTCTTCGCATGGCTACAGTTGCCTTTCACTGCTTCCATCATCAGTTCTCTAAGGATAAACTTCCTCCCACCCAGAGCTAATGGGAAATAAATGGCACATAAGAGAGCGTCAGGAGATATAATTTCTAGAAGATACCACATCATGGCAAAGTTATATAAAATTTGACAAATTTGGGGGGGGGGGGGGGGGGGGTGGGGTGTGTCGTGGAAAATAGTATATGAGATAGCTCATCTAGAAGAGGAAGATTTATAGGAGGTCACAACACAAAAATGCCTAACAACAGTGGAAAAAATGACCCAATCTTCATATGCCACAGTGTAATTGTGAAGAGAGGAGGGAACAATCAAGCAGTTAATATGACATTACTATATCTTTTTAATACCTTATTGCACTTTGAGGGTAATATTTTCATTGAGAAAAGGATACAGTATTTCCTGAGGAGACATACCTGGGCTTGAACTGTCAGCAAAGGAACTACAGAACTGTAAAAGCTTTTCACTCTACTGGTTGGCTTCCCATAGGTGCCTGCTACTTTATGAGGCACTTAATGACAAAAACTTGCATTACCACACCCGTTCTTATTTTACAGTAGAGCAGCAAAAGGAGCCCATTTTTATTCTGGCAGAGGTGTTATCAACAAAACCATAAACCAAGTGGCAATAGAACTAAATTTTTGATGCTGTAGCCTCCTTGAAGCCCATGAATCTGCAAGCAGTGAGAGGAGAATTTAAGGAGAGAATACTGTTGGGCATCATGAGTGTAGAAGAAGCCAGAGAAAACTCCGTATCCTGCAGACTTGCATAACAATCTAGAAAGCAAAAAGCATTTACATGATTGTAGATGTAGCTTCCCAAATGTGGAGTTAGTGAGAACCATCAGTACGGCACCTCCCATTACCCTTTGCACACTTCTTGTTTCCCTCTTATCTAGTATGAGCGATCTTCAAGAACTCCTTATTTGCCCTTACTTTCATCATCTCAATTCCAAAGTGGACCTAAGCACTGTGAGCACCAAGTAAGTTATACTTACACTTTAGAGACAATGTATATTTGGGTTACCTTAGCAGAGAATCTCTCACTGCAAATTTCCAACTGTCTTTTATGCTACAGATAGTGGATATGCAACGCAACCATTCAACCCTCAGAATATCTTCTCTTCTAAATAGAGGAAAGCAAGTGCTATCTAAGGTCCTGTCATCAAGCAGGATCTTTAAAAGATAAAACCCAATAATTTAAGCTGATAATTGTCTCACTATTTTAGTTCCATTTAGACATTTGGTGTTAAAAAGAAACTAAAACATTGCTGACTTATTCATTAAAATAACAGCATTTTAAATTATATTAGTAGCCTACATTTCTTCATCTCAGAAATAACTGTTAATGAATCATGCTGGTATAAATAAGAAAGGATAAAAAAAGAATGTATCCGCTGTAACAGGGGGTTATCTTTGTACAAATATGTAGGTGTTTGCAGCATTTGTAATGTTCTCAATGGTTAATCTCATTGAGAAAGAAAGGCTTGTTCACTGAAGAGTTTCTGAGGTGGTTTAATAATTAATGTTATGTTAGCAATACTATGCCTACTTCTGGTTCAAGACATTATCACTTGCACTGTACCATGTTTGAAAGTGTTGAGGCAAGACTTTCCCCCCCAACACACTGTATCCTGTTTCTGATTGTTGCCTGCAGATGAAGTTTTGAGATGGTGCACTGACAGCTGAGTTTAGATTTTATGTAACAAGAATACAAAAAAAGACTATTGTTTATATAGGTTACTAAGTCAGAGCAGGTAAATAAGATCAACTGAAAGAATAGACTGTGCAAACTTAAAACCCATTATCAAAAAGTGCTCTTATGTACATACTATCTCAGAAATATCACCATTTATTCTTATGTTTCTGGCAGCAGTGGTAGATATAGCTACATGATATTCATTAATTCAGTGGAAAATGCATGGCTGACATCCAAGACATTACTATGAAAATAGAAGTGTTCTGGATATTATTTGGCAGTCACACCCCCGGACATCATGAGTACTACAATAAAATTTGACTTCTGTGTTCTAGTTTCAAAATAACTCTCTTTTCTTCCGGACAAGAATTGATGCAAATAACGCTAGTAGAAAATTGCAAGGCACATCCCTAAAAAAGAATGGGATCAGAGAAAGAGTAGTTGTATAAATAAGCAAACTGTATATGTTGTTCTCTACTAAGTCATCTCACTCAGTGCAGAATCTTGATGCTTCAGAATAATTGTAGACTGTATGTTTAGAAGAGAAATTATTCTCATGTTGGTATTACCTGTACACATGTGTAGCTACTGTATGTGCCCACCAGCACCTTCTTTAGAGGAAGAATCATCTAGCATTAGCCGCCTAGGATCTAGCCTGTCATCATCTACAGAAGCATATCTAAACTAAGTTACGATGATTGTACTCATATGTTCAAGGGCACAATTTCAGGTATGAGAATTTTAAGTAATAAACAGTATATTTTTATAAGCAAAAAAAGTGCATGAAGAATACACTAGGAATCAAAAGAAAAAAGTCTGGAAGACAGAACAGATAAAACAGGGTAACATAACATACGTATTTCAGATATCACATTGGAAGCTTCAGTTGAGAAGCAAATACAAATTATTTGCAATATTTTTTTGATCACTAGTGTTTGTAATAGAGACTTAAAATGCAAGAAGGATCCAGCCCTCAACTCCACCAGTGGACACAGGACACAGTTTCACCAGGAACTTCTGGTGCAGCAATCCTGCCAATAGCCCCCAGCAGCTTTGGCTTCTGAGGAACCACTGCTTCTAGACGATATACAGGTGACCAGGCGGCCTCCCAGTGCTTAATTAAAGGGGGTAAAGGAAAGGTGGGGAGGGACTTTTTATTGGGGGGATGGGGATAGGATGAGGGGTAACAGCTTTAAACTGATAGAGGGGAGATTTAGATTAGATATAAGGAAGAAACTCTTCCCTGTGTGGGTGGTGAGGTGCTGGCCCAGGGTGCCCAGAGCAGCTGTGGCTGCCCCCTCCCTGGAAGGGTTCCAGGCCAGGTTGGACGGGGCTGGGAGCACCCTGGGCTGGGGGAAGGGGGCCCTGCCCGGGGCAGGGGGGTGGAACCAGATGATCTTTAAGGTCCCTTCCAACCCAAACAATTCTGTGATTCTGTGACCACAGCCTCCAGGACATCTCTGTTGCAAGAGGGAACTGAAACACAGTCAAAGATTATTCGCACCCCCCATGCTGTGTTCCCAGTGGATGTTAGGAAAACCTAAAACGATTCTAACAGCTGGCCGATGACTGATGGAAGGGTGGTGAAACAGAACAAGAATCAGTGGAAATTCATGAAGTTGTGGAAAACTTTTATAGAATCAATGGAAGAGTAAATTTTCCATAAAATCTTAATACATTTTTCATGGTCAAGAATTTGTCAAGAGATTTAGAAATGACTCACCCTAAATTCCCCTGGCTAGGACCATGCTTTCCTTTATGTTGGGAAGCTGCAAGGAACATCAGAGGAATTATCAGCAGAAAAAGAAGGAGGAGAAATAAATCAGGACACATTTGAGGTCAAGAAATAAAGTATAAATGGAAGTGGAAAGACTGGAGGACACGAAGAAAATACAGCGAAATGCCAGTGATTGCCAGTGAATCTGGGACATATAATCTGAAAGAGATTAAATGGATTACTGCTTTAAAATGCTTAGGAATCACAGTACGCAATGACTTGGGAAAGTGTATGTCATGTAGTATATAAACAAGAAAGCACCATACATTTGGATGCTGCACATTGCAAAAAGGAATAAGGTGCAATTCCTCCAGCCTCTTTTCAAATCTTATTCAGTTTCTGAATACCAGACACCAGTTTAACATAAAGATTTATGAAACCATATAGCAACCAAAACCAATACAGCAAATAATTAGGATGCAGAAGTGACTAATTAGTGATTTAAATTTATGTAGGAGAGACTACATAAAGCAAACACTCTGAACAAGCTCCTACACCATTCACAGGGTCACAGAGTTTTGACATGGGAAGAGATACACCTCTTATTCTAGAGGTTGTTAAGAAACGAGTAAGTGGAAAGACACAGCAGCTTAAATCCTTGATCCAGTAAAGGTGGTGTATCTTTTGCTATGGACTAACTAATGGGACCAGAATTTCAGTCAAGAAATAAAGGAACACTCGAATGATGCAAGATAGAGGACTATTACAGAACAATAGAAATGGACCTTTGCAGGATAACCAGAAGAATAGAAAAATATAAAAGCACGGAAGGTATTCAAGGGTATTTCTTGTCTCCCCCTTCATTCCTTTGAACAATCATAGTACATGGATTTTTCTAAGCACATAACTGCAACGAGCCAACTGGGTGCAGTCCTGGTTCACAACAGTCAGATAAACTGGAAGGTAGGGTGGCTCTCCACAGCCCGTCATGATCACAAGACACATTTCAATCTGGAAGCTGTATGGAGCAGTGCAGTTTCTCCCTACCTCTACTGTTGCCTGGTATTCTAGTGCAGCCTAGATTTAGCAAAATTAAGAAAACCAATTTGCTGCTTTGATCTATCAAGGGATTGGAATAATCTGTGGAGCAAAAGTGAAAAATTTCACAACTGTAGACAGAAGTCGCTGTGAACAGTACTCTCCGGACTACAACTCCAATAGAAGAACAACCCAGTAAGCCTTCCATTTCACTGTTCAAATATTTTCAATATTTCAATTGTTAAGGTTCAAAATATTAACTAGAAAACTCATTTTTAACTAGTGCTACACTAGTCCATTGTCTAAAAGAATGGGCAGGGGTTTTTTTGTACTTTTTCAGCTTAGTACCTTTTTCATCTTACATGATCAAGAACTTTAGCATTTATAGTTTGTTAGGTTTTTTTAGAAGAGACTACATGAGAATTTCTGATCATTAACTGACAGAAACGGATAGCTTTTTCTGAAAATGTGCATTGCTGGTGGTAAATAAGATCATAAACAAAATACAGATTCTCTCACTTTATCATCACCTTACTCTGTTTTAATGTGGATTTTATTTTAGAATCTCACTAATTAAGTCTTACCGACCAATTTTAACCTTCACCTGTGTTCTTTAAAGGGCTGAACTGTCAGGGCTATTGTTGCTATGCACTATTATGGCTGGGAAAACCTTTGTCCATAAATTCAATTGATCTTTCATATCTATTCTGTCACTCTCTTTTAGAGGAAAAAGCCTGGGGGGGGAGGGCAGAAGCAGTTGTATCCTAACTAGAGTTCTGTGGCTGATGATAATTTTCTTGGCTTTTACAACATTACTATTTACATTTATCAATATTCTATATTTTCAATACCTACCTAGTGCAGGTGGTGCCTAGAGTGAGTGACAGAACAAACCCACACACACACAACTGTTAATGGCAGGTGAGAAACACATCTTCACTAACAGGGAGCACTGTAAAGAAAAGACACGCAAACACACAAAGGAAAAAGAGGAGAGAAAAACTCCAAAGGTCTAGAGACTGGATTAGCAGTGATGAATAGACCCCATAAGCACATAACAGCACATAAAGGTAGCATAAGAATGGGAAGTTCTTGTTGGCAGAAAAAAAAAACCATCACAGCTCCACAAAAGCCTGCAGTGAATGAACTGGAGTAAGGAAACTGTGAAAGATGGCTGAAGTTGTTAAACTGGAATCTAGGGAATACTATGAGGCAAAATTTAGGGAACAGTTTTAAACAGAATGAAAAAAATATGGAAAATGAGATAGGAAAGTGAAACAAAGGAGAAATTTAATATTAATGGCAATAATCACAGATGGATATTTCTGAGTAAAGGGAGGCACAAGCACGCAGTAAGGGCAGAAATCATGACCACTCTCAATGGCAAATGGTCTCTCCCAGTGGTCTGTTGATTTTAGTAACTTCTCAAAATACAGCACATTCAGAAAAAGTTTTTAAATAGCACAAGACTTACCTAGCTTGATACTGTGTGCTAGAAACACTCAGGGAACTTGGGAGGATACAAGGATGCTAATCATATTGCAAGATCATATTCTTAGCTATTCGCGCCAGGAATATCTACAGCAGCAAGTTTTGCATGCACCCATGCAAGCCACACACAGCTCAGCTAGTGGGAGATTCAAGCATGATCACAGCAGAAATTTCTTTGGAGAACCAAGACCTCTAAGGTCCTCAAGCTTGTTAGTGGAATAAAGTTATGAAAGGAATGAAAACAAATATTATAAAACAACTTTAATTTTTGTTCCATTCAAGAACAGGCCAATTTTTCTCAAGCATTAGGAAGGAGCTTACTCATGACTAGTCTACAGGCATTAAAAATTAGTGTTCATAATAAGCTAGGAAGGACATTAAAATAATTTTTTAAAAAGAGTACAAGTGCTAAGTAATTCATGTAAGTAACAAAAGCACTTGAGTGCAACAAACGCAAAGAAGAATCCAGCATTTCTGCAGTGTCTTCCCAGACCAAAGAGCAAAAGGGAACATGGTTCATGCGTGATTTTTGAAGAGTCAGGAGGGGCTGGCAAGGCAAGCACTATGCTCGAGCAAACAAGCCATCCTTTACTCAGCGTATTCCTTGCAGATCCACCTGAGAACACTACACAGTTTCTGGGTATGTCAGGTTGTCACTGCTCCAGATAGTAAAAGGTTACCACAAATGCTGCTAAAGGTTGGTAGATTTACCACTAACGATATTTTCTAGGTCCGTTTAATTGAATTCTGAAAGACAGACTTCAATGGGGCACAGGCATACAACCAGTTCAAAAAAATATCCTAAAATGTACCTTTTTACACTATTAGGCATCAACTACCTGTAAAGAACTAGCAGTTTTATGCCCATAGTCACAAGGTGTTTAATTTTAAGATAATTAGTTTTACCAGTCTCCACATAGGTATACTTGGAGTGGCACTGTTGCTCCTCCATATGGGGAAGATCAGAGCCAGTTAAAAACTGCTGTTTCACAGGAAATCTCACAGGAAAAGAGAAAGAGAAAAGACAGAACCATAGCTCTTACACAGGCAGGATGGGGTAAGAGAGTTAATTAGAAGGTTGTGGTGGATCATAATGTGTTTCACACAACCAAACAACACCCAGACAGCCCAGCTGCATTTGTGTCACTAATTCTGCTTGGTCAGTTAAAGGATGATGCTGAGGGCCCTTTTAGAACTGGCACAGTAACATTTCCAACATCGGTATTTAAATGTTTCCCTCATTTAAAAATACCATTTCAAAGGATTATTATTAAATTTACGAATAACATTCACTTATTGCTTAGTTTTGTAATTATATTGCTACGCAAAAAAACAAAACAAAACAAAAAAAAAACAAAAACAACAACAACAACAACAACAACAACAAAAAAAAACAACAAAACAAAACAAAACAAACCCAAAAACATTATTTGTACTAGCCAACACCTTAAGAAATCATCATTCAGCATTCAAAAGAATTACACTTTTCTTCACAGGTATTTAAAACCTAGCTTGACTAAATAAATGTTTCATTTGCACAGTATTCTAGGAGGACTGGAAAGAAAAAACAATTAAAAAGTACCCTACGGAAAAATACCTGCTTCTTTATTTTTCTTGAAAGTACCTAGATCTACTAAGAAAAATCTTTCAAAAATATATCACAGAAAATTCAACTTTTTTATCCACTGTGGTTTGTATATTCTAATTCTGTCCAATAGCATGTATCTGTGAAAAGCCATCATTAGATAATTTTCTGTCCCATAGCAACCACTATGTTTTCTCAGGGAAATAAAATATTTTTACATCCTTAGGCAATACCTTTCTCTGTGTGGTTTCCTAAATGAAGCTGTTTGTAATCTAAGGCTAACATCACAATTTACACTGGGCTTTGCAGAGATTTATAGCTATATATGTGGAAAATAAAACACTAGCCATAGGCTTTTCTAACTATATATATGTGTGCATGTACACAGTGAAAGCGAGCATTTCACATTTTATGTGAAAAGTCTGGATTTGTTAATAAAACATTGCTTATTTAAAGTAGCAGATTCAAGTTATGAGATGCTCTCACATTATTAAAGAACTATCCAAAAGAGAGCAATGGGAAGAAGAGAGAGGTAATGTTTTAATAATCTGAATGTGCAATTATAATTTAGATCTGGATTTGCTAAATGATAAGAAAATCAATAAGACACCAAAGACTATAAGCTACTTGAGAGGATCTTCCTGCAACTGTCACAGCTGACAATCTCATGGGAACCCAAAAACTTCAGGGCTGCTGGCCAGAGCCACCAGGTCTCAAATGAGGGTTCTTGGTTCTTTACCAAAGGTCTCTGTGGAGCTGGCTTTTTCTTAAAAGGTTATTTGAATAATTAAATCGCACTAAAGTGACTACACCTATTTTAAATAATTTACTGATGCTATTTTACTGTGCAAGTCATTGCTAAAATTCCCTACAGGCATTACACAGAAGCAAATGTGAAGAGAGAAGTACACAACATAGTACTATGCCAGCAAAATAATGGCAAAAAAAGCCACAGAAGCAGACCTTGTACTACACTGGCTTACTGTAATCATGTGAGAGCATGCTGTCTCCATTCAAGCATAAAAGGACTATCATGAAAGAAGAATTCCAATTTATTTAATTTTTTCTTTTTAAATTTGGCAATCCTATCATGTCTTTTCATTACATCAAAATGTTACTGATTGAAATTTTGAACAATGAGGGCCACTGGAACGTGCAAAACTCTCCCAGGGGAAACTGGAAATGCTTGAGATATGGAAGGCTAAACAGGATGCAAACACCCACACAAAATGCTGCAGGAAGATAGTAAGCGGGAAAAATAAGATTCAACTAGTTGTTGCACCACACCAGATCTTTAGCAAATCCAATTTCTCCAGCTAAATTTTGAAAAATAAAACATCAAGGAGGTTACAAAGAGTGAAGCTTTGAATTTTCATAACTGTTCATTAGGATTGCTGACTTCAGCAAAGATGAAATGTTTCCATCTCGATGTACCCTAGCTTTTGAAACCAAATACAGAAAGAATACTAGTAGGAATCCATTTGTTCTCATTGTACAACTTCAATTTTTTTGTCGTTAAGCATTAAGGTAAGGAAAAGACATGATCTGAACATTGTTTACTTCAAAGATGATGCAATGTGATGGATGCACTGCATAATGTCATATGATATCAAAAGATGTGTCCTGGTGTAACCTCCTTTACACATAGTGAGAAGCAACTGAAAATACAGAAGACAGCTAACAGTTTTGAAGCCTTTACTGGAAAGTTGTCATTTGTTTTCAATAACTTCGTAGGATTTGTGACTGGCTATGCTTAGTGGTCCAAGTTGCCCAAATGCTTAGTTATGAAACTATGTCCTCATTAGTTTCTAAAAGGCTCATCTTTCTTCTTCAAATTATTAAGATTTTTGTCACATGAGCAGTGAAAAGAACTGCACAAAATCAACTTAAGGCAAATTTTGTGCCTCTTCATTTGGGGACTGACTCAAAGCTGCATTAATCAAACCAGCGGTCCCCAACAGGGCTTCTCATTCCAGCAGTCAGGGACACCCGGGTGATGGGGACAGTTCAGTCACACTTTTGCTCTCACTGCACCTCTTGAAGCAGAAGCTTGCTGGGCTTAGGGAACTGCTAAACCATCAGTTCGGTTGAGCTTGGATCAGCTCAAAGGTGCTCAAGAGATACAAATTAGTGGAAGCAGGATGTGTAGTTTTGCTTATTGGTTTTGTAACCCATTTAGGCATTTCAGTTTTCACTACTTTGTATAAATTCCTCTTAAGTTGCACATTCATAGTTTTAAGAATTATATCAGCTCTCAGTGCCTTTTTTATAGATATAAGGCGATGCCCCATACTGTGTGTTTATGAACATTTTATCGGGTAAAGATGGAGCAGAATTAGGAACCCATGAGATTTTAATTTCTTGTTAAGCAAATGTCATAGCAGATTCTGACAAGAAGAGAAAATGTCATAAAAGTAAGCAGAACTAAGCAGTCCTCAAGACAATTTCCAAGTTCTAATAAAAACAGAACACGGTACATCTATACATTTCATTACAAAGGCTGTAACCATGGTAGAAAACACAACACGATTTGATTCTGACAACCTGTAATCCTAGTTATACCACAATTTGAATAAAAATTTTAGATCTCCAAAACCAGCACATTATAACTTTAAACCAAGAAAAACAAAACCTAATGAAATTGCATTGAAAACTTCCTATATTTTAGCTGGGGCTCAGGGGAAAATCTTAGAACATTTATACTACAGCAGAGCACACCACCACTTTGGCTGAACTAACATAAAATACACTTGAAAAGATACCCGACTGGAGAAGAGAGTGCTAAGGGGAACTATGAGAAAATGGTGGTAGGAGATTGGAGATTCACTGTCAAGTCTCCAGGTACAGGTAACAACTTCCTACATTGGAGAAAAAGCAGAGTAGCCGCTGCACGATATTTCAGAGGTTCACCAAACTGAAACATTTTCATACAAATGTTAACCTCACCGATATTGAACTCTTCTCCAAAATCAAAACAGTGTTACTGGAAATTTCTAAGCCGGTCTACATGGATCACTGCTGCATAGGCAAACCTAAAAGCTGTCAACCCTATCAATGTTGCAGTTAACAGGCACTGTTGGTCTTCATAAATGCCAATCTAACAGAATCTATGTCCTGTCAAGTTCTTATAGTAATGTGTAACTACACACTGAGTAATTTTTTTTTTTTTTCCTTTGAGGCATAACAGTGATAACACATAGTAATGAAATTTATTCTAACTGGATGTCTCTCACCAGGAGTTTAACTGACTTACCTTCAAACTTTCTCCACAATAGAGAGGGAAATTCTACTCCAATACAAACACTACTGCACATGACTTATTCCTCCAAAACATACTGTGCAAGCATTTAAGAAAACAAGCAATATGAATTGTGTCTTACACTCATGATGGAAAAAGTATTGGTTAATTCATCCCTACTGATTTTAGAAGTTTATTTGAGTTTTAGTGAACTATGAATGTGGCTTTTGTTGATACAACATGTATTTTAGTTCTGAAAATACTTCCATTAATCCAGCATCAAACCATTAGTCACACTCATTTCTGAAACTCAGCTCTACAAAGAAATAAAGTACAGTTAAAGTGACAGAAGAGTACAAGCATACACCTAAAATAACAATTAAGTATGTTTAACATTTCTTTTGTATTTCTGATAATCATAGAATCATAGAATGATTTGGGTTGGGAGGGATTTTAAAAATCCCCTAATTCCAATCCCCCGCCATCAGCAGGGACACCTTCCACTAGATCACTGAAAAATTGAAGGTTTATTGTTCATTTGTTAAAGTATTTGAAGCATTTTAATTCAAGTTTTGAGAACTGGATTACTCAAAAATGGCTTCTGTCACATACTGCACCATAAAAAATGTATATGCATATACCCAGACATATGTACACGTCCGCAGACAAGTGGGCTTGCTGCAGGCATACTACAAGAGCTCTTTATGTAAGCTTTCCTTGTCTAAACTGTTCTTGATAACCATTTTACATGCATAAACAGGGTAAATTTGAGCTCATATATTCCACAACCATTCTCCTACTTTGCACAGTCCCTGGAATTCTGTATGGCTTGTGCAGACACCTTGCAAATCTCAGGGCAGCATCAAGACCTTTGTCCCAATTAAATTCCAAAGTTAGGATGTTTAAAAGCACCTCTATGCCCAAAATACTTAAAAATATTCCAGCCTACATTGTTCAATGAAATTTGGAGTCTTTCTATTGACAACTTGATTGTAAACCACATTAAAGTACCAATACACTAGCACAAAGTAACATAGCAGTATACATTAAGCAATTGGCATTCTCTTAAAAGAACTTGTAAAAAAGACACCTGTCTGTATTCATAGAATAATTTACACATAATTAGTATCCTATTTATTACACGTGAAAAAAGTTAAAAATCAATGTGTCTTAAGGTTTTCAGAAATAACAGAGTGAATCAAAATTAAATGAATGATGCTTTATAGTGGAGAGAAGACAGGTACTGAGAACTATTCATGGGGGACTGCCCCTATCATTGCATTGTAGTTATATAGTTTAAAAAAAAAATCTTCACGCATATTAGTCTGTCTTTTGATCTATTGCTCCAGCAGCTGACTTTTTTTAATTGCTAATTTGGTTCATACCATAAAACATTTATTTTTTATGCAGAAGCTTTCTAACCAAAGCTGACCTTTTTCTGCTGCACATCTACCGGCTTTCCCAGGGAAAAAGTAGGTAGGACCATGTAGAGTAGGCTACCTGTATACAGAATCCTTGCTGAAACGTCATCTTCAAAAAATCTGAGAGGTGAGGTGCAGAACTGCATTATTTTTAATAATGATATCCAGTACTCCTTGGAGTAACACCACTCTTAAAATAAATTTGTTATTCTGAACTTTTTTGCACATTTACAGCTGTTTAAATTTGATAAAGAAGTTTTCACTGATCTTCACATAGAAAGTTGCCCACAATTACATCAGTTCCAGAATGAGTTAGGCTTTGCTAATCAAGTACAACATTTCTGTCATACAGATATGTAAGTGATGTAAAAATGACTGTAAATAGCACCTCAACGCACAGGCTGTGCTTTGCCTGCCTTGCTGTTAATCATTGTCTCTATTCATTATGGTACTCTCTCATGTGAACAAAGGCAGAAAAATTGAAGCTCTGCAGGGCTGCTTGGCGATGCCTGCACTGTCCCATGAAATCACCTTGTTGCCATTAGAGTACATCAGACTCTTGAAAGACCCAGCCCAGCTCTAGCCCTTGTGGTAGGTGTCCTCTACGGCGCATCCTGCAGCCCTCCTCCCCGAACGGCTCCGGTTGGGATGCTCAGACTGGGATCCGTCTGAGCACGCTGCAGCTCCTTCCTGGCCTGTGCAGCCAAGCTTCCCAGCCCTGGGAAACCCAGCAGAGAGGCGAAGGGTGGAAAGGGACTGGTGCGTGCCTGGGTCTCCCTGGGACATGGAGTTGAGAAGAGCCAGGGAAGTTCATCTGAATACAGCTCAAGTGCAGTCCCTTTCCATGGCTAGTCAAACATCTTAAGAAAATACAACCCCCTGGCATTTGGTTTGACATACTGACTGGGATAATACAGCATTTAATCACTACTTTAGATATATGATTTCATACATATGGATATAGTATAAAACACATTAAGAAGAGATTATTCTATTAGTCACAATGAACAACATCTTACACTAAAAGCATTTTCTCTATTCCATCCATCTTTTCAATGTTCTGAGGCCCAAACGTGAAGTTCGGAGTCATTTGGAGCCCAAAATCTTTAACAAAGACCCTCTTAATTGACTGCCAACTTAAGCAAGCTCAAGACAACAGAATATGGGTCTGTGAAGCCTTTCCTTATGGGAAAGCTACGCCCTTAAAACGCCTCTGTGTTTCATTAATTTTCCTTCACCAGGAATAAGAGCACTGAAAGCAGACCTTTCTACTATTGCCCCCAAACAGAAAAATTACCATGGATTAACCCTTACCTGCCAGCAACAGATTCCAGGGACTTCTACTTGGATATGAGAAGCAGGAACCTTTAAGAAGGGCAAGGAATGAAGGCAACATCAAAGAGAAGTTAGATGTCAGAATTTGATTTTAAGGGGAAAATTTGAAAGCAGAAGTGTATGTAAGCGAAGATCTTCTGATGGCATGATTTGAAAATGTAAAAGTGGACAAAATAAACATTTAGAGGAGATGAGGAAGCAAACTCTAGTTTCTCTTATTTTCTCCTACTCTGCTGTTCCTGCCACTTTGCACATAAAATGAGAAAATAAAAATGAGGTAATGGAAGATAATGAAGAATGTTAAACATGATTAAGGATGGCAGAGGAAGGTGACACAGAGTTTGGAAGACTGGAATATTTTAGTGATACACCTGGAACAATAGGAAAGACTGCTTTAACTGCAGGGTTTTGAATGACACATGTGAAAGTCAGGGACCACTTTCTGTAGTGGTGGACAGGACACCAACACCACCCCCCTCCCTGCCTCGGTAGCACTGGAATCACAGAATCACCGTCACAAAAATTTCACTTATCTTTCTGGAAGATGGCTTTCAGAGCACGTTTTGTTATTATTTCAAACTTAAATCACATCTTTTCAAAACATTTTTTTCTCTTTTTCCTCTCTACTATGCTTTGGTTATATTTTGAGAATTCATATTGTACAACGTGATACTAGTAAACACTAGCCCTTTTAAGAATGTGCATCTCTGCCAAATAATTTCTCTGCAATTTTCAGTGTCTCTAAATCAAATATTATAAAAAGTCCACAAAATACCCATAGGACTGGTTTTGAATATTTATGGAATTCTGTTATCATAGCTATTAAACTATACCTGTTTTTTAAACATTTGTACAACACTATGCCTTGTTTATTATACAACTACAATTTCACATGCTTTCAATCTTTTATCTTATGAAATGTCAGACTAAGTTTAGTTTAAAAATGTTATTTTATGATATACTTATCTACAGTTCACATTTGGATGTCTGTAAATCCAAGGGATACTGTTACATTTGGAGAGTTTGGAAGAGCTGTATTTTTTAAGACTGTTCTGTTCAGTAGCATGATTCCGTATTTTAGGAAGTGTTTTCTAACCACACTCCCACAGGACTCTCATATCAAACACCATTTCCCAAAGTATTTGATATGTCAGATACATCCCTGGAAGTTTTCACATTTGACTACTCCAACTAAATACTTTGTTTTGAATGGCCCATGACCTAAATTTCAGAGTTTTGATGTTTTAGGGATTAATTTATGATCTTGAGTAGATAATTATAAGCCTAACCACATACAAACAATAACAATGGTTGTGCTTTAATTTTCTAGCATTCTGGAATATTAAAGGATAAAAAGAGAAAAGATCTGCCTATCCCTGGAACTGAAACAAGTGTACGTTAAGGTACTCAAATGCCCCTTAGTAAATAAATAAGGGGGAAATTTGAAGAGGTTTTCCTACCAAGCGGATCATGGGTGGGTTTACATGTTGCTTCATGTATTACAGCGTTCAGTGTGTTTAGATCTACCTATATGAAACACTGCACATATTATACACAAGAATTGCATGTATCTGTGCCAAAAGGTTGCTTGTACAGGAAAGGATACTCCAATTATTCCTTTGGGACATACTAAAAAGTAAGGAGAAGGTGCAAGAAGGAATCAGCATTCTGAGTCAGTAAAACAAATTAACCTTTGTGGCAGAAAAAAAAACAAAAAAAAAAACAAAAAAACAACCAACCAACCAACCAAAAAAACCCCACCAAAAACCTGTTCCTGATAGTTTTCAGGCAGTTTAAGCAGCAGGTACAACAATGTAACATTGAAATCTTGAAGGGGAGTCCCAAGGAAAATAAGCTTGCAGTGGAAAATTGGCAACTGACTTTTTCATTCTAATAACAGGCATTCAAACGGAAAAGAAGAGAAAAAGCAAACATTGCCAATATTTTGGCATTTGTAGGAGTTATCCAAAAAAAGCATATCTAGGTTTTCTACAGCTTTAACCTGAGAAAAAAATGCACATTAATGCTGCAAAGGAGCTGACACTTTTCATCTGCAGCCCACTCAGCCAAGGAACATCCACTTATATACCCTCATGCATTATTCACCAGGAAAATTGAAATAATCTACCAGTGGTTAAGTAGCTCAGAGTCAAATGCAAATCAAGGGAAAGCAGTTAAGAACGAAGATCATTCACAACTCCTGACACTCCTCCACACTGCAAGGCTGGAGACTCCTTCAGGAGCCACACAAATCATTACAACCCCAACGCTGGTGGCTGCAGGTGCTTGGTGCAGCTTAGCCTGCAAATTGGTCTGATTCTATAGTGATGGCAAAGTCATGGAATCATAGAACGGTTTGGGTTGGAAGGGACCTTAAAGGTCATCTAGTCCCACTCCCTGCCCCGGGCAGGGCCCCCTTCCCCCAGCCCAGGGTGCTCCCAGCCCTGTCCAACCTGGCCTTGAACCCTTCCAGGGAGGGCGCAGCCACAGCTGCTCTGGGCACCCTGGGCCAGCGCCTCACCGCCCTCACAGTAAAGAATTTATTCTTAATATCTAATTTAATCCTGACCTCTTTCAGTTTAAAACTGTTACCCCTCAGCCTGCCCCCACACCCCCTGATCCAGAGTCCCTCCCCACCTTTCCTGTCCCCCCTTTAAGCACTGAAAGTCTCCCTAAGGTCTCCCCGGAGCCTTCTCTTCTCCAGGCTGAACCCCCCCAACTCTCTCAGCCCGGCCTCCCAGGGGAGCTGCTCCAGCCCCCCGAGCATCTCCGTGGCCTCCTCTGGCCCCGCTCGAGCAGCTCCATGTCCTTCTGCTGTTGGGGGCCCCCGAGCTGGACCCAGCACTGCAGGGGGGTCTCCCCAGAGCGGAGCAGAGGGGGAGAATCCCCTCCCTGGCCCTGCTGCCCACCCTGCTCTGATGCAGCCCAAGACACAGTTGGGTTTTTGGGCTGAGAGCACACATTGCTGGCTCACAGGCAGTTTTCCATCTGCCAACAACCCCAAGTCCTTCTCCACAGGGCTGATCTCAATCCCCTCATTGCCCAGCCTGTATTTATGCTTGGAATTGCTGTGACTCAAGTGCAAGGACCTTGAACTTGGCCGTGTTGAACTTCATAAAGTTCGCACGGGCCCACGTCTGAGCCTGCCCAGGACTCTCTGGATGGCATCCCTTCCCTCCAGCGTGTGACCACACCACACAGCTTGGTGTCACAGGTGAACTTGCTGAGGGTGCACTCAATCCCACTGTCCATGTCACTGACAAAGATGTTAAACAGCACCGGTCCCAGCACTGACCCCAGAGGAACGCCACTAGTCACTGCTCTCCACTTGGACATTGAGCCGTTGACAGCAACTCTTTGTGTGCGACCATCCAGCCAATTCCTTATCCACCAAGTGGTCCATCCATCAAATCCATGGCTCTGCAATTTAGAGAAAGATGCTGTGCAGGACAGCATCAAGTCCTAGTAGATGACATCAGTTGTTATTCCCGTGTCCATCAGCACTGTAATCCCATCGTAGAAGGCCTCCAAATTCATCAGACATGATTTGCCCTTAGTGAAGCCATGCTGGCAGTCACCAATCACCTCCTTACTTTCCATGTACCCTAGCATATTTTCCAGGAGGAAAAAAGCACTGACTTGTGTCCATGCTTTGAAAAGGAACTTGCTCTACTTGTATTCAAGTAGATTCTCCCTCCCTGACAAAAAAGGTGAGTTCTTTGGCACATACCTGAGAAAGTCTGACTTTTTTTTAATTACTGAAAGCCTGTGTTTACTGTAGCACTGACTACAATTATATTCATTCTTTACCTGACTATGAAACTTCCTACATACAGTAGTCAAGCATAAAAACAAATTTAAAGTTACATAAAAAGTTTTTCTAATGAAGGAAGAAGTTATTGCTGTCACCATCTGCATTTTCCATAGTACGATTCAATGGGAATTACCTTAGACCATGATTTACAGCAATTATTTTATTATCTTTAGGAGTATACAACAGTAAACATTAAGATCAGAAAAAATAAATTATTTTTTAAATCACAGTGAGAAACTAAAAGCCCAGTTAGCCGTTAAGAAGTTATACAACAATACTTACAAGCTAATGTGAACAGTAGAGGCATGCATAATTTTTGCAAGTTTATACAAATTATCCTGGACAAATTTTATGCAAAATCTACATAAACCTTATATTATGAAGTATTTCCATGCATATGAATTTATTATCATCAATGCATACTCAGACAGTTGTAAACTCCATGCATTAATGTTCTTTATCAGAATTTAATAGCTTTAACTCTTCTGGTTTTAAGGACAATCATTATATTTAGGCAGTGCAGTTTTCCCCCACATATTGTACACAGTAGGAGAGTTTTCAATTCAATGGAAACTGATGCTTATTTTTCAGACAAGATATTTGCAAGACAAAAAAAGCTCAATTTAATCAACGAATCATTTATTTCAACAATTGGTTGAACTCAAAAATTCTGTCAGCAACCTGGCCTGATCTCATGAAATTACAGAATGACAAATTACAGCAGAAAACACTGTCATAACTGTAAAATTAAAAAGTGTAAAATGATGAAGAAAAAAATAAAATATGCCTCACTCTATGTGGCAAAAAAATTCCATTAAGGTCATACATTTTTGCAGTCCTTTCAGACTGTCAGAAAGCCTAAGACAAACAAAAATCCTAAATGTCAGATATTCCAGATACAGTGAGAAAAATATGCTGTTGACAAAGAAGATAACCAGACCAACAACTACCTCTACCTGGAATTCAATATGAAATATTGTTTCAGTCGGAATTTGGCTAATATCTTAGGATATTCATGCAGTTTTTACATGGTTGGAAACACTACTGACATAAACCACTATACTAGCAGCTCATTTTCCTCTAGTTCAATTGCATTTCCCTTCATGGATTTTCAGTTAAATTTGCTCTTTTAGATCTGCTGGAGTAAAATTTGGTGTGTGACAACTACACTGTATTGTAGTGATTGTGTAGTGACAACACACCACTAACTCAAGGGAAACAGGACCTCGAGTCAGAGAGAATAGGGTTAGGCTCTTACTTTATGGAAAGTACCAAGACATTTTTAATGTTCATATAATCCAGACCAAAACTCTACTTCCATGGCGCCTTCTTGAAGATTTCCACAGAGAGATCTATATTTTTCCCTAGGAAGACCAAGTACAAACACATCCTGAAAGAACGTTAAAACCTCCAGTTCTCAGGATCGTAGGTACTTGAAACACAATGCTTTCACTATAAAGCTATACTAAATCTTCCGCAGACTGTTTGAGGGCATTTCTTCACGAAAAATAACACCTAAATTTAAGATCAACCAGGATTTTTAAAAATCCTTTACAATAAGTTATGTTATATCACTAGCACATTCTACACACATACTCAAGATCTTTAATTAAACTGATTACTCATTCAGGTTGAATAAGTGAGATGTCCTATGCTTTCATTGCTGATCCAAGATGCAAAGCAGTAGCATTCTAGAAAAAGGAGGTGAAGGATGTACTCAAATATTTTCCCAAATATGTCAGAACTGGCATCTCTCTTCACACATAAACTATACTGACCCAATCCCAAATCTGTATGTGTTAAAAGAGAAAATCTTAACTATCATTAAATACAGAGATCTGATTTTGATTTCAAGTTTCTTTTGGGTCAGTGTTAATTGCACTGATTTTTCTACATCTCTGCAGGAAAAAAAATTAAATAGGCCTTAATGGCTTTATTTCATACTTGTGCAAATCTTGACTCTGTGTGTGTGTGTGTGTGTGTGTGTGTGTGTTCAGTTTTATGCAATTAAAAGATGTTCAGCTTTGATGAGAATATTCTTTATCTAATGATAAAAGAATTTTAACTACTGATCTGGCCTTTATCATTTTTAACACATCTATTCACATCTTGCCACACCACAAGGAAGCAACCTACAAAATGTTACTTAACACAGAATTATGAAAGCTATTTGAAAAGGACACCCTGTAGCTTTCATGAGATTAATATAAGTGTAATTGCTCTATCATGAAACAAAAATGGTCAGAATATATATGTGAAATGCCATGACTAAAACCCACTTCTTGTAATTCTACATCTACAGATATGTATAAGGAAGCTAAGTCATAGACCACCATTTATTTGATAATGATGTCTAATGTGCCTAGTGTGGACTAGCCTGACATCTCATGAAACAAATTCTGGACTTGAACATTTCACCTCTTTAAATAGCTCTCCTCATAGTAACAACTTAGTAAAATGCCCATCTTGGCTGACAAGTGCTCACATGAGTTAGGAAACAGCTTATTTTACTGCTGATGTTCCAATGACTCAATACTACATCAGTGACACCCAGTATCATCACACCCTGCTTACCCAATCCCTTACAGGGACCTCACATGTAGCAGAGATGACTTTGGTACTCCCAAAGTCAATTTTTAGGATTATTTATCAAGAAAAGAAAAAACAAAACAAACAAACAAAAAAACCCACTTCCAAAGTTCTGAGACTTCTTTAATATGATATGATACTTGGCTGACTTTTCCTTATTGCCTGGTAGCAATTCAACCAGAATAGAGAATTTAATCCTCCACAACATGTATTTTAATGACTCATTGTTTTCCTGTTTCTTTCTAGTTTCCACAAAGCTTAATGGACTTGAGCATGATTATTAAAACACTGCACACAAAAAGACCTTTACTTTTCTTAAAAAGAAAAAAAAAAAAAAGTATATGACAAAAACAATTTAGCTGCAACCAGTAAAGGACATTCTAAAATTAGAGTCTGTTGTGTTAGGGATGGTAACAAAGTGTCTAAACCATATACTGGTGTAATCTATAAAAGCTAGATACAAAGCTTATGTCATTGTAATTTACTGCTTCAGAAACCAGCATCACTGCTATTGTACATGAGCCCAGCATTAATCAAATAATTTTAGATTTTAATTTGCATATAGCACTGGATCAGTACAAACATTTGGCTGTCAGAATTACATTAGTTTTATCTTCATCTGTCAAGCACATGCCATTACCAAATACTACATATAACTAAATGGGGAATCTTTGGTTTTAAACAACTATTTACTCCCAACTTACTCCATTTATTCACTTAGACACAAGATGCAAATCAAAACAGAAGCAGTTTTTTTTAACATACATCAGCATTTTTCAGATTGCATAGGACTCAGTCCACCAGCTGCCAGAAAAAACTTAATAGATTTTGTCTTTTTTTCTTCTCTGAGAGGAAACCCAAACACACCCTAAGATAAAACACTAGCCTAAATCTGTAATTATTTATGTGGATTTTATCCAGATTTACACTTCTTTAATGCAGAACATGATTTGTCACTTGCATAACAGAGTTTAAACACCAGAAAAACTTCCCCCATCAATTGAACTATTTCCCTCAGCAGCTGGCACAGAATAAACTGCAACTGATTATTTAGACGTAGCCATGGGTGGAAACCAGAAACACGAGCTGTTCTGCAAAGAGCAAAGCACACAGGGCACAGTAATTCCCGGGTACCTAGAGCAGGCGCCGTGGTCATTCCCAGCCCGCAGGACGCTGTGCCTCAGGGTTCCAAACAAAGCGCCGCCCCCATAGTGACCAGAGCATCACCCCACGTCAGGAGCCAGTTCTGAACCACCGGCAACACCCCAGACTTAATGACAGGAGCTCCATCCTTTTAACTTCCAATTATTTGCAGCAGAGAGGCAGATCCTTCAAAAAGGGGGAATCCTGAACTATCTTTTGGATCACTACATCATTGTTTTTTTAGAAATAAGAAAAAGAAAGTAAATCAATGAACAAATGTCAAAATCTGTTTGGGCATGTCATATAATTAAGTCCACCATATGATCAAAAAGTTCTTAGTAAGTACTACTGCCTCCAAATCTGTGGACATGTCCAAAATTATGCTTAATTTCATAAAAATTCTGCCAGTAAATAACTTTTGAAATGTACTTTCTAAAATAATAATCTGTACTACACGGAAGGATGAGAAGCACTGTTAACCCACAGGGATTTTGACTGAATTAGATGATCTCTTTCTTTAAAAAAATCCCCCAAATATCCTGCAGCACAAGCATGAGGCGAGAAGCCTCCACCAGCTTCGGAGGTAGACTGGCTCCAAGGTTTGGCTTTTGTCAATAAAGATGATGAAAGGGAAACCCTTCTCCAACCATCACCAGTAAACATATCTTCTCCCACTACACACAAACAAGTTAGCAATGAAAAAAAAGCAAACCAAAAAAAAAGATGACTGCATTATTTACCACAAGGAGGAAAACATAGTCCCGTATTAAAAATCCAAAGCATTGTCTATATTAGGAATCTAGTTAATGCAAATTTGCATTCATTTGGTTGAAATAAAGAATGTCAGATTAGTTCTTACATGTTTTGTTTCTCTTGGTTAACTTCATATGTAAGAATGTGCATCTGTTGCTTATGAAGATGTCTGAATAAACAGTTATGCTAATGTTCCAAGAAAAAAAATACTCTGTCCTAAGTACATATTAGAAAGGAAGAATGGCAGCAGACTCTTGGGATCACTTTCAGTTATTTTTAATTCCTCAACTCCAAACCAAATGTTGCAGAACTTCAAAAACGTGGAAGTTCATGGACCCAACCTAATACCAACAGCATATTTTACAAGTGCTTGCAATTTATCCTAATTTAATCTTTTCTTGGAGGCAGGTTAAACTACTAATCCATTGCTAGTAGCCTAGTTAGGCATAAACCAAGGCCAGATCTGCCAGCAGTTATGACACAGCAGTACATATGAGACCATGGTGCTCACTACCACTTGGAGCTCAAGTACCTCACATACCACTTTCAGAATTTGTTGCCATTCAGTGCAACTGCTGCACATGCAGGGCATGGTAAAGAAAGAGAGTTTTAGCTTTGTATCAGTCAGGCTCGAAAAAGGTACAGAAGATAACCCTGCATAGGGCTGAAATTCAGCCTTACTCTCTCTTAGGACAAGGGGCAACAAAAGTATTTTCCTTATCCCAATAATCTTAGTTTCATACAAAAATGCTGAGGAAAAGGAAAAGTCAACACACAGAAACCTTAGCAACTTCCTCAGACACAGGAAAGGGTTGTATCTTACAAGGGAATAGAAGTTGAATAACAAAGGCAAAGACCTGGGAGAGACAGAGGTACAATACAGAACAGAAACGCTGGCGCTGACAAAAGTGAAAGAAAAATGAGGAAAGGTGACAGTGAAGGAAAGAAACAGGAAAGCAATCATGATTAAATGGAAAAGTGATCTGAAACAGGCAAGACGCAATCACCTGTAAAAATTATAAAAACATTATTTGGTGTGGAATTAGCAGTTAGACAAATCCAATACAGGATATAAGTACTTGGTGATGATGCCAAAAAAAAAAGCTCTGGATGTTAAAGCAGATCACAAACGGATTGTGTATTGCTGGGGCAGACAAATGAGCTCACTGTCACCATTCCTCGAGCCAGACTGACGCCGTATCACTACGCTATCAACCTTCTTGCTTGGAGGCTTTCTGATGTTAAACACTGTTCAAAACAAAACTTAGCTCTATGCCTTTCAGTTTGTGGTCTCCCAGTTGTTGCCTCTGAGCACATGCAGAAAACTTCTGAGGTTGCCTTCAAAAGACAGATACACTTGCAGTCATGGTGATGTAGAAAAAAGCAAACACAACACTAAGATGCATAGAAAGCGCTGTCTTTGGTGCTCAGTTCCTGGTACTCAAACACAGTATTGCAGATGGATCAACCAGAGAGAGTTTAGGGAACAATAAGAATGGCCAAAAGTCCAAAGGGTCTATGAGGAGGGCTGAAATGGTTTGGTTAACTTAGTCTGTGGAACTTTTTATTGCTTTATTGCTACACTGCAAGTCATTATAAGTGCTTCTCTGCTATTTTTCTGGTTTTCCATCTCATGAAGATCAACTGTACATCAACTACTGCAGAGCAAGATCTCAGTCCTTGCCCTTTGAGGCCAGGTCAGCATCAGAGTCCTTGTGTTGCCTGGTTGCTTCTGCACAAAGGAACAGAGCATCTCCTTTCCTCCCTCCAAGCTCCCTACCGCCTAGTAAGTTGTCCATTTTTAAGACAGGGGATGGATGGGTTTAAGCACACGCCCCAGTAGATTGTCTGCCTTCTCCTCTGGGTAGAAAGAGCCATCAGGTTCCTCAACATCTCCCTTTCTGCAGATAACTGCTTAGTACTGAATGCTAAATAAGAATGCCCTGGAATACCTCTAGATAAGAGAGAAAATTTCTGAGCCAGTGGTACTTGAGAATCCTTTATTCAAAGACCTAAGAGTATTTTTCATAGAATTATCTGGAAATAGTCAATTGACTGATGCAATATAGCTAACAAAATGTACTATTCTCCTTTTTATTTTATTTGTTTTTATATGCATCATTTCCTGCCTTTAATTTTAATTCCATGCCCTCACAGAAATGAAATCTCACAGATATATCCTCCCTTTTATTTTCCTGTAATAATATCACAGCAATTTTCTCTGGCTATTCGCAATCTCTTTGTTCCCTTCACAGCTTTTCCTAGTCATAAAATGAAGAAATATGTAAAAATAGGCCACAAGAAACCAGACACACTTGATCTGTGCAGCAAAAATAGAGCTCTTTAGCACCTGGCATTCTCAAGAGTGTTAATGAAGCTGGCAAGATAAGCCAATGCTTTGACCCAAAATAAAAAGCTTAGCCTTCAAAAGAAGGGTAAAGAGACTCACGACTTCTTTTGATTTCTTGCAAGGTGTGACCCCAGACATCTGGACAAGTGCTACGTGGACAAGCAGGAGGAATTGGGTTTCCTTTTGAAGGCAAAGATGGTGAGTCAGGATCAGGCTGCAGAGCACAAGATATGGCGCGTCTCTGTGGGATGGGGGCTGCGGGGACTCTCATCTCTGCAGGACCACTTACAGAGGTGGGACATGCAGGAAGAGGGCAAGTAAAACACAGGAAAACATTCATTTTAGATTGATAAAGTCCCTGAGGTCAAGACACACATGTACCTTGGTGCCTGCAATCCCAGAAATGCTAGACTTTCTAGTGGTTGAGTGTTAGTCCAAAAAAGAAAAAGGAAAAGAAAAAAAAAAAAAAAAAAAAAAAAAAAAAAAAAAAAAAAAAAAGGAAAGAGAAACTCAAAAGACAAACCAGCAAGCTGACAGAGCTGACAGTCTGCACTTGAAAGGCTTTTTTCAGGAGCAGCAAATAATTTCTTCAGGATAAATAAATGATTTGTGTTAAATTATACATTTGATAAAGCACATTTAAAACTTAAAACACATGACAGAATTTATGTTAAATTTTGCTATCTCAGATGTTCCAAAAAGATATAAGAGGCAGTTTCCCAAATAGGAAATTCTATAATACAAAAGATTATATATAGAGAATGGAAGTTTATCAAGTAATGTGGTGGGGGTTTTTTTGTAAGAGAATACTTTAGGAGGAGGAATAAAATCTGGGCATTTGATTTTCATAGTTTCCTCATTTCTGAAAGCCAGACAGCTAGGATGATAGTTTTAAGATGTTATCTTTACTAGGGTACTGAAGTCCTAGTCGACTGGAGTTAGTAGAAATCTATAATTAACAGAAAACTAGAGATACTCCTACACACATACAAATAATACAGTCTTAATGCTGTAAATCTTCCTGCCTCTTCAATTCAATAAATCTTTTTCTATTTTCATTCAGCATGGATTTCTCCCAATTATAGCCAGTCTGCTTTAAAATATTTACTCTGCAACCTCTTCTGAATCAAGATAGTATCATAATTCTATCTTTTATGAAAAATTCTGGACAATTATTTCAGCAGCATTAGATAGAAAATGGAGCAGAAAATGGTCTTTTGACTTCAAAACCTGCATAAGAAATTATCAAGACACACATAGAAAGGATAAGGGGGGGAAAAAAAAAAATCAAAACAGAATAGAGATTCTCTGAGAAAACAATCTTGTTCCAGACCAGTAGGACTTCGAGGCTGTGCAGGGCGTGGAAAGGACACTGCTCTGTACAGACTGTAGGAGATTGGAGAGCACAGCCCAGTCTGGTACTGGCAACTGCCCAGATGGAAGACGTCCGTCCACGGATCAGGGAATGAGTGGAGAGAGATGCTCCAGAGAAAGTGGTGCAAAACAATAAGCTCATTCCATAGCCAGCTTATTCATATTTATAGCTATAGCTACATCCAAATACAAAAATAGGTTTAGATAGGCTAGTAAATAAAACTTTGTCGCATTGGTTAACTTGGAAATGGAAAAAATTAAAATTGTCATCCCTTAACAACATGTGCCATCCGTAAATTCTGTCTTAGATTACTATGTTTAGAAATAATTTACATTTTCAAGTATTCCTGAAAACACACGAAGCCAGATAACTCCAAAGGAATTATTTCTCTGATAGCCTCAAGAAACAGTTACTGTAACAAACAACATGTACATCCTTTAGGACCACCACTTGTGACTGGAGAGAACCATGGAAACCAGTAAACAAGACATCCTGCTGATTCAGCTGCCCTTAGAACAGGAAAACAGAAAAATCACCTAAAACATTTTTTTGTCAATGAAGTGGACATCTGGCAATGAAACAAAAGAGAAAAAAAATATCTCCAAGCATCAGCTCATTAAAATAGAGGAGGAATGACAGAAAAGGTACAAGTAGTTTCAGTGGCCTTGGACTCCCTGGGAACTCTGTCCACGTTCCTATGGAGATCTGATTTAAATACTCGGAAAATGTTTACTCTGAAGATATTTTCCACAGTGTGACAAAACCTTGACTGCAAAAAGATACAGCTTATCCTGAATTCCAAGGGAAAGACTGTCAACTCAGACAGAGCCCAGGAGATTGAGATATAAATGGAGTAACAGCAACAGCGTGAAATATTGTGAACAGTGTGAAATACAGTGTGAAATATTACACTCATTACAAAGCAGTATGCTTCAAAGCCTATCCCTTTATCAAGCTTCATCTATAATTTGACAACAAATGTCCTTCTATGAGAATACTATTTCCTTTTAAAGAGACTGTATATTACAAGATCAATTTTCACTAAAATTCTGACATTAATACCTTGCTATGAAAATCAGATTATTCATAAAGTATTAAAAACAAATTTCTTCAGTGAAGTCTCGGTTCTTAAAGTGCATTGCCAAACCATTGTATATTGAATGGAAAACATAACATCTACTTAATTTGGATAAATAATCTAGTTTTAAAGAAACCCAGAATGCTTAGCTGTTAAAAAATATGTAAAAATAAATTTAGCATAACAGAAGGAGGAGTTCCAAGTAAGGGAGTCACTGAAGTGCAGTAAGTCTGTTCAAAATGTAGGATATTAGCACTTACTTAAAAGTCCAACTTAAAGAGGTTATTTGAACCAACCTAGAAGAAAAATATTATCCTTTTAATCACTAAGTTCATACATATACTTAGTTTTATATTCACACAAAGTTTTTTGTTCACACAAATACTTGCTTTATATGATTGGCAATGTAACCAAGTTACTTCTCTATTTGGAAGTCTATCCTCATCCAAATCCAATTAGTCCATGGAAGATGGTCCTTTCCCCAAATGGGAGTTATAGTGAACCTAATTATTATCAATAATGTAACAATTAAGATATACAATGGCACATAAAAGCCCACATGTTCAGAAGTCACAAATCCACCCTTGTGCCATTAAACTTTGTAGTTTACTGGTAGCCTCAAGTATATAAAGGAAATTATTGGGTGCATAAAAAGGTTTGAGATGAAGTGTTCGGTGTAAGGACCTACATTACACTGAGAGTTTTGGGTGGGTTTTTTTTCTTATCCTCCCTTTTTTTTTTTTAAACTCAAACATTTATTTCATGTTCTTTCATCTCTTGTTCCTGTGTTCTCACCATTATAGATGGGAGAAATAGAAAGCCATGGGATTCTGCACACATCTATTTCTCCATTTGTCCTACCTCTATTTTTGACCTTGCTTCACTGTTTCACTGTTTGAAATCCCACATAGCATCTGACACAATCTTAGAGAGCTCTTGAGGCTCATGTTGAAAAATGATTTAAAGAAAAGACATTAACTTTTCAGGAATGCTAGAATTCTCTGAGAGGCACTTCAAACAATTTTTCTTCTGTAGTATCCCTCATTGGGCTGTCTCATATCTTACAGCTGCATTGAAGGCTCCCTGCCTTATTGTACTAGATGCGAGCCCTCTAATATCCTAATATTGGTATTGTCATCCAAACCCTCCTGTTTTATTACATAAAGAGCTATATATATCGTGATTGAAATGCACTGATCACATACTTCCAAAGGGCATACCCTCTTAAAAAACGTACAATTACAGAAAGTCTAGGGAAACAGATTTTGGTAGACCCTGAGAAAAGTTAGCAGAAAGGCACGTAAGATAATACTGACGAAACAGCAATAGAAATAAAACCCACAAAATCCATGGTAGTTTCTTGTAGTCAATTCAGACCTTCATTCAAGTTTTTCATCTCCTCCTCAGAGTTTTTCCTCTCTAATAGTTTATATCAGCTGCTTGTTGCTAAGGAAGGAGTGGCTTTAGAAGAGAAATGTGGGCACAGACACAGTAGAGTCGAGAAGACTCAGCTATACTCAGAGTCCAGTTGCTACAGCCAGACAAACTGATATTAGAAAGAAGATAGCCTGTTTAATGAAGGGGTAATCAACTCTAGAACAACTAACACAAATGGATCCAAAACCACCAGAACACAAGACTAGGTTACAATTTTCCAAATCCCATTTACGTTATTGCAGGTCTTTAACAAGACAAAATGTTTTTTCTCGTTATAATCCAGTTCAAGCAGGAATTAGTTAATATAAATTCTGTAATCTGCCCTATGGAAAAGGTGAGATACCATGATCACATAAATCTTTACTATTCTTATGACCTAGAAAATTGAATCGAAGATGACTGAACAAATTTCAGGTCCCATATAAACTCAAAAGTACTACCTTCTTTTTACATCCCCTCAGCCTAAATGCAACTCCTTAATTTATTCCAGTACCTGACCTTGTCCCCTGAAGACATCCTGGTGCAGGGTCAGGCACCAAGTCTGGAAGGCTGAATTGGAAAGCGGGGATCCCAAGGGGTGGGTCATCTGCTGACCATTTCCAGCAACTCTGAGGGGAGCTACAGGAGTTAGAGTGATCCAGCCACCAGGTTGAACAACACTGGGAATTTCATGCACAGGGAGTAACCGAAAATCATTACTGTAAATTCCAGTTTGGCTGAAATACTAGTTCAAAATTCAGCATATAAGAGTTCTGGGGTACTTGCACTGCAGTCTGCTCATAACATCACCCGTATCTGCCTATTTAGCATTATATTTTTATTATTATTTATTTATATTATTTATATTTATTACTATTAGCATTATACTTTTTTGCATTTCACCAGAATTTTTGAGGATAGTACAATCCAGTCAATTATTTTTTGTAAACTGAGAAATTCATCTTATTCACTTGATAACCTGTTTGATATGCAAAAATACATTCCATTTTTGTCCCCAGTCAGAGCAACCACCCCTAATATACTGAAATAATTTTTCCTACCCATTATGTTTTACAGCTTTATTTCTTTTTTTAATTCAGCAACTTGCACTAGTTCTGTACGTGGCCTCTGATTTTACTTCCCTGTACATTACCTCAGTGGTGTTGGTGTCAAGCCAGCGAAAGCTATTATAAAAACTAAGAAACAAAAGCAAAAAAAGGCCACTACCAATGAAAGGATCATGCCTTCTGGCATGCGTACCCTTTAAGGACTTGGGAAAGGTAATTGACCCAACTTCGTGATGAAACAGCACACTGATGTTAGGAATATTATAGGAATATTATCCCAAAACCCCACAGTCCCCAACTGCTGGATACAATGGTTCCAGCCTAGAAGGAGCAGAGATGAGAAGCATTTCTCCTGATGAGGAGCCAGCAGACTAGGAGCTAGCTAGAAGCCAGATATGGGGGAAGCGGGAGCTGGGGGCCCTGGAAACAATTTCCAACCATTTGGGTCAGAAGCATGAAGATTTGGGGCAAGACCCAAACATGTACCAATTCTCAGCCCTCCTTTCTACCCTTCCTTTGCCACTCTCGTAAACATCTGAAATATCTCTAGGGCATAAGCCAGTGAGCTCTGTGTGACCTGCACCCACTTCTCAGAGCACAGAGTTCTTGCCCAAGACCAAAACTAGCTCAAGGGTGCTGAAGATGGCCTGGGATTCCTCCGGCAGTTTATTTTCATCTCAATTACAAGGTTCTTCTTGTTCCGTCTGTAAAATAAACTCTAACAGGAGTTGCTGTGGCAATCATTGCCTACCTGGCAGGTGGCAAGAACACACTACAGACTGGTCTACAAAACCAGGCCAAATCATTCTGAAATCTACTGTACTTATATCAGCAGTTACATATGTCAATGGTTCTCGCCTTGCTTTCCTGTTCAAAATTTAGAGTAAGCCTAAGAAACCACAGGCAATGACCATGCACTACATAATATGAGCTATTCTGCATGCTGTTCCACGTTATACACACAGAACACACTGAAGTTTAAACACCAACAAGAATAATCATCTTTAAACAAAAAAAACAAAACAACCTAGTTACTGCACAATTTTGTACTAATACACACACAGAAGAAGATTACTTGTGATCAAAGGGAAAAAGAAAACCACTATAAGTTTTTCAAGCTCTGTCTTACTTTTTGGTATGTAATGACATTAACAGATCACAATTCCCAGTTTTTCAGTTTGTTTCCTACCACATAGTAAGACCAAGCACAGGACATCCTATTCCTTGCAACCCTTCAGAGAAAAAGATAAATAGCAGCAACAAATTTATTTCATATCAATCAGTATTCATTTGGTTGTAACTCATCTTAAAAGTCATTAATGTAAAGGGTTTTCCCAAATGCACATGAGAAATAATTATTGATTTAGCAGAAATATTTGAAAGAAACTGCAAAAGGGAACACAGGATTATGACAATCAATATGCATTTAAACCGTGGGCAATGAAGATCTCAGTGTCTTTGCCATCCTAATTACACTAATATCATCCTTTTTCCATGTTAAAATGCCTGCTAGCATATGAAACAGGTTATTCACATTCAAATGACAAATACACAGGGCTATAATACATGCTTGTGTCCCTTTTGCTTCTATTAAGTAACGTGCGATAAAAATAGAACAGGTCATTGCATGCTGCTGACAGTTTTGTAGATTTTTAAGTAGTTTGATTTACTGACTTTTCCGGTTTCTGCTTTTATCTTTATAAATATGATTTCCCCTAACTTGAGAATTATTATGTAGGCATTTGATTTATGAAAATCAAGATTACTAAATGGTTCCCCAAACCAAAATAAATAAGTAAACAAACAGAATATGCATTGGGCAGGCTAGCATTTAATAGAAACACCTGCAGCTGAAAAACCAAGATTGCTGACCTCAATCACTCTGATCTAATTAAAGAAAATGCTTTAGAAAAGCAATTTTACCATAAACCAACTAATAACCTTGTGGTTTGAAAGACCTGTTCTGATTTTTCTACAACAAAATGCATGTTTCTTAAGATGTTTACAGTCTCAATTTCAATAAAAATAAATACTTTTACTCATACTTGAAAAATGTTTTATTTAAAAGCAATTTCCCAGTGTGGAATATGTATATTTTAAAGATAAGTCTATTATATTAGCAGATTTTTCAATCGTAGAAAACAACAAAAAAAAAAAAATCCATGTGAAAGCACAGACAAACCATCACATACACATATCTCTGCATAATTATAGAGGAACACAGGAACTCTGACTTGAAGCCTAGCAACAGTATCCAAGTATTAGTTAGTCTGCTAATCAACTACCAAAAACTCGCACACCAGCTCAATGTATTTCATTTTTCTAAAGCAAAAAGCAAACAAAAATAAAACAAAAGAAACCTATTGCTTCTAGCTACAGAGCTGATGAATGACAAGATGTACAATATAAAACAAACCTTGTTCACTTGAAGAAGAACAACCCATGTCATTTAATCCATCTGAAAATTCATCTCATCACAAAGAATCAAGGCAAAACTGAGATTTAAATATAGGTTATCCAAGTCAAAGGACTATCAGATTGCAACATAGTTAATATCTGCATATCTGTATCTAATGAAAGGTTCAATATTCTTACATATAAGATTGGGTTTTGTACCTCCATCCTATAGAAGCCATAGCAAATTCTGTATAGCAAATGCCTCCTAAATCTGCCGTGCTCATTTACTCAGACAGCTGCAGGCTGGATGAAAACAATCAGGGATTAACTTTTCTATTCATCCCATTTTTTTAATCCATTATTTTCTCTTACTTTGCAATAAATAAACGCATAAAGTTAAATAAATTATAAACTTGCTATAGTTAGTTTTAAAAAAAAGAAGTTTAAAAAGGGACATTATTATTTTTTAATGATGTGTAACTGTTGTACATCAGAAGTATATGTAATGTCTTCCTCAAAGCAGAAAAGAAGATAGAACAACAGTCACTGAATTGTAACATACTTCTGGGTTCCAAAGACTCTCAAGCTAAGTGATAACAAAAATAAGGTAGTTTGATGCTGTTATTATTCTTCAAAAAACTAATTTGGGGGCATGATGAATTGAAATAATCTGAGAACCTATACTAAGTATTTTATACTGCTTGTAAAACAAGTTCCTATATACTTTATGGTAATAGATTTTCTTGCTTTATGAAAAATATTACTTTAATTTGTTTCAAATAGAATTACTTTTTAAATGATACGGCAATTTTCATTCACCTTTCCAACATCTGTCAAGAAAACAAAAGGGATTCCCTGATGTTTAGAACCTCATAAAAGAAATAAATACAATGAAATCTGGATCTTGTTTTTAATCCTTTACTGACATCCTTCTTTCCTTTCCTCTGAATCCTTTCTCTTTTATGCTTGGTTTAATCTTACAAAACTGCATCATCCCTGTCTGAAATAAGATTAATGTGGGCTTTCTCTGTCAATGACAGCAAGGTGTCTTTTATTGTACTAAGCCACAGGAATCTTTTGCAAGGCTTTTTTTTCTCAGTTTGTTTCTGAAAATGGCAGCACCAAGTCAAAACAATAGTTATCTGCACTATATACTTTTATTGCCATGGTTTCAACAAGCTGTTCACCCAGACACCTAATATAATGTACTACCTGAGATGGTAAGATTTATCGACAATTGATGGTGGAAAAAGGAGTAAGGTAAGGAAGAAGCGACTTGCTGATAGAAGAAGGGAGAGCATGTGTGAGAGAACCCACACAGTTTTGAACTTTCAGAGGAAAAGGTCCAATTTTTTAATAGGACAGAATAAGTAACAGATTTTTATGCTGGTATTGTGGCTAAAAGGAAGCAGGTTCTACAAAACTCCACTTTGCTGGGAGACACAAAGGCTTACAGCCAAAAATGAATAGAACTCCTTAGTGCAACCTTGCCAGAACATTTACACACTGCAGATCAGTCAAGAGAACAGTTGGGGAGTGTGGATCCCAGGTCTCTCCTTTCCATGAATCACCCCTTGTTTCATCATGACCATCCTCTGCGAAATTACCCAAGAGATGCAGAGCTGCACCCATCCAGAATGAGGATGTGAGAGAAATCACACTTTCTCTCTTAGTCGCCTTTCTTAGTTCAGACCCTAAAGTACCTTATCTGTCCTGAAACACACTCATCTTAGCCAACTGAGTGGCCTCTAGAGCACAATGTTACACAGCTGAGAAACTTTACCGGCAAAATCTCCTCTCTTTTGAGATGACTAGGTAGGGCCTCCAATGGCACCCACGTCTTCTGTTCTGGATACAAATTTTAACCTATTTTGCTTCTATAAAAGGGAAACACAGGCTTCCTCTCTCTGACTATACACGTATGCTCACACTGGCCCTAATTAGGTGCTTTTATCTGGCAAGATCTGAGCAAGATAACCAGACACTACACACCTTAGAACAACATCCCTCTCTTACAGTCAGATGTCACATTACTCCATGGGTCATTATTTTTGCCTTTTTTAGCTCTAAAATTGGTATTTTTATGTTTTTCTTCTTTTTACAGAACAGTGTGAAGTCTTATGATTATTGCAAGGAAGCTTATTTTATATATGCCTAGTTTTTCAGCATTTCAACACATTTGTCTAATATAAGTGCTTTATAATTAAATAAAAAGGAAGAACAATCTCTGTGGGATTTGATCTGTAGAACAAAGATTTAGTAGTTCTGGTGTAAATTAGAATTTTTTACTGCTAGAGGATACCCTGGTCATTTTCCACCTGAGCTGCTTTTCTGTCATCTTCTACAATGGGGATAGTCTTAGCACAGATCCAGTCCAAGTGGGCAAGTGGGGCGGGGGGGGTGTGGAATAAAAAAAGAAGGAAAAAAGCACTCCCTTTAAGATATGCAATTCAGCCTCCTCTATAACTAAACAATCCCGGACTTCGCATGTGGCTTAAAATGGTATTCTACTCTAAATGCCAGTGAAATATAATTGGCAGGCAAAGGTGGAACAGATAATAAGTGATATACCCAGGACTTATGGATATATATTTATTTAGGTGGTGCTCTTGTGGACCAGTGCATTGAGATGTAGTGCTTCTGCTGCTGGCATGTTGCAGACTCATCCCTTTACTCCCCAGGCAGCGATACCCTCCTCCGGCGGGAAGGCTGAGCTATGATCTCTGCCACTGAGCAAAGCAGCTCATTCACCACAACGCATGGCACAGGACCATGAATCATAAGCATTACGTTACTCCCGCTAGATCCTTTTAATTGCAGTTTTGGCAACGTTACTTGAAACAGCTTTGTGACTACTGACAAACTGGAAGACACCCACATAATACCTTCTGCATTGAAAGAACAAGTGACTTCCTACTGCAGTAGTTTGGGACAACAACATTATCTAAGAATAATGTTAATTAGCACATGTCAAAACAGATGGACACAGATAGTGTAGTTCCTTACTATGTAAGACAAGAGTCTCCAAGCAAATATTATTTTTCATATTTCAGATACTTCAGTTTGAGAAATATAAAAACTTGTTTCTGTCACCAGATAAAACCTGCTCTTGAAACTACTAAGCTAGGTCCAGCCTCCAAACATTACCACCAATTAAATTGTTCCTGTCCTTAAGTCTACGTACCACAGAAAATAAATAGATTCTTTCTGAAAAAAAAAAAAAAAAAGTATTATTGCCACTTATATTACTTAGTCGTATATTAGGCTTGCACTGAAAGTGTAACTATAGCTAAAGATACTGTGTATGAAGATAATAAAAGTCAACAGATTGGGTCAGAAATCTTCCAAAAGCAATGTGAAGTTTTTTCTGATGCATCACCAACCCCTCCTTCCAATTAATGCTATTGAGAATAATCATGAATATCATTGATAAGCTTACTATTAAATGATTGAACAGCTCATCATCTACCAGCTTAAACCTCCACAGAAAAGATCCACTCGAAGCTGCACATATTCCAAAGAATTTCCCGCAGTTGTAACTTGTTAATTATTAAATGAGTCTAAAATAATTACAAAATACAAAGTAATTACAATTATTAAATGAGTCTAAAATAATAACAAAGTTTAATGAACTGGTTCAACATCAAAATTCAATATCTAACCAAAAATATACTTTCTGAGGGATGACAAATTAAATTTTCTCAAGAGACTTCATAGTATGATCTGTCTGTCTTATCTTCATGAGGATATTTCTCAAGCTCTCTGCTATTCCTTCCCACTCTGTTGCCTCTGGGCTCTAAGAAGGTACATTACTCAAATGATATATGTTGGAAAATATCCAAAACTACATGAATATAGCAGATAACCAGACGAGTAAGATAAATAAAAGCCAACTTGTTGAAGTTTAAGTGCTGACATTATTCTGCACATTCATCATCATACTAGCTCTCAGGTTTTCTGTTCAGGATATTGTTCTTTGATTTTTTTTTTAATATTTTTTTTTTAACTGGGAGACATTCCAGAAATAGACATTTTGATGACTTAATTTTTTTTTTTTTTTAAGTAATAAATCTTAAGGGACAAATGTCCAGCTAAATTAAATTAGCTGGGAGGGAACAACGTAACATAATGCTTACTCTTTAAGAAAAATCTAGTAATTTAAATAATTATGTTCAATCCACCAGTATCTTGCAAAAGACACAAGTGAATCATGGAAGCACCAATATTTCTATTTTTCAGTGGAAAAGTGAAGGCATCAGGAAAATTTGGAGCATCTTCCCACAGAAGATATTTTCTAAGCATTTTTCTAGAAATCACCAAATCTTAGAGAAAGTTTTTGCAGTCAACAATAATAAGTTCTGCCTAAAGCCTCGGCCACATGGCCATCACTTGTTTCCTGGACTGAGTCTCATTCATCTACTGCATAACTATATCCCCATTTCTCCCAGTCACTGACATAAGCTGAAACCTGCACTGGTCGGGGGAAAGGAAAAGAAGTGCAGAACTGGTCAGTCCAAAAAGTGATGACATTAACATCAATGTGGTTTCATGCAAACCCCTTAAGAGGCTACTGTTCGTAAGTGTACAGTAAGTGTTACTTCTACTTTACAGTTACTCATACTGTAAGTGTATGCCTAATTAATACCAGCAAGTCATTCCTTTACTAATTTTTTTTTTCATTTATTGTACACAAATATTTTTAAGAGAACAAAATCCATTTAGGGAAACATAAAACATAATACCGTGTATTGTCCATGTGCAGTACTTGTTCTGCACTGACCCTACATGCAAGCCAAAATATCAGGAGCTAACGTGGCAGAAATAAGGGGAACATCTGAGTCTAAACAATCTTTTGCTTTCATTTTAACATCATGAAATTATAAAGCCATTAGCTATATTTAAATATAAACAACAATAAGATGCTCACCCTATGAGGAATAACTTGTTCATTTTTATTTAATTTTTTACATCACATTATTTATAAATACAGAAGGTTGAAGGCTTCCTACATGGAAAGGATTTGTTCCACTATCTCAAGTAAAAACCTTCCAAACTCACTACAGACTTTTATGCAGAAATTACGACTTTTGTGCCAAACTTTTATGCAATGTGTCCTCAGTTTTCTCAATACATACTGCAAAGAGTTGGAAGTAGCACAGTGCTACGAGAATTCACATTACCACACAGAATTTTTAACTATATCACTGCAGATCACATGCAACCAGGAATGAAAATGGAAAGGATGTCTTAATGCAGAGAAATTCTTTCAGTCTCATATTTCATGTGAGCTGGCCTAGTTTTCCACATAACTTAAATACTATCAGGTCATAGATTTACATCACTGAGTTAAATCAGCGCAGACTACACAGACCCTCCTGCTTCAAATGGAATGCCTTTTGTCGTTCAACTTTATGTTGTTTCTATGCAACTTCAATTCAAGTGAAAACATTTTGATTCATTTCAATTAAACTGTATTAGAAATCACTTTTATCAAATTGATTTTCATTTTAATGGCAAAAGTCTCTATGTAAAAATCTTTAAAAAAAGCCTTAAGGTTTTTTGTCAAGGGCCCTTAACGCCTGTCATTAGCCTTCAACCAGTGCCACACACTGAACTCAGTGAGAGGAAATGGTTTTATGGATAGGCAGTTTCTGCCATATATTCACTGAATTGCAGAGAAGCATCTTTGTCTTTTTCTTCTGACCTATTATCCCTATCTGAGGGCTGCTTTAGGCTGATGCCAAAACAGCCTGCAAGAGCCAGTTTGGCTCTTCCAGGTACATGGATATGTATTTTATCTGTTACAAACTGTCTAATTTATACTTATAAAGCATCTATTGCTCTTTTGCATTATTTATCAAATTTCCGTTTTCAGAGCGTAATTTGAAAACATTTCAGCTTTTTCCCCATCTTCAGTTTTTATAGAAAAGTTACTTTTAAAATCTCCCTGAAATGATACTGTCATCAGCCCTGTAGTCATATCACACATAGAATCAGATTTAACAACTTTGCAAAATCCTGGTTTAAACATGTATAACTTATTTTCAGTGTCTGTAAATATTTTGCTTACCAATATCAGCTTCCCTGTGATTCTTGATATATTCAGCAAGCTCAAAATTTCCCGCTATTATAGCCACCTAAAGGATTGTAAAATAGTTATAATTAACACACTGTCATCACTTATTAAGTAGGAAAATATGCATGTTACATTACTGATAAACATCATACAAACATATTTTCATTTTGCAAAGCGGAGGAACTGTTTATTGTTTCTCTTCTGCAACTACCACACACAACACCTTTCTGAAACAATGTTGAGATGATATCCCAACCTATTTGTAAGCAGCACTGCCAGTGCCCCTGTTTCCCATTTACTAAGAATGCTGTGATCGTGGGTGTCTCGGGAGACTGCTAGAAGAGCTGTGGCTTTTTGTGTTGTGGCAGTCAAAACCAGCAGTGAACATTAAACACACCATCCTCAAAGCTCTGGGAGCTGTACGGATGTGTGGAGAATGCTGCAGGAGCCGGCTCAGAGAGACACCCTGAAGATATTATTTCCCTTTAATTGCTCCTGCTGCACTACTTACCTGAAAAATGAAAACAGGAGCTAGAATGCAACATACATGGGATAACTAGGGAAGAAATACCGAGACCTACAAGTATTCAGGTACCACTAGGACATGACAAAATATTAAAAAAGAGAAACTGGTAAAGTTTATGCATATGTATAGAACGTAAAGTGTTTTCATAAATATAGTTCTAAATTAATCAGTTTCTTTTTCATTTATTTCCTGGTTGTTGAACACAGATGTGTAACTACTATTCCAAATTATCTAAATGAACTTAAAAAGAGAACCACCTCCACTGGATATGAGAACAGTGATTTGGTTCTGCCATTACTGTCTCCTCACTTTTTCTTATTCTCCTATTTTTGCCCTGGCTATTGAGCAATTGTCTTTTCTGGCTCCATTTTGCAGCTTGATATTATGACTGACACTGTTCCCCTAATGGCACTGTGGCTCTCCTAATGGAGGTTAAATGGGCTAAGCTGGGCTTGCCTTTCTCAGAGAAGCTTCTCCATATACAGGGTGCAGGCTAAAAAAATTTTTTTTAAATCTTATTTAAGGACTCCCCTGAATATAGGGCTACTGTCAGTCATGAGAAATTATTGAAAACTCAGAAAAAACTCTGAGCTATGACCAAGAAATATTGTGGGATGGTTGTACCACTCCATAAACCTCAAGGATGAATAAAAATGCAAAGGAAGACTGAAGTGCTGAAATGGTCTCAGAAGGTGTATGAAGTACAGTTAATGTGAGTAATATCTTTTACTGTAACAAGCGTAAGACGTTATTTCTGCACTCACCACAGGAAATTGAATGGACAATGTTATTTACTATTAACCAAAACAAACTAATATGGAAATCCTCAAAAATGAAGACTTTATGCAGAAGCAACAAGCTACAGACAGAAAATCTTGACTATTATGTATTTAAGAGTTTCCAAATCTGCTTTAATGGTAGACTCAGAGCAAGCTTAAATCATGTGTCATGACCATTACATCCCTCTCACCTAAAAATAAAATAATTACACATATTTTCCACATTTCTCATTCAGCATTGATTATTTACACCACGTCTCTTTCTGTCGTTAGCGCATCCCATGCAGGGCTCAGACTGGGTTTACTATATATCCTACCACAACACCGGCAGAAGTCTCACTGAAATGCAGTATTACAATGACTATTTGCTACAGGCATGGGTGCACTGCCTTACAAAGAAGAACTCACTGCAATACTCCTAACTGAAACTAGATGGGATTGTTGAAAGTTAGATTATCACACTCTTTTCTTCCTTCTACAGTCCTCCTGGTGATTCCATTTAAGGCCCTTCTTTAGGCCCAAGACTCCAACTGTAATAGTCCTTATGCTTCAAGCCGTTATTCACGAATCCTTCCTATATGCAGACCTGGAAATCCTTGCGGAAGGACACAGATTTATACAAGTGGTTTCAAACACAGTGAAGTAATCTCCAATTTATCTTTTGGTCTGAAGATTGATTAGTTTAGGTTGTAAAGTTTACTGGCTAGCAAAGTACAAGCAGGACTTTACAGAAATTACTAGATTTTAAGTATAATACCTTATCAGAATAAATGTTTTAGATTACCAAGCAAAGTTTAAAACAAATAAATGAGCATACCATTCATCATGTTTATGCCCTGAATCAAGGTTTTCCCCCAATTATTTTCTTTTAATGCTTTTCATCATCAGGCTCCATCTTTTTTTCTTGACAAATTGTTTCTTGCTTTGTTAAAAATTTCTATCCAACATAAAGGCTAAATACAGTAATTATGTTTTCTTTTTGTTTCAAGTGTATCTATTTCATGGCAGAAATTCTATTCCATGTTTGTATAGCACTAAGCAGTTATACTCACTACGTGTATACTTGTGTTTTAAAATAATCCTCAGTAGGCAGCCATCAGCATGGCATGTGCAGTATAATAATTTTTGTCCTTTAAATAATTAACCCACATACGATATCACTGTACTTACTAGTGAAAATCATGTAATTATTTTCTCATTACAATATTAACAGTAAGGAAATGCTTTGCTTTGGGCACTTCTCAGTTGTGTTACATCAAATGTTGATGGATTCTTGGGAGCAGAATGCAATACTGTGAATCAATAACACTGGTTCAGCTTAATCCCACTTCTGCTTTTAGACCACGGTTGAAAAAATAGAGTGTTTCTTCTCAGATATGTCATAAGACTTCTGCGTGCCATAATATCTGCAAAGATCAGGGAGGTCACAGAGGTAGATCGGTGCACTGCCACCACATCACCAACAGAGGCAATTATCCATCTGAAAATTACTATTTTAACCACTAGTAAGACAACCTTTATTCCAGGAACTACTCCTGAAAGAAACTGCTTCTCAGCATGGATAACATATCAGAATCTGGCTCCCAGCCTCCTCTGTACAGCCTCTGAAGCGTAACACATGATTCTCCCTGGCAAACAGCACTAGGAAAGGAACAGCAGAGCTGTACAAATGCTATCTCTTTAACTTCACATTCTGCAGCCTGGCTTGGTTCAGGTTCACAAAAGCAACTTTTCTGTGTAGATCAGGGGTTTCTCTGCATTATAAGCAAGCAATGACACCTTTCTTCAACATTACCCCTAATTAGCATGCAAAATTCAAACAGGGAATTCACCAGTGACAGGCAGCCTGCTAGACAGCAGCCCTGCTACTCGAATGAAAGAATTTTTAATAGAGAGTAGATTTTCAAACTCAAGTATGAACATGCTGTTCAAGTGATAAACACATTTTATTACGTGAAAAAATATTGCCAGATAGCTAGAAGACAGCTTGACAGAGAATTGTTCCTGTACTTGCTTCTGAATCAAGCACTAGATTCAGCAAGCTCAAGGTACCATTTCTCTCCATTTAATTTACTTCAATTCGCTAAAAACAGCATGTAAAATTCTAACAGCAAAAAATGAAGGAAAAGTATGTTAAGATCTAAAGAAAGCAAGAAGAAAAAGTTTAAAAGTACAAATATTTCTTGGCATAACATCAATGTACTTCACTTGAATTTGACGGGTAAAGAGTGTGGGAGAAAGTGAAGTCAGAGAAAAATCGAAAAGATACAAAATTATACTCATTCAGTTTTTACAGTTGCAAACTACAAAGCACAGCAACTGCAGCCTCTTCTCCATCAAAATGGATCTTGAACCCAAGTTATAGTGTGTTCAAATAAAACTATAAACGTGAATGCATTAGGACAAGTGAATGGTCTTCACAGGATCCAGGCCTTGAACCAAGTTAAGCTGGTGTAAAGTCTCCCCTCGACTAAGATGAAAACTAAATCAGAGCCTAATTGGAGTTCTATATTTGTACTAAATTTCTTTGTACTTTAGGAAAAAACAAACAAAAAAAAAAAAAAACAAAAAAACAACACCACCACCACCACAACTAATGTACTATCTTTGCAGAAAATACTAGAGATTCATTCTCTACAAGCTTCATAACTTATATGGGTTTAAATAGACATATTTTTCTTTTCAGGATGTTCCGTAGTCAAGTGCCATATTTCTAATTGAGAGGTTATGGCGGGAAAGAAGGTTTTGCTTGGGTTTTTTTTTGATCACAAGCCATCTCTTCTTGGCAGTGAAAAAGTAGCACAGCCAGCAAAACTACAGTGAAAGTTCTTCTCCAATTCCAGTGGGAACTGGATTCCAGTCATCAAAATGCAGCACATGCATGTTTACAGACATGAAATATTACCATCAAAGGCTGGAGGTAGCACTTTACAACTAGAGGCTATCTACGATTCTGTTATGCTGAAGCTTCAGAAATTGCAGCTCTTTAAAAAGTGCATATACAGCAGTCTTACTCCAATTCAGGTTCTTTCATTCCTGCAGCAAATATCCTTTAATTCTGTCCTTTTGCCACAGATGAGATATCTTACATCAAAAATCTGCATGTTCTCAATCATGTTATTCTGTAAAGGGGTTATCAAACCTATTTATGCATCTTCTAAAAAAAAAAAAAAACACTGATCTAAAATTTCCACTAAAACCTGCAATTTTTTTGCCCTATTTTTAAAGAGTGTCTTTACTTTGCATCAGCTCCAGAATCAGAAAGCCTGCACCTCCAGCATCACAGCACAGTGTCAGTCAACGTCCAGCTGAAAAGCGTGACTACGTAGTTTGAGTACAGTGCTTTCAGATCCCAACCAGGACCTCTATCTACTGCCCTGACATTTGGTTGGGATCTCTGCCATATATTCTACAGTACAATATAGGGAACAGAAACTCTCTCGGGGCTTTTCTTATCATCACTAGAGGCAATTTTATAGGAATGATAGTAACCAAAGTGAATCATTTATCAGTTTCCTCCCCTCTAAGTTAACTGACCCCACTAAAGGTGTTAACACAGACACCTAATTATTTTAAAATTACATTTGATAACACATGACTGGCCTGAATAAGTACAAACACAACAGGGAAGTGAGCAGAAAGTAAAGCTAGGCAGGAAGACGTATCTTAGTAGGAGGTAACTCATACAAAATAAAAAGAAAGTAGGGTAAGTGCAGGCAGCTAGACGGGCAGTATCACCTCCTATTTCCACGACACTGTCTTCATAATGTCATCGTAACAAAAAGTTAATGGAGTCCCTGAAAGAGGTCACAGCCGAGACACACTCGGAGGGCTGTGAAGCACCGAGCCACGGGGTTAACGAGTCGCTGGGCAAGGCAGCGGCGCGGAAGCGAGGGCTGGTTGTCACTGTCAGGGTACGTAATGCAGAGCTGTGTGTTTATATGGATATTTTCTCTGCCTTGGCAGAAGCAGAGCCTGCTACAGCCACCCCATCGTCTCACTTACTGTCTCACAAACAGATGTTTCTTTCAAACGATGCAACTGGTTACAGTGCCTTCCTACTTGCTGTGCCAGGCAATGCCAGATGCTCTCTGCCACCACGCTAGTGAAGAAGGGGAGATTAACTGACACTTGGCTAGTTGCTATGGATGGTAACTAGGTGACAGTTCAGCGAAGTAGAAACTTGAATGAACGAAGTAGTCGTGACGCAGAGACTGGGGGGGAGCAGGCTGGGTACAGGGGCACCCCATGATTGCTACTTCAGCACAGGGCACTGGACGAGGAATGAAACCCTCATAGCTGCTCAGGCACCTTTAGAAGAGTGTTTCTGAGTCCTGCCATCACATTATTCTCATCATCCGGCTTTCTGATATTTACAGTCAGAAATGTTTCCTCTGGACACAGGCAGTTTTCAAGTTGGCTTTCAGAAATTAAATATTTGACGCATCTGGTTAGTTCTGCTTTCCTGAATCTTGTTCCCCAAAGAAATTTAGTGTAAATAATGGCAAATAAGACTACTTTGAGTAAACAGAGAAACCTGACAGATGTCCAGTTACAGGTTTCAGTGCAACGGTTTCATAATGTTTTCAGACTCTGGACCAGATATAAGTAGCAGCACTGACTCACAATGTCTCTCTGTTTAGCCTCATACATGCAGTTCTCAATATATCAGTTGCTTACACTCGAGTATTTAGATTTTTTTGACTGTGATTAATTCAGTGTTTCGTTCCTTTCAGGAAACTGGAAATTATATATACACTTTACCTGTCACTAACCTTTTACAATTGATTTTTTCCGCTCTTGAAACGTATCACAGGTAGAGGTTATATTAAATTAGAGCAAGATCTTTGTAGCCTGTTAGCAAATACAATTTTAGAGCTTTATAGGTTACTCCATGAAAGGCAAGCACCAAAACTAAATCACATTATTGCTCCTTGGAACAAACTGCTCCACCCAATAAGAAACAACACAAAAAAGACTGAAATTGAAGTTGTCCCCTCTTAAGTGCAGCCAATTAACTTTGACAGACTTTCTCTATGGGAGTGAGGCCAACTCCCGGTTCCAGTAACGTCTCTCAGTTCAGTTATGTTTCCCTCTCAATCAAGGCTGCTGCACTTCCTTCTGCACACGCTTAAATTTTAGACAAGGCAAGACATAAAGCTTTAAAATGCTCTGCCTCAACGGAGACCGGAGGAAGCCATTTGTGGCTGCAATTCACAATAAGCAGTTCATGATAAAATAGTCAGCACTCCCCACCTGCTTTTTCTGCCCCTCTTCTATCAGACAATTTCACTTTCCTGATGAAAGTACATTGCATTATTCTTCCCTTCAGGGCTGATCTTTCACCCTTCCATCGTCTCTGCTACCCAGCAGTGCTCACTAAATGATAGTCTTTCAAGAACGCATGAAATTGCAATGAGTTCAGGTATGGCACCACACATTAAAGGAGATAGCTCTATCCCAGGACAAAATGCAATTTAGGCTTGACTTTGCTCTTCCTCAGTCAGGCAGTGGAAACACAGATGGACATACAAGATACTCTGAGGTACATCTACCTTACGTGTTCCCATCTTCAGGTGGAATTGGAAGAAAGAGGTGATACAACCCTGCGAATGAGCCTGTAACCGCAAGACTCTCCAGAAATTGCTTTCCACTTAAAGCACAGATTACAAAATCATAAATTATTTATTGTACCACTGAGAACTGTATTATTCTAACAATGGAGAAACACCTGCAAGCAGTCACAGCCATTTTGCAATAGGATCCACAGTTAGCAGAGACTCACGAGAAATCAACACAAGTGAATTTAGAAGGAATGGTTGGGATCACTTCCTTAGTGAAAACGGCTGCCAGAAAAGCTCTTCCATGTGTCATAACTAGGATGTGTTTCCTTAATATTAAAAATATAAATATTAGCATTTTTAATAAGCATAAGTTTCCAGGCCAAAATCATATCAACAATTCACTCAATAGCTGCAATATCAAGAGGCGATAATCCAACTGCAAGGCAATCTCTAAATCATTCCATTGTAATCACAACCTTTAGAGACAGGCACCTCTTTAATTTGATATAAAAAAATCTAATGGTACTTCCTGTGGGGCAATGAAAAGGCAACATAGTTCTACTTCAACATATTTCTATCATGTCTTCTCAAAAGAAAAAGCTCTCCTATTAGGGGGAGGTAAACGCTTTCTGGAGTCTAAAGCCACTTTGAAGTTTGCCACAGTGTACCATCAGGTATGTAGTAGTCATCCACAAAGACATTAGAAAGCTAAATTTAGGTTGTTAAATGCAAAGACCCTGCTCCCATGTACGCTCATGCATGCCCATGCAGTGCAAGGCACCATGAGGTTCCATCCCTGATAAATAGTGACACAAAATCATGCAGCATGCTCTGCAGCCTCTGAAAAAAAAAAAAAAAAAAAAAAAAAAAAAAAAAAAAAAATCTTAAATCGATATGCATTAGTTGCTCTCGTATATGAGAAGCATGTAGATTTTAAAACTCTCTTCAGTGGTACAGATGGAGTTCGATTTGGAAAAGCAAGAAGCAATCTGCGTTCCAAATTCCTTTTCCATAGGTGTGGGAGAAAAATGTACTGATCAAACACTATTGGTTTCTTACACAACTGCAGAGAGCTTGTACACGAAGGTATGCTTATTTATTCAGTAAATAAAAGAACATATCTAGAACCCAGTTTCCTTTGGAAATACATTATTTTGTAATAGGTTAGCAAAATATGACAATTTGGCAAACATTGTTCTGAGCTCAAATCACAACAAAGCCTTTAGGTATTTTTAGTTAGAAAAGACATTAAGAATTCAATAAATACAACGCAATGGGGTTTTTTTCTGAACCAGCTAGAAAATCCTATACAGTTACATAACTATAAATCTAAAATAGAAATGCTGAATAATCATGAATTCTGTATTTTACTTTCCAAAATCAAAGGGCAAAGTGTCATCCCACATTTTGTAGTTGTATTGATTGCAGATGATTTTTGACTTTCAGACAACATTGTAGAATAAAACTAGCGGAAGCTTCTTAGTTCACCTCATTATAAAATAAAACCAAACTCTCGATTAATATACTATTAATATCACTAATTCACCCTCTTTTCTTCCACTCTCTTTCAGCGCTCTTGAATACTTATCATATGGATGACATGAAACACGACCTCAAGAAGATACATATGTTTACATTATGGAAATCTACATTTACATTTACACTCCAAAACTTTATTGAAAGTAATCAGTTTTGAAGTTGAGATGTAATACATCTAACTAGAAGTATGTCAGAAGTGAATTACTATTTTGAGAAGTTTATAGTTGTGTAATACTTTGTACATATAATAAGATACTAATGTTTTTGATGAAAATATATCAGAACTGAAAGGCTTTATTTGATAAATTAATAAATTAATTTTATTAATTTGAAGCCTTATTTCAGGTATAACATTTTCAAGTTTCAGTAAAACTCACTGAAATAAGAGGAATAAGATACACATAGAATAAAGAAAAGCAGTAGAATTAAAATTTTTTTTCTTTAAATAATAGTCAGTAAAGAGTTATACTATGTGTAGAAATAACCCACATTCTCTATCAGGACAATACAATGCTGACAATTTTCCTAAATTACTCCATAGTAATGTTAGGAAAGACTAGAAGTAAAAAAAAAAAAAAAAAAAAAAAAAAAAAAAATCATACTCAGCATTTTCATACATGCTTCTCTCCTGGACAGAAAATAATTCTTAACAATTTTAATTATATAATGTAATACAATCTTAATATTATGCATTTTGAAAGGAACTAACTTTGTATATTAATGTATTTGATGTCCAGTAGATGGCAAAATATCAGCAACCATCACCTTTAATCTTCTTGAAAGTTGCTTAATTTAAACCCCAAAGTATATTTTTTCTTCTTTTTCTTTCTAGTCTCCACTTTCTATTTCATCGGATAGCAGGATTAGCTTTACCTTTTGGATGTTTTCTGTATGTTATCTGCTTGAAAGACAATTTCATCTTCATCAGTTCTTGATACAACAAAGCACAATAATGTTACTATCCTTTAAATAGTCTTTTGAAGACAGTTTCTTCACCACTGAATTTTTTTTCTCCAAAGGCATGATGCTGCTACTGTTCCCAAATTTGCCAGCACATGTTAGCATACTGTGTACAAAAATCTCTTAGCAACAATATCTTAGTGTCTAACATTTTCCTTCTTCCAACTATGATTCATGAAGCCATCTGTAGTCAGATATTGACATGCAGTATCTTAAAATAGATACCTTACATTTGCTCAACAACTAGTTTTAGCATCTGAAAATATAAATTATGGGAAACGGCCAATATTTCTTTGAGGCTCTTCATCATTCCCTTGATCATTTTAGCACTGTTTAAACAAAGGCTTGCCACGATCACTTCGCCTTAGTATTAAGGTCAAAGGATTTATGCTCTCCAGAGTGCAGCAAGTAGGCAGCTCCACTCGACTGGGTGTAGTCCCTTGCGTAACCCTCCAAGACACCTCAACGGCTTCCCTGGCGAGGAGCACCTCATGCTGGTATCCTGGCTATTTTTTCATAGTAATCAAAGACTAGGTTTTTAAACTTCAAGTATTGCTACATTCAGCACTAAGAGCTAAGCATTTTTCACACCCTTGGAGCTTAAGCCTCATGGAAAGTACCCTACAATGGGTGCAACAAGGTCAATGTCTGAGCTCGGCGGTGACAAAGAGACTTCTGCAGCAGTGGCTACTGTAGCGAATGCAACAGTCGCACACTCTCTTCAGGGAATGGGAAAAAAATTACAACCATAGGTTCCCAAACACTGTTTCTGCCTCCCAAATCTCTTACGAAGTTTTGACTCAGAAGAGAAAACATCTTGTTTTCACCCACAGCAAATTATCTATTAGTAGCTAAAGATTTTGCATAACGCAAGTTATTTGTTGCAATGCAGTGTGCAATTTTGTATAACTTAAAGGAATAGCACGGTACTAAAATCAGGAAATGTTATTTAAAAATAACCATATTCGGTAGAATATATTATAGAGAAAGATTTGGTAGCATGGCTTTGAAACAATCTTAAGTGTGAGGAACGCACTTCCACCTCAGTGAAATCAAACAGAATTTTATCCAGTTCAAAGGAACTAGGATTTTACCCTAAATATTATTGAGGAATTCATATTTTTAAAATAAGCAAACATACAACAACACGGATCCAAATACACAATACATATTTAGCTCAGTATTATCAAAAAAGTACACTGCAAGCATTACAGTGCTGGCACATTTTCATTGCTAAAATGCTGGTTTCACTTGCAAGAGATTTTACAGCCCCTATGGGTGTTCTGAAATACACTCAGTAGCCATGAAACAGTGCCAGAGCTGACTAGCTTAGTGAGTTCCACTCAAAATTAAGAGAAGCCTATCACACTGAATGACCTCCTTTTAGGCTCTTTATGTCCTACAGTGCTGTCTTAGCAGGACTCTATAGTGGACTGATACTTAAAATGCCTGTAGGCAGCCTTGTTCATTTTCCAGTAAATTTATTATGATTTTAAAAGTAGAACCTGTATTTTATTTTACACTGTCCTTTCATGAACATATACAACTGCATTCTTAAAACTTAACTACACTTATTTACGAATGAGTCATGACTGAATACCTTCAGATTAAACTAAACCTGCATGGACAGCAAGATAAAAAAAAAAATCTGAAGTCCTTTCCTCACAAAGTGAGCAAATCACTTCTAACTCATCTCACTTTCTTGACTTTGAAATGCAAACTTAACTCCTATGACAAAAGAATCTGTTGTTATGCAAGAACCAGCTTGCCAGAAAGTGTTGAACTGAATACACCAACAAGTCAATTAAAGTTGACCACAAAACATGTCAGAAAGCAAAAAAGGAGCATGCAGGCAAATTCATCCCAAGCACAACTTTGCTGCTTCACGACATTCTTTTATTTCCTCCTGTTTCTTTAGATAAGAAATAACTAAGATATTTGTGTTACCCTACTTTGTACAGATTGTATTAAGCCTCCTCCATGGTCCCTGCATGTATTGGGAAATTTAATGTTTATATCTATTTGAAAACTAGAGGAAAATAATTACATCTTCTTTCTGCTTCTCTGCTAAAATGCCACCAAGCAAGTCATTCTCAAGTAAGATGTGGTTTTCTACACTTGTGTTTTAATAATTAATATGGAAAATAAAAAACAAACAGTGTGATACACATTTACAATTACAGACTCATTTCATGGGAAAATCCAGCTCAAACTGGAAAGAGCCATCAAAAGCCAGTTATTACATAATCCTTATTACTGCTACATGGGCAAGCAGCAATTTCAAAGGAGTATTTACTAAAAGCAGATAAATCCAGGTTGCAGCATCAGATGAATCAGATAAGACACAGCCAGTAATAAAATTGACTTAATTTTCTTTCTCCCCCCAATAATATGCTAAATCAAAAAGCCATGAAATGCAATACTCTTCAGCTGAACTCTTTTAGAAAAAGATTGAGAAAGTATGCTATTTTCTAGATTTTCCTTTCCTTGAAATTACATTAAATGTCAGGTTATACAGAAAATTCAGCTCAAGTGCATATAGGTCTGTGCTGCTGTAGGGTAAAATCTTTCACCTCTGAAGGCAGTCCTACCTCATGGAAAAGCCAAAATGTGCTATATTAGCAGCTTCTTCTCCAAACACTTTCAGAAAAATGTCTTCCTACTCACAGCAGGCAGTAGATACTGCCCACTATTTCACAGTAAAAACTGTTTATGGGATTCAATTCTGCAAACACTTAATAATACAGTGTTGCTTAAACTGCTAACCTGAATGGCTGAAAATGCTTTTTGAAAGCCCTCTAGGATAAAATGCATCGGGTTAATAAAATACTATGATTATTTTACTTAATACACTTGGTGGATTTATTCCAAACTCTGTGGGTTAACTATAATAAAACCTTTGGAAACCACAGTCTAGTAAAAGTCAATGCCAATAACACACTCTGATGAAGTCAGACACGGATGGCAGCATATGCCAACTGTTTGTCACCAATGTTCTCTCCAAATGGCAATGCAGGAAGATGTTAAGTCTGTCCTAGAGGCATGGATCCTCCATTTTTATAAGCAACAAGAACTCACTTGGATATTACCAGAAATTAAGACTGAATAGCCTATATGGTCATGCAGAAGCAAGAGATCATGCCACCACATCACCCGACCATCATAACTATGATCATTAATCCGTCCTTGCAGGCTTGAAGTGCCCATAAGTCCCACTCACAGGTTGTGCTCAGCACTGCATGGACACAAAATAAAAATATCATTGATGCCCAGAAATGTGAGTGTAAATTCATCGAATCATAGAACAGTTTGGGTTGGAAGGGAGCTTAAGGTCATCTAGTCCCACCCCCTGCCCTGGGCAGGGAGACCTTCCACCAGCCCAGGGTGCTCAGAGCCCCATCCAACTTGGCCTTGAATGTTTTCAGGGATGGGGCATCTACCACCTCTACAGGTAACCTGCTCCAGTGTCTCACCACCCTCATCATAAAAAATTTTCTTCCTTTTATCTAGTTTGAAATTGTGACAATCCATTTGGATACAAGCAGACGGAGGGACACAGGAGAGCAGCAGGACACCGCTGGGCATCCTGGTCACCATGACAGAAGCAGCCACAGCACAAAAGGTGGTTTTTGATTTCTCTGATATTTCTGGTTCATTCATATTGATTAATTCAATCAGTGTCACAAAAGCTATTACATAAGGGATTACCTTTTGTAAAGAAACTGAATGGTACTAATATCTCAAAATAACATGGTTCAACAATAAGAAAAATTTAAATGTAGCGGATGACTGCGAGCATGCTTATCTATGGTTTGTGAAACAAATTTCCCATAAGATTTAACCTTCTTGCATCACATATACAGGTACAGCAATCAAGAATTCATAAAAGAACAACATCTCATCTCTCCTGCAGTTAAATCTGGAGCAGAGTCTGATATAATATATTTTTCTGCAAGAACACTGAGAAAAAAAATACTGGATATCTGTCATTCCGTAGACGCTTATATGGTGCCTACCATTTCCATTTCAGCACATGAAAACCCCTGGCAAGAATGCAATACAAATGGACATTTTATATTAATAATGTTCATATAGTTCCTGTCTTAGGACTAATGGGGGTTTTTTGACGTCTTAAGGGACACAAAATTTATGCACTCCAAATTTGCTCTAAGCCAATAAAAATATAAAAATTCTTCTGATAGACACAACAATGAAATAAAGTATTTCCAATGACAAGATTTACCATGTTTTTTAGTGTAACAGAAAAAAACATGCACAGTTGTCACAGCTGACCTTTTTACAAGGATAAGACATGCTATGTGTGACTGCTCAGTTACGATCAGGCTATTTAAGAACTTACTCTTGCTGCCTTCTCTTCTAGGATATGGTATAAATAAAATCACAGGAACAATATTCGATTTTGCCGTCAAAATTCTGAAATTAGTTTAAGATTATACAAATCTCCATTGCCTCTTGCAACTTCAGCCATGACAACTAAATGCATCTGAATTGTACACAAGCTTTTCTTACTTTGAGGCAAGAACTGGTGGTGACCCTTACAATTTATTTTGCTTAATTTGTTCCCTTTTATAACCTAGTTTCAGTTGCTTCTGAGCTTTTGGAAGTTTATCCATTTGGTGGAAAAACAAATGGATTGGCTCCTAGCTACCTCAGAGACACTCTGTTTTTTTTTCCCAGGGAAATCCTGATGCATGTGAGAACACCTGAGGCATTTCAGCTGGACACCCCTGCCTGAGCAGGGAGAGAAGGCACCAAGGGGAAGAAAAAAGGGTCCTGGATCTTTTACACGGAGCACATTTCTAAAGATGGTCTCATGAGCACTCCTCCGTAAGTTTACAGTCACATAACAACCGTGCAGCAACAACAGCTTTTTTAAAAAAAAGACATATTCTGCAGTAAGTATTTTTAGCATCTCCCAAGTGTGGTAATATTTTGCCTTTCTCAACAAAAGCTAATCACATCATTTAATTTCTTTATGTTTTACTGTATTACTTCCATTTGTCTGCTTTTCTGAAAAACAACAGGGATTAAGACAAAGGTTAGGATTGATCAGCCAGCACTATGCAAACCATCACCGGGTCAAGGTGAACGGATTTAACCCCATTCTGTACCCATATGTATTTTTCTGCTCCTGTATCTCTTACTTTATCCTTCCCAAGCCAAGCAAGAGCATTAGTGAAAGCCCCTTAGGCTGAGGTCTGACTTTTCAAAAGTAGCTGTAATGTTTTTAGACTAGTTGAGGCAGAAGCATCTTTTCTGTCTCCTGTTTTCAGCAAGAGTATTACATGCTCCTTTGTTATCTTCTTGTCACCAGCTGTATAGTGAAGTAAATATCGACCTTTGGTAATTGTACCAAAGAGAAGCATCTGCCTAACAGTTTGTCAATACTTCAAAACCGACAATAGCAGGAAATCTGCTGACACTTGAGGTCACCTCTAACTTGCCATCAAGCATTTCCCTGTTGAAAGTGTTACTTGGAACAATATCTTGTTTCCCTACTATTCTCAGGAACTTTTTCATTTGCCAACATTTCCCCCAATACCATAACAGATACCGTATCAGCACCACAAAGGCATAAATATGCCCAGGGTGATGTGTAAAATTCCCAAAAAGCCTTTTTCTCAAATGAGAACATGTGTTCCTCTGTATAAATAGCACTTCAAGGTAAGTGATGAGAAAACACATCGTAACTAATCATTGTTTGCATCTAAATATATCATCATGAGACCTCCCTTTTTTTTTTCTTTTTTTTAAATTTTAATTATACCTTTTTAAGACACTATGTTGAATATGCCCTACATATATACATACTCACACACTTTTTTATTTTTAAAGGAAAAATCTATAGTTTGGTCTGCTATGGTCACTTGTGTAGAGTTAAAAATTCTAAATGCAACTAATACCTCTATGTTCAAGTCTTAAAAAGCCATTCTGCAGAATATTTTATTATACTTATTCTAGTACTCTTGGAGTTTTTACATGATTAAAACCTTAAATCTCTTCCTGTGAATATCTAAACATGATAAATAACAACTAAGTGCAAATTAGACTGTACCCTCTTCCATGACAAATTGTCTTTTATCTATTATTTCTGTACTGCAAAACACAATGTAACTAATCGACACAAAGAGTGACCTAACATAAAAAAATAAAACAAACAATCAAAGCAAGTATGAATAAATGCCATTATTTGACTCAAATCAGGACAAAAGATGGAAAAAGCTGAAAGTCTGACTAAAGGCAAAATGCATCACGAGAAGAGAGCAATATTTTTTGCCAATAATATTCAATATTCAGTGATGCATTCTTCAAACAGGTGCTTCAGGAAAGGAATTAGGATGAAAATAAATACTTGGCAAAAACAAAGTCCTTGTGTTATTCATATGCTCCATCAACACAGTAGTTACATATTTCAACATCAAGAAAGACTACATTACTCCATATTTGTAAAGATGTCTTTCTGAGGCACCGGACAGAGATCTTTGGTTTTAAAATTAGCTTTCTCAGAGATTCACCCTTTTGAAAATGTCAGAGACAAAAAATACCTGAGAATAACTTCTCAGGTTGTCTTTTGCCTGTAAATTTCATCAAAAATATGGAAATTAAAAACTATCATAACCTAAATCAAAATTGGGTTTTGGGAAGCCATTCTAGTGATATGCTGGATAACAAGATTGATATTTTTAGAGCACTACCAGGGCTGGGAGCATTGCATGCACGTCCACCTTGTGACGGCCCCATCCTCTTAGGCCTCCCTGTCCAGCCTCCCCAGTCTGAGGCTTCTTCCCCAGCATCACTACCCAAGCAAAACTCCCTTTTCCTACAGTCAGTCCCAATTTCCCCTCTAATCTGATCTTCTTTCTCTTCTGCCCTTGATGATTAAAAATCTCCCTAAGACCCTTAGCAATCTTGGTCTTGCTCCATCCACTCTACTCTTTCAGGCTCAGGCTGGTCTTGTACGTTCTCTCCCATCTCCAAGCTCATAGTTACTTACCCATCCCCAGTTCTGCCCGTCTAGAGTCCCCCCAGTCAGTTTAGCTTCCAAACATGCAGTCTGGTTTTGGATCCCCTGTATTTGAGTCAGCCTGCAAACCGTTTTACACTGCCACGTTATTAACATGGAGATCACTGACAGCATGCAGGGCAATTAAAGAAAACAAAACAAAACAAAACAACATAACACAACAGGGGAGATGGGACAAGGAGAGGTGGGTCAACAGAGTTTTTCAGTATGAGCAAAACAACACATGTTTTCCCTCACCCATACTCCAAAAAAGCTGATTCATTTTGTTTTTCCAAACAATGCTGCCTGAGATACCAGGCATGGAAAATTTAATTTCAAATTATTCAAATCTGGCAAAAATATGAGCAATTGAAAATAGATGTTCAGCCAACACACTGAAAGGAACAGTTCTACCTGCAGTGGACCTGAAAGGTTGATGCTTGTCCTGCAATCTATGAAACATAAGCACATTAATTATCCATGCTGATTTGAGACAGCAATGTTCAATAATAAGGTACATCTGAGAGGAAAAAAAGAAAAAAAAAAAAAAAAAAATCATTCTCAGGTACAACTCTGTCATTAAAAGGTATCACTAAATGCCACCTCACAATAGTGCTTCTGGGTATTTGAACACATATGCTTTAAAAACACTAATTATTAGCAGTATTAGCTTTAAGCTTGAAGGTGCTTTATAGCCCATATGAAAACATATGAATTATTCATACAGAGCTTCTGCTCACTAAAAGAAAAAGGAAAAACATTATAAATGAGGTGTATGTTCATTTGAACTTACACAACAGAATTTCAACAGCTTGTAAACACCATAAAGCTCTGAGATTTCTGAGTTACTGGATTAATATTTACCAGAGAGGTAAGAAATTATCTTACATTAATCTAGGAGCACATAAAATGTGCAGAAAACTAAGTAGCTATGGATGTTGATAGGATATCATGGCTTTTCTGAAAGAATATTTTGAGAGGCTTTACTAATAAAATAGAAACTACAATGCCAAAAAAAAAGAAAACCAAAAAAAAACTAAAACCACTGGCAACTTTAAAGTTAACCTATAGCTGGAACAGAAGTCTCAGTTCAGCATTTCACAAGTCTGTTTATGAGAGCTGTGGGTCGATGTACTGTATGCTGGTAGCAAACCTGTTTTGGCAAGCTCTAGTGTAAGGCATGAATGGTTGTGGAAGCATCAGCAGTACTTGCAGTAGGCATGGTTGAGGGCATGTCCAAATCCAGTGCTATGAATGAAAGCACAGACTTGCTCCAATTTTAGTTCCTTCAAAATAAAAATGGTCAAGCACAATGTACATATCACTGTATGATTAGCTAGCACTTGCAGCTCTGTAATACCGATGTTTTTTTCCCATCTGTTAGCACAGAGTAATTAGCATGTAAGGTACTTCAATTACCCAGCCAAGATGGGATGGATAAATAAGTGATTAATAAACAGAACTGGAAATATAGTATAAGATGTGGCACAGATTTCATCTTACCTCTAATTGCTAGTCAGCCTTTAATCAAAATGCACAGTACACAAAAAATTCTCATACTTAGACCAAGGACAGCGATACAGGAATTGCCCTAATCTACCTGGAACCTACATGAGGAAGACAAAGGGAGGAGATTCACCCCACATCTATACAAGCGCTAATACTTATTAGCAGGGGTGAGATGCCACAAAAAGCACACAGAGACATTTCTGCTGACCCATATTCTGTTACTGCATGGTACAGCCTATCATTACAATTTATTATGGTTGCCAGTCACAGAGACTTTTGGCTATGGGTGACATCAACTGTACTCAGCACCGATTACTAGATTTAATGGACCCCAGAAATCAGTCAGGACAAAACACATTCCTTCCAAGGTAGCTAATAAAAGCTTAGGTGCTTAATGGGGAAACACAAGAAAGCTTTTTCACGGCCTTGACCTCCAGCAATGCCATTCCAGCACTAACTCTGCTAGACACCAAGGCAAAGAGGACAGCCAGATCCCAGGCAGAGTGTGTACGCAGTGTGGCATACCTGAATTACGTGGCACAGAGTTCAGCCCAGATTAGTTTTCCTTCCATATGATCCATATGCTTGTTTTTGTAAGCACTGTGATTTGGTAGGAAGTGAACACATGCATATTTTTTTTTTTGGTGGTAAAATTACACTACATTCATTGGACGCTAATGCTAGATACAAACTCTGCTGCTCATTTTCATCAAAATAAATAAAGCCTTGGCAGGCCTTGAAAGCAACACACGAATTTCTCCATGTCTGGATACTTCTGTTCTACAGAATAGCACAGTTTTCATATCATCAATTTTCTAAGCAGCAATTCAAAAGAACCACCCTTTTCAATTTCTGAGGAAAGAACATAATGGAGGTTACTCAAAGGAATAGATGCTGCAGCTACAACCATTCTCACTATGTATGTATGAGATGATTCAATGTTCCTTGCTACTGATTACATGAGTAAACATTTTTAGTATGCAAAATTCTATTAACTCAAGGGGATTCTGCGTAATTTTATAACAGCTCCACTTGTGGTGTTTTATTGACTGGGTCAGCAATAGACAGATGGCAAAGAATTAATTCTAATGTTGCTTTATTGCAGTACTGGCATCAGGGCTTTCTCTACTCACTCCATTCAGAAAAACTAGAACTTCTTCTACATTCCCTACACCTCAAAGTAAGACACCACAGAATAAAAAGATGGAAAGTAATTTCCACTTTTAAAGTACGTAGATCTAGAAATGATAAAAGAAAGCCAGCTTAACTGTCAATCCTGTCCGTGGTAGGGGAAGAGTGACCAGTCAAAAGCCCAAGAATCAGAAGTGTAACATATAATAAAAGATAACAAATAGGATTTTATTCCATAGGGACAGGAGATAGTTCACTGGTCAGTAAGTGCACTCTCACACCTACACCCTTCTCTTAAAATTGTTTCTTCTGTCTTCTGTGCTCACCTGATTTTATTTAGTTTTGGCTAGTCATCCTTCACTTCTTGAAGCCCTACAACCATCAGCACTAGCTATTACAATTATTTTCTTTTCCACCCATTTCCTCTGTATTTTTCTGTTCTAAGAGGAAGAACAGGAATTTGGCAGCAGTCAGCACAAAGCAGAAGACAAATGGAAACTATTCTACATGCCATTTACCCTCCCCACCTAAAATCCTAAACCAAGAAGTTAATCTCAAAGACATTAAGTAATAAAATAAACTAATCTCTCAAAGAGATGACACTGTAACCCATCCCTCCAATAACTAGGGTTCTCTCTAATTCAATATTTTAATCACTCCATAATTCCAAGGTGCAGTGATGAGTATTATCTAGCCCTTAGTGAATCTGTGCTTAGTGTATATTTAGATAGCAAAGTATTAGCAGTCTGAAACTTAGAGGCATTATCTATATGTGAACTTTAAGGAGCCAACTCAGACACTCACATGGACATAGTTAATATTCCAACTATTTCAAAGCATGAGAGGAAAAGGCAGTCTTCCTTGAATTCTATGCCAGCACTACCCAAAGCAGGTCAAGGATGTAATGGGAAAGATAGAACAAGCAAAGGCAACTCAGGATTTCTTTTGGTTGAAAGACTACTTGGTTTTGGTTGAAAAACTATTTGGGGTTTTGGGAAATAGCCCCCTCATATTTCAAAACAGGACAGTTCTTTTTAATGGTATTGTGCCATCGTTCTTCCAGAAGCACTATTTTCTGTAACTTGAAAAAAATTCTTTCTGTTCCTTTTTCTTAAAACATTACAGCTTTCATCCCTATTTCTCACATGTCAGCTTGCATTATGAATGTTTCTCTGAAAGCCAAGATAATAAAGACTGCTTCAGAAATAAGGGCTTAAGGTTGTCAGGCATACCTGACAACCCTTTGGACAATTTTCTTCCATTTGGATTTTTAATTAAGCTTTCTGAAAGTACTTTAATAAAAGAAAATGGTGAAAGAACATCTAGTAGATTTTGACTAATCTAAAGAAAGACTTCATTTTCTTTTGGAGATAGAGATGACAGCTTCAGCTTCTAACACTGACAGAGCATTAAATCAGTCCCATCCCTGAAACCTAGCCCAGGTCTTTGGCCTCGCATCCAAGCAAGGAAGAGCTTCTTTCTGCCTAAAAGGGGCCAAGCAAAGCTGAGCTGCCCAGTCACTCCTTGGAGTGCTCTTACATAGGACTGGAGATAATCACAAAGCAAGGCACATCCGACCGCATGACACCTATGATTTCATGGTTTGTCATCAACAGCACACATAATTCTCAAACTCATTGACAGTGTCACCGGAACAGCTAAGAGGGAGTGTGTTTTCATCTCATTCCTGATTATTCCAGGACACCTTCACTTACTGCATTACACAAAAGCCACAGTTTCCAAAATTACAGTTATCTTACTTTAGAGCTGTTTTCAGCCTTGTGTAGTGTAACTTCTCCACAAACGAAGTTCACGTGAGATTTTCTTGCAAATGTTTCTGGGGGGCAGGGGGAAAGGGTATTTCTTTTTTACCTGAAATGGAGACTGGCTGTTGTAATTCTTAATCTCCTTGTTGGCTCCCCGGAACAGCAGCACTCTTGCACAGCTCTCCTGAAAATGGCAGAAGAGTAAACCTGTTAATAAGCTTCTTTAGTTACTAATTAGATATTGTGGCTATGAGATGTGTTGCTGTTTGATATATATTTTGTTAGACAAGACATAAACAAAACAATCATCTGAGAAATTAAGTTATTAAAATAGTACTTTAAATATGTCAGGGATTTAAGTGCCTTGCAGTGTGTTAGAATAGAAACAATATGCAAGTATAAAAAAATGTAGAGAAATGCAAGAGGTAAACATCTTACTGAATTTTTAAGAAACTGTACTGTGGAAATTCTATACTTGACAAATCAGATTTTGCAGAAAATACGCTAGTTCAAAATGAAATTTGACTCTTATATGGTTCTTGCCTATTTTGTAGCACAATCAGCACGTTTATGGTACAGTAAATAGTACCTGGGACAAACGATACCCTCCCCTACTTCTAAAAATTATACAAAACAGTTTTATCATTTCTATGCACTTCTTTTGAAGATTGAAATATCTTAAATTTTAAACATCTAATGTATGATTTTTTAATTTTTTTTTCAACATGTCTGAAATTATTTGGTCTGGCTATACATACTGCACTGACCAGCCTTACCTTCTCTCTTTTCACCTAAAAAATGCTAACAATTACAGCGCAAAGCCAATACAGTCCTTCTAACAAGAGAGAAGTGTGGCTTCAGGCCCTCTGAACTAAAGAAATCTGCAAACAATATCCCTTTAAACCAACTTTTTTTGGACCAATACAATGTATTGCTTAAGTTGCTACTCTACACCTGTAAAATATGACTGGCTGGGACCTGCCAGAAACCCTCTGCAGTTCTGGCATGGTTCTCAGAATACCAGACTTTTGGATGATCCATACATAGACTATATTTCCTACCTGCCATCTTTAATGTTCATCTTAGGACTTCATGCATAAACATTTCAAATGTTTTTATGTTTCCTCATCATAAATATTTCTATTAGTTTTGCTGTCTTTTCCAGATTTCTTATCATGTTGCGTTATGAAATTCTATCTAATGAGGTATTTCAGTGTGCTACCTTTCACTTTTAACAATAAATTTTCAGCCAGAGAAAATGATCATATCATTTAGCTATTTTAGTGACAGAAATGAAGCTTATTTACTAGATTCTGAGTCATAAGTGAATGCACAGAAATTATGATTGAAAATAATTTTTGTCATTGTGGTTTCCAACCTATGATGCCAGATTCTTGATCCCATTAAGTCTCCTCCATCACAGGGTTGTCCTAAATATACCCTGGGAGGAAGCGATCCTATCCTTTCACCAAGACTCAATACTCCAAAAAGGTATCCTTTTGTTTCCACAAATCCTACTCTGCATAACAGACTGAAACAACATAATGGATCGTATCTCAAGACAATGTACTAAGAATCATCTCATAGATGGTAATTTTTAAATTATATCTAATTAATTGAAATAGTCTCATTTGCTTGCACTGAAATCTGCACATTAGGTGTATCCTCTGTATCACTAAACATAGGAAGACCAACAGGAATGTGTAAAATGTCAAAATGTTTTTCTCATTTTCCCATGTTCTGTATTAGCAAGCATCCAAAAGAAGTAAATGTGCTGCAACTGGCTCCTAAATGATTCCAGGTTTGGACACTTTATTGTGTTCCCATAATAATAACCATTGCACTATTCCAGAAGGTACTGCTTAGTAAAAGTACTGGATATGTTAACAGAACCATTTAGTGTTAAAATGCCCAATTTTGATCAAGAATTCGAGGATATAAATAATGATATTAAGAAACATACTGTACTTACTGGCTGATTAATCATTTGGTTATCAGAATTAATAATTCAGCACTACAAAACCAAAAGAATTACACATTTTAAAACTACAAATTTAACTAAACTGTCTGCAGTGTAAAAAAAAAAAAAACAAAAACATGCAAAGTGATTTATTTATTAAATGGTTTTGCTAAGAAAAGTTTTGACAAAAGTAGTCAGAGTTGTTCAATGTAAGATTTTCAAGAAAATTTATTTGGATTAAGTACTGCGTTTGTTTATTTACTTATTCTTTTAAAACAGAAGCATTCTTAGCTTCATGCTCTCTTCCTTTTGTCTCTTCCCCATCCTTCCAGTATTAAGGGGAATAAACCAGGTAGAAAGTGAAAAAATCACCACCAGAAATTACTCTGATTACTTTTCCTTTGTTAATTCAATGGAAATTCCACATTTTAGAATTCTCTGTTGTCAAGGTGCTGCTTACAAATGCTGTAACTCCTGTTTGCACATATTTTAGCTCTGACAACCTAGTAATTTCTGATACGGAGAGCTTAGTATTTTTCATTCATTACATCATACATAAACTGAATATGCAGTAGCTTTTTAGACTTTATGAAAATATTAAAAATCATTTCACAGAGAAGTGTGGTCTTGTCAGCAGATTAGATTCAATTTGTTGTCTGACAGCTAATTGCCTGATCTAATTCTACAATAATTTTCACATAGAATCCAATCCACTGACCAAAAGAAGGCACCCTTCACCCCAGCGTTTTTATTGGCAAAATATAAATGCATAATATCTGTCTAGATTTCACTGAGTTACTGGACAGCCACGAAATAACTTTCAAAAACAAGAGTTTATTCAGATCAGCACTTAGCTGACACTCAGGAAAACAGAATTATCAACTTCAGGAAGTATCCCAAGAAAACTCCCCATGGAAGACTGGAAAGGAAAATCAAGTGGGTAATGACTCCATCTACAGGAATCAAGAGGTAAAAAGAATACTGGTGTCCTTCCCATCCTCTCCATCCAGAAAAGGGCAACACCATTCCTTCCACATTAGCTAATAATAACTGTTGATAAAAGGGATGCTGGAAAAAGTCAGCATAGGTTACAATTCACAGCACCCTGAGAAAAACTTTATTTCCACATATACTCGATTAAGGGAAACAGCATCATTACAGTGTAGTCACAAGATGTTAAACTTCCATTCACAAACCCAAGCTGAATGACTATGAAAATATTTGCAAATTGGTAGATGCAATTTCAATTAGAGTCTCTAAGTCTCCTACAGAATAATTTTTTCCACTGACGTCAGGAGGAAAACACATTGTTACATGAAAAATGCATTCATTCTACAGCATTATGCTGATTTCAGCATCATACTCCATAACCTTTGCTAAAAGTGTATGATCTTGTAAAGTACTATAGCCATGAAAGCACTGCAATAAAATGGTTACCAAAAAAAAAAAAAAACAAACAGATGAATTCACATTTTAAGTTCATATGTGCTTTACGGTTTGGGCTTCAAAATTCTTACTTGGGAAAAGTGAAATAAATGAGGTCAAAGTAAAAGGTTTTAAATATTTTTTTTCAACATAAGGGCTCATATTTACACATGCTAAGCTCCTGATGTGAAGCCTAAATGCAAAATCTTTGTTGAGATGGAGGTGAATTTCATTTCTCTGCAAAACTTTGTAGTAATTTTAACAAGTGCCAACTTACAAAAGCTTTGTATGCCCACAGTTGTAGAAGCCATCCAAGTTGAGCAAAGAAACCATTGCTAACCTTAAACTGGTTGATGTAGGTACTTAATAGCCTGTTGAGGGTGGTTGGTAGACAGCGAGCAAGAAGCAGCCCACAGAGGTATTGCTCCCACTGATATGCTGTGTACTTCAAACAATCAGTATTAACGGGGAAGATTTGCATGGTTAGACTCTTTATGAATTGATATCAGTTATGGCACACATATCAAGTTAATAGTATTGAAAAATGTCAAATTATCCCCAGAATTCTATTTTTAAGAAGTTGAGAGTATTTTAGACCTGAGGAATCTGTCCTGACAAAACATTTGAAAAAAACTAAGATGGTATTTAATTAAGAATCAGATGCTCTAACAGATGTTTCACTAGTTACAGTCGCATCCCATGACTTGTGTTTTCCTAATTCAATGTAACATTATATGCACTGTGCTTTAACAAAGTGGTAAAACTCACTCCCTCCTAATCCCATCCATGAAAAGAGAGTATAAAATTCTATCAAATCAAATGGTCCTATTGTTTGTAAATGACTAGACAAGTTATCAACAGCAGAGAACACAGTATCTTCTGTACAAACTATAGAGACATTTCCATAGTATTTTCCAAATATTTCTTATTTAATTCTAATTTAAATTCTAGAAAAACAACAATAAATTCTGAACAGGAGACAAATATTTAGATATGATACAAAAAAAAAAGCTAGTAGAACATTATGTTTCATTTTCTAATTAATATGTACACTCTTGCTACCTACAATGAGCAGCCTTATTTGTAATCAATGAATAAAACACTAATAAAATAGTTTTAATTATGTTCTTTCTAGTTTCTAAGACCATTGTTTAAAACCTATAACACTTCATTGCATATTAAATAAATCAAGTGAAAAATAACGAGCTACATTCTTCTTCAGTGTAACTTGTCTCTATAGGTCAATAATAATGGCAAATTTATCCCAAATGCATTTATTAAAAGTAAGGAAACTGCATCTCAGGAAAACCTAACACCAAATCAGTAAACTTCAAAAGAAAACTCAACAAGCCTCTGTTTCTGTGGATGTGCATGAAAGATTTAGCATTTGTACCTCAATTATGCCTTTTTTTTTTTTTCTGGACTATGTGTCATTCTCTCACAGCACTGGTTTCCAGTCTCCTCAGGACTGGACTCTCTGGACCCACCTTCCCTCAAAACAAGATAAACAAGATATCCCTCCCCACTCAGCCCCGCAGAAGGGACCCCCGGCACCCCCCAGCTCCCGCTGGGGACCTTTATGTCACCGAAGGACGGTGTGACCCTGCGGGCGCTGGGTCTGCCAGCAGAGGAGGTGTGAGCCAGCTCACCTGGTTGTACAGGGCACAGATGTGCAGAGCAGTGTTTCCCGAGGCGTTCTGCGCACACATATCGGCGCCGTAGAAGAGGAGGTGCTCTAGATGTTGGACATGGCCGTATCGGCAAGCCTGTCAAGAGATGCATTCATAATTTGGTTATTATACAATCTAGGCAAGTGTTCCAGGTAAAGAATTTTAGCAGAGAAGATGATATTGTACTTAGGGTCTAATTTTTAGAACCACACCTGGACTGAGCGGGAGGACTAACACCCAGATGTGCACACCTGCCTGTAAACGCCAATGTGTGCACTTCAGGTACAACAAGTCTGTGCATAAGTTTAAGCATCTGCTTATTTGAGGAACAGCAATTTAAGGTATCATGAAAATACAAAGTCTGACACTTCTTATCCACTAATATTCGTAACTGTCAAATGTGACATGCAGACTAACAGAAGACAGTGGTTTTGTCCTGTGAATCTTTGGAAAGCTGCCCACTAGATGGCACTGAAGATGATCAAATTTCTAAAGCTTGCTTTCAAGGTGTGGAAACAGCTTGGGGAAATCTGGCCAAAATTCAAATAATAATCTTCTTAATTCTGTGATGTTGTGTAGATGCACGGTATACACAGGGCACCGATCCAAAAGAGGGAAAATCTTCAAGAGTTACTTTGAGTCACACAAATAAAATGTTAGACCCTGAATACTTGGAAATAAACCCTTATGAACAAGACTTCACTGAAATTAGAAGCTTTCCTGATTAGCAAATAAGTTTGAGAAAAATCACAGCATTTCCATTCATCAGTGTCATTTACTTGACTACCACCTTCTCTCTAGCATACTGATTGTGCACCTCCCAATTTGTAAGGTTTTCAACTTCATATCACCTCAAATCAGTATCATTCCTATATAAGAATATGGAATTTAAGCTAAAAGATACAGCTATACAAAGCCATTCAGACTGTCTTAGGTATCTAATTACAACTGACTTCAGTGGGAGTTACAAACTGACACAATTTTCAATTTGGATGAGAAAAAATATCCTGCTCAATGCACAAATTAAATCTGTGACACATCCCAAACCCCAGTCTACTATCCTAACCACTACATCTTTTCTTTCTCCATTTTCAATTTTTAACACACAGAAAGGGAAAAAAAATAGTGTTTATTAAATAATTTATTAATTTACAAATTATTTGCCAAAATAACGGAGACGACATGCTAGCTGTTATTAGAACAGGAATATTTTAATGCTAGGCAAGAGAAAGCAAGCATCCAACAATGAGCAAAGGGAGAAACAGTACCAAATCGTAACTGTGTTGCTGACTGTGCAGGAGATTAGAGCAAATGCGGAATTAGCCATAATCAATTCTGTCTAGTCTCTAAAAGTCACTCAACACCTGGGTATGAATGTGCAAATGTAATTATTAAAATAAATTCCAAATACAAGAACTAATTCCAGCTTTCTATTCTCACTACAATGAATTGGACTAAAATCAGGCCCTTTTTTCACTTCCTTTGCTAGAGTGGATTTGCCTCCTCTTTGCCAATCTGACAATAAAGCTTATTCAGCTTATTGGGAGGTGCTGGAAGAGAACCAGTGCAAGGGAGATACATTTCCCCTCAGCACATGAACCGCTGCGTAACCCAGAGGTTTAACATCTACAGTTAAACATTATGTTAGAAAAATGAAAAATGTACTTGCTTTCAATTATTTCATTGCCATGCAAGGTAATTTTGCCTTCTTCACACAGACAACATCATATAGGATTGTATCGTATCACCATCTTTCTTAATTCGTTGAGGCTTGTATTATTGATTACTGAAATCAGATTGCCCCTAATCCAGATGTAAACATTAATTTATTCAGGATTACAACCAATACAATGGGTTTGAAAGCTCTGCTTCATTACTAGAAAAAATAACCTCACGCGTATAAGGCTGGGCTTTCAAAATAGGGAATTTTTCTCTATATTTTCAGGGAGTCCAGATGGCATAATACTTTGATCTAGATAATTAATTTCCTCCACATCTTCAGAAACGATGGTAGTAAATTAATCTTTCTTTTTTTCCCCCTACTAGAGAGGGATCCAAATGACCTCAACCTGAACACACACAGTGAAAAAGCTCAGATCTCTGCTGAAACCTGGGTACCAAAGCTATCTCCCATTTCTTTCAAAGAAAAGAAGAAGTAGTGTACTATAAAGATTAGTGCACAGAAAAGAAAGTGAGCCTAGATGACTTAAGCAGGCCTGTAAGGCTGATTATTTGTACCTTTATTTTTCTAATCATACTACATCAATTCCATTTTTTACAATTACTCAAATTCATCCATACAGAGAAAAGGCATAAAATAGCTGCAATGACATTAGGACTGTTAGAATCTTTAAACTTTGTAAACTACGGAGATAATGCTACGCAAAGAGAAATTAATAAAGCATTCTTACACAGCTGTTGCATAATATTCAGATGTTTCCGAAGAAGACAAGGTAAGTGTTCAAAGAAAATGTTTTGGGTTTGTTTTTTTTTGTTTTGATTTGGTTTTGTTTTTGTTATTATTTTTTTGGTTGGTTGGTTTTTTTCAGAAAATTCCTTACCAAACATTATAGGTCTTTTTAAGAGATACAGTTTAGGTCTTTGGTGAGGAAGGAGGTCTACCCTTCCAATATCTATGATGAAGCTGACCAAGATGTGCCAGCTCCTGATGAATTCTGGCACCACAGCTGGCTCCATGTATCATGAGCATCATGAACCTCAAAGGATTACTTTTTTAAAAATAACTTTTCTTTACAGAGCACAATACCTCCTTTATCCACACACTGATTATGCAAGAGAGGAAAGAAAAAGCCATGTACAAACATCAAAAGAAAAATCATTCGAATCCCAGTTTCCACACACACAGGGAATGAAAACAGACTCAAACTGTGAGTTTGTAAGAGTTTAACATTCTTCAGTGCAATATACTGAGGGATCCTATGAGCAGGATCCTGAACCCAAATCTTCCTGTAAAGTTCACCAGGGAGAAAGGAGAAAGTACCTCTCACAAACACACAAGAAGCATTACCAAGGATACTAAAATTGGCATCTAACAAAGAGATTGAGTTACACTTTTTTACTGAAGTGCCACTAATAGGATGCTAAACCTGACTAGTGGAATTTCTGCAGCAAAATCCACAGTAACCATAGAATTTCAAAGTTACAGAACTCCACTGGAACAGTTTCCACTTCTCATTCACCACAGCAGGATGTAAAGTAATAAGCAAATAGAAAAAGGAAGACATTTCATATTTGTAAGTGCATGGACTAAACACATCCAAACAGCCTTCAAAAGAATGTTTAACCATAAAGCATACATGGCACATTTCCTCATGCAACTTCAACTCCAGGCAAAAGCAAACTTTCCCACCTGATGAATTTCTTGCCATCCATTTTCATCTTTGCAACTGACTGTAGCATGCTCGTGGAGTAAGAGCTCACAGCAGTAAGGATCTCCTCCCACAACAGCGGTGTGGTACAGTGGTGTCAGGCCACAGCTGTCTTTGTAGTTAGGAGATGCCCCAAGCTCTAAAAGGGTCTGAAAGCAATCACAAACTGTGAAAAATATATTTTGGAGGGACTTCTTACTCTAAAGGGACATTACCTGAACAAGTATAGATAAGGTTGATACTTGCCAAAACATGTATTTTTTGCTCACTTACAAATAAGCTGATAGAATGGGCCACGGCACAGACTAAGTTAAGTAAGAAATTCCCTCGGAAGAATTAAGATCTAAATGAATCTACAGGAATAGCAAAGAAAGGATGAATAGCAATGTCCAATTTCCATCCTCTCATTAGGTTCAGAAATATCAGTTCTGAAAATGCTGCACTGCCTTTGCAACACTCTTCAGTTACAAGATGCTTTATCAAAAGTGTCATGCATTTTGAATATCTGTCAGAAGGAAATAAGCAAAATCCATAAACATAAGACTTAATCTAGACTACTGAAGTGATTTAAGAATACCTGTTAAAACACAAAAGAAAACAGAAGAGACTGTGTTAAGATATAATGTGTAATTCATGCCACTGGCATTTGCTTTCAAAGAGATAAGCAACAATAATGGTATTCCTATTTCCTCAGACAGATCTTTCCCAATGTATCAATGAATACGGTTAAATTTCACCACTTTTTCTTCCTACCAAAAAAAAATCAGAAATGAAAAGGCCCTTTATTGAAAGAAAATTATAAGATTTGAAAGCCACAGGAAAGCACTAGAACAAGCACATATTAAAGGATCCATTGAGGACAACACAGTAATTAATTGAAAACACTCTCATTTACATATTTTTTTTTATAAACTAATGTATAATTTGCTATTGAAAACACTTACCTTGAGGGTTACTTGGTTCTTGGCCCTGGCTGCTTTGTGCAGAGCTGTCATTCCATCTTTGGCTCTGAAGTCTAAATGTGCTCCTCCATTTTTCAGAGCTTTTATCACTTCTACTGTATTGTCAAGCTGAACAGCCAAAGTCAGGGGTGTTTCTAAAGAAAAGAATAGCGTGTAATTGAAAAAATATGAGCAAATTTATGAAATAAAGAACATTTACTTTTAAAATGTTAAGTTAAAAACAATGTTCAAAGAAAATCATAAATTATCAATTTGCTCCTTTGGACAGAAAAAATAGAGAGATTCCATTAGCCTAGAGCTCTGAAGGCAAATGAAAGAATGTGTGAGATTCAGCCTTTTAATCAGTTGAGGTTGAACCAGCCCAAATACTACTTTATGCTGCTAGTTTTATCGTTCTGACCTCCGCTTTCTAGGTCATGATAGTTTGGGTCCAGTCCTCGGTCCAACATCTTTGTCATTTTTTCCACTGAGAGATGGTGGACATGATCCATAAATTTTCTCAAATTAGCCTGAAACAAAGAGCGACAAAGGAACCATCCTTTAATCTCAAAAAGAAAATTTTGACTAAAAGTGAAATATTCTGTCAATCCATGTCAGCATCCATTGACATCATTGAACAGTAGCTAATTCACATTCCTGGAGAACCTGACTCGGTACCAAAAGCATAAACCCTATGGTTTATAACGTTCAAAAGTCAAACACAGTAAGAAGATTCTGGGTTTTACAGTTTTAAGGAAAAAATGAGGGAAAGATTCATTCAGTAAGAAATGAGGATGGTGTACAGTGATCATTATTATTATTCTGACTTGCAAATGAGTCTAAAGACATAGAGTGGGATTTTTGCAGCACGCTGAAAGCACATTGTATTTACGAAGTAAGGTTCATTTCAGATTACTAGTATACATACGGAAGAGTCAAATATGGGAATTTTTCTATGCAAGAAATTCCCAGATCACAATTCACACATCCCTGTTGGTGCTGGCAGCACATACTGCTGCTTGTTCAGCAACTGGCCCAGGTGGTAATGAACTCTTACTTATTTCCAGTTTCTCAGACACATTATTTTGCTAAGTAGGCAACTGCTAACTTCTCCAATAAATTTGGCATACCTTTGTATGAAGCTTGGCCAGCTGTTTTTCATCAAGATTGAACTGTTTGTACACTCTTTTCTTGTATCGAAACTGAGGGAAGAAAAACAGAATAAATTTAGTATGTCCTATTCTGCCTAAAAACTCATAATATAATTTTCTGACTTTACCAGAAAGTATCATCCACAATGATGCAGACTTTGGCAAAATTCAAAAAAAGGCTTAGCATTTAATTTTGAATATTCACCAATAATCAGCACTTGCTTAACATAGTGGCATCGCAGTTTTACAAGTTCATGTAAGCAAAATTCCTATCTTGTTAAATATACTGAAATCAGTGAAGGTATATGGGAAATGAGATCAGCATCTAGAATCTACATAAATAAGCAAGAATTACAGTGAAAAGAGCTTTTCCCTAAGGGTATCTGTACACTTTCATTTACAGTCTCAAGCAGAAAGAGCTGGGAAAGCATGTTAAATAAAAAAATACATATTTCAATACATCAGCTTAGCATTTCTGAAAATTAAAAAAAAAAAAAAAAAAAAATCATGAAAAATCCCTTAACATAGGCAGAACTATATGGGAATAGTTTTCCTGATGTTTAACAGGATTGGTCCTGTGAATGAGGTTCAGAGGATTGCCTCTTTTCACAGTAAAATGTGAGTGAATTTCAGCCAAAAACAGTTTGCTAACCCTATGGCCAGAGCAGCAACACCTATGGCAAAAATCACGGGATTCATATAGTTATAATTTACTATCAGCTAAACATACTATGCAGAATTCAAAGAATGCAGCACGTCTGTTGGACAAGGAGACTGTACTGAATAAGGCTTTAATACTGGCTTTTCACAAAACCACTTTTAACCCCTGAATTGCAACCCTTTAGCTGCAGTGAGAAGAATTTTGCCAACAGTGAACACTCACAAAAGAGAACATGACAGAAAAAAAAAAAAAAAAAAAAAAAAAGTGGCTATTTAATCTGCTTATGGCTATAATATAGACACCAGTGATTGAATCTCTGAAATAAACTGCTAGAAAAGCTAGGACTTGAAACCTTCTCTGGACCCTGTTTTTTTTTTTCTTTGATTTGTGTTATGGTGGAGTAAGTCCATTAACTGCAGACTGCTAGTGGTTGATGTACCACCACACAAGCAATACCAAGATTAATTAAATACTAGCTTCATGCCCCAGTTTCCTGCTATACTGTGTTTCAGTGTGATCTGGCTCTGCTCCATGTTCGCCCAGTGCCACAATGGTTTATCCAGTTTATCCCACAGCTGCATGGCCTCTGCATGAGCAACAGAGAGGGGGGAAATTCCAGTGTCTATGTGTGAGTGCTTCACACGTACACACCCTCTCTTCCCTTACTCCTTTCCCAGAAGACAGCCAGAGGAAATCTGTGCGCTCTAAAGGAGGGCACAGAGGAACTAGATGGTGGGGGGGGAAAGGCTTCACTGTGAAAGATGGACCCTCCTCTCTTTGGGAGAAAGCAAAGGCTGGTTGTTCAGCAGCTGCTACCCTACTACTGCAAACCTAATCAGAGATCCAAAAGCTTAATCTAGAACCTTACATTTATTTATTAAATTACAAAAATACATCTGGGTCCTCAGCAGAGGAAAACTCCAAAATCAAATTTTCCAGAGGGACCAACTCTTCGCAACCTTTTAGGGATAACACATGGAACAGCTCCACTGAGCAAGTGAACACCAGCACTTCTGTGAGCCAGGGTTCAAGTTCAGACTTGCTAATCACTATTTCCCAAATGCAATTCAGATGCATGTAGAAACCTTAAATACAGCTTCCTGTATAATTTCTATCAAAATAGAAATATTTCAGATATTAGATCTTTTAAAAATACCTCTAGTGAAGGAACTCCTTTATTCACAGGCTGTGGGTATTCCCTAAGAAGTCGTTCCTCATCCAAAAACTTCCCATCTCTTCCATTGCTTGCAGGCTGGAACAGTCCATAGTTCAGGACATCTTTCAAACTCTGATTCAAAGTGCACAAAATTCGTTGCTTTGCAACCCACACTGAAGCTTCTGGGTTAAATCTAATGCATTTCTGCACAGAGAAATTATTTTAAAATCTAATTAATGAAAAAACATTTAAAGAATATCTTACATTCTAAAATCTATAAATGTCATAAATATATACAAACATACACAGTAAACCTACAAATTCCATGAGAAAACATACACCAACAGAATTATATTTCAGACACACGCTCCTCTATAATAACTAATGCACAAGTAGTGTGAAAACACAGGACATTTCTAGTCCATAAACATCAGAGAGCATATCCTTCTTCAGAGAAACAACACCTTCACAGCAAACCTGTTTGAGAAGCCAAGTGAAAGGTATGTTACAATATGTTTAACCATCTACTTGATTCGAGGCTGTTCTGACAATCACTCTGATCCACAACAATTTCACAAAAAAAAAAAAAAAAAAAACCACACAGTATTCAGGCAATAATTCTAATTCATTTTAAGCTACATTTATCTCTGGACAAGTTTATGGGAAGAACTATACAACATGAAGCAGCAGAGGACTTGAAAGCTTTGAAAATCCTTTCCAGTTCTCTGCTTCTTACCGAGTTGGAGTAGGAATTTTGCAATTATAACTGACATTGCAGTCATTGGCTACGAGCTACCAGCAGATGGCAATACCAAGAAACCAGTTTGTTGCCTCTGAAGTGCATTATGAACCTGCAGTGCTGCTGACCCACCCCATCCAGGGCCACGAGAAGGGCTCGTACCGAGCTGCCATGGCAGAGTCACAGCACAGTAGTCCCGGCTTCACCCACTCAGAGGACAGCCCCGTCCCCTCATGATCCAACACAGGATGCAGGGATTGCACATGGGCCAAAGAAAAATGACAGTGGATATATCTTTTTTTATCAGTACGTTTCCACGAATGTAGTAATTCTGCATTCTGAATGTATTTCTGGCCACAGCAATACTGTCAGTAACCACTCTCCAGGCCTTTCCTGAAGACCTCTGATACTCTTCCTACTATAATTATACATAAAGATAATAGAACAGAAGAGCAAGTAAATATAAGACTGATGTTTGATGAAGAGAGTAAACTGTTTACTTTAACTTTACCCACAGCTGCTTCTGAAGTGCTCACTTCTGCAGTATCTGTTGGCATCTTTTTAAAGTCCCAAGGCCATCCATAAGAAAATGGTCAGAGTTTGTCTTTTAGAATTGAACATATTTGTTCTGGCAAGCTCTGCATACATCTGAAAGTAATCTCTGATCCCATATACACAAATCAAATAACAAATTCATTTCAGTATTTCAATTCTGAATTTTGAAGAGCAAATTCAATGGCAAAAGTCACAATATTTTGTATGTTCAAAGTGTCTTTCTTTTTGACTGTTTAAATATTAAGTGGCAAATATTTTTGACAGTGAAAAGTACAACCAGGACATGACGGACTTTCAAATTACAACCGTTTTTAACTGAGCAGACACCACAGCCAACCAGCCCTCCATATATATTCACTTTATCAGAGCAGAGGTGACAAGCCAGTTTTGAGTATCGCGACATACTGAAGTTGAGGAGTTTGGCTCTGTCCTCAGATATGAGGCCTATCAATAGACACTGATACTGAGACGTCCCTCTATTCATCGGTGCTGGCTAGCCGTGCCACTGGAGCGGCTGTGATAGCATCTCACAGGGGCCTGCCCAAGGAAGCAAGGCAGGCTCTCGAACACTGGGCTCTGTCCAGCTCTGCTGTGCCTGGGCATCAATTATTAAAAATTACCACTCGATTTGTCTTTCACAAACTGCACTTTTTCAGATATGGCTCAATTACTGATGTTAAGACATTTTGGGATATGTAAGGGAAGAGGGATAAAGCTTTCATTGCAATGTGCTCAGGTGATGCTTTGGCCTAGGAAATGACAAATACCTTTAACTCTTCACTGTCTTAAATATAAAAATGTAATCAAATGAGATATTAGAATCTGACACAAACAAAGTTGGCTAGGAAGCAGTTTTCATTCCCCTTATATATTTTACATCTCAGGGTGTTTTATGAAAAGTTGGGGGGTTTTAAATGCTGGAGGGAAGGAGAGAGGGAGACAGAAAGAACATTATAAACAGTATTTTCATTCCCAAACAACCTGGTAGTTAAGGTATTGACTTAGCAGCAAGGGCAATCCATTCTAAATCCCTGTGTTCCTTCAGCTCTGAACCTCATTTGCCCCATGACTTTTACATGGATTCAAACTTCAGTATAAAGTTCAGATTCAAACATCAGCAGTTTTCAGCAACTCTAAAAACTGTCAGTTATAATGTATATTATGAGATTAACTCCTGCAAGCTTCCACATTATAAAACAAATGTGCTTATTTTAATAAATATTGATCCCATTAATAATTTATAATGAATCAGGATCAATGATGTAAAAAACAAATTAACAACTGTTTCCTACCAAAATTTCTCAGACTTGGATAAGTGAAACTAGTGAGAGAAGTAATTATTTATGCTTCCCATGAAGCCAGCAGCATAGAGATGGAGGCTGTTACTACTCTCGGAGGCAGCTGCTGAACAACAGGATAAGAAGGACCACTCAAATGCTGCATAAGGTGTATTTTAGATCAACCTTCTCCTGGAACACCTCCCCTGTGCCACTTCTCAGTCCGCCTGGCAGCCCTCCCAAGACAGAGACCACCACAGTCATCAGCTCCATCACTACCTACTGCCATAATTTCTACCCTGAGAAAACATCAGCTGAATCACAGCAGAATCTACACGCAGATTGTTATAGTTATGAAATAAGTAAGAATTCATTAGATGAACATGGTGTGGTGATCAGAAGGAAGTGAGACAGTAGCTGAACAACTATTTTAAATCTTCAATGACTTAAAAAAAAAAAATCAAAAAATAGGGACAGATTAGTGGCAAAGAATTATAGAAACACATATGAAATAAATATATTTTGCACTGACAGATGAGGGATTTATTCTTTCCACTCTTTTTGTTGCATCCCAAGACCAGATAAAATGTGATAGTTTGTCTTGAATGCTAGCTATATACACTATAAAAATTGCACCAGTTCTTTCAAATAAGAATCAAAAACAAAGCCCTGAGTGGCCCCAAAGCTGACAAAATGACACTAGGCCACTCAAAACCCAAGTTTAGCGGCAAGACAGAACATCAGCATTGGTTGCTGAAATGTGAGACCTGCGGTTTTGGTATTAAAGTTCTTTGGATCATGAGAGTCATGGTCATCTGTAGTCCTGCATTCCTGCACACTGGTGAAAGCCACTAAGTGCAACACAAGGACTAGAAGCAAGGGGAAAATATAGCTCACCCACTCCAGCTAAAGGGAAGATATTAACTCAATGGGAATAACGTTCATGATACAGGATCTCTGAGGAATAACATTTATCCAATCCAAGCCTATCAACCAACACATCATCTTCATCAGACTCACAAGGATGTCAATCACACAGAACTGCTCTGCAACAGAGGAACCATGACAAACGGTTTGTACAGCTGCCTCAAAAATGTGATTGTCAGAATATCAAAATACAAGTTATTCCTTTCAAAGACGACTACAATATTAACAGTGTGACAACCAAAAAGCAGGGAAAAGCAAGTGGGAGTTGGGTATCATGAAAAAAATCGAGAAAGTCACTCACTTTGATTTGTTCTCAGTATTCAATGTAATTCTTGGAGGCCCTGCTTTCCTTCATCAAAAAGCATTCAGAAAACACAGAATTCATGAGATGAAAGGTCAAAAAAAACATTCTGGCCATGCTGCCATCAGCTGGCAAGTCAAACCACCTGTCCAGATCAAGGGCGTAACAACAGATGTCAGCAGCACCAACAGTGTTTCCACTGTCAAACTGAAGATAAAAAGAAGGAAGATCAAGCTTAAACAGAAAGCAGCAGTGAACAATCGGTCACAAAACAAGATACAGAAGAACAGTTGTGAAAAGTTGCAAAGGAAAACTTCGGATAGATCTGAGGCAGTGGAAGACAGTACAGGCTGGAAACAAGTACAAATGGGGGCATCTTAAGCAAAAATGTGACTCGAGCTGCAGTTGTGACAACTGGGTTCCTACCTTCACAAGATAAAAGTTGCACAAGCTAAACGAGTGTTTTATCTGAGAAAGAAAATCACTAAAGGTAACAACTCTTAATCCTAAAGGCCAATGAATACTGGAAAAAGTAAAGAAAGGATACAAAAGTATAAAAAACAATGCAGAAGTGGAAAAACAGAGCAGCTACAACTTAAGCTGTTGTTTTACCAAACTGACACTTACCAAACAACATTTTGCATGGAAAATCAAATATAAAAAAGAATAAATCAGGGGAGGGGGTAGTCAGTAAATGCTCACTACTAAAGCGGAGCAGCAAAACAGATGGGCAGAAAGCATTTCAAAGAAGTCCTCAGCAGACCCAATCCCATCTCAGCATCAGTACTTGATAAAGCACATGAACCTGAGAATTTTGATTTTGAACATAACCCAGTATATAACCACGTAAGTATAGGACAAAAAGAGCAGAACAACCACCATGTGTTGGCAATAAAATGGTGAAAATATTCCTTAAAACAATTGGCTAACAGATTAGTTCTTGAAGTCTGGGAAAAAGAGTAATGCTAAGCACAAAACATTGGACATCACTGACAGTATCACACAAAGGAGATTTTCTTGACAAAAGGTACTGGAGAAGACCCAGCCTCCTTCCAGTTATAGGCAGAATCACTTGTGACATGTTCCTACATGGGCTAATTAAGGAAATGGATACAAGATGACTTACCCTGGATTCAGATCAAAAAGGTCCAGGGAGAGGTCAGCTATGCCAGACGTCCCAGAGAAAAGCACAGACACGTTAGTTCACCCAGTTTCCCATGTCCAAAAGACGTGTGATGCCATGCACGACATGGTTGCCTTTAGGCACAAGGTAGGCAGTCACCTTGGGCAGCAAACTGCTGGGGGCTGGTGACTGCCAACTTTGATTACCAAGGAGGAAAGATGCAGATCTGTCACCAACCAGTGCTGCTGACAGCGTGACACTGAGCTTCACTGCCCTGGGGATGAAGCATCCTGACGTTAAGGGCAATCACAATTGAATACTGCCTAAGCTGCCAAGAAACCCTGCACCACTACTGCAAAGGGAGGAGGAACTAGTCAGTTCAAAGGAGGAACTGACATTTCCATCTCAACAGCAAGTAAGGGGTCATCCTCGAGCCAGATCCCTCTGGGCTGGATGCACTGCAAATTAGCTTCTGGTCAAAAGAGATTACACCCGTGTCCTGCCTTCATAAAGGATGTATTAAAACTGAGCCTCACAGCTTATTAAATCAGGAAATTAAATGCCAAATAATATAGCTTTTTAACCCACTCTCCTATGCACCTATGTTTGTGAATATGGAGCGTTTTCTGTGCTCTCTCAGTAATTTTACTGAGCTCAGGAAATCTTTCAGTCACTCATTTAAATATTCTCCACCCTCCTGTGCTAAGGATGACACTTACTTGAACACAGATGATGCAGAAAAGCAGTAAGAAATTACTTTCTACAAAGTATTGTTTCAATACATTGGACTATCATCTGAACTGAAGAGGAGACAAAAAATAATTGATATAAGAACTGAAAAGTAAGATTTCATAAGAGCTTCATATGAACTTGTGAAGGTTTACATTATCTTTAAAGTTGAAAATGAGAATGAAAGGGTGACAAGACAGATTTCCTTCAACAGGTGATGATTTATAAAGTTTTTTATATCAGTACATCCTGCTTAAGATGTTGGGTGCTTATCTCATACGTGCAATGAAATAAAGGTAATTTACACCACAGTCACTGCAGATGTGCAGACTTTTATTCCTAGTGAACTTAGCCAGGGGTTCTAAGCTTCCCAGTGGGCTGAGTTTTATCTAAAAGCCTAAACTTGCCTTCTTTTAAATAAATATATTCTTGATACTATTTTCTAAAAAACAAACAAACAAACAAAAAAAAAAAACAATAAAAACATAAAACTAAATTTTGTCATTTCATGCTCCTTTGATTAAACAGAATAATTTTAAACACCTCTTATGTTAAGTTAATTACAATTACACAGCAAATGAGGGCCATGCTGGATTTGTCTTGTTGCTATAACACAGTTCATGAACTATGATCTTCTCCAAACTTTGCTACACTACATTTAAGCTATCAGTCTTCCTGTTTGCAAACCTGAAACCTGATTTCACTTTTTTGTACAAGAGATTGTGGGCTAATAAATGAAATGAGAAATAGATCATCTTCTAGAGAACTGTTTAAAACAACTGAGTTACTTTTCATTAAGAGCTTAGTGAAAAGGAAAAAAAAATGCAAAAAGCAATAAAAATGAACAAATGAAACACGAAACCAAAAATACTTTTTGGGTTATTTAATTTCCTGCACAAAAAGAATTTTAAAAAAATACTTGTTACAATAGTGTCAATAAATAACTTATTGTTGGTCTAAAAAATAGAGTTATTAAATAAGAGGGCTTCAGGAGGCCAATACCTCTCTAACAGCAAAGTAAACCTAGCAAGTAAAGCTAATCTTTCCATTTTACTGGATCTATTCATTAAGCACTGAACACAAAGATATAGCAAGCTGGTAGGATGATCAATAAAATACTAACCATGTCCAGTCAGAGCTTGTCTTGAGAGAGGACTCCTCTACAGTCAAAATCCTTTAAAATTTCAGAGGTACAACAGTGGATTTCATTATTTTAATCGATACTGAAATGAAACACCCAAGGTGAAGACTGCTTCGGCCAAGTTTTAATAAAAATCCCATGGGTGGCTCACAGCATCCTCAGTCCTGCTCTGCCCTCTGAAACCTTCCCATCCAGCTTGAGTCCCAAAGCACTGCCTCTTCATAGAGGTTCATCTCACACCATATAAACTAAAGGAGTGGTACTGTAATTTCAGCAGCAGTCCCCACACAGAAGAATTTTTTAAGTACAGTAATTTCAGAAATAATGCTCCCAACTCCAACACAGATTTCTCTGAGTTTCTGCAGCACTGTGTAGACCAGGCTTTAAAAAAAGCTCTACAACTACACCCGAGGCCACACTGTCAAAACAGTTCTTCCCTGTCGGTCTGTAGACAGGCCATCTCTATCATACTAAAAATGAACTTAATTAAAAAGAAAGGAATAATTTCATCTGAGATAATCTTCAATGGCAGCACAGTATGATGTATATCTTAAATGTCAGCTCAGAGTGATGTATGTAGCACACATCCATAAAAAGAATGTGGTTTTTTAATCATCTTTGAAATGAAAAAAGTCTGATGTCAACCATCAATTGAAAATTTCGACAACAGCATTCAAGGAGGCCCAGGGTAATTTAGATAATTAATCACAAACTTGGACAAGCTGTGGTTCTAGACAGAATCACTAAGTAACTACCAAGACCACCTCTGGGATGAGACTGTTATTCTTATCATAGCACTTGTGGAGGACAATGATCCATTTACTTACAAAGTTACAACAGCAAACTATTCCAACTTTATGCTCCTAACCTTCCAGACGTTGAATTTTACACATTCAACCATAAAAGAAACACAACTTAATAGTTCCTTGTGAGAAAGAGTGAGTAATTTGGGTATAGATTTCTAATACATAAGGAACATCCAAGATTGGTTTTAATTTAGAAGTAACTTTTACTCTCATTTACTCAATTAATCAGACATTTTTTAACAAATATATGTTCAATTATTTCTGTAAAATGTGAGAAATTAAATCTTTTGTTGTTAAGTCCCTGCTTTCATCCAATAGACTTAGGGATGTGGCATATAGCCATAGGTTCACAAGTTAGCTCGCAAATGACACCTCTAGGAAAAACAGAAAAGGTTAATTTATCCTCTGATGTTTCCAGTATAAGCAGTGAAGAGGTGGGAGAGAATAAAATAGCAATTTCATGTCATTGTAAAAACTGTGGAAAAATTCAATGCTATGGTATATTCTTCCTCGAAACTGAGTGTGATGATTTCTCTGGGTGGAAGTCTGAGAAACAACACCATGTAGTAAAGGCATAGCAGCAAAGGAGGAAGGAAAGATTTATTTGTGCTTCTCTTCCCCCACCTTTATGATCTAAAAGCCACCAGCTACCTAACAAGGGTATCTTTTTGTGGAAGAATGACAGAGAAAGGTAACAAATATGGTAAAAAGAGAGAGAGAGAAAGAGAGAATTTAATGACCTTCTGCTAGAACCCAGTCTAGTATCAACCACAAACCATCTTATGAAAAGAGAATCTAGAGGAGACAGTGGCGTTATATATGTATGAGGCTTTCATAGGGATAAGAGGTGATTTGGGGGTTCAACCTTCATCTTCTGATGAGATTTGAGATTCATAATTCTTTTTCTTCTACTTAAATGCCTCTGAATGCAGATCAGACAGGTAATTTGCTTTATGATCACAGCTTTCATCAAGTTAGCATAGTAAATACCCTCTCTTGGATGGCATGGTGCCTTTAGTTTAGGCAATCAGTCAGATACATCACCAGGCTACAAAATGCAGATAGTAAAAGAAAAAACAAATTTTGCCTGTAATGTGTCAAAAAATTGTAAGAAAATAAAAGAGATCTATTGCAGATTGAAGCCAGCAAAGGTAATAATTTAATGTGGGGTTTTGTTTGTTTTTTTTTTTGTTTGTTTTTTTTTTTTTTTTTTAACTGTAATACCATATGCCTTACCGTTTGCTGCAGATCGGGTATTATAATTCGAATCACTAATGTGTTGCTCTGACTGTCTTCCATCCTGCTGCTCGGCTTCTCTGCAGTTGCTCTAATTGTGTCATAAATAGTTTCTTCTTTGGAACTGTCTGATTCAGATTCAACAGAATAGTCGGAAAAGCTTTGTGCCATTTCATCTTCACTTGACGTTGGGCTACGAGGCATGTTCAGGGTTTTTTATCCTGCCAGTACAAAGGAGAAAGAGAAAAAGATAAGCTATAGTTACAAGTCTTAAAAATGAATCAGACACAAGTTCTGTTTTCTTGGAACACACACTTAACAACAAAGTTTTATGTTCTATCCTCCTTTTATTTCCTTCTGTAATTTATGTGGGTAGGCAGAGTGTAATGGAAGTCAATCTGGCTACCAATTTACTACAGAAGAGGAAGAAGAACAGGAGAAGGAAAAAAGAGTAATAAAAGGGAAGATGACCTTTCTTCCCAGGCACACCCAGCCTCTCAAAGGATACAGAAAAAATCAGCATAATTACCAGGTTCTCTGCTAAATAGCACTCTTGTAAACCATACTTAGAACTAGACCCGGCTTTGAAGCCTACTTCTCCCAGTTCAAAAAGACATTTCAGGAAATGAATATAAGTGCTAAACTAACATCATCCTGTGCATCAAGAAACTGCACAGGTAAGGCTGCAATAAAAGACAGTATTTTCAAATAGTAGAATCAACCAAAAAATGAAATACTACAGGGAGTCAGACAGATGCAGATGCTGCTTTGTGGTTTGTGGCTCATAGAACACCCTTTAATATCAACACTACCAAAAATATTTCTATTGTACATCCTCAAATACAGTTTTTAGAAAAATTTTTAATCTGTAGTATAGATTAGGTGAAAATGAAACAAATGTTTATTTCAAAGTGAGGACATTTGTATTCAGAGGTCTCACAGTAAGAACAGCAGAACATTTTCCTTCTGTGTTTTTCCAATTACAGCAGCAAAAGACTTTTTTTGTCACACCAACTAAAAGCTTCTCCAGGAAATGAAAATCATTATTGTGTGGAAAAATTAGGTAAAAATTTATACTGGAAAAAAACTGAAAATACCACCATAAACTTTGTAGTGCTTTGTAACCATACACTTTTACAGTTTTCAGAGACCAAAAAAACATAAACATTATTTTTCATATGTTCCATGAGAAACCTCCTCAGACTTCTTGGCTTTTTAATAAAAAAAATATCCTCAGTTAAAGGGAAAAAAAAAAAAAAAAAAAAAAAAAAAATCAACATTCAATTCCACTGTCAGTCCACATTAAAAAAAGATATTAAAGGAAAAGTGAAGCACAGAACGGTGAACTGACTTTACTAAGGTCACTCATATACCAGGTGACTATACCGAGATACCCAAATATATGTTTTCTATAAAGGTTTCACAGTGGCATTTCCCAAAGTAAATACAGTCAAACAACAGCTGGGAGTAAGAGAACTTTTTTTTACCACTGTGTTTCACAATTTAGTTTGAGCCAACTAAATATCACAACCAGATTACTCATTCCTCTTTGTTGTCTGGTCATTTATACCACAATGATTACAAAGCAGGCATAAAAGGCTACTGTTCTAATTGAGGATTTTAAGGTGACCATATGTTGGAGCCACCATTTACACCAGAGGACAGGCAGTGCCGAGGCAGGCCTAAAGCTTGAGGTCAAGGGCAAGCATTTCCAAAGCACATCACATACTCACATCATCAAGGCTTATTGTTATTTCTGATGAAGGACAATTCCAGTGTTATTACCCTCAGCTATAATTACTAATGAAGACAAAAACAGTGCATTCAAAAATCTGAAAGCCTGCCAGTTCACAGCAGCTTAATGCAAGGCTCTATTTACAAAAGAAAACTCTTGAGGGAGTATTTCATTTTCTTACTGCTTCACTGAACTGTAGATTAATGCTGCTCTCCAAAGTACCTTAAGTCAATAAAAAAGCATAAACATTTCAATGGCTTCCTTATTTATCTACCAATGTTAAATCACGTGAAGCCAAAATACAGTAGGTCGATACACAATATTTAAGAGCATAAGAGGTATAGGCTAGTGAGTGCAACGGAAAAGGCATTAAGACCATCACATGGTTTGTCTCTTCCTAAAGTCATTTGAGAGTGCAATACGTTCCAGGGCAATGGATTCAGAGAGAAGTAAACTGCAACTCTACAGCATACAAAGAGTTGAATTAGGAAAAATACTTCCCAAGCTTTTGGCAAGTAGATGGTCATGCAAAAACTACCCAGAAATATCTCATTATGGAATTACAAAGAGAAATCACAAGCTGAAGAACCAACCCACAGGTATCAAGCACTTAATACACAGTAGGACAAAGAACTCCTTAAAGACTCATTAAGGCACAAGTCACCTAATTGCCTGGAATACAGATTTTTTTAAAAAACACCAAGTAACCATGGAAAGGATAATGAAAGACCGTATCTACAGTGGCAAAAAGAAAAGAACCTATGCCTCACCGGTGCTATGGAGAAGCAGATCATCTAAATGCCTTTTCTTAAACAAGAAAATCTAACCACTGGAGAAACTGAACCAGTACAGGGCCCAGTGTAGGGCAGATTCTGCTAGGGAGCAGAGTTCAAGCATGTCTCCCTAAATCTACAGACACCTTAGGGCAATTTTGTTGTTTGGCTCTGAAATCACACTCAAATGGAGGATACCACCATTTGCTAACCACAGATGCTCACTATCATAACTCCCACAGGGAAGTTGGTATCTTTTAGGAACAGTTTCAGTTTTATCCCAGTTCAAAGACTTTTCCACAACCAAAACTGTTACCTCAGGAGAAGGCAGGTTGCCTGGCTTTCCTAGGCTTCTACAGCAGAAGAAATTACAGCATCCCTGGTTCCTAATTCCCAGTTGGCAATTCATTGGTTCAAAAGGATGTTATACAGCTAAAATATAGACTAGTTTTTGCTGACATGACTGCCTGGGATGCCTTCTTTCATTTTCTTAAAAACACAGCAGATAGTACACTTCCTATAGTCAAGCTGTATTTTATAGCAACGTGATACATCAGTGGCTGCTTTTGGTATAGAAGTGCTGAGTGAAGACAAGTTTCTCTGTAAACAAATAAAAACAGATTTCCAAAGATCTTGGAAGTAAACTCACAATGGAAATTACAACAGCCTTTTCTCTACTTCACATCCTCTGTCCACATTTCCAACTCCTGTACCTTGAGCTCCCCACGTGTCCCAGCCCCCAGCACTCTCCTTCCCTGGCCTCTGCTCATCCCCTAACCGCTGGCTGAACGACACGAGCATGAGCTGGATAAACACCACTTCTGACACAGGATGGCCGTAAACCAGCTGGAAGATGAAAGAATAAAATGATGGCTAGATGCTTACCCTCATGATTGTACTTTACTCTCTGCACCTTGCCCTTTAGCTCCGCGGGGGCACCGGAATGTTTAGCCTGTCTCTGTGGCTATTGCCGGGTTATGTTTGTCAGGACAACAGGCCAGATGAAATAAATTGAGCTCAGATTGCTGCCTTCCCCTTAAAGATGCTATTCTTAGTTTGGTTGGTTGGTTGGTTTTTTCTCTATCCAGCCAGCAACTTTCACAAAATCTGCAGGAATTTCTAATCCTGCTAGTTGTTACCAGACCACTATTAAGAAGAGTTTAAAACAGCCTATGAATAAATTAAAAAAAAAAAAAAACCAACATGGGCAAGCAGCATGACCATCTCACTGCCTTTTTCTTTTTTAAAAAAAGAAAAAAAAAAAAGACTAAGAGTTCATTATAAAAGACTGGAATCAAAACAGTGCACAGGTTATCAAAAGGCAAGAAATCCAACTCCCAGTGCTCATTCATGCTCTGAGTGGTGTGCTCCACTGAATGCAAACTGACACGTCAGGGAAAAAGCAAGAGCAGCACCAGTGATCCATTTTTTGGAGCCTTATGGTTGTTAAACATCATATGAAAAGAATTTATTAAATAGATATGCTTACATTTATTTTTAACTATTTAAAATATTATAAACTTTATATTTACTGAAGGGTTTAAAATATCATTGATATGGACACACACTGGACAGGGTATCTTCATTAATCATAGAGGTATTAAAAGATACAGAACACACTCATCTGCTACAAAAATCACATTTTAAAAATCTTTGACTTAATTATGTCTATGTGCAATTTTGCTGATCCTGCAAAGTAACAAACCCTCCTATCTACCTGCATACTGGTAAATATGGAACATAATAATATGTACACACACAAAAACCTCTTTTAAAAGATCTGTCCCATCTGAAGTCCCCTCCCCATTATATGCTACATCAGCACCAGCAAACATGCTGAGTGCAGGTGTGTTTTTCCAGTCTGCCTGGAGCAAACCCAACAGTCACCATATATCTAACAACCACCAAAAGCGAGCAGCTACGCGCACAGAGATCCCGCTCCTCCAGCTGCCACCACAGCCAGAGCTGCTCAGGCAAAGGCTCCCCAGGGCTTTCTGCAGTGGGCAAGAGTATGGTGAGACAGAAGGAAATGCAACCCTAGCACCATGACTAAATTTTGGTAGGGAAATCATAATAAAGGGCATTAAAGGATGCAATCCTTCCTTCCCCCACCTGGGACATTTCGGTTTTGTTACAGTGTGAATGTAGGCTAGGGTCTCACACGAGTGGCCATTTCAGATTAACCACAATAGTTATTAGTTCTCTTCTCTCTAAAATACACCTGAGGCACACACATCAAATGTCTTGTCCAAGGCCAACAAGGCTAGATATCAGAGCAAGGTTTCAAAAATTCAAGGGTCGCTGGCTCCTAATCGTGATAAGAACAATCTATTTTTATATAAACATTCATTTGCACAATAACAGTCCTGTTGCTTGCAGGGAGAAGTTCTCTAGACTGCTATTGTCAGATGAGTTAAAAATGTACCTGTGGGAATATCTCAGATACAGACACGGCATTGTTACAGGTTGAGTAATGCCACTAACCAGACTGTGAGAAAAGTTTGTTGTTAGAATAACAGCAGCTGCTAGAAAGAGGTATTTAATAATTAACTCTGAAGAAAAACTATTCAGGAAAGGGATTTCCATCTGTGTAAAACCTGCCAGAGCTCCTAACACTTGGATTCTGTGGCTTTATTCGGGATTATATACATCAGCTCAAGAACCAGCTCGCCAAGTTACTAAATTAAAATTCTGGGGAAGATCAAGTATTGCCTTTTTCTAATTATATTAATATTAAAGCAAAAGACAGAACCGAAGATGGGGGGTGCAATCCCAACACGTTGTGAATTTCACATCTCTCCACAGTTCTGCAGAAAAGGTCACACAGAAGAAAATCTGAATTGAAGACCGACTCCAGCAGGCAATTTGATGGGTTCAATCTCCACTTTGCACTCCTACTTCAAAGCTGGCAATAAACTGCCTTTGCCTCCTGAAGAAGTGATCCCACCCTCCCTCACTTGAAGCAGAACAAAGCATCGATCTAGGTTAAACATCAGCTTTTTGGGGGGGGGGGGGGGGGAGAGGTTAGTTTCAGCAACAATCATGTCTCTGAACTATGCAAATGTTTGCATAAGCAGCAGGAGGAAGATGGCAGAGGGCCAGAAGCAAACAGCCAGGGCAAGAAAAGGGCAGAACTGCTTTTTCCAAAGGCAGTATTAATGCTTGACAGCATAACATGAAACTGAGACACCACTGCCTAAGCAACAGGAAAGAAATCTACATAAATACGGCCATCTGATGAACTCTGATGAAACCCTGTTGATTATTAGTACCAAAGTACCACAACTCCGAACAGAACAGCTTACTGAAACCCACTGATACAAAATTCTTGCAGGAAAATGCAAAACCTAAAAGAACACCTCTACAAGAAGAAAAGCAAAACATGCCCAAGGAGTGCTAACCAGCCCACAGCAAAACATCAGGGAAGACGAGGCACTTGGAGCTCCCCCTCTTCTCCCAGGCCCACTAGACGAGGAGGCAGCTTCAGTGTTGATGTGACACCACATGTGCTGGTCGGGCTCCGGTCCTGGGGGCTTTCTGCAAAAGGGCCAGCACAGTCTCCAATGTTACCTTTATCCTGCAAGGAAAAGCAGTGGCCAGCAGCAAAACGAAGCACTGCTCCCTCGGTCAGTGCCAGGCAATGCCCCTTGCACGCAGGACACGCAGGGGAGGTGCTACCAGGCTTGGCACTGCCCCATCTCTGCAGGCGTGCATGGTACTGAAATGTCCCCCTGCCACACTGCAAGGCAGCCCGTGTGCTACTGCTGATGCTGACTTAGGAAGGCTAAGTTACAAAAAAATATTTTCTTGGGGCTCAGAAGCTCAAATGATATCCAAGGGACAACAAGGTTCACTTCATGCTATGTGGCTTCGGGGCCAGGGAACGCCTCCTGGTCCGATTTTATTTCGGTAAGTATAGATGTAGTTTCGGAGACTGAAAAATAAGGAGCGACGATACGTATGAAGACTCTCAGTCAATGTTCTCCTGCAGTTCCATTGATCTGCCTCTGTAAAAGCGGGCGACTGATTCTTAAGTCTTCTCTATAGCACTTCCACTCCATGGCAGAAAATGCTAGAAAACCACTTGCACATTATTCAAAAAAATCCCCCTTCATGGTAGTTACCTAAACAAATCTAATCATACACTATTTTGCTGTTCACAACTCCTACAATTACGGATTTACTCCCTATCCACCAGTTCTTCATTTAAATTCACTTTGGTTACACTTCCCAGTAATGCATTTTTGATCTCTCTGTTATATAACTGAAACACCCAAATAAATATTTTAGAAGATGTGTCCTGAGGCATAAGGATTAACATATCAGAATGCTAAGCAAAATTCCTCCTTTACTTTTCTCTGAAGGTGTTTGTTTCTCAGCGTGGCATCTCTTACATCAAAACTTAAATATCGATTTGAAATCAGTATTGAAAATCAATGGTCATATCCATTTGTTCTCACCAGCACCATCAGAAGATTCTTCTTACTGCCCTGTTTAAGGACAGATTTATGCAGTCCTTGATTTCTTTCCCAGGCAATCTGCACAGGTGACAAATTGTTTTGCAAAAGGGCTCATGTGACAATTTTTTACCTTTTTTTTTTTTTTTAAGGAAAAAGAAAGAAGAAAATTGAGTGAAGTAATTGTTGAACCTGCTCCTTATTTCTGAGGTGGCTTGTTATCCCTTGTTCATGTATATTTGCATAGCACAGACTTGCCAAGAAGACGCTAAGCCCCATTAACTTCTGGTATTTAGAGTCTTAAATACCAACATCATATGATTAAAGTGGGTCTTAAGATCAGACTGTAAGAATGTAATTTTTTTTTATTTGTTTTAAACAGATGTAATTCACCATTAGCACTCCTGTGCACATACAAAATCTACACATGCAGCCTATTTCTGCAAATACAGGGGAGTTTTCTAAGTTTCTTCAGTTTCCAGTTTGCTAAAATTCTCCTTTGTCCTCTGTCTGTTCTACTTAGTATTTATTTTCCTTGTAAACTATTCAGCCGGTCATGGTATCTTCACAGAAAGGCTGAAGTTCAATCAGGCAGATGCAAAGAGAGATTTTGAGAAAGGATAGATACAAAGAATACAGGAGACAAGCAACTTATTGTACTGAATGAGCAAGGCTGGAATACAGGCAGAAAAGCAGATGTAGAAAAAGCTTAAAAACACCTGACGTTCAACAGGAGAAAACAGAAAAACATTTGAAGTAGGAGTTTGAGATAAGAAAACAGAACCTGCTAGAAGAAAGAGGAGCCAGGTACAAAGATTTAGCAAAAAGCAGCACAGTCAGGTTGGTTAAAAATCTTTAAAAAGTAAAAAATAATTCAACCATATTACTAGGGGAAACATAGCAAGTATTTATAAATGTTAACCACACTGATGTTTACAGTAAAGGGCAACTCCCACTGGCAATACAGTATCTTAAGTGTCTTCTTTTAAGCACCTGCAAGGTTTCCAGTGCAATTCTGTCTGACCTTTATTTAAAGGTCATTCTTCCAGACAAGGAATTATGGCCAGCCCCGAGAGCCCAGGCAGGTAGCTTCTAGGCTCTGTTCATTTCTATAGTTGTTTTTAATATGGCCTCTAGTTTTGTACATTTTTTAGAGCTTCCATTTTCCAACAGATAGACTAACAAACAACTACTCATAAATTGTTCTTTAAACACTGCTCGCAACAGACACTATAGTTTACCTAGGACAAAATCATGATGCACTTTAAAGTATTAAATAAGGGACTGGATCCCACAGCAATTGCATCCACTTACTTGTAAAAACAACTTTCAATTTGAAAATTCATCTGTTCAGGATCTATTAATCCAGAATTCTAAAACACTTTAAACAGATGTTAAGCAAAAAAAAAGCTAAATAAGTAGCAACTAAATAACTAATTCAAATATGATGAAAAACAAGAAAACCTTTTAAGAAAATAAACCACACATATCATCCTAGATACCAAAGTTCACCAGCATCCCAAATCTGAGATGTGTCTTCTTGGGCTCATAAATTCAAAAAAACACCCCTTTCTAAGCAAGTAGTGTTGGATCTGTCATATAAACTTTATATTATTGATCTTGCTAGGAGCAAAAATACATAGACCAACCTTCTGAGATCCTTTTTAAGGAATTACGTATCTTTCACAGGGAATCAATGATGTACATAATCCCACTGCAGACAACAGAATTACTTTAGGAACAGCTCCATCAAGATTTGACCCCTGGATGTTGTATTCATGATCAAAACAGCAGCCAGGGTAAACTATGAAAAGCCAACATGAAACACTGAAAAGTTTATCCAGTTCTGGATCCAGTAAGGCATTTCTTCATATGACAGCTCTTCGGCTAACAAACCAGGAAAATAGGCTATAGATCCAGCTGTTACACTGACTGTGTCCCCTGTACAAAGTACAACTTATAAATATTTACTGTCATGAAGCACACTTGCACATACAGTAACTGGAGATTTCAAAGTTACAAATTTCAGCAATGTAAAAAAAAAACCAAAACAAATTCCCCTTCAATTATCCGAAACAAGCATGATACAATGTGAGTAACTAGCTATGAATTGTTCTCTAAGTAATGTGGAAGTATTATACCACTTCAATTTAAAAAGCCATTATCTATATATAAAAGATGGATATAATGGTCAGTTTGGTTTCTCCAGAAATTGTCCTTACAAAACAGAAGCATGTAGGGCAAGCAATTTTATCTTCTAGCCCTTATGCTTCCAGCCGCTGCTTGCACTTGACTACGTAAATATCAAAAAGATTATAATGTGTTGGGAGGGAAAGGACATAAGAGAATTTAAAATGATTTACAACAGGAATTTGTAAAAATTTCAAAGCTTGTTGAACATATTTACCTCAGGTTCATCTCCCTGGCAGAAGCAGCAGCTTAGTTTCTTGTTAATTTGTATTTTATGCTTTTCAACATTTTTCCTCTTTATCCATAAAGAAAACATTTTTGTGATAATTCAAATACAAACATAATTAAATGTTAACAGGGAAGCACTGTTGCTGTCTTGTTATGTAGATTAGATCAGGTCCTGAGAGTAGATAAAACAGATTCCCTCATCTCTTCACATATGGATTAGCATTTAGAGTTTGCTGTGCAGTTTAACCTGAATTTTCTTCGTATGCAATCCTGATGGGGGCTACTATGTTATTTTAATTTATTTGCTGTGTTGCCAAAAATAGTCTCATCATTTGCATTACTTTAATCAAAGAAATAATATGCCAGTTAAAAAAAGCAAAGCTTCAAATAGATGCTCTATTTTTCTTGTAAAAAGATCAATTATCTTTGTCTGACAGCTGGTTGAAAAAAAATTCAATTACCCTTTCTTATTGTCCATATTGGGGGTTTTTTTTTTGTTCAGCTTCAACTAATTTATTTTTATTTCAACTCAGTGGGAAACACCCCTTGAAGTTTGTAGAGGACACCAGGTATCCAATGTCTGCAGCAGCCAGCGGGTTTGGGGGCACAGATCTCAGACTCTCCAGGTCTGGAAACCGGGGGCTGACCCCCATCAAAGTGCCCTGTAGTTGGAGATTTCCAAGTTACACCACCCCAGTGCAATGCTCTAGGGAGGACACGGAAATATGGGAGATTTATTCCAAGGAAATCAAGTTTTGAAATACAGAAATCCTCCATGAAATAGATTTTTTTTTTTTCCTCTATATAGATCTGCTTAACTACAACAGTTTGCAAGCTGTCAAATGCAGAGACCAGGTTCACTGATCAGCTTCAGATGTTGTTAGATTTCATTCATACTAACGTGAGGAGCCAGGAATCTCAGATCAGGAGCAGTTGTACAAACATAGGTCAAGTTAAGTTGTGACCATTATTTTTCATGTCAGTAAGTATATTGGCAAATATATGAGGCAATAGAGTAGGCGAATAAATGTGTAGTTCAGTCGTTGCTTTAATTTTTAAATAGCTGAGCAGGAACAAGGCCTGGCCTCAGTTAGGACCACAAAACCAAGTCACATAGAGAGGAGGAAAGAAAGGCAGAAGGAACTACCTGGCCTTCATATACTTAATTTCTTTTCTTAAACAAGAGGGAAACAACAAACAGTGACCCAGAAAGGATACACACACTGGAGAGAACTAGGGCAGGTGACCAGCCCTTGGCTTGGCCAAACTCCAGTATAAGCAAAGACACGTGTCGTGTCCTCGCTACCTCTGCGCCCATCTGTGTACGTCTGCAGCAAATATCCCTGATTCCCAGCGGCAGATGGTCCCCGGGCTTCTCTTATCCTAATTGCAGAAAAACTTACCTGTTTTTTTTCAGGGGAAATTTTGAAAAAGGAACTCTGTTGATCTTATCTGAACCTTGCCTGCTTATTTTCCAACGCAAGGTAAGGACATCTTGGGCTTTTACTTGTACTCCAGCCTGTGCAAGCAATCCTGTGCTCATGGAACAATCAAAGACATTCTTTAGGATTGTGTACGTGAACGATGATGGTCACGGCAGACGGGAAAAGTATCAGCAGGCTCAGAGAGGTTAAGTGATCTGCCAGGATGACCTAGGCAGCACAGTGATTTTGCAGAACTGAGAAATAAATTATTCTCTTGACCTTTGAGATTTTTGATTTCATTGTAAAGACAAGAAACTCATTTTTACCACATTATATCTAGCCAAAATTTAGGCAATCAATACACAATAAAACTAATGAAAAGAACCCATTTTCCTCACTGATTACCAACATTTAATTACTACTTTCACTAAACAGCTCGAGAAATAGAAGATTACTATTAACCAAGAAGAAAGCAGAATGAGATACATGTTTATGTCTATTATGTAGAAGTAGGAAAACAAAAAATATAAAGAATACTAATGTTTGAAAATACAGAAAGATTCATAACAAAGACTTTGAGCTTTTGTTATTTAAATGCCAGGTGTAGTTTGGAATTTAATATTAAAAATAAATAGCATGCTAAATCACCCTGGGATAACTGCTTACAGTAGTTTCAATTTAGAGACGGAGTTTAGAGTGCTAACAGTAGTTTTTCTGAAGTGTCCCTCTCTCAATGCAGAATCAAGACAAGTATCAGCTTCCATGAAGACAATGTTATGGATTCTTTGTTGTGCCTTAGTCAGAGAATTATCAAGTCATTTGGGTCAGAAGGGTCTCTGGAGGTCTTTAGTTCAACCTCCTGCTCAGAGCAGGTCCAGCGATCAGATCTGCTTGGGCTGCTCATGCCTTTATCCAGGTCTGCCTTGAAAACCTTCAAGGGTGGAAACTACGTAACTTTTCTGAGCAACCTCTGCCCAACTGTCCCCATGGGGAAAAATATTTGTCCAAATTTCTCTTGTTTCAACTTCTGACTGTTGACCCTTATCTTTCTGCCATGCACTGCTGCACAGAGGCTGGCTCTATCATCCTGGTATCCTCCTTCAGGTCTGGTCCAGCTGATGCTCCCTGAAGCCATCTCTTCTCCAGGCAGAACAAGCCCCTGTCTCTCAGCCTCTCCTTGTAAGACAAGTATTCCAGTCTCCCCCCTCTCGGTCTACCAAGTGCCAAGTCAAGTGGCACATTTCTTGGTCTGGTGGCTGTGCCAGGCACACCACTGGCCCATTCCCAGCTGGCTGGGCACCCCAGGCCCTCTCCTCAGAGCTGCTCCTCTGCCCACCAGTCCCCTCCTGCACTGCTGCAGGGGCTCTGCCTTCACAGGTGCAGGACATGCTATTTGGCCCCATTGAATCCCACACAGCTCCTGCCAGCCCATTTCCCCAGCCTGCCTCGGGCCCTAGGGGTGCCAGCCCTGTTCCCCCAGTTTGGTGCCATCTGCAAACTTGACAAAAGCATGCTCTGTCACCTCCTCCAGGTCTGAAATAGAGATAAGGTCATTTTGCCCTCATACCAATACTTGTAACAAAGCCATGACCAAACCATTTACAAAAACTTGACCCTACAAAGAGAAGCAAGGCAAGGGCTAAGTATAGAAACAGCACTGGCAACCACACTGGATGTCTGGTCAGCTTGGTCTTACTGCGGCCAACAGCAAAATCTTCTATCTGTATTTTGTCTTTAAATAGAGCTGTAAGGGTTAAGATAAAACCAAAAGATTAACCTACAACTATGGCTTAGTTCTATAACCCCAAAGCTTCCTGAAAGTTAGCGTATAAACAAACATACATTTTGTATTCAATATGGTCTCACATATTTACACGCTGTAAAATATACTCATATGTATAGAGTTTTTTCAACCATACAAATGCATGCTGGCCATTAAACCTACCATTGGTGACAGATCCCTTTCTTGTGCTTTTCAAGGAGACATCACGTTTTGTCATTGACTGAACAGTCCAATCTATATTTTACAACAGAGATTCAGGTAAGTTTCAGCATCATCAAAAGTTCAGGATTTATTTGTGTCACAGTGATTTCTTTACAAGATGTAGTTTCTACCTGGTTTATGTAGGTCTCTAATTCAGTCACAGGTAACGTAAGTCCTAAAATGAGGCTGTTGGAGAACCAGAAATGTTTTAAACTGATTTATTTCTAATTGACTAGATTTCATGTTGATTGTACTCCTGTAAGACCTAATTAAGTGAATTCATTACCATTTATAATTTTATGATTTTGGAGATTCCAGCCATGGAAATTATTACAATCTAATCAAGATATGCAAACCAAATCTAAAAGCACTTTAAAAAAAAAGTCTCAGTTGAATCATGATATAAAATATACCTAATAAAAAACAGCACCTCTTGAACTCCAGGCATACTACTATCAATTTCTGCCATCAAGAAAGTAGTAAAAGTTCTTACTGAACATTCCATAGGTATCGAGCAGCTGCTGATACAGGATTTCACAGCCAGAAACCTTTGCGATGACCACCCACATGGGAGCACGTGTCCCTAGGAGTGAAGACGAGTGATGCCCAGGAATACCATGCTTGAAAGGACTCCTAGTTTTCTATAAAACTGGGGGCTGGGGTGACCCTATAAGACACACTCTTCACTTTGCTTGACTTTTTCCTATATTGCTGCTCAAATACTTCCATGTGTATTGCTAATCTGAACAATTTCTATGCAAAGCTCATTTCCTAACACTTCTGTTGATGCTGTTAGAGCTACCTATTCCAGCACCTCATTATAAGAGAAGAACAACGTCTAGGCAGCTCTGCTTACCGTGTGATGCAGCTGTGCAGGGAAGGAAATAATTAAGCCCATCATGTGAACCAAATCCTTCAGGACATACACGTTAATGAGATTTACTGAGCCCATTCTTAGCTGCTTGCAGGAATGAAGGAGGCAGAGACAGAGCAAGAAAAGCCCTCCTTTTCAGCATTAATATAAAACAAGAAATATATTTTGTTCAATTTACAGTTTTAACTGAAAGAAGCATTAAAAAGTGATTTGCCATTAGGTTTTACGGCTGCTTAACGTTCTCCCATGGATTTTATTTAGTCTGCCTCACAGGTGTTTTTTATGTTTTTCTTTTATTTTCTTTACACTTGCCATCACTAGCTGCTTCACTTCAAAAGTCTTCCCCACACCTTGGTTAATTTATACTCTTCTCCACATATTTTTTCAGCCACACATGGAGAGTGACCACTCCTGCCCTTTTCATGTACTGGAAACATATCAGAGTTTAATTTTCTTATATGCTTTCATTTTTACTTCATAATTTTGACACTTCTCCTGTCTCTCAAGTCACAGGGAGCAGCCACCAGCTCCTCGCCAGGTTTCTGTATGAGATTTTGAGTTGTCTCCTAACTTTCCACCCAAATAGGTCACCAGGGACTGCTCTCTCCTAGCGCAAACCTGCAGCTATCAATACAGCTGCATTTCCTACTATTATAACTTGCCTTTTCTTGCCATGCACCTACATGAGAGGCACACTAAGCACCAGAGCTTCACCACCCTTGCCTTGGCAGGAGGACCAGGGATGGCCCTCAGACCATCTCTTCTTGCAGCAGCAACCAGGCTGCTGCCTTGGCTGCCCACACCCATGCAGGTACCCAGGGTGCAAGGCTGGATCCCCTACCTTCTAGCCTGAGGAAGACTCACTGAATCATAGCAAGTCAGAAAGACTACATACAAAATAATGGTTTTCTATATTAAAAAAAGAACCAAATATGTATATATAATTACAGTATTTTGTATAGTGTAATAAAGGCTGTTAAATATGTATAAATGCATTAAAAAAAAAATAAAAAATCCACACACAAAAAAAAAAAAAAAAAGAAAAAAATCCAAACCAAAACAACCCAACCCTAACCTAAAAACTCAAACCCAGAGATAGATATGTGCAATAAAGACCTATAATAATATTAAGAAAACCCCAGAACTGGGATGAAAGTTCCATTTCACTAACTACTCAAAGCCCGTAAAGCGCAGAGGAGTGTTTACAGCCTATATCAAACATCACTGTCACTTCTGGCTCTCACGATGAGACAGCACAGCGTACTCAGTCATGAATGTCTGCTCTTCACATCTGCAGTGACTGTGACTGCTATGAATGTAAATAGGAAAGAACATCAAAAAAAAAAAAAAAAACTTAAAAGGTAAGCAAAGAACATATACAATTACACCTATATTTTAAACTATATTTCAGTATTTATACATTATGAAAGCTATTTATGAGTTCTTCCTTATGCTTCAGATTTATTTGAAAGGTAGTTCAGCCATACATTGATGGGGTCTTTCTGTTTCTAACAAAGAGTTTAGAAGTGCTGAGCAAATAATTGAGCAACTGAAGTTTATTTTCCTGCTTTTAGAATTATTTCACATATTTTCTTTCACAAACTACACTTACTCACTTCGGTATCCAAATCAAATAGATACATCCCTTATCAGGGAGTGACAGTGTGGGCTCTGATGGATTATTTTGGTCATGCTACAGACCAAAGATCAGTTTGACTCTTGAAAAGGTCCTAACCACAACTGCAAACTCACTTAAATGCTTCAGATAATAAAACATAATTATTCACATCAACTCAACGCAGTCAAATACGATACTTAAAATCCAAATTTGCACACCTGTTTCTGTATCATTACCTTTCTCTTTTGACTGGCATAAGTATATATCTTTGATAGTGGCACTATCACAAAAGCAAACAGTCAATTACTAAATGCCCAATAAGCTAGAAATTTTTGTTGCACTGGCCTTTGAGGTACACGTATTTTTTTTATCTTTCTCTCCTTTTTCTGTTTCCACAGACTACTGCTCCAAATTATACCACTGCGTGTCACCACACACTTTACCACAATCCATCTCGCACATTTTACATAATTTTTGTATTTTCACTCTCCTTCCAGTGCTCATCCAAAGATACTGTTAGGACTCACTATCTTATCTTTGATCTGTGTTCATAATGGGCATTAAGGTACAGACACCTGCAGCAGCCAATGCAAGAAAAGGCACCTTCAGTTTCTCTTATCAGAGAAAATTACTTTTTTAGTTTTCTGGTCATACAGAAGTATCAAGCTTTACCAAAGGAAACATCATTCTAAATCACTGAGGGTTTTGTTCTAGTTTTCTGATTTCTGAGTTTAAAGTTTCTATTTCTTTTGCAATGATTGAACTGGAAGCCAATAAAATAATTCTAGATTAAGAAAAATTGTTTTGCGTAAAAAATTAAAAGTCGTCTCCAGAGTACTCCCAAAACTTTTAAAATTGTTTTTTAAAAGAATCATAGAAAAGTTAAGATTTAAAAAAAAAAAAATAAAAATGTAGAGACTAGAAGCCTCTTTGAATAGAAAACACTGAAAATGCAGCATTCAGATAAGGTTAAAAAAAAAAAAAAAAAAAGATACAAGGAATATGCTTGTGCTGTATTACAAAAGGCTCCACACTGACTCACCAGTCCATCAGTTCTCACTTAATTGTATGACAAGGACATTACAATACAAATCCCTTCGAATTCTTTATCCAAATCTAACATCAGTTGCAAATTTACAGTGAACTCATTAATAAATTGCTCCTAGAAAAAAAAAATTGGGTTTTTAACATGTCTAATAGAAGAAATATTATAACGTTACTCTACCTGCTAGTTCACATTTAATGCATATTCAGTAGGAGGAGGAAGAGAGCTGTTATGTGTGAGGATAAAAGATAACAAGCTCTGCCAGCTGTCTCCACTACATGCTACAGTTAAGCTGCAAACTCCTCTGCTCCGAGATCATACTTGTAATCCACTGAACACTGTAAAGCAGGATGAGGTACATCTTCCTTGTTGGGGATCAAGCAGGTTTTTCAAGAACTTTTGACCACCTGTTTGGTTGCTGAAATGCACCTTAGCAGAATCCAGCAAGACACACAAGTCCCAGGTTGTAACTGTAAATTTGCCCATCAACATGTGTAACAAATGATTTCTCTACAAAATTAGTTTGGCACACTTACCTGTCAATATACAGATGAGAGCAATGGTGTCAAGATGATCATCAGAATCTAGCGGTCTCTCATCTCAGATTCCTGCAAAAAATACAGAAAGACATAAAGAAGATTGACAGGTAGAGAAACAAATTCAGTGACCTAACGACCACCCTGTTTAAAATCTATAAAGCAGAAACCCTTGCAGCACGAAGGGGATTTTCATGTGTTAGTCTGCAAGAGATAAAGGAAGTTTATCACATTGCAATCTTCCAACATATTCATCATGCTGCAACACAAGTATTATGCATAGCTTTGCAAGAGCAGAGCCTGATGTAACTTCACTCACTTCAGAGAGCTTCTGGCAGCATGAAGTCAGTATTAAGGCAAAAATAGGCTCTTTTGGTAATAAGGAAGGACATAATTTCAGGCCAAATCTGACAGAAATTGAAAGATGTTGCTCTGCTGTTTCCCACAGACATCCTCCTTGACTTAAGTCCTGCCAAAGCACTGGACATCCTGGTCATGCATTTGCTGAACAGCCCAACTTTGAGTAGCAAGATGCTTGTTTCTTCCCCAAGTCCACCTGAGATCCAGAAATTATGGTCTGACATTTCCAGCCCTCCAAAGAGATTCCCCAAATTAGCAGACGTGTTCTGAGCATCACAGTCCAGCTGTTGGCACAGTAAGGGATAGCCTATAGCTGGATAACTGGTAAGCTCTGAAGTGTGCACAACTAGAGTCAGATTTTATTGCTTTCATTAGTGGGTAGAAATTCATGCTGAAAAAAGTCTTGCCTAACATGTATTTCCTCCTTTTACAGATATAAAAAAGAGAAGATCCAGAGATTTCCATCGCAAAATCAAGTTTGACAAACTTTTTTTTTACTTTTTGGTGTACTCTGGTGTACAGTACTCCATCAAAACGCAATACTAGATTATGTTACATCTGTTACTTCTAACCACATTAAGAGGTCGAAACAGGCACTCTCCATTAGACAGAAGAAAAGTGTAAAGCAGTCATGCAGCTCCAGAAAAAATATAGAACATGACCATAAGCGAAACTGGAATTACACAAGGATAATTCTGTGAACATCACTGGCACCACTCCATTTACTCCAATAGAAATAAAAACCAACTTCACCTCAAATTCACCCCTCCTTAGCCTATGCTTTATCAGACCCTTCCTACTGTGCACATTCAAGTAATAGTTAATGCCAATATGTACATGCATACCGAAACATTTAAATATACTTTCAGTGCATTTAAGACCATTCTTTATTTTAAATAAAGATAGGTTTGTTTATTTTTAGTAAAATATGTCAAAGTCTATCCAAAAAGTTTTGAATAAGAAGAAAATACTTACAAATCTGTCTCCAGCACCTGCATAATTCTGCACAACTATCTTACAGCAGCAACAAAAAAAGCTATTGAAGGACATTTCCCACACTGAACTACTGTATTGTATATCATATAGAAGTAAGCTGCATTTGACATTAAACCTAGTAGGTTTTCCATTTTTAGAGCAGGAGATATAAATATGATCTCCACGATCGTGAAGGTCACAGGAAAGGTAGGTAAGGAAAGATCATCAGCTTTCTCACATGGCAAAAACAGAATCCACACAAGGAAAGAAGTCAGCAGACTAAAACCAAAGCAAACTCAACTAAGTAACCTGAGAGGGTTCTTAATCTCTGAGAATAGGGATAAACTGCTTTCACTTTTGAACTCTCTCTTTTACATGCACCAACTTTCAGTTTCTAAATGGATCCAAATATAGAGGAGGAAGAATTACCTGGGACTGGCTACATCCATCACAGAATAAACTTTCCAAAATTTCTCACAAATGCTAACACATCTGCTCTACATATTCCAAAAACAAGCTTGTTCTGTTTTAGAAAAGATTTATAACTTGGTCAGTTGTGGATAGATATTGCTAAGATTTACTAAAGGTGTATCTGCAGCAATAGTCTGAACCTTAAACAAATATTTTGGGATCTTGTCAGTAAACAAATAGCAAAAGCAACATGAATGTTAAACATTCAGCTGCTAAATACCCCACACAAATAAAGCCTACAGAAACTCACTGCAGAGAATTTTGCACTCTATCGTGGAAGACAGGAGAATGCCAGCAGTTTGCTCTGTGTGGAGGCCTAATTCTTCTATTTAAAAAAAACCACCCAGTAGCATGACACCATTTTGTAGTTTGGATGTTAACTTATTTTTCACAGTACTCTCCAGAGTTAACCCTAAGGATAAAAAAAAAAAAAAAAATGTGAAAAATAGTGGCTTGCCAAGAGCTAGGAAGAGCTTTTTAAATGAGAGTATTTGTGTACTGCAAATTCATTGAAAACAAATTAAGTGGTGCCGATACTGGCTTCTTAATGAGGCTGGGTGAGGTTGCACAGCCAAGAAAGACACCACTGTTGGAAAAGTGAGCAACTGTCCTCTCTTTTGTTTCTGCAAAAGGATTCTCTTAACACCCACATGCAGACCAAAATTCCTGAGTCCACCCAAGATCCTGTTTTTTTCCTCTCCTCAAGGCACCAGATCAGTAGAGCAGAAGCTCCTCTTTACCTCAGAGCCTCCGATGCACCCTTAAATGAATCTCTGTGCCACAAAATCCCACATTACTCACACAGTCCTACTACTTCCTAACGCAACAGGTTTCTCTTCTAGAGGTTGTTCTCATGTGTGGCTGGGTAAGAGAGCACGGCCGTGCATAGGCTCATCCCTCAGGCAACACACCACACACAACAGGCACCATGCCTCTCCTTCCACAGGAGCTCTGGTGTGGGTCTCTCCTACACCAAATCACCCATTTTTAACATGTTTGTAGAAACGTAAGACTGCCAGAAATTTCTGTTCCTTTCAAAAAAATTAGCTGAAGTTGAGGAGTAAATTCAAAAGCCACTGGGAAGTAGAAGGATAATGATAAGGAGGGGAGAAAAGACTGACAGCAGCATCACATAAGCCATTTTCCTTATCAAATCAATCTAAAAAACACCAAACAGTAACTCCAAGCCAAAACAGAGACAAATGGTACAGTTAGTTATTTTCACGTGATTCAGTGCTGTACACTGAAGAGATCTGACATTTTTGCAGTGTGCAACGTAGCAACAAAAACTTGGTTCAGAGAGCAGTATAGCTGCAACCATGCAGTATTTATAGTCCTCTCTCAGTGTCTCTCTGCTGCTCCTGTCCCCCTGGTGAATTAGCCGGGATGCTGCCCCCCAAGCACCATGTGCTGCAGCTGCTTCCACTGCTGGAGCAAAGCCTTCACCTTCCCAGCCTGCTGCAGAATAAACATTCCCAAAAGGACACAGGTCAAACCTTCCCTCAGATTTGGCAAGTTTCAAAATTAGAAATGTTCCAATATTGGTATGAATTTTAACATGTGGAATGAAAATGTCAACTTTTTCACACTCTCTGTTTTCATGGTAATATGTACATTTAATGAGAATCTTATATACAGGAAGATAACCTTGTTTGCAGGCATTTCTCTGTGCCGGGTTGCAGACCTAAGAACATAAAAGTTACTAATAAGAGCAAAGCTCAAGCAAATTCAACTACTGAGTAGATAAGACATGTCTATAAACTCCTTGGCAGACAAACATGCATTTATTCTGCCAGTATTCTGACTCACACAAACACAAGTCAACAAAAATCATACAACCATATTGGCAAACTCAAGAGAATATTTCTGCATAACTTCCCAACGCTATTTCAATGCCAGAGGGCCCCAGTTTCTGTTTCTGAACTGGCTCCCAGCCGACCAGCCAGCTTATCTGCACAGATGTCTGCACAGCCATAGACAAATATCCATCTCTGGAAATTTATGGGGATGGCACAGAAAATGGACATACTGAAACACTCAATGATTAAGCATTTTGGAGCATTCAACTACAGGATTAGCACGTTTTAATTAATATTATTTAAAACGACACATTTCATTCATTTATCCCTAACTTTTCTGCACACACAGCCCCTACAATCTTAATGCTATCACAGCATCCTAAATGTTTTCTCTATTTTCATGTACACAAAAATGTCATCAACCTTGAAGACCCTTTTATTTGAACATAAGTTCACATTACTAGCAGCTTCTGAAATCAAAGATAATTTATACATCATGTCTAGAGAATATGAATACCAGAAGGGTTCACATGACTACAGAACACCTTACATGACCCAGTTTAGTAAAAAACCACCAAAGCAGTGCAGTTATGCTACATGCAAGTACTAACTGCTGCTTTAACAGTACACTCATACAATTTATAGACAGCTGAAGGCACTTTGCACTGTAAGGCTCCAGGCAGTCCATTAGTTTAGTAATACTCAGAGACTCCCAGACGTCTTTAATACTAATAGACCCCAAACACACACACTGAATTCTGCACTTTTTTCCCATGTTAAATCAAGAGCTCAAATACTGAGGTAAGTACTAGGACCAAGGCTTGGGTCTCTGGCACATATGCACATGATGGATTCAAATGCTGCTTGAGAGAGACTTAATAAGCAAACCTGATTTGATTCCAGCTCAGCAACGAATAAAGCGACAAGCTGAAAAATTAATTTAGCAAGGGAAAAGCTATTTGAGACTTTGAGGGACTACTATCATCTAATTCTGCCACGATATAAAGGCAAAGCAAATAAAGTCTCTTCACAAGGTCGAAATGCAAACAGAATCAGGAAAACAGTTTGAGAAAGTGGAAAAATGGCTATTTTATCCATCAGGAGAGACCATATTTGGGCATATATTTAAAATTCAGAACAGAAAGCACTCCACATGGACCTTTTTAGAACTAAATATGAAGTCTACAGCTGTTTGAACACTTACTGAAATGAATTCACGTATTTGTGACTCTTGGTTTTTTGCTATGCTCGACTACTCTAATCTTGTTTTCCTCAGCAGTCTAAACGTAACGGCTTAAATGCTTGTATATTGTGTGGTAGCAGAGAATGGTCTTCAAATATGCCAGATGCTTTGGAGCTTCAGATTATTCATTACTTATGGCAGCAAGTTCATGCTAGCAGCAAAAACAAAAATGTAATTCCTGTCCAAAACCAGACAATATAAATATGTACTGTTAATTTCATATACACTAAAGACACAGAGAACCTCCACAGTCCCACACATTGCCTCTTCAAAGACACTCAGCAGATGCAGGAAAAAGGCAGCATCAAGAATTTGGACAACAAAATATACCAACATAAGCAAAGTGAGCACAAAACCAGGGATGTTCCATGCAAATGCAAAGCAGACCTACAGAAGAGATCTCTCGGCCACTCCTTCCCATCTAGGCAGCAGACAGCTTCGTCCAATTCCCTGGACTTGGAGGAGATGGGAAGACAAGGTTCAAAGTCATGAGCAGGACTTTATCCCACTTACCTGAGCTGTGCTCAGGGTCCCCTCACTGGCCAGTTCAGCAGACCCAGATCACTTCCATGAGACAGACTCTGCCTGGACCATGCAACAGCAGAGGACTGCTGAGTTGTTTTCACTTTTGCTAGTTTTGTGCAATGTTCATGACCCTACCTGGACCTGTGTTGCAGCTGACTTGGTTTTAATGGCCCTTATTAAACCTGTTTCCAACACTTAGCAAATTAAATAGTTGTTAGACCTCGCTTTGTGGTTTTGACCTGCACACAAACTGCAGATCTCTTAATGCCTTTGCCATGTGTAATGCAGAAGGAATAGTGCATGGGTGAAGTTAAGATTATATGCAACTCCCTTGCTGAAGTGACATGCTCTTGTCTCTGCTCCACACCCACACAAATTGAGCACTTGCATTTGGAAGCCAAAAGGGGTGTGTGGTGCTATAGTATGAGCATATGAAGCAAAACTTTCTTGTGACAGGAAGAGCCAGGAATTTATGTATTTGATGTATGAAGCTTGTTTAGCCTAAATAAATGTGGAGTACAGTAACCCATAAATAAACAAGTTGATATAAATATGAATCTATCAGGATCTGAGAAGATCCAAACTTTGCTATTTCAGAATAAGCTGAATGTATCTAACTGATCCAATTTAGGCAGAATTCAGGCCTTTCCTACAAACATTTCCCACTTTTAAATAGAAAACAAATAGTCAGGGGCTTTAAATGGGACAAGCACGGTAACAGGCAAAAATCCTTCCCAAACTCAAAATGGTACTGGGCAGTACTGCTGCCCAAACTGTCTTGCAGAACTTCTAATCCAACATATCATTGTGCTGCTTTACACCAGCGATCTCCCAAGTACAGGAGCTATAGTAGGAACCCTTAGGGCAACAGATTTCTTGATTTCCCTCCTCCTCTCACAAAGTGGGACAGCCACCAATTCAGAGCATACCACTCATGGCTGCTGGTTTCTCTAACAGATTATTTAGTGTAGTATAATCTTCATTAAAAAGGTCCCTTTAGGGAAAACACTGAAGAATGAGGATCAGAAGAGCTTGCAAGATATTTAAATAGCAGCTGTATTCCAAACAGTTGGACAGACAATCACCTGAAGCAGAGCATGGTTTAACTTACATCATGAGGATTCTTGAGACCTCTGAGCGTGGAATCAACTAAGGAGAATTAAAATAGGGAGACGACATGAAGCAATTCTGTCGCCTGACACTTCATTAAGGGATGGTTCGTAGCCACCAGAACAACTGCAGTATACACAATACTCTGACTGAGCATTAAAGTCAAGCTCATGAATAAAACGTACACTGCCAACAATCCTTTTCCATCCCCAAAAAATATCTGGATGTCTTGCTAAAAGTCTGTGTGGAACCTATCCAATGCCTATGTTAAATATTTCTAAAATGAAGCATTTTCACTCCAAAACATAAACTTATGGAGACTCATATTACTAGGAAAGCCATGACATATAATATAATAATAATATAATTCCAAACAGCTTAAATTCTGAGTTTATGATAATGAATCAAAGACCAGAATCAAATCCTGCATTTTTTGCCTGTTTGTAGCAAATTAAAAGAAATATTAAATTATGGAAAGAAAAATACCTCCTTCCTATGCTTATCTAAACATAAAATGGCAATATAATTAAAGTAATAAGTATTACTGCAAATTATAAGCAATCAGTGATGAAAGAAAAATGTGTCATCCTCAGTTCATGGCTCATAATTATTTCATTTCCCGAATACTGCAAAATCTATAATAACTAATAAATAATAAAAACTTTTCGAAAAGCCAGAAGGTACATTTTTCATGTAACTCATCAGATCTGTCCACCTCCATGAAGTCAATCCCAAATTTTGCACTGCAAAGTTGCTACTCTCTTGTTCTATGAGAAAGTGGACAACATTGAAACATAGATTCACAGAAAGACTTGTACCCATTTTCCACCTACACCTGTAACTGGATTTTGAGACTGAACTCAAAGGAAAACCTGTCAACTGTATTTACCAAACAAAAGTGAGCTGCTTGGTTTTTAGACTTCAGCACTTTCAAAGGGTTGTGAATGTTTCCAGCTGTTGATCAAAAAGGAAACAAATATTTTCAAGAAGTAAATGAAATCCACAGATTATGATTACCTAAAAAGAAGAAATAGCTTTCATCTACTCAAACTATCAGATTACTGTATTTGCCACACATTCAGCAGTCCAAATGGCTCTATTTTATTTACATGTACCATCTCAACAATCATTGCTGCGTTGTGGAAACATTTGTTACAGTTTTGACAACAGGAGGGACATTATTCCCCCCAGTTATAAATCACAAATCACTGACGGCAGCTGCAGCCTCTGTTTCTTTATCATTCTCTTGAAGACCGGAATTTTAGTGAAAGACAGGATTTCATTAACTTTCCTGGCTGAGCTATGGTAAGTGAAGAGAGATGAAAGATGGAGTAATGAAAGGGAGAGAAACCAGAGTTGTGGCTGACCTGTGCAAGGAGACCCAACCTGTTCAGATGTAAATTATTCAACTGTCAGACCTTGTCTGTAACTCCAGTGATGTGAACACACAGGTCAATCCATTCCCATTCGGTTCAGTTTATTTGCAACACATTTGGGGGGGGTTGGGTTAAAAATTTGGTTAAGAAAAAACATCTGCCATTATCAGAAGAAATAAACCAATTTTTATCATGCTAGCTGTATTTAAAGGAAATAGAAATGCAAGATAAAATGCAGCAATATATTTCAAATAATTTGATCAACCTGTCATGGAATATTAAAGTGTTCTTACTAAAAATACTATGACAGCCATGTCAGTAATAAAGAAAACATTTGTGCTAATTTAAAATTTTGTTAAGATTTAGCAAGCAAATAACCACGCATATAACAAGCTGCAAAGGTTAAGAGCTGCTGCCACATGATCTCAAGAAAATTCATCAGGCCTAATTAATCTGATGGTGCACAGTCTCTTCGTTGAGAAAATTAAAAACAAAGCAAGAAAAGTGAAAACCACACAAAATACAAGTTGTTCAGTTTATCCCAGATCACCAGGGATACATTCTTCTCATTCCATTAACACGGTGCAGGGAGAGATGTCCTTTAAGTGAGCAACATGTGAGCCTTGCCTTGTAGCAGATTTCAGGCAGACACCCAGGCAGGGTTTGCCTCCCTAAATGCAATCGCTCAATTCAACAGGATCTGGGACATAGCTTCCTAGTCCAGCCTTGGATTTACTTGTGAAATGTGGTGAGATGGAAGGGAACCAGATGAGAAAATAAAACCACAAGAAAACACAAGCCTCATAACATGCTATGAGCACAGTTTACAATGAATGAGACCTAAGTAGGTATAGCAAGTAATAAAACATTCCCATTAATTATTTGAGCTGCCTAAACGGGGATATCCCCATGTATGTTGGAGAGTATCCAACCAGATTAGACTCATTTATATTATAACACAGGTTTATGTGCTTTAACACAGCCACTATGTAGAGCGGAAGCAAATCTTGGGCATCCTTAACAACAATATATTGTCTTTTTAGTTTTACTCTAGGATAGGATTCTCTTCTTTCCCTTATGAATACAAATAGCAAACAAACAAGACTCAAAGAACTGGAAGCACAACAAATGGGAAAATACAAAAGCTTTCCACAACTTACAAATTTATAAGTCTTTGCGCATTTTGATAGCCACATGCAAGCAAGGCATTAAGATCACAAGCTCACTTAAAACAACCTGGTATCAATTTTGAGTCTCATTAACAACCCACCATCTCCAGGGAAGTCACTGTTCCCAGGCAAACACATCTTCTCTGATAAAGGGACGGGAGAAAGGAGAATAAAATTGACAGATGTACAAAAGTCTCAGCGGAGATCTCAAGTTAGACAAATAAAACCCATGCCAATCAACCAAATTATGCAACATTTATTTACATTAGCTGAAAACACACTGAAATTTTCATGACAAAAGAATTACAGCAGGAAAAGAAACCCCTAAAAGGCAGCCTGGCCCTTTTATGTAAAGGACACTTGACTCCAGCTGTCTCCAGTTGAGTGCCCATGAGACACAGCTGCGCTGTGCTGCCTTCCCTTCACAAAACACATCACCTCGGCGATGTTGTTACCTGTGCCCGCATGCCATTACTGATACGAAGACATGAGCTATGTGCTGGTGGGTCAGCAATGCACTGGGTTTACTCTCTGCAGGAAGGTTGTTTGTTGTGCTGGTGCTGAGTTCTGACAGGCAGCTTTGCACCCGTCCATCTCCCCGCTGCACAGTTGCACATCACTCGTGTGGACAGTGCCATCCCTATCCCCGTGAGCCTTGTTCAGCTTTTTGCCGGTTACGTGCCCGGACAGACATGGCTGGATATACCCTGTACGAGGACTTGGCCCATTTATTACCACAGCATTGAATTTAAGGTCTGCTGACTCGGGTTCTGCAGAGAAGTACAAAATACTGTTCCTTCTCTGAATCACCACAGAGATATTTAGCACATTAGTGGAACTTCATTTATTAATACCAACAAAGCATCTGAGCCATGGATATAAAATCCTTGCTCATTTAACATATTGCAGTAAACAGTTATACCAGACATCAGTTTGTTTATTTGCTTGGATTTTCCAGAAAGGATCTACTGCACAGAACTGCACAATCAGTTATTATATCTGCAGGGGATTTATTCAGCACTATATCCTACTCATAAAATGAATGTAATTTAGGGTCTTCAATTTTTACAAACATGGATCTGTCTACAATATGGAAAGTGTAAATACAATTAAAGATAGCACATATACTTTTCCCTAACTTTCAGATATGGGTCACACTGCCTTTTGCCATGTGTTTCTTCTGTTCATAGCTTGTTCCCTTCTCTGGTTTTAGCTGCCTATATATGTTAATTAGTCTTGTTCACGTAACCTAGATTTGTTATCCACAAATTTGTTTATTTAGTCCCATAAATACTACGAAATAATATAATACTAAGAAAATTTATCCCCAAATAATAAGGTGTTGTAAAAGTCATATATACCTATAAAAAGACACTCGGCTACTACGGATCACTAAACCAGCTCTGCAAAGATGTAGATTGCTATATGGAGAACTGACCTTCCATGCAGAAAAAATAAACGTTAATATGCCCCAAAGCAGTATATGGCCACGTAGCTTGTTAAGTGAATTCAAATATTCAAATACACAGTGTAGTTGTAACCTCTGTTTGAGTGATCTTTGCCCTGAGAAACAGAGTATTTTGATTCAAATGCAATCTCAGACAGAAACAACCCTTCCCTTCTTCCCGCTGAAAATACAAGATGTGTGTCTGTCAGGAGTTAAACAAAGTTAACACTGCAGGGTGTCACCCTGACCTAAGCTACAATTCCAGGGTGCACCACAGACTTAAAAAGAAAGAAAAAACGTATCTGGAACTGTGAAGAGCACATTTGTGGGTGTGAAATACAAAAACACTCATTTGCTGAAAGATGTATACGACTTCCACTAAACTATTCTTTAATCTCTAGGTGACCGAGTATGCTTTTCTGACTATGTGGAAGAAATAAATAAAAGCAGGGATCACAAAATAGGTGTAAAAGTCACTACTGGTAATAATCCCCAGAGAAAGATCTGAGCAGCCTGACCTCTCTGAACTAACCCAGAGGATTCCAAAGAGAGCTCTTCCTCCAAAGAACAGCTCTGGGTCCTATTTCCTACAGGGAACGAATCTCTAATTGTCCGCAGAGCTACATCAAATAGCAAAATTTAGATCACACTCTGAGCGTTTCCAGCTTAACGTTCAACAAGGTCTAGGAGAAATCTGAAGGGAGGAGAGAAGCTGGCAGCAGGAAGCAGCAGAAGGTGATGACCGGGTAAGAAAATGGCAGATTGAATATGAAGTTGATAAATATTAAGTGATATTGGCAAAAACAGCTCTACACATTCAGCAATGGAAACTGAGTTAATTACTGCCATTCAATACAGTATTTAGCAAGTGTCGGGTTTATGTGCTGCATTCACAGTAACTAAAATATTAGGAAAAATACAGAACAAAATAAAAGACACTAAGTCACATGAAATGAAGGCCCTGGCTCTATTCTTCCCCTGTCTTCCTCCGAGTCTGGAAAGAGCTAGGGTGGAATTAGAAAAGCTACAGAAATTTGGCCAGGAAAATAAATATAGAAAACAGCTAGCACGCACAGAAAAAAAAATGTATTACAACTTTTTAAGCTTGGGGAAAGTTTACTGAGAGGTATGTACCATCATGAGTGGCTGGAGAAAACAAGCAGACTACTTCTTACCTCCTCTAATAAAAGGAGTAAGAAACAGCAAGTGAGTCTCACAAGCTCAAAACACACCATGAAGCTGAGGAACTCACTACCACAGGATGCCAACAGTCACTGAAGCTCTGCACATGTTCAAAGCACAACTGAACACCATTCCTGGAGAAAAACCTGTCAAGGGCTCTGAACGTACCATGTCACTGCCTCCGTGAGATTATTGGCCACAGCTTCAGCTGGGAGAGGTACCACAAGCATTATGGAAAAACCACAAATCTAACCTATCCAATGTTATCCAGTCAAAATTTAGTTTGGTACCGTATTACCAAGTCCACCTGCAATGGTCCAGTTTGGCCACAACTTGCATTGCAAGGCTGCTCTGTCTCTATCCACCTCCCCTTTACCCTCCTTGACAGCAACGTGATGTGGGTGGATGCTATCTACACAGCATCTCAACTCCAACGAGTCACATCATTATCCTTTCTTATTGTTATTAGGAACATTATAACAGTACCAACCACAGAAAAATCAGAAGAAATTATGGCACTGAAAAGGCATGCAAAGAACATTCGCTGCACATAAATTTTGCAGGACACTTGCATGGAAATTATGAGTATGGAAATTATAACTACATGATTTTTAGTAGGAAAAAAAAAAAGTGAATAAACGGCATTGAGGGGAAAACAATAAGGACTATGTTTATAGCAATATTTTTCAGATAAATCTTCAGAGGACAAATCACATGAGTATCTCGCATGGCTCATTAGTACCAATAAATGAAAACACAATAGTAAGCAACCCAAATTAAGTATCATCACTAAATGCTAACAGAATCAGTTGTTAATGGCCTATTAGCATCATAATTAGCAAACTGGATATTTATGCTTGTTATCTATCGTTCAATTTGCAAAGAATATTTTGAATAGCTTAAAACACAACATTATCAGTAAAAGTTCAGCAAGTTCACTGATGACACTGAGCTGTGTCGTGTGGTGACACTCTGGAGGGAAGGGATGCCATCCAGAGGGACCTGGCCAGGCCGGAGTTGGGCTCATGTGAACCTTACGAAGTTCAACAAGGCCTTGCCCATGGGTCGGGGCAATTTCAAGCACAAACACAGGCTGAGCAAGGAGTGGATTGAGAGCAGCCCTTCAACAGGTAACTTGGAGGTGGTGGATGGAAAACTGCCTGTGAGCCAGCACCGTGTGCCCACAGCCCAGAAAGTCAACCATGCTCTGGGCTGCATCAGAGCAGGGTGGGCAGCAGGGCCAGGGAGGGGATTCTCCCCCTCTGCTCCGCTCTGGGGAGACCCCCTTGCAGTGCTGGGGCCAGCTCGGGGGCCCCCAACAGCAGAAGGACACGGACCTGCTCAAGTGGGGCCAGAGGAGGCCACGAAGATGCTTGGGGGGCTGGAGCAGCTCCCCTGGGAGGCCAGGCTGAGAGAGTTGGGGTGGGGGGGAGACCTGAGAGCAGCTTAAAGCAGGGACAGGAAGGGTGGGGAGGGACTCTGGATCAGGGGGTGTGGGGACAGGCTGAGGGGTAATGGTTTTAAACCAAAAGAGGGCAGTATTTAATTAGATATTAAGAAGAAATTCCTTACTGTGAGGGTGGTGAGGCGCTGGCCCAGGGTGCCCAAAGCAGCTGTGGCTGCCCTCTCCCTGGAAGTGTCTGCTCTGGTGGAAGGTGTCCCTGCCCATGGCAAGGGAGTTGGAACTAGATGATCTTTAAAGTCCTTTCCAACCCAAACCATTCTATGAAAAGTCCCACCTGAAATGTGACATTTCCAATTAAGAGGTGACTGAGTTTCCCCATAACGCACTAAGGTTTACTTTTGGATCTCCTAGATGCTCTGAAAACCCTGTATCAAGACATTGTTTCATAGAGAGAGAAGGGGAAAAAAAAAAAAAAAAATCAGATTCTCTCCTCCCCAAATAAAGCACAATTCCTAAGTGTCTTCCAAGAATGCTTTGTTGCCAGCATTGACCAGGTTTCCTTACCATACCAAGCAGAGAACTGCAAGGCTGAGGTCAACACATTCCCCAGTTCAACAGTATTCAGATATTATGTTTTGGGTTTAACCCAGTCCAACTCAGACAGCATCATTAGAATTCTTTTTTCATTGTTCCAAGAAGTCTCTTACCCTTATTAGAAGCTTTGTCTTGGTAGTCATATGCTACAAAGCCTATACAGTACAATATCCACTGTACAAAAATGTACTTTATCTGTTTTAAACCAATCTACCAATTTCAACTAGCAATTTCAATTTTTAGCTACACACTACCCTTCGTCCTTGCACAGCTTAAATCAGAATAAGCCCAGAAGGTTCAAAGGATGATCCTGTTTGACTCTCAGCTTCATCATCTTTTGGTTCCCCTAGCTCTAGGGCTGTTCTGCGAGGGGACCAGTCCTCCTCCTTCCACCCACACCCAGCCCTGAGTGATAGCTGCTCTGTCTTTCTCTTTCCCATACTTGCCTGGCCTGAAGGTTTTCACAGCCTCTGCTTTTTAACTGCCTGTTAAATTTCTTTTGAGAAAGGGAGAAAACTTTTACCAAAGACTCTGGGAGGTTACGCTTCCCTTATCACATGGCCACCAATGACATTTACAACAGCAATCCCCACAGCAACTCTGGAATGCAACCCAGTAAATAAGAAATAAAACACAAAGCAGTTAAAGGTTTTTTCCCTGGCAAGGGATAAAGTGGATGTGAATGCTTTGGGTAAGACAAACTAAAATCTAACTTACATATTTCTTTTGCCATAATAAAATTTCTAAAATCCTATTGAACCAACGTAACTTTGTTTGCAGCTTCTTTTCGGGAGTATGCCAGTAGAACTAAAATAACATTTACTTTGGTAGCACTAAAAGTCAGCAGCAGCTCTTCTGCACGCTCCTCTGATCTTGAGTTGAAAAGTACTACACAAAAGCCTTGTACCTTACTAATTCCTGCTTTGGGGATCATTGTCATTGCTGTGGCTTGAGATGCAATAGTTAAAAAAAAAAATAAAAATGTTCCCAATGCGCATAACTATCAATTACTTACACACAATATTATTTTCACGGCTTTTGAAACACATTTCTCAGCCTTTTCAAGAAATTGAAAACAACTGTTCTTAGGCCACCGCGCTCTTTTCTCTTTACAGAAACCTAAGCATTTCACAAAGGACAGACCAAATTAATGACATTGTTTAGGAGACCTCACTGAACAGTCCTTGGGGCAACACATTCCATCATGACCTAAGAAATCATGACGATCTTTGCAATGGAAAAGAAGTACATGGAAAGGTAATTTCAGGCATTCCAGTGAGTTTTACATATTGCCAAAAGTGACACCACCAATAGTGTGTCTCCATCTACCTCTGAGCAGCTCCAGTCAGGGTACACAGACATCCTGCAGAATTCCTCTGACTGAGCAACAGATGAGTGCACCTAGAATATTTCTTAACTAGTTCAGTGACCCTTCTAAAGCATTATAATTCAGTGAGCGTGCCAGGAATTTGCCACACTGTCCTTTTTAAGAAAGTGTCACCCTGTTATCAGCCAATCCATTAATTAAATCATGCACATCCAGAAACTAGAGCAGGAATGTACACCCCCCTGCATGGGCCTACATGCTCTTTTAGCAAAATGCTCTACACCAACAAGCAAGTGATTTTTGTCTTCCTCACACACAGGTGAATTAATGAAGAAATTTTCAAGAAACAGTTAAGTGATTATCATCAGTAGAAAAAACTAGTGTGTAACATTCAGTGAATACTTCAGGAAAAATAAATTCAATTACAGTTTCTCAGCTTAATAAACTATTTACCAGCAAGCTTTTAGCTGACCACTTCAGGCAGATTAAATACCAGACAAATTAGGCCCAACAGACATCAAGAAGGTGTTTAGTGCATTCTCTGCCCTGAAGCAAGATAAAATAGACCTAGGTATATGCCAACAGGTATCTCTTACTTGTTCTTACAAGTGTTCAGTAACAGAGACTCTACAAGCTCCCTAAGAAGCCTGAAACGAAAATAAGCATGAACCAAATAACCCTTACACACACAGGTAGAGTACAAGGCGTGGCATCCCTTGTACCAGCCTCTCAGACTTTCACATGGCAGAAATATCAAGTATACAAGATAGCCGTGAAGCAAAAATGCACAAAGTATTTACAGTTACCTAATAAAATCACTTCAATGGTTACATGACTGTTTATCTAAATGCATGATAGTATTCAAGTATTTCATATGAATTTATTAATTCATTTTGAAAGAATGTTAGCATGGTTTGAACTGGCAAAATTATGCCCATATTTTATTACAGCAAGACTGTATATACTGATTACTTCCTCCAGCTCTACTACTTGGGGTTTTTTACCTTCCATTTTTACATTACATTTAAGCCAGACAGCTTTTATTAAAAAGGCAAAAACAATGTTCTCTATGGTATGTAGCAGGATGAAATGCCACCTGTTTAACACCTCGAGGCACTGCTGGAACACAAACATTTCTGTATATATTTGCAACTATCAATGCCACATCTGTGTACAGTTTGTGAGAGAATGACAAAAACATTCTGTGGGTGAAATGTAACATGTTGAGGAAATCAGGAACTTGCGCATCAGCCAGAAGTGCCCAAGGGGACCCAACCAAACTCTCCCACTGATGTGATTCCACAGACTCAGTGGAAAGTGAGTCTAAAACAGGAATTAAATTAATTTTTGTTCATTTTCATATTGAGCTTTATTTTCTTGTTGTTTTACATCTGTGAATCTGGTTCTATAATCACAGAATTTCTTTATTACTCAAGGAAAGATCTAGTATTTACATGGAAATCGGAAGTCCTTATCTCTTAACCAACTGACATATAAGTAAAGGTCTAGAAAACAAGTAATCTTGTTCACTCTTCTGGTCACCAGTTGAACAGATGTCTTTCAGAGATTGCATATTTAAAGATTTGTATACACGATGCTTCTCATTCTAAAAACTCTTCAAAATATTATAATTTATAGCTACTTACTTAGCGATTACAATACAATAAACTGTTTTAAAAAAAATAAAAGAAAAAAATTCCCAAATTTCCAAACTGAAAAGCTAAAGCCACCATCTAGTTCGAGCAGGCTTTTTTTAAAAGAGAGAAAGACAGATTAAAAAGCAGTTTTCAAAGCGAGAGCTGACAGAACTGGAGAGAAGCTGAAATACCGAATAGTAATTTCATAAATAATTCAGCTGTACCCAAATGCTAAGAGGGAAAAAAATAAAAACAATGATTGCAACAACATTGTGGAGCAAGTCTTGGGTTAATGATTACACTGATAGGCAATATAAATTACGAAGCGTCATTAATTAGACTATACTTCCTAGGACCATTTTACACTTCTGGAAGACCAGTAAGGGAATGTTGATATCTGAGGACCTCAGTACAATATTATCTTCAGTTTCATTTAAAAATTATAGAATCTTAATTATCAATAAATATTAATTAATATACTACTACACATCATTAGGCACTACACAATATTCTGTCAATGAATAAAAATAGTAGGCATGAACAAACTGTACAAAAAAAAGTCAGTATGCATTTTCTGCTGGAAGTGTATTACCAAGAGCTGAGAACATTGCTAAACTGCTACATTCAGCGTAACTGGCATTGTATTTGGCAAACAAGGGAGCTTTGCAAAAAGGGAAGCAAAAAGTAGTTTGATGAATTTAATTTCATGGAGTTCTACTCCTTCTTTATCAATCTGAAGCCTCATGTAAGGAAAGTTTCACAGTAATCCTCAAAGTTTTACTCCAGTTTTGTTGACAGAAGAGAAAGTGGTACCAAATAGGTGGATTACCACAGGAGAGAAAATGTCAAGGGAATGTTTAAATTTTCAGTTGAACTTGAAAGTTCAACCTCTTTCTCTTTTCTGCCTTCAACACATACAGACGGTTTGTATTTCAGGAACTCATTAAAAATTAAGATCATGCCCTCAATAGAAAGGAAGGCGGAAAAGCCATCAGACACAAGAACGCTGTTGTATGTAGACATTTGGGATTAGAAACATAATCCACTGGAAACCAAAGAAACAGTGACACACTATGATCCAGCTCCATGGGATATAAGCCACTGCACTGCCATCACACAGCTCTGAGGTATCACTCTCCTCAAGATAAAAAACGAAGAATACAGTGTTATTGGGATATCACGGAAAGGGGAACGGGAGGAAGGAGAAGCATAAAGAAGCAAAATACTACCTTGGACCATTTTTTGTAGTATGGATCTTTTAGGGAACTTAATATATTTTCTTCCATGTGGTATTTAAAGGATGCTTCACAGTGCCTGCTCTTTGCACTAACACTTGCAATTTTGAAGTTGGTTCTGAGGTGGCATAACTGACTTCAGAGCTACCAGCACCAGCTGAGGATCTCAAAGTACAGAAAACAAACACTTTTGTTCCTCAAATGTTTTTCATGGGTACTGATGTAAAAAAAATTCACATTGCTTTATTGTGCACACTTGTTTTGCAGATGACTGACAAGCTAAGTGGCATTCACAGTAATAGAAAAACATAACTTTTCAAGCCTGAGCATAGAAATGCAAAGGGCAGAGGAAAAATCAGAATTTGTCAAAAGCTAAGTTCTTTCATGATAGCATTTTCAAGTATTTGTTTAGAGGTAATCTTCACTACCAAGTAAACACTGTGCTGATGGCAAGATGAAGCACTTTCCTCATTCACACAGCAGGAGCATTTAAAAAAAAAAAAAAAAAAACACCATGTTTTTCTTCTGTAATGCTTTTTCATCAGATGGAATAATGGTAGGTTCAGTTCAATTTTGCAGGTGGTGCTTGTGGTATTTGCAAAGCATAGACACCACCTCAACTACAGGCTGGTAAGGTGGCAGACATCAAAGGACAAACTGTAAAGATGGTATGCAGCGACTACCAGCAGCCATGGTGGTCATAGGAAACCTCAAAACTAAGGTCAGACTGCAGGAGGAGAGGGACAGCTGCCTCTGACACCCGCTCGCATCCCTCCCAGCTGTAACTACGCAAAGGGCGGCACTGGAGGGAGCTCAGACTTCCAGCCAAGGGAAAGAAAACAGATTAAAAACAGTGTCCAGAGGTGCGAGACAACTTCTGTGGGGTGAAAGGCCAGGAGAGATATTTAGTGCTGACCTTGAGATCGCTCTCCCCTCACGTACGACCTTACAGCTCCGCTCTCGGACACGAGGTCGCACAGCAGCTGGCACCCTGCTCCGCTTGTGCTTTCCGATGGGGAGTGGGTGGATCAAAGCAGATGTAACAGGGCTGAAAGTGAGAAATGGGAAAAACGTTAAATTTCTGTGGGCTGTTGACTTCCCAAGCAGGTTTCAGGCCCATTTTAGAGAGGACGGAGAGCAGAGCTGCCAGCCTTCCACCTGGCAGCTCCTCAGTCCTCCCCGCTCAAGCCAGAGTCACCGGAGCACAAATGATGACTTTTACGGGATCCAGAAGCCAGGTCTGCCATCCCTGGCAAGCGACCACCTCTGCGAGCTCAGGCAGGAAAGAGAAATTCACTCTTGCAAAGATGGCTGAGCCTCATGGGAAGAAGGGCCCTCCAGTAGGGCCAATCTCTATTCACCACCGAAGGCACTCAAACCACTAAAGTTAGGTGAAATGAAACCAACCCTTAATTAAATGTATTTCAAAGCAGTAAGGTCCTGTAAGCCATTCAGTGAAGGCCACAATTTTGCCTTGGTTCCTGCCCTCCTTCATTATGATAGCAGGCAGTGGAAAAAAAACAAGGTGTCTCTTCACTTGAGTCCTCTTCTAGATCTCTCCTCTCAGGAGCCCACAGCTGACACATCTTGCTGATCCTAATATGAATTACATGCTTATGAGCTGCAATTGCCTGCAGCAGACAAGCCTTGTCTACCAAAAAACATTGCCATTTCATTTTAAACTTTTCAACTTTTTCAGGTCTAATCTGAACAGTGTATCAGTACATGCTAGTACTAAGCTGAACTAGGTCTTTGGGTACACATCAACTTTTGTTGCTCCCACAGCAATTGCAGCTTCTGGGAGTTAATACAAGACATTCTTACTGAAAAATACATAAAGCAACCAAGGATAAGGTTAAAAAAAAAGAAAAATTGGCCAGCAGTCACATTTCTTTTTATTATTCCTAGGAACAGACAATGGGTAACAAAAGATATGTGACTATCAGTAGTAGGAAAGGGTACCATCTTCCTGCTTAGGTTTTTCAGGCTATAATAGGCTTCAGAAAATCCTATCTTAATCTTTCCTGGAGAAGACAGAAATTGTACAGTCCACAGCACTGATGGCACGGTCATTCTGCAGTCTTGTTAAAGTAATGTATAATAACAAAACTAGTAACAATAGACTACACCAAAGTCATGTCCTATGAGAGTATTGTCTAATTAGATCGATATCATTTAAGAGAGACATAACATTTCAAAGAACTACAATCATTTATAGTGCACTTGAAAATCTATTTTCAGAAATAATGGCTACAAACATGTACACGTGCTAGACTAAATTAATGGGCCAAATTACTGAGCTTGCTACAGCGATGGCATGCTGTATGGGAATCTAATTGGAAAGTAGCTGGTCTAAAAGAGCCAGTGAAAGATTTCCACAGGTCAGTTACCTGACAGTTTAAAATTTACTTTTACTGCTACCAACAAATCCCTAAGGGCATGTCCTGGGAGTAACCCAAAGGCTGGCAAGTGGCAGAAGTTTTATTACACTCAATTTTTCATCAAATCAGGCCTTTTGAAAGCCCCTCTCCAGAGAAGAGGTGAGTGGGAGCAGCAGGCGTCTGACTCCTCCTCCCCGCTTGCGGCGTGGCAGAGAGGAATGGCTCTCATGGGAATCCCTTCAGTTTCACAATTTCATAAGGGGCATTACATGGTGGAGGAACTCAGTGCGCTCTTTTTGATTAATTTAAAAAAATCTCTGTATGTTACAGCTATCAACAAAACATTTGAAAATAGTGGGGAAATGAGAAAACATGACAATTTTAACCAAAAGATGCCCGTTAACCGAAATGCAACATGGTTTCCAGTGACACACCCTATTCACATTACTCTCTTTCACTGGAAAAGCTGCTTTCAAAATACGCGTATGAGGAACATCAATGTCATTCACTAACAGCCAACCACACATCACAGTTTCTGCAATCAGCCCTTCTTTTAAAATAGGTTGATGGGATCTGAGCACAGGCTTTTCTCATTACAAAGACATCTTTTTGTACCCCGAAAAGTCTTATCTCAAATTCTTTAATGATATGCCTATTTTAATTATAGCCTACATTTTGGTTAAAAATTAGATTGGAGCCCATACATAACGCACTGTCAGTGACAACTTAAGCTACCAAGACAACCGGTCCAGATTTCCTACTAAAAAAGTTCTGAGAGGAGACACTTCAAATGTTTCCCAAGAAGGGGCAAGTAACTTTGAGTCTTTTAGACCTAAGTCAACATCACAGACTTTCAGCTGCAAAATTGGCTGACTGCAACTTTTGCAGCTTAATGAAAAAACTGAACACCAGTTCAACCAGAAAGGCAGAGAGCCAAAGAGTGTATAAGAAGTAAAGCTAAATTTGGAAAAGAATTTTACATTTCTTACAGGGTGGGAAACAAAGACGTTAGTTTTCACCAGCAACAGAGATTCTTCTACCAGAAGGATTAAATACATGGCATTTTAAGGACTTTTTCTAACACTTTTGCTGCCTTTTCTACTGATTATTTTTATGCATATGTCCCACACGAAGGTCAAACACTTTCTCCCTGTTTATGATTATCATAATGCAACATTTTAACTGTGATAGGCTTCATTCTTGGTTATTTCTCTCCATCTCTGCTGCTTTAATATCTATCATCTTTCTTTGTTTTTCTCACCTACCCTTTTTTCCCCTCATTGCTCTAGTTGGGCTTCATTCCAGCTGGTACAACCCATCAGTGACCATTAGCTGTAAATGATGCAGAAACAGATCTCCCTACCTGAGACTTAACAAAGTGAAAGGATGACCCAAAGAAGTCACAAACTATTCAAGACACACAGCCTCTTCTTGCATCCCCAGGTAAAAGTCATGATGGTGGAACTGTTGGATGATTTAAAATATTTATATTCCAGTGTTAACACAAATTAAAGGAGGAGTATCCTGATAATAAGAATAAGGATTGTTGAACATATTCTCTGTTAGACTGTGGTGATTAAACTTTAAATTTATAGCTTAAACTGCTGATTCCATAGCTTCACAGTCTCAGTGTTGAACACAAAAATACCGTTCAACTAACTGGTTTTCTGAGGTTCACTTTCAAAATTTACTCAGAGTAAATATCCTCTGTTTGTAATTGAAAGAATGTTAGTCCCAGAACTGTATTTCCATAATGACTGAATCCTCATCACAGTTCTCAAATTTTGTCAAGTACTCACTCTGCTGCTGATATTTTGTCAGTAAAGATTAATTAAACAAAAAGCACATGTGCACTATGAATCTGAAATTGCAACGATGAATCGGTGTACGTGGCTAAGTATAACGGTGTCACCAAAACCTAAATCAGAGACATTCAGAATCCAAACATAGGAATGAAATGGTTTAAATCAATTATATACAGCAACTCCTTCTACATGAAAGTGCAATAACAATTTCAGAAGAATGACACCAAAGGTCTTGAACATTATGGCTACATCTTTACTAGTAAACAAAATAGGCCAGAGATTGTTTATGAAGCTTAATTGCCTGCTCGCCCCGGGATCCCAGAGAGCGAGTGAACAGGCACAGCTCGGGTGCTCAGAGAGCCCAGGCTCCATCCCCAACAGACAGACTGGTCGCTGCCAGTCTGTTTTGGAAAGAAAGCGAGCTCAGGTGTGTGGGAGGGAGCTGTGCCACACATTTGGCCTCAGGAATGGAGAACAGCCACTGGCCTATTTTATTTAATTGTAAAGGCATGGTCTCTGGTGCCTCTAAGAAGGTGTTGGCACAACACTTAGTGCATCATTCAGCATCCCCTCATTAAGCATCCTCTTGCTCAGCCATGCAGAGCTATCAAGATCCTCACAGCACACTCACTCCACTGAGCACAATGGACATTTCCCCATTAGCTACAACAGCCCCCCTACACAGTGAAAAATAAACGCTCAGGAGTGAATGTGGGTACACTGCTCTCCCATGCTTCTTTCCATTAAAAAGACCACAGTAGCCTAGCTGGTTTTTAAAAACTTAGTGGGTTTCCAAAAACAAGGTTTGTTTGGTTGGGTTTTTTTTTTAAGTGAGAGATCATATACTGTTTACTTCTAATATAGAAACTTATTAGAAACAATGTTGAGCATGAAATACAGCTACTGTGTCTCAAACTTCAGATAGAGCCATATGCTAAATGTGTCATAACAAAGAAAATCAAAATGCTATTTCAAATATAATTTAAACTTAAATCTGATCCACGGTTTGCCTTGTTTTATCTCACCCTTTAGAAGTAGGTCTTTATTCGTATCAACAGAAATGTTGTACCCTGTTTTCCCCTCCTTCCTGAAAGAAAAGGCAGGTTAAAGCTGCTATATTGAATCATCGATAACAGTAGCACTTTCTGTTTGCTCCTAAGTGGTCCAGAACGTGCATTTCTAACCAACAGTATAATGCACTCCAGCAGCACACTATTAGCAGTACTGCTGATAATCTCCTTTTTCAAAGACTGAGCACTTTCAGATAGGGTTAGCCCTTATACACTATAGCACCTGATCCAAAGTAACCCTGTGCTGGCTTACAGACTCAATGACTTGAAGGCAGCCTATTAAAACAAGACCCAAGTTCTGGGCAAACGATGAATATCAAGGGCTCATTTCAGACCCTAGGTTTTTAACATTAACTAAATCTCCTCTGCTTATTCTTAAAGATAGAACAACTGTTTCAATACTCATACTCAGCACCTCTGAAATGTCAGTGACAATCATCTCCACAACCAACCAAGAACCCAAGAATTTTTATTCTCAGCATCTCTGCCATCAAGCAAAACCACTTGTGTAAACTGCTGGCAAAGCGCCTGTGTCATATCCTTGTCTACTGATTGCTCCATACAGAGACTCGCAGCCTGATCTTTCAGTTCATACACAAAGCTCGGTGCTAGGGAAACTGCAATCCAGGGTCAGCTACACTGCTACCCTAGGCCCAATGACATTTTCTCCTGGTTTCCATGTATTCCTCAAAATCTGCAGGTTCCTGTCCACATGTGTAGGTACTTGCCCTGAAATACCTGGAATATTTTAGATGCTGTGTTCATAAATGATCACGACGATGAGATCAGTGCTGGCAAGTTGCGTCTAAGCATATACCATTGTAAATTTGTTCATTTTTAAATAATTAAAAAAAAAAAAAAAAGAAATGAGGCTTTTTATTGAAGTACGAATACTGAAAAGAGAAACTGGTTAGAAAAATCACCATCACTTTCCCTGGCTGAACTGAAAAACGCAGAAAGAAAACAGCAGTGCTGAAAGTAGTTTATATTTTCAGAATTCTTGGTTTGTGAATTCTAGGTGCTACTTGTCAGGCAGGCAGGAAAATTAGATTCCAAAAAACATTGACTTTAGCATGACAGTGTTTTTCTGAAGTTAATGATATGCAAATCAGTAGGTATGTATTTACATTTTTGATTAGGACAAGATTGAGAAGTTAGAAAATAGAGCAATGATCCTCCTGTCGGTTTCAACAAAGATGTTTCGGATATACAAGAGACATGAATAACTAACACTGAAGAAATAAGCAAAGGTCAAAAAAAAAAGTATTAAAAGGCTGAAGATAAATAACTTGTCTCTACTATCCTTATCAAAGAGTTCACACTATCTAGGGTGCACACTTTTTTAATTAATCAAAAACTAGTTTGGTGGGAAGACCTACGTCACGCTGGGGCTCTGAGGGGCTTCTCCAGAAACTCACAGTTCTATTACACAGCAAATGCTCGTCAAACTCCCCAACATTACAGTCTGACCTCAGAAGCAGCGAAATTGAAGTCTGCCAATGAAACTTAAGACAGAAATTTGATCGATCAAGCCATTGGAGCCTCTTGTATAATTCACTTTCTCTTCATTGGACCGCTCTTGGCTGATTTAGAGAAGGAGCACCACATCTCCCAGCCCTCCGCCTTCCTCCCATCCCGGACGCCCTACAGATACCTCACCTGGGGCACATCCTAAAGGGCTAAAAAGCTGCAGGTCCACCCACTCCAGGAACACAGGGCAAGGAGAAGTATTATTTTCGAGACACAAACTACTCAGAAATTGCTGTGGCCACCAGCTGCAAGCAGCCCACAATGAGAAAGAGCCAGGGCTATTTCTGAGTGGGGGGTTTCTAAGAAGTAACCCAGGGATTACAACATCTGGGAAATTTCTAAGCTAAAGGAAAACAGAAAGCTTGAATAACCTCAGCTGAGAGACAGAGAAGCAGAAGTGTGGGGGAAAAGAGAAGAGCTGGGGCAGAGGCAGGACATAATCAGCTTGCAGAAATTAAAAATTACTTTTTCTGGACCTAACAGCAGAGGAAAGCATAAGTGCTGTGGGATAAAACAAGGACTAACAAAAGACCTAGTCAGAATCAATGTAAAAAATTTGTCAGATGGCTCTGACTCTCAGCCATATCTTCACTGGCTTTTAACTCTAGTTTACAGTAAAACATCTGGAAAAGGTACACAGGAATAATGCTGCATTTGGCGAGTCTTCAAGCCTGGCTACCCAAATTCAGCTGCTACTTTTTTCAGCTTAATTCTTCTAAACCATCAGACCAACTGTGGCTAGAGAAGAAATACCAAAGCTACACTGTAGTTCCAAGGTGCTGCAGAAAATCATTGCAAATTCCCGAGTGCTACTTATACCTAATATATGCAAGATCACATGGGTCATCAAATTTGGGACCGGGAAAAGTGTTGACCCTATTCAGCAAGGGCCTTTTGAGGCCATTTTGCCTTTTTCTACAAGACCAGGAGGGGATCTCCTAACTGTGAATCAGCTAACCTGCTCACCCCCTCCTGCCACTGCAAGGAATTGAGCACTGATGACATCTCTGTTTCAGGTTTATGCTCTCATTTGATTTCTGGGGGATTAACATATTTGGCCTAACTGGAGTCCTTGGATTTTTAATATAGAAGATATGGACAAAGTTAATGTCCTATGACATCCAGGAGGACAGCTGGGACTTCAGTGTCTTGGAGCTATGAAATGCATACATGTCTGTTTAAAACTCACTACATTTCAGAGATGCTGAGGACCTGCTAGCATCCACCCACATCCATACCCAAGCCTGAAAACTCTACGGTGGTATCCAGCAACGGATCCAAAAATTTAACAGCAGGTACTCCAGAAATTGTAGCTGCAAGTTTTAAACAGAACAGAAACTTAGAAAGGGTGGATTCGTACTTTAACCCACTTTCTTACTGTCTCCTATTACACCCGAGCTGCTGGATGTGGAAGTGCTCCCCATTTTCCACCGCAGACAGGAGATGGGGTGTTCATCAGCACCTTACTGAGCCCAAAGACCATGCTCCAGGTAGAGCAGGCAACAGCCCTGCTGCTTTGTCTACATACTCCCTCAGGTATAACAGTGCTGGGTGCTATTCTCTATTATTTGTTCCACAATGACAACCAGATTAAGGCCATGCTGTGCTAGGTGATACAAAGGTATTATAAGAGGAACAGGAGACTAGGACTATGCTGTTTATTGATTCTCATTCGTCACAATCATGGGCAATTAGGCAATCACAACTCTAATTCAGACAGGTCCACAGGAAATCTAATCCACTCACCAACACACAGTGGGTTTAAAAATAACATTCTGTACCAATAAAATAACATAGCATACAATAACAAACATAAACACCTAAAGACATAGCTACAGGCCTCATGAAGAAAGTGGTAAAGATTGAAAGTGTTATCAATTATAACCTCTTGCCTGAAATGCTTCTTCAAATAAACCACAAAAAGCTGCAAAAAGGCCCACCACTAATTATATATTTATTCACAAGAGAGATGAGGTACTGTAAAACCTACATTAGTCTCACACTGCTGAATTGCATTTCAGCCTAGTTACCTCCAAAGACTTTGATTATTTTAATGTGTTATTGTGTTTTTAATATAAGCAAAGAGCCATGCTATTTCACAGTTAAGTCACAACCTTGATCCACAAATAGATTTAAACAAAGATAGCATTTGTCTTTGAGGACCTTTTTTTTTTCCTCTCTGACAAAGACTCCCTTCAACAACGCAGGTTATTCTGAGGAGTTAAACAGAGCCAAGACCACAGGAAAGGAAGATCTAAAAAAAGGAAAGGATGTAAAAACTTTTAGGCAAAGAACAAATTCAGTGGTTCCTTCAGTTACTTGCTGGGAGGTTTTGTGACTCCACCTGTGTTAAAGAGCAAGGCCTACTTACACAGGTGTTTTGGACTAAGCCTGCCAGCAGCTCACCAGCAGCTGACTGAATTTCCCACAGCTTTTACTCCTCCATGGGACCCTCGGGAAGCACTTTCCTGCTATTCCTACTCCGATCCCTTTCCCCTCTCCTACCTCGCCCTGCCGCTCGCAGAGTCATGCGAGGGAAGGTCGCTCAGCTCCGAGTGAGGATTTAGCATTCCCTACTTCTTTGCTGACTTCTGCTTTCCTGCCCTCTTCCTTCTGTGCAAAAAAAAAAAAAAAAAGTCATGCTGCACCGGGGCCACCCGAGTACCTGCCCGCCCAGCCCACCCCGCGCCCTCCCCTTCGCCACCTCCCCACAGCCACGCACCCCCCTCACCCGCCCCAAACGCGCCATTTCACCGCTCCAATCCCCGGCTAGCAGCGAAGCCAAGAAGGTTCCTCTTCCAGACAAGCAGCATCTCCTGTCCCTACCCGCCGCCGCCCCCGGCTGTGGGACAACGCTGCCCGCCCCGCCGGGCGAACGAAACTCCGCCGCCGAACTCCCAGGGCTGACGGGCAGCCCGCTCGCAGGCAGCTTCACGGGTTTCCAGGGGGATTCCCTTGCCTAAGTTCCCCCCCACCCCCGGCTCGACTCCGCATTTCACCTGCCACCGTGCAAAGGGGGGAATCAGCCACCGATGATCCCCCCCGCCCTCTCCCCGGAGCAGAGCCGGTCCCTCGAACCTCCGCCTGTTCCGCGGGGCGAGAACCCCCCCACACACACGCATCCCGGGCGGTGCCTACCTGTCTCGGGGCGGGAAGCTGTGAGGGGACGGCGCTCCCCTCACACCCGGCTGCCGCCACCTCCGCCCGGGCTCGGCGGGGCCGCGTTTCCCAGGGGCGGGCGGGGGTAAAGGAGCCGGGGCGGGGGGGGATGGCCGTGGCCGGGGAGCCGCCCCCCGTGCTCAGACAAGCAGCGCCCGCCTCGCTGCCCGGGCCGGCCCCCCCACACGCCGCGCTTACCGGCTGCTCCCGCCGGCGCCGGGCGGGCCGCGGCTGAGGGAGAGGCGGCCCCACGGCACCCGCGGCTGCTCCCTGCCTGCCTCAGGTTGACGCTACGGCCCCGCCGAAGCGACCGGGCGAGGGCAACGCCGCCGGGATACTTGTATTTTCGGCGGGGCTGGGGCAGTCCCCGCGGCCCGGCAGCTCAGCCAACCTCCAGTCCCTGCCTACTCAATTTTCTCGGCTGCTTCTTTTATTTCTCAGCTTGCTCCTCGCCTCTCCTCCGCGTTTGACCCTACCAGCTCACAGCGTGCACTGAGGGGAGGCAGCGACGGGTCCCAACTGTCGAGGGGTACAACCAGTCCCCCCCCGTCCTCCTCGGAGCAAGGGGGCTGTGGCTGGCACCCCGGGGGTGCAGAACCACACACTAGCAAACTCCGTGCAGGCATGAATATCGCAGACGACACGAGAAGTCAGAAACTTACACAGACACAGTGATTTCCTAGAGGAATTCAAGGTGTTAGGCTCGACCCCTGAGGAGATGCAAGCGTGGGGTGGGCGCGGGGACCACAAACCTCAAACTGAGGGGAAATCCTGGACATGAGCTCAGATGCAGCGGGGAGGACACGGGGACGTGCTGACCCCGCGCGCTCCCAGCTGCTGCCGCCGCCCTTTCTCCACATCTTCCCAGCCACCACCCACCTGCAGCCGGGGGGCAGCTGCAGCTCGACAGGTAATCCCAAACGCACCCCAGGTTGGCATGGCACGGGCCAAATCCCCGAGAGCCCGCTTTGGGGAACACTCACTCCCAACTAGGAACACTACTGCCGAGCCCCTGAAAGGACTTGGAGACACGAGAACTGTAGTTTGCGCCCTTGATGGATGCAACAAAGTTGGGACCAGGACTCGGTGAAATGTCATTCTAAAACACCATATCTTTGACTTTTTTTATCCCCAAACCCAAATGACACCAGTTATGAATCAGTAACGCTACTTAGTGCAAATTTCAAGTTTCTCCATGCAAGAATATGGATTTTAGACCACTTGAAGGAGTCAACCCTTAGGCACAATGCCACACTAAACTTTAACGACAGCTCTTACTCTATTTTTTCTATATAAGCCATTTAAAAATAAATAGAACATAAAGTACATGTAAATATCTCTAGCAACTCACTTTTGGACTTTCTGAACTGCTTTGTAATAGTTACAAAACATTTTACTATGGTAGCTCTCTAATCACTCTTTTTAAACAAGAAATGTCCTTGAAAAGTAGAATATCCTTTAATATACACAGAGCAACTACGTTACCTCATAAATATTAATGAACATTAAACTGCATACCATGAAAATAATTTTCATACAAAAGGTCTTATGCACATAGGTACATTCACTGGCACAGTTCACACATAATTCTCCCTACTGGTTGCAAGACCTTGGTGATACATGGAGGTCTTTCCTTTTATATATAATGAAGGATGTTGAGAATGCCTAGCTTGCAAAATGTAACATCATTACAGGAAATTAAAGGCAAACAAAAACAACCCAGAAGCAAGCAAGCAAACAAACAAAAAGAAGGCTATTTTATTTGAATGGGATTTTCCTACCTCTTCTAAACTGATTTACCCATCCCTACATTTTGCTCTTTAAATTTTAAAGCATCTGAACATTTGTTCTGTCAGTCGAGAAAAAATGGACTTACTTAAACCCATGTTAGATCCCCAGGGGATATCATGGGAAAATAGGACAGCAGTGCTAAGAAGAAAAACTCCATCTACAGCATCTTTTACAATTAAAAACTTGCAAACAGTGAACAACAGCAGGGAAAAAAAAATGTGAAAAGTATTTCATTCCTATTTATGCTGTAATTCAAAAGTCAATATTGAATCCAATGACCACAGTACAAAAAGCAAAAAGTGCAAATGAAAATTACTTATGTCAGTGGCAATAGCTGACAGCTGCTCTGCATGAAGTGCATAATTCTGCATCCATATTTTTACTGGTGCCTAATTAACACATACTATCTTCATCAAATTTCAAATTAAAGGTATCAAAGTATGATCAAATTGAATTGCATATATTTCTTTGTCAAGCCTAAAATGCAAGATAAATTTGACAATCCTTCATGTATTTTATAAATACTGATGGAGACAACAGGAAAGCACAAATGAATTTGTAAGTCCCCCAATTTTTTAACTGTGATGTCTAAAATTTTACCTTGATGAGTTAAGTCCTACCAAAGCTTTATCCATAATTAAATACATTTTCAGTTTCTAGATCTTCAGGTTTTTTCCTTTAAAAAAAAATTACAGTGACCTTCAGGAGCTTCAGCTGATTAAGATCTAAGAAAACTGGGACAAAGAAGTTACTCCCAACTATAACCAGTTGCCTGAAAAACATGTTAAGTGGGGACATGATAGTAGGAAGTTTTGTCTGTAACATTTTATCCTTCCAAAGCATATGAAAGTAAGTACAGCAAGAGCAAATCTCTATATTTCATAGAAATTACACAACTTTGCAGCTTTGGGGAACTTTCTTTCATGGGCATGTTTAACTATTAACTATATTAGACTGGAGAACTAACACTTTGTAGGCTGAGAGGGTTAGGTGGGATGAAACCTGTTTCTTATTCACAGCAAAGGAAGTATCAAGGACTTTTAAACCTCTCATTGGTTTAGATTAATGACCTGGTTTCAGTGCATTCTGGTAAATTTGAATGCAAGTCCAGCATTAGACTTTATTATTAAGACTTATTACAAGATTTTTAAAGCTGCTGTCAAACAGACCCTGCATGTAGCTGAATTACAGAAATCAAGGTAGGACTAAAGCAATAACATAGCAGACTCCAAACTCAGATTTCTTGTACAAGAGATAAAAAGTGAAATATTTGGTATAAAAAAACCCTACGTATTCCTTGGAATTTGTATAAGATTCCAAAGTTCAAGTTGTACAGTTTAGCTAGGAATTTTATTTAGAATTTTTCTGTACATTTACTAAAACCCATAAAAAGCACTTTCATGGCCAGTTTTACTATTTTAAATAATTCTGATGAATGTATTTGCTTGCAGATAAGATCTTAAATCCCTCACTCTCTTAAATAGTCCTGCCCATAAGTTCTTCACCACTGAATTACTGATCCTTTCCTATGCTCTGTTGAATACTCTCAAAGTCTGACTTCCTAAGGTCTTTTTGGGTGTGGTGGTTTGACATCTTTACCCCATTTTTGTACTTTGCTTCCATACTTCTTCAGTAACTCTTTTCCCCCTTCTGTTCAGAAATGGTTTATCAGCTGGCCTTAATAAGTCATCTTGTTAAGCTTAAGCCAATATAAAGTTAAATTAATGCAGAATTTTTTTCCTGTGTCTGTGAATAGATTTCTCCAGCAGTTCTTTAAGAATTCCATCAAGAATAATAAAAGCTATTAAAGCACCAGTTAGACACAGATCTGGAAGAGATGTAAAATACATTAATATCTCCTGATGTAATATTATTGTACCCTTCAAAATAATAAGCCATTTAAATATAAATACTTTGCGTCAATTTTTATTAGGCTCCTTGCACTTCAAGATAAAATATTTTTTTAAATTAATGACTGATAAGAAAATAAATCTGTTCCTTTTCCATTATAGGTAAATTACTATGGAGTCATTTGTTGCAAGTTTCTTGCTATTAAAAAAAAAAAAGAGAGAAAAAAAAGTTTTCCCTAACTTCCCCTCCTTAACTTGCTCGTGTTGAAGAAAACAGTTATTCTATAAACCAGCATACGAGCAAAACTCATGATTATATAGCAAGCATTAAACAATAAACTATCTAATTTTCCTGTATCAGAAGTTAGAGTGACTGTCTTATTTCTTTTGATAAATCTGTGATTTGTAATATGCGTGTTCTGATTTCAATGGGTAACTCATTTCCTCCTCAGGTTACATGCATAATGACACAGTTATACAATAGTTTATTTTAAGAACTTGGCTGTACTTGGCCTGTCATAAGTATTATACATAATCATGACCTTCTAGATCACAGCTCCCATTGGTACCTCGACAGTCATCACACTGGTTGGTTACATTGCTCCACCTGCACTCATTTACCAGAGACAACAAGCAACGGAATTAGAATTGGCTTCATGATGTGCGTAAACCGGCCCAAGAATTTTTACAGATTACTATCAAAGACGTCTTTTGCTTGATCTGCTGTGAAGTCCTGAAGGAAAGCTGTGCTTCAGACCAGAGCCGAGGTACAGGTGGTGGCCCTCCTCCTCCTCCCCAGAGCTGTGCTCACTCCCCAGCACGCAGCAGAGCGGCTGCACCACCGCACAGCCCTCCCTCCACACCACCACAGCTTCTTCCAGCTAACAAGTGTTGTTTTTAAAGAAAGAATCTCCTCATTTTTATTCTTGGGTGTGAGCAGACTTTGTACTCGCATGCCTCTGCTTCACATTGAGCCCTTGTTCACTGAAAGCCTTTAATCAATCGGATTTACTGTCTGAACTAATTGAAATGAACTAAAATAATAAAATAGAACACAACAAAGAATACCAGGAATTTAAATATAGTACCTCTGGCTTTCGCTGAACGTTCCCCAACTCTTGTGACCGACTATGCTGTTTCATAGAATGTGCTATTTTGTACACAGATCTATGTTACAAAATAAGTAATTTGAGTCTCTTAACTTTTTCTCTTGTATGAAGTCTGCCCATGCTTTCCGTAATTGCCGTCTATACCTGAACTCTTTCTACTTTTACACTTAGTTTTTTGAGGTTGGAGCCACCAGATCTTAGTGTAGAATAAAGAAAAAAAGCCACACTATTATGTTCAGTAGATTGCATGTTAACAGTCCTTTTCTTACAGACTGGATGGATCGGTGTCTTCTGCATCTCTTCTTCCAGTCCTGTTTGGCTTTTTGGACAACAGATCCATTATCCACATTATCTGTGCTACCTAGCAAAGGTAGTACAGATAAGGTAAGACTTACCGTTGTTCTTTACTGTATCTAGGTAGCAGTAAAACTGAAAATCAGAAGTCATCCATACACTTTCAGAAATAATCAGAGAAGTAGATCATTTATCACACCCTTTGCTAAGGAGAAAGCTGAGTAAGTGCAGACAACCTAAGAAGATTCAGAGGTGGGTGTCAGTCACAGATACTGTGGAAAAGCAAGTGTTGCTTACCCTGTTCAAATGCATGTGCTGTTTGCATAGATTTTCTATATATATAAAAATAGGTATAATTGAAAAAATAATATTCATTTCAGAGGAGTTTAGCATTTAACTCTCACAAGAACTATGCCAAAATGAAGTATCTTACACTAAATATAAATTAAAATATCGGAGTAAAAAAGCCTGCCCTTATTCACTTGCAAAACTGAATCAGGCAAGGATAACAAACACTCTTTTTACTATTTAGCCAGTATAGAATTACCTTTTGGCAGTCTTTTTTGTAGAATATCAGACAATTGAATCTTCATGGACTGTTAAGGCCAGGATCCTGGAGGCAGAGAGGGGAAGTGGCTTCAGGCTGAGAAAGCTCCTGTCCTCCAGCTAGATAGATCCAGGTAGATCCTCTCCCCGTGCAATTTCAGCAAAGCCAGGAAGGGTCCTCCAGTCGTGCTTGAGTCATCATCCCAGCCCACATGATGTGATGCTTGTCACATCACCCCATGGTAACAGAAGGACCTCTGCTTTCCCCATCCGAGAAATGTTCAGATAGGCGGTGTCAGGAGACGTGCCATTTGGGACGATAACATATGTCACCTTAAAACAATATTAGTGGCCAAATGCTTAAACTACTGTATGAGCATTTACTACACACGTCTGTACATAGATATTAAGGATTGCCCAAACTTGATTTCTTTTCAGAGAGGAGAGAAATCTTTTATACAGACCTCACAGGAAGAAAAACCAAAGCTGCAGAATCATAGAACGGTTTGGGTTGGAAGGGATCTTTAGAGGTCATCTACTCCGACCCCCCTGCACTAAGCAGGGACATCTTCAACTACAGCAGGTTGCTCCGAGCCCCATTCAACCTGGCCTTTGATGTTTCCAAGGGAAGGGGTAACTACAACCTCCCTGGGCAACCTGTGCCAGTGTTTCACCATCCCCATTGTAAAACATTTCTTCCTGAAATCAATGGTGGATTTATCATGGTGACTCTCACAGGCAAAACTCCTCCCCCAGGTTAAACTGCAGGGAATAGAGAGAAACAGTGAAACACATACTGAAGGTTATTCCCATTTCCACGCACTAGCACATCTATCTTTAAGAATTAACATAACAAACATCCAAGGTTAATTACATTGGCATCCATAATTACCTCACCCTTACACCAAACCTAACTGTAGGATATTTGAGATTCAAAGGTGTTTGAATTGCTGGATCCGTTTTAAATTGGAGAGATATCCACGTACAAAGTGAGCTTAGGAAAAAAAGCAGGCAAGAAGTGTTTGGAGCCCGTGATCCAAAGTTCAGACTGGCATCACAGCTCCCAACTCCAGACTCACAACACAGGCTTAAAAGAATGCAATTTGTATATTCTGGCTAATCTCAGCATATGTGGGAAACTCTAAATATATGTTTAAACTTAATTTTGGAAGACATGCTCAGTATTTTGCATGTGCTTTTCTGGTTAGAAGGGACAAATATTTTAAGTATTTTAGTGAAGAAGAGATCAAATCAGGACATTTTACGCACATATATTTCACTTTGGATATGTACTAATAGTTAAGCAGTCATTACAGCAGTTTCTGAAGATACCAAGGAAAGAATTAAAAGGAAAAGTGAAGTATCATGTTTTTAATGCTTTTAGAGTGTTTTCAAACAACTTCAAATTACAAATATTTCTATCCATTGCACTCCTGTTCTTTTATCGAGCCATAGTTAATCAGCTGTAGGCTGTCCTCCTGCTAACTCAGGCAACAAACCACTCCTGACTTTAGCAGATGTTCTCCTTTTCATGCCAATAGGAATATTTACTAACATTTTTTCATGTTATGGTTTTCTGTCTCAAAACTTACTCCTCAGGATCAGGAATATGCCACATTTAACCACTTAGAGCCATAAATAGCCATTTACTGAGGTTGGTGCTTGCTTAAAAGTTATACAACAAGATTTTTACAGAGTTTAATTATTCAAACCAGGGATTACATAGACCTCATGTCATGAAAAATAAGAGTTTATTGAAGTTTGTTGTTAAAAGGTGGAGTTCATCAAAACCAGGAAGGCTTTTTGCTGTCAAGCTAAACATGCATTCTGTCTTTATCCAGCTTGTCTCAGCCAAATGGCTGCTCAACAAGGGGAAGAGATGCTCACTGGTAGAGCCGTCTTTTATTATGCAGGTATCTAATCTCCAACTTTTAAACAAAGCAAAGCACTACTCTACTTTATTCAGCATTCACTAACCAGCACCTCAGGGAGAATTAAACAACCTTTATAAAGAAAAGCAGATAAATTATTTTCTTTAGGTTAACATTTAAATATCTTTACCAACCGTTGACTACTTGTTTTTATTTACAAAGAATTTTCAAAGTTCACAAATACCCTCAATGCATTCCCATGAAAGTTCATTTTCTGTGTGGATCTGCTAAAGTAAAAATAGAGATTGACAAACTTTCCCAAAGGCATGAGTTAGTCACAGTGGATGTAGAATTCATTAATCCTACTTCTTGCTAAATCCAAATTATGTTCCCTCTTATACATTAGTTTGACGTTTCAGAACTGTAGTTAATGGTACCAGGTGTTAGGTAAGCTTGGATTGTACTGTTTCTCAGCCTCCTGCAAACTGCAAAATTAATTTTAAAAACTGAAATATATGTGAATACCGTCTGATGGCTGCCACATTAGAGACCCAGGGCAAACAGAAAGGAGAGAAAACATACATATTTTTTTCTCTCTTCAATAAATACAAAATAAAAACATAGACATGTGTAAGATTTACAAATACCTTGTGACACTGAAAAACTATAATCACTTTGACATGAACATTTTAGTTTGGTTTTTTACTGAATGGTAATTCTAGAAAGGGGAGTTCATACACGTGAATTGCAAAACCCAAATTGGCTGTTCATTTCCTGCAATTTACTCTTCAGGTCTATATACTCTTTCACTCTTAAGAATAAATGCAGAACACTGATGCATTCAACAGCTGGGGATAAAAACACTCCACCTGTAGTCTAACATTTCTCAGAAGGCAAACAAGGCAATCATTTCCAATCATTGTAATTTTTAGAAACTCAGATATAGCACTGGTACTTCAGGATGTTATCCTGCTGCAAGTTTATGTAAATTTTACTGAAATCAAGGGGATTCTCTGAATAAAGACATCGTTGGTGTCGTGACCTGATTTTCAAAGACAGTGAGCACCCAGACCTCCCTTTGGCTTCACAAACAGCTGTAGATGTTCATCATGTCAGATATTCTAGCCATTAGCCTTTCAGCATTCTGATATTTAAGATAGCTTAGATAGATTTACCCAGAGGAAATTACTGTAGCTATTAATTTATGTTCATTTCCTCACACGTAAAGGAACATATGAAAGTCAAGTAATTTTTGCTTCTGACAATACAAGTCCTACATTCAAAGATCAAGTACTTTGTGGTTTTGCTGGCCCAAGCCCTTTGTGCCTTGTCAGCTCTCTGTTCTCACTGGAAGACCACCAGTTAATGGATTTAACCTTTACATCAGTGAAAAATAACAGATCAGCATGTCAAAGATAAGTTACACTAAAGTCATGTATGTCCTCTTTCTCCTTCACTTATTTTTATAGTCATTAAATCTAATTTCCTTCACCATTGCTTTACTTAGTTTCACAGAAAGTACAGTTATTCAAGCAAGTAAAAGGCAGTTAAAAAGCAAAGTTGCAGCTGTTCACAAAGCTCACTACTCTCTGAAATTCAGCTCCCACATGTGCCAACTTCAAAATGTCACTTACCATCTCCTGGAGACACCTTGACAACCTCTTTCAGCTCTTGACCTGAGCAACAGTTTAAGATAATTGAAGGTGTAATAAATTTTTTTCTGAGGTAATATAAAGAAAGCAAAAAGTCACTTGGTGTTGAAATAAATCTCTGTGTATAAAACAAATTAAAAAAAAATATTACTATTTCACTGGTGGTTTATGCATTTCCTGCCATAACAGTTACTTGTACATAACATGAATAGTCATATAAACACTGGCAGATAACATGAAGGTGTCAGAAGAGAACCAAAAGTCTACACTGAAAAACTCTGGGAGACTGTGCAACAGCTACACAATTTCAGCTTAGTTCATGTTTCCAGGAAAATACCCGAGACAACACAGTAGAAAAACAACACCCAAATTGTAGATAGTGATAAAGTAGGAGATTTAGGAATTCAATAAGTCAAAACAAGAAATCATTAATAACTTTCTTCCATGACACTTAGGCTCCTAAATGGATTAAAATGAGAAATCTGAAAGACATGCAAGGTCAACTTTGTTAATGATTTCTATAGATTCAACAGTGGAAATACCAAAGTGGAATGAAATATTTTATTTATTATTTATTATTTACAAGTGAGTTTCACCCTGGAACAAACAAAATTCAAGCAGAAATTTGCAGTCCCTGTACAGCATGCTGCTTCTGCTCCTTCTGGTAAGAATCAGCTGGGTTTCAGAGCCATGAAATGGAAACCCAGATATCACAGGCTCCAGCATCTGTCTGTGAATGTGACAAACAGTTCTCCAAGTTTAACATAAGTTGAAGTCAACAGTCACAGAGAGCAAAAGTTTGATGCCACAACCGGCTGTAGTGTGGATATGTATCAAGTTCAGTGACTCCTCCATGGACTGAATGGTTTTGATTAGTTCTCTGTATAGAATATGTATCTTTTTCAATTCAAAGTCCATAAACTGTAAAGCAATAACTAGGATGCTAACTACATATATTTTAAAAACTGATCACAATATTTATTGAGGCATCCTTCCAAGGCTCTTCCTAGGATACCTTTGGCTGCAGTTTATTCTGCAGCGTGTTATATGTGAACGAATCCTTGAAGCCAGCACAAACTTCCAGTGTTTTTAAGTATGATGATTCATAGCAACAGTTTTGAATGCAACACTAGGTCCTAAATCCATTCACTGTTTATAGAAAGAGCTGGATTTTGGTAAAGGGAAGGCAGAAGCCTGAAAGAAGTCATAGTTTCCGTAGGACTTGTTAAAAGTAACATTTCCAAAACAGGGAATGGATTCTTTTCTGCTAGATTTCTCAGCTCTTAGAGCTCTTTTCCCCTGTGCACATTTCTAAGTCTGAATTGTTATCAGAAACACAGCCCAGTGGGTGATCAATTCAGGCAGTCTTGTATTTCTGCACAGACATGCAATGGATGGTATATTGGTTCCTATGAAGTCCATGAAAGATTTGTCAGATTTCAGCAAAATTATATTATTGTTCATCTCTTCATAAATTAAAATCAAACTCATGAAGGAAAGTAATTCACCTTTGTACAGTTTTAAACAAAAATGAAATTTTACTAAGATAAATTATAGCATGCAAAATGCCAACACTAGGTACCTGTTCCCAGGGGAAAAAAGTTGGAGAGGAGGCTGGAAGGACGGATGATGCTAAAACTAAGGTTATGACAGGGACTGCTATAGCTGTCATTCCATAATATAGTGAAGTAATGGAGCTGTATAAGAATATTTACAGAAGGGCAAAATATAAACAAACTGACCTCTTTCTGTTTATTTTACAGTTCTAAATAGTGATTTACTACTATAATAAATTTATTAAAAAAAAAAATAAACAGCTGTTTGGTCCTAACTTTCTCAAAACATTTTCAGTGATGGCAGATAGATATTTGGATACATTTGGATATACTTAGCTGTTTCCTGGGTATATACTCTTCCAGCATAATCCAGGATGTTTAAACAACTTTGTGGATGGTCATAAAGCTTATAAAACTAAATAACCAAAAAATGCAAAAAACTTCAAAATCATGGCTCACGACCGATGTGCCTCGAACAGGGTCTTCTTGGATCCTGTCTGACAGGAGAAAGTTGATAACAGATACAACATACATATAGATATATATGTATATAACAGAGATAACTGATAACAGTCTGATAGGCTGTCAGTGACCCAATTTTGTGTACCACACTTCATTATCGCATGATAAGAATGAAGTGGGGGTAGTTCCCAGAGTACTGGACTCTATTAGAGCTACCAGAAAATGCCCACAAACGGAGCAAATATTTGGAAGAGAGAGAAATTATTGAGAAAAAAAGTAGCAAGTAATTTCCACCTATGAATTGGCCAGTGTAAGAAGAACCTGAAATTACCAAAACATCAGAACACCAGTTCAGTACTACACCTATTCAAAGTATCATCCAACTCCTTGGAATTAGTATAAGAAAAATGTGCGTGCTGTTATTTTATACTTTTTTACTCAGTTTTGTCACAGAGGAAGGCAATCATGATCAACCACCATGAAGTCAGAGTTTTTCAGACTTCAGCACTGACTTGCAGAAAAACATTATGTTTTAGCAGTTTCCCTTTGCAACTCTTCAATTTAATATTATGGAAATGTGAAAGCTATAAATGTTTTTGGAACATGTTTGTAGAGTATTTCTATGTCTTCTCAGGATTACTTTTGATTATAGAAAATGATTCATTCGGCATCTCAGCTGAAGTAAAATAATCAAACAAACAAACAAAAAACGCCATGGCCTTGGAAAGGTAATTTGAAGAATTTGTCCTCTTTGACATGTATTTTAAATAAGATCTCAATTAGAACAGCCCATTACACAGCGAGACTTTTTCATTTTCACCCTCAGTCAGTCATAATGAGCCACACTGGTCTCTGTCATGGTCCTCTGTGCACACACTCCATATGATCGTGCTCACCAGCCTATTTCAGCCATATAACAGTCAAGTAAGAACATGTGCAGCCAGTAACACTTAGGAATAATGGGCCGGGTTCATCTCTGAAGTCAGTGGGAGGGCGTTTGGCCCATTAACTCAGAAATATAGGAAGTTTCGTTATGGAGTAACCACTTTGCAGAACCAGACTATCTTGGCTCGTACTCCTTCCTCCAGGCCCATACAAAGCGCTCATTAATATCAGGAGAAATCTCAAATCAAAAAGAAAATATTCCCCTTATGAGAATGGCATAGACATTGTTACTGAAAAGCCCAATTTATGCGTGTTTGCCTGTGGACTGAAAATCCCATCTAATTTACCACATAAGCTTTGAGCAAATTGCTGCTTCCTCCTGCATTATGATTTCCAGAAAAGAAAAATGAAGATTATAATTTTAGTTCACATGAGTAAGATGGAGGCATAGTGCTCACTGTAATGGGGATCTCAAGTTCTCTAAGATTTAGCACAGTTTACCCAAAGCATCCCTTTATCAGCTTGATTCTTTGTTTGAAGCCTGCTGCAGCAATCTATCCCTATTCAGCAAAGCATTTATGCATATACCTAATAACAACTGCATTTAAGCAAATTATTGAAGAGAAACATGTTTTTAAATGCTTTACTCAGCAGAGGAAAAATCTAAGCTGTGTCTAAAACAACCAAGTGGACTGGAATCTTGCTTTTAAAGTATTTTCAGATGTTGAAAGTAAAATTATAATAACCACATTAAGAATTTTTTTCAGTGTGTATTTTTCTAACCAGACTCTGTGAAAACAGTATTTCCGAGTGGAAAAAGATGGCATTTCCTTAGTTAAAAATGGCAGAGATTGTATTCTTTATTTGATGCAAAACACCGTTCCTTCATAAAAACATTTTTCCATTACGATATTTTTAGTTCTAGATTTTTAATTTTCAATCTTTGGTGGAAAATGCTAATATTAATTAGTATTTAAATACTAATTAGTATTTAAACTGAATTGGAACTACTAGGATGTTAGAGACAAGGTAAATGATTGCAGTGTTTGTTTCAGGGATAGAGAAAGACCTCAAGTTTAGTTTAAATTTTCCGTAGCAGATTACTGTAATGATAGGAAATATATTCCTTCAGTCAGAAGGCTGTCTGAGGACAAACTGATTCTCACCTAATTTAGAGGGCGTTGTCATCCTCAGCTAATTTAGAGCAATGTAACATTTATAGCCTCCTATGGGAATTGATTTACATAATATAAATCCTTTGAGTCAATGGTACAGCCAATTCTTTGCAGGCTTTTGTTTGTCTGTTTTACCAAAAAAAAATTTTTTTTTTTTTGAGTCAGAAGGCGACTTGCTCTTAACTAGTATACATTTTGCATGACCACACATGCCTCCGCTTCTGACTTTTCTCAAAATGGTTATCTTTTCCTATTAATTTCAAAGGCAATAAGTTGACTCTAACTTCAGGGAGAACAGGAGTCAATCTGTGCCTCAGGAAACAGAGCAATGGCAGTTGGAAGATTTCTAGGCACCAAAAGCCTACCAGTCTTCCAGAAGTATCGGGAACTGGTAAATTACCTACTGTCAAAATACGTTTACACTTAATAGCAACACACTGAATTTTCTAATCTGAGAGGTCTATTTTGGTCCAACATCTACTTACAGAAAAAAAAATGCACAAAGGATAGGCAGGCCCCAACATTTTGCAAATAATTTTACTATTTCTTTAAAAAAAAAGTCAGTTCTCCCTAGCAATGTTTTTAATAAAAAACAAAACCAAACACACACATAACCAACATGTTCACAGGGTTTAAACTTTGTGCTTTTCTACCACTCATACATAATGGCAATGATATGTAACTAGCATAACTTCCTTTAAATCACTTTATACCATCTGTGGGCCTGTCACTGAGTATTTTTAGAACATAATTTTACATTGCTGAAAATCCCATTGTCCTGGAAATAAGATGGAGTGATGCAGTGGTGGAATACACCCCGTGGAGTTACACCTGGGAAACTCCAGCCTCTGACTTTAGTGAATTACATCAAAAATACTGTACTCTGAGTTTCCTGCTTGATTAGAGGATATGAATGGGAAATGTATTTCATTAACATACACACCCTCCCATTTGGCAGTATTGTTTGATTTCTAACAGTTACAATCTGCTTAATGCCATTGCATAAATACATAATTGTACTGGTAATTTTTTTCACTGAGAGGTTTGCCAGAACTAAAGTACCTCCTGCTTGACTTCACAGGGAATGTAGTCTGAAAGCAGAAAGGAAGCATGAAAGAGGAAAACAATGTAGTTTTACTCTAATGGTTTCTCCTGCTATAAAACATACATAAATCTCTTGCAATCTCATACAGCTTTTATTGCTCTCAAAAAAAAAAAAATGTCATCGTTACACATATTTGCTATATTAGAATGGACAATGGATGAAGCAGATTGGTTTCTTTCCCTTTAGGAATGCACTTGGTCACCTAAGAAACCCCAGCTAAGGAAGGAAACAATCCTGGCTTGGGCATCAGATCATTTCCCATTGTGCTGGTTAAGATCAATGTTTTTGCTTGTCACAAATTGCGTAAGTCATGTCAGTGCTGGGTGTCCTTCAGCGTTTAACAACTCTGCTATCCTCTTAGACCTTTGATTTTCACCAGTCATCTACTTACACTACTATACTTATACTACTACTTATAGTAATATTGTCTCTTTTTCCCCTGCAACTCCAATAGCTCAGTTACATTTTGGGGTGCCTCCACCCCCTGCTAGACCTGTTGTAGCAAGCCAGCCGAGGGGAGTGCTGTAGGGACAGCTTCCCTTGAGTGCAGAGACAACCACAAGCCCCTTATCTGGATCTCCCTGGTGTGTGGTGAGCGCACAACTGGACAAAGACGAGCCGGAGTGGCTGTACACCACCCCTACTCTGCTCTCCAGGGACCAAGGAGACACAGATGGATCAGTACAATGCAAAGCAACCTATGGTACCTAAAAATGTATGCATTCTATAAATTGCCCTCTGCTGTAAACTCTTCATCTAAATTACTGGTACTCTGAGGTCATTCTGTCAACATAATATTTGGGTGTCTTACTATCTGCTGATGGGATAGGGAAAAGCATGAAACCTGATGTAGTGGTAGTGAGACATGTATCACAAGGAGCAACCTGATAGCTGGGAAAAACAAAATGAAGCCCCAGAACAGCTAGTGAAATAAAAAAGTTGCTGTGAATCCTCAATATTAAAGAAAGAAAAAAAAAAATAAGAGTATCTCCCACCTCTGCAAAGCCAGCACTAGACACATATACATAGACGTATGGAGCCCAAGCTTCATTTTTTAATGTTTTTTCTTACCTTGCCTTGGGAGTCGTAAAGTGAGCAGAAATTCTCTGCCAGATTCTCTGCAGGGCACTGATCTTCTTACTTCTGTTTTTCCCTTTCACCTCGGCATGCATCAGTTACCTTCTTGCATGGCATTATGAATTTCTTCACCAAAAAGTTTGTCAGGCGTTGGAACAGGCTGCCCAGGGAAGTGGTTCAGTCACCATCCCTGGAGCTATTTAAAAGACGTGTGGATGTGGCACTTAGGGACACGGTTTAGTGGTGGACTTGGCAGTGATAGGTTAACGGTTGGACTCGATGATCTTAAGAGTCTTTTTCAACCTAAATGATTCTATGAATCATGAGCTTAAAGGCAAATGAGATAGCGCAAACTTATCAACCACAGTTGCGTGCTTTACAAATCTGCTCTCTAAGTTCAATGCTTGGTTATCCTTCAAGGGAATTTTTTTTTCTAACTGGGTATCAAACTATGTCATGATCACAGCTGAAAAGCAGTGCTTCAGTAAGAATTTCCTGAATATTTAATGAGTCATGCCGTTACCAGTAAGCACTGCAACGAGCTGCCTTCAGAAGCAATAGGACTGAGATACCAGCAGAAACATTTTGCTGAGCAGCTTTTACAGCTGAATGATTCACAGACATATGTGCATAAAACAATACATTTGATAAAATTTAGGCATAAAATATCGAAAAATCTATCCTGAATATCCTAACTTGTTTTCAAATTAAGACAGGCTGGCCACAGTCACATCATTATTGAGTGTGTTTTGCAGAAAGATCTGAGCAATCAAATTTTCATAAACCAGTGTTCATGAAAAAATCATTTAAAAGTCAAATGCATGAATATTGTTTAAAAAAAAATGGAAAATGTGTCAATGGAAATATTTGAACAAAGAATTCCTCTGCTTTTCTCCAATCAAGAAGCAGGCATTACATACAATGTATCTGGCCAAATGCATTCAAATAATAGCTCAAATTTTGAATATTCATGGCTAGTCATAACATGAATAATCCTCATGCTGAAAAAAAAAATGAGAGAATCTACTTCAGGGCAGCTCTGTAAATTAAAAGAGCAAGAAAAGTCACTAGGGAGAAATTATACACCCTGCTGTAACTATCACACTGTCAGAACTTCCAGAGTTACAGTTTTCTATACTGTAGCATTAGTCTGATTTGGTATTTGCAATATAATTTAACAACTAACTGCCCTTTTCCTTACTTCAGGTTTCCAAGCAAGTAAAATTTCTCTCTTTCCCTGGCCACTCCCCTAGGGATCACTGCCTTAATTAAAACTAACTTACAGTATCTTTATATTATAAGGATACTTATATGTACGTATATAAAAGTCTACATTTATACTATAAGTACCCTATACACAGCTTTTAAACGTTTTCCAGTTTTTATGCATTTCCTAAAGTTGAGTGCAGATTCACATGAATTCTGCCTTTCATTACAAAATTATAAACAAGAATTTTAAAATATTGTGTTCTGTATTTTCATGGCTTTCCTTTACGACAGTCTTGCCCGTATGCTTCCTTCAGAATCAATTATTGTACCTCTATAGTAGACCAGCACAAATTTGTCAGTATTTCATATGGGATCGAATACATTTAAGATGGAATTATAAGAAAATACTGTCTTTCTATTTAAAGAAAAAACTGGGTAGTTACCTACTCCAGGAAGGACAATTATACAAACAATATATACTCTGAAACCTGAACAAAGAGTCCATCGCCTCACAGAGCCAAGGAAGCATGTGCTGGATATGAAATAAGAAGATTGGGAGTGGAGGGCGAAGAAACATCCTCTTTCAACAAATGCAACAAAGCACAGCCAGAAGGGATCCAGGAACTATATAAAAGATACTTTATAAGATGACATCCTCGGTGAGCACATCTATTTGCATAGTGTCACAGGGGAGAGAACGAAATCTCCTGACAAGCATCATTTAGCAAGACAAACATAGATGTCAGGTGTCTCTGCATTAGTGGTTCTGATTTTGATAGGCTCAGAAAAGACCATTCTTTGAAAGTACACAATTTTGCTCTAACATTATTTAACTAACCTAAAAAATAGGTATCTAATTTTTTGAGTTTCAGACTAGAAACATTCTTTATTTGGTTCAGTTGTGTTTTTTGTGTTGTTACTCGTTGCAGATAGTTGTGAACAGCTTGAAAATGTGCTTTAACTTATTCCAGGGATATAGAAAATCAAACTAATTTAGCTATTTTAAATAAATAAATAAATAAATAAATAAATAAATAAATAAATAGATTCACTGCTGCTTTTGAAATTGAGCCTAAGGATTCTAATTGACTGACTTACCCTTGAAATCTCCAATTAAAATCTGTAAAGGAGGTAGTGAAAAAAGGAAACCTGGAGCCAACTTTACTCAAAAGTCTTAGTCAAGAAGAGGCACCAAATCCATCTGGATGGTGCATGGTATTCACCCCTGTGGGCCCATAAATTTCCATAGAGCACAAGAACAAAGGAAGTTCCTTCTCACCGCTTCCATCATTGCTCTTCTGTGCTATTTTAAGATCGTTGCCTTTGTGAATCTTCTACAAAGCATGATGCACACCTGTGGAGTAGAGAACAAGGTAATGCTAAGCATGCACATACTGTTAGAGATTCTGTCTCAATTTGCAAAATCCAAGACATTTAGACACTATGGAGAAACTATGCTGAGCCCACTGTGACACGCTCAGGGTATTTAATGTCATTCTTCATTCATCGACTTTTCTCTATTCAACTTCCATACTATTTCCCTGCTTGAATTTGTGACCAAGCAAATATCTCTGCATCAATAGGGAGCTAAATGAAGCATATATTGCACTCTTAAAGCCAATGAAGTTTCTTGCTTGCACTCTTTTAAGGGTCTGTCTAAAACCAGATTTTAAAGACAACTTGTAGTTGATGTTAAAAATCATGCTATAGATAAACCGAAAAATGTTCTGAAAATCCAGTGTGTATTTCTGTATCTCCTCAAATGTTTATCTGCTGTACTTGCCCAAGTAAAATATGACAATATTCAGACATGTAAAAATTTTTCATGGCTCATTTTAGCCAACTTAATCTTGCTTTCTTAAAAGTTTTCCCTAGTTATACATATTCCTTCATAAATCATGTTGGTAGCATCTTGAAAACCTATTCTATCCCAAGTGACAGATATAGCTTTAATTGAGAGTATTTATGGGGATGGTCAATGCTGGGCCTCAGATAAGAAGGCAGCAGTAAAGTAAGTCATTTTGTCTTAATCCCATAGCAAAAGGCAGATGAGTTGAGTTTTTCTGTTGAGGCCTTTACAAAAAATCCCAGGTGAAAAAGGTGCAATTGTTCATAGATGGAAAGCAAAGGCAGTATAATTGATTTTTTAATTCATTATGGCATGCATTTTATACAGGTGACAGGTCCTTTAAGGGTCCAGAAGAGACTGGTTCATAGCAGCTGTGATTTTTAGAGTCAGTGTTACTAGCCTGATAAAAATGAGACACACATCTATCCTCTTTCATCACGGAAGTTACTTAACTTGCAGTTATAAAGCCTCATTTAATCATAATTTCTGTCTCAGAGATTTCCGTCATCACCAACACAGAATACTCCGCATTTCACAGTAGGCAGCAGACATGCCATTCATTTACTGAGAGTTTATATAATAAATTGAACACCAAACTCATACTACAGACTAGGAACAAACAAAGGAGGCTTGGTTTCCATGTGGGACTTGTCTTAATCATACTAAACAGCACAAAAGAACCATTTACTTCTCTGTCAATAAGGTAAACACCATTTGAACCTGCACCCCAGTGTAAGCCTGAATTTAGGCCACTGTTTCATCAGCTTTTCTGGGCAGAGGATCCTCAGTTCAACACTCTGAAATAATGAGAATACAATTGTTATCTCAACGTGTTTTCAGTTCTTTGAATCCAGTTTTCTGCATATATTTAAGCAGTGGTTTATTTTTTAAATGGTACTTTAAAGACAGCTTAGGTTTGCATGGAATATTTTGTCTGCATGCTGCTTATAAGGTTTTACATTTGGTGAAAAACAATAACAGAAAAGTAGATTATATCCAAAAGCGGTGGAATGAAAATATTTCCTGAAGAGTATTGTTTGCTTCTATGATTCAAAATTTGACATCGTCACATATCAAGTCAAGCTGAATTGTATTTGTTTATAAAGTTCTACAAATGTGTTAGATCCAGTAACAGTGAATTAAAATTCTGTAGTTAAATTTCTGTTAGAAAGCTGGCATATCCATTACTATTAAAACAGACAATAAATTCCTGTTATCGCTATATACAATTTAAAATCTTACCTAATTTCATCGACATTGTCTTTGCAGTAAATTATACTAGTTTAGGGAAATGTAATCATATGATTTCACTGACAGAAGGCTCAGAATACCTTTTATCAATTTATTTTTTTTAAATAGCTGCATTTAATGTTAAAGATGTTGATAAAGTGCCTTTTTTCTTTAAAAAAAAATACAGTTGAAGAAAAGGTAAGGAATTTTTCCCTACTGTAAAATTTTTACTTGCTGTCATGAAGAAATTTTTAAGGCAGCCAACAAGAATGTTCTAATTCTTTTGTCCCCATTTCTCAAAATATCAAAATGATGTTATGTGCCTTGTTGTCCCAGATTGTCTGTTGGTAGATTGCAGGGCATAATAGAACATTTTATGGTAACCCAGAAATAAGGAGCTACGCATGATCCTTGGTTGTAATACCCATGCTACTGATATCAGCTGGGTTGTAGTATTGTGGCAGCAGATGGAGTTTGGGTTGGATTAGCTCTGTGAGAAAATATGTAAAATATTTGCTGCCCCTTTGATATTCACAGTGCCCCCAGAGTGCTAAATATCAACCATCAGCACTAAAGATAAAGTGAATTTATGTGCACTGGCACAGAAATCTCTAGAATGACTGTAACAGATTGGATTTCCTCAGGGTCTGACAACAGCCAAAGTCCGTGCACAAATACATCATTATATATTATCTGTGTTCATGGCAGCGTTCACTGTAGTTACCACTTCTGTCTTAATGTTATAATTTTAAATTAGGTTATAGCCTTTCTGCTATTGCAAGCATCTATCTTCTGTACACGACAGCACAGTTTCCAACCACCTGCAGTTACTTAAATGCCATATATATATACACACTTATATATATATGTATATATAAAATATCTTATCATATATACAACCTATATAAAGTCTATCCTCCCACATGACTAAAATACCTTCTTTTCCAGGCTGCTACAAGCCAAGCAGGAAGCTGTGGGAGCCTTCCCTTCAAGAAAGCTGCTTGGGCATTAATAATATGAAATGTAAGATGCCACATTTCACATTCAGAATGATTACCAGATCTCATAGTGTTCCCAGAGAGTAACAAAACCTCTGTGCTTCTTAGAAGACAAATTTGCTGCCTGTCCAATGAGTGACAGCTAATATAGATACCCGAGTCCACCTGTGACAGCTGCTAAATAGAAACAAGCCATCACCTGGCTGATCTTTGCCTGTGCTTCCTTGTAAGATCCTTACAGAAGCAAACATCCTATTCATAACAATATTGCCACTGATAGTGGGGGCCTGGGCAGTGTATGGAAATTATATATTTGCCCACGAATAGAATTATCTGCAGGTGTCGATAATTTGGAAAGCCCTTACGCTCTCCTATATAATGCATCCATTTGAAAACAAACATGAAAAGGCTTTGTACTGCCAGGTTAGATCCCTGGAACACTTTACAATGTTAAATAATTAAGGTTCTCCACTTTCACGTCCTCTGGATGTCAGTTGCTTCATTGCACTGTGAAACTTGAATAGTGGAAACCGCGTAACTCTGAGGCAGGGTTGAGACAGTCACCCATCGCCAGGCAAGAACTGAGCAAAGTTAGGCAATCTGACCCAAAAGTGAAAGCCTGCTCAGCTAGGCACAACTCCCTCATAGAAATCACAGCTCCAGGAGAACATGAAGCCTGGTGACCCACTTGTTTTGATAGCCGAAGATGACTGAGAGTTAAAGTCGATGTTTCTCCCAGGCGTAAGAGCAACAGAAGTAGGAGAAAGTCCCAGACTTTGAGAGAAAGCGCGATGGAGTTATTTCCTAGAGCTCCTTGAATCAATCTGCCTCAAATGCCTATCTCTGTGAAGTTTGCGTCATCTGTGGAGCATGACCACAATCCACTTGCTTTTAGGCTTCTAAAGGGAACAAAACCTAAAAGTGTCTTAAACATCTTAAAAGTGCCAACAGGATCCCTACATTACCCACCCTTCCCAAAAACAAACACATAAACGAGTATCAATAAAAAATCTCATTTTTAGAGCAGGCCAAGTTATTTCAAAGTATTTTTCAACAAAATTACTAACCATGTTTTTTAAAGATTTCTGAGGGCCCAGTTAATTATTCCCTAGCTGTGGCTGTATCTCCTATTGTCCCTTCTCCCCCCCTTAAGTATTATTTTAAGTGAGATATCATTCCATTTGGCTGCAGAGCTTTATAAATGCTGGCATGTGACTCTGGAGATCCCTCTCCCATCTGTTCAAGGCATTTTTATGCTCCTGGGCTGAAAGTGTAGTTTTTCTACTCTGATTTCTTCAAATACTCATTTGAATGCTTGAATTTACTCCTGTGAGGAGGCTAGCTGATTTCAGTGTTACTTATTACTCAGACATGGAAGCATTTGCATATCTGTATGCTTCTATTCCCCATTTCTGTGGAGGGGACGTCACTTTTCTCACTGCGTAAGTATTGGAAAACGAATTCACACATGACAGCAAGTTGCTCAAGTACCACAATGATGGTACAAGTGCAGCAGCCAGCTTGATTCTCTGTTATTATTAATGTGCTAAATGAACAGTTTATCAGAGATGATCTCATACAGTCAAAAGAATTGAAATTAGCTACTGCCGGTGGCTTTAAACTGAAACATGAATGTAATGCACAGGAATGCATCATTCTTAAAAGTGCCTCTCTATGGCTCTGACAGACAACAGGGAAGAGGATGCAAACGGGCTTAAATGACTGTATCTAAAGCCATTGTTGCTTTGATCTGGTTGAAACAACCCGGTATTTTAAAGATCATTCACATATTAAGTGGCAGGTGTGCCTTTCTGCTTCTTATTAGAAAAACTCCCAGCTGCTTTCTGTGAATTTAGCTTTGGGAGCCGGAGCGTTCCAATTTCAATCTGCATTCTGGGACAGGTAGCACAGACCAATTAATCATGAAAGCTCCCTCAGATGTTCTCACCTTCTTTTGTCTTTGAATAGCACGATACAAAATAAAAATGGGTCATCAGTGCATTAGCAAGAAGGCTACAATATCCTATCCTTGAAGAGATGTTATACTTGCAGCATAGACATGAGATGCAGAGAAAAGCAATTGTCTACTCAGTGCAAAAGCATATCAGCTGAGGGTGGGTATTGTTTGCTTGTTTTTACAGGCAGCACTAAAATACTTTTTTTTATAGCAAGGACATTGATACCTTTCAACTCTGTAAATCCCGGGTGAAATGAAAGAGCTGGAACACATAACACTGAGGAACAGATTAACTCACTGCTCACCAGATTCCCACTGTCAGTAGGAGCCATGAGAAACAAAGGGATTTTGGCAATAAAGGTGGAGTCCAAATGCCTGTGACACAGGATGGGCTTATAGGCTAGGAGCAACAGGTAGACAAGAGAAGCATGTTTATGGAGAAAAAAAAAATAGCTGGAAAAATGGGTAATTAAAAACAGAGAGGTAGAAATGGAAGAAAGTTGTCATAAGAGTTATAAAGCCTCATTATCCTTCAGTTGGTTTTCATGAAGGGAGTGAGGAGGGACTGTACACAAAACAAAGGGGAAAGAAAGGCAAATAAATGACAATTCAAATCTCCAACTTGGCAGAAATCAGCAATAACAGATTCCTTGGGATTGACAGAATAGGCAGAAGTAGTAGGATGAAACCCGTGTTACATTTATTATGGATAAAAAGGAAAAACAAAACAAACAAACAAAAAAACAACAAAAAGCAGAATGAGAAGGCTCTGCAAGCATGATTTGAATAATAAGAATAGCAGAAAATAGTTGGCATAGAACATTTAGCAAATTATACCTAAATTGCAGGCAGTCAGTATGCATTTACCCACAGAGAGCTTGCCTAACAAATCTTGTACTGCCTCATTGAAGAAGCAGCAATAACAGAAAGGATTTTACAGGGAGAGAGTCTGTGGGTATAATTACATGGCCTGCAGGAAACACTTTTGACAGAATAAACAGATGGAAGTTAAACATGAATTGGGGAGCAACCACAACAATCAAATGTCAGTCAATGCGATGTTATGGTGGAAGAGAAATAGTAAAGAACAGGAATATGTTAGAAGAGATCTTACATTACAGGACACCAAGGGAGTAAACGGTCTTGAATGACAAGGCATATCCTGCACTACTCCCAGGAAAACACTTCTGAATGTGTGTGGACAAGAATCCCAAGAGATGTGATATTTTCTGTTTAATCGGGAATAAGCCATACCCTCTTCCTTAAACACTTAGAAGGAGGAGAAAAGAAAAAAAAAAAAAAAAGACGCTTTGAACATACGAGGCTGAGAGTCTTAAATTTTAACGCTGAAAGAGACTGTGATGAATTACTCTGACTTCACACAGAATAAAACGCCAGAGAATCTCACCCAGTAATTTCTGGCTAGAGAACCATATATCTAGGAAAAATATTTAATCTCAATTTAAATATTTCAGCAAATTCACTATGTCCATAGGTTAATTGTTCTGATGGTTAATTACTCTCAGTGAATCTTAAATGTACCCTGAATTAGCCCGTCTTCAGTTTTCAAACTCTGTTTTTTGTTGCACCTTTGTTTGATTTCAGTGCTCTCTGCAATACTTTCACTGCAGGTTCTACAGTTTTACTCTAAGTTACCTTATCTTGGAGTAGGTTGAACTTCTTCAGTTTCTCATTATTGATCATGATTTTGAGACTCCAAATTATTCTTGTAGTCTTTTTTCCATTCTTTCCAAATTTCTAATTTTTTTCTCTGAATCACATACTCTGCGTGTCCACATAAACTAGACAGGATTTACTAGTGAATGCCTAATCAACACACAGTGACGAATCTTATTAATTAAAAAAAAAAAAAAATTAAATCAAAGCAATTGCAGATAGCACTGCATCTTGGTATGGACCAGAAAGTCAAGTCTGAATTCCTGAGAGTGACTCTACAATCTGGCTTTTGGTAGTTAACCCTGATTCAGCTTTTCTTGATTTTTTTTTACAATTGTTCAGAAGAAAATGTGGGGCATCTACACCGTTCTGGTTAGAAGAGGAAAGAAAAAAAAAAATGGACAACACAGAAGGTTCAAGAGGGGATAACTGAGATAATAAGCCTTAATGACCCTAAATGATAAGTGAAAGAAGGTTAAATGTGCTGTGGAAACGAGAAGATTAACAGAAGACCTCACTGATACATAAAATACCTTTAGGGAATAGAAAGGATAAATTTTAGTAGACTATCAATTTAATAGAGGAATATGCAAGCATGATTAATTAATTAACATCTGTATTAGTTAATGACGATGAAAAGCTCTATATTATTGTTGAGCTGTATTATGAGTAAAATAAAAGCAGCAGACAACTTTACACTTTTTAATGCAGAAGTTTAACAAAATTACTAGGGAGGTATCCCTAGGATGTGCAAGCATCGGGGTTGGTGTAACACAGGCACGGCAGTGGAGGGGGGAAAGGGGACAGAGCTGCTTCGGGCAGGGTAAATTGCTGATACAACACAAGAGCTTTTTTGTTTGAAGAGTTCATTGTTGCCACCTTTGCCTTCACAATAAGTGTAACCATCTTTAGTTAATGCAGGTTCAAGACTCTCATTGCAGAAGGGAGTTATCTTCACACTGGTTCTAGGGAAATATTTAGTATTCCAACTCCATAACAGAAAAAACCCTCTGAGGATAATTATGTACTGGAACAGATTTCCCACAGAGGTTGTGAAATCTCTGACCTTGGAGGTTTTTCAGACCTGGTTAGACAAAGCCCTGAATTGGCCTCATGTGAATTCAGGCTTGACCCTGCTCTGAGCAGCAGGTTGGAGCAGAGACCTCCCAAAGCCCTTCCAACATGAACAAATCTATGCTGCTGAGATATAAAGGAAGATTTTATAACTTAAATAAGAGAAGCTATATTGATAAGGAAAATATTAATATAATTTACCAAAATATGAGCTCTTTAAATACCAAAAAACATGCACCAAATTTAGGATGCTTTTGCCTGGAGCAATTTTACCAATCAAAGTCTCTGAGGTGCTTTAGTTAGTCTTGATAACTATCATAAAGCTTATTGAAGCAGATGTATCTTTCAAGCAAGAGGCTGATTTATATCAAACAGAAGCTATAATTTCCTTAAAGTCTGCTTGTTTGATTCAGAGAGGTGAAGGCTGTTTTTAAATGAATCTCAGTTTAAAAGAAATATTTGGAACTTTTCTGTCTCCTTTGTGAAATAAACAGCTGGAAACAGGTCGCTTCTTTTCAGTCACTGAAATTCAGCATATTGCAGACGAAAAATATTGTTGCTAACAATTTTCATGATTAATGGCTAGAATTCAATAGATGCTTTATATTAGAAATGTATATATTGCTTTATAGTGTAAATGTTATTTAAAATATTATATTTATATTATATTATATTCTTTGTAATGTCACAATACCTACAACTTGCTGCATGTATCCTCTTTTGATACTAACTCAAACCGCTACCCGCTTGGAGTGGAATTATTGCATTACACATATGCCTAACAAAAACATAGGGCCCAAACAGCTCAGTCTACCTATCCCTCCATTCCCAAATAACCTGTGGTTAACTAGCTATACCTGGTCTGAACAGATTTTGATCTAAATACAAAACTTCTGCCTCCAGGATCACCAATTCAAGCATATTTAAGTCCCTTAAAAATCTTGCAAAACGAAACAAATAGAAAATAAAGAGTAATTTATGCTACAACGCAGTTTCCAGCACTAGGAAATGTCACTTTCATCGTCACCGCCAGTGTGGCTGGAAATGTTTCGTTTAAATTCACATTGATGGTCCTCTTTCCCCCCTACGGTCAAACTCAGCTTCCCAAATTCCCCTCTTTGCAGGCCTGTACTGCTAGACAAATCTCTATCTAATTATCAAGATAGAAGAGGGTTTTTCACCTCAGCTACCACTGTTGTAACAGCCGATAATACAGTTTTTCCTAGAATCTTCTGACGAAGGATTATGTCAGTAGGAGATCAGACACTCTCCTCAGAAAGCTGCGCAGTTCGGCCGCACACCGCTATACAAATTAACATCCTTTCTCCTGCTAAACATCGGAAATCTTAGTATTATAGTACTCCCAATTTTGAAGCTATATCTGCATTGCCAAGACAGGAGGCTCTGGGAACACAATCCCTGCTCCCTCCTACTAAGGGCTCTGCCATTGCAGGGCACGGAAGCGGCCCTTCCCTGGAGATGTCGTTCTGGCCAGGAAGAAATACTTAACATTGACAGCAGACAGCACAGGACACAAAAATACTTCTTGGTCTTGGTCTCCCCTCTTGCCTAACTGAGAAGGTTCCCTTCAGGTGGCACCTGAGGCCACCCCTTTCCATCACAGGGTCAGTAATGTTGGTAGGTATAGGCAGCTGATAATCACCGTGGCATGGTTTCATGCAGTAGTAACATGAAGGACGTGTGGACACGGAGCATCCCTCAGCTCCAGGGGACTGGATCCACCCTGCTGCTCTGTCATGCAAGGATCCCTGCCACGGGGAACAGCTCCAGTCAAATCAAACGGGCTGAGCAAGAGCTCACCTTGTAAGTTATGCACAGCAAACTGAGTTGCAACATATCTCAACTGTATGCACCTTCTACATAGAGCCCGCCAATTTTCTACCTGGGATGTTTTTCTTACTAATACACCACCAATAATACAACCATAATTTAAATTATTATACTGATATACAGATATTAGATAGAAATTGTGTCCAATCTGATCTATCTTTGGCAAAATAAAAGATTGGAGAGCAGGAACCACATTTGCTTCTGCCATATTCTCCCAAAAAGGAGAAAGTCAAAGCCCAAGTCTTGCAGTACAAATATAAAGAACGTACAAAGGTAAAGGGCCCTTTTTTAACAGGTAATGAATACAGTAAGAGAAAAGTTGCACCCGTGCTGATGGTACGTCCTGAAACACTTCAGTGTTTCAAAAGCAACTTCAGGAGTTAGGGGTAAACAAGTTACATTTCTGATTTATGATTCTCTTTTCAGACTGGTTTTCTCTGTGGGTGATTCCCAGACTCAGAGTCAAAGCAAGAGACAGCATTTTCATCATCAAATAAGATTCAGTTGTAAGACTTCTTTGTATACATTTAACATTCATAATAATATTTTTAAATATTTAAAATAATCTAATATATTGCCAGCTAAAAAGTTTAGTCTAACTAAACATAGCAATTAATATAACCTTGATGCCATTATGATTGATAGGTGGTCTACAACTGAGTAGACTTTAACAGGATACCTCTGTAGAAAAGAAAGGTTGCCACCAACCATTTCCTTATTTCAGTTCTACTGACCAAGACAAATCCAAGGACTTTAAATATGATGACAATCTAATTTTAGCTTCTTAGAATCAGTTTCAAAGTGAACATCTCGGACAGAGAAGTCAACAGAAAACATTTAGCCACTAATTTTGTAGAGGTTTTGTGTTTTGTTTGGGGTTTTGTTTTTTGTTTTTGTTTTGTTTTGTTTTTTAATCCCTGAGATTTCAGCAATGAAACATAAAAATAAAAATGGCTCTGCATTTCTGGTACTAGCCCAGGAGACCAGGATTCTGACAACGAACTCCTGCACAGTTTTCGGTAAAGCCTCTTAAGCATCCTGTGCCTTGGGGAATGGCAATAATCTCCCCAGTACCCAGAACTGTCTTTAAAAGATACTTTTGTATACTCCAATTTCTGAGTGGAGTACCATTTGAACTAGTGCTCATTTTTAAATGCTTCACAATTTAAATACAAACTCACACGATAATCTTGGCATTATTTTTTTCAGGGCACAGAAAGCTAACAGCAGCTGTACCTTATTGCCTTGCAATACCTGTGCCATAATATTATGCTAAGATAGAATATGTAAAGTCACGATGGAAAGAATTAGAGTAAAATGCCAGGACTGCATTGCTCTGATAATGAAATAATTATGAAAGTGTTACTGTGGTTGAACTATATGTATTTAGCTACATTTGTAACTGAATTCCCTTGCATAGATACAGCTCACTGATACAACAGGTAAGAAAGCTTTTCTCACAGATACATTTGATAATTCTTCACAATAAAATTGCTTGCATCTGTTAGGAAGTCATCAGTCTAGTTTCATAAAACAGAAAAATAAATCCTCATTGATTATATGTAGTCTATGTTGAATTTTGTTGTCTTTCCTCAGGCTACAGTCCTGCTAAAGACAAAGCTTTCGTTGAGGAGATAATAAAGATTTAGTGCAAGAACATTGTTTTTAATGGAAGAAGTAGGAACTTGGCTCATTACTTGCGCCATTTTTCTGTGTGACATCCACTGGTAGGTAGTATAGAGTAAAACCTACCAAACAAGCAGATCAATAAACAGCAGTGTCCCAGAGCTCTACGTTTATGTAACCTCTTATTCCAACAAGGTTTACCAGCATATTTGCCCAATGTGAGCCACAGAGTAATATTTGCCTAGTAAATACTTTTGAGAGAGAAAAAGATATTAATTAAAAGCAAGCAATAAAGTCAGAGGTGTTTACTACTATTTCTCCAATAATTCTCCTTTCCTAACAGTCAGAACTGAAAGCATAACTGGTTAGATAAAGTTTTGCAGCAACGGTAGAGGCTTAACAATTGTCTACCAGATGCTTGTATGGAAAAAGAGACACACACACACACACACACACACAGTCTCATTGTTAAAACACAGAACTCTCATAATCTGTTTTGAAGTCTGTTTTCAGATTTGCCTAATTTCTTCCTGAGAACCTGGGCAAGTGAACAAATTACCCTGCATTTATAAAAGAGACAAAATAATCACAAATCAAGAAAAAATAGATCGAAAAAGACCTTTGAAGTACACCCGGTCCAACCTCCTGCTTGAAGCAGAGTTAACTTGTAAATTAAATCAGGATGCCTATGGCATTTTCCAGTTGAGTTTTAAAAACCTCTAAGGATGAATAACCCTTTACTGCTACAGGCGGCCTATGCCAACGCTTAACCACACTCAGGATGAAGAATTTTCTCCTTAAGTCCAACTGGAAGTTCCCTTTTTCAGCTTACAACCATTGCTTCTTGTCCTTGGGGTGTGCACTTCTGAGAAGGGCTTCCCTCATATCTATTACCCTCCATCCCCACCTTTTTGGCAGTGGAAAAACACAATGCAATTCCCTCCCTCCTCTTCATGTTAAACCAACTCAGTTCCCTCAGCCTCTCCCCATCTGTAGTCCCTTCTGAACGTTACACTGCCTTCCAGCACATCAACTCACCCCGCTAATTTGGCATCATTTGGGAATTTGCCGAGGGGTGCATTATGGCCCATCATCCAGGTGAGGGTGGTGAAACACTGGCACAGGTTGCCCAGAGAGGTGGTAGATGCCCCATCCCTGGAAACATCGAAGGCCAGGTTGGACGGGGCTCTGAGCAACCTGCTCTAGTTGATGTCCTTGCTCACTACAGGGGGGTTGAACTAGATGACTTCTAAAGGTCCCTTCCAACCCAAGCTATTCTGTGATTCTATGATCAGATAAACAAGATCAGTACTGATCCTTGAGAAACATCACCAGTAAACAGATGCCAGTCAGGCTTTGAATCATGGAACATTGCACTTCAACCAATTTTTCCCTCACTTTGTAGTCCACCCATCCAGTTCACATATCCTTAATTTGACAACTAAGATAATACACAAGACTGTACCAAAAGCCCTTCTCAAGCCAAAGTAAACATCACTCATTCTTTTCCCTTTGTCCACAAAACCTGTCCTTTCATCATAGAAGTCAATCAGGATGGTGAAATATGTTTTGCTCTTGGTAGATCCATGCTGGCTGTTCTTCCTCTGCCAGTAAACAGTTTTTATGAGGAACTGCTCCATAATCTTCCTAAGGATCAAGGCAAGGCTGACTGGCCTATAGTTCCCTTCCACCTTGCCTACCCTAAAGCTGGTTTAGCATTTCCTCTTTCCTGTCATATCATTTAATTCACGAGAATTAATTGTAAAATGTTATAAAATCCTCAGATGAAAGGTAAGATGCAAGGGTCCTGGTCCAAGATTATATAAAGAGGTGTTACTGAATTTTGAACATAGACAAGAACAACTGTTTCTCAGCAAACACTGAATTCTCTCCCCCGGCGCTGCAGTTTCATAAACAGCAGGTCAACTCCACAGCATCCTGCCATTGCAAGGGGGAGCCAACTCCCCCTTTGTCTCCCACCACATCGCTTTGCTTTCTGTCAGCCTTGACGGTTGCCAGGACTATCCAAAAGACAATTCAACACACTAACCCGTGTGAAAGCTAACTAGTCAAAACAAAGAGAGGCCTTTTTTTTCTTTTTTTTTTTTTTTTTTGTCAGGTTAGTGAATCATGTCATGAAAAAAACACCACATACGAGGCAAAAGGAAAGGATAAAAGATGAGGGGGGAGAAAGAGACCTTGGCTTTCTGATGGCAACAAGCCAAAAGATCAGCTTGGATGTCTGTGAAACTGCAGAATAAAAACCATATCCCTTTAGGATCTGAAAATAGTTTTCTAGAGCAATGGTTAGCCAAAGTAGCTATAGCTGTAAGCACAGAAATATAATATTGTTTTTAATCATTTAAAAATTGTCAGATGAGGGAAATTTAAATTATACTTTTCTAGCTACTGAAGCAGATGAATGACGCATCCAAGCTTCTAGCCTATTTTTCAAAAATGAATTACAGGGCTAGATACAAGCTGGTCTTTCAAGCTGGTGCACAGTATTCCACTGTTGGGAATGCCACTTAAATATTAACCAAAATTCTGCATCAGTCTTCCTATCATAAGCACCCAAAACAGAGGAGGGATGGTACTTCAGCTGACGTTTATTTATCCTGCACAGAAAAGTAAAAGTTCAGCTGAATGAGATCATGTGCAGTCTGCCATTTGTGTTTATTCCATCAGGATTATCATTCTTGATTGTTTTATTTTGTGAAAAAAAGTCAGACAAAGATTGTAACTTCAAGGTTGCAGCAGGTACAGACTTAAGAAGGTGATGTAGTTGTGTTTTAAACTGCATTTATTTGCTGCTTTTTCTATAGGGCTTTTTATTTCTGCAACCATCACAGCTTTTTGCAGACACTATAAGCAGGCCTCTCTCTCTGACGTGTTTTACATTTTGTAAAAGAACTTTAATTTTGCTCTTCAGATTTTTTTCTTAAATTGATCCCTACTCTTCATCAACTCCCTTTTCAGCCTTTGTACTTTCTTCCAGTTACACAGTAACATTGGCTGTTGTCTAGGAAACACATCTTGTGTTCTCCTGAGCATCCCAGCCCCGTTAATAAAATAAATCCCTTTGCATCTCTGGATCACATCATGTTAATTCAGCTACTCTGTGTGAGAGCCAAGCAGCTGATTTAGTGTGCAACCTACAATGCAACATGCTCTCTACAAGACTACCAGAGTGAAAGAGCTACCATAAGGAAACATTCCTCACAAGCCCTAACAGCAGTTTAGCTATACAGGGAATCACACGGATTCAGAGAATCACATCTTCTCATCTTAACAAGAACAGCAGCAAAATATTCAGGAACTGGAATGAAAGTAGGAAAAGGCCCAGACTAGTGATATTTTCTGAAGACAAACTCAACACATCCCTTTCGGACTGCTATGTGCAATAAGTCTACGTAAGAAATTAGATGAGGATTTTTGATATTTTGTTGTACAAGAAAAATCTTACAAAAAAAAAATCCAAGCCCAGACCTCAACACTTATTCAATGCCTTTTCACCTTGAAGGTATGGCAAAGCTCTACCCAATTCATCTGTCTTCTCCCCCTTTGAGCAGAGGAGTAGGTAGATTCATCCAATAACACGAGTAAGACTAAGCAACAGCAAAAAGTGGGCAGAGAGGATTGTCATCTGGAAATTGAGTGGCACCAACTGGGAAAGTTTAGGCAGACTGAGGCCCATCTGCACTTTTTCCCCTTTTTTTTTTTTTTTTTGTTTGTTTGTTTTTGTTTTATAAATAGAAGTGATGCTTCCAAGGTCAAACTGCCAGAGACACAGTTCTTAAGGTATACTGTCCTGTGGCTTGGGAGCAGGTTTTACATGGTTACATCACCACCAGCTCCATGAGTGGTACTGTTAAATCATGGGGCACAGCTGGTCAAGTTGATCTAGTTGTCTTTCAGCTTGGGTATTTTACAGATCACTGAAGGCTATGACTGGTTGAAATTCTACTCTGGTTTAATTAGAGGCTTTGAAGTAAAAACATCATTTTCTCTGGTTCAGATAGGAAATCAATTAAGAGAGTAAACCTACAAAATTCACACCTGGATCATGAACAATTCTATACAAAACTGCTCAATATCAGTATCAGCTTCAGTGAACTATATATTACTTCATGGCTAAGAAAAGTTATTTGCTAACCACCTAGATGGAAAAAGACTACTCTAAAAAAAAAAAATTATCTGTAAGAAAAGTGGACTGATGCCCACTTGAGTTAAGGTATTCCCTAAAATGCACAAGGACAGCCACAGAAGTACACCCAGATGTTACTGTTCTTACAAAACCATGTGAAAATTAAGACTCTGGTGATATAACAATGATATAAAGATTTCCAGAACCGATAAAACAGAAAGGTATGTAGACCTCCTTGTTAAATGTTTATTATTGTCACAAGCAAACAAAAATAAGAACTGCAATTTTTTTTTATTTTTACTACAAACCCTATTGCTGTACCAAGACCACTCAGCTTGCTATGTAGTCTTGGAAGCAATGAGCTGTGAGTGCAAATGCCTCGTGATCCCTTATTGCAGGATGGGATATGGGGCACAGCATCAAAGAGAAAGGGAGGCACAGGCTGGCCATTAGAAAGGATGTTCTGTGTGAACTGAAAGGGGAGAGATACCCACAGAATGTGTAAAGGCTAAAGATGAGCAGTGTTCATTCTAGCCTGCTGCCAAAAAGACATCAGATATCTGAAAAATGTGGCAACAGAGAACAGGAATGGATTTTAAATAATTTCCTTTTGTACAAATACATTATTTGTTGTCTGTACCTACTGATATCTTCTCTGTAATTTTTTAATGATACACCACACTTTTGGTCCATTGCTCCAGGGAAAGCAAGCCTGCGTTAAAATGATAATAAGAAAAAAGCCATAATTCTCGTGATTTATAGTCTCAACCTGAGATGTGTAAATGATTCACTCTCCTCAGAATACTAAAGCTATTTCCCATTCAAACCCAGATCTGATTTTTGCAAAGGGCCTCTCACATTAATTGAAGGTCAGATCAATATCACTATTTGGAGGGTGTTTGGAATACATGCCAGGAGACATTTCCATATTAAAATTCAACAAGACTGTACACCAACAAACTCATTCTTGCCAGAGGTTAACCTCAAACAGGAAGGATATTTCAAGCCATTAATCTCATTCTCCTCTGTATTAGCTTGTCATGTTGTTGGGCATGGTTTCCACCATCACAAATTTAATTCCTGTCAAAGCTTGCAGTTTTCATTGCTTGATGTTGCTGCATTACGATTCTTGTCTTCTTTCTCTCAGGACTGCTGTTTTCTGAAATCCCCAGTTAGAGAGCGATATGTAATTTGGGTGGATTTCACCCAACAACGTTTTGAAAACTGGTCCCCACCCACAATACAAAAAAGACTCAGCCACGCTGTCACATTTACTACAGTCAATGACTCTGCATTTTTCCCCAGATTTTCTAGCTATAGATTTGCAACAGAAATCAAGATCTCTACCTAAAGCAGATGGAAGCAAAACAGATGATGAGTTACAGCAATTGCTGATCCATGAATTGAGACCCAAATCTTGCCCTCACCTTAACTTTCATTCTAGTCAAACACATCTCTTAGCCGTCAGTGTCTGGTGAGTGAACAAGCTTGCCACGGCTGGAAGATAGCCTGGGTGACCTTGGTGGTCATTTATATTTCTATTAACAAGAAAAGTGCACTGGGAATGGAATCAGAAATGTAAACACTGTCCACTATAACCCTTTAAATGTGTCAAATGTACTTTCCACTTTTCTTGTTGGACATGAATGCACAATCAGGAGACCCAGGTAATGAGATCTGCAGGCTCTGCTTCTTACATAAAATGCTGATCAGTATTTTATGTTATTAACCTTTACAGTAAAAGATCACCGGGTCCTTTTCCTCTTCCATTAAAAGCTTTCCAGATAGAAAAAAGGGTCAGTTCATCCCAAGTATGGTGGCCACAGTGATATCAAGAAGCTTTCAACTGAGGTGATTTGCTTTCATCACTATACATTTTTCTCTCTTCCCTCTCTATTCTGCATACATGAGGTAAAGCAGATGTCATTTACATTTTGAAGCCCACTATCCCCAACTAAAATTATGAACAATACTTTTGATCAAAGGCTAATGATTAGTTTCAGGATTTTCCATTTCCCTTGTATTTACCTTGAAACTTGGAGCTACCCAAATACTCACATACTTGGTCTCTCCCAAGTGCTACTGCTTTTTTAAACAGGTTTTCTTATTTAAAAAAAAAAAAAGATGTGCCTTTGAATCTGAACTCTCTATGAATTTAGAGATTCTTAGAAGGTCAGTAAAACCCTAATACCAAGTTCACTGGTTTCCTAGGCTATAGTTCCAATAAAATACTATTTCACCAAAGATGCAACATCTAACTTTGAAGGAAAATGGAGGGAAAAATCCCCCAAAAGAAACCTTCAGAATGTTTCTTTTATCTTATGAGTGAACATCAAGATCTGCGACATAACTGATGACAAGTGTTTCACCTCAGATTCTATATCATTTCACAGGAAAACATTGCTGATGTGAAATGCAGAACTGAAAGGTACTGTTACAGGAGACAGAAGTCTCAGAAATCACTTGTAAGATAACATTTAAAAGTTAGATGTAAAATATTCAGTGGATTTTACAAATTACGTCCACAGAAGCAACTGCAGCTATGCTAGTTTATATGTACGGAAGCCAGTAACCTTCATATGAATTAATATTTTCCCCTACAAGTTATTTCTATGAAAAGAAGATATTTCTGCTTGGAAAAATGTGTGAGGGTGAATTTCTGCTTACTCTTGCATTGGATATATTTTCTTCCTTTTAGAAGAAATAACATTTAAATGATGGTGACAAAGTTTTCTTTGTAAAAAGGCAATACAGGAGAACGGGTTGCTTTGAAGTGACGCATTATTTAACATGTTTCCAGGAAAGCAATTTTGAGAATGTTAATGAAAGCTTATTATTATACAGCTATTACTAAAAGAAGTAATTGTGAAGTTCAGAAAAACTTGGAAAACTTTAAAGTACATAGGAGACAATTTCTTTAATAGTCTGAAAGCAGCAAGGTTCTGAGACAAACCTCATGCTATACAAGGACAACAAATATATCTAGTACAACATCAGTCCAAAAACATATATCTGAAAAATACTCTTATTCTTACTTCAGAGCAGCCTTACTTTTAGGAATTGCATTCAAGTACAATGCTTCACACACCCAGAGCTATTTTATGCTATTGCTTGCTAAAGAAATTGAGCAGGTAAAAGAAACAGAACACTTCAACTAAGTTAAGGAACACAGAGAGGAGAGCCCAGAAGCACATCATACCTCTGGTAACACCAGCACTGCACAACTGGCCAGCTGAGGCCAAAAACCTGATTACAAAAGGTTCTATACAAAGACAAAAACCAAAAATTGGTTCCTGTTCATGAGAACTCTCTAATCTAAGAAAAAGGATAACATTGAGGTGGAAAAAGGCAAGGAAACATTTGATAGAAAACAATCTGAGCTTCTAATTCTGGTTAGGACTCAAAGGCATCAAGGTCTCATAAAGTTTTATAGAGGCATTTAGAAGGCCAGAAGTTGTGAAAATGATGTTTATACGGAGCTGCTCCACAGGGGGAAAAAAAAAAAAAAAAAAAAAGCATGCTTGATTTGAGAAAGAATCTGGTCAAAAGCATAAATCAACCGTTTGATAGGGAAAAAGAAGAAACAGATTAAAGCTATAAAAGGGTCTTGAACGTGAAGACATACATTTCTTGGACAAAGGAAGGAGGTAAAATAATCAAAGACACAGGCTAGGAAAATGATCTCTTAGGGAACATATTTTGAAAAGATAGAAGATCGCATGAGTAAAGGGCAAATAAAAGGATGTAGCATTAACCAAAATATATGTTGAGAATTTTAAGAATTTTACCTTGCGAACATACTGAAAAAAACAACTGTACCTTCAAAAAACAAAGACACAGCACCAGCGACTGAACACAGCTCACTGTTGAAGTTGGGGAAGACTCTTTGCCAAAACCATCCAAATGTAGCTGAGGATTCTCCTTTGGGAACAGAAGCAGGCCCCTGCCCTTTCCCTAATGCTCCCCACTGGACAGCTTTGGCCAGCAGGAAAAGGCACAGTCTTGATGCAGAACAGTTTACATCTTCATAACTAGAAAAAAACTGGTGAAGAACAGTCATTACCATTAGTCTTTCTGCTGCAAGACGCTACATCTAAGACAGCCACAAACTCTGACCAATGCAACACGCTTCTTTTGCATCATATCAGTTTGTGTGGAGTGAAGATATGACATGCTCTTGGCCTGTACAGAGCAAGCTGTTGAATTTCCTTTCACTCTGGCAGTTTACAACAGTAACTCTTACTTTCTGCTCTGAAGACACAAATATTTTAATGATTTTAGGTAACTTCTAGTTAGACAATCTTGATACACTTACCTTGAAGTAAAATAGTGTCGCTAATTCGCTTGATAGTCTACCTGCTCTTTAGAAAAATGTGATTAAATCACAATCATGGACTGAATAAAATAGATTGCCCACAGACATACAAAGAGATATTTGTAGCCTTTGATTTGCTGTCTTACATGTCCGAAGACAAGTGTTCTACCTTTGGAGTGCATCATCCACAATCTGATGTTATTTACTGAAACAATAGAATCTATTAAAAATACATATAGCTCTTTCCTAAAATCTCATTGTAAGAGATGATCTTCTTTTATCAAGTTTACCTCCTCCTAAGATAAAATATTCCTGGACTACCTCTGCCCATGACATCTACTTGATATGATATGGTAAAGCCATGATTTACCATGAACTTCAAGATACATTAGTTCAGTGGGGAATTATCTTCTGAGTCCTAGCTTCTAAAGTTGAGAGAAATCTGGCTTGTTTGGTTTTTAAAGAGATATTTGTAGCCTGTATGGCTGTAGGGAAGAAAACATGAATAAAATTTAAGCACACAAAACCTACTAAATGGGAAAACTGAAATGCAAAACCATTCTCCAGAACCAGATGACTTCTGCATGTTTGGCACTGGTGAATTTACACAGATATGATCCATAGAAGCTCTTTCAAATTCAGGATCCTTATCATCAGCCATAATAATTTTCCACATAAGATTACAGAGTGAGGCATGCACAGGTATGACTGAGTATAAACGTTAACACCTCCATGGGTTTTAAAGATAATTTTAAAGTGAAATGGTAACCAAGGAGTAGTTGGGAACACGAGGTCAGTGGAGAAAACTGTGAACTATTTTCTTAGCTATGGGTACTCCCTACTCCTGGTTCCAACCACTACAGTGTTTGGCACAACCACATACAGAAAAGCAGAATTTGCATGGTGGCTAAGGCAATTTCCTCTCAGAGAAGCAGAGGTTTGCCAAATCACACAAACAGCTTAATTATATTTTACTTATTTTTATCTGTATTTGCTCTTAGCACATAATTAATTCTATTTTCAAAATGCATGTTAATTTTGAATAAGATTCCACATGCAGATTGTTAGGGAGGTATTCATAATCATGCTCTTCCACACTGAAAAAAGGAGCCAGCTGTGGGATGAGGATTCATATTCTAACCACTGAGAGCTCATGTCTCAGCCCCAGCTGTACCAGGAGCTAGAGATGCCGACCAAAGACTGAAGAGAATTTTGCTATGGAGAATGAGAGGAGGAAACCTGGGGATGGCCGGGAAGAAGAAAAGCCCAAAGAACTTTTTCAGTTATATGCAAATGCTGCAAACATGTACCTCTCTTGTCACTTAGAAAAAAAATACATGCTTTTAAACATTTTTTTTTCCCCTGATCAACAAGCTGTAAGTATATACTGAAATGATATATTAAAACAAAAAAATTTAAAATCTAAAGAAGATCTTTCATTTTTAATATTGAAACAAAGACAAGTAGATTATTGGCAAACCAAATGAAATTTTGCTTTGATACTACAGGGGATTGCAAATGTAACTCAGTTCCAGAGATTCAAGTACATAGGTTTACACTCTTGAGGATCACACCTACAAGAGGTCAAGATTAACATGTAAATTATGTTTCTTAGGGAGGTGATAAGGCCAGGTAGCAGTGCCACTCCTATATGTAAGGTGATTGATTATCAATTTAAGCAGCTAGCAATCATATAAACTGAGCCCGAGATAATAAAGTCATTCAGAAGCTGAGAAATTTGCAATGATCTACATTTGCTTGAGAAGACATGGATACTGGCAATTTGAACTGACTGCTGTTCAAAAGTGGGAATGAAAGTGAGATCAATCTCTTTTACTTATCAGGTAGTGAAAGCTATGGCAGGCCTTTGAAAAATCCTCCCCTTACAAGTCTTTCAGCTTTTACCATGAAGAGATCATTTGGATAAGGAAGTGAGATAATCCTGAGTTGGAACTTGCAGCAGTAAGAAGATTCTTTAAAATATCCCCTCGATGCATTTTCAGAAGTCCATAAATCCAACCCTTATCTTTTCCCCATCTTCGGAAAGAAGGTATTGTGTTTACTGGCAAGAACTCGACAGGTTTGATTTAAATCATGAAATGAGCATCAAGCCTGGCACCACATCAATTCAATGTCTACAGCGTCCAGAATCATATAGAACACACTTGCCTGGTATCTGAAACGGTAAAATTTTCATAGCTGACTCTAATCTTCATACAGAACATTATGAAAATTTGTCATCCAGGAAGTATTTTTTTTTTTTTTAATAGAAACTGCGAAACAGTTCTGTTTTCATTATGAAAATTGCTTACCTAGGAAACTCAGAGGGAATTAAACATTTTTCATAATAACATTAAAGTATAAATTGGTAATTATTATTTTACCTTTAACAGATAAACTAGTCACTATGAAATTAATGTAAGCCACAGCAGCCTTACATGGATAATTACAATTTTATTGATCCATTAAGCCCAGAGTATTTTAATAACACATTCAAAAGGTTATTATTTACTCTGTAATCGTTAGTTTAGCACATATATAGCAAAAGCAAAGGAAACATGAGTTAACTGCTTAGGAATAGAGATAAAGAAAGCAATAATACGACCAATAACGTTTAAGTTCAGAAGTAGCTTGTTGAAGCTCCTTGCTGATGGGGAGCAGTGGTCACAAGGAGAGAAAGGTCTCCAGTTAAAGAGTTGCAGGACACCAAGGAAAGTCATCCATACAAGCTCTACTGGAAGAACTGGCACCCATGGGCACATCACTACCCAGATAAATCTGTTGTGTCCTCAGCAAAATAACCCCCCCCCTTAGAAGAATCCTGTGTACCACTTAACTGCATAAAACAAGCCTTCTCTGCTACCTAAATCTTGCATTGTGTTTGAGTTTGAAAGAACCACATATGTGCATACTTCAGACTTTCTATCCATCAGCAGAGACTAACACACAGCAGCACTGCACATCACCTCCCAGAGGGCAGCACAACACTCCCAAACACGGGGGAAGGGAGGTCTATAAAAATTTATAGTGTAACTACTGTTATTAATCTCAGAAAAGACCCATCACTGAAATGTTAGTCTCATTTTATCATCCAAAATTAGAACTAATTTGCTAATTCGTATGACATCCATACAGTGTGGTTTTTGAACATGTGGAAGAAAGTCAAACCATCCTCAGAGGTGAATGAGAGCAGGCGATGCGTAGAGAAACAACACTACTTGTCACTGACAGTACATGGTGGAAGTACTCAAAAGCACTTGCGGTGGACAATAGAGGGGCCAGCTTCCTCATATTCATCTTTACTAATCCACATTTGCTGAAAAGTGGACAGTGATGCCAATATTGAACCCCCAATCCAGACAGAGTATTTACGTTCTGGTGGTGCAATCATCTAGAAGAGAAGTGCAATCTGTTATAAATAAAGTGACAAGCAGATGACACAGTAAACATCTCTCTGGATGAAATAACGAGGTGAATGTCTTTTCATCATAGAAGCACAACTCCAATGAAGTGAAGCACCTCAGAGGTAGAAAGACTGTCATATTTTGTCTTCCACCTCAAGTTGATAGAGATGCTTTAGTGTTACTATAAGCAGACAAATATGGCTGCCTGTGAGATATCTGCACATGGCCCATTAACACAGCTACCGAAAAATTATTAAACATATATGAAAGAAAATGCAAGTTTTGAAACATTAACCTAATTTTGTTGTAAATAAAGACCATTGGGACAACACTACACAGAATGGTCTGAACATTTGTTTTGAGGATAAAGGAATTCTTTCACGTAAAAAAAAAAAAAGCAACAAACAAAAACAAACAACCCCAAAACATTGAGATACACTGGCATCATGTATCTAGCTAAGCTCCAGATGTAGAGCTAGAAGACCTCCTGCTAATTCCTCCCTTAGCCACTGAATTATTAAACTACACGGGCTGTACCCCTGCTCCTGCGTGCTCCTGTTTCCATTCCTGCTACTCCGTGTCATGCCCATTCAGCGTGCCAGCTGCTGCTTGATAAAAAGAGCCTCTCTGTTTCCTCATACGTTGTCTTGAGTCCAAGCCAAAAGGGACCTTTCAAATAGTGAACAAGCTGCTGGGATTTTTGGATTTATTCTTCCACCCTTTTCACTAATGACTTTCACTGATAGCTAAGCCTTGAAGCCTATAACATTCCCAGTATCTTCTGAAGTTGTTCATGACCCCTCTAGTATTTACAGCTCCATCTTCTCTAGGTTCATTCCTACCTCTCTTGTTGTTCCGTGGTGCCTTTCAAGTAGACTTTTTCTCCCTCCTAGCCCTATTTCACTAGGAATTCCACAGGACTCTCTTGCTTCACTGTTGTTTCACATATTCTCCAAATGACCTCATCAACTCCCATGGCTTCGGCAACCATTTTTATTCCAGCACTTCTCAAACCCTTCTTTTAATTCTGCTGTGGCTGGTAGGAGGAGGAGAGGTATTAATCAAACAGGCTGTCTGAGGCTCTCCTAACGTTAGGAATTGGTGTGCAAGACCTGGACATTCTCTTGTGGGCATTTTGATTTGATGTAAGATCTAACTTTCCAACAAAAGCTTCTTTTGTAAGTACAGGTGTCCAAAATTACCTTAATCTTCATTGTACTTGGAGCCAAAGCTGTTATCTCTTTCTGCATGCGATCGCCAATCCCAGGATACATCGTGGTTCCTCCAGAAAGGACATTATTTGCATAGAGATCCTTACGGATGTCAATATCACATTTCATTATACTGTTGTAAGTGGTTTCATGGATGCCTGCAGATTCCATCCCTGAATGGAAAGAAGTTTCAGAATGTTATTTCTTTGTCCCCTTCTTTTTCTTACTGTTAAAATGAAAGGAAGCCTCACTGGTCCAAGCCCTTAAGAGAACTCCAAGAACAAAAAAAAAAAAAAAGCTATGTGATGCTTAGAGAGGAAAGAGAAAGACAGAACATACTCCTCACCTTCTTTGTAATCTCAGCATAGTAATTATACAAGCTAAATACACTCAGAGAAGGAAGAAAGTTCCCCATTTTGATTTCATATTGGGTTTTTTACTTCAAGGGAAAAAAAAAGAATTAACATTATTTAATGAAAATTTAAAATGAGGTGTTACTGCAATAGTTTGCCATTTTTATAACCTTTTATGATGCTGTTAAGCTGGAACAAGAAGCCTGCTTGGCATTTCAGTGAGCTACATTGCTTTTGAGGTGTTGGTTTAATTTGACCGCCAGTACAGTGAAGTTAACTTATGGCACTATTTTTTGCTAAAGGAACAGACCAGATACAGCATTGGGAATACAGTTTGAACCTTAAGTACTAGACTTAACTGGCTTAACACGCACATTTTGACAGCAATCTCTGATCTAAGAAAACCTGATTTCCATCACTATGTTTCTGATACTGACCGTTGCTGAGCACCAACTCTGATCCCCAATACACTTCCGGAAGCCAAATCCCTGTATCTACTAAAGAGAATTTCTCTTGCTGATGTTCAAATACAAAATATTTGAACAACACTCCTGCTGATGTTCAAATACAGAACTTGGAGCTATATTAATGCTTGAATAGTTTCCTTTCTACATACAAACATAGCTAGCTTCACCATTTAGTTTAATGGAAACTGTGCCAAACTGCCTTCAGCCATTTTGCTCAGTCCTCTAGAGTGGAATTTAAGTGGAAAGTAGGAAATTTGAGGGCAGTATGAGTTACCACATAAAGTGTCAGTCATCTGCTGGATGACATGGGAATTTTAACACTGCAGATAAAACTACTGGAAAATAATGTACGATTTGATTTTGTATAATTAAATTACAGATGAATATAATAAAACTATAAATAGAAGCAACATCTAGATAAAAACCCCTACATAAGCAGCACTGTGCAGTTATTTTTCAGCCAGTCAAGTTAAAAAGCATGATCTTCTGACAGTATTCTAAATCACCACCTTAGAAACTCTACTGCTTTTATGAGGTTGAAAATCATCGCAGGATTGAGGTATTTCTAAAGTGACAGGCATCTTTTTGTCCACCAGCTGTAACAGCAGTGTTCACAGCTTCTAAAGAGCTGATTAAGTCAATAGAAGCTGCCTGTTTATAAGAATATTTGAGAATAAATACCACAGTTCCTACAGCTGAAGGTTGTCTATACTTTCTAATAAATTCTTCTTTTCATTCTCTGTGCAGTCCCTAGAAAGAAAAGTCTTGTCCCACCTATGAATGATGGCTGGAAGAGAGTTTCTGGGCATCGGAACCGTTCATTTCCAATGGTGATGACTTGCCCATCAGGAAGCTCATAGCTCTTTTCAAGAGAGGAGGAGGAAGCAGCAGTTGCCATTTCGTTTTCAAAATCCAAAGCCACGTAACAAAGCTTCTCCTTGACGTCTCTCACAATCTCCCGTTCCGCTGCAGACAGCCAACAAGTTTTTAATCAACTTACAGTACAACTAGGACACAGATTTTCTCATGCATGTTTCCTTGAATTTATGACAGTCATAAGGATCACTGGATTCTGATCTCCCTGTTATCTCAACATTACTTTCTTTTTGCATTACCAAATTTCTCTCATCAGCAAATATAAGATATATTGTACTACAGAATACTGAAAATATTAATGTTTACAGGTCTGTCACAAACCCTTGACTCCAGAGGTTCATCCGTTGCCAACTACTAACTTTGTTCCTTTGTCTGTGGAAGAGGTATGATCAAACACAACCACCTGTTAAATTTGCCAGTGACTTCGGATTTCCTAATGAGGCACCATTCTTGCCCTTGATGCTCAACATATATGCTGAAAATCAAAGCTGGGAGAATCCTGGTAGCTAACATGAACTGTTTTTCCCAGACCAAACTAGTGATAGTGATTCCAATGCATCTCCCCAGGTACACACTTCCCACATACCAGGACTGCATACATTTGCTTTGTTAAGTGCATCCAAAGCACAGCTCATTACCAGTGGTGACAAAAGAGTAGCCTCTCTCTGTAAGAATTTTCATGAGATAGTCAGTCAGGTCTCTGCCTGCCAGATCAAGTCTCATGATGGCATGAGGCAAGGCGTAGCCCTCATAGATAGGCACATTGTGTGTGACACCATCCCCGGAATCCAAAACTATTCCTGGAAAGTGAAAGAAAAGGAGAAGCTGGTTATTTCCCACTGATACAGGGTCTCCACATACTTCATCTTCTCAACTGAAACATGCAACAACACAATGAAGCTCCTCACATGGCAATTTTTTCTGTCATTTCTTTAACTAAATTGCTGCTCACGTGAGATGAAATCGCTAGCATAAACTAAGCAGCAACTGCATTTGGAGAAAAAAAGACATGTATCATTCAGCAATTCAGTTGCATTGTTCTTACTGAACAGATGCTAGCAATAATGACCTCATGGACACAGAGGCTTTCATTTCAGATGACCCTGAGCACTTTATAGACATGATATAATGTACAAACTGTAAATAAAAATCTATCTATAAAATTAAAAATTTGAATCTATCATTAAACCAAACCACCCTGTTGAGGAAAATATAACTACAGTTTTTCTGCACACAGCCATGTTACTTTTATTATTGGATAGGAAATGAAGTACATTTTTTCCACTCAAAATCAATAAAGCATTTCTGATACCAAACATGCATACAAATAGTTGAATTTTAAACATAAAACAAGTATTTATGACAACTGTAATTCCTGTAAACTGGCAATCTTTTTATACAAAATTTTATTGTGGCATCAGGCTAAGAAGACAGATGGCATTTTAATTTTTTTCAAAGTACATGAAGACTCACAGGTTACTAAGTAGTAATTTATCATCTCAATGCTTGATCAGACTCTAAATGGCAATAAGAGACCACCATGCTAATTCTAATGATTGCTTAACAACAGACATCATTAGGTGATTGAAATTCAACATTTAAATGAAATATTTTCATTTAGCTACTGAACGGTTAGTTGTTTGTTTTTTGTTTTTTGTTTTTTTTTTTTTTCTACTGGGAATGGAGCTTAACAATAGTGGTAGGTCTAAAGTAAGAAGGAACTGTGGGTTTGGAACAATCTAGTTAAGATACAGCCTCTTCTCTAAGCTGTGCAATTAAGGGCAGTATCGAACCATACCGTCTTTCATCTGTTCATGTAGTAGAGCCATAGTCACTTGAGCTTTTGAAACAGAAAGTCATAAATCGACACTCAAACCTGCCATGAATCTGAAAACAACAAAGGTTCTTGCACAGCGTGGTGGGTAGTATTCAGTGTCCATGTGGCTATCAGTTCCTCTTCATACACAGCTGGTGCATCATACCCAGCATCTCTCTGTGGGTGTGTATATGTGCATATACATCCACGAGAGGAGGACAGGGCAGAAAATACCACTCTCAGAAAGACTCACCGGTCGTTCTTCCAGATGCGTACAGAGACAGCACTGCCTGAATTGCTACATACATGGCTGGCACATTGAACGTCTCAAACATTATCTGGAACAAAGAATTTGAAAACCTTTAGGATCTACCTGTAAGAGTATCTGAAAGGACACTAAATTTTTTTTTTCTTTAATGAATACTGCCAGTTACTACTCCTGAGTCCCCCCTGAACTGTGGTTCTTCTGTGAACTATACACTGTTTTCTTTAGGATTTCCTTTTAAAATAAATAAATAAATAGAATAAAAAGAACACTGAAGTCAGTGGATGCCTTTCTGTTGACTTCAGATTACGTCAGATTTTACTGCTAATATTAATTAAAGATGACACCTTGTGATAACTTTTTCACCCTGGTGGCAGGACTGCAACAATGCCGCTATCAAAGGTTTTTTTTTTAATATATAGACACACACACACACACACACACACACACACACACACACAAAATATAGAAGACACAGTTGGAAGAAGTCACAAGAAGTATTCTGTCTATTCCCCTCTCAAGGAAGAATCAGCCATTCCTGACACAACTTTTGTTCTGTTTCAGAAATTCCTCTGACTGAGCATACGCAGATTTCTCCAGCAAACAAATCTAGTGATATACTGTACTTACTATTATGAGGGGTTTCTTGATGTCTAGCTAAGACCTCACTTGGTCTAGTTTAAACCCATTACACCTCATTCTGCACTGCCCAGCAAACACAACAGTATCTTTTCTCTTTATGGCAACCTTCACCATATTCTCTTGTCTCATCCCACACCTCTTTTACTCCAACAAACTCCAGTTCTTTCCAACTCCTGTGTCAGATACACTGCAATTTTATCCAAACAGATGGAATAACATTTGTTTCCAGCTGGACTTCCATTGAAGCTCCTCTAAAGAAAAACACTGAGGGCACACAGTGAACTAACACAGTCTGGACAAGGCTACGCGCTGTATCCTTCTGTAAACCAATCCCACCTACCCTAGGCAGTGCTACCCCGTCACTGGTGGTGCCACTGTGACCACGTTTCACAGAGTCATTTCAGTTGGAAAAGATCTTTAAAATCGAGTCCAGCTGTTAACCCAACACTGCCAAGTCCACCACTAAACCATGTCCTTAAGCACCACATCTACACGCCTTCTAAATACCTCCAGGGATGGTGACTGAACCATCACCACCGTACCCATCAGGGCCACTGACATCAGTGGGTTAAACTGAAACTTTGGATTTCATAAGCTAATATATTTGCCAATGAAGTCTACTTTTAATGAAAATTATGCTTTCCATTAAAGAATACACAAATTACTGGTATTTCATTGTTAATTAATGTAATGAATTTAATGCAATCAGTAATAAACAGTAAGCCTTTAAACAATCTTGAAAGCAGGATTTATCATTACAGTATAATGACAGAGAAACAGTCCTAGACATGTCTACTGTATGAACCACACCTCCTGGTTGTTATAAACTAAGCTTTTCTTATCATCTGTTGTTGTTTATTATCTCCCAGTTGTATTATCTCCCAGTAATGCATGCTGTCAAGCTCACTACTTAATTAGTTTATTTACACTCTTGCTAAATTGATGCATAATCTTCCTATTAAATATATGCCAAAACTGGGCACAAAGGGAAGTACAGAGCCACCGCTAAGTTTCACAGCTGATTTTATACCTATAGCTGTATTTAAATCACACTTACTTCTGCTCACATCACTGGCTAGATTTATAATGTGGACTTTTGGCCAGAAGGCTGCTCTAAAATATACAAACTTCAGAGGTCAACTTTTGGTTCTGATCTGAGTTTGCTAAATCAGACTGAGTACGTCATGGGCAGAAATGCGTAGCAAAGCATCATTTAACTTTGAGTGCTTCAAGACAACTCATTTTCCTAAGCCAGCACAAACATTTCTGGTTTTGAAGACTTTTCCCCTGATGCCTGAAGAGATGATCCAGTTGGGAGCTCCACAAAGTCACCTGCATGATGGCCTTCAAACATCCTTATTCAAATCTTCCAAAAAACCCGCACAATTCTGGTAACTAGCATTCAGTCTGATGCAGTAGTGTTGGTAAAGTGAGTCTTCAGGGTAGAAAGCAGCAGCTGGTACAGCACAAGCTGAGGAGTTGGCTACTACAAGTTGAACACTCTTGGTAGCCAGAAGTAGGCACATGAAAGGCATCACTGGTCCAAAATTCACACAGAAGTATGATTCAGCTGGTACATGACCTGTGTTACAGTGCTGCAAACCTCAGATTTAAATATATCAGTGACTCATAACTCTAGTCAAAAAAAATGACATGAATCCTGGGTTAACATTATCTACACACCAAAACTCAGCATCAGAAGCCACCCTAGCCTCCAGCTTCCCCCCTTCCAGAACTGAGCACACACACACTCTTGTGAACAAAGAAAATCTCTCCAAGTTTTCAAGATGTTAGTTCCATAAATCTCACTGCCACACACAAGTATGAAACATTTTAGGGCCATCTAGAGAACTTGTGTGAGCAGCAGACACTTCTGCTCTCTCACCGTGGTTTAGTCAACATGCTAACCCAGATTAAGAAGAAAGTTGAATTCCCAGGACTATTTCTATTTTTAGCTGTTTCCATGCAGACACGGTCTGCGGCACAACATTCAGATAATTACCTGGGTCATTTTTTCACGGTTGGCCTTAGGATTCAAGGGGGCCTCGGTCAGCAGGACGGGGTGTTCCTCTGGCGCAACTCGGAGTTCATTGTAGAAAGAGTGATGCCAAATCTAAAAAAAAATTGCTTTAGAAAAGTGTTCTGAAAATTGTTTCTTCTGTCCACAGAACTACACCAAAAACTTTTCAAATACAGTCTGAACGATTTTTTTTTTTTTTTTTTTACAAATATATTAAAATAGACAGCATGCAAGACAATCCGCCAAATTCAACTCTATTTTCTTTAGAATCAAAACCATTTGGTTTCTACTGTATGTAGCAACAGAACATAACTTACACAACGCAGTCCTTACAGTTAGGATTCCCAAAACAGAGCACAGCTCATCCCCTCTAAGCAGGAGCACTGGTTAGTTCCCACCTGCAGTGCTCCAATACAGAAGCTGAGCCAAGCACAGAACTCCTGGGCCTGGAAGACTTCTCCATCTCAGGCTGCCTGGAGACGGATCCAGTTGCAAGTCATTGCCCACATGGTCTTTGGAAAGCTAATTATTTCTGCAGAAGCGAAAGGCCCTTTATGCCACAGATGTTTCTTGCAGTAAATCCTGAATCAAACTCTCATTTACTATAGAGTAACTAAATTTCTTAGTCACAGTCTGCAAAGTACTGCAGTATGTTTTTCATGTTGAAAGGTGCCACGTGTATCAGACGATGCTGGATTTCATTGTCTGAGTACTATGGCTGTGAGGAACTGAAGGGATTGTTTTTCTTGATGCCAGCTCAGAGACACACTGTTCAGTAACACAATTCAAGATTTTATCTTCTCATCTAATTCTTTCTTACCCTTTTAATTTTTTTTAGCTCAGCTTTGCCTGACCCAACAAGCTCATTTCTAGCACAAAACATCAGGATAGTTTTATGGGTAAATTTATTTGATTAATATCCTAGAAGCAAGTATTATTATGCTCTAAAATGAGCTTAAGTGAAAGAAAGATATTCTCTAAATTTGAGGCACCTACAAAGTCAACAACTGTCCAGAGCTGAAATTATTTAGTGAGAAAATTATCAGCCCAAAAAATAAAAAATCTCAATTCCATCTCAGTTCCCTAAAAAAAATAAAATCAGATGTTTCCAGAACTGGGGCTTGGGATGCTGGGCCATCTTCCATTTGAAGGTTTAGCATACAAATACAGGGAGAAGTTGAATAAAAGAGAAAGTAATAATATAAAAGTTTCTTTAAAATATACAAATCAGATATAAGAAGAAAAAGACTGCCATTTCAGACAGGAAAGAACTCAAGAAAGAGAAGGAAACCTCGGTGCTTACAGAATTAACAAAGTACTGGCAATTTCAGCAGCGAGGAACAAACTCAGACTCATAAAGCAGGACCCTGCCTAAACCTCAGGCAATTTGCAGGTTTTTCCTCAAAACCAGGCACAATTAGGCACTGTATAGCCTGTTAGAGTTGACCTAATGATAACCATAATGTTAATGGCTAATGGTATTCTACAAGAACCAAAACTAGTTCAGTGTTAGATTTATAAGTCATGAGAATTAAAGGTAAGCAGCAAGCACAATAGCAAAGAGAATTTAGTAGGGAAGAATTATTCCAACACTTGTATTAAACATTTGCATAGTCACCAGAGCCAGAAAATGCTCCATCCCAACATTTTCCCTCCTATACACTGTCAGCTCAGTTGCGGTGAACAAATTAACAGTGATGTATAATGCCCTGTATTATTACCCAGCAGAAAACAGAGCAGTCCCAATTTGAATATTGTGAATTGAAGCACAAGAGCAGAAGAATGCTCTGTTTCATTGCCTACGTGTTCTCCTCCCCCATTCACACCAGTGCCTGTGCATCCTGCCGCATCCCCGCTCTCGCTTTCTCTCGCTCACATGCACACTCAGCCTAATCTTTCAATGACCCTCCTCTTTTTATAACGGGGTGGGGGGCACTGCACTATTATGCCTTTGTGCTATTTTTGGCACGTTACCCAGTAATTCTCTTGTTTCTTCTACATTGTGATGCTTTCAGTAGAGTTCTTTCCAAGTGTTAGAAAGAAATTCGTGGTTCAGATCAAAATCATGCAACTGGTTTAAAAAATCTTGGGGATGAAAAGTATATAAACATATACAAAAGATATTCCTTTAGCAGCAAAACTTTAGCGATTGCATTTCAGAACTTCTCTCAGCCAGAAGAGAGAGAGAGAGACTGTGTGTGTGTGTGTGCATGCCTGTTAGAGAAGCCTGTGTATGTGTGCATGTATATATATATATACAGGCTTCCCTCATTCAATTATATGATATTTTAATAACATACATATTTTATATATAAGAAAAAAAGCTTTTTTTTTTTTTTTAATATTTACAATAATCACAACAGTTTGCAATGCTGTTACTTGTCTCTTCCCTACCACTGCCTTTCTCTCATGCCTCTTTTTTGTATTTGTTGCTCATTGTTCCTTCACTTGAAAGCAGCCCTCGCTCTGTCCCACTCTGCTCCTGGGCTCAGCAAGATGTCCAAGCACAGCTCAGAGCTGGGGCATCTTTGCCAGCTCCTGTATGTTGCCAGCTGTCTGTCAGAAGGTAAGTTTGGGCAAGGCACCCACTTTCACAAGTAATTCCTTCACCCATTTAAGTAACCAAGAGAAGTTCAAACTACAAGAATCCATACAGTATCTGACCATTATTTGAATTACTGCACTGCCTGAAGCCTCCACCACACTATATCCTAAAAAACACTCCTAGACATAAGATTACACTACAGTAAAGCACATGCCACCTTTTTTACCTTCTCTAATTCCTTCTCCTATCTGGATTTTAGATAGTCTGCTCTAGTATCCAGCATTACGCAAAGAAAGAACACGTACCAGTGTGTGTGATACGCAGGACAATTTCCAGATGCAAAGACCAGTCACTGAGGGAAGAACATAAAATAGTGACCTCCACTTTTATTTTATTTACCTTTTTTTTTTCCCTACAAGGAAATATAATTTTTTGCTGCATGCAAACAGCAGGAAAATCATCAGGAACAACATAAGGGGACGTATAAGGTAGACTTCCTACGCTGCACAAATGAGCAAGGTGTCCTCCCAGCAAGCAGTGCAGTAATGAAATGCAAATACTATGCTTCCATCTAGAGGAGTAGGTGGGAAATTTATTTCCAAATATTAACTGGGGAACTCCCATTGCTTCTGTACCAACTTCGGTATGTTCATCTGGAACATTCTGTGCTTATCAATTTGTGCTCATGAATTTGTCACAATAACTAGCTTCAGACTGAATATTATAGTTGTATTATATATAATATATGTAGTTATATATATATTTAGTATTATAGTCATATACACCTCATCTCAGCAAGTCTGAGTACAGACGACCACCAGCCCCACGTCTTCCTTTCAGTGGCATTTTCCACAGGAAAATACTACTAGAAACATTTGTTTGTGGAATTTCCTTCCCATACCATTCCACCTGAAGATGACAAGGGACTGAATTACAATCCTGTCTTTAAAGGAGAGCTACAATATTTCCATATACGGACTCAGATGCTTCCTGAAGAGACCAGGACCTAGGGGATATCAGAGATACTTAGCAGAGTGAGAGTGCCCTTAGGACTCCTCCTGCCCCTCCAGCATCTGCCATGAGCCTGCACCATCCTTAAGTGAGCATTTCACAGAGGTCATTGCACTGACCGCAGGCAAGAAAGTTTGGCTTGATAGGGAATAAAGACACCTTCTCACCATCCAGACTTTAAAAGCTAAGTGGAACTGGCAACAGAAAAACATGCTTCAGGAAAAAAAAAAAAATCCCACTCTCAAAGAATTAGTATAGGGATAGATAGCTCCAGTCTGTCTTTTCGTCTTTAAATGACAGTGAGAATGTCATATGTAATACAAGATGTGGCCATCACCCATCATCTTCATGTAGGCAAGTACTGAGGAGGGAAAAAATCACCCCTCCACCTCACAGTTTCTGTTCCCAACTTCAGTAATGTATCTTTAATATTTCTCTGATTGACCTCTGATGAATCACAACCTGGTTTGTTTTCTTTTTTACGTTAAGCTACTTTCTATCATTATCAAACATTTTGCCTCAGCATGAACTTCAAGACTGAAAAGAGTATGTGTAAAGCATAAAATACTTTTATAACATACTGCCAAATCTGATGACTAATAAGCATTTACTCTTTAAAAGTAAGTCCAGAAGCGCCAAGACCCGATCAACTCCTGTGTTAGCATCCTGTACTATCCTTTTACATATACTGCAATGACGTATTTTTCAAGGATTTTCCCTTTGGTTTCCAAGAAGGTTAATGGCAAATTGTCTGTCTTGGATAAGATGATGCCTCAACAAAATTACATTAAAAATAAACACCCACCTTTTCCATGTCATCCCAGTTAGTGATGATTCCATGTTCAATGGGATACTTCAGCGTCAAGATCCCTCTTTTACTTTGTGCTTCATCGCCTACATAGCTGTCTTTTTGACCCATTCCAACCATAACACCCTACAAAGTATATTATTCTAATTACTGCAGTGTATTATGCACATTAGAGACAGAGCATAATTCTTAAATTATAATCTCCCTTGATTTACTTTAGCTATATTCAGGTGCCCTTTCCATCTAGGAAGTTCCACTATTGCCTTTAAACGGTGAGATTCTCCCTTGCTCGAAGTCAAATGGTTTCAAAAAATACATATTTTGCAAAAAAGGCATTTATTTATATAAAACAGAGAAGGATTTTCTAAAAGAAAATTCACTTGTTAAATAATAGTTTTTCTAAGTTCATCATGTTTGCACTAGGAAGCTTACCACGGTTGCCCCAAATAATGTAACAACATATGAGGTAAAATATTATTCATCAACTAACATAAAAATATTTTTCTCATAGATTCATTAATTCCATGGATCCATTAATACAGCTGCTGGCTGCTGCATTGTGCAAAATTACATGCCAAAAGACAATGAACAACTGGGGAGATTAAAGAATGGATGTTTTCAACAACTGGCATCCATCTTCAACAATTCATAGCGGTGTTCAAAATGCATTACTCAAAATGTTTAGTATTTTACACCTGTCAAACCAGGCTTATGGTTTGAGCTTTAGCTCGGCAAAAGAACACACAGAACTTCAGGGAAGGGTTTTTAACAGCCTAGAAAATTAAAATCTGATTCAGATATTAATAAAATTAACAAAGAACTGCATCTTCTATTTGTAAAGGAACTGTTAGAAAACTAATTAAGCAGAAAGACCCTATTCAAGGTCAGTAAGAGCCACATTTATCCTTTCCAGTCTTGAGTTGATAAAGTGATATGCTATAGACATTTTTGGGGAGTTTACTGGGCCATGCTGCTGTTAATAGAGCAAGAAAAGCAACTTATCACTATTATTCATTTGGTTTCTCACATTAACAATGTTCTGCCTATCTTTTTTCTTTGTATTGATATAGAAAATATTAATTAATCCAACAAGTTGGGTTATTTTTTCCCATAAGACACCTTCATGTTATTAAAACACTCATGTTCTTCTAGAGAATATTTTATGGCTGGAGAGCACCTTTTCCAAAGGACAAAGAAGTTCACCTCATAGTAATAAAGATGTGCCGCTCAATCCTCCAGCTCCCAACGAGCTAAACTGTTACAAAGGCTGATGGGAGTTTTGCCTGAATAAGTCTGATGCTTTCCCACTGCCATGTCTAAAGTCTCAAAAAAAAACCCCAAACCAACCATCCAAACTGGACAACACTTTCATTTTGGCACCAACTGACCTGATGGCGAGGACGTCCAACGATGGATGGAAACACAGCTCTTGGAGCATCATCTCCTGCAAACCCAGCTTTGCAAAGCCCAGAACCATTGTCACATACGAGGGCAGTGGTTTCGTCATCGTCACACATAGTGCCTCACAATTTTTGGCTGCAAAACAGTAATTTGAAAGGGAGGAAGCAGATGGAAGGGAATAGGACAGAAGTAACTCTCCATCATTTGGAGACCAAACTGCTGCCAGAAGAACGATTTTGAAAAAGAATAAACCTAAACAGCAAAGTCTGTGCTAAAGCCCTGATCTTGCAAAGCATGTGAAGTATCCACATAAATTTCAGCTTGAATAGGTTTAACCAAAGTAAATTAATCAGGACACTGAGCCTTTGCTTCCAAAAGGGAAATCTCCTCTGCTGTAGCCTCAAGGGGTCCTGTGATATGTGTTAATTGACCTCGTGACCATGGGACAAGTTCAGCTAGAGGATACACATTCAGCCCTACTTGGACATAAGCAAGCATAACCCCATCTACTTCAAGGCTGAATTATCTTCTAGAAATTTAATTTGTTAAAAATTAATTGATTATATGCACTTACCACTTACAATGTTAGTAATTAGATGGTAAATAAGAATCCCCAAACATTCAACTACTTCAAAGATTGCAGTTGGTCCCTGGTGGCATGTTTAAATTTTTTTTACTCTTAGAGGGTCATCATCAATCTGAAACAACCAACTAAAAATAACCCCCATCAAAGCTTCAGGAAAGTGTTTGCTGTGTGTTTTTAAATGACAGCTCCTCTGTAACGTGACTTGATCACTGCAGGAGCTATTCCATATTTGTAAGTGGTAAATACCTTATCGAAGTGGTTATTCTGGGAAACAGAACAAGAGGCAGCTGGCACAACTGCCCAGGAACACTCAACTTCAGTAGTTGGCCAACACATCAGACAAAGTCCCGAACTTGTTGAAATTCATGGCAAAACTCCCACCGAGGGAGGGCCTGAATTTCACCAAGACTCCTGTTTCAGATTCCTTGGTTATTTTTAGGACTACACGATTGCCTCTTTAGGCAGTTGAGAAGAGGGAAGGATATTATTTTTCCTTCTCTGGCAACTTCACTCGGTAAGGCAGGGTACTTCAGAAACAAGAAAGGAATGAAAAACAGCACTTCTCCAGCAAAGTTCTTGTCCCCAAGAATGCAAAAATGCATTAAGTATCATTTTTGTAATTAATGCAAAAATGTCTTTGGCTTCTGATGGCATTACAGTTCCACCTAAGGGCTATGTGCACGGGCAGCCCAGGAGCGGTGGCAGAATAACCACCAGCTTTAGGGTCTGCCCTGCAACCAATTCACATTGTCCTATTTGTGGAGTTCAAAATATCTCATGCTGTTCAGAGGATCCCTGCAAGAATACCAATGTCCCCAGAGATTTACAAACAGGAACAGTTTGGGGTTTTAAAGTTTGAGCTGCATGAAGTTCCTTGTGTTCAATCCTTTCCCGTATGCTTTACAAAGCATGACTGTGACATGACTGATCCCAATGCTCACAGGTGATATGGAATAATTCAAAACAATCACATTATTTTAAAAAATAAAAATCCTTTTAATTCTTGTTGATGTGCCTGTGACTGGAAGATTCTTTTTCACATAAAGAAGCAAAACAATTTTATCACATAAATTTGTTAACAGCTTTAATATAGGAATGTTTAACCACTAGTTCTAGTAGCTGGTATTTTGGAACATTCATTCATGTTGCCATGAATTGGTATTTTCTTCTAAAACCCTCAGGAAAAGGCTTTTAGAATGCAATAAACCAACCATTTACCAGCAGTATCCAACATTGCAGAACTTCACTCAGACTCCAATTCCATCCACATAAAATGAAGGAAACTCCATTCTTACATCCATCAGAAATGACATCAGATGAGATACTAGCATTTCAGAGTAGAGAATTTTAAAGTAGAGAAATGCTGCAAAGCTCTGAGGGCTCAGAATCACTCCTTGGCTCTACAGAAAGCTGGATAGGACTGAGATGTTTAATCCTCCATGGTAATCAAGAATATTCCCATTCACTCATACACACAGCATTTTATATATAGCTTTACATGCAAAAGTAAGGTCGGTACAGCCGTACTCGGAGAAAGAAAATTCAGAGGGAAACCCTAAATCTGTACCAGCCACATGTTGGAGTGCTGGCAGCGATTGTTTACCGTTTTACTCACTATTGATTAGATTCCAGATGAGCCACCGACCCTCATTAATAAAATCAATGGCTGAATTTGTTTATTTCCCATTTTTTTGAAAAAAACCCAAACTTATCTTGCTTTGCTTATCATTACCTAATTACAATGTGAATGAACTAATAAAGAGCACTACTTAAAATTTGCATTGACTGAGTCATGTTACAGCTTTACAGCTGCTGAATTTATAGGTTTAAGAACCATTTTCACAAAGCAGCTCTTTGGAAATCTTTTCAGCAGATCAAGTTCTGAAATAAATTTCCTAAATTTGCTTGATTATTGGTTTCAATTTTTATTTTTCTAGTTCCCAGTGCAAAACTAAATAATACTAACAGAGAACTTCCTTTTTGGTTTCTGCATAAGGCCCGATGTCCAGACAGCAAACACTAATGAAGCGTTCTTCCAGGTTTCAGACAGGCTAAGGTTTCATCGCACACTACTGATCCTTCCAGCAATGAACATCTGCATTGTTCCTTGTGACCCTGCAGTAAAACCTGAATTACCTCACACCAGGAGACCCTCTGGAATTCCTTCACCTGTGGCAAACAGCATGCAAGTCCACAGAGAAGTGTTTAAATCCCCAAAAGATCTCAGACCAAGTGAAGCAAAGCGTTAAAATCATGAACTGTAACATGAAATAACTCTCAGGGTAATACTCACCCAGGAAATAGTGATTTCTAGAAGCCTCTTTGTAAATGACATGATCTCACCTTCTATTACATTTATATCAGCTTCTGGAATGGAGTTCACAGAATATCTACACGTGTCAAGCCATTTTTGGAAACTTTTTTTTTTTTTCTCTTTTCAGTTCGCGCTTATCACAGCAACAGCACAAAAGCCTGGATAAATTAGGGCAGACTTTCTAACATCTCTGGATCCTTTCCCACTTCCTAACTTGCTATGCCTCATGACAGAGGGTTGTTTCCAACCCTCAAGACAAAAATCCCTCACACCAGATGAGTAAGACTGGAAGGACTTGAAGTTCCACTGTTGTATTTGGGAAGCATTCTGCTTCCTTATAACACAATTAGCTGAGAATAGCTCATTATCATTCTGTTAACACCTATCTTCAAGCTGTAAAGGGATGAGACTTACCATGTACAGTACTCCTGTTTCAACTGTACCTGGTGCTTGTTTGTGTGGTGCAACACTGAAAATAGCTGACTTATCTCAGTACTGGGGTGACACTGTGGCTCAAAACAGGGACTGAATCAGCAATCAGCCATCCAAAAGAGATGAGCCACTACCATTTAATAATAAAACAAACAAAAAAAATTACATTGCAATATATTGGATTTATATAGAAACTCAGACCTTTACTAGACTAAGAAATATTAAACAACCATCAAAAGAAGAAAGCTTACAGGATTTACCTACAGTGGTAACTACAACTGGCAGTGTTTCCTATTCCACATGAGAAAAAACAAGTGATGCAGAACATCAGGTGCAATTTGGTAAATGTTAACTCTGCAAACATAAATGCCAACCGATCTCTCTTTCTCATCTGTCACAGGACTGCACAGCCAACCTTGTATACAAGAACCCTTGCACCTTAAGCAGATAATTCACTTCACTAACATCTCTTCAGTCAGCCTTGTATCTGCCCATCAGTAAAACTGATGGAATCCTATTTCCAGACTCATTAAGTTTTACTTTTCCCCACAAGATTTTTAGGATTTTAGCCTAGCAGACAGAAAATCAAAACAGCTACTACTTTTCTGTGGCTTTATGTCTACTCCTTTACACTCAGCTTGCCTGGATTTTACCTTCATTTTATTCAGAGAACAAACACCAACAAACAACACCACAGAGTGTAAAAACAACCTTCCAGCTTCCAGTGGCCACAGTCTTTACAAATATGCTACTTTTTGAATGTGACAAATAGATGTGCAATTTCAGACAACACTTCAACAAAACATGGATGTATTAATATGCAATGTGTAACGCTGTTACATGTCTACAGAAACTGTATGCAAATCTTGCTTCTTATCGCCTCTTAGTTGAACATGTACCCTTTATTCATCTGTACCTTGAAGCCCAGACATGTAAAATATGTGAAGTTATGTCTTTATAAGCTTGAATTTCATGTGTTGAGCAGCTGAATAACATTTTCCCCCAAAGACAGGCTGTAATTAAACCCATCAAGACAAGAAGCGCAAGGGAATTAAAAATTAAAACAAACACAAGAAAAGTTACAGAAATCACACCTTTAAACAACTGTAAAGGAATAGAAGTTGAAGACATTTCTTCATCTCAATTCTGAATCTTTAATCATCGGCTCACCTCATTACCACATACATATCTGTGCACCTTGTCATAGCCATTACAAACTGTATGGCCAAAGAACAACCTTCTTAATTCTTTTACTTTCAGCCAAAAAGAAAAAACAAACAAACAAAAAAAAAAAAACCCAAACTGAAAAATCCAGTAGTTCTTACTTTATTGCACTCTATAAAACTTCTTGTTATAATCAAGAAGCCAATAAACAGTAATAGCTGAATATTCCTTTAAAATTTATAGTTTAAGTCTTAAAATAAAATTTGTATAGAAAAGATATCATTTACAACCCATTCAGTAGTAATCATTATGTACTCACAAACGATATTAAATAACTTGTATGCAGCAGTTTCTTTATAGGGCAGAGGGGAATATTTTCTCCTTAGCAAATATAATATTCCACTGTTAAAGAGCAATTCAAGTCAACTTTGGAGCAACTGTGATATACACACATTTCTTTTAAGAAGCTCAAGATTGATGTAGTGTAACAAGAATATATACAACTGTGTCCAGTGCATAGCTTAACAGCAGCATGTGAAAAGTCTATTATCTTGAATTGGCACACCATTACCTACAGGGAAATAATTTACCCAGAAAAATGCAGTGTATTCAGATAACACCAGTGAGGCACAGTAAAACAACAAGATGTAGTGTAACTAGGTATGTGAGGAATAAATAGCGGGATTTTGCTCTGGAGGTCAGCAGCTTAGAACAGTAAAGGCTTCGCCCTCGAAGCCATCTGCGGAAGGAAAGCGCTCCTCCTTTCATCTGGTTAGGAAAGAAAATACAGCAAGTAAGTAATTCATGAATACAAATGAAAAGAAGCTCCACTGTAACTTCGATTTCTGAGGCACTATAAAACTTTTGCCTCTGACGCAGCAATGGATGCTGCAGCACAGGCTGTAAGCATGAATGATTTAAAGGTCAAAGAAAACAGCCTTAAAAAAAGGTGAGAGGAGTGGATACAATGTATTTGTGTATTGTGTAATTATATATACATACTAGAGATGAAAATGCATAATTATATGCATACACGTTTTATGTAATGGCTATATGTGTAATATAAATATGATTACTCACATTTTAATTTGGACATATGTAATGTGTTCTATGGCATGGTTTACACAGCTGCCTGTACTTGACTCACCATCCACAGCCCAAACAGAAAGAAATTAAGGACACTTTTTCAGTAAAATGTAGCTTCAGTAGTAGTTAGCTACTTTGAATGGCTGCCTCTGCGGCCCACCCATCCTCATGATACATAACACAATAAAAGAGTACTTCACAGTCAGCTTTTCAGAGGCAAGGTGAATTAGACAAGTAGGTGCCTCATGCCAGTGTTGACTGTATGAAGAGGACAACCCCAAATCAGTGACTTTCAGTCACCCAGAAGGGAAATCTGCACTCCAAGAATGAGTGAAAGGAATAACAGAGGGAAGACAGAAAAAAGAAAGGGATATAGCATGAAGGAGATGATGAGCTGTGCCATCGTCAATCTAGTCTGCAACTAGTAGCGTACAATTTGCACACCACTTAAGTAGTTTATAATTCGGGGTTCTAAAAGCTTTCATTTACTTACCTTTCGCACAATAACATGTTCACTAGGATCAATGATTAAGGCTTCCCTTTCCTCCTCAGTTTCCATGTGAACAGTGTATTCACTAGGTGCAGACCTGTAACTGCTTACTTCAAATCTAGAGAAAAATTAAAGGAAGACAATGAAGTACTAAATTATCTCATCTTTTAAAGTGCTGAATTCACATAAGAAACATTATTTTGTATACTGACATTACCGGGGGAAAGCCCCCACAAAAAGCAGTAAGAGACTTAGTTTATGTTGCCAGGTCTTTTTCAGTCCCTATTTATAATCTGCTCTCAAGGTGTTCCATTTATTCAGAATAACCCCCATCATCGCTAGCTGATTGAATAATGATTTTCAGATGATGGTAGTGATGGACACTTTATGTAGGCAGATGGATAATGGTATTTTAAATCTAAACAGTGGCTGTGCTAAAGCTGTTAGGTGTGACATTTGTTTTTCTAACTTGGAAAAAATGAAATATCACTGATTACTGAGTCCAACATCTGAAGCAAGAAATTAAATCAAGACAACAAAATAATCCCAAAGCCCCTAACATCTTCTTGATCCACAGAGTTAAAACTAGCTTTTTAACACAGTTACACTTGCATTTCCATTGCTTCAGGTACTGTGGACTCACAAACAGGTTCTATTATTTGTTTGTTCTGTTTGTTCTATTATTTGCTCAGATATCTAACACCCATAGGAGAACCTATCACTAATCTCACTAAAATGAAAAGGCAAACAAAAAATCTGACACTCCTTTTTCCAGTTCTGTAGTACACTTTGCATTTACTCCAGACAGAGTGTAAATGAAAACCTCACCATGCATTTGTCCAAGGGGAAGCAGAAGAAAAGATGGCTTTGGTTCTCTGATCTTGCAATTTATTTAGAAGAAATACGTTTTACAGATGCTTTTCTTTCAAAAGAAAACAACCCCATGTTTTACAGACAGGATCACTTTACCTGTGCTCCTCAGAGAGTCCAAGAGCCTCTTCTGCAGCTTCTCTCCTCCTCTTCTCTTCTGACAGTGTTTCTGTCAGCTGCGAGAGCACCTGCTGCACTGAATCATATTGTTGCTCAGTCTCTGCAAGCCTATGACAAAATGAAATCCAAAATCAATATTTTAAGTACTTAAAGAATTACTTTCTTGTTCTTTTTTATTAAGGAATATTCTTTGTGATAAAGGGTTAAGCATGATAAGACTAAAGTATGAGATGCTTTAGATTAGATATTGAAATAAAGGCACCAATAAGTATGTATCTTTACAAAAACAATCCACAATTAGTACCAGATGATAACAATTCAAGAATGATTAATTTAATCTACTATAAATCCACTTCTTCCCCTTTTCCCCCAAAATGCCCTAGAGGGATAGAAAAGCATTACTTTTGCACTTACAACACACCTATCAGGAAAACAATATCACTAATACATGCTCTCAGTCCTGACCTTTTTCTGAGTTCATTTAGCTCCATATTGTCGATTTCAACAATAACTGCAGATCTTTCCTGGGGTGCTCCAGGGGGAACTTCTGCTCTAGTTTGATCCTAGAAAATATTAAAAAGGGAAAAAAAAAGCCAGTCACCATTTTTCTAATCGCTAAAAATTTTATTTCAATTAAAGTAGCCATAAGCATCACAAAGCTGTGGAACAAACAACTCTTTGTCCCATTTAATCTTTTAATTTCTGAAGCTGCAATTTTCAGAACCTGTTTTCTAACAGAAAGTCGATGAAGAATACTGCCTGTGTGTGCTGCAGGACTTGAAGGATGTGTGTACGCTGCATAGCACAGCAATCTCTCAACAACTTCTGAAGTGAAAGAAATACATCCACACATCCACGGAGTAATATAGCACTGACCACAGTTTCATAAGTAATGCAGCTAATTCCTTTATTTTTCAGTTTACAGTTCTCCCTGTTTGTGTTTTTTTCTGTTTATGGAAGAGTAAGGGTTGGTTTATATATGTATCCATATGATATTTCAGGGTATTATATTAATTGATTGCTACTGAATAATCAAGGCAGCACAGGATAACTTTTTTAAAAAAAGAAGAGACCGCAGAGGAATAAGCTTACAGCTGCATATGAAGGGTTGGCAAAGGGTACTGAATTGCTGAACTGGTGGCATAGATCTCACTTTTGAAAATATTACTCAAACACCTTGCAAAATGATTCATGACCCATGTGAAATTATCACTAAACTTTGCTAAGTGATTATCCAATTAACTCTGCCAGCTGTAGACCAATTCAAAAAAGATGATAGTTCATGACAAAAAAAATCATGTACAGCTTCCTTAAGTGAAAAGTAACATAAAAACTACTTTACAACAATAAAGGCAGTTATCTTCAGCACATCATGGGCTAGCAAAAGTACTAAATCAGTACAAGTAGTATTTACTTTATTTTTAGCCTGAAAACCAGAAAAGCATAAGCACAGGAGAAAAAAACACTTCCATAAATTTGTTTACCTGAACAGTGCCTTGGAAAGATGCCACTTGCATTGTCTGGTATTCCCTCTCCAGTCTTAAATAACGATTTTGCAAGTCAGTGTAACGGAGCTGGTTATCCCTTAGGGTCTGCGAAAGAGTCTTCAACTGGGCAGACAAGACAGCATTCTCTTCTGCCGACTGCACAACCTGAAAGAAATTAACATTTAAGTAAAAATCAGGAATTATCTCCTCCAAGAAATTGAGACATCCTGTTGAAAACAACTGAGCACTAGTTTCAAAGTAGCATCAACTTTTTGGCAAGGTCAGTAGTTTGGTAAGATTTAGCCAGTTGTTTTGTGAGCAGAAGTAACAAAACCTGAGTATTGACTTCCTCTCTCATCAATATGTCCAAAGCAGAAACTCAGGGTTTTAAACCCCATTGCCTTCCTCCCCATGTTTGTTATGATATCACCACCCAGCAAAAGACATATGTACTTGCTACTTCAAGACAATCCATATAGCCAAATAAGCCTGATAGCATAAACAGGTTCACCAGGCAGTCCAGGAATGCTCAGCAGTCAAGTTTTTAATCTTTTCAAAAAAACAGACCATAATTTGTGTCTCCACATGTTACCCAAACACTCATCTTCACTTGTGGGAGCTTGAGATTTCTACACCTGTTTCAAAGTTTGGTTAAAATTGTTTTATGTTTATAAAATGTTAGGGTGAAGAAGTGAAAACAGACACAATGACAGATGAAAGGTAACAATAAACATAATTTGCTTTGGATACCAGACAACACACAGAGTGATAAACTTTAAGGGGATTTCCAAGAATATTTAAAAACTTTTGCAAACAAAACTGAAGACAAACACACATGTGCATGTTGATATACACTCTTACCATCTTAACAGCCACAAGTGTTCATCTGAAATTTGTAAGTAAACATTTTTGAGGTATTTAAAATTTGGTATGAAATAGCTAAAATCTTGTTCCAGCTAGGACAGACGCTTGTTTCTGTCTACAATGAAAAAATGTTTTGAGCAGAAATTCAGCAGTGCCCCATCAATCTCTTCAGAATGCAAATTCCAATAAATCTCTCAGCCAAATAACAAGTCAGGAAAGCCTGACAGAAAGATAACACTGACATTTAGTTTGCAGTTTCTACTCTGAGCCAACAGGGTTGTTTTGAATAATTTAAGTTTTAAAGCAAACTAACTTCCAAGCATACAAGACACCGCCAATTTAGCAATACTTCTATGTTGATACTAGCTCAGATTTACATGAGCCATTTAGGATCAGAGTGGTTGTTCTAAGTTACCTTTGAATTAATCTGCTGAAAATGCAGATCCTTCTGGTGCATCTCCTGAAGACAGCGCTGCAGTTCATTTTGAAGCTGATTCTTCTCAGCTAAGACATGTTTGATCTCTTCTGGTGTATCTGCACTTCCAGCGAGGGAGGCAGTTTCTAAAACCTTAAAAAGTATTAGCATACTCAGGGTAAATGGTACTGGAGTTCTCTAAATAATATACAACTCTGATGCTAAATACATTAATAATTGCCTTTTCACAAGATCATGTCAATCTCACAAGTCAATACCACATTTGAAAGAGACTTTATTTAAAAAAAATAAAAATCAAAAAACTTCTACTTGGTATTTTCAATCCAAATACGTCAATTAAAAAAAAAAAAAAAAATTACCATGAAAAGGCAATCTAACTTAACATTTAACTGCAAATAATGTGAAGCAAAAAAAAAAAAAAAAAGAAGGGAAAATAGAAAAAGCCAGATGAACATAAAACATCAACACCTTTCAAAAATTATTTTCAAATTAATAATGTATGGTAGTCATGACTTGTAGAAGAACAGCTATTTTGCAAAAACTAATTAAAAGCTCAAAGTCCATTTTGGAAAAAAAAAATGAAACAAAACACCCAACTTTATCAGTGATTCACAGCTTTGGCCTTTATCTCTGGCAGGTGAAAATTTTGATGCTAATTTCCAATAACGAAGGAAAGTGTACCATCTCTAATGCTTTAAGGAATCTATTTTCCTATACAATCACGAAATAAAAGACTCCTATCACATAAAATATTCCATAACCCAACAGACATTACTGTTCAATAGCTTGTACTCATGATTTTAATCACAGAAAATGAACAGTATATGAGACACAAACCTGACCAACTACAACATTGTTTTTAATGAAATTAAAAGGAATACGGTTTACTTCCTTTGGCACAGAAACGGCATATAAGAATATTATTCTAAAGTAACACTATCCTTGAACCTTTAATGATAGACTATAAAGTAGACAGCAATTACCAGACCGGGTCTTGGCTGCTGTCTTTCTAAATCTAGTATTTCGTTCCTGGCAGAAGCCAACTCCAGCTGCTTCAGAGGAAGGGCAAGAACACTTCCATGAGGCACATCTCTCCCTTCTTCCCCCAATTAGGTTCTATTCTAATCTGCAGTGATTAGATACTGATTTAGGCTCTGAAGAATGAACTTTATTAAATCTTTAGACTTTGTTAGCACCAAGTATACAAATTCTGAAAACTGTTGTCAATGTAAACTAACAAGTTCTTTTCCAATCCTCTTAAAAACTGTGTCCCTGAAAGTAGCTTGCAGCTATACCTGAAAAAATGTTCACATTACATGAAAGAGCAGATCCTTCTACTAGTTTGTATTTGTGACTGAATGTCCCCTATTCTGGGTTTACAAGAAGTGAGAGCATAGATTCTCATCTCACTTACATCCCATGGTATTAGGGTGGGGGTTTTTCCTCTCATTTATTTCTTTCTTAATGTAAATAATCTCAATCTTTTCTGAATTTTCTTCTTAGAAGTTCTTCTATACCACGGTTTCCATCTCCTTCCTTTGAAACTTCTTTTGGTATCGCAGTGCAAAATTTTGTGAAGCTCAGGTGAAGTGCACTACAAATTATTTACAGTGAAGAATTATGTTTTCTGTGCCACTTTTCCTACTATTTCTTCAGCATCCAAATATCATATTTAGACTAGTTTTGTAAAAATAATATATATACAAGTCATCTTGTTTTTATGTGTTCCCCCAATATATTTACATCAGCTACCCAATTCTAAAATTGGATTTTAAAAGAATGTTAATGTCTCAAAAAATTATGATGCTTCTATACTTAGTGAAACAACCACTGAAGCGGGGAGACAGATCCAGCTTGATATTATCTATTGAGAGTAAAAGAAATAGGTAGAACACAGATGTAGTACAGGTTGGCTGGCAGGGGATTAAGACAATCAGCATGCAAGGACTCGGTGACAATAAATACACTGTTGGCATCCCACAAGTAGTAGTACAGCATCCTGTTCTCTTCCAAACAAGTACATTACGGGAACAAGTAATGACACCGGTGTTGTTATAGTGTGAACAATAAGAGACTCGCGATAGATACAAAATTGGCAAAAGAAGCCAGAATTATATTCCCACTTACGGACCTAACATTTGCCTGGAAGTTCCCTATCCTCTGCTTGAGTTGAAAGAATTAACAGAAATCTGTAAAATGGACTAGTTCTTTTTTCCCCTTTACAATATGTCTCTCCTTACCAGCACCCAGTCTGCTGCTGAACCATGCCTGGAGCTTTTTTTTTATTTGTTTGGGTTTTCTTCTTAAATATTGGGGTATTGTCATTTTAGATTCTGGATTTAAATTAACCTAAAACAGTAACTTACACAATTACTTAAGTAATCTACTAACATTACATTGTAAGTTATTTGATGCCCAGTTGCTAAACACAGCAAATTGTTACTCCTTTCTGACTAAGATACAGTAACCAGTATTGGTTCATGACTTTCACCTTTTGCTTCACAACTATTTAATTTCTTTATGAAAACGATTTCTGAGTTTTTAACCATTAATATACATCACATCAGCAAGTTCTCTGTTATTTTATCAATATATGAGAAACTCACATTTTTTCTTTGCTTAAAAGAAGTTGATCGATATATCAGACTCCATTAAAAAGCGGGTTTAACAATTGCAACTCAATTGCTTAGAATAGCTGTAACTTCCTGATATGACCCCAGACAACACTGACAAACAGGTAATGCACTCATCAGCCTTCTATGCTTCACCATCATACGCTGTACAGTTCTCTCTTGGAAGCAGGCTGCAAATTTAATACGATAAACTGATGGAAGCAGATTCATGCCTCCCACTACATTTCATTGCTTTACCTTGACTGGGTAATTGCTGCCAGCGGAGACTGATTTCTTAACGATCATGTCTTGTTGCAGCTTCTGTAGTTCTGCAATCTGTCCGTCTTTCTCAGCAACTGTGATTTGATACTGATTTCGCAGAGCCTGGGACTCAGAAAGGAGGAGGCTTTTTTCCATTCTGAACATAAAATATTAGACTAGATGTTAAATGGTGATATACTGCGTACAAGTCAATGAATGGATAAAGCTGTACTTACTGTTATTTCTGAAATAAATAATGTTATTTTTAGAACAGTTATATGCAAATATGGAGCACTGTATGAACATTCTCAATACATCAGTTTAAAGATATCTGCTAAAAAAAATAAAATCCAGGAAATTAATAAAATCCAGAAAATAAATCCAGGAAATTGATAACATCACATTTGCTTCATTGGCCTGGAGACAAGAGAAGTTCATTGGCTGTAACATCTGTTAATGTAATAAATACTTCATGAATAAGGTTGAGCAAAGCAACTCTAGGTTGCAGCTGTGTAGAACACTGCTCGAGACAGCCAGTCTCTGCACTCCAACTACACAAGTGTGAAAAGAAATACGCTACACTCAGGACACCTGAATAAGCAAACATGCCACATCTCCAGAAACTGCTATCCCACACAGGCAATATCACAAAGGGCATTAAAGTAACTTAAACCCTTTAGAATTCAGTTCAATATATGACTGGGGGGGAAAAAATGGAGAAAACCAGTGAACAGCATGAGTAGTGTAAGTCTACAAGTTAGAATGAGGTCTGAATACTTCATGCTAACTTGCTTGCATTTGCAAAGGTAAACGTGGGGCTGTCCTTTTGATTTACAACTCTTACCCCAAGAGCTGCTAGTATAAAACATGTATCATCTTACACAGACTTTAGAGATCTAGAAATTGCATTACATACAATAAAATGCAGTAAGGCACTAGGATACTGCCTCCTGGCCTCAAATTCAAACAAAATTATCTCCATTGAACTGATCGTAGCATGCTGTCACACTTCAATCACCTGCACAAGTTTAGAAGCTTGAACAACAGCAGTCTAAGACGACCATATCCTGATCTGCCTCCACTGAGTGCCACTTAAAAATGCCCACTTGCCTTCTCTGAAGTAGACCTTATGAGGCATTCACAGAACTAGGCCCAAGGTGTCACATTATTCAGTCATCACAAATGATGCAAGGTGTGAACAGTGCTGAAGGGGACTCTTGGATCTACAAAACTGCTCACATATAAAATGAATTTAATTTTCAATAAGTAGTTGGTCCAAATATGCAACACCTCAGATGTTTTTTTTAAAAAGAGATTGGGGACAGAAACGTTCAGCCATATCAACTGTTACTCTAAGAAGAGAATATGATACCAATCATTGAAATAAGAGTCTTAAACTCTAGTTCCGTATATCCAAGTCACCAACAGAACAGCAAACATTCAAGTAAGACTGTTTGAAACTTTACATGAACCAAGAGACCATTACATAAAGATACAACGATAAGCAGTGAACAAAGACAACCCTGTGGAAGTTGACTTTGCACATTACAGAAATATTCTTATCTCACTTCCTGCTAAACTATACAGAATTTTAGTTTTGTGTCAGTTTTATGTCATGCTGTGAAGTCGCTGAAGAATTCTGAACAAAAGCTGCACGTATGCTGTAATTTTAACATTTATACCTTAATCCAGCAAGCTCATTCTGGTATGATGCAATTTCTCTCTCGGTTTCTGCTTGGAAGGCTTTTGTTTGATGCAATGCCTTCTCCAAATCATCAACCTTGATCTTCAGTTTTGATATTTCAACAGCTGCAAGGCTGGCTCCTTCTTTAGCCTACATTTAATAAACATGATTAGTGAACTGGAATGAAAACTATATGGTTTAAGTTTTATTAGTGCTAGAATTCTAATTACAGAATGGTTTTTTTCCCCATTTTCTCCTGTTTAACAGAATAACTATCTAAGCTCCCCAAATTGTACACATGCCTTCTCTAGTCACACAATGTTTTCTTAGCACTCTCATAATTTACAGAGTAAAACTTCAGACTCCATAATGTCTCTAAGCATTCTCTGCATAAACAACTTACAAAGTGATGGAAGCTAATTAAAACTTACCAATCTTTCCCTATTGTTCCGAGGCATATCCAAATCACTTTTAAAATAATTTATCTCATTGACACTGTTGCAACCAACGGGCAATGAAGCTGTGCCCTGTTTTGTTTCAGAAGTTACCTTCTGATTGCTGAGTTCCTGCAGCAATTTGTCTCGGTCATCCTGAAGACTGGCCATAGCCTTGGAAAATGCTTCAATCTGTTGAACATAATTCCCACACTCAGATGAGAGCCTGCTAACCTCCATGTCTCGACCGACTAGCATTCTACAGAGATTTTCAATTTGATCAGCAATCTGATCAAGTGTAACCTTATCTGCAGCGTTAAAAATATCCCGACTCAGAAGAGAGTTTTCTTTGAGCATACTTATAAGATGCAATTTAAAGCCATCCAATTCAGCTTCAAGTTCATACCCTTTCTTTTTTTCAGTCTTGAGTTCAGACGTGTATTTGCTCTGAAGTACCTTTAAGTCCTCTATTATCCTATCCCTATCATTTTGCAGAGCAGTCATTGCTTTCCCGAAGGCCTCATTTTGGGACCTCAGCTCACTATTTTGAGACTGAACTTCTAATATCATATTCTCTGCAAAAACATCAGGTTCCTCTCCACGTTCAAGTGTCAAAAGCATCTTACTGTATTCTTCATCCTTAGTATTTCTGCCTCCTGATTTCTGGAGTTCTTGAATCTTTTTCTGAAGACTTTCTCCATACTGTCCCTTTGATACACATTCTGCTTTCTGAACACTATCACTAGTTAGCAGTTTCTCTCCAGATTCAGAAATAAGTTTCTCTTTGTTTAATGATGCAATTAAAGATTCTAAATCATTTACTTTAGACACTAATTTTTTATTTTCATGTTCCAAAGATATAGCGGTATCCTTTTGTAGTTCATGGGCAAGTTGCATTTCTTTTATTTGTTTTTGAAGATCATATTTTTCTTGTTCAAGGCTTTTAATACAATCCAATTTCTGCTTAAGCAAGTCTTTCAGCTGATGGTCTTTCAGAGATAAAACTTGGTTAAGATCTTCCCTATACTTTATCAGCTGTGCACTTAGCATTGCATTTTCAGAATGAAGGTCATCTATCCGATTGAGAAGTATCCTTAATTCCTGTTTCAAAGCATTATTCTCACTTGCATTGTCAACTATGAGACTGTCCCGCTGATTTAAAACATCCTGGTGAAGAAGTTCCAGCTCTTTGTATTTAGAAAAAAGATCATCCCGATCATTCTGAAGAGATGACATTGATTTTTTAAAGGCATCTATTTCACTGACAATTGCAGCCTTATCTTGACCTGCTTTGTCTGCTTGCATCTGGAGATTTCTCAATTCATTTTCCAACCTCTGACAGGACTCTTCAGATTGTTGTCTCTCTGTCTGCAAAGACCTTAACTGAAGTTCATACTCTTTGATTTGTCTTCTATGTTGAGTCTGTACCTGAATCAGATAATCCGAAATTTCATCACCTTTTGAAGAAATGAGTAAGGAAATTTCTTTGTCTTTATTATTTAGCATGATCTTCATTTGCTCAGAAATGGTAATCTGCTTTTGTAACTCAGCATTAATTTTCTCCTTCTCAGCTAGAAGTTGTTGCAATTCTTGTTCCTGTCTTGTATAATTACTTTCCAGAGCTTTTATCTCTTTTCCTGCACTTTTACTATTCTCTATGAGATGATTAAGAGAATTATTTTCTTTAAGGAGTGCTTGCAAAGCTTCTTCTTTGGACTGAAGAACACTCTCCAGTTCTTGCTGCCTGTTAAAAAAAAACGTGTTTTCTTCCTTTATTCTGCAGAGCTCTTCATAGCGTTGCGTATCAACAGATTTTTGTCTCAAATACAGTTCATCCTTTGTTTCCTCTACCACAGAACATTTGATATTCAGTTCTTGAATCTGAGTAATTTTGTCTTTCAATTCATCTTGTAAAGACATTATTCTTTTATTGCTATCTTCTATCTGTTTCTCTTTATTTTGGATGGCCTCTTTGAACTGCACTTCCCAGGTTTTCATTTCAGTGATTACCCTGTCCCGGTCATCCTGAAGAGAGGACATACACTGTGTAAAAGCAGCTAACCGTGCCAAAGCTGCATTCAAATCTGTTTGAAGTTTCTTGTTTTGAGAGTCCTTAATGCTAACTTCCTCTTGCAAACCAGCAATCTCACCAATGGCCCTATCTTTTTCTCTCTCAAGGGCACCACGTTTCTCCTCTAAGTTCAAAAATTCTCTTTTGTGAACCAATTGTAATTGTTGAAGATTAAATTCCAATTGTCTCTCATATTCTCTCTTCTGAATTTGTAGTTCATCTTCTTTTTTCTTAAGTTCTTTTCTCCAATGTAAATTCTCATCTGTAAGCCTGTCCACTTCATTCTTTGACTGATCCAACAAGCTCATCTGTGAAGAAAGCTTTCCCTTGAGATGATATATTTCTTCATTTGACTTCGCAAGCTTTTCTGACGTATTACTTAAGTCTTTTTCAAATTTTTCACTTTTTGACTGTGACAGTTTCACAGATCTTTCCAAATCCAGGATCAGCTCCTGGAACTTTATAGAATCCTTCTGCAAATGGTTGATCTCCTGCTGTTTCTCCTTCAACAATTCTTGCAATTCTTTCGTTTTGTTTTTACTTCCACTATTATCCCTCTGAGCAATTTTCACCTTCTCCTCAAATATTTTTACAAGATTTAACTGCTGTTCTTCTTTTTCTCTAATCACGTTACATTTTTCTGCCTTTAATTCTTCCAGCTGCTGTAACAGCAAGTTATTCTGTACCTGTGCTGATTTCATTCTATCAGTAAGATGATCAAGTTTTTTAACATGATTAAGCAATTCTGTCTCAAGAAATTCTCTCTCATTCTTTACTTTGTAAGAACTTTCTTGCACATTTTCTAATTCTTCCTGTAACAGACATTTATCATCTTCTAAAATCTTAACTTTTTCATTTAGACTAACAATTTCTTCTGTAAGACTTTTACATTCCATGTCCAGCTTTGTTAGACAATTATTTTTATGGTCCAAAGACTTTTCAGTTTCTTTCACTTTTTCTGAAATTAATTTTCTTTCTTGTTCTAGGACAAGCACATCTTGCTCTTTTTCAGAAAGTTTATCCCTTAACACATTAATGTCCTTTAACAATGATTCATTCTCATATAATGCATCATTGATTTTAGATTGCATATCATTTTGGTACACTTCCATTTGCGCCTGGAGCTCTCCCAAAGCTGCTTTAGTTAAAGTTATGTTACTATGCAGGGTATCATTTTCATTCTGAATTTTCTCTAAAGCCTGCTTTAGGTTTTCAGAAGTTTGTTTCAGCTGTTCATTTTCCTCCATTAGCCGATGATTCTGTTCAGTGAGTTCATGAAGACGATCCTGATGTTCTTGCATCCTTGCCTCTTGCTCACGTATCTGCCTTTCTGCTTTACTTTGTAATTCATCAACTTCCATTTTCTTGGATTCATCAAATTGTTTCAGTTGATTCTTAATAATCTCATTTTCATCAATGAGTTTTTGTAAATCCTTCTCAAGAGCTTCCTTCTCACATTTTCCTTCCCTGAGTCTTTGAATAGCCTCTTGCTTCTCTTTTCTACTGAGATCAATAACTTGCCTCATATCTGCTATTTTACTACTGACATTCTCATACGCCTGAAGAAGTGATTCATACTCCTGCTTTAATTCACTATGCTTAGCTTTCCATCCTGTTAATTCAACTGTCTGAGAATCTTTTAAGGTATTTAGTTGAAAAGAAAAGGCCTCTTTTTCCTGAACTATAGTCTCCATGGTGGATTTAAGACTTTCACATGCCGCTGTGAGGTTTTCATTTTCAGTCAACAGTCTCGCATTTTCAGAAACAAGACTCTCATCTTCAGACAATGGAGAAACAGTACTTGAACTTTGTTTTTCTCTACCAAGCTCTAACAAGTGTTCAAGCATCCCTGTCTTGTTCACCAGTTCTTCTCTTTCCAACACCAGCTTATCAATCTGATCTTTTAGACATTTATTTTCTCTCAGAGCTTCCTTACGTGATATTAAAGCTGCTTGTAATTTTCTCTGAAGGCGCTCTCTGGACTTCTCTTCTGCTATAGTTCTTTGCTCTTGTGGTTTAGAATCATTTACATTTGCAGTTTTTGCCAGTGGCTCTTCAATCATTTGCATTTGTTTCTGGATTTGACATTCTGTTGCCTCTCTCGGTTTAGTTTTCCCCAAGTAATCAGTCTCTGATAGTTGAAAACAGGTGCCTTTACCTTGCAATTTTCCTTGAAGGGAATTACTTTCCAAACAAAACTCTCCCAATTCTTTTTCAGTAACATTTTCTTCCTTAAGCTCTTTGTATGACCCTACAGGTTTACTCATCTCAGCCTTCTCACGTAACATACGTAGCTCTGTCCAAAGTTTTTTGTTTTCTTCACTGAAATGTTTTACCTCCTTTTTCATATTAATTAGTTCCAAATCGGACTTTTCTGAACAACTGAGAAGTTCGTCTTTTTCTCTCTTCATTTCTTCAAATGCTCTTCTATAATGGTGGACTGCTTCTTGGCCCTCCTCTATGGCTTTGTTTAATAATTCCTTTTCCAGACCAAGTTTGTCTTTGAAATCTGTAAGTGAACAACGCAATGCTTCTATTTCCTCATTCTTTTCTGCAACCTCCTTCTCAGCTTCAATTCTCAATTTCTGCAGTTTCTCCTGGCTCATCTTGTAATCCTCTTCACTTTTTTTAATAAGTGCTTCTTTCTCATTATTCACATGTTCAAGCACTGTCTTAATGTCTGCAGCTTCAGTCTCATATGCTTTCAGTTTTTTCTGTAGCTGTTTGATGTTCTCCAACAAACTGCCCTGACATTGCCCCTGGTACTGCTCCTGCTGTCTCAAAGAGTTTAAGTTGACTGTTTCTTCTCTTTCATCACCAAATTCAACTGATATTTTTCTCAACTCTTTCTTTAACATTTCTGTTTCCTCCTGAAGTTTTGCATAATTACTTCTTAGTTCTTTTAACTCAGTGTCTTTACTTGCCACTGAAGTGATCATGTTTTCTGACTCTTTTAAGGATGCAACCTGAACCTTGCTTCTTGGTTTGTCTGGTTCTAAATGCTTTAGGTCAGCTGCTGCTTCTTCCAGCACTGCCTTAGGTGAAGCCAGCTCCTTACCTAGAGGGTACATTTCTAACTGATTAAAGTCGAGTTCTTCACATTTTGTTTGAAGAACTTCCCGGAGAGCTTTATGTTCTTGTTTGAGATTCTCAAGGTGATTTTTCTGTTCATCAAAATCTGCTGCAAGTTTAGCGTGCACTTCCCTTTCTCTCTGAAATTTTTTAGTATCTTCTTTCCTGACCACAAGCTCCCTCTCCAAGGCTTCTTTTTCTTTTTTCAACTGATTCACTACATCAATGTCATTATCAGGATCCAGACAACACTTCTTGTCGCCGGCACTTAAATCAGGCTCTTCTAAATTGGAATTTTTCAACAATTCTTCCTTCTTAACTTTGGACTTCATCTTTTCAAGAGCTAAGAGCAGCTGAGAACGTTCCTCTTCATATGCACTTGCTTTTTCATCGATCATAGATCGCATAAGAGCAAGCATGCAGTCCTTTTCCTCTAAAGATTTTAGGTTCTGCTCACATATATTTTGTTTTTCAGCAATGACATCATTTAGTTCTGCAATACTGTCCTGAAGTTCCTCTGAGTAGGAGGCTTTTGCTGACAAAACTTCGGTCAAATCACTTATTTCGGCATCTTTTTCTAAAAGTTGTTGCTTCAAAGTTCCAAGATGAGACTCAAAATCTTTATTTTGTACTTCAACTACTTTCAGCTTGTCTGTTAACTCATTAACCTTCTTCAACAACTCCTCTGATTTTTTTTGCTCTTTTTCTATTTCTTCCTGTCCACTCTTCTCTAGTTTTCCAACTTTTTGCATTAGATCTCTTCTTACTATCAATGCTGCTTGAAGTTTCTTTTTCAGATTCTCTTTTTCCTTGCCCATTTTCTCAAGATTAAACTGCATCTCCTCTTTTTCATTCATTAAATCTTTAAACACAGCTTCTCTACTGCTTAATGTAACCTGACTGTGCTCCAGTTCTTTCTTACAATCCTCAAGTTCCTGTAATACTCGGTTTAGTTCTCCTACAGAACTACTGTGAACAGCCTCAAGGTCTTGCAGTTTGGAATTTAATGTATTCCTCTCTTCAGAAAAGTGCAGCATTTCATTAGACAATGATTCCATGATCTGGGTAACAGAACAGTCCTTTTCTTTCAGTTGCTGGCTTAGACCAGAAATTAAATCCTTCTGCTGATTTACCTGGGAAGTTAAGTTTTCAATGAGTTGATCTTTTTTTTCCATTTCTTCAAGGAGACTTGCTACTTTTTTACCTTCAACATGCAGTTTTTCTTGACTGGTTCTTACTACTTCTTCTGATTTATTTATTTTCTCTTGAAGAAATTCAACCTGCTTATTTATTTCTGCAAAAGATTCTTCCCTTTCTTGCAAGAGAGACTGTTGTTTACATAATGTTTCCTTGACTGTATCCATTTCTTCTGACAGACATTCAATTTCAGATTTGTATTTGCCCTTCATCTTTTCAACCTCATTATGAAGCAACTCCTTCTGCTTCTCAAGTGACTGCATACTCTTTAATTGATCTTTCATGATGTCTATTTCTTTCTGTTTTTCTAAAAGCACCGGTTGCAATTGTTCTCCTTCTGTTTCTCTACTCAAAACAGTGGTTATCAGAGTGGAGAGTTGTTCCAACTGAATTTTACTATCAGTTAGCTGCAGTTCACAATCTGAAGTCTGTGCCTTCTTTTCTTTACATAAAAGCCTACTACTAAGTAATGGAGATAAGCTTTGAGTTAATTCCTGTTTTATAAGATCCAGCTCTTGCTGCAAAGACTGGATTTTGCTATCCTTTGATTTCATTTCACTTTCTAAACTGCTCAATTGCTCAGTAAGATTATTATTTTGTAAAGTTGCCCTATCAAGTTCTGTCACCCATTTGTTTTCTGACTCAAGCAGATTTTGTTCTAGAGATTCAAATTTAAATTCTAATTTAGAAAGCTCTTCACCTTTCACACTAACCTGCATCTGTAACTTCTCTTTTTCAGTCTTCATCTGTAGTTTGATAGCATCTATTTGCATTCTTGAATAACTCTCACTTGTTTCTAGTTTTTCATTGATTTCTTGGAGCTCTTCCACTTTCTTTTGCAAATAATTTTGAGATGCAGTAAGTTGTGTGTTTTCAGCCATCAGTTTTTCAGCATCTTCTTGTAACACACTCTTTTCTTTCTCTAAAGACTCTACCTGACATTGCAGACTACCTATTAAAAGCGCATTGTCATGGCAGTCTTGCGATGATTTGGAATTTACATTGTTCAACTCTATCTTCAAGCATGCTATGTTGTCTGCCTGTTCAGTACACTTCACACGCAGAGATTCCACAGCCAATTCTTTTTGCTGTAGTTGTTCTTCCCATGTACCTATTTGGTCTAGTGCTCTTTGGTGTTCGTTTTTAAGACAATCAAGTTCATCAGTTAAAGAATCAATTTTCTTCTGATCAATATCAAGCTTCTCGTTCTTTTCCTGAAATTCCTTAGTAAGGTTTCTCATGGCCGTATCACTTTTTTCCAATTTTTCTCTGAGAACCTCAATCTCACCAGAAAGAACATTAACATTGCTATCTGCCAACTGCATGCTGGTATCTTTCTCCTTTAAAGAATTAAGCAGTCCAGCAATAACTTCTTCCTTTTTCCCAAGAGCTGTATTCAACTCAGTTCTTAGCTCATACTGGGCTTCAATTTTCTCCTGAAGAGATAAAAAGGCATTTTCTTTCTCATGAACTAGTTCTTTAGATTTTTGCAGTTCTTGTGTTAGTTCACATACATGACTTTGGAGCTGAGATATTAGATTTGTCTTCTGTTCATCTTTCCTTTCTTTCTCCTTCAGAGTTTTGAGGAGACTTTTATTTTCCGTAAGAGATGATTCTTTTTCTGATAAGGACTGTTCCATCTCAATTATTACATTCTTCTGATGTTGTATTTCTTTTTGTAAATTCACTTTCACTTCCTCCAGCTCTACCACCTGTTTCTTTACACCTTCATATTCATACTCCTTCTCTTGAAGTTGTGTCTTTAAATTCTCACTGAATAATGAAATATTGTTGATGGTTAGTTCTTTTTCTGAAACAAGTACTTTCAGTTGTTCCACTTCAGAGGCTAAAAGCTCTAACTGTTTCTCCTGCAAAACAGAACATTCCTGCACCTCAGAAAGCTGTGCTTTCAAACAGATGTATTCATCTAACTTCTGTTTTAAACATTCATCCTTCTGCATAATTGAATCATTCAACTGGGATGATTTTTCTGTCACATTTTTAAGCTGATACTGAAGGTCAGAAATAACCTCCATATTCTCAGACAGTTGAACCCTAAGTACATCAGACTCTTCAGATTTATCTTTTAATAACTTTAATTCTTGGGCTTGCCTTTTAAATTCACTTTCTTTTTCCTGCATTGCATGTCTAAGCTGGCTGGTTTCAAAACCTAGGGCTTGTATTTGGTTCTGCAGATCTGAAATGATTTGCATATATTGCCCTTCTCCTGCCATTTTACTATCTTTCATTTCCTGAATCAAAGCCTCCTTTTCAGAAAGGAGAGTTTCTTTTTCTTCAGAGACAACTTTTAAGTTTTCTCTTTCAATCAACAGGCCATCGATTTGGTCCTTCAGAGCTAAAATATTATGACTTTGTTGGGACAAGTGTGAAGTCAAAGCAGCTACTTCATCTGACTTTCTCATCACCATAACATTAACTGTTTCAATGTCTGCTTTCAATTTTTCATTTTCTACAGCTGCTGTATGAGCTTGTTGCCTTGCCAAAGTCATTTCAGACTGTTGCTGTACCAACTGTGACTGAAGAACTTCACATTCAAATGACTTCTCACTCAATAAGCTTGAAAAGTCCTCCTTTTCATGCCTAAGCACATCCACTTCTTTGCCTAATAGCTGTATCTGACTATTTAACACTGTACTTTCTTCCATTTTTTCAGAAATTTGCCTATGAAACTTCTCAAGTTCTGAACCCTGACTTTTTACAGTCAGGTCTCTTTCCTCCACTAACTGAGATAACTTTGCTTTTTCATCTTTAAGATTTTTAATTTCATCCTGCAACTCTATAATGCAAAGCTTACTCTCTTCCATTTCCTTACTTATTGAGTCATTTTGAAGGATTTTCTCTTCTAGAGCCCTGTTTGCAGTTTCAAAATCCAAAGTTACACTTTTAATTTGTTCCTGCAGCAGTAAATTCTTTTCCTTAATATGGCTGAGTTCTTGGATTAGGCTACTGCATTCAGATAACTTATTAGTTAATATTTCTTCTTTCTTTATTTCTTTCTCTCTAGTATCCTTCAGCTGAATGTGAAGTGATTGCAATTGTTCATGCAACTGTTGTGTCTGTTCCTTGCTTTCAAACAACTGATGAGCTAGAGCATTACATTCCTTTGTTTTCTCCTGCAGCTGTTCTGCAACTGAATTTTCTCTTTGCTCGGCAAGTACTGAAAGTTGTTCAATCTCTTTTGTTAGAGTGTTTTTATCACAATTTAGTACTGAAAGAGTTTTTTCGTACTCAGCAGTGCTAACAGATAACTTATTCTCTATTTCTCCCAGATCCTGGATTTTCTTTAACAATTCACACTCTTTCAAATCCAGGAGTTTGGACAAATTCTCATTTTCACTGATGAGCTGTTCCTTCTCTCTTACCACCATATCTATATTTTTTTTCAGATATTCATTTGCTTTCATTTGCTCTGCCAATTTTTCTTCTTTCCCTTCAAGATCTGCCTGCAATTGCTTATTAGCTGAAGTTTTCTCCTGCATCTCCATTTCCATTTTGTTAATTTGTTTATGTATTTCATTTAATTGGTTATTAAGTTCTTTGCAACAGGTCTCTTTGGCTTTCAGATCTCCAATTAATTTATGTTTAGTCTCTTCATTTTGCTGCTCCAAAACCCCAAGCTTCTGCTCTAATGAAATAATGAACTCTTGTTTCTCTTGTAATTCTTTTTTAATCGTTTCATGATGTTCAGTATGTTCGATAAGCTTCCCAGATAACTCTGCCAACTCTTCATCTTTTTTAGCATTTTCCAAATCCAGTTTGTTGTATGAATCTTTAATTGATTTCAACTCATTTTCAAGTGTCTCTGCTTTACTTTCTTTCTCTTTAAGCAAACTGTTCCATTTTTCCTTCAAAGTATTGCTTTCCTCAACCTGAGATTTCAAAATTTCAGTTTCTTTTCTTTGTTTATCCTCAGCTGCTTGTAGCTTTTCAGATGATTTACTGATTTGTTCTTTCAGCAAAGTAATTTGTGACTCGCACTCCGCAAGTCTGTTATGGTATGCAACATTGTTGGCCTTGATTTCAGAACGGAGATCCTTAATTGTAATGCTGTTCTCACTGCTTTGTCTTATTAATTCCTCATTTTCTTTGGTTTTAGCTTCATTCTCAACTCTAACTCTTTCTAGCTCTAGTCTCATTGTATTACTCTGCTCAGAAAGGACTGATATCTTCACGCTTGCATCTCTTACATCAGCTGTTTGTACTTCTTTCAGTAAATGACTTTCCCTTTCAGCCTTTGACAAAGCCTCTTCCATGCCTCGTATCTCTTCCTCTTTGCATTTCACTTGACGCTTCAGGATGATAACCTGTTCAGAATATTCTGTCATATTCAAAGACAAGACAGACATCTCCCTGTCTTTTTCTGCCAGTGCTTCCTTGAGATTATCAATTTCTCTTTCACGTTTCTGGAGATCTTGAATGAGTTGAGATCTTTCCTCTAAATGGCTTGTATTCAACTTGTCAAGCTCTTCGTTTGTCTGGTCCAGATCCAACTGCATCGACTCTACCATCCCATCTTGTTTCAAAGTCTAAACATCAAGAAAATAATGTTACAAAAATACTTCAAACATATGTCAGAGGGAGAATGGCAGTTATGTTCCACATATAGAGTATCTAGGGTAATCAATCTGTACCAAACCGTATAGTCACAAGATAACCATATTATTGTTTGGATTGTTTTAGCATACAGAAAGTTTAGTGTGTGAAATTTTAAGTAGCTAATGCTGTTATTTTGCTGACATTTAAATGGGCTATGTCAAAAGAACATAACATTTCTTCTCTTATTTTAATGAGTTACCTTTTCCTTCAGTGTAGCAACTTTTTCTGTTAGATCACTGATGACTGTTTTCTGTTCAGTGTTCTCCACTTGATACACACTGCATTTCTTTAAGGCTTCATTCAGCTTAGCATTAAAAATAAAAGTTGATGTGACAGAAATATATATTAAAATTGTGATGTTAGTTATAATATTGAGTTTACACATCAGTGGAGTTTATACTTTGAAAATAATAAACAAGGATAACTTATCACCCCAATAAAACATAAATACTTTCATGCAAACCTCTGTGTTGAACTTGAAACAAAGCAACTACATGAAGTGAACAAAACTGTAAAGAAACAGAGCAAAAACCTCCAGACAGGGAAAACAGCAATATTGCTGTTGGGACACAAATAGAAAGTTATGGCTAATGCTTCCCAGTTCTAATAAATTAAATACTATTTAACAATAACTTTAACTTACTTTTTGCTCAGTATGCACAAACTTTTCACCAAGCTCTTTGTTCAGAAGATCCTTTTCTTGAAGCAGTTTCCTCAAAGTTTCAATTTGTTCCAGTTTTTCCAGCGTGCTCAATAGTTTTTGTTCTTTTTCTCCAAGTGAATTTTCAAGGAAGCTATTTCTGTCACTTAATCTAAGAAGAAAACACATATTTAGACATTATGAAAACAAATCTTTCTTTAAGCTTTCTAGACTTACTAGCCCCAAACTGTTTTCCTAAAAGAACAGTTATTTCTATACTTTCCACTTAGACTTCCAAGTACAAAAATAACATTACTGCAAACAGAAGCAGGAATCAAGTAACTCTTTTTCAAGTGTTTTAAGAGATGATACTTCTTATCAGAAGTTTAAGCTTAAAGCAAAGTAAGCTAATCCTGTACAGAGATGTAAAGAACCTTTATTTTACCCTTTAAGCTGGTCATTTAAGCCAGAGATCAAAATTTGATGCTTTTCCACATCTCGCATTTGTTGGTTGCGTAGTTGGGTGAGTTGAGTTTGCAAACGCTCATTTTCATTCTGCAACAAAACAACAAAGATCATTATCTCATACAAACGCCCAGATTAGCAGGAGATAACTGGAGTCATAAAAAACCGACTCTTCAGGAGATTTACATCCTACACGGTAATAAAATACCACTATTCTAGCACTTCAGCAGTTATCAGTGCAAAACACAACAGTAGTATCACAAGTTCAGATGTGATATTAGTTCAAATAGATGCAACCCACCTTTCAGAAATACCTCCTTCAGCAATGCTATGATAGCATCAACTCAAGGATGATTGCTGTATACCCAAAACAACACACACACTCATACTGTGTTAAGGCAGCTTACTTATCTTCACAGGGGAAGCTAATGCTTTGAAAAAATACTTTCCTCATCGATTTCAAGACATTTGCAAACTTGAAAATTTTGCCTATTTTTTCAAGTTGAAGGAATGCAAAAACCTGCATGTGGGGATTGTGGAAAAAAGAAAAAGGAAGCAAGCTTCATTCACACAGCTTTTTTTTTTTTTTTAACACAGTACAAATCTCCTATTCTAGCCAGATCCACTGCACCAATTCAAAAATAAAACCACAAAAAAAAAAAAAATCCGACAACTGCAACCAAAAATCAAAAGCATAACACATACCCAGAACCAACAACAAACAGGACAAACATGGCAAACTTGTCACCTCTAAGGAAAATAAGCTAGCACTTTGGAGGAGGCAGAACACACCTGCACCGCCCTCAATAGCTGCCCTTCTTCATCTACATCAAACGTTACCTGTATTGAAAGTCTTTGTTACAAGATTCTCAAGTAATAATATACGGTTGTCTTTCATCTTAAAATCATTAATTCTATTTTATATATGTGCAACTTAACAGATAAAGAACTATGAATAATGCACCAAGGCTGAAGGAGTTTGAGTAAAAGATCAGTTGTGTCACTTAGTGAAAATGAAGTTTACAAATTATCATAGTAACTTGTCAATCAGGAAATATTAAAAATAACTTTTCTGATAAATATTTACTTTACCGTTCCTTTTGGTGCCTTCAGTGAATAATTTTACAATACAAATATACATCAAATTAATATCCGGGCTTTAGATTGTATATATAAAATACAAAATTGTTAATTATTTTTATATATTTACACAGTTTATTTTCTATAAATATGTAAGTGTGTATATATATATATATATATATATATATATATATAAGCAATAATATACACACCACACACTTATATAAAAGAAACTTGAGGGACATTAAGAAGAGGAAGACTTATGCCAGTAGTAACAAAACCTAATTCTGGACCTTCTGACAAAGGCCCCCTTCAAAGAATAATGAAAATCACGTTGCCTTTCACTATCTTTCTAAAACAAGTAACAAAGCTAACTTTCTATCAAGCTTCTCCATGTAATGACTTTTGCTGAACAGGAGTGACTGGCTTCCACTTCAGAGCATAATATAGTACATGTACACTCTCTGCCAACATAATTATGAAGTATAAAGTATGCTTTAGACATTCTTGCTAGCTGCAAAATGGCATCTTTGTCTCACTGTAGGCTATGAATACAAGAACATTAACAGAAAATAAAATGATTCCCTTACATCATCAGGTTTTACACAACTGCAAAAGCTCACCTGAAGAGCCTCCATTCTACCTTGAAGCTGCAATCTATCTTCCAAGTCCTGACAACGCTCTTCTAGAAAAAGAATTTGTTCCTGCAGTTGATTTCTTTCCAATTCCAACTCTTCAACCACACTCCGTAAACCTACTTAAGTCAAAGAAGAAAAAATATTTCAAGAAACGTCTACTAAAACTCCTGAAGTCTAGAAATGGTTTCAGCTTTTTATTCATGATTCTCACCAGTGTTGGGCATAACCAGATCTCAACCATTTCCAGTGGAAATGCCTGAGGCTCTGCATTTCCAAAAATTAGATGCCAAAATTTCCCTTAACTGTTGAAAAACTAAAATAAAGTTGCATAGGTCAAGAACTCAGAGAACCTGGCAGAAATATTCTAAAAAATATTGTGGCTCAATCAATAGTGTGGCTCATGTTACTTTAATTACAAGTTAATCATGTACTTGCACGATCAAATCTTAATCAATTATTAATAAACAAAGTAAATTGGTCTGTATCAAAATTTCCAAGTTAATCTACTCCATTTTAACAATTAGATACATCTGCAGCCTTTGCCACTGATATAAAAACATCTGCATTTAAAAAAAAATAAGAATTTTATTTTTAAATTAAAAGCGTACAGCAATGGAATGCAATTTTGGTTTGCAACATAACTGTTACATAGATTGGAAACACATTCACAGGACCAAGACTTGTGACTTAAAAAACACATGATCTTGCCACATAGGATATTTCATGGGCACCAAGGCTCAACCAATTCCAGCATTTAGTCATATTTATATTCTACTTCTGAACCAAAACTAGGCAGTTCATCCAGCACGCACATGCTTTAAAATGAAAAGGAAGAAAACACAAGCCAAAAAAATTCAACAAAGATTAGAATACACCACAAATGGGTTGTTAGTTGAATTTGAAAACAAAAATAGACACAAAATACAAATGCTGTGCATGCTTTAATAAACTGTCTAGTCGCTATCACCTGCATTAGGTGAAGTGTACTCTGGCCACCAACCTCCCATATTTTCTCCTTCAGCTGAATCAGCACTATCCGAGGTGACATTCAATTCTTGAAAGCATTGTTTTCTATCAAAGTTGTATTCCTCCTATGCAAAACATGAGAATTAAGTTTAAATTAAAGAAGAAAAGAAGCAAGGATAAAATACATATTCTCTTATTAAAAGTGTAGTTTCAATTAAAAGTCTTAAAACTTAGCAAGTGATTCAGGCACCTAAATTTAAGTATACGGGATCGCTGTGGACACTAGAGTAACCTGCCCAGTTTCCAGCTATAATTTCCAGAAAAGCCATGTCTCCCACACGTTTTATACAGTATCTGCCAGGCCTTTGAAGATACCCTCATGCATCTGAAAGGCCAATGGATAACTATGTTTAGATACCTTAATTGGTCCACTGATTTCTACAGTTAACAGGGTTCTCTAAATCTCAGGGTAAAGTATCAAAGTTGACTAAACACAGAATTATTTTTTCAGTGGTATGTAAAATGTGACAATGAACATATTAACGCTTCTTACAAAAGACTGTAATTTTTTTAGCGCAAGTTACAGCACCAGCTACCTAGGAGGACACCTGAATGAACTGACACTTCTTACTAATTACTCAGTAAAGCTCCACCAACAGATCTGTAAAGATTTTATCTAAATCAAAAATGGCCTTAACTTATTAAGCATGCACACAGCTTCAAGCATGGGAATTATCCCCAAGGGAAGCTCACTACTTTTCAGTGTAAAATTGAGTAGACTCATTACTCAAGGAAGAGAGGTGAGATGCCATTGGAATTCCTCGTCTTCTGGTTACATACATGATCATAAAATTTACCAAAGTTTTCAGTTACATAACTAACCCAAGTTCTTAAGCCCTCAGTATTTGAAGTGTGAAGCACCATACAAATAGTAGCACTTTCCATATTTTTATTAACATACAGGTAAAAATAAACTCTTACTCTTTTAACCCACCTGAAGTTTCCTGCTTGTCTGATTGCTTTTTCTTCTTGCTTGCTGCAGCCTGCCCATTCCTTGAACTGTGGTCAGTTCCTCCTCCAGCTCCTGTTGCCCTGAGACTATGGCTGGATCAGAGCAGCCAGGAAAGAACCAGTCATCCTCAATCAGTTTTGTGCCACAGGAAAGCAATTACATTTATACCAGACACTACTACATGAAAAGAGACTAGGGACAGGCTGAAGTCCCTATGAATGACTTACAGGAACAAGATTAAAGAAGCAATCCACTGTGTTCACCTTGTGATTTCCCTCCAACATTACTATGTGGAACATAAGAATAAAGCCTACATATCTCACACAGAAGTGGCGAACTGAAATTTAACTTTACTTCTTCACCAGCTCTAAATGAAGACTTTATACAGGAGACTGGAAAGGGTGAGGTTATACTGACACTAAAAGAAATGCCAAGCAATTAAAATGCCAAATTAAATCTCATTTCAATTTACCAGGTTAAAATATACCTAATTTGTATGATAAAGGCATCAGCTGAAACAGCTGTAGCTTTTATAATCTGAACAATCGCATTCATTTTTATAGAAATGACATGTGTCCCTTTCAACTTTAATTTTAGTATGAGCTACAGAGCCATATAATTCAAGAAAGTCACAAGCATGCGTTACACTGCAAACTGGCATCAAACCGTCTTATCATAAATCAGTGACACCATTCTTTTTAAGACAAATACAGAATCACTTGTAAATAAACACACTGAATAAGTTCAGAGCATGAAAGCTTAGGTATGTATCCTGTTCATTGTTAGAAATGATTTTTCATTTAAAGTGCATTCCCATCTGTTTTGTGATATGACAAAACATGTTTGGGGTAACAGGTTAGGAAATAGAAGTTACATGCAAAGCAGACAAAACAGAACAGCCAGCAAAAAGAAATGAAAGTAAAGGTGGCTCCATACTTTAATTGAAAGTTAGATTAATTAGACAATTAAAAATATAGCTTTCAGTTTAACCACATTAATTCACAGTTGTCCTCACAGCATGCAAAAGTCAGAGAACTTATGTCAATGCATCTGTGAGGTAAACACCAGGAACAATTAGGAGATTCAGGCCTACTGGGAATTCTCAGCTTTCATCTGAGTTGTCCAAGGATTATTTATATCAAAAATTTCATTAACACTCAATTCTGCACCACCTACTAGGTTTAAGTTCTTCCCGTAATATTTCAAAATTACACACTTAACATGATGTCAGAAAAGATTAGAGGAAAAAGTTAAAGAAAAAAATTATCGACCCTTGTAAAGTATGACGGCTATACTGGATTTTACTTCCGGTTTTCATTACACTTTGGCTTCTGGCACTGCCACTTTATCAGCATTCACTTTTTTGTTTATTTTAGAGTCTTCAATTATTTTTTTTTAGCATTATACATACTTCTTCAAAGCCATAAAAATAAATGCCAAATTTGGATCACATGCCTTAAAACTCTGTTTACAAGAACTGTCATTGAAGTCAGTGAAGTGATTCAATAAGCAAGCATCATTCCATATAAGAACTCAACCCCTTCTTTGGAGGAAAAAATTAAATTTCTGGGAAGTTGAAATTGAAGTAATCCATTTTTTAGTATAGTCAGAATGAATAACATGCTGTCCTTTAGGAATCCAAAATATTTAGGCTCCTAAGTATTTGATAATGAAAAAAAGAATTAAATTATCATTGTCATATGAAAAATGAAAGCATAGAAACCTGAGCTTTAGAAGGATTAGAACACTTAGACAAGTGTTAAAACACTTTAAGTGTAGCATTGCTTTAACAACAATCAGTAAGTAAATATATTTTCTAATGTTTTACAGCAGCTTAGGCAGCTTTTCATTTGAAATTATAGTCAACGTAAACAAAAACTTCCCAGAGCACCTTTCTTCAGATACACACTGCATTTAACTAATGATGTGTCTACATTTTCTTGTGTCACTATTCACATTAAATACCACAATCTTTAGTGGTTTGCAGAAGAAACAAGCCCCCGTCTATCAGTGTAATCAATACTGTCATCCTCTACACTTTTGCAGCTCCCCACATATTGAACCCAAGAGACAAACGACGTCATAGACAATGATGACATGAGCAGTGGGTTTATATATTGCTTAAAATATTGCTAACTGGTATTAATGCATGCAAAGTTCTGCAATTTATGGATGGATTGTGTTCTTTTTTAAATACTACTGAATTTCAAGTACTACTAAGAACATTTAGATTAATCTGATTCTTACTTAGTCACAACCACTTGCATCAAGAAAATAAATTTTTCTCTACATAAGGTGACAACATAAATATGGAGTCAGCTGTTACTACAAAGAAAAATGAAGAAAGATGATTCGGTTAATGTAAATGAAGAAACAGGTACTGCAAGGCAGAAAAAAAAAATCAAGTTAAAACCAGCATGTTACATGTATTGCTAAAAACCACATACCATCAATGGCAAATCTTATAAGGTACTGCTGGCAATTTCCTCAAGAGAAGAATCAACAGAAGAAATCAGCAACAGTATATTACAAGTTGCCATTGCTGCAGGAACCTGCATGCACAAAACTGATGGGAAACTATGTTCTCACTGGCTGACCAAATCGCAGTGTAGGGTAGGAGTGGAGGGGGAAGGGACGCTGAGTGCTCATCAGGTGTAACGGCAGGAAAAAAGAAACAGAAAGGTCATGCTTATCCCAAGGGGAAAAAATGCAAAATTAAACACGGACTGACGCAGATGAAATTTTACAACTGTTATTAATATTGCATGTGGATCTGTAGTTACCACAGATGAGATAACAGGTAGTTTTAATGAAGGGAATATTATTCTCTTTCAATTCCAAAGCATTACATGTGTAAATTGCTCAAAGAGACATGATCCTTAAAACATTTCTATGCCTACATAGTGAATTTCTAAACTGATCATGTAAATGAAAAATAATTCAATTGCAGATTAAAAAGAGAAGGCTCCAATTAACTAACTGGATTAATTATGATAGTAGGTTGTGCACATTAAAATTTGCCATTAATCCCATACAGTTAACTAACAGGACAAAAGTTATAATACTGTACTAGATGGCCTGGAAAAAAGCAGTAAAACTGAAATTTAACGAGACTTTTGTAAGTTTTAATAGAAGCTGCTTTACTTTCTCATCATCTGTTTTACTAATATTTAGAAAAATATAAAACCTGAGGTTACTTGAAATGTTACTTTCTGTAGGTAATTTAATAGTTTTAACTAGCTCTAAACCATTGCCAGTTAACGTTATTCTGCTGACCTATACAAGCGACACTTACTAACAGACTACTAAATATTCTAAGAAAGGTCTCTCAATTATATTTAAAGAGAAACTCCGTCTCAGGTATATTTTACTAAAGTACCACCTTAATTCATCAAATTCAAACCAACACTACACTTTCCCACACCTTCACGAGTTCTTTTAGACAGACAGCTTTAATATTTGAATGGTGAACTTTTTATCACCGATCATTCATATGCAGACAAAAAGCTTTCAAAGTGAGTTCAAGCAGCCTTACAGAGCAGCAACTCAGATGGCAAGTAAAACAAGCACATCTACTCATAAAAGTTATGCAAAAAAAGATGAATATATGAAAAACAGATTCAAGGAAATAGGGAAAAGTAGAAATTGCAAATTTCTACAATTTCACTAACAAATTTCACTAACTACACAAATCTTATGACTACAGAAAACAGTCACGGTGGCATGCTATCAATTCATTCAGAAGTACAGCAAGCGCACACACACATATATGTATTTTTATGTATCTCTCTCATGTGTAAGTATGATAATTTTATCGTAAACAAAACAATTCACCTTCTCTCTCTTCCTCAATCTGAGCCATTCTCAAGGCCATAGCAGATTTCTCTTCTCTGACTTGATCGCGGGACTCTTCTGACTCTGGTATATTTTCTTGCCATTCCAAGAGCTGACTCTGCAATTCATCCACACTACCTGATTCACTGGCCTAACAAAAGAAATTGTGCATGAAAACGTGTTTAGAAATCCCACTGCAAATGTAAATAACCTTTGAAGCTGGCAACCCATTCACAGAGAAAACAATCCATTATAATTCACCAATTTTCATACATAAAAATCTATCAAAGTGATTATAATTCCCATTGTTGATTATTTAAAAGACAAGCCGCATCACTTCATAAAATATCAAAAATGTTACTGTCAGTTGCACTTTTATTCTGAAATATTTTTAAACAAAAATGGCATTTTTTAATAAAAATATTTTTGCTGCATATTTTCATTGTAGCAATCTTTCAAAGTAAAACAAGTCAGCTGCCTTTGTGTGGGATAACAAATCTTTTTCCCATGAAAATAATAAAAATGTTTCTGCCTTTCCATCAAAATAAAAACCATTTTAAGACTTTACAAAAAAAAAAAAGAAAACAAACAACTTCTCCACAAAATTTGGAAAAAAACGATTCTTTTTTTGCAAAATATAATTAACTGACTGTTTCAAACTGGCTGTGCTGCTAGGCGTGTACAAAGTTACCATGATTAATGTATACTGTTAATCCATCTAAAGCCCATTAACAGTATTTTCTGAGTCTTCTCATTTTCTTATTCAGACCTGTACATTTGTCAAGGTAACAGCTACTCCTTCCTTCTGAAAGCTATTCATATTGTATACAAAGTAACAGCCACACTGAAATGACTGCTGTTAAAACATAACTAAATATAGTAAACAGCTTGGGAAAATGTAGCTTAAGGTACATGGCAAAGTAAGTAGAAATCAAACTTTTTAAGTAATTCAAAACCTGTCAGCTTGTTACCCAACTGAACAGCTACTGATACTGACAATTCCATGTAGCACTCAATTCATTTTCAGCCCCAAAATCCAGCTAACACACTTTTCAAAGTCAAATCAGCACTGTTGGGAGTTAATCTATAACTCATACAAATCGATTTTAAAGTTAACCTGTGAAGCTGCCCTCTTTGTAACTTGGTCAAGATCAGCTTGCAACTTCCTTTGCTGCTCTTCATAGACTTCCAACTTAGTCAGCAATTCTTCTACAAAAACAGAATTTGATTCATCAGGACACAAAGCTAATAGGAAGATCAATAAAAATTTAAAAGAAAGATTCAAAATGAAAATTCACGTGATAACTCATTTCAGTTAGAAGACCTCTATTGGGCTGTGTTATCCATCCACCCACAAAACTGACTTCTTGATTATTAAACATTGATGAGTACTTTAAAACTAACATGCTAACAATTTAGACTGGTAAACTGAAAATTCTACCATTTTCCATTTACAGAAAGGATGTCAGAGAAAATAACACAAGGTGAAACAAAAAATTCTCTCACAGAGCTCTACTCTAAACTATGTAAGGTTTTAAGCAAAAAAACCTTTCTCAAATCCTTACAAAGGAAAAGATAATTCTTTATTTACTTGCAACCCACTGCTCTCAAAAGTTTATTGTATATACTCTGATAAATTTTCCAAGTATGCTTGGTCTCATTTTTTCTCCTAACAATATGCCTTTTCCACTAGGAAAAGTTTAAACCTATTCTGCCCAAGCCTAAATGCAACAAGAATTATGCACATGTAGATTTCAAGGAAAGAAAAGCTGAGCTGTAACTCTGATTTAAATACTGTATGCTATTGTTCAAAGTTACATGGAGTTAATCCAGAATCTCTTTTAAAAATTATACACTTTGAAAATGAAAATGAGAAAGTTCATTTGTGTCTTTACTTTGAATCATCTGCAAAATAAAAAGAATTTTTTTACCATTTTGAGTTCTGATTTCATATAACGATTGCAGTTTTGACTGCAGTTCTTCATTTTCAATTTCTAATTCTGAGACACGATTGTTTAAGGCAGATACATCATTATTCTTTGATGAAAACTAAAAGAAAAACAGTTATGAGTTTTCCAAATGCACCAAAACACCAGAAACACAGCAAAGCCAAAGCAAAATTTTCTGATTTTTTAGTAAGATTTAGAATAGCTATTTTTCTAATATTTGAAAGTACAATAAGCTAGCTAGTCTCTAATGAATTTACTCCTGAACGCTGGTAACACTCCTTTGTACTATTTTTTATTGAAAATTCATCCTGTATCAACATTTTATGTCCATTCACGTTTTGTACATTAATTCATACATAAAGACATTTTGACTAAATTATTTTAATATCATATTTACCCCATACTGTACTTTTTTTTTTTTTTTTTTTTAGTCAAACCTCCAAGCACAGTAGTTTTAAAGTAGGCATGGAATAGCAAACAATGTTACACCTACATTTTTTAGTTCATCCTCCAGTTGTTTGATTCTTGATTTAGACCAAGCCTTCATTTTCAGAAACTTTGCTTCAGATTTGCTGGCGGCTTCTGTTTTCGATTTCACTTGCACTAAGAAACAAGATGCAAAAAGTTATTTAAAACCACAGAAAGATTATTAATACAAGACCTATGCTTACTTCCTTTATCAACTAGAACTTACACAAGAAAACCATAACAATAAGCAATGTAGTGCAAAATTTATAGTTCATGTAAATATCCTGGCATTCCTATAACCCTCATGATTGTAGTATTTGATCACAGACGCTTTTTAATTAGTGTGGCAATAACTCTTTCACCAAATTTCATGTAGTTCTACTTGAAACAGGTATGAAATTAATATACAATACATAACAGCCTGGGGCAAAGGAACTCTTCATATATAACAACTGTTTAGATAGGCTACCTTCTAACTCTTCCATCTTCTCTTTCATTATAGACTCCAGATCTCTAACTTCTTTTGAGTTAGTCTGTCCACCAGCACTTAATTCTGCCACTTGTTTCTTAAGCTGAAACAGAGCCTGATCTTTCTCTTGCAGCTCAGTTTCATGTTTCTCTTGAATTTCATGCAGTTCAGCATTATATTTCTCCTTAACTTTTGTCATTTCAAGCTCATGTTTCTCCATCATGTCTTTTAACTGGGCTCTCATTACATGTTTCTCAGCATCCAGTTTAGACTGGAGGTTTTCTTTTTCAGACAGAAGACGTTTCAGGTTTTCATTAATCTCCTGTAAAAAAAACACACCTTTACATTTTAATGCAAAGTATTTTTAGTACCATTGTCAAGTATTGTATCTCTATTACTATGTACATTATAATCAGAAATCAGGGCTACAGTCTGTAAACCTGGCTGTACTACAAAAGCTACTCAGCTGACTTTCCAAGGCAAAAGTGGAGACTTTAGCAAAATGGCATCACTATTTGATAGAAACTATAGGCAATCTCTCCCATAGGTGAAAATGGAATAAAAAACCCCAAATGTTTGGTTCTATGGAATATAACAAAAAAAAAATTTAAAAAAAAAAAAAACACAAAAAAACCCCAAACACAACACAGAAGCACAGAAGCAGATCTCTTTAACAGTGCACCCAAAGATTAAGAATGCTCACTGCAATGCCACCCAGCTGTTATAACCTACATCCATTTAAATGAAAGTTGGCAAACTGATCTAATTATTCTTTCCAGTGTTTTGTTGCTAACTAGTTTTCTGTTAGTGCTTATTCTATTTTTAGTGTCTTTATGTATTAAAATAACTAATGTAGAGAGGCAAAAAAGATCACAGATCACTGTAGCAGAGCAGTTCACTCACATTACGCCTGCTCTTCAAAAACCTACTTTTATGATACACAGACCTAGGAATATAAATTGTGCAAGCAAAGAAGCTACGCAAAACAGCAGAGGGAACATTTCCAAAATATGGTTAAAACTGTTTATGTAAATAAAGCAAGGCTTCCTGCTATTTTAATACTTAAAGCTGAGATCCCATTACAGTTTAAGAGCTTTAAATTCATGCTGTCATAGTCAACGCTTCTCCCTGCCCTCAAGGTGTGTATTTCTGTCCCCTCAGTGCACTAGCACTAGGTACCATCAGTTCTTTCTGAGCATCACTGGACGAAGATGCACCTAACTCAAAAGGAAAAAAAGCAACAAAAACTTGTGTAAGGCAGAAGGCATAACAAATGGGAAGGACAAATTAAACAGACTTAAACTACCAGAGATCTTAACTACCTGAGCAGGACATCTCCCTGAGTACATAGCTGAAAATATTTCTAGTAAAATTCTGATTCTGGAAGCCCTCTTGGCCAGTTAAAAAATTCGTTGGAAATTGCTAAAATGCTGGCCCTGGCACTCCAGCCAGGCTGTAATGTGTCTGTTTCAGCAAAGAGTTCCACAAGCCTGAGTGGCTGCCATGTCCTTTTTCTACACTGTTGAACTGAAGCAGCAGCGCTCACAGGCTATAATCAGAGTTCATGCTAGGTGCTTAAACACAAAGAACCTTGATTAGGCATTGCTTTTGCAATCAGTAGAAATACAGCAAAAGGCAGGCACACAGTTAGTAAAACACTCTCTCCGGAAAGGAAAAAAAAAAAAGCCTCAGTTTTGGGGCTCACTGCAGTCCGAAATCTTTTGACAGCAAAAAGTCTTCCCTACATGGCAAGTTCCCAAAATGAATCAAGATAAACTATGGGTGAGAGTTGACAGTTTTATATTTTATAGACTTTACCTCTCCTTTAAGTTAAATTCTTAACTGGAATTAATACTTGTTTGCACAACTACGATTGCATTATTAGCACATGTCAAAGCCTCCCAGAGAATTGCCTAAATATTTTACATAAAACTAGCTTTTGTGCACAACCAAACAGCTTTCTGAACTTGTAATTGACCCGATGAATTTAGTTGTGCCCATATGCTATTTCTTACTTCCAGCTGATGATCCTTGGCATCCAGCTCTTTTTGCAAAACATCTATCACCTGTGTCCTTCCCAGCATGACTTCTTCCTTTTCATGAAGCTTCTGTTTCAAGGCCTTCAGTAGCTAGCAAAGAATAACAACAACAAAAATAAACAAAACCAAAAAATAAACAACTTTCAGAAGAGAAAGAAAAACACCTTTATTTTCCCAAGCAGACATCTGAACCGTGCCACAGAGGTTAGCAATTACATTGTTCCAAATTCCCATGTCTAACTAAATCAAAGCAAGCTATTGAGTTTCCAAAGCAACATACCTGTTCTAGGTCAGCACTTGCATCAGATTTAGCAGCTAATTTAAAGAGCTCCTGCTCATGCTTTTCTCTTTGTGCTTCCAGTTCCTTTTCCTTCTCCTGGATAATATTTTGAAACACACGTACCTAAAAACACATAGAAATTAAATATGACATCAGTCCACAAAGATAGAGTAAAAGTACACTGAATTGTCTAACTAAAGCTACAGCAAGATAGTGTATTCTATATTAAGTCTCAATTTTGCTTCCACTTCACCGACTGATTACTATATTTACTGTGATTATTGATGTCAGTGGTGCATGTAGATAAACCTTCAACTTACATAAAATTTAATTCCACAATTAACTTTAAATGGGAAGCAAGATACCATTCATTTTTGTTCAGTATCACAGATCTTAACATTTCTTTTTTGAATGCCATTGTTCTGAGACTTCCAATTTCTAAAAGATCACACTGATCGTTTTTAGCAAGTTTCTGTCAATTAAAACAAAATGGCAGCTTTGAAACCTAGCTGCTTCCTCCACACAAACTTGTATTCTACTTCTAACGTGTCTTTGTTAGCTATCTTACCATTTTTATAAGAACCAGATGTAACTGTTGGAATCTTGCTAATGTTATTTTGAATAAATTCACATGAAGTCCTACCCAGTTTTATACTTGAGAGATAACACTGTGCTCACCAAAATGGCTTTTACAGCCTCAACTGTTTGTCTTTTTCTGTCTTTCCTGTATCAGAACTAATTCCCTGTGTGCTACTGAACAGATGCCGTCCTTTCAGGATCAGAAGTAGCATTTTTGTTACAGATAAAATAAACTCAGGCATCAATACCGAAATGAATAGTTTCATACACACTAGAACTCAAATGCTGAGAAGCCAGGCACATCACATTAAAAACTGAGATTTAGCTTCCAGGGCGGTTGGAATTGCCTGGTAACATCCAAGAATGAATAACATGCTCCCTAGTTCCACTTGGGGCTTTTTTGTTTTTTGTTTGGTTGTTTTTTTAAAGTATTATTTAACAAGTTGTTGTTTTTTCTTGGCCTCTTAATCAGCTGTTTACTTCTAGAAAAGTTTCCCATTAAGCGTTTCAAATGTCTTCAGCTATTTTACAGTCAGAAGAAAAACACGATTTTTTCCTATGTTACAAAGTGCGCCAGATAACACACAGCACAAGTGGAAGTGATCTGTCAAATAGCCATTTGTGCCAAGAATGGTTAAAAGAATCTGAAAACCCTACCAGCCATTGCACGTGTGTATTTTTGCACATTCAGACATAGTAGAAAGATATATTTGGAGGTTCCTCAACTGGAATTCTGCACGACCCATTTCACTCTGTCACACAACAGTTCTTCCATGCCCAAACATCAGCCACATCCTTAAACTCCTTTCTTGCATAAAACTTTCAACTTCAATTATCACCAGTACAAACCATCTACTGCTTCCTTATTCCCATTTCATCTGAGCACCATTTAGACCTTTACTTAAGAATCATCGAAAATTTTAAAAAATGGCATTTCTTAACTGTTGAGACAGAAGCACTATTGTCAAGATATCACTTCTTCCACCAAAGAATGTAAATATTTTTACCGTGTATTTACTTACATTTTCCATATATGTAGCTTCTTTTCCTTGGAAACACTCTCTTTCTTTGTTCTGAACATTTTTAAGACTCTCAATCTGTTCCTGGAACAAGCTGCATTTTTCTTCACTGTCTCCAACCTTTTTGGTAAGGTTCTGAACTAGAATCTGCATGCTTTGTAATGATGACTCTTTATCAGCCAGCTGATTCTTTACAATGCAAATCAAAGGACAATTAGAAGAACAAACCCAGAAAGAAGATAAAGCAATCATCATGAAGCCACCTCCTAGCCCTTCCGTCAGTTAAAGCAGCATTAAACTCAAAATTCACGTTTCGTTTTAACGTGAATGAAATCTGTCAGCAGATTCTGAAGTCAATACCAGTACGTATAAATGGTACTGACAAAATAAGTTAATAAATACTTATCTACTAACATAAATTAAAATAATCAGTAAAGAATTTTTAATCACATGAATAACTGCAGAGGATTTGTGCTTCAGAGAAGGATCCACCATATAATGCATCAGAATTCGTTGATTCCTTGATATCTCTATGGAGATTTTATATTTGAGCTGCTAATATACCTTCAATTCTTCATTGGGCAAAAGCATTTCATTGGCAACACCACTTGATCCACACGCTATCTGTAAATCGATGATATAAGCATCTCTTTCAGCTAACTTCTTTTCTTTCTCTGCTAGCATGGCATCCATTTCAGCCCCACGACAGCGCTGGGCCTCCAGCTCAACACTCTGAAAATGAAAAGACAGCACTGCTTGTAATCTATACTTCTACCATCTACAACACAGAAGAACAGTTTGCATTATTTCCTTATTGCCTGTTTTAGGGTACTGAAAACAATTACCATCAAGTTTATATCCTGGTTTCATTTTAAGTGTAATCTTTATTTACTGAGACTTTCTCTCTGAAACGCTGCAGCACTTACATTCCTGCCACTTTCTGCAGTCAACAGTCATGCCCACAAAACACATCGCTGCACAGAACAGCTACAGACCATAACAAGAAATCAGCCCTTGCCTATATTTTCTTCCTGTTATGACTTATTTCTGCAACAAGAAAAAATGAAGGAAAACAGGATTTTTGTTCGAAATACGGTATTTAAATATAGCATAAACCCATAAAGCGCATATTTCCATACCCTATTCCATTAATTTTCAAGCTACTACAAAAGCATGCCTGAGGATTCACTGCTCACTGAAGTCACAATGACAGAGTTCTCGCTGCGTTTGCTCGGGCAGGTCATACCACATGAACTTCTCTGTCTACTCAACAGAAAACTCTCAGAATATCTGTTTAGTAATATAACATATAATCAAATATATAAAAATATTTAAATAAATATATTCCAACATAATCCTACACCACAAATGTGGAAAACCACACACTTTATATAAAACACCACCTTTTTTTGTAACTCTTCATTTTTTTGTGTGATCTGGGATTCCAGTTCTTCTATTCTCCTTCTCAGGACTAATATTTTCCCACGATTTGCTGCAGCATTTTCCTGGTCACTGTCTTTTGATGCCTGCAAAAACAGGGAGGGTTGCATTCTGTAAATAGGTAACATCTGGCTTCTGTACCTCTACCTGTTCAGATAATACTGGTGAGAAAAAGTGGACTTTACTCATGGTTAGTGTTTAAGTTCTCATATATTACATATTCCATGTAGAAGCTAGACAAAGCAAGCACACCTTGTATATCACACTTGTAAAAATCTTCATATTTAAATTATTAATGATAATTATTGCTGCAAAATGGACTAAAACACGCAATAAGGGCATTCACTTCCTCTAGCAATTGTAACCCATATAATCCGGCAAGTGTAGTCCATAAAACTCAAGAGGGAGAAAAAGGACTATTAGGGGGGAAAAAGTGTAAAATAAACTGTTCCTAAGCACAATGTTTCCAGTCAGAATTTCAGTATGTATAACTACTGGGTTATAGATATTATTTGGCATTACAAAATAAATAAAGTGCAATTGCTAAGAAGATGTTTTATTAGCAAAATAGACCAGAAGCATAAATATCACATGTCTTTGAGGACACTTAGGAGCTTCAACAAACAAACTTTAAAAAACAAATGCCCTAGAAATATTAAAGCCTCACTAATGTTATTTTAGAAGCTGTGTGAAGTCAAAATATGCTATTTTGAGAACTACAAGTCTACTCACATAACTGTGCTACTACAGAGTCAAGAATCTTTGTTAACAGTAGAACACTGGTCACTGAGACATTACTACATTTAATTCACATTTTTTCACCAAGGACATTTTTATATTTCCATTTTTATCTTGGACATTAAAGTAACAAATCAGTTTTAGTTTTCATTTCATCTCGAAAACTTACCTTCCTGATTCACATGTGTTAAAAGTCTGAACTGCTAATAAGATGAAGATCAGTAAGAACTTTTTTACTAAAACAATTTAAAAGGAATGTACAGTTTTCTAAATTTCTATGGAAAGATAAAAGAAGACAGACATAGAAATACACAGATGGACTGACAGCATCCACGTGGTCTACGCTGATCGTAATCTGACACGGCTCAAAATTTGAACTTCAGTTCTGTATTTGAGTCCAACACACAAAACTGACTACAGCCTTACAGAAATTATCTCTGATTTAAAACGTAAGGACACCTACCTTTTTTTGTTCTGCTTTTGCCTCTAAGCCTCCTGATTCTGATAACTGTTTCTTAAGTTCTTCCAATTGTGAGGTTAATGATGCAACCTTGGCTTTGTTTTGCAGCTTCAACTTGGACAGCCTGGCATCAGCAGATTCCTTCTCCTCCTACAAATATCATGAAGGAATAAATGAGCTACATGAACACCTGCATCCTTCAATTCCTCCATTAAATTAAAAAAATAGGGAGAAATCCAAAGCGGTTACCAAAAAAAATCTTTCCCCTAAAGAGACACTACGTCACATGCAACAGGTCTGCATGTATAAAACAATCCTCTTTTCCGCATTTAAACTTTCTGCACATGGTTATTTTTATTGTATAGAATCCAGAGCATTATGATGTCAGAAATTTTCCCATTTTTTGACAGCAATACAATTTCAGGGCTTGATTTTTTAACAAGAAGAGTTGATTTTTTAACAAGAAGTGTTAATTTTTTAAATTTTTTTTTTAGATGCAACAATTAGGACATCTTCATAATACTATAAAAGCATATTCCATTTTGTTTAGACATGAGTATGAGTTTTAGAAAATTCAGTATTTTAACACTTGGCTGTTCATGTCCACAGAAAATATTTGTTAAAAAGTGTAAATATAGTCTCTTGAAGGAACAAACCAACCCTGTGATTGTTTAAAAAAACAACAGAGGAAGGAATAATAAATCCTCAAAAGACTTCAGGATACTAGGTACAAATTCTTTCTAACTCCTTTCTTTCCTGAGGCCAGTCAAAAGCAGAGGATAATGTGTAATGATATTATTAATGCTACTCTATAACAAACAGACATTCATAGTGGAAGGAAAAATAAAAAATTATCTACAGAAATTCAGTTTGAGGTAAGCTGGCATCTCACTGTATGTCCAGTAATGATTTGGATGGTATTTTTCCCCATGTTTAGCCTAAAATGACTAAGCATCCCTGGCTCTCAAAGTCAGTCTGTCCCTCGCAATGATTAAGTGCATCTGCTCATGCAGGGAACACATGTGCCTGTGTAATACCCAAACCCAGTTACTATTTTGGAACAGAAGACACACTGGCAAAAAGCGGTAACGTCCAGAAACCATAAGAGCTAACTGTGACCAGCGCTTCCTGTGTTCCCAGAGTTGCTCTAACTCACTATAAGCCTGTATCTACAAAAACTGCTCACGATAAGCAGGACTGAAGGGGCTTTTTTCAGCAGTCTTTTTAACAAGAATACACACACGGCACCTTTAACTGAAGATCTTTCGTTCGAAGCTCAGCATCCTTCTCTCTGACAAGCTCCTTTAGCTGTGCTACCAGCTGCTCAGTACTTGTCAGCTGCTCAGCCAAATCTGCCACCGACGCGCTTCTTGCATCTTGTGAGCCTGCAGCCTGCAGACATTAAGGACACTTTGAACAAAGAAAATTGTGCAGACAATACCACTTCTGCAAAAAGTCTTCAGCTGGTGTTTGCTTGGGGAAATCTTACTAGACAATACTAAAACTTACATATACCATATGTATCTATATGAGACCTTTTTCAGCAAGTTTAATAGATACATGAAATTATAAATCTTAGGAACTGGTTTAGGAATATTCAATTGAAACACAGCAAAACCATCAAAGCATCCCAGGTATCCAAAACTGAATTTCCTCATTTACTGGATTTGCATTGTAACAACCAGTAGTGTTACTGAACCTAGTGGCAACAAAATATTGATATTCAACATACTATACACAAAAATACACTTGGGATAAAGATGATGTAATTCCCACAGATTTTTTCATAAAGCAAGATCAGCATAGAGAAGAGGAATCGAGCAGCTGGGTTGCTCATGATAGATTAACTACCAAGTAGACAGGAAACAAGAAGCCAACCTGACTTTTAAGAGTCCTAAAACTGAGTCATGGTAAAAATAGTTAAGCAACTTCTTTACAAAAGAGATAATACATATGATTAGTATATTATCAATTAAAGATTCTCTTTGTCAGGAATTCTTAAGACATTATTTTAATAGTAATTCAATACTTACTACTCTTTTGGAAGGAGAATCATCTCCACTACCCCATTTCCACATAGTTTCGCAATGGCTATGAAAACATAAATGAAATAATACCACAGTAAGTATCAGCGACTCTCAGATGACTGTAATTAATTCACACTTCTCTCTACATATTTCACTGTAAAATACTTGAGACAAATCTGTTTGTTCAATTCTGACAGCACCTCTGATCTCTACCACATTACTAGTTGTTGAGAAATTATGAAATTATGTATAAAATACGCATAATATGCCTTTTCTAAAAACTGCTAGTCAGTTAACGCTATCAAAAATAATCCAAAGGAGTCTTTAAAGAGTAAATACCATAAGGTATTCCTCAGCATTGTTGCCTCTCCCACATATAAATAGCAGATACATACCACATATAGTTTGCTAATATTTAACCTGACCTTAAACACTGCCTGTCACTGCACTATAGTAGGGATTATATCAATGCATATTTCTATGAAATCATACATAAAGACTAAAAACATTAAAGAACATCAAACTGCTTTAATTGCTATGCGACTACTGCATATCTGAAAAACACAAGCGTTACAACCCTTCAGGTCACTGATCAGCATATAAAATGACTGTGTCTGACACCCCAGGAGCAACAGGCATTCCTTGCTTCTTTTGCTCACCATCAAGTACCACAAAGTACCACAAATTTCTAAATAGCACCAAAGTACCACACATAATTACAGTTTCTGATCATAGAAAGCTGTAGTTTCCTAATAAACACAAGTATAGGCTATAACAAGGTTTTAAAAAGCAAAATCCTCAAGACCAAGTAGGCACAAGGCAGCTCAAAGGTTAAGACCTTTTCTGAATAATAGTGGCAAAGTTGAGGGAAAAAATGAGCAAAGTCTATAAAAAAATCCATGAGTAAATTCCAGATTACGGCTTGGAGATATAATCTTTAAAACGGACTATCTTGCTCAGCCTCTGGATGATATTCCACATAGCAGCATGAAGTGAGAAGAGAAACTGCACCTGTTCACTGATTTTCTCTCTCAACTAGCAACATCCAGAGGAAAATAACATCCCTTTTTAATCTGTATTACAGACTTTTGAAATATGCATACACAGAGCAGTCCTGAATTTGGAGAACAGTTTACAACAAACATTAGTACATAGTACATATCTTAAAAACTATGCAGAATGATAGCAGAGGCTGCTTTTAAAGCTGTTTATCATTTCAAAGCTAAAACCAGGAATCACAGACTGCAATCTGTGGCCTGCATTATCTACAAGGCCAAACAGGATTACACTGAAAATCTTTTCTAACATTAAAATCAACAAACAAGCCATGGGCTTGGGGATCAGAATTAACAGAATTTGTAAGTAAAAACACTTCTCCTAACTCCTCCAGAGCTGTAACATCAAATCTGTTCTCAGTGAAAAGCTCATTTCCAGATACATAAAAGGGTTACCTCGGTACAAAGAAGACAAAATGACTCACTAAATGCAACATAGTGGCACATTTGTACTAATTTATGAATATTTTAGCTCATTTCCAGCTCTGACTGATGCAATCAATTTTACCTGAATACCTTAACTGCTACTTTCCAATGCATTTTTATTTACATCAGAGACACTAAATATTAACAAGTTTTCCAAATCAAGCTGGGAAACAAAACTGAACAGACTTTCCTTATTCAGCCTGAAGTCAACCAATAATGCTTTTTCTTCTGGTTACAGACAACGATTTAAAGCACTGAAGCCGGTGAATCTGAAACCTGAATGTTGGACTGCTCAACTCAATCCCTTCTTGCAGTATACCTGAACTGAACGCAATTGAGTTTACTACCACCATTTGCCCTTCTTTGGCAGCGTATGTCCTGGATATAGCACTATCAGGCATCAAGCATAAGAGAACCAGAGAGTCCAGTTTATCTGTGGCTACTCTTTCTGAAGTTTTCACAGTGACGGTCTTTCCCTGTAAATTCAAACTGATCACCCTCACTTTTAAGGTTTCACATTGCTTCACCACTGTCAGTACCTCACCGTGCATTTTCTATTATGTTGATAACCATTCTCTGTCATCCACCACACACACTCATTTCCATTAATCTCTTCTTCAATGAAGAAGAATGGGCAGGATACTCAAACCTTTCACAAATTCCACAAGATACAACAAAGGCCTGATACCCGCAAACTAAGATTATTAGAAAATATTTATCTGTGGAATAGAATTATTAAGATCAATTTAAGATGTTTTAACCATTTAACAATTGTGCTGCAGAACAAATTCTGATCTTTTGAGGAATAGTTGGAATAACTGTAGGATAAAGACCTCATAAATAAACTTATTGGAGACGGCTTGGCCTTGTAGTGGCAGGTGCAAAGAAACATAAAGAAGCTGCAAATTAGCAACAAACCAGACCAGGCCAGACTTGAAGGACAAGATGTACGTGACTATAGGACTGAGTTTGCACAGCAGTAAGGGTTAACTGGCAAACACAGTGAAGAAGACTATGAGCCTTCATCTGAAGACCCCCGAGGACCACCCAAAGACTCCAACTGACATGCGCAAGAGACATTAACATATGCTAAATGAGTTCCCGGAAAAGTTATGAATACGATAAAAATGCAATGAATATGTATGATTAAGGTAGTATAAATAAGTGCTTGTTGATTTCATTCTCACATACACACATCAGGAAGAGCTCTCCCCTTGTGTTCGGTGCTGTAATAAAGAATGCCTGCTTCCTAAAACTCCAAAATTGAGTCTTCAACAGTGAATTAATTACCACTTTCCAGTAACAGGCCCACTTAATTTTACAAAACAAGTTTCTTCTGATGCTCAAAGCACAAATGAGGTTTTGGCTCTTATCACAACTGAGTATTACCAAAAAAAAAAATCCCACTGGCAGCTTTGCCTCCATACTAGTCCATTCTGTTGTCCCAGCACTAGAAGCAGCCAAATCCAGCTAAAAAAACTAAGCATGTATTATTCATCTGGGTAGTTTCCAGCCTACTTACTGCCCTTGAGTCAGATATCACAGAGCCCAGCACAAGGGGCATTCAGGAGCACACAACAGTGAACAGGACAGATTTCAGCAGCAGCTCCTACTAAAGCAGCCACAGAAACCCCACAGCTTGAGGGTGAGCAAACTACATGGTAAAATACTGAACTGCATCGTTACAAATACCTATTTGAATGACTGTCGTGGCAGAGAAATAGTTCACTGACTCACACAGAACTACTCGTGTTTGCCTAACTTGCCCCACATGCATTCCAAAATCATTCTGATATAAAAAATGGCTTCAAAGAACATTCACTTGAGTTCTCACTATGAAGTTATTAAGGTAGGACCTTTCCCATTTGTCTTGCAGAAATACAAAGGAGAGTGAAAAACATTGAGGTAAAACTTCACTCCTCTTATTACCCAGGAAGGTAATGGTAATCCCTTTCCTCCTCTCTTCCACAAAACTACAGCAGAGAAGCAGACAATAGCACAAGTATGTAAAAACTCTCCTAGAACAATTTTGTGTTTTAAACATCCACACTGAAATCAAAGCATTTTAATATAATTATTTTCTTCTTGCATCTGCAAATGTTTGCTTTTATCCTTGTGTGATGGCTTGCCAAGATGTTGGTTCTTCTACTGAATAAGAAACTTATTTTCAAATAGCCTGTGCCATCTATGACTTAAAAGCTCTTGGGTAAAAACTGCACAAACATGACATACAGCAAAGAAGCACAAGAGCAAAAATACTGAAACTGTGTTAATCAAACCACAAGTACTTTGTAAAGTTAATGTAACAGTATGTTTACATAGCTATTACTTCTGTCTATTATAAATTCTACTTCTTAATAACGCTGACCACATTTTCCTCATAAAACTAATATATAAAGGAAGTACTATTTTTTAACAGTGCACCACTGGAGAAACAAGAGATCAGTGCCGCGTCCCCAGCGAAGCGCAGGTGCTTGTGTGGTGCAGAGAATCTGCAATTTCCATCCGAGCAGCGGGTGCAGTTACCTGCCTGGCGATTCTGCGGACACTGCTACCAGCAGCCTGGGGCTGGACGTGCAAACAGCCCTCCCCCCCTCACACACACACACACACACACACACACACACACCCCTTCCCCGTTCTCAGCGGGGCTCCACGGCCTGAAGGCCTTAATCACAGCAAGCAGCACCTTTCAGCGCGGTTCAGTCGCGGGTCCAAGGTAGGGGACATTTCCCCTCCCCGCCCCCCCACACACACATACACCCCCTCCTCAGACACGGCCCGCGAGGCTGCGGCCGCCCCTCCCCGGGAAGGCCCGGAGCCCTTCGCCGAGGCCCAACAGAGCCTGGCGGGCGGCGGGAAGGGGAATAAAGCAGCCGGGAGAGAACCCCGCCGGCCCCACTCACCTGCGGGGGAGCGGGGGGGGCGGCCAGGCCCTACAAAGTGCAGCCGGTCACCGCTGCCACCGCCTCCTCCTCCTCCTCCTCCTCCTGAGCGCGGCCCCCGCAGCGTCCGCCACGCCCCGGCGGGAACGTCACAGGTCGGCGCCAGCGCCCCCCAGCGGCGTGGAGGACCGCGCCCGGCCGGCGGCGATCTCGGCCCCCCCCCCCCCGTGTCCCCCCGTGTCCCCGGGGAGGTGACAGCACCATCCGAGGTGATGGAGAAAATGTCGTGCTCCTCCCGGAAAAATCCTGCAGGTGCTTTAAAGCACGACGGACTGCAAAGTGTTCAAAAGGCTGTGTTGGCAAGCGAGTAAAACCAGAAAAAAAAAATGTCACCCGAGTCAAAAAAAAAAAAGACACACACCCACACACACACAGCTCCCCAAAGACAGTTGAAAAATGAGATAAAAGTGATTATCCAGTGGAAGAGAGCAGAATGATCGAACAAAGGCTGAATGAGCTGGTGGTACTTTCCCAACCTGGTAGAGAATTCTTCCAGGGCTGAAAGGTGGCCCCACAAAAAGAACCAAAATGTCTTCGGCCTGAATGGGACTCTGATAGCAATGGACTTGAATTTCGGCAAAGAAGATGAACATTAGGAAAAAGCGAAGCCCTGTGTTAAATTTCCTGCAGAGAGAAGGAAGTCCCTTCAGTGGAGGTCTTCAAAGCTAGTTAGGGTATTAGTGTCGTGAAAATTCACCGCTGGCCCATGCCCGCGCCGACCAAGGAGAGGCCAGGACTCAACACAGAGAAATCCAAGAGTCGATAGTTGATGTGTGTGTGTGAGGTGTTCCAGCCAAATTGGTGCACTCCGAATGTGGTTTTACACAGGGTCCATACACCCTTCAAATGTTCGGGTACAACACGATTCTGGCATTATCTTGGTTGTTCAGGGATACTGTTTATCCTTCATGGACATCTCTAAGCTTCCAAGAAGCAAACTCCTTCTTGCCAGGGCCAGGCTGTCCTTTAGTTTGTTATACTTACACATGAACAATGACAAAGCCTCCAGTAAAATTCCACTACCTCATTACATTACAGTGTATAATGTGAACCTGTATAAATATATATTAACAAAGTTAAAACACTTTCTTACTATAAAGACTGGTTGCTATATAGTCAGAGAAGGGAAATTTCATAAGAATAGTTATATTGATCTTGCTTTCAGAGAGAGGAATGGAATGAAAGTCCTTCTTCTAAGTGAAAAGAAGGAAACCACCTCCAGCTTTCTATGGGGTAGAGCATGCTCATAAGTACAAAAGCAGGATTTACATTGTGTCTGACAGCAACAGCTCTTGTATTTTGCCTTCTGTAATAGTTTAAGTAGTCATTTTTTCTGTGTGCAAACTGCAGCTTTCTAGCAGTAGCTGCCACTATCTGGTTTCTGGTATGTCCCAGCTACAGCCCCAGCATTTGCCAGTCAAGCATCGGTTTGTCTTATAGTACACGGAACAGAGAATAAGCCTTAATTTACAGCAGACTACAACATTAAAATGACTGGGAACGGGAAGGAAGAAACACATCAGAATTTAAAAGTGATTAGATTTCAAGATGTGGCTGTCATTTTAATCACTTTAATCTTTTCCTGGTGCAGTGCTGCAGACTCTACCTTCATTTGTTTTGGACGCAAGTTAAGTGATTATACTGTGTTGAGTGTGTTCTCATCCATGCCTTGACCATTTAGTAACATGACAGCTGCTGATGATGGGTTCTTAAGCTCTCTGGAAGACATTAGCATCTCTGGAAATACAAGTCTGAGCATGAAATGAACTACAGCACTGTGGGCTTGAATGTGGCACCCAGCGCTCATGAGAATAACGGCCTCTTTTGGGAAGCACCTAAATGAGGAAAAAACTATTGTGTTTCACCCTGAAGACGCTGTTGGGCTAGCTAGTGACTCAAAAATATTGTGCATTTTAATGAAACCCAGAGGAAAGTTGGAGCCTTAAAAAGCAGTAGAAACTTTTAAGCCAGTATTCTCATTACTACACTCACCAATTAGTCCTCTTCATGCATCCAGCAGAGCACAAGGTAGACAGTCATGTTTGCACTATTTCTTGCTTCGGTCAATTTAGGTTTGCAGCAGTCTCCAAACCAAATACGAGGGTGCATCTGTTCACAAGCTTCATCTACTCAACCTGTAACCTTCAGGATTTTAGCCCCGTCCTGGCAGCATCTCCACAGCCTTGTTTGTCTTTCTCCAGACCTGCCCCAAAGAAGCATCTCTGAAGAGATGTCAGAAAGGAGAAAATGAGAATGAATGTGCTTTATTCTCATCCTTAGCCACCAAAGTAGTAAAAGTGGCTATTTTAAATTGTATCAAGCATCAAACCAACCCTGTACAGTGAAATACGGTGAAGTTATTATTCCTGAACAGCAGTAGCGTGCCATGAATAACTCATCTAGACTCAGAACGGTGCTGGAATCTGAATCACAGGAGCATCTAAGTCAATGCAAGACTCCTGCCCACTTAAATAGAACCAACATGGGATCACATGTAGAAATTTCATATGCAGGAAGGAGGGTTCAGATGCAATACTCCAAAACATTAGTCCATCTATATTCAGGTAACTTTTCCTCCTATTTCACTTATGAGCAGAGATTTTTCTGCATTGTATCTGCAATAATGAAATTCTGCTAACAGTCATTGTTATAGCACGGCCATCCTCATCCGAAGCTAAATAAAAACCCAGGGCTTTGACTTAAAACAAAGAGCAGCAGAAGCAGAAGATATATGCGAAAAGGGATCAATATAAAAGGCTTACATGTAAAGAAAGATTCATCTCTGAGTAAATCCTGCCCTGCAGTCTCTGCAGGAGGCAAAAATCACAGAATTTTCAGCTCTCCTATATGGATATATGCATTTTAGTGTTGCCTGGGGAAACACTCTGTGTTTAGGTCCCCGTCACTTCATGTTTACACCTGTATCATCATCTTAACTGACTCTTCAGAATTAGTTTTTCACTTCAGAAAATTTTCTTTCCTGAAACTTTACTCCAAACATTTTTCTTAGTCATTCCAATTAAGTGAAAGAAACCAAAAGCATTTTTAAGCTTTCACTTTTATAGCCTCCAGAACAGTTTTTCCCATGCTGTAGTTGCCACACAATAGTAATAAATGCAGCATATAAACCCATAAAGATAATATCATCTGCAGGTCTGTATCGTATCCCAGTGTATAAATTGTTCTTGGAAAAATGGGAGTAGAAATGACAACCTACTTCTTTTGGGGATTCTTCAGCCACATTAGTTGCTCTCTTATCCCTCTCTAAAATGCAGAATGCTGTTATCATCATCCTGTTAGTGCAAAATTAACATTGTGTTTTCAAGTCAGAAAATGCAGTGTACTAGTTTCTGCCTGAACACAAGTGGGCATTTTACAGATAACGCTGTCTTGGATGTTTAGGTCTGTCTTGCAGCCTAATTTCCCTTTTATGATAGCAACCCTGGAACTGACTGTATTTACCAGCAAGATGCAAGCCCCTTGGAGACATGTAGAGATTCAGGCATACTAAACTTTATTCTGGCTGGAGAAACACTGCCATTATTAAATGTGTTTAATGTTTGGATAACAACAGTATCTAGATGCCCTAGTTAGCACAATAGCAAGTTACTTTATGTGCAGTTCTCTGTTGGGATTACTTTATTTTCTTATCAATTCCTCCTCTTTTTTACAAAATAAAAGCTCCTCGCTGGTCAGCCTCCTCATTCCTCTCACTCCAACAGGCAGTGGGAGGAAATTGCTTGTTCTGCCTATCTGTTTTTTCCCATGCAGCTGCTTCTTTCCACAATTCCCTGCATCCTGAAATAGCAGAGACATCCCACCTTATCTTTGATAAGCGATGGTAAAACTAGAGAAGGTCTTCAGATGGGATAGAGCAAAATCCCTACCAACCAGGTCCATCAGCCCCACCTTCCCACCAGTACTGTGGGGCTTCCGTGCTCTCCATGCCCAAACTCAAGTCAAAGGACAGCTAGTCACCACCATGCAGAAGGCAGAAAGTATGAGGAGGGATTGAAGGAGGAATTAATGGCAAAGACAGATCACAAGAATGAATTTTGGCACACATCGCTTGCTGTTACTGCAGCTTCCATTTGCTAGCTCATTCTTCATATGCTTGTAGGGAAAAATAACTCCTCTGTAAACCTCTGCCTCAAAAAGGGGACTAATGGTTCTGAGAGCAATGAATACGTAGAAGTAGACGCAGGGAAGAATACTCCTTGATGGTCAGATGGCCATTAGTATATAAATTCTGTGTATTGGCAAAAAAAGCATGCTTAAAGGTAAAAAGCTAAGCATGAGTGTTTAGTCATGCCACTAATTCAGAACAGAGCAAACCACTTATATAATTACAAAACAAAACAAAAAAAACCCAGACACTAATGGCAAGTCACTCAGCACCCACTGCAGAGAGCAGCAGGCACATTTGTACAGTAATACAGCAGTTGACCCTGAATATATTTTGCGTTATCCCGTATCTTACAGGACACAGCTTAACCACACAAAATATCTGGCACCTGCACTTACCGGTGGGGATGGCCTAAAATTTGGAGTCCCTGGGGCTCAAGCCCCATTTTGTGACACCCACCCTGAAGACTCAGAATAACCCCAGGCACCAGTACCTGCTGGGGGCTGACCAGTTGGCAAGCAGCCTTGCAGAGGAGGACTTGAGGGTCCTGGTGGACACCAAGTTGAACATGAGCCAGCAATGTTCCCTTGCTGCAAAGAAAGCAACTAGTATCCTGGACTGCATTAGGCAAAGTATTGCCAGCAGGTCAGGGGAGATGATCCCTCCCCTCTGCTCAGCACTGATGAGACGACACCTGGGGAACCATGTTCAGTTCTGGGCTTCCCAGTCCAAGAGAGACATGGACATACTGAGGAGAGTACAGCAAAGGGCTACCAAGATGATAAAGGGACTGGAGTATCTCTCCTATGAGGAGCTGAGAGACCTGGGACTGTTCATCTTAGAGAAGGTTCAGGGAGACCTTATCAATGTATATAAATACCTGAAGTGAAGGTGCAAAGAGGATGGAGCCAGGCTCTCTTCAGTGGTGCCCAGTGACAGGACCAGAGGTGATGGGCACAAACTGAAACACAGGAGGTTCCCTCTGAACATCAGGAAACACTTTTTCAGTATGAGGGTGACCAAGCACTGGTACAGGTCACCCAGAGAGGTGGTGGAGTCTCCATCCCTCGGGATATTCAAAAGCCATCTGGACATGGTCCTGGACAATTGGCTTTAGATGGCCCCGCTTGAGCAGCGGGGTTGGACCAGATACCTCCAGAAGTCCCTTCTGTGATTCTGTGACTTCCCACCAGTCCTTCAGTTCATCGTAATTAGCTGTTACAACTGGAAAAGAGCTAAATTCCAGTCCATCCAATCACAGTGCTATAATTAGATATAATAAGAGCCAACACATTAAACCATACTGTTACATAGAGTGAAAAATCATAGACTTAAAAATATGGATGAACATAACAGTGAACAGTCACAAGACTGTACGCAACGCTATACACAAAAATGACCAATTACTGCTACAGAAAATTTTGTAACAACCTAATGGGGGCTGTTTGGTCTTGCAAAACTAAAGCAAAATCAACTATTTGCACTGATGTAATACTTGTATGCAGAATTGATCACTGGCACCCTGCACTATATTGTCTTACTATCGCTAAATGGAATTGTATTTGATCTAAAGTTTTGATGGCTCTGGTTACTCACCTTTGAAGGCTGGACATCAAACCTGGATGTAATACAGCAGCAGTGGGAGAAGTGCCAATGTTCAAGCAGCAGTCACTGTTCAACAACCCTTTCTGCAGGAGAGAGCTCACCAGTCAGACCACACAGGCTTATAAGACACAAATATATATCAAAACATGAAACCCAGCATCATCATTTAGCTTGTAAATGGCGTGAGATGAGAATCAGCCTACATAACTAATCTACCTTTCCCAGGAGAGTGACAAAAGGGATGCTTTCCACTTGAAATCTAGTAAATTTTTTTTAAAGTTTTTTGCTATCATGGTAAATTCTCTTACTTTGCTACTTGCATTCTCACCACAAGAATTAAACAATGTTCCTGTTGATCTTTACAAAAGAAGTGGCCTTGTAGAGTGCAAAACACAAAGACTCATTGCTCAGGCTGCTTCTAGAAGAGAAAGGAAGGAGAAATATGATAGATTACACCAGAAAGTGTTCAAGGCTTTCAGAAAACAAATACTAGAAGTGATTGTTCAAACTATCATCAAACAAAATACAGAGCTTCTTTCTGTGTTTATTAAAAAAAAAAATACATAAGCAGACTAGACATCAATCAAACTAGTCTGAAAGTGCCAACCATCAAAAGAGAGACGTTGACAATATAGTAGAGCAAAAATGCTGCAACCAAGATGGTTTAAGCATAAGGAATCTATCAGCTTGTCTAACCCAAGATACAATCTCTGCTACAAACCTTGCCCCAACTCCATACTGCGTCAGTGCTTTAATACTATTTTTTCATCTAAAATGAGAAAGAGCTTGGCAAATGGTGATGCGTCAGTGGAAAAAAGTCACTGTGCAGAAATTACTGTCCTTTAAGTGTCTGCTTTTGTTAATCAGATAGGAAATAAAAAGATGGAAGGACAAGAGAGTAGGAAATCAAGAACCGTTTTCTTCTTTCTAGTGCAACATCAAATCACCATTTCTAGTACCTGTTGGATTGAGAATGCACATCAAAAGGTTCAAAGTATAATTAGCCTGTGAGAGCTGAGAAAAATAGTTTTCCACTTGTTTGGCTTCACAAGTAACAACTAAAATGCTTTCTGTTCAACTTGGCCACCCACTCCAAGCCAACAATTTCTATTAAGATCATTTACAACTTGGGGGGTATCATATGTAACCATTTTCCCTCCTGAAGCAGATATTAGAAGTTAGCCAAAGCTAAGAACTAATTGGGGGGGGAGGAGAAACAACCAAAGCTTCCACAAAAAATCTAGTCAGCACATAGGAGAACAAAAACATGCAGTAGTAGAAAATTGCAGACAGGATTGCCCTGAAGGCAATCACAGCAAGCATGTTAGATGCCAGTCATCTTGAGTTGTTAAAGCAGTCACGCAGGGACAACTCTTTCCCAAAATCATGGCACGCTTGTATGTCCAATGAGACAATTCTCACATAGAAGGCATTGAGGGAACACGTATCCTACTGCTTCCCTCCAGTGCCACAACATTGTTAGTTCATCTAGGGAAAGATCACTAACTCTCATTTCCAAGCACAGAATGGTTTGGGTTGGAAGGGACCTTTAAAGGTCATCTAGTCCAACCCCCCTACAACAAGCAGGGGCATCTTCAACTACAGCAGGTTGCTTGGAGCCTCGTCCAACCTGCCCTTCAATGTTTCCAGGGCTGGAGCATCTACCAGTTCTCTGAGCAACCGGTGCCAGTGTTTCACCACCTTCATCATAAAAAATTTCTTCCTTTTATCTAGTCTGCCTCTACCCTCTTTTAGTTTAAAACCATTACCCCTTGTCCTAACAAACAGCTCCCTAAAGCAAATAACCAATCTGCCAAAACTAACCAGCTACACATAGATCCCTTCTCCAGAGAAACCTATATGTAACTTGTTGAGAGTCTCTGGGTGGGAAGAGTGGATGCATCTCACATGGAAACAACTAGAGTTATATCCAGCTGTAATCAGTGTGTCAATAAATAACCACACTCTTCAGATTTTCTTTTTTGATACTTTTATTAATTAAATACTTCCATATTTTGAGTTATAGAGATATCCCAGAATGGTTTCATACCTAAGATAAGCTTAACCAAAAGATACATTGCAGAATACATGATGGTTTTGGACTAACACCCTTGTTATGACTGGGTGAACAGGTGTCACTGGTCACAAGCGAGGGTCCTCAGAAAGAGAGTGTGCCATTGGCAATGGACCACGACTCCTGCAGGGACATGCCAAGAACTCCAGAAGAGAAAAAGGAAAATTTGACACTGTACCTGACTGAGAGGGTCCCTAAGTACCAAAGAAGTACCAAAGTTCTGTCTCCACCAATGAGTCGGAGCAATGTACAGAATATTTCAGCCCCAGACCTCTTACACATACAGACTGAGCAGTTTTTATTCATGCTACATAAATACATGTATATTTTCTATTGGCATTTATAGAGTTGCATAAAAGTCAAAATATAAAGTTCTGCAAGGTTTTGTTTAATACACTTAGGTGGAAGATTGAAGAGTTAAGTTTATCTGTCATTGTTTTCAACAAAAACCAAAAGCTAACTATGTGGGAATGTGCCATTTCAATTCCTCAGCATTTTATAAACAATTTTTAGCATACCAATAAATACTCAGTGCAAAGAACATGCTTATTTAAAATCCTAAACATGGATAAAGTATAAGGAAAAAAAAAAAAAAAGCACGTTGTTTGCATGCTCACAGAAATATAAAAAGAAGGAAAAGTGTTTCTCACTTATAGCATTACTTTGGTTTTGGTTTAAGAAAGGTAGATGCTTTCTCCCAGAATAACAGTACTTACAAGATTATATCATTGGCTTGTAAAAAGAAATTTTAAAATGTTACAGTGATGGGAACAAAGAGTCTACATCAGTTGAAACTAAATGCTTCCATACTCATCATGAAGACTGCAGCGAATTTTTATTTATGATCCAACACTTCTTGTGTTAAGGGCAAATTCTCTGCTTGGTTTATGACAGAGGAATATTCATAAAAAAGAAGAAAAAAACCCACAGAAATCCCAACCAAAAATAATCACAGTTTATGGAACAGTAAGAAATTACAGTTTTCCAGCATAAAACCTACAGTATTTCATCCCTTTCACATCACCCACTGAAGTTTGCCCAGGTTCTCCACAAGATAACAAGGTTTTTTCCCCATGAATAGGGCAGGCCAAAATACCTGAATTCCCTATAATTGCTAACAATATACATCTCCCTCCCATTAAAGGAGACAGTGATTTAACAGATGGAACCTTAGGAAACAGAATTTAAAATGTAATGTTTCTGCTCAGTTAGAAACTGAAAATGAGAGAAGTATAATTCAGAAAGGAGTTAATGATTTTTTTATAATTTCAGCTTGAAAGTACAGCATACAAATGAGGATTATTACAGAAGCATCCATAACATGGTCATTACAGAGGCAATACTGAAGGCTGCTTTGTTAACCCCAGTAATTGCGCTCTCATTGCACAAGTCGTGTTGGCAGCAAAAGAAATCAAAATTATCCAACTGGAAGAATTCAGCAATATCATTCATACTGCACTGGGAAGTCTTCCAGCAGGAGGAAGTTCTCAATTTACCTACAAAAAAGAAAATTAAACAGATTAAGAGACTACTGAGAGTGATACCATTTTTTGTATAGAGAATCATTGCCTAGACTGCCATACTTCATTTTTTAGCTTCTTTTCAAGGGTTTAGAAGTTCCCAAAATTGCCTCCACTAGGAATTTAGTAGTGTGAACAGCAATATCAGGCCATGGTCCTGCCTCCATGTCACTCTCTTGTAGCTCTTAACCATACGTTAAGAAAGATTTCTATCTCAAGCTAACCAGTGCTTCCCATTTAGTCCAGATGACCCACTGGGGTGGGTCATACAGGGTGGAGCTTGAGTGACACCTACTCTGGGGCTCCTGACAGAGAAGGACAGTGCATCACCATTTAGCTCATCCTGTCGGATCTGACCAGCTTCATTTCCAGAAGCAACATGCAGAAGATGGAGCTCGAAGAGCAGAAGAGTCCTCCCCTTCTCCCGCTCTTTCCCCTGGACGCCAGAGATCAAACACCTTGTCTTCCATCTTCCCCAGCTTGACACCTCGAGTACTCAAATCCCAACTCTGGCAATGAGCAACCACTGAGGCTGCGTGCTGGAAAGCCTATGGTTTGTGCTCGTGAAGGTTTAGGCTCAAGGGAAACAGCAAAAGAGAAAATTCCTTAGGATGGTAGCAGCATAGAGCAGCGCCCTGTCTCCTATTATTTTCCAGTTCCCTTGGGCAGTGGGTTGTTCAGTGTTTGGGGTTTTTTTAATCTGGATATACAAATATCTGTGTGTATGCTTGTACAAGTATAAATTGTCAATCTAAATCCTCATTATCTTTACCAGTTGCTTGGATATAAGCATGACCTTCAAAAGTATTTGCAAACTTCTTTTGACTGAGGCTAAGAAACACATGCTAAAGTCAGATTAGAAGTGGACAGGCCATGAAAACTGATATAACCATGTTTATTTTAGGTCTGTAGGACACTATACATACCAAATTTCATCTGCAAGCAAGTATCTTCAGTCGCTAGGCAAGTACTATTGGTCTTGCACAAGGAAGGGCTGTTCTCACAGTGGTAACACCTTAGGGTATAACCTAAGACGACAAGGATTTATCTTTACTCAATAATAAAGTGCTGAAACAGTAGCAGCATTAAAAAGGGAAACAGAAGGATCACTACCTGCATCTAACTGTCACAAAAGACATGTGGTTATTAAACTCAACTTAAGCTAGAATTTACAAGCTTTTGTCAACATACAAACTGAGACTTGCAATTTTCAAAGGAAGATTTTGAAGCATATATTTATGTCATTTTTAAAAACACTCACCTTTATGTGCCTGCAGAACAATATATTAAATGTTTGCTTTTTAAATATTCTCTTAAAAGACTGCCTTTTCCAAAAAGACAGACAACAAGGAACACTTTCAGCAGAATTTTATTCTATCCCTTTTTTAATTTCATCTCATCTCTCTCTCATGCTGTACACCTAGTTTCCAATTTACACGACAGGAATCCAGTCTTCTAGCAGCAAAACACGTCTGTTGCCGTATTAAGCAACATCATAGTCTGCATCTGATTATTTCTGCTGACCAAAGACAATCAGCAACAGAAACAAAGCCCTACTTCGATGGTTACTGTTATTCCTCAAAGAGGTATTAAATAATCCAGGCCTTTCTTGTTATTTTTCCTCATTGGACATTTTTTCCATGATTTCCCCAGCCCCTGTCATAACATTACATCAGGAAAGTACCTCCTTTATACTCACCAGAACCACAAAAAACAACCAGAACAATGCAGGCAGTTAACAGGATGCAATTCATCTTGGTCATGCTTCTTCCCTAATTTGAAGCAATAAACAGAAGTTACAGACTTACTCAATTTACAAGCCTCATGAAACTAGCAAAATACATGGTGAGGATTTGAGGTTGCAACACTTGATTCAGTATGGAACTGAAGGTATCGGCCAGGAAAACCAGTGAAAGAGAAGACTGAAAAGTAACTTTGCACTTTCCAAGAGAGGATTTTTATTCTGAGAACTGAGATTTGAGCCCTGACAGGCTGTAGATGGGTCTCCTTTCTCACCTCTGATTACACCATTCAGCAGGTCTCCCTATTTCTTACAGCTACAAATGCACCTAACAAAAAGAGAGACCATTTAGATCTTGAATGCTTTTTCTTTTACAGCGATTCCCCAATAACCCTGGAGCCAGACTGTGCTCCTTCCCTCTCTCTGATGGGGTTGCAAAAGATTTGTTTGCACTAAGGTGCCTTTCGCCTCTCCTCTCCCAGAATTTCTCCCTCTCACTGAGGGACCAGCACATGCAATAACCCACCAAGTGACTGTGGCAATGGCTCAAGTCCTCCACGATTACTGTAACCATAGGCAGCAGTGAGATAGGAAGGTCAAGATTGTTTTTTAACACTGCAACTCCAAAGCAGGAGTTATTACACTTCTGCACACAGAATCTGAACTACAAACTGTATCAACTACTAAAAAATCTCTGCTATTGTAAGTGGCTCAGAGTGGGCTCAGAAGTCCCAAAGAATTAAAGGCATTCAGATAACAAGTTTCACTTATGATAAGACTGTAGTGAAAACAGTCACACTGCTGCTCTTGACCCTGTTAATAACTGCATAGAGAAATAGCTTCAAGCAGTAAGAGTCTAGTGTGGCAGACCATAAGCATGTTGGGATGGAATTTTTACCTCCCAGAAGACTGACTGTGAACTTGAAAAGACAGTTTCATAGTATGAGAATACTGAAATCCTTCTCAACCTCAAGTCCAGTTAATTTTTCTACTGAAACAGACAAATAAAAAACCCTCAAAAAAAAAAAAAAAAAAACAACCACAAAAACCAAAACAAAACAAACACACAATTTCTTTTTTTCTTGTCTGTATGACCTACTGCTAAGCACGAAACCTAAGAAAACCCAAACCATAATGTGCAGGAGGACGAGATGATTTTCTGGAGTAAACAACTTTTTGAGAAGCCTTCCAAGACCAGAGGCTCATCCCACAGTAATGTGATTCTGCAGGACTGCCACTGATGTGGTGGTTAAAGCAAGAGCCTTTGTGGAAGGCAACAAGAATCTCCCTGGGAACCTCTTCCAGAAGCCCTCTGTCACTCAACAATGTCAGCAGAGTAAACCAGTTTTGTCTCTTCGCAAAACTAAGTCTAAATATAGGGCAGATTAATAAAAATTATCATAGTCAGTGTAACAGCTGACTATGTGTAACAGACAGTAGTAGTTTGACCAATCTATTTTTGTGAAAATGAGTAATTTTTTCTGTTCTCCTGAATGACAAAGAGATGAGGCAACAGCAAAAATTCAGCTTAATAAAACCAAAAATACAGAGAAAGCAATTCACTAAATGGAAAGGAAACAAAGCAGATAACATTTCCTAAACTGAATTATCTAAATTGCTGTTTTAACTCAAGCATCCAGCCAATCTCAATAACAAGAAAAAGCGATTGCAACAGCAAGAACGGCTTATTGCCTTGATTGTGCAACAGAAGCATTCCTCTGCAGTCCCACCTGGGAGAGAGCACACGGACGAGACCTGGCTACTACTATTCACCATAACCTCAGAGCAGAAAGAGGCAAGAAAAGGGCCACCAGGAATAGGAGCCCCGTTCCTGGGGGGGCCGAGCCACTTCAATGCCTGGTCGCCCCGCTCCGTTCCCCGAGGTTCCCTGGAGCCAGCACCCACCCGGCAGCTGCACCCTGGCTCCCTCCCATTTTTTTTTTTTTTTTTTTTTTTTTTTTTTTTAAGTTCGCTGCAGCACGCCTGGGGCGGTATCTGCACCCCCAGCCCCTCGCCCTTGGCCGTGGCTCCGGGGGGGATTTCCCTGCAGGACTCCCGGTCCCCGGTGCCCGCTCCGGGACCCCGCAGCCCCCTCCGGGACCCTCCATCCCCTCCCGGGACCCTCCATCCCCTCCCGGGATCCCGCAGCCCCCCCGGACCCCCGCAGCTCTCCCCGCCTTAGCGCACTGCGGTGCGGCCGCTCGGCCGGCATGACTCACACCCTCGGGCAGCCCGGGAACGTACAAAACCGATCCGGCCCCCCTGGTTAATAAGGTATAAATACAGATTTCCACCCCAAACCTTCCCCTCACCCCTCTCAATTCCTAGGAAAAAACCGTTTATCTCCCCCCTCTTCCCCATCCCAGCCCCCGCGCCGCCGACCTGCCCGCTCGGCCCCTCTCCCCCCCCCCCCCCCCCCAACCTCCGTTTCGTTTCTGCAGGCAGGATCAGGCTCCCGGAGAGACGAGGGGCTGCTCCTCGGTCCCTCTGCGCCCCGATGAAGTGGGGGACACGAGGATTTGTGTGTGCGTCCGTCGTCGTGTTCCCCCCCAACCCCCCCCGCCGAGGCGCTGAAGCCGCCCGCTCGCCCTTTACCTGTCCCCGGCCCCCGCTGCCGCCCAGCCCCGCACCGACCGCTCCTGCTGCTGCTGCTGCTGCGGGGGGGCTGCGGCGGAGCTGCCTCCACCAGCCGGGCCACCCCCCCGGGGGAGGAGCAGCGGCGTTGGCCCGGCCAGGGGAGCGCGAAGCCGCCCGCCCCCGGGAGCCGAAGCCGAGGGGGGTTGAGGGGGGGGGGGGGAAGCGCGGAGCCCGGTGCGGGCGGGTGACCGACCCGTACCTGCAGAGTGCTTAAACGGGCTGTGGAAAGTTTTCCGATTGCATTCCTTCCCCCCCCCCAAGGGCACACTCGCAGGTGACAGATGCGTGTGTGCAGCTGGGCAGCGCCCGGCTCTGACGAGCGAGACGGGAGCGAGCAGGGTGGTGCTGCGGCAAAGAGAGCCGGGGGGATGCTGGGCTGCATCAACAAGGTCAGCACCAGCAGAGATAGAGGAGTCATTATCCCGCTCTACTCAGCGCTTGTCAGGCCACACCTGTGGTACCGTGTTCAGTTTTGGTCCCCACTATGCAAAAAAGATGTGGACAGGCTGCTGAGGGTCCACAGAAGGGCCACAAAGATGACCAGGGGACTGGGAAGCCTGCTTGAGGAAATGCTCAAAGAAATGGGTTTGTTCAGCCTTGAGAAGGCTTAGGGGAGAACTTATCACCTTATTTAAAGCATGGCTACAAAGAAGATGGAGACTCCCCTTTTTACAAGAAGTCACATGGAAAAGACAAGGGGTAACAGGTACAAGTTACACCTGGGAAGATTCTAATTGGACACAAGAGGAAAATTTTTCACAATGAGAACAACCAGCCCATGGAATAATCTCCCTAGGGAAGTGGTGGGTTCCCCAACACTGGGGACTTTTAAGATTCAGCTGGACAGGGGGCTGGGCCATCTTGTCTAGACTGTGCTTTTGCCAGAAAGGTTGGACCAGATGATCCTTGAGGTCCCTCCCAACCTGGGATTCTGTAAGTCTGTGACGCTCATTTTTCATGGGGCTTGTCTGATGGATGAATGAAGAGATGCTCCCCACCCTTCATTAACTGTAGCTCTTCCTATGTTTAATTTCTATCCCAGCAGCTAAACCTGGCCTTTGTACCCCCTGCACTCCTCTTCTGCACCCAGAAACCAGGTTTCAAAAGGTAGATGGGGGAGGCCTCAGAGCCACCGTGACCAATGGCCCCCAGCTTCTTGGGTAGACATAGAGATGAAATAAATGAGATTAGCTGGACTGCAGTCAAACACTCATCACCTTCAAATGCTCTCTTCCTAAGGCATGATGTGGCCACGTCTGTCACACATTCCCACTTGTGGTTAAATAAATCATATGAATTAACAAATAGGACTAAGGAAAACCATGAAGTTTTAGAACGCACAAAGGGGAACAACCAAGAATGAAAAGTGGTGTTTCTTCCAGGAGTAACTGAATCATAGGATGGTTTGTGTTGGAAGGGACCTTAAAGATCATCTGGTTCCACTCCCCCTGCCCCGGCAGGGCCCCCTTCCCCCAGCCCAGGGTGCTCCCAGCCCTGTCCAACCTGGCCTTGAACCCTTCCAGGGAGGGGGCAGCCACAGCTGCTCTGGGCACCCTGGGCCAGCGCCTCACACCCCGCACAGGGAAGAGTTTCTTCCTTAGATCTCATCTAAATCTCCCCTCTTTCAGTTTAAACCATCATCCCTCGTCCTACCCCCACCTCCTGATCCAGAGTCCCTCCCCACCTTTCCTGTCCCCCCTTTAAGCCCTGGGAGGCCACTCGAAGGTCTCCCCGGAGCCTTCTCTTCTCCAGGCTGAACCCCCCCAACTCTCTCAGCCTGGCCTCCCAGGTTGCTGCTCCAGCCCCCCCAGCATCTTCGTGGCCTCCTCTGGCCCCGCTCGAGCAGCTCCGTGTCCTTCTGCTGTTGGGGGCCCCCGAGCTGGCCCCAGCACTGCAGGGGGGTCTCCCCAGGGTAATACAGATCTAAAACATTCACAATCTAGAAAAACATTGAAGGAAAGGAAAAGAAAGTAGTCAAGGACAACAAGAGTGTTTTTTTGTTATACTGAGAGATTTAAATCAATGCTATTTAGAAGTAAAAAAAAACCAAACCAAACAACAAACCAAGAATGCTGACTTGAATACAATATGAAATACCTGTAACTACCAGTTGTATTTTAAAAAGTACTCCAGATTCATTTTTCTTACCACAGCACCATTGCAAATTTATTCATTAAACCTGAAGAAAACCCTAAACCACCCAGATTCTACATCAGAGTCTGTTGGTGTGTTACAGTAGCCAAGATGATTATCAGTCAGCTCAGCATACGATCTTATAAATGTCTTTAAGATTTTACCTCTTTAAGTCATAAATAAAAGCAAAAGGATGTAAGATGCATATGTGCTATTGCATGCAACTTATTCAATGAAAATCCATGCAATTAAGACTTGATATTAAAAAAATATCCTTAATTTATTAATTCATTTAGAAAATTTTGCAATGAGTAACTGGGAGCAAGGAACTTAACTTCAGCCATAGCTGAACATTTACCTGTTTTCACTTCTTGAAATCTGAGGAACTGGGAGCAGTTCCTCCTAGAGAGGATACAGTTATCTGTATCTTCACAGATAAATGGTACTTCCAACTTCTTCACATAGTTGATAAGAAATTACTTTAAACAATGATGGGGGAAAGAAAAAACACAGTACTGGAATAACTATTACAGCAATGATTTCCTCCCCCCCACTGAGTAGCACACCACTTGTTTTTCTTTCATGTGATGCAGGCACAGCAAGGAACTGGTAGCCAAAGGTTCTCTCCATTACAACAGCCAGTCAGCAAAAGCCCACAAAAGCTGCTGAAGGAATCCTACAGCGCAATTAAAGAGACTGTCGGTGTAGGCCTTTTTCACTGATAAAAAAAGGACTAGATTAATTACATCTCCGCATGAGGTGTGCTAGGTTTTTAACCAGATGCTGAATTCATAGGTGTTCAACAAGGTTTCCTTGACAGAAATCCTAACCAAACATCCCTATCAGTCAGGATCTGAGCCAGAAGAAGCTGACAGAACTTCAGGTTGAACCTGAAGGACCACGGCCAAAGGGAAGGACATTATATATATATATATTTTATATATATATATAAATGTTATAACCTGCAGATTGGAACCACCCCAGGAGGCATTTAGCTGTTGGGTGCGCCACAGTGGCAGGTACCAGTACAACCTGCCCAACACCCCTGCGCTGAATCAGCGTGAGCTCTGGTGACACTCTGGCTTCCGAGAGGGATCCCAACAGTCAATTCTCCCCTGCTTTCTCAGTGAAGATTTTCACAGCACAGCAGTGCTGGCAAACATAACTGACTCCTTGTTTTCTTCAATAGCCTTGGCTGCTTCACTTTCCATAAGCATCTCGCATAAACTTCAGTTTTGGGTGGGGTGAGAACCACTGGCGTAAGCCCTGCTTCAGATGCACATAATGAAGAGTTAGGACGCTTGCAGCAACACTGCATCTGGTAGCTTTGGGCAATGTGCCACGGGCTAAGATAGCTGCCTGAAGCAACAGCATAACCTTTTTCCTGTTACAAACACACAGAGGTTTAGTGCAACAACGGCAACACACCATTCCCCCTGCCTCTTGACCTTCTCACTGTGTTCACACGTGGTTCGCAGGAGTCCTGTGACCACGGGCTGTGCTTAGATCAGAGGCCTCAACCCCTCACAGCCCAGTGCTCAGGAGCTGACAAAAATAGCACTGTCCTCGAGCTTGGCTTCTTCTACACACAACCAAGGGAGAACCATGGCCTGCCAAGAGTAAAATCACCAAGAGTTGGGAGTGTTTCTATTGAGCCTTACAACCTTCAGCTGGTATCACTTAACTAGAATATACAGCTCCTGGTGAAGCACCAAACAGGCCTCCAACCAAGAGTTATCTCTCCTTAAAAACACAAAACAGGATTACAGCAGTGAAGAAAAAGCATTACACCACAAACATCACATTCTTCCCTCACAGTTAACACTGAGGAATTCTAAAAAGGCAATGTTTTCAAACCACTCCAGCAGTTCACACTGCTCTTCAGACTTCTGTGAGGGACAACACAAAGCTTTTTGCTTCTCTTTTGTAGGGGTCATACTCAGTATTTGTTTTTTCTACCCTGTACCACTGTGGAAGATCCAAATGCTACGTGGCACTACAGAAAGATGAGCACATGGAGACTCTAATACTATGACTTGTAAAAAAAAAAAAAAAAAACAACACACCAAACCAAAAAACACTCTTTCTGTATGAGCAGTAACTCATCAGTAACAAACATTCTGTTGAAACCACAATACACTGGTTTTCTTCTGAGGAGCTACTAATTCTGGACATCCAAAAGAAGAACTGACTGCAGCGATGCTGGTCACATAATTATTGCTCAAGTCTTGGCAAGAAGAGTCCCATGTAGCATTTCAGAGCAAAGGAGGCAGTTAAGTTGTTTATTAATGACAACGGAAACAAAATCAAAGTGATAAAGCAGATAGTTCTTTAAATATAAAGTTGCCAGTCATCTAGTGTTCTGTCAGGCTCTTTTTTTTTTTTTTTTCTTTTTTTATTCAGGCGTAGTTACAAAAAATCCATAGAGGATTCAGGAGAAGATGATACTTCAACATAAATTTGTTCAAAGTCTGAACAGCAAACATCATATAAAGAAAAAAACCTCAAAAACTATTTACAGATTCATACTTTGTAGTCATTGAGAAATTTCTTGGTTACTGAGTAGTAGATTATGCATATGCACTACATTCCAAAAGGCATTATCCAATCAGAGTTACTTAGCATAAAATTAAGCTGAAAGACAGATTGTCCAAAAATAAGGCCAGTTTCATTCCTAAGTTATGCATCTGACAACCAGAATTTTCTGGTACTTGTATGTTAATAAAAAAAAAAGAGCATAAGAGCACCTGATCTCACCCAATTGGGATACGCAGACCAAATCGCAAGTTTTATTCTTAGCAGGAGTTATCAAGAGTAGAAACTCAGGAGAAAGGACACCAGTATACACTTTTTCACCACCTTGCCTATTGCTAATTTTAAATGCTTGTATAAAAACAAATCCCCACACCATATTCGCAATATGATCATAAATAGGCAATAGTTTAAAAATGTAAGATATGATTACCTCGGACTATCAAGCTGTTTCGCACTTCAGAAAAAAGTGAACAAAGCCCAAACACCTTTCTCTTCCTCTCCCTCCCCCACACCAAGCCCCACCCCACTTCCAAACCAGAAAAAAGTTATATTCTGATGAATATTAGAACTGGCACCAACATTCATGCTAGTTGCCCTGATGTGCAGCAAAAAGTTAATTTACAATAGTCAGAAATATTCTTATGCACTAGCCCCAAGGAGTTCAGCTTCTGAAAAGAGTATTTTGTTTTGAAAAAAAATCTCATCAGGTATGACGTGGGCAGCGTCCAGAAGGTGCAGGAATGTCCAATACTCTACGTCGATCTTCATATTCATCAGTGTCTGTGGAATCTTCATCTTCATCCACTGCATATTCATTATGATTTGTTTCCTAATACAAAACACATCCATATTTAATGAAAATCTGCTATTCCAGCTAGCTGTAAGAAATCACTACCAATTACCTAGAAACATTTGAAGTCTGTATTATCACATCAACTAGCTGAAGCAGACATTGTACCCTATTGTCTTAAAACCAGCTCCTTACAATTACAAGGTTTAATCATTTCGCCAAACCACTTAACCTTTAACTCAGTAAATATCCATTAGCCTTCACTATTTCATATCTACAACTAAGTAAAGCCACAATTCAGTATCTCAGCTGTACTCGTTTTCTTGGCAGCTTTTGTCTTTTAGTAAAAGTAGTTTAAAACAAAGGGTCATTACTACCTTTAAAAACAGAGGTAGAGCAAAAGAGAAAAGCAAATATTTCTACAGTCAACTGTATGGAAGGTTACAACTCCCATAAATGTGAGCAAGAGTTAAGAGATGCCATTTTCTGTTAGGAGCATGACATCTGCTGGCACTTTCTGTTAGAGCTATTGGTAACAAGTGTCTCAAATCCCTGGAAAAACATGAGAAAGTGTGCAAGTAGATGTCAACACCTGAGGAAAGACTCGGTGCTTGGACAAAAACTTTCATGTTCTATGCGAATCAGTCACTAAATAAAGGCTATGCTAGTGATAAAATAAACTAAGCATTCTTCTCTAAACGTGCCAAAGACAGGAGTTATATAGTTAACCTGAAATGTCAGAACTAAAACTACATTATAATTAAGCGCAAGCTAAAACTGATTTGTGAAGTCATTAAGTAACTTTATGACATGCACTTTCAGTGAGAACTAACAAACACTGTACAAACTGCTATCATTTTAAAATTGTCATTAACTGAAACTTTTCTTGTTGAATAAAGTAGATAGGCTATTATGGCTAAAACTGACAAGTGTGGTCATACCAAGGCGGAATATTTAAAAGAACTATAAAATCCAAACAGCTAATGCCCTGCTATGTTTCTAGGTACAAATTAAGAACTCTGAAATATGCCCTGAACAGACATATATATGCACACACATTTCTGTGCATCCCAAGGGACAGTTGTGTTCAGACACAGGACAACAGAATGGTCACATTCTACCTCTGTCGAGAACCCACAGGGCCCCAGATCTCTCTGACACAACCAGGTTGGACCTTGACACCAGACAGAGGTGAGGACTTGAGGAGGAAGACCTGCAGCCACATATGGTGGGTGTCCTCTGAAAGCTAGGGCTGAGGGTCTTGAGTTGACCTGAGCATTACATGTCAAAGCAATGAGGATACAGGGCTTCACCCATTTACAAACTGACTGCAAAGATTATCACAGTTGCTAGAATCAGGCTTAATTGGTGTGTGCTTTGTATGGAGCTTTCAATATCAATACTGTTCAGTACTGTAATGCTTGCACCAGAAGCATTTTCTTATTGATAAACATTCCAGAAGCTAAAAAGAATTCATATAGACTGAGTGATACTTTTAGATTTCTTCTTTTGAGAAATTGTTCTGAAAGAAAGAGTGACTTTCAAGAAAAGAACCAAAACTGAAAAGTGACATGACATGGAAGTTTAAAGTCCTATTAAAATTAATCCAAGCTCTCAGAAAACAGGAGGTCAGGAAAAAACAAAACAAAACACAAAACCCCAAACAAGATAAGCACAACTGCATCTTCACTTACCATTCGTGCTGTAGACACCTTGAATGTTGGACACACCATATGAAATCTGGGGATTGTGACGTTAAAGAATTTGTCCTTGTAGTAGAGGCAATGGAAGGTGTAATACCCCTCCATATATCCAGATGTTGTGGAAAACGTAGTACAGCTGGTATATTCATAGACTCTCCCTGGACTGATAATTGGAAACTCCCCTGTTGGTAAAATATTAGATTGCAGTAGTAAAGACTGAAGTAGAATTACAATTTAGCTGTTTGCTAAAGCACTTGCACTCCACAACATAATCAGGCAGATCATTTTATATTCCAGTGGATGTATAAATGATTCTCATCAACTACTGGTGTTAAAAAACTGTCTGAAGAACGCTGAACTATCAAGATATTCAGACATCCCTTGCAAAACAACTTTAAAGACAAATTAGATGGATACACATCCCTTTCTATCAAGCAACAAAATAATTTTGATACAAACCATTAAACTACTACCCTCTGTCACCATGAGGAATGGCTAACAACATAACTTTCATAACACATATATTAAATACAAGCAACACTTTTGAGTTTGTAAAGATAATCTTTTACCTACCAACTACTCCAGGACCCTGAACTTCTTCTACATCACCTTTGGCATTTGTTATTCTCCAGTATCGACTGTCCAGCTGACAAGCCTTCTCAGGAAGAGCATCTTTGGACATTTCAATTCTAGAAGCCAAACAGCATACTTCATGATTATGTAACTACTTTCATACATTAAGAAATGCTTTAGTGTTCTTCAGATCTTTCTTGAAATAGACTGGGCAAATGTCCTGGTTTCAGCTGGGACAGATTTTTTTTTTGTTTGTTTCCCTTCTTAGTAGCTAGAGTAGTGCTGTGTTTTGGATTCAGTATGGGATTTGATATGAAAAGAATGTGCTAAAACTGATTTTTAAACTGATTTTTGTGGCTGCTAAGAAATCAAAGACTTCAACCTCCCATGTCCTGGTAGTGCACAGGTACGCAAGAAGCTGGGAGGGAACAGAGCCAGAGCAACGGACCCAAACTGGCCAAGGGAATATTCCGTATCTTGTACCTTCACGCTCAGTGTATAGAGGAGAGTGGATTGGGAAGCTCACTCTGCCTTGTGGGATTGTGGTTTCAGGATTCTCTCTTCTCTGGGATTACCAGCCAGGAACAGGCTGGACATCGGTCAGTGGGTGGTGAGCAATCACAGTATGCATGATTTGTTTGTATTTTTCATTACTACTATTATAATTATGTTTTTATTTTATTTCAGTTATTAAACTGTTTTTATCTCAACCTACAAGTCTCCTTATCTTTACTTCTCCAATTCCCTGGGGTGGGGGAGGGTGAGCGAGCAGCTGTGTGGTGTTTGGCTGCCGGCTGGGTTTAAACCACAACAGCCAGAAAACCCACTAAGGTAAAGTATACTGAACCAGTTGTCAGGCTCCAGCTCCCTGCCTCTGCTTCACTGTCTGTTGATAATTATCCCTTTCTAAATCACAAGAGCTACTTCTTTCCCCCACCCACCACTGTGCTTTACTAGTTACCAACCTGACTGGTACTTTGCATACCTGACTAGGGTAATGATCTAGATTTTTTTTATTAGAAAGTACAGCATGTTGTGCACATTCTATTCATTTTAGAACGTTTTTGAATGCTGTGCATAAATCTGCAATAACCGATGCTTTAAACACTACACAGGTTTTTCCTGTGTTAAAAGAGTTAATTCAGTTGTTATTTTTACCTGATTCTGTAAGTGAAGAAATAATGCGGTGGATGGACAGAACTGAGTTCAGGTAGAAAAGATGTGGACACAGAAACAGTAATATCTCCCGTGGTAGCAACGCATTCTTTATCATGCACATACCTACAGAAAAGAGAACATTTAACCCTGCAAATAGCTCTTTACACTCCATACAGAAAACTGAACATGTAAAGTGATTAGCTAATTACTAATAAGAACACTGCAGTGCTAGGTTAAAAGTAATTCTTAGCTTTTCATTGGGCAGTTAAATAAAGGATGTACGTGTGCAGTGTCTTTATGATGTATACTTCCCCATCACCTAAGCTCCTAGAGCTGTGGATCTTTTTGTACTTCCATTAATGCTTGTATTAAGCTAGGTGTATAATTTGATCCAAAGTCAGTGAAGACACACTTGTTTAATAAGGATGTGTCATTATGCTATTTAAAGAACAAAAACTAGAAATTCCTAGAGCAAATTAATTTACAGATCAGGACCTTGGTTCTAGAGCATCCCAGTTTGGCAGAATTAAGGTTCTTTCTTATAAGAAATTAAAAGTGCATGGAGATGCAAACACGAGAACAAGTCCTGTTTATTTTAGAGACGACTTCACTGTAACAATTGTTATTTTAGTAACTCAGAAGAGTCCTGCAGCAGCAGCACACTCATGGCAAGCAGAATAAATATGCTGTTAGATAAACTTCACATCAGTTACAATGCAAAATTCTGGTTCCATTAATGCAAAGTTACAAACTCTGAAGCTTCTAGTAGGAAAAAAAAAAAGTTTCTTTAAGCATTCCATTTTACAACTTTATCTTCATGTGCTTTCTCCTCTCTCCACCAGCAGCTTTTGTATCAAATACCCGTAACTACTTGGAAAGAGGTCAGCATTCTAAAAGGAGCATCAAAACCTTACAATGAGGTTATAAATCCCAGTCACAATACCTGAAAATCTGGTCTCTGATGATAGGATAACCACCAGTTACAACTTTGTTTACATAGGATGTAAACCATTCCAAGTAAGATGTACCTAGATGCCAAAGAAGAACAGTATTCATAAGGACAGGCAAATTTACCACTCAGCACATTATAATAAATACTTCAAGGAAACAGTTTAAAGCTTTGAATATTTTTATAATAAACTCTCAGACTTACTTAGGTGAATCAGTCAATATTCCAGTCCATTCTACAACAAAGATCATTTGGAGAAACCAACCAAGAACTAAGAGTTAAGGCTGCTTACTCCAGAAATGCCACAGCAAACAAAGAATCTCTTAGTTACGTATTTCACTTTATAATCACAGTCTTCAAATGCTGGTGTCTCTCATCAACTGGTTTCCTGCTCATGACTGTCCTGCTGTGACTGGGAAAGAAGACAGGTATAACGGCCTATACTACTGATATAGCTATTTCCAGGTGTTCTACCTACAAGAGGCATGCAAGCCTGCTGGTGGATTTATGGACTTAGTTTTGATATCCAGGTTTCCATATGAATAGAGTTTCTAGGAAACATGCTAGCAAGTTGCAGAATTTCCCTCTCCTTAAAACCAGGGATAAGTCATAGACATACTTCACACTCCTGCTACAGACCCAGAAGACTAAGGCTGCATGTCATTCTGAAGAACCAGGTATTTTTATACACTTACAGCTATTTTCTGAGAACAGCTTTTGATACACCTACAGCCATTATTTAGGAACAGCTTGATTTCTAAGTAGACAGTCAAGCTGTCACATTTAACTCTCAAAGAAGAGAGTTTCATACAAGACATACTGGCTCTCCTTAAAATAATTTCTCAGCCATAAATCTTCCAAGCATTGCCATATAGAGTTCAATAGAAAAGTAGAGAGTTCTTCGACTGTTTGTCAATATTACACATATAAAACTGGATTTACGCTGATACTAAGAAAACATGATACTCACTTTCACTGACAGGTTATCAAGTACTACCACTCCTGTTAGATTAAGCTTACTTACTGCTTCTTCCTTAGAGCACGAGCTTCATGTACTGTCCTTTGATCTTTTGGAAGTCTAAGGAACTCCAAGTTTATTATCCTCCTCTGTACCACTAATCCACAAAATGCAAGCCTTGCATAAAGTAACTCCGAATGGAGAAAGTGGACCAATTTACCCTGCTACCTTCCAAATGACAAGATAAATACTATATATTAAGCTTCCCCTCCACCCTGTGACAATCCAAGATCAACCCTTTCAGCCAAATGGAATACATTTAATATGATGTCAGATCACCTCACCATTGACTCAATTCCATAAAATCAGCAATAGCAATCTTGAGCAGCAATACCAATTCACCTCAGAATAGCTTTCAAGTATTACATCATCCTCCAGTGGAGAGAAACAAGTAACCAAACTCTTGAGCTTTTGCTATATCTTTCCTATGATTGTTCTAAAACACACATGCATTCTATAGTAAGATCTTTATAAAACAGATGACAGTTGACTACTTCATATTGAAACCTGTTCATACAATCAATCAGTACATAGAAAAGTTTCCTAAAATTAGTGTGGCTAAGAGTGTGACTACCTTCAACCCAAATCAGCAATGGTATAGCATTGCATAACATGGTTTTTCAATGTAATATATCTTAAGAAATGTGCAAGGCTAAACTTTAATACTAATTTTGGTGCCATTTATTATTACACATCTGTTTTCCCACTCAGTGAAAGGAATTCAGTTATAGCCACAATTACCATATTCCACTAGTTAACAAAAAGAACTAATCAAAACACTATTTCAGCCAACGTAGGTGTCAGACAGATGATCACAACAGATCACTAGATAACCATACAGTTATGCAGTTTTCCCCTTCCCTCCTTTAACCTCTGAACAAAGGAAATCAGGCAAACAGTCCAAAAAGGTTTTCCTCTGCAGCTATGTTGACAGTTAATTAGATTTCATTAAGGGATGCAAAATATTTTCAACTTCTAACTTGGTTGCAAAAACTACTGGGGGAAAAAAAAAAAAAAAAAAAAAAATCATCTTTCTGTCCACTTCATTGTTGCATTTAATAACTGCTTACATCAACCCCATGATGGCTAACTTAAAGGTTTTGCTCATCTTGTTAGACAGGTTAGTACACTGAATGATTTATATGCAAGACACACAGACGGACAAACTTTAATAGAGACAACTTGAATCTCATTTCAAGTAACCGCTGATGTTTTAAAGTAGGTTAGAGTCATACAAGTAGCACAGAAAATTTGGAACGCTTGCTTTGTTCAGGTCATACTAACATGCATTTTCCAAACAGTGCAATTAAAACATTTCACAGAATATTTTATCTAAAGTGTTACCTGTAATGAACATATCAATAGCAGATGGATTGCGAGCCATTTGGTCCTAGAAGGGAAAAAGTTGATGGATATATTAGGAGAGCATTAGACTTTCAAAGTTCAAATTCAACACCTGATATATAACATAGGGAACACTTTCCCTATATTCATTAAGCCAAAATTCTGTCAGCTTAATACATCATTATACTCCCAGTCAGATAATCAAACATATAAAACATACACGTCTGTCCCTGTGAGTACTCACATGATCACTGAATATACAGCTTAAAAATTCCACTAAGGCTAATGCATATAAAATCAGATTTAATGCATCATTCAAGAAACAAGGTCCCCAAAAATATTGCCTTAGAACAGAAACACAAGACAGGTCAGGTTGGAAGAAACCTCTGGAGATGATCCGTCTAATCCCTCTCCCTGAGGCAGGGTTAACTGCAGCCCCTTGCTCAGGATCATGTCCAGTTGGGTTTTTACTCACTCTAAGAACAAAGACTACACAACCTCTCCAGGTAACCTGGCTCCAGTGTTCAACCACACTCATAGCAAAAACATTTTTCTGCATGTCCAAATCAAGTTTCCTGTGTTTCAATTTGTGCCAGTTGCCTCTTCTGTCATTGGGCAGGCACATTGAAAAGATTCTAGCTCTGACTTCTTTATGCCCTGCTATCAGATATTTATAAACACTGATACCATTCCCTTAAGCTTTCTCTTCTCCAGGCTAAACAATTCCAGTTCCTGTGTTACTATTCTCTTCTGAAACAAGGACTGTCCACAGGTGAACCAAAATAGAAGCACGTAACCTTCCATGTTCCAAAGCATTATCCAAAAGGTTTAAATACTAGGCATAATACAAAGGGGGATCTCATAACATCCTTCAAGTGATCCATTATCAAGGCATTCCCTAGAAATCTCATTGCTACATGCTTTGAAAACAGCCAGGAACTCCACAGCAGGATGAAGATCACAATCTTTTTTACAAAAAAAAACACCCTTTACTCACCCCGCTTTCTTTTGGGTGGGGTAGGGGGCATGGGTAAGGAGAGAGGGGGCCAAAATCTTCTTAGGTATAATATCCTTAAGCTTCACTAGTGACAATATGTCTATCTTAAAATACTACAGCTATAACAATTATGAAAAATACTCAAATAATTATGTTCTACAAAGGAGCTGTTCAAGAGCAATTTGTTCTTTCACTGGAGAGTAAGTTTTGCTTACAAACCAGAGGGTATCATTCATTGCTTTAAATTTACATTTAACATATCTAAGGGAGGAGTTATATACAAATACTAATCTTCCATAATGGAGAAGCTCTTCTTCCTTACAGAAACAGAGACAAGAGTATGTACCTGCCATAGTGTTAACAAATTAAATTGATACCCTCCAATAAGGACGAATGTTGTCCACCATCATGAACCTATAGAAACTGCTACAGCCATTAACATTTTAATGTACATTTCTTTCACTTATTAACCATTCCACTTACGGGCTTTGATGAAAAACAGATGGCAACTGAGGGACAAGTAAAAAACAAGTATGATCTCTTACTATTCACTTTCTGCTATGTCATATATTTCTGATGTCTAGGAACATGCAAAGGGACACCATCAATCATTAGAAAAGTACATTCAAAAGTATAAACATATCTTCCTTACTGGACATTGATAGAAGATCTCATATTTATTTCGTCCCTCCACACTCTCCAGGGCCATGTATTGACTCAGGCCGGTATGAATGCAAAAGGTAAGAGGAAGGCATTGCTTCAGACCTAGCCTCTGCTGAAAGCCTCCAGCCGCTGTGTCGATATCCAACAAGTCTTCAGAGCGGTAGTGGTTCGATAGTGCCATGCTTCCCATCAAACTTAACAGACAATAACAAAAAAAATGAAAGAAAAACAGAAGATACCCACTCACAAGGCAAAGATAGCTTTAACGCTTTCCTGTGCATTGATTCTATCAATGCCCTAGATGCAGACTTAGATTTAGTCTAATATCTAGGTGCTGAACAAGGTTACTAGTTTGCAACATCAACCTTCACAAAGGGAGGCTTGATGGCTCCAAGATAAACACTTCCTTGTACGTTTTGTGCATTCCAAACCACCATTTTTAACTGTGCTGGTGATTCCTGTCATGTCTGCAACTACTTCAAAGCCGCCATTCACAGCCAACACATCCTTCTATAGCAGCATAATAGAGTAATAACCAGTGCACCGTACCTCAAGATCTGTGCAAGTTCATTTCAATACTATCAAAGCATCCATTATTTTTCAATTAGAAAACCAAGCCACTATAGTAACAGTCATTGATCCAAACTACATTGAGCAAGGTGCTCTGTTTTGGAAAAAAGATTGAGAAGTAAACAAGCAAAATAACCATTGAATCAGAGAGATTATCTCAATTAAACAGACATACAAGGAAAGAATGAGACAATATTCACCAGCATGACACAGCATGACCATCAACTGCCATTTTTTCCTCTAGCTTTTTGTAAGCATCACACTAAGGACGAGATCTTTCATTTGTTTGTTTTTGACATTAAGGAAGTGATGTTGAAGACATTAAAAGGAGCCTCTCTACACATAAGAAAAAAATATATGTTTGGAAAAAAGTAGTACTAGTCTGAAACGTGTAACAGATCAGGAATGGAGATGAGCATCAGAAGCTAAAGTTAAGGTTGATATGAATGTTGGGCTAGATGAAAGCTAGGGTGAAAATCAAAAAAAAAGCAACCTACGCTCAATGTAATAAAGGGTCAGACAACGGAAGAATGATAAAAAGGGGTAACATCATCATATTTATCTATTACAAGGGCACACAATACAGCAGTGTACTTGGCAATAAGAGTACACAAACCTGTAATGTACACCTCCTCCCTGCCCATACTCCCTTCTAATTTGCCTTTCACTGATATTCTCAGATGTGAACTCTTGCAGCTGCTAAGCTTTTACTGGTGTTATGAAAGCAATGACTCAGGCACAAGCTGCCACACGTAAGCATGATATAAGCTGCTCCCATCTTGGGCAACAGGTTCCATTCCTCTTTTTCCTTAAGCAGTCTTGCCTGGAATTAGCATGTTCTACAGTTTAAAAAGCAATGTTAACATCCAAACACAGAAACCTGAATCCCCTCCATTTCTGATGTAACATGCCAACAGCTTTCTGCATAGACTTCCCCTGCCTATGCCTAATCTTTCCAATATTATTCTCCTACAAGAAAGCAAGCCTGTCCCCAACAGCAAGACCACACCTTCCACTCAGTGTGGCAGCTTTTCTTGCTCCAGGGTCCCACCCATCAGACCTAACTAGTCCCCCAGTCAGTGCTTTACCAACACAGTTTGTCAACCTGTAAGGCTCAGGCCATTGCTTTGAGGGCACAGGGCTGGACCACAGCCCACAGAGAGTTGTACAAGCTGAAAGGCGTGCCCAAGGGTGTATGTCTGCTCCCACAGCCCTTCCACAGGCACATCACCACACTAGAGGCTTTGTGGGAGTGAAAAAGTAGTAGGAAAAGCAGGAAGCACACAACCTGCAGAGCTCCATATTAAGTCTATAGAACTAGGGCATCTATCTCCTGTCTAAAAAAGTCTCTCCTGGAAACAAAACAGAACTGGAACTCATCCTTATGGTTACATAAAACTGTTTCCCATAACCCTCCTGCACACAGAACACTAGAATTGGAGAAAGCTGCACCTTCTTTACTGTGTGGTAAAGGTTTTGGTAGAGTAACGTGAACGCATTGCCCTTCTCCAGACACTGCAGTGATTTGCCAGAGCTTTCCATCTTTTGCTAACGTTTGCAGCGCTTCAAGTGCTGACCTGCTAACTTTTTCTATAGCTGGAAGATAGGAAACTATATTTGGCCATCTGTCTTCTAACCTTAATGTAAAGGGAGTTTTCATTTGCTGAAACTACATAAAACTGTAAAATTTAGTGAGAAAACTTAATGTGCAGAACTGACATTTTGATTCTACTTAAAATGACTAGCTGGTTTGAAAGTTATTCCCTAAACATTTTAAAGAAAAGTGTTATTAAATAACGAAGCCTGAAGAATGCAACAGGCTAATTTCCTTATGTAATACAAAACAAAACTCCAAGGGAGCAACTTGTAGTGGTATTATTAAAAGTCTAACAGTTGGAAGTTTTTTGGTTTTTAGTAATAACTAAAAGGGAGTTCTCACTACAAAAAAGGACTGAAGTGTAAGAGTAATTTGAGTTAATTAGAAATCTACGTTGTGTTTTCAATTACTTCTGAGTCTAGAAGATAGCCAATTCTAGAAGTTTCACTTCAAGGGGTCACTCAGTTACAATATATTTAAATGCTTTATTTACCATTTACCCTGTTCAGTAGACATTTTACCTTTTTAATAAACAAACTATCCAAGAAATACAAAAGGAATTAATAACTTAGTATATAATTTTTGCTCCTTACCCAGGAACAACTAGCTTCTGTCCATTATGAATACGAAACGAACATCGGTAGTCATCAGGGAGTTTGCAACCTATTTGTGCTTCCACAGCATCTAGATCTTCCTCCCGCACGCTCTCTGTGTACAAAAAGAAACAGAGTATTAAGTGGCAGTTTTGGAGGGGGGAAATCAAGAACTTCTGCTCCTACAAAACTCTCAAATTTAATGCTGCTTCACTACTCAGCCCCATAGTGCCCAGTATGCTGTTCCTGACAAAGGTGAATATTAGAATTTGTGTTAAGACCTCTCCTTTAAATTTTTATTTCACATCATTTAATCAGAGCTGCATGGCTATAAATAAGGCATAAACTAGCTACGCTCTAGACATAACAGCATGTTTTCAACTGTCAAAAAGAATTTTAAATAGTCCCAGAAACATCAGCATTACGGATTCTTCTTTTGTATTATCACAAAAGGAATATATACTTCAAAGTATTTTGCCACTTATAATTCAGAGGAAGTGAACTAACAGACATCCAAAAGCAAGATAAAGTCAGTTCAACTTTGGGATGCAGCTGTCTACTAGCACAGTCTCAAGAATCTTCCATTACATTAAATTCACGCTAGTGGCCAGAATCGCTAGAAATCAAGTATTTAAAATAGAAAGCATGGAATTTGTAAGTGCCTTAATCAAACGAACATGTACTGAAGTCAGTATTTGGTGACTTTATTGTATACTAGGTGGCACAGAATGAATACTACAGAAATTTGAAAGGAAGATGATTATATTAACTGATTACTTAATATAGCACCAATCTCCATTCAACAAAATCTCAACAGGATTGACTTACGCAGAAAATATTTATCCAGTGAAATGAACCTCTTCCCCACAATACTGTGATCAGCTGACTAAGTCCCAGTTAAAACTTTTAGGCAATACTGATTTTACACTTTCATCGTTCTAAGGGTCGCTTCTTTCAGTTTCCAGGCCACTCAGTAACAAAGAAATGTTGGCTGCAGCCACCATTTACCCAGAATTCAAAGCAATGTGTTGTAACAGGGGGATTTTCATATCATCAACAGAAGAGTGTGGGGAGTAACCACTCTTACACCTCCGCACACACATCAGGGGGTTTCCACACCCTCACTTCTAGCAAAGATCAACTGGGTGGCCTGTGTGGTCTGTTCCAATCAAAGCTTTGAGTGATTTTTTTTTTTTTAAAACCCTTTTCATATTCATTATCCATTTCATTTATATGGCATAATTTAACAATTAATTGAAACAAGATTCTGTACAAATGGTATTTAAAAAGTGTGAATAATGGAGGAGCTCCTGATCAAACCTGTCATCACTATGTAAGTGTGGAAATTGCTACTTTTAAATTTATTTTTGTCTTTTTACAGACAAAGAGAGGCTTCATTGCACCAAATTTCTTGGGAAGATTTTGATTTTTTTTTGTGTTAAAATCTGTTCAACACCACCACGGATACTTCCCATTTTATTAATAAATACTTTTATTAATAAATATTTCATTAATAATATTTGACTGACAATTCAGTCATTCTGTATACCCGAGTGAAGTCTGTTTTTGATAGAACAGCATGAAAGTTACAGAAATCAAGTCATGGGTATCTACAAAAAGTACTGTGGCCAGTATTACACAAGGGTTCAGGTTACATATAACCCTTCCGGCCTTCACTCAGAAATAACAAAACAAAAATTGTTTTCTTTAAAAAAAAAGTAAGTATTAAATTCTAACAATGATCTGTTATTCACAAATACTTAGCAAAAGTTAAGAATCTGGCACTATCCAGCAAGCCAAGAAACAGGTAAGATTTACGTAGGAAGAGATCATTTATCTACACATTTCTCTTAATTTCACAGATCATGTTAAATCAAACATGTTGGTCTAACAGTCAATTTCATACAGAAGACTGAAGTGCAGTTGAAAATGTAGATGCTATTTTGTCCTGTACCAGAAAAGACCAAACTTGCAGTGTTTCCAGTGTTCTGGTTCATAAATCTTACCCAACAAGGCATACAGCAAGTACTAAAACAAATTTAATTTGAAAAAAAGAATCTTGAAAGAAAAAAAGGTAAGGATCCTTGTTCAGCCACTAATTTACCTTCATTAGAGGAATACAGTACAACATACAGAAGAGGAAAAAAACGCTACACATTTCCTTTGTGTTTATTTTAGTTGAAAATGTCTGTTTTCATGTGAAAGTGTTTTAATTAGGTCTTAAGAAAATCTCAAAGAAAATCACACCAGCAGGTCCCAGGTCCTTGAAGTAATGGGATTATTAAACCAAACAATAATAATAAACGAAGAAAAAAAGTCAGTCATAGCAACCAAAGATAAAAGCAGTAAAAATGTGTTTGTTTGATGATTATCCAGATATATTGACAACAGACTGATCACTAGAAAAAAATAATCTTGATTTCTTCTCTGAAAAGAAATCTTCAGAGAATCTATGGATCACTAGTAACTGGTGAAGGACTATGCATGTGGTCTGATTTACTTATTTACTGGAGGGGAAGGGAAATCACATCTATTTGACTTTCAGGACTCTGGTAACAGAGGCACATACCCAGGATGAAAGCAGTATTAAACTTAGTAACAGACAACGTCACATCAGTCAACTTGCCAGAGAAAGCAGGTATTACACTATACCTTTCAAAGAACCAATCATCCGAGGACACCACTGTCCTAAGTATTTCTCTAGGTCATCCCAGGCTTTTTTCAATGCAGCATAGTATCGAATGTATCTTCCCAGGTCAGAGTAGGTACTGATGAAGATGGCCTTCCAGCTCTGATTTCGTTGACATTTTTCCTCTCTAAGTGGAAATTAAGAAAATAAGTTTAAATACCAGCCTAAAAAGCTTGACTCCTAAACCCACTAAATTAATATTTATTATTTGGCAGAAACAGTATGAATAACATTAAGCCAGGAACACTTTGAGCCATGTGAAGCTACACAAACTCAATTAATTCCAGCATCCATTCAACAGCAACTTGGGAAAAAATTAGAAAACATTTGGGGTACCTAGTGTCAGGGGAAAATTTAGAAACAGTATTCCTTTAAACAGAGTGCTGTCTATTACTACATCTTAGAACTGGTAAGTAGCTAATTCACATCACATTTCACACATACAGAAAGAAGGCTTTCAAAAAAAAAAAAAACCAACAAAAAAAGCAAAACCATAACACATTTATTTGGTCTACTGCATTAGTCACAAACTCCTTTATTTACCCAGTAAGGAGGATTAAAGAGCAAACCAGAAAATTAAACGAGAACTGTGTGAGCTGATCTGGAAAGTCAGTTTCTTAAGGAATTGACTGCATATTGTTCTCCTCACAAGCACAACATGAGGCTATGGGAAGACAGGCTGCCAAAAAAGTGCTGACTAACATCTGACAAAGCATGTTTGCCTCCAAGTCGTAGCAGCCCTTGCATATTTGTATGAGGATATATTCCAACTCCTCAAACTCCAGTCAGCATCCTGAATCTAAAAGACTCAGTACAGCTTCCTATGCCTAAATGAAAATGTAACAATTGAGAAGTCTTTAGATCACCTTTAAGGTCTCTCTAGCTCTAAAAAGGAGAGAAGAACCTCACTTCTTCAAGAAGAGTTCAGGTGAAACAAGTAGATTAATTTGGGAAGTTAGATAAACTGATGTCAAATCAAAGAGATAAGGGAAAAAAAAAAAGGCAACCAAAGTGAATTATGTCTCAGCAGGTGACAGAAGTTTCAGCATATTTTCACCACCCAAATGTTTTATGTAGAAATTATCTACAGCATTCATTACTCAGTTTTTTCTTGGCTATGGAGAAGCCAGCATCTCGGAGAACAACCCAGAGCCAGTTCTCCTTAGCAAAGCCCTGTAACCTCTCTCACCTTCCCCGACACACACGCCAAGTTCCTCTTCTAAAGCACCAGCTACTCAGTTTGAATTTCACATTTCCTTACCTTCTTTTCCCAACTCCCATCAGATTTTCCTTTCTAGTTTGGATTCTAGTAAGAATATCACTTAAGAATTTTATGCAAAGAATCTCAAGGCCAAATTTTACAAGTTGTGTTATATCTTCATAAGCTGCATGTACAGTATGTTTATCTTTGTGGATCCAACCCTGCTTGCTGTTAATTTTTAATAGTTGTATGATATAATGTAGATTACAAACTACATGTTTGGAAATGATATGGAACTGATCACTGAAGTCATAAGTAGTTAGTACTCACAATTTACAATCTCAAAAGATAGATAACTAGAAAACAGGACAGAAAAAGGGGTTAAGCAGCAACAAAACTGGTTGCTAATTCACCTTGGTCAACTCCACAAGACTTCTCAGCTTGAGAAAAGCATGCTTTTTTGGTAAAGATGGGGACTGATACATTTATTGTTAGCTTCCACTTAACAGACATCCTGAGTTCAGTGCAAGCAAGCAAGACAGAAAGTTAGCTTTCTGAAAAAACACAGCACCTCAAAAACCATGTATGTAAAACTTTCCACACAGTCCAACATGACTTCTCTGGGAAAATAAGGGAGAAAATCTCCCCAGGAAGCATTTTCAAACACATGAAAAACAAGCAGGTGATCAGGAGCAGTCAGCATAGATTTACAAAGGGGAAATGATGCTTGACCTTGTAGCCTCCTACAATGAGGTAACTTACTTGATGGACAAGGAGAACAACAGATGTTGTTTACCTTGAATTTAGTGGAGCCTTCAACACCACCTCTGTTAGTATCATCACATAGAACCTGACAAAGTACAGGTTTGGTAAGAAGATAGTGAGGTGGACTGAAAATTATCTGAAGGACCAGGCCCAAAAGGTGACCAGTTGGAGGAAAGTCATTTGTGCTGCACCCCTGGGCTCTGTACTGCGGCCAATATGGTTTAGTACCTCCATTAATGACCTGGATGATGGGACAGTACATGCTCAGAAAGTTTGCAGATGCTACAAAACTGTGAGAAGTGGTTGATACAGCAGATGGTTGTGTAGCCATCCAGAGAAAGCAGAAAAGAATCTTCTGTTCAACAAGGTGAAATGTGAAGTTCTGTACCTGGAGGGGAATAACCCTGGACACCAGCAGACACTGGGGGCAGACCAGCTGAGAAGAACCTGGGGATCTTCATAAACACCAAGCTGGGCATGAGCCAGCAATACACCCTTGCAGCAAACAAGGCCAACAGTATCCTAGGCCACACTTGGAAAACCATTGCTAGCAGGTCAAGGGATGTGATCCTTCCTGTCTGGTCAGCACTGGTGAAGCCACATCTGGAGTACTGTGACCAGTTCTAGGCTCCCCACTACAAGAAAGATATGGGTGTACTGGAACAAGTCCAGTGCAGGGCCTCAAAGATGATTATGGGACTGGAGCATCTTTCACATGAGGAAAGACTGAGAAAGCTGAAACTCTTCTGTCTAGAGAAGACTCAGGGGTATCTCATCAATATGTACAATTACCTGATGGGAAAGAATAAAGGGGGAACCAGACTCTTTTCAGCAGTGCCCACTGACAGGACACTGGACAGTCCTGGACAACCTGCTACACATGACCCTGTGTGAGCACGGGAGCTGGACTAGAAGTTGGAAGGGACCTTTTGAGATCCTCAACTATTCTGTGATTCCAGCCATGGCTACCCTTGACACAACCATCTAATTGTATCCTTCATAATTACAGTACTCAGAATATTGCTTTCCTCCATAGAACATCTGGTATCTGACAAGGTGAAGCTGCAGCTTCTCCTTCAGCCTAGGCATTATCAGGGCACCTCTTCTCTACATTTCCAAAAAACTTAACACTTGTACATTCATGAAGCTTTTTTAGGAAATTAACATTTCTGATACCTCTAACTTTTCACTGGTTTGAAACTGGTGAATACCAATTCAATCTTAGAGTTATTAGAACATTGACATAAAGAGACAGCAAATAACATAAGCCGTATTTTAATAGGAAAAAAGTCTTAAAACAACCACACTTACTCTGAAATAAGCCAGTATTTCTTGCAGTGTCTTTTCCACAATGGATCATGGCTTGATAGCTGATTTAATCTTCGACTTAAATAGCAGCAACTATAAACATAAAATAATTACATTTGATTGCAAAAGTGTAGAAAAATAAACAGGGATAAATACTGACCAGGATATTACACACTGCTTTCTCATGATATAAATGCAGAGTTTGAAAGTTAGTTAGCTGTCCTTTTTAGAGTTGTGCTTACAATGGTTAAAAGACTTAATTACAGCTGTATAAGTTATGAACTACTTTTCCATATACTTCAAGAACTGTCAGCAATTAAGTAATTTTGTAAAGCAGGTCATCATGTAGCCCTATGCCATTGTAAACATTGTCTGAAAGATTTCAGCATGACTCCACTCCACCAGCTGTAAGCATTCCAGTAGCACAGGCTAATTATTATAATTGAAATTGTTTTCTTATCTGGATTGTCTGTCTCTACCTTTTCCACTGTTTCCGTACTGCTGAAAACTCAATAAGATACAGAAACTACACAGTTTAAGTATTGGAAAGTTACTTTCCACTTTAAGCTGTTTTTTATTTAAACTTCACGATCAGAAAGACAGACACAAGAAAAATACAAAGGATGACACACCTGAAAATAAGTACTCCAAGCTCACTCTAATGAAGACCATACATAAGCTCTTGCCATTGCATTACAGGTAACCTTGATACTTCAAGAAGTTAAAAGAACCATATCCTGCACTATACAGGACTATTGCAAATGCAGTATTAAAAAACCCTGTAGGATATAGGTCTAAAACTGACCACAGAAGTCATTTAAGTTGATCCTGGCCTGATGCAAGGAGATAGCAAAAGCTAACCTATATTCCTGATGTCTAATTCACTCACTTTTTAAAAGCAGTGATGGAGGTGCTGTCAAATACAATCTGTTCCCATATTTACTTTTGCAGTTATAAAGCCTTTCTGGAATGTACATCTGGTATTGACAAGACATTTCAGTGTATTTATATGAATAAGTATGTGCAGTAAAGCATCAGCAACATGCAGAGCAGTAATACGGGGAATGACTGTGTTATTCAATGATTCACAGAATTTAAAAGAATTTATTGACTCACTCAAACCTGAAACCAAACAATAAACCCCTTATCTTCTGTGTTTGAGTTGAATTATCAGTTACGCTTTAATGAAACTCCCCAAAAGATACCACCAATTTAGATGTGGTAACATCATTTCCTCTGGTAGCTTGTTCTAACAGTTAATATGTGTGTTTGAATGGCTGTGGTTAACATCTAAATACCCCAAATGAGGTTAGCAAGCTTAAGCTTCTAATTACTTTTTTTTTTTTTTTTTGCTTTTTAGGTTTTTTTCAGTGCAATTCAGAAATTGGTAAGTAAGACTGATCAACAGTGTAGATGGACATAGTTACATACTGAAATAAAGATGCCTCTTGATCACATCTTTGATAAGTAAAATCAGTCTAAGTCCAAGGCTGGTAAAAACATCTTGCACTGAAACTACAGAATCCAATCTTTTTTTTTTTTCTCCCCAATATCCATTGTAAGCTGTTTAAACTAGAAATGTATTATTATTTCAAAAGCAACCCCAACAAAGTGATTCTCCCATATAACCTGCCATTACTCTCCCCACCCTACAACAACACAAAGACATAAACACATTCACTTCAAACCTTGACATGTGGCCATGCAAGAACTTAATTCCTGACACAGGGATTTTTTTTAATTATTTTTTTCTGATGGGGCTGCAACAGAAATACCCCAAAGTCAAAGTCCTTGCAGAAATCTATTATATTGGTATTTATCAACAAAGCCTGTAATTTTTGGTAGGAAAGCCATCATCATGGCATCAGAGAAACACGTGGCTTCAAAGATGCAACTAAAGCCATTCTCATTAATTACATAAATATTTGGTCACCTGTCAGCTTTTCCATTATTTAAGGGCTACCACCCTTAAATAACTAACTAACTAACCCTTAAATAGCTAACTAACCTGGGGAATATTAGGGAAACTGTAATGTTTGCAATGGTCAGAGTATATACATGTCACTAAAACAAATGTAAGCAAACTAGAGATTTCTTCAATTAACATTTTGAGAATTACAGCCAATTATGCAAAACTGACATTACTGACCTTATTTATAAGAAACCTACACAGTATTTGGTTATCCTTGCGCAGCAAAATCCATCTCATTTTGTCAAATATATAGCAAAAACAGGTAGCGCTTTTACTACACCATTAGCAACTACTACTAAATCATCCATACTGTACTTGTAACAATTGTTATCATTTTTGCTTACACTTAATCTCTTTTTTGCTGCTATTGTAACAGAATTCTCCCTGATATCTTCAGCCTTCTTGACTAATATTCATGAGGGCAAAAAAACCAAACAAACCCCATTTTGATAATACTCAGTTATATTCATACATATTCCTCCCTCTTTGACTAAACACTGTGATTTCAATCACTGCCAGTGCTTGTAGCCCATTGGTAAGGTGTTAGCTAAAAACATACTCTCATTTTCACTGTATGACTAATAACTCTTCAGCCACCTAGTAAAGCGTCCAAGAGGAGCTCACAGCTTTTATTCGTGTTTGTCCACCTCAAAAGTCATCCTATTTCGTTTGGTTTTCCTCAAACAACAGCTCGTTCAGACAACTGAATATATCTGCTGGCAACAAGACCGCCCTTTGTTTGCCCATAGAAACACAACAGTTTCAGAGAAGTATTGACTTCACAAATACAGCTATTGGTTGATCTCTAAAAATTGGAAACAAGAACAATGTATAATGGGGGAGAGAAAGCCAGAGAATATTTCTTTTTGCTTAAAAAAAAAAAAAAAAAAAAAAAAAAAAAGCAACCCCCCCCTAAGAACGCCACTGTTTCTGGAAGGGAACGGCGCTTTAGATGTCCCCGACACTGCAGCTCCTCCAGAACAAGCCAAACGCTTTTCCTACACGGCGGCGAGCGCCCCGGGAGCGCCCTGCCCGCTGTGCGGGTACCAGCCCGCTCCCCCCGAGCCTGCTCGCTAGCACAGCCAACCCCGCACCAAAAAGTTGGGTGACCCCGAGCAGCCGGCAGCTCCCGGAGCGGCAGGCTGACTCCCCCCCACCTCCCACGGGCTTCACCCGCCGGCTCTTCCCGCTCCCCGCTCACCCCAGCAACCGGCCCCGGCTTCCCCGGCAGCGCTCGCCGGGCCCTCCCGCCCCGCCGGCCCCCTCAGCCCCGCTCCGCCCCGCGGCCCGGCGCTGCCTCCCCCCAACCCCGCTCCGAGGCTGGGCTCGGCCCTCCCCTCCCACAGCGCAGCCCCGACCCGTACCTCATCAGATCCCGGTAGTCGAGGAAGCTGAGGATGAGCAGCAGCGGGTCGGTGGGGAGCAGCTCCAGACTGATCGCTGGCGGATCCATGTCCAGGGGCGCCGCCATCTTGCGAGGCGGCCCACGGCTCCGCCCCTCGCGCCGCTCCGTTGTCAGCCGCTGGGGAGGGGCGGGGCGGGGCGGCCGCAGCGCCCCCTACCGGGCGCCAGCCGCACGTCTCCTGCCGCCCTCGCGCGTCCCCGTCAGCGCGGAGCGGACCGCGCGGTCCTGCGCGCAGCCCCCGCGGAAGTCCCGCCAGCAGCGGCGAGGCCGCGGCGGGTGTCCGCCTGCAACTCCGCGCCCCCTCCCCTCCCCCCCCAGTGCCATCTAGGCCGTTCAGGTGTCCCCCGAGGGACGGTTGTCTCGGAGGGAGGCCATGAGGTGCAGGGCCGGTGCGGGGAGAGGTGCCTCACGCCTTGGGGAGCGCAGGCCGCGGGGCCTTCGGCTTCTGCTCCCGTGCAGCGGACTCTCCACAGGCCTGTGGCCTCTGCGAGCTCTGGGCAGGTTTCCCGGTACCCGAAAGAATCCCAGATGACACCTCACACCTGTGGTCAGGCAACTGGCTGGAGCTGGGCTTGTCAACATTTCAGGCAGTCTGGGATGTGCAGGTGAAGCCACGCTTTGCTTTCTAACAATATTAAGAGATCAAGCTTGTTAATTCGCTCTCCTGAAACAAAAAAAAATTATTTGTGCTCAGCTGGAGCACTTGGTCCACCACATCTTCATCTGGGTAGATGCTTGTAGGATCAGACCATGGGCATCTCTGGAAGGTGAGGGGACTGACTGCTGCCAGCATCAGATTGCTGGCAATTGCTTTGTAGTTTACTATTTACCAAAAGGGATAAGAATTAATGGTAGAATAGCACTGATGAGACAAATGTAAACCTGCTTATATAATCACCTTCTATAGGCTACTACTAAGGGATGATTAGAATCCACTAGGTCTAAAATTAAAAAGGTAACGGTACACAGATGGGAAATAAACTTAGTGAGATGAATTATCATTAAAACAAAAAAATGTGATGCATCTTAAGGGTATGTGCAAATACCAGATTTTTCCACATTTTCTTGAAACGAAATACGTTTTCAGGTAAAGCGTATCTTCATTTTAATTCATGTCAGAAGAAAACACTGTCCCTAGAGCTGATTTCCTCAGAGACCTTCAAGGAGGATTCTGAGTCCTGGCTTTGCAATAAGAATCTGGAAATTTTTGCAAACCTGAGGTCTTGTGCTGCCAAGCTCCTGGGTCTGTGTGAAGAAGCCCAGTGTCTCAGACACGGCTGCATCGCCAAGTGTTAGAATCCAAACCCATGGCCACGTCCTCTCCTGAGGAGAGACCACAGACCCATCACCTAGCCTGCAAAAACCTCAGGCTGAGGGAAAGTGTGTCAAACCTGAGGTGTTGCAGGTGAAGCATTTTGAGCTCAACAAGCAAAATCTGCTTGGTCAGCAAAAGTGAAGATTAGATAAGAGTCACAAACATAATTAATTTATAGTGCAATAGTCCTGTAAAACTAAGAATCCCCAAGCATTACACAAACAGTGAAAAGCTTCACAAAGATCCTCCGAGGCAGATAAACATATCGCATTTTGTATGGAAAAAATCAGACGATATGTGACACCTGCAGAAAAAATAATAGAAGCTACTCTTTTTATGTCCCTCACTTTTAGTGAGTTAAATATTCTTGAAAGAAGGAATTGTTTCTACTGCATGACTTTACATTAGTAATCATTTTTTCTCTATTATTTTTCAGATATCGGTAGTATGCTATTGAAATAGTTCATTGTCCTAGCAACATCACTCAAATAAGAACTGAAAAGGAACAAGGTAGTGATTATATAACTGCATTTTTGCTAGCTGTTGGGGAGATTTTTGTCCTTTATAATTTGTATAATTGTGAAGTTCCCTGTAGATAAGAAAATGCAATAGTAAAAGTATATTTAAAATGGTACTAAAGTGCTATTACTTGTGTTTGTATTTGTTCTTGGTTTTGTGGTCCATGAAAATCTAACACTGCAGAGCTAAGAGAAGCTACATAATTCCTCATTTCTGTCAGATTTTGCCAAAAGATATATCCAAAACCTGGATAATATTGCTTTTGTTACTTGCATAGTTCTAAGGCTTGCACTGGTTGACAGTTGTCACTGTTTTTTTGCAAATACTGAAAGTCTACTGTTTGATTTTCTAACATTGTCTTGAGGGGACTTCTCTTCCTTTGTGACACTTTCTATTTTAATTTTGAAAACCTACTTGAACTCTTTCGTGTTGTTTCAACGGCTGAATCCATCTTCCTCTGCTCCTATTATGCTCCATTTGATTTGAGTTAATTCCATGTAAATTGACATGAGACATTACTTTCCATGTAATGCATGTGTGTTTTGCGGAGGATTTAGTCCATCAAACAGCCAAGTTAGATATTTAATAAAATTGTGCAAACTACACTGTATTTCTTTCTTTCTCAAATTCCTTTTTTACCTTTCTCATTTGCTGTTTGCTCCTATCTTAGTGTCTGAAGACCTCTATTATTGGTATAATGCTGCGTCATGGTCTGAATTTTCCTTTGCATTCTGATTGACAGTCTACCGCATTAAATAACATTTGCCTGTCAGAGCAGTATGAAACATCATATAGACTGAAAAAATTAGAAAACTAAGAGCAGGCAGACTAAACAGTATTCATATGTCATATGCTTCCTATATATCTTATCCTTTATGCATGATGTAAAGCATGTGTTACTTTGAACAATTAAAACACTTCTGGATTTTTTTAAATAAAATAATTCAGTGCGTGAAAAAGAAGCCAAATAATCAAGATTTGAGAACAAAGTAAAAACGGTAGCAGAAGGAAATGCAAAAAGAACGAGAAAAGTGTCTTCATGATTTTGCTAAGGAAGCAGAAAACGCCTAACAATTTACAAAGTTACCAAATTTGATAGTCACATATCGCAATGATCATCTTCCATTCAAAAAAGGGGCAATTTGTAACATTCCCTTTCAAAAGCTCATAACTGCTCTTACATTTTTATTTATACCTGCACAAAATGGCCAATGAGCATAAATGCCTCCAAATCTTCACAACACCAAGGAAATTAAGAATTAAAGAATGAGGAATCATCACAGAAAGTATTTGCCAAGATACAGGCTTGGGTCAGAAAAATAGCTGAATGATTTCTCAAGATCTGCAACAGTGCATAGAAAGATGAGAAATTAGGAGAAGTACTTTGCCATGAGGCTGCAGGTCTGGCAGTTATCGGTGATGGTAACTGGTGTGTGCATATGTTCGAGGTGGGCACGTATTTATGAGGAATTAAGTTATTACAGTTTTGTAAAGTAATACTGCTCATCTGAACTGCAGTAATTACATACTCACTCTTACCTACTGCCCTCCCAAAATAAGTGTATTACCTTAAACTGTCTGGAAAGTGGGTTCGCATTGAAATTTCCACCATCGCTGACACCGTGGTGAGCGGGTGAGGACCGCTCCGCATCCACAGCTCTCAGGGTTTCGAGATCTTTGTTTGTTTTCTGAGAGTTAACGGGCAGTGGCTCCAGCAGTCAGTGTGACCACAGCATGGGGCTGTGGATCCAGGCGCAGCAGGGGCTCAGGCAGCAGTGAGGATGGAGATAGAGTGGCCTATAGTTCTGTAGGAGTTAGGCATAAAAATTAATTAGCCACACTGGTTAGGCTGCCATTTTACTTTCCTAATGGATATCCTAACAGTTGCAAAGAGCACATAGTAAAAGAGAAATATCAGTTCCTGAAGCTGAACAAAGATTATGCAAAAAACAAACAAAACCCCCACATCCAAAAGCAAGCATAAAACCACTTCAAATTGTAGCATTTGAATGTTTTACCCACAGCAGGCTTTGCATTTTCCATCAAATAACTGACAGCTGCACAAACTGTGGGCACAGGGAAGTTATCATGGCATTTTGCCAGCTGAGTTTTGACATAAAGGTTCTTTTCTACTTTAACAATGGAGCCTAGTTTTAATTCCATTACCACCAGTCTTATAGCTTAAATGGCTAAATATATCAGAGGTGTTCCTCAGGCTGAAAATTTTTCAGATTGCTTCGTGCATCCCATGCATATTTGAAAGATGATGAGGCTTTTAGCATCCTTCATTTATTTTTACTTACTGAAAATCTAATGAAACGACACACTAGGGATCTTTACCGCTGGGTGCTGAGTGTCTCTTGAAATTCACCTAATGTGCTAAGATTTGTGGTCAGAGGATGGTCTACATTTCACAAAATCAGCTTCTTAGTGCTCTAAATGAGCAATAGTAAATGGGTCAAACTGAGACTTTGAGGGGAGTAGACAGCCTGGGGAATTGGTAGTAAGAAAGAAGCTGAGGCTCAGAAAATTTGTATTGTTACTATACTATTATTATTGGGTTTGTTCTTTACTGTAGGAAAGATACAATAAGGTCAGGGCTTCATAGGAATAACTAGGCAATGACCTTTGCTTGGAAATCCGATCATCTAAAATTAACCAGATCACAGTGGGTGGCTGTAATAAAGAGCACGGAAGGAGTAAAGTAAGGAAAATAAAAATGGGAGCTGCATGATCGTGAAGTGATTCCAGTGAATCACACAAACATAAAGATGGTTCAGCAGTCCTTTGACAGGTGGGGGATTTACATATGAACTGATAACCGAATCACTTTTTCAGGCTTCACAGGGGTGAATCTTAGATGAGATTTGAAAGATGAAGGGAGGTAGCTAAAGGGATCAGAGCCAGAACTTCAGTGAAATGTGTGCATGAATAAACTAAATATTACATAGCAGCTTGTCGGACATTTTAGTAACAAATGGGATCTCTGTCAGAGTACTGCTTCAGGCTGCCTTCTGACAGAATGAAACGATGGTTTTAAAAAAAATCTCTTCCTCGTTACTGCCACATAGACCCAGCCAACAACAATGCCCCTCCTGAATCTCTCTCACACAATGGTAAATTAGCCTTGACAGCTCCAAGGTCAAATGAAGTCAAAGAAACCACCAAGAATTCATGCAATGGACTTTATCTAGTGGTTACAGTGAAAGACTTGAAGCAACTGCAGCCAGAGCCTGCTCCCAGCTCCCATCCTTCTGCACCCTCCAGGGTACACCATGTGCAGTAGGCCAGGCAGGGCCCTTAGCACAGAAGGTTGCAAGCTGAATTTCAGCCTCACGTCCTTGTGCCTCTGACCTCTGCGGGTCCTGATGAGCTAAGGAAGGAGCACCGTGACAATGTAACTGTGGCCGGTCTGTCTGGAATTGCCAGATGGCCCTATATGGGTGCTCTTGTCGACATCAGTTGCCCAAGGTTGTCAAAAAGCCACCTCTGGTCCTCTCCTGTCTTGAGCGGCACAGCTCTGAGTCAAGGTGCTCTGACTTCAGGCTTGTCTTATTAGAGAACCTTTTTGTCTCAGATTCTTAGCTGTGAAATGAGTCTAAAATATTTATGCATGTTTGCAGAGTTTGCAATCTCACTTAGAGAGTAATTTTGATAGACTGGGCTTTTTTCTTCAGATGGAAAATTCCATGTTGACACAAACTGGCATAACCAAGTTTTATTCTTTCCCAGGGTTGCTTAGCTCAGAGTAGATTCTCCTTTCATAGCATCCTCTTTCACATAAATATAAGATTCTACTACAAATGTAAACATTGACCTGTGAAAGTATCAGAAATAAAGTTTACTTACTTCACAGAGTGTGAATAGTATAGAAAGGCATGGGGTTTGCCTCCAAGAGCTAACACATTAAATTAAGCAGATGGTGTAGAAGAGAAACCTGGGGCACTGGATCATCAGGAGATGCTTTCACCACAGGCCAGCAGTGCTAGTACCCGTTTGGAGGTTTTGTACATGTACAGTTTGTAGGTTTTGTGTATATACAGTTATACATGCTGGATTAATACTGACAGAATAGCACTGACAAAGTTCTCAGGAGACCAAGATTGCTAATTTCAAAATCAACTTGGTCAAAAAAGGCAGTAATAAGGCCTCAGGAATATTTATAATTTCATGTGCCTATGGGATTTTCACGGAGTGTGATTCATGATGCAGTGGCATCATTCACAGCCTCAGGGATGTGTGAAAGACCCCACTGAAAGCAAGGACTGGAGGAAGATTGCATGATCTCGTGGAAAGTGCTGGGACCCTGGTTGTTTTGAGTGGGAGCTCAGAAAGGTCTTTCTTTACCTGAGGAACATGAAGTATAATAAGACACCCCTAGAGAAAATTCTGCTGTTATTGAGTCTTTCCTGGCCTAAAAAACCCCATCTGTATGAACCGGATAGCAGCTCACTTTTCAGCTCCACACACTTTCTTTAGGTTATTAGCTGAGATTGTTATGAGGTGGCCAGTTAACCGCAGCCACAGCAGTGGGGTTTTTTGGCTACAAACAAGTGTGCAGTAGGAACAAGGCTGAACCCAGTGTGTACATTCATCAGACGATGGCAACAATAAATGACTGAAGTGTTGAGCTGGATTTGAAGAGGTAGCACAAAGATAAAAGACTCCAGAAGCCCTTTGCAATTCCCTTAGTCATCCATTCCCACCAAAGGCTTCTCTTTTGAAGTTTCCAGGAGGCCTGGTGCAACCTTTGGTCGTCCTTTTGGTCAGAGCTCTTATCTGTCTAGTGCAGACCTGGCCTCTTTTTGCTTGTACTACTCAAAAACAGTTATTACGGGATAAACAAACCGTATTTGCTGATGCACGTTCTCAGTTTCCTTATCAGCTGAACAACATGCTTCTCGTGCATGTTGGGTCAAACTCACTTCTGGTCCAGCTCCAAGAATTCCAGGGTGACTGCACCACAGCTCATTCGGCACTTGCTCACACCGACCAATTGCAAAAAACCAATAACCACGTTGTGATGAAGTGTTGTCTTACGGGCCAGCCGAGAATTTCCTGGTGTTGCAAAACATCCTTAGGCTGATGATTGCAGGTCTTAGATCTTTTCAATGAGATATCAACATGATATCCGAGCACTGTTTTGGGTAGCTGTCAAGATGCTTCAGGATGTTGTCAGATTGAAGACTATGTGTCTGATCGAAGAAGAATTTCAGTTTTATTGTGACCGTGTCTTTAATATAAATGTAAATAAGTAAATCATCTGTATCTCAAAACCAGTTCGCAGCAGTTGTGAAATACATTGGTAAAGTTATCTGATATGAGATGCAAGACACATATCTGAGGAGACCAAACCCCTAATCCCAGCCCTGAATCAGGGGTCTAAAAAAGTCAGAAGGATGGAGATTGAAGTCAGGGACTCAGCTGCCATGGTTGAAAAGCTACTCCCTGTACTAACAAGCATCCAAGTCTACTGCCATAGAAAGGGGAAATACCTCTTGTCACTGACATTTTATGTTGTGAAAGCTACACACAGAGAGCAGGAGTCATTATACGGTATTTCACTAATATGAGGATCATCAGTCAGTTACAAATAAACTCTTCTAAACTCTCAGCTGTTATATCCAGGGGCTTTTGCCTCCTTGCTTCTGTATCTCAGCTGCTGGTTTGCTGGTCTGCTGCACCACTGCTTCCAGATCTCTTTTTGCCATAAATAGCCTGGCAAACATTTGTGGTAGCTTTCACGCAAGAGAAAGGCTTTTACTTTTTTGGGTTTCTTTAAGCCAGAGGGCTGCAATGATTAACCAAAGCAAGAAAACAAAAGCCTGCCTTGCTTTTCAGGCTTCTTTCATAGCTTTCTTAGTGCAAGCTTTTACCAACCAACCCAAGAAGATCCAGCCCTGAAGAGAAAACATCTCAGGAACTGTGTGAAAGGTAGCTGGCACAGAGCTACTGGACTACAAAAGGAGTCAGTTCTCTTGGGTCGTGGCTTTAAAAGGTTATTAATCTCTGAACACTGCAGAGCAACGGCTACTTTCCACCACTCCAGTTACTCCTGTTATAGGACCCTTCATTGACCCCCTATTCCAGCACCTCCACAGAAATCAAACTTCTTGCAGTCCATTCACCTTTGGTTACAGGCTTTGCTGTGCTATGCCAATCTCTAAATGTAAAAATAATATGCCAGAGAGAGCGTAGAGATGATCAGAAAGCATTCAGCAAAGATCGAATTAAAATTTTGTTAAAAAAATAAAAATCTCTTCCTTGAAAATCTGAAATGGGTTTTCCATGCATGAGCTGTTTTTCACCCCCAAAACAATTAAATATTTGAAAACTAAATTTTTAACAGAGAAACAGTTTAATAGGAGCTTTTTGATCATCCTTTTGCTGTTGATGAAGAACACATATAAGGGGGCTTAAGGATCCCTCAAGAATTGCTTGAGTATTGCTACAGAGAGTGACATGATGGGATGCTCTCTGTATTTGAAGAATAAGCCACAGATGTCATCAAATGCATTTATTTTGGCAGAATTTCATGGGGGTTTTGCCACTCATGCCCAAATGTCCCCACAGGCTGTTAACTCCTGATTCCGCAAACATAGCTGAGCTTTATGTACCGGATTGTCAGTCATGCAGGGAGGGATGTGTATCACTGTCAGGCATAATTCATAGAAGGTATCCATATAAAATGCTATTTGAGACTGCTCTCTGTCATTCAGAGTGTATTTGAGATGACCGCTGTTGGACAGGTCAGGCCATGTGGTACCCACACCTGCTTCGTCAGTGGTTGCAAAATGGTCCGTAGTTGAACGGTCACACTCAAGCTGAGAGATCTAACTTCTGCTCTTGTAGAAGTTTGGCTGAGTTATTGAGTGATTTTTGAGCGGGTTATGTTCATCTTATGCCTTAATTTCCCCACCTATGGAGCAGGGTTCGTAGCTTAAAAAGGGAAAGAGTAATGCATTAATGCTTGCAAGGCACTTGGAAAGTGTTAAACAGAACATGGTATACTCCTGCAAAATATGTTTATTAATTAACCATCACAGATCTGCTGGTTTATTAGGAACCTTCTAGAGGTGTGCCTTCTCATTAGCTAGGTACACAACAACCCATGGGAAGGAACAAGTTGCTTCAAACAAGGTTCAACTTTCTGCCAGTTTAATCTTCATCTCATTGACAGACTTCTGAATCTTAATTTAATTATAGTTCCTTAAATGGTTTCCGATATTGTATCTCAATCTCTCTGTTTTATGTCTTTTTATGGTTTCTTTTTGTCATGGGACAGAGGAATAGATTTTTTTTTTCACAGTGTCCATTAAAATTCCCTTTGCCTGCAGTGCAGTATGCTCTATAAAAGAGATGAACCTGCTGGAAGTGAAATAAGCTGATGCCGCACTGTCTCTTTAGAGCAACAACAATCTTTATAGATTATTTTTCCAAGTGTCATGAATCTGCTTCAAAGTCACAAGTGGCTGTTATCAATTAATATACTTAACAGTTTCATTTTCAATTCACATTCAGGCCATACAGAGTCGATGCTTGCCCTGGCAGATGCTTGAAAGCTTTGCCTTTCAGAGATAAAATGTTACCTTGTATGTGATGAGGGTGGTAAGGGGGGTTGATTCAGGAGCAGAAAGAAATGTTAAAGTGCAGCACCTGAGGCCTTCTTGTTTTCTGAATTTACAGTCTCAGGCTGGCAGTCGTATAAATGAGTGATGCTCTCTGATGTTCTCTTCCAAGCAGGCTACGAAATTGGCAGGGAGTCTTCGGTTTTGTGCTGATGTGTCCAGAATTCAAATAATTCGATTCTTGGGTATAATGACAATTGGAGGCACAGTATTACCTTGAGAAAAGGAGATGGGAGAGACAGCTTCTGTATTCTGTATTGAATTAACAACCGATTCTCATTTACTCTCTCTGCTGAAAACTCTATTATGCGGGGTTTTTATTGCCCTTATTCAAGGGCATGGAATTAAAAAAGTGATATCGATGGTAATGCTCTCATCTTCTTACCATGACATTGAATAATGGGGACAAAGAAGGGAAATCTTGAAGGATGATATGCCTTTTAAAATACAGCTGGTATTGAAAACATACAAAGGACAAAGCATTTGAATATCAGCTGATGAAGTCGTGTTCAGATTATTGTGCTTTTTGCCTATGCCTTTAAATCACCTTTGCTTTTATTTTTGCCATAATTTTTGGAACATTTTATTTTCTTCTAATTTCAGGAGAGAGTCCTTACATGCTTGAGATGAGGATGGAGGTGAAGTGTTGGTTACACTAATCCCAAGAGAAATCTGTTCTCTCTCCTGGATCCAGAGAGCAAGAGTTAGGAATCTGACTGGGAAAAGTCCACCAGCAGATTGGTATAATTATCAAGGTAGAGTAATACTACTACTCAAATGAAGGCTTTTCTTCTGTCACAAGTTGTCGTTTTCCAGTTCAGCTTAAGCCCTTTCTAATGTTACATAGACTAGATAAAACTGGTGGTCTTATAACAAAATAAGAATATCCACCGTGGACCCTGCAGCATCCTTCCTTTACGTATACATTCATTTAGGTTTTAAAATGTGTTTTCCTGTGTAAATGATACCTTACACAAAATAATGAGTGTATTTCCGTTAGGATGCTTTAAATGATATTTTACAGAATATGTGATAATATCTCCATTTTACAGGCAAGCAACTGAAAAGCAGAATATTTAACTACCTTGTAAAAAGTCACACAGGAAATACTTTCTGAGGTGAGAACAAAACACAGTTCTTGCGCTCATTAGTGCAAAACCACAAAGCCTCCCTGAACTATTGACACTCTTACCTAATCTCAACACAGATGTTAACAAGGCCCCTTACACTAAATTTTCAGTCAAACCTCTCTGTGAATCACAGAGAGGCAGCATGACTGAGTAAGATTTGAAATTACCCTGGAAAGGGTTTAGGGAACAAGCATCAAAACTCTTACCTGCAATGACCTCAGTTGATTCTGACCACATCAGTGCTATCGTTATGCTGGTGTAACTCTGTGATTGCAGTTATTTTAGAGTCAGCTATACCATGATGCTGTATGAGATCAGGATGTTGCTCAAAACCGCTTCGTAGCATATCTGCAAAGTCAAAATCATGGTTTACTTTATCAAAGGGAAGCTCATTTTATCTCCCACTGCCCCTCGCACAGACTATCAGCAGGTCTGTGATGCCTGTGATCTGAAACACATGGGCTTTGTTCAGAGACCCTTCAGCTGGCAGCGCCGTGGGATGGAGCAGAGTCCCAGTCTTCCCAGCGTACAACACTCCCTTTGATACCTGTTCATCTCCATCATTAGCATGTGACTACAGAAAAAACAGCTTTATAGCTGATTGCCATCATCTGCAAAATTTTCTTGCCCTGAACTAGTAGCTGTTCATGAAGCTGTAAGTGCTCCTCTGCCCTGCTCATACAATAGTGCTATCGAGGTGTATTTTTTCAGAGAAAGGAGAGGGGCTCTGAGAGGGACACTGCAATGACATGGCAGGGCACTATGACCTGGAAAGCTTTAAAGGCATCTGCCACAAAGCTGTTGGTGCTACCTTGACTGGTGATGCACAGCTCACCGTGCGTTTGCACTCTCACACACCGATCTGAAGAATGACTGCGCACCTCCACCCTGCGTTAGCATCCTGCTTACATCCCCCCAGCTGTGTAAGCTAACAGGGATATTGAGACTTCGTTTCTAGCTGGGCCAAATATTTGCAAGAAGCCACTGAGGATGAAGAGATGATAGTTGTATTTTCCTTGGGTACATAGCTTTGTTGCCTGTGCTGGCAGGGGTACATTTTAGGCTAAGAATTATAATTACAACCAGCTGCATGTGGCCTCCAGAGGTCAGCATATCACTTGAGAAGAGCTAAATCACAGGGCCCTCAAACTGTTCTTTTCAAGCATGATCTCATTATGTATAGTTTCTAATTTCACCGGTAATAAGATTTAAAGGTTTTGTCCCCAATACTAGGTGTGACAAAAAAAGCAAGAAAAGAAAAAGAACTGTTTGGAATATCCATTGTAAAATGCAAACTGTTGTCATTGGTCAGTACTGCCACTTGGATGAGAGATCCCTTGGGTGACAGGTTTATTGAAAATAATCAGACAAATAGGTATCCATATGCTTAGGTGCTATTCTTTACAAGTTAGTATTGATGAGGTGAATGGACATGTCAAACATCTTCTGAGTAGACTGTCAAAATTGCTCAACTGTGTTATAAGCTTTATTTTTTTAGTATGTTTGAACATAACATACAGTTCTAGTGACACTCTCAACAATTATAATGTAGAACAAGAAAACATACAGAGATGAGAAACAGAGATTACTGGAGGCATGAAACAGCTTTCATGAAAGAAGGAACTTTAGATTATTCATCTCAGAAAAAACAAGTTGGAAGGAATGTGATATAGGTCTTTAAAGTCAAGGATAGTGGGGAAAAAAGGTGATATGAAGGGACCGTTCATTATCTCTCACAATATGGTGCTTAACCAATGAAGCAACAGGTTTTGAAATAAACACAGCATAGAATTAAAGTGTGAAAATCATTGCTTTGGGACTTTATGAAGGCCAAAGAGTCAAAAAAAGGGACTAGGCAAACCCCCAGGGAATGGCTCTGTGGGTCGGTGGCTAAGTGGAGGGGTTTGAAGGCAGGCTCACACAAAGCTCATGGGACTTTCCTGCAGGCTGGAAAGTCTCCATGTGGAGGTCACTCTGTGCTTGCCTGAACACCCACTCCTGGTCTCTGTGGGAGTAAGATACTGAATATCCACCTTTGCGTGACCAGGCATCCTTCTCCTCTTCTTAGTATTACTAAAATGCTAAGAAACTTCCTTTTGCTTAAGAATCAAGCGACAATAGTCTTTGCAGGAAAGGCTCTGAACTTAATTCTTTCTAAATACTAGCAAGTATTGATTTGCTCTAGTGATATTATACTGGATTCAATAACTCAGAACAAAATCAGGACGAGCTACCTTTCTAGGAGACCCATAATCTTACATGATCTCCTCTGAGATCAGATAAGCTCTTTGTGGCAAAGTAACACCCAGATGTATTTCTCTGTGAGCCACCAGCCTCAAAACATCCTCATAAAAACCAAAGAACCTCAATGTCGCACAGCAGTATCTAATTTCTCCTACAACACTATCTAATTTCTCCTTGGCATGAAGCTACAAGGCTTACTGAGACCTCAGTGTTCTCACGTTACTGCTTTGAAACGCAACCTTAAGTGGATCCAGCATGCACCGGCTGTAGAGAAAGTGTAGAAACCCTGCTACAAAAAAATAAAATAAACAATACAAACAAAAAATACAGGCCAACTCCAAAAAAAAAGAAAATAACACTCAAATCTTCTGTTATTTTTATTAAAGCTGCAGAGTCTTACTACACACAACAAATATTTTATTGATATAATCTAAGTTAATAAAATAGTTGAACAACTCTTTAGATTTATATTTGTATAGAAATGATATGTGGAACATCTCATCTTGAAACAGCAGTGCCTGAAAAGAACTATTCAGCAGGATTTTTTTTAAAGAAGAGTTTGGGACTAGAGGATGCACTTTTCATTCTCAAAGGAAAAAAAAAAATCCATGCAAAAATAACCCCCACCCTCTTCCCACTTTTTCTTCTACCCGAAGTGTAAGGCCATATAGAATGACCACATAAGTGATGGCCCTTTTCTTCCAGTATTCTCCCTCATGTCTACGTTAGGAGCTGTCCTCTAAACTCAGTAACTAAAACAAGACAAAAAGAAAATTCAATTGCACAATCCTAGTCTGCAGGTGACAAAGTCATAACATCTCTTTACAGAAGTCCCTACTCTTTTCCAGTTACAAGAATTCATTATCGCGTTGTGTTTGTTTCCCAACTCTCGCCTACATGGCTGATGTCAGTTATTGTCCATACGCCTTTGTTAATAGAAGTCAGTCTATCTACTATTGCTTCAGTCTCTCTTCTTTGCCTATATGTAGTTTAGATTCTATGTAGCACTGCCTGCAAGGGGTTGACTCCGTGGTATTTTCCCCCCATTTTAGACAAAGCCCATAGCTCAATTGATGATCTCCTCACTGCAGCTATGCATCGGTGTTGCCCGTGAGATGTCTTTTATAGACTATGAGGCATGTCTTTGCTAGATCATTCCATTTATCTTAGTCCACTCATAGATGTCCTGTTCGCATACTATGTCCGAGTTGATGAGGAGGTATCTGTCCCCAACACAGAAATGTTTCTGGCAGGCAGCACATTTGAAGCATTCAAGGTGATACACTTTGTCCTTCACCCGCATGGTCATCTCATAAGCCCGGATTCGCTTGTCGCAGGAGGCGCAGAGGCCATCCTGGCCAAAGAGCCTGAAACAACAACAGCAGAGAAGTAAGCAGACTTCCTTTGCTGGGAAGATGGGAAAAAACAAATCAAAACAAGAGTACAACATGAGTGCCTTGATCCATTAGTCATAGTATTGCCAAGTTAGATAGAGGTCACATGGAAAGCTGCCGAGCAGAACTTTAAACTTTGCAATACCAAAAACTGAAGTAGAAAGTCCAAGGTCCTCACCTATTTTCAGTATAATTGACTTCTCTGATCAATGACCTTATCCTGAATTGCTGAGCAGCTTCAGGAGGAGTACAGGTTCTCCAGATCATAGCATAAAGATGTGCCATGCTAATAGTTACACTTCTGTGATTGATAAAAATTGCCTTTCTGTTGATAAGTTTTGCCTATCTTCAGCTGTTGCTATTGTAGTTTACAGAAAGGAGTTGACACAAGCCATGGTCTTGGGCTTCTCTGTCCCTTGCTGTAGCCTCCACACTGGTGATTCTTTCAGACTCAAAATTTTCTATATCCATGAAGTCACTCCTGCTGGGTTTCAGAAGGATACATGCTAAGGCCTTCTAGATAACTACACTAGCCCAAAGAATTTTTTGATGCGGACTGCTCTTTAATCCACATTGAAGAACACTGCTGAGATCATGATGGTGTTGTCGATTGAAAGGAGCCTCTAATGAATGCACTAGATATGTATCCTCCTTGCAGCATGCACTACCGTTCCGCTGCAGCAGTGCAACACGCTCAGCCATGTGTGGACACCAGCCTTTCATGCAGTCTGCTGGCTACAGGGTTTGTAAATCAAATAATTAATAAATACAAATGAATATATATTTTTTTTTTCTTGATGGGGGAGAAATGCTATGCATTACCTGTTCAACATATACACCTATTAAGTTTGACTTCTAAGTTTCCATACTAATTCTGGAAAGAGTTTTTCCACCTCCTATTGCTGTGCCTACTTTGTATCATCTTCTAAACTGGAAAACGGATGCCTGCTAAATTAAGAGAGATCTTTAAGGGGAAAAGACATCATTTCTTCCCTCTACCAGGAGATGTCAGTGTTTACTTCTGCCCAATTAAAGTAATAATTAGGTTACACAAAGGTTGCCAATTTTTTCATTATGAGGGAAGATGTTATATGTTGCATTATTAAATAAATGAAAACGTTGAATTTCACTGCAAGAAAATACATTAATTGTATTACCAGAGTTTCTGTTGCTTCCATTTCAAGATGAAAAGAATTTGGAAAGTGTAATTAACACTGGATTGCTGCTGGACTGTTACATATGCAGAGTATTTACAAGCAGCCCCATTAGCAGAACTCAGTTCTTAGTTTCTGCTTAGCAAAATTCCCATCAGTAAAGCTCAGGGACACCATAATTAGGAACTCCACTGAGATTTTGGTTTAGTTTTTATTGACAGGTGTATTAGCCTTCAGTAAGGTAGCTGAAAAAAATATCAAATACTGTTATTCAGTTCCACAGGTCTTCTGACACATTAGGGATGCATTAGAAGAAATGGTACACAACCAGCACAGCAAAAATCAATAGACTTTAATTGTAATCATGATCGTAAAGATCTTTTGACATCAATTTTTGTGAAATACCTTAATCTCAATCCTTCTGCTTACAAATTTTGGCAAATCAGGTAGGCACAGAGATGTTAATGAAAATACCTGTAACAAGTGTATTTGCAGGATCTGATTCAGCAAAACATACAAATTCTTGTCTATTCAGGACCAGGCTTAGGAATGCTCAAAATCCACTGGATCCAAATTAGCACAATCAAACTTTCCTGTACTGGATGTAGCTTTGCAATAAACATACAGCACATTGCATCTTTCTGCTCGAAGTGTCCCAGACAACTTTACCAGTGATGCAGAAAAGGACAGGGATCAATCCGCGTATCAAAGGCAGTGACTTCAGACACCAAGCAGGTAGAGCAGCCCCGCTGGCTAGTGGAATCAAGTATCTCATTTAGAGCTGATATTACTGCCTCAGGAAAATGAATTGAATGCAGTTACCTTGGATACCGTGTTCTTAAATGGAAGAACTAAATGATCTTTCATCAGTCGCCTATCTTGGCACCTGGTTTTATACACCTTTCAGCTCCAAGGCAATGCTTGGAGAAGCACAGAACTACTGAAAACCATTTGGGGGAACCAGTTCACTGTCAGCTCAGGGGGAGCTTCCTGAATTCATCACCTTTTCCTAATTTCTACTTGCCAGAATCTCACGCTGACATTGTGCGGTTTGCCTGGAGCTGTCAGGTTACGTCTGCGCAGACTGACAGATGCCAACAACCCCAAAGTCCTAGGAGTTCTTTCCATATTCTTCACATTTGCAAATAATTCTCTTTTGTCCACAACATGTAGCAATGCTTTAATTTTAATTTTAAAATGCTTTTGTTTTTCCAACAAGATTTGTCAGATTTAACCTATAAACAACTCTAAGTGACCTAATAAACATAGATAATCTCTGGATTTTCCTATAACTTATCCCAGAAGTTCCATGAAGCATCTGTGCATGAACCCCAAAAATACATGAGCTCATATTGTAAACCTGAGCTGGCAAACAGTGCTGTGTTGCAACTGTGACCGCTGCCAGGCTTTACATTTAAGAGTAGTCAAAAATGGATTCTTTGTGGATCTTTGCTCGCCAGCTGTACTAATTAAATGACTAAACAAAGCTGAAGTGATAGAAAGACGGGGAACGAGGGTAGAACAAGTGGGTTGTGTACCTGAGATAGTCCCTTCTGCAGAGCTTTCTGCCCAGCTTGTAATACAACCGCCTGCCCACCTCTCCGAGCCTGCACCCACACAGGTCACAGCTGAGGCAGTCTTCGTGCCAGTACTGATCGATGGCTTTCAGGAAATAGCGGTCCCCGATGTTCTGCTGGCAGCCGCCACATGTCAGCAGCGAAGGGGGAATCTGGAGGACTTCATCCACTGGCTCCCTGAGGGAATGAAAGAGTCATTGGAGAAGGAAAACGTACTCTGAAAGCATCCGCATGAGAAGAAGGAGAAGGAAAAACAAAAGAGAACACGAGATCAGTCGAGTTAGAACAGGGATTACATCGTTGTTTTTTTCTTCCAGTGGAGTGAATGATTTATCCCCTTCCAACGTGAAAGGGAGCAGGACTTCACTCTTCTTTTGCTTTACAAAGAAAAAAGAAGAGCTTAAAATGTAAAGCGTTAATAAAAGTATCAAAAAATTTGCTAGTTTATTTTTCTTCAAAGAATAATGCAGAAACATGACAACCTCTGTATCACCCGTGTGTATTCATTACTGTAAAAGCATCTGCTACTTTACTAGGACATTGGTGCCCATATAGATACATAATTTTTCTTCTACTGGATAGAACATGACTTGCTTATTCTCAATCCATGCAGTTTTTATAAAAGAAATACCTTTCCCATAACATGACTCTTCCATAATTAGATTGCACTTTTTCAAAATTTTTTTTTGATTGCCCTTTTTCAAAAGTGCAATCAAAAAGCTGATCGGATTCACCATTTCATTGAAATGCTGGTTATGTCTGTGCAGACTGATGAATGCCAACAACCACAACGTTCTTACTGTATTCTTCACACATTAAAATAATTCTGGTTTGTCCACAACATGTAGCAGTACTTTCATTTTCATTTAAAATTGCTTTTTTTTTCCCAACAAGATTTTAAAGATTTACCTATAAACAACTGTAATTGATCTAATCAACATAGATAACCTCTGGGTTTACCTGTAACTTACTGAAGAGCCCCAGCAGTACCATAAATCATCTGTGCATAAACCCAAAAATATAGAAGCCCATGTTGTAAACCTGAGCTTGGAAGATCTGGCTGCAGTGCCACTGGAATCAAAAGGAATTTCTGTCTCACCAGGGGATAAAGGACTAGAAAAGGCACCTGAGGAATTTTGCATGCAGTCAACTTTCCGTTGGGAAATGCAAATTTGAAGACTCGGTGTGAGGACGTAATTTCTCTGAACAGCATGAAATGAATAAATACAATAGATGAGACTGTTGCCCAACTGGTTTAAGTTTTGCTGCTCTTTTTAATAGAGCCAGAATTTAACCTCATGTTGCTGCAAGACTACATTTTCTTTTCCTTCAGCTAAGGACGTGAATCCCCTGGGAGGGGTCTATGCCAACATAGCTCAAACAATTATTTGGGATTTACACATCTCTGCGTGAAAAGAAGCACAAATCTTTATTGTGATATTGGCACTGATTATTCATGCACCTTATTTTTTCCCCTTTTTAAAAAGCTCTGAAATCTGGGATGGTTCTGGTAATACCTGGGGATAAAGCAAGAATTTTCTTCAAAGCTACTTTTTTAAGGAATTCTCTTATTTTCCTTTTTTGTGTAATTTTACAAATACTGCCAAAAAAAAAAAAAAATGAACAGTAAAAAAAAATAAAGGTGCTTGAGCTCAGTTCTGTGAGGTTTGCAGCAACCTGGTGCTTCCACTGAAGGTCTCATCCAAACCCCAGGAAAGTTATCAAAAAATACAGGGTCAATCCTTTAATCATTTGCTTAATTTTAAACCTGTGGCTAGCAGCAAGGAAGATGTATATTTGCACATTTATGCTTTGCTGGATGATGACAGAGGTGCTCAATATCTGGTAGAGTGGAGCCCCAAATTTCTTCATAGGCGATTGGGTTCTCGCTCTAGCACAGAGTCCCTCAACGCTTTGTTTCTGTTGCGGGTCTGTCCTCCCTCGGGCCGGTGGGGGCAGAGGAGACCTACACGGATGAAGGATCAGGTTGCTCCCAGCTTCCAGCAGGCAACAGGAAAAATTATATTACTACTGCTTATTTACTGGGTCAGCGGTTGTCTGGGCAAAAATGACTTTCTTCAGCAAGGAGAAATGATCACTGGTCAAGAACTTCTGTGCCGAGAAACTGAACCTGCAGTTTTTGTTTAGGCAAGCTGAGCCTTGAGATATTATCTGATTATGTTCTGTTCTGGCTTTCACTCTTCTAAGTTTAAACTGCTGTGCCTTGCAAGTTGTGTCATAACATCACTCTCCTACCAGCTCTCTGTCCTGTGAGTTTTTGTTAAAAACTATGGGAACTCTGTATGTGATTAGGCCCTAGATTTTCCAGGTTTATTCTTTTGGGCCCCACATTCCCTTTCTTAAGGTGTGGGCTCCACTGACAAGTTCTGAGAGCCTCCCAATAGAAGGAAATCCTTTTATTATCCTTTCTATACATTATTTGAAACTTCAGATATACCCCAAAATACTTCATCTTACGGGTGTTCAGAAATGACAAGCCAGGTTTCTCTGGAAGCCCTAAACTCTGGAACAGCCTGGCGGATGTTTACACAGAACAGAATTGCTGGTTTATGCATTAGCTTTTTGATGTCCATAGATTCCTAAGTCAGTTCTTAAGTAAGTAGAACACAAGGTACGTAAATAAATAAAGATTACTAAAACTTTGTAGTTGAAACCTGGATCTCATATACCTAGGATCTTGGATTACCATTTCTTAAAAAACAGTATAAAATAAGAGAAAATGTAACATATAAAACATCAGATGTGACATAGAAATAATTGATTTAATCCCCAAAAGAAACAGTTCCCATGTGTTCACTCTGGGCTTCAGCAATGGCATTTTTAATATCTCACAGGAAACAAACCACGAATGACTCAAGTTTACTGAAAGCAATATTTTAAGCGTTATCTGAAAATGGAGATTTTATAATTTTTTTTTTTCCTCTCTTATCATGGTTACAGACAAGCATAACTGCTGTTATTAGCATGAACAGGGCTGAAATGACTCTGGGTTTGTGCTGAGTTGCCAAGCCCCTTGCCAGCGGGATGCCGGTGTGTGCCGGGGGGACGGGAGAGCCCGACAGCCTGGATCAGGACAGGAGAGCCCGTCCCTTTCCCAAGTGGGAAACCCAGGGAGGGAAATTCTCATCTTCTACACCCTGGCAATCAAGCCTTTTTTACACGCTCTTTGCAGAACACCCTGCCCCCACCAAAGCAGTTTATACAAGCTCTTGAAAGTTGCATTATGAAAATGTGGAAGTTGAACACCCACAGATAACAGCTCTGACCTTTTGCTATAATCGGCTACAGTGCATTGGGCAGATCAAAGATGGGGCAGAGAAGATTTGTCGTGTCCCCCCCCCCAACTCCCCACATGAAAAACACCTTCAGATTTGGAAACCCTGATGCTCTCCTGGCCGGGGAGGGGGGGGGGGGTGGTAATGGGGGGTCGGCTGCTCTCTATGCCTGGATCTCTCTCCTGCTTGGTCTTTCTTGGGATCAAAGATCCCAACTTGGGGAGCTCTTATCAACAGCCCCTCCCTCAGCCCCCCCCCGGGACCCGCAGCAGGGGAGGTGCGGGGGGTCCCGGTGCTCGGTGCCCGGACCCCCCGGGGCGGGAAGGTAGGGGGGAAGAGGAGCAGCGGGGGGGGCTGCTGCCGCCCCCCCCCCCTTGCTGCCGGGGACACAATGCCGGTCAAGTGGCTCCGGTGTGGAGGATGAGTGGCCATCGAAAAGCTCACGGAGATTGGGGGGGGGGGGGGGGGGGGGGGAGCCAGGAAGAAAAAGAAAAAGAGGCCACTTACTCGGAAGGATCGAGGCTTTTCCTCTCGATGGCCGATGACATTGGCAGGGATTGTTCCTTTGTAGCGTGCCTGTGGTGGGATCTGCCCCCGCTGCCCCCGCACAGGCTGTCTGCTCTCGAAGCCTTTTCACCAGCTGAGTTCCCCCTCCGCCCCCCAATGACATTCACAGGATTTCCTCCTGCAACACCAAAGAGAGAGGAAAAAAAAAAAAATTATATATATATATATGTATGGGCTGGGCTGCTGCTGCTGCTCTACCGCCGGGCTGTGGCTCCGCAAGTCTCCCCGCAGGGTCTGACCTCCCATCCCCGCCGCGCTCCTCCTGCGCGCCGGCCCGCGGAGCAGCTCCCGCGGCCGCGGCCGCTCCGGCTCCGGCCGCTCCGGCTCCGGCTCCCCCGGCTGGGACGCGGCCGCCTCGGCTGCCACCGCTGCCTCAGCCCGGAGCTCCCGGCGCTCCGCTCAGGCTCCCTGCCCGGGCAGCTCTGACCATGCTCTGGAGCCGGGTGGATGCGTTGTAAATGGGGAGATCAGCATCACTATTATTATTATTACTCCGTGGCTCAGCCCCGGGTCTCTGGTTTCATTTCCTTTTTCCTGATCACGATTCAAATACAATAGAAGGAAATCACACTTAAAGAGACAGCTGCCCGTTTCTTAACTGGACTCCTGGGGATTTAGCAATACAAACAGCAGCATCACGACTCGCTGGGTTCCTTAAAGAGACAGAGCTGGAGCTCCCCAGAGCCAGGGCTGGGAGCTGACATTGCATTTTCACATTACAAAGGCATTTAATAACGCGGACAGGGGGTGCTCAGGTAGGTAGGTAACCTGAAAATGATCCCAAGGGCTGGAAAAAAAAAAAAAAAAAAGTGCCTGGTTCTGTATCACTGCCTTCTTCTCAGCTCCACACAGGACCAAAGCGACAGGCACTGTGTCTCTCCTCCCCCTCTCCTTCTCTTACATATATATGCACATGCCCACACACACACATATTTTTGTACGATACTTTGGGATCCACAGGTAAAGAACCTAAGTATTCTGTTTCTACCTAGGATGCAAACTGGGCAACTAAACTGTATCTCAATTATATCCCCTAGTGAACATTTACGGGTGTCTGCTCCTAGACATCCCCTAGGTCTTGGCAAGCGATATAACAAATTTATATCTTGACACCGTTTGATGTTAATGAGCTATAAAAGCCAGAGAGTAAGAAGTATTGATCTGTAATTAATCACAGAGCAGCTAAAGATGGGAATGTCTTGCCTGAATATCTCTATTTCCCCTCCCACCCTTCCTCCTCGCCATCAGCACAGCACATCCCGGAAAGGACTGATTTACAGACCCAGAGTGAAATCTGTTACAGCAATTTGAGCATTTCCCAGTCTCTGTGGCATTAGATACTGGCTGCTGCTGGAGGCAGAGTTCTGGATGAGATGAACTGCTTGCCCTGTTAATTCCTTCAAAAACAGCAAGAAAATATCTGCAATAAAACACTAGTGAATAGTGGTAGAAATATTTCACTTCTGTATTCATTCTCAGAAGAGAAATGTATTTGATGTATATTTTTATGACTACATTCTAATTTTTTCAGCTTTTGGGCAGCTAGGGATACAATATCTGCAATGCATTAATGAGCCCGATTCAAAGATTAGTAATGTCAGCAGAAGGACTCTTACTCATTTCAAGGGGCTTTGAACCAAGCTCTCGCAATACTTCAGAGCCATCACTGGTCATTAGAACACATCTTTCTTATTCTTTAAAAACATTATCCCTGATGTATTTTAAGCTATTACTGTATTACTGTCACACTTATTTCTGTTAAAGGAAAAGGCTCTTTTGTTAGGTTTTCACAGGCAGGACTGACTTATATGATGACTATTTGATTTCTGATGTATTTACACTGTGAACAGAAAAATAAAATGTAAACCATTCTGGAAGACTGAATAATTAAGTTACTGCAAGACCACTCCCCACTCCCCCACTCTCCCGTCCCAAAAAATAAATCTGCTAGGAACTTTATTATGTTGGTTTAAAAAAATCAGAAACTGAATTTAAAGGTGGATCAAAAACATGCATAAGGACATCAAAAGTTAAAAAAATAAAAACCAAAAAAACCCCAAACATTTCTATGAGCTTGGTTTCTCATGTTTTAATAAAGTATAAACTCTGAGTGAAAATTTCCCTGATGATTGGGGTATTTGTATTCTGAATAGCTCCTGATTGAATAATGCAAATAATTCCATAATGCCAGGTAAATTTTCTGGTTTCAGATGACACAGTTGTGCTTGCACTACAGATATACTGGCATGCTGCCTCCCTTCTGTTTATTTTTCCCAAATTCCCAGGAAATTAATATCTTCAAGATCTCTGTCCCTTTGCCTATCTAAAAGAGATCAGCTGGTTCAAAAGTTTCGGTGAGGCACAACAACATCGACATTGGCACATAAGGAATTACATAATTCCTTAGAAAAACAACATAAAAATGAGGACTTACAATACATGGTGACCAGTGGTTATTGGAAAACTCAATTTTTAATATCTTGCATCACCTGTATTCCTTAGTTTGGTCAGACCACCTCAGGTCTAGCAGATAACCTTTCTGAAGCTAATGAGGTATTTCTCATATTCATAGTTGAGTAGGTGCATTGCTGGACAGACCAAGAACGCTCTCTGCTTTGCAAGATCAATCCCCTAACCTGCAGAAAGTTTTTCTGCATAAAAACAGTGGAACAGAGTGCAATGAAGAGGGTGAAGAGGACAATTTATACGCATTTTATTGTCTTCCTCTTCAGTCAGATCCAGAACAAACTTTCCTAGAAAAAGTCAGCTCTTTAAGCACAGTACTTGGGATAGTGCTGGGATCACCCTGTGGTCCTGCAGACATTTGAAATAATTGTAATTAAAACCACAAGATTATTTCTTGTTTTCTCTCTGTCCTATGAAGGAGAGATGCTAGGCAAAGTCTTGAGCCAAGGAAAGTGTTAAAAAGCAGCCAATTTGCTGGTACGTAACATAATAAGTGTGTTGCTCCACGGTGCTTAATGGGACAGTGCTCAGACTTGATCTGTTTAGACAAAGAATAACCAGAAAATCAGAAAATTTGGCGTGAGGATTAAAGTCATCAGGGTATCTTGAACAAACTGCATAGCAAAGACCCCAGGCAACACCCTGCGTCAGGGTGGGTTTCAGACGAACCCAAAGCTCGGCTTTGCAGGAGGTCGTGTGGCAGAAGCTGCCAAGAAGCAGCGTGCTGGCCTCAGGGGGGTCTGCCAAACTGCTGGGGGTGGTTCACCCCAGTGGCATTTCTGGAAGCACCTTTCCTTCACATTTCTGTGGTGGCATTTAGTGCCAGTTCCCACTGGATTTGCAGCAAAAAGCCCTGCAAGAAGGTCCTCAGCATACTAACTGAGAGCTGAAACTTCTAACACCTTTGAGGAACAAAGACATGTACTTTTTTGAGACAATTAATTTTCAGTTATTAGGTTTACATATTATAAACTCTTGCTCTGGACAGTGAAATTTGGCATTTCCAATTGAGGGCTCTTGTGTCCTGCCAGAACAGATGACCAGTAATCAAGAGTGACTTATTTTTTTCATCTTAGGCAAGTCCCTTAATAACTCTCTGCCTCAATTTTCCCATCTGCAAATGTTTACTTCCCTCAGCAGAATTGGCTGTTGATTTACTTTTGCCTCCTGCTGAATAATGTTCCCGAAGACAAAGCATTATTCAGTGCTAGAATTTGTGGTGCCGACATTTCCTGCACAGGGACAAAAAGACTAGCACTATTTTTAGTGAGGGCTTTTCTTTCCATTGTCCCTTTCTCTGTGAAGCTGTATTTTCCAGGGCTTTTTAGTGTGGCTTTTTTTTTGTGTGTGTGTTTATTGATTGAAAATCCTGAGGGATGAGTTTTGGTTTCAATTAACTTTTATTAATAAAGATCACGCTATAGACTAATTCTTGGAGTGTGGCTGAGATCACTGCATTTAGCATTCAGTGCTTGGAGTAATGTGGCATGAACGTTGGCTGGACTTTTCTGTGTACTTCTCAGTAAGAACATTTAATGTAAAACTGCATCATTTCTATGAGTGGTGTCAACTAAAGAAAAAGCTAAATGTGCCTTGTTTATGAAGAAACATCGCCTCTTGCACTGAGTATTTTCAGCTCTGTTTTTGAAGTCTGCTGTGGCCTGCTTGGAGGCCACAGGATTCCCTCTTGTGCCATCATCAGTCTCAGGTTGCTCCTACATTTATTTCTTTAGTATATCCTAGCTTTATTCACCCTGGCGCTTATGAATACTATTGAACTATTTTGAGTGACCCTCATTTAGAGAAGTCTGTGTTCAGTAAGATTAACTTTGCTGCCCTTAATAGCCAGTAATGCTGGTTGCCTAAAATGCAGTTTATGAAGATTGAAGTCTCTGCATAGGTACAAGAATTAAATCTCAGTGACAGTGGCCTAGATTTTCTGTTAACACTTTCTGTGGGATATAAAAGTCAAGACCATGATGAAAGGTGAATGATTATTGTGAAAGGTGGTAAAGAAGAATAAGGATTTCTGCAACTGTAGCTGTGTTCTGCCACTGACTCATCATTTGGTGTTAGAATAACCACTGCTCCACTCCGTTCCTCAGTTTACCTATTTGTGCCTTCCTCCTACCACACGCTGGACTGAAGCTTTGTCACACCAGCCCTTCAAATGACAGTCTAAAGAAGTGGAAAGTTTGGGTTGGTTTGAGTTTTTTGAATCCATCTTTGACACTGCAGAACGAGTTGGGACCTTGGTCTCTTTTAAAGAACACAGAATATTTGAGGAGGAATATAAACCAGGTACTGCTGAGGACATCTGTCTATGCCACTGGAGAATCAATGCCATATCAGTAGTTACTCATATCACCACCATGTAATAATGATGGCATGAAAAGCACCACATAATCCTAAGAAAAATAATAGGTATTTATTGCCTTTTCATGGATCTGGTAATTTCTTTCTTAGCCAGTAATTTCTGTTCTGGTCTGTGCTGTTTCCACAAGTGTTGTTCTGGTTTTGGTCTTTTTTTTCATATCAAAGGCTCCCCACCATTTTCCTATCTAGCATATTTTCTAACTTCTCTGAGGATAGAAATGGTGATAGCAAGGACGAGTTTTCCTTGAGTGATGACCACATGTACTAACTTGAATGTACTTTGGAGGCTTTTGGTAAAGTGTGATTCAGAGAACTTAAAGATTCCTGACCAAGGACTTACTTCTCTCTTTGGGGCTTAACCATTCCTTTGAACTTGAAGAAAACAAACCAGAACAATAAAAACCACATTCAGGGTGAGGTTTGCCCTGGGACTGTGAGGTCCAGACATTAGATAAGAAGCCTGGTGCATAAAGAAGTTTGAGTCATTACAAAGTTTTGTTTTGTTTTGCCTTATTTTCTTCAACAAGCAACAAAGATGAAAAAAACCCCACCAACCCAACTCTGTGTTTATAGCCGAGAGAAATCTTCAACTGCAGGTCGCACCACGGATGATGAAAAATAAGTTACAGGCAGTCAGATGAAGGGATATTTCACTGCAAAAATGTGAAAGGTTCACCTTCCCCATTTCCTCCCTCTTCTTTTATTGATTTCCTTTGCTCCCATCGAGCCCTTGCTGCCTTGCACACAAGCCAGATCCAATTACCCTGTCATGGTTTTCATAAGGCTGCTGCTCTACAGTATAGTCCTTTCAAATAATTTTGCCTTTTTCATGCTAAGTACTCTCTCCTGTGCTTATGCATGGGAATTACTTCAGTAGGGCACTGGGGATAGTTTTTATTTTGGTATTAAGTTTCTCATCCCAACCCAGATACGTCAGAGGAGAGACATGTCAAAACCTAAATGGGCTTTGAGTTGGGCCCACAAATACTTTTAGTTTAGAAAATAACTGGTGACTGGGAAAGCAATTCGCTAAGGGAAAATTCCAGAGGGAGACATAGACCAACCAGAAACTGCAGCTCAGGCACCCCTGTTTATTTATACATACACATATATGTATGTATATATTTATATGTATTTATATAAATAAACACATGTGTACGTGCGAGCATATGTAATGTGTATATAATTATACATTTGTGTGTGTGTGCATGTACTCATAAGCACACAGAGACACATACCGACTTGTAAGTCATGTAGTTGCATCTTTTGCTGCTTTCCAAGCTGTTTCCCAAACAAAAGTAGCTTTTCAGGATTACTGCCAGCTCTTCCCGACACACTATTTCATGTTACCATCTGAGAGAGACCCCAGGTAGATGTAGTAACCTTGGCACTAGCTGGCAATATTACCAGAAAGTCTAAATCATTCCAGGAATACATTGGTCCTCTTGTTCCCCTATGCAATGTTGTTATTTTTGCTTTTAATTCCTTCTGGGGTTTTAACATGCAATAAAGCAATCTTCTCAAATTAAATGTAATAGGAGGTAGTTCCAATGAGGAAGTCTGGTGTCACTTAGTTCACACTGATCATCCTAGTGGCACCAAGGAGGCAGAGTGGTCTAACAGGCAGCAGACAACAGATAGGAGACATGAGTTTTGCTTTCTGCTCTGCAACCAAGTCGAGAACACACTTGGGCAAGACTGTATCTCGGTTTCTGTTTTCCTGGCCACATCCTCCTTTTCCAGCCTCTGAACTTCTACGAGGCAATTCGCTGCGTTTGGCTGGCAGTGCTGGATGTACCATTGACTGGCCATGGGAAGAGTGAGACCTCCTGCTGAGTGGCTGTCCCATCCCAGTGTGCTTGCATAACCCTCAAAATATATGTCCTGGTGACTGTATAATGTCCTTACACTTTGTGTGCAAGTACCATGGACCTGTGGGAAAAAAAAGGCCAAAAGAATAACAAACAGCTCAATTTACTATTGTTACACCAGCTCAAAAGAAAACTGCAGCACAAAGGAGCCATGTTCACCTCCTCATTTCAGAAGCTGGAGCTCAGCTTCAAATCTCATCAGTCATTTTCCCACATTTCCTATAGAAATTCATCTAACATGCTTCATACTGTGAGTCTATCCAAGCTTCAGCCATAGACCAGCGTGTTGGACCACTTCATAGTCACTAATTCACCCAACGTTGCTGGCCCACCTTCAGCAGATCTTCTAACACTCTGCAGAAATTTCCTCACTTGGAAATGTCTGATGCATCCTTTAAATTGTTTCTTTTTTTTTTTTTTTTTTTTTCCTTCTTCTACATAACAAGGCTCTGTCACAGGCACACCAGCCACCTAATTATTAACCTTGACCTTCGGAAAAAAAGATGCAGAGTGCATTTAATAACAACCCCAATGAGCTGAGGCAGCTTTACAATTACGTTGCATAATGTAGTCATGAGAAGAGCGTTACTAGGGAGATAATGGTAAACATCAGTCTCAATTCTGTCTGAAAAATAATTGGAGTGATCTCCCTTTGTGGCTGGAGTGGAGGAGAAAATTAATTCCTAAATTTCCAGTTACCACAGATAGTAGAAACACATGCTGCACACCACCATGGACCAAATCATTAGCTACCTCTAAATGCTATGGGTGTGAATTGTCTAACTTCTCCATATACACAAGTCTGCAGGTAAGCATCATTTAAATGAGAAAACAGCGCTGGTTGCAGCACAACTGGTATCCTTCCACACTGTTACTACCTCTCCTGTTTACAGTGGCCCTATCAAACTCTTCTACTTGTTGGAGTATTCATCAATCCTGACACATTTTTAAAATAATACAGCCCTTGCAGCCCTTGTGACCTCGTCCACAAGGGTTGAGATTATCCTGGTGCAACTCTTTAGCCTTCACTGGCTTGCGGCGGGGCAGTCGTGGCTGGCTGCTGCCCGCTGTCCTGCCCCCTCACTCTCCGCACTGGTGACGGCTCTGAAGCGCCTGGCTCGCCTCTGGAGCAGCTCCACGGCTACCGGCAGTGCCACCTCCGTGCTCTGGCAGGACGTGGAGCAGTCAGGTGCATGCCAAAGGAGGGGAGCTCGGATGCCGAGAGGCTTGCTAGCAGAGTATTCGGTACTTCCCCAACCCATCTGGTCACCACCATCAGTTGCTGATTTTTGCTGCTCTGCTGTTGCCAATGGAAGCTCTGCATGGACTTGGTGCCACTGGAAGCACAGTTAGGGCCGCTTGCAGCTTGGAAATACACCCAGAAGAAGAACAAGAAACATTTTGCTCTGGAGTGTACCTTCCCTGGAACTCTCCTTTCTAGTTTCTTACCCCTTTTGGGGTCCTTTAGACCCTGTAACCTACTCAGATTATCAACACGAAACTGCATCTTCTCTTCCAGAAGGAGAACAAGAAACATTTTGCTCTGGAGTGCACCTTCCCTGGAGCTCTCCTTTCTAATTTCTTAGCCCCTTTTGGGACTTTTCGACCCTGATGTCACCTACTCAAATTATCACCGTGAAACTGCAGCTTCTCTTCCCAGTCAGCAGGAGCGACAGCAAGGCCTGAAGAAGCCTGGACATGCTCGTCTGCATTTTCTGCTCCAGACAGAGCTTCCACCTGAGGCCAGGTGCCTCTCTCATCCTGCCTGTGCTACAGATACTCTCCAGATATTTTAGGCAGCGAGTTCTTCAGCCTTTATTTATGTTTAGAACAGGCATTTAATCCCACAACAACAGGGCCTGAGTGTTTTCAGATTAAACTGTGGTTTCAATTCCCCACTGACTTACTTCTAGAGTTAACTAAGCACAGTGACACATAGGTGCAGTAACTCGTATCACATACATATCAGCTAGCTTTGACCGACTTGTTCACTCAGATGACTTCCATCAAGGTCTCCAGGTGGAATTATTCAGCATTTCCCGTTAATATTTAAGTGAAGGAAGTATTAGAAAGTTGCCTGTGTTTTCCAGTCTGAAGTTTCTGTCAGCTCTGCTGCTGCTTTGTAGTGTCTTTGGAAAGCAGGGGCTGACACGGGAGGTCCTGGTGGATCCAGGCTGCTGGATCCCAGCAGCGCAGCAAGTAGCACTGGGAGCACTGGTGGTTATGTGGTGCGGAGCGAGAGAACTGGATGACTAATGGATAAACCTGTGGTGGGTATATGGTTTGCAGTGCTTGCAGCTCTTGCATCTCCCATCTTCTAGGCAATTTGTGAGCTCGAGTCCCATTTCCAGGACACAGAAACCACTTTTTGACAGAGCAGCCAGGCCATCTGCTTCCAATTGCCTCTGGCTCCAGTGAAACAATGTCTTCTCTGCCATAGCTTTCCACCAGCTACAGGTAACCTCAGCATTATCAAGCTCTGCTGGCTGTGAAACCCAAGCCCTGCTAGGCTCGGACAGCATCCAGCACTGCGGTACCGCTGGGCTCCCCCTCTCCCTTCCCCAGCACATCCCTCTTGATGTCAAGCCACACTTGTTGGCACAAACACATCCTTTAGAGCTGCTTTCTACTACCCAATTAGAAGGCTGTCAGCAGCAAGGCCATCACTCCTCCTGCAGCTTCTGACAGGCCTGGACACTGCTATACTGCTGCAGAAGATTAAAGGAGTTTTTCCTTTGTGTTACCCAACGGCTGTGTGCTAGCCAGAAACTAATTCCCCTTCCCAATGGCTGCGTATGTGGAACAACTAATAGGCTCTGTAAGCCTGTCTTCATTCCTTATTAAAAGGAACATATTCTCTAAAGAACAGAGCTGTCTAATACACATTTCTCCCCCATTTCCCCTTTCACCAAGCCTCGAGAGAGTTGCAGTTCCTGAGAATTAGAGACTTCAGGGGATGGAGGTGCTTTCTAGTAGTTATGACAGGGCTGAGCATCAGGAATCCTAGATTTTTTTTAATGATTCGTTTAGAAGTGATGGTGATTGCATTTGTGCTCCAGCGATTGCTTTCTGCACTGTACGTCCTCTGAAACTGAGGAACGGATGGGTGTGCGACGCTTTTACCTCCAGATTGCTGGCTCAGATCTGCTCCACACTGGTAGCAACAGAACCTCATTGTGCTCTGAAGGCTTTTTGGCAGCCAGTGTGAAATGAGTTGAATGACAATCCCGTACATTAACTTTACCACCAAGCATAAAGATTACTGGGTAGTATGAAAGAAATGTTGCTTTAATCTCCTGCAGCAGTACAGAGGTGCTCGGATTTGTCAGGCACTGGCAGAGGAGTGATGGTCTGGGGGGGGACCAGATCTCAACAACCTCCCAGGGTGCATCTGAAACTGCACTTGGCCCATTAACTTCCAAATTCTGGCTTCATCACACAGTAAACCTGACTGATGGGATATGTAGAGCTGAAACACAACTAAAATAACTGATTACCTATAAATTCCATCTAAATTCCCAAGAAGTGGAACAAGCATGTACAGTCTACTTAAAGCTTGTAAATTAATTCAGCATCAGATAAAACGTACCTACTTCCACTGGTGTAAATCTGGAGTAATTCCACTGAAGTATAGGAAATGTAAGGTCAGTGGAGTTGACTAGCATTGAACTAGCATCTTTGAGAATAATTTTTTAGCTATAAAGAATGAAAGATAAATGTCCTTTGAATTCCTGACCCCACTATGAAAATGAAATGCAAGATGTGGAAACTCTTTGAAAGTGATAGAAATGTCTCCGTCTTAGATCTCCCTCCGTTAATCAAAACAAGGCACTGTAATCAGCTCCGATTCTAGGTCTATCTGTAAGGAACAAAGTAAACTTAGAAAATTAAATCATTTAACACATTATTTCCTTCCTCATTTCAGCGCCGATTGAGCTTATTGCACAAGTCCTGCCCCCGTCCCCTGCAGCTGGGTTATTCTGCAGCCTGCGAGAGCTGTGAGTGCTGTTGCAGGGCAGGAAGATCCCCAACATTCTTGTTTACTGGAGGGATGGCTGCTTTGGGAGATTCCCCTTTAGACTCAGAGTTTTCTCCACTGCCTTCCTGATGTCTGATTTCCTGTTTCCTTTACTACCTGCTGAGTAGGAAACTTGGGACAGACCTAAACGGGGAATGGAATATTTGCCTATGCTGTTACACCATACCAGCAAAATATTGATTTTGTAGCCACAGCTTAAACCTTAAGCATCTTCTGGAGGAGTTTCTTGCAGCCTTCCTTGGGTGAAACACGCTCTGTTGTCAAAAGAGCAATTTTGCTAGGACGAATTATTCTGTGGTAGGAGCTTTTGCCAACACCGCTGTATTTTTGGTTTCTCCTTCCATCTCTGAGCCAGCCCAAGTTCGTAATGTAGGCTTAGAGTTTGTGACCAACCTGAAGCCATTCGCAGTGGGTGAACACAAGGCTGACTCCAAAATCTAGTGGTTTCCCCACAGCAGAATATGGCAAAAATGACATACTTTAAGCTTATTTTATGTTTGAGGAAAGGCTGAATTATGATATCTTTTTTTAAGATAACTCAAACAGAATATCCAGACTGTTAAAATTATGCTGTCTACACTGAATTGATAATCCTTATTTTATATATTTATGGGGGTTTAGATTTTATTTTACACATTTACAGTTTCAGTCTAGGAAGATTTTTATGAATAGTAATTCTTCAGAGACTATCCTAAAGATATTCTGGTTATTTTGCATAATGGCAAATATAATAATTACATAGCCAGTAGCCTGGGCAGAGGAAAAATATTTCCAAGGTGGGATCAACTCCCCTAATATTGCAACGACAGTTATAAACAATATGATAGTTTGCAATCTCAGCATTATTGTCTGTATTTCTTCCCACCACCCTGTGGGTATTGTAGAATTAATGGCCATTTCAGTCATTATTTAGACATGGAAAAGACATCATTTTAATTTGGAAGGTGGGGTTGGCTTTACTTTCTTAGGAAAGTGTCCCCTGAGATCCTGCAGGTACATTCTGCAGTATTGCTTTTCTGTGACTTGTTTACAGTTTTTATCAGACTTTGTCCACTAATTGATTTTTTTTTCTGTATTCTCTTCAGCTCTCTTTCTAACCCTTCTGTGTTTTCGAGAATTCACCTAAACACTGAGCATGAGTTTCTGGATAGAAAAAAATTATACTTCTCAGAAAAAGTTGGACAGTTGGACTCAATGATCTTAAGGGCCTTTTCCAACCTAAATGCTTCTACGATTTTAAAAGGCACTCACTGTAGTTTTCTAATTATTTCTGTTTCAAATAGATTTCCTGTTAACTACGCCTACAGGAAATAAATGCAAATCTGCTACACGTCGGTTTCTTGACTAAAGCACTTCGCATTCCACGTCTAGTAATAAGTGATGATTTTCAATTGACAACTTACTTCCTCCCCGGTGTTGTTTAGGGAAAGTGTCAAGGAGAAAACTGTCAGGGAGAGAAATAATAATAAAAAAATGGCTGCTGGCCTGGCTGGGTTTCCTGCGAAGGCTGCCTTCGCACAGATGGCTTCCTGCGATAGCTCTTCCCGGGCACCGCGGCTGGCTGGGTACCGCCTGACAGACCCCCATGGCCGTAAAGCATCTGCGGGCGAGGGCTCAGGCTGCGGCTGGGTCGTTCGGGTTTCTAGGACCTGTATCAGAAAATGGATTAAATACTTGCCCGTGTGTTTCTTCGATTTCTCGCAGCAAAGGAGGGTTAATGATTTAAACGTCACGGTTTTTTGTGTTTATGCAGGAAGGATACAAAGCGGTAAACTGAGGTATGGAGCAACTGAGTACTTTGTTCCAGCGGCCGTAGGAGTGGAGGTGGGCTATGAACTACGCAGCTTAGTGTGATGGGGTGCCCAAGGGCCTGTATTTCTTATTTCCACTGTGCTTTCCTGGCAAACTCCCTGTCTCTTACCTTCACTGCGTTTGGTGAAGGAAAGTAGGACGCATCACTGTTTTCACAGGCCTTTGTATCTTTACTGCCAGAATTTCTTCCCTCCTTGTGTCCCTGTTGTTTTCAAAGCCCAATGAGATGCAGTGTGGGACTGCTGCTGTTTGCTACTGTAACGTACGCATCAGGATTAGACATGAGGCAATTCCTTTGTCATTTAAAAGTAAAAACCCTCTCTTTGCAACAACACAAATGATTCTGTGATATTCCTGGGGCTGACTGGAAGCAGGAGAGATGTCTCTATCATTAAATATGAAGATGACTAAAGCTGTAATGAGGGCAAGTTTGGACCCCACAGCACCACAAAATGCAGCCAAGATTGTAAAACCATCTTTCCATGCCACACAGTCTACACTGGGCTTCTTAGGACATCTAGGTATTTGGATCTCCTTGTCAGTGCTTCTGCCATTTCTTCCATATGCTCAGACTCCGGCTTCACCAACCGCTCTCCAGCATGTGGAAATCAAGTTTCTAAATGCTGCAAGCTATACCTGGCCTCAGTTTTCTGAAGATTCAGGGAAGGTACACTCCTTGCTGCGGCCAAAAGAGGGTCAAAAGGGGGAAACTCATTGGTAAGGTGGGAAAACCTGCTTAATATCTGACCAGAGATGTTTAGGGCTACAAGTCTTCTGCTCCCATTGTATTTTTATCTGATTAACCTTCCCACAAAGATTTTATTTGCTGAAATAAAATGTAAATGTAGAAGAGACAGTTCTGTATCTGCTCTGGGTGAAAACTTGAATGTTTGCTTCCCGCTGTCAGTGACCTGAGGAGGTTTAAGATTCCCAGGCTACTTTTCACCTCAGCTGCAGTGAAGCAGGAGAGATTGACTGTAGATGCCCCATCTCTGGAAACATTCAAGGCCAGGTTGGATGGGGCTCTGAGTCACCCAATCTAGTTGAAAATGTCCCTGATTATTACAGGGGGTTGGAATAGATGACCTTTAAAGGTCCCTTCCAACCCAGACCATTCTATGATTCTATGAATGTACATCCCAGGACAATATGGAAGCACAGAAGTATGTAGAGGATTTAGCCCACAGTGCAAACCACAAAAAGGAATGATTTCAGTAGGGATGACCACCCCAAGATGAGAACAGAGATAGACAAGAACTGAATGTAGAGGTGCAGCTTGAGAATGTCTTCATTTAAGGTCCACGTGATGCAAGACGAAGTCTACAGGTCCTGTCAGTGGCTTTTGGCCCAGAAGAACAAGATCCCCACACAAACCAGCACGTTAAAGATGCTAACATTCTCTGTAATTGGTGCCAAGTGGATGAGCTCAGTCATGAACAAAAATTCTGTATTCTTAGATGGCTCAGAAGTAGGTCTGTATCTTGCAAAACCTTCCTTTTTAAAGGATTCATTGGCTTACCTATTTACTGCAGTATTGGAGAAAAAGCAGAGCATCTCATGATTTCCTACCAAAATCAACAGCAGCAGTCAGTTTATCTTGAGGAGATTTTGCTAATATTCATGTCACAGGACCACTATTTACCAAGACTATTACAGCTTTAATAAGCTTTAGGGGTTATCAAATTACTTCCTAGGTCAGCGTGGGCAAAATTTACTCTTTCTTCATATAGTCCTAGCTTGTACTTGTGCTTAGTAGTAGCTGCTGTCCTGCTGCCTCTTAGGTAGAGTAATAAAATCTCTTCATCCACGTACACACATTGTACATCCTCAGCCCTACTGTGATGCTTCTGTTATGGCTTAGTGGGAAATCCTGGTTTAAAGACTTCCCAAACCATTCTGCCAGTGGTCCCCTGCTCAACAGCTCTGCAGGATTCAATTCTCTATGTGAAGACTGATTTCACAGTTTCCAAGTTTAAAACGCGTTTAAATGTGCTTGCTCTCAGTTACACCTTTGGTAGCACAAATATAGAATTTTTCTTGGTATTCCTTCTGCAAGTGTGTATGTTTCATTCATGTTAGGACAAGTGTTGTCTTATATAATGAAAATACTAAAAAGTTTGAAAATCAGTCTAAGGCCATGAAATCAAGCTAGATTTTCATGGGGGAAAAAAGCCTCAGTCCCACTGGGTACAGCTTCAGCAAGGTAGATTTCATTCTTTATGATTTTTCTTCATTGAAAGCTTCAATTTTGTTTGAGTTTGAATGACTGTATGACTGACTGACAGATGGAGAGACAGACACGCAGCCAGAGGGGTGCTTCTAGGGACAAGCTCTTCCAAGTTTCTTTGGCCAACACTTACCTGAAACCTCTCATCTGTTGCCTATACTGGTTCACAACCAACCCAGCTTACCAAAAACTTGGGGATCTTAAATTTCTGGCAGAAGTCACTAAGCTTGTATGCACACATTTATAATAAACCTTAACACTCTCTTTTTCACCTCATTTCTCTGAAATTTTAATTTCTAACAAGCTGCCCATTTTCTTTTAATTACACAGCAAAAACCCTACCTTCAATATCCACACTGGACTCTGTTATCACCACAATATTTATTGCTAATTGACCCGTGGAACCTATTCAGCATATAACCCTCTTTTTTTTTTTTTTTTTTTTTTTCTTTTTGACCACAATCCATTTCCCCTGTGTGCATGTGTTTCTCTTGCTCCCTGTATCTCATCCCATCCCATTAGCTCTCTGTGCTGAATAGTCTGTTCCAGGACATCAAACTTTAATTTAAACAGAAGATGATCAATAAGCTTAGCAAATTGCCTATGGCAACATCAGCAGTTTGAATCAAAGGGTTTTATAGGTAATTTAGAGAGTATCCTCATTCACCCCCCACAATGTGGTATATACCTATTGCTCGCTTTGCCAATTACAGCTCAGTTGTTGGCTGAACAAGAGGAATAAGAGCTTTTTCTCCACACACAAGCTGCGAAATGGCATACAGCATCTATCCTAGGTGGTTTTGATAGTGTGTTTTGAAACCACAAAAAACAAGGCATCTCAGGGGGGAAAAAATATAACTCGCAAGACTTGTTAAAAAAAAAAAAAAACACAAAACAAAACACAACAGAGCTTAGAATCAATAACAGCACTAAAGAAACAGAGATGTAAATGGAAAATATATGCACTCCTCAGTCCAAACTTTTTCTGCTGGTGCTGTGGTTTGGGACTACCCTATTTTCATATAAGAGAGAATAGACTATATTTTAAGCTGGTTTTAGTATCTTATCAGTATGATTTTCAGACATCCTAGGTAAATCCACAATGTTTATGTCAGAGAGTTTACATAAGAAAGATGACATCTGTAGCCACAGTTTTGAAGATGCTTGGTTTGTACCAAGTTCCATGTACACTGACCTGGATGATAATTTAAAGTTGCAAATACATTTATGTTGAACTTTCCTCAAGGACACAAAGAGCTCATTTGAATACATTTGTGAAGAAAATGAACCAGTGAGTTGGACTGATGTCTAAATAAAGTCAACGGCTGCCCAACACATGGGTGATGTTCCCAGGTTCCCTCCATCTCTTATCTTCTATACCTGAGCAGGTGAATATCAAACACCTACCACATTGACTTGAGTTCCCAGCTCTCTTCTTTGGAAGAAGAAACTTGTTACTGCATATGGGAGAGGAAAAGAAATATCATGAAAGTGGGCATCAGTCAGAGAGTGATGCAGGAGGTGGCTGCCAGCCAGCCCACGGGAGAAAACAAAACCCTCCTGAGATGTTCTTCTACAGGATTCGTGAAATCTGGTGTTATGGAGGGTGGTTTTGGGTAGTGGTTAGCAGCGGCAAATGTCTCTGGCCCATGTTTCAGGCTCGTAAATATTGTGCCGTTATTTAGGAGCACAAGGGGCTGATAAGGCCCTTGTAAGAGGGGATATACAGTTCTAAAGGCACGTAGCTCCTAGCTGGCTCTAGGTCGGATATTACACAATGGATGTTGAAATGTTGGCTTGTTGAAAAGTTGTCATTCGAGTAATGGATGCTTTATTTCCTGTTTTTGCTGAAAGCTAGAGCAAAACATAATTAGCAAGCGAGAAAGCAACCTTGGCAGCCAAACAAAAAAAGCACATTTTGAGTGCCTGAGCCAATTAAAATTGTTTATGTAGCTGATGAACAGTATTTTTCTCCAAATCACTATAATGGAGAGAATTCATCATAAGACAGCCAGGTTTGCCGCTCACAAACCTGATCCTGTGCCGTGCTGTGTGCTGTCAGCTGCCAAGGATGAGCTGAGGACACACTGCGATGTCCAGGATGCTTGTAGGGATGAAAGAGAAAAGGCTTGTGACTGGAAGGGGAGGGCTCGACTCCCATTTCTTTTGGTTCTGCGTCGATCCCAAGCATAATGGAACTTTAATTTGCCTTCATGATTGAAATGTGTATTCATTTTACATTATAAATCTTCTTGTTCATCCTGTTCTACATTGCAGAAACCGAGATCCTCTCTTTATTTTGTAAACTCACAATTTAAGAAACCTGCACTGTCTTCCTTTTGATACTTGAATCCATACCCTGCTTGATTCTCATGTGGATGCTCAGAGATTGAGTTTCTCATGATAAAAGGCCTGGCTTCTTTTCTTGGTATATGAAAAAATAATCCTTTAGGAAAAACCAATAGGTGGAAAAATATTACTGCTATCTAGGATGATGCTCATCTGCTCCTCTCATAACTAATTACTGTACTTTCTATTTGGCTCTGAATTCTCAGCTTTCATTCCTGGATGTATAGTCATTTTATAAGGAATATTTAAAAGTATTTTTATGGATTGGCCTGTTTTAATGTGTTGCTTGCTTCTGAAGCAAAATTAAATCTGGTTGTGGAAATTATCACCGCCCTTTGGTAAAAGTTATACATGTCCTTAAATAGACAAAAGTAAATGGATTGATACAGAAGAGAAACAATTTTTCTACCATGTAGCCCATTGCCAAGCAATAAACATTAAGTGCACACACATGCAAAATGGTTGCTGCCTGTGTCTAGACTTGCCCAAAGTTGTATTTTTCTGTAAATGTGTTTTGCTTGCTGCCTATTTCTGGCAGTGTTCAGTATGTGTGTGTGTGTTTGTGTTATAGAGCATAGCTTGTTTTGTTTTGAGACTTTCAGAAAGAAAAATGAATTGGGTGTGACTTACCCAGGGCATGTTCTCAAAACAAAATGTTGGGTGGGTGTTCAGTATGTTTTGACGTGCCCTTAAGACAGAGTCTAGAGCACAAACAGGGTGAGCGGACTCATGGATCATAGCTGCTGGAAGCAGAAATCCTGGGCTCAGGCTCCAATCCCCACTGAGCTGAAGTGCTAAAAAGGTGCCTTATTAGCTATAGTGCCAGTGAGATAATGGAAGAAGCTTGTATACGAGCAGTTCTTGCATTTAAATACAGGTCTTGGCATTTATTGAGCATTAGAAGCTTATGTATTAGTACTAGAACCGTGCTGAGCTGCCAGAACTGGCACTGGATCTGGTACTGAGAAGCTGAAAGCACAGTGGTTGTATCTGCAAAGGTCTGTACCTGTTCTTGGACAAGGGGAAGCATCTGTCCTCATTCAGATTTAGTTATAATCACAAAGAAAGGGACAGAAATGCAGACAGAAGATCCCCCTCTCCTTCATGTAGTAATTGTCAGGCTTCTTCCACTAATAATGAATATAAATATATAAATACACAAACCTGGGTGAAGGGAGGAATTAACGATAGTCTTCCAGGATGGAACAGTGAAAACACTGAATGACCAGAAACAATAAAGGAAAAGTCATTGTAATGGAAGCAACTATAGAGGCCAACAGGCACAAATGGAGCTGTGATGATACCTCTGCAGATACGCCAGTGAAGGATGAGGGTCAAACAGGCATTGCTGGCAGTTGTACCACGACAGGGACACTTGCCAAAGTGTGTGATGTCTTGGGACAATCGACAAGAGGCTCTAGGAAAACCTGGATCTTAATGTCATCATTATAACTAGCTTGTCACTGATTTCTGCTGCTGGAGGAGGGTCTCGGCTCAGCCCACGATGAGAACTCCTCTTCACACCTCAATCAGCAAAACAGGGACCAGTCAGCTCCTCTGGAATAACCACACCTGAAGTGCTGGCTGACAAAAGCAGAGACATGGACTACACTTTACCTGGTGTGAATCTACTTCTCAAAGAAGAACTCTCCTTGGCATGTTCCTCCAGTTCTTTTACTTGACTCAGAAGCATGTTCTTAGGTCCTGAAAATAGTATCTTTACTTTGTTGATGCTCTGCATAGGAAAAAAAAAAAAAAAGAAAAAGCAACACAAATTATTAATGTTTCTGTTAGTCACAGTCTTACATACCAAGAAAGGTTTTGATCCAGAAAATAAGCAGTGTTATCTAGTAACAGAGTGGTGAGTATAAAATCAGTAATAAAACATGATCTTCATGTTCTTACCTGATCAAACAAGATACTTTTTTCTATGAAATGTATTAGCCCCGATTGGGTCTAGCAGTTTTCTTTGATAAATGTGTCTCACTGAAATAGTCTATGATGTGTTAGAGAAAGGAGCAGCCTGGTAAGACCACGGTAGCCCACAAACCAATTTAAATGAAACAATTGCTTGTCCAGAAGCTAACTGTTTGGTCAAATCATTGCTATTGTGAGGTTGTGGGTTTCGTACTACTGTCATTGTGGCATTAATACACTTAGAAATTCAGATAGTTTATCAGCATCCATTAACGAATGGAAGGAAATAAGGACAAAAGCCTGTTGTTTATTCAAGGTTGTGTTTTATTTATCCTCTGGCTTTTAAAAGGCTCGTATTTTATGTGCCTTCTGGGCACACAGGCTTCAATTTAAAAACAACACCACTAAAACAAACAACAAAACTGAAAAAAGTCATCTTAGGGAGAGCAACTGAGATGTAAAAGCAACTTGATACTTGCAATACCCCTTGAGGTAAAAAACCTTCTGCCGAGGTTTGAAGGACGATGACCCCTAGATCAGACTAAATGGGGAAACTGTGACTCCTTGGCAAATAGGATGTTCTTATTTTGGCTCTTCAGACTTTATGTCTGTGAACTCTTAGCAGTGTAGGCTCCTGAGATGGAGGTTAAGAGGTTGTGGGGGGGATGTGATCACATCCCTTTGCATACCGCCACCAAGCTACTGTGGGTGCCCAATTAAGCAGTGAGCACTTCCATGTATAATAGATGGGAAAAAAACAGACAGAAAAAGCAGAGATAGAAGGACTAATATTTCTATTTCTGTGGACAGCTGATAAGCATAAAACATTGTGAGCTTTCTCCTCAATGGTATCTGATTTTCCAGCCTCTTCTCTGACAGCTCAAGGCTCACATATTTTCCTTTTTGTTACCCATAGTTAAACTCACCAAACATCAAAATATTGGAACATTCCAAAATTATCCATTAACGGATTTTTTTGTTTTCTGTTTTATTACTTCCTTTTCTGTCAGAAGGTCTGTGCTGAGGATAGGCTCAGTTGAGTAGAAACAGCTATTAAGATTCTCCTCCAGGAGACTCTCCTGCATTTGTTTTCACAGATGTCACAAATTTCACAACTTCTCCTTCACCACCACCCCATGATCCCAGACCCACCTGACTAGGGTGGGACCTAAAAGTCTCCACATGTGTTCCAGAAAGATGGGAAACCTGTTTTGATCTGCCTTCCCTTGACTCCATCCTATGCTCCCTGGCCATCTCTCCAGAGCCAGCTGATGTCTGGGGACCAGCTTACCCCTGAGGGACAGCACTAGAGTCCTGCACATAGTACTGAGAATCTGGAGACTCCTGCAAGCAGCATTTTGCAGGTCCAAAAGGCTCAAGCAGTATTCTGGACCTGGGTAACCACTCTAGCAGGACAACCAACAATTTGAAGCTCACTCATGGATGCTAGCCATGGTAGAGAAAAACTGTAAAAGCTTCTAAGAAACCTTTATTTGGAAACCTCAAATGCTACTTTCAGCAGATGTTGAGGCCCTAAGTGAGTTTGAAATTGTTACCTGCTGTCTTCTTTTTTCAAACAGATACTTCTAGTGAGCCAGCGCTGAATGTTGTTGAAGGGGGTTCTCTTCATTGCTTTGTCTACTTCAGTTAAAATCCTGACATTTTCTCACACAACAGGCCCTGAGGAATGACTTTTTTTTACCCTTCTGTAAAAGTTTATCTATTCCAGGCAGTCGTGAGGTTGAGGCTTCAGTGTAGTGTTACGAAGACTTCCCTTTGTGACCAACCCCTGTGTCACTCTGAGATTGTAACGAGTGATGAGCGACTGTCCCTTTTCATCTGTGTCAGGATGGGAACATGTCCTGTAGTGGCCATCAAACTGATCACCGACAGATGCAGCAGTTTTCCTGGATTCCTGATATCTCTGATTCTCACTGCTGGACTAGTACATATTGTTAAAAAAAAAAAAAAAAAAAAAAAACCAAAAGAGAAAAAATGTGATCTGAAAACACAGTGAGGAACTTGGACAGACCAACTGTAGACAACCCTACAAATTCCCAAACACACAGCTAGCAAAAGCAGAGCAAGATAGCACTTCAGTAGAATTTAGCTTAAAAGACCAGGTGAGTTTTCCAGTCAGATTCAGTATTATTAACCAAATCAAGTGTTTCTGTTTCCTTTTGTAGAACATGCAGAGAGCAGGTTGGCTCTCGCTACGTAATCCAAGTGTAAGTACTCTGCACTGGTCTTGCAGTGTGTACTTAAATGTGAGTAGATGTGTTTATGGATGGATGGATGTGTAGGTCCTGGTCAGTCTAACAGTCTAATGATATTGATGTACCTCACAATGGAGAGTAGATGAAATAAGCTATCGTACCACTTGGACAGTGTTAAGAGACCATTATGTCTACTAGTTTTATAAGAGAACCAGCTTTATACCCACCACTGCTCCGGTGCTGTATTCACACACGTTGGGACATACCTATCTTTTAGAAAGAACTTCCAAGGGAGGTAACCTGAAAGGGAATAAAGTGTAGGAACTACATGTCCCAAGGATCTCCACCATTTTGCTATGCTAGGGCAGTTCTTCCTTTTCACTAACATTGTCCAATGAGGGCAGCTTTTCCAGTGCAAACTGGTGGAGAATTCAGGGAAGGAATGGCACCAGTTTGCAAAATAACCCTCTGGGTGGAAGGACCTTGCGCTGCGTTCTTGCATACGCCAAGGTTTTTTTCTGTTCTGTTGAGGAAATACAGCAATGTTTGGAGAAGCCAAGCAGGGAGGCAAAGAGGAACCAGGGCTCTTTTAAAATACTTTGCCCACAAACAAAAGTCCTAAAATGTTTTTTTCTGCGCTCTGTCCCCTCAGTGCAGAGGGACCAGCAGCCAATTGCATTATAGCACTGCTGATTACTTATGATTCCCTTCCTGTGAGGACAGGCCCTGATGTGTTGTTTTTTGATAATGCTGGCTCCTTTAGAGCAATAATGCTGGTACAGTTTCCTGCCTAATCGGAGAGCAATTACTGTACCTCAAAAGGGAAAACATTTAGAAGAACCCAGTTTTAGCTCAGAAGTGATAACAGGAACATTTTCTTGCTAAGCCGTGGTTAGACTTGATCTCATTCAAGCATCTCCCTTGGCAACACGTGACAAAAGTCCAAGAGAGAGGAGAGGCTGAAGGTTGTTCTTATCTACCATGTTCCTGTATGATCAGGATTCCTGACTGCCTACATGTTCTGGGAGCTAGGATTTTGTTGGTGCCCATCAGTTGTAAGAGAACATGGAATTTTTTTCCCTCTAGGTCCCTAATCTGCATTTGCTCTAGTTTGGGAGTGAACAGTGTTTGCTATTACTGATTTCTAATCTGTGTTAACTCAGCTAATGGCCTTGGTCAGCTCCTCTCTGATGGCAGGTGACCACATCCAGAAGCAGAAGGCTGTACGTCAGTGGTTTGCAGAGGTGGTGTTGTCTTTGCTTAACTGGTAAACCCATCACTATTTTCAAATTAAGTTGCTAAACCTCTATGGGAAAAAAAAAATCAAAGATCAAAAGGTTGAAAGGTTATTCCAGCAGAGTGGTGTAGCCAAAGACAGTATTATCTTGTAGTTTTGAAAGGGTACTGGCAAACAGAATATTTTGGGAAAAAAAAAAATAGTCTCTGCTTGGACTCCTGGCATATTTTTGGTGATTCAGTGCTTTCTTTAGGACTCACGCACTCAGGCATTTCCACGTAAGGCTGAGGCATGTGCTTTTGACCTCGTTGCTGGAGAAGTCTCTGGCTACAAAGGGTGTGTGTCTGTGGTGAGAGAAGTGCGATCTCACTGAAGTCAAGCAGGGAAAGGAAATGACTCAATCATCAAAAGGCCCTCCTTCCTCAGGGAACTGTCCTTAATCAGTATTATCCCGTTACAATAATAGTATTTCAGAAGGACTGTGAACCAGAGCACTTGCGTAGCCATGTAAACTGCTTCCTGTATTTGCCAAACAAAACAACATTCAGCAATTAATAGAATTTAACTGTTAGTCTTGCTATGATAAAACAACAACCGTGGCTGTTCATCCTGCAACCCGTCTTGGTGCGATCCTTCTCCCAGGAAGAGTCCTTTTCTTTTGGATCTGTGTTACCTGCTGCTCCAGGAAAGAATAAACAAGAATAAACAAGATTGCTTGCATTTTGCTTGGCTTAGAGTGTCATAGCTATGAAAATTGTCCTCATTACCCTTGCAAATGCTATTGCAAAGCTTCCTCCTGGGATACCCTGATTAGTCATTGCTTTAGTATTAAGCTAGGATACTTTGTGTTGCTTGCCAGGGATCCTGTACAATCTCTACCTTTTGGTGCTTGATAATAGGCAGCTCCAGAAGTTGGCAGTGGAAGCTACAGAATAAAGCAGTGGGTCCTTCAGAGCTCGGGGACCAGGAGTATTATGGAGACTCAGCTCGCAGTAATTAACTCTGATTAGACACAGCCACAGATGGGCAGCATCTCAGCAACAAATGGACCATTTGTTTTTCTTTGATTTGACAGGAGAGGAGCTCGTAATGCAACAAGAAAATGCCACTTGTAACTTGCTCTCCCCTCCCCGTTGCCCCTTTAGCACCGTCCACCAGTCATCTCTGTGGCCGAGCACGGTGGGTTTGCTGGTCGACTTTTGTGTGTGACAATGAAATCATACCAGGGATGATGCAGAAGTTTCTGTTGCTGCGATGAAGACTTGCTGCTGCATTTGTAATTGTAGTAGCATCTCAGGTCTGGTGCAGGAACTGAGACTTCATGGTAGCCATAAGGTTTAACCACCCAGTGAGCAGATAGACTTTTATAACAGTATCAGGAAGGATGCAACAGATGAATACAGAAAACAAGGCTGGGTAAATGCTAAATAATAATAGTGGATAACTAGATCAGAGTAACAAGTGTATGAAACACATATTGGATGAAAAGCATACTTGCATAAATTAATTTTGATGCAGAAGTTTTCAAGTATGCAAAGGAGTCTCAAATGACATGTGAAAAACCTACCTAGTGAAACTTGAAAGCTTTTTTTCCTTCGCAGATGCCAAAAAAAAACCCTTAAATATTTGTCAAAAAAAATCATTCAGGATGCCCAGTTAACCAGGTTGACTTCAGCAGTGTGGGTTTTACTCCTGAGAATAAATCAGCTGATAACTAGACTTAGTATGGGCATTTCGATATGCTTTAGAAACATTTGCTTCAAAGCCCTTCTGTGCAGGCTGCATAGGCGTATGGACTGACTGACAGGACAGAGCTTTGTCTGGGAGGTTTCAAAACAGAAACATAGAGCTGACCTTTGGGTTTGGTTCTAGGTTTTTTTTTTTTCCAAATGTAGGAATTATATGTTGCAAATGCACAAGGATTAGAATAGGAATAGAGCAGTGGAAGAGAGCACAGGTCTTTGCTTTTCTTGGAAATGGAGGCTACAGGCTTTAGCTTCAGCCTCACCTGGATTCTGGTTACTGCCTCAATGGGAATGATAAAAATGCAGAATCTTCTCATCAGTGGATCTTCTCATTGCAAGAGATGAAACTAATGGCCTAAATTTATGGCTGCTGTGATTTCACTGAATTCGGTAGATCCATGCTACAGAGCCTAACCATATGTTTGCGCTTTTTTAAACACAATAAAGTTGAATGATGCTGATGATACTGTGACAGATGTGATGTCTTGCTTCAACTCCAAAATGCCTCAGAACTTTTCACTGTATAATAATCCAGAAAAGATAAGTGTGGCAATAGCGAAGTTGCATATTTGATGCTCAAGTCTGGTTATTGGACTAACAAGAATAGCATCATGGGATTTGTCAGAAAAGGATTTTTCTTTAAGTACTCTGTATACAAGTAAGATGTGAGCTGAGCAAAAATAACATGTCTGAGTTCAAACTTAAAAGTCCAAAAAGAGAGAATGATGGTACCAATGTGACCCATGTGAGACATGGCTAATAACATGAAGTGATAAAAATAATTAATTTTCTTAATACACTGATTATCAGCAAGGTAGCGGAGCTCCTGCTGCTCTACCATGCTTTAACTGAACTTTTAGGTGTAACTTGACAAAAGTAGAGGTTAAAATTCTTCTCTGCATTGGATAAGGTCTTATCTTCAGGCTGCTTGGGAAAACAAAAATGGATTTTTGGGGGGCATTTGGGACTCTGTTCAAACACCACTGAAATCAGAGGGTTCTTTCCACTGGCTTTGGATTAGAAAATAAACTGATGGGGTGAGGAAGGGTCATCTTTGAAGGACTCAGGAGATGTTAATTCAGCTCTTGGCTGTGCCAGGGCTTCCTAGGATGATCTTGGGAAGACTGCCTTGTCTGCTTCTGGAAGTTTTCCATTTGCAAAGTCAAATGATACTGCTTCCTTTCTACCACTTTTTGCCTGGCTTGTCCTTGGAAACTATTTGTGTAGGATCCATCCCAGAGTCATGTTTGTACTGCATCTACCACACTGGAATCCCAGCTGAGGTAAAATTACAAAGAAGGACATCAGAATGAATGGAATAAGTGATTTGGTGGGAAGGATATTAATTATTAAATATTATTTTGAAAACAAGCAGTTCAACTAGCAAAACATTAGAATATTTTGTACTGCATTAGTACTATTCATTTTAAATTCTTAAGTCAGATTGGTCTTGCTTGCTGTGCTGGAGTTAAAAGACATATTGACAAGAAAGTGTATTTCATTAATTCTTTCTTAACATTTCACCAAGGTAGAAATGTCCACTAAAGGATTAGCAAATTTGAACTTTTGTCTTAGTCGTGATCACAGAAATGCTTTGTTATAATCCTTTATAAACAATTATCCACGTCCTATGTTATAATCTTGAGGGTGAAAAAGAAGGCTGGCATTTCATATTTTGGTGTGAATCTGAAACATGCAGCACATCTTTCAGTTTCTGAAGATATAAGACTAGATTCTTCTCTTGAATCTGCTACTATAAATATGAATGACACTTCCAACACTAAAAAAGGTTATGGCTGCAACTTGGAGAAAAAACAGGGTTATGGTTTAGTCAGAGAGAAAATTCATTATACACTCAATGAAATAACAAAGAAATAAGAGAATCGAGAATATCAGCAGGGCTTTCCAGAATTTATTTTGGTGTTTATATAAAATTGTGCAAACAAAACACCACAGAGAATCCTAGATATGTTGCATTCTTTGACCATGCTCCAATCACGTAGCTGAAAGCCATTAAAAAAAGTAGGTATATCTAAAATTATAAATCCAACAGCTATCCTACCTCAGCTCTCCCTCACCTGAATTGTAGCCAGCATCTCTTAGAACTACCTCAGGCTTTTGGGAATGTGGCAGGGGGGACTGATTTTCAGCCTAACTAGATTAAGATATCCCACATACTGTCTCTGTCTCAAAGTTGGCACAACCACGGTAAAGCTCCACTGAGCTATTTCATACCAGCACTGGAGTGGTGGCAAGCAGCACAAGACCCCACCACAAAACAAGCCCTCCTGGTTTGGAATAAAAAGGCAGCAGGTTGTGATTTCTCCTTTCCACTGAGGTATCCAAAGGATGACTGACCCTCTGTCCATTGCATTTGATAGGAACGATCTGGTGCTACATCTTGTCGGTAGCATTATATTTGGCATCTCCAGGGCTTGATTCAGTAGCAGGATCCAGAAAGGCTTCACATTTCCTATTGCTGTCACATATTATCCTAAGAATCAAAATCATTAACATCCTTCAAACAGCTTGCTGTGAGATGAGTCAGTAATTAACAGCAGCAGTACCATCAAGCCTGGGAGGTTGTATCTAACAGGCAGGCACATTTTAAATGAACAGTGAAGTTTTTTAGGAGCTATTGGAAGAGATTCTCCTTCTTCATTAGAATATCAGAAATAACATTCTTATGTCTGCGCCTCTCACCATTCCTCTCTACTTAGTTTCAGCAGTCTAATTGGGATAGGAACTCTTTCCATTCTAAATTTTCTGGCCATGCATCCCATAGATACACTGTTGTTCATAATAAATCATGAGCAATAGGGATCCAAATGTGCTTAATGTCTATAATCACCCAAGGCAGATTTACAAATGAAACCTATGTTTATTATGGCAACTGATCAGGAAATTCTTCTTTCAAGATAATAACATTCACTCAGAAAGAGTAGAAGCACAATAATTCAAAATCTTTGGCAATACAAAAGGAAAAAAAGTTAAGCTGCCATGTTTGGATAAAAGATACAAACCCAGGTGGGTAACTATTGCACCTGACATGATACAAAGCCAGTCTTTCCTGGGAGTAGAATGATGTTTGGCAAGATAGCAACAGAGTAAAAAGCTAGCATTTTTCTAGCTTTAATAGCAAAGAATACAAAGGGTCAGATCTATCATGTCTTTGTTAAGTCAAGTCCATAGAGACTTTTCTTGACACAACCAGATCTATCAAAACAGGAAGAAAACACAGTTAGCAGCCAGTAGTAACAGATTCTTGTCAGGTTCCCCAAAATTACTTTGAAAATATCTTTTTTTCAATGCTAGACTTGTCCCTGGCTATTAAACATCTGCTCAATTGTAGAAATACTTGAAAGATTACTTGGTGATAAAACTCAGAATAAAATAAAAGTCTTTCTAGTCCAGGCTGATAATATGTATACACACTTCATAAAATAGATCCCCTTCTGATGGTCTTATAAGACAGCAGGAAAGAGACTCAGGTGAAATTTGTCTATGCTTAAGTTAGGCAGCTGATGCTAATTTAGGAAAGCTCCCTTTGAAACTATGATAATACCTGTTCTAAGCAAAAGGGGGGAACTTTCTCTACCTGAGGAAACATTCACATCATCTGGACCATGTTTAAACCCTCCCTTGTTCCTTGAATTTCTTTATAGAGCACCACAGCAGTCTGTAGAGGCTTCAGCTGTCAGGTGTACGCCTATTATACCAGCTATGCCATAAAAAACCAGTCACTGGCCTAAAGCATTTGCAGATGAAAGCCTAGTCCTACAAAGATTCTCATAGTGTGCAAATATTTGGGCAGAACTCAGTAGGGCTGCATAAAATATCTCAGTTAATTATGTGCTTAAGTGATTCCAGATCAGGAGCATACATGGTATCGACAGCAATAAACAGAACATCAATTCTCTCTAAATAAAACTGGTATTTGAAAGAACTACCAGGGTGGAATGTCTAAGAAAGGTAAAAGACATACAAATGAAATAAAATCACCTAGCCCAAAGAAGTGCAGTGACAACTAAATGGAGATAGAAGGGTTACAGACCTGTGACCCACCCTGCTAGTGTAAAAAAAAATGCTGTGGGAAGAGCATGTGGTTTATGGTGATGTTTTGGATTAGCCCAGAGGGACTAAGGGTCACGTCATTGGGACTGTGGGATGGCCTGTTTGCCTTTTGGCCATCCAAAGGGGCTCCCCTCAAAGGCTGTGAGTACCTGTGAGGGTGTGAGCTCCCAGAAGACAGTTGGTTGTTGTTCTCACTAGATCCTAGCTGTGGGAAGCTGAGAAGAAATCAGCTCTATATATGGTATTCCCTTGAGGTCCTTCCCTCGAGGGTAAAAGCTTTTGAAGAGGGATGGTGGGAGGATTAAAAGGTATTTCTGGCACATCCCTGACTGATGAAGGAAACCACTAGAAAGCAACCTGGTCTTCTGAAAATGTAGTGACAGCAGTCACTAGAAATATGCAGTACTGCTGGTCCAAACCTACCATCCCCACCTGAGGCCATCCTTTCCCCGAATCCAGCATGCATAGGGCTGTAGGTCCGAGTTTCCCAAATATGCTGCAAAATTGTCTCCTGAGTGGACACTCCGTGCATTGCTGAAGAGCAGCTGAAGGAGCTGATAAAGTTACTTAACAACAGAACTGGAAACACAAGGTATAAACACAGCTAGTGAAGCTCAGGCAGATGTTGCTGAGTCCTTTCTCTGCAGCATAATGATAATGAGGAGACAGCTATCCCTCCTCCCATATGTCCTGGCATCTCAAAAAGGGCGAGCGAAGAAGGAGGAAAGGGAAAGGCTGTGTGGTCAGCGGGCGGGGTGAGACCACCACCTCTCACCCATCCTTATCGGCCTCCACAGAGACACACAACACTCCTTTCACAAGGGTGTGTAAAATAGTCTTCAAAGCGATAGCAACGGAACCAACCGAGAAATGGTCTGTAAAAAGAATTAAAAACAAGAACTTTTTTTTTTTTCCTGCTCTCTTTTTTCTCTAAACCCAGCCTGAAAGCAGAATTGGCAGCTCATAGATCTGCATAATGAAACATCCACGTTAAGTAAGTCACCTCTGAGGGTCCCTTTCTTTTATTTTTGGAAAAGGACACACCTGTACACCCTTCCATCAAATGTCACAGTATGTGTCACATATATATTTCACATTGACAGCAAAAAAGGGAAGTGTACAAAATGTACTAAGCTTTGAGAAACCCAAATATATGCTCTGCAAGTTGCTGACCACCCTCACCTCTGTTGCAGTGGGAGCTGCAGGGGCCCAGAAGCTTTGCTGAAGGCACACATGGAAATAATAAATTAGGGGTTCACAGGAGGGAAGGGGTTCAGGGGTTCTCAGAGCTCTGAAAGTGAAAATATTATGGGCAGGGGAAGAGGGGGAGAGAAAGAGGGGAAAAATAAAAACAAAATGAGTTGACAGGAGCTAGAAAAGAGAATAGAGAAAAAAGTTAAAGAATGAGATGCTATATATGATTAAGGTCAAAAAAGTAGCTGGAACACAGTGAAAAGAAACCATGTGGTTTACTGTCACAGAAGTAATTGAGTGCATCTGTTTTTATAATCAACCACGTTTATAGGAACAATACACAGAAGGACTTGAAAACTCAAATCATAAATACTTGGTGCTAAATTTTTTGCCCATAACAGAGATGTGAATAATAACGAATAACAGGAGAAGTCACAGTAAACTCAAAATCATGGTCCAGTTTTCCCTCTCCATAGTACAAAAGTAATGAGACATTTCACGACAATGAAAGAAAATACATTTTTTTAATGGCCATTTTTTATCCAATGAACAGTGAACTGATGTAACTTGTTATTTTGTTGTCTAAAACATGGTATATACAAAGATTTCAGACTGGATCTGACAATACTTGTACAAATAATGAATTAATTCCCACACACAGCAGGCAAAAGAAAAAGTCCTGGGGTTTTTTTAACTATTTGACTACTAACAGACAGACACTGAAAGGAAAGTGTCCCGGTGATGGGTTTTTCATTCCATAGTTGCCCCCTAAATTGTTAAATACTCTTTCCACCTAGACTGTCATTATTCATGGACTTCAGGGAGCGGGACCACGGGCATGAAATCTGAAAGACTAGCATAGTATGATCCTTCCATTAAAAAAAAGAAATTACTGTAATAGACTTTGTTTCATGAATGAAACTATACTTTCTTGTACAGTGGCCTTGTTCTGTCTCACATGTTAAAAATTAGTACTTGCTGAAGATCCCCAGGAAACACCTGTTAATGGCAGTGACTTGATTACTGTGAGCTGGTAGAAATCAGTCGTATATTAAGAATGAAGGATCAAACACAGCATTGGCACGGTGAACATCTTTGTATACGAATGATTTAAAGACACTTTGCAAGAACAGACTTGTTAACTTGTAAGGCAGTGCTGAATCAGTATTTAGCCAGAATGATAAGAACAACCAGAGTATTTGCTTAGTTAAAAATGAGAAAGGTTGCAGAGCATGTACAAAAATACAAACATTTGAGGGAGTGAGACTACCAGGTGACTAGCTGAAGGCGATAGTTGTCCCAGTCCTGGCAAAAGGAGATCCTGCTGATCAAAATAATTATGCAGGTGAAAGCTTATAATCAGTACTGAGAAAAATTCTGATGAAAGTAATAGCCAACAGATCAAAGCTTGTTTTAGAAGGAGTAGTGAGAGAAAAACAGTGTGGCTTCAGATCAGGATGAAGTTGCATTAATCAGATATGCAAAATTTTACTGTTGACGGAAAAAAAGGAAGAATGGGGTTTAAAAGCACTTGTTATTTTCCTTGATGCTGTGAAGGCATTTTATTTGGAAGCAGCCATTACAGAACACAGCAAAAACGATACAACGTTCAGATAAGCACATCGGTAGTACAAATGCTGGGAACTCCTGTGGTGCTATAGGAATTGGCAGAAAATTAAGCAACTGGTTCAAACCAAGTCTGGTATGAAACAAAGGGCTATGAATTCACCCACACTTTCATCACGTACTTCAAATGGACATTAGGATAGTGAATGAGTTGAAGCATGTGACAATGGAAGATCTGCATTTCACATTATGCAAATTACATTGCATAATTGTCAGAGAAATGAGCTAAAGTTGATTCTCTCTGCTAATTGACAAAATTGCTGCAGTCATCTTGGGTTTTAAAATCTATCAATAAGAGAAAGTATTTCTGTCCTGGGAAGAATAGGCACTTTTTAATATGTGCCTAGGGAATTTAACTGGTGCTAAGGAAAGGAGGAATCAGTAAAAGATGTGCTTAGCCAAAAGCTTAAAACATGAAAGCATATATGTACTGCAAGAGAGCACTAACAGTCTATAGGCCAGAAGTGGCTGCATTAAATAAGAGATCTGACTGTTGCTGATGCAGGAGTTCCTCCAAAAGTAGCGGGCATTACACAGTGTAAGAGTGGCACAGAAATTAGGAGCAGGCAAGGATGCCAAATCAAGGTTTGGGATTGGCTACAGTGGAAAAATGTGACGATGAAGAGGAATCCTGGAGAAGGGACCCAGATGAGAGAACACCAAAGATATTCATGCACACACATGGCTAAGGGCTAAACTGATCCCCAGCCCCATGGCAGGCCCTTTCTGACAGAAATGGGACTGAAATGGATTTGACAAAGGCATAAGCTCTTGACAAGGGTGTTATACGGCTCCTGAGTCTGCAAAAAAAAAATGAGGCAGGAAAGAAGACATATTAAAGTCTCTGCCTTGGCCAAATTCCAACTCAATTAATTACAATCTGCCTTTTAAAATTCCCCCTGAAGTTTCAGCTAGATAATATATTCTTCCATGCATGTCCTGCGAGGCTGAGAAACGTCGCAGCCCACCGCTGAGCTACCCTTTGCAGATAGCACGATTTCTGCATGCAATGCTTATGTTAGGTCAAGCTTGTGAGGCCTTGGGACCCTGGAAAATGAGAAGTGCTTGGTAGAATGAAGATGATGAAACCATACAATAACAGTGGCGGTCACTTTGCTATAAATCTTCCTGATGTGAAATTTTTTGGTAAGTGTGCTCATAAAACCTCACTTCTGCCTTCTAGTGGATAAAAGATAGGAGAGCACTGCAGCAGAAGAGAGAACTACTGAAAGGAAAATTGGCTTTGGATTCCTCAACATCATTATTAACAAGCCCTGAAGATCAGACGCAAGCAAAAATTTTGTCATTTTTACTCATAACAGTGACTATTGCATACACTTCTCACCTTGAATTCCTTTGATTGTAATAGCACAAAGCCCAGCTTTTCTCTTTTAGTATGAACTCAACCCTACATGGAAGGCCAAGGATACTGAGGTGTTTAATACTGGGCTGATTGTGATTACAACAGGTCCTGCTGCATCCACTTCTGATTATACTGTAAATAACTCTGCCACTAATACAGAGGACAGAAAAAAACCCTTTCCTTTGCTGCCAGTAGACTTTGTAAGAAGGCGGTTTTCAGACTAGCAGAAGCAATAGTGCATATGAAATGCAGATTGCCACATTTTTCTTTATATAAGCAATTGTTGCCCAGTTTGGTTTCCAAACAAGCTCCGTATCTACAACTGACACTGATGTTCTAGAAATCTTAAAATTAGGCTAATAGCGTGAAAAGCAATGAATGCAAATGTAAAGATTCCTCTGAGCTTGATGAACGAGTCCCCAAATCTATACATTTCTGTATACTAGAAATTACAAAAGAACCCAATGGTTCCTGGATGAGTGGTGCAAGGGGTAAGCTAGTTAAGACTTGCTGGAATTATTTTCAAACGGAAGAGTTTCATTCTTTTTTTTTTTTTTCTGATACACATACACATTTTTTCGTGTAGGAGAATAAAAAGAGCAATGGAACCACTTGTCCAGTTAGATGTTTCTTCTGTTTCTGGGAAGGAAGAGCCCCTGGCAACCACACAGGCTATGACCGAGTGGCTGGGGAGCAGCTCTGCTGAAAAGGACCTGAGTCATTTGGTGGTCAGCGAGCTGAACATGGGCTTACAGTGTTCCTGGCAGCAAAGAAGGCCAACAAAATCCTGGGTTCTATGAATAGGAGCACAGGCTGTCTAAGAGTTTGTACAGCGTCCAACCTTGGAGGACTGGGAGACAGGACTAGAGCCCTCCTGAGTTTCCTTCCAATCTGAACTCTTCTGTGATTCTCTGATTTCACATTTCCCTAGGCATAAAAACTATCCATAGTTACAGGATTTTGAGATGTCCTGTTAGAAATAAGACATTTCTGATTATTATCTAACAACTCCAAAGACCTCGGGAGGAAACATCTCTTTTTTGCAGTCAGTGAAAGTTTTGATATTACTTTAAATGGTGCCAAAGTTTTGCCCTTTGGCTCAAATCCTCACTCTGTTACTTCGGCTTGTCTTTCAGTGGCTGTGGTGGAATCCAGCCTTGGCTTGGGGTCAGGCATTGCAGGTCTGTGTCCAAGCCTCTTCTCTTAATCACATCTTAAGTCTGTTAAAACTGCAGCACCAGGCGAAGGTTAACAGTCTCCTGCCTTTGTCCCTTCTGCAGTAAATCACTTACAAATCTTTCTAGTGGACTGTAAAAACTGAATGATGTCAAGTACATAACAAGCATTTGGAAAGGGCAGGACCTTAAAAAAAGTCTGCAGTGATGTTTATGGAGCATAGATTTGGTGTGAAATTGTGAAATCTTTGGAGGCCTTAAGAAATGGGGCAGCAGAGTTGTTTTCCAAGACAGGCTGCTTGTCCCACTCCCTTCCCTTGCTCCTCTCATAGCTTTCCCCTTTTCTGCAGGGAGACTACTTGCCCCTGAACTGGCTTCTGCCACATCCCCATTTGTCCCACACACACACAAAGAGAAGGGGCAGGCTGAAAAACTTCTGCTGAACTCCAGTAACTATCTAGAAGTGAAGTGGGGAACATGAGTCATTTCAAAGATGAGGTAAGTGGAGTTTCATGGAGTTTGTTTAGAGAAATTTGGCTTCTGACACTGACTTTCACATGAAGAAAGCATGTTCAGGAGATCCCTAAGGCTTCCCATGAGACATATCCAGCAGGTGTGATAAGGAATGCCAGGATGCTGGTCTTTAGCTCTGGTGCACCATTGCTGCAGAGCAAGGTGTCAAGTGCTTGAGTCAAATTTCAAGTGAGCATCACTGAGGCCTCCTCCACCCACTCCCACTTGCAAAAAAGAAAAAATAAGACCAGTGCCTCTGGCCATATCCACTCTTGACATTTGACAGTCATTAAAGCTGAGTTTATTCTTTCTACGGCTTCTCATTATATCAGCTGAGGTGATGCTCTCTCTTCTGTCCTGACTTGGAAACTCTCCCTTCTCCAGATAAATCTGGGGGTTCAAGTGTTATAAGTAGGGTTGTGATCCTAACAGAAATTTATTTTCATCTAATGCTTACACTACTAATTCAGATTATTTTTCATTATTTGGGATTAAATATTGGCATGGGATGCCAAATGCTAACATGTATTTGTGTTCCCATAAAGTTGCTGGTTTGAGTGGGCAGTGAGGACTGGAACAATTTGGAAAATTGTGTTTGGGGCCAAGAATGGTGAGGGTGAATGAGGGTATTTTTCTAACAGAGAGCATAAACCACCTGGAGGCCACTCAGTACATTCCTACAGGGAGGAGGAGATCCCTGCTGAATGTGCAGGGAGTGGTTCGGAGTTCTTTACTGCCTTTGCTAATGAGACATATTTGGCTTCTTTAATAAAACTGGCTTTGGTAACTGCACTTTGAAAGGGAAGGACAATGTGCAGCACCTAATAGCAGTTATGCCACTGAAGGGCTTCAGTGATTTTTTTTATTCTCTGTAGAGGTTTCAGTAGTAATCTTCAGTCACTTTCAGACAAAAGTCTAATATGACAAATTTTACAAATGATGAAAAAGTTTTATCAGTATTGAGTTAATAAAATGGCATTGCTTACTTAGCCTCAGAATATGCAATCCATATCTTTTCTTATTAAAACTAAAACAAAAAATACACCTTTCAGGACAAACAATTCCAAGATTATTTTTTCCTAGTGATCATCTCTGATGTGCTGTTTGTCACTAGGGATGGCATGTCACCTGCTGAGGATAATTGTGAGAGAATGTCAAAAAGCTGAGGATTGCCTCCATTCCTTCATCATATTCTTCACTGGCATGTGTAGGCCAGCAGAATTCAGAGCTGAGCCCCTCTCTGAGATGTCTCCTTATTCCTCCTTCAAACTTCAGTGACTATCCTGTGCACCTCAGAGCATTCCTGCTTTGAAGTTCGAGTTAAAAATGGATTTTTATAGCAGCTCTTGAACGCTCTCTTGTGGTTAAAATAGCAAATACTTTTAATGTCACATCACCTTTTCAACCCAATTTTGATTAACAAATCATTCACAATGGCTCATGTATTTCCGAGTTAAAAAGATGTTTAAATTGCAGTTATAATTATTGTTATAACTATTATAATATTTTATTATAATTTATTCTTAAGCACTAGAGTAGTGTTTTTCAATACAGAAAGTACGAAGAGTGAGTCTAATATCATTTCTGTGCATCAAGTAAAATTTTTCCTTTTGTTTGGCCAACTAACAATTTTCATCCTCGACTGTGTTTGCAAAGGTCAGTGGTCACTGAGAATTCATGTTAGCCGTAAATATTAAGTCCTTCCTTCCTGCATATTTTCCCACATATTTCAGGATTTCTTGCTTTCCAGAGGAGCCATTCAAGCTCCTCATAGAAGCCCTGAATGTATGTCACAGAAAATTATAATTTTTCATTTCACAGCAGAAAGCAAAGTTGAGAAAGAACTAGGTGACCCAGTTATGAAAATCTGGCAGCTCCAAGACCAAAGGACAGATTAAAGCAAAGAATATGCCACAGACAGTAATGACAAAATGCTTGTTTTGTTTTTGAATAATTAATAGATCACAAGCCTGTGTCCAAGGGAATATTTGCATGAAACATTATTTACATACCTTTTCAAATGTTAATTGCAACCTGTCTTGCAAAAACAAACACACTGGTTCACAGACACACATTATTTGAATGTTTTCTTTTTTTTTTTTTTTTTGTCTACTCCCTATTTAAAGACCATGTCTTCTTATTTGTTTGCCTTTCTTGTCACAGTTACTACCTTAATCCTCATTGTCAGTTTAAACATCAGACTGCTTTTCAAGTAGTCTGAAGAAACTCGGAAAGCTGCTCCAGTAACAATCCTACAAGAAAATCCTGGATCACATAAGGCCCTTGGTAAGTATTGTATCCCCAGTATTTATTCCAAATCACACATTTGTGGATTTTGATTTTGATACAGTATTCCTTCATTGCAACCAATGCAACACATCTCTTACAGTGTGAGCCATAATCTGCCAAATAATGGCACTTTTGCAGACTCTGAGTTCTGGACCAAACTAGCTCCTGTCACAGAACCAAACACACACACGGCACGGCTCTAAATTACATCAGCCTTTGCTGACTTCCTGGTAGCAATTTGTAGTCCCAAAATAACTGGAATTCAGAGCTCCTCATTCTCCAATCTCATCTTCCAGCTTCCTCCAGCTCACTGTCAGACCAGGGCTTTATCCCTCTCCAGCATTTGTCCTACTAACTGCTGCCAACTGCAGGTCTCGGCTCTTGCCTTTAGCTCTTTGGGTCTAACAAGGCCTCCTGTCCCCAAATGGACTCTGATCCAGACGTGGTGATGCAAAACGAAACTCGGTGGTAGGCCTGTGCAGGGTTGATGTAAACCTGCTTCCATGTTTACAAGGAAAACTTTCTGTTAACAAGCAAATTGCAGTCCCAGATGATTTTTCATGACATTTCTCAGCCTTCATCCTGATGACAATTTCTTGGTTATTAAGTAATTAAAACATGATGTAATTAATTTTACTTTCTAATTAGATAATTGTTCTGTCATTGCAATTCTCAGAGTGTAACATGTTATTATTGCAATATGTTCGTTACTGGTGTCAGTGAATCAAAATTACTTTTTTTTTTTAAACCTTAAATCTTGTGTTGGTCCTCAGATAAACTAGCTGTGCTACAGTCTCCTCATGGAAAGCTGTTCCCAAATTTCTGATTTTCTCAGCTGCAGTAGGGTCTTACCCTGTGTGTTTCTGCCTCAGATAGCTGCCCGGTGAATAGCTATATTGATCTTCAAACACATTTATAACCCATTAATCACTGGAGGCCTGGGGAATAAAATTTCCCAGTGAACTTGAAGAGTTTGGACTTGAAGAGTCCTTGAACTTAATTTCATGACTGCAAAAGACAACATGCCAAAAGTGACTGGCTATAGTCATGTAAAGGCTATCGGGGATGGCTCCACGAAGGAAGGAGAGCCAGGAGCCGAGCACAAGGAGAGCCCGGGGCAGTGACCCCACTGACAAAGTGCAATCCTGAGGTACCCACGTGTGGCCGGGTTGGTGACAGTGATGGCTTCCATCGAGAGGCCATCAGACAAGCTGAGGGGACAAGTCAGGGTCCAGCCAGGAGGTCCAGCCACGATTAGCAGGGCGCAGGGCTGAGCAGGGGCCTTCTACAACAAAGTTGAGGCTCAGTGGCTTGAAAGAAAAAACTTATTGAAGCACAGGCAAAAATTAGGAATAAATATGAATTTATGTAGGTGATCTCTTTATCTGTTTTTACATGCTTTTTGTGGCTTGAGGGTTTTTTTGTTTGTTTGGGGCTTTTTTGAGCAGAAGCATTGGCAATTCTTTAGTGGAAGAATTGTTCAGCTTCCCTGGGATGTGTATGTCCTTGAGGAACGTTTTTATGTATGCCCCCAAGAGTGCTAAGCAGTCAGAAAGAAAAAGGGCTAGAGTGCCAGTGGGCACTCCTGAAGACAGTGTGTCTTTGAAAGGCAGCTGTAACACCAACATATTTGGAAATACTTGTTTAATGCAACCATTAATTTTTATTCAGATGGACCTTTAGCATAAGGTCTGTGATTAGTCTTCCTCAAAATAGCCCAGCTGAGCCTCAAATACTGACTGTAGCTAAGAATTATCAACCCATCCTTGCTGTCCTCTAGACTGGAGATATTTTATGTCTACATGGATAAAGGCTTTCTGCATTCTCTTCATGCAAGTATTCATTGTGAGATGCAATTCTATTCACTCCAAGGAAATGTCATCTATATTATTACTTTATCTTCTAAACAGACAGAGGTAAACACTACAACAGTAGATAGATGCATAGACAGAAATTATTTAAATATGGTCAATATGTTGTTAACCATAAACCTGTAGGTCCTCAAAATCTTCGAAAGGTAGGACATTTGTGCTTTAATATATATAAAGAACTACAAAACATCCTGTGATTTTCTTTTCTTTTACTTTGTGGTTACATCAGTAGAATTTAAAGATTGTACAGTAGAATGTAAGATACAACCTGTATCTGTCCTTGGATAAGTGCAGAGGTTACAAATGCTGTTGTTTACATCAGCTTCCAGTTCTTCTAGTTGTGCTTACTAAGCACACTTTTATTTGCCACATAAGAATATTTTGTATAAGAAGGTTTAAGTATTTCCTGTTCCTTTCTGACTTTGCTGTACTGGAAAACAGACATTAGGTTAAGAAGTGTAAATGAGATGACAAACCCTGAGATAAGCAGGTCAGTATAAACAAATACACAAGAGCCAGACTGCAAAGAGGCATCTTCTCATCTCAGTGCACAGGGATTTACGCATCAGCACTATTTTCTGTTTTCACACTGGGAGAAACTTTGCCTTTTGAAAGCTCATAATAAGAGTTTTTCATCTGGGAAACAAATTTAAAGCAACAGATTGATCTAGCCACTTGCAAACTGATCTGTATACCAGGTCTTTCTAAATTAAATTACAGATGCTCCGCCTCTATTCATGAAACATCCTAAGTGTCTGGAAAATGAAGGAAATGAGTAACAGCCGGCATAAATTTGTCAAAATCAAAATGTATCAAACTATTTAATTTCCTTCCATGAAGAATATCACACAGACAGAGGAGAAGCAGGTGACATTTTCTGACTTTAATAAGGCTTCTAATACTTTCTCACACAAATCACAAGCAACCTGACTAAACATGACCTAAATGAAACTACTGTGAAGTGGGTGCAAAGCTTGTCTGCTTAAAGAATAACTGTCAGCGATTTCCTGTCAAAATGGAAGGATGTATGAAGGAGGGTATCACTGGAATTTGTTCATGTGTCCATGCTAGTTAATATTTTCATTATGCCTAGGTGGTAGAACAGATGATATGAAAGCTGTGGGAAAAAGTCAGATACTTTGGAATCAAATGTGAAATGGTCAAAAAAAGAGATGAAACCCAGTGTGGACAAGTCCACCTAGGCAGCAATAAACAACTTCATAAACTCATGCTGAGGGATAATGTGTTAGCCAGTATTTCTGCAGAAAAAGATCTGGAGGTGATAACGAATTACAGGCTGAACCTTGGTGAACAGTGTGATTTTGTTGCAGAAAAAGCAAACATCATATCTAGTTGCATGTATAATGTGAGACACATTATGTAACTGTATTGTGATATCATCATTAACATGGACTTAGCTGGAGTAACATATCCTGTTTTAAGTGCTACATTTGAAGGTCCGTACAGGCCAATCAGAGATAGCATTGAGGAAAATGTCAAGAATAGTCAGAGGTCTAATAAACTTCACCTATATGGAAAGGTTGAAAGAACTGGGGTTGCTTGACTTAGCAAAGAAACCTGTGAAGAAATACAACCGTATTACCATATTGTGTTAGAAAGATAGCTTTCAAGAGAAAGAGAAAAACCTAGCATTTTTGTCCAGGATATTTAGGATGAGAAGTAGGAGCATCAACATTAAAGTAACAGAGATTCAAATTACATGCAAAGACAATTTTCTCTCATGAAGCATTAAATAACTTGCCTGGGAGACTAACACTAGCAGGCCATCCCAGGACTAAACTGCATCCTGAGTCCAGCCTATCCTATTTCAGCATTATGGATTCCGTAAAATAACCAGTCATCCTTTACCTTCAAGTTACTTTCAAATTTATGCCTCCCTTACCTTTCTTATGTATGGGATACGCAGGAAGATTTTGATGTAGCAGTTGGAGAGCGTAAGGCTTGATCAGCAGTCTTAAGGTTCACTTGGAAACTACGTGCTGGGACCATGAATAACTTACAAATATCATTAGAAAAAAACTTTGTTTTTCTAATGACTATGTACAACCAAATCAGCTGAAGAGGTGAAGAGCTTAGATACCATTTATTGGGGGCTAAGTGGCCAGGCAGTAGCTGGATCCAGCCTTTGAGTGTGAAGAACTATTTGAACTCCTCTGTACATAGATTCGTAGAAGTCAAGGGAAAAAGTTGGTATTGGACACATCACAAGCCCCATGTTACCCATTCCATCTAGGGTAAAATCATTTCTATTTGCTAAAACATAAGGTTTATACAGGTATTCTGTCTTAAACTGGAGACATCAAAAGATGGAGAAGATATCACTCCACCTGATAGTTTGCTCCAGCTGTTGATCTTTCTCACTGATAAAATATCTCTCTCCCTCAATTGCAACCTTGGTAGCTGCCAGAGCCCTGAGTGCACTAATAAGCTTTAATTGCCCTGAGCAGCCCCACCTAGGGTCTCTATTCACTGCCTCCACCCATGGGCCCAGGAGCCCTATTTAAGCTCAGGCCTGGACCTAGACCTGTGTCATGTCATGGACTCTGACTATGGGGATCCTGACCTACAGTTGGGTGCTTTGGCTTGATTTTGATTCTACTTTCTTGCTGATGGGTTCTCTAATGACCTGGACAGGGTCTGCTCTGCTCCCTCCCTTGGCTACTACAGGGCTGTGCTATGCTGCCATGCTTGGTGTGGCCTCACCCAGGGACTAGCTGGCCCTTGGTACTCCCTGACAGTTTCTTTGGCCTCCAACTACTGATTTTTATGATATCTTCCAGGACTGTATTGAATATCTTTTTAGTAAGTACCATTTTATCTCCATGGTTAAAAAGAATAGCTTTTTGAAACAAAAAAGGAATTGTTTTTTTCAGTTGATTATGAGTTTTAGATGATAACAACTCTAAATGTTCTCCAGAAGTAGATGTCTAAGATACTTAGACAGTGATAAGCTCAATTTAACTTACAGCCTTGTGATACTCTCATTTAATTAGTGTGATACAGTAAAGTGGCTGACAGGTGAAAAACAAAATAAACAAGAAAACCCTAAAACTGAATAGAAAGCTGCTATTTAGGAAGATGCTTTGGTTGGAGCTGCAGCATTTATTGTAGCACTACCCAATATTTACCTTAACAGTAAGGAAATAAATACAAAATTACTTGGTACAATTTACAAATACAAAAAGATTGCTGAAAAAGCAAATTAAAGGGAAGACAGGTGTAGAACAGTCTGCATAGTATGGTAAACTGGGCCCATTCAAATTTGCCAATTCAGGCAAATATAAAGGCCTAAGAGGTTTTGAACTGCTTTTCAGTGTTGAGATGTCTTCTTTGGTATGCGTGACCAACCTACTCCCTTCCTATGTTGGGACTTTGTAGATTAAAATGAAGGTTTGATCTACTTTGCATATAGTTTATGTAGAAAAGTAGTGTCCCTGACTGGTTATTTACTTCTGTAAGCTGAAGACTTTTGTAAACAATTGCTTCAACCAAGGGCCAAAGCACTGTGTGACATCAGTAGAAACAGAAACACACTTTATAATGATTTCCCATCAGTGGCTATGTAGGGAAATATATCATTTAGGGGCATTTAATCAATTTTTGCTGTATTGGATTGAAATTATGCTAGTTTTGACTAAACACGCCATTAGACTTCATTTAATCTCCTCTGAACCCAAATAATTTTTGAATTTTTTAATTGATCTTGCTGCTAACACATCAATGTTTAACATTTGTGATAAAAAAACTTGTAAATTAATTTTACTCAGACAAAAACATGTACTCAGCTTTCAATCCTTACTCACAGAGGTTTATTTTGTCTGGGTTTAATTTTATTATGAAAGTTAGCCAGCCTGAGGGTTTAGATAGAATGGGAATTTATCTCCTCTAAGCAAATTCCTTTGAGAAAAGGAAACTTAAATACAAAACAAAGCGATAACTTTCTAAAACTGCCTGATAAGCAGGAGGAACCACAGCTTTTGGTTCTTCCTGTTCAAAAGCTTTTGAAATTTGCAGAGTGGGCCCCTCTTAAGACAGCAGAACTAAGTGAAATTTCAGATTCTCCCAGGCTCCTGTTCCCAAACAGGGCTCCTGCTCTGGATTGATATTGCCATAGCTACACTTCTGCTATCCGAAGTATGCAATTTCCAAGGCAGGTAAAAGATATTGTTGCCTCTTCTTCATTACCCTACTTTAAATGTTGCTGTTTTAGAAATTAAGTTTTGGTTTATTTCTTTTTCTAGCCATAATCCTTGTACACTAAATCCGGGAACTGGAAATAGAGGTTGATACTTCTCATTTTCTGTGCACCACCAGTGAAATAGGATCTGCTTTTCAACTTAAGCTGTGATTACTTCTACCCCTGTTTTTACAGTCATGTTCTCAGTGGCTTCTGAAGTCTCATAACATTTCATTAAATCAGTCAGGGAACTGATTGGTGAATAGATCTGTGATAACATGTGAGAAGGGAAATTTAATTTTAGTCTTATAGATCCTACTGACAAAAAACAAACCAATGAAACAACAACAACAAAAAACAACCAAACAAACAAAAACCACAAACCCACAACCCAACACAGAATAAATAGAAATTATTCATTATATTTTGTCCTATTATTCAGAATAATTCTGAGTATGAACAGGGAGCAGACGTGGCAATTAGGGAGAAAACTATGCACCATGGGTCAAAGTTCCTGGTTTGAGGAAGGAGATAACACAGCAACAGGTTGGGAAAGCTGGCAAGATGTAGGTCCAGTTGCTGTGTTGGAAAAGAGGGTAACAAGAAGAAGGAAGGATGCAGGGCTGGGGTACCAGGTTTGAGGAGACAAGCGCACGTCTCCATTTGTCTGCTTTGATTGCTTGTGTAGGAATGGTCTGAACAAGGCAGAGTTGCAAGGAGACACAGCTCATCCTTGGAGCTCACAAGGAACTAACATGAGACCTCACTCTCGCTTGGAAGTAGCTCTTAAGTCACTGCGGAACAGGAATCTTTTTTCTTTCTTTCATTCTTTTTACCTGGAGAAAGAACAACAGGGTAGGGCACTAGTAGTACTTCCCTGTAGGATTTTCCTGAGGGAGCAGCAAGGCTTGGCTTGGTTGGAAGTCCCCGAGCAAGTGGGCAAAGGGAGGAAATCTGAAATGGGAAGGGCTGGGAATGTGTGTCGGGGGTGACAAAAGTGATGTAAGGGGAGGATCAGGAAAAACCCTGCCTGAGACAGTACTTTAGTGAATTTCTATGTCCCCACAGAATATTTATACAACAGTTGAGCCCTGACTATACCAATAAGCTCAAGACTTTCTTTCCCCCATCGTCTTTTTTGTGTAAGTGACTGGTTGTGTGTCTTTTAAATACATCTGTCTCTGTTTTTGCCCTTCAGAGGGCTGGAATCTAAAAAACAGGCAGAAAAGGTGTATGCAGACTTTCCAATTACAGCTGATGTAGAATAATGATGGATAAAAACCCAAAGAAATCTAGCATGGGAGCTAAGTGTCTCCTAAATCTGGATCCCCACACTGCCTGCAGAGGGGTGGAGGCCTTCCTCATCTTGAGCAATTTTGTGGTCTAAAGGCTTACGTCTGTGGAAGTACTACATGTGCTGAGGGGACATTCTCTCCTCTCTTGACTTTCTATAGTGACTAAACAAATGTGACTCCAAGCAACTCCAGAGCTGACCTTCATCTACACATCTCACAAACATGAAATACAATGCCAGATCCTTACAAATAAAAAGATTTGATCTGCACCATAATTATTATGCTGGTGTGACTTCAACCAGCTAGCTAACATCAAAGAAGTCAAAGGTGAAGAGACCTGAATCCAGATTTACAGGCAGATCATGCCACACATGGTAAGTAAGGGGGTAGTTGTCTCTAATAAATGTAAAAGCTGAGACCCACATGCTAATTACAAGTTTGTCATGCTAGAAGTTGCCAGGATAAATCTTGCTCATGTATCAGAAGTGGTTCAACACTTCCTCAAAGTAAAGAGGCTGAGGTCTCAACTCTTCTTTGACAGTGGGGAATTCTTATGTTGGGTGTTCTCTGTCAGGCATTGATGATCAATACTGTTGACACAGAAGTATGATGAATTTGTGGTCACTGTTTTTTGAGGAATGGTATGAAAGAGGTAGATGAATATATGACAGCATGACCTGCCCAAGATTATAAGCACGTTAAGTATTAGAGATATTTTAAGAGTTGAGACTGACTATGCAGTACAGTTTGTTTGTGTGAAAGTTATTTTTGAGTGAACTTTGGAAGTACAGAAATTTTACTTCTAAAGTTGACATGGACTAGGGAACCACATGTACTTCAGCTGTTCCCAGAGACTGCTGAAGCGTCTGGAGATCTGGTATGGAGCCTACGCAGTGATTGCAGCATAGTACCGACGATGAATTATGTGATAATACAAGTGACAGGTATTTTGGTTACAAAGTTGCCATGTTATAATAAGAATCTGTTAAATTAATTTAGTAAGGCTTATCTCATGCTAAATTAACAAATCTCTTTTTTTAAGTATAATATTAAGTCCTCCTTTTGCAGTCCCTGTGTAAGATACTCAATGCTTTACTTATAGTTACTTGTCTTTTAGTATGTAAACTTAGCAGTAGTCTCAATTCCATCTTTGGCTAACCAAAAAGCCATCCAGGGTAATTATGAAGAGCTTTGATGTAGTAATTGTCATGCAATTATTGCTCATGTAATCTCATGTAATAACTGCTCTCAGGAGCAGTATTTTTAACCTTTTTTTTTTTCTTCTTGAGACCATGAACATTTTCTATTTTGTGTTACACTTTCCCATGAAGAATAAATATCTCATGTTGGTGGACAAGATCGGGGCTTCATTCTGGTCCAACATGTATTCTTAATTTATTGTTACTAACTCTCCCACCAGCTCTGATTTGTCAGAGCTTTTATTGCAGGTTTTTTTTAGCTCTTCAGCTATTCAGGTTTTGAGCACAAACTATATTAGGATCCTATGACTTGGCTAAAAAACTTGCTTAAGCTGTTGAGTGCCCAGAGCTTATGCAGAATCACAATGTCAACATAAGAAAAAGGAGAAATGAATAGGAATGGATGAAACAATTCTGTATTATTTTAAAGCATTGTATTTTGTGGTCAAAAAGCCTCAATGTGCTTCACATGTTCATGAAGAAACTGCATTTGACTTGGGAAAAAGGTAACTTCAACACCTGTGTAAGGGGCTTGGAGAAATAAATGCATAAAAATGTTGTAAATACAATGTTACTAAGAAAATCTTCTTGGTGAATAGTGAAAAGAAACAGATTTTCAGTATTTGAAGATATTTATTTTATACTTCATTTATTCGACTGAAATAATTGGGTTGGGTGATTTATTATGCTTGTTTTATAACCTGTTATGCAAAAAGAGGTGATTTGGAAAGCAAATAATCTAATATAAAATGACAAAGCATAGAGCAGCTTCAGAAAACACAGGCACACGTGAGAAGTGGAAGCATAAGAAGCAGTATTTACAGATGGAATGAAGGAAAAAGTCAGTTCAAAATTAACTACTACAGCATGAGGTCAAAGAAGGCAGCTTCTTGCTGGATTATCAACTTGAATTAACTCCTGGGAAGCAAGAATCAGGATGCAAACAAGGGCAAAGACTGCCTGATCGTATTCAGGGATTTGGTGAGGAAGAGTAATAAAACACCTCTCTTGGTGGTGGAGAACCATTAGGTTGGCCCAGGTGTTCAAGAAACAGAGCTCTTTCTTGTGTCAATGTAATGGATTGTGTGGATCCATGATTAAACAGATCCAATAAAAATTCAGCTTTAAAAAACAATGGTAAAAATAATCTTAAACTGGGGTTACAACCAAAAATTCCCTCTCAAATTGGCAATTACTGGGAATTAAATTTTCAGAGCCTTATATTCTTGGACTTCCATCCGTTATTAACATTATCCAATTTATTTAGCTCCCCAGCCTGCTGAAGGCAGTGGCACTTCATCTGTTCCTCACTAAGAAAGCATAGTATTAATTCAAAAATATCCTTTCCTTCACAGAAAACCTGATATTTCAGTACAATGTATTTAAATTAGTATTGATTATTTGTTGTCAGCGTAGAAGTAAAGATTCAGCAAGTCCTAGCTAGACTTGGTGCAGCTTTGGGTCACATAAATGTGTAAGACTAAACTGGAATATGTTACCTAGTATTCAGGGATTGTATTGGGAGAGGTGCAGGTACCTCTACACACATCCCAGTATGAAAGACAAATGAGGCAAGTTTCCAGTGACCAAAATGCAGCTATTAAGGCCCGAATTACACCTGTGGCACGGCATCTCTCTGGAAGCTCTCCCAGAGTTTTAGGGACGTGCCTTAAAGGCATGAGTAGGCTGAAAACACGTTTTGGAGTCCCGCTTATAGCGGAAAGGTACGAGCAGCGAGACGGCCTACACTCCAGGGAGACAACCCGCCACCTCATACCCATCGCCTCAGCGCCCCGCTCCTCAGGGGCGTCCACAAGCCGCCCAAGCACCGCCGGTTGTGTCCCGGGCAGCACAGCCCGGTGCCGCGGCGGGGGTGACCGGCCCACACCGGCTCAAAACCGAGTCCCGGCGGGGCGCGGAGCCGGGGACGCGGCTGCTGTCGGGAAGGCCCGCGGGAGGCCGCCCCGCCCGGCTATTGTGTCTGGGGCTTAGGCGCCCGCCTCGCGCCTGAAAGACCCTACTCCCCCCCAGAGCCGAGCCAAATCGGGGCCGGGCGCCCGCAGCGCGCTGGCGGGCGGGCTCAGGCGTTTTCATCGGGCAGCCGCAAAGGGCGAGGACCCCGCTCCGCTCGCTCCCGGGGCCGCCTCGCCTTACGCGCTGGCGTGCGCGCCCCCGCTCTCTCCCGTCGTCGCGGAGGTGCAGCGGGCGCAGGAGCAGCGCGGGCGGCGGGGCCGGACTCGGCTGAGGCGGCCGTTACTCCAGCGAGAGCGCAGCGCACTGAGTTCCCCTCCCCGCCTACCGCCTCCTCCCCCACCCCGGGCCACTCACGTCACACGGTGAGGAGGGTGGCAAGGCCCCTCCGGTCACCGGGGGAAGGGGGGGTGAGGTGGCGGGAAAGGGCCGAGCTCGGGGGAATTGAACGTTGGACGGCGACAAGCAGCGCCGGTCATGTGATCGCTGCGCGCGCGCCACAGTCATTTCGCTGAGGGGAGGGGGGGGGGGGCCACGCGCGCGCCGGCAGGTGCGGCTTTTCTCGCGCGCGCTCGCGCCCGCGCGCTCCTGGGCGTGGGGAAGCGGCCGTGTGCGCGCGCGCGCCCGCCCGCCCGCCCTCCCGCGTGTCCCCTCCGGCGGCCCGTTCCCCCGTAACGCGCCCTCGCTCTCTCCACTTCTCTCTTCCCTCTTTCTCCGCTCTCGCCTCTCGCTCACAGAGATGCCCTCGGCTACCAACAGCACCATGGCGAGCAGCAGCGGGAAAGCGGGCCCGGGCGGCGAGACTGCCCCGGCGGCGGCGGCTGCCCCCCAGGCAGCGGGCGGCAGCATCACTTCGGTGCAAACCGAGGCCATGAAGCAGATTCTGGGAGTGATCGACAAAAAGCTGCGCAATCTCGAGAAGAAAAAGGTGCTCTCCTGTCCCCCCGCGGGCTGACCCCCCCCCCCCAACCCCCCCCTCCGGTCGCCCACCTTCCTCGCCCCCTCCCCTCCCCCCGGGAATACCCCCGCTCTCTGGCGAGCCTTGCCCCCAGCGTGCGGCCGTCTCAAAGGACCTTGAACCGTTCCCGTTCTATTTTTCCTTCCTCTTCCTTGTGCCGGCCACCGGTCCCCTTCTCCCGGCCGTGCCCTCCTGTTCCCTGGGTGAGGGAGCCTGCGGCCTGCGCGGGTTGTTCCCGGCGTCGCCCCCAGGGGCCGCCCGCTGGAACGTTCCAGAAGGGCGAGCGCCTCTTTCCCGGTCCTTCCCTTTCCCCTTTCGGGGGTCTCCCGGCCCCTTCTGCTGGCCGCCCTCTCCTGCGGGCCCAGGAGCCAACCGGGCGCGGCCCCCGCCGCCCCCCCCGTGCGGCAGCGGCGGAGGGCAGAGCCCGGAGGGGTTGGGACTCCCGGACCCCTCCAGCCCCGCGGGCCGCGGCCGCCTTCTCGTTCCCGGCGAGACCCCTCGGCGGCGCGGCTCCCTTCCCCCTCCCTTCCGCCTTTTGTTTCCTTCAGCGGGGCCTTGCCCAGCCCCGCTCTCGGCTCCCTGCAGGGAACAACCCACCCTCCTTCATTTCCCTGCTTTTTTTTTCCCCTCACCCCCTTCCCCTCCTCCGTCGCGGGAGCACTCCCCTTCCCCAGCGAGGAGCTGCGGGGAGAGGCTGCGGCGCGCCGGGGTCCCCTCAGAGCCCGTGCACATGGAAGCGGGAGCTAACATGGCGGCGGCGGAGGCAGCCTCAGCCTCTCCGACGGAACTGCATTGTGCCAGCAGCCTGCACAAAGCCGGGGGCCGCCGGCCACCCCACCCAGGGGTTTTTCATCTCTCGTTTTTCATCACCCTGAGCTCACCCCTTCTGGGAGTCTTAGGTCAGCTGGAAGCGGCCTTTCAGGAGTTATTTTTAGAAATAGCAGTGACTAAATTCGTGGTCCTTGGACGGTTCGGGTTGTGACAAGAGAAAAAGGGTGTCGTGGTTACTTACGGTTTATTGGCACCCACTCAGTGCTCAGTGTTGCTGGATTAAATGAGCCTCAGAGGGCTTTCCAACCTACAGAGCATGAGGTGTCCGTCAGAAGAATACTAGCACATGTAGCCTAAAGTCTTGCTCCAAAACACCGTATTACTAAGCCAAAATTAGGGAATACTAAAAGATGATGTCTGCGTTGAAGCCCTAAATCTGTTTTTGCCCTTAGAAGTAAATAAGCACAATTACGCTTCTATGATTTTTTTTTAACTAGCCCTTTAGATCATAGTAGTCTAGACTAGTATTCCTTATTTGTATAAGATGGAAATACGAGCAGTAAATTAGCCTGTACAGGTGAGTTGCAAATGAAACAAACTGTGCTTTACCTGTAAATACGTGCACAGTGTAGTTACCCACTTTAAAAATGGATGTTGAGTTTTTCTGGTTTTAAAAAAATAATGACAAAAAGCAGCATGCTCGGAGCTCTTCTTGATTCTTATCTGAATAGGTAGGACAAGATGTCTGTCTTAAACTTGGCATTAATAACTATGAATGTGTATGCATACAAGAACACTGGCCCTCAACTTCAGAAAGAATGCAGATCTTTCTGTACATCTCTAGTTGTTTCAATAAAATTAAATGGTCTGAAATGATTGTTGAATCTAACATACACAAAAATCCTCTAAAAATATTTTTCTGTGATGTTCAACATGTAATTTTAAAACCTAAAATTAGCAGGTGATCGTTTTTCTGATCTATTCTGTACTTTGAAGTAATAAAGAGGATAAGCACACTCTTACTGGTGTGTGGGTCAGCTTTCCTTTCTAGTAGCGTTTTTATTTACCTTTTAAAATAAATAATTTACACCTAATTTACACTTGGCTTAGCCATTCTGTTTTATTTGAATGGACTTTGGACAACTTTAATAGTATCTTAAGTTAGAAAGATGTGTCAGAGGCTGTTACTCTGACAGAAGAGTGAAAATTGGTGACAGTGGTCTCATGGAGGCCCTAGATCTTGGGATGTGTTTTTTGTGTATCTGTGGCTGCTGTCACTACTTTTTATAACTATGGTGTCAGAGCATGTGAATAGAGAGGATGAAATGCCTCTTTTTTCTGGAAATGGCTTCTGTTGAAAGATGTTCTGTTAAAATTAAAGCATCTCTTTAGGGGGTACTTAGGCAGTGTGGACTTAAAAAAAAGAACAGGCAAAGGCTAGGTCTTGACAAAGAAAAGCTAGGTGTGCTCTCACACTGATGAATTAAAGTTCAAAGATTTCTCCCAAGTCTTAATGGACTGAAGCAGTTCTGAATTGTACTGAAGTAGGACTCCCGTGTAAACACTGTAGAAGCCATGAGATAAATTGTTCTTGGTATATTAAAGCAGAATTAATAATTTTCAGGCTTGAGCCTATCACTTGGTAGGGGAATCAACAGTTCTCTAGTAAATCAACATCAACAGTTCTTTAGTAAATCAGCATTCTTTAATAAAGAGAGTATTGCGTGCTTAGGGTCCTGACAAAGCTTTTTGTACACATGGGCATTGGTATTTTTATTTTATTACTTGATGAGTTTGCTTCAGTACACAAATTCCATCATTTTCCTTTATTTTTAATCTTTTGAGGAGAGGTTTTTTTCTGAAACCATCCAGAAAGTAAAATAGTACTGCATGCTGGAGTGGGTGAAAAATCCGTTAATCTCACTGAAAACTTGTGCCTAGCTGAACATTTAATTCTTTCTTTGTTAGCAGCTGATAACAAAGGCCAGTAGAGATGATCTTGAGAACTTTGTATTTAAGAATAAATACAAAAATATATTTGACTTAAACACGTGCTTTTGAAGGTTGAAAAATAATTGCTGTGTAAGAGGTACCATCTTAGGTTTTAAATGGTAGGTGCAACTTTTAGTTGAGGAAAGGTCATTCTTTATGAAGAAATGAGAAATTTTGAAGTAAATTGTTGAGTGTCATGTTTCCCTCTAAATTTAGAGGATAAAATGATGTAACAATCAAAATGCAGTACACAATATCAAATCATAATATTTATAACTTAGTTCTATATTATTTTGAATGCTTTTTTATAAACTGGAAGTACTAGATTATTAGTTACACTTTCATTTTTCTCTTTCTAAAAGTGACCTCGTTATTTGAAAGAATGAGTGTTGGCTTGTGTTAAAAGGGACTAGGATAAATTGAATTGTTGTTCATAAATGTATGGGAAAATACGGCCTGAAAATGTCTGTGTTCTCTTGATCTCAATATTTGGAAATAATAGGGATGCTATCCTCTTTTCCTCCTGTGTTCTTAGATGACTAGATATTTGTGTGTGCATAGGAGAGGGTAATTGAAGAGGTATTTTCTCTACAAGACCTTCAGACAAGCAACTTGAGTAGATGTTGACAAGTTTAGTTAATCCAGAAGTTACATGAACTCCTCTAGGTTTTTGTTAGGTGAACTGAGGTTTGAAACCTACTAGCTCTCCAGGTTCCCTAGGAGAAATACTTCAGTAAGACCTGCATTTTCTTCTTCTGCTTTTTGTTTTTTAGAGGGAAAAACCTTTCCAAATTAAGCCAGTTGGAGATCAAACTTGTGTCTTGATACAATGATGAATGAAAAAAGCAGTTATTTTTGCTTTCAGCTTGTGTAATATGGCATGAGCTATATAAAACCAGTTTTTAAAACCAAATGTTCTATCAGGGACAAAATATCTCATCTGCTAACACATGGTTTAAGTTATGGGCAGGTGATCACAAAGATGACTTTTGGGCAACTGTAAATATAAAGCATGTTAGCTTCAACTAATTGACATGACTTGAGCTTGGTGTACACAGTTAAAAAGATGGCACGTTTTAGCTGTAGCTGGTAACTTAAGATGCTATTGCTTTATCAGCTTGTCTGAATTTCCAAGTAAGTGTAGTCCTCACTGGGTTTAAAAATGAATACTGAAGAAGTGCCTCTGTCATATGAGGATTTTCACTGGAACAGCAGATGGGTATTTCAGGTTCATCTGACTCGATTCAATAAAATGTGGAGTTTCCCATAGGAAACAGTTACGAACCAACAGTAAAAGCTGAGATCAGTTTTCTATTCTTGTAGGTGCAGCTAATGATAGCAGGGGAGTGCCACGCGTCAAGTTGCCCGTCAGAAGCAGCACTCAAGTGCTTCTGCACCTTTATTTGAGCCGCTTCAATGTTCAAGGCTTGTTTTCAAATTTATCTTTGGAGGTTTATTTTTGGAGATTAAACATGATCTTGAAACAAAGAAATCATAAAATTTGTTTGAAACTGTGTATTGAAAGCCCAAATCTTTCTTTGAAACCTCCCTTGATAGCAGTTTTTAATAACCAAGCTTCATCCCTTAAAAATGAAGCAGGTTTATCTGTGAAATTATATGGTGGTTGCTACTTTCTAGTTTGACTTTGGTCTGGTTTCTTTTTTACTGTTTTATGTAGCATAGGGATTATTTCTCATATCAAGTTCAGTTAACTAGATACATGATAAGTCCTGCAAGCTGTGAAAGATCTTCTAGTTACTTAAGTTTTTCAGATGCTGCTTTGGTGTTTTGTTGATGCTTTTTCTTTTCTTTAAGAAGAAAAAGATGTACGGGGTGTGTTGGTAGAGCCCAGTTTGTCTTGGTTGTAGAATTCACTTGCTGTTATAAAATTAACTCATTTTCAACAAAGATGATGTGGAGAACAGAATCTAGGTCTCTTACTGTGTAGTCAGTTTACCTGTAGGTTTATAGTGGTTCTATAGGAAATACCTTGTGGTGATTTGGGAAGAGAACATATATATGCAGCCATCCAGACTTTCGGGAGTTTCAGTAATCTGTGGCTTAATTTAGTTCTGGTTAGTGAAGAAGCAATTTTTTTTTTTCAATCTGTAGTCAACTAATCAGAGTTTGAAAGGTTCATATTTTGAAGATTGCACATACCCATCTATTCTGCATTTCCTTGGGAAGGAGCGGGTCCCCCTGCTAGCCATTCTTATATCTCTTGCTATACGTGTTTGGTGGATCGGGTTCCTGACCCAGGTGTCAGTCTGGCCATGCCACTGTCCTCGCTGGCGCGTGGAGGTGTCAAGAATGTGTGGTGAGCAGAATACCCCTTTTGTGATCAGTGTCCTCTGCAGTAAGCTGATTGCGAGACTGCAGTGTCAGAATTGGTGTGTCTGTCACTCGCTTAAAAAACTAACACAGAGTGGAGATAGTTCTTTCTGAACTGCCAAACGTACCTGGGGGGGAGACCACAAGAATATTACAACTGTTATTTAAAAAATAAATGCAGTTTAAACAGAAGACTTATGTTTTGTGTTCTGGAGTATTGATGTTAATGTTTCATTACATCTTCTTGGTGATAACTCTGGACTGAAACAGCTTCTTGGGACTTGTTGGGTGTATATATATATTAGTAAGTGCACCCAGACAGTGAATGTGAGAACTGTGGCCGTTTTTGAGAGTTTCTGAACTTCCATGTTTCATTAAATTGATGCAGTTTAAGTGTTCTACCTTTTTGATTTGTTTTCTGCCTATTTTTCTGAGCAAGAGGGAAGACTGAATTTTATTTTGTAGTCATTTCTGGGCAGTCTTTGCTGAGAAGTTAGACTGATGAATGAGAGTGAACATGATGGTGAAGGGCAGACAAATTACAATGTACAAATGTAAAACTGGTTAATAAACTTCTGTTTTACAGCTTGGCTTTTCTTTTGCTTCAGTGCGAAATCTATTAGGCAGCTATTTTAAATTTTGTATTATCTTAATTGCTTGATTCTGTTAAAAAAAAAATACGTGCAGTTTTTGAGGTATGTCAAAAAACAGACTTGCAATAGTCCACTCCATCTTTTCTTAATTTGTAGTGAAATGTGCATTGCAAAATGTTTACTTCATTTGGTTCAAGAGGTTACCTTCTCCCCTTCCACCTTGCAGCTTGTCATATACGCTTGTGCAGCTGTAGCTGGCATAAACCATACCGTTGAAATTATCTGGTTAAATATAGTGCCTCCCTCCTGCTCCTGGCCCCCTTTTTAAGGGTTATTTTTAATTAGATCATTCCAGTGATACAGTTTATAGCATAGCACTGTAAATGACTGTAACAGCACAGCTGAGTGGTCAGGCATTTTTAAAAACAGTATTGTTTTTGAAGCTAATATCATGTAACTGCTTTTTTTTTTTTTTTTTTTTTTTTTTCACTTTAGGATGACATTTTGGTGGCAATTTGGAGGAGGTAATGAGAACTTGACTGTGAGGGGAATTACCTGTTACCATAATAAAGTAACTCAATTTTGGATCCCTATTAAAATAAAATCTAGGTCATACTTAAGCAATGAACACCACCACCTTCCCCCTGCCTTCCCTGCTCCCCCGGTATCCTATAGGTAGTGCTTTTCTCCAAAATACTTCAGGTATGTCAGTGAAAAAAGCTGAAGCACAGTGGCTTGCTATCTGCAGAACCGGGGACTGCTGACTCATGAGCTGTTTAATAGACAATTTATGTGCTCACTTTGCCACTTGATTTCCTCCCTGCCCCCCCCCCGCTGGTTTAGCTTTTATGCTTCAAGATCTATATCCGTGATGAGTGAGGATGAAGTTGTGTAAGGTGGGGTAGAATGAAAAAAATCTTCTTGCAGACACTGCAGTAGGTTGCTAAGCAGGAATTTTACTGCAGTTATTTTACAGCACTAATGCTGCTCTTAGATTGCTGTTAGTTGACAGTACAGATCAAAAAGAAGGCATTTTGCTTCCTTAATACTTTTGTGTAAAGCAGCAATTGTGTCTTACAGGGTCTTTGGGATAATAGAAAAATGCTTACTTGGCATTTGAAATCTTTGTGATAATATACAAGTAAATACCCATTTGTTTGTCCTCTGCATTGCAGCTAAAAGGACTTTCCTTCTTTTACCTTTCTGATATGAATGTTTTTAAGGAAGAAGAAGTTAAGTGCTTTTCTATTCCTAATTGCTATAAACAGACATATTACCCTTTGTTTTTTGAATAGAAATGAACAAAGCATTTATATTAGACCTAAGAATATTTGACCATTTAAGAAAAAGCAATGCAGTGTTTAAATATGTTATTGCAATATGCTTAATCTGAAGGTACCAACCATGCTGAAGTAAGGCTGCATGGAAAAAGTGTGCAGAAACAATTGTAGTTATTTAGGGTATTTTTGTCTCTTTCCTCCCTTGTGCCCTTAGCCACCAAAATGGATTACATGAGTGTTTTGCAGTGTAATTTGGCAATATATGTTTTCTGCAACAAAGTTGACCTAAGTAGGGTTCTAGAATTCTATGTGCTATTATGCTTGCTTTACTCTTGTTATTTATAGGTTCGTGGTGGAAACTGGATCACAGAAATTGTTGGGTTTTTAATGCATTTTTGCAGACACTGTTTAAACTGGCTCATATTAGCAGTCTATTTACTGTGCAGCCTCACAAACAATTGCATCAGTGTGACCAAGGGAATTGTAATCTGCAGCATGGGAGTAAATGACTTGAGCAAATGGGAACTTTTAAAAATTTCTTTGTCTGCGAAGCCAGTTCACTGTAGGATTTAAGCTACCTTAAGCATGGAGGCGTCAGTTAACCTGGCTGGCTTTGCACTGGGGTTTGCAGGGTTTGAGTTCTTCACCTTCCCTTTTGACTTCACAGCTCAGCTGTGATCTGTTAAACATTAAAACTACTTTTGTGATTGTCCAACCATGTTATCATCCATTCTAAAATAAGTAGGTAAAAGAGTAAAATGACCTTATTTCCTGTTGTGGTAGACTTCTAATATGCCAAATGCTCTTCAGGGCTATATTTTTGACATACTACCAACTGTGGTTGCTGCATTTGACAACTATTACCTTGCTAGTGTCTGTCCTCAGCATGAAATTCCCAGTAACGCATTTTTGGGGCTAAGGAAGTTCTTTGAATTTTCCTACACTGTTACTGGCTCTAATACACTGAAAGATAAAGTAGTTAAATGTTATATCTAACCTGTAGGTTTTCCAGAGAAATAAACTGTTGACACTATGTGACATCAAAAGACCAAGTCTCAGAAGGGTGGTTATGTGTTTCAGTAAGGGATGCTGGGCATCAGATACTTTGTAAGAGGAGCTTTCTTGTTAAATTGTTTCATAGGTTTAGGTTTCTCCAAAAGGTCTGGGATTGAGCACAGAAGTTGAACAAGCTAGAAAAATACCAGTAAAATATTTGAACTGCAATGTCCTGAAAGAAAAATAGTGAAAAATCAGAGACCAACAGCAATAAAAAAACCTGTCACTTGGTGGCAAATATAAACTCCGAAACAATGGTTGCATCAGGGTTTTAATTCTCTTACGTTCAAAATGAAGTGTTTTCATGATGTTGTTATGCTAGATTGGAAAGATAATTGTTAAGAATTCATTTAATAGCTTTTAGTAAGATCACGGCAAATTTTAAAAAAAGTATGATCATCTGTGATAATACAGAAATGGTGAAAGCTTCGAGCTTGGTAGTTAGGTATGTTATTCTTACAGACTTTGCTTCCTTTCTAAGAACCTTTCTACCTAGCCTGTAGAATTGTTGTCACTTGGGCATGCATAAGTTTTACCTGCTTTTGGCTAATGTCAGTGTTTTGCATGGTTTTGTATTTAAGAAAATTAGAGAACTGATCCTGCTGAAAGTTAACCTAATAATTCCTATTTCAGTTTCTCCCCATGAAAAAGAAACTTTAGTGTTCTCGATCAAAAATATTTTAGAGCTGTTAATATGAGTTGTGTTGGTGGGCATTCTTGCACAAAGGATTAGAAACTGTTTTAAATTCTTTAAAACTATCTTAACTGATGCAACTACAAAGAATTACAGTTCTGAATCTTAATAGAATTGGCAGTGGTGTTTTGCAGTTATGTTTTTGGTATTGTGATAGAGTGGTAGTAAGCTCTGATTCAGAACTGAGTTCAGGTCAGTTGTTTGGACGAAAGAAATGTGCATTGAGAGTGATTGGAGGCATGTGTATTTCCTCAGAAATTAAGACTAGTTATGAAGATATATTGAGATAGCCCAGGTTAAAAGATTCGTCTTTCAGGGAAATATTTACATTTTTATTAACTCAGAAGACAGTTTTTCTTGGGTACTATTTCTACATGACTGTTTCATGCTTGTGTAATGTGTTACAGTCTGTGTTTACTGTAGTATCACAGTACCTGATTTTCTTAGCACAAGTAGAAAAAAGTAGTAACCTGGTTCTGGCTCTTCATAATAGAATTTTTGTTTCTTTTCAGAGCAAACTTGATGATTACCAGGAACGAATGAACAAGGGAGAACGTCTGAATCAAGATCAACTGGTAAAAAGAAAAAAAAAATACTAACCAGATCTCTGTTAAATTGTTTTGTGATTTTTGTGGGAAAGGAAGGGATGAATTTCACTTCCCTTTCCCCTTGTTAAAAGCTATTTTTTTCTGAGCTCTGACTTGGCCTCAGTTTTTTATTGCCTAGAACATTTTGATTTTTCTGTTATTGAAAAACTGAGAGAATAGGTAGAGGAGTGTGTTATAATGCCTTATGCTTGTTGAGGTTAGGTTGTGAATAAGGTGTGGTAAAAATTGGCATATGTTATGACCTAGGACGGTTGAAAGAACTAATTGATACCTTTGAGGTTCTCTGGACATCATCTTTTTCTTCACAGAAAATGTGCCCAGAGAGAACTTAAGGAGCTTAGTCACTTGGTGGTAGCTCATAAATACTGTGCAGTGTAGTTAAGAGCTGTAACTTAGACCAAAGGCTCTGAAAATAAGCTACATCCGTGTGTATATCGCAGCTATTGGTGCAGCAGATGGGATGCTCTAGATAAACTGGACTTGGTGGATGTACGCTGCTTCTCTCCTTGTTGGGGCTGGTTCTTAAAGTAGGTTATTGTAGAGCTTGAGTCAACAGCATTTTTCCAGTTGTAGTAAATATAAAGCAAGCATCAAATTAAATTCAGTTGTATGATGCAAATATGCGTATTGATACTTAAAAAGATTACCAGATGCTCACTAATCAGCAGTGTTTTGTTGATGATTTTTAACATTGAAAAAAGTGAAGGGGAAAAAAATGTACCCTGCAACCATTGCAGCTGTTCACAATTAAAAGAATTAGCTGCTTCTCTTGGTCCATGTGATCTTTTTCATCTGTCTAGGCTTCAGTTTGGTTCTTCTGTGCCAGCTGAAAACTGAAATACCACTGATCTGTGTATTTTTATTTTTTAATGGCATATTGTGGAAACAAACCACAATAAGTTTTCTGTTTGATGAGCAGGGAAGATAACTGAAGTTTCATATTGAAGAGGGAAGCTCATGATTGAGTTTTATAAAGACCACAGCCTGACTGCCACATTTCATAAAGATAAAATATTTCTGGTTGGAGAAGTGCTGAAAGTATTTATTATTTTCACTTCTGTTTTCTGCTTCTTCAAATTGGCTAAGAATGGATAATTTTATAAATCACCTAATGTATATATGTAAGTTTTTTAGCTGTATTGCAAGTGGAAGTACTTAAAAAAAAAAAAAAAAGGCAAATGCAGTTCATGTTCCTTGCTTTTTAAAGAAAGTAGGATCTTCCCTTTTCTTTGGCTCGGTTGTTCTTACCAAGAACATATCCGTTATTAATTTTATCACAGCAGGAGTGTAAATGTCTTAGCCATTTTTTTTTTTCTTCCCCTGATTTGATTCTCTGTAATTTCTTAGTACCACAAAGTGGGTTAAGGAGTTTGGATTGCTTTGGTGCAAATCAGAATATTTTATTTAAGAAAATAGCAAATAATAAGATTTCTGGAAAAGGTAACATTATGCTCTGTATAGTTTTTTGAGTTTGGCTATGATTCAAGATAACAATGTGTTAATTCTCAAACCTTTATCTCTTGAGCAATTTTGAGTTACCAGGTTACTCTTCTCTCCGACTCTCTTGGCATACCAGTTAGTTTTTGATAGAAACTGGCTAAAGCCAGACATTAAACTAATGTCATGTATGTGAGCATATATATGCATATGCTTTAGCGTATTTATGTAAGAAGCTAAAGGCCCTAAAGAAATACACAATTCTCTTTGATATTTTGGCCATTGAAAATAAAAATGTGACTTAATATTGTTGCAGTCCCATTCAGCAATGCTGTGTCTCACTTAGGAACTAAAAATGTGGGAATTTGTTGGAATGTCTTTTGTTCTATTTGTGATGGTTCACTTTCATGTTTTATTGTTTTTTTAATTTTTTTTAAGGATGCTGTGTCAAAATACCAGGAAGTGACGAATAATCTGGAATTTGCTAAAGAACTGCAGAGGAGCTTTATGGCTCTGAGCCAAGATGTAAGTAAAGAGCAAACAGTGCGGTGTGGGCTATCCAAGCGCTTGGGCGTTAAACTCTCTTTCGCTGATACTAGATGCAGCAGTTGCCTCTATTTACAGAGATTAAATGATCATAATTTCTTCTATGTTTGGCTGTTTTCTTTTACTGTATTTACTAGTTTGTGTCATGCTTTCTGCAGGCTGTTCCTAAGATTTTTCTGGTGGACTACATAAATGTATGGGAACAAAAATAATGTAATTTTCTGACAAAATATAACAGTGTGATCACAAAACATGCCTGATGTGCAATATTATATACAGACATTTATTGCCAATAGCAACATTTTCTTAAAAGAAATTGATTTCACAGGCCTGCTTCTCTCTTTGGCAAGTGGCTGAGGGTTTTAATTTCTTTATATTACCATAGGGTATAAAGTCTCAGCAACTGAAAGCATTGAGGCTCCTTTTTCAAGATTCTTGCAATTTGTAATTGCAAATACAGTCTGAAACTACAGTATGAGACAAGTTTAATACTATTTTTGTAAAGGAGAAATTAACTGAATACTGGTAAAACAGGTAATCTTTTGGGTTGGTGTTTTATCAAGGATGTAAAATAGCAGTGTAATCAAGAACAAGTTCTAAAACTAGTAGACAATTCCAGTTGTATGAACAGCTTTGTTTTATTTCTTGTGCCAAGAGCTGCAAACTAAAAGATGTACTTTAGACCTCTGCAGTATCATTGCAAGGAAGAATTAATTCCGAGGCAAGCTAAAAGCGTAACCCATCCTGCAGGACTGGAAGGTTCTAAATGCAGTAATACAGTTAGAGTTAATGAGTTACAGGAAGAGCAGCAACATTGGTAGAATTCATTGTGAAGTTGATGTTAGTGCAGCAGACTGGTTTAACAAGCGCATTTAGTTTGTGAACAGACTATGTGATAATTTGAAGGGCATCAGCATCCTCACATTATAAACTGCTGTCTACATTTGATGTGGTTGTATGTTTGTAGGCCTCTAAGCCAAGCTGTTTCTTTGCTTTTCTTGCATCAGGGTTCCATGTATGTTTATGGAATGCTAGTAATGAAGAACTTACTTCTTCAGACAAGTTTGTCCTGAAATATTTCCCTGGTCAGCTGACTACTAAAAGAAGCGAGTGGATCCAGGAGTAATAAATTGGTGCTCTGCTTTCAGTTTTGGTTGCAATTTTTCCTGATTGGAGTTAGCTCTCGTACAGTTGATTTTAAGATATGTGTTTGATTTTTAAAAAAGAAGTTTAGATGAGTCAGAGGGAGAAAGTTACTGTCACAACTTACATTTTTTTGAAAGAGATTAAAGTTTTGTAGAGTTACAAAGTGAGCAAGCTGAATTTTGGATTCTAGATGCCTGGGTTAATAGTAAGAATGGAAGAAACATCCTGTAGGTTCAGACTAGTGATGCATTTAGACCAGTATTATGACAGCACTTGTAGAAGGTACTATGCAGAGTACAAGGCTGATGATTATGTGTCATCCATTCCCTTCCAGCATCAGTGATCCTCAAACTGAGAATGTTAGAGAGTAGATGCATTCCTGTTCCCTTTAGTGTCCAAGAACTTGTTTAAATCCTTTTTGAACTTGCTGATACTATCTCCCCAGCCTTCCATGGCAAAACATTCCATGAGTTCCCTCCCATGGTGTGTAAGAAACAAGAGTACTTTTGTTTAAGCTGATATCCTAGTAGTTTCAATGAATGCCCCTTACTGTCCTGGGATACAGTGAATAACCACTCTGTTCATGTTATCTACTGGCCTTTGTGGCCTTTATGAAAAGTCTGGATCACCCTTACTCCTCCGAATTGAAGAACCGGAGGCTTAGGCTCTGCTCTAACACAACTGCTCTGTCCCCTTCATCAGTTGAGTTGCCCTTCTCAGTACCTTTTCTAATTGCTTTAAGTCCTCCTTAAGTTATGGAAGCCAGAAGTTGTAAATAGCCACAATGTTTGTTTAAAAGGTACTTAATTTTGTACATTTTTGCCACTTTCATCTAGATCAAAATCACTTGAGTGTTTACAGAATAATTCATAAAGGAAGCAGATAGTAGCAAGCTGCACTTGTTTCAAATAACACATTCATGTCTAAAGCTTTATACATGGTAACTGCAGTTACTTGACTGAACTGCTTGTAAGTCACACAGAGAAGTAGAGACTTGAAGTAAGAATATGATGAAGATATCCAAGGTTTGTGGCATTGATTTTAAAGTTATTCTTTAAATTTCACCTTATTTGGCTGTACTGTTAGAATGATACGTGGCAGTTCCACACCAACATCCACCTCTACTTATTGATAAAAGACATTTCAAATCTTTTTTTTTTTTTTTTTCCCGAGTTCACTACAAAATCCAAGTTTAAGCAATTTAAGATTTCTTTTCATTTTAAACAGATCCAGAAAACAATAAAAAAGACAGCTCGCAGAGAGCAGCTGATGCGAGAAGAAGCTGAGCAGAAACGTTTAAAGACTGTACTAGAGCTACAGTTTATTTTGGACAAGTTGGGTGATGATGAAGTGCGCAATGACTTGAAACAAGGATCAAATGGAGTACCGGTGCTGACAGAGGAGGAACTGACAGTGTTGGATGAGTTTTACAAGCTAGTTTATCCTGAACGAGACATGAACATGAGGTAGACATACTGTGAAGTACTTTTCTTTTATAATTGTCAGTCAGTTAATGATGTGTTTGTGCTGTGGCAATTTAAAGACTTGGTAAGAAATTAACTGTTATTAATTATTTTTTTTAAGATTGAATGAGCAGTATGAGCAAGCATCTGTTCACCTGTTGGACTTACTGGAAGGGAAGGAAAAACCAGTTTGTGGAACAACCTGTAAGTATAGCCTCTGCATTAAGAGATGGTGCACTGAATTTATGCTTGAACTAAAATACAAAGTCTGAAGTAAGAGAACGTTGGCAGTTAATTATCTTTGCAAGTTATTTGAGTAGCTACTTTTTTTTCAGACCTGAGCTGGACTGTAACAGAATAACTTACTGAAGTGTGAACTTACTGTGTAGTGTTTTGTTTTTTCTTTTTTTGAAACTGATGCAGCATTACTTGGTATTTAAGCTTAGTCTGTACCTGCTATTTCAGCAGTATTCTGTTGATGCTTAGTAGCAATTCTTTGTCGTCTGGAAACATGTGTGTGAACAAGGAGTTTTGTCAATAATGAGACCTAATACAGAAACTGGCATGGCCTTATCTAGTGCGATGTTCACTCCCCCTTGTTTCCTGCAAAAAGCGTTCTGGTTTTGCCCTATTTCGATTGATTAACTCTGTAAATAAGGGTGTGATCATGCAGATTACTGCTTTCTTGCAGAAACGTGAGTTTTCACAAATACATAGCTTCTAATGTTAGACCTTAAGAAAACGGCTCTGCTAGGCAGTTGTCTGTATCACGGGGAATTTTTGAAATCTCTTAATTTGAAATCAATAGGAAAGTTATAGGGAAGATAGTATTTTTTTGTAGGTAAAATGGCTAACAACTTTCCTCCTTTTTAAAAAAAAAAATCAATTATCCTTATTAGAGTAGTATTGAGCTGTTGAAAGTTTTTTGTGTTCTATTCATAGGAGGTGAAATGATAGTATTGCAGTTGTTACCTAACATGCTTTATTAAGGTGTGATACACAGGAGATTGTAAGATACTGTGGCCTTAAGGGTGATAAGATTTTCCTTGTTTGTGGCAGAAATTCAAATTGTTTATATTGTTGAAATGAAATTTTGTGAGGAGATACCAGGCTAGTATTTTTTTTAATTAGTATTTATTCTGCAAGAACTCAATTCTGAAATGGTTGTGATGTTAGATCTTCGTAAGAGCCCAAAGATATGTACTACATACTTTTTTGAAGAGGAGGAGGAAGGAGAAGGCATGGGAATAGTTTTTCAGGAGAGAGTTGATGTGTGCTCTGTGGAGATTAGTCATTCTCTTACTGGATGAAGTTGGGCTGGGTATTGTGTCCGTATCTCCAGGTGAGCTTTCAGCGATGTCATTGGCAGTCATTGCTGGTTTGCTTTGTTTTATAATAGGGATGGATGTTAATGTGTTTCTGTGCTCTGCTCTGTGTGTTGATTCATACCGTGATTATCACCTGCCAGACGTGCATTGTAAATCTTCCAATTTGGAGTCTGTTTTGGTTTTTTTTGGCCTAGACAGTCAGTAATGCTGCCTTGCCAATATGACTGATTTGTTTTGGGTTAAGATGCCATGGGATTCATCTGAGACACTGAATGCAAGCTTGTGCTTGTTTCGCTTACAAGGCTGTTCTGAGCCACTTCACCTCAGGGGAAGAACCTTCTTGAAGGTGATACCTGTGTAAATTAATTTGTACTGACAGTTGTTTTTTAAGAAATGGATTTTCAGTAACGTTTTTTTTTAATTTGAAATTACAAATAAATCAGTTACAGTTGAAACTTAAGTGAGCTTCTAAAACTTTCCAAACTGAAACCTAAGCAAACAGATTTTTGAAACAGCAGGAATAGAAATATGATAATTAAATTAATAAACTTTACCTCAATTTGAAGTGTTTCACAAATCTTCTGAAGAGTACTATATACTCCTAAGATTCTCCTTGCCCTTCAGATTTTTCTGAATGGAAGTGGATTATTTGATATATTTAATATGATCTATCAAGATAGAAGAAATTCTGTAACGGTAGTGTCTGTAGACTAGTTTGGGGCAGCAACATCTTTCCAGCAAGAGTACTAAAATTCATGTAGGGTCTTTGAGAAGGAAAGAAAAGATGATTAGGGTTGAGTTACTGTTAATCTTTAACTTCTTGCATTTTCCTAGATAAAGCACTGAAGGAGATTGTTGAGCGTATTCTTCAAACTAGTTACTTTGATAGCACCCATAACCATCAGAACGGATTATGTGAGGAAGAAGAAGCAGCACCCGCACCTGCAGTAGAAGACACTGTAGCAGAAGCTGGTAAGAACACAAAGTTGCCTTATGACCAGCATATTTGTTTGTGTTGTACTGTCTTGTCTCTGTGGATACATCAGAATGATTAAATTGCAAATGCGGTTTTTAGTGCAAAAACCACCTGTTTCTGAGTTCTTCTGAGTACTAGTGTACTAGTGTTTTGAATAGAAATGTCATTTCTTGATAGTCAGGTATACATCTGGCCAGTCAACATATACAGGGGCAGTCAGCCACTCATTCAGCCTTGCTCTGAGCGGTGAGGGAAGAAAAGCAGAGCTGTATTCCAGGGGTTCTGTAAGGCTGACTCTTGCCAGCTATTACTTTGGAGGGACTTGTAATCTTTTTTTTTTTAAAATGATCACATTGTAAATGTCTTCCGTCACATGCAGGGAAAGGTTTACTGTTTCAACTGTGAAGCATCAGCTGAATGAAGGAACAAAGTCACTTCATAGTACTTGGTTTTGAATTCATATTTCAGTATTTGTCTGTCCAATATGTCACTTGCTGAAATGGGAATCCAGGATAACAATAAATTACTTGGAAGCAGGTTTATGCAAATGAAAATTATTGCCTACATCTCTTTCCTATTTTGTTCTGTAGAACTTCTCATGATCTATAAACAGAATTTTACTGATCCGTAGTATTAAAATGATCAGAGATTAAAGTTCTGGTTGCCTGAGGCTTTTTCAGTTTTTCAGTGGTTCCCACCAGTTTAATCCTTTGTTGGAAGGGCAGAATTCTTGAAGCAAGGAGTATGCTTACAGACTTAAGAAACTTGAGAATATGGTACCAAACTTTAAGAAAAAATTCATGACCATTTTTTCCCTTTGAATATGTTGTGGAGAAAATAGAAATTTGGCTTACCTGAACATAAGTCTTCATATCAAGAATTTAATGTTGGGGTTTTTTTCTTTTTAATTCAAAACTGAGGGTCTTTGCTCTTGCTAATTCTCTGTTAATGTCCTGACATACTTGTGCCTAAAAATGAAGAAAACAGAATTCTTCTTCAGCTTGTTACGTTAGATTTGTTTCTGAACCAGGTAGATACTTAACTGTACAAGTCAACAATATTAAGGCTCTATTTTCAGATCTAACCAAAATCCCATCCTCTTGATGATGTGTAACAAGACAACTCCTTCCTTAAAGTATAGCAAGCTTCAAATCCTAGGTATTAATGTCACTCAGGAGTGAACGTGTGTCTGTTCATTCTTATACCTAGCTGTACTTCCTGCATACTAGTAGTCCAGAACACTTATTAAACTAATTCTTTTTTGCTAAATGACTACTGCAGAAATGTATCAGATTCTTCAAAATTCCCCTTTTATTGGGGGAGATTTTTTTCATTTAACTCTGTTTTCTAGGTCTGTTAAGTGTAGGGTTTTTTCCACATAAATGGTTTATTTTTCTTACAGAACCTGATCCAGCGGAAGAATTTACTGAACCAACCGAAGTTGAATCAACTGAGGTATTATTCACTGGAAAGATTGTCATTTTGTATAGCTTTAATGCCACTTACTTTTACTTTCATACCCTTTCTTATTTTTATTTTAGTATGTAAACAGACAATTCATGGCAGAGACTCAGTTCAGCAGTAGTGAGAAGGAACAGGTAGATGAGTGGACAGTTGAAACGGTTGAGGTAAGATCTTATGTACTGCAGGTAAAATTGCAATCCCTGTTTCTGCTGATGCACAATTCCTGATAGGTTTTAGTATTGCACCCCTTCCCTATACATATATATAAAATACATATATTTAAGTAGGCTTGGACTCACTGCTCATTCTTCAATTACATATTTAGCTCAGGTATACCTAAAATAAAAACTACGCCATCTGGCCAAGTTTGCAGATGGGACTTAAAAAGTTTTAGGCTTGAAAAGACTTTTTTTGAAGCCTTTTTTTTTTTTTTTTTTTTTTAAGAGAACTTTGCTGCAAATGTAGAACTTAAGTTTATCTACACAGACAGCATGGCACAGTTGTGTGTTTCATTGAGGAGTTCTATGGAGAGGGAGCTGAAAATTGGTATCTCAACTAATATCTACTCCAGATTGCATATGCGCATAATTTGATGTTAAAATATGCTTGTGTGTACATTTCTGCTTTCAAGAACTATAATTCTTCAAGTATTTAACTTACCACTACTTTGCAGTTAAGTAATTGTTTACTTGTGATGTTTGTGGTCCATTGTTTTAGACTCTTTTCCTTGGTGTCTTCAGGCTCTTAAATGTAGGACTGGAGTAAGTGCTCATCATCTTCAAGTGGTGAAAAAGAGAGCAGCCTTTTTGACCTGATTAGAAAATCTGCCCAATTTTACATTCGGTCTGGCTGAAATTTATATCAGGGTGTTGAAGACCACTAAGATATTTAATAATACTTAGGATAGGTGTGAGACTTCTAGAACTAACTAGATAACTTTGCCATGTATGTGAATGACTTTGGTAGTATCTTCTCATAGTATTACATTCCCTTACTTAAAAACCCCTAAAATATAATTGCTATTGAATGTGATTTTAGCAATCTCTTTAAAATCAAAGAAACCCTCCAAAAGCACACATTAAAGTCATACTTGATTGGGGTATTCTTACAAGACACAGTATTTTAAAATTAATGTTTAATTGGCTTCATTCGATCTTGAATTATACCTACTTTACATCTGTGTTTCTACCAAGTGTCCAGAGTATCTTAGAGGTTCAGTTCTCTGTACTTCTTAATATAAGTAGTATCTATGAAGACATGAGAGTATAGGCAGTGTCCTTATGATTGAAGCCTTTTGTACTTCCCTCTGCTTTTAAACTGTAAGGCCGTGTATTGCACAGTTGAAAACTCAGACACTTCTTCATGGGAATAATAATAATGTGTGGTAGCTGTGTTAGTATGGTAAAAGAATTCAGGTCATAATTTTGTATCAGCTTGACTTCAGAAACTCCATTTTTATTAGTCAGCTAAATTGGGATTATATCAGCTTTGTTTTCATAGAAAAATATAACACAAAGAATATATACTTCAGTTGTCTTTTCTGTCCCAATTTCCTGGACTATGTACAAATGAACAATTTAGAAAGATTTAGAGTTGAAGAGGGCTTATTCATAACTAAGAACCTTATTTTCTCAGATTTAACACAAAAAGGGGGAATTGAGAATAACTATCTTTGAAATGACTCTTGCTGTTCTTACTGACACCAAAATCCCATTTCTCATAGGAATGCACCCAAATTGTTACTAGGGAAGATGATGGTAGACATTGTACAGACCCTTTGTTCTCATCAGCTCAAGGTAGTCGTGGCATTAGTGTAGTAAGTGCTGTGAATGATAGCTGTTAGCTTTGGAAGCTGATAGTATTCTCAAAGAGACCATTTACACAGAAGATTTCCATACTTGTTTATAAAGAGGAAGGCTATCACAAATTCGTCTCTTTCAGTAACTCTCAAGTAGATATGATACATGCAAGATTCCTGTGATATGGTATGTTTGTAGTTTGAGAAGTGGTGGTGTCTCACAATGACATTTCTGTATGGGCCCTCCATAAGTTTTAAACTAAAGAATTTGTTTGTGAATTTTCAGTGTATTTGCATTTGTATTATATGATATTTTAATTTTGGTGAAGATATTCTTTATTGGTAATAGTAGTGGGTTTGTTTGTGGGGGTTTTTGCTGTTGTTGTTTTTTGGGGGGGTGGGGCTGTTTTTTTGTTGTTTTTGTTCTATTTTTGTTTTAACTGCTTCCTTTTTAATAAGTATCTTAATCTGCTTGTATACAGAGTTCTTTGTGTCTTAGATTATGTAACTCTGGCTGGCTGGATGTGGGCATATTTTGTGTGGAGTTGGAAACTGTTTCATGACTGCCAGAATACCACTTCATTCTGGTTGGTTTGTCATCTCATTAAACTTCTGTTTTTACCTCTCCTTCTTTCCTGTTCCTTTGACCCCTGGCCTTTTACACCCTGTCATTCTCCTCTGATTGTGACTGGGCAGCTCTGCTTACTGAGGAGGTCAAGGGGCAGGGTGTCAGGAGTCAGGGTGTCAGAAGGTGAGCATGCTATTTGATGAGTCAAATACGATTCTGCAGAGAGAATTTTCCAGAAAGGAAAGTTTCACCTTCCTGCTGTGCCCCCAAGAGGAATGGAGATGTGTGGTCGGGTAATAATTTGCTTTTTGAATAATGATCCTTATAATTGTAGTTTCTCCACCTTTTTCATGCAGCAGACTGTTAGAAAGCTGTTAACTTTAGAACTACATCCTGTCCATTGGCAACTTAATATGCAAAACTTGAAATTTTTTTAATAGTTTCATCCTACTATGATGGTAATAGGTCAAAGTTACCTGGTAGTGATGATAAGAGCAAAGGAATAGGTCCTAAAGAGTTCCTTTTGACATTAAGTAAAAAAGGTTTGAAAAAGACAGTGTAAGATACTAAACATCATCTGTAGTTTGTACTGTATTATTTGTGAAAAAGGAAAATGATTGATAAAATTTTTTACTTGTTCTGTGTTCTTGATTATTCCATCAACTTGTTTTTTTCTTGAAGATGTACTGAATTGTTATGAATGAGTTGGACTTCATAAGTTGAGTGATACTACTCAAATAATTGGGAACATTTTTGGTAATAATTAAGTAGGAAATGAGTAGCTGCTGGTTTTACTTCTCGAGTTTCACCTAGTCATCTGGCTTGCTTTTTTTCTTTACTTCCGTTTTAAAACTTTTTAATGTGCAAGAGATCCACATATGTGCTCTAAATAAAATTTTCAGAACAAAAAAAGTCCACTCACAGGGCTTAATTTTTAATTTGGAAACAGTTCATAATTTTAAGTGTGGGGACTGTGTAATACAGCAGAGCAGTTGTGCTTGTTTTCCAGTGTGGACAGCCTTAGGGTGTACTTCCATGGGAACTGTCAAATTACTTCTCTTTAGATGGCTAATAGTGGAGATTTGGAACTGAAGGGAATCTTGAATAGCAGTGTAGGTTGTGGTTGATTTAGTTTTGCTTAGAGATTTTGTCAATTTTAATTTTTTTTTTTTTAATTTTATTTTCCATTACAAACAACTAGGTCAAGGAAAGAGTCACTGGGGTTTGTGAGGCAATTGCATGTGCAGAATGTGACATTCAAACAGTGTTTGTAAATCTGAGCAAGGAGTAGACATATTGGAGGATTCTCTAGGTTTCTTTGAGAAATTTAAAAAATTTACAGGCTTTGAGGGTGGATAATGGGAGTTCAAAGTTCAGACCTGTGATTATAGAACTGGTCTAAAATAGGACTGTGTTGTCACTTGTCATGGCTACTGTACAAAAAGCTGTCTTCCACAGTTCTAATAAGAAACCAGATATTTTACGTAAATATTTTGAACTTTGTTGCATATATGCTAATTTATATCCTGTTCAATTGTAAGTCTAATGTGTACCTGTTTATCTGGAAGGTTATTAATAATTGAAAGCTTATGGGAATAGACAAGCGATAGACAAGTTATTGACAATGATCATCTTTTTAAAGGACAGTTGACATGAATGCAAGTTGAAAACGGCAATTCTGTATTATGGGAGTTGCCTAAAGAGCAAAACTGGTTAGACATATGTAAGTGCTACTTTGTGCAGCTCAGCTGTCTTTGAAACTCTCTGTTTTCAGGCCATTTGATGATAGATATTCATAGATGCTCATGTTCATCTTTCCTGTTTGCTTTGCTGTCCTTGATAAGGTGTTATTGGAAAGCATGTTGCTGTTCGTCATACCTTTGTTTCTGTGCGCCATACTGGAATACGTCCAGTAAATCAGAGCTTTCTTGCCCACTATGAGTTGTGCTTCTGCTTCTGGGCTTTTCAGCGGTGCTGTCTTGCACTCTTTCCACCACGCAATGTTGCCTGCTGCTTTCTGAGACTGTAAATCAGCTAGCTAGGATAACAGTTGTAAACTTGGGTCTAGATGTGGCTATGAAAATACAACATTTTTGAAGTCTTGAGAAAGACCCAAAAACTGACTCTACTTACATTTACCAAAAAGGTATGAGAAAATATATTTCTGAAACTTACTCTTTCTTGACTTTCCTTAAATTTCCAAATGTTGATAGATTGCTGTCTCAAATTCTGCTCTAAAAAAATCCCCATGATGTTTAACAATTTTTTTGTTTGCACTCTTCTTAATGGGGAATAGAGTAGATGGAAAGAAAATAGAGCACAGTCTGAACTTTCTAATCCTGCAAAATGCTCAGATCAGTAGCTGGTCACCAGTATTGGCATAACTGTAGGAGGATGTAGTATTTTTCTTCAATAATAATTATGTCCATAATGAATTAGGCAATAGCCATACATTTCAAGAACTACTGAGTCACTTCTGTGCAGTGTTATCTTAAGGTGATATTTCGGTTGGTTGCTTGTTTCTTGTTAGGTTGTAAATTCACTGCAGCAACAGACACAAGCTACATCTCCTCCAGTTCCTGAACCTCACACGCTCACTACTGTGGCTCAAGCAGATCCTCTTGTTAGAAGACAGCGAGTACAGGACCTTATGGCACAGATGCAGGGCCCATATAACTTCATGCAGGTATGATGAACCCACCCTTACTGTGAAGCTAAACTCAAAGAAACAAAATACCACTTTCTGGCTTTTAGTTACAATTTAAGGAGTCTGCTGTAATTTATTTGAAAACTACAGTGGTCTTTCAAACTCTACAGTGCTGTATGACAAGATTTTATCCAAAGCCTGCAAACTTGTATTTCCATCAAAGTATAATTAGAATGTTACTTAGCTTTTTGGTCCTTGTTTGTGCTAAATTTACAGGTAAGTCAGAAAATTGTGCATCATTGGGTTCCGTAGAGTATTCTGCTTAAGTGAGACTGGCTGTAAAATAGCCCTTCTATAAGCTAGTTCTAAATTTTTTGTTACGAATATCTTCCACAGCACATGAAGAGAATACTTTTTGGGTTGCTTCTTGAAGGTTCTCTTTTAACCTCTAAAGTTAGAACAACTGAAAAGCATTGGGAGATAAGGGAATACATTAGAAAAAGCCTTGCCTCCTCCTTTACAAAGAAAGAGTAGACACCTTGGTAACAAAAGAGGCCTACACTTCTTATGTTCCCTTTTTTGTTTCTTCCTACAAAGTGCTAATTTCAGAGAAAGAATAGAGAATAGTTCACTGCCTATTCTATCTTGCTATTAAAATGTCCCTCTAGTTACCTTTTTGTCAGATAAGCTCAAATTTGTGTACATGAACTGAATTTTTATTGTGTTAAATACATGTTTGGAATTTTTATTATCTTAATTGATTTTCTGGTTTTACCATACCTTTAATTATGTCGCTGTGGACTAAGCTTCCTTTATTGTGACCTGGTCACCTATGTATTCTGAATGGTAATATTTTTAAAATACAGTAAATCGGATTTGATTTTATTTTTTTTTAATGTTTTTTCCCAGGACTCTATGCTGGAGTTTGAGAACCAAACACTTGATCCTGCCATAGTATCTGCACAGCCTATGAATCCAGCACAGAATCTGGACATGCCACAAATGGTTTGCCCTCCAGGTTTGTAATGGTAAATCCTAAACATAAATATTGGGGAAGCCTGCAAATCATCTATTAGAAATGCTTCAGTTACTGCTGCATAGTAAAAGGGTCATCACAATTAATAATACAGTACTGCTAAAGTGTGTTCTTCTCAGAAATGTGGTTGTACTTTTGAGGCATACTATTTGTAGACTTCCAATTCTCACTTGCTTCTAGGTTTTGCTTGGAAATGTGGAACATAAATGAACAAAACATAGTTTTGCTTAGTCTTTTGGAAATTGTTGGTTTATTTTGGACAACTGGAAAAAATGTACTTTGCATGGAAATGGTAATTGGTATTTTGAGTATAGCTTTACCATGCCAAAGGGGTAGTCATGTTTATGATGATCAGCTCTCACCTGAATTTGATAAGATGGTAACGCTATTCTGTAAAAGGTTTGATTGTACAATGTAATAAGTGAGATTATTTTACTTCAGTTCATGCTGAGTCAAGACTTGCCCAGCCTAATCAAGTTCCTGTGCAACCAGAAGCTACACAGGTAAAATGTTTAGCAAATTGTATTTTGGATTTTAAATTGATTTCAGGATTGATTGATTTTATAATAGGATTTAATTCCTAACTATATGAGAAGCTCAAAGAAAAAAACAAATTCCCCAAATCAAAACTTCAGCTATCTCCACTGTCCCTTCAGCATTGTCACTTATAATCGCTACTATATACAGTTTTTATGCTATGCAGACATTGTATATTTTCTGTAATGGAATCTTACCAGGCATTATCCTGCTTGGAAAACTGTTGCCTTCAAGGTTGAAGTAGGAGTTTATTAAGGAAACTGCATTTCTAATTAGAGGCCCCTTAAACTGAAGGGCACAAGCACGGAAGCAGTTGCAGTTTGTGCTGCTCATTCTAACAGCCCAGTGTGGACTTCTCAGCAGTTAGCGGCTCTTTCAATCTGTGGAGCTTATCTTGGTCTTCAAATTTGGTGTGTGGATGTAATTTTCATTCCATGAATTGACTTCCACGTGCCTGTGTGTTAGGTTGCTACCACTTAAAATCTGTATTCCATGTGACAGTGAATAGTGTTTTTTTATGATTGAAAGGAAAGACACTGGAATGCTGCTCTGTGTAGTCCTACTCTAACAGTTTAACTTGAGGTTTCTTTGTGCATTCTGTTCAAGATGGACAATCTTTGCCTAGTAGTGTTCTCTTCCATGTTAAGCCATGTGTAGTAATATTTTTAAATTCAATTGAAGCAAGTTGTCCTTTATTTGCTTATTTGGGACAGAAATGCCAAAACCAAAATAGCTTGGGTAAAGGTTAGTCTGTATCTGTTCAAGTGGGCATCAGACCACAAATAGATTTAATGGACTAACTCTATAGTTTGTGTTCCCTTTTTTCACTTGTTCTGCTAAGGATTAGTCCCAGATGCTTGCTTGGATAGTATTTTAATGCTAGAGTTGTAGAGCAGTCAGAATGATTTTGAATGCTGTTTTTGGTTGAGATTTCCCAAAATTTCTGTTTTAAGTAGGATCTCTTAAACTTGCTTCTGCAGTGTATAAATGATGTATTCACCTTTTCATTGAGATGTGTCAGTTACTGAATTGTCTAGTCATTAAAGAACTTCCTGATACTGTATCAAGCATGTGTGGCACCTCTGAAGGACTCTACTGGTCTCAAGTAATGAATCTGATCCCTGTAGGTATTTGAAAACCAAAAGAAAAATCTGGGTAGATTGTGTATCTCAGAGTAATAGTAGCATAAATTGCTTGCTTTGTCTTGCCCAGATTAGATCTGCAAGTTTGAAGTCACTCATTTGTATAGAAACAGGAACGTGGGGTGGTTTTTCTTGAATTTCCTCTATATATACCTGCTGAAGTGCTAGTACTCTCAGCAGTTTTGTAGGTGTAGAATCATTTTGGCCGAGAGTTCTTGCTCTACTAGCTTTTATTTTACTGTTAAATTATGTCTGATATACTCCAGTGGATTTTTTTCTTATTTTCCTCAACCAGTGCCAGTGATTTCTCTTGGGGATCTTGCAAGCAGTAACTAAACTTATATCTATCCTTTTGAATGTTCAACGAGATGATGTGAACACACCCATCAGTCGCTATCAGTTGCCTCTTAAAGTTTCCAGTAGCCTTAAATGCAGAGTTCTCTGCTTTGCTGGCTAGAGTTTTCACTGGACTCTGTGTAGGGGAGCAGAGGCTGTAAAGTGGGCAAATTCAGTCTGTTGGAAACTTAGCGCTTCTCCATTTCTTGTATGAGTTTGGAGTTCTGTCATTTAAACTTCCATCTATTCCTCCCTCACTCCATCTGTCTTTTCCCAGCTTTATTGTTGTGGTAGTTGGGGTTGTGTAAGGAAATGAAGAGACGGATGTTCTTCAGTAAAAGCAAATACATGTCCAGCTGATTGGGAAATATCCACAGAATACAGTCTGGCAGGGTGTGGGTGGTGTGACATGTTAGAATTATACATCAAGATGAGGTGGTCAAACATCTGCTTGTTAAAAAGAACTTAATTTTTGATGATTGTACAGATTTGCTGGAATGCATACTTTTATGAGAGACCACCATTCATTCCAGAGTTCTCTGATACTTTTTATAAAACTGTGTGTGAGCATCAGCTGACTTTTGAGGGCTTTGGGGTTTATTTTGTCAGGTTCCTTTGGTTTCTTCTACAAGTGAGGGATATACAGCCTCCCAACCCATGTATCAGCCTTCTCACACAACAGAACAACGGCCACAGAAAGAATCGATTGACCAGATTCAGGCAAGTCAGACTTCACAGGGGTGGGAAGAAGTCTGGTTGCAGGTGTGATCAAATGTTAGTCTGTGTTTCTTTGTAAGTAAAGTTTTGTGATTTTAGTTACCTATTGATAGGGCTGCTTCAGTTCTGCTTAATTTCAAAAGTTTGAGCCTGTCTGTGGCCAGTAAATCCTTTATGGTAAGACTTTTAATTTACAATATTGTTTAGTTAGAAATGACATACCAGCATCAGCATATGAGCATTAGTGGTGTTGGTGTAGGAAATGAGAATAATTTTTTTTTTTAACAACAGTTACCCCAGAAACCTGTTCATTTCCCCCTCTAGTTTTTTCTAGTTGTGTTTCAAGTTAACAAGGCAGAAGACTGCTAGGTTTTTCCTCTCCCATTATGCTGTTGTGAATGAGGCTGTTCAGCTGAAGTAGAAAATACTTGTTAAGGTGAACCTGAGGCATTGTTACTTTTTTTTAAGCGAAGTTTTTAAGTTAAATTTTTGGTGTTATTCACAAGCTGCTAAAATGTTTGTTTTAATTACTAGGCTTCAATGTCACTGAATGCAGACCAGACCCCATCATCATCATCACTTCCCACTGCATCCCAGCCGCAGGTGTTCCAGGCTGGATCTAGCAAGCCTTTGCATAGCAGCGGAATCAATGTTAATGCAGCTCCATTCCAATCCATGCAAACAGTAAGTAGTAAATTAATAGTGAATCCCTTTATTTTGTTAGTCATTCCTTTTGTTGTTACACAAACACTGGAATCAGTCCTGTAATTACATAAAATAGTCTTTGGTTATCCATGCTTCTCAGACTTGCATACTTCTTTGCATGATGCAATGAAGAGCTGTAAAAAACTAATTGGACCAGAGAGCTATTTTTCTATTATTACAGGTATTCAACATGAATGCGCCTGTTCCTCCTGTTAATGAGCCAGAAACCCTTAAGCAGCAAAATCAGTACCAGGCCAGTTACAACCAGAGTTTCTCCAATCAGCCTCACCAAGTAGAACAATCAGATCTTCAGCAAGAACAACTCCAGACAGGTAAACTTATTTCAGCAAAAACTAAAACCACGGTAGCATCTGTAGAGCAGATGATCAGGCTGAAGTCCTGGGTAGTGTAGCAAAGCTTGTCACACATTCTCAGATGTTTCACTCTTGTGAAGGTTTCCTGTGAACCATACTGGTTTTTGTTATTCTGTCTTGTTTGACTATCCAAGAGGGGGTGACATTCAGTATATATATCTCCAACTGTTAAAAGAATTATGCCTCTTGATTCAGTTTTTTATGGGTTTTAAGAAAACATGAACAGGATTAGGGATTATTCTAAAGATGAAAGCAATATAGTGGAGTACTTGCTCTGCTGATGTTAAGGTTGGATTATTCTTAAATTTGCTTTAAAAAAAAGGTTATGCTATTTGAGATGATATTTTAAAACAGAAATAGCTAGAATTGAGAGCAAATATTGGACTGCTCACAGATGATGTAAGCTTCACAAAGGTCTAGAATCTTGCTAAAATCAGTTAGATGTGGTTTGAATATAGCAGGCAAAATGCTTTCCAAGTTAGCAACTTCAAAAAAACAAATGAACAGTAAAATAGTCAGGATAAAGCTATTTGTCTCCCAGCACCCTCCTCGCCTTCCACTGAGATAAAATTTACAGATGCAGAGAGGGATTTTGAGTGAAGGACACAGGACAGAGATGACATGGGTGAAGTGCTAACAACTACTGCATGTGGAGTAAGGAAAAAGAGCCTGATCTTTTTTCTTTATAACTGATTATGATCTTGAAATTTGTCTTCCTTACAAGTTAGGATACTGGGTGAGTGGATGAGACGAGGGTGAACCAAGTTTTCCGTGTTTATCTTATATGGTTTTTGAGCTATACACAGCACAAGGCAGAAAGACAGACTGAGGAATGCAAGTTGGGGAGAAGGGAGGATCTGTACAAAAGTTCCATAGCACTCTGGCTGAGTGAAGTAGACACAAAGTTGTGCTCCTGCATACGAGAGGGACTTGCCACTTACGAATTTTCTTTGGGATCTTGCTTCAGCATTTGGTATCAGCCTGGCTGTTACAGTTGTTTTGATCTTACAGACAGAATTCCATCTTTTATTACTATTACTGAGCCTATAACACATACATGTCTTGTGGAAAGAATCCCCCAGTCTGTACAGTCAAACGTCAGCTCTGTTAAAATGTTCCCATCGCTCTCACTGTAGTCAGCACAGCTACACCTCACAGAGCTTAGTTCGTGAAGGCAGTGGCTCTCTGTCAGTTCAGAGGGGAGGAAGTTGCAGAAGTAGGTTACCTTTTTTTTTTTTTTCTCTAGAGTGTGTGTTGCTGATTTTTAAAGGGTTTCAAATAGCACAGGAAAACTGTGCTTGCGTTAGGAATACTTGTTGCTGAGCTTACCCTAGAGACTTCTTGACACTAACTTAAAGCAACTCTCTACCATTTCTGGGTTGTTTTAATATTGTGGGATAGCTGACTAGTGAACTTGATACTTAATTCTGCAGATTATTTTTCTTTGAATGGGTGAGTGTTTATTGATTCATTCAGTGATACTTCAAAGCTCTGAATGTTGAGTTTGAAGAGAGGATATGTGGGTATATAAATAAATGCAGACTTTTATACTTCATTTTTTTTCCCCCATTTCCAATATAGTGGTTGGTACTTACCATGGTTCCCCAGACCAGACTCATCAAGTGGCAGGTAACCACCAGCAACCTCCCCAGCAGAATACTGGATTTCCACGTAACAGTCAGCCTTATTATAACAGTCGAGGAGTCTCTCGTGGTGGATCACGTGGGGCTCGTGGCTTAATGAACGGTTACAGGGGACCGGCAAATGGATTTAGAGGTAAACAGCTTTATTAAACTCTCTCATTTGACGACTTCTTTCTGGAAGCACACCATCAAGATACCAAGTGTTAAACTGACCTACTGTTGTTTTCATACTGTAGTAGTATCTCTAAGATATTTAAACTTGTACTAAAAATTTCATTTGCTTTAGCTAACTTCAGCAACTTAAATTTTTAGTCATTTGGTTTGGCTTTCTACTAGAGTCTAAATAAAGAAGCATTTTTTTAGTGCTAGTTTGATTAAGCATCTCCTGCAAGTATAAGCAAACATGGAAATATCCAACAGAATTTCACTATCACCAAGTGAGGAATTCAGATACCAATATTTCAAAAGTGTTTTTTATTTCCAGTTATGGTAGAAGCAGTATATTTTATAGTTCCGTGTTTCATCATATTGAGGATAGTCTGGATAATGTAGAAATACAAGAACAAAAAAGTCTAAAAGTCATTACTCTGAGGAAATTAACAGGAGTGGAGGAATCATACTGTAGTTCTGGGATAAAAGAACTTTCATGCTTCTTGGAGATTATTATATGTGGCTGTTGATGTCACAAAGATTTGTATGTTAGAATGGGAGAGGTGGTTTCCTTGGCAGGTGTTCTGGTAGTAGACTTATGGATGCAGTACTGTCTGGTTTTGCCGTGTTCTCTTACTCTCATGTAGTTGGAAGGCAGAGGAGAAACCTGTATAATAAAGATAGAACTGATTGTAGTAGGGAATGAGTGGTCACTGTCTCTCTGCTTAAAATTGATCTAGATTCCAAGTGTTAGACCCTTGAGACTGAAACCATCCTTGGGCATGGTTCCCAGCACTCAGAAGAGTCTGGACTCAGGAGCAGCTTCTTGCTTGAGTTGAGTTGGCTGTTGTGGCCTTGCAGGTCACAGCTGTTACATTTGGATCCCAGTATTGTATTTAGCTCTGGATTGAATGTTACATAAATCAAACCTCAAATTACTAGAGACCTGCGTTGAATTGTTATCTCTTCCCAGTTCTTACTAGGTCTTGTTTTTTGTAATACTGTTAGCACTGATGTTGCAAACATTTGCTTGACTTGCAGGTAAACAGTACTTACTAAAGGGTTCCTCAGGTTTAGGTAAAATGCTGTTCCTGCGTTTCTTCATACGGTAGCATAAAGTAATAGGTTATGATTTCAAAGTGACAGACTTGTGCCCTGTTCCTTAGGAGGATATGATGGCTACCGTCCTTCCTTTTCCAACACTCCAAACAGTGGTTACACGCAGCCCCAGTTTAATGCTCCTCGCGATTATTCAAACTACCAGCGGGTAAGACACCATTATGTTCTGACAGTCTAGTAGTGTAGAAGAAAGTAGCTGTCAATGAAAGCACTTTATTAGTGAAAACTTTTCTGAGGACTTCAATGAAGACAGAAATTTTGGGTGCTAAACAGATGTTTAGAAATGGCAGAATATTTATATGGCTGTTTATAATTGGGAAACACGTTCTGTCTGCTCTCTGAAGGAGTTAGTCGAGTAACTAGAACAAGGTTGGGTGAATTATAAAAAACTCTTAGATACAATTGCTTTCACAGCTTTGTGGAAAAGAAACTTAAAGAATCCATCGAAGTTAACATTTTCAACTTGTTTGAAATTGCCTGTCTTCTGCAATGTTGATACGTTACTCTGAAATTTGTGCAGAATTTTGTTGTTCTGAAGGAAGCGTGCTCAGTTTGCTAAAAGCTTATAACGACTGGAAAATGTCTAATTGCATGGCCCTCAACAAGTATTTATAAGCAAATGAGATGACAGATTTTGATCCTGCCATTAGAACGTTGCTTCGTTTATTGACCGAGTCCTTCAGCAAATTCATGTTTGACCTCTGTGTAGCTTGAAAAATTGGAACAGTAACGATAGCTACTTACATTTCTTTTCTATATTGAACAACTTATCCTGTAACTGAAGAGAGAATTTATATTTGTATGTTCATTATTCCTGCCAGATACCAGTAGGAATATGAATTTATTTTTCTAAAACTAAATGAATAAAATACTTTATGTTGAAATCATGGATGTTAGTCAGTGCATATTGTTTTAAAAGTTCCTTATTTTATTGGTAATTAATAGCTTCCTGAAATATAACAAAATGCCCGGGTTTTATGTTGTAATTTTTGAAATTTCTTTGCTTCAGGATGGATATCAACAGAATTTCAAACGTGGCTCTGGACAAAGTGGACCTCGGGGAGCTCCTAGAGGTAATTCTTGAGTAGTGAATAATTGATTTGGGCTGAACGGAAGTTTTCAATCCAACTTCTGGGGTTTTGGATTTAAAAAGCAACGTCACTGCTTATTCAGCAGGTCACAATTGAAGAATAAGCTTACTTTCCTCTGACTTCATAGTTGATCTTGCTTTTGAACAGGGGTTGGACTTGGACCTCTTGAGGTCCGTTCTGACTTGAATTCCACTGTGTTACTTTGAATTTGCGGTGGAAGTTTAGTTGGCTGTTGAATGAGGAATTATTTGAAAAGGAGTTCAAACAACAGCTGCTTTTGAGCTTTAAATGTAGCAGCACTACTTAGTTGCCTTTTATTAATGAAAGCCTTAGGAAAGTGATACCTTTTTTTTTTTTTGTGAGGCTTATCATGACTTAAGATCTGCTTACTTGGTGCATTAGTAGTTGGCAAGTAAGAGTTGCTCATAAAGCAGATGCAGGGCCTGAGCTGACTGTCAGCCTTCAAAATTGTATGTTACTGTGTTGCACTAAAAGATGTTCTCCTGCATCTGTTGTGGAGCTCTCTTTTGATCTAAGGATACAAAATTTCACTCCATTCTCATCTGTTCCTTGATCCTATAGAATTGTTGCTTTTGATTTAGAGATGTCTTGTCCTGTAGCTTTAGAAGAGTGTTTAGCAGGTGTTCATCTGAGACAGCAAAACAGAAGACCCCACTTACATAATTTAGTTGAACTTCTAAATTTTATTGTCAACACAATTTCCACAGTTTGGGGTTTTTTTAGTAGATTTTTGGTGATGTCTTGTGTCCCAATACAGAAGTTTTCATGAGAATCTTGAGTTATACTGAGTCAGCTATCAGTGAGGACAGCTCAAGGCTGTACATTGCACTGTCTGTAAAAGTGCAGTTCTGTGTGGTAGTTTGGTTTCGAAGAGTTCTGTCCCTGACTGTCTTGGTACTGAAAGCCCTATAGTGTGGAACTGTAGCTTGAAGTTCAACATTGTATTATGCTATGGTGAAGCTTGAGAGCCTATTTGAGAAAGCAGAACTATAATGAAGGAAAGTTTTGAGCTTTGTTGTCAAGGATGTGCAGGCAAACATGAGAGGAATTCCCCAAGTGACATACAATTCTCATAGAGTGTGAGCTACAGGCAGTCTCTTTCTGAAGGAAGGAAGAAAATGTATGTTAAAATATGGTTAGTTAGCTCACAGTACTTCTATTTAAAATACAGTAGCCAATTATTGCCTTACATTACTGCAGAACTTTACTTGAAGAGATTACAACTTTGTAGTTCTGGAGAAAAAAGTATTGGGATAAAGCTGAAAAGTGTAAAGACAGATTACTGTTTTGACTTGAAGGAGCTTTTAGAACCATATATAGTCTAGACATACACCTGGGTATTACCCAGTTTAGACCAGAGTTTTTAGGAATATTTTTTAAATAACCTGTTTTCATGCATAACTCAAGAGCCTTTTTATATGTTTTCTAGGTCGTGGAGGGCCTCCAAGACCAAACAGAGGGATGCCTCAAATGAATGCTCAGCAAGTGAATTAAACGAATTCACAGGATTACATTAAACGCCAAAAACACACTGGCCGGTGTACTATACATGTTACCAGAAGAGTTATTATCTATTTGTTCTCCCTTACAGGAAGTTTGTTGTAAAGGGACTATTTTCATTACCATAATGACAGGACTACAGTTGCCAGCTTTATATTACCTGGATATTGAAAGGAACGAAACAACGTTTACTCTGCATGTTCTGTCCTAAGCATCATCTTGAGCCTTGCACATGAGATTCAGATTCTTCACCCTTGCTAAGAATAAAGCAAAAAAGGCAATTTTCAGGGTGATCCGGTCTCCATGGTTAACTGAAGTGGCAGGAAAAAGCAAAGACTCACTTCTGACATTTAAAAGCAATGTAACAAATTTTGTTAAAACCTGCAAATTCGTAAAGATTTACTGCAGTGGCAGTTGACAAAACTTAATGTTCCCATTAAAGGATGGAAAAGGTCAAGTGTGGCTTGGTAGAGAAACTGCATTTCAGCTTTTTCTAACTAAATTGAAGCACTGAACAGTTAAAGATGGGTAGTGATACATATTTCCCTAAATAGACAAATAGGTTTATAGCCAGTTTTTGACAAAGAAGCAGCACCCTTAGCTGCAGCACTCCTCATCACGAGGGCCCCGTTTACTGTGGCTAAGGATTTAAGATCGCTTGCATAACTGCTAATGTAATTGTGTAATTTTTTTTTTTATTATTATTAAAAAAGCTTTGATTTGGCACTTGAACAAAATTTTGCAACAAATGTGAGATATAATCTGGATGGCCACTGTATATTTGATGTGAAGTATTTAGGTATCTCTTTGAAACACTTAAGTTTCTTTGATAGCAATGACTTTTGTAAGGATTGGTATTCTCTATCATTCCTTATGACTTGCACATTGTCTGTCACTAATACTTGACCTTGCTGTATTATCGCCTAAATAACTGATGCCGGTACTGATGGAAATCTCTAATGGATAATCATAACACTTTTGGTCACATGTCCTTTTGTCTTTCCTGCAGCCTTGAAGGTTTTAAGAAATCTCAAATGCCCGCTGCTGCTGCCCTTTTAATTGCTATCTTTTGAAAAGCACCAGTATGTGTTTGAATTGATTTCCCCTTTTAAGGGAAATGACAGCCAGCAGTTACAGTTCTAATGGTATAAGCAAGACAAATAAAACATGTTTATAAAAATTGTATCCTGGAACACTGGTTTTCAACGACTGAACCAAATTTCATGTGATGGGGTGATATTTCATAAGGTTTTGTTGAGTGTTTTTTTTTTTTTTTTTTTTCCCTGATAGATTCCCTTTTTCCTGAACAGATGTAAATCCTCCTGTTTTTTCTGGTTTTATTCTGATAGCCGTGACGTCTGGGAAACTTTTCTTTTTATGGACTTACCTTTACATCAAGGCAGCAATGTATAAAAGAAATGGCATAAGACTAGGAGGTGGAAAATACCAAGTCTTATTCAAGTTTTACTGCATACTTGTGGTATAATCTTTGGAAAATCACTTGTGCCTACCTTTTGCGCACATGCACTCTCTCTGCAGTGGGGAGAATTTATTGATAGCTGCCTCCATAGAGGTGTTGGTAGTTCTGTTGCATTCTATAGCACGTGCAAGAAGAAAAGTGCTATATATGTTAAGTATTGCTTATCAAATAATTCCTACCTGTGGAAAGGTGAAATTAAGGAACAGCTACATGTTGTTTAACTGTTACGTACAAAACTGAAGGTTGTTTTCACTCACAGGGTCATTTCTACTTTGTATCACAACTGAACTTTCCGAACTTGTAGTCAGATATTTTTACTTCATTGTGAAATAATCTGAAACTCCATAGATACAGGTGGTAATATCACTTCTCCATGTTCTGTGTGAAGAGCACAAATGAGAAATGTTTTTACTGAGAAAAGTGATAGCTTGTGAAGACAATATTACATACCAGACATCTTGAAACGATGCTGGTGGCTAGAAGCAGCAGTTTTAGTCAAGGCCTAGAAACATTCCATACCAGTGTAACAATATAAACTGCAGTCCGGTGAGAAGTTGCTGTTCTGTGTCTTTTTTAGGAAGCTGTTACTGAGATAATAGTCCCAACTGTTTTTTAACTGGAAAAAAATAAAAAGACACCTTCTAATGTTGAACTGATATAGGAAAACAGTGAATTCTTTCTTAAAGATATTTTATTTTTTGTGCATCAGCTTTTTAAATGGTTGGTAGAACACAAGCTATTCAGCTTTTTCCATTGCACACCAAATGCTTTTTAAATAGCTATTTGTAGTTTGACAGTAAACTTGCAGCATACCAAATTAAAGACCGCTGAATAGATCAGAACATTCCACTTAAAGTTTGGGGGTTTGGTTTTGGTTTTTTTTTTTTTTTTCCAACTTAAATTTATAAAACATTGAGTAGTTAAGAGGCCTCTTCATTTAGATACAACTTTGTAAGCCTTTTCATGTATGAAAATGGTCTTTAGAGTAGCTGCTCTACTGTATGCTATAGAGGGAGATGTGTTATAATAACAACCGTAAAGCAAGTACATAAGATGTTTAATCTGGGAATTTGCACTGACTCTTTTAATCTCAATACATGCGCCTAATAAACAGTATACTGAAAAATTTGCTTGCGTCACAGTATGGCAAATAGATCCATTAACTGGTTTTCTGGCCTGTTCAGAGGAGCTTTTAAGTATCTTCATAACTTAGTTCTGGAGCGGAGTTATATCCAGATCACAAGCACTCCTAGATAGTTTTCTTTTGAAAAAGATAATCTTTTGAACAAAGACCATTATAAGAAGTGATCATATTGAGACAAAACTGGCAGGCAGTTCGGGGCTGATGCTGGGGCGAGCTGTGTTTGTTCCAGTTTGGTGCTGCTGTAGGGTAACTCAGGCCTGATGCCGGTGGTTGGGAAGCATGAGCAAACATAACAGTGCTACTTCTGAGCCTGTGTGTAGATGCGTTAGTTGCAGTCGGTGGTGGTTTTACTCATTTCTTTTGTGAAGCGGGCTTTGGGGAACATAACAGACTAGTTAAGGCTGCCTTCTTGCATATAAAGCTACTATGAGGAGATACAGATTTTTATTCTGTCAGGGGCTTCATTATCTAAGATTGCTAGGCTGTGATAACATATAGTGATAAATGTTAGAGAACAAACTTCTAGCTTCAGTGTCTTATTTCCTCTTGGCTGTAATGTATGAATTCTTGAGAACATAATTCATAAATCACTAGAGTTTCCAGTGTTTCTACCTAACGTTACTGTGTCTGGGAAACTTGGATCCTTCCTAGATGTCCTACAACTTAAACATTTTAACTTGAAAATCATAAGCTGTTGTCTTATACTTAAGGTCACTTTTGTCCTACATTTTACTTCTGTGTTCTCCCAGTACACAGGCTGTCTTTAAGAACAGTTCACCAATACAACTTCCGGATTTTTCTGTGAAGGGAGTTCTAGACTTCACCCCTATTTTCTTTCCATGATACTGTCTTTTGTGTATGGCAATCTCTAAAGCATTACATCATTCAGAGTAGTTGGAAAAGTATTGTTGACTTCTTGTTAATAGCCAGTTAATGTATTCTGCTGGGACTTTATAACTGTCAGAGAACTCTGTGACCTTAAAAATGTGTCTTCTCAGAATGTCCTGCTGATCTTATTTGTTAGACAGGCAGATTTTTGGATTGGATTACAGGTTACCTTCATACGTGTCTGGAGAATGGATTGAGCTTCTTTCTTTCCCCCAAATGGCATTTGGGTAACTACTTTGGAGAGAGAAAAGTTACTGAAAAGGCTTTAACTCTAGACAAATATTGAAAAGTTGATAAATGATACCGAATTCATACAGTTAAAAGCAAATGGGGCAAAACCCTTGTGGTCCAGCAGAATATGATACAAAACCAACTGGTCAGAAAAGCCTTGACCCTCATATTTGTTTTTTGAAGTTCTGGCATTGCCTAAGATGAGTAGTTTGACTTTTCTTACCTCTTCTTTGCAAGAACCATTCATTATAAATGCACATATGTGATACAAGTGTGTGACTGTGATACAAGTGTTGAGTAGACAAAATCATGCTGTATTCTTCAGTTTTCTCCCATCCCAAGTCTCCCGTGGATATAAAGGGACATGAGAACGCAGCTCATTAACAAGCCCCATTAATGAGGCTGCCCATCACATCTTGAAAAATAAAGATCATCCCTCTTGCTAATGTGAAACTGTTCTTGATTAACATGTATGCAAAGTATCGAAACAGACACTTGAAGATACAAATTTATAGCTGGAGTGGAGGTTTGTGACTCTGTGAAGTAGACTGTGTATTTTAGTCTTTAAAATCTATGCACCTGTTTTTGCGCTATTGCATCTGCATTGAATATGGATGGCACTAGAGTTTTTAAATGCTTAAGCTGGCACCAACAGAATTCTGCAAGTGGGGTGGGTAGGTGTTCTTCACCACTGATTGACCTAAAAAATCGGTGCCTCATCTGAAGAGCAAATAGGGAATGGTCCTGAACAATAAAACTTCCCTTTTGAACTTAGATTATTTCTGTAGTTAAATCCATGCTTAAATACATATAGTTCTGATTATTGTCTGGAACTGTACTGGAAACTCAAACTTTGCACAATTGTGTAGTTTCCTTCTAATTCTGGTTTTCTCTAAATGACAACATTTGTTAAAATTTCTTTGTTCAATCACAACATCAGCATCTGAACATTTGATTGGTGTCATACTAATCTTGCCTTGGTAGCAGAATTTAACAGGAGCTTTGACATGGACTTTGGGAAAATTCCCTTATTTAACATCAGATTAGCATACCTGATAGTCATAAAGAAGGCTAATAGCTTAAACTAGAGTATGTTTTTGTTTGGCCTATGTGGTTTTCCAGAGGGAGGGAGATGGGGGAAGTCCTTCCTGTTTAGTAAATGCTGCTTGCTTTTAAATTCAAATGTTTTTCATCCCAGTCAGTAAATTTTCTGAGAGGAAAGGTTCCATGTTTTTGAGAAGCACTGCACCTGGCTGCTTAGGGTTTGAGGCTGCATTCAAATCATCTAATGTCAAATGGAAAGAAAACATCTACGCTCTAGTAGATTGTTAAAGAAACTTAATGTCTCTTCCTCTGTGTGGAAGCAAGCCTCTGACCCTCACACTCCTACAAAAACAAAAGCAGCATCTTGGATTTCTGCTCGTATTCCTACAGGGTTTCAGAAACTGGATGTTGCTGAATTTTTGGTGCGGCATGGCAGAGGCCCTGATGGGAAACTAATTTTCTAAATGGTTTATCTAAGGGAAGAGGTGCTATTCTAATAACCATTTGCTTTTGTTTAATATAATGCAATTAAAATTATTTGTGGCTTTATAGATCTAGCCTTAATGGAGGAAGGTAAATCTGTTTTCCAAAATCCACATCCTAAAGCCAATTTGAGCAGTGCTTAAGAGAACCGTACTAGGAAAACTTCAGTGTATCTTAACATTTTGTTCTGAATTAAATTTATCCGTGTTCTTGCTGCAATTATTAATCCATCAATTTTAAAGACTAGATTCTGTTTCCACCACCCCCCGTAAAATAATCGGGTGGGTGTAACTAGCTCATTTCCAACTATGGTGGCCAGTTTCTCCTTTCTAAAATGTGCTCAGATACCCAGTAGTGGATTAAGAGTACACCTGAAATTTTGGTATCAAGATCAATTTTAGTAATTATCCATTATATCCATTAGACTTTAATTAAATTAAAATGTATTGCATTTTTTTGAAGCTATTAAATTTCAGAATAAATTTAGTAATCAATCTACCATATAAATTAAGTCTTCAGAGTTATGTTTTGGTTAATTGTCAGATTTAAATTTTCTGATGGCCTTAAACATACCTGTATAGATATGTCTTTGCAGTTCTTTAACTCAACGTTTAAAACAAATTGGTCCATGGCTTATGTAAACACTTGAAAAATAAATCTATTTAATTGTTTTATGTCCTTCCCTTTTAAGCAAGTATTTCTTTGAGGAGTTGTCTTGCTGCACTTCAGTTACATTGGTGGTTTTGTCTCAGTAACTGGGTTTACCTTGGTTCACCTCCTCAAAAAACACTGTTCTACAGCCTTTATGATTATTAATTCAGTAGTTTTATCATATTTTTGCTATATTTTAAAACTCAAGTATTTTATCCCATAATACATCCAGTGGTATTAAACACATTTTTCCTACAACATTACCTGGTTTTAAACACTTCTTTGTTCAAATGTTTAAGTTCAAAACTTTTTTTTTTTTTGGCATTATTAAAAGCTAAGAATAAATATGTGCAAATAGCTTGGCTCAACTTTGGTATCGAAAGGTCAATGTTACAGATTTTAGGTTTATTAGGAATAGTTTTGCTGTCAGTTTGAGAATTTAGTGAAAATTTTAGTTGAAAGCTTATTGGTTCTGAAAATTTACTAGAATTTAAACCAAGTCAGACTGATAAATTGATTTTCTGTAGCAGCTGCACAGATGTGCAGATTGGGGTTTTGTATAGAAAGCTTTCAAACGGCTGTGGTTGTTTTAAACAGTGGAGCTTAAATGTTGTAAGCTACCTAGTTTTATTGAGAAGCAAGGTTCCTGACATTTCTTTGGATTTCATGATTTAGTATCAGATAATAATGTATCCTAAAATTTTTTTTTCCTGTATATGTGCTCTGTTTGCATTCTGCATTGTCTCCGTGGGAATACTGTGTATTCAAATGTCCTTTTTTTTCTTCCCCTTTTAACTACCCAAGTACACCAAGTGACACAGGGTATTGCAAATGTAGAACTGCAGTGGGTAGAAATGGAGTATCTTTATAAAATCCTTTCAGGCATGGTGTTTACTCCAACAGGCCTGGGTTTTACAAGGAAGAACAGAAGATTTTAAAAACTAAAATCAATGTTGCCACTGCAAGTGAAGTTTGGTTTATTCCCATTCTACAGTCAGTTACACAAAAGTGATCAACACCAAATAAACGTGGAAGTTGTTAGCCCCTGTTATTGGACTGGTTTGTATCTCTGGGGTTTGAGAGCTGGCTGGTTACAGGAGTCTGGGTTGTTTCCAGGTGCTAAGTTATTTTGGTATATGTGATGTGTAATTGAGGGTACGTAATTCAAAAAGTAGCTTCCAAAACTCCTGTATTTTACCTGGATGGAAAATCCTTGTTATTTAAGAAATTACTTTCTGTTCGTTTGTTCTCACAGAAATACATTCTTTCTGAACCGACTCTTTGGTTCTAGCTCAGCTGGAGGCCAGTCAGGAGGCCTATGTATAACATGGCTCCTCTCTCCTTTTTCCTCAAGTGGGGTGCAGGTACCTGCTGACCATTGTCTTCTGAGGCCGAGGACATTGCTGCCTGCCACCTCCAGCCGCCTCTCTTTTAGAAACAACTTTAACAGCTGCTCTCTGAGATTCCTCCGGGAGCCCAGTCGAGGGAATAGCAACCGGGAAAGGTTTAACACGGCTCAAACTGTCAATTAATAAATGCGCCACCGAGGATCTGAGCAATGTGTTGTTTCTAGTTCAACTCCACGGCGACTTTCCCATGGGGAAAACTGGATTAAATTCTACTTTGGAAAAAAAAAATAATAAAAATAATAATTCATAAAAAATATATATAGACGGCGCAGGCGAACGATAGGGCAGCCGCGGGGTCCTGCCGCGGCGCGTGGCGCGCGCGCACACCCTGATCCGCGCCGCTCCCACGTGGTGCGCCGCGAGCAGCCTGAGGGGGCGGCTTGTGCGGGGCCGCAGCGGGGTGGAGGGGTGAGGGGTGCGGAGCCGGAGCGGGCGGCCCGCAGCCATGCAGCGGCGGAAGGTGGACAACCGCCTTCGGGTGCTGATCGAGAACGGGGTGGCGGAGCGGCAGCGGGGCCTCTTCGTGGTGGTCGGCGACCGCGGCAAGGACCAGGTAACCCTCCTCCCCGCGGGCAAAGCGGAGGGCAGGTGGTGCTGGTTTTGAATCGAGCCTTTGAAGAACGGTTGATTTGTAATCCCCCGGTACCGGCTTTTTTTTTTTTTTTTCCTCTGCAAAGCGAGTGTTAAAAACCTCACAGAGTGAGGCAGAGCAATGGCGTGCCTCAGCGTGTGTGAGGTAACCCCGCGACGCAGAAACGCCAAGGGGTGTTAGAAATGGTTTAGGATACTTTGTCCTTAAACATTTTCTTTTTGAAAAGCTCATGAACGTTAAAACCGAGTACAGGTAAATCGAATTTTTAAATTTTCTTTATTAAACGGGGGAAAAATGTGTTTAATCTTCTGGCCAGCAGGAGCTTTTTTCCTATCTCGGTTCTGCTCTAAGATGTTACACTTTTGCACTTGAGCCGTGTTTTCTGTACTGAGTCATATTGCAGTTGTCATCACACCAGAACTTGGACTGGACGTACTTGGTAACGTATGGAAGGAATTAACCACTAAACTCATCCCTCTTCAGGGACTGTAGACGTGTGGTTTTGGGGTGGAAAGGGCAAGAACAGCACGGGAGAACTGTAACGTTTTAGGATAAGTCAACTCAGCTCCATTCCTGGGGAAGTAAAATAAACTAGTTATAAGAAAACTTGGAAAATAATGAGTTTATCAAGGGTCAGTACAAGAAAGTTGTTATTAATTTGATGCTGAAGTGGATGGGTGAGTTCTGGTAGGGCATATCCCAAGACTGCCTGTGTTCAGTATTTCCACTGATGAGCTGGATTCCAAAGCAGCAAGTGTCCTTACAGAATGTGCAAGTACATAGCAGTGAGGTGGGTCACCAAACCCACTAGAGGATTAAAATTAAAAATGAAATCTTGTTAAATCATAGAAGAAGTCTGAGATATGTTCTGCAAAATATAGTATAGCGACAAATAGCAGGAACTATATTTAGCCTGGAATAATTGTCTTCTTTCCATGTAGTTGTTAGCAGTTCTGCCAAGGAGGAGTGTAAAGGAAGTGACAGGTGTCATTCAGTGTTTTCAGTGTCGTGCAGCCCTGGAGAAGACACAGACACACAGGTCTGTGTAAAGAGGAATCTAGCTTTCACATTATGTCAAGGGATCCTTCTGTTTTGCACAGAGTAGCTCAATAGAAAACACAGCTATAAAATCAAGAGTAGCAAAATATTTTGCTCTTTGATGTTAGTTTATGAGTATAGTTGTTCGTGAACGTTTCTGTGTTTTGGCAGGTGGTTATACTTCATCACATGTTATCTAAAGCAACTGTAAAGGCCAGACCCTCTGTCCTATGGTGTTACAAAAAGGAGCTGGGCTTTAGCAGGTAAGATACCTCTTGTCTTACGCTGCAGTCACTGCTCTGTGTAAAGCAAAAGCTCTGTGACTGATCTACTGAGCATAGGTTGAGTGATTCGGTTGTAAAGAGAAAAAAGATCAATTCTTGGAGGAGCTACAGGAAGCTTGGTCTTCCAGAACTAAAAGTTGCCTTCCATAATACAGTTGACACCAGCACTAGGTACCAGTTGACACCAGCACTAGGTACCTCTGGTTTCTTTCTGTAGTTCTAATGCTAATTCTGTTGTCCTGGACCAATCTTTCCCACACTTTTTTAACCTCAAAAGGCCAACACTTTAATTCATCAATTTTTTAGCCTCAGTAATGTTTAGGACTGAATGCAGATTAAGCATTAGAACGCCTTCACTTTGAAAAAGCATTTAAAATTTTAATTCTTAGATTCGCGTGTGTACTTGCAATCTACACACAAACTCAGGAAGAGTTACCTGAAACTGCATGATTTGAACCAAGTGATTTCTTGCAAAAACAGCTGGTTCTGTGTGATATCCACCACTTTGGGCTGAAGGCACATGGGAACATATTGTGAAAGCAGCAAGTGTGATCCAAGATTTTTTCCTTGAAGGCTGAGCTCTGACTTCGAATTAGACTTGAACATAGGCCTGAATGCACTTTTCTCAAACTTTTTTCCAAGAAAACTTCTGTATAATTTTGTTCTCCAGCCACCGGAAGAAAAGGATGAGACAACTACAGAAGAAGATTAAAAGTGGAACTTTAAACATAAAGGAAGATGATCCTTTTGAGTTATTTATAGCAGCCACAAACATTCGCTACTGCTATTACAACGAAACTCACAAGATCCTTGGCAACACTTTCGGCATGTGTGTACTTCAGGTAAGGAGTTAAACTTTTTACTAAAAAAGAACATTACACTCTTATCAATTGCTACAAGAATAGTATTCTTTGCTTCTGTTATTTCAATTATGACGGCCTTATGTGTCTTAGAGGTTTTGTGAGGATGAGATAGCCTTGTTGGTAGAATTTTAATGGGATATTAATGCAAATGTTAAGTGTGAATTAAACTTTGAGAAATAATCTTTTGAGGCTTTCTGTTCCTTTTAGTAGGTGCTAGTTGCACTGATGAATTCTGTGCAACTTTGAAGTTTTATTTATTTTCTAGGATTTTGAAGCCTTGACTCCAAACCTGCTAGCTAGAACAGTTGAAACAGTAGAAGGTGGTGGAATTGTGGTGATTCTCCTGAGAACTATGAACTCACTGAAGCAGCTGTATACTATGACCATGGTATGTTCAACATAATGTGTCTGTTATATAAAACAGGTACATCATGGTGATACCAAGTAGTTATTTTTTGCTTTTGTTATCATCTATGGTCTTCTTTCCGTCGTCTTTCGTGCTCCTTCATTCATCTATGATTGAATGTCATACTTAGGCAGTTCTGCCAACCTCTGTGTCTTGAAATGCTGCTGAGTTGCAAGGAAGCAGCACCTGTCATTCACAAATGTAACTGTCTTCGTTTTGTTTCAGGATGTACACTCTCGATATAGAACAGAGGCACACCAGGACGTGGTAGGACGGTTTAATGAGAGGTAAGTTGTTAGGAGTATAAAGGATCTAGGCTTTATGCCCAAGAAAAGCATCTGGAACAATGTACTGTATTCATATTAGGAAAGCATCCTATAGGTTTGCATTGAAATAGGGCTTCTTGGCCGCTTCAGTGAAGTTTTCATGTGCTGTTCTGGAAATTAATATCATTTGTTGTTGGAGGACTTGTATACAAAATTTTGGCATATGTTGCAAGGGATATATGCAAATAGGCCCAAATCTGTAAACTGTTCTGAGTACCTTTCTTGAAACAGGCTGTAGAAACATACGCTGCAGATGCACTGAAGTTCACATACTTATTGCACTACGGTTAAATATGAAACTTCTTAGTGTGGAGCATTCTCTGTGGTTGTTGAAGTGTCTTGTAAAGGTGTTTTCTCTGCTTTTGTTGTATAGAATAAGCAGCTCCTATTGAGTGAGCCCTAGCTGTAGCCATAGGAAGATTGCAGAAATCACTCTTTAGCAGGCAGGGAGTTATGTGATGTCAGAAATTAGGATGCATAAGCCAGCACTGACTACAGTCTTTGGGAGTCAGCGCTTGTCACAATTGCTGTGGATTCATGTCTTACACATTTATGCAGCTACCTCCTGCTTAAATGCTCTCATGGTAGATCATCTTTAGTTAGCAGTCTTCTTTGGAGACATCCTGGTAAGTGGATACTAGTTTTGTGTAGATGATCCTGATTTTATGGTAAGAAGCATACTGTCAGTTGTGTGAACTTGTCATAGAGCAGCTGTAGCTGTAAATACTATGTCTAGCTTTCGAAAAGAGTTTAAATTTACTACCAAAATGCAATGGTGTTGCTAGTGTTTTTACTGAGTTGCCTTTGCTTGACTGCTCAGGTTCATTCTGTCTCTGGCCTCATGCAAGAATTGCATCGTGATTGATGATCAGCTGAATATCTTGCCTATCTCCAGTCACGTTGCAAACATCACACCCGTTCCACCACAGTCGCAGGTCAGTAAGCAACATCAGCAGTTTTCCCTTGGGAGAAATTGGTCTGACTACAGTGTGTTAAAGATTTGAAAAGGAGGAAATTTCCTTTCACCCTGACTTATATCAAATAATGGTCTTGCAAAGAGGAAGTAGAATGCTCTGCAAAAATTCTACCTGATATGGGTGAAATATAGGAAGCCGTCTTTTCTTTCCTCCTTGGGTTTTCTTCTGTCACAGCTTTTTTTTTTGTGTGTGTGCTTGCCTGTATTTATTGATTTTGCTATATTGCTGTTTATCCTAGTGAGATGGAGCTTAATTGCTGTGGTTGCTGTTTCAGAAGTGCATAGAGAGATTTCAAGCTGATGGACCGTTGGGACAACGAATAAAAAGACCTTTCAATGGTTGGAGGGTGGGAAAACACTTTGAAAATAAGTATATTACAAGCTCAGGAGACACCTGATATCTAGGAGCTGCTGTAGTTGTTTCAGTTTCTGCGTTACACATGCCACAGCTTGGGAAACATTCACTGTATATCAGCCAGGCATATAGCTTGCACTGTTAGAAATGTATCCTTTTATCGCTTTCAGTTGTAGACTAAAGTAAAATGGACTCAGTTTTAAACAGAAGTCTTATGCTTTTGATCTGTTTTGTGTGGCCTAAGAAATACCAACATAGGTTGTGCCAGAGATGGTAAAAACATTTTAACAAAGCACTGATTTTAAAAAAGAAAACCACACCCCCGCTTTCCATTGTCAGAAGCACAAGTGCTTATCTGTTGGATGAATAGACTGATGCCTTTGGATTTTTAAGTGACAATAAGGGAAATCAGAATTCATTTCCATTTAAAATTGATTGCTTTTGTGTCCGACTTACTGTTTGGCTTTCAAAATCCTGATACTGGTTTGAAAATTGATCTTTTGCTGCTGCAGTAGTTTTTCCCCCTACATGGCAATACGTACATCTTGTACAGCAGGTATAACAAAGACCACAAAATTTTTGTACAGCCTGAAGACTGAAAATTTAATTAAATTCTTCAGAAAACTTGTCCATGGTCTCTTCTTCCTAGCAGCAGTATTCTCCAGTTACCACATAGTGAAAAATGCTTTCCTTTTTCCTTTTCAAGCTTGGGGAAGCCAGGATACCCACTTCATGTGTAACCGTTCTTCCGAACATGCATTAAAATTGAAGTGTTAAATATCTGTCCATTTAAATTTTTCTGTTTCCAGGGAGTATATTCAACTTGTAGTAACATTTCCTTTCAGATGCTTTTCTCTGCCTGATAAAAGATACCAGAAGATATCACAAAAGTGTAATTGTGCCAAAGTGTCCTTTACTAATCTTGTTATGGTAAATCCTGTTCTTACAGGAAGATAGCCTCCGGCCACAGGACTTGGAGCTGAAAGCACTGAAGGAGAGCTTGCAGGATACACAGCCTGTAGGAGTTTTGGTGGATGGCTGTAAAACCCTGGATCAGGTTGGTGTGGTGTTTAAATTTGAGATACTCTGTGCTGGACAGGAGACCTTGGGTACTGATGTTTGTGTCTCATCTTGCATGTAATCACATCTGAGTGTGAACAGTAATAGGTGTGGTCTTAGAGAATTTCCTTGAAAAACTGATTGGACATGGTAGCTCAATGACAGTATCAGTGATTTTTTTCATGAAGTTGAGAATAAGTAGGACTAGAATGGAGACAGGAAGCTGATCTGGAGAAGTCCACATTTTAAAAGATGATGAGCCCTCAGAGTTTGAAATAAGCAGGAAACTTAACCTGAAGTTTCTGTACAGTTTAGTTCTGAATAGAAGTTGAAAATCCTTATTGTGTTTTAATATGCCCCTATTCCTGCCTCCCTTACATTTTTTTTTTTTTTTTTTACTCCAATTTGAGAATCACTGACTAGTACAAATGAAGGCCCTATTGCAGTTGTCTTTCCTGTTTTGGAGTATCCACTGCAAAGTTGCAGTTCAGCCTGGTGGCTCCCAGAGCTGTGCACTGCTTAAGCCCTTTTATAGTAGGTCTTCTCACTGCCCAGATATGTTTATCTTCCTCCTCTGAGAGCATCGTGCCTCTTCCCATCTAGCTGAATAGACTCTGTGGTCAGTGGCAGAGAGGTAGTAATTGAGAATTGTTGTACTGACTTTTGATCTGTGTTTTGACCTGAATAATTCCAAGAACTCAGTGGGTCAAGATTACCACTTACACATTTTTTGTCTGAGTTTTAATGTTCACCTCTCCTATCTTGTCGTTCTCTTCCTTCCTGTTCTAGGAAAAAAGGCATGTACTAATGGTAAGTGTAACTAATGCTGAAAGTAATTTAAACACAGCTGATTTTTGTTTTCTGTTTTTTTCCGGTCATCAGGCAAAAGCAGTTCTAAAATTTATTGAAGCCATTTCTGAGAAGACTCTGCGGAGCACTGTGGCATTAACAGCAGCCAGGGGACGTGGTAAATCTGCTGCTTTGGGACTGGCTATTGCTGGAGCAGTAGCTTTTGGGTGAGTGATCCCCACCAGTATCCCAGGCTTTATTTGCATCTATGACCTTAAAAAAACTCCAAGATGACAGGATCTGCATATATATGTAATTTCCAGTCCTATATCCCTCCTTTTACTCTTACATCTTTTGATCTCTGCATACACTGATATCCAGGTTTTTCTATTTTACAGTAATAAGAAAAGCTCGGTCTTTAAAAATCAAAATAATCACACATAAATTGAGATGTCTAAAGGAGTCTGCTGTGTTTTGGTTATTAGGTAAAATCAATCCCTCATAAAAAGAAAACATTCTACTTAGTATGTATATATAAAATTTGTTAGAAAAAGAGTTAAACTCTTGTTTTATTTTTCTGTGCAGTTACTCCAATATCTTTGTCACATCTCCAAGCCCTGATAACCTTCACACACTCTTTGAGTTCATATTTAAAGGCTTTGATGCACTGCAGTATCAGGTAAGGACAGCAGACTATCACAATACTTTCACAGTGCTCCTGTTTAAGAGGGGTTTTGCATCTCATCTGTGATTTTTTGTTTACATATATTAGCTACCAGCCTTTTTAGTAACGTTCTGCAAAAATGAATCATAGTACAGTTATGTTTCCTTCTCTATTTTTAAGTTGGGTAAATCAGTTTCTTTGTGAAACAGTTTTTAACGTAAGTAAGTAACTTCTCAGTTCTCGGGCCTCTGAAGCTTCTGTTATAGGAGTTTTAACTAGAATCTGAAGTAACAGTGTACTCTTACTTAGCTTATTTTAATGATAATGGTAAACTATATTTTTCTTAGATCTTGGCTTGTTTATACTGTTTGACAAGGCTTTCTTTTAGGAACATCTGGATTATGAGATTGTTCAGTCTTTAAATCCAGAGTTTAACAAGGCTGTTGTCAGAGTGAATGTGTTCAAGGAGCACAGACAGACCATTCAGGTAACTGGTCTCTTTTGCACTCTTGCCTTTCTACTTTTCATTCCTAACTGTTGGCTTTACCAGTGCTGTAGTTGTTTTGATCTTATGCATGTTCATTTTATGTGCCGTGTAACTGTCCTGATTGATTTTGCTTTAATGTAGACCTTTTTTTCTGGTGAGTGACTTTCACAAAATATCTTATTTCTTTCTGTGGATAACTTGTAGAGTACAAAGCTCACTTGGTAATTGCTTGTGGGTTTCTTCTTGAAACAAAAGCAAAGTGAAAGAAACAATGAAGGAAGAGGATATGTTGCTAGTGATTATCTTTCCTTTATTTTCGTGATCTCTGCAGATAAATTTGTGTGGAAATGTGCAAAACAAGGTGTGTGAGCCAGTGCTTGTTAGGGTAACATGAAGCCTTTTTTGACTGTTTGTTTTCATGTCTCAGTCTCTGACTTTGATGGTCATGGAAAACAGGGACAACAGACAGCTTTTCAGGGCTCCAGCTTTGCCAACTCTGACATTTCCCTAGTTCCCAGGCAGGCTGTTGTTGACCATGACTGTGTCCTCTCATTCCTTGCAGTACATACACCCTGCTGATTCTGTGAAACTGGGTCAAGCTGAACTTGTTGTGATTGATGAAGCTGCCGCCATTCCTCTACCCCTGGTGAAAAACCTGTTAGGCCCTTACCTTGTTTTCATGGCTTCTACAATCAATGGGTAAGGCTTGAGCAGCAACTGCCTACCAGGGAAAGCAGTTGTGCAAGTGCCAGTGGACTGTTTCTTATCTATAGTACCTTTTTTATTACACATTATTACATCAGGTCATGCTAATTCTTGATCTGTCATGAAACTGCTCCTTAAAAAAAACAAGAGACTTGAACTTGCTGCTTTCCTTTGGTTCCACCGTGGATTCATTAAGTGTTTGACTTGCACCTTTTCTGTTCTGCTACGAGGAGCAAGTACATAAACATGATTCTGCAGTATGTTAGGAGAAAGGGAGGAGTGGCATCTTCCTTCCAGTATGGTGAGACCAAGAAAGTGACAAGGCAGGCTGCCTTGTCCTACATGGGCAGGAACATCAAAACGCAGTGTTTCTCACAGATGGTTCGGGCCCTCACAGGTCTCAGAACAGCCCCTGGCTCTGGATGGCAGCCCAGTTCTGTGTTGGAGCTTCCCCATGGCTCAGGATTGCTGTTTGGTTATTTGCTTCAGATGTTTGTCTTATGCTTTTCAGATATGAGGGTACTGGTCGATCGCTATCTCTGAAGCTCATTCAGCAGCTCCGTCAGCAGAGTGCACAAGCCCAAGTCACCATGACAGCAGAGAACAAATCTACAGCTACAGCTAAACTCAGCTCAGGTACCTCACTCTATGCTGGACTGCACTGTGTAACCATAATCTCTGGTGCTGCTGACTGGCAAGCCCTATGCTATCCCATGTGTCCCTGTACCTTGCAGCTGCAGGAAGGTAGTGGTATGGGAAAATGAAGGAACTCTCCTCTGTTTTTCCCTCATGATTTTCAGCTGTAAAGGCTTTTAAGGGATGAAAGCTATATGATTAATGATTTTCTAATCTCCTGGGAGCCCTTCAAAGGACACTGGTCCTATTGGGTTCTTTGCTAACTGTAACATCCAACACCATATGTTCTCTGAAATCTGTTTGCAGCTCGTACATTGCATGAAGTCTCCCTCCATGAGTCGATCAGATATGCTCCTGGTGACCCAGTTGAAAAGTGGCTAAATGATCTGCTGTGTTTGGACTGTCTCAGCATCACCAGAATTATCTCCGGCTGCCCGCTGCCTGAGACTTGTGACCTGTATCCTTACTCAAACGTTGTGCTCTGATCAAAATACATTGCTTTCAGATGAAGGAGGCTTTTTCAAGCTGATTAATAGTGGGTTCTCCAGCTAACATCATAACCTCAGCACATGATCTTTTGTCAAAAATCTATTAAGACCAGACTTCTGGAGTTAAGCTCATACCACTGCCTTATAACGAGTGGTGTGTGTTACCAGGACATTACCTAACTCCAGTTTTACTGCAGAGACAACCCCAAGGAAGGGTTGAATGAAGGGAAGTCCTTGTTGGAGTTATAGAAGGTTTAGCTTTACAGATGAAGGGTGTGAAAGCTATGAACGCTGCCCAAAGTCAGTCATTCTTGTAGATAGAGCTGTAGAGTCTGAGAGCACAAGCCAGCATGTAGCCCAAGGCTATATTGAAAATACTACTCTTAAACCAACAGGGAGCTTTTTCCTTGTTTCCAAGGAGGTTGTTTCCTTAACCCCTGTGTTTAGATACTATGTAAATAGAGACACACTTTTTTGTTACCACAGAGCATCGGAAGTTTTTCTGCAGAGACTGATGGCCCTTTATGTGGCTTCACACTACAAGGTAAAGCTCATGCTACTTCTTTCAAAATTTCAGCTAGGAATTTTGTGGAGGGAGCAGTACTTGTTACGGGTCTAACTGAATTTGCCTAATTGAGGTTTCTGAACAGCTTCAGTTGGTTCTTGTTTTATACAGATGTGTATTCTCCTTTCTCTGGGAAGATCTCTGCCTTGTTCTTGGCTGAATACACTGGATTTACAGATAACTGGAATATTTTTGTCTTGAGAAATTCTGGAGACTAAATTCAAGATGAGCCTTCAAGCTTGTCAGAATAGTATCAGTGATGAACCTCTTTTGCCAGTCTCTTTACCATATTCTAGTAGCCTCAAGTTAACCAAAAGGGTAGTACCATTGTACTGCTGAAAAGAGTAATAGTTGATCTCAAGGGTTCAAGACCATGGGTGACTGGTAGATATGAGTGTTGAAGTCCATGAATACTGAAGTACTGAGTACTAAAAATCTGACACTTAAAATTATTTAAGGTTAGGTAGATTAAGAGATAAGTAGCTATATAAAAATAGGAAGTTCAGTTCCATACATATTAGAGCAAGAGGTTTCACTTGAGAAAAACAGAGGCTGTCTGATAGTACAGTAGACATGAACTGGCCCGTGAGCTTCTTTATTGGTATTATAGTAATTCTAAGTTTCTTGATAGCCCTATATTCAGAAGATGGAAGAATGTTTATAAATCAGCTACTATCATTATCCTGGACTGTGAAGCTCTTCTCATGGAATAATTCTTCAACTTTCTATGTCTTTACCCTCCAGAACTCACCCAATGACCTCCAGATGCTATCTGATGCACCTGCCCATCATCTTTTTTGCCTTTTGCCACCTGTTCCACCTACCCAGAATTCGTTACCAGAAGTACTTGCTGTTGTTCAGGTAAGAGAGCAGCATGTATCTATGAGGTGAATTGTTCAGTAGTGAAGCAGTACACTGCTGTGAGGCAGCATACTGTCAGTGTACTATGAGAGTGGTGTAACTAGGAGTAGATGGTAGCTTAAGGCTGTGTTTGTGTGTTACAGTGGTGTATTAAGGCCATTTTTTTACCCCCATTTTCTTTCATTAACGTTAATTGTTGTGTACATACATTGTGATGCTGATCCTTTCACACAGACATTCCAATCTCCACAACATGTTTGTGCTGAGAAGCTTTCTGAGGAGCTGAACTGCTGCTTCAAGAGATTACTTTGTCTTCCCATTTCAAATTCCTACAAGGAGAGTTGGTTCACTAGTTCACTCTGCTTATCCCATGTTTCTAGCATCCCTTTTATTTGCAGTAGAACTGCAAAAATACGAACTCCTCAGATGTACATGCTTAGAGATGTAGAACTATTTCAGCCCTTGGCTGTTGGGTATCTGACTATATGTTTCCTTCCTTCCATAAGAACACAGATTCTTAATTATCTGTGTTTGATGCAGCTAGTTAAATCTACTGTTTCTTAAAAGAAGCAGCCCCATGTACGACATTTAAAGAGAAACATTGGTGGGACAAGCTTTTGTGTTTGCTGTTGGTGGACTACAGAAAATGCATCGAGCGCTTTCTATTGCTTTAATCTCTTCAGGCTTCTGTTGCACCATAGTGTAACGCCTGTGGCGTCAGAGGTATCTGGCTGGCCACTGGTGTGCTTTAGGGGCAGAGGCTGTTTGTTGGCACATGCATGTTTGCTCATCATGTTGCAGAGCAGAGATCATGTGAAATGTCAATACTGCGTAATGGACTCAACAACTGACTATAAATTTTGATTCTGCTGTAGCAGAGTGACTGTAGGAGAAAACGCTTTTTCTCCATTAACGGTCTTTTACCTTTTCTGGCAGGTGTGCATGGAGGGAGAGATCTCTCGCCAGTCTATCATGAACAGCCTTTCTAGGGGAAAGAAAGCTTCTGGTGATCTAATTCCCTGGACCATTTCAGAGCAGGTGAATAATTTGCCTGTGTAGTCACACCTAAGATATATTTCAGCTCTATTTCTGATTTCCAGAGTACCTATCTGTGTTCTTTAAATTGACTTTTGTCTCTTATGCAGTTCCAGGATCCGGACTTCGGGGGCCTCTCTGGTGGCCGTGTTGTTCGTATTGCAGTTCATCCGGATTATCAGGGGGTAAAGTATTTTGGAACCCAGTTATTGTGAATAGTCAGCAGTGGTACTGTGAGAATGGCTGCACAGGCAGAATTTTAGAACAGGGCAAACATTTCAGTTGCTCCGATTTGTTGGCATTTTAGGCTTGGAGACTGAGTCAGCGGTGGTAACAGAAAGAGGTCAGACACACAGAAATGGTGAGGTGCCACAGCAGGCTGAGGGCATTGCTTTCCTCTGGGTGTGCAGCAAACAAGTGCTCTTGTCATTAGCAGACAGTGTTGTAGCATGCCAGCATCCCAAGCAGCAGTACACAGTCAAGATCCAGTGATATTTATTGTGAGATTACCAAATGTTCATGCTGGTGTTTGTCATTTTCTGAGTGCCAGAGTTAAGCACCAAGAATTATTACACAGTCCTAAACTACCAACTGGACTCTGTGATTTTGGATATCCAGGTTCTGTAGTGTCCTTCTCGAGGGAGCTGCTGTGTAGCAAAGAACATACATTTTTGCCATGACGATGTGATTTCTGCATTGATGATTGTTAACGGGTTTGTAAAGGAATGATGTTGTTGCCCTGTCTTAAAAACTAGGTACATTGTTTTGCTTATAGTGTATTGTTCCTACTTCACAGATGGGCTATGGAAGCAGAGCTCTGACTTTACTGCAGATGTATTATGAAGGCAAATTCCCATGTTTGGAAGAAAAACCAATTCAAAAGCCAAAAGAAATTGCAACTGTAAGCAGTGAGGTATGTAGCTTGGTACATTTTTTGTGTTTTCTGTTGTGCTAAGCTGTTTGTTTTTCACTGTCAATCTCAATTTCTATCTGTAAGGAAAAAATACTTGTATTTATCTTCTATCCAGAATAAGAGAATTAATTTGCAGATTTCTGTGAGGATTGCTACTAACCCATTTTCGCTTTCTTTTTTAGACTGTTAGTTTATTAGAAGAGGTTGTGACACCTCGGAAAGACTTGCCTCCTTTACTTCTCAAGCTGAGCGAGAGACAAGCTGAAAACCTAGACTACCTGGGGGTATCTTATGGCCTAACACCAAGATTACTCAAGTAAGGCATTATTCTATTTACTAGTTACATCCAGTGAAAAAATATAAATTATATATATTATACAATACATATAAAAATAATATAGTATATAGATACAGAGGCAGATATTTTAGCCTTTAGATGTTCTCTTTATTTCTACATGTTTCAATTGGTGTCTAAAACTAGGACAGCTCCAACCCACTTCTTCTGTAAGATCTTTTCTTGATGTACAGTAGGGCTAATCCTAAGTGCATCCTTCACAGTAGTATTTCCTCCAGCTCCTTCTGAGGGCAAACCCATTCCTTTCTTGGTTGTCTCTGTGACCCTTCTAAACAGTTAACTAGCTTTAATTGCTCAGTTTTTCCAGGCTAGAGAAGTAAGAACAGCCTGTAATAAGTAGGGAAAAGTTAAATACTACTACCTGTGACCTGTAGAAGCTTGAGCTGCTGCTGACTTCAAAGCTAGTTGTTAGTTTCCTGAGTAATGTAAATGCTTTTCACCAGCAACTGCTTCTTGCTTTTCTTACCATGGAGAAACTGAGTTGCTGTAGCAGAAAATAATTTATTATTTTTTCTTATGTTTTAGCTCCACTTTACAGCATAGTTTTATATAAAAACATACAATTTTATAATAAATGCAAAATCTTTTAATATTAGCAAATTCTATAAAATATCTAGGGTTCTGAGACCTTCTCAGCCATAGTGTGGGAAGTTGTGAATCGATATTTTGGGAGACAGTTTCAAAATAATGCAGAATTCTTCCTGCAGTTTGTCTAAAAGCAAAGCAGTCATTTATCACCTAAAACGTCCATTCCTTGCTGGCCTACCCCCACTTACAGAGGGCCTAGGGTTCTGTACAAGCACATGAGATGAGACTGAGCTCAACAGAAGAAGTAAGAGCGGTAGAGGCCAATTTGTGACTGACCCAGTCAGGGCAATGTCAGGCAGTTATCCACGATTTGGCGTTTCAGATACAGAGACTGTAGCCTGTTTTGTTCTATGGCAAGCAGGCTGCAAATTTCATGCCAAAATGTGATGGTGAATTGTTTAGCTATGCAGGAGAGCATCAGAACTGAATGGTTATTATGAAGTAGAATTAATCTCTGAAAATTATAAAGCAAATGGTTTGGATGTCTTTATTTGAACTATCCCCTCTCAAGGCAGAGGGGGAGAATAAAGTGTTTCACTACCTTTTTTAGTTATTTGACTGTTAGCTGTGGTGGGGTGGATAAAAAAAAAGATGAATTAGTGAGTTAGAGAGAGGCTGGCCCCACATGTAGGGCTTCCTGCTGAAATTTGCAACAACCTGCGCAGCTGATGAGTAGTCATCTCGTGGCCTGTGGGCGTAGGTTGCCAATGACAGTTGCTCTGGGGCCTGGCTTCTTTCTTTTGTCTGGGATGCCATATGTTTGGTCTCAGCAGGTCTTTGTATACAAGCCCTCCTTTTACTGGGCAAAATGAATTGTAGGATCGGTTCACAACTAAGATGTGAGAAGGAACAGGAGGATGGAAAAGGGATTTTGCTGATCAGTCTGGGATTCTCTCTGGTTCACAAGTAACTATTTGAAACCTGGGAGTCACCAGGGAAAATCATCATTCGTTGAAGAAGAGCAGTCTCTGAAGTAAACTGTAAATCCTCAGCCCCTCCCCTGGGTATTCTTTAGGAGTCTGTGATGTTATTGGTCAAAACCTGTCTGCCTGTTTTTAAAGGAGGCCCTGGAGGCATGTCAGGTACAATAGTTCTTGTATCATGTCTGTCAGTCTTTGAAAGTTTGTTTGTTTTTTGATACCATGATCACCATTTTTCACTCTTCTAAGTTAGAACCTCAGTCAGTTTGACTGCTGTTACTACTTCCTGTCTGTTCATTCTCATTCGTTGGTGGGATGTCTTACAGACTTTAGCTTATTTTTCAGCAGTTGTTCTTTTATGGTAGATGGAAGATTGCATTTAACCACAAGTAGTATTGTAGAATCAACAGCTTCATAATTCTCAGTGCGTTTTCCTTTTCCCCAGGTTTTGGAAACGTGCTGGATTTGTGCCAGTTTATCTAAGGCAGACGCCAGTAAGTAGCATACTGTTTCTGAATAAAACCCAAACCTATTGAAATCACTGGGCATCTTTCCATTAGCTTCTAAGAGATATGATTTGGGCAGGAAAGTTTTCTGAGGCTACATTTGGGGTTTGATTTATATTTGTTTTTGTTCATTGAGCCTATAGTTAAGGGCGTAAAGTTTTTGCACTTGAAAAATTAGAGCAAGGTGCAGCTGTTGAGGGTTATTAACGTGGTTATTGGTAAAATATGCAAGTGGCCCTTTAACTGGCTGCTTCTGTTTTTCTAGGGGATTACAAAAAGTAGCACTAGCAGTTATAGTACTTTTGGAAAGAATAATTTGCTTGTCCCATGTCACTGCATTTTTCTTTTATTATTCTGGCTCGTGAGGTTACCTGGAATTTGCAATACTGGTGACTACTGGTTACCTCGGGAAGCCAAAATCCCTCAGCAGTGGGATTTACCAAATTCTATGAGTTCATAGTCTTTATGTTACGTAGTGGTGATCAGTAGCAGTTGATACATCTGTTGTTGTTGATATAAAAGACCTTTGCCTTCTTCAGTTGGACATAGAGTGCAAAAGGTTCATGGGGATCATGATGGGTAATATATCTTATTTATTAGAATGACCTGACTGGTGAGCATTCGTGCATCATGCTGAAGATGCTGAATGAAGAGGATGCTGAACAGGAGCCTTGGCTTACTGCCTTCTGGAAAGGTAACTTTGATTTTGCTAATGCTTGAAGAATCTTCTGTGGAGCCTTAGAATAAATATCCCAGGAGACATTTATTTTATCATCTTGTCCTATAGATTTTAGGAGGCGGTTCCTTTCTCTGCTTTCCTACCAGTTCAGCACATTCTCTCCCTCCTTGGCATTGAATATCCTACAGAACAAAAATATCAAGCAGCAGCCACAACCACGTGAGTACCCTGGCTCACAATGTTCAGTTAGATTGTAATTTAAACTCTCTGTGTATGTTTATTAGAGTTCTCAAATACATGCATTATGTGATGTCTCTTGTGAAGTGCCATGAATTGCTCTTGGTCAGTTACTGTGTTTTGTTCCTGTTATCCAGAAAAATGCTTGTATTTCTAAGTAAAAGCTAAGAGGACATCTTCTGCCACTGAAAATGGATAGTGGTGTTTTTCCCACCCCCCTCCCGCCCCAGCTTTTTTGATCAAAGATTTAAGTAACTCAAAATTAGAGGGGTCCTGACTGTAACAGCCAAATGCATGACAAGATACGGATGGATACTGGCACCTGTCAAATCCAGTATGGAATTAAAATAGAAGCCTTGAATAGCCAGGGTCAGCAGGCAGAGCAGCTTGCTTAGGATCTTAGGAAGAACAATTGTCATCAGAAATTTAGAAGTTGGAACATGATGTCTTTCTGGGAGAGAGAGGCTTTAGTTCAACTGCATGTTATTGGGCTCAGTCCAGCACTTGCTGGGGGAACACACAGGCAGTACAAAAAAAGCAACCAGACAGGATAGTTCTAACAGTCACTTCTGGCTGAAAAGCAAATTGCTGTTTTCTCAGTATGCCTAACAGAGGGGAGTCCTCTTGAGAGAACTTGGTAATCTGTGTCTTGTGGGTTTTTAGTATCTGTCTTGGTGAAAGAGTTTTGGTTGCTGCTACAAGGGAACAAAGCTCCTTAACAGCAAAACCCCAGGGTAGAATAGTTAAAGACTGGGAAAACTGTTTCTCAACCCTCACTGTTTTCAGTCTTTTCTGGCATCTTCAAGTTGATACGCTGGTCTGTTTTGACGGTTGCAGTTTTTTTCATACGGACGTATGTCTGTCAGAAAATACTTTCAAAAACCAAGGCAGTCTGACTAGCCGTGTTGTACCTGGTATGCTGGGAAGTGAACCTATGGGGTAGAAGTTGGCCTTTGCTCACTGATACTAAAAGGAACATGTTAAATACTGAGATCCTGGATAGCTACAAAGAACAGTCTTGACACTGGTGTCTTTTTATTGTACCCATCAGCCATCAGCCGTGCTGAATTAGAATCGGTCTTTATCCCATATGACCTGAAGAGATTAGAGATGTACTCTCGCAACATGGTGGACTATCATCTCATCATGGATATGGTTCCTGCCATTGCCAGGATGTTTTTTCTCAACCAGATGGGTGATATCTCTCTCTCTGCTGCACAGTCAGTATGTATCACTGTGAGAACAAGCCATGCTTCACCTCTCTTTGTATATATATTTGGAATAATTTCCTGTTCCATGTCATCTTTAAAAAAAGACTTTGCTTCAGTTAATTGCTTCTTTTGTAGTCCTCTTCATGATTTCTCCTGCTTACAGTGTTCTTCCTTCCACCTTTAGTGTTTGCTTTGCATAAAATTTGTAGGGAACATATTCTGTTGTGTGTTCAGTGAAGCACTCCATGCATTTATAATATGGTGTGAACTGTGCCTTACAAACATCTCAAAATCTTCTGGCTCTTGAACTGTACTTCAGCAGAAAGGTGTTCATCTGAACTAAGTGTGGAATGGCACCTGCCATCTACAGAATAATTTAGGGGTGTTCCCATGCATCTGAGCAAAGCTTCAGCTCATACCAGAGTAGCCTTGTATAGGGAGTGTAGAGGGTATCATGTATTTGTATTTGCCCTAAAATTTGTGTCATTTCCTCAGGCCCTTTTTCTAGGTATTGGCTTACAGCATAAATCTCTGGACCAACTGGAAAAGGAGGTAGAACTGCCCAGCAGTCAGCTGATGGGCCTCTTCAACAGAATCATCCGCAAAGTAGTCCAGGTAATAGCATCGTGACAAGCTTTGTCTTGGTCATATTGGGCCAAAGTGTAATTCCAGTACTGAGCCTGGCACCAGTAGAAAGCTGAATCAGAACTGTGTATCTTTAACATGTCCCCAGTAATTGACTGCAAACTTCTTCATAAGGTGAGAAAATCCCAGTGGAAAAAGGTATTTATGGTATTGATTTATGTAGTGTTTTCCCAAGTAATAGTGCTTTGTGTTATGTTTTTGAATGTTGAAATGTCCTGACCAAAATGCTGAGCGCACAACCCGAGTTGCCAGCTGAGTCCAAGCCATTTGTTTATGGTTGATCACTGCATTTGTAGCATCTCAACTTTTCCTGAAAAAAAACTTTCCCAAGGTCATTTAGAGGTAGATTTGAAGCACAGTGAAATACTTGCAAGTTTTGGATCTGATTTTCTTTCTCTCTAATGTCTGTGATGAAGTGAGTAATGTGATGAGTTACCAAATGGTGCGACAGACAGAATACTTGCCAGCTGCTTGCAATTGCTTGCTGAGCCTGAGGCCTCTAGTTCTCAAGGTTCAGGGTATGGTAGCAAAGTTTCTGCAGTCTGACACAGGTTGTTCATTGGAGAGGTGATTTATTCAGCTTAACACTCTTAGAGTTACCTTCAAGAAAATAACATACAAAAAAAAAAAAAATGCAGCTTTTAGCTGCAAGTGTTAAATGATGCTGTATTAATAAAGTATGCTGTCAACTATGAGTTCTCTACATTTATGTGTGTGACATTGAGTTGTGACTGATTTTAGTTTTCTACTTTTTATAAAAGCTGTATATAATTCTGCCTTCAGGAAGCAGCCTTGAGCTTTTTATTTCAGTATGGAATGCATGCCTCAGAAATAAGCAACTGCCTGATAATATTTGCAAGGTTAGAATAGTGTTATGGGGACGGACAGCATTTCTTATTTATTTTAAAGCAATAACCTAGAAGCATCAGCAAGTCTTACATGTGTTGGCTTACTTCATTTACAGTTGTTCAACACAGTCCAGGAAAAAGCTGTGGAGGAGCAGATGGTGGCAACAAAGGATATTGTAATGGAGCCAACACTGAAATCTTTAAATGATGATTTGGTAATTATGAGCTTTCTTGTTGATATGTCTGTAGACATTTCATGGATATCCCTTGAGTGTAGAAGCCTTGTAATCTAAACTTTCTTGGACGGAAATAATTCCACATCACTTTATGGTAGTTAAAACCTGACAGCTTTGCATTACATGCTTGTGGTCGTGCTTTGTTAATCTGCAATACAGATTTTTCAGAGAACCTACTAAGATGTTCTTGGAGTTATATATTACAAGTATATGTGTACAAATAACATAAAAATGCAATTATATTAAAGGGATAAGATTTTCAGGTTCATCTGGTATTTGTTTTAGGGGATGTACTTCTCTTTCAGTGGGAAAGGCATTTTCCTTCTATTACATGGTCACTGTTGCACTTAGAACTTAATGCATCTATTGTGCTGTCCTGTTGTAGGAAGAAGCTGCAAAGGAATTCCAAGAAAAACACAAGCAAGAAGTGGGGAAGCTGAAGGAAATGGACCTTACACAGTAAGAATTCATCTGAAATCCAGTTTTCCCCTGATATCTGTTTGAATGCTGGGTCACTAGTGCATCTTGCTGAGACTTGTGCACAAGGCTGTAGTTGCAGTATCATAATCTCAGACCATCAATAAATGAGAAATAGCAGTGGGTATTTTCAACAGTGGCCAGGTAAGATAAGCATATGCTGCTATGCTAATAAAAACTTTGGGTATTGTGTGCCTGACAACCAATAACTTAGTCTTTATTATATGTTAGCAGCTGTTTTGTTTCACACTCAAAAAATTCTCTCCAGTATGAATTAAATTCAGTAACAATTTTTATTCAAGGCCATTCACCTGTTTACCTCAGTACATTAATTCATTGTCATACTCCTAAGCGTGAACTTTCTCGCTTCCCTTTTTATGCTGGTGTTCTGAACAGAAAGCAAAAGCTTGTGAGTTAGCAGATCAGAGCTGATCAGCAGTGAGATCTGTCTGTGGAAGTGTAGAACTGAATTGTTGTTAGAGTTGGGACTGGCTCGTTGATTACAGTACTGCAGACAGAAGATGTACTACAGACAGGAATGCTGGGTCAGTCCTCAGCTCTGTCCCAGTGCCTTTGGCATAAGCTTGAGCACATTCTTCTTTTACCTCTGTTCTCTTTTGTCACTTAACTGGTAAATTATTCATGGCAGTAGCTCTTACTACGTATCTATGTGTCAGTCTTGATCTTGGCTGTGTACAGTATGTATATTATACATATATAAGTTATATAGTTCTATAATACAGAGTAATAAAGTGAGCTGCCTGGCTGTGAACTGTTCCTAATTCTGCAGTTTTCCGTGCTTCTAAAAATAGTCATTGGTTTTCTCAAACCAGGATACCCAAGTCCCGTTGTCTGCTGTCCAGCTTAGCTGTGTGTGCAACTCAAGTGAAAATAATACCTGGATAATTTTAATATTCTCTTCTTTAACAACAACAACAACAAAAAAAAGCATCAAAAATCCAAACCAACAGAAAAAGACCAACTGGAGCTTCTTTTACTAACCACAGTGTGCATGGATGCCTTTTAACGGCTGCAGAGCTAGACAATTTGTAGGGTACTGGGTTGCTGAACCAGCAATTTATTTGAAGTGTCAGCAGATGTCTCTTTTTCTGGGCCACCAGAGTTACACGTCACTGATTCTCTCCCTTCTCTCTTTCCTCCTCCCACTTTTTGTCTTATAAATCCTGTTTACTATACCGACATCCCAGGAAAGTTGTTTGGTTTGGCTCTAGATTAATCTCTGTTAAATCTGAAAAAAAGGAATAAAAGCTTCTTTGAATCTTTGATTGTCTTGTTTGAAGGAATGACAAAAATGGATATGATTAAAGTGACTTGCAAGTCAGTCACATTAGGAAGATAATATAACGAGAATTTTTAAAAAGTTTTAATTCCATTTTTTAGCATTGATGGTGTTACCAACCTGTTTGTCATTATGGACCATGTTCCCTTTTTTTTCACCCAGAAATAGATTTCTGTTCTCTTCCATGAGGAGAGAGAGACAAAAACGTATTTTGAACACTTTTCAATACAGGTTTTAGAAAACTAATAGGAGAGACAGAGCTGTTTGGTTTGAAAAGGCTTTGTCCAGTATTGTTCAGCCTTGTATGAACAAAGGTTAGTCTATTCTAAATGTCTAAGAACTTGAGATGAAGAGCAACCACTCAATTTTGCTACATGACTGCTTAGCCTGGTTAAATTTGCATGTAATTTCCAGGGTACTTGAACACCCAGACAAGGGGCACAGAACGTGAGCTTATTTGAATAGCAATTGTCTTAATTTCTCTTTTAAAAAGAAAGCTGCAGGTCTTCAGTTTTTCCTGGATTGATGCAAAAGAACCACACCATTCAAGCTTAGTGCTGGTGTAAGAGCAGCTGCTAATTTAGCTAACTTTCCATTATAAGCCATTGCTTTTTTCATCCTCTTCCTTTACCACCACAACCATCCTTCTCCTTTTGAGAGTGGGGAAAAAGAAAAAACACCCTCAGGCTTTTATAAAGAAATCTATATAGTCAATATAGATCTGATTGTGGTTGTCAGGCTTAAAGCTGTAGTGATTGAAAGCTGTCTTTTAAGAAATCTGGTGGGTAAAGTAGGAGTATACACCACTGCTTTGTGGCCTTCTTTTTTGCTTTCATAACAAATGTACTCTGCTTTTCTGGTGAGAGGCTCTCATAGAACAGTTTTGTGATGTTTACAATAGGAACTCCTGAGAGAACTTCATTCGCCACTGTCCAGCTTTGGATGGGGACAATTGTTGGTTGCTATTGACCTAGTTTGGACGGAGTCTGCTGACAGTCATGACAAGCTATTGTATCCCTTTGCCAGTCTAGTTTTGTATGTATTTCCAAATACTGGTTTGGTCAGGTGCTGACACAGGGGCTTTGTTTTTAGAGTAGTGTGTGCCTGGCAATAGAATCACCTTATATTTTTTACTTTGTGCTAGCAATTTTACTTGGATTTTCCTTTACCTTTTTCACTTAGATATATTATCCGGGGTGACGATGAAGAATGGGATGAAGTGCTGAGCAAAGCAGGACAGAATGCTTCCGTCGTCAGCTTGAAAAGGTTAAGAAAGTTGAAATACTCCACAGAGGTCTCTCTGGTCTTTCCTGCTGACTTTATTATAACATTTTTCAAATGCTTGAAGCTGAAGAGTTAAATGCAGATAAAATGAACTTGGCGTTCTTGATAGATTCTCAGTTTTCCTGGAGAAATCATGGTGTGAGCATCTGTAGAGCTCTACTGGGTACTCAGCACTTCCTCTAATGGCAAGACTGCTGCTGTGAATTCTGTGTTGCTCTAGAGTATAGTCCTCTCTTTATGTAACTTCGTTCCTTATTGTAACTTGACATGTCTAAGTCTTCCATCTTGATTGCACACAGAAGTTAGTACTATTTCTCCCTTGGGTCACTTTTAAGGAAAGATCTCATTCCACATAACTGTCCCATTTGCTTTGGGAGCTAACGCTGGGTGGGAGCCTTTGATAGTCCCGTTGGAGAAGATGAAAATTTGGGGAAGAAGAATTCTTTAAAATGTGAGCCTAGGCCTGCAAAATATCGAGGCTGTGTTTCTGCAATTTATTCCTTTTCATCCATCTTCTTCCTTCTACCTTGCCCAGCATAGAGTCTTTCCTCATCTTTTCCTTGGGGATTTATAGTTGAGACTTGCCTGCTTGCTTATTTCCCCTTCCTGGGGTGCCTGACAGCTGAAGTAATTATGTGATCTCTATTCCACCCTTTATATATTCACGTTTTTTTTCATGAATGCTGGAAGCTGCTTCCAGAAGCCTTACAAGAATGAGAGAGTCTTGTCAGTGCTTATAAAGATGGGAGCTCTGTCATGTTTGTTCTAGTCAGAATCTAGTGCAGGAACAATATCGCATACTTAAGACTGTCAGTGGTATTATTTTTTATTAGGTGCTCTAAATTCCAGATGCCCTATATGAATTGCCTTTTGGATGTATAACTTAGTCTTGAAAAACAATGACGAGCTAAAAATCAAGATCTTACGGGATTCAAATTGTGTTAGAGACTCTGAAGACACTAGAAAATTTAGGTCATACTCTTTTTTTGTACTTTCTTTAGCACCAGTTTAAATGACCCAAGAAATGGGAAGTATTTTGTCCCAACAACATTTCTTTGTAGATCCTCACCACCTTTTACAACAAAAATTTCACAGCTGGATGGGAATCTAGTGTATTTTTAACAGATATTTTGTTCCTGTTTCCCAGTGAGAAGAAGAGAAAATTAGAAACAGCAAGAGGACCCAAGCAACAGAAGAAATTTAAGAAGACTAAAGATATAAAGCAGAAGTGGAAGAAATGACTTTAAAGCCAATCAGTGAACTTGAATTAACAAGTGACGGGTCTGTACTTAAGAAGTACTATTCTCCTATAAATCAAAAGACTTTCTTCTGGGGGTGAGAGCTGGAGGGAAGGAAAAGCCTTAGAGGCATTTTTAAAGTGTTTGTATTACGGGAAGTACAGTGACACTGCCAGGAGACAGTCTCTGAAGATTTTTTTATGAAGTGTGACTGCAGAGCTTGAGTGAGACACTGTAACACACTGGGATATTATGAGGGTGCTTTACCAGCTACAGAGTTTCCATTCAGAGAGGGCAGATCTATCCGTAAACTTTCCTTCATCTTAGTGGTCGGTGTCTTTATTAAAAAAGAGTTTGGACAACAAAGGATAGAAGCGTGTTAGGCTTTGGTATGTGACTCTATGTTTTAGCACTGCAGCACATCTTGATATATGCAGCTACTGGTTCAGTAGTACTGCCACTCCGTTGTGGCTTGACAGAGTTTTTGGTGTGAACAGCAACTGATTTTTATTTGGGGCTGGCTATTCAGTGAGCACTAACCACCTTGTCAGCTCAGACTCATGATTTGGTCCGTGCTCACAGGAGTTCAGGGAGTACAATGAACACTTCTATTTTGGAAGGTAGTCTATAGTTCCTGCTTACTGTGCTCTTCCAGCAGCTGTAATAAAGCCTGCTCTTTTGCATTCACACTTGCTTACAAGGTCTCAGCATTCCCATAGCTCAGTAATTTACATTTCCTAGTTCTCAAGCAGGGTAGCATGATTAACAAGCACTGGGGAAGCTGCTTTGGCCATTCTGTCACCCTGCTATCTGCTGACCTAAAGCTGCTGCTTGGCTTTGGCGGAAAGTTTTGTGCTAAGGTTGCCAGGAAATCAGCACTATCATACTGACACCTGGTCTTAATGATATTCTCTTTGAGCTCGGGGTCCAGCTGAGCAGGCAAGCCCCTGAACTCCCCAGCTCTGCTACTCAGTGGTCCCTGCTTGGCAATAAATATGTACCAGCCTGGAGCTGGGACATTTTGTGACTGTAGTACTGTAGGTCTGGTGCCTGTCAGACTCCAGAGGCTTCAAAACCAGGGCAAACCTTTGACACAGAATGTCCCTGTCCCAAACTGAGTGCCCTGGTGCATTCTCTTGATGTTCCAGCTTCAAGCCCTAGAGGTTTGGAACCAAGAGACACCTACAGCTGATACACAGCTGCATTATATTTACTTGTAGATCTCACAGCTGCTTCTTCCAGCAAATCTTTGAAGAAAGAGTTTCTTCCTAGGTAAAGACAGTATTTCTTCTGCAGGAGGCTGTTTGATGAAGCACCTATATTAAGCGTGGGCCTTGCACAGCACACCCTGTGTGTACTTTTGGTCTCACTGTGTGAGAGTCAGTGGAGAGGGCACATCCCCCAGGGTGGGGTGGGCGGCTGAGAAGGGAGATCTGCAGCTGCAGCCCCTCAAGGCCTGATGAGGGCTTGTTATCACCCAGCTGTGTGAAAGAGCAGCACCAGCAGCCTGCAGGGATGAGGTGGTGGCTGGCTGCCCTGACCCAGCTCTAAAGAAGTTGCAAAAGGAGCAGACAAAAGAAGGGAAGAAATGTGAGGCTCTTCAAAGCTGCTTGGGAAATCCTCAGAAGAAAAGGTGAGTGTGAATTCTCTCTGGTTTTGCTGCTGTTATTGTTAAAAATAGGGTAAGTGGTGGCCCTGCTGGGAGAGGGGTGAAGAGCTACAACCCCTTGCTTGTGGGGATGGGGTCTACTGGATGTGGTGCTGTTTGAATGCTGTCTGGGCCTGACTTGGTCCTGAGAGACAAAGAACGAAGTTGTACCTTAGGGGATGTTGCGGCAGGAAGGGCTGCAGCTAGTGCTGGAGCCATGTTGGGGGACACTCTCTGGCCAAGGAGAGGAGAGCAGCTCCACAAACAAAAGGAATGTGGCTGGAGGCTGTTCTCTAACCCTAGGGCTCTGCAGCATCAAACCCACATTTCCCATGGATATCTGTAGGACTCTGGTTTTCCAGCACCTTGCTTAGCTCAATGCAGAAGTCTCTCAAGTTTGTCACATTTGTCTGGAGGATGGTTGTTGTAGTATAAGGTTTTTTTATGGATTGTCCCAAGCTGGTCACATCCTTCAGCCATTTGAGGAAGGGACAACAAAGATGTGCTTTAAGTGTGGTGGTCAGGTAAGGAACTGGTATCGAATGGTTACTGACTGAATTTTCATTGGCTTGCCCACTTCATAGCCTCTGCTTGGCAAGATTCAACTGTGGTTTAACAGGCTGCAAGTCAGCTTTAAACACTTTTAAAGTCTTTTTAAAGAGTGTTGAAACTTTGCACTAATAAAGCAGCAGTAATTATTTTAGATTCTCTAACCTATGCAGATTGCTGCATTTGTTCACCCAGGTGGTAGCGTTTTACTTGCTCTGGGTCTTACTGTCTAACAGGTGACAGTATCAGAAGGCTTTTTTTTATTGCACGTTATTTCTTGTGCTAAGAAAATGCTGATTGAACTTCCTTAAAATGTTGAAGTGGTGCAAATTACAATGCATGTCTCAGGAGAGCTGTTAAACTCTAGTTCTACTAATAGGCTCAAAACTAAGGTTTAAGAGAAGTTTTATTATAGAACACCCATGTGCTGTTAGGGATCGGGAATTGGTTTGTGATTTTTAAGGGCTAAGCTGAGGATCAGATGGCAAAAAAAGTTCATATTTATATGAAAAATATGTCAAAGTTTCTGTTTAAGGCCATGCTTAGTAGCTGTGAAACAGTGTACGAATTCAACGGTCCTCTGCTTCTGCTAGGATTGTGCCAAAGCTGTGACCTGCACGTGGCTGTGATGAAGCTGTTACTGCATAAGCTTTAAATCAGACTGAGGTTTCTGGTTGTTTCAGGAATTACGATCTCATGCTAGTAGGCAGCAGTCGTAAAAACTTTTGATGCCTGACTTACTGTCTTGAGGAGGGTAGGTAAGAATCATTCATGGTGGCAGGCTAGGTAGGAGCTCATCTATGATAATATCTACAGTCCAGAAAGACTTCTTGTGAGTTGTCTGTATATCAAGGTGGAAGATTGTAGGCAAAATTAAACTGGATTCTTGGAGTAGAATTTTACTGTTTAGCCAATATCTTTCTAGAGCTGCCTCCACTGCTTTCTATGGGCTGTAGTAATTCTTGCTCTGTTGTCCGTGTGCTGTACTTGTTGTAAAAGACTTAGAGGATGTGTGCTGCATGTGCGCCCCTCCATTTCTGAGTGGGAGTTGTATTGAAGGAGAATTTTGCTATTTCTACAGAAAACGTGCGTATTCAGTTGAACCATTCTTTTTCAGGTTTTCCGTGTACATTTTATGATTCCTGGCAGCTTTTTGGATTCCTCTGCCTGTCTATTGCTCTTTGAACAGCAAAGTGGAAAAAAGCCCTCAGATGCTAAAATAAGTGAGAGATGTGGATTTATTTTTTTTTTTTTAACAAGTCTAGTCAAACCACATTTTCCTCTGTGCTTTCCATCAGTCCAGCTGGGTTAACATTCCAGCTAGAGTAAGGGCTAGTTGAATGCAATCCAACAAAGTAAGAATGCATGTCTTTTTGTAGCCAGAAATGCACTAAAAATGCCACACGACATCAGAGCTGAGAAGAGAGCAAGTTTTGTATCTTTGAATTTTAGGGCTGGGCTGGTTTGGTTGGTTTTGAGCCTCTTTGACTAGAGCAGGTTTCTGTTTTTTCTATACCTGGGTCCCCTGCAGATGGGGCTGTGAATGCTTGAGGGAGCCTGCTGTACTGCTAATTGCTGCACGGGCATTTAACCGCAGGCAAAGCCAGCCCGGCTCTCCCTGCTGCCTCCTTTCCTAGTCAGGGGACAGGTCTTTGCATCACCCGGTAACCACAGGCATTAATGTCTCGGGCCCTGTTTTAAACCTGCAAGGTCAGTTGATGGCTTTTTCCAGTGCTCCCTGGATCTGTCATGTCGCTGCAGGTTCACTCTCTCCTCTCCTGTGCCCAAGTGAGCCAGTTGGCCCACACTGGTGGAGAGCTGTGGCTAATTGGAGGAAAATGGGAAAGCCACATATAGCTGAGCCGCTCCGCAGGTGGTGGGTAGATGTGAGCTAGTTGTCAGTGGAATCCTGCTTGCTGGGAGACCCGTCAGCTATTTTGACAGCTGGAGTGAGCTGACCTCTGCAAGGTATCTGGGAGGAAGTAAAACCAGTGAAGCTGAGGATCTTCCCCGCTGCTGTTGAGCTGGCTGTACTTTCAGGAAGGGTCTTGCCTCCCACAGCTGTGTGAGGGAGAATTGAGCTGTCTGGAAGGCAAAGCTTGGTGTACTCGATAAGGGCAAGGCGTAGAAGGGACAGGGGAAAGTTACGTCTTCTCCATTTGGCCATCGTGATATTCCCTTGGGAGGTTTTTTGCTTCCACAGCTGGATTTTTGTTTGACTGTGTCACTACTTCTCTATGTAGTCTCTGAATCACGAGCCTGTCTCTTGGTAAGGGCCCTAAAACCCCCTGCACCTCGTGGCATGTGTTTTCTAACGACTGGCTTCTGTTAGCAGCCAGGGGAAGGCTGGGGATGGAGAGAGGTGGTGGGGGGACACAGAGCCTGCTCCTGCCAGAGCCAAACGTGGAGACAGGGTGAAATTCTCTGCTCAGTCTGGTAAGCTGCCTGTTGGGCGAGTGCCTGTGTGAAGCTTGAGCTGAGGCTGCCCTGTGGATGAGGGTAGTACTGCGGCCGAATTGTGAGCTGGCTTGCTCGTCTCCTAACAGCAGGAGAATGGACAGCGCTGAAATGACTTCAGCTCTGGGGCTGGATGTTGCTGCTGGCGAGGCCTTTTTCCCTGCTGTGCTCTGATTTTTCATCATATGACAGAAACCTTTTTTCCTGCCCCCCCTTTTGCTTGGGCAAAGAGTGCTAAGTGCAATATTCTGTTTTCTTTGCTGTGGCTTAATGGATCCCTTATACTCAAAAGGTGCCCTTTGGGGAGGCATATCTAGCTTTTGAGTCCTCTTTGCCCCAGGCAGTGGCGACAGCAGCTTGCTGGCCCTGCTCCTCAAGGGAGTCACCACACTCCTCTCTTTCCCTCCCGTGTCTCCTTGGCTGTCTCAGTTTGGCAGGTGCAGGAACCCGTGTCTGGTTGCTTGGGCAGCATTTGGTGAGGGCAAAGGGCCAGTTAGTAGCGGAGCTACATTAGCCCGTTCTTGCCTGCTGTGCAAAGGCTTATTATAAGGCAAAAAGGTTTTATTTCAGACTGAAAGTCAGCGAGCGTGTTCAGGCAGTTGAGTGAGCTCTGTTTATTTCCTCTGCTCCTTGAAATGATATCATTATGGCCAGCAAAGTTTTGTGCTTCCCCAAAGCTGGGCAAACAGCTACGTTACCTTCTAGGAGACCAAGGGCAGCGCTGTGCAATATAGAGGTGGTATGCAACTAGTTTCATAAGAAATTGCCATTTAATCTACTTTTTAGAGTAAAAGTGCTCCAAGGGGAATCTCAGGTGTTTTGTATTCCATGATTCTTGAGAACAAGTCTGTGTTTGTGTTGGTGGGTTTCCAAGCATGCTGGTGTAATGGTACGTAAGAGAAAGCACCCCTCATGCATCGCTCCCAGCAGACTTCTCTCGGATGATTTAAATCAAATGCTAAGAAATGCTCGTAATGGTAATTTATTATAGAACTGAATTTCAAGTCTTGAGAGATACACTGCACAGTTCCCTTTGTTTAGATGTGTGGTGGGGAATTCAACAAAAGAAACAATTACGAAGAGAGTCTCAGCAGCCAAGTACAAGTTCTGGCTGTATTAATGGTTTCCTCCAAAATGTGCTTAGCGTCCTAAGAAAGTATTTGAGTCCTGTAGAGGTAGCACCAAACTCAGTTACAGCTCAGCCATTATCCCCAAACGCTGTAGAGCTCTGCAGGATTTATGGGGTAAACTTAGGCAGGAGGAAAAAGATATTTCTGGGTCAAATTCTTGCTCTGATAGCAGAATTAAACCTGTATACTACTTACCTCACATCAGTAAGTGCCCTTGCTTGCTGTACTGTTGCACGCCTGACTTTGTGTGGCTGTCAGAGTGTTCTGAAATGCTTTTTGCTCTGACATGAATCCTGCTCCTGCCATAGCAAAGCACCAGACAGTACGCAGCTGGAGCCATTGTGGCCTTTTGGGTTCTGAGGTGACTGAGAAAGGGAGTGGTACCTGTTTTTTCACATTTTCTTTGTTAGATTTGGGACTGAATCAGATGTTTAACAACTGAGGACTGCTTGAATACCTCCAGGTTAACAGCTGCTTTAACCCTCACTGTCTCTTCTGCTGAAGAGAAGAATCCTAGAATTAGGATTTTTCTTAGACACTACCATCTGCTACTTTTCAATGGAAAGCAGGTAAACTTACTTCAGCTAGGGAAAATGCACGTTAAACTTATTACTTCAAAAAATATTTGAGCCTAGGAGCAGGAAATTAATGCTTCTTTATCCCTTGTTTTAAAACATAACGTTAGCTATATATACCAAAACAAATTTGAGATGCTAAAACCGCAACTGCCTTTTCATAGTTTTTCTCATTGTTAGAAGAGCAGAATAAATAACAGCAGCTGTGTATTTTAAAATTACGTTGTTAATAAAATCCTGGTACATTTACATAAATGACAACATTAATGTACAATTAACAAAGCGTTGTAATATTACAGCAACAAAAGAGGACCTATGTATTTGTACAGATAGCTGGAGCAGCTACTTGAAAATACTTTCCAAGATAAAGCCTTTTGTGGTATTTTTCAGGCAGACCAGTGATAATTTTGAAACACCTGTATGGCTTTCTGGTAATAAATAGGGTTGCTGAAGCTGGTGATCTCAAAAGTAGATGTGTACCTAAAGCACAAATGTGAGTGTGCCCAGACAAATGTGTCTGTCAGCTGCTGAGCCCAGACTAATCCTTCTTATCCTTGCATGCAGTTCACCTCTGGTGTAAATCTTTTAGGAATGAAGCAATGTCAGACTTTGAATTTGTTGGGAGATGCTGGAGTTCGTTCTCCTTCCCTTCATCTACCTAAGCCATGGCTGTGTTGTGCTTCGGAACTTGGGCCCAGCTGAGCCTCCTTCCAGTGTGTTTAGTTACAGTATAAATTGTTGAATTTCTAAGAAGCAGTAGTTCTCCACTGAAAACTTGGCTTCCTCATCTCCTTCACCCACCTATAATGAATGAAAGTGTCTTAGCAAATGCTTTTGGTGGGTGTTAACAACGATCAGTGGGAATACCTGAAGGTCTTTCCCTTAAAGCTATTGTTAAGAGCAAGGTCTGTGTTTTTACACAACTAACTGCTTTCTTAATGTTGGGATTATTTAAAATAAGAAAAAACACACACAAAAACATTGCCTCAGACTCAAAACTGTAGACTGAACTGTTTCCATTTAGTTCTCCTAAGTCAGTCAGCTCGAAGGTGGCCTCGAATGAGTCCCTGTGGACCAGAGCCAGCTGTCTGCTGGGAACAAGGGAAAAATGTGAATCTTGTTGCATCTGAGTCGAGGCATCTTGCTCAAGTGCTGCTGCCTAAATGTTAGACTGCAGCCTTCCTCTAGGAACCCGTCGGGTGTGTGCTATGCCCAGTCCCCCCTGAGGTAGCGTATCTGCGGAAATGTCATTCCATGGATGTGGCTGTGGAAACGGAGACCAGAGGTCAGAGCTCCTAATCCCACCTAGCTCCAGAGAGAGCACAGACCATCAAGCTGTATGTTCCTCAGGGTCTTAGGGAGACTTTTATTGCTATTTATGCTATTGGACAGCTTCTCAGCATAGTGCTAGCTCCTGAGTCTTTTAGAAAGAATCTTTAATGGTGTCAGGTCTCACAGATAGTGTTCAGAAACAGGTTTCTAAGTTGGAAGTGATTGATTTCACTATCAAGCCCTGATAGTGAAAAGGTAGACAGTCTTTTTTTTTTTTTCCCCTCCTCAAAATGCATTCAGATTAACAACTAGCACAGTGAAACTGTATTAAAAAAATACAAAAAACCAATACTACCCTCCCTGCCCCAGCTCGGTTTTTCATATTAGGTTTAAAGAGTGAGTAATTTCAGAGTTAGTATTAGTTTCTACTCAGCTTTTGAACATCTACAAAATATCTCTCTCTCAAGGTGCAAACAGTTTGGGGGAAAATTTATGTCAGAGTCTCTTGCCATGTATAGACACTGGTGTTTATTGCTCTAGTTACACCAGCCTTTGTGTTCAGACAGGTGACTCTTGAATGGGCAGCAGTCCAGAGGATTAGAAAACTCCTTCTATGCAGCCTTCTTACAAGTAAAACATCTATGCGCATGAACTAGGTGGCCACTGTGGTGTGTAGACAGACACTTAAGACTACATATTAGGTGTTGAGTCTAGGTAAATTGCCTCACTTCTCTACAGCCCTGCATTGTGCTTGTGTAAATGGCAGCACTGATCTTCTCTTCCGTTCAGGTTCTTCACTTGCATCCTCAGTTCTTGTTTGCGCGGTGACAGTGTTTCTGTGACAGTAGTAGCACAGAGAAGCCAGCTCCCCCTGTCAGCGTCAGCGGACGAGGCGCAGCACCTTGCCTGGGGGGTGGCTGTTGTAGGGGGCTTTCAGCAAGATCCAGAAGGCAACCAGGAAAGCCAGAGCTTTGCCCGACGACGCGTCCCCGTGCCGTTTGAACCAGTGCTCCTGCCACTGCCTCCTTCCTGCTTCACACCCTGGAGGTGACGTACACTGAGTGCAGGCGGCCGGCCAGGGCTGTCTGCAAGTCCCGCAGAGGGTCCAGGCCTTGCACTTTGCTGTTCCGGCTGTAGATCAGCTGTTTGAATGAGTCCTGTTCTAGGAGTGAGCTCATGTGTTTGAGGAAGAAGCCTTCACAAAAAGAGGCTAGTTCAGGTGCGTTGTGAATCTGTGAAAGAGAGGAAGATCAGTCAGCCTTTTCTGTATGCCACAGACCTAACGGACTGGGCTTTGGCCCTGAGAGGTTGGCTCAGATGATCCCTGAGGTCCTTTCCAACCTGGTATTCTGTGAGTCCCAAGCCCAAGCTTCTCATTTCTAATGCTTTCCTCTTTAATGTTTTCTAAGACAGAAAAAAAGCCAATAATAACAGTGGAAAAGCACTGAAGGTAGGACCAGTGATGGCTGATAATTTCTTTTGGTGCTTTTTGCAGGCACAGGTGTGAGCAGGGACACATTCAAGCTTTTTTAATTCTTTCCCCTGAGGGCCTGCTGCTGGCAGGGCCACTGGCCTGAGCTCCAGCCTCTTCCTCTCAAAGGAGAAGAGCAGCTGGCTGGTGAAGTGGCCAAGATACCTGTTCAGCTGCAGGGAGTTCGTGTGCCCCAACACAAAATGCTGAGCTGCCAGATGGTGTGCTCAGCTTGTGGCAATAAGAATATGGTTCAGAGGATGCGAGCCTTACTCCTAGAAAAAGGAGATGAACGTAGGAAAAGGGAGATGTTACGCTTCTATAGCGCGTTAGGTGGGTTTCTGGCTGTGATCTGGTTCCCTTTGCTTCAGGACCAGCAGGGGAAGCTCAGTAATGGGAGAACAATGAAACTCAAGTTCAGTATTAAGCAGCAATATGCACATACACACACGCCCTCCCCCTTTTCTGGGAACTTAGTGCAAATAGTAATTTAAGCAAAAGTACTAAAGGCCAGTAGGGAATACTCCCTTCCCCCTCTCTACCACTGCAAACTGTTAAATTTTAGATCCTGAAAGAAACCAGCCTGAGTTCCTTGAAAAGAAGTGGCCCAGTGTGAGAGTCAGGAATTGTAAATAAAGGGTCAGCGTGACACCACACAAATTAAACGTGCACATCATTATCAGCCTTTGACAGAGGCTTTCTGCTTGTCTGTAAGGGATCTGACCCTGCAAACTTCTAGGAACGGCAGAGTATTTCTTCATGATTTAATTGATAATATGGATTATTTGCTACAGAGGTGAATATCTGTGTCACAACAGAGTTCATGCTAGTTCTGGAGCTGTAAAGAATATATTTTAGCAGTAGGAGTGCTAGGAAAGGGTTTACCTTCTTAGTTGCTGTACTATGATCGATTGCCCCTGCTGCTCTGAGGATCTGAATCTCTCAGGCTTTGCTGTATGATGTTGCTGTACCCGCCTGCAAAGACCCCTCTCCCCTGCTCTGTAGGGATCTCACATCAATTTCATACATGATTGCTTTGGACAAGAAAACATACTGGGGCTGTGTAGGACTTTGCAGGCTGGAACTTGAACACATCTCACTTGTGGCTGCGGCTGGGGTAGAGTTACCAGCATAGCAGGTGCCTGCTCTGGGCCTGTTGTATTTAGTTACCAAAACGAGACTGCAGAAAGCATCCATGCTGTTTCATTGTGATTCTTAACTAAGGCAGTTTGGCATATACCTTTGCATATTTATAGATGTTAACAGAGTTCTCCATGCTGATCGTCTGGGCACAGAGGATTTCACAGTGTCTCTGGAGGCCATCCAGTTGAAACAGGCTGGCAGCCGACAGCAGCTAGCAGGATGAGAGAGAAGCTATTTGAGATCATGAGCCTTGAAAGGCTTTTAGGGAAGGGAAATGGACAGAACTGGTAATTTCCTCTTTGAAGGATTCCCAGCTCCCTGTTTTAATGGCCAAGTCCTCCTGAAAGAGCAGAAAGGCCATTCTATGCCTAGCTAAAGCAACAGATTTTGCTTCTTAGCAAAGGCTTGCTCCTCCTGCAGGAAGTGCATTTGTGCTACCTTCTGTCACCATGACATAGAAGCTCTGGACTGCTCAAAGCCTCCTTTACTCTCCTCAAAAAAAAAAAAAAATATAGTTGTGTGTAGTCTTTTGTGCAACCTTTAATTTCCCCAGACTACTTGTAACTGAGCAGCATTATTGTAAAAGGGCCTCCTTGTAACGGGGAAGTGCTCTTAGTCCAGTCTTTGCAGCACCATCAGCTGCTCTGCAGAAGTTCAGTGTGAAATCAGTTGTGTCTCCACAGCCTCAGCCCCTTGGTGTTCAGCTTGCTGCAGGCACCAACGCTGCTGAATCAGCCGTGTCTTTTCTGTGCCCACCAAAAGCCCAGCGTGCTCGTGCCCGGGACAGCAGGTCCTGGTGCCAAGGAGCTTCTACCCAGCCCTGGGTACCAAAAGCACTGAGTGATTTCCTTCCCTGCTGCTGCTCACCCTCCCCACACCATCTCATGGACATAATAAAACATAATTGGCAGCTCCTATTTCCAAGCAACTGTGTGTTTTGAAATGTTAAGCTTATTTCAAAGTGTTAAGTGTACCCCTGGCTTGGAAGCTTGCTGTCCGCTCCTGGATTTTGCCTTTCATGCTCTGTTTATGCCCCAGTGCACTTGGCAAGACTTAGAAGAAAACCCTCTCACCTCTAAGATATCAGTGGTGGGAATTTCCATAGATTCTGCTCCTCCGTAGTATAAATACTGCATCAGCATCTGAAATGGGAAAAAGGCCAGGCATGAAGCTGTTATCCCTGCAGTCACAAGGGGCTGGGAATGGCCATGCTGCCCTTCCTGCACAGACCGGAATTACATGGTATGCTGGTGCTTGCCTCCACTCTTGGCTTTGTTTTTTTTTTCTTCCTAGCATTGCAAATTTGCTGCTTTCTAACACTCTTTCCTTCCTCGGGCTCTGTAAAGGGCCCTGTTGAGGATTTGAGGCTGAAGGGTGACAGTGCGTCTCTGAACAACATGTGTGTCCTTGTACAACAGTTCCTTGGATCCAGGTTTGTAACAACCTTGCAGGCTGGTCACACGCAGAGCTGCCGGCTAGCTGGAGCACTCAAACAGCCACGCAGGGAGCGTGTGTCTCAGGGACCTCCCAGCCACTCACCTCCCATGCTGTGCTTGTAATCAGCTTCCAGCCCCCCATCAGGGCCAGAGGAAAAGGCCTAATTGTTTGCAGGGAGAGCAAGAGGCAGCTTCTGCTCTTTGATCTCCCTGTGCACCCCCCCAGCTAAAGCTGTGTTTGTCTTATGTAGGGAAGGACTAGATCTGGCGATGGAAAGAGAAGCTGTTCCAGTGTCCTGGGTGCTGTGTCAGCAGGTGTGGGTGCTGCATGCTGTGCTCACCCTTTCTAACAGTAGCAGTAACAAAACTAAGTGTCTGCTTTTAAAATTGCCTTATTTGTATAACGGAATTACAGGGGAGCAAAGCTGCTTTCCAGCAGAGCCCTGAGCAGATCTCTGGTGGCTCAGCATTCTCCATGCACCATAACTGAGATGTCTGGAGAATGCCATCATCCCCTTAACTCATCGGATTTTATTTACCATCAAATTGTTTAATTCTGTGAAGTATTTAGCTGTTTTAATTCCTTCTGATTTGTTGCTTTCTCCAGTGAAGCAAAAGTTTATCTTCCGAAACCTTTTGATGTTAAAGAGGCTTGTTTCAATATACTTTTTCTGTCATGGTCTGAGCTGCAAAATCTGGATGTTGTATCCAACACAAAACTGACATAGCCCCTTTCAAGTAGAACAAAGAAGTTCTTGGTCAACTTCATTCCCTCTCTATGAGGTGACAGTGCTGCTGAGCAACAGCTTTGCCTTTTTGTTTGCTTATAGAAAGAGAAGAAGGAAAAGCCTCAACCCTGTAGTGAAACCTATTCTGCACTTCAGCTTTCTCTGTTCTGTTCCTTTCTTGCAAATTTGAAATGCAGATCTGGAAAACTGGAATAACTGAACTATCACATTTCACTGACTTGTTTTTTCCCCTCGGGTGTGTGTCAAGTAACTTCCTTTCTCTCCATCATGAATGAACCTCCCTTAGGTCCATTAAATATGGAAATGTCGTAAAAGCAAAGTGCAGTTCTCAATTTTGAGCCTTTCTTGAGAGAGACACCATTGATTTCTGATCATCTGATTTGAATTACTATGCAGCCTAGCAGTTCACCTGCTGTAAATAAGTTTACTTTTAGCTTAGCACAGCATGAAAATGGTGTCTTAAGAGTATAAAACTGCTTTCAGTAGAAGACTAGATTCTCCTGCTTTACGGAGGAGTCAGCTGCCTAGTAAAAAAATAAGAATATAGACTGGAGGTTTCTGTTTTAAGGTTGATTCTATCTGAAAAGTTTTGATAAAGATCAGAATACTCCTGAAATACAATTGTGTTGAAATGAACTCCATCTCTACTTGTAAATTACTGATAATATTAAGCCTTGGCTTAGTCTCAGCTTCCTAGTATGTGAGACGATGAAAAGAATAAAGAAAAAATAGAGTACATTACATACCTTGAAAATATTGTATTTCATATCGCTGATTTCAACAGTCTTGCTGCCATGGCTGTCATGTTCCGTTTTATTGGTCATTAGTGTCTTAAACCTGAGAGTGGTTTTAATAGATTTCTGTATTAGTGCTTCATATACTCAACTGCCTATTGACAAACAGCCTAAGCAAGGAGAAAATAACAACCTTTCCTCGTTCTTGTCTGCAAGTTGAAAATGGAAACATTTCTTTCAATTTAACAATGCTTAGTTTAGAACTTCAGAGACAACCTGTAAATTACTTGGGTCTGATCCAATCCCACCCTGCAATAGTTGCAAAACACTGTTACTATGCCAGTAACAGAGATCGAAACTCATAACTGCAAGTGTACCAGGCCAGGGGTGAGATTTCTAAGAAATCTAGAGCAAGTGTAGCTCTAGCTAGCAAACTCTGGGAGGGGGTGTGGAAAGACAGTGAAGGGCTGGATGTGTCCACTCCAACTGCTGCACAGGTTTTTTGGGATAATTTCCGGTTAGTTTAGGTCAGTAGAGCCCTGAGAATCTCTAACGCGTACTAGGAGTGGCTAGAAAAACTCATCTTTACTCTCCTACTATTCTTAACAGTAGCAAAGATGATGGGGCTTGGTCCCGCAGACCTGACTGATGGTCTGTAGTCTGTATCCTTAGCTGCTGCCTTCCTGCAGCGAGGGGTTGAGAGCTAGTCACGCAAATGAGAGACTAAAGGGCCAAGTCTTCCTTAAACGCTTAGCTGTGGAAAGCGTCTCACCTGTTAGATGCAGTGACCAGCAGGACTTTGTGTGCATAAAATAGCTTTCCTTCTACTAAGAAAGTTACATCAGACATTTCTTTATTGTTTAGAAAGTGAGGATCTGTTAGGGTAAGGAAAAAAAAAAAAAGAGGGTGAATATTTTTTGAAACTGGATGCTGTCAAAAAACCCCCAAACAAATCCCAAGAACTTCAGTCCTTTGGTGAGCATCTTACCCAGCCGAGCTGGCAGTGTCTTTCGGATTTCGGGAATGCTGGGTATGGGGCTGCTGCCGTAGCAGTGGGTGAAGATGGATGCGAGCTGCTGATTGATAGAATCGTTCTGTAAGGAAGATGGAACAGGTCTCATCCATCGGTACTTTGTATTGAGCAGGTTTCAAACACGCTGTTACAGTTCACTCAAGGCTTATAGCAACTGCACCCTACAAAAATAACCTCCAAACAGAGGAACAAGAGCATGATCTGAACAAGCATGTGCTGACACAATTCTCTCAGCAACAGTTTACGGGCCGAGCTCTGTCAAGGGAAGAAGAGCCTGTCAGCAGAAGCTCATCCTTCCACTTCTCTGTAAGAGGTAAGCCCACAGGCGTGTTCTTGGCAAGACTGGATTCATGATATTGGCTCATTGTCAGATATAAAGTTCCTGTTCCCACTTTGCAATTGGTTTTCGGTAGCCAGTTGTATCTCTTGCTTTTAATTTAAGGGACAGTTACAATGTCTGTTGCAGTGACCACTTATGGAGCTCTCAAGAGCTGTGTGTGTGTGTATGTATGTATATATATGTGTGTGTGTGTATATATACACTCCTCCGCTTCCCCTGTCCATACATTTCAGCTGTATCCCACCTACAGCCAGGAGGCAGGCATCCCCCGCCCAACACATAAGGGCAACAGCCTCTTGGAAGAGAATAGGGTAGGGACTGGGTGAACTTATCCGCAAAACAGGACAGCTAAACAATACACCGTCATCAGATCTGTTCTAAACACACCTTGAAAAGCAAGGTAAAACCAGTCATAGGCAACCTTTACATAAATGTAGAAGGAAAATGGTGCTGAACAAAAGCATTGTTCAGAAAACTCCCAGAAGATACTGCTGAGAGAACCTGAACTGCCCCGTACTGTATTGGTAACTCTTCCTCTTACGTTCACCTGGTTTCAGAAGCCAGTTGCTGAACTGGAATTTAACAGAATAGATTTCACTTGTATTGAAATTAGTCTTTACCGTAAGGACTGCATATGAACACGGATAAAGGCTATCAGGGCCATTTTCATACCATAACGCATTAGGGACTTTGGCGTAGCCATTCACTTGTTCTTGTTGTGATCCACCTTGTACAACAGCAAAAAAACACTTGATTTTTATACTGTTACAAAAATAATAATTACTTTGCTGGTTTTGAGGATATCAAACATGAGCTGCAACCCTTCGTTAACCAGTTCTTCGTTATAGTCCTCCTCTTTAATGGTGACAAATTCCCGCAAGAGGGTCTGTACGACTGAGTAACGGGACTGGTAGAAGGTTGTCCGCAGTGACTCGATCCACACGTGGAGCTTCCATGGGACCCCTGGAGCCACAGCGAAAAGGACAGTGAAAGATTATGATTTGCTGAAGGACCTGGGTGTAGGTTGTCCTGCTGCTACCACTAACGCAGATCTCTACCTAAATCCCAACAGCAGATTGACTGAACTGGGTCATTGACAGGTTAAGTGACTTATCTACAACAGCAAATGTTGGTACCAGGAGCGTAAATTGGAACTTTCTGCTGATTGTTAAGCACCAGAGCCTCCCTACTGTGTGTTTAGCTTCATGATTAGAACTACAAAATACATTTGACCTGATCTTGTAAGCACACCTAACCCTACAAAACCACAGTGTGAGGTCTTTTCTCCTGGTTACCTCTAACAGTCTAGACACACGAGCTTCAGAACTTCTCTTTCCTACCATTAGATCAAATCTGTTCTTTCACCTTAAACCATATATATACTCTCTGATGTTATCTCTATTTTTGAGACCAGCCTCTATTAACACTGAATTTTAGGTGTCAGAGTATCTGACGAAGGGACATGTCCCTTGCTTCTGGTACTTGGGAACAGAGGATCCAGCCAAAAGCAAGGGACATCCCTGATCAGTCGGAATTTGAAAAAAAGATGGGATGAGCCTTAAACAATTTAAATTAGACAGCTGGTTCCCATAAGCTTGGGATAGATTTACAGTTGAAGTTACAGATTCTTCTCCAAGTGAAAGGGGCAGAGGAAAAGACTTTTTACTCCTTAGATGCGCACAGTGCTTAAACACCTTACCAAGTGCCCTGAGCTCCATGGTGATGTCTACGTAGCCGTGCTCAGCGCTGTAATACATGGCCTCCTGCAGAGCCTTCATTCTTGTTTTACACAGCCTGACTTGCCCCTCGCTGGAGCTGCCCTGGCTGGAGGTGTCACTCTCCACTCCCTCAGCTAAAATCTCCTCCAGGGAGAGGACGTCTCCCTTCAGTTGCTGGGGCTGGGTCAGGAGCTTGCGCAGAACATTCCTGAAGAAGAAATACCACTTATTAATAAATTAAATATCAACAATTCAGACAGGACTATGTCGATCTGGGTTTAAGGGTCTGGCTTTGTAAATAATAATTTCCTTCCCAAGGGCAGAGGGCTAGCAAGTAGGGAGCAGCCTTTGAACCGTTTGTCCTTTCCCATCCCACATGTGAGAAATTGAACCCCTGGAAACAAGGGCAGAAAAATGGAATATGCTCCTGTACCTTCGTGGCACCAGGGCATATTTCAGAGTGTTAAAGCAAACTAGTTTTGACTGCAGTCTGTACTTTGGCATAGAAGCACGCTTCTTTCTGCCAGCCCTGACTGTCGTAACATCTTAAGCTCTGAAGTAAGATTTACCAGAGTGTCTGTTAGAACCCTGGCTGTTTTCCCACATGACCATCTTCAAGCACTGTTACCTCGTTTTAGTCAGACCTGCTTCCTGCATAGGTAAACAGAAACCATAAAAGACACTAGTTCTGCACCACTAAAGCCAGGGCAAATTTTGGGGGGGAGTTGGAATTTCATACAGCAGTTGCAAGAAAGGGGCTTTCTTGTTTGTGTCCGGCAGCTTTCGGCAGCTTGCATCACTGGTGTCCCAGCAGACAGCTGGAGCCAGCTGCAGCAGACGTTCCCCATCCCAGCAAAGTCCACCCGAGGACTGGGCCGTGACGCTGAGCTGCCGCTAGCTGGTGCTCTCTTTGCACCCACACCGCTCACTATGACGGAAAACAGTTAATCTTTGTGCTTTTGGATCACCCTGCCCTGTCCCATTAGAGAACAAGCCTTGAATTTCAGAGTTTGCACGGTTAGATGTTGCAGAAGATTGCGGGAGGGGAACAGCACCGTGCTTGGGTAGTTTTACACTGTAAATAACTGCATTAGGCTGTTCCAGCTTTGCTGAGTTCGGGCCTAGGATATTTTCCCTGGTGTATCCAGCTGTGTGAAGTACCTGGAGGTGCAGTTTTGGCACTGCTGTAAGGCACAGCTGTGTTCAAGCAAGGTAGCTACTACTGACCGTGCTACTGGCAGGGCCAGCAGTACTGCTGGGAGACCCTGGGGGGGGTTATCAGCCCAGCTACGTGGGCGGTTCCAGGGCTGTTTTAACTGGCATGTTACCCTGACATTTTTTTCCGGGAACAGAAGAACTTCTGGATGAGTTTGTAAGTAATGTCTTATTTCTAAATAATTACCCTGAAAACAGGGTTGGAAAGCCCAGGCTGGCTTTTCAGCATTTTAATGACTGATCTCTTGGTCGGCCATCCAAAAACCAGAGATGCAGTCAACCAAATTCTGCCTCAGATTATTTTTGCCACCTTAATGTGATTAGATTCTGTCTCAGAACATAAACCACAATCTCATAACCTGTCCATAGGGGGAACTTAAGCTGCTCACAGATGGCCTAGAACCAGCTCCTTCTGACTTAATGCTGCAGAGCTACACCAGCAAGTGAGAGGATAAGAAAAAGAAAACAAATATCTTTCTGTTGTATTTTGTGCTTTTGACTGACTAAACTATAATCCCTTTCTGTTACCAAAGTTACAGTTATTGAATAATGAAAGTTTTGCATAATTTTTTCCCAAAGGGATGTAACAGAGAGTAACTACCAGTCTGAAGACTCTTTGTTCCCCAAAACACTCAAAAGGTACTACTTCCATCGAATCAGAATAGTCTGAGAAACTGCAGCACTAAAAAATGGTTGTTATCAGGAGAGTCTTAACACCATCTTCTGAGCTGCAGCCCTGGGGATTTGGGTATAAGACGTGTAAAATGAAGTCCCATAAGCAAGACCTACAGCAATAGAACCCCTGTTCTGACCATGAATGGAGCTTTACCTGTGCCCATGTGCAGCTGAGTGACTGAAACAATTCATATCTTCATGAAGCGATGAAGACATCCCGTTGACTTCCAGCATACTCAGGAGTGGATCGGCGCCCCTACTTAGCAATAAGCTGACTAACTCGTAGTTCCCTGAGGAAAAATGGGCAGAAACATGATGATGATTCCATGTCTGTTACCTTTTTGAAAGCATATAACGTAGGACTGGAAACCCACTGTACCGGCAACTTCTGTGCTCCCAGCTGAGGCTGCCAGAGCTCCCCACAAGCACGCAAGAGGCTTCGTAACGTCTCAGAGAGGGAAACTGAGTCACAAAGCACTTAAATTGCCTAATAGCGCACAACTAGCTAGAGGCAGAATGAAGAGAGAATTCAACTGGTGTGGTGCTCCCAATGCACACCAGCGGATGTGTGCAACCGGTTCAGCTGGGACCAGAGCCTGGGCTGCTCGGCTGGTGGGTGAGGTTAGCGGAGAAGCTGCTCCGCGCTGCGCTTGCTGACCACAGCTTCCTCAAGCTGCCCTGCAGAGCAGCGTATCAGTGCAGTCCACATTCAGTCTCCTTCCCACCATTTTCATTAGATATAGCAGTGAGAGATGGCAAGAGACCCTGCACAACAAGGATCTGTCAGTGGTGGGGGAGGAGGCCACTTTTTTAATCCCTTCAATAAAGCCCAGTACAGAGCAAGTCAGAGACTCATCTTCATAAATGCACAAAAATGAAGGAAAAAAAGTAGAAAGAGTTAGTGTTGAAAAACAACAGGTACTTTTAGGCTAGCACAGACTCCTTCACAGAATGCTAAACTCCTGACAGGTAGAAATGCAGAATTTTACTTGTATTTAATAAATTAATAAACCAGATTTCTTTATATAGCAGTTATTTTCCTCCCCAGGCTGAATTTAAACTTGTTAATTTTTGCATCTGGAAGTTATTTAGATCTAAGACATGCCTTGACTAGACAGTAGCTGGTTCATGTTTCTTGACAGTGCCCTGTGCAAAGGAGTTGTTTCACTCAGCTTTACAATGGAGGCCGCTGGCAGGAGGTGAGTGTTGGGACTAGTTGCGAAACCAGACACTCATTTAGTGCCCATCAAGCTCTTGCCACATGACGACAGCTGTTAATCGCTGCCAATCCAGCCGAGGGTTCCTACTAGTGTTTTAGAAATTAAAAAGCTGACTTTTCAGTAGCCAGCTCCCTATGCTACCCATTTGATATGTTTACTGTACCCACGGCACCTTAGAGTGCAGTGCAAAGTGACTCCACGCGCTTTACAGGCGCCGGACCCGCGTGCGGGTTGGCCACAGTTACTCTGGGGTCGCAAGAGGCAGAGTGTGCCGAGGCTGCACCCAGCTCACCTGCTGCCGACGCCAGCTGAAGAGGGGTCTCAGCGTAGTTGTCTTCTCCACTGTTAACGGCAGAGCCCTCAACGTGGGCACCAGCATCCAAGAGCAGCTGCAACAGACGCAGGAAAGACGAGTTGAGAAAAGAGCAATTCAGAAAGACCAAACAGAAGAGGCTGTGTGTGAGAAAGGAAAACCAGCAGATTCATCGTGAAGACTGCACGTGCACAAAGGGACCATCTCAAAGGCTAAAGCAAAACAGCTATTACAAGGCAAACCCCTCTTGCGTTTCCTCGTTCAGCCTAGGGCTAAAGTCTCCACATGAATGTCAGTTTAGTTTTCTTGTTTTCTTTTGCTTTACTGTGCTTGCAATATTGAGTTTATGCTGGAAAGGTGCTCAGCTGGCAGCGTGGAGAACACCACCTTTTTTTCTGAACGTGGTTTTGCAATTGTAATTTCCCAACTCCAAAGAGCTCTGCAGTCAGGGCTTCTCTGCAGCGCAGGAAGTCTGTCTTATTTAGTTTCACACTGTGCACAGGAAACCGGGCAGCTCCAGGGAATTCGCCCCTGGGGTCAAACATCCCTCAGGAGCCTGGGTAGTGATTTGCCCCCCACAGAACTTGCTTTTATCGAACACCCTGAGCTGCTCACTGAGGGAAATTACCCCCTCTCAGGTGAAGGGGAGAAGGTGCCAAGATGCTGGAGCTGTTTTATGGCCAGGTAGGGCTGGCAGCCAGCACCGGGGCACCCCGAGCACGGTTTGCAGGCGCAGCCCTGCCTGCGTGTGCATCGCCAGCCCTCAGCTGCTCCCGGCAGCGGAGCTTCACACAGGAATCCAGCTGGTTGTACCCTGTAACGGTGTCATAACAGTTTCAGCCACCCCCGATTAGTGATGACCTTGGCCTTGGCCCAAACAGCATCTACGTTCACGTTTTTATCATAGAACTTTTTGCAGAGCGCAACTGCTGGTTCATTTCTTTCTTGATGCCAGCTGTTCCATGCAGGTATTGAATGGTAGACCTTAATTGGAAAGGTGGTTTTATCCACCAATTTTAGCAAAAGCTGACATCTACCCTTTTAAATAGTAGTTGCCAAATGAAAAAAATTTATGTAATCTTCAGAAGTTTTAACCAAAATAAAAGAAACATACATTGTGGGTAATGCAGTCCAACAGGAGCTTTGATATACTTGGCTCCATCTCCTGGGAGAATCACGCTCTTATCTCACATGTAAATTAAGGCTGTCCAACCTCTGTAACACCAAAGGCTGTCCTGGCAATTTGCCATGTGGAGTCTAACCTATGTAATTATGTGCAGATGTACACAAACAAAAATTGAATTCGTTCAGCCTCCATTTGCTTACTTTTTCTTTTCTTTCCCCCACCTTGGAGCAGAAGGTAAATTAAGTTCACCAGCAATTGACTATCTGCTGTGATCAGTTTTGAATTCCTCTTGAATTTCAGGTAGGATTTCCAGGACTCCACCCCATTCCGCTGCCCCCTGACTTAATCCCCCAGAAAAGCAAGCAGGGAGGATGAGCGAGGCTCAGCTCCCACAACAGTTTAAGCCTTGTTCATGCAATTCTCAAGGATTATAAAGGAAGTTACAGATCATTTGCTGCCATTAGAGCAGAAATCAGCACACACTGAATTTTTGCACATGGAAATTTGTAAACCAATTAACATCTGATGTCAGAAAGCATCCTGATCAAGCAGTCTACCTGGAACCGCTCCACATGAAGCACTAATTTATCTAATACCAAAGACAAAGAAATGATTGTGCAGCACGGTTCTGGAAGCGGCAAGCCATGGACCAATACTGAAACCAAAGAAAAATAAGGAAACGTACTGTTTTGTTATCAAGACCTTGCTAGGAATTATGCCATCAATTCACAGTTCCCCCAAAAAGGCATCGGCTGCATTCTCCTCATTTTCAAAACAGGCAGTTTTTCACTGGTTTTTAGAAGACTTCCACCAAACTGAACACGGAGCCTGTGACGGACCCACGCCCCAGGAAGCCTGACCGTGAGGGTGCTGCACGTCAGTCCCCACCGTGTCTCCTGTAAAGATTCCCAACCAGGGGACTCCCCCTGCTTACCTGAACGACAGAGATGTGCCCATGTAACACAGCAAAGGTAAGAGCAGTCCAGTGCCGGCTGTCGGGGTGGACTGAAGGGTATCGTGGAGAGGTGCTGGGAACCTGAGAGGAAGGAACCACGTAGTTACTGACCACTGCGGTATCTGTCTGCCATAATCTTGAGACTTGCACACAACCGGCTTTTTTCTTTGTCAGTGTCAACTCCAGGGAACAGTAACTTAGGCCATTTAGAGAACGCTGCCAGCACAAGTCACTCTGTCCAGTCCCTTGGGCCTTTTTAATGGGCTTACTGGTTTCATCTCGTGGCAGCTCTTTTGGGAGGGAGGCCCCTTCACCCCCACCATGCCTATAGGACTTGCCAATGCCAATCAGAATTGGAGCCACTGAGCACTCCAAGAGGTTTTGAAGGTTTTCTTCCCCCTCCCAAATCCCTGAAGCAATGATTTCTGAAAGAAGTGGCTTGCTCAAAAGCTTCCAGAAATGAAGCCTTCAGTTGCTAGGAGAGATTTTGTAACTGCTCGTTTACAGATCAATAATTACAAGGAGAGGGTCCTCTGTTACTCACTGGTATATCTAAATTTGCTCCAGCATCTATTAGCATTTGGACCATGGCTTCATCTCCTGCAGCACAGGCATACATTAGTGGGGTCATACCCTTCAGGAAAAAAAAAAAAAAAGTTATCTTTATACCTATCACAGTGCAACAGTCACAGACACAGAGAGTTTGATTCTTAATGTACAGAAGAGTGTGTGTGTGTGTTTGTGTGTGTAGGCGTGCACGTGTGTAGGGACAGGGTATGTGTATGTTCAAATCATTCTGGTTTCAATGCAGAGTGGGCTCAACGCACCAGTATTGGAAAATGATGTGGACAAAACATCAGGGGACAAGACTGCAAAAATGCAAAAGGGATCAGTGAAAATCCCAGCCGTGTATTGTCCACAATTCTTGAGCTTTCTCAAGGCTGCCAAAAATTAAATACCATTTCTTGGATCATTTGTAGCCAGATGAACCGAAAGCAGAAAACAACACAAAAATACACAAGATGAATTTTTTTGGCAACTTATCCCCATTGCTAAAATCTTATTTGCCATAGTATTTCAGCATTTCAATCACATAAATCTCTCTCTCTCTCTACTCAACCAGCAAACCGTGACAGCTCAGAGATGAATTATGAGAAAAATGAGCCTTACTTACGGAGTTCATTCCAGAAGTAGCCAAGGACAGAAAGGAAATGGCCTAGTAAAATCCATTCCTGCTCACATCCTACAGCTTTTCTCCCCTCCTTAATTATTGTGAGCGTTTGATTTTTTCACAGGCAGCATCTCTACTGCTCATTGTGTAATAATACGGCTTCATCTTTAGAGATGGATGTGGACTGTATAACAGAATTACATCTCACACTGAGGAGTTCTTATCTTGTATCTGCAAAGCCATCTTTTCAAAAGAGCCACAATTCCAACCCTCCTGGGTTTGAGGCATTTACACACATTTGCAAGGATTTTTCAGGGGCAAAGGAGGATGGGTGGGTTTGGCTTCTGGGGGACTTGGGAGGATCTACTCTCGTTATAGACAAGTAAACTTAACTGAGAATTCAAAATGCGGGTCTGCAGCACAAGCCCATATTTACTGCCACAGTCAGGGTTCTAAAGCTACCAGGTTTGTATAGACTTACCTTTCTCCTTTTTTTTTTTTTTTTAAATTTATTTTTAGTATCAGTTTTGCTTTCCCTGCTTGTTCCTCAGTATGCAAAGGGACAAAGAGCTTGTTCTCCTAAACACCTCAAATCCCGTGAAACCAGAGCACTGCTCCCTCCCCACTAGAGGCAAATACAGGGTCCTGCTCCAAACTCAAGTTTCTGAAGATATGTTCTGAATTCTCTCCCTCTCTCTAAAAATATCTTCACTCACATATATGTAGAACTGGGTCTGAACACACACACCTCAGCGCTGGACAGGCTCACGTTCTGGGAGTGGACAAAATCTGAACCTGGATTTAAAGCCTGTATGTTAAGTTAGTCCAACAGTTCTGTCTGTTGCAGGACTCACAACAAAACTGTTGCTGTACTTCTCAGGTGAGAGATGGTCACGCCTGTTTGCGATGCCTCGGATGTACCTGCCCACTGTGCCGCGCGCTGAGACGATGCATCATGACCAAAAGAAATCAAGATCTATGAACTGAGTTTACAAGGTGCCAGTGTTAAACGTTCTGTCCTATGACAGGACGCAGAGACCTGCTTTCTGTTGCCATGCCTAAGTCAGTTTTCCCAAGTCTGGGTATCTGGCTTTGGCTTATTCCTTTGCAGGAAGGGCAGAACAAGCTAGCTGCAAAGTTCAGATTCAGTTTCATATTCCAGCTACGGCAAAGTCCACTGCTGGAGTTTGGATTTAACTCTATTTGGAATTGGTAGTGCAATGGAGGACACTTGCTTAGCTGCAGAGATGAGTTGCTCCAGAATCACTTAAGTGGAGAATTTCAGAGCAACAATATCTCCAGAGGGAGCCTGTCCTGCCCTCCTTGGTCAGTGCCAAAACATTGCTCTGAGACGTGGGAGCAGCGTTCTGCAAGGACGACACAGCCGCCAGCTCGCTACGGTCCCCTGTTCACAGTAGGACTGGCTAGAGGATGACATCAATATAGGATGACAATGAGACCATAAATAAGTGACAGCAGAAACTCCTCAAACTTTCCTGTGAGTTGCCTACAGAACACAGGGACTTTATGGATACAAAAGCCAAACAGCTCCCAGTTTGCTGGCTGGCAGAAGAGAGGTAAAAAACATCCTGCAATGAGAAGTGATGGGTCTTGGCACCAGTATCTCTGATGTTGGGATAGTGAGGTTCACAATGCAAAATAATCTGCTTTGAGAGAAGAAAAGGCCTCAGGGCTACATATATAAGAACTGCAAAAACTTACGAAAAGAAAAAAAAAAAGGAAGTGACAGACCTTCATAATATAAATCTGCCACCTTTGTCATTTTAATAAAGTCAGTATCAAGGGCACCTATGGATGTGATGCCCCACCTGCAACCACAAAGCTTCTTGTAGTGGACACAAATAAGGCAACTCCATACCAAGGTAAAAGCTCATGCAGGAGCAGGTTTTGCTCATATTTGTCTACATATTCACACTTCCTTTAAAACTGCAGGATAGTGGAGAGTACTATGGAACATGTGCCAGTTCAGAACTTGGTCTGAAGTGCTGTTTCAAGCAGTAAAATGCAGTCTATGAGAAAACCTCTCTACTTGAACGTAAATCCTTCCTACTGCTAAATATCCTATTGTTTGAGAGACATGACAGCTCATTCTCATTGCTGTGACAGCTACAATGAGTGTTTATTTGGGGGAGGTTTTTTTTTTTTTAAATTAAAAGCTAATTCCATGCATTGAATGATGCCGCAGAGAACAGGCTCTGCTGTTACTGCATGGAACTGACAGCACAAGCAGAAGCAGCTAAAGATTCCCCAGACTATCAAATCCCTAATGGTTCAACGTAGCTGAGCGGGGAACAGGTCAAAATGTAAAAATGGACCCATCAGCATGATGGACTTTCAACAAAGCAAATACTGACCGATACCAGTGGCACCGGGGTTCGTGGCGCTGTTTCTTATATGCCAGACTGTGCTGAGAACACGTAACTGTGCGCCTGAAAGCCATCAGGCAGTAACACCTTTTGGTCACTCATCACTGACCCAGACTGGAGTCGGGCTGTTGAACCAGAAGAGAGTGTCACTGGCAAAACCCATTTTGTTTTGACATTGTCTCAAGCATTAAGACATCAGACTTTCCATTCACAGCCAGCGTATTAACCTGTCTTTCATCAGGGTCTGAGACAGGTCATCCAAGGAACAGACCTACCTTCCAGCTGATAAAGACACAATTCACCCTAGGCTTTGACTGGCTTTTTAGGGGGTTAATTTTTGGGGGGTTTTAAGGGATACATTTTCAAACTAAAACATAAGCTAGAATTAGAAAAGCCTTGGAGAGGCAACTAACACTTACAACCTAATGTATTGATTTGATATTGCCACATGGGAAGGAACATGCAATTTGTTCATGGAGAGAGTTTGTGCGTGTGTGGCTCTACGGCATACCTGATCATCCATGGTGTTAACCCCGTCAGGTCCCAGGGCATCGATTGCTTGGTTGATCAGATCTGTCCTTCCACAGTTTAGCATTCGGAAACCCAGATCCTGCTGGAATTTTTCAGTAGCAGCCTTAGCATCCAGTCTCCGGAAAGAACTAAAGCAGCATTCAGGTCTGTGAAAGACAAAAAAATTTCTGGTTTTTTTTTTTTTTGTTTTTTTTTTTTTTTTCAAGCCCCATCTACAGAAATCAGGCTTGCAAATTTTCATGGTTTTACCTATTGTGTACCTTCCCCACTGCATAATCATTTCTGAAAAACATGGCTAACTTCACTCATACTGGAGATGGAAGTTTTAGTTGTTAGAGAAACACAGTAAGTTCATGTAAAGACTGAAAAAAAAAAAATAAAAACAGGTGTCCAAGTAGAGAAGCCTCGTCAGTGCCCTCTTCTGAGAAAAAGGCAGGAAGAAGTCTTTATTCCTTGCCAAGAGAGATACTGTCCACCCAGCCCCTCACTTCAAAGGTAAACTGGACCAGACACCGCTTCTGCTACATTTTATCCAGCAAAATGGGAGGGGATGCTGGAATTTGCCTGCACTGTGATGGGATTACTGGAACAGCGAGGTTATTCTGGCGGGACCGGTGTCACACACTACAAAACCTGCAGCAGCCCAGTTTCCTTAGTTCTGCTTCTCACCAAAAACCCCACCAAAACCCAGTTGCTTGAAATAATTAGCTGTATATATTTTGGATATCATAGTTGTATTTTCCTGCTTGTTATAGGATAGTCCATCAAACATATACAAAATCATATTGCAAGGAGGAGAAAGAGGTGGAGAGAAAGTATATCTAATAAAATACCAGTGTAGTTCTAGGATGAAACAATTATGCTGTGTGTCTACCAGACTAGCTATTATTTTGAAATAAAAGGCATTTCTGAAAGATGATAATGATTCTTATTCTTTTCTGGAAAAGCAAATCAAAATTAAAAAAACAAATACAAATTAAAAATCAAATTTAGGTAGTGGAACATTCTCAACTCTTTTCCAACATGTCAGTAAAAGGAAGTGCATTAACATTTCTACGGGGCTCTATTAAATCCTTATCCTTTAGATGACTATCAAACGACCCTTGTCTCATTTGGAAGGATCCCAGCGATTACTGTAAATCCTCTGGTTATCTGCTCCAAGACTTCTGAATTCCAAATCTGGAAGGGTATCTCCTTCACTGAAGAAACATTGCTAAATTGGAGGTGTTTCCTATCTTATGGTCAGCCCTTTGATGTTATTTCAGAGTGAATGCCTTCTCTACTAGTTGTCTGGTTTTCAAGACAGGCTCTTGTGCAGACTCTCAGTCAGTGAGATATCAGCCTGCTAGCTTCCTTTGAAAAATGAGTTTCTTTCAACAAGGCTAACCTCTTCTGGAAACTTTGTATGGCCTGCCAGATAAGTAAAACACTCATCACTTCACGTAAAAGATCCAAGATGAATCTTATTCACGTTTTAATTCAGCTGGTCATTTTTAGATGCTTCTGAACTTGCATTGATGGCAGATGACAAATGGTGAGCAGATGCTATGAACAATATGCTGAGTTAACAAAGATCCCTCCACAGCCTGGTGACCGGTCACATTGTACGGGGGAAACCAGCATCTCACCACAGCTGCTTTCAGCAAGGAACTACACCAGGGTACAGTTTGGGGAACGGTCAGCAGGGAAGCAAAGTGACAGTCTTGGAGTCAGTAGCTCTTCTGAGATACATCTGCAAATAAAATTTGTCTCTGAGGCAGCTGAGTACATCCAAAGACAAGATCTCTGAAACACCCAGATACTAGATTAGGACACATACAGAGCACAAGAGGACAGTAAGGTAAAGCTTAGTGCTAGATATATATAAATGCTAGAGCTAGGCTGGTCAATTAATAATCTTGTTCTACTAAGGTAACTGGTACAGTATCATGATGCTACAATACTATGTAGAATATGATGCAGTGACTTTGTTTAATAATAAGGAGAATAAGAAGAAAAATCCTATGTAAAAAGAGTGAAATAAAATGACATCGCTTGAAATCCAGTGAGCCTCAGAAAACAAAAGTTTTTGCAGGATGGTACCTGTCCTTGCACATTATTTCTATTTTGCTGACAGGCATGAATTCCACCCAGAGCTATTTACAGGCACTGCTGGAGCAAGGGTGGTGGGGAGACCATCCGCTGACAGCCCTGCAGAGCGAGCAGCAAAACAGAACAGTTACACAGAGCTGTCAGAGGCCCAGCAAAAAGGTCACCTGGAGTTCTTGGTGCAGCGCTGCCAGGAGGCCAGTTTGGGCACAAGAATTTGAAGCTCTGATTTGTGAGCTTTACTGCAGGCTCAGCCCACATAACAGTTCCTGTGCACTTGCTGTTTTGTAGCCGTGGCTCAACAGCATGCTTTTCTGTGATAGATGCAAAGGCGCTTTTTCTTTTTAGAGTGTGATAAAAGTTAGAGCATCCTTCAAGAGCTGGAGGGAGAGAGCTCACATATGCACAACTGCTGTGGAGCAGCTGTAACCACAGCAGGTTTTCCATGTGTGAGTTGTTACCCTGTGGGGAAGAGAGGCAAACTTTTGCATGCTTCCTAGGGTAAAAGCCTGTGCTCCTGCAGATACCCAGAGAACAGCTCCCACATATGCCCAGCTGTGCCCAGGGGATAGACAGAAGAACTGACAGGGGACCGAGAGACATCAGAGGGGCAGAGTGCAGGGAAAGGGAGAGGGCTGGGGTCCTAGCTTGGGAGGGGATAGCTTGAAGTGTGAGCAGTAACCTGGTGTGCTCTTTGGGTTTCATAAGCAGTAACTACTACTGTAACTACTGGTAGCGAGAGATTTAAATTTGGCCTGTGATGAGGAAAAAATAATAATAAAAAAAGCAGTGTTTGATAATAACTTAATATTAAAATTCCAACATTCACATTTAAGTAGTTGGAAAAGAAACACAGTTCTTTGCAATCTGGCATTTCCCCACTTATCATTTAACCAGTAACAGGTGAGTACTGAAGATGTTTATAAATTGTAGGCCAAACAAACTGAGAGCATCGCATTAGAAGGCATCATCCACTAAGACACAAACAGATGTGGAAGACTACACTACCCAAGCAGTCTGTGTCAGAGAATAGATATTAGAGGTCTGAATTTCAGGTTATACTAATTGTACTTTGTTCTCCTGCACAACTTCTCCTTTGGGGATTTCAACATACCCTACCTGATGCATCACCACTGCAAGGAACTATCATTATGTGACTTCTAGCCTGTGCATCATGAGGAAAAGTAAGTTGCAATTTGCCTGTAGTCACACAGCAAGCCAGGAATAAATTTGGCTTCAGTTCCAAGATTTCCTTTTCCCCTAAATGTGCTGTAATGGCTAGATTCAAATCACTGCTTTAAAGGATCATATAATGGGCACAGGAAAAGAGGCATTGCTCTCTCCTCATGTTTTTTTTTCTGTTAGTTTAAATCTTTCACAAAGCAAAAAGACAACGCTCTTCCTCTCCTACCACACATCACAGAACACCCTTAGACCTCTGAAAATAAAACTCAAGCAAGACAGTTCAGAACAAAGATCTGGTCAAGCTTAACTTTGGTTTTTGTCTTCTACTACAAAGATGATGTGTGTTACTTTACAGCAGAGGTTGATTCACCTGCAGGGAATGCACACTGGATATGTCCCTATGGAGGAACAGTCTGGTGAGGTAGGACGTGTGAAAGGATCTTCGTTTTCTTACAGAATTGTCATTCTTTCTGTAACAACAACAAACTGGATAGAAATCTCTAACATATTCCTGTACTCCTAACCCTTAACAACCCAGCAATTGAATTCTCTTATGCCTGGATATCCCACATACTGTGGCTGAGGCCCTTTATACCCACTTCTCACTTTTATTTATTGCTTACATTATTTGGGACCTCCTGGATTTCTACTGAGACCTTCATTTCATAGTTGTATCATTACGGCTTCAGTTTGAAGTCACTGAGATGAACCCCATTTTCACAAAGGCAACAAAAACAAACACACAAATCCCTGCCCTCTTTTTTTGTTTTGTTTTTTATGTGTAAAATCCATAAAGTAAGGGACTACCTGTGCTTTGTATGTTAATCTGCACTCAAAAGCAGTGCAGAGAGTGGGATGCCTTTGAAGCAGAAGGTTTGGATTCAGTTTCGAAATCAAAAGTCTTTCCAAATGAGAGACTGAAAGAAAAACCATGAAGCTGACTGTAGTACTTGTGATTAGTTTAGTGTTCTGCTGTACTGTTCATTGAAGAATTTCAAAGGTTTCAGCAAGCATTAGGCACATATGTAAAATTAGTTTAGCTTGTATTAAGTTCCCTACCCCAGTGCCTGCCATCCACACTTAAGCCAAGAGTAGTGTGTGCTTTGACACAGAGCACACGTACGCTGGCAGAGAAAAGGGAGAAGAAAAGTGTTCCAGGACTAAGTATACAATTCCAAGTTCAGCTGCTCCCTTCCCGTCTGAAACCAAGGAGTTTAAACAACTGCTGAGGATCACCTGTTTAACTTAATTTTTCAAAAGACTGGCAGCACTCTAGGTCAGTCAGGTACAACATCTCAGGAGAAAGGCAGGACCTAAGAATAAGATTAGGAGTCAGCTGCAACCGATGAAACAGTCATCTAATTGCACCAGCATACTCATCAACTAATTTAGCTTCACCTGAGGTTTTGTGGGTAGTAAGCACTATCCTTCAATTCACAAATGGGGAGACAGAGATGTAGGAAGCAGCAAGAGCCTTTTTGGTTGCCAGAAGGAAAATGCAAAAAGCAATAAAAACAGATCCAGGACTCTGATTAAAAGCCTCTTGTTGCTTTTATTGTTCATGAAAATTAGTTTTAAGAGTAAGGGCATATTTTTATCTTTTCAGGTGATCATTTAATCACTTAAGAGCATGATAAAAGTACTATTTATCGTTATTAATGTGTCCCGCCCACTCATTTAACCTGAAGGTATATGGGGGACAAAACTCACTCAAGAAACTAGCATTTACCTTGTACTAAAGTTAAAGATGTAACCCTGATATCAAAACCAGTGCTAATGACAGCAACTTGAAGAGCTACAAACCCGCACAAAATACCTGTGATGTGCAAATGAATCAAGCTAATTATAAATCCCTGTTCAATATGTATGTGAGGGGAGGATTTTAAACAGTACTAATACTTTTTATCAAGGTATTTCAAAAAGCAAAGAATAATCTTGTAATTAAGGCTAGGCCATAAAAACCCCAAATAAGTGTATTTCAGTCCTTCGCTGTCTCGTTCTTCCTACATCACTTTTGGCAAGACAAACTTTCTACCGCAGCCGCAGTGTTTGGCCAAAGTTTCTTCATCTCTTGGGATACTAAAAAGTTAATCACGTATCGCCTGTCTAGTATTTTGAGATCTGGCTTCCGTGAAATATAGCAAGAAGAATATTGTAAGAAGTTACAATTACTTTAGCTGCTTATAAAGCTTATTCCACATACTTTAGCTGCCGGGGCTCGCAGTCCAGTCCGGGTAAGAGCAGTCTGGCTGTCTGCCTGATATCATCACTGTCCACAGTTAAACTGCGCCGGTGCTCAGCGTAGGTGATTGCCACTCTCATCCACTCCATCAGCGGTGGCAGAAGCATGAAGGGTCTGTGCAAACAAGGAAAAAATCCATCATAGTTAACAACACTGGCCTGCTATCCTGAGCTGCGATGCAAAAGCAACGCTTAAATCGCTTCCTGGGCATGCCTGTGGGAGGCTGGCACAGGTAACACCCACCCGCAGAGGCAAACTCTGTCCCTGTGCTCAGCAGGACAGGCAGGTCACAGCAGGTGGAAGGAACTGGAACTGCTCAGCCTTGGCTATCTGAACCGCTTCATACCCCAAACAGGGTCATGCTGGGACACACCGGTGTCATGCAATACATTTTACCCTGTGGGAGATAGGGCCAGACTGAGCGTAAGGGACCTGCTTTACTCTTAACTACAGGTCAGGTCCCCCTAGCTCAAGCAGCCAATGCTCTGCGTTTTGGATCAGAAGGGCTCTCATCTCAGGGGTGCACCTTATATAATAATTTTGTCTGTTGTTCTACATAATCCATATGTACAGGTTGCTCCACTGCTCACTTAGCAACACTGAAAATATTCTTGATTGTTTGAAACTTCATTTAAACCAGGTTAATTCAGTTCTACTTCCATTGGTCTTTCTGTTACATTTTCACATCCTCCATTTCTTACATGCAGAGCTCAGGCCTCCATTTTTGCACAACTGACCCTCAAGACCGAAGCAGAACTGTTGCAGCTGTGTTTTAATGCAAACTGTTTGCTAGGGAGGAATGAGTAGAATCAAAAAGATTATTAACTAACATGGAGACATCTCTGTGCAAGAAGATACAACATTATTTAAATTGTAAGCAATTTGTGGAAAAGCAATCTATCTGTTCCTACTTTGTACAGCATCCAACACAGTGAGGTCTTACGCAATATAAAAGGTTGTGAGGCAATGAAGGAATATAAATAAGGTAATAACAATAGCAACAACAGCCATTTTGAACTAGCTTATGAAGAGGCCCCCTCTTACTCCTGCTATAAGAATGAACGCAGTACTAAGATTACACAATAATATATGGGTACCATAATACTCTCATACACAACATATCTCATCCATCCATTCTCTCAGACTGATTTATTATTTGCTTGGTTTTTCCCCAAGGATACCTGCCACCCTGGTGGAAGGCTCAGAAGTGCCAGCTGTAATTGAAAACACCTTTCCCATTTCCAGTAATGAAATTTATTAACACTAGGAAAAAAGCCCTTTTCACTTAAGCATTCAAAAGAAAATAATTGAGGGGAGAAGGTACCAATTCCTTTACAAAGTTCAGAGAAGAAAAAAAAGATACATACCAGAAAATATAAAATTATTTTGGCATTAATGAAAGGAGCTGAACCCATGAAAGGGATTTTCAAAGATGTGCATGTATATGTATGCGCACATATGTGAGCACAGTAAGAGCAAGCAGCACCAATCCTGTTAGAAACCATTTATCAATAATGGGATTTGCAAGCAGAACTCCCTTTGTACGACTTTGAACATCCTTCAGGGTGGAATAGCTCCACTCTGTAAAATATGTGCCATCTGTTTCCATTTTGCTGGTTGCAAGGTGCACTCTAAAACACTGCCATTATCTCTTTACAAACAAGTGCACTAATTTCCCTCCTTCCGAGTAGTGAAGCAGCATCTACAAAATCAGAGGTCCTCTTAAGCATCTGATCAATCCTGGATTGCCAATGCAAGGGTGTTTTTAACTTACTGCTTTTACCACTTCTCTGTCAAACAGTCAAAATATCAGGGCTGCTACATTCATCACTTTGAAAATGACCCAGTAGCTCATCAGTAGAAAGACTTTCTGGAATTCCAGCTTGAATCCCCCAACCCACCTAGGCTTTCTAACTTGTCCCAGACACAAGGGATGGGATGACTCCCTCCAGCACAGCCAACTAAGAGTTGACTCAATTCCCTAAGGGAAGAGCAGAAACCTGAAAGAGGCATTTGGGAGATGCCTTTTAACCCTTATCTGGCCTATAACAGAGACATTTACACCTTTTAAATTCAGGCACTTAAGGGAGGAGTCTAAATTAATTATCTAGACTTTCTAATTACTCAGCATTGCCTCTAGTAGAGGATTCAAAGCTCCTGAAACAGTGGTGAGGACAGAGATGTAGGCTAGCTAGGCTAAAATCACCAGAATTAAATACTCAAAGTTAGATGAAGCAAACACCTCAGGAGCAATGGAAAAACTCATCTTACAAGTGATTAGAAGCTAGTTAGGCTGCATCACAGCTTCCCTGACACTTTCATGGTGGGAACACTGCTGGACAGAGAACCATGTCGATCCAGCACAGTCCTCATCATCCCATTAGGTAACGAGCCAAACCTTGGTAACTGTTACACACGGCACTCCGCGGCAAGAAACTATGGTCAGCCAACAGAAAAATACCATTGAGTCTGCACCAGAAATAACACCTATCATGAAGAAATTTCCATTCTGTAAAAAAATTCAGGTGCCAGGGTTATAAATGGCTTCCATGCACGAGCAGACCTTGAATGTGGAAAACCTGATTTGGAAGGAATGGGAAGGAGAAAGATTTTTTGTTTGTTTGTTTATTTTTTTAATCTCAACATATTTTTCCAAAGGCTTTAAAACTCACAGTTCAACAGACTGCCTCGCTACTCTGTGGCCAAAGGAGAGCAGGCTTTGGACTGCAAAAATAAATGTCAGGAAGGATGTTTTCCTTGTACTGCTATCCTAATTTGTCCCAACCTCACCACTTGCATTGCTGTGCAAGTTGGATAAATCATTATTCTATGAGGAGCGACTATAATGACTTCAATTTCTATTTTGCTGAAGAAGATTTACTTCTCTTAAAAATTTCTAGCTTGAAGATGGGCTTTCTATTCTTCCCCCGACACACACACAAACATGCTCTTCTTTTATCCAACCATTTCCATTCTTCACACTGTTCACGTGGGCACGCTTGGGGGAACAGCTCTGTATTACTTTGCTCACTGACACTACATTAGATAAGCAGTATTATCGCATGATCTGAGCAGAGAGAGATGCAGTTCAACTGAAACGCCAATATTGGGTTGCACTGCACTAGAACTAAATGCAATTATTCTTTTTCTAGAAAATAAATGTAATTATAATCCCTGTGGCCCTTAACCTGGGCATCTATCTGCCTCTAGGGAAACACTGATCATTTCACAGTCTGAAAAACACTGGAGGAGGGGAAGGGGAGAAACCTTCATGGAAAATTAACTGGGAGATGCTGCAAGCTAAAAAATTGATTTCCATCTATGCCATGTTCTGTACTGTGCATTTTCCTCTGGACTTTCTGACATTTAGAAGCATTTGGCAGCTCATTAAATTCTGCACATGAAGTCATCCAGCCCTGGGAATCTGTCACACTCGCAGCAGTAGTTCACTAGGGACACATACTCTCGGTTTTCTATAAAGAATGCCACCATTGCTTTGTTCAGTTTGTTTGCCATGAACTTGTCTTCAAGTGACGCCACATGTAAACTGGGAAAGTACAGAGCAGTGGAAAGTAAAATGGACACTGCTCATCTACTATACACCTTGTAAAGAATCACAGTAATATCCAACATGGTCATGTATGGTCAATATTTTATCCATAGGTTCTTTGACATTTTCTCCTGTTTAGAATTGGATAGCCACTCCCTTCCCAAGGGGATTGGGTTGGAGCTGGGTGAGATGTGCTCTGAGAAAGAATGGCCTCTATTGTGGGCTTTTTCCCCTCATTTGAACTGAAACACGTTGTTTTATTTAGACATAACCAAGAAGGATAATGGCAGCAGCACTTGGCAGAGAACTTACAGCAAGTTGTAACTTTTTCCTGGAAAATGTACTACACTCATTTGATTCGAATGGCCTAAGACATGACCGGCATGTGGAGATAATGTGTGGCAGTCCTTGAGGAGAAGCTGTGGGATCACAGACTTTCAGTGTTAACTCATGCATCACAAATAAACTAGTCCCCCATGTGGGCTCTTCCAAGGATTTTTAACAGCCCTGGGGCCAAGACATTTTTGGCAGAGCGAAGTTAATTGTATGCAAAAGAAGAAAGACCTCCACAGGAGTTAGAAAATTATGTCATCCTTCCTCTGCATTGAAGGATAGGACAGTGCACTTGGAGCTTGACTTTCAGAGGTGAGCAACACCTGTTTTCAGGTGAAAACAGTAGGTCTTCCCAGAAAAAACACAGCCATGCTACCAAATTCCTCCCTCCTGCCTGAGTCCCCAGGAGGGTCCGGTGACAAGACTGCTGAAAAAAGGAGGGGCAAGGGGAGGGGAAAACATTTTCCCTGCAGCCACCTCTCTTCTCCTCCTGCGCTATTTTTCAAAGCTTCCTGGTTTGCTACAGCAAAAGAAAGAGGGAGCCAACAGTGACAGAAACATCAAGAAAAAAAAACCTTGTTCTTGTAAACAAGAATCTCCTTCTAGAGCAGGAAAGAAAATGCTATCCTAATGGAATCAGGCAAGAATGGCATAATTTGTCTCCCTCTTGGCAGTCTAAGCTGGACCTGAGTCACGTGTGCACAGACAATCTCCCATCCAGCCTGTCTCATAGTCTTCAAAACAGTTTGAACAGCTTTATCTTCCTTTCATCTGTAACAACCACTCTGTAAGCCCCTGCTAACATTTTAAACACACGCAAACTTTAGCATTGCAGAGCACATGTAAATATCAGAATACTTATGGTCAGAGTAGGGCGGGCCATGGTAACTCCCCCATATTTCATTTACTGAAACTTGTAAGAGGCTACGTGCAGAGGAGAATCCCAGATCTTTATAAATTATGGTGGTTTTTGCAAGGGACTGAAAAAAAGAACGGGGCTTTCGATGCAGTGTAGTGAGCTAATGTTTGAGTTTAATGGTGCAACCCAACTCTATGGTTCAGTCCCACTTTACCCTAAAATGATAGAGCTCAAAGTCACTAACACAAAATGAGTTAAGAACAGCTATAAAAAAACTATAGCTCAGTCTCACCTGTTTTGTTTTGTTTTGTTTTTTAAAAAAAAAAGAAGCTTAAAAGTCACATTGCACATGTGCACAGAGAGAAGGGAGTAATGTGCCTAGCAGAGATACTGGGAGGGATCGCCAGGCTGCCAAGTCAGTCAAGGAGGCTTTTTTGTAGCTTTTCAAGGCTCCTAGTTATGGCTCCTGGGAGACCCCCATACAATGAGCAGAACTATGTAAGGGAAAACCAGGCGGGAATAAAACTAATCTGCAACAAAATGGTGAATCATGTAGGAAGGTGGCTAGGAGGAGATGTGTTGTTTGAACTTTACACCAAGATGGAAAAAACTCAAGGATGGCAACAGAGTCAAGAAGAAAACAGAGTGAAGTCTTATTAATTGGAGAAGGGAAAAGACTCTGAGGCAAAACAGAGTATCCAAAACCTAAACCATGTCATGTTGATGTGGAAAACAGTGGCATATTTACAGTTTGGATTCTCAAACACTAAACCCCTCTTCAAGCTGCAGGAAAAAAATATCTCTGAGTATGTAATTATATGTGAATAAAATAACAACAGAAATTATGATGATTTAGAAAAAACAAAATCTTTGCTCGAAAATACAACCAGCTTAAGTCAGGAGCCATTCCTTTCAGATTGAAAGGATTTTTCTGATTTTACAAAAACCTCTCACATTTACAGAGAAAAGATAGGAATTACCATGCTGGATCTGATTCAAGTATCATCTCAACGAATGCCACGTCTTTCAAAGCATATAGTCCCAGATCCTCACAGAGAAGGAAGAAGAAATTTAATCACAGCCAACTGGACCAAAAAGAAAGTTTTCTTCTGAACTCCCTTGAAACAATGACTGGCTCACATCTTAGAAGATAAGAGTTCTCAAATTTTAGTGGATCATTATCAAGTTACTAAGGTCTTGGCTTGGATATGCCATGACACTAACTTCAACAGTTTAGTGAGTTATCCTTCAGTCAGACACTAATGGAATGAAAAACATCTGGATAATATTATATTTATTGGGATCCTTTCTCCACTGGATCTGCCTTCACAGTTTCCTCTGCTTATAGAATATAAAATGGTACAAGAATAGTTTAAGTGTAGAACTGGCAGCTCTGATCTTTCTGAGCAATCCTAGTAACACAGACAGAAATACCACCTTTTCCACCCTTGTCTGCAAAACGCCCTTAGAAATAAGGTGCAGCATCAGACAGGTTTTACTTCATGTTAGCTGCAAATCAAAGTAAAAACTGAATTCAAGCTCACTAAAAAAAAAACCAAAAAAACAAAAAAAAACAAAACCATGAAGTAATCGTTAGGAACACACTATGGTTCTTAAAAAGGATCCTCAAGTCTGTGGTTTATTTATTATAATCACATTTTACAAACTTTGTTTTAACAACAGGGAAAAGATTCCATAAAACAAGTACTTGTGCTGCTCTGGAATGTGCCATGTGTCTCATTACAAAAACATATTTGTAACATCTGTATGCTGTGGCAGAAGGAACTCTTGGTTTCTAGACAGACAGAAAATAATTAAAACCAACTTAAATTGTATATAGTTGATGATAAGAATCAGATAGATATACACGATAGTTTGAAGTGCAACAATATGGTCATAGTTATGTGGTCAAGGATGTGACTGACTTCTATCTGCCTCCCCCAGATGCACACAGAGCTGTTTGATCCCTGACAGGCACTGTGAGTACCCACCTCAACAGAGGAAACGCGGAGGAAAGGAAACCACCGATCGTGCTCCTCTTGCTCCTCCCAACTCCTTGACATCCTATAGTTCTCCATAAGCTGAACACTACTGCAAAGAATCTGGGAGATGAACTATTCTTGCATGACTCTGGACCTAACTGCAGTTTTGACCTCAATTAATATACAGCTGGATGTTTAAATCACTTTGCAAATCAGCTGCAACTATGAGGACTGACTTGACGTAACACCTGCTGAAGTAGACACAGAAAATGGTCTTTGTCAGTCAGCTATGCATGTCAGCTTGTGCCACCAGACTTGAAGAGGTCAATTCTACAGATCTCCTCTGAAAAATCTGGGTCTCAAATCCCATCTCTGACAAGTCAAGAGCATGTTTGCATTGTTACTGAGACACAGGCTCTTCCCACCACAGAACAGTGGCTCTGGACAGGTCATTTGCATCAGATCTGTTAAGCTTTTCCCAGCTCTTATAAAAAGGTGACTATCCTGGTTTGCAAGCCTTCCATTTTGTAAGGATAAAATGCTTTCCAGGCAAGTACTAACTGTGGCCTAGCCCTTTCACAGGACTTGCTCTGAAGGAAGCAGTGCTTGTGCCTGCTAAGCAGGTGGGGTGGGAATCATATCACAGAACGGTTTGGGTTGGAAGGAACCTTAAAGATCACCCAGTCCCAACCCCCGGCCCCAGGCAGGGCCCCCTTCCCCCAGCCCAGGGTGCTCCCAGCCCCGTCCAACCTGGCCTGGAACCCTTCCAGGGAGGGGGCAGCCACAGCTGCTCTGGGCACCCTGGGCCAGTGCCTCACCCCCCGCACAGTAGAGAATTTCTTCCTTACATCTAATCTAAATCTCCCCTCTGTCAGTTTAAAATGGTTACCCCTCGTCCTATCCCCACCCCCTGATCCAGAGTCCCTCCCCACCTTTCCTGTCCCCCCTTTAAGCCCTTGGATGCCACTCAAAGGTCTCCCCGGAGCCTTCTCTTCTCCAGGCTGAACCCCCCCAACTCTCTCAGCCTGGCCTCCCAGGGGACCTGCTCCAGCCCCCCAAGCATCTTCATGGCCTCCTCTGGCCCCACTTGAGCAGCTCCGTGTCCTTCTGCTGTTGGGGGCCCCCGAGCTGGACCCAGCACTGCAGGGGGGTCTCCCCAGAGCGGAGCAGAGGGGGAGAATCCCCTCCTTGGCCCTGCTGCCCCCCCAGCTCTGATGCAGCCCAGGGCACGGGTGGATTTCTGGGCTTGGAGCGATGCACCTTGCTTGATGAATACACCTCACTGCTGACCCCTGGGCCTGCCCAGACCTGCAGAAAGGACTCTTCACATCCACATGCTCCTCAGAAGTTGCTGGCTGTCATTTTTGCTTTTACAATTTAAGTTTCTAAAAAGCCCAAATGTGCTTGTGTTGAGTTACACAGCAGGTCACATACTGCCTCAAACTTCAAAATCAACTCACATGGAAAAATCTTTAAAAGTCCCTCCCTGTCCTTGCTTTAAATACTACACTTTTTGTTTGTTTGTTTGTTTTGTTTTGTTTTGTTTTTAAATTAGCATCATTGGCTAACAGAAAATAAGAAAAGAGAAAGGCCATTCTTGGGGATTTCCTGGGTTAATCAGTGAAAAAGGCTCAGAGGACTTTGCAGGAGGACCAGAAATGACTGGCATGTCTTGTTCCCCCCTGAACCGGTCTGACATTCAGAGGCCCAGCACCCATGACCTACCCAAAGGAGACAGACCGAGGAAACCTTGCCATGTGCAACAATTTCTCCTGCAAAGGAAAACACTGGTACATTTTGGAGCAAGACACGAATACAAACTATTTGCATTAAAGAAATGAGCCTGTAACAGCATGCTATGCGATAGGCAGAGATAAACATGGGCAGAGAGCCAGAATGGGTTGTCTGCTATTCTTGGATTAGCCTTGATCCTGTGGGTAGAAAAACAAAGAGGTAACTCCTATGGTTCAATCCAGCAGCTATGCTGGCAAACTAAAAAAAAAAAAAAAAACAACACTGATATCTGCAAGCCGATTTATCTGGGGTCAGAGCGGTTCTTCATCATGCAGTGCGGAGACTCCTCCTTCATCATTTTTTTGCCCATTATACTTAATTCTCAAAAGCACTAGTAGGATTGAGATAACAGGCCTCTTAGTTATGACTTCAATCTGATTTGCCAACATGCATATGTGAAAAACATATGCCGATTCTCAGGCCAAAACCAATCTGCCAGATTCAATCATCGAACTAATTTTCAGAGCCCAGTTATAAAATCCTGAAGGCAGAGTGTTGCCATGCTTATGAAAATTGCCTGAAGCTCCTGAGTTACAACTGTGTGAACAAAGAGCCAGAAAGAAAAATATTTTGTGCAGTTCTGGAATACTGAAAACTGTTTAATTAATTATAACTGCAAAAGTTTGTTCAGCTAAACAAAGACAATCCTCACCAAAGCAAAGGGTTTTCACATTAAATAGGGAAACGTTTCCCATTTACCTTACAGCACAAAACAAAGCCTAATTAATATTTCAAAAGAGAAAATTTCAAACACAAAATACTGGTATCTAGAGGCTAAAGATTTCATGGTTAAAAGATGATTCTTTCATTTTCCGGAGTAAGAAAAAGTTGATGAACCTTCTATTCTTCTAATTGCTTGACTGTTGTTCCACTTCCATGCCGTATCACGCTACTGTGAGCACAGCCTTTTTGTAACATCAATCTCACCTGATCCTGACGTCAGTGTTTTCTTAATGAAAATCTAAGTAATCTTTTGGCTTTTCACATTCCTGGAATGTGAGAAGTTCCAGAAACTAATTTAGCATGAAGGCATGAGGAACACACCAATACATGCGGGTAAAAAGAACCAAATTTGGAGCTCTCTCAGGTACAATAATGTAATGTGTGCACTAAAATCGGGCACCCACTCCACCCAATAGTGTTATTATACAATCCAGGTTCTGGGTGCTGTGTTACAATCACAGAAGGTCTCACAAAATAGCCAAAATCTAAGAGTCTGTTTTCTTGAATAAAAGGCAATCAAACCCACAGAGCGTAGCATTTGTGAATGAATAGGCAGTAGTCTTGTCTCTAAGCCAGTGCTGGGTAAGACACGAAAGATCTGTCATTAATGAAAAATCAGGAGTAACTTAACTGCCAGATGAAATAGATGTCAGCATGGCATTTTTTTAAATTATTATTTTGCGAGAACATCACGTTGTCCTGATGGCAAGCTGCTCAGTGAACATATTTCACCTATATCTTCAAGGAGCTTCTGTTTTGTTCCTCAGTTCTTATCTAAAATACTGAAGAGCTGCTGTGCAGAAGTGAAGAGAGAGTTGTTTCATCCAAAGACTTTTGGTACCAGTGATGAATGAATGTGTTTGTTTTTTACTGGAAAGCATAATGAGTTATACGTTTCCATTTTGCCCTAGATAATTAAATAGTGCCATGTAAGTATATAGATATGAGAAATACAAGCAACAGAATTGTCCTGAAGTTAAAGAAAACAACCATTGTCATGAAGTCAGTCCTCTTACACCAGACTATAAACTTTCTCATTTCTATTTTGTATTTAATATTCTGAAATCTCCCAATTTCAAACTCTATGCTTCTACCACTGTGATCTTTATGGTCATATCAATGGATATCAATGAACCTAAGTAGCACTACAAATGGCAGCCATAATTGCTTAACTATGGGATTCGATAGGTGGGCTTACTTGATCGAGCTCAAATTCTTTTAGTTTCCAAATATCCTAAATTTAGAGTATGCATGCATTAAATTTCAACATTTGGAGCCACAGTGCTTCTCAGCAGATGCTGCAAATTCCATCTATTAAGTCTGCTTCCAGCACAGTTACTTAGATCTGCTAGCACTGCTGCTGAACGGGCTCTTGCTTTGACTGTCACAGTGTATGAACTTTAAGTGAATTTCAAATAATAGTGTTATGGTTCCATACCTCAATATATACCTGCAGGAGATTTTTCAGCAGATAACAGTTTGGTCTAACCAAGAACAATGCAGACAGGACACATGTAAAATTAAGCTAAGAAGATTTTGACACCTTGGCTATTAGTAACCTCCGGACATTTCTACTGAACTGTAAAAACTGCGTTCCTTTCTCTTAGGAAAAGGTCTATAGATTTAAGGTCAGAATCCAACAGTTCCTATTATAATAAACTTATGTGCTGCGGTCAATAGCCATAGCTGACAAAATATCTGGTCTCCAGTCTTTTAAACACTGTTGACTCATAAAGCTAACTCACTTAACTGCTCTCGGTTTCTCCAAAAGGACAATGTTATCCACATATGCACTGCAGAGTGTAGCAGGTAACTTTAACCATTCCTCAAAACCCATGTATTTCCACAGCAGAAGTCAGGGCAATCCTCACAAACTATAATCTTGCAAACGAGAGATGTAATGGCACTTACCTTCAAATCTTGTCACCATCATGCGCGCAGTTGCCAAGACTACCAGCACAAACAGGAGGCCAGCAGCATGCACAGCAGTGTAAGCAATACTTTCCTACAAAGCAATCTGCCATACTATCAAAGTTTTATATCTCATGTACTCTGAACTACAGAGTTGCAGATTTTATGCTGAGTTTGCAAATGACTAAGACACTAGCAGTAGTTGTTTAGACCCATGACATCTGCAGTACAGGCTAGAAGGGAGATTAAAAAACCCAACTCGCATCCAGCTCTCCATGTCAAGGCTATCTCTTACCCCATCTCTCTCTCTAAAAGGCACACTTAAACAGTCTGATATTAATAGATTAGATAAACATTCTAATAGGGGGTAACAGAATGGAGCTTTCTTATATACAGCTAAAACCTGTTCTTGCAACAGGTCCAACCTGCTTCATTTTGACCATGGCAGAGGGTGTAGCGCTGTGGTTACTACAGGAACATGGAGGAATTTTAAGCTGCAGCTACCCACTCAGCTAATCATTAGCATGACAAAATGATAAGTTTTGTTCCTGATGTGACAGATATTTTTTCTTATCAGCCCTGTTAAAATTCTGCTGCCAGAAAGCAGATCTAAAACCACAGAAGCATCGATTAATGATATGTTAAAAATGACAATGTTAAACATGCATCACTTCTAAGACCAAGTGCAGTGTGCACAATTATTTTTTTTCAGCTTGTTGAGAAAAATATTATCATTCAAAATGTTCATCTGCTCTATATTTCATGACCTGTTGCTTGAATAAACCTTTCTATCAACAGCCAGTGCTGCCCATTCTAGGCACAAAGGAAGAGGAATCAATAAAAATGTGTGTGGAAAATGGGAAACAGAGATCTTTCTTCCCAGAGTTTTTACCTCGAAGAAAACTGAAGAAACAAAATTGTTTGAGGAAAACTTTTCTTTTGCCTTTCTTCACAGCAGGTACCTCTGAGCCCTGACTGTGTGAATGAAGCTGTTCATAGCCAAAGGTATAACACATCACTATACTGGGGCAAATGCCTTTTCTACACCAACAGTCAGATTAGGTTAGTTTGGCCCTTACCCTTCAACATATTGAGCATCTCAACAGAGTTTAGCAGACTAAAAGAGGCTCCAATTTGAGTTAATTAAACAATTGTAACTTCTCATATAAGGAAGAATGGGATGCCCAGATGGAAAGTCATTTAAGGAACATATGTTTCAGTGATGTTCTAATGCACCAACTCTTCAGAGAGATCCTTCCTGAAGAATTTGGCAGCCACAACAGGGAACCGAGCACTGACTACCTGGCGCAGTGCAGTGCTGCACAGACGTAACTCTTAATCACACAGTCTGAATGCTGGAAGCAATATAATTAAAGATACATTCTGAGCAGGATATATTAGTCCTGTTATAATTTCATGCTAATGTGCTTAACTCAACTAGATTTAACTGTCTTCTAGTACTGCATCATGGACAACGCATTCTTTCTTACTGAAAAATCCTAGCACTTCTAAAGGTCTCAGAAGGACCCCGTGCTTCTCTGGAAGGATCTTTTGCATTTCTAAAGGAAACCAAAGAGGTGAGGCATGGCTAAGTGAATTACACTAGCAGAGTTTTCCAGCAAGCCTAGGAATACAAACTTAGAGCTTCTGTCTCCCCCCTCTATTCTCTAGCCATTATGATATACTTTCTAATCCATGGAAGAACAAAAATCAGGTACAAACTCTTCAGTGGAATTTGAGGCCCTAAGTAGTGTGACTCCAGACTGAAACTACCCCTTTCAGCAGCATCACTCCAGATCCACACTGATAAGCAGTAGGAGCAAAAGACAGCTCCGTCTCTTTCCTCTCTAAGCAAACACATTAGACCAGCAGGCATGGTATCAACACATGGTTGTTCAGCCGCAGAAGTATCCACGAACCAGAGCTGAATCAGCTCAGACATGTAACTCATTTGAATAGGACTTGTCTTGCAGAGCAGGCATGCTTTTTAAAACAGTCCGTCCAGCATTTACTGTAAAAACGTGATGAAAACAGTACAGTTTAGCTTCATAAGTGACCACTAGGTCATAGCAGTACATGCACTCGTAGGTATAGGACGAGGAAGTGCAAACTGCCAGGGTCTCCTTTAAAAAGGAAACAAAGCAGAGATGCACCAATCTAGGATTACCCCGGGGAAAATTTAGTTTCTAATCTCCATAAGGTCAAAGAGAAAGAATGATTGTTGCTATTATCATAAATTATACCCAGGAACATTTACTCTTCAGAAGAGCTTAGCTCTTAGCTCTCTGTTACAAAGATGTCAGGAACAATAAGAGCAAAAATCCCAAGTATCTGCCAGCCCTGGCTGCTGCACAGCAAAAGCTCAGAATTGTGTCTTTATTTAGCGTAGCCTTTGTTAAAACACCAGCTAACTCCTTCCTCAGGAAACAGGCAAGTTCTGCAAGTGAAGGTCTGTAATTTAGTCCAATAGGAAATAATATTAGCTTCAATTGGAAACAGCAATTACTGAAAAAGAAGAAACTTGTTGGCTTGTTACCATCATCATTCTTTGCTGTATGCTCAGAACCTTTCATCCATAGTTACTGCTTTTTACTTACATTAGTTAAAAGAGCACTACATTGGTATCACGATATTGTCTTTAAGGATCTATGCATAGAGAAAATGGAGACAGGCTGATATTAGTTGACAGCAAACCAGGAAGAGCCAAGCAGAGAAATGTAGACCCTCAGTGGGCAGTCACGGTTCAACAGGTGGAAAAAGAAGCCAGAAGACCTTGTCTTATTATTGTCTGTGTTTCTATAATGCCTTTTTAGTAACACATGCTGTAACAGTTTTGTTTTAATTTTCCCTGGATTATTTTTCCTTCATTTTTGGTGCCAGCTTGTTGCTTAGTCTTCTCATCATGAAACAGCAAACAATAAACAACACACAACACAGTGCCTACAGGCACTGGAGATTTCTGGTTGTACCAGCCCTGAGAATCCAGGCAGCTAAATTGGAGGCTCTCATTTTCTTGCACCTTCTTATCTGAAGAGATGGAAACTTAAGAGCAGAAGCCAATAACTTAGCATGGACATCTTTACAGTAGTTACAGTAATTACTGTAGCTGTACTTTAAGTAATTGCAGGGTGGTAGCGCACACACACACATGCACGATGGCTGGCTGTCATCTCTTCATTGCTTAAAAAGACAAAGATCATTTATCTAGTTTTCAAATATTTTTACAAATAGGGGACATTAGTCAGAAATGGCTAAGGTCAAAGACAGTCTTTCCAGGGATTTCCAGGAAGCAATGAGGTCTACTGTAAAATCCCCATGAAAGCAGAAAATAGGGGTTTTCAAATGAATGTTTTGTAACTGACAAGACAAAGACTGTCAAATGCCTTATTACTTTTCTAGGTAGGTGGTAAGGATCAACTCCTGCCTGCTGTCTACCTGAATAGCCAGTTCTAGGAAACAATGTAGAATACCTATCCATGACTGGGAAGTTTTCAGGCTGACATATGTGAAACAAATTTAAAGGACAAATACTGTAAATTAGACCCACAGAAGCACTGAACAGCTGATGGTGAAAGGCACTCCTGGAGATCTTTTAGTCCAAACCCCCTTGCTCAAAACCAGGGTCAGCTAGAGCCCGTTGCCCAGGACCACATGAAACTGGTAACCTTTCAGGTAACCTGTCCCTCTGTAGCTGTGGCATCTGACACTTCTCAGACCATCCCCAAGTGCTGTCCATGGAAACCAGTGAATAAGCAGCAACAAGGTTTCCAGACAGCCTAAGAGCCTGACTTTTTGGCACATGGCTTCACATACAGCCATTAGCATCAGATTTTTGTTTCACTGTGTATGCTTTTTTACCTGTAATGCTTTCCCTGTGTGCCAAGGCTGGCATAGGAAGGCAGTCTCTTTACTCTCCATGAAGTCTGCTCTGTGCTGTTCTATTTCACATACAGTGAGACTCTTCTCCTTGCAGTTTTGCAGAGAATTTAAATAATCTATGTTTGTACCACACCCCTGCTCCAATACAAAAGATCAGAAGATACAGGCTACTTTGGAAGCAGTCCAGTAACACTACAAATTGCTTACAGCCAGTAACATAGAAAAAAGGATAGTCTGTCCCAGGTGTGAAGTATACAGAGTTAAAAAAACCTGAGCAGTGTTTGTTTATACAAACAACATAAAAGACAGAGAGAAAAAAAAAAAAAGTCTAATTCAGAGTAGATTACATTGCCAGCTTCAGCAGTTACACTTGGATGAATTTGATCCTCGGGGTTTGCAATTAATTCCCTTCAATACTGCCAAGGTCATCCTTCACATTCTAATTTTACAGTCTTTGAACTATAAAGAAATGAACAATTAAAAAAATTACAAGACTTAAAAATACCTCAATAGATGATGCCTGGCAAATGCAGGAATATTACTGGGAACCTAAACATAACTACTGTCACCTATTGACTTTAACCTGACTTGGTTTTAATTCACTTCATGTATCCAATGCTATGGTGCTCAGACACACACAAAGTAATAAACAAACATAAACATTTCATCTTGGATCTCTCTTCAGTCTGTCAGGATACTAGCAGCACATATGCAGAAGCAGTCCCACTAGTACAGGCTCTGTCTTAAAAAAGTCTTTTTAAGTCAGTAAGTGTTTCTGTTTTTTTCTGGCTAGATGTTACTGCTTCAATAGGTGCTGAGATGTCACCATAAAGAACAGGAAGGTGAAAGTTGCTTACCACAAGTGTGATAAAGCTACTGACTCCTCCTGTTAAATTATGTATGTTCTCAATTCTCAAAACTATGGAAGACATTCAATATATTGTGACTATTTAGTATGGGCTCAACAAGTATATAATCCTGACTAAAGTCAGGAACAGCACGGCCAGTGAACAGTTAATTTTAGTCAATAGATTACATGTTGATTGTAGCTTATTGGCTTCTGAAATAGGGCCACTCCACCTTCCCTGTGAATGAGTATCTCAAAAATGACAATTAAGTCTGACATTAACTGGTCAAAGTCTGAAATGGGCAAAAATACATGGTAACATCATCTCTTCCTAGTGTTGATGAAGGAAGCTGATATTATTTGTTTATAGCCGCCTTATTCTTCTAATAAATCTACCAAACTAGTCTTTCTTCAATAGCAAATAGCTTTTTTTCTTTCATTAAAACGAAGAGGGACACACTTTTATGTGGACTCTGAACAAGCAATGCCATAATGGCACAGTTCAGTGTAAGGCTTCCTTTTGTTTCCCTATATCAATCAGTATATTTATGTCAAATAGCTCTGGGGGTGAAAAAAATAATCAATGAGCTATTGCATGGGGTTGGGACAGGAATATGCTAACCGACACATCTTTCTGTAATCACCCAGTTCACTTCAGGGATACCCTGGGTATATTTAAGTACTGTTAAGCATCAATGCATGATTACAGCATTATTCTCTCTCAAGACAAATGAATCAGGGTCTACTGTTATTATTCCTATATACCTATTTTTGACTTAGTGAGGCAGCTGTAGACACAATAGAAAGATATTAAGATATCTCAGATGACAAATCCCAGAACCTATTCTCTTGAAGAACTTTTCAAAGACACAGCTCCCTGAACTATGTGTATCAAGTCCTGTTCCTGATGCGCCATGGTAACAATGGGATATGGCTGTGAAATAAAAGAATTCAGACATAAATATATTAAACTTGAAGTAGGAAAGGCTAGGCCACAAATAAATCTAAAAGACAGACAATGATGTAGCTATTGCACTTAATAAAATTCCATAAACCTGCAGTTAAAAAGAGTAGAGGGGAAAAAAGCCTCATGACAGATCAGTGGGAGTCTGGAAACATCCATCTGGAGAAAAGATTTGTTCTGAAAAGCTTTAACCAGCTCTGAAAGCAGTGATACTTCTCAGTGATGTTGAGGATATAACTCAAGCAAACACAGGTCTCAGCAGCAGGATCTCCAGGTTATTCCTGATTTTCCTTCCTTTTCAGCCAGTTGGATGCCCATGCAACACAGAGCAAGGCTTTCTGGAGACAATTGACATTATTAACTGGGATGTTAGTATTCTCTTTAATATGAATTGATACCATTGCATAAATTGGTATCATTGTATAAATTTGATCCATGTGACAAACTCACTCCTGTCTCAATTTCAGAATGAACATTTAGTTGTGGCAGGTATTTTCTGAACACGGGGGAAGCAAGCTAACTGTGAGGGAAAGAACTGAAGGCCCTCATTATTTCTAATGATGCACCTAGAGATCAAGTAAAAAGGTACTAAATAAGATCAAAGTAATGCTTTTTCAAAACAAGAAATTTAGAAAATGCGCTAAGGAGGTTAACTTCATCAGATGGTCACTGGGGATTCAGAAACAGCCATAGCACAGGGGCTCTTTATTTGCATCAACCACTGCAATACTCCTGATAAGGAAACTGCGCCAGAAGGTTCTTGAAAGTAAAACTGTAGGAAAGCAGATGCACAAACTACTTGGGGATTATTCTTCTCTCAGCCCAAGTCAATGGCATGTCTCTGAAGTATCTGAGGACAGACTGAATTTGTCAAGTATGAAAGATAAAATAAGGTCATAAGGCCACTGCTCTAATCAGTCTGGTCTGAGCATAAGTATTTTAATCTAAAAGCATAATAGGCTGAGATGCAAACTTGATCACCATTGAATCAAGGGATGTTTGGACAGGATTTTGACACTTTATCAGGAACTATTAATTTATACACATCTCTGGTTTCCACGCTAGCCAGAATAAATATGGATTCTATGTCACAAGACAAAAAATATCAAGTGTTCTAGCCAATAATGATTTAAATCAATAGCTCAAATACTGGAAGAATATAGCATTTGAGCAAATAGCACTCAACAATAGCATGAAAAGGCTACACTCCTTTCTTCTGGCAGCAGCAAATGCTTTTTTCATCCTTTCCCAATAAATAATGTTTCAGAGCAGGCATTGCTGGAAATACTCCACAGAGAAAAAACCCAAGTAGAGGGCTCAGCTCCTTCCCTCCCCTTGCCCAGCTAACGTGGCACAGGAGAGTGGGCACTAGTCCATTTCTCCTGCTTGACCCTATTGAACAATACGGTTTGCATGCTTCTCCATGGGCCCTGGATCACGTGCGGCAACAGATGTAATAGGAGGACTCCTATGGGAAGCAGAAAAAATGGATCACTTTTGAACCTCATAGATAAAAGCAGCCATCCAGCTGAAAGCAGAACGAGCAGCAGCCCCTCTGAAGGATTTCATGCAACAAGGGAGAAAACCGAGTGCGCCCAGGTTTGTTTGCAATCACATCACAAAACAGACTCCTCTAGAGAAGCAGCAAATCTGAAGCAAGCCTCCTAGATGCTTGCACATGGAAAATAGAAAGGAGCTTTCTCTTTTCTTATGAGGTGGCCCCCTCATAAGAAACCCCAGGTGATTGTAGTTGGCTTCTTGCAGTGTCCACAGCTTTTCCAGCTGAAGAGCTGTGAATTTCCATCAAATTGGCAAGCCCCAAATTTTACTGTTGGCAGCTGACAAATCCTACATCAGCTCTGGAATTTCACTAGCGTTTTACAGGATTTTCACTGACAGAGTCAGATGGGTACAATCTGTGTGCTTCTGCTGATGTAACTTGTTTTATACTCACTGACATTTGGAATAAAATAATGTACCAGCAAACTCAGACGATGTGTAAAACTTGGCATGTCTGCAAAACGGATAGCTCAGGAAGGTCTGACATGGCTGGATCCACAGGCACTGATGGACAAGCCCAGATTTACTTTTAGAATGTAAGACCATCAGTAAGACCATACAGACCATCAGTATCAACAATAGGCAAACACAATTTATAGGTTTTTAAATAGGGTAGCTGAAAGAGGAGGAAGCTCAGCCTACCAAAGACACACAGATAATCAACTACACAAGGAAGCAGGATACAACTTTTTTGCCTATTCTTAGGTATTAGATCTTGCTAACTTTTCTACAATAAATACCATATGCACACGATAACCTAAGAGAGACAGGACAAGGGCAGTCACTGGTGGCTATTCCCAGTTTTAAGGCTGGACCCCTACCCTGGGCCAAGTCAATTAACCTAGGGTAGACTAGTCCACCCAGTTCTAAAATAAGACTCTAATATTGACCTCAATTTGTGCTCTGTGAGTAGCAAATATTCCCTAAGATAAGTATCACTGAGAGAGCATTCTTGCCTTGACAGACAACTGAAAATAAGGCAAAAGTTTTATCTTCAACGTGGGAAAAAGTGAAGAAGGGAGAAAGAAACTTCGTTTACCTTTGGATGGCCCTTCTCAAGTCACAGTATCCCAAACAATCCCAGCAAATGTGTTCTGCTGCTCTGGGACATGATCTCACACTGCAGAGTGCGCCCAAACTCAGCCAGCCTGACATAAGCAATGGGAAAAAACCCAGAGCAGAAACACAGCAGAGAGAGAAGGACTGCCACACATCTGCTCACTCTTCATGGTCCAAAACCACATTGTCTGAACTCTGACACAATACAGACTATGATCTCTGAGAAGTGCAACCAATCTTATCGCCCAGCAGAGACACTTCTTTGCAGCAACAAAGACAGATGTGCTCTCTGATGACACTGAAAAGCTCTTAGCCTTTGGGCAGTCAGGTGTATCGTTACTGAGTAAAGCAGCTTGTTCTCACCTCAGGGTCTAATTCGTTTGCCAAAGTATTGCACAAGTGGCACTCTGTATCTGCAAAACACTTCCTCAGGTGCCCTATTTGACACCAAATAGCAGATGGTTTACTGTCCGTGCAGCAAATAAGGTCATTTTGGGGTTCCAGGTGGGCTATGGCTTGGTCATACAGCAAGCAGCTGCATTCATTGTGGAAATGTTTAAAATGTTTCACTTAAGGTACCTGAGTGCTTTCTCTCTAATTCTGACTCCTCCTGCTTCAATGCCTTCACCTGGAGGTGACTATCAGAACCAGATATAACCAATCCACAAATTTCCCAGAGTTTCATTCTATTGGTATCCCAAATCATTAACATACTGGAGGCCAAAACAGAAAGCTCCTTGATCTGCCACACTCTAGAGAGACAACTGCATCCACCCCATTCCTGCAGGACTCTACAGTTTACCTACCTCAGTTCTTTTAGTTGCCAAAGTATTTAGGACAGATAAGTCATGTAGCTTATATGAGTTTAAACTGGATCTGTTCATTGGGGTGCCTGCTTTCATACCTACCTGCAAGTGTGTATGTTTTCATACCTTGTAGTTTGCTGCAGGATATGTTCAGAAGCTCGGCAAGGCTTTTAAAAGCCCATAACAGCATGTGACACCCTCCATTAGGCATGTTTTCAGAACCTAAATTCTGTACTTGCCTTTGTGTGTAAAGACCTTCCAGACCCTACAGTGTTAAGATTTTCATAGCACTTTGCATCACAGTCTGACACACAGAAAGGTCACAGACAACAGAAAGCCAAGGAAGACAGACAGTATGCTGTCAGGTCTCTAGATTCAGGAAACAACTGCAGCGCCTTCCACTGAATCGATGTGGCTCACAGAGCTTCCCAAGACTGGGTTTTACCAAGCCTGCAGCTCTAATAGCCATCCCTCTGCTAAATTTCAGATCGGTGTTCAATACCAACAGATTTATACATGATCCTAGAAATGGAAGCACAAGCAAATGCACAACAGGTCAGCATTACTGTCCTTGTTTATGACAGAGTTTTTTCAGTAGAAAACAAACTGGGATTGCAGCGCACATCACAAGTATATTCCAGAGAGAGAGCATAAATGCACAAAAGAGCAATGCAGAGTTTGCAGCTGATTTAGCACAGCTCAGGAAAAAATAGAAGAACTGGGCTGCACAGCTTTGCCAGTCACATTAGGTGAATCAGTGCTCTCATCTATCATGCCACGAGTCCGGCATCTCACACACAGTCACAACCATCTCTCCTTTTAAACTAAGAAAGAGTAAACTATCTCCTGCATGAAGTACTGCTGGCAATATTTATCCCACTGGCTATGCTAAATAATATGCAGAGAGATCAATGCAATAAGACACATACAAATACATCTTGGAACAAATGAAAGGTAGGGTTGAATGTTCATTTCTGGTATAGCAGACAGTTTTAATTTAATTTCTAGGTTTCATAACATTTTCAAAGCCAATTGTTTAAGCTGATAGAACCTCAGGTTCTGCTTTTTTTCTCCTAATGTCACTTTTTGCTCCATTTTAATATACCCTTTTTAATTTCCTTTACAGCTAAGTCCTGGTCAGAAAAAAAATGGCAGAAATTTCCCTTACACCAGCTGTTACAGGATCTAATGCGGATTTTAAAATAGAATAGAGTTGCAGCCTGCATTCCAAAAAAACTCCAGTGAACCATGTGAAAAGTATTGTTTGGGAGCAATTGGAGAGATAAGTGCACTCCTGATTTAACTAATTTATTATCCTCAGTCTACAAAACAAGTAGCTGCAGTAACATCATTACACAGAGTACTGAAAAGAACACAACACAAAATAGAAAGCTTAATCTACATTTCTGATACAAGCTGTTTAGCAGCTTCAGCTGTACAACTGTGGGAACTAGTGGTACAACTGGCCCCATGAAAACTGGTTTTTGCACAGTGTGCAAACATGAAATGCAAAATAAACTATCTTGCACTAGGTACTTGATTAAAATTAGCGAGCCTAAAAAAGAGAGCTACCAATGGACCCCGAGTTGCACAGCCATGCCTCTCCCTATCATTATTTTATTCACTTAATTCCTCTTGGTTCTTCCCACATGTACATCAGTTCCCTCTCTCTAATGCTACAGTTCTGCTCACAGATTGTTCTTTTTGAACAGATTTTGGGGGAGATCAGACAAACAGAAGGACAATCCTTTTTACTTTGTAAAATAGTTGAGCTCCCACCAGACCTGAGACGTCAAAGAGGACAGTCCAGTATAAACTACAATAAAGCACAGAAAGATGGTTCAGCAGCCAAGCACATGAGAACAAGTGACCAATGGAGGTAGTAGCTACACAGACCAGCCACATGCAAAATATTATGGCAGAACAGGCAGCTTAAGAGTGACTACTTTATATTTTTCTCCTTATTTGAAGCTTCCCTTAAGTAACTTACCAAGACTGAAATTATAGAGGCTGCTTTCTGTCCAGTATGTTTTCTGTAGCCTGACCTGAAAATTCAGACACTTAAAAAGGAACAGTTCTACCTATTATTATTCTCAAGAGGTTCCCTCACTCCCAACTAGCCAGGCTCCGGCCATGAGGCCATCAGCCACAGCTCCAGGGGTGGTGAACGTGGTACAAGAAGGGTTTATGGCCACTGAAATCAGCTGGCAGGCCTGATGCAGGTCAGTGTATGTCTGCATGAGGCGAGGTTGACTTGCAGCATCAGAAATGCATGGACCTAAAACAGTGCAGTCTGAGAGCAAATAGGAAGTGTCTCAATAAAAAAAAAAAAAAAAAGAAAACAACCAACAAACACACAGGCTAACCAGCATGGAGCAGAAGAAAAAGCACCATAAACTCCACATGCACAGAACAGGATAGGAATAAAAGAGAAGGGGCTAACTTTTGTAGGTTTTTAGAATTAATTTTAAGAATTAATTATTTGTCTGCAACCATCATTTCATACCAACTTTAGAAGCAGGGGCTGAGTACAGTAAAGCCCAAGGTGGGAAGAAAAAATGACGTTACTTACAAAGCTGGAGAGATATTCTCCTTTCCCTGCTCATCTGTCCAACAAGCACCTTGCTTTTTTGTTTTGTGAACATGGCCTCCCTGCCAGGCTTCAACACCTCACTACACTATGAAGCTTCCCAACCACAGGCTGCTTTTGGGAAGGGCCAGGACAGAGCCATCAGCCTGATGTCCAGCAGGCTAAAGGACATCCAAAGAGTAAGCTAGCATAAATACTGGGTAGAATTAATCAGAAACCAGAATTTCCCATTTAGGTAAGATTTCTGGAATAAATACAAAATTGGATATGCATTTCAAACTGGGGAAACCTAACACGTCCGGAGAGACCTGGGTCTCCCTGCAGGATGCAGCTGCAAGGCAGCCAGCTATCAGTCTGCCTTTGAGCTGAGGAGCTGGAGAGCAGGAGCTGCCTGACCTGTCAAGGAACTCAACTTGTGGCCAGGGCTCTGAGGGCTCCTCAGCTCTCCGCTGCCACCAGCCTGTCAGGCAGACTGCCAAGGAGTTGGGCAGGAAGGAAACCAGGGAGGTTTCTAACAGAAAAAACATCCCGCTGGAAAATTTCTGACCACTCTAATAATGGGCCTTCTTTCAGAGTCAGTTATGGTGCTGGCAGAAGGTAGGGAGACCCACTGCATTTTCTGTTTAGTTACTGGCTTCCTATATAAATCTCATTCTATACCAGACGTACAGCATCAACTGAAGTAATCCTTAGAAGGATGTTCATAAATCCCTTCAATCCTCTCTACAGAAAATGACATTGCTTTTCCTGAGAATGATGACAATTGTTAATTGGTGCTATTCAGAAGGTAACATTTTCTTTGGTAAGGTCTTTACTGCTTTAGGCAACCACATGTACTTTTGGCAGTGTCTCCAGACAAGCCCTGTTGGCAGCATACAGTATATGCCTCGCTCGGAAAGATTGCATGAAAAAACAGCTCACTTTCCAGTTCCAATTCCAAGGCTTCATAAACTTGGCATGGCTGACAACATAATCTGGCCTAACTGCAGGAATAACTGATGCCTGATAGGTAGCATCCCACAAAGCTGCCTGAGCTGCCCATGCACATGCAGTTACTCTACAAAAGGAGACCTTCTTAGCCTAACTCCTTGATTGCTAACAGTTGAATGACCTACATACCGTTCGTTGTTCAGGGTCATTCTTGGAGGGTCAAGGTTGGGGTTCTCCATGGACTCCATTTGAGGACAGCGTAGGAAGTAGTAGAGGGTGTGCAGAGCATCAGGGGACCAGGAGATGGGTTGCTGCTGCCGGGTTTGCCGAATGGGGCTCATGCCTGGGCGGATGGTGTTCAAGCACTGCATGTGATGCATTGCTCGGGATACCAAATCACCTGCGCAAAGAGAAAGAATGCAAAAGCATCTCTTCACTGTTCATCCACAGTCCTCTTAAGTACAATTTTTGAACTAAATAAAATCTCTCATAGCGAAATGTCTTTTGTGTGCACATATTATTTTTCCTCCACAAAGACAGGAGCTATCCTCAAGCTGCTGCTCTGCAGGTTGTTGTATGGGATATTTAACTTCCTTTCAAATGACAAGTTATTAGAAAACATAGAATGAAACTTCTCTCAGTCACCATACATTCAGAACGACAGCTTTGCAGTGATTTTTTCCATCCTGTTTTATTGCTGGTTTTCTCCTCTTTCCAATCACATATACCAGTTTCTTGCCTGACTAAAAAAAACTACTGATATCTTTCTAAAATGTCCACTGCCCAACCTGGAAGCATAGCTCTCACAAGGCAAAGCCAGTAACACCAGTACAAATACTTTATGCTCATCACCAGCATCATCAGTTTATGTTATGAGATTGTTCCCATGTTTTTCAACTGGGTTATGATGTCCTACCCTCCCATCCAGGCTCTTGTGACAAATTAATGATGTTATATTCAATATAGAAATCCCTTCTTTTAGGGGTTTGCTTCTCTCATTCTCACTCTAGCTGCAGGTTTCTCCAGAATAACAAGACCTGACTCTCTTATTAAAAAGCCAATATTTATCATGCTGACTGTCACAAGCTGTGCCAGAAATTTGCCCATGAGCCTTGTAAGAAGCTCAATCCAGGAGCTTTCTGGGCTGCTCAGTCCTCTTAGTCTTTGAACTTGATCCAACCTGCCTCTATGGCAGAGTACTGGTGGACTTGAGGAGGCCTGGAAGAGACGACCTGTATTACACAGTTTCTACTTGGAAAGGATTTTAAGACTGCAGATTTTTAAAAAGTTCACAGAGCAATGACCCCAAGACAGCAGGTATGCAGTCACATAAAGCTGGTCTTTGTGTAATAAGTTTGCTTTGGGCACACCCTGTTTACTCTCCTTTTATTGTGGTGCATTACAGACTTTCAAGAGCTTTGCAATAAAGGCTTCAGACACTACATCTTTGAGTAGCGTAACTACCATACCAGTGAGGTGAATGATTACTATAGATTACTATACATAGCTAGGATCTGTTTTTTCCTTGGGAGAATCCTCTGTTACTTTATGTTTTACAGTCCCCCTAAAAATCTCACAGGAAATGTTACTCTATTGTGTCCTACAGTTACAATACTGGGAAAGGATGGAACCAAAATAGTCACCCCATCGCAAAGCTGGTTCCTGAGAAAGCGCCCTGAACTTAGCTGTGCCACATATGAATTAGTCACGCCTCCCTCTGAAATTCTTAGGAAGTTATTATTTTTTCATATATATTTAACAGCAATACACTGAATTTGCCAAACAACCTCAGGCTGAACCCATGGGGTTCTAGTGTTACCCCTACAAAGCTACTGTATGTCTAAACATGACAGCATTATTAGTGGTTCAGATCCGTGGAGTATTAAAAATCTCAGTTTGCAACGTAAAGCAGTGCCACTCGTTTGTTGCATAGTACACTCAGTTTAAGGACCCACTTCAGAATGGAAAAACCTTCTAATATCTCTGCCTTTCCACTTCACTAGCTCCTGACTCTCCAGGCTCTAAACGTTTTACAAGAGTATCATGAAGCCTCTAACGTTGGTACTAACACTGAAGTCTGCTCAGTTACAGCAGAAATGCATCTGGAATTCAAATTTTCAGCTCAGAATAACGTTCCTTCTCCTTTGCACACTCACTCTATTTTTCTGGCAAAGTGCAGCAACATTTCAAAAAAAAAAAAAAAAGTAGGCAACTGTATCAGGAGATCTATTCACTATATGTAATGACCAAGTTTGCCAAAGCAGGGATGGAGGAAGAGAGAGAGGAAGCTGTATTCAATCTTGGGCCCATGCTACAAATGTTCTCTTGTGTTCCAGGATAAATAGAGGTGTGTTAAAGGAATTTGAAAACCTCAAATTAAGGCAGGTTGCAAAATAAATGGTGAAACCCACAAACTCCTTGCTGGCCTTGACATTCATTAGCATTCAGATGGTGGAGACTAGGAAAGTGATGCCAGCAGAAATGTTGCAAGGGAAAAGTAGACCGGGAAAACACAAATCATTTTTGTTTACTTTAAAAGGGCTTTGTGACTAGTCTAGGAATGGAACATTTCATTTGGTTAGCATTAAGAAAGGAGGTTTTGAACAAGTTTTTGTTACCAAAGTGCTCTCCGATTTTTTTTCCTCCACTTTTTGTTTTTTAAATAACCAAAAAGCTTTTCCTTGAATATCCTGCACCCTTGACATTTCTACTGCACAGACACTAACAAAGAGAAGCCTCTTCACCATGAGGGAGGTGTTACTGCTGTGTTCCACAAATGTACATGAAAACCTCCAGAGGCATCCAGGCAAAAGCATCCATCTTCTCTTGGCACTAACACCACTAACTACCAAAAGGCTAGAAAAGCCACATCTTATACATCTCCAAGGTGAATTAAATATGAAGTAGTTTAATGAAACAACCTGATTTTCATAAACAGCACCACAAGACAATTAAATCTTACACAACATTAGCCAAACACTGCTCACACTGTCAACAACGGCAACACTCCCACTGACCTCAACAGCAGAGGGACCGGCTCTCCTGCTTCCCTGAAAGAAACCCGTGCTTGATTGCATCCAAAACTTACTCAGTTCAGAGATGCTTCCAACGCAAGTCGCCAACAAAGATTGCTCTAAAGTTCGGAGTTCCAGCTGGGCGTAAGCGTCAGCCCGTCCATCGCTGCACACAGAGCCATCGTTGTACGGGCTAAAGTAGGCAGGCAGAGACAGCACACCTGGGGACGAGAGCAAAGAGTCCTGTTACAAGTGAAGTTACAGGAGTGGAAAAGCAAGTCTTTCTACCAACAGGAGTGATAAGGAACTTGAACACGTCTGCACCTTTCTTGGGGGACTTGAGGTCTTTTGAACAGTTCAAATAAAATCAAACAGTGCTGTAAATACCACTAGAATGGCTGAAAGAGCGAAACTAGGCTCTAGGGAGTAAGGCTGAATGTTTCTACAGCCTTTAAAAGCTAGAAACAAATTGCAGTTGAGATAAAACTACATGAAAAGCGTTAGTGAAGTCTCTCCTCTTGTTTATACAACAACTCAGCTGTGCACACACAGCTTGCTTCTGAACAGCTGTATGCAGATTGCTAGATATAAGGGCCTGATTTTTAAAGGTGTGGAAGATAACCTCAAGTCCATCTAAGGTAAATGGTAGCTGCAATCTTTGCAACTCTGAAAACAAAGCCATGGGCTATGCCAGTTCTTTGAACCTGCATGCAGTTTCAAATGCGCAGACTGTGGTTTCTACATGTGTGAACCTTTGGATATGCTAAATGACACCCACATGTTTTGAGGTTGACTGTATTTTCATCTCTATAAATGACCTCTCTAAGAGAGAGAGAGAGTAGATAGATAATTACATTGCACACATGCATTTGCCACACACACACTCCTTCCATTTTATCTTCTTGCACACACGACCATTAACGAAAGCTAACTGAACAACAGATTTACAAGCAGTTTTGTGTAGCTGTTATTGGGACCCCATCCTACTTTGCACATATCCCTACAACTCGTTTGCATTGTTGGCAAATTAGAGACCATTTGGGTGAATTGGCTGGGAATGGTAGCAAAGATTGGAGATGCTACAAAAAACCTGACATCTAGTTTCACACTAAGATAAAAGCAGTCTCTAAAAGAGGCAGTCACTCACCTCTCCCCAGTCATTTTTTTCACCCGTTACCTTTGGTCAAGCATGGCAGATTTGCAGCCACAGTGCAAGTCAGTGCAACACAGAGATCCAAAAAAGTACTGCTTTCCTCCCAGAAATCCACCAGTTGAATGCTTTCTCTTCAAAACAGTGAGCTGAATTTCGTTGCCCTTTGGCCACATGATTGCTTTGTGTGGCACAGAGGGAAGGGCGGGAATGTGACCTCCAGAGCTGCTGTGAGGTGGGAAGCACGGATTTGTGATGGAGACTGGGGTGGGACTGTGGACCTGCCTTCTCTGGTGGCACCCTGGGGTGGATCTGATGGAACACAGCATGACACTGCATCCACAGGGCAGGTGGACTCTGAAAAGCCTTCTGCAGTTCACTCAGACAGTGTTCCTGTACCCTTGTTGCTACCATACTTGCAGTTGTGTTCAGCTGCTACCATATTTTTAATTATGGATCTATCCCGCGATTCCAGTAGCACACCCTGGCCCAAATTTTCTGTGATTCCAGACACTTACAGCCACAACTGCCTGTGGTTTAGCCTGCTGCATCCTGTATTTTTCATTTTTCAACTTTGATCCATCCACATCCATACCAATATATTTCAGCTTAGACTCACATTTCCTTCCCACCCTCACCTTCTGACCCTGGTTCAGTCTTAGATGTGGAGATACTTTACTCCTACTGCAGTGACCTCCTGTCACATAGGTGCTGTGTATTCTTGTCAAACAAAACCCTGCCTGCTGAACGGCAGTGCATTGTGCAAGACCTTTGTTTCTTTGTCTTGATGTTTTCTTTTGAAATTTTATGCTGAATTGATCTCTCCTGCCCTTTTCACATCCTCTTTGCATCCTGCTTGGTGGTAAAGCCAAGGGCTGCATCAAAAACTTCCTGGACATTCGGAGGATAAGGGAATGATTTATCCGGTTGTGCTTCTTCACTGTACATCACTGTTAATGGAGAAAACTCTGCCAATGCCCTCTGTAACCTGAATAATTATGAAGTCGAGGCTTTAAGAGCTAACAGAAGCGATGCATGCAAACTAGAAGAGCTTGCTTTAAATACACTGTAGCCTCCTATACAGACCCTAAGCTACTTCCTTTTCCATGTTAAAGCTATGAAAGGATGTTTTAAAGACATATGGATTGAATTTATGGCAGAGGGAGAATGAAAATAGACTGATTTGTCAAAAGTTTCAAATAGAGGCATATAATTCTGCAGAGGCGAAAACAGAAACTGGCAGTTACATTACTAAACCAGGCAGAGGGAAAAAAAAAAAAGGTGCACGTTTTCTCTGCCAGCCAGTTTCAGTTGGCCTGTTTTCTAACAAGGAATTAAAAATAAAGATTTGTAGAATGATTTAAGTTGGCTCACAAATGAAACAACGTTTTCTCAGTTTTTCAGTTAACAGTTTGCCAGGTGCTGTGGGTAAGAGGAAACAGGGATGATTTATTTACTTTTGGAAAAATTACTCATGTAAGATAGTTGTAGACAAGATTTATGTTCTCATCTGCCTTGGTACAGCTGAGGAATATCCTCTATGTACGAGAGAGAAATAAGGAAGTTACCAAGACTCTGGCCACATGCCAGAGCCTGATGATGCCACTGGGGATTTTCCCTCGGATCACAGTGGGGTATGAATCAGGCACTCATTACATAAGATTTCACAAAGACTCCCCACGTCTGGCAGGTCTCGATAGGTATGAGCAGGCCTGGGAATGAGAAGACATACCTCTCAACAGTGCTTTTGAGACAGACGGAGAGCAGTCACCAAATGGGCAGCAAAGAAGAAACGTACCCCACAACTATTACGTCTTGCAGCATGCTAATCAGAATTTCCTCTCTGATAGGTTTCCAGGAACTGTGCAGAGTTGTAAAAGCATCATCTTTGATCTTCAGATCAGAAATTTAGCCACAAGGCCATCTACGGTCAATCTTTGCCCACAGGTATTACAATTAGGAACAGGACTTAATCTTTAATACCAATTTAAACCCCAGTTTGATAACAGAGACAACTGTATTGTGATGACTACTTGTACCCCAAATGGCAGTACCTGCTCTCCTCCCACCCAAATCAAGAAATCTGCAGTCAAAATGTGTTATAATGGTATAAACTGTAGGGGTCATTTCTATTTCTATCTGGCATTCACATTTCTGTATTTTTATAATTGTGGCAACACTGGCTTTAATCATGGCTAGCTAAATAAGCAAAACTGTAATTGAAGTAAATCAAAACATGTCAAAACACTCTCTGTTTGAAATCATGCTAAAACTGCCGATTTATTTCCTGGCATTCAAGAATGTGTTTTCCCCACAAAACAACAATGTGAAATAGCACATAATTACTGCGCAGGAATGAACCATTCAGGCATGCACACCACTGTTCTTATAATATTTTCTCTGATGTGGGCTATGTTCTGTTTCCTACACATCCCTGGCTGTATCCTGGCATTTTGGTCACATTTTTTTTTTTTTAATTAACCAAGATGCAAGCCCAAGTGAAGTTAGTGAGAGTCTATTAATTTGAGCATGGCTTAGATCACACCTCAAGAGCACAAGGAGCTAAGAAGCCACCTCGGTAGAATGGCGTGAGACAACGCTCTGTAGCTGCCCAATTGAAAGCATGTTTGTAACACTGCGATTAAGGCACAGCTAGCTAACAATTTGTTTCTGATATTTCCATGGCCTTTGAAATAGCAGCTGAAAATAAAGGCATATTTATTCTACCTCAGTTAAATACAAAACCTGTTCATGGGCATTTGCTGCCAACGATCTTAAAAGGCAGTCACGACTGGGTGAAATCCCAGTTAAGCAGTTCCTTAAACTCAGATTATTCTATTTGCCTAAAGATTTTGAAATTGTTGTCTGTAATTGGATGCTTTTTAATAGCAACTGAAAATGCTTCCACAGTCTGAGCTAAGTCCAGGGAAAAGTCTGTTCACACTCTTGGAAATCTTTCTGCTTTAAAGAGGTTCAGCAGTTCTGCTGAGAGCTTTGGCTATAATGTGATTGCTTCCATGAGCAGGGCTGTGTAAAACCCTTGCGTGGTTCCTCTGAGCTGGGCATTCGGTCCAGTCCTCAAACAAGGCAACTTTTGGAAGAAACCCTGGGTCCATCTCAGTGTCCTTTGATAATTCAGAGGCTGTCATCAAGTTCTGCTCTTCTGGTATCAAGATACAAGCAAATGTAGACTTTTACTTGAATTTTATTTTAATATTTGAATGTCTAAGAAACTTATTTTAAATAACTTTTAAAGTCCCCATGTTATCTTCACACTTCATGCTGTTCACATGTTACGCTAATGAAAAAGGACTAGCCGTCATTTTTACCTTGCTGTAATGATTTTTCTGTGCTTTCTCTACTTTAAATCCTTCATATTGGGACACAACTTCCTAGTGATTAACTCTGCCAATTTGATGACTTTCAAACACTTACATGATGTCTGGAGGTCAAGATGGGGCCACTCACCAAGTGGCAAAGGGCCAATGAGACTGGTCTGGAAAAGACTCAAATTCTGCTTTCTGGGATTCTTCACGGAAACTGCCCAGGGTACTAACTCCCTTATTTCAGAAACGCACTGCTGTAGTCATGACAGGTGAGGCAAAGAATCAGGAATTAGGACAGGACTATACACTGTAAACTACTGGCACAGAAAAAGTGTCTTTTTTGTTTGCTAGTAAAGTCTATGAGACAATACAATGTATATTAATTTCTCCCTTTGGCCAGAATAAAAAACAGGGTCTCTGGGCAACGAGTATTGTGTTTGCATTGCACCTAAAACAGTGGTGATTGTTACCATAATACAAATTAGCACAACAGGAAACAAGTATCTATGCGGCAAAACGAACCAGAAACGAAAGCCCTCAGAAAATTCAGGATTATCTTTACATGTTAGAAATTCTTTCTAAAAGCCCCTAACACCACAAAAAAGCCACATATGTGAAATCAGAACTGCTGTAAATATGCTAGAAAAATATATTAGGAAACCCAAAAAAAATGGTCTTGGTCTCCAGCACCACTGTATTTTTGCAATGTTTGGCTTGTGATAAATTCCATAAGGAACATTCTGCGAGGCGAGAATGATAACTGATCCCAGTGAACCGAGCTGTGATTTGGAAGGCCAAAATTTTGAAGGCAGATGGCGATGACCTGACTACACTAAAGTGAACAGCCAAATCCCACTGACTTCAATGGACCCGGTAGAAACCTCATCCAATTGCAATTGCAGTTCCCACATTGGAATTTGGCTGTGACATCAGGATGGCTGTCACCTTGTACAAAGTCCTGTAATTCTTCATGGCAAGGAGCATTCAAGGCTCTCCTTGTTTTTTGCTTCCCATTCTACCAAGCAACACAATGCCATGCAGTTCCCTCTTGCCAATCAATTCAGAGTACAGAGCACCACCTAGAATTACTGCCAATTGCTGGAGCTCCATTTTCTTCTTGCTGACCTACCACCGCTAGGAAAGCTCAGCCCTCCTTTATTTTATGAAATGAGACAGGATCATTCTGACAGAATACAAACGCTACCTCTCCAAAAAACAGGCAGCCAAAGTGTTCCTGATAGAACTCATTCAAATCTAAATGCATCAGGCTTTATAATCAAATACAGTCATGCTATAGATTGTGAGAAAAACTTGTGATCAGGAAACAATGCATATAATTGCTAACATATAGGAAAATAATGTGGCTTCTGCTATAAAGCAGGCAGGCATCTCTCTCAGTTTGTCTCTGTCAGCAGTAAGAAAAACCAAACACAGTTGCTTGTATCTGCATCCACACTAAACAGTAATTCTGTAATTGAGAACAGGAGGAAAAGCAGAAGACAGAGCAGCTTCAAGCAGAGAAATTTTGAAATCTTCTGCGAGTGCTCAACCGAATCTCTCCATCAAAGATCTGCTGTCCTAATAGGACACTTCTGGACAGATCTGTCTGATTACATGGGCTCTCCAGTCTTGATCTAACAGCTCATAGAGACACTGTCCCCTTCTAATTAACAAAATGCAGTTAGCCTGGACTTCAGGAATGTTATCAGAGATGCATTGTCTTAAAGCGTGCAGTCCGGTCCTCCATATAACTCAATGTCAACAGGCACTGTTTGACTCGAAGTATCAAAATACCCTAAAACAGAGTCTTAAAGCACTCTCAAAATCCACTGCCCTTTTTCTGGGTTCCAGGTCACTGCAGCACCTCATGTTCCAAAAGCAGGTGAAAGCAGCAGAGCTCACAATTTCTGCAGCAAACACGAGCTGCAGCACTACCCTTCTGCATGCACAGCCACAGGAAGAGCAGAAGCCTACTGACAGTCACTACAAATAATTCAATGCCTCCTTACTCCTAGGTAACTAACTGTGCCCCATTTTCATTCCACATTTGGAAACGTTTGACATGCTTTGCCTCATTTTTGCTATAAAAAGGGTGGAACTCTGCTGTAACTTGGGAGGGGAGAAGGTAGGAAGCATCTATAAGAACTATTATATTTTAATCTAGCTGTGATATATAGGATTGCAAATGACTGTAAATGTAGGAGAAAGGCCTTGGGTTTGTACCGAGTCACTATTTACTGAGTCATTAATCCCACTTCTATATCCCTGTGGTCTTCTGGACAACCACCAATCTGGCTTGGCCCCAAGTACTTAACTGAACATAAGCTCAAGGGAACATATCCTTGGCTTGTATTTCAATGACTGCCAAAAACCATAGCAAATTTTATCTTTAGCAGCAGCAGCGTACTTTGCAAGACAAAAGGTATCAGTGCTTTTATAAGATGGTGATTGTCCTCATTTCCATTTCCTAGATGAAGAAACAGAGACAAAATGAGGAGAAGCAACTACCAGGTTCATACATCAGAACTAGCTCTTTGCAAAGGCCAAATGTCCCAGTTCAGCATCCCTGTGCCGTAAGACCTTGCCTGTACGAAACTGGCCACCACAGAGCCGTTGCTCTCACAACCTGGATCCAGAGGTTTGAAATAAATGGCGTAACTGCAAGGGTTTAGTCTGTAGAACTATGCTATCTATTTTATATGTCATAATAAAAGACTTTTGAGAACATGACCTGTAAATATAAATTGTAAATGCTTCCTTGTACTATGACTACAACTAGTTTTGAAAAGGATGCCAGCATGTCAACAAGTACATCCCTAAAACTAGGCTGACCCATCACAGTTTTGCACATGTGGCTTTCCAAGTGTTGGATCTTCACCACAGGGTCTGAGGACAGGCAAAGACCCACACAAGACTAACATTAGGTTGAGAGATAAAACCACCTATGTTTCTAGGAGTCTCATTTTCAGGATCCAGTAAGGCATATTAAAGAGAAAACCCCATCTTGGGCTATAAATATGAATGAAAAAGCAGAGAGAAAGTTTTATGAGGCATGGTATAAATAGACTATGAACAATATGAAAGAAATACAAAACCAGAATCCTGTGCCAAAAAAAAAAAATACTGTGGTACAACAGACAGAACATTTAGCATTAACTAGCTGTGTAAACCCCAACCAGTTTACTCAATCTCAGTGTCCTAGTTCACTTACCTGGAAGGTGGGGGTATTGCTTCATTCCTGTTAAGGATGGTATGACAGAAGCAGTGTTCTTGCTTCATTTCTCATTCTCATCTTACTCCTTCATGTTACTCAACATTTCAGCAGTCTCCATATTTCCCGTATGTACCCATAGTACATTTTTTGTCCCTTAGCAACAGTGCATCTTTCATTTACATAGATCTTTTTACCTTCAACAGTCCCAAAGCTGAGACACAGCTACTTCTGAGATTAAAGGACACAATATTGTGACAATGTATAATTCTACCTCAGTGGAGCTCATGATACAAGAAGAAAAGCTCTACCCAGCTGAGAGAGTTAAGGAAGGTAAAATGGATTTTAGCCTAATAGAGATTCTGATGCGGATACAATATTGGGACACTTATTCTGATAAATATAGCAAAGTTACCGTAAGAAATTATAAAGAAGAAACAATATATATATATTACACGCACACACAGAAGAAACAACATATGAAAGCTAAAAAACCCAAACTTGATCTTTAAAAAAGAGAGAGGAAGAGATATGACAAGTAAGAAATGGCAACTCCAGAAACACAGAGTCCTTATGTAGCATTACTGTGGGGATTAGAAAGTTTAGGGAGAAGAGGTTTACAGCACTTTCTCCACTCCCTTGGAATTCTTTAGAAGTCTCTAATTTAGGTGCTTTTACAGTAGAAACAGCTTCATTTGGAGTAACCAGTGGGACTGCAGCAACTGCAGGCACCAGCTAGAACCCTCATACCCTCCACAATACCCTCTTCTAATCCATTCCTTATTGTTCACTGTCCTTCTTGAAATATGGTCTTTGAATCATGCCCAGTTCTCCAGATGTGGTCTGACTAAGCTCTTTGTACATGCCATAATGACCTCTCTTTACTTGCGTTCAATTCTTCTATTTATACATCCCATGTTCTGCATGCTTGCCAAACACAAAAAGAGGATAGTAAATTTATATCCTCTGTCACTCCCAGTTCCATTTCTTAGGGAACATCGAGAGGAAGAATCTGCCCAGGGAAGTGCTCCAGAATAATCCCATGCCATCCTTTCTCAGGTATTCCAGAGTAATCTTTGGAAAGAGCTTACTCTACGCGACCCCTGCTCATCAACTTCTTTATACAGGTAAGCCCTTGGCCTGATAGAATCTACCCTGGTTAGACTCTCCTGGCTATAGTAAACATGCCATTAAAATAAAATTTTAGAAACTGTGGTCACTTAATAACAAACATCAAGACTGCAATTACATCAGTTAACGACTTAAAATATCAGAGCACCGTAAGAGCTATTTATTCTACACTTATTTTTAAAAAGCCATGAGGAAACAGGAACTCAGTAGTAACCAAACTGGTACTCCTAAAGGACTGGTCTTTTTTAGATGACTCAAGGATTGTCTCCATTAGCTGTCAGCAACACTGGCCCTCTGATATACAGCTGCACAGTTTTGATTTTGTCAGGGTGAAATATGCGTCTGTCACTCAGTACAAAATTGAAATTTTATCTAAGTGAAACACAGCACAGTCCTGAGACCATAAACTTTGCCCTCGAGAGGGCAGGGTTTGGAGTCTCACTAGGATGATCACATGCATACCATGCCTGCAGACAAAAATGATTCAGGTTTTGAGTCACTGGCCAGACAACACAAAACTTCAGGCGGGTGTATCCTGTGTAGTTCACACACACAAAGAAAAAAAGACAATATATTGTAGATTTGATGCCTGGAGTTTAATCTCCAATATTGTTGTCAGGACAGCTACAGTAAATTGCTCACACCAGCATTTATGTGCATAAGTAGTTAATGAATCACAAGCTTTGTCATTTTTACCCCAAAACCGCATGGAGCCCAATATTAGCTTTGGTGACTCCAAGTTTTTGGGACAAGTATAAACACAAACCTCCACCATACAGATAACAGAGTTTGTGTTTGACACACACCATTAGACAGGGTTTATTGTCTAGGAGTATTTTGATAGCACTAAAGACCAGCAGCAATTCTATCTCAGAACAGTAGCTATTCCTCTTCTAATTTTTATTTCCTCAAACACACACTTGAAAGTATTTGGTAGTTTTTTCCCCATAGTACAGCAAATCAGTCTCTTACTAATGATAGTATTTTGCAACTTTCTGCTTCCTCACATCAAAGCATCCTGGAGATCTTGTCAACAATGACCAATTGTTTAGAGACTCAGATGTGAAGTCAAGGAATTCCACTTATTCTCCAGCTGCTGAATTTTGCCCTCTATCTTCGCAACACCTTAGCCTATTTCTTACATCATGTGTGGTACACTAAAGGACCATCTCATACCATCTACATTCATGGTTGGCTTTCTTCCATGACATATGCCACTCACTCTGGCTTCTAGCACTTATTTTACATTCTACTACTGCATCTGCTTTATTCTTTCTTGTCCCCTCCTCACCTACTCATCATCACACTTGTACTCTTTCCAGGACTCAGCCTTTCAAGGCTCAAAAACCAGTTACAAAAATAGATATTGTCCTTAACTCTTGTTTGAATGTACCCTTTGGGGGTAGCAACACTACAAGAATTTGGCAATATCTGTAAAGCTAGCAGAAAAAATACCCCAACAATTCCACTACAAGGCTCTGGCCTGTCTCTCACATTTCCTAAGTGCCAAATACATTTCAAAGTCTAAGTCTCTTGGTTGTAGCCATTTATAAAAAGCATAACTGGTACACTTTCATTAGAGCCCTAAATATAACTGCCCTAAGCAAGTATTCATTTTTTAAACAGTACTTCTTTGAATTTTGTTTTCAAAAGAATGCTGTTGCCGCTATATTATTTATAGACATTTACATTAAGATCTAAATACTTGGTCAGGAAATCACTCAGATTAATGGATCCCCAGCATTGTTTTATAAACCTAATAGCTCAGGAGAAACACAGAAGAGCATCTTTTTTTGCATAAGCAGCAGTATTCACAGTGCTCAAACTGGATGGGCATGGTTCTTTGAAGAATCTGGAAACACTACCACATGTTTTAGGGTTTTTTAACATAGCACCTGTGTAGAGGATGAAAATTAGAATCTCAATCATAGTTTGGGGATTTTTTTGTGTTTTTTTTGTTGTTGTTGTTGGTTTTTTTTTGTAATCAGGGAAAATACACTTTTATATCTTTATTACACCCATGAACCATAACTGTAATGGATTCAACCCAGTTGGTTTCTTGCATGTGAGTTTCCAATTACATCATTTCATAGCAGGCAATTATTTTCTTGACACCTGGAAGACAATCATTTGTAGATGTGACCTCCTTCAGGTGAGATGATGAGAAAACAGGAAAAATTGCCTTATGGCAGAAGTAAAAAGGAAAGTATTTTTTAGAGGAAGACAGATTCTCATTGCTTTACATTAGTGCACACTCAGAGGGACACTGACAGTGTCCCCAGGAGGAACAGCACCGTGTAGCTCTGAGAGCAAGCACACGTGCCAGAACAGCTTTGGCAAGAGAGCACCCAGCGCTTCAAATACAGAAGTGGTTGTTCACACAGGCAATAAGCAAAAATAGCATAATGATTTTGCGCCCACAAATTCTACCAGAGAAAGAACCAAAATAATTTTCTTTAAATGTTATGGAACCCTTGTTGCTAGCTGCAAAATAAAGTGGCATTTCTTGCACTTTTTCTAGAAGAGGTCAGCCCTGTCCCCATCACTGCTGGCAAATTCTGTGGGATCTGAGGTGTAGAAAACAAACCTGGGAGTGCTTATCCGTGACTGTGAGGCCCGTTCTTCTACATACCTTTCAAAATCAGGAAGTCAGTTATCTTTCAAGTAATCTTGAATTGTACTGTGCTAAAATAACTTGCCCTCAGTCATAGTCAGGGTCTATTCAAACAGCAGGACCATGGCAACCTATTTGTTAAAGATTATGACCTGAGGAAGGACAAAGCTGACTACAAACAAAAAAGCTGGCGGCTATTATCCTTTTGCATTCCTCTCCCCCTTTTCAGTCTGCACTCATTTCCAACAATGAACAAACCTGCTCCTAAACGTGAAGATATTCCTACGGCAGCATCTCACAAACTCGTGGTGAAGATTAAGATTACAGGGAACCTTCCTCCAATTCTTAGGAAAATAATGCAAAACTAGCTCTCAGGGGAAAATCCTTTCATTGACAAAAATAGCACAGCTAGAAAAAAAATTTTTTTTTTTTTTTAAATAAATGATCCTAGAATTACCTCTGTCTATAAAACTTCTGCAGTCGTTAGGCTGTAAAATAAAATTAATATTTTTTATTTAGTTGGTTCCCTGCTGAACCCAGACTGTGTTGCTCTACATTGCAATTTTCTCTCTGAAGGCAACGTGCAGCATCTCTACTGCTGTGTAGCAGAAATGCACAGCATGGAAGTACTTGAAAAGCAAAGGTCTATACCACATAAATAATCCCATACCACATAAGTAATCACTTTTTGGATCCAGCTGTTTGTATGCAACCACTATATCCTAGTAACATTAATAGCTCTGGCTAATGCCAAGGAAAAAAAATGTCTTAGAAGACTTTTTAGATTTGTCATGGAAGAAAGCAAAAACTAGAACCATGGCAAATGCAGATTTGGGGAGGCTCAACTATCTAGGAATACTTTTTTTCCTCAAATGGCACTCCATTCCTTTTACCAAATTATTGAAGCAGCAGATCAAGTAAGAGGCTGTTCTGTAAAAGCAGGACAAGCTGGTAAAGGCTAAAACTAGACTGCACTGCAGCTCCATTTAGGGAATTCCACAATGTAGATAGAAGTAAAGATTGGAATAGGAGATAGGACACATCACTTGGATCTGAAACCCAGGTGGCTCCACAATGTAGACTTTTTGGAGTTGAAATTTTACTTTAGATGCATCTTTTTCCCCAAAAGAAATACAACAGTAACAGGGAAGGTAAAGGAGCACACAGGAGACTCAGAGAGAGTAGAAACAGATACATGGAAGAAGGATGGTGGGAAAGGAACAGGAAAAAAAACCCCAAACATTCCCTGATGAAGGAATTACTTAAAGACTGGGAGAGCGCTAGAAAACAGACCAGTAAGAAAGAGCCACTTCTGCTTTATTATCTTAGAAATATTTTAGTTTTTCTGAATATTTCCAGGGTCTCAAGGAACTTGTAACGCTCCATAGCCTTTAACCCCTGATACCATTTGTCTCCCTTCCCCTCACCTCATTCCTTGAAAAGTGGCACAATAAACAAAGGGAGATCTGGCAGAGCTGGACATGCCTCCACCTAATACCGATGGAACCCGATAGCCACTGTAGCTATCTGGGCAAAGTCATTCAGCTTCCACAAGTACTTTCGCAGACTAATTTCATGATCACATAATAAGATACAAAGATAAAGGAATCAACTTTTTAATACTGTGCTGTGAAACCTGAAGATGCTTAGTTTTATTTTGATTTTGCTGTTTTACAGTTCTTCAGGGCAGAATAATCAGACACACACAAACATAAAAATGCTACAATCTCCTAACTACCTATTTTCTTCAAGATCCTCTTCACCTTCCTGCCCTATTCTTACTAATAAATCACTGATTCACTGTTATGGCCCTGAAGGCCCAACCACTGCTTCTTCATCTCAGTAGGAGCCAAATGATGATTGAGATGCCAATATATTAGGCTGGCCTGATTCAAAGAAGGATAAGGAACAAAGCATTTGTGCAGAGCAAAGATAAATGAATATAAATCAAGTTCTGAGCCATTCTCTGTGATGGATTAGCACCTTTCTTTGACCTAATAATGTCAAGAGGTCTCCATGCTGACAGCAACTAATGTGGAAATCTCTGTGCTGTGTAAAGCCAGTAGGAATCCTGATCTCCAGCTGCACTATTACTCTATTTGTATTTTGCTGGGTGTCTCACTCAGGTGTAAGCAATCCATCTCCTTCATCTCACCTTGAGAAATGTCGCTACAGTGTCCAAACTATCTCTAGAGTATAGAAGGGAGATTTCTTCCACTCTAAGTTTTTCCCTGTAATGTCATTTTTACCAGTAATGCCATTTTCACACAGATAGCACTTATCTAGCCAAGGCCCAGCTAGAAAAGCTTTCGCAGTACCTGGTGATGTTGTCAGAGTATAAAACTATACAAAGCCAGCAGCAAAATGCAGATGTTTGGGTCAAATCTGGCAATGGCAGTTTTACTAGAAACAGAAGACAGCAAAAAAATTGGTACACACAGAGGAAAATTTAGTGGGAGTCAAGCCCAAACCTCTCCATTTTGGCTGTATGCAGTAACTGGAGCTATATCATACAGTATTTAAAAATCCACTGTGTCACTGACATGTGGCAAAAGCTGCAGTTTTGGAGAGCAAGAAATACATCCAAGTCCTGCAGCTATTGTAGCCTCTACTATTCTCATTTCCCAGATGCGAAAGTGTTGTCTACTACTTGTCCAAAATGTTTCTCCCGTGTTTGTGTTTGCAACATGAGCCCCTGTGTAATATCTTAGATGAGATGCCTGGACACTTGAGTCAATAAAAACAAGCTTTTTATCCCTCGGCTATTCTCACAGCTAGCTCTGGACCTGCAGTACAAACAGCATAGGATACTCAAATCACAGCTCTCGCATCAACCTACCCCAGCAGTGACTGGCACTTGTCTAATCTTTGTCTGGAGACTGAATCACCTCTCACCCTCTCTAAAGAGCTGACCTGATGAAAGATCATCGTTATAACATGCTTCAGGCCAGACTGCACCCATATGTCTCCACATTACCCATTCCATGCAGACACACACAGATAAGAGGTAGCACCTCAAAGAGACCTAAGGCATTAAAAATGAGCTGAATGCTTCGTACTCTCATTACCACCTACATGGTTTTAAAATTCCATTGAACTACCTCCAATATTAGAGCAACCATGCTCCTACCTCTAATTTGATTCCTGTCCTCTGCTTTTGTCAGAATTGGAATTTGTGCAGTTGTATTATAAGATGCTTCAGGAAACAGAGGGCTGCCTCCCTTTTTTTTGTTATCCCCTCTCAGTAGGCTTAGCTTTGGTCACATTGATTCCTTGGCTCAGCATAAGTACTGTATAACACACATAATTGCAAGTGCAGGCATAAAAGGGGCAGTGGGAACATGTGTGGATGGGTAAGACTGTAGCAACCCCAATTTAGTTTGGCTTAAGTTGCCACAAAATCACACCCTTACATTGCCACCATATCTTGTAGCAATAATAGGAACTCCTGAAATCCTGAAAATCGTAAATTAGGTAGGATCCCTTAGATTTATCTCTTCTGCTTTTAGAGAAAATAATAAAAGACTTACTTTTAGAAATAAGTAGAAAACTTATCCATAGTTTTGGCATTCTGAGACAAATTGAATTTGCCAAGTGCAAGAAGTTGTTTATAAGAAAAGAAACAGAGAACTGGAAATGGTTCCAGAAAATTTATTATGATCCACCTGATTGCAGCCAAAATATTACATCAGCCTAGATAGCCTGAGAACTGGAACAATATTACTTTCAAATTAGCAAGTTGCTTGGTACAACAGGCAGGGAGAAATGGTTTTGCAGGAGGTCTGGGTTCTCTCCCTAGCTCTGATAGGGACCATGGGGAAGTCTGCTTCTCTACCTCTAAATTTACTCCCTGTAACCAGAAATATAAACATTTCTTCTCTTTACTCCTCAGACTGGTTGTTTCATTGGTTGTTTTTTGGTTTGGTTTGTTGTTTTTTTTTTTTTTTGGGGGGGGGGAGGGGGAGGGGGAAAGGTGTGCGTTTGTTTTTAAAACATCTTAAGACTCTTAAGACAGAGTGAGCATCTCTTACTAACACTTCCAGAATTTACCACTCAGACATGAGCTTTCCTGGATCACACTCAAAAACGGATGAATGCAAGGTATCTCCAATCCAAAAACCATAGAGCTATTGGTGCTGCTGATGAGTTAGACTGAACTATAGTGCCAGTGTGCCAAGGAATTCCATATGTGGTGCTGTGTTTAAAAAAGGAAAACACAACCCATACAGAAAGGTCAGTTATTGCTTAAGTATTTTAAAGGTCATAATTAGCGAACATTTTTTCAATATTTTGTCAGTTTAATTCCAAAATACAATACAGCACTGATCTAGTTACAATATGACAGCTTGTCTAATAATGTTCTCTTCCTCTACCAATGCAATTAAAGCATGTATGTTCCCAACTTCAGCTGGAGGGTGATTTCTCTCATTTAGCACAACTGATAAACTACCTATTTTATGAGAGTCTAAGGAGCCAAGACTCAAACTCTCTGATGGTGCTGGCATGACATGGTTAATTCTGAAGCAGTATTATGGACGCCTTCTATCTTGAAGTATCTAAAAGAACTTTCTTATACTTTAAACAAGGTAGTTCATAGGCAGTGCTTCCTGGAAAAAGGATATACAGTCACTGCTGGGGTGGAAGGAAAAAAAAAAAACAGTAGCTATCCATACACAGTAATGCTGTCCTACCGGTTAAGAAAGGAAAACTCCTGTCCCGCAGACATACAAAACATTTGGCTGTTCTTATGAACTGATCTGGAGAATGCTGAGAAGTCAGGGCTGGACTAGCGCATTTGGCAAGTCCAAAGCACTTCCCAGTGCCACAGCTCATTAAAGCCCCGGCCTGCTCTGAATTCATCCTCTCGCCTCCCCCACAAAAACGGTCACAGAGAGGTGGGAAGCGTGGAAGAGTCTATGCTCATTGCCACGGTATTTGTGCTGGGCCAGCCAGCACATCTACTGACAAGCCAGGAGGCTCGGCTGCCACGTGTAGTCCATCACCACCAAAGTGTGTTGACAATGCTCTCAGGGTCTTAGCCTTGGCCTAAAAAGCTTAGGAGAGAGGAATCATTTCAGACACTCTTCAGCTAAGCAAATGTTCCTGTAGTGTTTCAGTCCCTGAGGACACAATCTGAAGCTTATTCTCATACCAGCATTTTCAAATTAAAGTCAAAACTTCTATGTAATTTTTCAGACATCTGATTCTCAATAGAGCTTTTGTGCTTGTACCTCAGTTTGTCTCTGCCTGCTGAGGAGACAAATGCTACAGAATTGGACATAACTCTCAGGACGCTTTTTCCCAACTTTGAACGATTAATTTATTTACTACTGTGGTGGCATTGCACACCACATTGAGGTACAACTGTTCAAGCTCATGTCACTTGTTTTCTGAAAGCTGAAATTTTAATTAAATGTCCTGATTCAGTTTAACATGAATGATATCTCTCCAACTGCTTTAATTCACTTGTGACACGTAGTTTAAAATTTTCTTAATTTCCTAAACTGTTGCATAAAGTCGCTGCTGTGTGCTTTTTAACAGCTGCCATATTCAGTCCTGAAGGCTGCCGTTACAGGGCAGTTAGGGACAACGTGATCTCTGAGCATCCTTGATATTACTCACACAGATGTGTTGACTAACTGGTCATCTTAAAATGAGTTGCAATTCTGGTAAATGCTGCGGAAGTACAAACATTACTGTTACATTACAGAAAAAAAAACCACTTCTGCAGTTGAGGGAGAGGTAGGAAATCCTCTGCTCACACACACGCAGCTGTTGTTCCCTAATATAGTGCAAATGTCAGGACATGGGAACATGGGGTTCCATGAAACTTGTTGACACCCCTGGTGCAAAATTTTTTTTCTTTAAGATTTCTTTCTGTCTACACATAAATTCTACCTGGTAATATCTTACCCCTCTCCATAAAGGAGATATTTAGACAAATGTAAAAGGGATTTGTTTTTAAAGACTCTCTTCTACCTGCACCATCACTCCCCACCCCATACACACTGGAACGTTCTGATGGAAGACCTGAAATGAGTTTCAGCTTCTGAATACTCAGTTCTTACAATGGTGAATACTCTTAAACAACTCCAGTAATCTCCCACTAATCTCTCACCAGAGCTAACATTCTGGGAGAAAGATATAATCATCTCTTAATCCTCTGGGCTAGGGGAAATTCCAGGATACAATACTGAAACAAAAGTATTCAGTATCTGAGATAAAGTTTTCATTAAATCATCAAATATCTGCCCGGAATGAAGAGGCTCCCTCCAAGTTATCAGTAAGTTTCCTCCCTTTCAGATACCTGCATGAATACCAAGGGCATCCCTAGATGGAAAAATACAACTCTCAAGTACACGTGACAGAGCATTTCAGCCATAATTACAGAAGCTGTCATGTCTTCACTGATTTCAGTTAAGTGATCTCATGCACTGACCTGAGTAAGAATTGTGTTGCATTAAACCACAAAAAGTCCATCTCTTACAAGCTCGATCACATCATCCCTAAGGTCTGTGTTAGGTCTAAATTGTACCATAGTTCATATTTTATATATTTTTTTATCTATACAGTATATAAATCTCGTCAGCAAATGGCTAATGAAAAGCAGAATGAAGGAAATTTTACAGGGCAAACAGAGGCCATCTATTTCAAAGAAGCTATGTTGTCTTTTTGATTTCTGCTGTCAAATAGCTTTACAAATAGAAGTTAACTTCATTAGTTCCATCAGGTTTTAGTCCCAATTTTGCCTTTTGTATTTTATAATGAAAGGAAGGGCACGTTATATACATTACTATTTCTCGCCTCCCCATCAAGCATTGTGAAGGAAAACGTTGGGTGTTTTTTTACCTACACCTGCATACTGCCTGAAACCTGAGGACTGGATTTCAAAGTATTACAAAAGGCTGTAATGGAGCACGTGGGCCCTCTATACAGACCAAGTGTATTTGTCAAAATTTGGTTCAGATTCAGGCTTCACTGAAGATGATATCGTCACTCCTTTTTGAAACACAGTTAAAGTTCTGAGGCTCAGATCTAACCGGGACCTTTAGGAACTGCTTCTGACTCTGCAGTTCTTAGGTAGAAAGGAAGAGGTCTCTCCAAACCTCTTCTCATCTAATAGACCGAAAAAACAAACTGAGAATTCCACCTACCCTTTCTTCTCAGAGATAATGAACAGACCTAAACCATACTTTGCAGGAACACTGATTTATGTATTTGAATCACCTTAGCCCTTCCTCCTTTTAAAGCAGGTTTAACTTTTAAACAATACCTACATAACCCCTTTCTTCAGCCACCCCAGTTCCTGTACAAAGGGTTTTTCAGCAGGAGAAAGGGAGGCACAGCCATCAAAGCCCTTGCCCAGCATCATTCCCCAGGACTGCAATGGAGCAGGAAACCCAGTGCTCTGGAAGTCAGACACATTCCAGGGAAAAGGGGGAGAGAAGAGAGAGGGTTGTCAATAATACTTTTCCTGTTTGCAGAGTTACTGGTGAACACTGGGCACCTGGTGCAGTCTCCAGGTGATACACATCTTCACAAAGCAGTTTTATGCAATGTACTACACGGTTCCTGGTCGACAGCTGAAAAGCTCAAGACATTTCCACATGGATATAGTTTATTCAGTGTCTTCAGCTAGAAGATACAACAAAAAAATAAATCATTTCAATGCTAGAGTCTACTTCAGTACTGTTTTGGTTAGCCTCTGGCTTGCTTTCTTTATGTTCACTTTCTCCTAAGGGATACTACCAACAAGACCTGCACCACTACAAAAAGAAAAAAGAATGGAAAAGAGTCTAAAAGGAACAATCGCATTAAGTCCTCCACCTCTCACATTCTCTCCCTCATTAAACAAGCATCATTGTTTTGCTTCATTGCTTCTGTGCACCAGACTAATGGCTTCCAAGATTTTTCCACAACAATATCCAAACCCCAGTTCCAGCACAGTATTCTGGATGATTTTTCCAGTGCACACATATTCCCCCAGCTGACTTCTTTCATTTCCAACTTATTGTACCATTAGAATGACAACATCAGATTTATTACATCGTAGACGTATCTTAAATAACCCAGAGAGGCGCTGACATTCCCTGCTCTGGATGGGGCCTAGGCAAACCCCTCTCCTGCTGGAAGGACAAGCTGAGATCAGATTGATGTGGAGTTTTTCAGCAGGGGATGATTAAAAATAAAAATCTGGGGGAGGGTAGGTATTTTGAAGAAAAACTTCTCTATTCTCAGAAGAAAAGGAAAACTATTCTGAGGCAGCATTATAAACCATAAGACTATGCTGAAACAGAGGTTATAGTGGGAAAAGACTTAGTAGGCTGTAAAGGCAACAGTAGGTTTAAGTACATAGCTCATGGGACCCAGCAGCAGAAATATTGAATTTATTCCAGTCTGCCACTAAAGCATGTGACTAAGGCATTTCCCTCAGTTTTCTCATCTGTTAAACAGTTAACAATACTGCTTCCCACTTATGATGCCTCAGAGATGCTTGGAAAATGCTCCAAGATGCAGAGGAAGGAAGCAGTACAGCAGACAAAAGCTCTCAGTCTTCACAGGGGATCCTATCGTTGTGAACACTAAATTCATGATCCAGTGGGACTAAAGGCCAAGCACTAGCTTGCTGCTTTATATAAATCATAAAGCTATATATAAAACATAATACTATATATCAGCCTCAACGCAAGGCTACTTCGTAATTCTATTTTTCCTCCAACATACTCTTGGGAAAAAAAAAGAAACCCACACAGCAGGACAACCCTCAGCAGATACAGACATGACAAAGGTAACAGCTTTTTCAGTCCAAGTATTAAATCGAAAAGCAAACAGTTAATATTGTCTATGGCAAGGTAGGTGTTGCCACAATTACAGATTTCTGGTAGTCATAATTACAACCCTAATTCTATGCAGACCACAAGGCAGAGTAAGGGAACAGCCCAGAAGTGTCCTGTCCAGATCCACCATGAAAGTACATGGGCTGAGCATTGCCAATGTAGAATTCGTGGCAATGTCTGTGTCCTAGATGAAAACGCAATCTTTTTATGTTGATAGAAAACAATTTCAAAACCAATTATTCAGCAAAGAAGCTGTTTTACAACAAATTATGAGATAAGGTTAAAATCTATCTGCACTTTCCTGGGCCTTTAAAAGACTGAGCAGAGATGAAAGGCAAGCCTGGGCATGCCAGTGGAAGCAGGCAAATGGCTTATAAGATCATCAGTTACACATATAGGAAATTCTCTTTATTGCTACTGCCTGACTAGAGAGGAAAAAAATAAAGAAATAAAAATAAATCAACCTGTTGTGGTTAGACTAAAAGACACAGCTTCGTCAGCCATCTTCACCCCGTGCTTTATACAAAGCTTCACTCTTTTTGAAACCTCAAGTCTTGCAGCAAGAGATGAGCTCAAGGCTTGGTCTGGCACAAGGTAGACTATGGAAGGATGTTGTTACAGACAGAGAAACAGGGCAGTACACCTCTCAGATTATACCCCCCAATTGGGTCTTATTGTTCGAGACATTTTACTCCATGCCTCCTTTTCCACACCTAGAAACTGGGGAGTAATATGGGCATTTTTATTACATATTTGCATTTTCAGTATGGGAGAATATATTCTTTATGTGTAAGTCTCATTTCTGCAGCACAGCTTCTCTCTGACTGAAGACTTTTTCTATTTCAGATTTATACTGCTTTCAAACACCAGATGAGCCAGGCAAAATAGGGAGGGGGAAATGAGTACCCTGGAAAAAGGGTCACAGGTGGATGAAGTCAGAGTGTGTCCCACAGCAGAACAGGTTCCTGAGTGTGCTTGGAGAGCTTCAGAGAAGACAGTTTACCATAATTCTGCAATGAGTAATGAGTCCGCATGGCTTCCAGCTGGAGCATGTGATCCATTTAACTTCTTAGCAGAGGAAAAGGCCTTCCCCCACGGCTGCCTGACTGGACTGTATCAACAATTCTTCAAACAACTGAGCTACGCTCACGTGCTCCACCGTCACTTCTTGCGTGGAACCAATCCATACTGAAATTTCATTTACCGTTCTCCACACTACTTTGTTCGTGATTTAAGCTGTCATCTTTAAGTGAAAGTTACTTCTTTCCTTGCTGCTTTCCACATTCTCTGCCTGGTTCTGAGCAACTTCAACTTCATCTGATGTTAATGACATCACCCCATTGGGACCTGCCGCTCCATCCCCTTGGGGGGCTCTGGCATAGCAAGTCTGAATTGCATCCAAGTTTGTGACAGGCAGAACCGTCCTTTCTCAAATAATAGCCAAAGAAAAATGGCTTATTTTGTCATGTAAGAGAGACTGATTTTTATTTTAATTCCAAACCAATTCCTTCCAAAAATAAAAGGCAAATAAATGGTCAGTTCAGCTTCTCTGCTCCCTTTCACAAGGCCATGACTAAGGGTTGGCAGGATCACAGCCAGACTGTGAAATGGATGAATTTCCCTTCCCGCTTTTTTAAAAAGCGTAACATCTTGGCTCACCCTAATGCCTCTTTAATCTCTTTTCAACATTCATACATTCTCTCAACAAACTAGAATGCAAATGCTGCTGCATAGTCTTTTTTTTTTTTTTTTTTTTTAAGTAAACATTCCTTGCTCATTTTATTATTTGACATCACCTGTCTGATCCTGCATGATGGAAGCAGAGTGATTTTGGAACACCTGTAAATCACACCACAAACTAGCCTGAAATAACTTTAATTAATTTGTTTTACAGCCTATCACTGCAATGAGCTTATCTTGCCATGTATAAAGTCTGGACAGCTATCTGTCTGAAAAAACAAAACAAAACAACAAAGCAACAGAAGACCCAAGACAGACTGGCTGTAGCTCATACTACTGGAAGCAAGGGCTGAGAGAGCGGCAAGGAGGCAGACCTTGCTGTCATTTCTACATTGACAGTGCTCCACAATAATAGTAATATTTTACTGTTTGCCATACGAGAGCAGAAAAAGATCAATTCTATGTGAAATCATTAATAATCCAAACTATTTACAAAACTAACTCTAACCTCCTGCAGCTTCACACAATTACTGGTTTCTCTGTCATAGCAAACATTTAGGTGTCAAACTTGCTCTGTCTGGCACAGAGAATGCCAATCTCTCTTTCCTGATGCTTTATTTTGGAGGCTTTGATTTTAACCTGCTACTTTGACAAGACGTCAGACACAAGCAGTGCAAGTGTCACATCACTACAGTCCACCTGATACCACTCTCAATGCAATTTTGCATCAGCTTCACTGGACTATTTTCTGCTTTGTACTGGCCAAGGAAATCTAAATCATGTTCTCAAATAGTCTTTCACCAACTAAACCGTACAGGTTGCATTGTTCAGAACTATTAAGGCAGAAACTAGAATTGAAACAGTTTCTTAGTAATCTCTTTATGTCTTCTGAAAAATGAACCCCAAGGTGAGAGTGGTTCCCTTCAAGTTTCTTAAGGCAACAAAAGCCTATCTGGGAGTCTGTTTGGTAACACCATATTAGAGGGTTAAAATAAAATATTATGGCTACCAAAGAATCAGGGGAAAAACCCTCCTACCAAAAAAGCACTTGATCTATTTTGCTCATTAGATTGCATCAAACTGAAGCCTCATGGAAAGGGGAGGGAAAGGGTTATTCACACTCTAAATTCTTTTCCCATTTTTGTGGTTTACCAGTCACATTTTTCTGCCTAACACTTAGATTCTCTGCTCTTCTGCTTAGGGACAGAGCCTTGCAAACGATAAAAGAGTTTAAATGGTTACACAGTTTCATTTGAAATAATAAACCCATCAAATTTAAATGGGAATTCACATCAGGTACCTCTACCTGAGCCCTACCCTGAAGTCTATTACCAGACATCTAAATCCGGATCTCCTTATGGGTGCCAGCTCTCTGGGTGACGGCGCAGACCCCAGCCCGTCCTGAGGATGCTGCTCCCTACTGCTGCAGTGTCCTGCTGCTCACCAGGGGTTTGGGTTAGTTTCTTTACATCTGACACTCAGTTGAAAAACAGCAATCGGACACGGAGGTCAGTATCCCTTTGGAACTTTGACAAGTGACACTGGCTGTATCCAGAGCACCTCCAATAACAGCCTGACAGTCCCTGGCCAGGTGACTTGCGCCAATACCAATCCCAGGGCTACAGCTTCAGTTCAAAGTTGCCCTAAATGACTTCCAGGTGGCTCACTGAAGATAAGAAGTAGGATCCTATCCGACAAGCAGGCAATATGCACAAGCTCAAGCCCCAAGATAAGAGGCCATGCAGACAACCTTAGTGTTTCATTTCTGTGAGACACAACCCTTCCCTGCTGCACAGGAATGACTGAGGATAAAACTGCTAAACTTGGATAGAAGAGTAGCACTAGCTGTTTAAACGAACAGTCAGACTAAGTCATTAATGTAACATCAGCCGGCTTAGCAGGGCAGCACCAGCATGACTGCTTTTGAAGTGCTGGCAGAAGCGACGGCACCTTTTGCACGAGTTCTGTAGAGGAGACTGCAGGAAGGTACAGAACATGCACGAGGCTTGTATTAATAACTAGGTTTGCCTGAGTAGCTGAGGAAGAGAGAGAACAGAGCAGGGATATAGCGTAATTGGATCCCAACTTAGGAAGGAAAGACAAGGCTGTGCTCTGCATGTGTACACACACATGGAGGAAGAAAGGAAGGAAAGCCAGAAAACCTTGTCATAGTTGACCACACTTGCTTTCCACAACTGAGGTTTCCAGCCACCCTTTTTACTACAAAAGAAACAAAATAAATATAAGCCAAGTAGAGGATTTATGTGAGCTCTGTGGGTGTGGGAGCAGGACACACATGACATAAGCTGGTATCACAGCAAGACTGTGAATCATATGGTAATCAAATGAGAAGTTCCTGCCCAAACAATACACACAGTGTTGGACTACAGGTCTTGTAGGCAACAGCGCTGAGCTCACAGATGGAGAGCTAGAAAAAGCCCATGGTACTGACAAAATAGAAGCCCCTAACAGACACATCGAACAGCCAAAACACTAAAGACATCCTGGGCTCTGTAATGGTCACATTTTATCTAATCTCCAAGAACAGAAGAACCTCAAATCTACAAGGAAAACACTTTGGCTTCTACTTCATCCCACCATCCCTCTGTTGAAAACTTGCCCCAGAACTTGTATATAGTGAACTAAATAAAAAAGATTTAAAGATCTTATCAGATGCCTTTGAATGCCACCAAACTGTTATTTACTACATTAAGCAAACCCCCAAACACCCTAACTAAAATTACCAATTTTCCAGATATTTTTTCATCAAACAAACAAAAGTCCCTCAAGAAGACAAGACTGAGGATTTGTCTTAGTATTTTCTGTGGAGAAGTCACCTTCAGAGTGGGACTTCCAGCTCCCTGGAAGAGCAGCATTTTTTTGTAAGCACAACTGACTTGGTCCTTCGCTCTTCTTTGGAAGCTTGAGCTGTTTACACCCTGCTCGGTCCAGTTGTCCTTTCAGCCGAAACCTGTAAAGCCACACTCCTGCACACAACCTTCAGGGCATACAGATTTTTCTGTGGGCATTCAGATATAGCATCAATGTGAGAGAATTAAGACAGATACATCACTTGTGCCATTTGGCATTTGTGAGGCAGCTTTAGCCCCAAGTATTTGTTGTTTTCAGCCCCTGGCTAATCCTTTCAACAGCCTCAAGAGGCACTCTCTCTTCTGATTTCTCTTTAGCTTTCAATCATTAAATGCTCAAATCAATGCGTGATCAGTATACGAGACATTGTTCAACACCAGAAGACCCTTCTCTCTTTTAGAAGACTAAAATCCAATTTTAGTACATTTTCAGGTTCAGAAAAACAACGGTAACAGAAAAAGGCAGCAGCAAGAACTCCGAGTTAAGCAGGACATTCCAAGCTGACCTGGAACCCAGCTCTGACCAAGATCTGGACAACCAGTGACAGGCACGCAGGAGAAAGACAAATGCCTGGGTGTCACCTAAAAATAATCCCACAACTCAGAACAGAAAACAAGTAACAGTCAACAAAATGTAAGGAATATGCAAGCTTTAACAGTAAATGCCAGAGCAGAAGATTAAAATAAATCACAGCTGAAGCAGACCTAGTGAAAACCACAAGCATAATAAAAAACAGACATAAAAACACAACGTAGCTGGGTCACTAGCTATGAGTTTTCTCTGATAATCTTTCCAGTAAGTCCCAAAAAAATAAATCTCATTGCGGAACCTGTAAGAACAGCCTTTCTGAGTTACAAGAGTATATGCATGCACAGATGCATGAGACTGAGAAGTGGCTTTTAGGAAACAGCATAGTCTACAATTTCTATAAACCAACGTAGCAGCGCAGTTTTCTCTGAAATAATGTCTGTACGCACTGAGGGGAGGCAGAAAGGAAATACGCTCCTTAAAAACATGCTCCACTTCTTTTTACAAGCAAAACCACATACACACTCTACTAACTGTTAGCCCCTACTATAAGGCTAGTGTGATCACCAGCCCCCTGGGGCCTCAGGCTCTCTTATTTGAACATTCATGGTCACGGGAGACGTACAGGAAAGGCCATGTCCAGAAGCTACAAAAGCAAACAAATCCCAAATTGTTATGCTCTTTAGAACAGTCCTACCTTTCCCTATGAGAGGCTGTGGCACAAGCTGGAGTCGGATTCGTGGTACCGACCACACTTTGTCAGTACAAGCACAACCAAGTCAAGGGATATACACCTGCCAGGGGCACAGTCAGGGAAAGGCAGAACCAATTTCTATTGACAACAGCTAGCTGAGTTGTTCTGCCAAACCAGGCAGCCATAATTCCACTTCTTCGTACATGCAGCCCCTCTTCTCTTCTCCTTCGGCTATCCCCATCCACCTTTTCTACTTATTTTTTCTTCCATGGTTGTCATAGCTGCTTGTCAGAGCTCATCTCAGACTGAAAACTCTTTCAGACAGAAAATGCAGTGCCTTGCACTATGGGTCTTGATATATCAAAACAGTGCCCAGAGGTGAGCTTTGGGTTTAGCGGGAAGCTTATGCTGGGCTAGTTCTGCTTACAATGTGTAACACCTCACCTTTTAAACAGTTGCCACCATATGTGCTGGTTTTGACTGGGATAGAGTTAATTTTTCCCATAGTAGCCAGTATGGGGCTATGTTTTGGATTCGCGCTGAAAACAGTATTGATAATACAGAGATGTTTTCATTATTGCTGAGCAGTGCTCACACAGAGTCAAGGCCTTCTCTGCTTCTCATCCCACCTCACCAGCGAGCAGGCTGGGGGGGCACAAGGAGTTGGGGGGGGACACATCCAGGACAGCTGACCCCAAGTGACCCAAGGGATATCCCAGACCACATGGCATCATGCTCAGCATATAAAGCTGGGGAAGGAGGTGGCAGAGGGACATTCAGAGTTATGGCACTTGCCCTTCTGAGTCACCTTTATGTGTGATGGAATCCGGCTTTCCTGGGCATGGCTGAGCACCTGCCTGCCCATGGGAAGTGGGGAATGAATCCCGTGTTTTGCTTTGCTTGTGTGCACAGCTTGTGCTTTACCTATTAAACTATCTTTATCTCAATCCATGAGTTTTCTCATTTTTACACTTCCGATTCTCCTCCCCATCCCACTGGGTGGGGAGTGTGAAAGCGGCTGTATAGGGCTGAGCTGCTGGCTGGGTTGAAACCACAGCAGTAGCTAAACTGCTGATGGTCCCTTCTCCACTGTAAGGGAGCATGCTGGAGTACTAGACATTTTGCCTAAAATATCCCAAATGGAACCATGGACATGTTTAAGTAGTCTATTAATTGCACCGAATTGCCACACTGAAGACAGCCCACTGCAACAACAGGACTAACCAGGCAGCAATGCTGAGAAGACTCTCATATGTAACAAAGGAATAAAAGACCTGTTTCTCTTCTTGAGTACACCAGGATGCTGTGACGCCACTGACTTATGCAGCTTATGTACCAACATCAGTATGAGCAAAAAGAAACTAAGACTCAGACACTATTCTGGCAGATGAAAGGCTTTGCAAAAAAGCACAGGCAATAGTTGAGCTATGCAGTACATGCCATTATCTGCAGACATGCTTATTAAAGCTTTAGCAGCCTCCAGATCTCTTACCTTAAAGAAACAACAGTAATCCTGTGAGATGCAGTTTGGAACTGTCACTGGCCAGGGAAAACAAGGGTAAGTTATGCGTCCATTTTTCCTTCATCTCAAAATTGGAAGAATCCTCCTACCTTACTGTTAAACAGGGAAACAAAAGTATACATACACATGCCCATCTTTCATGCATTGGGCATTCAGCCAGTGCCACGCTCCCAGGCCAGCTATCATCAGGTTAATACATGAGGTTTGTTTTTGATGGCCTATATTCATTTTTGCCTTACTTACACATCACAACTCAGGAGAACCTTGGTGAAACCAAGTGAATTTCCCAGTAAACCATTTGCTCATCTTGAAGAGACTGAGAGTCTGGGTTGTATTCATAGGAGGAAATGGTGAGAGTCTTGCAAAGCCAGCCTTGCATAACCTCACTGACATCAAAGGATTGCCAGGGTTTTAAATCAGATCAAAATTTGACTATGCAGCATTTGCACTAGAAACAGTCAAAACTCAAATATCCTCAGAAGCAATTTTTGAATTCACGCTCAAATTTTAACCAAGAACTTTACAATTCCTGTGTCTTTATTTTCAATAAAGCAGTACAGTTTAAGATAAGATTATTCATATTTAGTAAATCAATTTATACGTCTTCTAAAGCAGCTGCATAAAATGTCTGAGCCCATGCAGAGAACACCAGAATACTAAACATCTGACATGTTCAGTGAAGCATTTCTGTAGACAATTAAGAATAGATAAGAAAAGTATGAGGAAAGAGGATAAAGTGTAATCAGCAGAGGGGGAAAAACCCAACCCATGACTTGCTAGGTTTTTTTGAGAGGCAAATAACTGACCTGAATGAAAACACAAATACCTGCATACTGCATTACATTTTGCATCATGAATAATACATACACCTCCCCTCTGTATTGAAAATAAAACTCACTTGAGCTTTCATGGTTACTGTGCAGCTGGAGAGTCTCAAGATTAAATGACATCCTTAGGTTACAACTGGAAAGCACACAGTTTTGTAGCTTGTAAGTGAAACAGTTTGGTATTTTAGCCATTGTCCCAATTCATGAACAGCACGGAGTGCATCTAGATGATGTTCACTGTCCATGGAGGGAGACGCCTTAGCAAAGAGGCCGTTCGACAGCCAACCTAATCCAAACATCACGATCGCTCCCAACCTCCAAATCCATAGATCCACAGTTCGGGAACAAAGCTCCCACGTACAAGGCATGTCACCTGCTGCTCATGTGCAAGAATCACACCGTATCAGCAAACCGCATCTCACCAGCAACCACATGCATGGGAACCTGGCACAGACTCCTAGCTAAGAAGGACATCCAGTGCCAGCAGGTGTGAGAGCTCTGCCCCCTGTTTTTTTCCAGAGTCTATACTGCTGATGAACCTGTGGGAGGAATCCTTACCTCCCCACCATCACTCCAGTCATGGGGCAGGTGGCGTGACACATCCACAGCACCCACTTCTTGTTGGCACCAAGAATACCCCAGCTACACTTTACTGGACATGCACCAAAAAAATTCACAGCATGTGTGTAAAGGTAGAGACATATTATTGCAAAACAGAGGTTTACGTACTTCAAAGTAGCAGAAGAGATCAATACTCATAGGATTAAAAGAATAGTTTAGTTGGGGTCACTTTTTGTGCAGACAAGAGTTCATAAAGGCCTTTGTTCTTAGTCACTCACATAAGAGAAATTTGCTCAGATGAAATACATATATGTACAGCAACAAGGATTAATTACCACATCATTAATTAATGGAAAAGTCTGGATGAAATGATAAACCAGTGGAAAGATTAAAAAAAAAATTGAACTGTGACATAGATCCTTAGTAAACAGATCCATTTATTACCATTAACACACACAGACAGCATGACTCTGGTTCTCTCTGTCATATAAAGTTATAATTAATTATGCAGTACAGCCGTTGACACCTGAGATAGATTCACTATCAGCTCTACTCTTACAAGGCCAGACTCTCTGAGAGGAGAAAACTTTATAGATACCTGATATGGTCTGAGCATCTGTCACCTTGGCATAGTATCTGCTTAACACAGCAACCACCTCACGTGGCATGTTACAGATGTAAAAGAAAAAGGGGGACGAGGTGTGTTTAATTTCAAAATACATTATCACATCCATTTTATGGATAAATACAGTGAGGCACAAGGAGCTCACTGACTTGTGGCAAACTATTTGACCATGTCTTACTTTCAGCATAAACTTCCTTTTTGGACTGCAAAGTCCTGGAGTTTGTCAGAAAAACGTGAGTAGGCTATGCTGCACATCACTTTCTCTCTACAGTGGAAGAAACAACAGCTTTCACCTCAGAGTCCCAGAAAGGAATAATAAAAGAGCTGTAAGATTAAATCAGCCCAAATTGATAATGAACTCCAGGTTTGTTTTGAACTGAGCTCACTCTTAAATTGTGTCCCTTCAACTAAGTGACTCAGGGGATTGGTTTGGAATCAGGAATGTTTTGAATTGCTACGTTCTGGATTTCATTATTCCCCTCCAGGCAAGTGGATGCATTTGAGAGCCTGAAACTTCATTTGTAAAAATCCTGCTATAGCTGGAAAAGCAGGAATCAAACCAACCAGGACAGAATACATGCTGATGCCTCTGAGTCAGCATTCAAATTCCTGTTCCACTTCATCATTTACTAAGTCTGGAAGGGTCGAGGGTAAGGGGGGGGAAAAAAAAAAAAAAAAAAAAAAAAGAGACTTTCCTGATGGTACTAGCAGCACACAACCATGTGTGGTATGGGAAACAGCCTTGGCCTCTGCTTTTCAGAAACCTTTTTCTACATGAAGCAGCTCACTGTAGAATACTTGCAATTCTATTCCTGTTCCTGGTTCACTGTTTCTCACCTTCCTACCAGCTGGTGGCTGTAACTGCTGATATCGCACCAGTTAGGGAGAGGCTGGTATTCTTGCTTTTGACAGGAGACTTGTTGCTGCAAGTCTGATATATTTAACATTCTTTCTACCTGGTTCATTTACTAACACAATAATTAGCTTCCAGAAACAATTGGCGCAGCTCAAAGGACTTGTTCACTGAGATTTGTAACCAAAGTTTTTAGTCTGAGCAAACAAAGACAAAAAAGAAGAAAAAAAAAATAATAAAAAAAAAAGGCAGAGTATGTGTTCAAGATGAGACTTGAACCAAAGCCTGAGCCCAGTACAGCTCCTGCACAGTGCTGAAACCCAGGTGATAACAATGAAGGAATGCACAGAAGCAGAAAGCTAAAATCTGCAGTACAAGTGGACCTCAAATATGATTGCAATTATGTGGAAGATGTGCTTCTACTCCTTGTAGCCATTGTTTCTCTTGGCTCACTCCCAGCAATAGTCATAGAGTTTTTATGGGCAACTCAAATATAAGATGAAACCAAACATTAATGAAGGTACTGACCACACACATACCATACACTGAAATAATCTGATTCAAAAGACAACTATTAGAGCTTTTCTTTCTACAGCTACCTGCCTTCCCGAGTAATACTCAGGAGACAGCAATTAAATCACAACTTTATGGTCCTTAAAGATGTAGACATTATCTGTCACATTTAAAACAGGAAAAAAAAAAAGTTATTTTGGGAGGGGTGGAGGCAGAAAAAATATTCTCAAGTGTTCAAAGGCAGAGGTGGGAAAATGAGGCGGTAAGATGGCACCCAGGTCATGGTTTGTACAGTAAAAGGCCAAAGTACTAAACCAAAAATTCTGATAGCTGACTGGAATCACCATCAGGGCGGGTTCAATGGAGATTTCAAAATGTTCAAGTGAGAACAGCCCCTGCCTGGTTAGAGCTAGCAAGTGCTGCTGGTGGATAGAGGGGAGTTTGGATTTGAAGACAAAAGATGATACTGGAGTTCAAAGAACAAATTAAGAAGAATGAGATCTTGGTCTTCACCACCTCAGACACAGTTTCATCTCCCACTCAATCACTACTTGTTGAATTTTCAAAACTCCTTCTGTACAGCATCTCACATTGAAAACAGTAAATGGCAGTTGTGAATCGAGAAATTCAAGATCTAACTTTATCTGGCTCTTCGTGTTTTGATTTGTATAGTAGAGACAATAAACATCTCACTACTTCAAAGTGCTGAAGTGCTTTGAGATACTCATAGTGAACACACTAAGTAAACTACAGTTATGATCTGCTATGTGATCACTACATGAACAGCACAAGCTTGCTCTCTTGGATTTACAGCTTCTTTACAGATCATTCATTTTATTTTTTGTGTTACAACTGAAGGAGCTGATGACTAACTTACTGAATACAGAAATGCTACTCTACTCCTTGGAGTATTCCTTCCTGCATCTCTTTCCCCACCCCCAGACATATGTTAGTAGTTAGAAGCAGCTCGCTGAAGCTCAAAGTTTGACAGAGGAGGGAAAAAATTGGGGAAGAAAAAAAAAATATTCATATTCAGAATACAACAGAATACATAAAAAAAACCACCCTTGTCTCTACCTACATACACACACTTGTTGCCTCTATATAAGGTTTTTAGTTAAGACCAAGGAACGCCTAACCAACTGAAGCAGTAAATAACTGAAATGGCCCCTACTACATATACCTATCCTTGAATAAAAATAATGGTTAAATAATGGAAGAACTCAGATTTTTGGTAACATACATACACTGTGCATTAGTATGGATCAGAAGGAGTTATCCCTTAGCTTTAACGATGGCAATATCAGCACAGTAACTACTGCAGTTTATCCTGCCTTTACCGATGCAGTGGGAATCTCGTGGGAAGGCTGAGCCCTGTATCCGAAGCCGTGCAGTCCTCCCTAACAGAGAAGGAACAGGCAACAACACACAGGACTAGTAAATGGAAGGAAGAATGGCAAACCTGCCGCTAGAAATCCCCAAAAGGCAACAAAAACCCCTTTTCCTGCCTTCTGATTTCTCTTATGCTAGAGACCTGAAGAGGGCAGAAAGTAAAGAAAGAAGTAAATTGCCTCTGACCTCTCTGGGCCAAGGCCAGGAATGTACAGCAATCAGGAGCCAAATGAGAAAAAAAAGAGTAGTGTTGGTGGTAAACATGCCACCACGGCAGGGAATACCATCTGCAAAGTGCTAATTCCAGTCGTCATCACTGGGACAAGAAAAAAAGACCCAGTGCTCACGATCATCAAAGTACAGCCAGCCGTATACTTTAATACATATCACTTCAGAGCCGTAACATGATGGGAACCACAGGAACAGACACCAAATCAGTGCCTACTGTAAGGCAGATTCATATCTCATTCACTTCCTCAGAAGCATGTCTGTAACACAAACTCCCAGAAACACTGGCATTCCGCCCAAAGAGCACTTATTCAGCCAATTCAATTAATGTTATCATTAACTCACAATATATCTAATGAATAGGACAGCCCAGCTACTACTTGTTATCACAGCATTTCTCTTTGGAACAGTGTTAGTGACGGGATGCAAAGAGCAGATTCTGATGTACAGGCGGCAGGGAGCGGATAAGGAAAGCTAAAACAGCTTGGGCAAATCAGCTACTCTGCTCCAACTTCCAGAATTGGTTCTGGGAACAGAATTGTCACCTTGGCCTTAATTTCAATAGGGCCTACACCACACTTTCTCCTGGTAAGCAGCAAGTCTGAAGTGAAGAGTTTGACATACCAAAAATCTTATAGCTTTTTCAAATTGTTAATCAGTTGATTGACCAGAATACAGGCAACAGGATTCTGGAAGCTTTTATATGGCATGCTTTTTTTAATTTTTGTTTTGAATGGAGCAAATGCACTCAACTCCAGATCACATCTTTTTTTCACATTTAGTTAATTCCTGGGCAGCACACATTCTGATAAAAATGCTGCTGTAGTATTCATGTATTGGAGTCACCCAGTGCAGGAACAGCAGGGGATTCTTGGAGTTTCAGCAATACTAGCAATTTAACTGTTTTCATTCCACTGGGATTGCTTTCTAGAACCTAGTTATCTCAAAGTTAATACCCCAAAACAGAAGCATCCTAAAAAAAGATGACAGAAAAAGGTTGAAATTCTGCACCTGCATCGCTCTGGATTTTAGCTCCCTTTGTAGGCCCTCAATCTGAGATGCCCTAAAGCTTCATGCACTGTTGTAAATACAATGCGCTGCTGAACGCAAATCATGGACCAGTATGTTATGAGTTGTTCTGCTATGGCTGAAGCTTGGTATGTCAGAAAGCTGTAAATAAGCAATGAAATGATGACAGGGGAAGGGAATGGAACTGGACATCCATTCCTGGGCTATCACTGTATTACAGGTTGGGAATAAAATCTTGCAGCGTTCATCAGCATAGGTAATGAAGCTTGGCAGAAGCATTATTTAAGATCTCATCTATGCTTATAATCACAGACATAAAAAGAATACAGGATTTTTGTTGAAGTACTATCTTCAGATGATTTTTTCAGAAATTTAAATGCTCCCAGCTAAATGAGTAACTTGGGTACTTCCCATGCAATATGATTAAGGCTTCATAGCTATAATTTCTCACATGTGGTTTCGAATGTGCTCTTTGGTTTAAAAAGGACATTTGATCCAGTTATCTGATCAAACCCAGTGCCTGGTAAGTTAAAAGCCACGATCAAGGTTGACTTCTTCTTTAAGTCTATAGACCAGAGTTCAGGATTTGCCTGATCTAAACTGCACAGAGTGGTTTGATTTTAGGTCTCTGTCTTATTTCACTGGCAGAAATACTGATTTTTGCTGATGCTGTTTTCTAGGAAAAATGCTTAGCTGACTGCTAAGCATTGCAGAGATGCTTGTGATAAGTCTAAACAAGTTAGCCTAATCACTGGCAGTATAGTAATTGTAATAACACTGCACTAAATTTGCAATAAAAAGTTGGAATAGCACAGTTAATACACCCTGCTAAGACTACCATGATACATTCGCCTGCAAGAAACTCCAAGGCACCACAGCTATCCTTCCTGAAACATTCAGGTCAACTCTGGTTCCTATGCTGCAGCATAGGAACACCTGGAATCTGAAAGAAACCAATCTATTTAAGAAAGGGGAAAGATGTTCATCATTAACTGGGAAGTTAGACTAATTTGCCTTGAGTTCTCCTACTTTAGTTTTCTCTGCAGTTTCTGAATCTTCCAATAGCTGTTCGTACAATTAGAGATCAGGAGAACCTTGGAAGCCTGGGACAGTATTTTTGTGTTCATAAACTGAAAAGGTACATACTACTGCAGTCTGTGTGTGCATGGAGGATACGTCAGTAGGAACTGTTTGCCACTGCCCTCTCGGGCCGTGCTAGATACATTGGGTCTTGCCAGAAGGCTGTTCTTGTACATCATCTGGGATAGGAACAGAAAAGAGCAGAATATCTGTATCGGTGTTGGCTGCAGCCCTTCAATCCTAACTTCTGAGTCAGCACAGATCCAGATTGCTCTACAGATTTTATGACAGATAAGGAAAGCTTGTTTGTGTCTTTCTACAACATGCATCTCTGATTTGAGCTCCTGGGCATTCCTGATATATCAATAATGGTATACGAGCCTCTCAAATTACAGTAATTGAGACAGACAAGACTCACTGGGTTTCATCTTTATCACAGTTCAGGACTTCATCTAGGAGACTTTCATGTTTCAAACAGTGGGGCTTTCAGAACTTCTCTGCAAGTCTGCTTGACAGAGCAGCAGATCCACTGTCAGGAAATTATTCTCCCTTGGTATTCAATTTGAAGTTCCTTTTTGCTTCCTCTTTTCTCTGCCAATTACCTCTCCGGAGCACACTAAGCAAATCCTTCAACATTTACATCTTTAAAATAATATGGCATAATTAACTCCAGGGGAACAGCTTTCACCAAACTACATGTATTTATCTCTTTTAATCTTGTGTTATTAATTTAACCCCTCCAGCCAGTCCCTCAGTTGTTTGGGTTGCTCTCCTCTGAGCTCATGCCAATTTGTTAGCTTTTTTTCTGGTGACTCAAATGAATAAAGCTGAGAGCGATGTGGTAGGTGTGGTCTTTTCTGAGCCACAGAGAAAAATCTCTATGGTTCAAGTCCACTCTGCAACATAAAGAACTACAGCACATTAAAATACTTCATAAATGGAAACTAATTCCCACAAGATCTCTCTGAGGAGGGGAAGGAAGCATCTGACCTGTTTTACACATTGGCAACAAAACATGTTACCTGTGGCCACAAGGGGAGGGTCAGTGTGAGAACAATGTCTGAAATTTAGCATTTTCTCCTTAGTCTTGCATTTACACTATTTCCGTTGTGCTATAAAACAAACCCAAGGAACTTCAGAGAGAAAATTTTCAGGCAGAAGTGATTTAGTCCCAACTGTCCTGTAATTCTGCTTCTAGCACTCTGCTCTTATATCATCGTATTGGCTCTGCTACCGAGCACCATTTTGCTTCCCTGGGTTCAGACATTGTTACGATACTTGACTTCCCTCCCTTATTCTCATCCATCTGAAACTGTACTCTGAATCTACAACCCCCTGGAGCCCAATTCACTTAAGCTTTGAACCAACTGTCAAAATATAGTACATCAAAGCATAAGACTGAGAACATGCAACATCTCTGAAAAGTCACAGTGCGAGAGAAACTCTTCTCAAAAACTAGAAGCCAGAGGTGTAGATTTGTAAAAAGAACTGAACATAAAGCAGTTCAGTGCAGGATCCTTCTATTTGCGTAAAAACTCTGTAACATTATAAAGTGTTGGCACCATTCAACTCATGCCTCATATGTTTCAGCGGCACTGTGTTGTTGTTGGTCTTGACAGCCTAAGCAATGCCAAGTCCTTAGGGAGCGCTGCAATGGAACTGTTGCACGCCTGGCTGGAGAAGGAGCAGCTGTAGAGTGAGACCATATACTAAAGCGAACATGTTTCAGCTTGGTTTTTTTTTTTTTTTTGAAAGCCATTTCTACACCTTCTACGCATAGTTTGCTTCCTTTGCATTCTCACTCACACTCCGAGAAAGCTCTTTTTTGTGCCTGTTTCTTGCATGACTACTTCTGTAATCTGTTTTACACCAAGACCTTTCCAAAACCAATAAAAGTATCACAGTCCTGCTGTATCACCATATTAGTGACAACTGCAAATGACACTGGTTTAATACCTTTGATCTACTAAGTAGATGACCATATCTAGATGCTTGATAACTAAATAGGATTTTAATAACCTGAAGCAGTCCATAAGGCATAAATGCACTTTGTCTAGCACTTGCGTGAGTTTCCAAAGAGCTATGACAAAGTAAACACCAATGCTGAACTAGACAGTTAAAATCAGTGCCTGATGCACCATGCTCATGACAAATTCCTTTACTGCAAATATTTGTCCCACTCAGGAGTTGAAAAACAATGAGAAAAAAAAAATCCTGGGATATTATTCTAAGATTCAGGAACTTCCAGGTTTCTGCATTTTTAGACTACTCTCCATGGTTTTTAAAACTTCTCACTATCACAGGAGCTAAAACCAACTTCTTTTGTAGTGAAAACTGAAGTTGTCCTCTAGCTTTCTAATTATAGCAGCAATCACTTAAACAAAAACCTCCCAAACACAACTCTCAGAAACAGAGTTTACCACTGTGTCACAAGAATGACATCACATCATCATACAGCTTTCTGGCCTTGAAGCAGGTTACAAGAGGTATCCCATCTCTTTCTTCCCTCCTCAGTCCCATGTACTCTTCACGACAGCCTTCTTAAGCATTTGTACATCCCCGTCTCCACTAATTTGTAAGCTCACACAAGACAAACAATCCTAAGGCTTCCAAAGCCAGCACTTCTCCATTCACATCCCCTTCCAAAAGAGATTGTTCTTTCCACAGTGCTGTTGCCCAATTGCTCCAGTACCTCCCATGCGCTGACCTGCCATCCAGCCGTACAGACCAAGCACCTTTCAGTCTCTCTACCCATGGGAGGCCCCACTCCTAATCCTTCTGATGTTTACAACAGGGGATCCAAGGGAGAAAAAAAAAAAAAAAAAAAAGTAGTGAGAGACCTTTCAGCCTTCTTTGATCGTTATCTGATACCCCCAAAACATGGAGAAACACCAAACCATGGTGACTTACAGAGTGTTGATTCTGTTCTCTAGATAGTTTTGCAGTGACTGTAGAAAAAACCTATACACCTTCCACCAACACTAAGTATAAAGAGCTTGGGAAAAAAAAAAAAATATTAAAAAATGAAGGAGGTGCTTGAGAGATCCTAGAAGAAAGTATCTTCCAGAAAGGCAGAATCTCCTGATGACACAGCCCTTACAATCAAGGCAAAATAAGACACCTGTAGAACCACGTAAATTAAAACAGAAGCAATAAATACCCTCAAATCTGTTTCTTAATAGGTAATCATTGTGCCTGTATCTGGACAGGGAAGAATGCCATTTGAAGGGAGATTTCATTTATCTGGAACCTAACCTTTCCCTGGGGAATCTCTTTCACGAAGTTGAATACAATACCTCTATTCACTGACCGCTTTTTCCATTAGTTGCTTTCCTTTAGGGGGTCCATTCCCTGCTCAGGCCTTTTCTCCAATTCCCCCTCCTCTTCTCTGTACTATCACACCATCACTTTGTGAGCCATGTTACTTTCTTCCATTTTGTTATCCTTGCAATGTATATTTGATGTGCTTGGCGTACAGAGCTGATGTCTGTTTAGATTAAAACCATGTTGTAATTTGGAGGAAAAACATACAAAGCCACGGCTGAGCATGACAGAAGAAAGCTATCCCCAGTTTTGGAAGCTGCAGTATGTCCCTACTGGGAATAGCCTAGTACCATGTTTATTACGTTAACCAGAAACAGGGGAAATGGCTGAGGTTTCACTGGTCTTTCCGCTCCATACTGTACAGAGGCCAGTGCTCATTCCCCCCAGCTATGTAGGGTGAACATTTTACACATACTCTCATTTCTACTTAATGGTTCTTCCATCCTTTCAAATAACTCTCTCCACTCTCACAAGCATGTGATTTATGGAACCACAGCAGAAACGAATGGATTACACAGCTAATGAATGAATCAAACAAACCCAAGAGGCTAGATCATATGATCAGCTGAACGGGACTGATTTTTTTAAACAGCACTTCTACCACTTAGGCCTTTCTGCTTGGTTATACTAAGGTTTCAAAGAGCCAGAATCCAGACAGATACTGCATTGTTTAAAAAACAGGAATTTTTCAGTGTGGATCTGCCTTCACTGACATCTTCCAGCAGTGTTGTCTCCATCTGAATTAGCTGCAATTGATGCAAAACCTTCTCTATGACAGAATATACAAAACTTTGGATAGAACAACTTAGGGAGCATTCTCTCCCTCAAATATGGCACCTTGCACTTCTAACAGGATACTTCTCTTGGAAAATATCCAGGGCTATGAAATTTTATCTGCTCAAATTTTGCTCTTTTACTAGTAATATCTGTCTGAACTTCTAAGCTGTCTGCATACAAAATGTACCTTAAATGTGGCCTGGAAAGGGTGGGATACCTGGAGAGTCCAGCAGAAACTTTGCCCCAAATTTGCATTCCAAACTATCTTTGATAAAAGCTTTGCCTTTATGTCAGCCTGAAAAAGCTCTTTCAACATCATAGCCTATTAGGCTCATGAATATAAAAAAATAAAGTGAAAGATTCTCCCTTCAGACACAAGAACTAGTAGTAGTCTTATATTACAGATACAGAATAAAAGGTAATTCTGTGCTGAAAGACAATGCAGAAAGTCACTGAAAAATTGAGTAACTTAGCTAAGGCCTGCTGTGTCCCAGTTTCTTAATTAATGCACTCACATTCTGACACATGCATTTTCTCATATTACTTTTTTTTTCCAAACTTTTGGGGATTTTTTTCTACAGCTTTTGACATAAATCATCATTGACAGACACACAGAGCCAGTGGTTAGGTTGGATTCACAAAATCTTATCATACATGTTTTGATTTTGTGTGGTCAAAACCACAGGGTGGTCTCAATTCAGGTCTAACGTTATCCAAATATGAAAGGTGTTTTTTCTGAGAGCAGAATTGAGGGTGGTGATTTAAATACAGTTTAATTTCTAAGCTATTTCTGGACACCCAATTCACATGATGGAGAATGGAAATAAGTCTAAGAACAGTCCAACTTTATTTTATCATACCACAACAATAAAGTACGGACAAATCAAGTTAGTGATCTCAACACCAGCATTTACTTGTTGAGTTATGCATACCATTTTGGGCTTATTATCAAATTATTTTAAAACCATGAAAATTTGTTTTGTTTTGATTGAAAGTTTCTTCAGCTTATATATTAAATGCAGGCAAATTTAAAATAACAGTTCATATTGACATTAAAATCTTTGCCTTTTAAATAGAAAATGGAAAGTTTTTAAACTTTTCAAATTTTAATCCTTCTTATTAGGCTTGTGCTCTGAATTTGATGAATACTCATTTTTAGCTAAAATTAAATTGCACTTTTGGGGAATGAACTATTTGATAAATATTGCCTCGCATTACTCAGTATTTCTTCCCTTCTGCCAAAGAAAGGTCACCAGAGGGAATGAGGAGATTTAGCTGAAAATTAGTTCAAGAGAATTACTATGCATCTCTCAGGCTCTTCCTATGCGCAGGGAAACAAATATTACAGAAACAGAAGTTGTTTTATGCACACAATTTGAGAATACGTTTTGTAGAACAAGCGAAATTCTGAAACAGAACATCGTAGCTCACCTATTCAGCACACATTCAGAAACAGCTTGCAGACTTTCTTCCCTCCACTCTTTTGGAGTTCTCTGACTTATTCTAAATGAATAACTCCTACAGACCTAAAATCATTAAATTGGTGGCTTTTTTGTTAGTATTACTAAGAGAGAAAAGTTCTCTCTGAGTGGTGCCTTGCGTTGATGGGAACAGAGAGATAATCAAACAATTTCATATGTGATACTACGGGGTTTGCTTCATTAGATTTTACCATTCTGAGCTGAAGATCATCTCAGCAACTTAGCCATAAATACATACCAAGACTAACCTTTTCACTGCCCAAACACTAAATTGTTTTTACTTAACAGGTCTTGTGACATTCGGTATTTTGATATCAATCATATTTACTATTAGCTAACAGCACTAAAATGACAAAAACTACTTCTATTCTTGGAGACTAATATAATTGATTGAACCCTTCTCTGCGCTTTATGCCATGTGGAAAAGTGAGTGGCAAATAGTATTTCTCCCTTTCTCTCCCCACAAAGCCTGACATTTCATTTCATCTGAGCGTTTTATTGGGTCTCACATCTGGATTATATAAATTTAAAGAACAGTTTTCAATATCTGTGTTGCTTAAGGTTACAGGATTTGACAAATCCTATTCGCCAGGCTGTCAAATTAAATTAACATGGGCAATGGAAGGAGAACAAAAGAAAAAGAGACTAAATTTTATTTCCTTGTGTTCAGAAAGTGAGACAAAATTAACCCCTCTGAAGGGGAAGCACCAGCCCCAACAGACAAGCCTGCTAGAGTGGTAACAGGCAACATAACATAAATCCAGAAATTATGTTGACTGGCATCCCAGAGATTAACTGGCCTTACCAGGCCATCAGGTTCCTATAAGCAGAAACCACACTTCAGCTACTGAGGGTTTCCCATCTGAGGCAGTAATAATTTTTGTTGTACCATCAACTAAAGTTTTAACCGCAAATCAACAGCAAACATACTACGTAGGATACATCCAACACCTCCTTCAAGGTTTATTACTTGCATTTAGTCAGAAACTTCTGAAATACACTGTGAACTCACCAGTGGGCCAGAAAGATTAACTGATCCCACATTTGTTTAGCTGATCAGGAGAGTTAAGTCTCAAGAGATGCTCTTCATATCACTCCTTTGAAGATTCTTCCTATGTAGTTGTCGCCCACACAGAATCTTTTTTATCTTATCCTCCAGGGTGGCTTTTGTGCAGACACCATGCTTCAGCAGCCATATGCTGTGGAGGGCACTTACCATCAACAAACAAAGGCACACAAAGCCAAGAAAAATAGCAACAATAGAAGTCAGGGGGCTGGTGTGCATGAACCAGCTTCAATCATAACAGATGCTTAAAGCCAGTATAGTGATGGTTAGATTTACAGGTGAGACAAACTCATAACAACAAACCTGCATGAGACCAGGACTTACTTTTATCTGCAAGGAAAAAAACTCAGAGCACAGTCTGTATCAAGATGGCATTTGAAGGTTTCTCCAGGGGTCAAAAGGGAAAATTCTTTCTTCAGAATTACATGGGGGCTCTGCAATCACTATTGTGTTTCTGAGATGAACTCAGGGAATTTTTGCAAACCCAAAATCTTTACTAGATTAGATCCTAGAGGTGAGACGAGGTGGTCTCATCTTCACTCTTCCTGCAACTGCATTTTTGCCCCCACCAGCTTCCTACATCCCTCTTGGGCATGGATGAACGGACTCCATACATTCTCTCTTCCTGGGTGAAAGTCTTAAATTCTTGTTCAGAACAGAGACTACAACTCACTCCCACTCCATAATGCTCACCCGAATAGAATGAAATGGGCTCAGCACCTGGGTTCACTACTGTCAGTGAAGAAAGCAACAGGACAGCTCTCTAACAGTAAACCTTAGCAGTAAAGCATTTTGACAAAAAGGAATGAAAGCATATGCCAAGACAGTTTTGATTTCTTTCGGTAGTTTGGCATAAGAAGGCTGCCAGCCCACCTGATCTTTGGTGACCTCTTTTATCATGATAGAGAGTTTTTAACTATTTACAGTATATTTGACTGTCTAGCTCCCAATATTAATTTCCACATTACCTACTTAAAGGGCTTCAGAGAGAGCATGTTCACAACTATTATGGCATTTCTTCCTACTATCTGCATGTAACTTTGGGGGAAGTGACTGTTTAACTACTGCTTCTTAAGCTCTATGCAAATCAGTATTAAATTTGAGTAACGTCTTTGTATCTTAAACATCTTCATGTGCATGCTACATACCTTATATAGACCCCCTATTGAGTAGCCTCATAAAATGAGGACTTATTTTAGGAAATGAAGAAAACCACACTGCTTGGTTATCAGGATTTGTTGATGTTAATGTATACGTACAGATTGAACCTTCTCATAACTTCATGCATAGAGTTAAGGGAAGTCACTTCACATGGTATTGTCATTGCCAATTTGATTAAAGAAAAAAAAACAAACCAAACCATACTGCACAATAGGCTGCTGTCAGGATCCACACTGCCACTGCAATGCTGAAGGGCAACAATGATTGCTCCTTCCAGCATACAATTTGGAAGATACTTTTGCTTATCTCAACCATCTGCTGACAGGAAACATGCATAAATGTGATCAACTAAACATAGACATTGGTAGCATTTAATTTATTTATTTTTTTTAAAACCACCTCTTTATGGCAAAACTAAAGAACTGATAGGCAGTAAAAATAACAGAGAAAACACGCCAGCTGTGACGCTGTTTCCCCTGGGACACAGTGAAGCATGACATATCTGTCACGAGATAAAGGATCACAAGAAAAGTTTTAAATATTTTTTTTCTACATATACTTATATTTGACATTGTACTGACAGTCTTTTTAAGCATTCTTACATACAGTCATCACAATGTCAAAATGGTACTAAAGCTCTCTAGAAGCCCTGAGAAGAACTGGCATGTGTTCCAATGATCAAAACCAACTCTCAGCCGAGATCAGTTAAAGCTACAGCCACTCCTTGGGTATTTTTCTAAGTTTATAACAGTGACATGAACTGAGAGACGAATCATGCTTTTTGTCCTCTCAACTTGCCAAGTCCCTGCTTTTACAAATAAGGTATCACACTCCCACTCCCCCCAGACCTGTATATTACACCAAGTCATCTGAAACCTCCAACAAACCAATACTCATTAAATCACTTTAGATACCTATTGTCTCAATAAAGAGATGACAAGATTCACATAGCACAGTCAGGCACACAGTTCCAAACCAAGCAGTGCCAGCTATGGCTGAAATCGCAGCAGCACATCATCACTGTCCATATATGCCTACAGGGACACAACAGCTAGCAGAAGTTTTTTTAACAGGCATGTTCCACAAACATTTACCAAGGGCTTTTTATTGGCAAAAGGCCATACTAGGGAAGAGACCAAGAACGAAATAAAGCACTAATAATCCTAGAGCCTAGTCTATGTAGAGAACAGCATATGAGCAAGTGTTAAGAATGGGAAGAGGATTTAGAGGAGGTCACTGAGGTTGGTTCAGATGAAGGGCACTCAGTTTGCATAAGTGAAATGGGTTTGGAACTGTGCTGAGAGGGAAGCCACTGAACTACAGAGAAGCAAGACTGAAAATAAAGGAGGAAGAGGGGATGAGTACAGCTATGTCTGGAGGAGGGGAACCTCAGAAGCATAAGCAGCATGACGTGAAGGGTTAGTGACTGGCTTCTATGTCAAGGAGAGCCTTTTGGACAGTGTTTAGCTTCCTCTGCGCTTCCTTAGACTCTAAGCTAGAACTAGCACAGGCAACATCAAGACCAATGTACCAGATTAGATTTTTCTTTCCCAAAGGGAATATAAAGTTAAAAACAGACTTCAAAAAGAGGCAAGATCCTGCTTATTTCCTTATCAGTAATTTCTTATCTTGGCAGGAGGGAGTGGCTCTCCACTGGTACTTTGTTGGGAACTCAGCAGCCCCTGCCTTTCACAGATACCATGCTTCACATACTACAGCTTAAGTTCCTGGCTGTTGAGTTTTGCTTTATGCACAGACGACCTGCCTAAACGCTCCCCTTTGCATATCTTCTAATCACTGCAAACCTTTTGTGTTGAGAAGTATTACTCCAAATCTTACAGAGTCTGAAAGACCTAGTTGACAGCAGGTAAGGATACGATAAAGCAGTGGATAAGTTGTTCAGCACTTACTTCTCTAAAGGATTGCTTCTGTCCAAGAATCTGAGCCAAGAACAGAAACGCTTCAGTTAGGAGTAAAACAAAGACTGTCAAGCACCCACAGAAAAACAGCTGATCGATCGGTATCTGCAATCATTGAGGATGTAAAACTTCACAGTGAATGAGGCAGATCACTCAAGCCAGATACAATCACAAGTTACTCCTACGCTCTGGCGTGATGGATAATGTTACACAAGGGTTCTTAGGAACATTAATAAAGCTCTACATAACCATCATTTATCTGTCCAGATCAGCAATTCTTTGGGGGCATTACATTCACTTGGCAAAAGAGAATCTCCATCTCCATTAGATCTAGAGGAATATAAAATAAGAAAAACAACACATGGCAACACTTATACTTGTTTAGAAGGAAAGATTTAAAAATGAGATCGTTTAATGGACTACTTATTCTAGGGCAATTTATTCTTTCCATTAAAAAGATTTCTATCCTAGATCACTCAGAGAGGAAATCAGCCTTTCCCAAAGCATTTGGGAAGAGCAGAGGCATAGAAAGCATTATGATTATTCAACAAGGGACTGAACAACACAACTACAATATTATCAGTTTTGGAACTTAGGAATGACAACAGCCAGTCATGAAAACTATTAAATCTAAAATTCGGAAAATTAACTAAAAAAAACCCAAAACAACAAACCCAACCAACCAAAAAAAAAAAAAACCAACAAAATAATACCACCACCACCCCAAACAAAACAAAACAACCAAAAAAGAAACACACGCGTGTTTGAGCTCAAACCATGACACCCCACAACACCCAAACCCAAGAATAACCTGCACTACTACCCCCAAGCCCTGAGCAGCAACACAAAGCAGGGCTACATGTCATAGCAGATACTCCTCCTGCATGTTCTCTTCCATAGTTATCAGTCCTGCTGTCATAGGATCAGCAAAGGGAGAAGGCAAGATTCATTCTTGAGTGGCTACCAAAACCAAATGCTGCACATATGGCAAAGTACAGTAAATAAAAACCCGATCCCATCACCCTCACTTTGGAATCAGTTTTTTTTCCAAATTTGCTTTTTGTGGTTTGCTCCAGTCCTAAGGGGAAACCAGGAAAACACACATCCTGCAGAAAAAAAAAAAAAAAAAAAAAAAATTAAACCGCATTTGAGAGGGTTTGAACCAGGAGAAGAAGGAAGGTCAAAAATGCAAAGAAACAATAGAAAATATTCCTGCTTTTGAAATTATCAATATACCAGCTTTTTATACTACAATGCACAGATATCATGAAAGCTAAGTGCAACACCGTTAGGCATTTCACATTTCTCCTAGACATTTATTATTTAGACATCATTTCTCTTTTATGGCTTTCCTGGAAGGTCAAGACAAATTTTCTCCCATCACCTCCAAGGCCCAGGTTGGTAATGAAACACCTACCCAACAAAATAATTGCTGCATTATATGCTGTAATGCTCCATTTCAAAAGGGGAACATGAAATAGCTCTATCCTTCAGGGAACAGGGCTTCCACTTAGAACACCAATAGCTTTCACATTTCTCTCATTCTTTTCTTCCTGTTTTGCAATATCATGTATTTCTGGCTAGAGGTTATACTGAAAGAAATCAAACCAACCTTTACACTTCTATCCTTTACATTGATCGGACCGGAAAACTGAAAATTAAGAAATCAATTGATTGTAAGGAAAAAAGCTTATGAAACAGACGTGCTAGGGAAAACAAGAGTTTAATACAATAATGAATAAGATTTTCTGACAGTAAAATTCAATACTGGTAAGGAATACTCTCAATCTTCTGGTATGTGCAAAGGACCAAAATCAATCTGAATTTCCTATTCTTTTTCAAGAGTCAGAGTGCAAACTCTGCTCTTGCTTACACTGTTGTGACTGATTTCTCTCCACTTACAATTTTCATAAAAACGCCTGGAGTTCAGCCTTCATATTTGTATTTGTTCCTTCTATATTATTAATGAACTATACTAACATCAAAATGCAGCTTCAAAAAAATGCGCTTGTGCACATTAATGAAGCCATGAGAGGCAGTTTGTTATCCCCTGAATCTGTAACTGAACAAAAGCAAGCAGATAAGCATGAGGATTTTTACCACGGCCATAAAATATTTTTGCAAAGACATGCTTTACACACCAAGCTAAGATTGTACACTCTGACTTCCAATGGAAAGTCAGCTCATATTTGATAGCATGATTTTGATATTTTTACAACAATTTTTACCACAATGTCGGTGCTCAGGCCAGTTCAAATGAGGGCTCTTGCACAGGAAATTTGCAACCTCATTTGAATAGCTGGGAGGAGAGAATTTACTGGTGAGTTCTCTCTAGATTGTTCAATGCAAACTCCTGTTTCTGCAATACCTCTACACTTCTGTTGCTGCACAGCAGTCCTCACAGCCGCGGGACAGGATTGCCCTTGCAGTCAACAGGGAAATGCTTAACAGACAGATGTAAGAACCAGCCACAAAGCAAGGTAACCTGATAAAGCTCTTTTTATTAGCTACTGTAATAAAGAACATTGATCTGTAGAGCTCCGGGCTCTTGAGTGCACAGAGTGAATTTCTATAACAGTCCCCCTAAAAATGTAAAAAGGTCGGCTAAGCGCAGCTTTACTCCACTCCTCCCATTGAGGAGACCTCTGGGGAGCCACACCAGACTGGCTCTGCTCACAGGTCTGTAATAGACCTTAGTAGAGATATTGCTGTCCTGAATGTGGAAAATTAAGTACTTTATTCAATTTTCCACTGCCAAGGGGCAGGAGAATGATACAGAGCGTATTTAGGACAGTCCCCAGTTTTAAGTACCACAGCATGTTTGTTACTACATACTGGTTTTGCAGTACGTATTCCCACCATAAATACAGCTTGGTCCAACAAACTGCAACATTCACTGACTGCAGGTTTGACTCTGCAATGCATATCCCATCAGGTTATCTGGAGGGACTACTTCCATTAATAAAGCTAAAGGACAATATTATGCTCTATAAATGCCTTGACTTCAAACTGAGTTACTCCTGATCTATAAAGTGAATGGAAACAAAGTAGATCAGAATGAGATGTGATCTTACCTAAAGATTCTAGCAAAAAAAAAAAAAAAGTGTGTCCATCCACTACTTCATGTATTATGAAACAGAAAGATTAGATTAGTCCACATGAGTTGAGAGGATAAAGCATGTTTTTCACCCTCAAAATTATAGTTTTCTTGTGGTTAAGTCAGTCACCAACTTAAAGAGAAGCATTCACTCAGAACACCAACCTGGGCTGCAGCAGGCTTCTTCCTGCTTGTCTGAGTCAAATAAGGGTGTTTAAAAGACTTGTTCCACACCCTCTGATAAGAGGTTACACTGCAGGGTAGTTCCATGTTTATCTCCTTTTTCTCTAGGAAATACCCATGCTGTAACACATGCTCAGTACCGCAGGTAATGCATTGGCAATGAGTGAGTCAGAGATACCAAGGATGTTGCATTTGCCTATTCAGATTCCATCCATTTCAGTGTCTCGGCATACAGTGCTATAACCATACAGGGTAGTTCACATCCCATAATACAGAACCAGGATCTCACCCTGTATGTACCAACTGATCTTTTTAAAAGATCCTAAGTATTCTGTATACTTAAACTAGATGGAATCAGAGTCCATAACCTAAGATCACAGTTTGACACTATGCTAGCTGCTGTTGAAAGGTGAAGTCTGATTTCCTTTTTCCCTAAGGTACATATTCTCACCCTCAATCTCGCACAGGACTGTGCCATTTTCTGTCTCAGGTCAGCAATCCAATCCATTGGAAAACTTGCTTTTAGTTTTGAAAGCAAGTTTTCCATTAAGTCAGCAAACTGATCCAACTTGCCCACAGTCAGAGAGTTGCCAGAGCAAACACAAACAGTGGAAGCACATGGCTGGCCCAGAGAGAACAGGATCTCATTTCACTGGCAGCCTAAACTTAGACTGAACTCAGTGAAACATAAAACTGCACCCTGAAGCTTCTATGATGCTGTTTCCTAGCTGTGTTCCATGACTCACGGGATACTGAACGGTATCTCCGGACACCTATGAAGAAGTAGCTGTTCATATGTGGCTGACTCCCCTTCTTCCCATCTGAGAAAACTAAACATATGTTAAGTATTTTGCTAGAACAATTTTCGTATGTAAGCGGTTACAGAAGTTGGCACAAAGCTCACAGTGGAGAAATAGAGGAACAATCAATCCAGAGAGCGATAACAAGAAAGTCTTGATGAAACCCGGTCCACACACTGTAAAAATAGTGTCTTACCTTCTCATTAAAACTCAGTAAAAGCAAGATTTGCCCAAATTACTAAATATTATTATTAGGGCTATGGAAGCTCTTAGCAGCCTTCAATATGAAGTCAAGACCCGAGTACAGTAGTTTTGTCAATACTTGAGGCGCTATTGTAATTTGAGGAATTTTTGTGATTCTCAAGCACATCTCCCAGAGTTTTAGTATTAAATAAGCAGAATAATGTCCCTTAAAAACATAGAAAGGCAAAGAAAATGTCCATCCTTCCATTCTTTACAGATGAGTAGCTTAAACACTGCAGGCTAAAAATACCAAAAAACAAACCTAACCAAAACTGGTTTGTTTTGTTTTAAAAAACAGGCTCTTAACTTTGGATAACTAGATTAGGATTTGGAAGATTGAACACGCTAGAAGAGTCAAGTCTTGCTCCTGCAAATTAGAACTCTTTAGTATCCCAGGACTACCTTCAATATCTAAACAATAGATAATTTATTTTCTGCTGGAAGATCCCTTCCAAACTAGTTAGATTTGAAAGGCTTTGGTAATTTAAATTAAGTCCCTTATATTAGCACTCCTTTCTTCTGTGGTTAATAACTTGAATATTAGGAGGATCCCATTATAAGCATTAAAATTTTATAGTATCATCTATTAATTTCTTATTTTTATTTTAGTATCTGCATCTTATGCTATTTCTGATGAGAAAATTGGGAATTTAAGAATTTGTAGTTATCTTATTTCTGCCAGGCAGATCTTCACTTAACATCTTCCAGGAAACTAACCTGGCTTCTGGTCAGACAAAGCCTGTTTAGCTTGAGTTAAATGGTACTTCAAACTCAGGTTGGCCTCTTCAAAACTGAGCTAAAGGTAAACTGGTAAAGATGGTAATTTTGCGCTGTTTTTGAAAGTTGGGCTAGAAATGTGGTAGGGATGATGCAGCGTTATAAATCACTAACTGCTAGTCTGATCACTATAGCCTGAGCGCACCAACTTCAGCACACTCTGAACTGGAGCACTCTTACAAGTGAAGAGACAATCTCAGACTATAGCAGATGCTCACTGTTCCGATATATAATTCTGTTGCAGAATATTAAAGTTCTTTTTTAAACTCAGTTTCTGAAGATGAAAAGAACTCTTAAGATTAGAAACAAACCAGTCAATCTGACAAGAAAGTTTGATTTGGGATCTAGTTCTAAAGAACAACATTCTTTAGCACACATGCAAGTTTTACACAAGCTTTTTAAATGGCTTTCACATTTCTTTTTCCTCTACATCACTGACAATACAATACAGAACTGTCTGAATTTATAATATGCATTTAACTTTCACAACAATGGATTTATCTTTCTAGCAGATGCTGTCTGGAATATCTAGTGACTGTAAAATGTCTTGATCCAAAGTGAAGCCTAAACATTTACCAATAACCTTTTTTCCACGCCCCTACCCCCCCCCCCTTTCTCCAGTGAAATTGGTTTTTTGCAGATCTTGTTCCCATCACTGTGCACATCAAATGCGTGAAGCCAACTGTGGGACAGCCTTAAACTCAAACACCAAGAGGAAGTGTCAACATCACTATATATTCTAAAGCAACACTGATTAGCGAATGGTGTTTCTGATCTCTAGGCCAGGATTTCTCAGCATATCAGGTTTCCTTATTTGGAGGAATGGCTTATTTAGAAAACTGTAGCAATATTCCTCCTGGAAAACAATGAAGGCAGTTGTTTGAAAAGCAGAAACTGACCTGGATTATCTGAGTGTCAGGGCAAGAACTTCAGCTGCTTGATGTAATTTTTAGTAAGCAGCCCAGGAGAAATGCTGAACATTTATAATAATAACTGCACAAACATTCTACTAAGTTGTTGTCTGCTTGGCCTTTGAAAACCTCTACTTCAAAACTGGAATGTTTTGAAGCCTAATGTAGGTATTGCTGTATTATATCCCATATTAATATGTCTTATTGGCACTGAATATTCTAACAGTTTTTGACAATTCAGTATTCACTGCAGTGACAGAAAACCTGGAGACTGAATACTGTCCAATCAAGCTTTCAAAGATTCCACCTGTAAGCAGCTGTCTGCATACAAAACCCCCAGTCTTGGTCAGAGGCTGGCTTCATTTTTGTTATTCCACTCTCAATACTCTTTCTTCCAAACCCTCCCACCCATTTTCGTAAACAAATAATTGTTATTTGACTTCTCACATGCACACACATGTAACTCTAATTCTGGTCTCTGACATTACATACCATTCAGAAAACACAGTATCTGTTCTCCATACAAATATCTAGAAATTAGAAACAGCTTAAAGATTTAAGAAAAGCAGTTTGCCTTTTCTTGATAATTTTGAGTTCTTCTGAGGAGTTTTAATTGCTTTTGCTAGTGGCTATTTGATGCTTCTATGATAATTTATCTTTGTTCAATATTAGTTTAGCAAGTCCTCTTCAACAGACTGCAAATGCTAAAAAAAAATGTGTGAAACAAGTCATGCTCTTGTTTTGCAAGTTCAAAGCTACTTTAAAAAAAAAAATCAGAAAAATATCAGACTGAAATCAGCTGTAGTCATGATCAGAATTAAATTAACTTCCGTCAAGAATTTAACATCTGGATTTCAATTAAGCTTAGAGTTAATTGTTAACTGTCTTAATTCATAACCCATCAAGGAGTTAAAAAGAAAGAAAGAAAAAAGGGAAAGATCAGCCTTTGATGCCAGTTTGAAAGTTGCTGAGCTATTAATCAGTAGTTATCAGTTTGCCTTAGATGACTAAAACTCATTAATATAAACGAGAAGCCTGAAAGGATCACATTAGCGTGCTATCAGTTTCATAATTTACAACACTGAAATAGCTAAAATAGTTAAGCTATCACACACTGCATAGAAGGATAATTTGGCATCATTCATTTTATTCTGCCATTTGCCAAACATAATTGGGAATGAGAGGGGCTTGTAAATCTGAGTTCCAGTAGCTTTCGCCCACATCCCCTTTCATTTTTTCCCCAGAGTCCTGGCACTTAATGAATGAAATAGCACCAAAAGCATTCAGATGTTTTAATAACTCGAATTTTGGCCATCCACCAGTGCCACCCATTTATGTTCCCCTTCTGATCATCTCCAGAGGCCACATTATTTTGTGTTTAAGCCTCTCATCCACAGATACTCATCCACTGAACCAAGCCTGCTTTTCACTAAGGTGATTAGAAGATAAGGGAGCTCTGGAGTTGTCAGCAAAGATACAGAGGCTCTCGGCAGAGATGACAGAAGCTGTTTAGCCTGAGGAAAGTTTTACATTCCTTTTGATTTCAGTGGCTATACACTTCATAAAAGCACAGTGCTGTGGCAATTATTTCCAAAGCTTTTTTTTTGTTGTTGTTTCTATTGCCTTTCTATGAACAGGGTAAAATTTTTCCTCTCATCATCTTCATTATGTACAATATGCCAGTTCTCAAATAAAGAGCTATTTACTGTTGGCCAGTTACTAACTGGCACACAACTTAGCCATTCGCCAGATCTATTTAATATTGCTCACAGGCCAAATTGTTCATTCTTAAAGGGACTTTTACATTTTTGTCACACAAAGAATATTATGAAATGGAACCAGTTTCTCCCTTGTTAGTTAAAAATAAAAACACCCTATTCTTTAATTTTCAAAATTCAAAAAGTAATACCCCAGAATTAATTCTGGAAAAAAAAAGAAAAAAACATATGTACCTAGTCATCAAACGGTTAATGCACTAGATCTTGAAATCAATGAAATAGTTTCTCATTTTTGGTTAGATATGCACTCAGTTAATATATATGGCCAACAGTGAGCAGAACAGCACGCTCTCCTCAGCCTCATTACCACTGGGTCTTTGTCTTCCAGTAAGACTTTAGTATTTAGCTGCTTCATGAATAAAAAAAAATAATAATAAAAGGTAATCCATAAACATTAAATGTGACTATGACCAATTTAAATGTTCAGATACAACCTACCTCTCATTCCCAGCTTACAAACATTTAGTTAGTTCAGGGAGAACAATTCTTAAGTAAATTCATGCCTATACTAGTTAGTATTTGCTCCTGGTTGCTTCAATTCCCCTAAAAGAATAAGCAAAGCATAAAGAAAGGTGGTGTTCCAACTCCAGAGGTAGATAACCATACACCGGATCAGGATTATGATTATTTACACCCGAGATCTACATTCAGCCTGAAGCTGAATTATCCTTCAACTGTAGGTAGATCACTTGGATCTGAAAGGCTCCACTAATTTCAGCGAATTGCTCCGGATTTGAACCACTGCTGGGGAAGAACAATTCACACCTGTGCTTTCTGAAGAGATGTCATTCACTACATAGAAGGAAAGCATTCATCTTTCACATTTTGGTACTTCACAGATAATCCTTTTAGCCTTTGGGTTGACATACTTTATAGAAATTCAAAATAACCATCCACTAGACTTATTTCATACTGCAGTCTTTTATGAAGCTCTTCAAAGAGCATTCTTATTCCAATTCCAAAGAGATAAGAGAGTTCTTTTGTCACATCGGCATATAGAGTTTATTATCCTTTAATGGAAACTTCATCATACATGGCAGTTTTGAACCTAAGGAGGTTGTGCTATTAGACACAACAGACATGTCACTTTTAACTGTAAAATATTACAATTCTAACAGTTGTTTCCAATGTTCTTGATATATTGCAATGCTATGAAAGACATTAGCTCTTTTCTTGCATGCAACTTTCATCACAAGAACAATAAAATTAGAATCCTCATTCAGAAAACTTTTTAGTAAAAAAAAAAACCAACAACAACAACAAAAATTTTTAAAGACAAAGGAAAAACAAGGGCTTTTCAGCTATGGGTCCTGAAACTTAGTATCATTAGCTTCACTTCACACACTAAGAAATAATGACCTCCAAGACAATGAAGAACCGTCTAAAGTGGGAGCTAATCTAGGGGACGGTTCAAAGCATGGAGCTGATGGAAAAATACCTCTCCAAGTTAAAACTAACCTCTGTGAATGTTTTAAGCCACAGATCATGTTGTCTACACATTAAGAAATGTTGCCTAATAAAAGAAAAATAAATTACTTTTAACTTTGAATCAGTTTCTGCAATATGCCTTCCTTCCTACTCCCTCTGTGATGAACTAGGGGAGCCTCACCACATTCACATGCTCAGGAGCCTTTGGAAAGTGGAAACTAGTTTGTCAACACAAATTCAGTGCAACAGGATCTTGGGCAGCTGATGATACAAAGCAGCTTACACAGGCATTCTTTTCTGTGTGCATACGCATTCAAAACTTTTAAGGGATAATACATTTTCCTTCCTTTAAAAATATATACTCAACAATAATATAAATTTTACTCCAATTTCTTTTCAGTCCATCAGGTTACAACTCTATCCTCCAACTGGAAGGATTAATCATTAAATCTCTCCTTGTGATGCAAGGAATCGTACTGTCCTGTGAAATCTCTGCAGGCAGCTGTGGCCAGCCTCCTGGACACGAAGGAACTGCTTTGCAAGCAAACATTTCCATACTGCCTACGGCCCGTTAGCCTACGGGTTAAAGCAACTCTGCCGCGGTAAGGTTGCTGTCCTCAGAACAGTACTTTTACAGCTATAAAGCTCCCAATTTAGGAGACCCCAACAGACACACCTTCATGACAACAAAAGGGTCTCAAATAAAGCTTCAAACCCAGGTTTTGATCATCTGTAATCACTAAAGATGAGCAGAATTACTGCAAGGTGGTATTGTGTGCTGGCCTCTTTGGGGCACAGGTCTGCACAGTTAAAATTTGCACATGCAGTTGAGCCATTTACAAGGACAGATTCATTAATATTCTCAACACATTTACACTGAGACCACCATCCTGGAAACGAAGATGTATTCATGAAACTCATGTCACCATGTACAGTAACAGATCAGCAGGACTATTTATGATTCCTTTTACATTGGCATGGATTATGCATCAGGTGAAAAAAAGCCATCATTTGCTCAGTGCTTACATTAAAATGTAAGATGTTAAGGAAGGACAAATTCTTACCCAGGGATTCACCAACACTGAAGCTTTGTTAGCCACAACTCCTTGGATTTACATAATCCCAGAGTTTGAAAAACGTTAAAAAGCATATAGTACCAGGGTGATGTTTGTGAAAGTATCTCAAAGGAGTAATTCTGTGACTTCCTGACACTGTGTAAACACACCAGTCTTAGGGGGCTTTTTCAGAAACTTTTGGTGCATTTTCACTCTGGCCAAGTAATATAGCACACACCAAAACATTCGGGGGGTTAATAGAAACACCCCTTATTGTTTTATTTCATATAAAAATATGTGCATTTAATAGGAGGAATAGAACGTTCCTTCACAGGAATAGGAACTACACTAGTAGAAAAAGAATAAAACCAATAATACTCCCACAGGAGTAGTAACTTAGTTTTGCTTGTTTCATGGAGCAAGGATCAATCTGACAAATTTAATGTAACTGAGATTCAGGAAGACACATAAAGTATTTTATTTTCATTAATATAATTGGCTGAAGGAAGACAGTGTGAGGAGGATTGTTCTGAGACCTTCAGAGTGCTTGCTGTACACCCAAGGAATAATTCCATTTTGTCACCCATTGACACACTGGAGTTCCTGTGACACTTCCACCCAGAGCCTGCACCTTTGAAAAGCAGATATTAGGGCTGGACTATCAAATATAAAAACAAACCTCACCAAACCAGCTTGCAATCCAATCATGCTTTACCAACCACACGTGCACTTTAAGCCACAGTACTATCCTGATGAAGCATTGGGTAGTAGGACTGTCAGGGGTTAATGAAGAGGCTGAGAGATAAGTGCTAATTAGCATGGTCAGAATGGTATCCACACCCATTGTTATTTTATACAGCATTGGCAATTCCTTATTACTATCACTTCTAACACCAGATACTAACGAGTTTCTTGAAGAAAGAGCAAACTTTTTGATGCCTTTTTAAAATCACCCTTTTTTCCTGCACTTGCACAGGAGGTTAAAGAGAATCTAGACTCCTCAGCCCACACAGAGACATTCCTTATCCCTTGAGAGGATCCAAGTCCTGAAGAAACAGAATAGGCCGTGTGAACAGTAGGATTAAGCCCTGGGCATGCCAAACAAGCAAGCAGGTTTTCACATGCTCCCTACTTGTCCCTTGTATGTCAACAGAAAAAATTAAAAATGGAAGTCTGAAAAGCAAGAGTTTCCAAAAGAAGCAGTCTATGTTCCCAAAACAGCCAAGCAAGCAAGCGGGGTCAGTGCACAGAGTGTAGTAGTTTACTACAGGCATAGCCATTTAGGTTTGGACTAAAACTCACATTAGATCCCACTTGGACGTACAATTAAAATCTTTGTCAGAAGATGAAGTAAAGTTTGGGATGTTTGACATACTGGAGTAAGGAGTAAGTAACTGACAAAAGTGAGATGTACTTTCTTGCAGAGGAGATGAAGATACAGAGAGATATTCTAAATGTCAGTCATTAAAAGTGTCCCATTTTTAAAAAGATTCACAACCAGAATTTCACTACTGCATTTGTCTGTGGTGTCAGAGAATGCAATGCCTCCCACAGCTGCATCAGGTCTGCCAAAGACATCAACTCAGCATGCATTCAAGTCAAGAGATGGCATTTAAAAATTGCTCACATGATATGCCTCGAATTCTTCTACTCTGGTACCATCAATATAAGCCTGTTTGGAGTATAAATCCATTTTGGAAACTTATCTGATGATAAAAGATGACAGCGTCTATTTTAAATGCAATTATTATTTGAAAGGTGCTCATTACAGCTAAATGATTCCTCTTTGATAGAACTAGTACCTGCAATGCACACTGGTATTCAACACTTCCAGTAGCGATCAGCTCTCTAAACTGCTAATTAATGTGGTAACAGAACTGCTCCATGCAGATACACTGTAATTAAATTTGGGGTCTATAAAGAATAAGCTCTACCATCTGTATCTGTGGAGAGGGAAGTGCTTTACTTGGACAGTGGTAGGGATTTTTTTCTCCTTAGCTGAAGGGGGAACCCTCTAACTGGGGACTGCTTTCTGAGAACTTGAACCCAATGTGTTTATGCTGATGGTGTGTTATTCCCTGTCATGTTTAATGGGAAGTCTGTCAAGCTTTGCTTGCAATAGCTTGCTCACTTTTTTTTTTTTTTAAAGCATTTGTGCAACTGTTTTTCCCCCCCAGCAGTTCTGAATAATTGATGCATTTTTACAAATTTTGTAATTAAAAGACCTACTGGAGTTACTATAGTAACAGGGGCCTTTAGAAATCAATTTAATAAAACAAAAAATGGGGTTGATTGGTTGGCTTTGATCTTTTCTCTTTGTTCAGTGATATTAAGAATATTGTGAAAGATAATATTTTTTTTCTCAACTGCAGAGTTCAGTAATATTTCAGAGCTTACACTGTGTATGCACTAGTATTCATCAGCAAGCCATGGCATAAATGTAGACAACTTTCCGTATGCTATTTTCTTTCTGGGGACAGCCCTAATAAATGCAGATCAGCTCTACTTATACAGTTTTAAGATAGCCTTACTGACCTTCTACCACCACTTACTGAATATTGAAATTCTCACATAGAAAAAAAATCACAACAGCGATGCCCATTTTAGTAAATATTTCTCCAAAAATAAAACCCAGTTCAAGTTACAAGAACAAAACTCAGTGCTCATTAATTTCAAAGCGAGCTTCAACTGGACAGTGCAGTTAGCTGGTTTTACTGCAAGTGTTCTATTTGGTTTTGGTTCCACTAGCGCCTGACTCTTCAAGTTTCAGTTTCAAGAGTGCTTCCACTTTGAAAAATTACTGCGAAGCAATGATAACCTCTTACTCAACAGCTCTGTTCCTTCTCATGCTGTGTACGGACAGCACAGATCATTGGTTTTAGGGCACGGATCAAGCACTTCTTGATTTTCTGTTCTGTTAGCAGTTAAAAAAAAAAATCAATGCAAAGAAGAATATCTTAATGCTAATCATTATATTTTAACTATGCTCGCAGACAATATAAGCCCTTGTATACTAACATCACAGTATGTTACCTTAGAATAACTCCTGCAACACAGAGAAGGAATGGTAGTACCTGTGCAAGTCACTTTGTCTCATTACTTCCACTTGACCACGTTTTTTTAAGTCACTCAACTTATGGGGGGAGGGGGCAAAAAAATCACACTAGAAACTTTCACTAGGAAAAATATTCCACCAGATATAGACAACAAGTCACAAAGAAAAAGACCACAACAGTTTGGATCATAGGCACACAAGCAGGCTGAGACTGCATTTACCAGGTTCTGTCTTACTGCACCTAAACACAGGTGTTGCTTGCTTTGGGATACCAACCCATCAACAACAGCATAAACACAACATGATGCAGTCACCACCCATGCTGGAAGGGCATAATTTGCACTCCAGAACCTTTCCTGGGAAAGATCAACCCAGCTCAGTTCTCAAAGCCAATATACAGAGCCAAGTTTGGACTCTGTTGCAAGCAGCCACCTACAATGCGGTTTCAATAGGCAATGATGAAAATGAAACTTTTTTCCCCATAAGAGACAATTACCTTTCATTAAATATTATTTATTGGTATAGGCTTGAAAAATACCTCCATTATGAACAACTGTCTCGTTTTCTTGCAGAAGGAAGATAAAACTATGAATCTGAATGTCTAAATACTGTACCTATCCAAAAATATGGAAAATTTTGCACCTCTCTGGTGTAACCACTACCCTACTGTGGCATGGCCTCGCTTGGTCCTCACCATCAATCAATCCTAGCCTAGAAAACAGGACCATTCCAGGAATTCCCTGAAGTCTGATTTCTCCAACTATGTAGCCATAAGTCTACTAGAAACTCCTGTTTTCCTCAGAAGAAAACTTAGATGTCCAGGCAACCAGGCAGACTGGGGAGGCGGTGGAGAGATGCACACTCAAGTCCTGTCCTGCCTTGTGGTAGGAACATCAGGAAGGTGTTAGACCAGATCTGCAAGGCACACTGGAGAGTAAATCCACCCCACAGCTTACACATAACCAGTAAGACCAACAATTTAAAATGATAGGGAATCATTTCTCTACAGAGAATGAGATATCTTAGAACAAATTTAGCAACAAGGAAATTCAGCCACTCGTATATCAATAACATTACCAGAGGTTTCACACAATTTATGTAAAACCAGTTTTTTAAAATGCCTAATTTAAGACTGTTGTAACGAGTTTACTAAGCCAGGTAAATTTATGGTTACACACGCTTATGGAATGAACTTAATTTTCCATGCAGAACTTGACTTTTACTTTAAGTAACCAAGTTTACTAAGTAACTAATTTTTATTGGTCTGAAGAGCCACTGCTTAAAACAGGTTTCTTCATAGGTAAGAGATATGAGCCCAGATGCTCAATTCAGATACACTGCTGTAACTATGAACATCAGATCCATTTTATGAAGTCAGAGCCTGATTTGAAAGTAAAATTACAACTTTTTGATTTATGTTTAAGTTATGCTAGTGAATTTTCTCACGCCTTTAGATTTTTATATTTCTAATTTAAAAAATAAATATGATTCATAACTGATGACAGAACCTGGCTTTACCTAAACCAAAACATTTCTTATTTAATGTAACCCTAAATTGTGTTCCAGTCCTAAAAGGAGTCATAAACAGAACAAAGGATCACTTTCATGCATTGATTTTTATTTTTTTTTTGTAAAGTTTCTATAAAATAGACAGTAAAAGAGCTCTTCATGCAGCCCCGTACATGCAGTAGGCATAAAAAGAGAATAATGCAGTAGCAGATGCATCCACCTTCATCTTCAGCGTCTACCATAGGACAGTAAAAAAATGAAAACACTCCTGTGAAGAACCAAATGGAAGCAGACTGAGATTCAACTTTCACTGGAAAGGAGTTTTGTAACCAATTCATGTGTGATGCACTGAGATTTCGCTCAATCTAAGGTGGCGGCCCTGATTCTCAACTCAGTTGCAGGAGTATGTCTCCAGAAAAATTCACTGCAAGACTTCTAATCATAATAATTTCTTAAAAGAAATGTTAACATTCTGGCCTAGGCAGAGCACAGCCTTTTGTCCGTAAGTCTCAAGCACACCACCCTCTAATAACTACTCAATGTCAGAAGGAATTTCAGGAAGAACGCATGACATTTCTTGTTTGGAGATATACTGAAACGCTGAAGATGCTTCGTGTGTCGTGTCCCCCCTCCTCTCTTTGTGGGCTGTAAATTCATGCAGTTCTGGGGTTGCTCTAAAAACCTCTGCATTTTGCTACAATCTCACAGCAGCTGCTGCACTGGCTGGAGAGCAGAGAGCACAGCACGTTCAGGACACTGCTATTTCAACCCTGAATGGGCTGGCAGAAGCCCTAAACTAACAGCACACCTGCCCATTAGGTAGCACCGCAATATCAACAATGACACATTTGAGGATTTTCCTTCCAGTTTTGCCACTTTGTTTTTTGTGTGACTTTAAACAAATCACCTTTCCTGCACATGTTACATATTTTCCTTCTTTTTAATTCTAAATTTGCAGTATCTTTCTGCCTTAATAAGGTGCTACAAGGCTTATTTAGTATTTGTAAAACACTAACAAAAGGTACTTTATAAAAATTGCAAGCTATTTATAATAACAATAAGCTTATAGCTACTGGCTTGAGTCCTTGCAATATTTTGTAAGCAGGGTGTGAAGTAGAAGCAGCATACCGAAACTCTCGTGTGTCATCTTCTTCACAAGACCTTCTCCACCTCTTATTACACTGCCTACAATGCTTAGCAAACTGTACAAACACATAGTGAACTAACACAGCTTTTCAGTATAGCTGAAGAGAGAGGGTTTCCTCATGTGTATGGTATGCCCTAATTCTACTCAGCTGTATAATATTTAAAAAAAGAACCATGACAAGCTTTCTGACGTACCCAGCAAGAGTCATCATGAATGTGATACAAACTGAATCTAAAAATAGATGACTCTGTGCTTCAGAAAGAAAGAGAAAGAGACCTCCCCATAATTTGCAATAAGGAAACCACCTCGGCTTATCATAAGACAGAAATCAGATCACTGCTGGGCTGAGCAATCATTTGTCACCAGACAGGTACGTGTAGGTTGTTGCTGGATGTGATCTATGGCGAGTTGCACAAACATGTTTCTGTAATAAGTATGCACAGTGGTTTGCTTTTCTACAACATGGAAGTGTTACCCAAATGTGGGTGACTGCGCAATGAGAAGTATTCCTTAAAATATTTCATCAGGATACACTAGATTTATTACACTAGATTTATTTCTGTCAGAATGCCACAGCTGAATGTAAATCCTTTGAGTTAACTGGCTATTTATATTTTCACTGCTCTCCTTCATGACTGTCCTAACCTACAAGGCTAGAGAAAAACTATTAGACAAGCAAGCTGTTAAAAGAAGTTGAGGAAAGTATTCCAAACACCAGTGATTTTTACTGCAGTAAGGTCTTGCAGTTTTTGCTTTTTTCTTTGAAGGCTTGATGCTCATGGTGTAAAATCACTGTTAAAGAATCTCACTGCCAACTGGTACTGTGCTGAGCACAACTTGCCGTACATAATCACAAACTCTGAAGTTACAGCTGGACAGTGGAGCACATAGGGGGAGCACAAAAGCTCAAAACTTACAACAGCCAGAACATCTAGAGTTCAATCCCAACTCTAACACTGTCCTGAAAGGCTTCCTTGGACAGTTCAGTTGAATTTTCTGTGCCACATCAATACAATGGTTATGGTGCTTTATGACTAGCAGCAATATTCATATTAAATGAAGTCAAGCTTGGCTAGAAAAAAAAAAAAAAAAAAAAAGGTGACTCCAATACAAGCAAAGATATCCCATAATGTGTTTTTATTTTCATAAAAGGATCTGCTTTCCTTTTCTCTTTTCCAACAGAACAGTCCTAGCAGTGAATGCAGGCCCCATGTTTTCAAGCCTTGGCTATAGTTCATCACATTTATTCACCCACAACCTTCCACCTACTATTACATTCACATAGGAACAATGAGGCCAAACCCAGAGAGATTTGCAAACATTTCGATTGCATCCAATGATTATTACCAACTGGCAATTCAGACTACATAAAAGCAGGAGTAATATCCGATCCTTCATTTAGAAAGTGGGAGACACCCCTAGTCCCCCCTCTCGGTTCTGTGCTCTTCATGGGATGCTACTACAGAACTCACTACAGCGAGTATAGTACACTACTGGTATAGTGCTACACTGGAATAGTAAATAATTTCGGTGCTGGGTTCCCTACTGTTTGCTCATAATAAATCTCATTCTCAGTCATCCTTCCCTTTTTTTTGGGTGAGGAGTACAAAGGAGGGGAAGAATTTTGAGCAATTTTTTTGTAATCTCTACCTCCTTATGGGTTTCCAAACTGCAGTCTGTATTCACACACCAGCTCTCCCACAACATGTAAGAGCAGACCTTATTTTTAAAAGAACTTATGTATCCATATTTTATTCACAAAAAAAAAAAAGTTACATTTGTTATAAGCATATAGGGGTTTTGTGTTTAGTAAGCATAGGTTTAAAGTTAAACTGCTGTTAGGAGACTGTTATTGGTAACAGTTAAACAGGTTTCTCACAATGCACTGTAACATGCTTTTCTATTGAAACTGTTTAAAGCACATTTTATTACCAATTTCTTAATTTTGTTATTTATGATAAAACTGCAAAGATGAAACCCCTCAAAGTCGGAGCTCAAGTACATACCCAAATTCATAAGCTGTTACGATTAAGGACAGCTGAGCTACAAAGAAAAAAAATTACAACCAAATGAAAAAGTGCCAAGCCAGATCAAAGAAGTGAGTGAACAAGCATGGAAAGACCTATTTAGCTAGGAATCTAAACAGCTTCTCTGACAAATAATGAGAGATCCCAATGCAATCAGAATGCAACATCCCTTCACTGTATTTCTACTATGAGGGCATTTTCACAATTACCAGTATTCCTGAAAATGGGGAGGGAGGGATATTCTAGCCACAGACATCATCTCGGAGACCTTTAAAACCAGCCGGGTGTATATCCACATTTAAGCTCACATGGCAGTGGTCCAGGCTAGTCACCACCTGTTCTGACCCCAAATCAACCCAGTTACCAACTTGTATTTGCAACCAAAATGTTTTAATCTCTCAGATTAATTTATTCTGAGATGTGCACATTGCACAATAGAACTTTTTTTCTTTCGCAATCCAAAACCCAGGCCACACTGGCTCTGTGTCATCACTTCGATGGTCATGTTTTGGGGAAGGCTTTTTGATTTTTCTGCTCATAGGAGAGAGGCAGCAGATACCCACAATGAGGCACATTTCTGATCCTACAGTAGTTGTAAATACACAGTGTGCTAGGTAAAACCTGACAAGTTCCCTCTTAACCTTAATCCTCTAGAAGGGAAAAAAAATACCAGCAAGACTCAGTTCTTCAATGAGGAAGGTTTAATTACTAGGTTTAAGAATAATGCAAACATGGCTTCTCTATAATCCCTTTGCTAAAGTCTGGGACCAGGAGAGGCTGGGAGAAGCTCACTCTTTCCGTCTGGCTTTACAAGCAGCATACCTGTACAAAGCAGCAACTAAGACTCACATCCCAAACACCCCACTAGCTAAATCCCAGGACACAGATGACTACTCATACTGGGAGTTTGCATGAGGTTGTATTGCTTTATAAAAGGGTTTTACTAGCACACATTACGGATGACTTGAAAACTCAGTAGTGGCTTCCTGAATAATGTGGCTGGCCCAAACTCATACTAATAAAACTTTTATACCGGACCAAACTGCCACCTAGTATTTTAACATCACATATTATGCAGGGAAGCTGTTTTAGAGAGCTTTAAATGCTATATATTTGTTTTACTTCCTCATGTCTCCGGTGATTCCATAACTGCCAGGAGCAAATGGTACCCAGCTGTACGGCGAGAGACACAAATAGGAACATTTCTCAGGTCCCTTTTAGGGAGTTAGCTATTAAGTATAAAGCTGGGAAGACTGTTGTAACCTCCTGTCCACTGATGTGCTCTGTCTAGCCAGAGAACGCAGTGGCCCATTTCTTGACCTGTACTGCATATAGGGCCTCTCTGAGACAAATTTGTAGCCTGAACCTGATTTCAGGTACGTAATTAGCAAAGCTGTATCCAGAGGCACGTTGGAGAGCAGGCAATCCTGGCTCTCAGCCCTCTTCAGCTTCGGAATCCTTGTGTGCAAGAAATGAAAGAGCAGGTCACATCCGCAGAGTGGAATGAATTAGTTACTCACAAAGGATAACATTTTACTCGAGAACACTGTTCGCTGAATAAGAAAGTGCTGAAAACGTCTGCATTTCTGTAACGTGAGTGTGTGTTTAAAAGTCCCCTCTGGATAATCTGCATGTAAATGAGGCAACATTAGTTGCAAGTATCTCTGGAAACTTAAACTGGCTACACATTCTGAAAGTTAAGTAAAACCAGAAACACGGGAGAGAACCCCTAATTACCACATAGCGAGAGTACTGATTAAAACCATCAGGGCAGGGATCCTGTGTTTCATTAAATAAATACACCAAGTTCAGCTTTATTGTTATTTTAGCTGATGAAGGAAAAATAAAGTCTACCTCCGCATGCATGAAATTACCTAAATTCAAAGACTCACTGGCAACAGACTTAGAATAGTGCAGGATTTTTTTCCTAGTGTTTGCATTTAAAGCAGCTCACTACAGTTACTTGGGTTAAAATGAAATACTGAAGCACAGTTAACCTCTGGGATTTTAGCATTCTACATAGAACCACTGCTTTGGATTTCACATGTCATGGTGTAACTAATAAATGCAACATTAGAATACTATTTTAATAATTTTTTGAACTAAAAGCAGTGAAGAACTAGAGAGCATTTTGGTATAATAGACAACACCACCTCATTTATAGCTTATAGCATTTTTTGCTACTTTCTGGCTACTGCATTGAGTATTCAAAACTGATTGCCAAGAGCTTGAGCAAACAACCTTAGTGAGGTCATTTCTGGGTAGCAATTTCACAGAGGGTTTACTTCAATTAGAGAAAGAGAGACATGAATTTGTATGTAGAGAGCAAGTTTCCTCGTGCTACTAGCAAACTCAGTTACACTACTCATGACAGGAGAACACCATTTTCTGGGGTATACCAAAATTTTCAGTCTATACCTCATTGGTAAATAAAATGTATTAGTCAGGGTTATCTCTGTTGACATTTCCAGAATTTGTAAGTATGTCAAAATAATGTCTCTACTCTCTTTTTCCATCAGTACTATCAGCCTCAGAGGGGACCCCCACATCCAGAACTGATACTGCTGGCTAAAGGATCCAGCCTCTTTGAGTAACATTTCAGCACAATCTCAATATTTTCACGGAATAGACAGTGACAGGTCTGATATTCTCATATACTTTAATAACATTGACACCACCGCTTTCACTCAGTTGAGAGAGCTAATGGAGTTTGCAAGAAGCATGTAGTAATATTCCACTGATACATAGAAGGCTTTAGGGATTTTTTTTTTGTTGGTTTGTTTTTGTTGGGGTTTTCTTGTTTGTTTTTGTTTTGTATTTTAAAACATCAGAAATCATTTTGACTGTACAAATAGCTACAAGGGAACTCACGAATCACTGCTTGTAGTAGCAAGAAACTCACTCTCTAGCAATGAGGTCATTCCTCTCTGGAGACTCCCTAGAGCAAGTGATGTCTCAGTTTCATGCTCTGGCAGAAAGAAAATTATGCATTTGAAACCTCCCTTTTCCCACACTTCCTCACTGCACACAAAGCCACAATCTCACTCATTACAGTCTGTCAAGCCTAAGACTTCAGCAACACCAGGACATGTCCCTCTCCATCAGAGAAGGCAACAGCAGTTTCAAGCAGTAAGCCTGGACCCAGTCAGTTTGGGCTCATTCTTGCTTTTGCCACAGGGTTTTCATGGAACACTTCATCCTCCCACACTTGTTTCTGTCTGACTGCACTGCAAGTTCTCTGGCCCAAAGATGATGCCTAATAAAGTGTTGGCATCCAAGCCAGGGCACTCATGCTCCAAAGACAGGGTTTCCAGGTGTTCCTCTAGTACAAGCAACAGATCAAAGATCAGGTGACACCCACATACAGTGTAAGTGGCAGGAGACATGACAGTCACTGACAGCTAAGTATGAATGCGTGGTCATGAGGCAATATAACACACTTGTTTGTGAAGTTCTTTAATTCAGTGAACCTAAGATACTCTACAGAAGGTTAGAGGCATCATTAGTTTCATTTGATAGAGGGATTAAAAATAGATACAGAGAGAGAGCGAGAGAGAGGAACCACATCACAAAAAGTTATACAACAGCTCAGTATCAGAGAGAAGTCAACTCTTCAGAAACCAGACAGGAGTCAGGAGACCTGGGATTGCCAACCCAGCAGAGAGGCTCCTGCTTGCCACGCTTCTGCCTCTTCATCTCTCGAGCTCTGCCCCTGCTTCCCTGCACTCTGCCTGGGGATTCAACAGCAGTTTCTAACCAGAAAGGCCTTTCTGCACTCAAGGTGAGGCAGAGATGAGAACAGACCACAATATACAGTACTGTATTATGTATACAGTATTCGGCAGAATGATAATGAGCAGAGAATGCAGCAGCTGACGCTGGGGTCCATATTGGTTAATATTTTCATAAACAGCCTCAGCAAGTTTGTGGGTAACACTGTTGTAGGCTCCCCACTTCAAAAGGGTTGAAGATAAACTGCAGAGACACCAGCAGAGGGTCTCTGCCTGAAAATGGTCAGGGACCTACAGAGAGCAGCCTTCAAGGACAGGGTGGGGGAGCTGGGCTTGTATCAGCTGGCTATGAGGATGTTAAAGGCCAATTTAAAAGAAGCCTACAACTATTTGAAGGGTAGCTACAAAAATTATGGAGTCAAAACCTGATCAGGAGCACCACTATGGCTTGGAAGGCTCAAGCTGGACATGAGGAGAAACTTCTTCACTCAAAAGTAAACAGGTTGCTCAGGGACGCTGTGTAATCTACCACACAGATGTTTTCAAAATTTAGAGAGGCAAAGCCATTGTTTACCTGATCTAGTTCTGGCAGGAGTCCAACTATGGGTGGCAGATTGGCCTAGATGACCTCCAGAAGTTCCTCCTAACCAGCATTTCAGTGATTCTAATGTGACCAAGTAGCTATGCAGTACAGTCAAGATTTCCAGCTCATAAAGTATCCATTTATATTCCTCCTCCCACACTTTCTTGGGTCTAATTCATAAGCTCACAGTACTTTCACAGTGAATGAATCAAAGACACTAAACAAAAAAAAAAAAAAAGAAAACACTAAACAGTGAACTGCTAGCCCATACAACTTCACTGATGTCAGGGGTGATGCTGAATGTAGCAGAGCATGTATTCATGACATTAGTGAAAAAAATCCTACAAGATATCTGTGTATGAAACACTTCATTTTTTTTCTTAAGTGCTGCTTTTCTCTTAAACTGAGGAAAAGATAAGGGCAAAGGGAGGGAGGAAGCACATAATCCACCACTGATAAAAAAGAAACCTAATATTCATTACAGGCCTGAACATTTTGAGCAGAAGCAAATACTTAAGCAAATGCTTAATGCCTTCCACACCACTGCCTGCTCTGTCTGCATGTTGTTATCAAAGAGTGGCTGATTACTTGCATTAAGAAGTTAAGGCCAAAGAATAATGCCTCCCAAAGCAGCCAATTGGAAAAAAAAAAAAAAAATCTCTGAACAGCTGTGTGATTGCTGCACAACAGTTGTGGGAAAGCAGTGCAATAAGGTCAGATTCTGATCCATTACATCACTGTATATTGAGATGAGCTCTACTACAGACAGAAGCCATTAGAGGTATAAAATAAGCTCAGAGTCCGGTCCACAATCGGTAGGCTAGACAGCAGAATACAGTTTATTAGCATAGCTACATGAACATCATTATTCAAACAAAATTATTACTACTTTGCTCTTGATCTCAGCTACTCTCCACACCACACCATGCGTATTTTAAGCGAAGACGCAATTCAGACCCCAAGAGATCTCATTCTGGTTCGCCTCATATGCTTCTGCTAACTGTTACGTCCAATTAAGGCTGCCAGTTTTAAGAACTACTATATATTGAAGAACACCACAAACCTGACTGTACCCTCCCAATAAAATGAAAATGCTGGCTGAGTACCTTCCTTAAAAGCTGAATGAAAGCTTCATCCTGTCGTTATGATTACATTTTGGTTTGTAGGAATAGACAATTGTATTATGCTCCTGTGTAGAGACAGAGGTTTCTGAACAAATCACTCCATCTTTTTGAAAAGTCATGTACTGACCCCTTCCTCCATCTCAAAACTAATCTACGTTTTAATGGTTGATCCATTTACTCGCTGTACTTCAAAAAAAAAAAAATCTCTGCAACAAGTTAACATGATTATAACTTAATAAGGTCTTTGGATACCATTAGGATACACAGGGAATATATAAGAGACTTCCCCAAGGAACTTAGGAATCTAAATACAAAATAAGTTGTCTTATAAAGTGAGTGTTGAGATTTTTGAGGGAAGAGGAAATGAAGAAGTTGGTTTATTTCTCTTTTTTTCCCTCCTGAAAGACTTGCAGGAAAGTGAGGGCTTTTTTGTTGGCAAGGATTGAATGAAGAGAAACAGCCTATATCCCCGGACAAAAATTTACACATCGCAACCATGGAACAAGATGAGAGTTCACAGCAGTTTTTTATTTGTGCATGTATTTATATGGCCTTCTACTCTTAAAAATGAGTAAAAGGAGAGCCAGTACTTCAACAGGAATCCATTTTGGTTTTCCTCCCTATTATAACTTAATTGGATGCTCTTAACCTGTAGATCTGAATACATAACATATTTCTTAGCATTCTGAAATGAACAATAGATGCAAGAAGGTTTTTCTTTAATAATAAATTAAGGTCAAGCTAAGTGATTAATGGGTTCTTAAATGTGTTACGCTGATTTTGTTCCAGAATAAGCAGCTGCTTTATATGAACTGTTTCATTTCTCTTCAACAGCAAATCACAAAAAGTAGAAGAAATCACTCCCACACGAGTCTTTTAAAGCTCATGCTGTTCATCCCATAACAAGTGCAGAAAGTAACCTGTTGTCCCTGAACAACGGAAAAGCGTCCTCAAATGAACCCGTCCTATACAACGAATACATTTTTTTACAGATACTCACTGAGCAAGCTCCTCAGAAACAGTTAAGAAAATATCAAAGTTAAGAAAACAATTGATTCTTAATTCATATCCATATTCAGACCCAAGAGTCAAATTCTGATTTGTCTATCAATCCCTAATGAAGACAAATCAAATACAATTTTTCTGTCAGCTTCTAGAAATCACCATGGGTGACAAAGTCAGATGAAGCTAGCCCATCTAAGCTTCATGAATATTTTTAAGCAAGAGATATGGTATCTCCCCCCACAACTGGCTCAAGAGACTTGACAACAAAAGATCTCATACCTCTAAGCAAAACACAGATTGAAAATACAATAGACAGTAGCTTCTCACTATTGTGGAATATCAGAAGGAACTGTAACCCACAACACATTGTTCAAATCAGCCTCACTCAATCACTGGAGCACTTCTTTGTTATGTACTCTCATCAGAGAAATACTTGGCAGCGTTCACATGTAAATCAGCAGCAGCTTTTTGGATCACCTCTTTTAATGTAGAATCAGCTCAAACTTTTCAGAATTAGGATGTTTTGCTAGAACGCTTTTCAGAAATACAATGCACTGCTGAAGACTCAGGCAGATGGCTTGGCTGAGACAGTTCACAGTTTGAAAATTTTCTCCAGTCAGATTTTATTGAAAATAAAAAATAAAAATGAGCAAGTCTCTTTGAGTTTATATTACATATAAAAAAGCAGCAGTTACTGAAAGATACAGGGTCATGAAACAGACTCATTCACTGATCCCAGCCCCAGGGTTAAATGCTACCTAAATTATTTGACTTCTAAATGGGATTAATTGGCAGCTTCAGTCTCATTCTTGGCAGATACATCACCACTGCATCTAGCAATATTTGGCACCGTAACACGCAGACCTCACCTTACTCCAGTTCCATTCTTTCACACAGCTGAAGTGGGACTACATACACAACTAAGGCAAGCAGGAAGCAGTTCTTACAGCCAACTAAAAGCTATGGTTAGAAGATGCCTGGAGAACAAACCACCCTCTTGTATGGTTCCCTTCAGTCACAATTAAAAACCACAGATGGTCCTGTGAGAAAAAGTTTTAGTTCAGGTTTTTGCCATAAGAAGTTTGCTGAGCTCCTATTCTGTCAGTCCAAAAAATGGCACTAGCATGACATTCGGTGTTGTTTTGTTAGTTTATCATTAGGGAGCACCTTCTATATACAAATTAAATTAGAAACTGATGGAGAAATTATTCTCTCCCATCATCTGTCAAGGAAGCGTAAGTTGACTGGTTGTAAACTACTCCAGACACACTGGAAGCTTTGCAAACAGTGCAGTTCATTACCTGTAGATTATTGCGCTTACTCTCTCATTGACAGATAAGAAAACTGTTTGCTCTCCAAAGCAAGTCACCCCAGCACTCCCTGTTCCAATCTACAGTTCAAAGAAAATACAGTTATAACTCTGACCCTATGATTTACTCAGCGCTAAAAAGCGATCCAGCTCCGCTAGCAAACACCTTCCACATCCCTTCCCTGACAGACCATACCTAGAGCCTCCTATGGATGTACTGAGCTCTGTAAATTTGACTAGAGAACCCAGACCTTGTTCCCTGAAAACAAAACCAGATCCCAAAGCGGGGGTGAGCCAGGGGAAGAAGTGGAGGCAGGGGACTGCTCTTTTGTTTGACATGCCAAGACAAAACTCTGTGGTTACTTCATGTGTATCAGGGGCCCGATTCTCCACTGCTTTATTCTTCATTCAGACCAGTGTGGCCAATTAAGTGAGGGCTGAATCAGGCCCCTCGTATATAAATGGATAATTTGAAGTTATACACGTTACTTTACATGGAAAAAATTCAAGCTTTTAAAATATGAGCGTATAAAATATAGAAAGACATTTAAAGTGGGCGCGCGCGCACGCACACACACGAGCCAGTTTTACTTTGCACTGCCTGTTCAGTAGAACAGATAGCCTGTTCTCTGACTCTCTTTTAACTGCAAACCTTATACTAGCTGTGTATATTTTGGACCTTTTCCCATCCTACCATGATTTCCTGTCTGAGTCTGCAGCCCATGGCAACAGCAGAAAATTGGAGAGCAAGCTTCACAGATGGTGGTAGGCCAAATGCCCTGTGCCAGTTTAGTATCTTCTTTCATAACATATGCATTATCTAAGTCTTGGCTATGGGGCAAGAGTTACCTTCATGCTAATAAATTATATTTATTTTAATTTATAAATTGTGCTTGCCTTGGGGAAGCTCTAGCCTTCTGCAGTGAAGGTAAAAAACCACACTCAAACAGCCTTGCATCTACATCATCATACCATAAAAGGAGAATTATATTCTGAACTGCTGTCAAGGTAGAAAAAAATTCACACCGTTTTACCACTCAATTCCAGCAGGTCACAGGTCACTGCAACCATTTAAAAACAAAGCAAAACAGTCCCCTCCCCAAATTTACTGATGCGTAACACATACATCATCCCACAAAACAACCTATGACAAAAGCTGCATTTCCACATGCCTGCAACAAAAATATGAGACCCAAGATTATATATCCAGGGAAAAGGTGTCAGAAACAATTCCAGGGTTGCTTTCCACCAGGAAATGTAGTGTTAAACATGAATCTTCCTTGAGTGGCTTTAATAAGAGACTCTGCATCTGGCATTGCACTGAGAGAATGGGGCCAGTGGGAGTGATGAGGGGGAAGGACACACTTTTTTCAAAAAATAATATTAACAAGAACACACCAGTCACCACATCACACTCATGGCCGCAGCTACAGAATTACCTCAGTGCATAGATGCTTTAAATCCCCCCTGCCCCCAGCTCACATGACAGGACATCCAGGGTTTCCATGGAATGAATGGTCTCCATCAAAGCTTCTCCCACCTCGAGGTGTAAAGCCCTTAAGTTTATTACAAAGTACTAAAACAAAACTACCTCAGACAAACACGTGGCTTCAGTCCAAGTGATTTCCGTAGAAGAGCCCAGGCAACAGCTTCAGAACGAATCCAGTCTTTTCTGATAAGCAAAATCATTCCTTTGCTATTCTGAGTAATCACAGACTAAAATCCATAAAGCACTGCTTTATTCCATAATGAAACTCTCTGGTCTCTAAGCACTGGTAGATAAACACTATATTCTTTCCCCTCAAGCCTAGTTCACAACTCTGATTCCTTTTCTTGACTTTCTGCCTTTTTTTTTCTTCTACCTACACCACACCAGGTAGAAGCATTATTCCAGACTAAGAGATTCACAAACCTATTCTGGACACCAATCAAATCCCCACTAAAGCTAAAGGAAATTATTCCTTTGGCTCCAGCAAGATTAAATGTTACCATAAATGGCACTTCTTGCATGGAATCTGAGTTTGCTTTCAGTAGCAGTTCATTGACAACAATTCTGACAAATTTCCTATTAGATGATCTTACTGTCATCACCCTCAAGTATCTTATAAATTCAAAAAAACTGATACTTGCTTACGCCAAAATTTCCACCTTTATTGCTAAAGCATAAGAGAACTTTCCACAATACTACTTGGAAAAAAAACAAACCAAAAACAAACAAAACAACCAAAAAAATCACCCAAAAAGCCCAAAACACAACACACACAAGCCCACAGACAAGCTTTAGAAGTTTTTTTATGTTGACAACAGAATGAAATGGTTTATTAAAAACAGCTAATAAAGATGATATGCCTTGGTTGCCTACTATTATAGTTTTTCATCTTCTTCCCCCCACTCTAAGTTAAACTACCACTTCAGTGAAAATATTCAAAGACACCTTATAAATTTTATATAATAACTTTAAAGTACAAGAAACCATACTAAAGCCATAATAAAACTGTATCAGCTCAACTCTTGAGTGATTTTTATGATCTCTAGACTAAACAAAACTGCCAGTGCAAGCTGAACACAAAACAGGGTGGGGGGTAGAAGGAAGATAACATTCAAACCAAAGAGCAGAAATTCAGCATGCAGTTAACCAGAAATTATATCCACCCCCACAGAGGAAATAAAGTTCATTATATTTTATCTCTTATATTATTACAACATACATCCATCCCTAACGTTTTGGTTAAACCTGTGGTATTATCTCAGGAAACTGCACAAAAACTGAAGAAGAAACAAAGGAAACCTCTCAACCATTTGTGAGGCAGAAACAGATGAGCACTTCTGAGGATAAGTTTACAGCGTGCACTAGGCCGTTAACATTTCTCATGACTTGAATTACCGATTCTTCCCAAATTCAGCACGCAGTAAAACACTCCAAAAAGACATCTCTGAAGTCAACACTCCAGCGTAATGGCGCGGAGAGGGGAGCTCTCTGCCTGCACATGTGCATACCCACCACAGAGACACCAGACCTGCTCGCATCCCTGTTCCTCTCAAGCCACAGCAGCATCCTGACGCTGCTTCCTCGCCCACCGGGGAAGGCTGAGACACACACTATTTCAAATGGAAAGAGGCTGCAGGATCCTCAGCAGACCATCCAAGTGGAATCAAAGATGAGTGAATGGTCTAAAAGCAACTAGAAAACCAGGCTTTTGCTTTTATACATTAGTTTTGACAGGAGTCTGTGCTGTATGGAGTATTGGGCAGTCATTTAAATATAACAAGCAAACAAGAAATTGACTTCTACAAAATTCTATTAAAACATTAAAAATCCAAAACAGTTTGAAGGAAGAATGAGGCGAAACTGGCCTGATTCCCTACTTTAGCTCTTTGCCAATATTCAACTCTTGCCCTTCAGCTGAAATAGTGTGCTTTATTCACAAGCAACAAAATGTAAATATTAGAAGAAAATGTATTCACTGTCATCTGGGAATTAATCAGAAAAAAAACAAAGCTATAGAAGATCAAGAAAATAATAGATAATTATGCCTCTGTATGTTTATCTTTTGAATGTATAAGTCTCAGCATAAACACGCAGTCATACTTTCTTCTTTATTCTCCAGGTCCCAGGCAACACTCTACAGATTGGGCTAGAAATGAAAGTACCAGAAGTATCCAACATGGACTGTAATGTTACAAACCCTAAAGAATGGGACAAGCAAATCATGTCTTCCATAGTGTTCCTTTCCTCTCATCCCTGAAATATAGTAAACAAAATTTACTTTGATCTTGCACAGTCCCATAGCAAATTTATCAGTTGTTATAAAGCTACATGCATGAACTGAAAAGCTGGTCTGAAATGTTTATTTGGCTTCAGTTCTTAGTCTCTATCCCATGATTATACCACAAATATCCTTCATCATCTCAAGTATTTTGGTGTCACTACACAAAAACTACGGCCATTACTGAAGCATATTTTCCACAGTTTTCCTATTTTTTTGCTCATGTCAAGTTTCTTTCATTTTTTTTTGGACAAACACTACAAAAAAGCATCACTTTGGTCACTTGGAAACTCCTCTAGCTTTCTTCTCTGATTTTTTTTTTTAAATAATAAAAAAATAATCAGTGCTTAGACTTCAATTTCACTTTCACAAACCTATCAAATAGCTGACTTGCTACGCGTGCATAAGGTAAACAAATGGAGATGTATATTCTCCATCTAATACTGCATAGTTAGTGCAGATAGAAACCCTCACACAAAATACATGAACAATGTACACTGACCCAACATGATTAAGAAGATGCTTTTTCTTCTCCTGTGCCTATCACTCCACAGCCTGAAAGCACTTTACACAGATGATTGAATGAAACCTTGCAGCATCCTCTGAAAGCTGGTATTTTGCTCAATTCAGACATGAAGCAGGTTAAATAGCCTGGTGAACATCAAACAAGTTTTACAGAAGAAATTGTCTTGGTGTAATAATTAAACAACCAGAACAAGATGGACAAGTGCTCAGGCTTACAACTAATCTGTGAGTTGCCTGGGTCAAACCCATACAAAGAACATCGGGCAGTTTTTGCTTGGTCAACAGAAAGAAGGTAAGTGCATTCACAGCAATCCCTGTGACCCGATTTAATGATTCTCACAAGTTAGTCCACAACCTCAGCTTTGTTGAATGTCTATTTCAAAGAAATGTTTCATGTTAAGATTATAGTAAAGACCAATCCAAACAACTGCCTCCTAGAGGATCACCACAAAAAAATCAGCTAGACTATAGTCAATGAAATCGCATCATTAAGTAACAGGTTTTGAGCAGATGAAGAGGAAGTTTACAATTCCAAGGGACTTTCATCTGCAAGAAACACATAAGCAAGTAGGCTTTAATAAACAAGGATTTTACAGCTCAGAATGCCATTTCACTTGAATTGAAAGAACTGACCCTTTCCTTTCCAATGCAGCAGTTATACCATACCCTTCCCTCAGAAGTTACTGTCACACTATTAATTCTACCCCACATATTCCACGCTCACAAAAGCTTCAACCACCACCCGAGCAGGCTGCAGGCAGACACTTTAATTACAGGTTGACAAACAATGCTCAGCCATGCCCTGCCCAGAGCTGGCCTGGCCCAACGCTGCTCTCTCCTTGCTCCAGTTGCCAAACATACCAAGTCACACCTGCTGTAGCCAAAGCTTTCCTAAGGATCAGAATGAGCTCAGAGTCCCAGCTTGGTTTGTGACTTAAGTCAGAAGGCAAGTCTGGATGTGTTTGGGTAAAAGGAACAAACCTTTCAGCATTTGTGCATCCTTTCCTCTTTCTACTGTTGCTTTCTTGTGATAGGGCCTGCACTGCCAACAAGGTGGCTCCATTTAAAAGGGCCTCCTCACTCACAAACGCACAACTTGGAATCCTTAAATTGATTTAGGTGCTCTCAACAAGGTCCAGCAGTTATTTTTCTAAAAATGTAGCTCTTGTTCTGCAAGGGGAAGAACTGGAGTTATGTTGAAATATTTTTGACCCAATTCATAAATTAAGAAAGCATGAAGCCACCATTGTACTGGTTTTACCAGTGCCTCAGGCTTGCTTAGATTTAACCAAATGTCATGTCAGGCACTTATGTTCAAAATAACATGTAAATTAATCCCATTAAAGCAAGAAGAGCACCAGAAATTGGTTTTATTCTTCTGTTTATCAGCCTGAATTCTCATAGTTCAATGTGAACAAATGGACATTTTGTTCCGTTGACTACTGGTGGAGTGGAACTTGGTCACTGAGGTTTTTCTTAGCATCCAGAATGCAAGACTGCAAAGTCCTGAGCCTGTAACAGTGTGAAAATGTTTATAAATAAGGACCACATATATTGACTTGAAAAGCTTAGCATTGACTAAATGCAAAATGAGAGTTAAAATGTAAATGAAGAATTATTTTGATCTTGTTTCCAAATATTCAGAAACATAAAGATGGCTGAGTGCTGCTGAGTACCTAGTGGTTTTATTGTGTTTAGAAGCCTCTGATTCTCTTCTTTTGAATCCTGCTGGCTCAGTGGACAAATTGCTTAAGATAAACACCTGTTCATTTTACATTTTACTTTAAGAAAGGACAACATATCAGCTTAGTGCAGATCACAAGATTAATATTACCTTTGCCTTTATTTTTCCATTTTCTTGCACTGTTGTAAGGTGAGCTCTTTTTAAAAATGAACTTAGTTCTAGTTCAACATTCATATCTTGGCTTTACGCTCCCAAGTGCAAACAGGCACTTTTGAACTTCAGCTCCTTCTGAAGTTATTTAAGCACTTGAGTCCTAAGCTCATGCCCCTCTGCAACTTGGGAATTGTGTAATAAGTGAATTTTATACAGTCTATTGTGAGTAAACATTTCCAGTACTGTACTTACATTTCATACAAGAGGGCTTTATAAGCTTAAACATTTCCCCTGCAGTGTTGTGTACCCTTGCATTACAACACCAAGCTAGGGTAATGGACAGAAAAATGAACAGATAAGGAAGGAAGCTCTAAACAAACCGTTAACCAGACTAATTCAATCGTACCAGGTATATCAGTAGAAATAAATTATTACAACATGAAAACATTGCAATAACATTCATATCCAAACGAAGTTTTTCAGTGTAAAAATATCTTTCATCTCAATCCCATTAAAAAAACACAATTTATTCAATATTCACTGCCAGTCTACGTTACTACTGCATTTAGTTTTGGGATAGCCTCAAATTAGGTAGTGTTAAGATTTCAAACCAGCGAGAATATTTACAATATCCAGGTGCTAGGTGAGCGCTGATCTCAAGAAAGAGGAAACAATTTGTAACGCTAGAGATCAGCTAGGCAAGTTCATTGACAACCATTAACTCTCCCCAGATCAGATGAGTTTAGGTTTCAAATCACAGGAGAAATTAAATGGGATACATAAAAAAACCAAACAAACAAAAAAAAAAAAAACACCACACCACACTGATGTCTCAGTTCAGAAAGATTAGCTGACTGTATGCAAGACTTTCAAACTGGAAATGAGCCAATTTAATTTTAATTATTCTAATATCGAAGACACATAGCCATATATTTTGTTATTAAGAATATGAATACTCAAAGCTCACTCCTCATTTTCCACAGACACAAAGAAAAAAATGCAAGAGCACCCCAAATGTCCAAATATTGCACAGGTGTTCCCTGCTAAACTTTGAGCTAAAGCAGCTTGGTTTTTCACCTGAAAAACTTAAAAAAAATCAGCAACAAACAAATAAAAGAACCCGCTCTGTTATAACTTAGGGTTTTACATCACAAGGATAAAATTCTGTCCTGGCCTCAACAGGAAACCCCTGGCTTTAGCAGTAACAACAGACTCCAGCCTCAACAACTGGTCACAGACTTTTCTCTCCGAGAGGTTCCTTCTCCACAGGCCTAGCTTCTCAGTTTCACAGAGTTAAGCTGTCACCAACACTGATTCCACTTGAAATCCTAATATTAGCATTTGCTGCTAGTAGTTATACTCTAAGGGAGTTTCAGCACTTGCTCTTTAACCAGCTAAATTGAAAGGACACAAATTTTATTGCTATGGTGTAATATCAGCAATTTCAGGAACTAATTTAAGAGCATTATTACTTCATTAAAGTTTTCCTTTACCATCACAAAATAAAATAGATATGTACTCACATAAAGCCCACTATAAGGGGAAAAAAAAGCCATTTTAGCTTTCCTTGATCTACCCTTTAACATAAGCAAGATGCAGATGTGCAGATGTTTCTATTTTTAATCATGCATCTAGTGGTTTGCATTTGTAGGAGAGGTGAGCATGTATATACAAGCACTAACATTTTGGCGTAAAGAATCTGTCCCTGTGGGTGTGTGGATATAAATCCAAGCTCTTCCATGTGTAGGAGTAGAAGCACACAAGGTATGCTGGGGGTACGTTTGTACAGAGATGAAGGAAGCCATAGTTCAAATAGGATCATGGTTATGACCAGCTCACGTAACACGGAAACGTGCGCGTACGTCTGTCGGGCTCCTGTCCAGGAATCCGCAGCAAGCAACGCTGCTTCCAACTGTGGCTCCAGATATGACGACACAGAAGACAGAGGTGTGTTTGATTTATTTTAAGTGATTTGCAAAACACCTGTGGAACAACTGGACTAGCCTTGTATTTATACTCAGCTTAGTTTATTGATTGTATTTGCAGCTCTCTTCCCCGAAATGCACCCCTTCCAACATGCAGTTTTTTCCTGAATAGCTGTGAAGCTGATAGCTTATAAAAACTGATTAAGCTCTTTATGAGCACACCAGTTTGTTCAGATAACAAAAGGACATTCTAAATGTCATAATATTTTTTTTCCATGCTGAATTTCATACCACGACTACACTGAAATAAAAGATATTTCAGACCACACTGATAACTACAAAAAGGAATTTTTATAATGGCATAGCTCTAACCCCCCCTCAATGTTAAAAACAGCTATAATTTTTAACCTATAATCTATATAGTGAGAAATATAAAAGAAAATGGGGTTACTTAGTGATACACTAAATCCAAAATCCATGCATGATGCTTGGTAGGGTGTGCCACAGTCTTCAGTATCAGAGAGAAGAAAATTCATGCCTTGTCTAATTTTATTGAGTCCAAATCATTCCCTCCCACTGTGAGGAAAAGTTACACATTTTCCCCCCTCAACCCCTTTCTAAGAAAAATGTCTCAAGACACACACAGAGTTTATTTCAGACTCTGTTTCTACTACTCATCTGCTGAGCAAACCAACAGGCTAATTTGTGGATTAGTTCATCCACAGAGTACTTCAAGTGTTTTGGCTAAGAGGTATATGAAGAAACAGTGTTACCAAGTTAAATTCCTTCCTTTTTTTTTTTTTTTCTTCGCAGAAACAGCTGTCAACACTTACATCTACAGAACACCAGGATGTGCTGATGCATTAAGTAGCACAGCAGGTGTATTGGCTGTTGCAGGAGCATTCGGCAATAACCAGACAGTTAAGTACAATGTAAATGCTGTAGTTAATAGGGCAATAATATCAAAACATATTTGCAGTGCTGACAGTTCAGATTCTAATGAACCATGCACCAGTCAAACACAGGACCATCACGTAAAAGAATCACATTTCCAAGGTAAATTCATATTTCTCCTCGGCTCCCAACATTTTAAATTAACAGAATCTAATATTCCAAATTAACATGTCTCAAAATCTCTGTGAAACTACCAGATACATTCTCTACTTTAGCTGGATCAAATCAATGCATACCATGTATCTCCATGTAATTAAGAATAGAAAATAAAATGTTTTCCAATTTATGTAACTTTTTTTTTTACCTTCCAGTAGCTGCTTATCATTTTTGCTGCTTGTTTCATTTTCTTTCCAGCTTCTGTGCATTATTTTTGCAACATCCCACCTAGACTCTCTAAAAAAGACTTCACCCTTGGAAGCGTTAACACACCCTGAGAGTTTCACAGGACTCCTTACAGCCAGAGGCTCAGATGACATTCCTCCTTCCAAGGCAGAGAAACCAAGTCCCAGGCATGAAGTCAGAACTGACCCTGACAGCAGAAAATGTCTCACAGAAGCAGCAAATAGATGATTAAAGAACAGTTTCACAGAAAGGACGGATAAATATGCAAGCCACAGGTTATTTATTTTAAAATAATATTAGAACTCCCCTTAAACACCTACATAATTTTAAACTTTACCCTTCACACACCACGTGTTGATTAACACACATCTGTTACAATACAGAATATTAAACTTTCAGCCTCCAAAGCCTTAAGAACAGCAACTGGGCTACGGTCTTTGATGGGAGATCAGTCACTGAAGAAATACATGTCTGAACCTCAGTCTCTTGAGAATTTAAAAAGATTTATGTATTTACTTACTGTTTCTTAGAGTCCAAAGAAGCACACTATCCTGATCTAATAATGAAAATGGTATTCAATAGATCATAATGCCAGAAAGGTCCATTATGATAATCCAGTGCAATCTTCTGCATAGTACGCTGCCACGGATTTCATCCAGAGATTGCAATGGTTGACTGGAGTTAGAATTTAGCCTCTAAGTGCTTTTTATCTCTAACATCAAACTCGCTGCTATAAAACAAAACCCAATGAAGGTACGTTGAGTTCACAATTTACAAGTACTCCATTAAAATGCTCTTACTATAAAAGAAACAAAAATGACAGTAGAGCAAGTCTTCCTCATCTTTGTACTGGAATAAATCTAGTTATTTTACTGCCAAATCTAACTCAGATTTAAATTAATGTAAAAGACAAGATCATTTGAAAGCACTGTGGAGAATGATGTGAATACTACTAATTTACAATTCCTACAGGGAGAAGAATAAAGAAGTTATTTCAAGCTTCTCTGCATCCATATAAAATCATTTGTGGTCTTACAACTGCAAGAAAATCCATTTAGAAGATTCATTGACTTGTGTCAGGTAAAATACTAGTGACAGACTGTCACAGGAAATTGCAAGATACCTTCATGTGTGGTTTTATTCAATTTTCAGACTTAAAAAAATGCATTCAATTATTGACAGAATTGATCTGAAATGAACAACAAAAGAGGCAACAGAAGCCAATCCTTCTGTGGCCAGTGACTGCTTGGTATTACACTATACAAGCGTTATCATAATTGACCATTTGGTGGTTTGAATATTTATAAGCATTTCCCTGCACAGTCACTCATGTTTCCATTGAACACTAGCTTCCATTCATTCATTGCAATTTTTCCAAGAAGGAGATTTCTCTTAAAAAAAAAAAAAAAAAAACAAAAAAAAAAAACCACACAAACAATGAAAAAAGCACCCTGCAAGGGCTTGACTCTTCCTCACCATTTTACGCACAGAACCTGCATGGCAGAAACACTGAGCAGAGAGCAGCTGAAGTGCATGTTTTACTTTACAGAACCACAATATTTTACTCCAGCTTTCCTACAAAAGGAACGAGAGAGAACAGAGTCCTCTTTTTGGACCTGGTGACAAATACTCCCGTGGTGCACAAAGAATTATGACAAGTGTTTTGGCAGAGGACAAAACATCCTCGTACCTTTATAGTCTTCCATCTAAAAGCTTGTAGTTAAAGTAATGCCTGTGTTTGACTTTTAAAGTTGCAGTTATGTCTTGTACCAGTGCCAAGAGCACATCCCAAAGGGCTCTTCACATTTACTTCACACACATTTATAGTAACACAATCAGTGGACAGAGGGCAGATAGAGTGCACAAGAGAGGTTTTGTGAGCACCGTAACAGCAGCCATCCTCTTACGTTGTAATCTGAACTAGGCTGACCCGATGGGGACAGTCACTGCACCTACCTCCTGGTGATCCAAATTGCGACATTACTGCTTTGGTATAGGCTAACTGCAGGAAATCAACGCACCCGAGGAGCACAACATGAGTCAGCCCTTCTCTGACAAAGTGTTTCATTACTAACACTCACCTAAGGTATAATTTTTTCCTCAGAGAAAATTCGCTCCTTTACTTGTCTCTCATGAGATTATCTTTTGAAGAGGACCAAGCTGCTTGGTTTCATGAAGAGTTAAATCAGAAAGGTATTATGCATGGAATATCTGACCATAAATACAAGGCCAGCAAAAGTAATGAAACAGTGTGTGGTACACAGAACAGTTTTCCAAACTGAATCCTTCTCTAAATTTTCCATGGAAAAATATGGTACTCCTCAGTGTGACAATGCAAAATAAACACTGCAGCTTCTTAACAGAACTGTCATGACTTAAGCCTTTCAAATTGCTCCTCCATCTCATAGGAAGATGCCAGCATTCCTCTATCTGCTTATTTGCTTAACTGTTCCAAAAGTCTGCTTTTCTAAACAAATTACAGAGGTAAGTACCTTAATGCTATGTTATTCTCATTACTGAGGCACCATCCTCCCTACCCACTTTGGCGAGCCAAGCACAAGCTCTTGTTTATTGCCCGAGTATAAATTACAACACAAGTTTCTGCTAAACTAGAAGAAAGTCTAAGTAATATGTAGTTCTGAGTTTTTGCTCAGAAACCAAATTTTACTACTGCAAAGAAAAAAAAAAATTATGTAGTTTTCCCTCTCCAGGCTGTATGTGGGAATAGCACCTTTAAGATGAAACTGTAAGATACTCGAAATAATATAAATTTTGTTTAAAAGCAATAAAGGTATTTCCTGGAGAGCAGCTTGTAAAGCACATTTCATCTTATGGTTACAGAGAAGCATGTTTACATGCCAGTTAAATAGTAACAACGCTCAAAAATGCAGCTGGTAGAAAATCAGGAGACGTTCGTTAGGACAACAGGGCTTGTTTTCCCACAGCCTCTGCACCTTTATAGACTGGTACATCTTAAAAATAAAGCAGCATCATTCTTGTCTAGTAAAACCATCACATCTGCTTTAGGCGCACACAAACCATGACCAGGATGCAATTCATATTAAAAGGAAAACCAAAAAAAAACCCAAGTCCATACAAATCGATGGTTTTACTGTAAAGCTTGCTGACACGAAGATTAGAAATTGTAAAAGCTGGATCTTACCATTAGCATTTTTCCCACAGATGAGATGCTCATAAGGTTGCAACACTCCCCAAAGTTCAGCATCGTTGTTGATAACCATCTCCAGGATTTCAGCTGAGATCTCCCCTCCTCCACCATCTGGGCTCTGACTTGCCAAAACCCTACCCTTAATCTCGTCTACAAGGTTTTCCATGCAAGCGGTTAAAGAGATGGCTGCATATTCATGGATCCTAACTGAGATCCTGGTGTCCACCATCCACCTAAAAAACCTCCCCACTGAAAAGGTGAGGCCACATCTAGCTGATTTACCTTTCCTCAGTCCGTCTCCAGCGCTCATGCTGTACAGAGAGAGTGCCTTGACAGTCGCCAAGACACAGCTTTCTGACAACGACCAGCTCTGGATGAGTTTGATAGCACTCTGCACCTCAAACCTGGTGCACTTGGAGTGCATCACACTGAGCCGCTGAGCTTCCCTGGAGACCCTGATCAAGGCGCGTCTCAATAACTGCGAGAGCCTCCTGACAGCTTCCTGCGAAAAGGTTCTGATACTGCCATCTCCCTTCCCTTTTCGGAGTATTTTCCCAATGTCTTCATCAGTCCAAGGGTATTCCTCTAGATCCGGCAGTTTAGGACACTTGGAAAAGATATCTGCAACCTCGGGGTCTTCTGGCAGAACAGTGTTCACGGTATCCCAGCTGTTATTCCTACTGTTCATGGAGCCCGAGTAGTACCACCAGTTGCCTCTGTGCTGAGAAGAGGTGAAAGCTTGGGAATTGGACTTGGAAGAAGAGAGACTAAGGGACCTGCAGGAATCCCCTGCCCCATAACCAGAGTCCAAAGTTAAATCCTCCAGGGTCTTCAGAGTAGAGCTGTATATCCCAGCCATAGGAAAGACGGGTTAAGCCAACGGCAAAGAGCACGAAAGGTGAGGCTGGGGCAGATCCCTCCTGTGCCTACCGAGCCGGAGCCGCCTGCCCCACCAGCGGCGCGGGAGGCTTTGCAGCACAGCTGGAAGGAACCGGCTCTGCCGTAAGCCAGCTACCTCCATCCCGCGGGGAGGCTGCTCTCAGCCATCTTTCTGCCTCGGGAGGGACGGTTGGCGGCAACCGGCGATCGAAAAGCACCCGGCGGTGGGAGGCGCTGAGAAGCGGTGGGAGGCGCTGGGAAGCGCGGGGCCGGCGGAGGGCGCGGGGCGGGGCGGGCTCCGCGCGAGCCGCGCGGCGGGACACTTGGCTCCGGCTCCCACTCAACTTCTCCGCCGCGGGGCTGGCGGGCGCCCCGCCCCATGCAAATGACCTGCGGGGAGAAGAACCAATCAGCGACGCCGGCGGAAATGGTCTCCGCCAGTGACAGCCGAGAGGGGGCGGTCGGTATGCAAATAGCGCCGGCGGGGCGGGGCGTGGTGGTTGCGCGGGGGGTTGGGGGGGGGGGCGGGCAGCCGGGGCGCACCGCCGGCGGGACCGGGCGACCACCGGGGGCTTCGCTACCACCGGCCCCGCTCGCCCAGGGTGGCTGCCCGGCTCCCAGGAACGGTGCAATGACCGGGCCGGGCGCTGTGGTGGCTCCCCGGGGCGAGGGTCACGCGCGCCTGGCCCCGCGGGAGTCACGGCCTGAATGGAGGCTTGTGCTGGCGGCCGCGAAGCCGGTGTGCCGGCTCCTGAAAGGAGCCTTTGTGCGACGGTTTACACAGCCCTGACCTTGAACCGTGAGCTGGCTATGAAACAGAGGTGCCGGGTTTGTTTCTCTCCTCCCTCCGCCCGAGCGATGCTCCTGCCCGGACCGAGGGTGCCCTCCCTCGGCTGCACCGCGCCCGCACCGGAGTGGCCGTGGCAGGAGGAACCCGCATCGGGTCCTCAAGTTCTCGTCATTTAACCTTTAAATGCACTTTTCACAGCTTTCTACAAGTAAACCTCTCCCCCACACACACAAAGATCACAAGGCCGCTACTATTTACAGCCATCACGGCGTCCAGTCAGGCACAGCACCTTTGCACAGGCTGTGAAGCCCCAAATTCCACGAGCAATGGGTGACAAGGACCTGCTCAGGAGCCCCAAATTCCACGAGCAGTGGGTGACAAGGATCTGCCCCAGAGAGTGAAGGGGGCCAAGGGTCCGTTTAGTTAATGCTCAGCCTCATTTCACTCCTCCCCATGGGAAACTGCCGTGACTGCAAATATCTGTCATTTAGCCTACTTCAAGCACTGATTTTTCAACAGCTTTCTTATTTACAAACACAGTGCTTTACTTCTGCTCTATAAGATAAATAGAAGCTCATTTTCTCTCTCAAATTGTGTTTTATATTTAAAACCTGTGGAAGGAAACTTCAGAATTTCAGCTTAAACGTCAACTGTGATGACTCGCAGTAGCAATAGAGTAGACAGCATCCTCTGCTTAGGCAGCCTGGTCAGTATTTCTTGTGCTCTTGCAGAGTGTATGTATTTTTCTCCATTCTTTAACTAAATCAAACTTTAACCAATCAAAAATACCACGTGTTATGTCCTATTGTCTTTTAGTTGTATGAGGCCAAAAGTTTTCACTTGAAGTTGTCTAAATTTGTAGCACTAGGCTGACCACAGTGACACCCACTTCACAAGGCAACAATGAACAGGCCAAATGCGTTTACTTTTTTTTTTTTTTTTGTGGTTGGTTAAAAAGTGCCAAGGCAGGCACATTTAAAAAACTCTGAAGGAAAATATTTTACAGTCACACTCAGGCAGCAGCAATCTAAGTCTCAGTGTGGAATCCTTTCCCTTAACAACTCCTTGCAACAGAGGAAGCAAAAGGGTTGTGTTTGCGTACAACCTGACCTAGAGCGCAGCGTTTGCATATGAAGGCTGGAGGTAGCGAACAATTTGAGCAGATGTTGCTGCTGACCACTGATTTGCACAGCTGGCAACTCAATATTCCACAGATTTTTCTCCTATCTGGGGTACAAGAGATTTCCTACTTGAAAAGCATAATGCCTTATGGGATCTCGTTTTGTATTTTTGTACTGCTGTATACACAATGCTTAGTGTTAATGGAAAATATATCAGAACAACTATTAAATGTGAATCAAATACTTGAAAAATCATGTCTTATGCACTTCTGCTCACAGGATCAAGCAGCTTCTGTTTATACTAAAAGACAAAGTACTTAACACTGATTTCCCACTAGTTGACCCTCAAAATTGCTTTTTTTTAACATGATACCATCTTTTATCTTTCTTAGATCTAAGCCCAACTATAATTCAGCTCTTTGCTTTTTCATAACTTCTCCCCATGAGAACACAAACACAAAGCATAAAGGTGGCTAATAAAACCAGATGTAATTCTCCCAAAGTCCCAATTTATTTGAAAATCTTAACACTTCAGCATTCTACTTGTTCTTCACTGTCAGTTCAGAAATAGGTATTTTTACTACACAATTCTAATACCTCACTCAGTTGCTATTTTACAGATCAAAGCTAACTCTGCTATTTTATCACATTTTTCAGTCTTGAGCACTATTTTTAAGAGTTTCAAGCCCAGGAAAGATAACACAGCTGACAGTACACATGGTAAATAGGTACCTGAATGTAAGACAAGGCATTACTGATTCAAAGTACACAGTTTTAAGTCTCGTGCATTCAGTGTATTCACTTCTTTTAAAATTATCTTTCCACTATTACATCTGTATTTTATCCTATATATTAGGTACCATGGACTACTTCAGACTTCTTAACTGTGACTTTTGGTAGGTTACCCTGTGGTGTCAATCCTTCATGTCCCTACATCTCTCCAATGCTTCCTCAAAACAACGGTACTACGTGTTAGTTCCTGTCCGCATCTCTAAGATCATACACATTCGACTCGTGTTTCCACCCTGAACTCCAGCTGGAAGGGGAGCAGGCAGAAAGACCAATCTCTATCACTTCTTTCTCACTAGAAAGCCTCTGTGCTTTGTTTTGTGATGTCCATTTTCAAAAGCTTTCTCTAAAATTCATCCTGATCTATCTACATCGTAAGATTCATTTCAATCATAAAAGCAAGCATAAATTGCCACTGAAAATCACTACAGAGTTGGCCAATGAGAACTTGACATTATTTGGGAAAAAAACAGCTGTGCAAGTACTTGACACATTTCTACAAATCATTTCTATCCTTTCCCTTTATCACACTTCTCCAATACTCCCACACAGTTTGTTATTCCTATCATTCTAAGTAATTTAACAATACAAAAATCATCCATCTTAACAAGCAGTGTCTGCTTTCTTACTTCCCTCATGCAGTGTTTTCAGATTGTTAAGAGTTACACTACTTTCCATTTTTAGAATTTCACATACAGCATTTCCTTATACAATAACACTTTGCCTGATAAATCCATCTCTCCCTCTGCTGCAAAGCTATCACCAGCCTTTTCCAAAGACAAACAAACTGTGGAATCAAAGCCCCCAGGCATGGAAAGGATATTCCTTACTGAAGATTTAAACCTCAAGCTCCAAGATATCCAGCATAAAAACAAAACTGTGGAGGAAAAGGACCAGACAAATAAGGACTCCCTGCTAGCACTTCCCAGTTTTATGTGCACTATTTATCTGTGACAGAACAAGCTCATCACGTGTTGTGGTCTTCAGTGTTAATTCGCTATCTGTATCAGACACCTAGAAATATCCAAATTTGTAACAGGTTTACAAGAACAGACAAAAGAAGCATAAAAAGTGGAGGGAAATAATAAAATTATTTTCCTTTGAAAAGGAAGTAAATAGTTCACTTTCAGACCAGGAACACATATTTGTAACAAAACTATAGATTAGGTCATGAAAACTAAGGTATCTTTCCAGAAAGCAATTATTATACTGGGCTAACACAAAGTTGCCAACCCAAACAATCAAGATTACAAGTCATACAACAAAATGCCAATAAGAATAATTTAACATTCCTTGATTTATAAGGCACGATAAGTACTGGGCTCTTTTTGCATATGTTTCAACTGGAGCTGTTAGGGGTTGTGAATTATTTTTGTACAATAAAAGTCAACTTTCTATAGACAAGTTCTCAGAAACATTTCTCTCTAAAATTATAGTGTGATGGAAGCAAAAGGTATCAGAAGACTTTCAGGAATATAGCTGAAACAAATAAAGAAAGGCCCATAATAAAAATATGGCACTCTAGAAGCCCCATTTTATTCCACATAAAGAGTTCAGATAGACGTGTTATTCCACTGCTGCTAAAACTTTATCAGTCTGTAGTGTAAAACTCTACTTTTAAAATACATCAGAATTAATTAGAATTAAAAAGCATCAGCATTCTCTCTTACACAAATAGCAACTAGGTAAACAGCAACAAACCCTTTTAAAAATAATCAATCACTTGTTTTATATTTTTTATGGAAGCATGACAGTCAAAGCAAATGTAGAGCCCCCATGAACTTAATCTGTACCAAAAACTCCAAATCTTTTTAAAGTAGCCAATAACCAATCTGTTACTTGTTCAAACCACAAATTTCAGTGTATTCCTAGAAAATAACATTCATATATACACTACTGAGCAGTATAAACATCCCTTACCACTATATTGCATATAAATTTACTTTACTTACCTGAAGTAAAGAAAACTCAAGGTTTTCCACCAGGAAAAGGAAAACAAAACAGAACACCGAAACAAACAAGCAAAACAAAACAAAAAGAAAAGCAACAAAACACAACTATCCTCAGCGGAGGACTCAAAAAAAGCTGTTTGAATGGTGCAACCAAAGCCCTGCAGTAGTACCTTCAGATCACCTGGCAGAGGAGCCATTTCCAAGCTTTATTTAGTGCAGCTGTGGGTGGGCGTGTTAACGAGCCCAAAGGCTCGCCAGCTAGCCAGGCTTCTCCAGGGGACATGAACTGCTTTCGTGGTTATTGCTAGAAATTTCCTTCTCCAGCTGCTGCCTCTATTTTGAGCAAGTGCTAACTCTGTTTGCCCACTGTAAAAAGATGACATTTTCCTTATATAGCTACTTAACAGCATTTTATCTGCAATGTTCAGAGCTATATTTTTCAATAAACTGTAGCTCTGTTAACACTTGCTGCCCAATACCTGAAAATCAGTCTGAGCCCGTACACTAGAAGATGTGGGGGAAAAGCAGAGGTAAAGCATGACCAGCGCAGGTGAATCACATATGAAGTATAAATGACATAAAAAAAAAAAAAAAAAGTTTACTGCAGTTAATACATTTTGCATATTTTCAAAGCCACAGTGATAGAGAGATAATGTACATCTGGAGTTTTTTTCTACAGTACAGCAAAATCTCCATCCAGAAAAGCCCTCAATTTATTGTTTAACTGGAGTTGAGGGTCCAGTTCAGCAAGTTACCAAATGCCCACTGCTGACCTCACCAACTACCAAGTAATAACAGCGGTACCAGCTGTATCTTCCCAGCCGAAGAGAGAGATTTTCCAGGGTGTACAGCTTCGTTTTGTGCAGAATGGCCCTTTCAAAGTTTACAATCCTTACATTTTAGAATGTGTTAATTTGTAATTCATAGGTAAGTTTACTCGATAGCACTAATTAACATGTAAAAAGAGAACACAGAATCTCATGAATGTAGAATTTCAAGCCAAGCCTTTGTTCTTCAAAATCCTCAGAAATAATACTATCCCTTCTGTAAACTTTTCAAGTAGTTAGAACTCACTGAAAGCTTCTGCAGAAAGTACACTGAAGAAATCTTCAGGCTTGTTGGTAATAAATGGCAATGTTACATTCTCCCTACCTCGGTTTTATCTGTAATTTAGCACAGACTAAAACTACGTTTTGTTATTAACAATACCACAGAAACACTCCAGCCTAAAAAAATCCTGCTTATTTTTTTCCACTCTAGTATTTAGTCTAATAAAAGATATTACCTGTCTTTACATAAATTGCCTCACTGATATCCTTAGACTGTCAATAAAACAGAATTTCTCTTCCAAAGATCACTCTTCATTTTTTTTTCCAGTAAGATATATTTGCTTAGCATAGGAAATCGGCACAGGTTAGCTTTACTGTTATTTGTAATGACAGATAAAGTACTACTTCTCAAAATTAGTACTGTCAAGAAATAAGAAGGGGTCATGTCTATCGTGACTGTTAAGCAAGACCATTTAAAAAAAACTTTAATTGCTGAAGGCTATACAACAGCCCGTTTCTGACACACATTTTCAGATGTGAAAAGCATAAGAAACATTGAGAATCCATTAAGAAAATACCCTTTCTACTTTCAAAATCTGCCTTTTGTAGTAGATATAATTAGAAAGATAAGCAACTTGGAGTAAAATCTCTGTGCATATATACACTCAATTTCTTAAGATGAACAAAAAGTGGCTTTCTGCTGCTGCTCTATGGACAGCTTAACTGGCCAGCTTCGGCTCTACTGTGCTCCTCCAGAAGTCATTCAAAGCCACTAGCTACAAACTGGTCAGCCTCACCTTTCTCCTTGGGAAAAGGATGGAACAAATAATCCTGGAAACCATTTGCAAATACATTAAGGCCAGAGAAAAAGTGATTTAGAGTAGTCAACATTGATTTATGAAAAGGAAATGATGCCTGACTAACCTGACAGCCTTCTATGATGAAATCACTAACATGATGAATGAGGGAAGAGCCGTTAATATTGTTTATCCTCACTTCAGCAAGGCTTTACGACACATGATCCTGTAACATCCTAATTGGCAAAGTGATGAATTATAGCCTAGGTAAGTGGTCAGGGAGGCAGACTTCAAGTTGGCTGAGCTGCTGGGCTTAAAGGGTTGTGATCAGCATCACAAAGTTGAGCTGGAGGCCAGTTGGCAACTTTGCAGGTGGCAAAAATTGGGAGGAGTGATTGAGAGCAGGTGCTGCCATTCAGAGGGTCCTCAACAGGCTGAAGAAATGGTCAGACAGGAATTGCATGAAGTTCAGCAAAAGTAAGCACCAAGTCCTGCATCCAGGAAGGAATAACCCCATGCATCACTACATGCTGGGGGCTGCTCTGCTGGAAAACTACTTTGCATATAAATACCCAGGGGTCCTGGTGGACAACAAGTTGAACACGAGCTAGCAGAGCATCATGGTGGGAAAGCAAGCCAGCAGCATCCTGGACTGCATTAGGCAGAGCATTGCCAGCAGGTGGAGGGTGATCCCTCTCTCTAATCAGCACTGATGAGACACATCTGGATCCAGTCCTGGGCTCTCCAGTACAAGAGAGACATGGACATCCTAGAGCTAATCCAGCAAAGGGACCTAAAGTTGATTAGAGGATTGGGGTTTCTGTCATTTAATGAAAGGTTGAGAGACCTGGGACTGTTCAGCCTAGAGAAGGTGAGGGAGTATCTTTGCGTATAAATTAATACCTGATGGGGACAGAGAAAAGAAGGTAATGAGGCTCTTCTCATTGGTGTCCAGTGAAAGAACAAGAAGGAATAGGCCCAAACTGAAATACAAAAAAATCCTATTTAAACGTTAAAAAAAATCCAAGCCTTTTTATTGTGAGGGTAGTAAAACACTGGACCAGGTTGCCCAGGGAGGTTGTGGAGTCTCCATCCTCGGAGATATTCAAAATTCAACCGGACATAGTCCTGGACAACCTGCGTTAGCTGACCCTGCTATGAGGGTTGGACTAGATGATCTCCAGAGGTGCCTTCCAACCTCAACAATTCTGCAATTCTACGATTCCTGCTCTTCGCACTGTGAAGGATACCTAGATGAACACTTTTTAGCACAATTTTCCCTTTCCAAAGTCAGGTCCTCTGCCTACATTTGGAATCCCTCTCCTCAGTAGCGTTTCTAATGCTGCTGATGAATCCTTTTATCTTTAAACATTTCCAGTTAATTTAGTTTTCGAGCTCTCTTAATTCAGCACCCATTTTATAGGTGAAATCTTTAAATCATACGCTTTCTAAGAATTAAAGTAGTATTGAAGATGTTTCCTACACTTGTCAGATGTACGAGATAGCCTCCTTCCTCAGTAGGTGTTTCATGTATTATGCATTTAGGACATGCTGTTTGTTTCGAAAACATATTGAAGTAGGAAAAGCAAGCTAATCTTGAAAATAACCAGTGAGATTTCACTTAGCTTAAAATGTAATCCTCAACAAACATTGAAAATTTCTGTCCAGAAATTTGGAGTGTATGAAGACAAGTGGTGATATAAAATACTTTTTACTTTTAAATGTATCAGACAACTGAAGAAGTGTTGTAGTAAGCCTTACTTGGGAAGATTATGGACCTACGTTTGATCCTTTCATCATATGAATAACACAGTAAAACGATTGTGATGACAAATGGTGAAGAAAATTGTCAGAATATGAAAGACAAACATCTGAAAAATGCATTAAATTCCTGGATGATAACTTGGTACAGTATCAGACTTTCTCAATCACTAGCAGCAATGTCTTACCAGTGAGGGTTGGTAGGGGGAATCATATTATACCATCTGGAATGAGATCAAATGAAAGGGATAGAAGAGTATTTGCTTCATTACATGACATTATTCAAGACAAGTAGTGTACTGAAACTTAGAGGCCTGTTTTTCCACAACTTTTTTTCTCATTTCAGGTCTTACTGTTAATTAAAATTTTACAGTGCCTGCATTTTCTTTCTTACAGAGGGAAGAAACAACTAGAACATTCCTGGAGTCGATAGGTATTACCAAAATAGCTATAAATAGTGATGTTGTTCTTCAGCTATTTAACACCTATTAACTTATAATATTCAGTTATAAAGTTACAGCAGGATAAACTTTTCTAGCCACCTAGATACCTAGCTCTGATACAACACCAGGTCTGACAAGTCTATACATGATTAGCTACCAGTGTAAAATAATTCTTTGGAGGCATTTGCAATAATCTCGGTTATTTGGTCACAGGGTCACACATCATGTCTCCACTACAGTATCACATGTGTGTGGAAACCTGATACAGTTCCATGTGCCAGAATACTCACATATTTGGCTGAACTTCATGTCAAAACTGCACTTATTTACTATAGTCAGTCACTGGCTGTAATATTAACCTCTCTCATCAGGTACTTGATAGAGCAAATTACATGTATAAATTGCAATGGATGCGTGTCATGCTTCCTGGAACGTGTGTACGGAAATAATATTCATGTCTTCAACTCTCTCTTATTGGTCAGTAATACAGTATGGACAATAACATTATCAAGAGTCAACCACTGTGATCACAAAGTCAATGGAAAGACTAGCCATAGGCAGAGATTTATACTTAGTGTATTTTTCATAATTCTTAACAGCCAGGAAACTGTCAGGAAACCAAATAATCCCCCCAACACTGCTATAAAGTCAACGCCCCAGAGTGTGTCTGTCCATGCTGAGAATAGTGGTTATATACAATGGGAAACAATGCTGAAAAGGATTGACAGATGACAGGGGAAATGCAAGGGCAAACCCCAAGTCTTAAAAATGTCTTCTACCTTGTCTGGAATCTTTTAGAACCTTGGGACAACAGCTGCAGTATTTATTGTGGTACTGGCACACACCAGTCTAAGCAAGAGCCTCCTAACTGATGCAGGACCTCGTTCCACAAGGATCTTACCAGCCCTCAAAAGAGCTACTACTCCATCGTAGTCCATACAGCCTGTGTGCACAAATTCTGCTTCCCCCCGGTTGTGCTTAGAGCTTTATTTTCCCAAGGAATACCAAACTTCGTCGGAAGTTTCACAGTAACCCACTGCCGCCCTCTTGAGCCTGGATGTATGCAAATACCGCAACAACACTGCTTGAACTGCTCCAGGGTGTCGATCAAATGTGCAGTAATTCAATTCGATGCAAAATGAAAAACACTCACGGGAAAGATGAATACCAGCTTTCCCATTACTGTGTAAACAACTGCTGTTTGACACACCTCGTGGAAGGGGGGGTGCATGTGAACACGGAGGCACTGCATATGTGGCACTGTTTCAAACAGATCACGTCCTACGATACGGCACTATCACCACAAGGTGTCTTGCCTCAGAGTGATCAACAAGTGCGCAACGCTTTGCAGACATAACTGCTTAGAATCACTGCAGGATTGTCCAGCATAACACCTGAACTGCATGGTAGTGAAGCCCATGGCTTTCTATCTATAGATCTAGAGTTCTGCTTTCTTTCCTTATCCCCAGCATAAAGCCTCTGGAAGAGGGAGCACCCCTTTCTGTTCACAATATATTGGCAAGACAGAGACAGCCTAGTGCACTGTTGCAGACATCTGCTTCACAAAGACAAAACCTGCAATTTTGCATGAGGAGGAGGAGGTTTAAACTTACTCATTTGTAGATCATGTTCCCAGAGCAGCACCTGATGAAGTCATGAAAAGGTGTCATGCCTACTGACCTAGGCATCTCTCTGTGCAGTAACATGTCCCTGCACAAGAAAAAGGAAGGAAAAAGCAAGTGAGACAGGGATGGGAAAACAGAGTGAGGATAAGAATCAAGCTGACGCATGTTACGAGAAGTGCAATGTTGTAGTGGAGCTTTGCTGCTATATTTTTCTAACCTGTCCTCAGTGAGGAGTGAATCGAAAACTTTGTGATTCTTCAGGTGCCTCACTTTGAATTGGAATAAGCCTTTGAGATGATTAGCAGTGCACACTCCTGTTTGCTGTGGAGCTGGGATGCACTATGCTGTCCACTCTCAACGAATTGTTTTTACCAGTGCCCTACTAGGCCCCCTGTGCTCACTGTTGGCTAACTCTTGGGTGTGCAGCTACCTTGGATGCCTACTGTAAAAGGAGTAAACCAGCATCCCCTGTGCTGTGGGAGCACACCTGTCACCATGCATACAGTATTCCAGTCAGAAACAGAAATCCTAGGCTGAAGGTTAACACAAGAAGGCATGCTGGTGTTAAGTTGTCCTGTTTCTGTCCTTGTTTTGAGAGCCCTACACCAAAAGGTCAGTAGTGCCTACCTTGTCTTACACTGTATAGTCTGTAATGCCTGGAGTATTGTCCCTCCCATCCTTGCTAGGGTGACATGTGTGGCTTAGGGTGCCAGGCCCATGGGAAGATATCTTCTGTAATTAGGAACCTTGGAAAGGAGTTGAATAGGAAATGCATGTGCAAGCATTCAATAGGAAAAGACAGGAGATGTGATGACTATCCCTCCACCGAGATGATGTCACATAATTTAGGTAAAATGCATTCTAGCATGTTGTTGATGTTGTTTCCATAGGAAATACAGGTGGACTGGGGTTTGTACCCAGGGAGCACTGCTTTTTCTGATCTGTGCAGAAAAGTTTCCAAGGAGGCATATATACACATGGGAAGGTATGGATGCTTGTCAGAGCCATCTCTTGCCAGGAGGTGCACGCATCCCACTGTGTTTAATGCAGTCACATGCTCTCCTTCACATATATTCTGCTTTCATTTTCTGAAATGTAAAATGGCCCTGCTCACCACTATTGACAGAATTCAGGAGTGTCAAGCTGCCCTAAGGCCTGCCAGCAGGGTGTTAGGCTGGTGGTGCTGGAAGTGCAACCTCCAGGCTGGGCCAACTCCAGGTACAACAGAGCGATGTCCAAGTCTTCTCATGAACCCAAGCCAAAATGCTATAAACCCTTGATGGTTTTGTGTTGAGACTTACGGGCTTGTTTTTCAGGTTATCCTGAGCGTTGACAAGGTTGCTTGGCCGCCCTCCAGAAAGCCACGCTGCTTAGGCTAGGTGTGGTATGCTCTAGCGTGGAATAAGGCAGGGTGTGAAGCACATAAGAGTATGATGCCTTCTGGGGTGGCACTGGAGGACAGTCAGGCAGAGGTAGCCAGTCTTTGTGCAGTGCCCTCCATGCTGTCTTTAAGATTGTCTTTTTACTATTCTTTCAGACACACCAGGGCTTCATCAGCAAGGGACCTAGTACATTCAATCCAGAGAGACCCCAGGAGTGAACGAAGTACACAACTTAGACCTTCGCAGCCCAGGCCAAGGAGTGAGAGCTATGCAAAGGGGCAGTGCAGATGCATCCAGGAAATCCTCAGCACCACAAAGGGCACAGTAGCTAGGCTACTCATCCGGCACATATGGCTATTTTAAGTCTTGTCTAAATCTAGCATTTGAACTTAATTGTTCCAATATTCCATTAAACTCTTTGAGCCACCAACTATTTGCTGTTCTGGTTTGGTAGTGAATCAATAATAACATATTAAGCCAGCATAGCAGCAAAGGGCAAGCAAGAGACAGAGACAGACTGCTGCAGTATTATCACCATAGTACTCATCGGGAAGGTAGGAGAGAAAAGTTCAGAAACATTTGTGGGAAAAACTACAATCAATCAGTACTTCCAGCAACAAAATAATTACTAAAAGAATGCCAAACGTATTAGAATAAGGGGGAAAAACCACAATAAAACAATGTCTTCACTTGTGGAATTCTCTCTTCACTAAGAACTTCCTATCTTTACTTCATGACTCCTAATTTTCTTTTCTCTGATTTCTCTGATAAACTCAAGAGATTTTCGCTTTTTCTCTGATAAACTCAAGAGCCATTCCCAGTATCCACTAGAGAACCTTGCCTACCTGCATATAAACCTAGCATAGAATCTTATCAATTTTTCAGTTTGAGGTATACTTCATATTGTTTAAATACCTCAGAGTCAATATCATATAATGCTAATTTAGTAGATAAATGAGTGATTGCCCAAAATTAGGCTGAAATTTTAATAAAATTGTATCTAAAATTTATAAGGCATATATGAAAAGTGCTACATAACTCACCTAGCATGACCATTAATATTGACATTTTGATGAAAAAATAAAATGGAAAACAAAGATTTGTAACACTAGTAGGCCACTGAAACGTAGAAGTTTGAGGTAGAGGTAAAATCTTTCTCCCAAAGATTCTGTAACACAGTTTCAAAGAAATCTTTTTACTCTATATAACATCATAGCAGCACAGTAACTACTATTCTAGTATTCATCACCAAATTATATTGCCCATATTAAAAATTTTAAGAAACCTTGTTCAATAAGAAGATATAATCTCAGTATGTTGGAGCAGGAATTTGTGGTTTGACACTTACTGCCCAAGTGAGTGTACTAATTAATGAAAACTTTCTGAGTTTATATGACAGTCAACAAGTACCTTATATAATGCACTGTTCATACTTTTTCAGTATATGTGTTCCTAGTTTTTATGTGAACAAACAATATTTTACCATCTCACTATTCTTGTGAAGATGCTGAATATGTATACTGCCACATTTTTGCTACAGCAGAAGAGCATGCATACTTCCAACACAAAAAGTAAAATAATGTGGAAAACATTAGGGAAACAATCACATATTAAGGTTCCAAAACTCATTGTCAGTTCAGTACATGCACATGTAGCTGAGTTGTTAATTAGCACTATAGGCTCAGGAACCACTTAGTCGACACATAGCCTTAATAAACATAACACTGTCCACCTTCTCATATACCTAATTCCAGTTATGACACAGGGTTGCTTGCTATCATATAATCTAGGAATATTTTTCCAACAAGGAGACCGCTGACACAGGCCAATTTGTTATTGCCACTCAGGATGAAACATATGCTGTAAGCAATGGGCAGATAATTACCAACTCTCTTTTTTTCCACCTATATCATTGGGAAGGCACACCTGTGACACATCATCTGTAATAGAAGTATCGCAGAGCTATATAATGTTCTATGCACAGTACATCTCAGCAACTGGTCCTGAAAAAAGTATAAGAACAGTCTGCATGATTCAGTAACAGAGGGGCTGGTGCCAGGATGAAGTATGGGATCCATCAGCGCTCAATAAAATGATGAATTAGAGATGTGTCAGAGGTTGACAAGAGAATTAAATTACTTGAAGAATGATAGGTGGATGTCATAGGATGAGTCATTAGAACCGGATCACAACAAAAACCTCCTTGCTCAAATGCATTAAAATACAGGGGGGATAGACCAAGATCTAGCTCCAATCCATATGAAAATACTTGGCAATTAACTTCCAAGTACAACAGAGCCTTCTGTGGATAGTATATATTGGTTACAATACCTGTGACTGGTAAGCAGGAAGAGGAGCAAAAATATCAATACAGAAGAAGATGGTGAAAAGCCTCTGGAATCTGTCATGCAGACAGAAAATGAAGATATCTCAACCGTCTATATCTTGAAACCTATTTTCAGATTTCAGGAAAATGTATAAATAACAATACCAAACAGAAGAGGTGTTAGCACACTGTAAAAAAAAAAAAAAAAAAAAAAAGTTAACCTCCTCAGCCAAACAATACAATAACCAGAGGACTATTGAAAAATAGCTGTCTTCACTGTTGGTGAATTGAAAGTAATTGGTGGTCAAAACTTGGCCTAATTTTCAAGGTTGGTATCATGTAATACTCTTTCCTATTGCTATAAAAATTTATCAAACATTTTTGGACTAGAAGTATTGAAAAAGACAAAGGCAGCATATTCAGTGAAAAATGTGTATTCCTCTCAAAATTGTTTAGAAGTTCACATTATGAATCTAGACCCAACTGTGCTGTTCAAACACAGAATAAACACTGCTCTTAACCCAACAAAAATAGGAAATGCACATAAACAAAGCTGGATAGAATCCTGATCCATCACTGTAGATATGTTTAGAAGGTTTTAGTGTATTTATAAGTTTGATGGTTTGTAAGTCATGATCTATATTTAATTTTTATCCCTACATCATAAGTTTCTTGGCGATGTAAATGGCTTCTAAACTTATTGTAAACATCTTGTAAAGCCAGCCAGGGTACAGGGAACATTTAGCAGCTAGAAAAAACCACATCAATATAATTAACCTGGTACCTTAATGTCAACCTCCAGAAAAAAACCCAACAAACTAGTAATTTGTTGCAGTTTCCTGGTAAGTTTCACCACTTCTTGGTTGTCATGAAACAGCCAAGTTCTGTGCTGATAAGTCAAAATAACTATTATCTCTTCTAGCAACTTTTATAAAGCAGGTGCACATTTTAAAAACATAGCTCTCCATACACATAAAACCCAGACAATTTTTAGGATGTCTAAAACTGATTCAAATGTCTAACTAAATGCTATAAAGGCTACTGTAGTTATGGAATTATTTTGCTTTAGATGCTTCCAAAATTTCAACAAACCTATTTGAGGCAGTGAATTTTCTATGAACAGAAAACCTTAGAAAAATGAGGTCAAAATTACAGAAGAGAACTTTGGCTTTAAGAATCATCATGCCTAAACACATAGAAAAAATTCTGCTCCGTTTATTTTCCATGCATCTACCTGTGGCTAAAACAGTCAAGGGCTTGTCCAGGTCTTTTATTCTAGTTCAGCAGAAATCAAAAGTAGCACGTGGCAATTGTTTAACTTTTAAACAAAACAGTGGCCATCTTTGCAACCTATAATGATATATAACTAGTCAGTGTGAAAAACTGCTTTTATCAAGATGACTGGAACAACAACTCAGATGTTGCCATTACGCAGGACAGCTGGGGCAAAAGGCATCAGCAAGCTGCTGGCCATATGGCAGGCACTGTGGTGAACCAATTATTCCAGGCTAAAAGAGCTATTTTATATTTATCTAATATGCTACTAACAGTATTTCACTCTGACTCTGCCCCTTTCTTCTCTGAATCTCATAAGACCATGGAACTTTTTGTAGTCTTTCTTATTGTCAAAATTAAGATACGTAAGCAGATGGTATACACGCTTTTTGCCAGTACTCCAGCTTTAGATGCCTCTTATTATAATGTAAAATATACTGAGAATGACAGCTACTTAAAGTGAGAAAAAAAAGGCTAAAATATTCACACCAAAACAAAAACAGATTTTCAAAGGTACTGACAGCCTATAACTCCTATAAATTCAAACAATACTAATTAGTGTGCTAATACCCTAGGATTATTATTCCCTTGGTTCTATTTTCAACCATCTCAAGGGACAAACCTCAAGTCTTACATCTCTATTGCTGTTTTCCCTCTTAAACAGGGCAACTAAAGACACATACATATTTATTCTTCTATAATAAAGAAGATTCCTAAAACTGCATTTATTTCACAATTCATTGAAATTATCTTAAAAAATCTGAGTTATGTTCAGCATCTATTAATCAGCTAGTTTAAAGACAATGAAAATCAATCAGTGACAAGCTAGCTTCCATTACATTTTTTAAAGTGTCTGCATTTTCAGGACAAAAAAGTGAAAGAGAAAACATATAAAAATGCATGTGGATTATAATCATGTTAAACTTGAAAATATTATTATCTTAATGGAATCCTGGCAGGAAATCTCAGCACTGGAAATTTGCAACAATTACCTCCAGGTGATTCCATGGGAAACTAACCCATCAAGTCAGCACAGTAGATTATTATGTATGTAAAATGCTCACTGATACTCCAGCACACAAGGATCACGTGTACTTCTTACGGTTGTCACATGCATTGGAATAGTCTTTGATGTACCTCTGCTTGCAGAACGTCACATCTTTCACAACTGAAATAGCAAAGGATCAATACAGCCTTTTTTTAGATCCTAAACATTACTTAGATACCTAACTTAAATTGGTCATGTTTAACAGTTTTGACTTAGTGACTAAATAGTGTATGGAGAATTTCTAGCTACTTGCCTATTGGTTGCAAAGATAGTGACATTTCCTCTTTTTGTACCTTACAAATACAACACACCTTCTTCTTTGTCCTTCCTTGTTTCCCATTGTCCACATTTGCCACTGTTATAGCAAATCCATCTCATTCGTTGCCTTCCCACTGGCTGGTTTGCTTAGTTTTTTCCCCCATAAGCCTCCTGTGATCTTATTGTTGTCTCTTCCAGTTATAACCATGATATTATATTCATAGGAAAATTTAGAAATCACCACTGTAGAGAACAATGTATGATCAGATCGTTGATTTAGTACCAAAACTAACTGGAAGTTGAGGTATGAACCATGCTTAAATTCATCGTTACTGGTATTAGTCACCTTGCAACATAAATGTCAGGCATATATGCAATCTCTTTTGTTCACATTCTGTAGACCTCTAACGAAGCATGTATCAGGTACACCTTCCCACTTGTGGCATGGAATTCTACGTTTTAATCTGAAGTATTATGCTGAAATTTTTCAGCACAGCATCAAACTGTTCTTTCTTCTGCTTACAGATCATAGAACATATGCAATGGGCAGATTCTGTTCATACATCCAAGTAGCAGCTTCAGTTTAGTTCTTTTTATTGGCATATTAATGAATTGTATGAATAATCTCTGTGCATTAGTCTAGAGCCATACTGATTCATTTAGGCACAGACATATATCCAAAATTTTCAAAAGTACATATCTAATTTTTACTGGCAATGAAATAATAGCCAGATTTTCCAGTCCTGCTGGGCAGCCAACATTTTTAATTGCCTTTAAGTTTCTGAAAATTCAATTGGTTTGAAAAACCAGTTCATTTGGGATTATCTTCTTTCTACAAAATTAGAACATATAAAATGACGTCTATTGTATCAAGGTATCTCTTGGATCAAGCACCTATATTTATACATGCAAACATCCAGGAAGCCAGTTAAGCACTTCACTAATTTAAAGCGCATGTGACTAAGTCATACTGGATAGTTGACCCATTTAGAAGCTTAAGAGCTTCTGATTCTAACAACAGAAAAAAAAATATTGCTGTGTCTAGCTTTAAATCTTTTCTTATACAGAATGAAGCTTTAATGGGCAAAACCGTGTTTCAAAACAGAGGCTTTATTAACTGGTGTTAGGTAAATGCTTCAGACAGTACTACTAATAATACAAAGGACAATTGCAGGAAAATATTCATAAACTTACTTACTGGTGCTCTAGCTTGAAAGAAAATAAAATAAAAACAAATTCATTAACAAAAGAGAACTGTATTTATAGGATTCCTAGTTCCTAGGAATGAAATACAAATGAAAATGGAATGAAAATACAAAATGTAGATATCCAGAATGATTAATACATGTTTGAATACCTTACCACCTGAAAAGTGTTGCATTTCTTACTCTATTATTGTTCTTCTTTCAGTCATCTCAAGCAGTATATTGCAGCTATCTTCCCAGCACTAAATATGAAATTCAACTTCTTGATGATGAAGATCAGGAGTACTGTTTATGAAAATTAACAAATCATTGCAGAATACAAATATAGATGCATAAAATTCTCTTTTTGGCAAAAAATACTGCAAAATTTATTTTACTCTAGGACCGGTGCATCCATAGACATTTACTAATCACAGACATTATTAAAGTTTGAAGACATGGCTGCTCCAGAACCACTGAAGTCTTTATCATCTATGTAGAATGAAAGAAGCAGAGGAAAAGAAAAATATATTGTTTGAAAAGTATAAACTATTATCATTCTAACACACTTTTCTACTTTGGAGGTTGGTCTTTTACTCCAGTGGTTTAAATTAAGGCCTTGCTCTAGTAACTACAGCAGAGAATGGTGGAAAATTTCAAACACAAAAAAGAGGCTTCTTATCTGTCTTTTCCTGATTTTCTTCTACATGTGTTTTCTCAGAAGTCCACATTTTGTCTCTGCCATGCATCTCAGTATTTCACTCAATCAACCGACAGCCCAATATACATGTGCTATGTCTCATAAAAGCCAGCTTTTCCTTCCTGCCTCCTTACCTTTTCCACTAGTATCATTTGCTCAATTAACCCTTTAAAGTCCACATCCTCTGAAGATGTTATATTTCAGTGTTTTCCATTAGATCTAATGATTGACAATACAAAATTTAAAAGGCTACATATAATGCAAGTTACTGAATTATAAACTTATTGTGATAGCTTAATTAGTAAAATGTTTTCAGACATAACTTACTGAATATATACAGAGGTCCCCAGTTTATTATTATCTATCTCATATTTAATCTCTTCTCACCATATACTATGTTTAACAGCATCTGTCACCCAGGTGTTGGCTGGCTTTTACTGGGATGTCACATCTATCTAATTGCAAGTATGACATATGAAATTGTTTTGGGTGTGTATTGCCACTTTGTAATCAAAACAGACAATATGTTCCGACTACTGTATTACAATGGAAATGAATATGTCATTTCTATTAATATTTCTAAGCTTTTCTAAAATATATTAGCAACCTTTTTTCCCTGACTGTATTTGCCATACTTACCCCTCAACCCTCTGTCGTGTAAGTGAACAGTTAAGTAGTAGTGTATGTTCCTCTTTCAGTGTTTTTTCTGTTCCCTGATGCTTACATCAGATATGACAACAGTTGGATCGGTGAAAAAGTCATTTGTAGAGGTTCCTGAGGTACTACTGTAAATATCCCAAGGTTGGATATTTATAACAAATCCAATTATTATTTTGAGTCTTTAAAATATTTTCATTATATTACTTCATAGTTGGATGAGTTTGTTTCATGACTGAAAATATATTCAGTAATATCAATCATACTTTTATTATGTGAGCCTAAAACAGAGTCTCTATTTTTTTCTTCTGGACATTATTCCTTGCAACACAAGTAGAAAATGTATCCAATCCTTATCTCTACATACATAATTTGGGGACTCTGGAAGATATAAATTGAATATCTTTCGTAGAAAAAGAAAAAACCTAAATTTCCCAATCCTGTGATAAGTGTTCTCAACAATCATCAGTTTTATTAAAAATGAGCACCTTTTGCCTTGTGTTTCTCTTTCCTGATTTTTTTTTAGAATAGAAGTCACTGTGGCCCCCATGCTATGTGCTGAAGTTAAATGCTTCGGCTATGTAGTAGAGGTATTCTGAGTACATCTACTCAACAGAGGTTGTAGAGAACATGGGAACATTTAGGAATATGATTTAATTATTAGCAAGAGGTAGGTAGCAAGTCAGCCAGCCAAGATGGCCGATATACGTAGCATGAAAGCTTTAGGTGCCTATGTAACTTAATTAGCAGAGCAACAGACACTATTAACCTTCTACCTGATCATTCTCTTGGGTGTAACTGACTGAACTATGTGTAAATTTTATATAGCAGCATGACTGTGTGTGTGCAAGTGAGACTGACCTTGTAGTTTGTATTTAAACTCACTTTAAATACAGAAAACAAAATACAAATGCTAAGTATTATGACTTTTAATCTCTCAAAATCTTAATTAAGGGTGAAGTGTGGTTTGGATTATTCCTCAGAAAGACATTCAGCAACATAGAACCAGTCTCCCTAGGTAAATAAAGATGATTAATTTGGAATTGTTTGAAGTTTGTTTACTTAATGCATATATAACTGAAGGCTTACGCAGGCAAATAAGATGCCGCAGGAATCAAATATCAAAATAGTAGGGGGAAAAAAAGGAAATAGATACCCACAGCAAGGTACCTGTGGAATTTAAACCACTGCTTTCTTAACTGAAAATATAGAAGATTAAGGTGAGATGAGAGAAAAATTTCATATTTGTTTCACACTTCACTTAGCTTTGTATATGACCTTTCTTATCAAGCACAGTTGCTAAAGTGCAAACATTTTTGAAAAATATATGCAATTGATGTTGCCATCTGCTCCCTTTTGAAATTTCTTTTGCATATTTTCTTCAACAATTTTTAATCTCCTCTTGTTTTTTTAGGCACACATACACGTGTGCATACACACATATATCTTCTCTAGCAATACAGTTATAATAAGAAGGGGAAAGAGAAGCAGTTTTTGCAAGTTACTCCTATTTTGAAACATTTGTGACAAGAAAGTTTATCTACACATTTGTTGACAGGAAATGTTAAACTTTAAGGGAAAAGCAAACAATAACTCTTCATGAAAATGCCCACATTTCCCTCATTTTGCTGATTAAGCAAACTGAAATACCAATTACTTGATTTAAAAAAATGTGTGTATGCATTCTTAGTCTATAGGACTCATCAATCAGTTCTTTCTCATGAAAAGACCATTTTTTTATAAAACGGTCATCTTAAAAAATAAAAGCTGTATGGAAGAACACCACATAAGGCTGAGTGAGTACCTGAAAAGATCATTAAATGTTCTCAGAAAGGGCTGATGGAGAGGCCTACAAACAGCTTCCAGACTTGGCGCTAGCACCTTGAAAATGAAGTTTTCTGCGGGTTAAGACCTTGTTGTGAAGCTTGGATACTGTTTTCTTTGGCTGATAATATAGTTTCTTGCTATGTACAAAGACTGCTTAGGTTTTGGTGGATTTACTCCAGTTTAGGTTTACCAAGGATCTTCTGAGTGCAGTGGGAGTCTGGTACATGGAAGTGATCAGTGGTTGCACAGAAGGTGCAGTAGTAGGTATAGTCTGATGATGTATATTTAGTATAAAAATATTAGAAGCATAGGTGATTGATCTTTCTTGCTCTTCTTTATGATGTGTGTTATCATGTTGAGGAATTAAAAATTATGAGACCTGAACACATGAAAGAAATGGTCCAAATAAGACTGAAGCAGAAAAAAAGGGAATTTGCTGTTCTTACCACTGAGAAAAAGGAACACCATGAGTAATATTCCCTATGTAGTACAGACCTGAATTTGGGAATCTTATCCCTCTAATACATCATCACACATACTAGATAAAGCAGTTGCCTGATTGAAATAATGAGCTAGATTATTCTTTGTATCTGCTAAGAGAAAAAATGTAGCTACAGTCTTGCAGATAAGCGTTTTCCCTGTTTCATTTACTTCTGATAGGCTATGGGTAAAGAGAGCTGCTCTGCTTCATTGATGTAATATGTATTACGTGAAGAACCACACTGGGATTCTTATCAAGAATGATGGGGCGGGAAACCAAACCACCACACACACAAAACTTGTTGACTCAGTCGCTTTTATAAACCAGTACTCCTGCAACCACGTGTAGGTAATTTCTGTTTGTTGAGATAGGTCTCCTATCTGCTATTATTACCCACAATAGTTGCCGTTAGGGAAAAATACATATATTTTAGTTCTCTAGCATGCATAGGTAGTCTTACCCACCTGTCTGGGTCCAAGACCTCATACAGAAGTATGAGCCATGAAGCGCAAACCCACAGAATAACTCATAGATGTAGATCTTCATCTACCTTTCAAGTACCCAGTGTCACGTAATCTAACTGTTTAAGGTATATTATTCCTGTTGCTGAAAGCTTTTGCCTCAGAAATAGGAAAATAACTGCCTGTTAACCACTTTTATCATCTGTAACACATCATTTAGGCACAAAGAACCCAGTATTATGAATGTTACAGTACAAGGGACAGACCTATGGGCTGTAGTGCAGAAAACTCAGCACACAAAGGCAGTGCTTTAAGGAGCAAACTACAGTTGCCTAACAGAACCGTATTTACCTCATTATTTGTAAGTATAACCCAGGGAGTTTTCTTATTAATTCAGGAGTGGGGTTTTTTTAAGGTCCTAAATTCAGGCCTCCAAAGAAATACTGTTTACAATTGGGCAGATATGAATTATAATGTTAAACACCTGTGCCTGATTTGAGGTACACATACAGGAACGAACATTTAGCTATACACTTGGCCCCCTGGACTTTTCAATTTATAACACTTTTTCCGGCTGAAACAAACCCTATCTCTGAAACTCCTGAAGTAATTGCTGTTTTCACAGTGCCCTCATCCTGTAATTTCCTACGCCACTGAGTAACTTCTCACCAATCAGCAGCTTTAGAAAGTTCCGACAGCTCAAAACTGAAAACACCAAAAATTAAACTACTTGCACGGCTAACTACCCACATTCAAGCTCAAATAACAAGGGAACAACCTCCCTGCAGCCCCTCACTCGCCTGTCGCCGTCCCTCACAAGCAACGGCAGCGGGCTGCCTCCGGCACCCCCCCCCCCCCCCAACCGCCCTGATTGACGTTTCCCTCACCCATTCACAGATCGCTCTGCCCGATGGGCGCGGCGCTATTGGTCGGGGAGGTAGCGGGGGGCGGGCGCAGCGTTGGGGTAGAAGCCGGAGGGGCAGGAGCTCCCGCTACCTGCCGCGGCTGCGGGGCGGGGGCGGCGGTGGCTGCTCGCGGGGTCACCGCTCCGGCAGCGAGCCCAAGCCCGCCTGGCTTTTGTTTCTCTCCGCGCCCGCGTTCCCACCGCGCCGCCTTTTCCTGTCTTGGGGGTCGCCTAAGCTTGCAAAATGGCTGACAGCAGGGACGACGCCTCGGACCAGCTGAAGCAGTGGCGGAACCAGCGGGGCTCGCAGGTATCCGGCGGGGTCTGAGGAGTTGCTCCCCTCGGCGCCCCGCTCTCCCTCCGGTCCGGTTCGCCGTTCGGTAACGGTCCGGCCCGCCGTGAGGGGGATGGCGGAGGGGTGGTGGCTCCGCGGGCGGGGTTACCCCCTTCCCGGGAGGGCGCAGAGCCCGGGGGCCCTGAGCTGAGGGAAGGCGGCGGGGCCGGACAGGGCCTGGGGGCCGCGGTGCTCCGCGGCCGGGTTGTCTGGCGGGGGGCGAGGCGTCCTCGGCCCGTAACGGGGAGCGCTCGTCCGGGAAAAGCCTGGCGCGAAGGGGCTGGCGGCTGCCAGCTGGCCGGAGGGACAAGGGCGGTCAGCGCTGCTGGCACTCGGCTCTGCCCTGTCCGCAGCTTCTTTTAGGCAGGAATGGGGGTTTTCTGCGCCTGAGCAGCCAGGTCCTCCTTGGACAGAGATACTAGTTTTTTTTTTTTTTTTTTTTCATTATTTTTTTTTTTCGTCTCAGATACTCACATTTCCAATTCTGCTATTACATTAATAGAAGCCAGTAAAAATGTAATTAGGGAATAAAGTAAAATATAAAGTACATTCAGCAATCTGTGGAGACTTGTTTGCCAGGTTGAAGTGGATTGAGGCAAGGGGCTGACTGAAATTGTAAGAATGTGTAATCAACAGCATGACTTTCAATTTGCTGAAGATATGGAATATGCTTCAGAGATTTGGGTGAATGTATAAATGCTGCAAGACTTGATTTCCCTTCTTCAAATCACTGTAATAATTTCTACTATGTATTTTCTGACAGAAAATTGGTCTTAAATACTTTTTCTGCTGGTTATGCTAAGTAGCAGTCTTACAAGACACAAATGGATACTTCACTTCCCACTGCTTGTAGTTGTTAAGTCATCTTGATTTCATTTTTTTCCCCTTGATTCTAAAAGGTACTGTATGAAAACTACTTTCTAGTAATGAACTGTGACTTCCGACATACTCTAGCATGCTTTATAATATTTTATTTTTGTACCACGAGTATTACTTTTTGTATGGATGTTGTTTTTTTCTGGAACAAAGCAGTATTTGAATACAGGCCAAGGTTAATTTGAAGATTGGGAGGCAACCCAAAGTCTGTGTTGCATAAGGAGTCATGAGACCTTAAGATAGAAAGTAGGGAGGACTTATTAGAATTTTAAAGTGACTTGTTTAAGGTGCAAAGTATCAGTAATGCCTGGAAGTATGTACTTTGATGTATGGTCTTTACAACAGCTGTGACTAAAATTCTCCTGGCTTTGTTTCCCTCCTTTCTGTCATGGTGGGTTAGTGCTGTAATGAAATACACATGTAGATTTGAAAGTTCTTATCTTGTAAGGTTTTGACTGTATGCAGCTCCCAACTGTATGAAAATATAGGCATCAAACAAACTCAAGTCCAAAAGTGGTACAAGAATTCTTCTTAAAACTTAAAACTACTGTGTTTTTTTTAACTCTCCCTTTACACTGATGGAACTGGTTTTGTGTGCCCCACATAACACTATCCTGAAACTAAAGTGAATATATCCTAACATTAAAAAAAAGTGTTTGTACTTCTAATGTGAATGCTGGAAAGAACCTTTCACAAAGTCTGCCTACACAAAAGAGACTGTACAGCAAAAGAGCTGTTAAATTCTTTTATGGGTTTAGTTTGAAAAATTTGTGATTTTAGTTACTACTTCTAGTAGTCCTAAATGTTAGCATTACAGAAGTGGTTTCTTAGACAATAGTATAGCCTGTTGGTTTGTGAAGGGCTGCTTTACCTCTACAAACCTTCTAGTCTTTGCATGCATAGTTTACAAATAAAGTGCAAGGGTTTTTTCTATCCTTGAGGTAATCAAATGGAAGGTATTAAAAAGGTGAATCAGGACTCAAAAAGTCTCCTTAAGACTAAGGATACATTTTTTTTTTTTTTTCCCCTTGTCTTTTACCAAGCTCTTGAAAGGACTTTGTAGAGGAGAAAGTCACAGGTGTTGATGTATGCATTATAGTCCTACCACTGCATGGTTAAACCTACTGGGCTGCTTAGAATTTATGAAGAACTCCGAGATAAACAGGACTCTAGTTCAGCATAACTTTTGTGTTTTTCAGTAGACTGATTGAAACTTAGTCACTGCTTCAAGATGACATAAACATTAGTGACTTTAAAAAGTCACTGTATGGACTGGAGGGGTCTTAAGAACTGTGGCTCCTTGTGAAAAAGAGCCACTGGAGTCCAGTCCAAGTTTGTTTTTCTTAGAATTATAGTAGTCAGTATTCATAAATGGTGCTGAAGCTGTTCACAGGGTTTTTTAGTGATGGACTGCCTTAGAGTGAGGAGGAAGTGGAAGTCTCTGTGTGAATGCAGAACACGTGGGAAGGATGGAAGTGTCTGTAATGAACGGTAACACAAGAAGGTTGGAGAGGAAAATGCAGAAGCTTAGGACACCATTGGTAGGATCCATTTTAGCTCATCACATTACAATGAGCTTGACTGTCTTAAATGAGTATGGCGGAGTCATCAATATGAAAAAAATCAAGCAATTTATGGTTAGGAAAAATAATACACTGGGTTTTATCTGTGAGAAACTTGAAGCTTTTAATCAGCAAAACTAATGAAAATAAAAGAAAAATGTTGGTAGTGCTGGAAGCCAGATACAAAAAACAAAAACAAAACAAACAAACAAAAAAACCCAAACAAACAAACACAAAAAACAAAACAAACAAAAAACCAACAGTTCTCCCTAAGGAAACGGCAAAAAATCCTTGACCAAAAAGTTAAATGTCATGATGTGTGAGCATTTTGCAGTCTTATCATCTGCAACTGTACTGTGTTCTAAGAAAGAGTTCTTCAAAGCACAGGCTTAGAGTGGGTGTCAGGACGGGTTCCTTGTAGCTTTCTTGCCTCAGTACAGAAAATAGATCAGGATATTGAGCTGACAGTATAATTACATTAATTTGTGTTTCGTGAATATTTTACATTTACTAGTCTGAATTATGAGATGGATGAATGAGCTTTTTCCCCGAAGTTCCTTTAGTATGGTGGTGTCACGCTAGTTGCTGTAATATATGAAATTAAATTCTAATTCAAAAAGTTCATTTGTAGTGGCAATTTAAGTATTTTCTAGTTTAAGGTAATAGCTAGAACATAATAAAGAATACCTGTTCGAGGGTGCTATATTATATGTTAGGGTAGAACTTTAAGAAGTTGAACTCTTAGAACTTCCCGTGCAGTCTGACTAGGTGATTTCTCAAAGTGAACAGTGAAAACTTTGGCTCATTTAAAACTGAGCAAAATATAAGGTAGGAAGCATATGATACATAAGCAGTGGAATGAATACTGAGAACAGTTTCTATTCTTGCATATTTCCCTTGACAAACTATAGATAATGTTTTGATTTAAGCAGATATTCCTTTGACTTAAGTAAACTTTAAATAAAGCTAAAGTGGTAACATCCCTGTAAGTTTCTGAACATCCATTTCCTGTTTGTAACCAGATATATATTGGCTTTTTAAAATGTTTGTACAAATTTCAGTGTAAGTTAGGATGTTAAGCATATTTCAGGAGTTGAATTTATGTTTATGGCTTTATGCTAATGAAGTGGTGAACTTAAGAATAAAGAACCTAGAAATTTGGGGAATTCAAGCCAGGTAGAGTAGTGTGGGTTGCATATTAGTAAGAACATATTGGGAATGCAGTTATCCTGTCAAATGCCTTTCATGTGGTTGTTCGTGTACCCGAGTTAAACAAAGGTGTATATAACACCCTGTATACTCTGCCTCATCCAGTCTTGGGTTGTAGATATGAATAATTGTTCTTTCCCTTGCCTTTGTGGGTTGCCTCTTGGGGGAAAAAGAACGTGGAGGCTAGTCCAGTTCAGTATACTCTTCCATGAAATACAGATGGGAATTTTGTCTGTATACAGTAATTAAATGCTTAAAGCAGATCTTAGATTGTCAGTATAAAAATTGGAACCCCATCAAGTTGTTGATATAGTAGTGAAGGCTTTCTCATCAAGAGTTACTTTTTCCTTCTCTTCACTGTCCCTTTTCATTTATAGAACTTTAAAAGGAGAAGTAGTCAGGAGGGGATGAGTGAGTTTATTCCGGTGCTTCTCCCGCGGTTCAGGTGCGTGGATGCTACTGGCAGAAGGTGGTGGTCATAATCTGTGATTCAGATATTTGAACTCACCCTGCTGCAAACTGTTTTTTTGGTGGTTTTTTTTTTTTTTTTTTTCTTTGTATTAACTTCTATTCTGTTCTTCTAAGTCCTTTACAAGCATAGTCCTGGCTCCTAACATTTAGTGTACTCCAGGAAAAACTGACACCCGTAATCATCAGGTCTCTGGAGCTGATGTACCTTTCTTGCTGTGTTTTCTACAGTACCCAGTAAAATAGGATTGTCACCTTAGAGGAGCATTATGACCCCATATGTAATGCAGATGAAGTCTTTTCTACTGGGATTTTTTAAGAAAGTGGGAGTATGCTCAACTATACTGCTGCAGAGTTCCAGTAGGCATTTTTGAAGTTGTCTTAGAGTGGCTGCTTTTTGAGGTACAGGGTCACTCCTACCGTACAAGATGCTGCAGCTCTAAGTAGCCTACAAGAATAGTTGACTTAAACTTGGTATGGAAGAGAGGGGAAAAGAATGACTATGGGCTCTCTTGGGCAGTTTCTTTAAAGACAATAATGATGTTAGTAAAAAAAAAAAATAAAATTGTGGTTTGCTGTTCTTTTGACAGGTTTTCTGTTGGCAGTAGAGCTTCTCAGGGCTTTTGTTAGTCTTAGTCCTCCTATGGTTCAAGAGTCTAGAATGATGATTCCTCAAGTGTTCTTGCTTATGGCATTTTTCCAGCGCTCTTCCAGACCAACAGTAGCCATGGGTACCCCTTTTTAGTCCTCATGCTGCGTGACTGTAGTTCTTTCCTTATGCCTCCATCCACGTAGTGACATTACCTCCTTTCTCTCCTATCTCTCTTATTACTTTTCAGCAGCTACTCCTTTTCTAGCTTTCTCTTCCCTTCTCTCCTGTTGAGATGGGGGCAAACTGAGCCTTAATCCATGTTTTAAGGTTGACACTTCGTATTTTTTGTGAAGCAAGATAGATAAACTTAACAAGTAGTATTTCTGAACCATGGAAAAATTTATTGGATAATACATGATTTGAACTCCCCTTCTTAAATAGTCCCAGACATAGTATGGTGGTGATATAGTTAGACATCTATATTTTCTGTAACCAGTTCAGGAATCTTATGTCACTTTGCTATATATCTGTTAATATGTCCTGTGACACAAAATGGTTGAACACATGCACATTGTGTGACATAAATATAGAGGGGTTTTAATTTTTGGTTTTGTGATATTGACTGTCTCTTGCTTTCAGAAACCAGACGTCTTGACCACTGGTGCTGGGAACCCAGTAGGAGATAAGCTTAATATTCTGACAGTAGGGCCACGTGGACCTCTTCTTGTGCAAGATGTTGTTTTCACTGATGAGATGGCTCATTTTGACAGGGAGAGGATTCCTGAAAGAGTTGTGCATGCAAAAGGGGCAGGTATGTTTAAAAACACATATGTTTTCTAGGAACAGAATAAGACTTCAGAAAGCTTTTGAGTTAACATGTAGATTGTGACATAAATTGCATTATATTATCTAGAATTTAGTATTATAGATTATAATAAAAAAAAAAAACATAGCAACAACAGTAGTAAGGCCTGGTTTAAAAGAACTTAGTGCCAAAACTTGAAGCACTGAATAACCACTAAAAAAAAAAGAGCTGAAACATAGTGTTAGCCCTTAGATTTTTAATGTATTTGCTGTAATCTCTGCTTCCTCTATCTGTTCCTCCATAGTATGCCATTCCTCTGGAAGGGAAGACTTGCCTGTCTCTATTTTAATGTCTGTTTGTATATTATTTGATAGAGATTCTTGTCTTTGTCATCCAAAGTATCTGTCTGCCAAAGCAAGATGATGATCTAATAGTTAAATTAAAAAAAAAAAAAAAAAAAAAAAAAAAAACCAAACACACACCAACCAAAAACAAAACTCAACCAACTTGTTTTAAAGTTTGTTCTTGATCTCAGTAGGGTAGAACTGGCACCTCTGATTTCTGTTACGCATTGCCCTAGAAGAAGAAAATACAGGACTGAATTTATAATGTGAATGTATGTGGAAAAAATTCCTCTGTGGGGGTGTGAAGAATTTTGTTGCTTCATCCAGGTTACGGGTGGACCATAAATTCTGCAGTAGACATCAGGTTTAAAGAAATACTTATCTTGCTCTGAGATAAATATGCAAATCTTGTCAGAAGAGCATCCAAAAAGCTACTGTTTTTAATTTTGCACAGTAGAAAGGAGGTCTGTATTGCTGCTGGGAACTGGTAAGTCAGTTAAGGAGGGGAGGGTGAACACCATGTGAATAGTAGTTTGTGTTAAGTAAGCTTCATTTTGTGAAAATAGATTGAGTGCTTTTAGTGCATAGAAATGAACTGTGTTTAAGCTGGTGTATTTCCATGTTCTGTTTTGACTTGAAGTTTTATGTTGGACCACAACAGAATAACAGACACACTGTTACTGTTACTTCCATGAGTGGAAGAAAGGTATTTAGATCTGATATTTTGATATTGCTTCTCTTCAGGAGCCTTTGGCTATTTTGAAGTCACTCATGATATTACCCAGTATTGCAAAGCAAAAGTGTTTGAACACATTGGAAAAAGAACTCCGATTGCTATACGATTCTCCACTGTTGGTAAGGCCCTAAAGTTATCGTGTACCTTACACATGTGCTGTAGTTACACTGATAGCAATGTTTGCATTGTGGAGCACTTAAGGTAGTTTGAAATGCTTTCTGCCAACCAGTCCCTCTTCTATGAATTTAATTTAAATTGTAAGACCTTAAGCAGCTACTGCATCTTTCTGTCAGAGCTCTCTTTAGATGCTTTTCCATCTGGAATGTGAGAGAAAGGGTAGCCTGAGCTATTTTTTTTTTTCCTGATGGAAAGCTTGCTTTGTTTCTGGACAGATCTTTATCAACACTTGCATACTGCAGTTTAACACTTGAAAGTTAAATATCTGTAATCTCCTATGCTGTAGGAATGTTTTGGGGATGCATGCTGTAAAGTTATATATCTTTACTAGGCAAAGAAAAATAAACAATCTTCCATAAATAAATTCTTATTTCTTAGAGCTGAATGCGTAAACTAGCAAAATCTTAAATGATACTAGTTAAAACAGGCCTTAGGATCAGTATCTTGTCTGACAGAAAAATGATCTTTCAAAATATATGTGTTACTACTTTATTTAAAAGAAAAGAAATGCTAATGAGTATTCAGTTCTGGAAGTAGTATTGGAGAGAAAACAGTAGACCAACAAGGCTCAAGGAGCTGCTGCTTTTGGCCAGCTGGCTTTTTCCTGTGTCACCAAAACCGAAGGGGTCACAGAATGGCATATGGGGAAAGACACGCGGCCGCGTTTGATCTGTGGACTGTGTGCTGAAGTACGTTGTTGCATCGTTACCTTTCCTTTCCCTGCTCTGTTTGAACATGTTGCTCCCTAGCTATTCTGTAGTACACAATTACTATTTTTTTATGAGAGAATGAGTAGTGTCCTTGTTATTTCATCATGCTTAGCATTAGCTGTTCCTGAGTACTTCTGGGACGCTTTTGCTCTAGTATAAAGTTACCCATTGAAAGGACTGTTTTGGTTAAAGCTGGCAGGGAATTAAAAGGGTTACAACTCTTCTATAATAAGTTCCCTTTTTATTAAGCACACTATTTAAATTGAGAGCTTTCACACTGGGATTTCATGCACAGAAACTAATGTGGTTTTAGCTGATTCAGCCTTATAATCTGATGTTTACTTTTAGTGATAATGCAAGTTCCACTCTTAATTGGTTCAAGTGGATACGCTTGTCTTTTCTTTAACTGTGGCCCGAATGCTTGGGTGGGTGTCTGCTCACACTTTGGAAATGTCCAGTGCCTGAAGTGTTGTTGAAAATAAGCCCCAAATTCCTTGGTATAGAAAAGACTTTAATAAACTCCACTCTTTTAGGATTTTATGCTGTTTTTTCAAGCTCTGTGTTTTTATGCTTACAACTTGTCTGCATTTCCTATCATAACACTCCTGTATGTTCATGTGTTTCTTCAAGCTGGAGAATCTGGGTCAGCTGATACAGTTCGTGACCCTCGAGGCTTTGCAATGAAATTCTATACAGAAGAGGGTAACTGGGATCTTGTGGGAAATAATACTCCTATCTTTTTTATTCGGGATGCAATGTTGGTGAGTAAGTGCAAAAGATGACAATACTTTCTAAAAGAGTCCAAAAGTGCGTTCACATCTTGCTTCACTGAGAAGCAACAGTTGTTCTGACACACTTAAACGTTGTTTGTTAGATGGTCTGAACATTTTTTACTTGAAAAGGTGTTACTAAAAAAAAAAATAAAATTAAGAATTAATGCTTGATTACCTATGTGGATTCATACCACAAATAGCACACACATTTAATTGTGTTTGCTAGAGCACATGCTACAGCAGAATAGCTAGCAAGTAAATACATTATTATGTTTTTAACTTCAGATCTGATCAATTCCACTGGTGTTCAAATTAGCTGGTTTATTCTGTAGACAGTTTTTTTCATTCTGAGGCTGTTTGGGGGTGGGGGACACAGACAGGGGACTTTTCAATTTAAAAACTTCTTGCAAATTCTTTTTATTAAATCTGTTGGTGTTTTGTTTTGCTTTGTTTGTTTGTGTTTTTTGTCTTTTAGTACAAGTTTAACAGCACTTTAAGTAGAAGGACTTTCCTTGAGTGGTGGTGTTCCGCACAGATATACTTTATAGTATCTCTGCATTCATTTAAGTCAAATATTCAGTAAAGTTCAGATATACAAACTTGAAAAGGTTTTCCTCTCACTTTACTGGACAAATGAAAACATTCCTTAGCTTTGAACAGCTTGTTTGTCCTAATTGCAAATGTTTTACTTTCACAGACCAGTAAAATTGGGATAGTGAGTTTGGTTATAAAATCTATATGACAATAGATGACCTTTTTTTTGTTTTTTTGCAGTGATCATACAACTTTGTCTTGTCTTTCAGTGTGTTGTTCCTTCCATAGTTGTGTACTGAAAATACTGCTTGCCTTGTTTTGTACCAGGAGTTGCTTAATATACCTCATATCATTTGGAGCTGTTACAGAATAATTTTTTTCCCTCCCCCTCCCTTTTCCACTTCTGGACAAACTAGTTTCCGTCCTTCATCCATAGCCAAAAGAGGAACCCTCAGACTCATTTGAAGGATCCAGACATGATGTGGGATTTCTGGAGTCTTCGCCCTGAGTCTTTGCATCAAGTAATGTTCTCCTTTGACTTCATTTTGTATGATTAAGGAAATTGTTATGACAGCATATATTTTTAACTATCTATTTCCTGTGTTTTATCTAGAAGCCTACGTAATCTTTTAGGAACAGTCAAGATGAAAGGCCTATAATAGCTTTTAAGACTATTAGTACATGTATCTAGCCTTTTTCCTTTTGAAGACTCTATGAAATTCATGGGATTCTTCTGTTTTCATAATAATATTTTATATGGGGATGAAGGGAAAGTTGCTGTGTTTTCTAACACTAAAGCAGGGGAGATAATGGTGAACAGCAAAACTGTTAGAGAACAGTAGAATACTGAGAAAGCAATGCTATCATGTACAAGTTTATTTAAAGCTCCATATTGTGTACCACATTAGATCAACTCCAAAGATGACTAGAATTCACAGTGCATTCTAATTATTCTGAAATGTATTTGTATCTAAGAAGGTTATGCAGAAAAAGCTAATATAAAATTTAAAATGCAGTTGTAATTTTTTAGTAATTACTGGAAGGCTTCTTTATGAACCCATTTTCTTTTAATGGCAAAAAGAAAAACCACAAGCATTGTTTGAGATCATAAACCTGAAGAAAAGCAGCATTTTGGATATATTTGCGTGGTGGGGTGTTTACTGCTTGAAGACTTCAGAGAACTAGTTGTTAAGGATTTCAGTTTTCAAATTTTGTCTTTACCTGGAAAAAGTTCTTATTTATATTTAACTCAAATTATCCATGCTTCCTTACTCTGTGCTTATAGGGGAAGTTATAACATTACCACTAGGTTAATGTCTTGTACTTCACCAGGTATTTGATGTGGGCATAAAACTTCACATAGGTTTAATTCACAGTTGTTCTTTGTGCAAAACCAAAACTCTTCTTTCATTAACAGTCTTAAAACTGAAGCTAGAAATTCGTCAAGGAATACATAACATTAAGATATCCTCTGGCGATGCAGATTAGAGAAAAAGTTGATTTATTGCATTAACGGTCACTTTACTCTTAAACTGGTGAGTTCGTTAATATTGTTTGTTCCTTCTCTTTAGGTGTCTTTCTTGTTCAGCGATCGTGGTATTCCTGATGGCTATCGCCATATGAACGGATATGGGTCACATACTTTTAAACTGGTTAATGCTAGTGGAAGAGCAGTTTATTGCAAATTCCATGTCAAGGTATTGATGTTTTTTTCCAGTTATTTATTGGAAGTATATGTCATAGTGGATAAAAAAGCAGTTTAAATAGATTGTCTAAAAATACTCTGTGACTTTACAAGTTTAATTCAGAAAAGACTTGTTAGTGCATAGACCCAATCAGAAAAGTGTGTGTGTTTTTTTTTTTATATCTGTTCCATGCCTTTATCAAATATGATGAGCTTCATTGTTCCTGCTGTGACACAGTAGGTAGTTACTAGACTAGGAAAAACTCTTCATTGGGAAGCTGTCTCTTGTTATTGGAGAACACAGTCTGCTTGTGTGGTGAGCTCTGGGCACCTAGTTCAGCTTATTGCATTTCAGCCTCGTACTGCTGTGTGTTTTGGGCATGAAGCTGTGCAGCAACTTCCTGTCGGACTCCCTTGCTATCATTCAGTGCGGATGCAAGAATCCTCTAGCCCTTTGAAAGTGTGTTTTATTCAGTGTGTGATACATTCCCGTTTCATGTTCATGGCTACACAGTAGTTTGGATTCAGCAGGTGCTTCTTCAAGTAGAAGTTCTCTTGGTCTGGACCTGGTTTTTGTTCCCATTTACCTTCTGGTTATGAGCTGCACTGACTTAGTATTTTTAAGATGGCCTCGACTGTATACCAAAATGTAACTATTCTGTTTCCAAGAGCTCACAGAACCTCACAGAACTTCCATACTTTTCTGAGAAAGCAGCCTCTAGCACATCTTGCTTGAAAACAACTTGCCTTTGAAATTTTAAAGGCAATATAGTTTCTTACTTCATTAGGCTTTAGTGGAGGCTGGGTATCTACCTTTGAAGCAAGACTTTGGAAACCATTATGCTAAACTAAGAGGGATTGTGTAGCAGTTTTTAGCCTTCAAGTTGTCAGAATTTATTAAAGTGAGATTTTAGTTAGTGCTAAAGATGTCACAGAACTAGGGGTAAGGGTGGGAAATTGAGATTCATATAGAATCCAGAACTTTCAGTCCTGAGGGCTGCAACTTTTCCTTCAGATCACATGCCAACATAAAGTGATAAAAAAAGTAGGATGATGTGACCATAAAGGAGCACTCTGTTTTGTTAGGGGAGAGAGAAGACCTCTTTACTTGGATATGCTGGAGGAATCATACTTGGACATGGTCTTGCATTCTGCGGTATAGCATTACATATTTATTTCACTTTCTAATTTTTATCTGGAAGACAGCTGTTGAATGTACTATTTTTCTGAGCTCAAATTATTGGAGATTGGAATGTGGACAATTGCATTCTTAGATTATAAGTCTTGTTAAAGTACATTCTTATTAATGATTTCCGTAATACTTTCTGTTGTAACTGGTGCTATTGCTTTTACTGCTTTTAGACTGACCAGGGCATCAAAAATCTTTCTGTTGAAGAAGCAGGAAGATTGGCTTCTACTGATCCTGATTATGGAATACGTGATCTTTACAATGCCATTGCCAAGGGGGACTATCCATCCTGGTCTTTCTACATTCAAGTTATGACGTTTGAAGAAGCAGAGAAGTTTCCATTTAATCCTTTTGATTTAACTAAGGTATTTCTGATACTGTTAATATTCAATTTCAGCTAGTTTAAGAAAGGTCATGAAATCAAAATGTAGCAGACGCCAGGACTGAGTTTATCTATAAAAGTGTAACAGGTTCCATGGAGTATCACTGGTTTTTTACTAGTGCCTATTAATGAAGTTAGTTTGTCCTTTTTATTCTTCCCTTTTTTTTTTTTTTTCTAGTGTACTCTTTATTATATGGTCATGATGAGTTTAGAAATTCTGGAGATTAAAGTATATTGATGATCTATCTGATGTTACTCTTCCTCAGTGAAGTATGGATAGGGTTTGATTCCAGGCCTGTCGATTACAACTGCACTGCATTTCCCAAATGTGATCTCAGATCATACAGTCACACCCTGAGCTCGCTAATTTTAAGTGTTGTTGGTAATGTAGCTTCTGATTGTTGGTCTGATTTTGTCAGAATTCCAATTGCTGTTCCAAGGAATGGCTTATTGAAAGGTACTAACATAAATCTGTATTATTTTGGTTTTTTTTTCCACTAATATTGCTCTGCAAAAACGGCTAAAGACTTTTGAAATTGAAAGCAGAGGCTAAGATGACAAAGAAAAGGCTAATTAGGCTGGTTACATTTTGAAGTAGCTGAAAACAATCATGCTTCCAGTTCCACCTACAGTATTGCATTCCTGGGCAGTTTTTCAAGCGCCTGTGGGTATTTCATTTAAGTATTCAAGTGCTGAGATTATGCTGAGATGAGGCAATAAGTTGCATTAATACTCTGTATTAACTGCAAAAGATTTCTTAAAATAACACATTTCTCAAAACGTTTGTTAGCAAAATAAATTTCTTCAGTAATGTATTTTCTCAATCAAGACTTAAATCGGGCAAATGCTTCCTAGTAATTATTTAAGCTGTATAATAGTGTAATAATGTTGATTTTAACATATGTGTATTATATCTTTATAGATTTGGCCACATGGTGACTACCCTCTCATCCCTGTGGGAAAGCTTGTCTTGAACAGGAATCCTGTCAATTATTTTGTAGAGGTAGAACAGATGGCATATGATCCCAGCAACATGCCACCTGGCATTGAACCTAGCCCTGATAAAATGCTGCAGGTAAACTACAATGCATGTAAGATTTTACCTGAAGAGCATTACATTTGCTTTTCTGTTTATGAAAGCATTCCTATCCTTTGTGTAGCAGCAGTAAACCTGACAGATGGAAAGCAACTGATTTTTTTTTTTTTGTTTAATTTTATTTTGGTGGTGTTTTTTTAATGATCACTGTTTGATGTCCTCATCCGAAATTTAATATAAAGAGAACAGGAAAGAACTAAAGGAATATAAAGGAATAGAAAATCTAGAATTTAAAGGGCATCTGCAACAGCTATCAGAGTTAATGGGGAAATCTGTCAGTCTGTCAAGAAGTATGGGATAAAACCATAGCAGCAATGCATAATTTATTCATGCTCTTAAAGTATATCTTTGAATTATAAACTCTTAGGAGTATGAGAGGTGGACTTCAAATGCTTTAAAATACAGATATAACTAATCCCTGATACAAACCACAAGGCTGTTCTTTAGAATTAGTATCAGATTTCTTACAGGTCAAAATATCTGATAAGACCGGCTGCAGTAGACTAATCTGCCTGTGGAGTTGTGGATGTTTGCATGTTACACTTTTTCAGATTAAAACCAGATTGTTATTTCAAGTGATATCCATGGAAACAAGAAGATATTTTGACAGTTTTAACTGGATAAACTCTTGAACCATCATGCAGTTCTTTTGGTTTGCTCCTCTTTGCTTCCACAGACTTCAGTCTGTCGTCTTGGCATCCAGATGTCATTAGAACTGCTTCAGGTTCAGTTCAGTAAATAAATAAGGGACTAACATATTCCAGATGTAATCAATTTTAAAATCTAAGTTTGAAAGTAAGTAGGGGAATATTATATTATTCCGTAGTAACTTTTAGCACCACTGTAATAATTTTAATCTCTACTGTGTAACAGTTTTCCTGCTTCGGAAAAGGTTTAGCATTCTGAAATTGGTAAGAAATACCCAAGCTGCATAAATGCACTTCATCCTGCCATTCTTCACTAGTATTCCAGCAAAGTTAGTCTGTGGCCGAGTGTCACTTTAGACTGAAGTATGTGAGGAATATAAATGCAAAGGAAACAGTCTTATCTCTTTTACTATTTAATGTATGGTGCTTTGAATTGGCATATACCACTTAAATGATATCTTTCAGCAAGCAGTAGTTAATGTTATTGATAAATGTTTTAGGGTCGTCTTTTTTCGTATCCTGACACCCATAGACACCGTCTGGGACCTAACTATCTACAAATTCCTGTGAACTGCCCCTTCAGAACCCGTGTGGCCAATTACCAGAGAGATGGACCAATGTGCGTTTCTGACAACCAAGGTAGTGATGGAAATATATTTAAATATAGTGATATTTACACATGTACTGCAGAACTCTTTTCTGTTCACAGGGGATTTAAGATACTTGATAAACAAATGGGAGGTTTGGATATTACTGACTTACACTACAAGAAATGCTACTTTTTCTCCTTAACCACTCAGTGTCTCTTGTGACTTCTTCCACCAACTCAAACATCACTGTATAATTTCCTGAGCTTCAGACTTCCCAGTTTGTCGTCTTTTATGTGAAAACCGTTCCTTACCTCTTGTAGTCTTTGTCAACCTTTTGATACCTTTCCTTATATTACTAGGTCTTTGAGATCAGTTGGCCTCACATGTAGTTGTTATGAATCTACCACATGCTTCTTTCTGTAGAGTGCCCTAAATTTGTCCACTTGTCATCCCTAATACTCTTTAACTTGGCATTCACCAGCAACAGAAAGTAATTTACCTCAAACTGTCCAAATGAACCCAAGATCTATTTTGTGATAGGTAATGACATATCTTAGAATGCACGATTGTGCATGTATAAATTTGCATGCATTGCTATTCCCTGTGTGAATTATGTGGCAAATAAAATTGTTTTCTGAAAAGCCGTTTTGATGCACTGTTTTGGTAGCACGAGATTGTGTCAGTATAAATAGCTGGCTTAGATTTTGACTAGGTTAAACTTTGCAGGCACTAAACTGTCAATTTATTTGCTCCCTTTTCAGGTAACTTCATGAATGTGTTGAATAGTACTAGTCTTCATACAGATCCTTGAGGAGGGTCTACCTGATTAATTCTTACTACAAAAAGTGACCTTTTATTTCTCTGTTTGCTATGTTCTTGACATGATACTAATTGATGAAACACTGACTTTTATCCTGTTATCTCCTGTTTGAGGGATCTTGTTGAAAGCATTCTTAAATCAGCTGCATAGCCTTCGTTGCTCTTATTCATGTATCCACTGTATGTCTCTCATCACTCTTGTACAAGTATTGATAATCAAAACTTTGCTGTAGAACATAAGCATGCTTGTGTAGATTACAGAATGCGCTTTTTAAATCTTTTTTTAAGACTTTAAAAGAAGCACATGGATGTTCCTCATAACTTCAGCTTTGTGTGAAGTAGGTGATTAGTGGTTTTCAGTTCAATGTATGTAGCTTCTGCTTGCTACAAGTAGACTAATTTTTAATTTTGTAAACAATGGGGGAGAAAAGGTGTGTGTTTTTTTTTTTTTTTTCCTTGGTTCCTGAAAAGTATAATTTCTGTTATCTTTACATACTTGTTTAGAACGGGTGTGTATCTCTTATTAATCCAGGAAAGGAGACTTTATATGGATGTTTGGACAGGGGGTGGGGAGTTTTTTTAAAAAGTGTAAAAACCAAATGAAGCTTAAGCTGTGTTTAAAAACTTACAGATAGGCCTGTAAGAGAAAGGGGGGTTTACAGGAGAACACCCCCAGTCAAATGAATTCAGTAATGTCCCTAGTTTATGTTCCTTGGAAGACTTGTAAAAACACGTTTGTTAAAGGGGATGTAATTGAAGAAGTTCTAAAATATTAATTAAAATGCTGAAATATACCAGAGAAATAGTTTCACAGAAGTTAATTACTACCTCTTTGTTTCTACTCCTAGGCAAAAATCTATTATAAAAATAATAGAGATGATCTAAATGTCTTTGAGAAATCTGTGTTTTCATTTTCTAAATTTAAAGACTGACTTTCATACACTGAGTCTACTTTCTTAAACTGCTTTACTGTCTGATTTCCAACTGATTGTGAAAGACAAGAGTATAAATGCGAAGACTAGAACTTTAACTTCACCACTATTCAGCAGGTTATGTTCTGTCAGTGTTTGCCCATTAGTGACTGGTTTACACCTGAGAGTAAACAAGGATATACTTAAGCTATGCCTCATGTGAAAACCCCTGTATTCCCCTTGGCTATGAATTCTAATACTTGGTGAGGGAGGAGAGGAAAATATTTGTAAAATGAGAACTTGAAAACAGCTTCTCCTGTCTAAAACCAGGTAATAAGTTTGTTTTTATGGAGTTCTGTTAGCTTACTATGTGTTTAAAATAAACCCCCTACATAGTTAAGATTAACAGTGCTTCAGATAGGTAGATAAAAGTGTGTTTTTATGCTGCCTTTATCTAAAAATTTGTATGACTTACATGACTTTGTCTACTCAAATTGTCTGAGCAATAATGTTGTGAGAATGGCCAGACCTCCTTGTTTCTGAAACAAATCAATTTTTCCATCAAAAAGCTGTTGAAATTCTGTAGTAAGTGCTGTTGAGGACTGGCATGAAGACACAGCTCCTGATGTTCAGCTGTATGTTGACAGAACAACGCTGACAACTGTTTTTAATAAAGTGAATCATAATTGGGTAATAGATTTAGGTTCTTCTAGGCAATAGAACATTTTCTGTCTTCTGACTTAATCTGAGAGAGTTGTCATCTGATTGTTTTGGGTTTTTTTTTTGGGGTGATGGTTGTTTGTCTTCAGGTGGTGCCCCAAACTATTATCCAAATAGTTTTACTGGTCCAGAAGATCAGCCCGTGGTAAAGGAGAGCCGCATGTCTGTTTCGGGAGATGTGCAGCGCTTCAATAGTGCAAATGAAGATAATGTGACTCAGGTATGATGTCCAAAAAGGCTTCATGTTGCTTATTACATAAAATGAGTTTATAGGATGAGTCTAGAGAATGTTAATAAGAATCATTCCAACATGGCTCATCTCTGAAGCGTCTGGGCTAACCTGAAGTTCAGCTCTTATGAGACCTTAGAAGATCTCCATGCAGCTTAATTTCATGAATAACTGATCTTTTGTGGATGTGAATTCTCACAGCACTTTGCCATCCATATTCTGAGCGCGGATAGCTAGAGGTTGTAACTTTGTCTTCTTGCAATTAGTGTCTGCAGATATGCAAAGTAGAGTGTGCATGTTATGTCATGATCATCAATTCCTGACTCCAACAGCAACAGTTTATTTGTTTTCAGTAAGTCAATAAGCAGCAGTTATTTCAAGCTTGAAATGGAAGTTGTTAGCAGGTTTACAAAAAAAAAAAAAAAAAAAAAAAAAACCACAACCAAAACCCAAACCAAAACAACAAACAAAAATCCACCCACAAATTGGTTGCCTTTTAAGTATTTTGAGTATTTTAAGTGTTGCTTGACTAGTAAGTGGAAACTATTCTTTTTCAGTAATAATGAATCCTAGAAGTCTAGTAAGTGTTATTGGCTGCCACAGGTCGAATGGCTTGCTTTTGGGAATCTCAAATAAAACTTTGTTTCCAATCGAAAGGTGCGAGATTTCTATACCAAAGTGCTGAAGGAGGATGAACGCCAAAGGCTGTGTAAAAACATTGCTGATCATCTTAAAGATGCACAACTCTTCATTCAGAAGAGAGCTGTAAGTGACCTATTTGTTTTTTAGCCTTTGTTCTTTATTCCAAGGTTTCTTGCGGTCTGGTAACTGTGTCAAAATGGCAGTATGTTTGTGGAAATGAAGATCAGGATTTCTCTTCTGTGAAGGCAACTGCTGGATTTTTCTTATGCAGGAATTATCAATACAGAACACTCAAATGTGTACCTAGTTACATAGTATAACATGATAAAGTAACTTTTTCCTGATGAGGGGAATGGGATTAGTGTTGAACAGCAAGGATGTCATTATGTGTCTAGCTTGGTGCTTCAAATACCAGATGACTGCCAGTGTAATGTTTTGCTCTAAACCAGGAAAATGCAGTGAAGGCCAGGGAGGGATTGGATCGTTATCCTTCCCAGGGGAACTTTGTTTAGCTTTGGAAAGAGCTCTATGTGAGGTAATAGTGTTTGAAGATGTTCATAGCGTGTTTCTGGCTGGTCAGAATTAAACTTTTGGAAAAAGTTTTCATTTTCTTCCTTATGTACTGAAGCGGAGGGAAAAATTCTTCTTGCCCTTTCTGTTCTGTCGTCTTGTTTAGGTGAAAAACTTCACTGATGTTCATCCTGACTATGGTGCCCGTATTCAAGTTTTGCTGGACAAATACAATGCTGAAAGTGGGAAAAAGGTATGCTAATGATTTCTGTAGATTAATTTTGAATGGCTGTGAAATATCATAGCTGCTTTTGTAAATCCAGCAAAGTGAGAAATTGGTCTTGATTCCCATTTGGTTTAAATGGGAGAAGTCAGTGCATGTAGAATTACAAAATGAGGAAACATTGCTCTAATTACATTTAATTACCTGCTGATTAACCAATGATGTACAATTACTTTGTTTCAGTTGGGTTTTGTAAGGCTTCTGGAAGATAACTGTACATGATATGCAATGTGTTCAGGTTGATTCTTCAGATCAAAGGATTACCCACTTTTTGTAATGGTAATGAAACTTTGCCACAAGCCTCTTCCGGGCTCAGTGCTTGCTACATAGAACAACAACGTTGTTGCTTCAAATAATTTTTTTTTTTTCTGAAGTTCCCCTAACTAGTTTTAATGGAACTTGCTCTGAATATTTCTTTGTATTATTTCTAGGATGTAATTAGGACATATACACAGTCCACATCTCGTGTGTCTGCCAAAGAAAGATCCAACTTGTAAAGCATACTGCAGAGATTTACTCTATGAATTTTGCATCCTTACAACTGCAGGACAACCTGTTGGAATGTAGCAGATTTCCGCACAAATACAGAAGTGTTTTACAGGCTTGATTTATTAAGCTTTCAAGTGCCTGTGTCTGTATTGGAAACTAGGTAACACAAGCTAACAATCCTAGTGCCTTTCAACACTAGTGCTTTACTGCTTGTTAACAACACATGGTGATTTTAATCAAATTAATGACTAAAAATTGTTTCTAGAAGCAAACATAAGTTTAATCAAAATACAGTTTTGTTTCTTTTTTTTTTTTTTTTTTTGTTATAAAACTTTCCTGGCTAAATCACACAAACTTCTGTAATGATACTGTGATTATCCTTATGGGTAAACTTGTTTATGTTAAAAAGCTGATGTTGCTCAATATTTCTAATAAAATAGTTATCTGTAGTATTCGTAGACACTTCCTTTGAATTTAATTTTTGGCTGTCCAGAAGTAAAACAATATACAGTAGTTCAAGTAAAATGTTGGTTATGTCTTGTTCCTTATGGTCAAAATGAAGCTAACTAGAAAGTTTAATTGAATACGTGTAAATTTTATTCCCAATACATATTTTAAGATGATCTCTGCTTACTAATGTTAGGTTAGGATATAACTGACCTAAGGATATTTTATTATTACATACACTTTACAACTAAACTGATTACACTTTAAAGTTCACTGGGGAGGGGGAATTGTTTTTTCTAATCTGTGAGAACTGAAATAGAAAATTAATCATTTTCCAAGTGTATGAGAAATTTAACCTCCAACTGTGTAAATATTTTTATCTTGGCCAAATTTGGGCTCAAGCACTTTCAAAACAACTCCCAGTGATTCCTGAAATTCTGTTATTTTACTGCCGTAATCTGATATTGCTATCTAATGATCAAGCCAGAGCTAGTTTTCAGAGTTAGACTTCAATTAAAGTGGCATGTTTGTATGAATGTGGGTATCTATAACTACATAGATGTATAGAACCTGATTTTAGGCATGCTGTAATGTTCTCTAGTATTTGCAGTTTAGTTAATTAGTGCAAAAGATTTTGGAACCCTTTGGATTGAAAGGTCTTTCCTATTACTATTCCTTAGATCCAAAGGAGTTTCTTTAGCTTAGTAATATTTTTTCTTTTTTTGTCTTCAGTCTTGGAGTATAATCTTTAATCAGGTTTTACTAATTGGCTCAAAATGAAAGTGTTTGTATTTGAGAACTTAGAGCAATAGTTAAATTATAATTATGGAATTTCTGGACACTACCTTGGTTGAATCTGAGTAGTGGTTCCCTGAGAAAGCATGTTGTCAGTATCTGGGTGTTTTACTATACAAGCATACAACAAAACCAAGGCTTAAACTGCTGTTTTATAAGGTCCAAAATCCTACCTAGTATTTTTTCTTACATAACTATTTGGAAAGTGTTAGCCAGTTATGGGATAATTAGTTTCCAAGTTGACTATTGGAGTTTTGAATAAAAAAATTCTGTCATACTTGTTGCACATTGAAGTTAATCTTAACAGACCAAAAGAGTTTCAGAAGTGTACTTGGTAGGATCAGGCAATTCACCGTGCATCTAAAGTCCTGGCAAGTTTTAGTAACTACTCCGCCTGTTACTTCTTCCTTGCCAAAGAGGAAGATCAGTGTATATATATATTTAGTCCAGATCCTAGTTGCACAGCATTATCCTTGTTTGAAATCCTTGCTTTCATTGTTTGCCTGCTGATACTGCCTCATTAGCATTTGGATTGGAAGAAGCATGAATGATGCTACAAAAGATCTCGGAGCCTAGCCACTAGCTCTTAACTCAAGCAAATTTAATACAAATTTCAAATTGTAGCAGATTTGTTTTCAATATTCAGCATATTTCTGGGTCTGTCATGAGTTTTCTTTTGAGTAGGAGTACTTCCTGATTTGGCATTTAAGTTGGAATGCCAATTCACGGAAGTGATGGCAGATAGATAAAGAAGTGCTGTTTCATTAAATTGTAGAAAGCTACTTCTCCAACTCATTTATCTACTAACTTATGGTGAAAAATTAGCTGTGATATAGGTGCAGTAAAATAATATGAATTGATGGCCTACTCTGTTCTGGGATGCAACTGGATTTTTACCTGATCAGGCAAGTGGGAACTGAAAGAGCTACATGAATGCATGAGAGTATTTCTTGCTGGAACATCAAATCCTAATGAGTCTGGAAAAGAATAAGCAAGGCTTAATCTTTAATTTTGGTTGTGTCTGTTAACTGAATTATATTGTCTTCCTCTTTTATTTCTGAAATAAAATAAAATTTAAAAACCTCTTGGCAACATGTCTGTTTTTCTATGCAAATGTTTTCAAATAGTTTATCTTAATCTAGGGAGTTCACGCCTTCATCTGCTCTTTGCAGATTGTACAGAAGCTGTTGAAGTTCTGGGAAATCGGTATCTATTTCAGAACTTAGTTCCTTGCCCTGCACAGGTCCTGACTGACAAAAAAAGGCCTTGGACTCAAGGCTGACACTTGGAATTCATGTGTAGGGGCCAAGCATTAACTTTTGCTCAGCTCTTATATGCGAAATCACTTGTTAGGCACCTTCTCTTTAATTTCCTAAGCCTATGGAAAAGGGAATGCTGCTCATGTCTGTGGTGCAGCAGTGTCTATGATTGTGTCTATCATATAGGTGGGAAAATGTTGCTGTCCTGCTTTACTGTGGGCTGCTTTGATGATTCCTTACTTAAGGCTCTATTTGCTGAAGGACCTTTTTGTTACTTTTGATCTAAAAAACTTTGGTGGCCGTTTGCAAAATTGTCACAAGGTTATCTAGTTAGTTTTTCATTGCAGTTCACTCAAATTTTACTGAACTACAGTTCTTAATAGTTTGAGTATGTAAAGTTGGAATACAGCACTTGAAGGATCTCCAAGCTACCATGCAGCCTTTCAAAGAGCCGTCAGTACAGAGATATATTCTACCACCTATATTACCCAAATGTTCAGTTCTGCTTTTCTTCTTGCAGTTACTTTGTTCCTAAATCCCTACTTTTTGTTTCACAGGTAAGGAACAATGTGCCTCATTGTACATTGTAAGGTAACCTTTACAAAACAGTGGATAAGTACACACCTACTGACCCCATGGTGGAAAGGACACTGTGACATTAACTTGTGGAGATTTTATTAGAGTGTTTAACATGGACAGCTATTTTATTAACTTTGTCCAGATGACCTTTATCTGACCATGCCTGTAAATGGTTATCACTAATAAATTCTACTGTAATTCATACTAATTTAGAGTAGAGATTAGGCCAAAATTTGGATAATGTCAAGTCAGGAAAGAAAATCAAGCACCAAGGAATAAGAAAAAGTGAGGAAACATCTTCTGCAGAAATGTTGAGAAGACCTAGAATGGGCTAGGTAGGTAGTATGTAGTTTCTGCAGCTACCTTTGTTTTGAAAACTCACAATTTCAGTGTAGTTGTGCTTAAAAGACTGACCTGTGTTCTGCGCTGCTAAGCTGGCTGTGGCAAGTATTATACAGTAAAACTTGGCATTTTCAAAAGGCACTGAGAGAGTTAGGCAATACTGGAAGAACAAAAATGCTATTTCTTCAAATAAACAAGATGACAAATCCATTTACAGCTAATTACCATGAGAATAAAAAGACAGTTTACATGCCATGTGAAAAATATCACTTCAGTGTTTTGACTTCGTGTTCTGCTCAAGTAAAATCAAATATTCCTTTGGCAGATGGTGGCAATACAGTTTTCAATTATGTGTAAAGGAGAATTGCTCAGCATTTTACAATTACTGTTTTATTCTAGATGCACATCTGTAACAGTGAAATTGGAAATTAATTGGAAACTTATGTTTTGGAAATTACAGTTTATCACAGAGTACCTGTCCTTCTCATGGGCCCTTTCCCTTTATTCCCAGGTTGTTTTCCTTTTTCCAAAATGTTTGGGCTTGAGTAGCCAAAAGCAGCAGCAGATTCCAGAATATCAGTGGATGTTTGTTGAAGTGGGCTATGCCAGATGAGTGAGTGTATGGAGTTGCTAAATCTTCTTCAGGAGAAAAAGGGTGAGGTAGGTTTGGATCAGATAGTTACTGCTTAAAGTTACCTTGGAAAAAGTAAGCCCTCCATTCCTTTCTTGAACCCAGCTTGCTCGTTGTCTGGTGAAAGCCACTGAGGGAAATTGTCCGCTAAGCAGCGTGTAGGTGTCAGTGGCTTTAGTGTCCATTAAATAAATCATGTTGATTTGCCAAATGAAGTGTTATATAATCACGTTATACACCTGTCTTGGAGGAAGAGGCTGTTTGTTCTCCATTTGGAGATCTGATACATGAACTCTTGGACAAGCATGCGAGTCACCATTTTCTCACAAAATTATATCAAAGCAAGAGTCTTTCCTAATAGTGCAGGAGGAGGTGGTTGCGGCCTATGAATGTTCAAGCCTGTCTTAAGCCTGAGAACCCACATTTCACATGTGAATGCCTGAGGATATTTTTAGTTGGGACTCAATCTTTCTTTTTAAACAGCTTCATTTTTATCTACAAGTTAAATGTTAATTGGGTGAGAAGGAACGTCTGCTTTCTGAGTATCGGGCATGAGTTCATGATGCTAAGAAGCTAACCATATTGATCAGCACTGCAAACAGTGTAGTAGAAGTACACTGGAGATGATCTTTAAAGTACCTACCTGTTTTATAAGTTGCTATGGCTCAAAGTTGGCATTCATGATTAGTATTAGTTTTGAAACCTTAAATGGCTCAATCTAAAGGTTTGCCATGAGGAAACTTTCCTCAAAGGTGCACATAGCTTGGGACTTCATAGTAGGTTGGGCCTTCTTAAAACATGTATTTTTAGCTGTGTTAAGGAAACCTTTTAATGGAAGAGAGTTTCAAATAATGTCTGAATACTTGGATGTGAAAAATGCGCTCGCTGTCACGACAGGGCTTTGAAGCATACTTTGCCTGTATAACAAGAGGAAAAAAGATGCCACAGATTTTTTTTCCCTCTAATTTAATGAGCTTTTAATTGCAGTTTATCAACAATAATCACCATCATTTTGTAAAGAATAATGTAATGTTCTCTGATTTATTTTTTTTTTATAAACACTTTAAATGATAATGCAAAATAATTTTAGTCTCAAACTTTTAGTTTTGTTTGCTGTGATGTTTGGGGCTTCAAACCAGTACTGCAGAAATGGATTGATCCAGTGATATGTTGCATGTTCTTATCTCTCGATAGTACATTACATGAAGATATGCAGTGCATGGTAAAGCTTGACCTTTTCTCCCAGGCAATATTCCAGTACTTAATCTGAACTGATGTTTGGGCTCACGATTGTGTGATCATGACTCAGGTCCTGACATGCAAAGCTGGACTTGAGTGTAGCCTTGACTCAACTGGTGTTGATGATGTAATTTAAGCAGTTACATAAGGCCATTTTGAACAGAACAGGGAAAAGAACAAAGGCTCTATTTTGATGATTGTAAATGAAATTAAGGTAATTTTGCCAGATCTGTGGTTTGTCTCAGTAATTGCTAGATTCCCACTTAGTTCCTGAATCCAGACAAGAGCTGTCTAATCTGTGCTGTACCATTATCTCACAAATAGCTGTTTAAGGTACCTGCAAAGCATCTCCCATTCCCTGTATCTTCTGTCCTGTTAAGAAAGTATCAATATACTTTTCCTGTGAAAACTTCTCCCACATGAGAAATTCTGAGGTTCTCTTCTAGTTCAGGATGATTTCCATTGTGGGATGGATTGTTTAGGCTGAAGAAGATTCCTGAAAAAGCTTTATGTTGGCAGAAGTTGTAAAAGGTTGCATGTTTGCACAGTCTGGGAAAGCTTAGCAAGGCTAAACATAGGCAGTGGTGTAAAAATAATAGGTGAATTAGCTTGATACTCAGTTCACTGGTAATGATATTTTTACAGCCTGGATTGCTGTGTAGCGCCTGTATGATTTAGTTGCGTGATAAAAGCTTGAACTTTGTCATGGTGGGGTTCCACCCAAAGTCAAACTTCAACCCCCATGCAGCTGGAAATCTCAATACATTGCAGGCTGAGAGTAAACAGGCCCTCAGGAGCTGTGCTGACATTTATTTTCAGGTCACACACTAAAGCTTGGTAAACTGACAGTTGTACTTTTTTAATTAAAAATCCCCAAACTTACATCCTGCTTACCAGAGCAAAGTAGTTGGATCAAGGAGGTCTAGTCCTGTTGTATGATTAATGGTGACATTTTTCAGCCTAGAAGTTGCAGCCTGACCTGCTTCATTAAATGATGATACATTGCTCTTTACCTTGAAAGAAACAGTAGATACTGATTACTTTGTATTTTTTTCAGAAGAACTTGCAGACAGTGTTTACATAGTTTCTTGAAAACCTCAGAAATGTTCACTTTGATCTTAATCCATCTCACTCAAATCATTACAAGATTATAAAAGGTGTTTTGCTTGGTTGCTGTAATCAAAGTTGAATCCAATGGTCTGATTAAAATACTGTAAAGCTATAATGGAACAAGTCAGAAGAAAACCTTTATTTCCTGTTTCATAGCATGTGATAAATCACAAAAATAGTTTTATATAGATTAGCTGTGTCTGTTAACTTCAGTTTTCAGTGTTTATTCTTTACTCATTCCTCTCAGATTTCACCATTTTAAAACTTTGACCAGTATTGGGAACTTTGTTATTTTTTTTGATTGATTTTTTTTTTTTTCAATGCAATAAATCCTTGTCTCACAGTGGTTATTGATTCAGGATTGACAGCAACAGCATTGACACACAAGTGGATACACTCTTCTACAAACAGATATCTGGGGAAGAATCATCTCTCTTCTATTTTTTACACTTGAGTCTCAGAAATCTTTGACCTTGTGAGTGCATGTTGTAATTATTGAGGAATAAGGATGAGGGGAGATACTGTTTACAGGCTAAGTTGCAGTTGCAATATTCCCTGAACAGAATGAAAATACAAAATGCCTTAAGGCAGCCTTCCCTGGGGTGGTAGGTGGGTGAGTTTTCAGCTTCAAGCCTGGCTTTCACTCAGAGATGCTGCTGGGGTTGCCATTGGAAATGTGTGAAGAAGCGAGTAACTGTGTTCTTGGGGAAGTTGATACCTCTCTTTCTGTACTGGGACTGTGTCTAGGAGACTGACTGCTGGGAGAGTTGAACCCAAACACCCATCTCTCACTTCCCTTCAGCTTGCTTTATTCGGTCCACTGCAGTTACTTCACCCTTGCTTAATGTAAAGCCTTCTTTTTAGTTCCTACTCACTTATAGAAAACAACTCAATTAAACATGTTGTTTCTTCACATTGGCAGTGTCTTGCTTAAATAGATCAAAGGAAAATATGCAGAGTGAAGTGCCTGTTTGAGCAAACATCATTTTCTGTTGGCTGCTGTAGCGACCATCCATGCAAAAGGCGTGGGGCTGACCCCCTGCCTGAGCCGAGGTCTGCACGACCTGTTCCCAACCACCTCTGCTCAAGTAGTAGGTGCCTAGACCCTGGCAAGCAAGCTGGCCAAACCAGTGCTGCTTTCAATTACACAATATTTGCCCTACCAAAAGGTGTAATCTTTAACAGAAGTCTAATTTATTTTGCCTTGTTTGCATTTTTCCTCAAGTCTTTCTGTTAAACCCATTTAAATACAGCAATAAGTCTGGTGTTACCTTTTTGTATAGCTTGAGATGAGGGGGAGAATCAAAATTCACACATAGAAAGGGAGATGAAAGCGTCTCCTAGCTCTTGTATTGTCTACAGTGTTTTGACAACGCTCTTGGCTTTGTGGAGGGAAGTTGGAAATAGCAAGAATGAAGAAATCTCTGCTCGTTTTCCCTGCTTTACTTACTGCATAGGTGCAGACTCCAAGGTGCTTTTGTCACTCATCACTTTTCCTAAATGCTGCTTTTTCTTTAGATTTTAAACAAATAAGTTATGTGCTTTTTTTTTAGTGAAGTTGTGCATCTGACAGGCATACATGTACGAGTTTGTGAAGACTGTGGGTTGAGGAGCAGTGGCAACACTTCCGTGACATAGAGTGATTATACTATAAGAAATTTGGCTAAGATCTGTCAACGTTTTAATAGAGACAGCTTTTTGTTTTAAGATTTTTTTATTATTTACCATTTGGCTTTATAACACAGAAGACAATGAATGTGTTTAATTTATTTAATATCTAATATTAATATGAGGTGCCATATATAAAGTGAAATTTGTCATGCACACAGATATTTCCTAAAACAAACCCTTTTCCAGAGAGAAGTTACCAGAAAAAATATTTAACTTCAAATTTAAATTTTCAGTATTCTTTCCAGTGGAAACTGTCTGTCCTGTACCTCAGATTTCAAGATACGACCATTGGAAAAGGGTAGAATTTGCCTTTCAGAATTGAAGAAGTAAAGGCTGTATTTTAGAATGTCATTTAATAATTTGTATTATTTACATAATTCTTCACAGTTAGAGAAGATACTCTAGTGGTGATGCTAGTTTTAATTCCACTCTGTTTTTATGTACCATAACTTCTTTACATCAGCGTCCTTTTTATATATGCTTTTCTGTTGGGTTGTATAACTAATTTGTATATGTTTCTTTCTTTGGCCCTCTCAGTATTATCCTCTTTGTAAAATCTTGCCAAGCTATTAAGTACCTACCATACTGATAAGATTGGTTGAAGATACCTGGGGAAAAATTGTCAATTCTTCCTGTTTGCTCCAGCATTGATCCATATTGCTTCAGCTTTATTCCACATTTACCCACAGCCCTTCATCTCAATCTTGTTCAACCTTCTTGCACACCTTTCCTTGTCTGCACACTGTGAGGTTGAAGGCCCAAAGATCAAATGCTGGTCTTCAAAATCTGGCCTCTCATCTACCCAAGGAAATTATTTTCAAAGACTACTTAAGGTAATTTAAAAAGGCTTTTTAAAATAGTGGAAGTGTGTTTGTGAATAACTGATAGCATTCTGAGTCCTGCTTCTCTCCTTACTTCTCCCACAGAGTTTTCAGGAATCGCTTCTTTTACTCCCATGGTTCAGGCATCGTACTTTGTGCTGTTAACCTCTAAACATGATTGCACATTTTTCCAAAGCAGCAAGGGTTTAATAACAAATCTTTTACATGTTCTGGCTGACTGTACCAGGTTAAAGGTTTTTAAGTAAAAGTCAGTGCTGAGCATGGCACGTATAATCATTGTACAAACAATACAAAGTTCATTCATTATCTAATCAGAGGCTTTCTTCTATCTTTCTTTTTACCAGGTGAGATCCCTATTTATTAACCTCATCTTTTATATTGTTGTAAGAAAGTGGTCTTAACTGCTGATGCTCGAATTATTTTTTTTGTTCCAAAAGTCCCATTAGTTACGTAGTTCTAGTAAGCACAGCTTCTCTGTCAACAGGGGAAGATAGTATGGCTGTGTGGTAGACACAGTGTTTATTCTGGTGCTGCTTCTTTATTAAAAAGAGAATATGACCACTCTTTTCTTCCAGTGCACTCCTTAAATAAAGAAACCAGGATTATTTGTTACTGGAAAATTATAAGCAACAATCCATGTTTGATTGAGAGTGCTCTGTTCCAGGATCTCAGTTGTGTTACTTCTAGGTTTATTACTCATGTACAGTGGTGGATAATACTATTATCCTATTACTATTATTACTATTTAGCTTTATGGCTAATAACTATCAATATAACTATGGGCTAGAGAAAACCAATCCGAATATTTCCTAGTAGTAATAGCAGCTGACTTTCATTCTTCCTGCTACTTACCGATGCCCCCTTCCCTAGAATTCCTCAAAAAATCCTTCCAAAAGAAGGTCAAAAGAAAATTTGCTATCTTACTGAAGAGCTTGGATTAGATTTGTGAAATGTGACAAAAAAAAACACATGCAGAGAGGCAAGGAATGCTCTGAAGAGCAGCTCGGCAGAGGCTATGTGCCACGGAGGCTCTGGGGAGAGGAGAGGGAGTGGAATGACTGACCACTCAACCAGTGAGCAGATGCCTTTGTCTTCAACAAAATGGCTAAATGAGCTAAGTGTAACAGCCACTCGTATAACTGTCCCTGACAAAGTAAATGCAGACTTACAACAGGACAGAACTAGTTTTAGGGTATGCTTATAGTAACACAGCTTGTGCATGTATTAGATTTGCTTTTTATACTATAAACCTGACACCAATAATGTTTTCTATTCGTGGAACTATACTGGGCATTAGCTTATTGTTCTCTACTTTTTGGTAGAGCCCTCTCATTCTCTAAGCAAGTGACCTTACCTGCAGCGAGTTCCCCTGTGATAGCATCTGGTCAACGCAAACTCCACCGGCTGAGACAAGCCTGAGGAGCTGCGGAGCACAGCTTGCCAGAAGAGTCTTGCTCAGCAGCGCCTGCAAGTCTCGAGCTCCAGGTGAGTAAAGCTTACTCACAGACTCAGAAGGTGAGGAAGAAACAAATCTGTTCCCCATCATGAAGTTGATTGAACATTCTTCAACTGTAGAAATTCTGGACTTGAGTCTACCAATTATAACTGCAATTTAGTGTTTATAATGGATTTATGATTTATATGAAAAATAACCGCTCAAGTCTGCATTGAGCATGCAAAGCCTCAGAACTGAGGCTTGTCAGACTTGCTCAGTCTTTTACGGGCCTGTCTTTTATTTGTTTTAGTTGCAATAGCAACTTTTCTATTTGACCAAATGTTTATGGCTAGTTTATTTTCCTTTTGGTTTATGTTTCTATAGTATGATCATATTCTTATATTAATGGCGATACCAAGCAGTTACTCTATGCAGAATGAGATATAGCTGTCTGTTAAGATAATGAAATACAGATCTGGTATAATAGTAGGGGTTTTAAGAAGTGAAGACAAAGGATGTGGCATGAAGGATTACAGGCATGAAGTGTTCAAGAGGACTTTGGGAGACAGACTCAGCGGTGGAGACCTCATGGTTACAAACAACTCAGCCAGCCCAGCATGGGGAGCGTACACAGGGCTCAGCCCAGCTCAAAGTACAAAAATCAAACAATGACTAAAGAAACTTTAAAGAGAGCAGTGAGCTTGAACTGGTTTCAACCCATGTATTTCTTCCTGACAGCTGGGGATGTCTGGCATTGTGACAATGAGGATGCTCTAGAGAACAGTAATAGGGAACATATTTAGGTTGTTATTCAACTGCATATTGCAATTTCTATACTCTAAATGTGATATGTAGTTTATTATAATTTATTATGACTTAAGTGCATTGCTGGAACACCATGTTAAATCAAAATCCTGTACAGTTTCAGATGACTTCAAAGCAAACACTGTATTAAGCATTAAATATTCCACAGGAGGAATACCTAAAAAAAAACAAAAAAACAAAAAAAAAAAAACCAAAACACCACACCCAAACAGTTGGTCAGAGGACTGACATGAAATTGTGTGCAGCTGCACCGGTCCATAATTTGACTTGAATACATATGCAGACTTAGAAATGCTCTTGGCCATATTCACTCACAGTTAGCAAAGAGTTTGCCCCTGTTCTAATCATTCATCTCCTGCTTGCCCTATCCACTCTTAACATATCTGAACCAAAACACCAGGAAAGACCAGAAGTAAAAATCAGGTAACTTCATATCTATTGAAATCATATCCTTCAGTTCTTATCCATTTTCTTCTGCCATAGAAGTGGTCCCTGCTCCTCAGCTTGCTGGGAATGCAAAGATGTGGCAGGCTGTGAATGGTACCATCAGGCCTTGTCTTCTTATTTGTGCAGGTAGGCATCAAGCCAGAGCTCTCCTGAATTCTTCAGAGAGCTGAGAGAGAGAAACAGTGCAAGAGGTCACATTATGCAGGGGTGCTTAGGGGAGCGTTGGTGGGAACAAGGGAAACAAGGATTTCTGTGTGTTGATTTGTAGGAGAGGCACAAGCCAGCTCTTACTCTTAGGATCCCAGTGTCTCCTACATCCTTCTGCAATTTTTTTTTGCCAGTGTGTCATTACTTACTGTACAATGTCTGCAAAAGCCGTGATCAGCGGCTTACATTGGTACTCAATGCCATGTTTGGCACACAAGGATTTCACCAGAGGAGCCACCTTCCAGTAGTTATGTCTTGGCATTGTGGGGAATAGGCTGTGAACGGGAGACAGACACATTCTCTTCAGTGCTCTGTAAGAAATACTGCCTTTCACATGTTCACATTCATAATTACTTCCCCGCAATCACCCAGCTCACACGGAGGAGGGTCTTTAGCTGCTCCTGGCTCTTTCCCCTTGCTGTGCTTTTGGCACAAATATCTCCTAAGACTTTGCTGCTTTCACCATCTGTTACTTTCCAGTTGTCCCTAGCATCTCTGAAGCAACATTTCTCCAAATTAAGTGACACCCTAAACTAGAAGAAACTGCTTTTCCCCTCCACCCCTCTCTCTCCAGAAGTAACCATCACCATTGCAGAGAAAATTAGATGATCCCTCTTTCAGTTGCTTATCAGGGTCTCTAGAGTAATAGTGTAAATAGTCAGTATAGTTACGCTTAAATTACTGTGTCAAACAATAACCAGGGTGCTTTAGCAGGTACATTTTCACTAATGCTTATGAGCTACTACTTTAGATAGACCCTCTTGATGTCTGTAAGGTTTCATAGATCCTGCCCACTAGTTTAAGCTAGTTATTCTCACCTTTCTGTGGGTCCAGTGATGGTTTTGAATTACATTATGATTCTCTTCAGGGTTTTCAGTCTTTTTAACTTTTTAAATACTAGTAGCACTCAGAGCATAGAAGAACAGGGACAAGAAAAAAAAAAAAAAAAAACAACAACTATTTTTCAAAAACAGAGGGAAGAAAATTCTCTTTCAGGGTGCATACTCACTGATGTTCAATCTGGAAGTTCAGATGCCCAGTAAACCAGTCATTGAACAGAGACTGCTCAACATTGCATGTTGCCTGGAGCTAGAAGAGGGTAAAGGAAAGCAAAGTCAGTACAGATTGGTGACTTCAGCCTTTCTCATTTGTCTAAAGAGCACAACATGCTGTGCTACTCTGGTCTATTGTTTTCTTTTAGCCTAAACTGAGCTACCTCAAGCCAGGGATCATAATCCTTCAGCTTTGTGGATTAGCAGATGTATGTAGACAGCTGACATGGACCATAATAAAACTAGGAGTTGTCTCTGTGCTCCTGTGAGAATGCATGTGAACAGTCAAAAGTTCCTCCTGGGTCTTCTCAACCCAATGTCTGCAGAAAAAGCAGAGATGGCAGGGTACTTCTGTGGTGGTCAGACTTTACTGCTGGATTCCAATAAGTCTCTCTGCAACCTGGGGACACTGCCATTCTGCTAGTGTGAAATTGCTCAGTAAGGCCAGGACACAAACTTCCATCTCCTCATAAATGGAAAAGGTCCAAGACAGAAAGATACAGTAAGTGGAGATGTGGGTATGTTTAGGAAATAGATCTGGGACCTAGCTTTGATTTTAGATTGCCCATGAATTTTTCATTTCTGTCCTCCTTTACTATTAGCATAACTGAATCCCATTATCCTATTAACCTTCACTTCTCAGTTACCAATAAGTTTTCACCCTTAATGCAATAGAGGACTTGCTTGTTTTATGGTTGGAATTTGTACCTGTATGGCCACAATTCTTAAGAATGGAAAATATTTTACCTGAGTAGACACCCAGTCCAAATTGTTGTCATAGTAAATATCCATAGGGATGTGGTTCATCTGTGAAACCCAGACAAACCAGCTGCTCTCCAGCATCCTGTGCAATCAGACAAGAGACTAGAATTCAGTAACGGGTAAGCAAGTGAATGGTGAGCCGTTGAAATAACAGCATAGCCAGACTTACAAACACATGGCTGAACACCAGCCTTGCTAATCCAGCACCAGGCAGAACTTCCAAAGCCTGGAAGTTTCATACTTCCTTATGAAAGTCATATTTAATATGTTTTGTTATAAAACTGACATAGCCTGGTACTCAGCTTGTTTTATATGTAGCCAAGGACCAAACTGATTAGAATCAGTAAAATGATCCAAGTGGAGAGCATATTGTCCATTCAAGCCAATGCTGCTGGGTAATGCCTGGGCATTTGCAAGCCCAGGCTAAGCTGTTTCTCTTAAATGTTCTCTTTCTCTAACCAGACCCGACACCTGAAGCACTGAATGTTAAGTAAGGTAAGTATTTCTCACTTTGGTCAGCACTTAGTGAAGTCCCTTTGCTGCCAGAGCCAAAGGTGACACAAAACTTGGTTACTGAGCAGAAGACTCTTAGTTTAGCTTTATGGAATTAAAAACTAAGCAAAAAATTAGATGATAAAGGAGAAAATGGAAAGGTAAACAAAGGAAGAAGGCAGGCAGGCACAGAAGGAAAGAATATGTAGAGGAAGGCTGAAGAACCTTCTAAACAGATACCACCTGAATATAAAATAATATGCCAAGAGACTCTTTATTTCTAATAATGATCCATAGGTAAAAAAGAATCTGATATAGAAGGTCAGCATCCAGGCCAAGTCCTACCAAAACCAGAGACAACAAGAAAAGAAAATAATTATACATTGCATTCGCTGAAATATTTTTCTAAGCTTCATGTTATATGTACAAGAAATCAATCTACATTCGACTTCTGTAGCTTTTTGCTAAATTGAGTCATCTGGAGCAACCCCAGTTAACATATGCTAATAACACTTTTTTTTTTTTTTTCACGGCTTGCTATTATAGAGATGAATCTGAGCATTCATGTCCAGTAAGTAGATTAGTCTATTAGCAAATGACTATGCACTCAGAAACAGGAGTTGAAGACTTGTATCAAATCATTGCCCAGGACTCCAGAGTGAACCAAGTGCTAGAGCAATCTCATCGTGGCTGGAAGTTTCTGTCCTCCTGGATGCATAACACATGCAAGAAGAAGAACGAAGCATTAATTCTGGCTGCCTGGCATAGGAACTAGTGCCAAGTATATACAAACTTCTACCAAATCAACAACAGTTCCCATAGATCCACATCTTCCCGTTCCTGACCACTCTGGACCTTGCAGTTTGCTTCCCAAACCAAAGGAGACAGTACACCCCCTGATTCTGCAAATGAAGCAAAGCAACACAAGTCAAACAGCCTGTTGTGTGTTTTCAGGCCTTTGTCATCGAGCTGGGGAACATACTGGGTTTAGCAGAAAGTATGCAGAGCCACTGAAAATACTGCACCAAACTAACCATCATATTAGATCTAAAGATGGCATAGTGTCACACAGCAGGGACTGAGCTCTGGACAGAAGCTGGCTCCATGTGCAGAAGACAGGTTGAAGGCCCACGAGTGACCCCTTCTTGGTTGCATAAGTAGCAATACTTACCACCCAATACCGTTTTGTGTATGCAATATAAAATGTGTGGTAGTGGAAGTAGGTGGGAAACAGGAGCGGAGGAAGAGCTGTAATGGAGAATTCATTATCACTGATAATGTCATGGACTGAATGACACATAATCAAACTGGAAGCAAAGGATCCCTAAACACCTACTCAATACAGAGGATATTCTGAGTTTTAGTGCTGCAGAATTTTCTGAATGATATCAGGACGCATCAGTGCAGACAAACAGCAAGCAATCTGGGAGCCTGCTGACTTCAAGAGGTAAAACAAAGGTAAGACAAGAAGCTCTGAAGCTTGCCTGAGGACAGTTCCTGCTCTTCAGCATGACAGTCTGCTACTGCTCATGTCACCTGTCAACACAGGTAGTACTGCCTTCTGTTTCCTCACGGAGAGCTATGACCATGGCTTCATTTAGAAAAGAGTGAAAGCGAGGTGTGTGGAGAATCCTGAAAACTAAGGAGGAAAAGACCCCAGAAGCTTGATAATCCTTTTGAGTAGCACAGTAACCACTTTGTTAGAAAGCAACTGACTGATACTGGTTAGGACGCTATATGGGGCTCTGAACAACCCAATTGAGCTGAAGATATCCCTGCTCATTGCAGGGGGGTTGGATTAGGTGAGCTTTAAAGGTCCCTTCCAACCCAAACCATTCCATGATTCTATGGCTTGTGCGCCTAAACTTTTCTAGGTCTTTCCATTAATCTGGTAGTGCTTACAAACCTAAGATTTCATTTTAGGCTTTTAACTGAGGAACAACCACAGAGGAGTATTTTGAGAAGTGGCTTCCCCAGCCCCAGAACTTACCTAGCTCCCCATTCAGTTGTTTTAAGCAGGGGAACAACAGGAATACATACAAAATCCCTTGCTTACCAGGGATTTTGGGCTGCAAGAAGAACTCAAGCTCAACCTTCCAAATGGACATCTCAGTTGTACTTAAAAACCAAACCAAAACAAAAAGAAACCCACAGGCTATTCTTTAAATTTGAATATTACTGAAAGATGTGGTATGATACTGTAACACACAATCACCTTCCTTAACTAAGCATCTGTGTTGTATATCTGAACTAACCCTGCTAGTTCTGTCTAGCCACTTAAGAGAAGAGCCGCTGCTGGAGTGCAGTGCCTGCCATCCTGAGAGCTCGAGGTTAAAAACAAATTACAACATGAAAGTGCCCATTTCTGCTGGGTTTTAGGGTTCAAATTCACACTGTCCTGAGGCTAGCAGACCAGACTATTCTGGAGAGATGCAAGAGGTGGTGTCTCCTTGTCCAGTGTTGAAGTTGTGCTGCTTTGCAAAAGGAATAAAACTTCACAAAAGTGAGAAGGGGGCAGGAATGAGAACCTAGAGATCAGGGCCACTGACAGCAGAGATATTCTGAATTTTTCCTCTGCTCTGTTTATGCACTTTATTAGGCATACACTGTACAGCTCATAAACAGTCCCTGGAGCCCTCATCACACTCTCCCAAGTAACTTCCTTAATTAGTGAGTGAAGAGCTTCCTCCTTTTCTCTGTCCAGATAGATGTAGACTTATTTTTGCAAAGCAGTACAGTTTTAAGATGACCTGGGATAAGTGTATGCTACTGCTTTTTTTACCCTGAACAAGCTTAAGCCATTTCGTTAGAAATTCTCAAACCAAATTCATGTATTTCAAGACAAGAAAGGCACAGAAACCTTATCTCACAGAGATTCATATAATAATTCAGGCTGGAAAGGCCCTCAGGATCTCAGAGCAACATCAGCTATGAGGTCAGACCAGGTTACTCAGGGTCTTATCCAGTCAAGTCTTCAACTTCTCCAAAAATTAGATACAAACTTATTAGTATGTCCTTTGGTGCAGGCACCTTAGTTCTGCTCAAGGCCTACAAGTTACAAGCAAGACCTATAAGCCCCACTAATACCCCTCATGGTATTGAGGGAGAATGGAGATACTCACTGATGAAGAAGTATTTGTGTTGGTGATTGTATGGCATATATTTTTTCTTCCTGATGCCAAGCTGTGAAAAGAAACAGCAAAAAGATACTGAGGTGAAACTAAGCAATCTGCACAGGTAACTTGCTGTTTTCCATTCTTTCTTCCCCAGAGACGCTCTTCTTGCACACTTCACACAACCCTCATTCCTACTGTCTCCCTCTTGTGTAACTGTCCTATTGGTTTACAGGCATCATATGCCTTTTCTACAAACCCTCATACCATTAATGTAAGGCTTTAATATCTTACAGTTTTGTGAAGTCCTTCAGAGATAAACTGTTAAACAAGCATGAGATTTTTCTCCAGTAGGGGAAAATAAATTGACTGCTGAAAAGTAGTTCTACATACACTTATGACAAGCCAAAACAGAGGTTACAGCCCCTGAGGAAAACCTATGTTGGTATTTGGTAGGAAGGAAACTTCTGTGACAGGTACCACAACCAACTAGGTTGGAACAGAATGATGTAGTAAAAACTATACCAGAACATTTCATCCATTAAAAGATGGTATAATCTGTAAGTTTTGATAAAAATAATTTTGTGGGTGGATAGAGGTGAATTTCCTTGGTTTTGTATTCTTACTACATTCATAATTCATTTTGCGAAATATTAGATATTTCAAGGCTAAGTATGTATTTTCCTCTCTTCCTTCCCCCCCCCCCAGTTTTTTCTCTGACCCTGTACACTTAACTGACAGTTTCATAATGACAAAAGTCTTCCAAGGAAAAAAATATTTCACTGCTGTAGCTGCTCTGACCGTGTCTCAGTGAAGCTGTACAGCTGAAGGGGTTCAGCATTTGCTGGTGGAAGTGGCCAAGCAGTACCAGCTGAGACCAGTCCATGTGGTCAGATGGCTTCTGCTCGCTGGAGGGACCTGCCACTGACCTACAGAGCTCCAGGAGCAGCCTCCGTTATTCAGTCCTGGCCATCTGCCACAGCAAGACTCTGCCTTCTCCTAGAAGGCATACATCTCTGAGTCTGAGACATTAATATTAAAGTAATAATCCCAGGCCAACTGCAGACGTGTTTATATAGATGGTTACAAGTTATCTAATAATCATTAATTACCGAGTTGTTCCACTAGGTCATTAAGTTGCTATAACCATTAATAGTTTTTTTGCTGATGGATTTTCCACCTTATATGTGATGCATGTACATCATGTCTAAATTATTTACAACCACTTGTCAGCTGTTCTAGAATTTTTTAAAGGAACTTAATATGAGCTATGACCTGCTTACAAAGGCTGAAGAAAGTAGACACAGATGAAAGCAATCTTTTTCAGAAACTGTCATCACATCTCAGTTTTAGATCTTTAAGGTTCAGCGTGCTTTTTTGTTGACTAAAGTGTTCTTATCAGTTCCTGGTACATAAATGTGCACGTGCGTGCACACACAAACACACACACTGACCTCCACAGAGAATTTCTTCCCCAGAGTAAACAAAAAGGGGTGCATATCAATGTCAGGATCTTTCTGGAAGCAGTTGGGTTTGGCATGGTGCTGGGAGTGCAAAAGAGTCCACCATTTGGCTGATGCCCCCTGTTTTAGTGAAGAACAAAGTGTGAGAAGTATCATGCTTTCAGAGCCAGATTGTCTCCAGTTCCCTCCTTCACCCACTGCTGAACACACTTGTTACAACCTGGACTGGGAGCCCAGGGAGTCCTACAGGTTCTGTGATTCCCTCTGATTAAATTAAGGTGTAACAACACCAAATGACCAGATAAAATGTTTTGCTTGCAATAGAAACAACTTAAACTTGGAAAGGAATAGTATGCAGTGTGGTCTCCTATTGACAAATCATAAAGAAAAGAAAAAGGAGAGAGAAAGTCAAAAGTGTCCAGATCACCACCCCAGGTTCTGGCATTGTCTCAGGTCCAGTACTGTTGGGTGGTGGGTGGTCCCCCAGCATAGTTTTCTGTCGCTTTTAAAGTTCATCTTATCAGCTGATTAGAATACTAAACAAAAAGAGGCATTTCCACGAGAGATGAGGGAAAGGTGGAGCAGGGGTTCTGCACATGCATTGAGGTGGGATGGAGTGCACCAACTCCCTCATCCAATTGAGTCAGCGGTCATACTCCCCCCTACCACCTTTACTTTTTCCTCAGTTTTTGCTTAGCTCCTTCTGGTGCTGCTTGTTTCTCTCTCTTACCAGCCTTTTTAACCCAACATAGGGTTTCACTCAGACTAGTCTCCTCCCTTTGAGGCTTATCTAAGGAATCCGGCAATACAACTGCAAGGGAGCAGAGCCGTGCTCCCTTCGATACACTCCATGCTTCCTTGGGCAGTGTTCCTTAGACTATAAATCACAAAGGCCACAACTTATCAAAGATTTCTGCATTGATGAACATTTGAGGCGTTAACTCCTTCCATTCCTTACAACACTATCCTTCACAGAGTCTTCAGAATACACACTTGTACAGGAAAGCCATCAAATCTAAGAAGTTTTCCAGGGTCAAGTACTTACAATCAAATGGCACATCACAAACTTATGCAGCAGATGGTTCCACTTGGTCTTCCTGAATACTGAAAGATGCCCTAAGTCATGTTGTAACCACGAAGCCTGGACCTGGAAGAAGAAAAAGAAAACATTGGGAGGAGGGAAAAAAGAAGAATTGAGACCAGGACAGTTCCGCACCCATCCTTTGCTTTGAAAGAGCAAGATTTATTTCTCAGACTGCTCCAGAGTCAAAACTGGAAAAGAACTATGAGCTCCTGATACTTTAAAAGCTTCCCCCAGAATATATCTTGCTGAAAGAATCTCAGGCTAAGTTTAGGAGAAGCTCACCACATGCAGAATTTCTTCTTTACACGTTCTGTAAACACATGCTATATAATGGAAGACTACGAAACTGCAATAGTATTATGTGTATGTAAGTTGATGCAATCCTGTATGTACATGCTATGGACTTAGTTGCTTACCTGGGAAATGGTCAGCACCACCAGAGAGACAATAAAGGGCATTAAGGATGTCCCAAAGTAGAAGAGAATAAGCCAAGCAGCAGTATCCAACAGGAGGATGTGAGCGAGGTGCAGGAAGAAAAAGAGTTGATTTGGCTCCAGAAGTCCCATTTTCTCAACAGTAGCACGCAATTCACGGAAGTCTTTCACCAGCATTTTCTGTGGGAAGCATCAATGTTATATGTTCCCTGTTTATAGAGTGTAGCACTGCAACCTCAAAAGCCAAGGACCACTTTAATGGAGGAAAGAGCAAAGAATCTGGCCAAATGGGCAAGATGGGCTTGCACACTGGTAAACTTTACTATTGTTCTCCTGCAGCTTCTCTGTGTCTTTGCCTGATAAGGTGCCCAAAGCAGAGGGGCAAGCAGCAGCCATCACATAGCACAACATTTGTACCCCCAATCCCTAAGACTATATCTTTGGTGCTTCTTCCATTATCTTCTTGGCAGGTAGCACAGGGCTCAGATGGAAGTTGTGCTGTATGTGCATGAACATAGCATGCCATCTTGTGGTAGGTCTTTGGGATGAAATTCTTTCTCTTCTGCCACCAGTTCAAATAGATCAATATATGTTTTCACTTTACCCTTCCCAAGACTGACAGAGGAGGGTTAAATGTCTGTATGAAAACGGCACCTACAACCTCAGGCTGGTGGGCACTGAGGAAGGAGGATGGAAGAAGGGATGAGCACAGCTCAGTTGTTAGACCAACCCACCTTTGGCTTTGCTAGCTCCACAGATGCCTCCCAAACCTGATTCCTGTCTCCATGCAACCCAACCCACAAAGGAGCTTCCCAGCCTACTTTTCCAGTCATTCTGGGGAAATGGAGTTTGCATGGAGCAAGGCACATGCAGGCTCTGGTGCAGGCCAGCTATGGGATTGTGAGATAGGCAAGGCATGGCCACAGGTGGGTGTGAGGGTCCCGTCTACATAGGAAGTGTGGCCACACCATTCTGGGACAGCCAGACTGCTCTGAATTGTGTTTCTAATGTCTGAGTTACATGAGGCCATGTATCATCTTGCCCCCCTCATCATGCAGTGTGGTGCTATGCAAAAGAAGAGTTGAGGCAGGCTGGGAAGAATGGGGAAAACAAATAGTGTTGGCTACTGGGGAGCAGTGAGTTCCATATGGCCCAGGGAGTATCTGTGCTCCAAGACTATTCCTGTTCTGTTGCCTGTGCCTCTCTCATGAGGTTTTCTTTGACGTACTAGGTTGGTTACTCTCACAGTGCAATCAACATTGCTTCTGTGAATGACCTGAGACTGCTACAAGGATGCTGTCCAAAAGGGCAATGTCAATACAGCCTGTGAAACTTAATTCAAGGCAGAAACACTCTACCTGCAGTCTCTCCCTACAGATACCTGCACCAGAAGGGAGTACAGTCTGAAAGTTTACTATCAGCTGGAAAGAATTACTTAATTTTTGGTTATTTCTTTATCAAAGCAAGGGAAAAAAGAAAAGGTGGTAGCTGTGATATTCATGAGAGCAAAACAGGGCTCTGCTATGTATGTAGAATTGCTGTGATAAGGAAAAAATTATTCTTCAGGAATGTAATTAAATCCCCATTATGTGGTTGAGAGACTAATATGCATGTATTGTTTCTATGTAGTAGCACAAAAAATTGTGAAGAACCTGGATCCCATTGTTCCAGGAGCTGCACTGATACAGCAGAACAATGTCTAATCTCAGAATATTTCCCTTTGATCTGATTTACAAAGATAGACTTACATTTTTAGTGGGCTCAATACTGGGTTGATCTGGTGCCAGCTCCCCAATCTGCAGTGACTTCAAGTACTTGCTCACCAGCACCTTGTCAACATGGAATGCTACAAAGGCATCCTGCAAAAGCACAAGAATAAAGAATGAGGTAAGAAAAACAAATTCTATGCTACTAATCTCAATCTGCTGTGCACAGCAAGACTTGCACTGTGGAGGAACCACATTAGCAAAGGTGGCAGGTTTACCTTTCTATTTGCTCAAGTTTTGCTGACCTTTTTCTTCTCATGTTTGTCCTATGTTCGTAAATGAAATCTTATTTCAGCTGGTAAGTGGAAGAGGTCTGACTTCCACTACTGTTGTTACTACAGGCATGCAAGCTCCATAATACAAAATTGAACAAATCTCCATCATACGCCTAAAGCAGAGTCTAGTTCCCTTACCTTTCATCTTCCCCCTCTTCTCAACCCCAATATTAGTGACTTTTCCATTTTCCTGGACATCCAGGTGCCCAAAAGACCTTTCTTAGCAGCAGATCAGAATCTTCTTTGTTGTGCATTTTGTCAAAAGAGAAAATTGTCCTTTTAAGTCCAACCACTTAAAAGAAAAATGTGGTTCTTCTTATTTACCCGGTGGAGAACTCCACTCCCAAATTAACTAAGACCAGAAGCATTTCATCAAGGACTAAGTGATACCAGAGAACTTTTGCTTTTTTTTTTTCTCTAGTACTTGGGAGTATTCAGAAGGCAATGAATGCAAGGACACAATTGATAAGCACAGGCCTGGTGTTACTGATCTCTCTTAAAGACACGAACATGAAAAGACAGAGGTGTGGTAGCCAGTAGGCAGGGCTGCAGGCAGAAAGGACAGGTTGCAAAAAAAAACAGAGGGACAACAGCATTGAGAGAGCATGAAGTGAGCAGCTGGAGCCTTGGGAGTAGTGGAGGCTGTGCTGAGCTATGAATTCCATCTGTAGGAAACGAACTTCTCCTGAAGTTTCTCCAACCATGGAAAACTGGTTTTGTACACCCTGCACCTTTTACTTATTGATGTGCTTGCATGTCTGTTTTTGCACCATCTTTCAGCCGATTCCATATAGTCATCCTAAACAGACCAGGATCAGCACTTGCCTGCATCCCAACCCCAGAGTTACTCGGGGTAACTATTAATAACAGTTGTGTGACAAATCTGTTTAGCTAATCTCTTTGAGCAAACTGCTACGGAATTTCTGCCTCTACTCCAAAATGACATAGGTTTCAGTAACTGAATGACTAACACTGAGGCATATACATAACCTAGAGTGGGTTTAAATGCTGTGCACATGATTGCTATCACTGATGAATCCCAAAACCAGCAAGCACTTTCTCTGCAAAATAATATCCTGCAAGTACCTGGTTATTTCTCAATGTTTCAACACCAGATGTTTTTACAGTCTCCAAAATTCATCAGAAATTTGCCAAATTCAGCCAAAAATTCCAGTCTTAAGATTGTTGCTCCTATTTTCTAAGTCACCTAATTCCTTAACTCCGCCTTTCTATCCTTTGTGAGAAAACACAACAAAAACAGCAATAAAAGGACTCCTTTTCACACTTCTGTGTAGTGTTACCCTTACCAATATTGTGGCATTAATCATATTCACTTTTACATTCCTTGGGTTTCTTTTCTTATGGAGAGCCTTCCATGTTTTTCATCCTCTCAAGTTATCATCTTTCAAGTCTGTGTGCTCTTGGTAAAATCTTCCAGTCAAACTAAGATAATTTCTTAATTTTTCATAATATACATCCAAAAGATTAAGCAATTGACCCAGTCCAAGATGCACAGACCTCACTAAAGCGTTACAGATTTTCTTAATAAATCCTTCTTTCATTACTTTTTGTCTCTGCCTCCCAGACTAACTAAAAAGCCTATTGAATTCACACTGTCTCGTGAAACTGCTTTAGTAACTAAGAGGAGTTTCTTACTTCACCCACAGTGTCCTGGATATATTCCCACTGCAACTCAGTGTGGATATAACCAAGTTTGCTCTAAATTAGATAGTTCACACGTAATCAGGCTACACAGGAGAATGCAGAAGACCATTTACACTGCTTCTGTTAGAGGGTGACTAGTGCCAGCATGGCTTTCTCTGTACTAGATTACACAAACCTGCACTATAGACACAACTATAGCAAATATTACACCTTTTACTCTCTTCTACAGTTTTTGCTGAGGCCAAGATGCAGAGCTTGTGAGTGTGCAGAGTTCAAGCAGGGTGAGATACTCCAGTATCACATACACCAATTTGCTTTGGAATAAATACAGATTCTGAATATTGTGCCTGGTCAGAAGTGATGATGCTGTTGTTATCCAAAAGTGCCAAGCTGATGAAGATCTATGTGTTCTTCAGCATCTCTGGAGCAAAATATAACCCCTTCCTATTAATTTCACTTACAGCCCTCGGGCTGGAGTTTTATCATATGTGCTTAAAAAGAGAGAGGGGAAAATCACCTGACATTTTTCCATTATGGTGCACAGCCTATTTAATGTGCTTCACACTCAAGTGTGAAGACAGTTGAGCTGGTGTCACGCAAAACTGGCTGAAGTCTTGCAGGGCTTCATGATTTGGGCATGGAACCAACCTATAAGAACCAGCTCAGATTCCAGAAACAAAACAGCTGCATTTTCAAAGTTCATCCATTGCCTGGGATATTCCATCATGCTAAAACAAAAGAAATCTGACAGAACTAACTAGAGCAAATGAATGATGGAAAATACAGAATGCAAAGTGTAACTAATACAGAATTTGAAATTTAAACTTAGTGAACTGAAAATTAATTTTATTTTCATGAGCCTCAAATATCCCTTATGTATGGAAGATCAGGGAACTATTTGTCGTCTTTTTTTTTTTTTTTTTTTTTTTTTCAATACACACAGCAAGGAAGCAATCACATTTGTCACATCTTTGTAGAGATGTTAATTTACCACTATTTTCTACCCTTCCTGGATATACCAGAAGGCAAGAACCCCAGGAGATTTGCTGAACGTTTTCGGTGTGTGTTCACCACAAGTTTCCATGACGTTAAAAGAGCAGTTGGACAAGGAAACATGATGAGCAGAAGTCTTTTTGCCCACACACTAACTCTCCAGCAGTCGGACACTTATTAATTGGCCGATTCTTTCAATTTTGTTCATTTCAAAGGTCAAAAGGACCACGTGCAATAACTACAGAAACTTTTCTGGAAGATGGCTTGGGAAAGCGCACTGTCTCTGTTTTCCTGCTGAGCTGTGCCAGGTGGCATTTCAGAGGGATGCCTTTCCTAAAGGGACATTTCTGGAAGCAGCTGCTGTCGTTGCCACAGGGTTGATGCGCTATTTGTGGCACCTTCCCCTGGCTGTGAGCAATCACTGCAGGTCACAGCAGCTGCAAGAGCAAGATCAGAAGATAAGAGGAATCCTAAAGACTTAAGCTGGATGAGCAGTTACAGCCTGGTTGCCCCATGGGCTGAGCCCCGTTTCCATCGCCGGGGGCTGGAAGCTTGCAGGGAGCAGTAACACTCCACATCCCGACCCTGCTCCGTCCCTCTCAAGTCCCCCCAAAGCCACGTCCCAAGCTCTCGCTGCACGATGCTTGCGGGGTTACCGGTCCCCCCCCCATCCCCATCCCCGCCTCTCACCGTGGCGTCCTGCCCGGCATGGCTGCTGATGAGCCGGGCCCCTCCCGGGTGCCTCCGGTAGAACCGGCTGATGTCGTACACCTTCCTCTCGATCACCAGCCAGCGCTCCTGCGGCCCCGGCCCCCGGCCGCTCCGCTGACCGATCTCCTCCCAGGTGAAGCTCCGCAGCTCCCGGCCCTCCGCGGGGTCCCCATCCCGCTCTTCGCGCGCCTCCCCGGCCCCCCACAGCGGGGCCAGCATCATCATCACCATCCTCCTCCTCACCCCCTTACCTCCCTCCCGCCATCACATATAGGGGCGGGCCTGGCCCAACCCGCAGCCCCGGGCACCCGCCCTCCTCCTCTTCCCAGCCTTGGGAGGTCAGCAGAGAGATTTTAGGAAAGGCAGAGCTCCTGCAAAAGCTCTGGCTGCTTTGGGTCTCATCCCTTCTCTTCCCCCCCCAAATTGCTCCTTCACCGCTCCAGCTCTGGCAGCCAAAGTGCGAGCTCAGTTACACACACTGTAGCAGTAACTACAGGTGAGGAGTATCTGACCACTCATGTTTTTATCTCAACTAGCCCATTCTGTGCCCTTACTGAGCTCTGAGAGGCAAAACTTCTCTTAAAGTACAGCCCTGATCCAAACTTCTCTTAATCAGAAAATTAGCACTCTGCAGCTTAGTTTAAGCTTTACAATCTGTGAACCCCTCTGGAAGAAACATGAGTTACGCACATTCTTACACCCAATTTAAAAAAAAAAAAAAAAGCCAGAAACCAAAACAAAACACCACCCACCCATGTCAATCTCTTAAGAACTCAGCGTTACATTTAGAACCTGATGAAAACCCATGTTTCTGTATTTCCAGTTCTCCAGCACTCACAACAAGAACAGAGCAGGGAGGAGGAGGAGGCGGCTTCCACAGCCCCCATTACAGTAACAATCCTCAGAGCTCTGCACTTGATGCGTCTGTTACCTTGGATAAACCTGGGATGGCACACACAGAATGTTGTACCAGGATCTCATGGGAGGTTGTGAAGCTGCTTTTTCTTCCCCTGCCTCCTTCTTGTTTTTAAAAATTCTGAAGTAAACTATTGACTTGGGGACTCCAGGAAATTAATATTAATTGTAAAACAACACTTGGTTCAGATTTTCCTATCTTCCTAAACAGCCACAGCATTGACAGAATTTTCGCTTTTCAAAACCAGACCACAAATTCTTGAAAATATTATAAAACCTCAACGGAGTTAATGATTTCGTTATTCCATAGAAAAAGCACACATTAAAGCCCACATCAGCATTAGAGGAGCACACAATTAGGATAGCGATTTTGAAGCATATGATCAAAGATGAAATTAATTTGTCTGAGTGGCTATCTTTTGATAGTTTGCAGTATTTAATTTGAATTAATTCCTATACATTTGTAACATTTCTCACACCTTTACTTCCAGTTTATTTCCTCAGTGCTCATTTGTTTTTGAGTTTGCTTGGGCTAGTGAAGTCCTCACTTGATAAAAATTCTGCAGTCCATATTTCAAGTTAGAAATGTTAATCCAAAGAACCAAGAGAAATCTCATATAGTTATCGCTGTTAAGTTGTTTAGGTAGTGTTTATTGCTCTTCCCCTTTATAAGAAAGTGTGAAAAGACTAAAGCGGATTTCTCAGCCCAGCTCCCAACAACAGTCAATGCAATCAGGTGCCTTAAAAAGAAGTTTAGTAGCCATTATCATTGATCTGTTTCTTTGCTTCTCTCCTGTCATAATAGGCAGTCAGAAAGCATGTTTTCATTCTTATTCCTGGGCTTTGCCATCCTTTAGGCTCACATCTGGTACTTTTTACCGAATATGTTTTTATAACATTTGAGATAAGGCATCTCCAGTACACCAGCACACACCTTCAGGACTACAGCAGAACTTGTTCCTTTTAACTTCCCTCCCACATTGAATACTCAACATCAACTATTCAGAAGAGAAAGAGGAAGAATTCAGCCTCCCTTGTCCTATGTTCATACCCTCCTAGCTGCTTTCTCTGACCCTAAAATCCTGCACAAAGTTACATAGCTTCAACGTCACTGAAAGATTTCCTATTTCACCTTTTTTTCCAGCTTTCTGAGGATACTCAGATGGCCAGGACAATCTAGCAAATACACAAGAGAAGTAAGTTCAGATCCCCATGGTATTTTACCTTTTCAGTGAATCACAGGTTTCTGAGTAAAATATAAAATTACCTTCTTTTCCAGTCATCTTTGACGTAAAGCTGCTGCTACCACTGGATCAGTAAGACCATCAAGGAAGAGCTTTCTTCCCCCAAGGTTTTAGTATACTAAGCACCTGGACACTCAGCTGCCCCTAATAAGCTTCCTGACTGGGTGAAAGAGGTGTGTGCCATTAGACTGCCACAGGTGAGATTAAAAAAAAAAAAAAAAAAAAAAAAAACACAAAAAACCACAACTTCTGTGCATGATTCAGAAACTGGTGTTTGGGAACTTTAGTGAGAGGCATTACACAGCCTGAGAACCTGGCAATTTCAGGAAATAGGCAATAGCTTAGCTGGAGCTTGAGACTTTAAGAACTGCCCTCGAGCACCTAAAATGGTAGCCAGGCTATTAAGCCCTTTCATGGATGTATGTCAAACCCTTGGACAACTGAAGCTTTAATTACTTAAGAATGAGCCACATAACCCACTCAGAAACGGAACTCTTACATGTTACATGGGTTGTATGACACTCATGACATTACTATTGTGTCAGCCTGTAGATACTGCTCTGATAGAAGTCTTGATAATAGTAATAATCGGTACTATATCAGCCAGTGTTTACAATGGAACAATACATTTGGTAACAAACACTTCATTAAACTGAACCACAGCTATTACATCAAGTTGCCAGCTACTCAATTTTTTACTGGAACCCCCAGTAAGCCAAACTTAGGCATTTCCAGTATTGCAGCTCTCTGCTTTCATGTTTTGCAATCTGCCTTTTCACAATAAAAGATCTCAGCTGCTAAAAAGATAAGCATCAAATGATGATTTGATATCTACCTGATATCCACTTGCCTCTCACATATCCCACATTTTTATGCTCTGTAATCCATTCTTCCTTTCCTTGCATCAGAATGACGTGGACCAAACTTGCATTAGGGTCCTTTCTGGAACCCTTGTGTTAATACATACATCATCAAACCTAAAAGAAAAAAAATAAAAAAAAAGGGATTGACAGAGGCAGGGCTAAATGGATGTTGTATGCAGGTTAAAATCTGAACATTGATTTTTCCAAACTGAGCTGTTGCACCTTATAATTGGTTAATGTATTTACTGACTCTCAAAAGAACTGTTAGTTCCCTTCCTGCATGCCATGGTCATGGAAGATTCTTGAACACCAGAGAAACATTAGCTAGATGAATGACACCAAAGACATGGGGAGGTCAAGCACTTTCATATTTGTATGAGCAAGAACTTTCTCTCCCTTGATGGCAGAATAGAATAGAATAGAATAGAATAGAATAGAATAGAATAGAATAGAATAGAATAGAATAGAATAGAATAGAATAGAATAGAATAGAATAGAATAGAATAGAATAGAATAGAATAGAATAGAATAGAATAGAATAGAATAGAATAGGTGAGGTGAGGTGAGGTGAGGTGAGGTGAGGTGAGGTGAGGTGAGGTGAGGTGAGGTGAGGTGAGGTGAGGTGAGGTGAGTTGGAAGGGTCTACAACTATCTAGTTCAACTGCCTGACCACTTCAGGGCTGACCAAAAGTTAAAGTACATTAAGGGCATTGTCCAAATGCCTCTTAAACACTGACAGGTTTAGGGCACTGATCACCTCTCTAGGAAGCCTGTTCCAGTATTTGACCACCCTCTCAGTAAAGAAATGCTTCCTCACATCTAGTCTGAACCTCCCCTGATGCAACTTGGAGCTATTCCTGGGTGTCCTGTCCCTGGATGCCAAGGAGAAGAGATCAGCACCTTGTTTCCTCAGGAAGCTGTTGAGAGCAGTGAGGCCACTGCTCAGCCTCCTTTTCTCCAAACTAGACAACCCCAGAGTCCTTAGCCACTCCTCATCGGACATTACTTCTAGCCCTTTCACCAGCTTTGTTGTCCTCCTCTGGATTCATTCAAGTTAAATTTCCTGCCATCGATGATTTCCCAGTGCTCCAATCTATCTAAATCCCTCTGCAAGGCCTCTTGTCCCTCGAGAGAGTCAACAGCACCTCCTAGTTTGGTATCATCAGCAAATTTGCTAATGGTTCTTTGAATTCCTGCATCTAGATCATTGATAAGTATATTGAACAGAACTGGCCCTAGAATTGAGCCCTGAGGAACACCGCTGGTGGTTGGTCGCCAGCCAACTGTAGTCCCAATTGATGGGCCCTATTGATGTACAATCATCAAACAATTGTAGGAGCCTATTTCTGTTTTAATGATCACTACCTACCCACCTTCTTCCACGATTTAAGAAACTTGACAGGGTGGGGCCACATACAATTATGGGTGCCATGCGCATCTGGAAAACAGAATGCAAAATCGTATTTGCTTCAGAAGGTCTTAGATGTGCCAGTTTATAAGGTGGTATTACTGTAGCCTCCCATAGCCTGCAAAAATGCTGAAATTTAGAGTTTAATATTTCCACATGAAGTACAATCTGAATATTGGTGTATGCCATAACCGGTTTTCACATTTGGAAAATGTCATAGTAAGTAATCCAAGGAGGTTAGAGCTGTGTGGTGCTTGCATTCCTGCCATGCTTTAGACTCAGGGTGTCCCTATCTGCTAATACAGTGTTTTGTGGCATAGGTTTGGTCTTTTATCCTGGCAGAAGGGGCAAGTGCCAATATATCTGAAACAATTTACGTCTGAAAAACATTTTGAATCATGGTGAATAGCAAGAAAGAAGACAGGGTATTGATTTGCCTGGCAAGCAGCATATCAGACTCAGTGTGTCTTCCTCTGTTTGCTGGTAGAAAATCAATTCAGTGGATTGCATAGGCTGTTTCCTTTGTTACTGTAACTCAGTAAAATCTTTTTAATGGGTTCATCTTTCATTGCAGTTGTGTGGGCAGCAGTAACCATTTCAGCAATAGACAATGCTCTGAATTTCAACAACACAAGTAACCAAATGATATAATTAGAGCAGCCAGCCAAAGAACATACCCCAAAATCTCCATAAACAGGGGCCTCCGAAAACAGCACACAGAAAAAAAAAAAAAAAAAAAAAAAAGTGCTAATTAATCTGAGTAAACCAGAACAAAATATAAATAAACAAAACAAAGCATGATTTATAAAAATGCAGTATAAAGGAGAATGAAAGTTGTATCCATAGGTAATTATTTGCAACCTATAACTTCTGTTCTTTCCTTTTCTCTTGTGATTCTTGCTCATGTGGTACAACATGTTAGAAAAATGAGAAGTAGGATCAGTGCTACTTCTTGGAGTCCACAGCAACAAGCAGGACTTGAAAAGGTCCTCATGTTTTACTGAGGATTTCTGATGTGGGACTGTTCAGACAAACTGGTGCTATGGATAAGACATTGTACTTCACATGGGTCTGAAAGAATTTTTGATCTCCTGATGCGCATACCTGTAATGCTAGACTCGTTGCCTATGCCTAAAATTTGCTTTAGTCTTTCTGCTCCTCTGATGACTTCATTTCAGTGTTACGATCTCAAGGTTGGCATCTGTCAATAAGTATAGCAAGATATTGTCCACTTTCAGTATGTAAAGGGGGCTTATAAGAAAGGCGTAGAGACATTTTACCAAGGCATATAGTGGCAGAAAAAGGAGCAACAGTTTTAAACCACGAGAGGGTAGATTCAGATTGAACATAAGGAAGAAATTTTTATGACAAGGGTGGTGAGATGGCGGAACAGGTTGCCCAGAGAAATTGTGGAGGCCCTATCATTTTCAATGGTCTTTGATCAAGTTGACAAATGTAAATAGCAATGGACTTGTACAAAAGTATAACAGAACATCTCTTAAACTCTTTATAGCTCTCATAAAAGTTGGTTACAAGAACACTGCAAAAATCCTTAGAGGTGGCACACCATATGCATAAAAAATGAATTCTAAGCATGCTGATCCATATTCCCCTCCAGTTCAAAATATTGCAACTGTTGTTGCTTCCTGGGACTACTTGATGACCATGATCTCTTTGTTTTCTGCTATGCATTGAAGACCATGTTTTAGGGAAGAGGTCACCCATGGCATGTAGCTTCATTCAAACACTTCCTCTAGAGCCACACAGCAGAGTCATGTTGATGGAGCAACAACAATGCTGGATGGACCTTTAGTAAATCTTTAGAAATTCCTCATTGCACATCGTCCTGAACACTGGTCTAGAAAAGATTCAGGTGAGTAAAGCTCTGATAAAGTGTTCTGGTGGAGCAGCTGATGTGGCACAGAGCTGATGCCAACCATATTTTTTCCAGATCTTCCCCATTATTTGGGTGTGCTCCACTAGTTAACTAGCACTATGTTGAGAGGTCCTCTTAATAATGACACAGCAAAGGCGGTGTCTGTGTGACTTTGCAGAAATTTCTGAAAGATTAAGTAATGTAACCTAGTGAAGGTCAGTAAAAGACAAAGAATGTGAGAAAAATCTGAGAGTTCAGAGGAAAAACCCCACTGTATTCTTACTGAAAGATTTCTTATGCTCATGCCTACTAACATGCTGCTGCACACCACTCAAGATGGTCACATAAACACTTGTGCTATGGCTACATGTTTGCATGAGGTATCTATGCTGAAACACAGATATAAGGTTTTATGGTATGAACCAAAGGGTGGAATTGACAGAATTGTATCCTTGCATCTTCATATGATGTAACATGTTCTTTCATAATAGCAGATCTTATCTACTGCCCCCCCAAAAGCATCAGCGTATGACTCAAGATTTGCAGCACAGATTTGCTGAATAGAAAGAGTGATATAATCTCCTTTTTGTCATACCATGTTACACCCTTTTTGGCTAGTACAGCTGATTATGCCCTGTTGTGGTGATAACTGCACCCACAATCATGGGGTGGATGCCTTAACCCCTTGCAGAAATTGTGGAAACATATGGAAGCATTCTCCCACCAACTCTTCCTCACTATTATTCCCATTTACTCCATTCCAGCTTGCTTTTCAAAGCACCAGATGACCATACTTCTATCTAAATCAGACCAGAAGTTCCCTGTCAAAAATTCAGAGGCACTAAATATGTGACTCTGCATGTCTGAACAAGGCAGGTAGGAATAACAAGATGAAGGAGAAGCTTCCCAAAGCCATAACAACTCAAAACCTCTTTAAAAATCATTTGAACCAAGCTATGAATACTACATCACATGAATAGGGAAGAGAACTTGAACAAAATATACAAAGTATCTATATGCTTTGTGGCATGGTGGTTTGTGGGAAGTATTACTACACATTGCAAGTGGGGAAGGATAGCTCATTCAGTACCCAAATAGCCCAATTTAATTTTTCAAGTTTCTCTCTTCAGGCAACACAACAAAGAAATCAGGCATTTATCTAATTCTGCTTCTTGGGGTATGTTGACACAGAATAACTTCTAGTACTGTTAATAGGATAAATGGAAGATAAGCTGAGAAAGATGTTGGGTACAAAAGTTACGGAGATGTCTGTACTCACATGCTTAAAGTTGCTGTATAATGGAAGAGATTTTGTAACATTAATGGGGAAGTGATTTCTCTCATCAGCCTTGTTTCTCACACCTCAAACTTTACAGTGCATGACAGCAATTACCTTGCTACTACAACAGAGGATAGACAGGGAAGACATAATAAAGAATCACATGCTACCTCCACATAAAACCTACACATAAAATTAAGTGCATGATCACTTACTCCCACAGGAAGCTTTACTCTCTTATTAGAACAAGAAGTAGGAAATTCAGCAACTGAAAGCTTTATTAGTCTACATAACTTTTCCTCATGTTATCCTGTTCCATTTAGAGAGTAACTGTTCTACAAACCCAAATACCTGAAAACCAGGAAACAGTTAAAATATTTCAAACTCAGTCATGTGAAGAATTGAAAACAGAGTTAAGGTTATGTCCAGATCTTTACATGATTTGAATGATGTCCTAATCTACCCCTTCTTCCCTTGCTCCCTTTCCCCCTGCATACACAGACACTCTTAATTTATTCTAGAACTGCAGTGAACAGAAGTTGTCTACATTTTCCCTACAAGGACAAATATTTAGGTCTAGACTCATCATATCTAACTCTAGAGTGTCTAACTTCAGTTTACTGCCTACATTAAGAGGCCAGTTAGACTCTCTCTGGCCAGTGCAATGAGATACACACTTCAAGTGGATGATCCAATTTTATGGCCATAGCTTACCCCATACATATTACTGCATTGTCTCAAAACTTGGATCCTTTCAGTCTCTTGGCCAGGATCCTGACACTACCGTCGCACCTCCCTACCATCAAACTCACAGATCAAACAACTACTTTACTCCTGGTAATCTCCAAAGCAGGAGAATCCCTATTTCCTGCTACTTGATATAATCTATGCAAACCAGTAGAGATATGAGCTACGGCTGAGTATTTGAAAGGATACCTGTAACACTGTCCTCTGTCACCACAAAAGGGTCAGAGAGAGGCTGAAATCCCATAGAAAGTGTTGGCTCTTCCAGATGATCCTGTATCACAATATTGCTAAACTGACCTTTCACCACCCTGTTCATTTGGGTGTACCTGGAATATTCTCAGCTGATTTCCACTTCACACTGCCAAACTGTGAGGGAGAGGGGGATTAATATTGCATACTTCTCAATTTCTTAGTCTTTGGTTTTCAGAAATAACCATAACTACTTCCTTTCCTAATCTTCAGAGAGCAATGCTCTGATGAAGACACTATTTGGAAAAGTCCAAAGAAACAGTCTAGCTACTCTAAATATGCTTTAGTAAAAGCAACAAAAGTCTTTGGATTTATGAAAGGAAAGGAACAAAATCAATCTCAAATGATATGGAATAGAAAGTGAAACATCATTCTCACTGATGATGGAAAGTCAGCAGAGACCCATTGCACCAGTTGCAAGGATGGAAAAGTGCAGCAAAACTTGGAATCACTCATGTCCTTAAAGAAAATCCTGGGAGAAACTTGTGACAGTGTCCACAGCAACTACACATATTCTCCTGTAAAGGAAGACAAAGAGAGGGACATTCTTTACAAATATGCCACTGCACCCTCTCTTTTCCTATATAGGGCAGGAACTGGGAATTTCAAGAGATGAAGCAGCCAGTAATGACTTCCTGCACATGGAGTTTATATACTGTGTCCACACTCTGCATAGGCTCACGGATATAATTTGTAGAAAGCTTTGTCTATGCTCATATTTGGAGAAAGCTGGTTATTACAACTTGCCTCATAACATAAAGATCCACCCAGTCTTCTCATCTGAGGTGTGTCAACAGGTACCAACAAGTCACATCAAATGGTAGGTGAAAACACATTGCACAACACTATAAATTATCTTCCTGAGAAGTAGCTTCTATAACAATATGGGCATAATATGCTTCTTTCACTAGATCTTACGAAAGGTACTTCCTCTCCTTAAGCACTACATCAGTGAGAACAGACGTAGAATTTCTTTGCACCTACTAGGCTCCTACAAAGAACAGCCAAAAATCATACTGTTTTGCAAAATTTAAATACATATATATAAATCACAGTTGTATTGGTTCTTGATTTTCCATTTGGAGAAAAATATTGAAAACATCACATAAAAATTTTCTATGTTCTTTTCGCTTCCGATCATACAACCAACACAGTATTTCTCTGATCTACCAAGCAGCCCTCCCTCCTTAGTTTTGAATTAATCTTTCTGTGGCATGGACAACTGATGGTTTGCTGTTTGAGCAGTTTCCTTTGTTTTGTTTGTGACTAATACAGAAATAGAATGATCTGAAAATGAAGGATGGAAAAATGTGACTACAAAATCGTAACCAAAAAAGGTAGACTTAAACATAGTAGTATATAAACATAAGTATTTTTAACTCATCTTTATTTCACTATATTGCAAATAGATTATTTCCTTTAATGAACTAACCTCTTTTTTTTAATCTACAAATATAAAGATTATTCTTTCAGGTGTGTGACTGTGTTTACACTATGGTACCCACACAAGTGTTCTTGCATCTAGTTCAACAACTTGTGATTGAGGCAGAATACATCTTTTAGCTTTGATTTAAGGATTTTTCTAAAGACAAAGTGAGCCCATTTCATGATAAAATTCATGTTACAGACTAAATGTTTCCTTCAGTTTTAATTTTGAGTGAATTTGATACCATTATCCAGTGACCAGATCTGGGGGTTTTGTTCCTATAGTGAATAAAGCTCTCCAGTATCAGAAGGCTTCTCTGTATGGTGGCACAGATATAGCAAGTGCTCCACGGCATCTCCCTGTCTCAAAAAAGGATAATGATAGAATAATATCAGAAAAAGGATAATATCAGAATAGTTCAGATGCAATGAATGAATTCACTTAGGTTTAGCTGTCTAAAAGTGCATAATCTAAATTACTTATTTATTCTTTCACTATAATCATTTGACAAAAGAGACAACATAAATTACATCTAGAGATGGTTATCTTGCTGCATCGACAAGAGAACCTAGGCACTAGCTTAGACCAGGTGCTTAACTTCATAAAGTTAAGCAAGATGAGTCCTATTAATGAGTCCTTCAGTGTTAGGGCTGATAACGTTCTTTTTCTAAACATTCATTGCTGGAGGCAGCACAAGTTTAAGATTTAAAGAAAATTTAAGCACTTGAGATCTACTCAGATTTTATTTGTATTCCTTCCATAAGTTATGCACAGTGACCAGCTTACCTCTCCATTTTCTCTTTCATAAGTGAAATAACAGAATTCTTTAAGGAATTGTGCTTTCAGCTCTTATCACCACATTTCACATTTTCTTTTATTTTCTTTTTTTTTTTTTAACAATTGAAACAAATTTCAGAAAAAGTCTGAAGAAGCAATTGAAATAGAAAATCAAACAATTATAATAACCTTTTGCAGAATTGCTCTCTTGCAATTATCTCTTGCAATTACCAATGTGCATTAGTCACCTCTCACCTTTAACAGTGAGTCTACAAGACTATTCTTTATTTTCCTCAAGGGAGACAGAATATTAAAATCACAGCCAAGATATTTAACCAATCTCAGCAGAGAACTAGTGTGTTGCACACTTAGCATTGTCTTACAAAATCCTAGACACCCACTCACTCTGTGAAAACTATTTAGTCACTTTTATTTGAGGGAAATGAGGGGGAGCAAAGCAGGGCCATATAATTAATTCTGTCAGTTAGGAACCATTATCAAGATCAAGAGGGAGGATCTACATTTTGTAGCCGGACTGGTTCCTTGTGCAACCTGTACCTAGCACCTACTAAGTTATGTAATTGTCTTGTTTTACTTGGAGTGGCTGGATCCACATTTCATCACAATTCATCCTTTCTTTCAGGATCTTCTTCCTTCTGCTTCTCTGCTGAGGTGAAAGAAGCAGAAATGGGAAGTTAATGCTAGCTCTTATGTTAGCCAAACCACACAAATCATTCTTGCTTGCCAAACAGAATTTATCAGGTTAACAGAGTCTTTGGCTTGCAATTGCATTTGGAAATGTAAATTTGCATAGATGGCATAGGTATGGGATACATGTCAACTTACTTCACGTCCCCAGGCCCATAAGTGCAGCTAGCTCTGGAAATTACATGGATTTATTAACTGCAATTTCAGTGTTGTAAAACAAGGCTACAATTCAAACAACCAATACCATGTAAATCTGTGCCTTTGAATATGTGTAACAATAATCAATATCTGTTGAGAGCTTCCTACATGTTGATAAAGAACCATAAAAATAATTATATAATTCTAATTCCTCTACAGAAGCAGCATAGTGGTCCAACATACAAAGAACAGATACTGTAATTCAATAAACACATATAAGTGATAAGCAGTTTAGCATAGATAAGTGAGTGTTGCGTTGCAGTACCTCCTTTAAGAGGGTTACTATATTTGAAATATCTTCACATAAGGGCAGGAAACAATCATATGCTGTTGCTCATGCTCAGGGACAAATCAGACAGTTGCACATTGTTCAGCTAAGCTCAAAGTTTTCTGTATCCTACTTACATATAATTGAAGTTTCTTATTTTTCAAACAGAACTTTTAATTGTCTTATCCAAAAACAATATTTAGAGAATATTTAAAGTTAAAATTATTACTTTGATCTATAAATGTAATTGAATGTGGAAAGAAATGTTACAACTGAGGCAAAGCAGCTATTGAGGTAAGCAAAAGTATTGCCCAGACTCCAAAAAGGAACTGGGAAAATTATAATGCCTGATAAGAATAAAAAACAGGTAAACAATGTGGACTTAAGGAGGTGAATTTCATGTGCATGTGAAGTATCCCATCTCCCAGTTCCTGAGATTCCCTGTACAGTTGCCATCTGGAGAGAAGGGGTACTGTGAACTTCCTCGTAAATATTTGGGGAGGAACAACACATGCATAAAAGAATCATATTTGTTCTCACAAATACCCTTGTTGTGTGTCCCTTTTTTTGTTGCTGGCAAAGACTCATGGACTGACAAATGCTATGCCCCATGTAAGATGAATCTGAGTTTATATGGCAAGTCCTTCACCAAATTTCAGGCACAGGAGCACAGTTCTTTTGTTTTCAGTTCTACATCCTTGAGTTGATGAATTGAGAGCTCTCCTCTCCTAGCTGAAACTAGTTCACTGAGGCACAAACCCTAGATCTTTTTTTAGATTTATGGGTTACTGTTAGGTAGGGTAACTTGATGGAATGCTTTTTTCTTTTGTGTCTATAGACACCAGGTTGTAGTATAGTGTTTTCTTTAGATATATCATGATCCATCTGGAGGATTAATTTGGGGAGGGAGATGATTGCAGCCTATTAAAACCATATTTCCTAAGTGTTTTGTGCCAGCCCAGCATGATGGATATTAGTGGATATCATGCAAGTATTGCATTTTACTTCTCTTAATCGTTCCTAATCCTTGATCAGACAAACAGAAGCCTTGGACTATGCCTGTGGGATATTTCTGAAAATCCAAATGGAGTACTAATTGCTTAATTTTAGCCCTGAGCAGCTACTAGTTGCTTGTATACTGATTGCTCACAGATTATAAACCTAAGGAGGCGGTGATACCAGAGACACAAACCACTTCACAACATATTGGCTGGCCCAATGCTACAAGTGCTGTCATTTGGGTGTGAAACATAAAGCTCCCAGGGATTATACCTGGGAGATCTGGATCTCGAAATATGACCTTCTATATAGCAGGACCTCCCAGTGTCCTGGGACAAAAGGCTAAGGGCAACATAATTAAATTAATTTGAAACTAAAGAGATTATACCAGGAACATAATGCAATTTCATTTCCCTCTGTAAGAGGCTTTGGGAGATGCAGATTGAGGCAAAGGAATGAGCTTCATTAGTCTAAACTGTCGGAGTCAGTCCCCACCACTACTAGTGTGTCACAGGATATTACAGGGAACAAGTAAAAGAGAGGAAAGACTAATCTCAGGCCATGACACCACATCCATTCTCTCCACAAACTGCCCCTAGACATAACCTACTCTGGAGAGAGCTGAAAAACTTCTGCTATTTCTAATGCTTTGGAATTTATCCCAAAACATTGACCTATGTTGTTTTCCTTTGGGATGCATTTTCAGTGGTGGTATCAGCACTTGCTATTCTATCGTAAACCCTGCTGTTCTGGGTATTTTTGTTAACAGTTCTGTCCCCAGCAGTCATGAAAGGAAAAAAAAAAATCCTGTATTCATGCAGTGGAGAGAAGAAGGGGAAAAAGTACCTTATGTTTCCTCAGAAAAGCTTGCAACTTTGATCTCTGTGCATAAGAGGAAGTCAGAAATCAGTGAGTGGTGGGAGAAGGTTTTCTTGGGGCAGGGGTAGGAGAGGGGGAAAGAATGGATTTCCTTTTAAGTTTTTAAAATGTTATTCTAATTTTTAAAATATTGGTATTTGTAGGATTAAAAAAAACCACCAAAACTATACTCTTAGTTTAACTCTGTAACTGGAATTTTGAGTCTGACAATCTGATTTTAGATGTACTCTAGAAAAGGTTCATTTGTTCTGCATAAAGAAATGGAATGCACTTTTGACAGGAACATCCCTGGGTTTCCACAACATTCATAAGCCAGCCTGAAACAGGTTAAGAAATTATGAATTTACCACATCAGCCCTGAAAGCAAACACCTACTGCAGTCACCGTGATGTTGCCAACAGTTTTCCGCAGTGGATCATCACACCTGAGGGAATATATGGACCCAAACAATACCCAGCCCTAGGAGGGGGGAAACTCCTTACAGAATCCAAAGCTATGTCAAAAAATAAGGTGCTAAAGAATCATGCCTGTTTCTTGCTCCTTTTTCCACATCATGTTGAAAAGCGACACTAATTACAAGTGAGGTGAGAATGTTGAACCTCCTTGTTTAGGCTTGTGTGCAAGTAAGGTGTGTAGGCAAGTGTCTGCCAAGTTCTCTAGTTTATGAACAAGCCCTCACAATTTGTTGGAAAAATATGGGAGTCAAATTCACTCAAAGAACAAGAGGCAGAGCAGTTAGGACACAGGGAAAAAGCTGCAAGTAAGGCACTGTTATGAACTTTACACTGTGGACTTCCATGTGGACAACAGTCCTCTTGTACAGGTGATGGAATGACTGCTCTAAATATACAGTTTTTGGCTTAAAATTGTGACTTTTAAGTCCCATATAGTCCCAGCTTCCAGATACACTGCTATTACCAATTAACCCACAAACAACCTTAGTGTTTTCATCTCATCTTTTCTCTCTTTTATGAACTACTTGCAAACTGGTATTTTCAAGTGGCCACAGCTAGCACCATACCCATCATGTGGTCTACCCACTCATCATTGTGGGGTTTGTAACTTGCCCATTGTCCTGGGGAAACAGATCCTTCAGTGTTTTTTATTGAAGGCTTTTAGCAAAATTCTGAAATAATTTTTTTTTTTTATTGCTTTCAGACAATCGTGCTTTCTAAACAAAAAGTACAGAATTTGGCTTTCTGTACTCTGCATTTTCTTAGGCTGGGAATCAGCCTAATTCTTCTGTTGTTCATTATAAAGTTTATTACAACTGTTGACTACAAAGGTCCTCGCTTACTAAGAAGAGTGATAACAATTCAGACATAATTCCTAAAAGTTTGTAGCCTGGTGTGGCTTTTACTTTTGATTGTTCATTGTTGTGTTGAAAGGATATTGCTGAAAGGTTATCAAAGATCAGGGGTGCCTGGTAAGAAAACTGAAGCTTGGCTGGTGAAGAAATCCACCAGTCTCAAAGAAAGTTGTTCCTGTCCTCCCTGGGCATAAGGTTTTTCATAAAACTGCCAGAGGATGAGGTTCCCTTTCATCCATGGGAGGGGACTGCTTAAGGAGAAAAGCCCTTAACCATTTCCTGAGCCTTTCCCTGCAATTCCTTGTATTTGCCTGCAAGTCCTTATATTTCAGCTGTATTGTTAATGTTCATTGGCTTCCTGCTCTCTCTCAAACAGTACCAGACTCTATAGCTGAAGGCAATTTGGGTTCTTTTACCCACAGAACAGTGCTTTGACTGAGTAGCTCCAGCTGTTTAACTGTGTACTATAAATTAATTGTTACAATCACACCACCTTTTCATTTTCAAACACACTTAATATAAATGATAATAGTAGTAACCCAGGAGAAAGATTTTATATATATATATATGTATATATATATATAGTCATTACACTTCTTTGTATAACATTTATGTGTTACACACATGGGACGATATCTGATACAATGCAGGAGCACTGCATTGTAGTATCAGGTATTATCAGGCAAAACTGCATTCTGTCTTTGTCCTACCTAAACAATGCTGGCTGGCATTAAGAGTCTCCAAAATCACAACTGAAGCCCTGAAAGGCCAGGGATGCTCTAAACAATCTATTATGAACACAGCTGTTCCAGTCTCAGCATCAAAGAGGAAGGAATTCATACAAAGAAAATGAAAAACATGTTCATTTCTAGGCATAACAGCAGGACAGTACCACAAGGAGGCAAACTTGGATTATTTTTCCTAAGCCCTTCCTATTTTTCTCCTTGAGAGACACTATACCTCTAAACTATTTGAATGGAAAATAACTTTCCTCCTGTGTAAATCATGCCAGGACCTCCCACATCTTCTAACACTTCAACAAGTAAAGAGGTCACGGCATCAAGCCTGCCAGAGTTCAAGGAGCATCTAGACAATGCTCTTAGTCATGCGGTTTAGTTTTAGGTAGTCCTGTGAGGAGCAAGGAGTTGGACTTGATGATCCTTACGGGTTCCTTCCAACTCGAGATATTCTGTGATTGCAGGAGAAATGAGTGGGACGTGCGTCAGTTCAGAAGTCTGCAAATGCTCTGGGAAGCTTCTTTGGCTAGTCACAGGAAGACCTAGATGACACTCAAGATGCAAGATACAGCTGCAGACCAAGAGTAGTCTGTCAGGATGCAGCCAAGGCGGGCAGCTCCTCACAAGATGGAGAGTGGGATAGCCACAGGGAGTAAGGTCATGTCAGCCAGGGCCTGTCTCACAGTACCCAAGAGGTGAACAGGGCAAGCCTGAGATGGCATCCAGGCCCAACCAAGTATCAAAAGCCAGGAAAAAGCTTGTGGTGATGAAGCAGGTCCACATGTCAGGGTCAATGGTGTCCATGGCCAGGCCTAGTTGAGCTCAGGGAGGGTCTGAAGACCCAGAGCTGAGCTTACATGGGACTCTGGTCAGGGTGTGGGTCCCAGGTGAAGCTGGTCAGGGCCATTAAGACCTGTTAGTGTACCCACGGTCCTGACATAGTCCATCTTTTCTTGGAAAAAGAATAGAGAAAAGGATGCCATTTATGATTTTGAGGTTACGAGGTTGCAGATGCCCCATCTCTGGAAACATTCAAGGCCAGGTTGGACGGGGCTCTGAGCAACCTGATCAGTTTGTAGATGTCCCTGTTCATTGCAGGGGGGTTGGACTAGATGACCTTTAAAAGTCCCTTCCAAACCAAATCATTCTATGATTCTACGATGGATAGCTAAACATGCAGTCCCCCCCAACATTCTTCTCTAAATTAGAGATATGTGTATTTGATGGATGGACTATTCGGTGGATAAGGAATTGGCAGGATGGTCACATGGTGATTGGAGGCTCAGTTTTATCTCACTGGCTGTCAGCATGTCACAGCTTCTTGCTGAAGGTATTTTTTTATATAAATGTTGGTAAGGGCAGTGAAAAGAAGTGAGTTAATAAAAAAAGGATTAAAAAGTGCCCAGAGCACCTCTTTCATTTTCCCACACCCACAGCTTGCGGCTTTATTCAGAGGGTTAAGAAGCTTGCATCATCACGCCATGTGCTGAGCTGCTTTTGTGCGCTGCAATATCAAACTTTTAGCTCATGTCCCACAGCTGACATTTAAAGCTGTTATAACGAGTATTTTCATGGGTAGTACATGCCTGCTTTGCTCTGCTCACTGACGTGCGTGGCTGATCAATAAAAGCATTTCTGATTCAGCAGATTGGAGCTTCATAATGGTGTGTTGAAACAGTGCAGCAGAAATCCCGGCAGGCCCTGATAGAAAGCAAGATATAACATTCCAGAATTGGTTGACTCTGCTCACCCTGACATAACAGGAATAATACAGGGAATCTTAGTTTGAAATCACTTTTTTGTATGGCATAGCTCTCTATTTTTAGGTAAACTCCTACTGTGATGTTATAGCTAAGAGCTTGCATTCTGCGAATAATATGTGGGAAGAAAAACTCACACAGAAACAAAGCGGTTGATGATTTTTTCATACATGTGTTATTACTGTGGGGTTTTTTCTCATGGTGTGTGTAGCTCTAGTTCCCACTTCAACAAATGTTAAAAAATTAAGACAAATCCTTTTTCAGCTTCATGAGGAGCTGCAGCCTGGTTAATCCACTTCTATTGCAACAGGCCAAAGTGTCTTAGGCTATTTAGTAATTCAAGAAGAATAGAAGAAGGTTAGACTAATACTTGGGACCTCAAGCATCAGGGTGGGATTTCAAAGGTCCTAGTAGTGAGAGTAGAATGAGTAATTCCTGAGAAGAGCTACTCTTTAAATCATTGACAGCAACAGTGTCAGTGGCCAGAGCTGCTATTATTTTCATTCCCACATTGGATAAGTCACCATGTGTTCAGTCAATATGTGATAATAAAATAAACATTTTAATTAATCCCTATTACCTCTGTTTTTATATCCTTCTTCAAGCATCTACTTTTTTGGACACTGGGCTGACTGGAATATTACTCTGATCTAATGTAGTTTCTCTTATGCCATCTCATGCTTGTTTATTATTCTAGGCAGTCCCACAGACACAGGTAATTGAAGCTTTAGCCAGTCCATGTGACAGTGATATAAGAGGTTGTAAATGGGTAGAAATGTCCACGTAAGCAAGACACAGTTAAATACCAAATTATATGCAACTGCCATGCACAGTTCTGTTCACAAAAATGGAATTATGAGTCAGAGTGAAAATTAAGGTCATGTAGATTTCTGTATGTGGCAATTTTTGCGGAGTATATAGGCTTTATTTGCATAATTGGCTTGCTCTTACTCAATGTTCTCCATACTATGTTGGTATAAAACTGTGTGCATCATCACACCATTCTTTTGGCACAAGAATTGTGCAGTGATAAATAGCTAATTCTAAAATACATAAGATTTTTTGTACTAGATACTTAAACGAAAGCAGAGTGAAGCTGCTGTCACACATGGGCACTTTGAGAATCAATCTGAGTGACCCTCTGCTACCACATAAGAAACAAAGTTCCTGTTGCCACTTTTCCTTACACAAGAATTTACATGTCTCTCTTGCGCTCAGTTGACACTTCCCACACATTTTTTAAGGCAGTAATTGTTGATGCTGCTATTCTCCTGTCAAGTTTGATACAACCATCAAACATGATCTTATATGTGAGAGAACCCAACAATCAGCAGTCACCGTACAGGGATGGCTTTCATAGGAAGCCAGGCTTATAAAACAAATCTAAGATTGATTCACACTGGAGTCTGATGCTGGAGATTCTATATGTTCATGTCAGATTTCTTGGGTATTATATGCAATTTAAAAATTGCCCTTATTTTTATTTTGCTAATATCTGTAGACAGAATCTTTTCTAATCTCCATCTTTGATCAGAATAACAGCTCTAGTGGACACGCTTGTGTCAACATCCTTGAATCAACAAACCCAATTAATTGGCACAAAAAGATAGTATGGATCACTATACATGTTTCCACCAGAATATTTCCAACATTCTAATTTTTCAACATACCACAAGAACAAAACCTCAAATACAAGCATATTTGCTTATGCTAAACATAACCACCCTGCTGATAAAATATACAGATAGTGTAAGTATTACTTGAGTGGTAAATGTATTTAAGGATAGGGCAGTCAACAGGGAGATATCTAGATCCCCTATGAAGCTAAACCATACCCAGAATATGTATTTTCACATATATGTATATGTGTTTTCAAATGTTGTTACTTCCAAGAAGGAATGTAGGTCCTTCAGGAGAGAACGATTTTTTTCAGAGCACAGGTTATTAGATTCAGTTTAGGGGCCAGTCAAATCAATAAAGATTATTTCACTTGACTCTCATTTTTCCTCATGTATTCTCAGCCATAACAGGCGTACCATCTTTCTCATAAGCTCTACATATCCTTAAGGGACCAAGGGTCCAAATGAGGAACATCTTCACAACTCATCAAAAAAGAACACTTGAAGCATAGTGTTATAATTCACATTCTGATACAGAGCTGTCACAGTGGAAACCTCCAATCCACACAGGAGGTGAGGAGTATACTGAGAAACATTCTTCTGTGTCTAACTGAAAGCAGAAGTTTGTTAGGCTGGCTACTAGCTGGAAACGTCCTGATGATTAAGATTCAACCTGACTCTAAAAATATGGAACAAACTCTTCATTGTTAGGAATTGCTTAATGATTTCTTACCAAGTTGCCAATTTTATCTGCATAGTAGTTATTACTGTATTTATTATACTCTAGTTATTACACTATTACTGACAGAATTCTGAAAGAATGTGTCTTTCCATCATTTTAGCCTCTTAACCCTGCTTGGTTTATCCAAGAAATAAACTTCAGAGCAGGGGAAGCTGGGGTTGGACTTTATAAAGGCCCAAATAATGCTGTAGGAAAGATCATCTCTGATTATTTCTCCCTCCTGAGCAGGGTTTTGCAAGCTGAGTATATCTTGATATGAAAACCAGAGAATTCAAGCATAGAGGTACCTTCTGATAAACAAGTAATGACTCTTCTATTTTCCCTTTATTTTAGCAATATTTGTTGGTTTCTTTGACATGCAAAGCCCAGGTGGAGAAAGTAGGTTTTAATTTGCAAGAGCTGAACAAATGAATTTATTTTTTATTGCTATTTAGATAATTTTTAAAGTTCACATTAAAGCGTTGAGGAAATAAAAGCTACCTACGCTTACAGATCTTAAAGAAAGCATATCTGACTTTATCTTTAGTTCTTATTGTAGTTACATACATTAAGCACAGAGATTACACTATTCTCATGGAAGTGCATTTGGCAACACCCCTATACATGTTGACAATACAGGAGCACTGCCAGCCCTAAAGGAATGCATACATTGCATGACATACCATGTTAACGTAGACTCACCACACCGGCTTCTTCCCCACTTTATCCCATGTGTCCAGGCAGACACTTGAACTCTACAGTTCATTAAAGAGCCCATTATTAGCTCTCAAAGATGCTGAAGGGCAATGTTGGCAAGTTCAGCACCAAACACATTGCTGAGAAGCAGCGAATTAGCACGTTGGCTTCATTCAGACTCTAACTTGTACATGCAGAACCTAACCTGCATCTGACTACCAGCACTGTATAACAGAAGGCATCATATACTATAACAGATGTTTCCAACTGACTCTTACAACACCATTATAAAAGTTACTACTTCATATTGCACAAGCTTCTGTAGGCTCTCCAGATATCTTTCTGGTTCTCACTCTGAGTTTGTCCTGGACTTCTGTACACAACGATTCATCCTCTAGTATTCAAGGCACATTGTTGTTTTATTCTAGGTAGCAATAATGAGCTCAGAAGCAGGGACAGGAGAGGCTCTGTCCTGATTTTAAATTGCTTCTTTCTGGTACCAGAGACCCATCATGCTGCTTCTCAGACAGCAGTATGTGCACAGGGCATGTCCCTTGGTAGCAATTTACTCAAAGAGGATGATGAAGAACAACATTTGAACAACTGATTGAGTCCTGTCACACCATTTTCTAGGCCTTTGTGGAGTCTGAGCAAGGACAGGTTTGGAAGTATGACTTAAGGGCCCAGGCTACCTAACACGATAACAGACACTGTGTGGGCATTATGGCTTTCAATCACTTTTGCTAGGGAAAGGATTGGACCGCGGCAGTTATACTGCCATAACAACTGTATAACCACTGCATTATGAAAAAGTGGAGGATCACCTCTCCCAGCTCCATTTTAGAAAGAAAACAAACAGAAACATTCTCTGAAAAGCACAGTCCTGCCAGTATGTCAGGCATTTTCTGAGCATGCCTATGGGATTGGGCCCCTCAAGGGATATAGCAGACAGGAAAAGTGAATAAGATCCACCTTTAGGAGCTTAGTGATAAGATGAAAATTGCTCAGACCAAGGCAGTTCTGTAAATGCACAGGAGCATATCTCAGCATTTAAAGAGCTTCAGAGTAATAGCAAAACACAGCTCCTGAGCCAGCTGTAGGCAACACCTGAAGAAAAGGCATTTCAGGTGGTAAGCTGGAATACAGTCACTTGTGTCATCAGACTTCATTGTAGATATTGTCTCTATTTCTGGCTGACTGTCTCTTAATGGAAATACGTTGTATATATACATTGTAATTTCCTTCATGTGAAGCGACAAACAAGTTGACCATCAATCATTTAAGAGTTTATGCAAGAAGTGGAATCACTGAAAAAGTCTTATAAGGAAATCATTTTACCCTTTGTCAGAAGGAGAGGGGGTAGGTGCTAAGCTGAGGTCCTGCCACACAGAGTAACACATCAGTAGAAAAGGGCATTGTTCTTTCCATTTCTAAATACTTTCAGTCAGATCCTGCTTGAACCACCTTACCCAACTGTCTCCCTTAGATCTAGAGCCTCAGTTGCCACACTTGTCTGTCTCTCAAGACATGAACCAGAGAACCAGCCACCTCAAGTGTATGTATACCAACGCACAAAGCCTGGGAAACAAACAGGAGGAACTGGAGCTCCATAACCAGTCAGAAAGTTACATCACAGGAATAACTGAAACATGATAAGACAACTCACATGACTGGGGGATTGTGATGGGTGGATAAAGGCTGTTTTGTAAAGATAGGAAGGGAAAAAGAGGTGGAGGAGTCACGCTTTATGTTAAGAAGAACCTTGAATGTATAGAAGTCAGCTACAGCGACTGTGGAAGTCCTGCTGAATGCCTTTGGGTCAAGATCAGAGAGGTCATCCCCAAGGGGGATCTTACAGTAGGCATCTGCAACCAACCTCTAAACCAAGACAACAAGGCCAACAAAACAATATTTGAGTCACTTAAGGAAGTTTCAGTCAACAGAACCTAGCTTTTATGGGTGACTTCAACTACACAGACATTTGTTGGAAGAACAATACAGCAGCTCACGTGTCATCCATCAAGTTCCTGGAATGCCTAGAGGACTGCTTCAAATGTTAGATGTGCCAATCAGGAATGAGGCACTGCTGGACTTGCTACTCACAAACCAAGAAAACCTGCTTTGTAATACCTCGGTTAGTGGTGGCCTTGGCTGCAGAGATCGTATTGTGGAGTTTGTGTCCCTGATGAGCACGCTAAAAGTCAGTACTAAGACAAACATTTTAGAAAACCAAACTTCAGCTCGCTCAGAGCTCGGTGGGGAGTAATTCTGTGGGAAGCTTCCATGGAGGATAAAGAAACTAGCAAGTGCTGGTACTTTTCAAGAACACTCTCCTGGAAGCACGAAGAGTTCATCCCGTTCAAAGGTAAGGGAAGTAGGCAGAGCAAGAGACTCCATTGGCTTAACTGCAAGCTTCTGAGTCTGCTCAAAACCAAAAGACAAGCATACCAGAGATGGGAAACCAGACAAATACCTGTTGAGAACAACAAGAGCATTGCCATGGTCTGCAGAGATGCAGTTAGAAAAGCAAAAGCTCTGCTTGAATTTAAATTGGTCAGAGATGTCCAAAACTACAATAAAGGATTCTTCAGGTATGTAAACAACAAACAGAAACAGAAGGGAAATATTGGCCTTGTGTTAAATAGGAAAGGTGATTTAGTCATCAACAAAGCTGAAAAGGCAGAGGTTCTCAACACTTTCTTCACCTCAGTCTTTACCAGCACTGTTGGGCCTCAGGCCTTAAGGAACAAAAAACCGGGCCACTGCGAACACAGACCCACCATCAGTGAAGGAACAGTTGGAATGTGAACTGCTACACGAGCTTGACCCCTACAGATCAATGGGCCCTGATGTTATCCAGAGATAAGAGAGCTGGATGATGTTGTTGCGAGGCCTCTTTCCATAATCTTTGAGAAGTCACAGAGATTGGGGAACATCCCAGAAGACTGGAAGAAGGCTAATGTCACCCCCATCTACAAGAAGAGCCAGGAAATTATAGGTCCATCAGTCTTACTTCAGTTGTTGGGAAAGTTATGGAACAAATCTTTCTGGGAGCTATCACAAGTCAATTGAAGCACATGTTTGAGAAAATCCAGCATGGATTAACCAAGGGCAAATCATGCTTGACAAACGTAATTGCCTTCTATGACAAAGTAACCTGCTTAGTTCATGTAGGGTGAGTGGTGGACATCGTTTACCTGGATTTCTCTGAGACTTTTGATATGATTCCCTACAGCCTCCTCCTAGAGAAACTGGTAGGTCTAGACAAGCTGCCTGTGGGGTGGGTGGGGAACTGGCTGCCAGGCTGCACCCAGAGGGTGGTTGGAAATAGCTCTTTTTCAAACTGGCAACCTGTCACACATGGGGTCCCCCAAGAATCAGTATTGGGCCCAATGCTGTTTAATATCTTCATAAGTGATGTGGATGATGGGATCAAGTGTACCCTGATGAAATTTGCCAGCAATACCAATCCAAGTGGGGAAATGGACTTTTCAAAAGGGAGAGACACTCTGAGGGAAGACCTGTACAGGCTGGAAAAGTGGGCTAACAAGAAGCTTATGAAGTTCAGCAATGGCAAGTGCACCTGGGAAAACACAATCCAGGAGTGCAGCACAGACTGGGATCTACCCAGCTGGGGAGCAGCTCTGTCTAAAGGGACCTGGGGGTCCTGGTGGACAACAAGCTCAACATGAGTGAACAGGGTGCTGCTGCAGCAAAGAAAGCCAACAGGATGCTGGGCTGTATCAAGGGCATCACCAGCAGAGATAGAGGAGTCATTATCTCACTCTGCTCAGCACCTGTCAGGCCACACCTGTGGTACCGTGTTCAGTTTTGGTCCCCACTATGCAAAAAAGATGTGGACAGGCTGCTGAGGGTCCACAGAAGGGCCACAAAGATGACCAGGGGACTGGGAAGCCTGCTTGAGGAAATGCTCAAAGAAATGGGTTTGTTCAGCCTTGAGAAGGCTTAGGGGAGAACTTATCACCTTGTTCCGGTATTTAAAGCATGACTACAAAGAAGATAGACTCCCCTTTTTACAAGGAGTCACATGGAAAAGACAAGGGGTAACAGGTACAAGTTACACCTGGGGAGATTCTGATTGGACACAAGAGGAAAATTTTTCACAATGAGAACAACCAGCCCATGGAATAATCTCCCCGGGGAAGTGCTGGACAGGGGGCTGGGCCATCTTGTCTAGACTGTGCTTTTGCCAGAAAGGTTGGACCAGATAATCCTTGAGGTCCCTCCCAACCTGGGATTCTGTGATTCTATGTTTCTATGAAGTATGTGAAGTGTTTGATGATGGAGGGAGGGAGACTGTTGCCTTCTGATGGCGTGGTGACCTGGTTCAGGAACGGCACGGCAACCAAGCCCCGGCCGCTCGGGCCATCAGCTCACAGACACCAATGTGGTGGATGGCAAATGGCATTTACTGGTGAGTGGCACAGCATTATATAGCTTGGGTTTACAACGTCACTTCCGTCTGCTTACGTCATGAGCTCAACGCTATTGGCTGTCCGGAGAGGGGTCCGACCTTTCCGTACAGCGCGACATCTTCCGGTCGCCGAGCCTTAACTACCTACAGAGACACTCAGAGTGACCAATTTGAGAGAGAAGCTTGTTGTACCAACTGACTCTGCATAGTCAATTAAAAGAAGAGATGAAGAGAACAGTTGCTTAAAGAAGTGACTTGGTATTTGGAATAGAAAAAGAAAAAATATAAGTAATTCCTTTGGAATTTTGCATTTCTCTCTGATAACGTAAAACCAAAAAGACTTCCAGACATATGACCTAGATCTTCAACCTTATTTGCACATTCTTGTGTTTACTCTTATCTATAAAATTATGGAAATGGCGGATCCAGGAGACTGGCTTTGGTTTGATTTTTCTTCAAAACTTCATTTTTGTAGAGGTCAGGCTTTTGATTATAGATTTTTCTCAAAAGTCTCTGATTTCTTTGAAATTTCGACCAGTCAGAAAGGTAATGCCTTGAAATAAAAATTTTTGTTTTACAGGCTAATTATGAATTTAAAATTACATCAAATCCCTGAATTAAGGCAAAGGAACTTTGAGAATGCAAATACAGTTGAATGTGCAAGCTGGACAATATCAAGGGGTTTAGTTCCCATTATTTCAATTAGAATTAAACACTGAATTACCATAAGAATCTGGGCATAGGACTGCTGCATAATAAAACACATTCTGCATTACTCTGCAGAACACACTATATTTACATGAGCAGAATTTGATTCCTAACCACAGTCAGTGACTGTGCACATTTCTTCTGCTTTTTGGTCTACCTGTATTAGAAAAAACACTTCTATTAGAATCTCATTATAAACTCCTGAAGCAAGCAGGATTATGCAAATTATCTCTCTAATTTTCTTGTTTCTTCCAGGTATGCCAGATTGCATATATTGTCTTTCAGGGAAGATTACAATTATTAAAAACATGATGAATAAGATTACAGTCTCCAGAAGACTGTTTAAGCACAAAACCTATGTTTCAATCTCTTACTGCCTGTCACAAGTTTTCTGTTGAACGAGTTTTCACTGAGAACATCTTATCTTTCTCCTATACCAGTGCTACAGCTGGGGCAATTTCCCATTACCACTCATTAAGATCAGGCTATTAGAGGTCTCAGTATTAGTGCAAATGCAAAACAAAGTGGCTTACCAACTTTTCACCAGGTTTCATGCAGCTTTCAAGTCTCACTGGTAAAAAAAGTAGGAATCCTTAATATTTCACAAAGATATCCATTTTAAAATGTCTTTGTGTATTACCAAATAGAGCATTCAGTGAAATCCCTGCATTTATCTTATGACAGTACTATCATTTAAATACTTATAAAATGTTACCACTGTTGCACATAACTGTAGATATCACCATTCTAACCCACCTTGGATTTGGGACACAGAATTGTTCTAGGCATTGGTTAGAAGGGATTTTCAAATTACATTCAAAACATTTTTTTAATAACAACTTTTTAAATCAGGATCCTTTCCAGTGACATCTATAAGCTATTATTAGGAAATAATAAGAACAGTGTTATCAGTACCTGTACATACACACAAAAAATTATAAAGAATAAATGGAGATGTTCTTAAAAACCAGAGGCAAAATAAAAAGTCCAAACTCCTCCTGCTTTGTGCATTGGGCTTGATATTATTTGTTACCTACAAGAAGGCTGTTGTTGTCCGTAGCTTTGTAATACATGTAAGTTGCTCATCAATGGGTTGCAGATGGGTCACGTTCTTCACAGTGGTATCTCACTTTAAGATCTTTCATGTTTTCCTCCTTTGGGTGATTTCTCCACTGAAAACTGGGGTGTGGAGTTCTGGATGTGAATGGCAGAGGAGAAGAACCACTTTTCTTCCATATGGTCTTTGCTTTTATGGGAAATTGTCTACTAATTTGCCATTACAGACTACCTTCATGGTTTTAGGTCAGTTAGGTGAATACAGTACAATACAGGTTTTGCCAGTATGGCTCAACTGTCTCATAATGGATTATAATATGTATTATAATCATATTAGCTATAAATTATATTAGAGAGTGTCATCACTGAATCATCATTCTTTTGCAAAATCAGCAAGATTAATCAGAGGTCATACACTCTTTCTAAAACTGACTTTCAATCTAAAAATCATGACAAGGACCTTTATTAATTCTCTTTTTTCCTGTATTCTAGCTTTTCCTAATAATCATGTTATCAATACTCAGCTTTTTTTCCCCTTCTTCTTTTCCTGCTATTAATTGATACCCACACATCTCCTTTTTCTTTCATACATCCTCTATTTCTTTTGTCTGTTATTCAATGCTCATCTCTCCTCATTTAAAGTTTACCTTTCCTATAAAGTTTAAAACACTTCCAGTGAAAATATTCTACTATAAGCCCACTCCTATCTTATTCATTTTGTTGGCTCTCTCAGAAATCAGTCATGTTCTTGGAAAGCTACTGTGCCTCTACAAAGGTGGTCATTACACTTTCCACTAGCAGAAGCTATCCTTGACTATAATCATGGAGGGCCCAGGTCCTTCTTGAGGCCAAACAGCTAAGTACCAGGTACAAAACTCATGAGAGTTCCAGGAAAGGAGCTGGTTCTTGGGGATGCTGAAAGAGAAGAAAAGTTTGCAAGGCCCAAAGAGGCCTGCATGGGGTGACAGAACTAGGTAAGATTTAATTCCTTTTCTAGATATAGAAACAGAGCCACAAACATACTTAGTTGCCTAATAACCAATGTAGATGCCCACAGGTCCTTGGAATCACTGGGAAGTAAGCATTTAGATAAAAATTAATTTATATAGAACTCAATAAGGGCAGGAGTATCCTAAATACCCTTGCAATCTGGATCTGCTCCTCAGTGCCTGGTCTCCTCCATCTTTTTCAAAGCCAGTCTACATCAGAAAGTTGATCAGACAGCACAGTCACCACTCAATTAAAATGTATACATGTATTTATGCATATAAATAATACATGCTATACAGACTCTTTGGATTGTATTCAAACCAGTTATTACAGGTGTAAAACTTAGCATGTGATTATCTGTCTCCTTATGCAATCCATTAACAGTACTAGTTATAACACCTAAGTAGTTAGAGCAAGTAGTGTACAAATGATCAGTAGCGATGCAGACATACCCCAGGCCATCTTGTTCTTTACACACTTATTTTATCTATTCTAGAATATCCCTTAAAGATCCCCTCTGTCCTAATGTATCCTGAAGTCTTGCAGTTTGCTTTGTCCTATCCCATTTTCACCGATCCACTGAGACAAAAACACTAAGATGGAGATCTTATGGTGGCCTTCCAGTACTGAAAGAGGGAGTATAAGAAAGATGGAGAGAAACCTTTTACCAGAGCTTGTAGTGATAGGACAAGGGGCAACAGTTTTAAACTGAAAGAGAGTAGACTTAGATTAGATATAAGGAAGAAAATTTTTACTGTGAAGGTGGTGAGACACTGGCACAGGTTGCCCAGACAAGTCATGGATGCCTCATCCCAGGAGGTGTTCAAGGTCAGGTTGGATAGGGCTTTGAGCAACCTGGTCTAGTAGAAGATGTCCCTGCCCACAGCAGGGTTTTGGACAAGATGATCTTTAAATGTCCCTTCCAACCCAAACCAATCTATGATTCTATGACTCTATGAAGAATTTCCTTTCAAACTTTTTCCATAAGCAATGAGCTGGCACCTCCAATGAAGTAATCTGTTCAAGCTGAGTCAAGAGCTACTTCTCCCCAGTTTAAAGGCCCATTTCATTATGGCTCTAAATTCAGAGACTGAGAGCAGGAAAAAGAGAGGTTCATGGTTAGGAACAAGAAAAAATGTATCTTTAAGCCACTTTCCCACCCATTCTTATTGAAATTATCTTTTCCCAGCTCCAGAGTTTCTATGCCAGAAGACACACACACACTGTTTTTCTGTGCTGACTCTTTGCAGCAGTTGTCTGGTGAAGAGGTTCCCTTTGACAGTTGCCAGTTTCTATCCATGCAGATATGCTTCAAGCCAGTGCTCCCCAGAATCCTTCAGTGAACTGCAAGAACAGAAAGTAAAAAATTGCTTATGGGGAGACAATATTCAACTTCATGGGAAGCAAACTGTAGTTTAGGTGTAAAAAGAAGTAAATGAAAAAAATGGACTAAAAACTGCATGGACATCTGAAAGGATTTAAGTAAGAGAAGATAATCTTTGAAATTGAAAATTTTCAAAAATTAGAAGTGTCTTTAGAAAAACCTAGATAAACTCTGGGTTTGATCTCTCCATGGATATTGATTTGAAATGGTTGTCTATGTCCCTCACTTGCATGCTATTACAGTGCAAAACCAACTTGTTAATTGATACTTACTGCAAAATATCTAGGAAGGCTGTCAGTAAAGTCTTGCTTTTATACTGAATGCCATGCTTATCACAAAGGGCTTTCACCAGAGGAGCTGCTTTCCAGTAGTTGTGTCGAGGCATTGTGGGGAAAAGGCTGCAGAATTGAATGAGAGATAGCTATTGTAAGAATTTGCTTGCATCACCCTCTGTTCCTTTTGTTCAAAATATTTCCCTGCCCTCTTGCAGAAGAGCAAAGGGTCTCCTGAGATGGTTTCATGTGAAACTATATGGATTTTCTCACTTTCAAGTGACCCATAGTATTCCCACTCTTCTCCCCACAATCATACTCACTGGTGCTCAATTTGGAAGTTCAAATGCCCAGTGAACCAGTCATTGAACAAAGATTGTTTCACATTGCATGTTGCATGGAGCTGGGAGAAAAAAAGACCAAAGAAATAGATGATTTAGCTTTTATTTTTCTGCGAGCCTGATAATTGAACCCCAGAAATCGTTATCCACCCTCATCTAGCATAAAAGGCAAGTTAGAGTCAGGGATTATAGCCACCACTGCCCTGAAGAATTAAACAAAGTCTAGATTGAAATGGGTTGTTGGGATACAGGTTAATTTAGCTAGCTCTTTGCTCAGAAAGAAGAGTTTCTTCGCTGGCATGCCCACAACTCCAGCTGTGATTTTTTTTTTTTTTAAGAGGTTGTTTTCATATCTTTCACTTGGATGGAAAGAAAATATGCCCAATAAAGAAACAAAAAGCATTCTTCTGGCCTCCTCAAACTAGTACAAGTGGAGACAGATGCAAAAGTATGAGGACAAACATTTGCGTACATGGGCTCCATCTCACCTAATTTAGACATCTTTAGTTTGAACTCTGCATCTGAGCTCATCACTTTGGAATCCATGGAGAAAAATATAAATTTTTACGGTGCCACTTATCAGACCTGATTTAGATGTCTTTTTTAGAGTAAGATGAATCATGCTCTGGAAATGACTCTTTCCAATGAAGGTAGGTGTTCAGGTGTAGACATCCAGATTTGGTCAGACGAATACCAGGCTGGGTCTTTTTTCCTTAATATAAGCAAAAATGCTTAGAACCCACTATGTGGGATTATACTGCTGGAGATAATATAGATATGAGTAAAGTTGTATTTACATATTCATTTTTATCAGACCTAAATTTTATCAGATTTATCTTATCTGTAGTAAACCTTTAACCTGTAGGGTAAAAAATAAAGGTATCCAGTCCCACTTTGCTTCTCTGCATTTGTTATAGAAAGGAGATTGACTGTTATACAATCAGTACTTTTTCATAATAGGAAGGGAACAATGTTGTGAAAAATATGTCAGAAATTTTCAGTGAAAAAAATGGGATTTTTTTTACTCTAGATGTCCCATTTTCCAACTAAACTTTTAAATATTTTGACTACTACAGAAATGTATGCCTACTTAACGAATGGCAAGGACAAACCTCATTAACACAGCATTAAAGCTAAGAGAATAATAAAGTTGTCTTTGTCACATAATTCAGAATTGAAGACCCACCCTTCCAGGGAAAAGGATATTCTCACCTGAGTAGATACCCAGTCTTTGTTCTTATCATAACCAATGTCCATTGGAATGTGATTCATCTGTGACACCCAAATAAACCAGGTGCTCTCTATGTACCTGGGCAGATAAACACAGAAACTCTTGTTATATCTCTAATTCCATCCAAATTTACCTGTAAAATACTTTCCTGAGTCTCATCTTAAGTACAAGAGCACTTTTACATAATTCAGGATTTTCTTTTCCATCCCTTTGCCTCCCAAATTCTGGAGTTTCTTTTGAGAACCACATAATCTGTAGTCACAGATGTCCCTGAGCAGCCGCCACCACCACCCTGAAGTTAAACAGTTTCTTCTTGGCTGACTATTTATTTCTGAGAAAACTGTAAAGAGTATGACTAGTTTTCATATGTTTCCATTGAAGCTTGATATTTTTTACAAATATTAGTCATGGGGACTCTGGGTATGCTGTGTGCTACCTGGACAGCCAATAGTACACCATGAAGTTGTTAAATCCCATTAAAGGAATATACATGAGACAGACTCGAACGTTGAAAGACACAACCAATAACAGGTCCTGTAAAAGCAAAACAAAACAAAACAACAAAAATTATTAAAATAAGCTTTGTTGATGAACTCCCTCCATTCCCTCCTCTCCTCTTTATTTGAACTACAGCATAAAATGTCCTTATTTATTGATTTCTTATTTATCACCAGTAAGCTCCACACCATCATTCTGCCTCAAGCTGAGTGTATCCCTGAAATATTCCTATAGAACTCACTTTACCATCAGTACCTAAAGACTAGTCTGGGTCTGATAGTTTTCTGATAACTTATATTCAGCTGCTAAGAGCCTAAAAAGCCTCTCCTAAAAAAATTCTCCCTGGACCTATTGACTGCATTCCTGCCACAGCAAGCCTGGAATCAGCCCTTTCTATCTTAAGCCCCACAGTCACCTGAGGTGAAGATTAATAGAGCCACAGAGTGGCAAAATTTCTTTGAATTCTTCTAGACAATGCAAGTAGTGCTTACCAACCACTTTTTCCTCCTGATTGCGAAGTAGAATGTAGACAGCTGGAAGAAGGGTACAAGTGCGAGTGGGGCCAATACTGAAGGGAAGAACAGAAACATTTATAACTTCACTGCATCATAAATCTTACAGAATATCAGGCCAACAGGAACAGTTACCTCCAAAGATTCTTCTTGCCAGTAGAAGAAAAATTGCTGCCTTCCATTTACACTAACTTTCATGTGTCCACATGATCTGTTCCTGTTTTCATTTCAGCACCCTTCACTTTATTTCTTTCCCATACCTTTACTACCCCACACTCAAATCACCCCTATCTAGTACCTAACATTACATAATCCTAACAGAGACATAAGGGGCAATTCCTCCTTATGTGAACCTTCTTTAATGTGAAGGAAGCTTCCTGAAGCTGTGACTTCAATGGGAGTATTTTTAAAACCTTTATTTTGGGGAGGAGATGCAGTCACAATTTTTAGGTGAAGTTCCTACAGCACTGCAAGGAAGCGGGGATACTCACAGATGAAATACTTATGCTGATAATTGTAAGGCATGAACTTCTTCTTCTTTTTTCCAAGCTGAAAAATGAAAAGACATTGTAATGGGTCAGCTGGAGGCCTGAGACCCTTCATAAGGTATTTTTTATTCCTGACTAATGAACACATCAGGAACTACCTCTTAATCTCTCTAATTCAACCCCTCTTCTTGAAAATCAGGTACTGAATTTCCAAAGCAATGGGGAGAAGCAGATTTCGTTTGAGCCTCTCTATCCAGATATCAATGTTACGCTGATGTCAGAACAGAGCCATTTTTAAGAGAGTTCCAAAACTCATGGCAGGATAAAAGAATGCTCAAAAATCACAAAAATGCTCACAAATAATTTAAATTTCATAGGAGAAGTTTCCAGTGATGGTAATGGAAGTCCAGTCTAACCAATTCCATGTATTCACTATAGAGTTCTGAGACTATTGGTGCTCAGGGAGGAACAAGTTATCATGAAAACTAAGGAAATTTGGTGGGGGATGAATGCAGGATGTGTTTGCTCTTCAAGCTACACCTGAATTTCTGTACCAGGTGATGTAGGACACGGATATTCTAAATTTTTAAGTAACAGAGGAGATAGTGGCCAGAAATTACAAAGTATTTGCATGTTATCCTGTAATGACTGTAAAAGCATTTCTGCAAGGTCAAGGTAGTAAACACTTTATAAAGACATCTGCCTTTTTGTTTTGTTGAATATCTTGCCTTCAAATATATGAAAGAGAAAATTGATGAAATATTTACAAAAAACACAGATAGGTTTATTTCTTCACACCGTATTTTTTCACTATTTGCCCAAAAGGATTCTTAACATCATTTGCAAATTTTGTGCTTATGATTCTTCAAAGGACAAAATAATAATGAGGAAAAGCTAACTATTTCCAGAGCTCCCCTATTACTGAGAAAAAAAAATAACCCTGAACATCTCAACGATGTTTTCACTGGATCAAACCTGAAACAAAGCAAATAATCTAAATGAAACAGCTGAAATCTGTTTTAGCCATCCACAGTGTACCTGACTCTGTTAAAAAGCAGGAAGACATGAAAACTCATTTCCTACACTTTCATTTTCATCAAATCCAGTCTAGCACAGCCAGCCCAATCTAAAAGCTCATGTTAATATATAGGCATGAGAGATCTTTCAGAAGATCACTGACAAAATCTTTTCCAGTTGCAGCTAATAGTTTTTTATGAAAAAGTATTTTGTATAAACTCTCTTTACAGGAGTCTTTCTGAGATAGCAGAACTGGAAGTTTTCACGTCTTGGAAAGCTGTAATTTTTTTTGCTTATTGCCAGCTAAAGGAGAGTGAGATGTTATTTTAAGAGGCTGGTTATCTAGAAAAGAGGCCATTTCATCACCCTGTGAGTTAGCACAATTGCCAGGGAAAGGAAATGCAAAAGAGACCTTGCCTATCCTGATGATATCAAAAATCATAAGGATGCAGGGAGGGTCTGCTCATGGTTTTTATTTTTATGAAAGCCATAGGATTTGCGATTAAGAAATAATTTGCTGTGCTTGTGTTTTGTGCATAGCAGTTATACTGGTCCTGAAGGATTTAGGTGCCAAACAGCTCCCACAGCCAAAAGGACCCAGAAGGAACATCTGACTCACTATCTACAAGATCACTTAGAACACCTAACACCAATATAAGTGGACTGACTCAGCCTTCAAGGTGCTTACCTGGCCCTTCTAGCAACACAGAGAACTTAAGCACGGATTTTAAGACTTTGCTTCTCAGGAGCTGGTAGCATAATAACCAGTCAGTATTTGAGACTCTCAAATCTTGGAACACTTTGGAACTTACCATGAGTTTATGCAGAAAGACAAAATCTGGGTTATGATTATACCTTACTCTACAGCTTTCTGTCTTTAAAATCTTTTATCCCAATGGCTCTTTGCTTCTCCAGATATCCCCGTGCTCACCTCCACGGAGAGTGTCTTTCCCAAGCTGAACAGGAGAGGGTGCATGTTGAGGTCAGGGTCTTTGCGGAAGCAGTTGGGTTTGGCATGGTGCTGGTTGTGCAGGTGATTCCACCAGCTGGCTGGCAACCCCTGCAGGAAAAATTGAAGACCAGGGATTCAAACTAGAACAATATGAACAATCACATCGCTATTTATCCACCTATTATTGATGCTGCACTCTAGTTCCCGCACAGGCAATATTGCCCGAATGCAGGGACACTCCTATTCATTGCTTAGTCCCAATGAGCCCCAGAGAATATTCCCACCCTAGGCAATTACCTTCAGAACATTTATCACAACAATCTGCAGAAGTCGATTCCATTTAGGCTTCCTGAAGACAGAGCAGTGCCCCAGATCATGTTGGAACCAGCCCATCTGGATCTGGAAGACAAAAGGATCACTGAGAAAACAGAATCACAGCAGTGTTGCATTATTTTGCCTCAGGAGTCTTTGCAACCTCACGGTGTGAGTGCATCTTCCATCTGCTTTGGGCAGAAATCTGTCTTACATGCTCAGGCTACTGTCCACTAAAGCTGCTCAATGCCAGCTACCGATTTTATTGTAGCAGCTAAAGGGAAAGCAGCAAAGCATCATTACAATTAATTTGAATGTTACAGCATGGAAGTCTTTTGCTCCCATCATAAATATATAATTTCCAAGTAACCAGTTGGAAAGTGCAAGAATTTCCAAATCCATAGCTCCATTGCATTTATATTCCCATGGATTAGATCAGTTTATCCCATCTTGTAAAACTGCCAGCTCCACAACCCCACCGACCCTAGTGAGCAGCTTGTCAGCAAAACAAGAATTGCTGGAGGCAACAAAAATTGTGATGTAGAACATGCTTGTTGTCTTCAGCCAGATAACAGGACCTAAGAAGACGTAGTAAAACTATGACTGAGATATGAACATTCCATTAGTCCTCTCCATCTGGAAGAACCCAACATGTCTGCAGTGTTGAACAGCTGCCAGTGGTTTACCTGAGCAATACTGAAGAACGCCATGCCAACTGCGAAAGGCACTAAGGATATCCCAAAGTACCAAACCACAAGCCAGGATGCAGCATCCAATACCAGGAGGTGAAGGAAGATCAGGAAGAAAAAGGTGTAATTTGGCCTCAGAAGTCCCATCTTCTCAATAGTGCAGCGCAGCTCACGAAAATCCTCTAAAAGTGATTTCTGCGGGTAAAGTGAGTATTAATGCACTGTTTACTTTGAAAATGTAACATAGCAGACCCAGGAATCCCAAAGTAACTAGGGAAGTCAGAGGACATATTCTATCAGATGGATGCCTCTGCAAAAATGAGCATAAGATCAACAGATCTTGGTTTTGCTTTGATACAAGTTGCTTTCAGACTCTGTTGCTGAGACATCACAGTGGGAAAAACTGAGGAGAATTTGCGGCTCATTCCTCACACCCAGGTGTGGATTTAGTGATTCTAGGCCAGTGCATGTTCCCATGTGTGACTATTACCCGCTGCCTGCCCACCACCCAGCCTATAGTACATTGTCAGGCATGCTGCTTCAGAAATTATTTCTGCTAGCTCTTATTTTCCTTCTCCTCCTGTACTGAAACCCAAGCCATTCCCACAGCTGGATTCTAGGACACTCACTTTTTTATTAGACTCAAAGCTGGGTTGATCTGGTGCCAATTCCCCGATCAGCAGAGATTTCAAGTATTTTTTCACCAGAGACTTATCATTGTGAAATGCCACAAAGGCATCCTGAGAAACACACAAAGGAAGAGGGTAAGAATGGGTATGTGACTAAACACCAGATGCTGAGCCTCTCCTTTTCCCAGGTCTTTGACATAATACATAATCCAGTTTCCTTTGTCCGTTTTTGTCCCTTTGGTTTCTCCTATAGTTCTTTGCCATCGACTGGAGCTTGGCCCAAGGAAGCTGGAGAAGTTTCAAGAAACTAGATTTCATAAAAGTACCTGGGTGAGGCTGGTAATAAACATGAAAGCATTTGATGAAAAATGCTTTGCAGAGGGAAACATGCTCTTTCATCTGCTTATTTCAGCACAGTCCTTCTCTAGAAGGCTCCAGCCAGCAGCTCTGCCCTATGGATGAGACCCAGGAACAGGAAAACACGTCAATGAGTGAGGTGTGTCTTTGCCATGCTTAGGATGGTGTTTTTAAAATCCTGTCCTAATTACACTAGGGCCATAGGAAATATATGCTGAAACTCCATACACAGTGGGACTAACTGAGTATCTCACAGTTCCCTGTGAGTTTTCAGACTGATGTTTTGGGGAACTGGGTAACACTAGTGACACAAATGGGTCTTTTCCAATAAACATTTGAAATACTAGTTTCAAAATCAAATATAAACTATGGAATAAAGGATGAAATTCCAGATAAACCAAAATTCTTCTTCAATATTGTCCTCAGTGAATTTTCCAGAAGACAGGTAAAGAGGCTGACCATACTCTTTTGTCTTCCAGAAAGAGTAGATATAACAAAATCCTTAGTGTCTGAGCAGCCAGGTACTTGTTGATTTTGGCTCTGAAAATCAATATGGGTGATCATGACACAAACAAATTCTGCACATGTCTGGTCAGGATTAAGTCCCTGTAAGAGGACAGAGGACTTCCCTTGTGCAGTCTGAGATTCCTCTGGAGCCTCTTGTTTAGAGACAGTCTATCTATGAGTATGTTAGTCTAGAAGAAGTCAGAACAAGGTGACTTTTTGGACAGATGAACTTTCTACAGATATTTAGTGGCCCTTTGTCACAGTGACAAATGAGTAACTATGTCCAGGCCCAAAGGACTAGGGAAATCTTTTCATTATGATTCTGTGCCCTCATCATACTTCTTTTTATACATTTTTATGTAGCTCCCTCTTGCCAGGAGTTCTAAAACAGTCAAGCTGTAAGTGTCTATACTGCAGCTTAGAAACAGGAGCCAGAATCCTTCTAAACAGAATTTGCTATCTGTAATATCAGTAACACAGATTTTTATCACATAAATGCAAGCCTGCAACTTGTTCTTTCTCCTCCCTGCTCTTAGGCCCTGATTATCATCTTATGAGAAATTAACGTTAAGGACTATCACCTGAAACACACCTGATCTCCAACATTTGTCATCAGTGTAATGTTCTGCAATACGTATTGTCTATATTTACAAAGTAATCCACACAGAGAAAGAAAATTCTCACAGCATATATATATATACATATAATTATGAGCTGTAGAGGAAGATAATTCTCACCATATATATACAATTATGAGATCTAGAGTAGCCAAGAGTACTTGGAAAAAAATCCTGGATCCTGGCTTTAGGCAAAGTCGTGCACCAGACAATCTTTTGAGATATCTTCCAGTCCTGCTTTTCTGTAAAAGTGTGTATTTCTCAGAATATACGAACACAGTAACATTTTCAAAGCAAAAATAATGATAAAGATAATAAAAATAAAAATCCAGAGCAAGACAGAAGAATGTCATTATGATACAACAGTGTACCCACAATCTTGACTACTGCATGTAGTTCTGGTCCTTCTGTCTTCAAAGGGATGTACTACAACTATATGTAGGAAAAAAAAGATCAGTAGAGTTCTGGAACAGCTTTCATACTAGAAGACTGCTTTGGAAAAGAGGCAACAAGTTAAAGAGTTTTAAAAACTCATAAGTAACATTGAGAAAATGATGGAAAATTTATTCACTGTTTTCATAACACAGTAACAAAATTATCAGGAAGTAGGTATAAATTTACAAAAGTAATAATGAGGAAAACCAGATTGTAATATTGTAATAATAAATAGGAGTAAGATCAAAGGTCATTCTTTAAAGTCATTCATGGCAAATAAATTCACTGCAGTAAAACCCCTTGATGTCTATAAAGCATAATAATTTAAATACAAGTCCTTACACTGGGGGCTGCAGGAGCTGGGAGGACGTAGCTTGGGGACAAATCGTTCCATGCACTCTGTATTCCTTGACTCTTTTTGTAAAATCCCAGTAATAGAAACTGCAGGAGGTGGCACGGGGCTAGAGGGATCTCTGCGTGGGCTCGGTATGGTGGGCAGGACTAGTGTCTCTTCTTCAGTTCACCCTTGGTGCAGCACGGTTTGCAATCGCGCATCGTTATGCAGGTGCTGCATAATGGACACACAGAGCTCTCTCTTTAAAACAGGGCTGTAAATGCCACTCAGTGAGCTAGAGAAGAAAATCAACAAGACTCAGAAGCCATTTCTCCTTTTGAGAACACTAGGTATTCTTCCGCCTCAGTTTCAAGTAGGGTGAAAGGAATGAAATGTGAAAAATAACTGTTCTGACCCATTTTGTGCCATGAGTTGGGAAGTGCTATCCCATTTTACAAGCTGAAACCTGAGGAATTAGACAGGCTAAGCAACTTCCCTGGAGTCAAAAAGTCTTGTCATGACAAGAATTAAATCTGGGGCTCCCACATTACAAGTTTATGCCCTAATCCTGGTCATGTTTCCAATGTGCTTATTTCTGACTATTCAGAAATTTGGTATCTACTTTTATCAAATAGTCTGTGAGATCTGCTTAGAATTCATTATTTCTGTCAACAAGCAATAAATTATTTTAGAGAAATCCGCTAAATCAAAGAATTCTGCAGGGACCTCTGGAAAATCTGTTTTCAAATAGTGACTATTTTTAGAATTTTTCCTCATCTTCTGCAGCCAAATGTAATTCTGCTGTTTTCTCAATCATTTTTCCTGTATTTTATTTATTTTTCCACCTCCTTTGAAATAACTTTTTTGCTCAAGATTCTCTTGTCCTCCACTTGCCTGTACAGAGTAGTGTCACTTGTTTGAGTACCTCTTTCTTTCTCTTGCTTCAGTGCCCCCCAAAATTACTTTATGTTTGGATATTACCTCCTCCTTATCTCTATTATCTGTTTACCCATGCTCTATCTTTGATTAGCATTTGCTTATCACTGATCATATCCATGTGACACTGGAAAAGCAGTCTTTAAAATAAAAATGAGCACTGAGTATACTGCTTCCTATCCTCTTTTCTTTCTCACTGATAAAACAAAGACACTTTTTGAGCATGTGGAAGACAGCTTGCTTGACCATGCCTAGTGGCAAGACAACCTGTGTGGATACTGCGTTGTTTACAGCAGGGTGTAATGAACCTAAAAAGAGCTTTACAATTTGCATAGCAGATAACTCTGACCTTGAAGGTATCCAAAAGGGCATTTTTACAGATGGCACAGACATGTCCACTACATTATCTGACCAAGCACAGTGCCAAGTACCATGAGCACTCTCCACTGGAGTCCCACCATGTCAGCCTGCCATGACAATGGAACCACTTTCCTCTACCATCCTCCTAGGTCTTACCGTAGCATCTTGCCCAGCATAGTGCCTAATAACTTGGCTGCCTCCTGGGTGCTGCTTGGAAAACTTGCTGACATCATAAACCTTCCTGTCAATCACCAGCCATTGCTCCTGACCTTGACCACGGCCATTGTGGATTTTGATCTCTTCCCAAGTGAAAAGCTGTGGAAAGGCTGAAACTTGTCGTGTCTCCTTTTCAGTGGAGCCGGTCTGTGGAGGCATCTGTACTGGTAGGTGTTCAGTCAGTGCCGAGATTCACTGATCTAAGCTTTGCAGCACTGTATCCAGACAGAGGGTGAACCATCTCAGCCTGCCTGTTATACACTCCCACTCCAAGCCACTCCCTGTGCTTCTAGGGCTGGTTGGCTCCCCCTGCCCAAACACACCCTTCCATAGCTCCCTCCTCTTCCACTTTCACATCAGACACTTCGACACACCCTTGAATAAAAGCCTTGTTCCTTCTTGTCCTTTCTGAGTTGCCTTTGGAAGGTCTGATTAATCATGAGAGCTGTAGACTACTTCACCGAATACAAATACGCGTAAATAGATAAACTTAGGAAGATTATCTGTTATGAAGGTAAATGAGACAGCAACATGACAGAAAGGACTATTAAGTGAGCACCTTCACAGAGCATTAGGAACTGGATAAGGTAAACTGTTAACTTGTTTCCATACTGCTGAGTCAATATGGGGATTAGCCAGAAGAGAAATCTGAGGAGGGTTGAGGGCATCTCTTCTGCAGCAAATATTCAGTGACCTTCTTAGAAAACTGAAACACTTTCAGCATCATGTAATCCTTTAATCAGTCATTAACGTCAGGAAATCCTGCATTTACCATACAGTGGAGCTTCATAATGTCATACAGTGCCAAAATGTAAAGCTGTAAAGGAGCCTGTGTGGAGAGCCAAAAGCTGCTATTAAATATGTTTGCTAACATCTTGCATGCAACTGTAATTCCTGCCTTCAAGGCATGGAGCCAACTTGTACACTAGTACAATCAAAACAGCAGAATGCTCCAAGGTCTGCAATATCTCCACAAGGTACCTCTTAATGATCTCATCACTACCCAAAAACTTCAGGTTGCCCTTGGTCTTTGAAATTTTTTGTGTTGAATCTGGCACACTAAGTTGATGTGTCTTTCTTAACTAAAAGCACGGTGGATCAAAATGCTGCCAGATCAAAGTAAATAAAGAACACGTTATGAAAACATTATTTATCTCAAATTAATTTAGCTTGCACCTTAATAGTACTTTGTATGCAGTTATTTTCAGAGTTTCCTGTGTATACTCCAGTCATTCAATCATCTCATTGTTCAAGTAATTCATTCATAAGTCAACAACAGACATCAAAAGATTTGGGGTTTGATAATAATAATAATAACAACAATAACAAACAATAACTGTTAACACCAGGTTTGGCTTTAGATTAGTTGTTTCTAAAACTAGTTTAACAGCACTGTTTATGTAAATAACCTTACTTAAATATTAGCCTTGTATAGCCAAAGTCTAAGTATCTCTGGTGTTCAGAGAGGATCTGCTATGCAGTAGAGGTAAGAGTTCTCAGCTGTAATAAATAGCAGAGAGAAGGCAATGCCATGTTTCCAATGAAGTCACATCAATTTTGCAGGTGACTCAGAAAAAACTAAGCCCACATATATGAAATACTGCCCTGCTTGAGATTTAGGATTCTCTTAATCTTGTTTGGGTTTTTTAATGCAAAATTACTAGCTTTGGGTGCCTTTGAGGAAGATACAAGCAGCAGGCAAATATTGTTAGTCTGTCCTTATTAAGTTTCCATAAAATCCCTTTATAATTCAATACTGAGTTAAATCCCAAATCATGAGTTTTCCAACTTACCACTAACTTTTTATTTATGTTTATATATTTGTTGTGTTTATAACCACAAATATTGTCTACAACAATGCCCAGTCCCTGCCTGAAGCCTAACAAGTTCTAGGTCTCAACTATCTCTTGTGACAGTGATAATCATTCACAGACAATTCATATATTGTGTTTCAAACAAAAGTGGTTGTTGTGATGAGCTCCCAGTTCTGAAATGGATTGAAAAATCCCAGCTGCAGTTGCAGAATTCAGGAAAGATAAGAAAGCCAACCTATGTTCTTGATCAAGGTACCTCAGCAAGGTAAAGTGAAATTATGGCTGCGTTCCCTGGCTCCCAAGTAGATGGCGTGCGGGAAGCCTAGGCAAGAGCTGATCAGAGCAGAGATGATCTGATAGGCCTCTGCACCAGGAGAAAGGAACCATTTACAGTATACAGAATAACTTTATGTTGAAGAATTTGTCCTTCATGGACTCGTGGATGGAGTATTTCTGATGTAAGCGACCATGAAGCTTCTCAGCTTACAATTATCTTTCTTAGCAAACTCTGTTCAAGTCTCAGACTGCAAACACAGTGGCAAATGTGAGGTCTCGGGGTTTGTCTTCCATGTGTTTCTCAGTGAATTAACAGTAGCCCCAAAACAGTTGGATAGAGGCAGCTGAAATCTCACACAGCAGACACACCTGTTTTGCCCTCAGCCCTGCATGGAGTGGGCAGTCTTTCTGGCTGACACAAAACTGTAAATTATGCAATTCTAATTCTTTAAATCATGTGGTATCTTGCAAATTAATCAGTCAAGACCAAAACAACTGTTTATAAGTTCCTGACATGTGGCAATGGTTGAAACACTCTGGGTGAAAAAGAAATGTGACTATTGGTATTCATTAGAAGGCAGTGATAAAAGAATGGGAGGAATAATTTCTACTGTGCCATCACGTTGCATTTTGTAACCCTTTATCTGGCTCTAAATAAAAGTTAAGAGTGTCCACACTAACGATGTGCTCATGTTCTAGTGTGGAAAATGTGTAGAGTCTTACATAAATTGTGTTCAGTACTTGAGGTGGTGGTATTAAAATACACAATAGTTGTTGCAAATTTCTGCATGTGTGGGTTTTTTTATATATATACAAAAAATTTCAAGTTACTCCATAGCTGGCTGAAAGTAAAGAAAACCTTCCCATTGCCCTATATTCAGACTTGTAAATGTAGCAGCTACCTGAAAAGGAGTAGATAAAAATTTGGTTTTAGATTCTGATCTACAAGGAGCTGGAGAATACAGAGCCAGGAACATATTGGAGTGAACAAATATGGGATGTCTCTGCCTATACACACACAGTAATCATGACTTTCACTGTTAACACATGCTGTGGGTGCCAGTATCCACCAAACCACTGTTGTTACTTAGACTAATTAAGTTTGGGAACTCTAAGATAATTGTTCTCCATATTAACAGTGTACATAGTGTTTCATGTCTGAACTTATTTAGCATCAGATCCCGTCCAGAGGGTCCTGTAATGCCCATCGATATCACATTACATTTAAAAGCCTCAGACAAGTCTTTTCCCAGTTTGAAAGCAGAAGCTGTCTCTCTCTGTTATCCAGGTCACCAAACAAATTCCAGAGTTGCATGGAACAGCCCAGGCAGATAGTGAAAGCCACAGTTATGCTCACCCAGAAAAACTATTGAGAAATCAATTAAAGTGAATGTACACCATACTCGGTGTTCCGCAACAACCACCCACCCACCTGCCAAAATCCATGGTGTATGTGTCTGGGAGCTCGTACACATGCACAGAGCTATTCTGCATTGCTGCTTTTGTGACTAAGAGTTTCCTTGCATAGGCACTCAACACAGTTTTCCAGAAAGCCAGTACGTGACTGCTGAACTGGTAGTTATTGCATCAACATTTTTATCCCGTATCACGTAAGTGTTTGCAGTTTACATTTAATCCACTGGACATAAACTGGCACAGCAGAGTGGTCCAGAAAAAAATCAGTACTAAGATACAGTGAAGCATCTTGCTTCTAATAAAATCTCTTGTTCCATAGAAGTTCACTAAGTTCTGAATAATTTTGTCATACAGAATGCCACCTGTGGTTCATTTGACCACCTTTTCTATGGAAACTAAATTTTGCCTGGAGCCTGTCACACGTGTTGTGAGAACACCTACCAAGTGAGGGTCCTGGGCCAAACTGGATGAAGAACATCTACTTTACAAGCTGTACAGTCTCTTAAAAAGCCCCTCTCTCAAGCACATGGGTAGCATTATATCTGTTACAAAGAAGAAATAAGACACAGCATGATTCAAGCTAAAATTCTTAAATGCCTGTGGCAAACCCATTTTGTTTTCCCACTGTCATATACTTGGGGTTGATTTTTTTTAGACTAGTCAGCATTTTCATAGTATTTTCTGTGGTCAGTGCAGAGCATCCACTGATTACAGACACACTTCTGAATATTTTGGCTATCTGAAATTGTGCATCCACAGAAGAAAAACTACAAACGGTGACCATGCTTGAAAGTTTTTTAGTAGATAACTTGTACAACTCCAATTAGGAACAACATAACATAAACAAGACTAAAATACCCACAGTGGTTCCACAGACTACACACAGAGCACCTTATTCCTTCTGTCCTTCCTGTGAATCTTGGGCCACTTTCCAACTTCTGCAACATATGAAGCAGGGATCCTGCAACAACTTGCCTCCTGCACTATTTGACAATAATTCAGTTCTCTGGCCTTCACCATCTGCCTCCAGCACCATCCTTCCTCAGACACATATTGCAGGGCATATTCTTAGCAGGGCAACATATGCATTTTGAGTCAGAGACATGCACCAAGCTTAAACTTCTCTATCCTACCATCTCCACAAGTCAGTCATTCTACCATCTCCACGAGTCAGTCTGTCATATTTTTTATTTATATGAAAAAACTTTTGCTACTTGCTTTAATTTCTTTGGCAAAGTTTAATTTTCTTTGACACTTCAGCAATTCCTACTTGCAATTCTGTGACCTTTTCTCTATTCTTTGCATTCCCAATCCACCTCACAGGTGGTTCCTTATCTATCAAAAATGCTCTCCTGCGTTTGTTTCTCCACTCCTTGCTAGGGACACAAGTCCCATAAAGTTTTTATACTCTAAGACTCCTCCATACTCATCTCAGAGCTCCTTACTCCATCTGACTGTAATGATTAGTTTCTTTCATTTTTCAAACTTGGCTCTTAAATAAAAGCAGCCAAGGCTCAAGTCCAGTGTAGCTAAGCAGGGACATGTTGCTCTGATGTGGGTGCACATATACTCCTACCTGACAGTTATTTTATCTCTGATGACAGATCATAACTTTTAGCCACAAGCTACTCTACCACTTCAGACAAAATGGAATGAATTCTGGACCCATTTATAGATATTCCATGGTACATGGCAAACATGCCAGGGCAGAGGTCTACCATGTTCAGGACCCAAGGACCCTAGACTGCAGTAATACAAACTGGTATTTTTCTGTTGCATTTGTTTTGGTTTTAATTTTTTTTTGGTAAGAACTATCATTGTCTTATGAGGAAAATCAACTGCACCTCTCTGAAAACAAGGAAAGCATGCAGAAGTGCTTTCAGATGCAGGTGAGCAGTGTGTTTGTATGTCCAACAGGGCTGACATATAGTTCAGCACAGGTCAAGAGTTGCCTGCAAGAAGACTCCAGCTGGAGTTTGGTTCCAAAAACAAGAACATATGCCCTTCTGTGTTAAAAGTACAAGAATATTTAAGAGAAGGAATTACCAATACAGAGTGCTTTCATCTGATCCCCGCACAGCCTCAGAGGTCTTCAGCATCAATCTAGTCTTGATAGTAGCTCATTTCAAGCGACAAAGGATACTCAGATTGGTATGTGAATGTCTGGTTGATACAGGAAAATGGTCAAGCAGTAGAAAAATGTTCACCCATCAGGCAAATACCTACAAGCCTTGTAAGCAACCTTGTAACTCTCCAGTTTGGAGTTAATACATGGAAGGTGCACCCCATTTCTGTCCTATTTCTAGAGTTTTTTGCGTTTATTCCTGAATTCTTTTGACTGTAGCTTTTCTCTGTTGAGAAAGTTTTTAGGCAATGTCAAACTGGTTATAGTTTTGGACATGTCTCCAACAACTATGGTGAAATTCTCTCTAAATTTTGAAAACCATATGGCATCCTACCACTGTGTGACACTTCCTCCTAGAATAAGTATCAGGAGCTTTCATATCTGAACAATCAAACCTATTGTTGGACAGGCATTGTCTAGGCAATCTAGTGACCATACTTCAGAACATCAGGTGCTCCCTTTGCAGGAGCAGGGCCTGTCCAATGTCAATCTATTTCCATTTTCTCTGTCCAGGTTTCCCATAAAGTATCTAGTCTCCTGGGATAGCATGCCACATTCGGTAAATCTAACCACACAGACCTCTTCACCTCTGGAGAAACTAATGCTTCATCGCTACCCTAAAATTTGAGGCAGCATGGAGTAGGTTTTTGGCTTTTTAGATTCATATATATAGGACATGTGGGCCTGTCTTAAGACAAGAAGTTCAGCCACTATCCATTTTAATCAAGAAGGCATCATGCTAGATCCCATTTTAACTCTGACACTAGAACATTCATCTGTCAGGTAGTCATAGAATCATAGAATGATTTGGGTTGGGAGGGACCTTAAAGATCATCTAATTCCAACCCCCCTGTCACAGGCAGGGACACCTTCCACTACACCAGGTTGCTCAAAGCCCCGTCCAACCTGGCCTTGAACCTGTCCAGGGACTGGGGATCCACAACTTCCCTGGGCAACTTGTGCCAGTGTCTCATCACCCTCACAGTGAAGAATTTCTTTCTTATATCTAATCTAAATCTCCCCTCTTTCAGTTTAAATATGTCACCCCTCATCCTATCCCCACACTCCCTGATCCAGAGTCCCTCCCCACCTTTCCTGTCCCCCCTTTAAGCACTGGGAGGCTGCTCTAAGGTCTCCCCAGAGCCTTCTCTTCTCCAGGCTGAACCCCCCCAACTCTCTCAGCCTGTGATCATAAGGAAAGTGCTACAGCCCCCGATCATCTTCGTGGCCTCCTCTGGACCCATCTGGGAGTCAGCTTCCCAAGTACAGTTAATTCTACAACAAGTGGTCTGAGACAACATGAGTCTTATTCATGCTTCAAAAGCATGACTAGGAATTTAACCCCCCCCCAAAGACAGTTTCTGAGGACTGAGGCACTGCCAAGGAAATCCTATTTTCCTCCTATGTTACAGGAAGTTCCAACTCCTTCTGCTCCTGGGCCAGACATCGTCCTGGTTCTCTCTGACAAGTCCTTCATTGGCAGGTACAACAGGCTGGAGTACACCATGGCTTCAGTTCCTCCAGTACAAAAATCTTGAACGAACAAACTAAGACAGAAGGAATCTTGATGAGTCCTATTGTTCTGATATGACTTTGGCATTTTCTCAAATTCTTTTTTATTTTCATTTAAAAATTTCCACATATTCTGCCTCTAGTCTTGCATCTGATGACACAAAGTTTAGGAATCTAGCCTAGTCTATCCCTGCCTTGACATGTTCTGCCTTGCAGCAATTATGGGTGGTGATTATCTTTGTTAAAGTGATGTTGTTCTCTCAGAAGAAAAGTTTTCTTCAAGAAGTAGAAGTTGTCTATAAGACATAAACTAGTTACTCAGAATGTCTGTTCTGGAATCTGAATTAGATTCCAGCAGACCTTTTCCCCTTATTTATTCCTCTATTTTTGTAACTTTGGGATATTTGCTCAATACATAAATATTTGTAGCTTTCTAGTTTCAAATGAAGTCACATGATCTTCCTCTTCAATGAGGCAAAAAGAGGGAATAAAATAAAGGGACCCTCAAAATGACCAACACAATGACCAAAGAAACCTGAGCTCATTGGCAGCATCTTCATTCACCTTTTCTTTCTACCTGGGCAACATCCAGCATTTATTACTTCATCTTGTTCCTTTTCATAATTGATTGTGAGATGAACCTGGAAAAGAATTCAGACTCACTTGTTAGGACATTTGCATCTTTTCTTGCCAGAAGAATTTATCATTCTATCTGGCTACGTATCTAAATGATTGCTTTAGAGGCACTTATGCACATCTCAAAAGATCTATTATGCAGGAGGTGACCCAATTATAATAATACTGCCCTGATCTCTTCCTGAGTCAAATCAGACAACAGTTACAGTTTACAAGGAACCATCTGCTAGAAAATTAAGTTATTCTTGAATTTTCATATTTCCTTTACTGGACAATCTATCACTGCTCCTCTTATATTGAACATTGGGCTAATCAATGTCGGTACTAGGAATTTGCACCTTCTATATAGCTTGAACTGCTACTGATTCACATTTCAGCTACTGAGTATTTATCACTGACAGACTGAAGTATTCTGCTATAAAATTTCTCATTTTATTTCTCATTTGATCCTCCAACTCTACAAAACTGCTACTTCTCACAGAAGCAAACTATGTTGCATAAAGGACACCATCATAATCAGCCTTTCATATAAGAACTCATCAGTGCATTAGTTTTTATTGGTTTCAAAACTTTCTTTGTAGAAATTGCTCATCATTTTCTGAATACTTAATCTCTGAAACAGATGTAAATCGCACAGAAACCACATTCGTGCCAATGAACTCTCCTCCAGCGTAATGTAATCCTCTTTCTTTCCCCACCCATGAGTCGTGTTGCATTAATACATTACTCTTCTACACCTGACCTATTAAGAAATCTTTTTATATTTCTTCTAAAAGAAATCTTGGGAAGCAACAAAGCATCCAGTTTCCAAGTGGCTCATCTGCATCCATTATTTATCCTATCTGGTCCTACAATCATCTTAATTTCTCCTTCTTTTCCAAAGAGTGAGAAATTTCTATAAACAATACAGTTCACCTCTTCAGGAATTCAGAGTAATGGAAGCAAACACACGCATGGGTTGGTCAAGGATTGCAAATCCAGATCATTCATTATATTAACAAGTCAAAATGATTGGGTTGTTGGGAAGGGGAAAGCTACAGCATTTTCCTCTTCCAGTTGACAAATCACCCTTAACTGTTCTAACAACTTAACATTTTTATAATTCCAGCTACTCCATTGCTGAAAATATTCCTCCTTGATTGGAAAAAAGTAATTTATTCTGGGCTGGAGACACCTCTTTGTCCAATGATACTCCACTTAACTGGATAATCTTCAAAGGCTTATGAGCCTCAGACTGTGGTTTTTAAGACCCCGTGCAAATGCCTGATGAATTGTTTGCCTTTGAACATCTTTGGGGACTATATCCTCTCCCAACATCCAAATCCCACGGAGAGGCTGAAGACTAGCAGGCTTCACCTTGGGTGTAAATTCTCTGTCTTCATCCCTAAATAAGCTTTGTTACAGTGCCAGGGTTTTTAAACAATTATCCTATTCATTAAATCTCTCACCTTGTAATTCAAATACCTAATTGCCTAACCTGCCACAACTGTGGCAGAAAAAGAACATGTAAATACAGGATATGTGAATGCCACACACAAAACTTCAGAACTACCATCTTAGTGGTCACTTGGCTTTGAACAATTACAGACAGAAGATGAATGAATCTCCAGTACCGCATGGTCTGATCTGCTGGAAAGATCTTCAGAGAGAATGAATGTTTATGTTTATTAAATCTGTATTAGATATTTAGCATACCTTTTATTTCCTAGTGTCTAGGCTGAACTAAAATAAAGATCCAAAAACAAAAGGTCCCACAAGCTACTCCTGCTTACAGGCAAAGGTTATTTTAACAGTCTTACCTATTACAGAGAGTGAGATGGGGATATAACGCTTTGGTTAGTGAGTTTTAGGATTTCCATTCTCACATCAGCCAAAAGTTGCTTTGAGTTGTGCATTAATTGCACATTTACTTCCTTTAAGTGAACAGAAAAGTAGGATAATAGCAAGTCAGGAGCCTTTAAACACTCATGCTTCAGTTCCCAGTGAGATTGGATATCCTCCTTCCTTTCTGATGCCTAACTGTCATCCTGTGGCTATTTCATGATGGTCAGGTTCCATGTTTTAAGGCTGAACTGTGAAGAAAAAGGACTTCCACACTGAATGTCAAATTTGGGGCCAGTGGTGTTGGTCCAAAAAGGTATATCCCAATGCATATTCAGAGAACCTGAAAGGGGTTTTAGACTCGCATTTAAGTATTGTAAAATTTCAATATTAGAAGTCTCAGAGTAATCTGCCCCCATGGATTCTAAACAGCCCAGAGTAATCGCAGAAACCGAGGAAGTTGTCATACAGCTTATTTCTCCTCCTGAGCTATCATACACCTGGAGAACTTCTAGCAAACTCAACATACACATGCCTGCTTATGTTGATTCAGGTCCCCTTTTGGTCTTACCCTATAGGACTGTGAATCAGTTCTATCTATTTTTCCTGGTTAGTCAGGCAATTGTTTATTGTATTGTGGATGTTTCCTCTTTACTGTGGCAGAGAAAACACAAGACACTGGAGTGTTAGGCACTAAGGTGGAACTTAGACACGTTATTCTCTTCAAAACTGTTAACTCCTAGATCATCCTAGCCCTGGGGGGTAGCTTAAATTTATTTGAATTTTCAAAATTAAACATCCAGATAATTAATGTTCTGACTCTGGGCATTCAAAATAAAGCCACTAGCTGGGAAACACCAAGCACTTCAACATTGCTGAACACTTATGGCCCACTTGACCTACAAGCAGCATTTCTTCTACTTACCTTATTTGTCACCATCCCTCTGGTAAGTACTTTCAAAGCTTCATGAACCAAGCTGAAGCCTAGCTGTCTTCCTTCAAAACATGTTGGAAGTACTTGCACTTTTATAAGTATCTCTGTGGCTAGATCATCAGTACCCAGCAACCAGAGAATCTTAGGCTCAGTTCCCTCTTTTGGCAGAGATGGTTGAAAATGTGTCCTGACAAAAGAGGAAGAGTACCTTCCTTGCCTGTTGAAACCATTCTACTTGCATATCCAAATTAAAGGTTCACTAGGCCACACAAAGAAGGCAGGAGTGAACTTTATTCTCAAACCTGGCAATTATGGCCAAAACATGAGATGAAAGCATTCTTGCTACCAAGACAGTCTGCGTCCTTTTATCTGATGGACAAAATTCAGAGCTGTGATGCTTGAGTTTGGGAGATGGAATGCCTCTACAGGATTTTTGAAGACTTCCTTGTCTTCACTGTTTTATCTTGCCTAGCTTAGGCAGCTCCCCACATGTCCAGTTTTCTCTGTACATATGAAGAGCCTAGCCCAGGGGATCCCAGTACAGAGCTGAGATGTTAAATAGCTCTGCTGACTAGAGTAACAAGACTTCAGTCCCTTTGTGGCTTAGGGTCAACACTCCAAGGTCACAGGGAACTTTTGGCAGTGCCACTGAAGTTTCATCTGAGATCAGACAGCCTGTTGAACTAAGTCCTTACAGAACAGCTCTTGATTCCATAAAACACATATACCTCACTACATATGAAGTAATAAAACTTTCAGAAGTCCAGGGGAGTTCATTTTTTCCTTTCCTCCTCAGTCTGGAGGAATAACTGGTATATGGTTTTGTTTTGGTAGGATTCATTTTGGTTTAATCATTTATACTGCATATTTCACCCAAGTGAAAAAGAACAGAGCTGATTCCCTTCCTCCAAAATACAAATGGTGAGGGTTATGACAGTTCCTCTTCGCATCTGTGGAAGGGCATTTGTTCCACATTATGGAGTGCAGACTCTTGTGCAGACATATTTTACGCTGATGACAGCAATAATTGGTAAGATAAAGAATTTTATTATTAGACTTTCCTCCATCAACAGTTCAAATAATAAAAGGGAAAGAAAAGGAGCAGGAAAAAACAAGGTAGAAGAGTAACTAAGGCCCATTTCCTTTATGGTCTTTATCAACAGGTATCAATGATTTCATGGTTATTTTATTATTTTCATTACAATTTTATTCCGTGCTTAACAGCACCCTTGGTCTGGGAAGATGCATTTCTTCCATTTCCTCACAAGCCATGCTCCTTTTAGATATTAATCAGAAGAAGCACCATATCTTCCTCAAAATCAACCCATCCCTCTGGAGACTAAGCCACCCATCACTAAGGTAACAGGGTGACAGAGCCATCTTCATTAGTGTTATGCCAGGTGCTATATCCTAGTTTGGCATCTGTAACACTGGTGTAGTAAACGAAAAGACACCAGGAAATGGAGTAAGGCTAATTAACACTCCAATAAATCACACAGTACATGCCCTCTTGGTGTGTGTTCTGAAGGTACATCATCCAACAGAGAACGACCAGCAATGTGTGGCTGATGCGTGCCTATGGGTATGCAGCCCACCCACGGCTGCTGATCAAAAAGTTCAATGCATTTGAACAGTACCCCAACTACTAACACTTTTATACCTCCATTAAATGTCTGAGCTCAGACAGGAACACCTCCTGCGCCACGGGCCAGAAGTCCTGAGTTCTCTCCACTTAACAAATCATTCATCAGTTCAGAGGTTCAAAAGAGTGAAGCTTCAGATGACCACAGACCGATTACCCTTTTGCTTCCTTAGTCACCCTCGTAAGGATCCCAAGTGCCATATTTCTGTCTCTTCTGACTTCCAGTAATGGGTTCAATAACACTCAGAAGCATGGCGCGGTGGAAACCACTTGTAGAGACTCCATGGGAGGTTACCAATGAGCAACTAACCGAGAGGCTTTCACCACAGGAGAGATGAGGAGGGCAGCTTTCCCACAGAATATGCCATGTCGAGCTCTCACATCCACATGCCTGCACTTGGAGTAACCTCCACTTTCCTGTTTCTCTACCTCAATTAGGGCGCCAATTAGATCTTTTTCCTCATGCTTTTTCCTACAGAACTGCTGCCTTCACCTTCTCCTCCTCACCCACATATATACAAATTGGTTTGGGCTCTCAGGTGCTCCTCACTGCTCCTTGATTTGGGCATTTCTATTGCCATTGTTAATTACATTTTGGTATTTGAAAATACTGTATCTACACAATTCCTTATTGCTTCCACATTTCACTAACTCATGTGTTCTTTGATTTCATACTGTCTCAGCTTTCTTACTACATTCACAATGAGAGCCACCTCACAAAAGCCTATGTTAGGTAAGAGACTTCCCTCCTATATATTCAGTAAATGAAGTATAAGCAAAAAGGAATCTGTTCTCAGTCCCAAAGCTGCCTCCAGCTTGGCGGAACATAACCTCCACCATTCAGCTTTTCCCCATAACTCAGTAGCAGAGAAGAGGAACAAAAGAAGCACAAGAATAATTAAAAACACATCTTTTTAAAAAAACATATTAATCACATTCATCAATCAAATAAAGCGACACCACCTCCCCACCTCTGGCTTAGCCAGCTCTCTCTCATCTGTGCAGTATCTTCATGGTGACCACCACAGGAGGCAAGGAGGGTGGGGAATTCCTCTGCAAGGATCCACTGCTTCTTATTTATGTAGATAGGCATCAAGCCAGAGCTCCCCTGAATCTTTCAAAGAGCTGCCAAGAGAAAACCACATTTCCTTAGAAGCAAGGTAATGAAATACAGCACCCAGGGAACAACGCCTTGGGGGAAGATTAAGCAAAGGAGACCACAGAATGGTTTGGGTTGGAAGGGATCTTTAAAGACCACCTAGTCCAACCCTCCTGCAATAAGCAGGAACATCTTCAACTAGATCGGGTTGCTCAGAGATCTTTGGAGGCAAGGCAATGTAGACTACAGCTCCTTGGAAAGATGAAGAAGAACCAAACCACTGGGGCTACATCAGACAAAGACTGGAAGTCTAAAGCAAACAATTAGAATGTAAACAAAAGGAGTAAGCACGACAGAAGAGAGCCACATGAGTTTTCAATGGAATAAGAAATATCTGGGGGGCAAGGAGGGAAAGAAAGGAAGGAAAAAAAGGAAAAATGAATGACAGTTCAAACTCATCTTTATGAAAACACCTCTTTCCCTGGACCATACTTGGAGACAGGGGCACCTGGCAACCTACTGACCTCTGACTCTTCAGAGCTGAAGAAAGGGAGCTCCCCATTAGGTCATTCCTACTGACACCTTCACTCTGCTGCTACTGAAAACAGCACCGTGGCTGAACAATTTTCCAATCACTTTCATAGTCATCTATACTATCTACAGCTCTTCACAGAACTTCTGTGATCCGAGCTGGCTGCCCCTCCCCTTCGCATGTCCCTCACTTGTTCATTCCGTAATATTGGAAAACCCTTCATTTGGGGAATGCAGCGGGTTGATACATACTGCACTATGTCTGCAAAGGCGGTGAGCAGTGGCTTGCACTGGTACTCAATGCCATGTTTGGCACACAGGGACTTCACCAAAGGAGCCACCTTCCAGTAGTTGTGTCGAGGCATTGTAGGAAAAAGGCTGTAGGAAAAGAATATGGTGATTCAGTGGCATCCATCACCACCCTACAGAATTCCTGCCCCTCTTCTGTGCCCAAGCCTGGGAGTCCCTCAGCCTCCCCTTGTGCCCACTACAGAGCACTAGTGGCTGTGGTCTGCCTCATGTCACTTCAGTCACTATCTGTACTAACTAACCAGGAGGTTGGTAATTCTCACTCCTGTGCCATGCTACTCATATCTGAAGTAATGTTGGTACGCAACGGTGCTCCAAAAATTTTCTGACCCATCACTTGGAGTTCCCATTCCATCCCCATATAAAAAGCACAAAATTTACCTACATTATCTTTTGTTCCTGTATTAGCTGATAGAGAGACAGGGACCTTGTAGGCTCTTCAAACCTAGTGTAACTAGCACTCCTTGAAATTCCCTCACATCCCCAACCCATGCTTCAACTCACTGGTGCTCGATTTGGAAGTTCAGATGTCCACTAAACCAGTCATTGAATAAGGACTGATGAACATTACAGGTTGCCTGGAGCTGAGAGAAAAAACAGCAACATTTAAGTGTTGTTTTAAGAATGCCCCTTCTCCTACATGTGCCAAACACAACAGTAAGCAGGTACAAATTCCTTATCATCACGTGCCTTCTAGCTGAATACAGCAACTCCAAGAGCTATCTCCAGTCAAGATGGCCATGCTGTGATATACCATCGTTAGGGACATAATTTAGGAGAACAGACTTGACTTCCCCAGTGAGATAAGACAAAACAACCATGACTTTCACCTCTCTCACCTAAAAAAAATCCTGTGTAATGGCTTTACAGCTAAAATAAAAGACAGCACACAAGAGATCTGCATCCTTCATGCACAGAAAGCTCCCCATCTGAAGAGCATTGTAGCATCTCTCATTATTTTCATTAAGGTATCTATGCTCAGCATTTGAAGCCTCCATCCCACTTCTGCACCTTCTTTCTTTGCACTAATCACTCGTCACACAGTGAGGACAAGATGCTTATGCTTTCCTCTCCATTCCCATCACTTCCATGATCAGCTGTCTTGGGCATTACATACCCAGAACTGTAACTTCTCACCTTCAAAGTCACAGGTTCTGGAAAGAAGATCTTACCTGGGTAGAGAACCAGTCCTCATTCTTATCATAATCGATGTGCATCGGGATGTGATTCATTTGTGTTATCCAGACAAACCAGTTACTCTCTATAAACCTGTGCATACAAACACACAAAACCAATATTGACTCACATCTATGCCGTAACAAGTCAGTAGAAAACGCTTGTACACATACAAGCTAGTCACTGCTTGATAAAATCAACACCAGGAAGGCCAAACATCTGGTCAGCAGATCAGACCTACACAAGACTTCTACCTTCTACAGAGACACTTTCTACCTTCTAAAGACACATGCCCAACAGACAACCACCTCTGCCTTGCTGAAAGGCATAAGGAGACAGAAGAACAGGGAGCCAAGGAGAAAGATGAGCAGGGGGTTGAAGAAAAACTGGCACGAAGGATCGATAGGAACTGGGTAAAGAAAATGGAGGAATTATAAGTTGACTGATACCTGACTAACAGATGAAGACCGAGGATACCCTTCACCCCCAGTAAGGGCAAGTAGGTGAGAAAGAATCGGATGTAGAAGGTCAGCATCCAGGCCAGGTCCTGTAGTATAGGGAACAGATAAAACTTATTAAGTGGGAGAATTACTGGCTTCTGAATTTACCATTCACTCTGTGTGGCATTCCCTTTGAAACCTCACATAATATAATAGATTTTCCTCCCCGGTCCCATCACAAAGCAATCTGACACACAGCCACTCCCCAGCTATTCCTGTGCTTTGGAATTATCCTGGTCTTATGAGCCCAGCACAGGGCAAACACTAGAGAGGACTTGCTCTAAAGCATCACATTTTCATCTGGATCTAAAGAGAAAGAAATCAGTGAGAAAACCAAAAACCTAGCCAATTAAAAGAATGAAGAGCTGTGGTTTTCTTCTATCGTATCCTTTCTGTTCCTCTTCACATTTCTTGCAAACTCTTATTTCCCTCATGTTCATTTTCACCTGACTGTCCCATCTCCTGGGTAAGAATAAACCAGCCAAGATGCCTTGTCTCTAACTCCTACGTCTCAGAGAAGATCCTTCTTTTTTCTGCACTTTTTCTAAAGTCTCTAAACCCCATATTATTTCTCAAGGTCTTAGATTTTTCCCTGAAAAATTACCTTTTTAAAACTCTGAAAGTCACATACCCTATTGCACTTCACATTGAACTGTGAGGATTCAACTTTAGCTACCTGAAAGCTACCTGACTTTTAATATATCATTTTGCAAAATGGAAGCACAGGGAATCCTCCTGTAACCCCCCCTGATTTCTGCTATTTTTCCCCTTTTTCTGTGCCCATAAGTTTTTATTGTACTGGCTTGGGAAAACAAAAAAGAGTGGTCAGAATGACCACTTCTACCTTAAACTAGACTCTCATGCTACCTGAAGGACAAGTTCTATATGAACATCAGCTCTGCAGAAGAAGGAATGCTTCCAGACACATAGCCTAGGCTGAAGCAGAACAGCAGAGGTATTATTTCCTAGATCATACACCCACAACCCCTTGTCAGAGATACACAGCTCAGAGCTCCTCCCAGTAATTTCTTGCACTGAAATGTATCTCTAAAAGAAGAAGAAGTCACCATTGGCAATGTGGAGCTGACTTACCACCCACTGTTTTCGCTGTACCACAAAGTAGAATATGTACCACTGGAAGTAAAGAGGCACCAGAGCTGGAGGGCCAACTAGAGCGGAGAAACAGATTACAGAGATGTTAACTGTGCCCTTCTATCCCAGTGAGATGGACTGGAAAAGGAAGGGGTTGAGTGAATGCTGTCCATAGAACTGCAAAAGGGTAGAGTTACTCACTGATGAAGAAGTACTTGTGCTGGTGGTTATAAGGCATGAATTTCTTCTTTTGCACACCAAGCTGTTAAAATAAGCAAATTACTCAAGCCGTGAAGACAGCTAAAGACATCTGTGCATACACTCCTACCTGTGCTTTCAAAGAAATGCAGATATAGCTATCTCCCAACCTTTGAAAGAGATGCCCTATCAAACCATGCCAACATCCACCATGTCATTGGCTTCACTATCCCCTGGAACTTCAATCTATGACTGCTACAATAAGTTTTCATCCCTGCCTTGGATGCACGAGAGGCTGGGTAGTCAGTCCCTTGCACCACAGAGAGCAATGTGCACTGGAAACTCTTTCCCTACAGAGGGCACAGTTGCCTAACAACAGCTAAATCAAAAACTACATGAGTCACTGAGAAGAGTTTGCTGTCTATATAGAGCTTCGGGAAAAAAAAGGAAATCTGTGATACCATTAATAAAGATTACAGTGTGTAGAAATCCCACCTACTTGCAATTAATCTCCAAAGCACAGAAATGAGCATCTAGACATTAAACTGTGTCCACAGGAACAGAGGTGAATAGATTACCCTCCCTCTGAGGCTGCTAATTTTTCAGTATTCACTGTATAAACATAACAGATCACGTCACTGACTTCCCCGAGAAACTCCATTATATCCCTGTACATGTCCAAACCAATTCCGAATAGCAGCCCTCCCTTAATTTAAATGCAAATCAGAGCAGTTAAGCCAGGTGACACTATGAACTTATGTAACTATTTTTGTAAAGGACCAGCAAATGCTAAAGTCATTCAATTAACTTTGGAGTTCAGAAATAGAGTTGGACTCCAGGTGGGACCCAGTCTGACACCCACTGTCAGACTGAGACCACTGAAATAGCTTCTTTGATCAGTAATTGTAAACATGCCAGATAGTCCTTAATTGACATCCACTGCTTCATCTCCCAAAACACTACAATTAGCTAAAGCTGGTCTTGTTAAAGAGAACAACTTCCAATCTTATCTTCATTCAACTGCAAGTCTCTCAGAGAAATACGAACTTTTAATTGTGACAAAAATTTCATTCTTATTTTCAAACATACCAAAAATAACTTCTATTGAAATTTTAAGAATATAAAAATCTCAGAAGTATTACTAAGGAATATTGGGGACTAGTGGAAGGCAATGTAGCACTTTATAAAGCAGCAGGTCAATAAACCATTTTCTGGATGTACTTCTAATTTTACAGAAGCAGTTTTGGTGGTTTTGTTTTAAATCTTCAGAATAAATGTGGAAAATTTCAACCCCTAGCAAGATTATATTAGGGCAAAAACTATAAAAAAATGGTTGCAGCATTAAGCATATGGAAGCTAGTGGTGCATCAGGATAGTTTTTATTCCTGTTTTTCAAAGGCCATTAATGCCAAGATGCACCTTCTCCAAATTCCTGAAATACAGCTCATTAACCAAACCAACCAGGCACTAATCTCCAAGCTCTCTGCAGCTTTACAAAATTGAATCCTAATATTGTAACCTCCCAGCCTTCACCAAGTCTCACCTCTACAGAGAGTCTTTTTCCCAAAGCAAAAAATAAGGGGTGCATGTTAATGTCAGGGTCCTTTCGGAAGCAGTTGGGTTTAGCATGGTGTTGGAAGTGGAGGTGATTCCACCAGCTGGCTGGTGCTCCCTGCAGGAAGGGATGAGAAGAGAGTGCCGTAAAGAAGTTGTCTCTTCTGCCCTTAGTCCTCCCTCCCCAGTAGTTTCTTGCATTTGCTTTCTTCTCATACTGAGATTGGTTTGGGCTGCAGAGCATCCCGGGCAAGGCGCTAGCAGTCCCTCTCAGCACTGAATGCCCACCTTCAGATGGCCGATCACAAACTTGTGCACCCAGTGGTTCCATCTGGACTTGCTAAAGACTGAAAGGTGTCCAAAGTCATGCTGGAGCCAGCCAGCCTGTGCCTGGAATTAAAAAACAAAACAAAACAAAACAACAAAAAACCCCTAACCCAAAACAGTGCTGCTGCAGAAAAAAGACGTCAGGAGTCTCCACATCGGAAAAGCGCTTTCTCTTCTCCCACTCCCACGCCCCTCACAACGTGTCCTTGGATAGAGAGAGCATTTCCACTACTAAGACCCAGTCCAAACACTTCTCTTTTACTATATACCACAGCAGTCCAGACTTTGCCTAATGACTGACTTTTAGACCCAGATAGTTTTCATGAGGAAGGAAAAAAAAACATCGAGGAAAAAAAAAAAGTTACAGAGCTCAGAAACAGCATTTATTCTGTTATAAAACTGCACTGAAAGCAGCAACAAAGTCTCCTTTAAGAAGCAGTTTGCTGCTGCCTCCTCCGAGTACTTGTAATTCCAAGGGGATCAGCTGGCCACGGGAGAAATAGCTGGGGCTTTGAGAGCGGCTCTGCCCTCTCCTCTACCTCGCTGCAAGTTCCCATGGGAACGTGGCGGCTTGGCCCCTGCAGTGCCTCGGAGATCTGGCACAGGGCACCCCAAAAGTGTAGCATGGCTTCCATTGTATGAAGAAGGCAGGAAATAAGGAGGGCTTTGACAGACTACGGTAAGGAAAAAGCAGGACAAAGCCTGCTCTGCCAAAGCAGCATGTCGTGGCGCTGTGATTTTGCCCCCATAGTGGAACCCAGGGAGAAGCAGGATTTGGGGAAGTCCACGGAGATAAGATTTCTCCTGTGCTTATGGTAATGAGCACTTAAGTCTCAAAGGGTTGGCTTTTGATGTTTCTGGGGCTTCTTTTTGCCTAGCTGCTTACCTGGACAGTGCCTAGAAGCACGGCAGAGAAGAGGAAAGGCACTGTGGATGCTCCAAAATACCAGATGGTGAGCCAAGCTGCAACATCCAACACCAAGATGTGAAAGAGATACAGGATGAAAAAGGTGCGGTTGGGGTTGAGAAGCCCCATCTTCTCGACAGTTGCACGGAGTTCACGGAAATCTTCTACCAGCTTTTTCTGTGGGGAGACCCAAGAGTATCTGCTAGTCTGGAAATACCTCTGGAACCCAAAGAGGAGCTCAGTTTCCCCGCTCAAGGAGCTGCTGTGGCAATGGGGAAAATCTGAGGGTCACCTGGAGACAAATCTTCACTAAAACTACTAATAATGACATGAAGTATAGGGGAAGATTCAGACCAACACAGTGATTCCAAAAGATACTATCATTTTATGTACAGGGAATTCCAGTTACCAGCAAGAGAAGTTGAAGAGCACAATTTCAACCCAAATACCAAGTTTTTGAGATACTTACATTCTTGCTGGGCTCAAAGCTGGGTTGATCTGGTGCCAGTTCCCCAATTAAGAGTGGACTCATGTACTTTCTTACTAGTGCCTTGTCAAGATGAAATGCTATGAAAGGATCCTGAAATACAGATATAGGAACAAGATGAGAAAAACAATCATTCAGGTGGCAGCAAAAGAAATATCTTTCATGATATCCTGGAGAGAAGAAAGCAACCTGACTAATGGAGATGGCTGAACCAGATCTTACTGTCACAAATCTCACCACTTTTTTCAGACCATAAATTATTATTTGAAGCTGAATTCTCTGTATCATTTTCTATCTGGATGCTGTTAAGTACAGGTCACCAAGAAATATGGACTTACTTGCCTCTTACTTGTGAATGTGAACATTTCACACCTGGTTGAAACTGAAGATATATCATCTCAACAACTTTGTCTCTATTTTGTCTTTAGCTTCCACCTTATTTTTCTTCAGGCTCTATATCCTGAAATGAAAGTCTGACTAGGGAGGAGGGCAAGACGTTGGCACAAAAACTGAATCCGCTAGCTGAACTGGGAAAAACAATGGGACAAGCAGGACACAAACAGGTGATGGCAACTCCTGGTGACACACAACAGTCTCTCAAAAACCCCACGTTGTTCCAGACATGCTTCCTTGGCAATCCCCAGTGAACACCCTGCCACATCTTCCTAGAATAGTTTTGTTTTCTTGCTACCTGCCTCCTGTTTCCCATCTGATTTCCCTCCATGTTTCTGAACAGTCCCATGAAAAGGCCTTTTTTTATTTCCTTACCATTGAAAAGATCCCTGTTAGGGAAGACAGTTACTTTTATCATTTAAAGATAATATCAATCTCCATGGCAACCAGGCAGCCAGGGGAAAAAATCACTAGTAATTGTTATCACTGTAGATTCTATTCTATTACTAATTTAGATTACAAATCCCCTGAGTACACATGACAGTTTGACATCTACTTCCTACTGAAGATATCCCATTTACCTCCTTTTGCGTATTTCTCTCCCAGTGTCCAAACTAGCATATATTTTACAATCTCCCTCAGTTTAAGGATGTTTTTCCTTTTCTGAGGCAATATTTGCCCACTGCACATCAGTCTGTAAGCTTCCTGCACCACTCACGATTCAGCACTACAATTACTAGCTCGTCACTGCATGCTTTTAAAATATATTGTCCTTTTAAAAGATCTCTAGTTAAGAAAGGGGTTAAAAAAAACAGCTGATGTTGCCAGCTCTGGGTCAGCCCTGTTGTATTTCAGATGTAGCATCCTCTCTGCTCAGGCTTATGTGACTAGAGGAGGGAAAGAGAAGAGGAGAATGTATTTGCATTTTCTAGTTTGAAGGGGAAAAAAAAAAATGGGGAGGAGTATGTGAGCGGATCAGAGGAGGATGGTACCACACATTTTGACCAATCCCTTCTATGGAGGCTGTAAAACCTGGCAGTGCAATCCTAATGGGAGCTGAAGGGGCTGCAGATTCCACCTTCTAGAAATCAGAACACTCCAGTGGCATTCAGCAAACTAAACATGATCTTCCTTTCCAGTTTTTCTGGTTTTGAGGAGCCTGATTCATTACATTTCCAGGACAAAACGATTTGAAAAATTGGAATTTACTTGGCTGGGGTTCCTGAGCAGTCAGCAGTTCAGCTGCACCCAGCAGTGACACAGATGACAGCACCTAAAGAATGCAGCTGGCAGCAATGTGAGCATCTAACTGTGCTCAGCCTGACGTGCTGGCCGCTGTCACCGACCCACTTCTGATCCCACAATGGCAACGGGGCTTCGAAAATGCCTCTGCACATCCTGGCCTCCTGAAGCATGTACAAAATCACATATTATCTTTGTCTTTAAATTATACGCTTATAATAAAGTGAAGAAAAGCACTAGATCTTGTTTTATCCTTTCTGCTCAGGGAGAAAACTGGACTGAAACAGTCCATCAAAACCACTCTCGAGATAGCTTCAACATCCCATACCTGCCTTTGAGTCTAAATACTTACATTTGGAGAAATGAGTTTTCTTTCATGAAAGACATAAACAGGCAAAGGAAGGAAATACACTGACAAAATCACCCACATCCTGCTGCCAAGTCAAACAATGCTTACTCTGCTTTGCAATAGTCATTGGCGTTCAGACATGTATGATTTAAAAAAAAAAAAAAAAAAAAAAAACAAACAAAAACCCCAAACAAAACACAAAACAAACTGAACCGCGACTTTCAGTAATACTTTGCACTACTGCCATCTCTTGGACAAATCGTGCTGGGTTTTTAAAGTTAGAGGAGGCTGAATGCATTGACATACTTGCAAAAAATAAGTGTCTGTGCACACACCAGTGTCACTATGAGTACCTCGTGTGTTTCTGTTCAGATCTTGCCTGTGGCTAGACACGTGTAAAAATAAGGGTATTCTTATGTACTGTATGGGTGCAAAAATGAATGGGTTTTCCCCCAGATTTGTGGCTGGTTGTGGCCACCCTATTTGCATACATTTCGGTTATTCCTTCAAAACTGTTCCCTTGCAAAACCTCCGAAATTCAGCATGCCCCTTTGCACAGCCGAGCTGACCCGGTAGGTGCGTGGAACACGACCCTCTCCTGCCCCAAGCCCCACCCCCCCCATCCCACCCAGAGATGCCCTGCAAGCCCCGGGGAGGGACACGCCGCCCCTCACCGTGGCGTCCTGCCCGGCGTAGTGGCTGATGACCCGGGAGCCTCCCGGGTGCCTCCGGTAGAACCGGCTGATGTCGTACACCTTCCTCTCGATCACCAGCCAGCGCTCCTGCGGCCCCGGCCCCCGGCCGCTCCGCTGACCGATCTCCTCCCAGGTGAAGCTCCGCAGCGCCGGGCCGGGCTTCGAGTCCTCCATGGTTCGGTTCGGTTCGGTTCGGTTCGGTTCGGCTCGGCTCGGCTCGGCTCGGCTCGGCTCGGCTCGGCTCGGCTCGGCTCCTCGCCGGCCGCCCCCTCCTCCTCACTCCTTCCCAACCTCCTCTTAACGACCTCGCCCTCCCATTGCCTCCCCGCCCCACCAAGCCCCGCCTACCCTCCATTCCCCCCACTCCCATTGGGTCCCGCTCGCCTTGCTCCCGCCTCTTTTTTTTGGAGGGGGGGTGTGGGGGGGACGTTCCTGCACCCGGAGGTGGAGGCAGCGTGGCTGCAGGCGTGGGGTTTGGGGGGTGGAAATCACGGGAGAGGAGCAAACTTCGGGCCCCCCGCAGCAGGCAGCTGCCTGGCATTTCCCCTCCCTGGAAGGGTTCCAGGCCGGGCTGGACGGGGCTGGGAGCACCCTGGGCTGGGGGAAGGGGGCCCTGCCCGGGGCAGGGGGGTGGGACTGGGTGATTTTTAAGGTCTCTTCCAACCCAAACCATCCTGTGATTCTATAATTTTCGGCTGTCCAGACTGCAGTAAATCACTGTACTACAGTGTTGGTGCAGCCATGGGCACAAGGTGAAATTATTTTGAATATGTTTGAGAGCACCCTATAGACCTCAACGTCTTGGTTTGCTCATAAAATAGCCAGTTACTAGATGCATTCCTAAAGGTGTCCATGCCGGTGCCAGGGCTGTTTAAATGCCTTCACTTCCAAGCAGGAAAATTAGGTAAATGCACCTTGATTTCTGATTGCATAAAACTGGGAGGGAACAGTTGGTATGCAAGAAATATGGGCAGGCTGGCAAGAACATCAAGTAGTTCGACATGAGCAAATGTCAAGTTTACTTACTGAGGAGGTTAGGAGCATGAAAAAGGGATCAAAATACCAAGTCCTAGATGGTCCTAGATGACTTGCTATTTGGAAAGGACAGAGGCTTGTGATATGCCGGGTGAAGACACAGGCTGGCAAACGATATCTTGAACCAGATCCAGGATTTGGAGAAAGCAGAAAAGCCAAGGACCTGGGACATCAACAGAGAAAGAATGCATAGGCTCTGCAGTGCAATTCACACCCAAATTGCCTCATTTTAGACCACTTTTGCAACCTGTTTCTCCTCACTTCTGGGCTGAGGATGACTCCTCTTCCCTGCCCTTGGTTTTGTTTCCCTTTCCCAGCAAATTTCTCCCTCTCTGTCCTGCCTCTCCCGTTCAGCTGCCGCAGCCTTTGCTGTTCCTACGGCTGCATTTGGCTGCTGCTGCCTGGACATGCAGCTGGAGGGAGGAAAGGTGTCACCACAGGTATATAACATAAAATGCCTGCTTGATGGGGGTCTGCAGGTGATTCTTCGCACAACAGACTACTGAATAATGCTGAAAGAGTGAATGATTCTAAAATAGACGGATCCATCTGTGTGGGACTTCAGACATACACATTACAAATGTACATTAAAATGCCTGGTTCCACATTCAGCTCCCTTCTTGCTTTTCCTAGTAGCAAGTCTTCTCTCTGAACTCTCATTACCGATTCCAAATTTCTTTGTTTTCATTCACACCTTCCAATCTGACCTAGTTACAGCAATTCCAGTTGAATGTAACCATAGAAACAAAAGCCCACCAGACTGCATCCCTTCTTGTTCTGAACATCACCTGATTGCTACATCATGTCTTTCTAGCTTGGAATTCTATGCCTGCAAAACAGTGGATTGAACACCTCTTATTTCTCTCCCTTTCCCAGTGCCACAGCTACTGTATTGAGTAAGGCATCCCTGCTTCTACACATTTGCACTGTCACCCATGAAAGAAAAGGTTCTCTCCTGATCTCAGCAAAAATTAAGTTGCTTTGCTGAACATCTCACAAACATAACCATGAAATACATTAATACATGCTTAACATCTTTTAAAATGTAACCATTCTATTCAGAACAGTGCAGTAATTATTACAATTTCTATTTTTTCTGGTTATCTATTGCACAAAAGAATAATTGTCCTAAATTTGGTTGATATTTTCAGTTTGACTTTTCATCATGAATACAGCGTTGGCACTGGTCAGTTTTTCCTATACACCACATTAAAAAAAAAAAAAAGTCTCTGTTCCTACTCAGGTTAAACCTTTGGAAGTCTGTTTTAAGGGGTCTTGACAATAGGCAAAAAGCATCACTGAGCTTGATAAATTGCAGTCTTGTTCTCCTCTGATTTCAGCAGGACGGAGAAGCTATAAGGGATGTTAACATCTTGTTATAGGTAGATTAAGGCCAATCACATCCAAATATGGATTAATGAATCTTTATTAAGGTAAGAGAGCAAATGCAGCGCTGGGGTGGCAGCTCCGTCCAGGCTCACCAAATTGTTTAAGTTTCAACCCCCCTTTTATCCACCCAGCTGCCGGTTTCAACACCTTCGGCACGCCTCCTGGCTTCTTCTACAATCTTATCTTCTTCTTTCTTCAGTCCTGTGGTCAGGTACACCCTGTCCTTCAAGTCTGGGCCAATTTGCAGCTCCTTTGTCTTTTATGACTCAGTGGTTTCAGTTCCTCTCTTATCTCAAGGACAAGGGATACCAGAGATGGCCCATTCTGTTCTTTCTCATTCCATTGCAAAGGAGTTACCACCCTTTGATATGGACCATTTGATGAGCATCCCAAGAGGGGGGGCTGTTGGGTTGGTGTTTCCTCAGATCAATTCCCCCCTTTTCTTTTCCCAGTAGTAAAGTCTTTTACGTTTTTTTTTTTTTTAATTTGGATCATTGTACTAATAATAGCTTTAGCCTAAGAAGTAATTGTTTAATTACTTTTAGCGAAAGCAAAATTCTTCTATTTACTTATCACACATCTTATTAACAGTTTTACCCAAATTATACAACAGTCCTTGGAATTACCTTCAAAGCTTCTTCTGACATAAAATCTGTGGCTCTCTTTCTTTTCCTCTCAGTAGATGATTTAGCCCAAGATAAGACATCATGGAGGCAACTTGAATCATCCAGCTCAGAGCAGCGGAGTTTTTCATGTCGTGCCACAAGCTGCCAGCTGTCAGCAGTGGATGGTTCTCCTGCCCTTGCCATACTCAGGATCTCAGTGGGTCTCACAGAGGCGAGAATGAGATCTTTGTAATAAAGACTGCAAGGGAAAACCAGCTGCCATTATACACTCACTGGCATCCTGCATCCAGCTGTGACTGCTGGCATTAACAGAGTCAATCTTCGCTTGAAGACAATTAATGAGGTAAAACCAGACCTGGGCACTCTGTTCTTCCAACAGCATTTCTGCTTTTCAGCCTTCTGACTCCTTGTTTTACCTCCACTACTCCCATCTCCAGTTCTCCTTACTGTCATGATCCAGCTGTCACCCAGCTTCCAATTGAGGATCACCAAAAATCTGAGGGGAGATAAAAGATGCTCTTTGATTCAGTCTTCTGATCTCACTGCAATTCATTTGTAGCATCCTAGATGACTGAGGATCACCAAAAGTCAGATAAAATATATTAAAACTCCTTATGTCACTACCGTGATTTGACTGTAACATACTTTTAAATACCTAAGTGACCCAGGTGATGAGGGATCACTAAGTGCCTGGGCTGGTGACCAAACCAGTAGGGAAAGAGAATTGGATTGAAAGGATGGCAGCCTTTATTTTACCATCATGAAGCAAGGGGAAATGAGTTAAAATAATGGATAGTGAGGTCTGAAGCCATAGAAAATAGGAGATTTTAAAGGAAAACTAACAAATGCTGAAAACCAGCTTAAAATAGCAAAGTCTAAAAGAAGAGTTGGTTCTTGGCTTTTGTTCAGCCTAAGATGCAGGATGCAGCCTTAAGATGCTTAAGATGCAGCATGCATGGGAATTGTGGGGTGAAGATTTACAAGATGCAGGCTGTCACCAGCGCAATTAAAACAGCTACACTGCTGAAGCAAATTCAGGAGGAAACCACCAGTTTTAGCATCATACTCCTCGCAGGGAAGAGCTTGAAGCTCGACAGCTCAGTGTAACACCACTCCTGCATCAGGCTTAGGATCCACAGGTGCATTGGAAGGATTAGCATAACACCAGAAAAAGGGGTAGATACTAGAAGTATTTCCTTTATTCTTTCCAACTGTTGCATTATTGGGAATGAGCTGTAGTAGTTAGATAGTTTAGACTAAATGGGTTAGTATTGTACCTGGAACTATTCGTTTGGATTGCTAACACTTTATACTGAAGCTGAGAATTCAGTCTCAATTTCCTATTCAATACCTACAATAAATTCTTGCTTTTGCATATAAACAGTGTTTCTTCAGCCCATATTAACTGCATGGATTATTTGCTCTGGTACTCTGCCCTAACAACTGACTGTTAAAATTTAGATGCAAAAATGATACATGACAGAGGGAAATAATTCATATATTATAGCAAGAACCACTGGAGGAAGACTGTGATTTGGGAGGAGTTTACATCTTGCCAGAAAAAGCAACCAGGAATCACTATGCATAAGGGGTGGGGTTGCTGAAATAAAAATAAGCATATTTTTTGACCTCCAGAAGATGTAAATTTAGTATCTGAGGGAGTAAAGCAGTAATTGTTTAGAGTTTTTCGCATTTGAAAGTAAAATCTGAGTAAAGAAAAAAGGAAAGAATCTGACTATAACAGGACAACATCAGTAGGATGGACTTCTCATTACAAATTATTACAAATGAGATTATAGTGACAAGGCAGTGTTAAGAACAGAGCATTTCTCTCCTTATTCTTGTCCTGACGGGTACTTGCACTGTCTGCTCCTTTCTGCACTAAACAAGTGTGATTTTGTACCCTGCTTCCTTGGCACCCAGAGCAGTTTGTACCCTGACCCTGATAATCCCACACAGCCAACCCAAGATCCACTGCAGAATGTGAAATTCATGCCAGTGATGACAGCACAATGGGAATTTCTGTTTGGTTTTTGGTTGTTTGCCTTGTAAAGTTAGTCAGCTCTCGGCCTCTGTCCCGTGACTAGAAAAAGTGTCGCCAGCTCAAGATGCTAGAATATGTCAGAGTAAAAAAATATCAAACACATCTTTGATAGCATTTTGTCTTTGTTTTAAATATATCAACTTCATTAACCAATGCTAGTAGCACATGATCATGAGCTCTGTAACAGAGGAAGCAAAATGTCCAATATGATATAGAATATCTGAAAAAAAAATATATAGAAAACTATGGTTTTCAATAGTCATTCTTCTGATTAAAGCTACACTCAAATGCAATGGAAATATGAAGAAGATTTAACTAACTTTTCTTCCTTTTCAGAGATTTTTAAGGTCAGAAGGCTTTTAATGGTCTAATGTTCTATATGATAAGAATGGAAAATAATTAATTTAGCACAGTAAGCAGCATTTTATTAAAATATGGTTCAGAAAAGCATGTAGCCTTGACTTGAAGGTAATACACTAATATTCTTAGCATATGTTCTGCTTAACTATTACAATTTTGAGCCTTAAAAGTTTAATTTGTCTGGGTTTGACTGAGAAAATATATATGGGGTTTTGTTTTACAAGCCTCTCCTAGACTAAAAATCAATTGGTTCTGGTATTTCCTCTCTTCAGGGGTACTTCCACTCCATAAGCAAGTAATTTCCTGATTTAAATTTATTCTTTTGCGCCCTCAGAAATTGCAGATAGACTCGGAACACGTTAATCAACAGTGGAAGTATTTCAAGGGGGTTCCTTGCACTTCAACATTGCATATTCTATACCATTCATCCTCAAACTCCCACATCTCCAGACATCATGCAACTTCATGTAACCAAACATCCAACACATACATTTACACAAACAAGATTTCTTCCAGCAGGGAATCTCAAGGACCTGGATGTTAATAAAATAGTTCTACCAGGACTGATGTGGAAACACAGCAGGATTCCAAAGGGGGTAAGAGACTGTTAAGTTTGGTAGGAAACTATCACTCTCCTTTCTAATTACTATTTATTAATTTTCTATTTTAATAACTAAAATCCTTGGTCACAGCCCTGTTTACAAAGTGCTGTATAAATATCTGCTCTTAAAAAAACTTTCTTGGTGGCTGGCTGTCCTGGGTTTGAGTGAGTGGGGGGGTTTTTGGTAGCAGGGGAGGGGGCTATAGGGGCGGCCCCCTGTGAGAAGCTTCTCAAAGCTCCCCCAGCTCCGCCTCTGCTTGAAAACAGCCCATCAGTTGCACCTCTGCGATAACATATTTAAGAAGGGACGTGATGAGGAGGAGTGGGACTTGTGAGGAGGAGTTGCTGCAGCTGCTTGAACACCAAGGTCAGTGGGGGAACGGAGGAAGAAAGGAGGGGGAAGGTGTGCCGGAGCAGAGACCCCCCTGTATCCTGTGGTGAGACGGCAGGGTGGCCCCCTCCGCCACCCATGAAGATCTACAGTGGAGCAGACATTGATTTATGGCCTGTGGTTTTCGCCTAGATGATCAAGGAGCTGTGCCTGAAGGAGGCCAGGATCTTGTGGGAAAAGGTAGCCCCACTGCTGTAATTCAGTGCTGGGAGGATTGCAGCATGGGGGGGCGTCCCACGCCAGAGCAGCTCGGGAACGGCTGCAGCCGTGGGAGGGAATCCAGTTGGAGAAAGTTAGTGACCCATGACTGAGCAGTGTGGGGAACACTGCGGCCCATGGGAGGGACTCATGTCAGAGAAAAGTTTGTGGAGGACTGTCCGCTGTGAGAGGGGGACCATGCTGGAGCAGGGGGAGAAGTTCCAGAAGCTCCCTCGAAGATGGTAGAAGTGGCAGCACTGACTGCACCCCCCATTCTCTGCCCCTGCGCTGCTGGGGGAGGAGGTAGAGATACTGGGAGCAGAGCTGAGCCTGGGAAGAAGGGAGGGGTGGAAGGAAGGTGTTCTCAAGATGTGATAATGCTTCTCACTGTCCTACTCTGTTAAGTGTTGTGGTTGTTAGTGCTTGTAATAAATTTATGTTCTTTCTTTCTTCCCCTAATGAGTCTGCCTTTTGCCCATGATCATAGTGGATGATTTATCCCTCCCTGTCCTATCGCAAATCTCAAGCCTCCATTTATTTTCTCCTTCTCGATACTGGGGGGGAAGGGGAGAGTGAGCGGCTGCACGGTGCTCAGTTGCCCTCTGAGCTCAAACCACGATAATAACAGAAAAAAAAGGCAATGAGGAAACAATAGCAGTCGGATATATTAGTAAGGGACATTGAAACTCTGAACTGGGAACACTGTCACTCAGAAGCAGTATTATTAACAAGCCAACTTCCTGAAGGCTTCGTGTTGACCTAAGAACAACATAGTTTAAATGCCTAAATAATTTTGAAGATGAAAGCACTATTCCTAGGCTACTTTCCGGATAGAAATGAGGTTGAGATATTTTACTGTAGCCTGGGATCCCATTTTTAAATATTAATGCGAGGAAAGAGGTCTTTCCCTTCTCTTTAAAAAGGCAAATGGAGTTTTCCTTGTGGGTACACATAAGTTTTGAGATGCTCAAAGAAGGTACATTTTCTTCTTCTTTTGAAGAGCCCTGATATCCTCATAGAACTGATTACTGTTTTTTGTTTCATCAGAAGAACACTCCATCCTGAAAGCCCAAATCAAGGATTCAGCCTTTTCCAGTGAAATACACAGTAATTATTGCTTACCTTTGGATAAATTACTGCTCGTTACTTCAGCCTCTTGGGTGTCTTTCTGCTTGAATCAGTTTCCTTTGGTGCAAAATCATATATCTTGACGATATGCAGAACCACATCAACCTTCGTGCACTCTTCTGTTCTATACAGTGATTCATCCTCAGAGCTGATTGCTTCTCAAGCTCTAGAAATTTGTTTCAGGGGAGAGACAGAAAGAAGGAAAAGTTTGTGTCTTCCCTGGAGGAGCAGAAGTTTGAGAACTTTGAGGAAAAGTTTGCTTTTGTTATTAAAGTGATGCTGCAGGGCATCCCTACCTAACCATTGGGTTCCCTCACCTCAGGCTTCGTGCTCCAGCACCCCTTTCCCCAGCCAAGGCAGGATGTCACCTAGCTGTTTTCCATTGTGTTTGAATTTATTGTTCACCCATCTCAACCCAAGTTCAGAGCTCCTCAGCCTTTGCTTTCTAGTGAAAGGGAAGGAAAGCCTTGGGTCCTTCCTCTCCTTACATGTATTTGTCCTTGGTAGCTAAAAATCTAAAGATGGAGCTAAATCTGGTTTTCACTCTATTTTACTCTCAATATCCTCAGTTCCCACTCTCTGCCTTAGCTCATCCCATTGTGCAAAGGATGGTGCACCATGAAAGCTGAGACAGGCTTATCTGCACAAATTTCTATTATTTCTTAGCTGAATACATGATTTATGGCATACATGGACCTCAAAGCTATTTTGGGGGGGGGGGGGGGGGGGGGGGGAGAAACAACCAGAAAACCCAACTCAAAACAAAACCCGCAAACAAATAAGACCAAAACAAAAGAAATAGCACACAACCAAAACAAGGAGAGAAAGAGAGAGGAAGGAAAACCATCTTCCCACAGGCTAGCCAGGAACAGAAGCAATGGGGTCTTTCAGACAACTGTCCTCTTGTGGACGTCTCTCCAGTGGAGCAGGGAGTCCACAGAGCAGTTTTCCAACAGGAACAACAAGTTTTTGTCAAAACCCACTTAAACTCGTTACCCTCCTGCCTGGGATGACATGACATTAGCATTGACTGGAGCACACTTGATGAGGTGCAGGAATTGCATGTTCCATGCACACGTAACATACAAGTAATATTTATTTGACTTGTAAATTATTTATCTACTGTATTATCCAGTAGGCTCTGAAGTTCTAAACTAAAAGCTACAAGTCAAAGGGTAAAAGAACATGGTAAGAAAGGATGGTTCTCTTACCCATGGTAATTAATTTTTAGGAGAAACCAGACATAAAAGACAGAAAAACACATCGGAATGCATCTGTGCAAGGCCCTGAGGATGAGGGCACTTGGATACCACAGTAAAAGCACCAGGGCAGCAGCCTCCAGGCGTATGGTTGCAAGGGAAAAGCAGGCTACAGAGGGAATACCCTTAGCATTACAACGGTTAAAGCATCCAATATGCTATGCAGACATGCATACGAAATTAAAATATTGAAATTCAAAGAGCTCAGCCCAGAAAGCGTCATGGTGAACTTCTCCCACATTACAAGCAATGAGCTTCAGGTCCACCTTAATGTAGTGTCTTGCTGACATTTATTATTATCCTTGTCAGAGGTCTATTTTGAACCAAACTAAATAAAACTAGCAAATCTTAGGAAAACATTCCTTTCATTTCTGACTTTCGTCACCCCACACCACAGGAAAAGACTGTTTAATAGGCTGAAGTCCTTGTGCAGCAATAAGACCAGGCAGAAACAGAGGAAACCGATAGCATGCCTTGGCACAGAGACAGCACAAAGTGATTCTCACTGTTGTAAAAGTGCTGTACAATCTTCCACTTTGATCTCCATACCTGTTGTGGGTGTAGGGGATCATAGGTGGAGAAAAGGAGAAGAGCAAGAAATTTTTAGGTATTCACTGTTGTCAGCTCCTTCAGGTTAATGGCAGCAGGCAAAAACAGAGCACCCTTGTCTGTGCCTGCTCTAACCTATGGCTGGGGCTGGACAGAAGCACAACAGCACCAGGGCTGGCGGCGTTTCTTGCTTTCGCTGAAGGAGGTGGTCTCTTATCCCACTAATAAGCTCCCTCCTTCAGCAACAAGATCCAAGAGTTGGCTAGAGAGCAAATAAGCACTGTGAATTAAAACATTTGATGGTTAACCATATGGGTTGCTTCCTCTGCTTTTCCAGACCAGGTCGGAACACAGTGCTATTGAAAGATGAGACAAATAAAGGGCTGAGCTACTGAAATCCAGTGTTGCTTCAATTCTAAAATCTGAACATGTGACAGAATGCTCTAACTTAGGGAGTACAGTCTGTGCTCTAAAATGTTTATATATGAAATCTGCTTAGAAACAGTCAGATTACAATTAAACCTTCCACTTATTAATTCAAGAAAAGATATCTATCACCAGGAAAGCTGTGGGTGACAACTGCCTTGCCCTGGACAGCAGCCAGACACCTTCAAACATGAGAAAGACAGCAGTGAAAATGTTGTTCCATTGTTTTTGCCCTTGCACTACAAGTTGCAGAACTTAAGGACAGGGATTATTTTATTATAAAATGCCCCACAGCAAAGAAAAGATGGAACTGTCCCACCTGTTTCACAAAAGCATTGCCCTACACAAGAGATCTCTAGCTGAGCCTGCTGTCAAACAGCTCTCCTTGTGCCAAAAAACAACTGTTAGGTCTGACAGCCATTGAGTCGGTAACTTGGCATGACAAAATAGAGCAAAACAATGCTAATTTTAGACAGAACACCAGAATCTCCTTTCCAAACCCAATGCTAAGAAGTTGACAGTTCTGAAGAGAAAGAAAAAAAAATGAAAGAAAGTAAAAGGGAAAGAAGAAACAGAAGGGGGTAAAGGGAGAGAAGGGGACAAACAGGAAAAGGGGGGGGGACAAACGGAAAAGGGGGGGGGGAGAAAAGGAAAAGGGGGGGGGAGAAAAGGAAAAGGGGGAAGAGGGAGAAGGGGGAAGAGGGAGAAGGGGGAAGAGGGAGAAGGGGGAAGAGGGAGAAGGGGGAAGAGGGAGAAGGGGGAAGAGGGAGAAGGGGGAAGAGGGAGAAGGGGGAAGAGGGAGAAGGGGGAAGAGGGAGAAGGGGGAAGAGGGAGAAGGGGGAAGAGGGAGAAGGGGGAAGAGGGAGAAGGGGGAAGAGGGAGAAGGGGGAAGAGGGAGAAGGGGGAAGAGGGAGAAGGGGGAAGAGGGAGAAGGGGGAAGAGGGAGAAGGGGGAAGAGGGAGAAGGGGGAAGAGGGAGAAGGGGGAAGAGGGAGAAGGGGGAAGAGGGAGAAGGGGGAAGAGGGAGAAGGGGGAAGAGGGAGAAGGGGGAAGAGGGAGAAGGGGGAAGAGGGAGAAGGGGGAAGAGGGAGAAGGGGGAAGAGGGAGAAGGGGGAAGAGGGAGAAGGGGGAAGAGGGAGAAGGGGGAAGAGGGAGAAGGGGGAAGAGGGAGAAGGGGGAAGAGGGAGAAGGGGGAAGAGGGAGAAGGGGGAAGAGGGAGAAGGGGGAAGAGGGAGAAGGGGGAAGAGGGAGAAGGGGGAAGAGGGAGAAGGGGGAAGAGGGAGAAGGGGGAAGAGGGAGAAGGGGGAAGAGGGAGAAGGGGGAAGAGGGAGAAGGGGGAAGAGGGAGAAGGGGGAAGAGGGAGAAGGGGGAAGAGGGAGAAGGGATAAAAGGCAAGAAGGAAGAAAAATTATAAAAGGAAAAATGAGAAAATAGGGAAAATGAAGAAAGGGGGGAAAGAGGGGAAAAAATGAAAAAAATGTAAACAATTAAAATAAAGAAAAAAAAGGGAAAAGGGGAAAAGGAAATAAAAGGAAGGGGGGAAATGAAGGGGGGAAAAAGGAAAAAGGTGGGAAAGGGAGAAAGGGGGGTTGAGGGGGGGAAGTGGAAAGGAGCAAGGGAAGAGGGGAAGCGTTTTCAGCCAGGAGCGAAAACCCCGAGGCAAAGAAGCTCCGACAGAGGAGGAGCGGAGGGGCTGCCCGCGGCCCCCGCGGGTCCCGTCCCACGGCCCCCGTGGGCCGGCCTGGCCGGCTGCCGCCTCCCGGCTTCGAAAGATCGCGCGGGGCCAATGGCGGGGAGCGGCCGGGCGGCGGCAGCGCCGGGATTGGTGCCGGAGCTCTGCTGATCCCTCTGGAAACCCCGCCGGGACTGAATGGAGGAGGATGCTGAGGGGGGGGGGGGAGGAGTGGGTGGAAGGGGCTGAGCTTCCCACAAAACGGGGCTGTGTGCGAGGAGAAAGTGCATCAGTCCGGGAAAAAGCAAAAAGCAGCCTAGGGGGCACTTCCGAGCAAGCGGCGGAGCGGAGAGATCGCAAGGGCCGGGCAGCGGGAGACAAAGAGAAGGGAGGACATGAGCGGAGGCAGAGGGAGAGAGCAGGGCATCAGCTGAGTTCAATCACGCAAGAAAAGCTCTTCGCCCCCGCCCCCGCTCAGCCGTAATTGCAGGGACAGGTTTCTCCCCCCCCCCCTCCCCCCTTCACCCCCGGCGTTGGGCAAGAAGACAAAGAAGCGAGTGACCCCATGGGGAAAGGGGGTGAGAAAGGAGGGGAGTCGGGGGAGCCGGAGGCGCAGATCCGCTTCTACACCTGGGAGGAGATCCAGAAGCACAACCTGAGGACGGACAAGTGGCTGGTGATAGAGCGAAAGGTTTATAATGTCACCAAGTGGGCAAACAGACACCCGGGGGGTCAGCGAGTGATCAGCCACTGCGCCGGCGAAGATGCCACGGTAAGGACCCACGCACAGACACACCCGCGGCTGCCTCCCAGTTCTCACCAGCAACCCCCGCCGGGTCCTTTTGCCTTCCCGGTGGTTACTGCGAAACGAGCCAGCTTTTGTGCAGCCGAGCTGCCGGCCTCCCTCTCCCCATCTCTCTTCCCACCTGCTGGGAACCCAGCTCATCTCTTTCGCTGCTTTTAGGAGCGAAAAGGTTGGTCCAAACTGATGCAACTCCTTGGCAATCAACTCCGTTGAGCCATGGCAATTCGCAGCATCTGGAAGATTGGTTGGTAGAGATTGCTCGGCTCTGCTTAAGTCCCGCTGTTTTGTCTTTGTGTTTTGTTTGTGCTGTGCCTGGAGCGCTGAATTCACGAGCAAAGTGTCCCAAGTCTTCCCCTCTTCAGTGTGTAGCTTGTGACATGCAGAGTCACAGCAGCCAAGCACAAAGAAAGGGTTAACGAGAGGCCAGTCTGTGTTTCAAAGTTGCTTCTGTGAGGAGGGTGAGCTTAAGGCTTTAAAACAAGGAGCTTTTTAGGTTTTTTTTTCCCCAGGAGAGAATTCTCTAGAGAATTTAGTTACAGGTTTCTTCAGAAAAGGAAAAAAAAAAAAATAGAAAATTGCTGCTGCTACAGCTGCTCCTGCGCTTCATAGCTGGATTCAGCTACCTCTCATGTTTCAGCAACTTAAAAGCAAACAAACAAACAAACAGAAAAATGAATTAATTGCCTCAGAGATGGCTGTCTGCAGTCTCCCTCAAAGCCACCTTCTTCAGAAGTGCATCCAGAGAGCATGTTCTCTCCCCAGGGCATTATCCCATAGTTAATAAAATTTAAACTGCCTCAGAGCTTTTCCGAATATGTGCATGGTAAGCGGCAGGAGAGCCCAAGCTGTAACATTAACTGTTCGTCTCCCATGGTTCTTAACACCTTAGCAAGGAGGAGGCTCTGTGTGTGGCAGAATTAATTGGCAAGAATTACCAACCTTTCCTCTCCATCAACCTCCTTTTGCCTGTGGTCCGTGGTTATTTGCCATTCTCTTCCTTGAACCACTGAGATGTGTTTTGGTGTTCTCAACCCTTTCCAATAAATCCTCTGAATGAATAGCTTCCTCCCTCAAAAAGATGGGCCAGGTTTTACTTTCAACTGCATAAAGCAGGCCTACTGAAACCGGAGGAGTTTGACTCCTATCCCCAAGAATTTAACTCCAATATCTCCACTAGAAACCAAAAAGCATCTGTTATTGCATTTATCTCGAGTCCCTGCAAGGGAGACTGAAGCACAGGTGTGTGATTCTGCTACTGCTGGTCCTCCTCTCACCTCCCCAATGTACATTGCATCCCACTGGACTCAGAGTACTCTTCATGAGGGCAAGGTCTTAAGAATGCTCTGAAATTGTTCATCACCACACTAAGCCAGGATTGGCATCTGGTTTCTAGCTTCCCTGTGGTGAATAACAGTTTACTGCCAAAAAGATCTCACTCTCATTCAGAGTGAGAAAGCCTTGGCCTTGACCCTGTCAAGGCTTAACTAGCAGGTTTCATTCTGTGTTGCGAGATATCACAACTGGAAGAGTTTAAGAGGAGGAAAAGGCAACGATAAAAATTCCGTTTAACATGTTTACATTCCTGGTTTGCACATAGCTTCCATCTTTCTCAGTTTCTCCTTAGCACCACAGGTAGTAAGCACCTCCAGTCCAGCAAACTTGCCCCAGAGGAACCTCAGCATCTTGTCCATTTATCTTGGACCGATCCTCTGGAGGATCATGTGTGTCCATCTACCACCAGCTGCCCACTGACACAGTCACTGAACTCCACATCTAGGCCGGGCCACTCTAAAGGTACCCTGCTTGGTGATGTGTGAGCTAATTCATCTCAGGATGCTCACACAACAGCTAACTGAGAAGCTTCTCTAAGAGCTGTTACGTTCAGCATGCTCATGCCAGTCAGGTTAGGAGTGCCCAGGCTAGCTTAAGCACAGACTTCCCCTACAGGTACTAACTCTGAGCATTCATTCCTTTTAGGCCATACTTTAAAATGCTGAGACAGCATACTAGTGTGGGGCAACCTGTTCTGGTATCATCACTTCATGCACAGTTGCTTTCAGAAAATGAAGGCAAGAGCGTGCGAAGGCACCTTGCAGTCTCTCTGTTTCAGCGATGTTCAAGGATGTGAAAGAACATCCTTGTCCTGACTGCACTAAGCACTTCAAATGCTCAAGTATGGTTCATACCTCAATAATACGAAGCTTTTTTCACCCAAAGCAGCTGGAATAATTCCTACTTGCCATAGGACACTTCAACTTATTTGGCCAGTAGACCACAAAGTTGGGAGGTCAGGTGTAAATATCACATGGCACTGTCCAGAGACTCTTCTGCCTTTTGCTTTTTATCTCCAGTACAGAACCAAAGATAATTCCAAAATCCAGGTAGTATCTTACATTTGGGACCTATGAGTAAAGGAGACACATGAGATACAGCTAATAAAAAAGTAATCTTTCCATCACTAGCTTTCTGGCTGATGATGGTAAGAGTATGAAGGAGATGTTATTCTTTCTCCTACTTGGAGGCTATACTGATAAAGCCTATTCTCTACATATGCCAACGACATATATGTGCATTACTTCTCAGTGAAGTTAAAACTTTCCTGCTCAAGTATTTCCTTCATGACATAGGCTTGCGATAGCGGGGAAGTGGAAGATTGGTAGAGTCGTTTTGAGTAACAAACGTGCTTTGACACTCATGATTGCATTTCTGACCAGTTCCAACCTTTACTTTTCATCCCATCCAGAAAGAAGGGAGGCTATTAAGTTCAGAGGCAGAGGAGAACTCTCCCTGGAAAAGTCATGACAGAGCATTTGTAAGCATATTTAGAAAACAGATAGGCTACTGCCAAGGAAGCCCCAGGTAGACAAAAATACCTTCTAGGTGGTCAGGCAGAAGCTGCTGTTCTGAGTCACCTCCCAATTAATACAACACAAATTAGTGAGATCTCTAACATAGTGACCAGGCAGTACCCAGTCAGACACGCAAAGAGGTTTTTTTTTTCCCCATTAGTTTAAATAATATTGACTCAACATTCTTTAATGCTTCTTATGTGTTCATCCTCTCTCTCTTTCCCCATCTTCCCCTTTTTTCAACCCCAAAATTGCAAAACCTTGCAGCAGGTACAGTCAGCTATTCACTTCCCCACTCATTCTGCTCTTCCCTCTTCCACATCATCGGCAAATTGTACCAGGGAAGGAAACTAGCAACCAGACAGTGACACATGTAGGGGTCCAAGAGCAGAAAAACCTACAATAACTGAAGCACCAATAAAAAAGGCTTAAGGCTGGTCTGCAACCAGTTGTAACCTTGGGCAAGTCAGTCCTTTAGTGTATTATCCCCTCTGTAGTAGGGAGAGGATAGTATTTCTTAACCTCAGATGGGCTGTGAGGATAACATCAGAAAGGTTGAAGTATACAGAAATTATGGTAAAGCAAATCAAACTCCTCAAAGTAGGGAAGGAAGCTGATGATTCAGGACAAGTATTTCTTTGCATGGGAAACTCCAAACTGTCTGCAGCACAGGGCTGGAGAAACAGTTTTGTTGGCCCTAGAGTTTTACCTTGATTTTGGCAGCAATAAAGTGACACCAGCAGCTAACCCAACGCAGTCAGAAAGCACCAGTCTCACTCCTGCTGGGGTGAGTCCTCATGAGTGGACCTGGACAAATTGATCCAAACTTCCTCCTGTGATAACAGGGATCACTTTGTCCCTGACATTGGTTACAAAAGGGGATAGTCTGGGTACTGGCATGACAGCTGAGGTGAGAGTAACTAGGAGATTCTGGTGCTTTACAGAAAAAATGCACCTCAGTTTCATTTCTGGCATTTCAGTTTGCTTCTTTCACTGAAATATATTTCCCCCCCACACCTTACTTCTTCCCTCATAGCCACAGTGTTTTATGGCTTTTGCAATCTTTAAATATTTCCACAGAGTTGTTTTTTTTTTTCTCCTGCACCTGTAGCTAGCACTTCTCCCCACCCAACACCCCACCAGTCCAGCATCTCTAACTTCTCATATATCATTTCTTTAACTTCAAGTTAAAAGACTCAGATCAGCTTTCACTCTCCCTCCTTATATGCCTCCACAGCAAAACTTCTATGGTCAGAGTATTATTGTGAAGCTCAATCCAAAGTCTTGGAATCAGGTGAAAGTTTCTATTGATTTGGGTGAACTTTGGGACCAAGGTTGTTAGCTGGTGTTTTTGAACACCAGAGCTAGACTTTTGGTGGAGGTCAACTTCCAGAAGGGTCAGCTGGACACAGTGGGCACTTTTGAGCCTGCCCTTACTGTTTAGAGCCAGAAGTGAGATTTCAGTTGGTCCCTACTATTGTTATGCATGGGAAAAAGGTGGAAAGGCTGAAGTATGGTACTCCTGACTTCTATTTTTGACTGTTTTTTCTGTATCAGTCTTAGCACTTCATGTATTTACAATATTACAGCTCTCCTAGGTGATTTTCTAGAGTTAACTCCAGTTCTGTGCAGTAAGAAAAGGGGCAAGGACAGAGTTTCTGACCTTGGTCAACCTTCTGTCCCTACCACTATCTTTGGGGTTAAAATTCAAGCCACACCATGTGAAAGGACAGGTGTGCAGGATCTCACTACTATCAGCAGATGCATCAATATATGCTCCCATCAGGCATCTGTAGGACATAGGTAGACAAAAACATGTGGAAAGGGGAAGAAGTACAGAAAAAGAAGAGCCAGGCAAACTCATGAATGCCAGGATCAAAAAGACTGTACAATCAAGGCATTGTCCTTCCATATTAGAAGAAGTCTTGAAAATATGTAAGAAAAATAATATTCCATCTGGGTTTCCTGCTTTTCCAGCCACAGCAGTATATGGGATAGGATTTATTTCACAAATTTCATCTCTTAATTAAATTCTTCTGCTGAAACTTAACAAGCTATTTATGCCTATTATCACATGTTGGGGAGACTTCAGTAAAATGTACCCAACATTCAAGGTATGTACTGAGTAGAAAATACACAAGCAGTCTCGCAAAAGATTAATGGGCCTCTTATAGGGACAAGCAGCCATATAGCACAGCACAGAAGAAATGACAAGAAATCTTATCGTATGTATTGATAACTATGATCTCTTCAAGACTGCTAACCTGCTTGGCATATTTCAGAGTAATGAATCAAGTTGCTTTTTTTGGTGTAGATCCCTTTTTGAATGGGGTCCTAGACACTGCAAAGCTTGATAGCAAGCACTTTAAAGCAATTGCTTAAAGTTCTGGTATACAACCAAGTTTTTGGTTTGCTTCCTTTCTAAGACATACTACTTAGACTTGCACAGAGATAGAATTGCCTATATATCTAGAATATGGTTCTAGAAAAAAGAAGAGTTAAGTTAGCATTCAGTTACTCATCTTACAGAACAAAAAGAGAAAGGCAGTCTCCAATGCCTGACTCAGTGAAGAGTCACCACTTTTTCCTCAGCTGTTAGTGCTGGGATCTCCAAGTCTGGCCAAAACATCCAGTAATATTTTTTTATATCTGCAGTCATGTCCTGGTTCAGTCACCACAGTCACCCCCTCTCTTGAATTGCCTCCAGGCAGCAGACTTTCAACGGGTATTTATATCCTAGTGGGGATTTGCACAAATTCCTCTCTGCCTACCTTCTAAGGGAATTAACAGGATTTAGGTATTTAGTTGCTTAGAAAAAATTTCTTGAGGTGCCTTTCACCATATGTCTAGACAGCATCCCAGATCTCACCATGTGCTTCCTACTAAATAAGCAAATTCATCAGCCTCTAGCAGAATTACTTCACTGAACAGTGATCACAGAGGTGGAAGTCAGCTTGGCACCCCTCTTTTAGAGTAACATGGTGGGGGGACTGCATAGAAGGACAGTGCTGGAGGTAGATGGGAATGACACAATGAGTAGGAAGCAACAGCTTATTCCTGAATCTCACACAGTTACTCATATTTCCACTCCAGGATGCATTCCAGGCCTTCCATATCAATCCCACCTTGGTGCAAAAGTTTCTCAAGCCATTACTTATCGGAGAGCTTGCTCCAGGGGAACCTAGCCAGGACCGAGATAAGAACGTGAGTATTTGTTTCTGAGCTGGGGTTTATGATGGGAATGTTCCACCATTTGCTTCCTCTCGGGATGTCCCCCAGGTCAGAGGTGGGCAGATTATAAAGGTCTCTTCACTATAGGCAGCTCCAGAGAGGGAGAAAAGTGCTCAGCAACGGAACATCTCCATGTAGCAGTGTGCACATCCCAGTATAGATTAAAATGGGAGAGAGGCGACATATTCAGACTGGCTGTACAAGCCTTGCCTTTCCCACCAAGCCACCAACAGCTCTGTCTGTGGTAATCGTGTCCCGTTTCTAGCAGCCCACTCCAGGTGCCCAGGCTGGGCTGATCCCATACTGAAAGGAAATGTGAACTGGGAAATGTGCACCAGCTCTTGTGACTGGTGTCCCTTCTGCTATTCCTTCTCTGGTGACCAAGCTCTAAAACACGTCATCGCTTGCCTGTTACAGGGGAAGGAGAGGAGTGGGCAAAGAAGTCTGAGAAGGCTTACAAGCAAGCTGCTCACCACCTCAACAAGACTTGAATCTCTTTCTCTGTTTGCTCAGCAGTTCCCTTTGACAGATTACTCCCAGGGGAATATCTCTTTGAGATTCAAACTGGCTTATCCTTCTGAGCCCAGTACCAGCAAATCTCTGGAGAGCAGCCACATTTGTGCCATCCATGGCGTGAGCAGTAGGCACCTATGGGTGAGGTGCACCAGATGTCTCATTTAGGTGGCTGTTCTTAAGCAGCAGAAACCCAGAAAGTGCCTCTTCTACCCACTCTGCATCCCCAGGGCAGCTCTTTATCCCTCCCAGACAGTTCATTCATTATTCAGGCCCAGTGCATGGCATGACTAGCTCTTGCCACGAAACTCAATCCTGGCCTGTTGTTTGTGACTGGCGATGATTATGATATATCTGTATCACTCACAATAGAAGAGACAATGCTAACCTGCATTAACCCAGGAACGTTCTTCATGAACGACTGCATGGTAGCTGACCCATATATTAAATACATGACAGGTGCTCTGATATTGGGTGCTCATCATAAGAGCTCTGGAACTATGCATAAGTAATAGGACTGAATTATCTCCTCCTCCAGCTGCCTCTTTAATACTTGTAAAGCTCATTCAGACGAGAGTCATCAGCCGATGTAACTCTCAACAGAGCTACGTAGTGCTGCTGATTCACAGCAGCAGGCTTGAATTACTCTCCTAGCTCAAGGTGCAAAAGGTCAGGATGCAGGCTCGGACCAGCCGGGATGTTTATTTATAGGAAAGTGTGATGAAAAGCTAGAATACAGGGGGAATATGGAGGCAGGTCCTTCCTTACTTCTGGAGCAGACAACCAGTGCAAGAAACAGCCAGGTTCCTTAGTATGGAACTTGGGCTTCCTTCCTCAGACACATTCAGACTTGCTTATAAGCTGCATACTGTGCCTTGCATGCCTATTTTTCAGTCCCAGCTGGTGGAGGATTTCCGGACCCTGAGGAAGACAGCAGAGGACATGAACTTGTTCAGAGCAAATCCTTTGTTCTTCTCTCTTTACTTGGGCCATATTATTGCAATGGAAGTTTTGGCTTGGTTAATGGTCTCATACTTTGGTACTGGCTGGATCACAACTCTCATCCTCGCCTGCATCCTTACAACTTCCCAGGTGAGAAATAGTAGGCACAGAGCATGCTGGCTACACAAATCACTCAGAAGGCCAGTGTGCACTTAACTTTTCATGTTAGATGACTTACCAGTACAAAAAATTCACACTAGTGAAAAATATTCATAACATACCTGTTACTGTGGTGACTTCTGTCCACCTGTACCCACTGCTGATTGTGGCTCACATTTTTCTCACCTCTTTGGCCTTTCCTTTCACGTGTTGGTGGACTTGGTAGTGTTAGACTTACTGTTGGACTTGATGATCATAAAGGTCTTTTTCCAACCTAAATGATTCTATTTTCCCCTCCAGAACAAAAACAGAGATCTTCGCTTTCTCACTTCAATTAATTCCCTCTCTTCCTCACACTCACAACTTGCCTTCTATCTCCATTTCCTTTTGTGCTTAACTCTGATTTCAAACAGCTTCCTAACTACTTGATTTCCCTTCCTCCCAGGCCCAGGCAGGGTGGCTGCAACATGATTTTGGACACCTCTCTGTCTTTAAGAAGTCTTCCTGGAACCACATCGTCCACAAGTTCATCATTGGACATCTGAAGGTAAAGGAATTTGTGGACCCAGGGCACTGTAGAAACAACAGCAGTCACTTTGACTACGTTGAAGTAGGAAACTGCAGCTCTGGGCATTTCCACAGTGAGCGGATGCACAGAGAAGTTAGTGACTATTGCACATAGACTTGTGCAGGAGACATAAGAGACTGTATCATAGCTGTTACAGACCACAGTAGTTCCACAAGTTTCAGTGGAACCACATCAATTTATAGCAGTTGAGGACAAAGCTTATTAAATTGCAGAAACCCCTACTTGACCATCCTGTCATATTTTCAGCATGCATTCCACTAAGGTATATTTTTCAAATGTCCCATCCTGCTACATCCCTTCCAGTCAAGGTGCCTTCAGAACTTCTATCCTGGGCAAGATCCAGTCCAGTCCAGGCATTTCAGCATCCACCTGCAGTAGGAACTTGTAGAGGGTGGGACACAGCTTTGTGCATTCTCCCAAACCCACCTCGTCTTGCCTGGTTCCTCACAGGCACAGGCAGTAGAGGGAAACCAGTATAATAATCAGTAAGGCAGCAAGAGGGTTTAGTGGTGGACTTGGTAGTGTTAGGTTAATGGTTGGACTCGATGATCTTAAAGGTCTTTTCCAAACTAAATTACTCCATGATTCAGCTACTAATGACAACTTCACATGTGGGAAGCCGTGGTGACATGTGACTCACTCAAAGTATATTTATTCCCTGTTCTTTCAACACAGATGATCCTTAGTGAGGGCAAAGAAGCCCTCTGAAACCAGCAGTCTCACAGCAGTTGTCAGTTTAGCCACGTAATGCTTATTGCTGTTTCAAAAGTGTGGCCATAATCTGAGTTGCACTGTTTTAGTTTATATAAATGAATGTGTAATCCTACCATTAGAGCAACTGTAGTTTCCCATGGATGAACATCTTGTTCTTCTATCTGCCCAGGGTGCTTCTGCTAACTGGTGGAACCATCGTCACTTCCAACACCATGCCAAGCCCAATATATTCAAGAAGGACCCAGACGTGAACATGCTGCATATTTTGGTCCTCGGAGACACGCAGCCTGTTGAGGTAAGGCAAAGTGGGTAAAATGTGGAAAACCATTTCCTAAAGGAATTCAGAGAATGCTTGTGCAAAACCAGGAGTTGGCTAGTATTGGTAGACACGACTTAACACAGTCAAGACTTAAGGAATGCTAAAAAAGGAAATGTTTCATCCAGGGATTTCATCTGTCTATGTTGTCTGACAGGAGTTTGCCTGTCACACCTGCCCAAAGCTTGGGCAGAAGACCAAGACTGACTATATAATTCACTGTCAATTTCCTATACTGTCCACAGGAGGAAGTGTTTTGGGGTAGCTTGGGAAAAGCAGTGAAGATGGGATTGAAAAGAAAGTAGAAAGCCATTCAAGATAACTTTATCCTGTTGGCTTGAAATATCAACACGAGGGGGAAATATGGTGTTTGTCAGTAATTCATCAGAACATTTCAAAACCAATCTCCAATTTCCCCAGAAAATATCTTCCATTATTAGTCAGTCCAGTTGTGCACCAGACAATCTGTACAAGGTCCTCTCCACTGAATCTTTTGCCATGCAGTTGAGGGGATATTGCTTGCATAAGCAATACCTTCTTACTTTCTTACATTAACTATGCACTAACATGCTGCACATGAAATAACAGGCTATATTAAGGGATTTTAATTCACTCTGTCCTTCCAGAGGCCAAGTATTTAATGTCTACTCTACAGAAACCTACACAAAGGACTTAAGCCATGTACCATCCTTGGTCTTTTTTATAATGGAACAAGAATTTCTAATTTTAACAGGAAAACAACAAAAAAACCCAAAGAAAACAAACAAACAAACATCTGCAGCAAGTACAAGACAGAGGAATACAATGTTAAAAAGTTAATGGTTTCTCAGCCAGCTTTTATACTGTTGAGAAAGTAACTCCAGACACGTGTAGGGGACATACATACTGGTATACGGACATGTATAGAGAATGTCTTGCACACAGAATTTTCAAGAGGCAGAAGGGCTCTTATATATGACTAAAATGAAGGCCTTCTCCTGGGGCATAAAAAAGACATTATCTAGAAGATATTAATTGGTATCACACTCTTAAATATGTGGGTACAACCCTTTGGAAAATCTTGTGCCTGATAACTGGGTTTAAAAGCAGACCATAATTCTACCACTTAAAGTAAAATCTAAGAATGTAAATGTTTGTGACAACAAGGAAAACTTGATCTCCCTCCTACAAAATATCTGAAATATTAGGCCAGCATCAGTCTATCCCAATAGTCTTTCACACTTGCATATAATGCTTGTCCAGATGATGCTAAGCACACAGCCTTTCAGAGCTCAGACCAGAGTGAATGTTGTGCCTGACTTATTGGTGCTACAAGACTTACCTTCGTTAGGAAGTTGCTATACTGGAAGCAAAAATGCAAGTTCACAGCAATACAGGTTCTCCATGCATTAGCTCCTCGTGTGAATACAAGGTCCGAACCTGTGTTTGGAGAAACTTCTCTACATCTGCTCTCTGTAGGTGGACCATAGTAATATGGAATCAGTACAGAAGAGCTCTCAGTGACAGCACTCATATTTCTTATCACTTACATGTCAAACTAGTGACATGACATTATAGATTTAAGCACATCTGCATGCCTTGCTGTGGTAAAAGCCAAGGACCACGCTAGATTTCCCACTGATGGTAAAGTAAGCTTTTACAAGACATGGCTAATGCCAGGAGTTCATGGGGGCTGACAGCTGCAGAAGTCAAAAAGTGTCAATGGTTGGGACATTTTGCATGGAATCAGACTTTATGCCTATCACCTTTGTGTTGGTAATGATAGCAGCTTGTATCACAGCCACAGGCATGGCAAAAGGTGAAGAAATGCATTAAAATGCCATCAGGCTCTCAGATAAATAGAAATTATCTGAATATCAAGCCAGAAGACTTTAAAAAATAACTTATACCTATCACAATTACAAAGATATTTAACTATACCAAAACACTTTTTACCTGGTGGTAGGAATTTAGTCAAAACTCTCCAGTCAATAAATAAAGAAGTATTGCAGAGAATCTTTTCTTACGTGTGAGCATCATAATCCAAGCCTGAGCTTTCTCCTTTGTGTCCTGCAGTATGGCAAGAAGAAGCTGAAGTACCTGCCTTACAACCACCAGCACGAGTACTTCTTCCTCAGTGAGTATCTGCCCTGCACTTTTCCTTTTTCCCTGAATACCAGTTGACCTTTCCAGCCCTTACTGTGTTAGCAGAGCACCTCCTTAAGTCTCAACTCATTCTGCCCTTCCTCAGGACCACCATCCCCTGTGCAGGTCCCCAAATCAGTTCAGTATATTCTTCAGTGATATCTGAGCATCTTGAACATTGCCAGCATGGTCCTGTACAGCAAAGCAAACAACTGAGACTGGGGAATAAGCAACCTCTGTGTGAGAGGCTCCGTGGAAAAAACGCATGTTGCCAGTCAATGCTTTTTGAGAAGTCAAGATGAACGGGTGTGCAGCAGAGCCTCCTTTCTTCACAGAAAGTCAACCATGCCCCAACACCAGCCCTCACCCCTCTCACCAGTGCTAGGCAGACTTTCCCTAGAACCAGTCCTAAATCACTGGCTCACTCATGTCACATGCCTTTCCGCCCCTCTGATGGCTAAAACATTTCCCTTTGCTTTGCAGTCTTCCCGCCTCTGCTCATCCCTGTGTATTTCCAAATCCAAATCGTCTCGACCATGATCAGGCGCAGGTTCTGGGCGGTGAGTGAAACATTCCCTCGATCTTTATGGGGTCCAGCTGGCTCGTAAGAAATTAAACTTGAGTAGGGAGGGAGGCCAGTGGGCACGGATTGCACTTTGCTGTATTAACTACACAGAGTCCTTAACATCACCAGCAAGGACACGTTATATTAGATTGGCAAAGGGATACCTAATGTCTTCTCTTCCCTTAGGACATAGCCTGGGCCATCAGCTACTACATGCGCTACTTCATCACATACATCCCATTCTATGGCGTTCTGGGATCCCTGTCTCTCCTCACTTTTGTCAGGTAGGAGATAAAGGGCATCCCTGCTGCTCTCCCCTCCTTCCAGTGCCAGAGGAACCAAGTCTCAGCGCTGCTGTGCCCCACAGGCCTTCCCTATTTAGGTTCTCTGCAGTCATTGACCTCACTGTGTGTTATCTTGGCTATTCCCACTGCTTCACTTTCCTCTTACCATTTCCCAGTTCTACCTCCCTGCAGCAGAACTGGTTCTGGTGCTCAGCATCTGCCCCTACCCTTGTGATGGTCCAGCCAGGATTTTCCTTTCTTTCCTTGTGCCCTGTTCTTGTGTGCTGCCTGATCCCAACACATTTATGCATTTTTTCCACTTTGGTCAAGGCTGGACCCTTCCAGGGTGTCTCAGGCCACCCTCTTCCCAGCTTACTGGAAAGGTAATTCACCAGCCCCGCCGAGCACTGTACGTGCTTCCCCTGCGAGTGAATGCTCACCACTTCTCCTAGTGTGGAAGACTGGCTAGTACCAAAGGATGGCATTTAGTCCCACAGTCAGCATTAGTTTTAGGGAAACATTTAATCACAGTGAAAATAACTTTCTATATATATTTTTTTTTGAGTAAAAAGAAATGGCAACAGATGTATAAAAACCTTCACAATATTACAACTTTTGTCTCCACAAAATTTAATGTCACTGTTCAAGACCTCAGTTTTCATAGTTTCAAAACACTGTGGACCTAAGGAAGAGGAGATCCAAAAGACATGCATTTGTATAAGTGCCTAGCCAACGTTTTTGGTCTGAAATCAAGCTAAAAAACTTAGGACAACCAACCCATTAGTTCCATAACTTCCATATTTTGATTAAGCTAAAAGTGCAAGATGAAAGGCAAAATTGCTCTTTCAGAAAACAAGCCTAAAGACTAAAACAAGGATGCTTCTGGACAACTATCATGTCAACATACATCTAAGTCTTGGTGTAGAGAAACTACTTTGGGTAAAGAGAAGAAAGTACATTTCTGTAGATTACTGTACAGGTGCTAAAAATGCAGTTATATACCATAAGCAATAAACAAGCCGCCCTAAAGTGATACCCAGCCCAGGGCAGAGTTGAGACGTTTCCATAGAAAAAGAGATATTTACTTCAACACCTCAGAGAAATACTTTCCTCACAGGTTGTGTCTCCTGCTGCTCCCTGTAAACCCCACTCTATTTACCTCATATCTTGAGCTGCAATATAAATTGTCATGGTTTTTGCCTGTTTGGTTTTGAAGGTTTCTGGAGAGTCACTGGTTTGTGTGGGTCACGCAGATGAATCACATTCCAATGGAAATTGATTGTGAGAAGCACAGAGACTGGCTTAGCTCTCAGGTAACTGGGAGGGGAAAGAATACCCCTGACTCACCCCAAAACAGATTAGATTTACTCAAAGAGCGGATGAGTTACCACTATATGGTCTCTGCCCATGACTCCCCTCCGCGAAAAATGTTCTGCCCAGAGCCAGCAATGCTGAGTCAAGACATCAAAGTCCAAACTTCTGTAATTAATTTGATAATCAAAAGCTTCCTTCAGATTTGAGGCAATATCAGATTCAAGAAGCATGATTTGGCTTTCCTGGGGGGTAAATTTTGGCATATAATTATGAGCAAGTAGAAGAGCCCCGATGAAAATCAAAGCTGAAGAGAGAGCTCAATATATTTCTAAAGTTTATATTTCAGCAATAAAGACTGAAATGAAAACTAGCTGCTTTCTACATCTTTTTTAACGCCTGGTCTGACAAATCCACCCTGCTGAAAGGATACCTCTTATTTACAGTGATCCAAGTCCTGTTCAGTCCTCAAGGCTAATGACAGCAACTTTGACACTGTCTGTATGAATTTGGTATAATTGACCTGAGTGAAGAAAGCATCTTGTGTGTTAATTAGTATATTAGTATTTGTAGTTGTTAATGGGGCACTGAAGGTGAGCTGTCAATGTCTGACAGTCTATTTCTCTCTCTTGTGCTAAAAGAACTAAAAAAAAAAAAAGCGCTAAAACTACTGTTCAGGAAAGTACCTGAGCATTTGTTTTAAATTAAGCACGTGGATAGATTCATTGAAATCATGGGAGTTTTCAGATGCTCACCTTAAGCTTTTGCATACACACTTTATGCAACTGGAATCTGTAAACAGAGAGATTGTGAGAGTGAGAGATTGGAGGGGGGAGTGGAGATTATAAGAAAGCAAGATAAGCCTCTTTGACACCGATGTGGTTTTATGATGCATCTTGGGGAGGTGAGGGGAGTATATCTCCTACGGTTACTGCATAGAAATCACAGCTTAGCCAGTTCAGAGTATAAGAGGATTTTGAGACAGACTACCTAATTTTACAGTCATTACTAGCAAGAGTACCTAAGAAATATTTCCAGAATATTCAGGCTTTGCACATAAGGCAAACTGGGCAATAACTGGATGGGATGGAGAAAGCAGGCTTTCTATGTCCATGCATTTTTGCTCCCCCATTTTCCAGCTTGGTACTGTTGTTAACCATCTGATCTTTAATGGGAGAAGCTGAGATTTAGGAGTCCATACGTGGACTGGTGTGTGACTCGTCACACATGTCCACAAACTGCCTCCTTATATCGTCCCTTTTACCACTGGTCAAACCCATGGAGACGTGGGCACCACACCAGTTGGCAGTAAACCCTGAAGGAGGATTAAAGCTCCCCTTGCTGTGCCCAGCACAGCGGTCTCTGCCCCCCGACAGCTCAGCAGTACAGGAAGACACATATCAGCTCCCACCACAGGCAAGAGGAGTTTTGTTCTAATTTTAGGGTGAGACTTCACTAATCTTCACAGCTGCTTCCTTGCCTTCACAGATGGCAGCCACATGCAATATCGAGCAGTCCTTTTTCAACGACTGGTTCACCGGGCACCTGAATTTTCAAATTGAGCACCAGTGAGTATGGACCCAGAATCATTTGGCCATTACCAGGTTGTCACAACACTGGACTTGAGGAGAGGGAAAGTCTGCTAAAGGCAGATGTGTGGGATGGGGCAGGATCTTTGGAGCACTATCGTATGCCAAGGAAAGAGAGTCCCAGACTACTGGGGGTCATAGTCTGTTTCTACTACAGGCATGGCATCTTCCTCTCTTGCTACCAAATACTTCAGCTTTCAGGGAAGTAATTTTAATCTGGGGTTTAGTTAGGAGTTAGCGATAGCTATCTACCAGTTACAGTGGCTATGGACTCAAAGCCTAAGCTAACTACTTGACCTTGAGTATCCATTTCAGAAATTTCCTCTCCCCTAAAGCACTTCAGCATTTTATAACGTGTGACAGCTGTGTGGGACTCTGTATCAGGAAAGATATTAAAACCAAGTCCATATGGACAGTCTGTTGCCAGTGGCAACAGAAAATGTAAAAGCAGCAGCTTTTAGGGTAAAGCTGACTCGTTTGGAAGTCAGCTGAGGAAATCTCTATTGAACAGCAGAGGGCAAGGTGATCTCAAATTCTTCTTTACCTGCTTCTCCATTCCATGAGCTTCCAGAGGTGGGAAACTGGGAATTCCATTTGGCAAGAAACAATTAGTATTGCCCAAAGGGAATAGGCAGCCATCTCAGCAGACTGAGGCTGTTTCCTCACTCTTCCTTCCCTCGCATTGCACTCATAGTGTCCTCTCTTGCACAAACCGACTTTCATTGTCTTTCTTGAACACAGCTGTGCTATGAGGCATGGTGGAGTGGCAGGAGAATCAATGCATTTGGTACTCAGAAGGCTCCTTGAAACAGAGGACTGTGAAGTATGGATATCTCTCTGTGCCTCTCTTGTCTGCTTGTACAGCCTGAGGAGAAGGCATTAATAATTAGCCCCTGTGAGGAGGCAGACAGAGATGCCCATCCCTTGGGGTTAGTCTCTAGAGTTTTCTCAGGTTTGTTTTCTCTTTCTCTATTTAAGCCTGTTTCCGACAATGCCACGGCACAATTTCTGGAAGGTGAAACCATTGGTGATGTCATTATGTGCCAAGTATGGAGTCAAATATGAAGAGAAGCCTCTTGGAAAAGCATTCGTAGACATTGTTGGGTAAGGTCCTTCTGGTATCACCTGCAGCTTGCAATTCATTGTCACAACCTTCATTTTCTAGTACAGAGAATTCAGGACTCTGTAGACCCTTCAGAAATACCATGCCGATATGTTGTAATTGGGTGTCACTAGGTTAATAATCTTCGTATCTCAGCCTGAGGAACACCTGCAGCAGTGTTGACCCGCAGCAGAAACGCCACAGGTCCCCTGATTTAGTGGACTAATGCCCACTGACAACAGATGGGAAGCTGCTTCACTCCATCGTGGGGGAAGAAACAACCGTCCCCCAGAGCAGCTTCTGCAACCACAGCACTGCTAACAAAGTTCCGAATATTTAGCATTTAGATGGATACTAACCTGATCCAATAGGGACCTTTTTTATAACACCTTTTTTTAAACACTTTTCTGAGAGCTGATGATTCTCACTTTCGGGAGCTGGCGACACATCTTCAGGCTGCAAAGTGAGATGAATCAAAGGGGAATGAGTCAGGTTACAGCCCGTGCTGTTTCCCATTTGAGCCCTGCCAGCAGCAAAGGGCGATTCGCTATAGGTATAGTTGAAGCCTAGGCTAATAGTCCTTGTCAGGCAGACACTGGGTTAATGTTTCTGTCTCAGTTACTCCAGGGGAAATAATTCATGACAGGGAACATGAGAAAGTATTCTGCAGGCCAGGGATCTCCACTCTCAAACCATTCCAAGCAACTGCAAATTAAAGCAGATTGGCCCCAACATATAGAAGGGCTGAAAGCTGTTTCAAAACCTCCTTTGGTCCTTTTATCCAGTTAGCACAGGAAAACGCATGCAATGCTGAGACCCAGGGGTGGTGTTCCCACCATACAGAGCCCCCTCTCCCTACACAAGTTCTCAGAAACCATCTCAGCAATTATTTGCCCTCCCAATAGAAGGATCATCTCCCGTAAACCATACAAAGCCACATTTCTAGCCTTCAGGCTGCACTCTGTCTGTTAGAGGACTTTTGGGCCCAAACCAGCTCAGATCTGTCCCATAATCTTTGTGGAGCTGATACAGATGGGAAATTCTGCATGAGAATTCCTGGGGGGAAGTGGGGAAATGCTTTTGAGGTGCAATCGGGTGAGCCCAGGCAATTCTGCTCCGCTGTTTATTCAGGGCTAGAGGGATTACAGATAATACAGTGGGCATCAGGGGAAGTTCTTGCTCACTCTAGATCTTTTTACTATATCTGCTGTACTGGGGAAAGACATTTGGTGTCCTAGGGATTAATTTTCAAATTCAGAAACATGCTGCTTTGTAAGAAAAAAAATAAAACGACAGAGGGAAGATTCACATGCCAAACAAACTTTTCGTTTTCTTTTCCACAGGTCCCTAAAGAAATCTGGAGATCTATGGCTGGATGCTTACCTCCATAAGTGAACATGAATCTTAATGGGGAGGTGTGAGTGACCAGGAGGGATGGGGGGGCTGCATGGGGGGGGGGGGAGGGAAATCACACACGTGTCTTTTACTCTCGGATTTCAGTCTATGTCTACGTGCACAGTTGGAGGGGAGTTTCCTGTCTTGTCAACTGCTACTGGTATGGGCTCAGGCAACCTGTTTAATCCAGACAGATTTAAAATGTGCTTCTGAGGATGAAAAGCAATGCCAGTATAGCACAAAATGGAGGGTTGGGAGAGGATGGAGAGGAGTGTTTCAAAAAGAGGTGTTAATATCCAACCTTGACCTTCTCTTCACAAGATTCATTCTAATTCTACTTAAACCACACAAGCCCCTGATTCACAGGCACAGAACAGTTGCTAGGCTTCAGTGCATGCTTGCAATCCAAGGACACCCCAGTCAGCTTATGCCTCTTTCCCCTTTCCCATGTTTGTGTAAAAGAGGAGCTCAGCACAGTTTCATTTTGTTATCAAGGAAAAAATAACATGGTCCATGATGCCCATCACAACGGGGAGCTCAGGTGGGCTGCGATGCCCACAGCTGCTGTACTGTGATGGGGCTTTCAGCCCTGCCCAGAACCTCCTTTCTCCCCCTCCTTTATTTCTCTAATCATAGCTCACTTTAGTAAAAGCTGTGATACTGATCCTGCACAACTAATATCTAACCACCTCTCAACAGGGTTAATATAGCTATATTGTTATGACCAGCCCCTATTTCCAGGGGTCTGTGGAAGATCTTTGGGCTTAAACAGCAACATGTCTTCTTTAGAAGAGGGTCTATTTCTCTTTAATGATCAACAGGTCTGGCACAGCATTAGGGTTGTCCATAACTTACACAAAAGATGTCACATAAGCAAAATTCACTAATTGCTCCTGAGTGCTCCAGTGTAACCACAAATGGTCTTTTCACCAGAGCAGTTCGGCAGCGTGCTGCAGAAACACATGGCTCTGTCCGTCTGCACATGCCTGGCAAAAACCAGGCCTGTTTCTGCTTGGCAGAGCCCAGGAGCCATGGTACTGGTTACCCTTCTTTTGGGAACAATCAGCAAAGAAAATGAGTTCTCCCTGCCTAAGGAGGAGCTGCCCAACCATTCAGCCTGGCCCCCTGGCCTGCCAGGAGGCAGCTGAAAACACCCGGCTGTGCTGGTGATACAAAACCTTCTGCAGAACCCTCTTGCAGGTTGTCTAAAACTCTATTGTCTGCCCAACACCTGATTACCAAAATCCATTAATGGTTTATTAGGAGATGTGGTTGAACAGCTTCCAGTTGCTTCTCTAACAGGCAACCTGATCCCAAATAAATCAAGGGCTTTAGATTCAGTTGTAAGACAACAGCAGAGATATAGCCTTTAGTTTATGATAAAGGGCCACGTTTTCCAAATCAGTCTCCAGTTCCAACAGATGTATCGTTGCTCACTCAAAACACACAATAGGGATACTCTAGTTATTAGGCAACGACTTTGCAAGCCTCATTACTTTGCTCGGCTCTGAAACTGGATCATCTCCATCAAATCCTTGCATGTGAACCAAGTCCCACAAACTCAGAAAGGCACTTCATGAACAAAGACAACTCCAAAAGACTGTGGCCAGCCACTTCAAAAAACAAATGTATTCCTCCCTCCCCCACCCTCTTTGGAGAATAAAATGAGATTATATCTTTGCTTACGGACAGGACATTCATAGGCAGAACTGCAACTTAAATTAGCTAGTAGTACTTAAAGTTTGTAAAGAGCTTATTCTGGTGTTCTTGCCCACCCCTAAGCTGGAAATACCTGAGTATCACTAGGAATAGTTAGGATGAAAAGCTGCTGTCTTGGGGTCTCTGAAGCTCAAACAGACTTTCGGCAAATTTTATAGTTGATTTCTAATAGCATAAACAATAATATCCTTCTGGGTGCTGTAATTTCCCATATAGGTAGTAATGAGCTAGCCTAGAATTGTGGCTAACATTGTTAAGACTGCCTTCATGTATGCATCTCTCTTGACTCCTTGAATGTATCTCTCTGTCTCTGCTCCAGCAAGGATGACCACGAGCACACAATAGCATCAGCAGTGCAATCTTTTAAATATTCAGCTTATTTTTCTGACAGTTCATATTTTTTCACCCCTCCAGTTCTTAGTTCCAGAGCAAATATTTTCTCAATACTGATGCTTCTTCTTCCTTAGCACTGTCCCCTCTTCCCCCTCTTTTTTCTTGGGAAACTGTTTGCTTTTTAACACCTTGAGAAACTGCAGAAAACTGGTAGCTCAGCCTAGGTAAATAGTCCTGCTTTAGCAGCTCGGCTTCCTTTTTGCCACTGACCAGTCTACTGGAAGGACTATTTTTCTGCTAAAACCCCAAAGTACTGCCCACACAACAGCCTGGCCTAACAGTACCTGGGAGACAGCAGCTACTGCTGCTGATGGCTGAAAGAACTTGAAACATTCAAGGAGAGCAACTATGCTGCAACACTCTGCAGAAGAAAAAGCCAGCTCTTAGACAAATGGGCATTTTTTTTTCCCAAGACCTTAGATGAGATACCCAAAGGAAAAAAGGGGGAAACAGGAGAGATCTTGATATCAGCTCTTCCCCAGCTACTTGCTTCTTTGACTCTTGGAAAATTCCCGTTTCACAAAAATCAATCAGTCACTCAAATCCAGAAATAAAAACTGTACAATGTTATAGACAGAACTGATTTCCAAGTGTTATGCATTGTCCTTGCTACTGCAAGAGAAAAAGGTCTGTTCTGCAAAGAACAGGTCACCAACCCTTTGTAATTAGCCTCATATTTCTCTTATTCATTGAAATTAAATGTGCAAAAAGTTTGTCTGGTGCAAATGTTAAGATGCTGGTTGCTTTCTCAGGCAAAGCCTCTCTGGCTCAAATAGTTTCTTCCCCTCTCTTCGAAATATCCCAGCCCTTTATCTTGGAATTCAAGCTCTTTTGTACATGTACATTAATGTATCAGTTCTCCATGCTTTAACTGGAGCAGGATCAAACAGAACCCTGACAAAGAATCCCTGGAAGTCTGAAGCAATCTGCTTCGTTATAATTTTAAGTAGCACCAAATGTAATCAGGTTTACAGAAGATGTTCCAGAAGTTTCAGTAAAACTGTAACCTTAGGTGGATATAAAGTTCACATGACCTTGCTTGGCTTTGTCTCCAACCTGGGCAAAATGCAGCAATCAATCACAGATGAGTGTCCCTTTGCAGGTTACAATTAGCCATCAAAATGTTTCAAACACAGAAATTTAAGTACAGTTTTGCCCAGCTTTCTAAGGACCGTAACTAACTGCTTTCTCTGAAAATAATGAGGTGAAATTTTTTACGCTTTCTCTCTTGGTAAAGGTCATTCATTTGCACTGTAATGAGACAGAAACACCCACACACACACACAAAAAAAAAAATCTGTAAAACATGCTGGGAGCCTGCCAGGGTTTATTTAATGCAGCTAAACCACATAACTGGCTACATGAGCACTTGGCAATGGAGAGGGGCCACAAGTTGGAAACACAGAGTTTGTTTCAGGGCAGTTAATAAAACAGTAGGCAGGAAAGGACGGGCTTTGCTTCTCTTCAGTCACTTGTTAGCAGGGACTGAAGTAGAAGCTGGAGGACCAGGATAGTCAAAGACAGCTGGCAGAGAAAGGCACTAAGTGAAGCAAGTGCAGCGAAAGCAAGAGAAGCCCCTGGGCAAGAGAGAGATGGGCATGTGTTCTGGGAGAAGAAATACAGAGATGGAAGAAATGTGGGAAGGGATCCAGCTGGGGAGGGATGTGTGATGGAGTGGGAGAAGAAACACCAAAGGGCAGGGAGAGAAGAAAAAGCAACTTGAAATCAGGTGTTCCATATTCTCCCATTCATCGCTAGAATCTGCCTGGACGAGAGTTTATGCTGGAGACACAAGGCGAGAAAGGGCAGAGCACAGGCTCAGAGGAGAGAGCAGAGGCTGGCAACATCCCTAGACATCTCGTGGTGAGCTGGAGCTTGCACCAAGCTCATCCTCCCCCAGCTCGAGAGCAGGGACCGGACAGGGGTAACACGCTCGGTGCCCTTTGACAGAGCGTCAGAGTCCCCCACGGAACACGTGCTTCTGCACACCAGCAAATTTTTCCATTTACTATGAGGGTGGTGAGACACTGCAATAGGTTGCCCAGAAAAGTGTTCTAAAGTAGGTTAATGCTGTAGCCTAGACCTTCAGCAACAAAAATCAACTCCACTGAAGGCCATAGGCCTGTGCCAGCTTTGTGAACTAACACAAAACCTAGCCCCATGTTTCCAGGCAGAAGCACAATGGGAATTAAGGGATTTAAAGACTGAGAATTTTCCTCATGGATTTGTGGAGTCTAAGATCCCAACTGCTTACCAAAATAGGGCCTGGAGGCTCAGAGCACCAGCAGAGTCTCATCAGGACATATCTCCAGACATCATAATTCCTTGCTACAGGGGCTGATCATACTGGCTGGATTTTAGGTTCTCATTAGGGCAAAGACATCCTTTTCTTTCTGTAACAAGTTGCCATGTCCTAGTCATGGCCTCTTCTAGTAGACTAGAAAAAAGCCTTCCTAACAGAGTCCTAACATTTCAAATGTTTTCTAGTAGCTGTTAAAACATCAAAACCACATTCCTTATAGGAAAGCTCCTGATTATTCTTAAAAAAAAAAAAAAAAAAAATCAGTAACTCAAAAAGAACAACTTTTTTCTTGTGTATTCTACCGCTCAATAAAATCATAACTGTTTGTTGACCATATAAATGCTTTATGTCTTTTTTCCAGTCACATCTAGAGTCCCTGCAGTGCTCAAAGATTCTGCTTCCTCTCAGAACACCTTCTGCAATACAAACCCACTAGCAGGTAGCACAGAGAAGGCAGCTAAGCTAGCTGGGACTTTTCTAGGGCATGAATGAATGTCACCATCCAGGTCTGGCTCTGAGATCAAGAACATATGTTAAAACTCAGAATTCTTACAGAGTCAGGGTAGGATTTGGCATGAAGAATGATTCAAGTCTGAATTTATGTAATTGCTGTTCTTATAACTTCAAAATCAGATCCTAGACCAACAACTATAAGAACACTGTGGAAGCAAACTCTAGAAAGGATTTGTGATCAGTCTTGCTGATTATGGCATCCCTATGTTTTTTCCTATGTTTTTTTTAAAGATGAGCTGTTAGCTAGTGATTGTGGAAAGTCCTTTTTTTCCACTTTGCAGGGTGAAATCAGTGAAATTACTTTTATAAGATTTACTTTTATAGCATAGATAGATTTCATCAGCCTTCACACAGCCCAGGAACAATGGCACTGCTTACCCTCATTTTGGGAACTAGTACCAAAGAAAAGAAGATCTTCCTGTAAAATGATTTGCCCAGCCACTCAAACTCAGTCTCCAGGCCATTTGGGGAGGCAGCTAAGAACAAAACTGATGTGAAAACTTCCATAAAGCTTCTTCCAATTTGTCTAAAACTCAGTTTTCTGCCCATTCATAGCTCACCCAGAGGTATGATAAGCAGCTTGCAGCAGTTTTTCTAACCGACAACTTGACTAATGCTTCAGTGGGCTTTAAGTCAACAGTATCAGTGGGCTTTCGGTCAGGCCAGAGGTTTTAACAGAACCCTGGGACTGTTAGTTCTTGCAAATAAACCCATTTGAACTGTACCACCAGATAGAGAAGCACCTAACAATGGAGAGAGGCTGCAAGTAGGAAGAGCATAGGCATAGGCTGTCCTAAGTCAGGCGACAAAACGATAGTCAGGAAAGGTCAGTCTATGGTTATTTGTTACCTTAAATCAATACTACAGTTTTCCAGAGTACACATTAATTGCTTCATAGGTAAACTCATTCTGCACAGAAAGCACTCTATGAGAAGTCATAGAACTCAAACCAGAAAATGACCCTACCTTGCCCCATTATTAGGACTTTTATTTGATCCTAGAATAAACACATTCCCCTAATACAAACACAGGGAGCTCTTACACAGAAATAAACTGTTACAAATGGATATATCACCTGGCTTTCTTCCCTGGGAGTACAGTCTTTTCCCAGAACCCCTGAGCAACCAAACACAACATAGCTTGAACCTCTGAGCATCCCAAGGCAACATGGCCTGAAGGGGACCAAGGACCTGATAGTTATGAGTTCGCATTCTGGATTAAGATGCCAACACCCCAGCCATATCTCACAGCTGTGCTAAAACCCTCTCTGCTTTTACACAGGGCTTGTACCTCTCCTAGGAAATCACAGGCATTAGTTGAAGTGCATCAAGTTGGCCAGTTTTCCAAGTTTTATCTTCCACAAGCTTAGGCTCTGCTTATCCAAAGTTCAGCTCATCCCTCAGATGGGAACTTGGGAAACATACTGCCTCTGTGAACCCAGTAGTACAACTGGCTGAGTTGGCTTTTTTTTTTTCTTTAAATCTGACTTTAAGTGTCAGTAAATTGTGACTGACTAAACTTTCCATGAGGTAGCTGAAATTAAGCCTGAATTTCAATTCCCTCCCTTGAAATTAGCACATGGATAGTAAGAAATTTAAGACATGAAATCAACATAAAGTGCACTTAATATTCTTATATTAAATACTCATATGCCAGGCATTGAGACCACCATTTCCAACTCTACTTTAAGCTATGTAACAGCCTAAACAATAGCAATATTTATGATTGGTAAGATCTACAAAGAAGCCTTCATCCATGAGCACTATTACTTTAAAAAAAAATCTGGTTTACTTACTCTGCAATGGCCTGATTCCAGATGTCTCAGGGAACTTTGTTTCACAACAGACCTAGTAGTCATCTCAACATGATAAGAAATGTGTCTCTGGTATTCATACATACAGTTTTTACCCAGATAGTGCAAGAAGGTACATTGTCACATAGCTCCTTCCTTGCAACAGGTTTTTAAAATTCTGCTCAGAAGAGTCAATGACAAGTTCAGCCTCTGAAGAAACTCAATTTTTAGTTCAACATTTGTGTTGAGGTTATATCATATTATCATACATTTTATTTGGCAGCTTGAAAAATCTGTCTGAATTCCTCAAGTATAATATAGAAACATATCCATACTATGTCCTACTTTCACTGTCCCTCTCTCCTAGCTGTTTTGCAGTTTCTGCAGAATAGGGCATAGGTGAAGTTTCCAGCCTCTTGTAAGGCAAGTATTTCATTCACATTTCCAGGCAGAGAATCATCACTTGTTTGAAAACCATGTTATAAATAGTAGTAAAGGGAAAATACAAAATTCCAGAATTCAAAAGCAAGCTGGGAGGTGAATCATTCCCCCCATGGCAACCCTAACACTGCTCTGGGACAGGTCTATTTACCACAGCGTGATTTTCCTTTGCATAGCATGGCGCACAACACTTCCAGCATCCCAGAAATTTCACCATTCAAGCATAGCAAGGTCTGAATCAAGATGTCATTCCTCTTCTTCAGGAAGACATTAAGATCGTTCATGACCCTCAGACACATCAATTGTTTAACAACCATCTGAAATCACTTTCTCCTGAAAGCCTGTGTTTTTAGAAGCACCACAATCCCCAGCCACCGCAGGAATCCAGTGATTCAGCTGGAGAGAGTCATGATTTAAGCCAGGAGCTTAGCCAGGAAAGGCAAGACACATGGGGAACATTTTGCAGAATTCTGACTAGACCTTTAACAGAGAAGGAGAAGACAGGCAAGGTAAAGGCAGGACATTAGAGAGTCCTTTCAGAAAATTGGTAAGAAGTCTTTCAAAGAGCATGAAGTTTATGATGCTGCTCAGCCTCTTACTGATGAATGAGACAGGGAGGAGGAAATTATGAAAAGATCTTATTTGTGTACAGAAGTTATTATTATCACATTTTGCTTGCTGACAGAATTAGGATAGGTGTGGACTTTGTTTCCTAAACACTGACCAGAAACAACAGGAAAACAATTACTCCAATAAGAGCTACAAGATACAATTCAGAGTGAGAAATCTACTGAGTCAACATAAATACATGACTGAGATTGCGGTTTAAGTGATTTATCTTTTCTACAAAGAAATCTGTTCTACATGGACCATGGGCTGGTCCATGAATTGTCTAAATTCACGTTAATTCTTTGAGCAACAGCAGTGTACTCAAGCTGAGAATCCAAGTCATATAAAAGGTTTAATTTAAAAACAGTCTTCCATAATCCTGAATAAAGATGTATAGCGGACATCCATTTCTATGTGGGTTTATAGGAAAATACAGTAATAGTAGTTCAAAAGTTCACAGATCCAGAAGAACAGCTTCAATATATTCACCATATACTTCTCTTTCTCCTATAAATATAATGTAAAAGGACCAGAGTTTCAGTCCAGTTATTACTATAGTATATCAGTTATAGCAACACACACATAAATCTATTTATGAGCAGTACATTATCATTTTTTTGCAATTAGTTTTCTTCATAAAGTCACTCCAGCTCATCACAGAAGAACATTCAACCCTGTGCTGAGAACCAGTGTTAAAAATATCAGTAAAATTCACTACTGGAAATAGGAACAGAGATGGAAAGCCTGTTGGCAAGCGTAACTCAAGGGAAACAACTACTAAAATGCATTCCACCAAAAAGAAACCACAAGCACCCAGATGTGACCAGCAAGATGAAATGCAGAAAAATGCTCATATCTGGGATCCTATTCTAAGATATGCAGGGTAACTCACCATGAATATGAAAAGTTAAACTTGTTCCCTGAAATACCATGGTGCAAGTTTGATGATTATAGATCCGATAAGTTGACTTTCATGGTAACAAGTGCTCTGTGTAGACAACTATATGAAATTGAACCATAAAACTAATATGTTCCAAAATTTTTACCTCCAGCTAATGTCTTTCCTGGACTTAGTGAGCGAATGGACTCTCTGACAATCAGGCATTAGTTTCATAGCCTTCTCTAGTCGCTGAACACATCTTGGATTACAGATTTGATCTGAATCAAGACACCTTTTCTAGCACCCCAGGGAGACAAACTGCCCATCAGCCTGCTGCAGAATTAAAGAAAATGTGTACCCAGTGAGAGGCAGAAAGCCCAAGAGGAGAAAAAAAAGAAAAACAAAAAAACAAAACAAAAAAAAAGGAGCTCAGATAATTAACTTCTGTTGCAGTTTTTGATCAGAATTAGCCAGTCAGTTTGGAGGAAAGTTGTGGGGTTTTTTTGTCTGGACTTAATTGTGTTCAACCAAAAGATAAGGTTATCCAGTACTCAAGACACTAAATCCAATGACAATATCCCACTACACCTACACATAGTGCTGATCCTGAGACAATGACGCTATTCTTAGGCTGCACTATACTTGGGGACTCCACCCAAGTCAGCAAGCTGTGTTATAAATAAAGGTGCTATCTAACCCCTGTGGAGGTTGCTTGGTTGCAAATATGAGCTCCACTGGTGCAAATGATGAATGTTTTCCTAAATACCCTGAGTTTTTATAGCAGAGCTCTTCTACCCACTGCTAACAACTAATGTTTGAATGTCAAGCACAGGCTAATCAGGTCCAGCCAAAGAAGCCGAGGGAGGTTCAGCAGAAATTCAAGACTCAAGGAACGAGGGGAAAAAAAAAAAAATCAATGCAAAGGATCCTCACACAGAAGGACCATCCTTGCCTGAAGCATCATTCTTAGCAAATTGGATAACTATGCAACTTACTGTCCAGGTGCTGAATTTGTATATGACAATGAGAAGATTAATTATAGTAATAGGTTGTGATTGCACACATCCTAGTTTAAGTAGGTGTGGCTGATCTACTTGTCTGATTAATTTAATTCAGTTATCTCGCATTCAGATCTGCTTTCCTCTGTTGCATTAAGCAGTGACCCATTTGATATAAAAACATAGGAACCATGCTGCTTTTTATCTTGTGATTTTTCTCATTTTCATAATGACCAGCACAAAGCCAGACCCTGTGTGCATGGCTCTAATCACAAAGAATGCTTGACAGTCTTTAGGTCCAGCCCAAATCAACCCACTTCACTGTGAGTCTTCAAGGATTTCATGTCAGCCCTTGTCTGTGCCATTTCACTGTCCTTCTACCAGAACACTGTAGAGCAGCTTCTGAAATTGTTTCAGGTCCCTTTTGTGCCAAACAAAATCCTGGATCAAGAAAGAACCTCTAGTGAAGAGATCTGCGAGTGATTTTGAGAGTCACTGCTCATAGAGAAGTAAAAGTGTCAGCTGAGACCATAAGAACATGCTTCACAGAAAAATTAGACTGATGATATTGCCATTAGAATTAGTCCAGAAAAACTGTATTAAAAGGAAAAACCAAACCAAACCACCTTTGCTTACAGCTGCCTGATAAAACCTGAAAAGTTGGTTTCTGAATCTTGCAGAAGATGGTGTTGGTTTCTCAGCTGGAGCCAGTTCCTCCTTCTGCCTGGTCCTAAAAACATCTCCAGAACAATCAGTCCAAATTGAAATTATCACCCTTTGTAAGTCAACAGACCTTCAGGCCATACTCAGGACTCGAGATGGACCTAAGCAGCAAATCCTGTTCTACACCACCACCACTGGGCAGGGAGAGGAATGAAGTGTGAACATAAATCAAAGTGCTGCTGCCAATACCAATTCCACTCCCTTGCTCATTCTTGTCTCCCGATCATGCCAAAGCTCACAAAATGCTAAGCATCTGATTTGGTAAAGGTGTGTAACTGAAATGCAATCCAACATCACTAGAGGGCAAGGCACCATCAGGATGAATTTAAAACTAGAGCATTGCAGCATTCCAGCATCATGACTCCTTTCACCTCCCTGCAAAAAAATCAACAATTTGCCTAGTAACAAAATGTCTGGGCTTGAATGTTGCCACATGAGATTCTGTCTCTCACCTTGGGCAAGTCGGGAACTAGATGACCATTAAGGGTCCCTTCCAACTCAAACTATTCTATAATTATATGAACATTTGTGTCTGCATAACTGCAAATCCATAAATAAAAAGCAAAGAGATGTTGCATCTGTCTGCTTTGTGATGCGCAAATGAATCACACAGAAAATGGGGGATAGAGATTAAGCAGCAATTTCCTCTCCACAATGTCTCTGTAACCACTTCTAAACAGAAAGGGACAAATTCCAAGGTCACTACTGAAATATTTTGCAAATGCACCTAAATTTCAGAAAGGCTTTCACTGATGTGTTGCTGTTAAGACAGTGACAAGTCACAGTGTGGTAGCACGCATGCTGCAGTAAGAGGGTTTAAGGTATTTGTGCATTTTGAATGTGGAAAGCCAGGCTTTTAAATTCAGCATAAAGAAGAGAAGCTAGTGACACTACTAGTGACAACAGCAAAATTACTTCTGGGTTTTCAAAACTCATCAGATACGGCATTGACTGGTCTGACCTAACACAAATGTAGCCCAGCTATGTGTAGGAAGTCGGACTAAATTACCTCCAGAGCTTTTTTTCCCTCTGTGCAAATATCCTGTGATATTTGCATTGCATGTGAAATGAAAGAACCATCTGCTGCAAAGGAGATAAGTTTTATCCCATCACTCAGTCACAGACCCAGTAACACTAGCCCAAACTAAAACATTTTAAGGACTGTGAGCCACAGGGAAACTCCTAAGTCTTCACAGTGTCACTGAGGATTTTAAAGAGCTTGTTGTAGTGTCTGATGTGTGTAAATTAATTGTCACATCAGGAGTCCCTCTGCAAACCAGGAGTGAAGTATCACTAAACCCACGGATTTGCAGTGGTCTGGTCAGAAGAATGGGGAGCTGGAAAGACAACCTAAACAAGGGGTTAAACACAAGATCTTTTTTCAGACACGTGTATCATTTCTGTGCTAGACAAACAAAACTTGGTCCTTGTGGCCCCTCTAGTGTAGAACTAGAAGAGTCTTCAGGCTTAATGCAAGTCAGAGTGGTCAAGATTTTTGGGTGGTCCCAACACTTCACCTGTCCAAAAAGACTCGTCATCCACTCATGGGACCATATGACACAGCTGCAATTCCCACAGAAACATTATTTGTCAAGCCCACTGCACTGTCATCAGTTTAACAGAAAGTTCATGCTTCATTCCTTACAATTTGTGCCATCTTGGCTTTCAGCAAGTGGCCTGACAAAGGGGAAGGTCATCAAAGGCAATGGACAAGTCACCTCTTCCAGCCCCAGATGCAGTTCTGATGCAGAAAGAGCAAAGGTGTCTTTCAGTCGTGACTGGCATATGTGCCCATTGGCATGAGGCATCTTAAATTGACTCTAAGATGATTAACAGAGCAGAATTAGCACAATGAGCCAGGGGAATTAAGGGCGAAGAGCTGTCCTTGAGTCAATACCATGTCTACATCTGCCAGAGGAAAACCTGCAGTCCCAGAACCCAAGTGGCAGCATAAATAGGAAACATTAATGAAGTCTCTGGTATTGTACATCGAGTTAAAAAGCTCATGAGGTTCTGTGTGCCTATGTATCATTGAAAGCTCTCTAAGTAGCACATGAACAAGTGCTACAGTTTTCACTGCAAAGCTTTCTAGGGACCACCTCCAATTTCTCTTTCAGGTTTCTTTTCACAGCTTCTCTCTCAGACAGTCGCACGGGGAGCTGTTTTGGGGCTTACTACTACTCCTGCACAAATTGCTGTGGAGCGCTTTTCCATCATGGAAGTTACTTGTAAGTAACCAGACGTGTACCAATGACCCAGCTTTTCCTGTTCAGCTCACCCAGTCTGGTATCTTCTACAAGGGGAATCTTTTCAAGTTCAACCTGGCCAAAGAAAGCTAAAAATTACCTTTTCCTTCCCAAACTTTCCCTGCTGTCTCTCTGCTCTATCACACTAGCTAGTGCCATCACATCTCCTGAGCCAAGGCATCGCTGTCAGCTCAGATTTGCCTTTCTTCCCCTCACACCCAGCCCACAATTAGAGCTAGTCTCATCTTCTCTACACTCTTTCCCTTCTAATCCACCCCCAAAGGAGCTCTTTCACTTCTCTCTTCAGGTTGTGTACTTTATACCCGCCATCTCACCAGTGAAATCATTATCAAGCTATGAATTCTCCCATCACACCAGTGATCCAGCACAAGTTCTCCCCAAGGACATACACCACTCAGTTTTGCTGCTTCTCTCTGATTTCATCTCCTTTCACATTCCCTCTCTTGCCTCCTGATACTGCCCACTACATACTCTAAAGCTCTCCCTGTACTTCACCTCAGTTCCTTCTGCCACAGTGTGTGCCCAGATCCTGTGATGGAGGAACCCACAGAATAGATTATTACTTGGTAAGTAGGGAGGGGTTGGTCTCTTTGGACACCTACTGTCGAGAGGATGCTGAAGATGCTTTGCTGTTTAGCCAAGCTCTGTGGTGCACAAGCTTTGCCGCTGCTTTACTGCAGTTCCCTGTGGCACACAGCAGCCCTCCTAGAAAGGACCACGCTGTCCACTGAGCCCTGTCCACTCGACCTCAACACATAACGTCACACTTTAGCCTTCTTGTCCCAGCCCCCAGCAACAGGTGTGCAGCTATAGCAGTTCAGTGGTGACCAAAATTTGAAGTGTGTCATGACAATCACAGAGCAAGCAGGTCTAGAAGGCATCTTGCTATCTATCTAACTCATCTCTCGCAAATGGGAATTACCCCAATGGGGGCTTGTTCTGGCTTCTGAAAATCCTGCAAATGTTATGTAAACTGGCACAAAGTCCACCTGCCTTAACAGTCTGGCTAAAGTCAACCTCCCAGCTCCTTTCAGCTCAGCCCAATAACCCTTGTACAAACACGGAAATATTGACATGATAAATAGCAGAACTGACCTCTTGGCTTCTAGCACCAGTGGCACCACAAGAACTGCTCCTATAAGGAATGTGTTGCCTTGGCAGAGCCGACCAGCCTCAGCCCTCAGAGCCACGTGCACTTTTAGAGTTGTGTCAGGACACTGATTTCTTCCTGGCAGGGCCATGCTCTCCAAATTTCTGAAATGACTGGAATTTCCTCATGGCTGCTTTAGTGCCACCTATTCTGCAGTAATCCTTGCTGGTTTGGTACGTTTGTCACAAAGGAAGGTTACTAGTCATCGTGAAAGCTTTGAAATAGCTGATGTTTTTGAAGCTGTCTGCTTACCTTCTCCTTTCTTCTTGCCTGCATCTGAAGCAAACAAACAAACAAAAAAATCTTTCTTTTGTTGATTCCTGGAAACACACAACTCTCTGTGCATGTGGGGACAGTCTGACTGACTGTGCAAGACAGCCTGATTTACAGCCCCGTGCAAACCCTGAGTAACCTTAAAGGCAGGGTAAAGGACAGGACCCAGCAGACCCAGGGAATTACCATGAGCAACCAAACCTCCAGGTCCTTTATCCTGGTTTCTCTCCTCCTGCTATGCAGAGTCTTCTAGATTCTACACTGAAACATGTATCAATATTTAAATATCTAAAAGCACCTAATTGTGCACAATACCAACCTCCATCAGAGATAGAAAATATCCCTTTTGCAAACCTAAACTTCTCTGCAGTCCAGGTTAGGATGCCTCGTTCTGGACCTGCAGACCCTTATCCTGCCCAGCCATAAGTACATGAATAACTGCTCAGACCCCCACATACAGGTAGACCAAATACACCAGGCATATACACCCTGCCCCTTATCACTCCTACTAGAGCTCCAGATAGAAGCTGTCCTAAAAGGTGGGCCCCAACTATTCACCTCATAGTGGAAACTAATCATATCCCAGTTTGACAGATGGGGAAAGTGAAGCTCCAACACTGATGGCTGAACTGATACCACCAAGGATAATCTACATGGGAACTGGTGCAGGAAAAAAAAAAACACAGGAAGATCCCCAGTCCCTTCTGCTGTAACTGCCAGACTAGTCGTATTTTGGTGCCACACCAAAATGCCTTACATCCTGCAAATTTGCTTACTGACAATATTAACAAACATGAGAGGCTGCTGCTGAAGATCCTGGTGGCACAAGGGACATACTATCAAGCTATATATACATTTATCCTGGTGCATCTATATATCTACAGTACTACTACAGAGCATCATTACTCAAGTTGGCCAAGACTCTCAGCATAACCAGTCGCAGGGATGACCGAGGGCCACTGTCCGTCACAGCACACCCCTCTCTGGTCGTACAGTTCCTAGGGCATCTCCAGGGCAAATAGGCAGTCTGCTCCTACTCACCCTTTCCCTCATCAGCTCCAAGAAGGGCTCAAGGTAATGCACACACACACACGCTTTTCTGATTACAGAGCATGAGAATGCAAGGATTATTGCACAAAGGCTGAGTTACGGACACAGAACTCCAGATATAAACCCACCTTTCTGCTTCATGGCAGGGAAAAAATGATTTAGGAAGGAGGGAAGAAGGAAAATAAAATCCTCTCCAATGTTTCTGCTCATTGTTTTTCAAGCAAGTGACACACATCTACGAAGGCTGATGTTTGAACCGCCATCCCTTTGAAGCTCTTTTTTGGCCCCAGACAGGCTAGCAGGCCCTATGTTGTGGGGCAAATGGGCATAAGGAGAAATGTTATTCATACAGCAGCATGTACAGGAAGATCCAGAGACTGTTAAAAGGACGTGGAATGGGTCTGGCAACTGGACAGTGGTTTATTTCTAAGAGGAAAAAATGTAGGAAAGCTCTGGTGGAAGAGGTGGGCAGACAGAGACAGGGCTGATGTCATCTCAGACCATAGAAGCATAGGAGCCAACCTCATGGCTCAGCTCCCAGCCACGGGGAGGTTTCCAAATAGCAACCCCTACTGACTCCAGTGAGGACATTACACCTAAAGACCCAGCCATAGCAAAATATCCACAGTCTCTTACCTGGCCATCCACATTACTTTGCAATATTTTTCAGGATTAAGAATCCCTTAAAGAAATCCAAATCCTTCCTTTCCTTTCCACATCAGACTTAGTCTCTAGTTGGCTAAGGAGAACAGCACCCATCTAACACCAGTCCTCCTTGCCAGGAGCAGAGGAAGGCTGTAGAAATAAATCTGCCAAGAGGCTGCAGAGGATTGGTCAGCAAGTGTGATGCCTTCACAGAAGCAGAAGTGAGGTAGGACTGAAGATGCTCCATTCTCGCAGGGGGACAGACCCTGCCTGGTCTGCCTATGCCCTCTTGTGGCTGCCTGACCACGATGCACAAACCTCCGGAGAAAAAGAGCGGAGGCTACTCTTCCTTGCAAAGAACGAAGATTCTTGTATTACTTTTTAATGCAGACTCTGTAAGATCCTAAAATAAAATAAAGATAAATAAAATTGATATCCCTTTCTAAAGACAGTTCTCAATTCATACTATAGCTGTTTAACGCAGGACAGCTCAGGAGCCAAAAAACACAGAGCAACTTTACAGTCACCTGAGCACAGGCAACAGCCTATTCTGAACCCATCAGGGAAGGGACATGCAGACAAAGCTTTGAGCTTGGCAGGAAGGGGACAGCCCTTCTAATTACTCCATCATATCTGCTGTTGGCCCTGGCAGCTTCCTGCCATCTCCTCCTCAAAGCCCCCCGTGGATCCAGGGGAATTTGTTGTGTCTCTGCCAGCAGCTCCCCACTGCTCACAGCCCTGCTCTACCACGGCACTGGCTGTGAGGGCACGAGCAGGATGGGCAGACACCGCCAGCTCTGTTCCTGCTTTGCAACCACAGGTGGGTTTCCTTCTCCGTGCCCAGGCAGTTTGTCCTATAAAATGGTAATGCTGTTTGAAAAACGCTAACATCATCATAGAAGGCAGCACAGGACCTTTGGATAAGCATTGCTGCTAGCTGTTGGGGTTCTTCACATCCCAGAGGTGCAGCCCCTTCCTCTGGGCATCTGTTGAAGCTGAGCTGCCTCCAGTGCCCTTCCTTCCCTCCCGTGATGTCAAATGTAATTGGGTGTGAATCCAGACAGGGAAAAATCTTCTGTACCCTCACCTACCTGAGCAAGACAGGGAAATCCGAGAGCAGCAGTGAGGGGCTGCTCATCCCATCAGAGGGAGGCAATAATGCCCACGTTTACGCAGGAATGGAAAGGAAAAAGGATGACAGGGAGATCTGGGGGCCTGGCTAAGAGCATCTCAAGGCTCTTTGAGTAGCGAGGACACAGGACCCCAGTTCCTGGCTTTAAACATAAGTGTGGAGAAGGTGATGGTGATGTTTCTGTCACACTGTCATAGCAAGGATCAGTGACTGGGTCTCAGGATTACATGCAAACAGGAAAAATGGTGATGGCCTGATCACCATTGCACCAAGCATGAATCCAGAGGAAGCCCATAAGGGTTGAGGTTCGTTGCCCCATGCTGGGGAAAACCTCAGCACTGCACACTCACTCTGAGACACAAAGTTCCCTGAGGCCAGGCTTTCTCTCTCTCATCCTCATTGCAAGTTTACCTTTACTACAAGACAAGTCCCAGGTCCCAGAACCACTACTGACATGAGGTCTAATCCTGTTTTCTGCTCTGGCTCTACCCATTTCATTTCCCAAAGGCATTTCATGCTTTGCTTTTTCCCCTCCACTGCCATCACCAAGAGATGATGGCAAGAAATCTTATTCCATGTTAATGTCCACAGATAAATGGAGGAGAGAAAAATTATTTTAGTGAAGCCAGTGACCCAGCTTCCCAACCTGAAGAATTTGGGGGCTGCTGGTACTGCAGGGCAGCCACGCATGGCACCCACAACCAGTTGGCATCTCTCACTTGTCCTTGCCTCTGCTGTGGCATGGAGCTACACACGGGCTGGGGCCAGGGGGACCCAGACACAGGCCCCCTTCTCCTTCTATAAAGGACAAGAAAGGGCCTGCATGAGCTGGATCTACCTTTTGATAAGAAAAGGCCGCTTGGTTTTCAAACCAAGTTGCAGCTAAAAGCAGGGGGAATTACCTGAACAGCAGCAGCACGTTCAGTCCCTGGTGCTGCTACAACTCATGCTTGTCAGCTTCTGCCTTCACATCCAAAGCCCCAGGCCCCCGTGCAGCCAAGGGAAGACCTGCCAAAGAGAGCCACAAGCCTCCAGAGAAAAGAAACGTTCACTCTACACCACCCCATTGATTACAGCATCTTCGTAAAAGGCTCCCACCACAGTTCTGCCTCCACCTGCTGGTAAGAAAAGCAGGAGACTCAGCCCTGCAAGAGAGAGGAAGATCTCTGAATTAACCAGCCTTCGGGACAGCCAGCATAGCCCATGCAGTGCTTCAAGCCAGCAAACTGAACCAGACCACAGCTGAGCTGGAAGAAACACCTCAGCCTCCCTCAGCAAGAACCACACAGGCCTGCCTTATCGCAACAAACTGTGATAAAACTCTGTTTGCTACCAGAACACTGGCACCTAATCCCCTGGTGAAGTCAGGGAGCAGCTAAAGAAGGGCAGACAGATAAAGAAAAGCACTAAACCCACAGTCCCTTACGGCACACAGTGGCAAGTGAAGCACAGAGCACAATGCCAACCAGACCTGATTTTTCTCTTGGCGACCAAGCACACACGCCCCAACCAACCCAACCCTAGAACTGCAATCAGACCTTTAAAGAGGTTAATAAATCTTTATTTTCCTTTAATAAAGAGCAGGGTGCAACCATCCCGCTGTTAACGGAGTGACTTCATGTTCATTTACAAATTGTCTCCTCTGTTTTAAATGTAAGACAACCTTATACAATGCATTTCTCTAATTCCTTTCATCTCAAAGTGCTTTACAAAGTGACACTGGAGGAAAAAAATCATCCCACAAACCAAAACATCTCCTACAGAGAGATCATCTCATTCCCAGTGCTGCAATGCAGCCACATCTGTTGTGCAATGTAGCAGCTAATGATACAGGATGACATGTAGAGATCAAAAGGTCAGGGGCAACAGGTACAATGAGAAACTGCCAGGGATAGAATTTACCTGAGCTGAAATCTGCAGCTGGGGAAAGACATTTCTATTTTCTCCTCTGGAAAAGCTGATGTCAAATTACCACAAGTCTGCGGAGGCCAAAGAGATGCGGGTTTATCACTAGCTCAAGACCCAGCCAGAATCTTACCCAAAGATGTATTTTCCAGGCTTTTACTCCACATTTGAAACGTATTCCTTTGGTGAAGAGTAGCAGCTGTACACACTCATCTAGCTAGGGTAAGGCAGCACGAGTTGGGGCACTCAGCTGTGGAAGCTAAAGCAGAACTAGGCTGTTAACGACATGGACTTGGAGGTCAGCCCTTTCCGAGCTGCAGGAGGTGGATTCAACGCTACTGTGTATTGTCAGGAATGCGTTCTCCCAGCTCTGGGGATGACAACTCATGTTTCACATACCTACTAACCCTAAGCAAACAATTCTATATGCCAGTACAGCTATGCAGAAAAGGGTCCCCTGAGGAGCAACGCAGCAGCATACTGCAAGTGAGCTCAGCGACAGGAAAGATTGTGCTCATGGGTTCTTCCACAGAAGGTTCTCAGATCTGCTGTGAAGCTGTCCTTGGATTAGGTTCCAAACCAAAAACTTTCATTTTCCTCATCTATTCCGCTCTCCCCTGGACAAAAATACAGCAGCTGTTAATTTTCCTCCACTGAAGATACAGAGTTCCTACTGTAGCATCTCCCAATGGAGCTGACAGTGGTGATCTGGTTCTGGGCACCAACTTGCTACGATGGGAGTTACAATGCTGGCAGAGGGACAGGGTGACATGCATCAAGAGTGCAGAAATGCCATGAGAGATGAAACCTCCAGGGTGGGGAGTGGCTGAGCTCATTCCACAGTCACTAAAAAAAGGGCTAAATTGGCTACAAAACACTGTGACATCCCTCCCAGCACATTTTGAGGCATACAGGAACCACAGCCACATCCCTCACGTGCTCACAAAGATGGCTCAAATTTCCTCACTGGGAATGGCAGCCCAGAAGAAGCTAGGCTTCCCAGTAGATGCGTATCTCTAGGTCTACTGTAAGGTTGGGGAGGAAATCTTGGGGCCTCAAGATAGCTCCCAGCCTGGACATGTTCCTTCTGGAGACAAAGAACCCAGCCTGCGACCATGGTTTTTAGCTGAACAGTGGGAACAGTACTGCCCAAAGCTCTCTCAGAGCAGTAACAGCTCATAGGTATATTTGGGGGTGAAGTATGTACCTAAGAGCACCATGGGGGAATTCTGCACCAAGGACTGTCACAGGGCACCACCCGTCAAGGTCTGCATCTGCTTGTGGCAACTGCAGCAGATTCTCTAGACCAGGAGAAAACATCCTGCACCAACTGCAGCCAAGCTGTGGCTAGCTCTGAGTTCAGCAGTTTCCCTGCTTGCTTTCTTCTGGTGAAGGCCCCAGGTGCACAGCTCCAGCCTCTGCTCCAGCTGTTCCCCCAGCCTGGATCACCCAGTGACAAATTGCAAGCTAAAAACAGAAAAAAAAAAAAAAAACCTCTCTGACTCAGTTGGCAGAAAGCTTCTCTTGAAGGCTCCTTTAAAGGGAGAAAGGAAGTACTTGGAAACAGGCTGTTCATGGCTCTCCATAAAATTATTTGTGTGCTGCTGGCATTTACAGGGCTGTTAGGGGAGTAAGTGGTCAGCAGGACCTAGGTGTACGGCTGGGCACAGCACCCTCCACTCCACAGAATGAGTGGAACAGATGGACAGACAGCCAGCATCCGTCCTGAAAGACTTGCTTACAAAGAGAAGGTCCAGGACTCCTGCCTTGCACAGGGCCAGCCTCAGACTATGACAAAGCAGACTGCATATAAAAACAGAAGTTTAAAAAAAAAAAAAAAAAAAATTGATATACACTGCATATAGGAGACTCCATAGAGGACAGTCTGTAGACGGCCACACCAAAGCAGCCAGGGCCAGCCCAGCTCCGAGGCGGTAGCTTGGCAGCTGCATTCCAGTCACAGTTGGAAGAGTGGGACAGCTGAAGGTGAAACTTGTGCTTCTTGCTCCTTGATCAGCTTTAGGCAGAGGGAGGGTGGGGAAGGAGTAAGGCCCACTGGAGGAGAGGCACTGCTTTCATCTGTTTGGCAGACTGCATTTGATAAGCCATTCATCCAGGAGCAGTTTCTTCCATGCTCAGGCCTCTGCTTACATCTCACTGGGATAAAACCCAAGTTTGGCCAGAGACATCTCCCTCCGGAGCCGCATGACCTCCCAGTACATCAGCTCCACTGTGAAGCAAAATGAGTGTGGGGAAGAGAAGGGGAAAAAAAAAAAAAAAAAACACCAAAAAAAAAAAATTAGTAAGCAAGGTACAGCTGGACATCACCTCATGCTATGCTGTGCTCCCAGTGCAGCCCAGAGCCAGGCTCATCCCCAAAGTGATGAAAGTAGACAAGCTGGAGGGTCCAGCAAGACAGACCCATCAGGTCACCCCTTCCCAGCTCCACCCCAGGGCAAAGCTCCCAACAAGCCAATGAGCAAGGAATGGGCCCCCCTATTCCTCCAGCTCATGTCTTTCTTTTGTCATTTAACCGTTTCTCAAAGACACAAGGAGCTCAGGGTAGCCCAAGCTGGCCCCATTCCTGTCACACTGAATAGGATCTCTTAATTCCTCCCAATGGCCCACCAAAGGCATCCCCACCACAGCCAGCTACCATCCCCTCTTACCATCCTGCCTCACCAAGCCCTGCTGGATGTAGCGAATGTACGTGAAAAAGTTGCACACCGCTGTAATCTGAGAAAGAAAGAAAGAGAAAAAAAGTCAGCTACAGAACTGCTTTGTCTATCAAGATATCAAGAGGCTTGCACAGCACCCAGGAGAGCTCTTGGTGTTCAGTACCTGAGAAATAGTACCACATACTATCAGATGGAAAGAGCTAGGAAGAAAGCTGGTTAAAACAAAAAATTAAATTCCAAATTCTGGGCATCTGCAATCCCATCCCAAGATATTACACTATCCATGAGACATACTGTGGAAGAACTCCAATCTACTGCAGATTTGAGACACGAGTAAACACTACTTAATGTGGCAGCAAAGTCCATGATTTTCCTGCAAAGAGCACTATTGTCTGACTGAATGAAAATCTTTGGAGTTAAAGGTTTGTGCAGAAAGCGTGTGTGCAGGGAGGTGAGGGTGTTCATGACACATTACGTGCGAGTGACAAAAATCAGTCAACTTAAGTCCATGCACAAAACCAACTTTTTGTCTCGGAAATAATCACGTTGCAGGATCAGCTCCTTTGATGTGCAGCTCAGGAAAGAATAAACTTTTAAAATTCTCCATTGAATCAAAGCCTCAACAGCAACATTAACAAATCATTCACCTTCTCCCTTCCCTCCAAAGAAAGGGCAGATTGTTCTCATAACTGCTGGAGTCACTGATCTGTACTGGAACAGTAACAAGAGCCAGCATTTAAAAAGCAGAAAATTACTGTGTTTTACAAAGGATAATTAAAAAAAAATAATAATAAAGCAAAACAATCAAAGCCCTGTACTGAATCAAGCCATGGAAAGCAAACACACTGAAGACAGGTTACCTGAAGGAGCATGAGGCAGGGCTGGAGACCTGCACCCTAGTCATTGGCTAAGAGCCACCTCGACTTCAGGAACAAGCTCAAGCCCCACAGGTCTCTCTCAGTTTGAGGCTTGACCCAAGGGCTCCTCCATCTCAGAGCCTGGAGCAATTCTGGAGGGTCAAGGCACCCTGGGAAGGTGGAAGACTCACCCTGGCCCTGCAGGATGGTGAAATGTAATAGTAATTCCCAGAATCCCCCAGCATGATGCGGTGCTTGCAGGTCCTGGGGAGGCCACTCAGAGCACATTTCCTGCAGGCAAAGAAAAAAACACTTCAGCCTTCAACAATCTAGCGGCACAGCGGAACACAACAGTTCAACAACCTCAAGACTGTCCCCAAGAGATGGAAGTGGGAGCTCAGAAGCCAGACCTGTGTCAGTCAGCATGAAGAAGAAAAAAAAGCCATGGCTGATATGAGCCTTTTGCTCCTAGAAAGATTCCAAAATTTCAAGTCTGGAGACCTTAGGCTAATTATCTGGAACCACGAATTATTCCCTGCCCAAGCAAACTAAGGCTGTACCCTTTGCCTGGCACACAGCCCAAGACAAAACCACAGAAAATATTAAAGAGGTGTGGCTGGACCAGAGTATAACAAATGTCATCTGGTCCCTGCACGTCCCCTCCATGTTCCAAGCAAGGCTTTTGCTGAAGGAGTTCTGCTCAGGTGTATCAGCTCCCCTGATGGGATGCAAACACGCTGGCTGGGAACCAAACCTGGTCTCAGAAGAGGTCAATCCAGAATTTGAGCAGAATTTGCTCATCCTGAGAACTCAAACCAAGTGACACTGCAGCCTTTATGCTAGGCTCCTATTCATTAATTTGGGCCTGATTCGAAGCTACTCTAGTTGAAGCCACATGAAGCAATTTTGTACTGACTTCAGGGGGCTTTGGATAAGGCTTGCAGTTCCTAAGAACAAGCCAATCCCTTCTAGTGCAGACAGAGAAGAAGGTTGGCTTCACAACTGTAAGATTTCAGACTAAGTGAAGAAAATAGTCTTTTCAAGACAGCTCAGCTCCTAAGGAGACCACCAAAAGATGCAATCAGCAAGGGTATAGCATGCCTCTATTCTCTTGCCATTTTCTTCTCTTATTTGCAAGACGAATGGCTCCCAGCACCAGCCAGTTGCCCCTCCATCAAGGCAGGAAAGCAGCATTTTCTGCTGCATAGTCATCACCACATTGCCCAGAGACATAGTGCCTACATAGTGGGAAGAGGGACATCACTTCCCAGCTGCAAAAAATTGCTCTGTGGGCCACAGAAGATGACAACACACAGAAGTAGATGTTTCAGAGAGTTTCTGAGCATGTCTCTGTGCTTGCTTTCCACTGCTATCAAGGCAAGTATTAGCTAAGAGTGGCTGTAAGTGTTCAGATGCAATGAGAAGCAATCACTGATCAATTATTAACACAACTTAAGGAGACGGAATCCTCAGAAGTTGCAGGATGACTGATACCTTTAAGAGGTCCCAAATTTGAGCATTGCAGAATACTGGAAGAAAGAGAATCCTGCCGGTCACTCTTGGCTTGGTTGGTACCACTTGGTGTAACCCCAGCTATCACCACTGTAGCTAGAAACAACCTAAACCACAGCACTGGGACACCTGCCCTTCAGCACTTGGCACACCCCGAGGCATTTTGCTGGGCATGCCACCATGAAAGCCAGTTTTCCCAACACCTCCTGGCCAGCATTTTTCTCTGTTGCTATACAGGCAATGTCATACAGTGGCCCACTCAGTCCCTGCCTCTCTAGGCTCCTGTTGCACTGAGGTCTGCACAAGCAGGGTACAGACACGTAGGTCTGGTAGGTCCCAGCTTGGGCAGGGACCGCAGCTTTCTCCTTTCTGACCCACAGCATGTCCAAAGTTGCCATAAAAATCAGTGTTTTACACCTGGGGAATAAGCCCCTTTTGGGACCTTTATTGCCAATAGCAAGATTCCTTACCATCCTGTCTGCATGGAGATTGAACGGGGTTAAAACGTTACTTAGTTCAGTTCTAGACTCGAAGCTGCTAAATTGCAGTAAGTTAGTAACTTGTTAATGGATTAGAGATCTTTGATCACTGACTGAAAAATAAATACTTCACTTACGTTACAATTTGTGACCGGAACCCACTGTGAAGACACAAAAAAAAAAAAAAATCAAAAGGAAACCAATAAGGATAAACACAGGATGGGTTGTTCTTGGAACAGGTCTTTACACATACTCATGGAACAATTTGCCTAGAGATGACAGAAAACACAGAAGAGAGTGGTAGGAAACCTACACACGAGCAGCATTTACTGTTACAGGAACACCTTTGCTTAGAAGGTGCTCTGCTTGAAGTAAGGGAGGGAAGAACAAAAAGAGAGAGCCCTGACTAAATTTAAATTTAATAGCAGAACAAAATCCCCTATCTTCAACTGGAATATTATGTCGCTCCTGCTAGTGCTCCTCTTCTTTCAGGCAAATCTCAAGTTGTCTCTCACATCAGATACAGTCATGCAAGCTCTGGAGCAGCCATAGCCCCAATTCTGGTGGCAAGGTGACAGCATCAGGTGGGGAAGACTATATGCAGCAAGAGGAGATCTCTTCTGAACTAGGCTCAAACCCACGTGGTGCACCAGCAAGGTCAGGAGGGTAAGGCAAGTTCAAACCTCACGAGATGCAAGAACTTGAGATAACGCAGCTCTGACTTAATCCTTTCACCCGATGTTATGCACAAACATACCTTCAGAGAACATTAAACAAATTGCTACCTTAAGGGAAAAAAACCCCACAAACCTCTCCCAAGCCAAGAGCACTAACACATCACTCGATTAGCCCCCAAAACAGCCAACTACAGTATGTCATCTGAGCTGAGCTAATTCCTCTCTCATGTAAACAGTTGAGCTGAACTACCACTGGTCATGGGCTACAACACTCAGCTGAGCCCTTTGAACTGCTCAGCTCAACTGACTGATCAAGGCCTGGCCAAACTCCACTAGATGGTACAAGAAGACCAGTAGCAAGGAAAAGACAAGAGAGATAAGCACGGTTCCTTACTTTGGCCCACCGCACTCTTCTGCTGACACCTTCGCCACTGGCAGTGTCTGCAAAGCAACTGGCTCAATTGTGAGTGTATTCTCTTCCACAGCCACTCGCACCAGCTCTGACAGCTGCAGCAAAGACAAATGAGTGCAGATATGAATGTGCAAAGGTCACCTCCATAAAGGTGCAGCTTTGGTGCTCTCAGACTGCACAGGTTTTGTCCTCCTTTTCCAGCACTCACCTCCTGCTTAGTGAAGTCCAGACAGGGTCCTACATCTTCTCGATAAATTCTGTCCAGGAAGGAGCAGGATTTATCCAAAGTTGGAGATTCCTTCCAGGCCTGGAACTCAGCAAATAAAATGGAGTCGACCTGCAGCAAGAGTCCAATAGCAGTGGAAAGAGAGAGATATACCATATCAGAAGGTATGTGTTATTATGCAGGTAACCTAACTACAAAATATCTGCTCTGGCATCTAGAAAGGCTCAGACATCACAGAAGTGTCTGAGAGAAGTTGGCTTGTTCCAAGGATGTTTTATCTCCCACCCATCGGCAGTTCTGTCCCAGACGGATAAAGGCATACTGGGCTTATTCCACGAGAAACCTGCAGGCACAGCTCTATCCCATCTTCCTCCAGGACAGGGCAGCACCTCTGCTGCAGGAAACTCACCACACAACCATCAAACAGACCAAATTCCCACTCATCCCACGGCAGGAACGATGAGAGCAGCAGAATGGCAAAGCACAGTGGCAATGGCACCCAGGAGGCAGAACCCTTCTGTAAGGGAAGGACTGCTACAGAAAAGGATGAATTGGAGAAAATGGTGAGGCACTGGAACAGGTTGCTCAGAAAAGCTGCAGCTGCCCCCTCCCTGGAAGGGTTCAAGGCCAGGTTGGACAGGGCTTTGAGCAACCTGGGCTGGGGGAAGGTGCCCCTGCCCACGGAAGAGGGGCTGGAACTAGATAATCTTTAAGGTCCCTTTCAACCCAAACCATCCTATGATCTATGATTAATAAACAGCCATCACCAGGACTACATTAAGTGAGCCCAAGTATGAGCTCACAGGGTATTCCAGCCCTTTAAAGACCACTCCAAGCCCAGAATTCTGGTGTTGGGGAAGTTGCAGAAGTAATGGGAACACTGGGCAGCCACACAAGCTTGCAGAGGCAACCTGAGTGTAGGAAAGGAGATCTCCCACAGAGAACTCAAAGGGTAGCAACAGCTTTCCCCATTCTAATGTTTGCTCATTGCATTTTAGAGTTGGGCCTGCAAGCATTAACACTGCTCAGCAGAAAGGAGCCCAGGCCGGAACTTGCTCCCATCCCCTGAGCCAGTAGGAAGGTTGCTCTCTCCATCCCTGTCTGGCTGAAAATATTTCAGTCCTGGAGACTCTCTGGGACCTGACATCTAAACCCCAGATGGATCATTAGCAGAACCACCAACCTGACTGACAGGACATGTCCTTAAAAGGCCAGCAAATCCTGTTAAAGCTGCCAAAAGGAAAAACAGAACTAAAGAGACCCTGCTCAGCAACACAAAGAACATAAGTGAACAAAGCTGAAAAAGGTGTGGGTTCTAGCACACTCACTCGATGCTATGGAGACTGCTCGCCTGGTACCAGGAGACAGCTTCAGAGCCACAAGATGGAAAAAAAAATAAATTGAGAAAAACATAAACAAAACAAACAAACAACAACAAAAAGGAGGTTAGCATAAAAGGAAGCTAGAACTGAAAGGCTGGAAGTATGAGAGGCAGATGGGTCCCACCCCTCCCCAATGCTGTCCAGAAAGGTTACCTGCCGCAAGGATGAGGAAACATCTGCCCCCAAGGCCTGCCAGCCTGGTTCATAGGTGATGTGGATAGCCTTCCCAGGGATGATACAAAGGAGCAGAGAGAGGAGAGCGGGTAACCCAGACTTTGAGGGCAGAGGAAGAGATAGACAGTGAAGGAAAAGGTTTAGAGAGACGAGCAAGAAAGAGAAGTAAAAAACATGAGACAAAACAGAAGATTCAAAGAAAGGCTCAAGTCCTCCCTTCCACGAAACTAAGCGTGCTCCTCAAGACATCACAGGGCCACAAGCCACACGTTTAGACTTCACGTTGAGGTGCAAAAAGGGATCAGAAATTCTGTCATTTTTAGGCTCAATTTAAGCCAGGGCACATTTTTTCCATAGAGCATCAAGCACCAACTCTCTGAATGCCACGTTCCCTTTTATCACCTCTCATATACACCACTAAGGAATCTGAGAGAAAGAAATCAACAAGTTAACAAAAACCACCCCACCCTTGATATACAAAATTGTCAACTTTGGAAGCTGTAGCCCTCGGATTTTAAACCCCAGGATAACTGCACCACGTGGAAGTTACCTACAGAAAGAAATGACAGGTCCAAATCCTTAACAAGCAAGTCACAAGAGCTAGCATTTCTCTAAAGATCGTCAACACAAGCTTTGCCGAGACTGAGCCAAGAACAGCAAAATGAACTACCCAGTAGGCAAAAGTTGTTGCTCCTTACTGTAGGCAGAGGGGAGGGTAGTCAGTGGCTCAAACTGGGCTCTCAGTTTGGAGCCCCTCTGTTCTGAATGGAGGAATGGTTAGCCTTGGGAGAGGTCACAGGACCTTAAAAAGATTAAAACCTTTTTCTTCCTGGCCCTCAAAGCAGCTTCTAATTGACCACACCTGGCTCCAACTTCCAGCCTATCTGGACTGTTCCCTGCTTGACCAAGAGAAACCAGTACATCAGGCCTTCACAGTTACTGAACTGATAATTTTTCCTCTGGCTTTCTTTCTGACATAGCCTTTGTTCCTCTCTGCCTGTGAACAGAGTTAAAGATCTTCATCTTTTGTTGCTATTGCTGTCTCAGGACAATGGCTATAGCCAATGGTGCCTGAAGCATTTCATCCAAACTCTAGCAACAAGAGCACTGTGCAGAAGCTGACAAGGCACATTCATTGAATCCGCTGCCAAAAGCGGACGTTACCAGCGTTGCCAGTGCAGTCCTGTTTGGTGACAGCATTAATTTCACAACCGGCCCTTCTACGTACGTTGTCACACAAGCCAAGTGACCAGGTGCCTCTGTGTTCCCTCAACAATTTTTCATGACTGAGGCCATAGCTTCCAAAAAACCACTAGGGAGACATATTCTCCCACCACATTCTCTCTCATTTTCATTCTTCCTGACCAAGTGCCCCCTTTCTGCTCCCCAGGACAGCTGTGCAAACATCTGGCTAGTGGAAAGTTCCCAGACTGAAAGATCCCGCTAGCAGCAAGAAGCGTTACATCCATGGTCATGGCAGGTAGGGGACTATCAAAGGAACACCGAAGCAAATTAAACAGGGTTTGAAAGATATTCACAAATGCCTTCTAAGCTTCTCTACACAGTTCCTTCCAGTGAGGTAGGAATTAAGTATAATCAATTAAATATATGCTCTGCAAAGAAAAAGAAGAATACGCCCAAAACCACAGATCAAGTGACTGAGAGTACAAATTGATGGAGGTGTCCTGACATCCAAGCCAAACTAGGTAGAGCTAAGAAACAACAGCAAATCACGCTAGAGCAGGTAGTGGACTCAACTGCCAAGATGCAGCAGAACAATTGGCTTCTGCTCAGCAACTCCTGACATTCTCAGCACTGGTAACTCCTGGATCTGGCCATGCCCTCAGGGACCCCTCAGCTGCTTCCTCTAGCAGTTGTCCTGACACAGCCTTGAACACGCTTCCCAGAAGACGGAAATCTCCACAAATGGAAACCCTCCAGAGCTTGCCTCAGCACAAATTTAGGGAACAAGCCGCTTTACTGCACAAACAGCTTCTCCCAACACTGAAACCACAGAGTTCTCCAGGAAGCTCAGGTCAGAAGCCACCCAACTCCCCAAGCACAGTGACAGCTGCGGCTCCAAAGCCAATGCAGTGAGTGGCTCTCACCCACCTCTTTGCACTCATGACTGACTGGCTCTGGAGTCATGTTCTGGCTGGCAGCTGAGACCATTGCGCTGCTGGTGCTCTTGTTTCGCCCATGGCCCTTCCTGAACACAGCTTTAGAAGGGCTCTGGAGCTGAGGGTGCAGCTCCCGGTTGGGAGAAGAAGGTGTGGATGTGATCACCAGCGTCTTCAGAGCTGTAACCTCTGCCTGCAGCATGTCGATCTGAGGAGACAAGGCAAGAATCAACAGCACCTTCAGCTCCTGCTCTGCTCGAGCTTGCTGCATCCCACCAAATGTTAAAGCCACAGGGAACCAGCTACAAGCCCAGCCACGAAGCCTTCTCCCCATTCTCCCAAATGCCCACCGTCACCCAGAATCTTAAACAGGGCTAAAGAGCAGCTATTTGGGAACCTATCCCTCTGGTCCTCAGTCTGAGCATGTTCTGCTCCAGGCTCTTTTTAGACCAAATAACCCAGAAGAAATTTCTCCTCAAGAAGGAACCAGTTGAGCAGCCCGGTGATGCAGCCTTGTCAGGAAATTCCAACTCCCCAGCTCCCGGCCCTAACCATCCCCAAAGCTGTGGCAATTTAACAGCATATCGCTTCGCTGTGGCTCCCCTGGCATCCATTTCTCAAAGGGGAGCTGGGTCAGCAGCAGACTGCAAGGATGCCTTTTTCCACTCAGTGTCTGCTGGAGAAGGAACAGAGCAAATGCAGCATCTCAGAGAGAGTGAGCTGCAAGCTCTTCTCCAGCCAATGAACAGCACCATGGGCAGGCTGGGCAGGGATGGCACCAGCCTAGCATAGAAATCAAGTCACAGAGATTGCAATTCTCACCTTCCCCCGTGCCTCCCTCAGCTGCTTCTCTGACGCCGCCTGTTTAGTGTTTGCTTCTCTCACCATCTTGTGTGCTTCCTGGACCAGAGAGAATTTTAGTCTGTCTGCTGCAGCCCCAACTCATAAAGCCACCAGAGCAGGCCAAAGCTCTGCCGTATCACATGCTCTGGGCAAGCAAGCAGGGGGACAGACATCACTGCCACATCCAAGGGTTTTACTCTGTCAGCTGTGAAGAGCCTTCCCCCAGAACTTCCCAGAGAAGGTTCTCAGTGCCAGAGCCTGGAGCACATCCCCCTTCTAGGAGTGTAGTTGGCTAAATTAGAGAGTTTAGCTGGCTGAGTTCAAGGTCATCTCTCACTGATACGGGCTGCTGTGAAGAAAGCTAGAAGCAAAAGCCTGCCCCTCCTTACCCTTGGAAATTGCTTTAGAGCTGAGGCTTTAACATTAACACTCACTGTGCGACATCACAGCTGTGTCTGCCTCCAGTCCAATATCTCTGTGACTCTGACCTTGACCCAGCCCCACTGGCTTGGCTTTTTGGCTTGACCTCAGGCCTGCACTGTCACTGCAGACTCGCTGACTGATCACTGGACTATTTTCTGACCCTAATCACTGGCTGTGGCACAGATCCTGATCCAGATTGCTGCTCTACATCTTGCCTTCTCACTGACGAGGTCAGTGTTCTTGCCTGACATGTTGTTGCACTTTGCTCCTACTTTCCTTGCAGAGCGGCCAACCGCCGCTGCTCTGGGCACGGCTGCAACACAGCAAGAGCTGTAGCTCAGGTGGGGGTCAAATGATGGAGGCTAGCTTGAAAGCATCTCCCACAGAAAGAGGGGAGCATTGAGAGTCCCAGCTGAGGCCTCCCCGCAGCGCTGTCTGGAAACAGTCTGTCCAAGGCCACCAGAGGAAGGGTCAGCTCTCAGCTACATTATTTCTACGTTTTCCCTAAGCCCAGGCAGCCAAATCTCCAGGAGGGGGATGCTCTCTTGGCCCTCACACTCAGCACCAGCCTGTGTTTCAAAAGTACAGATGGGTCCTGGCTTTCCTCACTGCCCAGCCAGATCCAGACATTAGAGCTGCTGGTAAGTGGGATTTTGCCAGGATAGAGCTTGGCAAGAATCATGTTATGAAAAAAACAACCAAAAGGCCTTTTGAACACTCACTGGAACAGAGTACATGAGGACATCCAGCTTGTTCCCACCCCAAGCAAGGGCTGACACGAGCCAGGGAATCATCTCTATTACACAGCAGTTGCTCTCCAGACTACAGAGCAGGAACGGGAGAGGGACAGAGAGCTATGCTTAGCTCCAGCTACAGGCTACAGACACCCCACATCTGTTTTTACTACCAGATGTACAGACCTGTAACTACTGTGCTCTTTATGCCACCTCACAGCTGACAGAAGGGGAAAGAAACACATGCAAATGCTCCCCAGGAGCAGGTACAAGCCCCTGCTCTGAGGCTCTGCTTGTAGCACTGCCCAGCTCTGCTTCTGCAAGTGGGAAAGAACAGAGGAAAGGAAGAAACTGTGGGAGTTCAGGGAAAGCCTGTCTTAAAGGAGCTGGATGTAAGTTTAGCTTAAGAAATTATGGGAAAAGGAAGAGGGTGTTACCTCAAATAGGCTAGCTGTTAACTCCTCTAGTTCCTGCTCCAGTTGTTCTCTGACTTTTGACAATCTCTCACATTCTTTGTCCTTCAGCTTCAGCTCCTGTTGAGGAAATGGAGAGGGACACGTGAGCTCATAGCAGGTCCCAGTAGTGCTGATGCCTGCCAGCCCCACCTGGCGATCACCACCTTTCCTCCTCACCACAGCATGGACCCCTGTCATTAAATTTCACACCATGCTTCATGTCACCAGAGGCATCCCTTCACAGGTTGTAGCAGGCTTTTCAGGCTGGAGTCACTCATTTGCCATTAGCCAGGAGCCTCCATAGTAAGCACTGCCTGCCTCAAGGTGCTTTCCGCAGCAGGTTTCCAGGACTAATTTGGATGTTGGCATGGAGGCTTTGGGTCAACCTAGCAACTGATATCCTGCTCCAAAGCACTTCATGGCCACCTCAGCTCAATTCCTCTCCTCTTCTGCCTGCTCCAGACTGCAGCACAATCACATTCAGACCCTGCTCCCCTCAGCACCACCTCTAGGAAAACCCCCACTGCTCAGATCTGTGCCATCATCCTCAAGTGATCTCACAAGCCCCGGACCTTACCTTTTGTGCTTTGTGCAGCTCTTCCTTCAGGAATTCAGACCCCTTTTCACGAATCTCCACTGAAGAGCTGCGTAGACGTGACACATTGAGCTGCTCGGTGGACTGAGTCTCATCCACACCTCCAGCATCTTGGCATCCAGTCTCTGGCTCTTCCTTGCTGCCTTTGGACGGCATTAGTGGCTTCCAGTGTCCCACAGCTGGTTGCTTCTGGCTGTCTTCCTCAAAACTGGCCTGGCTGTGGGGTACCAGCACAGTGAAACTTTATATGGGGGCAATTCACAGGCTTCCTCTGACCCTTGCAACACACCCACCTCCAGCCTCTCACAGGCACTGAGGTGAGGCAGGGAGGGTGTATGAAGAGGGCAGGATGGGGTTAGAAGACCTGCTCTGTGCCCAGCAGCAGCAGCTCCTTTACCCCACATGCAGGCACCACCTCCCTATTGAAGTACTTCACCCTTTTGGCACTGATTGCTTCCACACCAGCAACAGAAGAGACAACAATCTAAAATAAAGACTCCACTCCTATCCTGAGATCTTTAAGAATCACACCAAGTCTAGTTTGAGATGCCTAGACTGCACTCCTTTTAAGAAGGGATAGCTTCACAATAGTCAGTACTGCCTCACAGATAATTCTAGATACACAAAACTTAGTAGGCAAAGCAATGCTATTAGTAAGTCCTGGTTTTACTCTTCTCAACCAGCATGTTCTAGATATTATTAGCTCAGGATAAAGCAGGAGAACTACAGACAGCTGCTCCAGGAATCCCACTCTCACCAGCTTCCAGAGAGCAACAGACTTCAGCTGGTTTGTTTAGGACTCCAGTATACACCCAGTAGACCCAAGTTCAGAGACAGCTTCCCCAAATGAAGGAGAGTAGCAAGAAAAAGTGAGTACAGCTCTCGCGTTCCCTAGAAACACACAGGTCCTAATCCCCTCCACTGCAAACCCAGCCTTCCTCTCCCCCTCACCCCTGCTTCAGAGGGAAAGGATCTGTTTTTAACCTACTGGTTTCCCACCAAAGTCCTCCACAAAGCTAAAACAGCATACTTCCATCAAGCTGAGATGAAGCCCTATTTTTTAGTTTCAGTGGCTGGCAAGCAGAGATGCACTAGAAAGAGAAAATCAAGAGTCATCCAGGACACCATTCCCCAGTGCTCAGCAGGACTTTTGTCAATTGTCAACAGACTAACACAGACCCTGGAAGAGGCTGATAAATTGAATAGGCTCTGCAGCCACTGGGGTCTTATGAAAGGAAAACGTAGGCTTGAGAGCCTGCATGACAGGGCACCACAACCACAATGCTGCCTAGAACATGCACATCACCCCCTCCTCATGCTCTGAACTGTCCTCACGTGCTCGCTTGCCATTTGAAGTCAGCAGGAGCGCGATCAAGACTTGCACACGTGGAAGCTTTCTATCATGTCCAGCCACTCAGCAGGACACACACACACACTGCACTACAGATTAACCTGCTGCCAGTTATCTCTGGGTCACAAGCCTTAGCTGAGCTGTGGTGCTGTCCTGTTCCACAAACAGCACCAATTCTTCCTGCACGCACCTTTTGGCTACGACTTCTTGCCCACTGCAGAGAAGATATCGCCTTCTTTTGGTTAGGTTCACTTTCTCCTCTTCCCTTTTCCCAACCTCTGTATTTCCCTTCCCTGAATTTGCCCTACCTCCTGCATCCCAGTCAGGCCACGCTCTTCCCCCCTTGCTCTGACTCCAGCCCCATACGGCCCAAACGGAGACTGGGCTTATCTCCTCAGCCTCGTGCTACTCAAAAGGAGCCTTGTTCTCCCTCATCTCACCGAAAACCAAAAGGCAGTCAAACCATGAGGCCCAACTACTGACAGGCTTTTTTCTCCTAGGCTATGCCACCTGGCAACAGCGTGATAATACCGCCTTTTCTACTCAGATTGCTCCCTTCCTGCCCCCCTCAAAGCCATCCATGAGCAACAGCTGTCCACAAGCATTTTTCAAAGAGGGAAAGAATCAGCAGCTACCAGCTAATTCAGTTCAGGTAGCATGTGGAAAAGCACACGTGGAAAACTCTCTGAAAGCCTGGAAGATGAAGGGCATGAGATCACCCTTGATGCCATGCCAACTGGACAGCATTTTGACTACAGAACTGGAGGTGGGGGACACGCAGTCGGTATCACAGATTTTGCCGACCTCTGCTGAGCAAAAACGAGTGAAAGCACCAGGATGGTCACACAGTAGTGCTAAGAAGTTAGGAAAGGACAGGAAAAAGCAGCATCCTGTTGACTTCACCTGGTTTTACTGAACATTCACTGGGAAGATCTAGAAGGGGAAGCTTATCCTGGCGATACTACTTAATTTGGAAGTGTACAAAATAACATAAAAGGGTGCACGGGGGAAAGGTCAAGAAAATAAAATTAGTTTTGGCCAGAGGAAAAAGGACAGACAGTGCCTCCAAGCAAAGATAATTCATCTTGAGCTATTCAGCAGGCTGGGACTGCTTGATAAAAGCAATATGCACAAACACGGAGGCATATGCCTGACTGAGCAAGCCGTGACCAACAGAAACTCCCAGACTGGGCAGGCATCTAGTCTGAGGTGCAAGAGAGCACGCAAGTGCAAACTACACGGTGTTCAGAGTGTGCAGCGCCTGCTCCATCCAGTTAGGCTGCTCTGTTAGTAAGTTTGGTTAATCAGAGGAAAGGCAGAACGGCACAGCAGAAATAAAATGGTTAAGAAAGGTCAAGATTAGCTAACATGGATCACTTACCTAAACAGTGACATCGCTAACACGATAAGGAGGTCTCCAAAGGCTCCAAACACTAAGGAAGGGGAGGGGTCATGCAAGAGAATGACCCAAAGGAAGGAATAAAATCCATTACAGGAAGGTGAAGACTTAATGAGAGCAATTCATCCCATAGATCAGGGGAGGCTCTCTGCAATGGATTTGCCATGGGGCATGGGAAGCATGCCAGAGAGAAGTCTATTCAGCAGTTAAACCATTTCTCAGGTGCCATAGTGGAAAACCTCTCTGCTATGGACTTTTGAGATTAAACAGGGCAAATTGCAGAGAACGCATCTCCCCAGGTACTCCTGGATCAGGCAGGAAACACACCAGAAGGGATGAAGCCAGTCCAAGCACCTCTAGCTTCTGTGATCAAAAGGAAACAAAAATCAGAGCACAGAGGAAAAGCTACATTCAGAACCAAGCAGCTAGTAAAAAAAATAAAAGCAGCAGCAAGTCAAAGGGAAATTTCAACAGTCCACTAAACTACTAAGACAGCCAATCTAACCTATACATAACAGGAAGAAAAAAAAACAATGTTGTTTCTTTACAACGCTCTCAAGTCCTCAGATGAAAGTTGTTTGTCTTGGGAGACAGGTATTCCAGTATATTTCCACAAGCTATGGAAGAAAACCAGAGGACACAGAGGATCGGAAGAGTCCTGCCCACACTCCGTAATGCACAGGGACCCACAAACCTATCCTGAAAAATCACCCCATCTTTTTTGACGGAATAGCGCATTCTCCATGCCATGCAAACAGGATCTCCACGAAAGCCTTGGCTATGCTGGCTTCTGCCCAGCCAAGCCCCAATTTCCAGTGTCCAGCTGGGGCTTTGAAATACAAACCCCCCGAGACTAAAAGGCCACCACGTACACTTGCACTCTTGCTGTTGCTGGTCTGGTGCCTCATCTTCCTCAGAAAAATGTATCACATCCTAAAGGTCCCACACTGACACAAGACATGCAAACTTATACAAAAAAAAAAAAAAAACAACAACAAAAAAAAAACAACCAACACCCCACAAGCTTTTAAAGCCGGTTTCTGTAGAAAAAGCAAAAAAATGTGCAGGATCCGCACTTTTTCCAGCGGGCCCCACATGTTTCCTGCAGTGCTGATCTGACAGGGTTATTTCCCGTACAAACAGCCCGTTGGTCTCTCCAGGTTAAACTCTTGCCCTCAGCTGAAGAGAACCTGACTTTTCCATCGCGATCGGGGCAGAAGCCTGACCGCTACACGGTCGGACACAGCGCAAAGCGCATTTTGTGTTTCTTACATTTGCCTCAGCACACAGCGATCGCCCGCCGCGTCCTCACGCCCCAGGGCTGCCGCTGGACACCGTATCTCCTCACGCCGTCTCCTTGCCTGACTTCCATACAACCTCCCGCACAAACACCCGCCTGCGGGAGCCTCGAGAGCGGGCTGAGCCGTGGGGCTTTCGGCTGCCAGGGCTCAAGGTGTTCGTAAAACAAGCAACAGAAAGCCAAAGCCCGGCAAGACACCCTTGTCCCGGCAGCCGCAGGCGGGGGCGGCCCGCCCGGGCCCTGAGGTGAGGGGCAGGTCCAGGTCCGGGCCCGGCCGCCTTCCTCCCCCCCACGCCCCGGAGGCTCCCAACCCACGGGTGCCGGGCTCCCCGGACCTACCCCCGCCTCATGCTGAGTCCCACCGACGCTGCTGCGGCTTTTCACGGAGGAGCGCCCACCGCCGCCCCCATGCCCGGACCCGGACCCGGACCCGAACCCGGCGCCGCCTGAGGGACGCGCTCCCGCCGCCCGCGGGGGAGGAGCCGCGGGGGCGCGACGCCGATACCGCCGCGCATGCGCGCTGCCGCCGCGCCACGCGTGGCGCGTCCCGCGGGTGGAGCGGCCGCGGGGCTGAGCTCGGCCCTTTTGCGGCTTTGCCAGCGGCAGGTCTCTTCGGGGACGCTCCGGCGGGTGGTGCTGCGCGGGGGCCGGTTTTATCCACCCCACGGTCCTGCGTGTTTTCCTTAGAGCTGCGGCTGCCCGAGCTGGGAATCCCGCCCGTTTCCCCTTTCAGCAATAAAAACAGGGATGTTTCCAGAGCTGTGATGCCACGGAAGAGTTTGCAAGCCTGCTGAAAGGCCTCAGGGATAGACGTTAGAAAGACAAACCCCCAAATTACCATCAAGTGTCGTGATTTGGGGCTCCTCTGCCTCACGATGTCTGAGGTGTGTGCTGCTGGGGTGAGTGAAAAGCCTTCCTACAAACTGAGGCTGCAGAGATAACCCTTGCCAGGATGCTGGTGCAGGGGAAGCTGTGGTAGATGCGAGAGGATGTCACTACAATTTGCCCTGGGAGAAGCTGTGTGCTCAGCCAGGGATTCAGACTGGTACCAGTACCTCGTGACACCCTTATGCTCCCCATAAACACGTCTTCCCTCCCTGGCACGGAGCGTGCCCTCAGACTCCTGCTGAAACAGCTCTGTGGGGAAGCCTGGGATGTAAAAAAGTGATAATATACAGAAAGGTGAAAGGATGGGGGAAACCTGGTGGGGGGGTGAAAGGCCTGTGCCGGTTAGTGGTGGGTAAAAATAGGACTGTATTTTTAAACTTGGCATTCAGGGAAAGCACTGGGCATTCCGTACTCTTACATGACTGAGAGAACTCAGTCTTGTTACTGAGCTTTGAACTTTGGATGCTGTGGCTCCAATTCTTAGCTAGCTCATCCTTCCACTCACGGTCTCCAGGAGGCTGAGGGAGCAGAGCAGCTCTCCCAGCAGATGAGAACAGACACATGGCCATACTGATTTACCTCTTCTCTGCAGAGCAGTGGGAACAAACCATTCTCCGTCCACCCATTCTCCTCTCCCCTGCATCACCAGCTGTGCGTGGAGGAGCCCCTTTACCCAGGACATATTCGTCCTGAAAGCCTTTTCCTCGCTTGCTCTGCTCTGTTAGCACAGAGGGGCAAAAAGGGTCAGCCCCAGGTGATTCCTGGGGCATTTGGAAATGACCGATCCACTCCACAGCTCGACACTGAAATCAAGAGGAGCTATGTTTCTAGGAAGTTCATCTTCTCACTGGGGCTTTACCTACAGGCAGAGACAACTCCCACTCGCAGCACTGTGAGGTTCCCACTTCCCCAGTGAGTGCTCCAGGGACTGCAGAGCACATCGTCCCTGTCGCTGGGCGCGTGTCTGCCTGCGGGGAACAAAACAGGCAAAACACTCCTGCTGTTACCCCACCACGGATCCCACAGCCGCCTTTGGATTGACAGAATTTTGATGACAGTGCCTCTGTTAGACCAAATCTGCCCCTGCCCTCGCAGGTCACCTCAGAGTATGTTTTCCAGATCGATCCTTCCCACAAGTTTCCCATTGCTTCCTACCTTGCCATTGCCCTGGGTTTTCCTCCAGGCAGCGGTACCCGCTCCGAGCCTTCGCACACAAGGGCAGCTCCCTCCCTGGTCTCAGCTGCCCCATCCTCTGCCTCGCTGCCAGACAGAACACCAAAGGCAGGCAGGTTAGACATGGTGATCCTTGTATCCATTTCAGAGTGCCGCTGTAGATACTACACAGGGAGCAATTCCCTGTCCCAGCTTCTCCTGGGTGTCCATGTCATCTACAGCCCTGTCCTACCTCATGGCCAGGATCCACGGTGACAACAGAGGCCAACCCCATGCTCTGAAGTCTCGGAGCGAAGTGTCCGAGAGGTTTGTGTCGATGGCTGTAACCTTTGTTATCTTCAGGGAACTTTTGGGAGGAGGGGAAAATCTTCAGCTTTGCAAGGCAGCACCAGAAGTAATTGGTCTTTGTAATTATTAACTCCCAAGGCTTGGTTGGCAGGGACGGAGGGTCCTCAGATTAGAAAGGTAGAACTTCCAGGATCCAACAAAGGCAGGAAGAAAGAGGACTGATAATGCAGACAGGAAGCATTAAGGGAGGATGTGCTGGGGATGCTGAATCCCAGTCACTTGTAAAAATAACTGGTCGCAAGGTGAGCGTGGCCTGTGCTCCCCCTCACACCAGCCTCAAAGAACAGGCAGAGCTATTGAGAAAGCCTGGACAGACCCTGAGATTTTTCTAACCAGATGAATGGGCTGGCCCAGCAGAACAAAACTTGGCAGATAACACTCCCAAGCCGAGGGTTATCATGCAAGCTGCCTCCAGGCAGGAAGAGCTGCTGCCTTCTCCATGCCCTTTGCACAAAGCTAGCTGTCCTCCAGGCCATGGTGTGAAATGTCCCAGTGTCCAACCCGGCAGCTGGTGAGACACAGGTCCATCTCCCAGCTCTGCTTTAAAGACACAACAAACCACCAGACAACCTTAAAGCCTCTGTGCAGCTGGAAGCTCTAACCTGGCACCATCGTCTCACACCATGGAAGTACCTCGCTCTCTCCCACATTATTTCACTTCACCTTCAGTTTCTCAACCTCCCACCTCCTTCAGGCAAAGCAGCATATTGCTAATGCTTTCTGTGTTTTCTTGAGAGTCAGGTCCCTTGCTCCCCACAGCTCTTTCACAAAGGAAGGGCCTCTCCCAATCCTTCCTCTGGGTTTCCGAGACACAGGGATACACTTGTGGCACCCCATTGTGTCCTCTGACCCAGCTTTGCATCTCCAGCCTGAACACCTCCTCCAGCACTCCGAGCAGACCCCTGTCACTTCTGGAGTCCCTCCAAACCATTCCCCAGTGATCTCCTTGCAGCGCAGGCTATGCAGCTACCTTCATATTCCCTCCCAGAGTGCCCACATCTTCCTCTGAATGGGTCAGAAATGAAGAGCAGGACTCAAAATCCTGAGTTTGGTTCAAACAAGGTGCAAGACCAACCTGCAGAGCAAAAGCAGCTCTCAGCTAGGACACCCTGCCCAGCACAGATGCCTCCTAGTCATGGGACAGAGCTCAAGCCTTCTCTAGGCTGCCTTGTCTGCTCGTGGATTCAGATCCTACTACAATATATAAAAAACAAAACAAAACAAAATCACCAAAAAAAAACAAACAGGCCCAGGCTGGGAAGGGAATGAGTAACAGGGATTATCTCAGAGCTTGGAAAGCAGGACTACACCCCTGACCCAGCAAACACAGACCGGATGTTGTTGCTGTGAAAATGAGAATAAAAACAAATGGCCTAAACCTCCAGGCTTCATCCACCCACTCGCTCCCCTCCCTCTCGCCTGTCTCGGCCAGCATGTTTGCTCAACTGGCTACAAGGGCTTCAGCAAGGGTCCTCTGGCATCTCTGGGTCTAAGATCTCTGATTTCATGGAGGGGATCTGCCTTGATTACCCAACAAAGTGCAGCCCCTGTTCCAGGGCAACAGGGTGAAAAGACTGAAAAAGCATGCTGAGCTCCTGACTGAGAACCAGAAGAGGGGGGTGGTGGGTAGCCCGGGGCAGCAGTCAGTGCTGTGTTGCTCAAATGGACGCTGCTAAGAGCAGTCCCACTGTGGCACTGAGCAGGGACCCACCGGAGACATTGTGATTCCTGCCGACAGCCCACAGCAAGCAACCTCACACTCAGCAGCATCCTTTGAAGGATGGGTTCAGCCTGAACCCAGGGGAAGAGACACCAGGTAGAAAAGGAAGAATAGAAGCTGGGAAAGCCAGAGAGAAGGGAGGACTGTCCCTCAGCTTTTTAGGAAGGTCTTCCTGTCTGCTAGCTGATTTGCTCACTGTTTATCCAACAGAAACTTCTCAGTCCTGCATCCTTCCCACAACATCAGGAAGGAGGTAATAGGCAGTCCCTAGAAGTGACATCCAGGACCAACACATTCAGTCCTCTGGAACTTAATCCCCACCATGGTGGCTAAGGCAAGAAAAGGGGGACCTCGCTAAGGACATCATTTCATGGCTGTACAAACAGAACTATGCAACATCAGAGGAAGACAGAGAGATTTGTCACCCTCCAGGCCCCTGAAAAGTAAAATGCAGAGGGTCAGACAGAGATTGGCGTTCAGAAATGCAGGGAGATGCAGAGCTTGGCACTGAAACCTCAAAGCAATAGAGAGTTGTCGTGCTCATATACTGCTGATTTCTCCTGGGCAAAGACATATCTAGATATGTCAGGGAGTGATGGCAAAAAAAAAAGGCTATGAGGTACATTCAGTCTGTCTGTGTACTGAGCTGTTTGTCCAGGATTCCCAGGCATCCTGCCCTTTGGTCCGTGCCATCCCAAATGGCTGCTTATACACACACACGCCAACTCCGCCTCACAGGAGTAAGGAACCTACTGCTACCAGATGGTTCTTGATTTGCCACAGAGCTGGGAAAAGATACGAAGACACTTGTAAAAAGCAGAAGAGCAGGCAGGGACATGGCTTCTTCCACTAGAACAGCAAGTTACCCCCTCCCTGTGTCAGAACAGCACATAGTCCTTGAAAAAAGACATTACCACACTGAGCTCGAGTGCTACAGGGGGGACAGGCAGCACCCTTAGTGTGCCTCCAGCTCTCAGGGCCCCCCAGGATGGCACAGAATTAGTGATGAGTCCTGCAAGGTAAGGGGAAGAAGTCTGGGGGCCCTCACAAAAGCACTGAGGGTCACTGCATCGTCTTCAAACATTCACGGCCAGCTCAAACCTCAGAGGGAATCCTGTCTGTGCAAAACACCACCTCCTCAGATACTTTCTATTTTTTTTTTTTTTTTATTACATTATATTTCAGGAAAGAATGTCAGTTTGAGAGACACCCCTGATGACAGCTCCCTCTATGTCTATCTTAGCACTGAAACTGGAGAAGGGAAAAGGATTTCACCAAACTTTGGGACCCAGGGCATCCTTCTGAGAAAGGCACTTGTTATTCTCTGGGAGACAGCAAGGAGGGCACCATGCCTTTCCCAGACAGCTGCAGCTAACTCAGCACAGACAGTAACCCTTTGGGGTTCCGAAAGAAGGGATTCACTTCCCATCACAGTAACTCAATCTCTGCATCTGTAAAATGGAGAAAATTAGAACAATTCTCCCGGGCTGTGAGGCTGAGGATGGATGTCAGCACCCCCTTGCTTCCTCCTCTGTTTCTGTGCAAGGCAGGCTCTCAGAGCAGCGTCTTCCTCACGGTCTGCAAGGACTGAGGCCACAGGGGACAGGAAAAGAGATCTAAGCAGCGCTGCCATGCTGGTAGCCCCTCAGTTATTTACTTTTATATTAAATTCCACAAATATTTCATGCTGTGCTAGCAGCAGCTCTGAACCACACCAGCTGCCAGCTGAGCTACTCTCAGAGGGGGGCAGCAGAGTCCCCCAGATGCCAGCACATCCCTCCACAAAGAGCAGGACACTTGGGGGTTTGCTGTTTTGTGTTAGCCCCCAGGGCCAGCTACACAGCTCCAGCAAATGTCTCACCCAAACTATTTTCATCCCCTTGCCACGTGTGGGGATGAGGGCTCAGGCACTGAGACCCTCAAGAACTGTTTCAGTCTGCCTGTTCACTAACTCCTCTCTGGATACCTCCCCAAAGGGGGGACCAAACCATGGAGTGGCACCCTTGTGTGGACCACATTGCCTTCAGAGAGGATCCATCCCTGTGCCCTCCCAGCTCTTACCACCATTCACAGCACTCTTTGGTGTTTCAAGACATTGCCGCAATCCTGAATCACTTGGGGACCCTGTCCCAACCCTGTGACCCTGGTCATAAAAGGGCCTTTTGGGAGCAGCCACAATTTAGAAGCAAAGTTTCAGGGCTCTCATACCCCATAACAGAGCAGATAACACAGTAAGTACACCTCTGAGGGGCAAGACTGTCCCAGAGCCTCAGCGAAATGGCGGCACCCCACCTCCTGTCCCAGACATGCCACTCACACCAGGGTCTGAAACAGCACCCCTGCCTCGCTGCTCACCCAGGGCAAGGCTTCAGAAAGGCAGGACAGCTGGGGTGTTTTGGTGCTGGTGAACACTTCTAGGATGCCTAGAGAAGAGAAGGCTCTAGGGAGACCTTACAGCAGCCTTCCAGTGCTTAAAGGGGGCTACAGGAAAGATGGGGGGTGGGCTCTTTATCAGGGGGTGTGGGGATAGGACAAGGGGTAACAGTTTTAAACTGAAAGAACGCAGATTTAGATTAAATAGAAGGAAGAAATTCTTCCCTGTGTGGGTGGTGAGGCGCTGGCACAGGGTGCCCAGAGAACTTGTGAATCCCCACTCCCTGGAAGGGTTCAAGGCCAGGTTGAACAGGGCTTTGAGCAACCTGGGCTGGGGGAAGGTGTCTCTGCCCATGGCAGGGGGTTATAACTTGATGATCTTTAAGGTTCTTTCCAACCCAAACCATTCTATGATTCTCCTTCCCCCTGAGCTGGCAGGTGCTGCTCATGACAGTAGGCACAAAGCCACGTGCTCCTTCAGTCAGTATGAGTTTGCTGTGGTTGGGCCAGTGAGGCAACCCCCTCTGCCTCTGGCCACTGATAAAAGCCCTTATCTAGTTCCACACTTGGAATGTGAGGCTCTCCCAGTGGCCCTCCATGTACTTATTCTCCTCCTGCCAGGTCTGTATCTCATGGTGCAGAAGCAACATGCTGCCTTTTCTCTTTTGCATTGCCCTCCCACTTACCCAGAACAAGTCATCTCTGGCAGGGGGGCTCTGGGGCCAGGGAGCTGCAGCACACCCAGGGATGCAGGGTGTTCATGCAGGAAAGACTCTGGTAAGGCCAAGTGCTCCAGGTCCATCCTTTCCCCCTGCAGTTATACCTATTCTCCTAATGCATAGTGTGGCAGCCTCCCGATTGCATGGCCAGATGTTGTAACTTACTCCCACCAGATGTGTGCCCAGGTCCTTCTGCATATTATGTGATCCAACACAGAGCAGCTTCCACCCAGAGACTATCACAAGTCAGGAGATCTCCATGGTTTTGGTGCCAGGTAGAAGAAGCAAGGATTGTCCCCTCCATTTTTGTCAAAAAGGAATCAGGACCAGAGGTAATCTAACACACTACAGCCCACACCAGAATTAAAACCTCAGATGCTGGCACTGAGTCCCATGTTTTAAATTACCACCTCCCCAGCATTGACAGAAATCCCCAGGACTGCACCAGAAACCCCACATTACACAGATGCCAGGCAGCACCTACTTCAGAGAAACAGTGAAACAACACCCTGGTCTAGGCTCAGTCACACAGAAAGGAGAAACCTATGGTTTGGGCAAATTAATCCCTGCTGCTGATGCTAATCATGTGTCAAGGACACAGGCACATAGATCAGCCCAAGAAAAAGTTGGTTATTACAAGAATTAGCTCTTCATTTAATTTCACTGGAGACTTTGCTGCCTGCTTGCTGGAAAGAGCTTTGATAAAACACACATAGCAATCCCACAGAACCTCACCAAGGAGCCTGGGTCTCCAGCTGCTCTTACCTGCAAAGATGAGCCCTATGTTCCCTCTCCACAGTGTCCCACAGCTGGTTAAATGATGGAGGTCAGGAGGGTCAGAGCACACTTCCAAAACGGGGCCCAGGTGTGGAGACAGGGCCATGGTTTGGCTTAAAGATCAGAGCAGCTCCTTGTCTCCAGGACACTGAATGTTGTAGCAGGTTGGTGAGAGGTGTTTAGAGGGCGGATGCTATTACCAGGGACAACAAAAACAGCTCTGGAAAGGGGATGGAAAGACATGGAGGTCTCATGAAGAGCTGTGGGCTATGAAATGTCCTGTGGCCATAGGCTGCCCAGGAGCCTACAGACAGTCAAGGGTGCACGCCAGAGCAAGACTAATTTGATAAGAAAGGATCTTCATTCAGAGCTTCACGGAAGGGGAGTATCTTAAAGACTTAACAGGAGAGATGGCAGGCGATGGGCAGGAGAGGGGTGGTCACAATTGTAAGGAACAGCTTGAGAGCAGAAAAGGGACTAAGGACCCTGGAGGGACAGAGGCATGGAGTTCTCTGGTTTGGTGGGGGCTTGAGGACAAAGGCAAGGACCGGTGTTTCCCAGGGTGGCATGCAAGAAAGAGTAGTGACAGCCCTCAAGCGCTGCTGGAGAAGCAAGTGGAAAAAAAAGTGAACACATGGAAAAGAGTCTCGGGGTGCCAGTGGCAGACTGGAAGTCCCCAGCATCCAAACCACAGGTGGAAGAGATGGCAAACACATCCAGGGACAGCAAAGATGGTGAGGAGTTAGAGAGAAACATCTGCTGAGAGCCAGGCAGAGCATGGGCCACATATTTCACTGACCTAAGGAGCTAGGAGTTCCCCCAGGGAAGAGAGGGTTGCACAGCCCCCAAGGGTGAACACATTTTATAGCCTTTGTGGAAAATTCCAGCCCTACTTAATCTCCTGGGGCTCCTGTAAGATTGTGACACAGAGAAAGGGACCAAACAGGAAAGAATTAGAGGAAAAATGCCTCTCTTCTGGCAGCCACCATGGCTGTGCCAGGAGTTAGCAGCAGCAGCTGCAGAGGAGCCAGCCCTGCCTCCCCCTCCTCCGGCCGCCTCTATAAACACACAGGGCTTACTCAGATTAGAAGGGAACAGGGCAAAAGACAACAGAGTCTCTTTTGTAATGAGGAAGGATTATGGCATCAAGTGACCGGCTGCAGCTCCCAAGTGGGTTTCAGGCTCCTTAGCACACCGTGTCTGTCAGGTTCAATCCCCCCATGAGCCAAGGAAGGCGGGCTGTGGCGTGGGCCACAAAGGACCCAGCAAGGACACGTGTGGGACCAAACCTCCACAGCCTCCAGAACAGCTCAGGAGCCCATGACTGTAAGTATCTAGTCCTCCCAAGAGCAGATAGATTCTTTCAAAGATCTATCCTCCCGCCTACCCGCGACCCCCTCTCGCTCCAGCTGTCCACTCTACCTGCTTGCTCTCTGTCTTTGCAAAAGCTGCCCGTGTCTGTTTGCCATCTCACGTGGTGGGTGACGCACCTGATGCTTGCTGCTGTGGGATTTCGGTTGCTCCCATGGTCTGATTAGTGCCAGTCCACCTCCAGGTACAACGGTTAGTCTGGGCGGGTGCAGGCAGCGGCTCCCCGGGGAGCGGGCTCTGCACCAGGGATGGTTCTTCCTCCCCATTCCGACACCGGTGTGCCAGTGCCGGTGCTACGGTGAGTCACCTCCCACCACGTACCTCAACTCCAAATGGTATTTGGAGTATGCCAGCTCCTGTGATATCCCAGGGCCATCCCGCACAGGCTGGCAGGCAGGCAGGGAAGTGCCTTAACCATTCAGAGCTGGAGGAAAAAGCACTGGGAAAAGCCCCATATCCCGTGCCTGAGCACAACTGCATAGAGGTGCGTGACATCCATTATTTACATGGACAAGAGCTGAAGTTTTCCATGTTTGGTAAAAAGTGAATCTGTATTTGAGTTACGCAACCAAGAGTCTCCCTCAGCACTTCCAAGACCTGAAGCATAGAGAAAACAGACAGCTTTTTGTAAGCAGCCCCCAACAAATATATGGGTGTTTGCATGCATTTCTCATCTGTATAGCCCATGTGCCTGCAGTCTCTAGAGCAGTTAAAAAACACTCTTCGAAGTGCACTGGCCAGAAGTACGTACTGAAATGGCATGAATGTACATGAGGCAGCTGGGGAGCCCTTGGCAAGGCAGATGCCAGCTCTGCTCCTCCAATATAACCTGTGAGAGGGGATCTGGGGAGAGTTATGACAGGGAAACCCAAAGGAGGAGCAGCACAGAAAAGTCAAAGCCAAGACAATGCAGTTTGGTTGAAGTAGCCAACAAAACAGATTTTGCTGGTTTTCTTCACAGCACCAGCAGACTGGGACCTGAGCTGACCCCACCTAACTGTAGGTCTTTCACTGAGATACTTAAATGAGGAGCGTGGACACAAACTCACCTGCCTTCACCTGCTGCTACTGAGCAATAAGGTCTGAGTTGTCCCTTGAAGTGCTTCTTTGTCCCCATCATTCAGGGAAGAGCCCAGGGCCCCATAACTATGAGCATTATTGCCTCTGTTAAACTGCAAAGTCTGTAACATCCTGGTAACGTGTTAAAATTTAGAAAGATCATGTTGGATAATTATTTATAAACCAAGGGATCACTCATCTATCTTCCTGGCATCGATTATATGAAACAAATCAGCAACCTAAGGATTTTTGGCCTGGTTTTGTTTTTATTTTAAAAAATTCAGGTTTATATGAATATGAGTCTGATTATTAACTGATGATAAAGAATTATTTATCCAGGGTTAGACTAGAAGTGCAATGGGGATGCTGCATGATTGGGAAGCATTTCACAAGCCTGAATGCCTTTTTTCATCCAGCATGATTTATTGTGCAATGTATGGTTGAAGGAGAGGGGAGGTGGTGTTGCTGGAATTTGTGCTCTGTGAGCCTGGCCAAACTCCACCCGTCAGTTCTCTAACAGGGAGGGCTGTTCTGCCTGCGAAACTAGGACCAGCATAGTCCAGATATGGCCCTCAGCCCAAATTTAAAGACAGCTATGCTTGTTGGGCAAGTGCTACCAGAACTGTCAAATCTTCAGGGATACCTTCATCTGGATCAGTACCAAGAAATCTCTCCTTTCTGTGGTTTTTGCTTTCCTTTGGGTTTGGGGGTTTTTGCCAGCAGTATTCCAGGAAGACACTTCTCAACAAGTAGATTTACAGAAACAACATATTTGAAGCAGATACCATAAGAAAAAAAAAAAAAAAGGGGGGGGAGGGAGTAAGCAACTTTGGAGTTTGTGACCCTGAGGATTAAACAACTGTTTTGTGGAAGGGAGTGGCACATGGGCTCTGTGCTCTTCAATCAGCCAGCCCCACTTGAATGCTAGCAAACACTAGAAACTAAGGACTCCACCAGAAAGTATATTTTCTATCATCATAACCAGCTCACATGCAGCTCAAAGGCAGGAAAAAGACGGCAAGCTTGTCAAAGTAATTGCCTACCATAAATTTCCTCCTGGTTCTCTATGTCACTGACTTCATCTTACCTGTCTTTCGATCTCAACTCATTGTTTCTTCCCTCCATCCTTCCACCCATCTTGCTTGCTTGCTGGGACACTTGCAGTGTCCCTGTCATCTCCCTCTGTGCAAGCTCGCTGGCAGCTTCAACATCTGCTCATTTTGTGTCTCCACAAGGACCCGTGATGACAGTGACATACACCAACCGCGTGGCTGACGCCCGCCTAGGCACCTTCTCACAGCTCCTGCTTCAATGGAAAGGAAGTATCTACAAACTTCTCTACTCAGAGTTCCTTATTTTCATCTCTCTCTACTTCACCATCAGTCTTGTCTACAGGTAAGCACCTTTACACTCCGACACTAACACAGCCCCTCACTCAGCCTGTTCTGGACCAGGACAACTGAGCAACGAAGCCTTGGGACAGTGGTCCTGGTGAAGAGGAGTTGGCCAGGCACTCACCAGCCACGGGAGGAGAGGAAAGGTCCTTCCTTGCTGCTCCAGTATGGCTTAGCAGTTGACAAATCTCCTTTTTCTGTGCTGGGAAGGAACAGTTTATCTTCCCTGGGATGAAGAGTTGCATCTGATGGTTACCTACAGAAGAATAGTGTGTTGATCAGTGGTGACCAAGGCTGAATTAGTACTGGAGATGTCTCACAGCAGGGAACTTTAGGAGAGTTTCCCTTGTTATACAACAGGCAATACCTTGGGTACTGACATCAGCTTTGGGACCACAGATCTGTGATAAGGCAACTATACCCTGTGGCTGGGCTGGTTTTGCTGAGGAAAGACAGGGAGCTGCCCTAGGTGGTTCAATCACAGATGCAGCACAGAGGCAGGGAAGCAGCTCTTAGAGGCAGAAACTCACATAAAAGCAGAGCTTTCACTGACATTTTGCAGGATATTAAGTGAACTGTGGTGCACATCCAAGCTCTGTGGCAAACCCTCGATGCCACAGAGCACTCTCCCGAGTGAGAAAAATAAGGGTGGTCCCTGACATCAAACTGCACCACTTACCATACGGTCTCTGCCAGTGACCACTTCTGGCTCCTTTGGCCTGGTCAGCCGGGTATTTTGGGGAGGTGGGCTGATGTCCCAGCCTCACAAGGGCTGTTCACTCACATCATCTCCAGACTCAGCGTAGCAGTGTCATGACTACCCATCCTCGGCTTCCCTTGCCAGACTCCTGCCCCAGCAGGCCCAACAAGGCACAGATTCTTCTTTGAGGTTGATGCTTCTGTTTCTCCCTTTTAGGCTGATCCTGAGTGAGAGCCAAAGGCTGATGTTTGAGAAGCTGGCACTCTACTGCAACAGCTACGCTGAGCTAATCCCTGTGTCCTTTGTGCTGGGTAAGGAGCTGCCTGGGAACAGGGAGGGGAAAGGGACAGCATTTCTTCTCCTTGGTTTGATATAGCTCTGCAGGCAGGCAAGATTTGCTGAGCAGATCCCTCCCACCACCTTTGTAAAGCTCCTCAAGCAGAACACGTCATTCCGTGTTGCAGCTGAGGTATGGCCCCAACACACAGCTTGCACTGTCCAGATGTACTGGCACATTCTGGGTTCTGCCAGGAGGGCAGGCACCAAGCAGCACCAAATAACCCGTGAAACCCAGACTCTGACTTTAGCATGGAGATCCAAGTTGCCCTCCAAGCATGCCTGAGCCCATCCCTGTATGAGCAGTACCAGGCTGCCTACATGTGAGCATTTACATCTCCCACTCCTTTAGGATGGCTAATTTGCTCAGCTCACCTCTAGGTTTCTACGTGGCTCTGGTGGTGTCCCGCTGGTGGGCTCAGTACGAGAGCATCCCGTGGCCTGACCGGATCATGAACTTGGTCTCCTGCAACGTGGATGGGGAGGATGAGTATGGGCGGCTCCTGCGTCGCACCCTCATGCGTTACAGCAACCTGTGCAGCGTGCTGATCTTGCGCTCAGTCAGCACTGCTGTCTACAAGCGGTTCCCCAGCATGGAGCATGTCGTGAGGGCAGGTCAGTACCAGTATTGCCTTTTGGCATGGAGCAGACAGCAGCACCATGCTGCTGTTTTGGGGGCAAAGAGCCATGGAAAGGGCCACAGGACCTCCAGACTGGAGATGGGATAGTGCTGCAATGTGCTCAGCTGCTGTCTGCAGCGAGTGCTAGGCATCTGCTCATGCCCTAGCTCTACTCTTCTGAAATAGCTGTTTATGCTTCCTCATTGCACAGTGTGCTCGTTCCTACTAGTGGCTAGAAGGCTTGTTTGAAAGATGAAGGGTCTCTGCCCATATTTTTTACATAAGGAGAGTGTCGAGATCAGGTTAGTGAATGCAGATATGCTGCAGGTCACGGGGCAGCCCTGGCTGATCAGATTAAAGTAACTGCAGTGCAGTGACTTCACTGGGAGCTGCTCACCCTGCACTGAAAGTGTGCACGGGAAAAGAAGAGTTCCCTGTAGTAAATGACCCTGTGCACAGATCTGTAGCAGAGCATGAGCAGACCCCTGCCAAGTGGTACGTCTGTCCTCCCCCAGGGTAACAGTTTTCCACTGGGCAGGTGGGAATTGGAGCCTCAGGACCTCCGACCTTAACTGCTGGGCTCCCTGAATCCTCTCTGAAGATGCTCCTCAAGGTACAATATTTTACAGTGTGCCCAAAGGGAGATGTCTGCACCTGCCCTAGTCAACTGAGCTCCCTTTGCAATCCAGAAAGAGAAACAGGCATTTCCAGGACATGAGTTATTCCATTCTCAACAAATGTCTAGGTACACCAGGCAATTGCACCCTCAGCAGTACCTTGTCTCCCTGCTGACTGTGATCTGGTTAGATATGCTGCAGACATCCAAAGTGAAAGGAGATAAAGCCTGCGTCTCACACTTCTATAACTCAGTGTTTTAACAAGAACACTTGTCCTCCTTCTATGTGTCTCCCAAAGGCTGAGTGCCTGAGTCTTTCCTGTGATCTTTAAGGAGAGCTAAGGTAACCACCTGAGATTTAGATGTTTTCATTTCAGATGAGATCAATTCCTTTCTGCCCTCTATGGCCATCTCTCCCCCATCTGCTCTTTTCCTTCCAGGCCTCATGACACCAGAAGAGCACAAGAAGTTTGAGAGTTTGAATTCGCCCCACAACAAGTTTTGGATCCCGTGTGTGTGGTTCTCCAATCTGGCTGTGAAGGCAAGGAACGAGGGGAGGATCCGGGACAGCGTGCTGCTCCAAGGCATCCTGAATGTGAGTGGCAGAGGTAGTAGGCAACTGTTTGAGATCCTCATCCAGTCCTCTGGGTGGAACTATAGGGATTTCCAGAGTCAGGCAAGGAATAGGAATGGTGAGGTAAGATGGTGAGCCAAGCCCGTCCCTGGGGATATTACATTAACTCTGATGGGAAATCCCCTCACTGCTACTCACCAACTTGTGACAGAACAGAGCTTTTCATGGCCTGCTGACATGGTAGCAATGTTACATATATTAGAGGTGAGGGGAATGTGACATCTTTCTCAAATGTGGGACTGGGAGGAACCATGGGATTCACATCTAGTTATGGTAGTGAGAGACACCCACATAGCAGGTCCTTAATCAGCCTTCACACACTCCAGAGCAGCCAACAACAGTGGCCAGTGGAGGTCTCTAGGATAGAGTTGGAAAGCTACAAGGAAGCATGTTACCTGGAAGAGACCAGGAGAAGTCAAAAGCATCCCCAACAACCAAGGTCCCTGTAGAAAACATCACTGTTGAAAACTCCTAGTGCTGGGGAGCAGGCCATGCTCCACAGGTGAGACCTGGCAACAATCCCTGTCCAGCTGCAGAGAAAAAAGGGTCCAGAGCAGCTCATCCTTCCTGGTATTCATGTGCAGAGAAAGTCACATTGTTTCTATTGCCTGGAGTGAGATTCATCTGCCCAGAGAGATCTCCCTCTGGGCTGTTTATCTAGACTCACTATATGGTCAGGAGAGAGAAACATGCTCCTGAGATATTCTTTGCCTAACCTGCTGACTGCTCATTTTGTGAGGATATAAACTCTGCTAGGAAGGGATCTTGGGCTCAGACGAAGACCCCCAGGCAGCAAGGAGTTGCTCCAGGGCAAGTGTAAGAAACTGCTGGTGGTCTGCTGGGGTGATGCTGGGCACCAAGGGAGCAGGAATCCTGGCTGAGACCCCCTTTCAGAGGAGGTGTGAGCAGGAAGGAATGGGCTGGAGAGGCTGTGTCCCCAGCAAGTACATGCAAAGTTATACAGACAGGCCATTCCTTTCCCCCACTGCAGGAGCTCAACACCTTGCGCAGCCAGTGCGGGCGACTCTATGGGTACGACTGGATCAGCATCCCTCTGGTCTACACTCAGGTGAGAAGGGATCCCCCACATCTATCGCTCCACTGCCAGCCTCTGCATGCTGCCCCATGCTGCAAGGGGCACCCCCATTTACACCCACACATGGGCCATGCTGCCACGAGATATACTTGGACCCCTGACCCCCACCTACACACGTCTCACATACGTAGCTCGGCAGCGCACACCCAGATTGATTTCCCAAACTCAGACACAGCCACCTCTACAGAAACACCCACTGCCCAGGAGTAACTAACCACAATGTGTGCCCCACAGATACACGCAGACCCACTCCCTGCACTGCCTTGCAGGGAGCACATCCCTGAAGCAGTTTCTTCCTCCTCAGTGGAGCTGAGACCTGTCCACAGCTCTGATGGAGTTGTGCTGTGTGTGAAAGAGAGCTGTGTGTGTGTACTCAGCTGTTCAAGAGCTCTCTCGATGCAAACCCAGACAGATGCTTCGGCACCAACTCACTCCTTTGTCTCATTCAATCCAGCTGCTCAGATAACACTAATGCACTCTACTGTGAAACAGGAACGGCTTCCGCTCACGCAGTGCTGAAGGTTAATGGGGAACATGTTGGGAAATGATATTCCTGCACAGCCCAGTGTCCTGCACGCAAGGAGCAAAAGCATTATCATAGCCAGTCTTTGCTCCCCTCTGCAGTAGACGACCCACTTTTTTTTAGAGGTGCCCATCCCCAGTGCAAAGTCTGTCATTCCAGGCACTCTCTTACCCATCATGAAACAGCCCTGCACTGTTCACCGCAAGGAACCGCGTGGCTAGCTCCAGAATCTTGTGATGCTCGGTGTTTGTTTTGAACCCCCTTGCTTATTGCATCAAGAGACCACGCAAAAGTCTCAGCTGCTTTTAATTTGAAAAGGGGAAGTTTCCAGTTCCATAATTACAGAGAAAAGCACAAAGCTCATTGTAGCCTTATATCTGGGCAAGCAAGCAGGCAAATATAATAAAAGCCCAATGTGAGGACCAGGAAGGAAGGAGCTAGTTCAGAGCTGGCAGCACTGCCAGGGTTCCCTTCCCTCACTTGGAAACGACCTGCCAGCATGGACTGAGCCACAGGAGGCTCGAGACAGCTTTCAGGAGAGGCAAGGACAAGAATGAAAAGAGCTCACATCACCCCTTACTTCAGAAACAAAACAATCATGCAGCCATGTGTTAGTTATTTAAGTTCTTTCCATCCGGGATGTCATGTGCTTTCTTCTACCGCTATCTTTCTGTAATGCCTACACAGATGTCATTCCAGGGATGGCGTGGAATGAAAACAGCTAAAGGGCAAGGGGCATACTTAAAGGTTTCTGCTTCATGTGGAAATGCCTCTTCCTGTAAAAAGAAGAGGAGAAGCTTGTCATAATGGAATCCAAGGATTTCAAAAGGCTATAGAGCCAGCAGCTCGCTGCTATTTGGAGATGTATGGGGTGGAACTGAAGAGAGATGCTGGGAAAGCAATCTGGGAACTCAAGCTCCTCTGGCATCTGTGTCCCCTGGCATCTTTCCCAGGTGGTGACCGTGGCTGTTTACAGCTTCTTCCTGGCCTGTCTGATCGGGCGGCAGTTCCTGGATCCAGAAAAGGCATATCCTGGCCACGAACTAGATCTCTTCGTGCCCGTCTTTACATTTTTGCAGTTCTTCTTCTATGCTGGCTGGTTAAAGGTAAGTCCAAGAAAATACATCTGGAGCTGGAATCTGACCCAGCCAAGGGTTTTTCCCAGTGTGTGCTCACCAGGGACCCAGCTGTGTTCTTTGACCTATGAGCAACATGCCAGGTGCTGGCAGACAAAGGGGAAGCTGAGGGCTGAGGGTATTGCCAAAACCTTCTCAGTTTGAGTGTCTCACCCTGGAGATCAGCTGCGTGTTTCCTAAGCTTTGGTCCCGACTAGTTTAGGGAAAAAGAGAGGCAGTGGTGGTCTGCAGTTGCAGGAGGGCTATGTGTGAGCAAGGGGCAGTTATCTGTGGGTACCAATCTCCCAGCCTCTGTTCTGGGGAGGAACAGCATTGCTCTGAATTCAAGGGACATCACCCTTGACTATGCCCCACCAGCCTTTTCCTTGCAGGGAAAGGGGCAGGTATGACCATGATAATCTTTGCTCTCCACATGCAGGTGGCTGAGCAACTCATCAACCCTTTTGGGGAGGACGATGACGACTTTGAAACCAACTGGCTCATTGACAGGAACCTGCAGGTAAAGTGAAAGCAGGGTCCTCCAGCTGAGCCTGACCTGTGGAGGAACGCTGAGGCAGGACAGAACTGGAGGGTTTAGCGAGGCCCGTCAGCACAGTCACCAAGTTCTCCTGCACAACCTCTGCCACCCACCTCCCATGCCTGCAGCGGAGCGGAGCAGCAGTCCCTCTTACCCTTACACTTCCCTGACGTGTCAGTGGCTGCATGTTTAGGAGCCCAGGATCTCCAGAGGGAGATGCATAAGGCTTTCCAACAAATAGGAAGGGGAAGGGGGCCAGCTCAGTGCTCCCCCACAGCAGCCAAGGAGACACCCCAGGCTCCAGGAAGAATGTGGGTTAAGACCTGTGCCAGAAAAATTCCCCCAGGAAATGCCCACCATGGAAGACAGGGCTTTTGGCATGTCTTTGTACACAGAGACCAACTGCAGCTTTAGTCTCTGCTCTGGCACACAGGATGGATCCAGACTGCTTGTTTCACACCCTCGCTACCTTTGAACGACAAATCATTCCTGCCTCTCTCTACTTTTTACACCCTGTGTATCTAAAACTGCCTCCTCTGCTTTCTTCCATGCAATAACTCTCCACCTTCAGTCCTTCTGTCCTAGTGAGCACATTGCTTTCCTGGCTCCTTCAGCATAATTTTCCTTCCAATTAATCAAATCTCTCCATGTGAAAAACAACCCAAGTGACGAGAAACCACACAGCAAACCCAGCCACTTGCCTCGCTTCTGTGTTACCTTGCTTCCTCCTGCCCTGCATTCCTTTCTCCACAGATAACAGGCACACATGACACTGCTCACCCTGTATGACACTTCTGCCGTCCCCTGCAGGTCTCCCTTATGGCAGTGGATGAGATGCATCAGGATTTACCCATTCTGGAGAAGGACTTATACTGGAATGAGCCTGACCCCCAGCCACCCTACACTGCAGCCACTGCTGAGTACAAGCGCCCATCGTTCCTTGGCTCAACTTTTGATATCAGGTGAGAGACAGGGTGTCAGAACAGCACACATTTACACCTTGGATCGAGTCTCATGCACCATTTCATACTTGAGGAGCAAGAGCAAGCAGCAATACCTTTCTCCATAGTCTGTGAAACTTTGCTCTAAGATGCTTTTAAGCTCATCCAAAGACAATAACCAACATCCTCCACAGAAAAGGATGTCTCTGACCTCTCTCCCCCCCTCCCCTCTACCATGAGCATCCCTGTTGTGGAGGGCCTAACACGTATCTAACGGCAATACAGGAAGAGAGGCTTGCCACTGGCAGCAGCATTCCGTGCTGCCAGCCTCTCCACCAGAAACCACCTCTTTTTGCAGCTGTGTAACAGCCTCTTTTGCCTTTCCCCAGCATGCAGAAAGAAGAGATGGAGTTCCAGCCCTTGGAGCAAATTAAAGAGAATGAAGAGGCCAACCACTCCACACCGTTACTGGGACACCTGGGCCGCCTCCTCGGCGTCCAGTCACCAAACTTCTCCAGGTCCTCTTCCCGGATGAACCTGCTGCGCAGGCGAGGAGACCCCACATCCCCCTTTTCCCACTATACGTACCAAGACATGGGCAAGTCTGGAAGCCCTTGCAGCATCAATCAGCCAAGGGGAGACTCCAGCTCACAGGAGCAGTGGGACAGCGAAGATGGAAAACTAAGAGAGTTTGATGCCTTCATGTCAACCCCATTTTACGAGAGACCTGGTTTCTACAGTGCTCCCCAGACACCGATCAGCTCTATCCCCATGATTTTCCCTTCTAGACGCCAAGGCCGCAAGAAGCCTCCTGCACTCTCCAGCATCGCTGCCTGCTCGACTTCCCTTAGGGATGTCATTGTCAACTCCTCACCTTCCAGAGTCAGCGATAAGAGCCAGAGCTCCATTGGCTCAGGTGCAAAGGAAACGTTTATTTGGCCAACAGATCGGAGCAAAGGTCCTGACTCACTGGTTATAACAGTAGAAGAAAAGAGCAACTCGAATGGTAAAAGCAGAGAAGCTGCCACCACAGGAAGTCCAGGAACTCAGTCCACAGCATCAGACAGCCCTAAATTCCCCTCCTTAGCAGAGTCCCCAGACCATGAGACACAGGGTAGTTTCAAGAGTCTGAAGAGCTTGAAAGCTTCCCACCCACCCTGGCTAACCCTGGAGAACACGGCATCAGCCACTCCCAATTCTGAGCATTCAAGTGCCTTTCACACCCCTAGTAACAAAACCCCGAGAGGCAGTGCCTCCCTCTGCTTCTCCTTCACACCTGTAACATCTCCAGTGCTGGAGAGATCCCACACAGGGAACGCGGGCCCCAGTGCTCACAGCCTAAGCTTAGAAGATGCAGCCAGCGCTCCAGACCCACATCCAGCAGAGGTTTCCAGGAACACGAGAGATACTGGAAATGGAAGAGGCAATACTCCTCCTACAAAAGAGTCAAGAAGAGCAGAGAGTCCATCCCCCAATGACTCTGGTATCTCTCTAGCTGAAGGTGACTATGTGGGGCTGATGGAGGTGATCATGGAGACCAGCGAAAGCACTTGTGAAGAGCAGATAGATCAGTACAGCTAGAGAGCAAGATACACTCAGTTCTGTTGAGATACCTGCTGTATTAGTGATATTGCAGTATCTTTACACCTGGCCCCACTGGCACTCACCCAAAGAGAAGGGCAGGGCAGCCAAACCACCTACTGCTGGAACATGCAGCTAGAGCCCAGCCTAGGCTAAAGCCAGCACTAAAGACACACTGCTACTGGCCTCAGGCACAGTGACAGGCACAACTTCAGCATTGCAACAATAACAAAACAAACCGCCCTCTACATTTCTAGCAAAAGAACAAGACTGAGTGTTAAGTATTGCAGATGCCTAACAGCAGAGCAGTAACTCAGCACACACCAGCTTCAAGAACCTGGAGTGCAGGTGTAGCCCAAAACAGAAAAGAAATGCAGCTCGTAAGGACACCTGCCCCTTCCTCCTCACAGCAAGAAATGGAACTTGATGAGCTTTATGTTAACATTTGTCACAAGTCATCACAGGTCTTAGGAATTACTCTACTGACAAGATACTCCAGGGAAAGTAAAGGACAGAAGCAAGTCACATCATTTGTGATACAGACCCATAGTGCTCCTCAAAATCACATTTAACTGGTGTTTTGCAGTACTGGAAAAGGAATGGGATAAGGCAGGGCAAGAGTCCACCAGTACAGGTGGTTGCAGTCAATGGTATTTGCCCAGCACATCTGCCACTGGTTTGACAGTACTCAGAGAAGTCATCTGGGTGGTAGCATACACCATACAGCTCTGAGTTTTTACTGTCTTCCTTAAGAAAATAAAAACAATGCTGAAGTCCAAGACCATCTGTTTTGTTTCCTCATTTTAGTTTCCATGCAACAGGAATTTAGAGAAACCAGTTTTGCTACTTCTGTTTTCAGAAACAGCTGCAAATCTCCCACAGCACAAGGGGCACATGACAATTTTACCTCCCATACCCCTTCCAGTGCCTTCACAGCTGCGTGCCCTCCCTGCCTGCCCCATACAGCTCCTGGTCCTCAGCACGTCACTGCAACTCCCAATACAGTCCTTGAGGCAGTTCCTGCAGCACTGCTGTTTCAGTCCAGCCAGATAACAACCCGCAGCTCTTAAGTCTCAATGCACAGCACATTTTTTCCCCTATGCAAGTGTAGAGCGATTTGTTAGGTGCCACTTCAGGAGCCTCATCTAAATTCACAGGGACCAATTCAGGAAGCTCACGTGCTCGAGCCTTCCTTTCACACATTCATTACGGCAACACTTTCCGTGGCAAAGGCATTTAAAACACAACTTTAGTCACTGAGCAATTCCTGCAGTAGATCCCACCCGATTCAGAAAAAGGTAATTTATAAAAATGCTAAGCAAGTAAAACCTGATCTGTCTAATGGACTCCTTCATCCATGCCCAACTTAAGATGACTGTCACAACAGAGACTACAGAGCACAATCCTGCAAGTGCAGGCCTCTCGCTCCCGGGAGAAACAGAAAAAGCCAACTTGAACCAAGTCACTTTATTGGATGGAGGGCAATACACAAAACACAAGAGAAAAGAGGGGCGATATTTGGTACAGAGTAGGAGAACTGTTATCTAGATAGCTGAAGATGCATGCATGGCTGGACAGTAAAGTAGGAGTCCCACTGAAACCCACAGGGTGGCTCTTGGCAAGACTTCAGCTCTCATTGTCACTGTCCCCTAGGGTGTGCTTGTCAAAGAGATACTCTGCCATGCCATATTTTGGTGCCCCCATCTTCCGCAGGTTGGTCACATGGTCACCCAGCTCTTTGATGGATTTCACCTGCTCATCCAGGTAGTGAGTCTCAATGAAGTCACACAACTGAAAAGGGAGACAAAAGAGTTTAAATTTAGGCCTGGACACAGCTTATCCTGCTGAAGCAGCACCTGAAATCCTACCAGTCCTCTCTAGGGAAAAGATACAGAATGATGATTTTAAAGCTGCAAAAGATAACCAAGAGGAAGAAGCCTTGAGTTTTGCCTCAGCAATGCCAGAACAAGATCCATGTGAGGCATGCTTATCTAGTCACACTCGCTCCAAAACCCCACAGTACAATGTCAGTTCATGAAGTCCCCTTTCTTCCTCATTACAAGAAGCAACCAGAAAGTTTCTGAACGTATTCAGAAGCCCCCACTGCAGAGCACTTGAATTCAGGACAGTGAGGATTTACACCTCTAGAATGGTTCAGCTATGTTCTCTTTACGAAAGCCCCTCTAACTTATGCAAGACACTTCCCAGACTACTTTGATTCAGACACATGCGAATCTCTTTCTGATACTAAGAAGCTTCAATCTAGCCTTGCCAGTAACATCCATCTGTGAAGAAACCTGTATTTTCAGATATTGTATTCTGAAGTGTCAGGGCTTTTAAAACTCAGAAGTGATTCCAAAAATCTTATGACAAAGGCCTTACAGGCATCCATTGGTTTAAAGTTAGAACTCAGGCCCGACATAAACAAGCCTTCTCCATAGAGCTCAATATATTCCTTCTCTTCAAAGTGCCTTCCACATGAGTGCTCTCTGCTCCCAAGACCAACAGAAGGGTTTGCACATGGCAATGCACCCTCTGTTCTGTAAGGCAGGCCCCAGCCACCACAACACACTGCAGCTGGTCCTCCTGGAAGATGGCAATAACCCCAACCTGGGCCCTTCCCTTAGCCTGCACCACTAGTTCACACCCTTTTTTCACCCTCAGGAATGGCAAGGACACCCAACTCACTCCCAAACTCACACAATTAGATACATACAAGCCCCCTCATTGCACAGCTACATTCTCAGCTTCAGCATCCACTTACGTGTGGGTCATTCTTTTCAGTTGCCAATTTGTGCAGTTCTAATAGTGACTGGTTCACGTTCTTCTCCAGGTGGAGGGCACACTCCATTGCAGTCAGTCCATTCTCCCAGTCATCACGATCTGGCTTCTAGAAGGGGAAAACACAACCATTTTTTCTGTAAGTACCCACAGACCATTAGGGAGCAAAGTCTTTCAGATCAGTCTTGAAGCCTGTTTAGACCAAGTTCAGGCATTCTGATATCTTCAGAAGCTTGGCACACACCCAGAGCACACTCTGAACAGAACTGAATGCATACTCCAAGGCCCAGACCTGTTCCCATTCCCTAGGTTCTTGTCACATCTCACTCCAGTGAGGGAAATAAGTAACTCAGATTCATATATCCCCAGTGGAGTGGACAATGGTGAGACAAGTCTCAAAGTCCATGCCCAGACATTTATTAATTTTCCACAATGTACTAACTGGATACACAATAATTGGCTAAGTATATAACAAATTATGGCAAGTGATATAGTATGCCTTGTGTTACTTAATGGTAAGAAGGGAAAATGGAAAAAAGAAAGAGACAAAGAATAAAGAAATAGAAATCAACAGTCTGGAGTCCTGCATTGGTCCCATTCAAGTTAATCAGGAATAAATCCATCTTGCTGCTTTGCATCTATTGCTTGCTCCCTTCCTCTCCTGGCCCCCCCTCAATTTATACACACTTTCCTTGGGTCCATCCTTTAGGTCAACCCACATACCTATGTATCACATGTATAGGGAGGGGTAAGGTACTTCATGGGATGATGTAATTAGCATGATCTTGTTAATCTTCATTAGCAGATTCAGGGGTGTCAACTTTAATATGTGTTTTGTGGATAACAAAGCAAAGCCCATTCACCAGAAGCTTGAAACTTTACAACCTGCACCAGAGCAGAGCCATCCTACCTTCACAGGACTCTCCCAGCTGCATCCTGTGCTAATCAAGCTGCCTTACCAGCTCCAGACCCCACATTATTCACCCCATAACTAGTTTCATCACTTGAGTTTGAGGCATTCCTTGGCTCAGAGGGCCTCTGCTCCCCCTCATCCCTTATCTCTTTTTCAGGCTGTCTTTCTCAGCCTATTTTGGGGAGTTACAAGTCAGCTTTCAGAGTTCTCATGCTGTATGTTCTCTGAGCTCCTGCAGAGAAGACAGCTACCAGAGCTACTTTCTTCCCCCTCCCATTAAAATTTACGGCTTAAACATTTGTCCATCAGCAGGCAATGGGCATAATCTCAGAAATGAAGCAGTTAAGACATCAGTACAGGCAAGCCTAGTCTTCACCTCAGAACTGCCCAGTAGAGAGTCTGGTGTTTACAAGTACTCAAGACTTTCTAGTAAGCAAGGGAATTTTTCTGAAGTGCCCATCGCTTATTTTGCTGTTTTCCCCACAAAGACTTGTCTTGCATTAAACCAGCCCTACAACACTGTCGTTAAATGTAAGGTAGATGAACCAGTTGTGCTCTAGTTACCCTCATCTCACAGTGAACCACCCGGGGCTAGGCATCCTTTTCTTCCACAGGAAGTACTTTTTATTAGTCAATCAGCATAAATTATCAAATTACTACTCATTTCTAGATTTTGGGCAGAGTGCCACACACAGATCGCAGCAAGTGGTATGCTTATCTACTGTCAGCTGCTGCTCCTTCTGGGAGAGCACACAGAGTGAAATTTGTCCCCTTCCAGCCTGGAGACAGACCACAAGTCTCATGCTGCATGAGATAGGACAACCCATAGCTCCACTCCTCACCTTGATGTCCTGCAAGAAGATGCGTCCGCCCCTCTGATTCTGTAGCTTCATCAGTTTCTCAGCATGCTCACGTTCCTCATGCGACTGATGCCGGAAGTACTTGGCAAAGTTTTTCAGAGCCACATCATCCCGGTCAAAATAGTAGGACTGAAAAGTAAGAATTCAGATGCTCAAAACCCCAACCCTCTCACTCCAGCAGCCACATAAAGCCAAGTCCTTACTGGGACTTCAGACACATCCCTGTCAGCCCTACTTCAAGATGGCTGAAGTCCAAGCTAAGGCAACAGCAAGGCTGTGTGGCAAAACCCTTCCCTTAGTAGCAAGTTAGATTTCCCTGACTAGGATTAAATTTTAAACCCATGAACACAAATAAATGGTATTTGTGGTTCAGTTCTGAAGACACAAAAATACCGCACCAAGTTACCTGTTTTTCTGAGCACCATTGAAATGCCCTAAACACAGCAGACTTGAGAGGCCTTTTTCAAGAAGGAGAAATCATCCCTGCTTCCTTTGTTTGCCTGAGTTTGTTTACAATGATCACAAGTCAAGGTTCTGACTTGCAACACCAGTTAAGGGTGGTCAAGAACTCTAAAGTACTTCTGCAATGAAGCTCCCATGTTTCTCTAGGCTTATCAGGGATTAGACTAAGTAGTACACTTTCTACTTTGGAGGGAAAGAAAAAGTATCACATTAAAAAGACAAAAACTTAATTGAATTAAAATATGTATTCAACAGTAAATACAAGATCATATTTTTTGAAAGGAAAAAAAAACCTGTAACAGCAGTTAGAAGCCCTCACACAGTTTGTTTGTTCTTTGGTCAGAGCCATTACGCAGGATTCAGTGGAAAGCTTTGTACCAACTGCCAGTTATTTACCAGAAACTCCTACAGAATACTCTGCTCTTAACCCAACAGCCCGGAGGTTCAAGGTAAGACACTGGTGCTTGTATACCACTATCATCCATCAACATAATTATATTCAGCTTGTAGCTGAGGTTCAGAGTGTCATAGTAACACACAATCAAGCTGTAAAGTTCTACACCTGCATGCCACAACACACTAAAGTGCCACTAGAAAGTCTCAAGTTACCCGTACATCTAAAGCGCCAAGATTGCTGCATAGAGATCACAGCTGCTGTTTGGCCCAAAGTTATTAATCTCAGCTATGGCTAAAAATGGGAGTCTCATGCCAAGTGAGATATGTAAGCATAGCACCAAGGAAACCACAGTTTCCTACCAAGTCACTTCAAAAAACCATGACCGAAAAACCTTGCCTCAGAGACAAGAACGCCTGTGGGAAAGGTGCCAATCGCTTCGTTAGTCAACTCCCGCTATCCAGCCCAGCCCCAAGGGCAGAGCCGCTTGGAAGCTGCTGAGTTGTGCTGATAACAAGTCCGCCAAGGGCAACGGACAGAGCGCGGTAACTGAAGTTCGCCACCGAGATAATGGCCTCACCTATAGAAAACGAGAGGCCGCCCCACCCCCTGGGGAAGGCCGAAATGCCCCCGAGGCGGGAAGGAGGGGGGAGGAGGAAGAGGAGGAGGAAGAGGAGGAGCGCGGCTGCGCCCGCAGGCACCGCCCGGCACTCGGGACCCCCCCGCCAGCCGGTCAGGCTGCTGCGAGAGCCCAGGCACCGCCGGCACACAACCTGCGCGGTGCGGAGCCCCCGCAGGACAGGCAGCATCAGCTATGCCTTTAGTCCTTGTAAAACCCTTCCCTCATACCGCTATCCCCCCCCAACACAGCCGTCATACCTTCCCTCCCCCTTCCTCAGGAAGGTGCGACATTTCTTCCCACACCCCAGCAGGGCCCAAACATCGGGCGGGCCTGGATCTCTCTTGGGGGAGAAGCCCCACCGAGTGGGCTCGCCACCCCCCTGTCCCACCTCAACACAAGCGTTCCCGAGTAAGCCCGAAGCGCCCCGCTCCCCTTTATCCCCACATCCAGGCCCCACACCGGCACAATCCCCTGAGCAGACGGCCCCGCTAAGCTGCTCACCATGCTGAGGTACACGTAGGAAGCGTAAAGCTCCAGGTTGATCTGGCGGTTGATGGCGGCTTCGCAGTCCTGGTGGTAGTTCTGGCGCACCTGGGAAGGGGGCGCTGCCATGGCGATGCCTGAAATAACTGAATCCGGTGGGTACGACGGTGGGGTCTGAGGGGTGGCGGCGGGGCCCGAGCGCGGCCGGTTCCGTCCAAGCACTGTTGACGCAGGAACCCGCTCCGCTTCGCCTCGCCGACGCGCTCTGCCCGCCGCCCGCCCCGCGCCGCCCCTTTTATAGCGCCGCAGCGCCCGCGCGCCCCGCCCCGCCCCGCCCCGCGCGCCGAGGGGGCAGGGCCTTCCCGCCGCCCCTCTTGCTAGCCCAGCGTGACTCAGCACCTCCCCCGACGGCGCGTGCCTCGCCCTTCCCAGCCCGCGGTGGGCGGGGCTTCCACCCCCCCCCTTCCCACAGCGCCGGCCAAAGCGGGGGGGGGGGGGCCATCACCCCCCCCGCCCCCTGCACCCCAAAACTGCCAAACCTCCCCCGGCCAGGTTTAGCCGACCCCAGTCCCAACCTAAATGTGAAGGCCGGAGGTGTTTCCTCGCCATTACACGGGGCTCCCACCCCACAGGGAGGGAGCAGGCCTGGGGCGGAGGCCCCTGGATCGAAGGCCCTCGTGGCCCTGTGTAGACCAAGATGTGTTTGTTCAACGAAAAACAGCACAGAGCTTTAAAACCTTAATAGTAAACATTCGAGCTGCTCAATACAGCGTTAGGATGGAAGGAATTCATGCGGTGGTGGATGGTTCTTTTCCCCTTTCGCTTACTCTGAAAGCGGTCATTTGGACTGGAAACCAGTAAAAGCTCAGCTGGGTGTCAATATCAGCTGCTGGCTCTGACTTGCCAGAGTCTCTCTCAGTGGTGACGCAGGTGAGTTTCCACATTTCCTCCTTTCAGCAACCAGGTCTTCCTTTTAGATACTGCCTCAAAAATGCTCCTAAGAAATGCAAGAAACGATTAAATACAGGTGAAAAACCTTGATTACCCCGATGAGCCAACGAAATCCATGCAGACAAACATGGCTGAGCAGCACCATCACCCTTCAAAAATGCTCCAAGTTATTAACAGGCACCTGCAGCGATGGCTCTTGCTGTTTGCTAATGATCTGGGGAGGGAAGCACCCTGGATGTTAGCACCAATCATGACTAAAGGCACCATACACAAAAAGCTGGTGAAAAACGAACATTTCTTGCCCTCCGATGTTTGATTTGATGGATGGTGGGATTTAAGATAGTCAGCTATCTATAGTCAGCTCAAACATAATGCTCAATTATAAAGAAGTAATTGAGAAATCAAAGGTCAAATGGAAAAAACCTGAGCCTTCTGATAATGAGACGATTATTTCAGCTGGTTTTAGTACTACCATGGTCACTCAGTTTGTGTGGTCATTTATTTTCAATAAACATTGGATTTGTTTACTTTCTGGTTTCTAAAATTTTAAGCAGATAGGAAGTGCAACCTTGAGGGCGGAGATGTCCTACTTAAACTGAGAACATCCCATAACAGCAGGCGCCCAAAATCTGGGCTTTTACTAAGCCAATGTTAATGTCGAAATTCATCAAAAATATTTCAAGTCACTGAGCCTGTAAACTCAGATTAAATCAACTTTCCTCTAACCAGTTCTTTCTACAAAGTTTTAGTTGATCTCTGAACTTTCCTGGTAACGTGTGAATTCCTACACATGACTGCATAGCTGTGTCTGCGTGTAAAGGACACCGCAAGGCTTGTGTCAGCACAACAGCACTTTTTGAGGCACCCTGAACACCTGAAGAAACAGGCAGTCTATGGCTTCCTTTGTTTTACTGTTTTCTGTTGCTTGTGTCAGTTAACCATCAGAAGTAATTAAGATCTGTAAGTTAACGTGGGTCATACCTATTGCTTCAGCAGGCTGCCAGGTACATTTGAAATCTCCTGTTCTCCTCCCACACAAATGCTTATGTAAAAAAAAAAAAAAGTTATCACTGCTGGGCAGACTTGCATTACTGTTTCTTGCATTACTGTTTCATACTGTAGTATTTGTAGTATTTTCACCAGCTTGCTGTTACCTCAAACAAACTAGACATTTGGCTGAAGAGGCTTACCAAAAGTTAGGAGTTGACTTCCTGAAACACACACACATGTATAACTTGACAGTTCATACTGGCAGTTCATTGCAGAGTACATTTCAGTATTCCTAAAGACTAACCTTGACCCTACAAAACACTAAACAATTTCTTTTATATTACATTTGCTGTTCATGCTCTCTTTCCACCTAATCTCTTTGCCTGTGACTAACAAAGGCACACTTGGAACTATGAGAAGAAAGTTGCCCAGCAACTTAGAGATTGCAAGCTAATGTTGTTTATTTTTTCCAATCCTCATTATATTGTTTCATGAAAAGGCTGTGCAACAGCACAGTTTGCAAGTAACTGAGCAAAAAGTCCATTAATAATAGCAGTATTTCCTCTGTAGTTTGGACAGTCTGTGCCACTCGTGATTAAATGTCAGTAACATTAGGGAAGTCCTATATTCTGCTTTCTGGATCAATTGCAAGTCCCACAATTATATATTATCTTTGATGATAGCAGATTTACGTGGCCAGAATAGGGCACTCTGGATTGTACAGCCATGGGTCATGATATCTTGGTGACCAACATGAAGAATGTTCAGCACTCTGGTCTTCTAAGAGTTCAGCTTCAGCTCTACCCAGACCTCTTCTGTTGATTGTGCAACTGACTTTATCAAACTACTGTCACATTGTGTTTTAACTTTGACTTTATTTCATACTGTTTTCCTATGGCTTGGGTTAAGCCTTCTTTTATCCTGTGCCTTTCTTCCTGAAGAATGCATTTCAAGCATTCTTTGGACGAAGCCTGCTAAAAGCATTACCATACTCAGGCTGGGGTCCCCATCAAATGACATTCACATTCAGTAATTGCAAGCTCATTTTTTGCATCTGACACTGAGTGGCACACTACTTTCTATCATATTATTTCCAGTAGCTAATAGTTAATTTCACGCCTGACCATTATTCATTAAACTATTCAAACTAGAGGGGGGGATCCTTGCCTTTCTCATTCAAATTCAATAGATTAAGGATTTGGTGTATGCTGGAAAGAGAGCCTGGTAATCCAAAATACTTTTTTCAGTACACTTTTACACACCAGCATCACAGCTGTCCAGGGACTGATCCATCCTCCCAGCAAAGCGCATGCACAGCGTTGCTTTGAATTCATGTCAGCTCTCAGCTGCTTCATTGGCCTGAAGCAAAGGCATGCTTCATGCTGCCCACAGGCCAAAGTCAATGTATTGTCTGCCTACACAAGCTTCAAATTGTTGAAGACAATCCCTGTTTTCCCTTGGACAAGATCCCATCAGAAACAATAGAGAAAGCTCTCTTGTTTACAGCTTAGCTATTGTACACAGAGCACAGACCCAAACATCAGCCAATTCAGGGACAGTAATGCTTAGCTTGCTCATATGACAGCTGGAAAGGAGAACTTAAGTGTGAAAAAATAATCAGAGCTTCTTTGGTGAAGGTTTCCCTATATATACAGAAGATGATTAAGTCAGAGAACTGGTGGATAGTGGTCAAGATATACCTAGGTGCAGAAAAATCCACCAAGACTCCGTTTGCACACACCTCAGAGTATGTCAGCAGAGTCACACATCGTGTGTGTGTGTGCACGGGCACACGCGTGCGCCTGTCTGTCTGTCTGAGGGAGTCCCAGCCTGGGCCAGGGGTAAATAGTTGTTAGTTTGGGAGCCCAGAGAGGTGTTTTAAGAGGGCAAGACACATGGTTAGTGCAAGTTTACACAGACAGGGCCATGCATAGCACCATGCAGCAAAAGCATTTGACATTGGCAAAGACTTTGCATAGGGTAAGGCCTAGGGTATGCTATTAAAAAAGGGGCAAGGTTCCGTGACTTTTAGATTCACTTTAATATCATCGATACTGACTCTACCTGCGCCTTTCTTGGGTATGACTCTTCCAAACGATGGCAGTGATCTTACTGTGGTTGAAAATAAAATTTTTGAACAGATACTGGAAAATATCTGCATTAAGTAAATTCTGAGCTGGTAAAAACAGAAGCCAGATTTTTGCTGATACAGTCCCTTAGCAAAAACCTAGCATATTACTTAGGCATCCAGCTCAATGTTCAACAAGAGGGCTCCCTTGGTGTGAGCAGAGAGCTCACTGTAGCTGGACAAGCCAGAATGTTCAGGTGTGTGCAAAATTTCATTTATCTTCTGTAGAAATGGTTCCCCTCTATCTTTAAAATGCCTGCTTTTTTTTCATGTTAGTTTAATGGCTAGAATAACAACAGATCTGAGTTTAAAATCAACAAGTGTTCCGAATCCAGTGAACAAGAGAGAGCTGAATATGCCTCAAATATTGCATCAACAAAAATACAGTAACCTTTTTTCAAAGCTCAAAGTCCTCTAAGTAAGATAAATTGTGCATCCAGTCAAATATTTGTTATGGAGAACTTCCATTCCACCCACAAACTTCAGTGTAATTCAGCTCACTGACTTTATGTAAACACAAAAGCAACCCTAAACTTGGCTCCAAGGTTGATCATGTGTCTGGAAATTTGATACTAATCTCAACCGTGAGTTTTGAAAGCCGTTTACTAAAAACATCTGGGATCCACTTGTTCTTGTAAGATACCCTACAAATGGAATCACCATCAACTGCAAACTCCTCCTCTAGCACCTTGGGCAAAATTTTGTGCAAATTTTTCTGTCATTTCTTCTGGGTGCTCAAATTTCTCCATGTGGAAACCTCAGGTTTTAGGCAACAGGTTTTCACTGAGTACTTACGGCACAGAATGCAAATGACTGGGTTACGCAGAACTGCTAGTTCCTGAAAACACAGTCCTAAAACAGAAAGACAAAGGATATTTGAAGTTTCTCTAGGAAATTCGCTTAGAAGACAACTGAACACTAATAGGAAAAAGGTCCCAAAGACAAAATAATCTCTAATAGTCTATACAACAGGATTTTGTAGACAAGTAATATAAAACCCATTTTAGACAAAGATTTTCTAAGTCGTGTTACAGTTTTCTTTTCTCTCTTGGAACATTTTTGCACAGTCAAAGTGAAATGCCACAGATTACAATTCTCTAATTTGTTCAGAATGCTCTTTTAATTTTTCTTATTTGACATGCCTCTAAAAACATGCTTAGAGACAAGAGAGTGAGGAAGAACAATGTTAATAATACAGTAATTGTCTGCCCAGCATGGCCAGAAGCAGAACTTGGTGAATTTACTAGCATGTATCAGCCCCATTTAACCGAATTTCAAGACTGACTCCACAATCTGTGGCTGAAAAGGTCTAGCTCTGATCCCAGTGACAGCCTGTGCACTAAGCTGACGTAATGTAGCTTTCACAAGACACATTGGCCAAGTAGCAAAAGCCACAATTAGTTTAATGTTGACATTCCACCACAGGCCACAATCCACAGCATTTGCTCTACTGTCATCATCCTCTTGTAGTGTCATCTACTTTTTTCCCCTCTCAGATTTACAAAGTCTTAAAAAGAAGGGAATGAGGAGGTATAGTTGTCATTCCCTGTTTTTGTTGTACTTAACTTTTTCCTCAAATACTGAAAAGCTGGGGGAAAACAACAAATGTGTTTGCAAACAGAACCATACAGCTAAAGTCAACAACCACAGGGAAATTTCTCAATACACCGAAAATCACCTCCTTCCTATCGTGAATTCCCCTGCAAAACACTGGTAAGCATTCAAGCCTCCATGAATGATCGGGCAACTTTCATTCTGAGTAGCATGTATGAGCAAAATGTAATTTTTTAAAGATGAGGTTTCATTTGGGAATCTATCAAAGAGACAAACTTTAAACAGGTGTCTATCCCCTCTATCCCTCAGGCTGTCAGCTGAGGCCATCAGTTAATTTTGTGGGGATGCACAAGAGTTGGAGTCGGCACAGGAACAGCACTATGCCTGGCCCCATGTGTGACACAGGGAGCCCACGTGCTCTCAGCGCTGTGCTGTAGCACACCGTAGGGTCGTTAAGCAGCAATTAGTGGTGGCACTGAACTTGTCAGCAAGAGACAGAGACTGGTGAGGGAAGTAAGGCAGCAGTACAGCAGATCTGAGGAGGAGCCATGAAGCTCTTCCAAAGCTTCCCTATCCCATGACTGCGCCCATAAAGCAGGCTCCCCATCTGCCAACGCATGCTCGTATTTTTAATTATTGCTCATCCCCCAGATGCCATTTTGACAGTTTGTGTAGCATCAAGTTTGAACAGACATTATACAGCGTTAAGCCTTCCAGAGTAGGTGGTGTTTGCTTTTATATTTAGCCACCCAAAAAGGTGCAGGCGGACAAATGCTTTCAAGCATGATGAGAAGAAACAAGCTTTTACAGGGAACTGGCAGTTAAACACCAGCTTAAAGAACATGCACCAGCCCGATAAAGCACCAGCTCCACCACAAAAACAAGCAGCAGCCCATGTCATGATCTCTCGCAGGCAAGACATGCTGATGGAGGGGGGCACCTCCAAACTGCTGCTGTTGAGGTCTCTCCAGGAACTCATTTATTTCATGGCATATTTAGAGGAAGGGAAGAGATTAAATCGTTTTAGTGGCTTAGAAGAACTGGAGGGATTTTCTCTATAGAGGTGAGGCATAGGCTGGTGAGGGCAAGTAAAAAGCAGAGGGAGTCTTCTGAGAGTCTGTGGGAAAAGCTGGATCCTGCCATGCTGTGAAGTGACACTGAAAACACCCATGTGGTATATGCAGCTGCGAGGCAGGCACAGCTCCGCAGGCTCCACACGGACAGCCACTCGCACACCTTCTCTGCTGGGTGTCTTTTCCTCCTAAGCCACCTCCAGCCCCTCGCCGCCAGGGTAAAAATATTTAAAAGCAGTTCAAGGGGCTCAAGTGCTCCAGGTGCTCCCTGCCAGCTACTGTTGAAGTGCAGAGTATTTGCCCCTCCAAAGTCACCTCTGGGTGAGCTGGACACAGCTCCTTCCACAACCAGAAGCAGCTGGTGGCGAAGCGATCCACCGCTGCTTTCCCGGTGCCATAACCACTTCTGCCCCACACACTGAACAAACCAGGCAAAGGGAGACCTTAGACCAGACCTTAGAACCTGGTTTTCCCTTTTCAAATTTACTCCACCACAGCAATTGTGGGGAAAAAAAAAAAAAAAAAAAAAAAAAAGCAGCAATAAAACTGGACAAAGAGAGAAATAAAATGGGGAAAACAGTCAACAGGCTCTATTGGGGCAAGACCTGACCTTGATACTAATACATAGGATCAGATATGAGGACCATGTAGAAGTCATCTTCAACTCAGCAGATGTTGGACCGTGCCCACAGATAGGAACATTTCAGCAACCTCTAAAACAGTTACAGGCCACCCGCACCATGCACTCAGCTAGATAACATGGAAGGGCAACTACAGGAGCATGCGCTGCTGTAGAGAGGAGTATACAAACTCCTCAGCAATCACATCTGCCTGTAGCAGGTGCTCTGTTGAACAGACTAGGAAGAATCATTAAACCCAGGCAGACCACGAGCCTCTTAAACTTTGGCCATCAGCTAATGTTGCCCTGTGGTTTTGGTCAGTGTGCTGGAAAGATACTCCCACTAAAAGCTGTTATTACCAGTCTCAAAGAGCAAGGGTTTCAGACTTTTTTAGGAGAGCAGCCAGCTTCATTTCAGATTTAAGACAGCTGGAGGAATGCTCTGCCTGGTTTAAGGAATCAGTCCCTCACCTCAGTTGCTCTATGTTATGAGTAGGCTTGCTCAGTCATGCATGGCCACACTGCCCAAAACCTGTCTAAATAGGTAGTGATGACCAAGACTGAAACCAGCTAAATCAGGAACTTTCCAGTCAGACAAGAAAAAAAAAAAAGATTTTCGCTCCACAGTTATCTAGCACAGGCTGGACTCCCTGCCTTTTCTTTGATGCTCTTTGTTGCTTCTAAAAGCCATTGTGAAGGGACACAAGCCACAGGACAGCAGTAGGCTCTGAGTAAAGCTACACCATGCAGCTGGAACATTCACACAGCTTGAGGCTGTCAAAAAGGAGAGACTGCATTCCTCACACACACACACAAACACCTTATTTGCTTCTTTTCCCCATCTCCAGCCACCTTGCTTACTTCACACTAGCTTCAGTTGTTCATCAGGGTCTCTAGGGGCAAGTTCAGCTCATGAACCTAGCAGAAAACAGAAGAGGAAAAGTCAACCATTTTTGGCTACTTCCTAGGGTTGGCTTGGCCAATGGAGGGATCTAACAAGCTCCAGAGTCAGGTGCAGGGTGGGAGGACAGCAGGCTGCTCGATCAGCTCAAGCATTCAGGTTATACCTTCGTGGTGAGGTGGATGAGGGTGCTGGCCAAGCCCCGTAGAAATGGGAAGCAGAAGCAGGGGGAGGCAGAAGTGAATTGCTTCAAATGCCACAGCCAGATCCTCAAGAGCTAATATAGGCCCTTTCTGTAAGCAGATGGTGCTTCCTCACACCTGCTGTGGCCAAAACACTTGTTCCCCAAACTGCATGGGCTATAAATCCTGTGCCTAATTTGGTCCATGTAACCTCCTGTTTAGACAAGCCCTCTGAATTTCTGCTGGCTGTCATGATCCCACCAGAACACCTCCGCAAAAGAAACTGAAGTTTCCAGTGTGTTTGTGTGTATGTGCAAGCCAAGAAAGAAAAAAAAAATCCACAACAAAACGAGAGGCAACCACAGCCTTGCTCACAGGGGTCAGCTGGTGCAGGTCTGCAATGGCAGCAAGGCACAGAGCAGGGTTAGGACTGTCAGTGTTGCAGGGCAGATGGAGATGAGACATATCGAGGAGACGGCTCACAGCCAGCCGTTCCTCAGACAGGGATTTGTGCTGAAACAGCAAAAGCTGAACACCTCGAATTTGGCCAAGATGCCAGGACACTATGAAGCAGTGAAGATGTTTAATCAGGCCCAAAAGGGAAGCCGCTGTAATGAGTACTCCTACAAAGCACTTCTCCAGTCAGGAGGTGTAGATTGAGCAACAGGCTGACATCAGCTAAAATAACAGGATGGTGGAGGGAGCGGCTCAGATGCTAAACCATGCGGATGTTACTTAGGTCACCAAGTAAAACATACATTCTGATTGGGAAGAAAAGCCAGAATTGCAGCATTGTTACTTAATCCAGGAAACTTTGTCAGTAAAATTCAGCTGTATGAACTGGCTCAGCATGACCATGCAAAAAAGCTACCAGTCTTTTACTGGAATTCATAAGCGACTGCATCCCTAGTCACAGCGAGGCTTAAGTAGCAGTGAAGACTGCCTGACACAGGCAATTCCTCCTTCTTTCCCTGCTCCTGTAGCCTCACTCTAGCAGAGCTGCCCTGGAGAAGATACCGTGTCAAGTTCAGGTCCTTGCCAGGCAAGGAGTACACACCCCAGCCCTTGCTCACTCATTATCCCGAGGGCCTCACTTGCAGAAGCAAGGGTCAAATGAATTTTCCCTCACACCTCGTGATTATTTAACTCCCACCCTTACCACACACCTCTTTGATCAGTCAGTTCAGATCTGCAGACAAGGACAAGGCTGTTTCACTGCCCTGTTAAAAAAACAATTTTGGATTTAAGATACCCAATGAGCCAGAATATCCTTTGCCAGTACTCATGACTGGTCTAAACAGTAGACAAGTGATATTTGTGGATCCTGCTGTTCAACCATAAAGTAGCATTAAGGCAGCACATGAGTCCCTACAAAAGATTTCCACTGTTTCCCTAGCTTCTTTATTTGCCCAGAAACTCACTTGTTAAGAAAAGTCTATGTTTACTCTCTGCTTTCTTCATCTTTTCATATACTTCAGAGTCACTAGGGTCTACCTCCACCCCCATAAATGTGAACATTTCAAGAGAACAGGGTGGACCATGGTTGTAAGCCTAGTAAAGGAAAGAACATCCACTTCCAGTGTTTTCTACTGAAAACCCTTCTTTGCATCATCAGCTTAGACCTGCTTGGAAATCCCTGTGCCATCACAAACTTCCTCAGGTGGGAAGGGTTCAACACTTTCTTGCTCTACTCTAAAGGCCAGAAAAGCATCTTGATCCAGAAGTGGCTCGGTACAGCAGTACTTCCTCAACTACTTCAACCTAACCTGGCCCACAGTCACATCACAGTAACACACCTGCACAGAGGCCTATGATAACAAAGCTGACAAGCTAGGAACACAGCTGAAAATTTAAAAGACTGAAAAGAAGTAAGGAAGGCAATTGGGAATCTGTTTCTACAGCCACATCCAGCATAAGAAACACCAGTGCATGAAGAAACTGAGGAAGAGAAAGTGACACCATCATTACATTAGATCAAATGGAAACTTTCTCTTCTTGTACTGAGTCCTTCAGAAGTGCCTTCTTCCAGAAACAATTGGTTTTGCCATATCACCCCCAACCATAATCACACAGACTTCTTTTTGTTTCCGTTTCTACTTTCCTCTTAGGTGGGAATATCAGGATTGAGCAACAGCGCCTATGAAAGCCACTAAACCCTAAGGGCTAGGTATCGGGAAGCAGGCAGAATCTTTTCCAGATCAGCACTTGACCTTTATTCATTTTGCTTCCTGAGAACAAGATAGGATTTAATTTTCAGGCACCATCTTTTGTCTGATGTCTGCAGTAACCAAACTAAGAAAGGCACTATTCATTTGCCAAGAGCAAATTTTAAAAAGCATCTTTTTTTGCCTTCGAAAACTAGAGGATTGTCCTTGCATTATACCACAAGTCAGGGGATGTGTGAAAGGTTACAGCACTTAGCTTTCATTTCAGAGTTCAGTAGTCTTGTGAAGAACACCGTCCTTCACAACTCTTTCTAGGAAGATTTCAGAAACTTTAACACTCCCATATTACTTACAGTGCCAGGATTAAAGTCAACAGCTAGCACACTGAGAAATTGGTCATAACTCCCAGCACCTCTCCTCCTCCCATTTCAACCCCTTCCCCTTCAAAACACAGAGGTTTAATAGAATCTGGGGGAGGAAGTACAACAGAAAGCTGCCAACTGCCAGTGATGCCTTCCAGTATCATTACCATTTGCATAGCTAACACACCTGCCTAATCCTGTCATCGTAAAAAAAAAGCTCATTTTCCTATAAGCACTTTCCACTTTGTTGGACTTCATATACATTAGCTCAAGCTGTACGACTATGTCATAACTCATCTGAATCTTCTTTCCCTTAGAAAACCAATCCGAGTGACACTTCCACCTCATCTGTTTGCCCAAGGCTGCCTGTAACATCAGGGCATCTCCCTGCTCTCAAGCCTACGCCAGCCTGGGACCCAGAGCTCTTCCAGTTCACTGTGACCTCAACTTGCCATTAAAGCAAGGAAACATGCCCTGCCAGGCGGTGGGGCCAAAGCGTGTCACCAAATAAACACTCAGCTGTGAGAACCAGGTGGTCACTTAAGTATTTGTACCAGCTCTAGGCCTCTGGTGTCTGTCTGTGGGAAACAATGGTAAATGAGTGAGGCGGACTGGTACAGCATTGAACTGCCCTTCCCCACCTCCCAGCCCGGCTGCTCACCCCCATGGCCAGCGGGGACACGTGAAACACAAGCCAGCACCCACCCCCTCACCCGACAGGCCCGGGAGCGGGAAGGGCCAGGCGAGGCGAGGCAAAGGAACCACCACGGCACGGCCTCCCTCCAGGCAACATCGGGGCAGCTCGGGCCAGGCCTGGGGCCCGGGACGGAGCTTTCGCATCGCTGGGGAGGCCTCGAACCCGGTGGGGCCTCGAACACGTGGCCAACAGCCATCTTGGGGGGGGGGGGAGCACCGGCCCGCGCTGCCGCAAGGGGGCGCTGTCGGCGGAGGAGCGCCCGGCTGAGCCAATCAGAGGGGCTAAAGTGAGCGAGGGGAAGGGGCAGGCGAGGCGCATGCGCCGCTGCGCCCGCTCCCCCGGAGCACGCTGGGAGATGTAGTCCCTGCCCTGCGGCAGCCCCCCCCCCCCCCCCCCCCCCCCGTATAATTCTCTCCCCAGGGTCACTCGGGGGCCTGCAAAGTACTTCCCGGTGTTCGCCAGCGCTGCCCTCGGATGGTAGCGGAGGTCCCGGGCTCCGCAGGGCCGACCCGGTGTTGCCATGGGGATCCGGCCTTCGTGTCGTAGTGGTGCTTACGTCAGCACGGCGACGCCGCGCGCTGCATGCTGGGAAATGTAGGCCCGCCGAGGAGAACGAGGGTTGTGGCGGTGCTGGGGCCCGGCAAACCCCTGCGCCAGGAGCGGGGAGAGGGGGAGCCCAGGCAGCCGCCAGCTCTCGAGTTGGGTTGTCCAAGGGCTCTGAGGTGAGGGGGAGCCTCCCCAGCCGGGTCGGGGCCGTCAGGCCCATGGTTTTCCCGTGGCGAGAAGCCCAGCGGCCTGTGCATCGCAGGGACGGTGCGATGATTATCAGTGGTGAATACACAGGAGTGGCAGCCCGGATTTAACAAGCATTTGCACAGGCACTCCTCTGGTGGGACACTGAAGAGCCTCTGCTGACCAGGCCGCCCTCGGCCTCTTCCTCCTTCCTTGAACTGAAGGGCACCTTTGCCAAGCTGCCATCATCCGCCAAATCCAACACCGCCACACTGATGGCAGAACTGCAGAGATAACTGGCAGACTGCTTCCCTATTTCCTTTGTGATTATAGTAATTTCCCTGCTGGAATTTGTCCTTTTGGCTCCGTGAGTTACTAGCAGCTCCAGACTGAGCAGTCTGGCTCTGCCTCTAATTGCATTCCAGCTTCCTACAGACCATCTCACAGCTCTTTCCACAACTTGGTTTTCTCGGCAGCCTGAGCCATGGTTACACAGTTGTGCCATCTTAGAGTTGGACTTTGGACTCTTGACACAGAGGGAGCTGAAAGCTGGAGAGCACATGAAAGGTGGGGGGGTTACACAGAGGCTTTTACAATCTGTAGGAGGAAGGTAAAGAGGAGCACACTTGTCATATCTTCTTAATGGAAACTGCACCAAGTACAGCATGTTGAAACTTCACAGAAGTTGTTAAATTGCATCTTCAGTTTTAGAACTAAACAGTCATTGCTGACATTTGTACCTAATGAGCACACACACAAAATTTTCTTCCTCTGAGTTCACTAACCTGAGAAATTGCCATTTTTTAATCTTTTTACTTACAAGAAAATCACTGTGAAAATACTCTTCCCTCTACTGTCCTCCTTAGGGCATCCTTCACCTCTTTGTTCCTCAGGCTATAAATCAGGGGATTCAGCATGGGAAAGACAACAGCATAAAATACAGAGATCACTTTGTCCGTGCCCAGCGAGTAGCTGGAGATGGGCCGTAAATATGTGAAGAGGAGGGAGCCGTAGAATAACCCAACAGCTATCAGATGGGAGATGCAGGTGTAGAAGGCTTTGTGCCTGCTATCTGCCACGTGGATCTGTAGGATGGTGCTGAGGATGCAGGCGTAGGAGCCAGCGATGGTCAGGAAGGTGCTGGTTTGTATAAAGCCACACAGAGTGAAGAGGAGGACCTCATTGATGTGCGTGTTGGAGCAGGAGAGCTCCAGCAGTGGGGGAATATCACAGAAGAAATGGTTGATCACGTTGGAGCCACAGAATGACAACGTGAATGTGAAAGATGCGTGCACCAGCGAGGTCAGACCCCCGCTGAGATAAGCCCCAGCTACCATGGAGGTGCAGACCCTGCGGGACATGGCAACGGTGTAGAGAAGAGGGTGACATATGGCCACGTAGCGGTCATAGGCCATCGCAGCCAAAATGAGGCACTCGGCATCAGCGAAGGCAGCAAAGAGAAACATCTGTATTGCACAGCCAGTTAAAGAGATGGTCTTCTGTTGTGCTAGCAGATTCACCAGCATCTTGGGAGCAATGGCAGATGAACAGCTAAGGTCTAAGAAAGCTAAATTGCTTAGAAAATAGTACATAGGGGTATGAAGGCAGGTATTATGCTGGATAAGCACAATGAGGGAAGCATTCCCCACCAAAGTGCTGGCATAAATGAGTAGGAGGAGCCCAAACAAAGGTATCTCCACCTCTGGACAGTCAGTAAAACCCAAGAGAATGAAGTCGGTCAGTGCGGTGCAGTTTTCTTCAGGCATTTAATTACCTTGTCTTTGGCTTCATACATGTAGGATTCATCAGGGGTCCTAGTGGGTAGGCAGCACACAAACACATTACATCCTTTGGAAGACAGAGGTAGTGGAACTGTAAGCATCTCACCCAGTATCAGAGGGGAAAACCAGTGGCTTAGGTGATGCCCACTGAAAGGAAAATTTAGGAGGGCGTTCAAAGAACAGGCAGTTACAAACACACTTTATATATTAAATTCCTTCCTTTATATTCCTTTCATATATATATGAAAGTGGACCTCAGATGGGATTTTATTTAAGAGCTAGACCATAGTGCAACTACAGAAGAAACTTGGTATGATCTATCACTTGAGGAAAAACATATTATTTGAGTATAACAGCTACCACACATTTACCTGTGTGACCAGTAGAGTAAGGAGCTCAGGCACAGTTAATAATGACCTTTCTGAGGCAGCAGTGAAACTGAACACTAGAAAAAATGGATTGAAATGCTGGAACATAAACTTTTTTTTTTTTTTTAGGCGAAAAGACATAATTAATTTGGAACAAACACAAATCATTGAGTTTAAAATTAAATTTTTAGACTGCTGCATTTGATGATCTTTTTCAAGGTCCCTCACCCTTGGTGAAGTCTTGGTGTATCCTAAAATCTGAATAATTTTCTGGATGTGACTGCTTACTCCAGAAAGTGTCTGGGGTGACTCGGATCATGACATACGTCCCCCAGTTAGAGTCCTAGAATAAGGTGACAAGTTCCACAAAAATTCAGTTGTGTTTTATTTTTATCTGAGACCAGTTAAACAGAGACCATGTAACATCACCATTAATTTTTACACTTATCACAGGCAATTTGAGAGATTTCTGGTGAAAATAAAAAAATGTTTCTGCCCTGAAAAAATATTCCATGGTTACGCACATGTAGCTGTTTCTTCCTATTTTCAGCTGTTAATCATACTCAGAGGTTGAGGCGCAGGAATCCTAGCAACTGCTAACAATTCAGTGGTCTGTGATAAAGACCTGCAAGAGATTTCAATTCCCAGATCGAAATTTAGGTGCAATAATTAAGAAACAAAACCAAACCAAACCTCCCCCCTTTTTAAATATATATGCATAATAATTTTTTTCTTTTGTTGTATCATGATGCAGCAATTCTTTTCCTTTAGTGCATCTGAATTTCATTCAGTCAACAAGGCAACTGACTGGGAACAATTTCTACACAACTTCCCAAATGGAAGGAAATTTTATGCATTAGAAGACTTACGTGCTAGGGAAATATTTCTTTTTTTCCTAGATGCAGGAAATGTTTCTTCTGGGGAATGTCACAGATTTTATATCTTCCTTTTGGACACGGGAGACACTGATGTTCTCAAGGGAAGAGCAGAGAAAACAATTAAAATGCTACTGATGTTGTTTTAGTGTGGAAATGTTTAAATGAAACGATATGCTCTAAAGATACCGTATGGACTCTTGGAAGTGTCCATGTACCCTGGGATCAGGTGAGGAAAGCCAAAGCCCTGCTCTGGTTGCCACCAGAGCAGCGTGGTCTGGTGGAAGGTGTCCCTGCTCATGGCAGGGAGTTGGAACTAGATAATCTTTAAGGTCCCTTCCAACCCAAACCATTCTATGATTCTATGAAATGCTTTGACTGGAAACCCATAAACAGTATTTTTTTAAAGCATCAAAACAGTGCTAAAATGATGATGGATGTTTTGGCAATATAGAGTCCCAACCTGTGATCTGGATCCACATACACAGGGCCACTGTGACCTTGAAGCAACTGCTTTTTCAAAGCATTTCAAATGCACCTCAAAGTGATTGTGACAATTTAGAAAATTAAATTCCAGCAGTCATTAGAACTTTTGGTAACATAATTATGATCCTATCAAATTAAAAGGTGCTGGTTCTCACTAGCTAAGGTCCCTATATCCTACAAAAATTATACACTCAGAGGAAGATTTAGAACAATTTAACATGTTACTTTACTACGTACGTTAAGTAGTTAAGTTAATCTCTTTCATTAATATCAATTTAGGGTGGTTTTTTTTTTTTAAAGGAGCTAATTCTTATTCTTTCATAGGAGAGTTGCGGTATTAATTGACTGAATAAGAATATCAAGCAGCTATCTAAGTGGACAGATACAATTAAAAAAGGTTTCATTTCAGCTGCTCTTCACTAGCAGGTATCTAACTTGTTTGACAAATGTACAGCTGATATATTTTTCTGTGAGGAAACTTGAATAACTCAACATTTTTAAGCTTTATTGCATTGCTTGCCTTTGCCTTCCTTCTATCTAGTTCGTGGGTACAATGGAGGGCATATATATGTTCACAGGCAGGCACTTAAGGTCTTACGGTTTCATTTCTTCTGAACCTGAGACATTCCTCCCAGTAGTGTCCAATAACATCTAAATGGGATGAGGACAACTTTGAATGGCACGCAATTTTTGTTGGGCATAACACCAGACCTCAAAGGCTTTGGAGGTCAGAGGAACCCTAAAAACACATGAAAGTGCATCTTAACTGGGTTTAGGCATCTAAAAGTTATTAATCTAAATTAGCTGGGCTCTTTTAGCTATCATTGGCAAGAAATAGACTCTTCCAAAGGACCACTCATCCCATCGTAAAATAAGTTTCTAAGGAAAATGGCATGTATTGCTTTCTGCAGGTATCTCTCACCCTCCCTACACTGACTATAAAATAAGCCCAGATGGCTAGGTTAGCCTTGCATAGCTCAATTTTATGCTGCTGAAGTTATACAAAATAGACCCTCCCCTTCCTATCCCCATACTCTGTCCCTCAGCACTTACGCAGAACAGAGCTTGAAGCTCTGGGGTATGAGTTCAGATGACACCCCTGAGGCAAGACCCTAGGTATTGACCAAAACAATCGCATGGGAGGAAAGCAGAACCCTGCAGCAGAACCAATTTTTATTTCTCCTATTTCAGCAAACTGACTATGAAGACATGGGAAAGTGCCATGGAGGTTTCCAGTAGCCAGCAATGGAGGTATTTGGAACTTCTGAAGCTCTGGGCACAAGCTAAACCATGACACATGACAGATGTAATGGATGCTCTGGTTTGGGTGGGGAGTGATGTGGGAAAATGCCTTCTGGAGGAATATGGGAAAATTACCATGTTTGGATTATTTTTCATCTCTGCTTTTTCATTTGATATTCTTACTATGGGGTTCACCACTCAAACAATTAAAAATTACTTATCTTAGCCTAACTTCTAGACTACTTCTGTAATCCACGTAGAGAAATAATCACTCAAATCCTAAAGTATCCAGAGTGCAAACATCTATATATATGGGGACTGCTTATCTGACTTCAGGAGAGGACTGTGTATCTCTCTTCTGATCCAATTGTGCTTTCATGGACCAGTCATGAGTCTAGTATTAATCAACTATCTCAGATGACTAGACTGTAAATCAGTAAAAATACATCCTAATGGTCCAATAGGGAAGACTGCCAGTGATGTAAACTATCTTTAGATCTAATAAGGAGAATGCAGACTGAGTTTCATCTCGCATGTGTTGGTATTGTTTCATGAGGGCCAGCAAAAACTTGAAATAATTATTACCCTCCCTTCAAGTCAGCTCCTTCTAGCCCTCATACAAAGGCTGATCATTTCATGAGGCCAGCAATCCTCTGCGGCCCGTTGCTCTGTATGACCCCATGACTTAAACAATTTTTGTCCAGAGAGAAAACGTCATGTGTGTGAAAACACAAAAAGAAAGCTCCAACTTATCGTCAAAATAAATGTTAATGTTACCTAGAGAAGAACATGAATTCTTTGCTTATGTTCTGGAGGGTTTTTTCATTGTTGTTATTTTCTTTTTCCTAATGAGCTCTGTATTCATGAACCAAAGACCTCAGCAGACTGCAACCATTGCATCCCTCAATGGGATCCCTCTGGGACACAGAGCACTTGGGGGAGGTTGATTGTGGGAGTTGCTTGTGAATACTTTGCCATTCCCCCGCTGACTGTGGGTATCACCTCATGGGCAGTCAGTGCCAGACGAGGAGGGGCAGAATGTGCCAACAGCTTGATCTGTAGTCAGAGCTTCTCTAAATGCCATTGTGTGTCCAGCTTTCTAGCAGCATTTGTTCCTGAGGAAAAGAAAGCAACCTTTTTAAGGTTAGTTTCCAAGGTAGGAAACATAACCATAGCCTGAAATACTATAAAATCTGACAGACTGTTAATTGTATCACTGTTTTATTCTCTATCCTTACTCAGTACTTTAAATCTTGCACAGAGAGTGCACATAATTGCAGTCTATGCTCATATACACAACAGTAAAAAAATATAATGAATTTACATATAAGGAAGCGTAAAAGTAAAGTCTACCAAAAAAATAATGTAGTCAGAAAGGAAAATTGTTTTGACCTGGATTCTTTTTCTTATTTTGAAAAACAGGAGAATAAATACTTGTGAATGTCCATGTGGCTTCTTTTCCTAAGATGTGGAGACTTTTGGACTCTTGCTCCTGGAAGTTTGTACTTAGAGTGACAAATGACATTCAGGTCAGTACTCCACAAGAGAGGTCCCTGCCCTCAGCTGGGGCAGGTCTGCGATCACTGCAATTCAGCCATTATCAGTGGTTACAGCATATACAGGGTTGGTTTAGGATTTAAACATGTGTAAATCTTAATCTCAAACCACCAAAATCCACAGAATTTCTAATATTGGCTTGATGAGCACCAAAATGTGGGGTTACCGCAAAAGAAGAATCATTTAACATTAATCATCAACTTGTCATTCAGACTGTAGTGGTGGTCACTACAAATAGTCCAACTGACTTGTCTAGAATTCCCTATAGCACAGAAAATTATTAGCAAACAATCTGTTGGGCTCTGCAAGTTGCTGTTAATCAGTTGAACTACTGTAACTGTTTGAAAATGCACTCTTAATTACTCTCAATGCGATGCAAATAACTGCTTAAAAGATATTTCAGCCATTCAGTTGTTTCAGGAAGAAGCTCCACCTTGTAAGCTCAGACATCCATTTAATACTTGGAATTAACAGTTCCTATTTTCTACAGAACTCTAAACAGAAACCTCAAAACAAGACCACAATCGGAAAAAAAGAGAAGCATTTTTCTTGAAGCCAACATTTTAAGAGAAGTGAAAAGGTAATTATGAGGTTATAATGTTCTTTCCTTTGTTTCACCGGTAGGCATGCTGTTATTTAACATGCCTATAAAGTCTGATGGTCTGATTTATCTGACTAAATATTATCCCCTCCAGAGATAGACTTCTACAGCTTATCTAATCATTGTGTGCTTTTCATAAGCAGTGCTAAGAAACCAGTACCTCTAAGAAGCGATTCATTTCACCACAAAGTAAGTAGCAATTTTACGTAGCTTACATGAATTCTGCCTTAAAGAGCCTACTTCTTTTCTTTGACTGTAAATGAAGCCTTGAGTGGCTACCTTAGATGTAGCTATCCACCTAGGAAGTAGGTAATGTTAAACAAGATGAATTCTATCTTCAGTGTCAGCTCCTATGTTTCCTTCAATTTATATACAACTCCTTTCTTACTGCTGGACTAAACAAGTGTGATTTTTGTCAGGACAGATTTACAGACTTTCCTCCTGCCATTAGCACAAACAGGTTCAGGGACGCAGAGCAAGGTCCATGACTACACTGCCCCTGTCATGTTCTTTGAATTATTATGTTTAGAATCAGCAAATAAACTCTAATAAGATTATCATCTGCTTTTTAACACGGATTTTTTTTTTTTTTTTTTTAATTTGGGGGTATCTTCCTTTGAGGACTTCTCAGAACTGTACTGGCCAACCTAAATATCATCCTTAGAAGCTGCGAGCAATTTATTACTCCGTTATTTAACAACAGAGCAGTTAACCAGAATCATCCCATTGTTCCTCCTAGGCACCATGAACACAGATAACTATTTGAGAAAATGTAACAGTAGAACTAAGCAGGAAATATTTTAAAAGATCTAAAAATCTTTAAAAGAATGAGTAACAAGTTTCTCCTCTTTCCTGGAACAATCTCAGCAATGAAACGAAAGTAATCCTTCTTTGAGACTGTCATTACAGAAGTGTTAAATGGGTAACAGCAGGCTTATCGAGAGAGTTAAGCATCCAGTTCTTGCATACTAACAGACAACTAGGCTTCCATTAAAATAAAGCAGCATCCAATTTCCTTCTACTACATTCCTGCCTGATGTTCACAGCATCATTATGACTTATTCTTCTATCCAGAGTTGTAACTTACTTATGTTCTCTGATTTTTCTCCCTCTTAAAGATTCAGGTTCATGAAGGGAATGCTCAGAAGAAACAAGACAACTGTTGATGAGTTCATTCTCTTGGGAATCACAGATATTTGGGAGCTACAGGTCATTCTCTTTGTGCTGTTCCTTCTGATCTGTATCACCTCAGTGGTGGGGAATCTTGGCATGATTGCATTAATCAGGCTTGACTCTCAACTCCACAACCCCATGTACTTCTTCCTCTGCCATCTCTCTCTGGTAGACCTAGGTAATTCCTCAGCGGTTGCTCCCAAAATGCTAATGAGCTTCTTTGAAGAAAGGAAAGCCATCTCTCTGCCAGGGTGTGCAGCCCAGATGTACTTCTGTGGAGTCTGCATGATCACTGGGTGTTACCTGCTGGCTGCAATGGCCTATGACCGGTACATGGCCATCTGTAACCCTCTGCTCTACGTGGCCACCATGTCTCAGAAGGTTTGTGTCCAGCTGACCGTGGGATCCTACGTAGTAGCTACTGTGAATGAAATAGTGCTTGTCAGCTCAGTGTTCAGTTTACACTTCTGTGGCCCTAATGTCGTCAATCACTTCTTCTGTGACATTCCTCCACTCCTGAAACTTTCCTGTTCCAATACTACTGTCAATGAATGTGTGCTTTTTACCATTGCTACTTTTATTACACTGAGCACTTTAGTATTCATTGTTGTCTCTTATGGTTATATCCTTACCACTGTCCTGAGGATCTGCTCCTCAGAGGGCAGGCATAAAGCTTTCTCCACCTGTGCCTCACATTTGGCATCAGTCTTGGTTTTTTATGGGACTATGATCTTCATGTACCTCCGCCCCAGTTCTAGCTACTCCCTGGACCAGGACAAAGTGGTGTCTGTTTTCTACACACTGGTGATTCCCATGTTGAATCCCCTGATCTACAGCCTGAGGAACACAGAGGTGAAGGATGGTCTCAAGAGAGTCCTGGAAAAAGTACTTGTTTCTGTTAGAAATCAAACTGGTAAAGAGGTGTCATAAACTAAACAAAATAAACCTGGACATTCTTGAATTTCAGTCTCCATTTGGCTACTGACCATTTAAACTAAAAGCAAAGAGAAGATATCAGTTGTGAGGACCCAAGTGCTTCTGCATGTCATTGCTACAAGACATACACTAGCTTCTTTCTCCTCTGTCAGGGTGTAGCTATACTGTCTGATTTTACCCTTAAACCTACTAATTATACTCCAAGCCTCACGTACACTTCTTTCCAACATGCCACCCCTAACTTTAAAGACTTGGTGTTCTTTGTGTCACTCCATAAGGAGCTGTATTTTTCAGGTTGAGAAGCATCCTTCACATTATTTAGTTCTTCTAGCAGATCTTCAGGAGGGAACGATGGGGCAAAGAGGAGATCCAGGTCCTCATAAATGTTTGCTAAGAATAAATCTGGGCTAGTGTGTTTGAAACCAGGAACATTTCCAATTGGCAGCATAGTCTGTGTTTGCAGAAGCCAAGTTTAACATTACTAATGACCGGTGCTGTTTTAAGATCAAATAAATGAATGCTACTTATGTGCATTCCCCAGATAAGGTTCAGCAATCAGACACAGCTTGATGCAATCAATATGTGACATCTTTACAGGAACCTTTGCTGATACAGAAAGCCCATCTATTTTTAAAAGACAAACAAAAAATCCCAGCTGTGGATTTAAATAGAAAATGTCATCTAAGATGATGGTTCACCACTCACAAATATTTATTCATTAGCAGAACCAGTGCCAGACCACACCATGTCTACTGAAGCCCTTAGGAGCAGCAGAGAAAAGGAGAGCTTTTGCCTCAAAATACTTGTGGGGATGCTCTTCCTATGTGCCACACTTAGGACAACGAGAGAAGGGAGGCGTTAGAAAGGGCTGGTGGCCTGTAAGCAGGCTGCTGGTCACTTTGTTTGTCTGGCCAAGCCCTGTGCTTGACCACCACAACTGGTCCCATCTTCTTATTAAATTGTATTTGTAATGATGAGCAATGTGTTTATGACTACTTCTGCCAACAACTAGGTTTTAGATCTTAGAAAGTCTTTTGGGGAAGAGATAGAACCACATGCCACGTATAAGCAATGCAATTACTTCACCATAGTCAGCTGGGACATCAAACAAAATCTTTTATCCACATGACCATGCAGAAACAGCAGAAAAACGCACATACCTGGTAGAATGAGAACTCCTGGTCACTTCCACTGTATGTGATGGGTTGGGAACAGAAAGAAAATAGTTTTAAGGAGAGATGGAGCAGAACATCAGAGTGTATCCCTAAAACCACAGAGTTTTATGAATAAAAAGGAAAGGGATTTAATATTGAAGATATTCAGGGATATTTCATACCTGCACTAGGTGGCCTGAGCGGTGTTTTCTTTCAGAGTCTAAGGAAGTTTAGAAGTAGAGGCATGTTCCTGCAACCTATCCGCATGGCTACCATCACAGAGCTGCAAGGGCCATCTGGTCCCCAAGGAACAGGGTGCAAGGAGCCAAGGAGGACACAGGGGCAAGCAGTGCCTCACTCGTGGGGCACAGACCCACAGGGGCTGAACACAGCAGGCAGAGCCAAGGGCTGGCAACGGGCTCCATGAACAGCCCCAGGAAGCAATGAGATAGGTATAGGGTCCGTCACGATCAAAGGGAAAAGGGCCAGGAACAGGACTGGAAACTAAACTGCACTGTTGATCCAGGATCCATCCAGGAGACAGAGACACAACTGCTTAAATGGGGCTCCTGGGCCATGGCCAGGGGCATGTGTGTGGAGCAGTCCAGATGAGACTCATCAGGTTCGTTAAGTCCTGTTAGTGCCCTCCAGGTCTTGGCAACTTCTAGGTGGAGTTGGGAAGTAGTAGCAGGAAGGCTGAGTTTTGGTTATGAAGTAGCAGAATAATAGGAGTGAGAGGGTGAATCTCTGTAAGAAGAGTCATTCTTTAAGAAAAGTTGAGGAACGCATTACAACTCCACTGATAAGAGCTGTCCTATGCCATTTAACCCCTCCCTTTGTTTTCCACATTGAAAGAACTAAACATAAATCTCACTTTCTGAATCATCTGAAATGCCCGCTTTACATGATGATAAGTTTTCAAATGCAAAGTGCAAACACGTAGATAATCATTAGCATGGGGATTTCATCAACACAAGGTATTTTTCTTCACTTTGTTTGGACTCCCCTGTATTTTATTAATTTACAGGGATAGCTTTGTACAATTAGAGGGGAACTCATTCCAGGTTCTCCTCCCAGCATCCTGGTGCAAAAGAGCATGTCAGAGCAGACTGTATTTGTAGAGGTGTGAGCGAGCAACTGCAGGGAAAGACTGGAAATTCTTCTGAAGCAGTGGTATAAAAAAAGATCACCAAACAGAGCTTGCCAACATTTTTTTGCCTGTCTGATCTGGCCATTCAGTGATGGCCCTGTCTTTACTCCCACGTTGCTGTTCCAACAGGGCAGCTCCACTTCTAAGAATATGAGAATAGTTCTGTGGTGCAAGATGAGTCAGCCCAGGGGTATCGATTTCTGACAGCAGCTAAAAATAGACGTTCAGAGAAAGAGTATCAGAAACTGAATGAGTGTATTATGATTCTTCCCTGTTAACATTTTCCCAGCTCTGGCAAAAAAAAAAAAAAATCACAGCTGTTTGACAGAGCTCCCTCTTTCTAATGTTGTAGGCTAGTGGGCACAAGGAAGAAAAAAAAAAAAAGTCTCATTTTTGAGGAACACTTATGGGTGAGCACCTAGCTGCATGAGGGGGTTACAGCTGATGACCACTGCTCAGAGATGAGTACGCCTCTTTATCTTGTCTGAAAATGCTTTTTTTCGTAATGGAAGAAGGTCCAAAGTGAGGTTTTACTTCCACTCAGGCCTCCAAAAGTTTGAATGAACCTTTGGCACAACCCCATCCAGCACTGACACCTCATCAAAGATGTGTCAAGAAACAAATCCAGTCACTGAGCCCAAATTTTTGCAGTTCAAACAGCTGAAGTTAAAAAACCCCACAAAACCTAAATGTATTTGCTGAATCCTGTGCAGTCCCCTCAGAAGCTCTTCTGACTTCTTGAGGTGTTTGTCTTGGGTCCAAGCAGATGGGAAAGAGTTGAGTACCTGGTGCTAGGGAAAGATATCTAGATTCTCTGTGCCACCACTGCCTTCCCACCCCACTGGCCCTTGGCAAGACATGGTAAGTCAATACCAAATACAGGTATTTATCCTCCTCTTTCCTAACAGAGATCAATCACTCTCTAGAAGTGCCGATTCATCTGAGCTGAATATGGAGGAAGCGTTGTTTCCCTTGTGCTCTGAAAATGGCTATTTTCCCCGTTTACTATACATAAAGTTAGTAGCTTAGACCTAGAAACAAATTCAGACATCTGAGGATTTCACCTTATGAGACTTATCAGATTCTGCATCTCCTGATGTCTTCAGACTGAAATTGGAGTGTTGGTGTGTTTCACCCTCAGAGAAGTCATTTGGCTCAAAATAGGAATAACTGGATAAAATTCCATTTATAGACAATCCTCTAAAAACTCCACAAATCTATTAAAATATTTGGTCTCGAGATTTGGAGTGTAACATACAGTTCACCAAGTCTTGAACTGAGAATGGGTAATTTTAATAACTTTTACTACAGTTACAATTGCTTATGACTTAAATACTTAAAAGTATGCTGGGGCTTGTGCTTACAAGAAGTAATTGCAATGTTACCTCTGGGACCACTTCCCATTGGCAATTAAAATTAGTTTTGGTGTCTCAAAAGAGAACTTTTGAAATGTGATTTCAATAATTCCACTACTTTGTTATCACTTTGAATAAGTTACATCTTTGTGAGGGACCAAGCCACTCCATGTTTATTTCTGACCTACAAATATCTAACATTTCTTGAGGTTGGAGAGGGTGTCCACAATTTTCTTTTGTGTATCCTGCTATCAGAATTCCCATTATTGGATGTGTTTCAACCTTCTTGCAGATTTTACATTTTCAGGTACAGAAAAAACATTCTTTAATTTTGCACATCTCCAACAGAGATGTGTGAGGATGATTTCAAGATATTTTGGTCTATGTGAGAATTCACAAAGGTCCAAGGTATGTTTGTCTCTGCTGATAAATATGCCATGATAAGATTATGGTTTCTCTAAGAAACCTCTTTCAACCTTGAGCAAAGTACTTACCTTAATTTTGTCTACTTTTTCTCATTTATAAAACCTAAATGACTCTCATCTCTCAAACTGCTTTGAAATCAAAAGATGCAAAGTTCAGAGCCTGTGCTATCTACTAATGTCAGTAATATAAGGAGAGGATTTTCAGGAGTAAGTGGTCTAGAAGCACAGATTTCAAGTCCATGGAACTTCTCATAAGCCACCTGTTCTCAGATACTTCAAAGTATTTAAAAAACTAAATCCTATAGAAAATCCCACTCTAGTTATTTATAATATTGCTAGATTAAATTTCCCTTCTCAGTCCCAGAGGCTTACCGTTTTCAGATCCTGAAGGATGGTTTTTTATGTGGTATGATAGTAATCAAAAACACTGCCACAACTGGTTTATCGAAGACAAAATTTAACTGATCTTTGCCTACACAGTCTAGTTATGTAAATTATAAATGCCTGAACAGAATCAGAAGTTGAATATAGCTGTTTATGTTGGTACAGGCTTTAAAATGATTGTGTGTATATGTGCTTAAATGAGAGAAAGACGTCTCTCGAGTTCTACATCTATCTTAAGAAAGATGCTGAATTTCATATTATTCAGGTTCTTATAGATTACATCATAACTGATAGAGTCCACTTAGTCTAGAGAGTTCATGTCTTGAATAAGAATTGGATTAATCTCATTAAACATCAGGGATTGGATCCATCTCACTGAAATTTAGGTGTTTGCATATGAGCTGATTGCCACATTCACACAGGTGCCAGTGAAAAGCTACTTGATACAGTTCATACAAGTCTTCAGCTCTTTTATCATATGTGCTTGTCCCATAAAGATGTCTTGAGTGCTTTGGCACCTAAATCCGTTCAAGTCAGGAGGGATGCAGCTGCCTTTGAGGACCAGGAGATAGGTGCTGAGCAGGCTGGGCCCCCTGGCCTGCCATGGAGCCAGAGTCCTCTGGTTCTATGAACTGGGACAATAGCTCAGCCATCTCACCCACCTGAGACAGTAATCTTGGGCTGGGGCAAAATGCCTCCTTGAACTGAGCTTCCTAGGGTTATTTCTTAACCTCCCTTTCAGAACAGTTTCTGGTTTGGAAAGATGCTTCACATTTTGCAATACTTTCCCTTGACAGCATAATTGCTAATGCAGGTTGTGTGAGTCTGCTTGGTCTTAAAAATACGGGATGGGATTCAGTTTCAGGTTAAGGCATCAGATTTAGGCACCTACATATAAACATTTATATGTAAGTTATACCTCTAAATTTCTGTCATGTGTGAAGAATAAATCAGATGTCAAGGTTAAGTTCAGAAGGCTGAACAGCTGAGAAGTTGAGATAGCTGAAGTTATCACCTAATATCTTGTCACCTGAATTGCCCTTTAGAGTCCATTGACTGTATCAACTAGGCATCCAAATAATTTGTTCAGCCATAGCAGTCTGGTACCACTTGAGACATCCCGGTGTGACTTGTCATTTGTCCAATTTTCATTCCAGAAGAGCACAAACCCTCCAACATCCCTGCATCAAATGTGACGGCTGCCCTCTGAAGTCTCAGATACCCTACAGCATATCAAGTGACATTTATTAGTGTCTTCCAGAGCATTATTAACGTAGGCATTCTGCTACTCTCCTTTATTACACGAAGATTCAGGATCCAGCAACTGGTGACCATATACTACTCACAAACTTTCTTGTGGTGAAGCCTTAAAACATCTTAGACAATACAGAACAAAGACAGCAGATGAACAGTAGGAGCTATAGTGATGAGAATGCCATAAGATCCTAGATATACGTTAAGATGGTTGGACATATTTAATTTGTTGGATGTGGTCTGTGTGCTGAATGGCTTAATTGCAGGGAAATGACACAAGTTTATGGATATTTGTCCAAAAGGGTAGATCTGTGTCATAGTAAGTGTCTGAAGGATTGTTTCACTCCAGAAGTCTGTTCTGTGTTTCTTCCATTGTTAAGAAAGGATATTGATAACTAGGATTTTAATACATCATCTTTTGATCTAACATTGAATTGTTATTTCCTAAAGAAGATAGTAACTCTGTTGGGCATTAAAATTTGTATAAAGTAGGTGTTCTCCTGTTAAATCTGTGTAATTAGACCGCAACCAACATGAACAGGGGTTCAGCTAAATGTACAATGAGACAACTTTCTCAACAGTTTCTTATTTCTCTGGTCATCTTAATAGATAATATAAAATGGGTGGTATGCTGTGTCTGGTATGTTATTTTCCACAGCAGATTCTCTCCCCTTCAGAGAGAAATATAAGTCCTTGTTACACTTATTTGCAACAGATTTGCGTTGACTTTGTTACTATTTCATATCTTGGCAGTTAAGCCCCTGGAATAATAATGGCCAGGGAAAACCAAACTGTAGTGACAGAATTCATTTTTCAAGGCCTTTCCTCCCATCCGAGGACACAGTCTATACTTTTCATAGTGTTTATGGTTTTTTATCTGTTCACAATTGTTGAGAACATCATGATTGTTACAGTGATCAGAGCTGATTGCCAGTTGCAGTCACCCATGTACTTTTTCCTTGCCAACCTGTCCTTCTTAGACATCTGCTACATCTCCAACAACATCCCCTAGATGCTGGTGAACCTCCTGACCAAGAAGAGGACCATCTCCTTCTCTGGATGTGCTACTCAGATGTATTTCTCTCTGGTTTTTGGCATGACAGAGTGTGTCCTGCTTGGGGTTACGGCCTATGACTGATACATGGCAATATGTCACCCCTTGCGCTATAGCACTGTCATGAACAAGAAGGTTTGCATTCACATGGTCGTGGCTTCCTGGACCAGCAGCCTGCTGAGCTCCCTGGTCATCAACAGCCTCACCTTGCGGCTGCCCTTCTGCAGGCCTGACATCTTGAACCATTACTCCTGCGAAGTGCTATCAGTGCTGGCCTTGGCCTGTGCCGACAATGCCCTCATTGAGTTCATCTTCATCTTCAGCATCCTCATAATCTTCATCCCCTTTCTTCTGATCATCACCTCCTATGCCCATATCCTTTCTACCATCTTGAAGATTCAATCTGCACATGTGCAATCCAAGGCCTTTTCCACCTATGGATCTCACCTGATGGTGGTAACTATATTCTATGGGACAGCCATCTCCATATACATGAATCCTAAGCCAAGGTCTCCACAAGACCGGGACAAAGTGGTTGCAGTGTTTTACAGCACTGTAGCCCCAATGCTGAACCCCGTCATCTACAGCCTCAGGAACAAGGACATGAAGCATGCCCTGAAAAGGGCAATGAATAGACCCAAATCCCTGTTTATTTAAAGGCTTTTCAGTGATTCGTAGTATTGCATTTAGTTTCATGAGTTGAAACAATACTCAAATGTCATGATTTCTCTACCTGCAATTGTTCTAAACTTATTTTTACAAAGACTGAGATGAAATCATAAATGTGCTAAATTCAACAGCACCTAAACAAAAAGACCTTGCATACAAATAACTTTCTAAATAAAGTTTGGGATATGGTCTAAGATCCAGAGGCTAAATAAAGACATTGTGACTTCAGCCTACCTCACTCTGGCAATTCATTTAAAATAGAAGTGGAAAATGTCAATAGCATAATGACAAGAAAGAAGAAAAAGTAGTGAAAGAACTGTGAGAAAAATTAAGTGTTTTATATAAAGCTTAAAATGAATTTTGCCTCTGAAGTGTTTCATAATTAACTCCAGAACATACAAACATTTAAGTTACGTTGCAAACATGAGCTGCTACTGTGATTTCTCTTCAGACCTGAAGATTTCTCAATGTCTGTTTTGTTGGTTAGCAAGCAAAACTGCCATCTTCTCCAATAAAGGGTGCAGTTGTTTGCAACTAATATTTATCCCCTTGCTTTGTGAGTGTTTCTCAACCCTGTTTCCATAACTCACTTTGCTTCCTCTGTAACTGATTTCTGCCCCTCTTAATTCCTACTGCATTTCAGTCCAACTCTGGGTCTTCATGAGCCAAGATCCTTCAATTTTATTTTGTCATGTGGACAGCTAACAGTAGATTATTTTGTTTTCTGGTTTGAGTAGGGCATAATCAGGCATAAATATCAGAGAGAGGTTTTCTTTCTGTAACTCAAAGACAGATCCTGAGGCCTTGAGTAACCCAGGCAAGATGAAGAGTATTTCAGACCTCCTGAACCTACTGACAATTAAACTAACCTTTTTAAAGATGGCCTTTGTTCTCACATTCATGTAACACAGATGTTTTTGCTCCCCACCCACTGGCTTTCTCAGTCATGGATGACTGTGCATTCTCCTTTATGTGGTGAGGGTTTATCTGTTACTCAGTGACGTTATAGCCAAACTCTGGATGCTGTTGTATGGCATTGTAATTCCAATTTCATATCTGAATCCCACACTGACTACAGAGGGAGAACACCTCTCCACAGACTGATCAATCTTCCTTATGTAAACATATTTTGATGACTAAAGTTAGATGGAATAATTCAAGCCTAGAGAAACCTACAGAAAGTCCCTCCTCAATGGACTTCAAAGTCTAAATAAACCAGTGTTTGAAAAGAAAGCAAGAACATATCCCTACTACATCTAAGACATGTACAGCCAAAGCAGATAGACTGTTTTGAAAGCCAAAATCTTGTCTTTCCCCTTCAGTTTTGTGGTCGAAACTGTTCTAAGAAGTACCCTTCAACCTTGTCCCTTTTTCCTTCTGCCTCTCAAATAACAATCACCAGAAACACCTGAGGAAGGTATCAGGAAAACCAGATCAAGTGTATTGAAAGTTACAACAAAACACAGTGAAACACAGTCGACTTTCTGATCTTTAAAGACAAGAGTCATGTGTTTTTAAAAATCTGTAGTGAAACACCTAAGTCTAAGCTCACTCCCAAGGTGGTTCACTGGACTCCTTGTATGGTGGGAAGAGAAATTCATCCCATGCTACAGTAAGTGTCTAAGGAAGTACCAGTGAATTATCTATAAATGAGAGAAGAAGAAGAACCACATTCATGAAATCGGAGAGCTAGATGTAAATTTGTTTGCTTGATAACAAGCAGCAGTGCAAAAAGTTCCTTAACCTGGCTGAAGCAGAGGTGGAAAGGTTTCAGAAGGGTGTTGAGGGGACATAGCAGTGGAGAGTGCAAGGCATCTTCCCAGCTGGTTTGCTAGACACAAATCTGGAAAGCATACCTTACTGGTTTCAAAATGGCTGGATAAATTGCTCATTCATAACCAGCGTTAGACTGAGGGAAAGCTGTCCAAATTCTACAGCCGTAATAAAGAAAGGCATACCAAATCCAGACTGCTGCCAGGACAACACACTGACTGATTTGTGTGTGAATGGAAGACTAAGCAAGCAATTCTCACCTTAATATCTCCTTTTTTTCTTTTTTTTTTTTCCTCAGAAACATCAGGTAATGAAATAGATATGATTGAATAATATGCTTGAAGAAATGTAAAATACAAATAAACTGTACAAGCATCAGTGATCTGGTGCTTGTTTTGTGTTTCTGCCTCTCTGTCTGTCCAGGAAAACTGACTTTTAGATACCTGTTTTAAGATGATTCTAAACAATGAGGTTTTAGACTGCCAGAGCTAGGCAGGATGAATTTCTGCTTTTACAGATGCAAGTATACCTGTAAACTTACAGGTATACAAACACTCTTTCCCCACCCCACCCAGCATGACTGAGGTTTAACAACACATCTAAAAATAAGAGTTGTTCCAGATACACAAATTTGTAATTATAATTTCATGGTGTACATTATTTTTTTTAACATTTGCCAACACAAAACAACCAGCCTCAATAGGCAGGATTTGTATTGATGTGGTTTCCTCTGCAAGCTAGCAGAAAGTGGAGTCCCAGCAGAAAATAAAAGAAGCTTTTTTCAGTGACACTAGAGTCAACAAACACTTCTGGGCATTGTGAAGAAGCCTCTAATGATCTCGAAACCTTCTTAGAAAGCTCATAGTAAACTTACCTTATTCTTCCTAACAAGCCCCTGGGGACAGACAACTTCAGAGACTCTAAGGAGAAGGAAACTTTCCTCTTTGTTAAAGCACTTCTAAAGCAGTTTAGTTTGTCACAACTACTCCACACCCTGAAGTTGGTGGTTGGAGAGTTTCTGGAGTTGGCATACACTTTTCCTGCTGTCCACTCGGTTGGTTGGAGTTTGAAGGATAACAGCTTTGTGCATCGCACCACCAGCAGCTGAGAGCAGCTGCCCCTGGCCAACAACTTCTGTTTGGCAGAAGTCAGTTAGCACCTTCCAACAAGTGCCTGGGGCATCACAAGGGGTCCATCAACAGCCACAGCCATGGCAAGTGATGAAACAGATTCTGGGTTCGTCCAGGCAGTCCGGTCAGAAGCAAAAGACAATGTGGCTGGAGACAAAGTACTATGTGCATACATTTGCCCATCCAGGAATAAATCTATCTACAGCACAGGCCCAAGGTCCATCCAGGAGCCATATGCAGGCAGGCACACCTACAGTGAGGTGTAGGGTAGGCCTGAAGGCCCCCTAAAATGGGGAGTCCTAGTCCATGGGAGGGGGCGAGTGTGTATGTGGCGGGGCGGAGAATCCGCCAAGCGAGGCTGATCAGGACCACTACAGCCTGTTGTTACCATCAGGGTCCTGACCCACCTGAACAACCCCAGTTCACAGATGCCAACTGTGCTGGTGGTTCTTGGTTGCTTTCTGCTGCTTGAGGGGCTGAATTCTGTGAGGTGGTCTCCTCCATAGCCAGCCCTATCAGCAAAAGCATGGCTTGATCTGCAGCCATCCAAGGCTCATCCCGACACTTGCACTCCATTTCCCTCCCTTGTACAGCTCAAAACATAGTCCTGCCTGCTGCTGCGTTGCAGCCTTGCATCTCCCTGAGACATGCTGCTGCTTAAAAACAATTAACTTTGATAGGGTACTGAATAGCATTAATGTGTTAAAAATGCTAAATGTTGTGGAAAATGCTATCAGTCCTTATGAATTAATTGTTCACGCAGGCCAACATCTTGACAGGCTTAAGGGAGTTCATAACCTCTTGCTTCAGAGTGAGGAAGCAGACATTAGCACCTTATTTCTCTCTGAGAACTTCTTGGCATTGAGCACCTGCCTGAATAACCGGAGAGGTGGTGGATGGCATGAGTTCCTTGATGCAATCTGGAGCCAGCCCCTGTGAGCACAAGAATTGAGAAACACCATGCACAACACGGGGGTCTGCACCCTGAGGTGCTGTCAGGAGAGTCACGCGTGAGGAGAGACTGAGCAGTAGGATGGCTGATGAAATTCAACATATCTATATATAAATCAATGCACAGGGGATAATAAAAAAGCATTAACTTCAGCTCAGAGCACCAGATTTTGTACTTGATCACTGTTTTATATTCTGTGCTAAACTAAGCAAATGGAAAAAGTGCCTCTGGCTCTTAATATAATCTAGAGAATAAAACTTACTTTAAGGAAAGACTCAGAAAATGTATTTGAATAGGCCACTGAATGTGTTATTTATAGATACAGAAAAAGTGTATTCAGTTCAAGGGGATGAAGCTACACATTTACTATCCTAGAGAGTAGTGGTGGTCAACAAATAAGGTAGTGCAACATTTTGTGATACAGCTTAAAAATATTCAGATATCTAACATAACTTTGTTCAGAATAAATAAAACTTTATATTTTATCATGGCTTTTAAAATATTCTTCATTTAGTACTGCACATTAAAGCTCACACTTAGCATATGTATCAAGCATTCCGGAAATATGGTTTCCAGTCAGACTGCTTAACAAAAATGGAAAAGAGAAACAAATAGTTCTGGTTAACCAGAAAAAAGTGATAGAGGTTCTAAGTAGATGCAAATACTTTGATGGGAATTCCAACAACTGCACCCTGTTTTTCAGAGAGACATGGAAAGGCTGGAGAAATGAGTCAGGAGGGACCTTATGAAGTTCAACAAAGTCCTGCACCTGGGGAGGAATAACCCCAGGCACAGTAAAGGCTGGAGGCTGACCAAGTGGAAAGCAGTTTGGCCGAGAAAGACCTGGGTGTCCAGTGGGACACCAGGCTGACCATGAGCCAGCCCGTGTGGCAAAGAAGGTCCAGAGTCTCTTGGGCTGCATGAGGAAAAGCATTGGAAAAAGGTCAAGTCAGTGAGACCACACCTGGGCTGCTGTGTCCAGGTCTCAGCTTCTCAGTGCAAGAGAGAGAGGACCTGCTGAACCAGGGTTGGTGAGGGAGATTAAGGAACTGGAACATCTCGTACCAGGAGTGAGCTCAGGCAGTTCAGCCTGGAGAAGAGAAGGCTCAGGGGGCATCTTGTCAGTGAGTGGAAATACCTGTCGGGGGGAATAAAGAAAACAGAACCAAACTGTCCTCAATGGTGCCCAGTGAGAAGACAAACTGAAATAGAGGGAAATCCATTTAAACATAAGAAAAAGCTTTATTCCTGTAAAGGTGATCAAGCACTGAAAACCCAGAAAGGTTGTGGGGTCTGCATCCTTAAAAATATTCGGAGTAGACACATGGTTGACCTGGCTTTGAGCAGTTGGTTGGACTAGGTCATCTCCAGAGGTTCTGTCAAACGTCTGCCATCCTATGATTCTGTGTGAAGATCCAGACCGTCACCATCTCTGGCTCCTAGACTTACCTTTTACCTTGCTTTGCACAGTGGCATCATGGTTATTACATGGGAGGTAGAGTAACTGGGTGAGAAGTTTGTACTGGAGACAAAACTGATGTAGTTATGTTAGTGGGCACAGTCTGAGAACAGACCAATTAATTTTTCAACCCTAACACATGAGATGCCAAATGGTTTTGGAGGCAACAGTCTCAGAGATCTACATGAAACATTCTCCTTACAGAGAGAAAAAAAGGAAAGTAATAGAACATGAGATTGTCTTTTGGAAGTCCATTTTCCTCCTGATAAAACTACTAAGGGCATGCTTCACCTCCTTGTTTCTCAGGCTGTAAACCATGGGGTTCAACATGGGGACTATAATGGTGTAAAAGATGGATGCAATTTTCTTGCTCTCCAGGGAATTTGATGAACTGGGTTGCAAGTAATTAAAAGTTGCAGATGCATGGAAGATCATGATGGCTGCCAGGTGGGAGGCACAGGTGGAGCAGGCTTTGTGCCTGCCTGCAGCAGAGCCCATCCTGCCCACCGCCACCAGGATGCAGGCATAGGAGGTGAGGATGAGCAGGTTGGTGGCCACCAAGTTGAAACCCACAAGCACAAACATTAAGCACTCATTGAGGTGCGTGTCAGTGGAGGCAACAAAAAACAGTGGTGGCCCATCACAAAAGAAGTTGTTGATGACCAAGGGACCACAGAAGGACAGCCGGAGCAGGGCACTTATGTGCACGGTGGCATTCAGCAACCCTGCAAGGTAGGACCCAGCAACCAGGCTCATGCAGATGCCAGGAGACATGATAACCTTGTAGAGCAGGGGCTTGGAGATGGCCACATACCGGTCATAAGCCATGACAGCCAGCAGGTAAATCTCAGCTGTGGCAAAACCAGCATAGAAATAGAGCTGTGTGAGGCAGCCAGCAAAAGAAATTACTTTGTTTTCTGCTGGAAGGTCCAGCAGCATTTTAGGGCTGATGGTGGAGGAATAGCAAATGTCTATGAAGGACAAGTTGCCGAGGAAAAAGTACATGGGGGTGTGAAGATGGGGGCTGACGCTGATCAGGGTGATAAGGCCGAGGTTTCCTGCTAATGTCAGCACGTAGGTGCCCAGGAAGAGCACAAAGAGGATGGGCTTCAGTTGTGGGTGCTCTGTGAGTCCCAAGAAGGTGAGCTGGGTCACCTCGGTGCAGTTCTCATCAGACATTTTTACATCACTGCAAAGAGACATGGAGGGAAGAGAGTGAAAAAAAATCCTGATGCAATTTCCACTTCATAAATATCAATGTAAAAAGTTGACACTGTCATTGAATTTAAATGGAAAATTAAAAAAAAAATGTAAGAACTGCTGATTTTTTTTCATGCAATGACAGTGCCAACTCTGGAAAAAAAAATCAGCAGTTCTTCAAAGGTTTTTTTTTTTCTTAAGTCCTTAACAAAAAGCGGTTTGTCACAACCTCTTCTTTGACCTATTATTCCCTTCCTGTTTCAAGTCCCATATCTGCATAAGGATTTTTTGGGCACACAAAGTGTTTCATAAATATCCTGTCCACAGTTGCACTCATAACCTTGTTCACACTGATGCTTTTTCCTGTAATTCAAACATTTAGTTAATTTCAGAGTTCTTAGGGCTACAGTTAATACGACATCCTATCACAAAGTGAAAGCATAACTTGGAATTTAACATCCTGGAGAACAGTAGCTCTGCTTTTTAGTCTAGGAACCGATATCTTTTTATCTACCCACAGGCTAGATAGTCTTTCCTTCTGGCATCGATTCCTTGGTGGTTAGAAGTAAGATCCATCTTGCTTTGGGTGACCACACTGTAAACAGCTATAGATGAGACGACAATCTGGCCTCCCAGGGAACATAATAAAATTGGTTTTTCTGACCTATTATGAACTATTTTGCTTAGGATAAGACAACTTACCCTCTGAGGGGATGCTGTCTGTGTGTCCACTCAGAGGGTAGATGACCTGTTCAGACGTTGACACTTGCACTCTAGATGTTGAAAAGGAGAGGGTATCAATCCCAGCTGTTTCCCTGCAGACCGTCATGCATGCATGAAGATTGACACTTTCACCTTTAACACATTGATCAAAGATTGCCAAAGTGGGTAAATCCTAAGGCAAATTTTCCATTCATTACTTCCTTCCCAGTTCAGGATTTTGGTCTCTTTTGCATTGCTGATGTGAAACTGCTCAAGCAGACATCTAAAATACACATCATTCACTTAAAAATCCAGAGCCAACTGTAGTTAAATAATATTAAATGTATCTGATCAGAAACTTCTGAAATCAATCAAGTGAAATTAATCTCAGCATTTTTACAGAATGACGTACTACTTCTCTATAAAAAAGTTTTCACTGTTCAACCTTCCTCAAACAGCCTCAAAGATACCTACAATTTTATACTTTTCAAACCTTCTTTCAGTATACTAAGAAATACCTTAAGGTCTCATTTTCATAGGCTTTAGAAAGGATTTTCCAATGTGTAATGGAGTGCCAATGTGCTCCTCCAACTCGATGCATGATACAATCCTTATCTTTCACTTCCACTAGTATCTTTTTTGAGAAGCTCTCAACATTATTATCAGAAAATATGCTTGCTAAGATTGGAGCCAGAGACTTCTACAGGGCAATTCTATCCATCTGAAAAAGCCCTCAGATATTTGAGATGAATTATCACTTGTAGTTTTTTTACTACTTGCATTTAATGAGAGACAGCACAGAGCGACACTTACGGAGTTTAGGTGTCTAAATTTATTCCTAAGAGGAGAAAGGTCTGCGCATATGGCAAAGGAATTAACGATCTAAGATATAACCAAGTGCATATAACCACTGAAACAACAAAACTGATGAAGAATACCTAGTGCAAGCAGGTGGCCTTCATGTATTATGTGACCCTTAAGTGAAGGTCCAGAGTAAGTAAGAATGACTTAACTGGGGACGATGAGACAAGAGGATGAAGCAGCCATACCAATGAGAGAAAGTTACACTCTCTTGCAATTTTATGTTCTGTCAAATATTGCCTGCACCATCTACAGGAGCAATGGTCACGTCCGGCTGCCTACAGGTACCTTCAAAGCCCCATTTCTCCATTCATCCTCTGATCAAAACTAGGTGTGTACCTTGTACCTTTGGATGAGGCACAGGTGGCATACTAGGTTTGGGGTATTCAACCTCACCAGTCACTAAAAGTTCTTACAGATTACAGTAGTCATGTTTATTCTCTTATTCGTTCACATCTCTTCTCCTGAAGCTCCTGGGGGTGATGCAGTGAAATACATTTGAGGAGAATGTCTGCAGGCTGCCTTCTGTCAGTACATATTCTCTTTTTTGAGATCTCCATTATTTTGAGAATGGTGACCGGTGCAAGATATTGATACCTGGCTAGGTATTTCTAACAATTATGATTTGAAGCTTCCCTCAGTTCCTCATCCTGTTAATATACACTGGAATCCTCTACAGTCTTCAGCCAAACTTGAAATTTCAGACTCTTATGCCATTTATCTGGATATCACTGATTCCAAGACAAACTTCCAAAACGGAGTAATAACGGTGAGCAATTTTGCCACCATTCATTTTGAAGATGGGCCATGGGCAAGGCAAAATGACAAACTTAGGAAAAGCTAATTTTAGCCATGTGATTTAAACACAGTGCTAAGCTAAGAATCCTTGTTTATTGTGTTTAGATACTACGATATTCAAAATCCTAGTGAATTCATGTATGAAAGTGTTATTCAATGTGCAATCATTTTCCTCCTCTTCTTTTGTGTCTTTGCTGAATTCTTTGTCACTAGCTTCTTAATAAGATCCTTAATTTTCCTATCTTACCTCAGAGCTTCTACAGTTTTTCCATGTTTCTCCTCCATCCCAGTGAAACTACAGGCAGGTAGGATCATCAAGCAGGTGCTGATGGAAGATTTTATCCACGCACAAAATTATTTAATTGTTAACAGAGACTCATGAGGACAGTCAACACCTTATCATACAGCATGACCTTGTATCAGAAATTCACTCACCCTCTCTCATTTCAAAGGTCTCCCATGTTATTTGCAGACCCACACTCAGCAATTACTATGCTGAAGTCAGAAATGAGGCTCCATCGTTCTTTATGAAACCAGAATGATGTCCCACCGATCTCATGCTCATGGCATAAATCATCATAGCCTCCCTAGGGCACCTGGAAAATAGAGCAAGATTTCCCCAAGGGCATCCTCTCTGAAGTTTGTTTTGAGAATTTGTCAGAACACTAGAAATAATATGTGTAGAAGAGAAGTAATTCTACTTACCTACTTAACTTTGCAAGAAAAAAATAAGCACAAGACAATACATTTTGTAAAAGGATTTGAATTGGAAGAACCTTTTCTTCCTGTGCCTCTGGAGAATAAACTACAGTAACAGTTTACTGATGGCTCAGTTTCAGGAAATCAGTGTTTATCCCTGCAGTGGGCAGTTAGATTGAATGTACTTTTGTTTTTACTGCTCTTTTTGGTTAAAGTGGGTAAATATATATTAAAGAGAAAGCAAATAAAAATACAGAAATCAATTTGCTTTTACAGTCTATTTTTTTCTGGTTTTACAATTGTTAGAGGGGAATGTATCAAGTGTGATCCAACAGCCCAAGAGAGGTGAAGCTGCTGCCACTGCACGTCCCCAGGTCCAATCTGTGTTGAGGCTGAAGATGTATTCCCGGCAGACACATGCACACAGAGCACGCATACACACTACATATATACACATGTACAGGTACATGTATATATATATATACACATGTATGCCTGGCTGGTCACATAGGTCACAGTCAGAGTTCCCACATGAATACAAACAGCACTGACAGCCTCATTCTGCTCCCCTCTCTGACAGAACAGGATGGAAATCCACTAGTGAGAATATATATATACGCACACACATATGTAAAAGATGAATTCTCCAGCAACTGGGTTCAGACACAGTCTGCCCAGTAGCTGCCCCTGGAACCCAGGGAGGTAAAGCTTCCACAAACAGGTGAACAAGGAGACCAAATAAGCCCTTCAAAGGACAGTAGCAAGGCTGTATTTCTCTAAGTACCACAGATATTCAGGAGTCCCAAAAGGTCTAACAGAACCTGAGAACTGTCAAAAGAGAATAATTAAATGTGCAAGTAGGTTGGCTGTCCCTGCCAAAGAGAAAGGAAAAGGGACCAATATCTAAGACTGCTTTTTGCTACACTTGTCTCTCAAGAAAGAGTTGGCAGGTCCCTTCCTATTGCAGGGCCCCCCATTTTCTCACATCCAAAAGAGGGATATGTCACTGAACAGTCCCTGGGACCTAATTTCATATGGGGGCAGTCACTCTTGCAATGGCTCTGTAACATACTAGCACCTCACATGTGATCTCCCACTGCAACCTCTGCAACCACAGACAGCGCCAGACAAGCCCATTAAGAATATCTATAGGCATCTTGGTTCAAGATTTTTTTTCTCTTTGGAAGACAAACATAACAGGATGAATCTCAAATTTAAGACTTTATAGAAGCCTAAAGCAGAACTAGATTTTCTGGGTTCCTTCATGCCAGTTGAGCCCAAGTTTTAGCAGGCAGCTCCACCAGGCTCATGTGTTAGATACCACACCTTCAAGGAAGATTGCCTACATGATGGTAACAATGCTGCCAATTTCTAGATATACTACAGCAACTCCTGTATTTCAGCTACCCAGGTACCAGCCAAAATGGTGGTGAAGAGAGGGATGAACTGCAGGAAAGAACATCACCTCACTTCATCTCTCTTTCTATTAGGGAAGTATTTTCTGTGACCTTGCAGAGCAGTGAACTGACCCCAGCAGCAGTGTGGTGCTCCAGCCTATACAGTTTTCTGTGCACATCTTTTGAAGTTCAGACTGTCCCTTAGTCCACATTGATGCATGTCTTGTGATTTATTAGTTGGCTTTGGAATAAATAGCCTTTTTTTTTTTTTTTTTAGTTGGTTTCCACTGTCTTAGTTCAAGAATCCCAGGAAACCCTGTGTAAACATCTGCTGCTTTACTTATAATAGGTAAATAACCCCTACCTGATGGAATAGGACTTCTGATCATTTCACCTACTCTAAGTAGTCTGTATTTTTTATGGAGCAGGAAAGATGCCTTGGGTCACCTTGCATGCCATTAAAACTTGTGTTTAAGAAACTGAATCCCAACCTTACTGTAGGTCAGGATGTTGAACTCTGTGAGAAGCTCTGTAGCATTACAGCTACATGGGTGTATTTACCAACTTCTTAATGCTTGACTTTTAAATTTAAGTGGTCTTGGATGGACTTACATGCATTTTAAGTTGGTGAAATATACTTTAAAACAAAACAAAAGAAAACCCCAGAAAGTCCAGAATGTATTGCCCTAGAGAAAAGCTCTTTGGTCATTACAGTCGACTTTTGAACCTATTCTCAACATGACAGACAGCTGAATGGATGAAACTTAAATTATTTCCACTGGTGTAATATTAAGAATGTGCATTTGTTGCCACTTAGATACAAGTTCCTACAGGAAAGTCATTAACTTGTCCTTTACACCAAGACAGCAACCACAAAAAAGGCCACTAAGACAGATATCCTTGACATTTGGTTTTAGTAAGGAATAGTGTGCAAAAAGCCACATCAGTTTAGCGCCAGGCACAGCAGCTGGAATGATATGCCCCAGCACTTCAATACAGCCTGAGGTCCATCTCAAGCTGTAAGAGTTTGTCATCGCAGTATAGAGCCTTGCAGCTAAAATATACACAGATTTATATCCACGATGCACGGAGGAGACTGCACAACACTCCCTCCCCCTCTCTGTACATCCATTTCCACCTCTTTGTCAGCCACTCCTTCACTTTTTGCCTGGAATGAAGCGCTGTTCCTAGTTATGGACTTGCACAGACCTCGAGCACATTCTGTAAACCTTCCTTCAGTCTGCCAACACTGAGAAAAGCCAGGACATGCCTGTGCGGTGGTTGTAAAGCCCAGACAGCAAGGCCTCCCTTCCCCACCACTGGCCATAGGAGTAGTCTTGCAAACCTATCTAATATATAGACGTCAGCATAGTTGACATCTCTAGTTTATAGGAGTGGATTCGCACTCTGGCAGATTGATTTGGAGATACATGGTGCAAACTGCGGCCAGATTGTGCCTGGTGGCACCGTAGGTGTTGCAGTTGGATTTTTGGTTGAAAACACACCCAGACAGATGACCTTAAATGATGGCAAAGGCGCCCTTCCAGACAGTCTCCCACAAAGGATGTGCTTACGTTTTCTGCATGAGCAATGTGGTGAAGAAGATCAGTCCTATAAGCTGCTTTAGTACAGAAGAACATATATCTAAATGAGCATGTAGCACTAGTTCTCAGCACTCATGCTCTAAAATATGCATCCAACATGTGTCTAAGGCTGAGGCTCCTATCTAAACTTCCTCTGTGCTCAGTGAAGAAAAACATTACCAGTTGAAGTCATCTCCCATGATAGTGACCTAAAACCATGCCATCCAGTTGGCCTTCTGGAAGTGCACACCTCTCCCTTTTAACTGTAAAGGGAGCCCAGAGAAGGAGATTTGATTCTAGCACCTAACTTTTAGATGACTAAAGTTAGAGATCAGTCACAAACTGCAGTGCCTATCCAATTGCTGGGGCTCCAGAGGATGCCAGAGACTGAGAGAGATGTTCTTGTCTTGTTAAAGCAGTTCTAATGTGGCTGACCACTCTTCTTAGGGCACATTTAACTTCTTTGTTTCTCAGACTGTAGATTATGGGGTTTAGCAGGGGAGTGAGGATTCCATAGAGCATGGAAACTATCCTATCCTGATTAGGGGAATAGGTGGAGGAAGGCCGTACATATGTGCCAATGGTGGTCCCGTAGAAAAGGCATACTACTGTCAAGTGAGAACCACAAATGGAGAAAGCTTTATGCCTGCTTTCAGAAGAATTCATGCACAGGATAGCCAAGAGGATATAGATATAGGAGATCAGAGTGACCACAAAGGCACTGCCTCCAAGGACCGCAGCAACTATGAGAATTACCAGTTCCCTACTGTAAGTAGGTGAGCAGGAGAGGGCCAGCACAGGAGGAATATCACAGTAATATTGGTCAACTTCATTAGAATCACAAAAAAAGAGTGTAAAAATCAAAGATGTGTGCAACAGAGAATTAAAAAATCCTACTACCCAGGTACCAATGGCTAGGTAAACACACAGTTTCATACTCACAATATTCATGTACTGCAGCGGATGACATATTGCAACATAACGGTCATAGGCCATCACAGCCAAGAGAAAAATCTCTGTGCCTACAGCATAAATAAGGAAGAACAGCTGGACCATGCAGCCAGTGAATGAAATCACTTTTTTCTCAAGCAACAAGGCCTCCAGCATCCTCAGCACAGTGGTAGTGGGACATAAGATATCCAGGAAGGACAAGTTGCCAAGGAAGAAGTACATGGGGTTGTGCAGACGAGTGTCTGTGCTAATGGCAACAAGGATTGTGATGTTGCCTGCCATGGTGGCCAAATAAATGATCAAAAACAGCACAAAGAGAAGAAAACGGACTTCTGGAGCATCAGAAAGGCCCACAAGAACAAATTCAGATACTGTTGATAGGTTGACCCTCTGCATCTTGTCTTTCATTGTAGAAGTTATTGAAGAGGTTTACCTAGAAGAAAGAAGTTGGTGTAACTTAGTCAAAATTTCATCTCTCTTCTAAAGAGCATGAGGTTTTCAGTCTGTTGTGCAGTTCAAAAACATTTGCAAGTTTGCACTGCCACAATCAAAATCTAAGTTTTATTCACATATACCTAGTATAAAAGGCAAAATATAAGCATTAAGCTCAATAATGATTAATTAAAAAAGTTTAATTCTTGCAAGCTATCTTCTCAGACTGAAAGTTGAAGACAAAGATCTCTCCTCCGTGGTGGCTGGCTTGGTTGGATACAGCCCTGAGCCACCTGTCCAGCATTTAAAGGTAGCTATACTCTGAGTGGAGGGGTGAAGTACAGATCTCTAGAAATCCTTTCAACATATTTAGTAATAATAATATCACAGAAGAGGTCTATATTACTAGCTGAAACTAAAGACCTGATTTTTTTTAAGCGAGTAATGCTACCACAGAAGAATTAAATCTCTAATAATCAACAGACAGGTAGTATACCCCAGATGCATTTTGGTTTTTTCAGCTTTATCCAGTGGGATATAAGTGATATAATCTAGTATCCCCATTAAAGACCTCCCTCCTTTGTATAAGTTTTACCCTATAGACTTCCATAACAGAATTAATACTTTCAAGTATCTAGCTGGATTTTTTTCTTCCCCGTTTTCCCAATTCAAAGAAGCCTAGGAAAACTTGGCACCAACGAATCTTTCCATCCACCCTGTGTTGCTACACTGAATGCAATTCAGTACTTACAGTAACAATTTACATCATAGCCCTGTAGAGAGATAAAGCAAAGTTCAGGACAAGCTCCTCCTTGTTTACAGATTAGAGCATGATTATGAGATGGTGCAAATTTGTAACATGCATTAAGGTATACAGAGAACAAATTAAATAGTTGGCTATGATATCCCATCTGAGACAGGCTCATCTATTGTCCTGGTTTCCAGCTTGAAAGGAACCAAAGTCAGAGCTTAAACCACCATAAGAAATATTTTAGTCACCAGAAATAAAAGGCACATGGTGCTATAAATCACAGCATTGCTTGTTCTTAAAATGGAGAACTTTTCCAGGAGAAATAAAAACTTCACACAGAAATACTCACTGCTACAAAGAATTAATTACAGGTAATATATAGTTGTCTGTATCTCCAGGAAATATGACTATCCTTTTTCTTCTTTCTACATCTGATCAGAATACCTACATATGACAGAAAAAACATTTCACTGTAGACTCAGGAACATCAATCTATTAAGGAAGTGATGGGTCCAGATTTAGCAGTACAGGAATATTCGTACAGACATCTGCAAGCACTGGCAAAAATGCTAGCTTGACTACAAGGCTAAGTGCTGCTTTTCTTTAATGAGGTTTTATAAACATGTGAGGATGTATCTAGGGAGGAATGTCTCTGAAGCTTTTTTGGATGATACCTTTGTTGTATATATAAGGCTTTTTCAGGATGTTGTCAAAAGGTGTCAAGGGGAGCTGGAAATGTGATAATTTATTTTTTCACCCTGAATCCTTTGACTCTTATGACTTCCATGTTGTAGGACCTTTTTAAAGGACTGTGGTTTGATGCTTGAGTCTACTCCCAGCAAAAAGAAATAGATGGTGTCATTCTCCCCAGGTCCTGCCAGCCCATCTTAGGTGTCATTCCAGGTTACTGAAGTTTTACATCTCGCAAGAGCACAGTCTTCTGATTTCTTTAAATCACAGCCTTAAAATTACTTAATCGCAAATTGTTTTCAAACCAATTTGTCTTGCTGTAGAGGCTGAAGTCTGTCACACATATTGGGTCAAAATAAATCTGGCAAGAGCTACTCTGCAGAAGAGCATACCTTAGACGAGGGCAGTGGTAAGATCTAGAACAGCACCATGTGCCAGTGTAAATGCCTTCCATGTTGATTTTATGGGCAAGCTCCAGTTCTTGTAGAGGAGCAGCCTTTTAATTTTTTTACAGCCCCTACCGAACTGACAGAAGATAAACCACTTGTGAAATCCATGCACTACTTGAAGCAGATGTGTACACCCTGGCATAAGGAAGAACAGAAATTATCAGCACTACTTTGAAGAACAAAGAAAAATTCCCCTCTGGTTCCAGAAAACATCCAAGCATTATGCATTCATTTAAGGGAACATCACTTTCCATCTGATGTGCAGCATGGCAGACCTGTTCCTATTACAATATTACCTGCCCATAACTTCTGCACTGTTAGTGTGAATTATACTGTTTGTCAAGCATTCGTGAAGCCTGTTTGAGTTTTCAGTGTGTGACTCTTAGAAAATGAAGGCTGCTGAGTATATGTCAGAAGATATGTTGGAGTTCCCCAAGCGTTACAAAGCACAAGCCTATCCTGCCATGGCTGTGTAGACCTGTAGCTGGAATAAATCCACACAGTCCAGATCTTTGTGTACTGCAGTTAGAACTAGGACCACCAGATACCACATATCGATTGGAGTTTTGCAACAAAGAGAGGAGCTAATCATTTTGTAATAAACCCAGATGCCAGAAAGAGATACAATAGAGATCAATCACATCCATAGCTATAAGAAGAACTAGGACTGTGCCCTTCCACCTTCCTAAACTGGCCTCATGCCACTTCCACTGAGAGTTATTTTTCTGCTGAGCTGCCACGAGAGGGCAATACCTCCTGCAAAACCTCTGGTGCAAGGCTTCAGAGTCCATCGCTGTACCAACAGTCAAGAGATGATGTGCTAATATCAGCCACGAAAAGGGGCATCCTACCACCTGCTTTCAGTATTTTTAATCTGAGACTGTATGTCGAAAGCCCAGTGTTGATAATCCAACCTCAGTACAACATAATGCCTGACACTCTGCTAAACTACTCATTGCTAGCCACCAGCATGATGTGCACGTGGTAGCTAGCTGGCTCACCAAAATGCAAACTTCTAAAAAGTGGTGGTGTGGTAGCACGTGCAAGTATAAACACCTTCAAGGGGAGGTTCACATCATGAATCTTTTGGGATGGGATGCGTTGGCCCCATCAGGGTGGCTGTCACCCAAGACCAGAGTGCTTCAGGCAGTTAGCTCTCAGCTCTACATCTAGTGCTCAGCTGTGTATTTGCAGGGATGGTCTTAGTTGGGTTATTAAAGGTAGAAACACAGGACAGTATTCCAGATATGCTTTTAGCTTAACCTAATTTGGCTCTTTCCATTTAATTAGGTTATCTGTGATGCTGTTAGCCCAACACTACGAAGGCTCAACCCCCAGGATTATAATGCCTGTAAACTATAAATGCCCCTAGTACATGCCACACGCAAACAGTCCTTAAACTCTCATGAAAATCATAAATGGTTACCAAAAGCTTCCTCAGACATGCCCGATGCTGTTATTTTGATCAGTTTTATTTACCATATGCTTGCCAAGGCCTAGTGAATTTTACGTAAATAAAGGCTTTGTAAGAATAACCTTACTGGCCTCAGCATACACTAGATGCTGAAGTACTCAGTACACGTGCAGTAATCACAGCATCTCTGAAACATTGTGCAGGAAAAACATGGCCTTAAGCCTAAATGCCTGCAGACATTACAGATTGCTTGTAGAAAGGGTATTCTGCCTCAAGGTAAAATAAAAAAAAAAAATTCCCAGGTGGTATTCCTCATCTTGTAATACCTCAAAGCAGTCAGGGGATACTTGGATGGTATAAATCCCTCAAATGTTATCCCACACCCCTAAATTGCTGGTATGTGTAGTACAGTGGAAACTCATCTCTCATTCACTCACATAGCTCGATCGCTTTCTACAACTTGATTTGGTCATTTTGCTGTGGCCTCCACAAGAAATCCCTACCTGAGGATGCACACTTTAAAGTTACAGTTCTTACATTATATAATAAATATAAAATGTATTTGTATACATATCTAAAACTGACAAAAGCCAAACCACCACAAAAAACTCAGCAGCCTTTTTGCAGAATACAGCCATGCACCAGCTGATGATCTGCTGGATCAGAGATACCCCAGGCCTGCCAGTCTGTGCCAGTTTAAGCCAAAAGTGTTGGCCACATCTCTGAATTCAGAGAGACAGCACAGGGGCACCTGTGGGAGAGGGTCTTTATGGCCCACTGCTCCTGCCATGCCAGGATCATCCCCAGTGTAACACAAAGTGATTTGATTTTGACTGTGGGATTACCAAATTGTCAAATCTTGACCTTTCCAGCTAGGAACATTTATTGTGATCCCCAACTGAATATAGACTTGGCAGCTGAAAGCATTCTTTTTTTCTCTGACCATTTGTGTTTCAGTCACAGGGATAAACTCATTTGAGGTAATTCTGCTGTCTTTATACTTAAAAAGGGAACAATCTCACATTGCAACTCACATTGCAGATGGGCTCCATACTCACTGTCAGATTCCCTGACAATGCCCTTTCTTCTATGGAATTTTATTCAAAACTTTGTCCCCTATTTGCTGGGTTTGGGCAAGGAACAGCCAGAAGATGCCTGCAGAGCAGGAGCCCTGGGGCAGCTCTGGATTAGCCTTATCTTCGCCAAGAACCATCTCCGAGTTTAGTTGTTGCTGTGAAGACTGGATTCATCAGTTGGCAGCATGTCACCCCACAAGAGAGAAATTTGAAACCAGTTTTAAAGCTGTGTGCCCCAACAGACTTGACCCATAGTCTTTATTTAAAGTAGATTAGACCAGGATTCTCTTCAGTTTTCTGAAGATTTAACAAGGAGATCCTGCCAGTTTTCAAAGGACATTTTTTCCTTTAATGCAGTCTTTCACCATCCTCTAGATTAGGGCAATAATCAAACCTGAGCGTAAACCCAGAGAGCTGCTAATTTCCAGGAGAGAAAGAACTTGAGACTTTAATGATGCACAGTGGAGCCAATTTACACATATTTATAAACTCACCTGCCAAGTTACACCATTGCAATTTGTCAGGCACCAACTTTTTAACAGCATCTACTGAGGCCTTATTAAAATTATCCCAAGCCGTTTCCTGAAGAGACAAATCAATTCTATTAAATTGCTTGTCTTGAGACAAAGGCTTCCAAAAACCATATGGAATTTGCATTTGGCTTCCTTGCCAAAATCAGAGCGATTATTTCAAATCAATACATGCACTGATCTGCATAGCGTTTCCTCATAGAAGAGCAAAGGAAATAGCAGGCACTTCCCCTAGAAGACATGTGGAATTAAAAAAGTAGGAGATTACAATTTTGAAGTTACAGATAGAAGAAAGAAACAGCTGAAATACAACACTGGTTCTGATGGGGACTTCATCATCAGACAAAAATTGTTAGTTATCAACCTGCCATGCCCATTTCAAATAGTTTTTCCTTTCTGCCTCCCCAGCACAAATATTCCTTCTTAATGGGACATACTAGAATACTAAAAATGAAAAAAAAAAAGGTAGTTGAGAAATCCTGTATTGAATAAAAGTGTTCATTGTTGACACAGACTATGAAATAGATTGGCTCATATGAAGAAACCTTTTACAGTAAAATAACTGAAGTGTGACAGTATACATCCCACAGGAGGTCCAAGCCCCACAACTTCCACAAACAGCAGAGTCCTTTCTAGTTATGAGATCCATGGGTTTTGCTCTGCAGTCTTTTGCCACAGAGTATAACTGAGAGACAAGACTAAGTCTTGAATTTTCTCAGTGGTCTCAGAGATCCAAACTAAAACAAAGACTGGGACACTGTCAAGAAGAAAAGTCACTCAACTTGGACATGCACTTTGCAAGAATCCACTTACCACCCAAAGGGTCTCTTATTGTGCCCAGTATGTTAATTCTGCCCACGTTGGTCTCTCTGCCACCTCTTCTGGGGTGTTAGAGCAGACAGGTTGCCTTGGACAGATCACCGATGACAGGAAAATGGCCATGACCCCATCATGGCAAGATCTTGGTAAACGCAGAGGGTGGTAGAGGAAGGTGGTTACTGAAGAGGTAGGGAGAGGAAGAGCCCCCTCCCAAAACTGGCAATTGTGTCCCTTTTTTTTCTCCTGCCTTCTTGGTAGTGAGCAGTAAGTTCCAGGTCTTCAGTACTGTCTCTTAACACAAGTTACAGAATTGTTAAATCATTGAGGTTGGAAGGCACCTCTTCAGATCATCTAGTCCAACACCTCTGCTCAAGTGGTAACAGCTAGAACAGGTTGTTCAGGACTGCACCTAGCCAGGTTTTTCAATATCTTCAAGGATGGAGACCTCTGGGTAACCTCTTCCAGTATTTGACCACCCTCAAGTTGCTCCTGCCCAGCACTCTCCTTCCAGGGTTTGCAGCCAAAGGGAACGGCTGAGAAGTCTGTCAACCAACCCCTCCAGCTCTGCCAGTGCAGCTTATATCTCAAACCTTGCCCCACAAGCACCCCATAGTTCAGTCAAAGATCCCAAACCCTCATTTCCCCTTCCATTTTCCCTATTGCATCAACAACCAAAAGCACCTCCATCCCATCTCCCCATGGGTACCAACCCACAGACCCAAATAAAGGCTTTTGAGTAGGTACTTGGAAATGCAAGGTTCAGTCCCCTGTTCCAAAAGACCTTTGATACCCCAGAATATACTCACACAACAACAGACAATGCAGAGACAGTACAGTCTGTGTGGTACATGCCAAGATGGACCTGGATGGGCAAAGTGAGTTGGCTGAGGAAGATTCTGGGCCGTTTGGGGAAGAAAGTGAACCACCATGGTGTGGTGGGTTTGAATGTGTGGGAAGATCCTGGTTCAGGATGGAGGAGAGGCAGAGGAAGGGAATAGAGGAATAAAAGGAGATGTGGCAACACAACAGGAGGAGAAGGCACGAGGAGAATTGAAGCAAGGGCTCAAAGCAAGAGCAAGAAGTGCAGGGTGTAGTCAAGCAGCCAGAGGACTGGACTGGCCAAAAGTGGCAGAAGGTACTACCCCGACTTGGGGCTAGGGCATACCTCATTTCAGGCAATAACAGACAGTGACATGATCAGAGAATTACCAAGATAAACTCATCTACATGTCTTTGGTTAGCACAATGGGATGGTTCTACTCCTAGGCTTGCCACCATCGCAATCCTATGACTTCTCTCCGAAGTCCAGCTGAGCCACTTCAGTTTTACAGCACAGCTGCCTCTGCTATTTCAGTCTGCTCTCACCCCCATGCAGATATAGGGACATCTTTCCCATAAGCTCTCCCTGGGAGATAATTACATTCACAATTATTTTCAGTTGATAAATCTCATGTGCTTAAAGTGTCACATGGCAGATATAAATGCAGAATTATTTATAGATCAACCACTTAAATTTCACTTTTTTCCCCTTTCGCATTTGCCATGGTTCTTCCACTTTTAAAAAAGATGGAAGAAGCCATCTGGCTGCCGTTCCTACTGTAACATCCAGTGGCAAGTTCATCCAGAAGCAACACTAGTGCTGAGAAATGGCTTAGAGGGGATGTGCCAAGTCTCTATATTTTTGGGAGGCCAACAAGCACTTTGCAGACAGATCTCACTGTGACAATACAGGTAATTGGGGCTGACACTACACAGCAGAAGAGCTTAAAACTAATGAAACATCCCCCTAAATACCTAAACCTGGACTTGTGAATAGGTTCATGAATAACAGTAAGTAACAGACAGTGAGGATGGATGGTTACATCCCTTCTGCCTCTCCAAGCAGGAGGACTCTGGCTCCCATCCCAGTCTTCTCTGATCTTACTGCCCAATCTTATTTTCCTTACATTTGCCTAGAAAAACACATAAGGCCATTCAGTCCAATTAAAAGAAATCTACCGTTTTAGCTTAACACAAACTGCTAAAACCCACAGACTTCTTGAGAGACTGACCAATGATTGGAGTGATCTGTTATTTTTACATAGACTTATTGTGAATGAGAAAATAGATCCCTTAGCTGACAAAAAAGCCACTACCAGTTTCACTAGCTGCATTCCTGGGGTGCAGGGTCCCCCCGCCTCCAAGCTCTGAGGTACTTGGCCAATGGCTGTCACCATCACTCACCCACACTCTGACCTTTTCCTGAAGGTAGCTCCTGGTTACCCCAGACACGAACTTGCTCCAGCAGATCCTACCAGCTCTGACCTCTTGGTGCCCCTGATTTATACCTGCTGCACAAATGAAGCAAACCAAATTAACATCAGCTGAATAACTGGACTACAGGCTCTGATTAGACTTGCATTGATTTACAACAGCTGGAAACTTTTCCACCTGATTCCCATAAATGTGCTTACCCTGTTTTGAGGATTTGGTTTAGAGGCTTCAGTGGTGCAAAAGTTATTTTTACCACAAATATTTTTACTCAGTATCTTCAGTGGAGGTGTTAATACTCTACAACACAACAAGTTCTGGAAAATTTGTTGTAATAGAGTACTATTTAGCCCTGGGATTTTATTAGCGGTGGTGGTGATTCACCAGAGCTGGGAAATTTCAGTGGAATACAGCACGTTTACCCCAACACTAGGTGACCAGTCTCTGTGTGTTGCAGGGTGATTTCTTCTAACCTACACCTAGGCTATGTGATCTTTGCAGGAGTTATGTTCACTCTTATCAGCTGGAGATTTGGTTGTATCTTCTCAGTTTAGATACAGCATTTTGCACCAGATGAGACATTTGTCCCAATAACTTAAGTTATCCCAGTCTACAAATATTTTAAACTATTTTTACTTCTTTTAAGCCACCTGCCTGGGTAGTCAACTGTCATAGTTTGACTTTGACCCATTATTACATTTTAGATCAAGAAGTTTCAAAATGCCAGATAAGTTTGGGGAGTTGGTATCTTATGACATTGAAGCATTTGTCTTAGTAAGATAAAACATTGTTCATGCCTATTTTCCTGTCTAGTTTTATCTAATTTAAAATAGAATGTTATTAAAGATTATATGATTGTGTATTATTTCTATAATGTACATTCTGAAATGTCTAATGAAAAATTATTCAAATTATCAAAATTATACATTTTTATTTTTCTCAATTGAAATTTACCCTAATTGACCCAGAGAGTATTTTAATATTTCAACATTTGTCTCTAATACAAATAAAGATTACAGAAGTAGGAATTCACCATTAAAAAGGAGTATCATTTGTACAAAGACGGGAGATACTTGGAAATCTGCCTTGACCAGGAAGATCAATTACTCATCAATGCTTCTGATCTTCCTCCTCTTTCTACTGGTGTGGGAGTGAAGGCTAATTTAAAAAAACGCTCTACCAGAGGAGAGAGAAAGTGGAAAGCCTCCCACATCCTTGCAGCAATTCCCCTGCTCAGAAATCAAGGTTGGGATCAAGGCACAAGTTTATTGTCTAGTCTCTCCTATGTATCTATCCTGGGGGTATAACAAATGGACTGGATCTGAGTGATCCTGAGTGACAAGACTGAAAGTCTGGACAATCTGCAAAGGAATAATGTTATAGTCTTTGGTGTTGTCATTGTCCAAGTCTTAAATTGGAATTAGATACTGCAGTGATGTCTACGAAAGACGGATACATTTCCAGAGCTTTCCCTGTGCCCTGAGCAGATCAAATATCTCAGATCACCGCTGCAGCATGAGCAAAAAGTTTTGGTGCAACTAAGATTGAGGGGTCCCCTAATTTAGGTGGTATGAATCCAATCCTAAATCGCTCCAGTACAAAGAAACTTATGGTGTTCTTCTGTTGGCAGACACTGAAATTCTGATGGATTTGGTGATATAATTGCTACCATCATAAAGGATAGTTTGCTGAAGGAGTACAGAAACTTAATTACTGTGAGGTGGAAATGTCAGTTATTAAAAACACATTGCAGAACAAAATCCTACTGTCTTTTCTTTGGTCTTCTTCCCCAAACACTGTTGCTACATCCCCAGAGATAACCCTGAATTGTGTCACTTTTCCTTTACATACTATCCTTTGTATGATTTTAATAATTCGCTTGTGTGAGAGAATTATGACTATTTTCTGAAAAGTTAAAAAAATCACAACCTTATATGTCTAAAGAAAATCCTACAAACAAAATCTCCAGTCTTTAACCTACTTTTAAGCATCGGTATCAGGCTATGCATTTAGATGCTCTTGACATGTGTGCCTCTGCCATCTGGTGGCAAAGCACAGAAATAGCACGTTAGAGGGGGAGAAAATTCCTGTACTGGATTTATTTCTTTGAAAATTGTGATCCCGCACAAGTGAAACTGTTTAGAAAGTTTTAGTTTTTCAACATTTATTTTTACTATTATCAGTTTTATGTATATCCATAATTTGAAGAGCTTATATTTTGTAGACACTTGACTTTGTGATATTCATTATTTACCACTGCTAGTTGTTGATAATATATTATCTTCTGTTATGTTGTATTGAAAACTATACCATTGCATTATATATTAATGTGGTGATGGAAAGATATAAGACATACTCTGTTCAAATAGCTGAGCATGATTCTAGCTATAAACTTCAGCAACAGGCTGTCCCAAGTTGTTCCAAATATGGATAAGCACATTGATTTATCTCACCCAAATCTGCACCAGAAGTGAGTCCATCTGATCTCATCAGTCTAAGTTTCCTTCATGGTCAAAAAAAAAAAAAGCTCCTCTCAGGCAGTCTTCATCTTTTCTTAGAATAGATATGTTCATCCCCTGCTTCACCTTTTCTTAGAATAGACACGTTCATACCCTAAGATCCATGGATCTTTATTAACTATAAAGATCAGACAAACAGCACAAGTGAAGCTGATTATTTCTGAGATCACATATCTTACACCACAGATAGCTAACGTGTAGAAAGCAAAACCTCACACCTTGTCCTTCAAACTGGTGGATCCGAGTGACTGAATGTAAACATAACCCTGTTACTCTCTCATGTATCCTGAAATACTGTGTCAGGTATAGCCATGCTACCTGGTTGGGCTAAGGTAAGAAAGGTCTTTGACATATAATACATACTAAGGCCAAAAATCCCCAACCAAAACCAACTCATTCTTGCTTCTTGTGGGAGGGAATTCAGCAATTACGCAGGTTAGTACGAAACTTGTGTTCTTCAGGCCTTAGAAATTCATGGTGAAAGGCCTGTTTCCCATTTCCAGTTTCTCCTTAATGTCAAAAGGCCAAGCATTCTGTCATAGCTACTGTTCAATTCTGCTGGCACCGCAGATTTCGACACCGGCAGAGCTGCTTACTTTCCAAATTGGGCAATTGCCTCGGGGTGCGTTTCAGCAGTGCTCGTGTGACCCAAGCAGAAGCTGCTGTGTAACGGCTTGTGAGTCTCTCTGGTAAGGACTGGGTTACTCACTAGATTTCCCTATAGACCTCTGATCCCCCAATGTCTATTTGTACACATAAAAGTTTCATTGTTAACTTGATACAAGCCTTTTTGGAGCTGCTTTTTATTTTCACAGTGCTGGGAGTTACCAAAACTGGATTAAGACTATTCTGGGGTTCCTAGGCTGTAATATTCTAGTTCCATGTTGTCCTGAAATGATGTTTTGCTAAATTTAAGCCCAGTTTTAAATATAAACTGACTTTGTCTCTGTTATTTCAGATAATTCAGAAAATGCCTCTAGGAAGCAGTCTAAAAACCAAGAAGCAGTCCAAAAACTAAAAGGCCTAAAGCCAGTCACTGTGGACAACACAGTCTGTTTTCCCACACACCTAATGTTTATGGAGCTGAAGTAGAGGAAATTATTTTCTTTCACCAACAATGTGGAATGAGGAGTCACTCAGGCTCCAGAACGCCTTTCTAACCAGATTATTGTGGTAACAGTAGGTAATATCTTAAGAAGTTTTAATAATTTCTTAAGAAATGTTTTAGAACAGGTTGTAATCACTTGCTATGGCAGATAAACGGCTGTGGCGATGGGAAGAGTCCATCCATTTTTATGAGGAACAGAGGACTGTCATGGAAACAAACATAGAAAAGCAAAGACAAGACAACAGGGAGGAAAAAAGACACTGATAAAGACCACAGTTGTTCAGATCTTTATGATTTGTAGTTCAGGGAAAAGAATTATCCAGGCCTTAAAAATTTCTCCACGTTTTTAATGAACAGTAACAATGTTAGTGCAAGTTCCGTTGTGTAATGGTGGCTTACTCTTTCCAAGCAATGTTCAGAGGCTGCTCAACATTTCTGACTCATGCAGATCCAGTGCTCAAATGGTTGTTATTTAGACGCTGCTATATTCTGCAGCATAATTCCCTTTCCCTCAGAATTTCATCCCAAACATCTGTGCTCTGCCCAAGCAAATCTGGTAGTTCACTCACTGCATCACAAAGCTCACTGCATGATGCTGTCACTCTGTACTGAAGAGTTTGGTCGTCCTGACTTCTCTTTGAGGGTGCAGAAAGGATGTTCTAATTGTTATCAGAAACTGCAATTATAATTGCAAAGCTATGTGAAAAATCCATAGGTGGACTAAGGGGACCTAAAGTCCACAAAACCAGATAAGAATGCCAATGAAATCTATGGCTCTGAAGAAACCAAGGTTAGATAAATTCCTTAACTGGAACTAAATACCTTTTGGATTTCAGATATTGCCCTACATGTTGGATTCCAACCCTGTTCCCATGCCCCAATATGCCATTAGTCTCTAGGAAAGTAACTCCAGGTTTGGTGCAAACCCAGCTTGTCTCAGAAGACTCTGAGGTGCTTCCACAATTTCCACATGGATGCCTTCACCTCGTTATTCCTCAGGGTATAGATGAGGGGGTTCATCACCGGGGAGAAGACAGTGTAGATCACACAGATGTGCTTGTCAGAGGGGAAGGTAGAAAAGGGACGGAGGTAGATGAAGATGCAGGGTACAAAGAAGAGGGTGACAACGGTCACATGCGAGGCACAGGTGGAGAGGGCCTTCCAGTGCCCCTCGGTGAAGCGGACCCTGATTGTGAGCAGGATGAACGTGTAAGATGTGATCAGCACCAAGAAGCAAGCCAGGGATATTAAGCCGCTGTTGGAAGCCATGAGCCACTCAGTGACATAAATGTCTGTGCAGGCAAGTCGAATGACGGGGGGCACGTCACAAAAGTAGTTGTCGATGGTGTTAGGGCCACAGAAGGGGAGCTGGACTGTGAGCAGCGTCTGGACAATGGAGTGGAGGAAGCCCCCTGCCCAGCAAGCAGACACCAGGACCCAGCACACTTGCCGGCTCATGATGGCTGTGTAGTGCAGGGGCTTGCAGATGGCAGTGTAGCGGTCATATGCCATCACAGTCAGGAGGAACATCTCTGATGCCCCAACAAAGTGCAGAAAAAACAGCTGGGCTATACAGTCTTCAAATGCAATGGCCTTCCTTTGGGAGAGCAGGTCCACCAACATCCTGGGAGAGGTGACAGAGGTGCAGCAGATATCTATGAAGGACAAATTGCAGAGGAGAAAGTACATGGGTGAGGACAGCTTGGGGTCAGTCCTGACTGCCACAATGATGAGAAGGTTCCCCAGCAGAACCATGGCATAGGCCAGGAAGAAGAAAGTGAAGAAGAGGACTTGCAGCTCCTCTGTCTCAGAAAGCCCCAGGAGGATGAATTCCGTCACTCGGGAGAAGTTTCCCAGTGCCATCCCTTCAGCTCAGGCTCCCACCGAATGAGCGTGGGGGTGAAGTCATGGGCTGGCCAGGAAGAGACGGGGATGTGCTACAGCTCCAAGGCTCATGGATGATGACAGTAGGATGCATTTGCTGCTGTTCTGTCTGCTACAGAAAGCACAGTGTCACATCATAAATTACGGTGAGCAGTGTTTGCAAAGAGCACTGCCCGTCTCTCTTCTGACTTCCCACTCCCTTTTCAGGTTTCTGGCCCCTCCACACTGTCCCTCACCCCTGAATTCCCTCTGACCACTATTTTTCTACATTGTAATTGGTGTGACAAAGTGCACGCTCCCATTCTGTCAGGGAAGAATCACATCCTACTCTCACAACACAAGAGCCACGAATGCTGGAAAAGTGGTACACTGTCCTCTTACCTGCTGGGAGTTTAAAGTGTCATGATGGAAGCAAATGCTTGCTACGTTCAAGCATCACGTCTATGATATATGGCTCAACCATGAGCTGTTCCATGTTCTATTCCTGGTTGCATTCCTTTAAATTGACGAAAGGGCTCTCCAGTTAGCTTGTCCACTCTGAAACTAGAAATACATGCACAGAAACCAGGTCCAGGAGGCTCTTCACTGGTATTCCTCTCCATTGAGCTAGCAGCTGTTTAGTAGCTTGAGTGTTCACTTAGGTCTGCTCTTAACAGAACGTGCTGTCCTGAAGAAATTGTGGTTTCTAACATGGTAGAAGCTGCAAAACTCTGCACGGTTCCTCTACCTCTTTGTTGCTCCAAGTAATTTTTAAAGTTATTCAGTGGACAAATACGCTCACTGTCTTGTGGAGGTTAAAATGGGACCAACAGAGGAATGCTCATTTTCATTTACAATCACACCAAGAAATTCTTTAGCTGCTTATTTCTGCCTGCAAGTTTATAAGTCAGCAAGCAGGAGATTAGATGTCTACAATGCAGTCAACAACAAATGAAGCTGTCTTGAAGAATCCAAATGAACAAAATGTCACAGTAGTATTTAAATTTTTCTGTATATTTTTCAACAGATTAACAAGCATTTCTCTCTGCCTGTTACATAAACAAATACAACCATACACATGTGCTTTAATATGCTATGGCTGATACAAAGAACATAAGCAAAGGAGAGGAAAAAATGGTTACTACTGTACCCAGTTACTAAATGTTGATACAACATGAAATTTCAAGTCTGAACTCCACACTATTTGTTGTCTGAAAACATTTTAAATTATTCACTCAAAATTTGTTTCAAGTTATTCATCTGACAGGTCAGGGCACTGTTCCACTTTTCTTCCTCCTGCTTGTATTTACCACGTCCTTCCTCTTTTTTAGGTTTCTTGTTGTATAGAAATTAGTTTCAGGAGGTTTTGAAGTTATTTTTATTTTCCTGACAGGTTACAGGCAAATTTTACTGTGATGGTATCAAAGTCACATTTTCCATCTATCATTTAGACAGAAAGATCCAATGAGGCAACACCTCCAAGGCTTTCTGAACAGACCTCTGTGTTTCCCTCATCTTCCTTCTCCCTAAAGTTATCCCATCCCAGCACAGCATATAAATACTCCTGTAACATACTGGTAAACATAGGCAAAAGATAGTTTTCCGCTAGTGGAGTTGGACCTGTGAGAACTGTGTCATTACCAAACCCCAGGCAGCTACCCGAGGGCCTTATTAAACAGTTGGGTCCCTTGGTGTGCAGCAGCACACCAATTTGCTCAATGACCTTCTGTGCATGGAGTCGTGAAGGTTGAGAAAGGCACCATGCACTTCTAAGCACTCAGAAGTCCTCTGTATGAAACAACAAGCCTCTAGTAATAAAAACACAAATGTAGGGTTGTACTACTAATCCCCACATTGAGACAGTGTCAGGCACGAGGAAATGTTGCTTGAAATCAAAGAAGCTGTAGAGCTAGGACAGGCAGAATTGGTGGGAAACTGGAGTCACTCAGGGATAGACTGGATCAATGCCTCGTCAGAATGAGATATAAACTAATATTTCTCATTCCCCAAGACAAAGGAAGGTCTGGGCAGACCACAGATATCAGTGGTGATATGCCACTGAGAACTATGTCTCAAGCTCAAATCAGCTTGAAGTGATTGTTCTGCCTGTGTTGTTAATTGATAATCTCTTATCAATTGTCTTTATCTCAGCACACAAGCTTTTTTATCTCATTTTCTCCCCCTGTTCCATTGAGGAAGGTGAGGGACAGAGGGGCTGGGTGTGTGTTCAGCAGCTACCCAAGGTAAACCAAACACACAGCGTGAACTTTAAAGACTGGAAAATAGTCTCTGAAAGCATGCAGTCTAGAAAAAGAAGAAACATGATTACTGAATTTTATGGCCATTTCTGCTACATCTTCAGGAGGTGAAAGGAGTAGCCTCTTCCAGTGAGGAAGAACTTGGAAATCTAGAAAGGAAATCTTGGTGACTACACCCCTGTTTTTATACCCTAACAGCAGGGAAGATAAACATTTCCTCTTCTGTTAGTCATTGCTACCTCTTTCCCTTCCTATTCTGTCTGAAAAGATGGAGAAATTATAAAAATTCTTTGTCCAAGTAGTGATGTTTTAATTCTAATTTTACTACCACCATAACGTAACAAAGACTTATTGCTGTATTTCATCTCCATGTGTCACCAATTACCTTGAGGCAAATGAGTGAGTTGTCAACTTATTTAAGGACATCCTGTTCCTCTGCTTCCTTTCCCCAAATATTAGTGCCAATAGAAGTTTTTAGAAAATTCTAAACTTTGACCACAGTCAGTCAATTTGCAGTAGTAGAGCATTGCCCAGAGTCATGAGTTCCGAGGGACATTTCTATGTTTCCATACTGGAAATGGCTGAGGAAAATGCCAACCAAACAATAACGTTCTTATTAAGAAGATGAGTAATGTTTTCCATGTTCAACTAGGAACTTGGTTGTATTTCAGTATGGGGAAATATTTAATTCTTGTATTTTCACTGAGATATCTATCCCTTAGATAATACTAATGTAATAACTCCAGAGTACTGGCCAAACCATGAAATTGCATCCAGTGGATAAATAAAGCTATGAAAACTATCCTGACAATTCTACTGGTCTGCAGATCAGTCAGTGTCCATGGTCTTTAACCATGCTTGCATTGCTGCCCTGATAAATTATAAAGGTCACCGATGACATTAACTCAAGGTCTTGGAATGGTGTTAGACAGCAGGGCTCCTTGAAATGAAATCAATCTGAGCAAGATTAACCATAATTTTAGGTTTACAGTACAGGAGGGTTTTTTGGACCTGGGCATTAATCTGCATGATTTATATTTGTTGTCACTGGGCATCTTAGATTATGGATGTTTGAGGAACCAGGGACAAGAGGGAGAACAAAACTGAAGTAGATAGTACATTCACCAGAAAGTACCAAAACATAAAAACGGGACCATTCAGACTCACCATTGTAGCATTTAGCTTTTAGATATTAGCCTGGTGAGCTTCTGAGTCATGGTACTGACTTTGAGATGTAATACTAGTAATTATTATTACTGGAAATTGAGCTGGCAGGGGATGGAGAGAAGATTTCCCTCCTGTTATCAGCAACAGCAAATGACCAAACTTGTGCCAAGTACCAGCTTTTTAATAGCTAACTCACAGATTCAGCATACAACAATGTAGTACTCGTAACAAGGCATTTACCACAAGCAGAAAGGGAACACCAGTGGTGTGATTGTTTCCAGCAGCAGGCGCCAATCAATTCTGCAAGCACCTTGGGCCACCATTTCCCAGCTTAATGGGCTCCAGAGTAGCTGCAGATTGTCTTACTGAAAGGTCACACTCTAGCTAATAGGATGCTTTGCCCGGAAAACATTTTTGATATGTACATCTTGGTGTTTATTTATTTGCTGGTGTTTCAGTACAATCTACCATATCTCCCCATCATGCAGACACCTAATATAACCTCCAACTTCTCTCATGGTCCTGTTTTACCCTTAAATAAATCCCACCTGCCCAAAGGCTGCTGACTTTCCTCAGTGGATTGCTCAGTTCTAGACACCGCATGTTAGCACATCAAAATACGTGAGATAAAAGCTGCCAATGCTATGCCATACTGAAAGGTTTGTATACTCTTGGAAGCTTGGTACCACCCTCACTCCTTTGTGCAGAAATGTCAGGAGATGCTACTCTCCAAAGCTTCTAGTAGCTAGTAGGAAAGAACAACCTCTCAAAATACTTAGTTGTTTCTCCTAATGCTGGGAGAAGTCTAGACAAATACCCAAGATACAACTATGAGGTGCCTGAGGTTAAGTACCACCCCCAGTGCTCAGGTTTGATAGCTGACAATAACCTCACATCCTTTGGATTGACAGCTTCCAAAGAAGATGAATTACACAAACCCTTGAATTTAGTGTCAGCCCTATTATGAAGAGCTGTGCTAAAAACCACAGCAACATTACTAGAAAGTCTCTCCCGAACACTTTTCTTTCCCTCCCCATGGTTTCTTAAGCTCACATCATCTTACAAACATGCACTGTGTTGTTTCATTCCTCACTCCTCTTCACTTTTCTGCTCCACAACTTTTTAATGGCATTTTTCACCTCTGCATTTCGGAGGGTGTAGATCAAGGGATTGAGCATAGGTGTGATGATGGTGTAGAACACAGAGACCATCTTGTCTGCTGAAAAGGTGGTGGAAGGGCGCATATAGATGAAAATACACGGCCCAAGGAACAGAACTACAACAGTGATGTGAGAAGTACATGTATAGAGTGCTTTGAGACGCCCTTCAGAAGAGCGTGTCCTCAAAGAAACCAAGATAACAGCGTAGGACACAACAAGAACAACAAAACAACTCAGGGAAATCACACCACTATTGGCAGCCACAAGAACACCAATGATGTAGGTGTCAGTGCAGGCCAGCTTCAGTAAAGGGTGAACGTCACAGAAGTAGTGGTCAATCTCATTGGGCCCACAAAATGGTAGCTGAATAGCCAGCAAGGTCTGCACCACTGAGTGTACAAAGCCTCCCACCCAAGAAGCTGCCACCAGCCAGCCACAGACAGGCTTGTTCACAATATTTGTGTAGTGAAGTGGCTTGCATATAGCAATGCAACGATCATAGGCCATCACTGTGAGAAGGAAGATCTCAGCGCACCCGAAGAAATGGCCTGCAAACAGTTGAGCTATGCAGCCCACAAAAGAGATGGTGGTCTTCTCAACAAGAAGGTCATATATGAGTTTGGGAGCTGTGACAGTAGAGTAACTGATGTCTATAAAAGACAACCAACTTAGGAAGAAGTACATGGGAGAGTTCAGCTGTTCACTTGTCTTTATGGTGATGATGATAAGCAGGTTTCCAAGAATGATGATGGCATAGAAGACCAAGAATAATGAGAAGCACACTTTTGCTACTGTCTTATCTTGTGTCAGTCCACAGAGGATGAACTCCGTCATATTGTTTTTGTTCTCCATAAGCACCATGTAGACAGGACCTTGAGCACAGAAAAGAGACACCAGCTAAGACATTAGACATGGGACATGATCAGTACACAGACTTATGGACCACTCATATATTAAATATTAAGCATATTTCCTTTGCTGTTTTTTTGGGACAGTTTCCATTTAAAGATAATGTTTCCCTCAAGAAAGAACAGGATCTGATACCCAAATCAGAATGTATTATTGAGGTATATAATAACAAGCTTCAATTATTTATTTGAGGAGGGCAGTGGAAATAATACCCCTAAGAATCCTAGTTTTCACCTTTGCCTCTTTTAAAAAAGAAGACTAATTACCAGGTCCCCTCAACACCCACTTTTACCCTATAATGTTGATTTGGAAATAAAAATTGAGCAAAAGAGACAGTGTGGCTACAATTCAAGTCAACACTTTGATCATGGTCTGAGAAAGGTGCCTGAGAAAGCAGCAATTGTACTTTCCTTTTCAGTCCTCTAAAAGATTGTAACAGAGCTACTCCTTATTATCGCTCTGACTGTGATAGACCTGAATAAATTCAGTCACAGAAAGAGCTGGCCAGTGTTTTCTTGGACTGCTTTTCTTACAGTACCTGAATGAACTAATTTGGAGCTAACTTGCATTAATGGTGCATTAGCAGGGGTTTGTACATCTCACCCAGGTCCTGGAACACCTCATAAATACTCCTGTAGTGACACTGGGGTCACGAACGCACCACTGATAACCCCCCTTTACTCACAAACACCCATTAATTCACCTTTGTGGCATTCCCATGCAGTATGCAAGTATCACTAGTGTTCAATGTACACATGAAGGTAGGGGTGACAAACGTGTAATAACCTTGCCTGTGATATCAGCAAGTCCTTTGGGGTCTGAATTCCATTTGACAATCATAGGACACTCAGTTCTTTCTCCTGAGCTCTCTGCCTCACCTCCTGGCTACTCCCCAACGAGGGCACCAGAAGAAAGGGTCTTTAGTGTCTCCATCCCTGTCTCCATGCCCCTCCATGAGCAGAGGGAAGCCACTGTGGGGAAGACCCAAGTGTGTGAGTCATGGCCATTGTTGCCTGGCATGTCCAGCTCAGACAATGTAAGACTGAGCACGTTGGAAATGCTGTCATCAGTTCCTGAGTCCTTTTTGTAACACTGACAACATCTTTTTGACAAATCTTTTTGGAAACGGCATATAACTGTGGGGAGGAAAGCAAACAAGACACCAAATAAAACAAAGGCTGAAAAATTTGTGATTGAGTTTTTTCTAATTCATAAAATGGAACTCACAAAAGTCACTCACCAGAAATGCCTATTTTCAAAAGTAGCTTTTCAGTCAGGCTTGAACAAAAGAAAGGAACAATATCAGAAAACTTACACAGTTCATATTTGCCAGTCTCTGAGAGTTTGCATGCTATTCCTCCTCAATGACCTCCTCTGACCACTTTAAGTGGTTTCATCAGAATGTCTCAGCTGCAAGTTGCTGCTTAGCTGTTGTGAAAGCAGTCCATCTCCCTGCCAATTCTGAAACCTACAGTGGCTGAAAAGAACAGCCTGACGGTCTATCTGCATTTCTCATTCTGCAAAAAACAACTTCCAAGAGCACCTACAAGAACAATTATCTCTCACAAGATGGGGAAATTGTAGCAGAAATATTTAACGTAAATAATGCAGCAGAAGCACAAGACTACCAGGAATAATGAGATCCCAGAGGCATACAAAGTTTTGTCAGAAATTATCAGTGGAAAAGGAGCTAAAAATTGTACTTTGGATAGCTATTAGGGTAGTCTCTGGAGACTGATATTGGAGTGTGGTCATCTAGACTATTGCAATGCACTTGGGTTTGTTTGCTTGTTTGTTTTCTGGCTGACTTTTTAATATTGTCCAGACAGATAGACTTTACTTACTATTGGACATGTATTTCTTCTGGAAGCATTTCTGGTTCAAATGAACATCACACCTGGCTGTTTGCAAGATTTATATTCATCTTACCTTTGCAATCAAATAAATATTATTGGAGTAAAGATGTTTCTTACACAGGACATTTATATAAATTGTGCTTTCTGTCCTAAGCTAAAATTTCTCATATGCGTTCTTATTTCTTGTTAACTTGTTCTTATGATTGTATGAGCCAGAGACTGTTATCCCTTGGACATCTGCTGTACAAATTTGAAACAAGAAGTAAAAAAGGAAATTACTTCAAAGATTTAGAAAGGTTTGTGGTTAGACCTCACTGCTTACCAGGTATTTTTACTAAGATAATGTAGAACACAGAAGCAACTCTGTAGCCCAAATATTAACTTCTTATAAGAATTCTTACCAAAGTGCAGAGAAGCATAATGTTGTTTTCAGTGACACCTTCCATAAGCTATGGTTGAATATTTGTGCAGCAGCACCCACAAGTGAGACATCCAGAAAAAAACTTGGCATTTATCCCCAAAGCATTAAAAAAAATCAGTTTTGAATATATATATATAATTTTGTGTATTTGTGGATGTATATATCTATTTAAAGTTATAAGCCTGAGCTTTGGCTGGGAACACCTTGTAAGCTTGAATCCTATTTAAGTCATGTTAAGGTGTAACACAGGTGCAGGTGTTTAAAGGGAACGTAAGTGAAGAAATAAGAGTCCTTCAATTACCTTTGGATGGCACCAAGATGGTCTTTTCCTTCCTCACTCAGCTGATTTGGTGGTTTCCTGCTGACAGTCTAGGAGCTAGGGTCTCTTGTGGCTCCTCAGGTGGAAAACCCAAGCTGCTGTAGCTTATCACCCTGTGACAGCTTTGACTGACATTGAACTGGTTTGGTCTTTCATCCTTATGTTTCTTCTCTTCCCTCTTGCAGTAGTAGGGGTACCAGCTGTTCCCATGGAAAACACGCTTTTTCCCTTGTGTGGGTGTGTAAATGTGCTCTGTTGGGCTAGGAGTTGTCTTGAATACTGGAATAGTTCCTAAATAATTTGGTCTTTTTCCATTGATACATAAAATAGTGTCTCCAAATGCCTTCTTTGGTGACTCCTTCATTTCTTACAGTCAGCAGGTTGTCTTTCAATTGGATCTATGATTCTGTATTATTCTAAACATTAAAATAAAAAACCTGAGGCAAAGCTGAAGGTTGGATGGTTGGAAGGATGGCTTCGGTGATAGGTGAAGTAGATAGAATTATAGAACAGTTTGGATTGGAAGCAACCTTTGAAGATCATCTAGTCCAAACCCCATTGCCACACAGAGACATCTTTCACTACATTAGGTTACTCAAAGCCCCATCCAACCTGGCCTTGAACACTGCAGGAAGGATATGTTGCACTGGCAGGGGAAGGGGAGAAGCTTCCCCTCCTCTTACCCACATCAGCAACCGACCCACCTAGCACCTATTATCAGGTATTTAACTGCTAGCCCATGGATTCAAGATACCACAAGATGGTTCTCATAAAAAGGTGTTTACTACAAACAGAGAGGGCCCTCTGTTTCCAGTAGCAGGTGACAGTAATACTTGCTTTACCAGCTGCATAGATCACAGAGCAGAAGGAGTTCATCTGAAAGTTTATACCTGAGTCACGGCATGCTCTATCTGAACAAAAATTTCAGTATTTTTGATAGTTTTTATTTAAACACTGGTGTTTCAATTAGTGCTCAGGAGCCCCAGGCCTGGGCCTGCACTAGTTGACAAGGGAATACAAAGGGAATGTCTGCTTGTCACAGAGTTCACAATGTCTTTCAAATCAAAAGATGAACCTTCAGTGTCTTCCTAATTGCAACAGGAGCTAACAGCAAACAGTTCTTTGAAAGGCAGTTCTTGGAGAATTTTCACAAAATAAATTGTAGTGAGAGATGCTTGAGTTTCTCCGATCCTTTGGAAATGTTACCACAATTCTACACCTTCCCATTTTCACTTCCCACTTTTCTACCCCACAGTTTTCTCAGGGCACTCTTCACCTCCTTATTTCTTAATGTGTAGATGAGTGGGTTCAGCATGGGTGTGATGGCAGTGTAAAACACTGACACGGTCTTGTCCTCTGACAGATTGATGGATGGACGTGTGTAGATGAACGTGCATGGCCCAAAGTACAGAATCACCACAGTGATGTGGGACCCACAGGTGGAGAGGGCCCTGTGCCACCCCTCCGAATTTTGACTTTTCAAGGCAACCAGGATGACAATGTAGGATATGATCAGGATGAAGAAACAGCTCAGAGTTATCATTCCGTTGTTGACAATGACAATGATGCCCACAGCATGGGTGTCAGTACAGGCCAGTTGTAGTAGGGGGTGGACGTCACAGAAGTAGTGGTCAATTTTGTTAGGGCCACAGAAAGGGAGCTGGGAGGTTAGAAGGGTCTGCACTATGGAGTGCACGAAGCCTCCTACCCATGAGCCGGCCACCATCCAGCCACACGCGCGCCTGGTCATGAGCGTGGTGTAGTGGAGAGGTCTGCAGATGGCAACACAGCGATCGTAGGCCATCACTGTGAGGATGAAGATCTCTGTGCAGCCAAAGAAATGTACCCCAAACAGCTGCGCTATGCAACCCATGAAGGAGATGGTTTTATTTTCAACAAGGAAGTTGGCAATCATTTTGGGAGCTGTGACAGAAGAGAAACAGATATCTAGAAAGGCCAGGTAGCAGAGGAAGATATACATGGGGGAGTTCAGACGTTGACTTCTAATTACAGTGATAACAATGAGCAGATTTCCTGCCACAGTAATCATATAAAATAACAGAAACATCACAAAACATATTTTCTGCACTCCTTGGTTCTCTGAGAGGCCCAGAAGAATGAATTCCTTCACACTGCTTGCATTCTCCATGTTAATTTATTGGGTGGTGATATGCAATGCACAACCTAGGCACATGGAAAAATAAATACAAATGATTCATCAGGTTTTTACATTATTAAAAATGAATTATTTAACAGAAGTGCATACACACTAAGAAATATATAGGATTAGTATTATGATTATGAGGTGGTTTTTTTGTTGGTTTGGTTTGGTTTTTCCCATGCTCTGTTATATGTTCCTCCATCCTGGTCATCCAGGATTTAGAAGGATGAATCTATGGCTGGTGTGCTAAGGACAAGGCCAGAGTGTTCACCTTGAGCACTACAAGGGCTGCAGATCTTTAAGATCATGGTTGCTCTCAGTGTAGACCAAGTCCATCTTTGTAAAAACAGTGCCTTTAAGAACATGTGGAAGTATTCCCTGGAATGCTGATTTATTTTATAAGTAAAAATGATCTTTGAATTGCTGTTCAGAGGGGAAACTAAACCATCCACAGAAAAAAAAAATCTCTTGTGTATATACATTTTGAAATATAAACTTGCAGCTTCATGGACTAAACAATGAATTCTGTGCAAATTACCTACCACGGTGAAAACAGCACAATTTCACAGAGGACTTACTCTAGTATTTAGCTTGCTCTAAATCTCAGATAAGTTCCTTTGAGAGGAAGGAACTTTCCAGATCTTCTGTCACAGCATTGTATGAATTTTACTTTACACTGATTTGTGATACACTCTGAGGGATATTCTCAAGGGTTAACTTCTCTTTAGTGAAGCTAGTTTAGCTGATGGACAAAGTCTCAATATAGGAAGAACAGCTAAAGTATGGTCCTTTATGGAACCCTTTCTTTTTCAATTGACTAGGAGGAGCCTAAGTAAATTAACATCACCAGGGTAAAGTTACCTTCAGAGAATAATCCTTTTTGTGCCCTGAAAGTAGCTCAGAGCTTTCCATAATGCCATCCCTTTTTTGTTTGTTTGTTCTGTGGCTGAACTCCTTATCTCTAGGTGTTTCTACATCTCTAGTGTGTCTTTTCAGACATGGTCACATTCCAGTGTGAATGTGGGACTCCTTTGGTTTGACCTGTTCCAGCTATAGCCCCCAGAGCAGTACATGTCACTAGTAAATAAATAATCTATATCTTTCGACAGACTTAATCCTTAGCATTACCAACTTGCCATTATCCACCCAGATATCAGAGTTCCTTTGGTAAAAGAAGCCTAGAAACCACTAGATTAAACTTTTTAGAGAGTTTAACAAAAAATAGGCACCTCTAATGAACAAATTATCAGCTGTATGGGATTCAACCTTGTATCAAAACATCCCCAGCCAGCTGCTGTTAAAAATGGCCATTGCAAGTCCTGCCCAATGAAAACACAAGCAGTTCTCCCTGTTTGTGCAGGTGATCTGAGCAAATCTGTGAAATGATTCAGTTAATTCAAATGATCTAGCACCTATTTAAAATTGCAGCAAAATCAGGAACTCTTGCGCAGGCAAAAACTGATCAAACATCCACAGGAAACACTGAAATGAAGAAAACCAAAATTGCTCTCAAACCTACAAAGTAAAGCCTAGAGAGGAAGTTGGGAAAATTAGGGACTTTTCCTGTGCTTACAGTTATACTAACAGTGGTTGAAAGATGTTCAAGAAGTGGGGTAAAATTTACATGGATAATTTTCTGATATATGGTCAAGAAAAAAGAAAAGATCAATGAGAAAAATATGACATCAATTTTCTACCTACTCTCACCAAGTTGTGATCCTTTTCATCCCTCTTCTTTTCACTTAGAACAGACATAGTTTTCTACAGAAAACAAAGGACCAAGTGGGTGCGTATTTATGGCTGGGCAGTAGCCAGTGGAAGAGAAGCAGCTGGGCTACATCTAGGCCAGAGCAGGACTGGAGGCAAACTCCAGTCTCAGTGTCATATTTAGGCAATCAGTGGTTCAGAAAGGTGTGACCAAGAGATAAATTATCAAGAAAAACTATATTCCTGAATAACAGCACATGGGAAGCTCCTAAGCTAAAAACGAGGTGTATATTTTGAAAGGATTGTAAAGCTATGACCCATTCACCACAAGACTGTGTGTCCCTCTTGGCAAGGGCCCTGTCACCACCACCAAATTGCATTTCATCTGCCTCATTCTGTCTCAGTCACTTACACCATGTAGGCACCAGTAGCTGAGCCAGTCATGTGCACTCTTTCTTCTGCCTTGGCAGGGCAATTCATGACCAGCCTAAGGTGTCTAATTAAAGATTGATGAATTACATGCTGGAGGTGCCTATTTCTTTCTGTTGACTCCAAGAAAATGACTGAATAACTAATTCAGAAGAAGCTTCCCACACAGAAATACTTCTAAAAGTATCTTTTCAGTGAGAGACTATAGGTACATGATATAATGCAATCAACTGCAAAATAAAATAAATACAATGTGGTCTGCTAACATTTCAAAAAGGATGAGAAATTGCACCATCTCCTTATTGCAAGTGTTCTTTCCTGAAATCTCAGGTGGTTAATGGGAAACAGAATAACAAAAGGACCTAACCTGGGTCTACAGAACTAGCTCTGCCTGCTTCCAGCCAAAGATAACTGTAGGCAGTTGATAACTTTAATGATAATTTCTTCTTGTACTTTCACACTTGTTCAAGAAGGGAAACAAAAAAGGAAAGGAGATTGGGAAAAAGAAAGAAGAGAGAAAACAAGAAAAGAAAATAAGAAATTTAACAAACAAACAAACAAACAAACAAAAAAGAAAATAAAGGAGAACCTGGAAAACTTACCTCCTGTGTGTTTGGAGATGTACTTTTCTGTGTAAGGGCTATATGATTTTATCTCCCCAACACCTGCCTTTCCTGGTAGGAATGTGTTAGAGCACAGAGTCTTTAAAGAACATAGAATAGCTTCTGGAAATCTTCCGACACTTGCTTAGGAGGTGTCTTTTACTGTATAATCCCATTTAATTTAATTTACTGTACCACAAGTGTATCTTGGTATTTTCTACCTGTGTGAGAACCGCTTTGATGGGCTGTCTGGGTAGTGTATCCTGGCCTGGGTGTGCTGAACTGTTCATTCACAACCCAGCAGCAGAAAGAAGGCTGAGAAGAAAACTGCTTAAGTAGCACTCTTTAACCCTCTCCAAGGAAATCTCCCACCTCAAGGGCTCCTGGGGCTGGAGGAGGGAGGTGTGGAGGCTTAATGAAGGGAAGGCATGAAAGGAAGGGGCAAAGGAGGAGAAAATAATTCTGTCCTCACCAAAAGGTTTAAGCAAACATATATTAAAGAAATACCCATCAGTCAGTGATAATGACATTATGAAGGCATTTCAGATTTCACCAGTAGAAATAACAGCCAATGGATTGGCTGAATATTAAACTGGACAAGCACGTGCAATGACCTAGTCCAGGTAACCCTTTCCAGAGTCTTTCATTAAGCCATACTTTATGGTTTTCCCAAGTGTAGAGGCCCATTAGGTCCACTGCTTTGCCTTTATAGAATTGTGAGTAATAAAACAGTAATTTTAAACCATTGTGTATCCCAAAAAGCAAACACAAAAACCACAAATCTTTAAAAAAAAAGTCAGAGAGATTTCTAGTAGTAAGAAGAGAAGTACCATGCTCTGGGGCTGGTAGAGTTACCTGACACAGTAGTCTTTTAAAGGGAAAATCAGGCACATTTCTCTCAGTAGTGGTTAACATTAAGTTTTCAGAAACAGAAGATGGCCTGGGTTACCTCTTGATGACTCTTCAGGTCCTATTTTGCATGAAATTTCATCATTGGCAACCCAATGAATAAAGCCTCTTGCAAGAACTTGTAAGTTTTAGCAAAGGTTGGCAAATTACAGAGTATGTAAAAAAAAATCCTTTTACAAATGGGGAAACCAAGGGAGGAAGTCAGCTATTTCATGCCTATGGAAGTCAGCTGAGTTGAGTCCTTGTCACTCTAGGCTTTCCTATGGAAAGAAATACATCTCTCCAGACATTTGTTCACCTGATCTACCTCAGACCTGATTTTAGACGGGATTAGGTATGAAATAGATATTTAGATTTTGAACAAAATTACTTAGGGCAGGCAAAGGCTGCATCAGTGTTACACCCAATGGCTCAATGTCCAAGTGGAAACCAGCAGCGAGTGGTGTCCCTCAGGGGTCCATACTGGGACCAATACTATTTAATATCTTCATCACCGATATAGACAGTGGGATTGAGTGCACCCTCATCCAGCTTGCAGATGATACCAAGCTGAGTGGTGCAGATGATAAACTTGAGGGAAGGGATGCCATCCAGAGGGACTGTGACAGACTTGAGGAGTGAGCTCATCAGAACCTCGTGAAGTTCAGCAAGGCCAAGTACAGGGTCATGCACCTGGGTTGGGGCAATCTCCACTATCAGACTAGAGGATGAAGGGATTGAGAGAAGCCTGCAGACAAGGACTTGGGGATACTGGTGGATGAAAAATTGAACATGAGCCAGCAACATGCTCTCACATCCCAGAAAACCAACCATATCCTGGGGTTCATAGAAAGAAATGTGACCAGCAGGTCAAGGGATGTGATCGTCCCCCTCTACTCCACTCTGGTGTGACTCTGCCTGGAGTCCTGTGTCCAGCTCTGGGGTCCTCGGTACAAGACAGACATGGATCTCTTAGGGCAGGTCCAGAGGAGGGTCATGAAAATGAACAGAGGGCTGGAACAGCTCTCCTATGAAGAAAGGCTGAGAGACTCCAGCCTGAAGAAGAGAAGGCTCCTCAAGACCTTCTTGTGGCCTTTCAATATATAAAGGGGATCATAAGAAAGACAAAGGAAGGTTTTTCAACAAGATATATAGTGACAGGACAGGGACAATGGTTTTAAACTGAAGGAGAGTTGATTTAGATTGGACACAAGGAAGAAATTTTTTATGACGAGGACAGTGAGACACTGGAACAGATTGCGCAGAGAAGTTGTGGATGTCCCCACCCTGGAATTGTTCAAGGTCAGATTGGACAGGGCTTTGAACAACCTGGTCTAGTGAAAGATGCCCCTGTGGAAGAGGGTTGGACTAGATACTCTTTAAAGGTCCCTTCCAACCCAAACCATCCTATGATTCTATGGAATCTTGCTGTCAAGAAGAACCTTGTCTTTCTTAACTTAAAACTTCTGTGGGCACAGGTGAATGTATGAAATTAAACACAATAAAGGAAATGGATGTGCTAATTCGTGCACCTGTTCAACTCAAACTCATCACTCCTCTGAAACCTACTTTGTGTTTTTAGCCTCTGACTTACGGGCGTCAAAAAAGGAAATGTTTCATCCACTGCCCCTTAATTCGGTTCGTTGTCATTTCTTGAAATTTAGAATGGCCAAATAACAACCAAGGTAATGTAACAATCTACTGACACAGAATGTCAACAATCCATGCAGTGAAAATAAAAATACTCAAATTAATAATGAGGTTAAATACTACTCTGGGTGAAAATTGTCCTCTAAATTAAATATCATCTTACACTGTAGCCTGGAGTCCTGGCCAGGTTAATAAAGGTTAACAGTAGTCACTATAGGAAACAGACTATTGGGTAAGAAAGTAAAAACAGTCTTACAATCTTTGGGAAAGGAAGAGGAACAACAAATGACAGGAAAAGCTAAAGATGAACCCGCAGGTATCTAGCCTGCTAAGCTATTTGGGTCAGATCTGCCAGTTTCTGCACCCACTGGCACACATGGCAGCAATTTGGCTAGCATCACACTCATCTCCTTTTGTTTCCCTAGCCAAATGGAATAGCAGAAGTGACTTTAATGCACAAGCCCAAATCAAGAGTTGCTGCTATCTCCTGTTGCAAAATAGTTTCCTATAAGAATGTGCTTACTGCCAGGAAAGGAGAAAAACGTTTTCTCCGGTTTCACGCCACTTCCTTTGGCACGTGGATCTGGACACTGTGGTGGTGGTAGCTCATGCACATGAAGGGACTGGGTATGGTGAGAAGATGAGTGAGGTGTTGTGGATGGGTAGTAAATGCTGGCAAGGGGCTGTCTTGATAGAGACATGAGGTGGTGAAGAGGTGTGAATACGATGGTAGGCAGATTGGGGCTGAGGCGCTGTTTTGGGGGGGAAGTTGTGAAACTGGAAGTGGAAAGCACCTGCTGGAGGCAGAGTCTTGAGGGCTTTTGTGAAATCTGAAGTGCCTGAGGTGTGGTGAAGGACAGTGCTGAAAGCCAATATGAAATGACAGTTAATACTGTGGGGCATGAAATTGCTTTGAAAGAGATCCTGACATCAGAATGGGAATTGTGTGCTGAAGACAGCACAAGCAGAGGTTGTGCAGTTGGAGGTGGAGGTGTAGTAAGGCTATGGAGTTTGCGTGGACCCTCTTCCAGGAAAGGTTGTGTGAAGCACTCAGAACTAAGTACCATGGTAACTTTTGTTGGGAGAGACCGTGGGTCAGAAGAGGACACTCTGTGGTGATAGGAGCGTCAAGGCCACTTTTGCAGGGACAACAGGTCCTGGGGGAATGAAAAGTTGTGCTGAGGGAGGTTGTGAAATCATCATCAGGTGTTGTGGAAGAGGACTGACAATTTCTCAGTCTATGTGATCCTGAGCAGCAGTAAGGCATCCTCTTCAAATGCTGTGAAACTAGAGCATCCCAGGGACGTGAGCAGGAAACAAAACATCAGCGCAAGAGGCAAGGTATAATTTTGCTTTCGTTGTATCGTGAGACTGGCTGAAGAAGGGAGAAGCAGTAAAAAAAAAACATTTCCAGAGCCATGAGAGTGATAGGTTCTGTATAAAGAGGAAAGGGGGAAGTGGTTCACATAGAAGTGACCACACACAGCAAACTAGATATTTCCCCAAGAGAGTGATTGGCTGGCTGCTGGATGTCACGTTGGAAAGACCGTGGCTTTTTAAACAGTGTCGAACTAGCCCAGCATTACAGTATGACACAAGGATATTATCTGGACTGTATGGCAAAGAATTCAGGTGACAGTTTTACTCAGGAGATCCATACCAGGCAGCTTCTGCAAATCAGTCACTGAAAGTCCAAGGAACTGAAAAAAAGGTAAGAAATTCCTCGATGGTATCTTTTCCACAGCACTCTGTCTAATGCTTTCTGCCATGCTTTTGGAGAGATGGTAAGAAAAAAATGTTTTCTTCTGATGGTTAGAAATTCACTATAGGTAAGAAATTGTCTTGATCATTTTCAAGATAAGGATAGCTTCATTCTGAGGACCCTTTTCCATGAACAAGTGCTACTGAATTGCTATAAATACACCTCTCTAATATACGATGTCATTATTCAGAGACCTTGCATTAGCAGTTTTGGTCTTAGCTAATCTGATCACTTAAGATCAGTCAAGAAAATACAACAGCACAACTTTCTGTACATAGTCTAAAATGTCTTTATGTTGCAAGGTTGTTCAGACTGACATCTGCCACATGGAACTCAGCAGTCAAACCACAGGAAGGATGTTAGACTCTGCTGCTGTTTGATGAAAGCTTTCACTAATTAGTTTCATTAAGGAAGTGGACTTATGTCTTAAACATACCTTGGACACAACAAAAAATCAGTCTTTCGAAGGCTGTACAATAAATAAATGAGAACTGTGACTTTTTCGGTATTCTTTTCCATGGTTTACAGAAGTCTGAGAAGGATTTCTTCACTTCCATTACAGCGGAAGGCAAAATTATTGATGTTTTGTCATTTACCCACAGGTTGTCCATTACAGCCGCATCTGTACCTGGCAGTCTTGATGCATATATGATCAATGGCACAGGGCAATGTCATTTAACATTAGGAAATATGCTTGACAAGCTTAAGTTAGACAGCTAATCACCTGTCATTGTCTGAATGCCCAGTGGAGAGAGATGCAGCTCTGGAGGACAGGATCGATCGCCTTCTGGAGATGACTGCAGCAGGGAGGTTGAAGACCCGCTTTCCTAAAATGGCCACCAGGTCAGAGGGATGAAATGGGCTTAGTCAGACCTAAATGTTCACGTCCTCTTCAAATCAATTAGAAATTTGCTTCAGGTTACACAGATAGCTTGTGGCAAAGATAGTGCTGCACTGGGTCTTCTAAAGACTAGGAAACCACTTAACCCCTGGGTCTTCCTTTCTCATCACATCAGAGTTGGTTCACAGAATGAGAGGCTGCTTCAGCTACTTTCTACCATGAATCAAGGTCTGATAATTTGATGCCACCCTAATAATAAGTAGCGAGGAAGGGAAGGAACAAAGCCATGAAGCTGTAACTTTTCAGTTTGCTTGCTACAGGTGATCAGAGAAGAGGTAGACTTGCCAGTGATGTTGTTCTCCCAGTATGCTGCTCTCCCTAGATAGGGAAAGAGCGTGTGAGTTTGAACTCAGGGATGTTCCTGTTGTGAAACTGTGCTACAACAGAGATCCTGTGCATTCTGAGGCAGATGATGGGATATTTGTTTTCCATAGTCCCTTCCAGTATGTATTAAAATCCTTTCTTTAGAGACCACTTGTTTCTTTAGAGACCATTGGTTGCAATGCGTCTGCAGCCAGCAAAGACTGTGCACCTACCTAAGACACATATCATAACCGTTGGAGTAGCCCATAAACCTCCATTAATTCAAATGGCAGCTTTAAAGGCAATGTTAAATGAGATGTTTGCATTTTTAATGGAGAAATCTAGGTGTAACAGTCACAGCTGGATTCCCAGCCAAGCACTCCTGGCATACGTGCCTTCCATGGACTAATGCAGCAAGATTGTCTCCACTGCTCCAGGCCATAAGCTGGCCAAGGAAATTACCTGCATCGCGCATTTATCTGGCCGCTATCCATGCAGCACTGAAAAAAGTGTGTCTGGGGTGCTGAGGTGAAACAATAATGATTCAATCTGTCACATTTCATGTGTTTATGGAAGCCTGTCTCCATGTATGCTGCAGCGTCGCACAGAGAGAGAACAGACTGTTCGTACTGGTTAGACTGTTCAATGATTCACATCTTCCCAGCTTTCCCCATTTTGACTTGTTCCTCTCTTCTTTTTAACTATCTTCTGCTGTCTTTCATGACACTTCTCTCCTTCTCATGTCAAAATTAGTAGTTGGTGGGGAGAGGAAAAGAGCTGTAGTGTTTGACCTCATCAGACAAAAAAAAAAAAAAAAAAGAAGGTGTGAAATATATTTTTGTCTTCTTTATTTTTTTCAAGATTCTCATTCAGATCCCAACATCATAGGGGAAGAATCAGGGTGAAGTGCCTAAGGGAATGGGGTGAAATAATTATTCGAGCCATAATTCCAATGTCCTGAGAGACTCAGACATTTTGTCCCACATATGATTCTTACAGTTCCCCTCTGCGAAGGAAGTTATTAAGGGCTGACTCTGTCAGGCTGAATTGTTTATTGTCTGTACATAAGAGCTAAAGAGAACAAACCAACCACATTAAACTACACTTTATTAAAATAGAAATCAGTCATCAACATAAAAACCTACCAGATATTTTGAGTACTCTCTACCATGTTTTCTGGGCATATGCATAGGACAAAACTAGATCAGTTTTCATGCTGATTAAACTTGTATGCTGCTTGCCTACAACTTTCACACACTTTTGACATGATTTGCCTCACCTAATCCTAGCTAAATGAAGCAAAGACAATTATCCTAGAGTTGTTAATGCTGGGTTCTCTGTTTATTTAGACAAGAGGTACTTTTCAGACATGATTAACCTTAGCTTTAATGGCTTTTTAAAGATATTTGTTTCCCAATACTGACTGCAAAAAGGATCCTCAAGAAATTAATTTTACAAAACGAAGAAATATACTGCAACCTAGCTTTTCATATAAGTCGTATAGAATTTGGTTTTAGATACAGTGCTTTGAACAACATATCAAAGCTCTGTGCTCCAAGTCCAAACACAATAATCCCTCCCTAAATCAAGCTCTGGCCACAAAGAGATGGAACAAATCCAGAAACAACACCAGGTCACCATGAGGGAAAGTCACACTGAAGTTACCACTTCTTTACTCTTTGCTTACAGGTCTGTCTGAAATCACTCATAATGAATACTTCAGTTACATCAATCCTCCTTCCAACTCCAACCAGCCAGACTCATGGGACTAATCAGAGCGGGGCTGTGGGAAAGGCAGAGCCATCCTACGCTGTCCTCAAGTTCATGGAGAGCTTCTGCCTCATCAGCGCTGCCTGTGGGATGGTAGGAAACGGCATGGTCCTCTGGTACCTCGGCTTCCGAATCCGGAGAAACCACTTCACTGTCTACATCATGAACCTGGCTGCTGCTGACTTCGGGTATCTCCTCTGCATCGCCATTGAGACGGTTCAGTACCTCATGCAGTTCAACGTGGGGGTGAATTTTACCATATTCCTCTTCCTGGATCTTTTCATGTATGGGACCGGCTTGTATCTCCTGACCACCATCAGCATTGAGAGGTGTCTGTCTGTCCTTTGCCCAATCTGGTGCCGAAGCCACCGCCCAAAGCACTTGTCTGCCATCATCTCTGGCCTGCTCTGGGGTCTCTCCCTGCTCCTGAACACGCTCGGGTATGTTTTGTGCACCATTCACACCCCTGGCAGGAGCTGCAATCTCCTCCTCATCACCATCGGAGCCTTGGACTTCCTCTTCTGCACGCCCCTCCTGTTGCTCTTCAGCCTGACCCTCTTCCTCAGAGTCAAGTGCAGCTCCCAACACTTCCGAACAGGCCGGCTCTTCACCGTCATCATGCTCACTGTCCTCTTCTTCCTCATTTTCGCTGTGCCTCTGAGCGTCCTGATCCTCTTTGACTTCTTGGGCTACAAATTTCTCTACTCGCCGGAGATCGGCTTTGTGCTGTCCTGTGTGAACAGCACTCTCAACCCCGTCATTTACTTCCTTGTGGGGAGCTACAGGGACCGGAGAATCAAGTTCACCCTCAGGCAGGCATTCCAGAGGGCCTTTGAAGATTCAGCAGATGACAAATATGAACCAGAAACCCGTGACACAATAACTATGTCCTCCTAATACCCTGCTGTGCCTAACAGTAACACTGGTCTGGAGCTGAGAGCCGATAATTTACAGAATTGAAGAACTCTGAGGTATTGGGGAAGGTTTGTCGCACCTAACCTTCAGTATCTTCATTTTAGATCTCTACCCTTTAGCTAGTTATTTTAAGCTCCATCTGTGGTCTTTGAAAACACATAAGCACCTGGACTACAGAATTTATCTGACCTGTATTAGGACCACATTCAAAGTGTCTATTTCTTTCCAGTGGCCATTAAATGATTTCAATCTGATAAAGTGAAATGTTGTGGTGTCTGCATTTCATCAAAGGAATCCTACTCAGAATTTGCAGCTTACTCAATAAATGTCTTTCAGAGCAAAACAATATCAAATTCATAAATTCTCAGTCAGTAGTTACTCAGACCTCTGAAGATGAGATGGAAATCAATCCTCCTCCTGTTGAAATCAGCCATGGAATTCCTGGGAGGAGAGTCTATCTGTCTCACTTAATTTTAAATACCCGTATCTCAGCAACACATGCAACCTTTTGCAGCTCACAGAATGCGTGATTCTTCACTTCCTAATGTGAGAATTTCAAATAGTGAAATGATTCATGCCATAAAAGTTTATTTCTTCTATTAACTAGGGAGGTTTCCATTCCATAGAGTTGTGATGTAGTAGAAAAGGGCTCCAACCCCTATCAACTTGCCTTACAACTTTATGCAGAGTTGCATGCTCACTTTTCTTGTGTTTCAAGAAAAGCAGGGCTGGAGTTGTATATTATTTTAGCTTCCTCCTGTCCAGGACAGAGTATCTATATCTAACTACAGCATGGATTGGGTTGTTATTTCTTCCTTTAAGAAGGACAGATAAGAACCTATGTCTTCTAACATCTCCTCTACCAATAGAAATAAATTGAAGGATAAGGGAAAAAATAGGAAACTGAAGAAAAGTTAATAAATACCACAATTTGCAACAAATTATTCTCTAGACCCAATACCTTAAGACAAAAGATGTAACTATTTGAAGCGCTGTAGTATCAGACTACATAATATTTGCTCTTTTAATCTAAATTGATAGAATGTAACATGGATAATTTTCTTTGAGAAACCTTACAGATTTCCTCTTCACGCCTTCATCTGCAAATGTTTTCCTGAAAGGAAGCTGCATTCTTCTATTGCCTATTATCTTTTTTCTGTTCATTTACCTTTTTATTAATTTTGAAAAGCATCACTTAAAAAAATAGTGGTTCACCCTAATGTCTGTAGTTGCTTTTTGCTTTCTGTTTACAGTTTCTGAAAGCTGAAATTTGAGTTCCATTTCTACTATTCTTTAATTTTTAATGCTATTGTTCTGCAAGGTACATATAGTTGATTCAGATTAGGATTGTGTCATCAATTATTTTTTGTAAGGTTTTTTTTCTTCTAACTTCTACTGCCGAAGGGAAGAGAGCATCCATTTGTCACAAAACATGTTAAAATGTTTTCCTTTTAATATCTGTAATGACTTTGTCATTGGGAGAACTGAAATATTTCTGTTATTATTAAAAATGTCAAAAACCTTTTTTAAAAAATGAAAACAAATTGTATTTAAAAACATTATTGTGCTCAGAAAAAGCCATCAACTGGTAAAAACATACAGATTATAAAATGTGAAAAATTTTCCATCCTGACAATTTGCCCTTAAACTTACCCATCATGAAAACAATGCTGCATTAAATGTGGACACGTTTTACACATCACATTAATGTGCACACTTTACATCCAACCCTGGACTTTTAAAAGATGATAACTGCATATAAAACACCATCATAGACACCCTTAATCATCCATGATAAAAGACAATCATTCTCAGGGGTGGCATCTGCCAGCTATTTGCAGTGTATATCTCCTATGGCCCAAAAGAAGTCAGTGATAGGATCTGATAGGAGATGGGGATCATTTTCAGGCTTTTACACCCAGAATTAACACCAAAATAGCCAGCCCAGCCTGCCAGGAAGAATGTCCTCAGCATCTGAACTAAGCTTGTCCTCTGAATTGCTCAGTATCTCTCTGCAGGGATGCCAGGGCATCCAGAAGAGCAGAAGTCACACCTAAGGAGAGTGCATTCCTCAGGGGCCACCAGCCCCCTGGAAAAAAACCACATTCCTGCTTCCCTGGGCACAGCTGAGACAAGGCAGCCCGGGCCATAAGCGTTGAGAGTGCTTCTCAACAGGGTCCATGTGCCTGCAAGGGACAGCGGTGCCTGTTACCTGAGGGCAGCAAACGTAACTCCACCCCTCTAAGGAGTCCCTAGACACCAGAGTCTGAAATACTCTTTATTTTCTCATTGCTTTCAGCAGAAGGCACACATATTACCGTTGGTTTGTCTGTGGTGCAGTTAAGGCCTGGAGAAAGGGGTGTGAATGGGCATGTGGATGCTCCAGAACAGTCCAGTTTTCATCATGTGCAGCAGAGTGAAAGACTCTCCAGTCTTTGCCTTGATTCCCTTCCCCAAGCTTCTGTCCCTCAGTATTTATCCCCACCCTCCCCTTCAAGCAGCTATCCCATTCTCCATTCCAAGCTGGCTTTGTCTTTGGAGTCTTGGCAGGATTTGGGATAAGATGTTGCGCAGGAAGTGAATTTTGAAGAAAACACTGGGAAAAGGGATACTGTCCCTCAGACTAATCCAATCTAAACCAAGTTTGTTTTTCCAAGAAGGGCAGAACGAAAGAGAATACCATTCCTCTGAGAACATCCCACAATCTCTACTAGCCACTCATTTATACATCCCTAGCATAACAGCATTTGGCCCCAGTACAAATGTGCAAAGTGCCTTTCACAGATGCAAGCAATATCCCAGAGCATCACCAGCAATGGAAGCCCTGGCAGGTAATTTTCTCCCCACCTACTGTAGGAGCAACCAGAGAAGTGGAGCAGAAATGTGAAATTACCTCATAACATAAAAGAAACTCATTCTCATCTGCTGCTGACTTCATCCCATCCTCCCCCTCTGCATAGTGAAAATGCTCCTTCCTGACAGCACCTGCTTCATTACACCACAGAAGACACAAACCGAATCTGCAGACTGAAACGTCTTCCCCATCTTTTCCACAGAAAGTGTTTCCCATAAGATCCAATGGGATAAGTTATAAACCAAGAGAAAGATACTCTGAGAGCTCAATTCAGCTGCACAGGGCAGAAGGTAAACGTTTGAGGACTGGGTTCAGAAATCCTCACCATCCACACATTTTGCAGTGTTCTTTGTCTCTGCTGTTCCATTTTCTGCTCCTTTGTTGAGCATACAGGCACACAGAGCCACTATAGTCACACCTTCCCCATCTCCTACCGCTCTCTCTGTAAGCAGCAATTTTTTCTTCTGCTTATTTTTCTTTACTTTGCTGAACAGTCTCATTCTTTTTTCTTCTGCATGGATGTCACACTTAGCTAATGTCCACCTAACCAAACTCCTGCATCGTTTTACCCATCCTCAACATTTTGCATCTGGCTAGCTGTTACCTTACACAGATAGTAACCAGGCATGCCCCTTGAAAGCTATCTGTCCCAAGCCACAAAGCTGTAAGAATAAAAGCAATGTATCACTCACTAAATGTCCTCTGTCTCTTCTCTGATCCCAAGAGAAACATAAAGGAGAGACATATTTGATTTGAGGTATTTCATCATAACTGAGGAGCTCATAATACTTTAGCTCTTAACAATCTAGAACATCTTTTGGGGGAATCACAGGGGGAGTCACAAGGTGTTGGAGAACACAACAGGATTAGTGCTGGTCGAGGACATTCTCTTCCCCTGAATGTATCTTTATGGCAGAATTCACTTATCCTTATTTTTACTCCTTTCATGCGCCTTCAAGACTCATTTGCATAGCAACAAAGGGGCCTTTTTTCCCTCCTTCACCCCCAGTTCAGGCAGCTGGGGATGCTCCCAAAGAAAATACATCTTGAATAGTGTGACATGTCCCTGCAGTAAAGTCGACTGGTCACAGAGATTCAAGTGGGGTTAATTCAAGGAATTAAGCCAGGGAAATAGCTGGGCCAAGGCTGTTGCATGGGCTCTTGGACATTCTACACAATGTCTGCCATGTTGGACTTAATCCTCAATATGCCATTCACCTTGGTTTTTCCCTGAGAGAACGGATGTCATCTGAGACTAGAATTTCTTCTGAACATGGAGCAAGTTTTAGGGCCCTCAGTGATGCTCACAACTTTTAATCTTCTCTTGAGTAGAGGAAATGACTAATGGAAAGAAGTTTCAGAAGATAATCAGACAGAAAATATCCTTTTTTGCTGACAGATATTCCTATTTTATATAGATTGTTTCTATCCTGGTAATTATATGAATATTAACACCTACTTGATTGTTTTGGTTTTATTGCTCTCTGTTCTTAACTGATGAATTTCATGGGTATTTGGCAATATGATTTTGTCCCTCTTAAAATACAGCTTGTTATCTCAGTCTGTTATGCCTGTTCCAGAGCTTCCTTAAGATGTGTTTACATCGTAGCTGTGCTTTGCATTAGAGCAGCAGTATATGCATCACCTGTTTCATGGGAAGTTCCTGACAAAAAGGAGGAATCTGGGAAGAACCAGGAATACTCATTGCACAATGTGTTGTAGAGGAAATAATACTTGAATTACTGTCCAAAACAGCACTAAGAATAAAGCAAATCATAATGAAAATTAAAAAAAGGTGAAAATGAGGACAGGAAATGGGTACTGGACCAGGTGAATATTTTTTTATTTAAGACACAGGAAGAGCCTTCAAGTCAGTGTGTGCTGAAAAAGGACAGAAAATCCACGTTTATTTTAGAACAGCTAATTCCAGCCGTTAGTCTGATCTTTCACAGCTGCACTTGCTCTTTGCCAGGTGAAGAACACTTTCTTCAGTGATTTCAAAGGCAGCAGGAGCAGCCCCTGTGTGACTCACCCAAGTACACATGAGGATTTAGCATTCTGGAGATATTCTTCTTCATCTGTGTCCTGGTTTCAGCTGGGACAGAGATTTTTTTTTTTTTTTTCCCTTCTTAGTAGCTAGAGTAGTGCTGTGTTTTGGATTCAGTATGGGATTTGATAGGAAAATAATGTGCTAAGATGTTTTTAGTGGTTGCTAAGAAATCAAAGACTTCAACCTCCCATGTCCTGCTAGTGCACAGGTACGCAAGAAGCTGGGAGGGAACAGAGCCAGAGCAACGGACCCAAACTGGCCAAGGGAATATTCCGTATCTTGTAACTTCACGCTCAGTGTACAGAGGAGAGTGGGATTGTGAGAGCCTTGTGGGATTGTGGTTTCAGGATTCTCTCTTCTCTGGGATCACTAGCCAGGAAAGGCTGGGCATCAGTTAGCAGGTGGTGAGCAATCACAGTGTGAATGACTCATTTGTATTTTCTATTATTATTATTATCATTATTATTATTATCATCATCATCATCACCTTCACTATTGTTATTATTATCATTATTATTATCATTATAATCATTATATTTATTGTTTTAATTTTATTTTATTCCAATTATTAAATTGTTTTTATCTAAACCTATGAGCCTCCTTACCCTTACCCCCCCACCTCTGTCCCCCACTCCCCAGGGGTGGGGGAGGGTGAGCGAGAGGCTGCGTGGTGTTTGGCTGCTGGCTGGGTTTAAACCACAACAATCTATCCTGTCCAAGCAAACCCTTTGTCATGCAAACACTTTATACTATCCCTGTTCCTCATTTCTACCTGTACCTCTAGCCATACCCCCACCTCTTTGATCTGCATCCCAAGGTAGGTGTTCATGTGCCATCTTTACCGTAACAACATTTGTCTATCCTGTGCTTAGCAAGCTCCGGGGTTTAGACATTCCTCCTCTGCCATTCACATTAGACATTTACACTTGTGTAAATACTTCAGCTGTTGTTCACAGCTCCTCGAGGTTGCTTCTATCCTAGGAAAGAGCAAAGCTTTCATGGGAGCTTCATTTACGTGAAATCAAACTCCAGCAAGGTCCAGAGATACTGCTTATACCTACAAATCCTCCCTCAGTTATATCCCAAGACTATCATAAGAAACAGCAATACTTCTATTGTTATGGTGACTTACTTTTCTCTTTTACTGTCGAAGACAACTTCTGTTAGAAATAAAATAAATGTAAAGTATTTGGGGTGGGAGGGATTTCCACAATGCAGGAATCACAGATGTGCCAGGTGACCCCACTAGAACCGCAGAGATCCAGTAAACACCATCAGTGAAGCTGAGAGCAAAACAAGGTAAGGGGAGACAGTGGGGAGGTATCATGGTTCTAGTGAAATCCCTGCTGAAACAATATTGTAGTCAATCATCAAAAGTTCTTCAAACCCTGTTAATTAACACAAAATGGCTTCAGTGAAAGTGCTGCCCTGTAAAAAGAAAAACAAACAAAAAAGATAGGCTATGACTCCTGTTATCTCTTTGAATGTTCCGAACAGAACATTTTCCCTTCTTCCTCTGATTTAGACCTAGCTTCAAAAAAGCAGATTTAGATCCCCCAAAAGACCACAAAGACTCATTCACTGACCAAAGGGAGCAAGATTTTATTAGGTTGGGCCCAGGGCATGAGGATCCTCTTTGCCCCTGGACTGCCTTGGTGTCACAGCATCTTCAGCCCCATGTTCTCCTGCCTGAGCTCTTCCCAGTCCCACCAGCACATCGCGTTCACACCGTTGGATGTCTCTGTATGAGCCTGAGGCTGTTGCAACAAAACTGGGAGCAGCCTGCCATGGGCTGCCACGCTGCACTGGAGCCCTCCAGGCGAGTCCAAGAGAGAGAGAAGTTGGCATGCAGGGCCCAGACCTGGCCACCATCCAGAGTCACCCCTCCTCCCCTGCCCTACCTGGGCTGTGCCCCTTGCACAGTGTCACCTCACACCAGGAATGAGGAGAGGCACCAGCCCGCAGGAGTCCTGAGGATGCTCCCACGGTGGCTGTCCCCCACTGAGACACGTCACCAGCCCCTCCACTCTACCCCACAGGAGCAGCCCCAGCCTTCCTCCCCTTGCCAGCTGCGATTCTAAAGCCCCTCTCTGTGGCCACCTCCCCAGGGCTGCCCGTTTTTGCAATTCTTCTTGGAGACCTCCGCCTTGCTTGGCCAGCAGAGATGGCCAAAGCTCCATCATATATCAGACTTTCCCCAGGCAAGACATTCCCCCCCAAAACACCACAAAACTCATCTGCTGAGCCAAAGGAGCCAGAGTTTATTCTGCGGGGCCAGGGCAATGCGGGTCATTGCAATGGGGAATGCGGGTGGGTCGAGGGACTGAGCAGTGGCTGAGCAGTGCTGCGCAGGCTCTGTGCCACATCCCCCCGTGCCTCCATCCCCCCCGGCTGTCCACGAGGGTCTCCTCACCATCAGAGCCTTATAGAGTGGTCACCACAGTGTCCCCAGGCACGTGGCTGTCCTCCTTGGTCATCACTTTCTCTTCAAACACTCGGTGGAATGCAGCTTTCATGGAGCCTTGGAACCGGCACTGCCAGCAGCTCCCCACCAGGAAATAAATGACTGGATTGATGCTGCAGTTCAGCAATGCCAGCAGAAAAGTTGTGTTTTCAGGGAATAAGTTGTGTGAACTTGGAAGATTGAGGAAAACCTCTACACTGAAAGGAATACCAAGGGCAAAGAAGAAGACCACACTGAGCAGGACAACAACATAGATTTTCCCTGGGTGCCGTCTCTGTGAGCCACACTGGAGCTTGATGAACAGGGAAAGGTTGGAAACCAACATCATTGATGACAATATCATGGAAAATGCAATGGCTACACCTGCAAATATCGTCTCATAGCTTTCAGCAAAGATAAGGCTAAGATACATTGAGGAAACAAAAAATCCAGAGAGCGCCCAGAGCACCCCACTCACAACACCTGATAAGTACTTTGGGCGATGGCAGCGATACCAGATTGGGAAGAGGACAGACATACACCGCTCCATGCTGATTGCTGTCAGGAGACCCAGGCTGCTCAGATCAAAGAAGTGGCACAGAAGTTCAACTGCAAATACAAAATCTATGTAGAAAGGAATAAAATTATACAAATAAGAACAATTTGCTGTTAAGCTCAAAAATGCCAATAAGAGCATCAAAAACAGGAGAAGCAGAGAGAAGTCAGCAACAGCTAGATTTAGGAAGTAGACAGTGAAAGGGTTCTGCTTCATGTGGAAGCCCAGGAACCACATCACTGTCCCATTTCCTACAAGACCACAGAGGGAAATCCCCATACAGACACCTGCAAAGACCACCAATCCATAAGATATTCTTAAGCATTCATATTTGATATTTTCCCAATAGTCCACATATCCAGAAGTCATGTAGCTCAGAGAGAGGTCTGTTGTGATGGTCTCCTCCATGACAAATGATGACCCTGCTGTGAGTGGCTGTCTTCTCCCTCTCCCACCACCTCCTAGGAGAGATGAGGAAGGAGAAGGACATGAGGGACATCGGCGCTCCCAGCGCTCGCCATCTTTCCCTACGGCTCCACGCCAGCCCCAGGCTGCACCAGGAAGGTCCCCATCCCCTGCCATGCCCAGGACAGGTTCTCACCCCTCCATCTCCCACCTGACCAGCCCTGGTCTCCTACCTCCTGGTCCTCCAGGGAACAGTGCTGCCGCAGGAGCCCCAGCACACAGGGCCTCGCCGGGGCCAGGATTGCCAGGAGAAAGAGGGTGGTGATAGCTGCCGGGACCACCCTGGTCTGCTTTGGCCTTGTCCCTTGTGCCTGAGGAGGAGACCTTTGCCCAGAGAACACATCCCGTGGACAGGAGACTCCCCTCACAATCTCATCACATCGGTGACAGCTTCCCCTCACATGTCCCACGGACGGTGATCTTGTCAGTAGAAGTTGGCCACGTCACCCCCTTCCTCTCCTCCCCCCAGTTTTTCACCAGGAGGTGCCGATATGATTCTGTTAAGAAAGGCACTTGAGACTCTATAAAGTATCATTTTAAATACTATTTACTAGATCTAAAACTATGAAGGAGAGGATAGCACAGAAAATCTTATGTCCCTTCAGATGCCAGGAACCCCAAGTCGTGCAGCATCATATAGACCTCTGATCAGGCCAGATCCTGACCACTGAAAGCCTACCCCATTACACTCATTTGAGCTACTACAGGATTTTCTTAAAAAAGGAAACAGCTCATTCTACTGTCAAACAAAAAGGTTGGTCATATGAGAACTGTTGCAGCAGTCTTAGACAAAGACAAGGACACGCAGGCAGTGTAGTCACCAGCACCCTGTGGGAGCTGCCTGCAGGCTCTTCTGTGGCCATCAACCAACCAGGTTTGTCCCATGGCCAAGGGAGATGCACAGCATAGCACGGCACAGGCCTGGGACTACTCAGGATGAGTGTTTTGTGGATCACTTACTCTCTGATGTATAATGGTCTTCTGGTCATGATCTCTACGTCCCCATCGTCCAACTTCAGCTCACTGTGCCAGGGTCTTCTGGGTGTTGAGGTGAGAAGCTGGTGGTAGAAAACTTCCCCTAGCTCTCTTCTGTTCCTTCACTATTCTTACAGCCTTCATCACCAAGGGGATGGTGGGGAAGAGATTTGGTAGGGCAAGAGGAAGGCAGAAAGATGAGAATGAGTGAGATGAGCCAGGGACCATCAACCATGGAGATGAACCAGCAGAAACCCCTCGGAAGTCTTTGACAGTCTCGTGGCCTTAATGCTCCTTCTTCTTCCCACCATTCCTCACATTCAGAACCACCTCTGGTCATGCCCATCTCTTCCCCTGCCCCCACAGACCTCATCATACACCCGCTCCCTGCACCTGGGATGTCACCAGAATCCCCTCAACAGCAGCCAGTGATGCTTCACTGGCCTTGTCTCAACTTGCTGTGAGAAAGCACCAGTATTCAGATACAGAACAACACGAGGGCTTTGCCCACTGCCTCTAATCACATCCCTGGCATGTGTCTGCTCTGAGATTACGTTTTGTGGGGTACATAGTGCTGCAAATGTACTTTTATCTAGAAGTGGTTCCTGTCTCACAATCTCACCCTTTAGCATCACAGGGACCAGAATTTTCATTGTTTCTTTTGTCTCTGTCTTTCATAAGTTTTCCATCTTTTGAGTACCTCTTCTTGGGAGTTATTGCCTATGCTTGTCATCCCCAAGACTGATGTCATCCAAAGATGTCCTTTGCTTTCATGTGGTGAACGCATGTTAATGAACAAAGTCCACAGGCTTTCCAGTGTTCCAGCCTTGAGCTGCAGAAGTTGGGGTCAGACTTGAAACAAGGCTAGAGCATAGGCTCAAGGTCCACCCATGAGAGGGGAACGGAGACAGGTCTTCAGACAGGTTTAAATCCTGCATAGCTCAGGCAGTCTGGTTGCTCGGGCCTGACCTCAGCTGGAGTCCCTGGTCCCATGGGCAGGGGATGAAGGGCTGGGGTCAGGGCAAATGCTCCCCTTGCATTCAGGGCCCTGGAAGAGAGAATCAGACTGCCTCACATGGACAGTTTAGTGTGGTATGTTGTTCAGACATGCTTCATGAGATTAAGTCCCTTTATTCACCTTTCCCACTGGTTTAGGCCTATAAAAATCAGATCATCGTTGTCCTTCCATGACAGCATGTGTTCTTCTTTACCTCCACTGTGAAAAACATTTCCCTTTATAGATTTCTTCTATGGCTTTGTAGCATCAGATTTCTCACACGTATTGTGTTCCACGCTCTGACATGTTAAAACAAAGCCTCCATCCGGTGGCAATGTCTCCCAGAAGAAAGTTGGAAGAAGTCTTCAGGCACCAGTTTACATGTCATTAGGGGCACTGAGCAAAGCCCTCGTGCCATATAGACCACTCTATATGGTGATGGAGGGTCTCTGATGGTGAGGAGACCCTCGTGGACAGCCAGGGGGGATGGAGGCATAGGGGGATGTGGCACAGAGCCTGCGCAGCACTGCTCAGCCACTGCTCGGTCCCTCGACCCACCTGCATTCCCCATTGCAATGACCCGCATTGCCCTGGCCCCACTGAATAAACTCTGGCTCCTTTGGCTTAGCAGATGAGTTTTGTGGTGTTTTGGGGGGGATGTCTTGCCTGGGGAAAGCCTGACATATTAGGCCCTGGGGGAGATTTGGTCATCTCTGCTGGCCAAACAAGGCAGGGCTCTTGCCCAGAGAAGTTGTGTCTGCCCCTTCCCTGGAAGGGTTCAAGGCCAGGTTGGATGGGCCTTTGGTCAACTTGCTCTAGTGGAAGGTGTCCCTGCCCATGGAATTGGATGATCTTTAAGGTCCCTTCCAACCCCAACCATTCCATGATTCTATGAAAAAGGGTTGCAAAAATGGGCAAGCCAAGGAGGTCATCTCACCAGCACCGCTGCACCCATGATGAAGTGAAAGGCTCAGCAAGGAGTAGAGGCAATTGCTGCCATGGGAAGCAACGGGGTGGCTCGTCCATGGGGTAGTGCAGCCCTCTCCTGATCTTGGTTCCCTTGGCATGGAGACATTGCAGTGGCAGAGCTGGCCGTGCCTCCCTGTCTGCTGCTGCAGAGAGGTGGAAGGTGAGGACTCCAGGAGAGCCACTTGCTCCTGGAAGCCAAGCGGGATACCCTCACGAAGAGAGGCTAGCTGGCAACTCACCCCCCAACAAAATCCCCCTCCCTGCCCAGTTGAACATCTCCGCCTCCTCAGTGGATGGTGATTTCACAAATATCTGCGGGGTTGATGCCTCTAGATGGCAGGAGAGGGGTATGCATCACATGGAGCATCCTTGGTCTTCTGTCTAAAGAGCCGGCTGGCAAAGCTGGCCCTGCACTCCCAGCTGATGGAAAGAAAGACAAACTAACATCAGGTAGGGCTGCAGAGCTTGGGGAGAAACAAGAGCATTCCCTTATAAATTAAATGGGGATTTGTCACACTTTTTAATTCCAGAGTTAAATAATTCTGAGAAAAGTATGGGTTCAATAGTGCTGGGGCATTATGAGTGGCATGTTCCCAGCACTCATGTTCATGCCAAGAAGTTCACACAAGGTTCTACTTTCCAGCTATGCTCCAGGGGAACATGGCTTTTTGCAACAGAGTACAGCTGGATGATGATATATCGTGTCCTGGAGGTTGTGGGGGTCTCTCAGGGACCAGACAGCACAAAAGCATCCCTGAAAGCAGGCAGGGAATCTGCTCCAGCCCTGCTCCTATCAGTCCCTCCAGGAAAGCCAAGGGAGGATTTTAAGATGTGTTTCACTTTTCAATATCTCCACAAAAGTTTTGTCCACAGGGACAAAAACATCCCAAAGGAGGCTTCAGATTCTTTTGCCTTACTTCAGTCAAAGCTATGATACCCTGTCCTCCAAACTTGGAGATGGAGATGGGGGAAGCTATGTCTGCAGAGGAGGCACCAATTCTGGAAAGGAAATACTTCAAGTCAAAGAGTGAGATAGCACAGTGCAGCTCAGGTTGCCTGGTGCCAAACATCACCTCTCTGATGCCGAAGAGAAGCACAGTGGGCCAATGTCGGCTGCAGAGGTCGAGATGGGAACCTGCTCCGGCACAGCTCACCAAACACTCCCCAGACATGGCTCCAAGCCATGCCATGAAGCACGTCAGGGGATCACCAGATCAGATGGTCTTGGCAAGTCAGAGACACAAATTCCTGTAATCTCTTTGCTCGCAGCAAAGATTTCATGGTAACTTCACCAAACACGCCTTTCTGTCCATGACCAAAAAGAGCCTGACACATAGTAATTAACATAGCCAGGCATATGAGCCACTTAATTTTATAGAATTATGTGCAGGCTGGCAGGGAGTGGGCCCATCCTTTGGTTCCCCAACTTCAGCATCAAGAAGAAGTCCTGCCCTGCCTCCATCCTGAATATGGGCATCCTCAGGAGGAGCTGAGCAGCTCCTCTGCACAGCTGTTTCAATAACTAACCATACACTCCAAAATCCTGATTGGATTGATCTTTTTCTCATTATCTATCTAAGGTACCATTTTGTTACTGTTCCTAAATTAAATTTGGATTTCTCTTTTTGTTTCCAGCATGGTAAGTCGGACCCCAAAGTTTGTTGAATAAACAACAGCTGGGCTTCACTGCAAGGCTTGTCACTGGTGAATGGAGCAAGGCTGACTTGACTCTGTCAGAAAATGGCTCATTTGCCCTCATTCTAAAGCCTCTGTCTTGTCTATGAGGAGGACAGGTACCTCCAGAGCATGAGGTAGGTGCCTGCAATAGTTGGGACAAACTGTCTCTTGACAGTGCCAAGACCTCCTCATTTATTCTGGAAGGGACCTGGGAAGCAGGTGACATCTGTCTGGGATGTTTGCAATTAGTGGAGATGTATGTCACTGTAAGAAGCCTCCAGTTGAGACAAACCATGGCCGTGGAGCTGCCTACTCATGCTGAAAGCTTTCCTTGGGAACAACTGAGCACACCAGGAGCGCACGTCCTGGTAGGGTGGAGGGCTGAGGCTGGCTGCGGCAGGCAGAGGTGGAAGGGCAGAGGGAAAGACCAGAAGGAAAGGACCTCCCAGCATCCCAGCACCTGGGAGACTGCTGGGCAAAGCAGGGAGGAGGCACACAGCCTGACAGGGGACATCATCCCATTTGCAGGGATGCCTGTACTCACCCACCCGTTTCTCTGCCTCTTGCACAGTGGAAAGTTGTCCATCCTTTTCCCACTGCCTCAAATCCAAGGGTAACTAACGTGTCACTGATTTTAGAAAGAGAAACGATAATATAAGCCACGGGTGGTGGGTCACACTTTGAAGACACATGATGAGATTAAACATCTAAGAAGTATTTATTTAGAGAGTTGTTTTACAGAACAGGGCAGGAGTCTTCCATAGTTGAGAGGGGCTTTTTTCTCCCTCTCTCCCATTTTCCTGTCCTTTAGAAAGTAAAAATTTTCCAGGTTACAACGTGCTGTCCAGGGAAGGGCTCCCATCACCCAGGGAATGTCACCCAAGGCAGGTGCAGAAGGACCATGATGGTCCCACCTGCTTTTCCTGCTTCCCAGAATCTCCCTTGCTTGCAGAGTCACCCAGGCCACCAACTATCCAAGCTCCTCGTTTTTACCAGAGAGTCTTATGGGTTTAGTTATCATGGTTCTGTACCTGTACTGCACCAAGTGATTTTCATTCCAGCTTGTCTGGTGACGTGTAGCTCTGGACTGAGGGACAAGCCAAAGAGCAGAGAAACTTCTGTCACCATCCTAGGTCCCCGAGGCCAATGTCATCAGTAGTTCCTGGGTCTGTTCTGGTGATGAATTTTCTCCCTCCGATCCTCCCTGCCAGCTGCATCTTCCCAACCTTTCCCTTGTGCTCATACTAAAGTTAGTGCAGCCTGGTAGGGAGTTGCACCAGGAAACAAAACCAGCTCAGAAGCAATGGTTTGTTGGTGGTTTAGTTCACAGACAAATGCTCCTTGAGGGCAAGGGGGCACAGAGGGAAGAGAGGAGCAGAGAAAATGCTGCCACTACCCCTTTTACCCAGCCAGCGCCTGATCCAGGCTACAGAGAGTCAGTCCTCATGGCCTCAACAGGATCTTTTCCATAAAAAGTCCATTGTTTTCTTTCCCTCTCCCTCTATCTTCTTTCACAGGGAAAACCCAGTCTTTACAGAGTCTTCAGGCAGGGCTGTGTTTTTTGGACTGATTCATTTTAATGCTACGCCTCCTGTTTTTCTAGATGAGGGACAGACACTCCAGAAACAGATAGAGACCTCAGGTCATGATTGCGAAAGGGCGCTTGCTCACAGACAGCCCGGAGAAAAGTGGGAGGAACCACACGAGGCAGTTCCAGTCAAAAACCCCTTGCGTGCAGACAACCCACATGGTGTGCAGACAAAATTCAGTTTGCAGCAGAAGTGATGCATTTCAGGGAAAGCCTTCCAGGGACAATCCCAAACACACACCTACCTGCCCGGTAACAAAACTGAAGGTGAAGTCTCCGCATATTCTTCACACATGTTGGCACCCGCTGGAGATGAACACACAAGGCTTTGCCCAGGAATTGTTCTGCCCTGATGTGCCAAATTTTCTCATCCACCCGCACCCTAGTTATAAGCAGACACACCAAAAAATCCCACTGGCAGGAGCAAAGAGCCTCCGCTGCTACTCTGTTTTAACAGTGGACAGGGTAGACCAAGATCACTTTTGAGACTAGGGTAAACTCAGACCTGTCGGTAGGAACAGATTCAAATCAAAGGTTTAAAAGCAAGAGGTTTCGATGGGTATTTCATCACGCTGTCCAGTGTCCACCCCAGGCAGGATTTCCTGGGTCACCCAGCACGTTTTGTTGGGCTGCAGCTGATTTTGCTCAGCTGCAGCCAGAGCCTCACCAAAGTCTCACTCTGTCCCACCAGGTACCTCCATCCCAAGAGCATCTTCTCCCAGGAAGGGCCCGCAGAGGTTTAAACAACCGTTTCCAATGTGTTTTCTTGGGGAGTTTCGCCTCTATTTTGAGGGTCTGTTACGTCTTCAAAAGCCCTTTGGAAAGCAACCCTAACAGAGAGTGTGAACTTCTCTGCGCAGCTCCCAGCCAAGAAGTAAATAATGGGGTTGATACTGCTGTTCACACAGGTGAACAGGAGAGAGGTATCAAAGACAAAAACAGAAAAATCAAACAGTCTCAGCAAGAGCCAGTAACAAAAATCAGCAGTGAAGAAGGGGAAGATGAAGTCGGCCAGCAGGACCACAACACAGAGCTTCCTTGGTGGATATTGCCATGAGCAGCACAAGACCCTGGCAAGCAGGGTTAGACCAGAAAAAATCAGAATAAGCACTGATAAGAGGTAACTCAGGACGAAGACAATGAGCGCTGCAGGGCAGACGTAGAGGGTCACGGTGAGCAGGAAGGAGAGAGCCCAGAGAAGGGCACACACGAGCACTGGCAAGCACTGGGAGCAGTGACAGGGACAGCGGGCCAGGGGCAGGACGGACAGAGATGTCAGGGCACTGAAGGCTGCCAGGAGGTAGATGCTGGTGGTGAAGGCGAAGAAGATGGTGATGTTCAACACAACCGTCATGTCCCGTGAGCCCAGCCTGTGATAAAGGCTCTCTGGGCCGTAAAATATCACAAGGGCAATGGCGATGGAGAGGAGGAAGGTGAAGTTGGCCACAGCCAGGTTTAGGATGTAGAAGGTGATGGGGTTCCTGCGGAGGCGGGAGCCGAGGAGCCAGAGGACGGCCCCGTTCCCCACCAGCCCGCAGAGGCAGATGAGCAGCGTGACAGGGACTTTGCTCAAGTGACCGGCTTCACAGTCGGTCCAGTTGTAGTGATTGTCTTCATACCTCAGCAGCCTGTGATGCCAACTCCTGTTAAACACCGTCCCACCGGGCTGGCTCCAACAAGCAGAGCTGGCTCTTTCCATGACAGGGAATGGTGTGCTCACGCTGAAATCTCTGCTGCTTCTCCTTCCCCCTCCCACAGCTGGAGGGATGAGACAAAACAGAGACATGTTAGCAACTCTGCTGTCCCCCACACTAGGCTTTTCAGTTCTTTGCAGCCATGCCCCAGCTTCCACGTGGAGGAGCACAGAGAGAAACGAGGGGCAGGAGAGATGGAAGACAAGATGTGCGGAGATGGGTATGGCATGCCTGGCACAAGAGCATGTACAGAGGCAGAGCAAAAGCAAGGGAGATGCCTCCTGGCTGGCTTTGAACAGGACAGATCTGGAGGAGGAAAATAATAAGACAAAAAGATTGTCCTTGCAGATGCCAAAGAGCAAGTGGTTTTGGGGGTGGATGTGGTATGGATTCTCAGGTGTCTAACATTATATAGTCCATCTTGATAAGCTGCTGAGTTCCTTCAGCAGGACACTCATTTCAGTATTCCCCTATCACCTTTTCCCACAATATTTATAGGTCTTAATATCCTAGAAAGCACTATTCCCCAATAAGATTTGGTACAAATCGACCAACAGGTTCAAAACCAGTGAGGGGAGGCACTGATTGGGCTGAAAAAAAAAAAAACAACAAAACCCACAAAACACCCAGAAAAGTCTGACCTCCTTTCCTCTCGCAGCCTGGAGAACTTCCCTGGAGCAGACGCGCTGCAGACTCACATCACCTCGCACTCGCCAGCTGCCGTCCCCGTGATCTTCATGAGGTTTCCTGGAATTATCACTTGGAAAACTGGGCCGGAGCCTGCCTTGGTGAGCCTGTGCAGCGTCCAGCATGGGGTCTTTCTCAGGTCCTTTCACAAATCACATTTCTCCGTGTTAGCCAAGCAGGTCACATTCTCAAGGATTCTTGCAAACCGGGAACTATTTCATTGCATTTGACAGTATCAGGGTTCTGGTTATAATCTATTTTGGCTTTGTGCAGGAAATGACTAACAAAAAAGTCTCAGAAATTAGACCTATGGGAAAAGCAGATGGTCTCCGTGTCAGGTTCCTCTTTCATTTTGTTTTAAAGCAACCCCAATCCCAAAACCTATTAAAGCTGAACTTTTCTCCTGTCATTCCAGAGGCGTATCTTTAGGACCCTGCGCTACAAGCTTGGCACTGCTGCAAAACTTCTATTTCAGATTCAGATCTAGGTTTGCCACTCGTATACCACAATTTCATAGCCATACTTGGCCTTCAAATGCACAGTTTCCAAGAACATGCTAGAGGTGTATGCTCCAAGTGCATCCCAGGAGCCAATGGAATAATAAGACCTGTGCATGAACCAGGGCACAGGCAGACGGCGGAGAGATGACTTGGGATTTATGGAAAATCTTTTTTTCCTAAGGAAAGGTGAGTCAGTGCTGCTCACTTGGCTTTAGTCATCTAAAAGTTACGGTTTTCATCTGAGTTGTGTTCAGAATTCCCTCTATAGTCAGTCAGCAGCCTACAATAGTTTCCTCAGACAGGCCCATGTAATTTTTAGAGAGCTGAAGTGAGGTGAGATGGTTCCTACCCAGACTGACTGTGGTGAAGGGCAAATGCAAACAGCTCCCACCAAGCCAACCCCTTCAAGTGTAGACAGGTCATGATAAGGAAAGCGTCAATGTACAGCAGCTTAATTCTGTGCAACACAACACTCGCTGCCCAATTTACCCATGTGCTCAACAAAAAAGTAGAATTGCCCAGTGTTTCTCAGCTTCTGCTTTTGTGGGCAACATCCTGAGCATGTTGGCCTAAAATTTTGATTTCCAACACAAGATTTACAGACGTTGGTTATTTGTTTGCATGGGGGTCAGGCTTGTATGTGTTCAAAATAAGCTATGTTCTGTAAATGTTATGGCTCTGGTAGCAGTTGTTTCTGTGTGTTGGAAAGCTAATAAAACCATCTGGCAGGCAGAGCTCAGCCTCCTCAAGCTATCGCCTGCGAGAGCCTTCCCAGCCTCTATTTCTGCCTCTTTTCTTGGGTCTGCCCTGGCAGTTTGCTCCATGGGCTTCTCCACCCAGTGCACAGAATTGCACTTTCCAAGAGCCATCAGACCCTAGTTGTCTGTCTGTCTGCCCTCTGTCCAACCTGGCTCAGGGCTGATCACTGGCAGGACTTGTCTCTGTCCCCTCCTGCCTCCTTGGTTAAACCCCCTTGGCAGGGTAAAGGTTTGGCTGCTGACTGATGCTGCCAGCTCCATCAGCCAGACTGCGATGGATTTTCTCTGTGGCACCAGAGGAAATTAAGCCAGAGGGAGCCGCAAATATCGTTTCCATCCCTCACCATCATCTCCTCTGGTTTGGGGGTTTTTGAGGATTAAGGCAGTGAGCGGTCAGTGCTTTAGTATCAGGCACCAAGGTCCCAGAAGAGGGTAGAGGCAGGAAGAGTTGGGACATCTCCACGCTGGGAAGCAAAGTGCAGATCAGGCCAACAGTGTGGCTGTGTTAACCCCAGAGAACAGGAGAACAGATGAGGCAGGACATTCTGGACCACAACATTTCAACATTATAAAATAGTGGGCAGCATGAGGGGACTGTCACAACTGTAATTTTGAGAACAAACGGTAGCACCACACGGAGCCAGCAAGGGAAGAAACTGCAATCACCAATAAGTTATATAAAAGACACTTTTATTAAAATAACTTAAAAATAAATTTGAGGCGGGAACCAGCCCTGCCCCTGGAAATCTCATCAAGCGTGGCAGTGTCCTGGGGATGCCAGTCCCTCTCACCCAACTGGGCAAGGACTCTGCTCCTGTGGGTGCTGGACCGGGGTGCCCCTCTCCAGGTGCCAGCCTGCAGCTATCTGGGATCAGGCAGGAATTCCCATCACAGGGGTCTCACCCACCTCTTGGGAATCTGCCCTATCTTCAAAGACCCTCTGAAGAGCCACTTTGACGGATCCCCTGAACCTGGGCTTGCCATAGCTCCCTACGAGGACATAAATAACAGGATTGATGCTGCTGTTGACAGAGGCCAGCAACAGGCAGATCTCAAAAACAAAGTTAATATAGACAAAGAAGTTGAGGAAGATCTGGACACTGAGTGGGATACCAAAGAGGAGAAAGAAGAAAACGGCAAGGAAGATAACAGTGTACAGCCTTGCTGGGTGGTGTTGCCAAGAGCTACGCCTCAGCTTGATGAAGAGGATCACGTTGGAAAGAACCATAAAGGGAGTGAAAAAGCAGAAATTGAGAAAACACAAGGTTCCAAGAACCATCCAGCAGTGTTCAGAGTGACCCAGGTCACACACAAAGTACACCAGCCCAGCAAGGACAAAGGCGAGGGCCCACAGCAGGCTACACACGATGGCTGACAGGAGCTTCGGGCGGTGGCATCGGCACCAGAAGGGCCAGAGGACACCCACACACCTCTCCACACTGATGGCCGTGAGGAGATAGAGGCTGGTGCTGTACATGAGCAGAACCATGGAGTGAAATAGCGGCAGCACCCGCAAAATCTTTGGCTGAAAGCAGGTGAGCATGGGCACATGATATATTACAAGGAAAGCTGACGTGCAGAGGAGAAAGCAGGAGTCGGCCACGGCCAGGTTCAGGAGGTAAGCGGTGAACGGGTTCCTCGTGATGCGGAAGCCGAGGAGCCAGAGGATGGCCCCGTTCCCCACCAGCCCGCAGAGGCAGATGAGCAGCGTGATGCTACCGGTGACGATTTCGGGGATGTGTTCTGCAAAGCACCTGGTCCCATTGTACCCATCCCCAGGGACCATGCTGTCCAAGGGCGCGGGGGGCACTGTACACCAGGCATGGATCGTGTCGTTGGGATGCCGATCCATCTTCCTCCTTTCTCTCTGGTGCTCTCCTGGAGAAAGGCAAGAGATGAAAGCAAAATTAGTGACTCCCAGGTCTCCAGTACTGTGAATGTCCTCTGGTCATTCAGTCTTCCCCCCTCCTCCACAGGCTACAACATCTGCAATGGAAGGAAGGGAAGAGAAGGGAAGGGAAGGGAAGGGAAGGGAAGGGAAGGGAAGGGAAGGGAAGGGAAGGGAAGGGAAGGGAAGAGGGAAGAGGGAAGAGGGAAGAGGGAAGAGGGAAGAGGGAAGAGGGAAGAGGGAAGAGGGAAGAGGGAAGAGGGAAGAGGGAAGAGGGAAGAGGGAAGAGGGAAGAGGGAAGAGGGAAGAGATCAAGAGAAATAGGGATAGGCATAGGAGGGAGAAGTTTGGTCCCAGAGTAGCAAAGACAGACAAAGAGCTGGAAGAAAAGTAGAGGGAGAAAGAAAAAGGCATGCAGAGCCATTTGCCCTTTAAGGACTAAAAAGGGATGAGGAGGTGAATGAGAAGAATGGAAAGACTGAGGAAGAGCAGATCAGTGTGCCCCAGCAAAAGGAGCCCCAGACCCGTCTCACCAGGCACAGGGGGGTCCAGAGAGGGCAGAGTCCTTGCACAGCCTTGGTATCCCAGAGGTGTAAACTCCAGTCCTCCCTGTCAGAATTGCACGTGAGAGTTTACAAAGCCACCGCACCAAAACCATTCCAGACGAGATCTGGCCACCAGGAACAAGGCAGCTCCATGATGAGGTTCCTCCAACGGTCTGTGTGCAGGCTCTGGCACCTTGTCTCTTCCTCAGCTTGAGGCCAAATGGGCCCTGGGCCCACGGTCCTGGGTTTCTGCCCAGGCTTGGTCATTCTGAGTTCAGCGGAAGCAGCTTGCCCAAGAGTCATCCTCACGGGACGGGCATTGCAGACCAATCTGCTGGTTGCTTCAAACGCTTCCTGTTTGCAAGCCCATCACTGTGTCAAGCACAAAATTATCATCTTCCTTCTCGTTTGCTTCTTCTGCGCCTGGGGGCGATGTCCCTGAGATGTGTTGCAGATCCCATCGGTGTGATTGTCCGCTTTTTGCTGTCACAAAGAAGCCCACCAGCTCCCCGCCAACCCTGGGGAGATGATACTCGACACGGCGCCTGCTGACTGTCACTTCTTGTAAGAGCTGAGCTGGACGTCTCCGTCACCCTGTGTTGCGGGGAGGGCAAGAGGGAAGCGGGACGGTGTGACGCACCCAGCCTCTACGTCCCGGGGACAACGCAGACCCCCGGACCCACCCTTCTCTGGCAGTGGTGAGTGGGTGGCTGCTCCGTGCCCCGTCCTCACGTCTCACTCTGCTGAGGTTGCAGGGACGTGGCACGAGTCCTTGGAGGGGACTTGCTGCTCACGGGCGATTTCTGCAGGGCAGGAGCCTCCTCACGGTGGCAGCTCCATCCCTTTGCCCTGCTCCAAGCATCTTTTGGGGGACCAGGGAGATTTGTCCTGCTTCTTTTTCTGCTGTGCAGCAAATCTATAACCAACTAGCTCAGAAGAAATCACTGCAGACACCCAGACCAAGGGGGAGCAAATGCAAATGGCTGGGAGAGCGTCCCATCCAGCCCCGTGCCTGCACCTCCATCCCAGCTCCTGCCTCCTACTCCTCTTCCCCCGTGACTTCGACCAAATTCCTTAATAAAGAATATTTATTTAAGTCATAATGAAGCTGGACAGGAGAGCTTTGATGCCAGGATCTACCTCATCCAGCCCCAGATCTTCAGCAACTCCAAAGCCCCTGCGCTGCTGTTTTGAGCAGCTTCAGCTTCCTGGGGGTCATGGACTCCTGGCACTGCCAGGAAAGGGGCCACGCCGAGACACTTCTTTTTATGTTTAGAAGAAGAGTTCAACAGAAAATGAGATTAAAGGAGGGAGTAATAGGACCCATAAACAGGATGGTGAGAGCTCAGCCAAGTGTTAGGCAGAGCCTGCAGTGGGGATGGCTCCTCCTGACGTGGAGAAGTGCAGCTATGTGGCTGCGTTTCCCAATTGTTTGTAAATCATGATAAGTCTTTGTTAAACGTTAGCTGATGCTAATGTGATAGGCAAATAACAAATAGTAAATAATAAATACTACTAATAGTAAATAATAAATAACAAACTGTAGATGGTAAATAATGGACTGTGGATGGTAAATAATGAAGTGTAGATGGCAAATAATGAAGTGTAGATGGTAGATAACAAACAATAAATAATAAATTAGTGAATAAATAATAAATTATACATAATTAATAAGTAACAAATAAATATAAATATCAAACAACAAACACATACAAATAATAGATAGATTAAGCTATAAATAAGTAATAATAAATAATATTTTTTATTATTATTAACGTGATTAAATAATGATGAAGCTGCTGCTGGGGGAAGCTCCCTGCTGCTGAGCGGTCGCCTGCCCGGCCAGGTGGGCACAGGGCAGGGTGTGCACGAGACGGGGGCACGTGGTTCCTGATGGCAGGTCCTGACCCAGGGTCCTGGCACACCCGAGGACAACCAGCGCGGTGACAATGATGAGTATTGGACTGAGCGCCTGTTTCCTTATTTCACCTCATGGCAGCCACTTAGGCATCAAAATCTGTGATTCTTCATCAGGCTGGCAGTTCGTAACTCCCACTGATGTGGCAACAACCGTGCTGGGGACAAGGGTGGCAAGTTCCCTCACGCCGATGTCCCCAAAGGCACCTTTTGGCATCACTTCAAATGTTTATGTTTCTTCTCTCTACGGAAAAAATTGGGAGAAAGGGGCAATATTAACAAACAAACACAGTCTTTAGTTAAACCTGGAGTTTTTCCCACTTTGAAGTCACACAGTGCTTGGAAATAACCCCCATGGCAGATCCACGAGTGAGCTCTTCTTATCAACACTTGGCTTCTGCCTGGTTGTGGGCACAGGGAACTGATGCATTTCTTTTGGGCTGGGTTTCACGGAGCACCACGGGCTATCGCCTCCCAGCATCTCGTCTGTGCATCACCCTCTCCTTCCCAGGACCACCGTGGAAAACATTTGATCAACTTTTCCCTGGAAGACTCTCTGATTTGCTTTGTGCCCGTTTTCAGATTAGTATAACCCCAGGAAAAAAAAAAAAAAAAAAAAAAAAAAAAAGCAGAAAGCAGAGTCAGAGATGGTCTTTTCCCATCTCTGCCATATCCAGGGCCAGCAGGACAAAACACCAAACCGCAGGAACATATGTGTGAACTGAACTTAATTAATCGTCATTCCTCTGCCTGCAGCTCATGCTGTGGCGCTGGAGAGGACTCAAGCGGACGCACTCATTTCCCAGCAGAAACATCATTTTACAACCCTCACGGCAATCAAAGAGAAACCCTACAATTATAAGAAATTAGGACAAAATTATAAAGAAGTCTAACAGGGTAGTAACAAAAAATATATAATCGATAACAAAGCACAATCCTTTCACCCAGGATTGTCTCGATAGCCTAAGAAAAATTCAAGGAACTTAGTGATGTGCTTCCAAGTGTCCCAGTGAGTAATGATGCTGCTGAAGCTTGTAATAATTATCACTGCCACCTCCAGCTCTCACTGCCTTTGCCCCAAATGTCCTTCCAACCACAAGTCCTTTGGGTCGGCTTGCTCCAAATTCCCCCTCAGCATCCTCCCAACATCTGCCCTGGCCATGGAGGAGCGGGCAGGGTGTCCCAGCACAGCAGCCTTTGGGAAGCCCCTGCCCACTTGAGAAATGTGCTGGGCTGGCTGGGAATAACAACCCGCTGCAGGACCACAGACAATACACCCATCAGCTCCGAGCCAGCGCTGCTGTGGGGCTTCTCCTTCAGCCCTTCCAAAAATTAACCCAAAGGTAGTTTTTTCATGCTAAAGCAATGTTAGGATTAGTTAAAAATGCCCTGCCCTGGCTGTGTTAAATGCAACGTGGCGGCACTGCAGCTCCATCTCTCTCTTGCTCCCAAAGCTTCTGTTCAGTCAGATTTCCATGGGTAAGAGGGAAAACATGACCCAGTATTTTCCTAATCCATCTTCATCCAGCGTGAATTGTCACAGGGCTGTAGAATGGTACCTCCCAGCTTCTGTGGCCGCAGGGTGTGCTTCACCATCCATCCTCCTCCTCCCGGGAAGGCAGAGCCTGCAGGCACCGGAGCTGGACCCATCCATAGCCGTGAATGGCACGACAGCATCCCAACAGCTTTCACTTCCCAGGTGGTTTTCCTCAACGAAACTTGTCCAAATACTCATTCTCCTTTAATGCTGGCTTTCCCCAGGGTACGAATCTTGTGGGGGTGACCATGTGAACCCTCTGCCCTGAGGACTCCCCCCCCGTGCTGGACAGAAATTTGTGGAAGCAGCTGGGGAGATATGACCTGTGCCAGCACTCAGGGGGCTGAGAAAACCCTGGTGTGTGCTCCTGAAGTCCATTTGCAGAGATGTAGCACAACCCGATGGCAGCAAAAGGCTGGAAACGTTTCCGTGCGACCGAGGGGTGATGCTGCCTCCTTAAAGTCTGTTTTCTTAAGATAAAAATAGACATCTGAAGAAAGACTCTACGTCATCTGCAAAATCTTACCAATCAGTGTTAATGAGCCATCTCTGCCCCTGCAAGCACCGATGTCTGCACTTGCAGGAGAGAAGATGCCTACTGATATGAGAGCGATAAGGAGGCTTCTGGATGACTCCTCCCCTGAGTTTTTTTACTAATAATACTTTGTAGTTCGCACACATGGCACAGCCTTACTTGAAAAGAAATGGCACAGATCCTTAAGCATTTGCAGAGAGAGAAAAAAAAAAAAATCCAAACCCACCAAGTCACAAGAGAAGGGAGCCATTCCCTCAAGCTCAGAGGATATAATGCTGGCAATTAAGAATTGGCTTGAATTGCACAAAATGAGAGGATTTGTTGTTTTGTGTAAAGGATCGTTCCCTGAGGTGTAAGAGCATGTTAAACGCAGTCGCAGGTTATGATATTCAGATTTAATTTTGCCATCTTTTGTAAACTTTGTAAAAGGCTTGTGGCAGTACGTGTCCTTCTGCACTAGGCTGTCTTCACAACGAGAAGTTTATGACAAGGAGAATTCCCCTTTCCAAAAGAAGTGGCCGTGAGGATCATGCAGAGCCCAGTGACCTCTCACTGGAGCTGCCCTGTCTTCAGATGAATCATCCCTCCCACTGCCAGCAGATAGTGGGGCCCATAGTTGCATTTCTGTGGAAGAGGTTAAACGAGCACAAGATAAAAATCTGTTTCTTCTTTTCCCTATAACAAAAGTAAAACAAGCCTCCCACCCTCAAAAAATATCAAGGGGGAAAGGGTGAAGCACAGCAGTGCTGTCATACAGGGCTCTTCCACCTGCAATTTGGGGAATTTGAAGTTAATTTGAAGTTTTTTGAAGTTAATTTAGCAAAATCCTGTCCTTTATTGTAAAAAACAACTCTACAGAAAATCTCAACACACCAAAAATTCAGCTTAGGCAGATATCAGGTAAACAAAGAGACTCAGTAAAAAACAAAGAGCAGAAAAAAGATTCCTATCATCCCCAGACTAATGTCTCCATCTGCTTCACTAAACCTCATTGGAAAGAAAAAAAAGTCCATTTCTTTATGAACTCCGTGTACTGATTTGAAAAGACAGAGATGTTGTCAGCTGTCCTTCCCACTTGCAGCAGGGAATTCCCAGTCTCCTGCCAGTTGTGGTGTATTTGTCTCTATCTCCTGGCTGCATGGCTGGAGGGAGGCAGATGGAAGCGTTGCTGAGCTGGAAGGGGGCTGGGGGTCAGCTCGCTTGCAGCCAGCCTGTCCAGGTAATTAGTGGCCAGGGAACAGAGGGCTTCCTCCCTGCTCCTGCAGGTCGGAATTGTGAAGCACTCCAGTGCAATCCACAGTGACTCAGAGTGTTATGTTTAGCCTTAAAACCAAAGCAAACAAACAGATAAACCCCCCGCCAGAAAAGAGCCTTGAAGCCAGCGCACAATAATCTCTTTTGGGAACAAACATGTAACTTCTAAGAAATCAGCTATACGTGCCCCCAGCCATTTGGTAAGACAGCTTGGTGTAGTTTGTTTCTGGATGCTTCAGATACCTGAAGAATGAGTGGGAGGTTTCATTCAGAAATTGTCTGGCGCTGCTGGTGCACGGAGCTGCAGGCACACACGCCGATGTGTCTGCTCCCAGGCTGTCCCCGTCCAGCCCACCCCGAGTCCCCAGCCCAGGAATGTCACAATAAAGATGCTCTGCCCCTTCTGACTCTGCAAACTGGAAAGCAGCCCCGTCAAAGGCTAAAGGGGGGTGGCCGCGGGGACCACGGAGGTTTGGCCTGCCTTCAGGGAGCTGATGAATTTAGCTGGGGGATGCAGGAGGATAAGCAAGTGGGGAGGGTCCTGTGGCTCCCACCAGCATCCCTAGGGCTCAGCAATGGGCTCTGCCATGTGGCTTCTTGCACAAAACACAGGTGGTAGGATCTGCTTTTGTAATACAGCCCCCACCGAAGGACAGGACTTTGATGTGAAGCAACTTTGATATGAAGAGACTTTGATACAAAACCCTTGGAAACAACTCTGCCCTTACCAAAAGTGCTGAAGCTGGAATTGTTAACAGGATAAATCCAGTGTCTTTGGGAGTCGATTTTAAGCATTCACAGCATGTTTTAGAGCAGTTGAAGGCTACTGCAGCAAAAAAACAGGTAGTCAGCCGGGTAGCTGGGAGAGAAGCCAAAAACACCCCCCAATTGCAAGGGCACCGTGGCGTGGGAGAGGCAGGACACTCCTCATGGCGGTGCATCCCTCTGGAAAAGCTCTGTCATTTTAATCATCACAACGAGGATGTTAATTGCACAAAACATATTGGCTACAACATTAAGCCCTTTGCAGGTTCTCTAGTGGCTGCGAGGAGCTTGGGATCCACTTGGACCTGGCTGGGGGGGACTGGTGGGGGGCAAGTGCCTCCAAGGAGATGCTCTGCTCAGCCGTGAGCCACAGGAGGGTTTAACAACATCCAGGCTGAGCTCAGGAGCCGCAGTCCGGGGTGTGTGGGCTACCAAAGAGGTGGGATAATGTCAAAACAACCAGAAGTGCTCCCAAGACTGAGGAGGAGGATGTGCCACTGGTGAAGAGCTGGGTGGGGGGAGCACAGCACCCCAAAACCTGGTTTCTAGTTTTAATTGCATCACTAAGGGTTCTTAGCAATAATTAATCTAGGCTATAAGTGCTAGTATTGTTGTATCCTGACTGAAAACAACTGTTTGTTGTCCTTCAGCTGGGCTGTCAAGGCCCACATGAGGCTAACAAGAAATGCAAATTCTTGGCTCTGCTATGAAGGTGTGCTGCCTTGGGCCCAGGGGAGGTTTTGGCGATGATCCCCGTGCTCTTCCCAGAAGGGGAGTTGCTTCTGAGAAGCACCCAGCCACCCCACCACCTCTGCCAGCATCCCCAGCACCACCAGCACCACGCTCTGCTGCTGGAGGGGCGATGCCCCCCCCATGGATTCTGAGGTCCAGGGAGCCCCACAACAGGCAGGGGAGAAATGAAAAATGGAAGAAACCTGCCACGAGAGGAAAAGCAGACAAGGAGCAGATCGTTGTCTGGGAAGGAGTGTTTCTAATCAGGAGTAAATGAGGAGCCATTCACAAAATTCTGCTTGCAGAGCTTCTGGCAAAAGCCACTTCCTCTGTGGCAAAAAAAAAGGAGCAAGATAAATAAAAACAAGGAAGCGAAGCTCTGACGTAGACGAAGTTACAAAACCATTCCCAACTCCCCCACGACCCCACTACGGCTGGGGGAGTGGGGTGCGCTGCCGAGGGGCACACTGGGGACAGAGGAGCTGGCAGGACGAGAACGGGGACCTCCTGGTGACCGGGGGACTTTCTTCTTCATGCAACTGTCCTGGGAGGATCCGCTTTGGGGTATGGATCCGAAAGGAGTGTGAGAAGCCAAGACACTGACGCCGGTCTGCCTGAGCCCAGCTGGAAAGACAGCCCTTGCCTGCTGCTTCACCAAAGCTAACAGTTAAGTGCAATGTTTTCCTTCAGCCCTATCCCACTTTTCTTTCCTCCAGCATCCACTGCCAGCAGATACGTTCCTCTCAGCTTTCCCAGTGCCCGGCAGAGCTCTCCTCAGGTCCTCTCTCTAGGTCCACTCCTCGCTGCCCCACACTTGCCTTCTGCATCCCGTGGTGCACATGTCTCTCCCTCCTCTCCCGTCTCCCTCTCCCACCCCACAATGTCCACCAGTCCCATCCCCAGCACATCCCACTTGCCCTCCACTGGTGCCTTCAGGGCTCAGCCTCAGCTTCTCCAAGCCATTAACTCCCCATCCACTCTGACCGCAGCCGGGGACCACGTCCCACCACCTGGCCAGCGTCCATCCATGGAGGTGAAGGACATGTCCCCACCTCCCGCACCACCCACACCGACCACCGATGACGACAACCTGTGCAGGATAGACGTCACCGACGTGGCCATAGACGGTGTCACGCTGCTCATCTGCCTCTGCGGGCTGGTGGGGAACGGGGCCGTCCTCTGGCTCCTCGGCTTCCGCATCCGCAGGAACCCCATCACCGTCTACATCCTCAACCTGGCTGTTGCTGACTCCACCTTCCTCCTCTTCATGGTCACCTCCACCTTCCTCTACGTGGTCGAGAACCTCTGCTTCTCCGCTGTGTCCTTGATGTACCAGAGGTCACTTTTTCTGCTCTCTCTGCTCTCCTACAACATGGGCCTCTACCTCCTGACGACCATCAGCATCGAGAGGTGCATGTCCATCCTCTGCTCCAGAATCCGCCGCCCCCAGCACTTGTCAGCCGTGGTGTGTGCCCTGCTCTGGGCCCTCTCCATCGCTGTCATTGCTGCAGTGACTTCTCTGTGCCTGTCGCAGGAGCACGAGCACTGCCGGATGGCTCTTATCTCCATGTACGTCCTCAACTTCCTCATCTTTGCCCCACCCATGGTCATTTCCAGCACAATTCTCTTCATTAAGGCCCAGTGTAGCTCCCAGCACCACCAACCCAAGAGGCTTTGCATTGTTATCTTCCTCTCCGTCCTCTTCTTCCTCCTCTTAGCTCTTCCCCTCAGCATCTGGAATTTCCTGCAGCAGTTTGGCTACATCGTTGTGTCCTCCCAGGTTGTCTTCCTGCTCGCCTGCATCAACAGCAGCACCAACCCCTTCATTTATTTCTTGGTGGGGAGCTGCCGGAGGCACTGCTCCTTGATGTCCCCCCAGGTTGCCTTCCAGAGGGTCTTTGAGGAGCCAGAAGACAACACTGCATGCAGCAACGATACCACGATGGACACGCTGGCCCCAGACTGTTGAAACCTTTCCACCGCTCTGCTAAAGGCCTGCGGGACAGTGGCTGCGTGTTTCCTTGCAGATGAATAAATATCTGCAGTATTTCCCCGACGTCACCTTCTCACGATGTAATTCTGTCCCCTGCAGGAGAGGAGCGCAGGGGCATCGCCGAGGTCGATGTGGGGAGGGATGTTCTGCGGAGAGAGCGGTGGAGCACAGCTTTTCCTCTCCCTCCCAGCCCACCCCAGGTCCTGGGGCCACTATTCCCCCAAAGGGACCATGTTTCCCAAAATCCGACCTGCTTTTTAGGATGATCATTGCCTTTGGGGAACTCTGACTCATGTACAGAGTGGGAGTAAAACCCCATTCAGTAAAAGCCTCTCTCTCCATCCCGCATCCTGCGCAGCCTCTCTGAGCTCTGCTCCCCTGCAATGCTGACGGGGGGGGAACCACTGCCCCTCACCAGGCTCCAGGGAGTCCCCCACCGCCCTCCCCTCGAACCAGTACCCGGTTCCTGTAGCTCATAGCTGCCTGATATCAATAAACAGCATCGTGCACCCTCAGCTGCTTTCAGTCCGTGTGCCAGTGCTTGCTGCCTTCATCTGGGTCCTGCCGCCGGCCGGGGCTGCAGGTGGAGGGGGGGGAGATGCACACACGGTGTGTGCTCAGCAGGATTGGGCCCAGAGGTACCCTGGTGCCCCCAGACTGTTTCATTAGTGTCACGGCAAATATTTCCCCAAATTTTTTTTTTTTTTTTATTTTGTAAGCCAGGTCTAAGTGTAAAAGACTCTTCCCTCTGAAATTCTTCCTCTCCTCTGGCTTTGTCAGGCTGGAGCTTTTCCCCTTCTTCACCAGGACAGGATGGTGCAGCAGCAAAGGGAGGGGGAGTCTGTGATCCCCAGACCTGGCCACCACCTTCCAGGAGCAGATGGTCACCACAGGCTCCACTGGGTTGCCCTGTGGCTTCTCCAAGGTCTCAGCCTCCCGTCACAGCAGTGGGGAGAGCTGTGGGTGTGCAGAAAGCCGGTGCCGGAGCCAGCAGCGATGCATCAGACAGCTCCAGCACCAAACGCCATCGTGCTGGGCCTCAGTTTCCCCCAGCACCGAGGCAGGAGGAAAGGTCCCTGTGTCCCTGCTGCCCTGGGGACACAGGGACCTGCGGCCTCCTGCCCTGCTGCCCGATCTGGGGCTCGTGCTCCTCCTGTCATCATGAGTGCAGACCCCCACCACCTCCTGCACCCTGCTCCGGCTCAGCCCCACCACATCCCACCCCTTCCCACCAGTCCCACCACGTCCCACCCCTTCCCACCAGCCCCCCCACAGCCCTTGCCCCCCCACCCCCCAGGCCAGCCCCACACCTCCAGTGCCTCCCTATGGGCTGCTCACCCCATATGGTTTTTGGAGAGCTGTTTCTCAGGAAGAAGCCCCACCAACCACTTCGCAGAGCTTCCCCCCCGGTGCCCTAAACCCCTGCAACCCTCCCCCCTCCACACCCCACCCTCCACCACCACCACCCCCCCCCCACGAGAGACAGGAGAGGAAGGAGAGGCAGCGATGGAGCCAGAGGAGTTTATTGGGGCGGGAGGAGCGGGGCCGGGGCCGGGCAGCGCAGAGAACCGGGGGTGCAGCAACGGGGCTGTCGGACACCAGAATCCCCCCACCACCCGCTGCCCCTCAGGGGCAGGCGGGCCCCGAGAAGGTTTCTGGAGGGTTTTCATCTCCTCTGCCCTCGCTGGAGGGCAGCAAAGCCCAGCGGGACGCGCTCGCAGCCGGGGAGCGGCTGCCCGAACGGCCGGTGGGACAGAGAGGGACGGGGATGGGGAAGGGATGAAATGGGGTGGGATGGGATGGAAAGGAATGGGATGGGATGGGAGTGAGGATGGGAATAGATGGGGATGGGGATAGGGATAGGATGGGGATGGGGATAGGGATAGGAAGGGGATGGGATAGGGATGGAATGGGATGGGGGTGAGGATGGGGATAGATGGGGATGGGGATAGGGATAGGATGGGGATGGGATAGGGTGGGGATGGGAGGAGATGGGATGGGGATGGGGATGGAATGGGGATGAGGATGGGAATGGAATGGGGATGAGGATGCAATGAGGACGGGATGGAGATGGAGACAGGGATGGGGGCAAGATGGGATGAGGATGAGGTGGGTTAAAGGATGGGATGCATCCCAACACCCAGCTGCTGGAAGATGACCTGTAAGCCCAGCCGGGAGCAATGGTGGGCAGATGAGCATGAAGCCAGGGTGGTCAGTGCTGCCAGTGAGACCACAGTGGCCTCTTAGTTGGAGATCGTGGTGACCCCTGTGTCTTCAAAGACCCTCTGGAAGGCAACCTGGAGGGACATCAAGGAGCAGTGCCTCCGGCAGCTCCCCACCAAGAAATAAATGAAGGGATTGATGCTGCTGTTGATGCAGGCGAGCAGGAAAACAACCTGGGAGGGCACAACGATGTAGACAAACTGCTGCAGGAAATTCCAGATGCTGAGGGGAACCCCAAAGATGAGAAAGAAGAGGATGGTGAGGAAGATAACAATGTAGAGCCTCTTGGGTTGACGTTGCTGGGAGCCACACAGGACCTTAATGAAGAGGATCACATTAGAAATGACCATGGGTGGGGCAAAGATGAGGAAGTTGAGGACGTACATGGAGATAAGAGCCATCTGGCAGTGCTCGTGCTCCTGCGACAGGCACAGAGAAGTCACTGCAGCAATGACAGCGATGGAGAGGGCCCAGAGCAGGGCACACACCACGGCTGACAAGTGCTGGGGGCGATGGCAGCGGTACCAGAGAGGGAAGAGGATGGACATGCACCTCTCGATGCTGATGGTCGTCAGGAGGTAGAGGCCCATGTTGTAGGAGAGCAGAGAGAGCAGAAAAAGTGACCTCTGGTACATCAAGGACACAGCGGAGAAGCAGAGGTTCTCGACCACGTAGAGGAAGGTGGAGGTGACCATGAAGAGGAGGAAGGTGGAGTCAACAACAGCCAGGTTGAGGATGTAGACGGTGATGGGGTTCCTGCGGATGCGGAAGCCGAGGAGCCAGAGGACGGCCCCGTTCCCCACCAGCCCGCAGAGGCAGATGAGCAGCGTGACACCGTCTATGGCCACGTCGGTGACATCTATCCTGCACAGGTTGTCGTCATCGGTCTCTGGCACAGGTGATGGGGGAGGTGGGGATGTCTGGTTCAGCTCCATGGTGGGAGGCGTGACGTGGTCCCCGGCTGCGGTCAGAGTGGATGGGGGGTTAGTGGGACCCCGAAGGATGTTTCAGGGAGAGGGGTCCTGGCGCTGTGGCACAGCAGGGCTGGGGACAGGGGGGTGACAGGAGGGCTGAGGAGGTGGCTGCCTCACCAGTGATGGGCTGGGAGGTGAGCACGGAGGAGAGGTTGGAGGGGCTCCAGGCGCCCCGAGGGAGGATGCGCGTGGAGGTGGTGAGAGGGGCTGTGGGGAGACGCAAGCAGCTCCCGGGGCTGGGCTCCGGTCTTGACCCACCTACCTTTCCAGGCAGCAGCCCAGGGCCAACCTGCCCACGCGTCCGAGCAGGGCACGCTCCCTCCCTCTGGTTCTCCTTGCCACGATCTTCTCAGATGAGAAGAAATGGGGTCTTTGCATCCTCAGAAAACCCAAGCAGCCCGTCTCGCCTCCAAATAAAGCTGCTCTTTAGGGCGTTTCTGCAAGATCACGGGTCAGGTGGTTGGGAGAGCACTGGGCAGTTTCAGAGGCACAGGCTGCATCACCAAGCCTCTTCTCCTGTCAAATTTCTGTTGGTCTTGCGGGAAAGGAAATGTTTTGTCCAAGAGAATACCCCAGAGGATGAATATTGATGAAGCTACATCTTGCTGTGAAAGAACCTTGATGCTTTTAGGATTCAACCAGATATCTCATTAGATTGGTAATTACCACCTTCCTAATTGTTTTATTGTGCTCCAGTCTCCTCCCCCCATCCTGCCCTGATGCTGGCATCCTTCTGAGATTCTTCATTACTGCATGCATTCGCCTTCCAGTCTCCTGGCATGTGAATTGCCGCTGTCTCTCCTCCATCTTTGTCGTGCTTCAGGCCTGGGTGGGGATTTGGTGTTCAGGCCATCTATTCAGACTTGCCCTGGCTGGTCTGGGGGCTCCAGTGCCCTCCTGGACCAGCCAGTACACATCAAGGGAGCCAGGGAGGATGGCTGGCAGAGCAGATGAGCCAGTTGTAGGGCTGGGGAGAATGGCAGGGAATGGCACACATGATCCCCCCCTGCACCCTTAGATCAGAAGCACCCCTTTACCTCTGCTGGGGCCTTGGTGTGGCAGAGGATGACACTGACCGGAGGGGAGGGGGTCTTGGGAACCTCTCAGATGGGATGTGAGGGACATGGTTTCTCCTTCCCCCCCAGAGTGGCCCTGGCTGCCCTCCATGTCCCCTCCAGCCGCTGGTGGGGGGGACAATGGCTGGATGGTGGGCAAAGCACACCCCTCAGCACCAGGAGCCCTCTGCTCCCCCAGCAAAGGCAGAAAGTTGCTTCTTCAGCTCGTTAAGCTAGCTAATTGCTGCTAGAACTGTTAACACCCCTGCCCAGTTTACCCAGATGGCCGGTGCACCCACAGGAGGGCTGGAGGAGCTAGCAGGAGGAGGTACCCACACATGGGGCTCCCTGAGTCCTGCCAGCACCCAGAAACACCCCCCCATGTCCCAAATCCCTTGTGTCTGAGCATCCTCTGGCCTCCCACCTCTAAGAGTGGGGCCATGGGTGTCCCTGTCCCGGGGCAGGAGGGCAAGGATCGCTCCTGGTAATACGGGGTGGTCAATGTAGGGGTCCATGCGTGGCACCGTCTGCACCCCAGGGAACACCGCTGGGCATGTCCCCAAGCAAAATGGGGTGATGGAAGCCATCCAGCATGTTAGGGTCACCAAGAAAAGACCAGGGCGAGGGGGGGGGGGGGGTGCCCACGCCAGTCATGTCATGCTGGGCCGGGCGTCAGGGACAGAGTTTCCCAGCATGGCACGGCTCAGCACGACACGGCTGGGCAGGGCTGGGCACGGCACACCACCCAGTGTGACGGAAGGGGTGGCACTGGCGGGGGGGCCGGAGCTGTGAGTCACCCCCCTGCGCCTCGCTCCACCCTGGACTTTGCCTCCTGTGGATGCTCAGGGCAATAAAACCCAGGTTTGGGGGGCGGGGGGGGCCAGGTTGTGAGGGAGGGCCCCCACCTGCAGCAGGAACTCAGTGGTCAGGGGGCACACACGTGTGTTTGCACACTCAAGGACAGGAGTGCGAGGGTGTGTGTAGGAGGGAGCTGTGGGCATGCAAGGGGGAGTTGTGCAAGCACACACGTGTGCACATATGTGCAAGCCGCCCTGCACGGGTGTGCGAGCAGGCATGTGTGTGTGCAAAGGAGCTGCGCGTGTGGGATGGAGTCACGTGTGCGTGTGTGTGCATGTGTATGTGCAACAGGGAGCTGTGCGTGTGCGACAGGCAGCTGCACACGCGTGGGCAGGCGTGAGAAGGAGCATCGCACACGCAGGCGGGAGGGGAGCAGCGTGTGCGGGACCCGGGCACCTCCAGGGAGCAGCCCCATGCGTGTGCAAGGCACCGTGGGTGTGCAAGGCCACCCATACGTGTGTGAGCACCATGAAACCAGCACGGCCCCGGCTCCCAGCGGCGCCGCGGGGCGGGCCCGGCGGGAGGGTGGGGGCCGCACCCTGGGCCGGGCAGGTGACTCCCGTCACCCCGTCCCCGCCGAGGCCACGGCAGGTTCCGTGGCCCCACTGGCCGCCCCCATGCAGCAGGAACGCGGGGGGCAGAGCCCGGGACCCCCCGAGACCGAGGTCAAGGCTGTCATCGTAGGGGACGGGGGCTGCGGGAAGACATCTCTGCTGATGGCCTTCGCCAAGGGGGACTTCCCCAAGGTACCGATCTCTCTGTCACCTGGGACCTCAGCCGCGGCGGGACCTGGTCACAGGGGGGGTCACCGTCCCCGAGCGGCTCCCCATACAAACCTGCCATGGCTGGGAAAGGCTCCCAGGAGCGGCGGCACGGGCGAAGGGCGGGGGACGTGGGACAGGGATGGGCACAGCGGCGGCAGCGGGGATGTTTGCAACAGGACATTGGGTTTGGGGAATGGGGGGGGGAGCTGAGGTGACCCCCCTTTGGTGGGCGGCCACCTCTGCCTCATTTTCGGGGAATGACAGGATGGGGAGCGGGTCTGTCCCACAGCAAGGGCACATACGGGATCTGGGGGGCGTGGGGAGGGGGGAGAAGCCCCCAGAGACACACCCCCCCCCAGCACCTCTCTCCCGAGCATCCCACCTGCTGGAGGCTCAGTGCTGCCCTGGGTAGAGGGGACCCCAGTACTGGGGCTGTGGAGGACAGGGAGAGTCCCCACCCCACCTGTCCCAGGGGGGCACCGCCATCTCTTGCCCACCCATTTTCTTCTCCTGACCCCAGATACCTCCCTGTGCCCTGTCGTGCGCACACACCACCTCGGGGGTCCCCTCTGCCACTGCCACCAGCCGCTGACCTGTCCCATGTCCCCCCTGTCCCCCACCAGGTCTATGTCCCCACCGTGTTCGAGAAGTACACAGCCTCGCTCCAGGTTGGCAGCAAGCCCGTGAAGATCCACCTCTGGGACACGGCAGGTGGGATAGGAGGGGACAGAGAAAGCAATTGTGACCCCCTTTCCCCCCCCCCCCCCCCCCCAGCCTGTGGATTTCGGGGTGTCCCACACCCGTCCGTGGGTCATGCCTTGGAGTGGTGTCCCCATGCATGGATGATGAGAGGTTAACCCGCAGGTGGACAGCCACTAGTCCCCGAGGATGTCACCCTCCCCAGAGCCCCACTGTGTCCCCAAACTGAAGGGGCAGGCATGGTCCCAGGCTGAGGAGACTGAGCCCAGTAGGAAACTGGTGTGTAATGGTCTTCTCTGCCTGGCAGGACAAGAAGACTATGACAGGCTTCGCCCACTGTCCTACTCGGACACCAACGTTGTCCTCATCTGCTTTGATGTCACCAACCCCAACAGCTACAACAACATCCTAACGAAGGTACCGCTCCTAACGAAGGGGCCGCTACCATCCTGTGTATCTTCCCCTGGGCGAAGCGACGTGGAACCGGAGCTGCTGCCCGTCCCACGTCCCCATCCCCTCCTGGGTGACACGTGTGTCCCCCCGTAGTGGTACCCGGAGGTGAACCACTTCTGCAAGGGTGTCCCGGTGCTGCTGGTGGGCTGCAAGACTGACCTGCGGCGGGACCGGGCGGTGCTGCGCAAGCTGCAGCAGGGACGGCTGGACCCCATCTCCTACCATCAGGTAAGTGCCACCCCCCTCTAAATCCTCAACGGGCCGGGGATGTACCCCCAGCACGGAGCAGCGGGGACCCCGGGAAGGGGGGTCTGACCCCATGGCTCCCCGCAGGGAGAGGTCATGGCCCGGCAAATCCACGCCGTGTCCTACTCGGAGTGCTCGGCCAAGTACCGGGAGAACATCGGGGACATCTTTACGGAGGCCTGTGGTGCCGCCCTCAGCGCTGCCCGCCGGAGCCGACGCAGGAGGAGAGCCAGGGGGGGCTGCGTGCTGTGCTGAGTCCCCCCCCCAACAACCCTGGGACCTGCTGCTGTGTCTGTGTCCCGCCCGCCCCCCCCCCCTCCCAAACTGGGACAGCACCTCAGCTGCCACACTCCTGTCCGCCCCACAAGCGGGACTGGTGCCACTGTGGTGCCACCAGTTGTTGGGGGGGGGGGGGGCGGTGTGCGCCAGCAGGATAACACCCCCCCCAGCATGAAGAAACTGTCCCACTGGGGACCCCAGTGTCTGAGCATCCTCTGCCAGCCTGCCCGCACCAAGCCTTGCAGGTAGACAGGGTCTGGCAGCAGGGAACTGATTTGGGGGGGGAGGATTTTCAACGCGGGGGGGGGTGTTCCCCCTTCCTGCTGGCAGGCCAGCGAGGGAGGGGTGACACGCGGTGATTTTGGTGCAGTTTTGCCATAAAAGCTCAACACACTCCAGCGTGGCATGGTCCCTGCGGGCAGCGGGGAGACGGGGGGGCCCGGGCACGGACCCGCTGCGGCCGGGCAGCCCCTAGGAACGAGCTTTTTGGCTGGGGGGCGCTGGGGGAACTATGGAGGTGCGGATGGTGCGTGTGTATAGGCGCGCCTATGCATGCATGTGCTGGCTGCGCGCCCGCGGCCTGTTTACATGCCTCGCCTGTGTGTAGAGGCACACGCGTGTTTATCTACGTGGGTGTCAGCGTGGATGTCTGTACGTCTAGCTACACCGCTGGTTATGCGCACGTCCATACGCGCCCGCCCTGTGCCTGCGCATATAGACCCGTATAGGCGGGGGGCGGGGCTAAGGAGGGTCGGGGCTATTGAGGGGGCGTGGTCAACCCCCGGGCCGCGCGTGCGCGGTGCCCCGACGCCGAAGCGGGCCGGGCGCGGAGGGAGGGGGGCTGGCGCATGCGCACGGCGGACGGCGGGGGAGGCGGCGGGTGGGGGGGGTCAGGGGAGGTTTCGGGCGGCGCAGGCGCAGTGCGGCGGCCGAGTCAGTGTGTATGTGAGACTCTGACGGGTTCAAAATGGCGGCGGCGGCTCCTGTGTGAGGAGGGGAACCGCGTCCCGGCCGGGGGGCGGCGGAGGCGGCGGCGGCGGCGGCGGCGGGGGGGGGGGGGGGGGGGGGAAAGAACGGCGCGGCGGGTGGTGAGACCGGCGGCGGCCCGGCACCCTGTGGCTGGGGGGCGGAGGGGGGGGCGTAAATGGGGAGTGGGGGGGGGGGGGGGTTGTGCGGCGGGGCGCAGCGGCGGTGGGGGGCCGCGGCGCCCGGCGGACGCGGCGCCGGGCCGGGGAGCGGGGCCCGCGGGAACGGGCAGCGAGGCCGGGGCGGCCGGCGGAGCTGTCAGCGCCCTGCTCGCCGCGGCGGGGGCGGTGGGGCGCGGAGGGCGGGAGGGCGGCGGGACCGGGGAGAGAGGCGGAGCGGGGTGGGGGGGGTGGGGGGGGTGTTGGTGAGCGGGGCGGCGCGGCTGGGCCCGGGCCCGGGGCGCGATCGCTGCCTGACCCGGGGGTTCCTCCTCTGTCTCTTCTGTTTCTCCCCGTCTCGGCGCTTAGAAGAGGACAAAGGCGCAGGAGGGACCTGGTGAGCCGCTCGCTGCGGGCGGAGGGGGGTGGGGGGGGGGTTAAGCGCCGGCCCGCCGACCCCCCCGGCCGCCCCTTAAGTTTCCGCGAGTCCCCGGAGAGGGACCGGGCGCCGGTGGCGGCCCCGGCGGGCGGCGGCGGGGCCGCTGCCTTCACCGGGAAGGGTGCGGGCGGGTCTCCCCTTCCTTGCGGCCCCCGGGAGGCCGGGATCGGGAAGTTGGCGGGCAGGGGACGGCGGGGTGGGAGAGCTCCCAGGGCTGGAGGGTGCTGGCTGACAGCTCTCCGGGGACTGACGTTTTAAGCGGCCGTCCCAGGGCTTCCCCTGCCGTTCGCTTTGTTCGGCCGTGCCGGGGCTGCCGCCCTCCTGCCCCGACGGGAGCCGTGGAACGGGGAGGGAGCGGTGGGGCCGGGCCTCCACGGCGGGGGTGGGATGGGACCGGGGGCTGGAGGAGCCGCGCCGGTTTGGGGGGTTTGCCCCGTGTTGTGGGAGCGAGTGTTGCGAGCGGACTGACTTGGCTGGCGTATTGCACTCCGGTTGTCCGGGTGTTTATAAACAGAGTTTAGCAAGTACAGAGAAGCTGCCTTAGCTGAGCTGGGAAGCCTGGTCCAGAGCGATACTGGCAGCAGGGGTGGGGGAGATGCTAGTGGGACTTGAAACGCTCTGCTGTCAAACTATGCTCAGAAGGTCAGGGAAGAGCAGGACGAAACAATTTCTCTCCACACTATGGTAGCGGTTCCGTAACACCACACGGGGTGGCAGATCCCTTCCCCGAAGGTGTGGCATAGTCATGGGGATTAGGAGCTGCAGTATACTCAAGCTTTGGTTTCTTGCTGTTCCTTTAAAAAAAAAAAGTTTAGGTGCCATCTGATGCCTTGGGAGGTTTTCCCATGTTATTGTGTAGTGTCACAAGGTGGCAGATTTTGAGATCTGAGCATGTAAGTCTTCTCAAGACGGGAGTTAGTCCCCTACCTGGAGCTGTGCTCAAGCGCTGTACGAAGGAGAGATCCCCTACGCCTTCCCTGTTCACGGGAGATGTTCTGGACCTGTGTAGCTTCTCCCGAGTCCCAGAGTACAGGATATCCAGAGGACAGCAATCGTGTTGTTTGGAGGAGTTGGTTCTCTAATGTGTAGTCTTGTACTCTGAGGGTTCTGCTGTCGAGCGTTTGACAGCAGCTTGCCTGTTTCGTATCCCAGTGTGGGCCGACTGAGCTGCCTTTTGTGCTGGTAGTAGTGTGGAGTAGAGACCTCTTCCTGGTCTGAGACCTGCAGCTCATGTCATGTTACAGAACAGCTGGTAAAATCATTTACCCTAGGTCACGCCTAAAGTTAGCATGGGGAACATTAAAAGTTGAGGTGGGTTCATCCACTGTGTTCTCTTAGCCCTGCACGGTGGTATGGAACTGACCTCAAAATGAGGAAAGAAATGAGGGATATAGGTGTCTCATGTCTGTGTGCCCTGCTTCACTATTTCCCTCTGACTTCAAAGGAGGAAGAGGAGGAAGACAGCAGTCCTGGAGTGTCCTTCTCACTCTCTTCAGAAGAGTCGGAGATGGAGCCCGAGGAAGAAAGGATCCGTTACAGCCAAAGACTGGTCAGTATTGGCCCTAAACAGTCATATTCTGGTTTTGGTTCTGGTGCAACTGAAGAAAGAAAATGCTTTTATTGGCAACAGCTTTAAACAACCCAAAAAAGTGTTGTGATGGATCGCTGCAGCCTGCCTGGAGGTATTAACTCAGCTGGTGGAGGGCTAGATGGCTTCGTTGGGCCTGCATGTGCCCTAACGAAGGGCACTTGGCTACTGAACTCTGACAGGAGGCTGAGTCTGGATAAGATGTTTTGTGAAGCTGCTGGACAGAAATATGAAATGAGTGTTGGTGTAGTTTCTGGCACGGCAGGTTTTCTCCATGTGTTTGTGACAAGTAGAGAAGCTAAAATACTGTGTGTTACCATTATGTTGGCCTGGACTTGATTTGAGTATGCTGCGAAATCTGAGAAAACCAGCCTCAGCATCAAGCTCAAATTTACTTGTGCCTGTGCACATGTGCATGTGTCTTCTCCTGGTGTTTTCTTTCGGAGGGAGCTGTTCCAAAAATCAGGTCCTAGTTAGGCACTGTCAGGAGCTCTGGCTTGTCTGATGTTTGCGCTGCTGTTCAGAGGACTTGCACGAAGCTGATGGTCTGGGAGTTGGGCTGTAACTGTGAGCAGTTTGGAAGAAGCTGCTGAGAGTCTGAGATGATATTCCCAGGAAAGGAGGGAAGCTGCTGTGTCTCCTGCAGGTCAGTTTCATACTGTTTTGAGGCAATTGTAAACCCCCTGGGAACAGCAAGTGTCAGCTCTGTGATAGCTGAAGCTGTGTCAGGGTTCCTCTCTAAGTCACAGCAGTATGTGTACCCTCACCTTCAGGGTGCCGTCTGTAAAGGTAAATCCTTATCCTTTAATACTCTGAAATCATTTGGTGTGAGGCAGTGTGGTTCTCGGCATTAAGCTTTGCCCTCGAGAGTGAGCAGTTCTTGTTACTCTTTTGTGGATGCCTGGCCATAGAAAGGGTGCTGGGGAGTTGTAGCCAGCGTGTGCCTTGTAGGTGGCCTAGGGATGGAAATTCTTGTGAGGGTAGAAATGGGTATTCCAGTATTGGCCCCTGTGGAGAGGAGGAAACTGGTTTGTCCACACACCTGGTTTAGTGAAGGTGTGCTCCTTGTCTGGTGCTGCTTGGTGTCTATTCCATGTTTACGTTTTGCAGAGAGGATTGTCATATTAGATGATTTGGTGACAGGCATTTATTCTTTTATAGTCAGCTACCTTAGCCCACTTCAGGAACCTGAAGCAACTCTGTTCTGAAGTGGTTTTTAGTATTTTCTCTTTTTTGAGAGGGTGATTACAAAAAAAAAAAAAAAAAACCCAAAAAAAAACCCCACACAACACCAAAACCCAAACAGAAAACTGTAATACTTCTGTGGGCCCTTCAAGATGGCTTGTCCCAAGTGCTTTGGTGGATGCTTTAATTTGGCAATGTTGCCAAAAGCAGCAGTCCCACCTCCTCCCTTGTCCTGCTGCACTAGTTCCCACACCTGTGCAGCATCCAGCTCAAGATGCTGGTTTGACTGGCGAGTGACCATTTCTATGGCCAGCAGTCAGGTTGGCAAGATAGCTTCTCTTGGAGGCAATGCTAGCTTTGGATTTTGATTAAACTATGATCCTAGCTATGCTTTGAACAGTTGAAGTTAACCCAAAACGGCTGGATAAAGACATGGCAGATGAAGAGGACTAGAAGCCAGGAACTTACCAGTTTAAAAATGCTCATAAACTCGCAACTAAAAATTGGCAGAAAGAGTTCCTCCCCTGGTGTAGGTGGCCTGGACTCCAGCAATGTGCTAAGCTGGATAAATGGCTGCACACTGATGAGCTATGTGCTTAAGGGGCTTGGGAAGGCACATGGGCAGCTAGCAGAGGATGAGGCTCACCTAGGCTTCTGTGGCCTCCTCTGCATGTTGTCTCTGCTGGCCTGCAGCTGAGAGGAGGAAGCATGACCCCTGTGTGGTAGGTGAGGCTTAGTTCATGTCTCCTGCTTCATTTTTCCTGGGAACTTCCAGCTTGTTATGCTCTCTTGCTGTGTCAGTGACATTCCCTTGTTGAAGGTCCTTTAAAATACAGTTGTGTTTTTTTTTTTTTTTTTTTTCAAGATGCATGCTTTGAAATGTGGGGAGCCATTCTCTTAGCTAGTGTTTCTGGCCCTTGCAGAACAAGGTATTATGGGTGAATTATCCAGGAATACAAAAGTGCTGAATATCACTTATTTGAATATCCTGCTCCTACGTATGCCTCGGCTTTGGGAGTTGGTTCTAATATGCCTACATTAAAAGTTCTAGGTAGGGAAACAGGTAGTTGGTAGTACAGTATGTTTCTGCAGCTGTAAGCTGTTTCTTGTGTGTGACTGAGGATCAATGTGGGTGTGATAGCAAAAGAATAAAGATATTAAAAACAACAAAAAAAAAAATCCAAGTGTGATAGTAGTCCTGCCAGCCAAACAACCTTGGCCAGAATAGTTTGTAGTGCTGAAGAAGCCGAATTAATTGCATGGGCAGGTAGCATGGTTTGATAGTACCTGAGGCCTGAGATAGCAAAAGCAGCTTGCTCCCTGGTGTGCCAGGGTAATTTCACCAACAGCATCTTTTGACTGACTGGCTTCCATCGGGATGTAGAGGAAGTCTTGAGCATTTTGTGTCCTTTTATTTAGTGAGCATTACTGTTGCCTTCCTCTGGTTCAACAAAGGTCTGATCTATGTATATTTTCTGAATGGCTTGTCAGTATTGGTGAGAGATCTGGGTTTTGAGGAGAAATTCACCTCCACTTCAGCTGTAGTCGTGATCCTACAAGAATTCCCTGCCCGTTCACACATCCCAGTGACGCTTACATTAGGATCACACTGCTCTAACTGTGCTTGCTTCCTAGTTCAGGCTTTGCATCTGTGACTCCCAAGATTTTGAAGGCCTGGGTGAGTTGGTCTGGACGTAGGGGTGTTGTTGGGAAGGTGTCTTGCACCCATCTGAAACAATTAGACTATGGAAGAAGCTGTGTCCTGGCAAACTCGGGGAGGCTGACCCGGCAGGGGAAGGCAGCCTGTGGATGGTCCTGCATGAGTGGGGAGAGTTCACAGAGCAGTGAGTTAAGGGATATCAGTGTTCCTCACCCAGAGATTCAGCTGGGCCTCCCTGCACCATGAGTAGTGTTGGATGGGACTTGTCAGGCACTGCAGAGTAGTTTTCTAAGTCTGCATATATGTTGCTGCTCCTCAGCTATAATGAGGCAGTAGTTCAGGGATTGGTTTGAGGTGCTGGCTTTATGAGCTGTTTTGCAGGCCCTTAATTGAGGAGCTGAAATGCTCTATTGTATCCTGCAGCCTGAGTGACAGTCCAGCCCTGGCACTAACAATGTGATGGTCCCTCTCTGAGACTTGGAAGTCTTCTGCTGGCTGTCACTGGGTGGTCACACCCAGCCCATGTCACACTGAGCTGTTCAGCTCTGCCCCTGAGGAAGCACAGTGGCACCTGGAGCTGGAGCCTCGACTTCTTAAAGGCAGGGGCAGCAACATGAGCAGCTCTGACTGTGGACTAACAGCACGGGAGAAAAAGTTTAGTCAGTCTGGTGCTGCAATGCTCAGATGCTCTGCCTGGTTCAGGCTGTCCAGCAGTTCTCTCAGAGTAAGTTGCCTGTCTTGTGCTGCCTCAGCACTCACTGGGATTTCTGTGAGGTGATCTGAGAGTCTGAGGAGAAACTGTTGCATATATGTAACTTAATTTTTTGGTAAGGTTAGATCTGTGTGAAGTCGTCAGCAGGGAGGGAATCTCCTGGTGGTGCTTGGGAGCTGTTTGGCAAGCTGGCTAGTACATCTCTGGAAACTGCTGCCGGAGGGGCTGTTTGACCCAACTCTTTCTAAAGCTGTGCTTGGCGTGCTCGAGGTGAGATGTGCCAGGTGCATGGTGCTCTGCTGGAGAGGGGTTTCTCTCTTTCTCTAGTCTTCACCACACACAAAGCCACTTTACCCATCCACACCTGTGTGAATCTGTGGAGTTGCCACAGCAGGACACAGGGCTGGTGTCTGTCTGGCCTTTTGCAGGGCAGTCATTGAGTATTTCTGGGCGCTGGAAGTGTGCGGAAATCTCACCTGTCTGCTCCAGGGCTAATTTTGCCAGGCCCTTTACTGTGAACCAAGACTAGCAAAACTCTGTGAATTACAAAGTGAGATTAGCACATCATCGAAGTGATGTCCTATGCTTTCAGTGACAACACTCAGGGTGAGGAACAGAGGGCAACAGCATTGGATCACTTCAGAATGGCTTAGGGAAGCACAGCAGGTGAGTGCTGTGACCCTAAAGACAAATCCTGCCCATTGTGGTCTCTCTGCTGCTGTCAAGTCAGCAATCAGTCTCAGGGTGTGGTTCCAAGTTAAGATTGCCGGTGTGGCAGAGCTGGTTTAAGAGGTTTTTTCCTTCCCTCTCTCAGTGCCTCAGGCGCTGATGCCCCAGGGCCAAATACTAAATTGTGGCTAAGGCCCTAGATGAAAGTTGGGAAGGGGACACACACAGGAACACATCTAACCCAAATTGTTCTCTGTGCTGGGCTAGTGAGTTTGCTGCCCCATCAGCAAACCTGATGAGACTGGAGAGGTGGCAGTCTAATGTGGGGAGACAGGGTGGTGTAGGAAACTCTTAAACTGGCTCTGCTGCTGGAGAGAGCCTGTGGTGGAGCCACCCCCACCCTCGGGGCAGTGGGCTCGATCTGGGGCTCAGGCACAGCTCCTGCCCAAGGTGTTGTGAACCCCAAGTGACCATCCCTTGGCTGGGTGCAGTGGCACCCTTGTTTTGATTGTTGGAGGTTGTTGTGATGCCCGTGAAGGGAAATAGGCCTGTGGAGGAGGAGATCTACCCGCTGATAAGTGCTCTGGGTGCTCCAGCGCATATGGGAGATGAGGAGCGAGCCAGAGTGTGAAATGCTGTCTCTCCCATCGCTTGGGGCAGTCCCTGTCCTGCCTTAGCACTGCCCTGCCCTCTGGTCAGATCCCTGTGTGAAATTTGAGAGGAGGCCTCTGCTTGTCCTTACCAGCCAAAACCTGAGGCCTCTCCTGTAAACAGCAGTTAGCAAACCTGTCCTTACATGTTGGTGTCCACGCTATCCCCTGGGCGAGAGTTCACATGGGCTTTACAGTATGCAGAGTCATCAGCTGAGGGATGAAGCTTGGGGAGCAGGGAGGAAAAGGTTTTTCTTGCAGCTGTATGTATTGTGGTGAGGCACCAGCACACTCAGGGTATGTGCTGCCCATGCCCATGGGATGGCAAGGCTGGCTCTGACGAGTGCCCAGGGTCACAGCAGTCTTGTGGTTGTTCATAGTGGTGGTACCAGGTCCCTTCTGCAGGATGAGGTGATGTCAAATGCAAGACAACCTGTGGGCCAGGAAGGCCTATGCCTATTAGCGTTCACATGACACTCGTGACAAAGTTCCAGCCCTTCTCATGCTACAAAGGGGATAAATGGCCTCAGAGCTGAGAGAAGGAGGTGAGCAGGCTGTGGGCTGACGGGACACTCTTTGTGGCTGATAAGTTAGAAGGAGGAGGATGCAGCTGCCTGCTGTCCCTATGGTGGTCAAGCAATTGCCCTTGCTCAGTCTTGAATGGCTCACACTACCCAGCAGCGGGCTGCAAGGAGCAATGCCTTCCCATCTGGTTCAGCCTGACTCCTTGTTTGTACTCCTTGTAATGCTGCTCACTACCAGGTAATGATTCCTTGCGGTTGCTGGTGTTTGTCATCCTCAGATCTCGGTGTGCTTGGCAGAGGCCAGTCCTGCAGCATACTGGCTTTCCCAGAGCTGATCCCATTGACTTGAGACTAGTATGTGTGTGCTGGGCTGAGCCTACCAGTGTAGTTCCCACAGGTACTGAAGCATGGGACGAGCCACATGTGAGAATCTGGGTGGTTGTACATCACCCCCCCGTTTGAAATTTGACACTGGCAATCCCTTACCCTGTCAAGCGATGCTCTCTCTCGCTGCCTGAAAAGGCTCGGAGTTTGTCTGCTCTGTGCCCTGTGTGAAACCCTGTCTGGCCAAGTGTCGCTGGCCTGCTGAACACACCTCAATTTCCTAGTCTAGACAGGACCTGTGCAAGTAGGGTAATTAATCTCTCCCACATGCTTCTGCCTCACAGTGAAGACACTACAAATGAGTCATTCCAAATGACCCAGGTGTAATAATTGAGCTCTAAATAATTTAGGGACTGTTCAGATTTGATCCGGGCAGCTCTTTGGTTGAAGCTAGCAGCAACTGATGGCGATCCTGGGAAAGCTTTAGAAATCCCTGTGAGCATTTAGATCCTGAAAGATGCAAGACTGTGGCGTGTCCCTGGGAGAGCACGTCCCTGAGACCAACTGGATGATGTTCCATGTCAGCAAAGAGGAACACAGGAGGTAAATATCTCCGCTGGTTTCTTATTGTCCCAAGCCAAGCTGTGTCTTGAGTATGTCCTGGAAGCTGCAGTGAGGGAGCAGCCCAACAATGCAGGAGCACTTGAAGTCACTTGTGAGTTACCAAACAGTATTTACAAGTTGCATTTATGTCTCCTGCTAATAAGGAGGAGTAGGTTTTCACAGGGTTATCCCAGCTGGAGGTGACACTAACAAGTTAGGTGAGCAGGCCCCATGCCCCAAGTACCTTTTTATTGTTGGCTAATTATATTGAGAGCTGCCCAGACAGAGCTCTACAGGTCACTGGCTGGGTTTTGGGGAGAAATAGCACATGTGAGGGAAGTGGTGGTCTGCTCAGAAGGTGAAGAAACAAGGTAGTGCACTAACACTGTTCTCTGAATATGTATGAGGGAAAGCAATTACTTGTCTTCAGGGTGAGATATCTGGTGCTGCTGATGACAGAAGAGTGTTGCTGATTCCAGAGGAAGAAACTGGGTGAGCTCTGAGTGGGTAGTCTGAGCTCTGGAAAGCTCGATTTGCTGCTGAAGTTGACTTATTAGTTCACAGACTTTCCTACACGATGCCTGCCCTGCTTTTCTTTGGGTGGAAGAGGTCGAAGGTGAGGAGGGACGTGGCATACCGCACTGAATCACTGTGCATTGTCATGCAGCTGTGGCAGTGGACAGTGCATCCACAGCACGATCCTGTGGCAGGAGCTGCTTGGGGGCAGCTGCTGCACCGAAACCCGTACCAGTGTGCTCAGAGAACAGGAGTTGTTGTAGCTGCCTTACTGGATGTCCTGCTGGTTCTTGATCCTGGTGGAGAGGTGAGAAGGATCTTGCTTGGTTGCTTTGGGAAAAGCAAAAGAGCAAAGTGGAAGAGCAAACCCCACAGTAGGATGACAGGGCTTATAATTAGATATCAAAGATAATAAGCTGTCAAAAGCTCTAAGAGGCAAGAATAGTAGGGAGCATGTATGTCAGAACTGGAAGTGTTGTCTCCAGTCAGCTTGGAGAACCTGACATCTCAGATTTTATGTTGTTATTGGGATGGGGGTCAGACAGAACAAACCTGTGCGGAGCTCTCCCCTCTGGGAGGGAGAAGGGGGAGTTGTGGATAGGCATATGTCCCCATTTGGAAAAGCTTCAGGTTCAGCTGAAGCAAAGAAGCTGTCTGTGACTGCACTTGTACAAGTGCATCATCAAAAATCCTGTCAATAAAATCTGAAACTGGAATCGCAGCTATCTTCCAATTTGGGTGGTCTCAAGCTAGTTGAGCTACAGACAGAACTGCTGTACAAGTGCTTGTGCTGGTCCAGGCTCAGTTACTTCTCTTGAGGATTTAGGGCTGGGTGTCAGCCCTTTTGGGGGCTGTAGGGGACTTTGGTGGTTGTATTCCACAGTGGTCCGAACTCCCTGTGCTGCCCACCTTCAGGTCCCTAAAGATCTCCCTTGGTAAGGACACTGATGACTTCTGATTTTTGAGGGCTAAAGAATACAGAAGTGAGAGCATGTTCCTTCTCTAACTCGCTACCTCTCAGGTCCTGTCAGTGCTGCCGAGGAGCAGCTCAAGGAGCAAATGCTCTGCCACCTCTGTGTTGCATCTTGGGCAGTTAGGAAACACTCCATGCCCTGTGTCCCCCACCCTGCTAGAGGTAGTTAACAGTTAGACCGCACTGGATAATTTTCACTTGTCCTTACTAATCTGATAGGGAAATCATAGGCTCCAGTATGGCGTAACAAGAAAGAGCATGAGCTGCTATAGGTCACTGGTGCTAGAATAGCTCAGCTCATACAGCCTGGAGCTTAATCTGGGGACACCAGACGGGATGTGATGAACTCAAAGGTTTTCTGTTTGCAGATCCTCCCTGTTTACCTCTCTTTTTTTCCCAGCCCCTAGGAACCAGCTGAGGAAGATGCATAGCTGTCCGCAGATATTGCTCGCTGGCAACTTGAGATAGTTCAGATAAACCTGGTGACAAAGTGTAGCCTGTGAAATCATGATGGGGGAGAAGAGATGGATCTGTTTGACAGGGTTGCTCTCTGTTCTGTTTCTGTGCATCCATGCTTGTGCATCTGTTGCTGTAGAAACAGTACCAGTAGTAAACAGCATGAGCTGGCTGTTCAAGGGCTGTGAATTCCTGTGAAAGTTCCAGGAACTTGAACTGGAGGAGGTTTTGGGCTGGGATCTACCTGAGGTTGCAGGCTGGTAAGAAGAAATAGGTGGGTTTATGCTTGTGCGGTAGTCTGATGGGGACGTGTGCTCTCTGTAGGGCTTCCCCCCCAGGTCGGGTGCCTTGAAGGGTGTAAATCTGGGTGGCATCCTTGCTGCCAGAAGAGCTGAGGTCTGGTTCACAGTGCTGTTTGTGATGTGCTTGTGTGTGAGTGAGCTGGTGTGGGACGGGGTGGCGGGACTGGCGATTTCTCCTGCTGGCAACTGGAACAGGTCATGATGGTGAGGTGGTGAGTGGAGCGGTAAACTTTCCTCCCTTCAGTACATTAAACACAGGTTGCTTTTTGTCTTTCCCTGGATCTTTTTAGCTATCACACTGTATGCTAACAAGAGTTTTAATAAAGCCGCCCCACACACACACATCTCACACCCTTTTATGTCAAGGAAGAGGCACCAGGGTGTGATTGTTACTTGTGGTTTTTGTTAGCGCTGGTCCTCAGGGTTGGGAACTGACTGCGGAATCATGTTGTCATGCCTTAGCCGGTCCTGATAGAGTTTGGGAGAAGAGGTCACTTGATAAAAGGCACTGGGGTAAGGATCAGGACGTTGCTTGATAGAACCGTTATCTAGAGAAGCAGATCCCAACCAGTGAGGCTCAGTCTCACTCCACATGAGGTATGCAGAGGGGATGATCCTTTTCAATGTTGCCTCTTACCTTGCCTAACTTTTCATGAGGCAGCAGTGAAAGCCTGCAGGGTGAGAGAGGAGAGACAGTGCTGCAGAACTTGGAGAGAGACAGGGAAGCAAAATTTGGAAGAACAATCAGAAGGTACAAGAGCAAAAAAGCCTGTATTTAAAAAAAAAAAAAAAAAAAAAAAGGGAGCCTGGCCTGTGCTGTTCAGTCCAAGAGTGCCCTGCTTCCCTCATGTTTTCCTGTGTACGCCTCTCTCTCAGGAGCTGTAATCTTGGGATTGAGCTGCTGGAATTGGAAAGGAGGGGGCTGGAAACATATGATCCTTTAGGGTTAGACTGCTTCAGTGTCTCTAATCTGCTGTGCATAAATATTTTCATGTGTCACTGAGCCCATCTTGAGTAAGGAAGGGGCAAGTACTGGGCTTCTTGTGGAGCAAAGGGAGAGGGAGTGCATGCAGTGATGGTGTAACGGTGCAGAGTACGGAGGAAATATCCTTCCTAGTAGATGGTTTTACACACTGTCTGTGTTCTTCCCAATGGCCATGGGTTGTTTTCCTTCTTCGTAAGGCTCTATAGCCTGCAATTCAGGCAGCCTGTTGCTATTCTCTTTAAAGGACAGTGTCAGCTTAGCAGGAAACAAACCCCAAAGCTTCCTGTGCTTTTGTGGTCCAACTTTGTTCAGTTTGCATGACAGGACAGAGCTGGCAACAGGTTTCTGCAGTGCTGGTTTGGGACACTGGGAAAATTGGAGGGTGAGCTCTTCCCCACTGAAAAATCTGAGCTAGTCCTGTGAACTACCACTATATTGTGGACAGCGAGGTGCTCTGCCTGTCCCAACAAGGAGTGAAGTTGTGTTGTGCTGACCTAGTAATGCTAGATCAGCTGCACCTCTGTCCCCAAGGCAGGTGGCTCCATCTGTCCCTTGGGCCAGTTCTACTGGGTCTCTGCCCAGTGGTCTGTGTGGGCTTAACAGCCTGGAAGGTAAACGGTAAACTTTCAAGCCTGCCTTTTTGAAGAAGTTTGGTCTACTTTGTTCCATTTTGGGGATGCTCTGTTGCCGCCTTATATAAAGCAAAAGGAGGTGGTAATGCTCGTCTGCCTGACTGCATAGCACATGTGCTGGGAACACCCTGGCAAGGAAAGGGCTCTACACAGCAGGTTTTTTCCTTGGATTTCTTCTGGTTTGGAAGGGGTGGGAAGTAATTAAAGGGATTTGGAGGATTTGATGGCCCTTCATGATCTTCCTTAAGCTTTCATAGAATCCAGGTGGGGTTTGTCCAGATACCAAGGTGCTACGGCTGGTGGTGGGTATGGGCAATCTGTTGGTAGTGTCATAAAAGCTACCTGGGACAGTGGCTGCATGTGAAATACGCTGCAGGTGACTGGAGTGAGAAGCTGTATCCTTTCCTATGAGCAGTGTTTCCTTATTGGGACTGTTGCCAGACTTGCCCATCTGTGATCTGATCTAGCCTGTTCCTCTGTCTCATGGTTTTGCTGCTGTGACTGGTCACTGTGTGACCAGCAGCAGCTGCTGGAGTTCTCCTTGGCCCGTTGGTGCTGTTTCCCCACCTGCCTCTTTCAGCCTTGCTCCAATTCCCCAATTACTCCTTGTGTACATCCAATTTCGTAACCAAAAATGCAAACCAAAGCGTTCTCCCTGCTCGTTCTGAAATGCTGCCAGCCCTGCTCGTGATAGGAATCCCTCCTGGAGCTCTGAAGCCTGGAAGGGCTCCAGTTCTGCGCAGATCCTGTTCACTCCTCAGCCTGGTGCTTCGAGTCTGTCTTTGTCCAAGAACATGCAACCTGGGATACACCAGTTCTGTTCTCCAGGTTTTGAGAGAGACAGGAGATGATATGGGGCATTAAATCTGGGTTAAGCCTCCTGGGTTAGTTCTTGGGTTCCTCTTGTGAAACCAGGCAGCAAAAGAGTTAGTTTAGTATGACTGTCTTGTCCCAATAGTCATCATTGGTGGATAGGGCACACAGAGCTGCTAAAATTAGTCACCTGCTTGCTTGTCCTAGTGTCGGCTGTCCTCCAGGCTCGCACCGAGACAGATATGGCCACTGACAGGTTGTCCTGGGCCTATTGCTTGGGGAATTACAGCGTTCTCTTCAGATCCTGCTGTGGTGCCTCCTCCTAGCTGGGGAGCAGGGAGCCCAGGACCACTTCACTGATTGTCTCTGGGACACTGGCTGTTCTTTAGCAAAGCAAATGGCTCTGCAGAGCCAAAATATTAGCAGAATGACATGGGCCCAACTCTGTAGGACCCTTTGTACCCGAAGGGTGATGGGTGGTGTTGTGGTTTAGTTATTGCTTTCCATGCTCAGGAGGAAGAGGAGCTGAGGAAAAAAGTGATTGAAGGTGAGGAGTCACAGAGGACAGAAGCCTGCTGGCAGAGAGAAACACGAGTATCATGCTTGTATGGGCCAAAGCTTGGAGCCTAGACTAAAAGGTGAAGTGGGAGGTGCAGGCTTGGAGGAGAGGAATATAGAAAGGAAAAACTCTTGTGGTTAAGATAAGCAGTAACTTGGCAGGCTGCTGATTGGATGTCATAATCTTTGTGCCTTGGATCTTCATGCTGTGTCTGAAAATACTTGCAAGGGAGTGTCCTCCCTGCGTAGTCAGGTCTGATGTTGGCACCAGCTCTGTCCTGGGTCTGTCTGGTGGCCTTGCCACTTCTGTGCTTGTGCCCTCCCAGAGAAATGGGACCCTTTCCTGCTGATATAAAAGGTCTCACTGACCTTTGCAGGGGGGCTGTTAATTGCTGGCAGGTCTCAGCATGGTGTCTTGCCACAGGTACTCACACAAGATTAAAACACCCATCAGCAAGTTTATATATTGAAGATCTGGACTTACCTAGACAAGAGGTATAGTTGTTTGATGTAACAGTATGTGAGAAGTTAAGCTCATAAACTGAGGGGAGTTGAGCTTGCTGGTTTATTACCAGTTTGGATGCGTTTCAGCAAAGTAAACCTACAAAGGGATGGGTGGCTACAAGGCACCTAGTGAGGAAGCTCAGTGGTGAAGGAAAGAGATCCACTAGTAAGTCACACTGTTCTATACATATGCTGGGAGCCAGGTGGAAGTTATCATACCTGCAGCAAGGGGAGCTTGAAAGGAGGGAGTTCAGAAACAGGAGTGAAACTCCACTGCATACTGCATATCAACGTTTTTCCTCTAAAAAAATAAGGGAGGGTTGTGGGAGGCTTCAAACCAGGCAAGCTGCTCTGGAAGCACAGCAGACAAAAGGGGAGGAGGCACAGTGAGTGGAGAAGTGAGGGGTGTTCTGGTCTTCTGGAGTAGAAGGAGCTGTGGCATACCAGGAGGGGGCTTTCTGGGAACTGGGAGATGGAGATGCTGGGAGATCAGGGAGGGAATGGCAGCAGACAGGACAGGAAGTGACTGAAATACTGTGGTGTTTGTTGGTTTCACTCTGTAAATATGTGAGGCTCTTTCAGAGAAAGGACGGCTTGTTCTTTTTTCAAATGTGACCTTGTACTTGTTCTTTTCTCAAAAAAAACACACAGGAGAGTAGTCTTTTGGTTCTCTTCAGCCAACTGTCAGTTCCTTTACCATTAGAGGTAGCTGTGCTCCATTGAGGCTGCACTTGCTGATGGGGAGAGGTGTCCAAGGAAGAGTTTTGAAGAGTACCACCATGGAGCTGCATGAGGCACTTCCCCTTGTATCCTTGGGAGAAGGAGACTGCAGGTGAAAGGATCAGAATAGAAGGGATAGCACTGGAGCTGTCTGCAGGATTAATATTCATGCTTCCGATTTCCTACATTAATTGAATGGTACCCAAGAGGGCCAGAAAGAAATGGTGAACGACAGCTATCTTAGATGAGAATTGCTGGCTGTCTGGTGTTGGAGGATGGATAAACTGCCTTTATCTTGACCCTGCCTGACACAGAGAAAGGCTTCAGACTGCTTGTCAGTTCTTCCTTGGTAAAACTCTCATCGGGATGAGAAATGCTTGAATCCTAATACAATCACAAAGCTGAAAACCCCCAATATTTAAATATTGCTGCTTAATGCTGAACATTGAGGTTGTCCGACAGATATATATGTTATGTGCCTGACTGTTACTGTTATCCCTTGCTTTGCTGGGGTTGAGCTCCATCTGGGATGTTCTCATGGATGGCAGTTTTGGAGGCATCTGCTGATCTCCTTTTTGGAAGTTTTACATCCCTGGATGAACTGACAGTTGACACTGGAAGAACTCCCAGTAGTGGAGCCACCCCTGGGGAGAAGCAGTCTTAGTCTAAGAGCCAAGGCTGTGACTTGCTGGTGTGCTCTGGCAAGCCCTGCCTGGATGGAGTTGCACCAAGAAGCAGAAGGAAGAGTTAGGAGGGCTGTAGTAATCTGCTGGGAAGGGGTACTCCACCAATACCCAGCCCTGGCATGGGCTGTGGGACAAAGGTTTTTCCCAGGAAGAGATCAAACTTTGTGCTGTAGGATTTGTGCTGCTCTCAGAAAGTGTGTACTGGTGGAAAAGTGAGGGTGGCATTAGTGTGTCATGGCTGTGCGTGTCTCTTGCCCTTTGCAAGTATCGCCTGAAGCCAGTTATTTAACCAGGTAGCAATTCCCTGCCCGGCAGGTGAGGATTAAAGCATGTTAGAGAAGAAAGGGGCCTTGGAGTGTCCCTGCACGAGCCCTGGGCTTGTACACTGACCGCATCTAGCCTCGTATGGCGACCTGGTTTGGGGAGCTAGGGAACCACGGTTTGTGTAACTGTGCAGTGAGGAAGCTGCAGACTCCAGGAGGGGAAAACTCTGCTGCAGAGATTTGCCCAAAGTCCCAGCAGATGCTGCCTCTCCCAAAACACACACTTGGAAGTGCAGAAGCCTTTCCTTCCTCCTGTCTGCTCTGCGCACACTGAAATATTGTTTTTCCCCACCCTCCCAAGACAACAATGACATGAAAGCGCTGTGGCCCCGGCCGAGTACACGAGAGGCGTTGTATAACTGATGGGAGCTATTTGTATTGTGACAGCGCTTTTGAGTCCTCAGCCATGACTGGGATCCTATTCTCCTACATACTGTGCAAATTAGGAGGCCAGACTCTTCCCTGCCCACAGGAACAAGCAAAGCTGATCTGGCTGGGAGTGTGGAGGGGGTTTTGTGGCTGATGCTTTGCTGATGACAGGAGCATTAGACTTTGGAATTTGCTCAGCTGGAGGAGATGGTCCCCTTCCTTCTGTGTACTGCATCCCTGTTTCCCCATTGCAAAAGGCTTTGAGTTTGTGGTGTTCCTGCCTGTTTCTTGGTGCTTGCACCTTTGCAGTGTGGCTGCCTACTGTTTGCCTCGGAGGCTGTGCTGTGAACAAGATCAGGGAAAAGAGTCAGAACGATTCCCTGATCCCACAGTGCAGATCCATGGGCAGATCTAGCTGGAGTAAAGTGAAGTTTGTATTGCTGCTGTTCCTTGTGAGTCCACGGTAAGTTGGGCTGGTGGAGTGGCATCTTCTGAAACAAGTTGTGTTTCTTTGGTCATTAAAGCCTCCAAGTTTGTTAGGGAGTGACCAGATCATTTGCTGTATGTTCACATAGGGTGGGAGTGGGATCTGTCCTCAAAGCTGTAACTTGTGCTCAGAATTAACCAACACAAAGCAGTTTTGTGGCCCACATGCCAAATTTGAGTGACCAAATGCTAGAGCTAGCATCATGTGGGCAGCAGCAGCGATGGGGCACCGGGAGGGTGCAGGTGGATGGGGAAGGGAGCAGGAGCTCCTCTGTGTAGCTAGTTTACCCCTAGCTCAGCCTGGGTCACTCAGTCCTGGTGGGACTGTACCCCCAGCACGAGTGCAGCAGCCGCCTGTGGCACCAGTGGGGTCTGAATCAGGCCTGGCCATGTGGTCACATTTCTGTTAAATTAGCTAGCCTACACAATCCAGAGCCTAGGCTGGCATGGTGCCACTTCCAGAAGGACAGACAATGCCTGATGTGGCATGCAGTCTCACAGGGCAGTAACTGTGTCCACTCCAGAAGGAAATATTAAAGGGAGCTGTCAGACTGGGCTTGCACTGGGTTAGTACTCAGTTGTGTGACTGCAGCGGTCTTATTCTGGGAGGCTCCCAAGGGTGCTTATTCAGCCATACTATAGTTATACTTAAACCATATAAAACTTCTGTGTGTTGCCCTGTCTTTCCTGTCCTGGCAGTAGCTGTAGGAGAGTGCCTAGGAGGAAGCCAGCTAATGCCATCTGATGTTCCACCGGGACAAAGGAAATCCGAGCACGTCAGCCAGACATCAGGGTCCCCACGAGGTGATGGCAGAGAAGGGGTTTTCCCACTATGGTGGTTATCTACCTGCATGGTGCATTTGTGCTGTACCTTGCTGCTACCTAGTTTTTCAGGCTGCTGGTGTCCTTGGACAAGTGCTGTCAGCTGGCCTGTGCTGCTCTTTTCTGTGAGAGATGTCTGCTTGAAATGGGGCTGCAGCCGGTCATCGCCCCTCTGGCTGGAGCTGCGTTCCAACCCCGGTCTCCCGAGGCGAGAGGTTTGTGGTCAAATGAAACATGCCTGAGTTTCAGCCCGGTGCAATAATCTGTGTTGTGTAGCCCTGAAATGTCATTTATACTTCCAGCCTGGGAGCCAAATATAAAGTTATTAAGAGACTAGTTTGGATATAGCCTCTTCTTGCCAGCATTTAGCATGCCAGACCATCTTGCGAGGTTTTGTATTCAGCAAAGGCAAGAGAGCTGCTTTTTCCCTGAACCTGCCAACTAAAAGCAAGTGTCTGGAGTAAGAGAGCGGGTCAAAATGCAAAGCACAGCCTGGTCCTGCAATGTGTCACCACCCACCTGATCCCAAAGCAGGCGAGACCCCCAGACTACAGGGCCCAGCATCCTCCACTTCATAATGCACATCCTTTAATCAGCAACAGTGAACTACCTGCTTGTGCCAGTAGTCCTCAACCTTTTTCCCTAAGCTTGCCTGGGAAGCGGGGTAAGTGAAAAGCTAATCATTCTGTAAGGTTACGAGCATGCTTGCCTCGACTAGGTGTGCCTTGAGCTTCCCTGGTGTGATTTAGTAAGGAATAAGATACCTGCAAAACAGTCTCCTGTGGCTGCTGTCCTTACAACAGCAGTCGGAGGTGTCCCGGCAGGAACTGCAACAGGCAGCTGATGTTTGACAGCATCACAGGACAGGATTTGAGACATGTTTCAGCTGGACAGGGCCTGCCCAGCTAAGGGCCCAAACAGGCACGAGGAAGCATCATGACCTCCGCTTCTTTCTTTGAAAGTATAGAAATATAAAGGGGAAGCTACAAATTGTGTTTCCTTGGCATGTTTGCCCACATGACCTAAGCCTTCCGCACCCTCAACTCAGCACTCTTCCAAGCAGAAGTGATTTGTGATGGTTCTGGGATGGGAATTGTGGTTGTCCAGCAAATGGGGCTGCTTGGGCACCTCCAGCGCAGGTGAGGAAGGGTCTGTTGGGTGTATGTGGAGCTGGAATCTGTCAGATTCATACACTGGCCAGCCAGGGAAGCCCTGGTTTTGCATCCTGCCTGGCAGACCTCGGAGCGTGTTTTGTCAAGGCTCGCAGCAGCGAGCAGCGCTTCCTGAAGCAAGCGCTGAGCTGGGCCGATTGGCGATGGGGAGAAGAGCGGCTGCTCCCAGTCCTCTGGCACCCAGAGACGAGCACCTCGCTGCTGTTTGTGCCTGCTGTGCTGCCTGTGGGAGTTCAGCAAGGTCTCCCTTGGGTTAACAGCAGCAGAGACGTATGGGAGATGGTTGTGCAGTTTCCTGCCCCGCCAAAGGTGGGACCAGCACTGCTCTGCCTGCCCATGCTGAGAGCCCAAAGTCCCCAAACAAGGCCCTTGGCTAACAGCAGCATACCTGCTCCATCCTTTCTCACCATGGGCATCTTGCAGTGCGGCCGTGCCAGGGCCACCCGGCTCCAGCCCTCCCAAGCAGCTACTTTGGACTGTTTCAGACCACCAGCACCGAGGTGAGATGTGAGGCTTTGTGGTGGGGAGAGGGTTGTGGATGGGGGAGAGGCTCCGTTCCTCCTGGGAGGTGGAAGCTTGGCCCGGTCCCAGTTAGTTGCTGGGAAGCTTGGCCTGGCCCCTGTTAGCTGCTGGGGTCTGGGAGAAGTGCAGGGTGCTGAGGCGATGCTCCCAGAAGCCAGGCGGCTTGCCTGGGGGGACTGCATCTGAAACTGGCCTTTCCCAAAATGTTGGGGCTTTCCAGCAAAAGCTGAGCATGAGGCTCTCTCTTATATATCCTTAAATCCTGTACAGGGCAGGCTTCCTCCCCCTGTCCTATGCCCTCATTTTAAAACTGAGCACTATGCAGTGTTAACGAATCCAGTGATTTTTAAGGGAAAGTGCTTTACAAGGTGGGCTCACCCTCCAGTATAACACAGCCAGGTACTCTTCTCCCAGGAATACCTTTACATCTCTAACTGCAAGCTCTGGTGCATCTCATAGAAAGAGCCAGTCTCAGTCCAGCCCAAGCAGTGTGAAATTCAGAGTGTTCCCCAGGAATATGTCGCTTGGCTTCTGCTCGTGGCACCTCCGTCTGTCTGGTTTTTAATGCATGGTTGTGTGTTTGTAAGTAAAGTGAGTTTTATCTTGTATTGTTAAAAACAGTGAAATAAAGTAGTCCTGCTTGCTATCCATGTTTAGTGGGTGCCTTAAGACAAAAGACTGCAAACATTCAGCTCTTTTCCAGATTGCTTCATTGTCGGGGCCGCTCAGACAGGTCCTTGGAGAACTTTGGTTTCAGGATACTTAGTCAGGGCTCTTTCTGACTAACAGCAGGGAGAGGTAAGCATCTCTGCCTTGATGGCAGGGAAAGTACTTGTGAATTGATCAGCCTTCTTGAAAGTGTGGGGATGCAGTTATATGTTACGGGAGGGTGGGAAAAAGTCCCTTTTTGAAACGAGTGTCCCCACATGATCCTGCACTGGTTGAACTGATTAGTTTAAAAAGTATCCTAAGAGCAGTGCATCTGTATGAAGGATTCCTTTCTTTTTCACTGCCACTATTGGAATAGATAAGGCCAAAAAGAAGAGTGGGACAAGCAAAGCAATGTAGTGATCAGACTGATGGATGGCTAATGCTCACTGGAAAATATCCGGGGTATGTTTGATTCAGCTGTGGTAGTGTGTGATAGGCTGGGGGAGCTGGCAGGCCAGGGGTTAATTCATGAGGCCAGGCTGGCTTCTCGGGGTAAAATAAACCCTTGCCCGATTTCACCTTGACCAAAAGGTGGGCTTGTACCTCCTGGGAGTTCAAGTGGTCAGAGCAAGCCTTGCCTTACCCCTGCCTGGCTGGGTGAGGAAGACAGAAGTAAGTGGAGAGTAGCTTCAGTTGAAATCTTAAACGGTGCTGAGCTCCAGGGTGGAAATCTGCAGCTTTCCGCCATGGGGAGGGGAGTCCGAGGTGTGTGGCTTCACTTGGGAAGGGGCACTTTTGTCTTTTCCCAGGAGACCCTAAAAGAAGGAAGAAAGGAGCTATCAAACGTGCTCCGCTCCAGGCAGCGGGCGGTGGGCCGCGATGGGAGGTCGTGCAGGGACTGTGATGCACGGATGTGCACGCCAGTCGTCTCACAGCACTGGTGAATTTTGGCATCACGGGCCGTGGCTGGGACCATTGGTGTTGCTGGGGGATGTGACCCTGCTGCCAGTGCTGCGATGCCGCTGTGCCTCCCTGCTACAAGCAGGTGCCAGCTTCCAGGGCCCAGGTGTGACAGTAGCTGCTGCATCACCTCCCATTCCATCCCGTCCCTAGCTGTCTGTTGGCACAACAATTGGTGTGAATGCTTTAATGGGAGCATCCTTAATTGGGGGAAGTCAGCTTGGCTAATTCAGACCAGGTTGATGTTTATTTGAGGGGATTTAGGGAGCATTCCCACAAATGGCTCTGCCAGAGCATGACCGGTCTCTGGAGGGGTGGCTAACAGCTGGGGACAGTAATTTCTTCCAGATCCAACAGGGCTGTATGAGGCTGTCTGTCAGGAATCCCAGTACAGATGTACTTACTAGACCCTCTTAAGAAAATGGTTACTTCCCCCTGCCCCCCGCTACTTCCACACACACAAACAAGGGAATAAATCAACTTCTGTGTACAAGCATAGCCAAAGATGAAAACTTGAGAACTGTCTTCAGCATAAACCCCTTCCTTTATCACTTAACGTTCTGGCAGGGATTTAAATTCACGAGTGCCTTTATCTCCAGCACAGAAAAATCCTGATGCCCCTGTTAAAATGGGCAACTGATTCCTTTTTTCTTTGCCCCAGTAATACTGAACTATTTCCCTTCCTCCCATGTTTCTGTGTTAGCGCTCATTAGGAGTGAATTATCTGTCTCCCATACAGCCTAACTTGCACAAATCTGTTGATTGCAGGAGGAGCAAATCTGATGTTTCAGTGGTGTGTTTTTGGATCCAGGACAGGCGTTGCCGAAATAGATCTTCTCTGGCATGTCTCTCTTGAAAACTGATACCATCAGGGCTTTTTGAGCAAGAGACCTAGTGGATAATATAACTGGGTAATGTAGGGTCTCTTCTCTGGGAGTAGAAGCACATAGGCTTCCCTGCTGCAGGGCAAGGGCTCCCCCAGAGGCCCTGGCTGAGCTGCACTAGGTTGAGTTGAGGCTCTGAAAAGCAAGCTGGTTGTTCCTCCCGGTCCATAACTTCCTCGTCTGATCTCTCCTCAGCGTGGCACGATGAGGCGGCGTTATGAGGATGATGGCATCTCTGATGATGAAATCGAAGGGAAGAGGACGTTTGACCTCGAGGAAAAGCTGTCCACCAACAAGTTTAACTCCACCTTTGTGGTCTTCATGGAAGGCAAAGGTTTGTCTTGGGACTGCTGTGCTGCAGTGTGTGCTACTGCTGTCAGTAACCAGACAGCTGCTGCGGTTGGCCGCTTCTCCAGCGAGGCATGGGGTGTGAGATGACCTTTTCCTGAGCCTTTCGTGGAAAGATAATAGTGATCACAGCGGGATGTGCTCTTGTGTATCTGACTACACCCAAAGCCTCCCTGACTGCCAACTCGAAGGGCGGTTACAAGGCAATCATGGTGTTAATGAAATCCTTTCCCATTATCCTGCTTTTTGTTGCCTTTTACGTTCTATCCTTCTGTAAAGCTGGGTAAGACTGTTTGCTGATCACACCAATTCTGTGCTTTCCTCTGCTGTAAACCGCTTTACTTGCATAACCCAAGTGATACAGAGCAGGCAGGGGACATTTCCACCTGCTCTCCTGCAAGTCCTGCGGCAGTCCCCAAGCAGTTTGAAGGCAATGGGAGACACATTGGTGGAGGATTGGCTGAAGTCCGCTAAGCCCTTGGGCCAGGGGAGCTGGTAACAAGGAGTGTGTGTGTTAAGTAGCATGCAATGCACTCGATCTGGAGAGGGTTGAGCCAGTGTGCAGAGCTGCAGGCTTGCTGGGACACGTGGCAGCCAGGAACGAGAGGGTTCGCCTGGGTCAGCACCTGTAATTGCAGCCACATGTCTACTAGATGCTTAATTCAAAAACTGTGTGGGATCTCTCCCCTTTCTTTCACCACGCATACGGCGCAGTGGGATGTCTTTTCATCACGCAGCCAGTGCAAGCCTCATGAGGATTTACCATGAGGGAGGAGCATTTTTTCAAGGCGTCTCTTGCTTGACTGTGAGCTTCTTGGGGAAGTGAGGACCAAAAACCATGCTGTTCCCCTGTCTGGTGCAGCCTGTTGGAGCAAACGCCCCCCTTCCTGGGGGGCCTGTCTGAGGCTTGTCAGCAGCACACACCATGCTGCTCACAGAACTGCCACAAAGGAGTTCCAGGATCTCCAAAGGGGTGTAGAAATAACAAGGAAGAAGAGGTAGAAAGGCTTTTTTTTTCACTGGCTAGCCTCACCACAGAGATAGGAGGAGGTTCTCAGGTCTCAACTGCACAGGGCCCTGAACAACCTGATCCGAGTCTGAAGTCAGTTTGCTGGGAGCAGGGTTGGACTAGAGATCTCCAGAGATCTAACCTCGGTGTGTCTACGGTCCTCTGAAGGCATCTCCCCTAACACCTTCCCTCTTCTTGTCTCCCCACACCAGACTTCACAGTTGAATACATCCAGCGGGGCGGCCTGAGAGACCCTCTCATCTTCAGGAGCTCTGATGGCCTGGGGATAAAGTAAGTGTTACAGGCACAGAGTGGTGGATGACTCTGGCCTGATTTCTTGTCTGTCTCCACGTTGTGTGGGATCTGATCCTGGTAGCTGGATCTGTGCTCTGCCAAGTTGGCATGACCGTGTCCTGTCCATGCTGTCCTTTATGTGTAGTGAGCAAAGAGAAGTATCTTCCACCTCAGTTATCCGGTTCTTACTACTCTGTTTGGACTTAAAATGAGAGGACTGAATTGGCTGTAGGTGATCACAATTGAACCAAATGTCTGGAAAGTCCCAGTGCTGCTCTGATGCAACATCTGGCTGGGCTTCTTTCCTATTAATATAGGCATTTATTGCCAGAGAGTCAAGCAATTTGTAGTATTTCTGGCATTTTCCAGAATTCCAACCTGACTTACCCAACATGGTTACTTCTAAAATGCCATCTGTTTCTCTTGCTACAAGCCAGTCAATTAAGGTTTACAGCTTTGAGTGTAAAACTCTACCAATGCAAGACTTTGTGCCGGCTTACGATGTTCATATAAATATGCTGTGGGGTGGTAGATGCAGTTTTAAGGCAAGTAATACTACATGAAAACACAACAGCTGTCTTGTACAAAATTTCAAAAAAACTTGATCTGATCTAGTGTTTCTGCTGGGTCAGTGTTTTTTGGTTTTGATTAATATGAAAGTTAGAGGAATAAATTAGCCTTAGCAAACTTCATCAGAGCCAGTGTCAGCAACATGGCTCTCAGCTTCCTCAGCTGGCTGTGAATGGATGGACAACATCTCATCCACTGTGGTGGATTACAAAGGAAGTTATCCAGGCTTAGTTTTAACTGCTGGGTAACTTGGGAGGACAGAGATTTGATACTGAGGATTACAGTGTGGGTGAAACTGGATTTCTTCTGACCTTTTGGTTATTTCTCTGGGTCAAGAGCTGCTTGAATGGCTGCCCGCCCATTCTGCCTGTGACAGCAGTGTTTGTACAGATGAGTATGCCAGTACAAACAGTTAGAGTAGTTATGCTGTGTCAGTGAAATATACTGCTTGTACTGGTCTGGCTATGCCCTTTATATTGGGATAACTCTTATGAGCAATCTATAAAACGAGAGCTAGGGTTGCTTAAAGCTCAAGGCCTGCTTGCTCATTTCCCAGAAGCCGCTGTACAACAGCTCATGCTCTAGAGATGGTATATCCTATTTCCAAATCCACTTCCCTAGCCAGAAGTTGGGCCCAGTGTTTCAGCCCAGACCTGTGCCCCCCAAGATCTAGTTGCATGGTCTTCACCCACACCCAAGAGGCAGAAAGAAACACAGTAGTATCTTCAGGGTTCCAGTAGTGGAGTTAAAGGTGGGAAGGGTCTGCAACCAGAAGCACTTCATGATTTTTTTAGCAAGGTGTTTGTCCTGCAGGATGCCAGACCCGGACTTCAGCGTGAATGATGTGCGGCTGTGTGTCGGTAAGTGTCCGGGGACCACGGTGCACCTCTGCGCCCTGGGCCGATAGAGAGGAAGGGGGAGAGTCATCGGGTTTATCAAAGCCAGAGGTCTGGTTTTATGGCTCCCCCAGTGTGCAACTGGTTGAACCTGAGCCGTCCTTAGCCAGTGGATCACAACTCTTGCCTGCTTGGCTCTAGTTTGACCTGAAGCAGCTTCTGTTTCGATGTGGGTGTGGAAGAAGAAGTTATGGGAGAGGCCAAGACATCACACTTGTGTGGGTGGGTTGAGGAAGGATCTCATGTCTTCTGGAGTGTCTCTTCTGGGTGGTTTATTGAGCACAGGGACGGTTCCAGTGATGTCTGTCTGTTCTGTCAGGGAGCCGACGGATAGTCGATGTCATGGATGTGAACACACAGAGGGATATTGAGATGTCCATGGCACAGTGGGCACGCTACTACGAAACACCAGAGGCCGAGCGTGAGAAACTTTACAATGTCATCAGCCTGGAGTTCAGTCACACCAAACTGGAGAACCTGGTGCAGAGACCTGCTACGGTGAGCGTGGCTCTTCCTTCTGCAGGAATGTCCTTTCCCTTGGGCTTGTGGTCCTCTGTAGGCAAGGTGCAGCCTGGCACTTGAGAGGAGGGGGGCTGCTCGTAACATGCATGGGCTCAGCCAGGAATGTCACTGCTGTGCTCTGGAAGCTGCTGGAGCTGATCCTGGGTTTGACTCTCACCTCAGCTGCTATAGCTGATCTCACAGTCAGGCTGGGGCTGCCCAGCCTGTGCATCCCTCAGCTGTTGTGACCACTGTCGAGTCCCTGGCGTGTCATTCTGCAGAGAGCTGACTTATTCACTAGCTGTCAGCAATTAGAGAAGTGGAAGTGATTGGCTGAGGAATAATGAGAATGAAGTAACCTGCCTCTGCTGGCTGGTGATCAAGAACAGGCAAAGAGTCTTGGCCACTGTCTGCAAAGACCTTGGCTGTCATTCAGCCTTGGGCCTACCTTCGCTCCATGCTGTGCACTGCGCTGCTCTGATGCTTGGTGCAGAGCCCTCTCCTGCATCCTGCAGCAGCTGTCAGCTCCGCTGTGGCCAGAGAGAGGTGCAGGGCAGGGGTGGCTTGCTATAATGCATGGCCAGATGTTAAACTCCAGCAGGGCCTAAATCAGAGCTCAGCAATGCTTGCTGCATTTTGAGAGACTAGCTAAAGTCTGGATGCTGATTGAGCTTTGTGGCTTCCTTGGTGTTTGGAAACCATGGTCCCATTAGGACAGCAACCCTGTGTTCAGCTGGGCCTCCAGAGGGTTGTGCAGCATGGAAGGGAGCGTTTCTGATGCAAAGTGCTGAAATCTCTGAGGGCAGAGGAGGCCAAGACTGGAGGTGTGCTGGAAGGGAGTCAGGAGGCTGTTTGGTAGGGGGAAGATGAGTTGCCCTTTCTGAAGCCTGAAAGCCTCAAATGAGGCTGGGATGAATACCTTGAACTCCCTCTGCAGTCAGAGAAGAAGGGGTAGCTCTGTGGGTCCATTCACTTCTCTGTGTTAACTGCAGAGGGAGCCTGGATATCTCTGTCTGCAATAGCTGTCCTGAAGCTTAGCCAGTTGTATCCCACCCTAGCAGATGCTGCCCAGAATGTTTTTTTTGCAGTGGCCCAGTGCATAGCAGTTCCTGCCTAGCCCCTCAGTAGAAGACCAGCATTGCAGTACCGTGCTTGGGATCTTGCTGGGGTGTTTGCTGCTTGTGTGAATTCAGAGGCTCACTGTACAGCAACTGGCATCACAACAGCTGGTCCCAAGTGCTTTACGTGTGGGGTTACACCAGTGGTATTGGGAAGGCTGCTGGGTGTGGGGGTGCCTGGAGCAGTTTGAGCCCAGAGGGCAGCTGAGCACCATGCAGTTGCTCACTCACTCCTTCCCCCTTAGGAATGGGAGGGAGAAAATAAAACAAAAGGCTCAGGTGTCAAGATAAGGACAGGGAGGGATGACTCATGACTCACCCATTACGGTCAAGAAGAAGACTCATTAGAGGAAGAAAAAGAACATCAATTTAATTCAGATACCACCACTGAATTTAAGAATCAAATTGTTAATCTGGGTATTTTTAATAATATTGTTAATAATGAGTAGGACAGTGAGAAGTATTACCACATCTTAAAAACATCTTCCCCCTACCCTTCCGTTCTTCCCCCTGCCCAGCTTTGCTCCGGATTTCTCTACTTCCTCACCCACAGCAGCACAGAGGGGCAAGGGATGGGGTTTGCATCCACTGTTTCTGCCATTCCTCCTTCCTCAGGGGGAGGACTCCTCACACTCTTCCCCTGCTCCAGCACGGGGTCCCTTTCATGGGAGACAGTCCTCCACAAACTTTCTCTGACATGAGTCATTCCCACAGGCCACAGCTTTTGCCAAACTGCTACCATGTCAGTCCCTCCCACAGGCTGCAGCTCTTCATGAGCTGCCCCAGCATGGGCTTCCCACAGAGTCCTGGTCTTCAGGTGCAGCCCCCTGCGCTGGTGTGGGGTCCTCCACGGGCTGCAGGTTGGCGGCTGCTCCACCAGTGACTTCCATGGGCTGCAGGGGCATCACTGCTCCAGCACATCTTCCCCTCTCCTTTATTCCACTGACCTTGGTGGTCGCAGAGGTATCTCCCTCACAACTCCTCCTTCTCTCACCTTCCTCTTCTTAAATACGTTATCGCAGAGGTGCAGCCACCATCGCTAATTGGCTCAGCCCTGGCATGGGGTGGGTCTGACTTGGATCCAGGGGAGCTTCGAGAAGCTTCTCACAGGGGCCACCTCTGTAGCCCCCCGCTACGACCAAAACCCAGCCACACACACAAACCCAATGTGGGGCCAAAAAGGGGCTATTGTGGCCATTTGGAAAACACCAGGGCTTCCTTCCCCACCTTGGCCCTGCCGTTTGTTGTGGGCGTGCTCTGAGCTGGGCTGGCTGGCAGTCTGCACGCAGAACCGCAGCGGCTTTGGTGGGCTGGTGCAACCCACAGGTGCCCAGCCACGTGTGAGCTGTGGGCTTACCAGGCAGGCAATAGGTATTTGAGTTTCCAGGACAGCCTAGGGGTAGCAAAAGGAGTTACTGTGCCCCTTTCATCTCTACTCATGTCTCCCACCTTTCTGCTGTAGGTGGATTTGATTGACTGGGTTGATAACATGTGGCCCAGACACCTGAAGGAGAGTCAGACAGAGTCTACGAATGCTATCCTGGAGATGCAGTATCCAAAGGTGCAGAAGTAAGTGACTTCCTGAGCTGTTCTAATGGTGGCAGGCAGCAAAGCATTTCTTGCAAGAAAACTGCCCAAGGGAGAAGCAGTTTGTACTAAGGGGAAGTGGGAGGAACAGTCTCCTGATTTATTTCAGTGGGTGACACTTGTAAGGACGCTGCAGTTAGTTATTTAAGCCCCTGCCAAACGCTGTGTGGAAGGGTAGTTGTGTGGCTTCTAGGAGCTCGCTGCGCTTTGGGGAAACTCTTGGTGCTCACCACCTTGAGACATCTGGAGTCAGTTGAGCTGCCAGGCGCTGCCCATCCTGCCCTGTAGGCCTGACCTGTGGCATGGGGGTTTCTAGAGCTGCCGGAGATATGAGGATAAAAGCTGTCCTCTTGCCCGGACTAGATCTTTTTGCAGGGATGTGATATAAATGCAAAGTGAGCTCTCCTGCAAACCACCACCTCCCTGCAGCTAAAGTGCTTAGCACTGCAGTAATGGGCTTCTGGCACTGCTCTGAGCCATTGGCCTGGGTTTGGGCAGCCCCGTTCTCTTTGAATACATTGTGTCTGCTCTAAAATGTGGATCACCGCTCATTTTTACCTTATTGTCATCTTGTTTTCTGCCAGATACTGTCTGATGAGTGTCAAGGGCTGCTACACAGATTTCCACGTGGACTTCGGTGGTACTTCTGTGTGGTACCACATCCACCGAGGGGGAAAGGTAGGAGGACAGTCTCTGTTGAGGAAGTTATGGATTGTTTAGGAGAGTGGCTTCTAGTTTATTCTCTTGTCAATCCTTGAAGATGCAGGTTCCAGGCAGTGAATTGAAGTCTCTCCATCCTAAACTTGTTTATCTGTGATTCTTGGAAGTAGTTCAGACCCTCAGAGGGCCACCAGGCACAGGCTGAAAACCCGTGCTGTAGAGATGATGCTGAGACAACCTTATAAAAGGCTAAATGACATAGAATAGAATAACCCAAATCATCCAGTGATTCTGAGAGATCATTTGGCTACATGGCTGATCGCCTCTTGGTGTGGTGCCAGTAGCACACCAGGCGCAGCAGCGAGTGGAAGAAAGGTAATTAAAGATGAATAGAAGCCTCTCCTAAAGCCAAGCTGCCCAGGGGTTTTAAATAGCCAACAGATGTGTGAGGGGTCACCTTAAAACATCAAGTGACTTCAAAAGCAGAAGCATTTGAACTGAAGTTTGGTGACAGGTCTTCACTGCAAAACCGTGGAGTGGTTTCTGGTGAGAAGTAGCTCTGAAACAGTGTCAGATTTGAACTGCTTGTCTAGAGTCACTTCCTGTAGCTGAGCTCAGCCCAAGATATGAAAATCAAATACTGGGCTCCATCAAGTTTGAATTTGTCTGGTTTACAAACTCCGAGTGCAGTGTTTGTTCCCTGATGGGTGGCTTCCTGTTATAACTGTGCAGGGATTTCCCTGTGCCAGGCATATGTCACCCCAGCTGTGTGTTGTACTGGGGCCTGGCTTGGAAGGAATCTGCCTGGAAGGGGATGTGGAAAGGTGCCAGTTCTCCCACTTGCCCTTAGGCAGGGTGAATTGTACCTTAAGCTCCCCTTACGGGTAGAGATGTTGTATTTGTTCTCTTAACTTTCAGAAAACAGATTTGTAATAGTTTGGGTGCTGTATCACTGAAGAGGCTAGCTAGTACTTGAACAATTAAGTCGGACACCCTAGCTAGCACTTCTGCTGCTCTAGAGAGCACAGTTATGTTCAGAGTATGGCACTTAGTCAAAATGAAGTCCTTGCTGGGAAAACCTCCCCTCTGACTGCCTGGTTGGATGTCCCCGTTGTCATGGGACTCGGTCTATGCTTTAGCATTACCACTATAACAGCACGGAAGAGCTTGGATTCAAGTTTTTGCTAGCTGCAGTTGTCAGCTCTACTGTAGTCAAGGAAACTTTGCACTGCTGTCCAGGGAGGGTGGCAGCGCAGACAGACTCATCATAGTGCCTTTGAATTGATGCAGTTGGGGGAGCAAAATCTGGTAGTAGGTCAGCTTAGTAGTATTAGGAAAAGTGGAGGAAAGTATCCTGTAGTGCAGAACTTACCAAAGACAGGTCCCACGTCTTTCCCGGTGAAATGCACCAAGCTCCCAAATTAACCCTCGTGAGCAATTAGAAAAGACCTCACTGCTTCTGATAAAAACCATCAGCTGTCTAGGGCTGAATTCATCAAGGAGCCAGGGGGTTAAAAAGACTGCCTGTGGTGGCTGGATGACATCTGAGAGAAATCCTTGGAGAGCCTTAGGATAGGGAACCCTTGCACTTGTAAGTGCTGCGAGGGAACTGTCCAGCTGAAGGCAGCTGGATGGGCTCCCTCCACAGTCAGTAAAGGCAGATCTCTGCGGGGAAAAAAACCTCTTGTCACTTCGTTAGGACAAGTCCTGGGCAATTACTCCATCCCATCTTTCTCTACTGACGTAGACTAGGTTCAGGGAATGCAGCAAACTCTGCCCCACCTGAAGAATCTGGGCTTTTCACTCACCTTTCCTTGCAAAGGAGATGTAGCTGCCAGACTTCCCCAGTGATTCTGATGATTTGTGGCTTCGGTGCCTTCCCCCAAAGGAGGAGCTAACAGTCTGAAGATCCTAGTTGGGGATGGATATCTACTTGCCACCTGTATTGCATGGAGCCAGTCAGGTGCAGATCTCTAGTTCAGTTGTAGCTCTAACCAACATGACGGAAATAAGCAGGTAAACATCTTTGTCTCCAGCACTCTGGTGTCTTTGGTGGGCTCTGTATCTCTTGATGCTGATGGGAATAATACCTTACAAAGGATCCCAAGCTCAGTCTATCTGTGGTGCTCAATGTGCCAGGTTGCTCAGTGGCTTGCCCTCTCAAATGAGACAGCTGTTTAGGTCAGTTTACTGGGAATTTCTGCAAATTCCCATCCTCTGTGGGTGGGGAAAGGAAGAAACTTAGATGTCTGGAGAGAGAGTAGGGCAGGTTTGGAAGAAACAAAGGGTACTCAATAGCTGTTAGGTATGTGATGACTTACCTACATGTGTTGTCTTTATTTGCAGATCTTCTGGCTGATCCCTCCTACACCCCAGAACTTGGAGCTCTATGAAAACTGGCTTCTCTCAGGGAAGCAGGGAGATATTTTTCTTGGGGACAGAGTGTCAGAGTGCCAGCGCATTGAGCTCAAGCAGGGCTACACATTTGTCATCCCCTCAGGTACTGCGGGGTGGGCAGATGCATCCTGGCTTTTCCCAGGGTTGTGACAAGAAACTGAAACTCCCGGGACATAAGTAAAATCAGAATAGGCAGGCTTTAACTTCCTCCCTCATGAGTAACTGGGAGAGGGAGATGTGATGTGGCTCGGTCATTTTGCTTGCTGGCTCCCAAAACGTGCCTGTCCTGGCACTGTGGATTTAGCCCAAGCGACAGGAAAGCTGTGGCTGGCTCACATCACACTTGATCAGTTATTAAAGGAGGTTTTCCCGGAGCCTGTCATGTTGACATGAGGAGCAGCGCATGTTGAGGACAGAAGCTAGCCCTGGGTCTCTTGTGAAATCTCTGCAGAGTTATGTTCAAATTGTGAAGCAAGGAAGGGAGCCAGAGTGTTAGTTTAAGGAACAGGGTGGCTGCTCTGGACACAAGGAAAGACAGTCGAACAGTCTGCGTGGGCTGGAGATAGAACTGGAAAGCAGGTAGCTAGAAGCAGATTTTGGAAAACGCTGAAACCCAGTAGGGAGCTGGGAAGCAGTAACATGGAAAGACTTGAAGGTAACTGCTTTGCAGAGGGCTTGGGCAAGGAGACTTTGAAGCTGGGAGTGGGAACGCTCTCAGGAGTTAAGAGAAATCTTTAGCCTGACTTGGTTTAGCAAGCAGAATAGTTGGAGGGCACTGGCAATGTCTTGCATGCACAGTCAGTACAGTGCTGTGCTAGAAAATAGCAAAGGCAGAATACTTGAGGCAGATGAAAAAGCAGCTCAAATTGGTTGTTTGCAAGGACTGGCTCACAGCCTTTTAGAACCTGTGATGGAGACCTGGGATGTCTGTAAAATGTTGTGCTTGCACTAGGAAATACTCCCTTGTAAGCAGAAGGACCGTTGGACCCTTTGAAGGCTTCTAATAAAACTGTTGCATAGAAATTGTGTCCATTAGCCTTTCTCAGATATCAAAGGCTGCTGTAACCCGCTGTTGCAACTCCAACAGCAGTGCAGGAATAAGTTGTGTTGTTCCTGGTCCCATTGTAAACTACAGGAAACAACGGGGATTGCACAACTTACTCATTTGAGTCCTGTTATCACAACTGACACTTCTTTTGAATTGAGTGGCTTGCCTTAAGGAAACCCACGCTGGAATTCCCAAAATGTTGGGCTTGGCCGGATTGCTTAGCCTTGGAGATAAGAGAGCTGGAACTTGAGTTACTTTGAGAGTATTTTAGCTGTTGAACAGACTTTGGAAGACTGTTTTCCTCGTCACTAATGTTCTTGGGCCTAACACAATTAGGAAGCGACTTTCCACAGACACCAGGATGACAAAAAGCTACGGACAGGAGGTGGATACTGGCATGTGTGCCACTATGGGAGGATGTAAGGCCAGATCCACAGGTGTATATTAAGTGCCTCAGTACAAGTCTGTCTCTAGCTCTTAAATCAGTCAAGTGAGCTGGGTATTGAGTAATTCAGTAGTGACACAGTGACTGTAATGCAGCGATGTCCCCTATTCCAAGAGCTGGGGTCTAATGGTCCCATTGTAGCCCCACCACTGCTGCTAGGGCTGGCTGATATGACAAGCAGTCAACAGCTAGGCTGTGTGCTTGCGGCTAACCCGGATGGAGATTAAGGGTGCAGTTGTCACGGTGGAATTAGCTGAGGACTGTGAAGGTTGTGCAGGTCTGAACAGCCCTGCTCTGAAGAGCACATTTTCTAAGAGATTGCAAAGGAATGCAATTAGCAGGGACTGTCAGTTGTGAGACCTTGGCCTCACCTAGTTGCTCAGAAGGATTCTTCAAACTCTGCTTTCTCTCCAAGGTTGGATCCATGCTGTGTACACTCCCATGGACACACTGGTTTTCGGAGGCAACTTCTTACACAGCTTCAACATCCCTATGCAGCTCCGGATTTACAGCATCGAAGACCGCACGCGGGTAAGGACCTGCAGGAGAGCTGGGAGGAGGACGTGGCCTCCTGGGATGGTGGGGAAGGCACAGCCAAGAGCCGTGGTGTGCAGGCAGGCAAGTCAAGTCTCACCCTGTGACAGATTGCTCGTACTCCAGCTGTCTGGAAGCAAGATGTCCTAGCCTGCTAAATGTACAGGCAGGAACTTGGACAGAGGGCAGCCTGCAGTGTGCACTAAGGCTTGTTACATTCCTTTGTCCTGCCTCCAGTCTGATACCAGGCTTCCGAGGGCTCTGGAAGTCTTGCTGTGAGTGTGACAGGGACCTTTTCCCCGGCTGCCTGACGAGGAAGGCAGCAACATGTCCATGGGAGGGCATCCAGTGTGCTGCCTCTTCCCTTACTTGGCTGCCTTCTGCTGCTGCTTGGTGTTGATCTTAGACCTCAATGTGGTCTAAGATGACTAAAGATGACTAAAAGAAAAGGCTTCCTGAGCTCTCGAGCAGAGAATGGTGTTGGCAAGTGTGTCTTCTCGTGCTCCTTGTGGAGATGTGGGTCCTGCAGTGCTCGGCACCTGCAGAGAAGCCTCAGGACATGCCTAGGCTGTGATGGACAGGCTGTTGGCCTCTCCATAGCAGTTCAGGGTGCTGCAGCAGGCAGGACCTGTGAGTTAGCACTTGCATGTCAGACCATCATCCAGAGCAGCTGAGACATACAGAGAGCAATGGAGTGTGTGCCTAAGGGCAGGCAGCAGGGCCAGGGGCATCTTCTGCCTGTGTGTGAATTGCTGGAGCTGATGTGACAGAGCCCCCATAGCACTCTGCTAAAAAGCTGAGCTGGTAACACCTCTCTTAATAGACCAGCCCTTTCCCTCTCCCCGTACAAGTACTGTCAGATGCTGTGCTGGGGCTCAGGAAGAGGACTTGAACTTTTACCTTTAGCTGAAACCTTCTGTGGCATCTGCCACTTTTTTCTTGTACTAATGAGAAGGAGGTCTGTGGGGGAAGAGCCGCAACCCTAACAAAGACAAATGAAATGCTAATAGCTTGCAAGTGAGTAGTGCCTGGTCTCTGCTCTGCCTGGTGATAATACCTTTCTGCAAGGAGAATTACATCAGGCTGCCAGAAGCATGAATGATGCTGTTATACATGTACACGCGTTTCCTGTCTCTCAGGAGGGGATCCATCTGGTTTGAGGCAGCAGGAGTACAAGCTATGTCTGTGCAGCCCAGTGGTGAAGGAGGCCTGAGCAGATTCCCTTGCCTCTTTTGCAGGTTCCAAATAAGTTTCGTTATCCCTTCTATTATGAGATGTGTTGGTATGTGCTGGAGCGCTATGTGTACTGCATCACCAGCCGCTCACATCTGACCAAGGACTTCCAGAAGGAATCACTCAGTATGGGTAAGCCCCCTCTGTTGGCTCTCCAACCTTTATTCCTCCCTCACCCGCATCGAAGTGATTTCTTGCACCCTCCTGCTGGAGTACTGTCTGGTGGGCAGGGGAGGGCTGTGTCGGAAGAATTTGGGACCATCACTTCCTCAATTTCACGAGGTGGTTTCTTTGGTTATTTCCTCCCTTTTCGCTGTTTGCTGTACCAAGCAGTCAGAAGGCATTGCAGACTGGCTGAAGGTGGTGCAATTTATTTCCTTTCCTTCGAGCAAGAAGTCAAAATTAGCCAGACTTTTTCTTCCTCCTTTGCCCCTGTGACAGGCCAGGTTCCTTGCAGCTGCAAAACCAGCACACAAGTTCCTGGCCTTGCTGGTACACGCAAAGCCTTTAGCAGAAGAGGTGGAGGGAAGTTGCCATAAACACTGCTGTGCCGTGGGCTGCAAGGCAGGAATGTTTTCTTGCTGATCAGAGCCTTAAAGTGCTGTCAAGGTTATGTGTAAGGGAGTGCAGGGAGTCTCTCGCGAAAGGAATGTTTGGCCTCCTTACAGCCAAGGCAAGCAGGGCCTGAGCAGTTGTTGAAGAAGTGATTTCTTAGAGAGCCTTCTTCGGTGTGGGAGGGAGCTGGATAGCCTCCAGTCAAGGCCCTTGAAGCAAATCTGTCTTCACTCCCCTAAGAGGCTGTAAATGCTGCCTCCTGCGCACCTCTCCTCACAGCCACAGCCTCTTTGGGGCTTTCGATTTCTGTCCAAAAGGCCCAAGCAGAGGGACACAGTTCCCAGCTCTTGTCCTTTTCCTGTGGCCCTCTTGAGCTCTCCCTCAGCGCTTGGTTTGGGAAAGGCTGTCTCTGTCCTCCTCCTGCCTGGAGGCCCCCAGTGCCTTCATCGCCTTTTCTCTACCACTGACCAGCGTGAAGTGGAAACTAGTGCAGAGAGCTGAAAAGAGGGGAGCAGGAGAACCTCCTTACCTTTTACCGTCAGAGAACGGTGCTTTATCATGCACAATCAGGCTCAGAGACCTCACAGTCATCTAACGAGTCCACATCCTTTTTCTCCCATCATGAAGGCAGGATCAAGGTCCCAAGTCACTCCCAGGATCAGATGGCTGGAGATCCCAAGCCCTCCAAGGCAAAGTGAGGTTGGATGAGGATTTGAGCAACCTGATCTAGTGAAAGATGCTCCTGCACGTGGTGGGGAGGTTGGATTAGATGATCTTTAAAGGTCACTTCTAACCCAAACTGTTCTGTGATTCTATGAAATTCATTCTAGGGTGCTGCTCTCTCCTCCTCTGGGAGGTTTTCCCATGTCCCATGCCTCGCCTTCCCACAAAACAAGCCAGGAATGGGGAAGGGTTTTAGCTGTTCTTTTCCAGCCCCTACATGCCTTATCCTTTCCTCTCGCCTCGTCCCCATGCGTATCCATTGCTCCAGCATCTCTGGTATCCAGGGGGATTCCTCTAGAAACCAAACACCTCCTGTGAGTGATTGTCTGGCCACTGTTCTTCTCTCACTCTTTCTCCATCGTGGCAGATATGGAGCTGAGCTCCTCAGACTCGGTAAACATGGAAGAGGAGGAGGAGGAGGAAGAAGAGGAGGATGCAGCAGGGAAAGAACCCAGGCGACCAGTCACAAGGCGGTCCATTCTCACCAGCCCCGTAGCCAATGGTGCCAATGTGGACTATGATGAACTGGGCAGGAGCTGCCGGAGCAGCCTGCCGGGTCTGAAGAAGACCCCATCTATAGACTCTTCCGATTCCAGCCGCGGCTCCCAAAACGGCCAGGCCTGGGACCCGAACGGTGGCAGCCCACGCAAGAACAGGAAGGTGCACCTGACGCAGTTTGAGCTGGAGGGGCTGCGCTGCCTCGTGGACAAACTGGAGTCGCTCCCTCTGCACAAGAAGTGCGTTCCCACCGGCATCGAGGATGAGGACGCCCTCATCGCTGACGTCAAGGTACGTAGGCGTGAAGGAGCCACAAGTGCTCGGGCCTGCATCCGCTTGCTTGCAGCATTGGAGGTGGAAAGGCATTTACCCACATGGAAACTGTGCTTGACCCTGACCTCACCCCCATTCTGGGGCAAGGGGGTGATGTGTCTGCAGGCTTGGTGTCCTCTTCTTCCTCCACGTGAGGCTGATGTTACGCCAGCTGATGCGGAGGGCCAGCCTTGGTTTGGATTTTTGGGTCAGGACTAGCAGGAGCAGTAACTGCTCCTAGCCAGTGTGGCTGAGACTCATCTGGGAACCCTCTGGGTCCTGTCTGGGTCCCTTGCAGGTGTCAGTGCTCTGGCCATGGACTACTTGGGCTGCTCAACACTGACAGTTAGAGCTCTTCCCTTGCCCCCAGGTGGATTTGGCCTTGTTTCTTTGGGTTGTTTTGCACAGTGACCTTAGGTTATATGAGAGGGGCGGTTGTGGGTGGTTTTTTTTCTTTCCCCTGCCCTGCTTTACACTGTATCTGCCAGACCTGTTGTGCTGACACCATGAACTTTGGTGTTTTAGCCCTTTCAGCACTGAAGTGAGAATGTCAGCCTCACTCTATTCCCCAGAAGTCCATTTTAGTCCCTAAATCCACAGTTACCTTCTGCTCCCTTCCTCGCTGATGGTGACCAGTTCATCTGCTTGCCTGTACTGAAGCTGCCATCCAGACACAGCCATGGGTGTAACCTCGTCTCTGCCATTGTGTTTCTTTTCCAAGTGCTGTCTCCTGATTTTTGCAGGGCTCTTGGTAAAGCCAGTGCTCTGCTGCATTTGGAGCAGTGGGTGCAGCTCTGGGGTCCCAGGGTGGGCTGTCGTTTGCAGGCCAAGCTCTGGAGGTGTTTGGCTGAAGGAGTGGGAGTAGGTGCTGTTAAGGGGCTGCAATTTTGGTTTCCTGTGGCTTTTTTCAAGTGGATTGTGTGTGTGCTGTGGAATCTGAGTATACGGTGTGTGTGTTTCTGAGCCACTGCGGTGGGGTGGCCTTGGCCCTACCACGGACCATATGATGCTCTGGAGAAACTCAGGCTCTGAGCACGGTATTTCACCCTTAGACAGAGAAAGGGAAGCTGGTGGTGTGTGTCAGGTGTTTGGAAGGCAAAGCATTCAAGGTTGTCAGTGTTCAGCTGGGTTTTGAGACCTGTTCAAAGGACTCATTACGTTCTGGAGCTAATGGGTGTTTGCTTGTGGTTTTGATGTGACCCACCAGCCCCCATGTCTGGTTGTACGTCACAGATGAGCTGTGGGTGAAAGTCCCTGCAGTCTGGTCAGAGCAAACAGCTTCCCTGAAGGGCTTGTTCCTTAAGCTGGCTGTCCTCTGAGGTTTAAAAGTGTCCTGAGCTGCAGGACTCTGTCCCTCAGGATGAGCAGCCTCCCAAGTAAAGCCTGTGCTACAGGGCATCCTTAAGGCATGATGATCCTTAGCTGTCAGACTGCAGTAGCTGGAGAAAACAGGACAAGGTTGTCAAACTACAGCAAACCTCTACTTTCAAAACTTACATTTTCCTTAGAGGTGATGGAACCGGCAAATGTAGGCTGGCTTATAAAACCTGAAAAGGGGTAAAGCGTTTCTAGCTAAACCTTGTAACTAGTCCGGTCACTGAAAAGCCTGATGAGTGAGGGTCTAGTTTTCAATATCAACAGCTTGTATGAAGAACACCTTATTTGGTTTGTGGTTTTTTGGTTTGGTTTTTTTTTTGGAGGCAAGACAAGTTGTTACCAAGCTAGATGTGTGAAGTGGCCATCTATGCATCTGTAACTCATGATGTGGGACACAGATCCTATTTCAGTCACATTCCCTTTGTAAGCTTTGGTATAACTCCCTCCTTTAATAGGTTTTGTGTTCTTGCACAACTGTAGCTGCCTCTCCCAGAACACAGTCCTACCCTGGCTGTGTGTAAGCACAGCCCTTCCATTCTCTGATCTTGTTCTGGTGCTCCCATCTTCCCTCGCAGCACTGAGGCATGATCCATGTGGGATCCCTCGTGCTGCACCAGACCTGGATCCCTTCAGTTCATCTGCTATTTCTCTTTATGTACTAGCGGAGAACTACAGCCTAATCTGTTTTCAGTGACTTAAGCTAAAAAGCAAGCAGTACATCCTTCACAGCATCTTAGCCTGACTTTGGGGCCATCGATCTGCAGCAGGTACTCTTACCCTTACGGCACCAGGTGAGGTCATTAATGGACCTGGGATCTGGCCAGCAGGACTATTGGGAAAGACCCACTCCAGAGAAGCACAGAATCAATGTGTTTTCAGCACTCGCCAACTTTGCTGCGGTCACTGCGTAGTTGTGTCCAGTTAGGCAGACGCTGTGTTGTGGAAGGCTTTTGTGGCTGTGACCTGCATGTTTATTTGGTCTGTCTGCTACGCAGATTCAGAGCATGGTGTTTTCTCGTCAGAGTCCCCAGACATGCAGGTAGTGACCTGGCACTACCAGATTAAAAATCCTAGCATGCTTCCTGCCACCCTCTGCTAACCCATGTCCCGGGGCACACGGGAGGCAGGTACAGACCAGGAAAGTGCTGCCTTTTCCCACAGCCTCTTGTGGTGATTGTGACTTCAGGATCTCCATATTTTGGGTTACGTGAAGAAGTATGCTTCTGTATCCCATCGTGAGTTGAGCCTGGAGCCGTCACATGGTAGGACATGACACTTCAGATGTGACAAAGATGTGCTTCCAGCTCAATGGCAGGAGGGACTGTTTGTCTGCTGGGACTCTGTAAACAAAGCTGCATTGGGCATCTTGAATAGAAAGAGCATGTTGCCACCTCTGCCTCTCCTTAACCTTTCTAGCTTTGCCCATCTCCCTTGGAAAGCACCCGGTGACACCACATCGCTGCCTTCTGAACCGGTGACAGAGCTGCTCTCCAGTGACTTAAATGGGAGGGACTGCAGAATTCAAAAAGGCATCTAGGACTGCTTTGGGAGATATGCCTTTGCAAAGTGACATGTCACCTTGTAGCACCGATGTCTTGCTGAAAAATCTCTGTGCGCTTGGTGATGCCTCTGTGGACTGGGGTTGTTGGAAAGGTCGTTGGCAGAGAGGGAACTTCTGAGAGGTCTTTTGACTGCTTCTATCCATCACTTCTGACCTCTCTTGGGGTGTGCTGGTTTCCCTCATTTAGGCTTCAGAGGTCTGTGAGGCTCTGGCTTTAGAGCTGTCAGAACTGCTGTTGGCTGACTTGGAAGCTGAGCCCACGTTGGAACCATTTGCTCACTGCAGTGCCACCGAGCCCTGCGGCCTCAGTAACTGGCACAAACGGGTTCTACTCGGGCTTTCTGGAGGTGTTGAAGCACCAAGCGGTGTTGAAACAAGAGCCACCTCTCCTAGAAGTGCAGCTCCTGTCTCCAGGACCTCATCTTAAAGCCCCTGGTCTGGCATTGCCTGTGTACCCTGGGCCTCCCTGTGATCAGAGGCACCTTCTCACGCCTGGAAACGCACGTTACTCTTTTCTTGTCTGCATGGTCTGCTTCTCCTGTGGGTCACATCTGCCCAAAATGTTCCTCGTGCTCTACTTTCCCTGCCCAAGTAAATTTACCAGCTGGAATCTGCTTTCCCAAGACAGTTTGTTGTTCCAGGTGCTCATGTCTAAGAGAAGTAGGGAACGTGTCAGCTTGCTGAAGCCCAGGGGATGTAAAAGCGCTGATGAGCACCCTTGGGAGGAGTGAGTGGTCTCAGGGCACAGCACTCCCTCTCCGTGGCCATGGGGAGAGTGTGCATAGTCCCCCACTTGCTGCAGGGCAGTGGGGACACAGAGGGGACTTGGTGGGGAATGGGGGCTGCTTCCAGCAGGGATGGATGTGGAAGTTCAGGGTGGTCACACTCCTGCCTGCGGGTCAGATGAGACCAAACCACGCTGTGAAGCACTGAGCTGTGTGCGAGGGTCCCCCCCCTCCCCGTGCGTGTGGCTTCCACAAGGTGCCTGACCAAATGGGAGTGCCACAGCCTGGAGCACGCCAGGCCAAAAGACCCCTTCTGCCATCCTGCCTGACCAGGCGTCACCTTGGTGTGCTGTCTGATGTGCTTGACCTTGGCAGTGTGACGGAGGAGCCATCCTGCACTTCCTCCAGGCCAAACCAAGCTGCAGGGCTGGATGTCCCCGGTGAGATTTGCGGAGAACCTGTGCCGGGTGCCCGAGGGTGTCGTTGGCGGTTCAGATGGTGACAGTCTGGACTCAGGTGTCTGGTCAGTGTGACCTGGTGGTTTCCTGGGCTCTCCAGGGCCAGGAGAGAAAAGCTGAGGTTTCCTGCAGATGCTTTGACTGCATCAGGAGTGGGAGCAGTCGCTGTCCTCCAGTGCTGCTTTGGGGAGCTTGCTTTATTTCAAGAGTTTCCACCTTTTTAATTGCGGTGGTCTGGAGCTGGTGTGTGGGGGGGTGAGGGGTGGTGTGGGGGGGTGGTTTCTGGAGGAACTGGGGCTGACTGGGGAGACCTGGCTTTGCCCAGTATGGGTTTGTCCCCCTCTAGCGGTTAGGTCACTGGTGGCTTTGGGACTACAGCTGCTCCCAAACTTGGCCGACGGGATGTTTGTCCCGGCAGATTTGTCCATCCAGGTCGTGAGAGTGCAGGTGCGGAGCGGGGTGGTGTCTCCTAAATCCAGGTATCTGCGTCTTCCACCAACACCTCGCCCCCCACCCCCCCAAAAAAAAAAAAAAAAAAAAAAAAAAAAAAAGCAGAGCTGGGGGAGGCTTGGCAGCTTGGGGCTGAGGGCTCTCCACCGCGTTCGCCCCAGCACTGGGGAGCTTGGCCCCGACATCTCCGGTTGCAGTGGCGGAGGGAGGGAGGAAGGTGGGCCGCGCCGCCCGGGCCCCTGCGCCAATCCGTACGGCGCCAGCCGCCCGTCCCGGCCCCTCCCGGCTCTGCAGCAGAACAGCTCTGCCCTCTCTGCTCGTTCGCTCGCTTTTTTCTCTTCTGCCATCTTCCCGTTGCAAAGCATTGCTGGGAACCGCATGTGGGTGACGCAGCAGCATTGTTTCAGGCTCAGGAAGCTGCTGCTGCTGCTGCTGCCCAAGGGCTCGGGAGGAGCACGCGGTTGCCAGTGCGGTTGCCGGAGCCGGGGAGGAGCTGGGGGTGCTCAGGGTGGGAGGCGCAACCGCTCCCCCAGCCATGGCCCCGAAGACCGGGGGTCCGGTTCGGGTCCGCTCAGACTGAACCCAACCCCTGGAGGTGTCCGGGGAAAGGGGGGGGGGCCCCCAGCCCTCGCAGTGCGGGCACCGAAACAAAGAGGGCTCGGCAAACTTCACCCCAGAGTCTCGGCAGCTCCAGAGGCGCAAGGTCAGGCAGCTGGCAATGCTCGTGGGATGGGGAGGGGACGCGGGGATGCTCTCGTCCCAGCCAGGGTGGGAGGGGACCGCGGGGGGACCCCTGCTTCCCTGGAAGGGGGTCCCTGGCTGGTGCTTGGGCTCACCTCTCCCCTCGCTTTCCTCGGGGCGCGCTCGCCGGTGCCGAGTTCCTGCCGGCCGGGGGAAGCATGCGGTTGCGCTCGCAGGGTTCCCCTCCGCCTTGTCCCCCCGGCCAGAGCGCGAGGGGTCAGAGAGGACGAGCGGGCTGTCGCCCACTCCAGATGCAGCCACAGGACCCCAGTGCCCTTCTCCCATTCCCCAACGACCACCACCCCCCCAAGCCCCTTGGCCCCCCCCGCAGCTGAAAGCGTGCCTGAGCCACCGCCACCCCCCACGGTGCCCCGGGCAGGGGGAGGCTGCGCTTCCCTGCCCACACATATATATTTATGTGTGTGAGTCCCCAGCCCCTGACCTTTCCTTTCAGCGTGTGCTCATGGGAAGGCTGGCGGGGAGGTGGAAAGTCTGTAGGCAGCACGCTGCGCTGCTGGGGAGCGGAGGGGAGGCCGCGGCTTCCTGCCACCCGCAGCCGCCCGAGAAGGGCGGGAGAGCACCGGAAAGCCGGGGCGCACACCCGGGGAGTAGCTAGCCCCACGGAACGGGGGGGGAAACCCACTGGCCAGCCCCACGGAAAGGGGGGGGGACGCCAGCCAGCCCCCTGCCCTGGTCCCGCCTGACAGCGGGAAACATCGCACGAGTGGGGATGCCGGCAGGAGACTCTGGCTGGCGTAGTCATGGCAACGCCAAGTAAATAAAGCACCTTTGCAATGGGCAAATTTGGGGAGGAACTGATATGGGGAGGGGGCTGCGATGGAAGGGAGCGAGGGGACCGAAACAGCAAGGGTTGAACGCAGGGAGCTAGCATTTACCCGGAGCAAGAAGGTAGCTGTTAGGGCAGCGCGCCCGTCCGGTCGGTGCCGAGGGATCTCTGGTGTCAAAGTCAAAGCCAATCCCTGAGGCAATGCGGGGGAGCAGCTCTTGGCTACCCGGCAGCTTGTGCCAGGCTGTGGAGGGAGTGCTGGGGCTCCAAGTACTGCGCCCTCCAGCTTACCCTGTGCCCGGGCAGTAGATGGGAGTGCAACCCTCAGGAAATCCAACCACACCACCCCCCTTCCTTAAATCCCCCTGGATTGCAAAAGCTCGGAGCTCTTCCCCCCGACCACTGCACAGCACGGGGCCTCGGGGCTGAAATGCAGTTGAAAGCGTTCGTGCAGATCGACTCGACAGAGCTTGTCTGTCTAATGTGGGGAGGGATCGTTGCTCACAGGCGTGGGTAGAGGAGGGCTCCTTCCCAGCCCGTGTTTGAAGCACGCTGGCCTTGGCATCTGGTCGGAGCCTGCCTCGCTGGCGGGAGCCTTGTTTCACTCTGCTCACACCTGTGCTTTTTGTCTCTTTGCTTTTTTTTTTTTTTCCCACCCCCTCTCTCTCTCCATTAGCTGCTGCTAGAAGAATACGCGAACAGCGACCCCAAACTGGCACTTACAGGCATCCCCATCGTCCAGTGGCCCAAGAGAGATAAGGTAGGAGCTGTGAGGAGGGGACCTGGGCGGGTATCGTGTGTGGTGGAGCTGATTAACCTGCCCTCAGCTGAGTCCTCTGCCCGCAGCTGGGGTGCGGTGGCATCGCTTCCGTACGTGCCTCGGGAGCCCGCGGGCAGAAAGGGAGCAGCAGAGGCAAGCCGTGGGGCACAACCGTGCGGGGAAACCTGTTTGCTGGTGGTGGCGGAGGTCTCCCACCGTGCCAGTTACCCCAGCTCAGCCAGTGGGTGGTAACTGGGTCAGCCTCAGCTGCTCCGTGTTCTCCAGCCCCTTGGTCATGCTCGGAGGAGACAGAACTCAGCTGCTGGCGTAGGGGTGATCCTCTAAAGGGTGCTCTGTGGGCAGCTCTCCAGCTTGATAAGGGAGTCCTGAGTGGTAGGAGTAACGCTGTGTGTCAGGCGAACGTATTGCTGTCACCTTCCCAGAGAGATGAAGGACGAGGTGTGGGGATTGATGATCAGCATCAACCCTGCCTGTTCGGTGGTCGGGCTGGCCCCTCGCTGCTGGGTGAGCATGCCCCTTGGGTCCCTGCCCGTGCCGTAGCGTTGGCTCTTGCAACCCCACTGCAGGCAGCTCCCTCCTGGGGAGTTTCTACCTGCAGAGAGCAGCCAGCTTCTCAGGAAAGGGACCTTTCAGTGTGCTCCTGCCCTTCCTGCTCCAGCTGTGCTTATAACCCAGGGCCCAAAGCTGGGCCACAGCCTGGCCTGAGCTCGCTGGGCAGATGGAGGCAAAGAGCAGCCTGCTGCTGGCCGGCCGGACTTCCCCTCCACAGCCTGCCTTCCCGTGGCCCGTCAGGACGGCTCTCGTAGGTCATTTGCTTCCTTCCTGCCAGGAGACGGGCTCACGGGCAGGCGTATGGGAAGGGCAGGACCCCAGCGCGCTGGGAAGGGTGGGTAACACCCCGGCTGGGTGTCTGGAGACAAACAAACCTCTCAGATTGCCCCTTGGAGGTGCCTGTCTCTGCCTGCCCGCCCTGCCCAAAGGGATCCAGCCTGATTTCCTGGTCCTTCACCAGCACAAGCACATCTCAGGCAGCTTTGCTTGGAGACGTCTGCATGTTTATGGACTCAGATGCTTGGCACCCACACACCCCCCCCGACCCTGTCCTTGCGCTGGGTTTTTTTGGGTGCCTGCCCTTCTCTAAGCCCATCAGCTGTGGTTCACCCACCATCACGGCCGATCCCAGAAGGGTGCTGCTGCATTTGCTGTGAGGGCTGATGGGGCACGTGGCAGCAGGCGGCTGCTGGAGAACTGTGCTGTCCCATCCCGCACTATAAACAGGTTCTTGGGTGTTCCCAGCACGCCTCCAGCTTGCGGGAAAGGGCTGACCAGAGCACTCACATCACGGCTGAGCCCTGTCCCCTTGCACAGCCAGCACAGAAAGGACCTGGGTGGCACAGAGAGAGGACAGCCCCTTGGCTGCCTGGGTGGACTTGGTCATTCCTTGCCTCAGAAGTGGCTGTTGTCAGAGTGCCGCGATGCTGTTGGGACTCAGCAGCCCCTTTTAGACCCATTTCTGACTCCTGGTTGGGGGGGTTGGGAGGAAGGAGAGATCTCTCAGCATGGGGTGGCGAAGGCTGAACGAGTGTGGAGCTGCTCGAGGCAGCGCCGATACGGGCTCCTTCATCTGCAGAGAGGTGAGGGAGCGGGGCTGCTCTCCGGAACATTATCCGAGGTCGCAGCAAGGGAGCTGGGAATCAGAGGCTTTCTGATCCAAGCTGAACGCAGCGGTTCACACATCTCCTAGCGCTTCCCTCTCTATTTCTGTTGCCAGCTAAAGCTCCAGGCCCGGCTGAGGGTACGCCTGCCCACCATCCCCATCACCAAGCCGCACACCATGAAGCCAACCCCCCGCCCGACACCCGTCAGGCCTACGGTCTCTCCCATCGTGTCGGGCGCCAGGCGGAGGCGGGTGCGGTGCCGAAAATGCAAGGCTTGCATGCAGGGCGAGTGTGGCATGTGCCACTATTGCAGGGACATGAAGAAGTTCGGCGGGCCTGGCCGCATGAAGCAGTCCTGCGTCCTTCGGCAATGCTTAGCGGTGAGTCTGCAGCCTGATCTTTTTCTCAGAAGTTTGCTGCGGCCTGGCAGCAACTCTGTGTGGCCAGTTAGGGTCAGAGAGAGGAGCGCTGTGACTTAAGTTTGATTCCTGGGGGGGATAGTTGGCACCTTCCCCGTTTTTCAGGCGGTGGGGGATAGAAAGAGGAAAGGGGGAAGTCTGTCCCACCTTACACTGGTTTCACTCCTGCTTTCCTTTGTAGCCCAGGCTGCCTCACTCGGTCACGTGTGCACTTTGCGGGGAAGTGGATCAGAACGAGGACTCGCAGGACTTTGAGAAGAAGCTCATGGAGTGCTGCATCTGCAACGAGATCGTTCACCCTGGCTGCCTGCAGGTGAGCCGCCTGGGCGCTGGGTTAGAGGGGGGCTTGGCTGCGGGGAAGGACTGCTGCTGACCACCCTCTTCTCTTCACAGATGGATGGAGAAGGGCTGCTCAACGATGAGCTCCCTAACTGCTGGGAGTGCCCCAAGTGCTACCAGGGTGACGACGCAGAGAAGGGCCAGGTAGGAGGCGAGTTGTGCTGTGCCAGTGCAGGATCCGTGTCCCCCTCCATCCCACTGCCTCCTGCTAGGAGATGGGCAATGTTCAACCAGCCCGGGCTGCGTGGGTAGGGCGGGCAGGCGCCAGCACGATCTGGGGGACCAGTTGGGCAGTGAGTAGGGAGAGTGAGGATCACTGGGAGGGGCCTGGCAGCATCCTGCTCTCTGTCCACGGCTCCCAGGGAGCCCGGCAGCAGGCCAAAGCCAGGCTCCTGTGAAAGCAGCGGGGACAGCCGGGTTCCTCTGCCAGGCAGCGACCGGACTGCATGTGGTAGTGGCTGGCCCACTGCCGGTGCTGCCTGTGACACTACGGCTGCCACATCTCCTGTAGGACCGTGCCCACAGCTGTGGATGGAAACACGGCAGCTAAGGCAAGCCAGGCGAGGAACAGTCATCCTGGGGCACCTTCACCTTCTCCTGGATGATACGCGTGCTCAGGGTGTACCTTTGCCTGGTTCTTGGGTCCCCCAGCAATTCAAGGGGATGCGATGAGCACCCCATGTCCCCACAGTGTCTTGTGCTGAGCTGTGATCCTGAGAGTTTCCACTGCAAGAGGTGTGGGGACTTAAGCACAGAGTGGAAGCCACCCCCCAACCTCAGAGGACACCCCCTTTTATGAAGGGGGAAGGAAAATGTTGGTTGCTGCTGTGTGGGTGGACTCTGGTCCTGGTGCTACTGGGCACTGCTGGTGCGGGCCCTGCCAAGTGCCCTGAGGAAGAGGAGAGGGAAGGGGGCTGCATTCCCCAGGCCCACCGCGGCTCCATCCCCGCTAACCCACCGCCCCGCTTCCCCGCAGAAGCGGAAGGTGGAAGAGAGCGACGACGACACGGCGCAAGCCAAGGTGCTGCGGCCCCTGCGGAGTTGCGAGGAGCCCCTGACCCCCCCGCCCAACTCGCCCACCCCCATGCTGCAGCTGATCCATGACCCGGCGTCGCCGCGAGGCGTGGTGACCCGCTCGTCCCCGGGAGCCGGCCCCAGCGACCACCACAGCGCCAGCAGAGACGAGCGCTTCAAGCGACGGCAGCTGCTGCGGCTCCAGGCCACCGAGCGAACCATGGTGAGGGAGAAAGAGAACAACCCCAGCGGCAAGAAGGAGCTGTCGGAGGTGGAGAAGGCCAAGCTGCACGGCTCTTACCTCACCGTGACGCTCCAACGCCCCACCAAAGACGTCCACGGCACTTCTATCGTCCCCAAGCTGCAAGCCATCACAGCCTCCTCCACCAACCTGCAGCACTCTCCTCGCGTGGTTATGCGCCACGCACCCACCAGGATGCCCCTGCGGGGCGGGGGGGAGGAGGAGGCAGCCGCCGAGGAGGAGGAGGAGGAAGAGGAGGAGGAGGACGAGAACGCGGAGGAGGGGGGGGCAGCCCGGCTCAACGGCCGAGGGGGCCGGGCGCAGGAGGGCGAGGAGAGCTGGATGCAGCGCGAGGTGTGGATGTCCGTCTTCCGCTACCTCACCCGCAGGGAGCTCTGCGAGTGCATGCGGGTGTGCAAGACCTGGTACAAGTGGTGAGTGTGGGGGACACGGGGTGGGGCGAGGGGGGGGGGCGGGGGGTGGCACGGCCAGGCCTGCCCACGTCCTGACCACCCCCCTCTCCCCCCTATGCACCAGGCATGGCCACAGCAAACCTTCCTGGGCGGGAAGGGGTCTCCCCGGAGCTGGCACTTGCCAAGCAGCGTTGCCCTCAGACCTTTATTGTCCCCTTCTGCCTTCCTCCTGTCCCTTCTGTTGGGAGACGGTGTCAGACTGGTGCTGTCACCTGTGTCCCCCACCACGTCCTTGCGAGGTGTCGATGCTCTTTCCTCGCCCACGGCCCTGCGTGGTCCTTGCCCTTCCCTGCCTCCCGTCCTGCCTGGGCCTCCCAACAGGCTTGGGAAGGCAGGCTGTGGCAGGGATGGGTTTGCTGGCTGGAAACGGCCTCGGGGGGCAAGCAGGCCTGAAGACAATGCTGGCACCGAGACAGCTGTGGATGGAGGGCTTGGGAACAGCCGGCGACTGGAAATGGGAGGTTTCTAACTGCCAAGCAGCAGGAACGGCACAGCGGGAAAGGACCGGCCTGCTTTGATCGGCAGCTGGTGGGAATGGTGTGGCGCGGTGGCTGGAGGAGAGAGTCCCCTCACCTGCCACTGCTGCGGCACCCTCAGGGGCCCGCCTGAGCCACCATCGGGTCCTGAGCCTCCCCAAGCTGCCGTGGGGTGGGACCAGGCTGAGTGTTTTGCCTGCTGGGAGCAAGGATGCTGAAGATTTTCGTCCTGGCAGGAGGAGTGCCTGGGAGGAGGGGGCAAGCAGGCAGATGGCTGTGACTCAGAGCCTTGTTACGTGGCAGCAAAATCTGTTCTGGGCATCCCTGGGTAGCCAGACCCCCTCAGCAACTTCCTTATAGGTTTGGGGAAACCCGGGAAAACCAGGCAGAGCAGCCTCGTTCTGTGGCTGGGGCCACGCCAGGGCTGAGCTCCTCCTCAAAGCCAGGCAACCCACCAGCTGCCTTGTGTCTCAGGGGGCTCTCAGGGCTTAACTTTCAGCCTTGTCCTTGTCCCCAGGTGCTGTGACAAAAGATTGTGGACAAAGATAGATTTGAGTAGGTGCAAGTCCATCACCCCCCAGGCGCTGAGCGGCATCATCAAAAGACAGCCGGTCAGCCTCGACCTCAGCTGGACCAATATCTCCAAAAAACAGCTTACGTGGCTCGTCAACAGGCTGCCAGGTGAGCGTGGGCTGGGGAGGGGTCCCTACCTCTGCCACCAACCTGCTCCGAGGCATCCTGACAGCTGGACCACAGCGAGAGACAGGCTCTGCACCCTGGTATCCTCCAGCTCGAAAACTCCTGGCTGCCTGGATCCCATCACCCAGCAAGCAGCCGAGAGTGACGTGGTTTCCTGCTGCTGCATTAACCTCTCCTTCAGAGAGCCCGGTTCCCCGTCCCACGCCAGGCAGGGAGGGGAGCTGCTTCTTCATGTGCCTGGAGAAAGAAAGGTTGAGAACTGGGATGCCTCAGAGCTGACCAAGCCCGTCTGACTTGTTACCTCTCCCCCTTCTCCTGACAGGCCTGAAAGACCTCATCTTAGCGGGCTGTTCCTGGTCTGCGGTCTGTGCTCTCAGTACCTCCAGCTGCCCCTTTCTCAGGACCCTCGATCTTCGGTGGGCAGTAGGAATCAAGGACCCTCAGATCCGGGACTTACTCACACCTCCAACAGACAAACCCAGTAAGCTGTTTCTCAGGCTGCCACCGGCCAAAGTTGAGGCGGTGGTGACTGAGGAGGGTCCCCACGGGTTGTGGGGAGCTAGAAGAGGGTGACGTGCTGGGCCCAGAGCGGGGAGGCGATGCTGGATCTGGAATGCGCCCCCCCTCCCAGCCCCCCACAGCGGGGCAGATAGTCAGCGTTCAGCTTCTCCTCTCCCTTTGCAGGTCAGGACAATCGCAGCAAACTCCGCAACATGATCGATTTCCGGCTCGCCGGCCTGGACATCACCGACGCCACGCTGCGGCTGATCATCCGCCATATGCCCCTGCTCTCCCGCCTCGACCTCAGCCACTGCAACCACCTTACAGACCAGTCGGTCAACCTCCTCACGGCCGTGGGCTCTTCCACACGCAACTCCCTCACCGAGCTCAACATGGCAGGTGGGTACGCTGCTCTGGGTGGCTTGCCGTCATCAAGCGGCTTCTTCCTCCCAGCCTGACAGCTCGGCTCTGGCTTGGCGGAGGCCTTGCAGCTCATTCTTCCTCTCGTTTCCTCCCCACCCCCTCGCCAGGCTGCAATAAGCTGACAGACCAGGCCTTGCTGTACCTGCGCCGCATCTCCAACGTCACTCTAATCGACCTGCGAGGTTGCAAACAGATTACCCGCAAAGCCTGTGAGCACTTCATCTCGGACCTGTCCATCAACAGCCTCTACTGCCTGTCCGATGAGAAGCTGATCCAAAAAATCAGCTAGAGACCCTCCGCGGGGCAGACTGAGGAGAAGGAAAAGAGCCCATCCCACCCCTCTCGGAGAGCCGCTCCTCCACATCCCCACCTTGCCCTTCGTGTCCTGCCGCTGCCTCCCACCTGACTTGGCAGGCAGGGCCGCTGCTGGCCTCACTCCACCGTCCTTCCTCCTCCTCCCCCGGGACTTCTGATGATGAAGATGTCCCGCCAGGCTGGCCAGTACCAGAGGAGGAACGGGCAAATGGCAGGGAGCCTCAGCCCAGAGGCTAGCCACTCCCAAGGCGGAGGTTGTAATAGAGATCTCTGTGCAGAGAAATGGGGCACCCTCTTCCCCCCCAGCTTTTCCCCTCCTCCCCGTCGTCTCCTTGCCTTGAAACACTTGTCACTTCCCCGTTAGCACAAAGCTTTGAGGGTCAAGGTCTCACCAAGGAAGCGGGAGCAGAGCTGGAACAAAACGTCCCCCTCTCCGTGCCACCACCAGCTCCTCGCTTGTCCCTTTACGGTTTCCCTCGTCCGGCTGCGGGGGCTGTGATCCAACCCCCCCCGCCAGCTCCTTCTCCCACCTCTCTCACACATCCAGGCGGCATTTTGGGTGTCAAGGGCAGGAGCCCTGCAGCCGGGGTGCCGCGGGCCTGACCCACGCCGGCTGGGAGCAGGGGCTTGGCAGCCCCAGGGGGAGGCGATGCTGGGGGTCAAAACGCGCTTCCCACTTTGGGGTCTCCCCCGGAGCATCGTCTGTCCCGACGCAGCCCCCCCACAGAGGTGACGGCCGGGGAGAAACCACAGGTACATCAGAGCTCAGGGAGGACTCAGAAAGCATCAGGCAGGGGTGAGTGAGCGCAGGGAGGGGGGGACAGGAGCTGCCTCCTCTTCCTCCCCAGCTCCCTACATGTGGCCCAGCATCATGAAGCACTCTAGGGCCGGAGGGGCAAAGGCTGCTCTGTGGCCTGGGACCGAACTGGCACGAGCGCCCCACTGCATTGTCCTGTCCTACCCCAAACCCTTTTAGCTGCCGTTTTTCCTTTGCAATGAATGGTCGGTCCAAAGAACCTCTCTCTAGGGCAGCAGAGAGCTTTTTGCACTTTAAAAAAAAAAAAAAAAAAAAAAAAAAAATTACGACAAAAAAAAACTACAAAAAAAAAAAAAACACCAAACAAACAAAAAAAATAACAAAAAAAAAAAAAAAAAGGAAAAGAAAAAAAAAAAAGTTGGAATCTTCTTTTGGGTCACTATTTTATTTCCCTCCCTGTCCTGCCTGTGATCGGACGCTCCCCATCTCTCTCCCGGTGTCAGGACCCTGCTTGCCCCTCCCCAGCCCCTTGGCAAGCGCCTACAGATAGCACAACCCCGACACCCCCCCCCCCCCCCCGCCGTGTCCCCCCCATCCTCCCAGTGCCACCAGTCCCCAGCCCCGGCGAGGCCGAGCGAGGGGCAGGGGGGTTCCCGCGGAGGGCAGCCCCGCTGCTTCAGAAGCAATAAGGGAGGAAAAACCACCCCACCCCACCCCCCCCCCAGCACCCATTCTGCCCCCGGCCTCGGTGGGGGCTGGGGGCCGGGGGACAAGGGGCAGTTGTGCTGCGGTGATGCCGGGAGGGGTTTGGAGCAGAAAACCCCCTCCCCGGGTGAGAGGAAGAGCACAGAGAGCCAGGCCCCTCCGGGCAGTGGAGGCCGCCTGCCTTAGTGTCTCTTGGTGGCTCCTGGGAAAGACGTCGGAAGAATGGAAAGGTTGTTTTTGTTGTTTTTTTGTTTTTTGTTTTTTGTTTTTTTTTGCTTTAGATTGATTTTTTTTTTTTTTTTTTGAGTCTCGCAACACAAAGAAAAAATATTCATTTAAAAAAAAAAAAAAAAAAAAAAGCTGGGGTTAAAGCTTTTAGCCGGAACTGGGTGGGCTCAGGGCTCCCTCGGCAGCGGGACCCTCCCTCGGGGCGGGAGGTGGGCGAGCGGCTGAGCTGGGGGGCAGCAAGTCCTCCCCGGGGTCTGTCTGTCTGTCCTGTCCCGTCCCGTTCCACCACCAGCCTCAGAGACTCTGGCGTGAGACCCTCGTCACCCAACCGGCCACCCCGGCCCCCACCCATGGGCAGGGGGTGAAAATCCACAAGGAAGAGGGAAAAAAAAAAAAAAAGAAAAAGAGAATTATATATATAAAATCACTTAGTGATTTAAAAGCAACCCAGACTGCTCCCTAAAGACAACTCCCGCAAGAAAAATCACTTGTTTAAGGGTTTGGTTGTGTTTTTGTTTTTGTTTCAATTCCCCTTCTTTCCTCTACCCGCCCCCCTTCCCCCCACCCCCCCGGAGAAATATTGTAAATATATATTTTTTTGTTGGCGATTTAGAGTCCATCTCTGATGTTTGTGCTTTAAAATTAAATGTAAGCATTAAGGGTAAAAGCAAACCAAGTCTTATGCTCTCTCAGTCGGTATGGTTTGGGTTGGGGGTTTCTTGTTGGGGTCAGAGGGAGGGGAGCTAGTTGGCAATTTTTTTTGTTTTGTTTTATTTTAGGGTTTTTTTCTGGTTTTGTTTTGTTTTTTGTTGGTTTGGTTTTCCTTTTTCTAAGCATTCTCCAATATTGGTTTTAGGGAGGATCTTTGCTCATAACATATTACCACAGAGATGGGGGGGGGGAATAGGGGGGAAGATACCAACCTCTGAAGGGAAAAATATTTTGTTTCCTGGGGGTGGAATTTTGGAATAAAAAAAAAAATATAATGTCAAGAAAACCAAAACCCTGAGTCTGGGCTCTGCCCGTTGTTTGTCTGCGAGGGAAGCAGAGGGGACCCCCCCCCCACCTCGCCCAGGGGCTTCCTCCACCCCTGGAGAGGAATTTGGGGGGACACGGTGGCATCCGTCCCCCGTGTCCCCGTCACCTCCTGGAGGGGTGGCGGCAGCCATCCCTGTGTCTCACCCCACTCGTGACCCAGCGCCACGGGTCCCCATGGGGTCCCTCCGGGCCGTGGGGACCAGCTGCTGCATGTCACATGCCGTCACACGCGTGTGCGTCCACGCGGATGCGCTGCAGGGCGTCACACCCGGTGCCACACTCACCCACGGTGTCACGAACGTACGTGACACCCTCACGGTGTCACACACCCACTGTCACACCCAGTGGTACACCCACGCACGGTGTCACACACACAGCGTCACATGCCTGGTGTCACACCCCCACACACGTGGTGTCAGACCCGGGGTCACACACACCCACCTGGTGTCACACCCACCCACCGTGTCACACACACATGCTGTCACACTCCCCCAGATGGTGTCACAGCCAGTGTCACACACACGGTGTCACGCCCACCCACCGTGTCACACACCCCCAGTGTCACACCGGGTGTCACACCCACGTGATGTCACAGACACGATGTTTTGCACACCCACCCAAGGTGTCATACAGATGGTGCCACCCCCAGTGTCACATACACTCACCGGGTGTCACACCCACCCCCCTCGTGTCACACCCGCTGTTACACACACACAGTGACACACACCTACTGTCACACCCACACGCCCAGTGTCACACCCACCCACGGCGTCACACACACACACACACCGGGTGTCACACCTACCCACGGTGTCACACACCCACCCCCCCACACACCTGTCCCACGCAGCGCCCCCCACTCTCCCGCCGGCGCCACGGCCACGCCCCGCGTGGGCGGAGCAACTTAAAGGGCGTGCCCCCATGGGGCCACGCCCCCCCTCCCAGGCAGAACCGCCTGTCACTCTCACACACACACACACACACAGACACGCGCAGCGACACGCGCTCCCCTCAGGCCGCCATGGCCGCCCGCCGCTGAGCCCGGGCCGCGCCGGGTCCGTCCCGGTGGTCTCAACCCCCCTTCTCCCCCTCACCACCGCCCCCCCCCTCCCCCGTTCCGGTTCCGGGGTTCCGGTTCCCGGTTCCGGTTCCGGGTTCCGGGTCCCGTCCGGGTCCGGGCCGGCGGCGGCGGCGGCGGCGGTGGCGGGACCAGCGGCGGCGCAAAATGGCGGACCTGGAGGCGGTGCTGGCAGACGTGAGCTACCTGATGGCCATGGAGAAGAGCCGCGCCGCGCCCGCCGCCCGCGCCAGCAAGAGGATCCTCCTGCCCGAGCCCAGGTGAGGCCCCCGCGGCCGTCTGTCCGTCCGTCTGTCCGTCCGTCCGTCTGTCCGTCCGTCTGTCCGTCCGTCTGTCCGTCCGTCTGTCCGTCCGTCCGCCCCGCGCAGGCCCGCTCGCGTGTGCGCGCACACCCCTCCCGTCCGCGCACACGCACCCACCCAGCATACCCCCCCCACTCCCGTGCCTGAGTGTGCAACACGCGCGTCCTGCCCAAGCGGATGGACCCACGGACACGCACGCCCTTCCCGCTAACACCCGCGACCCGCTGTCGCCGTGCCCACGCGTGCCGCCTGTGTGTGCACACACGCACACGTGTCCAGGCGTGCAGCGCCGGGGCAGGGCAGCCGCAGTGTACACAACAGCCGACGTCAGCACACGAGTGTCGGGGCCCGGCTGTCACACGCAGGACCCTGCACACACACACACACGCACACCCCGCCACCCACGCGCCCGTGTCACGCTCGCGCACACCCACGCAACCCGCTGCACAACTTCCCTTTGCACACCCGGCGTGGGGTGGGCGACAGCCCGATGCAGCACCCGCGGCACTGCTTGTCCCCAGGGTGCAGGAGGGGGACCCGAGTGGGTGGCTCCAGCCCCCACCCTCGCTGCCCTCCTGTCCCTTTGCTGCCAGGGTGGTTTTTTTTTTTTTGGGGGGGGGGGGGGTACCCCGCTCCCCGACCTCCCTTGGACCCCAGTGCATGGGTCACCCTGGCCTGGCGACGTGTCACACCTGAGGGACACGCACGAGGTGGGAGGAGGCCCACGCTGACAGAGCTTGGCGTGGCGTGGGGACACGGGAGGGGCAGGGGGGACAGCGGGGGTGCCCCAGGGAGCGGTGGGCACGGGGCACGCGGGGCGCTGAGCCCCTCCTGCGTCTCCCCAGCATCCGCAGCGTCATGCAGAAGTACCTGGAGGACCGGGGAGAGGTGACGTTCGACAAGATCTTCGCGCAGAAGATCGGTGAGTTGCAGGACACGGAGAGTGAGGGGGGGGCACCCGCAAACATGGGGACACCCCTCGTGTGCCTGGGCACATGCGGTGGGGGGGGGTGGGTTGGTGGCAGCTGTGACAGCGGTGGTGACCGTGACCGTTCCCCTCTGCCCCTGGGGGGAAGCGACGGGACTGTGTGGCCGGGCTGGGCTTGGGGATTGCGTGACACGACCCACCCCATGTCCCCCCCACCCCACCCCACATCCCCCGCCCCATCACTTCCCCCAGCGCTAACCGTCCAGAGCAGGAAGCGCCTCTCACTTCCTCCTGCCGGCTCTGGCGGTTTCCGGGCACGTCCGCCCCACGGCAGCCTGTTCCCCGGTGCCCGCCTGTGCCCCTGCCCCACTGCTCCCCCACTGCACCCCTGCCCCATGGTGCCCTATAGCCCTGCGCTGTGCTCTTCACCGTGTCACCCTGCCAAACCCTGGCCGGTCCCCAGCTTGGCACTTCCCCTTCTCCGAGCCTGGCGTGGGGGTGGCTGTGGGGCCAGGGGACATCGCTGTCCCCTTCAGCTTGGGCTATGGGACACGTGCTGCCACTCTGGGGCTGACACTTCTCACACCATGGCTCTGTCCCTGCCAGGGTACCTGCTCTTCCGGGACTTTGCCTTTAACCAGGCAGAGGAAGCCAAACCCCTGATGGAGTTTTATGAGGAGGTGAGATGGGGGGACCCATCCAAACAGACCCCCATGGTCGTGAGGAGGGTTGAGGGTGGGATTTGGTACCTACAGGACCGTTGAATGTGGTACCAAGAGCATGAATAGCACCCAGAGGTGCCCAGGGGACTGGGAGGTGATGCTCTGTATACCCAGGGGACACAATAACCATTGGGTGCCCGCAGGACATGGTTCCCAGCGGGGCTGGAGCCATGGTTCCCTGCGTACTGAGTTCCAGGGGCCAGCCAGCCCCGTGTGGGGTGAGGGCTGTACCCCGTGACGGCGCAGGCCTGGTGGCTGTGTGCCCCTGTGCCACGGGAGCTGTGTCCTTGCCAGATCAAGAAGTACGAGAAGCTGGACTCGGAGGAGGAGCGAACCACTCGGAGCCGCCACATCTTTGACCATTACATCATGAAGGAGCTGCTGGCCTGCTCCCACGTGAGTGCCACGCTGTGCTGGCGCTACGGTGGGGTGACATACCGGGGTGGGGTCCCCAGAGTGGGTGCGAGGGGTGTACCTAGTGTCCCCAGGGGGCCTGGTGCCCACTGACTTCAGAAGGAGCTCCAAAACCACCACTGACTCTGTTCTGGGAGCCACAGACCCAGCCCTATGGATGGGGGTTCCTCCACTTGCCTGGGCTTTGTGGGGCTACCTTGCCCCAGTGGCCCCATCCCCTTCTGCCCAGGGTGACACAGTCCCCTCTCGCCTCACAGCCCTTCTCCAAAAGTGCCACGGAGCATGTCCAGAGCCGCCTGAGCAAGAAGCAGGTGCCCCCAGACCTCTTCCAGGTGGGCATCACCCGGGACGGAGAGGGGGTCCCTGCCACCTCTGGTACTCGGAGGGTTAATCCTTACGGGGGTCTGGTGAGAGGGTGCTGGGGGCTGGTGGTGAGGGGTCCCAGAAGGTACGGGGACCCCAAGGGATGGAGAGGGGGTCCCCAGAAGGTTGGGAGTGAGGGGGATTGCTGGTGGTCCGCATGGGGTGGTAGTCAGGAGACTGGGGGCTGGAGGTAACAGGGTGGGGGGGGTGCTCCTCAGAGGATGGCGATTGGGACCCTGGATGTAGAGGTGACCCAGGGTGACAGCGGGGTCCCCAGGGGTGCTGATGTTGAGATCCCTAAAGATTCGGGTGACCCTGGTTGGCAGAGTCATCCCCAGGGACCTGGCAGTGGCAGGGTGGCAGTGGGATACGTGAAATCCCAGGGGTGGAGGAGACCTCACAACGATGGGACCTGAGGGGTTCAGGTGACCTGGGTGACACTGGGGACTCAGCGCTGAGCCCTGTGTCCCCCCCCCCAGCCCTACATCGAGGAGATCTGCCAGAACCTGCGTGGGGGCATCTTCCAGAAATTCATTGAGAGGTGAGATGGGGGAAAGTCCAACTGGGGACCGGGGTGTCCCATCCCACTCTCCTTAGATAGGAGCTCCAGGGGTGTCTGTCCCCAGACCAGGGACTCAGGGCACTCTTCACATCCCCAAGTCTGGCTTGGGGTCTCTCTCTTCCCAGATGGGGGTCCCAGGGGGTGCTGCCTGTCTCCAGACAAGTCCGAGGGGTCCTTCTGCCCCAAGATGGGTGTTGGAGGGGGGTGGTTTCTCCAGGGGCTCCACTCTTGCCCTCTCTGTGCTTCGTTGCAGTGACAAGTTCACACGGTTCTGCCAGTGGAAGAACGTGGAGCTGAACATCCATGTGAGCAGGGACCCCTGCGCCTCGGGGCACCCCGGGCACCTCTGGGCACTTCGGGGAGGGGGGACGTGGGCACGGTGACAAAACTGCTGCCCCAGGGCTCGCTAGGGCTGGCGTGGGTACCCTCAGAGGGGCACCCTCGCTGTCACCCACCCACAGGTGGCTCTCCCACACCCGCCCACGCTCACAGGGACATGTGGAGCAGCCTCCATGTTCCTCACCCGGGGAAACTGAGGCAGGGTGTGGGACACACGGCAGCTCTTGGTGCAGGGCAGGTGCTGCAGGACCCAGGTGTCCAGGCTCAACCCCTCCCTCCTCTTCGCCCCCTCCAGCTCACCATGAACGACTTCAGCGTTCACCGAATCATCGGCCGCGGTGGTTTTGGGGAGGTCTACGGCTGCCGGAAAGCGGACACGGGCAAAATGTAATGGGGGATGATGCTCCGTTGCAGGGGGATGGAGGGATCCGCCTGTGTTGGGGGGTAGGGGGGGTGGCCCCCAGGGCATCTGCAATGGTGTTGCCGTGACGACAAGTGTTAGGGGCTTGCGGAAGTATTGCCATGGCTACGGGTCTCTGGGGGATACGGGCACGTCATGGCCGTGGGTGGTAGCTGGATGCGGTGATGTGGCCGTGGGTGCTGGCGGCGGAGGGACGCGGTGGCACTGGAGGGATGTGGCACCGTGGGCAGCAGCAGGACCCTGCGGGGACTCTTTGCCCCCAGGTACGCCATGAAGTGTTTGGACAAGAAACGCATCAAGATGAAGCAGGGCGAGACCCTGGCCCTCAACGAGCGCATCATGCTGTCCCTTGTCAGCACCGGGGTGAGGGGACGCGGGCAGGGCTGGCACCCTGGCTGTGACACGGGCCAGGGGGGAGGGGGGACAGTGAGGGAGGGTGGTCTCGGGGCACCGCCGGCACAGCGTGACCCCGTCTCCCCCGCCAGGACTGCCCGTTCATCGTGTGCATGTCGTACGCCTTCCACACACCCGACAAGCTCAGCTTCATCCTCGACCTCATGAACGGTGAGAGGCCCCGGTCCCCGGGACGGGCTCAAAGCCCCCTGCCCGCATCACCCCTGGGGCTCAGAGGGGCAGTGCCAGGGTGACAACAGGGTCCCTGTTGTTACAGGGGGGGACCTGCATTATCACCTCTCCCAGCACGGCGTCTTCTCAGAGGCAGAGATGAGGTTCTACGCAGCCGAGATCATCCTGGGCCTGGAGCACATGCACAGCCGCTTTGTGGTGTACCGCGACCTCAAGGTGACCGACCCCACGGACACCCACGCCCCCACGGGCACCCTCCGACCCTACACGTGTCTAGGGGCCCCCTTGGCATCCCCAGGACCTGTACAGACTCTCCCCCGGGACCTTTTGGGCACCCACAGGTGTCACAGACCCTGCAGACCCCCAGAGAGCAACCTCAAGTCCCATGAGCACCCCTGACCCTGTAGGAACACGCACACACACCCCCCCAAAAAAACTCCATGGCCACCTTTGGGGGACCCCATGGGCTTCCTGGGACCTCAGGGAGGACACTCGCAGACTCTACCAGTGCTTCCCAGTCTCGTGGACACCCCCAAATCCCACCGGCAGCGCTTGGGCTCAGGGGGTGACACGGTGTCTCGGCAGCCGGCAAACATCCTCCTGGACGAGTTTGGGCACGTCCGCATCTCAGACTTGGGCCTGGCCTGCGATTTCTCCAAAAAGAAACCCCACGCCAGTGTGTGAGTGTGCCCACGCCCCTGCCTGCCCTGCCCGCCTGCCTGGCACAGCCCCTCACCCTGCTCTGTGCCCCCCCCCCCCCCCTCCAACCCCAGGGGCACCCATGGGTACATGGCTCCAGAGGTGCTGCAGAAGGGAGTGGCGTACGACAGCAGTGCCGACTGGTTCTCGCTGGGCTGCATGCTCTTCAAGCTGCTCCGGGGGTGAGTGTGGACACGGGTGGGTGCAGACGGGCATGGGTGGGCACTGCTGAGTTTCCCCACCACCACCTCCCCTCCCCTCACGCCCGCAGGCACAGCCCCTTTCGGCAGCACAAGACAAAGGACAAGCACGAGATCGACCGTATGACCCTCACCATGGTGAGTTTGGGGAGCCTTCGCCCCGTGGGCTGAGTGGGAGTGGGCTGAGGCAGGTGTGGGGATGGTGTCAGCACCCCCGTGGGTGCTGTGCCCCCCCCACACCATGCGCTGGCAGATATCTGGGGGGCACCCAGGGGGTGTGAGGGGGTCAGGGACACCCTGAAAATGAGCAGTGCCCGAAATGTGTGTTCATGCCCATCCCTACATGCATGTGCAGAATGACACGTGCAAGTGGGGGGGCTGCACGTGGGCGTGTTTGTCCCCGCACACACAACTCGTGTGCCCGGCACCGGGGGCTCACACCTGCGCATTGCACACGCAGAAGCGGCGGTGCGGCTCCGTGTGCTCACACCTCCCTGCGGGTCTGCACACGCCCGTGCCTCCGTGTGCGCGCGTGTCCCTCAGTGCCCGCGTGCTCGTGGCGTGACCGACCCCTGCTCTCTCCCACAGGCCATCGAGCTGCCGGATTCTTTCTCCCCCGAGCTGCGCTCCCTGCTCGAGGGGCTGCTCCAGCGAGACGTCAACCGCCGCCTGGGCTGCATGGGGCGCGGGTGAGTCCCGGCGGGCACCGGGGCTGGGCGTGCTGGCCAGGAGCCCGCACCGCTCACCCCACCTTGCTCCCCAGGGCTCAGGAGGTGAAGGAGGAGCCCTTCTTCAAGGGGCTGGACTGGCAGATGGTTTTCCTGCAAAAGGTGAGGGACACGACTCCCGGGCACGGGAAGGGGACACAGGGAGACACCCCCGCCTCTCCAACCCCTTTCCTGCCCGCAGTACCCGCCGCCCCTGATCCCACCCCGCGGCGAGGTGAACGCGGCCGACGCCTTCGACATCGGTTCTTTCGATGAGGAAGACACGAAGGGCATCAAGGTGAGCGGAGTGGAAGAGCTGAGCGTGGCCGGGCAGAGGGGTGGGCAGCAGGCAGCCCCTGACTCGGCGCTTCCCCATTTCCTCCCAGCTCCTGGAGAGCGACCAGGAGCTGTACCGCAACTTCCCGCTCACCATCTCGGAGCGGTGGCAGCAAGAGGTGACGGAAACGGTCTTCGAAGCCGTCAACGCCGACACCGACAAGCTGGAGGCTCGTAAAAAAGCCAAGAACAAGCAGCTGGGCCATGAGGAGGGTGAGTGGAACTGGGTATCCCCCCCCAAAGTGTGTGTGTCCCCCCCCCAACAGCCGTGCCCTGGGCTGACCCTGCCTTTCCTCGACGCGGCGGGCGCAGAGTACGCCATGGGCAAGGACTGCATCATGCACGGCTACATGGCCAAGCTGGGCAACCCTTTCCTGACGCAGTGGCAACGCCGCTACTTCTACCTCTTCCCCAACCGCCTCGAGTGGCGCGGGGAGGGCGAGTCGCCGGTAAGGGGGAGCTGGGGGAGGGGGGGCACGGGGCAGCATGGGGGGAGCACGGTGCTCAGCGGGCACACCTCGGGGGGTACGTGGGGTGAGGGGTGTGGACAAGCAAGCATGGCGTGGGGAGGGAGGGAGGGAGGGGGGAGGTTTGGGGGGGCCTTGGTGAGGACACGGAGGTCCTGTGAGGTTTTGGGGGCTGGGGGGGGCAGTGCTGGGCTGAACCCGTCCCCCCAGCAGTCCCTGCTCACCATGGAGGAGATTGACTCGGTGGAGGAGACGCAGGTGAAGGAGCGCAAGTGCATCCTGCTCCGCATCCGCGGCGGCAAGCAGTTCGTGCTGCAGTGCGATGTGAGTGTGCCCCGGCTCGGGGCGGGGGGGGGGTCAGTGCCCACCCCCGCCGGGCACTAGCCACCTCCCCACCCCCTCGCTCGCCCTCTCCCCTCGTGCCAGTCGCTCCCGCTGGCCACTAGCCCTGCACCTTTAGCCCTCCAAGCCATCGTGGGGCACAGATACTTGACAGCTTGGGGCAACCCCAGAGCCCGGGGAGCCCCCGACCACCTCGTACCCTGCCCTGGCACCCCGAGGGGGCCCCGACCTTGCCCTGGGGAGCCCCCGACCACCCTGTACCCTGCCCTGGCACCCCGCGGGGGCTCCAGCCTCAATGTGGGGAGGCCCCAACCACCCCATACCCTGCCCTGGCACCCTGGGGAGCCCCTGACCACCCTGTACCCTGCCCTGGGACCCCAGGGGGCCCTGACCTTGACCCCTGCCCTGCCTTGGCACCCTGGGGGGCCCCAACCTGACCCTGGCACCCTGGGGAGCCCCTGAGCACCCTGTATCCTGCCTGGGCACCCCAGGGGCCCCTGACCTCACCCTGGGGAGCCCCTGACCACCTCGTACCCTGCCCTGGCACCCCAGGGGGCCCTGACCTGACCCTGGCACCCCTGGGGGCCCCCAACCATCCCATACCCTGCCCTGGCAGCCTGGGGGGGCCCAGACCTCACCCTGGCACCCCAAGGAGCCCTGACCTTGACCCCCTGCCCTGCCCTGCCACAGAGTGACCCCGAGCTGGTGCAGTGGCGGAAGGAGCTGCGGGACGCCCAGCGCCAGGCGCAGCAGCTGCTGCAGCGGGTGCCGCGGATGCAGAACAAACCCCGCTCGCCCGTGGTGGAGCTCAGCAAAGTGCCGTTCATCCAGCGCTCCCCCAACGGGCTCTGACCCCAAACACACCCCCACCCCTTCCTCCTCCTCCTTCTCCTCCCCCCCTTCCCACCCCGCCTCTAATTTATTGGGTTGGGTTCCCGCGTGCCCCTCTCCCTTTTCGACAGCCCCGCACCCAGGCGTTGGACGGTGCCGGTTTCACCCGCTGGCGCCGGTGCTGCGGGCCCGTGGCGCGGCTCAGCACCTCGTGTGTGTGTGTGTGTGTTTGTCCCCCCTTCTTCACTCCTCTTCAAACTCTCCGGCTCAGATGAAGGCAGCCCCTACCCCACCAAAATTCCGTGCCCCCCTCCTCGCCGCTTCGCCACCGCTCTGTCTGTGTGTGCCAAATCGGGACAGGTGGGTGCCCAGCTCCGGCCGGGCAGGGAACTGGCCAACTCATTTCACTTGTAGCCTTTTGCCCACCTCCCTGCGAGCCGCTGTGCCCAGCGTCTGTGTGTGTGTGTGTGTGTGTGTGTGTGTGTGTGTGTGTGCCCGCCCAGGGGGACCCCCTGTAAATACTGTGCCATGGGTCCCCTCCCGTGCCCCCCCCCGCCACCTCCACCCCAAACTGTGCCCCTGCCATCCCCACCTGCGTGGCTGAGGAGGAGGGAGCAGGTGGGGACACCCCCCCCACCCCAAAATCGGCCTCCTGTGATGCTGGGGGGGCGGGCAGGGTGCCCTCCCTACCCCCCCCCCCCCCAGTCCCTGGCAGCATCTGTAAATATTGGTCTCGGGTCGGTCTGCTGAGGGGGCTGGGGGGGGGGGGGGGTGGGGGAAGAAGGAGGAGGGGAACACTGGGCAGGGCCAGGGCTGTTGTTGAATGAGATTTTAATGAGCAAAGATGTGAGAATGCCAAAAAAAAAAAAAAAAAAAAGAGTTTTTATAATAAAAATCTAGAAAAACCATCCAGCTCTACCTCATGGTGGGGGGGGCAGGGATGGCTTTTTGGGGTACCCCATCCCCTCTGGTAAGGCGGGAGCTGCCTGTGTGTGTGTGTGTCCCCCGGCATTTTAAGGACGTACCGGGGTGCGGGGGGGGTGTCGGGTCCCTCTTCCCCGGGGGGTGACCTTGGGTGTCCCCTAGTTGAGGGGTTGTGCAGGCAGCCCACCCCCCCCCCGCCTCGCCGCCCGGCACCGGGCCGACGTCCCGGTAATTCCAGCGGCCCCGGGGGACTCTCCGGTGTCTGATGAGAGGGTTGTGCCACCGCCACACCGAGCAAAACAGCCGCAGCGCGGAGGGGGGGGCCGGGCCCTGCAGACCCCCCGGCCCCGCCGCGTCTCCCCGGTGATCCCGGGTAACCCACTGCGGGCCGGGAAGGGAATCCCGGGGCCCCGCGGGGTACCCGGGAGGAGATGCCGGGAAGGGGGGCGCACACACACACACGCACACCCCGCCCCCCCGGTACCGAGCCAACGGTTCCCCGGTGCCCGGGCCCGCTGCTGCTTCTGATCTCCGGTGCTCGGTACAGGATATCCCGGGGTAGCGATGTCCGGTAACCCGGTGTCTTCAACCCCTCCCTCTCCTCCCGGTACCTGGTTCCGGGTGCCGGTACCCCGAGACCGCCGGCCCCGCCCCGCGCCGCCGCGTTACGCCGCCGTCCGTCCGTCCGTCCGTCCGTCCGCCCGTCCGCCAGTCCTCCCTCCCCTCCCGCCCGCCGTTCCCGCCGCCGCCGCCGCCCCCGCCGGCGCAGCCATTGCGGGGCAAGGCCCGGCGCTGCGGCCCGCCCGCCCTCACGGTCCCGGGGACATGGTGACGGGATGGCGCGACCCACCGACACCTTCCCGCTCCACCGGCTCGTCTGGCACAACCGGCACCAGGCGCTGGACAGCGCCCTGCGCTCCGGAACGGTGCGGACGGCCACCGGCACCGGCACCGGGGGGCGGGGAGGGGGGAGAACCGGGGACTGGGGGGAACCGGGGGGTGGGAGAGGGGGGGACTGGGGGGAACCGGGGACTGGGGGGAACCGGGGGGTGGAAGGGGGAGAACCGGGGACTGGGAGAGGGGGGGGGGACACCGGGGACTGGGGGAAGTGGGGACTGGGAGCTGGAGGTGGGGATGGGGGATGTGAGGGGGCGGCAGGGGGCACCGGGAGGGGTGGGAGGAGAGAATGGGGGAGCCAGAGCTTGGGAACAGGGGACTGTGAGTGTTGGGGGGGGGACTGGGAGTGTTGGGGGGGGGACTGGGAGTGTTGGGGGGGCTAGGGGTGTTGGGGGGGGGACTGGGAGTGTTGGGGGGGCTAGGGGTGTTGGGGGGGGGACTGGGAGTGTTGGGGGGGCTAGGGGTGTTGGGGGGGGACTGGGAGTGTTGGGGGGGCTAGGGGTGTTGGGGGAGGGGGAGACTAGGGGTGCAGGGGACTGGGAGCACTAGGGGAGACCGGGGGGCACTGGGAAGGGGGCTGGGAGACGGGCTGGGGGCACTGCGGTGGGGACTGGGAGACTGAGGGGACTGAGAGGGGACGGGGAATGCTAGGAGGGGACTGGGAGAACTAGGGGAGACTGGGGGGGGAAACTGGGAGCACTGTGGAGGGGACTGGAAGCATTGGGCAGGGACTGGGAGCACTGGGGGAGACTGGGGGCACTGGGGAGGGGGACTGGGAACACTGGGGGAGACTGGGAGAACCGGGGGAGACTGTGGACACTGGGACCATTGGGGGCACTGGGGAGACTGGGAGCTCTAGGGCAGACTGGTGGCACTGGGTGGGACTGAGAGCACTCTGGGGGGGCTGGGATACTAGGAGACCAGAAACAACTGGGAGCACTGGGACTGGGCTATTGAGGGCACTGGGGTAGGAGCACAGCTGGTAGAGGGAGACTGGGGGCTCTGTGACACTGGGGAAAATGGGGGACTGGGGAATTGGGGGCACTGGGAGCACTGGGGGTGGTGGTAGCATGGGGACAGGGGAGTGTGGGGGTGTGGAGCTGGGGGTGCAGGGCCCATGTGACTGGGGGCAGGAGGAGCTGAGGACTGGAGGGGTGGGAGGTTTGGGGACTGGGCCCACTGGGGGACAGGTGGAACTGGGGAACAACACTGGGGGACAGATGGAACTGGGGGACAGGAGGCCACTGGGGGACTAGGGACTCCGGGGGACAGAGGGACACTGGGGGACGGGTGGAACTGGGAGACAGGGACCACCGAGCCTTGGGAGCATAAGGGGTACAGGGATGGGAGCACGGGGGGGGAGCACTGGGCAGGGACATCCTGGGGGGCTGGGGACCAGTATTGGGGTGCCAGCGCAGGGCCTGGGGCTGTGCCGGGATGGCAGAGGGGGCGAGGGGGTCACGGGGAAGGTGTTGGGGTTCTTGGGGACCCCCCAGACGGGTGAGGGTGCCCCTGGGCGCCGGCGCAGCACGACGTGGAGTTGACGGACCCCCGTGGGCGAACCCCCCTGGAACTGGCCGTGTCCCTGGGGCACCTGGAGTCGGTGCGGGTGCTGCTGCGGCACAACGCCAACGTGGGCCGGGAGAACGCCAACGGCTGGACGGGTATGGGGAGGGGAGGGGTGGGAGGGGGGGGCACGGTCACGGGGTGCTGATGGTACACACCCCCCCACACCCCTCCCGCAGTGCTGCAGGAGGCGGTGAGCACAGGGGACCCCGAGATGGTGCAACTGGTGCTCCAGTACCGCGATTACCAGCGGGCGACGCGGCGGCTCGCCGGCATCCCCGAGCTGCTCAGCAAACTGCGGCGGGTACGGCCCTGCCCCGGGTGGGCACCCCTCCTCCGCCATCCCCCCCACACCCTCCCAGGGCTGGGGGGAGCCACTGGACACCCCAAGTCTCCTCAGGGCCCCCCCGTCTCCTCTGTTCTTTCCCCGCGCACCCCCTGCTTATCTCACCCTGCCGGGCCCCCAGCCAACACCCCGCTTTCCCAAATCCCCTCACTCCCCTATCCCTCCCACCCCATCTAAAACTCTCCATCCTCCCCAGTTATCCCGGCAGGGACCCCCCAACGCTCCTCCATCCCCTCCGTGACCCCCCCTCATCTCTTCCAGGCATCTGACTTCTACGTGGAGATGAAGTGGGAGTTCACCAGCTGGGGTGAGCGGGGTTGGGTGGGGACTAAAGGGGTGTCCGTGTCTGTGTGTGTGTGTGTGTGTCCCGCCTTGCCGTGCCGCTGACGGGGCGAGGGGTACCCCCAGTGCCGCTGGTCTCCAAGGTGTGCCCCAGCGACGTCTACCGTGTCTGGAAGCGGGGCGAGAGCCTGCGGGTCGACACCACGCTGCTGGGCTTCGAGCACATGACGTGGCAGCGCGGCCGCCGCAGCTACATCTTCAAGGGGGAAGGTCAGCCCCAGCTCCCACCGGGCACCCCAAAACCCCAGATACCCTCAGGGACCCTTGGGGATCCCCCCCTGCCTCCACCTCCCAGACCCCGTGCGCCGTAAGTAATCCCGTCAGGACCCCACAGACCCTGTGGGGAGCCCAGTTCCACCTTCCAGCAACGCTGGGGACCACCTCAACCCCTCACCCATACCAGGGAGCTCAGGCCCCTGCAGACACCCCCCCCAAACCGCCCTCCTAAAGCCCCCCAGCTCCCTCCCCTCCCAGGTTGAGGGGTGGCAGGGGCTGACCCGTTGTCCCCCCCACACTCCTGCGCAGACGAGGGGGCCGTGGTGATGGAGGTGGACCACGACAAGCAGGTGGTCTACACCGAGACGTTGGCCTTGACCTTGCACGAGCCCGACCTGCTGCTGGCGGCCATGCAGCCCTCGGAGGAGCACGTTGCCGGGCGGCTGACGTCCCCCATCGTCTCCACGCACCTCGACACCAGGAACATCGCCTTCGAAAGGTTGGGAGGGTGGTTTTTTTTGGGAGGGAGGGTTAAGTGGTGGACCCCAGCGTGGGGTTGGGAGGTTGGGGGGGATACGCGGAGGGGAAGGAAGCGCTTGTGCAAGAGGGGTGAGCAGCGTGTGGGGGTGTCCCCGCTGTGTGTGTGTGTGGGGGGGTGTCTGTCAGCTTCCCCCCCACTCCTTCCCCAGGAACAAGTCCGGGATCTGGGGCTGGCGCTCTGAGAAGATGGAGGTGGTCAGCGGCTACGAGGCCAAGGTGGGCACGGGGAAAAGAGGCAGAGGGGACCCCCCCCAAGTCGCACGGAGGGGCTGATCCTGTCCTCTGGCAGGTGTACAGCGCCAGCAACGTGGAGCTGGTGACCAAGACGAGGACGGAGCATCTGTCCGACCAGGATAAGTCCCGCAGCAAAGGTGACAGCCCTGTCAGCCAATCAGGGAGCCGGCCCGCAGCTGGGGCACGCCCCCCTCCTGGTGCAAGGCCCGCCCACTAGTGCAAGGGTTGCACCCTCTGCTTGGGTGCTGGGTGTGTGTCAGGTGTGGGAGAGCGTGTGGGGTGTGACCTGTCAGGTGTGGGACCCCGTGGGTGCTGGGTGTGACCTGTCAGGCGTGGGGCCCTGTGGGTGCTGGGTGTGACCTGTCAGGCGTGGGGCTCTGTGGGTGCTGGGTGTGACCTGTCAGGCGTGGGGCCCTCTGGGTGCTGGGTGTGACCTGTCAGGCGTGGGGCCCTGTGGGTGCTGGGTGTAACCTGTCAGGCGTGGGGCCCTGTGGGTGCTGGGTGTGACCCGTCAGGCGTGAGACCCAGTGTGGGGTGTCACCCGTGACAGCCAGGTCAGACTTGGGGTGCCGTACCCACCCTGCACCCCCTCTCTTTCCCCCGCCAGGCTCCAAGACCCCCTTCCACTCCTTCCTGGGCATCGCGCAGCAGCACAGCACCCACAACGGGGTGAGTTGGGGGGGGGGGGGGAGGGGATGGACAGGGACACCCCTGGGGGGTGACACCCTCCTGGTGTTGGGGAGGCCCTGGGGACGGTGTCACCCCTGTCACCGCAGGCGCCCGTGCTGCAGGCTGCCAGCCCCACCAACCCCACGGCCATCACCCCTGAGGAATACTTCGACCCCCACTTCGACCTGGAGACCCGCAACATCGGGCGCCCCATCGAGATGTCCAGCAAGGTGCAGAGGTGAGGCCACCCCCCTGCACCCCGGGGGTGACACGGTCCCAGGGACATGGCACTGGGGGGGGGGGGGAGGACACGGATTGCTGGGGATAGTGACGTGATCCCCCGGGATGCAGCAGCGGGGTCTGAGGACCCACGGGGAGTGGGGACGGGGTCCCAAGGATGTGGCAGTTGGTGTCAGGACCCACGGGGATGGTGACAGTGTCCCAAGGGATGGTGGCACCAGGTGTGAGGACCCACTGGGGTGCTGATGGGATCCCAGGGGATGGTGGCACTGGGTGGCAGGACCCACGGGGGTGGGGACAGGATCCCGCAGGATGGTGACACTGGGTGTCAAGACCCACGGGGGTGGTGATGGGATCCCAGGGGATGGTGGCACCAGGTGTGAGGACCCACAGGGGTGGTGATGGGATCCCAGGGGATGGTGACACTGGGTGTCAGGACCCACGGGGGTGGGGATGGGATCCCAAGGATGTGGCAGTGGGTGACAGGACCCACGGGGGTGGGGATGGGATCCCAAGGGATGGCGGCACCAGGTGTGAGGACCCACGGGGGTGGTGAGGGGGTCCCAGGGACGTGGCTGTGGCGGGTTCCCGTGCCCACGCCAGTGCCCGGGCAGGTTCAAGGCGACGCTGTGGCTTTGCGAGCAGCACCCGCTGTCGCTGGCGGAGCAGGTGACGCCCATCATCGACCTGATGGCCATCTCCAACGCCCACTTCGCCAAACTGCGCGATTTCATCACCCTCAAGCTGCCCCCCGGCTTCCCGGTGAAGATCGGTGAGGTGGGGTGGGGCAGGGTGGGGCAGGGGTGGGTCCTGTCCCCCCCCTACCCCTGGGTGGGGCCACTGACCCCTGTCCCCCCAGAGATCCCCCTCTTCCACGTGCTCAACGCCCGCATCACCTTCAGCAACCTCTGCGGGTGCGACCAGCCGCTGGGCTCCGTGCGGGTGTGCGCCCCACCCCAGCCCCCCAGCACCCATTCCCCTGGCCCGCAGCCCCCCAGCACCCAGCCCCCTGGCCCTAGAGGTGAGGCTGGGGGAAGTTTGGGGCAGGGGGGACACCCTGAGGGCACATGTGGCTGGGGGGATGCTGTGGGATTGGGGGGTGCCCAAGGGCTGGGAGGTCTCTGGGGTGGGGGTCATCCCAGGGGTGGTGTTTGTGGGTGCTGGGTGGGGGGGCTGGGGACCACTAAGGTGCCCATGGACATGGGGTGATGGGTGCTGCAGGGTGTCAGAGCCGGGGGGTGTCAGCGCACACGGGTCCTTCATGGACACAGGGTGGTGTGGCCATGGGTGGGGGGTGCAGGGTGCTGTGGGGTGCTGAGGGGCATAGAGCACCCATGGGCGTGGGATGCTGCGGGGTGCCATGGGGGCAGGGTGCTGAGGGGTGCAGTGGAGTGCTGCAGGGACTGCGGTGTGGTGCTGCAGGGTGCCATGGGGTGCTGTGGGGTGGTGTGAAGTGCTGTGGGCCGGGGGTGCCACGGGGTGCTGTGAAGTGCCATGGGCTCAGGGTGCTGCGGGGCACTGTGGGATGCCGCGGGGTGCCATGGGCGTGGGGTGCCGTGGGGTGCCGCGGGGTGCTCATGCTCGGGGCGGCGGCAGGCTGGCCCTTCCCGTGCGAGGTGGAGGCGGGGGTGTTCGAGGTGCCGGCGGGGTACACGGTGCTGGGCGCGGGGCGCAGCGAACCCCTCCGGGACGAGGACGACGACCTGCTGCAGTTCGCCATCCAGCAGAGCCTGCTGGACGCCGGCACCGAGACCGACCAGGTGAGGCCACGCCCCTCCCGGGACAAGCCCCGCCCCCCTGCGCAGAAGCCCGGCCCCTCAAGCCCCGCCCCTCCCCGCAGGTGACCATTTGGGAGGCGCTGACCAACACCCGCCCCGGCGCAGACCCGCCCCCCTATGACGAGGACCTCCAGCTGGAGCGGTGAGGCACCGCCCACTTCGGGGCGTGGCCTGGTCACGCCTCGCCCACCCCGCGCCTGGGGCGGTGCCAAGGCGGGAGCGGGGGGGGGGGGTGGGTGGGTGTGGGGGGTGGGTGTGTGCCTTAAAAGTGTGAGGGTGGGGCGGAGAGGCGGGGCACTGGAGGCGTGGCCTAGGGGGGTGGGGTCTTTGTGGATTAAGGGAGGGGTTTCCTGCTCCCTGGAGGGTGTGACCAAGGTGGGCGGTGCTAAATGTGGGTGTGGTCAGTAGATTAAGAGGGTGGAGGTGCGAAGTGGAAGTGGCCTCCGAGGAAGGAGGAGTGGCCTCTATTTAAATGGGGCGTGGTCTCTGCGGAAAGGGGGCGTGGTCTCTGCAGAAGGAGGCGTGGTCTCTGCAGAAGGAGGCGTGGTCTCTGCAAAAGGGGGCGTGGTCTATGCAAAAGGAGGCGTGGTCTCTGCAAAAGGGGGCGTGGCCCCCGCACCGTTTTCCCTCCCCCAGGGCCCTCCAGGAGAGCATGCTGCTGCAAGCGGGTCCTAGTGCCGACCCCCCTGCCGCCGGCAGCCCCCCCGGGGCGGGGGGGGGCGGCCCTCCCCCGGCCCCCCCCGGTTACGGCAGCTTCGCGGATCAGCTGCGGTTGGCCATGGCACTCTCGGAGCGGGAGCAGGAGGAGCGGGAGCGGCGCCGGCGGGAGGAGGACGAGGAGCTCCAGCGCATCCTGCGCCTCTCCCTCACTGACAAGTAGCAGCGGGGGAAAGGGGGGACACAGGGATGTCCCGCGTGGGGGACACCTCCCCACACACACACACACCCCCCACACACACGGAGGGGAGGGACAGGGACACCCCGCCGGCACCCCCTCGCTTGGGGATCCCCAGGGACGGCTCAGCGTGGGCACCGGCCCACACCGGGACACCCCAAGTCAGGCACAGCCCTTGCCTGGGGACCAGCCGGTGCCGGGGGGGCACCCCCCGTGCCAGGGACCCTCCCCCGGCTGTGGGCACAGCCCCTGCATGGGGGGAATTGATCCAGGGATCCTCCTTACCCCCGGGACCCCCGATCCAGGGATCCCCTCCTGCCAAGCTCCAACCTCAGCCCAGAGGGACCTTGATCTGGGGACCCCCACCCCAGGGACACTCCCCGCTATCCCCAGGACCCCCCACCTTAGGGACGCCCCCCCTCCTTCTCTTCAGTGTTGGACATTGACCCCACGGGGGGTGGGATGAGCCTGGGGGGACCCCGTGGGAGGCAGCTGACCCCTGTTTAAAGGCACCTCAACTTTGGGGGCTGCGGGGCCGGGCATCGACCCCCAGGCCTCGTCATTCAGTGGCGGGGGGGGAGCTGGGGGGGCCCCGGATGTATGTACATATACGTATACATATATATATATATATATATACATGGATGTGTGCAGACTGTGCCTGGCAGGGTAATGGGGTGGTCTGACCCAGGGGGCGGAGCCTGGGGAGAAGGGGTGGAGCTTGAAGAAAGGGTGTGGGCCATCTGAAGGGGCGGAGCCAGCAAGCCTATGGGTGCCACTGGTTGGCTCCCTCCCCTTTGACCCCCCCCCCCAAAAAATTTGACCCCCATTCCCTCCCCTGGGCTTAATTAATTCAATTAATCCTTCTTGGGGAGACCCCCACACACACCCGGGGAGGGGGTGCTTGGCTGGGGACCCAGTGCTGAGCCAGGGGGTGGCAGGGGGTGCTCCCAGGGTAATGGGGTGTCTGGCCTGGGGTGGGGTCCCCCACTCTCGGGGTGGGGGTGAGGGTTGCTGGGCACCGGGCTGAGGCACCTGGGGGGGGCACAGCCATGGGACCCACAGGGTGAGGGGCTCCAGGGAGGGTGGAGGAATTTGGGGGACCCTGGGACCCCCAAGATGCTGGGGGGGGGCGGTCCCGCTTGCTGAAGGGTGAATGGTGGGGCAGCATGGATGGGGGTCCCGGGGATCTCGGGGCGGTCTCGCTCCTGGGGAGAGCGATCTGGGGGTTTCTAGTATGGGGGTACGGGGCGGGGGGGGGTTACGCTGCAGGCCGGGCCGTCCCCGTTCCCGTCCCCGTTCCCGTCCGGGCGGGGCAGCGGCGGCGGCGCTTCCTGGTGCGGCGGGGCGGCGGGGCATGGCGCTGGTCACGGTGCGGCGGGCGGCGGGTTCCGGCGGGGGCCCCGCGGTGAGTGCGGGACGGCACCGGGGGGCCCCGGCCCCGGTATCGGGGTACCCCGACCCCGGCACCGGACGGTGTTACCGGGACGGGGGGGAGGCGGGGGGGGGGGGGGGGGGGGGGGGGGGGGGGGGCGGGAAGGGGCTGGTCCCGGCTCGTTCTGGGGCTCCCGGAGGGAAGCGCGGCTGTACCGGGCGGGAGTCCCGGAGTGGGGGTACGGGATGTCCCGAGGGGGCTCCCGGAGTGGGGGGTACAAGCTGTTCCGAGGGTGGTACTGGCGTGGGAGTACGGGCTGTCCCGGCTGCTCCTAGTTCAGGGGGGGAACGGCTCCTCCAGTCGCCCCCAGGGGGAGGTTACTGGCAGCCCAGTTGCTCCCAGAGCACGTCGGAGCCTCTTCTGCTCCCAGCTGAGGGTTGCCCCGTGGTTGGGGGGGCGATTGTCCCCAGTTGCTCCCACTGACCCCAGTGCTCCCAGTACTCTTCTCTGTCCCAGTAGCTCCCAGTGTCCCTGGCTGGCCCCCCCCTCCCCGCCCCCGCTTCCAGTAACCACTGGGCCTTATCTGGGTGCACAGCCCAGGGTCCCCTTATGAGCATTTCCCCATTTCTCCCCTGGGCAGAACCCAGGAGGGGAGGGGGGACACAGGGACAGGAACCCCCCCTGTCATCCCAAAACTAATCCCCAAGGATCTACCTCCCCCAGTGGGACCCCTCCCAGGGCCCCCCCCCCCCCAGCTCCCCCGCCAATACCCCATGCTGCTGGGGGGGTCCCAGTTTGGCAGGGTGACCCTGGCCCGCGGTGCTCAGATGGGACGTGGTGGGGGTGCTTGCCAGGTCCCCCCAGGCATGGCTCATGCCCTGAGGTCATGCTCCCCCCGGGGGGCACTGCCCCCCCCCCCCCCGCCTTTTGCAGGAGGAAGATGTACCCAGGCGTGGCCAGCTGCAGCGGCGGTGAGAAGGAACCCCAAACTCACGGGATGGGGGGACACGGGTCACTGGAGTGGGGAGGGGACACAACTAACCCCCCACACCTTGAGGAGCATTTCTGTGGTGCCCCACACACACCCCCCCCCAGCTCTTCCCCCGCTCTTCAGGGAAGCAGTTTGGGGGTACCCCAACCATGAGGGTTGGGTCCTGCTATGGGCTGGCCCCTCCCCATCCCACTCAGGACCCTCCTGCCCCCCAGGCAGAGTTTTGTCATGGTCAAGGGGGCCGCCCTGCTGCTGCCTGCCGAGGAGCCGGTGGAGGCTGAGCCCACCCCCCCGGCTGCACCCCCTGGCCAGGCCCCGGGGCTGCAGGAGCAGCACCTGCAGCTCATGATGCAACTGCTGCGTCCCCAGGATGCCATCCGGCTGGTAGGGAACAGCCACCCCCCCTGGGAACGGGGACAGGGACGCTGGGGTGGGGATGGGGATGAAATGGGGAGAGTGAAAGAGATGGGATGGGGAATGGAGGGGATGGGGATGGGGCAGGACGGGACACAATGGGATGGGATGGAATGGGGACAGGGATGGGAACCAGAAGGGTATGGAAATGGGGTATGGATGGGGACAGGCTGGGGATGGGATGAGGATGGGGACAGGCTGGGGATGGGATGAGGATGGGGACAGGATGGGGATGGGATGGGACAGAACGAGACAGGCCGAGATGGGATGGGGACAGGGATGGGAACAGGAAGGGTATGAGGACAGGATGGGAGTAGAATGGGACAGGATGGAATTGGGATGGGATAGAAGGGGGATGGGGACAGGTATGTGGGAAGAATGGGTATGGGAATGGGATATGGATTGGGACAGGGTGGGGATGGGACAGGACAGGATGGGAAAGGATAGGATTGGGATGGGACAGAATGGAGATGGGAACAAGAAGGGTATGGGAATGGGATATGGATGGGAATGGGATAGGACAGGATGGGAGAGGATGGGACGGGGACGGGGTGGAGATGGGATGGGATAGGATGGGGACAACATGGGGACAGGATCGAGATGGGACAGAATGGGGATGGGATGGGGATAGGGATGGGGACAGGAAAGGTATGGGAATGGGATATGGATGGAGATAGGATGGGGATGTGATGGGACAAGACAGGATGGGACAAGATGAGGATGGAGACATGATGGGATTGGTATGGGACAGAATGGGGATGGGCACAGGGATGCAGAAAGAAAGGGTATGGGAATGGGATGTGGATGGGGACAGTATGGGGATGGGATGGGACGGGATGAGGATGGGGATGGGACAGAATGGGATCAGACGGGATGAGAATGGGGATAGGATGGGATGGGATGGGAATGGGATATGGATGGGGACAGAATGGGGATGGGCTACAGCCCAGCCAGATGTGGTGGGATATGTGCTTGCTGCTGCTTCTCCCTGGGGTCACGGGTGGGCAGATCCCACAGTGCTGCTCCCAGGGGTGCAGGGGGGGCACCCCTCAACCCCCACCCCCACCCCTCCCAGGCGGTGCGGCTGGAGTCGGCGCGGCCACAGCGCGTGCGGTACCTGCTGGTGGTGCGGCCCGAGGAGGCAGGAGCCGAGGGGCAGACGGCGCTGCTGGGTGTGGATTTCACCCACGAAGGGTGAGTGGGGTGTCGGGGGGGGGGAGGGGGGGTGGCAGCTGCACCCCCTGACCTCTGCCCACTCCAGGGCTGCCTGCTGCACCCTGGGCATGGTGCTGCCCCTCTGGAGTGACACCCAAGTCTTCCTCGATGGCGATGGGTAAGTATTGGGGGGGGGGGAGTGTGGTTTGGGAAAGGGAGGGGTTTAGGAGGGTGGGGCTCACAGGAGTGGGTGGGTCCCGTGGGGAGGGGTGGGGCTGGAGGGGGCCCAGCCTCAACCATGTGTCTCCCCGGGGTGCTCAGGGGCTTCAGCGTGACATCGGGGGGACAGACGCGCATCTTTAAGCCCATCTCTGTGCAGACCATGTGGTGAGCGAGCCCCGGGTGTGTCGGTGGGCACGGGGGACGTGAGCACCATCATGGGTGGGCATCACCAAGGATAGGGAGGATGTGGGTGCCACCGTGGGCATGGGAGAAGTTGGCATCACCGTGGTTATGGGGGACATGGGCACCGCGGTGGGCACAGGTGATGTGGGCGCCACCGTGGGTGTGGGAGAAGTGGACACCATCGTGGTTAATGGTTATGGGAGAAGTGGGCACCACTGTGGGCACAGGAGATGTGGGTGCCACCGTGGACACAGGGGATGTGGGTGCCACCGTGGGCACGGGGGAACTGGGCACCTCCATGGGCATGGGGAATGTGGGTGCCACCACGGGCATGGGGGACGTGGGCATCACCGTGGGCATGGGGAATGTGGGTGCCACCATGGGCACAGGGGTTGTGGGCACCATCATGGTCATGGGGGAACTGGGCACCACTGTGGTTATGAAGTATGTGGACACCACTGTGGGCACGGGTGATGTGGGTGCCACTGTGGGTGTGGGAGAAGTGGACACCATCGTGGTTAATGGTTATGGGAGAAGTGGGCACCACCGTGGGCACGGGGGAACTGGGCACCACCGTGGGCACGGGGGATGTTGGCACCCTCATGGTACAAGAGCTGAAGCGGGCACCACCACGGGCGCAACCAGGACACCTGGGCACGGCAGGGCTTGGGGCATGCCCACGGTGGTGGCCCACAAACCTGGGGGGAGAACCCAGACCGGAATTGTTGGTGGCGGTTTGGGGAGGGGGGTGGTGGCGTGGGGGGGGTGTTGGTGGAGGTTCTGGGGGCGGCGGTGGCAGGCGGTGTGCGGCAGGACCGTGCTGCAGGAGCTGCACCGCGCCTGCGAGGACGCGTCCCGCGGTGGGCACATCCCCGGGGGGCCCGCGCTGGCCTGGGCCCGCGGCTATTCGGCCGCGCTGGCCTCCGACCAGAGCTGCCTCAACGAGTGGCTGGCCATGGCCGACCTCGAGTCCGTGCGCCCCGCCTCGCCCCCTCCCTGCCGGTAAGCCCCGCCCCCTGCCTGCCCCGCCCTCCCTGCTGGCCAATCGGCTCCTGAGGGGGCGGGGGGGGGCAGGGCCCTGCATAGACAGACGGGGGTGGGGTTAAGGGTGGGGCTAGTGGAGGGGGTGGGGATTGTGTGGGTGGGGCTTAAAGGAACTGAGTGGGGCCTAAAGGAAGGGGGGGGCATAGATGATCTGGGTGGGGCTTAAATTAAACGGGAGGGGCTTAAAGGAACTGGGTGGAGCTTAAAGGAAGTGGGTGGAGCTTAAAGGAATTGGGTGGGGCTTAAGTTATATGGGTGGGGCCTAAAGGAAGTGGGAGGAGCTTAAAGGAACTGGGTGGGGCCTAAAGGAAGGGGGGGGCATATATGATCTGGATGGGGCTTAAATTAAATGGGAGGGGCTTAAAGGAACTGGGTGGGGCCTAAAGGAAGTGGGAGGAGCTTAAAGGAACTGGGTGGGGCTTGAATAAAGTGGGTGGGGTTTAAAGGGAATTGGTGGGGCTTAAACGGACTGGATGGGGTTTACAGGAAGTGGGAGGGGCTTAAAGGAACTGGGTGGGGCTTAAAAGAGCTGGGTGGGGCTTGAATTAAGTAGGTGGGGCTTAAAGGATCTGGGTGGGGCCTAAAGGAAGTGGGTGGGGCTTAAAGGGACTTGGTGGGCCTTAAAATGGTGCTTAAAATAAGTGGGAGGGGCTTAAAGGATATGGGTGGGGCTTAAAGGAGCTGGGTGGGGCTTAAATGAAGTGGGAGGGACTTAATGGGTCTGGGTGGGGCCTAAAGGATCTGGGTGGAGCATAGAGGAACTGGGTGGAGCTTCCAGTCTAGGGGAGGTCAGGCTTGGATTTGGGGTTGGGCTTGGGAAGAGAGGAGGCGGGGTCTGGGCAGGGTGGGGTGCAGGCGGGGTCCGCCAGTGACAGGGGGACGCCGGTGCCAGGCCGGGCACGCCGGAGCTGTCGGAGCAGGCGGTGCGGGCACTGCTGCGGGACGTGATGGCCACCGCCGACCTGGAGAGTGTCACCTCCAAGGAGGTGGGTGCCGGTGGGCAGGGACGGGCAGGGATGGGCGCGGGGTCCCCCCCTTTACCCCCCGTCATCGGTGATCAGGTGCGGGAGGAGCTGGAGCGGCGCACGGGGCACAGCCTGGCCCGGCACAAGGATTTCATCGACAACGAGATGCTGCTGGTGCTGGCACAGATGGACCGGCCATCCCGCGTCTTCCCGCACCTCTACCTGGTGGGCAGTGGGGTGGGTGGGGTGGGGTGGGGGGTCTTGGGGGGGGTCGGCACTGCCCCTCACCTCTGCCACCGTCTCAGGGCTCCGAGTGGAACGCGGCCAACCTGGAGGAGCTGCAGCAGAACCGGTGGGCATGGGGTCATCTGGGGGGTCAGGGTGGGGTGGGCGTGGGGTCATCTGGGGGGGTCACAGTGGGGTGGGCTTTGGGTCGTCATGGGGTGGCATGGGGTCATCTGGGAGGACACAGTGGGGTGTCACAGGGCCATTTGGAGGGGTGACAATGGGGTGGGTGTGGGGCCATCTGGGGTGTCATGGTGGGGTGGCATGGAGTCTTCTGGGGGGTCACAGTGGGGTGGGCGTGGGGCCATCTGGGGGGCCAGGGTGGGGTGTGGATGTGGGGTCATCTGGGGGGTCACGGTGGGGTGGGCATGGGGTCATCATGGGGTGTCACGGTGGGGTGACATGGGGTTATCTGGGGTGTCCTGGTGGGGCGGGCAGAGTGTGGTCATGGAATGTCACGGTGGTGCAGGTCTGAAGTCACCCAGAGATGACCCAGTGGGGTGGGTATGGGGTCAATACTGGGACGCTTGGCAGGTTGGGTGCCGCAGGGCTGTGGCGTGGGGCACTGTGGGGCACCCCACAGAGCAGAGGCAGAGCCCCAACCTGGCGTGCCGGCTGTGTCCCCTGCCTGTGGCACCGCAGGGTCACCCACATCCTCAATGTGGCACGGGAGATCGACAACTTCTTCCCGGCGCTGTTCACCTACATGAACGTGCGGGTGTACGACGAGGAGACAGCCCAGCTCCTGCCCCACTGGAACGACACCTTCCTCTTCCTCTCCCGCGTCCGGTCAGTGGGGCCAGGGCAGCCCCTGGGGAAGGGGGACACGGGGAGGGGGCGAGGGTTGTCAGGGGCATGGGGAGCATGTAGGGGCAGGGGCTGGAGCAAGGGGTGGGCTGAGGGGACACACACACATGTATGAGTGAGGAAATGTAGGGAGGCATCTTGATGACTGAGGTGCTGGGGGGCACTGGGTGCACTGGGAGGTCTGGGGCATTGAGTCTCTGTGGACAGTGGGAGGCCTGGGGGCTCTGGGGCACAGGGACCTTGGGAACATGGGGAGCAGTGGGGTCTGGGGTCCTTGGGGACACGGGGAGCACTGAGGATATGAGGAGTCCTGGGATACTGATGAAATGGTGACAGTGGGAGCACTGGGGACAGGGGAACCGTGGGGCACAGGGTCCTCCGGGACATGGGGAGCACTGGGGACATGGGGAGTCTGGGATACTGATGCACTGGGGACAGTGGGAGCACTGGGGACAGGGGAATCATATGGGGAACAGGGTCCCTGGGGACATGGGGAGTCCTAGGATACTGATGCGCTGGGGACAGGGGAAGCATATGGGGTACAGTGTCCTTGGGGACACAGGGAGCCCTGGGACACGGGGGTCCCTGGGGACATGGGAAGCACTGGGGACACGGGGAGCTCTGGGGACACTGATGCCCTGGGGGCAGGGGAGCCCCAGGGCATGGGGGTCCCTGGGGACACCTGGGGTGTCGGTGACAGCGCGGGGGGTGCCGCAGGGCTGGCGGGGGCCGGGCACTGGTGCACTGCCGGATGGGGCTGAGCCGCTCGGCCGCCACGGTGCTGGCCTATGCCATGAAGGAGTTTGGGTGGCCGCTGGAGCGGGCGCTGCGGCACGTCCGGCACTGCCGGCCCGGCGTCCTGCCCAACCCCGGCTTCATGCGCCAGCTCGACTTCTACCAGGGCATCCTGCATGCCAGGTGGGCGGGGACGGGGGCGGGGCCGCGCATGGTGGGTGGGGCCGGGTGGGGCCACACCCCTTCGGGCGGGGGGGCTTTGCTGTGACCTATGGGGGGGTGCTTGTGTGAACGGTGGGAGGAGCCTGCCATGACCACGCCCCTCACGGGTGGGGTGGGTAGGGCTGTCAATGACCACGCCCCTCGCGGGCGGGGTGGGCGGGGCCTGCCATGGTCACATCCCTCCATTGGGGAGGGTGAGTGAAGCCTTCAATGACCACGCCCCCCCATGTGGAAGGTGGGTGGTGCCTGTCGTGGTCACGCCTCCTCCATGCGTGGTGGGTGGAGCTTCTATGACCACGCCCCCTGTAAATGGGGTGGGGCTGTCGTGGCCACGCCCCACCCTCGCTGAGTAGGTGGAGCTTCTACGGCCACACCCAGCCTGGGGTGCCCCACCCTTTGCGTCTCTGCCCCTGGTGGGGGGGTGGAGCCTGTGGGAGCCCCGCCCTGCCGCGGGGGGGGGCGTGACCCCACGCGTGGGGCGGGGCCAGCCCCTCACACCAGCTGTGTGACAGCCGCCACAGCAGCCTATGGGAGCCCAAGGAGCGGGCAGAAACCACACCAGGGGGGGAGGGCGGGCTGTCCCCGGCCCCCTCCCCGCAGCCCCCCGAGGGGGCGAGTGGGCCGGCGCTGCTGGGGGGCTCCCGGCGCCCCCGCATCTCCCTCTGCGCCGTCATGCGGAGCATCAGCCAGCTGGAGCCCCCCGAGGAACACCCCGAGGAGGAGCCGCTCGCCGGGGAGGTGAGCGCAGGGCGAAGAGGTGGTGTTGGTGTGTGTGTGGGGGGGGGGGGGGGTCGGTCCCGCCTGACCCCCTCCCGCCCCCCATTCGCTGTCCCCGCAGGTGTTTTTGGCCGAGGGGGGTCCGTGGGGGGCCCCCCCGGCGCCGCGGCCCTCCTCCCGGCCCCGCCGCGTCGTGCGCCAGGCCAGCCTGGACGGCGGCCCCGCCCCTTCATGCGGCCCCACCCTCAGCGCTGACCCCGCCCCACAGCCCCCGTCCGCCCCGCCCCCTGCACCCTAGCGTGGGGGCGGAGCCTTCCTGCCAGCATGGGCGGGGCCTGAGCCGGCTGGAGGCGTGGCCAGTGAGCCGGCACCTCCCCTTTCCCCACACACACACGCCCACACCACGGGGGACAGGTGCCGCCTCCCCCCCACGCACTGGGCAGCCCCTCACCGCGCCAGCACTGAGAATAAAGAGTGGAACCGGCTGCCTGTGGCGTGGGCGCTGTGCGGGAGGTGGGGGACAAGCGCGGGGCTCCCCACAGCCTGGGAGGGGCGGGGTATGGCCATCTGCTTGCCATCAGTAGGGGCCAGAGTGAACGAGCAACGCGTCCCGGAGGGGGGGAGTGTCGCAGTGTCACCTCCCCCCCGCGGGGACCCACTCGCTCTGCGCCATCTTGTGCGGCTGGGGCGGGGGGGGGGGGGGTGGGGGACGGGAGACGGGATGCGCATGCGCTATGTGGCAAGAAGAACTACAACCCCCGGCAACCCTTGCGCGGCGGGGAGGGGGGGGGAGGTGTTTTGGCGCATGCGTGCGGGGGCGCCTTCTTGGTTGCTATGGGAATGGAGCGCTAGGCCTGCTTCGGCCCTCCGCGGCCTAGGCCGCGCCGCGAGACCGGTCCCGGGGACCGGCAACGGAGGAGTGAAGCGGGGCAGGGAACCGGCAGCCCGCTGTGGGCGTTAGCGGAGAGTGAGGTGGCAGGGGTTGGCCCCAGGTCACCCGCAGCGGCAGGGGCAGCTCCCAGGGCCGGGCAGGGGCTTACGAGGCCTGAGCTACCACAAGCACCCTCAGCATCGCAGCCTCCCTCGCCAAGCTCCTCCAGTGCATGGCCGTGGCCTACAGGTGAGGGCAAGCCACAGACCGGGCTGCCCTGACAGCCGGGAGGCCCGGCGTGTGAGCACAGCCATGGCTCAGGGATCCTCTACGAGCCTGGAAGAGCCAAGGTGGAGCCGCACAAGGAGCTGGGAGGTTGCACATCACCTCTCCACTGAGGGCCCTGGGTGAGGGAAGATGTCCTGGCCAGAGCCTGCTCCGCTGGGGCTGTTCTGGAGGGGAGCCACCCCATTGCGTTCCCCCTCCGTGACTGGGGGGGCACCCACCAATTTGGGTCTCCTCACCTAGAGAGCTGGTGGAGTGTGGCCAGAACCCTCACTGGCTTGCAGCCCGCCAGGAAAAACACTTGGCTTGAGCAAGAGCCTTGCACTGCTGGGCTCTGCCAGCGCCCTGACCTTTGCTCGGTCCCGTCACGCCTCTGCTGTGGAAGGGGGCTCACAGCAGCAAACTGCGCTCCGTGGGAGTGTGGAAGAGCTGTCAGCCTCCTCAGACCCGTGGGGAAACAGCAGGGAGGTGGGGATGTAGGATGGAGTGAGGGTGGGACAGCATTGCCAAGGGCTGTGCAGGGCCTCCTGCGTGGTTTTTGTTTTTTTTTTTTTTTGGAGAGAAGACAGACCCTGTTTCTTCTGGAAGCCTTCCCCCACTTTCCTGGGGATTGGGGTCATCTTCATCACCACCTGCCTGCTTTTGGGTGCTCTTTGGGGGAGTTTTTTTTATCTTCCTCCCCCCCACTCATCTGCCACTGCGAAGAGCCTGGAAACTTCCCTCATTCCCCCACCCCAAACCTGGGTCCTGGCTTCCAGATTTTGTGACAGCCACTGCCGGACAGGCCAGGAGAGCAGCACCAGTGCAGAGTGGCTCTGCAAATCCCCCACCCCTGAACCCTACCAACACGTGCCCGAGGGCAGAGGGAGTTCTGCCAGGGTGTTCATTGGCAGCCACCAGCTACAGCAGGACCACAGCATGAAAGCTGGATCGGGGAAGGGGTTAGGGTAGAAAAAGTGGGGTGAAGTGTCTCCCCCATCCCGGGACATGGTCTGGCTTACTGCCAGGTCCAGCTCTCCACCGCTCGATTGCAGTCTTGGGATACCACTGATTCATTTTATTGATTAAGCAGCATAGCTAATAAATTAAGTAATCAATAACCTCAATAATTAACAGACACGTCCCATTATTAATTTGCGATTAAACGATTCTGCATGCAGCAAAGCTACTAATTATGGCTCTTAAATCTTAGGAATCCACAGGGCTGAATGACAGCTCTATCACTCCTCCCTCCCCGATGCCTGGAGGTGGGGGAAGGTCCTTTTGGAGTCCCACTGGCCCGGGGGGGCCCATGCTTGCCAGCCCTGGCTCTGCAGGTCAACAGCACTCCAACCCACAGTCACCTGCACCCCTAATATCACAACATCCCTCCTGTACTGACCTTCACCCAATTTTATACCTTATTCTCCATTTTTTCCATTTCTGGGCCCTTTTTGCTCCCCTTCCACCTTCCCTCCTCCACCCAGCCTGCTCCTAGTTACTTTTTCTCCACAGGTCCCAGTTTTGTTTCATCCCTACCGAAATCTGACACGTTTTCTGTTACTCCCTAGCTTTCTGTGGGATTCCTGATGTGGTCACGGATGTGGAGAAGAGGAGAAATCCTGTCTGCAGCTTCGTGACACTGCTGGAGGCCGGGAACAGGCAGGAGCACTGTGGTCTGGAGGTGAGCCCCCACAGCCCACCAGTCCCACTACAATTCCCATGGGGTGCCGTGGCGTGTCACACCGAGGGCCTCTGTGCGGTGACGTCTTCCCTGCAGGCACCTGGGTGGTCAGCGACTCGCGGTCACGGCTCCTCTTTCATCTTCTCCAGGCACGGAAAACGGAAGGACAAACCAACAGCCTTGCCCTCTCAGGTACCAGCGCCGTGTCTACACCCGTGCTTTCTGTCCGAAGGGCTCCCCTCTCCCAGTTTAACCAGTCTCATCAGTGTTACTGGGAGTCCTGCCAGCACTGGCTTCTGGATCTCACCAGCTCCCCCTCGCCCTGCTGTGGGTCATCCCCTGTCCCTTCTCACGTCCCCTCTGTCACGCTTGCTGTGGGGCAGAGCTCTGCTACTCCCCTGTGCTTCCACAACCATGGCTCACCTTTTAGCGGCGGGGGACACCCCAACCTGGGGACCCCGTTGTTCTCTCTCTGTCCCTTTGGTAAGGATCAGTCCCCTCTGCTGGCATGGGGGTGGGGGGGGCAGCAGGCACAGGGTGGGCACCAGGCTCTGCGTGCTGGTTTTCTGAGCCAGAAACCGGGCCTTGCCACAGTCCCTGATGCTCTCTGTCTGTCTGTCTGTCTGTGCCCACTGGATAGTGCCAGCCCCAGCCACCAGCTCCTGACCCGTTAACACGTTAACACCTGCCCCCCCCTCCCCCCCCCAGTTTCTTCACAGCCGGCCACCCTCTGCCTGTGCTACTGGTCAGTACTGGGATGGGACCCTCAGGCAGGGGGTGAGGCTGTGCACCCTCACCCCCTCCCCACATGTCCCCGGCCCCCCCAGCCAGGGTGTCAGCCTGAAAAGAGCTGCTGGGGGGCCAAGGAGGTGCCGCTGCTCGCCCTCCCCCTGGACCTGGAACCCCCGGTGCCGTGGGGGGGGGACACACAGACCTTCCTCTGCCCCTCTTCCCCACCTCCCCCACTGTGGGTGAGCCCCCTGCCCACCTCCCACCCCAGCTCCCTCTCGTGTTTTTCATCATTGCGGCCCGGTCCCGGTGCCCCCACCCAAAGGGGCCACCCACTGAAAGGGGCACCCCCCATAATGAAGGGGGGAGCTAGGGGCAGCCATGCTGCCTGTCTGCCCCAGAGCAAGGGGATCTGTGGGGCAGAGGGATACTGTGGAGGATCTTGGTGGAGGGGGCAGGACAGGACATTGCAGGGTGGCACAGACCTCAGGTGCTCCCAGGGCTGGTAATAAACTATGTGACCAGACAACCTGCCTGTCTCTGGAGGTGGGGGTACAGACCCCTGTCCCCCCATGTGCCCTATAGAAGGGCTTTAACCCCCCACACCCCAGATGCCCCCCTCAGACAGCACGCGGCAGCCCCCCTCCTTCACTCACACCAGCCTTTAATCTGCCCGGTGCCCCCCGAGCTGCGGCACAGCTGCAGACAGGCCTGGGGGGGTAAGGAAACAGGCACGGGGGGCCCCCCCTCCCAGCCCCCCAACTCCTCCCTCCAGTGTGGGGGTGCAGCGGCTCAGAGCTCATACTCATGCCAGAGGCTGTGGGGCACAGTGGAGAGGGGGGGGTCAGTGAGTGCCCGGTGACCCCCCCCTCCTCACCCCTTGTTTTCGATGATGGGAAGGGTGGGGGGAGAGAAAGGGGGGTGCCCGGTGACACACCCCCCCCCCCCATCCCGCACCCACCTGTAGGTGACGTCGGGGTTGTCCCCGTGTTCCAGGAGGGCGTCGCGTACGGGGCCGGGGGGGCTCAACCCCAGCGCCTGCGCCCGCTCCCACCGCTGCAGGCGGGTGATACCTGCGGGAAGGGGCGGGGGGGGTGGTTAGGGGGGGTCCGGGAGGGGACACCCACACACCGGGGGGGGGGGAGGCGGCTCTCACCGGTGCAGGGTCCGTACTCCCAAGTGAGGTCGAAGCGCCGTAGCATCTCCAGGAGATCCTGGACCCGGGGGGACGGCGGCGGGGTGGCCTCGGCGGGCGGGGAGACCCGGACCCGCGGCGGGGGTGGGGAGCAGCCCCTGTCCTTGACTTTGCCCGAGGATCGCCGCCGTCGCCGCCGCGGGAAGGTGTCGGTGATACGGCGGGGGGGTTCCATGGATCTGCGGGAGAACGCGGCTTGGGGGGGGGGGAGGAACCGGGAAACGGGATCGGGAACCGGGCGGCGGCTCGACCCGCCCCAGCCCGGGCGGAAGCGGCGGGGCCGGGCTGGGCTTTGGCGGGGGGGGGGGGACACCCGGCTGTTGTCACCCCCATCCCTGTCACACACACACCACCACCCCCCCCAAGCCGTGACTCACGCCATGCAGCCGTCACCCTTTTGTCCCTCGCAACGGTGTGCGTGTGTGTGTGTGTGTGTCCCGCGGTAAACACAACCGGTGACCCACAGGCGTTGTGCCACACCCCCAGCCGTGGTGACACTGTCCCGGACACACACACACACACACACACACACGCAGACACACGGCAGGTGCCACCAGTGCAAATTTGCCTGTGGTTTTTCAGCCCTCCCTTGGTGCGGAGGGTGTGTGGGGGTGAGACAGGGCTGCAGCGCCTGTCCCAGCACAGAGGGACAGGGTGACTCCTTGGGGGACACAGCTGTGTCCCTTCAGCGGTGACACCCCACCAACAACCCATGTCACGGCTGTAACGGCCGAGAAAACCGTTAGGGGAGGGAGACGCAACCCCTATAGCAACCATCAGAGACTCCCCGTTGCTCTTTGGGTTTGGTTTCCTTTCGCAATGCGGTGGCTTTCACAGTGGGGAAGGAGAAATAGGGGAGGGGGAGGACGTGTGACAGAACTGAGGAGGGAGGACTCAGGGTCCAGCCCTGCCCAGGCTGGGGTTGTGCAGGACGAAGCGGCAAAGCCCGGGCAGCCGTTGGTGGCCCAGTTCCTCCTGTAGCCGCTTCATGGGCCGGTTGCTCGTGACCACGTGCCCGAAAGAGTAAAAACCCCGAGCTTGCGCCCGGCGAGCGGCGAGAGCCATCACGGCTCGCATGTGGCCATGCCGCGGTGTTCTGGCAAGGTGTAGCCGTGGGTCCCCGTCCCAAAATGATCGGTCAGGCTCCAGGAGAGGGGTTGCCCGTTCCTGTCGTACAGGCAGAGGTGGGGGAACAGGCGCAGCAGCTCCCCCAGGTACCGCCGGCTGCGCCTGTTCCCCCCGTAAGGCCACGTTTCGTTCAGCAGATCCACGTGCGCCGGGTCCAGCGAGCCCACCCGCACGCCAGGGTCCAGCCTAATGGGGAGATTGCGGGTTGTCAGTAGGGACTCCCCCCATGCCGTGATGATTATTTTTGGGGGTGGGGGGTGGGGGACGGGTGCTCACCGGGGCTCGGGTATGGTGCTGGGGTCGGGGTGCAGGTAGGTGTAGTAGTCGGAGACCTCTAGCTCGACCCCCTTGGTCCCCGCGATGGCCTGTGACACCGTGGCCACCTCCTCCTGCAGCCCTGGGGATGGTGCTGTCAGGGGAGGGGGAACCCCAGTGCGTCCTGCCCCCCCCAGCACCCTCATTCCTGCTCCCCCCCCCCCCCTTTCTGACACCAGCTGTGCCCTCTCCAGTGTCCCCAGGGCCAACCCCTAACCCCAGTCTCTAGCCCCAGTAGCCCAATCACTGACCCCAGAATGTGCCCAACACCCCGATTCCTGCCCCCAGAACCCCCCCAAGTCCAACCACAACGCACCCCAGTAGCCCCCACTAACCTCATCCCTGTTCCCAGTGCCCCCCATCACCCCCCAAGTCCAGCCCCAATACCTCCAGTGACAGCACCCATCAAACCCTTACCCCCCCACCCCAGAGAACCCAGTACCCCCCAATGCTCCCCAGTGACACCTAGCACCCAAATGCCTTCCCCCCTCCCCCAGCGTCCCCCCCAGCACCCCCAATTCCTTCCACCACTACCTCCGGTTCCTTACCCCCTGTATCACCAATAGCTCTCCCCAGTGTCCCACGCTCCCAGTGCTCCCCAGTGCCCTCCCAGTACCCCCCCCCGGGGCCACCAATGATGTGGAAGGCAGCGTCCCAGCAGGCAGCCGGGGGTCTCCAGCAGCGCCCGGTAAGCGCCCGCGTCCCGGTAGAATGCCGCCTGCATGTTCCTGTAGCAGTCGTCCGCCGGTATCTGTGGGAGCACCCATGGGTGCCCTGAGCCCACCTGGCACGTGCCAGGACATTGTGTGCGTGTGCGTGTCCCCCCACCCACCCCCCCGCCACGTCCCACCGGCCACCTCTCCCCTGGGCCGCGCCAGCACGGCACCGAACTCAGGCCACGAGTCCACCACGACCTCGTAGTCCCCGGGGTTCCCCCGGTTTATGTTCATCACGGCCCCGTGGACCTGCGGGAAAAGGGGTCAGAACTGGGGGGGGTGCAGATTTGGGGGTCCCCAGGGCTCCCCATAGCACCCTGCCCTCACCACCCGCTCCCCATAGGGCCCGGTGGGGTGAAGGCAAAGGGGGCGGTGCCTAAAGCCAGGTTGCCCTCAAGTGGGCGGGGCTACGTGAGGTGGGCGTGGCCGCATCAGGCAAGAAGCCTGGGATTGGTTGTCTCGCACCTTGCCTAGGTTAGGATTGGGCAGCTTGTATAGAGGTCCGGGTGGCGATTGGCTGGTTTGTGTAAGCCTGGACGGGGATTGGCTGGCTCAGAACCAAGCTGGTCTGGGATTGGCCAGGGCAGAGTCCAACTGGGCTGGGGTAGGCGGGCTCGGAGCTGGGTGATGGGCTGTCCTGGACTCGGGACACCCCGGGGGGGGGACACAGGGTGGCACTGGGGGTGACCCCGGGGTCCCATCGCCGAGGGGAAAAGACGGGGTGACAGCAGGGTGCCTGTCATGGCGGGGGTGACAGCGGGGTCCCGTCAGGGTAAGGGACAGGGTGACAGCGGGGTCCCCATCATGGCAAGGGATGGGGTGACAGCAGGGTCCCTGTCACGGCACAGGGTAGGGGTGACAGCGGGGTCCCCGTCACAGCAAGGGATGGGGTGACAGCAGGGTCCCCGTCACCGGCAGGGCAAGGGGCAGGCTCCTCCTCAGGGCCCCCTCCAGGCGCTGCAGCTGGGCCGGGCACGTCAGGATCAGCATGGTCCTGCCGGGAGACCCTACAATAACAGGTGGACAGGACCCCCCCACACACCCCCAAGGCGGGGACCCCATCCCCGACCCCATCCCCGTCCCCCAGCCGCTCCAGCAACTCACCCTGTAGCAGTCTTGGTTCCGTGGGTGACGCTGGTGGGTCCCAGGGCTGCCACCAGCCGTCATGGACCAGTGAGTGTCCCCTGCCCCGGGGCGGGGGGGTGGCCCCATACAGGGTGGGGGCAACGGGCAGGGTCCATCCCGCCGGGCAGCAGGCATGGGGCCAGCACTGCCCTCCCCTGCGGCCTCCCGGGGTCACCCTGCCCCACAAGTGCCAGCACCCCACGGCCCCGCCAGCCTCAGTGCCCCCCCCGCCGTGCCCCACGGCTATTCGGTGTTCCCCCCCCGCCGCGACCCACGGCCACGGCGCCATGCTGATCCTGACGTGCCCGGCCCACCTGCAGCGCCTGGAGGAAGCCCTGCGGAGGAGCCTGCCTGCCACTCTGCCGGTGACGGGGACCCCGGGGACCCCTTGCCTCCCCCCAAACCCACCGGCTGGTGACAGAGACCTTGGGGACCCCTCTACATCCCCCCAAACCCACCCAGCCGGTGATGGAGACCTCAGGGACCCCACCATGTCCCCCTAACCCCACCCCCCTGGTGACATGGACATTGGGGACCCTCTTCCTCCCCCCAACCCCACCCTGCTGGTGACGGGGACCTTGAGGACCCCTCTGTGTCCCCCCAAACCCTGCCAGTGACAGGGACCCCAGGGTGTTCCTGACCCCCGCACTGACAGGCTGGCAGCACCCAGGGCACAGCCTGTCACCGTGGCAGGTGTGTGTGTGTGTGGGGGGGACACAGAGGGACCCCTTGTGTGTCCCCCCCCCAGCACTGACCCTGTCCTGCAGGTCCTGGGGGCCGTGATGACGGTGGCCCGGGGGAACCCGGCTGCCCACGAGGTGCTGGTGGACTCCTGGCCCCATTTCAGCGTCGTCTTGACCCGCCTGCGTCCAGAGGTGCTGCTTCGGGTGTCCCCCCGCCCCCAGCCCTGACAGCACCCCACATGCCATAGAAATGAGGGGGGGGGACACACACACATACCTGTGCGTCCCCGCTCCCTGCCACCCGCCAGGAACACAAGGACCCCGGGGACTTCTACACCAACCAGCTGACGGTTTATTACCGGGACGAGGGGGCTTGGCGGGCACTGCTGGGGGGCACCGAGGCGGTGGGCTGGACCCAAGCCTTCCAGATACAGGGTGAGCCTGGCAGGGGGTTCGGGGGGGGGGCTGTAGGGCCACGCCCCCCCTCACTCCGTGTGTCCCCCCACCCCCAGGGATGCAGGAGGGGATGTACGAGGCCGTGCGGGAGGCGGTTGGTGCCAAGGGGCTGCGGTTGGAGACGTATCGGTACCAGGCGCTGCTGAGCCCCCGGCCCCCCCAGCCCCGCGGGCAGTGAGTGTGGGGACACGGTGGCAGTGAGGGGGGGGTCACGTCCCTGGGTGACATGGGGGGGGGGGGTGGGGTCCTTGAGTACATCCTTGGGTGGTGCAGGGGTCTCAGTCACATCCCTGGGGGGCATGGGGGTCCCTGAGCACATCCCTGGGTGGCGTGGGGGTCCCCAATCCCATCCCCAGGTGACAGGGGTGTCCCCATTCACATCCCTGGGTGGCACAGGGTCCCCAAACACATCCCCAGGTGACAGGGGTGTCCCCAGTCGCGTCCCTGGGTGACATGAGGGTCCCCAAGCACATCCCTGGGTGGCACAGGGGTCCTTGAGCACATCCCTAGGTGACATGAGGGTCCCCCAATCCCATCCCCGGGTGACCCCAGTGGGTCCCCAATCCCCTCCCTGGGTGCAGCAGCTCCCCCATGCCACTCCCGCTGGGAGAAAAGGGGGGTGGTGCCCCCAACTCCTGCCCCCCCCAACCCCCCCCCAAATCTCTCCTCTCTGCCCCATGCCAGGGTGCCACCCGGCCTCCGCCTGTCCCCCGTGTCCCCCTCCCACATCTCGCTGCTCAACGCCACGTGGGCCTGGGGGGGCAACGCCCGCAGCCGGCGGTTCCTGGAGGGGCTGGTGCGGTCCCTGCCCAGCGCCTGCCTGCTGACACCCCAGGGGCACCCCGTTTCCTGGAGCCTCCTGGATCCCCTGGGCTGCCTGAGCCATGGCTACACGTTGCCGGCTTGGCGCGGGCAGGGCCTGAGCGGGGTGACACTGGGTGCCCTGGGCCGGCACCTGTATGCCCGCGGGTTCCCCATTTATTGCGGGGTGCTGCCCCACAACACCCCCTCGCAGCGAGCCGTCCGCGCCGTCGGCTTCCTGCCCCAGCCTGGCACCTTCTACACTTTGGTGGTCACTCACCCCTCCCAGTAATGCCCAGGGGGATGGGGATATGGCGGGGGACACACACACACACATCCAAAGCCTTGGGGATGGGGTATCGGTTGGTTTTGGGGGGGGCTGGATGTCCCCAGGATGGGGGTTTGAGGACACCCGTGAGCAGAGGAGCCATCCACGACAGGGTAACAGGGGATAAAGTGGGGTTACTTGCCCCCCCCACCCAGGGAGGGAAAACCCCGACACTGAGCTTGGTCTGGGACAGCTTCCCCCTCCTCCCCGTTCACTCTGGCCCCTACTGATGGCACCAGGCTCCTTGGGCCCCCCCGCCATGTGGCGCGGGGGCAGGGGCGCTGGAGAAAGGCTTTTATTTGTTCATATACAAGAATAGATCTTCTGCAATAAATACCCCAATAAATAACATCTCCAATAAATAAACACGCATAGACGCACCGGGACAGCAGCCCTGCGGCCCCGCCCCTAGCCCCGCCCCAAGGGGGGGTGGTGATCTGTGGGTTGCTAGGCACCGTGGGAGAGGCGGGGCTTGGGTAACGGAGCGGGCCTGTGTAAGGAGGCGGGGTTTGCTACACAGGCTGGTGGGCGGGAGGGGTGGAGCCTATTGCTCCCGGGCGGGGCTTGCTGCTGGGCAGGGCGGGGCTTGCTCAGGGGGGATTGGTCCTTTTTCAGGGGTGGGCGGGGCGTTCACCCACCCTGGGGGTGGGGCTTATTGCTGCCGCGGGGCGGGGGGAGGAGCCTGCTGCCCTCCCCAGCCCCATGGTGTGGGGACAGCCCGAGGGGACAGGGCACGGAGGTGGGGGCATGTGGTGGCTTTGGTGGCACTTGGGGACAGGGGCCCCGTGTCAAGGCACAGCGTGGGGACAGCGGGGCCGTGGGGTGGCTTTGGTGGCACTTTGGGGTCAGGAGTCCTATCTCTTAAGGCACAGCGGTGCTGCAGAGGGGACATGGGTGGCTTTTGGTGGCACTTTGGGGACAGGGGCCCCATCCTTTAAGACCGTGTGATGATGGTGGGGTTGTGAGTTGGCTTTGGTGGCACTTGGGGTCAGGAGCCCCGTCCCTTAAGGCACAGCTTGGTGATGGTGTGGGGGGGACACGACATGGGGTCTGTGGTGTCACTTTGGGGTCAGGAGTCCTATCCCTTAAGGCGCTGTGATGATGGAGAGGGGACAAGGGTGGCTTTGGTGGCACTTTGGGGTCAGAAGCCCCATTTCTCAAAGCACACTGCTGCTAGAGAAGAGACAAGAGTGGCTTCGGTGGCACTTGGGGGTCAGGATCCCTGTCCCTTAAGGCACTGTGATGATGATGGGGCTGTGGGGTGGCTTTGGTGGCACTTTGGGGTCAAGACCCCCATTCCTCAAAGCACACTGGAGCTGGAGCGGGGACAATGGTGGCTTCGGTGGCACTTTGGGGTCAGGAGTCCTATCCCTTAAGACATAGTGGTGCTGGAGAGGGACAGGGGTGGCTTTTGGTGGCACTTTGGGGTCAGGAACCCCCCATCCCGCAAGGCACAGCGAGGTGGCGGTGGGGACGTGCAGGTGGCCCATCGGGGCGAGGAGCCCCACCCTGGCGAGGCGGGGCGGGTGCTGTTTTTTTTTGGGGGGGGGGGTGGTGATGGTGGGGGGCAGAATCTCAGAAACCCCTCGCCTCCGACGCAGCGTGACCACAGCGGGCGGCACCTTCTTCTTGAGGCGGTTGAAGTCCTTGGCCGAGCGCCACAGCCAGGTCTGCAGCTCCTTCAGCAACCAGAAATCATCCATTTTCTTGAGGAAATCATTGGGGGCGACGGCGGCGCCGGGAGGGGCGGAGGGTCCGGCGGGTAACGGGTAACCCAAAGACGACATGACGCCGGCGATGCTGAGCACCAAGCCTTGGAGGCTGGAGCAGAAATGGCCCAAACGGTGCCGCAGCTCGGCCGTGCCCGTTTGCCCGTCCAGCGCCCGCAGGTAGCAGAGCAGCCGGCTGTAAGCCCGGTAGTTGGCGGCCAACCGGGCGTTATCGGTCAACCCCCGCCACAAATCCAAATCCACCGTGGCGCTGGGGACCCGCTCGGCGCGTGCCAGGCGCGGGGGGTTGAAGTCGGGTTCGTTGAAGGGGGGGCCCAGGTAGTTCAGCTGTAAGGGAAACAAAGGGGTGAGTGGAAGGGGTGGAGGTTGTCGGGATTTTGGGACACACACACACACCCACGCTGAGGGGGTGGGTTGCCACGTCTTTGCGCCCACCATGTTTCCTGTCGCGGTGTCCCCAGTTTGGATGTGCCCTGTCCCAGGCCTCTCCTGCCCGTCACGTCCCGCCACCCACCGTGTCCCCACTCTCCATGTCCCCCGGGTGCGCTTACCCGGCTTATCGCAGGTCCCCGTGTCCCTCTCAACCCACCCACCACGTCCCCAGGCTCCATGTCCCACCCCCATCCCGTGTCCACCACGTCCCCTTCCATGTCCCTGGTCTCCATGCCCACCACGTCCCCAGTCCCATGTCCCCACACCCACATCCCATGTCCCCTGGGTGGACGTGCCCACCATGTCCTACGTCCCCCAGTTAGACCTGCCCACCACGTCCCATGTCCCCCAGTTGGAAGTGACCGCCACGTCCCATGTCCCTAAAGTGGATGTGCCCACCATCTCCCTCGTTCCTCAGTTAGACGTGCCCACCATGTCCCACCTTCCATGTCCCACGACCCCCAGTTGGACGTGCCCACCACGTCCCACATCTCCCATTCTCCCACCCTTGTCCCCAGCCCCGCACATCCCATCCCCATCTCCTCCCCGCCACCACCCACCTCTCGCACCCACAGCTCCAGGCACCCATCAGTGGGCCCTTCCCCTACCCCCCACCCCACGGCCGTGCCACCCTCGTCACCCACGTGCCGGCACCGCCGGGGACACGTCAGGGCAGAGATGGGGAACCCCCCCCCGGGCCGGCGGGCAGGGAGAGGCACCCGGGGCCGATGAGACATTTCCGTGGCCGCCGGCGTGGGTGCAGCCCCACGGCCCCGCCGGGGAGGGCGGGTGGCACCGGGCGAGGGCGTGTGGGTGCAAACACGTCAGCGGTAACTGCAGGGCGTGTTACGGCACACGCATGTCCGGGGAGTCATGGGGGGGGGGGTGTTTGGCAAGGAGGCGCCTTGTGTGTGCACAGGGATGCGTGTGAGCTAGACACACACACACACACACGTACATGGGCAGGCACATGGGTGTACACGCATACATGTATGTGCAGGCATGCATGTGCAGGCACACGGATGGGCGCACGCACGAGTGTGCAGGCTGTTGTACTGGGGCACATGTGCACATGTATGTGCGGGCACACGTGTGTGGGCACACGGAGGTGTGTGCAGATGGGCATGCAAGGCACACCAATGCACATATGTATGTGCAGGCATGCGTGCGTGCAGCTGCACTGATGCACACGTACACGTGCAGGCACTCCAGTGTGCATACACACGTACAGACACACACACACGGGCGTGCAGACACACACGAACGCAGGCGCAGCAAGGCACAAGCACATATGTATGGACAGGCACATGTGAGCAGGCACAGTAACACACACACACGTATGTACAGGTATGCATGCATGCGGCTGCACTGATGCACACCTACACACATATGTGCAAGCACACCGATGCTCACACATGTATGTGCAAGCACATACATGTATGTACACGCACACCAATGCTCACACACGTGCAGCCACCCCCCGTGCACTCGCACACGCATGCATGCCCTCACCGTGCTGCTGCCCACATTACCCCCCCCCCCCCATGCCACCATGCCCAGGGGGTGCGTTGGGGACACACACACACACCCCTCTGGTGGGGGTGCACCCCATCGTGGGGGACCCCCAACCACCCACCTCATCTCCCAGGGCCGACGGGTGGTTGAACGGGCACCCCCCCCCAGTCCTCCCTGGGTGCCGTGGGGTGCGGGTGGGGGGGGGGATGCAGGGTGAACCGCCCCCCTCCCCTTACTCACGTAGGTGCCGGCGAGGGTGCGGAGCTGGTGCTCCAGGTAGCGGGTCAGGTCGTAGGTTTTTTGGATGGACTGGCCGGCGCCCAGCTCCTCGGTGCAGTTCAGGGCCGGCAGCGCCGGCAGGTTGCAGAGTGCGGCGCAGAGGAAGGTGAAGATCCCCCAAGAGTCTCCTGCGGGGACACAGCGTGGGGCAGGGGGGTGTGTGTGTACATAAATTTGGGGGTGTGGAGGGGTAGGGGGCACCTCTTCCCACCCCTGAGCTTCAGGTGATAGGGATACCCCCAGCCGCGGGGAGGAACCCCCAGCACGGCACTGCTGAGCCCCCCCCTTCCCCGTGTCACACCCTCCCCCCCCCCCCCACTCATGGGGTGACCCAACTGCCCGTGGGGAAACTGAGGCACAGCAGGACAACGCGCAGAGGGTCACAGGGGGCAGCGGGACCTGCCACAGCTCACGCTTTGGCACGGCCGCGGCGACGCCGTGAGCCCGGAGCGATGCTGCCGGCACAGCCGGGCGGCGGGGACCCCCCGCTTTGCCCCACGGACACCCCGCACCCCCCCTCGTGTCCTTCCTCCCCCCCAAGCCCCGGCTCCCCTCTGCGCGCTCCCGCCCGCGGGCTGCAGCAACAATCCTTTATATGGTCTGGAGCGAGCGCGGCTCCCGCCGGGACGGCACGGCTGGGTTATATTTGGCTCCGACAAGTCCCCCCCCCTCAATGCCCGGGGTGGGGTGGGTGTCCCGCACCGAGCGGGGACCCCCGGCCACCCGCACCCGGGTCTGGGGGGGATGATGAGAGGATGGGTGGGGGGGAGACGACACACACATGAGTGGGTCAGAGCCCCTCGAGGTGGGGTGGGGGTGTGGGGGTGACCTTTGCCGGAAACCGCCGAGCCGGGTCCCCGTCATCGGGCCTGACGTCAGGGCAGCCCCGTCAGCCGTGCAAAGGTCGCGGTCGTGCGAAGGCCGAGCGGCACCTCTCGGCGCGCCGCAGCCCCGGGGCTTCCCGGCAGCCAATCCCCCCCCCCTCCCCGCCCCGGCTCCCTGTGACAGGGTGTCCCCGTGTCCCCCCCCCTCCAACCCCCCCGGGTGTGAGGCCGGCGGGAGGCCCCGCGGTGCCCTCGCGCGTCAGCACTCCCCATCACGGTGGGAGCGGCCCGAGCGCCGGTGACGCACGAGGGTCCTGGGGGACACCCCGGGTCTGGCTGTGCCGGCCCCGGCACGGCGAGGACCGCCGTTTCCCAGCGGCGTGTGGGTGTGCAGCTCGCCGGCGGGTGTGCGACATCCTGCACACACGCCTGTGGTACGCCCTGTGGGCGTGCAGCCCGGCACACGCCCTGGCGATACGCCCTGCGGGTGTGCAACAAGCTGCTCACACCTGCAATACACCCTGTGGGTGTGCAACACAGCACATGTGCTGGGGATGCAGCCTGCGGGTGTGCAACGCGCTGCACCGATCTGTGATGCACCCTTCAGGTGTGCGACACGCTGCTCACGCCTGTGATACAGCCCGTGGGTGTGCAACACAGCACACACAGCGGCGATACACCCCGCGGGCGTGCAACAAGCTGCTCACACCTGTGACGCACCCTGTAGGTGTGCAACACGCTGCTCATGCCTGTGCTATACCCTGTGGGCGTGCAACACACTGCTCACGCTGCAATACACCCCCGGGTGTGCCACAAGTTGCACACACCTGTGACGCACCCCGTGGGCGTGCAACACAGCACACACGCTGGCCATACACCCCACGGGTGTGCAACACATGGTGGGGCCGTGCAGCACCACGCCATGTGTGGGTACTGGCCGCCCCATCCAGGCGGTGCCGTGGCCCCTGCGGGAGCGTCAGGTCCCTCGTGTGCGTGGGATGGGCGGTTTGGTTTTGGGGTTTGTTTTTATTTTGGGGGGGGTGTCACGCCGCAGTGACTCACCCGCCCCCGGGGTGTTTGCTTTGGCTGAGCCCCGGCACCGCTGGGCTTGGCCGGACCCTCGCCCGCCGCCGGCTCGAGTTTCCAGAGCGGGATTTACACCAGCCCCGGTCATGCCGCAGCCAAACCAAACACGGGGGAGCCGGGCCGGGGGGGGGGGATGCAGCAGGGACACCGGGGCTGGCACGGAAGGGACAACGATGGAGCCACTGACGGCTCCCGGGCAGGTGGCCGGGCCACGGGGTGGATGAGGATGAGGAGCACGAGGATGAGGAGGAGGGGGAAGGGGATGGAGAGGTGCCGGGTGGAGGCGGATGGTTGAGGGACGCACGGCCCGGCGGTGGCACAGGCGGTGCGGGCGGCACGGCAGGGCTGGCGGCCAGTGCGTGGCAGCAACGGTAGCCACGCACAGCCACGGTGGGTAGCCCCAGCTGTCCCTTCGGGCCACCCCGGTTCACAACGACACGACGCCGGGCGGAAAATGTCCGGGCACCGGCACAGACAATGGCGGCGGCGGCGGCCCCGGCGGGGAGGAGGCGCGGGGCCGGCACAGCTGGATCCCGGTGACGTCGGAGAGGAAGAGCCCGAGGGTTTCAAAACCGGCCCTGGAGCCCGGCCAGGACGTTCCCAGCCCACGTAAGCAGCTCACGGCGTGGCTGCCCGCGGTCACCCACCGGGCCCCGGTGGCAACTGGGAGGCGGGGGGGGGGGGGGGGACACAGAACCGGCTACCCCCCCCCTCCTTCACCCTCGCCACCACCAACAGCACCCCGGGGGCACCCATGGGTGAGCGGCCGCTTGCCGCGGTGCCACCGGGCATCCCCAGCGCACGTGGCGGTGGGGACGTCGCTCCCCCACCAGCAGGACCCCTGTTTCCCCCCGCTCCTCCTTCCTCCCAGTTCCCCCCAGTACCCCCACAGCGGCGCAGGCGGCCGGCGCTGGCCAGACCTCCCGGCGAGCAGCCGAGGCGGGAGCGCAGCCGCCGTGCCGGGTGAGCTGTTTTCCGGGCATTCTGTGGGCAGAGACCACAAACCGCCCCGGAGCCGCTTTCCCGAAACCCTCGTGGCAAAGCGGTGCCCGCCGCGGGGGTGGCAACCGGGGGACAGGGACAAAGGGGGGACACAGGGACCACCACCCCCACCCGCCCCCCCCCTCGCCGCGGAGCCCTCGGGGGCAGCGGATGAAGCCAAAGCGGCCCCGTGGCCCCTGACACGGCGGCGGGAGTTGCCGTATCTGATGGGCCGGGTTCCAGCCGAGCCCCGTCCCACCCGCGGCGTGCGTGCGAGAGAGCCGAGCCCGGGCGGTCCGGCGGTGGCCAGGGGTGACCGTGACACTGAAGACAAAGTGGCCCTGTCTGCAGTGGCCACCGCTCGCCCGTAACCCCGACCGGCAGCGCTGAACTCATCCCGGGGCGGCGGGTGGCAGCCAGGCTCTGCCCAACCCTTCCTCCGTGGGTCCTGCCCACAGCTCCCAGTGCCCACCAGTTGTCCCCCCTCCGCCCCCCCCCACAGCGGCCCCGCAGGGCTCCCAGCGAGCGAAGCCCCCGCGCCGAGTGTTTACATCCTGTCTCCTCCGTGTGTTTATAAACGCGGCCGTGCGCGGGAGACTCCGGCGAGGCCGTAATTAGCTGGGCCTGGATTTCCCATCCGGCTTCAGCGCGATGGAAACACCCCCACCGGCAACTTGGGGGGGGGGGGGGGGCTTCCCCCCCCCACTCTAATCCCAACCAGACCCCATCACCCTGCATGCACAGCCAGCCTGGCCATGGGCACGGCCCCCCCACTCCCCCAGCCAGAGTCACGGGTGTTTCAGCAGAGTTGGGGACCCCCGGTGCCAACCCCCCCTCCCCGGGGGGGACGCCGGCTCCTTCTCCATCTCGCCTCCAGAACCCGCTGCCAGCGCCGGTATCTCCCCCGCTTTGGGGGGGTGGTGCTGGGACACACACACACACACCCCAGCAGCTCAGTGTGGACCTGAGCTGGCTCTACATGTGTGTGTCGTGTGTGTGTGTGTGTCCCCCCCACCTCAAAACTCAGGACACCTCCCATCACCCAAACGGCAATTCACCAAATGTCCCCGCCGTGCCGGGACAAGCGCATCCCCACGCGCCTGCCCGACATTGGCACTTGGAGCGGGGGGGGAGCAGACAAGGGACCACCCCGTGCAAGGGCAAACGGGGTGTCAGCCCCCCCTCCTCGAGGCAGAGGTAGGAGCCGGGGGGGGGGGGGGGCGGGGGGGTGGTGTGTGTGGTGATTTATGGAGCTCTGTGCCACTTAGCAGGGCATAAATCTCCCCCCAGGCCGGCCCTGTAAGCAGAGCCCTCCGCATTTCCCCTCGGAGGCTGCTGGCAGGCTGCGCCTAATTCAGCCCAGATGTGTGCCGCCACCGTGCCCCGGCGCAGGCTGCTAAATAGGCGCGGGGACACCGGTGTCACCGAGTGTCCCCGAGCCTCGCCAGGGCTGGAAAACTGGGGCCGCCGCTGGCTGTGGATACCCCAAAACCAGGAGCTCGCGGCTCCCCCCGCCGCACCGGACTCAGCGTCCCCTTCCCGTTCCGGCACCGGTCACTGGTTCACTAAAGGCCCCGCGACACCGGCTCCGTGGCCCCGGCAGCGGGTGGGAAGGGGAGAAGGAAAAGGGTGAGGGAGGGCGACGGGGATCCCGGCCTCGCTTTTCCGGTTCCGGCGCTCGCCCCGGTTTTGCCCGTCCTGCGTCACGGCGGCAGCGCAGGAGCTGGAGCCGAACCCGGCGCCGGCCTCGTGCTGCCCCGGTCTCACCGGGTGGGAGCCCGGGGAAACTCGTGGCACCCACGGTTTGACCTTTTAAGGGTGTTTTTCCAACGTTTTCCCGGTCCTTTCTGGGTGAGGAGCCTCCGAGCCCGGTGTGCCACGGGGCCGGCCAGCCCCCCGACCGTCCCGGCTCTCCCGGGACCCCCGAGGCGGCCGCTCGGACCGGGGGAACAAAACCGTCCCGCAGCCGCAGGGAGAGTCCCCTCTGGAGAGCGACATTTCCCCGGGACCCCAAAACCCCGCCGCCATCTCCCAGAATAATCTCGCCCGCTTCGGCAAAGGCTTTCTCAGGCAAACCCCCCCAAATCCAGCCCTCGGGCAGGAAAAAGAATTTTTCCTGCTCCCCAAATCCCAGCGACTTTCATTTTCCTCCCTTCTGTCAGTCCTGGGGTTTAATTCTCCGTGCTCAGCGGCGGTTCCCTCCCTGGTAATCACAAACATGCATGGAAAAGAGGGAACGAGAGAAAGGGAAAAAAAAAAAACAACAAAAAAACAACTCTCAAAAAAAAAAAAAAACCTAGAGAGGGGAAAGTCTTAAATCAATCCCAAAGCCAGACAGACGTTTTAATCACATCAAATTAAAATCAGCAGTGGCTCGGAAAGGAAAAACCATGGCAGGCAGAGCACAGGCAGCCCCCCGCCCCAGCCCCGGCCGGCAGCGCCCGGCGCCTCGGTCTTACCTGAGAGCTCCCCAGCAACATTTAGCATAGTCGGGGTGCAGGGTGGGGTTGGGGGGCAGAAGGCGCAGAGGGGGGGCGAAAGGAGCCCGAAATGGGGGCTTGGCTCTTGCTCCGTGTCCCGAGCAGCCGGCCGAGCCCGCCTGCTCGCCTCTGCCCTGGCTCGCTTGCTCACTTGCGTTCGCTCGGGGTTTGGTTTTGGGTTTGGTTTTGTTTTTTTTTTTTTTGGTTTTTTTTTTTTTGGTTTTCAGTTTTGGGTTGCTTTTCAGTTTGTTTGTTTGGGTTTTTTGGGGGATTCTTTTTTTTTTTTTCGCTTTTCCTCTCTCTATTTGTTTGGGTTGGTGATCGCTTGGGTGTTAGGTGGAAAAACCCCAAGCTGTGCGGGTCGGGTGGGTTTTTGGTGTGCGAGTGTGTGCACGGTTCGCACCACACTCCGGCTGCCTCGCTCGCCGCCTTTCCCCCTTCCACCTCCCTTGATTTGCTCTTTTGATTGGTGTCCAGGAATGCAAGAATAAAAAAACGCGAGCTCGCATACACCCTCTCCAAGCTGCTGCCTCCCTTCTTTGCCTTTTTTTTTTTCCTTTTTTTTTTTTTTTTTTTTCAAATTTCAAGTGTTAAGCAGAACCAGGTTGCTTTCAAGAATGTATTTGATGCAATCGTACACAAGAGCGGGCTCCATTCATTCCCTCCCTCTCCCCCTCCTTGGCCTTTTCCCCCCCCAGTTCCTTTTCCCATCCCCGGGGTCCCAGTACTGGGGTAGGGGTGGGGAGTCTGGAGCCGAGCCCCGGCTCCGCAGAAGGCAGTTGGAAGGAAAGGGGGTCCAGTCGGGCAGAATAAATGGGACCCCCCCGCTTTCTCCCTCCTTTCGCCCCCCTTCCCCTCCCCGGTTCTGGCTCCTGCACGGCTTTTGTTAGTGGCAGCGGTGGGGCCGGTACCGGGGCCGGTACCGGAGCGGGGGGGGGGTTACCGGGTGGGGGGGTATCTCCTACCTGCTCGTAGCTCCATGCGGGACAGGCGCGGGGCGGTGGATGCGTGGTCGGGATTTCCCGGGTAGGCAGGCAACGGTCCCGCACACCGGACCGGGACTACGGCTCCCATTTGCCGGTCGGAGCCTTTCTCGCCTCTTCTCCTCCCGACGTACAGAGCCGCCGCACGCCGAGAGCCCGGTCCCCCGGGGGGGGGCGGTGGGGGGGGTCCGGGAAAGGAGAAAAGGGGTGTGTGTGTGTGTTGGGGGGGGGGGGGGAGTGTGGGGAAAAAACACGGGGCGAGGTGCGGCGGGAGCGACTTTTCTCACCGCCCCGCAGCGGGGTTGGGGTGAAGGGGGGGGTGAAGAAGCGGGATGGCGGGGGGGGGTGGCGTGGGGTGCCAGCTTGCCCCCCCCCCCCCCCCCCCCGGGCGGGTAGGGGAGAGGTGGGAGCGGGGAGGGGCGGGTAGAGGGATGGGGAGGCGCAGAGACAGGCGGGCAGGCAGCGAGGGACGGCCGGTGGCGGGACGGGCAGGGGCTCCTCGGCAAAGAGGAGGGGGGGTGCTCCCCGGGGAGTGAGGGGGGGGGAAAGGGGGCGAGGAGACACCCCCCCTTCCCCGCCTCAACCCTGCTGCCCCACCAGGATGGCGGCAGGTGAGCGGACACGGTGAGAATTGGGGGGGGGGTGGGGGGGGTGTGCAGCCGTCGGGGCCCCAGAACTGGAGCCCCTGGGAGCAGCGGCGGCTCAGCTCCGCTCCCATCGCACCGGCTGCGGGGGGGACACTCTGCTTGTCCCGGTGTCCCCCCCCTCCCCAGCCAGGTCCTGTTGTCCCCACGGCCAACGGCTTCCCAATTAACTTCCCCCCCACCCCGGTGCCCGTGGGGATCTTGGCAGTGACTGCAGCGTTTCTCACAATCCACTCGGGGTGAGTGGGGTGGGAAGCCGGGGTGAGGGCAGAGCCCCCCAGGGCCAAGCGTGGTGTGAAAACCCCCAAAACGCAGCAAGAAGGGAGAGGGAGGAAGAGGGGGGGTGATCCGACAGCCAGACATGCCCCCCTCCCGCACCCCATTCCTTCCCCTCGTGACCCACATCCACGAGTGGGTGCTGCCATGGAGGCAACACATTCCCCCCCCACCCCCCACCGTGGGCAGGGGAAAGTGGAGGGGTTCTCTCTCTCTTGGCGATGAGGGGGGGAAACGTGGTTGTCGCCTGAGCTGGCTCCCCCCAAAAAAAAAAAAAATAGAAAAGGGAAAAAAAAAAAAAAAAAAAAAAAAGAAAAGCTTTGTTTAAAACAAAGGGCCGGCACTGCCGGGGAACGCCGGGAAGGGCCGGGAGGTAAAAGGCAGATTTGTTTCCACTCCAGCCCCCCAGCCCTGGCCAGGTCTGAGCCCTCCCGGCTCCTTTGCTGGCAGCGATCGCATCCTCCCGGCTTTCTCCAGGGCACGGAGCAGTCTTTCCCCAAATCCCTAAATTCAGTGCTAAACCCAGCCCCCCTATCCCCCCTCCGCCAAGGTTTAGGGATCCCCCTAAGGAGGTGGTGGTGGGACAGCCCCCCACGCCAGGATGGAGCTGCTGGGGAAAAGCAGCGGCTCGGCAGAGGGAAGGTGCCGTGGTTCACCGGCAGTGTGCCGGAGGGCTGGGGGGTTGGGGGCTGGGGGGTCCCCACCTCCACCCCTGCTCGCCCGGCATGGGGCCAGCCTCTCCGCTCCGCTCCCCCAACCGTGGGGCAGGGTATCTGGTTTCCCTCCCCAAGCAAAACAGTCCCTGCCAGCAGCGTGGAGCAGTTGGGAAAAGTCGTTTTCAGGTCCCTGGAGGGGGCTGGAGGGGGGGCTGGTGAAGGGGGGGGTGGGGGGGGCTCTGCAGCATGGTCAGGGCTGCCAAAGTGGCTGCCCGCATCGGGGAACGCTGCAGGGGTGGGGGGGGACATGACATCAAGTCCTGCCTGGCCAGGCAGCAGCTCGTCATTGCCCTGTCCCCTCCCCAGAAGGGCAGCGCTGAGGTTGGTTTTGGGGAGTTTTCCAGCTCGGCTGACGCTGGGCCAACACCTGATTGAAGAGGAGGAGGAAGAAGAGGAGGAGGCGGAGGAGGACAACACAGCCAGCCGCCATGGCACGAGCCCCCCGCTGCCAAACCCAGCAGCCCCGTGGCAGCCCCCTCGCCCAGCCAGCAGAGCTGGTGAGTGAGACCCTCTGCCCCCACTGGTGCCTTCCTCACCCCCTGCGTGGGTGAGGCCACGTCCCACTCTGCCCTCGGGGACCACGTCACCGGCAGCGCTGTGGGCAGCTGACCTCACCTTCGTCCCCACCCCAGGCGGCGTGGGTCCCACGGCCGGCGCCGCGGCTCGGCCCGGCCTCCCACTGCTGACCTTTGCAGCGGACAGCGCATTGCCTGCCCACCCACCCACCCACCCGTGGCCCCACGAGGTCCTACCTGACCCTTCCGCCGTCCCCAGCTCCGTGCCCGTCACATCCCGGGGCTGCACCGCTGCCCTGGGCTGCCAGGAGATGGAGGAAGGAGAGAAAAACAGGTTGCTGAGCGCCCACAAAATTGGCACCAGGGAAGGGTGTTAGCCCCAAACCATCTGTAGCCTCCCCAAACCGCGAGCTGGGTGCTCAGGGTGTTACCCCAGCTCCTCGGGGACCTCCGTGGGGATGCAGCCAGGGGATGTCTCAGGGTACGGAGCAGTGATTCAGACGGCAGCAGCAGGCGCCTGTCCCCTCCCGCTGGGCAGGGAGCAGGAGCCCAGCTGTGTCCGTCTGTCTGGCCGCGCCACTTGCCTGGGCAAGGGCACCGCGCCATGTGCTTGGGAAGGAAAACTCTCGGGGTAAACCAAGGAGCAACCGGCGCTGGGAGACAGCCCCGAGGTCGCTGGGTGGGAGGGGACACCCAGGGACAGTGGAGAAGGTGACAGAGATGAGGGTGCTTGATCCCGGGGGTGGGCTGAGCCCGGGGGTGCCAGAGCCCACCGAGGGTTTGCCAGGCTTCTCCTCCCGGTCCCGTATCCAGCCTGGTCCCTGGTGCCTCATCAGCGCTGGCTCGGGGCGGCCAGGGGAAGAGGGAGGGGTGCGCGTGGCTTTGGCCACCGCTGAGGTGTGTGTGTCACGACCGCAGGCAGCTGCGTCCTATCCACAGCCCCATAAAACGCCGAGCCCCGAGGCCAGAGCCCCTCTCCTGGGGATGGCGGCTCCAGAGGAGCCCGGCTGCTGTTCAAGAGCTGGAACGGACGCTTGCACACAATCCCATCCTCCTCCTGGGAGGAAGGGGCCGGTAGCCAGTGCTTACCCCAGGGGCGGAGGGAACCAGATCCAGGCGACCCTGGGGGGCTGGACCCCCAACCCAGGCCAAGGCAGACTGGGGAGTCCCCCCTGAGCCCCACCACATGCAGGCGGCTCGGTACAGAGGTCGAAAGTTTGTGTACCTAGAGGGGGGAACGCACTGCCGAGGGTGGAGGGGGGGGGGGGGCATCAGGTCCAAAATCCTGGCTGTGGAGAAGCGCTGAGCACCAGCAGCACACCTGAGATGGTGAAGAGGAAGAGGAGGAGAGGCCTGCAGCTCCATGCTCCCTGCCTCCCCCCCGCCCAGCTCTTTTCAGGTGCCAGCCTCACTCCACAGGCTGCATATTGGGGCCACCGATCCCGGGAGTTGGGCAACTGCTGAGCGCCAGCACGGGCAGGAATTGGCTGAAGGACCTTCCTGCCCGGTTCCTCGCTGCCAGATCCCCTGGCTTCCCTCAAAACCCCAACTCAAATGCCAAGCTGCCTAGGCACCTAAAGAAATGTGCTGAGCTCCCCCCATACAGTGCCCAGCAGGAATCTTTATCCTCCCGATTGCTTTCCTACCCTCACACACAGCACCCGCCTGCCAGGGATGAGCTTCCCGCTTCCCGCCATGGCGCAGCCAGAGGATGGAGACCAGCTGCGGCACCTTCCCCGTGTGCCCTCAGCTGCTGCCCTGGGGTTCTGGAGCAACAGCAGGCAGGCACCCGAGGGGTAGGCCGGGGTCCCGGGGCGAGCAGGGTGTGAGATGGGGCTACCAAACCCCCGGGGAATGGCGCAGCCGCCTCAGGGAGGCCCAGGGGATGGTGTCGGGGGAGGAACAACACACAGACCGTTGGGAGGGCCCAGGGATGAGTCAGAAGGAGCCGGAGGGCTGGCGGGCAGCCGCGGGGGCAGGGGAAAAGCCCGGGGCCGGGCTGAGGGAACCGCGGCCACCCTGAGGGATCAGCGGCCGCGGCCGCCCTGAGGGCCGCACACCCGCCGCTGGTCGTCGAGGCCCCATTGGCTGAGCGGCACGCCACTCCGAGAGAACGGCGGCGCCTGCGCCCCCCTCTGTCCAATAGCGAGCGAAGGGTGGGGCTGTCCGGCGCGACCCTAGGTCACGTGAGGCGAAGGGCGGGAGGGCCGCCGGGCCGTTCACGCGGGCCCGCGCCGACCAATCGGTGGGCGGAGGAGGCGGGACAGAGGGCGGCTGCTATCCAATGGGAAGGCGGCGGGGCGGGGGCGGTGCGGGAGCGGGGAAGGTGCCGGCGCGGCGCGGAGGTGAAGCGGGCGGAACCACTGGGGGTTGGGGGGGGGGGGGATAGGGCAAGACCATTCCGCGAACCGCTGGGGAGGCGGCACCTCCAAGGCGGGGGGAGACGAATTCCAGGGGGGGCGGCGAGGGGGAGCTGGGCGCGTCCATCAGGGTGAGCGGGGGGGGTGGGGGGAAGTAAAGCCGCTGCCGCGCGGGCCTCCAGACGCAACCATATGGTGTAGGCGTGGCTGAGGGCGCGGGGGCGTGGCTAAGGGCGTGGCCAGAGCTCCGAGGGGCGGGGCTCGGGGCAGGCGCGAAGACCCCACGTGTTCACCCGGTGCCCCCCCCCCCCCCCCGCCATGAAGTGCATCGTCGTCGGTGGCAACGTCAAAGGTGAGCGAGGCCGTGGGGTGGGGGACATGGACACGGGTGGGGTGTGGGGGTGCTCTGCCTCACCCTCCTCTTCTTCACCCCCCCGCCACGTCCCCCCCAGTCCTTGGCCGAGCTGTGCACTCCCTGTCCCGCATCGGGGACGAGCTCTACGTGGAGCCCACCGAGAGCGGGGTATGGGCACCGGGGGTGGGGGACACACCTAACTGGGAGCTGGGGGGGGTGGTGCCACCAGTGCCCCCCCCCCCATCCCCGCTGAGGTGTGGGGGGGCAGGCGGTACCGACACTGTGTGTGTGTGTCCCTGTCCCTGCGCACCGTCAACTCCTCGCGTTCCGCTTTCGCCTCCTTCCTCTTCGCGCCCCTCTTCTTCCAGCTGTACGAGGCGGGCGGCCCCCCGCCCCACAGAGAGCTCTTCCGATGCAAAGTCCTCATGAAGGTACAGCATCCCCCCAAACCCTCCCAAAACCCCCCCTTAATCTTGAGGGGGGGGAGTGGAAAACACCGACATAAAGTCCCCGCATCCCTCCCCCTGCCCGCAGTCCTTCCTGGGTGTTTTCCGCTCGCTGCCCTCGCTGGAAAAGACGGTGGGGAAATGCCTCATCCTCCTCAAACCGCAGGCCAGCCGCCTGGTTGTGCAGCTCCACTGCAAGTACGGTGAGTGTTTGGGGGGGGGGGGGGGGGCGGGGGGAAACACATATGACACACAGCAGCTTCCTCTCCCCCCCGTCCTGCTGAGCCGGTGCTGTCCCTGCCAGGCGTCACCAAGACCCACAACCTGGCCTTCCAGGAGTGCGAGCGGCTCCAAGCCGTCTTCGACACCCAGAAATGTGCCAGCAAGCTCTGCGCCTCAGCACGGTGAGCTGGGGGGGATGTGTGTGTGTGGGGGCTGGGGGGACACGGAGGGGGTTAGCGGGGCTGGAGGGGGGGACAGGGACACACTTTGAGTAGAGGCTGAGGTGGAAAAAGGGACACTGGGGTGGAAAAAGGGGGCTGCAAGTAGGTTGAAGGAGGGACCGTGGCCAGTCCTTGGGTGGTTGGGGGGAATTTGGGGGGGGGGCTCAGCCCCAGGCGTGCCCCCCGCCCCCCCCCCCTCCAAACATGCCCACAGGGTGTTGGCGGAGGCCGTGGTTCACTTCCCCCCGACGCTGGCTGAGGTGACGCTGGGGACCGGCCCTGGGGGCAAGATCAGCCTCCGAAACTACGTGGAGGACGAGGCGGGTGAGTGCTGGGGGGGGGGGGGGCCTTTCCCAGCTTTGGGGTGCCAACCCACCCCCTGACACGCCCCCCCCCCCCCCCCCCCCCCCCAGAGCTGAGCAAGACGATGGTGACAGAGCTGTGGCTGGCCAAGGATGAGTTTGAGACGGTGGCCGTGAGCCCGGGCTCCCACATCACCTTCTGCCTCAAGGAGTTTCGGGTGAGTCCCTCCCCACACGCCCCCCCCTCAGCGCCCCTCCTCAGCACCCCTCAAACCCCCACTTTATTCCCAGGGGCTGCTGACCTTTGCTGAGGCCTCCAACCTGCCCCTCACCATCCATTACGACGCGCCTGGAAGGTAGGAGGGGGGTACCCCAGCCCTGCCCCTCACCTCCCCACTCTTCCTCCTCCTCCTCAGCCCCTCTGTGCCCCCAGGCCGGTGGTCTTCACCCTGGAAGACACCGCTGGAGGTCCACCTGGTGCTGGCCACCCTCTCAGACCCCGAAAGCAGCTTGCAGCCCCCCACGGCCAACGGGTAAGTGGGGTGGCTTCAGGGAGGGTGACAGTCCCAGTTTAACCCGCTAGCTGCCATCAGTAGGGACCAGAGTGAACGGTCCCCACTCTGCCCCCGCTTTACTCGCTCTCTCCCCACCAGTGTCTCCCACCCCTGGCACATCTGAGGACTTCGCCGATGACCTCGAATCCTACATGATTGCCATGGAAACCAGCGCTACGAGGAAGGCTCGGGGGTGCCCCCCAGCCCCACCTTCCCCCTACGCACCCCACCACCTCCAGCTGAAAGCGACCTTGAGGAGGAAGAGGAGGAGGAAGGAGCTGTGCCAGGGACCCCCCCTCACAAAAAGGTCTGGGCTGGGCAGGGGAGATGGGCACAGCCTCCCCCCCTCACCCCATTCCTGACCCCCCCCCCCCCCGCCAATTTTTCCACACAGTTTCGCTCCCTGTTTTTTGGCTTGGTGCTGACACCAGGGGGCCCGGCCCAGCCCCCACCCAGGAGGTGCTGGCAGAGGACAGCGAGGACGAGTCCTGAGAGCCCCAAGGACACGGAGCTACCGACACCCCCCACCCCTCTGTGACCCCCCCCCACCCCCCTCAGCATCAACCCCCAAACACAGGCACCCCCCCACGACCCATTACAAGTTTATTCCCAAAAAATTCTCCTGCCCCCCCCCCCCCTCCACTGTCAGCCCAGGGCTGGGCTCTGGGCTCCCCCTCACCCCGGTGGTCCCTGCCCTTGGAGGGTGGGGGAGGCTGTATTTGGTTCAGTGGAGCGTGGCGGGAGGGGAGGGGGGGGGCTGCAGGATCTTACAAATAAAAAAACGAGTCGAAAGAAAAAGCGACCTGATGCTGAAAGTTGGAGGTGCGGGGGCGGGGGGCCAGGCCCCAGTTTGAGGTGGGGAGGAGGGGCAGGGGTGGCTCGCGGCTCATTTCTTGGCTTTGGCAGAGTTGCGGGGAGGGGTGACGGGGCGTCCTGCGGGGTTCAGCCCGCTGAACTGCCCGTATTTGCCCTTGTTCTTGTCGGCCGGCTTCAAAATCTGGTGGGGGGAGTGGGGGGGGAAAAAAGGGGTGAGTGGGGGGGGTGCATGCCGTGCCCCCTGCCCCAGCTCCCCCCTCCCCTCCTGCCTTGAGGGCAGAGGCTCCCCTCAACTCCACCTTCCCTTTTACACCCCCAGGAGGAACTGGGGCTCTCCTCCAGCCCCCCACTGTGTTCACCAGTGTTCCCCCCCCACCTCCCTGCCCCAACAGCCCCCCCCCCGGGCCCACCTGAAACGAACACATCAGCGTTTCGTCCACGCTCATCATGGCACCCGCGTTGTCGAACTCCCCGCAGTAGTTGGGCGCCGAAAAGAGGGTGACAAGCTGGCGCTTGGCGAAGAATTCGTAACCGTCCTCCACCACCTGCAGGCGTGGCGGAGTCGTAGCTGAGCCGGGCACCCCCAGGGCAAAAATTCACCCTCCTGGGGCAAATGTCCACCAATAGGGGCAAATATCCATCCTTGGGGGCAAATATTCACACCCAAGGGGCAAATACTCACCCACTTGTGGCAAGTACCCATCCTCTGGGAGCAAATATCAATCCCCCCAGGGGGTAAATACCCATCCTGGGGGGGAAATACCCATCCCCTGAGGGAAAAGAGTCATCCCCTGGGGGCAAATACCCCCATACAGGGGGCAAATATCCACCCCACTGTGGGCAGATATCAATCCCCCGGCGGTAAATACCCATCCAGGGCAGCCGAGGGCAAATACTCATCCCCCAGGGGAAACACCCATTCCTGGGGGCAAATATCCACCCCCCCTTGGGGGAAAATATCCCCAGGAATCTAGCCCACACAGTCCAGCCCACACCCCCCTAAAACCCTCCCAGTATCAACCATTCCCTTTGGGGGAAAATACCTCCCCAGACCCCCCACCTCTGCAGACCCAGGCAGCCCCCAGATTCAATTCCGCCCTTGAGAGGCAGATATGAGGGGTAAAAATGCCTGCCCCATACCCGATACCCACTGGGGACCCAAATCTGTGCCCCCCCCCAGGGGTACACCCAGCAGTCGGGTGCCCGGCAGTACCTGGTGTGCCCGGCAGATGAGGTCCAGGTCATGCTTGTGCAAGAATTTCGCCACCACCTCGGCCCCAAAGGTGAAGGAAACACCGCGATCATTCTCGCCCCAGCCCTGCACGTCCTTGTCGGGGTCAGACCAAAGCAGGTCACAGAGCAGGCCCTGATCCGGCACGTCCGTGGGGCGCATGATCCGCCGGATCTGCTCCATCGATTGCAGGTCGGGAGACAACCCTGCGAAGACAGCGGTGGGGGGTGGCAGCAGGCACTGTTATTTCAGCAACAGCCCCCCCCATCCTCCTGGGAACCCCCCAAATCATTGTCACAAAGTTCTTGTGTCCCCTCCACCCAGACTCCAGCCCTCAGTCGCTCCTCCAAAGCCCCAGGCAGGGCCATGCCCACCTCCGTGGCAGCAAAAGATCTTCTCATCCACGATCGCCGCGATGGGCAAACAGTTGAAGCAATCGGTGAACGTCTTCCAGAGTTTGATGTTGTATCGCCGTTTGCCTGCGGAACAGCGGGTGTGGGTGCCCAGTGGGGTCCCCAAGAGCCCCCCACGTGGGTTTTTTCCCCCCTGGGTGAAGCACCCGCAACTGTGCAGAGGCACTCACGGTGTCCTCAGGGTGCACACGCTGGTGGAGGTGGTTGGGAAGGGGGCGCAGGGTGGGCGTGGGACACGGTGTGGATGGCACTGGGTGCACTGGGGTGGTGTGGGTTGGTTGTGGGTGGGAGGATGGCACGGGGGTGGCAGGAGGAGTCACCCTGATCACAGCAACTGTGGATGGGGGTTGGCAGGGGACAACGTGGGGCAAGGGGAAGGGGGGACAGACACGCAGCTGCAGCCCGAGCGCTCACACTCGTCGTAGAAGCCATAGATGCGGTTGATGCTGGCGCACTCGTGGTTGCCACGCAGCAGGAAGAAGTTCTCGGGGTACTTGATCTTGTAGGCGAGCAGCAGGCAGATGGTCTCCAGCGACTGCTTGCCCCGGTCCACGTAGTCGCCCAGGAACAGGTAGTTGCTCTCAGGGGGGAAGCCCCCGTACTCAAAGAGCCGCAGCAGGTCGTAGTACTGCCCGTGGATGTCGCCTGAGGGGTGGGGGACAGGGCGTGGGTGGCACCCCAGCCCACCCGCACCAGCCCACAGCGGGCCCCAGTGCTGCCCATTGGGGCCACTGGGCCATACTGGGACCCCCAGCTGGTCCTCGTGCCCAGCCTGGGGTTGGGGTGCAGCACCCAGCCAGCCCTCACCGCAGATCTTGAGGGGTGCCTCCAGCTCCAGCAAGATGGGCTGGCTGAGGAAGATCTCCCGTGACTTGAGGCACAGCCCCCGGATCTCGTTCTCTGTCAGCTGCACGTTTTTCCCCGGCCGCGACCCTTGAACTGAAGGACGGGGGGGGCCCCCACCACCAAAGAAACAGGAGTCAGGGACCCTGTCGGCAACCCACGGGCACCCCACGGCGTTGGCACTGAGGGACGGGCATCAGGGCCGTGGCACACCCCCGTGCGCCCCACAGACTGGCAGGAGCAACGGGCGTGGGCGATTTGGGGGTGTCCTGTCGTTGCCGTGTGTGTCCCATCTCCCTCCCCCCCAACACCAGGGTGAGTGGGCACGGATCACCCCCCACCCCACGGGGTTGTGCCGGAGCTGGGGGGGGGGGTTGTGGCAGGGCCCCCAAACTCCTCTCCTGCACCAACCCAGCACCCCCCGTACCCCAACACCCCCCACACGCTGCCCCTTTCCCCTCCCCTCCCTCCCTCCCTCAGGTTTATCCCAAATCCAGCAGCCCCGTTACCAACCTGACCCCCTGACCCCCCAAACCCCACATCCCCCCCCCCCAACACCCAACTTCCCTGCTGCCTCTCAAGCCCCTCAACTCAATATCCAGACCTCACCTCCCACACACACCATCCAGGCCCAACACCCCCACCTCAACCAGGTGCCCCCCCCTCACGCCCACGGGCCCCCTCCCCCCCCCCCAAATTCTCCAGACCTTCCCGCCCCCCGAGGGGTCAGGCAGTGCCGGGGGGCTGTTGGGGGTCCCGGGGCCAGCGGGGAGGGGGCCGCTCACCCTCGAGGAGGCGGCTGATGATGGAGTCGAGGTTGAGTTTCTCGGTGTCCGCCATGGCCGCCGGACGCTGCCGCCCCGCCCCTTGGCGCCGCGCGCCCGGCTTGAGGGCGGGGAGGGGCGGGAGCGCTGGCGCCCCCTGTCGGCTCGGAGGAGTCAAGGCGGCCAAGGCGAGGGAGGAACCGGGGAGAGACACACACACAGAGGGGACACCCCCACCCCCCCACCCCCAAAAAAAAAAAAAAAAATCCGCGATTGAGGCGCACAGGGGCACCCCATCCGCTGCCTGAGGGACCTGCAGGCACCCCGTCGGCGGCACAGAGAATTGGGGACACCCGCGGCAGCGGGACACCCTGAGCAGGGGGACAACGAAGTGGGGGACACCCCACCCCCCACCCCCCCTCCATGTCCCCGCGTTCCTCGGGGTGCAGGGACAACCTGGGGATAAGGGAGGGGGGCGGGGGAATTGAGAGGGGGGCACGCCAGGAGGGACCGGCGTAGGTGGGGTCCTCAGTGGGCTGTGGTGGGGTACGGTGTTGGGGGGACATGGGGGGACGCGGTGCCTGGCAGAGAGCGGAGTGTCCCCCGTGTGTGTGTGTATGTCCCCCCCAAGGCATGTGACAGCTCCGGGACCGTGGGGCCACCGTCACTAGCAGCACCGGGCTGTTGCTGGGAGGCTGTTGCCACCTCGGTGTCCCCGGGGGCACCCCAAAGCCTGGGCTCCCGTGGGCACCCTTAGGGCTCTGGGGCCACGGGGGGGTGGGGGGTGGCACGGGGGGGCTGCGCCCCGTTTGGGCGTGTGTCGTCCCCCCCCGCACACACACCCACCAGCTTGTGGAGGGTGGGAGTGCTGGGGCGTGGGAGGGAGGGGAGGGGCCACGCCACGCCCTGCCACGCCGTGCAACGGCACGCCACGCCCTGACACTCCATGCCATGTCATGTCATGCCATGCCATTTCCCACGTGTCCCGTGTGCCATATCATGCCGCTCCCTGCGTGCCGTGCCGTGCCATTCCCTGTGTGACATTCCATGTCATTCCACACTATTCCGTGCCACGCTCTTCCACGCTGTGCCATTCCACTCCATGCCATGACATGCCATGCCATTCCTTGTGTGCCATTCCATTCCATTCTGTGCCATTCCGTGCCATTCCACTCCACTCTATTCTATTCCATTCCATTCTATTCCATTCCATTCCGTGCCATTTCACTCCACTCCTCTCCATTCCACTCCACTCCACTCCATTCCATACCATGCCGTGCCGTGCCACTCCACTCCATTCTATTCCATTCCATTCTGTGCCATTCCATGCTATTCCATGTCGTACCACCCCACTCCACTCCACTCCACTCCGTTCCATTCCATTCCATTCCGTGCCATTCCGTGCCACTCCACTCCACTCGATGCCGTGCCGTGCCGTGCCGTGCGGTCGGGAATAGCTCCCGGGGGGCAGCAGCCGCCTGGCCCCAGCGCTGACATTTCTGCTCCGCGGTGTCAGTTTTACAGCCGGCCCCGGGTGACCCCGCCGGGCTGTCCCTGTCCCCCCCTGTCCCCCCCCGTCCCCCTTTGTCCCTGTCCATGTCCCCCCGAGCCCCCCTGTCCCCCCCTGCTCCCCCCGTCCCCCCTTGTCCCCCCGCTGTCCCCGGCCCCGAGCCCCAGTGCCCCGCCGCCCCCCCGAGCCCCCCCTCTGCCCCCTTATCCCCACACCCCTCCCACACTCCCACTCCGAAGCTCCGCACCCAGCCCCCCCCCACCCCCCCACCCCCCCTCCTCGGTTCCCCCGGGTTCCCCCCCGGCCCCGCCTCCCCCCCCCCCCCCCGGGGCCGCCCCGCCCGGACCGGAGCGGGCACAGCGCGACAGCACCGGACAGACCGACGGCCACTGCAGGTGGGTGCTGCCTCGAGTGGGAGCGTGGGGGCCAGGCGGGGGGGATGCGCGTGGCCGTGGGTGCTTTTTTGGGGGGGGGGTGTGTGTGCGTGTGCACGCACCGGAGGGTGCTGGTGCTGGGGGGGGGGCGTGCAGGAGCAGCGGGATCCGGGTGGGGGGTGTGTGTGTGTGGGGGGGGGGGGGGTGTACACGCGTGGGGGTGTGCACCAGGGCTGCGTGCGCGCCTGTGCGTGTTTCGTGTCTGCATTGCACGCTGACCTGCACACGTGTCGCGGGTGTGTGTGCCCACGCGTGTCCTCCCCCCACCCCACCCCGTGCGTGGACACCCTGGGGCGGCGTGACGAGCACAGCGTGGGGCGGTGGTGGCCGTGGGGTGTGGGGCTGTGCAGGTGATGGCTGTGCCAGGGGGTGGCCGCAGGGTGGTGGTGGGGGTGTAACAGGGTGCGCGGGGCTCGGTGGCCCGTGCCGGTGGCTCTTTGCCCACCGGTGACGGTGACAGTGACGCCGTGGGCAGCTGGAGCTAAGCCGGGGGACGTGCGGCCTGGCAGCTCCGCCGTGCTGGGGACGGGGGGACACGGGGGGGGACATGCCCAGCCTGGACAGCTTGGGGACAGGGACACCCCAAACCACCACCCCAGGGCCCGCTGTGGGACCCCCACTCTTGTCCCTCGCTCCTGGGGACAAGGCTGGGGACAAACCCGGCTCGGGGTGTGTGTGTGTGTGTGTGTGTGTGTGTGTGTGTGTGTGTGTGTGTCCCACCCGTGGAGGGGGACAATGGGGCTCTGTGCCGCCCGCTGTGCCCGCCGCCTAATCCGGGGCACGGGGCTGGGCACCCCAGGGTGGCACTGGGTGGGGGGGGCGTGTGTGGGGGGGTGTTTAAAGGCCAGAGCTGATCGGTGTCCCCCGTGCCAGGCGTCCCTGAGCTCTCGTCCCCCGCGCGCTCCCAGGCCACGGCTCCCACCCCAAGGTACCCAGCACGGGCGTGGGGGGGGGACACAGCTGTCCCAGTTTGGGGATGGAAGGGGGGGGGGCACAGGGCTGGGGAGGGGGGATGCAGACACACACAGACCAGCGGGGACCCCTGTGGCTTCCCTATCTCTGGGATTTGGGGGGGGTCCTGGTGCTGGCAGGCGCCGCCAGCAGGGAAGAGACCGAGCCATGTGTCCCTTAACCCTGTCACTGCATCTCAACAGCCCCATGGGGACACCATCCCCGTGGCCCCTGGGGGGTCCCGCCCCCCCCCTTCCATGGGGTGGTAAGAGCTGGGCTGGGAGGAGCCGGGGTGGGTGGCTGCAAGTGGGCAACTGTTCAGCTCCGTGCCTCAGTTTCCCTCCGTGCCCAGCTGGGCCAGGCACCCTCCTGGGAAATGGGGCACCCCAGGGGGGTGGTGGAGGGGGTTTGGGTGGCCCCTCGCCGCTTGGGTCTGCGCTCCCCCAGGGCACCTTGGCACCCCGAAGAAGGGGTTGCCCCCTGGCCGTGCTGAGCTGGTGTGGGATTACGCTAATCCCCGCTTGTCGGGCTGAGCCGGAGCTTCTGGGGTCACCGGGGCTGGCACCGAGGGGACAACCTGGTGGCACTGCAGGTGCCCCACGAAGGGTGCCGGGCTCTGGTGGGTGCTGCAAAGGTGGGGGGCGGGGGGGACTCCCCAGTAGTGGGTGGGGGTGTGGCATTGACTCTGTCCCCCCATCTCTCGCAGCCCCTTGGTCACCAGGATGGTGAGTGGCCCCTGGGTGAGGGGGGGGTCTGGGTGGAGGGGGGGTGCCCCATCCCGGGAGGGTGAAGTGGGGGTGGGGACACACACACACGTCCCCGGTGAGCCCCGGCAGTGCCGGGCGCTGCCACGGGGAAGCGGGGTGGCGTGGCGCGCTGTGCCCACCCGGCGCGTGACCCCGCGGGGACAAGGGGACGCTTTGTCCCAGAGCTGGCAGCCCCGGCGGCTGGCACTGGCACCCCCGTCAGCCCTGGGGTGCTGGCTCCCTGCCCAGCACCCACAACCCCCCCACACCCAGCACCCTGATGCCCCCACCGACGTGGGGGCAGTGGCACCCTGGGCCCCCCTCCCACCCCCCCCGCTCAGCCCCTTACCCCCACAGCTGCCCCATGGCCCCCATGCCAGTCCCATGCCAGTCCCATGCCAACCCATTAGCCTCATGCCAGCCCTGAACCAGCCCCATACTAGCCCCTTCGCCTCGTGCCAGCTCCATACCAGCCCACTAGCCCCATACTAGCCCTGTGCCAACCCACTAGCCCCATGCCAACCCCATACCAGCCCTTTAACCCCATGCCAGCCCCGTGCCAGCCCCATAACCAGCCCCTTAGCCCCATGCCAGCCCACTAGCCCCTCACCAGCCCTGTGCCAGCCCCTTAGCCCCATGCCAGCCCCATACCAGCCCACTAGCCCCATGCCAGCCCACTAGCCCCTTACCAGACCCCGTGCCAGCCCCTTAGCCCCATACCAGCCCCATACCAGGCCACTAGCCCCATACCAGCCCTGTAGCCCCGTGCCAGCCCCACCTCTGCTCCCCACAGCTCTCGGGGGACCAGACGAGTGCGGAGCTGGCGTGGGCAGGGCCAGAGGCGCTGTGCCCGGGCTGGCTGGAGGATGAGGCCCCGGATGGCGAGGTGCCCGAGGACAGCGGGGACCCCGACGGTGCCACCCATGCCTACGAGCTGCTGCAGAGCGCCCTGCGGCAGGAGGGGCTGCCCCACACGCTGGACCGCTCCGCAGAGCCCCGCACGGGTAGGGGCCACAGGGGACTGGGGACACGGGGGTGACAGGGACTGGGGTGGGACGGGGCCATGGGGCCAGGGTGGGGCCAGGGGGTTGACAGGCATGGGTGGGGATGGGGACATGGGGCCAGCGTGGGGACATGGGGGGTGTCCAGGGACAGGATGGCAAGGGGTCCCCACCCTGGGGCTGTTAACCCTTGCCTTGCTGGTAGGATTTGGGCCCCTGGACATGACCGTCTGCATCCTGGGCTCTCCCACCGCCTTCCTGCCCATCCTGCTGGAGGGTGGCACCCGCTGCCCAGGTGGGTACGGCCACCTCGTGTGCCCCCCCCCCCAATCCCTGCCCCATACGAGACACCCGTGAACCCACCATGGGTGCTCCCCACATCCCACCCAGCAGCTCCCACCCCGGGCTGAAGCATTCCCCACACCCACCTGTCCCTGCGTGACCGGGACTGAGAAGGAAACTGAGGCAGGGGGATGACGGTGGTGCCAGCCCCCCCCTCTGCTCCCCATGCCCCAGTTAACCCCAGCACACACCAGTGTCGGCAGCAAATGCCACCCCAGGGTGCCAGGGCGTCCGCAGCATTGCTCCCTGCCACTCTCCTTCCCTGGGTGGGTGCCCCTTCTTCCTCCCCCGGGGAGTGGAGTCGGGGCAGGGGGAGGGGGACAGCGGCTGCCCGTGCCCCCCACTCACCCCCAGGTGCCATGGTGCTGTGCCTGTCACCCACCTGGGCCAGCCGGGTGCCCTCGGAGACGTCCCCAGGCTCCTGGTCCCTGCTGCTCTCCCGGGGGATCTCCTTCGAGGCGGGGGGCCACAGCATCCTGGAGACCTACGTGCCCCCCCGCCGGGCCAACTACGTGACGGGCACCTTTGCGACAGGGGGTTCTGAGGGCGGTTGGGTGGGTGAGCTGGCCCGTGACCTCGATTGCCCCACGGGGGGCTCGGTCCCGCTCGCTCGCCGGCTCGAGGACCCGCTGGTCACCCGGTGGGTGCTGGCGGCTCGCGCCGGCCTGCCTGTGCCCCCCACCTTGGCCTTTATCCTGGGGTCCGGGGGGGACCTCCCCATGGAGCCGGTGGCCCCCGGGGTGAGGCTGGTGAGGCTGGAGGACCCTCAAGGTCAGGAGAAGCTGGTGCAGGAGGAGGTGGGCGCCTTCCTGGGGGGCACCGCCATGGGGCCTTACAGCCAGGTGGGCACGGGGTGTGGGGGGGGCACCCACGGGGCATGGCTGGGGTGCAGGGGGCAAGGTCACTGGCATGGGAGGGTGTGTGTGGGGGGGTACCCACGGGGCACAAGGGTTAGGGCGGGGCGGAGGGAGGGCAGGTGTCACCCGTGGGGCACATCAGGGCATTTGGGAGGAGGTGGGGAGGTTCACCCGTGGGGCACATCAGGGCATTTGGGAGGAGGTGGGGTGGTCACCCGTGGAGCACTTTGGGTCAGTTGCAGGCCACGCACCGGTGGGGTGAACTGGACCCAAGTGGCGGTGACACTAGTGGGGGGGGATGGAGGATTGGGGGGTGGGGGGGTGGGGGGGTGGCATCGGGGTTGTCACGTGCCTGTGGGTGGGTGGGGTGTGACACGGAGGGGGTGTGACACGCAGGTGGTGGTGCGGCCGGCGGGGTGGCGGTGGCGCGGGACGGGCGCCCGCAGTACCCACGGGAAGGAGGAGGGGGCGGCGGTGGCGCGGGCGGTGGGTGCCCGGCTCCGGGGGCTGCGGGAGGACGACGGCGTCTTGCTGGAGGCCCTGGTGCCCACCGCCCGCCTGCCCGCGCCCCCCCCACGTAAGACCCCCCGGCCCTCAGGCGCCCACCACCCTGGGGTGGGAGGGAAGGGTCCCGTGTCCCAACCCCGCAGGTCCTTGGGATGGATTGGGGGTGGGGGGGTTGGCCGTCGGGGCACCCCAAACTCTTGGGGCTTCTGGGGAAGGGCGTGAAGGTGGCCACCTTGGACCCCTATGGTCCCCTGGGGTGGGGGAAGGTCACCCTGGACCCCCATAGTGCCCTGGGAGGGGGTGTGTGGGGGGAAGGTGGCCACCCTGGCCCCCCGTAGTCGCTTGGGGTGGGGGGGGAAGTCACCCTGGACCCCCCACAGTCCCCTGGGGTGGGAGTGGGGGAAAAGGTGGCCACCCTAGACCCTCCCTGGGTGGTGGTGGGGAGTGGGAAGAAGGTGGCCACCGTGGCTCTCATGGTCCCCTGGGGGGTGGGGGGGGTGGGGGGAAGGTGGCGCCCCCCTGAGCGCCCCCCCCCCCCCAAGATCCCCTGGGACAGGGTGACCACCTTCACCTCTCTACACCCCCGTGGGGTTTGGGGTGCCAGACCTCGCTGTCCCCTGGGCTCGGGGTTGCCCGGAGTCACTACAGTGCCATGGGGGGGGTCCCAGAAACCCATAAAAGGGGGGGAAGTTTGGGGGAGGGGGGGGGTGTTGGGCAGGGCCCCCCCCCTGCCCTGTCCCTCGCCCCCCCAGGCAGCCCAGCCCCACGGCTGCCGGTGGCCCTGCGCATCTGCACCCTGGTCTGCAGGTCCTGGGGGGACCGGCCCCAGCTCTGCCAGGTACGGCCCCTCCCGCCCCGGGCTCCTCCCCTTTGCCTGGGTGGGGCCCGTTGGGCGTGGCCATGGGCAGCCCCACCCACTGGTGGGGCACAGCCACGTGTGTCCCACCAGGGTATGGGGTGGTGGCACGCGTCGTCATGTTCTGGTGACCCTATGTGTCCCCAGGCTATGGTGGCCATCCATGTCCCCGTGTCCTGGTGGCCCTGCGTGGCCCCTAACTACGGTGGCCATCCATGTCCCCATTCTCTGGTGGTCCTATATATCCCCAAGCTATAGTGGCCATCCATGTCCCCGTGACTTCATGGCAGCCTGTGTCCCCAAGCTTTGGTGGCCATCCATGTCTCCATGCTCTCACGACCCTGCATGTCCCCATGTCCTGATTGCCGTTCGTGTCCCCAGGCTATGGTGGCCATGCATGTCTCCACGCTCTGGTGACCCTACGTGTCCCCAAGCCATGGTGGCCATATCCCCATGCTCTGGTGACCCTACATGTCCCCACGCTATGGTGGCCATCCCTGTCCCCATGCTCAGGTGACCCTATATGTCCCCAAGCTGTAGTGGCCATCCATGTCCCCCTGACTCCCCGTGTCCCCAGGCCCTGGGGTGGCAGCCAGTGTCCCCATGCCAGCGTCACCCTGTCCCCTCAGGTGGCCTGCGCCGTGGGGCGCGCGGAGTTGCCGGTGCGGCACGGGGCAGCGCTGCCCCAGGGCCTGGACTCCAGCCTGCAGCAGTGGGGGGTGGTGGCCCCCGGCCAGCGGCAGGCCCTGGCCACGCGGCTACGGGGGGCTGCTGAGGCCGCCATGGCCGCCCTCCTGGCCACCGAGGCCGAGCTGAGCCCCCAGCAGCGCGGCGGCACCCGCGCCTGCACCGACCTCCTGGGTGAGCACCAGGGAAAAGGAGGGGGGGGGATGGACATGGACGGATGGGACATGACACGCCACTGGTCCCTGGGAGCCACCCACCCACGGTGCTGAGTGCCGTGTCCCCGTCTCCAGGCGTGGACTTCTTGCTGGCGTGCGTGGATGACACCCTGGAGCTGGTGGCCTTGTCCACCAACAGCCAGCGGTGCCTGGAGACCTGCCTGCTGGCCGAGGCCATGGGGCGCGCCGTGGGGGAACCCCCCGGTGACCTGCCCCGGCTGCTGGCCGAGGCCCTGCTGCACCGAGCGCAGTGTCACCTTGTCGAGGGCAAGGACATCCTGCTCATCGGGGCCGGTGGCGTCAGCAAGAGCTTCGTCTGGGAGGCGGCCCGCGGCTACGGCCTGAGGGTGAGGAGGCTGGTGTGCCCCGGCTGGCGGGCACTGCCATCAGTAGGTTTCAGAGTGAACGCTGCATGCCAACCTCCCCTGTAGCTGTGCCCACACCTCAGGCGGTCTCTCCACTGTCCCAGCCGGTGTTCAGGGGGGTTGGCAAAGCTGCGGTGCCAGGGGTGGGTGCACCCCAGTGACACCTCTCCGGGGACCACAGATCCACCTGGTAGAGTCGGACCCGGAGCATTTTGCGGCGGGGCTGGTGCAGACCTTCCTGCCCTACGACAGCCGGGAGCACCGGCGGGACGAGGAGCACGCGGAGCGGGTGGTGGAGCTGGTCCGCGCCCGGGGGCTACGGCCCCACGCTTGCCTCTCTTACTGGGATGACTGCGTGGTACTGGCGGCACTGGTTTGCCAGCGCCTGGGCCTCCGCGGCAGCCCGCCCGCCGCCGTCCGCGTGGCCAAGCAGAAGAGCCGGACCCACCAACACTTGCAGCGGTGCCGGCGGGGCCGCCCGCCGCCCGCCGCCTTCGCCGTGCCCTGCCGCCGCTTGCAGAGCCACGGGGACGTGGAAGGGGCGGCCGGGGCCGTGCCTTTCCCCGCCGTGGCCAAACTGGAGTTCGGGGCAGGCGGCGTGGGCGTGCGGTTGGTGGAAAACGCCGGGCAGTGCCACGCTCACGCCGCCCGGCTCTGGCGAGACCTCCGGGATGACGCCGATCACCCCGGCATCGGGTTGGGTTGGGGCAACGCCATGCTGCTGATGGAGTACGTGCCGGGCACCGAGCACGACGTGGATTTGGTGGTCTTCGAGGGGCGGCTTTTGGGCGCTTGGGTGTCCGACAACGGCCCCACGCGGCTGCCCGCTTTCCTGGAGACGGCTGCCTGCTTGCCCTCCTGCTTGCCCGCCGACCGGCAAGCGCAACTGGTGCGGGCGGCCCTGCAGTGCTGCGTGGCTTGCGGGCTACTGGATGGCGTCTTCAACGTAGAGCTGAAGTTGGGTCCCGGTGGCCCTCGGCTACTGGAGATCAACCCCCGCATGGGGGGCTTCTACCTGCGCGACTGGATCCGGGAGGTCTACGGCCCTGACTTGCTGCTGGCGGCCGTGTTGGTGGCCCTGGGGCTACCGCCGGTGTTGCCCGCTCGCCCGGTGCCCCGCGCCCACCTCGCCGGCGTGATGTGCTTGGGTTCGGAGCACGGGCCGGTGCTGGGGAGCGGCGGGGGGTTGGCGACCCTCCGGGAGCTGCAGAGCCGTGGCCTCGTCCGCCTCAACCGGCTTTTCGAGGAGACGGCGGGGGCCGGCGAGTACGAGGAGCCCTGCCTGAGCGTGGCTTGCGGCGGGGAGACGCGGGCCGAGGCTTGCCTGCGCCTGCTGGGGCTCTGCCAGGCTCTGGGTATCGATTCGCCGCGGTACCCGGTCGAGCATTTCCTCTCCCACTTCAAATAGCCCCGGGGAAGCAGCGGGGCTGGGGGGCGGGCGGGTGGGTTGGTGTGGGAATGGGGGGGGCGGGGAGGGGGGCACTGCCCTGGCACCTCCTTCCGCAGCCCCGGCTGCCCTGGTTCCTGCTATCCCGTCCCACGGCGTCTGCCTGCTCCCCGCCATCCCAGTCCCCTGCTCTGGCACCCCCCCATTACCCTGACACCCCAACCCCTGGCATCCCCTCCCAGTCCTGACACCCCATCCCCTGGCATTGCCCCACTCCTCTGGCACCCTCCCCATTACCCTGACACCCCAACCTCTGGCATCCCCCCCATTACCCTGGCACCCCCCGTACTGCCCTGACACCCCATCCCCCAGTAACCCCGCACAGCCCCCTGCTACCCTGACACCCCAGTCCCCTGCTCTGACACCTCATCCCCTGGTAATTCCCGCCCCCCCATTACCCTGACACCCCAACCTCTGGCATCCCCCCTGCCCTCATCCTGGCACCCTATCCCCTGGCACCTGCCCCACTCCCCTGCCCCCCCCCATCACCCTGACACCCCAACCTCTGACACCCCCCCATTACCCTGACACCCCATCTCCTGTGCTCCCCCAGCACCCTCAGTGCCCCCTAAGACAGGGGGGGGTGTCCCTGTCTGTCCCATGCCCTGGGGACATCAGGGGGAGGGCTGGGGGGCAGCGTCCCCCCTTAACAAACTTCTGCTAATGGGGGGTGAGGGCAGCCCCCCCAGAGGCATCCAGGCCACCCCAGCAGAGCAGAGGGTGCAGCCTGGGGTGTGCTGGCACCCGCCAGCATGGGGAGACCCTACAATAACAGACTAGTGTGGGGAGACCCTACAATAACAGACTAGTGTGGGGAGACTCTACAATAACAGACCCTTGTGGGGAGACTCTACAATAACAGACCAGCATGGGGAGACCCTACAATAACAGACTAGTGTGGGGAGACCCTACAATAACAGACTAGTGTGGGGAGACCCTACAATAACAGACTAGTGTGGGGAGACTCTACAATAACAGACCCTTGTGGGGAGACCCTACAATAACAGACCCTTGTGGGGAGACTCTACAATAACAGACCCTTGTGGGGAGACCCTACAATAACAGACTAGTGTGGGGAGACCCTACAATAACAGACCAGCGTGGGGAGACCCTGCAAGAACAGACCTTTGTGGGGAGACCCTACAATAACAGACCCTTGTGAGGAGACCCTACAATAACAGACCAGCATGGAGAGGCCCTACAATAACAGACCAGTGTGGGGGACCCTGCAAGAACAGAGCTGTGGCAGGGAGACCCTATAATAACAAACCAGCGTGGGGAGACCGTACAATAATGAAGCACCACGGGGAGAGCCCACAGTAACAGACTTAACTGGGGAGACCCTGCAATAACAGACCGTGAAGGTGAGACCCCACAATAACAAACTGGTGTGGGGCGACCCTACAATCACAGACCTGTGTGGGAAAACCCTACAATAACAATCCAGCCCGGGGGGACCCTACAGAATGCCCAGGACTGGGTAGAAGGGGTCCCGCCCCAAAGCAGGGCAGCAGGGGGGAGACGTCCCACAGTGGGGTGGGGATACCCCCAGGACCCCACGACGTCACACGAGCTCCGCTGGCCTGGGGCCCCCTGACACCCAGGCCGGGTGTCCCTGAGAGCAGAGGGGAGTGTGGCTCCCCCCGCACGCCCCAAGCCCCATAGAGAGAGGCAGCCCCTATAGGGCCCCAGACCCTACAATAATACCAGTGACCCTACAATAACAAACAGCCTCTGTAGTCCCTGTGACCCTACAATAACACACAGCCCCTATAGCACTCCAGACCCTACAATAACATCAGTGCCCTACAGCAACACACAGCCCCTATGGAGCCCCAGACCCTACAGTAACACCAGTGACCCTACAACAACACAGTCCCTATAGTCCCTGTGACCCTACAATAACACTAGTGAACCCACAATAACGCACAGCCCCTATAGTGCTCCAGATCCTATAATAACACGTAGACCCTATAGGGCCCAAGACCCTACAATAACACCAGCGACCCTACAACAACACACAGCCCCTATAGAGCCCCAGACCCTATAATAACACCAGTGACCCTACAATAACACACAGTCCCTATAGTCCCCGTGACCCTACAATAACACACAGCACCTATAGCACTCCAGACCCTACAATAACATCAGTGCCCTACAGCAACACACAGCCCATACAGCGCTTCAGACCCTACAATAATGCACAGCCCCTATAGTGCTCCAGACCCTACAACAACACCAGCGACCCTACAACAACACACAGCCCCTATAGCCCCTGTGACCCTACAATAACACACAGCCCCTATAGTGCCCCAGAGCCTACACCACCACCACGGACCCTACAATAACACACAATTCCTGTAGCCCCTGCGACCCTACAATAACACCAGTGCCCTACAGCCGCACGCAGCCGTGCCGGCCCCGCAGCACCACCAGTGCCCTACGATCCCGCGTGGACCCCGAGCGGGGTGGTGGTGTTGGGGGGGGGGGGGGGGCCGGTGTGGGGTGTCTCTATCTCTTTTCAGGGGCGCTCCTCCTCCCTCAGTGTCGTCACGGCGGCGCCGATGAGGTCACAGCGACGCAGCGGGGGCGGAGCATCCCCCCCCCCCCCCCCGCCACCCCAGCGCGGGGGGGTGGGGGTTCCCCAGTAAAGGCTGTGAGCGGCCGGACTGGCTCTGTCGTTGTCCCTGCGCCCCCCGCCACCCCACGCCGCGGGACCCTCGTGTGTGTGTGTGTCCGTGTGTCCCTTCCCCGCGGGACTACAACTCCCGGCGCGCCCCGCGGCGGGGATGCCGGGGTCCCCCCGGTGACGCGCGGGAGGGGTGGGGCGGGAGGGGCGGGGCTAGAGGGGCGGGGCCAGCGGGGCGGGTCCCGGGGGGGGGGTGGGGTGTTGCGGGGGGGGGTGTGTGTGTGGGGGGGGGTCCCGGCACGGCGCCGTCATGGCGGGGGTGTTCGACATCGACCTGGAGACCGAGGAGGGCAGCGACGGGGACGAGCCCGAGCTGGGCGCCGTGAGCTGCCACCGGGGCGGGGGGGGGGGGGGGACAGCGGGGACAGGCTTGGGGGGGGACAGCGGGGAGGGGCGTGAGGGGACACACACACACACACGGGGACCGGCTGGCGGGGGGGACACACCGGGATTAGGAGCGTGGTCTGGGAATGGGAACGGCGACGGGGGCACTGGGAGTGGGGTGTGGATATGGGGGGGTGCGCGGTGAGAGGCACCGGCTGGGGGGGGGGGGGGGGGGGGGCATGGAGGGGGGACCGAGGGCAGCGCGGGGATGCACCGGGGCCCGCTCGGTACTGCCGGACGGACGGGCAGAGGGGGTCGGGACACACGGACAGGCAGCCGCGGTGGGGCCGGTGGGGGGGGGGCCGGGGCACGGGGGGGCCGGGGGGTGGAAGCAGAGACGGTTCGGTGCCCCCCCGGTTCCCCACGGGGCAGAGTGGCGAGGCGGGGGGGGGGGGGGGGGGGTCCCACGGGGCAGGGCCCGGCCTCACCCCGGAAACATCCGGCAGCGCCGGCGTGTGGCACCCCGCCCCGCTGTGGGTGCTGCTGTGGGTGCTGTGGGTGCCACCGGTCCCCTTGCATGCCGTGGGGTGCTGTGGGTCCCCAGTGTGTCTTTGGTGCCCTGACTGCCGTGGGTGTCATGGGTCCCCCTGCGTGTCGTGGGTCCCTGGCATGCCCTGCGTGCCGTGGGTGCCATGGGTGTCATGTGTCCCCTGCGTGCCGTGGGTCCCCAGTGTCTCTTCAGTGCCTTGTGTGCTGTGGGTGCCGTGGGTGTCACGGGTCCCCAGCGTGCTGTGGGTGTCATAGGTGCCCTGTGTGCCATGGGTGCCCTGCGTGCTGTGGGTGCCATGGGTCCCCTGCATGCCATGGGTGTCGTGCCGTGGGTGCCGTGGGTCCCCTGCCTGCTGCCAGCACCCTGCCCGCCACTGACCGTGGGCTCCCTCCCACAGGAGATGGAGCTGGAGCCCCGGGGGAACGGCCTGGAGTAAGTGGGGGACGGGCAGGGGACAGACAGGTGACAGGCAGGGGACAGACAGGGGACAGACAGGGGGTCCGTCCCCTCTCCCCCCCCCCCCCTCTCCCCACAGGCCCGTGGGGCACTACGAGGAAATCGAGATCTCGGAGAGCAGCGTCAACAACGGCCCCGAGCACATCGGGCCCCACTGCTTCGAGCTGCTCCGCGTCCTGGGCAAAGGCGGCTACGGCAAGGTGGGGGGGCCCTGGGGGGGGCTTTGGGGGTGCTCTGTGAGATGGGGGGTGGGGGGCCGTCCAGTGCTGCCCGACAGCATCCCCAACCCCCCCTCCTTGTCCTTGTAGGTGTTCCAGGTCCGCAAAGTACAGGGCACCAACACGGGGAAGATCTTTGCCATGAAGGTCCTGAAGAAGGTAATGGCATCCCAGCGTGCCCCCCCGGCCCCCTTGGGGAGCCCCCCTGCCCCGCTAACACCCCCCCAACCGCCCCCCAGGCCAAAATCGCCTGCAATGCCAAGGACACAGCGCATACCCGGGCTGAGAGGAACATCCTGGAGGCTGTCAAACATCCCTTCATCGTTGACCTCATCTATGCCTTCCAGACGGGCGGCAAGCTCTACCTCATCCTGGAGTGCCTCAGCGGTAAGAGGGGCACCTGGGGGGGGTTTTGGGGGGTCAGGGGGGGCCGGGGGTTGGCTCAGGGGGTCCCTGCTTGGGCTGTGGTTTTGTAGGTGGAGAGCTCTTCATGCAGCTGGAACGGGAAGGCATCTTCCTGGAGGACACCGCCTGGTAGGGATGTGGTGGAGGATGGGGGGGGCCCATGGGGGGGGAAACCCCAACACCGCTTACAGCCCCCCACCTTCCTCCTTTCCCCGGCTCCCCAAGTTTCTACCTGAGTGAGATCACACTGGCCCTGGGCCACCTCCACTCCCACGGCATCATCTACCGCGACCTCAAGCCGGAGAACATCATGCTCAACAGCCAAGGTGGGCTTGAGGGGGGGAGGAGAGTTTGGGGGGGGGTTGTCCCCGGGGGTGGTGCTGACACCCCCACCCCTTCCCCCAAAATCTCTCACAGGTCACATCAAGCTGACGGACTTCGGGTTGTGCAAGGAGTCGATCCATGACGGGGCCGTCACCCACACCTTCTGCGGCACCATTGAGTATATGTGAGGCGGGGGCAGTGAGGGGAATTGGGGCAGGGGGGGAGGGGGTGTGTGTTCCCCTGGTCCACCCCCCAACTCAGGGTACCCCCCCCCACCCCACCCCTCCCAGGGCCCCCGAGATCCTGGTGCGTAGTGGGCACAACCGGGCGGTGGACTGGTGGAGCCTGGGCGCCCTGATGTACGACATGCTCACAGGATCGGCAAGTCCCACTCCTGTTCTTTCCTCCCTGGGTGGGAGGGTGGGTGTGCGTGTGGGGGGGTGAAAAGAGTGTGTGGGGGGGTCCCCACTAGGGTGATGCTAAGCCTTCCTCGCCACCCGGTACCTCTCACAGCCCCCCTTCACCGCCGAGAACCGCAAGAAGACCATTGACAAAATCCTCAAGGGCAAACTGGTGCTGCCGCCCTACCTGACCCCCGACGCACGGGACCTGCTCAAAAAGGTCCAACCCCCCCTCCCAAAAAACTTCCCAGCTTGTTTATGTAGGTCCTACCAAAACACACATTCAACGCCCCCCCCTCCCTTCATCATCCTCTCCATCCTCCTTTTTCTCTTCCAGTTCCTCAAGAGAAACCCCAACCAGCGGGTTGGGGGGGGCCCAGGAGACGCTGCTGATGTGCAGGTACAGGCAGGGATGGGCAAGTGGGGTGGGTGCCGGGTGGACCCCCCCCCCCCCATTCCTCTGCTTGATCCGATCCCCCTCCCCAATCCCTCCTGACTGACCCCCCCCCTCTCCTTTCCCGCAGAAGCAGCCCTTCTTCCGCCACATCAACTGGGAAGACCTGCTGGCCCGCCGGCTGGACCCCCCCTTCAAACCTTGCCTGGTAGGGGCTGGCGAGGAGTGGGGGGCAGGGGGGAAAAAGGGAAGGGGAGGAGGGGGTTGGTTTGGAGTTGGGGGGGGCACCCACGGGTGTACCCACCACCCACCCCTGCAGCAGTCGGAGGAGGATGTCAGCCAGTTCGACACCCGCTTCACCCGCCAGACGCCCGTCGACAGCCCCGACGATGTCACCATCAGCGAAAGCGCCAACCAGGCTTTCTTGGTATTTGGGGGGGGGGGGGGTCACACACACACATGCACACACCCCCACACACACTCTGGTGGGGTTTGGGACCCCGTCCCCCCCCCCCCAGCTCCATGACACACACCCCCCCCCTCTCCAGGGCTTCACCTACGTGGCCCCCTCGGTGCTGGAGAGCATCAAGGAGGGGTTCTCCTTCCAGCCCAAGGTGCGCTCCCCCCGCCGCCTCAACAGCAGCCCCCGCACCCCCGTCAGGTACCTGCTGCACCCCAGAGCGGGGAGGGCAGGGGGGTAGGGGGGTTTGGGAGTGGGGGGGGGGGGCAACAAGGTGGGTGCATTGGGCACCGAGGTGAGGGAAAAGGGGCTGGGGCGGTGGGGTGGTCACCAACGGGGGGGGCGGTGTTGGGCATGAGGGGATGGGGGAGTGCCTGCCTCACACACCGCCCCCTAATTTTCTGCCCCCCCCCCCCGTCAGCCCTGTGAAGTTCTCCCCCTTCGAGGCGTTCAAGCCGGGGGCAGCGGGGGAGCCGATGGAGCTGGGGGCCAACCTGCCCCCCCCAGCCGCCGAAGTCACGGCCCCCCTACCCATCAAAACCTCCGGGGGTGCCAAGAAGCAGAAGGGGGGGCGGGGGCGGGTGCCCAGGTAGGGGTTGGGGGGGGGGGAGGGTGTGTATAGGGGTGAAGGGGCCTGGTGCCCCCCATGGGGGTGGGGGGGGGGCACCCCACGATGTTGCTTGCTGCTATGGGGATAGCCCCCCCCCCCCCCCGCGTGTGCGTGCGTGTGCGTGTGCGTGTGTGTGTGTGTGTCCCACCCCCCCAAACACGACCCCCTGCTGCCAGGCTGGGCCGGGTTTGGGGGGAGCGGGGAGGGTCCCCCCCACCCCAAGGGTGTGGCCCCCGGGGGGCAGGCCCAGGCTGCTGAATGTGTGCTAATTAAAGGACTTAATGAGGCCGTGGTGGTCCTGTGCGGGGGCGGGGAGGATCGGGTGCCTCGTCCGGGTGGGGCGCAGGCTCCACCCTCTCCGCTATCCCCGCCCATTTTTTCTCATACCCCGCCCCGTTTCTCAGGCTCCACCCCCTCCCTCAGGCCCCGCCCCCTTTCCCCGCGGACTTTTGCCTTTCCACACCCTTGGCCCCACCCATTCTCCCCAAAACCACGCCCCCTCCCTTAAGATTGGCAGCCGGAGCTGGGCAGACCCGCTCTTTTATTGGTCGGCGCCTAGGCCCTTGCAGCCAATGGGGAGGCTGGGGGGGGGGGGTGTGGGCGGGCAGCGCGGGAGGCGGGGGGGGGGGGGAGGTCACAGCGCGGTGGCGGCGCCACGCGTGTCCCCCCACGCCGCTGTCCCCGAGAAGGCGTGGAGGTCACTAAGCAGGGCCTCAGCGCTGCCCCCCACCTCTTGCTCTCCCCCCGGGGGGCTCTCCCCGGCCTCCGGGGCTGCCTCCTCCTCCTCCTCCTCCTCCTCCTTGGGTCGGTGGTCCTGGCTCCACGGCATCAGCTCTTCCTCCTCTTCCGCCTCCTCCTCCTCCCGGGGGTCCTCCGCCACCTCCCTGTGGCCAGGATCCTCCGGGGGGTCACCCCGTCCCCCCCGCAGCCGGTGCCACCGTCCCCGCAGCAGCCCCAGCACCCGGTGGCCCATGGGCCGGGGGTGGTAGCGCCCAGCCGAAAGGCGGCAAAGATGTCTCCAGGCCACGGCCAAGCCCACGGCCAAGCAGAGCAGGACCCCCAGCAGGACCCCCACCGCCCGGTCGCGGCGGATCGTCTCCGGTTCTCCCGCCGCTGCCAACCCGGTTAACACCAGCACCACCAGTGCGGGCGCTGGCTGCCGTGCTCCAGCCTGCGGGAGAGGGCAATGGGGTCAAGGTCACCCAGCCCAACTTCAGGGTAACCCCCCCCCCACACCCATCCTAAAAAAATAGGGCTGGGTTGGGGGGGGGGAGTGGAGGGCAACGGGCTTTAAAGCTGGCGGGGAGGTGGGCTGTGGTGTGTGCCGGGCCAGTGGCCAACCGGCCCCGTGACGGGAAGCTGCGGTCAGGGGGTGCCACAGCACCTGTGGGTGCTGGGGGGGGGGGGGGGGGGGAGAGGAGACGGATCCTGCCGCCCCCACGATGAACTTACAGCAGGGGGAGCGGGGAGGGGCAGGCACCCCCCCCCTCCAAAGCTACACAGCAGCCCTTCCTGCAGTGCTGCAGCCCACCCCCGGCCCCCTCCTGGCCTCACTGTGGCACCTTTCCCCACCCCCCCCAAAATAAAACAGCCCTCCTGCCGCCCCAGCTCCAGGCACAGCCAGGCCCTGCTGCCCCCAATCCCGCTGTGGGAGCCGGGGCAGTGGAGGATCTGCCCCAGAAACCCACCACTGTTGCCCCCCCCCCCCCCCCCCCAGCCTCAACCCCTGGGGCAGCACCTGCTGGGGGGGGGCCAAATTTGGATGAAACACAGCTACCTCCCTCGCCAAACCCCCCCCAGATTTAGTGAGGGAAACTGAAGCTGAAGAAATGCCTGGCCCCCCATCCCCAGCTCCCTCCCCTTCTAGGGGATGCCCCCCCCATCGCAGACACCCCATCTCCCACCCTGCCCAGTTTTGGGGTGCTCACCATCAGCAGGTGCTGCCGGAACAGGTCCTGATGCTGCAGCCGCAAGCTGTGCTGGGGGGGGGGGGGGGGGGCCCCCAAGCACTTCCTGCCCCCACGCAACGGATGTATCGGTGCGGGGGGAGGCGAGGTGCTCTATGTGTGCACGCACCCCCCCCCCCCCCCGCCTACCCAAAATGCACCCCGGGGGCCCTGGAAACCCCGAGGTGGCTGCCAGCCCTGGGGACCCACTCTGACACATACACACACCCCCCCGCACTGTCCCTCTGCTCCCCACCACAGTCCTGGGAGCCCTAAAACATCCCCCCCCCCCCCCAAGTGTTGCATCCGGCTCTATGGGGACACCAACCCCCTGGGGACACTGAAGGGACCTGCCAGACAGGGGGATGGGAACAGACACATTTGGGGGTCCCCCTGCCCCATGGCACAGTGGGTGCAACACTGTGTGTGTGTGTGGGGAGGGCACCCCCACTGTGGCCCCCCCCTGTTTCCTGCCAGATGCAGGCAAGCTCACCCCCATGACAGCTTCACCTTCTTGTCCCCCAAGTCTCCCCCGGTGGCTCCTGCAGCCTCCACAGCTCCCTGGCTCCACAATGAACCCCCCAAATCCTCCAGAAAACCCCCCGTATCCCCCCCAGCTGACACCCCCCTGCCCCAGTCCCCAGCCTCACCTAGCACTTTTCTTATAAAGTTCTTTATTTGGAGTGAAAATATAGTTTTTGACCCTGCACTGTAAGGGGAGGAGGGACAAGGAGGAAAGGAGGAAGAAGCCCCCAAAATATAAGGGGGTCAATATTCCACAGTTGGGGGGGGGGGGGGGGGGGCAGATCGCACCCTGCCCCACAGGAAGGAGGGGAAGACCCCACCCCGCCTGGGGCCAGGTTTAGGGGGTGCAGGGGGTAGTGTTTGATCCCAGGAGGAGCCCCCAGCCCGAGGACATGGGGAGGGAATGGTCCGTGATTTTTTGAGGGGGGGGGCAGCACCCAGTAAGGCAATGGGGGTGGGGGGGAAGCTGCCAGAGGGGCGGACAGCCCTCCAATGGGAGGACCCCATGGGAGGATGTTCGGGGGGGGGGGGGGGGCGGGGTGTGAGGTTTGAGGGGGTGTCCCCAGCCGCAGTGGTCCCTGAGGGGGGGGCCGGTGGGTCCCTAGACGTGTCCGTTCTCGAGGCGGCTGAGCTGCTCCTCCAGCCGGGCGATGCGCTGGCCCTGCTCCGCCACCAGCACCCGCAGCGCCGCCACCTCCTGCAGCACCTCCTCCAGCCGCCCGCCCCCCTGCACGGCCACACCCCCGTCAGCCACGCCCACCCCACCCCGCTTCACCCCTGCAGAAAACCCCGCCCACTGATCTGGCCCCGCCCACACCGACCCCACCTGTGACACACCCTCCTCCAGTCCTGCCCCATCACACGTCACACCCAACCTTAGCCCCACCCACTGAGGCCCCGCCCACTCGCTGCCACACCCACTCCAAAGACCCAGCCCATTGCCCCAGCCTGTCCCTGTCCTGTAAACCCCGCCCACTCCATAGCCCCACCCACCAGCTTGGCCACACCCATGGTCAATGCCCCCACCCACCTTGGCCCCACCCATTCTCTGCCACACCCACTCCACTGACCCCACCCATTGCCTCAGCCTGCCCCTACCTTGCAAACCCCGCCCATTCTACAGCCCCGCCCACTCACCCCATACACAGACACCTCATCCACCAGCTTGGCCACACCCACTGCCAATGGCTCCACCCACATTCCCAGCTTGGCCCCGCCCACCCACCGCCACTCCACTGACCTCACCCATTGCCCCAGCCTGTCCTTGCCTTGCAAACCCCGCCCACTCCATAGCCCCACCCCGAGGCCACACCCCCTCCCTGACCCTGCCCCCCGAGGCCCCGCCCCTTCCCCATCCATACCGTGGGAGCAGAGGGGCCGGTGCCCAGGCTGGGGGGGGCACTGAGGCGTGTGGGCGCGGGCGCGGCGGGGGGCGTGGGGGGCGGCGTGGCGGCGGCCGGGGGGGCGGTGGCGGGGGGGCGGCTGTCGTGCAGGAGGCTGCGGCGGCTCACCTTGAGGTCCCGCTGCTTGCTGGGGACGTAGGCCTGGCGGAGGGACACCAGCACCGGCCCCGCCGTCCGCCCCGCCACCCACTCCTCCGCCTCCATCGCTGCCTCGGGGCCCGCCGTGTCGGGGTACAGGTCGTCCTGGAACAGGTCCGACTGCGGGGGGAACACAAACCCGACCCCCCACCACCACACCCCTTGATGTCAGAGGGGTTGATGGGGTCCCCCACTCTCGGCTTCATTGTGGACCCCACCCCAGGCGCTGTGGTCTGCCCAGGGACCCCCACACCAGCACAATTAGGGATCCCCAACGCCCCCACCCAGACCCCCTGTCCTGCTCCAGGGCCACCCATTAGCACACTTGGGGATCCCCCACCTGGCTCTGATGGGGTCCCACACACCCAGCTTGACTGTGGACCCCCACACCCAGGTACCCCACAGGGACCCACCACCAGCTCCCATTTCCTGCCCAGTGACCCCTAATTAGCACACTCGGGGACCCCCACCCACCCCCCATGTCCTTCTCAGGGACCCCTAATTAGCACACTTGGGGACCCCCCCACCCAGCCCCCATGTCCTGCCCAGGGACCCCACCCAGCCCCTATGGGGTTCCCCACTCCCAGGCACCCCACAGAACCCCCATAGGCCCCCCCACCCAGCCACCATATCCTGCCCAGGGCCCCCCCTCAGCACATTGGGGGACCTCCCAATCACTTGGGAACCCCCCCACCAGCAACCATGTCCCACTCCTGGAACCCCCATCAGTTTGATTAGGGACCCCTCCACCCTCCACCCTCCCCCTTCCCCAGGTCCCCCCACCCTGCTGCCTGCACCCCCAAGGTGGAGGAGGGGGGGTGGCAGGGGTGCCCCTGTCCCCCCCAACTCCCCCAGTCCCCACTGACCTTCCTTGGCACCGTCATGATGATGGGCTCACACTTGCGCTCGTGCAGCTTGTAGAACCTACCGTGGCGGTGGGGTGGGGGGCACAGGGGGTTAAGGGGGGGAGCAGGAGGAGGAAATGGAGGGGGGGGGCCGGGGGCGAGGTGTGTGTCCCCACACCCACCTGGCGATCTCACACTTGCTGACGTCCAGCCCACGCTTGGGCATCCAGCCCATGCCCCGCTGGGGCTCCTTACTGGTGAAGGTGTTGAGAAAATGGATGTAGGGTGGTTCCTCTGTGATCTCAAAGTACCGGATGCTCGAGTCGCCCTGGGGACACGGCATTGAGAGGAGTCCCGTGGGCGAGGGGGGTGGTCCATGGGTGAGATTTTGGGGCGGGGGGGGTGTGTGTGTGGCCCATACCTTGCCGCAGACGTAGACCACGTTGGTGTCGGGGTCGTAAAACGGCAGCAGAGCCCCGTTGCTGGAGTCCAGCTCCTGCAGCCCCATGGGCTCCTCCAGGTTGTCCTGTGGGGCAGGCGTGTCAGCCCCGTGGGACTCACCCCCCCTAACCCCAGCACGGTCCCGTGGGACACCCCCCCCTGCCACGCACCCCCCCCACCCCGGGGTGCTGCTCCTCACCGTGTCCCACAGCGCCAGTTGCCGCTCGCTCATGCGGCTGAAACCGGTGGTGAAGATCTTGCCGTCGGCCAAAAAAATGGCCCGCATGGGTCGAGCCCCTTCGTGCGCCCGCTCTTTCTCCTGGGGAGGGGACAAAAGGGACAGTGGTGGGGCGGGGAGGGGGGGGGGGTCACCAGCACCATCCTGACACCCCAGAGCGGGCGACAGGGGCACCTAAGGGATACGGGAGAGCGTTAGGCTGCAGGGTTAAGGGGGGGGGGTCTCCCTTTGAGGATGGCACCGTGGGGACGTGGGGAGGAGGTGTGTGTCCCCCTCCTGCCCCGGGAGAGGGGGGACTCACGGCCACCACGGTGCCACGGCGGGGGTCGATGACGCGGACACTCTTGTCCTTGCAGGCGGTGCAGAAGCGGGCACCGTCGCGGCTCCAGCTGACGCTGTAGATGAGGTCGGGGTGCAGCCCCTCCAGGCGGTACAGCTCCTCCGCCGTCCCCACGTTCCAGATCAGCACCACGTTGTCACAGCCTGGGCAAAAGGAGGGGACGGGGAGGGGGGTGTCACCTCAGCCACGGGACTTCCCCCCCCGCCCCCCCCTCCTCCGAGCCCCCACTTTCCCCCACCACCGCTCCCCGTACCGGCGCTGAGCAGGACGTTGCGGGCGGTGGGGTGCCACGCAATGATGCCCACACGTTTCGAGTGTCCCTCCAGCACCACCACCGGCTCCGTCAGCGGCTGGCTGAGCCCGTTTTCGGGGATTTGCCAAACCTACCGGGGCGGAGGGGACAATGAGCAACGGGGCAAGGGGGACACACACCCTCCAAAAACCCATCACCCCCCCCCTTCCTCCCCTTCTCACCATGACGGTGCAATCCTCCGAGCCGCTGGCGATGACGTGGTCATTGTGGGGACACCAGTCGATGTCGAGGACGGGACCCGTGTGCCCGCACACCGTGGGGTACGACTTATCGATGCGGCCGGTCTGGGGACGAAGGGGGACACGGGGGAGAAGCGAAAGCGAGGAGAAGGTGGGGGGGGGGGAGGGGGTGTCACCCACCGGCGCGGAAACCCCCCTTCCCCGCGCGCCGGCATCCCGATATCGCCGCCGGCACCTTGTGCAGGGGCAGGACGAGGAAGGCGCCGCCGCCGCTGGCCTCGACGATGATGGCGACGAAGGAAGGGTTGACGGCGCAGAAGGTGCTGTCCCAAGTGACCCGGGACACGCGGATGTCATCGTAGCATTGTTCCGTCTTCACCGGCTGCCCGAAAACGTGCCGGAATTTGCTCTGCCGCACCACTTTCCGAAACGACATGGCTGGGGAGCGCCCCCGGGGCTGGGGTCAGCACTGGGGGACCCCAAAATGTAAGGCAGAGCCACGGAAGTAAGGGGGGGGGGGGGGGGCAGGGGTTTGTCCCTGTCCCCTGCCCCGGGTAAAGGGCGGCTCGGCTCCTCCCGGGAGCGGGAAGCCTGGGGTGGCCTGTGCCCGACGGGCAAACAAACCCCTCCCTGCCCTGCCCGGGGAGCACCCCGGGAATGGGGGTTCGGGGGGGGGGAGGATGGGGACAGGGAGTGTCCCTCCCGAGATGGGGACAGGGGTGGCCCACTTTGGAGATGGGGACAAGGGTGTCCCCGTGGGTAGAGGCGTGGGGACAGAAAGGAGGACGCGTATGGCGCTGATGGGTTGCGGGATGAGGACGGGGACAGGGATGGGGACAAGGACAGGGACTGGGGTGCCCCACCGGGTGAGGGGAGGGGGACTGGGTGCCCCACCGGGTGAGGGGAGGGGGACTGGGGTGGCCCACCGGGTGAGGGGAGGGGGACTGGGGTGGCCCCACCGGGTGAGGAGACAGGGACGAGGACAGGGGTGACCCCGCTGGGTGAGGGGGCCGGGACGGGGACGACCCCCCCGGGGAAGGCGGACGGGGATGGCGACGGTCGCTCCGGGTCCCATCGGTCCCCCCAGGCCGGGCCCCGCGGCTGCCCCATCCCCGCGGCCCGGGGGGCGGTGGGGGGCGGAGGGGGGGTGCCGGGGGGGGGAGGGGAGGGTCCCGTCCCGCACTCACCGGGGCCGCGGGTCGCGGGTGGCGGCGGCGCGCGGAGCCGGTGGCGGGAGGGGGCGGGGGCAGGAAGTGAGCGGCACCGCCCCGCCCCGCCCCGCCCCGCGCATGCGCCCGGCGCCCGGCGGTGGTGGGCGGGGACATGCCGGTACCGGGAGGGGGGGGGGGGGCACCCCATTGGGGCACGGTCACCCCGCGGGACAAGGTCACCCGTGGGGTCCCCGTGTGGGGCAGGATCACCCCGGTGGCATGGTCCCCGCGTGGGTTACGGTCACCCCACGGGACAGGGTCACCCCACGGGACAGGGTGACTCCGTGGGGCCGGGCCACCCCGTGGGCACGGTCCCCGCAGGGGTCAGGGTCACCCCGTGGGATAGAGTCACCCCGTGGGCAGGATCACCCCTGAGCCATGGTCCACGCGTGGGGCAGGTTCACCCTGAGACAGGGTCAGCCCGTGGGGCAGGTTCCCCTGGTGGGGCGTGGTCCCCGCATGGGGCAGGGTCACCCCGTGGGCAGTGTGTCCCCGGGGACATGGGCATCTCGTGGGTTACGGTCACTCCGTGGGACAGGGTGACCCTGTGGGCAAGGCCACGCTGGGGGCACAGTCCCCATGTGGGGCACAGTCACCCCATGGGCATGGTCCCCGTGTGCGGCAGGGACACCCTGGGGGGCAGGGTCACCCCGTGGGCACGGTCCCCACGTGGGGTACGGTCACCCCATGGGACAGGGCCAGCACCCCACGTGGTGGCCGGGCACAGGTCCCCCGTGGGCACCCACCCAGCCCAGCCAGCATCACGCTGTGCCCGACGTCCCCACGGGTGACCAGGGCAGGGGGTTTCAGCCCACGCGTGGGGGGTTGTGGTGAGGATCTCCCCAGGTAGGGGGACATGGGGGACACCCACCCAGCCCCCTGCCACCTCCCAGCCGTGCTGGGTGGGGATTGGGGGGGGGTGTCTCAGGGAGGCTGGGGGGTGGGTGGGTGGGTGGCAGCTCATGGAGCTGCTAGCGGGGACCCCACCGGTGTTTCGGCTGGTGGGCGGGTGACGGTGGTGGGTGGCACTGGGGCGATGGTGGGAGGTGGCACGTGGGTGAGGGCGGTGGGTGGCCCAGGGGTGACGCCGGTGGGTGACACCGAGGTGGCACCGGCAGGTGACAAGCAGGCGAGGTGTTGGCAGGCGCGGGAGCCCAGCAGCAGGTACAGCCAGGGGTTGAGGCAACTGCTGAGGTTGAAAGCCAAGCCCAGCAGGTACAGGAGGTAGCCCAGGTAGCCGGGGGCCACCAACTGCACCAACTGGGTGACCTGGAAGGGCAGATGCAGCAACACGTAGCTGCTCAACGTGGCCGCCACGATGTGCTGAAACCGGGTGGGCGGGCGACCGCGCCGACACCGGGCCAGCACCAAGGTGGCCCCGTGGCAAGCGACCACCACGCTGAAGGGCAGTAGCCCTTCCACCACCACCTCCAGCCACCGCATCGGCACCTCCCAGCTCCCCCTCTCGCTCCTGCAAACCAGCAAACCAGGGCAGCGTCTCCTCCGCCGCCGACAACGCCACCTCCGGGACACTACAACCGATGGCCGCCAGCCAGGCTCCCGCGCACAACTGTCACCGGTAAACGGGCCGGTCGCCGGCACCGGTACCACAGCGGGGTGGCTACCAACAGGAAACGGTCCAGGCTGATGACCGCCAGTAAGAAAAGCCCGCTGTAGTAACCCAAACCGTAGAGGAACTTGTGGAGGCGGCACAGCGGGGTGCCCAGCACCCACTGGTGACGGTGGGCCACCGACCAGATCTGCAGGATCGAGTTGGCGAGGAAGAGGAAGTCGGAAGCGGCCAGGCTGAGGATGAAGGTGGCCAGCCCGCGGCCCCGCAGGCGCCAGCCCGTCAGCCACAGGGTGAAGGCGTTGGCCGGCAACCCCAGCGCGGTGCAAGCCACCAGCAGTTGCCCGTCCCATGACAGGGAGCCGGGGGGTGGCAGGGACAGGTCAGGGGACAAGGTGGCGTTGGGGGGCTCCATCCCTGCGGGCAGGGTGGACGGCTCAGGGCGGTGGGAGGGGGTGTCACATGCCCCTCAAAGAGTCACCCCCTCCCCATGTCACCCCCCTCTGGTATCACCCCCACTGGTGTCACCTCCTCCAGTGTGACCCCCTCTGGTGTCACCCCCTCCGGTGTCACCCCCACTGGTGTCAGCCCCCACTGGTGTCACCCCCTTCGGTGTCACCCCCTCCCCATGTCACCTCCCTCCGGTGTTGCCCTCACTGGTGTCACCCCTCCCCCTGTCACCCCCACTGGTGTCACCCCCTCCAGTGTCACCCCCACTGGTGTCATCCCCCATCCAGTGTCACCCCCCCTCGGATGTCACCCCCTCCCCATGTCACCACCTCTCGCGTGTTGCCCCATCCCACACCCCCCCCCCCGAGCTTGTCCCCCCCACCCACTGTGCCACGCCGTGCCCACCACACCCATCGCGCCCCGGGGGTACCCCAGCACCCCCCTGCCAGGGGGGCCAGGGCAGTAAATAATGTAGGACCTACCTTAACGGCAGGGAGAGCCCAGGGTGGGGGGCCCCCGCCTGTGGGGTGCCCTATATGTGGGAGCAAGTGGGACGGGCCATGCGTGTGAAGCTCCGCCCACTAGCTTCACCCACCACCCTGTCATTGACACCCCCCCCCCCCCCAAATTTCTTCCCCCCCACCCCCCCCAACTGACCCTGCGCCTGCTGGGAGCTCCAAGGTGGGGGGGTGGGGGTGGAGGGGGGGGTTCTGAAGGGGTGGCCCCAGCCCTGCCTCAGCTTCCCCACCCGATGGAAAGGGGGGGGCAGGGCCCCCCCCGCTGCCTGCAGCCCATTATTGGGCGGGGGAGTTGCGGCAGGCAGAGCAGAAGTGGCCCCGTTATCGCTGCTCCCGGGGGGGGGGTGGGGCAGGACCCCCCCTTTCCCCAGTGGTCACGCAATGCTGATCCCCACAGGGCATCAGGGTGGGGGTCCCGGGGCAGTGGGGACCCCCCCTGGGTGGGGGCGTGGGGACACACGTGCTGTGGCAATAGGTGTCTGGAGGGTGGGGGGGGGGGCGCGGTGGTGGCCCCGCGATGGCATCTCCCCATCGTGTGGTGGCTTCCTGCTGTCACCCCCCCCCCCCCCCCCCGGCTGCTGAGCCAGCCGATGGTATCGGGGCGGGGGGGGCACGGGGGGGCCGGGCCTGTGCCCGCCACAGCACCCATGATCCCATGATGGTCACGTCCCAGTGTGGGGGGGGGACACACACACGACACTGGTGGTGGCCACGGGGTGCCAGCGCTGGGGACGTGGGCTAGTGCTGGTGGGGGGACTCGGAGGGTGGCCCTGGGACATGCGCTGGGGACCCGGCTGGTGCCTGCCTCCTGCCGCTAATCACCGCTAATTGGCTTTGCCCTGCCTCGGTCTAGGGAGCCCACGGGGCCGGGGGAGGGGGCAGTGGGGGGGCCACGTCGGGGTGTAAGAGGATTTCCCGGTTCCCTTCTTAAGGCTCGGCCCCCCCGGGGTCCCTCTCCCTGCCCGCCTGCCACCGGCCCTGCCCCATGCCACGCACCCGGGGGGACAAGGGGGCCCCCAAGGACAGGGAGGCCCCTCGTAAGGGGAAAAAAGGAGGGGAGGTGGGTGAAAAAAACCCCAAAACCCCCGAGGACGGTGGCCACCTGGATACCAAAAGTCCCAGCTCCGAGTCCCGGCACAGTGGCCACGGGCAGAAGAACGGCAAGAAGGGACCCTGGGGACCCCCACGCTGCGGCCACCAAGATCTACTCCCCCCTCCTCAACACCGTGTTCGGCAAGGTGGGGGCAGCAGGGGGGGACATTGGGGATGGAGGGGACTTGGGGACATTGGGGATGGGGACGGGGATGGTCCAGGACCCCTGGGGTGAAGGGGACATGGGGACAATGGGGGTGGGGATATGGAGACAGTGGGGATGGGGACAGAGACAGTCCAGGACCCCTGGGGTGGAGGAGACATGGGGACAATAAGGATGGGGACATGGGGACAGTGGGGATGGGGACGGGGACAATCCAGCACCCCTGGAGTGAAGGGGACATGGGGACACAGGGACAAGGTGAGGGATGCTCCAGGACCCTGGGGTGAAGGGGACATGGGGACAATGGTGATGGGGACAGGGACAGTCCAGGACCCTGGGGACAGAGGGGACACAGGGCCTTGGGGACAGAGTCAGGGACATTCTGGGACCCTGGCACTGGAGGGGACGTGGGGACACTGGGGATGGTGTTGGGGGACACCCCAGGGTCCTAGGGATGGGAGGGACACCCCTGGGGACAGCCCGGGGAGGGGGCCACATGCTGCTCCCCCACCTCCAGCAGTACAAAGCACCCTCAGCATCACCCATGGGTGCCGGGCAAACCCCATCTGGAGCCTGGGGGTCCCGGGCTGGGGTGGCCCCAGGGTGGGTGACAGGAGATGGGACACGGGGGCGCAGGCAGGGCTTTTCCTCCAATCCTTTTAATCCCTCCCACCGGAGTTAATTTTGGCCCACGCTTAACAAAGGTGACACTAGGGTTTATGGGGGGGGGACACCGGGAGGGTTGGGGCTGAGCTGGGGCTGATCCTGTCCCCACCCCGTGTGTCCCCGGCCCAGGAGCGGGAGCTGTCACCAGAGGAGCTGGATGGTGAGTGGGGAGGGGTCTGGGGGTCTGGGAGTGGGCTGGGGACACGGGGGGCATGTGCTGTGGAGGGGTCTGCTGTGGGGTGCGGTGCCATGGGGACAGGGGACATGGGGACATGTGTCATGGAGGGATCTGGTGTGGGGTGCAGTGCCATGGGGTGCAGTGCCATGGGGACAGGGGACATGGGGACACATGTCATGGGGACACGTGTCATGGAGGGAACTCCCGTGGGGTGCAGTGCCATGGGGTGCGGTGCCATGGGGACACATGTCACGGGGACAGGTGTGATGGAGGGCTCTGCCATGGGGTGCGGTGACATGGGGACACGTGTCATGGAGGGATCTGCAGTGCCACGGGGTGCAGTGCCACTGGGGACATGTGTCATGGAGGGCTCTGCCATGGGGTGCAGTGCCATGGGGACACATACCACAGGGAGGGGACCTGCTCCGGGGTGGCCTGGTGCTTGGGGGACCCCTGCAGCTGATGGCATCCGTGTGGCCGCGTGTGGCCGCGTGTGCGGGGCAGAGCTGCTCGACGCCTTCAAGGAATTCGACACGGACCAGGACGGCTACATCAGCTACAAGGACCTGGGCTCCTGCATGCGCATCCTGGGCTACATGCCCACCGAGATGGAGCTCCTCGAGATCTCCCAGCACGTCAAGATGAGGAGTGAGCGCGGGGCCAGGGGGGGCGGTTCCGGGGAGGGGGGGGCAGGAGTTGGGGTTTGGGGTGCTGAGGGTGTCCGTCCCTTTCCCCGCGTGCAGTGGGCGGCCGCGTGGACTTCGAGGACTTTGTGGAGATGATGGGGCCGAAGTTGCGGGAGGAGACGGCCCACATGGTGGGCATGAGGGAGCTCAGGATCGCCTTCCGTGAGGTATGGCCACCACCACGGGGGACCCCGGACACGGGGGGGGGGACCCCAGGCCTGGGGGGGATGGCAACCCTGGAAAGACCATGGTGGGGACAATGACCATGAGGTGACCACGGGCGTGGAGGGGATGGTGACCATGGGGAGACCATGAACATGGGGGAATGGTGACCATGGGTGTGACCATGGACATGGAAGGGATGGTGACCATGGGAAGACCATGAAGTGACCATGACAATGGGGAAACAGTGACCATGGGGGTGACCGTGGGTGTAGAGGGACCAATGAGCACAGGAAGACCATGGGGTGACCATGACCACGGAGGGATGGTGACCATGGGGAGACCATGGGGTGACCATGACCACAAGGGGATGGTGACTGTGGGTGTGGCCACGGGCATGGAGGGGACGAAAACCATGGGGAGACCATGATCATGGGGGAACAGTGACCATGGGCATGGAGGGGATGGTGACCGTGGGAAGACCATGGGAAGACCATGAGGTGACCATGACCATGGGGGAACAGTGACCATGGGGGTGACCATGGGCGTAGAGGGACCAATGACCACGGGAAGACCATGAGATGACCACAACCATGGTGAACACGGGCATGGAGGGCATGGTGACCACAAGAATACCAGGGGGTGACCACGACCCCGGGGGGATGGTGACTATGGGTGTGACCACTGGCATGGAGGGGACAAAAACCATGGGGAGACAAGGATCTTGGGGGAACAGTGACCATGGGGTGACCACAGGCATAGAGGGACCAATGACCATGGGAAGACCATGGGGTGACCATGACCATGGAGGGATGGTGACCATGGGGGGTGACCACAGGCATAGAGGGACTGATGACCACGAGAGGACCATGGGGTGACCATGGGCATGGTGACCACGGGCATGGAGGGGCTGGTGACCACAAGAAGACCAGGGGGTGAGCATGGCCCTAGAGGTGGTGTGTGTGGGGGGGTGACCCCCAACCTGTGGGCGCCGCAGTTCGACGTGAATGGGGACGGGGAGATCAGCAGCGCGGAGATGCGGGAGGCCATCGCGGCGCTGCTGGGGGAGCAGCTGAAGGCGCAGGAGGTGGACGAGATCCTGCAGGACGTGGACCTCAACGGGGACGGGCATGTGGACTTTGACGGTGAGGGACAAACACCCCCCCCCCCCCCAAACTTCCCTTGCAGCCCCCTTCCCCGCCCCACAGCATGTGGGCTGTGAAGCGTGGCTCAGCTGTGGGTCCCCTCACACCCTCCTCTCTCTCCCCGCAGAGTTCGTTATGATGCTCTCAACCCGGTAATGAAGCCTTGAGGCAGGAGGGGGCCCCCCGCTGCACCCCCTTTTCCCACTCCCCCACCCCCCTGGATCCTTGGCAGGAGCTCCCCTGCCTGTCCGACCAGCCCAACCTTGCTGCCAGCATTAGGGTTCAGAGTGAACAGCTGGAGCTGAGCCTGTATCTGGGATCGGGGGGCAGACGTGAGATCCCCGACCCCAACAGCCCCCAGGGGCGGTGGCAGAGCTGGGGGGGGGGGGGGGGGAGGCGCTGGGGAGACCAAATAAACCCCCTTGATCGGAGCGGGAGGTGAGTGTTCATCGTTGGGAGGGGACGTGGGGTGGGGGCGTCTGTGACCCGTCCCGTCGTCCCCGCCCCCTCCCCGAGCCACCCCCCAGGAGGTCGCTGTGGGGAGCGAGGGGGGGGGGAACGGTGTTCCACGGGGGGGACAGGGACAGCGGCTGCCCCTCCACGGGGTGTGCTCGGCCACGGCACCCACAGAGCGGCCGGGGGGGGCGCCGGGGGGTGTTGGGGGGCGGGGGGGGGCGCGGGCAGAGCTCCAGGGGTCACCCGGAGCCAACCCGCGCTCTGCCATTGGCTGGATGAGCTGGTTTACTGCCGCCAGCCGGCCAATCAGCACACGTCCCATGAACCAACGGTTGGGCCGGTTCTTGGCCCAAACGAACCGGCCAATCAGCGTGAGAAAGGCCGCGGGATCAACCAATCAGCAGAGGGAACCGCGCCGGCCAATAAGCACACGCCTCCTGCGCTAGATGACCAATCAGCACGCGGGAGGGGTGGTCCATGTGCCAGGCTTGGCGGGGGGAGAGGGGCTACGGCCACGCCTTGCTCCCCCCCACCCCACGTGTCACCATGTCACCCCCTCCAGGAACCCACCCCCCTCGGCTGGACGACCCCCGTGTCCCGGCTGGGGACACGCCCTGGGGAAAAAAAAGGGGATGGGGGGGGGGGGGGGGGGGGGGGCCATGGGGAGCGGTCCATGTGTGTAGCCCCCCACCCAAAAATGTCACGTCGGGGGTGGTGGGGGGTGTGTGGCTCCACTGGGGCTCGAACCCAGGACCTTCTGCGTGTAAAGCAGACGTGATCACCCCTACACCATGGAGCCGGCCAGCGGTGAGGCGGAGGCTTCGGCACAGGGGTCAGTCAAAGATCGCGGGTTCGAGTCCCGCGCGGGCCAGGTCTTGGGGGGGGGGGGGGCGGGGGGGTGCGGGGAAAGGACGGGACACACAGGACATGGGGACCTGCAGGACAGATCCCTAAGGGCCAGGCTAGGGGGGGGGCGAAAATAAGCCGTGAGGGCTGTGGGGTCAGCCCCAAAAAATTTGGGGCGGGGGGGTATGTATGTCACCCCTTGGAGTTAAGTCCCTGTGGACAAGTGGCCCTGTGGCTCCTTTTTCTTGAGGGGACACACACACACACACACACACACACACACACACACACACACACGAGACACACACAAACAAGTGGCCCAAGGACCCCCAGGTCACCCCCGAGGGTCTGAGTGGCACACAGATGATCGGGGGGGGGGTGGGGGGCGGTGGGGGACACAACACACATGGAGCATCCTGCTGGTGCCCACCCCCAAGGATGGGGATGAGGGGGGACAAGGAGCAGTGTCCCCAGGGTGGTGGTGGTGGGGCACCTAGGGAACCCCTGGTAAGAGAAGGAGGGGGGGGCATATCAAGGAGGAGGAAGGCTGGGGAGTGGGGGCACCCAGTCAAACCTCAATTTTCTCCCCCCCCCCTCAATGTTTTGGGGTGCAGGATCCCTGCAGGAAGGGGGTGCTCCTCTCAGCTTCCCCCCCCCAGGGTTGCAGAAGCTGGGAGGGGTCCCTCAAAATCAGCAAACACACCCCCCCCCCCTCCCCCCATCCTCCACAGAGCAGGCAGAGCCGGGCTGGGGCATTCACAGATTTTTAATTTAGTTGTTTTCCTAATGGGAAAAAAAAAAAAAAAAAAAAAAAAAAAAAAAAAAAAAAAAGGCATCATATGCCCCCAACTTTTCAGGTTTGGGGGTGCAGAGACCCCCACAGCATCCTCCCCCTCAGCGGATCTCCCAGCCCGTGTAGTGTTTGGGGGTGCAGGGGTCTGCTGCTCCCTGGAGATGAATGGGAGAGACACCCCCACCCTCACCCCCAGCCCCAAAACCCAGGACCTCCCCCTGCCCTAAACAACCTCTGGGGAAGGCACCTCAGGGGGGGCCCCCCCAGCCCAGGGACATGGGGAGGGGGGGGAAGGGGGCCCTGGGTCACTCTCTACATATATATATATAATATACACCTATAGAACAGGCTGGGGGGGGCACAGTCTACCCCCTCCCCCCCTCGCACCCCACCGCCTGGGGAGGGGGAAATGAAAAAAGGGGAGGGGGGGAAGAGACCAAGGCCAGCCTCGGGCTCGCCCCACTGCGCCCCCCCCGCCCAGCTCCCTGCCCTCCCTGGAGGAGGAGGGGAGGGGGAGCCGGGATGAAAGGGAAGCCCCCCCAGTGCCCTGAAGTGGGGGGGGTGTGTGTGTGGGGGGAGTTCCATGATGGCTCCCACTCTCCCCGCCCCCCCCCACATCAAGGTTAAGGCAAACCCCGGCGCGTGCTGACGGCGAGGTGGGAGGGGGGGGACACGACACACAGACGGGCGCTTAAGACAGACAGACAGTGGCCGGGGCAGCGGCTCTCCCCTGGCAGCCAGCTGGTCCTTTGCCCCCCCCACCCCCTCCCCAAACCCCAAACCCCACCCTCTCCCCCCCCCCCCCCCCCCCCATTCCCAGTTCAGAAAATATCCGGGCACAAGGTCCAGTCCTGCTTCTCTTTGCTCTCCCAGTAGCCGCCCTTGTAGACGTGCGCCAGCTCCTGGGTGACGGGGTCCTTCTTGCGCTCGAACCACAGCGGTTTGTAGGGGTCGTAGGGGGTCCCTGGCAGGGGGGGGTGTGTGAGGGTCTCAGTGACCAGGCAGGGAGAGGGGGGGACACAAACCTCTTTTGTCCCTTTCCTTACCGTCCTCGGTGGCCCGGGCGGCTTCGGCTTCGCGTCTTTTGCGGGAGAGGCGTTGCTTTTCCTCCAGCCGCTGTTTCTCGGCGTTGGCCTCGTCCCAGCGGCCGTTCTCCATCAGGCGCTGGTCGGGGCGCCGGCGGCTGTCGGTGGGCGCCGTGCCGTTCTCCGGGGCGTTTAGGGTCAGCGCCAGCTCCGAAAAGTAATACATGTTCTCCGCGTACTTCCTAGGTCGAGGAAAAGGACCGAGCTTAAACCCTTTCCACTCCTAGCCCCGCTCAGCCCCGTGTGTCCCACACCCCCCTCGCCCCACTCACGGGAGTGGGTTTCTCTTCCACAGCAGCACCCGGCTGTCCTCAGCCTCGTGGGCTCGCTGCCGTCCCTCCGCTCCGTTGTCGCCGGTGCCCAGCGTCACCTTGTAGCAGTCCATCTTCTCATCCCAAGTGCCCAGCAGGACAAAATGCACCTTCCCCGCGGGGTCTGTCACCTCCCCGGTGACCTGTGGGGACAGGGGACAGCCTGAATCGGGACACTCAGGAGTCACACGCACCCCGGTGCCGGCGCGCGCCGCCCCCGCGCCCTCACCTTCCTCGCCACGTCCCGCGAGAAGTAGCTGTAAGGAACGAACTTGAGGTTGCACTTGTCACCCGTCTTGTGATTGACGATCTCGATTTCACCCGACTGCGGGTGGGGAGGAGACAGTCAGATCCATCCCACAGCCCTTTCCCCTGTGACAGGGGAAACTGAGGCACGGGGGAGGATATCCACACCTCCAGGACTTGCACAAAGCTCCCGTGGAGCCCCATCACTGGAGTTTCACCCCACCTGGTCTATCCAGAGCTTCCCCACAATGATGTTGTGCACGGTGGTGGTGACTTTTTTCCACGTGTAGTGGTTGCCCGAAGAGTGGAAGACGCAGTGGATGGTACCTGAGGAGGGAAGATTGTGCCAGGAACCGTCCCCCGGCGCCAGCCCAGCCCACGGAACCTCGCGTGGGTCTCCAAACCTGGCCCACTCCCACACGCAACGCAGACACCAACCCTCCCCGGGGCCGCGGAGCTCACCCAGAGGCATGATGGAGAGGTATTTGCCTCGAAATTTGCTGGTGATTTTGATTTCTTGGCGAAGTGTCCAGCCGTGCTTGGAGTCTGCGTGGTGGGCAGCGGCTGGCGGGTGGTGGCTCACCTGGCCGGGAGAGGGGACGGGTCAGCACTGGCCACCCCCCACCCTGAGCTGGCCCAGTGGGCTCGGGGGAGGCGGGTTGGTACCTGCTCGCAGAGGGAACGGTAACCATTCTCCTCCAAGCGATCCAGCTCAAAAGTTTCCCCCAGGAGGGGGTTGAAGGGTTTGCTGGTGCGGAAGACGGTGGTGGAGTAGGATGAGACGGTGAAGGCGGCCACGTAGCAGAGCTGCTCCAGCGAACTCTCGCATTTGGCTGCCCGGTCGAGCAGCTCGTGGTATTCCAGGTCCTCCGTCAAGCGCTGCAGCATCGACAGGGGCTCGTTGAAGTTCACCTGGGAGGGAGGCAGAAGTAAGAGGGGGCAGGGGGTTCCTGGGGTACCCCACAAACCTCCCCCCCTCCCTGCCAGCCGCACCCCCGCTCACCGGCATGGGGATCTTGGACAATTCCTTCCCGATGCAATTTTTCATGATGCTCCAGAGGTTGAGGCTGTAGTTGGGTTTGTAGGGGATGCGGGTTCTTTTCTCCTTCTTGGTGTCCTCTACTTGGTGCTTGTACTGGGGACAAGAAAAAGGTGGCTGTGACATGCCCTCCCACCCCCCCCCCCGGGGAAACTGGGGAACCCCCAGCTCAGCCCTGTTCCTCCAAGAGCCCTCCCAGTTCTACCTGCTCATCCAGGCTGATGTCGCTGCTGGTGCCGCTGATGTTGCTGCCAGTGCGCCTTAGTGGGGGTGGGGGGGGAGGAAGGAGAGGGGCAGAATCAGTCCCAAATCGGGGGGGGGTGAGAGGGTAACCCCCCCCACCCCAGAGCTCACTTGTGCCCCATGCTCTCTGGCATGGTGATGATCTCCGGGGCGTCGAAAAACTCGTTGTCATCGTCCTCGTCACTCAGGTCTCCTTTCGCAGGACAGCACGGATCTGGGGAAGGGACAGGAGGGGAGGCGGGGGGGGGGAAGGTGCTGCAGCCACTCAGCGGTGGAGGGGAGAGACCGTGCACCCCCATCACCCAGCTCAGCAGCTCATGGAAGGGACTGGAAGCTGCTGGTGGTTTCCCCCATCCCACCCCGCTCCGTCTCTGCTGAACTGACCCCCTTCCTCAGCATGGGGGCTCTGGGTGACCCCCCCCGGGGGGGGTGGGTACCTTTGGCAGAGCCGCCGGTGCCAGCTGTGCCGGCGGGCAGGACGGTCGCGCCGCGGAAAGCCCTTTCCAGGTGATTGTGTTGTTTGGCCAGTTGTTCCAGCGTCTCCTCCAGCCGGATGCGCTGATCCCGTTCGTGCTGCAGCGATTTCTGCCATTTTTTGCCGTGGGTCTGAGCCAGCATCAAAAAATCCCGGCAGGCCTGGGCGGAAACGATGTGCCCCCCCAGCCTCGTCAGTGCAGGGTCTGCAGGTGGTGGTGGGGGGTCAGGCACAGGGAGGGTGTAACTCACATTAATCATGGCGTTGGAGGTGATGCGGAAGAGGGTGGCTCGTTCGTTCACCTGCTTGATCTTCTCGGTGCTCTCGGCCGGCAGCCGGAGGGTCTCCAGCTCGCTGAGGGAGCGTTGCAGGGCCGTGCCGTGTTTGGCGATGAGATCGTTGCAGGTGCTCAGATCCTCTACTTTGCTGGACAGGGTGCGCAGCGTGTTCTGCAGTTCCGTTTTGTCCGTCTGCGACACCGACTCGTCGCCGGAGTCGTCTGTCGGCGGGAAGGGACGTTAGAGTGATCCCCAGGGGGGTGAGGCTTTTATTTCCTCCCAGGAGATGGGGAAGAAAAAGAAGCTGTGCACTGGGAGCACCGGCCAAGCCACACCAGGCTCTGACAGCGAGGGGGCTGCCAGGATGGGCACTGCAGGATGTGTGCGTGTGTCCCCAAAAAACCCCCCTGAGGGCTCGGAGCCACCCCCAGGGTGCCCCCGGCCACCGCCACAGCAGCTCGGAGCAGATGGCCGATCTCTTGGCGCACAAGCAGTCATGCCAGCCAGGAAGCGTGTGCCAGGTTTGCCGGCGGCTCCTCAAGCCGGAGTCAGGCAGCGGGGAAGCCACCTCATCCAAATCCTACTCATGGAGCAGCTCCCCACACCCCAAAACCCACATGCTGCGACTCCAGCCGGGCGCAGGAGATGGATGAGGCAAAGCGGGTTTTTCGGGGAAAAAGGGGGGAGCTTGGGAAAAGGGAGGGAACGCAGGGTCACGTCCTGCAGGGGGGATAAAACAACCCCTGGGGATCCCCGTGGGTGTCGCAGGGGGGTTAAGCGAGGTGCTGGGTGTTGGAGGGGGGGTTGGGGGAAGGCGTCGGCCAGGGGCGTACCCGATTCCTCCAGCATTTTGACGGCTTTAGCCTTGGCCAGCTCCAGGGCGGTGACCCAGCGTTGTCGTTCCACCTCCGAGCTGGCTTTCAGGTGGTAAGTCTGGGCCCCGCCGTTGGAGATGATAAAGTTGCAGGAATCCTCCACCGTGATGTTGGCCGTGGCCAGGTTGATGGTGCCGCGGCAGGTATGCCGCATCTCCGCCTTGGATCTGAGCGGGGAGGGGGAACAGGAGAAGGAGACGCTCCATAGCCCGACCTAAAAACATTTAGGGGCGGGAGGGGGGGGCAGGCATTCCCCACCCTATGAGCAGGGCTATTAATAGGGTGCTGGCTCCAACCCACAGTGGTTTTGCCAGCACTGGAACAAGGGCCAAGCCTGGGGACACTGTTTTTTTGGGGGGGGGGGGGAAATGCCTGGAGGGGTCTGCAGCCCCCCCTTCCAAAAGCAGCTTCAGGGACCACCACGCTCGCCCTCGGTGCCTCCGGTACCCAGCAAAAATTGGGAGGGACGTGAAGCGTGTGTTTCCCCCCCATGCCAGTGCAAGGCACACCCCTTCCACGTCACCGGGGCTGGGGGGGGGGGCACCGGGACATCCCCCCCCCCCGCATGGCCCGGGGGGACCGGTGCCTCCCCCCCCTCCCACCAGCACCAGCACACACCCGCTGGGCTGTAACTGGAGCTGGCAGCTGCCTCCAGGCTCCGGTTCCCCCATGAATAATGGAGGACAGGGCCCCCCCCCCCCCGCGCCGCGCCCCCGGGCAAGGCTCAGGTGTCCGAGAGGGGAGGGGGGATCGGTAACGGCGCCGGTCCCAGCCGAAATACCAGCGTGGCTCGCCACCGGAGAGCGACAGAGAGGCCTCAGCGATTTGGGAGGCAGCGGCGGGGAGGGTGAGGGGGGGAGAAATCCACAGCGACAGCCCCATCGCGGACTCAGGCCCGGGAATACGGTAACGTGGGGGGGCGGGGGGGGGGGGGGGGAAGGGGACCGGGTCGCGGTTCCCGGTACGTACCGGTAGTAGCTGAGGAGGCCGTTGCTGAGCACGAACCAGCGGCGCTGGTAGCCCTTGATGTAGTTGGTCCATTTGAAGAGCCAACCTTCGCGCGCCGAACCGGCACCGGCACCGCCCGAACCGGAACCACCGGAACCAGCGCCCGCCGCCGCGCTCGGAGTCGGAACCGCCGCCGCCGCCGCGCTCGGAGCCGCCGCCGCCGGTGAGGGCAGAGCGGGGGCCGCGGGCAGGGCCATGGGACCGGGCAGCGCCGCCGCCGCCACCGGGCCGGGGCCCGCGGCCGCCGCTCGCAGCTCCGCCATCGCCGCCGCCGCCGCCTTCCTTCCCCGCCCCGCCCCTCCCGCCGCGCTGCCGTCACTCGGCCCCGCCCCCGGACGCATCCCATTGGCGGAGGCAGCCCCTGCGCGCAACGCCCCCGGCGGGCGGATTGGTGCCACCGCTCGCGCGGGGCGGTGCCTGCGTGCCTATTGGCTGACGGCGCGCTTGCGCCGCAGGCCGGTGGGCGGTGCGTTTCCCCTTCCCAGCCCCTTCCGACGTTTTCACTGGTCCTCCCTGCCGTCTGTCTCCGCGGCAAGCCAATGAGCGGAGGAGGGGGGTGCCGCGCGTGACGGTTGCCTGGGGGCGGGGCCGCGCGGCGGAGCGGTGACTCATCCCGCCACCGATTGGCCGCGGGGTGCGGGTCCTCCCGCTACTCGCGCCGCCATTGGCCGAGACACCGCTGGGGGAAGGGGCAGCGACCTCTGACCTTTGCCCAGGGGGTGGGTGGTGCCGAGGGCCGCACCCATGGGTGCGACGGGGGGTGGGGGGCCGGCCCTGCCCCCCCATCCCCTCAGGGAACCGGCTGTTACCGGGTGTAACAGCCGGGATGGGGTGGGGGAGCGGTAAGGGGGTGTCTGGGGGGGGTGGGGCCTGAGGCAAGGGGGGGCTGGGGGTGTGTCTAGGGGGCCTCTGGGATAAGGGGGGGTGTGTGGAAGGGGGAGCCCCAGAGGTAAGGTGGGGGGGGGTATACCTGATCCCTGCCCCCCTTCAGAGAAGGAGAGGCCACACGGACAGCAGTATACAATTCATCTTTATTTACAATACCCTATAAAAATGTAAATTTAGAAACTTTATTCTCATTAACCAGAACCAAAAAGTGGGGGGGAAGGGGAAGCACAAAGAAAAAAAAAATAAAATAAGAAATGAACTTTCCACTTGATCAGTCAGGAGGAAAATGAGGGGGGAGAGGGCAGGGGGGGCTGGGAAGCAGCTGAGGGGAGCTGGTTAATGCCAGGGAGGAGTTACTGGTTGTAAAATACCTACATGTGCAAATCTCTTCGTTGTTTTTTTTTTTTTTTTTTTTTTCTTCTCTCGTTTGTTTGTTTGTTTAAAAGCAAACCAAAACAATAAAGTAAAATTAACCTTCCCCCCCCCTCCATTCCCAAGGAGCAAAACCCGCCCCCCCCTCCCCCCCCCGGGATTGGGGGGGCATATGAGGCCGAGGGAAGGAGCCAACGCTGGGGAAGACAAGGCAAGTGTGCAAAAGAGAGGTGTGTGTGTGTGTGCACATGCGTGTGAGCACGCGTGTGCGTGCGTGTGTGCGGCCGGGGAAGGGCAGGGACCAGACCTCAGTGCTCTGGGGGTGTGTGTTGGGGGGGGCCCTGGGGAAAAGGGAGGGGGGAGAGGGCACCCAGCCCTACAGCCCCCCCACTTTTCCCGTAGTGTGCGTGTGGGGAAAAGCAGCAGCCATTGGGGGGGGGGGGGGGGCGCGGAACTGGGGGGCAGCACTTTTTGGGGGGAGGGTGGGGAGCAGCTATACCCCCCCCCCAACCTTCCCTGACCCCACCCCCCCCCCAGCCAGAATTTTGGGGTGGAGGGGGAGGTGTGCCTCCTGCAGCGATGTGCCAGGCAGGGTGGTGGGGTGGTTTGGGGAGGGAGGTTGTGTGTCTTGGGGGGGGTGGGGGGGGTGGTGGAACTGCCTGCCCTCCATCCATCCATCCGTCCATCCTCTGGAACATTCTGGTGACGAGGAACCACAGAGATTTATCGGATTCCGTGCACTAAGCTGGTACCAGGGGAAGAAAAAAAAAAAAAAAAAAACAACCAAACCAAAAACACACACAAAAAAAAACCCAAAAAAAAACCCAAACAAAACAAAACAAAAAAAAAAAAAAAAAAAAAAACCACAAAAAACAGTGGGGAGAGTGGTCAGAGGAGCTGGGGGGGGATGAAGTGACAACCCCCAAACCCCCCCGGTAGGCCACGGCCCCACTTACTGCAATTTCGTCTCCAACAGGTTGAGCTTCTGCTGGTCGACGTAGCGAGAGAAAAGGGAGATCAGGTTGGAGGGGGTGGACACGGGCTTGGCCAAGGCTGCCTGAGGGATCCGCAGGAGCTCCCGGGTCGCCATGAGCATCAGCTCCGTCCTGCCCGAGAGAAGCCGTGAGGAGAAAGGAGGAAATTTGGGGACATTTTGGGCAGGAGGAGGTACTATGGCGCCAAACCCCGGCACCGGGGAAGGATCCACCAGCCTTGCCACGAGGTCCTGGTTGCTCCGTGGGGTCTGGCCACCTCCTTCCCACCCAGGGACTCGTGCAGGACCTTCACCAACTCTCCCCCCACCCCCTCACCTCCCCCAAAATCCTTTGGGGACACCCCGGTGCTGTGTTGTCCCCCCCCACCCCCCAAGGCCTGAGGGCAGGCGGCTCACCACTGGTTGTCCTGCATTAGCTCCGTGTTCGTGTCCGAGCTCTGCAGTTCCTCCCCCCGGCTCAAGATCAGGTAGAGCAGGGACAGGCCAAACTGCAGGGAGGAGAGAAAAAGGGAGGGGGGGGGCGGTCAGGGAGTTGTCCCACCTGTGCCGATTGTCCTCCACCACACGAGGAAATCTCGGGGGCACGGAACAGGCAGGGCAGGGTGAGCTTTCCTCCCACCGTTCCTCCCCGCAGAGTTATTTTTTTTTTGGGTAGATGTCAGAATCACCTCCACCTCCCACTCCTCCTGGGGCTGGTGGCACAAGCGAGAGGATGAGGAAGAGGAGGATGGTTACGGGCCCGAGTCACAGGCAGGTGTTGGGGATATGCGAGTGACAAACCACTGCATGAACCCCTGGATTTCAGGGCAGGAGTTTGCAGCCCAGCAAGACAACCCAGCTGTCAGACTGCAGCTGAGTAGCAGGCTGGCTCAAATAGCTAATTAATTAATCTGCTAGACACCCTCATTAATTAGCAAGGGAAGCAGGGCAGGGAGAGAGCACCAGGGACCAGCAGCCCGTGGCCTCCTGTGCCGTTCCCACACCGCGGCTCTGCCATCCAGCACCGGGAAACCGCAAAGGGAGTGGAAAAAACCTCCCGTTTCCCCAGTTACGGGGAGACATCAAGACCTGCCGGAGCAGGAGGAATGAGATGGCCCCCCACCCTGGGGAGCAGGACAAGGGAGAGGAGGGGAGCACCTTGTTTTGGAGCACAGCAGTGAGGTGCAGGTTGGTGGGCACTGGCGCAGTCACGCTCTGAGGTAGGTTCGTTAGCTGCTGCACAAGGCTGGTGACTGTCCCCAAGGGAAGGTGGTAGAGAACGTGAGAGAAGGGCCTCAACAGGCAGGGCAGCACCTGAAAAGAGGAGCAGAACTGTGACACCAGCTTCCCCCGGGGTCACCTGAACCCCGAGAAGATGCCACCTTGCTGCTTACACCCCCACCCTCTTCCCCAGCAGTGCCTCTGGTTCCAGCCCCCCCTCACATGCTCAGCGTGGGACTTGCTAACAGCATCCTCCCACAACCCCGCTTTAAATTCAGGCAAGTCTTTTTTTTTTTTTTTTTTTTTTCCCTTAAGTCCTCCTCTTTCTCCAAACAATCTCGGATTTATGTCACAGATGCCTGTATTTTTGTTCCCTCTATTAAAAAAAAAAAAAAGATTGTAAAGGCCAGATGAGAGCTGGAGGAGACGCTGGCCTCTCGCTCTCTGTCTCTGAAGATGGAGTCTCCCGCTGTCACCCGATGAGTCAGGAAACACAACCCTTTAGACAAGTGCTCAGGCAAGAGCGGGGCTCGTTAAATAATGGCATCATTTATCAGAAACCATTCCCAGCGAAGCCAGGCTGCATGGCAGACGGGCCCTGCCAGGAGCTCAGGGCTCCTGCAGCCTCCCCAGACCCCTGGAAGTCTCCCAGGAGAGGCAGAAACAACCGTCCTTAAGACACACGATGCTGTTTGCTGGTTTTCTCTGTGGAGGAGAAGACGTCTGGCTCCAAACCAGCGAGGGGGAACCCTCCCAACCCCTGGAAACTCACCTCGTCCTGAGCATCCTTCTTGATGAGGAAGGGCAGGTTCCTGGCCGTTGCCATCAGGACATCAGCCGCTTGCTCGGGTGACAAGAAGGGGAGGATCCGGGCCACGAGGCGCTTCCCTTTTCGGATGCACATGATCTGCATGAAGTGATCGTCGCTCGGCCTGTCGAGGAGAGGAGAAAGGTGCTGGACCCTCATCTGGGAGCATCCTGGGGCAAGCGGAGTGTTCCCAGGGTGTACCCCACAGCCAGCAAAAAACACGCCCGCCTCAAAAAAACATCCCCAAGGAGGGAAAAATAACGCAGAAACAACACCCCTAACCCAAATCCCTGCCTGATGGGCTGGGCAGGGGGACAAGGCTCAGTTCCTCATGGGGCAGCACTGAAGGAGCTGCTGTGTCCTTCCTCGCCCATCTGGGCTGCTGAGGCTACAGGTCAGGCAAGAGGCAACAGATTTAAAAAGCAGGCAGCCCGAGATGTGCCAGGGCGCAGAGCTCAGGATGGACAGACACCCAACGAGCATGGAGATGGGCGCTATTCGCAGCACCCGAGCTGCAGGGATGGAAGGTGTTAAAAGATCACGAACAATCACCTGGGGAAAATTGGAGGAAAAAAAAAAAAAGGGGGGGGGGCAGTGGGCGGTGAAGCTTATTTCAGCCTCCAGTTCCTAACACATCCCTGGAAGAATCTGCCTGACTTGTCTTTGGGACACAGGGTCTTGGAAGGCCAGTTGCAGTAGCTACAAGTGACCACGGACTCTCCGAGCTCCCGCAGTTGCAGACATCACCACCTCTGCTCACCTCTCCTGCCCGGGCGCTTTCCCCCTCAGATTGTCATACATGTCGCAGATCTTCTGCTTCCTCTCGCCCATCAGGGCCGGCCGCTCGCCTTCCAGGCTGAGGAGGTAGCGTCTTTCATAGTCCTCCACGTCCAGGAGGAGGCTGTACGTCTGCAGGACAGACGGCCATCACCTCAGGACACGGGGATCTGCGGTGGGATCCCCCAGTCCCGCTCCACAGAGATCCAGGAGCTGCCCAGCCCCAGCTCACCCCGTGCCCCCCTCGCAGATCGCCGAGGGGGTCGCGGCGGTCCTGCCTCGAACTCACCTTCTCGATCGTGACAAGGGTCTGGCGCCTCTTGTCTCGAACCTGCTTCTCTTTTGTCTCCTGCCAAGGAAGGGGAGCGGAGTCAGGGCGGTGGTCGGCTCCGGCGCTGGCCCCGAGGGCCGAGGCACTGAGCTGTGTTTGAGGGGAGGCAGGGCCAGAACTCACATCATCCTCGCTGCGGGAGGTCACCACCGCGTCGATCATCTTCCGGGGGTTGTTGACGCTGGAGACCGTCAGCTTCCCCAGCGAGCCCTCAAACTGCACTGCAAGAAGGAGGGAAGCAAAGGGAGTCAAGTCCAGGGGCGAACCCCACCTCACCTGCCTTTATCTCTGGCCAGATAACAGTAGCCCCGTGTCTACCTCCGAACTCCAACCGGCACCGGTGAGACCCCCTGTCCCAGCCCCAAATAAGCCACCAACCACCCTTCACCTGCAGAGCTCCAGGCTGCGCTGAGAAAGGAGCGCTTACCCGGCTTGTAGGTGTGCTCCAGCTTAGCCACCTGAGGTGTGATGAGTTTAGTGCGTTCCTTTTTAGGACCGTCACCATGGACTTCCTCCGCCGCTGCTAACTTCTCCAGCTTCTGGAAGTAATTCTGAGGCAAGGAGAGGAAAGGCTGAGACTCACTCCCTGAAAAACAGCTGGCAAGGAGTGACGCAACACATCCCTCACCCCAGCCCGTGCTCCATCCCTCACTGGTGTTCCCAAAGTCAGCAGCAGCATTTTAAACCACTCTTCTTCCCCCATCTCACAAGTGGACGATTGCGTTCTCCTCTCTATCATCCCTCAAGATTACAGAGGTCAAGGTTCCTCCTCAGCCCTTTCTTTCTCAACACAACGATGAGTTCGCTCTCCCTGGGAGGTCCCCAGCTCCCAGTCCTTCCCAGTAAACTCCAGTTAGCCTGCCTTGCTCTGTTAGCACCGTGCCCAGGCTGGGCAGCGCACGGCTGGGGCCTCTCACACCAGTGCTCACGCAGCTCTTCCCGTCCACCCTGGCCAACGTTCACCTCTTTCGCAACGGCAGAGCTTTTGTTGACTCACATCCCGGCTGTGGCTGCACCAGTTCCTCTCTCCTCTACTGGGGATCAGCTCACCCACAGCTCAGAAAAAAAAAAACCTTTCAGCCCCGGAGCAGACTGATCCCGTTGGCCACAGTTCTGCCAGCTCCCACCGGAGCCCAGACAACCCACAGCGAGTGGCTTGTCCCATGCTCCCACAGCGGAGGGGACCGGACTGCTCTGCCCCATTTCACCACGCTGGGGACTTGCCCTCCCTGCTCTGCCCCATGCTCACGGCTGCACCGAATGCTCCGGGATCTTTCTGGGTGTACGGCTTACTTGTCCGCCCATCCTTCGTGAAGATGGGGGCCAGACCTCCTGCACAGCTGACGACTGCCCCAGATACACTCCTGGCCACCTCGCAAGCCCCGTGCAATTTTCCAAGCCAAACGACCACCCTACATAGCCTGAAGCCCTCCGCAGATCTCCCTCATGTGAAGTTGCCTTGGGTACCTTCAAAACCCCGTTGAGCTTTGAGCATCTACCACCATCGGCAAGAGCTCAGCCGTCACCTTGCTTTGTCTGCTCCAAATCTGGCTCTTACGAGCCTGGTGTGACAGTCCCTATTCTTGAACTGGAAAGAAGCAGGAGCACTCTCCCCAAAGCCACCTCGCTCTTTGAACCCCACGGGCTTCACCACCGCCCCGTCCTCCTTATGCAGTCATTCCTTTGCCCAGGGCTCTCTCCTCTCTCATTTTCCATTTAGCAGCTTCCCCATCTCCTGTTCCAGTTGTTTATTCTGCCACTGCAGCTTCTGATGTAGAAGAGCTGCTCTCCTGTTACCTGCCAGCATCCCCCAACACCTCCTCACCCCTGGAGATCTCACCCAAGAACAGAAAGGCAGTTTTTCCCTTGCCGTTGCCCCCCCTTTCCCTTCCTGGGGGTGCTCACACCCCACCCCATCCCTCTGCCTTCCTCCTCCAGCGTATTTCCCCACAGCTCTCATACCAGCATCCCCTTCAGCACCAAGACTGCATCAGGAAGACACCGGTCCCGTGGGAACAGCCACGGGACACACAAGGGAGCAGGTTGGGTGCTTCGCCCCCCGCCCTCCACTCCCTAGTACCTGGTAGTAATAGTCATCCAAGTAAGGATCAGTGCTCTGCAGCTGCATCATCTGGATCTTGGACACCCAGTCCTTTTCCCGCTGCAGCATGAGGTTGGCGTAGGGATCTTTGCGTATCTGCTCCTGGTGGCTGCTCCGGTGGCCCCCTCGATCCCCCACCGAGCCATTGAGGCTCCGGTGCTGGCTGGCAGGAGGCAAGAAGGGCACCCGTGAGCGCACAGGAGCTACAGGAAGGGACAGAGAGCGGTGCACAGGCTAGCCCCAGCAGCACAACCCCCCCTGCAGCGGAGGGGCGATGCAACCCACCCCCCCCTTTATTGCGCCAGGCAGCCCCTCTCCCAGCACCAGCACGGGGCCAGCACTCACTTTCGGTTCTGCTGCTGGCGCTGGTGCAGGAGCCGGCGGTGCTGGGGGTGTAGGTGGGTCGTGTCCGGTCGGAACATTTGAGGCTGCGGCCTGGGGACAACAAGGGGGGGAACAAAAAAAGAAAAAAAAAAAAAGAAAAAAAAAAAGAAAAAAAAAAAAGGGGAAAAAATCTCAAGAGGTGGCTGCAAGGAGCAAGCAGGAGGTTGGGAGAAGGGTGGCACCTACCTCAGGCTCTGCAGGTGGGATCCAGGGCCCGGTGGGTGCTGTGGCTGCGAGGGAGGTGGAGCAGGGGGAGCCCCAAAGAAGGCACGAAACCCGCTGGCCGGAGACATCATCTGCCCGACTCTGCCCTGGAGCAGCTTCGGATTGACAGAGGGGAGGGGGCTCCCAACCAGGCCAGAAACCCGGGCAAACTGGCTGGGGGACATTCGGCCGGCCTGGCAGAGCAGAGAGGGTGCCCAGAGTCAGCTGGGGCGGCTGGGATTTGGGGGTAAAAGGCCTGGCCAGAAAAAGTGACATGGAGCCAGCTCCCACAGCCATGCAAAGAGAAATGTGGGACCCTGACCACGGGGAGGGCCAGGGAAGTGCAGGAAGGGAGTGACGGGGGCTTTACCTGGGCTCCTCCGAGCAGCTGAGCTCTCTGTAGGTGGGTGAGAACGGGAGAGACACTGTGGGGGAACGGGTGTCCCAGGAGGGAGGAATTCTGGGGAAAAAAAAAGAAGGGAAAAGGGACCACGGTCACAGCCCTGCCCCAGCTGATGGGTGGGTGAGGTGGGGAGCGGGTGATGGTGCAAGAGGAAGTGCCAGGAAGGCTGGGAGCCAGGTCAAGCCTGGAGTTACAGGTGGGAAGAGGAAAACAGGGTGTCGGGGGTGGGGGTGTGATTCTGAGGCCTCCCAGCAACAGTGGGGGCTCCAAGGCAGCGCCAACAAGGAGGGGTGAGGAGGGAACTGGGTACCGGTACGTTGCAGAGCTGGTTGGGGGACATCCTCTCGCCATAGGGAGTGGGGTAGCGCTGCTGCATGGTAGCTCGGATGTGGACAGGCTTCGGACATAGGATCTAGGAGGAGGGAAAAGGGGTACAGTCACCCCCCTCCGTCAGCTCTCAGGGGACCGAGCTGTGAGCGGGGCTGGGGAAGCCAGGGGAGGTACCTGCTGGTTGAAATTGGGGAGGGCAGCCTGTTTGGGAGGGGTGCCGATGGGGACAGCCCGGACAGGGGGGCTCCCGATGACGGGGGATGACGAACGGCGAGGCAGCGCCCGTTCAGAGGGGTCTCGCTCTTCCTCTCGAGCCTGGGGGGGTCTCTGAGGCAGAGCGTAGTCCAGCACGGACACTGATGGCATCTCCTGCAAGTGGAAGAGGGGAGAAAGCTCCCCCCCCGGGATAAGAGTCAGACTGGGATGGGGAGGACCAGGGTGGGACAACCACATCTTTCCTCCTGCCAGGTCTCCCCCGTGACCCACTGCACTTCCCTAGAGCCCCCCCACCGTGGCATGGGGGTCACGGGGATCCTCAGGGTCTTCCTGGCAGAGCCCACGTCACCACCAAGACACCCATTGGCAGCCCTACAGAGCCGGGAGAGGGCTGGCGGCGCAGCACGCTCCACTTGCACTTAAAAGCCTGACTCTTAATTAAACCGCAACAAGAAAAAAAAAATAATAAAAAAAAAATTCTCTGCCTCCAGGCACCGACATTCCCAAACCCTGATGAAAGCGTCGACATCTCTCAGATGTCACCAGGGACCACGTAGCAGTGATATCTACCCCCCAACCCAGCTCTCCAGCCTCCAAGGGGTTGTATGTAAGAGGATCTAATAAATGAGCTGAGCCGCAGCCAGAGGCGAGCAGAACACCCCGCTGTCCCAAACTGATCTGGAGATTCCCCCCACAGCACATCTCACCGCCACAGGGGTTTAGTGGGGGGCACTGGGGAAGCCGTGACGGCCACCACCCACACCCCAGCACCGTACCTGAGCGAGAAGCGGCCCCCGGATTCGCCGCAGGACAGCTGAACCATCCCAAATGCTGGAGTTGAGCGCTCCGGGCTGCTGGTAAACAGACAGGGAGTGGGCAGAGGGCTACGGGATCGTCATCCCCACGCCGGTCCCGCCAGGCTTGCGCCCACCCCTACCTGCGCAGGGACGGTGGTCTGCACGGCTTGCATGATGGCGGGGTCTTCCAGCTCGCTGTCGATGACCAGGCGGGTCAGCCGCTCGGCCAGCGTGTCCTCGGGCTCGCCCAGCAGATCCCCCTCCTCGCCGGCAGGCCCGGCCCGTTCCCCGCTCGCCACCGGTTTGTCCTCCAGCTCCGCCAACCGCTCGTGGGCCTCCTGCCAGTCGTCATCTGCAAGGGGCCGGCGGTGAGGGACGCGCTTGCAGGGAGGGCATCAACGAGGGTGTGTGTGTGTGTGTGTGTGTGTGTGTATAGTTTTGGGGGGGGTCTCACAAGCGCTCACCGACAGCCCCAGCTCCGAACGTATCGTCGTTAAACTGGTCGATATCTTCATCTTCCTCCCCCAGGGCCTGGAAGGCGTCTTCATCTTCATCCAGCGGGCAGTCCTCCAGGGACTGGGGGGGGGGGGGGAAGAAGAAGGGGAATGGAAATTTGGAGGCGGGGGGGGGTCAGGAGCAGTTTCTTCCCTCAGCACCATCGCCCCCCCCCCCCCTTACACACACACACACACACAAAACGCGCTCCCGGGGGATGATGGCGGAGGAACGGGACCCGACCCGGCTCGGCGCTCCCCTTCCATCCCCCCACCCCCCCCGCCTCAGCCCGGCCCCCCCCCTCAGCCCCCAGCCCTTTCCCCCCCCCTTCACCTGATACCGGAACATGGCGGCGGCGGCGGCGCCCCCCGCCCGCGCCCCGCTCCCGGCCCCGCGCCCCCGCCGCGCATGCGCCGCCGCGGGCGCACGCGCATGACGTCACTCGCCCCCACCGCGCATGCGTAACCCCCCCCCCGCGCTAACCACGCCCCTTTATAGACCGCGGAGGCACCGCCCCGCCCTGAGGCTGTTTTTAAAGGGGCAGCGCCACCCCCCCCCCTTTTTTTTTTTTTTTTTAAATTTATTTATTTCTCCTTTTTTAGGGACGCGTGTGCGGCCTTACAGACGTCGGCGCAGAGTGACACGCACTGTGACACGCACCCCTCCCATTCACACCTATGTGTCCCCTAGCCACAGCCATGTCCCTCAGCTGTCACCCCATCCACAGCTGTGTCCCCCCCAGCTGTGACCTGTATCCATCACTGTGTCCCCAGCCGTGTCCCCAGCCATGTCCCCTGTCCCCAGCTGTTCCCTGTCTTCCCAGCTATGTCCCTCCACCCGTGTCCCTTCTCCCCTGTCATGTCCCCTGTACCCAGATGTCCCCCCAGCTGTGACCCCTACCCATAGCCATGTCCCCCACCCATGTGCCTCTCCCCAGCCATGTCCCTTATCCCCAGCCGTGTCCCCCCAGCTGTGACCCCCATCTCCAGCCCCATCTCCAGCCCCATCTCCCAGCTCTGTCCCCAATCATGTCCCCTATCCCCAGCTGTGTCCCCACCCATGTTCCCTGTCCCTAGCCATGACCTTATCCATATCCATGTCCCCCCAGCCATGTCCCCTGTCCCCAGATGTCCCCCCAGCTGTGAATCCTACCCATAGCCATGTCCCCTGTCCCCAGCTGTGTCCCCCAAGCTGTGACCCTTCATCCACAGCCCCATTTCCCAGCTGTGAACCCCAACGATGTCCCCTATCTCCAGCTGTGACCCCACCCATGTCCCTTCTCCCCACCCATGTCCCTTATCCCCAGCTGTGTCCCCCCAGCTGTGACCCCCCATCCACAGCCCCATCTCCCAGCTATGTCCCCCCAGCCATGTCCCCTCTCCCCAGCTGAGCCCCCCCAGCTCTGCCCCCTCTCCCCAGCCACCCACGGCAAGGGAGGACAAGTCGCCCTCAGTGCGCGTGACCCCCGTGGGGGCACCAGCTTCCTCATCGCCTCCGCGCCGGGGCCACCCTGCAACATCCGCCTCCACGCCGCTGTCACCTCCTGGCGTGGCCGGGGGGGGCCAGCTGCAACCGTTGTCTTTAGCGGGGGGCCGGTGTCCCCGGGGTGTCCCAGGTGAAGGGTGGCTCCACCTCGTCCCTCCCCTCGGCGCCTTCCTGCCTTCCTTGTGCCTGTCACTGGGGATTAGTGAAGGGACAGCCCCGGGCTTGGGGACAGGGAAGGGGACAAGGGCCACCCACCACCTCGCCTGGATGTAGGAGGCTTGGCCAGCCAGGGAGGACTGAGGGTGGCATCCCCCATCCCCGCGGTGGGCGAGGACGGGGACCCCCCCGCACCCCACAAGCCCTTGGGGGCACCATGAAGGATCGGTTGGAGCAGCTCAAGGCGGTGAGAGACCCCCGGGGTGGGTGGAGAGGGGATGGGGGGGGCACCTCGTGGGGTCCCCGGGGTTCGCTGAGACCCATCAAGGGGATGGGGGTCCCTGAGATCCCCCCACCCCACCCCCCACTGTTCATGGGGGACGGGGGGGGGGGGCGGTGTGCCCTGAGATGGGTCTGTGGGGCATGGGGGTGTCACAGAGATGGATGTATGTCACCGAGCCCCCACCCCATGGGGGGATGGGGCTGTCATGGGGATGGGGTCCCTGAGACCCCCTCACCAGGGTGGATGAGGGCACCCCCAGAGATGAGGGGCCCGGCAAGCCAGCCCCGCGGCAATGGGGGTGTCGGGGGGAGGGATGGGGGGACAGCCCCCTGTGCTGTTGGGAGAGTGGGGGGATTTTAGGGGGGGATATCAAGCCCCCGGTGAAAGTTGTTCCCCCCATGCTGTGGGGGGAATTTTAGGGGGGGGGAAATCAACCCCGTCCTGGTGAAAGTTATTCCCCCCATTTTGTGGGGTGCAAAGGGGAGACAACAGCCCCCCCCACAGCTGCGTGGGGCCGGGGGGGAGTGGGGGTGTGGGGTGTGTGTCCATCCTCCGGGGGGGGGGGAAGGGAGAGGATGTGGGGATGCCCGCAGGGGCCAGCACCCCATCCCGTGCCTCACGCCTCGCCGTGCTCCCCATCACCGCTTCCTCCTCCCTTTGCCCGTCCTGCCGTGGGGCCCTGCTGCCCCCCACTCCCCAGGAGGCCTCCCCACCCCAGTTTTGGCTCCCCCCCGCGGGCTGGGGGGGGTCCCCAGCAGCCCCCCAACTTATACATGGACCCCAGCGTGGGGCAAGCAGCCGTGGCAGGGAGGCTTGGCGGGGATTTAGCGGGGATTACAAAGCCATCAGATAAAACCCTTGGGAGGGAGAGAAGGGATTAATTTTATTTTTACTTCGGTGGGAGGAGGTGGTGGTGGGGGGAGGCCGGGGGTCCCCAGCAAGGGTCTGCCCCCCTTCCTGGGGACACCACAGCTGGGCACTGGGCACCCTCAGGGTGCTGGTGGAGCTGAGGGGGGGGGGGGGGTGGAGGGGGTTGGGGCTGGCACCCTGGGAAGGGCTGGAGTTGGGACCCCATGGTGGTGGGGAGGGGACAGGCGCGACACCGGGGTGATGGGCGACAGCTGCTTTTTGGGCCCCCAGCGCTGCTCAGACCCGCCGTGGGACGATGGTTGGGGACATAAAACCCCATCCCAGTCCCCTCCTTTGGTGCCAGCCCAGAAATCCCTTAATTCCCCAGCCCTGCGTAGCCAGATGTGAAACAAGCTCAGCGTGTGTGTGTGTCCCCCACCTTGGGCCACCGTGTCTCCATGGCTGCATCCTGCAGAACTGGGCTGGCTGGTGGCCGCCCTGTCCCCTTGGGGGTGACTGTCACCCTGGGGGATGTCCCCGGGGGGGGTGTGTGGTGGCCGGGCAGGGAGGTGCCACCCCTGAGTGCTGCCCGGCTGCACCCCACAGAAGCAAGATGTGGACGATGACACGGAGGAGCTGGAGATCTCCGTTGACAACACGGCGTTCATGGATGAGTTTTTTTCGGAGGTGAGGGTTGGGGGGAATTGGGGGGTGGGGTGGGTGGGCACAGGGACAGGGGGCACAGAGCTGCCTTCTGACCCGTCCTCATCCTCCCCGGCTTGTCTAGATCGAAGAGACCAGGCAAAACATCGACAAGATCTCAGAGAACGTGGAGGAAGCCAAGAAGCTCTACAGCATCATCCTCGCAGCCCCCATCCCTGAGCAGAGTGAGTGAGGTGGTCACATCCCCCTCCCCAGGGCCCCGGTCCCCTTCTTGGGGACATTCCTGTGGTGGCTTCCCCGTCTGAGGTGCCATGGCCCCCGCAGAAAACAAAGACGACCTGGAGCAGCTGACGGTGGAGATCAAGAAAATGGCCAACAGCGTCCGCAACAAGCTGAAAAGTGAGCAGCCGTGTCCCCACCGCCGGGTCACCCAGCCCCGTGGGTCCCCGTGTCCCTGTGGGGAGGGCAGGGTGAGCTGGGGACAGTGGGGCCAGGGCGGGTCTGGTGGCTTGGGGAAGGTCCCTGACGTGTTGTCCCCAGGCATGGAGAGGAGCATCGAGCAGGACGAGGTGCGGTCCTCTGCCGACCTCCGCATACGCAAATCCCAGGTGAGCTCCGGTCCCTGAGAGCCGCTGTCGGGGATGTCCCCGTCCCCGTCCCCAGGTCCTGAGCACTCTGTCCCACCCTGTCCCCCGTGGGCTGAAGACGTGGCATGTTCTGGGTGTCCTCGGGTCTCCCATCTTTCTCCCTTGGCCCCAGCAGCACCCCATCCCAGACACACCATGTTTGGGTGCTCCCAGGCTTCGTGTCCCTCTGCCCTGTCCCCAGCGCTCTGTCCTGTCCCTTGCAGGCTGGGACATGTCACCTCCTGTGTCCTACAGATCTCACGGCCCGTGTCCCCATTCCCAGAATTTCATCCTGCCCTGTCCCCTGGGGCTGGGGATATGCCATGCCCAGAGTGTCACTGCTCTGACTCCCCATCTCCAGCCGCCCGTCTTGTCCCCTGGGCCAGGGCTGTGCCATGCCAGGGGTGTCCCTAGTGTCACATCCCTGTCCTTGCTCCTGTCCCCTAGGAAAATGGCTCATGGGATGTGCCATGTCTGCAGCGCGGGGTCCTGTCCCCAGGGGTTGGGACATGCCATACCCGGGGTGTCCCCAGTGTCACACCCTTGTCCTCGCTCCTGTCCCCTGGGAAAATGGCTCATGGGGACGTGCCATGCTCAGGGTGTCCCGTGTCCCCATCCCTGTCTGCAGCGCGGGGTCCTGTCCCCAGGGGTTGGGACATGCCATACCCGGGGTGTCCCCAGTGTCACACCCTTGTCCTCGCTCCTGTCCCCTGGGAAAATGGCTCATGGGGACGTGCCATGCTCAGGGTGTCCCGTGTCCCCATCCCTGTCTGCAGCGCGGGGTCCTGTCCCCAGGGGTTGGGACATGCCATACCCGGGGTGTCACCAGTGTCACACCCTTGTCCTCGCTCCTGTCCCCTGGGAAAATGGATCATGGGGATGCGCCATACCCGGGTTGTCCCATGTCCCTGTCCCCATCCCCATGGCGGGGCTGTGTCACCCCGGGGCTGGGGAAACGCTGTGCCTGGGGGGTGGTGCCCCCAACCCCGTGTCTTTGTCCCCATCTCCCCAGCATTCGGTACTGTCCCGCAAGTTCGTTGATGTCATGACCAAGTACAACGAGGCGCAGGTCGACTTTCGGGAGCGCAGCAAGGGCCGGATCCAGCGCCAGCTCGAGATCAGTGCGTGTGCCACGCCCCCCCAGGCCCCGCCCCTCGGGCAAAGGGGCGGGGCCTGTGGCTGCAAACCCAGCCCCCTTGGGGAAGTGGGTGGGGCTAGGCCCTAAATAGCATGGCTGGATGGCAAAGTGGGTGGAGCCAGCTCATACAGACCCCACCCCTTCGGCAAAGTGGGTGGGGCCTGGCACTAAAGACTCCTCCCCTTTGATGAAATGGGCTCTTTGGTAAAGTGGGTGGGGCCAGCTCCTACAGATCCTGCCCCTGTGGTAAAGTGGGCAGAGCCAGGCACTACAGACCCCTCCCCTTTGGTGAAATGGGTGGAGCCAGCCCCTACAGACCCCACCTCTTTTGTAAAGTGGGTGGAGCTGGGCATTAGAGACCCCTCCCCTTTGACAATATGGGTGGAGTCAGCCCCCCTACAGACCCCGCCCCTTCGGTAAAGTGGGTAGAGCCAGGCACTAAAGACCCCTCTATTTGGTAAAGTGGGTGGAGTCTGGCACTATAGACCCCACCCATTATTTTTGAAGTGGGTGGGCTCAGGCCACACAGGCCACGCCCCCTTGTTGGAGTGAGCGGGGGCCCGTGGGCACCACTGACCACACATGCCCGCAGCCGGGAAGAACACGACGGACGAGGAGCTGGAGGAGATGCTGGAGAGCGGGAACCCCTCCATCTTCACCTCGGGGGTGAGAGCCCACCGCCCCAGGGGGCACATGGGGGGGACATGGGGGGCCAGGACCCCCCCGCTGACGGCTCCCGCCCGGCCCCCTGTCCCGCTCCGTTGCAGATCATGGACTCGCAGATCTCGAAGCAGGCGCTGAGCGAGATCGAGGGGCGGCACAAGGACATCGTGCGGCTGGAGAGCAGCATCAAGGAGCTGCACGACATGTTTGTCGACATTGCCATGTTGGTGGAGAACCAGGTACGGGCGGCGCGGGGACAGACAGGGACCTGGAATAGGGACAGGCAGGGACCTGGGATGGGGTCAGGCAGGGATCTGGGATGGGGTCAGGCAGGGATCTGGAAGAGGGACAGACAGGGACCTGAAATGGAGACAGGCAGGGATTTGGAATGGGGACAGACAGGGACCTGGGATGGGGACAGACAGGGAATGGGATGGGGACAGGCAGGGACATGGGATGGGGACAGGCAGGGATCTGGGATGGGGACAGACAGGGAATGGGATGGGGACAGACAGGGACATGGGATGGGGACAGACAGGGACCTGGGATGGGGACAGACAGGGAATGGGATGGGGACAGACAGGGACCTGGGGTGGGGACAGGCAGGGACCCTGCATGGGGACAGGCAGGGCTGCATGGGGACAAACATGAAACTGTGCATGGAAACAAGCAAGGACCTGTCATGGGGCTGCGTGGGGTCCCATGGGGACACAGGGTGGCACAGGGCTCCATGGGGACACGGGGTGGCACAGGGCCACGCAGGGGGACCCAGGTCCGCAGCCACACAGGGCTGGGTGGTGACCAGTGCACAGGTCCCCTGCAGGGCCACCCAGCCACCCAAGCCCATGGGGACCTGGGGGAGGGAAGCAGGGGTACCCCCCCCCAAACTGTGGTGGCCCCAGCCCCTCTCTCAGCTCCTCTTTGTCCCGTGTCCCCCCCCCCATGCCATGCGAGGAGCCCCTGTGTGCACCGGGGATGGGTAAGTACCTGCGCCGTGGGGACCCTGCCACGCGCTGTGGGGGGGATCTGGGTGTGGGGGGGGCCCTGCCACGGGGTCCCCACTGATCCTATCCCCCCTCTCCCATCCCTGCAGGGTGGGCTGCTGGATAACGTGGAGCAGCACGTGATGCATGCAGCCGAGCACGTGGAGCAGGCAAAACAGCAGACCAAGCAAGCCCTCCAGTACCAGGGCCAGGCGCGCAAGGTGGGTGGGTGCCGGCACCCCTGGGTGCTCTCAGAGTCTCTGTCTGTGTGTGTGTGTGTGTCCGTCCCCCCCGTCCCCCCTCTCTGTCTCTCTCTGCCGCCGCCCCCCCGCCCCGCTCCGTAGGGAGCCATGATCGACCGCATAGAGAGCAACATGGACCAGTCCGTCGGCTTTGTGGAACGGGCCGTGGCCGACACCAAAAAGGCCGTGAAGTACCAAAGTGAGGCCAGGAGGGTGAGATGGACCAACGGCCCCAGTGTCCCCCAGTGTCCCCTCCACAACCCCCAGCATCCCAAACGCACCCCCAGTGTCCCCCGTGTCCCTCAGTGTGCCTTCACATCTCCCAGTGCTCCCAGCATCTCCCCATATCCTCCAGTGACCCCGAGAACCCCTTGTGACCCCAGCCACCTCTTGTGTCCCCCAGCCACCCCTTGTGTTCCTCAGCCACCCCTCGTGTCCCCCATCTACCTCCAGATGACCCCAATGGCTCCCACCTGCTCCCAGTGACCCTCCCAGCCACCCCAACTGGTCCCTGACCCTCCCTTGTGACCTCCACGGGGTTGGCAGCTCCGTCCCTCTCTGTCCCCCCCACCAGACCCAGCCCTGAGCCCCCTCCTGCCCTCAGGTGAGATGAGCTGGTGAGGGCTCAGCCCCTCCTGCCCTGTCTGAAGCATCTCTGGCTCTTCTGGGCTCCTCTGTGCCCACCTCTGCTCTCCATGTATGTCCCCACCCCGGCATGGGACAGGCGTAACCGGGCCCCCACCTCCCCTCTCACCCCCTCCAGAAGATGCTGATTTTGGCAGCCATAGTGGTCCTCTTGCTGGTGACAGTTGCCCTCATCATTGGACTTTCTGTGGGGTTAAACAAGAAATAGCCTCCGAGCTGGGGGCTGTGGTCTGTAAGTGTTGGGGGGGTGTGTATGTGTGTGTGTGTGTTGAGGGGAGCCCCACCACGGGGCCACAGTGCCCTGGAGGGTTTGGGGACGGCAAGTGGGCACGGCTGGGCTGCCCCCCGCCACCCCCACCCCCCCGCCATGCCCTGTCCGCGTCGGGGTCTGTGTCCGGTGCTTTAGTTTCTGGTGGTACCTTTAGGGCTGGGGGTGCTGGGATCTGGGGGTGCTGGGCTCTGGGGGCGCTGGGCTCTGGGGGCTGGGTGCTCGTCGGCCGGTGGCCTCATGTCTGTGTTGCTTGGGGGGGGGTCTGTGCTGCACGGGGGTCTGCAGTGCTCAGGGATCTGCAGCACTCAGGGGTCTGAATTTCAGCTCCATGCTTGGCTGTGCATTCCCCATGTCAGTCTCTGCCCTCCCTGTTGCAACCCCTCGCCCCCCCCCCTTCCCACGGGGGGCTGACATCTCCCCCCTTTTCCCTCCTCCAGACCCTTCCGACCATCCCAGCAGCGACGTCTCCCAGTGGGACCCTCCCCAGCACCGCAGCCCGGCCCCCTCCTCTCCCCACTTCTCCCAGACCTGCTGCCCTCAGCCCCGGCGTCCGGGCTCCCACCCTGGGGACTCCCCCCTCCACAGAGGGACCCCGACACCGGAGCCGTCTCCCCCACCAACCCCTCCACTGCTGTCCTGCCTGTCCCTGGGGTCTGCCCTTCTTGTCCTCATGTGCCCCAAGGGAAGGGAACAGAACTCAATTATTTATTTTCCCTTTGCTGATAAATCAACATCCCCTGATCTCCCTCCTCTTGCTGGGGGGGGGGGGGGGGAGGAGCGGTTTGAAGGGGCTGGGGGGCTACGTTGGCGATGCAATAGGTGATGAAGCGCCTTGCTGGGGGTGGGGGGGTGGGTGAGGGCTGGACCCACAGAGGGACAAGGGACAGGGGTACGACCAGGATTGGGGGAGGGCGGGTTTGGTGGCACCAGTGGGTCTGGCCATGCTTTGCTATTCACCGTGGCAGACAGAGCCCACCGGGGACCCTGTCCCCTCTCGATGGCTGTGGCTGGCACGTGTCCCCCCCCCCTGCCCTGACACTGACTGCCCCGGTGCTGTGGGGAGCTGGGGCAGGAGGAGGCGGCGGTGGTCGTGGTTATTTAATTCCCGTTAAAATAAAAATCCCCGCTGACTCCTGCCCTGCGCCTCTCCGCTGCTCCGTGCGCAACGCAGTGCTGCGGGGACAAGCGGGGTGCTGGCACCCCCAGATATTCGAAGCAGAAGGGGCTGAGCACGGCTCCAGCTCAGCTCATGGCACACTTGGCATTGCGGCCAGGCTGGCAGCTTTAGCTGAGGGGTCTGGGACCAGCCCCCATTTTTGGGGGGACGCAGACCCTCAGGGTGATGTGATGGGGAAGTATGGGGCTGGGGACATCCCCTAAATCCCATGGACTTGGCCCTTTAGGCCAGACCATCCTCCCCCGTGGTTTTGGGCAAGTCACGGTGACGGGGACACGTCTCATGCTGGTGCTTGACCCCCGTCCCACGGGGACACAGGACCAGCTCCTACCCACCCCGCTGCCACCCCAGCCCGTCCCTGTCTCCTGTCCCTCCTCCCCAGCCCCTGTCCCTTCTCCCCGGCCCCGTGTCACCCGCAGCCCTGCCTCACAGCCCCTCTCTCCCCACGCAGAAGAAGATCTTGATCATGATATGCTGCATCGTCCTCGTCATCATCTTGGCTGCCAGCATTGGGAGCATCTTCGCCTGAGACATCCCCCCACACACACACACCCACTGCCCTCCAGGTGACCGGGCGCATGGCGGGGGGGTGGCAGTGGGGGTCCCCGGTTCCACCCCACGCCTGGGGAGTGGGTTCAGGCCTCGGTGGGGTTGACGCGGGTGGGATTCACCCCCCTGCCTTGGAGTTGCCAGTGCGTCTGTAAGGCACCGGCAGAGACCAGGCGTCCCCCAGTTGCCACATCAGGGAAGGACAGGGACGGCTTCCCCTTCCTCAGCTTCGCCTGATCTTCCTCCCTGTTACAGGTGGCCTTTCCCCCTCCTGCCCCTCTGCCCGCGGCTCCAACCGTCAGAGAGACCCTGACCGCCGGCTCCGGGACCCGCCTGCCAAGCCCTCGGTCCCCGGAGCTCCAAGGACACCCCTCACATCCCCGGAGGGGCGGAGACCACCTGCCCTGCTCCTTCCCTCCCACTGCCGGGTGAACGCCCCAAAATCCCCCCCGCCTCGCTCCCCATCCTCTCTTTGGCTGAGGATCAGCGGCCCCTGCGAAAAGCAGCCCCCTCCTCGGCGGCATGGAGGAGCCACGTTCCTCCCCGGAGCAGCGATGTGGAGGGAAGGAGGAGCCATTCCCCTCACTCGGAGCTGGATCTGCGGCGATTTCTCCGTCTCGCTGGCTCCTCGGATGTGCAGCCGCCCCCGCCGGAGCCTTTCTCCCCAATAAAAAGATCCCCCCACGCTCTGCTCCGGGGCGCCGCATGTCTCAGCAGTGGGAAACAAGCCCGGCTGCAATTCATCCCCTCCGGGGTGCTCCCAGCCCCGTGGTTTGCACCTCCAAAAACCACAGCGGCCGACCCGACGGAGGTTCTTGCAGGGGGAAGGTTTAATTAAAGCGGTCCCCTCCCCAGCCGCTCGTTACACCCTGTGTTTCAGGAAGAATTTGCCCCAGTAGCGTCCCTTTAGCTGCAGGTCGTAGGGGCTGAGGTACTTGCGCATCCCCAGCATGTTGGTGGTGACGACGCGCTCGAAGGTCCAGGGGTTCTGGTTGTTGAGCTTCTTCTCCTCTTCCTCCCGCCGCATCTGCTCGAGGCTGTCGCGGCTGACGGGGATGGCGGGGAAGGGCAGTTTCCTGGCCACCTGCGTGAGGAAGGGTTTCACCTCCCCGAAGTCGCAGCGCCCGCCGACCTCCACCACCAAACGCCCGCTCTTCACCGCCGTCACGTAGTGGTCGATGGGGCCCTTGCCGCCCCCCATGCGATGCCCCAGGCTCTTCCGCGTCACCGGTTTGGAAGGGGCCGGCACGCGCCAGACGGCGAACATGGTCTTGGGGTTCATGCTGCGGCCGATGGTCAGGCGGATCATCTCGAAGTGACCCCAGTGGAGGTACCCACCTCCCAAAGCCTGCATTTGAGGGGGGGAAGGATGGGGCGCCTCAGGGATCGAGCGCTGGCAGGGCGAAGGGGGGGGACAGGGGTTCCCTTGTCCTGCCCCTCCTCTTCACAAGCAATTTTTTGGGGGGACGGGTGCACTAAGGATGTCTCAGAGCCACCATCCCAATTTAAGCTCAGTATTATATTCCTTAACCTCTCGCTGGGGAAACCAGGTCCCGACGGAGGTAGCTCAGTCAATGCGGCTTTTCAGAGCCAGTTCAGCACCGGTCCCCTCAAGTTGCGGGTTTAATTTGGAGTTTCCCCCCACCCCACCCCCAAGGAAGGGCTCAGCACTGCGGGTGCCCACTCTGACACCTTCCCCCCTCCGCCCCCCCCCCCCCCCCCCCAAGGTTTCTCCCCCTCGCCACCCCACCGCCCGTGGCTGGGTCTCCCCATCCCGCTCACCAGGATCCCGTACTGTCCCTCCGTGAAGTCGGTGGCCTGCCGGGACGGGCCGCGGATGTCACGCAGCCGCCGGGGCTCCCGCCTGACCTTGGGCACCGCTGGCACCTTCTCCATGAACCTCAGCTTCGTTTTTTTCCGGGAAGGTGATATCTGCCAGAGCGGGGGGGGGGGGGCACACGCATGACGGTCACCAGCCCCCAACGACACCCCGGTGAAGGGGGGACGCAGGCAGCAGCAGATCGGGGGGTGCCCCCGTTATCCCCGTGGAGGGTTTCTCCCCCCCCCCTTACCGCTGTAGTCCGGGGGCATCACGTAATTCTTGAGGCCTGCCCGGGGGACGGTGACGGGACCTGGGGGACAGAGTGGGGACTCAAGGCCAGCGGGAGGTGGGGGGGACCTGATGCACCGGGAGGGGGGCCTGGGGGTGGCCCCGCTTCCTAGGAGCACCTCCAGCAGCATCAGGAAGGACTCCCCATCCCTGGATCTCCACATCTCCCCCCCCCCCCCCCAGTCCCCCCCTCATCCCAGATCCCTGGATCCCAACATTCCTCCCTCCCGATTCCCACATACCCCCCCCCAATCCCCCTATCCCCTCCCCCCTGATGCCCATATCTCCCCCCCCACCCCAATCCCCCTATCACCCCCCCATCCCAGATCCCTGGATCCCAACATTCCTCCCTCCTGATTCCCACATCCCCCCCCCCCCCCCCCCCCCGATCCCCCCATCCCCCCCTCATCCCAGATCCCTGGATCCCAACATTCCTCCCCCCGGATCTCCACATCCCCCCCGCCAAGATCCCCCACACACACTTCCCCCCAATCCCCACATCCCCACCCCCACCCCAACATTCCCCCCCATCCCTGGATCCCCATATCCGCGCCCCCCCCCCCCCCGATCCCCACATTCCCGCCTCCCCCGGATCCCTGGACCCCCACAACCCCCCCCACCCCGATCCCCATATCTGCCCCCCCTCCTTGGATCCCCATAACCCCCACCCCCCCCCCCCCCCGATCCTCACATCCCCCCACAGCTGCCCAGGGAGTCCCGGACTCCAACCGGTTACAGCGAGAGGGGGGGGGGGCCCGGCCATCCCAACACCGGAGCTCCCACCCACGGCGGGGGTGTGTGTGTGTGTGTCACGCGTGGGAGCCGGCGACCCCACCTCCTCCAGCCGGGAGCGACCGCGGCAGCCGCCATCGCCACATCCCCGGGACGGAAATACCGGGAGACACACGGACGGACGGACGGACAGACGGACACACGGCCGTGGGGACACTTCCGTCCGTCGGTCCGCCCAACCCGGGAAACACGGGCGGGGAACATTAGTTCCGTGGGGGTGGGACACCCCCCACCCCACCCCAATGTCCCTCCACGACGTCGCCCCCGGCCCCCCTTACCCCGGGCGTGGGTTCCCACGGGGCGGCACGCCCCCCGCCTCCGTGTCCCATCGAGACACCCACGCCTGCCCCGACTGTTACCGGAAAACGGTAATTAATTCACTAAGACTCAATTCTGGAGTTTTAGAAAGCAGGAATTCTTTATTACAGCGCTGGACACACAGGAGGAGAGCTCTCCTCATGTGTGTGTCTGAAAACAAAATCAACAAGCATTTATACTACGTTAATCATACATATTAATTGGATTTTTATCATATTTTTATCATATTAATAACTTTTCTGGGAACTCATTAGCATATGTTAGTATCTCTTGAGCATGCCTGTTGGAGTCTTTAGGGGTTCTTTAGATGAAGGCTCATAGTCTTCTTCACTGTGTCCACCAGTTGACCCTTATTTCTGCACCAACTCAACCCTCTGCTCACGTAGATCTTGTCCTTCCAGGCTGGCCTGGTGTGGGGTTTTTTTGCTAATTTGCAGCTTCCTTATCTTTATGTTTCTTTGCAGCTGCTGCTATGAGGCTGAACCGTCTCGAGCAAGATGATTTACGAGTTCCTTATCCTACAGTTACTCTATTCCTTTATGTATATGGGTTTGGTCCCATCTGCAGCACGCCAGTTAACTGGTTAAAACAGCTCAAATCGACCTTAATAATTCTACTCCACAAATATCTATTTTCTGATCATTTTAGTTCACAGGTATCACAACCCTCTCCCCAAGGCCTTGTCCCCATGGCTCTTTATTGCCCCCCAAGCATCCCCCGTTGGCGTCAGTAGGTGCTGAAGACAGCCTGGATGTGCTCCCCGTCGTGCGGCTTGTAGGAACCGACCCCTGCGGCAGAGGGACAGGCGTGAAACCGGGGCCCCGCAGCCCCCCAATATGCCCCCCCCCCCCCCATCCCAGTCTACCCACCTTCCTGGAGGGCGTCCCCGCTGCTGAGGAACTGCCAGTATGTCCTGTCCTTCACGTTGGCTGCCAGCCCGTGGATGGAGACCACCATGGGACCCCAAGATGTCTGCTCCGTCTGGAACCTACCGGGGGGTGGGTGGGCTCAGGGCTTAGTAGAGGTGGGGGGGGGGGGGGATGCCACAGTCCCCCCTCTCCCCACTTCTGGCTCTTACTTAAAGATGTCGGGTTCCTCCGCCGCCGCTGCCTGCAGCACCCTGAGCAGCGTGGAGCCGCTCGGGACCTGCACCGAGGTGCTGTAGCTGAAGTGCTTTCCTTGCAGCTTGTTGATGATGGAGTAGTGCACCTCGATGGTGGGTGCTGGGTGGGGGGGGGAGAGGGGCAAGGTGGGTGCCATGGGGCCGCGGGAGCATCATCCCCAATGGGCGGTACCGTGCTTCTGTGAACCCGGCTTTGGGGACAGGGAAAATTCATCAGTTTGGGGACATACCGTCTCTGCCGGCGCAGTTCAGGCTAGCTGCTTCCAGGTAGGATCTGCCCACGAGGGCGGGCAGGACCTGGGCGATAGCCATGGGCTGCTGGTAGTCGTGGCTGTACACCATGGAGAAAGCCTGGGCGCAATCCCACTCCCGTGGGGCGTAAAACTCGCCCGTGGCTTCCAGCGCCTGCGGAGGAGGGAAGAAACGACGTGAGAAGCCCCGGGAGCGAGCGGTCACGGCACTGCAGACAACCCCCCCCCCCCCCCGATACCTGCAGGGCCAGCCCCGTGCTGTAAATGTTCCCGATCACGCCATGCCCCTTCTCCTGCTCGTCCAGGAAGCCGTTGGTCACCACCGACAGTGCCTCCCGGAGCAGATCCCGCACGTCGTGGAGGTCGGTGTGGCCGTACGCACATGCCATTGCCAGCGCCGCCACGGCACGGGTGTCTGCAAGATCCCGGCATCACCGCCGAGCCCGCCGGCACTGCAAGCCCGGGGGGCTGGAGCGGGGGGCCCGCGGAGGTCTCTTACCCACAGAGAGGTGGATGTCAGGGTTCAGCACCCGCTTGGCCAGGACCACAGATGCCCCTTGGTAGCCACCCGCTCTTGCCAGGCACAGGGCCAGGGTGTCCAGGCTCACGCTGTACAGGGTGGTCTTCGGGATGCCCTCCGCCTCTGCGAAGCAACGTGGCGTGAGCTGAGGAGGGGGGTTGGGGCGTGGGGAGGGAGACACCCACCCCCTCAAAACCCTCCCTTCCGTCCCAGCGTACCCAGGCTGGCCATCTCCTCATCCATTTTCTGCTGCAGGACGCGGAGGAGGTCGACGCTCTGCCCCAGCGCCTGGACGTGCCGGGGGTTCTGGCAGGAGGAGAGGAGGGCGAGCACGTACAGAGCCACCTCGCCTGAGGGCATGTCTGTGGGGACAAGAACGCAGCCGGGGCACACGGCGGGGACAGGATCTGGCACCCCCATCCCCAACCAGGGCAGAGCGAGCCAGCGGTGCCGAGCCTGCGGTACCGGGTCTGTGGGGATGAAAGGGGTGCACCCCACACCCCCTCCCTACCTTTCTGGGCTCTTTTCACAGCCTCCTTCTCTATCTCCTGGAGCAGCTCCTTGTGGGTGCTGGTGCCGGTGGCCCTGGCCAGGTTCATGGCCAGCAGGACACTGGGGTTTGGTGGCTCGTCCACATTGACGGAGTCTTCCAGGTGTCGCAGCATCTTGGAGACCAGATGGTGTGGGGCGACTGGAAAGAAGGAGAGGGGCCGGGCACCCCGCTGGCACCGGTGGCGGGAGGTCACCAGGGACCCCTCCACGCAGCCCCTCGTGAGGTCACCGGTCCCTCTCCAGTGCCACTCACCGCAGCTGTGGGTGGCCGTCCCGCTTGCCAGGGCCAGCAGGACCCCGATGCTGAAAGCCACGCCGAGCATCCTCTTGTCCTCAGGGCAAGCAGGTCTACTCGGGGCGGCAGAATCCTGTGGGCACTCACTCGTCTCTCCAGGTGTTCCTTTCTGCTTTTAACTGCTACCAGTGCCCTTCTCCGGTCACCTGCCCTCCCACAGCCGTCATAGCACCGCCACCGGCTTATCTGTGTGCCCAAGGGTGTCAAACGGAGCTGGAGGGTCACTGGAGGGTCACGGCTGCAGGGGCAGTGATTTTCCATTTGAGGTCACTGAATTCCCAAAGGACCAGTTGGACCAGTTGTATCCATGGGGCTGGAGGTTCCTCGTCCCACGGCACTGAAGGAGCTGGTGGGTGTCACACCAGGACTCCTCCCCCCCCCCACCCCTCAATCATCTACCCAAGGTCATGGGCGCTTGGGGAAGTCCCCGCTGGCTGGCGGCTCACCAGCCGTACCCCAATTTAAAAAAAGGTGTTTGTACTCCCGGGGAACTACTGACCTGCGGGTCTGACCTCAGTTCCTGGAAAAATGATGGAGAATATTAGTCCGAGGACTCTTGAAATATATTTAAAGAGTTATGCAATCGTCAGCTACAGTCAACATGGGTTGACAAAGAGAAAGTCCTGCCCGACTGGTTTGAAATCCTGCTCCGATAAGGGCACCCGCCTCGTGGGTGACGGGAAGGCGGTGGGTGTTGTTTTTCTCAAATTTAGGAAGGTTTTTGATCCTGTCCCTCGCAGCATCCTTCTGGCCACGGTGTCCAGCTGTGAGAGGATCAGGGACGGGGTGTGCCGGGTGAGGAATTGGCTGGACTGGGCTCAAAGCGGGGTCAGGAATGGGACACCACCTGGCTGGAGACCAGCCAGTGCCCTTGATACCAAACTGGGAGGTACTGGTGACTCTCTCGAGGGATGAGCCCTGCAGAGGGATCTGGCTGGTTGGGAAACGTCAGGAAATTTAACAAGAACAAATGCTGGATTCTGTGCCTGGGGTGGAGTGCACTGGTGGGGACCTTCCTTACTGGTGTGGGGGGTTGACCACGGAGGGGCTGCAGTCACGCAGCAGCTCTGCCTCCCGTGGGGGCAGCGGTGGGGCGAGTGGGGACGTGGGGGCAGCTCTGGGTCCACTGACCGGATGATCTTCTGCCCCAGGGCTGGTCACCATGAGTTCGGGGGGTGACATGGGCTCCCAAGGGCAGTGTCAGGACCAGCCCAGCCCATCTTGGTGTCCCCACCGTCACCCCTTCCCCTGCCCCAGCACAGCCCAAGGGAAAGGGCTCAGTGCCCTCCCGTGCCTCAGTTTCCCCAGCAGGAGGGTGCCCCAAGAACACACTCGTCACCCTGTGTGCGGGGACCAGCCTGTTTTTAAGGGGAGGAGGGCAGCACACAGCCAGAGATTGACCCCCACCTTCACCATCATGCCTCCCCCACACCTCCCAGGGCAGGAGCAAGGACTGGGGCTGGAGCAGGGACCAGGACCAGGGGAAGGAGCGGGGCTGGAGCAAGGACAAGGATGGGGACAGGGATGGGGACAGGGACCAGGAAGAGGGGAAGGAGCAGGGTGGGAGCAAGGACAAGGATTGGGACAGGGATGGGGACGGGGATGAAGACAGGGATGGGGACAGGGACTGGGGCCGGAGCAGGGATCAGGAACAGGGGAAGGAGTGGGGCTGGAGTAAGGACAAGGATGGGGACAGGGATTGGGGACAGGGATGGGGACAGGGACTGGGACTGGAGCAGAGACCAGGACCAGGAGAAGGAGCAGGGAGATGAGCCCCAGGTGGGTGTGAGGGGCTGGGGGGGGCTGCAGGGAACCACCCAGCCTCCCATTGGGAGAGCTGTGGCCGCCGCCCTTGGCCCAGGTGTAAAAACCATCAGTGGGGGCTGCCCTTTCTCTTCCTCCTCCACCATGATGAAGGCTCTGGGGAGAAAGTTGTTTGTGCTCTTCCTTGTGGCTGTAGCCTGGGCGCAGGATGCTCTGGGTAAGGGGCTATTTTTGGGGGGGAGGGAGTTGTGCTGGGTCTGGCTGCCCTCCCCAAGTCCTAGGGGAGTGGGCAGTGCCCCCTACACTGGGGTCTTTGCTGTGGGGTGGGGGGCACATGCTGTTGCCTGAGGAGGACCATGGCTGTAAATGTGACAATGGGGGAACTCGAGGGGACATTGCACCCCTGGGAGCAGGTAGCTGTCGAGGGAGGCGGGGAGGGGGGGGTCCCCCCCATTTTGCTGGCTCAGCTTTTTCTTGTCTCGCCACAGTCTCTGTTACGTGTGGCCACACGTGGCTTTCCGTGGTGGTGCCGACCAGCTTCTTGGGGAGCCGTGTGGCTAGCGGGGAGCTGACGCTGGGGTCTGGCTGCGGGGTGACGGCTGCTGATGGGGCTGGGTACCGGCTGGAGCACCCACTCATGGGCTGCGGGACCACACTGGAGGTGAGGAACTGGGAGGGGGGGGGATGCCCCACATATCACGGGTGGGGGTGTGCAGCAGCAGGGTGGCCCTCAGGGTGGGTGTAGGAGGGAAGCGAGGAGACTGTGTCCCCATCGAGAGGTGGGGGGGGACAGCGTTGGGGGTATCCTTGCCCCTGACCCCCCAAAGCTTGGGTGGCAAACCCATGGGAGAGTCGTTGGCAAGTTCTCCGTGACCACCCGTCTCCCTGGGGTGCCTGTGCTGAGCAGAGCATCCATGTGTTGGGTGAGCTGCAGAGCTGGACCCCTAGGTCCTGCTGTCCCCATGGGGAGAGCCCCCCCGCCTTTGTGCGAGGCGGGGAGCACCGGTTAAAGCGAGCAGGGCTGTTACTGCTGACCTGAAACCTGGTTCTCACCGTGTGCCGAGGAGCTTTCTGGCTCCTGGGCAGGCAGAACCCTTCCCGGGGTGCTGGGGACAGGGAGGGGACACCCGCTCTCAGCTGGGTGACAATTCCAACCCTGTGTCTGCTCGTTCCTCCAGCTCCTCCCAGACAGCATCCGCTACAGCACCGTCCTCCGCTACCGTCCCTTGGCGGGGGGGCCCGTGGCTCGCACCAGAACCTTCTCCCTCCCTGTGGACTGTTACTACCCCAGGTAAGCAGGGAGCCCTGTGGAGATGTGTGTGTGTGTCCCCCCTCCACATCCCCTGGGCGCAATCCACAGCGGGACCCCTCAGTGTCAGGCTGGCTGGCCCATCCTAGGCAGGGGGGTGCTCACCCATGGGGGGACGTGGCAAGCGGGGTTGCCCTGCCTGTCCCCTACCCCCCACCCCACTCGAGGCTGCTCTGTGGCGCAGGATGGGGAGCGTTTCATCGGGGGCCATCCAGCCCACCTGGGTCCCCTTCAGCTCTACCATCGCTCACCGGAGACGCTTGCGCTTCGCCCTGGATGCGTATGACAGTGAGTGGGGGGGAACCCCAAACCCCCTCATTCCCTTGTTTCTGGGGGGGGACCCTCACGCCCCCCCCCCTCATGCCTGGCTGGGGTGATGCTGGGGGCATCCATGGGCCTTCCAGGTTCGTGGTCCTCCCGCCTGCGCCAGCCCACCTATTCCCTGGGGGAGCTGATCAACATCGAGGCCTCGGTGAGCACGGACCCTCGCCTGCCCCTGAGGGTCTTCGTGGACGAGTGCGTGGCCAGCCCGAGCTCGGCAGCAGGGCTGCAATACCAGATCATTGCTGATAACGGGTGAGCACCGGGGATGGACACAACGTGGCGGGGGTGCGTGTGTGTGTGGAGCTGCTGCCTGCCCCTAAATTATCGCTCTCCCACCTCACTGGGACTACAGTGGGGGTGTCAGCGCCCCGGCTCACCCCCTTTCCCATCCCGCCAGGTGCCTGCTGGATGGGCAGCTTGGTCGCTCCCACTTCCTACCCCAGCGCAGTGACCGCTTCCTCCGCTTCCAGCTGGACACCTTCCTCTTCCCAAACGCCTCCGGCAGCCAGGTCGGTGCCAGCGGGGTTTGGGGAGGAAGGGGGGTGGATGGGGGGGGGATCCGTGGCGAGCCACGGAGCAGCTGGGCTGGTGTGGCAAGAGGATGCTTCTCCCTGCAGATCTACCTCCGCTGTCGCCTGAGGGCTGTGACAGAGGGGGCTGGCAGCACCTCGGGCAAATCCTGTTCCTACAACCCCGTGGCAGCCTCCTGGCACTCCCCAGATGAGGCTGACTGTTCGTGCTGTGGCTCTCCGGCTGGCTGTGGGGGCCGGCGGTGGCGGCGGGGGGCCGGCAGCGAAGGTAAGAAACCTCCCCTCAGTGGCGGTGGGGATGATCCACGAGCCCTCAGCAGGGATGCTTGTACCCACGGGCTTCTTCTTGCAGGGCTCCTGGGGGAAGCCAGTGTCCCCCTTGGTCCCTTGGGGCTGCTCCCAGTTCTGCCCAGCTCCTCCCCGACCCTCACGGCACCGGAGCCCAGCACAACATCGCCTCGCCACCCGTCGGTCCCCGTGGTGCGGGGGGAGAAGAAGGACTCGGGTGAGTGCGAGCTGCCCCACGGTGCTGGGAATGGGGGGGGTGGGGGTGGAAATGGGGTGACAGTGCTGTCCCCTCACCCCGCTGCTTGTCCCCACAGGGCCGCCTTTCCCCGGGACCACGCTGGCCATGGTGGCCATGTGCTCCATCCTCGTCGCCGTGGGCACGGCCGGCTGCTGCCGCTCGGTGCGGCGTCACCGGAGTGGGCAGCGCGGGGGGGACCCCGAGGCAGACCCGGGGGAGCCCCACGCTGTGGCCATGGCCCCCACAGCGGCTGGAAGTGCCCGGGTCACCCCCGGGAACTCCCCTCTTCCCCCAGACCCTGCTGTTGTGTGAACCCGCCTTGTTTTAGAAATAAACCTGTGGCAGAAAGTCTGGGCTAAGTCAGTGTGTGTGTGGGGGGGGCTGTGGTGACTGTGTAGTCCCCTGGGTGCTCAGGGTGTGGGGGGGTGACATCCCCAGTGCCTCTGTGTACCCCACAGGGTTCCACTAGCCTCTTTGGGGTGCTGCTGGACAGCCCACACCCCCCCACCATGGGGTGGGAAGGGGGGCTGGGTCCCTGGCAAGCGTGCCTCCTGTGCCATGATGACTTGGGGAGGGGGGGACAGAAGGGTGATATCCCACCTTGGCGTGGGCAGTGGGTGGAAAACCTCCATCTCGGACACCAGTGTGATGAGCTGGTGCTGTTCTGCACCACAGCCCCCTCCCCTGGGGATGCTCTGGTGGGTTTACGGAGAAGGTGGAGTGGGGGGGGTGGAGGAAAATCAGAGTTTGAGGTGGGGGTGTTAGTGTCTCACGTGGGAGTTTGGGGGGCTGCATGGACTTGGGCAGGGGGAGATGGGCTGCTGGGGTCTTGCTGCTCAGCCATGGTGGGGAGGGGACACATTCCTGGGTTTTGGGGGGTGGGGGGGATGTCTTCCTGCCCATTCATGGCATGTAGGGTGGTATCACAGGGCCCCCTTCATCCAAAAGGCTTTAATTATTTGCTGACTTTTTTATTATTATTATTATTATTGTTCTCCCCTTACTTGGAGTTCTTGGCTTCTGCTCTTGGCTGGACACCCTGAAAAGGGGGGTCAGCACCCCAGGTGTGAAGCTGCTGCAGTGGAGACAGTAGCTGGGTGGTGCTGTCAGTGGGGGGGGGACGCATACACCCCCCCACACACATGATGGTGGTGAGACCCTCTGATGTCCCCCCTCCCTCAGCCAGGGAGCAGAGACAGCCTAGGGACAGACCCTGGCACCATCCCTCCCTGGGAAAGGGGGGGCCGAGCCCCACTGGTCCCCAAACTGGACCAAGGAGGGGGAAAATCCACCCCCCACCCTGGCTGTGTGTGGGGCCAGGGCTGGGGCCAGCCCCCCCGCCCCTCCCTGGACGCTGCTCTCGGCAGCCCCCAGCTCTGCAGCGAGGAGATAGTTTGTGCGTAATGGCCCTTGATGGATCTTTCTTCCAGGAACTCGCTGCAGAGAGCTTTTCTATTTCTATTTTCTTTTTTTTTTTTTTTTTTTTTTTTTCCTCCCCCCCCCCCCCCCCCCCTTCTTTCTGAGCTCCTGTAAACACAGCCTTGGGCTGGGGGGCAGCTCTCAGTAGGGTTTAACTCAGCCAGGAGGTGATGGGGGGGGGGGGGGGGGGCACATAATACAATTGGGGGGCTTTCTGGGGCAGTCTTGCCCTCCCCCTTTCCCTTCTTATCTGGCCAGGGGGCTGCTGCAGGTTGGGGTAGCATCTTTCCCCAGGGAGGGGGGCTTGGTGCCCTGGACCCCTTCCCTGAATTGGGGTTTGAGGACAAGGGGCGAAACATGAGCAGCTTCCCCCCACGCAGCTGGGGTACCCCGCTTTCCCCAAGGGGTCTGTACCCACAGGTGGGGTGGGTTTGGGGGGGGGGCTTCTTCTTTCCTCCCCCCCCCCCCCCCCCCGAAGTCGTGTGTGTGTGTGTATCCCCAAATCTTCCCTCTGCTCCCTGTCCTAGGCAGGGTAGTGGGGTTCATCCGTGGGTCGTGGGGCCGGCCAGTGGGGTTCACTCTTGGGTCTTGGGGCCACGCGTGGGTTGGGCGGTGGCCCCGGGGATGCTGCAGCTTCTGACATCAGCCGCTCTGCACCAATAAGCGCCCGGTGGGGCGGGGGGGGGGGGGGGGACGGGGACCGGCGGGGACCGAGCTGCTCCGAGGCCGGAGGGGTGGCGGCGGGGCGGGGGGGGCGTCGGGGGTGGGGGGGTGTCCCGCTGCCCCCCCCGCTACTTCCATGCAGGGGATGGGGAACCTGCGGCTGGGCAGCCGCGCCGTGATGTACACGGCCGAGACCCTGCCCAAGGGCAAGAACCGAGTGATGGGGGTGAGTCGGGGCCGGGGGAGGGGATTTGGGGGGGGGGGTTAGGTACCCCTGGAACATTTCCCCCCCCAGTACTCATCCCTAGATGTTTCTGCCCGTTCTGGTGATCCCCCGAGGGGACGCTCTGGCCCTGGAGTGGCTTGGGGACAGGGGTACCCCCATCCCCAGGGTGGGGAGGTATGGGGGGGGGGAAATGATGGGGGGGCTGGGCGGGGCGGAGTTGGCCCCACTCTCACCCTGCCCCATCCCCTAGACCATCCAGATCATGACCGGCTTCATGCACATCGGCTTCGGGATCGTCCTGACGACGCTCACCAACGTCTACACCTCTGTCTTCGTCATCGGCGAGATCCCCTTCCTGGGCGGCGTGTCTGTGCGTGGCGTGGGCTGCCCACGGAGGGGGAAATGCCCACGGGGGAAGAATGCCCACGGGGGGGAGAGCTGCCTGCCAGGGACCGGGGATGGGGGCGGTTCTGGTCCAGCAGCTGTAAAACTCGAGGACTAACACGGCACAAAGTGGGGATCACCGTGTCCCCAAGAACCTTGGGGCTGTGCTGGGTGGGTTGGGGGGGGGGGGCTTGGGGTGACCTCAGTGGTGGTTTATTGTCCCCCTTTCTCCCGGAGCAGTTCATCATCTCAGGCTGCCTCTCCATCGGGGCGGAGAAGAGCCCCACAGAGTGTGCGGTGAGTGTCTCTGGGGGTCCCCCCCTTTGCTGCCCCATTTGCCGGAGGAGGGGGGTGGGGGGGTGCAGCTTGGCCCAGGGTGAAACCCATCAGGGTAAAACCGCTTTTAAAGCTTGCGCCAGGGTTATTTCTGTAAATGAGCAATGGGAAGGAGGGAAAACAAACAAACAAACAAACAAACCAACCCAAAACCATGAGGGCAGCCTGAGGTTGTTACCCTTGGCTGGTCCCCCAAAGCCGGGGTGGGGGGTGAGTGTCCCACGGGTTTTGGGGTCTGACACCTGCCCTGAAGCCTCTCCGTGCCCGCAGGTGAAGGGCAGCCAGACCATGAACGTCATCAGCGCCATCTTCGCTTTGCTGGGCATCGTCGCCTTCATCGTAGACCTCAACCTGAACGGGCTCTACCGCTCCAGCTTCAACTACTACAGTTACCTCGTCCTGGTAAGTGGGGGCCCAGCTGGACCCCCAAAAGCCTCCGCTTTCGGAGCAGCAGTGCCCAGGGCTTGCTAACCCTACCCAGATCAGGCTAACCCTTTTGGGAACCTCCCCTGTCCCCTTCTCCATCCCCACGGGGGGCTGTCGTGCCTCCCCTCAGATGCTGCCTGAGCCTTTCCTGGGGTAGAGGGGGGTTTGATGGGGGTTCAACCCCACTGTTTTTGGGGAGTGGGGACAGCACTGTTGGCTGGCACGGCTCTGCATGCCCTGACCTATTTTAGGCTGGTACCTCGGGAGATGAGTCACGCCTCGGAAGCGCCCGCTTCTCTCCACAAGCCGTAAAAATGGCGAGGCGGAGGTTTAGGATCGGTGGGAAGATGGAGGAGGGGAACCCCCAAAATCCTCACCCCAAAAACGTGGGGTGGGGTCTACCCTGTGGGGCTTGGGTTGCTTCCTCCCGGGCGCTGCTGAGGGGGCTTTCCCCACCCTGAAGCTCGCAGGGAACGGGATTTCCATCGTGCTTCTCATCTTCACCATCCTGGAGTTCTGCATCGCCGTGGCCACTGCTAATTTCTGGTGCCGGGCCACCCGCCTCAGCTCCAACGAGGTAGGGCAGGGGGGGTGAAGGGGAGCGGGGCTGAGCTGTGGCTGGCCGCCCAGCACTCTGTGTGTGTGTGTGTCCCCTCTTCCCAGGCCATGCTGATCGTGCCCAGTGCCACCCGCGTGGACCTGGCAGTGCCACTGACCGACCTGCCCCAGCCGCCCAGTTACACCGAGGTGATCTACGATCCCAAAGAGCAGCCCAGCTAGAACGGGAGCCCAGCTGGCTCCCAAAAACAGCATCTGCCTCCCGCCTGCATGCCAGACCTCCTCCCACCACCACCAGTGCCTGCATCTCCCCACCCACCCTGGGAAAGCATGCCACCCACACCCCCGGGAGCATCCCAGCACCTCTGCCTCGCTGTTCTGGGTATGGCAGGGTGGAGGAGAGGGCCCAAGACCCCACGAGGTGATGGGGGGCTGGGGAGGGGGTCACCCTAAGCCCTGTCCTCCCCCCACCCCCCCCCCCCAAAAAAAAGAAAAAGCAGCAGCTCTTGGGTTTCTTTGCAGCTGGCCGCCCCCCAAGTCTAGCGAGGCGCTGGCCCTGAGGACGTCGGTGTGGGGTCCTGTCTCCACGCTCCCAAAACCGTCCCCAGCCAGGTCTCTGTCCCCAGGGCTACACCATCCTCCTCCCACCACGCTGCAAGCTGGGATACACGGGTACCCCATCCCAAAAACCAGCAAGCACCCCCAATTTTCCCCCTCCCTAGCTCCTGGACCCATGCTTGGTTTCAGAGCAGGCTCTTTGCATGCTGGCTGCTTTGGAGAAGGGGTTTCTTGGCAGGGGTGGGGGCTTCATGGGGTGTTTCTGCCCACAAATACCTGGTTGGGTGCCAGGGTTCATTCCTGTCGGGGTTCAGGACCTTCTCGAGGTCTGGTGGCCACGTAGCAGGCGGCTTATAGTGCCAGGAGCTGTGTGCGTAGCCAGACCATCTACCTCGGCTTGTACCCCCCCTTGGCTTTATTTTATCTTTGAAATAAACCCTCTGTCTGGGCCTGCGTCGCCTCATTTTGGGGATTTCTCAGTGCTGGAGCTGCAAATTCCCTCTTCCACCTTCCCTAAGCCATAGTCCTTGGGGCAAGGGGCTCATCCCACCCAGGTCAGAGGTCTCCTGTTCCCATCACCCTCATCTGGTCCCACTGAAGATCTGCCCTGGTACCTGCACCCCCCACTAAGGAAATCTGCCACCCTAAATCCTCACCACCACCTTTATCTACACAGCAGCACAACTCTCTAGCGCTGCTGGAGCAGCTGGTCAGCCAGCGGCGATGAGGGTGACGGCAGCAGCTCCACATTTACACCAGCCCAGGAACTGCATCAGGCTGGGGCTGCTCCTTGGGGTGACACGGGGACACTGGTGGCACTTGCTCCCCGTTCCCATGAACGGGGCTGGCTGCTCCTGTGGGACAGGAATGGAGCCAAGAGACCTGATGAGCGTTCCTAAACCTCACCAGTGCTCCAGTCCCTCAAAAATCACTCATTCACGGGGCAGGAATTGAAGCTAAAGGGCTCTTGGACCATTTTTAACCAGCAGAGAGGTTTGTCGGCTCCTGACGAGCTCATTTCTGAGTTCCATCGTTAAGCACCCGGCAGCAGTGGGGATGCTCAAGAGCCTAACGAGGAGCAAAGGTGGTGATGAGCATCTGGCACTGATGGAAGGAGTTTATCTACGAAGCAACTTGAGCTCAGGGAGAGCTTGGTAGGGAGGTGAGGAAGGAGACCCCGGTGCTGATTTTCAGAGGGGTGGGAGCACCTTGGTGAGTTATCTCTGCCCTAGGAGGGGGATCTCTGTCTGCGCTTGTTCCCTGGGGCACCCCCTCCCACTGTTTGGGGACAGGGTCTGCCCCCAAACCTCACCTCCAGCCCCACAGCAGGGGCAGGGAGTGCCTGTTGGAACCATCTTTTTATTTTGGGGTTAAATATTTTCTTTCTTGTATCAACAGCTCCCCCGCCCCCCCCTCCCCTTGCCCTGCCAATGCTCAGCCAAAACCTCATGGATTATTCACTCGCTGTCGGTTATTTCTGTTCCTGGCTCTAAAAAAATAATGAGCCAGTTCGGTAGGAAAAGCCCCAGAGATTGGGGGAGCGGGATGAGCAGGCTCTCTCCGCTCACCCTGCATCCACAGCCATTATGGCTCTGGCTCCTCACCTGTGGCTCCGGAGCCTACTCTACCTCCTCTCTCACAACTGGGGAGGCTCTTCAGCCCCGGGGGGCTACCACAAAGCCCTGCCACCCCCCTCCAACCAGGCCAGCAGGTCCCTCTGTCTTTGGCCACCACAGTGGTCCCTTCCTTGCTCATCCTCCACCAGCATTGGGCTCTTTTTTGCCCCAGAGCATCCCCCTGCCACAGGCCGAGCTGCTGCTGGGTCGGAGCCAGCCTTGTGCTGCCTCTGCCAACTCCAAAACGCCCCTTTCCATGAAATCAGGCATTAGCACAGCGATAACCCAGAGCCCCTCAAACTTTAAACGCAGATTATCTTTCCCCAGGCTTCCCAGGTTTGCTGTCGCTTCGCCGTGTTTAAGCGCAGCTTTCTCTGGAAATGCAGGAATAGACGTTTTAAGGCTCTGTGGAAATGCGTTTTTCTATATGCCTGCTTCCATGCATTCGCAGCCCTGAAACTTCCAGGGAGGAGTGAGAACCTCTCAGGTTTGGGGACAGCTGGTGACAGGAACCAGAGAGGGTCTGAGGACCCAGTTGGAGTGATGAGTAGGGACCCGCTTGGGGACCCCCAGTGCCGGTGAGCTGGGAAAGGTGGCGGTGACCAAAGGGCCATAAAAAGGGTGGCAACTCGGGCAGAAGAAACGCTGGGGCAAAAGCCAGCGGGGGTGAGAACGGGAGCCGGGAACCCTGAGAAATGGCACGGTGAGTGCCCCATGGCTGGGGTTGGGGGGTGAGACGCTGTGCACCGCATGATGGGGAGGGTGGCTGGGGGGTTCAGTGTCTCGGGGCAGCTCATTTTTGTGGTGTCTGCTGCAGCCACCCCCGAGGAGGCAGTGGGGAGCACGGGACGAGCCCCCCAGTGTCACTGGCGCTGCTTGGAAAGCTCTGGCTCCCTTTGACCATGCCTGGGAGCTGTGGATGTTCCCCCAGGAGACCCCCCCCCGCCACCCTCCCCCATGGGCACAGGGCTGAGCTCCTGTGTGTCTGCTCCACGGCACTGGGGGATGCTCCCCTGCCTGCTCCTAGGGGTGGCCATGGGCTGAAGGTCCACGGGGTTCCACTTGGCAGCCCCCCCCACTTAGAGAGAAAGCGCCCTTGGGGACACAGTGTGGGGTGGCAGAGGAAAGGGCAGTGAGCTGGGGGGGGCACACGAAATGCTGGTGATTTGGGGGAGAGGAGCTGTTGGGGGGAGCGGGGCAGCTTTACATCCCTGGGTAAAGCTGGGGAGCACCCACACCCCAAATGTCGGGTCTGGGTCCCACGTCGTGGAAGGACGCTGGGGCTCTGAGGAGGGGTGGGGAAGGACAAGGAGCATTCCTGGGGAGGGGGCTGAGCAGGAGAGGGGGCTTCAGGGTGGAGAAGATGACTGGGAAGGAGAGCTGGGAGAGCGTGTGGTGGTTCTCGGACTTCGTGTGATGGGTAGCAGCAAGCCAGCGGTGGGCTGAGCCGGGCTGCAGGAGGGGTCTCTGCACCCCCAAAAATGAGGGAAATGGGGAGATATGGAGCTGAAGAGGGCAAGGGGACACACACACCCTGAAACATCACCCCGGTGCTGTGTGCAGGGGACGGTGCAACTGGGTTGTCCTCCCCTTTCAAGCGCTTGGGATGCCGTAGCCGCGCTGGGGATGGTGCCCAGAGACCCTTTTGACACCTTGCCCCCCTACACACACACACCCCACCCCCCCCGATGATGCTAGGGCCGTGCGAGGGGCTGGCGGCCGCAAGCTGGTGGGGATCACGCACACCCCCCCCCCCCCAAAAGATGCACTGGGGGTGCTGGGGGTAAGGGCGAGCAACCCTCCAGTGTCCCTGTGCCAGGGCTGTGGCTGCTGCCGGGCTGCCCTGTGCCCCTCTGCTCCCCAGGGCATCCAAATCCTGCTGGGCATCCTCCAGCTGGGCTGTGGGGGGGGTCCTCATCTCCTCCATCCTTGCGGGTGCTGATCGCCGGGTCCTGCTACTTCATCTGGGGAAGCTTCCTGGTAAGGGGATCCCCTAAACCTCCCCTTGGTTTCGGGGCAGTGCCTGCTTCTTCACACCTTCCTCCTCCTCTTCCCCAAAGTTCATCAGCTCCAGCTCTGTGGTGGCAGAGAAGAAACGGGGAGTCTGCGTGGTAAGGGGAGAGGTCTCAGCTCCCAGTGTTTTCCTGGGGTGCAGTGGTGCTGGTTCCTGGCACCCCAACTCCTACAAGTGCCAAAATGTCCCTGGGTGTGGGTGCTCACTGGGGCTGGGGGGCTGGTTTGGGCACCCCGCTGCCGGAGGATGCTTGTCCCATGGTACGGGGGAGCTGGATGTGGCACAGGGGTGAATGTGATGGCTGTGGGGTCTGTAGAGCAGGGGGGCTTGCTTGTGCTTGCTAGACCCCCCCGAGGGCTGGGGGTGTGTGTAAAAATCACTCGGGCTGGCCTGCCCTGGGGGGGGGGATACCTGCCTGGCTCCGTCCCCAACAGATAAACGGCTACCTGGCCCTCAATGTCACCAGCCTGCTGGCCTCGGTGGTGGGCACCATCCTGGTGCTCTGGGACCTCAGCTTCCACCATAAACCTTTCTCTGGGCCCCGGCTGGAGCTGGTGAGGGTGCGGGGTGGTGAAGCGGGGGGGTCCCACATCCCAGCAGCAGTGGGACAGGGTGGGCGGGCAGGCACACACACAGAGGGCACAATGCTGCCGGGAATCTAAAAGAGGGGGGGGAAGGGGGGAGATGCAGGGGTCCCACCCGCTGTCTCCTCGCCAGCGCGTGACGTGGGGGATCCTGGGTGTCCTGCTGACCTTCATCGCGCCGCAGACCTGCGTCACCCTCCTCTGCGTCTACTTTGGCTGGAAAACCAGGCTGGCCGCATCCACACCGGTGAGCCCCGTGGGAGTGGGCGCGCGGGGGAGATTTCCACCCCCGGGGAACACGGGGGAAGAGGGATGGGAGGCTGGGAAAAGGGGTGACGGGGGATGCCAGCCTCACGGAGGGGGTGCATCGCTCTGGATGGGACACCCCAAAACCCCTTAGAAGCGGCAGGAGGGAACGCACAGCCTCGATGCCTTCGCCCCCCCCTGGGGTTTCTCCCCTGGCCAGGCTGTGGATTTCACCCCAAGCTTCATTCCTCTGCCAGCGAGGTTGTCACATCCCCCAACTCCCTACCACAAGGTATTCACGGCCGTGGACAGACAGACTCTGTAGTGGCTCTGTGGAAGGTGGGGGGCTCTGCCCATCAGTGGACCTGGCTCTCCCCTTGCTCCCCAAGGAGCCACCAAGCAGAAACATCCCACCGTGGCTACTCCCACCGGCGCTGGAGTAGCCGCTTTGATCAGCCTTGTGCCCCAAAAAGAGTGAGGACCCCCCTAGCAGGCAGCGATGCTCCGCCAGCCTCCCCGCCTGCCTCTGCCTGCTCCTGGCTCCAAATTTCCAAAGCCGGGATGAAGACTTTGGTGTTTCTTCAGAGGAGGTTCCTTCCGTGTTTTTTTTGGGGACAGAAAGCAGGGACAACACACACCACGATTCTGGGATGGCAGACCAGCGTGTTTCTCTGCAGTGAAAATAGAAGGGTTGGCATCACCCCCGCCCAGGGACTGCTGTGCCTCCCCGGGAACAAGACAAAAACAAAACAAAACAAACAAACAAAAAAACCCCAAACAACAACAAAAAAAAAAAACAACAAAAAAACTTGAAACCTGTCCCAGAAAATGTGGCTTTCTCATTCTGGAACCAGTAACGTAACAGCCCTGGGAGAACCAGAAACATTTGGAGGCAAAGCAAAATGTTGACTTTGGGTATTTTTATGGGGATATAAAGTTTTTCACAGGAAGCAGCAACTTTTCTGCGAAAAGCATTTCTCCGTCGCAATCTATTTTCTTTGGAAAAAAAGCAGGGCTTTTGGGGTTGGAAAAGGACTTTTGGTTCCACCAGGCTCGTAAACTTGTCCTGTGCTGGTGGGAGGGGATGCTTGGGGGGAGGGGGGGCTCTTGTTGAACCCCCCCGCCCCTGGCCCTGAACCGGAGCACCCAGCCAGGCTTCCCTCATCCGTCCCGTGCCATCCCAAGGGACACCGGCCCGTTGGACCGAAGCCATCGACGTGGGAGTCCCCAGCTGCCAGACCAGGTGTGTTTGCCGAAAGCCGCGCTCCTGGGGCAGACGTCTCACCCCAGCACCAGCACTCAGCCCGTGCGTGAGCAGCTCCTGGAGGTGGAAATGAATAATCAGCAAAGAAAAGACTTCCAGCTGTCAGGAGAGAAAAAAAAAAAAAAAAATTTAAAATCTAAGGTACGCATTGTATATATATGAGCAAAGCCAGAAATTCCTGCAAATAAAGAGCTGGAAGGCTCCACTGACCGGGCTTGCCACTTCCCCGCATCTGCTCGGCCAGACGCTTAAAAGCTTCACCTCCTCTGGCATCTGTTTCCAAAATAAATCGTAACATCCTACCTTGGGCTCCTGCCATCCCCAGCTGGACCTGGCTTTATTTAGAAAGGGGAAAGCACTTTTTCCACGGATACCTCACTCGGAAAGGGGTTTTGCTTCACCAAGCCCAGCTGCTGGGCCGAGGGCAGTCACGGCTGTTTCTGGCTGAAAGGCTGAAACTTCAGGAATGCTTTAGGAATCTGAAAAGGCGGATTTGGGAGGAAATCCACCGTAGCGGGCGGTTTCGGCTGGGAACACAAGCCGTCGCTAATGCTGGAGGACACCAGAAAGGCTAAAGAGGGGATCCCAGCATTTCCACGGGTGCTAAAGTGTTCCTTACCCCGCGGGCGCTGCCGGGGCTGGATGAGATCCGAGCCAGCGCGGGACTCGTTAGCATCGGGGTGTTGAGAGAGGTTCTCCCTCCGGAGAGACACGCTGCTGGGTTAAAGCAAAAATTAAAGGCTAAGAGGAGTGCGATGAAGAGGTGCGGTTGAATCTCATCCATCGCCGTGTTTTTCCTGGAAAGCCGTGCCGCCAGTTGCAGCCCTTTACAAGGCCAAGGGCTCGCTCCCCCGCCGGGGCTGTGGGATGGGGAAACGCCAGCGGCAGCTCCTCACCCGCAGCTTTTTCTCTGCCAGACGTTTTCCACCGTGGGATGGGGGGGATGCAGGTGGGCTGAGGAGCCCGGCGAGCCCTCTCCTCCCGGTTGCCTGCCCGGAGGCAGCGTGAGCCCAGCCAGGCGCCGGGGTGGAGACGCGAGTCCCTCGCTGCTCCTTGTTGGCCGGGTCTGTCTGTCCTGCCGGTTCTTTTCTGAAGACCTGATTTAGGTTGGTTTGGTGGGAGTCGTTCCCCCCCTCCCTACACCCCAGCTACAGGCAAATCTTCTGAAGCCAACAACTCCTGCTGCTGTGCCAAAAATCCTCCCGCTCCCCGGCGCGTGGGGAGGGCACAGACCGACTGTGCTCCCTCAGCCAACAGACAAGGAAAGGATCCGGCTGTAAGCACCCAAAATGGGACAAGGGGGGGAGCTGCGACCCCGCAGCTCGGCTTGCTGAGGCTTGCTTGGCATCCTGTGGTACCATCCCGCTCCCAGGCTCGTGGCCATCACCCCAGTTAGCCGCTGGTCAGTCCCTTGGTTTCCAGCCCGTGCAGAAGGGGATGTAAAGAAAAGCTTTTGGAAAAGTCCTTGGAGAAACACAGCGGGTCTGCGGGGGGAAACCAGATGGTTTCACTCCAGCGTCTCTGCAAATGCAAGAGCTGAGGCCCCGGCCGTGCTGCTGGTCCTCCCGGGAGACACCGAGATGTGGCGGCTTTCTGTGCCCTACAGCCTGTGCCCGGCTTTGGTACCACCGATCCCCTGGTTTCCCCCGGGATGGGGGGGCTCCTGCCCTGTATCCCTCACTGGGGATCGCGCCCCACTGCTGGTCCCAGCGCTGGAAACTTCTGCTGAGCTCTAGAAGCCGTGTGCTGCCAAACCAGGCGTCTCAGCTCCCTCTAGGGCCAAAAGAAAGGAAAAAGCACTTCCCAAAGTTCCTCCACCTGCTCCGAAAAATCCTCAGCTGGAACCCGGCTGTGGAGGGTCCCGGCCTTCCCTGGGTCTGCAGGGAGAGGCTCGGGCAGAGACAGGGGTGTTAGGGTCTCCCACCTCTGGTGACACCCGTGGCCACCAACGGGGCCCTAGCTGCTTGTGGCCAAGCTCAGAGATGCCAGAACCCTGTACCTAAATATTCCTGTTTCACCAAGAAACAGCTCAGATGAAAGCCTCGGGTGGTGGGCAGATATTCACAGCCTCCAAGGGAGACAAAAAGCCCGAGCGGGGTCTTACCCCCCGCACCCATCGATCATCCAGGAAAGCTGGGGGGTCCTCGCAGGCCGGCGTGGAGGACCCCAGCCCTCCCGGCGAGCAGATGGGGGACGGTGACCACGAAGGAAATAGCTGTTTTCTGGCAGACCCGGAGACCGGTGGCCGGCGGAGGGAAGAAGGGGCCTCTGCGCTCGCCCCTCGGGAGCTCCTCGCCATGTGCGGTGGCTCCGTTCCCAGGCTGAGCTCTCATTTCCTAACGGAAACAACCGCATCTCCTTTCCCTTCGGGTCCCGCCGGAGCCGTCCGGCACCGCAGGCCGTGCTGCCGCTCCCCCCCGGCTCACTCCTGTGGGTGGGCTGTCCTCACCAGGGACAGACCCATGGTTGTGAAGGAAGGAGAACCCCAAAGAAAATAAAAAAAGCAATAAAGGAGCTTCCTTGGGGCCTTTCTAGACTAACGGGGCTTATAATGTTTGTGCCATGGCCTGTTTCACACTGTTTTTTTTCATCCCTGTAAGGGAAACTGCAAGGGCTGGCTGTCTTGTAGTGACCCTAACGAGGGCAGCCAAATGAACCTCCGAGCACCTCGTTAAGACTCTGCCAGGGCTGGCACGTGGCTAATTGCAAAGACGATGCCCAAGTAAAGCAACTGCAAGTGGGGTTGGAGAGCACTCGCCCAAGACTGGGAGGGGGGTGTGTGTCTCCTCCTCGGAGCATCCCGAGGGACACACATCCAAGCCCTTCCTCTTCCTTGGAGGGGGTGCCCACCTCGGGTTTGCCAAGCCTCGTTTCCCTGCCTCCCTCTCCCCTGGGCCAGGTGCATGCGGGGTTTTTGCCAGCCTCTCTCCCCTCTGCTGGCAAAGCCGCCTCGTTGAGCAAGAGGGGCCTGACGAGATTTCCGCGAACAAACTTCCTGCGGGGAGCAAAGGGCAGCAGGACCGCGTCCCTGCCCGACCACCACCACCCGGGGAAGATTCGGACAGCAAAGGGTTCGCTAACGGCGGCCGCGGGGGAGGAGGAAGAAGGCAAGCCCAAGCTGAAGGAGGTATGAGGGTGGGGGGCGAGGCGTGGGGTGCAGGATGGGGTGGGGGGACATCCTTGTAAGAGGTCAGTGTTTCTTGTGTCGCCGCGGCGGTCCTCAGCAGGGTGGGAGCTGGCTTGGTCCTTCAGCTTCTTTGCCCGCCCCGGTTCCCCAGCCCCGCTCTGCCCACAGGCGATGGCAGCCACCACGGTGACCGACTCCGGGGGCATGAGGATCGTCACGGAGGTCATCCCGGCCACAGACCCTCGAGCGGCCCAGCTGGCCCCGGGCTCCAGGCCGCCCGCACCCGCCACGGTGTCATTTCAAGTCCGAAGCTTCCGAAGGGCTCAGCCCAAGGCGCTAGGGGTGAGACATGGCGTCCCCGGGGTGGGGGGGTCACGGGGCACCTCAGGGACAAAGCAGGGACTGAGTATCCCCAGGGATACTTATCCTGCCAGGATGTGGTGTGACAGAGGGAGTGGGGCGGGACACGGCTAATGGCAATGGTGATATCCACCCTCTGCCGGTGCTGGCAGACTGGCCAAGAGTGACTGGGGGGATCTCTCTCCCCCATCCTTTCCCAGACCATCCACATCTTCACCGGGATCATCCACATTTGCTTTGGGATCATCCTGACAGCCTCAGAGCACAGGAACCCCTCCCTTCCTGTGGCCAGTGGGATCCTCTTCTGGCTCGGGCTCCTGGTAAGCTGGGACGTGCTTTCACCTCCTCATCATCCCATGAGGGACAGGGGGATCTCGGTGGATTGGGGACCAGATTCCCTCATCCCCAAGGCCTCCTCTCACATCCGCATCTTCCGGCTTTCCTCTCTGGGGACAGAGGGGGTGCATGTGAAGCCCCAAACACCGATTCACAGCCGGAGGTACACCGGGATGTGCAGGATGGGTGACAAGAGAGGGATGCCTTGCTGCTGACGCGTTCCTTCCTCTGTTTTCTGAGCAGCTCCTGGTCTCAGGCTCTCTGCTGGTGGAAACTGAAAAAAGAGATAATATCCTGCTGGTAAGGGGGTCCCCTGCGGCCAGGCTAGGAGGGACAAATTGTCCCCCCATAGTTTCTGTGACTTCTGACCCTTCTAGCGGCTGGTGGGGCCCCTCCGCAGCCCAGATTCACCCCGCAGGGTCTAGAGTGAGGCACCCAAGGCTTGGAGGTGCCCAGCTCTCTCCCCATCGAGCAGGAGGTGGGCCATCCTTCACGTTTCAGGACCTCCACAAGATGCTTGGGGCCTGGTGGAGTCCCTCTCGGAGGACGGGGACGAAAGGCATCATGGAGGGTGGCTGCCCCGGGTGGCTTCTCCAAGAGTAGATTTGACTCGAGTTGAATAATCCAGCTCGGAGGGATCCCTGCTCAGGCAGTTCACACCCCAGGCAGCCTCTGTCACCTCACAGGGGGTCTCTGGGAGGGTGGGCATCACACTGTCACCCGCAGGGCTCCTGGCAAGAGGAGAAGGGCCGGCTGACACGAGGTGACATATTCCCCCCGCCACACACACACACAGGTGAAGACCTGCTGCGTCCTCAACGCGGGCGTCATACTGAGCACGCTGGTAGCCACGCTGGTCCACACCACAGCCATCGTCCGTGACAGCCCCGGCTGCGAGGCCAAGGCACCGTTCCTGCTGAAAGCCGACTGGTGCTCCAGCCCCGAGACCAAGGTAGAGCCTCCCGGTCCCTCTCCAAGCGGCCGCTGAAGTGGCGATTTGCAATCTGGGCTGCCCTTCCTCGCCAAAGGGAGATGGGGGGGGGGGGAGCGAGGGACGCCCCAGGACCCTTCCGCTCCCCCCTCCTTGCAGATGCTGAGCGACGGGCTGGATTCCATCTTCGTCCTCTTCAGCCTCCTGGAGTTCTGTGCGGCGGTGGCAGCCCTGGCCTTCGGCTACGCTGCCGTCAAGCAGCACGACTACAGGCGCATGGTGAGGGCGGCTGAGCCAGTGGCAGGGCTGCTAGACACCTGGCATGGAGCTGGGGGGGGGGGGGGGTGTCTCTCCGTCACCCCAAAAGCAGAATTTCCCCCCCTTTTTTTCCTCTCCCAGGCGCTGTAGCGGCGGCCAAACCCGATGAGAAGCCACCGTGCACCCTAGCCCCAGCGCACGCTGGGCGCCCAGTAAAAGCCTCCTCTCCCCACAGCTGAGGCCACGCATCTCTCCGGGGTTCGCTCAGAGGGCGGGGGGGGGGGTGTTTATCACCGGTTTGGGGCGGGGGGGGAAAGCACCGGGCACAAGCCGCCGCGACGACACGATGATGGGCACCGCCAACGGGCTGCCCGGCACAAAGATGGCGTCCTCGGGGAGGCGGGGGGGAGAGGAAGGTGTTGCCCGATACTAAAATGGCGGCGGGGGCGTCACGCTTCATCTCTGAGCATGGGCGCGGTGGCGGGTGCGCGGCGCGCTTCTGACGTCATCGCGCGGCGCCGCCGGGGAAGGGGAAGGCGCGTGGGGGGGAATGGAGGGGGAGGGCCCGGAGGCCTCGGCCCGGAGCCCCGAGGAGCCCAGTGGGGCGGCCCCGGGTCGGCGGCGCCCGAAAGCCGCCAAGAAGCGAAAGGAAGCGGCGGCAGCCATCCCGCGGGGCAGGCCCAAGTCGGGGCGGGTGTGGAAGGACCCCGGGAAAAAGAGGTGGGCGCGGGGCCACGACACGACACGACACGCGATTGGTGGAGGTTTCTGGTTGTTTGGGGGTTCTTGAGCTCAAGGGGAGGGGGAAGAGCGGGGAGTAGGGGGACACAGGGGTGTTTTGGGGGTGAGTTGACCCGGGAGGGCAGCGCTCCCAGTTTGTAAGGGGACTGGGGAGCTATCCGTAGGCTTTAGGGAGGACCCAGGTTGGGGGGTGGGGACGGGACGGGGCTGCTCAAGGTGGAGGTCCTGAGCAGAGGGTGTGTCGAGGGGCTGAGGGAAGCTCTGAATTAGGGGAGTTTTGCAGCGTTGTGGCCCGAGGAGTTTCTGGGGAGGGGGCAGAGCGAGGAAGGGTGCGCTGGGTTTCTGTGACAACCCCCCCACACGCTGCCCGGGGAGCTCGGCTCTGCCTCCTCCTGCGCCTGACACGGCCCGGCTGCCGGCCCAGGTTCTCACACATGATTCAGGACAAAGCCCTTCGTACCTCCTGGGCGAGGAAGATGAAGGAACGACAGGAGAGGAAGCTCATCCGGGACCTGGCACGGCAGCTTCAGGAGGGAAAACAGAGAGAGCGAGAGGTAACGGGGTGAGCAACTTAACCAGTGTCCACCCGGAGCTGATGCCGACACTGGTTTGGGTTTAAACCCGGAGGGAGGGATCTGCAGCAGAAGGTGGGTTTTTTTCTCCTGTAGGAAAAGAAACGGCGACGGGAGGAGAACCTGAAGCGGCGCCTGGAGAATGAGCGGAAGGCGGAAATTGTCCAAGTGGTGAGTTGTGGCCCCACACCGGGCTGGGGACACCGCAGTGGCTTGGCAGAGCCAGCGGCCTCCAGACCAACCTGGCCTCCAGTTTGTACCAGTTCCACCCCCTGGCTCCTCCTTTGAGTGGCGCTGGGAGGACTGGGGGAATCCAACCAAACTCCAGGAGGAAGTGATTCCTCTGCTGAGGTGGAGGGAAGCTTCTTAAAAAAACAAGGGGGACACCCCGGGGATTGCTGGCATGTGGGGCAATAGACCGAGGGAAATGGCATCAACGGGGATCCAAGCTGGGATTTCCTATGGGGAAATTGTGGCTTTTCCATCTGGAAGAGACCCAGGAGCTCAGGGTGATGGTGGTGAGGATGTGGTTACCTGTTCCCCACCCCCAGCACAAGAACTGGGACAACTTAGAGACGTTCCCAGGGACGAATTTTAGGATAAATCTGATCAGGAGCCGGGTGGCTTCGTGTACAGACATTGGTCATTGCTACATCCGCTGCTTCGGCAGTGGGAGGAGGAGGAAAATCCCATCCCTGCCTGGCTCCCTCTGGTGTGGTTTCTGTGCCTGAAAGCCCCTTCTTCCCCTTCACCCCCTTCCCCAAACAGATCCGGAACCCGCTGAAGCTCAAACGGGCGAAGAAGAAGCAGCTGCGGCGGGTGGAGAAACGGGACACGCTGGCCCTGCTTCAAAAAACACCCGTGCGGCGCAAAACAAGCGCGGAGTGAGCTAGGAGACGAGGCACCGTGCTGCCCGGCCCAGCCAGCCGGGATTTCTGGGGTTCCCGGTCCTCTTTGAGGGTTTTTCCTCATCTTGGGGGTCAGGAGTCGCTGCCCGGGCCCTCGGTGTTGGACAGACAGCGGGACAGAGCCGAGACGGGTTACGCAGCGCCACGACCCGCAGGAACCGGCTTCTGGATCCCCCCCCCCACACACACCCCACCTGGGGAAGTTGGGGTGTTGCTGGCAGCTGGAAGAACTGCTTCACCTGCCCAAATTTGCTTTTTCTTGATAAAAATTAATAGGAACTGACGCAGACTCACCTCGCAGATGTCTTAGTGGGGATGAGGAGGGGGAGGCTGGTGGTTCCAGCATGGGGCTTTCCCTCTGCCAAGGCAGATCTTTCCAGGGGTCACAGGGGCTCCCCTTTCTCAAAAAGTGTGTGGGGGTCTCACCCCCCTGGGAATGAGCCCTGGAGGGAGGGAGCACATCACTGCGCTGTGGGGATTGGGGGGGGTGCAGTCCTGTTCCCCTTTTTGGGGGGTGTTAGGGGGCAGAACTGCTGCAGGGTGGGTTTGGGGGGGCGAACTGGAAGGAAAGGGGCTTTGAGGTGGGGAACCCACAGAGATTTCTTTCACCTACCTGTTTTTTCGTGATTTGTAAAACTCACCTTTTTGCATTCCTGTTGGAGGCTGTGTATTCGGCCCCGCTGTGAGTCAGACAGAGGGAATTGGGGGGGTGGAGGGACGGGACACGACGCAACAGACTTGGGGGGCGCCCAAGGGTGGCACTGGGTGGGCAAAGATGAGGGTGCAGGGAGGAAAAGCCTTTACTCGCAATGGGGAACCTTGGTGTGGGGGGGCCTGTGAACTTCATCGGGGGGGGGGGGGGGGGGCAACGAGCTTGTGGCCCCCCAGTTTTAGGAGGGGTGGGGGGTGCTGGTCTTGTGTGTTCCCCCCCCACACACACACCCCCCCGAGTCAGAGTGAAGCGTGGGGGTGGGTTAATCCCAGGCGCTGGCAGAGCTCCCTGTTGCTGCTGCTGAGGAGCAATTGGGGGGGGGGGGGTTCCCACCTGCACCCAGGGCAGCCCCCCACCACAGAGAGGTGCCCCAGGGAGGGCCTAGAAGGAGTTATGGGGTGCGGGGCCGGGGGGGGGGGCGGCGCTCTGGCTCAGCAAGAGGGTTTTGCCCTCGCTGCTCCCACCGGGTTAATGATTGTTGAGGCAATCGAAGGGAGCGCGGGGCAGGCAGAACTCTGCCTTCCCCCACCCACTCCCTCCCCAGCGCCACGGCACCAGCGCTGCCTTCCCCACCCCCCCCGGACAGGTAAGAAACGGGGGGCTTGGAGGCAGCCGAGGTTTTATTTTTTGGGGGGGAGGGGGTATTGTTTTCGTGGTGGAGCGAACTCGGTGTCTCCTCCCAGGACTGGGCTTGGGGCCAGCACCTCGCCAGGCTCTGTGCGCGGTGCCGTGGCCTACGGGGAAGGGAATTGGGGTCTTCACAGGACTCGGGGGGGGCCCTGGCCACTGCTCCCAAACACCCCCCCTGGCCCCGTCTGGCCTTGGGGTGCAGAGGAGGAGGATGGGGAGAGGGTAGGGTGGGTGCTGGGGGGACGGAAGGAAAAGGGGTGTTCCTGCTGGTGGGGAAATTTGGGGGGGCTGCTGCATGGGGGTGGGTGGGATCAAAAGAAGGTGGGAGGTGCTGGGGAGGGACGCAGCGCTGTGTGACTTTTTGGGGGGGGGGGGGGGGGGGCGGGACAAAGACCAAGGGAAGGAGGGATGGCAGCAGGACTGGAACCCCAGCGTGTGATCACCAAACCCCCATGGCCCCTCGTGGGGACAGTCCCCCGCTGCCAGCCCGTGGTGTGCCCCCCCCCCCCCGCAAACAATGCCCCCCACCTCCTTGGGCTGGGCAACCGTGGTGCCCGGCGTGGGCTACTCGCCATGGGGAGGGGGATGATGCTCCTCTCCATCCCCAGGTGCACCATGGTGGAGGTGACGGTGACGCCGCAAACCTCGCTGGCTGACCGGCCGGTGCGGGTGCAAGTCCGGGGTCTGTCCCCCTCCCAGCTGGTCACCCTACGGGCAGCGCTGACGGACGAGCACGGCGAGCGCTTCCAAGCCCGCGCTTTCTTCCGCGCCGACGAGGCGGGCGAGGTGGACCCTGGGCGCCACGCCGCCTTGGGGGGCAGCTACGCTGGCGTCTGGCCTATGGGGCTTTTCTGGTTCCTCCAGCCCGACACCCTCTTCCGACGCCTGGTCAAGCGGGACGTGACCGGCAGCCCTTTCCTCGTCCATCTGGAAGTCTTCGATGGCCTCCACCTGGTCACCGGCCCCCAAGACCAGCCGCTGGCCTCCTGCCAGGCCGAGCGGTGGTACGTGGGTCCCGGCGTGCAGCGGGTGCCCATCCGGGAGGGCAGGGTCCGGGGGGCCCTCTTCTTGCCACCTGGTGAGAAACGGGGTGCCGGGAACCTCGGGATGTCCCAGCGAGTGGGTTGTCCTAGCAGCTGGGGATGTCCCGGGGCGTGGGATGGCACTGATGGCTCCTCTCCCCTCATCGGTGACGGTCTCTCTGGTTGCCTGCAGGACCAGGACCCTTCCCGGGGGTGATCGACCTGTTTGGGGGTGCAGGTGGTCTCATTGAGTTTCGCGCGGGGCTGTTGGCCAGCCGGGGCTTCATTGTGCTGGCGCTGGCTTTCTTCGCCTACGATGACCTGCCCCGCACCCTGACCCGGCTCGACCTGGAGTATTTTGAGGAGGCGGCCAAGCTGCTCCTCCAGCACCCCAAGGTTAGCCCTGTGGTGCGGTGGGTGGACCCTGTGAGCAGGCACGTCCTGGGGAGTGGGATGTCCTGGGGATCAGGGACATCCTCATAAGCAAGATGTCCTTGTGACTGGGGACATCCCAGTGAGAGGGATGTACTAGTGACCAGGGATGTCCTGGTGACCAGGGATGTCCCAGCAAGCGGGTTGTCCTCGTGATCAGGGACATTCCAGTGAGCAGGATGTCCTGGTGACAAGGGATGTCCCAGCAAGCAAGATGTCCTGGTGACTGGGGACATCCCAGTGAGCAGGATGTCCCAGTGAGGGAGGTATTCTGGGGACATCCCAGTGAGAGGGACACCCTAGTGACCAGGGATGTCCCAGCAAGTGGATTGTCCTAGTGACCAGGGATGTCCCAACAAGCGGATTGTCCTTGTGACTGGGGATGTCCTGGCAAGCTGGGATGTCCTGGTGAATGGGGACATCCCGGTGACCAGGGACATCCTGGTGACCAGGGATGTTCCAGCAAGCGGGTTGTTCTGGTGACTGGAGACATCCCAGTGACGTCCCAGCGAGTGGTGCTGCCAGCTGGCTCCATTCCCCCCCGCTGCAGGTGCGAGGCCCTGGCCTGGGCGTCGTTGGCGTCTCCAAAGGAGCAGAGGTGGCCCTGGCCATGGCCACCTTCCTCCCGCAGGTGGTGGCCACGGTGTGGATCAACGGCACAGCCTTCCTCCACGGCAACCCCTTGGTCTACAAGGATCTCCACATTCCCCCCATCCCCTACCAAGCCGAGCGCGTGATCATCACGGAGATGGGGGCCTTGGACAACATGGCCATCTTCGCCGACCCCCAGGACCCCGCGTACAGCACCTCGGCCATCCCGACTGAGAAGATCCGAGGGAAGGTCCTCTTCGTGGTGGGGGAAGCTGACCGCAGCCTCAACAGCAAGCTCTTCGCTGAGCTGGCCATGGCACGGATGCCACCGGAGAGCTGTCGCCTCCTCTCCTACCCCGGGGCCGGGCACTTGATCGAGCCCCCCGGTTCACCCCTTTGCAGCAGCTCCAGCATCCGGGGCAGCCCCCGGCCCTTGGTGTGGGGGGGTGAAGCCCAAGCCCATGCCAAGGCTCAGGAACACTCATGGCAAGAGATCATCCAGTTCTTGGAGCTTCACCTGGGCCCCGCCGCCACCATGAAGCTGTGATGGCTGCAGGGATTTGGGGGGGGAAAGGGGGCTGGGGATTTCCTTCCCCCCTCCCCCCCCCCCCAGGCTTGTTGCCCCACTCAATAAAGTGCACCCTGCCAGCCGATCTGCCCGGTCCTGCCTGCGCTCGTGGGGTGGGGGCACCAGGTCCCTGCAATGGCGCACAAGAGGACCCCCTATGTATATTTAAGTACAGATATAGGCACAACTACACTGTTTAATGAGGTGGTTGAGGTTTTAGGGGGGGGCTATGGTCAAACCCCCCCAGCTCCGCGCACCCTTTCACCATGAGCTTGGGTTTGGTGGTGCGAGGCGGTGGGAGCTGGCGTGGTCCCCGTGTCTGCACCAAGCCGGGGGTGGGTTTTCCCCTGGGGACGCCGAGGACAGTGGCTCCCACGAGGGTTTTAAATCCTCCCCCCCCCCAAAAAACGCTGAGGCTAGCAGCTGGGCTGGAGGATGGCAACCGGGCACGTTGGCACGGGCCATGTGCCAGGGCAAGGTGCATGAACCGGCTGTGACTGTCACAATAATCTGCAATAAAGATAAGACCCAGAAGGGAAATTTCTGGGGGCGGGGGGAGGCAGAGGGAAGCCACAAAGTGCTGCGCTCAGCAACCACCCGAAGGGACCAAGGTCCTTCCTCCCTGTCCTGGGGCACTGGTGAAACTCAGCTCTGACTTTGTGCTGTTTGCTCCCTGTTTGCCTTCCTGAGGGGACCTTTGGTGGGGGGACACACACGAGCAGCCTGGGTGACACCCCCCTTCCCCCCCCCCCCAGCCCTGTGCCACACTCGGGGCAGCAGCCTTGGTTCTCCATTTGCAGGAAGAGTTTCTCCCAACTCCTCGCCTCAGCGGGACAAAGTGGTTTTTGAAAGCCTTTCGGTTCTCCCATGGCACTGCCAGCGGGGCAGATCCAGGCGTGCAGCCATTTGGGGGGGGGGGGCGGATTTGGGGAAAACTATCCCCTTCCCGGACCAGTCCCCCCTCCCCAGACCTCACCAGGACCGTGCTGCCATGCTCCCCCAGTCCCTCCACAGGCTCCCAGTCCCACGGCTGCTGTGACTCCCTTGGGGAGCCAGGTGCCACCGCTGTCCCCCACCGGCTTGTGACAACCCCCTCCCAAGGCTTTGGTGGCAAGTTTTGGGGGGGAGAAGGTGGGCACTTACCAGCCCCCTCCTCCTGCCCAGTTGCCTTGGTCCATCTTGGGCATCCCGTCTCCATTCCCCAGTCGCAGGGACAGTCTCTCCCCCGCCGTGGGACAAACGTTCTTCGGCCAACTTTCAGGTCCTCCCCGGTCACCCTGGCACGGCCCCGGGAGGTGACCGCAGGGCTGGGGCAGCGCGGTCACCGGTGGCAGGGGAGCGAGGAGCCCTGGCCAGAGCTCATCCTGGCACGGCACGGCCCCATCGGTCATCTGATCCCCACCACCACCACCACGTCCCAGTTGGCCGGGTATAAATCCACAGCTCCCACCCTACCTCCCCTCCACGGAGAGCCCCCTGCTCCGGCCTCACTCGCCGCCACCGCCATGGGTCGGAGCTTTTCCTTCTTCCTGCTGCTGCTTCTCCTTCAGCTCCCGGGGCCGGGAGCCGCCTTCTCCCTCCTGCGGTACCACTACAACTGCGGGGATTACGGCATGCAACTGCTGGCATACCCCACCCGCGGCCGCACCGTCCGCTTCAAAGTCCTGGGTGAGTGGGGGGCAAGCAGGCATCACCCCCCCACACACATACACCCCCCCTCGGGGCTCTCCTTAGGGTGAGGTGTGCTGGCTCACCCTGGGGTTACCCCAAAACCCGAGTGCTTTGGGGTGCTGGTGCACTGATGGGATGAGCGCAAGGGCTTGAATGAGCTTTTGGTGTGGGGCCGTGCTGTTGGAGTGTGTGTGTGGGAGGCGGGGGGGTGTTTCTGTGTGCCTGCCTCCCCAGGGAGCGTCACGGCACCCGGTTGTGTCACCCTGTGCCCACGGGGGTCCCCGCAGATGAATTTGGCACCCGCTTCGACGTGGCCAACTGCTCCATCTGCCTCCACTGGCTCAACGCCGGGGCAGACGGTGCCGTCATCTTCTCCTCCGGCTACGAGGGCTGCCACGTCCTGGTGAAGGTGAGGCTGCTGTCCCACCTGCTGTCCCCCTGGGTGCCCGTGGGCTTTGGGGCGGGGGGATGATGGGGGGGTAACAGTCCCTCCCACCCCACCGCAGGAGGACCGCTACGTCCTGAGGGTGCAGCTGGAGGAGATGCTGCTCAGCGGGGTCCCGGCCGCCTCTTATGAAGTCAACATGACCTGCCCACAGCCGGCGGACTATGAGATCCTCACGGGTGGCAACCCACGCCTCAACCAGCAAGCCAATCGGGGCAACGGCGTCCACCAGACCCAGGCTGATGTCCTCGTCCCCCTGTCCCAGCCTGGCCTCCTGCACCATGTGTCTCAGTCCACCCTCACCCTCCCAGGACCCCAAATCTCTCCCCAAGCCCACTCGGAGCCTGTTCACCCTGTGGCTCACACCCAGCCGGTCCTGGTGCCCCCAGGGCTGCAGCCCCAGCCTGGCCATTCTCGCCCAGGGCTTCAGACCCAGCCTAGCCAGGCTCGCCCCATCACCCCACCCCAGCAGGGTTTAATACGCCCCGGCATGCAGCCCCCAGCCCAGCGCCCCAGGACTCAGCCCCAGCCCGGGCTCCTTCGCCCGGGGCTTCAGAGCCAAAACCAGCCTGGGCTGGTGCACCCCGGAGTTCAAAGCCAACCAAGTCTTCTTCGCCCAGGGCTTCAGAGCCAAAACCAGCCTGGGCTGGTGCCCCCCGGAGTTCAAAGCCAGCCAAGTCTTCTTCGCCCAGGGTTTCAGAGCCAAAACCAGCCTGGGCTGGTGCCCCCCGGAGTTCAAAGCCAGCCAAGTCTTCTTCGCCCAGGGTTTCAGAGCCAAAACCAGCCTGGGCTGGTGCACCCCGGAGCCCAGCCCCAGCCAGGTCTTCTTCGGCCAGGGATTGTACCCCAAAACCAGCCCGGGTTGGTGTCCCACAGCGTCCAGTCTGGCTTAATGCACACTGGTGCTCAGACTCAAGCAGGTTTTGTACGGCCAGGAGCTCAGCCCCAAAGCCAGCCAGGCTTAGCTCGCCCTGGCCTTCCGACTCACTCCCAAACTGGGCTCCTCCGCCCTGGGCTCCAGAGCCAAACTGGGCTGCCTTACCCCGGCTCCCAGTCCCAGCCAGGTCTGGTCCGCCCGGCTCTGCAGAGCCAAACTGGGCTGGTACACCCCGGCCATTCCCGACCGGGTCTAATGCGCCCAGGACTCCAGTCCCGGCCGGGTTTTATTCGTCCTGGACTTCAGGCTCAGCCCCAGCCGGGGCTAGTGCGTCCAGGACTTCAACCCCAAGCCCAGCCTGGTTTGCTGCGTCCTGGGCTCCAATCCCAGCCCAGTTTATTGCAATCCACGGCGCTCTTCTACCCCTCGGCAGGGGCGGGTAAGCCGATGGGGTGGGATGGAGGGGTGCGAGCGGGGCTGGGTCCTCCCTGTCCCCGGAGCAGGAGGTCACAAGCCATGAGGGGCCGATGTTTTGGCAGGGGGATGGATGCTCAGGGTAGCGTCCCCTCTCTCCGTCACCCCAGGCACCCAGCTGACACGGGAGCAGTGCCAGGTAGCGGTGGGGAGGATGCTCTGCGTGGCCCCCCAGGGCCGGGAGGCGTGCCTGCAAGCGGGGTGCTGCTACGATGACATGGACCGCGTGGCACCCTGTTATTACGGCAACACGGGTAGGATGCTCGGGAGGAAGGGGGGGTGGTCCCTGGGGACCTCCGGGGGGGTTGTGGGTCCTTGTTGCTGACAGAGTGGGTGCCGCAGCCACGGTGCAGTGCCTGCGGGACGGGAATTTTGTGCTGGTGGTGCCGCGGGGGCTCGCCACCCAGCCCTACAACCTGGACAGCGTGCGCCTTGCCAGCACCCAGCCGGGCTGCGAGCCCCTCCGGGTGACCGAGACCTTCGTGATGTTCCATTTCCCCGTCACGCAGTGCGGCACCACCGTCCAGGTAGGGATGTTTTAATCCCCCCAACTTCAAGCTGCTCAGAGTGGGGGTAGGGACCCTCACCCCATGTGTGCATCCCCCCCCCCCCCCCCCAAGGTGATCGAGGACCGGTTGATCTATGAGAACCAGCTGATCTCGACCCTTGATGTCCAGGGGTCCCCCCGTGGCTCCGTCACTCGGGACAGCATCTACATGTAAGAGGAGGGTGGGCAAAGCCGGGACCCCCCCTCAGCAAAACCCATCCAGTTCCCCCCCTCTCTGTGCTGGGACCGGGGACCCCCGTGGCAGATGACCCAAGGAGGGGGGGTGCCCACCCCTCCGGCTGATGCTGTGGGGATGGGGTGCAGGGGGCATTGAGATCCCCTCTGCTTCCCCCCGCCCCCTCCCCTCCTCAGCCTCCAAGCTCGTTGCATCTACAATGCCAGCGACCTCTTGCCCCTTCGCATGGAGGTGGCCGTGCCCCCCACAGCCACCCCCCTGGCCATGCCGGGGCCGCTCGGGCTCCAACTCCGCATTGCTACTGGTGAGCAGCACCCCCCCACACCTCCCTCCTCAAATTTACCACCCTCCCTACCCCTCTTCAGCCTCTCTCACCCTTCCTGCAGATGAGAGTTACAGCTCGTACCACCCTGAAGGTGACTACCCCTTGGTGAGGGTGCTCCGGGACCCCATCTACGTGGAGGTTCGCCTCCTCCAAAAAACAGACCCCAATTTGGTGCTGGTCCTGCACCACTGCTGGGCAGCCCCCAGCCCCGACGCCGCGGCCGAGCCTCAGTGGCCCATCCTGGTGGATGGGTGAGTAGAGAAGGAGGGGATAGGAAGCGGGGAGAGGTGGGGGGGGTCACCCCAATCAACCGAGGGTCCCTCTCGCCCGCCCAGGTGTCCCTTCACAGGGGACAACTACAGGACCCAGCTCGTGCCCGTGGGACCGGCCTCACCCCAGTTGCCTTTCCCGAGCCACTACCAGCGCTTCGTCATCTCCACCTTCACCTTTGTGGAGCCGCCCTCCATGGCGGTGCTGGAGGGAGAGGTGAAAGGGGTTGGGAAGGCGGGGCGTGGTGGAATGTGTGGAGGGGTTGGGGTTCAGCATTTGGGGGTGTTCCCCTCCCCCTCGCCCACCTCAGCTCTGATGCTGGCCCACGGCTGGTTTCTAGGTTTACATTTCATGCAGCGCTTCCGTCTGCCACCTCGCCCAGCCTGAGCCCTGCCGGCCCTCCTGCCAGCTGGGAGTGCCCTCGCGTAAGTTGGGGTGCCACCAGTTCCTGCCTGACACCCCCCAAAAGGGACAGACACCCCCAACCCCCCCGCCCCCTTACACACACCCCTCTGGCTTTCCAAACCAGGAGCACGGCGGGCTCTGGGGGCCAGGACAGCCGAAGGCGTGCGCAGTGTCACCTCCCAGGGACTTGTCATCTTCCCCAAGGTCCCCAAACTGCAGCGAGGCTGAGCCCGAGGGTGTGGGGTGAGTGTCCCTCTGCTCCCTCACCTCTCCCTTCATCCCCCTTCTAACTCAACTCTCTTCCTCCTCCTCTTCCTCAGCTCCTGCCTCCAGCCAGGCAGCTCCCGGGCAAGTTGGAAAAATAAACAAGTGCATAGCTGGAGACTACGGTGTTTGTCCCCAGGGGATGGGAGGATGAAGAGGAGGGTCCCCAGTCCCCTGTCTGACTCCCAGCTCCCCCCCGGCTGAAACTCATCCCACCCCACACCTGTCAGGAGCTTGTCCCCTCACAGGAACCTGCCTTACCCCCAGGATGACACCGCTACAGTGACTAGTTCTTTATTTCCATAATGAAACTAGATAACTGCTTACAAAACCTGCGCAGTCCTCCCCTCCCTCCCTCCTTCCACACATCCCGGCCACAACCACCCACCAGCGTTGGGGTTGGAGCCTTTTGTTGTATCAGTTACAACCACAGAACAGAATCTAAAGGCAGAAAAGACAACACACAAAAACTGGAAAAAAAAAAAAAACCCAACCTAAAACAAAGCCGTGAAGCATGGGGAAGGCAACATCCAACTTCCCCTCTGACAAAAGCTACAGCAAGGGAGCCTGGAGAAGTAATGAACCATTTTGCCTCCCACTTACCCCAGTAATCCCTCCCGCCCTCCCACCCCAAACCCCAGCACGGCAGCGAGACCCCAGCCCCACGTCCGGGGCTACAGGCTGTAGAACTTGAGGCTCCGGTCCATGCCCGTTGAGGCAATGAACTTGGCGTGGTGGCCAAAAGCCACTCCTGTGGTGAGGCCGCTGTGCTCTGGGGAGGGAAAAGAACCCGGGGTTAGGGCAAGGAGCGGAGCTGACCCCTGCCCACTCCCCAGAGGGCGGGGGGGGAAGATCCAGCCCCCTCCCCACAACCCCAGATCTTCACCCGTGAAGTGGAGGATTTCCGTCCACTGCTTGCAGATGTAGATCTGGACATCTGTCCCACCCAACGCCAGGTAGGTGCCACTCTGGTCAAAGATGAGAGACTTGACCTGAGGAGGAGAAGGGGAAGGAAGCTTCAAACCAGGTCTCGGAAGCTCTAAATGTTTTTTTAGGGGGACAGCACCCCCCACATCGGGATCCCCCAAAGCAGAGAAGCGCAGGTGGGAGCAGGCCTGGGACAGTGGGTGCTGAGAGAGGAGCTCACCCAAGCAGGGGAGAAAAGGGGACAGTCACCCACCTCAAAGTTATTGTCCAGCTGCAATGTCTTGAAATTCTTGAGTTTACGCAAATCCCAGAGCTTGACAGAGGAGTCGTCAGCTGCCGTGGCCAGGTAGTAGCCGTTCTCGGAGAAGGCGATGCTGGTGATGGGGCCCGAGTGGCCCGGGAAGTTGGCCACGTTGGTGCGTTCCTAGGGATAGAGCAATTAGAGACAGGCTGCCGGCAGGGAGGTCGGAGAGCAAGCTCCCTGCAAGCGCAGCTCGGCGCCGTGTCGTCAGTCCACTTCAGAGTTAACGCCGGCGGGTGAACGCAGACTTGAACTGCAGCTCGACAGGCTGATGGGGGAGTCCAGAGGCGACCCACAGACAGCCGGAGCTGCTCCTGTGCTCCCCCCCGATGCGGGGCTGTGGTGACAAATCCACGGCCGTGGGACTGAGCGAGGCCCAGGCGCACCCAGCAGCCGGCTTGCCAACCCCCCTGCGCCTCACCGATTCTCTGGCGGGGGACACAGCAAACACTTTCTTGGCACAAATCAACCCCCGGTTGCCAGTTACGGTGCCAGGAGCGGCCCCTCGTGAGCTGAAGCTTTGTGTTTTTGGAGAAAAACTCAGAAAAAAATGCCTCAAAGCCTCCCAACGCTCCCGAGCGCTGCACCTTGGAGTGAACACTCTGCTGGGCTCCAAACCAAACACCCCCCCAACACTCTGTTCCCCTCCTGCTCTTCCTTGCACCCCCAGCAGCAGCCCTACCTTCAAATCCCAGATTTTGATCTGAGAGTCCATCGTCCCTGTTCCAAAAATGAGCCCATCCGGGTGGAACTGGGCGCAGGTGAGAGCTGCAAAGACAAAAGGGGAGATGCAAAGGGGTTGGGGATTTTTTCAGATGGTGTTAACAGCCTCCTGCCGCCGAGTTCTTGTGAGTTCCAGGAGCCCAGGGACCTGTGGGCAGAAAAATCCCTTCTCTGCAGGCTCCCCAGGGTGGGGATACTCAGCTTACCACAGCCAGAGCTCTCATCTGTCACCTTGGTGAGGACACGACCTGTCTGGATATCCGAGAAAGCCCAGTACTGGAAGAGAGAAATGGCACATTGAGTAGGGAGAGATGAGAAGCAGCGGGATAAGGGGGGCTGGGTCTCACCTGGTCATCAGAAGAGCTGAGGAGGTAGTCGCCTGTTGCGTGGAGGCTCAGCCCCGTCACGGAGCCCTCATGGGCACGGACGACCTGCACGCACGAGGCGTTGGGCACAGACCAGATCCGGATAGTAGCATCAGGAGAAGCCGAGAACACCAAATCCTAGGCAAGGAAAGTTAACGTCAAAAAGATTTCCATCTCTCTGTTTGAAAGGGCTCCCCTACAAGCAAGAACTCAGTCTGCGCGAGGTGGAGACCCCAGTGGAACAGAGAAGCAGGAAAGGGCCCTGAAAGCCCGATCTGGGTCGGCCTGGCTGTGAGGGAAGAAGCCGAGCGTGGGTCTGAGCGCACCTGAGACGGGTGGAAGACGACACTGGTAACCTTCTTGGAGTGTCCCTTGAGCGTTGCCAGGATCTGCTCTGAGCTCTTGTCAAAGACAATGACGTTTTTATCAGCCCCGCCTGGAAAACAAAGTGGGGAGTGGGGAGAGACAGAGTCTGTGGCCAACCAGCTCCGAGTCCACCCACTTTTCCTGAGGATTGCCATCCAGAGAAGCTTTGCCATGAGGTGAGAGAATCTCTCACGCCCCTTTGCCCTGCCTCTATCCCAAAAAAGCAGAGAAAGGGACCCGCTCCCGGGCAGCCGCAGACTCTTCGCTGACCCCACGCAGACCCCAGTGAGAGGAGGAGGTTTCCTTACCGGTGAGGATCTTGTTGGTGTCGGAAGGACAGAGGTCCAAGGCAAGGATCCCTGGAATGCTGGCACTGTGCAGCCCCTGCATGAGGTAGGAAGACGCCAGATTAATGACTCGAGCGAGAAAAATGCCCCCCAAAAGAAATCGAGAGGCCCTCAAGGGAGCCCAGGGTGTTTAATTCCGACAGCGGGAGCCTGTGCTGTATCTCCTCCAGCCCAGGTCCCTGCTGGTTGTGGCACAGAGAGGCAGGATCCTCTCCTTGCCCGGCTCAGCAGCAGATCTGTCGCTCGTTGATACTGCGAAGCAGCACAGGAGAGGTTTGGCTACGTGGTTTTTGAGCCCTGACCCGCATCACGGCACTCACCACATGCGAGGCGACCTGCCGGTACTTGCTGAGTTCCTCCGGTTTCACCAGCTCCTCTGGAACCGTCTTGCCTCTCTGAAAAAAAGGGAAACCATGAGGAGATAAACACCTGTCTGTCTCGGGGCACAGTACATCCCGGCTGCTGTGGATTCTTCAGAGAGAAACGAGGGCGTTTACCTTCTTACGCTCCGTGGTCAGCACCGTAGCCTTGTCTTGAAGCTGTAAAATGAGAAAAGGGTGGTCACAGACCAACCGGGGCTCCCACGGGGGGAAAGCTGGGGAAGACCCAGTGCTGAGGGCTGTAGCAGCGCAAGCAGGAAGAGCCCTGACCTTCTGGATGATCTCGGGGGTCATGCCCGCAAGTTCTCCCAGATCCATGGATTCCCCAGCTCCCTGCGAGGGATGGAGAAAGGAGCTGGTTAAAGGAGCTGGTTACAACTGGAAGAGGGACACGAGTGGAGATTGGCTGGGGTGGGGGGGATCACGGGGAAAAGGCGCCGAGGACTCACTGCCACGTTCGGCTGCGAGGACGGCACCGTCTGGGGGACGATGAGGCCGGCCTGTGGCTTCAGCGTCGCCAAAGCTGTGGGGGCAGAGAAAAGCCGGGTGTTTAACAGAAGAAAGGAGGCGGCGACCTGCTGCCGGGCCGCCACGCGCTGCTCGATGTCCTCCACCAGCTCCCCCAAACCCGCAGCACCCCACTGAGCCTCGCGTCACCTTCTCGGGCGGCAGTGACCTCCTTGGTGAGGCGAGCGATGACGCGGCAGGCGGCGTCGTGTTGGTAGAGCGCGTGGGACAGCTCCTGGCGCGTCGTCTGGAGCTGCTGGCGGAGGGTGAAGCTGTGCAGCATGACGGCGTCCTGAAGGGGGACGAGGTAAAGAGGGGAAACGTGGGAGGATCAGGGCCGGGAACCGGTGTTCGGCCGCTCGCCCAAGCGGGGACCCGGTACTCACCCACTCATCCTGGAGGGCTTTCAGGATGGCCGGGATGCTCGTGGCCGAGGGGGGTTTGGGTCGGATCGGGTGGGCGACTGGCAACGAGACAGCGGGGAGACGTCAAGCGGATCGTGAAACGGATAGCAAAGCCTTCAGCCTCATTAATTTGGGGGTTTATAACTAAATCATTAAGAATTGTTCTAGGTATTAAAGAGAACGCAGGTGTTCTATAAAACAACACGCAGAAGCCGCTCATTCGTCCCACGTGCAGCCCTTGCCGTGGCTGATTTAAAACTCAGTCCCACTGGATCAACAGAAGAAGCAGCATGCACATTGGCTTTAAGATTTAAGAGTAATTCATTGATTCTCAGAATAGGCGATCTTTAAAAATTAACTATTATAGGTCAGACGTAGATTAAGTGGGAATTATTAGAACAGCTTAAATAATTCTCAGAAGTTCAAAGGTGATCTTTGATGTATAACGAAGAATTTTCTGCCTATGACCACGAACTACAGAGAGGAACTGAGACACAGTAAGAACCAACTGGGACAGGAAGATAGATTGGACTTTTGAAACTGCTGGTGAATGGAAACCTGAGGATTTGTGGGAAAACACTGAGAATTTCTTCTGACAATTATTAATTACAAAATGTTGTAGAGTTTTATATCTAGAGGGTATTTTTTGAGCTCCTCTCTGCCACTCACGGAGGTGACAGCCCAACTCTGAGTTGTAAATTAAAAGCAAACCCAGAGACACCCACTGCCTGGTGAAATTCTTGAAGTGATGCCTTCAGAGAACCTCCTCACGCCCCTCCCCACCCCATCCCTGATCCCCGCGGCTCAGCTTTCGGGGCTGGCAGTTTGCCTGAGGGTGAGCATCGCTCACTAATGCCTGGGGGAAAATCCTCTTTTGGGGTGCCAGCACCCCAACCTGGGCTTAAAGCTCCCTCCCAAACAGAGCAGCTAAATTAGGCCAAGTTCATTTCCCCTCCCAACCCCCGCCTCTCTCTTCCTCCAAACCTTTTTTTTCTCGGCCTAATCCTGCACCTCATTAATTAACCCCCGGTTCCCGCCCTGGTGAAGCCCGTAGTGGGGTTCCCCCGGGGATGGGGGGGACCGATGCGATTCCCCCCCTCCCTCCCGCCGCCACCTTTGATGTCGATGAGCTGCTCCTCGGAGAGCGGCTGGTTGTTGACGGGGTCGGTGCCGTTCTCCGCGATGTATTTCTCGATCAGCCGCCGCTCGTAGACGTGGTTGGACACGGGGGAGACGCAGGGGTGCTCGGGCACCTCGTTGGAAACTAAAGGGGGGGGGGGGGGGGGAGGAAAGCGGCGGTTACGGCACCGAGCGGCCGGTAACCCCCGCCGCCCAGTCACCGACCCCCCCCCACTCACTGGAGCAGATGAGGGCCATGGCGGACAGCGGGCGGATCACGGCCCCGCTCTTATTACCGTTTTCCCGTTTTGTTGTTTTTCGTTGTTTTGTTTTTGATTTGTTTTTTTTTTTTTTAAGTTCCCCCCCCCTTTTCCCCGACAACGGGCTCACGCGGGCGCCGCCGGAAACGGAAGCGCTCCCAGCATGCACAGCGCGCCACCCCCTCCCGGGAACGGTGGGATCCCGGCATGCCCCGCGCGCAGCCACGGGGGGGCCCCCCCACTACCACGGGGGGGGGGGGCGGCGTTGCCATAGCGACCGGAGGGTTTTTTTTTTTTTTGTTTTTGTTGTTTTGTTTTTTTTTTTTTTTTTTTTGTGTGTGTGTGTAGGTGTTTTTTTTATTTTGTTTTGTTTAGTTTTTTAATATTTGGTTTTGTTTTGTTTTTTCCTTCCTCCCGTCGTGCACCGGGGCGCAGAGCACCCCCCCCCCCCTCCGGCCTACAGTTCCCGTCGTACCCCGCGGCGGCCGTGAGGGGCTGCCCGCGCGCTCCGGCTCGGCAGCGCCCCCTGGCGGCGGCGAGCGCTGAGGTGGGGGGGGATCCCCGGGAAAAGGGGGGGGGGACCCCGAGATGAGGCGGGGGGAACCCCGGGGTTTGGGGAGAACACGGGGAGGAGACAGAGTGGTGAGAACGGGGAGGGGGGGGGACGGACACGTGGGGGTGATAGTTGGGGTGGAGGGGTCCCGGGGGTGGGGGGGGGACCCCGGGAAGGGTGGGGGGGGACCCCGAGATGAGGAGGGGAGGAGGGGGGGACCCCGGATTGGGGAGGACACAGGGAGGGAACAGAGTGGTGAGAACGGCGGGGGGGGACATGACACATGGGCTTGGGGCAGGGGGGATAGTCGGGGGGGGTGGTCCCGGGATTGGGAGGGTCCTAGGGGGAGGATTGGGGGGGTTCTGGGTGGGATTGTTGGAGGTGTCCTGGGAGATGGGAGTGGGGGGGGTGGGGGATGGGGGGGTGTCATGGGGATTGGGGGGGAAAGGGTGCTTCCCACCCCTCCCCCCGGGGGTCTGAGGGATCCCCCCCAGCGAATTGGGGTGCTCGGGGGGGGGGGGATACCCAGGGGTTGGAGAGGGACAGGGCGCCCAATGACCTGGGGAGGGGAGCCGGGAGGAGTGGGGGGTGCGTGAGGTGAGGAGGGATGTGTTTCCTTTTGGGGGTGTGCGACAGCGATGGCTGCATCCCACCCTGGAGCACCCCGCTCCCTGCTGCGGGGCTGGGCGGGTGTTGGGGTGCCGCCCACCCCCCCGCTTCCTTGCCGCCCCCCTCTTCTCCCCCCTCTCCGTGCCCTTGGCCAGGGCAGGCGCTGCGCCGTCCTAAAGATAGCCAGGCCTGCGCTGAGCCAGCACAACCCCGGGGTGGGGGGGGAGGGGGGGGAGCCACATCCCTCCCCTCCCGCTCAGGGGAACCCCAAAAAAACAGCGGGGGGGAGGGCGGGGGGGGACACCTCCAGCTGTCCCAGACATTTCTGGCATTTCTCCCACCCTGCTCTCCCTCTTCCTGCAGAAACACCACACCACACCCCCCACACCCCCCCCCCCACGATGGGGGGTGAGGCGGGACGCCGTGTTCTGCTGGCGGTGCTGCTGTGGGTCCCTCCTTTTTTCGGGGTGACAGCAGGGGGGGGCCAGGATGGTTTAGGCAGCCACGCCACTGCCGCTGCCGACCCACTGTCGCGCCTGGGCCGAGCTGTTTGGGAATCCCTGGAGAGCTGCGTGGGTCCCCAACCCCTGCGGCTGGTGACGGAGGTGAGGTCCTGGCCCCATCCCCCCTCCTGAGTGAGAAGGGGGGGCAAGGGAAAAAGCCGGGGGCGGGGGGGGGGACGACTACACTGCATCCCACCCCCAGCACCCACCCCGTCTCCGTTTGTCCCCCACAGAGCCTTGCTGCCACCCTCTGGGTCGTGTCCTCGGGGATTTCGGTGGCCCTGACCACTCTTGGCGGGATCCTGGGTGATCTCCTGGCTGTGTGTGGCATCAGCGGTGAGTTGGAGGGGGGGCGGGTGTGTAAGGAAAAAAGGAGGAGGGGGGGGACACCCACACGCACCCCCAAACCCCAACCAAGCCCGGGTGTGGGATGGTTTTGTCACTCAACCCTGGTGACACCCGCCTCCCTCCCAGGGGACCGGCTGGTTCGCGGGGTGACGCTGGGTCCCGGCGAGGTGCAGCGGGTGCTGCTGTGGGGTTTGGCTGCCGCGGCGGGTTCCTGGCTCCTGGGGCGGCTGCGGGGGCTACTGCTGTCCCTCTGCCATTGGGTGAAATTTGGCTGTTTCCTGGGTGCCTTCCTCCACGTCGTCACCTCCCAGGAGAGCCCCACGGCGCAGGCGGGGATGCTGCTGGGGCTCTGGGTGCTCTACAACCTCTTGGGGTGCTTGGTGGGGCCCCCCAACCCCAACCCCCAGCTGGATGCCGCCGTACGCAGCCTGGAGTGGAAAGTAGAGGAGCTGCGGCGGCGGCAGAAGTGGGGGGGGCCCCGTAACCGGGAGGAGTGACCCCCCCCCCTTCCATTCTCCAGCTCTTGGGGGGGGGACCCCTCCTTAAACACGCGCTCTCTCTGCTGATCCCCCCCCATGCGCCCCTTCCTCTGCCCCTCCCAACGGTTCTCCCTGGGGGTCCTGCACCCCTTAACCCCCCCACCCCCCGCCTCTGCTCCAGAGTGGACACCAACCCGGGAGCCCCCCCCCATCCCACTGGGGGGAGCATAGAGGAAGGGGGGGTGTGGGTGTGTGTGTCCCCAAAACTGGGGATCCACTCCCCGCGCACATGCCACAGTGCCTTCACGCAAGCCAAAAGTGCCTTCCCCTGGGGAGGGGGGTCCTCCTATGGCCCTGGCAGCCCCCCTTTCCCCACCCCCGCCTTCATCCCCAATTTCTCCCCACCCTGAGCACCTCCCCAGCCCAAAATGGTTCTGCTCACATTGGGGGAGGGGGTGGGGGGCGGTGTCACAGCCCCCTCGGGGCTCCGGGCTGTCACTCCTCGGGTTTTAAGCTGCTTTTTAAACTGTTTTGATATGTGGGTCTGAATAAACACGGTTTTAGCCCAACCTTTACTGAAGGGGCATGGGGAGCAGTGGGGGATGGGTGGGCCCTGCGCGCCCCTGCTCCCTGTGTTTGCTGAGCACGGAGGAGGGAGAGGAAGAGGAAGAGGAGGGGGGTTGGGGGGGGGTTTATCCGTGCCAGGACCCGTCCCCGCTGCCCTGCCTCCCACTTGCTCCGTGCCCCTGGCCACGTCTGCCCTCCAGTCCCTCCAGTGTCCCCAGTATCTGTGTGTGTGTCCCCCCCCCCCCTCCAGCGCTTCCCAGTTGCCCTGATCGGGGTGGGACTGGGCAGGATGGAGATGAGGCGGTGTGAGAGTGTCCCCCCACCTCTGCTGGGGGGGGGGGGGTCCCTCCGCAGGGCCTGGTGTGTCCTGGAGTGGGAATGGGGAACAGGGAATGGGGATGTGGAGTGGGATGAGGAGTGGGAATGGGGAGTGGGATGGGAATAGGGGGCAGGAATGGGGAGGGGGAGAGGGAATGGGGAGCGGGAATGGGAATGGGGAGCGGGATGTGGCTGGAGCTGCGCTCGGCGCTGCGCAGCCCGGGGCTGGGGCTGGGTTTGGGGAGCGGGGCTGGAGCGGTGCCCGGCGCTGCTCGGGGGTGGACGTGGGGGGGGGATATTTGCGTTGGGGGGGGGGGGGGGGGGGGGGGCGCGGGCAGGGCCGGTGTTTAGGACCCGGCGGGACGAGGCGGCGCCGGTGCCGGTCCCGCCCCGGCCCCATTGTCTGGGCGCGGAGGCGGAGGGACGGGAACGGCGACCGGAGCTCGCACGGACCCGCCCGGCCATGGCCCCGGTACCGGCCCCGGGCAACCGGCTGGCGCTGCTGGCCGCCGCCCTGCTCTGCGCCTCAGGTGAGTGCGGCGGCACCGGCACCGGCACCGGCACCCCGAGCCCGGCTCCGCACCCGATCGCGGCGGATCCCCGCCGTCCCGCGTGGATCCGCTCCCGCCGCCGTTCCGGGGAAACCTGCCCCCCCCCATCCCCCTCCAAGCCCCGGGATCTGCTCCCGCGATCCCGGAGGGATCCGCTCCCCCACGCATGCCGGATCTCCGCCGAGCCCTAAGGGATCCACCGCGATCCGGAGGGGAATCCCACCCCCCACCCCCCCCCCACCCCAAAGGACCGTAGGAGCCGCTGTGATCTCAGCGGGAATCTCCTCCCCATCCACGCGGGATCCCTGCAGCCCGAGGGGGATCCACCGCCCCCCTCCCAGCCCACGGGATCTGCCTCGGTTCTCCCCCCCACTGGATCCCCTGCAATCTGCCCCCTTCCCGTGCCCACGGGGAGCTGTGAATCGGGTGGGATCTGTCCCTGGGCCCGTGGGTAAACCCCACTTCGGGTATCCCGGCGGGATCTGTTCCGGGCTCCTCTGGGAGATCCCTGTGATCTGGATCCCACCCCATGGGGCCCCGGCACCATCCCCGCCGGGGGAGCGGGTCCCCATGCTGCTGGCAAAGCCGGACAGCCTGACGAACGTCGCTTCGTTAACGAGGAGCAGCCAGGCCTGGGGGCCCCCCCACCTCCCCCCACAACACTGACCCCGACACCAGTGGGGTACCATGCCGCCCTCCAGCATCCACTTTGTGGTGGTGGTGGGGGCACAGGGGGCTGCGCTGGTGCACCCTCACACAAATCACAGCCTCCCCGCAGCGCGGGGTGACCCTGTCCCCAAGGTGGGGGACAGGGACGAGGACGTGCGGTGCCAAAACCGGCTTTCAGGCACGGAGACACCCCCCTCCCCTCTGGTTATCACCCCACGGCAGCCCTTTCCCTCCATGGGTGGGTGACACAGCTCCTGTCCTCGCAGTGAGGGGTGACGGGGACCCCCCCGACCCCGTGTACCTGCCGGCGGACCTGGAGGTGCTGGGTGTACCCGAATATTACCGGTTACAGCGGGCGGACCGGGACTTACCCGCCAACACCTCCCTGCACACCCGCACCGAGACCTACCTGCTGCTGCGGCACAGCTCCGCCACGCAGCCCCTCGTCCAGGCCACCTACCCACCCTTCAGCACCCGGCAGGTAAAATAACCCCCCCCCTCCCCGCCACCTTGGGGGGCCACTCCGCACCCTGCCGTCACCATCCCCGTTTTTTTTACAGGAGGTGCCCCCGGAGAACCCCCCTGGGAGGGACGGTTCGGCAGCGTGGGCTATCCGCGCCGTGTCCCTGGAGAGCGCCGTGTCCCCCGCCGAGCCCTTTGCCCGCGTCCTCTTCCACTTGCAGGGTCCCCACTGGCTGCCCGGGGAGCGGGGGCACCCCAAAGAGCGGGGGCACCCCAAGGAACGGGAGCACCCCGGGGAGCAGGAGCACCCCGGGGAGTGGGACCTGCCCTGCGTCACCCTCCATGCCCACCACCGTGGCCGGGTGGCCCGTGGGACCTGCCACCTTCGGGTCAGTGCCACCCACCAAACCTGGAGCACACCCCGCCCCCCACCCCCCCACCTCAGGGTGCGGGGGGTCACCCCCCTTGGCCCCCCCCACGCTGAATTGAGCTCCCACTCTCCCCTCCAGGCCCCTCTGGGCGTCTGCGTGGTGGAGCTGGAGATCCCCCCGCGCTGGTTCTCCCCGTCACCCCCCACCCCGCGCAGCCGCCGCCGGGCAGCCGAACCCCCGGGGCACCCCGAACCCCTCGAACTGGCTGAACTTCACTACAGCGTGATGAACCGGGGGGAATGCGACCGACCAGGAGGGCGGGAAAAGAACCGTGGCGGAGAGAACCCCCCGAAATATTTGGGCACCTTGGAGCTGCGGGCGAGCGAGCCGGCGCGGCGGCAGGAGGTACGGCTGGACGAAAAGGTGCTGCTGAGGGTCCCTGACGCCACGCTGCGCCCTGGGCAGCGTTTCACCGCCACCCTCGCCCTCCAGCACAACTTCACCGCCGACCAGCTGACGCTCCGGTGAGACCCCCACCACCCACCATCCAAGTGGACACCCCCCCTACCCCCCCCCCTCCCCGATAAGGTGGGGAGATGACGGGGGGGGACACAAACACACAGATTACGTGACCGGGGAGGGGGTGTCCCCTGGTAGGATCAAGGCAAAAAAGGGGCTGCAGGTGGTGGGCGCCCGCCCCGGGGTCCCCACGGCCTGGAGCACCCAACTGGAGCGCACCCGGGGTCCCAAACACTCCACGGTCGTGGTGACGTGCCGGCGCAACGGGGACGGTGGTGGAGGATGGAGGTAAGGGGGCGGCGCGGCACCCTGGGGACCCCCACGGTGGGGTGGGGGGTGGGGGATTGGGCAGGGGGGTGCAGCCCAGTGGTGCCCAGTCAGAGGAAAGGGCCCATGTGCATGGTGCTGCTGCCAGCCCAGTATGGCCCAGTCAGAGCTAAAGGGGTCCTCTGCATTGTACCCCTCCCATCCCAGTACGGCCCAGGCGGACCTGTGGGTTGCACTGCTCCCATCCCACTATGGCTTAGTCAGAGCAAAAGGGACCTGTGCATCGCACGGCTCCCACCCCAGTATGGCCCAGTGGGGGGGATTGGGGGCTACTGGGCAGCCCCGACCCCCGGTGCGGTGGTGCAGGGCGGCCGACTCCGCCACGTTCCTGCACTTGGACCTGGCGGTGGAGAACGGGACGGGGGGGCTGGCACCGGCGCGGCCCCTCACCTGGCAGGTGGAGTACCCGGGCCAGGACCCTGAGGCCCAGAAGGACAAACTGGTCTGGGAGATCCAGGTATCGGAGCGGGACATCCGCGCCCTCGTCCCCTTGGTGCAGGTGGGTGACATCTGTCCATCCGTCCTCCCCCCCCCCCAAAAAAAAACCCCAGCCCTGGGGGTGGGGGTGGGGGCCAAGCGCTCAGCCCCACCTCTTCACCCCCACCCCAAAAGGAACTGGAGATCCTGAACACGGCCCCGCTGACGGGCGTCCCCCGCGCCGTGCCGGTGAAACTGGTGGCGGTGGAGGCGGGGGGCGGCGTGGCCGAGCTCAGCGAGCCGCTGGGCTGCGAGTCGGCTGACAAGCAAGTGCTGCAGGTGAGAAAAAACCTCCCCCCGCGGGGGGGGTGTGTCCGTGTGTCCCCTCTCACACCAAACCCTGCCCCGCTGAGCCCCACGGCACCCATGGGATGCAGCCCTGCCCTGCTGAGCCCCCACGTGCTCGTGGCACATGTCCCCACCCCACTGAGCCCCCACACACTCGTGACACATGTCCCTGCCCCACTGAACCCCACGGTGCCTGGCGTGCATGCCTCTGCCCCACTGAGCCCCCACGCACTCATAACACCCATTCCTGCCCCACCAAGCCCCATGGCACCCATGGGATGCAGCCCTGCCCCTCTGAGCCCCCACGTGCTCGTGACACATATCCCTGCCCCACTGAGTCCCACAGTGCCTGGGGTGCACGCCCCTGCCCCACTGAGCCCCCACGCACTCGTGCCACATGTCCCCACCCCACTGAACCCTATGGCGCTTGGAGTGCACGCCCCTGCCCAACTGAGCCCCCACGCACTTGTGACACATATCCCTGCCCCACCGCACCCCATGGTGCTGAGCCCCCTGCCCCTGTGTGTGTGTTTGTGTGTCTTCCCCCCCACCCCCCAGGTCTCGGATGCCTGCGACGCAGTATTTGTGGGGGGCAAGGAGAGCCGGGGGGCCCGGGGGGCTCGGGTGGATTTCTGGTCCCGGCGCCTGCACGCCTCGCTGCGTTTCACCGTCTGGGCACCGCTGCTGCCCCTGCGCGTCCAACTGGGTGACACCGCGCTGGAGCAAGTGCGGGGCTGGCGCCTGCCTGGTGGCCCCGAGGGGTGAGCCCAGCGCCCGGTTTGGGGGGGTGTGGGGGTGGTGGTGGTGGGGTGCCTCCTGCCGCTGTCCCCCACCAGGATGGTGGTGGGAGAGGAGGGAGCTGGGAGCGGTTGCTGAGCCCCACCACGCTCGTGACATGTGCTGCTGCCCTGCTGAGCCCTGTGGCATTCGTGACACATGTCCTTGCCCCACTGAGCCCCCTATGGTGCTTGGGGTGCACACCTCTGCCCCACTGAGCCCCCACACACTCATAACACACGTCCCTGCCTGCTGAGCCCCACGGTGCCTGGGGTGCCCCACGGCACCCATGAGTTTCATTCCCACCCCACTGAGCCCCCACGCACTTGTGCCACATATCCCTACCCCACCGAACCCCATGGTGCTTGGGGTGCACACCCCTGCCCCACTGAGCCCCCACGCACTCGTGACACATGTCCCTGCCCCACTGAGCCCCCACGCACTCATAACACGTCCCCACCCCACCGCACCCCCCCCCAGTGCCGAGGCGGAGGAGCCAGGGGATGAGGTGGAGCGGCGGGCGCGGGGGTGCCGGCCCCAGTACCAGCGGACGGAGCTGAGGGTCCTGGCCCACTTCGTGGCCCACCCACTCGACGGTGGGCGCCACCTCGCCTACCTGCCTGGCCCCGAGTGGCTCCTGGATGTCACCCACCTGGTAGCCAACCGGACCCGGGTGCAGGACCCCCGCGTGGCCTCGCTGGAGGGGGGCACCGTGGTGGTCGGCCGGGAGCCCGGGGTCACCTCTGTGGAGGTAGGTTTTGGGGGGAGGGGGGGTATTGGGAGCACTGGGAGGGGTACAGGAGCTGGAGAGATGGAGATAGGGGGCTGGTGGGGGGTCCTGCGGGAAGAGGGAGGGAAATGGAGGGGCTGGAGGGGGAGCTGGTGGGTGTCCTGGTGGCAGAGGGAAGCTGGGAGGGGTCCTGGGTGCAGAGGGAGGGAAATGGGGGGGCTGGAGGGGATATGGGGGGGGCTGGTGGGGGTCCTGGGGCAGAGGGAAGCTGGAGGGGGTGTGTGTGGGGGTCCTGGGGGCAGAGGAGAGCTGGGGGGGGGGGTGCAGGGGCTGGAGGGAGGGAAATGGGGGGCCAGGACAGGGGTGGCAAAGGAGGGAAGCTGTGAATTCTGGGGGCTCACAAGGCGGGGGTGTGTGTGTGTGTCCCCGCTCCAGGTGCGGTCCCCGCTGTCGGCCTCCATCCTGGGGGAGCAGACGTTGGTGGTGTCGGAGGAGAAGGTGACGGTGACGGAGCTGCGCGCTGGGGCGGTGGCAGGGCTGTCCCTCCTCCTGCGGGCAGAGCGGGGCCACCCGGGGCTGGTCACCGCCAGCGCTCGGGGGACAGCCACCCTGCGGGCCCCCAAGCAGGTGAGAGGGGTGAAAAGAGAGGAGGGGAGGGGCGGGGAGGTGGGGATGTCGGGGTACCCATCCCCATCCCGCCCGCTGTCTGTGGCAGGAGGCGACGCTGTCCGTCTGGCTGTCCTTCTCCGACCGCACGCTGGCCCCGCTGGAGCTGTACGGCTGGCAGGACGCGACCGTGACCTTGACCTCGCTAGACCCCGCCGTCGCCACCGTGGGGGGCTCCCCCGGGGCCCCCGCCGCTCGCCCGTGGGTGGTGGCCGAAGGGCCGGGGCGGGGGGATCTGCTGCAGCTCAGCCTGCACCCCCCCGACGCTTGTCGCCGGGGCCGGCACCGGGCAGCCGCGCTGGCCACCGTCACCGCTTGGCTCGAGGTGGGGGCCGGCCGGCGTGCCCCTACCCCTAGTAGCCCCCAGCCCCGTGGTGGCCACCCCCAGCCCAGCTCGCCCTTCCCGCGAGCCGAGGGGGCCATGTCGGGGGAGGCGGTGACGGCGGCCAGCGAGCCGCGGCGGAGGGACCCCGCCGGCGTAGGACCTGCCTCCCCCAAGCTCCAAGGGCTGGGGTCTTCCTCGGAGGAGGAAGAGGAGGAAGGCTACGGCCGCAACCGCGCCGGTGGCGAGGAAGAGGAGGAGGATGAGATGGTGAAGGCTCCCGAGCGGGTGACCGACCTGGAGATTGGCATGTACGTCCTGCTGGGCGTCTTCTGCTTGGCCATCTTCATCTTCCTCGTCAACTGCATCTTCTTCGTCCTGCGGTACCAACAGAAGGAGCTGCCCGATGCCGGCGCCGCCCCTACGGCCCCCCAGCCCCACAACTGGGTCTGGTTGGGCACCGACCAGGAGGAGCTGAGCCGGCAACTGGACCGCCGGCAACCCGAGCCCCCGGCCCCCCCCGAAAGCGGGCGCTGCTCTTGCGGGGTGCCCCCGGCCACCGCGCCTGGTTCTGAAGTGGGGCATCCCCCTGGCACCCCGCCGCCCGGGGCTCCCCTGCCCCGCAAGGAAGGGGGTACCCCGGGGGGCGGCCGGAGGAAGCGGGTGGAATTCGTCACCTTCGCGTCCCCCCGGGTCCCCGAGGAACCCCCCCAGCCTGTCCCCAATGTTCAGTCCATCCTGGTGGCCAGCGAGGATGACATCCGTTGGGTGTGCGAGGACATGGGGCTGCGGGACCCCGAGGAGCTCAGGAGCTACATGGAGAGGATCCGAGGCAGCTCCTGACCCCGGGGGGGGCAGCCCCTGGCCCCCCAGTCCCAGGCAAACCAGTAAGGGACCAACCTCCTCCCCACGCCGCCCTGGGAGAGGTGGGGGGACACCCCAATCCCCCCCTTTCCCTGCCTATAGCGGGCTGTGCTGCTCCTGGGGACCACTGCCTGTCCCTTTTTGGTGGCCAGAGCCCTGCCCCAGTGGGGCCACCCAAGGGACTGGCCCCAGATGCCCGCAGATTGCAGGGGGGTGTGGGGGGTGTCTCCACCCAGCTCAGAGCACCCCCAAATCTTGGGGTGCCATCCCCCCCCCCCACCTTAGTGGCATCGGGGAGGAAGCTGGGGTGCCCTTACTGCTTTGGGTCTCATTGCGACATTGTGTTCATAGTGATGATGATGATGATGAGTCCTGTGGTCTGATCCCGGGGAGGGTCCTGTGCCCCCCGCCGCACCCACACTGCGGGGAGGAGGGGGGCGTGCGCCCTCCCCACCTTCACCCCGACCACGCATCCGTTTTTGTACAAGTGGCATTTTTTTACCGGTAACGCCCTGGGGAAGGGGCTGCCGCGAGGGGCCATTATTTATGGAATATTTTTAATTCTGACGTTGTTACAAAAATAAAATATTTAAAAAAAAACAAACAAACAAACAAAAAAAAAAAAAAAAACCAAACAAAAATAGACCCAAAATGTCTGGGGAAACCCCTGTGGTGTCCACTCCCGGGTACTGCAGGGACCAGCTCTGCCAGGCACGGAAGAGCCTGCCGGGTTCCCGGGGACAGATGGACACATGCCCTTGACGTTGGTTCCACGTGGGGACAAACGTGGGAGCTGGTCACGGGAAGGGCTTGGGGGGCTGGTCCTGGCCCTGGCCCAGCCAGGGTGACCTTGGGGCAAGGGACCTCCTTCCTCTGGTGAAGGGGAAACCGCCTTCCTCCTCCTCCTCTCTGTCCAGCCCCAACCCCCAGGATGAGGGAGCAGCCTGGTCCTGGGGTCCCCCCCACCCCCAACCGGTCCCTGATCCCCCCAAGCCCCAGCAAAGTGTTTCTCCTGCAACAGCAGCCACAGCCAACGGGCCAGCAAGTCCCTTTAATCAGGGGTCCCACAGGGATTTCCACCCCTCCAGTTGCTCCCCCAGAGATCCTGAGACACCCCCAAATCACCTTGGGTGGTAGCAGGGGACACCCCACCTCTGTCACCCTGCTCCCAGCCGGCTCCCCACGCTGGGCTGGCACCCACCCAACCATCCCCTTCCCTCTGCCCCACAAACCGGGGCTCGAACCACCCCCACAGCTCCCCCCCAAAAACCCACAATGGGGTGAGGTGATTGCTCTGGCTGCCCTGGGGTTCCTGTTTTCACCCCGCTCTACCCTGCCCTTCCAGCACTGGGACCAGCATCCCTGTCCCCAGTGAAGGAGGGGGACAATGCCTCATCGCCACATCAGCCCCGTGCAGAGTTGGGGGACACCTGGTCACGGCAGCTAGCTCCGGTAGCGCCTGGAGATCCAGGTGAGGAGCAGGCAGGTGATCGACTGGATCCCGGCCAGCAGGAAGAAACACTTAACCAGCTATTGATGCTCCCTGGGGGTGGTCAGAGCTGGGGGGGGGGTTGGGGGCGCGCAGGACACCCCTGTGTCCCGCACCCCATAACCCCGCTAGCCACAAAGGCACCCCATGCAGAAAGGTGACACCCATGCCAGCGTTCACCGTAGCCCTCGGGGCAGCACGTCCACCCGGGGTGGGCAAGGAGAGGAGGGTCTGCAGCCCCGACCCCAAGAGCGAGCCCACCCTGGAGAGGAAGAAGAAGAGACCCATGACGGCTCCTTTCATGGAGTCGGGAGCCTCGGCGTCAGCCAACTCCAGGCTTGCGGGAAAGCGGAGAGCGCACGGGGAAAGGCTTGAACCCTTTGGGGTTCCCGCCACCAAACCCAACTGCCACGGTGGTGGTGGGGCTGCGGTGGGTGCCCCGGGGGCCTGGGGAGGGGTGGGGGGGGAAGTGGGCACCGCTCACTGGGGATACTGGTGAAGAGCTCGCTGAGGCCGATGAGCAGGGACTGGGGGACCTGCCACCAGATGGGCAGCGGGCAGTGGCCCTTGCCGATGAGCTGCGGCGCCGTCCCGTTATGCAGCCGCTCCAGGATGCCTGCGGGATGCCGGCGAGGGGCTGAGCGCCCACTGGACCCCTGCCCATGGCAGCGTCCCCCTCCCCAGCTTGGGTCCTACCTGCCGCGAGGCCGAAGAACATGCCCAGCGTCATCTGCTCGAGCGCCGAGGGCAGCAGCCTCCTCCTGGCTAGGAAGGGGTCCATGACGTGGTCCTTCAGGGGCACCAAGGCTAGCAAGACCAGGAGTTGGCCAGGAGTAGACAAGCACCTGGGAACTGCTGGGCAGAGGGAGGTCAAAGCTTCAAACTTCACCCCTCAGGTCCAAGGAGCTGCCGGCCCTCCCTGTCCCTCACCGTGTAGCCCTGGAGGGTGCTGGTGTGGTCCTGGTTGTACTGGAAGATGCTGGGGATGTGGAAGTGCAGACCTTGCAAGTAATAAGTTGACTGCATCTGAAAAGAGACGGGCTGATGGCTCCATGGGCTCTGGTCCCAGAGGGTCTGGATGGTCCCTGCCCGGTGCAGAGCCCACCCCGCACCTCACCTGGAAGTAGACCACCCAGGAAGGGATGAAGGTCAACATCATGGGCAGGATCCGGGCCAGCATCTGGAAGTTGACAAGGTCTTCCTCAGGAGAAGGGGCTCCAGGTTGGGCTCCGCTGTTGTGGAGAGGGTCTCCAGGCTCACACCGGCGAGTGCTCAGCCTGGGGACAAGGACAGCGTGGTCAAGGCCAGGGCTGGGAGGGTGCAGCCCCCCCAATGACCCCCAGCTCTTCTCACCTCCCCAGCCAGGTGCAGCCACATCTCTGCAAGATCAGCTTGATCATGATGCAGACCTGGCTGCCCGTGGGGGGCTTGGTGGTGAAGGTGGGGGTGGCCAGGAGGAAGATGAGGAGAGCCAAGGCCATACAGGTGACGGGGATGAGGTAGCAGCCAGAAAGTTGATGTTCTGCTGGACAAAGGCCACCACCAGCAGGGAGAAGACGGCTCCAGTAGAACAGTTGAAGAAGCGCCGTGTGATGCCACCGCGCCGGTTCCTCACCTGCCAGCGTGGAGGCCCCGGGGCTGGCTCAGCCTCGGCAGCACCGAACCTCAGCCCTGAGTGCAGGGCTTCGGCTTCATCCCCTGCCCACCACATCCCATCCCACCGGCTTCCCTCCCTCCTTCCCCCAACAAGGCTGTCCCAAGGGTCTCAAAGGGTTTGGGGGTGATCTATGGGGGTGCAACCACACCCCAGGGGAGGCTGTAACCCCCTTTTAGCTCAGTGGAAGGGGAAGGGAGACCCACGACATCAGGGCAAGCACCGAGCCAGGAGGACCCCAAGGTTGGGAAGGAGCAGAGGGAGAAAGATGCCGCCGGCTGCCACGCTCACCTGGTCGGCGCCGAAGGGGGTGAGGTTGGCTCTGATGGAGCTGATGCCCAGCGCCAAGAGCAGGAGGCCAGTGTAGACAGCAGGGGCACAATAGACATCGGGGAGGGGGGGGGGGGGGGTGCCACCGGCACGTCCCAGTGCCGTGCCAAGAGCGGTTTCGGCTGGCGGTGGCGGTCAGCTGCCCGCAGAGCGGGAGGCGGCCGTCCAGTGAGGCGGTGACGGGCAGCAAACGTGCCGCCAGCGGGCACAGCGAGAAGCTGAGAGCCACGGTGCCGTGGCAGCCCAGGTAGACATCAGCCAGCCAGGCGCCGACGGGCGAGAGCAGGTAGGAAGCCCCCCAAAAGCGCAGGCAGGTGCCCCCCCCGCCCCAGCCGAAGGTGCTGCTGGTGAGGCAGAGCACCAAGATGGCCATGATGCCGAAGCAAGCCGCTCGCTCCAGCCCCTCCACCGCCAGCACGGCCGCGCGCGCCGCCCCGATGCCCCTTGAGGGGTGTCCCCCCCAACAAGGGGCTTTGCTCCCCGTTGTCCCCGATCCTGACCGTGAGCACCGCAGGTCTCGGTGGTGGTTTTGCTGCCCGTCACCACGCACAGCCGGGGGTCCCTGTCCTGTCACAGCCCCTTCTCCGTCTCCCCTCGGCCCCTCTCTGGGCTGTCCCCATCACCGGGTGGGCATCTGTCACTCCCGTCCCTCCCCATCTCCCAATTCCCCATTCCTGCCCAACAGAAACATATCATATGATGGCTCATAAGCAAAAATCCCCATCAGCCAGCACAGCTTCTTCCTGGGGGCTTTCCCCATGCTTCCCCCTCAATCAGACACTCACCGAGCCCCCCCCTCCCAAGCCATTTCCCTGCACCAGCAAAGCTCTGCTGGGTCCTCAGCACCAAATCCCTTCTTTGAGGCCAGGGTCTCCCCCCACATTATAGGGGCGTCCGAGCCCCACATGTGCCGGGGGATGTTGTGCACCCTCCAGCACCCACCGAAGCCCCCCAAGGCTGGTGTAAAGCTGGGCTGAGCAGAGCTCAGTCCCACGGCACCGGCTCTCCCCCCCTGCAGCGTGCACCCAAAATCCCCGACCCACAAGTGCACAGGGGTTTATTTTGCAGCTTGATTTCCTAAGGAAATGGGGCTGGGGGTGTGTGTGTGTGTGTGTGCCTGTTTGCCTCTCACGCTCTGCTATTTTCCACCAGACTCGGCAGTGAGACAGACAGCACACAGCTTTTAAGTTTCCATAAGTCACAAAAAAATAAAGCAAAAGTAAAAACCTAGTCTCGGAGGAAGGCAGGAAGCTAAGGGGAGTGAGGCAATGGGCATGTACCACCCCCCCCCCACCCCCAAACTCACCCCCCCAGCCCACAAGTTTCCAGCCCCTTACAGCATCCTCCAGCTCCTCCATGCCCTTGCACCCCATCCTGCCTAAACCAAGCCCCTCCGGGCTCTCCAGGGCAGGGGAAAAGCCCAAAGGCAGCGCTCGCCAGCCCACAGCCATGGCTTCTGACAGCTCCCAGCAGCCCCACAGCTCCCAGTATCCCCACCTGGGCCACAGCAGGGGGTTTTAATGAGCTCTGTGATGACCAGCAGCTGGGTAAGGGAAGAGACTTGAATCCATGGTGTTGGTTGGGGTGGGGGACAACATGACAAGCGTAGCCTGTTTGGAAGATCCACCTCGTTGTCACCGACCTCCCTCCTGCCAGGGCTCGGCAGGCAGGGGAGCGGGGTGGCACATCTTCGGGGTCACCGTGGGTTGTCCTCTGCAGGTCTCTTGTGCCACAGCATGAAGCCACCGGCCACGTCACACCTACCTGTCTACCTGTGGTCTCGCGAGCGTCCCCCTGCTTACCTCAGGCTCAGAAATTGAGGGACAAGGAGGGAACTCCACGCTCTGCTCCATCACCCCATGGAGGTCCCAGAGCTTGGGGGGAGGCTACGTCCCACCGTGTCACCGGTGATGCTGTCCCAAGCCCGTGGCATGGTGGCACCCCAGGATCTGCAAAACGGTGGCTCCTGCGAGATCCGCGTGTCCCGAGCGTGCCCCGGGGTGGGACCGCCAGCTCCCCGGGACCCCAAGGGATGCCACGGATGTGCGGTGTGATCCCCGAGTGGAGCCCACCCCCCTGCTTCCCCCCCCTTCTGCAAGTGCGCAGGATGGGGCCGCCACCCCAGCGTGCTCCTCCGCCCCACGGTGCTGAGCTGGCTTCCTGCAGCCCTCGACCACAAGCCGGGAGCAGAGAGAGCGCACGGGCGGCAGGCAGCACCACGGAGAAGGTGGGGACACACACATCCAAAACCATGTCCCCAGGCTGCTGAGAGAGGTGGCGGGAGGACGGGAGCCCCCCTATCCCAAGCCCCAGCACCCCAACCGCCATGGGGCTGCCCCACAGCCGCTGAGCAGGATGGAAGGGCTCTGCCTGCTCTTGGCAGCTCTCTCCGCTGCGGCGCCCGGACAAGGTACGGCAATGTCCTCACCTTCTCCCTTCCCCGGGGTGGTGGCTGTGATGATTTCGGATTTGGGTACCTGCCACCTCCCTGGGAAGGGTCCTGCTGGGGCCGGGGGTGTGGGGGGGGTGGCGGTGCCTCGGCGCTGAGCGAGGATGCTCTGCGGGCAACTCTGCAAAATCGGAACTCCTCTTCCCCCCAAGCTCCAACCTGCACCCCTCACTGCCCGGTGGGTTGGCCCTGCCTGGGGGGGCTGGTGACTTTGGGGACCCTAAAAGTGCTCTTGGGGTCAGCCCACCCGCCAGCTCCCACCCCCGGCCCTACGGGGACAAGGTGAGGCTCTCCTCATTTTGGCAAGCAGAGGCCGAAACCCATCCGGTTGGCTTGTGTGCCACCAGCATCACCCCGTGATGGCTTTTTGGGGACGCCGCCAGCCGCTCCCCCCCCCCAGCCCGGCAGGCTTTAGGGTAGTTTCACACCCGAAATGGCTGCCAAGAAGCAGCCTCAACACCTCCGACCCATCGCAAAACGGTCACCGTCGCCCTCGTTTCCGCTCACAGCTCCTTCCCCGCCACGCTGCCGGCGTGGCTGCCTGGCCTCCAGGCTCGAGGCACGGCGCTGCCTGGCACCGGGACCCCGCCGGGCGGCTCTTCCCCACCACGTCCCCTGCTCCTGCGCTCAGCCCTTGCGTTTTCCTTTCATATTTTTAACACTAAGCCAGAACCCACCGCCTACGGTGGTGGCTTGTCACGGAGGTCACCTACCCACCCAGGGCACCCCACCAGCACCCCCTAAATAGCCTCTCACGGCAACTGGTGAGCAAAGGTGGGAGCGGGCTCCATCAGCACAGCGGGCTGACATAATGGTTCCGAAAAATGCCCATTTTTGGTCAGAAATCATGATGGCAATTATTACATTGTCACGCCCCGCGAAGTTGGGATTGAGAGAAAGCCGTGATGTCGGTGGCGGTGACAGCGAATCGCCTCACCTGTGGGGACGAATCCTTCACCCTGGAGGAGCCAAATGGTGATTTTTTTCTGGCAATATCTGTGCGGCTCGGCTGCAACGGGCTGCTGATGTGTGTTGAGGCAAAAGGATGGGAGAGGATGGGATTGATCCCCGTGGCCGAAACGATGTCGTGCCCTCTGGGTGCCTGGGGAGAGGGAAAAACCTAAAATGAGACCTCGGTGACAGCAGCATCCCCTCACCTGTGGCCCCGGATCTCGGGGGGGCTGCTCTGGGGGTGCAGGGAGACACTCTCTGTCAGCAGGGGCAGCAAGCCGGGGGACAGCAGTGTCGGCAACATCCCAGGTGCATGACGGCATCCCCCACTTCAGCATTCCCACCGGTGAGTTGTGTTCCAGTACCGCCGTATTTAAGGCCAGATTTTGCCTCCCTCACCCCTGCGGGCAAACCCCACGACGGCATTTGGCCCCCGCAGCACGCCCCCCTCCCCCTGAAGGGCTGACGTGGGGACACGGGGATTGAATTTTAGGGGTGCGAGAGAGCCGTGCCCATGCTGGTGGGGTTCGAGGGGGCTCCCCGTGGTGCCACTGATTTTGTGGGAGCTTGGGGGGGGGGGGGGGGGCGCAGAATGCCATTTTGGCCATCCTTCCCCAAAGCAACATCACTTTTTGGGGGGACTGGGTTGCCCATTCCTGCACCCTCTCTGTCTGCCCCCCGCCCTCCCCACGGCTGCGTGCTGGGGTGGCAGCAGAGCCACGCACCCCATGTGTGTGTGTGTGTGTGTGTGTGTCCAAGTTTGCCATCTGCAAGCGGCGGAGCGCCCAGCAGCCGGCACGGGATCCAAGCCGTCTGCTCCTCGCCGCATCCCTGCGCCTTGCCAGGAGAGCCGGGGCTGAGCCAAAAAAAAAAAAAAAAAAAAAAAGGAGGGGGTCGGCCCCCCGATACCCACTGACCTCGCTCCTGCTTTCGCTTTGGCACCTGCCAGCTCTCAGCGGGGCTCTGGGTGTGTGTCTGTCTGGCGGCACGGCTGTCTGTCCTGCCGCCATCAGCCGTGTCTTCCCGCCGTGCTCGGAGGGCTCGGATGGGGGGTCCTGGCGGGATCAGCCCCTTGTACCCCCCTGCCCCTTTCTCCTCGCAGCCCCCGTGGAGCCAACGGGACCCCCCAGCACCCCGGCTGGAAACACCTCGGTGGCACCAGGTGAGCGCGGGAGGGCTGAGGGAGCTCCTTGCACCCACATTTCGGTGGGGAGGCAGGGGGGGATGCAGGGGGGCAACGGCATCCCACCCCACTGCTGCTCCCACGCAGGGCAGGCGGTGGGAAGAGGGCGCAGCGCCAGGGTCACCCCCCGCTTTTCCCCCACGTCTCGCCCAGGTGCCGGCGCGGTGCGGCTGGCGGGCGGCCGGAGCCGGTGCGAGGGTCGAGTGGAGCTGGAACGAGCGGGTGCCTGGGGCACGGTGTGCGACGACGCCTGGGACCTGAGCGACGCCGACGTCGTGTGCCGGCAACTGCGGTGCGGCCGGGCCGTCCGCGTCCACGGCGGTGCCGCCTTCGGCCGCGGCGACGGCCCCATCCTCCGGGATGACTTGGGCTGCGAGGGGGACGAGGAGAATCTCTGGGACTGCCCGGCCTCCCCGGAGCACGACTGCAGCCATAAAGAAGACGCCGGCGTGGTGTGCTCAGGTGGGGCTGGTGCTTGCCGGGGTTTGGTAGCCACCGAGCTGGGTTTGGTGGAATCACGAGGGCCCAGCTCCGCTCTCTGCCCACAGAGCACCAGGAATGGCGGCTCACCGGCGGCCAGGATGGTTGCGCCGGGCGGGTCGAGGTCTTTTTCCGCGGCACGTGGAGCACGGTGTGCGACAGCACGTGGTACAAGCTGGAGGCCAGCGTGCTGTGCCGCACGTTGGGGTGCGGGGAGCCCCTCCGGCAGCTTTCCTTCGGCCACACGCTGCCCAGCAAGATGCTTTACCAGTGCGAGAGCCAGCGGCCGTCGCTGGCCCACTGTCAGTGGACCTACAATAAATCGGCTCCCTGCCACCAGTCCCGGGCAGTCGGTGTGGTCTGCAATGGTATGAGACCCCCCCCACACCTGCTTGAAGCCATGGGGAGGGGGGTCGGTGTCCACTGTAGATGAGCTGCAACCCATTTTCTTCTGCCCCCCCGGCCCCTCAATCCTTATCCCGCTCCTGCCAGGCTCCCAGGGCTTGCAGACACCGACGCCGACGGCCGTGGTGACACCGAGCAACGTCACGGTCCTGAGTGGTGAGTATACTGCAGAGCCTCAGCCATGACTTGTCTCAGGGCTGGGGGGGCTGCAGGGAGCACCCCGCTTGCCCCCCCTACCCGCCCTCCCCTCCTTACCTGGAGGAAGGACGCCTCAGGTGTCATGAGCTGTGCCCGTTCTCTGTCACAGCTGGGGAGGGCTCCCCGGCCGTGGGGACACAGTCCCCGCTGCACGTGCTCCTCTTCGTCCTCTGCCTGGTCCTGGGGGTGCTGCTCCTGCTCTCCGTGCTGGCCCTCACCGCCGCCCTGCTGCGGGTGAGGAAGATGAGCGGTAAGGAAGGCCCCCCCCGCCACGGCAGGCAGGAGGCGGGGGGGCATGGCAGGCTCTGGCTAAGGAGGGGGTGACACTGCCAGCCCAGCCAGGGCCACCCAGCGCCCTGCGCTTGGCTCAGCCATGCCATGGGACAACCCCCCCCCAATTGTCCCCACAGCCCACGCTGCGTCCTCCCTCGGGCTGGCCGCGCCGGTGCGGTTGACCCACGGTGCCGAAAGCCCCAACACGCCCTCTGGGACCTCCAATGACTACCGGGAGATGCCCCCCAGCCTTCCCAAAGGTCCAGGTAGGTCTGGTAGGTCACTGCCAGGGGTAAAGGCAGGGGGCTGGCTGTGGGGCAGAAGATCCCCACTGGTGGCGGCTGCCCCCTCCCCATCTCCCCCTCCCCCCCCCAGACCCACTGCTCGCAGCCCTTCCCGCTGCCAAGGACTCCGACGACTCTGACTACGAACACTACGACTTCAGCACCAAGCCACCTGTGGCCCTCTCCACCTTCTACAGTGAGCAGTAGCCCCCCACCCCCAGGGACATCCCCCCCCAAACCACCCTGCCCCTACCCCAGGGTGTCCTGGGGGTGCCCCTCATTGATGCCCCCCTCCCCGTAGACTCGCTGCGCCGGCAGCCCGGGGACCAGTTGCTCCCGCTGATGCCCAGCCAGGATGGGATGGAGCCATTCCCTGCGGAGGGTACGACACGAGGGGTGTCCGTCCCTCTGTCCTGCAGCGCTGTCTGTCTGTCTGTCCTGCCCGTGGGTGGGTGAGCAGCAGCCCTGCAGCCCCGGGGCTAACGGGAGCCCTGTGCCCCGCAGTGCCGGCCAAACTGGGCCCCCCGTCCTGCGGCAGGGCGAGCAGCTCCTCCACCTCCTCTTCCTCCTCTTCCTCCACCGAGCTCTATTGCAATGACAACGCGCCCCCCCCACACACCTGGGGCTGCCCCCTGCCCCCTGGCGATGCCACCCACCAGCACCCAGCACCCAGCACCCACGGCTACACCAACTACCCTGGCTCAGGTGGGCACTGCTGGGGGGCTCTCTGGTCCCAGGGATCGGAGCAGGGATGGGGACATCCCCCCAGGAGGGGAGTAGGGGGGACCACAAGGATGGGATCAGGGGTGGGAACATCCCAAGGGTGGGAGCAGGGGTGGGGGGACCCCAAGGGTGGGAAGAGGGATGGGGACAGCCCCTGGGGAGGGGATCAGGGGTGGGGGGACCCCAGGAATGGCAGCAGGGTTGGGGACAGCCCCTGAGGAGGGGAATGAGGGTGGGAGGACCCCAAGGGTGGGAACAGGGATGGAAACTGCCCTGGGGAGGGGAGCAGGGTTGGGGGGACCCCAAGGACAGGAACAAGGATGGATGGGGACAGACCCAGGGTAGGGAATGGGGGCAGGGGGGGGACCCCAGGGGATGGGAACAGGGGTGGAAAGCGTCTTGTTTCCCCCCAGGTCCCCCAGCAATGCCCCGTGCCCCCACCCCAGTGCTCTCCCACTGCCCGGTACCCGTGTCCACAGCAGACTCCCCCCCCGCCGACAGCTCCAGCACCTCCTCGGGGGAGTGGTACGAGAACGTGCAGGGCGTGGAGCCGCCCGGGGACCCCCCCACATGCCCTGGTGAGGACCCCACACTGGCAGGGTGTGAGTGGGGTGGTGTGTGTGGGGGTGTGCAGGGCCCCTCTACCTCCCCCCCCCCCCCCCCAGCATCCTCCTCCTGCTCCCTGCCCCTCTGCTTGATGGGTTTTTCCCCTCGCAGGCTGGCCGGCTCCCTCCTGCCCCTCGGGGGGTCACACGCAGGACCCTAACTCCTCTGAAGGCAGCGACTACGATGACATCCAGGGCTCTACCTACTGAGGCTGCCTGGATGTCACACACAGAGGGGACCTGGCTTGGGGGGGGGACAACACCTGGCAGGGGACCTGTGCTGAGATTAAAATCTTTTCCTGGCGGGTCACCGTGTCCCTCGGCCATACGAGGCGGGTGGTGGGGATGTGGGGTGGGGGATGTCCCACAGCCGTCCCTGACACTCCGTGATAACACAATGATGGATACAGGGGTGCCCCCCCCGCACCCCATTTTGGGGACATGCTGGCCACTGTGCCCATAAACCCTGTCCGGGGGGGCTCGAGGGATGCTGGCCGGGGTGTCACTGGGGTCCCAGCCCAAGGACACCGGGTGGTACCGTGGTGTTGAGGGGGGTCCCGGACCCTTCTCACCCCAGCCTGGGGCTGTGGGGCAGATATTGAACACAGCAGAGGCAGCTTCCAGCCCAGGGTGGATTTGTCCCTCTTACCCAGAGCTCAAGGGAGGGATAACCCCCACCAGCACCCCCCGGGGTGAAAGCTGGGGCATCCCACTGCAGCATCCCGTGCGAAGCAGCATCACCCTGTGCCAGTCACAGCTTGGAGACAGGGACACTGGTGAGCTTGGGGGCTGCACCCAGCCGAGCCAGGCATCACACCCAGCCATCACCCCTGGGGCTGGGACCCCCCGCCTCCATCCAACCCCCTGCCCTTTGGAGGGGGCTTCCCTGCGCCCCGTGTGGCTTTTTCCGCCAGCGAACCATATCCCGCGGCGCGTCTCCCACCCCGGCACCCGCTGGCAGGTTTCCATCTCCCCGAGGCGGAGCCTCGGCGGAGGTTGGGGTTCAGACCTACCCCCGTGGAAAATTTGGTCCCCCCTGCCACATCCTCCAGCTGTTTACCGAGGCGAGAGGCTCCGGCGGCGGCCCCGAACAAAAGGGGCCACGCCACAACAACGGAGGAAGCACCAAAATAGCAACAAAAGCCCCAGACAAAGGGGAGAGGAGGGAGGTGAGAGCAAGGACGGGCTGCTGCGAGCAGAGTGGGGAGAGGAGCGGGTCCAGGGGTGGGGACAGGGAGTGCCCCCAGCCACACTCGTGGCTCCCCAGGCCAGGGTGGCGAGGCTGGGGTGGGATGATGATGGTGCTTTTGCAAGGATGGTTGTTAGGACTGCTTGGCGGGGGGCGGGGGGGATACCGATGCCTCAGGGGGGTACCGATGCCTCAAGGAGGGGGGATAACCCAATTCCCGTCGGGGCAAAGGGTCTGGATGTCACCTCCGGCCACAGGACGGGGCCCATCAGCACCAGAGCGTTTATTCAAGCTGCTCCCGCATGCGATGACAGGTGCTGGGAAATGCCATTTCCACCGTCATCGGACTGGCAGCAGCGTGCTGACAGCCGACAAGCCCGTTCCTGCTCGCACCAAAAGGCAGCTCTCGCCTCTTCAAAGGTTTCTCCCCGGGCAGGCAGCACGTCAGCATGTCCCAACGTTTCCACCCTGCCCCAGCCCCACCGCAAAAAAAATGATAATCGTCCTTATCTGTCACAGGAGCTGACTCGCATCGCCGGCAGCAAGCAAGGATGCTCTGACCGAACTGCGGCACAAATCCTGCCCATGGCACCTCGGGGCCTCCAGAGGAGGGGAGATCTGGACCCCAAGCACCCCAAGCCCAAGGGGGGTCAGGCACCCTGAGATAACAAGGGGGAGATGGACCTTTCCTAGAGGCGATGCATCCCGGGGTGCTCAGGGTGAATCGCTGACCTCGGGACGATTTGGGGTGCAAGGGGTTTGGCTCCCAGCCTGCGGACCCCCGGCTGAGTCCCATGGGAAGGGTGGGCCCACCAGCAGGTCTGGGACTTGCACCCCTTTCCCGGGGCATTGCCAAAACCGCGCCAGCCCAGAGCCAGGGGGCGGGTGGAGGGCAGCACCAGGACCCCGTGAGTCTCCCCAACAGAGCTTCCTCCCATCACATCCCCAGCTGGGTCTTGGGAGTCAGCAGGACCCCCAAAAAATGACTGGGAGGGGCTGGGAACAAGCAGGGAGCACTGCCCAGCGCAGGCAGTGGCTCTGCTCTGCCTGGTCAAGGGGATTTGGGAGGGCTGCAAGAAGCTAAAGGAGCGGGGGAGGTGGGGGGATTGCTGAGCTCAGTTACCTCCAGGGATGCTGGGGCCTGGGTGGGGGACAGTGTGCTCGTGCTGCTGGCATCGCCTGGCATCTCTGCCCGACCTCCCCAAGCATCACTGCCCAGCCCTGCCCGTGCCTGGCAGCCCACGGCTGCCCGCTGCACCCCGGCGAGCTTCCTCTTGAGTCATGGAAAAAAAAAAAAAAAACAAACCAAAAACTCTTCAACCCGGAGAGAGTTTGGGGGTAGAAAACTTCCAGCGGAGTCAAGGTCCTGCTCCGGGGATGAGGAGTGGAGCATCCCCAGGCAGCAGCCCAGGGTGGTGGCAGCGGGAGGGGACAGGAGCTTCTCGCCCAGAAAGCCCAGTCCTCCCAGCACCATCCCCCCAGGCACTCTCCTTTCAGCAGAAATGCCACCGGGTCAATGGAAAACAGCTGCCTTCGTTAGCATGCATGACCTGGATTTGGAGGAATTAATTAGGGCACAATCAATTAATGCCTCTCCCTTCCCCAGTCCATCACTGCCTGTGCCCCCATGTGCCCTTGCAGGGATAGAGGGTGTCCCCTGGGGTGCCAGTAAGCGGGGATGTGCCCCGGGTGAACCCTTCTTGGGGGGGCCTTCATGGTGTTTTGGGTGCTGCCATGGTGCGTGGCGTGGCGTGGCGTGGTGTGATGTGCATCAGCTCCTTTGCAGGAGCTGGCAGCCTCGACCAGTGACCGCAGGCGGTGCAGCCGGGGCAGAGGCGAAACGAGCTGGCGAGGTCGGGGAGGAAGAGGAGGGAAGCAGCCGCCGGCAAGGGGAAGCTATTTTTGGCAGGGGCTGGTGTTACGTAAGAGCGGCCGCAGGTCTCCCCGCAGCAGAGAGGGTGGCATCCGACCCTCGTGGGAGCTTGGGCTCTTTGCTTCAGTGGCTGTCACCAGTTTTCCCGCTGCAATCCAAATCCCAAACAGTTCACCGGCACCAGGGAGGTGCTGCCGGGGTTGGGATTTTCCCCTCTGAATGCTGCCAGCTCCAACCACTCAAAACCCCCGATTCCCACCACTGTGGCTTGTGCCCCCCCCACCCCACCCCAGGTCTGGTTGCTCTCGCTTGGCCACGCTGCCTTCCAGCCACCGGCACATTTGTGGGGACCCAGCGGAGAGCTGGGGTCCCCCCAGCACCAGGTATGTTCACCGTCCCTCCGCGCTCACACCCTCTACAGAGGTAAGGGGTGATGAGGAGGGACCCCAGGATGGGGGATGCAGTGAGGGCTGAGCCCCCCCCCCCCCCTTTTAGGTTTCTCTCCCCTTTGCTCTCGTGCTCAGTGGGACCTGGGGAGGCAGCTGCCAGGTTGAGACTTCAAACGAGCGTAGATGTGACGCAGAAAACCACAGAGGGAGGAAAAACAGCCTGTTCCTGCCTGTCCTCCCCCCCCCCCCCCCCCCCCCCGGCTGCCTCACTTGCCTTCCCCAGGCCGGGTAGCAGAGGCGGCCGTCCCCCCCCGGCAGCCTCTGGCTCAGCCCGCGGCAGCGGAGGCGGCTGGCCGTGCCCATGGCAGCCCGCCTGCTCCCCCTGCGCCTGCTGCTCTTGGCAGGGATGTGGGGTGAGTACAGTTGGAGGAGGGGGGGGGTGTCTCAGCACGGTGGAGGGCTCTGGGGGGATGCTGGGGCCAGGGTTGCTTTGTGCAAGTGCGCTGACAGCTCCGGTGCTGGGGGTGACCAGGGGGACCCAGCTTCGCCATAGCCTGGGCCCCCTGAAATCCCACGGTAAACACCCCCCCCCAAGGCAGCCCGGCACATTTTCGGGGGGCTCAATCCTGTGTCTTCGGCTGGGGGGGGGGGGTCACTGATGCTCCCATCTCAGCTCACTCATGGTGTGCCCACCCTGGGCAAGCCCCAAGCTTGGGGGGGGAGGTTCAGGCCAGGCAGGGGAGAGGGGCTAGTGGCCATCAGCGGGGCTGCCGAGCCCACACTAAAACATGGGCATGCCTCACCGGAGCCACATGTGCCCAGTCCCCCCCATCTCTGGGGGTCCCCGAGATGTTCATCGCACCCCAGGAGTGAATTTATGGGTGCTGGGGGGAAGCCAGCCGTCCCCCCACCCTCGTTCCCTGCCAGGTCCAACCGTCCCTGGTTGCCCCTTGGTCCACATGGCACAGTGGGCGGCCGCAGGCTCCGGCTCACTGTGGTGATGGTGCCACCATCCACTGCTGCTTGGCCCACAAGTAGCGATGCGAGCTAGTTAGCGGTAATTAGCAGGTGCCCTTGCCCGTTGTCTTTCATAATCATCCACCAGCAGATGGATGGGCAGCCCGGCAAGCAGTGCTATGGCCAGTTGCGTGAAGTCATTTGTATTTATTTATTTTAATTAAAGGTGTGAGGAGGAGGAGGAGGGAGAGCAAATTCACTGAGAAAACCCAAAAATGCTCTTCTATTCCCAAGGGAAATAAAAAACAACATGAGCCAGCCTCCTCCTCCAGCCCCCAGTGCCGGGGTGGGGGGCATGTGGCCACCCACCGCTGAGCTTTGGGGACAGAGGTGTCCTCCCAACATTACAGCTTGGCGCGGAGCATGAGACAACCGGCCGCCATCACCAGCTCCTTTCCACCAGCAGCATCTTTACCCTGGCGAAAAACTGACCTGAGCCCCCAGAATCACGTTTCTCCCCCAAAATAACCAGCGATAGGCCAAGAGCTGGGAGCCGCTGCCCCAAACTGGGGGTTCTCGACTTTCTCTGGGGTGAGGGGCAGGACTGATTCCCTGTCCCCCTTTTTCTTGCAGCCATCCCCGGCCACGGAGAAGCCACCCTGAGACCTGGAGGTGAGAGTGCAGGGGGGTGCAGTGCCGTGGCTTCATTAGCAGCTCCTCGGCCGCGGCTTCGTTAACGTGACGGCTGCCGGAGCTGCCTCGGCCAGCTCTGCCCGCTCAGCCCCACAGCACCCCTGCTCCCCCAAACCCTCTCCACTCGGCCGTGCACCCCACAACGCTCCGTTTCCTTCCTGCCCCACTTTACAAGAAGCTCGGGCACGCCGGTGCCGAGCAGCACGCTGGGCTGCGGCGACGTGCCAGCAAAGGGCTTTTTCCAGCCTTGGGTGGTGGAAAAATGCGCTGAAAAGGGAAGGAAAACCCCAAAACGCCCGTGTTTTCCCTGCAGAGCCCAGCTTACGGCTCACCCACGGTGGCTGCCGCTGCGCCGGGATGCTGGAGGTGATGTGGGAGAGAAAGTGGAACCGCGTGTGCCGGGAGAGCGTGAGCAAGGTTGGCTTGGGTGGCATCTGCCAGCAGCTGGGTTGTGGCCCCCCCGTCACCGAGCACCCCCGGGTCATCTTCACCGGCGGGAAGGAGCCACGCGCGCTGCAGTGCCTGGGGACAGCGGCCTCCCTGACGCAGTGCCACTACGTGCTGGCAAACTGCACCGAGCATGCTGTCCTCGCCTGCAGCGGTGAGCACAGACCGTCCCCCCACACACCCCGTGTACCCCCCCCCCCCCCAACCCCATCCCTAGGGACCGGCCACCCCAACCTGGCTGCCTTTCTTCTTGTTTCAGAGCTGGTGAAAACCACCCCTGAGCCCCGACCGACACCGCCGGTTACCACCCCGGAGCCCACCGGTAAGAACCCCATCCCTGCCCAGAGGGGAGCAGAGCGGCAACGGCCAAATTGAGGGGTACACACAGCAAAGCAAACCGCCCCCCAGCTTTGGGAGATCACCTGTTCTCATTAATAACGTTTGCAGCATCGACAGGGCAAAATTAAACTCCAGCTATGGCGGGCTTGGGGACTTTTTGCTCAATAATGGGAAGAAATATTGTCCTGGTCTGTAACGAGGTGTTTCTTCCGCCCCGTTTTTCACCAGGACCCGCCAGGCTGCAGCTGGTGGATGGGGACTTTGGCTGCTCGGGTTTCGTGGAGCTGCACAGGCAGGGGTTGTGGGGGGCTGTGGGAGACAGCCTCGGCAACTGGCCAGAGCTGGCCCCCCGCATCTGCCAGGCTCTCCACTGCGGCAACGCCATCAACGACCACGGCCATGCCAAGCCGGAGCAGAAAAGCCACTTGCCGGTGCGGTGGGAGGTGGTGGAGCCCTGCAAGGACCGTCAGCTCTTTGACTGCTTCAACAGGACCAGCTCCTGGCAGGGGAAGGTGCCTGCCTTCATCATCTGCTCGGGTGAGAGCTCACCCCGGCACGGCCCCACTCCTCCCCGCACCCCTCGCTTGCCCCAGCAGACCGGCTGGGTTGTCCCTCAGCTCCTTGGGCTGCTTTTGGTTGGGTGGTTTGAAGCCTGGAGCAAAGCAACGGCCCCATCCCCAACTGCCCCACACACCCCATCCACCCACTCCTGCTCTTCCTCTCCTGCGTGCGAAGGCAAAACAGGAAATCTCCCCGGCGCGCTCGGTTCCTGGCAGCAGCACCCCCAACCCTGGGCTTCGAATGCAGCAGCCTTGCGAGTAGGAAAAGCCGGGTAGTGAGAGTGGCGCCACGTTAGCACCCCAAAAACCCACCATGGGGTATCCCAGCAAAGCCCAGCACCCTTGGTGCTTGTCACCAGCGTGTCCCTTTGCCACCAGCAGCATCTCGCTGCGGAGTGGCTTGGTGCCGGCGCCGCGGCACGGAGAGCTAAGCCACGGGGTGAGGAGGGTTTTCCCTCCGGGTCCTGCCATCTGCCCGAGCTCGGAAGCCCACCAGTGGGATTTAGTGTGGGGGGGTGTGGGGATTTAACCGAGCTGCACCGCGGCAGCTGGCAGAACGGGCTTCCCCGCTGCACATCCCACGGGAACAGCTCAAAAATCCTCGCCACACGGCCCCGGTACGGCTCGCGTGTGTTCCCCCAGTCCCCGCGGTGCAAGGGGGAAGCCAAGACGCCGTGAACTGGTCCCAGTGGGAGGAGTGTGTGCCAGTGGGATGCTGAGCCCCATCTGTGATGTCTCCCCCTGGGTCTGACCCCTTTTCCTCCGCCAAGGCTCGCAGCCGCAGGCCCTGCGGAGGCTGGCGGCCGGCCCCACGCCTTGCGAAGGGGACATCGAGGTCTTTCACAAGGGACGGTGGCAGGTGCTGTGTGACAACAAGGTGCAGCGAGCTGAGTGGGGCAGGCAGCTGTGCCAAGAGCTGCGCTGTGGGAACCTCTCCTCCAGCACCCGGATCCAGGACCCCACCTCAGGAGGTGTCACCTGCGGGACCTCCAACTTGCGCCACTGCTCCAACAACCTCGGGGTGCCCCGGATGTGCTCCAGGATCAGAATCGTGTGTAAGCAGTCGGGCTCAATCCCTGGGGGGAATTGGGGGGTAGCACCCAGTGCCGGGCATCCCTGGCTGATGCGGGGAGCTGGGATTTCCCTGCGTGAACCCCTTGGGGAATGGGCAGAGCGTGCGAGCTCGGGGCAGGGAGATGAGGAAAGCCTTTCCAGGGCTCCCTGCAGCCCTCTTGGCAGGGCGGTGGGTGTTCCCCATGGGGACAAGGGTCCCATTCGCTGACACCCGTCCTCTCCCCAGGCCAGGACTCGAAGCCACATCCCACCGGCACGGCGGCGGGCACCATCGTGAGCATCTGCCTGGCCCTGCTTCTCTTCGCCATCCTCTTGCTCATCTGCGGCCCTCCTGCCTACAGGAGGCTGATGAAGAAAAGTAGGTGATGAGCTCCCGAGCCTCTCCTCCTCCTCTTCCTCCTCCCGCTCGGCCGTCACCACGCGGCAGCTCAGGGCTGCCAGCTCTGTGCAGCCATCCCTGTTGTTTCCCCATCATTTCCTTCGTGGGGTGGGGGAATTGGGAGATGACACCCCCCCCCCCCCGCCCCATCGTCCCCAAGCCTGTCCCACATGTGTGGGCACGGGGGGGTGTGTGCGATGGGGTGAGCCTTTGCAGGCTGCGCTGGGGATTAGGCACCGAGTGGATACAAAAGAGCAGGCGGAGGGTCCCGCAGGGCGGTGGGGGGATTACTGGAAGGGGGGAGGGATTACTGGAAGGTGGGGGGGGGGGAGATTATTCAGAATGGCATATGGGGCCAGCGGGGGAGGGGGGGTGGGGGGGAGACAGCCGGAGGATGCGAAGATCCCCCCTCTCACCCGCCTGCCTTTGCCCCCCCAGTCTCCAAAAAGAAGCAGCGCCAGTGGATCGGCCCCACGGGACTCAACCAAACTGGTGAGGAGCACCTCCCCCACCCAGCGCGGGGCTGGGTTTGGGGTGTCTCGGGGGTGTGTGTGTGGGGGGGGGGGGGGGGGGGGGGGTGTCTGCTCGCCCCCGGACCGCAGCAGGCAGCGGAGGTGTGAGCGGGCTCAGACCCGTCCCCGGCTCTCGCTTCCTGCCGCCGCGTTGACTCATCGGAGCGATATTAACTCAGCCGGGAGAGCCGAGCTCCGGCTCGGGGTACGGGAGCGGGTCCCGCTTTTACTCAGCCACCCCCCCCCCCCGACACACTTCTTTCCCTTCCCAAGCAGCCGGGTGGGTGGGTTGCCTCGAACCCCCTGCCGCCACCCCAAACCCCCTCCCCGATCCCAACTGCTCTCCCTCCATCCCTTCCAGTTTCCTTCCACCGCAACAGCACCGTCACCCTGAGGCCGCGGGCGGAGGGGCAGCGGGTGCAAGGGGGGGACAACGACTACACTCAGCCCCCCCAGAAGAGCTCCTACCTCTCGGCTTACCCAGGTAAGGGCAGGAGGATGCCGGGAACGGCTCCTCCGTGTTCCCTTCCCTCACACGCCGGTGGGGATGAACCGCTCGGGCAAGAGCATCGCGGTAAGATTTTGGCTGCCGCGAGGCGAGGGGGTGCGGCAGGGCTGGGGGGTGCACCCCCCAATCACCGTTAATAAGCCTCATCCATTCCCCTTCCCCACCCTTCACAGCCCTGGAAGGTGCGTGCAGAGCTTCCAACCCTCCGGACAACTCCTCCGACAGCGATTACGACCTGCACTCTGCCCGTAGAGTGTGACCCCCCCTTGCCTCACCTCTCGCCAGAACCAGGACCCCCGTGGGCTTCCCTTGTCCCCAGCCGAGCCATCCACGTGTGTGTGTGTTGTGTGTGTGTCCCCCCCCCCCGCCTGTCACCCAGCACTGTCCCAGGGTGGTCAGGCATGTGGCAGCCAAGCTGAGCAACTGCTGAATGAGCGGCTTTTCTTGCATTTTTTTCTTTTTTTGGCAAGCACCCTCGTTTCCGTTGTCAGCCACCTTCCCACCCTGCAGGCAGAGGTGGGATGAAGCACAAAAAAAGTAAAATTTTGAGCAACGTGAGAGAGCGGAAGACGTTCCTGCCCAGGCCCGGGGCGGGAGGTGGGGTTGAGCGAGATGATTTTTGAAAAGCCTTCTTCCAACCCAAACCCTCTTGCGATTCTACGCCATGATGAACTGAACAGAGGTGACGCAAGACCTGTGCTGCTCACCTTGAAAACCCACCTGCATCCCTCCCCCACCCCCACCCCAGCATGACGTGAGACCTCTGGGGGGTTTGGGGGGGCCAGGTCCCCCCAGTCCCTGCCAGACACAGAGCCAAGCGTGCCTGTGCTCCTCCATAGCTGCTCATAGCGGGCACTAAGCTCAGCTCTACCCCAGCTTAGCTCAGCTTCGGCTGCACCCCGGTACACGAGCACCTTTCTGAGAAAGCTTCCTCTTGCTTTTGAGCCATGGCAGAGCGTGAGGTGGGTTGTTTTTGTTTTTGTTTTTTTTTTAAGCTATTTGTACGAGTCTTAAGAGGCAGCTGGATTGCAGCAGGCACTGAGAGCAGAGCAGCCATGCTCACGGCTGTTCGGAGAGGGGGGGGTTGGCCAGCTTCTCCGTCTCTCAAAACCGGGATAACCGCACTCCTCCTCCCGCCCGGGGCCAGGCTGAAAGAGAAATGGGCTGCCCTCTGCCAGGCACCCGTGGTGCGGAGCTTCGCCTGCGAGACCCGTGTCTGCCAGCTTCCCGGGGGAGCTGCCAAAACAGCCGCTCGGCTGCGTCTGCGTGGGCTGGCGCGCGATCGGGGCTGAGGTACAAAGCAAAGCAGGGATGTGAGGAGCACGGGGAGGGCAGAAATACTGAGAACAAGTCTGAGATATTTAATAAGCAGTAACTGTTGTAATAAAATCGGGTTTTTTCTAATGATTACGTCTTGTTCTCTTCCCTCCAACGCTGTCAGTGCTGTTCCTTAGAGCGTCTACTTCCCAGCTGGGGAGGGAAAACGCGGGACGGTGCTGGAGGAGGGGAGAGACAGGCTGATGCGGAAGAGCCCCACGCAAACGGGCCCCTTAGGAAAGATGAAAACAAGAAAGCAGGAAAGATGAATTTGAAGACGATGGTCCTGCGAGAGGGTGAAAGGTTTTATTGACAAAAATCAAGAGGAAGTTGGTGTAAGGCTGCCAGGAGGGCATAAAAAAGATCAATAGAAAGTGTGAGCTGGATGCCCCATCATTTCCACAAGCAACCACTGCCGCGACCCCACGTGCAATTCATCAAGTTTTATTACTGTAATTAACCACAGATACGGAATTGTTTCCACCAAACCCCACAAGCATTTGCCTTGTTCTAGTCCATTAGGAATCTTTCCTTATAAATAACTTAAGGGACACAGGCAGGAGTCGTAGGATAAAGTGCTGAGCAAAGCAAATCCCATTTCCATTAACGTCAACTTGTCGCTCCCTCGGTTATCTAGTGTTTCCTGAGAAGGGGGACGTGAGGAAGGCTGGAGCCTGTAGCACCCCCAAAAAAATCCCCACCCTGTTCGCCCCGGGCACTGCAGGAGAGGCCAGGGACACAGGAGGCTGCTGAGATGGGCAGGAGGCACCGAGTCCCCCCAGAAATGTGCCCCCCTCCCCGAAAGCAGCAGCCCGGGATGTCGTGATAGCCCGGTTTACTTCAAAAAGCAGAGAAAATATCCACGCGTTGAACTCCGGGGAGCGACCAGAGCCCTTGGCGAGAGGCTGGAAAGGCTCCTGTGGTGGATAAAAGACAGACAGACAGACAGACAGACAGACCTCAAGGCCCGGGCTGCTTCTCCCCGCCACAACCAGTTACCAATCGCCTGCAAGCCGAGCTGGGCTCTGCTTCTCTTGCATTCCGGGGAGTCTTCTTGGAAAGCAGTGAGTATTTTGCGCGGGAAATACCGCCGGAGATTCCCGCTGTGTCTTTTGAAGAGCTGCGAAAAGGGTGACGGTGCGACATCTGCGACCCGCGGAGCCGCTACGGTCTCATCCTGCGTAATGCTTTCGCATCGACGGGGCGATGCTCTGCTTCCTCAGTCCACAAAAAAACAAACAAACAAAAAAAACGACACACCCCCCCCCCCCAAAAAAAAAAATGGAGGGAGCAGCAGAGGACGCTCCCCAGGAGTCCTGATTTAGTAGCCAGGCCAAGCAGGGCGTTGAGGGTTTGGAGGTGGGGGGTACCCAAAGGGTTGGGGAGGTCCAGGAGGATAGGGAGGCTGCGGGGGGATTGGGAAAGTTGGGAGAGGGGGTTGGGTGGGGTAGGGGCACTGGGGTCTCCCTGCTCCAGGTGGGAAGTAGGGAGGGTACCCGGGTCTGGGTGGTGGTGGAGAAGGGTGAGCGCTAGAAAATGGTGGGGGGTGAGGTGGACCCCTGGATGGAGACCAGGAATAGCCCGGCGCCGGAGCCGAGCTCCCCGAGGGGGGTTTGGGGTACCCTGGCACGGCGTCGGCAGCCTGCACGGGCGGGTAACTGGGACCCGGAGGAGGTTTATAGGGAAAGGCGGGCTGGGTGCTCGGCTGGGAGGAAGCAACGTGTCCCACCGTGACCGGGGAGCCGGAGAAAGGAGCAGGAGGGAGAGCTCCGTGGGCTGTGGGGCCAACCGGCATATTTGGGGCCGGGCTGTAGGGTAAAGGGAAGGAAGGAGCTCCTGAAGGGAAGGGCTGAGGCTTCGGCGGGTCTGCGGGCGCAGGTAGGGGAGGAGGCGGCTGCTGCGAGTCCCTGCCGGGCTCCTGCGACGTTTCCAACTTCCTCAGGATCTCCTGCAGCTTTTCCACTCTGACACGGCGCAAGTGGGCCAACTTCCTCATCGGGGAAAACTGCTCGAGAAATGTCTCCAGAGGCACCTCGCCCTCCAGGAACTGCTCGGCCATTTTCTGGAAGACGAGACAGCCTCGGGTTCAGCACCACATCCCTCTACTCTCCTTCCCCAAGCCCAGCTGAGGATTTACACCTTTCTCAGAGACAGGTGACCATCGCACCACACACAAGCAACCAAAGGACAATCCGATGTTTTGAAGCAACACCAACCCACAAACAGATAATCCTTGCTCTAAGGGATTAGGTTTGGCAGTATAATTACAAGTCTTTGGGGACTAATCACTTGAATTGCTAATGGATTTAAGCCTTAAGCTCACCTCAGACTCCTCTTCGATTTTCTGGCTTTCCACCTGCAGGAGATCCAGCAAGGTTTGAGGATGCATCGCGGCTGAAAATTTCTCTGAGGAAACAGAGCAGCCGAGCAAAATGTTAAAACACAAAACCAGGAAAAAATCACTAGCACGCAGCCCCGTTGCGCTCTCACAGGAGTGCCTTCCTGCCTTGGCAACTGTGGGTGCAAGGAGAAAATGTGAAGAGGAAAGAACTTTAGCCACTGCCGCCCTGGAAGGGTTTTTTGCTGGGATAGTATCCTTGGTCTGTCTTTGACCAGGAAACAAGAGAATACAGATTTTATAAGCAGCAGAGTCCCTTCTGTCCCCACCCTAGAACATTTCTCTGCTCGGTATGGCCCAGGTAGGCAAAAGGGAAGGATGTTGCACTAACTGCAGCCCACGTGACTCCATCGGAAAGCGTGCAAGCTTTGCAAATGCTCACCCAGTTTTGCCTTTTGCTCTTTGCACCGCTCGGCCAGCTTCTGCAGCTCTTCGTATCGGTTCGAGAGGTCGGCGCGCCCCGTCTCCAGCGGCGCCTGGAACTTCAGGTTCTGCTCGGCCAGGCTGCGGTTGGCGGCAAGGGCCATCTCCCTTTCCAGCTGCAGCTCCTGGACCTGCGGGAGGAAATGCTGATGGTGACGGGGGGCAAGCGAGGTGCTACCGAAGCCCGGGCTGCATCACGCTGTCCACACGCACCTCCTGGGACTCCAGGGCCAGGCGCTCGATCTCTTCTGCGTTTTCCTGCAGCTCCTGGAGCTCCTCCACTGTCCGGTTCCTCAGGGTGTCCATCCTCCCGCTGGAGCTGCGGACGGGGAAAGAAAATCAAATAAAAATGAGGTTTTCTAATAGGTGCTAAATCCTACAAGGGATTGAAAACCGGCTTTGTTAAACTGCTTGAGGCAGCCACACCAGGGAGGTTCCCCTATAAAAAAATCAGCGAGGCTGAGGGAGAAAGGAAACAGAACATATCCCTTCAACCCTGCTTTGGCAACCGGCTTTTTCCCTTTTCACAGCTTATTTGGAAGGATTACTTGAGCGTGCCAGACGGTTTTGTGAAGAAAACACCCACTCCCAGCCGCTCGACAGCAGCGCGACATCACCCCAACTCTCAATACTCCAGCTGGCTTCTCCCCACACCATCCCACTCCACGTCCCCGTCCCGCCAAGCAAACCTCCCGCAGCAGGGGGGCTGTGCCCCCTCCAGTGGTCCCCCCCCACCCTGGGTCTTCCCACACCTCACCACCTCCCCCACTTCCTCAGCTCCTGCTTTATTTGATGCGTTTTCTTTCTCTGTGTCCTCCTTTTTAGCTATGTGGGGCTGTCGCGTCCCGCTGCTGCCTTTAGAAAACATTAAGTGCCAGTGTTATTCACGTGTGGTGAGCTTGATGCAACACTTGTGACTTTAAAAAGCGGCGAGATTATTACTAAAATCAAGGGAATAATGAATTTGCTGTGCTATATCCACAATTTATCCCAAATAATCCGGGCTGCTTGGTAGGATTTTGCAAATATCAGGTGTTTGTGCCTCAGATACGGGATGCAACAATGTGGAATACATTAAAAAAAGAGGGGAGGGGTGCAGGAGCTGAGAGGGAAAGGGACATACCAAAGAGGTGATGGGGATTTCAACGTTGTTCTGATCGTTGGTGACTTTTCTACTTTTCACCCGGGTGACACATCCCACCGCTGTCGCTCTGGGGACGTTGGCATCAGCCTCGGCACCTGACGCGGAACGACAAGGGGAGGTTTGGGGTTTTACCAAACTTTTCGACCCCAAATCCAGCCAGAGCTGAGTAACAACCACTTAAAAGCTGGGGAATAAGCTCCCTCACGACATGCGTGATTTCAGCCAGCCAGCAGAAATAAACTCGTTGTTGTCTTTGTTAGTGAAGTTTTCGGGGAAAAAAAAAAAAAGTAGGAATAGTAAATGGGTAGGGCAATCCCCGCCGCTGCACGGGCAAGGGGAAGTGTCCAAATAACCGCCGGGAGGGTGGCTGAGGGGCTGGGCACAGTCCTAGGCTGCGGGAACGGCGCAGCGGGGAAGGCGGGGGGGAAGCGAAACCGGGGCTTCCCCCGCGGTTCCCGGGACGAGGCCTGGCCCGGCCGAGGCTTCCACCCCCTCTGCGCGCCCGCGGAGATCCCGGCGGGTAACGAGTGCAATCACCCAGCGGAGGGGCCGGGGGTAGCGGTGGGACGATAACGAAGGGGGAATGAGAGGAACGGGGGTGGGGGGAGGCCGTTACCGGGACTCACCGCCGCGCAACCGGGACCCTCCCTCCGCCCGGCGCTTCCGGCTTCCGGCGCGGCAGCGGAAGTGGGCGGTGCCATCGCGAAGCGGAGGCGGGGGGGGGCGGTGCGACTCCCCCTCCCCGGAGGGGTGGAGGAGGGGGGTGGTACATCCCACCTCCGCCATCTTGTGTGCCCCAGCAGTGGGGCCGCTGTGCGCGTCGGGAGAGGCTGTATTTTATAAATATTACGCATTTTTAAAAATAAACACTACGTCTTTATGTGCCGGTGTATCTCTCCTCGAGCTCTGGCCTGCTTGAATCGTTACATCCTACCCGTTTGTGTCTCGCAGGGCCTGCCCTCTGGTACCACCCCCCAGCAGCCTCCTTTGTAATTGATGCTAATTGAAGTTTGTTTTTTATTTTATACCTCCCTGGGAGAATTGTCGGTCTGCCAATTTATTTTGTGCTGTTGATGCATCCTAACGCTAGTCTTCCAACACCGTAGCGATTAACCTCAGTATGGCCTGGCTCCAGCAGGAGCTTGAGCAATGCAAGCAACAGATTTATCAGCTTTACCTGCCAGCCCAGTGGGGCTGCTTCTGATACCTGCGAATTGAGATTATTAGAAAATAGATATTTGTGGAATAGAATTATTAAGGTCAGTTTGAGCTGTTTTAACCAGTTAACCATTGTGCTGCAGATGGGACCAAACCCATATACTGGGGAATAGTTGGGGTAACTCTATAAGGAACTCGTAAATCACCTTGCTCGAGACGGTTCAGCCTTGTAGCAGCAGCTGAAAACAAACATAAAGATAAGGAAGCTGCAAATTAGCAAAAAAAACACACCAGGCCAGCCTGGAAGGACAAGATCTACATGACCTCAGGGCTGAGTTTGCACAGAAATAAGGGTCAACTGGTGGACACAGTGAAGAAGACTATGAGCCTTCATCTGAAGACCCCCTGAAGACTCCAACAGGCATGCGCAAGAGATACTAACGTATGCTAATGAGTTTCTGGAAAAGTTATGAATATGGTAAAAATATGATAAAAATGCAATTAATATGTATGATTAAGGTAGTATAAATGCCTGTTGATTTTGTTTTCAGACACACACATTAGAAGGAGCTCTCCCCTATGTGTCCAGCGCTGTAATAAAGAATTCCTGCTTTCTAAAACTCCAGAATTGAGTCTTAGTGAATTAATTACTGCTTTCCAGTAACACTTCTCCCAGTGAGCACACGTTCCCCTAATCGCCCTGGCTGCCATCAGGGCCGTGGAGGTTTGGAGTGGTGAGAGCAGCTCTGCGGTTCTTCTGGACATTGGTTCAGTCTCCACATGCGCCTGGAGCGGCAGCTGCTACATGAAAACTTTTGTCCTCGCTGGCTCACTCAGAAAAATGGAAATCCATCGAGCCAACGCCAAAGATTAGGCGAGATTAATTGTTATGACATGAGTTGAAAGGAGAACAGCATTGCAACAAAGCTCAGCATCGTGTACCGAGCAGGCAGCTGGTTGAAAGTCAGGCGTTGTGGGTTTGGGTTGGATTTATGGGGAGATTTGAAGCAGTTTCTGCCTTGTCATGACCTCATCAGCGCCTTGCGGCCAGGGCCTCCCACACAGGCAGCCTCCTCCCATGGTTCATGTTTTGTGGAGGTCCGAGAGGAAGGAGAGCCCCTGCAAAGCCGCGTTGTTCCCCGCAGGTTGTCTCGGGCTGAGTAGCAGCTGGCGTTACAGGCACTCATTCTGGGTGTCTTGGAATTCTGTTGGCCGTAATCCTGGTAAATCAAGCCCTATGAGAAATGAAAATTAAATTAAAGCATCCTTGACGGGTAAAGGGATGGGGGCAAAGCGAGTGTGGAGAGATAAGTGTCAGTAAAGATGTGGCGGAGGTGGAGACGGGGGATAAGAGCGGATGGAAGCGCGAGAGGACAGAGGAGGGGAGATAACGGACACGGAGTGCTTAGCTGTGGGCTAAGACATCACATATAGACCTCCTCAACGCGCCAAAAATTCATATAATGGCGTTTTCCCCAGGCGGCATAGCTGGAACCGAGAGGTAAAAGCAAATCCTGCTTGAATGCCTGCATTAGCTCTTCCTCGCACAGAGCAGGAGAGATCCTGAGCAGCATGAGACAGAAGCAGCTCTCATCTTGTCACCCACACGAAGCCAGCCTCCGCTTTTCCACCCGTATTTCTGCATCCCTGCAGTGAGGGTTATGTTGGGACGGGGAAAAGCTCCGCGTTGCCGGGTGAGACACACTCGGGGTGCTGAGGGGAGAGGGATGTGAAGGAGACGGCAAACGGCTGGGCAAGGTCACCCAGCTGTTAGAGAAGTGCTGCGATCCAGGCACATGTCTCAGGAAAGGCACCTCTCAGCCCTGCTGGAGACACACACCACGTGAGGCCTGTTGTATAATAAATACAAGTCATATGAGTCCTAATAGGTCCTCGATGGTTTAATCAAGGACAATTTGTTCGTAGCGTGGCTGATAACCGGGTCAAACCCCAATGTTACTGCAAGAAAGGGGACTTGACTTTCCAAAGGGAGATCGATATTTTCAAGGCTTGTTTGAGAAGCAGTCTCCACAGACGTGGAAGGGCTGGAACACATTTAGTTATCAATTTATATTAAACTGTAAGGACTGAGTAGAGGATAAACTAAGTAGCATTCAAATTTGTTCTTGGCAAGGAAGGAAGAAGCAGAAAAGCGTCTGGTTATATGATAAAGTGTTACCCAGCAATCAAAACTGTGATGAATGAGTGTTTTCTGGTTAACGCCGAAGGATGTGCCCATTATCTGTTTACTAGCATCCTTAATTTTTGTAAGAGATGGTTTCAGCTGGTCATGATACATCACACAGTTGCTTTATTAGGCGACAGAGTCAAAGGCCAATATCCAATACACACCATGAGCAAAAATGGCGGAAAATGGGCAAGTATTCAAATTACACTAAGTACCAAAATTTGAGTATGTCCACCAGCTGAGCTGTTCTGGATCAACAGAGCCCTCGTGGCTTAGGACAAAACTGGCAGAAAGGAGTAAAATGTTTTCAGAAAGGAGCATTCGGCTACAGAGCCAGCTTCTGAAGCAGCTTAGGTCGGTTTGAAGTCTTGCTACCCTGAGGAAATGAAGCTGTAATCCTGAAAGTGTTTTGGAGTGAAATGGAAACTTTCTGGAGTCTGCTATCGATGTAAGACCTCATTACCGCAGCTGATGTTGTTTGCAGCTCCTTGGGCTCCGAAGTGGAGGGTGGCAGTGTTAGACTAGAGAGCAAATTAATGAACAGCCAGTGAAAGGTTAAAAAAAAAAAAAAAAAAAAAAAAAGCACAGCACCTCGTGCAAAGTTGATCTCTGTGATCCTGATCCTTTGTCAAATTTCACCTTTTGTTCATTATCTGGCCAAGTTTATTTGTGGTTTTGGTTGAATGTTCCTTCTGAGCCCAGGAGTCAAAAAAGATTGTGCTGTTCTTCTTTCTTCTAATGTGATGCTGTTTGTTTTTAAGGCAACGTCATCTGTGTCCCACAGTGGGGAAGGATTCAGACAGCAGAAGATCCTTTCTCAGAATCCCACCCACCTTTTCATCAGGAGCTTATCAGAAAACACCATTTCTCACAGCTCTTCTCAGCACTCTGTCGCAGATGTTTCCCTGTCTGTCTGTCGGCTCGCTGCTGCTCTCCTCTCACCCAAGCCACAATCAAATCAGTCCCCTTCCTGCACTTGCCCTTGTACGAGTAGGAAGCTTTGTGGTCCACGTGGTCCAGCCACTATCTAGGCAGCCCAGTCAGAGAATAACGTTCACTGATTTAGCAACCGCACACTGAGGCCACCAAGGGTGTTAGTCACCCTCCGGGATCCCCCGAAACAGGTACAAAGAGGTCCTGGCCCCCCCAGGAGTCCTACCCCAGCAAAATTCCACCCACCACCAGCTCAGCAAGGATCAGCCCATGTTTCTGGAGGCTTCTTTGATAACGTCATCAAATATTCTTACATCAAATCATAGGGATCTGACACCCCAGATCTCTCTCCCCTCTGCCTTTGTGCCTTTCATCTGACAGTTCTAATAAAGCAACTGTGTGATGTATGATAAAGCCTTTATGGGAGGGACAGGAAAGACGAGGAACAGGGATTGGAAAAAAAGTTTCCTTCCTTAATCTGCAGGTATTAAGATAAGGTATATCTCCATAAGGTGATTTTTTTTCAGGCTGAGCTTTTCAAGCCTGCACAAATAAAGTTGGATAAGGCTGTTCCTGAGCTGAGTCAGCAAAGTCCTTTGCCAAACAGCCTGAAAATTCATGTACGGTCCTGTTCAGCCCAGGGGGGTGAGCCCAAAGACAGTTATAATGCATCCTAGGTATCATTGCCTAATCTCATGCAGTTCCCATCAAGACTTCCAGGCACCTGGCCATCAGGATTGATCCTATAATTAATTGCAGCAGTCTCCTGGCCCTGTGACTGTTGCATTCCTGACAGGGACTTATTTATTTGCCCTTCGGGGCCCCCTTTTAGAGCCAAGGCAGCTCTTGGAGGTGCCCATCTCCTGTTGTTGGTGACCTAGATGGTTCGGGGTGTCATTTGAGTTCCCTCCAGTGCATCTCCCGTAGCCTTCAGAGGGGCTGTCTCTTCACACAGGAATTGCTGCCCATCACTGGAAGCAGCAAAGCATAAAACGTTCCTGTCACCAGTCCAGCACCACCCTTCTCTGCAGGGGGAGGTCAAGGCCACCACCCAACTCTTCTGCCTCTGCAGTCAACCACAACCACTTCAACTACCAGCCACCCAGGGCCACTGGGTGTTTTATTTTTCGTAGTCCTTAGGAGCCGTTGAATGCTGCTGCATAGCCAGAGCTCATCGTGGGCCCAGCAAGGAGACAAATCCAGCCTTAGGCATTGAAACAACAGACATTAAAATCCTCCATTTTTCTGGACACAAGCATAACTCTTGGGGGATTTTATCGCAGAGGAATCCTAACCCAGCCCCAGCTGCCTCAGGAGCAGGCAAACCAGAACTAAAGGCTTCCAGGTCCATCCCTCCAGCTGCTTTTGGAGAACCCTGCAAGGATCTCCGCAACGTTTGGTGCCCTCTGCCGCCAAGCAGAGCTACAACAGAGCGGCCACGCTCTGTCACCCAGCTCTGTCACCCAGCTCCCTGCCCTCCCCTCAGCCGCCTTCTCTGCCACAGTGGGCATGCCGCAGGGTTGCCTTTTGAGCTCTTTGCAGCTTGGTTTATGAGTTTCCTCAGGGCTCCCTGCTCCCTTTGCAGGGCAAAAGGTGGATTACTCCAAAATCCGGCATGTCTCCTTCCCTCCATTTCTCCACCAGTTTTGGAAACATCCAGGTCAGCAGCCAGACCTGGCTCCTTTTTGTCCTACCCTCACTTCAACGGCATCCCGGGTTGGCTGTCCCCGTCTTCAACAACACGGTGAACCCACCGGGCTCTTTGTGCTGCTGATTTCCCTCCTCCCAGCACACGAGGCTGGAAGGGCTTTAAGTGACAGATGGGTCGCGATACATCTGCCTCCAAACTCAAGGGGTCTGAGGTTCCCCAGAGGGCTCCAAAACCGTAATAATAAAGACTGAAGGGAGCCTGGCTGGAAAAGGCTGAGGAAAGAGGTGCAGATGCGGAGTCACACTGTCACCCATGCAATAGGAAGATGCTAAAATCCATCTGTCCTCCCTCCTCCTTGCAGGGAACCTGCCCTGGGGGGATCAGGGCTGAGAGCCAGGTCCTGGAGGGAGAGGACCCTTAACTCTGGAGCTACCAGCACGAGCCACTACCATTTCCAGCCCAGGAAAGACCAAGCCAGTGTGTTTCTCCAGCAAAACCCTTCCCATAGAAATGAGCCACCAAGATTGAAGGGAACGACGCTGCCCTGTCCGTGCTGAGAGCTGTGCAGTGCCCAGGGCTGGCTGACCTGCTCTTGAACCTTCCCTCTAGTCATCAGATGCACTTCAGGGTTTATCATCTGAGAGGGCATCTCTGTAGCCCTAACGGAAAGTCATTTTGTACCCTAAAGGTTATTCTTTTCCATCCTCCCCCATTTCTTTTGTTCTTGACTTTAGTGGTGCTAAATATTAGTTCTCAGATTTTTTTTTCCTGATGCTGAATTCCACAACTTCTTCATTCTGTGTATAATGATACATCCAAAAATATCAATGCCTGCCTGAATACGTACAGTTTTTCATTGGCTCCTGGTGATGGGATCTATTGACAGAATAATGAGCTCATCCCCAAACTTCCCCTATTTTGACAAATTATTTCTTTCCATTGAAAAAAATGAAATCCCAATCCTCAGTGTCTACAACTTTGCACGGGGAGCTCCGATTCACCAACAACTGCGTGCAGTAAGGGGTCTGCAGTAAAAGATTGGAAAATTGTTTTGAGTCTTCGTTACATGATAAAATCCCCAAAGTTTGGGCTACAGTTTGGGCATTCAGAAGAGGCCAGCTCACCCAGAGGCCTGTGTATCAGCCCAGAAACACAGGATGTACCTTTTTATGCAAAGGGAGCAGACATTCAGCTGCTGCAGCTTTTCCCTTTGCTGCTCTGGGCAAGGGAGCTTTAGTTGCTGGCAAACCTATTGCTGCCAGGGTAACCAAGTTACAGAATAAAACAAGTTTTATTTTCCTAACATTACAAAACAAGTTACATTTCACTAAAATGCCGGTCCTGAGCTTGAGGCTTTTCCAGTTTGTTTTTTAAACACAAGGAGAACGTCCACCCCAAACAGCTTCTTTGCCCAGAGAGGGCTGCCATGAGAGCACAGGTTAGTCCCTGCCTTCTGCGCCCAGAGCGGTCTGAATGAGCTGACTGACTGGCAAAAAAAAAAAATAATTATGTTGATAAACAGCTGTTAAAAAAACTTGTCATCTTTGTTTCCTCTAATTTTCTGGCAAAAAAAATAAAAATAGCAAAACTTAGCAGCCTTAAAAGCAAGGGAAACCAGGTTGAAGAGAGGCACGACAGCAAGTCCAGACTTCAGTCCCCAAAGCCCAACCTAGCTCCCAAGGAAGTACTGAACACTGGAAATGTTACTGCCTTTCAGCTTTCCATTTCTCAGAGCAGTTTCCCTGCTCGTTACCAAAATCGGTGCAGGGTGAGCGTCCGTGCAGACGGACGCCGTGGAGGCAGCTCGCCCTCCACCACCCCACCCTGCGCAGACACGTTTTGCTGAACCAAGGTCCCCGCTAACACCTTTCCCCACAAACAGAGGAACCTCCACCCCAGCGTCACTGGGACCCCCGTCCCTGCCCGAGGAGAGGGGGGCCACTCACCGCCCTGCTCCCCCGCTGCATCGCTCCCCACCTACCAGTTACCTCCCGTTCCCCGCTGCGGGGCTGGACCACAGACCATTTCCACCTTCCAGCAGGACCTTCACCACAGGCTCTCTGATGCAGGAGCCACACCAACGCGTGCCCGTGGCTACTGGCCTTACAAAGCTCCAGCCACCACCTCCCACAGCCCACTCCAGCTCCCGTGGGCCTCCTGCAGCATCATCTTCCCCGGCATAAAGCACATTCTGAGCCCAGCAGCTCCCGAGCAGCCTCCCTGGAGGAAGCTCCAGGTCTCAATCCGTGGAGAGCAAATGGATGTGACAAATTTTACCTTTTTTTTTTTTTTTTTTTTGTGGGAAGCTTGGCTGGCTCTCCCTATTGCAACTGCATAACACATAAGGTTTGGGGCATGGGGACTGCTGGGGACACTCACCTTTCCCGTTCAGGAGGCTGTTCTGGAGAATCCAATCTACTTTTATTGCACTGTCTGAGACGTTTTGAGTTGCAGCTTGGATCCTCTCCATCAACCCAGCTGCTGGCTGGAACCTGGGGGAAAAAAAACCAACCAACTAAACAAACAAACCCTGAAAACTTGATGTCTCCTGGGGTGCTGATAGCAAACTTGCCATCCTTCAAAGCTGCCAGCAGGTTGAACAGAGCTCCGGGCTGCAACATGGGAAGACCTGGTCCACTATGTGCTGGGCTTTGCCAGCTCTCCAAACTGGCCCCCAAAAGCAGTGCCACTGAAGATCCAGGTTCTGCAGGGGTCCTGCCTCTGCCTTCCACCAGCACCGAGGTGCAAAAGCAGCTTACAAAGGGCTCCCAACACAGAGCAATCAAGCAAGAGCCAGGCAGAGCGAGCACTGAATCTCCCTTATAAACCAACAGGATTTGCAGCAGCTGTTCCTAATACCTGCAACAGCCTTGGCAAATCACCCCGAGCCCCTGCGTGCTGTGAGGAAAGAGGCTTTGCCTGGCAGGAACAGTCTTTTCCCTGCGTGCAGAGACCCAGTGTGTTGGGGGAAAGAAATGCAATCTAACAGCCCGTCGGAGCAGTCCCAAGGCAGCTGGCTACGGCAGCTTCCCCGCCGAGGGACACGTCCTCGAGCACTCTGCTCTGATAACCTTCTACAGATAAAGGTTTCCCCCGTGTAGCGCAGCAAGGATGTATTTGCAGTGACCAGCCCCTTTGCTAGGGCTGCTCCTTATCGGAGCTCGTATTCATCAAAACGTGCTGCTGCCTTCCATGGAGTAGGGGAGCAAAGCCTGGAGTAGATGCTGTTGCCTAATCTCTGATTTTCTCTGTAGTTCCCAGCTATCTGAAGGCACAGGCTGGCTCACGAGGCCAGTGGGGAACGCGATGCCAAGGCTCCACTCTGGTTTTTCAGGCTGTGGCCTCTTGCCTGGTCCAGCCAAGACCTTTTCCTTTCCAGACCCCCACCTCCAAACTCTTCCTTTTTGCTCAGGGAGAATTAGGTGTTTCATCCCTTTTCCCCCAACACCCCCCATCAGATCCTAACAGGTTCTGATTCATTTAATTGTCCTGGTGCAATTTAGCATCTATCCTCTATTTTATTATTCAGAGCTGGGGTGAAACTGGTACCGAGGGAGGAAAACCAGCTCCAGCCCGTACGGTGCCTCTGGGAAGGCTGGTCCCCAGCTCATTGCTGCAGGGTCTGGCTTTGTTTTCCTCCAGGACAAGGTGACCGTGCTGGCAGCCACATCTCACTCACGTGCTGCTGTGACGGAGGCCGGGACGCCTGGTCCAGCACCGGGCACCTCTGACGCAGCCCAGCACGGGCGACCTTGGCATTGTACAATCAGTGGCATCCCAAGCTGGTCTTTCCCCTAGCCGGTCCCAGTTTCACCCCTCAGTGGGTCCCAGTTCCACAGGCAGCCTTGGGACAGATGGAGATGGATGAAGTCCCAGCATCAGAAGGACATGGAGCTGCTCAAGCGGGGCCAGAGGAGGCCACGAAGATGCTGGGGGGGCTGGAGCAGCTCCCCTGGGAGGCCGGGCTGAGAGAGTTGGGGGGGTTCAGCCTGGAGAAGAGAAGGGTCTGGGGAGACCTTAGAGCGGCCTCCCAGTGCTTAAAGGGGGGGACAGGAAAGGTGGGGAGGGACTCTGGATCAGGGGGTAGGGATAGGATGAGGGGTGACAGTTTTAAACTGAAAGAGGGGAGATTTAGATGATATATTAGGAAGAAATTCTTCCCTGTGCGGGGGGTGAGGCGCTGGCCCAGGGTGCCCAGAGCAGCTGTGGCTGCCCCCTCCCTGGAAGGGTTCCAGGCCAGGTTGGACGGGGCTGGGAGCACCCTGGGCTGGGGGAAAGGGGACCTGCTCTGGGCAGGGGGAGTGGAACCAGATGATCTTTAAGGTCCCTTCCAACCCAAACCAGTCTGTGATCTGTGAGTCTAAGCCAGACCCCAGCAGCGCAGCTCCTCCAGCAAGGAGCTGGTGAGGGGACGACCAGGGGACTCCGAGGGACCGGTGCTCCCGTGCCAGCCCCACGTCTCCATGCTGGCCCCCACCCTGACAAACCCCTGCAGATAAAAACTCTGCTTTTTGCAGCAGGGCAAGGATGGTGCGGAGCAGCCCCAGGACCCTTCGTACCGCAGCTCCCCCTGGGGCTGGCGAAAATGTCATCCCCTGCGGTGGCTACCATGGCCAGGTAGAGCCAAATAGAAAATAAACGCTTTTATCTAATGGCCCGCGGTTGCTGTGGTTCCTCAGCCACAGCGGTGTTGTCGGCTTGTGTAATGCATGGGTGGGCAGATGGAGGGTGGGGGGAAATACCCAAAAATGGCCACAGCCAGCCCCAAGTCCCCCTCACCAGCCCCCCACGTCTCCCAGTGCCACCCTTCTCGGGTCACAGAGTAACTGGAAGGTGCTTCTCTCCCTGCCCCAGCCTGCCGCAAGCATCCTCGTGCCCCGGCCCCGGTGTTTGACCCCGGTGAAGATGGAGAGTCCTCAGTTTGACATTGCCCCCCCCCTGCCCCGTCTCCCTTAAGGACGTTGTGATAACTTCCCCCGGAGCCATTTGCCTTTGTTATCGGGGACGCTGGCCAAACAAACGTGGCTGGGATATAAGGAGCCGGGCTGGGGCTGGCAGCACACTCGGTGTTTCTCTTTGCCTCGGCCCCGGTGTCTGTTAGCAGGCACCATGAAGCTGCTCCTGCTCCTCGTCTTGGTGGCCGTGGCCCAGTGCCGTGTCTTCAGGTGAGCACTGGGGTCCCCACAAGCAAGCGGGGAGGCTGCCCAGCTCCCAGCAGGGGATGGGGATGGGGGAGGGCAACCTGCAGGCCCCCCCCCCCCCGCCCCCAGCTAAGCCATTGCCATGTCCCACATGTGTGAGTCCCCGCGGTCCCACATGAGGGACTGTGGGACGTGGCACGGGGCGAGTGCGAGGCAGGGGTACCCGCAGCCCCCCCCAAAACACTCCTGGCTCCCACTGACAGATCGGGTCCCCCCTCCTCTGCCCCCCCCGCCCCCCCAGGGCCCCTCTGCGGAGGGGGAAGTCCCTGCGGCAGTCCCTGCAGGAGCACGGCTTGCTGGAGCACTACCTGAAGCAGCACCCCTACAACCCGGCCACCAAGTATTTCGCCACCCGCGCCTCCACCGAGCCCCTGCAGAACTACCTGGATGTGAGCATGGCGGGGCAGCCCAGGGGACCCCTGGCCCCTCACCCATCCCCCTAGTCCCTTCCCCGACCTACTAACCTCTTACCCACCCTGCTAGCCCTTTACCCATGCCACTAGTTCCTTCCCTGTCCCTCTAACCCTTTTAACTCCTGTCCCCTCGCCCCTCACTCATCCCACTAGCCCCTTACCCATTCTGCCAACCCCTTACCCATCCCTCTAACCCCTTACCCATTCCCTTAACCCATTAACTCTTCCCACTAGCCCCTCACCCATTTTCCTAACCTCTTACCCATCTTACTAGCCCCTTACCCAGTCCCTTAACCCCTTACACATCCCACTAGCCCCTCACCCTTCCCACTAGCCCCTTACCCATCCCTCTAACCCCTTAGCCATTTCCTTAACCTGTTAACTCTTCCTGCTAGCCATTCACCCATTTTCCTAACCTCTTACCCATCCTACTAGCCCCTTACCCAATCCCTTAACCCCTTACACATCCCACTAGCCCCTTACCCATCCCTCTAACCCCTTAGCCATTCCCTTTACCCCTTAACTCTTCCCACCAGCCCCTCACCCATCCCACTAGCCCCTTAACCATTCCCTTAACCCAGCAACTCTTCCCACCAGCCTCTCACCCATCCCACTAGCCCCTCACCCGTTTCCCTAGCCCCTTACCCATCCCTCTTTGACAGAATGAGTACTTCGGCACCATCTCCATCGGTTCCCCAGCCCAGGAATTCACAGTTGTCTTTGACACCGGCTCCTCCAACCTGTGGGTTCCCTCCGTGTACTGCTCCAGCCCGGCTTGCAGTAAGTGTCCAGCAGCCCCCGTGGCCACTGGACGAGGGGTGAAGGCAGGGGAAGCCCCAGGCTTGGCCAGCCCCCTGCCCTGCTTGGCTCTGGGAGCCCTGGGGGGACTGGGAGCCGAGGATGGCTCTGCCTTGTCTCTCCCACGGGACGTTGGGCGATGGGGGGAGGCACTCGTGGTCCCTGAGGGCAGGCCGGGCCATGACTCTCTCCCTCCCGTACCCACAGCGAACCACAACCGCTTCAACCCAGCGGAGTCCTCCACCTTCATCAGCACCAACGATAGCCTCGAAATCGCCTACGGCACCGGCAGCATGACCGGCATCCTGGGCTACGACACCGTCACCGTAAGGCACCGGCCTCCCCCTACCCCACGGGAGTGGGGACACCAGGGCACCAAACCAAACCCTTCTCCTTCTCCCCGTCTCCCCGACCAGGTTGCGGACATCGAGGTCCTCAACCAGATCTTTGGGCTGGCTGAGACTGAGCCTGGTGATTTCTTCTACTACGTCCCCTTCGATGGCATCTTGGGGCTGGCTTTCCCAAGCATCGCCTCCTCCGGAGCCACCCCTGTCTTCGACAACATGATGAAGGAAGGACTCGTGGCCCAGGACCTCTTCTCTGTCTACTTGAGCAAGTAAGCCCTGGCTGGAGCCACCCAGCCCTCGCTGAGGATTTTCACCCGTTTGCCTCCCACCGGGGCTGGCTCTTGGCACCGTGACACCCCATGGCTCCTGGAGGGACATGGCTCACCGTTGCCAGAATCGGCACTGGCAGAAGAGGGTGGCACCCCCAACCTGACTGCTCCCCCCTTGCAGGAATGGGCAGAGTGGCAGCTTTGTCCTCTTTGGCGCCATTGACCCCTTCTACACCACCAATGGCATCACCTGGATCCCCCTCTCCGCCGAAACCTACTGGCAGATCACCATGGACAGGTAGTCCTGGCGCAGCCCCCAGCCTCGCTGGCTGACCTCGCCCTCCAGCTGGGGTTTTTGGGGGGGTCGCAGCCCTTCATCCCCTGCCCCTCTCTCTCCCCAGCGTCTCCATCGGTGAGGAGGCCGTCGCCTGCTCCCTCGGCTGCCAGGCCATCGTGGACACGGGCACCTCACTGTTGGCCATGCCCAACAGAGCCCTCGGCCCCATCCTCTCCACCCTTGGTGCCAGCTCCAACGGCGAGGTGAGGCCTCAGGGGAATGCTCAGGACTTTGGGGACCTTTGGGGTTCTGCAGGGTGACCTGCTGGACCCCAGGGCTGCTCCTGGGGGCATGGGGTCCCTCCTGAGGTGACCGCTGACCCCGACTTGCTGTGTCCCCCCCCTGCCCCAGATCAGCTGTGAGGCTGTCAGCAGCCTGCCTGACATTGTCTTCTACATCAACGGCCAAGCCTTCCCCGTGCCACCCAGTGCCTACGTGGTGGAGGTGAGCATCCCACTGGGGAGGGGATTGGGAGGGGGTGTCTGGCAGCGGGTAACCATGTTTTTGGCTGCAGAGCAACGGGTACTGCATCCTCGGCTTCCAAGGCATGAACATCCCCACCGAGTCAGGCGAGCTCTGGATCCTGGGGGACGTCTTCATCCGCGAGTACTACGTGATCTTCAACAGGGCCAACAACATGGTGGGGCTGTCCCCACTGCCCTGAGCGTGCCTTCGTGCTGGGGACAGGGACAGGCGGCCCGGCTCGCTGCCCCAGCGTCCCCACCTTGGTGACTGGCGTGGTTGACCCTTGCCCAACGCTGCCGTCCCCCTCCTGCCATGGCCACCGAGCACAATAAAACGGTGGAAAAGCTCCCCCGTGTCGCATCTCTCAGGGAAAGGCTGGCTCGGTGATGCCGGCGCTGCCATTCCCGCTGTCTTCACACTGATGATGCCCTTGGTCCTCCCTAAACCCCTTTCCCAATGCCTGGAGGTGCCCACAGCCACAAAGAGCACCTGAGCAGGCTTTATTGGGGTGCCTGGTGCTCCATCATGTCTCCCCCCAACCCCATGGACCCCCAAAACCCACTCCTTTCCATCCCCATGAGGCACGCCGTGAGCTGGCTGTGGCGGTGGCATGGGGGACCAGGATGGGAGCACGGCTGCGGCTCTGCCCCTGCCAGCACCCGATGGCCACTTTTGGGATGCTGGGGCCCCAAACTGATGCTGGGGGGTGTGCTTTGTGCCTCTAAGCACCATCTCTCCTCGCTGGATGTGGCCTGAATAAGCCCCCGTGACGCTGCCGAGAGCCGGGGCTCTGTATTTTCACCATCTCCCGGGGTAGAGCCCTTTTGCGGGGCCAGCACCACGCTCAGCACCTTGCAAGCGTTTCCCAGGCTCTGGCCCTTGGCTCAGGCCAGACCCCTGTCAAGTCTCAACCAGGAGCACCCCAAATCTGGTGCCAGCCCCCCCCTCAAAATCCCCTCATTCCCCAGCTCAGCTCCGCTCCCTCAGCACCAGCCTGCAGAGGCCCCAGCGATGAAATCCCCAACCATGGTTCTGCCACTGAAGTAGGACACGTCCCTCTTGTCCCCAAACCCCACTCAGGACAGAGGGGCTGAACACCTCCGGCACTGCCCTCATCATCTTGGGGGGGCCACACACCCCAAACCGCCCCCCTGAGGGAAAGCCCCATGGCTGGGTTCAGTGTGCTGGCGGGTGCAAGCAGAAGGAGGGGGACAGGGTATAAATACCAGGGTGACTTTATTGGTGGCAGGGAGGGCAACTCATCCCCTCCCCACCCCAGTTGCAGCACCCACCCTGGGGAGGGGTATGTGCTGCAACTGGGGGGCCTGGCTTGGGGACCCCCAAGCCTGGCCAGGAGCATCTCCCAGCCCCACATCCTTGCACCCAGAGAGCCGGGGACGTGCAAGGCAGAGGAGGGGGTGGTGGGGTTTGATCCTGCCCCATAGTCTTGCCTCAGTGGGGCAGTGAGGGGCTGGGGGACCCCAGAACCCCAGGGCAGATGGGGACCATGCAGCCTCTGCCCGAGAGACGGATGGTGCCCGTGCACCCGTGGGAGTGGGTTTGCACCCGTGGGAGCGGGGACGCACCCGTGGGAGTGGGGATGCTGTTGCCCACCCTGGCCTGCTTAGCACCCCCCTCCCCAGCCACCCACCACCCCGGGGGCCTGGTGGGCCAGGCCTGCTGGTCCTGTAAACCCCCTCTTTCCTCCTCTTCCTCTCCTCCTTCATCCCCTTCTTCATCCTCCTCTTGCTCAGCCCCTGCCAGGCACGCATGGCATCTGAGCCCTTAGGGAGCTGCATGTCCCCCGGGGCTCTCCGCGCTGGCCGGTGACACGGGCGAGGGGTCCGTGTCCCCGGTGGGTCCCTGAGGCTCGGGGCTCAAGCTGGGGGTGCCTGTGGGAGCTGGGGGGGCTGCGGCCTCAGAGCAGGTTTCTGAGGGCAAAGTGGCTGTCGGTGGGTGCCCGGGAGGGCTCAGCGTGGTTGGAGGGGGCTCCCCACCCCCTGTACTCCCCGGAGAGGGGCCGAGAGGGGCTGTGGTGGGGAGCAGGAGCTGGGCCAGGCGGTGGCGGGGGGTCCGGGTTGATGCTGGGGGGCTGTGGGGGACGGTGGGTGAGTCCTGGTGGGATGGGGACAAGGACAGGTCACTGCTCTGCAGCGGGAGCTGGACATCTGCAGCTAATGGAGAGATGCTCTTGGTTAGCACCCACCTCTCCCCTGGGACACCCCAGCCTGAACGAGGAGGCGGAGGGGCACCCAACTGTCCCAGCCATGTCCCACCAGCGTTCCGGAGCCCGGGCATCCCCATTACCTTGGCAGGGGGGGCAGCAGGCAGCGGGCAGCGCGGCGAGCTCTGCGCAGGAGCGGGGACACAGCCTCTTCTCACAGCTCACCTCCCCGAGCTGGCACCGAGGGGACAAGTTGGGGGGTGAGCAAGCCCCCCGTTATCCCCTTCCCGGTCCCCTCTGCTACCGGCACGGGCACCCCAGGGGCACCCAGCTCACCTGGCAGGTACAACGGGTGCAGGGCTGTCCCTCGGGGGTGAAGGTCTGGCCATTCCCCACCTTCCTACCCTGGTAGTTGCAGTCTGCGGGGAGCGAGGCAGCACTCAGCGCATGGTGGGGGACTCACGGGGGGGGGGACACTCCCTGATTTCCCCCTTCCCCTCACCCCTTTCATGGCTCGTACCGTTACAGACGGGGCAGCACTCGCCCTCGGGGTGGAAAGGGTAGGTGCAGAAGATGGCACAGTCCACAGGCGAACAGGCCACCGAGCCCAGCTGCGAGAGACAGGAGAGACGCGCGAGGGCCGGGCGTTAAAGCCCGCCAGGGTGGGCTGGGGGAAAAAAAAAGGGGCAGGCCAGAAACGCCCAGCAGCTTTTTCCTGCAATGGAGGAAAAAACTGGGGCTCAGCCCATGGGGCAGGATCCAAAAACAACCGTCTCGTGGACCCTGGTGTAGCCCTCACCAGACATATGCAGCTGAGACAGGGGTCCAGGATGGAGGGGAAGGTCTCGTTGTTGTAGAAGATCCTTCCCATGTAGGTGCAGCCTGCGGGGAGGAGAGGGGCATTTGTGGTCCCCAAGCAGCTTGGGGACCCCCGGGAGACCTCTCTGCTTAAGCCCAGGCTTGCTGGCTCTGGCCCTGTCCAGGACTGCAAGGGGGGGGATGCAGAGGGGGGGATGCAGAGGGGCCAGCACCCCTCCGACAAGCACCCCCCCCAACTCCATCACCTGCCGAGCAGTCGGGGCAGCACTGCCCGGGGATGCGGATGGGGTAGGGACAGGTCTCCACGCAATCCGTCCTCTTGCAGCTCACCGAGCCGTCTGCCTGCGGGGGAGAAGCACTTGACCGAGACCTCGGGCTGCCCAAAACCGCAGGGTTTAAAGCCCATAAAGCTGGGGGAGCTGGCGGGGACCACGGCCCACGAGCAGCCTGGCATCCCGAGGGAAGGAGGGGACCAGGAGCCGTGCGCCAGGGCAGGGGCAGGGAGGAGGAGTGAAGCAGAGCAGGTTCTCATTCACCTGGCAGATGCATAACTCACAGGGATCGCCCGGAGACCAGATCTGTCCTATGGGAAACTCCACCCCGTTGTCGTCCACAAAGCAACCTGGGGAGGGGGACACACACACACAGGGGGACAGGGACACCCCCAGCCCATCGCCCTCCTGATGCACCGCTGGACCCGTGTGCAGTTCGCGTCCTGCACCCACTCCCCACCTCCAAACCCCATGGCAGTGCAGCCCCCCTGCCAGTCCCCGTGCACCCCCCTTTCACCTGCCCTCCCTATCCCCAGGTCCCCCACATCCAACCCTCCCTGTGTCCTGGTATTCCCAACCTCCCACCCTCCCCATCCCCAAGTGTCTCCCTACATCCCACCCTCCCCATCCCTGAGTGTCCCCCCCCATCCCACCCTCCCCATCCCCAAGTGTCCCCCCACACCCCACCCTCTCTACCCCCAAATATCCCCCACATCCCACTGCCCCTGTCCTGTCCCTCAGCTGCCCACCGCTTCCCCCTCTCCCTGTCCCCAGCTGTCCCCCCACACCCTGCCCTGCCTGTCCCCTGCTGCCCCCCAGTGCGGGCTCACCGGCGGGGGCTGGGGGGTCCCGGCAAGTGAAGCAGCACTGCCCGGGGCCCAGTTGCCGCTGGTGCAGTGGGCAATCCAGCACAGGGCACGGGGTGAAGGAGCACTCCACCTCGCCACCCTGGGGACACGGGGACGTGTCACCTGCTGACCCCCGCAGCGGGACCCAACCCCAAGCAAAGGCTGGACCCCCCCCTACCCCCCAGCAGGATGGTGCAGGGAAGCTCTGGAACATCCCTGGGGACCTGCCCCCCTGGGACCTACCCGGCAGACGCAGATGGTGCAATCGTCCCCTTCCAGGCTGAACCGGGCGCCGTGTGCGTACGTGTGACCCCGAAAACTGCACTTTGCTGGGGAGGAGAGAGGCAAGGGGGGGTCGGGGAGCGAAGCATGGCTCCTGCTGAGCCCCCCTACCCCAAACCCCCCATTCCCAGGGGCTGGGGGTCCCACCTGGTTGGCAGGAGCAGCAGTCGACTGGTGAGAGGCTGGGGCAGGAGCCCGGGGGGCACTCCGGGGAGATGCAGGAGATGTTACCAGCCTACAGAGGAGAATGTGGGGTTGTCAAGGGGCAGCCAAGGGGCAACGCACCCCTTCCTCACCCCGGGGAGAACGATGCCAGGGCATCCTGGAGGCAATCCCCAGGCTGAGGGGGGGATGAGGGGAGATGTAGGGGCGGGATGCTCCCACCCCCATCCCGCCCTGGGCCGACGTGGGCTCACCAGGCAGACGCAGACAGTGCAGTTCCCATCAGATGGGGAGAAAACGTCACCCTCAGCCCGGGCCACCCCCTCATGCAAGCAGCCTGTAAGGCAGGTGGGTTAATGTGGGGGGTGGGGGGGGGGGTCACCCCGAGGCCGTGGGGCTGTTGGGGTGGGGGTTCAGGCCTCACCTGCACAGCTGGGGCAGCAGCCCCCAGCCGGGGCGGGCAGTGGGTGGGAGCAGGTTATGGGGCAGCTCACGGCCTCGCAGAGCACCCGTCCCCCCTGTGAGGGCACACGCAGGCTCAGCCCAATGTCGGGGGGGTGCAGCGGGGCGAGGTGTGGGGAGGATAGGGTGCTAACCTGGCAGGTACAGCTCCGGCACCCCGGCTCCGTCCAGCGAGCGCCAGGCTCCCGGGAGGCCCCCCGGTACCAACAGCGAGGGGCCGGTGGGGTGGAGGTACCATGTGGGGATGGCTCCGTGGCCAGGGCAGGAGAGGAGGGAGGGAATTGGGTACCAGGAGCTGAGGCAGGGAGGTGGGGTGAGGGGGAGCCCCTGGGGAGCACAAGGGGTCCCCCAGAGCCAGGGGGGAGCAGGACGAGGGTGGGCGGATGCTGCAAGGACTGTAGGATGGGCGATGGGGCCAGGATGGATTTGGGGTAGCCTAAAAAGGAAGGAACAGACAGTGCTTGGGGTGGGCAGGGAGCTGGGAGCATCCCATGGGAGCATCCTGCTCCGTTCCCGGGCCCGGAGAAGGAGCCGGGTACCTTCACAGGAGACTCTGTCGCCGCTGAGCCGGTACCCGGGGCGGCAGGAGCAGAGGTAGCTGCCCGGTGTGTTGTGGCAGGAGTGCTGGCAGGTTCGGCGCTCTCCCAGCCGCCGGCATTCGTTGACATCTAAGGGACACGGGGACTTGGCAGTGCCCGGGCAGGAGGTGCTGGCACCCCGGGAAATGGCTCAAGGAGGGGAGCCCAGTGCACCGAGCTGTCCCCTCCCAGTATGGCCCACACGAAGATGAGGAGAAAGTGTCGGCATGGGTTCAGTGGCCACCTCCATCCCCTGGGGTTCGTGGCACGGAGAGGGAAGAGGGGGGCCAGCGCGTGGTGCTCACCCACACAGGAGTGCCGGTTCCCGTGGAGGTGGTAGCCGGGTCGGCAGGAGCAGCGGTAGCTGCCGATGCTGTTCTTGCAGCGGTGCTGGCACGGCGTGGCCAGGCACTCGTCCGTATCTGAGGGGGGGTGGGGGGAAGAGGCTGGGGGGTCAGCAGCCCCCGCTTGCCCCCCACTTGCCCCCCCAAGCACGCACCCTGGCAGCTGTGGCGGTCGGCGGAGAGCTGCATGCCGGGGCCGCACTCGCAGACGAAGCCGCCCTCGGTGTTGACGCAGAGACCCTCGCAGGCAGCGCTCAGGCACTCGTCGATGTCTGGGGGGGCGAGCGGGGAGGCGCTGGAGGTGACGGAAGTGCCCCCCACCCCCCACCCCCCCTCCCCCAAATCATCCCGCCGGGAACATCCCCATCCTGGCTCACCGGTGCAGCGGACGCCGTTGGCCGTCTCCACCATGGAGAAGCCGAGGGGACAGACGCGGGCCACCTCCTGGCACCCGCCGTGGTTACAGGAGAGGTCGCAGCCATACTCCCCGCACGTCCCTGGCAGCTCTAAAACACGGATCCACAGGGCACCGATGCCACCCCAGCGCCCACCCCCCCTCCCACTCCAGCCCTGCGCTGTGGCACCCGCTCCCCGGATCCCCCCCCTAGGGACTGCACCCCGCCTCAGGAGCACCCCTACCCCTGCCAGGGCTGGGGACTGTGCTGGGGGATGCTGCGGGGAGAGGTGACAAGGAACGACCTGTTTTTGGCATGCCGGGGAGCGGGTGGTACCTGGGCAGGTGATGCCCTGCTCTCCATCCGGGCACGAGCAGAGGTTGGGAGCGACGCACAAGCCGCTGCCACAGCCAAAAGAGCAAAGCGCTGCGGGGAGCGGGGACAGGCGGTCGTCAGGATGAAGGCAGGGACACACCCCCCCCCCCCTACACCCACCCCACGCTCCCCTCAAAACCCGTACTCACGCAGGGTGCACTGCCCACTGCCTGGGGACAGCATCCACCCGGGGCAACATCCGCTGCCGAAGCCTGAAAAGCAAACGTGGGGCCCCACGCGGCGCCTGCGGCGGGGAGGAGAGGCTGAAGGCCACCCTGCCCCGAGCCCCCCAGGGAAGAGCAAAGGTCCCCGGGGGACCCCTCTGCACCCCGGGAATGTGAGGACACACAGGGACCCACGGCTGCAGCAGAGCACGGCGTGGCTCCAGAGGGAGGCAGCCACGGGGTGAACTAGGGTGCAGTGCAACCCCAAAATAAGGTGGAACAGAGGAAGCGGACCATGCCCCAACACCCCAACACGCGAAACAGGGGAGAAATGTCCCCCCAAAGCAGGATGTGGGGAGGAGGACACCCCCCCCCTGCCCCCACAAGGGTCATGCTCCCCTGGTCCCAGCCAGCCCGGGGCAGAGGGAGGGACGCGTGGGGTGCCAGCCCCTCCGGTTGGGGCGCACAGCCAGAGCCCTGAAGGCAGTTGAGGGGGCGGATGGCCGGAGCTCTCGGCGTGGCACGCTGCCGTCCTTAGGTGTAGCTGCGAGAGGGAGAAGGGGAGGGGGGGAAATAAAAATAAAGAGCGGGGAACCCGGCTACCTCTCCACAGCAAAGCTGGCCGGCTTCTTCCTCCCGGGGTACACCCTGCCCTGGCCGCTCGGGAGGAACAGGGACACCCAGGCGAGTTGGAAGAGCAGCAAGACCAACATGACAGGCGCGTCGGGCCGGCGGCACGCTCCCAGCGCTTGCCTTCCTGCCTGCCTTCCTGCCTGCCTCGGCGGCACGGGCGCCTACCGCATGCTGGCCCTTGGCCCTGCTCCTCCTCCCGCCCGCCGGGCCGGGAACAATGCGGGGGGTGGAGGGAGGCGAGAGCGGGGAGCGCTGCGGGGGGAAAACCCTCGGCACCCGGCTCTCCACCCACCCCGGGTTGGGGGGAACGCGCTGGGCTGGGGATGCTCAACCCCCTCCCCTTCACCCAACCCCAAGGCTGGTTCGCTTGGCCGAAGCGAGCGGCTCCATCCCTGTGGCTTGAGGATGGGGTGAGGGAGGGGGATCCCCAAGACGGTGGGAAGCAGCAGCGAAAGCGTCCCCCCTTTCTCTCCTTTCCCACATCTGGCAAAGCTCCGGCATGGCCTCTCCCCACCCCTCCTCCTCCTCCTCCTCCTGGCGGCACTGGGCCGCCTTCCCAGCCCTGCACAGGGACCCACCAAAGAGGAGCAACACAGCAGATAAAGGGGCCAAAGTGGAGCGGGGATAATGGGGTGCACCCGGCAGGGAGAGGGGCCACAGGATGCTGGGGGGCACCCGAGGCACGGGGTCAACCCCCACACACAGCCAAACCTCCCCCCCACCTCCCTCCCTCCCCTGGCCCCCTCAATCCTTCCTGGGCTGGGGGCTGAAGCGAAGGTCGCAGGCAGGTAAATGATTTATATCAGGGAGCAAAGGGCTGGCGCTGCCGGCCCCGGGTTAGGGCAGAGATGGGGTCGATCCCTGCAGCCTCACCAACCCGCAGCCTCCAGTTCCCCATCCGGCACGGATTCCCCCCAGAACTGCAGCTTTCCCCCTGCTCAAGGGTTGGGGTCACCCAGCACCAGGCATGGGCCTTTCCCTGTAGCATCACCCCCTGAATGCTTGGAAATTAAGAGTTAGTGGGTGCTGGGTGGGGTGCACATGCCAGCTCGAGGGGTGCGGGACCCCCAGGGCAGCCAGAGCTTGGGGGGGGGGGGGAAGGAGGAAACCCCCGGCCCTGGGAGAGGGGACGTGACCCCAGCTCCCAGCCCAGGGAAGCGGCTGCGCAAACAGGGCTGGAGCGGGGCCAGTGACACGGGATAAACACCCGTAGGCCAGCAGCGTTCCTCAGCCAGCCACAGGAGGCTGATTGCACACAAAATTAAAAAAAAAACAAAACAAAAAAACCCACAAAACCCAAAAAAACAACAAAAAAACACAACAAAACAAAAAAAAAAACAAACCAAAGGGGGAAAGGTGCCAGCATCACATCAGCACCAGCATCCCCAGGATAGTGCAGAGGGGAGTGGTGCTGGGCTCCAGAGCCCGGGGTGCTCCCCAGGACCCCCCCAATTTCAAGGAGCAAAGAAAAGAAGGAGCTCCGGGCAAACGCTGAGCCCAAAGGCCCAAGTAAATAAAGATAGTGTCTGCTTGCAAAGGGTGGAACACAGAGTCCGCTTCTCCCAATCCTAAAAAACCTCTCTGGACAGAGAGATGTCCAAAGAGAACCTCCTCCGAGAAACCAGGGCTTGCCCAACTGTTAAAAGATGTTCGCAGGACCCTGAGGATGCTTTTGCCATGAACTTGTCTATTACGGGACGCTGCCCACCTCTCACTGCTGCAGGGAGGGGGTTTTGGGGATAGAGCTGCCCAGAATGGGACTAGGGGGATCTTAACAGGGAGGGTTACGGACAGGGTTTGAGTGTCAGGTGAGATCTAGGCTGGCTCAGGTGGGGAGAGAGGAGACAGAGCCCCAGAGAAAACCAAGAGGAAGAGGAAGAGGAGAGCCTCTGCCACCCTCACATGCATTTTTGGCAGCAAATGCGAGGTGAGGGCAGCAGGGAGGCAGGGGCAGCCCCAGGCTTGGACAAGTTACAGCACAGCCAAATGGAGTAGAGGAAGAATAATTATTAATTAATACAGAAGTGCTGTCCCAGGCAGCCACAGTGCACCTGTGGAGCGGGGGTGGGAACCAGAATTACCCTCAGCGTGAGCCCCCGCGAGCAAGGAGCAGCGGCCCAGGGCCTGGACCAGCGAGTTATCAGCACAAGGCTGCCTGACAATTTCTTGAAGTCAAAAAAAAAAAGCCATAAACCAACACATCTGGAAAGCAGACTTGCACCCCAGCACCTTGAGCTTTAAGGAGGGGGAAGACTCCAGAAACCACCTTGGCTGGGAAAAGGGGATCCCCACGGCCGGCTGAGGACCTGGCTCTGCACAGCAGGTACCACAGGTGAGGAACTCAGCAACAGGAGACAGACCTTTCCTCTTGGACTACTTTATTTGGTACAACTCAAAACGCAACAACTGCTTGAGCTTCCCAGAGCTTCCCTCCCTGAGCGAGCCACAGATCCTGTGGAGAGAGGAGCGAGCTTGGCCCACTCGGCTTTGTCCCCCAGACGTAGAGAAATCCTCTCTCATCCACGACCACATGTCTCGCCAGCCCCAGATGCTTCCTCCAGCCCTCACCCTACGAGGCAGCTTCACCTCTTCGAAAAAAACCCACAATGAAACAAATAGGATCAAAAATGAAGCTGAAAAAGAAAGAAAAAACAAAACAAAAACATACTAAAGACAACAGTGAAGAGTGAATCCAGGCAAGGGCACGGCCTCAGCCGAGTGCTACCGGTCAGTCACCCAAGAGCGACCAGCAAAGCCCAGTTCTGGGTCAGCAGCCGAGTCCGTAGGATTCGTGAATCCAAGCAGGCAATGATGGGGTGCCTGCCCAACCCCCCCCCCCCCCCCCCAATCCCCAGCAAGGTGGCTCCCCTTCGGAGACTCCTTCCCCCATGTCCCCTCGGGCAAGGGCCACCACTGCAGGTGTTCGGTGCAGCTGGGCAGGGGTTCCCCGAGCTGCAGGTGGGGAAGACTCCCTTGCTCTAGGTGGAGGAAGCTGGAATCCTGCTAATGGATCCGGGTCAGCTCCTCCACGATCTTTATCAGGTCGTCTACGGTGGCCTCCCTCTTCATGCCGCTGCCATCGTCAATCTGCAAGGAAAAAAAAAAAAAAAAAAAAATGGTATCAGAGCATGGAGCAGGAGGTGCTGAAAAACGCTCCCAGATCATCGGCTCAGAGAAAGGCATGAACCAAGGGTTCCCTGCAGCCTGGGTTCCTGAGCAGGGTCACCCTGCTGCTAATTTGGAAGGGCCTAAAAGCTCCCATCACTTGTCTCACCTGCAAGTTTGCCACCACCTCTTGCATCTTGGGCCTGCTGATGTCCAGGAAGCTTTCAATCAGGTCGCCGTCAATGAATCCTGTCGCCGGTTCGGTCTTCCGTTCGGTGTGAAACGATCTCCAGGTGCCGCCAGTCAAGGAGCCAAATCCACACGTGGTAACACCAGTCCCAGACTGGGGACGCAGGCAGTGGCCACCCCAGGCTCGCAAGGCTGGGTCAGGAGGGATCACCGAATTTGTGTTGTGTTTTTAGGGCTACCACAAAGCCAGATTCATCCTCAAACCCTGCAAAATAGCCTCCCCTCTTTACCACAGGCACCTTCTCCGCAAGCACAAAGACCTGGACACCTGGCAAAAAACGCTCCCACCCGTGTCGCAACAGAGATAAAACCCCCAACAGCCCATCCCCCGCCTGGCTAGGACCAAATTCACAAGCCAGCCCCTAGCATTGACCGGCCCAGGCTCCTGCAAAAGGATATAAGGAGTGTTCAATCTTGCCCACGCTCTTGATGACTTTATTCAGCCTGTTCTGCATGTCCAGGAGGAGGTTGTACCAGCTCTCCGACAGCGAGGTCACCAGTCCTGCAAAAGGCAAAACGGAGATGAAGGTTCAGGGCTCACCCCAGGGCATCCCAGCAGCTCCCAGCAGGCAGGGAGTGGCAGGCTGCTGGGACTGGAATTGTTCTGGAAGTTGGTGCCCGAGAGAGCTGGGATAAAAGAGGAGTTTCAAAGAAAGCCAGAGCACTTTCTTCTCCTGGAAGCAATCCAGAGAGAAAAGCAGATTTCTGAGGGGAGTACGGCACAGAGCGTCACTTGACAGAGACAGGAGGAAAGCCCAGCAGCAGGGAAGTGGACTGGTCACCCTCCAGCTCAGGCTGGGGGACCCGACCCTTACCGATCATGCCGTTGACTGTGCCGAAGAGAACCGAGCCCTGTGTCGGCGTGGATGTCTCGCCCAGGTTCTGCATGACCAGAGATCCATGACAGAAGACGTTGACAAACTCTCCCAAGTGGGACAACCCCACCTCCTGCAAGTGCTGGCGCTCCTCATCGGTCGTGGCCGCGCTAAAATCCAAAGCGCCTTGCTCAGTCAGTGCTGGGCTGACAGGAAAGCTTCGCCCTGCTCCTCCCAGCTTCCCTGCCACACATCGCCACGTCCCCCTCGCAGCCAGCTCACCTGTCCTTCTGGCACACAAACAAATTGAAAGCGTTCTCTGCTCCCAAGAAGTTGTCGTCGTCCAGGATCTCTACGGCACTCATCCAGTTTGGATTGAAATCCCGGGCAATCTGGAAGGGGATGAGAGGAGACACAGTGTGCCCAGATGGCCTGTCCTGTGACCCAGCATTTTCACTCCAGCTGACACCAACGTTGATGAGCGAGGTGGGATCCAGCCTGTCCCTCTCTGCTAGAGGAAGCAGCTGACCACAAAAGGCACCAAGTGCCTTTTGGAGGTGGCCCTGGCCCGAGTGGCACTCAGACAATGCCTAACGCAGAGCGGCTTGTGCCAAAGCTGTGCCTAGAGCCACTCGTCACAATTTAAGTGCACAGCCTGTCTCAGTGCCTGGCTCTCCCTGCGCCCCCCCAAGCTACGCCACATTTGCTGCCAGAGATGCGGCGACAGTCGTGCTAAGCCGATCCAACTGTGCAACAGTCCAGATGGCAGCTCCCCACCCCTGGCAGGCAGCAAACTGGCACCCAAAGCCTGCTCGTCTCAAGGCTGATGATTCATTGCCCAGTTTCTTGGAAACCCGGGGATCTGTCCCTCCAGAAACAAGGATCCATCTAAAAGCACGTCCAGGGGACGCTGCTCTCGTCGCACAGCCCTATATCCTCATCTTCAAAGGGCTGGCAAGGTGGAGTGAGCCAGGCTCCTCCTTTTATCACCTTAAACACCATTTCCCCTGCCCAGAACCTACTGGAAGAGGCTCCACGGGTTCCTAGCACGCCTTCAACCAAGACTATTCAACACTGATACCTCCTCGAAGTTTCCTTCCATGGGCTTGTAGGCAAGGAGGAGGACAGAGCGCATCAGATCTCCCACGAGGATGAAGTCCCCCTTAGTCTTCAGGTAGAGGGCCATGATGTTGTTGTAATGGTTGCACTCTGTGCGCAGCTCCTTCTCGGCTGTCCACTCGTACAGGCGCACCTGAAGGGAGGGACACAGCTCTGAGCCAGCGTGGACACCCACGCCAGCCAGGACACGCTCCTCAATGGAAATTAGGGGACCTGGCTGACATCCACCCAGCTGGAGCAGCTTCCAGCTCCGAAACACGTTCCTAGAACAAGTCAGGGTCTTGCAAGAGCCCTACCGTGCTGTTGATGCTGGCTAACAGCTTCCCATTGAACTCCACCATGGAATACACAGCCCCCTTGACTTCCTTCTCAGCCAGGCTCTGCAGCTTCCCTGGAATAAACCCACGCACCGCTCAGTTATTTGCTTTGCACTCCCACGGGTGGCAAGCCCAGGGGATTCACACAAGCTGCTCTGAACATTGCTCCCTCTAGAAACTCTCTCAGAGGATCTGTGCGTGAGTAATGCAGGAGCGACACGACAGCAAGGGCAGACACACAGAAAGCAAAACCCAGCATCCAGGTCTGGTGAGGGATTCTTGGACTTCTCTAGATGAGGGGACAGGGGACAGGCTGTGATAGGCTGCAGCAGAGTAAGAGCAGCTACAGAGCCTGTGTGTGGGCAGCTGGCAGCAGGCCCCTCGGGGAAGAACTGTCTGCTACTGGGATGAGAGCTCTCTTGGGCCTGAGCAGCTCACCTCTATCTCCCTCAAGCAGCTGGACTAGGCCACGTAAGAAGACCTTGCTCTTACCATCGGAGTAGTGGAAGACAACAATGCGGCCTTGTTTGGGCTCTGCCTCCTCAGGATATACCATGGCAGTGCCCACGATGAAGTAGGTGTTTGGGTCCTTGCCAAGCTTGCAGGAGACCAGGCTGAGGGCGTATTCATTTTGCAGAAACTGGTGAGCATGAAGCACTGTGGAAAAAAAAAGGGAAAAGGAGAAACAACTGGTTGGCCCGCGGGTGCTGGCAGGCAGCACCTCCACGTGTGGGCAGAGCAGCTTGCCTAGGAGCAGCTGAAAACTTAAGACATGTCCTAAGTAGCTGCCTGGAGATCCCTTTTCTTATTCCCCATCTTGTGCCATCAAAACCCACAATGATTTAAACCCACGCCCTGCGGCTGACAATCCTCCAGGAAAAATGCTTTGACTGAAGGAAATGTGCAAAGATCACAGATCTGCACAAGTCTGCGAGGATTGCCAGTGCCAGCCACGCGCTGAAGGGCTTGTCCTGGAGGAGAAAACTGGACTAGGGTATGGCCAACCTTTGGGACTGGTACCTTCAAAGGTGTGCTGGTCTATGATGAGCAGGTTGTGCACCTCCACCTCCTCTCCGAAGGACGTCTCGTGTGGTGCGGTGCTGCTGGAGAACAGCTTGCTGGTGCTCACGCTGCTGGACAAGGCCTAGGACACAGGAAGATCTGTCACATCATTGTGCTGCTCGGGAGGTTCTCACGCTGCTCCACGCAGGCTGAGGCAACCGGGGAGCAGAAGAATGAATGGGAGAGAAGGTGAAGCAAGGACCTCCCTGGGCCTGAGGGAAGGGACACACTCCCTGCACCAGCAGGGACGTGCGACAGGCACTGCAGAGGTAGCACTGCTGAGCAACAGCACTAATAGGAGAGTTTACACGGTGTTGTAGCTTCCACCAGAGCCACTGGTGGCTTGTGCCCGCATCTCTGGGAGAAGGAAACCACTGGAGACCAAACAGAAGCCTGTACAGGAGGCTGAAAGAGCAGCTTCCAAAACCAAAGGTGAGGAGACAGCACAGTGAGCACACCAAGAGCCTCTGTCACCCACCACCTCCTTCCAGGCTGTCACTCAGAGCTTTGGAAGAGAAGATTGCGAAGGAAAAAATCTGCATTTGGCCTGAGGAACTGTGATAGCCACAGCCCAGAGCTCAGGGATGATCTAGCAGCCCTCACCTGGGTGCTGGCGCTGGGTCTGAGGGCAGTGGTGCCCCCACTGGCATCCTGCACCTCGATACGACTCGAGAGCACGCCGAAACACTGTGATACCTCTTGGTAGCAGATCTTCCTGCCGGACAAAGAGAGCTGCATGAGCAGGAGAGCCAGGACAGGCCACTCCAAAGCGAGCACGGAGGCTCTGGGGACAAGAGACAGAGCTGTTCACTTGCCCAGGCTGCTCTCAGCACGAGCCTCCAATTCAGGGCTGCATGCTGATTTGGACCCGCAGCAGGAATGCTGATTGTGGAGTCTTCCCCCAGCCTTGTGCCGTGCAGGAGAGCACAGGCTCCCTCCCCCTGCTCGGCTCACCTGGGCGATTCATAAAGGGGAACCGTGCGGATGTGCAGCTTCTGGATCTCATCAATGGTGCCGATTGTCAGGGTGCTGTTATTGGCCAACGCCAAGCTGTACGGAGAGAAAAACAAAAAAAAAAAAAAAGGAAAAAAAACACATGAGCAATGGCACTTGTAAGGTGGGTGGCACGGCAAGAACCTCCCTCTCCTCTACACCCTTCAAAAGTGCTGATCCCAGGATCCCGTTTGCTGATGCCACTGCAGAATCCCAACCTCTCCCAGACTGTGTCACAGCAGGCAAGGTGCAGGCTCACCTGTCGGGATACCCATCTGAATTGAGGGGACACATGTAGTTCACCTCCTTCAGGTTGACGTTGGAGAAGACCAGCTTGTGGTTACTGCTGTAGATGACGGTGGGGCGGTCGGAGCAGGCAAACACGTTGGTGGTGGACAGAGAGCGGAAAGTTCTCAGGACGGTGGGCTGGGTCCCAAGGGTCACCTTCTTTCGGTCACTCAGCAAGCCTGCAAAAAAAAGGAGCTGGGAGCTGCCACAACGGAGCTCGCAAGAGCAGGAATACAGAGCACAATGCAGCTGCAACACCTTGGGAAGAAAAAAGTGTGGGTAAATGCATCCTGCTGTCAGCCCAGGGTAAAGGAATGGGTGTAAGCATTGATCTCCTTTCTCCAGAATCCGCTGGAGAAATCCACCAACTCCCAGTGCCCAGAACCAGTCCCACCTGAGCGTGACCCCATCACAAGAACGCAAGAAAAAAAAGAGAGATCTCTCCGGGGGATGAGAGAAAACACATCAAGCAAGTAAGAAGGCAGGATTCCAGCCACCCTCTCCAGCAGCACGCTCAGTGCTAGGGCCTGCAGTCACCTGTCTCGAGGCTGAGCCCAAAGTAGAAGAGAGCTCCATCCCCCAGGGCACACAGAAGGTAATGGCTGCTCTCAAAGGTCGTCATCAGGATGGAACGCGGGATAATTTCTGCAGGGAGCAGAAGAAGAGAAGGCTGATGTCACTCACGACTCAGCCAGGTCAGTGACTGCCGCCACCACACAGCAGCCCCAGGGGAGCCCTACCTCCTCCCAGCATCTCTTTGTGCAGCAGCTCAAACGAAGGCAGCTTTAGGATGCGGGCAGAGATGTCAGTCCAGAGCCCGATTGCACACAGCGGGGACATGCCGTTAGTGTCTCCCAAAGGGGTGATGTCCAAGCAAGCAACTTCATGCTCCATTTCTGTGCAGCTGGCAGGGAAGAGGAAGAAGAGGTGTCAGTCTTGAGCCTAAAGACAGACAGCAGAAGCTGAGAGTCCTCAGGCCAGGATGAGACGTGCACCCACCTGATCTGCCTGAGCTCCTGGGGTCGGATCTCCAGGTAGTACAGGGCTCGTCCCACAGCCACCACTACCTGGTTACTGTTACAGGAAGCCACGCTGATGTTCTTTCCATTGGGCTCTTTCCACTCGCTCACCAGGGCTTTGGGCTCCTGACTAACCAGCCTCACAGAAGCAGAGGTGATCTGGGGAAGAGAGAACACCTCTGCTCAGAGCCAGAACACCACCTCCCTTCTGACACTGGCCCAGGGAAGTACTGCAAACCCTGCCCCTGGTATGCAACACAGATCCAGGTTAGCCCTAAAATCAGTAAGAGCTCTGTGAGAGACATATCTGCATTTCCCTAGAACTGGCATCACCTGGATCAACTGCTGATGTGCCACATTGCCGCAGAAGAAAGTCTGCTGATCATCCACAAACCCCGTGAGCTCTGTCTCTTCTACTTCCTCTCCATTTAACATAAGCACCCTGAAGGGGAAAGGCAGCTCCTGTTAAATCATGCTCCAACATGTGGCTGAGAGCCTGGCTCAGTGTTAACCCCACCTTACCTGGTCTGGCCAACAAAGGACAGCACCAACGTATTGTCCGTTTCACGATGAGAGTCCGACCTCAGAGGCCACAAACCTGCAACAAAGAGAGTCCACATTTGCTCACAGTGAACGTTCCCAAAAGCTGGTGGGTGGCAAACCCCCTGCCCCACACCCCAAGCTCAGGCTGTGCCCACGATGTGGCCCCAGCGGGCCCCTCTGAGGCTGCAGGCTGTATCTGACAGCACTGAACAGCTCGCACACCTTTAATCCCTGGCAAGTCGATGCTGGCGTGCTCATGGATCCCGATGCCGTTCCGGATGATCCGCAGTGAACCCTCTTTGAATGCACCCGAGCATGTGACCAGCTGGAAGAAAAGCAGATGATATTTACCAACTGTTGGTGGAAAGCTTCCCCACTCCCTCCCTGTAGCGACAGGTTCAGGGGAAGATGGGGTACCCATCTTCACTTCTCAGAGGACGTTTTTTGGCAGCTGATCCTTCCCCACTGCACAAAGGCAACCCCTTCCTTGTGAACAGGGGTGTCCAAGAATTATCCTCCCCACTCACACCTCTCTTCAGCGTGACCTCAGTACCATCCCTGCACCTGGGTAAGACTTTGAGATCTCCCAACAAATGGTTTGTAGTCTTTTCCTTCCTTGGACAACCAACTCATTCACCTGGCTGGCCCAGACATCCCCAGCACTGAGAAAAGAAAAGGAGAATCAACACTACCTGCCCTTGGCCTTGTCTTTCCAGGTCTACCACACACATGTCGACGATGGGACCGAGGTTGGTGAAGGTCTCCATAGCCACTACATAGGAGCCCTGCTCATTGCTGTCCACGTTGAGCTACGGATAAACACAATCATCAGCTTTCAACAAGCAAGACCGAGCAACTGGAAAGGGTGTAGGGCAGGAAAGAAAAAGCAAAAATTTATCCACACACACCTCTCGAGGCCACGATGAAAATAAAGATGTACAAAATCGTGTCTGAACACCCAACTAAGCCAGAAGACAGCCGACACGTACCTTCACAAGCTGGGAATCCCCGAGCCGAGAACCGACAAACACAACTCCGTTATCCAGGTAGGTCAAGCACTCTGCAATGGACGTCTGGGAAGTGAGAAGATGTGGATGAACCACCACTAGCATGAAACGGACCCTACCACACCCCACAAGCACCACATGGGAGCTGCAGCCCAACAGGAAGACCCAGGGCACACGAGGGGATTTTAATCCCTTTACAAAACCCAGAGTCCAAACTTCTCCCAGAGACAGCACAGAAGCACCAGGCAAAAACCTGGGAAGACTGTGTAAACTTTCAAGCGCCCAGACAGGGAATTAATTTTTCAGCAACCAACAGTTCAGAGCTGTGACAATGGTGAAACATCCCGGGCTCCAAGAGACACCGCTCCTGCCGCTGTCCTCGGCAGAGGATTTCCAGTCTGTGAAACCTCCCAGCCCCGCGGTGAGAAGCGACAGGGATCACACAATCGGCGTGGCTGAGTCCTACCTCGCCAAGCAGTTCCACGCGCAGGTCCTTCAAGGTGACAGTGCCGTCCATCTGTTCCTCTTTCTCCAGGAGCAGCATGAAGAGGCGTCCTTCCATGTCCCCCAGCAAGTAACGGGACCCGTTGGGATCCACGCGGTTGTGGCACACAATCGTACTTTGCTGAACGCAAAGGAGGGGGTAAAAACCCATTGAGAAATGGCCCCAAATGGGCATCCAGAAAAGACCAGCTCTGTACATGCCAGAAGGGAACAACCGCCACAGAGTCCTGCTCCTCCTGCATGGAGAGGGCTGGCTTCGCCCTTCAATAAACCGTAATAGCAAACACAACCAGAATCTGTGGTCAAATGGGCTCACTTTGGGTCACTAGGAGCCACCTCGTGTTCCTAAATTAAACACGTCCCTAGGTTTTGCACAGCACAGGAAAGATGCCAAAAGAAAGCCTGTTTTCCTAAGGCTGGGCCTTCCACAGATGCAGGGATACTACTTGGGACTGGCAGAGCTCCAAACCTGCTGCAACTCCTGCCCAAGCTCTGCAGATGTTTTCCTCTGTGTGGTAGATGTCGCCTGGCCTCCTGTCAACAAGTTTGGGTTTGGTTTAAGAATCCTCATCTTGCAGATCTTTATTGGATTCCAACATCCCGCTGGCCTTGAGCACAGACGTGCCTGCAGGTCAAGACCTGGATCTGTATGTCAGCAGAGCACAGGTGACTCGCTCTGCCTGCTCCAACATAACACCCTCCACCACAGAGCTCCAGTGGTCTGAGTGCCTGTAGGCATTCAGGCAACAGTATCAGTATTTCTTTACCCAGTATTTATAGCTCTTTTCTAGCCCGTCATTGTTTCCAGCTTAAAAGGACCTTTTGATCATAGCTCAAGCCCTCTGTCAGACCCGAGTGGCACCTCAGCCATGCCATCTGTGCTTCCTGCACCGTTTAAAAGTGGGAACCAGCCTGTCCCTCTGACAAAAACCACAAGCTCAACTCTTCTCATGAACTCTGCAAGTCTTTTTTTCCTTTGAAAAAGTGCCCCAATCATATACTGGTGAACTCAAGCCTCCAAGGGGCTCATTCTTATCTTTTGCTGCCTGAAATGGAACCAGGCTCTGGCCCGGACCCATGCCCAAACCTCACACTACCTCTTAATTAATCTCTTTCTCGGGGGCCCAAACAAGATTTCAGCTTTACTGTACCACTTCCAAGCACTCCACAGAGAGCAGAGCTGCCTGCCGCAGTGCAAACACACGCCACCACTAGTACGAGGATGACATACGACCCTCAGTCCCCAGAAACAGACCAGGCATCATACAAAACGTCCACACTTGCCAAACCTCTGAGAGTAAAGTGGCCCTACAACTGGAGACAAGAGCAGTTTCAATTCCTGACTACAAGTAGCCCAACACCCCCCAGCACTCAGATGCCTGGGAACAGAGGAGTTACACGGGATGCGTTTCTAGATCTCAGCAGTCACTCACCTTGATGATAGGTGGAGCTATAGCTAGGTATTTATCTCCGTTGTGATAGGTGATAGACTCCTGCCCAATGATGATCGCGCCTCCAAAAGGCTCTGGCACTGCACAGGGGAGAAGATAAATGTCTTATTAGAGAACCTGTGCGGTATAACCAAGGCATTCAGCCTTGAGGAAGAAATGGGAGGGAAGATCTTTTACCTGCGATGACCATGGAGGCTTCAGCTTCTACGTTCTCCTGTTTCCAAGGACCTTTGTTAAACTCCTTCTCGCGCAGGGACACCTCGTACGTCTTGACGTGGCGACCCTGAGGGTCCTGAAAGAGAAGCCACAAGTGACGCTGTACACTGATGACAGCCTCACGTGCACAGCAACACAGAAATGAGAGGCAGAGCTGACCGGCACCCTGCGAAGCCGGGAGACCCCCACCTCATCTCCTGCAAGAGCAGGATCACCAGCGACCTGCTGTGGCTTCCCACCCTGCCCACCTCCCCGCCAGTCTCCCTCAAACCTCACCCATGCCTGAACGTGCATGCACTGGTGTTCTCCCTAACTTCACCCAGGCAGAGAACCACCTTCAACAAAATCCCTGTGCCAAAAGAGACTGAAAACTATTTTTGCATTTTATATATATATATTTTTTTTTTTATACAAGTGATTTTTCTGGGACTCCTATCTGACACACAGCGCTCTACAAATCTGGACACGAGCGGCACTGCACGGTATCGCCACCACCTCCAGCTCCAGCCAAGAGTTCAGGAATTCAGCCCCGCTGCAGCGGCGCAGGTGCCAGAGCAGCTGAGCTCCCATCTCGACGCTCCTCGGGCCTTTCAGCCTTGTTTCCTGGGGAAACATAATCTGCTTGCTGAATAATCCCCCCAGCAACTGCTATTCCAGCTAATTCCAAGCCCTGCGGGGCAATTTCAACCAAACCTGATGCACACAGGGGTCTCCAAGGCAGCAAGTCCACACAGGCTTTACTGAAATAAGCATTGGGTGGAGAAAAGGCCCCCAAATCAGCACCCCGTTACAGGAAAGGCGGTCTGTGCTAACAAGCGCTTGGGAACCCGGATGGGGAAAAGATGTATGAGCACCCAAAGCACACAGAGGACTCTGAACACAACTCATAGCCCAATTTCACGTCTCAAAAAGCTAAGAGGAGGCTCTAAATCACAGGGAGCCGGGTTTCCTTTGTCACGTTGTTCACAGAAATACTTGAAAAGAGCCGTGCGTCTTTTTATTTACTATGCCTCATCGCTTTCCAGATCTAAGTGTTTTTTTTCCTCCCTGTAGCTGTCAGCTCTGGAAACAAATGCTGGCAGGAAAGGTGGGCACCTCCTGGCTCACCCCTCACAGCCTCTGCTGCTTGACAAATGTCCTTACCGACGGCGCTCCAGATCCCGAAGCCCTGGTGAGAGCCAGCACTGAGGGAAGCAAAGAGCAGTGCTGGCTGCCAGAGAAAGGGAAGCCAGGAAGAGAAATAGCTCTGTGGGGAGGAAAAAGCTGAAGTGGGGCTGTTAAAATGGCAGAGGAATCATTAATGAAACTTCTGACATTTCTAGACCTTTTTACTCCACACCACAGCAGCTCTCAAGTGGGTTGGTTTGGTTTGTTTTTTATTTTTTTATTTTTTATTTTTATTAACTTCCCCTTTTTGTGATATCTTCCTCTGGTTTCAGAACGACACAAAAATTATCTCAGAAACGGCTAATCTTTTCAGTCCAAATCCTGTGATAATGATTAATAAATTGAAAAGGAATCAAAGCAACAACTTGGAAACGTTCCCCTCTCCACACACACGCAAGTCAGACACCCAGGGACCAAAACAAAGCCAGAGTTTTATGTAAGGCCTAATGAGTCAGACAGAACTTATATCTTGCTCCTGCTGCAAGGATAAAATTTGTATTATAAGTGTTAGACATGGAGCAAGCTATTAATTTACTTTTTATTCATACTGTACATGTTTATAACAAAAGAACCATTAATAGATTTGCTCTGATTTAATCCGTAAAGATGTCAGATTTCCAGATAAGATCTTTTTTACTTGCTGACTACATGGAGTGAACAAGCTCCTCCTTTACAAAACTCAAGCACCCAGTGGAAACTGGTGCACTCCTATCCAGATCCTGACACCGAGCTTAAAAATTTGTCCAAATTGCCATCCCTCTCTGCCTCAGTTTCCCCAGCACTCAACAGCAACGGGACTGATCAAACCCACAGGTACACTCAGCACTTTCCAGAGCAGCACACCGCCACTGCTAGGCTTCCTAGCTTTGGGGAAGTGACCCAGGCAGCGAGTCAAAACCAGAAACACACAATAAATCAGTCACCTTTATTGCTTAATTCTAGAGCAAAGACTGGCCACAAGCTTCCCTTCCAACACCAGCTTTCAAAGTCAGCGTGGCTGCGTGGGATAAAACAAAATGGGCCCCACGTACACTCCCCAGTCACACAGAAACAAGACAGCCATGTGTGGTGAAAGCGTGCACAGCACAGCCCTCCAGATCAGGCTCCACTCTGTCATACAAGGGATCACGACTCTCTTCTCCCCAAAACAGAAGAGCAGCAATGATTTTGTTAAAAAACAAACAAACAAACAAAAAAATCAAACAGTGCTTGTTCCTACACATTAGCTGAAAATCCTTTACTTTTTCAGACAATCAAACCCCTCCCTGTTTTCTTCCCTTTCTGTGCACGCTGTTAAATCATCACACGAGTGTCTGTGAGGTGGGCAGGATGCGACAGCTGGTGACACTTCCCAGCCAGGCCCAAGAGAGCACGCTGGCACTTCTTCAGGTGACAAGGGAGAGCACCAGCCACCCGCAGGGCAGGGGAAGAGCACTATCCTGACGCAGGGGAATCTGGGCTGCTCTCCCAACCCTTAGGTATGTGGTGACAAAGTGATTTTTGCCCCCTCATGTCTTTATTCGGTAACCATTGCGGGGGTTCAACAGCTCCCACCCCTCTTGAAAACAGTAATAGTGACTTTTGAAACTGATAGGGAAAAATCAAGTCACTGCTGCCACGTGGTTTGTAGTGGCAAACTCATATAACGAGAGCTATGAACTATGCTGAAGCGGAACTAAATTCACACCAGAGCCTGTGCTGCCATCTCAGGAACTTTCAGCTAGACCCAGGTTTGCCCTGGCCTGGACAAAGCAAAGATAATCCCTTGCCCAGTCAGCACAGCAAAGGCTCTTTGGTTCAACAATAAATGTTTAGAGAAGGGCCTACAAACACTGCCTCTGGGACAGAGGACCCAGACGATAGGAGAGGTCACAGCCCCTCTTTACAGCCCTGGAGTGGCCTCCCAAATACCAAAAAAGACATATTGCCTTTTTTTTTTTTTTGAGGGGAAATCTCAATCAAATCTAATCCACCTGCTCAGTACTTGCTGGAAAGCCCCATGCTCTCCTCCCAAGTGCTTCAAAAGGAAACAAGTCCCATCTAAAGCATCAGCTGCCCAGCTCTGCTGTGGGAGAGAGTGGCTTCCTCTCTCCCAGAAACAGAAAAAAGTGGCACAGAGGAACACGGACTTTCCTCAGCAACATAACGAGCCTGCAGGAGCCAGAACTGTCCTTCGCTCTGTCCAAAGCGCCGCTTTCCGTTGGCTCCAGGGCGCTGCTGCTGCTCTGAGCCCTTTGGAAGACTCTGAGAGACTCTGGCTGGTGCACCAGCACGCTCCAGCATCCTCCGCCTGAGTCACCAATCGAGAACAAGGTACCTGGTAGACGAAGCAGATGGTCGGAGCCTGACAGCCGTAGAGAAACTTCACATCGATGACTTGGAGCTCTTCCAGGCGGATGTTAAAAGCCTTTAACTCCTTGTTCTCCCGGTCCAGGGGAATGACCTTGAAGAGGCCGTCATAGAGCCGCAGGCCGATCATCCGGCACTCTGGGTCAATGATGCCAATTATGCCAGTCTCCGAGGGACGGCCAATACGATCCTGAGTGAAAGATCCGCAGTGAGGGGAAAGGAAAAGAGCAATTAGTGCCAGAAAGACACCCCTGCCTCTGTGTGACTTGAGAATAGGAGGTACAAGAGTTCCCACCCTTAGCTGAGGAAGGTCTCCTTGCAGGCTTTAAAACACCACCTACTCAGGCATCCCCTGCTGAAAGCAGCAAGTCCTTGGCACCAGAGAGCCTGAGCTTGGCACAGCTCCCACAGCACACTCTTTCTCTCTCTTGGGAACCAGGAGCTGTCCCCGCAACCGTTTTTCTGATCCCAACCCCGTACTGCATAACCTCGGAGAAGCCACATCGCCACCCCATGCCTCTGCTTTCTATCGCTGATGGAGACCAAAACAATCACCCTCCAGAAATCCAGCGCTGTTATCAGCCTTCACAGACCCCTTGGTGTTACTCAGTGGGGGCTGATATCAGCATCTCCACAGGTCACGAGGCAAAATAACGTGGCATGGGAAGATTAAGCACTTTTCCCCCAGCACACTAACATGTTACTGACAGGACGTGCCCACCTACATCTCCTGCCCGTAACCCCCTGCTCAGCTCCACCAGCAGTGAGTCAGTGGAAGCTCAGTGCCTGGAAACAGATGGAAGATATTTTGTCTTGACAGCTGATGGAAATCATTTGGCTAATTAGTAACAAAAAGCCAAAGAAACATGTGGATTTCTGACCGGCTCAGAAGGCGTGATTTTAATCCACATAAAACCAGAACAATGGAGAATATCTACAATTATTAACAAGGTTGTGGGGCCAGGATGGTAAGAGTAGCTCCAGCAGTCATCCTTCTGGTACACAGTGTGTAGAGACTGGCCATGAAATACCGGGGGAGTCATTTTCCAGTGAGAATTCCACCTTATATTAAGCTTTGAGTACCAATTCTCTTCACAGTAGGAGTATTTCAAATTAACCTTATCATTCTACAAACTAACCCAAGAACACAACTGTAGCCACATCCTCAGTCCCTGAGCCCGAGGCTGACTCGCTGCAGGAAAAACCCTCTGGAAATACCAGTGGCAGCAGGCAAACCAGATCAGAGGTGATAGTAGGCAAAAAAATCATAACTAAAGAGGCAGAAAGCCCTCAGCTAGCCTCACTCTTGTTACTGAGTAAAACCAGCCCTAAGGAAGGGAATTTGCCCCTTTTAAGTGTTGCAGCTTCACTCACCTGCACGTTGCCGTGAGCACGGGTTATAATATCAATGCTGTCCCCATTCTGCTTGTACTCGAGGATGCAGGCATTATACTTGGCCGTCAGGATGAACAACAAATCCTTGCTCTCCCCCTGCCAAAGCAGAGCGGTGCCATGCCTTCAGAAGGGTGTCAGAGCCAGCGGCCCCCGGAGTGCCCACCCCTGCCCTCCCCCCTCCCAGAGCTGGAAGACAGCCCTCCCCTCCCCGCAGAGCACCCACCTTGGGACGAAAAAGCTCCATGACAGCGGTCTTGCCATACATCCCCACCTCCTTGACGGGCCGCAGCCCCTCTGCTGTAACCACATAGATTTCCAAGCGGGTGTTTTTGGCGATCAGCAGGTTTAAATCCTCTGCTGAGGTGAAGTGGCCTGGATAAAAGGAGAGGACAAATCACTGAGCAACCTGCAGGAGTCAGCCCCTCAGCCTCGGGCTGAGCACCGGCCTCCCTGTAGCACCCCGAAACCCCACAACACACAGCCCCCTCAGCAACCGCCTTCCCCGAGATCTGACTTTCTTGTCTTTCCCCAGAGAACCTCATGTCCTGGGGCCCTTTCTCCCGAACCCCCTCTCCAGAGGACACTGCAACACCCCAAAACACTTCCCAGGAAGGCAAAATGCAGCTGCCCACCCCACCCCCCCCAGCCCTCTGCTGTTGGTTACCCCCACCCCAAGCTCTCAGAAACCTCAAGCCTGGCCCACATCCCCCAGAGAAACCCCACCCCCAGCTCCCCACGCCAACCCCCCCGAACCTCAACGCACCCCCAGTGCCCCAACCCCGCCCCCCACCCCAGCTCCCTTAATGTCCCACAACACCCGAACAACCCTCAAGCCCTCCTCCCTCTGCCTACCCCCGGTGCCCCCCCCCCCCCAACACACTTACAAACCTCTGGGCACCCCCTCAGCACTACCGCAGCCCCCCTCCCGCACCTCAGCACCCCTCAAAACATTCACAGCCCCCCCCCCCCACATCTCGGCGGATCCCCCTGAGTCCCCCTACAGTGCCTCAGAACAGCCCCCCCAAAACCTCAGCATCCCTCTAGCCCCAGCGATTCCCACCCCCGCCTCAGGCACCTGCATGACCCCACCGGTATCCCAGACACACCCCCCCCCACCACCCCCGCTCCGGCCCCGCACAGGCCCCGGCGCCGCGACCGTTAGGCCGGGGGAGTCCCGGCACCGTCTCCCCGGCGGTACCGGTGACGCAGCCGTTCACGGCCGTTGGCTTCTGCGCCGTCACGACGTAGTTGTAGGACATGGCGGCGGCAAAGCGAAGCACAACGGAGTAAACCGGATCGGCACCGAAGCGGGGCCTGGCGCGGCCTCTACGCCGCGGCCGCCACCGCCTTTTCCGCCCGCCGCCGGCCACACGTCAGCGGAAGGGGCCGCGCGGGGCCGCTCTAGGCCGCTCGGAGGACCCCGCGGAGCAGACGAGACGGCAGGTAGGGCATGGGGATGCTCCGGCGGGTCCCTGGCACTTTTTTGGGGGGAATCTCAATTTGGGGGTCCCCTGGTTCCCCCACAACCCGGGGAATCCCCGCTGGGGAGGGGATGCTCCCACCGTGGTTCCGCCCCGTATCCCAGGAGGGGGGGAGGTTCCCGCTTTAGGGGGTGCAGCCCCCCTTTTGCCCCTTCCACTGCATCCCGGGACGTGGGGTGCCCCCCCCGCCTTGATCCCCCCGCACACCCCGAGAAGGGGTTCCCAGCTGGGGAGAGAAGCGCATCCACCCAGGTCCTGTGCTGAGAAGAGCTCCCTGATGGTGGGGTGTATACACCCTGGTCCCCCCACATCCCAAAAGCGGGTCCCTGGGTGAGGGCGGGTTCACCCGCCCTGGTCCCCCTCTGCCCTCGGGACAGTGCTCCCCCTTCCCCACTGCCCCAGGAGGGGGGAGTCGCTGTTTGGGGGGGGCGATGCTCCCATGCTGGTCCTCCCCCACCCCAGATTGGGGTCCCTGTTTGGCGACGACACTGAACCCAGCACCCCGCTCTGATCACCCCAAATCTCACCCCGTCCCCCTCCTGCCACCCCCCACCCCCCCGGGACCCCTGGGTGGGACAGGGGGCCCGTCCCCGCCGGGGCTGGACCTTGCCCTCCCTCAGCCCCTGCCACCTCCCAACAGAATTTGGACTCAGAGCGAAAGGCTGCGCGGGATCCTCCGCCATCCCCACCGCGCCCGCATGGAGGTGAGCCTCCCGGGGAAGCGGCAGGGAATGGTGGGGAACCCCCCCCCTCCCTGCTCCCCCACCCCTTCGAGCTGCAGGGGTGCCCACCCCCATGCCCCCGCCACCCCTCTCTGTACTACCAGGTCGCCAAGAAGCTGGTGAACTCGGCGGCAGGCTGCGCCGAGGACGCGCTGGCGGGGCTGGTGGCCTGCAACCCCGGTCTCCGGCTTCTGCAGGGACACCGGGTGGTCCTGCGTGCTGATTTAGTGGCCATTCGGGGCCGGGTGGCTTTGCTTTCCGGAGGGGGCTCCGGCCACGAGCCTGCCCATGCAGGTAACCACCCCCACCCCCCCCCATATCACCACCATGGGCCGGCTGCCCCCCAAAATGGCCCTGAACACCCCATCTTGCTCTGTAGGGTACATCGGGAAGGGTATGCTGACCGGTGTGGTGGCCGGTGCCGTCTTCACCTCTCCAGCTGTGGGCAGCATCCTGGCAGCCATCCGGGCGGTGACACAAGCTGGCGCAGGTCAGGGTGGCAGGGTGGGGTGTGGGGGGGGACACAAGTGGCTTTACCCCACCTCTCCGCCTCCCCTTACACAGCTGGGACCCTCCTGATCGTGAAGAATTACACCGGGGACCGGCTCAACTTCGGGCTGGCGCTGGAGCGAGCGCGGGCGGAAGGGGCCGACGTGCGGATGGTGGTGGTGGGGGATGACTGCGCCTTCACAGCCCTGAAAAAAGCCGGGCGCCGCGGGCTGTGCGGCACTGTCCTCGTACACAAGGTCTGTAAGGGGCTGCTGGTGCCCAGGGCCCCACTGCATCCCTTTGGGGGGGGGGGGGACGGGGGATTTTTAGGGGTGGGGGACAGGGCCCCAGAGTTCTCACCCGCTGCTGCCCTTCACAGGTGGCGGGGGCTCTGGCTGAGGCAGGGGCGAGCTTGGATGAGATTGTTGAGAAGGTGTCAGCAGCTGCCAAAGCCATGGGTATATGTGTGGGGCCCCTTTGCTGTCCTGTGGGGACCCCCTGGGGTGGCGGGGGGACGACACGAGGCTCCTGAGGGGGATTGTGTGCCTTGTCCCCTGCCCATTCCCAACCCCGGGGCAAAGCAGAGCCCCCCCCCACCTCCCCTTCCCCACACAGGTACCCTGGGGCTCAGCCTGTCCCCCTGCAGCGTTCCGGGCTCCAAGCCCACTTTCCAGCTGGCTGACGATGAGATGGAGCTGGGCCTGGGTGAGGAGCTGCCCCTGCTGTGTCCTCCCCCAGGCCCCCCCGTACCCTGCGGTGGGGGCTGCGTGCCCCCCATCCCCGCCGTGGGGCAGGCATCGCCCGCTGCGGGGGCTGCTCGCAGCCTGTTGTGACGCCGCCCCATCTCCGTAGGGATCCACGGCGAGGCAGGTGTGCGCAGGATGAAGGTGAGTGGGACCCTGGTTTGTGTGTGTGTGTGTCCCTCCTCCCTGCTGCTTCCTGGGACCCCCGCTCTGCCCTCATGGCCCCCCCCATCCACCCCCCACCCTCCAGGTGCTGCCGGCGGATGAGGCAGTGGAGACGATGCTGGCGCACATGACAGACCCCTCCAACGCCTCCCGCCTCCCCCTGAGCCCAGGTGAGCCCCCCCTGACTCTGTAGCCCCCCCAGGCCCCCTGGGCAGGGCTCTCATTCTGCCCCCTACCCCGCAGGAGCTTCTGTGGTGCTGGTGGTGAACAACCTGGGTGGATTGTCCTGTTTGGAGCTGAGCATTGTGGCCGGCGCAGCCGTGCGCTCCCTGGGTGAGTGTAGGGGGGGCGGGTCTTGGGTCACCAAGCTCCAGCCCTTTGGTTTTTGGGGACCCCTCCTGCAATGCGCCCCCCCCCCCCCCATCATTCACGGACCGGCCATGCCTGCAGAGAGCCGAGGGATCCACATCGCCCGGGCTTTGGTGGGCTCCTTCATGACAGCGCTGGAGATGGCCGGGGTCTCCCTCACCCTCATGCTGGTGGACGAGGAGCTGGTGGGGTTAATCGGTGAGCATCCGCCAGTGGGGATGCAGCAGAGGGTGGGGTTGTAGGGGATGGGGAGGGGTCCCCCCAGGTGCTGGGTGAGGGGACAGCAGAGACACAAAGTCAGTGGGGGGTGACCCCGAAAGCTCCCGGAGCCAGCCAGACGCGCTGGCGAGGGTCCAGCGGAATCTTGCTGAGTCAGCGCTCGCCTCTCTGTCACCTCCCGGCGATTCCAGATGCCGAGACGACGGCGGTGGCTTGGCCCAACCTGGCCACCGCACCTGCGACGAGCCAAAGACAAGAGGTACCAGCCCCAAAAGAGGGACCGGGGACTGCGCAGCATGAGGCCAGCACAGGTATGGGCAGCCCAAGTGTCATGTGTGTGTCACGTCCCCCCCCAGGAGGTGTCACCTCCCTGTGCCTCAGTTTCCCTGTGTCCCCCAGGGATGGGCAGGGGTGACATCTCCTTCCCGCAGGGCCTGGCGCGGCACGGGTGCAGCTGGTCCTGGAGCGGGTGTGCAGCACCCTGCTCGACATGCAGGATAAGCTCAACGAGCTGGACCGGGAGGCAGGGGACGGGGACTGCGGCCACACGCATGCTCGGGCTGCCCGAGGTGGGTGACAGTGGTGGTGGGACACGCACACACACACACACACACACACGATCAGCTGGGGACTTGTGGGGAGAGGGTACCCCAGGTGTCACCTCCCAGGAGTGGGGTCTTCCCTGGGACATCCCTTCTCAGGGAGTGGGAAACCCCAAACTGTTCTCTCCAGTTGGGGAGCGGGATAGGTCCCTGAGCTGCCCCTTCCTGGGGGACAAGGGTGTCCCCCCACCCAAGCTGCCCCTTCCTGGGGGACAGTGTCCACCCCCTCACCAGCTGTCCCTTCTTGGGGGACAGGGGTGTTCCCCCCCCAGCCATCCTTTTTTAGGGGACAGGGTCTCCACACACTGGGAGCCACAACCCCAAAATGTCTCTGTGTCCAGTGACAGCTGCCCCAAGGCATTGCAGGGGGGGTGGGGGGTGTGTGCACATCCCTGCTTGTCCCCAAAAAGGGCAGGGATCCCCCAGGTGACAAGGGTCCCCAAGGCCCCATGGGTCACCCCACCAGCCCCTCCCCGTGGGGCCAAGGGGAGCATCCCAGCCCATTTTCCCCGCAGCCATCCAGGAGTGGGTGCGCGCGGGGCCCCCACCGGCAGCCCCAGCCCAGCTCCTCTCAGCCCTGGCCGACCTGCTGCTGGAGAAGATGGGGGGCTCCTCCGGCGTGGTGAGTGCGGGGTGAGAGGAAATGGGGGGGCTGAGGGATGCAGGTCTTGGGTTTGTCACCCCCGCCACCACCTCTGCAGCGGGGCGATGACAAGACCCGTGTCCCGGCAGCTCTACGGGCTGTTCCTGACGGCGGCCGCCCGGCCCCTGCTCAACCGCAGCGATCTCCCGGCGTGGGCTGACGCCGTGGACGCCGGCATCGAAGCCATGCAGCGGTGAGTGCCGCCGGGCTCCGGGACGACCCCCCCCAAAATCCCTCCACAGCATCCTGCCAACCCCCACCCCCCACCCCCTCCCCTGCATCCTACACAGGTACGGAGGAGCTGCGCCAGGGGACAGGACGATGGTGAGTGCTGGCATCCCAGCAGGGACCACGGGGCAAAGCCACCTTGCTGCCCGCTAGCCACCGGGGTTGCCAGCCTGGCCGCAGCTCTCAACCCTGCCTTTTCCTCCCCCCCCCTCCATCCTCCTCCTTTCTCGCAGCTGGACTCGCTGTGCGCCGCAGCGCGGGCTCTGCACGCCCTGCGCAGCCCCGGCGCAGCCGTGCTGCCGGTGCTGGCCGCCGCCGTGGAGGTATGGGCCAAGAGGGGAACCCGGCAAGGCAAAACCCAGAGCCGGTAGCCCAAAGCCAGGCTGGTAGATTCTAAGAAGGATGTGGGCGGGGGGGTTGCTGACACCCTGTTTTGACCCCGGCAGAGCGCCGAAGCCGCGGCGGAAGCCACCAGGAATATGGAGGCTGCGGCGGGCAGAGCCAGCTACATCGGCTCAGCCCGGCTGCTGCAGCCCGACCCCGGGGCAGTGGCCGTGGCCACCGTGCTGCGGGCCGTGCTGGACGGGCTACGGAGCTGAGGGGTGGGTGCCCCTCGGTCACCCCCTCGCCTCCCTGCAGCTCCAGCAGTAACGGGGGGACGTTGGCACCACGTCCCACGTCCCCCCAATAAAGTTTTGTGATCTCCCCTGCCCTGCTAAGCTGGCTCAGAGCATCCATTCCCAAAAAGGGGTGGGGGGTTGGGGGGGTTGCACCCCATTTCTCTGGGATGTGTCCCCATGTGAAGGGGGAGAGGAGCAGGGATCCAGCAGGTCCTGGCTTCCAGCATGAGCATGACTGCTGGGGAGGAAGGAAGCTGGGCCAGGCACAAGCCTTCCCCATGGGGTTTGGGGAGGGGAAACCACGGGGCTCACATGGCCCCAAGCACGGGGTCTGGAGGAGACTCTGGGAAAGGGACAAAAAAAGCACCAGGGGATGACAAAAAAGCACCAGGGGACAGGGCAGCAGTGCCTGTTCTCCAGCACAGGGCGGCTCCAAGCTGGGGTGAGCAGGGGGACTGGCCAGTGTGAGCCCAGGCTGAGCTCCAGCGGTGGACGGGAGGGTCTGTAGGAGCCAGCAAGGACAAGCCAGGTCCCCAGAGGGGGACACAGCCCCCAGGCACAGTGGCTTGGCTTGGCCAGCACCAGGACCTGCTCCCCAGGCACCCACCTCTCCCGTCCTGGCTCCTGGGCCCCTCCTCATCCCCAGGGATGCAGGTGCAGGAGCGCTACAGAAGCCAGTGTTTTATTATGTGTCGATGAGGGTCCCAGGAAGCCGCTTGGCCGGTCCCCAGCGCCCACGGGGTGGAGGGAGAGGGACAGGCAGCCTGCTGAAGGGCAAGGCACGGTGTGAGGGTCCCCTCCATCCCTGCCACCCTGAGCCAGGCACATTCCCCACCTCCCCCCCACGCAGGAGATGGTCCTGGGGTGGGGGACAGCAGCGCTGCAGGGCTCTGGGGTTGCTCCTTTGGTAGCTTCTGACCTGACAAAGCTCTGACAGCTCCAGCCGCTGCGTTGAGGGATGGCACTGAGGGGAGGGCAACCAGTTTGGCACGGACCAAAGCCCAGGCACGAGAGGCCAACTGGAGCCAGCAGGAGCTGGCATGTGGAAGCATGAGGATGGAAGCAGGAGCATCGCGCTGCAGCTGCCCTCATCCTCCGGAGGCCAATGCCAAGCCACAGAAGGAGACAAAGAGAAGTCCTTGGCGCAACAATGGCTCTGTCAAGCCCGTTCCTCCCACAGGAGGGCAAGGCTGAGAGTGAGGCCGGCATAGCAGGCAGAGAAGCAACGGGGTTCAGAGAGCTCAGGGCTGGCAGCTCCGAGAGGGCAGGAAGAGATCGCGACTGTTGTGTAGGCGTCAGCGCTCGGCGGTGAGCAGGGGCTGTGGGGAAAGCACGGGTGAGCCTGCACCCCTCTGCCCGCCCCCGCCCCGTTCCTCCCCACCCCGGGGACAGCCCAGCCGGGGCTGTGAGGGGAGGCAGGTCGCCCAGCTCGGCTCCCCAAAGCCACCTCATGACCCTGGTGTGTCCCCACAGCGGAGCTGATACCTGGCAAGAGTCCGGGGAGTCAGCGTCAGGGCGCTTCCAGCTCGGCCTGGCCAGGGCACCCAGCACCAGCACCCCAAAGAGGAGGATCAGGAGCCCCAGCGTGTTAGCAAAGACAGCCTCAGCAGGCAGGCGCTTGTACTCTGTCGTCCCGTTCTTCCTTGGGAGGAGAGAGACCAAGAGCTTCCCTGGATGTGCCCAGCCTTCCCCTAAACCCCCACAACCCCGTACCCACCCTGCAGCAGGAGCCAGACAGGTTAACCGCGCACCTGAGAGGGGGAATCGCTCACTTCCCTTCGCTGCCCCACACTCGGTTTCACTTGATGCCACTTCTGGCACCGAGAGACGACGAGCAGCCCAAATCCTCCCTCCCTACAAGGGCTCTCCCCACGCCCGCTGTGATGCTCACAGGCTGAAGAAAAGCTTCTCGTTGATGCCCGACAGACACGAAGCCACCGACAGCATGAGGATGGTGGAACCAAAGAAGATGTGGACGGGTTTGTAGAGAGCACGGAGCCAGGCAGGAGCCCAGGGCAGCAGGAAGGCGCTGAAGCCGGCCAGCCACTGCAGAAAGGGGAGGTGAGGGCGAGGGGTACAGGGGGGGCTGGGGTGTGGAGGGGCTGGGGCAGCACTCACCTGGCAGGAGAAGAGCAGCACGGTGACCAGCCCCAGCCAGCTGTGCAGCGAGTACATGTTGGGCGTCCCGTTGTTGTTGTGGAAGCGAAAAACGGCCGCTAGCCCCAACACGGCTAAGCCAAAGGCTACCAGGGCTAGCATGCCGTGAAGCACCTTCCAGGGGAGTTTGGGGCCGCTCCAAGTGGGGGGCAGGCGGTACACCAAAGCCGCTGTTGGGCGAAAGGGTCAGGGAGGAACCGCGCCGGGGCCACGCCGCGCCGCAAGCCCCGCTCACCTGCGCCGTACAGCACCACCATGCCCATCACCATCAGCACTGGGTGCCAGTTGAACGTCCGGACGCTGCCATCCAAGGCGAAGCCCCCGCGCCAGTACTGGCACCAGGCGCTGACGAAAGCCACGCAGACGAAGCCCAGCCCGCCCAGGAGGAGGCAAAAAGGCAGGAAAGGGAGATCCGGCATCTCTGCGACGGGATGGCAGCACCTGGGGAAGAGCGAGACGCCCGTTCAGCTTCTTGTCGGGGATCTCCACCCGCACCAGTTCTCGCTGACACCCCCAGGGAGGAGCCAGGACCAAAAGGGGAACCAGGCACCCCGGGGTGGGCCGGCCCTGGCCCAGCTGCTGCTTGCTCAGGGAAAGATGCCAAGTCTGGAACCGGCCAGCTGGGATCATGCAGGGTGAAACCAGTCCTGGAGAAGCCAGCTTCCCCAGTGCCATGCCTGGGAGACAGCAGCAAGGACCTCACGGGGGGAGCAGATGTCTCCTGTAACCCCACATCCCCCCTCCCCTGGCACCCACAGCCCCCCCTGCTTCATTGTCCCCATGAACCCACTGATTCAATCCGCCCAGCACCCTCAAACCTGCACCCCAGCCCCCCATTCCACCTCCCCACTCCCCTCTCAACCCCCCCCTCAGCACCTTGTGCCCGCCCCTCTCCCCCCAGCTGCACCCACAGCACAGGGCTCACCCCAGCTGGGTGGTGAGCAGGTGCTCCTGCACCCCCTGACCCAGACCCTGGCAGCCCCAGCACCCCTGCTCCCTCCTGCCCAGCCTGCACCAGCCCTCACCCCTCCTCTGCTCCACAGGAATTGGGGGGCACCCACTGGCAATAACCCCCCACCCCTTATCCTGCTTGGGCTAGAGAGCGGGACCAGGAAAATCCGGCCCTCAGGGTGCTGCCCTCAGCCCATGGGGCTGGACTGGCAGAAGCAGGGCTGTGCTCATTTGCCTGGTGATTTGCATCTGCCTCCAGAAATAGGTATTTACGTCTCCTCCTGGGGTAGGGACGCACACACACACACACACACACGCGCACACACAGTCCTGTCCCCCGCCAGCTCACCCGTCCCACGGGACTCTGAGGCAGGAGGTGGGTGGGAGGCAGCGCAGCGTGGGGATCACGAGCTCAGCCACCCACTTGCTCCGAAGAGCTGGCATTGCTCGCCATGGCGCTGAGCAGCCCCACAGCTCCCCCAAAGCCTGGGTCCCCATGATTCCCCCAAAGCCCGGTGACATGGGGCCTGGCCCCATGGCTCCCCCAAATCCTGGGTCCCCACAGCTCCCCCAAAGCTTGGGTCCCTATGACTCCCCAAAGCCTGGCAAGGTGGGGTCTGGCCCCATAGCTCCCCCAAATCCCCACGACTCCCTTAAATCCTGGGTCCTCATGGCTCCACCAGGCCTAGCCCCACAACTCTCTCAAAGCCAGGGTCCCCACAGTTCCCCAAAGCGTGGTGACATGAGACCTGGCTCCATGGCTTCCCCAAATCCTGGGTCCCCACAGCTTCCCCAAGCCTGGGGACGTGGGGCCTGGCCCCACAGCCGGGACACCGCAGCTTCTCTAGACCTGGTAACACCGGGCCCCGCACCGCGGCTCCCCCAACACCGGGAAGACGGGGCCCTGCCCTACGGTTCCCCCGGGCCTGGGGACACGGGGCCCGGCTCCGAGGCTCCCCCAAACCCGGAACACAGGGCTCTGCGGATACTCCCGCCCCTGGGAACACGAAGGTCGGCCCCACAACTCCCCCGGCCCCGGGGCCGGGGCCGTACCTCAGCCCCGCCCGCCGCCCCCCGGGCCCCGCGGCCGCCTCCATCTTGGACGGCGCTGCTCTGGCCGCTCGTCTCGCTGGTGGCTCCCGCCAACCCGCCCTCCCGGACGGAGCCACCAGCGAGAGCGGTGGGCTAGAGCGGCCCCGGACGCACTTCCTCCCGCCTCGCTGGTTGCCGTGGAGACGGAAGATGGCGGCCGCAGGTCAGCGCTCGGCCGCTCCCGGGTTGCGGAGGGGGGGGGGACGCGGCGTGGACCACCGGCTCCTGCAACCCCCCCCGCGATTATCGGTGCACCGGGGGAAGGCAGGGGATCGGCCCCGGGGAGGCAGGGCCTTGGGGGGAACCCCGGTGGGACCACGGCTTCTTAGGGACTGGGGATGGGGGGGGCTTCTTGAGGACACAAAGGCACCAAGGGCAGGGAGAGGAGGACCGTGTGGGGGCTGCGTGAAGGGGACGTGGGTCCCCCCTGTTCCCCCCTCCATGTCCAGCCCTGTGGTTTCCTTTCAGAGGAGGCAGGCCTCTTGCCAAAACACGGGGGAACACCCCCCACCTCCCCCCCCCCCCCCCCCTTCATTCTCCTGGACCCCCATCCATCTCAGCACTGCCTTACCTCCCTCGGTGTCACGGGTCCCGGCCCGGCTTTCAGCTCTACCCCCTCCCTTCTCCCCACACAGCCCAGTTCCTCTGCTGTGGCCCCATCCCCTCCCTGACCAGGCTGCCCCAGGCAGGCTGTGCTGTCTCGGGGTGGGGTGAAGCAAAGCGACGCTGCGACCCAGCCTGCCCAAACCTGCCCCCGTAGCGTGGCCTGCTCAGCACTGCCCATGCAGTTTTAGGATTTGTCCAGCATGAGAGGTGTGAATAAAACCTGCCTGGGTGCTGCTCCTGGGGACTCGCATGTCTCCCTCATCCCTGTATTTTTTCACATCTGTTTCCTGAGATCTGGGATCCCCAGGACTCACACATCTCCCTCACTCCCATACTTCTTCACATCTGTTTCCTGAGCTGTGGAGGGGAAGCTGTGAGGCTGGAAGGTGGGAGGGAGAGACCAAACCTGAGCCCGCTGCCTGTGAGAGGAGAGGGGAAGCAGCTTATCTGTGAGACGAGGAGCACAGCTCTGGCGTGCTAGAAGCTGGCAGGAGCTGCCGTTGCTTTGACCCTTCCTTTAGGTTTCCTGGAGGAAAAGAGCTGGTTTGGGAGGTGCAGGGAGGGGTGCATCCTACCCTGCCAAACAAAACCTCCTCTCCCTTCTCCAGGTCCCATAGGGAGTGGCAGTGCTGAGCGCCTCAGCTCCGGACCGTGAGCTGGGGATGCCGGGGCTGAAGGCTCCAACCCCCGGCGAAGGAAGATGCTCCAGACCAGCAACTACAGCCTGGTGCTGTTCCTGCAGTTCCTCCTGCTTTTCTATGACCTCTTTGTCAACTCCTTCTCTGAGCTGCTTTGCACGGCCCCCGCTGTCCAGCTCGTCCTCTTCATGTGAGTGCCTAGGGCAGGCGTAGCAGGCAGCACAGCGGGGCAGGAGGGCTGGGGGGATTCTCACCACATCTCTCTCCTCCTGCAGCATTCAGGACATTGCCATTCTCTTCAACGTCATCATCATCTTCCTCATGTTCTTCAACACCTTCGTCTTCCAGGCTGGACTGGTCAACCTCCTTTTCCACAAGTTTAAGGGAACCATCCTGCTGTCGGCGACCTACCTGGCGCTCAGCATCTCCTTCCATGTCTGGGTTATGGTAGGACAGTTTGGTGTCCCCCTGCAATTCCCTGTGCAACCTCCCCCTCCTGCTTAGGGAAGGAACCTGCCCCATCCCAACCCCTTCCCTAAGGGCTGAGACCTGCCAGAAAAATCCTGTTTCCCCAGGGGAAACGGCTCCCACACTGGGGTAATCCCTGCTGAAGTCGGTGACAGCAGTTCCTGTTTTACCTGGGATTAATCCCCAGCAAACGCCAGTGCTCAGAGCCTGGGGGCAGCCCCCTCCCTGCTGGCATCGAGCAGTGCCGAGGGCTGGTGGGGGCCCTGGCTCTGTCCTGGCAACGTTTTCCCCTTCTCCCCACCGACTAAACCTCCCCTGGCCCCTGGGTGCCCTCCTCCATCGGGTTCTCATCCCCTCTTCCAGCCTCTGAGCGAGGGTCCGTTCCTACCCTGCTCCCCTGGGGCAGGGGGGAAGCATTTTGAGGTGGGCTGGGGGCCGCCCTGGTGCTGCCCACGCCATCCGGGCAGGGGATTGACAGGGATTTGCGGAGATCTGAAGGCTGAAGCTAGAACAGGACCCGGCTCGCTGGCTAAATCCCCTGAGCTGCTTAACCTTTGGGCTGGGGAGCTGCTGAGGGGAGCCGGAGGTGCGGGGTGCTGCCCCCCAAACTAACGCAGGGGTTATTCTCAGCTTCTGTCTGTCTGTCTTCCTCAGAACCTGCGGTGGCGAGACTCCGGCCGCTTTGTGTGGACCGAAGGCTTGCAGACCCTTTTTGTTTTCCAGAGGCTGGGTAAGAGCTTGTGGTGATTGCAGGATCCCTGCTGGAGTCCTGCCCTTTTTGGGGGGAGCCTGTGGGGGCCCTCCCTCACCCCCCATCCCTCCCACAGCGGCCGTGCTCTACTGTTACTTCTACAAGAGGACGGCGGTACACCTGGGCGACCCCCTCTTCTACCAGGACTCGCTCTGGCTGCGCAAGGAGTTCGCCCAGTTCCGTGGCTGATGGCTCCCCTCGGGCTCTGGGTGACCCACCGGCTGCCCCCTCAGCTCCCGCCGTCTCACAGCCCTGTTCCGCCTCGGCCATCCTCCTCCTCTTCCTCCCCCAGGGGGGAACCAGGCGCTAGCACAGCTCGTGCGGAGTCGGCGGAAGGCTCATGCTGTGTCTCAGCGCCACAGTCCCCGCTGGGACTTGAGGTTTTTTTGTAAACACTGAAGAAATAAATTGGCTGCGTTTTCCAGAGGCTGCCTGGTGTCTGTGCCCCACGCCAACCCCCCCCCGGCTTTTTTCTCCCATCCCAGTAGGCCTCAATCAGATCAGCGCTGCCCTTGCAGCCACGGAAAAAGGCTGTTCCCACCTTGCAGTTCGGCCCAACGTAGGAACGGAGGGGGTGCAGGTAGAATTGGGGGAGCAGCCGGGGCTCCCCGAAACCTTTCGGCCGGCCGCGGGCCTCGAACCCGCGGTTCAGGGGCTTAGTCCTCCCAAACCATAGAGAGAGTGGAGAGAGCGGCCGGGGAGGTGCTTTCCCGCCCAGCGCTGCCGTGGAGGCGGCGGCGGTTCCCATGGAGATGGAAGATGGCGCCCAGGAGTGAGTGAGGGGCCGCGATGGGCCGCGGGGCCAGGACCTGGGGAAGGGGACGGGGGGCAGCGGGGCTTGAGGTGGGGCCGGGAGAGGGTCAAAACGCGGCGGGGGGTCGGTCTCGGGAAGCGGGGTTCAGCGGGGCGGGGGGGGGCCGGTCCGTGCCATCCCCCGCCCCCCCCCGCCTCACACCCACAGGCCGCCAGCGCTCCTCGGCGCCGCTGCAGGTCCTGCTTTTCCTCAACGGGTGGTACAGCGCTACCTACTTCCTCTTGGAAGCCTTCGTCTTCGTCTACAAAGGTGAGACCCCTCTCACTTTGACGCCCCGCCCGCCAAAGGGCAGCCACAGCCCCCCCCCCCGGGGTGTGGGTGCAGACCCTGAGGTTGGGCCCGCAGTGCTGCTGCTGCCGTACCCCTTCACCAACCTGGTGCTGGACGTGGTGTTGCTCTTCCTCTACCTTGGCACTGAGGCCACCCGCATCTTCTTTGGTAAGTCCTGAGGACGGCAAGATAATGGTGGGGGCCCCCGGGGGTGACACAAGGCTCCATATCCATCCCCCCCCCTCACATATTCCCCAGTGTGACACCAGGCTCCAGATCCCCCCTACAACCCCAAAACTGCTGGGTGGTGCCATTTAAAGCATCCCCCCCACTGCAGAGACCTGGCCCTGTGGGGGGTCACCCCCCTAAACCACATTTCCCCTCCGCCAGGGTCCAAGGGCAACCTGTGCCAGCGGAAAGTGCCGCTCTCCATCAGCCTGGCCCTGACCGTCCCGGCGGCTGTGATGGCGGCCTATTACCTGCTGCTGCAGACCTACGCCCTGCGCCTGGAAGCCATCCTCAATGCCATCCTCCTCCTCTTCTATGCTGTGGAGCTGCTGCTGGGTGTCCTCGCACTGGTCTCCTTCTCCAGGTAAAGGCTACGGGTGGTGTGGTTTGAGCCTGCGTGGCAGCCGAACACCATGCAGCCACTTTCTCCCCCTTCTCTTCCAGCAATGAGAAGGGACAGATGAGCCAGGCTTGTGGTTAGAGATAGGACCGGGAGGGGGAAATCACCCTTTATGGTCACGAGGAAAAGGCAGACTCGTTAGCGGAGGCAAAAAAACAACATACATTTATTACAGACACTAACAACACGTAACAGAGTAGGACAGTGAAGTGAGAAGCATTGCCACATCTTGAGAACACCTTCCCCCCACCCCTCCCTTCTTCCCAGGCTCAGCTCTGCTCCCGATATCTCTACCTCCTCTCCCAGCGGCGCAGGGGCAGGGAACGGGGGGTGCAGTCAGTGCTGCCACTTTCTCCATCTTCGGTGGGGGGAGCTTCTGGAACTTCTCCCCCTGCTCCAGCATGGTTCCCCTCTCACAGCAGACAGTCTTCCACAAACTTTTCTCTGACATGAGTCCCTCCCATGGGCCGCAGTGTTCCCCACACTGCTCCGTCATGGGTCACTAACTTTCTCCAACTGGATTCCCTCCCACGGCTGCAGCCGTTCCCGAGCTGCTCCGGCGTGGGACGCCCCCCCATGCTGCAATCCTCCCAGCGCTGAATTACAGCAGTGGGGCTACCTTTTCCCACAAGATCCTGGCCTCCTTCGGGCACAGCCTCTTGATCATCAAGGTGAAAAACACAGGCCATAAATCAGTGTCTGCTCCACCGTAGATCTTCATGGGTGGCAGGGGGGGGCCGTCCTGCCGTCTTACCACAGGATACACGGGGGGTCTCTGCTCCAGCACACCTCCCCCCCTCCTTTCTTCCTCTCTTCTCCCACTGACCTTGGTGTTCACGAAGCTGCCACAACTCCTCCTCACAAGTCCCACTCCTCTTCACCACATCCCTTCTTAAATACGTTATTGCAGAAGCGCAGCTGATGGGCTCAGTTTTCAAGCAGAGGTGGAGCTGTCTTGAAGCTGGGGGAGCTTTGAGAAGCTTCTCACAGGGGGCCACCCCTATAGCCCCCTCCCCTGATACCAAACTCCCCCCCCACTCACTCAAACCCAGAACATCAGGGAAGCTGGGTGACAACCAGGGCGCTGCTGGAACCGGTGTGCGGTGAGCTGCCGGGCCAGTTCAGCACCAACACATCCCCATTTTCTTCCCTCCTCCGCAGCGTGGATTCATACTGAAGCCTCACCACGCCAAAGGACCCGGCCCAGAGCCACACAGGTACGCGAGGCAGCGGGGAGCCAGCAGCATTCCCCATCCAAAATAGGGTGGTGGGGGGGTGTTTGCACCCCGTTTTGCCCACAGCACCCACGAACGACCCGCCAGGCAGCACCCAACCCGCTGCCAGCCAGAGCTTGCAACACGCAGGGCAGTTCGAGGTACAGAGAATCATTATTATTTTTTTCTACTGCCTTCTCAAAATAATTCACTATTTTGCAATAAATATTTATTTTTACCTGGTGCCTGGGCACATGGCTTCCCCCCCAGGGTAGCGTGAAGCGCTCGGGAGCTTCCAGCACCACACTGCTGCCTGAACCACCTCGGGGGGGGGGGAGGCACAAAAGCCCCTCAGAAGTGGCAGAGGATGGGCGAGGGGCAGCGGGCACAGAACGACTAAAAGCCCCCAAGTGCTGCTCTTCCCTCCCAGAGTGACTCTAAAAACCTTCCCAACCCCCCCTCTTTACCTCAAAGACCATCGTAGGGAGGAAATGTGACAGAAGAGCCCTACAGCACCATATAAAAGATTGACAACGTCATCAAGTTTATTACACAATTTCCAACCTATCAGAAAGACAAACAAATCTAGTCACTGCGAGCAGGAGGGGCAGCGCCTCGCTGGGTGGTTAATAGGGGTTTGCTCTGCACTTTTCCCCACTATTTGGAAAGAAACTAAAAATTTGTGTCGTTAAGTAAAAAAACAGAACTCTCCCACCAAGCGCTCCCCCCTCCCCGGCACTCACCCATTAAGCTGGCACCTCATGGTACTTTACAAGATTTTTTTTTTTTTTTTTTTTTTTTTGTTTGTGTATCATTTCAACCTAAAAAGACCTCTGGAGCCAGATTGCTCCTGTCCAGCAACAGCTCGGAGGGTAATGCCACCTTGTCCGGCAGCCCTGGGGACTGTCACCCGCCCTGGAAGTCACCCTGTGTCTCCTCAGCTCACCCCGACCACCCCCACCCCCCCGGGGCTCACTCTCTCCTGCTGGAGGGGGTCTCGCAGTCCCCTTGAGCACAGAACCCCCCCCTCAAATCACCGCACTACCTGTTAGGAAAGGCTGGTTGGGGGACACAGGGCCACAGCTGAAAAAGGGAGAGCACCCACGGGGGACAGGCGGTCCCCGAGGGGAGCTGGATGGGGGTGCAGGGAAGGTGGGGGGGGGGAGGGTCACAGCCTGCCCTGCCTCCTCCCCTTCCTCTAAAACAAGGAAGGTGCTGCGGGAGAGGCTGGTCCCTGCCGGCGCAGCTGGTTGGGGTGGTGGCAACACTGGTGGGGCAGAGGGAAGGGGACCCCCGTTACAGGGAGGGGGGTGGGGACAGGAGGAGCGTGGCACAGCGTCCTGTGGGACAGGAGTGTCCCCAGACAAGGCGAGGGGATGGGTACGTGGCAGACGACCCCAGCGCCGCTTCCAGCCAAGGCAGGCGCCTCCAAACTGAAGGGTCCATGTGTCCCCCCCCCCGGCTCCCAGAGAGGAAACGGCTCACAAACCTCCCTCCGTGGAGATAAAAAAAAAAAAAAAAAAAAAAAAAAAAAAAGAAAAGCACCATTTCTCTTTGGGTCCGAGTGTCCGTGGAGCAGAGCGGGCTGGCCTGGGGTGCAGGCGTTCCCCAGCTCCCCGCCTCTCTCCCGGGAAGCGGTGAGTGCCGGCAAGGGCTCAGGCCCCCCAAGGCCACGAGGTGTCGGTGGGAATCCCGCCGGGAAGCGGCACGGCTTTCCTCGGGCGCCCGGAGAGAGCTGGGGGGTGGCAGGGAAGGGATGAAGGGCAGGGAGGGTGGTGGAGCGGCCTCGGTCACGTAGTCCTGGTCGAGGTGAGGAGATACGAGTCCATTAAAAACCACTTAACTGCCACATTCCTGAGGGGAGAGAGGAGAGGAGCAGTCAGAGCAGCGCCGAGCAGCCTTCTCAGCCCTCGCTCGAGGCAGGAACCCCGAGGCAGCTCACCTGTCTCAGTGGTGCCGGTCCCTCTCTCTGTCCCTGTCCCGATGTCGCTCGTGCTCCCGGTTCCGCTCCTGGAAATAGTCCTCGTGTCGATCCTCGCTGTGAAGCAGGTCCCGGTGCCGCCGGCTGCTTTCGCGGGACCGGCTGGGAGAGCGCTCCCGAGATCGGTGTCTTTTCCTAAGCCAAAAAAAAAACCAAAAAAAAACCACCACACCAAAGCTTTTGGTCACCTCAAAGGAGGATCTTGCTGGGGTGGGGGGGACAGAGCAAAGCCTTAAAACAGGGTGCAACAATGAGCCCCGAGAGCCAGCGGTACCTGGAGGAGCTGCTGCTGGCGCCCGTGCTGTAGGACTTGGCTTCAATGCCGTGCAGACAGTCTTTGAGGGAGGAGAGGAGGACGCGGCACCGCTCGTCGTTAGCGACGCGTGACTGCTTGATGACGGCGATGGCCGTGAGGAGAGTCTCGATGGCGTCGCTGTAATCACCTGGGGAAAAAGGGGGGGGAAATAGAGCTGAGGGACCTGCCGGGGGGGGGGGGGGAACAGGGGGACATGATGGCAGTGGGACACAGTCACCGTTACCTGCGCTGGCACCGGACACTGCCTTGGAAATGGCGCTGCTGGAAATCGCTCGGTTCCTGTTCATGATCTCCTCAAACTCCCCTTCGCTCACAGGGGGTGGCGGTGGGCCAAGCTCCCGGCTGCGTAAGAGGCACATGTTGAGGGGGGTGTGTGTGTGTCAGCATAGCCCTGTGTGTGTGTGTGTCGTCGCCCCCCCCCCCGTTTGGTACCCCCACCCCATCTCACCTGCTGTGGTTGTAGGGAGCCATGGCCTTGCCGTAGGTGTCCGGTGGAGGACCCAGAGCCGCGTTGGGTGGGGGGAAGAAGGCAGGGTTGAGGTGCAGGGCTGGGGGGACAGCCCCCGGGGGTGGCACAGCCAGGTGGGGGGGCAGTCGAGGCGGCGGGGGCATGAGATGCTGATAGTGGATGCCGGGCGGAGGCGGGGGGACACCGAAGCCGGAGGAAAGGGGAGGTGGGGGAGGCATGGGAGGTGGGGGGAGCCCCATGAGGGGCAGAGCGGCGGGGGGGCGGTTGAAAAAAGGCAGGACGGAGGGGGGTTTCTCCACGCGGGCAGGCGGCAAGGCGTTCTCCGTCGGCGTGGCGCGGCCGTCCACCGAATCCACAGAGTCTCGGGAGTGAGCCCGCGGCGGCACACCTGCAAGAGACACGGGAAAGAGCCATGAGGCGTGGCCGGAGGAGAGCCTGCAGATCTCGGAGACCTCCTCCTCCTCCTCCTCCTCCTCTTCCTCCCCACCCGCAGCAACCAGCGCGAGGACCGTCCTTCTCCCGCAGCCCCAGGAGGTCCGGCCTCAGGAGAGCTCGAGGTGCTCAGAGAAAGATCCAGCCAGCCAAACGTAGCCTCCGCTTCCACATGCCTCCAAGAAGGCACCAGCTCTCCAGCAAGAGCCCGGGCACACTCACTCCGGGCCAGTGGGGCTCTGCAGATGCCACCGAGCAAGCGGGTTACAGGGACAGAAAGCCAAAAGCCACAAGAAACGGTGAGAGATCCCCAGCAGAGAGGTCGCTGGGTCCCCGAAGATATTAAATGACCCAGAGAGCCTGCAATCCGCGCACGGGCTCAGAAAGGCCCGAGCGTGGAGGAACACGAGGGGACAGGACCCAAGTGCCGACAGCAACGGAGCTGCTGGAGAAAGGAAAACTCGGCGCCAGTCTGGCCTCAAAGAGAGGGACAGGAACCCTTGTTGTGTCCAAAGAGGCTTCAAGGATGAGACAGGAGAGGTAATGACAGAGGACTGCCTCTGCCCAGGCCTTGCTGCTCCAACAGCCGTCAAGCGGAGCACCGTTCGGGCACCGGTGGTCCCGAGCCGGCGGCAAGGGTTCCCGCCGATGGCAAAGCCCCCGGGGGGCAGCCCCAAAGTCAGCCTCCCTGTGCCCAGCCGGGCGAGAGAGGAGGGAACACACCCTGCTCCACCGAAGCGCGAGGGCAGGTCGGGACCTGGTCTAACAGCGCCCAGCGCCGCCAAGCAGCGGATCACGGCGGGCACTGGAGCTGAAGGGAGGGTGCGAAGGTCAGGGCTATCCCACTGCAACTCGGCTGGGGCGCTTAGAAAGAAGGGCTTTTCCTTGCGTGAAATGGGCCACGGGATCTACAATGACCACAGCTGGTCAAGACCTCCTCAAAACGCTCCTGTCAAGACAGTCCCTGCGGTTCCGCAGAGCCCCCCGGCACGGGGCTGGGGCGTCACATCGCTGCGGAGTGAGGCGAGGACCACCTATTGCCATTGTAGAAAGCCCACGGCCAGGCCCCAGCTGGAATATTGCGTCCAGTGTTGGGCACCTTACCTCCGCAGGGATGGACAAATTCTGGAGGAGATCCAGAGAAGAGCTACTAATAGATATGGAGGGTCTTAGCTATGTTGATAGGCTGAAGAGCTTAAGCCCATTCAGTTTGGAGAGGAGGAGGAGGAGGCTACGAGGGATCTTCGCAGTGTGTGAGCACCTAAAAGGGGATCATAAAGACTTGGGTCAGGATCTAATCAGACTCAGCAGCAACAGGAAACAACCCCCAGAGACTCCTGGCAGCATCCCCCCCAACCCCGAGGTCTCGGTGGGTCGGCCCTGACAGCTCTGCTGGGGATCTGCGGGGCCCACGGGAGATGCCGCGCAGCACGGAGGTTTCCCCCCCGACCCATGGCGTGCCTTCGCCTCACTCACGTTTGCGAGCCTGCGCCTCGAACTGTGACAGGTTCTGTCGGGTTGCCAGCCTCACCTCCACCTTATCCCCATTGAGGATTTTGCCCGGCAGGAGCTCCAAGAGTTTGTGAACCGAGTTCTCAGAGGCGACCACCACCTCTGCGTACCTGCGGGAAAATCCGGCGGTCAGCCAGAGAGAGCCAGCCCCAGGCAGGTCCCCCCCGGCCCCAGGAGGGGGTAGGGACCCTCTGTGACCCCTCCCTGGGGCTCCATCGCCGGCATTCCCAACACATCCCACTGCCTTTCCCAGCAGCTGAACCCAGTCTGGTGTTACATCTCCCCTCCTCCCTTTCCCATATCGTTTAGGAGTCTCTGCTTTACCACCCCAGCTCCAGGCGGGCTGCGCATCACCTGTGCCAGCTAGGAATAAACACCGGTTGTCCCCTCAATGCCCCCCAAACACAGAGGACGTGGCCGTTGAGGACCTGGCTCCCCCATTCCCCCACGTTCCCCCCTCTCCTCTCACCCTTTTGACTGGCCATTGGCTCGGTTCTCTGCGAATTTCAGCTCCACCACGTCATAGACACCAACCGAACGGATGGTCTGGATGAGCTGCTGGTCAGTCGTCCACTGAAGGGAAGAGGGGAGAGGTCAGTGTCAGCTCACGCAACCCTTTGCAAGGCCCTGGTGCCCCCGGGCTCAGTGCTCAGTGAGGGGGGACTGGGACAGGGTACTTGAGTACAGAGACCCTACAGGGAGTTTAAAAATCAACCTTGAGGCTGAAACGGGCCCAGGACACGGCTATGAGAGATCACTCTGCACTCTGGACAAGACAGAGCTTTCCCAGAACTTTCCCTGTATCCTGCACCAGAAGGGGACACCCCTGCACAGCCCCAAGGAGGTAGAGCCAGCAGCCAGTGGGGCACTACAGCCACTGGTCACCTGCCCCTCAAAGCTACGAATCCCTTTTCCCTGAGGACCATGAGGTCAAGCCCAGCTCACAACGCAGTTTGAGACACTGGGTCAGCGCAGACTGAGGAGGAACAGCACTCCTAAAGAGCCCCGCAGCCCCTCAGGGGGTTGCTCTGGAGGTCCCCCTATCTGTGTACACACCACAGGAGACCCAAAATGCTCACACAGGTGATCTGGAGATCCGCCCCACCCCCACGCAAGCACAGCCAGGCAGTGATCCCACTCACCCAGGAGAAGCTGCCCACGTAGACGGCAGCTCTCTTGTTGCGCAGCCCGCTGTACGTGTACAGGATGGCGGGAGATTTGCTGTTGGGTTTGGGGGACGGCTCCTGGCGGATCTCCGGGGGTGCCTCCGAGCTGCTGGTGCGGCTTTCGGGGGGCTGCGAGCTGGCTGCTAGCACGTCGTCGTACAGATCCATCTGATCAGCATTACTGAACTCAGAGTCCTGCGAGAGGAGACACCGTGAGCACCTCGGCAGAGGGGAGATCCCGGAGCGGGGTGAAACCGTAGCTCGGAAAGGGACCTGTGGGCTGTGAAGAGCCTAAACGGGGGCTCTGGAGGACTGTCCCATTCTGCTGGCATCCTCCCACACCACCCTCCACCCAGCAGAAACCAACCACCAACCACCCCAGCAGACATTTAAAAGTCACCTCACGGTGCGGCTCTGCCGCAGGTGCCCCGCTGTGCCGGGGGGCTGCGGAGGAACTTGCGGAACCTCCTTTGCGGTTTGCAAACCAGTCGCCCCAATTCGCCGAGCGCCAGCATGCCCGCGCTCTTCTGAGGCAGCACGAGCCGAGTTCCAAAGGTTTAAGCACCCAAACCACTTGTCTTGGGTCCGCTCACAGTTAGGTGGTGGTGAATCACTGCCACGAACGAAACCAGGGCTCTCACAAGCCGGCTCCTCATGCCTGGAGCCCTGTCCCCTCCCCTCGGTGACATGCCGCCGGGGTGCGTGTCCTCTTTCAGCACTTTTTTTTGCAACAACTCCCCACGCTTCCCGGCCCAGCAGACCCCTCTCAGCACCACGCCACTCTTCCCTGCTATTCCACTGCCCTGCCAAAACACTCCGCGTCTTAAATTTCCGACCACCCCTCCCCTCTGAGATCCACCACAGCATCCACTCTTCCTCCCGGGCAATGTGGAAATCCCTCTCGCGCGTCCCAGCGTTAACAGAAACCCCACAGCACAGGGGATCAACATCTCAGCAACAAGGATTACCAGTGTCCCAAAGATGGGGCGATGGGCTCTGCTTTGCAATGCTTGGCATAACCCTGGAGCGTTTTGACACATAAGGAGGTGGAGAAAAATACTCCAGGAAGCAGAACCACAAGGCTTCACCCCACTGGTGACCAGCACTGGCTTGATTTTTCCTCCCCGCTAACTTGAAGCCTTTTGCTTTTTCATCCGCCCCTCTGCTGAGCGCCAGCCCACACCTCACACGAGCAGAGGATCAGCTTGTGAGGATGTCACCCGCCCCGAGCACCGGGGCAAGACGCGACTTGCTGCTCCGGGAGGCCACCGGGAAGCAGCTCGCCTTTCGTAAGTGCGTGAGGGCAAGAGTTCAGCGGTGGAAAACCAAACCGCCTTCAACAGACGAGCCTCTCGGCAGGCACACGCTTCAAAACAAGTCCAGCCTGGAGGAGGTGGGGGGGGGGGGAGGTTACACACCTGCCCGGGATACGCCATGGCTAGCTCCCTCATTTTTGGGCCGGCAGAGCCATCTTCAGGGTAGGAGCTCCGCGCCGTCTGCATGCACAGATGCACACAGCTCCCCTCCCCTCGGCAGCGCAGCCTTTCACGGCATGAACCAGCCGCCGAGGAAGCTCGGGAGCTGTGAACTCAAGTGTCCTAGATCTGCCTTCCAATTCCCACTCTGTTCCGGGCTATATTTAATTTAGAGTGTACAGCGAGTGCTGTGTTTACTACGGATCTTCAGACTAATTGCTCGCCCGGATTCAGCGTGCGCTGAGCATCATTTGGTGCTACAAATTACTACGTTCGTATCTGTCCCACAGGAGCAGCGCACAGGTCCTGTGCAGCACAAAAATAACGGAGGCACTGCTCCCAAATTTTTAATTCCAGAACTTCAAAAGCAGTTCAGACAACATCATCTGCTAGAGATAGCGCGAGGTGGTTAAATCCCCTACACTGATGCTCAGGGAACTGCACGCATAAAACACGGCCCTTTGTGAGCTCAGGGGAGAGGTGGGAAGGGTGCTCAGCACACAGCTTTCAAAAGGTCACAGAAATATAAAACCCAAACCATTTTTCCCCAGACGCTCTTCTTGACAGCAGTGTCCATTTCTAAGGCAAGCCGTAATTTTTGCATCCGGCTATTTCAGTTGCGGAGCTGATAAAAAAGGTTACGAGAATTTGAGCAGGGTGCAGTATTTTTGTACTCATTCTCAAAACAGCTCAACTGTTTGTTTAATCCGCCTCCCACACTCCTACCTCCACCAAGTGCCTTTGGACACGGCCCAAGGCTGGAAGATTTCTGCCTGAAAGTTTCAGAAACTTGAAAATAAAAATAGAGGGGGGGCAGAGCTAGAGGAGATATTGCTCGGAAGCCCTCACTTATGCTACTTAAGGGATACTTCAGCTTGGGAGTTTTTGGAGACCCTCTGGGATCTCTAAAAAGGCTCTCCTTTAAAAACTAACAGCTTGATGAGGGGGTGGTGTAGAAGTACTCACAGTCCAAGCGCTCCCAGACCACTCCGCTGGTCTTTGCCATCGCCGTCGCGCTGAATTTGGAGCCCGTCGCTCAAAACACGTGGTACTGGGAAGTTTCCTGCATCACCCACCGCCCCACCGGCTGCAACACCTTCACCACCGTTCAGACCCCGACACAGCCAACGCACCCCGAATCCCCACATGACACCCCGAGAGGTGCAGGGGGAGGAGGCGGCCGGGCACTGTTGGCAGGAATCGCCACGTGTGCTGCGGGATTCGGGAACACGGGGCAGCCAGGGCACCTTCCTGCCGCGCTTTGCTCCCACGTGGGCAGATCAACTCTGGTTAATGAGACGCTGGAGCCGACGACCTTGATAATCACTTCCAGCTTTAAGAAGCTTCCACCTCCTTGGCCGTGTCAAAGATCTTTTGTGTACCGTCCCTCAAACCCTCCAGTTCTATCTTCCCACGCTGCACAGCCAGGCTTGCTCCATCCTCCTCTCAACGCTGCTTAACTTCTTTACTCCCAAAGACCCCTGAGACCAGATCTGACCCGTCAGAGACCCTCTCAGCTCCCCAGCACGTCAACTCAAGCCACTCTTTTCATCACCCTTTGTGCTCCAGGCCTGCCGGGGGCTGAGCCTTCACAGGAATGCCTGTCTGGACAGGGCCGGCTCCGCAGAGTGCCTGGGAAGCAGCAGCAGATTTCTCCTGTTAAGTCCCCCCACCTGCTTGTTGTTTCATCGGTTGACCTCCGAAGACGTTATGGACTTTCCAACTCACACATGCCAACGTCACAGCTCTCCTCCAGACAGAGGATACCACATCCACTTTCCCCGTTTCCCTTTGGTGTTCAGAGGAATCGCCATAAATGAAGTTTCCCGGTTATTCTCTGCGCTTCAAAACTCCAGCCCAGTGACCTCCATGCATTTACTTAATCTGCACCTTCCACTCGTGTTCCCCCAGCTCTCCCTTCTGCTCCCAAGCCCACGTACACCTATTTCCCTATTCTGCTAAAAGCAAACTGCATAAAAACATAACAAATAGAGGCCATTCCTAAGCCAGAGCGGTTCCGTTTGGTCCCAGCACAGTACTAGATCGTTTAACACACAACGAAGCGGGTTCATTCCGGGAGTTTGTCAGGAAGGATGCAGGAAGCGGTATTTCAGAGTCAGAGGGTGCCTGGGCAGGGCTGCCTGGCTGATACAGGCCACACGGATGTTTGCTTTGCACCTCGTTTCTCTAATGAAGTTCCCGTTATTTTGGCAACGTTACAGCCGGCTGGGACCCTGCCCTCCTCCAAGGCAACTGCTCTCAGTGGAGAACTCCTGCTTCTTCCCCAGCAGCGGGAAAACATCGCAGTCCCCTCGCCTCCGAGGCCGTTTACACAGTTTCCACCATTTCGCTTTTCCCTGAAGGTCCAACCCACAGCGTATTCTCACCTGATAACCTCCCGCCTCCTCAGAACAAAGGGGTTTATCACCTTCAGCCCTCTGGGAGCTCACGGCCGTTCCTTCCTCCTCGCGTTTTGCTTCCAGTTCATGCAGCTTGCCCTCTAGCGCAGACCAACTTGCCTCCGCGGACTTTCCGTGGCCATTTTTAGTCTTTGAATGTCTGTGTTCACACCCAGATACCCAAACCATCTGAAATCTGCTTCTCTAACAGCTACACCTTCCCCCCGCCCCCCGCCAATTCTCTGTCATTTCTACCCACCAGTCCCAGACAGCCCCAGGGTGGGAGAAGTCGCACACGGGTCCCTCTCCGACCGCAGCACGTCCCTGTCACAGCTTCCCAGCCTCAACCCTCCCGTGGGTTCAGTGTTCTGGGTCCCCTCACCTCTTCCCAGTTTGTATTTCTTATTCCTCCAACAAGGCTGCAACTATCCCCTTCGATCCCCGCTCTGCCCAATGTTCCGACCCAAACCCTACCTGCCCCTCCCAAATATTTTAGGACCAGCCATACATTGAACCTGCAGAAAGACCCTGTATTTCCCGCTCAAGGTGGCAGCCACCAGGATTTCGGAACGATCCCAGCCCTTGGTTCCCCACTCTCCAGCACTGTTACCGCCCTTTCCCAAGCACACTGGTCACATCTTCTGCCTCCACTCAATATTTATGCCCCAACCGGCAGCTACATCCACGTTAATCACTCCAGTGCCTTGTTAACGAGTTGGCTGATGTTGCTTAGAGTGTTCTCCACCCACCCTAAAAAAAAAAAAAAGGGGATTCTGGAGCCCCAGCCCCGCAGCCAAGACGCGTTCCTCACCTGGTTGAACTCCTCGTCGGCGTAAATATCGATCAGATCCACTCCCTCGGACATATTTCCAGAGACGGGAGCAGGAACCCGGGCTGGGACCGGGGCGAAGCGGGAGGAGGGAAGGTGCACTGCAGCAGGGCAAGGGAGGGGGAACAATCACTGTGAGTGTGTGTGTCCCCAAAAGCCCCCTCTGCACCCCCCAGAGTTGCCCACAGCCCTGAGCCACCCAAGGGCCGCAGCAGCCCCTCAAATCTTTATCTGGGATCCACCCCCCTCCACCCTCATTGAGGGTGACCCCCAAGGTGGGGTGGACACACACACACACACAATGTGGCTCCATTCCCTCCCCCCCCCCCCCCAAAACCCTCCCACACCCCTGAGGGGGGCGGGGAAACAACCCCCCCTCAAGTGGGCAACCATAACCTGCCCCCCCCTCCTTAACTCCAACCCAGGGGCGCCGACCCCCCCCCTCCCGGCGGTGAACACCCCCCCCCTCCCCACACACGTTCCGGGCAGCCCCTCCCCAGTAGCGAGGTGCCCGGGGAGTTGGGGGGGACACACACAAGACACCTTACCCTCTCCCCCCCACCCACCGGGGCCGAGACCGCCATATCGGCCCGCCGCGGCCCGCCCCTGCCGAGCGGCGGGAGCCGGGGGGAGGAAAGACGGGGACCGAGGGGGGCGGCACTGGGGGGCGGTGGGTGACCCCCCCACCCTGTTCCCGCTGTGTTTTCCTTTCTCCCCCTCCCCGGCCCCGGCCCCGGCCCCGCCCGTTACCGCCAACAGGCCCCGAGCGCGCGCGCCAACCGCGCTCACCGCCACCGCCAGCGCCGCCGCGCCACGCCCCTTCCGGGTCTAACCCCGCCCCTTCCGCCCCGCCCCGCTTATCTCTTCCCCCCCCCCCCCCCCTTTTCCCTTCTAACCACCGGGTCATAAAGTTGAGCCGCCCTCTGTCACAGAGCGGCCCGGACGGGGCCTAGAGCGGCCGCGCGGGGCTATGGCGGCGGCTAAGGTGAGAGTTGGGGGGAGTGGGGGGTGGTGTGTGATACTGGGGGTGAAGGGGCGTTACTGGGGGCCGTGGGGGATCTAGGGGTGAGGGGGGGCGGGGAGTGTGTTGTGGGTGGGATGAGGGAATCGAGGGCAGGGGGATCTGGGGGTGTCGTGGGATGGAGGGTTGGGGGCAGCGGGGTCTGGGCAGTGGGGGCTAAGTGGGATGGAGGGCAGCGGGGTCGGGGGGGGTGGGATATGGGATCGGGGACAGAAGGGTCTGGTCTGGGGGGGATTATGGAGGGGTGGGGGCAGCAGGGGCTGGGGGTGGGGGGGTGGGATGGGGGGATTTGGGACAGCAGGGGATGGGGATGGGATGGGGGGGTTATGGGATGGGGGAGCAGCAGTTTTAGGGGGGGTAGGATGGGGGATCATGGCCAGTAGGGTTTGGTGGGGGGGCTCCCTGTCCCCCCTGTCCCGGGACAGCCAGCCCTGACATCCCCTGTCCCTCTCACAGCTCCACTCCCTGCCCGGGCGAGCTCCGTGCCAGCACATTTGGGGGCTGCTCTGCCTCTGGCGTGGTTACCGCGGCGACTCCCCGAAAGACTCGGGGAAGGACGTACTGGAGATCCCTTTGCCCCCCTGGCAGGAACGTCCTGACGAGCCACTGGAGACCAAAAGAGCCCGGCTTCTCTATGAGAGCCGCAAGAGGGGGATGCTAGAGAACTGCATCCTGCTCAGGTGAACTGTGGGATGCCCCGTCCTCTGCCGCTTGTCCGCCTCCCGGCTGTCTGTCCTTCCCCACAGCACCCTGGCAGTTTGTCCCCTGCAGACAGGGGCGGGCGGGGATGGCTTGTGCTTAACAGGATGATAATGTCAGCCCTGGAGAGCTAAGGGAGGAAGAGGTGTAGCTGCTGCGGAATTCAGCTCCCTAACAGGTTTTTAATTATGAGGGAAGAGCCCTGAGCATTGCGGGAGAGTTTGGTGGGGTAATGCAGAGCTGTAATCCAAAACTTAAAGGAGATGGGATGTTGCTTAGAGGATAGAAGGCTGAGGCGTCAGATAAATCACTGCAAGAGCTTTGCTCGTGTGGGATCCTACGATTGGAGGAAGCTCCTAGCTGGTGGTGGAGGTGAAATCCTTCGGGAAGGACATGCGTAATTTCTGGGACATGTGGGTGAGGCACGGCCAGTCGGGTTTGGGGATTGAAGTGGTGGTTAACGGGGAGCAGGCTGGGGTTTGAGGCAGGTCACTTTGGAGCCAGCTCCTCCTCCATGTCTTCTGGCATCGAGCTGGGTGCCAGCCCCACTCTCCCTACAGTCCCCCGCCCTCATCCTGCTACATCCCCTCTCCAGCCTCTTTGCCAAGGAGAACCTGAACCACATGAACGAGCAGCAACTGAACCTCTACGACCGGCTCATCAATGAGCCCAGCAACGACTGGGACATTTATTACTGGGCCACAGGTAGGGTGCAGCTGCCCCTTGCCCTGCCCACTCTGACGCTGAGGCAGCGCAGGCTTTGCTGGGGCTGCGCGTGGTACTGGGTGCCTTGGGGCAGGATGGGGCCGTTCTCTTGCTGCCCCTTTTTTATACATTTTTTTTTTTTTTTAACCGCAGAAGCAAAGCCCACGCCAGCTGAGTTCGAGAACGACGTGATGGCCATGTTGAAGGAGTTTGCCAAGAACAAAAAGAGGGAGCAGAGGCTGCGGCAGCCGGACTTAGAGTATCTATTTGAGCCACCCCGCTGATGGGGCGGCCGCCTTCCCCTTCCCCATCCCCTGGAGCAGAGGAGGGGTGCGGGGCCCTGTGGATACTGCTGCTCTCCCCGTGGCTCTCCTCCTCCTCTGGCAGCAGCTCCCTCGGACTCAGGGCATGATAAATAAAGCCGTGGCTGCTAGCCCTGTGGCTCCTGCTGCGCCGTGGGAGCCAGGCTCTGCTCAGGGGAGGCAGCAGCAATCCCAGCTCGCTCTGGCATGTGCCAGCTCGCTGCTGTCTCCAAGTTCAAGCTGTCCCTTTGAAACCCTTTTTCTAGGGACCCCAAGGGGGTGACCCCACACACAGGAGGGCTGTGGCCCCTTTCCGCAAGAGGTTGGAGTGGGGCATCCCGCTCCCTAGTGTCATCTGTGGGGTGTCCCAGGCAGCGGTGAAAGTCTCCCTGCGGCCACAGTGTCTGTGTGTCACCATGCCAGTAACCGGGAGACGGCGTCACCATCCCAATCCCCGCTTCCATGGGGACATTCCAGAGCCACCCCTGCTTCCAGGCAGGCAGGGAACCGCTCTAGGACAGCCCAACCATGGCGTTTGTCCGTCCCCGTGCCAGCCTGCGGTCCTGGGCGTGGGACTCGCCGGGCACCGCCTTGCCCTCGGCGAAGGCACGCACTGGTGGAAGCGCAGACCTGATGAACTTCTACGCCACGACCTACGCGGTGGCTTATGGTAGGGTGTCCCGAAAGCCTCCCCGAATTTTGGGGGAGTGGGGGGCTCTTTCCTGGAGGCTGAACCCCCTCTCCCCACTGTCACCCAGGCCAGCCGCCTTTCCATCCCCGCCTTGGCCCCCACACCGACACCGGCTATGTGTCCAACAACCGCTCGGCTGTCTCCCGCCTGCTCTGCCAGCGCAGCGCAGCAGAGCGGTACGTACCCCTGGTGTGTTTGTGGGGGACACACACACGAGTTTTGGGGCCACTCCGTCACAGCCGCGCTGGCCTCCCACTGCAGCCAAGACCCTGCCACGTCTACCATGGCTGAGCACTTCAAGCCCTTCTGGCTCCCTGACGGCCGGAGCCTCCTGCCCCGGCACATCCACCAACCGGGGAGCGGGTACATTCAAGGGTCCCCCCTTTCCTGCCTCCGCGCCGGGGCGGTGAGTCCCCAACACACACAGCTCCTCCAGAGGCCCCCAAAAACATCCAGGGACTATGGTACTGAGAGCTGCTGCACTGGATCTGCCCAGCCAGGTACGGTTTTGGGGGTGTCGGTGGTCCTGGGACCAGCTCCAGCCCCAAGAGGTTTTGGGATGTTAGTGATCCTGGATCCAGCTCCATTGCCAGCAGGTTTTGGGGCATCAGTGCTTTCAGGGACAGCTCTAAACCTATGGAGTTTTGGGGTATCAGTGGTCCCAGGGCCAGCTCCAAACCCAGGAAGTTTTGGGGATGTTGGAGGCCCCCTGCCCTGTGCCACCTGTCCCTGCCCACACCCAAACGCAGGGGGACAGGCAGGGTCCCCAGGTTGTATCCAGTGCCATGACACCAGGTAACGCCGTGGCTGGCTGTGGGGCTGAGCACAGTCTGGGTTGGGGACAGGGCTGGGGGACAGCGGGGCTCCCCCCCTGCCCTGCCCACCCCCTGCAGATCTCCTGCAGAAGACAACCATCGGCACCAAGGAGCAGTCGGGCTTCACCAGGGCCACCCCGAGGAGCGACCGTGTCCTGCCAGCCCTGCCGGCCCAACCCGTGAGCCCCGTCCCCACCGTGTCCCTTGTCCCCTGCCAGCCCCTCCCACCCCTTCTGCACCCCCAGGGAGCCTTTTTCTCCCTCCCACAGCTCAGCGTCAGCATCACCACGACGGATTACCTGCCTTCCGTGCACAGCCATGTAAGCGGGGCAAGGGGAGGGGGGTGACGAGGCGGGACCCCCCTGCTAGCAAAGCTGGGGTGCAGTCAGGGGACCCCCGTGTCCCAGTCACCCCATCTCCACCCTCGGACAGGGTGGTGAGAAGCTCCCGGTGCTGTCAGTGGGCTCCGAGCGAGGCAGCGGGTTCAGCCAGGAGGTTTCGACCTGCCTGGGCACTGCGGTGAGCAGGACCCCATCCCACCGCCCACCTCCCTGTGCCCTCCTCCTCCTCTTCCTCACCTGCTGTCCCCACACAGGGCTTGCCCACCGTGGGCCACCCCGTTGTACTCATCTCCCGAGGGCTTCAGGCACCCCGAATGACCCAGGCCAGTCTGCTGGGACAACAGGTTGCTGGGAGGAAGGTGGGTGCAGGCATGACCCCATCCCAGTCCCTCCTGTACCATGCACCCAACCTCCTTTCCATCCCCACAGGAGCCATCGGGGTTCACCAAAAACAACGGCCAGTATGTGACACTGTCCCCTGCAGCTCCAGGTGAGTTTGGGGTGACTTTGGGAAGGAGGAGGAGGGGATTGTCCTTGCCCCAGGGGGGGTGTGTCCAGCCTCCCCATCCCGTCTCTCCTGGATTTTCCAGCTCAGTGTTGGCGGGATCCAACCCGGATGGCCAAACCCATCGGGGGCATCCATCCCCAGAGCCCCAGCAGCTTCAGCACCAACAACCACCCCACCGGGCTGGGGGACATCGCTGGCCACCTCCTGGCGTAGCCCCCCCCACCCCGGGGTGGCCCAACACGATGCTGCTGCACCCCAGAGGTCCCAGCCTCAGCTTCTTTGGGGACCCTCCCCCCCCCCCCCCAAATCTTTGGGAGCACATGAAATAAAACCCCCCCAAACAGTCACCCCTGGCCCCTCGAGACCCTGTGGAGGGACTGTGGCTGCCCCCCCCGCCCTTGTGTAGGGGGCTGCCTGCACCCCGAAGGCTGGCAGGAGGATCTGGGGAGGGGGACACACACACACGCATAGCGGGGGTGCCACTTGGCCAGCAGCCGCTGGAGGGCTGTACGAGCCCAGTTTTCCACGCTGGTTTTTGGATGACACAGCTGATTTGCGGCGGGGAAAAAACGGGGAGGGCTGGCTGGGGTGGGCAGCGGGAGGAGGAAGGGGACCCCCAGCCTGTCCAGCAGGACGGGGAGACACTGGGTCGGGGGGGAGAGGGGGGTGGGGTGTGTGTGTCAACTTGGGGTCTTCATCCACGCCCGCCCGGGCCGTGGGGGTGCGCAACCAGGCTTCGCCGGGGGGGGGGGTCCCGAGGGACGTGGGCGATCGCAGAAGGGACCCTCACCCCGGGGGAAATAGCGGGAAAAGTGTAAGGGCGTGGCAGGGCGTGGAAATGGGGTGGGGGGGTGGGAAATGGGGGGGGCATGCCCGCATCCCAGGTAACCCCTCCCACTGGGCGTGTCCTTCCCGCCCCTCCGCGCTCCCATTGGCTGCGGCGCGTTGCCGTGGCGACGGCGTCGGGATGCGGGGGGGGGGGGGGCGGGTACCCCGCCGCGGGGATGGGGAGCGGCGGCTCGGCGGGGCGGCTGGTGTCGGCCGAGGGGCCGGAGGGCGAGGAACAACGGCTGGAAGTACAGAAAGGCCGGATCCCCGCCGCCCTTTGGTCTCAGAGGGGGCTGCGGAAGCTTTACCTGAGCGGTGTGGGGCTGCGGGATGTGCCGGCCGAGCTGGAGGACCTGCAGCACCTCCGCACCTTGGCCCTGGATAACAACGAGCTGATGGAGGTGCCCGAAGCCCTGTGCCACTTGCCCTGCTTGGCTTACCTCTACCTGGGCCGCAACGGGCTGCAAGAGCTGCCGCCCACCTTCGCCCGCCTGCAGAGCCTCCGCTGCCTTTGGCTGGAGGGGAATTTCCTCGCCCGCTTCCCCCGCGCCCTCCTGAGCCTGCCCGACCTCCGCAGCCTCCAGCTGGGTGACAACCGCCTGGTCCGCCTGCCCGCCGGGCTGCCCCGCATGGCCGGCCTGCGAGGGCTCTGGCTTTACGGCAACCGTTTCGAGGCGTTTCCCCCCGTCCTGCTGCGTATGGTTCACCTCCAAGTCCTTGACCTGGACCGCAACCGCATCGCCCACTTTCCCGACCTGACCTGCCTCTCTGCCCTGCACCTCCTCTCCTACGACCACAACCCCGTCCAGCAGCCCCCCTGCGTAGGGGACGACGTTCAGCTGGTGGGCGAAGGGGCGCAGGAATTCATGGAGGCGCGGCAGGAGCGCCTGCAGAGCCTCCAGCACCAGGAGGAAGAGGGGGAGGAAGGCACTGAGGCTCCAGCAGCAGATCCTGGGGATGGCTCCCCACCGCTGGAGGAGGAGGAAGGCACCTTGGCAGCCCTGCCGGCCTCCCCGGGGGAAACATGAGCCACCGTGTTGTAGATGGATACCCCCGGGGATGTGTGGCAGGGGGATGGGGAGCCTCCCCTGGGCTCCCAACAACCACCCTCCCCCAGCTAGGGCTGGGGAAGAAGGAAGCCCACAGCCTCCACGTGAAGGAAAACAGATGATCCGAGGACCAGCAGCTCCCAGTTGGGACAGTGAAGAGCTGCCGGGCTCGTGGATCACCGTTGGGATCCATGAGCCCCCAACTTAGAGCATCCCATGTAACCACAGGGTGCCTTGGATGGGGGGAAACGACTCTTTGCCGTGACGGGTGACCCCCCCAGACCCCACTTGCCTGCTGGGCAGACCCCAGCAGGCAGCACAGTGCTGCTGAGAGCCCGGCAGTCCCCAAAAGCACAGGGACCTTCCTACCACGCACTGCAGCTGCCCCACCACCTCCACACGTGGCTGGCTCCGTGGGGCCGGACAGGAAAAAAAAGCAAAGCTGATTGCATCCATTCCATGTGGACCTCTGAAGAATGGCAAGGTTTGAGAGCAAAGGCACAGACCACTTCTCACCAGCAACACCCCAGTCCTGCTGCTGGAATTGGGCTGGGGGAACAAGAGGTCTCCGCCGGGCTCCTCCCGGCCGTCAGGTTTGGGAAGGAGCTGATGAAAACTCTGCCCGTCTCAAGACTGGAAAGGGTTTTGCCTCTCTATGGGAAGAGGAGCCCCAGCTCTGGTTTTGTCTGCCCCAAAACGGGCACCAAAACCAGGGCTCTCACCTTGCCTTTCTTCTTTCCCACCCTGAGTGCCGTTTGTACCAAACACAAGCAATAAAAAGCACAAACCCGGTGTGAGAGAAAAGTGATGGGGACTGTTCTCTGGGTGGTGGGGGCTGTGTCAGGGAAGAGACTGTTTAGGAGCTGCTCGAAATGCAGCAACACATCCTGGTGCGAGACCACCAGCTCCTCTTATTTTTGGACATTGGAGGGAGTCCCGTTTTCCTCCGCCTGTCTCCAAGCCGTGCTCCCGCTCTCCACCGAGCCACCCAGCTCGGCCGCACCGGCACTGAGCGTTCCCTCCGAGGGCTGGGGCTCGCTGGAGGTTCCAGACCGCGCATCCGCTTTTAATTGCGAGGGGTTTTGGGTTTGGTGGCTGGGAGGCAGCCAGCACTCCTGCCACATCCTCTCCCGTGCTCACGGGGAGGATGCTGCCCAGCTTTTTCTTCTCCCCCCCCCGCCCCTCCTCGCTTTGCGGTGGGAACCGTGGCTATTTTAGACGTGGTGGAGCATCCTCGGCTGTGGGATGTGCAGGGTCTGTCAGCGCCAGTCCCTCCAGCAGCGGAGGCTGATGAAGTCGCTGTTTTTCCAGCAGTAACGAGGCCCCACTTCCTTTCCTGCTCTTCCCCCTCGAGTTCGGGTCTGCCCGTGGAGGCAGGGACAGGTACAGGCTGTCGGTCCCTCTCACCACCCCAGCAGCCTTCACCGTTGTGGCTTGTAGTGGCCATCCCGGCTTGGGGCACCCCACCCCACCCTTGGGGGTGCTGATTATGGCAGAGGGTGACTCCCGGCCCTCAGGGGTGCTCGGGGTTCATGCCATCGATCTGGGGTGCTGCTGCTTTTCCTGGAGAGACAGCGCTGCTGATTAGCAGGTAATTATCCATTGCCCCACAGGGTGCTGATGCTGGCAGAGACCCTCAGGACTCTGAGATGAGCATTTCTTCCTCAGCACAACCTGTCTGCTGCCTCCAGCGCCGCGCAGACCCCCGCCACCCGCTCTGTGCTCGGCAGGGCAAGGGGTGCAGGTGGCCCCGTGTGCCACCAGCCTGTCCCTGATCCAGAAGCTCTGACACCTCGGAAGGAGGGGGGTGTCCCTGCCCACCCAGCCTTTCCCAGCCCCGGATTTCAGTCTCTGACTGGGGAAGGAGCTGGGTGAGGGGGGTCCAGGCATCGCCTTGGCACAACACCGGTAGCAATCGGCGCAGCGACACAGGGGCCAGAAGCTGCCGCAGTCAGCGGATCCCTCACATGTTTCTGCTACGCACAAGGATTTCGGGGACGCTGGCATCTCTGAGCCCCAGCACCCGGCGAGGCGTGTGCGCAGTGCATCATCCATACGTCTGTCTCTATATATATCCCTGCCTACTCGCCCATCCCCGCGTACGACGGTTTGTGGCCTCACCGCAGCTGGGATCACGCTGCTATTTCCATCTGCTCCCCTTGGCTGCAAACACAAAAGAAGGGGCTTGGAAATGCTGCGGCTCGGACCGGCTCCGGGCAACAGGAGCACCGGGATCGCTGCACGGGGCCAAGCATTTTTTGTTTTGTTTTGTTTTTTATAATTTTTGCTGTGTTCAAAGACATAGCAGGATAAAAGAAACCCAGCTCTGGTGTAACGCAGCCCAGACAGCAGCCAGGCTCAGCGGCACCAATGCCGGCGGTAGCTTGTTGCTGCCAAAAATCTCCAGGTTTGGCTCAGCTGGGCATAAACTAGAGCCTGAATGGGCACAAGCAGCAGCGACCTAGCCTCCACCGAGACACAGGAGCTGGCCAAGGGACAACCTTTTCCCCTGCTGTCACCAGCCACTTCTACCACTGCATCCCAGCACCTGAAAGGCAGATCCAGAGGGATGCTCTGGGCATGGAGGACACTACTCTCCTTCCATCCCTGCGTTTGGAGTTTCTTTTATTTATTCAAGACCAACATTCAGTGAATTATTTAACACAGCCACTCGAGCCTGGGCGGTGACAGCCAGCACCCCCGGGCAGCCACGTGTCCCCTGCTTCACCACAGGCATCTGCTCAGGATGTGACCCCCCCACCTCTCCCCCCAGGAGCCATACTCTAGTTCCTAACTGGCACATCACCCCCCCAGCACCCTTACCCAACTGGGACAAGGACTCACCATTCTGGCCCAGTTGCTGTCCACGGGGACCAGCTGTCTGTGTCACCCAGCTCCATGCATTGTCCCCCAGGGCTGGGGGGGGAACACACCCCAAAACCCCCATCAGAACCCCAAAGCCAGGCAGGCTCCTTCCTGGGAGCTGCCTCCCAGCACAACCACCTCACCTCCAGGCAGAGCTCCTTGCTCTTAATGAACTCTCATTAATTCCCCTCATTAACTGCCCTCATTAGCAGCCCCTGCAGGTTGGCCAGGTGGCTGTCCTTGTCCCCACTTTTTGCAGGGACCCTTCAGAGTGTTCCCCCCCCCCCCCCCGTTGTGCCCCCTTCACCAGGGGTCCTTGAGCACGGCCTGTCCCATCCTCCCCCCTCCTTGTGTGTGCAATGGCGGGGTGATTAGTGCTGAAGGGGTGTTCAGTGCTTGGGGGGGTGCTTAGCGCAAGGCGGGTGCTCAATTCTGCGGGATGCTCAGTGCTGGGGGGGATGCTCGGTGCTGGGGGGGAGGATGCTGGATGCTGGGGAGATGCTCAGCGAGGTTCAGGTGACACTGTAACCCCGCCCCCCGCCCCCCCCGTCCCCCCCAGCCCACAGATCAGGCACGCTGGCAGTTACTGACTGTCCTTTATTACCGAGAGCAGGGGCTGCCTCCAGAAAACGAGGGGCCCCGCTCCCCAAAAATAGGATTCTGCAAAGAAGGCGCCCGGACCCGCACACCCCGGCCCTCGCCCCCCAGCCTCCCCCCACGCTGCCAGCCCCAGCCTCCGCTGCCATTATTAGAAAAGGGGGTGGCCGGCCACGGTCACCCCCGCGCAGCAAAGCCACCGGCAGCGGGGTGGCATCGTCATCTGGGCATCCCCTTGATCTAGCCGGTCTGGGCTTTTTTTTTTTTTTTTTTTTTTTTGGTATTTTTTTATCTTTTTTTTTTTTTGTCTTTTTCTTTTGTCCTTTTTTTTTTTTGTCTTTTCTTTTTTGTTTGTTTGTTTGTTTTTTTTCTTTTTCCCAGTTTTTCTGTATTTTACACACCAGTTGGATGTTACCGTCACATGAAGAAGAGAGATACCTGAACAAGATAACGGCTAAGAGCTCTAGAGTTAAAAATGAACAACACAAGCCCCGGGGAGCTGACTGCAGACAAGAAACCCTACCCGGAGCAGCGGGGTGCCCGAAGGGCGATGGGTGGGCACCCACCTTGGCACAGTCCCACCGGCGCCTGGGCTACCCCTGCCCATGGGGAGCCCCCAGGGTTTGGGGGGGGGGGGTCCCAGCACAGCCCACCACGGTGCCTGGTTTTGGGGTGCCCTGGCCCTGCTGCCCCTGGGCTCCGGCCCCTTCCCCAGGTATGTAAATCTCTTCTTTTATGTTAAAAAAAGAGAGAATATGATAAAAATACAAATGTCCCTAAAAGCATTATTATTACTGTAGTAGCAGTATTATGACTTCTCTCCAGATTGTCCAAAATTGTCTAAAGAGGGACTGTGGGGGCTGCTGGACCCTTCCCGGCTGCAGCCCCCGGACAGTCCCGGTGCCACCGTGTCCCCACATGGCCCCAGAGGTGTCAGGGATGTCCCCAATCCGGCAGGAGAAGGAACAAGCAGCTGGGCACCCCGGGGACTTTTTTTTTGGGGGGGGTGGGGGGGTGGTGTGTGTTCTGGTGCAGGGTCCCTCTGAGCAGCAGAGAAACCCCATGGAGCACCTCAGGGGGTCAGTGGGTGCCCCCCTGCCAGCACCCTGTCCACCCCCCCGCTCCCCCCCGCCCCCCGCCCCCCCCCCAAGCCTGGCGGGGTGGCATTAACGCTTGGGGAGACACCCAGGGATGATGGCGACGGGGTGAAGCACCCTCCCTCACTAAAACCAGGCTCCCGGCTGTACGCAGCACCCCAGGGGACATCCTGGGGCCTTGGTGGCACCTGGGGGGGTTGGGGGGGTGGCTTGGTGACACAGAGGGGTGTCAGTGTTCTCCCCGTGGGTGCAGGAAGGGCGAAGGGTGGTGGGTGCCATGGGAGGGGAGCAAGAAGACTGAGGATGGGGGGGACAGCCCCCCCCCCCCCCCCCCCCCCCCCCCCCAGGTCAGGCAGGGTGGCTCTGTGCTGGTGGGCACCTTCAGGCTTGCTTTGGGTGCCCCCACACCCATGGGTGGCTGTGCCCTACCTGACATGGCAGCACCCACCTCTCCCCTCCTCTGGGAGGGCTCGGCCGATGCCCCTCCGTTCAGAGGGAGCCGTGAGGCTGGGGGGGCTGGTGGGGCACCCTGGGAATCCCCCCCCTCGCCCCCCCCCCCCACCTCAAAAACACACACACTCCGGCCACCGCGTCCTTGCCTTGTGCCAGTCCTGACGGAGCAGCGGGACACCGAAAAGTGTCACCTGCCCGGGGATGGGGATGGGCAGGGGTGTGTCACCTCCCACCCAGCGCTGCCGGGGTCCTGCCAGGACCCACGTCCGCCGTGGTGAGCCACCGCCGACCCCGCTGAGTAACCCCATCTGTCACCAACCCACCCCCCCCCCCCAACCCCGAGCCTCTGCGCCCCATGGAGCTCCCAGGTGGGTCTGTCCCTGTTTTGGGGGGCTCCTGTCCTGGTAGCGGGCAGGGGTCCAGCGTGTGCTTCCCGGGGAGGGGTGGGGGGAGACAACGGGGAGATGCTGGCACTGCTCCTGCCAGGCTGGCTGGCCCAGGGAATGTCACCTAGCCAGGATGGGGACAATGGCACTTGCTCCATCCCTTATCCCCCAGGGACCCCAGTACTGGGAAGGGAAGGGGGTCAGCCCAGCTGGAAGGGGATGATTTGGGGTTCAGCATCCCCTCAGGGCGGGGGGGTGGGCAGTGCCAGGCTCGAGGTCCCTGCCCAGCCCCATGGGGACATACCTGGAGTCGAGGGGGGGGATAATGGAGGGGAAAAACTGGGGTGGGGACAGGATAAGGGGTCTCCATGAAAAGGGGGGGGGGGGGGCGAGCCCCAGGACGGGGTTATCGACCTCCCCCTCCCACCGAGCCTGAAGAGGGAGGTAAAGCATCAAACCCGGCTAAAGGCAGTGCACAAACGAGCCCGCTTTGGCTAACGAACTGTGTCATGGCTTCCGATCCCAGGAGCCCGCGCCTGGCCCGGGGAAGGGGGCTGCCCTCTCCCCCCACCCCCCGGTGCCCCCCAGCCCAGCGTGGCTTTGGGGAGGGCGGTGGGGATGAGGCAGGGCATGGAGGGGGGGCTCCACAGCCCCGCTCGGGCAACGCTGACGGCTCCGAGAGGTTTTATTGAGCTGAAAGGGAAGGGGAGGTGGGGGTCCCTCTTGTACCTGCAGCCTGACCCCCTGAAATTTGGGGGGGGGGGGTGGAGGGTGAGGCTGGGGAGGGGCAGAGGGGCTCCCAAGGACCAGGGCTGGAAGCACTTGCAGAAGTCCTGTCCGGGGACGGGGATGAGGAGGAGGGGGTGTCATCGCTTCTAGCACCCTTCTCGGGCGAGGGTCCTGGGTGGCTGCATGGCCCCCCACACCCCAGCGCCGGGGAGAGGTGAAAGCGGGGGGCCGGCGGGGGGGGGGTGTCTCCGTCCCCCTCCTACCGCGGGGTCCCCGCGAGCCGGGCCGCTGTCCCGCTGGTCCCTGGGCTCCTCGCCGGGATCCCCGCAAAGGGGTGACGGGGTGGGGTGGGGGGGCTGGGAAAGGGGACCCCCACTCCCCGACCCAGCAGTTCTGGGGTGCTCAGGCCTTCAGCTGGTGCCACTGTGCCACTGCCTGCCGGGGACGGGCGATCATGTCCTTCCAGTGCTTCACCTCCCCAGGGCCACTCTTCCAGGACAGGTAGATCTGTGAGGACAAGCAGCCCTTGGACCCCCAGATCTGCTCGCGGACCCCCCAGCCGCATTCTGTTCCCCGGTGCTTCCACCTTCACCCCCCACCTCCCCCTCTCCCTCTCCTCTGGGGCAAATTTTCTCCATTTATCCATTAATTTTCCATACAGCGCCGTGGAAAACCACTCGTGCCAGCCCTCCCTGCGACTGCCAGCTTGGGGAACCCTTGCCGCCCAATCGCTTCGCTCTGCCGGAGCGGGGCTCGCCGCTAATTAGGCAATCAAAAGTGATTAGCAGGCTGCTAGCCATGGCGGGGCGGCCAGGGTGTGAAGGGCACGCTCCTCTCCCCTTGCTCCGCGGCTGTTTTGCTTCTTGCACCACAACACTCCCAGCAGCTTTAAAGCAAAGCCGAGGTGTCACAGGCACCGTCTGTCTGTCCGTCCGTCCGGCTTGCTGGCTGGCATCAGGCTCTGGGCTCAGGCGATGTCCCCACACTGGGGACATCAGCACCCCTGTCCCCCTCCAGCAGCCCCTTCCCACATTTATCCCAATTTCCGTGTCTGCTTGATTATGGGGCTGCGATCAGGGATCACCGCGGTGAGCGGTAATAACGCATATTCCTGCGCTTGTTTGTCATCATTACCCTAACGAGTGGAGAGCTGGATGGATTTAACGTAAATCAAACCGAGGAGGGGGGATGAATTCCTCCGTTCCTGTCATTGCGAGGTGGTTGGTAATCCCGGTGTGAGGACGGGGGGCTGGGGTCTGTCTGGATGTCAGACATGGCCCCTGGGGACCCCCAGCCGAGCCCTGCGCCCCGTCCCTGCTCTCCCGCAGCTGGGGATGGTGCCGACGGTGGGGGGACACTTTGATTTTTGCCTGGCTACAAATAGACTTTTGGCAGGTTGAAGCTCACCCCAGCAGCACGGTGGCTTGTGCCAGGTGAGTCCTTGTCACCGCACTCCGCGGCCGGGACTGGAGATGGTGGGGGAAAGCCAGCAAGAGGGGTCCCTGCCATGTTCCACCTTCCTTCTCCAGCTTGAGATGGCACCAGTCGCCATCAACCAGGGACCCTGCTGTACCCCGTCCCACGGGGGGGGACACGTTTCTGGGGTCCCTCCACCCCTGTGTCACGGCTGTGGGACCCACCTTGCCGATGACATCGTTGCGGCTCAGCCTGTCCTTGTCCATGACGGTGATGACGATGGTCGTCTCGCGCAGCCGCTCTGTGGGGATGTCGAAGGCGAAGGACTCGTTGAAGACGGGGTTCAGGCACCGCTTCATGACCACCGTCTTCTTCTTCTCCACCCGCTTGTCCTTGTACATCAGCCACACCTTCACGTAGGGATCTGGGGAGGGGGGAGAGGAGCTGCCCTCAGCCCTGGTTGGGCGTCGGGCAGCGATGCCTGGCGTGGCAGGAGCCGGAGCTCGTACCTGACGTGCCCCCGATGTCCATGGCTTTGAGGTTACGCGCTTTGATGATGTTCACCACGATGGAGTTGGCGGAAGGGTTGTAGCACAGTGACAGCAACAGCTCCCCACGGCTTCCCTGCGGGACCCCACAGAGGATGGTAGGCGGGCACCCCAAAAACACCCGCTCCTCACTGTGGCCCCAAGTCCTGATGGGACACCCAAAGCCCCCCGTGTCTCACTGCGGGAGTGGGGTGCTGGGCTGGGACCCCCCCCCGAGCTGTCCCAAGGGTGGCCTTTGGGACAGCACAGAAAATCAGGGCAGGAGGAAATGGGGCCATCCCCAGTGGGACGCTTTCTGGTCTTGCCAGAGGCAGGAGAAAAAGAAAACGTTCATTTTAAATCTACCTCAAATGGCTTGTTTTTACCCAAAATGAGACACTTGCTTTGGATCACTTAATGCCTTAATATAAAGATTTGGGAGGAGAAACCTCCCCATCGGATGCTGAACCTTCTCGCAAAGCTTCTGCAAAGTTCCCTGTTGGGGTAGCAAGAGGGTGGCCCTGTTGGGACACCACAGGGACGGGGGGTATCCTCCCCTCGAGGACTGTCCCCAGGGGGTGGGAGGAGGAGCAGGGCCTTACGCTGCCATCGCTGCACGGCTTCAGGTCCTTCCAGAAGGTCTGCATCTGGGTGAGGTCCACCTTGTTGAGGGGGATGGACACCTCCCCGATGGGGTCGTTGCGGCTGAAGCGGTCGTAGTCCAGGACCTGGAGGTACAGCACCCGCTGCACCACCTTCTCGTAGGGGAACCCTGTGCCAGAGAGGGAGGTGATGAGGAGCTGCCCTGGCCGTGGTGAGCAGCACCCTGGCCATGGGTGCTCGTGCCACCCTGCCTCGCCATGCTGATGGGGAGATGTTGGCACCAGGCAGTGGATGGGGAGTAGATGACAGCATGAGGCACCTCTTGTGGCTTTGGGCCACCACGGTGGCTGGTAATAGAGTAATTGCCCTGTGTGCACCCACCCATGGGTGCCTGCTGGGGTGGGGGGGAAGGAGCCTCCCCCCCGCCATGTCCCCTTTTTATGGGATGCACCTCCAACCTGGCCATGATGGCTTGACCAACCCATCTCATCACCGATGGCCACCACGCATTGCTGATGGCCAACATGTTGGCAGCTCAATCTGAGCTGAGCCACCCCAGGAGGGAGGACAGAGGGTCCCACAACCACTTAGCTCCCACCCCAGTCCACCCCAGCCCCTACCTTCAAAGAGGAAGGTCTCGTTCCAGTGCGGGTTGAGGTTCTTCCGCTTCACCTTGGTCTCCAGCTTGTGCTTCTTGTCGGGAAGCAGGTAGATCTTGACAAAGGGGTCGCTGGTGCCGCTGAAGTCCTTGGCCGGCAGCTCCTGCGCCTTCATGATCTTGACGGTCAGGGTGGACTCCTGGAAGTTGTAGCCGACGCTGAATTGGATGCGGCCCAGGTTTTCCCGGCTGACGCCATCGTGCCCCTCGTCGTCCTCGGAGCCTGGGGAGAGCTGTGGCAGGGGGAGAAGGGCGGTGAGTGCAATATCAGGACCGCCAGTGGGGTCTGCAGACCCTTGTCCCCCCCCCACATTTCAGCGCCCAAACCCCACCCCAGGAGCTGTCAGAGGGCATCAGCCTCTCCCCGGTTCCCCCGCCATCGCCTCGGATGACTCCTGGCTCCGTGCCACGCGTCCCGGGGACGGGGAGCGCCAATTAGCCAAATTCCTCCTGACAGCCTGTCCCCCGACGGCTCCAGCATCGCTCCCTCGGGGCGGGAACGGCCACATCGACTCGGCTGAGCCTTGGCAGAGCGGGCTGGGACGTGCCAGAGCGCTTGTGGCACAGGGCTGGGGGGGGTGGGGTGGAGAGTGGTGGGGGTGGTGTGAGGAGATGCCCGGGGTGGGATGCTGTCCTTAGGGACCCCCTCTCCAGCACACCCCCCAACCACCCACCATGAGCATCTCGCTGGTCAGGGAGTTGACCAGGTCGGAGACGGAGGAGTGTGGCTCCGTCTTGCGATCGGATTCATCGTGCGGCGGCTGCCCGGGCACTGGCGCTGTGTTCACCGCTTTGCCGCCGGCCGGTAACCTGGGGAAAAACAAGCAGCACCTTAGAGGAGAGGGGGCCGAGGGGGAAACAGCGAGGGGGTCCCCGGGCACCCTCTCCCAGCGGATGCTGCGCCTGGGCTGGGCCAACCCCCCCTCCCCCTTGCCAAAAGCTGCCGGGTGGGCTGCGGGCGGAGCCGGGCACAACGGGGGTTGTGCCGCCGGTGGTTGTGCGTCACCCGTCGCAGCCCACCAGCCCCCCCCCCTCCCCGGCACCGAGGGGCCGAGGCCGGTGAGGTTTTGCCTGCAGCGCTGCCAGGCAGGGTTGGGTGCCAGCCGGTACCTCGCGACCCTGCGGCATGCCACCTCGGAGCACGGGAGCAGGTCCCCGTGTCCCCCCACCCCTTCCAGCCACATCCCGCCTGCAGAGCCCACGGCGGGGGCTGGGCCGGGCCGGGGTGGGGTGTGGGTGACCCACGGGTGCTTCACGTTGCGGGGTGGGCTTGGTGCTTGGTGCTAACCAGCCCTCTTTTTTTTCCTGCCATCGAGCGCCGTAGCCGGGACCACTGCCCCAGTTGTCCCTGCAAACCACCCCCCTCCCCAACCCCCACCTCCCTCCCGGCTGTGGCAGCCGGGTGTGGAGGGGCCGTGCCGGGACGGTGGGCATGGTTCTGGCGAGGGAGGGTGGGCAACTGGGAGCCGCAGCGGGCACATAGAGAGCAGGGATGGAGGTGGGTGGGCACACACCGAGGCCACGCTGCCATGTTGCACGGGGACAAGGGACACAGGCACACGGTGGCAGGGACGGGGCAGCCCCAGGTGGCTCCAGATCCAAGAGGGAGGGGGGAATGTGCACACAGACAGGCACCCCACGCTGCACACAACCCCCGCCGCGGCTCCCGCCCGTGCCGAGGTAATGGTGACAAACCAACAGACGGACCAACAGACCACCACTGGCGGGGACATGGGCACGCATGCGGGCGGGTGGGCAAAGCCACAACGCATGCCACGAGACGCCCACTGACACGCCAAGCACACGCAGACACACGCCGATGGGAGACGCCGGGGCGGGGGGGGGGGCGGGACGGGACACCTGGGGGTGATGGGGACGGAGGCACACGTAACAGGCTGCACAGCCACGCACACCGGGGCTCGCCCGCCCCGGTGGGATGGTAGCCAGGAAGGATCGGAGAGCCTGAGGGTAGCTGGGGAGGCAAATTCAGGTTAAAACCAGAGCGAAAATGAAAGCGGAGGAGCTGGCGGTGGGGACCGCTGGGCGAGAAGGTGCCGGTGGAGCCGTGGGTGCCGGGGCGGTGGTGCAGACCGGCGAAGGTCACGGACAGCAAGAGAGAGAAAGAGAGTGGGAAAGAGCAAGAGAAAGGAAGAGCAGCGTCGTCCACCGCCGGCCTGCTGGGAGGGAAGGGGGAGAGAGGAGCGGGGCGGATGGACGGACGGACAGTGGGTAGTCGCCGGGACAGGAGACACGCTGAGGAGTCGGGCTGGAACCGCTGGGGACGGGCTGGAAGGAAGAAGCTGAGAAACAGGGGATGGAGGAGACAATTCGAGGCAGAAGAGCGGGCGGTTGGCAGCACCGGGTGGGCAGGCGAGAGCGGAGCGGGGCTGGAGCCTGACCCCCTCCGCCGGCCGAACCCCCCCCCCCCAAACCTGCAGGGCCCGAGGGGACGGGGAGCAGGGGGGAGATGGAGGCGGGGAGGCCATGCGTGTGTCAGGGTGGTTTTTTTGGACCAGCGAGCTGGCAGGGGGGGGAAGCAGGGAGCGGGGTTTTGCTACGACACAGCCACCCCCCCACCCCAATTATGCCCAGCACCCGGTGTCCCCCGTCCCCTCGCCTGGCACGGTATGGCACGGCGACCGGTGCTCCTGGCAGGGACCGGCTGCTCAGCGCGACGCCGGGGAGGGAAGTGCTAAAAGATGGAGCGAAACTAAGCCGAGCAGGGTAAAAATAGCCAGTGAGCGAGAACGGTGCCAGTTCATTAACACGCCGAGCACACGGGGAGGCAGCGCCCGCCGGCTTCACACCTCCTCCCCGCTCCGGAGGGGCTTAACACCCGCTCCCGGCCGTGCGGAGCCCCTCTGCTCCTGCCAGCCCTCACCAGTGGCTGTGACTGGGATCCAGCTGGGCACTGGGGCCGGTGCTGGATGCGGTGCTGAGCCCCCGGCACCCCGGGAAGGCAGCGGGGAGCAGCCGGAGGCGAGGGGCTGTGCCGCACTGCCAAGCAGCTTGCTTGGAGGAGAAAAAGGGGGTGTGTGTGTGGGGGTGTGTGGGTGTGTCCCAAAACCTGTGGCTCCGATCAGCCTCGGGGCTCGAGCAAGGGCTGAGGACATGCCACCGCAGGGATGTCCCCATGTCCCCGCGCTGGGCTGGAGGTGACAGCAGCGCCGGTGCACGAGACACGCGTTGGGGTGGGATGCGGCTCAGTCATCGGGGAGGCGGGGGGGATCCCCCTTGCACCCCATTCTCCTCCCAGCATAGGGGATCTCCCCTGCCCTGCGCCCCGCTCCCGAGCGTGTGTCCCCCCCCCAGCATGCAGCCAGGGTTGGGGGGGGGATAGTGGCTGGGGGATGGCAGGGAGGGAGGAAGAAGGGCTGGGAGGGGATGGGGAGGGGGGGGTTGTCCTCTCGGTGCTGCTGTTCCGGTGGCAGAACCGGGGGGAGAGCTGCAGATGTCACCGTGCCCGCTGGGCCACCCTGTGCCGCTCCAACCTTCGCGCTCCACGAGGCCAGCCTCCTCCTCCTCCTCCTCCTCCACCCTGGGTGAGGCCCTCGTCTCCTCCTCCTGCGGGACCTGCCCTCGTCCTCGCTCATACCTCTTGTCCCCCTGAGCGTTCGGCTGGTTCGGCTGCGTCCCAGCAGGTTGCAGGTCGGGGATATTGGCAAAGTCATCTTGCTCTGAGAGTCCCAAAACCAGGGATAACACCACCATCCGGCCTTCCCTGCCCAGGCAGCCCCGCGGGCAGCGGGAGAGAGAGAGAAAGAGAGAGGAGAACACAGCATCAGGCAGGGAACAGGCAGGAGCAGTGGCACCCCGCAGTCCCCCGAAGGTGAGGGGACCCCAGCTCTGTGGGGAAAAAGGTGTCAGCTCCAGGGAGCCCTGGCACGTGTGGGTACCTCCGTCACCGCGCTCCTCCACCAGCGTGGGCGGGGAGGATGCCGTGGTCCTGCCGAAGAGGGGGGAGAAGGTGCCCAGAGGGGCTGGGGACAAGGGACAATGAGGGGAGTGAGATCCCAGCATCCTTCCTTGGAGGAGATGGCGGTGCCACGGCCGAGGCTCTTTGGACCGGCGCTGGTGCCGCTGGCGCAGCCTCCCCAGGGCCTGTAACCGCATTTACGTTGTGGCGCCGGGGAGGCAGGCGGGAGGGTAAACGGAGTAAAGAGCAAAAGCAAAGTTAATGGCTTCAGAAAGCGGCAACGGTAAATGGCAGCGGCTCCTCCGTGGGGAAACGGAGCGCTGGCTCGGCACGTCCTGGCTCTGTGGCTCCTGCGCACCCCAACCCCCCTCCAGCCAATTAAGACTGGAACCAGTGTCAATGCTGGGTAAACAGGGAGGAACGTGACCCTCGGGATGGCTAATGAGCCGCAGCTCAACATCGGGAAGCCGGCGAACGGAGGAACCTCTCAGTGGGAGAGGGCAGAGCCGGCACGGTGCTGGGCGGGCAGAGCCGAGGGGGGCTGGCGGTGAGGAGGGGGGGTCAGTGCCAGAGCTGGGGACTTGGAGTACCCCTGCCCGCCTGGAGGGAAGTTCTACCCTCTCTCTAGGGCTGCTTGAGGGCAGCAAAAGGGTGGGTAGCCAAATTTGTGTCTCTCCAGACCTTTCCCACCAAACCCTGGTGCAGAAGGTGCTGCGCTGACTCACGCAAGGGCAGGATCAGGCCTGTCCCTCCCTGCCCTCGCCCTGTGCACTCACCCCAGCACCACCAGCCTGTGAGAAGCACAGCTGGGACCTCAGCATCCCCTCTCCTGGGGTGCTGGGGTGCAAATGGAGATGGGGGCGGGGGGAGTGAGAGGACCCCAAGGAGGATGGAGGCCAGTGGGGGGGACCGGCTCTACGGAGGAGTGACAATGTCATGTGCCGAGAGATGGTGGCAGCGCGGGACTCAGATTAGTCCTCGGCGCTTGAGGTTTGAAAGCCGGCGCTGATCCGGGAGATAGGGTTAAGCCAGATTAAAGATCACACGGCTCCGGCAGCTCTGAGCAGGCTGCCTCTGCGGCTCCCAGCCCGGGCGGAAGGCAGCCTGACAGGCAGAGATATCGGGGACAAACAGACGGTCACCCCTGCACGGGGGCCACTGCCAGCGTGGCTGTGTCCCCCCCGCCCCCCGCCCTGCCTTCCTCCTTGGAGAAATGTCACTCCCTGGGGACCACCATCCCGTGGGCTGGAACATTCCTGCTCTGCCTGGGGACCAAAGGGGACCTGAGCACCCGGAGCAGCCGGTGTTCTGCGGCAAAGCCACGGGGGAGTGAGTGAGACCCTTCCCTGAGCCCTCGGCTGGTTGAGCTGCCCCTGCTCCCTGTGAGGGGGCCGGAGGGGACCCGGTTCTTCCTGCCGGCCATGGGCAGCATTTCCCCAAGGTGGTGCCAGATGAGTGACCATGCCGGGGCCAGTGGAAGAGAGAACAGAGAGAGCGGTGGAGAGAGCAGAGAGAGCAATGGAGAGAGCCGAGGAGAGAGCCGAGGAGAGAGCCGAGGAGAGAGCCGAGGAGAGAGCCGAGGAGAGAGAAGTGAGAGTGATGGAGAGAGTGATGGACAGAGCCGAGGAGAGAGCCGAGGAGAGAGAAGTGAGAGTGATGGAGAGAGTGATGGACAGAGCCGAGGAGAGAGAAGTGAGAGTGATGGAGAGAGTGATGGACAGAGCCGAGGAGAGAGCCGAGGAGAGAGAAGTGAGAGTGATGGAGAGAGCAGAGGAGAGTCAGTGATGGAAAGAGTGATAGAAAAAGCAGAGGAGAGAGCAGAGGAAAGTGATAGAGAGAGAAGAGACAGCGCTGGAGAGAGCCAAGGACAGAGAATAGGAGAGAGGAGAGAAGAGAGGAGAGTGGAGATAGGAGAGAGGAGGAAAGAGCAGAGAGAGTGATGGAGAGCGCGATTGGAGAGCAAAGGAGTGATGGAGAGAGCAGAGGAGAGAGCCGGGGAGAGAGGAGAGAGGGGAGCGATGGAGAGAGCCGAGAGCAGCGCACACTTACAGGAAGGACTTCATGTCCAAGCCGCGGTTGCGGATTTGCCCCACCACATGGTCCCAGCTGCCGGGATTGGAGCGGCTCCGGCCGCCAGCCGTCCGATGCTTGGAGCCGGCGGCGATGCCCTGGCGCGCCTGGCCACCGCGGGAGCCCCGGGGGTTGCCGGCGCTGGCGGAGGAGCCGCTGTGGGCCTGGAGGTGGCCCAGGCTCTGGCTGGTGGTGGGCTGGCTGTGGTTGGCGCGGTGGTGCTGGCTGAGGGGCTGCTGCAGACTTTGCTGGCGCATGAGCGTGCGGGGCCTCTGGCATTTGGGGTCGCCTGCTGAGGTGGGGATATACTCAAGGGTAGTGGCTGTGGACAAGGTGGAGTCCTCGAAACTTAGGGAGAGGAAGGGCAGAGGAGAGGAGAGAAAGGAGAAGAAGGTGAAGGGGCAAAATTGGAGGAAGGAAAAGAAGAGAGTTAGAGAGAAGATGCCCCAGCGCAGGGAGCGCTCCGGCAGGGGCCAGCGGATGCAGCGACCGGTTCCTCTGCCTCTCGGCCCCGGCTCGGCCTCGCCGGCGGCACGGGGTTCTCGTGCTGCCACCATCTCGCCCGTCCTGCCTCCCGGGCGCCGTCCCAGGGTGCTGGGGTGGGTGGGGAAGGGGCTCGGCCACGGCACCGCAGCACCCGGCCGGTTGGGTGCCCTCCCGCTCCCGCGGCTGCCAGGCAGCCGGTGCCTTCCCAGCGCGTTGGCCGACCTCGTCTGCGAGCTAATTAGGCTGCTGCATGAAGGCGAATCCCCCCGGCGCCCGCTCACGTGCTGCCAGCCAGCCCGTCCCCGTCCCCGTCCCTCCCAGCCCAGCACCCAGCCGCCAGCACCCTCGCTGCTGGGTCTCAGCATCCCCCTGTCTTGCGGGGTCATGCCGGCTGGGGGCTCCCACAGCGCTGGGGGAGGTGAGCCCCCCCCCTGCTTCGCCCCCACCCCCGGAATTGTGGCATGCCAGCAAGCCAGGTGTCCCCAGAGCCAAGCCAGGCTGCCAGTGGAGAGGGACCCCGCTGCGGTGGGAGTCCGGCCACGCTCCCAGCCCCCCCGAATTGTGGGATGGGGGTGATACGGGTACGGCCTGGGTGGGACAGGGAGAGCAGAGGAGCCCGGTGGCGGGCAGACGGGCTTCATCTAGCCGGTGGAGAGGGGAGAGCAGGCGAGATGCCGACGGGGGAAGCGGCGGTGCCCATCGCTGGCCATGCAGCCGGCCCTGCGCCGCGGCAGCAGCAGCACATGCGTGGCACGGCCCATGCAGCCGGGCAGGAGCCCCGGGCACGGCGCTGGTGGCCACAGCAGCCTGCAAAGCTGGTGGCCGCAAGACCAGGGGGGTCCAGCCAGCCTGGCAAAAAGCTCCTGGGGGTCCTTGATGCACGAGGGAAGGGTCCCCCCCTTCCAGGACCACCGCCCTGCCTGGCACCAAGAAGTCGCCTTCAGCAGCAGCCGCCGACCTTACCCCGGTCCCTGTGCTGCCGGGGTGCCGGCTGAAACTGCGTGGCGAAGCTGTGCCGTCGTGCATTGCCAGCAGCAGGGGGACAGAGAGGGAGGGGGAAAGGATAAATAGCTTAAAAAAACCAAAACAAAACAGAAAACAAACAAACAAAAAAAAAAAAGAGGTGAAGAAAGAGCGAAAGGTGAGAGAAAGAGAGGGAGGAGGGAGGGAGGTTGAGAGGAGTGGAGAGCTGGGATGGATTCGGCCCCACGGCCGAAGCCGAAGGCACGCGGGGCACTGCCTGGCTACTGCGCCGTCCCCCCCCCCCCTCCGCTCCGGCGCCTGCCGCCGACCTCCTTTCGCTTTCCTATCAAATCCTAAATTAGTTCAATTTACAACCTCTCAGTCACAGGAAACTAAATCTGGCTCCTCTCGGCCCGGCGCCAGCTGGAGGCGCGAGCTCCTGCCAGCACCGTGCCGGCGCGGCAGCACGCCCTGCCACACACCCCGCCGTGCCCGCTGGGTGCCCCCACAACCAGGGGAGGGGTACAGCAGCCAGACCCCCGGCACAACCCCCCCCCCCCAGTACCCCCAAACCCGAATGCTCTGCGCAAAAGAGATACTGAAAGGACGGATGCTTTGCCGCCACCTTCAAATCCCCTTAACTCTGCCCACGCCGCCTGCCCCGGCCCAGAGCGCGGCAGCGTCTGGCTGTCCGTCTGTCTGTCCGGCTCCTCTGGGATCTGAAACTCCCAGCCAGGCCAGTGGAGCCCGTTCCCACGGCACGGCTGCCACCGGGAGCAGAGATGCTTGGCTCTCAGCACGAAAGCCACACGATGTCTTTTTCCTAGCCGGCCCTCGCACATCCTGCCGGAGGAGCGCGGGTTTCGCTTCGCCGCTGAGACTGAGTATGGCCGAAGGCTGCGCAGCCTGCCCCTCTTCCTCCCAGCACCCGAGCTGGACGACACCAGCCTCACGCCAAAGGGGTGGCCACAGCTCCAAACTCGGGGGACACACACCAATCTTTGGGGCTTTGGGGCATTTGGGATTTGTCCCAGGCGGCAGGACTGGCCTTTCTCTTTTGAAAAGGTTTTCTCCCCGCCAACAAGGCTGGAAGAAGCAGCGGGGATGAGGCACACCAGCCCTGGGAAGTGCATTTGCCATCACCTGGCATCTCTGAGGATGCTGTGTAATTGGAGGCGGCTACGTCCCAGCACGGGGAACCGGAGCAGAGACCAGAAACGTAGGATGGAGCCCACAGCCAGCTAAATCATCGCCAGCTCCCTTTCCAGAGCTACGGTCTCTGCTGGCAGCGGAGGGTCTCACTGAGACCGTCCCCACCAAGCCCGCCCAGGCTACGAGCCCTGCAGAGTGTGCCAAAGATCTGGTTTTCCCTTAAACCTGATAAACCGCTGATTTCCCCCAGTTCTCCCCCCGTTATTGGGTGGTAGAGCCGCAAGCGAGGCGCTGGGTCTCACGGCTGTGCCGCGGGTCAGGGGAGCGCCGCGGAGGGAAGAGCCCGGCGATGGGGATGCGGGAGAGCAGCTCCTGCCTTTGGACCATCACCAAGATGCTCACCGGCGAGCCTCACCAGGGATGCCAACCCACTTCCCACCGGCACCGGGCGAAGCTGGGAACGTGCCGGGCACAGCACCCAAAGGTGCTCCTCCTGCCCGGCTGCGGCTTGAGCCCCGCAGCCCCTTCCTCTGCTCCCCCCAAGCCAAAACACCGCCGGGGGCTTGGGCAGCCTCCTTGAGCGGTGGGCTATGTTTCGATGGCCCCCATCCAAGCGCAGCCCGCGGAGGGGAACGGGTGCCCAGGCACACTGGTTTTTTTTTTGGGGGGGTGGGGGGGTGAAGGGGGTGGTTTAGGGGGGGTGGCGAGGTGCTGTGCCAGCCCGTGCGTGCTCACTCACTTGGACAGGCTGAGCTTCCCTGCGGCCAAGTGGCTCTGCACCGTGTGCCAGCGGCCTCGCGCCGCTTTCCCCGTGCCGGGCTCGCTGTGGGCAGAGACGCTGCTCCTCAGGCCGTCCTCGCCGAGCCGCTGCTTCTCCCCGGGGCGGCCGTCGCGTTCCCCTGCCAACCCCGCGGCGGCCGACGCCGTCAGCTTGGCCCCTGATAACAGAGAGCCACTGGGCCGGGCCGGCGGCCAGACCCCCCCAGATAGACATGAAGGGAGCCGGACGGACAGACGGACGGATGTGGAAGGAAGGGAGGGGAGCCGTTTGGTAAGGGTGAGGAGAGGGGGGGAGAGCCAGAGGGGGACAGACGGACAAGAGACGGACAGACAGAGAGAGAGAGAAAGAGAGACATCAGCACTGCAAAAGAAAAAGGGGTCCTGGCCGGCGGGGGGGTGCGCGGGGGCCTCGGCAAAACCATCCAAAATAAAACGGGGAGGAGGGCGAGGGTCAGGGTGAGGGGTCCCGCTCGCCGGCAGCCCAGCCCCGGGGGGAACCCGTCCCCTGCGCCGAGGGGGTGCCCCCAACGTGCAACCCCATCCTGCGCCACCGCGTTTTTGGGACACACACACACACACGGGGAGGGGGGACACCCACCGGCTGTCCCCCCGGGGGAGCGGGAAGGAGGGGTTGCTCGTCTCCATGGGGCTGCCCATGGGGTGGCGTGCAGGGAGTCTGGGGAGGAGGAGGAGGAGGAGGAGGAAGGCGAGTGGGTGCTGCCCATATACTCACTACATGGAGCAAACCCGGTAAGGAGAGACTCACTTGAGGGAAAGCCGCGGATCACCGTACGGGGCGTAAGGTGAAATGTTTAGTATAAACTCCTTGGGAGGGTAGGAGCTCCATTTCTGCTGCACTGTGTTGTCATTGTTATTCCAAAAGTCTCTGTCTAGATCGCTACAGCGGCCGGAGACCAGGGGAGAAAGAAAAGGGAAATACAAGAGAGAGAAGCTGAATTCCTGCGAGAAGGGAGGAAAAGCAGCCCTCCGCCCCCGGAGCGCTGGGATCCTGCGGAGAGAGACGGGGCGCGCGGCCGCCCACCCCTCGGACACCAACACACACACACACACACACAGAGACAGACGGACAGAGGGATGGATGGATGGAGCAGGGCAGAGCTGCGGAGAGACAGGAGCGGGTGGCTTGGCCAGCTGGGAAGGAGAGAAGGGTGGTGTGGGGTTAGAGAGGTGCTGGCGAGTGCGGTGCCGGCGCGGTGTCCCCAGCACGCATGTCTGTGCGTCCCCAGCACGCGTGTCTGTGGGTTGTCATCACACATGTCTGTGGGTCGTCGTCACGCGTGTCTGTGGGTCGTCAGCAGCCGGGTCCTGGAAGCGCACGCTGCTTGGTTAACCGTGACGCCGCTGCGTGTTGGAGACCCCTCCGGGTCCCCTCCTGCCGAACCAGCTCGCTGCCGGCACGCAACCTGAACCTCCCGGCTCCGGCAAGTCACCTGCGACGCCTCGTTGCCCGGCCTGAGCTGCGGGCTGGGGGCTGTGGAGCCCAGCAGCTCCCCACTGGCACTGGGGGACCCAAAAGGCCGCCCTGACACCCCTCAGCAATGCCCGGCAGCGACTCCGGCTGCACAGACCCTGCCAGAGCTGGGGAGGCAGAGCCCCGTGTGCTGTCCTGCCTTGAGGGGATGCGCCTCCCCATCCAGTCCTGCGGCCAGGAGCAGCTCACCACGCTGTGCCCAGGCAGAGGGGTGCCCAAGGTAGCCCCAGATGCCCGCACCCCAAAAACACCCTGAGCAGGAGGCCAGGCCAGCCAAGGGAGGAGGTTTGCAATAGCTTTACTCCAGGCAGGGGCTATTTCCATCCCTGTGGTCCAGCCTTGGCTCCTCGCAAGAGCCCTGGGGGGTGCCAGGGGGGTGCGGGGGGCAGAGTTGGAGCTGGAGTGCCCAGGAGAGCCCCCCACTGGCTGCTAACCCACCGCTGTGAGATCCCTCAGATCCTTTCTCCTTTCCCCACCACGTCCCCTGGTGCTCGTGGTCCGCAGAGCCGTACCGGGGCGTGGGCAGCGAGGGCTCCATCAGCGGGGCAGGGCTCAGGCTCTGCTGGCCCCACATCCCGGGCATCCCTGGGGATACCCACAGCACCCCGAGGTCCCCACGGCTCCATCCACTCATGCCTACAGCTCAGTGGGTGAGCCAGGATAGGCACCCAAGGGTGCTGGACAGACCCACCAAAAGCTCTCCAGGTCTCCCAGAACCCCTCTCCCACTGGGGTTGGGTGACTTGGGGACACCTCTGCCCTGACTGGGGGGGGTCCATCTCATCCTGCAGGCGATGATTTGGCACGATGGTGGGGACCATCACTCGGTCTCCCCAGATTGCCCCTGGGATGGATCTGGGCAAGCAGCTGCTGCCAAACTCCCTCTGCCAGGGCCGGGCTGGGCACAGAGGAGCAGAGGGACGGCCACCTCTGTCCCCAAAAAGGGACCTCCCTGCTTCTGATGGGGACGGCACCCATCCGGCACATGTCCTCACATGGGCAGGGCACCCACGCCTGGGGGAACAGCGTGTGGCAGAGGGCAGGGTGCTGAGTGGGCTCCGGCCGTGCCAGACCCATGGGCAAAAAGGCTCCCAGCACTGCAGCCTCCCTGGCCCCTCTTCCCCCCCCTACCCTGGCACCTACTTGATGGTTTTCTTTTCACTGCGGCCTCGGCTGGAGTCTGGAGTTCCCACAGTCTCCAGGGAAGTCTTGTAACGCTTACCCTGCGGAGAGGAGAGGAGATGGGGGGGGTCAGGGGGTGGCAGGGAGACCCCCGCGCCGCCGCAGCAGAGGACGGGGATGGGACCTGCCAGGGCTGCACCTCCCTCAGCTAGAGGGTTTGACGTGGATTTTGCCCCTTTTCCCTTAAAATCTCCCAGTTACCAGGCTCCATCCCACCGAGCAGGGCAGCAAAATTCCCCGATAGCTTCATCCCTTGGCACTGGGGAGACACTGGCCTGGCCACCCTGGCTCCTGGGAACCGTTGCCAAGGGGGTGGAGGACAGGGGGGGGCTCATGCCCTGCATCGCCCCAAGGACAGAGCAGCAGCCACCGCCTGCATACCCTTCCATGGCCTCACTGAGGGAGGAGTGGGTAATCTTAGGATTAATTGAACCTGAATTAATTGAGTTCACCTGCCCCACCGAAAGGGAAGAGCTGCCATATGATAATGAAGCAGGCGCTCGCTCCTAACTGGGGCTTGTAATCAGGGCACTTCACCGCGATTTCCAACCGCAGGTTCAGCATGCTGCTCTGATCCAGGGCGGACAAGAGCGCAATTAACGCCAATTAGCGAACAATTAGGAGCCGAGGCTGCTCTGCGCAGGTGCGGGGAGGCCGAGGTGGGATGGGAGCAGCTGCTGGAGCAGGCTGGGGTTGCAGACCAGCCCTCCCACTACCGTGGCCCTGGACCTGCGAGCATCCCTCGTGCAGGAGCCAGTCCTGCCCGCAGCCTGCCCGCGAACCGGAGAATATTTCTCCCTTCCCTTTCTCTGCAGCCTCGTCACCTCTGCACGGAGCCATCTCCTTGGCAGTGCTGCATCCAAGGACTCCCTGCACCCTCAGCACGAGTGTCCTTGGCCAGCCACAGGCTCGTCCTGCCGGGAGCTGCAGGGATGCCTGACCTCCTTGGATGCCCATGGGCTAATCCTGCCTGGAGGCACAGGGATGCTGGATCTCCTTGGATGCCCACGGGCTAATCCTGCCTGGAGGCACAGGGATGCCCAACCTTGGATGCCTATGGGCTAATCCTGCCAGGAGTCAGCCCTGAGCCCTGCGCTCAGCGTTGTCCCCAGCTGGCCGTGGCACAGGGCTTGTGGGGACACAGTGGCAGTGGCTGCTGGCCCACGCTCTCCCAGCGCTGGCCGACCCGGGGCTGCCGTGGGGGCCAGCCCGGCAGCTGCTCAGCAGGTTTGGCCACTGTTCCCCCGTGGCCATTCCAGCTCCGTGCGCTGTCGAGGGTCTGGCCGGGATGCACCTTTCTATTCCCAGCCAATTTATACTTATTTGTTTCTCTGCCAGCTTCATCCTTCAGCACAACCAGCCCTTCTCCTCCCCGGTCCCTAACCCTCCACCACCTCCTTTTCCAACCTGCCCTTCCCAGGGTGGCACCAGCGGGGTTTGGAAACCCCTTCCCACCCACTTCCCACCACCCCCATGCTGTCTCATCCCCACCAGACCCCCTTTTCCCCTCCCTGGGGGAGCGCTGCCTTCCCATGGCGCGGGGGGGAGCTGCCAGCAGCGCCGGGGTGGGCACCTCCTGTGGGGGAAGAGCCACTGCCATCGCAGCACTTGACCCAGATTTGAGTCTGATGGCGAAGGAAACGTGGCCGAGCACGCGGCCAGATCCCGGTGCCAGGCTGCTCTGGGAAGAGGAGGAGGAGGAGGAGGAAGGATGCAGGGCAGGAGGGAGAGCTGTCCCAAGCCAAAGGCTCTCCTGCTGCACTGAGGCTCAGGGAGGGAAGCTGGGTGCCCCGGGGGTGCTGGGGTGGGGGGCACAGCAGGCGCCAGGGCCAGCTCACAGCACCCGCTGCTGGCCACCTTCCCGTGGGGCTCATCCAGGCAGGAGTGAGCCCAGCAGGACAGGGGCCAGATCATTACCGCTTGTCACAAATATATATGTATAAATATATATATACACGTCTTTGGAATCTTCCCCTTATGTCGCACAAACAGTTTCGCCCAAACATTTAATTATCACCTCTCCTAAAGAGCGAAATAAAAGCTGCAGCCGGCACCCGCTGCAAAAACCACTCTCGGAAACTGCCTCTGCCTGCCGGCCGCCTCGCTGCCCAGCCCTGCACCCCGCGGATATTTCCCCCCACCCAGCAGGACCCCCACCCCAGCCATCACCCAGGGGCAAAAGGTGGGTGGGACCCACGTCCCAGCACAGCCCAGGACCCCGGGAAGGGAGGAGGGGGGACCCCATACCTGGTCCCCACCCCAGGCACCCGGCCAGCACTGGGGCCACTTACCAGTTTGCGCTGGCACCACTGGCAGATCCCGCAGAGGACGATGGTGACGCTAAGGCTGACGGTGATGATGGCTGAGACGAGGAGGACGTCGCGGGAGGGAGCCCCTGTGGGGGGGTTGGGGGGGAAGCAGAACAGAGGCACCGCTCAGCGAGGAGACAGCAAAGGCCACAGCTTCCCCTTCCCCTTCCCTTTCCTCTTCCCCTTCCAAATCACCAACCCATCCCCATCCCTTCCTCTTCACCTTCCTAATGCCCATCCCTTTCTCATCCCCATCCTTTCATCTGCCCCATCCTCTTCCCCTTTTCCTTACCTCTTCCTCTTCCCTTTTCCCATCCCCTTCAGACAAGCTGGCCCCAGTTTCCTCACTGGATCCGTGCCCTTTCCACCAGTGCCCCGCAGCCACCCCACTGTACCATACAAGTTCCCTCTTTGGGTCAGCCAAACCCACTCAGATTCACCCCAAACGGCAATGCGGGTGCTTGGCGGGGGCAGGGGCCGCTGGGGAGGGGGTCAGGCAGCGGGTTCCCCAGCCTGGCCATGGGGACACCCTTGGGGACTCCAAAAAGTGGGGGTAGACCCCTCTGCTGCTCCAGCATCACCCTCCATGGGCACTGGGGATGGTTATGGGACCAGGTAGCCATCTCTCCCCAACACCCCACTTCTGTCCTGCTCCCATCCAGCCCCGTGGGCAGGAAAAGCCGCTCACCAGCCCCCGAGGGACCCCCCACAGCCCCCTCCCCAGCACAGGGTGTCCCCGGCAGCCCCGGCACAGCCGCCAAGCTCGTGGCCACACTGCCAGCAAGCGCAATGGCCCTGGTACCCTGGGAGGATTAATATGGAACCAAGGTGTCTTGCAGGGAGGGTTCGGTGGGACCCCCAACCCAGCTCAACCCCATCCCCTGGCAGGAGCCCCCGTTGCAGCCAACTCTGCACCCCAGGATCGGGACGAGCCATCGTTTGAGCCACAGCTGGTGGTGGGGAAGTGGCGAGGCCGGAGCAGCTCACCCGTAGCTGTACTGCAGTATAAATATTAAACAATAATCGTTAATAATTAATTTGCCCGCAGACCTTGTTATTGTAATGAAATTTGCCAGCAGCTGGGGTGAGTCAGAGCGGTCCAGGCGGCCGGAGCAGGGGCTCAGGCATCCCCCTGGCACGTGGCCGCATCCCCGGTGCTGCCGGCACCCAGCTCCCGCCCCGGCATGCAGACGGGTGCCAAAGCGGCTGCGGCCCCCGGTGGAATGAAAAAGAGAAGCAAAGGGGATGATGGCGAGAAAGGGGAGTTTTATAAAAGCCCCTTCAGTAGCCGCACGGCTGGTGCTGAGCCCCTGCCAGAGCGGGATAGAGGGGGCAGGAGGGTAGTGAGGTCACCCCCGGGGGATTTCGGGGGATAAAGCAGGGGGGGCTCTTGGCTTCTGGGCCATGCCAACCCCCTGCAGCCGGCCGGCACACGTGTTCCCTCCAAACCCGGCGAGGGGGGCTGCTCCATCGCTCCTCGTCACGAGGAGCCTGTGTATAAAACTCGCTTAGCAACTGTTGCCTAGGAGGGAATTTGGGACCAGCCCTTAATTTCAAACATTTATAAACCCCGGCTAGATAAGCTGCTGGGGGGGATGTAAAGCAGCCGCGGTGGCGGGGAGGGCTGGGGCAGCCCCCCCTTGGGATACCCAGCTCTCAGCCATGCGGGACCCCAATCAGCTCAAGTCTGGCACATGGGCTAACCGGGCAGGAATTGGGGTGAGCCCAATGTCCCCCCTAAACGCTGGCTCACCCCCCGCTCCTGGCTTCTGCCTGCAGCCCTGATGCTAACGACTGGGGTGCCCGGTGCTTCAAGAGATGCTTCGGTCCTTGCGGGGTCAAGTTCATCCTCGGAGAGGGCAGAGGCATGGCACAAATGAGGGATTGCCCTGCTTCGGGAGGAGAAATCCAGCGCGGTGGCCAGCTGTGGCCACCGAAGGGGCTGGTGAGGGATGTTGATTCCCCGTGTCACGCTGTCGCCGCAGCCCCCAGCCTGGCAGCGCCCGCTGAGCCTGACGCTTACACCGGTGGGGACCTGCCCACTCGTGGGAGGGGTGGGGTGGGGGGGCTTCACGCCGCGATGCTGGGGGGGCTCGCTGACGGCACAGCTCCTAGCCCTCGGTGACCTCCAGGTTCAGCCACGCTGGTCCCCAGGCGGGTGCCAGCCCTTCCTGGAGGGGACACATGTCCTTCAGTCCGTGCTGGCTGTGCCCCCAGGGCTGGGGGGAGAGATGCTGTCATGTCGTCCCCCCCCCCACCCCGGGCTGCAGCCACCCTCAGCATGATTTAAATTACTCGTTTTCCAGACAATTAGCACTGGTTAATTAGAGAAGCGCGGTGCAGAGCTCTTGGCTCATCCTCAGCCCTGGGTCCCTGCCCCGGCAGCATCAGCTTTCCCAGTTGGGATGCTGGGCAGGGGGGTGCCATGGGGTGGGTGGCCCCGGGAACGAGGACACCGAGGGGACAGAGGGGACAAGGTGGCCGCGGTGGTTACGGGGACACAGCCCCGTGGGCGGGTGACAAACGCGGCGCTTGTTTACCGCCGCCTCTACCCCCTCTTTCCCCGCCGCTTGCCATAAATCTCCGGCGCGGATACAGCCGGGAGCGTGCGAGACGGTGGCGGTGGGACAGCCACATGCACTGGGGGGGACAGCCCACATCCCCATCCTGGAGTCCCTGTCCCCCCCGCATGCATGTGTGTGTCCCAAATCATACCTGCCCTTTGCTGGTCCTGCCTCATCCCAAGAGCACAGCAAGGGGCTGCGCTGTGCGCTGGAGACCCCCGCGGCCACCCTCTGAGGACATCAAGGGCTTGAAGCACCGTGGGGACGCTGGGGTTTGGGTCTCCCCCCGCCTCCCCCCCCTGAATCCACCGGCGGAGCAGGGGATGGCCGCAGAGGCTGGGGAGGGAGGTGGCCTGGCCCTGCATCTCTTTCATCAGTATTCGACGCGTCTTGATGGGATATAATTCCACTGTTACAGGCGGTTATTGATGAGAGGATTACCTGTCTCAGTAGCGCCGTGGCTCTCTGGCGGGGGATTTGCACGGTGCGGTGTGAGCAGTGGCCGGGAGCGCTGGGGGGAGAGGGTTCCCATACCAAACACCCTCCTGTGAGCGTCCACCTTCGCACGGAGGACCCAAGCGCTTGGCCAAACACTCCCACACCCTTCGGAGCCCCCCACTCCCCTGGGTACTTGGGAGAGGGGGCCGGCAGCATGACAGTCTCCCCTAAACCGCCGTTCCTGCAGGATTAGCTGCCTCCAGAGCACGAGCAATCTCCAGCCTTGGTGGCTGAGGAGGAAACACTTCAAAACCCAAGCCGGGCGCGAGCGAGAGGTCCAGAAATCCTAGTGGGATTATTCTCCTCTAAGCAGAGTGTAAGCTGGAGATCCCGTAAAATCGGCCCGGTGGAGATGAGGACGCCTGTGGTGAGAACTGCTGATGCCAACGGATTCGGCACGGGGCTGAGCGCCGGCACCAGCCCCCGGACACGGGGAGTGGGTGCTGTGGCAGGGCCGGGTGTCCCCGTGGAGGTGGCCCAGCCTGGGGACAGCCTGCGGTGCCACAACCTCCTCCCCAACGTGCCTTGGCCCTTCTCTCGGTGGCTTTGTGCTCTTCAGTGGCCCTGTGCATCGTGGTGGTTTTGGGAATCTTGGTGGCTTCATGCACCTTGGTGGCTTTGGGCACCTCAGTGGCTTTGCACATCTTGGTGGCTTCCTGTACCTCTGTGGCTTTGTACAACCTGGTGGCTTTGTGCATCTCAGTGGCTTTGCACAACCTGGTGGCTTTGTGCACCTCGGTGGCCCCGCACAGCTTGGTGGCTTTGTGCACCACAGTGGCTTCATGCATCTCAGTGGCCCTGCACATCGTGGTGACTTCAGGCACCTCAGTGGCTTTGCACAACCTGGTGGCTTCGTGCACCTCAGTGGCTTTGCACGTCTTGGTGGCTTCGCACATTGTGGTGGCTTTGTGCACCTTAGTGGCCCTGCACATCTTGGTGGCTTCATGCACCTCGGTGGCTTTGCACAACCTCGTGGCTTCGTGCACCTCAGTGGCTTTGCACAGCTTGCTGGCTTTGCAACACCGCAGTGTTTTTGCATCTCTTCGTCCTTCGTGCACCTCGGTGGCCCTGTGCACACTCAGCTCTCCAGGACAGACATCGGTTGCATCCGACACAGCAAGACCCTCGTACTCACGGGCAGCTACACCCCTTTTCCCCCCCACTAATCGCCGTCCCCATGGCAGGGACACCCTGTCTCCCTGTGCCCATCCCAGCACCCAACCTGAACCGACAGCTCCCCACCACAGCCCTGGAGCAGCACCCCAGCACCCGGCAGAGCTGGGTGGGCAAAGCACCCACGAAGGGCACCCAGATGGGGGTTTCCACTCCTGGCTGCTCCTCCAAGCAAAAGGTTCCTGCGCACAACAGAGAGCCTGGAAATCTCTTCTGTGGAGCAGCAAGTGGCCAAGGGCTTTGGCTGAGCGGTAGGCACAAGGTGACAACACCTGCCAGCACCAAGGCGGGGGCTGACCTCTCCACAGGCACCCCAGGGCCATATTTTTGGGTGCAGGGCCCAAAACGCCCAGCCAGGGAGGGGTGGGCATGATGTCTACCTCCTGGCTGCTTGCTATTCCAGCCCTGTCTCCCTGAGCATCCTCCCACCCACCCTGGCCCAGCAGCGAGCCCCATCGACGCAAAGCACCTCCAGGGAGGGGGAAATCAAAGCTGCGTGGAGCCCCCCCCGCCACACAACCCCCCCCTCCCCAGCCCCAGCTGCCTGCTGAGCTCTCTGGAAGCAGCGATCAAAGCCTCTCTCCGCAGCCGGCACGCCACAGCTCCACGCAGAGAAACTTCGCCGCCGTGCCAAGCCGCCGCCGAAGAGAGCGCCCGGCGTGCCAGCCTCGCCAAACCGGCAGCGGAAACGCGATGTGCACCCAGGGAAAGGAGAGGGGGGGGGGATGTGTTTAAAAATGGGAGAAGGTGCCAAGCGAGCGACACATCCCCCCCCCCCCCCCCCCGCCTTCTCCTACCCTCCCCAAACCACATTTTGCCGCCAGCCGTCGCCGGCAAGCCGCGGTGGGATGCGATGCTGAGCCCCAGTGGGGGACGATGGGGATAAGGCAATGCTGGAGTGGGGGAAAGGGGCCTGATCCTGCCTCGCGTGACATCAGAGCATCCCCCTTGCGCCGTGGGAGGGCCGGGCCATGGCGGGGGGCCACGGGGCGGGGAGCGAGGTGGCCGCGTTGCCACGCCGGGGCTTCCCAGATGCTGTTTGCCTGGCGCCAGGCCATTAATTCCTCCTCTTCTCATCCTCCCACTCATTTGCTAGATATTTCCCAAACCTCTTATTTTTAGGTTGCAGCTGAAAAGCTGTGAATTTGCAGCTTTCGCTCCTGTGCAGGATCCCGGGCGCAATGCGGGTGGGAGCGGGGCAAGCCCACGGGCGGGTGAAACCCACAGCCCCGCCACAGGCAGAGGGGAGAGGGGCTGGGCACGGAGGGGCTGCCAGGATGCCAAACCTCCGAGGAGGGACGAGGCCTCGCCATCATCCTTGGAAACAACCCGACGGGCATTTTGGGGCTGCTTTGAGCCAGGCTTTGCGTGCCACGAGGCAGAGCCGGGCGGTTGCGGAGGTGGCAAGCTGGAGGGCTGAGGTGGCCGGGGGCTGCTGGGGGCTGTGTGGACACAAGCTGCTCTGAGTGAGGTGGGGGTCCTGGCCAGCGTCCCACTGTCAGATGAGCCTCGGGAGGTGAGGATCAGCACAGCACCGCAGCTCAGCACCCCAGGCATGCCCGGGGCGAGAGGCAAGGGAACAGGCGTCTGTTCTCCATCTGTGCATCTGTCTGTCTATCCGTGCGTCCCCCTCTCCAACACATCCATCAATCTCTCCATCCATCCATCCCTCGTACACATCTGCTTCTCCATCCAGCCATCTGTCCGTCCCCCGGAGCTGTCAATCTGTCCGTCTCTGCCTCCCCCACGCCGAGCTGCCTGCCCCGGGGGCTTTGCCTCTGGATTCTCGAAGAGCCCGGGCGTGGAGCTGCCTCCTCTGCTGGGGACCCCAGGCACCCAGTGAGCAGCACCCTGTGCTGGCACCTCTCCCCCAGCACCCATGTGCTCGGTGATGCTGCGATGCCAAAACACCCGGACTCGGTGAAAACACCGCGCCAAGGCCGGCGGTCCCTGCCACGCACGCTTTGGGTGGAGGGGGGTGGACATCCTCCCAAAACACCCAGGGTCTGTGTGCAGCCAGCCATCCCCTGTCCCAACCTACACGGATGTGTCCCTCAGGCCCCGGAGCAAGAAACCCGTGGGATGGAGGATGGGACGGGTGTTTTGCCGTGAAAAAACTGTCGGGTCCCTCATGCAGCCAGGTTTCCTTTCATGCAGCAAGCCCCCAGTTTGGGTATTGGCCCCAGGGTTGTGCATCAGCCCCACAGCCCTCCCCGAGGATGGTCGATGCACCAGCGTTGCAGGGTTCACCCCCCTGCCTGCAGCTTCCCAGCACGCCGGCAGCTCCCGGCACGCCGCAGCTGTGCCTCTGCCCCGCTCCGGTACGCGGCCGGTTGCAGGCACGACACGTTCACGTGCCGCTCAGCAAAGCCACGAGGCCCCGGGCGACACGTGCACGCAACCGTCACCGGCCCCGTGGCAGCGCAAACCCCACAACCCCGCTTCGGGCCAGCCCCTCGCACCGGTTGGGGCTGCCACCCGTACCCCCTCCGGGGCAGCCGCAAGCAGGAACTCGTGGTGGAGGGAGAATTTGGCAAGTGAAGGCGCTCCTTCCCCCGACGCTGGGCTATTTTTGGCTGAGGATTTCCGGAGAGGCATGTGGTTTCTCTTGCCTAGTGGTCCCCACTGCATCTCTCCTCCTGAGGAGCGCCCAGACACCCCCCAAACCCCTGAGGAATTTCTCCCCCACGCACAAATCCCGTGGGGTTTCCAGCCATCTCCTTCCCCATTTCAAACCCTACTGCCGACAGCCTCATGATGCCCCTCACCCCCTGGCGAGGCCGGTTTCTTCTCAGCCCCTACTCCAGGTCATTTCTGCCCCAAAACACAAGCCCTGCAGTCCTGCCCGTGCCTGTCCCCTTGTAGCCCCAGGGTTTTGACCCCCACCCCGGCGGCAGCCCCAGCCCCACTTCACCCCGGTGCAGAAACCTCTCCCGGCAGCAGCTGCAGGCACGGAGGAGCAGGCTGAGCTCTCATGCCGAGCGGCACCGCCAGCTCTCTCGCCGCCGCCGCCGCCACTTAGCCTCTCGCCCCAGGGCCCTCCATCATTCCCGGGGCACTTCGGGTGACAGCGGGAAAAGGGGGAGGGCAGAAAGCCCGAGGATCCCAGGGGACAGGAGCGAGCAGGCTGCATGCAGCCGTGCCCAGCCCCGGCGTGCTCCCCCAGCTCCCTGACACCCCCCTCCCCAGGCAGTGCCCCCCCAGTCACCGCCAGCCGGGGACCCACGCCCGATGCTGAGCTTCGTGGGCGGGAAGGCCACCACGGGGACAGGAGCTGGGTGCTGAGGGGATGCTCAGCAACGGTTGTAACCCCCCCCCCCAAATCAACGGGCTGGGGGAGGAATAGGAGGGCTGGTGGAGAGCAGATGGGAAGATGGAGAGAAATAAAGGGCCGAGGAAGGCCCCAGATGGGGACACAGAGGTGTGGGCAAGCGCCTGGGGGATGTGGGGCTGGTGGAAATCCTGCAGACCTTGGGCTGCATCCTCTAGTGACACCCACCGAGACCCTGGAGGAGTGGGGACGGTCACCCATCGCCCCCACCCCCCCGCAGCCACCAAGGTCCCACAGAGCCAGCTGGAGGGGGAAGGGCTGCGCACACCTTGTTTCGGGGGTCCCCAGAGCCCCACAAAGTGCTGCCTCAGGGCTGTCCCCACAGCGTCCCCCGACTCGGGAGGGCAGGGAGATGGGACCGCTGTGCCGTGCCGTCCCTCCGCCACCGCCCCGGTTCCGGCACCGCCATCGGCCGCGTCCCTTTCAAACCTCATTAACTCCCCCCAAGGTGACCCTCTCCCTCCTGCAGCAAGCCAGCAGAGCCTCCTGGGGACAACAGGAGGGGATGGGGTGCTCCCAGGGCACCCCGAATTCACAACCAGAGCACCCCCCCGTACCACAACCAGGCTGGTACCCACAGGGACGCAGGACCTGCCACTTCGCGCAACCTGGCCCATCACCTCCTGAGCCTACCCCAGACCCTCCATACACCCCCCCCAACCCCCTGGTCCTCCTCAATCACAAGCCCGGCCCCCCATTTGATCCCCCCCTCGACGCTTTCGCTGCCGCTCTGCCTCTGCAGACAGTCCCTGCACGTCGGCCCCGCTGGCGGCTCTTCGAAAGCCCTTCCCCTGCTGAATCCATCTATAATAGATATTGTAGCTGAGCCCCTGGGGGCCGGGGAGGGGTTGGGGCGGGGGGGGGGGGGGGGGGGCAGCGATATTATCTGCATCTGTCTTCATTCCCAGCTCCCTCCCGCCCTTCGCCAACAGGCTGAAAAGCCGCGAGATCAGGCGGTGGAAAGCCGCCTCCGGCTCCTTGGCGTGGGGAAGAAAGGAGGGGGGGGGGATATCAAGCAGACCTCCCAGGTGGACACCCCCACCCCCCCCACTGCTGCTCCCCAGTTCTTGTTCTTGGTGTTCCCCAGCGGTGCGTGGGGCTCTGGGACACGTGTGTTCATGCGTCTGCACGTGGGTCCCCACCGGGCACGGATGGGTTGGAGGTGTGGGGTAGGGAGGGGGAGAGTGAGAGCGGGCAGGACGCCGGCAGGAGAGACCCTGGGGTTGTGTGTGTGTGTGTGTGTGTGGGGGGGTGTCAGCACCTGCACAGACACCCCCCCCCCACTGCCACAGGGGAGCTGCTGGGGGGGGGACACACACGAATGAAACAGACATGAGCGCTGGGGGACAAAGGGACAGGGTGAGGCCGTGGGGGATGCTCCGAGGTGCGAGCAGGAGCATCCCTCAAGCTGGAGCCCACTCCTGGCTCAGCAGAGGGGCTGGGAGGTGAACCCCAACCCTGAGCAGGATGGGGGGGGGCGGTTCTGGGGCGGGTGGGGGGGCTAGAGCTGCCAGTGCTGTGCGGGACGCGGGGCTGCAGCAGGTGCCTGGCTCCCAGCAAGGCCGGCCAGCCCGCTGCTCTTTGTCTGCTTCCCTTGCCTGTCGCTTTTCCCCATCATCCTCCCAAGCCGTTCCCGACGTACCCCCAGCCCCCCCCCCAAGCCCCCCCCGCCTCACTCCTCAGGGTATTTCAGCTCCATTTTGAACCCGGCTCTCGGGTTTTATCTCAACCCCTGGGGATCTGCTCCTACGGCCGCCGGCACGGTGTGTGTGTGTGTGGGGAAAACAGGCAGCTGCTTGGTTATTGATTCACCACCTTCCGCGGGGCCGCCGCGGCACGGAGCCTGCGAGGATGAGGATGTGGGGCAGGAGGGCCCAGAACCCCCCCTGAAACCTGCTTGATGCATTCTGAAGATGAAGCATTCGGGGTGCAACCGCCTCCCCGGAGAGAGGATGGGGATGGAAGGGGGTTGGGGGGGGATCTCGCAGCGCAGCGGGGAGGAAGGATGCTCCGGTGGTCCCGGAGCTGGCGTGGGGGACATCGTCCCCGTGGCACAGAGGGTACCTTTGTCTCCAGACCCGATCTCTGCTTCGTACTCGGTCACAGCTCTCCCGACACAGGGATGGCCCCACCAGCAGCGCAGCCTCCCCCCCCCCCCCCCCCCCCCCGCAGCAAAACCACCCAGCCAGAGGAAGCTGCTTTGGGAAGCGCCTCTGCTCTGTCCCAACCTCAAGGCCAAGCTCCTCGGGCATCTCCCACCCCAAAACCAGACCCCTCGCCCCCAGCATCAGCTCCACCTCATCCCCCGACCCCCCCAAACCCCCTATCCCTGGGCTGCACAAAGCACGGTGCAGATGGCAGCAAAGTTTCCCAAATTTCCCCATACAGCTTTTTCTCCCCCTGCCATGACATGCCGCTGGTGCTGGGGGTCGCAGCCGCTGTCCCCCTGCCCGGTGACACAAAGGAGGGGGACGAAGCCGGTGCCACCTCCAGGCAGGGATTTTGGGGGGGGGGGGACACACACGACACACACAGGCATCATTTCGCAGCGCCTGGCTCTCGCTGAAGCCGGTGGGGGTGGGAGATGCCAGCACCCTCCCCAGCCTCCACCAGCGAGGGACCGCGGCCGAGCAGCGGCACGGGAGGCAAAGCAGGGGCCGGGGGAAACGGGGAATTGGAGCAGAAGGTATCCTGGCATCAGCCAAGAGCTGCCGGCACAGGTGTACGCACCCCCAGCCCCATTGCAACACCCCCCAGCCCCGGACACCACCCCACAGCCGTGGCGGGTGACGTGGGAAAAGTCCCACGTGATGGGAGACCCAGCAGCCGGGGAGCACGGGGCTTGGGGAGGGGGAAAAGGGTGTCTGCCCCCCATCCCCTCAAAACCCCAGCAGCTCAGGCTTTGCCTCTAAATCTTGCAGCCGGCCGAGCGGCGCTGGCAGCCGTCGGTGGCCCACTGGTGATGCCCAGTGGGGGCAAAGGGGCAAACTGGGGGTTGATGCGAAGTTCGGAGGGGAGAAAAAACGGGCGCAAACGTTGAGTACAGGGAGGGAAGGGCAGCTCTGCCATGCTGCTGCCGGCGGGGACAAGCCACCGACCTCCCCCCCCCCCCCACCAGGTGACCTTGGGCCAAGCGGTCGGCGGTGCCGTGCCGCGTGGGGACATCCCTGTGGGGTCGCGGGGGCACGGGCCCGAGCTGCCCCCCCGGCCTGCAGCGGGAGGGAACACCGAAGCACCGGGCAGGCGGCAAACTTCACCTCGGGAGGCGGCTCTTGTGGGGAAACCGCCGAGTCCCGGGCACCGCCGAGGATGTCACCTGCTGCGGGTGACAGCGCGTGGCGGTCCCCAACCTGCCGGCTCCCGCAGGCCTGGCTCTGCCGAGCTCGCCCCGCTCTCCCCGCCGGCACGTCCCCACGCCACCGCAGGACACGCTGTCCTTCTGTCCGCCGGCGGCTGCTCCCCGGGACACGGCCGGTGAAGGTGGTGCCAGGCCCCGGTGAACCGCGTCGCACCGGCAGCATCTTTTCCCCTCCGCCCCGGTAGCTCCGGTAGCCCGCACCGGGCGGCCGCAAGCCCAAAACCTCCCCGGCATCGTCCCAGATTCGGGGCCGCCTGATGCTTTCGGAGCATGAGCTCAGCAAAACGGCGCCGGCGAAAGCCCCTTCCCCAGTCGCCCACCCTGGGGCAGGCGCAGATGCAGTGGGACGGTGCTGGGGATCAAGGTTGGGGGAATCCCCCCCCCCGAAAGGATGGAGGGGGGGCGAGCGATGAGGGGTGGGGGTGATGCGCTGCCCGCTGGGTGCTTGTCTGGGTGCTGGCACCCAGTGAGGCTGGGGGGTTCATGCTGAAGGGGGGGGCTCACCCCGAGGGGCTCAGGGGCTTGCGTGGAGGCTGGGGCTTGCCTGGATCGGGGTGGTGGTGGGGATGTTGGGGTGTCCCCGAGTGGGGGGGCCACCCGAGCTTCGGCAGCTCTGCAGGGCGGTGACTCATTTAAAAGCGGCGGCGATGACTTTTCTCCCCAAACTACCGTTAACTCCCGACCGGCCGCTCCGGTAGAGCCGCAACCGGCGGGGGGGGGGGGGGGGGGGGGGCGCTAAGGAGGAAGCGGGGGGGGACCGAGCAACCACCGCCGCGACCCCCGAGGAGGCGGCACGGAGCGGTCCCGTCGGTGGGGCCAGGCGGGGGGGTGCGTGTGTCCGTGTGTCTGTGTGTCCGTCGTCTCCCCCCCCCCCCCCCCCCCCCGGTGCTCCGGCGGGCTCACCTGCGCTGGCAGCCTCCGGGTGCAGGTACATGGTGGCGGGCGGCGGGGCGGCGGCTGCCCGGTTCGGCGGGGCCGCGGCTCATCAGACGGCGGCGGCGGGGGGGGGGGGGAGAGTGGGACACGGCGGGGAGGCGGCGGGGGGGGCCGCGGGAAGCGGCGGCGGGGCGGCGGGGACCCGCATGCGGCGGCGGGGACAGGCAGCCCCGCGGAGCCCGTGCTGCCCGCCCGCTGCCTGCGTGTGCGTGTGCGGGCGCGGGTGGGGGGAGCCCCGATCGAGCAGCCACTTGCTGCTCGCTGCTGGCGGGAGAGGAAATTGCAGCCACCGGGGAGGGGAGGGGAAAAAAGGGGGGGGGGGGGGGGGGTTGGGGGGGGGGCGTCGGTGCTGCGCATGGAATGGAGAAAGAGGGGGGTCACGGCTACACGCGGGGATAGCGGGGTGGTTACACGCGGGGATACGCACGGTCACTGGCACGGCCATGGAAAGGAGGTGGGGGGATGTGGGTTTGAGTGGGGGGGTGTGTGTGGGGGGGTGGGGGGGGTGGTGGAGTGGGACACGCACACGCGCGGGGTGCCGCCCGCGGGGACACACCCCGCAGTCCCGCACGCGCGCACGCGCGCCCGGCTCACGCGGGTGGGTGGCCACGCGCGCGCGGGGACACACACACACACGCACGCACGCACGCGCGCACACACACCCCACACAGGCTCGCGCCCACGCACCACGGACGTGCACACACGGGGCACTGTGCGCGCACAGGCGGGAAGCCCAGGGGCTGGCACAAGGGGCACAGCAGGCGCACGCACCCACACCCCCACGGTGGCGCTCCCGGGGGAACCCAAGCACACCCCACGCACCCCACCCGTGTCACCCACGCGCCGCCACAGCCGCCTCTAGCCACCCTTGCGGGTTCCCCGTTGCCCCGCTCCGCTGGAATCCAGGCCGCGTTTTCCCGGGGCCGGGGCGCGGCGGCCGCTGCCGGGGCACTGCGGGCTCGGCGGCCGCTGCGGGCGGCGGAAAACCCGGCGCGGAATCCCGGAGCGGGTGCTCGCTCCCGTTATCTCTCCCCCAGCACGCAAAGCCCATTTCTGCCCCGGCTTTTATTGCCTGGTTAACATTTGCTTGAGAGATGCAGAAGGAGAGCAAACAAACGGGAGAGCTGCTCTGCGGAGCACTCGGGGGTTGTGCAAATAGCGGGGCCTGCCGGGCACTTGCACCTCCCGCCGTGGCCCCAGGGTGCTGGCCTGGGGGTCCCCAGGGTGGGAGGAGACCCTGTGACATGGTGCAGGAGGTGACCCCCGGACAGAAGCAATGAGGCAGAGGGGGGATAATGGCAGCTGGGGGCTTTGCCCTCAGAACTGGGGGGGGGGCTGTGCCCGCTTCCTCCTTTTGCTGGGGTGAGGGGGTCAGACACCCACCCCAGCACGGGGCGATGGGGCTGGGACACTCACCTGGACGGTCTGGGGCTTGAGGGAACCTCGAGGGACAGAGCCCAGCCTGACTTTGCAGGCTGGAGGGGATCAGGTGGAAGCTCTCCGGAGTCATACTGGACTGGGAACCGCCAGAAAACCGTCACTGCGGTGGGTCAGAAGCTTTTGGGGCTAAACATCAGCTTTCCTTGCCCACAGGCTGGGTTTTGAGTGGGGAAGGAAGCAGAACATATCTCATTTTAATAACATTTAACGCAAAAAGAACCCGCAGGGGAAACCCTGAACTGGCAGGGACTGGATTTAGGGATGAGACTGAGCTGGGGGCAAGCGTGACCCCAGCGCCGTGGGCTTCCCCGGCTGCGGGGTGCTGGCACTCGGCGTTGCCTATTCCGGCGAGGCCGCGTGGGTGATAAGGGACCCGGTCTCATGCGCTTGACTCACGCCGCGGGCTCCTCGTAGCCCATCCTGGCATGCTGCCCCACCACACAGCTCGCCGGGGTTGGGGGACACACACACACACACACACACACTTCTCCCAGCCCCTCGGAGCTGGGCCAGCGACAGCCCGGCTTGGGGGTCGGTGCCAGGAAAGCCGGTGCCCGCGCGCAGGCGGCAGCTGGTGCGGCTCGCTGGGGAGCTGTGTGCCAGGCAAACTTCTGCACGTACACCCAGGCGAAGCTTTTCCGTACACCCAGGAGAAGCTTTTCCAGCGAGGGAGACGGGTGCCAGCCTGCTGCCGGCCCTCTGGAGCCACGGGTGGGCTGGGGGCGAGGGAGCAGCCATCTATCCCTCTCTACTCAGGGGCTGGCAGAGCCTCCTCATGGGGATATATAGCTTTATTTTGATTTTTTTTTTCTTTTTTTCCACTCCCCCCCCCCCCCCCTTTTGTGGGAACCTTCTCATTAAACCCTTGGCACAAACCCTTGCTTTCACTCTGCTTTTCTCTGCTCGCTTCCCACACACTCTTCAGCAAGCTCTAAAATCCCCGTCCCCGCACGCACAGACATCCCGGCAGCACCGTAACCTCCCGCACCCACACAGCCGCTCTCCGCCGCCGCCCGCCGTCACTTCCACCGGGGCCAAGTGGGTGTAAAACGCTGCTGACTCATGGCAGAGCCAGGCCCGGTACCTCGCTCAGTGCCACGCGTGAGCCCCCGCCGCCGGCCGGGCTCCTGCCATGGGGCCAGCACCCGGCTGGGTGCTGAGCAGCACCTGGGGATGCTTTTCCCAGCCCATTAGGCCACCACGGAGGGAGAAAGTTGGCCAAAACCACAGCTCGCCCGATGTCGGGGAGGTGGCTGTGTGGGGAGGTGAACCCCCATTCCCACTCACCCTGCAGTCACCCCCATTGCTTCCCGTGGTGGAGATACGAGCTGCCCCCAGCCCTGTCCTCTCGAACCATTCTCCCAGCATATGACCCTGCAAACCTCTTCCCCCAAAACCCTTTTCCCCCCCAAATCCCTGGGCAACCTGAGCCCCTGCCACCCCAACCCCATGAGCAACCTGAGCCCCTGCCATCCCAAATCCCTGGGCACCCCAACCCCCTGGGTAACTGGATCCCTGCCATCCCAACCCTCTGGGTACCTCCAAATCCCTGGGCAACTGGAGCCCTGCCATCCCAAAGCCCTGGACACCCCAAGCCCAGCCCAGTGTGGCCCCCCCCCGCCCTTGCCACAGGGCAGGGAGAAGCTCCTGCGTCTCCAGCACGGTGCTGAGCTGTACTGGGGCAGCACCACGGGGACCATGGGTGTCCCCCGGGGCTGACCCTCTCCTGCTCACTCCCCAGGGCTCAGCTCAGGGAGCAGAGCAGCCCGGGGCACTGCGGAGAGCAGCTCCAGCTTCCAATGCCAGCTCCAAACCTCACTGGCAGCCTGGGGAAACCACAGCTCCTCTGCCAGCCCTGAGCACCCTGCCCCGGTCCTTCCCCGCGGCGCCAGCCCGGCTGTGGGGAGCTCCCCCGGCCCCGAGCCGCGGCTCCAGCATGGCCAAAGCTCCACCAACTCAACCCAAATTTCTCTGGGAGGTGCCGGCACAGGGCTCCCCAGCAAAGGTGGGTTCCACTGCCAAATTACAGTTTTCAGTTCCCAGCCGCTTTGGCTTTCACACTGTTCAGAAAAGAGTCATTATGCTCCTTTCTTCTCTCTTTCTCTTTTATTTTGTCGATGGGGAGAAAATGGATATTTCTCATTCTCCTTTCCCACTGAATGGGGAGAACATTTTCTTTTTTTTTTTTTTTTTTCCCCCTCGTTCAAGCCTTTTATACAAATTAATCTTTGGGCCGAGGCCAAGCCTGGGGAAATTTCATCTAAAATGATGAAATTCTCAGAGCCTAACGGGAGTAATTACAGGGTGTTAGAAAGCAAACTATTCCTCAACTTTAACAAGAGCAGGCTGTGACCCGGCACTTGTTACAGCTAATAAAAATGTTAATGAACCAGCAGCAGCAATGGGGCTCTCCCATCGCTGCTTCTTCTTCCTTCTCTGCCGGTCCTGGTCCTCCGGCTGGGGCGGAAGCGGAGCCGGGAGATGCGGCGCTGTGTTTGCCTTTCTGTGCAAACACGGCGGCGGGGCAGAACCGGTCAGGCGGCCGCGTGGGATCGGCGGCTGCCGAGCTCCCGCGTGGGCCGGCGTGGGACCCGGCAGAGCCTGCAGAGATTTCCTCCGGGAGGACGCTTATCCCTTCGGCGAGTTATTCCGGTGTAGAAATGACGCTGACGGACAAGCTCGCCAGGCTGTGTGTGAGCAAAGCACCCGAAACACGGGCTGTGGCTCCCCGGGGAAGGCAGGAAACCCACCCCTGGTGAAAAGCGGGGACCGCAGCAAATCTGCTTCGCTTAGGGTGACACGGGCCAGTGTCCCCCTCGGTGACGAGCCGTGCTTTTCGCTGGGAGGCTGGCATGTGAATAATCGGCCCGGCAGCGACTGAACGCCCCGGCGTCTATTTTAATTACCGAGAGAACATCCGTCATGTGCCGCTCCCGCGGCGCAGCTGCTCGGCACCACGTTTGCTCGTGGCTCGGAGGGAGATTTCCGTCGTGGCCGGCGGTGTTTGCCGTGGGCACAGCCAGCCTGTTTGCCTTGTGTGGCTCGTGCTGCCGGTCCGGCCCTTTGGGGCTGCGCGTTGCCAGACACGAGGTTTCCATGCCGTGCCACGCCAGTCACACCAGTGCAAAGAGACAGGAGGTCCCTGGGTGCACGCCAGTGCAGGTAGTGGTGGCGCTTTGGTGCCCGAGGTGAGGGTGGCTCTCCAAAAACAAAAAAAGCATGTTGGTGATTTCGGGGTCCTCATCTATAGGTTGAAGCCATCAGGACTCTGGATGATGAGCCAGAAGGTTCCGGCATGGAGCGTGCCGGCTGCCGGGATACTGCCCATCCAGCCCCGGAGCTGTGATCTCTGTCAGAGGAATTCATTACTGCTCCTCTCCCAGGCAGCGAACATTATTAAAAGAACAAAAGAAACACAATCAGAAACATGAATTATAATGAATGTGCAGGGCTGGAGACGGTGGTATGGCTTGGAGACATGCAAGCCAGGGCGGCCGTGACGCTGTTGGCCTCAGCCCCGGCTCAGCCTCGCTGATCCTGAGCCACTCCCCAGCCCCCAGTGGACCCCCCATCCCAGACTGTACCCCATATTCATGCTCCCAAAGCCCCTTTGGCCCCAGGGCCGTGAGGGAGGATGAGCAGCAGAGAGAAGCACTGTCGGGGGTTCCTAAAGCCCTGCCGACCTCCCTGGCATCATCCTGAGCATCCCTCGGTGCCGGCTGCTGCCAGCCCCCGTCTCGGGGAGGGGGTTTCATGTGCTGCCTGGGGGGTGTCGCATCTCCCCTCTCCTCCTGCCACCCTGTCCCCACTCCTCGCTGCCATACGCTCCTGTTCGAGGTGTTTATATACCTCAGCTTCCCAACGACCCAATACTTCTTGCCTCTTTGGGAGAAATTTTGGCTAAAAATACTTCTGGCTAAGCTCTCCTCTCTCCCGGAGACGGCTGCCTTCCCCAGCATTACCGGGGGGCTCAGGTGGGGTTGAAATGTGAAGCTCCCCCTCCCTGTGCTGTGTCAGCACATCTGCCTCCATGGGGGTGCACCGGGAGCCCCAGCAGCTCTGGTGTGGCGGTGTGGGGAGCCCGGCTGGTGCTTGGCATCACGGGGATGGCCAGTTTGGCTGCTGCTGGTGCAGGGAGGAGGGTTCTCAGCCCGCTGGCATCACCGGCATGGCTGTGAAGCACTGAGGAAAGCGGGGAAAGGCGGCAGGTAGAAGCTGAAGGTCGCGGTTCGGACTTTGCCCGTGGCACTGCCGGCAGCAGTTGTCGGTTGAGCTGGGTGCCAACACCGCACCACAGGATGCAGGGAGACCCTATAGATTCAACAATGCCCCGAGAACTTCTGGGGCGGGTTTCGGCCAGGGCTGCATGGGTCCTGCCCCCCAAAACCCAGCAGACAAGGTGGATGGTTTGAGGCAGCCGCCTCAAGTCCATGCTTGTCCTTTCTGGCACCACAGAGCCAAAAACCCAGGCTGCACTGGGGTTCTTCTCCCAGATCTTTTTCCCTCCTTCTCCCTGCACCCTGCTCACGGCAGGCAGCGTCTGCTCTCATTTGAGATGCCATTAAATAAAGGGATAAATTGTCAGCACTCAGCCTGAAACGAAGGACGTGTGGTCACTCATCGCCCCTCAGCCTTGCAACCAGGAACGGGGGCTGCTGTAGAATCCTGACCGACTCCAGCATCCACCTGGGGCCTTGGGGACAAGGGGAGTGCTGCGGCGGCTGCCCAGCACCCATCTCCTGAGGAGGGCTTTCATCTTCCCGGCCCTCAGTTTGGAATCAGGTTTCGATCGATGAAGAAGCGCTCGCTCCAGCCCCGCTGCCCTGACTCAGCAGGTCCCCGCTGCCCGGCTGGCTGGCAGGGCTGGGCACCGCGGTTGCGTCCTGGCGCCGGTGGCTCCCGGTGTCCCCGGGGATGGCTGCTGCACCTTCGGGTCCTGACTGGGAGGGTTGGCACTGTCCTAGTCCCCCTGCAAAGGGTTTGGCAGTGATGTGTGCTCCCACCGCCTCGGCTGCTGTCCCCAGCGGGGCTGGGAACGGTGACAGTGCAGCATGGGGAGCCCCGTGGCGGTGTCCACGGTAGCCCCACTCTCCGGGGACAAGCCACGCTGGGCTCAGGACACAGCCTGGGAGCTGTTTGCAGCAGCATTGGGCCCTGCTCTTCCCTTTGGCCTCCCCACCCACAGCCTGTTGAATCCCCATCCTCCCTCCCGCTGCTTTCAGAGCCCTTCAAGGCTGGCCTCGGGTCATCTTTATTTCATGAGCACTGGAAGGCATTGGCGGTCGATGGCTGGGAAAGGCAGCGCTGGAAGAAGATGCTGCCCTTGGGCAGGCTGGCCAGGGCAGAGCCGTGCTGCTCCACAACCGCTGCCCTTCCTGCCCGCCCCAAAGTGCTCCTGCGATGCCAACGTGGGCCTGAGAGCTCCCGCTGCACCCAAAACAATAGCTCTCCATGTCCTGATGTTCGTATAATTTGCGGTACATGGCTCCATAATGAGCGGTGACCTCTATTAGGCATGCTATTAGTCTCATCAGGAGTTCCTAAAGTACATCGCTGGGGTTTTTTTGGTGGGTAGAAAGGCAGTCGGGCTCTGCCGAGAAACTGTACAATTAGGAATAAATCATTCCTGTGACTGCAGTCCCTGATGGATCGGAGCCGGTGGGGATGGCTGGGGGGTGATGTGCAATTTTTATTCCTGTGGCTGCTCTCAGCCATGGCACGGCTGCAAGGGCAGGAGCGGGGTCGCGTGGGACCAGCCACTCTGCCGGAAAAAATCTGATAGAGATATAAAATGAAAGATCTGCCTGAAAATCAGAGAAAAGTATGAAAGGGCTGGAGAGAGGAATCGCTGTTACACTCATTGCCCCAACTAGCAGCAGCTCCCTGGCTCTCCCCTACGTCTGGGCACCCCTGAGCAGCCACTTTGGACACATTTTGGGGTGAACCCTCCCTCCAAAGCCTCATGAGATGTTCCGGCAGTGCCAATGAACCCTTGCTTTGCCCTGGCATCAAAGAAACCTCCTCCCAAGGCAGCAGGAGGGTGGGCAGAAGTAGCCTAGAGAAGAGAGAGCTCTGGAGAAGACTCTGTCTGGAAAAAACAGAGTCCCAGGGGAGGGATGGGTTTGGCTTTGCAATTCCTGTGCTGGATCAGGGAGTGCCAAGCATCCCCAGAGCCACAGGGGTGCCCAGAAGAGCCCCGTCCTCCCAGGGGACAGCCACCCGGGATCAGGGACCAGCCTGTCCCCAACGCAGAGGCTGGCCAGGACCCAAGAGGGAGAGGAGAGACAGCTTAGCTGTCCATGCACCCCCCCGGGCAGCGCTGAGGTGGGGGCTCAGCACTGCCACTGCCCTTCCCTGCGACCTCGGGGGGATAATTTGTGCCTGAGCTCCTTTTCCCAAGATGTGGGGAGCACGGCACTTTGGATCCATGCAAGATGGCAATACATACAGCCCTGGCCGTGCCCAAGTCTGCATCTGCAATCCATACCCACCCAGCACACGCTGCTCGCAAGCACTTGGGCACCAAAATTCCCCGTTTGGGTTGCCAAAACTTGCCACTCTGGAGAATATCCCAGAGCAGCCTGTCACCTCGGGCCGGGCAGGGGAACGGGGTATATGCCACTGGTGGATCCTGGAAGGCTCTGGCAAAAAAGACTCAGGGAAAGCCGTGTAGCAGGGATGCGGTGGGGAGAGCGTGTGGGAAATTCATGGCAAGCCAGAGCTGGAGGAGCACGGAAAGGCGACGGCGCAGGGCAGGGGTGATGATGCGTGGCCAAGCGTTGCCACATCCGCTTGTAAACCAAACATTTCTGTTTTGCTGCAGGTGTTGGAGCAAAGTCCAGGCCAGCCAATGTCCCTGCAAGGGCTGGAGCAGGAAAATCCTCCAGCACTTGCCTGTGACAGATTCAAAAAGTCAGGGCCTCTGGGGCAGGGAGAAGCGGGGAACAGGGAGGCTGAAGGGAAGAGCAAAGGTGGGAAATCAGCTTGACATGCTGCCCTGGCAATAAACAGCCACTTGCGGAGGAGCGTACTCACTAATGCGGGCGCTCAGGAGAAAGGTTTCTAATAGCCAGTGAGCAACACGGGTTTATTAAGAAGAGGTTGTGCCAAACCCCTCTAATAGCCTCCTTAAATGTAATCAGTGATAAAGGAGATATGGGAGCGTGGGGTACAGCAGCTCAGCACCTTCCAGTCAGGCGGTCGCTCCAGGGCCAGGGTGCTTGCATTAAGAAACTGGCCCCTTCCCGAGCAGCTGAAGATGCCACTGCATGCGTCAGCCGTGCCCAGGAAGGGCTGCGGGCAGGCAAGGGGGCCCGGGGGGATGCCAGCAGCCCCACGGGGATTTGGCAGCCCCCCGATTTGCCAAGAGAGCTGCTGGGAGTGAGAGGAGCTAGAGGGGGGGGTGTTTGGGGGAAGCTGGGGCTTGGAGGGGACAGAAGGGGGGTGGCTGTGCTCGAGGAGAGGTGCTGGCGGGGTTGTTCCTCCGTGGGATGGGTGAAGGCACTGGGAGGAGCAACAATCGCCGTGCCAGGCTTGGGGCTGCTCTCTGCCAGCAGCCGACCCCAAGCAGCCGTCTGTCAGTCCTGCAGGCCTGGCTCGGGATGGACGCACTCTGTCCTGCCTGCAACTGATCCCAGAAGCGGTTGTGTCACTGTGTCCCACAGCCCTCCAAGGTCTTCTGCTCCCTGTCATCCCCCGGCAAGGTGTTCTGCATCCTCAGCTGTTCCCCCAACCTAGAGGGGGGCAGCGGCTTCACCCTGTCCTCTCTGAACAGGGGACAGCATCGGAGAGCAAGGCAGCAGCCCCTATCCCATCTGATCCCATTTCTCCCTGACACCATCGCTAGAGATTCTGGCACCTGATTTTATGGAGGGGGATGATTTGTGTCCTGCAGCTGCCCAGGGCGGGGTAGAGGAGGAGGTTCCCCAAGGTGGGGTGGCTCTGCCCTGCGCCCACACGACCTGTTGGGCAGGGAGGGCTTGCAGCAGCCAAGCCGCTGGTTGGCCGGTGTTGGGGCTGTGACCACCCTGCACGCTTTCAGCAGCCCGCGGGTTCCAGCATCACGCGCTGCTGCCCAACACCAGTCCCCTCCTGCCTCCACAAGTCCCCGAGGCTGGTGGCAGATGCCCAGCACCGGGCCCCTCTGGCGTACATCGCGCCTTCCCTCGCCCCGCGGCTCAGCCGGCACGGAGAGCACCAGATGGGCCACCAGCGAGTGGCCCCGATGCTCCAACCCAGCGCAGGAAAGCAATTCCAGACGCGGTAGGGAGCACCGGCCAGATGAACCCACTCACGGCACCTCCTGCCCCGGCCCGGCTGACCGAGCCCGTTCTCCCCGTGCGGATGGTGCGGGACCCGTTCCACGGCGCAGCAGGCTGCCTGAATTCCCAAAGAGGCTTTAAAAGGCAGCATCCGCCTGCCAGCGCTGCCGAGCACCTGCTGCCTTCGCCTGGATGTGTGAGCCTTGAGCATATTTCTGAGAACGGGCTATTTAATTGCCTAAATGTGGGAGTGCCCGCCGGGTCCCCTCCAAGAGCTGGGAAGGAGATGGGGTTGGGGGGAAGGTCCTGGCATCCCCCAGGCTCCGGGGCTGTTCCCCAGCAAAAGGGGCTGCGACCGCTGGAATTTGGAAGCAGAGGCAGGAGCTGGAGGAGGGCACGGGGATGGATTAGAGCGATGTGAGGGTTTGCCATTTCCTGATTTCGGGGCTCTTGACTCCAGGCACGGAGGCACTTCGGGCTGGGACGTGCATGAGCTGGGGCAGCGCCAGCACTTAATTGGACTCTGTTGTGTCTTGTCCTCATTAGTGGCAGCTTGTTCTCCCTCCTTGGGCAGGGCTGGCCTTTGGGGCTGGTTTCTCCACCCTCCTGGCACATGGAAGGGGATGGGATATGGGATATGGGATAGGCTATGGGATGGGATGCGATGGCTAAAGTGCCCCTCTGAGGAGCATCCGAGCGGGGTGTCTCCATCCATTCCTGAGGTTTTGGGGTTCCAAGGGTGGGGGAGCCCCTGCTCCCCTGCAATCAGCAGAAACACACCCCAGGGCAGGTGGTTCCCACTGAGTGGTGCAGAAGGGGAGCCCCGGGTCCAAGCTCAGCCCTCCTGGGCTCCGGGGAGGTGTGGGGGATCACCATCCCTGGGGGGGCTGTGGGCAGGGTGCCCACTCTCCCTTGGAGGCAGGAGGGGCTGGTTGGCCAAGCTGCATGTGTGGGGAGCACCGCAAATGTCTCTTCTCCCCTCTCCTTCCATCCTCATCCTCTCAGCACCTACGGGGCTGGCATGGGGGGTGTCTCCCACCCCTCCGGGGCTGCCATGGGCTCTGTCCCATTCTGGGGGAACTTCTCCCTGTGTGACTCAACTGCTGCTGCTTCCCCCGATGGAGTCCCCCTCTGCAGCTGAGTGTCACCCGCTGACGCAAATCCTCCCTCCCCAACGCCGGGTGCCAGATTTAGAAAGGTTTTATCGGCGGTGTCAGGGAGGAGTCAGACACCCCCGGCCGCCGGCGGAGGGGCTGCCGCCCTGCTCCCTGCCCACGGCCGGGTGTGAGAGTCCTTGGGTGTGAGGTGCCGTGGGGAGGACACACCCCCACCGAGCCGTGGGGCAGTGGGGGGCCGTGGAGGCCCCTCAGCCCTGCGACGGGGTGTCCCCATCCTCCTCTGCCCTCCTCGCCGGGCAGAGCGCACAGTTTCGAGCAGCGGTGGGGCTGGTGGAGGGCTGCTGGGAGTAACTCCGATGGCGGAGGAAAAGGCCACGCAGCTCCTCACCCCCCCAAAACCCGCACGCAGCCCCTGCCCACCGGCATGACATTGAATTTTGGAGTGTGGGTGCAGGTGACCACAGCCCTGACAGCCCTGGGGTGATGCAGCCTGGACCCCTTCCAACATTTCTGGGGATGGGTGGGAGGGGCTTCCAGGAGAGCTGGGAGAACTGGGATGCGATGGGAGCAGGAGGAACCCCAGGAACAACCCCAGGATGAACTGGGAGCAACAGGAGTACTGGGATGTACTGGGAGCATCGGGATCCGTGGGAGCACAGGGATGCTTCAGGGGCACTGGGAGCCCTGGGAACAGAGGGAGCACTGGGATCTGATGGGAGCAGGAGGAACTCCAGGTTGCACTGGGAGCAACAGGAGTACTGGGACGTACCGGGAGCATTGGGATTCCTGGGAGCACAAGGATGCTCCAGGGTCACTGGGAGCCCTGGGAACGGAGGAAGCACTGGGATGCACCGGGATGCACTGGGAGCCCTGGGAACAGGGGGAGCACTGCGATGCACTGGGAGCAGCGGGATGCACTGGGAGCACTGGGACGCACCGGGAGCACCGGGCGGTCTCAAAGCTCCTCCTCGTGGCTCCCGTGGAGAACTGCCGGGCCGCGGGAGCCGAGGTGCGAAGCGGCGGGGGGGCCGTGGGGCCGCGGGGCCGTGGGACCGTGACACGCTGCATCTGCCGTTACCGCCCCGGGAAACGGGGGGGTGTCGGGGACCCCAGGATGGGACAATCCCCCCTGCAACGGGACTGCAATGCCACAGCCCGGCTCGCTTCCCACGGGGACCCCACGGGTGGGGGCCACTCTCCTCACAGAAGCCACCAGCCAGCCCGAGCACCCGGGGTCGGGTTTCTGTTGCCTTCCAGGAAGGCATTAAGTTATTGCATGAAATTTGATTTCAGGCCACGGTCCCTGACTGGGTGTGAGCGTGGGGAGCAAGGCAGGAGTGCTGTGAGTGGAAAATCACTTCTGCTGTGAGCAGCGATTTCTTCCCCCCTCCCCGCCCCCACCTTGCTGGCAAAAGTGTTTAAAATAAGAGCGGGGAGAGGAGGAACGGGAACAACCAGGACCTTCAGGGCAGCGTTGTGTTTCCAGAGCGCCGTGCCCCTTTCCCTGCGCTGTGGGGATGCCCGAACGCGCCGTGTCCCCGTCCCAGGGAAATGCGTTCAGTGTGGCTATTCCCAGCTGCAGGAATCCCTCCCTGCCCGTCCCCCCCACGGAGGGAGCAGGGCCCGGCAGCATCACAGGCACAGCTAGCAGCAAGAGGAGAGGAGCAGAGTGAGGTTCAGGGTCGTTTTGGGGGTGGAAACCCCGTGGTGGGGGGTTACACCTCCACTCATCCCCTTTTCCAGCCGATGCAAGCGGGATGGCACCCAGCCCTGCTGCCCAGCTCGCATGGGAAGGGGTGGCCGGTTGCCACGTGGCCAGAGCCACCCTCCTCCCCCTCCCCCTTGTACCCTCCAGTTATAGATCCACAAGGAAAAATCAATATCTGGCTGCAAAAAAAGGGCAGCCGCCAGCCACTTTTTTTAGCAAGCTGTCCCATTTGCATCCTTCCTCAGCCCTGACCCAGCGAGACCGACCTCTGGCTAAATTAGATGCGTCGTCCCGAGGGAAACAGGCTTTAAAAAGCAGCAGCCAAAGAGGAGGAGATGAGGCTGGCCATGCTGGAATATTCCACCGCAGCCACCCTTTCCCTTGCTTCTTGCCACCCCAAGCCCATGTTCCTCGCAGGGAGGCCAGGCTGGACCCCGAGGGCCTTGTCTCTGTCCCAGAGCAGGGCTGGGCAGCAGGACAGGGTGGCTTCCAGCATCCCTGGCCCTTCTTTCCCCTGGGATCTTTTCCCAGAGGGAAGAAGGGATGTGGGCAGGAGCAGAGCCTGGTTAGCCCTTCCCCACACCTGCTGTGGGGTGGCAGCCCTACACTGCAGCCCCTCTGCTGTGGGCTCAGGGAGGGCTGCTGAGCAGAGGGCACCACAGGGAGCAGGAACAGCCCCCTGGGAAGTGGAGAGAGGGATGGGGGACCCCACAGGTAGAGCCCTGGGATGAAGAAGGTCTGATTCTTTCCCTCCCCACCAAAACCCCACTCGTGCCCCCTGGATTACAGAGATGCTGAGGCAGGGGAGCAGAGCATAACGACATATCTAGGTCACTGATGTGAGCAGCTAAACGAGCTTCCTCATTAGCTGCCTCTGTCTCCGCATTGCACCTACGCAAGGCTGGGGCGTGCAAATCGGCCCCTGCCCAGATGAGGAGGGGATTTGGAAACCCCTGAGGAGGGTGGAAAAAGAGAGATGGGTCCATTATCCCAATGAGATTGGGGCAAGCTGAAAGGTGGGGAGTTAATTGGGGGAGGGGGGTGGCAAGTTGAGGTGAGGGGAAAGCAAGACGATGTCAGGGATGGACAGCCAGACAGGACAGCGGGGAGGTTTGCACGTGCACAGACTGAACACAGGCTCCAGCATCCTCAAACCACGCTCAGCTTGGGGCTCCCCTGCCTTTGGGAGAACACTTGTCCTGCTCTCAGTGGTGCGCTGGAGGCAGGGCTGAGCCCCAGCTGCCTTCACCAGTTAGCCCAGGTGCTGTGCATCAGCCTCACACCTGGAGCAGATGGGGGATAAAATAAACCCTGATAAAAGAGCAATCGAGGCTGGTTAGGAAAGGGGCAGCCTGGGCTTTGCCTCTTTGCTGTGTTTGTAGGGATGGTTGCAACCTGGCGTGCTGCTGGTGCCTTGGAGGAAGGTGAGCTACTTCCCGAAGCTTGTCTAGAGCATGTGGTCCTGTTTTTTTTTCCCCTCCATCTTCCTCCCAAATGTTTTCCCCCTTAGCATTGCCTGGCTGTGACTTGCTCTGCCTGGGAGCGACAGCCCTAGGTGTGAGCACAGCCCTGTGCCCTTTCTGGTTGAGCTGCTTGTGACCTGGCTGTGAGGCATTAAACCCAGTTGTGTGGCCATAAAGCATTTTCTTGCTCTCACTTGCTGCTGCTTTTTGTGGCTGAACCCCAAACTGTGGCCCTGGGCTGACTTGAGCCCTGTTATAATGTCACTGTAACACCCAAGTTGTGTCCCTCCCATCAGGAGGGGACACAGCTCTTAACTCTGGGGGTGTATGGCTGAAGACACAGCCGCTGGCTAGGAGAAGTAGCTGGCTGGAAGAGCCAGGGATGTTTTCCCCTGGGCTGGGAGAGTGTGGCAGGGAGGAGGCGAGGAGATGTGTCGGGATTGCTGGCTGATACGATCTGGAGCACAACCGGCAGCGACAGCACTCCTGAGGATGAGTCAGTGTCACTGAAAACCAGCCTGGTGACCAGGCAAAAAATGTTTTAAGGAGAGACTGTGTGAAAGCTTTGCTTTGCGCGCAGGGCTGCATCGGTGGCATGATCCCCAGGAACTGCCTGCCCTAGCCCAGTCCCCCTGAAGCTGTGTGGCTGCTCCAGGATGCTCCAGGCTGGTGGCATTAAGACTCCTGAAAGGACGTTGGGAAGGGCTAGTGTGGGGCTGTGCTCTGTGCCCGGTGAACGGCTGTTGTACCGGTGTCCTCGGGTGAGTGGTCAGCAACAGCAGGCAGCAACTGTGTGGTGCTGGGTGTGTAATTGGTGTCACCGCGAGCAGCTGAGGCCAGTGCTTTTAGAATGAGTAATTACATCAGCCTAATTTTTGAAAATCAGGCTTTTCATGTCTTGCCAAGCTCATTTGCAGGACAGCCCTGTCACAGTTGGAGTTGCTGTGCCAATAGCCCGGCAGCTACAATGCCTGTGTGTCCCTGCCAGAGGTGGGCACAGCACAACTGCCTGTCCCTCTGGTCCAAAAGAGGGGGTTCACTGCCTGCTGCAGTGCCCTGTGCAGGAGGGGAAAGTGTCCCCCCACTAACACCTAGGCAGCTGGTAGGGCTGAGCCTGAGGCAGAAGGGATAGAGGACCCTGGAGTCCTTGTGGATGCAGGGGAGGGATCTGGGGTAAACAGGTGGAGGAAAGCAAAAGGCTTTTACTTTTGTTCATGTCCTTGGCATCTTGGTGGTGGTACGGTGAGGAGACAGAGTTCAGAAAAAATACTTGAGGAGCTCCAGATGTGCCTGAATGCCCAGCCACACATGCACGGGTTCTCCCAGGGTCTTCTGAAATATTTATTTGCTTTTAAGGCAGTATTTTTGCTAGTGAGAAATGCTGTGTTATCATCTTGGGGTGAGGGTGGCTTTGATTACCAAGGTAGAGGCCAAGTGTAGCTGTGGCCTTCAGTGACAGTGTCCTACGAGCTTGCAGGCTGCTTTGGTCACTGTGAATTTTGTTTTCCTGCTTGGAAGCAGCCAGTACCTGGATGGTGTAAATCAGCCTGGCCTCACTGCAGCCACCACGTCTTATGCAAGTCACCCCGATGAGGTGGTGATGGGGCAAGGTTGGGCACGTGGGGCTTGTTCCCCTGGCTCCAGGGCCCGAGGAGAGCTGCAATTCACCTGGCCTGGTAGCAGAATCTCCTCTCCAAGCTCCACCACCCAACACCCAGGCAATCCTGCTTGCTGCTGCATGCCTGAACTTGAATTTGAGCTGCTGTCACACAGGCACAAAAGGGGTTGGCAAGGAGAGGGGTGTGTGTGTGTGCTCCTGGCAAACCCCCCATTACCCTGATGTATGGGGACAAGATGTGCTGATGCCTTCTCCCTGACAGGACCACCAGGAGAGGACAAGATGGAGAGTGGCCAGCCTGGGGACAGCCTGTGGCATGCGAGCCGTGCCGCTATATTTTCTTGGCTTGTCTAAGCATCTGTTTGTTTGTGTGGGTTTCTCTCAACAGCAGCCGTGGCAGTTTGGCACACAATATGGTAACTGCTGATACGTGCAGCTTCTTTGAACGTAGCTCCAAGATGTAGCTGCCTACACAGCCAGCTGAACGGTCTGGGCGAGCGGCTCCGAGCTGGCACTCACCCCTCTCTTTCTCTTCCCCTCCCTGCTACTGGCCCTGGTAATCTGTGATAGTCAAAAGCTATCTCATGGCAGGGATGCGGAGGTGCTCCGTGGCTGGAGCTGTGTGGTGTCGAGGCGGCCAAAGCAAATTCTCCCTCCTCTGCTTGGCAGTGGGAGCGGAGCAATCCTGCGAAGTGGCTGATCTTGTCCCTGTTGCTCAGGATTCCCCCCAGGGCTGCGTGTGTGTATGTGCACGGATGTGGGCTCACCGGGACAAATGCTCAGCGAGGGGCGCAGAATTGTTGAGGTCTGCAGCTCCTCGTGGATTTTCTGGGGTGATTTCAAGTCTAAGAGGCACCCGTGACAGTAGTTTGGACGGCAGGGTTAGGATCGCTGCCCCCAGAGCCTGCCCTTGCTTCACAAATCCCTCTGTTTTACACCCTGTGACTGCGGTGGGCATGAGAGCTGCTGGGGAGGTGGTGATGGGAGCGGCCTGGTCCAGCCCCAGGGGAGCAGAAGTTCCCCAAACCCCCCGCTCTACCTGTTTAGACCCTGAACCCCTCAAATCCCAGCCCAGAGCTGCTCTGTTTGGCATGACACAGTGGTGCGTGTCTCAGTTTGTGAGCTCTGCTTCCTTTGCTGCCAAGTTCTGTGGTGCTTTTCTTTTTTTTTTTCCCCCTCTTTTCAGCTCTTTCCTTCAGAGACTTGTTTATGGCCGTCAGAATTTGACAGACTCTTGGCACCCCTCCCACCCCCAGCAAATGACATGGTAGCAGAAACTCCCGCTCTCTTCCCCGCTTCCCCTTGCCCTGCCACTGTGGTTTGAGACCTGTTGGGAGGGCTGTCTTTGCAGAGAAATCAAGTTGGAGACTTTTAGAGCCAGAAAAGACCTGGCACAGGGATGACAGCAGCAGAAGCCAAAAGGCTCAGATGGTTTTAAATGTCAGGGAGAGGTGTAAATGTAGCTCAGAGACAGCATGGCCAGGAGCTATGGTATTTTACAGACAGCCTGATCTTCAGAGCCAGCATCCCCCATGGCTTTCCCCTCTCTCGGTGCTGTGACTTCGCCCGGTCACTGTCCCGGGGTCCGCTGTTGGGTGGCAGTGCTGTGACGTGCCCATGGTGCACCCAGCGTAGGGATGGTGCTGGTGTCTGTGGTCTCCGGTGAAGAGGAGTGGGATGAAGGACTGGCAGGAGGGAGAGCTCTTGATGAGCAGAACTGTGAGTGCCTCTTGCTTCCTGCCGCTTGTGTGACCTTTTTCATTCTGAGATGATCTACCCCGACACTCGGAGGCAGAGGGAAAGGGGGAAATGGTCATCCTCTCGCTTTCACTGCTGCGTATTTGCCTGCTCTCCTCTGCCACCCCCTACCCCCCCCCCCCCCCCCCCCCCCCCCCCCCCCCAAAAAAAAAGAGTTTTAAGCCTCAAAGAGTCAGCAAGTTCTCTGTGCCAGCCATCTGTCCCATTTCCCTTAGCAACCATTCGTCCTTTTCTCCTTCATTAAGTATCTGAAGCAAATCCTGACAGTCAGACCCTCTCTCGTTTCCCTTTTTGCCTGCGTTTGGCTCTCTGGATCATCCCTCCTGTCACTGTTGCTCAGACTCCTTACCTAGGACCACGATGCCCTCCCACGCAGGGGACGTGTCCGCGTTCGTGTTTTGACAGGGTCTGTGTTTGCTCACGTTCTGGGCGGGCTCTGGTTTCTGCGCCTGCCTGCCTGGCTATTTCTTTCCAGCCTGATTTTTTTTCCAGCTCCTTCTCCTTCACCCTCATCCTGATCCATGTGCTGCCTCCTCAGCCTGAGTCGTGTTTTTGGGGCTGTGCAGGGAGCAGAGATTGGCACTATTTATGTCTGCAGCACATCTGGGCTCTGACCTGCCTGCTGCAGGGTAAAGATTAAACAGTAATTCTTGGGGAAGAGACTTTGGAGATTTGGAACTGGAGCTGTGGCATGTGTTAATTTGATGGCTGCTGTTTTGGCTGATGATACAGGTACTGAACTAATGACTTCCAGAACAAAATAGCTTAAATTACAGCAGTGGAGGGGAATGTGGGAATGTGCACAGCTGGGGCTCAGGGTGATCCCAGCATCCCATCTCTCCACACTTGCACACCCATCATCTCTGCTCTGGGCATTTCCAGCATTGCCTGTTCAGACTCAACCTTTCTTGTGCTGCTTCTGCTCCTTGGCATGAGCCTGCAGAGGAATCCAGCACTCCTGGGGATGCAGCACATCTGCTTAACAACCTTGCTGCTTACAGTTTATTATCTTTGTGCTGTAGTTTGACTCAAAGGTGCACAAGGAAGGATCAGCCTGGGTTTTGTTGTTCTTCTCCCACCAGAAATGGGTTCTGGGTGGTGAGGGCAGAACTTAGAGATCACCTGGGTGCAATATCTCAGCTGGGTTGTTTTGTGCTTCTGTGGCAAGAGTGTTGGGGCACCATAAAACCCCAAACTGCCACACAGCTCTCACTGTGGCACAGCAGGGCTCTGCCAGAGGGATCCAGGAGGAGAAACACACTGGGAGGTAGGCTGCCCTCTGCAAAACCAAGACCAGCTTGGAGACTCAAGGCCCAGTGGTGACTTTTGAGTTGCTGCTCTAAGTACTGAACAACCTGTATTTGTAGGAGGGAGGATGCGATGCTCTGCTATGGGCTTGTACAAAAGGGAGCTGCTGTCTGCAGGGGAAAACTGGGAACTTCTCTGTAGGATAATTATTTCAGGATATCGGTCTTCATAGCAACCTCTGCTTTGCTCCTAGGTCCCTCTCCCATCTGCCCGATGGGCTGTCATCCCAACACCTCTGTGCAGTGCTTTGTGGAGGAGCTGTGCTCTAACTAATACTGTGAGGAGGATTAGGATCTCGATGGGAAGCACAGTCTCCAGGCAAGAGCAGAGACTCCCCCTCTGGCAGTTCAGAGCTGGGCTAAAGCCAAGTGGGTTAGAAAGGTCTTTGAGGTCCTAGAGAACGGAGGGATGGATCTGCAGCCTGGTGTGAGGAGTGGGAAAGGAGCCAGGAGCCAAGCCAGCAAGGAATCCTTAATGTGAAACCTTCTGGTTTGGTACAACTGCCTCAGCCTGGCTAAGAATCACCTCCAGAAGAGAGCGTGAGCTCCCCAGCAGGCAGAGAAAGGGAGGGCATTTGGCCTAATGAAATTATCCAAGTGCCCTGGCTCCAGCTGCTGCTTTTTAATTGCATCTGTCTGATGCCCAAACAGGGAGAATTGGCATCCTCTGTGCAGTGCCCATGTCCGACTGCAGTATTCATGGTCCCTCTGGCTTCCTGGGAGGCTGCAGGTGCTGCTGGGTGAGGAAGAGGCAGACTCGGTGCTCTCTTACGACTCCTTCTCTCTAGCAGTGACAGGCACAACACAGCTGAACCGTAAACTTTCCTATCCTGCTGCAGCGATTCCTGTCACAGGAGGTTAGCAAGCTCCTGACAATCGGGAAGCAGCACATTCTTGGTCAGCCTGTGGGGTAAATTCTCATGGTTTGCTATCTTGTTCCCCTGCAGGGAAGCTGTGTTAATGCCACCTGACCAAGTTCTGCCGAGCCCTGGGAAAAGGCCAGCTCTCCTGTCTGTGGGGGTGAATGCATCCCACATCCCCAAAGCTCCTGTTAAAAATCCTGATTCATTTCTGGGCTAGAGCTCTCCTTCCAAATGGGGTTTTAGCAAGGAAGATGGAGCCAAGGGCATTTGAAAAGTGGGCGGTGAAGAGAAATAAGAGCATGTAGGAATTTGGGGAAGGGGTCAAGCAGATAAAGTAAATGACACCTGAATTAAGCAGTGCTGTGATGAAGCTGGCTCCTCTGCTGGGCTGCCAGCACTGCAAGCAACATTGTGAGTCAGGTCCCCAGGATGGGGAGCTTGTGGGTTTGCATTTTTCTCCCCTCTGAGTCTTCAGGGTTCATTTCTATGCTGCTTTTTTTTTTTCCTGCAAAACCATGAGGCTTTACAATTCAAGGTGGAAGAAGCCAACTTTAGCACAGGGCAATGCACGACTTCTTGAGAATGAGGGATTTGTCCAAGAGGGAGGGTGCAACAGAGGTGGAGGATGATGGCAAATCTACTGACAGCCCAGAGCACTGCTTCAACAGTGCACCGGCTTGTTTCTGATGGAGTGGCCACCTGCAGCTGCAGGGCAGGAAAAGGCCCTGAGCTTTGCTAAGCAGGCTCAGCAGTGATGAGAGAACTTCAGTGAAATGTTATTTAATGTTCCTCTTCAGTGGAGATGGCCATTTACCAGTGAGAAATTTCTGGGCTGGAGAGTCACAGCTTGGGTAATGCTGGATAATGTCCTTGGGAGGGGGAAGCGCTGGCGGGATTTATAGCAAGTCTTTGAGGCTTGGCTTCCATAGTTAGATCTGGCACAAATTTAGAAAAGCAGCTGGAGGATGAGTTTGTGCTTGGAATCATTAGCAGCAAGGGCTGTGCTGAATTACCAAAAGCAACCTGGGGGAGAAATCATTTCTAGGCTTTCTGTCAAGGCCAGTAAAATAAATATGTGCACACACGTATGTATTTACTATATGCCAAAAAGTGAACCCACAGCATTGTGAAAATGTGTAGTGCCCTGGCTCCCTATGTGAGAGATGGCTTGCAGGAGGGAAGGATCCTGAAAAGCAGTGCCTGAGAAAGCAGCTTCGTGTCTGGAAAGGTGCTCTCGCCTGCTGAGGAAGAGCTTGGAAACCTCCTGACTGGGCAGAGGAGGCAGCTCACCAGTGTGCTGTACTGGTGTGAAAGGGAAGAGCTATGCCTGAGAGATGAGCTGCCAAGCTGGCCGGGAAGATACCACCAGTGCTCTGCCTGGCTTGCTGCAATGGGAACTGGGTGCTGTCCCCACACCTTGGTAATGGTCTGTCTCTTCTAATGCATGGCAGAGGTTTGCCACCCCTGTGAACACAGAGTCCCCGCCTGCCTTTGGGTGGCATTTCAGCATCCCAGAGCAGACTCCAAACTGCAGTGTGTCAGTCCAAGAGCCTGAGTTTGTACTTTCAGCTTGTCTCCAGAACATCTGTCCCTAGGTTAGGCTGGCTGAGGCTGGAGAGGTCTCGTCTCTGAAAGGAGCCTTAGCTTACAGTAGGAATTAACTTGGTTTTAGGGGTTCAGGCCCACAGGGTGGGACAGGAGTGAATCCAGCCACCTGGGCTGCTCCATGTTAGACCAACCTCTTGCCTTTTGAAAGGCACAAATGGGTGGGGAAAGGCACCCAGCTTTCATTGTGTGAGAGTGTTTTTCCCCACCAGGAACCAAACACCTCTCCTGGGGTGCTCTGACAGCATTACATGTGGAGTATTTGAACCAGCAGTATCCCTGCTTGGATTTATGCAACTTTCTGGGCCTTTACATGGGTGCTGCTGTTGTCAGTACACTTGTAAAATGCTGATGAGCACTATTAAACAGGAGGGGACGCTGAGTCCTGAGCACGGTGTGGTGGGGGGGTGACTGTGCTTGGCACAGCAGTGTGGTGCCCCTCCAAGACATGTCCTGGTGCATGGAGGAACCACTGAAGTCTCTGACCCAGCTTGGGGGAGATTTTTTTTTTTTTTGCAAACATGTTGAGCACAGGAGGAGGACCTTCATTAGGATAGTGATTTTTAGTTAAGACTTGAGTAATGCTGTTTAGCTGCAGTGCTGCAGCAGCTGGTCCTGCTGTGGGGGCATTAGCACCCGCTAGTCCTTGCCTTGAGAGCTTTATGGTGCCTGTGCAGGAGATGGGAAAGGGAGGAAAGAGAAGACCGAGGGTCTGTTTGTGAGGTGGTGGCTTTGTGTGTTGGGATTCCAGTTGCTTCTGTGGGCATCAAGGCAGAGCAGGCTTCTGAGGAGAACTGATGGTGGATGATGAAGGACCTGGGTAGCTGGTATGTGAGGAGCTTCTCCGAAGCCAAGCAGGATCAGCCTGAAGGCACCGGTTTAGAAACACTTTGGTAGCAGGTGATGGAGTCTGATGGCTCTGGCTAACTGCAGGCAGGAGTCACGCTGGGCAGTGAAGGACAGCTGACAACCAGGCTAGGAGGCACAGCTATCACGGGCGCTTCATCCTTGCTGCGATAGAAACAGGGGACAGGAATCCTTCTGGCTTTTGGTTTTAAAAGCACTTCCCAAATTCTGGTTGTATCTGGCATTGGCATCATCTGAAGGAAACAGAGTGTGGCGTTTCTCTGATTTGGTGGTACTTTTCTATGGAAACATGGTTGACTGGTATTCCTGAGAGAGTGGGGGGGGGGGGGGTGTGAGGTACTGGGATGTTTGCCTCTGAAGGGAATATTGGGGTAATGTTATTGTTCACCTTTTGGTGATGGCCTGTCCCCATTGACCCTCCCTCTGAGAATTACAGAAATATCTTGCTAAGACTCTTGTTGCAGTCACCCCTTTGAATTCAGCCACGTGAAATAGCAACCATCATCCAGAGGATCCTCAGCAAGGGCTGGAGTCTGGTTTCTCCCTGCAAACTGCTCAGGCATCCCGTACCCTCTGCTGCAGAGAAGCTGTCACAAGCAGCAAAGGGATGGCTTTATTTCCCAATGCATGCGGTGGAAGAAGCTGTGGGATGATCACCTGATGGTGAGAGTTTGTGCTAATGCAACAAGTGACCTCAAGGGAGTTTTACCCTGCAAGAAAATAGAGACGAACGTGGCAGCTGATGGGGCTCACCTTGGTTTGGTGTTTTGCAGGGCTTGAACAGGAGACAGAAGGCAGCTGGGTAGCCTGGACATTTGAACTGCTGTGTCAAGGAGACTGCTGTGCTCTCTGAGATCCCATGTAGGCTTGTTAATATTTTTTTCTTATGATTTTATTGTAATCCTCATGGAGCAGTTCAGGGAAACTGGCAGGGTTAGGATTGAGGAGGAGAGGGGCTCGTTACCACAGGAGTAACAAACTGTCTGGCTCTGACTAGGTGGCAAGCAGGAGCAGGATTTAAGAGCAGTGCAATTGGATGTGATGTGCTTGGGGGTGGTGGTAACTAAAACAAACTGAATAATAATAACAATAATAATAAAAAGCTTCCCATGTACACAGCTATTTTTGGTAGCTGCAGGCTCATGGGTGTATAAATTTCAGAGCCTTGTTACTTTTTCAGATTTTCTGGAGAGGGGCTTGTTTTGCTTTTAGCTTTAGGAGAATGTGATTCTTAACCCCAGAATCCCAGTGGCTTTCTCTAGGACCCCAAGATCAGCAAAGATGGATGGGTTCTTCATTGATCGCGTGTTACAGAGATCTCTGGTGCACCGCCAAGGCTGCCTACAGCTGTCTGGACTTTTCGCTTGTCCCAGAGAGCTGGCATCAGTAATTCCAAGGTGGTGGTGACAGACCAGCTCGGTGCCATCCCTGAAGTGTGGCTGAGGTATGACCTGCTCCTGCTTAAACAACGACGCAGAAAATGCTCCCTGCCCTCATGTTCCTGGGTTATTCTTCAGCCAAGCTTCACTGCACAAGCAGTACAGAACAGTCCAAGGGTGAGTAGGAATGGTGAGGGCTGGCAATTTATTAAGCCAGTGTTGCTGCTTGAAGGTTTTATTGTGAAACTGATGGTGGTGTGTCAGTGGAGGTGATGTCCTGATGGAGAGGCAATAAAGCAGGCTGTGTAAGTGCACCCTAATAGTCATGTATCTGAGCTATCCGCTGAGATAACCCAGCTGATATATGTATCTTTGATGCTGTAATTCTGCTCTCCTACATCCCTAAGATGTAGGACTTGTCACTGATGCATGTACTTCTCTGCGCCAATGCCCTGGGCACTCAAACCCAAACTCTTTTTTTTCCCCAGGTTAGGAAACTCTTAAGTTAATGTTCTTGCTATGGAGGATGTAGGTGGGGACTGGGTTCAGCAGGGCTAAAACAGTTCTCTGGGGCTTAAACATCCAGTCTCTCTTGCAACACACTCCCATTAATGTCTTAATCAAGCAGCTTTTTTTCTGACAAGTAGTTATTACCCCGAGTGCTCTGCCACCCGCCCTCGCATGCAGCCATAGAGGACAATGCCCTTCGCATGAGGGCAGAGACGGGGGATTTCTGAGGGATGTTAAGTCCTTCCCTTAACGCTTGAGGGAGTGTTAAGGAAACAGGCTTACACAAAACAAAGTCCAAATTTGTTTGTAAATTGTGCTACTGCCATATAGGAGTCTGGAAAGAAAGAACTGTCGATAGCCGTGATGTACTCTGTTGCTGGAGCTGTGCTATAAATACGGTCTGGCCCTTGCTAACAGGCAGCTCTTTTGTGGTGCTGAGTTAGATACAGACAGCTGGGACTGCTTGCAAGCAGAAAGCCTGAGCTGTATGAGATTAATTACCCGTGATGACTTGTGTACATTAATTGGCAGGATCTGGGCTGGTATGTACTCTACAGCACCACTTGAATTTTGAAAGTCTTGAACAGCTACTGATTGTATTTTCATTAATAAAATAGTCATAGTTTTCCTGAGATTCTTCCCTCTGTCTGCTCCTAGGTTGCAGTGCTGCCCTGCCCAGCGGATTGGCACTGCTTTGCTGAGGGCGGTTCGTGCTAAAGGAAGACCTTGGAAGTGCCACATGCAGGATAAAATGATTTGTCCAAATACTATATTTGGCATCAGCTTTTCATCTAAATCAGAGCCACTTTACACCTGTCTGGTGAGATAAAAGGACTTAAAATGACCGGGAGTGTGACTTTTTTTGCCTGAACGGTATACAAAGACCTCAGTATAAATGAATACCAGAGCGTCAAAGCTTTTGCTGAATGTTTTTTTTTTTTTTTTTTTTGCCACCTATAGTACTGTCAGGCTATTTTATTTTCAAGGCACTGTGATATCACCGAGCAGACCATTTGAAGGCTGTTGTTCTTGATTTAAGGAAGAATGGACAGAGAGGTATGTGCTGCTATCCCCTGCTGGATGAGCTTAATTGTTTTCTGGGACATGTATTTCTACCCACAGGAGACTCTTTTTTTGGTTACTTTTCTAGTCTTTTGCGCCAAGAGTATCTAAATGACGTCCTTGGCTGATACTTCAGTACTTGCTGCGTTGAGGCTACTGCTGTGTCTGACCAGGGCCACTGCTGTCCTTTTTTCCATCCACGTGCGATAACCTGGGGAATGATGTTTGGGCGAGCCCACCCTTGCAAGGATTTTGTTGGTAAGTGTAAGGAGGCAGTTGACGAGAGCACTGCCCGGCTGGGCCGCACAGAGCTGTAAGCAGCTACAGATGACAAAACCTTATTTCCATTTCAGTCACGTTATAGTTTGAAGCTTTTTCTTTGATTAAGAGGTGATTAAGTTTCAAGTCCTAGTGGTAATTAAACTGTTGCTGTCCATGCTGGGCATTGAAAGCAGCAGGCCAAGTGTGTGCCTGGGGAGGCTGCAGCAGCGCGGGGTCCGCGAGGGAGGCATCCATGTTGTGCTGGGGGGCTTTTCTCAGGGAAAAGGTGTTGGTTGGGAGGGCCAGGTGCGCCGGGTTCCATCCAAGAGGTGGTTTTGAGAGCAGTGGGTGGTGTTGCTGAGGGAATAAAGCTGCTTCGACGCCCAGAGTGGGACAAGGGAGGCTCTGGCTCCCACAGGCTGCAGGGCTGGGATGGACCCCCCTGCATGAGGGCTGGCAATGGGAGGGAAGGGGGCTCCCTCAGCGGGCTGCGGCTCTGGTGCCACGCAGGGGGGATGCGGAGGGTGGTAGTGAGGGGCACCCTAGCCGAGCTCGGGTGTCCCCGAGGTGTGGTGAGGACGGCCGGGCTACTAACAGCCCCGCGTTACTTGCCGCCCCGGCCGCTCCCCTCTGCCCGCGGCGGGAAGGCCGGGCCTGCCAGCGTCGCCGCCTCAGGCCCGCCAGGGGGCGCCGCCGCCTCCCGTACTTACGCGCTCCCCCCCCCTCCCCTCCCGTTGCCAGCCGTCGCCATGGTGACCGCTGGGTGCGTAGCGGCCCTTACGAAGCTGACGCAGTGGGCGGCCCGGCACGGGCGGGGGCGGCCCCTGCACGGGCGGAGGCGGTGTTAGAGAATCGGGGGGCCGCGAGGCCCCCGGGATGGAGGTGGCGGCGGCGGCGGCCCTGGGCCTGCGACGCTGGCGGCGGCGGCAGAGAGGTGAGGGGGAGGCGGCGAGGGCGGCGGCGACCCCCGGGCCCGCCCCGGCGGAGGGGGCTGGCAGCGCTCCGCCGCACCGGCGGGGCCCTTCCCCGCGGCGGGAGGGCAGGTCCGTGAGGGGAGAAGGGCCGGTGCGGGGGCGCTGAGGGGCGAAGCGGCCGTGGGTGCGGGCCGGGGGGTGCTCCCGGTGCTGTCCCCCTCGCCCGGCGGTGCTTTTGTTCTGTCCCGCCCCGCTCGGGAGACGGTTGGCAAGTGCGGGCGGGGTTGGCGGAGCTGTGGCCGGAGGGAGCGGTTTTTTCTTTCTTTTTCTCCCGTGCTGTGGGGAGACGCCGAGGCGGCAGTCTCCTGCAGGAGCCGCGGCTTTCCCTTCCAGCTGGAGGGCCCCTCGCGATGTGGCCTGTACCCGAGAGAAAAAGGTGGTCCTTTCGCCCTGGCAGGTGCCATGCAAGGCATCAGGCCGATGGTGGGGTCAGAATTGGGACCCGAGACCCCAGTCCAAGCCAGCCTTGGCTGTCAACACTAGCCCAGTGTGGGGAGACTGTGGGTGCTGCGGTCTGATTGTGCAGGGAGAAGCTGCTGGTGTGTAAAGGGTGGGTGTGACACATGGATTCTTTCAGCCTTTATTACTTCACAGGGACGGATATCTGAAACAGTTAGCTGGCACTAAAAGTACTTAAGCCACAGTGGGTGATGAACCTGGATCGTAGAAATCCCCTCTTAGGGTCACAGAGACCTCTGTGCTTGTAAAGGGTATATCACTCGGGTCTTACAGCTGCCAGACTGCTCAGCCAGAATTCATGCTCTGCCCATTCTGGGAGTTGGTACCTGCTGGTGTGTTTGGGACAGGCTTCGGCTGTCACTTGGAATATAGGAATGGTGATGGCTGAGTCTGCAGGTCCTGATACACAGGATGGGGGTGCTTAGAGCCAGCTGCAGTTGGGAAACAGCATAGTAATTGCCAAAGATGGTATATAGAGCTTCTGGGGTGCTGGAGTGTTTATAAGTGTTGCATGCTAAAAGCAGTAAATATCTGTTCAATGGATTAGCCAGCATGTTAAAGGAAATGGTTCTGAGGGAAAGTATAACCTCTGCCAAGGTGGGAGGGAGATTTACCTTGGCAGGCAAGTAAATCTTGTGTTACCTGGTGATGAGTTGCTACATCCCACTGGCTGTCATTTTCTGGTTGAACAGGGACAAGTCTCTGAGCCTGTGTGGTCAGGCTGAGTGTTTTTAAAATAGTCGTGGTTGGGAGATAATGAAATTGTAGGAAGTGGCTTTTGTAAATACAGAGTCTATAATCTTTCTGTTTTATGATACTGGCTTCAGTGAAGTGTGTTTCTAGTGGAGAAGTGTCTACACTGCAGAGGAAGTTAGTTTGTGATTGGGGAGGAAGGAATATCTATTGGGCACAGGTGGAAAGCTTTCTGAATAGAAAACATTATCTGGGTGAAGTTATTCGTTGTCCTAGGCATTAGCTTTCTGTGTCATAAAAGTTACCTTGATTAGATTACTGCTCAGCTCAGTGAATGTGTGTCAGTTTGTGGTGGGCTGGCAGTCCACCGATGGCTAATGGGGACAAGAAACTTGAACAGCATCTGCTATGTGGTAAATAATGCATATAGCCTGGAACTTCTGTAATGAAAACTCCTCAGAAGGGAGTAGGACAAATGTTCCTCTTTCGATCCATAGTTAAATAAAATAAGAGATTTGGGTCTGGCTGCCTCTGCTGTTCTACAGAAATTTTATTCCCTCTGTAACATGCTAGAGAGTCACAATTACAGACTTGAGGGTATGAACTACATATGTATTGCTGGTACTGATTTTGATAGCACTGACCTGTGAAAAACAGATTTGACCAGAATTCCACTTTAACTTAAGGCACTGGCCTCAATCGTTTTGACTACTATCTGCAAAATCAGATCAGAAGTCACAGAAATGGGAATTGCTGTAAGTCCATGACAGCTCAACCTTTGCCAAGAAATGGGAAATGAGAAAGGCAAACTTCACTGTGCTGTGTCCACCCATTCCTCTTCTAGAGTCCTAGGAAGGAGCAGTTGTGCAACAATATGATCTGAGGCGTTAAAATTGAGAAACGTGCTGCTCCAGAAAGAAAAGTAGGAAGGATAAAAATACTCCCTTCAATGACAGAAAGTCATGTTAAAGCAAATTAGAAAAGAGAAATAGGGTAAACCAAAATACCTGTCAGTCTCCTTCATTAAAAAAAAATGTAATGAATGTAGATGGCAGACTGTTTAAAAGTGTTGAGAAGACTTGTCTTCAGGAGATACTCAGGATGTTTGCATTGTACTAAATTTTGGTAGAGTTTTTATGAAATTTTGTCAAAATTCCTATGAACAAATAGTTACGACAAAAAAAAAAAAGTTGCTTTGTATGTAAGTGCATGGATGTGCTTTTGGACATTGTGTGGGAATATAAATGTCACATTTCTTGTGCTACATCCACCTTGATTTGTTCTAAGACAGAAGAGATTTTTATGTATCCCTTCAGCACTGTGTACATCTAACCAGAAACTGGAAATACAAACTTGCAAGCCCTCTGATAGACCCATTTGACTTGCATGTTTTTATCAGTCCCACATGTCTTTGCTTCCCGCCTGTAAAATAGTTCGGCATTCCCCATGGGATCTGAGTGCATGAGCTGTGAACTGCTGTTGTAATCCCTGCGGAGTTGAGGTTGTGTCTCTCTGATGTGACCTTTAATCCCAGGGTGCTGAAGGGACAGATGTTTAACAGCATTTTACAGTGCCAAGTATAAAAACAGGCAGAGGGGTGTTCCCCTCTCACTTCTGATGCTCCGCAGCATCATCTTAGAAGTGAATTAATTTTGAGTCAGCTCATCAAAACTAGGTCACTTTGGTTTCTGAGTTGCAATAAAATTGAATGGATTTGCAAACAAGACTTACACACTTCTTCCAAGCCTTTGCTGGAGAACTGTAGGAAATGCAAGAGTGCTAACGCTGAGAGAGCAAACCCTAGCGTGCTCAGTACGCTGCTCAGCTTTGGGCAGGTACCAGCCTGAGAGGCTTCGAGTCATTTACAGGCCTGCCTATAATTTCTTAAACTTCCGTGCATTAAACCAGCAGTGATTCTGTGATGACTTCAGACAGGGGAAGGATGTTTGAGACTTTTTCTTTGGGTAGCCAAGTTCTATATCTACCCTAGAACAAGCAGCTTTTACTTTGGGGAGTTTGTTTGCACCCTGCTTTTTCTCTAAAAAAAAAAGCATACTCACAGTTTCAGCTTGCCACCTAGGTAGCAGCAATTAATCCTTGGTTAAAGCTAGCAGTCACTCTAATTCTGACAGTCATCCAGCAGATGAGTAAGTACATCCTGAGCTGGATTCTGCACTGGAGTTTGAGGAAGTTACATTTAAAGAGACAGCAATGGAGATGCTTGGAAGAGTGAAACTATTTTCATCTGCTTTTAGAGAGCTGCGGGGCTGGAGTTTTTAGAGAGCTGGGGGAAAGGAGTTTATGAAAGTGCCCTTTGTGTTATCAGGAGCGTGACAAATGGGGTCTTGGGATCTGTGGATAGCTTTGGGATGTTTATTCTTGCTGGAATAGATTCTTTGAGAAAATCAGACTTCTGACTCGTAGCTAGTTTGTGCAGATATTTTCTTTATTCTGTGCTCTACATACATGATACTGTAATTTAGGTGTATGTCTGCCAGAACAAACATACCTGGCATTTGTTTCATGGTAGTGGGAATCATTGTGATGTTTCTAGCGGGATCTCCATTCTTTCACTTTCAAGCTAGCACTTCGGGTGTTTCTAAAGAGAAATCAGAGGAAAAATCTTGAAAATTTGCCAGGTGCAATATTTGTCCAGCTTTGAACTTTTAAGATGGAAGAAACTGAAATTATTTTTCTGATTTTGATAAGAAATGGAAAAATTTGCCCACTGAAAAACTAAAATCAAATTGCTATGTATTTTAAGAGCACAAGTATGGCTGGAAGTTGATAGCCTACGCACAGGGCACACAAATACTCTAGTCTGCTCCCTTTGTGCAACCATGTTGATCCTGCTTATTAGATCTTACTCTGCTTTCCAGTAATACAATATATTTTTTTGTCTCCTACAGCAGCAATTGCTCTACATGTAATTCTGTAGTGCAAGATGGTAAGCATTCTTATTCTGCTTGCTTGTTTGGGTGCATGAGTTTAAGTCATGGTGCCTGGCATCTTGATCCTAAGCTCATTATAAAACTAAGTATATATAAGACCCTAACCATTACTGATCTGTTAAAAAAAAAAAAAGTCTAAAATACTGTGTACTGTTTAATTAACTATTTGAAGCATGATTACAAGCTTTAAAGAATGATAACAATGCATGTGAAAATTGATGGGTTTGTATTTTAGAAGCAACGTAAAGTGGAATATCCTAATATGCATACAAAATTTGGTTTAAATGCAAAGCATAATGCTGCTGTACCTTGTTGATGATATTGAATAAAAGGTACAATTCCTACGGAGCTTTAGAAAAAATATGCCCTCTGTTTTGAGTCATTTGTTTTATCCTTTTATCTTCCCCTTGCAGTTGAAAGGGGTGGAGGTCCCTTCATACACATGTTGGAAAAGATGTCAAGCTAAAAGATTAAATAGAAAAGGTTGCTGATTATTTTTCTCTTCCTTGCAGCAAAAGTAGAAAATCTGCATGACAAGCAGAGACTGCTTGACTAAGAAGGAGTTTTGTCATGGGCTCTTAACCCTCAAACTTCCAGTCTGTCTCCTTTTACATGAATGCTCCCTGAACCATTCTTGCAGACCCCTGGAAGTCACCCTCCCTCCCCCTCCGTGGGAGTCGCTGTCCCTCTTTGAGGAGGCCTGACCTTCTGGTCTTCTGCAGGCTGACCACAGAGGTCTGTGGAATTGCATGAGAATTTGTGGCATTTAGTTCTGTTCAAGCTCTTAACTCAGTAGCCAGCCTGTTTTTGGTTCTTGCATGTTCCCTTTGTGTGAAATTAAAGCTCTGAGTAGATTCCTTAGTGATGTCTTTGACCTTAATAAGAATTTCTCGCTGAAGACAGGATACAAGGTGCAATCTAGAGTCTTAAAAATTGTAATTTTTTGTGTGTTCTTCACTTGCCATTTCATCAGTCAATGGTGCTGTTGAGCAAGCAATGATGATAAACCCAGTGCAACTAACATCTAGTAAGCTAATAACATGATCAATCATACTGGAGTTGTTTAAACTGATCTCATTTCCATAACCTTATGCCCAGATCTACACTGCTGCATCAGCAGTGACCTGGTGATGAAAAGCTTTCTCCTGGCACACGCCAGTGAAGGACTGCTGGTGGGGTTATTGTGGGAATCCTGGCTGAGCCCCTCGGGGTGGAGTTTGTGCCTCGTGTGTGTTATGGGTATTTGCTAAATACCCGCTGTTTCATAAGAAGTTCTGTAAGCCCCTTCCTGTAGGTAGAGGATTGTGCTGCTGCAGGCACTTCCATTTTCCCTGAGTCTTCCTCAGAGCGAGTGTCCTTGAGCCCTGGGGGGGTACCATCCCAGAGAGCTGTCGGGCTCAGTCCTGACGGGTGTCTGTCAGTCCTCCTTCCTTGTTTCTGTCAGAGCATTGGCATCTTTAGGGGTGAGTAAGCACTGATGATCCTTTTCAGGAGTTTGTTCTCCCACTGTTGCTGGTGGGATAGCTTATTTCGTATGGTTTGGTGCTCTGTGACATGCGAGACAGGAAGATTTGCTTGGAGCAGCTAAACAGTGGGTGTCATATTATTAAAGACCTTATAACTTTTTGCTGAGTGAAAGCAGAGCCTTGCTGGTACTGAAATTGATTGTATGAGATTCTCCTCGTGTGAAGACAAGGTAAGATAATTTTAAAGAGTGTTTATGGTTACTAGGAGTAATTAGCTAATCGATAAATGTGAGAAAGCTTCCTTAAATAAATAGGTGCTCTAAGCATTTGCTATGTCTCTTCCTCTATAATGTCTGTTTCTTCTTTGTGATTTGTTGGTCTTAAAGGTATGATTATCAGTACAGAACTGAGAGATCCTGAATTTAGATCCAGGTAGGCTTCTAGACTGAGCCCTTATTTTCTGAAGAACAACAAATGTGCAAATAAAATGGTGAATCCCTTAGGCCACCTTAAATAAAATTGAACTGAATAATAGGAAGAAACAGGGAAATTCAGGACCTTGCTATTATAGTGTCATTGCTGTAAGTACAATAGAAATGGTGAGGCTGGTATGGAAAAAAAAAAAGCTCCAGCACATTTCTACCCTGAAAGGTTTCCATTCAGATCTGTCATGCTGCTCCATGTCTGTTAGAAGTTGGAATTCACACAGCTCTGCATCTTTTAGACAGAAGAATGAAATCTAATATTATGTCATGGCTTGTCTTTTCAGCACAGATCTGTGTAATGTGCTTGCTGGTGTTTACAGCCATAGATACAGCCTTGATGTATTTTTGGAATATAGATTCCAGCTCAAAAGTCTGAGCTTCTGGAGGCTTGTCTTTTCCCCATGTGATCTGCCAAATGATCTTGCAAAACTGTGCTGTTTTCTCTCATGGGAAATTAACTGTTTCACCTACCATAAAATAAGAGCAAGTCAAATGCTTCTTGTGAGTTTGCAACACCTCAGCCAGCCCATGACTGTCCAGAATAAAGTGAATCCTACCTTCCTGTATTGTCTTGCATACTATATTTCTTGGTCATATCGGGACCCCTTAAGTGTTCAACCTAGCATTGTCTAATAAATTCCCTTTATGCTTGGCTTGTCTTTGTCAGTGTCCAAAACGTATGTTCTTTCCTTTTTGAACCCTATCTCAGATTTCAGTGTTTGAAAACTCGGATGTGAGAAGCAGTAAATGAAGTGAACTCAGTGCAACTCTCCATCACTAAATGGTTCTGGAACAGTAAGTGGGCCACTTTGTCAATTGTCTGCTGTTGAACTCAAAACAAGACGTCTTTTGAAAGTGCACTGGCCAGTTTTTGAGAACTTCAGCCTCAGACCCTCTGGAAATGGCAGTTTTTCCAGGCCAGTGGTCTGCCTCTTGTTCCAGGGTATCCCTGCGTGTCCTTCCATTTCAACAGTCCTGTGTGCCTGCCTCACCTCTTGGCCAGATTTAACCTTTTAAACTACAGTACTCTTTTTGTCACTGTTCTGTCTGATTCAGTTGTTTGTCACCACCTCCATGGCATCCAAGCATCCACAAATGACAACAGCCTCACTAAATGAGAGTATTGAGATATGAACCTCTGAAATTCTGCTTGGAGGGGAAACATGTGCTTGTGATCCCCTGTCAGAGGAAGTAAAAAAAGTTCCCATTTACTCTGCTGAATGGTGGATAGGTTATGTCCTTAAAAGGAAATGAAGTAGTAGTAATTTGTGACTTCTTAAGTTCCTGTTGTAGTGGACGCTCATTTTCTTCCCAGAATAGAATGGAGAATAATGACAGATTTCTTTGAGAGATTCTGTGTTGTGGAATTGCTTTTCCCTTCACCTTTGTTATTTTCACTTATTTTCTAGCGGCAAAAGAGGCTGCTCTTTCTTTTCAGGTCTTCCTTCCGAGGCTAGGATGGGGCTGAAACTATTTGGCACGTGAATAATGAAGTGCATAGGAAGTTGAGAGATGCCTTTCTTAAGATGTTATGTGCGTGTTCTAAAACTGGGAAAAAGTGGAGCTTTCCTGGAACTTCAGTGATTTGAGAGGAGCACAGGGTAATCTGCCTTTGTGTAACTGTGGTGTTAGAATTTCATTCTGCAGGAAGCCAGAGGCTTCTTTCATCAGAAGCCCTGCCCCCTCTAAATTTCGTGCCTATTCCCAATTCAATATTTTGCTTTCAGAAAACAATCTTTTATCCTCTTTTTTTTTTTTTTTTTTTTTAACAAAAAAAGCAACATGCTTTCTTCCAAATCTGAGCGCAAACCCTTTTGATCACCTCAGGAGGCCCTAATTAAATTTAACTCAATAGGAACTGGGGACATCCACAAATGCAGTGTTGTCCTCTGTTCTTCCAAATGTTACTCCCCTGGAAGAGTCTGAGGTAAAGAACTGCAGGTTGCATGTAGCTATTAGTTTACGTTGCTTTATAGGACCCTAGCTTTCTGCTGGTGGGGAAGAGAATTTATTGATTCTTTGAGGCCTTGGTGTGACTTTGTCTTTCTCTTAGATGAAGGCGGAGGAATTAGTACAGGCGGTTTTGGAGGTGGGAACCATGTAGGATGCTGCAGAAAATGCTCGTTCTTCTGTGAACGGGTGGCTGAGTAAGTGTGGTGCATGCATCTGAAGTGCTTCATGGGAGCCTGCTGGTAATATTTACAGAGTTTGTGAATTTGGAGTATGTGGTGTATGAATTTGCACGCAAGCCCAGAAGTGTCAAGTATGTTTAATTTGCCCCAGTGAAGGGGGGTGTGGGCAGAAAGCCTGAGAATCCACTGTGAGGTGGGTAGCAGGTATTTGGGGAGAAGAAACATGAATATGCATACTTTGGCAGTTTCTCTATAATCTAGTGTGCAAGTTTGCAGGATGTGTATTTGTGTATGTGCAGGCCATGTGTTTCTGAGGGGTCAGACATACATTGAAGAACAACGCCACCCATGCCCCTCACAGTGTGAGGAGCCAGTGGTTTGTGTCACTGGTTTTACTGGCTCCTTGGGTGCTTGTTCTCTGGAATGGCTTGAAAGCCTCTTGCTAGGAACTCAAAGGTATGTTGCATCTAACCTTTATTCTTTAGATGTGCAATGTTTATTTTGTGGTGAGTTACCCTGACCAGGTCCTCAAGGGGATGGTATCACCACAGAAATAGTGATTTTTTTTTTTTTTTTTTTTTTTTTTTTTTTTTTCCCCCCCCTCTTCTACTGGGATTGGCAAAGATCAGAGGAATTCAGCCCGCTGCTGTCTGCTGTTCTTTGTCTGACAGATTGTCACATCCTTGTTCTCTTGGGCTCTTGTGTGTGTCTGGGCCTGCTGATGGAAGAGCTGGGGCTGGCTGGGTGAGGTTCACTGGATGTTTCCAGACAGTAGGCATTAACAGAGAAATAACTTGATGAAGGAAATGTCCAGCATTAGGGCAAAGAAAAGGAAATAAGCCTTTGCCGGACTTGAACTTCTGGCACAGTGTGAACAGAGAGCTTGATAAGGACTTGCTGCTGTTCTGCATTTTGAGGTTATGCTGTAGAAGCCAGGGAGGTGAAGCAGCAGATCTGTTCCAAGGCTGCTTGTCAGAACTGAACTCTTAAAAATATTTATCAAGTCGAGAAAGTAGAAGGAAATTCACTGTGTTTATTCTCTGAAATGAGTATGCATGCTAATATGAATTGTTAGATTACTTTTTAAAGTTGCGTGACAGCTACTACTGGATGTATAGGGTGCTTTTGTTATCTCCTTTGAGGCAAGTTGCCGGGGTAGACTGAGGAAGAGGATGGAGTTGCCCAAGGGAACATGGAAGTCTCCCCAACACTGAGTATCCTGTACTATTCTTCTCTGAGCTACCTGAGCTATTCTTTTTAAACATTGCAGTGTTGTATAATGGACAAGTCAATGTCCTTTGTGTCCCTAGCTGCTGTTTTATTTATCCTATGAAAAACTGTTTTTCCTGCTGATCTGCTCATCTTTCTTTTCTAGCTAACTCTTGTAATTTGCTACAAATGAAAAAAGACTTGAAAGCACTATAGTGGATGGGTTTTTAATCGAAGAGAGGACAGCAAGAGACAGAAAGCTCTAGTCTTGCTTCCCACTTAAATGTGTTCATAAGGAATAAGGCTCTTCATTTGTATGATCGCAGCACTAGACAAGGAGGCATGCTTTTTAGAAAATAATATAGTTAAACTGCAAGGGAAGAAATTGGATTGGTTTCTGTTGCCGTAGCTGCAGGTTTCTTGTGTTTTGTGTCACTGCTCTGTATATTGTGGCTGTGAAATGAAATGCTTTTGAGTGTAAAAGCATGAAAGGGTGTGGTTAAAGCAATCAGGAACCTTTTCACTTTAAATTACCTGATTTATGACATGAAAATCTCAATGTTAACATAGATTTGTTTTGCAAACCATTGGATTGTAAGTTACCTGGTGTTACGCCAAAACACTCCCTCTTGACTAGCATGTGAAAATACAGCTCTTGAGCCTCTGGTCTAGACCACAAGGGCTAAATGCTTCTGAAGAAAGCGTAAGTCAAACTTTCAGTTCTTCTAGCAGGCACCATTTCAGTAATATGCTTCACTTTTGTTAAGAATTGAGGAAGTCTTTGGGTGGGGAGTGTGAGTGAACCCTTTTTTTTTTTTCTTCCTGTTCGGTTCTGGAGTACTTTCATCATTCCAGTATGTCTGGGCTTGCAGCTTTTGTGTTGACAGTATGAACTTCGGCAGAATGGTCTTCTCCCTTCGCATCTGAAGGCACAAGCCTCTCACTGCAGAGAAGGTGCTGTGCCGCGGGGTGGGATACTGGAACTCCTGGTTGTCCAAGCCTAGAGAAGCAGGAGATCCTGTTTACAGAAAATGTGTCTGTATGTTTCTGTGTATTTTAGATGAACATGCTGGTGTTTGCTCAACTGCTTTGCACCTGACTGCTGCCTCTGTGCAGGAGTTTTCCAGGAGCTTGCATTTCATAATGGAGTGTTTGTTTAAACTCTAGATTTTTTTTTTGAAGAGAAAGTGACAGATGCCAATTAAGAGGAAAAGGGAGGAAGATACGATTATCCAAGACTTGGTGGCTTTCAGGACTCTGTGGCTGCTGGTCCCTTTTTGTAGGGAGCAGAAGAGATGAAAACAGTGTTACCTTTATCTTTTCAAACACACGTGCTGTTTCTGCTGCAGAGGAGCAAGGCTACCAAGACTTTGTTAGATATTTCTGCCGTTGGAAAAGGAGATGATGTTGGAAGCAGTTGTGGCTCTTACGTTCCTATGGGAACAGATAAGAGATGCAAGGGCTTGAATTCTCAACTATAAGGGGATTTGTCAAGAAAGGTGGGAAAAGGATTTAATTTCTGATTTGAGTGGGAAACTAATATTCATTCTCTCCGCAATTGGCTCCTGACTGCAAGTTTTTTGCTGCTGGAGACAGGATTTTGTGCAGCATCTTTGAGGCTGCTTCACTGTTCCATGGCCACAGAGTTAATTACAAGTTGGACAATGAGATGCATGAGTCCACCCTGCTGCTGTTTTACTGACTCAGCAGTTTGGTGCTCTTTTTGTATAGCGAGGGGCAGCAGACAGACCGCATGCGTCTGCTGGATGAGAATGCAAACACAGCTCTGTTCCACGTAGCAGTGGTGCTTGTGGAACAGGGTTAATAACCCGGTCTGAGTGAATGCTCCAGACTAAACTATTTCTGAATCTACTTTTACCACCCCATTTAAAGTAGATAAGATGTTCAGGGCAGAGTCATCTGGTTTTGCTTCTCCTGCACTGAGCTGCAGCCCGTTGTTAAAGCAGTTCCTAGCAGATGCAGGACTTTGCCCAGTCCTGTCTAGCATGCTTCTCTTCCTGGGGAGATCAGCCAACATGCTCTAAGTAGGTTCTCCCTGTTCAGAAAGGTTGGGTGGTGGTACAGTTCATGGTGTGTCAAAGACAACAGCTGCTTTATGTGACCTAAGAGGAACTGCAGTCCCAAAGTTAGGTTGCTCTGCCTATAAATTGAAAAGAAAATGGCGAAAAGAAAGGAACTTGATTAATGAAAAGGTTTATGTTTCTAACAGTGTCTTGTTTACAGCTAAATTCAGTGGAAACCAGGCACCTGCCTAGGGGTGGTACCTTACTGGCTCTTGGATAGGTGCACTTCCTGGTCACCAGCAATTGCTTTTTTTTTTTTTCCTTAAGAGAAGAAATCTGTTGGCTTTGGCAATTTGTCACAGTAGCTAAAGGCTCAGGGAAAGAAGGGGTGTTGGTCTTCAACTGGACCTTGTCAGGTGAGTAAAAACTGTCATTTTGCACTTACCTCTTAGAAAAAGTTCCTTTTGATATTATTACCTATACATTATCTTTTAGCCACACATCCTGGTTCTTTGACTGTTAGAAAGTCAACACAATATGGCCAGTGAGCAAAACTAGGACTGTGGCTCACATCTGCGGACACTATGAACAGTCAGTGTGGTGTCTGAGACTGCGCAGAGATGCCTGGTGAGCGCTGCCGTGAGGACTGTTCGCTGGGGCAGTGATCAAAAGGGGTGGTGGGGCCCTGACTGAAGCAGTTGTGCTCAGTGGAGCTTTTCTCTTTGGGAGTTCCCAGGCCCACTTCTGCCACTGGAGCTGCACTGTGGCAGGGTTGTGGTCAGCACACCTGGGGACTCCTGTCTGTAGGTTACTGTCTCTTATTTTATTATAAGGGGGATAACTCAAGTCCTCCCTATCCCCAAAGCTATGGGTTTTCAATTAGCTGGTAGCTGGCCATTAAATGTGATGCCTGCTTGGTACTTAAAAACTTCTCCTGTCCTTAGTGCAAATGATATTGTTTCTTCACAGTCCTTAACATTTTCTGTGTTACCAAAATTGTAAAATGGAATTTGAATTACAATCACTTTGGTGGTCAGAAAAGTTTTGGTGCTTCATTTAAAGAACAGCTCTGCTGCCTTTGTAGCCTTTGTACTGAGGGTGCTTACTGAAGACTTGGAACTATTTAGAGAACATGATTTCAGCTTCCTCGTGGATGGGCGAAAGCCCACCCTGGAAATGTGGGGGTTTTTGAGCTTCTGTTCTTGACTGCAAAATCACAAAATTTTATTTCTGATTTCTTTAAAATTGGGATGTCAAAAAGTTGTAGGCACTTGAAGAAAAATAGAATATTAGTTGTGTGTTTGTGGTACATGGTTTTTGTGTTCCTCAGAGATGGATAGCACAAAGGTCACCCTGCAGCCCTTGCTGGCAGCCTGGAGTAGGAATATGATGCCTGGTTGCTGTCAGCTGAGGGAGGGGTGTTAAAGCCGCAGGATCTGGCTGTACTCATTCCGTGTCTTCAACTTCTTCCAGTCTCCTATTTGATGTCTTCTGGATTCTTTGACTCCCATCCTGGTAACGCTTTTGTTTTCTAAATCCTTTTCCAACTGACTGGGTCAGAAAGTAAGTTGTTATTGTACATTGTGTTAGATGCCAATTCTGGTAGCCAAATGGAGGCGAGGCCGCTTCAGTGCTGTGGCCCTGATCCAGCCAAAAGTGAGGCTGAGCATGGAAGGTCCTAGCAGGCCTACACATACATACACAGCACTTACACGAATGTACGTATACATACACTGTGGTGTGACAGCCTGGAGAGGAGCCAGGGCAGAGCCTCTGCTTCTCTGTCCCAGTTAAAGGGGTTCCCCTGCCTGCCACAGTGCCTCTGCACTTATGGTCATCCTTTGGTGGGGTGATGGCTCCTCCGATGGGCCTGGGAGGAGCAGGGTGAGGGTGTTGTTTGGGTTCTCCTACTTGCCATTGTGCCTCACCGCTCCTGTGTGCGTAGCTGAGCTTTTAATACCATAACCTAACACAGCTCAGAGACCTGTTTTTTTCTCTGTCCCTCCCCTGCTTTTTTAATGTGCAGCCTGGCACTGGTGGAAAGGCTTAATTTTTCAGTTTTTCCATTTTTGCGGTGTTTGTCTCCTCCCTGGTGTATTAGGGTAAAGCATAGGGAGAAGAGGAGGGAGAAAGGGAAGAAGGCATGTGTAGGCTGCTGGTGTTGCAATTTAAAACCTACTTGTGGAAAGGGTGCGGGGTCATTCTTGTGTCCTTTGTGTACTTTTTTTCCTTTTCCAGATTAACTTCAGTCTAGCAGCTGGAACACCTTTAAAGTTTCAGTGGTGCCAGGCGAGATCATTGAACTGATGGTGAATTATTCATGGTGTCATTCCGCCAGTATTCTTATTTCCTTACTTGAGTGATTGTTTTGGCCTATTGCTATCATTCATTCAGTTGAAGTAGGATACTGTATGCTAGTACATGCTCTTCAGCTGGACACTCTGATCCTAGCTGTGACTGAGGAGTAGAGCAAGCAAGGAGGAAGCCTGTGGACATTCATTTTTTCCAGTTTAAAGAATGCTTGAATTTATCATGTGCTGGGCAAGTCATTGCTCAAAACTGGATGCTGTAGCAGACAGCGCTTCCTGGGCCTGTCTGCTCTGCTGTTTCACTCTTTGCAATGAAAATAAAGTTGTAAATTATCTGTGCAGCTTTCTGCCAAGTGATGTATTGGATGCTGTGTATCCTAAGATATAAAAAAAGATTAGTTGTTCCTGTGAATAATAGCAACACTAATATGTATAAATAAGAGTTTTTCATTATTGTGCTTCCAACAGTAACTTAATCACTAACCTAATCATTCTGCTAATGAATTCCCCGCACAGTGAAAATAATTCAGTATTTTCATCAGGCACCTTTTTGTAGTGCACCTCTTGATGTCTGCCCCCAATACCACAAATTTCAAGGAAAGAATGCAGAAAACTGAACTGACTGATGGACAGCTGTGTAGGGGAAAGGCAGGAGAGACCAAGCATGGATTCTTGAAGTCACCAACACTTGAATGTCAGATGTTAGAGGCATAGATTTTGTTAATTGGAGAAGATGGGTTGCCTGTGGAGCGTGGGAAAGACTGTCAGCAAGAATGTCATGAAGGTCTGCGAGAAGCTACCTGGCTTCTAAATGCAATTGTCATGTGATCTGTTATTGAGTACTCCGGACATCACCTTCTCAAGGAGATTTTGATTACAGTTATGTTTTGGAAAAGAACTGCAAGGCAAGAGTCTTCTGTAGCTTGTCTCCTTTCATACTGTTGTACACACAGAAGATCTCAGACTCTCATTTGAAGGTAATAGTTTGCTAGTCCTGCAGGCTATGCTTGGTGGTCTGTAAGGTCCATGAAGACTTTAAGTCAAACAAAATGTTTCTGCAAGAATGCAGGCATAATTCCTATAATTCATTTTCAAAAGGGCTGGGAACATTTTCCCACATTACCCAGAAAAGAACTGTAGGAAATCTCAGCTTGAATGTTTGTGGGTGTGTTCAGAATTTAAGTGACCGAGTGAAGAAATTGAGGAAAAGTAGCAGCACAGGTTTTGATGCAGAAGAGCTCAGACCTGGGCTGGGTTTATGCCTGATACTTAGGTGCTTGATTATGCCTTAATCAGCTGGTTTAATTGCCATATAGTGTTGCCTGTGGCCTTTGAACTCTAATCAAGGATGAAGATCTGAATCAAATACAATAACTGCAAAAGATGAAATAAAGGTGTTTTTTTTTTTTTTTTTTTTTAATTTTTTTAATGCTTTGAAAAATCTCTTGCAACAACAATAAATTAATTAGTTAACAAATCCTAGATCTTGTGCTCGTGCTCTCTTCCAAGATTATCATAACATTCTCACCAAGGGCTGTTTCAGGCATTTACTTCTGAAGTGCAATTGAAAAGCTTGAAATGAATGGACACTTCATGGTTAATTGTAATATAATTAAAGGAAAGGAAAAAAAGTCCACACCTAGATAAATCTTGCAGAAGACACTGCCACAAAGGCACTAAATTTAATTACAGGGATAACGATGCATTGCCTACAGCACAAGAGGAAAAAGTACTTTCTTGTCTAATAGCTTAAAACTGTGTCGGCTCAGAGCCAATCACTTGTCCTGGGGTATATCTGAATAAACAGCTTTTTTTTCTTATAATCCTGTTTGGATTATAAGATCAAGTGTGAAGACTCATTTAGCATTTGAAATTCTTATCTGCTAGACTAGAGGAAAGGTGGCTTCTTTTACAGAAATCCATTAAAAATGCATCCTTTTCCAAGCAGCTATTGGAATAGTGATCCTTTACATTTCCTGAGTATGAGTTTGCCTCTGTTAATAAATTCTCTGGGCAAGATTTGGCATCAACTTCTTTTACTGATGGAAAAGTGAAATTGCTTTCCTTTGTTTTACAAAAATTGCTAAATTGTAGATGTCTTAATTTACCCATAGTTCAACAGAGAGAGACTTGAGTTGGGACCACCTGGCTTTTGTCCAGGATGTGCAGCAGCCAGGTCCCAGAGCTGTCATTCTTGCAGCTCTTGTATTTGTACCTGGGAGCAGATAACAAGGCTATATACAGCTCCGAGGCTGACCCTGCTGATTTTCTTCAGGAAAGATGACATTTTTCTTGTTCAGTTCAGACAGGCGTGGACTTCAGTGATAGTTATGCCAGTCCACCCTCTTTTGTAAAGAGAATAGCACAACTGAGTCAACTTTGGAAATAGGATGCCCTTTTCTTCCCCCGGAGGGTCTGTAGCTGGGTGCCAGGCGAGCTGTGTGGCTGGGCAGATCTCTTCTGTGTTACTCGCTCGCAGGTGAGATGGTTGGTCTTGTTTCTTGCTCCTTTGCAGTTCACTAGCACCAAACTGATGCCATTTAGACGGAGCTTATACCTAAATTTTGTCTGCTTCTCTTTGGCAGGGAGAATATATCTAGCTCCTTCCCCAGTGATCTCTGATCCCTTTCATCTTATTTTCATGATTTTCCTCTGTATTTTAGTAACCATGGTTTTGAGTTATGTTCTGAATAGTCTCCTGCTGCTTTTTTGTACCTCCTACCATAGTCCTAGCAGTCTGCAACACCGGAGTTGGTGGACTCCTGTGTGTGGTTAGTTCATGTTTCCTGCACTCCATTAGCTTGGGGAAGAATTGTTCTTGATTTTCTTTCAGTATAACCAGTAGTTAGCCACAGAAACAGACAGTTGCAATCTGTGCTTTTCAGCTCACGTCTGTACAGCTGCTTGAAGCCAAGGAATGCTTTTTTAGGGTATTTCTACTGCTGCAGCTCTCGTCACGTGCGATGTCTGCTTCTGCCTCACCACCTTTCACCTCGTTTTTGCCCATCTTTGCTAAACTCATTCTAGGTGCAAAGCTGGGTGGCCAAGATGGTAGTGATGATGTCCTTGTAGTGACATGTGACATGTCCTACTGACATGTGCTTAGTGACTTCTCCTGCAGCTGCTAACGAACAAGAGTAAGCAAGGAATATATGGAAACAAGGATGGTGGCAACAGGGAGAAAAATATACGTGGCTTCATGGAAAATATCAAGGCAACCCTTGGGACAGGCTAGAAGCACTTTACTTATGTTGAGATCTTATAAAATGAGCTACAAGCTATGCATTTATATGGAGTATACAGTAATCCTGACAGTCTGCTTCATATAGCCCTGTCACATAACCTCCTTCTGGAGCCAGAGTAGCAGTGAGCAGTAAATAGCTCCTTATGTGCTGTTTCTGTTGGAGGCCCAAGCAAAGTCAGCTGGAAAGTATCCTGCAACTGGGATTTCAGAAGAGCTGTTAAGGTAGAGTAGAAAGCTATAGATGGTCAGTATATCAAGGAGACACCTCAAGAAAATTGAGGGGTGTTAGGAAAGAAGTGTGAGAACTTGGGAGTGCTTATGAGAAGTATGGTACTTTGTCTGAGGACAGGAACGTGTGCCAGTGCTAGCTGTAGCACTGAGTTTGTCAGACATTTGGGGAGCAGAGGACGCAATGGTAATTATCTATTTTATCTATACCAACTCCAAGGTCTAGAGATAAGCCCATAGAGAAAAATAGGCAGAAGTTGTCTATGTAAGCTCTGTGACAGAACAGGGAAAAAGTTTGAATAAATGCATATAAGACAGTTAAGAGCTATTTGCAGGACTCGTAGCTGGAAAACTACATGGCGATAGAATTTAAGTAGGAGATCTTCTAAAATGGCATTGTTCAATTGAATAATTACTGAGCTAGAAACTGAATTCTCTGCTTGTCTACTGGCCCTCCCTGGGAAGCAGCAGGAGGGGGATACTTGGTAGTGGCCAGGCGGGTTGAGGTGCCTGGGCTGTGTAACTGCCAGGCAAGGCCCAGCCACCCAGGTCCTGGAGGTTTTGCAGATGAGCTATGCCTGCAGATTATATGCTGTTTGTGTGTGCAGGAGGTGCTGTGCGTGGGTGTTGCAGAGGAGGGATGTGTGTGCTGGCGTTTAGAAGTATAGCTAATGGAGGCTTTGTCTGAAGAGAAGGGCTTTTTAGCTCTGGGCTATGGGAAGATGTATATAAGGCTTAAATATGACACAAGATCAGAGAAACCTGGGCTTGATTCATCCTTGCTTATATAAGCAAAATGAAAATAGGATTCCTGCCTTCTATCATACGCATCCAGATCTGAGATTCAGGAAGAGTCTAGCTACTTCAGCTCGGCAGCATTCAGCCTGGGATTTCAGTTTTATCTTGCTGTGTCATTAGGGAAACACTGGACAGGCAAGAATTTCTAGGAAGAGGAGGAAGTATTTGGTCTGCTCGTTCCAGTGGTTGGTGGTATGTAGACATGCGGGACCTGTGCTGTTTGCTTTCTTGTGCCTCTTGCAGCAATGCTGCATGTGTGTGATTACAGCAGCTTTAGCTGAAGCACCAGCTGGAGAAAGCAGCTAGAGGGAAAGCAAGCTGATAAGTCACAGGGGGACTGCCCATATTTGATTTCCACTGGGTCTGAATTTGGGACTTGATTTCCTAAGCCAAGAGGGAGTTGGAGCTGCATGCGCGGAACAGTGGGTGATTGTACTTCTTGCAAGCACGCTGCACTCTCCCTCAGTGATCTCCTCTGGGCTCCTAACGGACGAGGCTTTTGGGCTGGTGAACAGCTGTCAGCAGCTGGAAGGAGGAGCTTTGCTCGTCTCAAGATACTCCAGGGCATCTTAGCAACAAAATTGTGGAGAAATAGATGGAGGGCTGCAAAGCAATATCATCACGGGAAGCCACAGAAACTGTAGAGACTGAAAAAGGAGTAAGAGAGTGACAGAATAATGGGGGAGTGGGTTGCCAGAGGAGAGAAAAGATGCATAAAATCTAAAGGATTGGGTGAAGAGACAAGGGAGGCTTTCAGAAAACGCTGAGCACACATGTGTGAGAACAGGACTGCTCTGAACACAGGAAGGTGCTGCTGCTAGCAGGCCTGGGACTACATATGAGAGAGGAACTGTGTGTAGAAGCATGTCGTCGTGTGCCTGACGGTGGAAGGAGGCTGCTCTTAAAGCTCAGGTGTGTGCAGGGCAGTGCGGACTTCAGGGGGGCTCTGTGAGGTGACTGGGGTTTGGGTTCCAGCAGCACTGAGCCCTGGAGGGTGTTATTTATAGCAGCAACCACTGAGGCAGGAAAAGTTTTGCTCAAGCTGTGATTTGTGTGAGCTGGAGAACTGGAGTCTAGCTCTCCCTCCCTCCTGCTTTTGCTTTCTTCAGATTTTCACTGTAATTAGCAAGCTTTACATGAGCCGGGTCAGAGCTGGCAGCTTTCTTTAGAAGACTGTGTTCTCCAGGCAGGAATAAGGAAAGGTTTTTCTTCTGGGAATACTTAACCTGATCATTTGTTTTATTTCAAGGGCTATTCTCGTGCACTGAGGTGGAAGCCACGAGATGGGAGGGGTGGAACCACATTTCTTCTAAGTTGCAGCAGCAGAAGCCAGCATCTGAAAATTCAAAGTTAGGTTTTAAATGTTCACTTAGAGTTTAGGAGCAATAGAAAAATCTTTTTAAGATTCTAATCTGTACTAATTTGGGTTTGTCTAGGATAAGAAAAGCATGTTAGTCAATACAAAGCTGTTCTACTGTTGTTTACCTTGAAAGCCTGTTTCCTTTAAAATCTGAAAAGCTTTCTTTTGAGTACCCAAAGTGATGGATTGAGAACAGCAGAGGGTCAGTGTACAGATACAGATGGTTAATATCTGTGTTTCTGTGACAGACGGTGGCAATGCTCTGTTGTCACATGCTGTAAAGCCTCTTACAGTGTGTATGTGTAAGTGATATTACTCTAGTCAAGGAGATTTCCGAGTTGAAAGTCACAATTCTCTGCTATAGGATTTTAGCAAACACACATGGTGTTTACGCTATGTGGGGTGTATGTTAAAGGTAGTCACTGCTGTGCTGACACTTGGGTTGGTAAAAATGCCTACCTGTGCATGTGTTCATGCGTCCTGAGCCACACACACATCCTTCACCAGCTAGAGCTCATTACTTTGCTTCATTAATGCCCCAGGGTAAACATTCGAGTGAAAGTGGATATGCTCCACGATATGGGCATGTGGCCTGGGTTGGTGCCAGGAGAAGCCCTCCTCTGGAAAGCAGCAGTCCTCTGGATTTTAGATTATTAGACTTCACAAGATCTTGTTGGAAAAAAATGGATTCAGGGTGATTTTTTTGTTTTTTTGACGTTACTTCTGTGAAGTCAGAGTTCTACTGAGGAGAGGGAACAATAGCAATGTAGAGTTAGGCTTCTAAATAGGGTGCCATAAATGTTGCTTTAGGTTCTCTTTTTATTAAATGTGTTTGCAAGAATAACTGGAACTCCTGCTTGCAGGCAGTTAGCTTAAATTTCAGTGAAGGCTCTAAGAAATGCAGGGTTGTGGGCAAGAAATAGAAGAGATTCTGCCTAATAAAGTGCAAGGCCGATGCTCTTGGGAGGAATAAGCTATTGGAAACTGGGAACCTGGGAAGGTTTGGGGTGTAACGGGAGAAGGCAGATGTACATTTACAGTGAAATACAGACATAGTATTTTTGGGGAAATCATAGCACTTGGGAATACTCACTCTCTGAAATACTGCTGCAGAACAAGGTGGGCCCCTGGAATAATGTGTTGATGTCTGTCTACTGGGAGTTTGATTAGAACATTGGAAGAAAATGGATTGGGGATTATGGGGAGCTGGTAGGAGAGGTGGGCTTCTAGGACTTCATGGGTTTGGAGTGACCCGTTAAAAGACAGTTGTAAAACAGGCGAACTGCATTTGCAGGGCTGTTTGTGGGAGTACAGTTAGCAAAGGGCAATTTGTTGCGTGTTGTAAGAAGTGATCCTTAGTGGTGAATGACATGGAAAACCAGCGACAGCTTAATTGAGTAATTCCAGTAAGCTAGAGAGAGATCTTAAATTCAGATCTCATGCTGGGTGATTTAAGGACATGACACAATATGCACGGCCTTTGGGGTGTATGACCTTGACAACCCAATCTTTGCAGTCTGATTTCTAGGAATGTAAGAAACAGGAATGTCCTTGCCCAAAGAATATGAAGCAGAAGTTGGCAATCTGAGCCCAGGTAGAGGCAGGAGCTGTCTGACAAGATCAATAGATACATTTTAGTGCAAATGTAAAAAAGATCAGAGGAGCAATGTAGGGGCCAGATGTTTGATTAGAAACAGGGCTGCCAGCCCAGGGTCCCATCATCAGGGACATGACTGAGGGAAATCACTGAAATAAACAGGCAGCACCAGTAAAATGAGAACAGATTGTATCGAAGTAAGGGTTGGACTGTGTGAAGCCAGTTTCCAATATAGTTGAGCCTGGTGGTTTCACATAGTTAGCATCCACATTTAATGATTACAAATTGTATTAAGAAAAGGTGCATTAGAGTTTTGTTTGCAGAAGAGCTTGCCACATAGCAGTGATTCTTGGCATTTTTGACTTGTAACTGGGCGTATACCTGCCTAACCACTCAGTAATGGGATGTGAGCAAAGGGAAAATCACAGGATAAGTTGTAGTGGGTTGTGAAGCAGAAAAAGAAGCGTGATCTGTGAACCTTGGTGAACAGGAGGTTGCAATGCAGCGTAAGAAGCTAGAGGCCCTGAAATTTTGTATGTGCCCCTATTACTCCTGATTATATCCCCTCAGTGCTAGGGGGGAGGGAGAAAAGGCGCTGGTTTTAACTCTTTAACATCTTCCCCTTCCAGAGACACCTTCCCTTCCTGTATCAAGCAGTGCTTGGATGTGAGCAGAGCCAGCGTTTCCTCCTTCTGTCCCGGCACTTGCACGTGGCGGAAACGGCTCCACAGCGATTCCCTCCACTCGGGAGCCTGGTGCTGCCTTTCTGCTGCTTGAACGGGTGTGCTTCTGCTCGCCGGCACGCTTTTTGGGGAGGGGAGCAGGGAAGGACTGCCAAGGAGTGGTGTTGACCGCACAGTTTTCCCGAGTTTGGCACTGATCTTCTGTTCTCCCACTTCTTTCACTCTTCTCATATTGGCAGCGGTGGTCCGTTTAGCTCCCGTAGAATGACTGGTGGCTTTCCCTGTATGTGACTCATCCTCTAGGGAATTCCTGAAGCAATGAGTCAAGTTATTGGGAAAACTGTTTGCCCACTAGCATAAACTAGGAAGCCAGGGAGCCTGCCTGTGCTATTGTAGAGAGGCAATTACTTTTTGGTGTGACCGGAGCCGTCCTGTCTCTTCCTGAAGGCAGGTCACTTCAAGAATAGCTGTAGCAGGCATACATTGCTGAATATATTTATTTTCACCTTGAAATATGCTCCTCCTGATTTTTTTTTTTCTGTTTTTTTAAGGTGGCTGATCTGATAAGCATTCCAGGGTGGAGTAAAACTGACAGATTTGAATTTGCCAATATTGTAGTGAAAAATAGCTTGCCTAAAGAAATGAGGCTGTCAGATTGGCACCAGTCACCTACATCTGAAATACTCCTTTCGTAAGTACCATTTACCACTTCATTCTGCCCTGGCTGACTTAATCCAGCCCTTGTTATTTTTACTATAGACAAATTAATGGTTGTGTGGTTTACAACCATGAATTAACAAATTTTGAATATAGCCGTGGTATATTACAACAAAACCAAAGAACTTTGATCCCCAATAATTGTATCCAGGAAAAATTAACTATTCTACCACATATGTGAGCGTGGGTTGACCAGGGTTGTTTGCATTGCCTGCTGATGGCAGTCAGATTTGGGGTGCCCAGCTGCTCCGCATTTTTGAAAATGAGGTTCTTGCTGTATCTACAGCCTTAAGTCAACTCATCTGAATGTTATCTTGCCACATCCTTTCTCTGCCCCATTCAAGACAAGCTTTTCTTGTTACTGGTTGCTGACTATTAAACATTAGCAGATTTTATTACCCTGTAGAACAGCAAGTTCTAATTAAAATACAAAATTAGTTTCACTTTTTAATACATTTTTTCCCCCTAGCAACTTGGACATTATTTTTGCTCGAGCTTGGAATCGTCAGAAAGCTCAGATTGTGGGCTTTGCTAGCACAAAATGTAGGTGGTTGCAGATATGTCGGCATTGGTACAACGATTGGGTGTTGTTTTTAACTAAATTAGTGTCAGCAGACTCGGATTGTGCTCCTTCTCCACTCCTAGGTTTTCAATAAACTGGCTCATTTTAAGGTAAGCTTATCTGTCAACTGCTGTTGTTTCTTGACCAGTTATTCATGAAGACTTAATTTTCTGTAGTCTGACAAGTATGAAGCTTGGAGTTAAACTGTGTTCCTACTGAGGTCAAGGAGAAAAGTACTAGTAATCTTGGAGCTGTAGGGTGAGGCCCTTTTCAGCTCTTATTCTTTAATTTGGGCAGTTGAAATATTTCACGGTGATCACTGTCTTCATGTACTAAAATAAATGTCCTTTTAAGAGGAGGATTGTGCTTATCCCTACAAACTTCTTCCTTTTTGCCCAAGGACAAATCCTGGCCTGTGGAGTATCCCAGCTGGGGGGAAAAAAAAAAAAAAAAGGGGGAGACTACAGCTCCTGCTAGCTTGGTTTTGTCCTATTTATACGCACGTCTTATCGCAACTAAGGTAGTCGGTACCTTGGCAAATCCACCTATTAAGTGCACTTGCTGGAAATGTGTACTCATCTCCTGAGAGGGGTGCTGAGTGCTGCCAGGATAGCAGTGTTCAGCTTGTGTGTTGTGAGGCAGGGGCTGTTGGGGGATATTGTCCTGGAGGGAGCCACTGTGATCTGCTGTGTCATTGGTTTGTAGGACCGTGATCCCTGGGAACAGGCTCTGAACTGATACCAGCTGATGGGAGGAGGCATATTCCAAAGTAGAGAATTTCTTTGTTTTCTCTTTAATTCAAGGGATCCTTTTTCTTACTTTAACTTGTGAACAAGTGCTGTGAATAAGCAGTGTGTTGGTATCATTTAACTCTACTTAGGACCTTTCCAGTCTCTTGCACTAAAAACAAGAATACGTTTTTCCTGAAAACACCACCACTGTGGACAAGTACATGCCAAGCAGATACATCGGTTGTTCTGGTGTCTCTATAATAAAAATTAATAATTCAGAAAATGTATTCAACTTTGCAAAGAATAGCTTTATTCCTGATGGCAGCAGTGGTATGGCTAGCCAGCTCTCCCAAAGCAGATGAGCTACTGTCACAGGCTGAAGGTGAGAATTAGATCTGGTTTCCCCTTGCACATCACATGTTTGCCAGTGACTCCAGTGAATGGAGGCAAGTGGGTGTTGCCACCTTGCAGTGTATTTGTTGGCTTTTTTCTTAAACTATCACTTTCTCTCATGTTGTTGTTAGATGGGGAAAAGTACTAATCCTTGCAGTTGCAGAAAAATGATTGAAAACTTGAACCCTTCGTGTGCAGAGCCCAAAAACATGACTGAAATATTTCAATGGTAGCATCTCTTTTTAAAAATACTTGTCATTTTTGACATCTCAGTTAATGTCTTAGACTACCTGGGATTATCTGTACTGTTGCTCAAGAGCAGGTGATACGTCAGTGTTGGACCCTTTGTGGTGGGTTGTGCACAGCATTATTTTACAGGAAAATAACCAGGTTGGAGTGAATAGCAAATGTGATACTAAATCTTCTGTGTTAGTAGTAAGGTTTTGAGAGTTGATTTTTTTTTTTTTTTTTTTCCTTGAGAGAAGAGGGACCATTTAAGAAAAACGCTGATAAGAGGCTTTTGAAATTCAAGGGTATAAATTGAAAGGCTGGAAGGTTCAAGAAGGTAACAGGTAGAAGATGTTGTCTGTGTTAGAAGATAGTGTGAGACTCGTGAGAGCTATTTCTACCCAAGGCAAGAGGTGTTTGGAGTAAAGGACAAAGGGGATGGGTTTAAGCAAGGAGCACATGCACTTCAAAAACATCTTGATGTGTTTATGCTGCCTGAGGCAAAGGGGCTTTGTGAAAAAATGTTGTAGAGGAATAAGCTGAGATGGGGATGAGCCAGTGTTGGGCTAACTGGCCAGTAGTCTGTCCTGGTTACTACCGTATAGTCCTGTGACCATCACCATCACACTTCCATGGGTGTATTTATGCCAGCATTTACAATTTAAGCTGGTGGGACACACAGGTAAGTTATTGTCCCCTGGGTTTTGAAGGTCAGTTTATACTGTGAGATGTATTTTGGGTATTTGTGTCAGTGGGCAGCGTTGTAGTTCCAGATCTAACCTAATCATATTAGTTCTGAATGATGACATTGTAGTGAGACGATCGTGATGCAGTGGCCTTATCCTGGGGGAGCTGCATCTGAAATGTGCTAAGCCACAGGAGGCTTTTTGAACCTTTCCTTTCTCAAACCCGATGGCTTAGTCCAATGGCTCTGGCACTGTCTTTCATTTCATTTCCTTTTCCTTGGAAAATGGGAGACTCTAAAGGAGGGTCTTTAAAAGTAGGTGTGAAATTGGAATTCCCAAATTAAAGACCCCATTGATTTTTGCCAGTGTTCCTCACCCGTGCAGAGCGGTCTGTGGCTTGGTTGTAAATAGATGTTACATTAATACATACAACATTCTTGAAAGTGCAGATCTGTTCCCTTAATCATAGTCAGTCATGCTAGAACTATCCTCATAACCTCCTGGCAGCTGCTGTACCATCTACCCCCCAGGGAAGGAGCTTTAACTGCGATTCCTGCAGGCATCTCTTGTGGTAGAGACCTTCTGCCACTTGTAAAAGGCAACCCTGGCTTAGAAGGGCTCATCTTCCTTTGGTGCTGTCTCATTTGTCCCCACCTTTTATTACGAGCCTCTGTTCCACACTGTGCATGTTGAGTAGGTACTCCTCCCTCTTATAAGATGCTCTGAGATACTCCCACTCTGGAAGGGCACTTTTTTGAAGATTAGGATATTAGTTTTTTCATCTTTCTGCTGTTTCTTGCTAACGGTTGTTATGAGTAAATTGTACAGGGGAGATATGCAGCAGCAGACCTTGCTGTCTAGTTCACGCTGCACGTTGGGACCTGCAAGAGGTGCTGGAGGAGAGATGGGTTTGTATATGTGCAGGCACAGGCAAGCAAATGCCTCCTAGCCAGCTTCAGGATATTTTGTATGGATGTAACCACATCCCCCCTTCTCCTTGCAAGGGAAGAACAATTCCCAGATTGTGAGGAACCAAGCTCAGAAACAGAAAGAGCTTCATCTAAGGCCCTTAAAAATAGCTGGATGAGGACTGATGAAGTTTGATCCAAGTTCTAATTGGTGATTTCCGTCAAGTACAGTAAGTGCTTCTAGAAGGACATGCTTCATGGGAACAGTAGGTTTCTGTAAACTGCAGGGGTGAGGACTCAACCTGGGGTAGAAAGCCTGTGTCCCATTTGGGACATGCCTGTGAGGAAAGGAAGGATGTGGGATATAGGTTGGGGCGACTTGATGGGGCTGGAACCCTATCTGTTAGCAAAGTGCTATTTCAGGGGAAGGGTTTGTGTTTTATGGACCGGCAGATCTTTAAGGGTCAGGAGCTGTATGGTTAAGCATGCTGAATGTTGGTTTTGGTCACTCAAATTTGACAAACGTTGTTTTAAAATGTCGCTTTTTTAGTTCACTTCAGCATAAAACCACTTTGGCATCTGCAAGAAATACAGAGAGCTTCCATAGCTCTAATAAATAACTCCAGAAAGGTGAAATGCAGGTATAAGGGCAAGGGACAGAATGTGGGTCTGTTGGTAGGAGATGAGGAAGGTTGTGCCGTGCTGTGGAGGAGTTCTTGCAGTTGCCATCTCGTGTGGTAGGAGGCAGAAGGCAGTTCTGGAGGACTGAACTGGATGGAGTTAATCCGGCTGTGTTCAGACACTGTCCTGGGCCTGCCTGGGCTACTCAGGTGGCTCTCGGGGCTTATTGTGGAGGTGCCCCAATTGTTCCCTTGGGGCTCTCGAGCCAGGCTGCTGTGCCCTCAGGACAAGCATCTCCGGATACACGGGCAAGGTGACCTGGCTGTGCTGTCAGGGGGAAGAGAAGCCGATGCACCCAGAAGTGCCTCTGCTCTGGGAGCACAGGCAAGTGGAGGAGCAGAAAATAACCCCCCAGGAAATGCTGCTGTTTGAGCTGCCGGGACACAAAGCTCATTTTGTTTCAGTTTTCCAGATGGATTTTCCCTAAGTGGCTCTAGCTCTCTGGATCTGAGAGCTGGCAGTCCCGGGCTATGGCTTCTCAGCAGGCCGGCAGGTTGGGGCTGGGACATTCCCTGGGAACACGGTGGCATTTCGACCAGTCCTGCAGGAGCAGGGAGGATCAGCGTGCCGGTACATATCGCTGGATTTCTGCGAAACAGCAAAGGGCTTTGTCCTGTAGTGACTCCTGCAACCATCTACAGAGCTAAGACCTAGAAATCCCCCTCTTTCTTCTGGGCTTCCTGTAGCAGTGCAGATGAAAGTCTGGTTGCTGGGCTTTGAATAGTTATTTTGAGGGTGTTTGGATGAATAGTACTGTAGGACTCTACAGAGTTGGGGCTGAATTTGGGGAGATCAGCTGAATGCTGACAGATACAAAACACAAATGAGATGGGATTGCTTTTTCATACCTGGGTTGTGTGAAGTTGCAAGCAGGTCCCCATCTCGGGCTGACGGCAGAGGGAGGTGATGAATGTACTGGGCTTGCAGGGCTTCCTCCTGCTAATGCCTCTGTGCAGACATTGCTGGTGGTCTCTCAAAGTGAGAAGGAACTATTGGCACTGGTGGATCTGATTTCAGGGTGGTGTTGGCCTCCCATCTTTTGCTTGACAGCAAGAGCAAGTAATGGTCTGAACTGCAGGAGGTTGAGTGGGGACCAGGAGGAGGTTTTTGGGTGATCGAGGTTGGGATGCTGAGCGAGTCTGCAAGCCCTTGTGGATCCAGGGGTGAGGGTTTGCAGGGGGTTAGCGTGTTGGGCTGTGTGGGTGCAAATGTACCTCAGGTGTCTGCGTGATGCTGTGAGCTTAAAGCAAATCCTGCTTGTGGATTTGGATGGTGGGGAGTAGCTGATTGTCTCCCAGGGTGTTGGCGTGGTGTAGGTGGTCTCCTGTGGTGCAAGATCTGCTCACAGCCCTTTTCCTTCAGCTATGGCTGCGTTCAGCTTGTATTTACTTGTATACCTTCTTCTGAGGCTAATGTCAGATGTGATGGGATGTTGGATTAGACTAAATCTCCCAGGTTTAGCTGGAATGTTGTCTCGCTGTAGCATTTTTCTCCTTTGCTCTTTTCTCTAAGCCTTCCCCTACAGACAGCTAATTCTCCCCTTCCCCCACATCCTGTCATACCCCAGAGCATGTCACAAGGAATTAACGGCTGAAAAGGCCCGGGAAAGGCTGCTCCTCTGGAACAGTCTCTCCTTTCTGTGACCGGGGTGGCCCCCTCTCTGTGCCCCTTTTGTGTCCCATCCAATTCCCATCCCCCTGGCCATTCAGTACATGCCAGAGGAGAGACCAGCGGCCCGGAGCCTTTCCCAGCCCTGATGCCATCCGCTGCAGCCGAAGGGCTTCCCGTGCACAACCGGGGCCCTGGGACAAACCCGAACTGCTGCCGCAGCGTTCCCGATCCTGCCGGCTGCTGGGCAGCAAGAGGGGGAGGTTTGTGCCGCTCCAGTTGCTGCTGGAGGGTTTTCCTTCTCTGTGCATCTCTGACAGCATCGCCCGCTCTCGCTCCCAGTCTTCCTTCCCACAATTCACATACAATCTCCTCAGAATAGGGATGATGTCACTTCCTTCGAGAGGGTGCCGGGGGTGTGGAAGGGGGGAGTCACGACCCCTGGCTCGGTGGCTCTCAGCAGCCCTGATGAATAAATGAGGTTGCTGTCTTGGAGGGGAGGGAGTTGCTCTGAAGGTGATGCCGGGCTCTGTCGGCAGGCAGTCACCACACCGTCCTTCCCTTTGCCGAGTGGGAATTTCAATGGCTGCAAGAAGAGTTTGCTGTTCCCTCCTTCGCTTGTGATGTCTGTCTCCGTGGATATGCACTTTTCCTGAAATACCTTTGTGGGAGAGAAGAATGTGCAGCAGCTGGACCACATGCCATGTAAGATTTCTGCTTCCATAGACCTTTTTCTGATCTGAGGGTGAAGGGCTCTGGACTCCTTGGCAGACAAAGCTTGTGCCTGCATGTGCTTCCCCCTAATTTCAGGGTTGGGAACTTGGGGCTTCTTGTACTGGGGTTCAGGTTTCAAGGTTCTGCGAATTTTTCACTCTTTGCAGCAATTTTAGGGGCAGTATAAGGGGTGCTTGTTGTTGCGAAACTAGGGTCAGTGGTCTCAGGGCTGTTTGCACTCTGACCTTCCACTTTGCTCGCAATTCATGTGCTAGATCATATCTTCCAGTTAAAATGTAATTCCTGGGATCTGCTACCCTGGGATGAAGCCAAAGAGTCTGCACACTGAGAGCTTTATATGTTTGGTTTTTTGTGGGCTTTATAGTCCCAGGCCTTCTATAATCTCCCTTCTTTCCAAACTGGGGACAAGGCCCCAGACCTCACGGTTTAGATTTTCAATAGACAGTCTGTGAAAATTAATTGGGACTCTTTCTGCAGTGCACCGGGAGCCTGATAAGCATACAGCTAGGAGTGACAGTCCCACAGTGAGTATTCTCATGTGTGACAGTGAGTGACAGGCTGCTCTGCTCCATCCCCATCTGTTGCTGTGGATAAGGAATTCGCATTACATGTTTGCTGCTCTTGCCGATACCCTGCCTCTTAGACTGGCAGAGGGTGGTGAGAGCAGGCAGAGCACAACTGCTTGTGTCTGGAGAGGTGGAAGAGTTGTGGAAAGTGCGTTGGCGGGATGCAGCCGTAAGCCGAGGGATGATGGGAGCTGAGCTCTGAGCTTGGCTGGGAGGTGCTGCGGTGGCCAGAGGCAGCGTGAATGAACACACTGGAAAGTGTATCCACATATACTGGGGCAGGCTTAGCAATATTCAAGATATAAGTACTTCGTACGGGCAGCACGTGACAGGTGGGTTATGCACGGCAAGGCTAGAAGGAGTTGCCAGATGGCCAGAGGAGTGAGCAGTTTGAAGGTAGAGCTGCAATGTACTGAGTGCTCTGATTATTATGTGCTAGGGAAGTGTGAATCCAAATGGTGTTGTAATTTCACATTTGCTTTGTTTGTGGAATAGAGTGTTTCCTTCACCCAAGTGAGTAACGTACTGGAAGTGTGTCAGCCTGTTAACTATGGAATCTCCCGGAAAGTGTGAAAGATTTGTGTAGGTTTTCAATACTTGGTGACTGAAACGGGTAGGAAGGTCTAGTCCACTGGCTGGGGTGTTGGTATGGGGTGTGGGGGGGAAGATGCCTCTGCTTTGAGGTGTTCTGCGCAGTAGGTAAGTGATGGGGTGACCACACCTGACTGGTGAAGAAGAGGTTTTAGTAGGACAAGGCCAGCTTCTGTTACTGCAGCAATCAGTGCTGTGATACAGCCTGTGGTCTGTCACAAAACCAACACTTGTGTTACTTTGAAGGTTCAAATTAGTTTAAATGTGATCATGTCGCTCCTCCTGCTTTTTTTTTTTTTTTTTTTTTACTCCGAACACTGAATTAGAGACATCATATACAAGTTTGATTTGGGGTTGGTTTGTTTTGTTTTTGTTTTTTTTTTTTTTTTCTGGTACATGAGGTATGGCAGCTGATACTCCCTCTGAAATGCTGTTGGAAATCCTGATTACACCATAAGTAACAAATGCGAACATTTTGATTTGTGCCTCTGTGACCCTAACAGCAAATTGTCAGATCAGTACAAAGAGCAGTTATTACTTTGGAGATGCAGCTCTGGAGCAGTGTGGTCACTGCATATTGTGGATGGAGAGCTCCAGCAGCAGTGCGTGAACATGAAGATTGGGAGGTTGGTGGGGTTAGAATAGGAGAAGCACAGTGATTTGGAACTGAGATGCATCAGTTGGGAGAACTTGGCACTCTTGAGATGGTGGCTTGGAGGGGAAAGGCAGAGGCTGATGTGTGGTGTCCCCCAGTCTGCAGGAGGGTAGAGGTGAGAAGTGTGATGGGGTTTAGGGCATGGAAGAGAGGGACAGGAACGACTGCTGCAGTCAGGAGATCATAGGTGGCTGTGGGCAGACCACATAGACACGATCTCAGAAACCAAAGTTTGACAAAACCAAACAGGATGACACGTGGGTCGTGGTTGAAGTGTGTCGTGCGAGAAATGGAGAAGGGAGCTGGGGTGTGCTGCAGAAGGGGACTGAGCCGCTCTAATGCGGTGGACTTGGACTGGAGCAGGCTGGAGTGTGTACAGCAGAGCTGAAATGGTGTGGGAGAGCTGTGTTGGGAGGAGGTGTGTGGATAGCCCTGTGGAGTCTCGTGACTTACACCACTGCTGTTTCTTTTTTTAAAGGGTTTGTGAAGCTTTAAAAATAGGAGTACAAACAAAATGTGAGGAGGAACATCCAGCTCCTCAATCTTCGACCTTTTAATTGTTAGTGCCTGTCAGGGCCAGCGTGAACACAAAGGAGAGGTGGAGCTGGCGGGGTGCTTCTGTGCAACTGATGGTCAAGTGAGAGATCTCTTGGGAGCTTGCTCCCCCAGCTCAAAGTGCTTGCTGTTGGGAGCCAGTCAATAGCTTCCCCAGATGCTGCCACTAACTGCTAATGGGTATTTTGGCTTGCCGAGCCAAGTGAGGGAGGGAACTGTTGGACAACAAGGAAAGAGGCTGGTGGCAGGTGTGCCTGTGGAAGAACATGGTAGTAGGGCCTTCTTTAGAGTTGAGGCCAGTATAACCTGTCCAAAACACCCGGCAGTGTCCGCTTACCAACATGCAGCCCTAACAAGATTCCAGGTAATCTTGTGAAGTGGAGCTGGGAGAGTGGTAATTATGTTTGGGGAGTTACACTCCGGCTTCACCTAATACTTCCCACTCTTTCAAGTGTACCTTCTTCTCCTGTACTCTCCTGCTCAAGCATGCCGTGCCCCCTGGTGCTGGAAGGAAGAAGCTCTGCCATCTTTGGTGTAAAACAGGATAGCTCTCAGGTGCAGTCCTTCAGCTGGTGTGGGGCTCTCCTGAGGGGGTTGAAGAGGGTCAGCAGCATCTTTCATTCTGCTCTTTTCCAGGAGGTGAGTGTCGTGCCTGCTGAACTTCCTCAGACCTGCTAGCCATGCCAGGGATTGTCGTGTTCCGCCGTCGCTGGTCTGTAGGCAGCGATGACCTGGTTTTGCCAGCCGTCTTCCTCTTCCTCCTGCATACCACCTGGTAAGTGAGAAAGGCAGAATGATGGTTTGAATTCTCCCATGATTTCTTTTTGCTATTCCTGTTTCTTGCAGCTGTAATTCTTCCTGTGCTTATACATGCAGCTGGAAGGCTTGTTTGGGGCATTTCTGACAGACAGCAACATATTTTCAGCTTCTGGTTCTTTGGCTAAGTTCTGTTCTAAGTTCTAGTTCCAGTTCCAAAGAGGGAGCCTGACCAGAGCTCCTTGCATCCTCCAGTGCTACCCAGGGTTGTCTGCTGAAGTTTGGGGCTATGTTTCTGTACAGGGGCTCAGGAAAAACAATTGGAGTGGCAGATCCTATGGGATAATGTGGCTTGACAGAGATCATCAGATTGTTCTGACTGGGGTAGCAGGGCCTCTGGATGGCTTGTGGGGAGGAGATTTCTGGACCAAAATAATATTTATTGTAAGTAGCTGCGGGGACACTGAGGATCCTCAGTAGCTTTGTGAGGAGAGCAGGTGTGGGATATTACGTGCAGCTTTCTTTGGCTTACTGGTGGTAACAAGCTGGTTTGTGACTGGCAGGTTTGTGATCCTCTCTGTGGTGCTCTTTGGGCTGGTGTACAACCCCAACGAGACCTGCTCGCTTAACCTGGTGGACCACGGCAGAGGCTACCTGGGCATCCTGCTCAGTTGTATGATCGCAGAGGTGGCAATCATCTGGCTCAGCATGCGAGGCAGTATCCTGTACACAGAGCCCCGGGACTCGATGCAGTATGTGCTCTATGTCAGACTGGGTAAGAGGCAGGGGCCTGAGGCCTCCTAATGACTCAGCCTCCACACTGCCATCTGCTATCGCAGAAGACTTCTCTCCCCACACCCTGACAAACACACAGCTTCTGAAAGACATCCAGATGGCCACTTGTATGTGATATGCATCTGAATACATCACATATACTGCACCCTGTCATTGCTGTAAGACACTCATGCAATGCCCCAAATATCTTTCTAGCAAACCTTTAACTTGTCATCCTCATTGCGATGCAGGTACATCCCTTTCCTCTAAAAAAATATGCTCCCCTTCTGTCTTGCAACACAGATCTGCCACAGTGAGATGCATCTACACCTCTCCCCCACCTTTTTTCCCCACATTTTCCTATGATACAGGCATATGACTCTAAATCATGATGGTTCTGACCCTGAGGCATGTGCATGTCCTTGCCTGTCATACAGACACTTAAATCTACACTCACCTACCTTGAGACATAAACTTGACCTTTTGACTCACATGTGATGCACTTTCCGTCCAGCAACCTGCACTTTGATACTCCACCTCCAGGCACCATGAGATAAATAGGTTTACCACTTGCTCGCAGGTTGCATCCTCTCTCCTAGAGTGCATATTTGTCTTTCTTAAAAACATTTCCTTTCTCACTCACCCACCAAGAACTAGATTGGAAAAGCAATTGTTCCTTGATCTCTCATTCAGGGCTTCCCTTTTAGCTTGTCTTCCCTCCTCTGTTCAGTTGTCTTCTAGGCACAGAAACTTGGTCAGATTTTCCTGTGCTGAGTGAAGATTTTTAAGAGAAAAATCTTTTGGAGATGCAGAGCCAAGCCCATTTCAAACAAAGCTTCTCATGTTTTTGCATCTCTGTTTTTGCTGGATTGTTTTCATGCAGAATTCACTGGCATAAGGGTAACCTTGCTTGAAAGCTCTGTCTGGGAGACATTTCCACCTTTGAGTGCTAAGTGCAAATCATTAACATGAATAGCAAACAAATCTTTCTCTCCAGTTTCCCAGACACACTGCAGTCTCCCTGGGGAAGCACGTAGAGCCTGACAGTTTGAGAAGCACTGTATTAAAACCAGACTAAATGGGGCAAGGGGGGTAGAGAGAATCCAAAGAGCCATTTTCCTACCCAAGAATCGTCCACTTTTCTTCCTTGTCTGCCTTAAACGTGTGTTCAGGATCTGTATTTACACTGTATCTTGGGTCTTGTATATGCTTGTTTCATGGGGCTTTTTACTTTTAATGGCTTCATCAGTTCTGATGATAGAAACAGGAGTGTGACCATTGTGTGGGCAAGGTCCATGTGACTGTCCCATTTTAAGCATGTGCTGTTTAGTGCAGATGAATCTAGGGAAAGAGTTCCAACATGAGCTCAGGAAAGTCTCATCTGTGCTGCTGATGCTCCTATCCTGCAGCAGGTAATCTCAGAGGGGGAGATAAGCCAAGGTAGGCAAAGCCTAGCTCAGTTTGAGAACATGGGTTGGGCTGATCAGGAACCAGGACCAGCCCTGGTTCCTTGGTCACTGCTGTTGAAGACTCTTTGCTATGTGTCTCTTTGAACTGGCCTTTCCAGGCTAGTGAGAGTCTGTAGTGAGTCACCTGTGGAAAGCTACTGGGCAAATGTGTAGATAAGGAGGGTGGATGGTTAGTTGGCTAGGCTGGAACTTGGATTTAGTCTCAGCTCCACCAAAGGCTTGCTGGGCATTACTAAGCAAGCTAATTAACCCCTCCATACCTATTTGCTCACCTGTACTTTAGGGTTGTAGCGTGTAAATTAAGTGTGAGGATGGGCACTTCAGAGCAGTGTTTCCCAACTTTTTTGTTCTGGGGAACCAGTTAATCCCCAGTTTCTTGTTCATTACCAGGGTAACATGCAAGACTGAGAAGCCAGTAAGTGCCTCCTTAAGGACTGTGTCCTGGGAACTATTGCTGGAAGGACTGCAAAGGGCAGAGTTGCTGGGAACACTTGCAGGTGTAGTAAGCAGAATTAATCCTGGATACACACTACTCTTTATTTCACATCTTTGAATCGGGCCAGCTGTCTGAGGTGGTTAAGGCCTAGGTACTGTTACATGGTGATTCTTGTTACTTAAGGGACTCTTTCCACTGTTGTGGGTGGAAAGAGTGGCTATCTGATTCACACCTCTGATACAGCCAAGGGCACTGACAGCTCTGTGCACTTTGTGGTCCTTGTGTCATTTAGGAGTAGTTAGTGTTAAGGACACATTACGTTTTTGGTTCCATTTTCCTGAATATCACCTTCCAACTCATTGGGCCCAGTCCTGCAGTCATTTACTCTGTGCTGCTGAAGAACCTGTCTTTGGGTTTCCTCTCCAAAAGATGGGGAGAGGTAGTCATTAATCCTTGGAGAGATGCTGCTACTATCCATTGTGTTCCTTTTGTTTCAGCTATCTTGGTGATTGAGTTTGTGTATGCTATTGTGGGCATCGTTTGGCTAACGCAGTACTACACTTCCTGCGATGATCTGACAGCAAAGAGTGTCACTTTGGGTATGTATTTGGAATGTGGTTTGTGTGCATTCCTGTGTATGTGCAGACATCCTCTTGCCTCGGAGAGCTAATTCATTCATGCATGTGGGGATTGACTGTTGGAAGTGGATTGTAGATGTAAATGTGGTGCTTGTTTTTGAGACATTATTGCTCAGAACAGTTGTTCTATTCATTTGTTTGTGCTGTCTGCACTGAGGCAAGAATTCATGTTCCTGTGGAAGGGTCTGGCTGGAAAGTCTGTAAGGCCTGGTTCTCCTCCTGCAGTTCAGAATGGCTTTACTGTTTTCCTGGAACTCCTTTTCAGTCTTAGCCAGTCTGCTGGGGGGGCTGATGCTGATGTTGCAGTCCCTCTAGATACTCAATGAGTATTTAATAGCCTTCTGCATGGGCAATCTCCTAAAACAGCTGGAAAAATCTAGGTGTGGTTTAGAAGCCTTTCCAGAGGATTTCCTTTTGCTGCAACTGGCTGCAAGAGTATTTGAGTAACTTTCTCTGCCCTGCAGCGATGGAGAGAGGTGGGTCTGAGGTGTGTGGTGAAAAGCAGGAAGCGATGCTGCCCAGACTTAGGGCAGAGCAGCTGACTTCTCTTTCTTTGCAGGAATGGTGGTGTGCAACTGGGTTGTCATCCTGAGCGTCTGCATCACTGTGCTGTGCGTCTTTGACCCGACAGGCCGGACCTTTGTCAAACTGCGCGCCACGAAGCGCAGGCAGCGCAACCTGAGGACATACAACCTGCGGTAAAGCAGCATTGCGGGACGCGTGCCCTGCTTTTTTTTTTTTTTTTTTTTTTTTTCAGTTCCTTGCCTTGCTCCGAGGAGCATTCAGCTTCAGGCATGGCTTCCCTTTGCTGAGGGTGATGTTGGAAGAAGGCAGCGCAGACTGTCAGGTGCTCTGTGTGGGCATCTGTATCCAAAGGAGGGGAAGCAACGCGGTATCTGGCTGGATTGTGTGTTAGTCACTGGTCTGGCAAATCCTTACGAGCCCCTTGAGCCAGTGCTGACCACAACAGCTTGTTTGTCCATCCTCTACTATTGTTTTGCCTGGTAACAGTGAGGGAGTGCTTAATTTTCCTTAGGTTGAGGCAGCATCTTCTTCGAAAGCCCCCTTCTTCCTTTATTTTTATCTTCAAAATAGGACCTTTTGGCCTGAGGTTTCTTGTATTTGGTCTTGGCCAAGAAGCAATTTCTTTTGTGTTGGCAGTCAGATCTTTTAATTAAGAATTGATTACATCTTTGAGCTACCCAGATGGGCATGTGAAAGCTTTTTTCACCAAGGAAGGCGTTTTTCAGAAGGTTTTTTTCCAGTAGCGGGACAACACAAACAGGCTTTGTTTTCTTATGCAGACTTGACATATGTAACTGTCATCAAGGAATGTGGCTTAGTAGGACTTGAGGGCAATAGGTTTTGAATGCTAAAAACTGAGGCTTTTAAAAAACACTCTGTCAATTTTTCTTTTTTCTTTAGGAATGTATATTTGAGAGGGTGTTTTGAATACATACTCTTCCAATGTCTTGAAATGGGATCCAGGTTGTTGTCTTGAGGAAAAAACAGACTCTTTTAAGGACCATGCAAGCAACTTTTGTTTGAAGGAGCCTGTTCTTTATTGTGGAATGCAGGCCATTCTTCCTAACCTTTCCAATCTGTTACGAACACTAACCTTGAATGTTTGGAATTAGGCTAACAGGGCACGTGTGGGATTGCTGTGCTGTGATCAAGACACTCCCAGGGAGATTGGGATGAGAAGCTGTGACGATACCATGGATCTAGTACCCCAAACTCCATCAAAGCTGTTTGGCTCGGTGCACTATTTTTCCAAAGGGAAACTGAGTGCCACAGATTGCAAAGTTTTTTTTTCCAGAGAGCTTAAATCAAAACAAACCCCCAAATTATCTCCCCTTGTGAGGAATTTTGAGATCCTAAACAAGTGAGTGAAGGTACTTGTCCCCTGGGCCGCGGCCAGGTTTTTCCCTCCAGGCCTGTAACATTTTCGGAGAGCTTGTGCCTGCTCATTGCAGGTTTCTGCTCTAGAAAGGGAGTGTTAACAGATGTTAACAAGCAAAATGCTGTGGGCTATAATGTGAAAGGGAAACATAAAATGTTACTGTGTGTTCACTACTAAAGCAATTGTTTTCAAAGAATATGTTAGGAAATTCTCTGCCTGTTTCTGGATTGTGATCCTGTAAGATGCTGAGGGCCAGCCATTCCTATTGAAATTCCTTGGTCTGCAGTGATAAGTGCCTTCTGATGGACAGCGGTGATTTGACCTTTGTATTATACTTAACCATTATTTCCTCTGTCTTAACTCATGGAGAAACTTGATTTGTTCATCACATTAAGGAGACATGTAACTTTGGCTTCTTTCTGTGATATCCTGCCGTAGCTGTTGGGCTTTGTTACACAGTGGTTTTCCTTTACTAGTGGCATCGTGATGTGTGTGGGCTTTTATGTTCTTGCAGAGCTAAGAAAATAAAACAACAAAACAAAAGGCTCAGCTAACTGTGCTGAGGCTTTTCTGAGAAACTTGCTCTAAAGCTTATACTAAACATGTGGAAGTTCCATGTTAGGAAGAAAGAATTTGGGAAAAAGTTGGAGTGAAAGTATCTCGGAGCGCACTTGCTTGTTCAGCCCCCGCAGTGAAGTTGTAAAGTTCTTCACATTGCTGCCCAAGTTCTTTGGCATTTGGTGGAGCAAACTGAGTACTGCCAACTCTGTCTTAGGACACTTGTATTCCTGTTCCTCTTTTACAGTCTTCCTTGGAGGTTGTGGATAGTTGTTTTGAAATGCTCAGGCATGAGTTGAGGGATTGCCCTACAGGATCTGCCCCTTCTGTTGCAGACAAATACTCCTTTACCAGCATCTCTTTTTTTTTTGTTTGTTTTTTTCCAGGTGCAACCCACTTTCTGTGCTTGGGCTTTTCCCGATGTGATCATTTGCCAGAAAATAGAAATGGTCTTTTTTGAGTGGTCTGACCTCTGTTGAGTTAGTCTGTATTCACATTAAAAATGTCCCTGCATGAGAGGAGCTGTGGGCTTTATGTATGTAGGTAGCATGGTGCTCTGGCAAAGAATCGCAGTCACCCACTTCAGTGTCACTGAGCCTGACTTTATTGTTTGCAGGTACGCCAGTCAAAAATAAGGGGCTGTCCCCCTGCAAAATGTAGTAACTAGGACAAGCTCACAACAGTGGAGTGAACTCAGCTATAGTTCATTTTAAATAGGGTTGTCCAATTAGCTAATTTTGAAGCTGAAATTGAAATGTCATATAAACCAAATGTGGGTTGAGCTAAACCTTCTGTATTCAGCCTTTGTAACCTTTTCTAAATTGAAAGAGAACCTTTAGTTTGCTTTCCTTTTTTGATTGAAGTTATGCACAATACTTGAATAAAGAGTGCAAATTGTTTCAGTTCTGAGACTGTATTATGTTTAATAAATATATTTTTCCAAATAAACTATTTATTGGAAAAAATTGCACAGCCCTTCTCGTACTAAGTGCTCAGGGTCTTTTGTACCATTCCCACCCTCTTGCCTTGAGGTATAGGTTTCTTCCTGAGTGGTAGCACACCCCAGCACGTGATGCAGTTTCCATGTTGCCAGTAGACCTTCCTTCCATCCAGAGCACTGGGTGCTCTGGAACATCTCGCTTCCAGCAGATACCACAGAACAACAGTAGCTTTGTTGTGTCCTGTCTGAATGGGGTGGCCATCACATATGTACATACAGAGGCTTGGTCCTGACCAGAACAGCTAGATAATAGGACAAGGAGATCATTAATAAAATAAGCTGAGTTTTTAATCTATATGTGGTCTCTTTGTCTCTTCTAGACCAGGATAAATATAATAATATGGTTTTGCACGCGTTTTACCGGTGACAGCGTAGGCTGTGTGACTTTATATTGGATCCTACTGTTTGTTTGCAGTCATGTTCTCCTGCCTGTCCTCATGTGTACACTCCACCCTTTATTTACAGACACCGCCTGGAAGAAGGGCAAGCCAGCAGCTGGACACGCAGACTCAAAGTTTTTCTTTGCTGCACACGGACAAAAGACTCTCAGTCGGTAGGTACCAAATATCTCCTGTCAGAGCACAAGCTCTGTGTGTGGCTGCCGATACACGGGACTCAGCAGAGTGTAGCAGTGTGGGGTTCCTGCTGTCAGCCCTGGACAACGTGCGTCTCGCTTCCCTGTGAGTGTTTGGTGAGATCTGGAGGTGCAGGGAGGCCAGTGAGCCTTGACAGTAGTGCATGCAAGGACTGGAAATGCCTTCCAAGAAGCAGCAAGCTGAGCTACCCTCAGACTGAGCAGGCTTGAAATTTTGCTGCATGCTAATTCCTTTTCCTTCCTTTCAGCCCAAGTAGCCTGAATGAGCACTTGCATTTCTGCAGGAGGATACTCGGGTATTCCATGCAGAAACAGAAGCTGCTGTTTTTCTCTAGCTCCAGGTGTAACATCACTGGGTAGGGCATTTGTCTTTTCAAAATGGCTAGTCTTAACTCTCTGGTTTTGAGTAGTTACTCTCTGAAAGTAAGGTTAATAGCACTGAAAAGCAATGTTGTCAGTGTTAAACTCTTCTCCTGAAGTTGTTTTTTACCTTGCTGTTGCACTGAACTGGGATAATAATTCTAAGTGAAGATATGAGTAGAAGAAATACATATTTTCACTATGTTTACGTTCAACATGTGACAGCACTTTGTGGTCAGCTTCAGTTTCCCTTTATAAGCCAGTTTGCTTAGGCAGGTTTCTCCTATTGTTTGCATCAGTCTCATACACTTCAGAAGGAGAGAGACTTGACAGTGGGAAAATGTAAACCTGTCAGAATCAGCAAAAGAATATTTCTGGATTACTAACAGTCAAAAACTACTACTTATTCCATAGATTCACATGGAGATCATTGGTTTGAAGTTTTCACGTGCTACAGTTGGGATTCTTCCTTGCTATTATCTGTCTAGCAGGGAAGGGTAAGGGGCTTGATATTGCTTCCCCCAGAGTTAGCAGTCCGTTCTTACTGGAAGCAGTGGGAGCAGGTTTGTGCCTTACAGTGGGATTCAGCAGGACTCCTGAGGACCTGCTGGAGAGGTGAGTACTAAGGTAGAAAATTTTTCTGATTTAAGTTGGTCAGAATTATAAGTATTTGAGAACTCTTGAAGGACCAAGCAGAACCAGGGAACTGTTATCAAAGATAGAAGAAAGTCATAAAGAAAGATGAGGTGATGAGTGCACAGCTGAAGAAATAATTTAAATTACTTACATGTGCTGGGCTCTGAATTAGTTTCAACCTCTCAGGAAAAGAGCTAGGAGTTGTCAAGGACACTTCAGCAAAGACATCAGTGCACAGCAGTGGCCAAAAAATCAGAAAAGCGTTCAGCTTCAGGAGAAGGGCATAGAAAATGACAGGGAAATCACCAAGGGACTGACCACATCAGTGATGTCCTCACTAAATATAGCCTGGTGTTTGATCTCCTAAAAGATGCAGCAGAAAAAGGAGCATATTGGAGAGGATATGAACTTGTATAGGAAGAAAAATGAGACTGGGATTTTAACCTCAAAAGGGAAAGGTGTAATAAGATGAAGAGCTGTGTAAGAATAATGGAGAGTCAGGTGAAGGCTACCTGAGCATTTGTTCATCACAGATGGCAACCGGTATGAATTAGATGAAAAGGGTTTGATGGTAAGGGCTGTGTAGTCATCTGCAGGGTGCAGCTTCCACAGTGTGGATGGCTGCGGGAATTGTCCTAACCCTTTTGCAGAAATCCAGCAATATGTACCGGCACGCTGATCCTCCCTGCTCCTGCAGGACTGGTCGAAATGCCACCGTGTTCCCAGGGAATGTCCCAGCCCCAACCTGCCGGCCTGCTGAGAAGCCATAGCCCGGGACTGCCAGCTCTCAGATCCAGAGAGCTAGAGCCACTTAGGGAAAATCCATCTGGAAAACTGAAACAAAACGAGCTTTGTGTCCCGGCAGCTCAAACAGCAGCATTTCCTGGGGGGTTATTTTCTGCTTCTCCACTTGCCTGTGCTCCCAGAGCAGAGGCACTTCTGGGTGCATCGGCTTCTCTTCCCCCTGACAGCACAGCCAGGTCACCTTGCCCGTGTATCCGGAGATGCTTGTCCTGAGGGCACAGCAGCCTGGCTCGAGAGCCCTGACAGGCATCTGAATGGCCTGGTTTCTGAACAAGCCTATTTTATTCAAGAATGCAAAATATTTCACTTTGTCAGGCTTTTTTTTTTTAACAAACTTTTCATTCTGCGGTGACTGTCTGTTTCTACTTTTTTTTTTTTTTTTTTTTTTAAGTTCAGGATAAAAGCAGATACCAGAATCTTCAAATTCCTTGTGCTATTGAATTTCCATTTTACATTCAGCTTGAGCAATTTCCAGGCTCTTCTCTTTGCAGAAACAAGCTCTGACTTTGTGTGTCCTGGCATGGCAGTGTGTGGAATGAATGTGTATGTAATGGAAGAGAAATGAATCCGTTGCTGTCTCTCCCAGTCTTCGTGGAAAAAATATTCTAGCAGGGGATCATCGTCCTCTGGGCTGGTAAATAGTTCTGCAGAGGGGATGTGGCATCGGGGTAAGAATGTTCTTATGGGTCTGGAGTGAAGTCTGAAGTGCTAAGTCTCCAGCAGCCTTGCCAGCCCCAGAGCCTGCAGGGTTTGTAGCAGAACGCTACAGTCAATCCTACAATATAGTATCAGGTGCTCCAGCAAAAACTCTTTGGAGCAGATGTGTTGAACTTCCATTATGGCCTTTTTACTTTGGTCAGAGTATTAAGGGCTGTTGCAGTCACTTCGGGTTAATGGGTGTTCATCATATTTTACTTCAAGGCTCTTTGTATTTCTTGTATGCTTATAGGAACTCTGCTAAGATTTATGGGGTCAGTACTTCAAGGATACTGCAGTTGTAATGTTGGAGAGGTTAATGCCAGTCCATTTGCTTTTCAAAGGCACAGCTGGCACGGAAACATGCACAGTTGGCACCTGAACCCCTGTTCTTAATGGTGATTTAACTTGCTTTTGTAAGCAAGTGAAAAATGACAGAAAGTAATCCTGCACTCCAGGAGTTCGTCAGAGATAAAATAATGTAGGTCACTTCTTGCAAGACTGCTAGGGAGAGAAGGGATTTTACTTTCTAGCTGGTCAAAGAAGAGAGATGGAGAGATCCTGTCTGCAAGACCAGCCTTTCTTCAACTGCACAGCTCAGGCTTTCTACAGACAAGCCTGCAGTTGCATGTCTTTAGTTGCTGAGTAAAGAATGCTATGAAAGCGTGGGCTAAAAGTTCAGGATAAGGTGGTGACAGCCCTAGGTATGAAAGGAGTCAAAATACTGACTGTTGGTGTACTACAGCGCTTGTTCAGTCACATGTTTTGTTCATCCAACCTCTGGGTCACCCTTGTCTTTATTCAGCTTGCTGGTCTGAGCGATGGCCAGAGCAGCATTGTCTCACAGTCCAGCCCATCCCCAACCTCCCAAACCATTCTCACTTAAGATCTTGTGGGGTGTTTTTGTAGTACAGAACAAAAGGGAAAATAGCACTGCTCCTCAAAATATCTGTCAGTCTGCTTTGGAGCCTTTGCTTGACCCTCTCAGGTCACTGCTACCTCTTGTCCCTCCTATGGTGTCTTCCTTTTTTGGGTTTGCTCACTTTCTCTTCTGGGAACTCTGTATTTAATGACTCAGATCTTTTTCCAGGTTTTCCTTTTCAGGCCCTTTTGCTTGGGTATAGTCCAAGATAAATCTGGAAAAGCCTTGTAATTTGGTCAGCTCCTTCAGTACCAAGAGCTGCCATGTGTAGCACCTGCTTGTTGTAATTAACTCTTTGAAATCATGGTGAACGATGAGCAGCTACAGAGGCTGTGCAGTGGCAAGATTCAAAAGCGCTCGCTTTCTGTGATGTGCCTGGGATGGTGAGGTCTGCGTTAAGAAAGGGTAAAATGATCCTAGGGCAAAGTTACAGGATTGAAGAGGCTGTTAAATAAGACAAAATCAGTGCTTTTTTTTCCCCTGAATAGTCTTTGTTCAAATGAAATTGCATTTGAGGAGAAAGAATGATGCTGAGGTGACACTGTATTGGGATTTGCTTGGTTCTCATCTTATTTCCTCTGTCTTATTTACAATGTAGAGATAGAAACATTTCCATTCTCTCCCTTTGTGTCTGTTTTGATGCTGAGGTGGTCTGCTTGCCCACACGCAAGTACCCAGCATAGTACAAATTCAGTCTCAGCTGAGACCTCTGAGTGTGACTATGTAAAATAAATAAGAGATATTAATATGATCAGACCAGATATGGTGTTCCCTGAAGGAATCGCGTGGATGTTTTGGAGAGAGAGCTACAGAAATGAGGCCATTGCTGCCGCATAGGTTCTCATTCTGTGTCCTGTTTTGAGGCTCCCCACACCCAAACTCCTCCTCCTAAACTCTTCCCTCCCTGGATTTTGCAGGACGCCTACTCTGAAATCGCCTACCTTTTCGCTGAGTTTTTCCGAGACCTTGACATCGTCCCATCTGACATCATTGCAGGCCTGGTTCTTCTGCGCCAACGGCAGCGGGCAAAGCGCAGCGCTGTGCTGGATGAGGTGGGTGGCGGGGGCCCGTCGCCTTGCACGGAGGCAGCGGGCATCTCACTTGGCCTCTGACTTACCTACTGCTCTTGTGACTCACTGTGGGAGAACTGCATGACTCTGCCCACCTTGTTTCTGTTGTGTGATGGGCTATTGCCAGCCACTGAGCTGTAAAATAAAAATACTGACTACTTTAACAGCTTTTTCCGGGACTCTCAAAGGGCCCAACTGACACTGAGTCAAGCTTGTGAAACCTGTCGTCTTTTCTAGGCAGGCGATACAGTTTTAGCTCTTGACTCCAAATGGGCAACTGCCTTGAAGAAGGTGGTAGGTACTTGAAAGGGAATGAGAAGGTGACTCCTCATGTAGTGATGTGGAAAAGACTCCAGCATCTGGGTAAAGCTCCAGGAGGAACTTTAGAGAAAAAATTCATAAATTTCCAAGCCGTTACTGGCATTGAGATTTGTGGATTGTTAACCCAGTAGAAAACTGTGGGGTTTTTGTTTGTTTGGTGTTTTTTTTTTTTTTTTTTTTCCCCCAGTGGTGGGGTTCAGACAGTAGTGATCGGGTCAGGCAGAGTAAGAACAGCAGAATTGGAACCAGTTGAAGAAACTGGTTGGGATACTTGGAAGTATCTTGTGCCAGGTTACACAGTGCTTTCTTTTTCTCAGGTGTAAATTTTGATAGATTTTGTCTTGGTGTCACAGAGAAGAATTTTTATGTATGTTTGTGACTTACAGGCAAACAATGACATTTTAGCTTTTCTGTCTGGGATGCCAGTGACCAGGAACACAAAGTATCTGGATCTGAAAAATGCGGTAAGTCACTGGGCTGCGATCTTGCAAACTTGCCACGCTTCCCCATGTAGCCTGTTTTCTTTTTTCTTAGTCACTTCTCTTATTTCTTTCTGCCCCTCTCTAGAATAATCAAAGAAATTAAAGATCAGTGCAACACAATATAGTACCAACACTTGCTCTCTGGAGGCTTTTTGCCTTCAGATCACTTTTGAAAGCATTATATTTCTCTGTCCTCCACTTTGTGGGAAGTGGTAGTATTTCCACTCAGCTGGGGGAAGGCAATGTGAAGTTTCTCCAAAGCCAGAGGTATGAGTTGAGCGCTGCATCCAGGAGTGTCGTGCAGAGCTCCATATGGAAGTGCCACCAGCAGAACTCATGGAGCCCAGCAGGCAGGGCTCCGTCTTGATAAGGGCAGGGAGCTGCCTGGGGTGAGATGGAGCCTTCCTCCCTGGGGCTGATTGTTGGCAGTTCTCAGGATGGAAGTGGCTGCAGTCTGTTCTGTTCTCTGTGAATTAAGCTTGGCTTTTCTCCTGGCATGCTGCTGTTGCAGCCCTTCGTTGGGCAAACTATTCACTCCCCTTGATTAGATGATATTGCTGCAAGAGAGGCAAGACCGACCCAGTCCCAGCGTCTCTGATCAAGTGATTCTGCGATTATCCTGCTTGTGGCTGTGCTGTACTGCCTTGTGTTTAATGCTAACATCCTGCTCGTGTTCGGCCTGCCTTTCCTTCTGAATAGGTGTGTGTGGGGAGAGATGTCAGCAGAGCTTATAGAAGACAGCACTGAGGCTTTATGGTCCTTTCTGGACATCTTATTATGGCCTGTGACTATGTGGAAGCAGTATACTTAGAGAGCTCATCTTTTTGGGATTTAAACTAGCTTCTCCGCAGAGTGTGGGGCAAAACCCATTTTCATTTGCAACAGGGTGTTTGATACACAGAGGAGAATTTCTCTAGAGCTAACTTCTAGTTTTGTTAAACACCTAGCAGGGCCCCTCCACTCAGGAAAATAAGCATAGCTATACTGAGCTGTTCTCGGGTGGGGGAGGATCTTGCCCAGCATAACCAGCTTGCTCTCTGGCAGTCACCTGGAAACGCTGACAGTGCTGTTCAGGTGGTGCTGAGAGAGAAGGCTGGTGCTCAGAAAGAAGGGTGCATGTGTCTACCTGATGGAAAAAGGGAAACAGTGGAAAAGCTCACTGTGAAAAAGAGAATAAGGCCTTTAGCGAGTCTCTTGTCTCTTTCAGCAAGAGATGCAGCGGTACAAAGAGGTGTGTTACTACATGCTGTTTGCCCTGGCTGCCTATGGCTGGCCCATATACCTGATGAGGAAGCCCACATGTGGACTCTGTCGCCTGGCCAGATCCTGCTCGTGAGTGGCCATCCTGTCTATCACTGCCTTCTCTTCTTCCCTTTCCCCTTCTGTTTTTCCCAGATTTAGAAATACCCTTTCTTTCATCAGTTTGCTCTCCATCACCCCGCTATTTTTTCCCCTTTCTTTTCTCTTCTGCTTTTTTCCTCTCTTCCCTTCTCATGCTTTTTATTTCCATCTCTCAGCAACTCTCTGCCTTCATACTCCACTGGCTTTCTCCTCAATCTTTTCCTTAGTTGCTTATCTGCTTACCTTGTTAAATGAACCAGACTGTCCTATGCTCTGTCCTCTCTGGTGCACTAAGGATCATGCCAGTCCTGTGCAGTTTGAACAGCCAGCGGAGAGAACTCATCTGGCACAAAACTGCTTTCACATTGAGCCAAAATAGCTGTCTTGGAGCTCAGAAATCAGATTTATTGGCAAGCCCAGATATGCAGGGGGTTGACATTAGGGTCTTTATTAAAGCATTGGCAAGTCTTGGCCAGAGTTTGTGCTGTGTTCTCTATGACTAATTTTTTTTTTTTTTTCTGCCGTGCTGGATAGTGCTCACCTCATGGTAGCAATGCTGTAGTTCAGGATCGCATTGTTTTAAATGTTTGCTTTCAGCTGCCATAATGCTGTCATCAGATTCTCTTTGGGGTTGAGCTTTTTGCACTTAAGCAGGCAACTTCTGTGCTGAACCTATTAAGAGGAATATGCTTCCTTTTGGGTACTTTTATTTGTGAAGTGTCTCATAGGGGGAAGAAGGAAAAAAAAAATCTGCGCTTCTGTTTTTATTCTGGGATGATTCTAGACCTGTGTTCTTTTTTGTTATAAATAGATCTAGATCTCAGTAAATGCTAGCTGCTTTCTGTGTTGAAGCAATGTAGGACTGTGATATGAAGCATAGTATCCCTTGAGGAGAGATCCCAGCCCCACCATGCATTGATTCCTTGGGGACTGGTTGCACTGTAGCTCTCTCTGGTGTTCAGAAGGAAAACTACATCTGATCCCAGTGCCCCTTTTGATGCTGAAACACGAGTTGTGTACTGTTTTGTGCAAGAGCTCCTACAAGTGAAGGAAAGCACTGCTGTTGAGATAAGGCTGGTGTGACATGCAGGGTCTCTTTCCCTGATCTCTAGGCATTCCACTCTAAAGCCAGTTTCTTCCATATTCCTCTTTTCCTCAAAGCTTTTTTTTTTTTTCTTTGCAGATGTTGCTGTCTCTGCCCTTCACGTCCCCGCTATGCACCTAGTGTCACCATTGAAGAGGATAATTGCTGTGGCTGCAATGCCATTGCCATCCGACGCCACTTCTTGGATGAGAATATGACCTCGGTGGACATTGTTTACACATCTTGCCACGATGCAGTAAGGAGAATCTGCAACCCCCTTCAAATTTGGGGCATGCTCCTAAGGCCCTTCCTAATGGGATTTCCGTGCTTCCAGATGTAGTGGTGCAAAGAAGGAAACTTAAACCTTTTTCTGACCCTAGAGCTTCCCATCCTATCTCTCCATCAAGAAGTTCTGCCACTTGGACAGAAATATTTGCTACTGCCAAAAATCAGATCATTCGGAGGAGTGCTTTACCCATAAGGCATAACCTGTCATGCTGCTCTGCCTCCTTTCCCCTGAGCAGGAGAATAATTAAACAGGAATGTCTCACCTGATTGTTACAGTAGTGGATCTTTTCCAGGTTTATGAAACGCCTTTCTACGTGGCTGTGGACCATGATAAGAAGAAGGTGGTCATTAGTATCCGGGGAACTCTGTCTCCAAAAGTAAGTGCACTGTGCAGTGACCTCATGTACACTTGGCCACCCTGGCAATCTTTTAGGAGGGTCTGACGCCTTCCTGACTGGCACCTGGTGTTTGATTTACCTGAAACATGGTGACTCCTTTTCTTCCAGGATGCCCTGACTGACTTAACTGGGGATGCAGAGCGCCTTCCAGTTGAGGGTCACCATGGAACATGGCTGGGACACAAGGTGTGTAAAAGAAAACAAAACATACCCCAAACAAAAAGCCACCACTGCTTTTTCTCATGTTTTGATTCTTTAATTACAGGCCAAAAAAAGTCATCTTAATTGCTTGAGGTGCTTTTAAGAAGGATGTTACATAATTGCAGTGAAATGGCTTTGAGATGTTAAAATAAAATCCTTAGTCTAACAGTTGAAATCACCGTGTCTGTAATTAAAAAACACATACAATTAGGAAAAAGCAAACTGAAAAAGGCATCTGTGGAGACCTAGAACAGAATTATTGGAGTCATTCAAATTATTTTTTTTCTTCCAATGACCTTTTCAGAATTTGCAATCAAACCCTGAGAGTATGTTTAAAATTCTGTTGCAGCAGGATAGGCATTGAATCTCATAAAAGGATACTGGCAGGACTTGCATCTGTGTAATTAGGCTGATGCTATGTGTCTGTGTTAGTGATCAGGACTGGGCTGACTAAATCAATTTACTATAGAGCGGACCTTTGCCCCAGTCCAGCAAAGTAATGACACACATGCTGAGTTTTAAGGTTATCAGGAATTTGGCAGCCTCTCAAGATGCAGCGCCAGATCGGGAAAGAAAAATACAAACTGGAGGTTGTGTGTGTTGGAAGGAACGCGGCAGTGGCTGGAAATGCTGCTGCTCGGGGAGGCAAGATGTTACAGATCATCTGGTTGGGGTCCCTTCAGGGCAGGACATGGAGCTCGTCACTCCTTGGGAGCTGTGAGCTGGGAGCTCCTGCTTCATTCGTGAGGTCCTGCCTGAATGCTAAACCTCTTCTCTGCGCTTTGATGCTCTGCTTTGGGAAGTAGAGCATTAGTAGCTGATAGGTAACTGCGTGCTCGAGTGCTTAGCTGGGTATGGGTCTGGTAAAGAAGTGGTTACCGAAGAAAGCGATGTTTGGATGCTCTGTGCCCTCCAAGTCTCCCAGAGTGGGTCTTTTTGAAAACAGCGTTGTGTACCTCCTATTTGGCTGCTGGGCATTTCCTTGGTTTCCTCCAAAATGAGAAAATTACTCAACGTGGCAATTACATAGGAGGACATGTTATGGAACCAGAGCTAAATGAGGGTAGTGTTTTGTCACATAACTGATATTTAGCTGTGTGAATCTTTACTGTTTAACACTTCCGAAGTGCTACGTCTGCTGTCAGTGCTAATGTCACTTGGTTTTGTACTAATTTACTTAGCCCAAAATGACTTTGCACAATCAGTGTGATCAACAGTTTGTACAGAGAAAGGAAGGTAAAAGGAAACCAAAGGGAAGCAAGGGGGATTTGTTCTGTTTTTGATGTGCAGAGAAGCTAGTAATAGATCCTTGCAGAAGCTGGCTTTTCTTTTGATCTTTATGTGAAAAATATTCATATGCCAGTGACTTATATGGAACATTATTAGATCATTCCCTTTGTTGTATGTTGAGTTTTTATTTGGCCTTTGTGTTATTTCTTTTTGATTGTTGCTAGTACACAAATAAAACTTTATCTGAAATTACTATAAATATCAATCTTCAGACAATAAAGTACTGTTGATTCCGAGGAAAACTAATGGAGGTAATAGAATTTAAAAATGTCTGTCTTAATGCATCTTTTAATGTCCAGAAGTCAACTTCAATACAAAAAAAAAAAAAAAAAAAAAAAAAAAGTGTCTTTTTAACACATTTAATTTGGAGAGAAGTACTTGGGTGTTTGGGAGCTTCCTGTAAGTTGTTTGATTTATGTTAATTTTTCTTGCTGATCCTGTCCCGCACACCCGGCAGGCTGGCGTGGCTGGTTATCTCCACCTGCAGAGCCCGCCTGTCGCTGCGCTTCACGTGGTGTTGATCAGACAGCCTACAAATTAAAACTCTTGATGTTTGCATGAGCCTTCTTATCACTCCACCGCTACCACAGCTGAAAGTGTTTGATTGCTTGGGGTGCTGTGAATGCCACAGTTAAAATATATAGTAGGTCTCTATTTTGGATCAAAACACATAGCTGTAACTAAGGTTTATGGGTTAGCATGCCAAAAAAAACCAAGGGGTTGTCAGAATTCAGAGGGGAAATTAACTGCAAAAGAAAAATAAAAAATATCTAGCTTCCCTATTTTTGAAATAAAATCCACTGATATGATAACAAAATTAATTTTAAAATAATCATTAGTCAATGGCATGAATCCATTCCTAATTCCGTTGAACTTGTATAGAACAAAATTACTAAAATGATGATGTTACGGAGGTTTTTTCCTGGTGTTGAGCCAACCGGGAAGACAAGAAGTAGCTGCTAGAAGGAAGCTCTGAAAGCTCAGCCATGATAACAGCTCTCACCAGCTTGATGGAACTGTCAGTAAGAGCAATGACTTTAAAGCTCTTTTCTCTACCAAATAGACCCCTCTGTGGGTTTTCACATGCACAATTCAAATGCCACAGAGCAGTTTCGTGCCTTCAGACTGCAAAGCAATACAGAATATTTCCATTTCACCTTCCCTAGATCTCCAGTCTGCTTGGTTATTTACATGTGAGGTTTGAAAATCAAGCCCAGATAGCCCAGTCCTTTGAAACGTATGAAACAGCATTCATTTTAATGGAAAGTCTAAATGTAACTTTGCAGTGATAAAAGTCTCATTCGGTAATATTAAAATAAATGTCTATATTAGAATATACTTTAATTACCAAAAATATAGCTATAAGGCTGACTAACAGCCCATTAGTAATATCACCATGGATTTAGGTCATGCTTTTCAAAAATAGAATCCCAAATTCACGTCAGAAATTTATAAGTAGTCTGCCATTCACTTCTCATTAGAGTTGGAAATGGAGACTCTTCTGAATGCAGTGGAAGCTGGCTAGCTGCTGAGAGTTCTGAACACAGGCATGAAATATCGTGGCATCTGCTTTTTGATAATGACGGTAGCGTTACAGATGTCCCATTTACAGGCTCAGCAGAATCACCCGCGCTCTGCTCTTTCCCTTCAGTAGTCAGATTGGTTTTGATGGTGTGTTTGATATCGGGGACTTTGAAAATTCCACATTTCCTTGCTTTTTCAGAGGGCCATTAATTCTTTTACATCTCTGAGATTAAGCAGTGCTCAATAACGTTCGCTTTGTACTTAAACTGTTCTCAGGTAGGGGTGTAATGGAAAATAGCAAAGGAGATTATTTTCCCTGGTTTTAGACCAACCCAGGCAGTGTGAATTATTTGAGGTCTGTAATCACCAAATTTAGAAGTAGGTGATTGCTGTTTACCTGTGTTCATCCTGGACTACATCCCTGTTTTTCAACCTTTGGAGTTCAGGCTTGCTTACCACTGAATTAAACTGTAGGGAATGGTATAACCAAGGATTTATGCAACAGTCCAAATTCTACTTGCTTGTTTATAACAGATCAACTGCATTTATAATTGTTGCAGAGAGGGAGAAACATTCTTCAGACGCAGCCATCAGCAGATAGGATAGATGTGTCGAGCCAGACTATCAGCTTGTTTCCCCTTTTCCAGCAGTTCTGAGTTTCTAGTGAAGAAAAACCTTTAATAATTTGTGATTGATGTGTTTGACAGCTGAATCCCCTTAATAGTTGCTGCCTTCTCCCAGTCATCAATAACTCTTCCTATACAGATAGTGCTGCCACTGTCTCCTTCCAGTAGTGTCTTGGGGTTTGTATGATTTTTCCTGTGAACTCATTAGGCTGGATCATGCTTTTGTTTGCTGATTTAAGTGGATGAGTACAGTTTTGCAGTTAAAGCATGGATGTGCAGAAAATCAAAGTTCCCTTCCTTCATTCTGCTGCAGGTTCCAGTGCCTGCTGAACTACCAGATGCATAACCTTGGGCTTAAGAAGTGGGTTGTTTTGTGGTGTTTTGTTGGGTTTTTCTGGTTTTTATTTGTTTGGGGTTTTTTGGGGGTTGGGTTTTTTTTTTTTGTTTGTTTTTCAGACTTTGCAGCGTGAGCCCAGGAATAGGGCCTTTGAGTATTATTTTAATTTAAGAACTGTCATTACTTCTAAACAGTTTGTGGCTCTTGGAATCAGTGAGCCAAGACATCTGCCTAATGAAGTCTGTTCCTAAATGTGGAGTGGAGTCAGTGTTCTTCCTCAACCCTGACACATGCTGTGTGGCACTCCAGAGCTTAGACTGCATTCGAGGCAGTATAGTCTCTGCTAGATATTTAGACCAGGGCTAATATGCAACTGTTTATATCCTGTTCTGTCTTCACGTTTCCCTCAGGGAATGGTTCTATCTGCTGAGTACATCAAGAAGAAATTGGAGCAAGAAATGGTGCTTTCTCAAGCTTTTGGACGAGATTTAGTGAGTATTGGTTTTCTTTTATCCTTACAGGCTATACAGAAGATGAGATTTCCCCAAAACATTGGTTTTAGGGAAACCTCCATGTCCCTGAGTCTGTTGTACTAATTTCTCAAATCTTCCTGTCCCTCTGGATTGCCAGACAGGCTACTAGCTACTCATTCCCCAAGGCTTTTTTATTTTGAAACCACCAATACTGCAGAGCTCCTGATTATTTATTTTTCTTCTCAGGCGAAGCTAAGGCAGGAAGTCCCATTTGGTGGCAATGCAGGACAGGGAATACTAAAAACAAATCAACAGGAACTAAAATCTCATCTCTATGGAGATTCTTTTTGGAGACAGCAATGGGATGCAATGCTGCCTGTCTGTGTGTGCACATTTCTTGTGATAAAGCTATTGGAGAACCCAAGAGAGATGTTACAAAGCAGCTTACCTTCCTTTATATGTCAGTAATAGCACAGTCAGTCCCTGCTGGGGAGGGAACTTCTGAACTGTCCAATTCCCTGCTGTCAGACAGCTGTCCTCTTCTCATGCCCAAAGAGTGTCTTGGCCTGAACGGTGCCCGTGGGGAAATTAGCAGTAGCTCAAGGGAGAAAGAAAAGAGGGATAAAAACCTTAATGGTTCCCTGAAACTTGAATGTCATAGCAATCACCACTGAAGTGTCTGCCTTGTGATGTTTGGTAGATGTAGGAGAGAAAAGTAGGCATCTGACTTCTTTATATGGTGCTTTATATCTCTGCCCAGACAGTGAGAATTGGTCTTGTTAAGTGAGCTGTTATTCATGAGGAATTTTTTCCTGATGTCCTGTAGAGCTCGGTTGCTACCTGACTGGTAAGGACGCAGTGATGTTTGAAGCTCTAGACTTTGGTATTCTCTGTGCGTGATAATAAGTACTATATTCTCTCTGAAGTCATCTTTATGTACAATGGGTCTGACTTCTAACTGATGAAAAATAGTGTTAACTAGCTGGACGTGACCCACAAGGATGGGGAGAGCTTGATTAATATGAGATGGAGCAACTGGCTTGTGTGTAGAAAATTAAGTACTGTTTGAAGTTGAACTGTGAATAATATCTGAAAAAGTGCCATGGCCAGAACATAAATGCCATCTCGGGTCCTAACAAAGGTTCATCTAGCTCAGTATGTTGTTTCTGACAGTTACCAGCAACAGATACTCAGGGAAAAACTATAACCAGTGAGGTGTATAAAGTCTTAAATCCCCCCCCAGCATTCACCTCACTGCCTGTAACAGGCATGATGGTGCCTTAGAGGTTGCCTTGAGAAGGAAAATGACACAAAGATAAATCTGCCATTCTCGTGGCCTCGTCTTATGTTCTGTGTGTCTTTTGTCATCTTATGCAGAATTCCAAGTGTAGCCATCTCCGTGGTGACCTGGTGCTGTGGAGTCAGGTGCCAGATTCTCTCTCCCTATGTAAAGCCTACAGGGAACTTGGCAAAACAAGACTGAAACTTTTCAAACAATGTCTTAGTGAACTTCTAGGTTCTAAGCCATGCCTAGCACTCTAGCCTCTGAATAACAAGAACAGTACAGAACGTTAGAGGATAGTGTAGTCTCTGAATGACTTGGGCAGTGGCCAGCTGCTGAGAGCATCTAGACTTAGAAGACTACCATTCAAACTACTAGTTAGGATTTCTGTTTTTCAGCTTGCAGAAGTGTTAGAATTAATGAAAGCAAGTAATTTCTAGGACCAAGGAGACCTCAGGTTTGTGAGCCTGGACTCAGAAATTATCAGAAAGCTGTCAGATTTGAGGAGGAGCAAAAAGCTTGTATCACATCCTAAATAACTCAAACAGCTTGCGTACATTTCTTTTTTCTTCCTACCTTTTTTCTTTTAGGGAAGACTCAGTAGGTCAGACACTGACTGATGGAGATGTAGGAGACAACACCAGAAGAGAATGAATTCTAGTATCCCTTCAGAGCAAGTGTCAGTGCAGGGCAGGAGTGTGCCAGGACTGCCACTGTGACTTAGACTAAACAGTATAAATTGGAACTCTGCTTCCATTTCAAAATCTAACATACTCTCACCAGTTCCTGTGGGTGGAGGAGCTGGTTAGCTGGAGTCTGGAGTGCTCGTGTATAGGAAGGACTCAGAGCCGGGGAAAGGGACAGATTTTGGGGACTATAGACCTACCTTTCCGTCTGACTTCAATTTCTTTTTTTGTTTGTTGTTTTGTTTTGTTTTCAGGGGAGAGGAACAAAACACTATGGCCTGATTGTGGTTGGTCATTCCCTAGGGGCTGGCACAGCTGCCATCCTGTCCTTCCTCTTGCGTCCACAGTACCCATCACTGAAGTGCTTTGCCTATTCTCCCCCAGGTGGGCTGCTGAGGTAGGTGTTGGGGGAGAGAGAGGGAGGGGAGGTGTAGTTATAGTTGGATGCTGTTTGTGATTCCCTAAGGAGCAGTAAAAGACCAGTCTCTCCGCTGAGAAGCATGCAGAAAAATTGAAAGGCAGTTTATAGGAGCTGAGGGTTGTTGGCAGCCCTTGCTCTGTGTTACAGTTTGGAGTTTAGGTCGCCGCTCTCCCAAATATTCTGGTTTATGGCGTAGTTGTCTATGGCTATAACTCTAATTTCACCCTGACTAGTGGAAAATGCAAGTTGAGTGGACAGGGTGCAATTTGCTTATTCCCTGCACAGTGTCAGTCTGTCCTCTCCCCATCTGCTGTGAATAGATGTACAATAAGGGAGATATTTGACTGAATGAGGTATCTGCATCAGTTGATCTAGTTTGGACTCCTTTTGCAGCTGACAAAGAAATTGGCACTTCTGGAGTGTGATTTCTGTCATTCTAAAGTGGGTGCCAAAAATAGGTCGGGGGGATTGTGCTTCGTGGGTTTTTGTTTCTCTCCCTCGGCTATAGGGGGGAATCTAGGGTAGCTGCCTCAGAGATCTCTGAAGAGAGGTATGGTGAATTCCTCCCACTGTAAACTGGAACAAACCTGCTGGTCATGTTATTTACGTGGCAGCCCAACAAAACCATCCCACTTGATTGCAGTGGAGTGAGATAAGGTCTCCCTAGTGGTGACAGGCATCACGGGGGCACCTGAAAGAAGCTATGGATAATCAGAAGCTTCTTGTGGTAGTTACTGCATCGTGTTCCAGGAGCAGCCAAGGGTTTTAAACCATCCTGCTAATGAATCTGGATATTGGCATGCCTTGTTATGATAGTAATCCCTGGTCTTCTGCAGATATTGAGGAGTTGCTCTGTAGAATGTTTAATGAGAGTTTTCTAGCTTTCTGTGCAGAGCTTCCACTCCTGAGATCCCTTGATAGCCTGGGTCAAGTTGTGCTGTGTTACCTCGACTGTCTGAGAGTTCAAGAGCCTCTCACTGCCACACTTCTGTTGCATCGTCATGCCCAGGATCATCCCTAGAATTTAGGGATGACGCAGCCTCTGCCTCTGGTAACTGGTTCAGAAGATGGTCTCTAGGAAGGTAGCTGATTGCAGAACCAGCTCATAGAGCAGAAGCCTTAGTTCCCTCTTATCTTGGTACTTAGGTTACTGCAGAAAGTGGCCATCTTAGTTCTACAGTGTCTTTGTAAAGTAGTCTCAGGAGCATGGAGTATCTTCTTCTTTTCTGCTGTCTTGGTCATTCCCAAACTATTGCAAAACATCTATGAGACATGACGTTAGAGTACTTCCTTTTCCAAGTGTATTCAGAACCCTATGCAGAGTAGTGTTGCTTGGGGCATGGGATGTGAATATCAGGCTTTTCTTTATCAGGGTGCAAATCCCCAAAGCCTGGAGCAGCTTGGGTTGTGGTTTTTATGACCCTGGTTCACTGTTTGGTAACCTTTCTGACACCAGTGGCAAATTGGGAATGAAGTGCAGTTTACTGCCAGTGAAACACTGTTTGCTTCTTCTTGGTCCTGTTTCTCTTCCAGTGAGGATGCCATGGAGTATTCAAAAGAGTTTGTGACTGCGGTTGTGCTTGGCAAAGATCTAGTGCCCAGGCAAGTTGAGAAATGTCTGAATTTCTTGATGAGTATCCACTGTTCTTTACCAAAGTCACTTGTTTCCTATCACAAACACCTAAATCATATCTGTCTTCAGTTTCCTCATTTACCTGTCTTTGTACGCTTCTTACTTGTCTTCCTAGTTACCTATATTGCTGCATCTTTTACCTGGACACCTGTATTTATATTTCACACACCTTTTTATAGGCATATCCCTCCCCGTCTCTCAACTGCCTGTATGAAAGCAAAGGGTGAATATCCTGCCTCTAATTGTACTCATTGCAGTATCTGACCTGTCAGTGCCATCTTCCTGGTTGCCTGTGTTATCTCGGACCTCTTTACACTCTGCCCCGAACTAGATGTGCTGCCATCTCATTTTGTCCTGTTTGTTCCTAAATACCTGTTTCATATCATCTCACATCTCTGAACCAGCTCCCTCATTCCTTGTGTCTTGGCATTTCTCACCTCTCGTCATCTCCTGGGACATATTCTGCTGAACAGGGCGTTGGAGTAGGAGCCAGACTACCTGGGGTTTACTTTTGCTTCTGCTCTGTCGTGTGAGCTCAGACAAATGGTGACATTTCTGTCTGTACAGTAAAATGCATGTGGAATTCAGTGGAGGAAAGGTGCTACACGGTATTGAATATGTCTTTTGGTAAACCTGTGTGGCAAAATCTTGTCCGTCCTGCAATCAGTTTAGTGGTGTCATATGGCTCTGTGACACCATTCTAACTTATCTGTTTTGTGTCATCCTGTTCTTTGCTCACTTGTTTCCGTGATTGCATCATCTCTCTCATTATCTGTTCATTGACCTCTCATATCTGTGTTCACTGATCTGATTCTGCTATTACATTTCATACTTGTTTACTGTCACGATGGTTTTCTGTGGCCTCTTAACCCTGGTTAGTGGTCCTGGCTGATGCCACAATCCACCTCCGAAATTATCAGCGTTATGGCATTGTCACATTCTTGTAATATCTTTTGTAGTTTCTTGTTCTTCTGTCCCTGGCCAGCTGTTGTAAACAGATCTTCCTCTTTTCCAGAATCGGTCTTTCTCAGCTGGAGGGATTTCGCCGGCAGCTTCTGGATGTTCTTCAAAGAAGTAACAAACCAAAGGTAAGTGTAAAGATTAACAGACACCTGAAGGTGAGTCTCTGAGCAGTGGTGGTAAACTTTTAGTGTCACATGGCAATATTGCAGACTCCTGCCCTCCTGGTCTCCTCAGACCCATTGTGCCTGCTGTTTAGGTAGCCAGAGGAGCAAGAGCTGGGAGGCAGCCAGAGAGGTCAGGGCAAAGGACTGCGCTCTGTCTGCAGGCTGTGGGATGATTCTCTCAGGTGCTGTAGGTTTAACATCACAGGTCTAAAGTAACTGAGCAGGAAACTTTCTCATCTGAGCCTGTTTTTGAAGTCTGTTCTGACTGTAGCTTTTCTTGGCCAGTGACAAGTGGTAACAGGCTAGGAGGTCCAACAGGTGTCTGCTTATAGACACTGCTGCGTGCTGTCTGGGTGGTGCTGTTCTAGGATAAGTGGTCTGTGAATGTTTTGGAGATAGGAAATGTAGAAAGTTGTTCCTCCCCAGGCTTCTTTACCATTACATGGAAATGGAAAAAACAGAAGACATTAAGATTTTTTCGGGGTAAAATATTACAGAAATGACCTGTAGAGGGAAAAAACTGAGCTTACATCTGTTTCTCTTGTTATCATTCTATGGTTTTTGTGTTTTGGCTTATGGGTTTTTTTGGTGGATGTTTGGTTTTATGGGATTTCTTTTAGTGCATAAAGGAAGGCCCAAACAGAATTTTTGTTTGTTCTATAGTCTTCTGCTTATTTTTGTACATTAAAAATTCAGATTCTACCTACCTTGTTTATCCTGGAAGGTACTAAGTTACCAGTTGGTGGACAAGTTGGTGCTTGCTCTAGTTCCTTAACTACAAAAACTTCAGCAAAGAACGGAAGGATGAGATGTTGCCACTTCTAAGGTTAAAAATGGGAAAGGAAGAAACAGCTTTTCTGGGCAGGGTTATCTCTCTCTCTAGGTCTATTATTGAAGCAGTCAGGGCACAAGACCTGTTTTTTCTGATATTAGCTATACAGCTTAAACCTCCTAATAGTGACTTGTGAGATGATTCTGCTTTTCTATGTTTTTCTCTTTCCAATATTCTCCCTTCTTTCTCTTGTGTTGGACAGTGGCGAATCATTGTGGGTGCTACAAAGTGCATACCCAAGTCAGAGCTCCCTGAAGAGACAGAAGAAAATTCTGTAACGAGTAATCGGCTCTGGACCCACCCCAGCGATCTGACTATTGCCCTGTCCGCAAGCACACCGCTCTACCCGCCCGGCCGCATCATCCACGTGGTGCACAACCATCCTGCAGAGCAGTGCTGGTGAGTGCGCAGAGCTGCGAAGCCAGCCTGAGGGCTGGGGGTGAAACTTTTCTGTTGGAAAAGACTCCCCAGGACAGGAACCCATCTATGAAGGAGATGATTTTTCTTTTTTTTTTATCCCCACTGTCTTGTGTCTGCACTATCAGAATAAAAGGATAGTCATAACATTGTTGGCTAGTACAAAGTTTTGGAGCAATGGCAGTAGCATGTCTACTCTAATATCCTCTCTCTGTTTTTCCTCCTGTTGCTTATTCTATCTGTGCACCCTGCTGTTTCTTTTGTGTGCCAAAATACTGGCCTGCTCTTTCACCCCTGGCTCACTGTTTTCCCCTCTGTTTGAATCCCAACTCCTCTTCCAGTTGCTGCGAGCAAGAGGATCCCACTTACTTTGCTATTTGGGGTGACAATAAGGCGTTTAATGAGGTGATCATCTCGCCGGCGATGTTGCATGAACACCTCCCATATGTGGTCATGGAAGGGCTCAACAAGGTAACGCAGAGAATTGGGATCAAGGGTGGGGAGGGATCGTTCAGTGCAATAACATGGGCTCTAGAGACAGCCAGGTTTGGGCAAGAAAGGCTCAGCATCATGATAGCTGATGAGATGAGCTGTAAGCACAAAATGGACAAGGAGCAAGGTGGTTCTGGCATATGAGCTGATCGGGCTGCTTGGTGCCAAGCCAAAGCTCTGTGTGCTTGTTGGAGAGCCAGGAAGGTACCCTTGGTGGGGCCCAGTTTTAGTAATTGTTATTGCAAGAGCACTTGGGTGCCCTAATAAAACGAGTGCCTTGTCACAGGCCTTTACGTACATGAAGAGGCGGGCCTTGCACAGGAGAGCTGGCTGTTTAAATACACAAGGCCATTTACTTTGGAGGGGAGGAGGGAAGAAGATTGTGCTCTGAGCCAACCGTACACAGGCTGTTAGTGTTGAATGTAATGAGGTCTGGAAATGGAACGTAGATCTCCATCCCAATATCCAGCGTCCCAGACTACATCTTCCTTCCAAATTTAACATCATAATAATGTGAAGTTGGGTGGTGTTTGGTTCCTTCTCTCAGAAGCTGCCCATTACAGACTGCACTTCAGGTGACATCCAAGCTGTGACACAAATCCTCCACGCTGTGGCTGCAGCCTCTCTGTCAGTCTGAGGGGGGACTGAGCTTATGTATAATGGTTGTAGAATAGGTCTCTGCCACTGAGTTACAGTTCCTAGCAATCTCCTGCCGTGGAGATTTAGCTAAGTCTCTGCCCAGCTGGCCTGAAGGCTGCTCCTACACCTTCCCTCCAGTCACCTCCTTAGCACTGGATTCCCAGCAGGTCATTCTGACAGGATAGAGTATGTCAGAATTCATTGATACAGTCCTTTATCTCAAGACCTTGCCCTGTGCTTGCAGAAGACATTGGTAAGAAAGAGGCAAATCCAGCTGTTTGAAAGTCCTGAGCTGAGAACAGCAAAGCTGCTATCTCTAGTAAAGCACTACTCTTCCTCTGCTTGCCTTGAAATAGGTCTTGGAGAATTACAACAAAGGGAAAACAGCTTTACTTTCTGCAGCCAAAGTGATGGTGAGTCCTACAGAAGTGGATCTCACCCCAGAGTTGATCTTCCAGAGTCAGCCCTTGCCTAGTGGACCCTCAGTGCAGATCGGAACTGGAGCTACAACAGTGGACAGAAGGAACAGCAGTACTAAGTAAGACTAAGTCTTTGATTTCTTTGGAGGATTGTTTGCTCTAGGTGTGGATCCTCTTTCTCTTGGGCATTGTGATAAGTGTTTGTGGAAAGGATGGATACACAGGCTGCCTTTGTGGGACTTGTACTTAGCTTCAGTATGTCTTGTGTCGCGTTGAGGGGGAAAAAATCCTTTGTGCCACTCAAGAATCTTGTGAGTGCAGCAAGGTCAGGAGAACCAAAAAGTTGAGGGAATGGAAGAAACTTCATTTTCTCCTTATCCAGACAAATGGGGTTTTCCTAGAAACCACAAAGGCAAAGCTTGCAGTCTTACAGCCAAATTTCTGTTTTCCTGTGTGATTTAGGTGCCCAAAGATAGCCTTTATGATGATTCTCAAAAGCTGAGAAGCAGTGAAAGCCATAAGTTCACCAGAAGATAGGCATTTAAAGCTACTTTATGATATGACTTGTGTAGTATTATAAACAGGACAGTATGGTAACATGGATACGGGTGAGGGGAGAGCAGTTGGTGTCCTGTTTCTGAAGGACAAGAGCAGGAAGCTCAGTCCAGTTGGAGAGCAAGCGAGGGGAAAAGGCATGTTCTGAGAGCCGAAGGGGTTGGTTTCTGAAAACTGGACCATCACTGAGCACTGACATCTGTCGTCTGGCAAAGGCCAAAAGGTGGAGGAACATCGGGAAGGTAGACAAAGGGGTGGTTTGGAGAAGAGCTCGTTCTTTGTGGTGAACGTTAACAGCTTTCCTCCAGGAGCAAATGGCAGAGGGACTCCTTGCAGATTTTCAGATAACACTTGAGGCATTGCAGGACCACAGACTTGAAAGAAGCAAAGAAAGTAAATATAAAAATGTGGTCAAAGAATTGTTTCAAAGTTAGAACTCATGACTTCAGTCACAGAATTTTATTTTATAGGGCAAATTTGCAGACAAAACAGGGAAGATGAAAAGGAAGATGGTTTGTAGTCAGAGACACCAAATGGGAGTTATGAGTGGAAACAGAAGACAGCATTGTGGGTGGGGGAGGATTATTCCTTTGCAAGGGAAGCATTTCTGTGGAGATCTCAGGTAGAGAGACCCAACAAGAAGCTGTGTGTGTGTGGGAAGAGGCAGGGTGAGATGGTCTGTGCTGAGTGATGGACAGCTGAGTATCCTTGAGATAACACTAGTGAGATTTAAATTTAGAAGACAGACGGCAAATAATATGAAAATAGTAAGGTTCTTGTCACAGAGTGAATGAATGGTCTGAGCCAGTGAAGGAGACCTTAGAAACAGAACTGCAGCTGTAAAGAAACAGCAGGAACAAGGATCTGCCCACGTTTGTGAAGGCTACAGTGAGACTGAGAAGAGGAGCTAGGTCGAGCAGTGGTTTCCGTGCCATAGCCAGAGCAGACCCGAGGAGCTGCTTCCCTTTGAGGAGAGGGGGAGTTCTGAGAGATGAAAGGGAAGGGAACGAGGGAGAGGACAGAGGGGCTTAAGGGAGGTGCTAGAGTGGGGACAGTTGTGGATCAGTTGTGTTTAATTCAAAGTTAGGGCCAGCTTACTGGCAGTATCCCTCTTTTGGGGTTCTTGAATCCTGTTTTCAGATCACTCTTATTCTATTGAAGTTATAAAGGGATTGAATATTGGCCTAACTTCTAAGCCTTTCCCTATACATCATGTCCTTTTGGCAGGTGCAGCAGTCCTCTCCCAAGCTCAAGCTCTTTTCCCAGATATTTCCTTAATTCCTTCCCTTTAGGGCTGTTGCTTTGGCTGCAGCTAATCCCAGGTTTTACGTGTGTCTGGTGTGGGGAGCTCCTTCCGTGTGCCTTTGACACGGTGTCTTTCTGGAGGAGCCTGCTTGATTCTTTAAACTCTTAGTGTGACTGGAGTCTTTCTAAAGATCTCTACTTGTCTTAAGCTGAATAAATTGCTTTTTTACCTATTTTAAAGTCTGTTGCCTGAAATAGTAGCTGAATGTGTCATGGGTAATGCTCTAGAAGCATCCTGGCATTTGTAGTAGTAAGGTAGGGATAGCCAGCATGGAGAAGGAGGGGAAGGCATGAAACTGGAGTGGTTCCAGAGTGTGAGGAGAAAGAAAAATAGCAGGTTAATTGTAGGCTAGTCCTTCAACCTCTCTTGCCTCAATCCTCTCTAATAAAGAGGTGTTGGGTGAGAGAGGGGTTTGCCTGCATGGCTCGAGACTGCACCATGGTTTTGGGTGCTTCAGTTAGAAGCGAGTTTCACTGGGAGCAGAACCATGGCCCGAAGTGAAAATGGTGCTTGAGAGGGAAGCTGCTTAGCTGGGAGAAGAGGGAGAAGGGCAAGAACCTCAGTTTGGAAAGGGAAGAAACTGCACCTAAAATTTTCAGCTGGGAGGACTGAGAGATAAGAGGCTTCTTGCAGTTGTGGATGGCTCTGGTTAGAGCAATGACCTGTGCCCTCGGTGTGTCTGAGGAACTCTGTGCCCAAGACTTGGCTCCTCTGGCGGATCTGGGGGGTGATGCAGCCTCACGTTGTCTGTTTCTCTTTGCAGGAGCAAGTCCCATTCTGAAATTAGCTTGGAGGGGTTTTATGAGACAAAGCCACTTTCTCCTGTGCAGAAAGACCCCGTGGAGCTGCTTCTCCTGGATACAAAGGAGCGCCTGTCTGTGGAGCTGCAGGACCGTCGTGCCCCTCTTGCAACCATGGAGAGCCTCTCGGACAATGAATCCATCTACAGCTTTGATTCAAGGCGCTCCTCTGGTTTCCGGAGCATCCGGGGCTCCCCCAGCCTCCATGCTGTCATGGAGAAGGATGAGACGCACTGCTTTTATATAGACCCTGTTATCCCTGAGGAGAACCCCTCCCTCAGCTCGCGGACAGAGCTGCTGGCTGCTGATAGCCTCTCCAAGCACTCCCAGGAGACTCAGCCCCCCGACAACGTGCTCAACAGCGGTGGCACTACCCCGCAGCGACGCTGCAGCGAGGAGGGGGCCAGCAGCGAGGGGGACCGCGTTTCCTTAACCCCTCGTGAGGAGCTGGCCCTCCAGAATGGACGGCTCTCTGATGTTCCCAGTCCCCAAGTGCTGGAGTTTGCTGAGTTCATAGACAGCCTCTTTAATTTGGATAGCAAAAGCAGCTCCTTCCAGGACATCTACTGCATGATGGTGTCAGACAGCTCCAGTGACTTTGCAGAGATGCCCAAGTCTGTCAGTGATCAGGAGATCCTGTTGAGGGCACAATATGAACCCAACCTAGTCCCAAAGCCCCCGAGGTTGTTTGCAGGCTCAACAGATCCTTCGTCGGGCATCTCTGTCTCACCCTCTTTCCCTCTTAGTTCATCTGGGGAACTCATGGACATCACTCCCACAGGCGTGAGCAGCCAGGAGTGCCTGGCCACTGACAAAATCCGGACTTCCACTCCCTCTGGGCATGTAACCAGCCCTGCCAAGCAGGACGACCTCATGATTTCAGCCCTCTAGTGCAGGGTAAAGGGGTGCGGCTCTGCGAGCTGATCCCGTAGGCTGAGTGCTGGGATAATATTTGGAGGAGATGGTCATCGGGCAGTTCGGATCAGAGGAGACAGCTGGAAATGTTCCTTCTGGGGTGACACAGTGGTGTGGCACACTGGTGTCTGGAGGATGGATTGTGCTTGAGTCCCATGCTTGCAGCTGGGAGAAGAAGCATCACCTCACGAGGTTGCTATGCTAAGAGGGTCTGAGTCATTAAAGGTAGATGCAAGTTCCCTACCTCAGCCCGTCTCTCATTTCATTTCAGAGGCAAATTCCTCGCCCCAGGGCACCTGCTGAGTTTGGGAGTGAGATACCCCGCTTCAGGGAATCCTCAGGGGTGAAGGGCTGGATTCTCTGAAGCTCGAGGATTTGATAGACAGAGGCAAGGGGGCCAGGCCAGATCCCCCCGCTTGGTACCATGTCAGTGGTTTTGGAAATAAGCGGATTGAGACTTTGGGCCCTATTGCACTACCATGTCGGATCTGGCCCAAGCTCCAATTCGTCACACTTCCATGGAGATTGCTTTTGTAGGACACTCTCCTGTTTTAAAGCCATTGGGGCTGTATTATCCCCAAATGCAGTCTCCCCTCCCCTGGCCAGGCACAGCAAGAATGGGGCTGGCACTGTTTTTTCTCTCCCCTGAGTACTTCAGTGACCACCAGGCTGCTTCCGAGGGGGAAGGACACTGCTCTGAAGAGCCAAAGCCCTCAGCCACGTCCCTCCTTTGCCAGAAAGAGTCCTGGACGTCACCATTGTCACTCCTCAGTTCGCTGGACCACTCTGAGCTGGCGACATTCCTGCAGGACTGACAGGATTCTCATCTCAGAGCTGCATGGATGGATCAGCTTAAGAATTTAACAGGCTCCTCAACACCCAGCGTTATCTGCCAGGCCCCTGCAGAGCCTGGGAGCCTCTCCTGGACTCTGCTGAGTCCTCACACCGCTCGTATACAGTAATTGCAGATCAGTGCCAGCCTCTGTCATTGGGAGTTCAGGGAAAAGATGAACTTTTACTAAGTATTGAAATCTCTTGTATGTTTACAGAGCTGCTAAGCTTTTTGGAAGGTATTTATTAAGCAAACAGGGAGGCTTTCCCTAAGCAAAAAGCATGTTCATTCTCTCCTTCCTGTGCTGTTCCCTCTGGGGACTGAGGGGAGAGAGGATGGGCAGGTATGACTGCGAGTCCCCTGCTTTTAAAGTGGGTCGGAGTCCGGGGTAACCTGCATGCATCCCTTGCCCACCCTCCCTCATCTGCCAACACCACATTGCAAAGCTTGACCAAGTCACGAGTAAAGCTACCTGAGCACTGCTGTGCAGAGCCTCAGTGCCCGGAGGAGCCTGCTAGACTTATCTAGGCAGGCACTTTTCGATGATGGGAGCAGGAGAGAAACTACCTATCTAGAAAGTCAAACATGCTGTGACCTGTAGAAGGCCTTTAATTGACAAAACACCTTCATATCAAAGTTCAGCAGAGTTACCAAATGGTCTCACTGGAGCTTTGTCCTCCCTTACTGGAAAAGAATTTCCTATTTTAACTTCCTTATAATCCCAGAGATGTTATTGCCTTCCTTTTCCCTCCTTAGCTCTGATATTTCCATTGTGGGAGGATGCTGGGCTTCCCAGGAACTTTGCTCATGACAAATCCCTCCGTTCCTGTTATCCCTAGCCTCTAGCTGTGTTCCTTGAGTAGTCTCTGGAAGCACCAGGCATGGGACTGTGCTGTCCTGGGTGCCACGCAAACAGAGCACAAGTGGTGTCGGGTACCATCGAGTCAGAATGAGAGCACTTTATAACCAGTGTGCATTGATGTTGAATGACTTCAGGTGCACAGAAGTGAACTGGACTTTGTGTCCAAGAGCCGCTCTCCCACTCAACGATTTAGTGTGGGGTACTGTGTCCCCCGCTCCTTACAAATAACAGGGCCTTCAGAAGTGCAGGGGCTTTGTTAAACGGGCAGTAAAATACTGTCTCTGGGTTTAGGTTCCAAAGGTGACCTTTTCTACACTGTCTTGGATTGGAGGGAAGAAGCCCCTCTGAATTCAAAGTAATTTGTAAAAGAAAAAAATGCTTTCATTCTAGGCAGCGAGAGTTACTTTTTTCTTTGTAGGTCCTTCAGAAAAGAGCAGTGTTGTTCCCCTTGCTGAGAGCTTGTATGATTCAGGAGCTCGTATAGAACAGCTGCATAAGTGCCCTCAGGTCATCCACTGTTGCAGGGTCACAGGGTAAAGCTGAATTGCCGCACACACCCAAGAAACGCTCAAAAAAAGGTAGCATCCAGGAATACGCACAATAAACTGGGTAGTTTTGAGGGGGAAAGGGGAACTGCAGGGTAGGGAGGCTGTGGCTAGCAGGCTAGCTCACCTCCTGATGCAGACTGCTGGCACATGTCGGTGGGGTGGGGAAAAGGAGTTCATTTCTGCCTTTAATCGTCGGCAGAAGATGGGTAGTAATAACACTTAGCACTTAGGCAGAGCTTTATATCTGCAAAGCACTTTACAAACATTACTGAAAGAATCATCTCTGTCCCTGGCAGTGAGGTGTTAGGAGATTGGGTGTGTCTGAGACTATGTGGTACTACTGGTGCCCTACCCGAGGATGGTGGGGAGATGACTCCAGGTGAGGAAGGTGGATTATCTCCATCTTAAGTAAAAATTGTTTCAGTAGTGGCCTGCTGATGTTTAATGGGTCGCAATATTGCACTAGAAAGCCACTTCTGACCCGGGTGAACCTCCGCTATGTCCTGGAAGACATGATCGTTGTGCATGACTCTTTCCTTCTCTGTGCCATTGGAACTGTGTCCCAGGGGAATGGGGTTGCTTTGCCCTGACCGGCTGTGGCAGGAAACAGCCTGGCATGCTGCATTTTTTTGCTTTGTGCTCTGTGATTATTGGGCTTCTTCTGAAAAGCCTGGAAATACCTAATCCTTGTGACCTGGACTTGCCGTAGTAAAGGTGCAAAAGAGCCCTCTCAGTTAAGGTTCTTGTTATATCACATTATGGGTAATTCCTGTTTTCTAGTGTTCTCTCTTGATGACGGATCTGTTCCCAGTCTTCACAAAGTAAATCCACGTTCTTGGCATTATTTCTGCTTTAAATGTCTCTCTGTGTCTTGATTCTCATCGCTCCTTTGCTGTAAGAGCATTTGGACAGGCTGATCTCCTATTTCATCCTGGAAGAGCATATCTAGAAAGTTAAAATGAATGCTAAGCCTGTAGCTACCTCCTGCATTTGTACTGCCCTCTTGCCTACTTTCTCTGCCCTCACTCCACTCTGATGTGCAGCTGTCTTCGGAAACATGAAGCATCTTCAGATTTCTTAATCTCTTTGCTTCTGGTTCCTACTCTTAAGCGTTGTGCCTTCTAATCTTGATACGTTCCTCAATATTTCAATGGGATGTTGCACCTCATGTGGAGGCAGTGCTGGAAGCGCAGTTCATCGTGCCTGACACCCCAGGCCCCAGCAAAGCATCCAACAATTCACCCAGTTCAATGACTCATCCTTAAAATCCCCCCCGAAGAGTTTTTTGGTAGAGGAGTGCAGCCAAGGCCATACAGTTCCTGGAGAGCAAAGAGTGGGCTTTGTGCACCTTCAAATTGAAGCACAGTAAGTGAAATCCTCTACACTAATGCAGCTTTGCCAGAATCTAGCAGGTTCTCTGCTCTTTCTACCATCCCCTGGTGCGGCAGATTTCAGCTGACTGTGTAATTGGCACTTGCTGTTGCACGCTCGTTCATGGTATTTTCAGCAGACTGCAGCAGAATGTAACCCCGAAGCCTTGAAGCGTTCAGGGGCATCATGGGGGGCCCTTAAATTGGTAAGAGTTGAATGTCATCCAACAGCTTAGTTAGGAGCGGCCTCTGACCCTGCCGCGAATGCGCTCACGAGGTGTGAAGGATTTGGTACTGCTGTCCATTTCTTGCACCTATAAACTGCACTCCAGTCCTTTCGGGTGTGTCCAAAGTGGAATAAAATAATCCCATTGATAATATCCCAGTGAGTTTTGATCGTCAAGGCCTTACCACGTAATGTTGGCTGGCTGTGGTTTTGGAAGCTCTTCGGCATCAGTAATAATTGCTTTTATTGTTGCTTTAATTGCAGCAGTGCCAAGAACTTAGACAGGATCCTGCTGTGCTGAGGATGTACAAGTGCTGAACAAAAAGCAAGCCCTTCTCCAATACTTATCATTATCCCCTCTCTTCCTCTCAGGAGCTGCCCTCTCCATCTGGAACACGCACGTCTCCTGAAACTGCCACTCTATCCTTTATTTTCTTTGCTCCCTGTTCTTGTCACCTAATCACGAGCCATCTTACCTCTCTTCTTGTTACTCTGTCTCAGGATGCCGGTGTCCTATTCCACATCCTTGATAGCACCACTGAGGCACAGGAAAGCTATTGATGATCTCCTGATGACCCAAAACAGCTGAATGGGATTCCTGTCTTGATTCACTTGAAAGAGCTGCTGCCCTCTGAGACTATTTAGAAAGGTCAAAGCACTGTCAAGGCTGAGAATTTCTTTAGCTATCTCCAACTTTTGCTTACCTGGTCTGTGGTTAGTATTTTCAGTGTTCATCATAATTTCTGCAACTTTTTAAGAACTTTTTTCAAAGTGAACAGGAGTTGTATGTGATACTTTGCTGTCTACAGAGGACTGAGATGGCAAAGCTGGTTGTGAGGGTAGATACACAAATCCAGCGACACCCATTTCTGTACTTTATGGGCATAATTGCTGAGATTGCAATAACAGCTGAAGGTCCCAGACAGGAACAGGATTGAGGTGGGAAGTAGGTATTGCTGTCAGGGGCATGTAAGGAGGAGGAAAAGCACCGAGCACGGGGATGCAGGATCCGTGTGTGCTCCTTGGAGCTGCATCTGCTGTGGGAGTCTGACTTGTTGCCGTGTCCTGTCTCTATCAAAAGAAACAGAACAGGGCTGATCTGTATCAAGCGCAGCAAACTGGATGAATATGGCATTGCTTTTTCAAATATCATCTCCTAATAAGGTTCCCCTCTGCTCAGTTTCACTGTTTGTAATCCAAGCCCAATTAAGAGGGGTTTTTAAACCTTCCCTTAATATCTTAAGTGATTTTGTTTCTTTATCAGGTGTCTCTCATTTTTTTCACTGCTCTAGATTCATGTGGACCCCAGTCTTAATGCTCTCCCTATAAAGCTTTTCCATGTTTCTGGTTATTACTGCTTCACACTTTTAAATTAATTTTTATCCTTCCTGTATCCTGTTTTTAGATGGGACAATGAGATCTGTACATGTTTGAGAGCATCCTGTTGATTTGTAAAATGGCCTCTTCCAATATATTTTTTTAATGCACTTAAATGTTTTTTTTCAGCTTTTTTATCTGCCTGCAGGCAAAGACCAATATTTTCACTGAATTGTCTGCACAGATAGCCGGTTTAATTTACAAATTGGGGCATATGAATAATCAGGATTATCCTTTGCAGTGGCGATTAGTTGGGGTTAATCATTGCTGAAATGCACGTGTTGATGTGTTTCGAGTTTCGCTTTTGTGGCTATATCCCGACAGGGAGGATTGGGAGAAGGAGCATCAGTTCTGGCTAGCCCCAAATACACGTGCTTTGTCATTCGCCATTGTATTGGCGTGCTGATGCTTGTCCCTTTCTTAGGATAGCTGTTAGATCTTTCTCCTAGCAGAACAGGATATTACCTATGCAAGCTGTGCTTGGGTTCCTTTACAACCTGAACGACTGGCTTTTCAGATGCAGTGAAATTGAGAGTGGCTTAAAGTTCAGCTACTGAGCTGCCAGCTGCTTGTTTCTGCTGGTGAGTGGTTGCCATGTGCCCCCATAAGCACTGCCCATCCTCGTCGATGTGGCCCACCTCTAAATCCCAACAGAACAGTGATGCTGGAGAGCATTCTAGCCTACCTTCTTGCATTTCCGTGGTCACAGAAGCCCTTCTGTGTTTGCCTTGGGACTCGGCTGAGCTGGAGCTCTGCTTGATGCTGGGTTCACTTCGTGCTTATGCGTACCCACCGCTGGGCTACGCTTCCCTTGGCAGCAGGGGGACTTTTTGCCTTTTCAGCAAGGGTAGCAGTAGCATTTGATTTCCATTTATTTAAGTGTGGTGGTTGCATCTGCTGCCTGTGGAGCATCTTAAGCCACGCAGGTTGGTAATTTGCTGATAAAGTGGTTTATAAGTCTTCAAATGTAATGCAGAAATACTGGCAGACACTTAAAATAACCTCTAGCCCTCAACAAACCTAGCAGCTTTGCTTTTTGCTTAAAAGCTCCTTCAGCTGTCCTCTCATCTGTAGCATTACATTTGTTCCTTTCTGCTCAGACAGCTGAAGTCTGAGATGGCTTTTGCTGGCAATCCTTCTATGCTGTCACTTGTTTGTCATCCCTTCTATTTAAATTCACCCTGCTAAAGCTGGATTTTTGCTGAGAGCTGTTATTTAATTATGCTGCTGCCAACAGACTCTCACAGAGCTTCTCTGCACTTTAGGAAGTATGTAGACAATCTCTGCAATCCTCTTTCTAGTTGGAAGAGCATAGGGTGAGTAGGTATTTGTTGGCTAAGTGCTCCCTCATTAGGAGTTCTGTAGCAGCAAAAGTAATGAATTAATGAAGTACAGGGAAGTAAAAAAAATAAATGGGTCAAATATCTAATGCACTGAACCTGAAAGCTTGGTGGAAAAACTAAGATTTAGGAGGGATGGTGGTTGTTTCTTAGCTGTGAAATGTCAGCTTCTTTCTTGCTTGCAGCATACCTGGTGCCTTTTTAGCCTGCCTAAGGAAAGTGAGGGTCAGAAATTGAGCAGGGGTTCTGCACAGACTGCTCTGATGCTCTGGATGAAGGAATATATGGCTCTGAGGCATTGGAAAGCACTGTCTGAATCGGGTGTGTTGCATCTTCTCGGAGCCTGTGCGGTACTGAGTTGCAGCGCAGGATTTAGGGAAGAGCTGCATCTCTTGTGCCAAAGCTCCCTCTCATGGTGCTCTTGTGTGGAGGAGGCGATGCTCCATGTCGCTGGAGGCAAACACTCACTGCTCTTGACAGCTCTGGGAAGAATGAGAGAAAGAAAGACTGGAGCTGGGAGGTGGGACCCAGTCTGGGAGCTGCTTGCTCTCCAGTCAGATGGTCATACTGGTGCTGTGGTCAGGTGTGAGAGGTGTGTGAAATAGGCTGTATCGGCGTTTGCTGAAGTCCTTCCCCCCCTTGCCAGCTCCACAGGGGCTGTGTGTGTGCTCTGTTCCCCTCAAGGGAGGAGCTACTACCCCTTGCAGTGAGACTCTGCAGGGACAAGCTGGGAGGGGGGCTGTGGTTTATTTGCTTTAGAGTTTTATATTCCAGCTCTACGAGTCAGGGCCTTCACTGCCAAGATGAGTGGGTGTTAGATCTGTGGCAGACAGAGCCTGAAACCTAAACCCTATCACTTTTGTAAACTCTATGTCATTAGAGTGGAAAAACATTTTAGGAGGGAGATCCCTCACTGTATAACAGCAGCCCGCTGTGCGGAGGGCAGCGTGTTCTGCAGAGCAGCGAGGCTGTTGGCTTCCTTGTGTGGCAGGAGCACTGCAAACTGCCAAACTTCCACTGCGCTTCTTTCTTCCCCGTCCCCTGATTGTATCTGCACCCAGCCCTTCCCCGAGAGCTGTTACGCTCTGTGCGGGAGGGTGTTACTAGCCTAAACGTAGGCTGCTTAAGGGCACGCACCCTGGAAATTCAAAATGATCCAGGAAAGAGCATATCCTTGCTTTGTCGTAGGGACTTGCAGTCCTAAAAAGCATCAGTCATCTCCAAGCTCTTTGCTCTCTCTGTTATTGTTGTTTTCTTTTTTTTGCTGATTTTCTTGAGTTCATACCTGTTGTGCCTTTGTTTTCCTTTGGCTTGAGGTCCAAGCCTCCTGCTTGGGACCAGACATCTGCCAGCTTCCTTTCCTGCTCCTGCATGTGATTTCTTCTCTGTGTGCATGAAGGGGAATGCAGTGTGGCCAAGGACTGGTTCAGAGTTGCCCTTGCTGCCGGGCTCCCTCTTTCTGCCTCAGCTAGGACTTGCCAGATTTCCGCACTGTCTCCTGCCGCCTCAGGTTGTATCCAAGTGCCAATAGCAAAGCCTGACCTGGGGCAGGCTGTTTCCTCGAACCCAGACCACGGTTACCCTGCCAGCCCACTCCAATCTAGAACCTCATCTTGTGCAAAGCGAGTGTTTCTGTGTAGTAGGAAGGGAAGACTTCCTACCACTTCTTACCTTTTGGTGTACATGACCTCAATCAGTGTTTAACAGGTTCTGTTCCTAAGCAAAACTTCCTCTCAGGTCTACTAGCGAGTAAAACTTCCTACTCTTCAAGATCTGACTCTGTTTTTGCAAGAGCTTATGCTGAAAGGGTCTTAACATATTCTGAAGTGTCTGCTGTGGTTTTGATTTACTGACATTTCTCTCACTGGCTCTGGAACAGCCATCTTCCAAAGGTAAGCTCTCCTTTTAGAGAGTTGGGCATTTTTGCTGCTTTCATTGCTGTGTTTGAGACCTCTGACTTCACCATGTCATCCCGTGCTTTGTTTTTCATTTTACTGAAGTTTCCTACCTGCCCAGTCTATCTGTATGATGAGGGGGACCTCTCCCTGGCTACTTACTTCTTTCTGCAAAAACATTAAACACAGAGCAGCCACAGGAACAAGCCTTCATTCTGTTTTTTACTGGGATTCCACTGCCCTGCTTCCCATCGAGGGCTTTGTGCAGTTCTGATGGCTCAGAGTCAGCGGTACGTGGTGTGCGTGGCAGTGCCCGGAGGAGGGAGCAGTCCAGAGCAGCTCTTGCAGCCCTCGGCGCTCCGGCTGGCTTGGCGGCACGTGTCCTGCACGCTCCGGCCTGTCCTGGGGCGCTGCTTCGGGGATGTTGTGTGCGCAAAGCGATCGCATTGCCGGGCGTTTGCTAGACCACTGCCACGACACCTTTTTGGGTCTTCACTCCATCACCAGTGTATCCCCAGCACTTGCTGGTGGCCACTGTCTGGTGGCAAAGTGGCATCATCTGCAGCTCCTGAGGCTACAGCTTCCCAGCTTTTTCCCTCCGTAAATGCTGCAGCTGACTGAAGAGGTGATGTCCGGGGAATAGTCTCAAGCTCCTGTCCTAGCGATAAACTTAATTACTAATGTCAACACAGGGATTATTGGTGATGGGTTTGTACCTCCCTGCCTGTGCATGGGGCAGCAGGAGAGGAGCGCTCTGCCCTGCAAGACCCTTTCCTTTGGCTCCGCTGCCTGCTCCGGTGTCCTGCCGTGACAGCCACCAGCCTGGCCTGTCCTCCCTTACGGCTGTGAACGAGCAGGGGCCAGCAAGACCCCAGGAACTGGCAGAAACTATTTCTTTTCTCATCTTTTTGTGCTTTTTAGTGCCAGCTGTGTTGAGTAGAGCCCAGCTGGATGGTCTCCATGCGACAGGAGCTGTCTGCTGGTGGGGGCTCCACGCAGCAACGGCATACAGTAACTCCCTTGCCTCCCGCTTCTCTGCCAGCGGACACCAATGCCTCTATGGAAAAGCCCTTCTGCCTGCTGCTGTCACCTATCTCACAGCATGTGCTGGGGCAGCTCAGGGTAGGGTAGCTATGAATTAACTCTTTGACCCCAATTGCCTCTTTATAGCTAAAGCCTTTTGCGTTTATGGGAGTAAAAAGTCCTTCTAGGGAGCTCTGAGCTGCTCTGACTGCCTCTTGCAGGGCTTAGAGCACTTGCATATGCAATCAGGGGAGAGACAGCCCAGGATCCTGTGTGCCCATGCTCAACCAAGAGTCACTGCCCATCCCGGGAATGCTGCCCTCCGAATCCCTGCTCCGAGCTGCCCCAGCATGAAGACTACAAGGAAACTAAAGCACTCCTCATGTGCCATTCTTACATGACTTTTTGTACCTATGTATGAAAGATCCAAACTAATATTGCTGTAAAGAAAGATACAGATTAATATAGCATATTATATAAAGATATATGTATATAAAAGTTTCTGTATATTGTATGGCACTGTGTATAAAATGGATGTAGAAGCATGACTGGTGTATGTGACCGTTCCCAAGTCTGAACTGGAGAATGCTAGTTGCGATTTGCCTGAGGGTTATGCCTTACAGGATTGTGCATGAGTTTGAGAGTTGGAAGAAACTGCACTGTGCTCTCTGGTTGCAGAGGGATGAGGAATATGGTGGTGGTGCATCACTACAACTCGCTGGAGGGCTCTGGGGAACAATTTAGCTGCCACTGGGGCTGATGGTCACCTCGCTAGCTCTGTCAGTTCTGGATCTCGGCCTTTGGATTGGGGGAAAAGTGCTTTGGGGAGCATCTCTGTCCCTTGAGATCAGCTTGACCCTTCTACGCCCTGACTCCCTGTGCAACAGTTGTGAGCTCCAGCTTGGCCCTGTGCAGCCAAGGGTGGAAACTGCAGGAGCCTCAGCTCTAGCAACCTCTCCTCTTTGGTGGGGAAGAGAGTTAAGGAAGAAACTCGATGCTTTGAGTTGCCACGTACTGGAATTCAACATGCCATACGAAAGGAGCGACATTAGTGCAAACAAAGGCACTTGATTACAAGGGACTCATTGGAAGGGTGTGAGGAGATGGCAGGGAGAGAAGAGGAGGACTGAGTGTGAGCAAGAATAGCGCAGAAGTCTGCGCTATAGAAAAATAGCAAGGTTCTGCAGAGGAGGCGAGTTCAAACGGGATAGTGAGAGTTTCCCAGAAGCCTGGCAGGAAGTGCCCCCCAGGATGAGGACACGTCTCTGTAGGTTTGTAAAGCGGGATCTCGGTGCCTGGGGTTCAGCTGCTGCGGCTGAACAATGCCGTAGTAACTCGGATTTGGGGAGGGGGAGAAGCAGGACTTGTGGCTTACAGGGTTGGAGAGGAGAGAAAGGGGAGCCAGTGGAACAGCGTCAGGAGAGGGACAGGAGCTTTCTGACCAGCCGTGAGAAATACAGGCAGGAACAGGAATGCCTGGAAGAAAGTAATCCTATTAATGGCTGCATGGAATAGTTTTTATGGTCGCTCCTGAAGAGGCCAAGTACTATCAGGGAATTAAGAGCTCAAAGGTGGCTGAACTACTGAGTTCCTATAAAAATGCCTATAAAAAGTGCTGGTATGTATAAGTGCTCGCCTAATGCTTTGGTTTTTGTTTTGTGTTTTTTTTTCTTTTTTTTTTTTTTTTTTTTTTCCTACCCGTAACTATATCAGTCTCATAAAAGAATATTGCCTCTTCTGTAAACACTTCCTCTCATGGGGAAAAGAGAACATAAAACTCTGGATACTACCCTTGTATAAACATAAAATAATCCATGCTTAGGAGTGACTGTTTTAATACAGTTACTAAGGAGAAAAATATATGAATGTGTACACAGCAGGCATGGTGGATGTTGCTTTAAAATCTGTTTTACTATTAAAACCCTTAGCTATTGAATGTAGCTAGGGATGGAGTTGCTATTTCCAAGACATTCTGGCTGTTTAGTATGTTGGTGGCCATAGGAGAAATTTATAGCTTATTGAGAAAAGTATTTTTCAACCCATTGGCCATAAAGCATTCAGAACTGCACCAGAAAACAAATATTCAAACGTTTTGTGAGCCAGACTGGTGCATTCCCCAGCAAGCAAAGAAAATGAGTGAAAACTAATGGAAATACATAAGTAGTTAAAGCTGTGAACTAAATGTTCATTACTTGTAAATGGAAACAAGCATTGCACAAACCAGTTCGTTTTTTTTTTTTTTTTTTTTTTTCACGGATGCTAGGTTGTACCTCAGTTAGAAAAGAGAAGAAGAAATTAAGAAACAGTGATCTGAAGGTGACTGTACAGAAAGCATATTTTAAAAAGTCATGCCATGAAAGGTTTTTTAATTAGACTATGCTTCTCAGAAGAGGTGATGGTCTGGTCAGTCGTGATAGACGAAACCTTACTTGACCAACTGATTTTTCTTGGGAACAGTGTTCAGGGAAATAAAACCAATTTATGTATGGAAGGATTTCTAGCTGGATGGTGTCTCTAGCTCTTGGTGCTTTGCAGGTTAAATTAGTGCTTTCAATTAACAGTACAATAGAGAAAATTGGGGTGCTACTCGCAGCTAGTGATGCTCGCTTGCTGTATGAGGCCAGGGTAGTACAAAGGGAGCAGGAGCTAGGTCAGGCTGCCTCAGTGTGTGGAAAAACTTGGAAAACTCCAAGTGGAAGAGCGGTGTGTAGCGATATAGGAGAGGAAGAGCGCAGGTCAGAGCTGGTGTGTATAGAAAGATGCAGGTCATGCAGCGGAGGCCGACGTAGCCTGCGGGTGTTGCTCTGAAACCACTTGCTCCTCTGACAGCATTTGAATTTCCCTGCCTTTTCAGGCATCTCCACTTACGTTGCTGTTCTTCCGCTAACAGAGCTCCCTTGAAAGGCTTTTGTGGGTTGGTTTGTATCCTGTTAAAGTTGTCAGCGAGGCTCAACTGAACCTCGATTGCCTTGTCAGGAGAGACGGAGGTGGATGTGCGACCCTGCCCTTCGTGCTGCTGGTGTGCCCAGTGTCGGTCGGTTGTGTCACGGCAGAGGGTGCTGTGCCCGTGCTGGCAGCGCTGCCTGCCTCGAGCCCTTCCCCTGTGCAGGGGTTCCCAGTGCTCAGCTGAGCACCCCTGGGATTGAAATACTGCGCTCTGCCTGCTTCCCGTGCTTGCTCTGCAGCTGGCAAGTGCAAGCCTGGAGAAAAATGACAATAGGTCTGCGGGTCTGGCCTCAGACCAGCTGGCACAAGCTCTCTGGGGTGCAGTGGGAGCTCTTTTCCAACCTGCCCAAAAAGTTTGGGGCTAATTTTTTTTTTTTTTTAAGTACAAATGCTCCCCCTTTTCCCTAGTTGTTCTGAATCAGGGCAGTTACAGTTTGAGCCCTTGTGCTTCTGACCATGCTGGTCTCCCATCATGGAGAGCTCACCCGGAACGGGTGTCCCTCACTGGCGACTATCATTTTATTTTTTTCTATTTTAAATCAATGGTGGTGTTTTCTCCATCTTGGGAACAAACCTCTTGCAGTTAATGAATAACCAGCGAGAGATTTATCAGTGCAGCTCTCTTGCCAAGAGGAGATAACAGCATGAGCCCGCAGCAGTCTGCTTCCGCCTCCAGCAGTGTGGGAGCTACCTTGGGCGCGCACAGGGCATTGGAGAAGGGCAAGATTTTGCATCCTCTGCTGTCTTACCCTGGCTGTGGGCTGATACCAAAGGTTTGCAATAAGAGCAAGCCACCACTGAGAGAGACTCTGGGAGGACAGATCTCCTTGGCCTGAGGAAGCTCTGCCCGCCTCATCCGTCTGTTGGCCTTTGGGGGTGTGTTGGGTCACCTGGAAGGACCAAGGTGCTCGTGTGTTCTTGGATGAGTGCGTGCTCTTGCCGTGGTGCTGCTGACGAGAGAGTACTGGTCTGGGTGGGGGCTTCACTGAGGAGGTCTTCCTCAACTTGGGTAGTCCATCATGTCCACAAAGGTCTCTGTGCCCAACACTTTGACTTTTTGTTTTTTGTTCGGTGCTGTGTGACAGCAGTTGGTTGCCAGCAGAGCCAAACTGGTCTGCTGCTGCAGCTGTGTGTTGATTGGAGACATCTCGCCCCCAAACTACTGGGGCAGGGGGGGTACCTCTGCTTGGCTTTTCACTGTGTTTTGGAGACAGAGCTCCTGGGAATAGAGGCTTTTCGCTGAATTATTTGGGGGTGGGTTGTTTGGTTGGTTTTTGCACCCTCTAGGCTGAGAATGAGTCTCCCAGCAAGGCCTGCTGGAGTCCCGGTTTGCCTAGAAACTGGCAGGAATTGCCTGAATCATGAGTGAGAGGCAGCCCAAGCAAGCAGCATTTTGTTTAGGTGGCTGCACAACTTCCATTATGCAACGCCTGCGTTCTGCACAGCTGGCGGGGGGGCTCCCAGAATAACCACGCTTGCTGAGGAGTGGAAGAATCGCAGCAGTGTTTGAGGCGAGGAGATGCTACAGCACAAAGATGAAAGCTTTTGGGCAGCTTGGAGGGAGAGACCCACGGAGAGCGGGGGGAGATGGGGGAAGAATTAAATGTACCATGATTTCACAGGGTTGTATGCTGGCTGCCTCGGAGAGAGCTGTAGAGGAAGATGCTTGTTGTGTGAGGCCAAAGGAGGATGCAGGGTAAGGAGAAAGGGTATTTAAAGTGCGAATATTAGTGTAAGTGCAAAACCAAGGAAAGAAATGAACTGTCTGGGCTTGTGGTACAAGCCCTGGCTCTTCGGTTGGCCTGTATTTAGGTTTGCTCACTTGGTTACATCAGCACCAGTCAAGGGAGAATGAGTTGGGAGTGTCAGGGAGCACGGATAGCCAACTGCATCCCCCAACCCTTCGTCCAGCATCGCCTCGGCGTGTGAGCAGGGAGAGCTCGCCTAAGCTGGGAAGCACTGGCCTTATGGCTGGGGGAGAAAAGAAAAAAACCCTCTGCCCGGCGGCGGGTGCCCACCGGAGGCGGTGCGGAGATTCGGCGAGGCAGGCTGTTCCCAGCCCGCGGGCAGAGCAATCCAGGATGTACCTTAACACATCCCTAATAACAGGGTCAGCGATGTTGAAGCTAACAAGGCCAATGACCCCCAAAGCAAATGACACTTTGCTTTGTACTGCACTAATGTTACTTCTCGCCACTCTCTTTGCGTTTCCCGCTGCCTTTGTGTCCTCAGGCAAAGCCCAATTACAAGGACAGGAGGAAGGTGCCGACTTCAACAAAGGGAAGTTTGGTAGAGCATAGTAACGAGAAACAGAGCGGCGTTAAGGCTCTCATCCCTCATGTCCCCCGCTCAGCAGAAGAGTCTCAAACATTCCTCCATTTATCCGTTTGAGCCATACAGACCCCAGCGCTCCTCCTGCCCGAGACTGTTGCGTGAGGTAAGAACCGGAGGGAATAACCAGCAACCGAAACCCTTTCCATAACCTCTTTCCAGCTAGCTCACTCCCTGGACCACACGTCCTCTGCCTGATCACAGCTCTTCAGTATGCCCGCTGCAGTACCTCGCTGACAGATACCACCATACAGGTCAAAATCTGACCCTCATCTCACCGGCCTTCTGCCACTGAGACCGCTAAATAATCCACTTCTCACCCACAGTGATCGAAAAGATTACCTGTTAGCCTTTGGCTGCAAACCCCAAGGTGCTGTGGCCGATCTCAGTGAAATTTCCAAATAGATTTTTTTTCCATCCTAGCATCCTTCCCCTCTGCATGCCACCACACTACACGTTACCTGAAGGGATTTCAGTCTCAGGTGTTGGCTAAAGGTGTTATAGATCCTTATTTTCCCCACACAGGTTAAATTTAGTGGTAAGCTAGGCTGACCTATGTTGAATAGATACATGTGCTGTCAAATTCAATGGGACCTAGACCAGACTTCGTTACAATTTCATTTCAGAATAAGGAAATGCAGTTAAGAGTCCTCACTCTGTGACATACGGCTGGCCCAGACTGTGGGAGGTACGTGGTGCAGTCCTGGTGACACAACCTGCTCGTCCTGCGAGGAGCTGTGGAGGGGAACTGGGCTCTGTGTGGCACAGACCCTGGCAAGATCTGGTGAAGAGGCTTTGCCAGGCTGCCCAACCTTGGGCAGCATCAGTTAGGAAGCAGTTTAGTTCCTCACTGCAGTGTGACATGGGCATTCTGCTGGTGCTTTACTCTCGTTTCTAGGCTTGATTTTTCAGAGGCGCAGGGGGCAGTTGAGCACTCGGTTCCTACTTAAAACTGACGGTTGATTCCAAACTCCTGTTGGTGCCTTTGGAAACTTCATCCTTAGGTATGTGTGAAGAGAGCACTTGAGGAGTGATAAAGTTGGAGAGCACTGTATAGAATAACAGTTGGGTTTTGCAAAACAAGAAGGTAGGTGCTTTCTCTGGTGCTCTAGGAAGGAGGGATTCCTGGACTCTTCAGAGTACTAAATTCATTCTTCCTGCTCAGGCGAATCAGTAAACACTGCACTTGGATTGCTGCAATGTTCTAGCTTTAAAATCTACAATTGTCTTTGCAGGTTTCTTTTGTTGGAACAAAAGTTGAAGCTGTTGATCGCTGGTAAGCGAGAGCACGTGTTAGATCCCTACACCAAGGATTGAGGACTAGAGTGCAGTTTGTGTGGCTGTGGGCATCTCAGAGGAGCAGCATCCTGTGTGCTTAATGAATCAGAAGTGGTTGTCTGCAGGGTCTTCTCTAAACCCTGGCACTTGCTTTGCAGCCCTAGAAATTCAGCTGTGGGATTTATCAGTTCTTTACCAATCTGATGAGCTCTACCCATGCTTGCGTGAGGATTTACAGAAGTGCCTTGAACTGATCAGAGAGCTTGTAAGACTTGCAAGATCCCCAGCTCTGCCTGGCAGCACAGTGACAGGAGTGTCACTGATAGATGTGCCTCCCTGCTCCCGAGGAAGAGATTCCTCTCCATACCTCAGCCCAGCTGCACTGTGACCATAGTGGGTCCATGAGCAGTGATGGCTTCTTGTTGTTCCTGCTGCTTGCGGACCTGCCTTTCTGGTGGCCTTGATCGGTATAGAAGAGGGGTGTCCTGTTTGGCAGCAGGGTTCTGGGAGGTTGGGGAGCAGGAGGTGGAAGCCCGTAGGTAGATAGCTGACCATGGGAGAGCACAGCGTGGCATGAGAGGCAGCTTCATCACCAGCTTGCTGCCTCCCGTCCTTGACTGCATTCCCACGGAGTTACTCACTGAAGCCCCAGTCTTCACTTGAAGGTTTTTGATCTCCCTGTGATCACGCTGAATTCACTGGCTGGCTCAAAGAAGCATTGTTGCACCAGATAAGAGCAACAGCTCTTCCCCAGGGAAGTCAGGTGGGGTCAAGGAGAGAAGTTTCACCGTCCTCCTCTACAGCCAAATAACCATGGGAAATGCAAGTTCTGCCCAGTCCCTGAGCTGCCTCAACCCTGAACTGATAGAACTGGTGTAGAGCACAGGTGAGCTGCACGGACCATCCCCAAACAAGACTCTTTCTCACCCAAACACCCGCTAACCCTCATGCTAATACATATGTAACATGTATAGGAGCCTTGGCAGCTCTGTAGTAGCTGGGAGGTTTTCCCTGTCCCCTCCCCAGTCTCACACACCGCACCTGGATGGTGTCGGGGGGTGGCTGCTGGGTTACACTTGCCCTCCCTCTGAGGGCAAGTGCCAATTTACCCGAGTGGCCATCGCCCCTGGGTGACCCCAGAGAGACTGGCTGGGTCATGGAAGGGGGTGATGGGAGCTGAGCAAGGGAACTGCTGCAATGTGCTCCTGAATTGCCGCTCCCTTAACCCTCCCAGCATCTGAGAAGAGCAAAGCTCTGTGCTGTAGAAGGTAATTACTAATATTTGTCACACAGCGTCCTCTGCAGCCTCCAAAAGCGATGCCAGATGGGTCACGTTATGGTTTCTCTGCTTTTTAGACCCGGTGGCTACAGCAACCTGTGAAAAACTCTAGGGGCCATGTGTGCTGTGCCTTAGCTTCATTTTTAACCATGTAAAATGTGACGAAATTCGGAGTGTTTATCTTGCTTACAATTTTATTTGCTTCTGCTCGCCTGTTGGCATGTTTTAGCAGGGGAAAAAACCCAACACCCGAAAGCTTTCATAGATTACATACCGAGGTACTATGTCTTGGTGGAGGAGTAGTGCTGTGGCTTGCTTGCGAGTTCTTACAGTTCTTGTACTTCTCACCTTGAATGTGTGGAGACTCTGTCAGAGGATAAAATCATAAAATCAGTCAGAGGGTTTGTCTTGTCTGAGATAATGGGTGTTTTGAAGATGTAGCCACTACCCTGTCCTGGCTGACATCTGAAAAGAAACCTGGATAGTTAAGGAGGCCACCTAAATCCAGTTCACGTGGTCCATGTGAAAGTTTCGGTACGTCCCATTTAATGTAGTATAAAATCTATACAATATTGCCTAACTGTCCCTCTTGTAAATGCTGATGAGACCGATTAGCACAGTCTGAAGTTTGCGGAAGTGATTTTTGTAAGCCTGCTTCCCCAGGGACACCAGACAAATCCAGCTACTGAGGAGGGAAGACTGCTGGTGTACAACCACCTTTGACAGGGACACAGCCCTGTTGCCCCTTGATTTTTACTGTAGTGGATTTCAGCAACGTTTCTAGTAACCTGAGTGGCCTTTAGATCAGAATTAAGACCGATAGAGCTTTAATATACTGAACAAATGGATATATGCACGCTCTGAGTTTATAACACATAAACCCAGAGTATGAGATACCAAGTATTCCAGCATCTCCAACAGTTAAGCAGCAGCTCATTTGGCATTTGGTGGCACGGTCACGTTCAGAGCAATCGTGCATTTCTTGAGTCGAGTGCCCTGCTCTGCTGGACCTCACGTTAGCGGGATCGATGGTTCTGCTGCCCTTAGGGCATGTGCCTGCCAGCCCTGCCTGTGTTCCCACACAGGGACTGAGGTGTCTGTCCCTGGAGGGAAGATAAAAAGGGACTAAACCCCTTCCAGCTGTGCCTGAGAAGCCTGACTGGGGGTTTAGGGTGTGGGGAGGGATGGGGTGGGAGGACAGGAGTGCTGAATTAGTTTTTTTTTTTTTGTTTTAAACTGGACTTTGAAATTTGGCGCTGGAGGGAGCAACAGCCACACCTTCCATGAGTAATATCCCTCCACCCCCTCTTGGCTCCTGCTCCCGACTCAACCACATGGGATAAGGGAGAGCGGTGTTTACAGAGAGCATGACCCGGAGGAAATGAGGAAGGGAGTGTGTGTGTATCTGAGGGGGAGAGACACGGGGAACGGCGAGGACGTGGGCTGGCAGGGAGGGAGGGAGCAGAGGGGAGACAGCAGAAAGGGCAGCAAACAGCACGCTGTGCTGGGGACTGCGTTTCTATCTGCTGGATTTCCATCCCCTGTGCAGCAACAGTAGATCAAATTCAACCTTTTAACTTTTTCCGGGTTCAAATCCCTCTAGTATCTATTGGGGATTACCCAAGGACAACCCCAAAATGCTGGGTTTTGAGCTCACTGCTGTAAGGGACCAGCTGCTCTTTCCCCTTTCGGGAAGGGATGAGGTTGGGTGCGCACTTCGGTGCCATCAACCTGCCTTTTCCCTTTAATTAGGTCCAGGAAGGGAGAGAGCAGCACTCTGTGGGACAGAGAGCTGAGACACAAATGTGCACAAAGAAAAATAAAGTGAGAAGGACCCAAAGTGTCAATACCTTGCTTGATTCAGACAGCAGGGAAAGAGCGAAGATGAGTGAACCAGTATTTAATAAGAGGATGGTTTGCTGGGGGTGGCAGTCACTCTGCGAGGGTTTGAGTTGTTAGTGGGTTGCTCTTAAATGTCTTTTCACGTCTCGATAGTGGGGTGCACTCTTCTAAGGAGGTGGGAGTAGTGACACTGGGGCTGGGGGAGCTGGCTGGTCTGCACCGTGTTATGGGAAGGGCGTGCTGTGGGGCCGGTCATGTTGCTACTGAGGAAAGGAGAGAGGAATCACGGTTTTATTTTAAATGAGTTGCTGCACAGGAGTTTGCACCTTGGGGGCAGGGAATCCCAGGCAAAGACCAATGCGGTCGCTCCAGAGGGTTACAAATCCGAGGCAGATTGGTCTCAGGGTCATTTGCCTTTCAAATCTTTTGATCATCTTTGGACCCAGCTTTAGGGTCCAATGCCATAACAGGCAGGAACTTGCTCTTCTGCCAGCTCAGCCTATTTACAGGTTCTCTTGCTGGCTTTGACAGTCATTGGTGAAGTGACCCAGAATAGCCTTGGCCTTCCCTTGTTATTTTATTGTGCCTGAGCAGCTGAAGCTCCAGCTCCCTCCTGCCACTCCCATAATTTATTAGCTGTCTCTGAGAGATGCGTAGGTGATGCACTGTAGACCTGATGGCACAAGAAGATGACTTACGGGTGGGCAATGTTGCAGCGAACCATCAGGCAGCAGAGAGGAGGTTCTGCAAGCCAGACCTGGCCAGGAGCGAGCAGAGACTCAAAGGGGGAGGCTTTCCCCCACGCCAGTAGTGCTGAGCTGAATTCTCGAGTCCTACATGTGCTTGTGGGCGTCTTTTGCCACGTTCTCAAGTGCAACTTGGGCGTACAGGGCTGCGTGCTCACGGGGAGGTCTGGTCCTGCCATCTTCATGCAGGAGGCTCTTGCTGAGCAGAGATAAAGTGCTGCTGGGAGGATGGAGGGCTGAGGGTCAGGACTTGAATCCTGAGCAGGAGTATTTAGTTCTGGGGTCTCGTCTAACACAGCCTAACATCTAACCTGGCACCAGCAGGATTCAGGCCCGGGCTAGCGCTCAGGCTCCATGGCAAAAATAAATTTTTGCTTCCTTCCCACGCAGTTTGTGCTTAAAGATGGGGGAGGTGAGTGTGTGCGGAGGAACAAGGGGCGTGGGGTAACAGAGAATAACAATTGTCTTAATGGAAAGAGAGAGGGAGAGAGAGAGAGAAAAAAAAAAAAAAAAAGGGTTGTTGAGCTCTTTCTCTCCATCCCCGAAATAATAGACCTATTACTATCCCCAAACCTCAGCCCCCCTCCCATCCCTGTTCCCCTCCCCAGAGAAGAATTGGTCACTGCACAGCTGTGTGAGCTAGAAAAATATATTTATATATATAAGAGAATCTGCCCTTCTGAATTGGTTTGTGGGGATGGACAAAACCTCATTGTGTGCTTTATCTGCCCCGAAGAGAATGGTCCCACAGTCTTTGCCTGGCAGGGGCTCTGCGTTTGGTTAACTGTGGTCAGATAACTGTAACTTCATTTAGATACTGTACTGGGTTTTTTTGTTGTTGTTTTTTTTTTTGTTTGTTTTGGTTTTTTGTGGTTTTTTTTTGTTTGTTTGTTTTTTTTTTTGAGGCATTATTATTGATTGTGGGCACATCTGGGGAAGAAAATACAACTGTCCCTTCCCCCAGCCCCCGTGCTGGAAGGAATTTTGGGGGGTGATTTATGGCCGGGTTTGAGAGCAGGGGGTCAGCCCCGCGGGGTTGCTCTGGAGCTTCGTACCGTTGGAAAAAGCCCTCGGGGGGGTTGTGTGGGGCGCGGGGGGGAAACGGGTCCCGGGAGGTGCCGTCTCTCGGGGGACCCCCGGGTACCGGGGAGGCGGGAGGAGGAGGAGGAGGAGCGGGGCCCCGGAGGGCGGGGAGGAAGGGCGGGAGGGAGGAGCGCTCGGCCGCAGCCCAAGTTTGGGGGCAGCGCTCGGCGGTGCGCGGCCGAGGCCGATGGGCAGCGAGCGGCCAGGCTCGGTGCCGGGACCGGGACCGGGAGCCCGGAAGAGCGACGGGACGGGGCGCTGAGAGCGACGGGGTTCGGCTGCGGAACGGTGCGGAGCGGGGCGGAGCGGTGCGGAGCGCGGCCAGGCCCCCCCCGGCCCGGCCCGGGGGGATGCCCCGCTGCAGCCGCGGAGATTAGCCCCGGCCACCCGGTGCATGGCCCAACTATGGAGGTGGTGGACGAGACGGAAGCTCTGCAGCGGTTTTTTGAAGGTAAGAAATGCCCCGCCGAGTCCCGACAAAACTCGGGGTGGCCCCTTGACCCCAACCAAAAGCTCGGAGGGACACCGGCTCCCCGTCCCCGCGCAGACTCCTGCTGTGGGCGGGCATCCCGTGGGTGCCGGGGCGGCCGTCCCGCCGCGCCGAGGGCTGGGGGGCGCGTTGCATCGTATGTCAGGTGCCGACCCCTCGGCGTGGGCCCTCACAGCGGGCGCAGGCTGCTGACAGCAGCTTTGGGTGGACGGATGGCAGACGTGGCCGCGGGGCCAAACCCCTGGCCGCCCTCTCCGTGGGACCAGAAGCTTCTCCACCTGGCTGCTGGGCACAGCAGGTTGGAAGCGAGCTCACCGCTGTGCGCTTTATGGGCACGGGGTGCTCCTCTTTGCTCTAGAAAATAGCGGTGGCATCCAGCAGCGGACCCCACGCCATCACTTAATCGGTGGCTGTGGGCTAGTGCTGTCCAGCCAGGATACGGAATGTGTGTGGATCAGAGTCTCCTCCCCACCAGTGCAAACCAAAGGCAGGTTTTTACTGAAACCAACAGTGGAAAAGCAGCTGTAAAGAGAATTTAGCCTCCCTATCCCCGAGGGGGGAAACGCGGTGGCTTGTGGCAGCTGAGGGGTTGGTAGGACTGAACCGTGGGGCTGGGGAGGCGTCGGGACCCCGATGCTTTTTGTTGTTCCTCCCTCAGCTCAGTGTTTCTTCTCCCCACTCTGGCTTCGTCGACATGCTTTGCTTTTCCTCGTCACCTGCATTGTCGCTTCTTGTTCTCGCCTCGCTGCCTTCGTTTCTCTCTTTCGGGTGCTGCACCCCGCACCGCGTGCCCCTCGTTCTCAGGTGGGCTGTGGGCAGAGGTTTCAGGCTGCACCCGTTGGTGTGAACCCCTAGCGCGCTGCTCGAGGGCGAAACAACGTGCCCATCCTAGCGAGGCTCCGTCCACAAACCGGTCCTGTTGCCACTGGCGGAACTGGGATCTGCTGGGGAGGAGCCCGGTCCGTGGCGAGCAGGCTGCATGCGTGGGGCAGCCCTGGAGCGTGGATTTTTCCCCCCAGGTTTTTGTGTTGTGCTTTGCCTGCGGTGGGATCGGGCAACGTGCTGCCTGCTCCCGCTCAGCTGCTCGCTCAGTGTCACCCCGGGGCGGTTGGGGTGGGAGGGTTGTGTCCTTTCCCTTCCTTTGGCTGCTGCGAGGGTTTCAACCTGGGAAGGAAAGCAAAGAGAGACCAAAACCAAGAAGCTTTCAGGAGTGAACAGAAGCTCAAGCTGCTCACTTCTCACTTCCCTCTCTTCTGGCATCTGTGTGATCCCTCGCTAGTGCAGCTCTTCAAAGGAAAAAGCATCCCCTGTTTGTTCCAGCCGCGACGCTGGATTCCTGGGAGCGACAGGATTAGCGAGGATGGGAAGCCTCACCACGCCGGCTCTTATCGTGTACTCCCAGCCTGTGTTCTCCTCGGCCTTTGGGGTGGGGGGGTGGGTTTGCTTTGTTTTTAGGGTTTCACTTGGGCCAATCCCCTAAATCCTGCCCACCCAGCACCTCCCTGGCATCCCGCACAGCCCTCGCTCAGCACCCCGGCGGTACTTACAGGCGTTAGACCCCACCTGTCTGTCTCTTCATTTGTAGAAGTGGAATTTCTCCCTCTCCCCCAGAGCAGCTTTTTGTAGGGTGAATGGTTTCTTTCTTTGTCTGTCTGTCTGTCTTATTCTTTCTTTCTGAGTGCTGTGGGTGATTCTGCTTGAACAAGATGACCTCAAGAGATCCTTGCCAACCTCAACCATTCTGGGATTCTTTTTCTTTCCTACTTTATCTATCTTTGTGTATCTTTTTTTTTTGTATATTTTTGTATTTATTTTATATATTTGTGTATATTTTTGTATCTTTTTTTGTATCTATCTTTTTGTATCTTTTTGTATCCTTTTTGTATCTTTTTTGTATCATATTGTGGCTTTTTGTATATTGTATCTATGTGTATCTCTTTGTATCCTTGTGTACCTATTTGTATCTTCTTGTATCTTTTTGTCTTTTTGTATCTTTCTCACCCTTTCTCTGTTTTGAATGAAGACCGTCTTGTCACTGTAAAAATCAAGAGTGAGGGAAACTGGGCCTGAAGGATTGTTCTTAGCCTCCATTTGCTTACTTGTATAACTTCCTTTTTAGAACTTCCCAGAGTATTTTTTTTTTTTTTTTTTTTTTTTTTGGTGGATCCCAGCATGGCTGTTTATTTCGTTTGGGCAGCCAGATCCCTTTTGTTATTAAAGAGCATCTGTTACAACACAGTGTTTGAGGGTGAGAGGGGAAGAGCAGAAAGTTTTACCACGAAGGATTGCTGCTTAGTTCAGTTTGTGCAGTGAGTGAAGAAATGAGGCTCTTTCCTTTTGTGCCCGCTTTAATCGTGGTGCTCTGAAGGAGTATGCAGCCAGACTGACCCACTGGTATTTGGAAGTGAAGGTCAGTGCCTTACATTGCCCCCTTTGTAGCATGGAGTCAGATTTGCCCTGGAATCTCGCTGTCCTGAAGAATTCATGGTTTCTGGACTTGTAATATTGTGGTTAACAATAGATCTGTTTGAGCTTATTAATTTACAGGAGTAAATTCATTAGTAGAGCCAATTCCTCACTACCCCAATCGCTTCTTTAAAATGCATCTTCCTGGAGGGAACACATGTTCAAACCATCTTTTTCTCTTATAGTGAAATAGTTTTTCTTCTCACAGATCACCATCTCACCAAGTGGAGATTTTATGCTAAAGGGATTTCTTCCCGCACACTGAAAACCCTGAACTAATTTGGGAATTCCCTTTCCTTTGCTTGACTCTGATTTGCGCAGGATCTGAGCCTGCTGTAAGCAATCCCACCATATTTAAGAGTAATCCTTTAGTGCTTGTATAGCACTCGGTATTTCAAAGTGTCAGACAAGGATTAACTGGTCTCTTCTTGCAGACTTTTGGGGAGTGGGGGCTGTGCTGGCTGAGGTGTGGAAGAGAGTTGGTGTCTGTGCTTAATTCCAATTCCTGGCACTCGGCTGGCTCCAGCAACAGCACAGCAGGTCCCATCTGCTGAGCAAGGCTTGTTTGTGGGAGCAAGCACTCCCAAGATTTCAGGTCCAATTGCCCACCTCTGTTTTTTTCAGCTGCAAGAGATGGACCTTTATTTTCCTAAAGAGGGCTCTCAGTATTTGCTTGGGCAGGATATCGTTATTTCCCTGGAGCACAGCCGTCTGCTCTTTGAGAGGGAGAGCTGAGACGTGCGAGGATGGAGAAGCAGAAGAACGATGTGAAAAGTTTGGGGCTTTGTTCTGAGGTTTGGGAAGGGGCTAAAGAAAAGCATAGGCCAAGAGAAAAGATGGGTTGGGCATAACTTCACACCCTCCTGGGATGAAGATGCTGCGAGGACGAGTCTGGCTGGAGGTATGGCCTCGGAGTGTCCTCGAGGTGGGCCTGTCCTGGGGGGAGGTGGATCATCGCTTTCCTGGTGTGGGTCAGCACAGCTGGTAAATGTGTTTGGTGGTGCCCAGGACCATCCTGCCGAGGAGAGCTTGGGCAGACAGCTGGGAGAGCTCAGAGGCAGAGAGTGTGGGATGCAGGGCGTTCTGGCAGCAGAGGTAAAGGAGCTCAGTTTGGTCTTTCCATAGTATTGGGAGTGTTTACCCAGAGCATTTGTATTTTGTATCAAAGGAAAAATAGGGAGTTGAAAGCGTCTGACCCTTGGCTGGCATCCTGCTAGAAACCTTACCTTCCTCCCTGCCTACCACTCGCGTAAGGGAAACAGTTACGACAGAGCTCAGCTATTCGGGATCCCTCTCTCTCTCGGCTAATTTATGAGATAAGAGGTTGTTAAAGAATGTATATCAGGAAAGATGTGCAGAGTGGGGCTTGGGGGGGCAGGGGAGTGGGCGGTTTGGCAGATGGCTGAATGGGGTTAGGGCAAGAAATGGAGAAAGACTAACGAGCGCTAAAAGTTTGGAGGATTTGGGGTTGATCTGTAGTTGGTTAAACAGAAACGGCCAGATCTCAGCGAGGGCCTGTGAGCCCTGTGAAATGAAGTAGCTCTTTCCGATTTCGCCCTGAGCGGTTGGAGCTCACGCCAGCGGCCGGAGCGCTGGGAAGCGCGCGTTTGCCGAGCGGCCGTCTGTCTGTCTGCGGGCACGTGGAGCTCAAGGGGTCGCAGGATCCTCCGAGCGGGGAGTCAGCAAGCGAGCGCTGGGCTTTTTATCAGCAAGGCAGCAAGCGTGTTTGTGTTAGTGAATGGTTTTGCCCGTAAGCGTGCGTGTGTATGTGTGTTAATGGTATCGGTTACTTTCTCGGTGATTTTTATTGTGTATCATGGAGCACTTTTTGTGTGTGGGTAGGAAACGCTCCCTTGCCACCCTGCAGGAAGAGGTTGGGGCTGTTTCCCCATACTCCTCGGATGATGAGAGAGGAAACGATGGGGCTGAGGCAGGGCAGTGAACACAGGACTCGTGGATTTGCACCTTGTTCACCATGCGGTGTGGTAAGGGCTGGGTCTCTGTGCGCTCTGTGTCGGCAGGAGGATTTGGTGGTGGATGGCAATGAGGGGAGAAGGCCAAAAATTCACTAATGTAAAGCAACGAAGCCGTGAACTTAAGAGGAATAATAGTTTCTCTTCAGAGCTGGCCAGCACCTCATGGCAGGGGGAAGCATCCCTGAGCCAACAGTGCTGGTGACCCCACCTGTGAGTTACAGCTCGCTGGGGCAGTTTCAGGGATTTTTTTTTGCCAGGCGGGAGGTTGCAGGATTGCAAAAAAGTGTCCCAGAGAAACAAGGGACTGCTTTGCAGTCTTCCTGGCTGCTTAGGGGTGTGGAGGGGAGAGCGGTGAAAACATTGGGAGCAGAAAGGGCAGGAGGAGACTAGACCCCGGGTGTCTAGAGCGGAGGTTGTGGTGTCTGTCGTGGTGCTGGCTGGCAGGCAGGAACCACACACACAAACCGGGACAATAGGTGTGTTTTTTAGGTCCCTGGGCTTGACATAGCAATGCAACCACAGCAGACCAGAGCATCTAGTTTCTTTGAATTATGTGAAAGAATGGCTTTTTTGGGAGCTGGGTTTCATGGTCACTATTCACCCTCTGCCTGTCCAGTGGCTGCCTGGCCCTTAGCCGCTGCGTCCCCCAAATACATCTGGTGCTTGTGGCTGGAGCGAGGCTTTCCTGCACTGTGGAGCTGTTTGAAGTGGCAAGAGTAAGGACAGAGGGGAAAGCACCGGGGAAAGGCTGTGGAGAGCCACAAGCTCCGTGCAAAAAGCACAACGGGATCTTTGCTGCCCGTCGCTGTGGGTGTTTCATGCCTGGACCTGACTCTCGGGAGGAGCGGGGTTGGGGACGCAGTGGCTTTGCAGGGTGACAGTCTCTCCAGGGCCTGGCTGGCGCAGAAGGGAAGGTAAGAGGCTTTGTGTGGAGTGGAGTTAGCCCGTGACAGAATGGTCCTGGGGAACCTGGTACAGCACAAACACATGACCATCCCTCCTGGTAATCCCCTCGCAGACCCAAATCCCAGCGTGTAGCAGCAGCCTCCCAGCCTCCTCCCTGGCCCTCCCACTCTTCCCTGAGGGAATAGAAAAACCAGCAGGCACCAGCCCTGGGACCTAGACAAGCTGAGCTAGGAAGCATAATGACAGAGGGAGAGAGCAGGGACGCAGCGGGAGCTTGACATCTGCTCTCACCATGCTCAGGATGCGCTGGATCCGAGCAGGTAACAGCACAGATCCCCCAACCCTTCCATGCCTCAGCTTGCTTTCCCTTCTGCCTCTCCACCTCTCTTCCCAATGTGATTGTTTTCTGGTTGTCCTCTCTCTGCCCTCTATTTCAAGCTTCCCCTGGCCACCCGACTTGGTGTCTGCCTCTGGTCAGCATGTGCCCTCAACAAGATCAGGGAACATGAGGATGCTGGTGAGCCCAGCTCCATCCTAGGGCCTAAGCAGAAGAGGGAAGAGAGAAAAATGTTCCCTTGAGCTCATCACCAGCTGCCTGCAGCGCTTGGCTGAGGCCCAGGGAGCATTCCTGAGCACAGGGGGAAGCTGCCACCTCCGTCCCAGCAAGACCAGCAGCATGAGGTTCCCAAAGTCTTCAGCCAAAGCACTTGTCCCCGTCTGATCCTCAGGGCAAGGCTAGTGCAGAACAATCTGCCACTTCCAGCGTGGTCTTGCGACTGTGCTGGTACATCCCTGGGGTCTGCGCTCTCTCTCTCCAGTTTCTTCAAAACTCTTTTTTCCTGGATGGGAAAAGGACAGGAGACATCCAGATGGAGTAAGGCCAGAGAGCTGTTCGTAGGAGGGTGGATCCTTTAAGATAAGGGGTGGGTCGTGATTCAGAAAGAGCAACGTGAGCACACACCCGAAGAGGCTCCGTCGGGATGGAGAGAGGAACTTTGCCCATGTTCTGGTTAATGTATCTTCCACAGGTTGGTGTCCTGGGAGCGATGCCTGGACACGGACCAGGAGGATGTTTGGGAGGAGGCAGCAGGAAGAGGTGGCTGTCGGGGCAGATTAGAAGGGAGTCGTGCTGGAGGTGTGAGCGGGCTGATGGAAACGGGCATGCTGGTGACTCAGAGATCCGGCTGCTCCGCGCTGCTCTCTGTGCCTGGGCTGGGGTTGTGCAAGAGCTGCTGCCTGTGAGGATATGGAAAAAAGATGCCGGTCAAGCAGGAGCCTTATTGGGGTCCTGCATAGACAGAGCTTCCCTCTGCTCCCTCACCTTTTCCTCCTAGAACAAAGCATTCACTAGAGCTGGCTTTCTGGGACCAGAGTCATCCCAACTGCCACATCACTGGTTGCAATAAACGTGGCATAAGATGGCTCCTGGGCACAGTTAGCCTGGAGAGAGCTGGGCATGGTCTGGAGAAGTGCAGCCCTCAGCGGTGCATAGGGAAGTTGTTCTCCCCATGGGTTTTCTGCCTCCTGTCACAGCTCAGTGGGAGTCGTTTTGTTTTCTGCTTTCACCCCGTTGTCTGCCCTGCTGTCGTTCTCTGCCCGTGGTCACTTAGAAGCAAAACCAGAAGAGGCCTTTCAAAGCAGGAAGAGATGGGACCCTGCTGCTCTTGCCCTCTTCTGGTTAAGGACCTTGTGGATTTTTCCTGCTGGGACAAGACCGGAGTGATGCGGAGCTGGGGGCTGTGTAAGGAGGGTGTCAGGCTGTGGCCAATGAGCCCCTGGCCCTCAGCAGTGCTGCAGGTACCTGCCCTTCCTCTGTGCTGCCCAGACAGGGTCCCAGACCATGGCCTGGCATCCCTCCAGCGTGTCTCTGCCTGGGGATTTCCTTGCCTGGGGATGGCGTTGCTCCGGCAGAGCTTGCTGGGCAACCCCCTTGCCTCTTTCCAGTAGTGTTGCTGATTTGACTTGGACTTTGCACTCTCTGATAAGAACCCCAGTATGCGAAATGTGTCTGAGGAATGATTAACTAGCGTGTGCGTTGCCAGAGGACAGGGGAGCAGCTGTGACTGGAGACACAAACAGGAACGGGCTCGGGGCTTTCGGGCCCGAGCTGGTGCTTGCTGGATGCCCCTCGTGTGTACCAGCTCGTGGGGCAGCATCCTTCAGGAGACAGAACCCACACCATGGTCTCCGTGGTGCTTGCCAAGCAGATACCAGAAGTAGAGACAGACAAAGAGGAATGAGGCTGTGTCAGATCAGCAGGAGAGGTGCAGAGTCCAAGGGATATTGCTGCTGTATAGGGAAACAGGGGGCTCTTAGAAGTGGAGGGTGAATTGCATTGGATACTGCACTTGGCTATCCGGTGGCTCCTACTTATGGCTTCATGGATATACCCTCTTATTCCTACAGACTGACACACTTTGGCATACCCTTGCTTATCCACCAGACCTTCCTTCTCCTGTGGGCACCATTTGCCCCACACTGCAGGGACGGAGGACATCATCTCTCTGATTTACTGGAGGTGGATGGGCTGGCCAGCCCAGGACCCTGCGCTCCCCGCCGTCTTCCAGCACACCCTGGAGTGTGTTCAAGGCATGCCTGAATTAAAGGGTTCCTTCCTGAGGGAAAATGTAATGTGATACTCAGGGTCCACCACTTATCTCGCTGAACTTTGTCTGTTTTGAAGCGGTTACTCAAAATGGCGAAAGGGAGATCTGGGAGCGGGGCTGGGCCAGCCCTGGCTGCGAAGCGGAGGTGCCAGATTTGTTGTGGAATAAGGGTGAACACTTGCAGATTTTGCTGGCTTTTGGGGTGATGGGCTGGTTAGAAAGGCCAAGGCTGGAGGTGTAAATAGGTTTGGCGTGCTTGGATCCAGGATTTGAGGGTAGAGGCTAGGGTGAGCCAAGGGGAACAGTCTTGGGAGTGCCCCGTGGCTGTGATCGTAGTCCTGTGGTGTGGCCAGGGCTAGGGCTGGTGTGCAGGGCTGCGGGCAGAGGTTGGAGTCATTTCCTCTAGTGCAGCAGAGCATCAGTGCTTCTCTTTCACATCCCAGCGGTTGTGACACACCGGCTTGGTCATGGAAAAGCTGGCATCAGTCTCTGCAGTGGTCAAAATTTTCTTAGCCTCTCTGGATTACCCTATGTTTTCTTCTCCCCCGTCCCCATCCATTGTGCTCTATCCAGCTGTCTTTTCTTCAGCTGCTCTCATCAGTTGTTTGCGGTGAATTAAAGGAGATGTACTGAATTATGCCCCAGGTGATCACAAACTGCATCAATAGGAAGAGCAAAAACAGTGGGGCTGTGGTTGCAGACCGGTGTGCAGTGTGAGCAGAGACCAAACAGGCTGGCTGAAGCGGTGTGGGGTGGGACCAGAAGTGAATAAGGAGCTGATAGGCATGTGCGATGCCAACAGCCATGGTCTAGCTTTGGTGAGATCTCTGCTTTTTTAAAAAGCAACAATTAAAGCAATTTTTGCTGGGATTGTTATGGGGGTTTTGTTTGTTTGGGGTTTTTTTGTTTTGTTTTCTTTTGGTAGAGTCTTTGTCATCACCCCAACACTGCAGCAGTGTATTATCTCGCGAGACTCAGAACGCCAAATTGATCTGGTTTCCTTCCCAAGGAGAAGATGGTAGTAATTGGAGGAGGAAATGCAGAGGGCATGGGGGTAGGCATGGGACAGAATGTGTGGAAGGCATGAGTAGGGTTTCCAAAAGAGTTGGAGGTCTAATTCCTGCAAGTTCTCTGTCTGCTTTGATGGCAAGGACCGTAGAGCACGCTGAGATGCTCTTGCTTGCAGCCTTGAGAAGTGGACGTAACAAAAAGAGTACATTCAACTTAATTTGGAATATGAAGATTCGCTTAGTGTGTGTCTGACAATACTTATTAATCAACAACGATCATTTATGACTTTTAATCCCATGTGCTGAATGCAGCTGACTGCTAGAAATCTGGATAAACAGGAAACCAAACAACTTATCAACCTGCTTGATCTTGGCTTATCTTTTCTGTTATGACAAGCAATGGTTATGGACATTGATTCAATAAAGCACTAAAAAGTGCGCTTAGACTTTATTGGAAATGAAGCACCTGCTTAAGTAAAGCAAAAGCTTAAAAACTGTGCATTATGAGAGCCATCAAGCCATTTCACAGTTGGCTGCTTGCTGATAATATAATCAATGCTCGCTCAGTGTAAGAACACAAATGGTCTTTTCCTTGATGAGGTCCTATCCAAATCAAAACCTGAGGTTGACGAGAAGTTCAGGGTAGGGGAGAAGTAGGAGGACTTCTGTCCATCTCCCCTCCCTCCTGTCTATTTTAATTCAGTCTTTGAAAAAGGGTGTTGGAATGGAGAGGTGGATGGTGATGAGTTTTCACATGCACCGTAGTGGCACCTGTAGCGAAGAGAGAGAGGTGATAAATGATGTTTCAAAACTCATCTCATTGCTGCTGAGAGGATGAAGGGGCACAAGAAACAGGAATATGGGGACATGCAGACTGGGGACAGGCTTCACAGCCTGGAATGAGAAGTCTGGTTGCTGGAGGTTGTGCTGGTGTGCAAGGACTTGGGAAGAGGAACTGGTCAAAAGTCAACGCAGTCGAAGAAGATGGTCTTGTGGAACATCAAGATAGGGACTTTTCCTATTCCTCTGATTTTAGGTGCAGGTACTGTGGCTCTGTTACACCCAGGAGGCATCAGTGGATGCAATAGATCGTGAATGATCACCGAGAGAGATTTTTACAAATGTTTTACCATGCATTTTTAACACAGCTTTCTTAATTCAGTCAAGGCACAAATTCATAGGTGATCATGACGTCGGGCCAAGTTTGGCTTTGAAAGAGCAGAGGACGGTGACAGTGCCAGTGAGCTGTGATGTGCAGTAAAGTTGATACCAGACACTACAGATATTTACCACCACTGGTGCAGAGCAAGGCCTTGTCAGGAGGACATAATGCATCAGCTGGAATGCTGTCAGTTGGCTCTCTGAAGGAGAGAAGTAGTGGAGTTTACTGGGATTTTTTGTTTAAACCCTCTTCTCTGCAGTTTTGGAAACCTAACCACACTGAGAGTGAACTTTGAGAACTAGACAGTAGGAATGAGATGGAGAAATTTGGGCTGATGAGTCCTTGTTTTGTGTTTTAAGATGCAGGTTGCTCAGCCAGTGAACAATCAATGTTAGCAAGTGAAAAGGGGCCATGAGTGTTAGGGGTGCACATTGTTCCCTGGGGATAGTCACTGCCTGAAGGAGACTTGTGGTGGTCTCTGTTTTTCATAGAGTCACAGAATCCCAGGCTGGAAGGGACCTCAAGGACAATCTGGTCCAACCTTTGTGGCACAAGCCCAGTCTAGACAAGCTGGCCCAGCCCCATGTCTGTCTGAATCCTAAAAGTGTCCAGTGTTGGGGAACCCACCACTTCCCTGGGGAGATTATTCCAGTGGCTGATTGTTCTCACTGTGAAAAAAAATTATGCAGAATTAAATCCCAAGTTTTTTAGAAGTTGTTTCTTTTTTGATCAGCCTGTTTAAATGGATCAGGGTGGTGGTTGTTGGTTTAAGGCTTTTGTCAATGCAGCAGAGTCCTTTGTTTTTTTTTTCTTTTTTTTTTTTTTTTTCTGTTTCACAAACTTTATGACGACCTGAAGTCGTTGTAGTTCAGGTGGAGTGTGGAAGAGCAGCGAGATGAGCCTCCCCACTTATAGAGGCAGCTAAGGACCACCTGGGATAAAGTGTCCTCTCTGTTCTTATAATTTCTTAAAATAAAGATGCTGAACTGAGTTTCAGGTTGGAAGGAACTATCAGCTCTTCTAGCCTGACCCATGTAACAGCTTTGAACAATGCAACCTCTAGCTGAAACTGTGGAGGGAAAATAGGTTTGGTGGTATTTTTTACTGCCACAGAGAATTTATCTATGAGATTGAGGTTAACATTCTAGCTTTGCCAGGAGAACTGTGGGGCTTCTCATCATGTGTGGTTATGGGGTTGTGTTTCATCTGTAAAAATAAACTGACAACCCAACCAAGCAAAACCCCCATAGATCTGGTTTGGGGCTTTTACAGAAAGGAGTATGTCCTGTTGAACTGTGAAAGACTGGTAAGTCTTTGGCTTTGGCTCAACCCTGAGAGTTTGTACGGGCTGAGGACTTTTTTGAGGGACCAGAGAAATCAAAGAGACTTGGTATAGATTGTCAGAAATTCAGTAATTCATTTGCTTCCACAGTATGCTTTCTTTTTTTTTTTTTTTTTTTTTTTTTTTTTTTCAAAAAACAAAGAAATAAAACAACAACAGAAGTTTCCAACAAGAGCACAGCATACAGGTGGATTAGCACATGGGTCTGACTTGCTGGCTGGTCTCAAAGATCTCTATAAAAGAAAATTTTGTATGTGTCTTGTCAGAGGCAGAGGCTAGGTCTGCCAGCTTCTTCCAGCAGATCCTCAGGTCTGCATGCTCTTTTCTGAAGGGGTAAGCAGGGCTCTCTTCCTGACAAAACAGTGGGCACGTCTGCAGATATATTTTTCTGGTCTGGGCTACACCACCATTCTATAGCGTAAATCCAGGCAGTTCCCTGCTGCTTTGCCTGTGTCAGCTCTTTGTGTATCAGATTTTGGGGTGAGATCCATCTCTTCCTTTTGTGTATCCGTGTAGCTCTGTACACAAGCGACTACACAGAAGGAAAAGGCCAGTAACCTTGGGAGTCACTTTTGCCCCGTGTGGGTAGAGATGACACAGGGATCAGAGCTCTGGGCACAGGCACTGCAAAAATAACTGATGGAGACTGCTCGTTGTTCAACAAGTGGGGACCGTCCTCCTGGGGAAGGGGCTGCTGGCTCTCCCTTCTGGTGGGGGGTCATGGTGGGGTGTGCCGGCGCGGTGTGCGGGAGGCGGCGATGGGTGCAGCGGCGCGGAGGTACCTTGGACAGCAGAGCTGGCCCGGAGGGACCTTCCCGGCACCCTGCTCTGGCCAGGCCAGCACGGGGGACACGGCGGGACGGACAGACTGCAGGACAACTGCCCTGTGGTGTGGGGACAGGACGGGACGGACAGACTGCAGGACAACCGCCCTGGTGGCATGGGGACATGGCAGGACAGACAGACTCTGCAGGACAACCACCCTGCTGGTGTGGGGACATGGTGGGATGGACAGACTGCAGGACAACCGCCCTGGTGGCATGGGGACATGTCAGGACAGACAGATTCTGCAGGAAACCACCCTGCTGGTGTGGGGACGTGGCAGGACAGACAGACTCCACAGGACAACCACCTCACTGGCGTGGGGACATGGCAGGACAGACAGATTCTTCAGGACAACTGCCCCACTGGCGTGAGGACATGGTGGGATGGACAGAGTGCAGGACAACGGCCCCACTGGTGGGGGGACGTGGCAGGATGGACAGACTCTGCAGGACAGTTGCAGCCCGTTTCCCATTTGAAGACAGAGTTGGGTGGAAGAGCTCCGGAAGGTTCACTGAGCACCTCGAGGGAGGTGCCTTAAGCTGAAAGTCCCCTCTAGACCAAAGCCATAAGCACTGACATATTTTGCTAGTGATGTGGCACTGCTCTTCCCTACCCTCGTGTGTGAGCAGGCTTCTAGGAGAGACCAGGAACCTGCAGAAGGGGAAAGCGACTTTTCTGTCGTGACAGATCCCAATCTGCACAATGAACCTCCAAAAGAAGTGGAGTGGGGGTCTAGCAGGGGATGGATCCAAAGACATACAGGGGTCTGTCACAAAGGAAAGGAAAATGGCGAAACAAAACTTAGAACATTTCAGCAAAGTGGGATGTGCTGTCTTGGGAGGAGCTTTGGGTGGTTGGAATTCTTGCAATTTATCTTCTTGGCTCAGCTTCCCCTCCAAAATTGGTCACAGTCACCACCACAGCCATTCCAGCCTTTTAGATCACCTTTAACTTGTAGCTCCCACTGTTGTTCACAGGTAGTGAGGAATTGTCCTACAGAGGTAGATCAGCTCCAGAGTAAATGTTAGCACTTCTCTTCTGAGGTTAAGGAATGGTTTCTCACCCGTGTGTCAGCTTCCAGTGAAGTTCCCTTCACAGCTGGGGAGTGGCTGAAAGATGTGGGGCAAGGGGAGAGCTCAGCATGCTGTGCTAGAAGGAGGTGTCTGGTGGAAGCGGGATGAAGTCAGTGCTCTCCCTGCTCCCCTTCCACGGGCAACTCATCATTTATGGAGCTGCAGTAACGTGCTGGGAATGAATTGTGCTAATAGGGCTCTCGTGGGTGAACTACAGCGGTGAGAAGGAAGTAGGAAAATATTCTCAAAAGTCTTCTTGAATTGCTGAAAATCCTAAATCGGCTTCTAATCACCGAGTTACCTCTGAAACCTTTGTCCATAACTCAGTGGTGTGGAGAACCCAAAGGACGGTCGAACGGTGAGTGGGCCGTGGTTGTGGGTTTCTGTGCTGAGGAAGTTTGGGTTGTCTCCCAGAGCTTCTTGTATCTCTTGAGAACCTGGCTGGTGCCGCTGCATTGCATTAGATTCAGAGCACTGTGGGCTCTACAACTAGGAGGGGCCTCCAAGATATCTGAGAGGTAGAATTGCTCCTAGACCATCTCTGAGAAGAATTTTTTTATAGTTTCTAAGAGGTGGTGACTGGGGATGTTAATGTTCATATTTATTGCAGTCAGACATGAGGGCCATGGGCCTGCTGTGGCCGTGCTTCGTAAGCACGGAGGAGCAGATGGTCCCTGACCTGCTTGTTTTACCTTTCTTGGAAAGCTGTTGCTCCCTGCTAGGAGCAACGTCTTATTTCATGGTTGACGCTGTCAAATCTTGGACTCCAACTGCCATATCCTCCTCACAAGACTGCAACTCCCTCCCAGCAGGCTGCTTTCTCCAGTCTGAGTTCATATAGATGAGGATTCAACCACTGCTCAGCCTCCTGGTAATAAACAGACCAGACAGGGACTTTTGTAAAGCTTCTTGTGCGTCCTGAGCAGCATTATTTCCAAAGTCTCTCCAGTATTTCCATGCCCTCTTCCAGACAAACAGAGGTCAGCCACTGATTCCAGCAGTGGTGTGCAGAAAAGCCAGGACCATTTCTCCATCTTCTGCCCAATAGTCCCCTTGTACGTGAACTCTGCAGTCACTGTCTGAGCTGCGACGCTGTGTCAAGGACTTGCGTAGCTGTGGTTAGTTCTGAAAACTGGAGCTTTTCATTTAGTCATTTTTTTTTTTTCCCCAACAGTTTCCCAGCCTGTATGTGGTACTTTCAGGTCTTGCTTTGTGCTTTGTTATTATGCAGTAGATTGCTGTCACTTTACCAGGTGATTCAAGACACTCTGTAAGAATTAGTTTTGGTTTATTTTTTTTTTCCCTCTTTCTTTGCTATCCCACCAATATGTGTGCCACCTTCAAACTTTGCCAGTGGAGAACAACAACAAAAAAAATGCTGAATGACTTTGGCCCAGGTACCAGTCCCTGGGGGTCTCTGCTAGTAACCCCTCTGCTCTTTGATGCCTCTACATTAGCAGCTGTATTTTAGCTCTATCAGTGATGCAGTGTTTGATCTCTCTCATGTTCTCCCTATCAGCTCTGTGGGGGAGGAAGTTCCTGATCAGGATGTTGTTCAGCGTTAAGTAAAACGTGCTGGAGAAGTTCAAGGCTGAAAAGGCTGCAGAGCAGGAGCTGTCTGGCTGATACTGGATTGACAACACCTAGCCCAGCACACCTCAGAGTGTGTTGTTACAGAAGCACCTCAATAATAAGCGTATTTAGCAATCTAAAGATGCTGCCGGTACCACAAGCATTGAGCAAGAAGGTGAAAAGTGGATTTTGCAGTGGCCCTTGTTTTGGGGGAAAGCAAAAGAAGATTCATCTGCAGGAAAGGAATTCCAAACATTCTCAAAAGGAGAGAGAGACAGCCTCCCTGCTTCTGCCTGCGACAGATGCTGGGGTGGCGATGGGAAGCAATAACACGGGGATTGTTGTGCACAGGACGGTCGCAGGAGACAGCTAATGTCAGGCTGATGGTAGTCAGGACTGGAAGGAGTTGGCCTGGGAGCATTGTGGTTAGAAGACAGTGAATGGCCCAGCTGTGAAATCCTTGGGCTGTTCAGCACAAGGGACACTGGCGGTGAGTGGAGATAAGAAAGGGAGCATTCAGGTCAGGCTCTGAGGGCAGCCAGACTTGGAGGAGTGTGAGGCTGCAGCTCCTGCTCCCGAATGGAAGTGCTGAAAATCCAGACACACGGGGCAGAGCCCCAGGGAGTGAGCTGGGAATCAACGGCCTTCTGCTGGCCTGGACAGAAGGCTCTAAGAGGTCTTTTAATCTATTGATCTAATGACTCATACAATTTGTGTAATTTCCTTGCCTTCTCCCTCTTCCCTCATAACTCAGCTCTTTGTCACAGTTCTGGCTGCGCGTTGGGTTTGTGTGGTGGGGGTTTTTGGTAGCTGGGGTGGGGGCTACAGCAGTGGCCTCTGTGAGAAGCTTCTCGAAGTCAGACCCACCTCTGGCCAGAGCCAAGCCAATTAATGATGGTGGTTGTGCCTCTGCAAGAACATATTTAGGAAGGGGAACCTGAGAAGGGGGTTGGTTGGGACTTGTGAGGAGGAATTGCAAGAAGGACAAACACCTAGGTCAGTGGAAGGAAGGAGGAGGAAGGGGGGGAGGTGTGCCGGAGCAGAGACCCCCACCCTGTATCCAGTGGTGAGAGGGCAGGGCCACCCTTCTGCCACCCGTGAAGGTCCACGGTGGAGCAGAGGCTGACCTGAAGCCTGTGGAGGAGCCCACACTAGAGCAGGTGATTGCATCCAATGAAGGCCGGGACTCTGAGGGGAGAAGCAGCCCCCACTGTTGTAGTTTGGTGCTGGGAGGACTGCAACATACGGGGGTGACCCACACTGGATCAGCATGGAAATGGCTGCATTCCATGGGGAGGAATCACACCGGAGAAGTTTCATGGAGACTGTCTGCAGTGAGAGGGGAGCCACGTGGAGCAGGGGAGGAATGTGCGGCATTCACCCCACCTCCTGAGAAGGAGGAGCGGTGAGCTGACTGCAACCCCCATCCCCTGCCCCCTCTGCCACTGGGGGAGGAGGGAGAGGGTTCAGGAGCAGAGCTGAGCCCAGGAAGAAGGGAAGGGTGGAGAAAGATGATTTTAGAAGTGGTGGCACTTCTCACCATCCCACTCTGTTAAGTGTTGGCTTTGTTAGCATTTGAATTAAAGTGATGTTCTTTTTCTTCTCCTGTCTTTTGCCCATGACCGTAATGGGTGAGCCATCCTTCTTTGTCCTTATCTTGATTCCTGAGCCTTTTACTTCATTTTCTCCTTCCCAGTGCTGGGGGGGAAGGGGGCAGTGACTGGCTGCATGGTGCTCAGTTGCCCTTTGGGCTCAAACCACGGCAGGCTGGCAGCAGGACAGGACTTACATGCTGCTTTCCCAGCAGGTGCTTTAAAACAGCGTGTGATCTCAGCTCTGGTGGCAGGAGCTGGGTGAGCGGTGCCGGGAAGAAGCCGCAGTTACTGCCTCTTGTCCCCCGCTCTGGAGGGAGACAGAGCAGAGGAGGGATGGCTCCCGGGGATCTGCCTGAGCCAGGTACCAGGAGAGGGCTCTCGATTTAGTTCCCAGGTCCCTGACCTTCCTCATCCATCTCTTCTGTGCTCCGTCCTTTGCGAGAAGGTCTCACCCATCATCGTTCACCCTTTGTGCTTCCACAACTGTAGCTCAGGCAGTGCTGATTCAAGATTTGTCTCGCTTTGGGCACATCTCACCCTTCTTTCAGTCCCAGTCTGCCTCCACTCATCTGATGCGTGGAGACGACTTGTTCTGCTCATCAAGAGCCTGAGGAGCTGTTCTGCCTGTGGGAATGTGTGCAGCTGGTGCCTCCCACCTCCTCGGGCCCGGAGTGACCTCCTCATCCTCTCCTCCACGTGCTGCCCTCTCCGCACAATCTTCTCGAGGAGCGTGCCAAGCACCTTCCCTCTTGGTTTGTACCGCTCCAGACAGCATGCTGCTTTGAAGTGAGACCCAGAACACACAGAGAGCTTGCAGGGTGGATGGGATCCAAGCAGCACGTTTGGTATCTGATTTGTATTGTCTGGTAACTGTTTGCTAAATCCCTGGTGCAAGAACTATGTTCCAGTGTTGGAGACGGCTCAGTCAGAAAATGCAAACAACATTTTTTTTTTTTTTTTTTTTTAGAAAAAGAAACCTCAGTTTCACTCTGAAAACCTATATGGAAGTAGCCAGCATGGCAGTAATCCCTAGGGATTTAAAAAAATAATAATATTTAATTACATGATTACTTGTTATTTATTGTGGATGGTTAGAGAAGCTTGGTTTAACTGGGGAAAAGACAAAGCATGACGGTGACTGAGCTAGTCCACAAAACCCTAGTTGAAAAGTAGCCTTCTTGGAGCAAAGGGCTTGTTAATCTGGGGGTTAAGTGTATGGAGATGTATTGTGCAAACTAAGATGAGGGACTAAAGGGTGGAAATGAATTCGTGTGGTCTCTTCCTCAGGAGGTGAATTAATCAGCAGAAGCCTAATTCAGAAATGCATCTGTCTGAAGGATGCGTCCTCTACAGTGAGAAACTCTGGGTTAGGTGGGGGACACCCTGAGTAAAATTCTGTGGTCTGTGTCATTCGGGGATAGAATGGTTGGTATTGTCTTAAGATGGATGAGATCAGAGAGAAATAGTGTCCACTGTGTCCTTCGGTCCATGACTGCCCTGTACCTGTGTGCCTGGCGGGTCTACTTCTCTTGGTCGCGTTGCTCTGCTCTGAGATCCCGGGAAGTGACCTTGGGAGGTTTGTGCCACGCGTACAGCGGAGGGAGATGAGGACTCACTGCAGTGACAGTAAAGGAAACCCGACAACGTAAGAAGTTTTTGGTGCTCTTTGTGATTTTTGCAGGAGTTGATTCTGGAGCCAATGTTATTGCAATGTCGGACTGAGAGCAAGCGCTGTGTGGTTGCACCTCCCAGCTGTGCTAGAAGAAGGGAAGGCGTGATGACCTGACAGTCCTGTTTGTGAAAGATCGGCATTGGTTGCACAAAAGTAGAGATGGCCCTCCCCAAGCCCTGGCAAAAGTCCCATCTAGATAAATCGCTCTGCTTTCTTACACCCAGTCTCCTCTGGAAGCTGTCCAGGCTGGACAGGAGAGACCTTGTTGCCTCCCAGTTAGAAGAGAGGAACGAGACGCCCGATCTGGACATGGTGTTCCAGGCAATGCTTGGCTGCCTGTAGGCTTGTATTCTGCTGCTGTTTGATTATTAATCATCCGGCCTAAGGATTGTTTTGTGCTGGGGGGTTTCCAGTAGAGGCAGTGCAGCTCCAAGTCCCCAGTCCCCCATATGCGTGTGGTGCCCACATCTTCAGAACTGGGCTGGAGGTGGCCTCCAACGTGGCTCCTGGATCTCCGAGTTTCCTAAGAGCCTTTCCAGGAGCCACAAGCCAGGCAGTGTTGGTGACCCTATGGTTGTAGTCTCTGCTTAATGCCAGTATGTAGCTGGTTATAAAGATTATTGTTTTGCTCTAGTACTGCTGATATGCTCTGGTAATAATTCACACCAAAGAAACTTTATGCTGATAGCTGAAAGAACTGTGCTGGACCTTCGCTGCCATGACAGTAACAGGGAGATCGTGCACATAGGTGTTACCCTATAGAAAAAGGTCACTCCTGTCCCCCAAATCTTGCAATCTAGGTAAAGTTAGTGGGCTGTGGAGAGGAGTGCACAAGAGCAGAAGCTTTGGCTTATGTCTCCTTTTTTACTGTCCCATCCTTTAGGTGCAGCCCACTAAAGCCTGGTGAAGTGGGGCGGCCATGTGGCCGGTGTGCCGTAATCTCGCTCAGGGCACGGCTGGAGGAGCTGAGATGCCAGATGAGGTGGCCTTCTCTGGTCCTCTTGTCCCCCCTGCCAGCCTTCCAACGCCCTCGGTCCCGAGAGGGAGATAAAGGCGTTGTCTTCTGCCTCTGCGGGACTCCAAACAAACAGGGCAATGTGCCCCCCTGGGCAGGCACCTTGGACCCCGCCAAATGGCGACGCTTGTGTGGGTGCTGCTGTTCCTGCCATCTTAGAGCATGAATGGACAAGCAGGGCATTGACGGCTGCGGGGACACACACAAACGCTCCACTGTGTCCCCTCTCACACCTTCCCCTCCTCCTCCTCGGCCCCGCTGCCCGGGGGACAATGGCTCTATCCATGCCAAGGTTCACAGCTGGCAAGGGCGGAGGAGAGGCCAGGACAAGGGTGGAGAGCCGGAAGGAGAAGGGACTGGGGATGGTCCAGAGGGATAATGGTGCGGGAAGGGAAAGGATGAGGGAGATGGGGAAATTCGAGAGGGGCTGGAAGAGGGAGAGAGAAGAAGGTGCTGAGAGGTGGATGGCGGAGGGGCCGGAGAGGGCAACAGGAAGGGGGGAGTAGAAAGAGGAGGGTTGGGAGGGAGGATGAGGCTCGCTCATCTCTTCGGCGTGGAGCTGCCCGGCTTTTCCCGCAGGGCTCCCTGAGGGATGTGCCCGTGCCCTGCTGTGGAACAGCAGGATGATTTCCTCTGGCTTCTCACACCTCTTCTGTCTTGGGATGTCTCTCACCACACACCTTGTCTTACCCGAGGCCTGGGAGATGGAGAAGAGGGCATTATCTCTATATATACACCTAGTGAGGGTATATATACTGGCTCATATCCCCTTCCTGCTGGTACATCAGGAATCGCAACGCTGTGGAGCAGGTACAGGAGTGAGGGTTGCTGTGTGCCTGAGCCAGGACGTGTTAAATGGTTAGAGACACTTTCCAGCTTGTCCAAAGGCGCTTTTAGCCGATAAATTCTTCTGTACATGTAAGCTAAGGAGTTGTGGGCCTGTATGAGAGCAGAAGGAGCTTTCCAGGGGATGTGGAAATGCTGCTACGGATGGTGCTGCTGACTCTGGACACTGTGCTGCAGGCTGGTGATGGTTTGGCTGTACCTTTTACCAGTGCAGTTCATTAGTTATGCCACTGGTGCTGGTTCACTTTTCATCTGGGTTGTTGCCCCATGGTCTTCCTGGCCACTGGAGACCCTGTAATGCTTTTTAGTCACTACGACAAATCTGGGGTCTTGACTAAGTCCCACCAGTCCCATGTCTCCATTCCTTCTGATGCACTACCTTCTCCGCATCCCACCCGAGCTGGCATGGGAGAGTTTCTCCTCGCAGCAGCAAGAAGTTTGCAGTGGGGTCAGATGTGGGAGCGGGGATGCTGTCCTGGAGCTCACCGAGAGCTAAAGCTGCCCGGGAGAAGAGGGTCAGGTCTGGTTGGGCTGGGTACAGTCTTGTCCTCTCCGTGGAGAAGGTGTGGGGAAAGGTGTGTGAGACTCTGTGTGTGTGTGTGTGTGTGTGTGTGTGTCCCTCGGTTCCCTGAAGCCCACACATTCTTGATAATGCCCAAATTCTCATGAACCCCCATCTCCTTAGCCCTGAGTTTGGTGTTTTCCCCAGGATCTTGTCCCCTGGACTCCCAGAGCTCAGCCTTGGCTGTGTTTCTGGTGTGACATTAGATGGTGGGTTTTATGCTCTGATCTGAACAGGGGATGCATGAGCTGCCCCATTGCTTTGGAGGGGCAGGGCTGTCCTTGGTGATGGGCTGACAAGGGAATGTCCCCAGGATGGGACACAGGGTGGTGGCCGTGCCTCTGCATTGACTGGGACAGTCCTACCTTTTCTGATGGGAAGGGACACATGCTGTGTTTGCACGTGTGCAGGAGAAGAGTGTCCTAATGCAATGGAAACTGCTCTGTGATAGTATTTAGGAGCAAGTAACCAGCTGGTGTAGCTCAGCGCGGCTCCGTCAGCCTCAGATCAAGGGAAGGACCCTGAAGTCAAGCAGTTGACACCATGTAAAAGTTTCCCCCTCTGACAGCCCGTGCAGACCCCAGGAGGCTGTCCTGGAGGGGACCAAAGGAAGATGATAGAGGGGTTGGCATGAGGAGGGGCTCACCCCATGGAAGAACCATGCTGCAGTTCAGGGAGGGAGCCTGGGGGCCCCTTTCAGTGCCTCGGACAGCCGGGGCTTTGCTCTGGGGTGGTCCCGAAAGCGCTTTGGGGGAGATGGGGGAGTGGTCTGGCTTGGCGTCCCACTCGGGTTACAGGAGCCACTTCTGCTGGGAGTGACTGGTTATCGTTACAGTCAGGTAATAAAGAGCATTAATTAAGGAGGAATGCTGGGCCGGTATCTGGGGGGAGGCAGGGGCTGCGGGGTCACCGTCCCTCCCGCCGGAGGGGACGTTTCCACCTCTCCACACCTTCTGGGCAGCCCAGGATTGGGCGTGAGGACCGATGGGGAGATCACCCCGCTGTCCCTTTTCCAAGGAGCTGTGTCCCCGCGGCTGGCTCTCCCCAGCTGGCAGATGAGTAGCCCAGATCTCTGAGCAGGGCCAGGGTTTTGTTGTGGCCCCTCGCCATGTCCCAGTCCCGGCAGGGCAGGTATGGGAGGGATGCCATGCCCAGTCAGAGCTGCGTGGCAGAGCCAGCCGGGCTCCTGCAGATGGGCAAGTAGGTCTGAATCTGAGCTCCGGCCCCACAGCTCCCTGGGCTTAGGTGGTGTTTGGTTAGCTAGCCATGGCATGGATTCCTCGTGCTCGCGGCCAGGCCGGCAGCCAATCCGCCAGGGCCGAAGGATAAACAGGGGAAGAAGCAGAAGGGGTGCTGAGCAGCGTGAGGCCCCGGGAATGTGCCGATGCGGCAGCCCGGGCTGCCGATTGCACAACCCCTCGCACACACGGCCGCGGGGACGTGCTCAGGGCCGCGCCAACACTCTACACCTCGCTGTGGCAGCGGCCACCTCGGCGTGGCCAAACTTCATGGGTAACACCGTGCCGTGCCTGGTGGGTCTTCATGACCAGCACCATTTGCTGGGGCTGGCAGCATTTGTCCTGCCTAGCTGTGTATCCCACCAATGCTCAGCACCCCACTCCAGTGCGTGCTGGAGAGCCGCTGGGAGAGGGAACGCTACACCTTGCCGTGGGGGACGAGCACCAGGAGCTCCTGGGGTTTCATGGTCTTGTTCCACCATGTACCCACTGGATATTTTGTTATTTCCTCCCTGTTCAGCAGTAGTTTTGTCCCCAGGGTGCTCTGTGCCTCAGTTTCCCCATAAACACCCTGCCCTAATGCACTTTCTGTAGGGAGGGCACCAAGCAGCAGTCCTTGGGTGGGTGGATGTGCTTTGTTGGCAGTGACCAGCTGAAGGACAATCCCAAAAGCTGCAGGTGAAGCTGTACCACCAGCACTGTGTCCCCCAGCCTCCTTTCTCCGCTGTGCTGTGTCTGACGGCTCCCCGGCCCGCTACGCATGTGAGCCACCCACCTGCCCTTCTGCACCAGGTCTCAAGTGAAGGTTTGCATGCAGAGGGGCAATGGACCTGGCCCATTTGTAGGTCAAGGACTTCAAAGCCAAGGGGGGGTGGCATTATCTCCTGGGCTGCTCCTTGTCCTGGCTGTGCTGCAGAGCCCAGTGCATTGCTTGCTTCAAAGGCAGGAGGTTTCCTCCAAAGCCCGGGGACCGCAGCCACTTGCCCCCGTCCTGTCATCAAGGGTGGGAGGCTTGGCTACCGCGGTGCCACCGGCGCGTTCCTTGTCCTGTCTGATGTGAATGCGGGGCAGCACTACAGCCGGCGACGTCTGCCGTGCTTCAGGCAAGTGTTTTGGAGGAACAGCTGGATTTTCAGAGCAGTCCGTGGTGGAGGATGTCACTTGTACCTGTCTGGCTTGGGAACCAGGCACGGCCGAGATGGCAGGGAGTGGAAATGTGCAGCAGGCAGGCTTACCAGGGTCTACGGCTTTTCGTTTGTCTTATTTTCAATCGTCTTCTCGCCATCTTTCGCAGCACTTGGGTTGGAGCACAGGGCTTCATTTGCAATTCAAGCCTGCAAACCCTGAAACCCAGAATGAAAATTCATCCTCCGGTATATGGCTTCAGTGCCGTGGGGAGGCTCTGGGCTCTGCACAGCCTCTTCTCTGCCTCCTCGTCACTAGTGTTCCCCCACCTTTGGCTGATGTTCCCCAGCCTCTGAGAAGAGTTGACCTCATTGTCATCTCCAGGTTCCCACATCTGGTTCTCGTTAGCAGAACCCAGGATGAAGGTCTTCAGCTCTCTCCCTTCCTTCCACCCCCAGGTGACCCAGGCAGGATTATGGGCGATTAGAAGACAGGCAACAGAGCAAGACTAGGTGGGGGAGGGACTGTTATAAATAGAAATACCATAAACTTATCAGCCTATCACTCGAGGTAAATTCTGGTTTTAATCTCTCAGACCTGTAAATATGACAACTCACGGGGCCCAGACGCTGTTAACTCTTTCTGAGCCCCAGGGATGCGTGCCCATCGCTGATGGGAAGTGGGATGCGGCAGAGCACCTGAAAATGGGACGGGGAGCAAGCTCCTGAGCTGAGAGGATGTCACCAGGAGGGACGAGCTGGCAGACCCACACCATCAGAGCAGGGGCAGGGAGGAGACGGCAGCACGGGAAGCACCTCCGTTTGGATGTAGTTCTTGTTTGGAGGTTTGGGGAAGGCAGAGAAAACCAGTCCAAACATTGAGATTCCTGACATTCTCACACGTACGGGGGCCTCTGCTCACCCAGCTCTGCTCATGAGGAGGGTGCTGCGGGTTTAACATCTTCTTGTTCTTCAGGCAAAGTTTACTTTTTGGGGATCTCCTCAACACTTTTGTGAGGGATCAGTTAGAAAGCAGAGTAGATGGAGGGGTGACATGGTGTGAGAGCAGGGTGGCAACACAGGGGCCAAGAGGAGGACAGGACAGAGGGACCTGGGAAGTTCGGGAGTTTCTTTGCAGCAGCACCAGCTGAAGGAGTTGTGAAATAGAAGTTTGTCCTGGAACAGTTTGCTCTGAGAAGCCTCCATGTTTGTACAAGGAGGTCAGAGTGTTAGAAGGGGCTGAATTACTTGTCCTGGTACCCTCCTGCCCTGGGATGTTCAGAGAACACTAATAAGCTGGTTTGCAAGACGGTGTTCTTTGGGCAGCTCTGCAGGTGCTTGCGGCACCTCTCCCAGCTTGCTGCTCTAGGTTGGATGGCAGAATTCATCCTGCTGAGCTCAGGACATCAGAGGGGTGACAAGAGCTCATGGCAGGGACGTAGACAGAAGATGCTCTGTGGGGATTGCTGCTGTAATTCCCAAAGTGAGAGGGCGAGCACTGGCAGCACGAGGCAGCTCAGAGCTTCCCTGGGCTCCTCCGTCTCTCTTTTGCTGGGATGAGATGTGGGAATCCATCTCGTGCGGAGCCGTGCGGGTGTTGAGCTTCCCAGGGTCCCTCCTTGGTGGCTTCCTGCTTCCTCCTAATCCCCACTTTGGAGGGGGAGGGAACATTGTTAGGGTCGTTTGGAGCTCGTGACTCTATGGAGGAGTATTAGCTTTTAATTAATCACCTAAGCTGGCTTTTGGTAAGAGCCCGGCCTGTGTGGAAGCTACAGGCGGTGGGACATTCCTTGTGCAGGTTTACCAGCGAGCCCCACTGCCCTGACATCCCTGTTTCGCCCTGGCTGGTGCAAATGCCTCTGTCCCCAATCAGAGGAAAGTCCTTTATTTTTAGTGGGCAGCCCCTTCCCACTGCACATGCGCAGCTGGACCCCTCCACGGCTGTTATCACACCTCAGCTCCACAGCAGCACGGCTGACGCACCTCCCGCGTCACGGTGTTTATCTCACCCTTCTCCTGGGTCTCAGCTGAGGGCTTCTGAAGGTGACTTCTAAGACAAGGTAGCAAAGAAATAGGAAAGCCCAGCTGTATATTGAGGGCCTCCTGTCCTTTCTGGATAGGTCTTGGACTCCTCTTCTACCATGTAGAAGCTCCTGGAGTTTGGAGGTGTGAGGGAGACCCACTGGGGTCAGACTTTTCTTGGGTGGGCTCAGTAGCTTGTGGAAAGGCAGGGACACTGGTAAAGTGGGTTTTTTGCTTCTTTGAAGCTGAGTCCCAACCTTGGAGCTTGGGATGAAGACAAGTTTTCTGATAGCTTTAGTGGTGGATGTTTGCCAAATGCATCACGTGGTTTATAGCACGGTCTCTTTGGCCGGGACCGTGGCAGCAGGGAGTGCTCACCCCTTGGCAGAAGGGTTTCAGCTGGTGTTAAGGGGTCACTGTGGCCAAGAAGTGGCTGTTGTAGAAGAGGGGCCTTGGTAGAGCTGCACGTGGTGAAATGTTGGGAGCAGGCTATAGCAGAGGTCCTTGGGGATGAGCGTGGTACCCAAGCACCCATGGTGCTGGCCATGGGTGAGCTCTTCAAGTCAACCTTAAATCGAAGCAGGACAATGGCATGGGTGCTACCACATCACTGCAACTTCAGGAGAGGCCATGGTTGTCACAAAGGACTACCCCTGTGCTGACCTGAGGTCTGCAACTATATAAGCAAGGTGCTGGCACAGCTCAGGACCTCTGGGCTCTGCCTGCTCTGCTGTCTTCTCACCACGATGCTAACCTGGCAGCAGCATCACAAGTCCTTGCTCCAGATGCATCTTTTCATAGCAAGAGTTCACATGACAAAGCACCACCACCTTCTCCCCCAAGTTCTCAGGCTTTGCAACGGAGGCTCATGGTGCACAAAGGGTTAGGTGTCTCGCAAGTGAATGGCTACCCAGGTTTTTTTCCCTCTAGCCAGGGTTACTAAGGGAGAGATCCCTCCATCCGCGCACACACCCTGTCCGTTTGGCAGAATTCCTAGCTGGATTTATTTCTGCCGATTTGCTTGTCTTGGTATGAAAGGGATTTGCAGAGGGGAGAGCTGCAATTGGCTGGGGGTGGGCTGAAACCCCCTGTTCTGGGTTTTTTTGCGGTTCAGCGGCTGACCTTTCCCTGGCGCGCACAGTCTGCGGGGGGAGGCGAGGGTCAGGGTCTTCTCCTGGGCAAGGGATGTCATGCTTTAACGTGGAGCCATGGGCTCTTTCAGGAAAGGCCATCTTCGTTATCTGAGCCTGGGGAGGTGGGGGGAGCTGGGCCTTCTCTTCCACTTTCTTGGCAGTGTCTTTGGCACCGAGGGCTGGCACCGACCCCAGAGGGCTGCAGACTCCCACTTCAGAGAGACAGATAAAGAAAGCACTTTCTGTCAACAAAACCCAGCCCAGCTTCCCCAGCACAGGAGAGCGGAGGAGGAGCTCTCTGGGAGAAAGGAGAGGGAAGTCCACCACTTGCCCGTGTAGGAGAGGAGAGGGAGGAGGGCTCCTACGGGGTTGGGAGCTGATCCAGAGCTGTCATGGCAGCAGCGGAGACATTCCAGTGCATTCTACAAAGCAGAAGGAAAGGTCCAAAGGGAAGGAAACCATCTTTCCCAGAGCACCCCCTGAGCCCACTCTTACAGCCCTGCTTCTGCAGGGGTTGCTCTCTCCTGCGGCTGCAAAGGGGAGCAACCATCAGCCCTGGCGAGGCCAGTGGCTCTGGCAGCTTTGCTGACAAAGCTGTTGCAGGCCAAGTCAGCGCCAAGTTGTTGGTGGTGGTTGGGCAAGACCTGGCTCTCATGCTCTGTGGAGCCATCTGTCTTGCATAGCTTGGGCTCAACCCCATGATCTCCCTTCTCCCACGTGTTCTGAGCCCGGCCCTGCAAAGCCCGTGTGTCCCACAGCCGGAGCGTGGCTTCCAAATTGTTGGAGACAATCCCCACCCATGTGTCCAACTTCGCAGGTAGCATCGCCACCCTGGCTTGTCCCATGCGCCCCATCTCTTTCTGGTTTTACACTGGGATGCCGAGGGGTATGGATGGATGGCAGCCCTCAAACTGAAGGATCTGCTGATCTTCTCAGATCAGTTTCTTGACTCTGGGAAAGTCTGGTGGTGTTTCTGACCTGCAAAGCAAGGGCCTTTCATGTTCCTCTCATGGCTCATGCTTTTACCTCCTCTCCCCTCGCAGGCCACGACATTAATGGAGCTCTGGAACCATCTAACATCGACACCAGCATCCTGGAAGAGTACATCAGCAAGGAGGACTCACCAGACATGTAAGTGCTTCCCTTGCTCCGCAGCAGGAACAGCGTTCACTGTTGTTTTCTGTGGAGAGATGAACAATTTCCAGCCCTACAATTTGAGGAAACATTTAGAAATCACTGTGCACCCTGGCTGCGCCTCTGTCCCTCCTGGAGTCCTCCTTTATTGCTCTTTGCTTCCTTACTCATTTCCAGTTCTTCCTCATGTCTCTTCCTGGCTTCTTGCCTTTGAATTTCTCCAGTCTCTTCTGTCCCCTCTCTTTCTGCTCCTGAGGGGACAGCAAGACTTTTCCTTAATTTGAGCAACGGGAAAGCAAACACTAGGAGCTCAGTGTGAAAGATTAAACCCCCAGCACGACGCAAGTGTGGAGAAGGGAAGGATCTCCCTGTGTGCACTGACATTGTCCAAGCAGGGGGAGCAGGCCCAGGTAGCACCCAAGGTGATGTGGGCCATGGGGTGGGAGCAGGATCACTGGGACTGATGGGACAAAGCACCTTCCCTATGCTAGTCTGCAAGCTGAAGCACGGTGAGCAGATCCTGCTGTCTTCACAAGCTTTGAGGTTGGTGTCCTGGGCACTTCTGGCCTTTTACAGTTCCAAAGGTGGATTTTACACCCTTGGGGTTGCATCGGTCCCACCAGCCCAGACCACTGACCTGCCTCCCTGTACGCTCCTGCTGGTGCCACCACAATGCTGCCTGTTTTGCTATTTTCTGGGTGTCCCAGAGCACCCGAGTGGCTCCGTCCCCATTGCTGCGTGGCTGGGGAGGGGAGGGGTGGGCAGAAAGCACCATCTACCTGTCCCTCTGTTGAGGTTGTCCCCTTCTCTCCCTCAGCTGTTTCCCCGACATCCCCGCTTCAGCCAGCTATGCACACCCCCAGCCCTCCAGCTCAACCTCCATCAACGCGCCTCTTGCCAGCTCCATCGCCAATGTGACCAACCCCGCTTCCAGCGGTTCCCTCCACCTTCCTCCCCCGGGCAGCCAGATCCCAATCCGGCATGGTCCTCTTCTGGCCAACCCTTGCGGACCCGGCTACGGTGCTCACCTCAACTGCAATAACAACAATGGCATGGTGGTGCCCAAGGGCTACCTTGGCGGCCACTGCCTAAACAACGTGGTCCCTCCAATCAAATCAGAGCCCAAGGCCTCCTACGCACCTGGGTAAGTGGGGTTGGGGTGGCAGAACAAGAGCAAATGGTGGGACAAGTGCTTCTCCAGGCTGGTGGGACCTGGAGGGTTGGTGTAGTTTGGCCCACAGTGCCCTAACTGATGGCAGCATCGGTCTGTATCAAGCCCTTGCTTCGCAGAGAGCTGCTTTTTTTGACAAGTGTAGGTCCTGAAGTTTCCTGAAAGGTTGTTTGGTAGATCTTGTCTGTCTGCATTGAGTTGGAGAGGATCCAAGGAGCATTCCCTGTGTCTGCAGACTATGGCGGTGCTGTTGGCTCTGGGTGACCAGGATATCTATGCTGCACATCTACAAGTGTGTCATGGGAGAATATTATAGCACTGTATTTTTTTTTAAGAAGGAAGAGACACAGAATAGATTTGAACAAGACAAAATTCGCTCTCCAGGATTTTCCCATGACTATCCCAGGAGAAGTTCTTAACTAAATTGGGCAGAGACATGTACTTCTCTTGGCCTGATGTTGTAGATACTCCACTCAAGTGAAGAAAAAGGTGGCATCTGATCTGGACATGTACTCCTTTGCAACGAGCTCTAGATGTGGACCTGGTGAAGGGGGAGGAAGATGGCCAAGTTTTAGTGCTGCTGGTGAACTCAGCTGGACAATTCATCCTGGGAGGAGAAAAGATGGGGTTCTGTCTTGCTGGGATGGCCTTGCCCAGAACAGTTAGGAAGAGAATGGCCTTAGCAGGCTGGGAGAGTGCAGCGATATGGCATCTGCTGTCTGCAGTGGCCAAAGGGCCAGACAGAAACTGTGTCAGTAGAGAACAGTTTGGCAGCCACAGCATGCTGAGGGGACATGGCCCTACTGTGGTGTCTGGGGTAGGAGCCAGCATGTCTGGAACTTTACTGCCTGGAGACCCAAAGGGGAGAACGTGTCTCATCTCTTCCTCTTCATGCACCTCACTGCTCCACGCTGCTCTCCCCCAGTCACAAGGAAGTGAAACAAGATGATCCGAAGCTGGACAGATGAAAAATCGAAGCGTGCAGCAGCATATTGATCACCAGGAGGCCCCGGCGGTTGGCCATAGTAATACGAGGAGCTGTGCCATGGTCCAACACATCCCAGCAGCAGAGGTGATGGGTGGCCCCGATGCTCTCTCTGCACAGCCAATCTCTGCACTTTCTCCAGTGGAGATGGTGGATGTAAGGGACAAGGGGGTCAGGATGGCACCAGGGCTGCTCATCTCTGCAAGCCCCTGTCTGGCTTTTCTCCCTCTGCCTTGTGCCCTCTAGTGTTACCAGCAAGTACGGCCTGGCGATACCAGATCTGGAAGCCTCCAGCACACTGGACCAATCATTCAGCCATAATGCAGCTCCGTTGGGATGACTTTGGCCCTTTGGATGAACTTGGAAAGATCTTCTAGGAAGAGAAAAGCTAAACAAAATCTGCCCTTATTTTATTCCCAGACCAGGGAGTTCTCCCTTGCTGTGTACCCGGAAAGCTGCATGCAACTTAGGAGCAACCGTGCCCAAAAGCTTGATGTGATGCCTTGTCATGTCCCTTTCTTCTGCATGTATCTGGCGTTCTCCAGGGTCTGAGAGGTCACGAGCAAGGATCATATCTTGCTATTAGAGTTGGAGACCTCAGTCTGGATGTAGATGAACTGGGTCAGCTTTGATGGCAGCGTTTCTTCAGCATCCCAGAATGACTCTTGCCCATTGTACTAGGCCTTCCCCAGAGGAGCAATGTCTCACGCATTGGACATCAACAAACCCTTCCCTTGGACTGCGCACATCCATGCTACCTCCCTATGTGAATTCTGCAGTGTCCACCTTTCTGCTCCAAGGCCTTTTCCAGCCTCCAGGATTCCCTGAATTGTCCCAGGCCCTTTTGTTGTTGTCTAAAACTTGGCTTGCTAAGTCACAAATCCTGATAAATTCGCAGGAAATATAGTATGAACTCATAGCCAACATGGCAAAGAGACTGGAAATAGGGCTGGTAGTAGATGCTCCAGACCAAGCATGGGAGTGGTGGAAAGATGCTACAAGTGAAGGTGGAGGATGAGGGAAGTATGGTGAGAGCTGTTTGTTGGCATTACCCTACATCATTCCTCTCCAGCTGTGTACCACTTACCATGGAGAACCCATTTACTGGGTCTTGGGCTCCTCTGGTGCAGGAAAGGCCTGGTGGGTGTCCTGGTTCGCGGCTGTAGCTGTGGGTGCCATCAGGAGCAGAGTTTGAGAGGTATGCACGTGGTGTACTGCACCTTTCCTCCCCACAGCCTTAGGTCCTCGTTGGCTTTTTGAGCAGCTTTCGTCCAAGAAGCACTGGTTTGTCTGGGATTATTTTGCAGCCACAAAGCTGATGGTGTAAGATGGGGGAATAGAAAAGGATCCCCACTGAAAATCCACTTGTGATGAGGAATGAGGTGTCAGGAGATGGGGAAGAAAACAGCCGTGTTTGTCTTGGATGGAGCAGACTTTGCCGAGGTGCTGGGCTGCTGAAACCCTCTGGGGCTTGCTGAGGTTGCGTGTCACCAGCGATGGAGAAGATGTGAATGGACAGACAAGATATCTCTCTGTCAAAGATGTCCACAGGTCAGAGCATTCTGCAGACATTAAGGTGAAATGAGCCTTTCTCTAGAGCCCAGACAACGGCTGCTCCTGCCACCAGAACCACCATCTCCCTGCCCATCTCTGCTGCAGCTTTGACTTGCAATGCCCATGGCTTAGTCTAACTGGGAACAGGGCCTCAACTTTTTCTGTGCATTTGATCTCCGAAATGTTGCTAAAGAAAAAACAGCATCTGAGACAGGCAAGCCTTTTACTTATACATCAGCATGGTAGAAATTCTACCCTCGCCTGCTGAAGATGTGTGAGGCTGAAGCTTCTGCTGCAGTGGGATACATGTTGAGGAGGGGCTGCAGGAAGAAAAAAGAAAAATTGGTTCAAGTGAATTTCCAAGGAGGTGCTTTGGAAATGGCTGAAGAGCCCAGCTGCCTGGAGTCTGTGCTGGCTTGAGATAAAATAAAGAAGGATTCAGGAGCTAACCGGCTGCCTGCAGTGCATCTGCGCTGCCACCGCATGTGACAGGGCTGGTCCCCAGCCCTGCCATCCCTGAGCCGTGGGTGTGCTGGAGAAGGCATCTGAGAGCTCCCCCTTTTTATTTGGTTGCATTTCACAGTCAGGGCCAAATCCTGCTCCTGGTCACATTGGAGTAGAGCCAGGGTGATACAGCCAGCAGCTGTGGTGGTGCTCAGGTTCGTACAGGTCACAAGGCAGAAACCATCCCATGGGCTTCCGAGCCTTCACTTTGGTGCATCAGATCCCAAGTCCCATCCCAGCTCCCTGAGCCTCCCATTTACCCATGCTGAAGCACACGGTCTTCTGGGGAATGGATAAATTTCTATTATTTGGTTTCTTTCAACTGGAGGTCTAGTTGGTGGGTCAAGAAAATGGTTGTCCCTGCTCCTGAGGTCCAGGGAAGCACTGTGGGGAGCGGTGGCAGCTATGGCAGTCCCAGGCTTGTCAGCTGGAGATGCTTGGGGTGTCAGGGAATCTGCTGTGGGTGCAGCTGGGATTTCCAACTAGAGCCTGGATGGTGCTTTGATCAAACTGGACCTATCGGTTGAGCTGGACCTTCTCTTCTCTTTCCCCATTGCTCTGCAGCACTTTACCTGACTCTCCCCCTGACTCTGGATCAGAAGCCTACTCTCCTCAGCAGGTGAATGGTAAGTACTTAAAAGAGAGAGAGGGGTGTGGAAAAAAAATAATAATCCAAACCCCAAACCCAACATCCTCCCCCTCTTTGTTCTGTGAAAGTGGTTGGCTCTGAAATCTTTATCAGACGGGAGAAAACAGGCGGCTGCAATACGTGGGGAGATTATCAGTTAGTAAATATCCCTAGACTTTCGCCTATTGTTCTGCTGCTAGTCTTTGCAAGGGGGGAGAGCGAGCGAGTGAGGGAGCAGGAGAGAAGGCAAGGTGGGAATCCACTTGCACGGGGAGAGCTCGGTGGTGTGGCTTGTCCCCGGGCAGGGTGGGATGTGGAGCCTGCGAGCCTCCTTGTCCTGCCCTCCGCCACGGGTGAGCGAAAGGCAAGGAGTGTGAGCGCGTCCCTGAGATGGAGCCCGGCTCGGGGAGACAGACATGAACCCGCCGTTCAGCAGTAAGTTCCTTCCCAGCCCTTCCCTCCCCTCCAGTGGGGCCAGCAGATCCTGGGGGTCTTCTACTCCCCCTGCAAAGGGCAGAGAGAGCTGTCCCCCCCCAGGTTTAGGCAGGGTCACTGCCAGGCCCTTCTGGCTCCCGTGGGGAAGCCACGGAGTGTTATTTGGTTCATCTGGTGACCTTCACTCCTCTTTGGTGGAAGAAACTCCTTGGTGAGGAAGGAAGGTTGCTTCTGGTCTCCCTTCCCCCTCGGCAGCAGCACCCTCTTCTCCAGGCTCCAGCCCAGTCCCCACCAGGAACAGCGCCTGCTTTTTTTTTTTTTTTTTTTTTTTTTGATGGAAGAGGTCAAGAGTTCTGTTTATCTTGCTAAAAAAAATCCCTGGAATTCCTCCTGGCCGTTCCTTAAATATAACAAAGAGGCCGGGTTGCTCACCACGGGGAGAGCTGCTTTGACGTGCTGGCAGAGCAGGAGCACCTCTGCTCAGGGAGGAGAGGAAGCTCCAGAGAGCACCCTCAAACCAGCTCCTTCCTCGCCAAGGGAAGGATCAGATTCCCGGGCTTGGTTTTCTCCCTGGAGCTGGGAGAACAGAGCATGAGTCCTGCATTTGGAAAATGCATCAGCCCCTGTCCACATCCTGGTTAGAAGCTTACGGAAATTACAATGTGCTGTGGACACGGTGATGATGCAGTGTCTGCTGCGAGGGCATGTCCTCGGACACTCACGCATGGAATTGTTCCTTGAAAGCTGCACAAGACCTCCCAGTTTGTACGCGAGCCACCAGGGCCAAGGCTGACCATGCTGCAGGGTCAGGATATTCACTTAAAATGTTTCAAAGATGGATTTCTTGTGGTGTTTCACAGAGGAGGATGTGAGACTCCTCTCCCAGCCCCGAAGCGGCTGTCCTTCTGTGCAGGCTTGGCCTCCGAGGGTGGTTCTGTGGCTGTTGGAAGCTGTATCCATCAGCTGGGCTGGGCGGTGCCGAAGCTGCCTGGCCGGTTGGGTTGTTGAGCTGTGCTAGTCTTTGCTCCAAGTTATGTGGGTGGAAGTTGGGCGCTTGTCGGGATGGCAGGAGCAGAGCTGGGTAAGGGGGATGTCATGCCTGGTAGCATCACCACCCAGCTGAAAAGCAGAGGGATATTCTCACCCACTGTCAGCCCTGGCCATTGCATGAAAGCAAGGCTGCTCTTCGGTCCTGATCTCCAAACTCCTGAAGGTTGCAGACCTCCCCTCTTCCCTGGAACTCTAGTGCTTGGCTAGGCTGTCCTTGAGACAGCTCCAGAAGGCAGGCTGGCCTGGGAGCACGGGTAGAGGAATCCAGTTTGATATGTGCTGCAAAAGGGCACCGCGAGATCTTGGCGGGTAGCAGAAAGCCTTTGAAGGGAGCAGAATGGCTGAACGAGTGGAAGTGGCCCTGCCCCAGCAGCCTTCAGCAGGAGGGCTCAGCGTAAATACATTTCACTTCCAGCCCTTGCAGCGGGAGGAGTTTTCTGATTCCCGATCAAGTGCTTTGGCCTCATTACTCAACCACTAACTGGTTGTTAGGAGACCAAAGTCCACCCAGCCCAGTGTCTGGCTCAAGGCTTGCTGGTGGACCCAGCAGGTATCTTCCCTGCTGTCCCCCTTCCACGTCCCCATAGTCTCTAACAGGCTTGGCCAGTCCTGGGATGTGTTTCCTCCCTCCTGCTGGTGCTTGGCTTCATCAGATGTCCACGGCGGGATGAAAAGAAGCTTTGTCTTGCACTTAAAACACCTGCAAAGTCACTGTCCCTTCCCGCCTTTTAGTTCCCTTAAAGCCCAGGGCCCCAAATGCCCCAGGAGTCAGCCCCTCGTTTCTTCAGGGACCTTGGTGTACTCTGTGGGGACACCTGAACATACAAGCTAAGGCAGACACACACTGGGCAAAGGCTGTGGAAACAGAGGAGCTTTGTCCTGGTGAAGAAAAGGTGGGTGAAGGCTTGTTTTGTGGGGCTGGGGACCAGGCTGCGCGTTTCCCACAGGCGGGGAAAAGCCAGCGAAGAGCTCCTGTTCAGAGGCAGTGGCTCAGCTGCACGTTTCCTCACTGCCTGGGCCTTTCAGTTCCAGTTTCTCTTAGGTGATGTGCTTCAACTGGGCATCAGCACCATTTTGACCAAACCCATCTGTCTGAGCGTGATTTGTCAGCCCAGAGTTGGTGAGCTGGATTCTGGGGAGGTCTCAGGAGGGTAATGTGAATTTAGCTGATCTTTTTGCTGTTGTTTAAAGGACCATGCTGGTAATCTCCTTAGCAAGCACAGGCTTTTGGAGTGGAGCTGAGGTCTGGTTTAGTGCTAGGATGGGAAGGAAGGACTTCCATGCAGGAGAAATGTTGAACTTCCACATGAGGCTTCTGTTACCCGCTTCTCCTGGAGCGGCCTGTTAATTCCTCAAATTCCTACTCATCTACATCTAGGATGTTCACTCACATTTTCCTGGGAGACTTTCATGGGAAAATTTGTAAATTCTTTTCAGGTCGTATTTTTCTCAGCATGATGTTGTCAGCGTGCATTGTTCTGAAAAGTTCATCTCACATGTAAATTCTTGAGTATTGAGATTTTTCTGTGCACAGATTTTCTTGCGTAGATCTGCTCACAGTCTTTGCCGGCTTATTTCTCATGTGTCTTGCACTGAATTTGGAGATTGTTCTTTTAGTTTTCCTGTATTTTTTCACTGCATTTCTTCACTCTCAGAATCTGGCTGTGGAAGGGTTTGATTTTGCTAGAGAAGCTTGTTCTAGGTGAAAAGCTTCTTTCCTTTATAGTTTCTTTCTCCTCTTTACAGCTTCTGCAGTGAGGATGGGATAGCTGGCATGAGAGATCACTGCAGTTCACTAGATTCAGATCTTTGCCTTCCACTTGCTCATGGCACAAGCTCACTCTTTTTTAGGGTGCATTAAAACATAACAATAAGCTGTTGTAATGATGCCAACGCTGACTGTTCCCAGAAAGTTTGAGTAGGCCCATAATCCTGTTGTTATGGCTGAGTTCTGATGAGAGTGACGTTAAAACTTCACTGGTGTGGTCACTAGTATGACAGGTCCTTCCGTGCTGTAGGCAATGTCATACAAACACCTGAGTTCAGAGAAGACAGAAGTCATGTCCTGCTCCATCTGGGATATGCACTGAGCCTGTTCCAGGTCTTGCCAGCACACCAACTTCCTCGCCAATGTGTGTGTTTTTCTTTCGTAAAATTATTCATAATATTTTATATTACTTGGTTAAATCACTAATTTCTAGTCATTCTCGAGGCATGTTGGGTGAGATTCAGCCATGCTGCTTTACTTTACATACTTTACTTTTTGCTCTTGGCCCCCAGAGGTGTTTTGGTTTGAGTTAAAGCCCTCAGCTGAGCACTGGCATTGCTGTGTGTTGGGCTTGTGGCTAGATGGAGTCCTGAGCAGCTGCAGAAAGGGAGATGGATTTGCATGCCCCTCCACAAACCAAGCTTTTATTTTGATGGTGATATAGTCAAATTGACCCTAATCATGGCATGGCTTCAGTATCCAATTCCGAATAGAGGAGGAGAAAGGTAGGATCCCATTTGAATGTCCCTTTTTGTTTATTTAAATGTAGAGATCAAAGTCTCCTTCTGGTTTAAATTTTAAAAAACCAAGCAGGTGCCCCCACAGGAACCCTTACTGGCATTCAGGTCATTCAGTGCTCTCTTCTTTTTCCCAAGCCTGTCTCTGCTCCTGTTGGAACAGAACACAGCAAGTGTCCTTGCACGGTCATCCTCTAACACAGTGAGAAGCCTTTCTTGGTGGCTCTGGCCCAAGCTGGGTGTGGGCATCCTTGGGACATCTCTCTGCTGGGACTGTGGTGGAGACCAGGCAGCGCACTGAGCTGGGACCCCAAGCTCTCAGCTGACTGGTGCTCTGTGGGGTGAATCCCACCCGTGGCTCCTCAAGGCTCTCTCAGTGGTTGAGAGTCTGGTTTTTGGGCAGGGTGTTGTAGCCCACCACTATGAAGAGCTCTGGCATCATGAAGTGGATCTTCTTTGCCACAGGAGCATACTGCTGGGCACTTTCCTTGGGCAACCATGCCCAGAATCAGTAAAATTAGGCAAAGTTCAGGCGCTTTCTCTCCAGCTCTGCATTTCCAGGCACAGGCTTCAGACTCTGTTACTGACTGTTGGACCTTTTCCCCCCGCTGTGCTTTCTGGGCCCATGCAGTTCCTTGGTGCTCCAGGAATATTGTGGTGGATGGACTTTCTATTTGAAGGGAAATACGGAGCTAACACAAAAGCTGCTTGGGAATTCCTAAAGACATGCTATCCCCGCAGAGCATCCATGTGAGATGCCTAGGTTTAGCAAATATTGGAAAAGTCTGTGGGAATCTCATTGTCCCTCAGCCTGAGGATCTGAGTGCTCTTTGAGTTTTGGTTCTTTCTGCTTCAAGATGAGCCTTGCCTGTTTTCCCTGTGCTTGCCCCTTCCAGTCTCACCTCTCCTCAGAAGATGTACAGTACAAGACACCTGGTTTCGTAGTGTTGCATGTCCCTTTATCAGCTGGCCAGCCAGGACCCTGTTGTGTCCTTGCTCTGTAGATGCCACTTGGACAAACTGCGTCTGAAGTTGGCAGCCACGGCTGCTGACATGAGAAAGGAAGCCCTGCTTGGGTTCTCACGCTGGGGAACCTTGGAGGTGCCTGGGGGATACTGAGGCCATTAAGGAACCAGGGAGGAGAAGTCACTGCAGGGCAAGGTGGCCATTGCAAGGCAGACAGGGTGGCCAAGGGGACATGGCCGTGGTGAAGCTGGGAAAAAGAAGCGGGGAGGTGTGGGTTCATGAAGATAACCAGGACTGGGATGATTCAGGGGATGGGAGTGCTGTATCTGTGCTGGACCTGGGCATAGGACATGCTGCATGGCTCTACCTGGTGGTCTAACAGCAATTATTCTTTCTCTTTTTCAAGATTCTCACCTCCTCCGGACCATGACCCCCGAAAACATGTGCCACATGACTCCCCCATCTCGCCTGGAGCACCCTCCTCCTCCACCACCTCCACCTCCACCCCCCCACCTCCAGGGTCCCCCGCCGCCCCCCCCTCACCCGCACCAGCAGCAGCACAACCCTCACTACCCCGGCCTGCAGCGGGACATGTACATGAAGGCTGAGCCCTTGATGCCACCGTACAGCATCGGGCAGGGCATGGCGCCTGCCGACCTCCACCATGCCCAGCAGTCGCAGATGCTGCACCAGCTACTCCAGCAACACGGAGCAGAGTAAGGCCTCAGGGCACTGGGGCTTTTCAGCATTATTTGGGTGATTTGGGGAAGCGGGGGAGATGAAGCGGATGGGAGCCAGGGGTTTGCAGAACGCGTAAGCAAAATGACTGGCTTTAACTACAAGTTAAGGAGCGTGCCCTGGTGCGGTGGGAGCGAGCTGGGGAGGCATCGAGGTGGAGATGGCAGGGGTTTGCAGCGCACGGCTCAGAGTTGGGTGGTGGGGACAGACAAGAGGAAAGCAAAGATGCGGCTCGGTGCTCGGGTGGCGTGGGTGGGCAGAGCCTGGTGGGAGAAGACGGTGGTAGTGCTGAAAGAGCTTGTGGCTCCCTGAACCAAGGGTTTGGTTTTAATGTGAGATCTCAGCTTTTACCCTGGTCACGGCTGTTACCTCCCCACCTCTTGCTTTCCTGCTCAGCCTTTGCTTTCCCACGGGTCTCCGCAGCCTCCCGGTGCACCCTGCCAAGAAGCGGAAACACTCCGAGTCACCCCCCAACACTCTCAATGCACAGATGCTCAATGGGCTGATAAAGCAGGAGCCAGGTATGGGGTCCATGCCACTCAACCCTGACAGAGTCCAAACACCTCCCTGGCATCAGCCGGGAGCACTCTCACCAGGTATGTGGTTTTTCCCCACCCCGGCTCCCCTTAATCCCCCTAGCATGCAAACCTCTGCTGCCAGCCCGGGCACTCCGCTGGGCAAGGGTGTTTGGGAACCTCAGGGTGCCAACCCATGGGGCTCCCAACCCTGGTTGGGTCCCCAGGAGGGGAGAGCAGGGTTGTGGGTTCATCATGGCCCAGATCTTGTGCCCGTGGTGGTGCCCCGGCAAGATTCAGGCTGGCCTCACAGGCAATGCCAGTCGCTTCCTTGTGCTCTTACCTAGCTGAACCCTCTGTCAGAGTGATTAAAATTGGTATTTTCCCCCCACCTCAGGCCTGATTCAAGATAACGACAGCTTGAATGGCTCCTACTTGGATCCCAACTACCAGTCTATAAAGTGGCAGCCACATCAACAGAACAAGTGGGCAACTCTGTATGATGCTAACTACAAAGAACTGTGAGTAATTCATCCACCTTTGGGGAAAGTCAGATTCACCTTCCGTGTATCGGTGACAAGGGACTGGGGTTGGGGCCATCGTACTCACAAGATGGGACAAGGATTGTCCTGAGCTCCCCCCCATCCTCTCCTATGACCTGCTGATCTCTGCTTGCTTGTGCTGTGGTGGAGATATTCTCTCCACTGTACTTTTGCCATTGAGAAAGTGAATTCTCTGCACTTCTGCAGGGCTGATGGAGGATTAAGAAGTGGGGCTGGCTCTATAGGAGCCAGGAGTAGGCATCTCAGCAGCTTTGGTGGCAGTTCAGCAGCCACTCAGACCTCGGTCTGCTGTAGAGGGTTGTATTGGCAAATAGAGCATTGCCCAGAGCATGGTTTGGACCAGCAGTGCCCTTTCCTCCTGTCCAGGCTTACCAAAGTGCTGGATTTTAAAATAAGCATTAGGATTTCCTAGACAATGCATAGCATGGATGACTGGAGGTCGTCTAGAGCCACTTGAACACAGCTTGAGAGCAGCATAGAAAGGAGCCTGAGGAGGAGTGGGAGTGGTTGATGGGCAGAGGTGGAAAGGAGGAGAGAAAGAAAAGAAGAGGGAGGGGGTTGAACAAATTTGGGAAGCCAGGAGGGGTAGCAAGGTTGTAGAGGGGCAAGGGGGGTGGGTAGAGACGAAAGCTGGGGTGGCTGAGGCAGGTGGAGGATGCAGAGAGCAGCTGGGTGGGAAGGACTGGTGGGGCTGTGTGGGGCTGGGAGCAGAGGGGAGAGGCTGGGGCAGAGGAGGGTGGAGGCAGTGAATGGACAAGCTGCACAGGGAAAGACGAGTGCTCGGGAAACTGCTCTGGATCCTCCCTGCATTCCTCGGAGGTGACAGAGAGCTGGCAAGCAGCAGGCTGGGTTCCAGGAACTGCTCTCTGAGCAAATGAACCCCCCCCGGCCCCGTTCCCCTCCTGCTCTTTCTGCACAGCTGGTGGCTGGTGTAGGTCCCCTCAGGGGACACGGAGGAGGGGGTGCTCTGTTGTCCATGACACCATTTAACCCAAGACTATTATCACACCTTGCCCGGATGGTGCTCAGGATGGGAGCCAAGGACCTCAGGCGAGGCCAGTCCTGGAGGCAGAGGAAGATCTGCCAGATAGAAAACTGCCTGTGAGCCAATAAGATGTGCTCGCAGCCCAGAAACCACCCGTGCCCTGGGCTGCAGGCAGAGCAGGGGGGGCATCAGGGCCAGGGAGGGGATTCTCCCCCTCTGCTCCGCTCTGGTGAGACCCCCCTGCAGTGCTGGGTCCAGCTCGGGGGCCCCCAACAGCAGAAGGACACGGAGCTGCTCAAGTGGGGCCAGAGGAGGCCATGAAGATGCTGGGGGGGCTGGAGCAGCTCCCCTGGGGGGCCGGGCTGAGAGAGTTGGGGGGGTTCAGCCTGGAGAAGAGAAGGCTCCGGGGAGACCTTCGAGCGGCCTCCCAGGGCTTAAAGGGGGGATGGGAAAGGTGGGGAGGGACTCTGGATCAGGGGGTGGGGATAGGATGAGGGGTGACAGTTTTAAACTGAAAGAGGGGAGATTTAGATGATATATTAGGAAGAAATTTTTCCCTGTGCGGGGGGTGAGGCGCTGGCCCAGGGTGCCCAGAGAAGCTGTGGCTGCCCCCTCCCTGGAAGGGTTCCAGGCCAGGTTGGACGGGGCTGGGAGCACCCTGGGCTGGGGGGAAGGTGTCCCTGCCCATGGCAGGGGGAGTGGAACCAGATGATCTTTGAGGTCCCTTCCAACCCAAACCGTTCTAGGGCTCTATGATCTGTGATGTGCAGGAAAGCTGCCGCTGCAAGCCCCAGCCCCGCTACACACAGATCTGCTCAGCCAGCCCCAGTCCTTGTACCATCTTTAGTGCAGACCTGGTGGTGAGTGGGGCATGCTCTGGGTTGTTTCCCTGAGGAGAAGGAGCTGCTGGAGTTGGTTATTTCTTTGGTGACATCCTGTTATTTGAAAAGACTGTTTGTGACTGTTTCCCCAACCACAGCAGGAGAGGAGTAATCTGGGGAGGTGATTACTTCCGTTTTACTAAACTGTTTCCATAAAGGAAACATCTCCCACCTTCAGGTGGAATATCAGCTACTTCTGGGAACTTGTGAGCTGCTCTGAAGTCCAGTCCTGTGGCCCTGCCCCTGCTCTCCACCGTTTTCTTTTCTGTAGACTAGGGGATGGGGGGAAGGTGACCATCTCTTGTTGAGCACGCACACACTACAGTCCCCAATTCCTGCCTTCCTGCACAGGGGTGTTTGAATTCAGCTCCCACCTCCTCTGAATGCTGCCTGGACATGTCATCCCCATCATTTGGTTTTCAACCAGGGCCTGGGTGTCACTGGGCGGTTGTGACGCTGCTGTTTTCCTACCTGACAAAGTCACCTTCGGCTTTTTCTGCTGTTCTCGCTTCTCCCAGAGTGTTTTTGTGCCAGTACTGCCTCCAACTGTGAGACTCAGTATCTTTACCCCGTGTCAAAGGGTTTCTGAGAAGTGGAGGTGCCAAGAGAAGTGAACTCCTCTTCTCTAACTCGAGCAATGCTTGGTCATAACCTGTCAGTCCCTGGAGTGGCTTCTCTTCCACCATCAATCTCCGCAGGGCTTTCACTATGTGGCAGAAGATCAAATGCACCTTGTGTAGTCAGCAGGGTCCAAAGAGCTCTGCACATCGTAGCAGCAGACCTGCCGTGTGGCCTCGGTTTCTCTGACATAATGAGTCCCCCTTCTCCTTCCATCTCACTGTTTACCTGCGCTGGGTAAACGGTTTCTCATCTGAAGCACGTCACAACTCTTTCAGCTTTGTCACAGACCGTTTGCAGGTGTTACAGTCCCTGTTCCAGAGATTTGCCATGCACCCCCGGGTGTCATACAGGCAGACCGGCAAACAGCGCAATATTTTCTGCTGGCCACAGAGAACTTGCTGGAGTGCTGCAAACCACAGCTTTGAACCTCTGCAAACCCAGCCCTGCTCCACCATGTTCTTTGGATCTGTGCTTGGAATCACTTGCCTAATACCTGCTTTTAGGATTTAGGGTGAAAGCCAGAGCAAACCTACTTCTGCGGCATGTAGGTCATCGTCCCATTGTGTAATGAATAAATTCCTTTTAACTGACTTCATGTAGATTTTAGGAGCCCACGTGCAGTTTGTTGTGGTGCTGGATTTGACCAGAATTAAGGGTTAAGGTCAAGGGTTGATTGATTAATTTTTAGTTACACACTACCTCAGTGGACTCTTCCTTCTTTGTGGTGGGTTCGAGGCCAGGTAGCTCTAGGAGACCCTGTGCAAGCTGAACCTACATGTCTTTCTAAATGGAAGATCACTTAGTTCTCCTGGGGCAGCACTGCACCAGAACAGATCTATGAGAAACACCAAAAGAGCGCTCTTCCCTTCCTCCTTCTATAATGGTATTTTTTAGGTTGACTAATGTCATGCTTTAGCAGGCAGGAGTCTTCTCCTTCCTTTCTCCCTTTTGGGTATATTCAGCAAATGAACAGGCATGTGTGTCTCTTCGAGATCCACGAGTACCTCCACAATTTATTTTCCTCTGAGATCATAAAGCAAGGACCAGCTGTTCCCAGTCTGTCTTCTGGTGGAGGCTCTCCTCCAGTTTGTATGTGCTGTTAGAGTTTCTGGCCCCTAGAGGGAACATATTTGTTCCCCTGTGATCCAGGTGCTAACGACCTAGTCACAGCCCCAGGAATTTGAATCATCTGAATCATCTGATTTTTCCCACTCTTGTTCTTAAGAAAAGAGACCAGGAAGGTGGGTGAAGGAGGGACACCTTAGGAAGCTGTTCAGGTTCTTACCCCAGCATGGTAGTCAAGAGCTCATCCATGTTTTAATAGCACTTGTTGCACACAAAGACCAGCTCTGTGCCCTGGAGTGTGCAGAAGATTGACTCAAAAGCCATCCCTGCAGGTCCACCCGGCTACGTGCAAGGAAGAAGAACCCGTACCCAGCCTGCAGCATTTCCACGGAGCAGGGCAAGTGCTCGCAGCCTCCGTGGAGGGAATCGTTCAGCCTGGTAGCGCTTCCTCCTGTTCTGCCACAGAGGAAGCTGGTCCAGTGGTTACTGCTGCATGGGAGAGATCCAGCTCTGCTTCTGCATCTAGGAGTGACGCTTTCTATTGGGCTGGTGGAATAATTGCTTTGTCAGTACTTTATTTAATATCTTTTTGAACTTATACAAGATAGTTCATGCCGGTGCCTGTGCATTTATGTAATGTTCTGTGCTAAGTATAATCTTACAGGGCAAAAAAAATACATTTAAATGATATTCCGTGTTCTCCTCCTCTTGCACACACAAACTTGGGTCCCTTAGTATAGGACCATAGAATCATTTAGGTTGGAAAAGACCCTTAAGATCATCAAGTCCATTAGTAACCATCGTGGAAAGTTTTTTATTCCTCTCAAGAGTTTCCTGCTATGATTTGTGATGATCAAGAGCCCTGTGAGAATTTGTTCCAGCTTGTATCAGCATCATTCAAGCCCATTTAACAGCTCTCTCTTCTTATGCAGTGAGTGTAGCTGTCACATCAGATCATATTTGTAGCTTGTGTCTGTGAATATGTGGAAAATTTCATCTCTGTTCAGTCATTTTCCTGGCAGAAAGCTAGAGTAGGGGCCCTTCAACCATTTCTCCTTTTCTGCTGTTCTGGGATGTATCTTGGAGCCAGGCTCCTTCTCAGCCATTGCTGCGGTTTGATGAGATGAGGACAGAATAAGGGGGACCTGAACTCATTCTGTAGTTCCTAAGTCACCTTTTCTGCCTTCTAAAAGATCTGTACAGTGAATTTTGTTGTGTGAATGTCAACAGATTCCCTGTCGCCAGGCAGGCGTGGAGAAGTGGAGCAGCCTTGCAGCAGCCCTCTGCCAGGAGAAGAGCAAAGGGGAGCCAGGCTCACATGAACTACACGGGTTTAGTTTTAACCCAGACTTCCTAGAAGTAGGCTGGATTAAGGAAATGGAGGGAAGGAAGGCAGGCTTGCTGCATGGATTCGGGTGGAGGTGCCTGGAAATCTGTCTTGGCTTGTGTCTGGGGCTTTGCTTATAGTGAGCTGAGGAATCTGTGTTGGTTGAGAAAGACTGAAGTCTCTGGATTAGTTTTATTGATAATATGTTTCTTTTTGGCCTTTTGCACTGGTTTTGTGGTTTCAGACTCACTGAACCTTCAAAAGGGTTAGCTGGTTTCCAGCAGCGGTGCCGAAGAGGCCTGGAACCGGGCAGCTCACTAATTTACTCCTGGGAGCAGGAGTAATTCATCTCCCTGACAGCGTGCTCTGATAAATGCCAGCAGGCTCCCTCCTCCCTCTCCCCGTTTGTTTACAGTTTGAGGTAAGGCAGCTGGCGAAGGGTAGTGCAGCGCTCGACAGAAACATTGCCACGCTCTGACCCGCGGAACTGGGCTGGTGCCGCTCTCTTCCCATCAAGCAAACTGGTGCTCTCCCTGGGCTCTCCCCTGAAGTTCAGGTCTGTGGGCTAAACCCGAGCTTTCAGGCTTGCACTCCTTGCTTGGAAGAAGCGTCCTTATAAACGGCACCAAACCTGGCCTTGAGGCAGATCTTGGAGCTCACCAAGGGGATGGAGACCGGTGTGATGTGGTCCAGTCCTGCTGGGTGCGTTCTGGGTCTGGTGACACGGTGTGTTGGCCAGTTAATTAGCCAGCTTGGCTAATCCTAGGGTGGTGGATCACTGGGGTCTTGCTCTCCCGTGCTGCGAGTGTATCTTGGGCAGTTGAAGGGACCAGGTACAGTGCTGAGCCATGGATGCACTGGTGGGGTTGTGTCAGCTGGGTGAGACAGCAGCATCACACTGCTCAACTGGAGGTTCCTCCATCCTGGTGTTTGTACCCTGGAAGAGAAACAAAGCAGGGCCTGCATGGAATTAGTGAGTGGCCCTTGAATTAGGGGGTGTCCAAACATTATGTTTTAAGAGTGGTTGAGTTACTGGGGAACCTGGAAGGAGGGAGGAGACAAATGAGGGAGATTTTTCTTCCAGAGAGGAAACAATAGAGGCTTGTGAGCATCCCTCTAACAATCCTGCTCTCACCCACAGATCCCAATACAGTTCCCTTTCCAACAGAAGCACATTTCCCCTTGCAGTGCCTTTCCCTTTGCTTTGCACTTTTGCAGAGGTGCTCCCTGCTCCTCTAAGCGTGGATGCCAGACATGGCTGTGGGGAGTTTATAACCTCTCACCCTCACTCAGACTGGGAGAAACCTCCCCTCCTCTGATCCTGGCCTTCTAAGTCCTGCCTTAATCTGCTTTTGTCAGGGCGGGGCATTTTGGCTAAAATAATCCATTTGACCCCAGACCTTTTATTCCTGACATTTTGCCCTCTGACCCCTTCACTCTCCCTGGGAAAAAACAGCATGGCTTTGGCTGCCCAAGGGCTGTTGCCTTGTCAGCGGCTGGTGTCATCCCTAATCCCAGGAACCGTTTCTGCCTCAGGGTCTCCTGCCCTTCCTTCTACACCCCAGCACGGCAGCCGCCCATCCCGAGAGCACATCTCAGGAGGGGCACGCTGCCAGCCTGCTGCCCTCGACTGGGTCTGGGACAGGGTGGTGGTGACTCTGAGGTCCCTGTGAGCTAAAATGAAGGGGAGGACGTTGTGTTTTGTTTTGGTTTTTTTTTTAATAAGCGTCACTAGAGTCTTTACAGTGCCGCAGGAGGTGATGTCCTCGCACTGCGTGGCAGTGGGGGAGTGGATTTGCTGCTTCCAGGTGGGATTTACAGTGAGAGTAAAAAACCACCCAGATAGGAGATTCAGGGGATACCCTGCTCTGCAGTGGGGGCTAATCTGAGAGCAGCTCCTTGGCTCAGCCACAAGTGATGGGCTGGGGGCATCCCTGCCCTCTCTGCTACATGGAAAGCAGCTTCTTGCCTCCTGTCTACCCCAGCACAGGGATCACACTTTGGGGGATGCACCAGCCACAGCTCTTGGGGAAAACTCAGAGAAAAGGAGCCTCTGAGAAGGGAACTCTGGGGGGACCAGACATTTCTAAAAGACAGAGGAGGGAGAGCCTGACTGTCTCCTCTCTATCGGCATGTGTTTAGCAGCCATCGCTTTGAGTGATGTTAACCAGAGCATGTTTTTGTAGCGTCCACGGTTTGGAAGTTCGGTCAGACCCTCCCTTTCCCTGGTTTTCTCTGTTAAAAACCAGTGGGGCAAGTGGTGAACGCTCGGGGGTCCTGGGCAGACGGAGGCAGAGGCAGGCCTTAGTGAAAGCAGTCGGGTATGGCTCTGCCACCCCTGGGGCGAGCGCAGAGGGTGCTCGGGCCAGCCCAAGCCACAGCTCCCTATCAAGAAGAGCCAGAGAATTTGGGGCTGAGGCTGGGAGGAGGGCAAGAGCATAGGGGAATTCCTCTCGTGCTTCTGGGCTAAGGTAGTGCTCTGCTCCCACCGTCTGGTTTGTGTTCAGGGCACGACGCGGCAGCCCCGGGTCCCTCGGGTGCAAGAAATGAGCAGTTGCTTGTGGCCATCCCGGCATTACTCACGGCTGCCTGGAAACACCCGCGGGTTTCGTCCACATTAACCCCTCAAGTGTACATGGGGGGAGAATGTCTTTTTTTCCTAGAAAAAAGGAAGGGACATCAGGGGAGCAAGAGTGACTTTTCTGTATCTCCTGCTTCCCAAAATCTGCTGAGGTTGGCCTTGTCCATGGCTGTCAGTCTGTCCACCTCCCCTCCCATCGCTCTGGGCAGTATCTGTCTGTCTGTCTGGCTGGCTGGCTGCATTAGAAACTGGAGGTGGAAGTCAGAAGTAGTTTGCTTTTGCGGAAGAGTGCTCCATAGTTTTTAAGCCTGATGGCAAAGGCTAGGCTGAGCTCCCCTTGACCTCATCCATAGATCTTGACTTAAAACCAATGGGATTTTGGTGTTCTGCTGGAACTGCTGGGTGGTGGGGCGGGATGAGAGGCATCTCCTTCCTCCCTGTGTAGGGTAGGCAGCCCCCTGGGGGCCCACCAGCCCAGATCTGGGGTTTTGGGTAGTGAGAGAAAGGGGACTTGCCGCAAAGGCCACATATTTTCCTCGTTGCCATGGTAACCAGCCCATTAAGGAGATGTAGATTAAGCCTCCCCAGCTGGTGTGTGTTCATCGGGCAGCCAAGGCCCCCCCCCACCTCCTCCTCCTCCTCCTCCTCTGGACCTTCCCGCTGGGAGCTGGAAGCTTTTTTGCAGCAGCCGGGGCAGGTGGTTGTGATTTTGGCAGGAATCTGGTGCGCAGACGGTGCCGCAGGCGACATTGGGAATGCGATGAGTGAAGCGAGCAGAGGTGTGGGACCCCTCACCCCACCCCACCCCAGCCCCTCTCAGGGTCAGCCTGAGCTGCTTCGCCCAGTGAGAAGCATTTCAGGGGTCTGCTCCAGGCTTGGGGCAGGCTCTGGAGCTTGGTATTGCCAGCGTGTGTTGAACCAGGGCTAAGCAGCTGCACTTTTTAGAAGCAGCACTCAGAAAAGAGATGCTAACCTGTTTTGGCTCATATTACACTATGTTTATAGTATTATTACTATAATGGAGCATATAACAGGGTGGTTGCCCAAGTGTCCTCACCAAGTCCTAGTCACAGGAACCACATTCCTTTCCAGTTGAAGACCCACCTAAAACAAAGCTTGTGAGTTCAAGGAGGTTCATGGACCTTCCCTGAATTCTCCCTGCAGAGCAGGATGGGCTGCTGCCTGGGCTTAGGCAAGGTGTTGAGTTCATATCGGGCAGTGCTTAGAGCAGCGTCCGTGCACAGCAGGAGGGACAGCATCAGGAGCTGTCTCTTTTGTCCCAACACAACCCTCCTTCCCCTCCCATGCGCCTGCTGTGCCTCAGGATTATTTTGTGGCTGCTCTGTGTGAGCAGAGGTGACCTTCACAGCCTGCGGTGAGGTGGGAGTGTTCACGGCACGGTCGCTGTTCGTGTGTGGTGGGACATGGAGGTGAGCTGTCCCCCCAGCCCTTCCCACCCTGCGATGGGCTGGTTCCCATGCATCTGTACCCCGGGATGTGGCCCTGTACCACGCTGTATGGGCCCCTCGTTGCCTCTGCTGCTGGGGCTCATCCCTACAAGCATAAGCCTCTCATGGTGTGCACAGGGTCTGGTCTAACACCTCCTGCCTTTTCCACAGCCCCATGCTCACGTACCGCGTAGATGCTGACAAGGGGTTCAACTTCTCCGTGGGTGACGATGCCTTTGTGTGCCAGAAGAAGAATCACTTCCAGGTCACGGTCTACATCGGCATGCTTGGAGATCCCAAGTATGTGAAGACCCCTGAGGGCCTGAAACCCTTAGAGTGCTTCTACCTGAAGCTGCACGGAGTGAAGGCAAGCGGGAGCTAAGGGCCAGTAGCCAGCAGGGAGAAGGGGTGCTTGGCAGACAGCTGGGATCAGGCAACACCACATCTTCATGTGCTAAGTTGTAGGGGAGTGTGTAGGAAAGTGCTGAAGGCCAGGACAAGGCAGATCTTGAAACATGAGTCCTAAGATGGACTCAATCACTGCCTGAGTGCAGGGCTGCCTCTCACTCAACTTCAACTCCGGAGGTATATAGGCACTTTGGGAAGATCCTCTCAACTGCCATCCCCTGCCAAGGGAGGCACCCATGCTTAGACAATGACCTCATTCAAGTTGGGTGTTGTAAGTCAGTTGTACCAAGCCATAGGAGGGCTGTACAGACAGCTGGCCCAAGCTGGGGAGAAGGAGGTGGGAAGGGGAAGGTCTCGGCATTCTGCTCTTTGTCACTTGCCCAAATCTTTCTTTCCAGCTAGAGGCCTTGAACCAGTCAATCAATATAGAGCAGTCGCAGTCTGACCGCAGCAAACGGCCCTTCAACCCTGTCACGTGAGTATTGCCCGGGGTACATTCATGTGGGGAAGTGCTGCTGGGGAATAAGCAATAGCAGAAAAGTGAGGGGAAAGGGGCTGAGTCGGAGGTCTTGGGATAGTAGCATGGGTGTCACCCTTTCTGGTTTTCTCCTCTGTTTCCAACAGCAAAGGTTTCCTCTTGTTACGTTCCCCACTCTGCTTTGTGCCCAGTTCATAGACCTGCCTTGGTGGAGCAGACAGGGAGATGGCCATTCCCCAGAGAACCTCCTCTCCAGCAGTGTCCTCACTCACCCTCTGTTTTCCCTTCCCCAGGGTCAACCTGCCTCCAGAGCAGGTCACCAAGGTCACCGTGGGAAGGCTGCACTTCAGCGAGACCACAGCCAACAACATGCGGAAGAAAGGCAAACCCAACCCAGACCAGAGGTGAGGAGCACAGACGCCTTCTCCAAGGCGTCCTGGGCACCCAGAGCCTGTGGATGTGCCAGTCCCCGGGCTGGGGAGTGTGGCTGGAGGGAGGGGGACATGAGGGACAGGTCCTGAATTGGCCACCCTTGCCTGTGTGGAGGAAAAGATGTGTCTGCTGTGGCCACAAGAAGAGTCTCCCCGACTCTGTAAGGGGCTGGGGACAGTGCCTGTGTCCCACAGCACAAGGAGAGGGGATGTGCCAAGCCCGCCGTGACAGGGAGCTCACCATGAGGGGAGGCAGGCTCAGCCCTTCCCAGCACAGGATGGCACCCTGACCTCTCTCTCCCCTCTTGGCAGGTATTTCATGCTCGTGGTAGCCTTGCAGGCACACGCGCAGAACCAGAACTACACGCTCGCAGCCCACATCTCCGAGCGCATCATTGTCAGAGTAAGTCCCTCTCTCCTCCCTCAGCCTCTGCAGGTGCCCCGCAGCCCTTTGCTGGATGTCCTGGGCAATCCTCCTGCCTTCCTCTGGATTTTCAGTGCCTTCTCCACCCAGCCTTTGCCTACGTTCTCCAGACCATCACTGCCTTGTTTGTAGCTGAACCTATCCGTATGTAGGTTCTGGCTCCAGCCTTTCCACACTTGCTTTGTCAGAGCAGCCTCAGGGCATGCAAGAACCTGTCGCAAGATAGCGAAGGCATCTCATTCTCCCCAGGCTGGACCAGTAGAGCGGTTGGGAGTGAGGAAACAGTGTTGTTGGGATTCTGCAGCAGGGAGAAGGCCTCCAAGTGCAGGAGGACTGGATGCCTTCCCAGGACAGCACCTTTTGCATGTGTGAAGGCAGCAGTGCTCAAATGTGGAGGAGCAGGAAGAAGTAGGCACCATCCCCGGGCTCTCCCGGAGCTCTGCGAGAGCGCTCAGCTCTGAGACATAAAAACAGGGGATAAAACACAAAAACAGAGAGCCCTCAGAGTCTGCAAACAAGGAAGCTAACAATGAATTATGCCGCCTCTGGCGTGCCCAGCACAGAGCTGCAGGGGATTACAGGCAGCCTGGACTGCCTCGTCTCAACCTGTGAGCGGGACACAGAACCACGACAACAGGGCAGAACCCCAGGATTTGGGACACAGGAGCAATAGCCTTGTCACTTGGTCTCCTGCTGTCCTGCGTGGTTCTGGTTGGGGTTGTTGGAACAGCTCTGATAGCTGGGCTAACAGACAGCTCAAGAAAGCAAGGATATTCCTTTAGGGAGAGGAACAGAGCAGGCATAGCCCTGGCTCCTGTGGAGAGAGGCTTGGGCAGGGCCGGCAGATGAATGTCCAGGCTGTCTCTGTAGTAAAAGCAGGCTGGGAACTGTTCCCGGGGCTGGCAGCGGATCCCTGCCCCTGCCCCTTTGCTTTGTGCTGCTGCAAAGCTCTGTCTCGCACCTCCGTGGCCTTGCTGGCTCTGCCCTGTCTGTCTGTCCTGCTGCCTGCTGTCCCTCCTGTGAGGCTGGGGCTGCCACCTCTTATCCTCAATGTCTTCTTAGGGTTGTAACTCAGTGTGCTGTGGGCTGGAGAGGGCACCCTTGCCAGGATCTCATGACCTGGACTGTTCATCCCCAAAACCCGCTCCAACTTCTCAGGGCACCTGGATGAACATGCCCCTATTTCAGCCAAGATCTCCACTGTCTCTGTTTCCCTTCTGTGGGGCAAGGACACCCCCACTCCTGGGTGCTTCTGCTTATGCCAAGCTTTGTCTCACAGCTGTTCCCCACTCACACTAATGGGGACAGCACACTGCCACAGTAGGGTGTCTGGCACTGTCCAAGCCACCGCAGCAGCTTGGAGCTCCCTGATGTCCATCTGTTGCCCATGGCCTCTCCTGCTATACAGTCCTTCTGCACCATGCCTGGAGGGATGGGTCTCTGGAGCTCTCCTGAGGTCTGGATGGGTCTCTGGAGCTCTCCTGAAGTCCAGATGGGTCTCTGGAGCTCTCCTGACATCCTCTCTCTGTCCACACCTCAGAGTTCCTCCGCTCAGCAGCACTGCAGTGTTTCTCTCCCCGGTTTAACTACTGCTGCTTTTCAGTCCCCGCATTCCTGTCTCTCCCCAGGCCTCCAACCCCGGCCAGTTTGAGAGTGACAGCGACGTGCTCTGGCAGCGGGCACAGCTCCCCGATACTGTTTTTCACCACGGCCGGGTTGGCATCAATACGGACCGCCCCGATGAAGCCCTCGTGGTCCATGGCAATGTGAAGGTCATGGGTTCACTGATGCACCCTTCAGACATCCGGGTGAAGGAGGACATCCAGGAGGTAAGACCCCAGCAAACCAGGGTAGGCTTGGGGTGATCAGGGATCTGAAGAGGCAGCACAGAAATTGTGAGTGTCCTTGTGAGCCTGATTTTGACATAGTCCTTATGGGCAACCTTACTGATCAGATGGGAAGTGCCTTAGAAATCTGTCTGTCCCTAACACAGCCTGTCCACCATGTCTTAGGGAATATTGACTCTTCCACTATTAGCCAGAACTAGCAAACGCAGAAGTTACAAACCTGGAAACAGATGAGTATATCCAATAGCACACTGGGGCTTGCCAGAGCCTGGGTGAGAGGCTCAGCTCTGCTCTGAAGTCCTCTCAGCTGGCTGTGCCTGTCCGGAAAAGCTAGGTGCAATCATGCCTCGTATTTATGAGAACTGCCCTGTGCCTGATTCCACAACGGGACTCAGTCTTCTCTTGGCTTCACTACCCAAGGAACTCTTCCAGTGACAAAAAGTGGAGATTAACCGAGTGCAAATGCTTTTTGTCTTACTAGCTGCTCTGAGCAGGGTTCAGCGCTGTCCCATGAAGTGCTGTCTTGGGGTTTTCTGCTCGGCATCAGAGTCAGGGGAATTTAAGAAGCAACACCCCGCTTAGGAGTTCTGTGTGTGTCTGTTTTGTCCCAGGTGGACACCACAGAGCAGCTGAAGAGGATCTCCCGTATGCGGCTAGTACACTACAACTACAAGCCCGAGTTTGCGGCCACAGTGGGCATCGACAACACCTCCGAGACAGGTAGGGGCCCTGCATCACACCACGCTGACCTGCTTGTGTCTGCAGCGCTGGACCTCGTGCTCTGCAGCCTACAACGGCGTTTCATTCATGGTGCCAAGCACCACAGCTCTGCCCAGGCGTGGGGTGGGAGAGAGGGGGGCCTCTCACCACCTGAAGTTTAGGCACTGAATGGAATTCCCTCTTTAGTGAGCAGGAGAGAAGATGGTACTTGTCACAGGTGGCTTATAGGGCTTCTGTGGTAAGGCTTGCAAAGAACAAAAATACAAGAATTGCAGCTGTCACTAATGTCACTGCTAGTATGGGCTGCAACGGGGTTGTACAGCCCTTGTGTCATCTCCAGAGAACAAGATCCCTGCCAACAACTGCGTGGGCCAGAGAAAGATCTGTGGCAGGAGGAGCCTTGCCCAGACCCCCTTGACCCACTGTGCTGTTTCCACACAGGCGTCATTGCTCAGGAGGTAAAGGAGATCCTCCCTGAAGCTGTGAAGGACACTGGGGACCTGGTCTTTTCCAATGGGAAGACCCTTGAGAACTTCCTGGTGGTGAACAAGGTCAGTGGCAGCCAGGAGGGGTGGGGAGGCTGAGGAGGCCATTGAACTTGGCTCAAGGGAGTTGTGGAGCTGCAAATGGAAGACACAAATTGTGATGTCTGGGAAATGTTTCTAAACCAACACCACCTGTATGAGTTTCAGACTTGGCTGATCTTTCAGGTGTCAGGAGCAGCCCTGGGTGGACGGCAGACATCAGCAGGGAGGAACTAGCCTGGTGTTGGTGAAAGTTGGCAGCATCTCCCTCAGGAAGGGTTCCTTATTAGCAGCCTCCTGTAGGGAGGCTCTTAGTCATAATCTCTCCTTTCTAGATAAGATAAGGTGGTTATGTCGAGATAACCCAGAGCACCTGGCTGCCTGACCTCTCCGTAACCTGTGACAGCCTGTTTGCTACTCTGGGCATCAATGGGACAGCCTCCCATAGCACACACTGAGGGGATAGCCTCCAAAAGCTGCCAGATCTCTCCTCCATCACTCTGTCCAGAGTAGGAACGGCCAAAACTAACCTTAGTGCTTTGTTTCTCCTTTGTGGAAGACTAAATCCCTGCAGTTACATCACCAGGTAGCAGTAGCTGTGAGCGTGACCTTTGCTGTCTCACCTACACACGGCCAGGCCACGGTGTCCGAGATCCTCTGAGCATAGCGCTGGACTGGGACACCAGTGAGATGTTTTGCCTCAGGGAGCTCTGTGTGGGGAAGTGGAGTGGCAGAGCCCACGGGTGGATAAGGGGTGGGGGTGACACCACAGTGTCGGCAGCAGCACGTGGGATGCGGCTGCAGCTGTGCCGAGGGAATGCTGTGCCTTTACCCAGGGGCTGAAGGAGGAAGGTTGCTCTCCAGAGGATTCTAGATTTGGGCTCTCCATTGGTCTGGATCAACTGTCTGGTGGATAATGCTGCAGAATAAGTCCAGCAGCTTGCACCGTAAAGCAAGAAACAGACTTGGAGAGCTGAGGAGGGGCAGAGAAGGGGTAGATGGGGATCATTGCTCACCTGATTTCACCGAGGGCTCCTGATGAAGATGAGGACTTTGTGTCTGTCCTTTATGACAGAGGAGGACTCTTTGGATTAGCACCAGTGGGAGACCACAGCGATCCTGCACCAACATTTATTGGTTTGGTTGGGTTTGGAGGATATCTCTTGTTCTTGCATCCAGGGGCTGTAGAGATCTAGATGTGCCATGTTGGATGATTGCCTACCCCCAGAGCTGGGTGTCGTGTAGACCTTCCCCTGGGGCAGGGCATGGGAGGACAGTCAGGGTGGCCAGATCATTGGGAGACATAGTGCCTCCACGTGCTAGGCCACTCAGACCGCCGAGCTGTTCCCTGGCAGGAGCGCATCTTCATGGAGAACGTGGGAGCCGTGAAGGAGCTCTGCAAACTGACAGACAACCTGGAGACCCGCATCGATGAGCTGGAGAGATGGAGTCACAAGTTGGCCAAGCTCAAGCGGCTGGACAGCATGAAGTCAACCGTGAGCTCTGGGGCATTCAGGTATGGGTACACTGCGGGCACGGGAGCCAGAAGGGACGTCTCCTTTTGAGCCCTGAGTGACAGCTCAGTTTGGGAAAGGGGAGATGGGGAGGGCTGGTGGGGTGTTGGCCATTCTTGTTTGGCCTGGGGTAAATTCAGGCAGCTGAGATTGAGGAAACAAGTCTGGCGTACGCATTCCAACAGCCTGCTCTTAGGCCAGCCCAAAAAAACCCAGTGTGAAATTGCCTCCATGTTTCCCAAGAGTGAGCAGCTTTCTCAGAGCAAAGAGTTTCTCAGGCTTCCCAAATTGTTGTACTGACCCTGGTCAACTTATGCTGGTTTTGGGGCAGAATTTAGACTCTCTGGGCAATGGACCAGCAATGCACCTACCCCTGAGCAGATGAAGTGACAAAGGTTTGAGACTGTCACAACACACAGTGATTTCTCCCCTACCAGAGAATCACATTTTTGCCTGGGAATTGCTTCGAGTGCTGTCCCTGCACAGCTCAGCTCCGTTCCTCCTTTCTCCTTGCAGCCAAACGGGAAGCCAGTTCAGCCGTGCGGGAAGCGTACCCCACAAAAAGAGACCCCACAAAGTAGCCAGCAAGGTAAGGGACCACTCCCAAAGGAGCAGTGCTGGGCCAGGGAAGGTGGCCTGTCTAAAAATGGTTGTCTGCATGGTGCTCGTGTGTTTTCTTACACACGCCACAGAGGGAGAGACCCTGTCTGCTCCCGTTTCCATGATCTCTCCTTCCTCTTTGTCCATCCCTAATGAAGACATTATTTGGCTTCTGCTCTGTGGGGTTCAGGGATTGTTGGGGAGCAGGAGGAGAGCTTGGGCTGGGCTGGGTGAGATCTGTGCGAGGAGCAGAGCAGTAAGGAGTCCTGAGCTGATCTTGGGGTTTTCCTCTCACAGTCACCGTCGGTTGTCGCGGAACAGGCCTGCATCAGCCAGCGCTTCCTGCAAGGCACCATCATCGCCCTGGTCATCATCATGGCATTCAGGTGAGACCCGGGCTGCTGCTTCTCCACTGTCTCTCTCCAGTTCAGTCGTTTGGCCCACGCCATGCGTGGGGCTGTGGATCTACAGCTTCTTTCATGGGCTGAAACCCCTTGGAAGCGGATCAGTACCACGACACGTCCCCCTGCCACCTGCCCATCCTCAGCCTGCACCTCTCTCTTTCTTCCCAGTGTGGTGTCCATGTCCACGCTCTACGTGCTGAGCTTGCGCAGTGAAGAGGACCTTGTGGATATCGATGGGTGGGTAATTCTGGGCTACGGGGTGGGGGGGGAGGGATGTGGTGACTGTGGGGGAGTCTGAAGAGCAAAAAGCAGATGCTGTGGGGTTGTCGAGCACGGTTCCAGTGATGCAAGCTGTCAAACACATCCACACATCCAAGTCTGATGTCAGTTAAATTATCTGGAGCAAGAAGTGAGGAACGGAGGAAAAGGAAATACCCTGTTGTTTGGCTGCTCACATATCCACTCGTGGCCAATCTGAACGATCCTCGGATGCCTCTTCAGCTGGACTAAACCAGCATCGTCCCTCTGAGTGCAGTGGGGCTGGGCCAGTCTGCACTAGGCAAGAGTTTTCCTCTGCAAACAGTGTCCTTAGTGTGGAGAGAGCATTGAGGGACCCGCCCTGGCCCGGCTGGCGTGCACACGGGCAGCCTGTGCTGGGTATTCAGTTTTGGCTCACTTCACTCCTTTGGGAGCTCATGTTACCAGATAATGAGTCTCTTTTTCTCTCTCTCTTCTCCCTGTCCTATTTCTCTCCCTCCTGTTCTGGTTACATCTCTCATCCAACACATTTTCTTTCCACCTTGTCTTTAATTTTCCCATTCTTCTCTTTTCATTTCCATTATTTTCCATATCCTCCTTCATTCCCCGCTGTCCTCCTCATCTTCTACCGATCTGCCTTTTCTTCCCATCTCCCTTCACTGTCCTGTAGCTCTTTTGCTGTGCCCACTGACTGTCTCCTGGCCCTCTTTCGGCACAGGGGTCCTGGGGTCCCGGTCGCTCTATGTCCACGGTATGTTACTGTTTCATATTACTGTTATTTAATTGCTGCACCCCTTCTCTCAATTCCTCTTCTTGCTTCCATTTGCACCACAGAAGACCAAGAATCTTAAGCAAAATTGAAAGCAAAGTAAGGGATATGAACATACTTCCACAAGTGGGACTCCAGGAGGAAGGATTATGGACCCCATCAGGAAGAAGAAATTAGGATTAGGAGATTGAAGAACCAATTAATCAAAGGCTAAATAAAGATATTACATACTGCAGGTAGAGCAGGAGCAGACAGTCTGCAAGGAGTGCAGGGAGTATGTGAAAACAATGAAGTATTTAAGAATTAGCCAAAGAGATGTTCCTACCCTCTCTTCATATGTGAGTAGCTTTATTGTGGAGGGTCATGCTCAAGTACGGGACATTTTACTGTGCAAAAGAAGGACAGAAAAAAACCCCTAAACTATTTATTTTCATAAGCCATCACCACTGGGAATGTTTGGAAAGGTATTGCCAGAGTTACTTATTAGGTACAGACCTGTAAAGCACCTCAATTATTGGGATCTGTGGGGCTGCTGCAAAATACTTCTCTTGAAAACAGGCCCTGCCTGTCTATCAGCACCCCTTGAACAAAACACTGCATAAAGAGCGGTGGAAGGCACAGTTAATTTGTTCTTTTAAGAACTCCACACATCCGAGTGTTTCACGGGAAACTATTAAAAAAGTAATTGCTTGTGGGATGCAAGATAAAGCCATGTGTGGGAAGAGTTGATGAGGCAGTGGAGGAACATGAGGGATAGGGGTAGGTTTTGGGCTGGGGTGAAGGTTAGCTCCAGACGCTGGTGCCCACATTCCCTCCAGGAGACCAGCGTTGCGTCTCCTTTCACCAGAAAAATAAATACATGTAGTAAGGTAAGTTTTGTAGGTGACAAAGTGGTATTTTGATTTCTCTAAATGAGCGAAAACTCCATTTATCTTTGAGAAATCTTGAGCTATGCTAAAAGGACAGGCAAGACGTGGGTCCAGGACAAGCAAAATGTGGGACAGATAAAGCTGAACTGCTCTTATGCCTGGACAGGGACAGGACAGGTAAAATCTTGAACATATTTGGTAGGAGCTCAGAAAAATTTCTGCTCAGTGGGCAGCCACAGTCTGTGAAGGCAAGAGCCTTGGTTTATCCCATATCTGTAGGCAGTAACTGGTGCCCAGAAGTGGTGTTACTCTGGGCTCCTGTGCAGACACAGGAGAAAAACAGCACCAGGCAGCAGTTCCTCCCCTTTCACATGTGCCTATGTTGTGCTCAGCTTAGATCTTAGTAGCTTCAGTGAAACAGCTGAAATTACATAGGATAGATCTGGGTGGGATAGTGTGTATTTCTGAAAAACAAAGTGAGGAACAGTTTGTCTCCGAGAGATAAGGGGCACCTCCCTTAGGGAATGGTGAGTGCTTGGAGCCCATTACGGCCTAACGTGCCAAAACCAGAGCACAGAAATCCACCCTGGAGATCACTGTTGGAAATCAAGTCCACTGAGTAGACCCTGTTCCACAGTGAGCATCGAGGGAGCATTGCCGGTGTCCTCTGAACCAGCTGGGACTCATCCCTGCCAGGCGTGGGGCTGCCACACCATCTGCTGTGGCATTTCCTAGCTCTCCTGGCTGTCTTCACAGCTCGTGTGCCTCTCTCCTGCCTTCCCTTTCCCACATCACTCCAGTCCATGCTCCTCCTCACCCTTGCGCTCTCCACGTCTGCTCTTGCTCCATCTACCTGGTCCCATCACCCCACTCACTGCTACAGCCGCTTCTCTCTTAATGTACAAGCGACACAGTTGGCCCCACATGGCAGAGGGTTTTCACCATATTTTCCTGCACTTCAGGTCAAGCCAGAACTTTGATAAAACACAGATGGTGCAATCCACAGCTGCATCAGACGGACCCAGCCGCAGGACCCCCACGTACCACGGTAGGTCACAGCGGGGCAGAGATGCATGGTGATGGGTTGTGGTGCAAAATGATGAACACAGCTGCTCTTCTGTGCCAAGGGCTTGCTGGTATTGTGCTGCCTTCATTCTGGGAGGTCCTAGGGCTCTAGTTTTGTGGAAGGGATGCTGGGAGCACTTGGTACTGTTCCTCTTAGATGCCTCTCCCCTTGACTTGCTCCACGTGTCCCTGCTGTTTGTCCTGCAGTCACAGAGGACACGCATGACTTAGTCTCCAGCTTACCTGGTCACAGCGTGCTAGCCTGCTTCAGCCCACCGTGTTTCTCCACGTGCTGCTCCGCTGCTCCCACCAATGTCTCCTCTGTTGCCCTCTCTGAGACCAGCCCCACTCACGCCACGAACCGGACAGGTAATTACCAGCCCGGGCACCCAGGAGGTGCTGGGACACCACCGAGGTCTGTCTCACCACGGCATCACCTCAGATCCCCAGCCCCATCTCAACTCTGCACGTTAAAAAAGGACATGCAGCCTCCCCCCTTCAAAACATGCTGGGCTTCCTCCGCACCTGCTGCCTGGGTTGAGTCCTGCTTGAGCAGGCAGCTGGTATGGTTCAGACCTCCGTGATCTTGCTGTCGGGGGTAAGTGAGGGCTGGAAGGTCTTTGGAGCTGCCTGCTTTGCTAGCACGGAGTCCGACCTCATTCCCGTTTGCTTCAAGCAGGGTTCTGACAGGCCAGGAGGTGCACTGCCTCTCGGCTGCCCGAGCAGGGCTCTTGCAAGCTCGCTTGCTCCATCGTCATCGCTGTTGCAGGAGGAACAGCACCTCAGGCAGTCACACCCCTGGAGTCATGCTTTAACCTTGCCTTAGACACCGTGCCCTACCCAAGCACAGGGCTCTGCCCCTCTTGGCCCCCCACAGCCTGCTCTAGCTTCCCTTCTCTGCCAGGATCCCACCGGCCCCTCAGGCATGTGGGAAGCCTCAGCTGCACACATCAGGGGTAATACAGGGGGATGACATGGTGACAGGACAAAGCCAGAGCTGGTAGCTCCTCTCTCTGTGCTGACCTCGGAGGGTGGGAGCGCTGCCAGCCTCTCTCAGCACAACCTTCCTCTCCCTTTTCTTCGCAGAGCAAAGTCAGACCTCGCTCCTGCCGGTGACAAATATCAAAGCCAAATCCAGGGGCATCACGGGGAAAGCGACCTCCTATACCAAGTGGCCAAAGACGCCTGACAGGTCTCAGAGCTTCGGCAGCCCCAATGCCAGCCCCTCCTCCCCCTTCACCCACATCCAGGCCAAATCCAAGTACATCTCCAACCTCTCGCTCTCCCGCAGCAACTCCCCGCTGGGGCAGACCCGGCAGCAGCGCAGCATCAAGCAGCCGGTGAGCGAGTGGCCCCGCACGGAGGATCCCGGCACGGATGGTAGGTGGATTTTATCTTCTTCCCTCCCTGCAGCGGCACCGTGGTCCTGGGGTACCCTCAACCATCTCATCTATCCTGCACAGCTCTCCCTGCGTCCCCGTCCTGCAGCTTGTTTGCCCCCAGATCTCCCACATTCAACCTCCAGCCCTGCCCTTCCTCCCCCACGCTGCCCTACGCTTTCTGGCCATATTAACCAGTGGCCACTTCAATTAGGAGGCTGCCGAACCGGCATCTCCGTTCTTACCCCCATCTCGGCTTGCTCAGCCATTTCTAAATCACAACTAGAGGAAGAAACACATAGAATCAGTCGCGCTGGCAGCAGTGAGAAAGGAGTGTCGATGCCCAGCCACTGGCACAGCCCAGGGCACCCCTTTTCCTGGCTCTCCATGCCTGGACATGGTGTTAGCGCAGTCTGGCAGCAATCTGCCCCCGCTCTCTGGTGCCAGGGTGATGAGGAAAGTGCCAGGCGTCCCTCCCAGCCCTTCTCTCTCAGGGTTCCCCAGCTGCCACCCCTTTTGCTGTTCCTAAAGAGCCTGTTCTCCCACCCCTTCGCAGGGCCAAGCCCAGTGCTGCACTCCGTCCGGATCGTGGAGATCAATCTGGCCATCCAGTCCCAGCACTGCGCAGCCGCCGAGGCGTGCAGGTGAGCGAGGCAAGGCCGACTGCCAGCGCTTCGGGGGAAGCAGCAGATGGGCAGCTCTTGCAGCTTTGGGCTGTTTTCTGCCATCACCCCGAGGCAGCCCGTGCTGCTCCTCGGGCAGAGGAGCTGGGGCTCCAAGTCCTTCACTCAGAGTGCGTGAAGATTCAGTGGTGATCCTTGGGAAGCCCTCCCCTCTAAAGTCTCAGCCCAACGGAGACTTTGGGTCCTGTCCTGGCCAGCTCGCAGCTGCCTGAAATACCGTGGTGAGGTCTTAATGCTCTCTCTGTGCCCCTAGGACTGGAAACTTCACCTATCGCATCCCCGTCAACCAGCTCACAGCAGTGAACACCAACCTGACCCTGGAGATGAAGTAAGTGGGCAGGGCTCATCTCTTAAGCGTTTTGGGACCCCTGAAGTCAGCTGGATACTGTGCCACGTGGCCACAGTGTCTCCTGCTTGAGCTGGGAAAGAGACAGGAGGGTCTGACTGTGTCCTGTCTCCCCAGCTCCTCCTTCGCTGTGTCCATCTCCCTTTGTGGCCTCGTGTCCAGCAACCCCTGCCAAGATGCTGCGAGCACAAACGGCTCCACCAACGCCACAGACGCACAGGTAGGGAGGGAGGGAGGGAGGGAGGCTGCGGCTCACAAAATCCACATGTGTTGTGTCATCCCAGCACAACACCCATCCCTCCAGGAGGGACTGCAGGAGCCTGGCCAGGGTGGCACAGGAGTTGCTGGAGGGAATTCGTGTTCCAGCGTAGCCATACTCTGCACTGGCTAATGTCTGTGGCCCTCAGACATCCCTGCAACCCCGACAGGGAGGTGTTTGTAAACCTGACACATGTGGTCACTCATGAAATCATCCCACCCGATCCCCTGGGACTAGGGGGGAAAAGACCAGGTCATTATCTGCCGTAACACATCCTAACAAAATCCTGTCAGGGGGATTTTGCAGGTCAGCGAGAGCAGAGTCTGCATCAGACCCTTCTTACCCTTGAGTGCCCCCTTGCCCCTCCGTCCAGCTCAGTTGCTGACCTCGGAGAGGTTGCTCCTCCACTCGACAGCACAGGGTTGTGTGGTTCCTTCCCGGTGTGGCCCAGGAGAACATCCCAATGCTCAGCCCCCATCTCATCCTAGCTATTTTTGGTTTCTTCCCCAGGAAACAACGCACCGTTGGCCTCTCGTGATGATGTCTTTCCAGGAGTTTACCTACCACTTCAGAGTAGCACAGCCTGTGAGTACCAGCAGCTGCTTTGTCCCTCCTCTTGTCCAGGGCTGAGCGGAAGGAGAGCGATGGGACCGTGGCAGGTTCCTCCATCCACAGCCCTCTCCATCGTGGCTGTCGCCTTCTACAGTTACATGGGTAGTGGGGGGTATGATTTTTCTCTGCCCCAGCACATAATTCAGGCACAATTCCCCCCTTGGAGCATGCATGCTACCCCTCTCTAAGCTCTTTTTCTCACTCTCTCACAGGGCCGAGCCAACTGCAGCACTGCTCCCGAGCAGATGGGACACCTTTTCACTGACTATTATTTTCAGTTTTACTGGCTCTGTGAGTGAGTCCTGGCAGCACCAGTGCCCTCTGGTTGGGGAGAGGAGGGGGACTGGTGACACTGGGGAGACTCCTGTACACCTTCCTCCACTAGCCCCCAGCCCCACCTTCCCCCCGTCTCCCGCGTGGGGCGTGGAGCTGGTTTGGTTGTGGCTGGTGACGCCGACACTGAAGCACAAGCACACGCGGAACATAGGACCTAAAGCCCCAGGAACGCAACCAGCCTTGGGGTAGCTCCTGGGCTCACCTCGCACCGACTCCCACCATCCCACGCCGCCCCGACCATCTCTCTCCTTCCCTTCCGGGGACGCTCGTGTCCTCCGTCACTTCTCCCTCCCTTTGCAACACTGGATTTGAAAGCATTACACTGGACTGGACGTGGACGGGTCTGCCACCTCCCAGAGTGCGGCTGGGAGCTCCATCCCGTACTGGCCCAGCTCTACCACGTCAGTTCTTCACAACACTGGAATTGCTCAACACTGGAGCCCTTTCCAAGAGCGAAACGCTGGAGTTTGGCCTGGAAAGGAAGGCTGTGCCTGGACGTACTGGAAGTCGTACGTACACTGGAGTTGCTGTTCCTTCTAGTTGGCCCAGGGCCGTCCCCCACAGCCCCACTCCACAGAGCCCCGGACCCACAAACGGACTGTCCTCTGTGGACAACAAGAGAAGGTGCAGCTTCAACGTTAGCCCTGTCTGTTCCCTTCCTCACTGTACTCTTAACTTTCACCATATCCAGCTCTGGATGGATAAACTGAAGAACCCCACTAAAGATGCTGCTGAGGCTGTGCCCAGGCCAAACCCTGTGTGGGGATAATTGCCATCAACCCATGGGAGAAAAATCACCCTGACTCACCTGCATTAAGCCTCATGGGACCCGGGTTATTTTGGTTGATCTTTTTTCTTTTTTTTTTTTTTTTTCATTTGGCAGCAGCATGTGGCCTCTCGCAGCGTATGTGGAGCTGCCCGGTCAGCTCTCAAGTCAACACGCCACCTCTGTGCAGAGGTGTGGAAGAGAGATCACTGGCAAAGCCCGGTGCGCCCTGCAGAGCAAGGCCGAGGCGCTGGGGACGCGTGACGTGGCTTCACAGCCCCCTCCCCAGGCCAGCAGATCTCTGCCAGGCACTGAAGAGGCTGATCCTCTTCCACAAAGAGGGGGACGGCAGTGACCGCGGGCCCTCGCTGTCACTGCTCTCAGAAAGCAGTTATGTTGGAGTGTATTTTGGGTATTTTACTGTTACAAGTTCTTAACTTGCTAAACTACTGAATTTATTATTTTTTTTTTTTAAGCCGTATAAAAATGGGTCTCTCGATTCTATCCCTATTGAGCTACGTGTGTCTTGCATAAGAAACCAAAGGGGGCCACTGCTAAGCTCCACGTTAAGGCTTGACTGCTACGGCAGTGCTGGAACACATCAGACTGACCGACCAGCACGTGTATCCTCCTCCCCGTCCTGCTCCAGCACCTCTTGCTAAAAAGGAGAGACCGGCATTCCCCAAGGCTGAGCCACCGCCAGGCTCTTACGCCCGAGATAACAAGTTTCTCGAAGAAAACAGCAGCCACGGCTGGGGAAGGGCGGTGAGGGGGAAACGCCACCCCACTCCTCCTGCAGCACGCTCGAAAGCTGGCTTCAAAAAGAAGAGCACACCTTGCCCTTCACAGCCCCGTCACCGGGTGGAGGAGACTTGAACCAAACTGGTTTTGGGAAACTGCATCAGGCTCCAGCTGCTGCCTTTTGCTGCTTTCAGCGGAGACAGATGCAGAGATCCCTTTGCCAGCTGCAGGCCGTGGTGTTACGAGCACCGAGGAGGAGTGTGTGGCTGGCTCTGCTGCTCCGGAGAAACAAGCTGCAAAGATTTTTTTTTTTTTTTTTTTTTAATCCAGATAGAGGGATGGCTCCTGCACGAATCTTGTGGGACCCTCCGCAGCCTTCTCGCCCCAGCCTGGGGCATGGTTTGATCTCCTGTTGCCCATCTCAGAACTTCTCAGCTTGTCCCAGCAAAGCAGCCGCAGCCCTGCAGTTCCTTGCGAGGTGGCTAGGAGCAGGCATGTCTGCCACCAAAGGCTCTTTCTTTGTAGGGCGGCTTCAAGGCCAGGTCTTCATTCCCCCTGTACACCCACAGGCAGCAAACACTCACCTACACACCGGTGATGCTCTCCAGTTATTAAAATGTACTGGGCAGGCAGGAACCAGAGGGCGAGCAGGGCAGCCAAGCAGCAGCAAAGCTAGGGGATTACCCTGAAAAAAAGCAAGAGGTCCCAAGGCTTGGGAGTGCTGGTTGCGAGCAGGTCAGCCCCACGCTCAGCAGGATTCTCTGTCTCTGCCTGCAGCCAGGAAGGAAATGCTCCACTGGCGCTCTGTAGCTCAGGGCTCTTCCCTCCACCTGCCCTGAGCTTTTTTGTATGGCCTTAAACTGGGAAGTTACTTTCTTGTGGCAGCTTTTATTCTCCTCTTGGCAATCAGTGGCCCAGTCTGACAAGTCCTTAATTCAGGCGAGTGATGTCCCGTGCTCTTCGAGGTCTGCTCAGCTGAGAGGTAGCCACCTCAGAGCTGCTCTTTCCCCTTGTATTCTTGAGCTGGGCTAAATCCCCGTGTGCTCGTTTAGCCCCCCTGCAGAGGTAACGGGTGGTGTTTCGAGGGCCAGAGCTGAAAGCATTGCCTGCAATCCTGCCCCCACCCCCCCACTGGCGGTCCTGGCTGAGGTCAGCCGAGCCCTGCTGTGGGGAAAGCCACTCCTGGAGGGGAGGAATCAATCAATCGCCAGAAACGCGCTAGCAGCAGCGGCCCCAGAGGAGATGGAGTCTCTCAGGTATCCCTGCGACGCTTCACCGTGGGGCTCACGAGGGCCCCCCATGCAAACCAAGTGCCTAAGGGCTATGGGAACGTCTCTAGTGCCTTTTTTCTGCTAAGGGGACAGCACGAGGGGACAGCGGTTTCCCACGCGTGTGTAAAATGCTGCGTGCCTTGAAAACGGTGGCCAGATAGGAACTGAGATGAGGCAGCACCTGAAGAGCAAAGGCCGGCCCTACCCAGGTCCAGCTGTTTCACGGCAGCGCAGCACCAGGCTGACAGGAATCCCTCCTATCATCAAGAGAGCAGAGGGAGTCAGAATGCAGTTTTTAGCAACTTATACCACAAATAATACCTTTTGTCTTAAAGTATATCCCAAAGCGCATGCCAGTTCCAGCAGCTGCTGCGCAGCAAGGCAGAAACGAGCTCAAAAGGGGGTCGTAATTAATTAAAGGGTCAGGGGATTGGCTTCTAAGCCTGCAGAAACAGCTGTTTGCATAGACACCTTCCCCCCCCCAAAAGGTGCCTCTGCCCTAACTGAAGACGCGCTCCCCCATCCCCAATCAGTAACGAGAGAGTTAACAATCAGGCCTTTCCCTGCGTGAGACGGAGGGAAGCTCTGAGCCGATGTCTCCAGCCATACAGCTCGGGGAAAAAAAAACCCTCTTTTTCCGCTGGAAATGAGACGCTTCATCTCTCTAGACATTCTTGGCAGGAAGGAAGATAAGTGCGGAAACGAGGCCACTTGCCAAAGTTTGGCTGTTTCGGAGTTTGTTTCAAAAGCAACTTCACAAACATTCTGTCCTACTGTTAGAGCTTAAAGCCTGTAAATAGAGACTATGCCATCACTGCAAGAATTAAGAAAAAAAAAAAAAGTAAAGCACTAATTTGTTTGGTTTAAATGTTGCTGTCACAGCTTTAATCACTGTATATTGCCAGCAAGTTTGTAGAGTTGCATTCTTAGCAGGTATTATTGATTATTGGTTTTTATTTGTGGGGAACAAGCGTGGTTTCCCTCCTTTCTTTCTGATTTATATTTATATTTTGCTGAATTTGAGTGCTGAGTCTCCGGATTCCCCACTTTTTTTTTTTTTGTTTGGCTTATTTAGACTTTGTTTTATGCTGGAGGAAAATATGCCCATATAAATAAATATATAAATACTGCTTTGTACCCAAGGATGGCTCCTGGTGCATTCCTCCCTTGCTGTGAAATAACAGTCTTTCTGCTCAGGAGCTATAAAACCACCTCCCACAAGAACAGAACAACCCCACCTGTGTCATTAATCAGAGGGAGTTTCCAGAGGTGCCCATGCAGGGTCCAGTCAGGGTCAAAAAAGCTCACTGCTGTGCAGCATGCTTTTGAATTGGTATTTGAAAAAAAAAAAAAAAAAAAAAGCTCTCGTTGATCATACCTCAGAGGTGAGGGCCAGATCCAGAGGCATCCGAGAGCAGCTGCAGAGGGAAAGCTTCCTTCCCAAGCAGGAAATTAAGGCTTAAAATCTGTAAGCCACCTACCGAATTTCTGATTTGGACATCTAATTGCTTTGAAATCTGGGCTACAAAGTCAAAGCTCCCTATAAAAACAGCACACCATAAATAAACTCTTCTTTTATAGGATAGTTAATTCACTACTTACAGGCCCATCCAGCCACAAGAATATTCTGTCCTGTACTTCTCAAGCATTCCTCCCAAGACCTCCCTCCCCACAACCGCAGCCTGTGGTGCCCCCCAGCCAAGCATTACTCTCGCTTTGGTCCAGTGTGGCACCCGGGGATCCCTGGCCTGAGCCATTTCACCCACACCAAACTCTACGTCCACCATTGGCTCTATTTCTAGCGCGGGGGGGTCCCCAACATGCATTGCCGAGGGTAAGCGAAGCCTCCCTCCACTTTGCGAGGGGCCACGAGCACTGCTGAGCCACAAAGCTGCTGGCTTGGGGTAAGACTGGGCACAGCCTGCCAGAAAAGAGAGGATGCGATGGTAATGGAGGTGGAGGGATACAAAAGCAGGCTCGGGGGGAAGCAGGAAGCATTTATTTTCTAAAATCTAGCAGTACTAGGGCGCAAGGTAGAACTGAAACACTTCTGGGCGTACAGCTGTGGAAATCTATGATAAACACTGGGTATCTGAAAGACAAACCATGAGCCCAAAGGCAGACGCATCACAGAGCCAGTTTTATTCAGGTTGGGTTTGCTGGGCTGGCAGAAGTGACTCGACAGGAGCACAGTCCATGTCTGATCCGGGATTTGTTGTCGAAGTATAAAAGAAATATAAAAAGAGTTTCCGCAGGGCTTCGCACCTGGAGCCAAAGGAGAGATGGAGGAGGTCGGCGAGACAGGGCTTCGCAGGACCAGCCTCTGCTGCACCCGAAGTTGCAGCGCAGAGGAGAACACGCAGCACACGTGACTCCCTCCTGCCTCGAGCGGGGATGAGCGCCCGTTCTGCCCAGTTATTGTGGCCACGAGCCCAATTATTGTGGCCACGAGCCCAGTTACCGTGGCCACAGACACACCCTCCAGCTAAGTTACCCAACAGATGCTTTGCAGCTCGGAGGAACTGTGATGCTTAAGCCCCAAAGCTGCTGCTGGGCTGAGGGGACAGCCTTTTGTACAGCTTAACTTTGCACCCCGGAGGAAAATGGGTTTTGTAAAGCTCAGCTGCTGCAGGGTTTGTTTCCAGGTCACTCCCCCGTGACACATGCAGAGCGACTTACATCCCTCGGGGTTCACGCGGCGCTGGCGGTGCTCCTCAGACGTAGATACCGACCCAAAGCAGCAGGAAGAGGACGCCGAAGCCCATGAAGAGCGAGGCCACCAGTGAGATCAACAGCTCCTTGTAGATGTCCCGCGTGTACTTGGTAGAAGTCACCTCGTAGCTGCAGCCCCAGGGGTCAAGGTGAAAACGGAGAGAGAGTGAAGTGAGGAAACCCCCCCCCGCCCACTGCCCTGCACCCCCTCACCCCCCACCTCCCCAGCCCAGGGATACACGAAAAACCAGGCGGTGAAAAACATGCCGATGGCCAGCAGCACCACGGTGAGGTGCGGGAAGACAGCCGGGTTCACCGGGCTGGTGTATCGGCTCATCGCCTCCAGCTCCTGTGGGGAGAGGGTGAAGGTGAGCGGCACAGCCGGGAACGGATCCTGATCCTGCTCCCAGCCCCAATACCAGCTCCGATCCCAATCCAGATCCTGATCCTGGCCCCAATCCCAATCCAGATCCCAGCGCCAGCTCTGATTCAGATCCTGATCCCAGCTCCGGGCCCTATCCCTGCCCCGATCCCAATCCAGATCCCAGCTCCGGCCCCAACCCTGATCCCGATGCCAGCCTTGATCCCAATCCAGAGCCTGATCCCGGCTCCAGCCCCGACCTTGATCCTGGCTCCGATCCCAATCCAGATCCCGGCTCCGGCCCCGATCCCAGCCTTGATTCCAATCCAGATCCAGATCCCGGCTCCGGCCCCGATCCCAGCCTTGATTCCAATCCAGATCCTGATCCCGGCTCCGATCCAGATCCTGGCTCCAGACCCAATCTCGCTCCAAATCCCGATCCCGTCTCCGGCCCCGATCCCGCTCCCTCTCCCGACCCCGGCCCGCTCCCTCCCCTTCTCCTCTTCTCCCCTCTCCCTCTCACCATGACTCTCGGTTCCCGGTTCCCGCTCCGACACGTCGCCCCAGCCCCAGCTGCGACCCGCCGGAAGCGGAAGAGGAGCGGGGTACGCCGGGATGGGTGGGCGGGGCGAGCAGGGAGCCGCTCGCTATTGGCTCCACCGCCTCCCGGTGGGCATTGCGGCTGGAGCGCGGGAGAGAGTTGCGGGGTAATGGCGGCTGGGGAGGCTGAGGCGGGCCCGGAGGAGGGGACGCGGGTGATAATGGCGGCTGGGGCAGGCTGAGACGTGCCTCGGGGGTATAATGGCGGCTGGGGGAGACAGAGGCGGGCCTGAGGGGGTGTCTGTTGGCTTGTTGGCTGAGAGAGGCCGCTGCGGAAAGGGGGTGGAGCGGGGGATAACGGGGAGGCTGTGGTTAGAAGAGGAGGATAATAAAGAACCCTGAGGAGAGGGGATGGGAACGGCGGGCTGGGAGAGCGGGAAGAGGGGGATAATGGAAGTGGGGCAGGTAACGGCGAGCTGGGGGAAAGGGAAGAGCGGGGAGGCTGCGGCCAGAAGTAATAATAGGTAGGGGGGTAATGGTGGAGCTGGACAATGGGAGGCTGATGGGGCCTGGATGGTTATAATGGTGGGGCTGGGGAGGGTGAGGTGGGAAGCGGGGCTGTGGTAGTCAGCGGAGGCTGCAGCCCGGCAGGGAAGGATCTGTAGGGGAAGCACCCACTGCCCTTGGGTCCCCCCCATTTAGGTGGTCCACCACCCCCACAGCCCAAGCTGTGAACCCCCGGCACAGTGGGTGGGCAGCAGCTGATCCCAACAGCCCCTTTTCCGCCCCCCAGGATGGGAATCCATGGCCTGGCCAAGCTCATTGCCGACGTGGCTCCTAATGCCATCCGGGAGAACGACATCAAGTCTTACTTCGGCCGGAAGGTCGCTATCGATGCCTCCATGAGCATCTACCAGTTCCTGATCGCCGTGCGGCAGGGAGCTGAAGTCCTTCAGAACGAGGAGGGTGAGACCACGAGCCACCTCATGGGCATGTTCTACCGGACCATCCGCATGGTGGAGAACGGCATCAAGCCCGTTTACGTCTTCGATGGCAAGCCCCCGCAGCTGAAATCAGGGGAGCTGGAAAAGCGGACTGAGCGCCGGGCAGAGGCCGAGAAACACTTGCAGGAGGCTCAGGAGGCCGGGGAGGAAAACAACATTGAGAAATACAGCAAGAGGCTGGTCAAGGTGACCCAGCAGCACACTGAGGAGTGCAAGAAGTTGTTAACGCTGATGGGCATCCCCTATGTGGAAGCACCAGGGGAGGCTGAGGCCAGCTGTGCTACGCTGGTGAAGGCTGGGAAGGTCTACGCAGCCGCCACGGAAGATATGGATTGCCTGACCTTTGGCAGCCCCATCCTGATGCGGCATCTTACTGCCAGCGAGACAAAGAAGCTGCCCATCCAGGAGTTCCACCTGAACCGTATCCTGCAGGATCTAGACCTGACCTGGGAGCAGTTTGTGGATCTGTGTATCCTCCTGGGCTGCGACTACTGCGAGAGCATCCGTGGCATCGGGCCCAAGCGTGCTGTTGAGCTCATCCGGGAGCACAAAACCATTGAGAAGATCGTTCAGCAGATAGACACCAAGAAATACCCTCTGCCTGAGAACTGGCTGCACAAAGAGGCCCAGAAGCTCTTTCTAGAGCCTGATGTGGTCAACCCCGACACCGTTGAGCTGAAGTGGACCGAGCCGAATGAGGAGCAGCTCGTCCAGTTCATGTGTGGGGAGAAACAGTTCAACGAAGAGCGGATCCGCAACGGGGTCAAGAGGCTGAGCAAAAGCCGGCAGGGCAGCACACAGGGCCGGCTGGACGACTTCTTCAAGGTCACGGGCTCCATCACGTCAGCCAAGCGCAAAGAGCCGGAGACCAAGGGGTCAGCAAAGAAAAAAGCCAAAACCAACAACACCACAAAGAGCAAAAAGGGGAAATAGCCAGACTGGCCGCCTGCAAACCCCTCTGATGAGTTTTTACTCTCGACCAGGAATTTTAGGCTAATAACAAACGGTCGTTTTTTCTGTTCTGCTTGTTAGTGCTAGGAAGGATCATGCTAAACTGCTTCCCAACAAGACTAGGTTAGTGGATCAGATAAGTGTGTTACTGCGCATCAGTAGTAACGTAGGAAGCTGGGAGAGGAAAATGCTGAAACAACTGCGGGGGGGGGGGGGGGGCAGGCGGGTGAGGAACCAGGGGGTCGCATCCAGCAGTTCAGCACCAGCGTTCAGCCATTTGAGACTTGATGAGGAAGCCACTGGGACTGGGGGTGATTCCCAGGCTGTGGAGTGAAAGGGAGGTGTTGATCACAAACAACCTCTCTGATTTAAGGGGGGGTGGGGGGGGGGCAGAAAAAGGCAAACTGGGTACAAATGATAGAGATTTCTACCTGACACGATCCATCCAAAAAGAGATAGGTGCAAGGAGCAGAGTCTGAAGGAGAAACTGGGGAGATGTGAATGGAAGGCAGGCTGGAGTTGGGAAGGAGGCTTGAAATGAGGAGGTGAACTTCTCCCATTACTGAGGTTTGGGTATAGGTTCTTCCTTCCCTTATTGTAGTCATTTTGCTTAAAAAAAAAAAAAAAAAAAAAAAAAAAAAAGTTGTAATCCTGGTTCCAGCAAAGTTCTGGCCCACTCTTAATGCACAAACCAAGGACAAGCTGAGCTGAGACTGCAGCTCTCCAGGCCTGAATTTTGCTGCTAGGTGTTGGTTCATGTTTAAAAAGAAAAATGTCAGTAAACCTAGAAGGGAAGCCTGTTCACTCCCTGATTTCATGAGGCAATCCTTCTGTGTTGTACATGCAGAGACAGGTCCCAGGCTAAGAAGAAAAAAGATAGCGTCTCTTATTTTTCTTATTTTATTCTGTATTTTGCATAGTCTTTTCCTCTTACTTGTCAAAGCAGTGTGCTGGGTTTTGTTTTCAGAATAAAATTTATACCCAACTACAATGTTTCTCATTCTCTGGAAAGGTGGCTTAAACCTTGTTGCTGAAGGCTGCACGGGTGAAGAAAAATCCCAGTTTTAGGGAGAAACCCATTGGTGACAACAGCCAACAAATCAGGCATGGGCCTGAATTCAGGAAATGAGTTTTAAGCTTTTAGATGCTTTGTAGACAAAGATCTGTGGGTGAAGTCTCTGCCAGGTTATAAAATAAGCAGCTGGGCTAGTTTCACAGGGGAATTCCATCAACATTGATAAAATAATCCTGATTTTTAAGACACCTCTGAAATTTTCTTAAATGTAGTGTGAAGAATAGCAGCAAGTGCTGCACATGGAGCTTCGAGTTGGATGTTCTGCCTGGCTGCAACTTGCCGCACGGGTGGGAGGGGGCACCCAGAGCAGAGCACCCAAAACCTACATGTCTGCTTCTCTGATCTGGTGGTTTTCACAGGGTCTCAGCTTAACATTAATTCCAGGCTTGAAACTGGAGAGATTTAGACAAGAAGAAGCCTGGATGCTTCCAAGGAGGGCGGCTGTAGCCGCTGTGCTTTGAGATGGACATCTGTGCGAGCGTTGGTGCGGCGGTCGCTCGGCCCATCATGTTATTTGCAGAATCTGCACCCAGAAAGCCAGGGAGGTGCTGCGGGGAAAACCAGAGTTTAAAATCAACTTGAGGGGTGATGCTTTAGCACCTGTTCTGTGTATTTATGTATTTAACAAGGCTTCTAGCTGCAAATATTTGTGCTGTCAACCCTGAATCCTTGTCACCTCTTGTACCACGAGCTTTTTTTCCCCTCAGCTGGAAAAACGCTCAGAGAGTTTAAGCAGCTTCTAAACCTCCTCTTGCTGGTTTGTATTTTCTGATGAAGTGGAGCCCAGGCAGAGTTGTCCCCGGAGGCTTTAAGCTGGAGCCTTGCTGGGCAGGTTAGTTTGGTAGCCTGGCTTTTCTGGGGTGTCCAAGTCCCCCTTCCTCCCCCAGCCTGATTTACTTGGTCACCAGGGTAAGTTATCCCTACACTGTTACAAGACATAGTAGACTATACTACTGATTTGGTACAATATATATGGTATATAGTAGGCTATATTGTATGTTCTATAGTAGGATATATAGTAGGCGATACACTATTACGATACATGGTAGACTATCTACTACATTAATTTTAAAAGACAAAGATACTGATCTTTTGAAATGTACTTAGTATATGTAGAAACCTATCAGTGAAAAGTGACTGAAATGCTTTTTATTACGTTGCTAAGATCCCATCCTTAACTGGTATTCACCTGGTAGTCATGGTGGTACATTTTATCTACTCAGATTTCATTACTTGATTATGTTATTTAATTTCAAAATGCAGTAACAACAAAAAAATGGGGTTGTGTTTTCTTGATGTGTATCTTCTTCAATGTTTCAATCCATAATTTGCCCTAATAGGAGCTTCATAATTAAATATTTCAATTTTATCCGTGAATACTTAAGTAAAGAAAACCTTTAAATGACAATAATTTCTCTAATGAGCTTGAAGTAAAATCATACATGTGATTGCCATGATTAGACACACGGTGTTTGTTTCATACACCGGGTTTGTGCTGTTACACCGAGGTCCACGATGTGCTTCGTACCTTTGGGTTGGAAGTGCATCTTCTCTGCCTCTGCGGCTTCCCTCGGTGCATCCTGTGTAGGATGCAGCTGCAGTGGGGAACTCTGGGCGCAGAAGTGACCTTGAACTGGAGAAATCATTTTTTTCTAAGTCCAAACTGTAACAAACATCACATATGCAGGGAGGCAAAGCGATCTCTGTGCACACTTGACTTCGGTTACAGCACTCAACTTTTCAGCTACCTTAAACTGGATAGTTTAAGCAAAGCTCTAAAGTCACACAGTCCAAACAGGAGAATAAATTCCAAACCCTGGCATCCCATTAAACATTATTTATGTATGGCTTCTTTCCCACATGTGGCTCATCACAGGTGAGAACATCTCCCTCTCCACATCAGCACTGAGCAAAGAAAGGTTAATGAGCCTTGCAGGGTAGGTGGGGACAGGACCCAAATCCAAACTTTTTCCAGGCTTTTCTGAGAGTTTCTAATAATCCCCTCCGTGGCTGGCAGGAAGCGCTTTGCCCAGCTAAGATTTACTTCAGGGATTTTTAGCGATGAGAGCCAAAGGAGTAAATAAACCCAGAAGCTTTCACCCTGCACAAGCTCCTTTGGGATGGCAGCACCACCCACTCCAGTCAAAAGCCTGGTGCCACGCACTGTTGCTTCTTGCTGACAGAGCTGCTGTGTTACTCGGCCTCACTTCAGAGTGTCGCATCTGCAAACTGCCTCTTCCCTCCTCCCACAGCGTCAGAGGGATTGGAAGAACAGCAGAAAATAGGTCGCATTTCTTCTGCCTGCCTTAGGACGAGGCACACGCAGCATGTGCGGATCGCAGCGGGGTGTCTCGGGATGGTGGGCGAGGGTGTGGTGTTACACAGGGTTGTAGGCACTGGCTTCCAGAGTAAAATTAAACCCCACAGTATTCATGCCTGAAATTTTACCGATTCAGGGCAAAATCTCATCAGCAGAATATACCTCAACAATATATTTTTCATATATCTGGATTTCTAGGCATTATCTTCAGGCTTTCTAAGTATGTGTCACCATCTTATTGTGATAAAACCTCCAAGAAAGCATTTGAAAAGCTGCTCTTCTGCCCTGGACATCTATAAACGGAACAGGGAAGGCAGCTGGAAGACAAGAGCAGGACTGTGCTCTGCAGCAGCACAGAAAGCCCTGTAGCCTGGGAGTATTACGCAGGGCTCAGCCCGTGAGGAAGTCTTCCAAGATTTTTCTCTAGGAAGACTAAAAATATGCTGCAGAGCCTAAAGCAACCTTCTGCTTCTGCCCATGCTGCAATATTATTCCTCCTTTGCGGAAGGCAAGAGCTTGGTCCCAGCAGTGGGGTTGGGCGGAACTGTGATGGATTTTTGTATATAAGGATGTTTGCGCGTTCTCAAAAAATGTGAAAGGGAAAAGCAGCTGCAGCCAAAACCTAGAAATATCTTACCAGCTATTTCTGCTATGTTGGAACCTCATAAATATTTGTAAAGTGAAAATTCTGTCTGTTACAGAGATATATGTAAGACTCTGGGTTCGTACCAGAAAAGTGGAGTGCAGTGATAGATCTCAAATGTGAGAGCCACCCTGATGGGAACTGCTGAAGCCAAGAATGACGATTAAGTAACACATTTCTGATGCCTGGTGTGTGAGCAGAACTGCCAGGCATCACCCACAGCGTCCTGCCACGCTCCGGGCAAGAGAAACAGCAGCGTGTCCTGTTTCAGGAGGTCCCAATCACACCCTTACAAAAGGTATTGTAAGTGTCTTTGAACCTCAGGAGACAGCTGAGCATTGGGTTTCATTATTTCAGAGAAATAGTTTATGCCGTCTCCCTGCCAAAGGAGGGGAGCTGCAGGGACAATCAGTGTGGAAGAGATTTTACTGAGGTGGTGGCACACAGCTTTGCTTCGATTAAAGCTTGGTCCCAGCAGTGGGGTTGGGTGGATCTGTTATGGATTTTTCCATGTAAGGATGTTCAAGTGTTCCCCCAAAATGGTCGTTTGATGGAAAGGAAAAGCAGCTGCATCCAAAACCTAGAAATATCCTACCAGCTGTTAATCTTTTGCTCAGATTAAAGTCCTCTTTCCCTGCTATTCAGCTCAGGTACTACACCATCACCTGCCTGCCTTGTGGTTATTTTTACTACCAGTTGTTTGTTTGTTTGTTTGTTTCCTTACATTTTCTGTTCTAAACAAATATTTCCACTGCTCTTTATCTCACTAATATTGTTAGTGATACCAATACCACTATTTATACCAGCAGCAAGTCTTTCAGGTGTATGAAGGATTCATCACTGCTGTGCTCTGCTAGAAAGAGTAACTGGCACTGGAGGGGCTTGATTAGCAAAAAAAAATTTCTGTGTGCAAGGTGTTTTGTGGTTTGGAAATGAAGGCACCAGTTGTCTTTCAGCTATATGGAGTCTTCTGATAAGTGATTTTTTTTTTTTTCCTTCTCACCTCCTGGATTCCCATGAATACAGCTAACAGCTTGCTATTACACATATAACACATTATATACAATTCATTTCTTAGTCTCACAATTGTGAAAAGCAGCCTGCAAATGCCTGCTTTCGCTAGCTTGAGTGGTTAAAAACATGGAAATAATAGTTGAGCTCAAGCCGATAAAAAAAAAAAGAAAGTTAAGTGTAATAAAACCCTGTTCCACTGTGATTTACAACACTGGGGGGAAATATTTCCCTCTGTGCTGGAACCTGACCAAGATTATCAACAGAAATGTGGCAGCTCAGCCTGTTTTTGCTACCATTGCAGAGCAGCTTCTGTCCTGGGCTGTCAAGTGACCCCCCCCAGCCCCCAGCAGCTCACTGGCTGGGTTGGTGCGGGCAGCCGGGGATCCAGCACAGCCCAGCAGAGAGGGAACATCAGGTTTTGGGGTGCCCAGGATTGTCATAACTCATACTTGTTTAGTCTTCTCACGGGGACAAAGAAATATGCTCCCCTTTTCTGCCTCCTAATGAAATGAGATGACAAGTTTGCAAATTATTCACCCCTTCTCCAGTTTTCAAATCATTAAATATTGGGTTGGTTGTTTTTTTTTTAAGGAAAAAAAACCCTAATTTTTTGATTCAGCTTCATGATTAAAGAGAGTAAGGACAAAATGCAATCTCTGAGAGGTTTTGGATGAGTTGCTCTGCCTGTGAGGATTTGCTGAGAACTTAAGATGTTATCTCAAGAATCAAGGCTTTGTACTTTTAACGGACAGAAGCATCAAAGCAAGCCATGCCATTGCTCTTTTCTATTTTGCTGTTTCTCCTCTTTCCGACAGGCACGCTACTATGAAATGTGGTAATATGGCTCAAGGCAATCACACCATGGTGACCCAGTTCCTCCTCTTAGGACTGACAAGCGAGCCTAAGCTGCAGTCTCCTCTCTTCATACTCTTCTTCACGATTTATCTCATCACCTTGATGGGCAATCTTGGGCTGATCACACTGATCAAGACAAACCCCCGGCTGCACACTCCCATGTACTTCTTCCTCTTCAATCTGTCTGTTGTTGATCTTTGCTACTCCTCTGTCTTTTCCCCAAAGCTGCTTATTGGTCTCTTGGTGAAAAAGAAAACCATTTCTTTCTCTGCCTGCTTTGCCCAGCATTTTTTTTTCCTTCTGTTTGTGACCACAGAGGTGTTTTTGCTGGCTGTGATGGCATACGACCGCTACGTAGCCATTTGCAACCCGCTGCTCTACATTATTTCTATGCCCAAGAGGGTCTGCGTTCAGCTGGTGGCTGGGTCATACGTAGGGGGGATTTTGAACTCACTAATCCAAACGTGTTCCTTGCTGCCATTGCCTTTTTGTGGACCCAATGTCATCAACCATTACTTCTGTGACACTAACCCCCTGCTGAAACTCGCCTGCTTAGATGACCACCTCAATGAGCTTTTGCTTGTAACTTTCAACGGGACCATTTCCATGTCTGTGCTCTTCATCATCATCATCTCCTATGTATACATCCTCTTCTCCATCCTGAGGATGAGATCTGTCGAAGGAAGGCACAAAGCCTTCTCCACCTGTACCTCCCACCTCCTGACTGTGACCTTGTTCTACGTGCCCGCAGGGCTGAGCCACATGCAACCAGGCTCCAAGTACTCACTGGAGATGGAGAAAGTCACTGCCGTGTTTTATACCCTGATTGTCCCTATGCTCAACCCTCTGATCTACAGCCTGAGGAACAAGGAGGTGAAGGATGCACTTAGAAAAGCAACAGCAAATAATAGTTTTGTGAGTTGCCTGCTGATCAAAGTGACCCCAATCAGCTGATAAAACTCCTGCTGCTTCCCTTTCTAAATAGTCTTATGTAAGGAACAACTTATATTTACAGAAGTAGGTATAGCAAATTTTAAGCATCCTTTAAAATCGGCAGAGACTCGGTGTTACCAAATATCCTGTCGTTACAGGTCTCCGATAAATATTTCCTTGTCATTTCTTGTTTCTTTTTCTGTGAAGTGATGTAATATCATAGGAGTTGATAAAATAGCTCATAAGGAATTTCCCTCTTTAGCTCAGCTTCTTAAGAAGTTGCCCTGATTCAAGCAGCAATTCCTCCAGAGGCAAATTCAAGGAGGACTAGAGGCTTTTGAGGAGGTATATCCATAAATAACCCACACCTTGCTTTGGGCTAACTACAAGGGGGAAAAAAAAAAAAAAAAGGAAAATTCATTTGCTTCCAGGGGAGCGTACCATGGAAAGTAAGGAAAGGGAGGAGAAGCTGAGACCACGGAGCTGCTGGGGGATGAGAGCAGTGTGTGCTGTGATCTGGCATCAGGAGGATGGTGCCCAGAACCCCTCAGCCCGGAGGCAGCGTGGCCGTGGCTGTGCTGAAACCTTCCCACTGTTTTTCCTCCAGACCTGGAGGGACTTTCCACCCCAGCAGCCAGGGCTTTTCCTGCTGAGCTCCCAAACATTTTCCTCCCTAGGGGATGAAAGCTCTGGATTGTCCCTGCCAGCATAGCAGAGCTGTTTGCCACCAGCACGGATGTCACCCTACTCCTTGCTTCCTAGCTGCAAGGCTTCCAACTCAGCCAAACAGCTTTGCTCTGTAGGAGAAAATGGGCTTCATCTGACCTGCATCTTACATCTGCATTAAGAGAAGCAGCAGCAGCACCTGGCAGTGGTATTTCTCCCTCTTGGCAGGGAGTTTCGTGTGATTGAATGTAACTAGCTATGGAGGAATATTTTTTTCCCCCTATTTTCTTGTCATGGGGCAGATGTAAATGATATTTCTCCCCAGTCAAATCTTCCCCAGGAGAGTTGTAAAGCTGAGAAGGTACCACCAAGGGATGCTGCAGAATCTCACACTCTCCAGAGCAGAGAAAACTGAATGCAACCTGCTAGAGACCTTGAGCAAGAAGAGCTGGGGTGCTAGGTCCCCACAGAGAGATGAGGGAGGTTATCTGTCACTTAATGTTAATTTGCACATGGCTGCATCTGAGTTAGTCCAGACATTGTTTTTTTTCCATAGCTAAAATAAAATATTAATATTCCTAGCATGACTTTTTTAGATAGCCACAGAAATAATAACTTAAGCACACCCACTGTATTGCTATACCAGTAATTCTTTTTTTTTTTCCTCACATGCAAGAATTTACATTGTAGATACCCAATATAGAGGAAAATAACATCCACTCAGGGCATGCATCTGAGCAAGGGCCATATCTCTTGAGACAGCCACCAGAAAAGGTGATGGTGGGGAGATCTTTATAACACTTACCTTTCATAACAGCTTGCTTTATCTTCAGCTTGGAAACTAGATGGTCTTGTCTTACATTAAGAGTTCTTCACGCTGTTTGCATAATGCAGCATGGCTCAGGGAGCAGCAAGGACCAGTTACTCCCTCAGGGAAGGCAAACTGGGAGCTGAAGGTGGCCATGATGCAGGGCACAGACCCACAGTGCCTGAGATCAGCAGCAGCTCCCATTAACGGCCCAGGAGAACCCAAGGACCAAATTCAAGCCCCAAAAGCTGAAGACCATAACCAAGCACAGCTCTGAAAGTGGTTAAAGACCCAGGGCTGAGCTTAAATAGTGCCCTAATCCTGGGGTAGGGAGTGTGGGTGGCAGCTCCAGGTGATGCTGGTCATGGCAATTACCGTGGGCACACACCCTGATGTCTCAGAGGGAGGGGAACTGGGTTTTTTTTCCCCCACCGCAGGGCCCTAAACCCAGTTACAGCACTCTATCCAGCCTGCTCTGATGTATCTCTGTGCCCAGAGGATGGAAGGATAGAATAGAAAGGAGCAATGAGCTCCTTTGCTGTGTGTTAATGATTCTTGTCCCTCCTGAGTCATGCAGAATAAGGCCCTTCAGATGTCACGTTCTCTGTTTCTCAGGGAAATTGTCCAAATGCTTGTACTTTTCGTGAAAACTCCATCAGAAACTTTGATTAGAATCTTTATAGCATTTTACTTCATGCCAGCTTAAAGCTAGCTTTAACTGGTTGCCATTGCATTCAGTCATTATTCATTACAGTTCTTTTAGGAAGACTGTGGTTTACAAAGATGCTTATTTTAAAACATAGAGTTTATTCACTTTCTCATTATACAAGCTACACGTTCACCCAGGAATTGTGCAGTTCACTAAATATCAAAGGTGTGTCTTGGTTATGTGTTAAAAAGCCTTTGCCTACTCATTTCTTTAGAGCATCTTCCACCTCAGCCATGCAATGATGTGGAGAAAAGTCATAACTCAGTCAAATTGCCACAAGAGGCATGGACCTGGTACTGATCATCCAAAAAAGGAAAAAGATTAGTAGGTGTAAAGACAACATGTCCCAAAAAGAGCTTGACTGGGACACAATTCTGGCAACACGTTAACATATGTGTGCCCACAACAAGACCTTAGCATGGCTCCAGGTCCCCTGAACCAGGACTTTGTGTTTACTGATGGTTCTTCTATACATTGGTCAAAAATTGCCCCTGAAGCCCCAGCTGGCCCTTCCCCTGGCTGAGCACATTCCACCCTGCTGTCACCAGGTCACTCATGTTGGATAAACGTACCCCCTCGTCAGGATCGCCCCTGGAAGTATCCTGCAAGCCTGCTCAGCCCCTTGTTAGGCAGACAACCACTATTTCCTACTGGTCACCTTCTCGAGGGAGACCTTGCTGATACCTGTCTCATCAAAGCCTTGGCAAGAGCAGGTTTAATAAAGCTCCTAGAAAAATTCAGAGTGTCGGGGCCACATTGCAGCTCTCCAGGTATCACTGACCTAAACAGATCTTCAGTCCTTTGAGCTCATTTGGGAAAAGTTATTATCAAGCAGGCAGTGGAAATATTAGTAATGCCAATTTGAGCATCCTTTTTGTGGGGAATATTTTCAGTTAACGCAATTTAGACACAAAACATTGTACTGTTGCAGTTTCACTGGGAACGTGCTGACAATTATTTTGATTAATTATCAAAGGCTCATGCCACAATTAAAATAAATAGAAGTTGTTTGAAGAGAACGATGCGTTACATTGGTTCTCCATACCCTGTGCTTGCCGTGTGATCGCCTTACCTGTAAGCAGACAAACAATGACTGATAACACATAGTCCTTCATTATCTCCAAAGTACTGAAGAGCTGCAAATGCCTTTTTCAAAGGCTGGATAGATGCGGCACCAGCTTTCGCACCCACAACCTCCGCAGGGCCCCCTTCACCTCCTTGTTCCTCAGGCTGTAGATGAGGGGGTTGAGGGTGGGGGTCAGGACGGTGTAACACACTGAAACCAGCTTTGCCTGATCCCACATGCACGCCTTGCAAGGCTGGATGTAGGCGAGCATCCCGGGCACGTAGAAGATGGTGATGGCAGCCAGGTGGGAGGCACAGGTAGAGAAGGCTTTAAGCCTCCTCTTGGCCAAAGGGATCTTCAGGATGGCGTGGAGGATGCAGGTGTAGGAAACCAAGATCATCAAGGCAGAGCCCAATATGTTAAACCCAGCATCAGAAACCTGCAGGATCTCATTTGCGCGGGTGTTGGAGCAGGAGAGCTGCAGGAGGGTGGGCAGCTCACAGAAGAAGTGGTTGATGCTCCTGGCCTGGCAGAAGGACAACCTCCCTGCCAGGATGGTGTGCACCAGGGAGGTGAGGAAGCCCATGGTGTACACCAGCACCATCATGCTGTAGCAATGCGCCCTGGACATGGTGGTGGTGTAAAGCAGAGGCTTGCACACAGCCGTGTAGCGGTCGTAAGCCATCACCCCCAGGAGGAAACACTCAGAGATGATCAGAGCAAGGAAAAAATATATCTGGGCAAAGCAACCCAAAAAAGAGATATGACTTCTCCCCAGCAGGAAGGTCTCCAGCGCTTTTGGAACGATAGCAGAGGAAAGGCAAAAATCTATGAAAGATACGTGGGTCAGGAAGAAATACATGGGGGTGTGGAGCTGGGGGTCAGCATTGATTAGCAGGATCATGACCAGGTTCCCCAGCACCATTAAAACATACAGAGATAAGAAGATGGTGAAAACGGTGATTTGTAGCTCTGGGACGTCAGAGAAGCCCAAGAGGATGAAGCCAGACAAAACACTGACGTTTTCTCCATTCATCATTTTTACATATTAGATGAATTTGCACAGAAATAAAATTAATCAATGAAATAAGTCTCTAAGAGAGAAACATGGGAGGTTAATCCATAAAGTAAATGTAAGAGAAAAAGGTGTATTTTTTAGACAAATACAAGGCAACTCTATTTCTGCCTTTAGCCCAAGCTTCGAAGTCAAAGAGGTGAAGGAGCTATTTACACACTCATCTTAAAAGATAATAATTCTGCCATGATTTATATACATTGTACTAATGATATGCTAAGAAATAACAAAGTATTTATTCATGTGTGAAAAGTCAAATAAACACATTCCAAAATGTGGAAAAGAGAGAAGATATGGACTCTCACCACTGATTTCTGGAAATTTTAAGGATTTTTTTTTCTTATTTTTTTTTAAGACTGGATCAGTGCTCTTCTGTGGCCTCATTAGTTCTGGTGCAGCCTTTTCATCATGAAGCAAAGCCATTCACTTTAATTTTTTTTTTTAATTTCTAAATTTATCCGCTTTTGAAGAAAAACTCCTCAGTGTGTTGGGTCAGGGATGGAGCAGTATCTCCAGCACAATTTGCTGTGATTGCAGTGAGCTGTTTATGACCAACTCAAATATCCACATAAAAATGTTAAAATATGTATAAACCAAACTTTTTAAAGCTTCAGCTTGGATATTTCCATCTCCCCCATTCAGCCCCTTTGCAGATGAAATATATGATGAAGGATCGATCTATCTACAGGTGTCTACATCTCAGCTGAAATGTCCCCAGATTAGTTGTAGATGGGGTCAGGAATGTGGGGTTTTTTTTTCAAGCAAACCTCCTTACCCCTGCTAGGGCACTTCAGTTCACGCCATGAATGCTCTTGGAGAACACAGATGGGCTTCCTTTAGCTGCAGCTCCACTAGTACATCCCAGTCATGAAACAGCATCCACTCCCCTAGAATAGGCTGAATTAAAAAAATACAGAAGGATGAAGTGGGTGCAGGGGAGTAATTAAGTCCCAGCGCCACTCATTTTACTCTGTCGACCTCAGATCTTCTTGGTCAACATCTCTTGGTAATGGAGATGTGGCTGTAGCTCTGTCTGGATGACTTGTACCCTTCAAACATGCATTTCTCTCTATTGACAATAATTTCCTCGCTGGGATTAAATCAGTTGTGTCAGAGGTGCACGTTTCCATCCCATAGAGGCAACCTGTAGTGACCAGCTCATACGTGAACATGCAGCCCTGGAGAGGACAGTCATATCTTAAACAGCTTCAAGGTTAAGAACATGATAAATATTAAAAAATATTTAAATATCAAATAAATTATAATAATAAAAATATTTTAAATCTTGCCAAGTACAGATGAAGCTACTCTTGAGCATGAGCCTGTGCTGGAGGACTTCACAGAGCACAAGTTTTTATTCTGAATTTTCTTCTCATCTTAACAGGAATGCAGGAAGCTGGCTGCTGTTCAGACACATGAACAAAATAAAAGTATTAATTAGGGGGGTTTGGAGTTTTATTGGTTTAGGTTTGCCAATTGATCATTTGAATACAGAAATTTAAAAAAATTTACTACTGTAACATGAAATTAAAAAAAAAAAAAAAATCCGCTCCTTTTAACTTATTACACCCAGTCCAGCTCCCACAAAAAGGGACTGGTGTACATTTTTCAGGTGTTAATCAATACTAATGTATTTTTTGCAATATGAAGTTTACAAACAGCTAAAGAGATAAATCGGTCAAGTCTCAGTGGAGGCAAAGTGCCAGGTTAAGGGATAACAGAGAGAGCAGCGAAGTGCCAGGCTGGGTCTTCTTGCACCACCTGCACTTAAAAACACTTTCAAGCATGTGAGAGGTGGCACGACAAGGGTGACCGGCTGGAAACGTCAAACCCTTTTTTACCTGCTTGGTTAACAGGAAAGGTGCTGGGAGGTGTGCTGCCTGCAGCTCTGTGAGAAGCCCATCCGATGGGTTGGAGCCACGGCAGGAGAAGAGATGCTGGGGAGCAGCTCGCCCAGGCTGGTTGGCAGAGGGGTTTTATCCCAGATAAAGCATTACCTCAGATGTTTGTGCAAGCCGCTCTCCCTCAGGACCCTCCTCCAGCTGATAATTATTTTGACCTGCTCAACAAAAGCCCCTTTTGATTCTCCTCCAAAAACCTCCCCAGCTGCACCAACACCTCCAAGCCCAGCTCTCCTATAGAGACCTACCCAGGCTGCCCGTGCCACCACCTGATCTTGCAGAAAGACAAATCCAGGACAGTTTGCTTTTTATTTATCCAACTATCACAAACTTCTCTATTTCAGTCTTTCACTAAGAAACCCCTTTGCTACAAACAGGGAAAGCTGATGGATCATCTAACATTGCACTGAAAGGTGCTGAAAACAAACCTAATAGAGCAGCCACTGTGTGAACGGTTTGAGCATGGCCATAGGGAGTTCCCTCCATATTTATTTCCACACACTTTCCTGATGACTGCACAACACTTTGCTCAGAAGCATCATTTTACATAGCTGCTTTGAGGACATAACAGAATTAACTCAGATTTACCAGTTTTATTCCAAAGAATCCTGAGTGCCAGACATTTCCTGAAAGCTTCTTCTGGATGATGAGACATTATAAAACCATTAGTACAAATATTAAATGATAACTTTGTCCCAGACATTTAGAAAACACAAAGGATGGGACAGATGGAAGAGAATACCAAGCTATGAAAGCATTTGGAAGGAAGATGGAGAAGTACGTAGACAGCTTTAGATGGTTTTAATGTAAATTTGTTTTTCTGCCGGAAGACACCAGACTATTAGTCCTGGAGATGTACTGGAGGTGGGCAGAAGGGGATTTTTTCATTTATTTTTTTAATTTCTTTCTTCCCCATTTGGTACTGGACTAAAATGAAGGCTTGTACAGTGGGAAAAAACAACAGAACGGGGGGAGGGGGAGGAAATAACCCCTATTCAATTTTAGAACAATAAAAAAGACACTCCAAAGATTATTTTTCAAAAATACCTGGAAGGCAAAACAATCCACTAAGAATACCTGCTTGGGCAGGGTGAATAGTGCAGACTGAAATCCCAGATACAGACAGCTTGGTAGTGCACTTGCTCCATCACCATTGTAAGACAACCCCAGGCCACCAGCACCTTGGCTGTTTGGGGGAAAGGAAGACCTAAAATCCTCCCTCCCACCCGCACTCTGGCTCTTTACATGCCTAGTTAAACTCACAAAAGAGCAGAGGCTCAAATATGACTTGTTTCCATTTACCATGAGTGCTTTGATGGCTAATACACTGTCACAGCATAATTTCATGTAACCTCACTTTGTGGTCTGGAGCTAAAACTCCTGGAAAAATCAGTTAACATCCTCCTAATAGCAGAAACATCACCAGACAATATCCTTTAATATAAAACATGCGAGGTCAGACACTACTGGTTTGATGTCATCAGGGCAAAGCCACCACCTGCATTCTCACTTTTATTCTCTGAAGCCCAAAATGAAGTTGATTATTATTTTTAAATTATATTTAATTAATAATATTTATTTCAAGTCACATTTAAATAACATTTAATTTGCATAACCACTATCTGCCCAATACACAGTTGCTGCCAGGTCTCAGGCTACAGCCAGGGAAAGTCCTGTCCCTCCTAGCGCAGTGCGTAGCCTTGATTCAAGGAGAAACGTGTTTTCCAGGTGTCCTGCTTCCAGGTGCACTCAGTCCCTGCTTCTTGAAAGTGCGATATCTAAGCCTCCTCACCGTGGCAGGGTAGCCTTCTCCTTTCAGCTGATGAGGAACCATGGATGGACAAGGTGGAGAGGACTCTACCTTTTGCTTTCCTCATGGCGTTCTTCATGTCTGTGTTTCTTAGACTGTAGATGAGCGGGTTCAGCATGGGGACTGCAACAGAGTACAGCAAGGAGACCACCTTATCGTGCTCCAAGGAGTGTCTGGAGCTGGGGTGCAGGTACATGAAGAGGGAGCTGCCGTAGTACAAAGTGATAGAGACCAGGTGAGAGGCACAGGTGGAGAAGGCTTTGTGCCAACCGTCCATGGAGTGGATCTGCAAGACAACGGAGAGGACTGACAAGTAGGAGATTAAGATGAAGACTGTGGTGCTTAGCACATTGAACCCCACCACAGCAGAAACCATCGCCTCGTTGACATGGTTGTCGGAGCAGGAGAGGGCTAGCAGCGGTGGTCCATCACAGAAGAAATGATTGATCCTCATGGACTGGCAGAACGGGAGACGAAATATGGAAACCGTGTGTATGGTGGAGCTGATCACACCAGCTAAATAGGCACCAGCCATCATCCCAGTGCAAAACCTCTTGGACATGGCCACAGTGTAGAGCAGGGGCTTACAAATGGCCATGTAGTGATCATAAGCCATGGCAGCCAGCACGTAGCACTCTGTGGTGGCACAGGTTGCAAAGGAGAAGAGCTGAGCGGCACACCTAATGAAGGAAATAACCTTCTTTTCCACTAAAAAATTCACCAAGGTTTGAGGGATGATGGTTGAGGAGTAGCAGATGTCCAGGAGAGACAAGTGGCTTAGGAAGAAGTACATGGGCGTCTGTAGGCACAAATCGATTCTAATTAATATAATTACTCCCAGATTTCCTATGAGAGTGACCACATAGATGGCAAGGAATAAGACAAAGCATATCACCTGCAGGTCTTCTCGGTTTGTGAAGCCCAGGAGAATAAACTCAGATGCAAATGTAGAATTATCTTCAACCATATTGAATATATAAGCAGCTCAGCTGCTTTATGTCTTTCAAATGGAAATGCTTAATAGGCCCAAATCTGTCAATAATGTTAAGAATATCAATTTTTGTCTATCAAGCAGTTACACCACTTTAAGTCAATATAAGGTAAATTCTCTTTGAGAGAGGAAAACCTCAATTTCCCGAGGCCAGCCTCCCCGTTCAGACTTAGCTAAACACATACTACCACCAGCAACACACTTGGAAGTCGGTGGATATTTAAAGGCAAGGAAAAGGGTAATACCATGCCAGAATAAAGCACAAATAAACTGCAGGGCTTTCTCATAGTTCCTGTCAAGTCATTTACACATAGAAATCCATGATTTTCACAGTAACTGCTGGAAAAATGAAATTAATTGTCATCTTTCAAGTGCTCCCAGTCCAGTGCGAGTACATGAGGAATAAATATCTTTTCCCTGTGTCCCAGGAAGATCTATTCTAGGTGAAAGTACTGGAAAATGCGACTTTCCTTAGCATAATTTTTCCTCATTCAGGATGGTGCAATATAAGAGCTGGGATTTGTCTCACCTCACTTTGATTTAGATGTGATGTCTAACTTGGAGATAAAAGATAAATTCAGGCTTTCTCTCTCTGCTCACTGGGGAGAAATCAGCAGCTCCTAAAATCACACTCTATGACAGATAGAATAAATAAACATTGATTTTTCCTGGATAACATTAATCATCGCTTGACAGAGTTACACCAGAGAGCAAAGCAGGAGTGCATGCTGCCTGGCATCTGACAAACAGATCCAAACTTAAAAGTCATAATTATTTGATGATCCTTTGCTGAAGGGGTGAGGTTCACCTCCAGATCCAGACATCTCATTTTAGATGTCCTGTGAGCAACATGTCTGGTCTCCCGATGTTATTAATGGGGATTTAGAGCTGCTTTTCGCTGCCCACGGAGAAATGCCGGAGGCAAAGCAGCGTCTGAGACATCCGCACGGCGCTGGAAGATGAGTTACAACTAATGAAAATCGAGCTGTTTGGGTCTGGAGCTGAATCCTCCCCCAGAGGCAGCATCCACCTGCCTAGATGTAGACATCTACTGCCATTGGAGAATTGACCTGAATTTCACAATTAACTAAGGCTCACCCACACTTTTTCTTATTTGACAAGCCAACTGCTTTGTGTGGAGTGATCCAAGAGGCAGATATGAAACCTGGGCTGTGTGGAAGGCTTGTGCTGTGCACAATAGCTGCCCGCCAGGAATCACACCTCCCTGAAGCTTGAAGACACTGACTAGAATGGAGATAAATTAAATTAAACACCCATACCTTGCTGCCTCGGATTAGATATTATTCATGCTGACAGGCAGGTCCATGCTCTGCTAAATAACTGCCAGCAAACCTCAAATATTTATCCTTGTCCTCCTGGGGAAAAGGGCCTTAATTTGTGGCACCTGCTTTCCTGTTCAAACTTGGTAAGATCTTGCATCTCCTGGGCAAGTCAGCACAAGACCTTTCAACAAGCTGCCCTAGGACTCACCCAGCAGCCTGTCATTAGTGTTTAGCAAGATTTAACTCATCATGTTCTAGATTGGAGAAAGACCAGCCACTGCTGGGACCCTAGAGCCAAGCAAAGCCTTGCTGTGTGTCCTCCTGGTTACACCTCCATGAGCCTGCTCTCGTGGTAGCTGTTATCCCCAAAAGCGCGGTGTGGGAACAAGGGGAAGGTGCCAGACCTGTAGAGCTAAAAAGCACTGTTTGGGTAGCTGGTGTTTGAAGAGTCTTACAGCCCAAACTATCTAGTGAATGCAGAAAGCCCCGTTAGTAGGATGGTTTAAATTGTGAAGCAAAAGCACCCTGTGCTCACAGCTCCAGCATCCCCCTGGGTTTCTCAGGGTGACTGTTTTTGCTGCCCTAAAGCAGAGCTGTGGGGGACAGTCTGCCACAAATCCGGGGGATCCTGCAGACGTCGCGGGACGAAGTGGGATTTCCACAGCAGGGATTTATTTTGTTTTGCTCTTGGGTCCAACTGAAGCAGTTTTTATATTCGTTGTTTCTCCCGGCTCCAGCCAGGCAGGTATGCTATGTCTTTTCCCACGCAACATCTACCCGTGCTTCCAGAGCTTTGTCCTTTGCATTCTTCACAGATCCGGGGGTAAAACGAGTTGGGGAATAACACCTGAACCTCAAGAGAGCTGTCAGACCAAGCGAGGGCCAGCCCCCACCAAGCCCAGAGAGTCCCAAGATCCTCCACTGCCAGGCCACAATATAGCCGACGGGTTTTTAAAATTAATGACATCAGAAGGTGTTATTTGAACTATACCAGCTCGTAAATGTTGCCTGTAATAGTTTCATACGTCCTAAAAAAAATCCCAAAGGTAGCTTATTGCAATATCTGTGCATAGTGTGTGATATCTGTATTCAAAAGCCTCTTCTTGTTTTGGCCCTTCTTGGAAGAATTCAACCCTCAGTGCAGACTGCACATGATGAGAAATCCAGCACTCCCTTTTTCCAGTTTATGCTGATGTTTACAATGGGGGAAAAAAATAAAAAGGCACTTTCTTTTTCATTTCAATGTATCTGCCTTTATTTTTCAGTCAGAAACTCTTCCCATACTTTGCCCCCAAAGATGAGAGGGGGCTGCACCGCTTCAGTGCCTTCCAGGGAAGGACAAAAGTCACTTCTTTGTCTGTTCAAAAAAACCCAAACCTAGTAGGGCATGATCCCAGTTTTATCCACATAGCACTCAGCGGTTCATAGCGAAGGGTGGGTTTCTTCCCATGAAGGTCACCAGGATGAATCCACCAAACTGACCCAGGAACCGGGTGACTATATAGGCAGCCTCATCCTTTTAATTCAGCATCCGAGAGCACTGAGGGAAGCTGATCACCTGGGGTTATTTAGGTAGTGAGGATGTGATTTACATAAGTCAACAACAGAAAATTAAATTCTTCACCTACATGGGATAAAAGTTCAGATCTCTCTATGTCTTTTCATTTGCCTTTACTGTAAAATCTGGGATAACTTTGTCAGGAGTAAAGATGTGCTGGAGGGTTCCTTTCTGAGAGTGATCTGTAGATCTATAGGAAGGAATAGATGTAGAAAGTAATAATTTAAAATACCTGGCATTATCATTTCCAGGTGTGTATGGATAGCTTGGACTATTTAAGAGAAAAGAAATTCATAAGGCAAAGGGAATTTGATAATCTAAATTCCATACAACCTGAAGCCTCACCCAATAATTGCATTAAGGAAAAAAAAAAAAAAAAAGTGCAGTTTAAAGCATCATTTCTAAATGCAAGGGGAACTTGGTGAGGAGCTTGTTCAAACATCCAACATTGCCTGTTCATTTTTAACAGGCTCAGGAGCTCATGCCGAAAAAAGAAATGGGATCAGCCAACTGTAGAGGCAGTACAATGGTCTTATTTTATTTATATGCTATTTCTCAGTTTCCTGAACAAGGACAAGCCACTTAGCTACCCAAGGCTTGCTAGCACATAAGAAAAAGAAGGTTTTGTCTGAAATTAAAAGGAGAAGATATTTCCAACAATGTCCAACAGATGGTGACGATGTATAAGAAATCCTGCTCAGTATTTTTCTAGCCACTTATTTGGCATTTCCCCCATCCAGCACTGCCTTTTGATATCTGAAAGGGAGTGTTATGGCCATTTTGCATCTCCTGGGACAGAGCACAGTGGTACATAGAAGGAACAAAAATAAGCTGTTTACATATAAACAGGAATGGATTTTATTCAGAAGTAGACGAAATGCAACTTTTGAGAAGGGACACCTGAAGGACAGGTATATATGTACACTGTCATGCCTTGCCAACAACAGTAAGAATCAGCTTCAGGCTGGTAACTTTAGCATCAAAAAATAATAATAAAATAACAATCAATATTTTAAAATAAATTCTAGGTGCTGACCAGGGCCACATCAATGTTTGGGTTATTTTTCACCGTGTTAGAGAGTATTTTTCCCTCTGTTGACAGTTAAGTGACTGCAGGTGGCAAATCCTCATCAGGCCCCAGCAAGCCTTCTCTGTCCCAGCCGATCAACTCCAAATCCCCTCCCAGAGGAGATTGTTAACATGATTTGATCAGGGACACCTCTAGCCTTTGAGTGATGAGCTGCTAAAGAAATAGAAAAGTGGTTTTGGGGTGGAGAGAAAGTATTGTGGTTACTGGTCCCCTGGTGGCATTGCATTTTCACAGCAACCACAAGTGTCTGTTCAGAATATGGTGAAAGGGGGGAGCTGCAATTGCTGGCAGGAGTTACTTCTTACATAAGTAATAAAGACTTTTAATCACCCTCATTTATTTTTGTTTCAGGGTGTTTGAGGTTTTTCTTTTCATTTTTTTTTCCTGTTTTTTTTTTTTTTTTGTGGGTTTGTTTTTTTTTAATTCCTTTTCGCCATTGCCTCACACCAAAGTGCAAATCTCTGGATGCAAGCTCTACTGATAATATATTTGTCTTTGTTTTTAACAAACCACTGTGGGCATAAATTAGGAAACTAATTAGAGCTTCGTTTCAAGGCTTTGAAAGGCAGAAGTTAGAAGAGAAAAAAATGAAAAGACAAAGGTGTATGGTTGCCTAAAAAGAAGTGACAAAGATCAATTTAACCCTGCAATTTAACTCACCAGACTGGTTTCAAAGACAGACCTATTTAAGAATTTATGTTTCATTCACTTGACTTATGCATGATATCCCATTACCCCCTAACTGCATTAAATCTGCAAAGTTTATCCATTTAGATCTTGTGTTTCCATCCTTCCCAGGAAGAGCTTTTCACAGGAGCTGCCTCCTCAACCCAGCCCATGAATCACTGAGACCCCAGCTAAACTGAGGCTAGGGAGTGAACAAGGAAAATCAGTAACATAGGTGTGCTGGCATACACATTTAACACAATAATATATTGCATTATATATAAATATATAGTATAATATACATTTAATGTTTCATTTATATATATATATATGCACACGTATATATGTGTATAACTTGCCATTCATAGGACCAGGGTCCTCCTAGACGTCCTTTCTGATCAAAATTTATTCTATGTCCTGCTCAAAGCAGGGCTGACCTCCCAGTCACATCAGGCTGCTCATGGCCTCATCCAGGCAGCTTTTGAATATCTCCACGGGTGGAGGGTCCACAGCCTCAGGGACAAATCCCTGTGTTACCCAGATCCCTGTATCAGGTTTTGTTGAGGAGGGTTCAGAACCTGGCTATGATTCTTTCTGCTGTTCTCCTCAGAGCATCCTTCACCTCCTGGTTCCTCAGGCTGTAGATGAGGGGGTTCAGCATCGGGATGACCACTGTGTAGAAGACAGAGATCACTTTATCAGTGTTCAGGGAGTAAGTAGAGCTGGGGCGTAAATACATGAAGATTGTCGTCCCATACAACATGGTCACCACTGTCAGGTGGGACGCGCAGGTGGAGAAGGCTTTTTGTCTGCCTTCAGCTGAACAGATCCTCAGGATGGCAAAGGAGATGAAGATGTAGGAGACCAGAATGGTGGAGATGGTGCTGAGCTCAATGATGCCAGCCAAGGAGAAGAGGATCATCTCATTGATGTACGTGCTGGCACAGGACAGAGCCAGGAGGGGAGGAACGTCGCAGAAAAAGTGATTGATGACATTGGAACTGCAGAAGGGCAGCCTGATGATGAAAGTCATCTGTATGATGGAGTTCAGGACACCCCCGATGTAGGACCCCACCACCAGCCGCACACACAACCTCTGAGTTATTACAGAGGAATAGAGCAGGGGGTTACAGATGGCCACATACCGGTCATATGCCATGACAGCCAACAGGAAACATTCAGTCGTCACAAATACGATGTACAAGAAGGCTTGGCCCATGCAGCCAATGAAGGAAATGGTCTTCCTCTCTGATAGGAAGTTCACCAAGGTCCTGGGGACAATCACAGAGGAGAAGCAGATGTCAACAATAGAGAGGCTGCAAAGGAAGAAGTACATGGATGTGTGGAGTCGTGGGTCACCTCGGATGACTATGATTATCCCTGCATTGCCCAAAAGGGTGACGGTGTAGATGAGCAGAAACAGCACAAAGAGGGCTGCCTTCATCTCTGCTTGGACACTCAGGCCCTGGAGAATGAACTCTGCCACTGAGGTGTGATTCCACTCTGCCATTCAGGGCTTTGTGTCTACCGAGGAAGGAGAACCTGAAAATATAGGAAACCATGCCTTTATTTATTTGAATTGAAATGGGATAACTTGTTTATTTACCCACTGTGCAGCCCGGGCACCCAGACCATTCATTTCTAGGGAACTGGAGTGGGATGGACTGCACCGTAGCCATCTGCCCCGAGCTTGGCCTCCAAGGAAAGAGAAGGTCCCTTCTGAAGGGAAAGCATCATCCCAGCTTTCCCAAACACCTCCCCCGCCTGCAGCAAGTCACTGCAAAGGGTCTTTCTCACTGTGGGCAGACCTTTGGGCAGGTTCATTTGTACCACAGGATCCCATTTTGGTACCTACAGTTTGATAAGATCGATGGATATAGCAGCAGATAAGGATTCAGGTGACACAGACCCAATCATCAGCTCTGCCCTTGACCTCCTGTGGTTAAGTCTTTATCCACATTTATTTCCCTTCCTCCCCATTTCAAACTGATCATGATAAGGTGCCTAGAACAAGACAACTCTGATTTTGGCAGCAGCTTCTGGTTATAATTGTAATAGCTTGGAGTAAGAGTGAAAATACTGTAGTTTTCCTTTGTCGCTTTTGGAAAAGACACTGAGGTATTAAAAACCAACCAACCAACCAACCAAAACAAAACAGTCTAATTTGTTGGGAACTAGGGTTGGAGAGAGGAAGAGGGTGCTGCATGATCATAAAACTCATTCAGGACATGAGGAGTTTAATATTACAGTCTCAGAAACATTGGGGAGATGAAGCCAAGGAAACCATGAGCAAAATTTGGGCCCCAAGCTGTTACTTTCAACTGGGATAAGCATCAAGTATTTCCTTGGTACAATCTAGAGAATATACAACTAAGAGACTTAACACGATAAAGTCTGTCTTGATTTCCCCATGACAAACAAAGGTACTAGCTGTGGTGTTAGGGTCCTGATATAAAGAGTTTATGTGAGTTTAACAAATGATGAATCAGCCTTTCGATAAGCGAGTCTGTCACATCCCTGTTTATGGCTCCCCTCGCTGTTCTGCAGCAGTCCACGGCACCATGAACCGTTGATGACTTTAATCATGCCTTGTATTTCCAGAAGTGGACTGGGAGATGAAACCTGATTCACAGAAGTGATTTAAGTGTCAGAAGGCAGCTGTGACTGTTTATGAATGTGAACCAGCTGTAACATACTAACTAAACCCGGGCAAAAGTGGGATTCATAATGCTGTCCTGAAATATGGTCACACCTGGTGCTCTCCCCAGTACGTAATCCTGTCCCCCCCTTTAAGCACTGGAAGTCTCCCTAAGGTCTCCCCAGAGCCTTCTCTTCTCCAGGCTGAACCCCCCCAACTCTCTCAGCCCGGCCTCCCAGGGGAGCTGCTCCAGCCCCCCCAGCATCTTCGTGGCCTCCTCTGGCCCCGCTCGAGCAGCTCCGTGTCCTTCTGCTGTTGGGGGCCCCCGAGCTGGACCCAGCACTGCAGGGGGGTCTCCCCAGAGCGGAGCAGAGGGGGAGAATCCCCTCCCTGGCCCTGATGCCCCCCCTGCTCTGGCTGCAGCCCAGGGCACGGGGGGGTTCTGGGCTGTGAGCACACGGTGCTGGCTCACAGGCAGTTTTCCCCCCACCAGCACCCCCAAGTCCTTCTCCACAGGGCTGCTCTCCAACCACTCCTCACCCAGCCTGGATTTTCAGCAGGCAAAACCCCAAGAGCTCCTGCCTCTCCTTTCAGCTGGAAGAGGAGTCAACACCACAGATGAGACCACGGAGCTGTGCTGAACCAAACCCACTCTACTCCAGTTGCCTAAGTTTAGTCACCTAGTTAAGCTGCTTGCCCTAATGAAAATGCAGGTTTCTGTCCCTGATAACATGAAAGTTCAGAATAAAGCAATTAAATTTTTACAGGATTAAAAATGAATATCTGTCTTACTCCACCAGATGAGTGCCAGGATCAGAAGACTCATTGAAGAACCATTCTCCATCAGCAGAATATGTCTTTGTAGAAATATTCATTACTTTTTAAAGTGGATATCACTTTATTTCAGGGTCAGTGAGTGGGTTAATCTTTCTTTGAGAGTGTTCTCCTCTTCTCCCAGGCTCCTTAAAAAATACCATAAGCACCATGATTTCTGATCTTTTCATTTCAAAATACTGAAATGTATCCCAGCAGGAATATTTCATCTTCTTTAACCAACACAGAGGAGCAAAGCTTCACCTGGTGTAAATCAGAGCAGCGTCCCCAAAGGTAACATTGCTGCAGTGATTTACACTAGAGGAGGGTAGTTCCAGCAGAACTCACCTGGACCTTCTGGGGAATGGTCACACCTACCTCTGGCTGGGGGTCACCTCCTCTTACCAGCTGCAAGGTCTCATCCACTTTGGATGACTCTCTGGGCTCAGGACATCTGCACAGCAAATCTGGTGGCCTAACCCTTGAAGCCATCCTCCTAGCTTCCAGATGAGTGGGAATGTCTCTCCTGAGCGTTCAAGAGCCTCCTGCATGTTTTCATCAGATGAAGTTCTTCGCTTGCAGCAACGTGTTGCTTTTATGTGTGTCTCTGCAGGTCTTTGTGGGCTACGGGCACCCCTCCTCAGGGAGCAAGTGTTTGTCATGGCTTTGGCTACAGTTCAGGTCTCTAAGAGGAGGGAATCTTGATTGTATACTGCTGGCTCCTTGATGTAAATTCATGAGAGCCACAACAGTCTAAACTAATAAAGTCTCAGCTATATATGCAGAGGATGCAAAATCCTGTGCTAATTATTGTCACAAATATCAATAACCTGTTACAACACTTGGCAGCCTTAAGTGGCAGAAAAGGTAGAGATCCCAATGAGCACAAATTATTCATCACAAGCCCCTCTAAAAAATCAAGGGGGAGGTGAGAAGGTGTATCCAAAGGGCAATTTATTCCAAGTATCTTAACCACCTACTGCAAGCAGCTTAGGCTGTTGTAATTAGCTCTGGATGGGTGCCTGGAGCAGATGGCTGGGATTACAGGAGATGGAGGCTGACCCCAAGCCTCCAGACAATGAATTGGCCTGAAAGGCTTCCAATCTACTCACTGGTAGGAACATGATTGATAGATAGTCCATCAAACCTTTTTACTCTGCTCCAGATATTTCCAGAAATATTGCAGCTCCCCATTCTTTCCTCCCTTTTGTAGAGATCCAGGTCATTCTGCTGTGCCACCCCTATTGCAAGATCAAAACCTTCACATCACAACCTATTTTGAAGAGAGATGGTGCTAATTCAATTCTTTCTGCAAACTTTTTTTTTTCTTTCTCTAGCTAACAGAAAATTTACGGCATACTCATGGTAATTTCAGTGTAATTTGTCTCTGCTCAACACACTCAACAGATACCAGCTTCTGTCAGCATCTGGAACATTTTCAGGAGTTTAAAATTCCCACTGTTTCTTTCAGTATAGCTGATTTTCCCTTTAAATAATAGAAGCCTATGCTTTTAGATTCAACCGACAGCATGGGTAGTGACCATTTAAATAGCAGTTCATATTTGGATCATATTTGATCCATAGATGGGATTTATTCATTTATCAGTTGTCAATAACATTAAGCACAGAAATGTGAGCCAACTGCCTAGGCTCTCTTTGCAGTCAGAAATGAAGGTGGTGGTTCAGCTGTTCAGACATGGGTATCCAGAACTATCTGAGACCCACCATACATCTCCCCTGCTTCCCCAAAAGGGCACAGGTCTCCCTACATCTTGTGGCGTATCTGCCAGACCTGTGTCCATATGTCCTGTGGTGTCTTCAGGTGGAATTAGAAGGCTCAATAGACTCAGTGTAGCCTGGAGGAGGGTTTGCCATCTCCAGAGGAGCCCCACACATACTCACATGAACAGACAAGTTCTCCATCAGTATTTCTGAGACTGTAGAGAACTGGTTGAAAGAAGGAGACATGGGATGGGTTTGGGCTCACCTTGCTCCAGGTCAGCATGACCTATGGACCTACACATGAGCAATAAGAGTCCCAGCTTTTCTTCCAGTCTGTCAACTCCAATGGTGTGATTCAGTTCGTCAAAGAGGTGGCAGAAACTCTACAGGACTTACAGGATGCCATGACCTTCTGGAGGAGCAGCTGGAGCCCAGCAGGAGACCTTCAATGACACCAGAGACCAGAGCCAGCACAACCAGCAACAGACCAGCAAACCCAAATATTGACAGAGAAGAGCAGTACAGATCGCTGTGCTGACCCCAGACAAGTGTTTTGGTTGGGTTTAGCTCTACAAAGGGCAATATTTTAACAGCAGGGTTTATATTTGGGGAGTTTGTGCCAACACTTTCAGCACTGATTCAGATTTTCCCCCACTTTATTGCCAATCCTGCAGGTACAACTCAAAACACCCCTTCCTCCTTGAAAAGGTCAATAAAAACATGCATTCCATTTATTTCCAAAATAAATTCTTTTTGCTTCTTACAAAAGAATGACAAAGATGAAAAAACAATTTGGAGAAAGCAATTACACAAATAGTTTTCCAGTAATGAGATATAAACCTTTGAAATGTTTATCACCAAATTCTCCATCCCTCTCTTATCAGCTATGCAGCTGTGGTGTGCATTGCTGCATCTAAGGGTATTTTTGGCCTATTCATTTTCCCCTTATAATGGAGAAGTGGAAATGAGGAGTTGCAAATAAAAACCCATGAAAATAGTATATAAACTGAAATCTAATATGTGGAAGGGATATGACCCATAGGCTGGGTGGGTTTCAGCCTCCATAAATTCAGAGGTCTTGAAATTATATATGTCAATCATGCTACATTTCCTATATTCAGCATACTATGTCCTTATGCAACATATTTCGCCCAAGCCATTTTCCATGTTTATTTTAACAAGAATCATGGGGTTTTGTTCCTGCTAGGGAGGGAGACTAAGATCAGATTTAATGTTTGCCAGTTAAACTTCAAATTTGGCCAGCTATTCCCACAGCTAATGGTCTTCAGATACAGATAGTTACATGCTTTGATAAAATTAGAGAAAAAATTAGAAATATTAGGTTTATTGCAACTAATGCACCATGGCTTTATTGTACATCCTTAAGTTTGAATATAGGTACTGAAAAAATCCATTAAACAGTACATTTAGGAACTGTCACTGTCTGATACTTGATATAGTATATTAACAAAACCATTTGAAGTATTTATTCATTATAAAACACATTTTGAATAATTCAAGTGCAGCAGAAAGTTTTTAAAATACCTTTGAACATACTTTGATGGGTCATCGTGGAAGAAAAGGATTCAGAGACGTTCCTCTGAATTTTACCCATTTCCTGCAGCTTTAGGGAAACATTTCCTCCTCTCCCATCCAAGCCTCCTTGGTCTGTTCCAGGTGTTCTCCTGCACGCTCCTATCTGTCATGGGGATTACCTGGAAGCACTGAAGTTCACCTTAAATCTGTAGATCCCATCTCATGGCTGAAAGAGGTGCAACACTTGGTAGGGATGTAGTTCACTGCACTGATGAACAATGTCCAAACTGTAGGAGAAGGTGACCACAAGGAGGCTCAGGACAAAGACAGCCGAGAAGTGGTCCAAGTCCTCAGCAGAAATCTCACAAATATGTTATTTTTGCAGGGCTGAGCCTTGCCATTGTATTTCACTTCAAGAGAGGTGACTTGGGGTTGCCTAAGGGATGGCAGGTTAATGAGAAAACCCAGCACATGCTTGCTTCCAAGTATTCAGAAACAATCTGGATACTTTAGCACATTTCCTCATAAACTGACCTTTGGGAGGTCTTCAGTGAGTACATATTTCTCTTATTACGAAATGCACTATCTAGAGGCTAATATATAACAAATTAATCCCACATTGATAGAGCCAGACTATAAAACAGACAATTATATAAAGAAGAATTATCACAGCTTCTCTCTGATTTCAAAAAGACCCCAAAAAATGGACCCCATTCCCATCACTGCCTAAATGTCACACCACTTACCACTTTAACAGGCAACTAATTATTCTGCCCACAGCACTTTTCACCTCCTTGTTCCTCAGGCTGTAGATGAAGGGGTTCAACATAGGGGTCACCACTGTGTAAAAGACAGAAACGATTTTGTCCCTGCCCAGGGAATAGCTGGAGCTGGGCCGTAGGTACATGAAGAGAAGGGTCCCATAGAAGATGATGACGACCACCATGTGGGATGCACAGGTACCAAAAGCTTTGCGTTTGCCCAGTGCAGACCTCATCCTCAGGATGGCAAATAGGATGTGGCTGTAGGAGATGAGGATGACCAATACAGTGGTCACCTCGTTGAAGCCCCCAAAAACAAGTATCAGTACTTGATTGAGGCGAATATCAGAGCAGGCCAGTTTTGACAGTGGTGGCCCATCACAGAAGAAGTGGTCAATGACGTTGGGGCCACAGAAGGACACTCTCAGCGCAAACCCCGTGAGCACCACTGAATCAAAAAACCCAATTGTGTAGGACCCAACCAAGAGGAAAACACAGATTTTCTGGGACATGATGATCTGGTAGCGCAGGGGGTTGCAGATGGCGACATAGCGATCGTACGCCATCACAGCCAGGAGGTAAAACTCCACGGTTACAAAAGCAGCATAGAAATACAGCTGTATGAGGCATCCAGCAAAAGAAATAGTCTTCCTTTCTGATGAGAGATTCAGCAGCATTTTGGGTGTCACAACTGAGGAGTAGCACAGATCCAAGAAGGACAAGTTGCTGAGAAAGAAGTACATGGGGGTTTGAAGCTGGGAATCGAGCCAGACTACAGCAATGATGCCAAGGTTCCCCACCACGGTGATGACATAGATGAGCAGGAAAACCACAAAGAGGGTAACCTGGAGGTCAAGCCGATCAGTGAGCCCCTTGAAAACAAATTCTGTAACCACAGTCCAGTTTTCCCAAGCCATCAGTGTGCAAGACATTCCCAGCTTTCAGGCAGGGAGGTGATTTCCATGAGATCAGTTATGCTGATTTGATCCCTTAATTGTTAGTGGTTTTTAATCCTGTGCTCTGTGGATAATGAGGGCATTTCCTAATGAAATACTGCCAGATACCCTGGCAGGATGTTCAGTCGTTCCACAACCACTTGGCCATGCAGAGACCCACATCTCCTGACTACACCTTCTATCTCAAACTAAGTGAAGTTAAACTTGGTTAAAACTAAGCCCATCTTCCACCTTCATGTACTGATTTAAAGGCAAAAAGTATTAAAACCAGCAAAGCAAGTTTTCCCTTGGACATCGCCATGGTATTCACTATGGTCATTGTTTCCATCCATCTGCAATTTTCACCACATTAAGAGAAGAGCAGCTCATATTGATTAATGTTTGTTTTGATAATACACAAACTGGATGAATATTAGCATTCACTCTGATTTTCAGGTTGACAATGTCCCAGAGACTCTTTTTTATTCCACGTAGCTCAGAGTTTGAATTTGTTGCTCAGGGCTTCTTATTCTAAGTGCTCAGAAACAAAAATAATGTTTCAGGTTTATGGATTTTTTTTAAATAAGGAATTGCTAACAAAGTTAGTGACCACTCTGGACAATAAACTGCATTTCAATAACTGCTCTCATCCCATGAGAATAAATACATGGACAGAAGGGCATATGTATATATCTTTCCTTTTCCAATACCTTCCAGCTTAGCTGGTGACTTGCTAAAAATTGTGTTCTTCCCATTTTTTCTATTATGTAACTTACATTTTAAGCAAACTGTAACTTCCCGAGTACTTCCAAGCAACTGATTAACATGCCATATTAAATTTAGAAATTAAAACTTCCTTTTAGAAAAGAGTTATAATATAACTCTGTGTCTCAAACACAGACATTTGAAAGCAGTTAAAATGTAGCTCCCCCTTCTCTATAGGAAAGCATTAATCTGCCCTCATACCATGCTGGAGTAGATTTCTATTTATTTTTTATTCCCTAGTCCAGTCCTCCACTTGACCCTGAAGACTTTCACTGACCTGGGTCCCTGCTTGACACCAGTTCCCCTGCCATCCCTCAAACAGTACCTGAGAGGTCACCTCTTCTGCTTTCCTGTAGAAGATCCAGCCTTTTTCAGCCTGGACTAATTTTGTGCCTGCCTCTGTTATTAGTTTCTCCAAGGAGATCACCCAAAAGACGGACTCTACACCTTTTTATTTCTGAGGAAAACTAGGAAAGTAACAATACAGAAAATTAGACAATATGCTATTAAAGTCACTCGAAAGTGTGTGTTCTCATCTCAAATAGGATAAAATAATTGCAATGTCCTCCAGAAGGATTGTGCCTGGGAACAGGGTAAACATATAAGACATACTGAAGATTTCTTCTGTACATGTATACATTCATCCCAATATAACTCTTAGCAACAGCCAAGGATATGTTTTCAAAGAGAAATAGCAATTTTTGCTCTTGTGACAATCACTGCTACATTTTTTGGCGTTGCCTCTAATCAGATCTTTCTTACCTGTCTGCATGACTGTATTGCACAGAATCATCACTGACTTAAGAAAAAACTTACTTTCCCACCTTCTCACTTGCTTTATAAATCAGAGTTTCAGGGAAGGAAACTTATTCTGAGTGTCCTTTCTTCTCTCTTTAATGCTACATGGTGTTGGAGGTCCATGTATGACTGTCTCCCAGAGGCTCCTGTCTTCACTATTTATTATTTTCCAGCTTAGATGGTTGGGATAAGCTGCCAACAGCCTCACTGGGCACATCATCCCATGCCAATCACTCTTGGTTTTTCTCCCCTTCAGATATAATTGGAAAGTTCCCTCAGCGATTTCAAGAGTTAGATGTCTGGAGCTATTATTTCCTCAGCTCTTGAGATGGGTTGTCTTCTGGGAGCCAGAATACACTGAGATCAGAAACTGCTGTGAGGTTACTGAGAAACAACATCTCGTAGAGACAGCATCTCAATATCTTGTAGCTATGGAAACACTCAAGGCAGAAAGATTTATCAATCTTTACTAAACCTTGAAAATCTTAAAGAATACTCTACCCATTTTCAAAACTAAATATTGCCAACCTACTTGAAGACCATAATTCTAATAACGAATTAGGAAGTGGAGGAGGTACTAAAGATCAGAGAATAACACATTAATATAATGTTAAATGTATCACTCCATTTCCCTCACTAAGAATACTGTCTCCCATGGTACCCATCCAGGAACATGGTCTGGATGCAGAGAGACTACCAGAGTGAGCACTGGCTGGGCTGTTGGGTGCTAAAAGCGATGGGTGGTGGGTAGTACCCTGCCTGGACACTAGGGAGTGCCACAGGGGTTTGTCCTCTTTCATCTCTTTAAATAGAGACAAGGGGGACATCATGACGTGCAGGGGACCATGACGCAGTACCTGAGCAAGGCAAGTAGGGCAGACCCAGAAAACTGGGCCAAATTCAGCCAAGGGTCCAGACCATCAGGCAAGTCGGTGATGATGAGGCAGGTTCAAGATCAAGGTTAGTCTACCTCCTGGTCAGGGTCAGCAATTGCTAAGCAGGTCCATTATCAAGCCTAACTGCAGATCAAATGAATCCATAGGCATGTGCACCTGTTGTTAAACTGGAAACCAGAACACCTACAGCATGACTCAGAAGAGAAGCAAGCTCCCTGGACTGAGCTTAAGTAGAGCTCATGGGCAGAGGGTGGAGATGGAGGCCCCAGGTGAGGCTGGTCAGGGTGATTAAGGCCTATTAGTTCACTCTGGGACAATTAATCACTCTCTGAAAATGCCCATTTCTCACCATTGAATATAGTGGAAGCCCAGAATCACCACCTCAGGTGTGGACATCTGGGCCGTAGGTACCTAAATGTGGATAATTCCGCCCTTGCTGGAAAACTGGGCTGTCCAGTGTCCACAGAGACATCAGCACCTCCAGAGATGGAGTCAGTTATGCATTATGTACCATTTGGGAATCCTCTGAAAGATCTGAAATGTCTCTAAACCCATTTTCATTCTGTCATCAAGGTCAGACTGAAACCTTTGCATGCTCCACAAGTATCTCAGAAGCATCATATGAGCTGGTCATCACTGTCACTGTGTATCTGTGTCCAGTGATGCCTCGTCCATGTGATGGCTTTCAGATAACTGAAGCAGCACAAAGGTTTTCAGAATTGTATTTCATCCCCTTTTTTTTTAACCTTTTTTTTTTTTTTTTTTTTCCTTTGGTAAACCCTGCTGTGAGGAGCCCTAAGGGACTTTCTCCCAGGAGACCACAAGGGACCGTATTTACAGCCCCATCACCCACCAGCTCAGCTACTGGAGTCTGTGAGGTCACATCAGGCAGTTAATAGAGTTTATGTGGACGCATAGATGTTCTCCACTGCATTTGGGATGAGGCCCTGGCTCCCATCACACGACAGCAGCAGAGGCACAGGAGGAGCTGCAACACCAAGACAAAGCCAAGCTGAGCCTGCATTTAGGCAGTGGGCTTTCTTCTTCATGTCCTCATGTCCTCTTTTTTTGGGCTCTGTTGGAAAGCAGCCTTACCAAAGTAGGTTTTCTTTATAATAAGAGCACAGAGTGGTTTATGGCAAATGTTTTTCTCTTACTTAAGCAGCTAAAGCAAGGTGAACTGATTTATGCAAATGTTAAAGAAGGACGTGTATTATTTTGTTACAAAGAAATACAACATTTTAAACTGTCAGCAGAATATAGTCATTAACAAAACAGACTTTGGAATCAGCACATTTTAAAATTAACTCAGTTTTCAAGTAAGCATCTTAGCCTAATGCCTGTGGTTTTAGGATGCTTCAGCATGCTGGAGCTCACAAAGGTATAAATCATTAATTTACCAATGTGAATTTTATCCACTGTGAATAATATATAATAGTTTTATAAATGTGATTTGAAGACTGAAATAATAATTAAAAGTCAAGGGAGAGTGTCTGGAGGTCATCAACATTGTATAAACTGTGATTTCACTGGGACTGTGACTCTTGCTCCAGGTTTATGTGCAGTCCTGTGAGGCTCCTCTGAGGTGTCTTCTGCAACAAATTCCTTTTCAAACTGAATGTGAATAAAGATCTTACTTTTTTCTTAAATCTGAAAACATTTATGCTAGAATAAATCTATAGTTTTAAGTATCTAAGCATAGAAAAATAAAATTGCTATTACTATTGCTTCAGCTCACTCCCTGTTTTTTTCTAAGTACCTCAACTGAAAAACAAAAGACATGTACAGCTTGGGTTTAGAAAATATAGTAGAATATACCAAAATGTGGCAGTTAAACTGGTGATTGATTGGAGTAAAATATGGTCCAAAAGTGAAATTATTTTTTATAATTTTGATATTTTTCTTCCTTTTGACTCAGCAAGTAACATCTGGTCATGGGAGGAAATCACACACAGACTAAATTCATCCTTCTGGGAATTACAGATAGTCCATATGTGCAGGCCCCTCTTTTTGGGTTGTTTCTATTGATTTACATTGTCACTTTGGTGGGGAACATTGGAATTATGGTCTTGGTTTGGGTGGTTCCCAGCCTCCACACCCCCATGTACTTCTTCCTCACCCATTTTTCTTTCACTGATGTCTGCTATTCCACAGTCATCTCCCCCAGAATGCTAGCAGACCTGTTATCAAAGAATAAAACCATTTCTTTCGCTGGCTGCGTGATGCAGTTCCACAGCTTTGCTTTCTTTGCAACCGCCGAGTGTCATCTTCTGGCTGTGATGGCCTATGACCGGCATGTTGCTGTCTGCAATCCCCTGCTTTACGTGACGGTCATCTCCAGCCGTGTCTGCCGGCAGCTGGTAGCATCGTCCTACCTCGCGGCCTTTCTCAGTGCCATCGTCTACACCAGCTGCACGTTTGGAGGTTCCTTCTGTGGACCCAACCAGCTTGACCACTTCTTCTGCGATGTCAGCCCCGTGCTGAAGCTTGCGTGCTCCGACACCCACAGCAGCGAGATGGTCATCTTTGCCTTTGTCGCCATAAACGGGGTGAGCACGAGCGTGATCATTTTGCTTTCCTACACCTGTATCCTCCGCACGGTCCTGAGGATGCGCTCAGCACCGAGCAGGTCCAGAGCCATCAACACCTGCACCTCCCACTTGGTGGCTGTTTCCTTATTCTACGGGACAATATTCTTCACGTACCTACAGCCTGCGTCTAGCCACAGCAGCCTGGATAAGGTCACCTCCATCTTCTACACCGTGGTGACCCCCATGCTCAACCCTTTCATCTACAGCCTGAGGAACAAGGAGGTGAAGGGTGCTCTGGTGAAGTGCAGGAGAAGGATGTTAAACCACTGTCAACACAAAAGATTTGTATCAGCTAGGGAGTGATGAGTTTATCTTAAGTGAGAAAGGCTATGATGCATTAAAACAATTGGATTCTTCCCTAAACCTCACAATTTTATGTCAGTTCTTCCACAGTTTCTGCACAAAAGTGAATTACAGTACTTAGCCCTGAGAAATAGATCCCACAATCACATCTTCCTTGGAAGGAAACCAGGAGGAGTGGAAGCCTCAAACTTTATTTCACTTTGCAGCCACCAGCCTGTAGGAAGAAATTACCCTGAATTATTTCAGGCTTCTCTTTCTCACAGGAAGCACAAATCATAGGTTTATTGATTTATAACTTGTTTTCACTGATAAACATGTATTTTTCTTCCAAGATTATTGACCTTACCCGTAAACTCCAATAAAATTCTTCCCTGCTACCTGCAAGTTATTTATCAGAGTTAAGCTGCTGGGGTGGGAGGGAACATTTTGGAAGAATAAGTGTATTTTTAAATTTGCTTGCCAAAAAAAAAAGTAAGGTAAAAGACTTGAGAAGATGCAGCGCATTTGTTTCTGACTTAAAAAGTGAAAAAGCTGGTGGGATTCAGGATCTCAAGCCGTACCTTTGAATATTCAGTGGAATTCCTCCCCAGGCTGCACACTTCAGCATACATCTTCATTTAAATGAAGCAAAGGTACATAATAGAATTAAAAACACAGGACAATGAACTGTTCTGAGACTGCCCAGTGTTTAGAACAATTTCTGCATGGTGATAGTGTCAAGGGGGCCTGACATTCATTTTAAGTGGTGTTTTGCATACATCTTAAGTGTCATTTACTTAAGCGGTGAGACAAATGGAATTAAACCCAGAGATATGCATCAGTGTCCTGTGTCCAAATGCCCAGATCACGCTAAAGCATGCCATGAAAACCAAATGCCGTATTTCATTTAAAAATTAAGCACGTGTCTAGTTTCCATAGTTGAAAGACAATCCTGAACACATAAACTATGGGTAGCTGATAGCTGTCTGGGTCTGAAAAAAAATCTAAAAACCAGCAGTTTTTCAAATCACGGTTCATTAAAGAAGAGGGGACATAAAACATGGTGCGGGAATGGCCACAACACTGAGGAGTTGCAATCCTTCAACTTTACCTGGCAGGCACATAAGAGAAAAAGCAACCTGATTTCTGCTTGTCCTAATTAATTCCAAAGGACGTTTATTGTTCCTTCAGTGCACACTCATAAGCATTTGTGACTGGTGGCAATTCTACAACCTCCTTGCAAAATTTGGCAAAATTCAGGTTGCCTGAATAAGTTCAGCACAGGGTCTTCCTCCTCACACACTTGATTTTGGTTGCCCCTTGCCTGTTGATGCTGCTCGGACACCTTCAAGGGGTGGGATGAGTTCCGACTCTGCAGAGTTACAGACCCAAGTGCCTTGCCTGCAGCAGGAAAATATCTTTCCCTTAGCTGTTGTGAGTAGCATGGGAATTAGCTTATACTTTGAAAGTAGATAAATGGTGAACGGAGTCTTCTGTGTGCTCTGTCTTAGGTCTGGGGAAAAAGTGGCTTCCACCTACAGCTGAATGAAGGATCCAAAATCGATATAATTAAATGCTAAAGAGCTTGGCAAGACATAGGCTTTTGATATCAGATAGTTTAGTTCTTTTAAAACCCTCACCACAGCTTGTTTTCCTCTTTCTATTTTGTTGGATATTTTTACTTATGCTATACATAGTAGAATCATAGAACCACAGAAAGCCCAAGTTGGACCCCAAAAGACCATCTTGTCCAACATTTTGTGAGAAAGGGAGCCTAGATGAGAATTGTAATATTGTAGGGCTCACTGCTGCTTGATGAATTACCCCCCTCTGGGTGTCCTTATTGCCTCTTGTTTTTAATTAAGTTTCCAAAGCAGAGACAACTAAAATACTCAAAGGTTTACCTAGACTTGGTGTGATGTTCCTAAAAGAGATCTAGATTGCCAGAGTCTTGCATATGCTGGATCCAACTCAGTGAACTTCCAAGGGTAACTTTGGTCTAGAGCGCAGGGGAGTCAGAATCGTAAACTCTTGCAATATGAGAACCAGCCTTGGTTTTTTGGAAATACTTTTTCTGCTAAGAGCATCATTGCATTATTTTGCTTTGATTTCTGCAGCGAAGGGATCTACAAAATGTAGAAACCTGTGGCTGTAGACACAAACTTCCCACATGAAATACATAATAGAGGTCCTCTCCATAAGTGGTTCTGACACCTCATAAAGCAAGCATCATTTTTGTAGGAAGAGCTGGAAATATACCTCTTTGCCCTGTGCTTCAGGTGCAGTTCAATCAGCCTGAATGTTTTGGAAAGAGAAAACCAAGTGCTCTGTAGATCAGTCAAAACCTGGCCCATATCGACCTGAGCATTTAAGACTGTATTCGTATAACCTAGTCTTATCTATCTAAAACCTAGTTACCAAACCTCAAGATTTAGACAATTTATCTAGCTTTATCCTTTAGATAATAGGACAGATATCTCAAGCAGTACGTAATATAGGTGAGACAAATGCTGTTTTTTCTTGTAAAAAAAAATGGATTTCATTAACTAGTTTCATTAAATTTCCTGTACTTGTACAGGAAAGATTAATTGCCCTTTAACAATAAGGGAGTGAGGTCCTGAAAATAAAAGGAGGTCATAAGGCAGGTTTTAAGCTATAAACTGAGAGATGCTGATGGCTGTGGAAGAGCATTTTGACAGGGCTATCAAGGATCCTGGAACTAATGTCCGATGTAATCTGAAAAGGCCAAGATGGGGGGAAAAATAAAGCTACGTACAATAAAACACAGAAAACAAATCAGACTCTCTATGGTATCTGGTGACTGGCACAAGTCAGTAGTAGAAAGAAAGCAAGACTTGGAAATGTTTCCAAACCAAGTCTGGAAGCTTAACTAATAGTGTGGGGAAATAAAAATCCTTGACATCAAGTGAAGCTATGGAATCCTCTACTGGAAAACCACCAGATAAATATCACGCCAAAGCTACTTCCACATGACAAACTTCCTCAGGGCATCCTTCACCTCCCTGTTCCTGAGGCTGTAGATCAGGGGGTTCAGCATGGGCACCACCAGCGAGTAAAAGACAGCAAAAATCTTGTCTGTGCTCAGGGTGGCACTGGCCCTTGGTCGGAAGTTCAGGGCGAGGATTGACCCATGGAAGATGGTGACTCCAGCCAGGTGGGAGGTGCAAGTGGAGAAGGCTTTGTGCCGACCCTTAGCAGACCTGATCTTTGAGATGGCAGAGAGGATGAAGGAGTAGGAGATCAGGATGGCCAAGACGGTCACCATCTCCACCAGTCCCCCGAGGCCAAATATCAAACGCCTATTGACACGGGTGTCGGAGCAGGAGAGAGCTAGAACAGGCATGATGCTGCAGTAGAAATGGTCAACCGTGGCTGGCGGGCAGAAAGACAGGCTGAAGGTGAAGTCCGTGTGCACCGAAGAGTGCAGCAGGCCAAGCACGTACGAACCAACCACCAGCAGGATGCAGACCCTGGGAGACATGATGGACGGGTAAAGCAAAGGGCTGCAGATGGCCACGTAGCGGTCATATGCCATCGCAGCCAGAAGGAAGCACTCGGTGGTCCCAAAACCTATGAAAAAAAAAAGCTGGGTGGCACATCCGGCTAGAGAGATTGTTTTCTTCACCATCAGAAGGTTCATTAATGTCCTCGGCGCCACCACTGATGAGTAGCAAGCATCTAGGAGAGATAAATTGCTAAGGAAAAAGTACATGGGTGATTGAAGCCGACTGCTGCTCCCGATCAAGGCAACCATGCCCAGGTTCCCTGCCAGCGTGATGAAGTAAATGAGGAGGAACAGGACAAATAAAGGTGCCTGTAGTCGTGGGTTTTCTGTCAGTCCCACGAGAGTCAACTCTGTAACTTGCTCAGTTTGATTTTCCGCAGCCATCTTCTCCAAAAGCACTGTAGGTTATGTTCACAGAGCCATAATAAAAAAAGATAAATTAATGGAGAGAATCAGCACCTAAAAAGACCAACAATCCCCAGTGGCTGTACTGGCTAATGCTCTCATTATCGGAGATTTGTTTCATTTTAAATCAATATTTATCAAAAAACAATTCAGAAAGACAGTGGAAATTTTATTTTGGTATCAGTTAGTCTACCAAGTGCTCAATTTTTCCTTCATTCTGATACATACATATTTTTATCTGTTGTACTCTCAATAATGTATATCACATCTCAGTGTAACCCTCACAATTTCTAACCAAAAAGAGTGAAAGGAAGGGTTCAGTGACTCCTATAACAAATCAGTTACTTCAGTAATGAAAATAGACCTTTCACAGAATTTGAACTGGAATACAACCTTCAAAATTTTAGCAAGCCTTCCCAGTGGAGATATTTTTAAAGATTATTTTTCTTGCATTGCTGCAGAGAAAAAAAGATTAAAATCCCCTTTATTCTTCCATAAATTTTCATTTATTTTGCTAATTTAGAGTTATGCTTTTATGGGGTGTATGGAAATGGTGTGGTGACATCATTTGGGAGAAAAAAAAATATTAAAAATAAAGGTGACGCAACAACTCTTTGCCATTATAACATCTTTCTCTATGCCTCCTCACTCTAAAATTCATACTTATTTTTAAATATATGGAAATACATCAATGCATCCTGACTTTTTATCACAGAAATCAGTGAGAAATATGGAGCAGCCCTCCACAGTAGTTCAGAAGCATCCACTGTAACATAAATATATGCTTAAAACAAACCAAGAAAAGAGCCAATATAATTGTTGGGTAAAGTGACCCACTTTTAGTCTAAGATCATGGAAAATATTGTGCTGCTTGTAGGGTTTCTGCCACTGCAATTAAATCTCCTCAGTAGAATGAGTACAGCTTTCCCATCAGGATAATCAGCAGGTAAATCAGTGTAAAAACTGGCATTAATGAGTCTGACATATTTATAACAGGAACATCAAATAAACTATATGCCAAGGTGGAAGAAGTGCGTAGGATTCAGCTGTATGTCAGAAAACTCATCCATTTATTGACACAGGTATAGGGGCCAAAACCACTGCAGGAAAACCTGTAGAGTCATCAAATTGCTCAGGATGGAATTCCCCAGCATTGCAGAGATAGAGATATATTGTAACTGGTATTTTACCTGTTAACTGGTATAATAACTTTCCAAAAAATATAAAAATTATAACTGGTATCATATTCTTCAAAAAGAATATTTACATGTGCCCTGTGATTTTCCTTCTCCATCTGTTCTATTGCTCTTACATGAATAGAATAGTTCATTTTGACTTGTCTAATAAAGATACAACTGAGAACAATCAAATTCATCTTTACAGACCTCATGTCTGAATGAGGAAGCCATTTTCTTTCCCTCTTGCTTCCTGCAAGGAATTATATATTATATTCTGCAAGGATATTGTATATCCCCTTAAAATTATGTATCACCGTAAAGTTTCAGCTATCAAACAAATCTGGATGTCCTCTTTTCCTTACCAGTTGAGCTCTTGCTTCTTACTTCTTCCTTACTTTGCAGTAATTCATGACAGATTGAGAGTACACTTATATGTTCCATCTGTCCAGCCTGCCTGGTTTAATTGCTTTTTACCTCTTGTCTCTAATCCACTGAGACTTCTGAGGTGCTTTCGTTGAGAAGTGTTTTGGAAAACTTCCTTTGGGAGAAATGCAATTATTTTTATATTCCTCTGTCAAACACATATACACACACACACATATATATATGTACAATCTCTCTATACATATATATATATGAGACAGGAAAATAACAATAAAATAAAATTAATTTAAATTAAATTTAAAACTGGTCTTACAAGTAGAGCAGCTCACAGAGGCTTGGACAGATTGCATGGATTCATCTCATAACCCTAGATATCAATAAAACGTACACAAGCACACAGAGCTCCATTGCTTGGGAACAGGCGCATTTCTGGGGTGTGATCCATCTGATTTGCTTTAAAGATTTGTCTTGCCACAAAGTGAATTACATATAGAGATGCCTATTTCTTGAGAAGTGTGAGGAAATACCAAGTGGGTGGAAAATTTACTTGAGCAAGAACATTGTTTATCCCAGCTTTAAAGCTGGTTACTTGTATTTTTTACCCAAAGTTATTTGTTTCTTAATACTATGACCAAGAGACCTTAGGGATATTGATAATAACCTCCTTTCTGTAACTTCTTGGTGAATTATGCAGAAAGTTTATTTCTTAATTGGCTTTAAAGGGCTGGGAAATACAGCATAAATGGCTCAATAAATGTTGGAAGAGTTGTTATTTACCCAACACGTGATTAAGTTATTCACATTTGCACACCATCTGAGAAGCGGCTTTAGGAGCAGTAAAGGCAGGGCTTAAATTGCACAGAGATTTTCAGAAAAATTAGCACCAGCACTCACTGTGACATCTGGAAGGACCAAACGCCTTGAACTCAACCTGCAACTTCACTTGCAGGAACTAAGTTTTTGGTGAAAAACCTTTATTAGAGTTCCAAGCAACAGGTAGTAGCTTGAGAAACTCCAGTAAAGATTTGTGTGACAGTTATTACCTGATTACATGATGTCCTGTAGTCCTTGAGGTCCATCCCATTCCCACCCAGCCCTGGAGGCACTGGGTTTCAGAGGCAGTCCATAGACAAAGGGTTTCTGACTTTTCTTCTGGGTTCTCCTCTGAACCTTAGCAGGCCAGAAACCCATGACCAGGGTAATCCAGACTTTCTTTGTAGTCGTTGACCAGAGAAATGAGACAAACAGGATGAATCAAGTTGCGTGGAGGGTCTGCTCACCGCTCACTGGTGGTGCATGAGGTTGGGCTTCATCACACTAATTGTGTCAGTCACCTGACTTCTCCTTATAACTAAGAGAGATATATTACAAAGAAATTACCTCAATACGCCTTCAGACAGACTTCAGTGCAGTTTTGAATCCCACTCAATAACAGCAATAAGGAAATACTGTCCTGGTCACCAGCTTCCTCCACTCACTGCCTTCTCCCAACTGCTCTTCTCAGAGCAGCCTTCACCTCCCTGTTCCTCAGGCTGTAGACCAAGGGGTTCACTGTAGGGGTCATGATGGTGTAAAACAGCGTGGCCGTCTTGTTCTCATCCAACGCAAAGGCGGAGCTGGGGCGCAGGTACATGAACAAGATGGCCCCGTAAAACATGGTGACGACCGTCAGGTGGGAGGTGCAGGTGGAAAAGGCTTTTTTCCTGCCCTCCGGAGAGCGGATCCTCAGGACAGCAGGGAGGATATAAGTATAGGAGACAAAGATGATGGTCATGGTGCTGAAACAGTTTATGCTGACAAGAGCAAGGACAACCGCCTCATAGGTGTGGGTGTCGGAGCAGGAAAGAGCTAAGAGTGGGGCAATGTCACAGAAGTAGTGGTTGATAACATTGGAGAGGCAGAAGGAGAAAGTAAAGATGAAAGTGGTGTGTGTCACCGCGTGCAAGATGCCGACAACGTACGAGCCAGTGACAAGCCACCGGCATGTCCATCTGCCCATGATGACAGGGTACAGGAGGGGCTTGCAGATGGCCACATACCTGTCGTAGGCCATCACGGCCAGCAAGAGGCACTCGGTGACTCCAAAAACAACGAAGCAGCAGAGCTGGGCTGCGCACCCCAAGAAGCTGATGGTTTTCTCTGCCATCAATATCTGCACCAGCATTTTGGGAAGGATGATGGAGGAATAGCAGACATCAACAAAAGCCAAGTGGCCAAGGAAATAGTACATGGGGGTGTGAAGGTGAAGATCTATCCTGATTAATATAATTATCCCAAGGTTCCCCAGGACCGTCACTAGGTACGTGGCCAGGAAAGCCAAGAAAAGGGGTACCTGGAGATCCAGGTGGGTGGTCAGCCCCAAGAGAATGAACTCGCTCACATCAGTGTGATTGACAGGTGTCATTCTCTGTAACACTTTCAACCTGTGGGACATAGGTAAAGTGATAGACAATGATTTGGGCAGCTCAGCAGGACCCTCAGCATCCTCACTGTCACTAAAGGGAGGCAGAGCCCTTCTTACCGGAGGGTCATAAAATGTCAGCTGGACTCTGGATATGTCTCAGAACCACCAAGCCTCTGTCCAGTGGCCTTGAAAAGATCCTAAAACCAAAACTTACTCGTCAAGCTGAACAGTGAGAATTCCCACCTGGGTTTAGCATTTTATCTCCTATGCAGCTTCCTATTTGTGCCTTCCTGGGGAGATTTAACATAGTAGGAAGGTCGATACACTGGGCATTTCTTAGTAATAACCTTTTTATTTTTAAACTAAGATATTTCAAAAATTTTGGGTTTTCCTTAGTAGTAAATGACAGGTACATTTTGAAAGGAATTGGGTTTTTTTAAATAAACCAACATGAAACAATTCAACTTGAAGAAATAGTTTCCTTGTTGACTTTTATTTCCCTTTGCAAAACAAAGCAGAGCAAAATCATGACCATTTTTCTTGTAAAGCTGATACAAACATGCAGGTTTCAGTATACAGAGTCTTGACAACGCCACAGGAAAGGAAATACACAGTGGCACAGTGACAATGGGTAAACTAACTTGGATGTGAATCTGAGGCCATACAAGAAGCACAGAAGGAGCTGAGCAGGGCAGCTTGTGCTGTAAGTAGCGAGCACCCTCTTGCCTTGGCCATCAAGGCCATCTCTTGCCATTACAGTGGCACCTATGAAAAGATGGAACACCTACATCTCTCCTTGTTTTGTCATCTAAATTTTAAAGCAGGAGAGTCTTCCTCCCATGTAGGATTCCTTCTGCTGTTCTGTCTTTTTGCTATAAATTAAATATTTTACACCTCTGGTCCTTTCTTTCCTCTATCTCACTAACTTCAAGTCCATAAGACAAAAAGAAAGAGATGCTTACTTTAGTGTCGTGATGTCCCTTCATGTCCCACCACTTCAGAGCAGGTTCAGGGCTGAGGACTGGCCATAACAGAAGATTCCTTCACCTTGGACATGACTTCTCCAACAAAACTCAGATCTTCAGTGCAGATCCATGCAGCTCCTTCAGCAACTGGGATGAGCTTGGCTATTTCTCCAGAGAAAAGGCCATAATTCATCTTCAAACAAACGTTGTGCGTGCTTTTTAGCACAGTTTCATTAAAAGCTGCATGGAGGAGGATGACTTCCAGAAGGCAGGCAAGCCCCCTCTGTACTTTTTAGCATTCCAGTGGTATTTATACTCATTTCTGTGACCTTGGAGGCATTCCAGTCCATGGAGAATAGAAGCTTGACAACAAGCAAAATCCACCTGGAATATAAATTTCTTCATCTCCAGGCTCACTAATGAAGCCCAGGAAGAATTTTCTTTGAATATCTGGATTTAAGATGTCTTCCCCCTTCTCCCATGCTGAAGAGCAGGAATGGCTGAAAAGTGAATGTCTACATGATTCACCAAAAGCAAATCCCAACTTTTTTTCCACGGTCACCCTTGGATATCATCTAACTTTCTCTAGTGTCTTTCTCAGTGCCACTTAATCTGGATTTTGGCAACGCAAAGATATTTCTTGCAAGAATTTCTGCTGTCATGATCTCCCCCTGTTAGCATCCTTTTGCTCCAAACCCCACCCCAGATGTTGATCTTTGACTTTGATGGTTTCTGTAAGCCAGTAATTGTCCTTCCACTAAGTTTTTTCATGGGTTTTTTTTGTTTTTTTGTTTTTTTTTTTTTACTTTTGCTATGATCATTGATGAGAAGAGCAAGACAATAGCAATCACCTACACACAAATCAATACAAAACTGCAATCTTACCTAAATGGAATACTTCTCACTGGGATCTGTCCACTGGATCCCAGTGCCATAACTTGTATTATCTACCATACTGTGGTTTTCATGTATGGATTCACAAAACACTTTTCTATCTGCTTTCTCCAAGAGATGTAGTTTACAGAGTTGGTGGTCTCTCTGTATTAATTTGAGTAGGTTGCTACTTTCAGAACCTCCAATAGCTGCATTTCAGAGACCATTTATTCCAGCCATTATTAGCAGGAATGATATTCTCTGTCCATATGCACATTTGTCTTGACAGTGAGAATTCAGAGATGTTATAAACCTCCTCAGACAAACTGCATTTACCCAGGCTGCCTGGGGACAACCTCTCTCCGTCACTTCACAACTGCTGTCCATGGCCCCACGGCTAAGAGGGATGCCTTTATTTAGTAAAACACATGGATATATAAAGAAATGCAGCAATTATTTTCAAAATGTTATAACTTTTCTCACAAGTAGGCCCTCTAGTAAATTCCATAATGGACTTCTCTCTTCAATATTATTTTTTCCTAATGAGATCTGGGGCCAAAACCCTCAGTAGGCTGTATACAGCTACTACAGCCATTGCATCCCTCTGGGATACAGGCAGCACTTAGGACCAGTTGAACACGACCACCTGGTAATTCCCCTTTCTGAAGTCACTCTGCCTTTATCTGGCAGCATACTCAAAGACCTACCTGATCCCATATTCACAGCTTACCTAAATGCCACTGGGTGCCCAGCTTTTCAGCAGAATTTGAGTCTAGGGGGACAAAAGCAACATTTTCTAACAGGTGTCTAAGGTAGTTTCAAAAGTAGGAAAGGTATCACCAGCTTGAAATAGTATGAAATCTGCCAGATCATGTCTGTGTTATTGTTTTTACTCCCTAACTTTATTCTGTTCGTTACATCTTAGAAAACACAAAAACGCACTCTATGCTCAAGTGTGCAACAATACCAAAAATCCTCTAATAAATTTTAATTTGAAGCAGTGCAGAAAGCAAAACCTAAAAAAAAAAAAAAGCTTTTGAAAGTCTGTGTGGCTTCTTTTCCTAAGATATCCAGTGGGTCTTGGTCTCTAGTTGCCAAAGATTTGTCATAAAAATGAGAGAAGACACCTGAATTCTTAAGCAGAGTCTATGCTTGGCTGGAGCAGATCCTTCACCTCTGGAAACCAGCTGGTCTGCATGGGTTAACAGCAGTGCACAGCTCCCTCCAAATATGCTCATAAACTGTGCTTGAAGTTTAATTTCATTCCCCTAAAATCTATACAATTTTAACACTGGCTGAATGAGCACTGAATTGCTCAAAGGAAAAAAAAAATATCAAAAAAGGTGAGGCATGAAATGAATCACTGAGTGGTGTTAACACGTGGCACACAGTCTGGTGCTCGTCACCACGGCCAGTCCCCTGGATTGGTGTGGGATTTCTCATTGTACATCCCAGCCTACAGGACTCCAGAAATAAATACCAAAATGAAATTGAAAACAACATTTTTTGATAATTTAAAAGCTAATTATGGGGGTTTATTGTGGGTTTTTTCCTTTCTTTCCAGGTCATTTATAACTACCTCAGTGTTTTTATTTAGCACAGCAGCTGATGAGCATGAGCATGATTTAGGTCAATGTTGTCTTCTACAGGTGTAGGCTTCTTCCTATGACCATTCTCCACCCTGTTGCCAGGTGCTCTAGGAAGCAATTAGCCTTGCTCCAAAATAAACATCCTAAATATCTTACCTGAATATTTAATAAAAGTTCCCACTTCTCCCCACTGACTGCAGAGTTCAAGTTACTCCCTGGACCAGGAAAAAGTGGTATCTATTGGCTACATCCTGGTGTTCCCCATGCTGAGCCCCCGATCCACAAGAGGTGAAGGATGCTTGGGGAGACTCCTAGGAAGGGTTCTTGTTTCCTCCCAGATGCAGACTGGCAAAAAGATATAATCAACTAAATGCAAATAACTTGGATGTTCTTGAGATTGCATCTTTGTTCTGCAGCTGTAGTGATGAAAATAATGAGCAGGTAACATGGAGAGCCATGAAAGCTCTGAAAAGTCTCTTTCTGAAGTGCAGGGAGTAACTCAGGGGGTCTCTGGGGGCTGCACAACTGTGCAGAAGCATTTTGTTCATCACAAAGTCCATACTGAATAGCTGAACTACACACTTCAGGGACAGGGTCCTTAAGGAAACACAGAACTAGAAAATGGATAAATATCCCCAGCCACACACCACAGGTGGTGCTGGGACAGGCAAGGACATACCTGCTTGCTCTGCCCTGTGAGATGAGCTGGAGTGGGGATGTCACACAAAGAGTGTCATTGTGCTTTTGTTGTCATGATCTCTAAACTCGTGATCCCATCGGCGCTTGTTGGACAAGACCATGAGTAAGTATTTCTGGGCAAAAAGGGATATGGTGTCACAGATAGCCAAGAAGATAAATCTTCAAGGGGATTCATTTTCCTTTTCTTTGTGTTCTCATCTCTCTGCCTTGTGCTACCTGATGACAAATATTAAAATCAACATACGAGGCCAGGTGAGAAAATCATCAAGCCCATTGTAATACCAGGGGCACCTGGAGAGGGTCTTCACAAACCTGGTTGGAGCACAGGCAAAGTTGCAAGGAAGCAGCAGGACACAACTCACATTCTGGCCTCCCTATGGAAGAGTCTGTCACTTCTATTGGCTGTGAAAGAGCTTAAATAGTTTTCAGACTGACAATGTCAGGTGAAATGAATTCCAACTTCTGTAGATGCAAGTGTGTCTGTATTCAGGTGGGCACATACACACACTGAATGCCTGCAGCCTTCAGTAATGTGCCTAAAAATAGAGGTCTTCCCAGATACACACATTTGTAATTACAACTTTTAGGGCATGCAGCCAACCATTCAGTGTTTGCTCATGCAGAACAGAAAACTTAACGAGACAGTCCTTTTACTGGTATGACTCATGAAAACAAATGCAATGAAGCTGTGTTGGTTTGTACCAGCTGGTGAGTCTACATGCATTTGTCTTCAACGGGTATCTCCAGTTTCTCCATATGTACTTCAAATTAAGGAGTCCCGATGTACGAGATTGAGATTTCACATTCACAAAAGTCAGGGAATACAGAGTCAGCAAATACTGACAGAGATACATGTATACATACCTACATGTAAATACCCACCCATATTTTCATATCCTGTTTCCTGTTTAGGTTTTATTAAGAATTTAAGACGTTATATGGAATATATAGAAATTGCTTGTGTACATACCCATATGCATTGCACCACGCACAATGTGTGTATGTACATGCTCCCAGCAGATGCAGCTTTCAAAGTGATGCAAAGACACCAAAACTTTGACATAAAACAGCACAACCAAAATCATAACAGTGCAGCCCTTCCCAGTACAAAATTTACTCTGCTTTTTTCTTTTGTGTGTGTGTGTGTGTAGCTGTGTTCTGGTACAGAGAGCAACACCAGCAACATGGAAGCCCTTCTCTTAGCTGGTGTCCCCAGACCCTATACTGCAAATACCAAATAGCCACCGTGATCTGTGTCTCCAGGTCAGTCCTTTTCCCCTGTCCATGGAAGAGAGGAACCACAGTTCGGTCACTAGCTTCATCCTCCTGGGGTTCACTACTGACCCGAAGCTGCAGCTTCTCTTGTTCCTGGTGTTCACCTTAGTGTATGCCACCACTCTCGTGAGCAACATCACCCTCATTGTGGTGATATGCCGTAGCTCACAGCTCCATACCCCAATGTACTTCTTCATTGGGCACTTGTCCTTCCTGGATCTCTGGTATTCCTCCGTCTACACCCCCAAGATCCTGCTGAACTGCATCTCTGAGGACAAGAGCATCTCCTTTGCTGGGTGTGCAGCTCAGTTCTTTGTCTCTGGTGGTTTGGCCTACACTGAGTGCTACCTGCTGGCGGTGATGGCCTACGACCGGTACACGGCCATCTCCACCCCACTGCTCTACACTGCTGCCATGTCCAAGAAGCTGTGCATGGGGCTAGTGGCTGCTTCCTACCTCAGCGGCTTTGCCAACTCCACCCTCATTACCAGCCGCACTTTTGCCCTCAGCTTTTGTGACGCCAACGTCATCGATGACTTCTTCTGCGACCTGCCCCCTCTGGTGAAGCTCTCCTGTGACGTGGCGGAGAGCTACCAGGTGCTTCTGTATTTCATCCTGACCTCCAACGTCATCCTCCCCTCTGTGCTCATCCTCATGTCCTACGCCTTCATCTTGGCTGCTGTCCTGAAGATGCATTCGGCCGAGGGGCAGCACAAAGCCTTCTCCACCTGTGCTGCCCACCTCACCACCGTCACCCTCTACTATGGCTCCATCCTCTTCATCTACACTCGGCCCAGCTCCACCTATGTCCTGGAGAGGGACAAGGTGGTCTCTGTGTTTTACACAGTGATGATGCCCATGCTGAACCCCTTCATCTACAGCCTGAGGAACCAGGAGGTGAAGGAGTCACTGAAGAGACTGGTGAAGAGACAAACAGCATCTTAACAGAACAAAAAAAAAAAACAAAACAGGGTTTACATCCCCAAAGATGCATAGAGCAAGGAGTGTACCTATTTTTCTTGTTTGTGTTTTCATTTCTTGCTTTTCACAATAGGTGCAGGAGGATGCAATGCAGGAATGTAAACTCTTCTGATCCTGAAGTGCTTCCTGATGGACAGGAGGTGTCACTGTACAGACAGACCTCCCCTCCTTCCCGCCTCTCCCCATATATAATTTATATCTGCTATAAAATGGGATCTTAGCAGTGGCTGGCCTCATTGTTGTACATCATCTTCTTCACCCTGTGCTTTATATGGATTAAATATTCCTTACTTATACCCAAACCAGTAGCTCAGGTAGAGCTCCATGTGTCATGAAGTAACGTGCCTCTACTCCTGAGCTGTCCCAATTATTTCTTCTTGATGCTGTACTGCACCACATAAACATACTTTTCATAGTCCTAGACTATTTTCCCAGTGAGATATTCACTCCAGTGTGAATAGGGTGGGTCAGATTGGAAGAACCAATGTCAAGAAGTACAGAGGCATCTGGGATTGAGTTCAGTTGCCTGAACATAAACACCCTGGAGATGCCCCCGGGTTTCCCTCTAAGCTTTCAGATGTCACTCCAGAATGGCCCAAGTCTTCTGAAGGCTGCACAGCATACGTGTCGAGTGCACACCAAGGTCCTCCACACCTCAGGACAGAGCAAATGGCCCCAGATTTCTACATGAGGGCAACCAAACCCAGACCTGGCCAGGGGAATTTCACTGCATCTTGCTCCTTTTCTGTACCTTAAGCAAAAAGTTTCCAACACTACTTGTAGGAAAACATGCTAAAAAGCTCAAGTGGTTTCTTAGTTATTAAAGTATCTTTTTTTTCCTTTCTAAGCTTTTAGTCCAACTGAAAGTGAAAAAAAAAAAAAAAAAAAAAAAAAAAGAGAAAGTAAAGCTCTTTTTATTATTATCATTAATATTATTAAGACTGTTGGGAGGAGGGATTAGGTGGTCTGAAGTAGATTAATCTTCTTCAAATTTAAATAAATAAAAGATGAGTGCTTAAGGCAGAGTTTTTTGTCTCCATTTGTGATCAATAAAGGTGTTTTTGCTAATTTTCTGGGTTTTTTTCAGACAAAGAGTATAGTTTAAAGAGTTTAGGTTTGAAGATCTCCCAGATTTCTCCTCTTGCTGTGTTTTTGTTTGCATCACAGGCTGGGGTCAGGCTGCATGAACGGAGTTCCTTTTGGATGAATACAAACTGAAAATTGGCTGGAAGAAGGAATCTAATGCAGTTTGACCTTCAGTAGCTGTTCAGATCCACAGAACAGAATAAATTTAATCTAGAGAAAACTATTCTGAAATGCATATACTATAGACACTGGGTCCATGGTACCAGTCCTTTTCATGTTCAGGCCTGCTCCTGTTGTACCACATCCATCCTAACCATCTGTCCTATGATGTGATAAAGCATCCTCTTATTCACGCATATTTTAGAGGGGACCTGGCTGGCTATCTCATAATTAGACAATTAATTTTTTAGATGCTGAGAGCCAGGTGAGCCCGTTCCCATGCATATACTCCAGTCCCAGATTTGTAAAGGTAGGAAAATCATGTTTATGAAAAACAGTCAGACATGGAGGATGTATGTAGTGCTTTTCAACTTGCCTTGCAGTTTCAGAATTTAAAAAGACACAAGCAAATCTATCTCAAGGCAATTAATGACAAGAAATTCAAAATGTGAGGTGTCCTTGAGGAGGTCCAAAGGTGAGGAGAAACACAACGAGCTTCCCTGGCTCCCTCTGCTAGGAGGTCAAAAGCAGGCAGGGACAAATCACCCCATTAGAGAGAACCAATGGAACCATGTTATCTGCACGTGTCATGAATACAAAGATGTCTCTTTCTTTAATGAGAGTGTATGACCAAACTTGTACCAACAGTGAGAGCCCTCCAGCAGGCCCGGGCTCCAGGCTCTCACCATACAGGTCATTACAGCTATTTCCATCACAAGTGATGTTGCTCCCCTTCCCAGAGCAAGAAGTGGTCCTCGGGGACCAACCACCCTTCCAGGAGTCATCAGCTTAACAAGACCTTCTGGGGTTTACCGAAAAAGTTTCCTAATCATCATGAAAGCTTCTCAGTGGGCTTGTAGTCAACTTACCTCATTCTTCTTAACAAGCCGTGAGAGACTAATTAGCAGGGGCTAACAAGAAAGAAAGAAGGAAAGAAACTTTCTTCCTTGTTAACAACAAAGTGCACTTCTACAGCTGCCTTGCTTCTCAGAGCTAGTTCAGGCCCCGAAGCTGAGGAGTTGGAGGGTCAGTGTGTTGGCATGTGACTGTATTAAGGACAATTGTGTGGGCCTGGAGGGATGGAGAGCAATGCTCCTCAAGGTTTCCCTGATTAAAGTACCTTCCCCTCATCCCTGTGGTTAAATTCCCACCTGCAGACTGACATCCTTCTTCCTTGGTGGGATGATGCAGTGGCCCAGCAGCACCCTGAACTCCTTGCTGAAGAAGTATGGTGGTGTGCTTGGTGGGAGCACTGGCTGTGGTGGGAGCTTCTTCCGTGTCAGTCTTGGGTCTGATCAGGATCATTTCTAAATGTTTCTACCCCATTTTTGTTCCCAGTCAGCACTCTTTTCTCTCCTACTGGTCTATGAGGTTAGCAACACTATAGCTGCTAAAGTTTGTTAATCGTTCACCTGATTTATTTTAGAGGGGAAGTCATACAATTGATGAGAACTAAGTAGAAGCAGTTAATAATAATATAACCAAAATAAGATCAAAATTCCAGGATCAGGAGCAGGTAGCTGACTAGTGGGTAATTTTACCATGACTCATAGGATATGTCAGATGATAGCTCTCTGCTCTTTGAGCAAGTTACAGGCACTGCAGAAGTTTCTCAAATAAACTTGAAAATACAGCTACAGTTGAGCTGAAATAAGTTGTAGAAAAGGCCTAACAAGCCTCGTTGCAGTGAATTGTTGTCATGAAACCCAGTGTCTATTGCTAATACAGGGTTCATTAAATTATGTGAGTCTTGTGTTCACCAGATATGTGCCCATTACTTGATATGAAGAGAGCTCTCATCATTGTCAAGCTGAAAGCAGTGTTATTTGTTGTCATTGTTGCTCAAGACAACAGTGGTAACGCATTCTCAAGCTACAAATAGTCAGAAGGGCTTAAAATCTTGAAATTAAAATGATATCAGACTGTAAACACAAATAAAAGTACTAACACATCCCAGAGACAGGTCAGTGAATGGTCTAATCCAAGAGGTGTTAATGACCCAGTATTTAGGAACAAGGCAGAGGTTTCCCAATACAATTGTCCCAGTAGCTCACAGTAGAGCACTGCTGCTTCTATACCATAGCAGACAGAAATGGAAAATGTAAACATTTCTGAGGAGATGTCTCAACTCCTCTGATGCACCAGGGAAAATTATTTATCAGATGCTTGTTTCCTCTCCATCAGTCTCCTCAATGCATTCTTCACCTCTTTGTTCCTCAAGCTATAGATGAGGGGGTTCAGCATGGGGGTCACCACAGTGTAAAACACAGAGGCCAATTTGTCAAGGTTCTGGGAGTGCCTGGAGCTGGGTCGTGAGTACATGGATGCAGCAGATCCGTAGAAGAGGGTCACGGTGGTCAGGTGGGACACGCATGTGGAGAAGGCTTTGTGTTTGCCCGCAGCTGAGCGCATCCTCAGGATGGTGGCCAGGATGTAGATGTAAGAGATGAGGATGGTCAGGTTAGTGACAAACAGGTTGAAGCCAACCACAACAAACATCATAATCTCATTGATGGTGGGGTCCGTGCAAGAGATGGCATAAAGTGGGGGTCCCTCACAGTAAAAGTGGTTGATGATGTTGGGACCACAGAAGGAGAGCCGAAGTGCAAACCCGGTGTGGATGGTGGCATTGGCGATCCCAGCGAGGTACGAGCCAGCTACCAGCAGTGCACAAACTCTGCTGGACATGGAGGTGGCATAGAGCAGCGGGCTGCAGATGGCCACGTAGCGGTCATACGCCATCCCAGCCAAGAGGTAGCACTCGGTGGTGGCAAAGACCGCATAGAAATAAAATTGTGTGAGGCACGCAGAATAAGAAATTACTTTCCTTTCTGCTAGGAGATCCGAGAGCAGTCTGGGGGTGATCGAGGAGGAATAGCAGATGTCTAAAAAGGACAGGCTGCTCAGGAAGAAGTACATGGAGGTGTGAAGCTGGGCATCCAGCCTGATTAACACGAGCATCCCCAGATTCCCCAGCAGAGTGATCGTGTAGATCACCAAGAAGACCACGAAGAGGACAGCCTGGACACTCCCCTGCTCTGAGAACCCCGAGAGAACAAATTCAGCACTGGGGGTGCAATTGCCTTTGGCCATCATCGTAACACAGTTGCTGTAGAAAAGCAGAGATGCAGAGAAACACAGAGTCATCAAATTCCTCTTCTCCCCACAAACAAATGTTGAAGATCCATTTATTTTTATCAGGAAATACGAATTTCAGAGACAGGAACTGTTGAACAACATATTCAGTGTTTGTCTCAATACATTTTAAAGTAAACAAAATGCATGATTGAGTTTATTTGTAATGGTTTTATTCTGGTCTAGTCACTACTAATTTGGTTTGATAAAGTCACTTTACAAATTGGAAGGCTTATTCTACCTCCTAAAGAAGTTAAGAAGCTTGTTACTTATCAGATCCAAAGAGGTAACCACAGCAACTTATTCTTGCATTAGAAGTCATTCTGCATCTAAAAACAAACAAGCAAACTAAAAAAACCCCTACCCTTGTTTCAAAAGATAAAAGAGAGAAAGCCCTGGTGACAGATCAAGACATTTTTCAAATAATTTCTTTTAGGAGAGTCAGAACAAGTTAAAATAAAACTCTAATTTCTTCTCTTCCTTCCTATGAAACTCTGTAATTATTTGAAACAGGAGACTTAGTGTGTTAACGTCCCCTTTAAATGCTCTGATATCCATAGCATTCTTGTGAATTGAGAAAGACAGTGGAAATAATTTTAAAAGGTTGGTACCGGTGGAAACCCCGACAGTACTACAGTGCCATTATGAATTGGGGGTATTAAGATGCTGATATTGTGTTAAAAAAAAAAAAAAAATTAAGCTCATGTCTCCCTAAAACAGCAGTTAGGAATAGTCGAATAGTCACAGAAATTGCCCACTGAGAGTTTTTAAACTGTTAAACAAGACACCAAATTATACCATTGGAAAGGACCCATCCACATGAGGAAAGTTCAACATGTGTGCCCTTGCTTGACTTATACATGAACCTCCCTTAAATCTGAATTGAGTCAAACAAATTTTATCTTTCATTCCAGCATTAAGTCAGTTGCAGAAGCTTTCACACCCCTCTAAAACAATCTGGAGTTTGCCAAATAACCCAGGTAGTGCTTCTATCCTGTGATCTTTGTAGTATAGCAAGCAGTAGACCATGTACTATCAGACCTCTTATCTGTTTCATGTAAAAGGTCTGAGATAAACCAGAACTCAAGGATGACAAGGGGGTTTTTTCCACCATGATAACATGCCTCAGACCACTGACGCTCTGTAGAGCCACTCCATCAGCTTGTCCAAGCTGCTTCCCTCTCCGGCTACTAGACAATAATTATGAATCCTAGTAAACTTGATTCAAATAATCAGCTGGGTTGAGGGGCTGCTGATCTCTGGCACTGCCCATGTGTCTCAGCTGGCTTTATTCCTAGCCTCAGATAGTGACTGCCTTAAATACGGAAAAGCAACTTATAAATGCCTGGGGTTTGCACGATATATCGTGACCTTGGGTGACTATTTCATGTGAAAACAGGCTTCTGCCTAAAGTCCTCCCCTTGCAACAGATCAACTCTTTGTAACATTATTTAGGCTAAAACTCACCTGTTTGCTCATATCTTAGTTTTTGGTTTCTCAGAGACTTGTTATCTCCTAGACCAAAATTTTATCTGAGAAATAAGCCCAAATTTCTCCCAGTGTGGATGCTAAAAGCAAGACGGATTTGCCAATCATGAAGTTCATCAATACTTGACCGAGAAAAGCACCTGTTTATAGGCTTCTTTCACTGAAAGAGCAAGGGCTTTGCTGCTACCCTCCCCTTGGTGTCATGCAGGAAATTTCTCTTGGGAATTGATGACTCTGGAAACAGCTCCTTAAGGAGGAGACATGCACTGAAAAATAAACACAATTAGTTTCAGCAAGTTAAATGTAAGCTTGATTATTTTTTCTCACTTTTATATATATATATAAAATGTATGTCTTGGAATACATAATTTATCTCTTGGAATCACAGAGAATTAAAAAGGACTGACGTAAGAAATAGAGATTAGAGGATTAAGAGATAGCTCAGGATTTGGAGAAGTGTTGCAAATGCTATTGGGAAGGAAGGGAAAACTATTCAGAAATTCTTCTGCTGAAATTTGTTTTAATATTATCTGGAATATCCAGTTGTTTCAAAACCCAGAGAGTTAGATCCAGGCATCTGAGAGAGTTACACCAGGTTTATGGAGAAAAGTTTCTCTTTTTTTTTGTTCTTAAAAGAACAAAACAACACTAGTATCTGTAATCAGATCTTCTAGGGAATTATTTTCTATCCATGGAAAATACAAACCTTTCTTCAGGAAGTTAGTATCTGGCATTAGTGACCTTTATAATAAATCAAAAGCTCAGCTCCAACACTGTCTTCATGCATTTTGCTTTTTTGTTCTTTCCAGAAAGTGTTTTGTGGATGCTGAGCATTCATGCTCAGCTGAATTATAAACTACTGATTAAAAGCTAGTTTCACCTTCTCACTTTTGAGTGGGGTTTTTGAAGGACTCCAAAATGTCAGCATGGTGAGCTGAAGCTTTGCCCTTAGGTTTAAACTGACTCTTCAGACTATGCCCTGGGTGTGACTGCTCTGAGCAAAATCCACATTTGTCATGTAGCTGTGTCAGCCCATCACCCTCTGCTGCCAAGCAGCAAGCGGGGAAAACCTTGCACTTTTTCCAGAAAAATTCACCTCACCCTGATGTCAATGTTGAAAATAGCTCAGATGAATCAAAGCCTCCAAATGCATAGTTGTCTCCATAAGGGGAACCTACAGTGACTAATTCTGATGTGAAAGCCTACAATTAGATAGGATGACTCCCAGACCTAAGTGACTCAACCCCTGAAACCTGGAAGCAGAAAGTATGAATAAGATGCAGCTGGAATGGAAAATAAACTTTGCCTAGATGGAAAGACACAAGGAGGAGAGGAGGTGGCGGGGGAGTTTTGGACAACACTGGGAGTCTCAGAGCTATCAAACGAGTTGGCCATGTCTGAGTACAACATATGGCCAGGAGCAAGGAGGCTTCTGTGTTTTCAACACCAGATGACACCCTGGGAAAAGCCAGGACTGCTCAAACAATGTCTTGAAAGACCTGGACCACATTGAGCGGCTGCTTCTCACAGGGGATAAAACTCCACCTTGCTCCTAGGCAAAGGAGAACGTCAACGTGGTGGCCCCAGGCTGGCAGCTTTCCATGGCAGAGGCCCATCCAGGGAAGCAAAATGGCCAGCACAAGTAGTTTACATGCAACATGTATGAAGCGTGGAGATATGCTGTCCCCTCATAAAGACTATCCTTCGGCAAATAAGAGAAAACAACAGATCAGGTTTATTGTACTAAAGCAAAACCTTAGGCAGATACTTTGAAAATCTGAAAACAGTTATGAAAGACATTGTCCCTCTCCAACATGTAGTCTTTATTTAGCTTGTCTTCTGCTCTGAGAAACTCTTCCAGGCCACAGAATTTAATCTTGTTGTAATATTGAGTAAATCCTCTTGGTAAAAAGTATCAATTGTGCATGTTCTAGAACTGTTTGTAACTTCATTTACTCCAAAAGTTTCACTGACAACGTGTTTTTAGGATTGTCTGTCTTTCCTGCATCCTTTCCTTCTTTCAGACATTGTAATTACAGGTAATTTCTTTTTCAAGGGACCCCAACATGGAATTAATTCATAATTCAAACTTTGCAGTGTCCAGCTCAAGGCAGAGCATGTACATCTCACCAGATGTGCAGAAATGTATGATACCCGTCTTTTGTCAGGTGTCAGCTTTATTTCTTCTGCTGACTCCACTGTGGCAGGCGATACCTGCTTCGTTTTGGTGGGACCTGTGGGAATACATGTAGGAGAGAAGCTTGGTCATAGCTCTTCTGAGGGTGCTCCTCACTTCCTTGTTCCTCAGGCTGTAGATGAAAGGGTTGAGCATGGGGGTCACCATCGTGTAGAAGACAGAGGCTGTTTTCCTTTGATCTTCTGCATGTCTGGAAAAGGAATGAAAATACAAGAAAGCCGCAGAACCATAGAAGAGGGCGACAGCCATGAGGTGGGAGGTGCAGGTGGAGAAGGCTTTGTGCCTGCTCTCCACAGAGCTGATGCTCCAGGTGGTGAGCAGGATGCAGGTGTAGGAGACCACGATGGCCAAGACTGAGGTTGTTATGATGAAGCCAATGCACGTAGCCATCACCATCTTGTTGAGCCAGGTGTCCGAGCATGAGAGCATCAGGAGTGGTGGGATTTCGCAGTAGAAATGATTGACAAGGTTTGGGCCACAAAAAGAGAGTCGGAGGAGAGCACTGGTGTGCACGAGGGCATTCAGGGTCCCTGCAGAGTAGGAGCCCACCACCAGTTGGACACTGGCCCCATGAGACATGGCAGCCAAGTAGTGCAGAGGCTCACAGATGGCCATGTAGCGGTCGTATGCCATGACAGCCAGAAGGATGGCTTCCGTGGTGCCAAATACTGCAAAGAAGAAAAACTGTGTGATGCAGCCATTGAAAGAAATTATATTTCTCTCTTCAAGAAGGCCTGATAGGAGCTTCGGCGTGACGGATGAAGAATAACAGATGTCCAGGAAAGAGAGGTGGCTGAGAAAGAAATACATGGGCACATGAAGCTGAGAGCTGGTCTTGATGAGGACGATCATCCCCAGGTTCCCCACCAGCGTGGTGATGTAGATGAGCAAAAAAGTCACAAAGAGCAGCTCCTGCAGATTGGTGAAGCCCAAAAGGACAAACTCTGTCACACTCGAGTGGTTTCCCACAGCCATTCTCCTGGCGCCAGCACAAAGGAGACAAAGAAACACAAGGAAGAGGTTAAATAATTTCTCCCAGCTCACAATAATATGTAGTGCCTGAGGCTAATGCAGGATTTGGTGTTTCCTGGATGAATGCACCCACTCATTAGGAGAAAAACCATGATAGTTATCCTCAGTGGGCAGGTTGAAGATCCAAAATAACATACTGACAAAATAAGAGTCAATAGTTCATATGTGGAAAAAAAAAAAATCTTAAAGCTTAAACCTTAAGGCTCTGGCTGGCCCATTATGGAAAGAATTGGTTTTGCAAAAGTTCTTGCAAATGATATCTTCTCATGAACATCCAAATTCTTTCCTATATGCATGCATGTTTGCGAGGATTTCGTTCCCTTCGTTGGTGGGGGGTGTTTCTATTTAGGGACAAGTAAATACAATAATATCATGCCTTAATTTGCTATGTTAATTAGTGTTGCATTAAATTGATAACAGACCACACTGAAGTGATTTTCTGACTCTGTAGTGATATGTTTGGGTCAATTAAAATGAGACCAGCATACCTGATTGCATTTTCATGTACATGTAGCTTCAAGGGAAAATCACTTCCTTCTAATCTGAATTATACTTGCACGTCATCTTCCTTGCACCTCTTGGGTCTGCTAATATCAGGAATTTTAATCCAAAATCTGAGTCAGGAATTAAGGTTCGGACGTACAAGAATATGCATTTTTTCCTTCAGGATGGACCTTAATAACTTCAATATTGCTTTATGGAGAGGTTCCTGCTTCTGCATGGGGTGGACACGCTGGTTGAGGAAGCCTATGCAGCAAAATATTGTCTCAAATCCTCTTAAAATTTCATCCTCTCTCTGGTCGAATCATCCTCCGAGAGATATTCACTGGTTCTTGAGCTGAAGTTAAAACACAAACTCCATCAGTCTTTCAGAAACCAGGAAGGTTTCCCTATTACATCTTCTAACGTGGCTGGAAGATTTAAGTTTTACCCCAGGATGAATTACCAAAGAGTCTCTGGGGCACCTGAAAACAGAGTGAGCATTCCCCAGGGAGCCTGGGATAAACACCAAGATTTCTCTGAGGTTTTAGCAATGGGATATCCAAGGCACATCAGAAACGATGCCTGAGGAGCCTGAGCAATTTGACTTGTGTGGACAACAGTGTAATGAGGAAAGAAACATAAGGCAATGCATTTTTGTTGAAGACTTCAATCTGAAAGATTTTTTTTATTCTCCAGGAACATGGGAGAAAAAAAAAAAAAAAAGCTAAGTAATGGAATAATTTGTACTACATATTTCTATAGAGCAAATGTGGAAATATTAAAGAAAAAGTGGATTGAAATGTAAATATTAATTTGACATTGTGGGTTTGTTTTTTTGTGGGTTTTTGTTTTTTTTTTTTTCCTCAAGATAACTTGTCATTTTCCATTTACACTTGAATATGTTTTTACACCACTGCTTCCCTGGATGTAACATCTCAGAGCAGGTCCTATAAGCAGCATTCACAGGGATGCAGCTCCAAAAACCTGTCTCCAAGGGTAGGATGCATCACCCATACATGTGTTGGGATGGTGAACCCGGGTAGCTCTCTTCTAGACATCTGCTATTATTTCATTTAATTGATTTCAATCAGTACTTTTTTTTTTTTTTTTTTTTTTCTTCTCCTGCTACTCATCTGCAGGTCACGCAACTTGGTGGTGTTCAATATCACTGGATTCTACCTGTTATATTTTTCTTCCTCTGTTCTTAATCATGGCTTTTAAATAAAAAAAAAAAAAAAAAAAATGACTGCTTCTCATGTTATCTGCTAGTGATGGCCTTAAAACATGTGTGTTGCTTGTTTGAGAAATGAGTATTGCTATTTCTTCCCTTCTCACTTCCCTTTTTCCATCAGCCTTGCTGTCTGTTTCTAGCGCCAGCGAGATGACCGTTTCTTCAAGACAATTCTCCTCCCATTGCCCTTCCCGAAGCAGCTCTTATTTCCCCATTCCTCGGGCTGCCGGTCAGGGGTTCATTGCAGAAATTCCCTTGACACGCTGCCAATGCTCTTTTCAGGATGCTTGTGGGTGTCATTGCTGCAAGGACATATTGATGGCTTATCATCAACGTGGTGGCCACCACAACCTCCACGTCCTTCTCTGCCAAGCTGCTCTCCAGCCTGTCCTGGTGCCCGAGGCAATTCTTCCTCCGTGGGCAGGACTCAGCATTTTCCCTTTTTGAAGTCTGTGCGATTCCCATCTGCCCATTTTGGACAAAAAAGCTGCCTTTGAAAAAGCCATTTTACATTGTGTGCTTCAAAATTAAAATATCCCCAGGATGGGTGTTTAGTGCTTGGGAAAGCAGTAAAAGAAATCATATGACTTGTTCCTTGCAGAAAAGAGCAGTTGACAGCAGACAGGGATATGCTAAATTGCTTTAACACCTTTAAACAAGTTCAGGATATCCAACTGCAGCCATCTACACCCGCCTTGGGCAGGGGGAAGGAGGTGACTGCTGTTTCCCACTGCTAACATCTCACACATTGGATGGCCAACTCCTCATCCTCATTAATTTCCTTCTTCACCTTGGGTGGTATTTACATAACTGCGTGTAGATAACTCACGCACACGCATTCCACTTCTCAGCATCCAAACCAGCCGTTCTCAGTGCCACTGCTAGTGCAAAACATCATCCCTCCCATCTGAAATATCCAGATTTTATCACATACAGAAGCATCCCTTCCTCTGGGGTGTCTGCCTTAAATGCACATGCTGAAACTGCAGGTGTCTAAAGCCAGCTGAGATTAGTCCAGTCCCTTGTGTCTCTGTCTTTGCTCAACCCAACCTTCCCCTTTTCACTTTCCCTCTTTCTCAATAAATGTGAAAAATTCAAATGTCTCTTTCTTGGGTTCAAAATGCCTTTCTGAGCCATGTATGGTGGTAAAGGCAGACACAGAGAAGAACTTACCAGTGTTTGGATGGGGTATCCTTGCTTCTTCCACCAGGACCTCAGGAGGGGTTTTTGCTCCAGGGCAGTATCCACATCTAAAATGAGTCATTATAATACCCCCCAATTCTCTTTTGAAAATGAGAAATACCTTGGCCATCAGTTTTAGAGGGAGTAAGGCCAAAATAAGACTCTCCCTTTTGTTTCCAAAAGGGAAAGCTGAAGGCAGCTTGGTTACCAGCTAGCCTGGGGAGAAAAGGGTTGTGCTCCAGGTCTGTGGTTCTTCCCATATACCTGGATGACACACGATGGAGAGGAATCACAATCCCAGTGCAGGACTTACATATTCGTAAGCCAGTCTTCAACTCCTCTTTAATCACAGGAAAAAAGAAAAATATATGTCTCTTTCTGTGCCATTTTTTTACCCACCAGCTAGCCAACACCTCCAGAATGAGATTTATTTCACTCTCCTTTAGATTCAGCTCATATTAAAACCCAAACTCAAGAGTCTGTCGTTACCTATTTGTGAGCTAAGGTCACGTTATAGCTAACAGGACTCTGGCCAATACAATCAGCAGAATTTATTGATCTCTTCAGCTGACAAAATGTAGGTGTCTGCCTTGCAACGAGCCACACCAGAACCCAATGATGGACTTGGCCAAATCTTCCTTGATCCTAAAGGGAGCCCACACACACAGTCAATGTGTAGAGGTACCATGATGTTTATTTAAAGTTAAGGAGATAAGTCCTCCCCCTAAAGACATCTGAGGTGATTCTCAAACCTCATCACTAAGTATGCAGACAAGGGGAGGTGGCTCCTACACTTGCAGTGTTTGCTCAGCTCTCTGTTTAAATCAGATTTAACTAGAATTAAGGCAGCTCTTCCTAAAAGCACAAGCCTAGCTGGCTCCAGCTAAACTCTGAGGTGCTGCATGTGCTTTCTACAGGAGAGCCAGGGGACAATTGCAGACACAAGACACCAAACTCATAGTAACTAGGGTGTTGAAACACTGGTTTGAGTGCTTTATTTCTTCTTTCTTAAGTAAAATGAATTCCAGTTGGAAATTCAGTTGTATCTAGAGTCTTGGAGCATTTAACATGACACAAAGATGATCTTAAGCACCTTTCTGGGAATGTAGCTGTAGTAGCTCCTGCCCTTTCAGAGGAGAGGAGCTCCAAAGCAATTGATGGCTAATCAGCATGAATGCAAAATGAGATGCAAAATTCCAGCCACGTATTTGCTCATTCATCATGACCCACCAGAAAAAGGGGTTGCAATGCTGGATGCTCCTTCTCCGCCCTGTAACTCTCCTCCTGGAGCCACGCGGGATGTTTCCCACCACTCGTGATCTAACCCCGCAGAAGTCAGCGAGGGCCGTTAGACACAGCTAACCGCTGATTTCCCCAAACACAGCAAGCACTGCTTGCACAATGAGCAAAAAGCTTTCAGTTTTGAGAGCGGCAGCTCAGGCAGGAAGCCACAACGAGCAGAGCAGCAGTGCTGTAGCCACGGGCTTGTGTTTTTAAGACACTAAGAGCTCATGTTCCAGTTTAAACACTGGGTGATGGTGAAGGTGAGGCCAACTGGACACAACATCATTGAATATTATTGTATTTTACATATGGCGAAATAATGGCTGTAGGTCACTGCAGCAAGAAGAGGTGCTCTGGGGCTGTAAATAAAACATTAAAAATCATCTTGAGTCTTTTATTTAAACAAAAATGCGGCACTCTTCCCTGCGCCTCAATTAAACAGGATCCTGAGGGTGACAGTCGCAGAGGAACAGAAGTTTGGGAGAACAGCAGGAATTGTTGACAGAGGTCCCAGCTCAGTAGGTCCTGATGAACGCATCTGGAGACGTGAGGTAATAAAGAGAGGGAAACCTTGCTCGCTATGGCTGTGTCCAGGCTCTCATTGTCATGAAACAGGTAGTCTGCATGTAACGTGAAATAACTATGGCTAAATACAGTTTTGTAACCCATTTCAAGGACAAAGGAGACATGAAGGAATTCATAACATCATACTGGTTTTGACTTAATGCCACCAACAAGTGCTCCATGTTGCAGATGAGGGTAAATCCGAGACTTTCTATCATGAATTTGCAACGTGGGAAACTCCAGTTAGAAACAAAGGGTGGAAAAAAAAAACACTGTAAGAGTGGAAAAACCTAAAAGAGGTGCCAGGGAGGGTGTGAAACCTCTGTGCTGGATGTTACCCAAGGCTCAGTGGGAGAAGGAGGTCTGAGTTGGCCCTGGTTGGTGTGAGTGGCTGTACTGGAGACCTCCAGGGTCCCTGCAGCGAGGGCACCACAGCTGATAAGAGAGGAACAAGAGCACAAATGATCTGGGAGGACGCTTGCCCCAGGCTGACCGTGCTAGCTGGGCAGCTGGCCATCAGATGGATTAAATAATAACCAGGGAATTATCAGGAAGCTTTGGGAACAAAGAAGGATTCAGCTGATTGACCCTGGATGCCCATTAGTTGTGTGTCGTTAACAAATCAGCAAACTGCTTTGATCCTGGCTTGATTTAATCCAACTGTGCAGCTTCTCCCTCCAACCCAGGCAACTACATGTCTCTAGGATAGCAGCAAGGCTAAGCCATAGCTCCAGTTTTCACCATGGTCCTCAGAAGCTGCAGTCTGTATGGGCTGAGGTAATGCACAAATTGGAGTATTTTTACTTTTTTCATGTATGAAACATTTGTGCACCACCCAGGAATTTTATTTAGTGGAATAGTAGAATTCACCCCCTGTTTATTCAGATTTGCTAAGCAAAAGGGAGAGCAACACATGACGCAGCTTGTAATTTGAGTTCAACCAGTTGCAGAAATTTTTCCAATATTCTTCTGGTTTAATTTGGCCTGATACACAGGATTGAGTAAGTGGTAAAGGGCAAAATTTTAAATGAGAAGTGCATGCTTGTAGTTCTCTAACTGTGACTTTGTTAGGTTAAATTAACTACTAAATCTAATTACTGATGTTTGGAAAACTGAGTGAAACTATTAATGTCTTGAACCAGCTGAGGATATTGAATCAGCCTGTGTAGCTTCTAAATCAAAGTGCAGAAGACCCCAAAAATGTTCTTAATCTGAGATATTTAATCAAAAACTGAGGCTATAACTTGCATCCCCATTCTGTCTGGCCATAAATTTACAACGCTCAAGATCATTTAATTTTTGTGAGTCTCCTCAAAGACTCCTTCACGTCCTTATTCCTCAGGCTGTAGATCAAAGGGTTCAGCATGGGAGTCACCACAGTGTAGAGCACCACAGCCCATTTATCTTCTTTTGAGTTGTTCGAGCTGGACTTTAAGTACATAAAAAACGATGTCCCGTAGAAGATGCTCACAATGGTGAGGTGGGAGGCACAGGTGGAGAAGGCTTTGCGCTTACCCTTGGCTGACCTGATGCTCAGGATGGTGGAGATGACAGCTATGTAGGAGACCAGGATAACCAGGCTGCTGGACACACCAAATAAAGATGCTGAAGTTCTCAGGATAAGGTGGCTGAGGGTGGTGTCGGAGGTCGAGAGTGATATCAGCGGGGAAATGTCACAGAAGAACAGTTCAATGACACTGGAGCCACAGAAGGATAAATTGGACATGCTGATAGTCTGTCCCATGCCATTTGTCAACCCCATGAGGTATGACCCAGCCACCAGCTGGAAACAGCGTTTTGGGGACATGACAAGGAGATAGACCAGGGGATGGCAAATGGCCATGTAACGGTCATACGCCATCGTAGCCAGCAGGAAGCACTCGGTTATTCCAAAAAGATCAAAAATGAACACCTGAGCCACACACCCAGCATAAGCAATGCTCTTCTTCTCTGATAGAAAGTCAATCAACATCTTGGGGGTGATGACAGTGGAAGAACAGAGGTCTACAAAAGCCAGATTGCCCAGGAAATAATACATGGGGGAGTGGAGCTGAGGGTTGGCCCTGATTAACACAATCATCCCAAGGTTCCCCAGGATGGTGACAAGATAGGTGAATAGAAACATCAGAAAGAGGATGACCTGAGTCACCAGGTCCTCTGTGAACCCCGTTAAGCTGAAGTCAGTCACCTGGGTGCAATTTCTTTCTGCCATTAGTTTGGCGTGTGGTTTCTGTGTGAACTCCTTACTGGAGGTTTCTTCTACATCAGGCAGGTATCTCCCAGGTGGAAAACCCTCCCTTCAGTGGGACCTACTCAGAGACAGTCACACATGATCTAAAGGAAGAGTTTAGGCACAGAGCAATAGGAAACAGCTTGCCAAAAGTCATATCACAGCCAAGGTAAAACAAACAGGGTGCTGCAAAAGGAAAGCTTTGCTTAAGCTGTAAAATGCTGTGGCACAGCATGGTGCGTGGTCCTCTGGCTCACTTCTGGATGTTCAGCAGTGACCTTCAAGAAAAGCTGTTGGGTGGCTGCACACCCGACTAGCTTTACCTTGGTGCTGCATTTCGTCCCCTTTGTTAGCATTCAGCCCGGGACTCCGAGATCAGCCAGCTCAACCTGAAACACAGAGAAATTTGGTGCTTTTACAGTGCAGAATTGATTATTCATCCTCTCATTGGCATATTCCAACCACTCGCTTCCTCCCCCTTTGCTGGGTCTTCTTCTTCACTATAAAAGCTTACACAGAGATTTATATTTGCTTCCCCTCCCCCCAAAACAGTGTTTCAGCTATAAAACCTTTTCATAGGTCTTTAAAGACTTCCTTGAGTCTTCAAATGGAAATGGGCAACCCCCAAAGGTGAGCAAACTCTGCTTGAAAATATTTATGGGGGAAAAAAATAATCTTTTGGACCTGTCTCAGCTCAGTAACTGTAAACTCCCCAAAGGTTCTTTACAGGAAAGCTTCTGGTCCTCATCCAGGAGCCCTCTGTGGTCAACAGAGGAAGCGTCCTGAGTGTGCTCTCCAGCAGGGTGATCTCCAGACCTCCCTTCTCAGCAGTTGTGTGGTGAGGACCCAGGACAGCCAGCTCCTTGTTTTTGATGAAAAGTCCAGAGTATCACGAAGAACTGAGGCCCAGGACCCTGCAGGTAGGGCATGAGATGAAAGTGGGAGCTGCTTTCTTTTCTTGCAAGAGAAAGCTACAGGAGATGGGTGACACATGCAGTCCTTGCTTGTGGGTCTGGTACGGGGAGCTCCAGCTTGAGCTGAAAGATGGTGACGCTCACTTACATCTCAGCACTACCTCTGCTTCCCTCCTGATGCTCTTGGAGGTAGATGTTAAGATGCACCTTCCTGAAGCTCTGCAGGGGATCTTGAAAATGAACCACAGTCAACAAACACCCTTACTATTTCATACAATTTGGGGATTTGGGGACTGTGAATCTCTTTGAGCCCCAGGAGAGTGACAAAGCCCAAAGCAGGTCATTATCTTCTCTCTATGGTTCTTAGTTTGAAGTGTACCCAGAGGAGATGACCTCAGCTCGAGTGAGCAACAGGGGCTCTCTTCAGAACAACACTCCCATCTTTCATGTCCATTTTTCGAGCATTTCAGAGATGGTTACAGCTCCATGAGTGCCATGTTTGACATTATCATGCCAGGGAGCTGAGGGGGACCTCACCGATGGGGCACAGTCCCACAGGAGCTGAGCCAGTGCTGGAAACAGGGTCCATCAGCAGTCCCAGACACCATGGATGATGAACCACCCATCTTAAATACCTTATACTCAAACCCTAGCTCACAAGTTTGGCTGCAGGGAGCCAACAGAAGACCATGGTGACCTTGCTAAAGTTGAGGTAAATGTTGTCCACTACTTGTCTTTTTGTCCACGCAGCCTTCAATCCTCTCATCGCCCAAGGCACTCAGGTTGGTCAGGCATGACTTACCCTTGGTATATCCATGCTGGCTACTCACAGCTCCCCTCCTGTCCTTCCTCTGCCTGGAGAGGGCTTCCAGGGAGGGGGTTTCCTTCTTAATCCTGCTGCGGATTGAAGCAGCCCACAGTCCTTGTGCCCTCCTTGATGATAACACTTACCTTCTTCCACCCATCACGCTGGAAATGCACCAGCTGTAGGGGAAAAATGAGAGCCTGAGGGAGAGGTGCCCAAAACTGGAAGGAAGGTGATGGGAAGGATCAAATGAGGAGCATAATAAAGTACTGAAAGGGGCAGCCAAAGGGGAAAAGGGCCCTTCTGAAGGAATGAAGGAAATCTCGAGGGCTGGCCCTGTCTCTGGTGGATCTGATGGAGGTTCCCAAGCCCAGTGGGAGATGTGGGGTACCTCTTTCTGCAGCCTTTTCACACCAGCAAAGGTGAGTGCCAAGGGTAGCAGAAGCCACTATGAGATAAGATCAGACATATTTTGCTGGGAATTAGTCTAGATGCAGAAAGCCCTGACCCACACCTTTTGCTAAGCACCGAGCAGGGCTGGAACCTCCCAGAGCCAAACACAGAAAGAAAGTAAATGTCACATAAATTCCCACCAGATTTTGGCTGGATCCAGGCTGTCCCTCTGCTCTCAGCAGGGAAGAACTGTTCAAAGCAAGGTCGGGTTAAACATCACCTTGAACACCAAGAATTGGTGTTTTAGACTCTGAGCCGGAGGCTGCCCTTCCCTGACAGTGCACTGCTGTGAGCAAACCCCCACAATCTGGGCAGTGTTTGGGGTTTAAAAACCTTCCAGGGCCGCATCCTCACCTTTTCTTTTCTCTCCAACAGAAAAATCAGCTACAGGAGCTACGGTGCGATGCTGCCTATGAGCTCTGGCAAGTCTGGTCCTGCCTGGGGCTGAGCCCCCTCCATCCTCCTCTTCCTCCTCCCCGCTGTCAGCGCTTGCCTCTCGCACCTCCTCATCTCCCAGCTCGATACCGGCCCCGGGGCCACAGCCCGGCTGACAGCAGGAGATGGATGGGGCCAAGCCGGCACCGCGGGGCGTGGGACACGTGCGGGGATGTGACGGACACGGGGGGCTTGGGGGGAGATGGTCTCTCCCTGCTTTGCATCAGTCCCGGTCACAAAACCCAGCACTGCCCACGCTACCCCCCCTTGGCCACCCAGCAACGTACAGGGGCCGGAAGGTTTCCTCTCCGTTACAGTGGAAGGATTTAAGCACCAACCCCAGAGCCGAGTCCTGGTTTGGAGAAAATAGCTGGCTCTGTGCAAAGCAAGAAGGGATTTCAGCCCTTGCGCAGTGCCACCATCACTGGGGTACCTCCGGTGACAGAAAGTCATCAACATCCCCGTGAGGATGTCCCCAGTTCCCTCCAGACCCATCCCCAGAGCCACAGCATCCCTCATCCCTCCCATGATGCGCAACGCGATGGTGTCCGCAGCCCTGTTGTCGTTTGGAGGGGAGTGGGGGGCTCGGGAGTAGCCCCTCTGCTTTCCCTTCCCCCCACAGTCCCCCACCCTTGCATCTCTCACCCCCACAGCACCAGCTTGGCCCCATCCATCTCCCGCTGTCAGGCCAGTATTGAGCATCATGACGGCAGGTGTGGAGTGGAGGGGGCTCAGCCCCGGGGATCCCAGGGCAGAGACGGGACCAGCATTTGGGATGGGTGCAGGGGAAATGGGAAGAACTTTTCTCCCCCCCTCCCACCCCTTTCCCGGAGCTGCAGAGGCTTTGCACAAGCAGCTGGCACGTTGCGGATGTCTCAACACCTCACCGTGGTTTTTAATACCGGGTGTTGACGGCGGGCTGTCTGCCGAGCCGCCGGTGCACCGGTGGCTGCCGCATGCCGAGAGGGGCTTTGCTCAGGGGAGAGGGTCGGACCAGCCCCAATCTCCCCCCCTGCTCAGACATGGGACATGAAGGGGACAAGGAGACCCCAAGAGAGCTGTCCCTCCCAGCCTAGGGTACCCCGAGAACCAGCTGGGGACCAGCAGTGGTCCCAGTAGTCCCAAGGCCACTACTCACCTCCTGTCCATCATCATCGCGTCAAGGCACGAAGGCAGGTCAGGGAAGGGGGCTGTGCTCCAGCCCCCGCGTCTCCACCCCCAAGCTGGGGCATAAAACCCCCAGCAAACGGCGGGGGACAGTCTGGAGCTGGCATTGAGCTGGGAAGGGGCTTCCTTGGGGTCCCCACTGCCGCCGTGCTGGGGGACGGAGCCACGGACTCCTCCTGCCCACCCGCCGCACCCATGGCAGGTAAAACCCACCCACAACAACGCTCCCTTGAACCCAGCAGTGGGGTCCCGCGGTGTTTTTGGGGTGTGGTGGGTTGCCCAGCCCCACAAGACAGTGGGGAGGGGGATAAAACCCCACTAGGGCAGGGGGGTCCGGATGCTCCCGATCCTCCCACCCCCTCCACGGAGAGAGGATGTGATGGGGTGGCTGGTGGTGCATGGGGTCTGCTCCCACATCTGGGGTGCAGGATTAGACACACACCCCCCCCCCAACACTCCCTCACCCCTCTGCAGCCTTTCTGGGGGGGCCAGGTGAGGGGCCCCCCTGCGGCACTGGCCTCGGGTGGGCAGGTGAGGGGCTGGGGACCAGCGGCAAGAACCGGCGCGTGTGCCACGCTGCGGCACGGCTGGAGATGGGCAGCCTCTGGGAGGAGTTCAACCGCCTGGGCACCGAGATGATCGTCACCAAAGCGGGCAGGTAGGTACCAGAGAGAAGCAGGGGAGAGGGCTGCCGGGGTGAGGGGCACCCCCTTCCCACCCCCTCTCCCCCCAGGAGGATGTTTCCCACCTTCCAGGTGAAGCTGTCGGGGCTGGACCCGTTGGCCGACTACGTCCTGCTCATGGACTTCATCCCCCTGGATGACAAGAGATACAGGTGGGGTGATGGGGATGGTGGAAGAGGAGGTGGGGGGCCTCATCCTGGTGGTTCTGAGCGCCCCCCTGCCCCTCAGGTACGCCTTCCACAGCTCTTCCTGGCTGGCAGCGGGACGGGCCGACCCGGCAGCCCCCGGTCGTGTCCACTTCCACCCCGACTCGCCGGCCAAAGGGGCTCAGTGGATGCGGCAGATCGTCTCCTTCGACAAGCTCAAGTTGACCAACAACCTCCTGGACGACAACGGCCACGTGAGGACCCAGCCTTGGGGTGGGGGGGGGCGTGATGTACCCCCTCTTTGGGGGGGGTCCTGCCCACCTCCCCTCTCCCCACCCTCCCAGATCATCCTCAACTCCATGCATCGCTACCAGCCCCGCTTCCACGTCGTCTTCGTGGACCCGCGCCGGGACAGTGAGCGCTTTGCCCACCAGAACTTCAAGTCTTTCAGCTTCCCCGAGACCCAGTTCATGGCGGTGACGGCTTACCAGAACCACCGGGTGAGCTCCTGGGGGTGTGGGCATTGGGGTGCCCTCCCCCCCCCAGCCGCTCCCCAAGACTCCCCTGACCCCGCTCCACTCCGCAGATCACTCAGCTGAAGATCGCCAGCAACCCCTTTGCCAAGGGCTTTCGGGATGGTGACCCTGAGCCATGGTAAGCTGTGTGCCCCCCCCCCAAACACCACCCCGATGAGGGGCTCCACACCGCGTCCCCTCCCTCCCTGAGCCCCTCCATCTCTCTTGCAGGTGCGGGGTGCCGGCAGGGTCGCTGTTGGGTGCAATGCCCCGCGCCCGGGCCACCGTGCTGCCCTCCTGCCCTGAGAAGCAGGAGAAAGGTAGGGGGGTTGAGGGGGGGGCTGACCCCCTCTTGCTCTCTCTTCCCTCCCCAGGGGCTCCCCGCAGCCGTGGGGCACTGGCCACCGCCGTGGCCCCCCAACCAGTCCCACCGGGAGCTCCCCCCGGTTTCTCCGAGCTGCCCACCCCCCCCTTCCAGCCCCTCGCCTGCCCCCCCGGTGTCTATGTGGGGGCCAAACCCCGCACCCTGCCCTACCCCCTGCCCCCCTTCCCCCCGCTCAGCACCTACAGCACCACCCCGGCCCCCACCTTTGGCTACGGGCAGCAGTGATGGGGGGTCACCCCCCATCCCTCCCCCCACCTCCCCAGGACCCCTTACCCAGCCCACAGCAGAGGAGACGGAGATGCAGATCTGGGGACGAGCCGTGGGGATGGCTTTATTCTCTGCCAAGGACAGCCCCAGGGGCTTTGGGGGGGGAACCCTGCCCCCCCAGCACCCCTGCCCCGGCTTTGCTCCCCGCAGCAGGGTGAGGGATTGGGTCCTGCTGCTGCTCCAAGCCCCCCCGGTATCCCCAGGGCGCATCTACTCCCAGGCGTCGGGCGCGAAGGTGAAGGGACACAGCTTGTACCCAGCGCCCACGTAAAACTTGTTCTGAAATTCCACCCTGCCGAGGAGAGAGGCCGGTGAGGAGCGGGGCGGGGGCGGGTGGGAAATCAGTCACCCCATCCCACCCGCACCCCCTCAGCCGGGCTCACCAGTGCAGGCGCAGGGCGTGGAGGAAGGCGGAGAGCCCCTCCATCACCAGGAGGATGGCCACGGTCAGCACGGCGAAGGCGGCAAAGACGGGCACCAGCACCACGCCACCCACGTAGCTCAGCCCCACGAAGCCGTTGCGCATCACCATGGTCCACAGGACCTCCGACAGCTCTGGGGCCGGACAGGGAAAGGGGTGAGGCTCTGCCTGGCCCCTGGAGGGTGACACACAGGGGTTTGGGGAGCTGGGGACACACACACACACACTCACGGGCATGGGCCAGGCTGAGTGCCCAGAGCCGGAGGTAGGACGCGGTGTTGGAGACGCAGCCCAGGCAGTACTCGATGGTGTGGATCGCCTGGTGCATGAAGATCTCAGCGACGTCCACGTGCTGCAGGGACAGAGGGGACGTGGGACATCAGCGGGGGGTTGTGGGGGGCCACGGCCACCCCCCACCCCACTGCCAGCCCTCACCTCGGCGTCGGGGCTGTGCCCTCCGCTCTCCACGTCCTCCTTGGTGACATTGACGGAGTTGCCGGCCTCCTGCCCCTCCAGCAACGGCTCCTGCTCCCCTGGGGCCATGGGCTACGGGGGGACGGCACCCGCAGTGAGTCCCCACTGTTTCCCCCCCACCCTGCCCCGCCTGGGCCCCCCTCACCCCACAAACACCCCCCAAGCCTTACCCCAGGGCGGCCCGTCCTCAGCACACGCTGCCGGCAGCACCGGTAGAGCGGCGTCCCCAGGAGCAGGACAGGCACCGACGCCAGCGCCAGCACCACCAGCACGGTCTGCACCGGCACCTGCGGCACAGGGGCACCGTTTCGGGGTCCCCTACGGCACCGGCTGAGAACGGCCCCGCTCATGTCACAGGGGGGGGACACCCCCTCCCCACCACACCAGCCCCTTCAGGGCTTCCCGTTGCTCCCAGCTTGGGCAAGGATGAGATCAGGGTCCCCAGGTGGGTGCCCCCCCGTCTCGGCGGGGTGCTACCTGCCCCTGGTAGAGCGGGAGGTTTTCAGCGTTGGAGGTGAAGAGGAACATGTCGATGAAGTGGATGAGGATGCTGGGGGCCACCCGGGAGTCGGCAGCGTCGAACTTGACCCACTTGTAGAAGATGAGGAACACGAGGTAGCCAAAGAGAGCCAGGAGGAAAATCATCTCGGGCAGGAGCTCCAGCACCAGCCGGTGCCGTTGCTGGAAGTGCCTGGGCAGGGGGACATCAGCCACGCTCAGCCTGGCACGGCGCACCCTCGCCTGCCCAGATGTAGGGGTACAGGACCCCACTCCCCCACCCTGAGTCCCCTTCACGTGACCACAGGTGGCCAGAGCCCGTGGGCACAGCCACGGGGACTCACACATGGTTGAAGACCCCCAGCAGGACACCAAAGCCCATGTGCACGATGCCCAGCACCACGGACATCTTCATCTTGAAGGAGTTGAGGAAGTTGAGGTGGTTGGTGGCCAAGCTCCAGATCTGTGGTGGACAAGGTGGGTGAGACTCCAGCCCACCCCACCCAGGGTCCCATCTCGTCCTCTCCCCCACGGGATGCTCACTGGGTCGATCCCAAAAGGATAAGGCCCTTGGAAGACACCGGTGATGTTGGGATCCAGAGTGAGGGACGGGTGGGTGGCGAGGTAGGCAGAGCTGTGGGCAGAGCGAGGGGGTGTCAGTGGAGGCAGGGAGCTGGGGAAGGTTCATGGAGGGTGGGTTGGGAGTCCCACCTCCAGGAGGAGCGGTTGGCCATGGTGGCCACACTCCAGGCAGAGGGAAAGATGACGGTGGCTTTGCTGAAGCATTCATTGTAGATGAAGCCGGTGTAGATGGAGAAGGCCCCCATGAGCAGGATGAGGTAGCGCCCCTCAAAGAACGTCAGCCAGATCTAGGAAGGGGGTGGGGGGGGGCGGAAACCATGGCTCCCACGTCCCACACCACCTCCCCTGCCCCACACTGTCCCCCTCCCACACCACCAACCCTGCCCCACACTGCTTCTGTCCCACACCACCAGCCCCATCCCGTACCACCAACCCTAACTCATGCCCCCAAGCATATCCCACACCTCCAAGCATGTCCCACACCCCCCAAGCATGTCCCACACCACACCCCCCCTCACCTCGTTGCTGGCCTGCCGCAGGCTGGGGCTGTTCTCGTACAGCACCATCCAGAGAGCGAAGAGGAACATGAGCAGCCCGTGCCCCACGTCCCCAAACATGATGGCGAAGATAAAGGGGAAGGTGATGATGGCGTAGGGCGCTGCGGGGGCACGGGGACCACGTCACATAGGCCCTCCCCACCCTCCTCCCCCCCCAGCCCTGGGCAGGGGGACACTTACCGGGGTTCACCTCCTGGTAGTTGGCCACCCCGTAGGCATCCACGATGCTCTGGAAGCCGGCAGTGAATTTGTTGGTGCGGATGAGGGTGGGGGGACTCTCCGAGGTGGGGATGCGCTGTACAAAGCACTCCACGCTCGAGCCACTCTTGTACTGTGGGGAAAAGCACCCGGCGCCTGACCCACAGCACCCCCCTGCCTGGCACCCACCCCACTATGGCAGGAGGACACAGGGACACCCAAGAGACCTCTGGCATGAGGACATGGGGACACCAAGCAAACCCAGCACAAGGACATGGGGACACCAAGAGACCCCCGGCATGAGGACATGGGGACACCAAGCAATCCCAGCACAAGGACATGGGGACACCAAGAGACCCCCAGCATGAGGACATGGGGACACCAAGAGACCCCCAGCATAAGGATACCGAGCAACCCCAGCACAAGGACATGGGGACACCAAGCAACCCACCGATCCCTGGCGCAGGGCATCCTGCACTTGGGTGAGGTCCCGCACGGGGCACCAGACCTCGGCGATGAGGCACTTCTCGGTGACATCGAAGCTGCACTGGTTGAGGATGAGGTAGATGGCCTTCATCTTCTGCACCTGCACCTTCCAGGTGGGCAGCGCCAGCATCACTTTGTCCAGCACCTGCGCCAGGTACTGCTCCGTCTCCTCCAGCACCTGTGGGTGCCCGGTGGGGGTCAGGGATGGGGGAGGTCCCAGCGTGGGCCCCCCGGACCCCCCCTGAGGTGCCCAGCTCACCACGCTGAGGTCCTGGATCTGGCCTTGCAGCCCACTCATGGTGTCCACCCGGCTGGCCTCGCTCTCCGGGTAAGGGTACATGTGGCAGTGGAAGCTGGGACAGACGGACACCGCCGTGTCTTGGGGTGCCAGGGCTCCCCAGGGTGGCACAGCCCATCCCCGTGTGGGGGGGTTGGGTTTGCTAAATAAACCTCTGCGTGGCCAGATGCGTGGCATGGGACCACTGGCTCACCAGTCTGAGATCTTGCGGATCTTCTGCCCGATCTGCTCGCCCCAGTAGGAGATGAGGAAGATGACCCAGGTGATGTTCTCGCCCTGCGGACACCACAGCCCACGTCAGCCCCGGCCCCCCCCTTCCCCGCCAGCCCCACACCCCAGTGCCCCGCTCACCGTGGCCGGGTCCTCCATGGGCTCAGGCATCTCCACGAAGCTGGCCACCAGGTAGCCACGGCAGGCACGCCACAGCAGCCGCTCAAAGGCGCTCACCCGCCACGGGTGAATGACACCGGCCACGAAGCTGCGGGGACACGGCGGGGGTGCTGGGATGGGCACGGCTCTGCTGCTGGCCCTGCCCCATGGCCACGCCACCGCCCCATGGCTCATCTCCAACCCTTACCTGCTATCCCTGCCCCACGGCTCATCTCCAACCCTTACCTGCTATCCACTGCCCCAGGGCTCATGTCCAACCCCTACCCTACAGCCATGCCCATCACCCAACTCTACCTCCTACCCGCTATCCCATCACCCCATGGCCACACCACTGCCCCACAGCTCATCTTCAACACTTACCCTACAGCCATGTCCATCACCCCATGGCCACACATTGCCCTACAGCTCATCTCCAACACTTACCCTACAGCCATGCTCATCACCCCATGGCTCATCTCCAACCCTTACCCTACAGCCATGCCCACTGCCCTACGACCACACCACTCCCCACAGCCCCTCTCCAACCCCCGCCCCACACGCCAGCCCCTCTTACTTGATCTTGCGGTCAAGGTGCTGGTGCAGGGAAGGGTCGAGGATGGGCTCACGCTCGGAGAGCGCCCGGGGCCGCAGTGGAGAGCCTAGGGGACCCTGCGATGATGAGGAGCAAAGAGATAACACTGGGGGCGGGAAGAAAACGGGGCGCAGGGTGGCAAACACACACACACACACACACACACTCCCCGGGGCCGGCGGGCTCCTCCCAGACCCACCGGTGAGCTGGTGAAGCGTTGGCCTTCGCGCAGGACGTGGAGGTACTGGCGCAGCTCCCGCAGGCGCCCGCGCAGGGACGCGCGGTTGCGGCTGACCTCCCGCAGCTCCTGCGCCAGCTGCTCCGACTGCTCCTGCACCCGCAGTGCCTCCCGCGCCAGCGGTGCCCGCGGGGTCTCGGGGCACGGCCCCAGCACCCGCCCGGCCCCCCGCAGCTCCTGCTGCAGGAAAGCTGCGAGAGAGACGGGGTCAGATTTAAAGGGGGGACGGACCCCCCCCCCCCCATCCTCCTCAAGGCAGCCCCGTGTCCCGCCCCGGTGCTCACTGAAGGTTTTCTCCATCTCCTCGCAGCGCCGCACCTCGCCCACGAAGCGCCGCTGGAAGGCACTCACTTTGGGGTTCAGCTGCCAGAGGGGAGGGGTTGGGGGGTACAAGTCATGGAACAGCACCAATTTGGGGCGGGGAGACAGGGATTTGAGTATCCCAGGGGGCTGGGCAGCCCCAGCTCCCCTGGCCCAGCACCGTGCCAGCACGCAGGGCACCCCAAGCCACTCAAACCCACCCCTTGCCCCCAGAGCCCCCCCAAACCCACAGCACTCCAAACCACCTGCATGCACCCCCCTGCACCCACGGTACCCCAAAACATCCACCCCAAACCACCTGCATGCACCCCCCTGCACCCACGGTACCCCAAAACATCCACCCCAAACCCCCTGAACACAAGGGACCCCAGACCAGCCACCCCAATCTCCCTGCATCCACAGCACCCCAAACCACCCAGACCAAACCCACGGCACCCCAAACCACCCGCATGCACCCCTCCCACCTCCATGGTACCCCAAACCAGCCACCCTGCATATAATATTTTCCCCCTGCACCCATAGCACCCTAAAACCACCTGCACCTAGTCCCTTGCACCCGTGGCACCCCAAGCTACTTGCATGTACCCCTTGAGCCCCCCTGCACACCAAACCACCCACCCTAAACCCACCCACACCCACTCTCTGCGCCCACAGCACCCCAACCCACCCATACCGAGTTCCCTGCACCCATAACACCCTAAACTACCTACCCCAACCCTCCTGCACCCAGGGCACCCAAACCCACACAGACCAACCCCCCTGCTTCCAGAGCACCCCAGACCACCCATCCCAAACCCACTTGCACCCAGAGCACCCCAAACTACCTACACCCAAACCCACCCAGACTGACCCCATGTACCCAGAGCACCCCAAACCACCCACTCCAAACCCACTTGCACCCACATCACCCCATCCCACCCAGTCCAACCCCATTGCACCTAGAGCACCCCAAACCACCCACCCCAAACCCCCTGCACCCAGAGCACCCCATCCCACCCAGTCCAACCCCATTGCACCTAGAGCACCCCAAACCACCCACCCCAAACCCCCTGCACCCAGAGCACCCCATCCCACCCAGTCCAACCCCACCTGCACCCAGAGCACACCAAACCACCCAGTCCAACCTCGCTGCACCCAGGGCACCCCAAGCCACCTGCATCTACCTCCTGCACCCAAACCCACCCAGACTGACCCCATGTACCCAGAGCACCCCAAACCACCCACTCCAAACCCACTTGCACCCACATCACCCCATCCCACCCAGTCCAACCCCATTGCACCTAGAGCACCCCAAACCACCCACCCCAAACCCCCTGCACCCAGAGCACCCCATCCCACCCAGTCCAACCCCACCTGCACCCAGAGCACACCAAACCACCCAGTCCAACCTCGCTGCACCCAGGGCACCCCAAGCCACCTGCACCTACCTCCTGCACCCAAACCCACCCAGACTGACCCCCCTGTACCCAGAGCACCCCAAACCACCCAAACCCACCTGCACCCACATCACCCCATCCCATCCAGTCCAACCCCCCTGCACCCAGGGTGCCCCAAGCCACGTGCACCCAACCCCCTGCACCCAAATACACCCAGTCCAACTCCGTGTACCCAGAGCCCCCCCAAAGCACCCCCGCAGCCCCCCCAGCCCCTACGTACGTCCCTGAACTCGAGCAGCCCCCGCTCGCCCAGCTCGCTGACGCAGCTATAGGCCGAGGCAGACTGGAGGAAGAGCTGAGCCAGGCAAACCTCCTCGCTGCGGAACAGGGACCCCATGGTGTGTGTCCCCCCACGGGGACCCTCACTCCCACCCTGGGGTACAGAGGTGCAAGGGCACCCGCCTGGAAAAAAGGAGGAGTGGGTTCACAGAAGGGATGGGGGTGAGGGTGGAGGGGGATGGCAGCAGTGCTGGGGGGTCACCCCGGGGGTCCCTGGGGGGACTGGGGGGGTGGTTGTGGTGGTGCGGAGCTGGGGTGTCCCCGCAGCCGTGGCGAGGCGGGTGGGGGAAGTGACCCGCCCCAGTCACACGCGGCTGTTCCCAGCCCCGGGCTTGCAAAATACTTTCCAGTCCCGTCCCCCCCCCGCCCCGTCCCGTCCCGCTCAGCTGCAGCTGAGTCAGGGGCCACCGCATCCCCCCCCACACACACACCCGGGTCCGCACCGGGCACCGGCCGCCCCCGCGGGACGTGGAAGGGAGGGATGGGGAGAAGGGAGAGGGGGGTTGTCCCGTTCCCACGCCCCCACCACCCCCCCCGTGGATGCTGCCCGCCCCTACCCGGCTCGGCACTTCCTCTTCCCCAGGAAGGGCCCGGCCGCGGGGAGGGACCGGCCCGCCCGCCCCCGGGAGCGCATCCCCCCGCCCCGCTGCTGGGGGAACCCCCCCTTTTTGTGTGGGGGGGGAACAGGGGGCCGGCATCCCTCCGAGCCCCCACTAAACCACCTCCCGAGGAGCTGGGAAACCCCCAGCCGGTACCATCCGGAACCCCACCACCACCACCTTCTCTGCAGCTGCCCTGGGAGGTTGGGGGCCGGGAATGAGCCCCCCACAGGCAGGGACACCCAACCTTGGGAGAGGAACTAATGTGCGCCCCTCCAAACCCACCCCGAACCCCCAGACCCCCCCTCCTTGGTCCCTGCGTGCCCCCCGCCTCAAACTAGCCTTGCCCCACAGCCTCCACGTCCCCTCCTCATCCCACACTTCTCCCTGCAACTGATGCTTCCCCCCTCCCCAATTCCTGTGCCCCAATGTGGGCGACAACACTTCCCAAGACCCCTCCCCACCCCAAAATGCATCCCTGCACCCCCCTCCTCAGGCTATGTCTGCCCAAGGGGGTTCAACCCCTCCCCTGCCCCAGCACTGAGAAGGAAGAGACACAGAGAAAGCCAGAGTTCCAGGAAGGGGCTGGTGCCCCTCAGTGCAGATGGGGGTGGCAGAAACCCCCCCCCAACCCCTTTATTTGGGGGGCGGGGAGGAGACGTGGCGGCCGTCACCGGTACAGGTAATCGGCCTGGATGTTGGCCGCGATCTCAGCCTCCCACTTGTCGCCGTTGTTGAGCAGCTTCTCCTTGTTGTAGAGCAGCTCCTCGTGCGTCTCCGTTGAGAACTCAAAGTTGGGGCCCTGCCGGGATGGGGAAAAGTTCACCCTCGAGGCTCGCTGCACCCCCGCAGCACCCCTAAAAAACTGTCTGTGTGTCATCCAGCTCACCTCCACGATGGCGTCCACAGGGCAGGCCTCCTGGCAGAACCCGCAGTAGATGCACTTGGTCATGTCGATGTCATAGCGGGTGGTGCGGCGGCTGCCGTCGGCTCGGGGCTCGGCCTCGATGGTGATCGCCTGCCACCGGGTTGGGAAAAAAAAACGTGTCCCCCCCCTCAGCTCCCACACCGGGGCCACGGTGTCTCCTCCCGGGAGGAGGAGGATGGGTGGATGAAGGCTCACCTGTGCTGGGCAAATGGCTTCGCAGAGTTTGCAGGCAATGCATCTCTCCTCCCCCGAGGGGTAGCGGCGCAGGGCGTGCTCCCCGCGGAAGCGTGGGCTCAGCGGACCCTTCTCAAAGGGGTAGTTGATGGTGGCTGGTTCCCGAAAAAGATAACTCAGCGTCATGGCCAAGCCTGGAAAACACAGAAAGACCAAGAGGAAGGGTTACGGCTTATTCGGGGGGGGTTGGCACCCTACAAATGGAGGGGGGGGGAGGGGTTTGTTCCACCCGAGGAAGCATCTGGTCGGGTTCAGGTTGCACCTCGGAAGAGTTCAGTCCACAGCAGGGTCTGGGCAGCGCGGTCGGTGATGGATCGCATGTCCGTGGCCGGCTCCTGGATGTTAACGTACTCTGCAGGGAGAGGGGAGCTGAGCCCACCCCGTGGGGAGCAGGGTGGGGGGGAGCTGCACCCACCCCACAGAGTCAGGGTGTGCAGAAGCCCCCCAGGATAAGAGGGGAAGGGGTTTCGGGGGAGAGGGGCAGCATGCCCCTACTCACTGTAGGAATCCCTGGGGGGGGTGGTGCTGAGCAGGCACAGGGAGCCCAGCGGGGCTGGTGGGCCTGGGGGAAGGGGAGAGAAAAGGGTTGGGGGCCGGGGAGGTGTTGGATTTTAGGGAAGGGGGGAGGTCCCGGTGCAGGGTCTCACCTGGGCGGGCAGCCCGGGCCAGCAAACGCAGTGCCGCCATCTCCGGTCCTGCTGCCGGGCCAGCAAGCAGCACTGGGGGGGAGGGACGGACACACACATCCCAGACACCCCCCCAACACTTCCCATAGGGGCCCCAGGCGTCCTGACCCCCCCCCCCCCCCCCCCCAACCCTCCACAAGAAGAGACCTGGACCCCCCCTCGGACCTCTCCTCCCACAAGGCACTTAAGTGTCCTCTCCCCCGCCAAGGGTCTGAGGTATCTCCCAGCTCCCCCCAGAGTGTCCTGACACCCCCCCCCCCGCCCCAAGGGACCCAAGTGTCCTGCTGTGCACCCCCCAAGGGGACCTAGGTGTCCTGACACGTCCCCCTCCAAGGGATTCAGACATGTTACCCCCCCCAAAGGGACCCAGACACCTTGTTACCCCGCCCCAAAGGGACCCAGACATCTTGTCACCCCCCCGCAAAGGGGCCTAGAAATGTTACCCCCCGCAAAAGGGACCCAGACATCTCGTTACCCGCCCCAAGAGGACCCAGATGTCCCAACCCCCCTCCAAATGGACCCAGGCGTCCTGCCCCCCCCCATGAGATCACCCCCACCCCAAGGAACCCAGAAGCCCTACCTCAAGCCCCCCTCCCCACTCTCCAGCACCCAAGCACCAGCCCCCCCACCCCCAGGCAACCCGGGGGGACCCCCAAGGCTCCTGGGTCACCCTCTCTCCTCCCCCCTTCCCCAAGCGGGATCTGGAAGCTACAACAAGCCACCATGTGCCACCACAGCCCCCCCCGACCCCGAGCACCCCAAGCCACCCCCATCGCCCCAGGGCCACCAGCCCCCCCCGCTCACCTCCCCCAAGGACCCCGGCGCCCCGCCCCGCCCCCGGAGCGCACTGCGCCTGCGCCAAGGGCAGACGCGCAAGCGCAGGGGCCGCGCCGGTGTCACGTTGCGGGGGGGAAGGGCGGGGCAAGGAGGCGCCGGCCTCGCTTTCTATTGGTCTGGGGGCCGGAGGGTTGAGCGGGAGGGAGCTCCGCGGATTGGGCGGGGCGGAGGCGGGGCGGGGCGGCGATTGGCCGGGCGTGAGGGGGCGGGGCGGTCTCTCGAAGCGGAAGCGGGTGTCGCGGCGTGAGCGGAGCGGGCGGGGGGTGGCGGGACGGTTTGGGGGGTTTCTCGTTTTTTTTTTTTTTTTTTTTTCGCTTTTTTTTTCGGGCGGAGTGGCTCTGGGCCCGTGAGTGCGACAACGTTGTGAAGCTGTGAGCGGCCTAAGCCGCTCTGCCCTGCGGATCCCCGTGCTTCAGACCCCGGTACCGGCCCCGGCTCCGGGCGCTGGACTCAGAGAACCGGCGCTGGGCCCGGGCCGGGGGGGTCAGGGCGGGAACCGGGGCTCGGGGGGGGATCAGAGCGGGAACCTGGGATCTGGGGGGGGTCGGGGCGGGAACCGGGGCTCGGGGGGGGGGGGGTCGGGACGGGAACCGGGGCTTCGGGGGGGATCAGGGCGGGAACCGGCGCTTTTGGGGGGGTCGAGGCGGAAACTGGGGGTTTGGGGCGGGAACCGGGGATCTGGGGGGGGGGGGGCTGTCAAGGCGGGAACCAGGGGTTCGGGGCGGGAACTGGTGCTCCACGGGCAGAGGCGGGGGGCTCAGCATGACGGCGGTGTTGGCGCAGAAGCTGCGGCCGCTCGGTTGGGTGCTGACGGGGTGCTGAGCACCCACCGGGCACCCCTCGGCTGCCACCTCCGTGCTGCACCAGGACACTGCAGAGGGAAGACATCTGGAAAACTGCAAATTGTCAGTAGCAGCAAGCTCTGTTTACAGGACTGCTTAATGTAATAATAATATTTTGTTCACGGTTCTGCTTAGGAATCTGCCTAACGAAGGAATAAAGCACACTTTATAATTAACAAGCTTGAGCCTGTCTGCTTACATGATTTAAGTATGCTCCTAGCTAGGGAAAACAAGATGATGGAAGAAGGACGCTGAAGCTTGCAGAACTACCAGATGCAACTGGTTTTCTGGCCTCAGCTGCAAGGGAAAGGGGAAGACAGAACTGAGTTCCCTGAAAGGACGGTGTGATAAGGATGAGGATGATGACGTAAATGACCGCTGAGGGTCCTAGACCACCTAGAGACTGTAGTGTGCATGCAGAAGGAAACAGCAACATATTCTAATGATTTATTGGAAAAGTAATGAATATTGTAATGAGTTCTTGGAAATTAGTATATGAATTGTGTATAAATATCATAAACTCCACTGCAGGGGAGTGCATATTAGGAGGAATGATTCCCCATGCGTCCGATGTGTCAAATAAACACCAGCTTAATAGCTCTGACGGCTGTTGAGACAATTCTCAGCTTCCACACGCGTGGAGATGCGGTGGCCTCGCTCCGGCTGTGACACAGCCAGAGGAGCAGCCCCGACTGGATGCCCAGCCCCATGCAGGATGCAACCTGGGCTGAAGTGGGGGATGCTCCCAGCCCAGTGCTGCGCCTTCTTGCGGGAGGAGAGGACGTAGAGAACCCGTGGCTGCTCCTGGGGGTTGGTGAAGGCCACGGCGTTGGCCGTGCTGGGCCTGGAGGTCTCCTGCGTGATGGGGTCGGTTTCCTGCACCGTGGAGCCAAGCCCGGGCTGCCTGGCTGGGGGTCACGGACACACCAGGCTTGTTAGGGTGGGTGGTCTCCCTGCCCTGAAGAGAGAGGTGGGACCGGGATGTCGCTGGGAGACCTACCGGTGAAGAAGATGGAACTGAACTTGTTCTCCAGCAGCCTGGTGGTCTCCTCCTGGAGAGATGCGGCTTGGCCAAGCAGGTTTGGGACACAGAGGCGGCCACAGCAGAGGGTTCTCCTGCCTTGTCCAGGTACCTGGGCAGCATATTGGCCGCAAACCTCTCCACATCATCCTGATTTCACAAGGTTTCATGACGAAGCAGTTACCTGCAGGACGGGAGCTCCTTCCTCTGAAGGACCTTGCTCCTGGGGAGCAAAATACCTGTCCCCAGTGCAGCCCCACCACCATCACCCCAAGCAGGACACGGGACATGCACCCCCTCCCAGTGAGGTGCTGGGAACCCCCCAGCACGGCCAGGACGCAGCCCAGCAGCGATGGCCCCGCTGAGGGGCACCAGGAGGAGGTGGATGGGGTAGTTCCAGGGCGCGATGATGAGCACCAGGATGATGTGAAGGACCTGTGTCCCCAGCCAGCCGCTGCCCTGTACCCAGTTCTTCTCCCCGTGCTCGTTCTCCACTCAGGCACCCGGATTGCTGAGCATCTGGTTGAGCTCGTCCTTTGCAAAGGGAGATCTCAGAGAGCTCCAGACACACAGGTCATCACAGCCACCACTACAGGCACAGCCCCATGGCTACCTGGTGCTGCTTGTGCTCACAGCACGGAGGCTCCTGGTAGCCACAGCAGCATGTGACCATCTCTTCTGGGGCAGACACCCCCCAGGGACACCCTGTGGCCTCGTGGTGGCAAGGACGGGTGGCCTGGCCTCGTGCTGCCCCATGCCAGCAGGTTCCTGGGCCACAGGAGAAGGTCGCTGTTGAAAACAGGGGTTCAGTATCTCAGTATGGGGGACAGGGTTGCAGCCTGGCATGTCTGTACACACTGTGCTAGGTGGGACGTGTCCAACGGGATTTTGTTCTTCAGCAGCACTGAGCTGGGGTTGACTTGGCTTCTCCAATTTTCAAAGCATGAGGTGGGGGTAGTGGGACTGGAGGAGAGGGGAAACAGCCAGATGGAGCCCAGAAACCCACCAGGATGGAGTCAAAGCAACCCGGACAGAACAGAAAGGGTCTCCGGAGGACAGCACACCCCAAAATGTGGCAGGAGAAGGAGCCCCCATCCCTGCTGGCACCTTACCTGCCCCTGTCCTCTGGGCTCAGCTGCCTGTGCTCGCTCCAAGCTCCCTGTTTGATCACTGAGGAGATTGTCAGCCAGTGTGAGATAAGGGAGGGCAAATTGCAGGGCAAGGGGTGGAGGAAGCTGGGATCATCCCAGTTCAGGATTTGGGAGGAGAGCATTGCAGGCTGAGAACTGGGTTTGTTCAGCCCTGGGGAGACCTTATCCCCATGTTCCGGTGTCTGAAGGGTGGCTACAAAGAAGAAGGGGACTCCCTTTGTGCAAGGAGTGTCGTGGAAAAGACAAGGAGTAACGGGTGCAAGTTACTCCTGGGGAGATTCCGACTGGGCACAAGAGGGAAATGTTTCACAGTGAGAACAATCAGCCACTGGAATAATCTCCCCAGGGAAGTGGTGGGTTCCCCAACACTGGACACTTTTAGGATTCAGACAGACACAGGGCTGGGCCAGCTTGTCTAGACCAGGCTTGTGCCAGAAAGGTTGGACCAGATTGTCCTTGAGGTCCCTTCCAGCCTGGGATTCTGTGATTCTTGGGGGGTCACAGGCAGCAGGAGGTGACCACCAGCACCCCCCAGACCACCCCACCAGCCCTTCCGCCCCTCTGCTGTGGTGGGGATCTCCCAGCAGAGATGGAGCCGAGGCTGCTGGAACCCACGGAGCCACCAAGGGATCTCTATGGGGTGCAGGGAGATGTGGGGTGCAGGAACTCCCTGCGGGGCTCTGCCCCTACCTTCTGCCCCAGTTGCTAGTAGCTTCCACCCTCCCCAGTTCTCCTTCCTATCGCCCAGCGGCTCCATCCCAAGCCCTGATCAGCGGGTTGCCACGTTGGCCGATGAGAAGAGGTCAGGAGGCTGAAGGGAAGAGGCCGGGAGGCCACCGGTTGCAAGGAAACACTTTTCATTGCACAGGACCGCCGGCGACTGGCAGCAGGAGCCGTCCTGGGGGGCGGCGGGGGGACCCTCAGAGCAGGGTGCAGCCACCCTTGCGCTTCACCTCGCAGGCAGCCCGGACGATGCCCAGCTTCTGCTGGCTGTAGGGCGGGTAGCGCAGGGTGTTGAGGGCCTCCCGGCCCATGCCGCGGTGCAGGCAGCCGCGGTGGTGGGTGAAGGTGTCGAAAGTGAATTTCCCGTGGTATTTCCCCAAACCGCTGTTTCCTGCAAGACACGGGCACAGGTTCCCGGTTGGTGGCTGGGTCCGGCGGCCGCTCGCCCACCATTGGGGGCAAAGAGTCCAAAATTAAGCTCCCCTCTCAAGAGCAGCACGGAGGATGGAAGCCACTCGTGATTGTGGACGGCACCACATCTTCCTCCAGCTGCTTTCTAACACCAGGGTCAGCGGGGAGGACTGGCTGTGGCTGAGCATCCCCAGAAAGTGATCTAAAGGGGACCGCGGAGGTGGCCTAGCTGGACACCTAAATGGTGCTTGAGGGATGTTTGGAGGAGGAAGACAGGGCTGGGAGGAGGAAAGGTTCCCAACAACCCTCTTGTCAGTCTGGATTTCATCATTTCAGGTAACACGTTTAGCCCTGGCTTAAACCAGGCTCAGAAAAATGTTGATAGAATAAGACTTGTGTGAAAAATGTTGGTAGAATTAGAGTTTCGCAAAAAATGGTCACCTTCCCAACAGGAGGGACTGACTGTACCCTTGGAGGATTTCTGAGCCAAGGAAACGAGGCAAAGGCTGGAGCCCTTCACATCATCCTGCTGTTTTGGGGAGAGGATCCAAAGCATCCCCACTTTGCTGGCAGATGGGAGAATGGGAGTGGGGGGGATCAGGAAAGGCGGCACATTCAGTGTGGCACGGCAGAGAACAGGCAGCAAGAGCACTGGTCGCTGCCCTCCCATCCTCGCCCTCCGGGGAGGAAATGATGTTTTTTACCAGCCTGAAACAGGTACATCGTGTTTAACAGATGCCCTTGAGGATGCTGGGACATGTGTCCCCACCTCCACGGATGCTTAAGCACCTAAAACAGTAAAGAAAACTAGTCTTGTTTCTGTATCTTCAACTCTTCTTTTGCAGGTGCTCCCTACATCCTCTCTCAAGTTTCTGTTCTCTTTTTAAGTCTGAAAACTTTACTAGTTAAAAAAAAAAAAAAAAAAAAAAAGACAACAAAACAACAAAAAAAACAAAACCAACCTTCTTTGATCTCAGCTAGTGTCAGAGAAACAGTTAAATGTCTGTTGGAAGGTGAAGGCTGGCTGGCCAGGAGCAAGCAGGGAAAGCCAGGCAGGCTGGCAGAAAAGAAGGAAATCCAGCTGTGTGCTGGTAACTGATATGATAAAGCTTTATGAGTCAGCTTGAGCCGGATGGTTTTCCTGATAAAATGCAAATTCTGGTCAAGCAGAGGAGTTATGTTTGATATCTTGCATGTCAGCAGCCCCAGCGTGGAGGAAGGTCACTAGAGGCTCTTGGCCAGCTGAGTAGCTGATCCTCCGGAGGAGCATAGGAGCTGTTTTCCCGTGGTAGTGAAGATCATCTGACCCAAAGTGGGTGTCTTCACTACCTTGACTCCTTCTTCTTCGAGGGGAGAGAGAAGCACTTCTGGATGTGCTTTTTAAGCAGAACAGACCAGAAGAAACACAGCCCTAAAGTGCTGTTTCTGTCTGTGGGCTGTGAAGCGCCATGTCACAGGGCTAGCATAGGGATTGAAAGTTTCCCTGGATTTGAGGAGAGGCTGGGGAAGCATGTGGAGTCCAGCACCCTTTACCAAACACTCAGGATCCTTCTGGCTTAGCAAATCACTTGAGCTGGAAACAGATAGAGGCTGGAAGACTTTCAGGAAGAAATATCATGCGTGCTTGCCCTGTTCTTACTCATGCCTCTCTATAGGTTTGTGGTGGAAGAATGCAGAACTAGGCACAGCTTTGTTCTGAAACCTTTAAGAGAATCAAAGGGTTGTTTTCCAGCTGGTGCTCTGGATAGAAAACATCCCATGGGAGCTCAGAACCACACAGATAACTGAAACATGGAAGCTATGCAACTTACAGCCAATATCCATTTCCATGCTTCACCTTCCAGGGAATCCTTGCTTCAATTCATCGAGTCTAAACCTAAACCCACTGCCTGGTAGCCAGTGTAGACACAGAGAAGATGACATTACTGCAGGAAGTGGAGGAACAGCCTCCTCGGCCGCCTCTTTGCAGCAGAAAACTTCAGCAAAAAGTTCAGAATCAAATTTAGAGCTTTCCGAGGTTGGCAGATTTACAAAAGCTTTGGGTGAAGCAACAGGGAGGACCATCAGAAATTGCACATATCAATAACTTTGCCCTAAAAATATCGCCCCTGAGTGATTTGTTAGATCTGAGACAGGATGACGGCAAATGCTTGTAAAGTTGGTAACCCTCATGGTATCTCCACTGTGCTGTGATCTGGATCCCCTACTGTTTACTCAGTTCTATGCAGTATAGGTCTGCAGGAGTTTATATATAAAGGAACGTGTGGACATTTGGGAATTCACAGGAAGCTGTGCTGTCTTCAGACCCAGAGTCCAAAATGGAGATCCAATAAAAACTGAAATTCTGAGTTCCTAAAAACTGTGGATAAATGACAATTTCCAAGTTTTCTCCTGCAGCAAAAAGGGGTAGCACAGCAGTGGGATGGGTGTGACAGGGTGGCTGCTGGCACCCTGCAAAGGCACTGCATGTGGAAAGGAAGGTCGGGAGCTGTTCCTGCAGTGGCCACATTCAAAATTCCCTGTCTTTTGAACAAGACACTTCCACATACGCAAGGAAAGCTGTGCTTGGGATGGCAACCACAGAGAGAAGAAACCTGAGAGCGCTCCACACGTGTTCAGCAGGAACAGGGCTGCAAAACCCGAGAGCTCAGCCCCGGCGCGGTGAAGCAAAAGGCTTCTGGTGGGGTCTTATCTGGTGCAGAAGGATTTCCCTACAGACCACTGAGCCCCCCCAGGCGCCTCGTCTCCCCCAAGACCCTTCCCCACCAAGGCCACCGTGGGGTGGGATGACGCCTGGCTCACGCTGGCCAAGGGCAGGCGGGTTGGGGGGGTTCGCACCTACCGATCCCACCGAAGGGCAGCGAGGTCAACGTCACGTGCATCAGGGTGTCGTTGCCGCAGAAGCCGCCGCTGCTTGTCCGCTCCAGCACCTGGTTCACCACCTGGGAGGGAAGCAGAGAAGGTGGACATGGGTTTATCACCCTCACCCTGCACCTCCAGCTGCAATCCTTCCCCCACAAGCAGGGCTGTCTGCCCTGAAGAAAATTTTTGGAGCGCGAACACAACTGAATCCACATGCCAAGGAGAATGGGGCAAACATAGCCCTGGCTCCACACAGTCTGGACACTGTACCTTGTCATCAGAGGAGAAGGCATACACAACCAGCGGCCGCTCACGGCTGTTGATAAAGTCAATGGCTTCATCCATGTTGGCCACGGTGACAATGGACAAGATAGGGCCGAAGATCTCCTCCTGCATGATCAGATCAGAGGGCTGCAAGTCCACCAGCACTGTGGGAGCTGCAGAGAAAGAAATGTGAAGACTTCAGCCATGCACAGAGGTTGGAGATGACACCTTGGTCCTCTCCCCAAGACCTCCTCTAAGATAGGCTGCCTCGCCAAGCTCCCTGGTTCCTGCGCAAACCTTCCCTAAATGTCACTTCTATCTAGAACCTCCCCTCCAGTTGTGATACCCACTCCAAAACCCACTCCGTGCAAAGATGAAGACTGATGTGGAGTTCAAGCCCTCACCGATGTAGCGCTCCTTCTCGTCCGTCTGTCCTCCGATGGCCACTCGCCCGCTGCGCAACAGCGCCTGTACCCGCTGGAAGTGCTTGTCCCCCACAATGCGGCCGAAATCAGGGGACTCCCGAGGGTTGGGGCCATAAAACTCGGTGATGGCCTCGCGCAGGGCGGGCAGCAGCTTCTCCTGCATCTCCAGGCTGCAGAGCAGGTAGTCAGGCGCAATGCAGGTTTGCCCCGCGTTGAAGAAGCGGCCCCAGGCCACCCGCCGGGCCACGTTCTGCACGTCGCAGTGGTCGGACACGTAGCAGGGGTTCTTGCCCCCCAGCTCCAGCGTCACTGGAGTCAGGTGCTTGGCAGCGGCTGTCATGATGATCCTCCCCACGGAGGGGTTGCCTGTGGGCCAGGAGAAGATGAATCATGGTGAGGATCCCACCATCCTATAGCCCAACCTGTGGCCTCAGCCTTATGAGGAGACGAGGCCAGAGAAGATATCTCAAGCTCCACTCCTGTCCTGCACTCACTCTGGTGTGCAGCACGGCGCTGAGCTATCACCACCAGCTCTGCCGTGGCGTCCCCCAGTTCAGCCATTGCAAAACCCAGTTACGGCTGTTAGATTCTCAGACAGGTTGGTGGCAGATCCAACACGGGATCCTGAGACCAGGCCCCCAACACCGTGAGCCGTGCCTCCCTCGAGGGCAGGCAAGGGGGTCTGTTTGCAGGCAGGCTGCCCGCCGTTGGACGTGGGTGGGTGTCCAGAGGGAATCCCTCTTCCTCGCTGCACAAAACCCAGGCGGGCTCTGCTCTGGCCCGCGGGACGTACCGGTGAAGAAGATGAAGTCGAACTTGTTCTCCAGCAGCCTGGTGGTCTCCTGCACGCCAGCAGTCACCACGGCGAAGCAGTCCTGCAGAATAAAAGAGGAAGGGTCCCCTGCTCTCAGCATCTGCCCGGGCTGCTCTGTCCCCGTCCCCACCAGCAGCGGTCCGGGCTGCTGGGAGCGTGGAGGAAGGAGGGACGGCAGCACCCCGTCCTGGTTTGGCCTGAAATAGAGTTAATATTCCTTTCACCTGAAACTGGGGGTGAAGTGGGGACGTTGTGTGCAGGGCAGGCGCAGGGCAGGGAGAGCGCAGGGCACAGCTCCGTGTGCGCAGGGGCTGGGAACACTCTAGTCATGAGACAGGGACAGGGAGAGCTTCTCACCTTGTCCACGTAGCTGGGCAGCGCTTCAGCTATGAGTTTCTCGGTGTTCTTGGTCATCTCTGAGGGTTTGACGACGACGCAGTTACCTGGGGGGAGATAAACAGGATGACAGAGCAGTGACACGGGGACAGCCAGCTCTTCTGGCACCCCAGCCTGGGGACAAGGTGCCCTCGGCGGTGCCCAGTGCTGCCTGGATCCTCCGCGCCAGGGCAGGGGTTCAGCTCACCAGCAGCGATGGCCCCGATGAGGGGCACCAGGAAGAGGTGGATGGGGTAGTTCCAGGATGCGATGATGAGCACCACCCCATACGGGTCCTTGCGGATGAAGGCCGAGTCCAGCCGGGTGACCTGCAGGACACCCAGAAGTGCTTCATTGCACCATCATCTCCATGCCCACCTCCCACCCATCTCTGCCGGGCAGGCGGGTCCTTCCCTCTCATCCTCTCCCTCATCTTCCCCCTTACCAGATTCCTGTCCACGTGCTCGTCCTTCATCCAGTGGGGCAGGTTGTTCAGCGTCTCATGGAGCTCGTTCTTGCTGAGGAGGATCTCGGTGTATTCAGCTTCAAAGGGTGGCTGGGGACAGAGCACACTACGTGTCGGCTCAGCACCTGCTGCAGCACAGCAGCAGCTCTTATCCTTACTCTGCATATTTTTTTTTATTACTCGGGATTTGGGGACCCACGCCCTTCGTGTCCCGTGGTGGATGGGCACTTTGCTCTCACCCCCAAGCCACACAGCACAGCCCGCCAAGGAGAGAGGGGTGACGCCCACCGTGTCCATGGTGTGGGATGTTGGTGAGCTCCAAAAGCCTCTCGTGGTATCACCAGGCCTGTCCTGGTGGCAGTAACCTGCCTGCGGCTGGTCTTTCCCTGCTGGGACCTCAGCTGAGGTCCAGGAAAATTTCGAATTTGAGGAGGAAAGGGGTCTGTGAAGGCAGTGGTGATGTTTGGGGGAAGAAAGTGCGGGTCTGGCTGTTGAATCCTGTTTTGTCTGGAGACAAGAGCATCCCTAGTCATGACCCCTTTTTTTTATCATATGCATTTTCACACCCAAATGAAACAAGTCGATGGAGTCCAGCAAAATGGTGTCTTTTTTCATAATGTGACAGAGAGCAACTCAGGTAAGAGTCTTTAAGGATTTAGCCCAATAAATAAAAGCCCAGAAGAGATCTGGGTGCAAATCCCCCAGCACCCCTCTTCCCTTGGCTTTGATTTTCCGTCCAAGGACATGTCACCGGCATGAGAATAACACTGGTGCTGAGGTTGGGCTCTGCCAGCAGCTCCTCACCTTGATCAACTGGAGACCCCTCTGTGTTTGTCCTACAGCTGGGTTTCTTCTCATCCAGGGGTATGGTGAAAGGTGAAGGTGGACAGGGACTGGTGGGGAAGTGGCAGGTTTGAAGGATAAAACCAGCCAGTCCTGGGGGTTATCCACCACTGTGGTGTCAAGATTTAGGAGGAAGTACAGCAGAAAAGGGAATATCCAGATTTTGCAGCCTGTTTATGCAGGGTTTTTGTGGCAGAGTGAGCTGAAAGAGCAGAGAGGATCTCCCTAGGAAGGAGGGAGGGCAGGAAGCAAAGACTTCCAGAGATTGTCCTCAGCAGGGTGGGAGGAGGGTCAGTCTTTTGGAGAGGGACCCCGAAGGGCTGAGGAGTTTGGGAGCAGAGCGGGTGTGTGGCTCGGCACGACATCAGGAAGAGAAGCAAGACCAAGACCGAGAAGGAAGCTGGGCTGCCCCTCCAGGGATGGAGAGAGCAGATAGCACGAACAGACTGGCACGTTGGATGGCTCTTCTGAGGAAAAGGGAACCTCAGGCAAATGAGGAAGCCCGACCGACACTAAGGAGAGGTGTCAGCCCGCTGCAGTGGGCGTTTGGGTGAGCGCGGTGTCTCGGGTGGGCTGGAGTCCAAGCAGGAGCAGAGCCCCGCACGGGGCTTTCTGAGATGAGGCCAGAAAAGACTGAGCCTGATACCTGACTGTAGAGCAGAAGAAAGAAGAGGCAGAGACGCAGAGACCAGGGAGGGCATTGCAGGACGTGTCCAACGTGTCCCCCAGAGGAGGCTGGACACACCGCAGGCAGAAGGCTGCTCCAACTCCCTCGTGTGACACCACAAATCGCTCTCTGGGTAAGGGAGCGGTAGTAGATGTTTGGGTATATCTCATTTTTCCTTTCACGGGAGTTGTGGCCCCAAGGGGAGCTCACAGTGCCACGGCAGCAAGCACGCGGCTCTCACTGTGGACAGGAGGCAGCGCTGGTGGCTTCCAACAAGATTTGGAAGTATTGTGTGTATTTACCCTGTTTCTGAGCATCCTTCAGTGAGCCTGGGCTGGACAGAACTTCAATCTCACTCGGTGCGCCATCCTTGTGTCCGTGTGTGGGTTGTGGGGGTTTACTAAGCTGTGTCTCCCCTCAGCACAAGAATTGGCTGCTTAAAAATAGGACAAATGATGCGGAGCCCATCGATCTGCAGTGCGGTCGGGATGGGGAGGGTGCCCAAAGGGAAATTGGGAACAAGGAGGGAGAACAACGGATGCTGAGCCCTGCATGGTACGTGAGGCTCTGGCTGTGGGTAAAGGAGCTGGACCGAAGGGGAAATGGTGGGGCTGGAGCTATTTGAGGACTTATGGAGATGCAGGGAACGGGTCTGCCCTGCCCTTGGTGATCTTGACAGAGGAGGGAGCAAAGAGGCGGGGGACAATGCAAAACTGGGGGTTGGGACGCTGAGAGCTGCAGCCTGGGTGAGCACCGAGAGAGGGGAGGGGATGAGGTTGTGTGGAAAGCTCGAGGCAGGGAGGACACGGAAGGGGGTGATGGGAGTCAGGGATGGACCTGCCCAGAACAGAGGTAAACTGAGGCTGGTGGGGATTGGGAAGGGTTGATTATGTCTGGACGCTCCCCACAGCCCCCGCTCTGTCCACGCTGGGGGCTGGGACGAGCTCCAGCTCAGTCTCTCCTTCACTGCCTCCACCCACATCCCCTGGCTCCGACCCGGCACGGGGCTGGAGCATCCCACCAGCCCTCGGCAGGATGGCAGAGCAGGGCAGAGCTGTGGGGAACCCCTCGGCTCCTCCAGCCACTGCGTCCCCCCATTCCTGACCTCCCCCCCCTCCCCTCTCACCTTGCTCATGTCCAAGGCCGTGGCCTCCAGGATGTCCTGCTTCTTCTCATCCAAGAAGCGTCCCAGTGCCTCCAGCTGGGCCACCCGGTACTCCAAGGGCCGCGTCTTCCCCGAGAGCCAGGCTGCCCGCAGGCGGCTCACCAGCCCGGCGTAGGGATTCCCACTGCGGGGATGGGGACGTCAGAGGGACCCCAGCCCTGTCCCAGCCCCTCATGCTCCCAGTGAGGATGGAGAGGAGCTCCACATCATCCCAGCTCTGCATTGCCCCAGCCCAGCATCAAAGTGGAGCCCCAGAGTCCCTGGGGATGAGCGAGAGGAGCTCTGCGTCACCCCAGCCCCACATCAAACCGCAGCCCTGGGGAGAGGGTAGAGCATCCAAGACCCCTCCTGCCTCCCCCTCTGTCCCGGCCACAAGCTCTCACCTCGTGGCATCATCCTCCACTGTCCCCTTCCCACCACCATCATCATCCTCACGGGTTTCCCCAGCCCTGTTGCCTGGGGGCTGCTGCGTGCCAGGCTGTGGGAAGACGCTACCGGTCTCCATGGTCCCAAGGGAGCGGCACGGGGCGGGTTATGCTGGCAGCCTCGCACCGTTTGGGTCGCAAAGTGCAGGTTCCCCACCTCAAGCTAACAGGTTGCCTTCCCCAGAGGACCCCGACGAGCTCTGGGGCTGGCAGGGTGCAAGCAGGCACCCCAGTCCCCGCTACAATCCGCTCTGCCTTGGAGGAGGAGGGCGGCTGCCCGCTTCCTGCTCGGCCCCTTGGCTGCCTGCCCCACAGTGCGTCACTGCTGGCTCCTCTCCAAACCGTTTGGGATGCAAAATGCACCCCAAATCCAGCCCCGGGGCACACGGCTGGGCGAGGAGGGGGGTGGACACAACCCCAGAGGGGTGCAGTGGGGTGGCTGAGGGTGTCAGGGTGATGGATGGGGACCCTGGGGGTCCGGGCACTCACCCCTCGGTGCTTGGGTGCCAGATTCCCACTTGGTTCCCCCCTGAGGCGGATGACAGAGGCACGAGGCAAGGCCAGGCAGGAGAGCTCAATGCAAAGTTTTTACTACAGGCAGGGGTACACGGAGGAAAAAACAACAACAGGCGCTGAGGGAGAATAAAGGAAAGCTCTGTCTAACGGGTGATGGGTCTCACTGCCGGTCCTCAGCCTCATGGGGACTGTTTCTCCACTGGGAAGAGAAGTACGGGGAAAAAAAGAACTTTTTTGCCATTTCAGATGTTTCCCACCAAACGGCGTGGAGCAGAGGCAGCTGGGGAGGAGCGAGGGGGCAGGAGGAGATGTCCGTCCCCACCCTCTGACGCGCAGCAGGGCGGGCAGCGAGGCAAAGGACGTGGAAGAGGGGAGCAGCCTCCCGGGGGAGGAGGGTGGGTTCTGCTCCCCGAAGAGAGGCGGGGGGACCCCCACCAGTCCATGAGCAGCGCGGGGGGACGCTCAGAGCAGGGTGCACATGCCCTTGCGCTTGATCTCGAAGGTGGCCGTCAACAGCCCCAGCTTCTGCTGGCTGTAGGGCGGGTAGCGCAGGGAGTTGAGGGCCTCCAGGCCCATGTTGCGGTGCAGGCAGCCGCGGTGGTGGGTGAAGGTGTCGAAAGTGAATTTCCCGTGGTATTTCCCCAAACCGCTGTTTCCTGCAACGGGCAGCACAGGTTCAAACTTGCTGCGGGACTCTGCTCCTGCCCACAGCCAGCATTCAACAACACAAGGAAAACTTTACAGGCTTTTCTCATGCAAATGCTCCCGCTGCCTAGCGAGGCAGACACGGTGGGGGAGAGCTCGCCCTTCCCTCTGCCTTTTCCAGCTCCACAGCTATGCAGGCCAGCACCTCCTTCTGCAGCTCACCACTGCTGGAGGTCCAAGTGCATCTTTTTTTCTGGCCTACACTTATCTACGTCAGCTTTGCTGTGTCCACAAGTCTCAATTTCCCTCTACAACCTCTACGGTGCTCTCCCATCTCCACCCACGATTAGGAGCTACCACTGTGGCCCTTCGAAGCCCGGCTTCTTCCAAAAGCTCTTAAAAATTGGAGCCACGTTGGCAACACCAGTTCTCCCAATGCCTGTGGCTGGTTGAAGCTTGAGGTTGCACATCGCGGTTAATAGCCCGGTGACTTCACAGCCAAGCTAGCGCGGAAGCTTTGGCAAATGCCATCTCACCACAACGCCTTCAGACCCTTCACCTGACCAGGATGCTATAAAATGGCTTCACCTGATAATTTGAGGCACTTTGCCTGAATCATTTCCATAAAGATAAGTTACGGTTATGGGAACCACCAGAAATTGCTCCCTGAGCCACAGTCAGGTGAGGAATTAATTGTGCTTTGCTGTCGTGGTGTCCTATTATGCCTGAATCAGCCATCAGCCCTGACAGAGATGCTGAGCACGTGCAGCGTAAAACCAAGATACTTTCCCCAGAGAATATTCTGGGGAAGAGACCAGGAGACTGGGAAAGTATCGTGGGGAAACATTGTCAGAGGCTTCCTGTGCTCCTGTGCTCTGCCCTGGACAATGCTACAACCAGGGCCCAGGGCTGAGCAGACCTCAGTTTTCACCTGAGAAAACAACTGAGCAGAAACTCTTCCTCTTTGCCCAGGAGGATCTCCAGGTTACCATAAACTGGTTCTCCAAACATTTATAAGTGTTTTGCTCTTACTGTTTAGTCCTAAAATGCAGAAGGAACGTGCAAGCCAGCTCCTGAGTGACATTAAGGGCTCATATCCAGCACCAGCTATCTGCAGGAGGAAGGTCACCTACCCGAGCAGCATGACGAGTCGGATGCACTCCCACATGAGGAGCAGAGTGACACAGACCAAAGGGAGTAGCAAGGGCGAAGCCCGAGCAGGGCAGGAACCCAACCCTGGGCAAAGAATTCACTCACCGTGCCCGTGCTGCTGAGAAATACCAGGGAAATCTGTACCACTTGATTATTTCCCTAACTTTTTGGGAAGCATTTGCAACACTGTGCTTGGGATGGCAACCATGGAGAGAAGAAACCTGAGAGCGCTCCACACGTGTTCAGCAGGAACAGGGCTGCAAAACCCAAGAGCTCAGCCCCGGCGTGCTGAAGCAAAGGGCTTCTGGTGGGGTCCTATCTGGTGCAGAAGGATTTCCCTACAGACCACTGAGCCCCCCCGGGCACCTCATCTCCCCCAAGACCCTTCCCCACCACGGCCACCGTGGGGTGGGATGACGCCTGGCTCACACTGGCCAAGGGCAGGCAGGTTGGGGGGGTTCGCACCTACCGATCCCACCGAAGGGCAGCGAGGTCAACGTCACATGCATCAGGGTGTCGTTGCCGCAGAAGCCGCCGCTGCTTGTCCGTTCCAGCACCTGGTTCACCACCTGGGAGGGAAGCAGAGAAGGTGGACGTGGGTTTGGCACCTTGGATTCAACAGGCAACTCTTGTCAAACATCACCCAACTCAGCCATCAGCCGTCCCCTGCAACAGCCGGGCTCAAATGACCCCTCAGAGAGTGCCATGGGGTGTCGGTGAGGTGGGCAGTATCTCTGCTGCCCCATTTCCCTCACCCCCCCTTTCTGCTCCGTGGACTGCCACGCACCTTGCTGTCACAGGAGAAGGCGTAGATGGCCAACGGCCGCGGCCGCGCGTTGATAAAGTCAATGGCTTCGTCCATGTTGGCCACAACGACGATGGGCAGGATGGGCCCGAAGATCTCCTCCTGCATGGCAGGGTCGGAGGGCAGCACGTCCGCCAGCACCGTGGGAGCTGCGGAGAAGGGTTACGGCACCACGTCACCCAGCGCCCAGGCACGGGTGGGCCCCCCCACACACCCCAGGGCCCCCCAGCCCTCACCGATGTAGCGCTCCTTCTCGTCCGTCTGTCCTCCGATGGCCACTCGCCCGCTGCGCAGCAGCGCCTGGATGCGGCGGAACTGCTTGTCCCCCACAATGCGGCCAAAGTCGGGGGATTCCCGCGGGTTGGGGCCAAAAAACTCGGTGATGGCCTCGCGCAGGGCGGGCATCAGCTTCTCCTGCATCTCCAGGCTGCAGAGCAGGTAGTCGGGCGCGATGCAGGTTTGCCCCACGTTGAAGAAGCGGCCCCAGGCCACCCGCCGGGCCACGTTCTGCACGTCGCAGTGGTCGGACACGTAGCAGGGGTTCTTGCCCCCCAGCTCCAGCGTCACTGGAGTCAGGTGCTTGGCAGCAGCTGTCATGATGATCCTCCCCACGGAGGGGCTGCCTGTGGGCAGGGAAGAGGCGTGTAATGGCAGGGACCCCCACCAGCTATGGCACAGCTCTGCACTGTAGCACTTTGGGGAGCCAAGCCCAGGGGAAACGTGCCAAGTCCCACCAGCCCCTCAGACACAGACACAGATCCTCCAACAGACCCCGAGACCAGGCCCCCAACACCGTGAGCCGTGCCTCCCTCGAGGGCAGGCAAGGGGGTCTGTTTGCAGGCAGGCTGCCCGCCGTTGGACGTGGGTGGGTGTCCAGAGGGAATCCCTCTTCCTCGCTGCACAAAACCCAGACGGGCTCTGCTCTGGCCCGCAGGACGTACCGGTGAAGAAGATGAAGTCGAACTTGTTCTCCAGCAGCCTGGTGGTCTCCTGCACGCCAGCGGTCACCACGGCAAAGCAGTCCTGCAGAATAAAAGAGGAAGGGTCCCCCGCTCTCAGCATCTGCCCGGGCTGCTCTGTCCCCGTCCCCACCAGCAGCGGCCCGGGCTGCTGGGAGCGTGGAGGAAGGAGGGACGGCAGCACCCCGTCCTGGTTTGGCCTGAAATAGAGTTAATATTCCTTCCACCTGAAACTGGGGGTGAAGTGGGGACGTTGTGTGCAGGGCAGGGGTTGGGAACACCATGGCCTTGGGACAGGGACAGGGGGAAGGACAGGGAGAGCTTCTTACATTGTCCAGGTAGCACGTCAGCATTTCAGCAACAAGTCTCTCAGTGTTCTTGGATGTCTCTGAGGGTTTGACGACGACGCAGTTACCTGGGGGGAGATAAACAGGATGACAGAGCAGTGACACGGGGACAGCCAGCTCTTCTGGCACCCCAGCCTGGGGACAAGGTGCCCTTGGCGGTGCCCAGAGCTGCCTGGATCCTCCGCGCCAGGGCAGGGGTTCAGCTCACCGGCAGCGATGGCCCCGATGAGGGGCACCAGGAAGAGGTGGATGGGGTAGTTCCAGGGCGCGATGATGAGCACCACCCCGTACGGGTCCTTGCGGATGAAGGCCGAGTCCAGCTGCGTCACCTGCGAGAAGGGCCACGGCCTCAGTGCCTTTCCCTCCGCCTCCTGCCCTGCCTCAGCCCCAACCCGCTCTGCCCCCTGCCCCCCACAATTCATCTCCCCCTCTTCCCTCCCCAGATCAGCCCAGAGCTTCCCCCTTACCAGATTCTTGTCCACGTGCTCATCCTTCATCCAGTGGCAGAGGTTGTTAAGGGTGTCGTTGAGCTCGTTCTTGCAGAGGAGGATCTCGGTGAAGTAAGCCTCAAAGGATGGCTGGGGACAGACATCACGTAAGCATCACCCCAACACTGACCCCATCTCCTCCCCTTCTGCAGGAGACATCTCCCCTCTCTTCTGCCCATGAAGGGCGGGAGAAGCTGTTAAGCAGAAGTTGCTATCACCTCCTGCAACCCCCAGGGAATATCACAGTCCCTGAAACATTATGAACATCAGAGGAAAAAAACAATATTTAACATCTTCACGATATTTAACAGCCTCCTGAGCTCACCATCTGTGAACTGCCCACCAGGCAACAGGGCCCTGAGCCAAGAGGGGACCGAGTAATGTCACCAGAGCCTCAGAAAAGCTGGTACTGGTGTCAGAGGCAGCTCCGTGCTGCTGTCCTGGGATGGGACAGTGCCCTTGCACTGGTGCGTTTGTGTCCCAGCCACTTGGGGACATGAGCTGGAAGCAAAGCCCTGAGCTCCCTCCCACAGCCCGGGCACAACAGCTGGACTTAAGACCTTGTTTTGTTCAAAGAGAAATAGAAAGAGCAACCACTTAATTAAATGCCTCATGACAGAGCTCAGCTGTGCACCACCAGCCCCATCCCAGTAGAAACCCCCCCGTAGCTCCTGGGGTGTCTGCCCTGAGCTGGCACGTGGCTGGGAAAGGCAGGTTGGCTGAGACACCCCAGTCGGGGAATTAAACCAACACAGCAGGTTTCTCCAAGACAAACTGTCCCAACAGGCAATGACCAAAGGGAGAGTGACTCAGGAGCGGTGGCAGGATGTCAGAGCCGGGATCACAGGGGCCACCGAGGCATTTCCCACCTGCGCTGGGTCCTCTCCCCTGCTGTGAGCACAGCTCAGGACCCTTCTCGCAGGAGAAGTGTGAAGACACAAGCAGATAACTCAGCAGGCTCAGTAAAGCCCTGCAGAGCGGGAGGAGCAAAGCTCCTGCGCTGTGAAGCCCTGTTGGCAAAGCACGGCGGGCGCAGCAGTCTGACACCCTCCACCACAACCTCCTTGGGACTCCTCCAACCCAAAAGCATCCCTGGGCGGGAGCCTTCCTCCATCGTCACGGCAAAAACACCACTTTGGGCTTGGAAAATTTGGTCACTGACTTCCAGACAGCAACCTCTCGTGTTCCACCACCAAGCTCCCCACTCAAGAGACCTTCAGGTCCCCAACGCTGCTCAAGCACCTGGCCACTGGCCACTGCCAGGAGCTTCTCCTCGACGTGAGGGCTCACACCGGGCACATCGGATGTCCGGTGAAGCAACGGAGCCGCTCTCAGCCCGGGCTGACAGTTGCATCACTAGGAAAATGAGGAAATCGCTGGTGAAGATGGGCCATTAAGAGTTTTGATTGGACTTGAAGGTTGTAAGATGGGACATTAAGTCTGAGGTCATCCGAGTGCCTTCAATCATCAGTGGAGAGAAACTGGCATCCCTGGAGGTGAGGTACCCACCTCAGATACGTAAGACCAGATGAATTGTCCATCTAACTATGAAGGTCCGGCTGCATAACAAGCATATTACTAAACAACCGACTCTAATTACATACAATTAGGAGAGATGAAGGACGCACTCCGAGTGTGGATGCCTATCAAGCCCCAGCTGAAGGAGAAGGCCCTCACCTCAAACAAACAGGGCAATTAGGAGCCTTGGGAGATGTCAGGATGTTGAAAGCCATGTCAGAGGGAATGGGCTGCTGCGCCGATATACCCACAGACACGAGTCCTTTGGGGCCGAGTGCTATCACTACCAGATAAAACCAGTTATGCTGCGCCGGGGCAAGCCATCCCCCTGGAAACGTTTCCTAATGCCGCGTGAGCGGAGCATGCGGCGGGCTGCAGCACACATCCGCAAGGGAAAAAGGAGGAGAAAAGGGTCTTGAAGCAGCCGGATAGAAAAGAGATGAGCTGAGAGCGCTCCTGCTTCCTCAACAGATCAGCCGGAAGCTTCCGCAATACCCAGAGCCACATCCAGGTCTCTGCCTGTGCCACCGCACGGCTCAGCACCGTGCCAGCAAAACCAGTCCCTGCGAGGCCAGCGAGCTTCCCTGGCCCTGAGCAGCCCTGGGAGGAATGTGCAAGACCAGCACGTTGCAAAAGGCCGGTAATCCTGGGTGGGTCCGGGCTGGCGAGGAGCACCCCAGGACATCACCCTCTGCAGAGGTCACATGAAGCCACCGGGGACTCGATGAGGGGGGGTGAAGTTTGGTAATGCTGAGGTTCCCACCTCACATCGATCAATGGGGGCTTTGCCCAGTTTAAGTGCACCGGGGTGGGGTTAGAGGCATCGAGCCTGCCCAGCAGCATGGTCCCTCCGCGTGGTCCGGCTAACCCTAGCTACAGAGAGCTCTGCAGGGACCCAGCACCTACGGGTGCTCCACACCAGCCATGGAGCACATCAACAGGGATGCGCGACACTGAAGAGGGGAACCCCACGCCCAGAGCCCCACACCTGCACCCAGGAAGATGCAAGACTCAGACAAGAGGGGTATGAAGGACCACCCCGGTGACCAGCACCCAGCCCCCTCCTCTCACCTTGCTCATGTCCAAGGCCGTGGCCTCCAGGATGTCCTGCTTCTTCTCATCCAAGAAGCGTCCCAGTGCCTCCAGCTGGGCCACCCGGTACTCCAAGGGCCGCGTCTTCCCCGAGAGCCAGGCTGCCCGCAGGTGGCTCACCAGCCCGGCGTAGGGATTCCCACTGCGGGGATGGGGACGTCAGAGGGACCCCAGCCCTGTCCCAGCCCCTCATGCTCCCAGTGAGGATGGAGAGGAGCTCCACATCATCCCAGCTCTGCATCGCCCCAGCCCAGCATCAAAGTGGAGCCCCAGAGTCCCTGGGGAGAGGGCAGGGAGTCCACACCCTGAGTCTTCCCGGGAGCAGCTCCCCTACGGCACCATTCCTGGCAGTCCCTCATCTCCTCCCTTGGGCCACGCTGGGGTGTGGTGGCCCACGGACCCCAAACTTCTCCCAACCTCCCCCCATCAGCACCAACCCAGGGATCCCAGCACTGCCACAGCACCCCCTGCCCACCTCACCCCAAGCGCCCCATCTCCCTTCTGCCCGCCGGCCCCTCGCTCTCACCTTAGGGCGCTGCAGATCTCCGGCCCCTTCCCGATGCCGCCGCTGCTCCCGCTGCTCGCGCCGCATCCAGCAGCTTTCCCGGCATCACTGCCCTTGCCGTAACCCGGGAGCTGCTGCCCAGGAGGCTCGAGGGGCTGGTGCATGCCGAGGTGTGACGAGGAGCTGCCGGTCTCCACGGAGAGCGTGGTGGCCCTGGGGAGAGACACAGGGGTGGAAGTGCTGGAGATGCCGGCTTGATCCCAGAAGGAGTCACCCTGCAGCAAGACACCCGTGCCCCGAGCCGGCCGGGGCTGCCCGCGGCACCTTTGAAGGGTGGCTTGGTGCTCGTGGAGTGACTCAGCTGCCAGAGGCCCCGGTGCGCCCGGCGGGGGATGCTTGAGATTCCCAGGCTCTCCCCACACTCTGGGATGGCCACCAACCTCCGGTCCGGGCTACCCTGCTGATGTAGGGTCAGTTCCTGGTGTGGGGAAGCATCCCAGGCTGCCCCATGGGGGTCTCCAGGGACCCCGGTGTGGGGCTGTGTGAGCCAGCACTGGTACTGCCGCAGCCCAGCCCATCTTTGGGCAACAGCATCACTCCACCAGCACAAAGAAGGCACCCCCAGAGTTGGGGGGCAGAGATGCAGCCCCACATCTGCCCCCCCCGCTACTCCCTGCCCCTCTCTATGCCCAAGGCACCCACCATTCCTCAAGGAAACCCACCCAGAGGGGCACCCAGTGCCCCACAGCCTCCACCTGCGTGGGGCTGGAGAAGCCCAGCCGTGGGGCCAGAGCCACACAGGGAGGGGGTGTCCGGTCCCTGGGACCCCAAAGTGCTTACCTGGGGAGCTGAGTGGTGGAGAACGGAGCACAAGGCCAGGCTGTCACTGCCGAGGCTTGGGGTGCCCCTCCTAAATGCTGTGGGGCCGGTGGCCAGGCCCCACGGCCAGGGGCGGGCAGGGCTTTGCCCCGCCTCCGTGGGGCTGGCAGTGGGGACACAGCACCCCACCTCTGTGGGGCTGGCAGTGGGGACACAGCACCCCGCCTCCATGGAGCTGGCAGTGGTGACAAGGCCTGGGATGGGATGGGACCTCCCCCATGGGACGGTGGCTCTGGGGAACTCCTGTGGCCACCAAACCACCACTGAGAAACTTGACCCTATCGGGACCCACAGACACCCCTCACCCTGCTCCCCTGGGCCACCCTGACCCACGGGGACCCCACAGACACCCCTTACCTTGCTCTCTGGGACCACCCTGACCCATGGGGACCCCACAGACACCCCTTACCTCACTCTCTAGGACCACCCTGATCCACAGGGACCCCACAGACACCCCTCACCCTGCTCCCCTTGGGCCACCCTGACCGACGGGGAGCCCACAGGCACCCATCATCCTGCTCCCAGGACCCACCCTGACCCATGGGGACCCCGATGGAACCCACAGGGTCTGTCTCCTGCCCACTCCCACCCCAGAACCCTCACCATGCCTGCTGGCACCAATTCCTCCCTCCTGGCACCGCAGCCCTCTCGTCCCCGACGCCAGTTCCCCGCACGCCCGTCCCTAATTACCCCTCTTGGTAAACAGGAAGGGCAGCAGCCCTGCCCCACACACCCTGTCACCGCACCCCTGCGGACCCGCAGCAGCCCCCTCTCCTCTCTCAGGGAAAGGGGAACGGTTCCCCCCTGCCCCCTTTTTTGAGAGGGGCACTGCCGTCCCCGAGCAGCCCCTGCCTCCGCGGACAATGCCGCAGATCCACCGGAGAGACCCACAAGGGACGGCAGTGGATCAGTACCCCCAGTGGGCTTCTGGGGGGTACCGGGGTGCCCCCATCCCAATTTGGGATGCACCCAGGGAGGATCTGCTCCACGCGGCCCCTGGGGATGGGGAAAAGCCGGGGACCAGCTGTTTGACAGCAGCACCGGAGCCCAAACGGAGGCGGCTGCAGATCTGGGGGTTGCACAGTGCTGGGGACCCAAATCTGCCCCAGTGGGGGCACACTGGGTCACACCCACAGCCTGTACCCCCCCCCCCCCCCCCCCCCCCCCCATTACTCAGGTTCAGGGCCACTAATCTGCCCCCCCGGAAGGGTCCTTTCCCCCCGGCACCCCGGCGTGGCTCTATTTGCCCCTTTTTGGGGTGAGAGGGGCCTCAGGGTGGGTGTTGCTCCCTGGCAGCCCCCCGGACCGCATCCTGCACCCTTTTTGGGGGTGTCACCCTGCCATGGCCCCTCATCCCGCGGGATCCACGGCCTCAGCACCCTCCCCACGTGGCGCTGGCTGCTCCTCCACCACATCTCAAGAATCCTCCGCTACCGGCTGGGCCGGATCCTGCCCCGGCTCCCCATGACGGAGATTTCACCCTGCCCCGGGGCACCGGCACAGCACGGCCGCAGGCACCCCGCCATCACCACACGCCGGGTTTTGGGTGACATGGGGAGAGGTGTATGTCCTGTCACCCCCTCCAGAGCAGCCCTGCACCTCCCAAACTGGGGGAAGGTCCCCCACAAAACTGGGGGGGGGGGGTCCCCCCCACCTGGACACCCTGCCACATCACCCGGACTGGGAAGGGGAAGCGAGAGCAGCAGGACCCGGGGCAGGGCAAGCACCCAGCGCCACGGATCACCCCGAGCAGGCAGCACCCACGCCAGGGCCTGGTGGGAGTGCTGGGGGGGGGCGGGAAATAGGGGTGCTAGGGAGAGGGGGGGGCTGTGCAGGGGGCAGAATGAGGGCTGCACGGGAGGGGGTGGGCGCTGTGCAAAGGTGGGGTGCAATGGGTGCTGTCAGGGTGCTGTGGACAGACACGGGTGAGGGGGGTGCGGGCTGGGGGTGGCAGTAGCGGAGGCAGGGTGGGACCGGGTCCCGGGGGGCTGTGGGACAGGAGGGGTGCGGGACCCTGGGGGGGTGCGGGGTGCTGGGAGGTGCAGGAGCGGTTCCTTTAAACACAACCCCCCCCATCCCACCCGCCCCGTCCGAAAGAGGAAGCGGCGCCCGCTCCGCCCCGCGCGGCTCCGGTACCGGGGAGCAGGGTCCGGGGGTGCTGAGCACCGGGGTGCAAAGCACATGGGTGCAGGGCGCAAGGGTGCCTGGTGCTGGGTGCAGGGGTGCGAGGCGCTGGGAGCTCAAGGCGCGGGTGCAGGGGCTGAGGGGTGGCGGGACGCAGGGGTGTAAAGCACATGGGTGCAGGGGCTAGGGGTGCTGGGGGCCTGGGTGCAGCTCTGGGGGTACAAGACACGCGGGTAGAAGGGCTTGGGGGTGCCAACAGGGTCCCCTGACACCATGCAGGCCCCCCTGCAGAGGCAGCAATGGAGAAAGACCCCAGCTGCTACCAGGATGCGGCCAAGACGGTGGCGGGCGGCGGGCTGGGCGCCGAGGGGACAGAAGCTCAGGTGAGACTGGGGAAAGTGGGGGGACACCCATGGGGGCCGGGCTGGTGGTGGGCGTCCCCAGGGCTGACAGGTGGGGGTCACCCGCAGCTGGACGATTTTGTGGGTGCTCACGCCGACTACAACGAGGAGGAGGAGGAGCAGAAATATTTCCGCCGCAAACGCCTCGGCGTGGTCAAGAACGTGCTGGCCGCCAGCCTGGCCGGCACGCTCACCTACGGCGTCTACCTGGGTACAGCCTCACTCCCCCTCCTCCCTGGGGACGCCCCCCCCCCCCCCGCGATGGTTTGGGGTGGGAGGTGACAGCCACTGGCCACCCCCCGCCCTCCCCAGGCCTCCTGCAGATGCAGCTGATCCTACACTATGACGAGACTTACCGGGAGGTGAAATACAGCAACATACAACTGGAGGACATTGACCACAAGGTGCTGATGGGCATCAACGTCACCCCCGTCGCGGCGCTGCTCTACACGCCCGTCCTCATCAGGTTCGGCGCCGCCCGCGCTCCCCGCCGGCACGCCGGCACAGACGCCCACCCTTCCTCCTCCTCACCCCGGCAGGTTTTTCGGCACCAAGTGGGCCATGTTCCTGGCAGTGGGCATCTACGCCCTCTTCGTCTCCAGTAACTACTGGGAGCGCTACTACACGCTGGTGCCCTCCGCCGTGGCCATCGGGGTGGCCATCGTCCCCCTCTGGGCTTCCATGGGCAACTACATCACGCGGTAGGCAGCAGCGGGGGCGGATGGTGGGGGGTGGGGAGGGGTTGGGGCAGCCTCAGTTGACCTGCCGTGCCACGCAGGATGGCCCAGAAGTACTATGAGTACGTTAACTACAAGGAGGAGCACGTGCAGGAGCAGCAGCGGGCACCGCGGGGTGCTTGCAATGCCTACATCATCGTCTTCCAGACCGTCTTCTACATCTGCTTCCACGTGAGGGCTGGCAGGGCACGGGGCAGGGGGCTGCACCGGGTGGCCCGGGGCTGAGCATCCTCCCCCCTGCTATGCTTCTTCCAGTTGAGCTTCGTCTGCGCTCAGATGCCCATGCTCTTCTTCCTCAACAACTACCTCTACCACCTCAACCACACGCTCTTCGGGGTGAAGCACTGCGGTGAGGGCGGCACGGTGGCAGGGGATGGCACGGGGAACCTCCTTGGTTGGGGCTGAGCTGTGTTTTCCCCCTCCCCCGGCCCCGGCAGGGACCCTGAGCTACGGCACGTTGCCCGGCTTCAACAAGACGGTGCTGCAGAGCCTGCCCCGCAGCGTCAACCTCATCATCGTGGAGAGCGTCTTGATGGCAGCCGCCTTCCTCGCCATGCTGGTGGTGAGCACTAGGGCAGGCAGGGCAGGGGATGGCAGGGCAGACGCCAGCTGTGCCTCACCCGCAGCCCCATGGCAGGTCCTGGTGCTCTGCGGCTCGGCGTATCGGCCCACGGAGGAGATCGACCTGCGTAGCATCGGCTGGGGGAACATCTTCCAGCTGCCCTTCAAGCACATGCGGGACTATCGCCTGCGTCACCTCTTCCCCTTGTTCACCTACAGCGGCTTCGAGGTGCTTTTCGTCTGCACCAGCTTCTCTCTGGTAGGGCCTGGGGACAGGGCGGGGGGTGACAGAGCGGGGACAGCCCAGCCGCGTGACGCTGAGCCTGGCCTCACTGCAGAACTATGGTGTTTGTGCCCTGGGGCTGGAGAAGCTGGCGTACCTCCTCATGGCCTACGGCTTCTCCGCCTCGGCCTGCTCCAGCCTGGCCCTCTGCACGCTGCGCCTGCGGCGGCAGATCCCGCTGCTGGCCGGCGCCTTCATCCACGCCGCCCTCCTGGTGACTCTCTTCTGCTGGGCACCTGAGCCCCGGCACCTCGTCCAGGCGCCTCTGCTCTACGCCATTGCCGTGCTCTGGGGCACAGGGAGCGCCCTCAACAAGACCAGCATTAGCAGTGAGTACCGAGAAGGACCCCCGACACAGCTTCTCTTGTCCCCTGGCACATCCAGGTTGTCCCCCCCCATCCCCGATGCATCCTCTCCTGGTGGTCCCCAGCTCGGAGCAGGACAGACCCACAGCGGCTGGGTCCTGCTAACAGTGCCCCGAGAGGGGACACCGGCACAGGAGGGGGACGCTGATAGCCGGTCTCCCCCGGCGCAGTCCTCCTGGGCATGTTGTACGAGGACAAGGAGCGCCAAGACTTCATCTTCACCATCTACCACTGGTGGCAAGCCCTGGCGATCTTCACCGTCTACCTGTGGTCGGGGCTGCCCATGAAGGTGAGCGCAGCTGGGCGGGCAGCAATCCCCATAGCGTCCTTCAACCGGGGCTTGCCAGGCTCACGGAGTGTGTGTGTGTGTCTGGGGGGGGTGTGTGTGTGCAGCCCCATGTTAACCCCCCCGGTTTGCCCTCCTGCAGGCCAAGCTCTCCATCATGCTGCTGACGCTGGCGGTGGCGGTGGGGACCTACCTGTGGATGGAGCGCAAGCTGGCGTGGCGCGTGGCATACCGCCTGCCCCGCATCCCCCGCCCGCGCCATAAGATGCGCGGGTACCGCTACTTGGAGGAGGACGACTCGGATGAGACTGGCTCAGAAGGTGATGGCAAGGACGGCGACAATGATCACCAGCCGGCAGAAGCCACCAGTGGGGATGAGCTGCCGAAAAATGACGGGGACCAGCTGGGTTAGAGACACCTTGTCCTGTCCCCCCACCCCTCACCACCCCCTGCCCCAACCGCTCTCTGCACTTGAGGGAAGGGACCACAGCACCTCCCCGGAGCTGCCCAAACCCCCCGAGCAGGCGCAAACTTCCACAGACCCTGCTCAGACCAGCTTTGCACCCCCACGCCCGCCCCAATTACACCCACAGCCCCTCCCCCAGACCAAACACAGCCCGCAGAGCCCCCACTTACCGCCTGAGGTGCCACATCCAAATCGTCCCGCTCCCCCCTTTCGCTCCCCTCAGACTCAATAAAAACTCTATCGCCTTACTCCGCCTTCGCGTCGTCGCGGTCTGCCCGCCCTTCATGAGGGGGAACAGGCGTCAGTGCCCCCTCTGGGCGGGGACTACAGGTCCCGGCGTGCACCGCGCCGGCGCGGTGCACGCCGGGACCTGTAGTCCTCGCCCAGCGAGTATGCCCGTCCCGCCTCCCTCTGCGGACTCCCATACCCACAATCCCCCGCGTACCACCGGGCACGGTGCGGGGGGGGGGGCGCGGTTGGTGGGGAGCGGTCACGTGGGCGGCCGGCGGCGCCTGCGCGCTGCGCGCTGTTGTTGTGGCGGCGCGGCCCGCGGCTCACCCGGCCGGTCGCGATGAGCGACAACGATGACATCGAGGTGGAGAGTGACGTGAGTCGGGGTCCCCGCCACCGGGACAACCCCCCCCTTCTCTGCCGCCCGCAGCTCCGGGGAAGGGGTAGCGGGGGGTAACGTTTGGTTTTTCTCTCTCCTTCCCCCCCATTACGGCCCCATTTCCCGGTGCCCCCCCTCCCCCCCCCGCCTCCCTCCTCTTCCTCCTCCCCCGCCGGCCTGGTCCCCTCAGGAGGAGCAGCCGAGGTTTCAGTCCGCGGTACGTCGCTGCCGCCCCCGGTACCGGGAGCACGTGGGGGCGAGGGGCGGGGGGAAACACCTGTGGGTGTTTTGGGGGGGAAAACGTGCGTCTGGGGGCGTCGTGTGGGGCTGGAGCTCTTGGGAGGGAGGGGGAATTAGAGGGGGCTGAGGGTCAGGAGAGGGACATACCTGTGGGTCTGGGGGTCTTCAGAGGGATTGGGGGGGGGGGAGGAACCTGGGGGGACACACAGCTATGGGGTTTGTGTCTCTCAAGGGGGGGAAAGCTGTGGGGCTGGGGATTTGGGGGGAGGGGGTGGACTTGGGGCTGGGGCTCCTGGGGAAGGAGCGTGAGGTTGTGGGTTTGGGGGTGTCTCTCTTGGAGGGGGGGGTGTCTTGCTGGGGGGGGTTCTGTGTAGGGCTGTGTCCTTGTGGAGGGTGGAGGTTGTGTTTTTTGGGGGCTCTTGTGGAGCTGTGTCCCTCCCGGGACACACATACACACAGATCTCAGGGGTGTATTTGGGGTGTATGACGCGTGTTTGGGGGGGGGGGGGCAGTGTCCCTTGGCAGAGGGCAGATAAGGGGGCCCATGTCTGGTTGGTTGGTGGGGTGGCATATTTTGGGGGTGCAGCGCCCCCTCTCGCCCCCCCGCTACCGCACGGCGGGGCTCGGGGCTGCCCCCGCAGCAGGAAGCCACCCATGGGAAACCGAAAGCAACGGGAGCCACCGCCTTCCCCTGCCCTGGCGCTACCACCCCGGGGTTTTGGGGTGAAGGCGGGCAGCCCAGCTCCTCCTCTCAAAGCAGGGGCAGCTGCCAAAACCTTCAAGAAGATATTTCCTCCCCGCCTCCGCCACCCCAGGTTGATTTCTGGGGCTGGACGGGCCGTACCCACAGCACCCCCCAGCCGTGGTTCTCCCCTCAGGCTCCCCCTTTTTTTTCCCCTTTTCCCACCCAGGCTGACAAACGGGCTCATCACAACGCGCTGGAGCGCAAGCGCAGGGACCACATCAAGGACAGCTTCCACAGCCTGCGGGACTCCGTCCCCTCCCTCCAAGGAGAGAAGGTGAGTTTATGGAGCGCGGCGGGAGCCCACCCGGCGTCCTGGCCCACAGCACGACAGGGATTTCCATGGCACAACAGGGAAGCCACGCCAGCGAGGACAGCTTTGCCCACGGGGCCTAACGAGCAGCATTCCTGGGGGCAGGTTGTGCCCAGACCCAGCTGCCAGTGTGGTTTTTTTTTTTTTCCTGTTCTATTTTTTGGCGGTGGGGGGGAAAGAAGGGCCAAATCGTGTGGTTGGATCTTCCAGCTTGGGCCATGAGGCAGCTCTGCCCGCCGGCAGCCTCCTGGCGCGACAGTGGCTTCTCGTTTTGGTTGGGGACAGCTCAGCACCTTCCACCCCGAGCACCAACAGTGGGGTCCCAAAAAAAATTACCCTGCCCTGCCATGGGGGTCCTCACTGGGGCCAAGAGCTGGGCTTCAGTTTGCCAGCACCATGGAGCAACAGCACAATCCTCCCTGCCGTGCCGTGGGTGGGCCGGGGCAGCCCGAACGCTGTCGGTGACTCCCCCCCAACCCCCCCTGGACTAGGTCTTTATTTCGCCTCTTTTTTCCCACTATTGCAACAGGCATCCCGGGCCCAAATCCTGGACAAAGCCACAGAGTACATCCAGTACATGCGCCGGAAAAACCACACGCACCAGCAGGACATCGATGACCTCAAGCGGCAGAACGCTCTCCTGGAGCAGCAAGGTGAGAGCTGGGGGGGCAAGTGACACCCGTGATGAAGCCCCCCACACACCCTCTGCTTTGGGAAAGGGGGAGGGGGGTGACACAGTGGCCCTGCCTTACAGTGCGCGCGCTGGAAAAAGCCCGGTCGAGCGCCCAGCTGCAAGCCAACTACCCTTCGACGGACAACAGCCTCTACACCAACCCCAAGGGCAGCACCATCTCCGCCTTCGACGGCGGCTCCGACTCCAGCTCCGATTCGGAGCCTGACGAGCCGCAGAGCAGGAAGAAACTGCGCATGGAGGCCAGTTAGGCCCCCCCAGGGCCCCACCACCACTGTAAGGACTCTTCTCTCCCTTCTCTCGTAGAGGCTCTCGGACTGCAGCTTCCCAGCCCGCCCCAGCCCTTTCCCTGCTCTAATCGCACCACTCCCGGGGAGGGGGAAAGCTGGCCAGGCAGGGCGCCACAGCGCCCGCCCGACAGATTGGGGGGGGAACGCGGGTGGGCCACTAGACGGCCCCTGTCACCCTCCTACAACCAGTGAGCCCCTCTCTCCTCTCTCCCTTCTGATTTTATATGAGCGTTTCTATTTATACCCGGGGACCACGGCAGTCCTGAGCTGAAGGGTGAGGCTGTGCAGGAGCCAGGCAGCCCCCCCCCCACCCCATCCCACTATGTCCCCCCCAAAAGGCCAGGAGATGCACCTGCCCCCACCCCCACCCGCGCTAGGGGCTCTCGCTATTTATTTTTTTTTGCGTGTGCAATTCCACCTGCCCCCAGCACCTATGAGAGCTTGGCGGGGTGGGGGGGTGGGGGCAGTGCCTGCACCCCTTTTTTCACAGGCTCGGGGGGTCCGCGTGTGCATCCATCCTGCCCTTCCTCCTTCCCTCCCTCACACCAACCCCAGCCCTTCCCCACCTCCGTGGCATTTTCTGAACTCTAGTGTCCCGTCCCCACCCCGTAGGTGACCCTGTCCCCCTCCCCATCCCGTGTCATCCCCCCCCATTTTGATGCCATTCATTCCATGAATCTAAGGTATGTTGTACATACTGCCCAGAGTTGTCTTGCAAGTTAAGGCTTCCCTTTACTATAAGACTATAAATAATAAAGAAAAAAAACACACTTATTTTATCCTTTCCCCGTGGTAGCCGCGTGTTTTTGGAGTGGGAGGGGAGGTGGCACCAAGGCAGCCCCTTGGAACAGCCCAAGCTCGGTGTCACCTCCTGCCCCGTGTCCCTCAGGGCCACCATGGGTGACACAGACAGGGGTGGCAGCTTGGTGCCCTCCCCCTGCACAGGAGACGGCAGGTGTCGGTTCGGGTTTATTGATGCCAAAAGCTCTGCCGCGTGGCCCCCTTGACCAGCTCGGCTCTTGCCAGGAGGGGCAATGGGCTGCCCGGCACAGCGGTGGTGGGACCTGGTGGCCACGGAGCAGGCCGGTTTTTGGTATTGCTAGCACCCTGAGGACCTCACTCTACCTCTCCACGCCGAGACAGCTCCCCGCCAGCCCCAGGCAGGGCTGCTCCACGCAGTTGGGGGGCAGCGGGACCCCTAAATGGCAGCAGCTTTTGGCTGCAGGCTGAGCACGGGCTGCTGCAAGAAATGCTTCACCGCATTCATCGCCTTTTCCGGAGTGATGTTGTAGACGGGGTGCGTGGGCTGCTGCAAGAGAGGAAGAGGAGGTTAATGCTTTTTGGGGCGTCGGGGAAGCCGGGGAGCTCAGCCCTGCCTGCTCCAGCAGCTCCCAGTGCTGCCCAGCACCTACCAGGCGGTTCTCGGGGACACCCAGGACCACCTCGCGCTGGATGTCGCCGCTGCCAAAGTGTTGGGCGAGGGACAGCCCGCTCAGGCAGTAACACGTGTGGTAGAAATCCCGGGACCTGAGGGGTGGTGGGGAGGGGGATAGTGGGGTGCTGAGCTGGGGGTACCAGGCAGGTCCCCCCTCAGCCCTGCCCACAGCTCCCTAAACTGGGACTCACTTGCCCGGCTTGTCGAGCAGCCCCCCGGCCGGGCACTGGCAGCACAGGAGGATGTATTCCTGCAGCGCCAACTGGTCGAACATCCAGCCTTTCATGCTGAGCGCCTCATCACCTAGAGGGGGAAACCAGTAAAATGCCTGGAGGTGGGGGGGAGGTCCTCAGAAAGGTGGCAACCCCCCCCTCCTCCTCAGGGCCTCCCTGCACCCCACCAAGGAACCAACAAGGTGTTGGCTCAGTCGACAGTTGAGCCTTGCTGCCAAAAAACCTGTGATTCAGTGACCCCCCAAGAACGCCCAAATTAACTCTGCGCTTTGTCCCCTCCCTAAAACACCTTCACTCCTCCCTGGAGATGCTGGTTTGGGGGGGGGGGGGCGGGGGGGGGGGGGGGGGAGGGCAGAGGAAGCCAGGAGCCACCCCCCCACCACAGCCGACTCACCCTGGGCGTAGAGGGCATGGTGGAGCAGGGGCAGGAGTCCGGCTTGCCAGAAAGAGTAGCAGCCATCCACCAGCTTGTTGCAGCGGCCCTGGAAGCCACCCTCAAAGGACATCTGCCTGCCGGTCGCCCAGCGCTGCATAGGACAAACAGGAGTGGACACCGGTGAGGGGACAGGGATGACCTCCCCCCCCCCCACCCCCACCCCATCCCAGCGAGAGCCGCACGCACGGTGCCGCTCACCAGCAATCGCCGAAGGTTCAGGAGATGTTCCTTCTTGAGGATGACCAAGGCCGCCATGCCGCAGAAGCTGTACCCGCCGTGAGCTTCCATGCCCGGCACCCCGCCAATACCGCCTTCCCAGTTCTGGCACCTGGCGCCAGCAACGAGGTCAGGATGACACGGCCACAAGGGAGCATCCCCCCGCTGCGTGTCCCCAGACCCCTGTTTCGTGCCCCCCCCCCCCCCCAGGCTCTCACCTCGCGATCCACTCGGCCGTCCCAGCGAAGAGCGTGGGGGTGAGCATGTTGGTCAGCGAGGCCACGGAGGCGGCGCAGTAGGCGCTCCTGCGGTAGATGGGTGCTCAGAGCCGCGGCTGAAAAACCACTTTCCCCCCTCCTGCCACCTCCACCGCGGCGCTCGCCCACCTGACGTCCACCTCGCCATCGGCGTGCATGAGGAAGGAGCCATCGGGCTGTTTCAGCGAGTTCAGATATTCCAGCAGCTTCTCCCTTCAAAAGCCAGTGGGCTGTGAGGCAGGACTGAGGTGGGGGCCACACGTTCTGCCTCCCCCCAGCTCCACACCAGATGCCCCACCACCAACAACAACTGTACCTGTTGATGACGTTGAAGGCCTCCTCCGTGCCGATGATGCAGAGTGCGTTGACGGCGGCATAGGTAGGGGCGAGGTGTGGGTGCTGGCCGGGGCCCCCCCCAAAACCACCCTGGGGGCTCTGGCAGTGGCTCAGGAACTGGCAGACGCTGCGGGGAGATGGGGAGGGTGGGGAAGGGGCTTGGTGCTCCCCAGCCTCACCCCCTACCACCCATCGGGATGACATTTCCCACCTGGGCAAGGGTCTCCTGCACCCCCCCATTGACAGGAGGGGCTCCACAGCTCATGGCAGCCCCATTAAACCCCCCAGTGCCCCCCCGGCAGTCAAAGCCAAGGGTTATCTCTCTCTCCCCCCTCCATCTCCATCCGTCACGAGATGCCGGAGCGTGAGAATAGGCGGCATTGACAGCAGCGGTGGAGACAAAGCGCTCCTTTGCTCCCGCCAGCACGCGGGGACAGCGGGAGGTGGCACCTCCGGCATCACGTGGGTGGCCCACAGGGCCTCTGGCCACCACAGGGTCTACAGTGGGGGTCCTCCCCGCCCACCCCCCAGCTCTCACCGTGCCGGTGCCACTTACTCAGAGGCGACTGACTCGGGAAGGGGCTCCTCCAGCAGCTCCAGGCTGTGCAGGATCCAGTAGCAGAGCCAGGGGCGGCTGGCATCCAGACACTGCGGGGACCAGAGGGGACACTCAGGGTGGCCGGGGAGCGGTGCAGGGGCTGGGGGTGCAGGCAGAGCTCCCGCAGGAGAGGGTACAGACAAGAAAACCTCCAGAGCTGCTGCTCCGGAACGTCACGGCAGGGACGAGCGTGACCCAAGGGGACTGAAGGAACCGCTGCCTCTGCCCTGGGGCTGGTAGTGACAGATCAGGGACGGTAAAGGCCCGGTGACAACTCTGGCAGCAGCCCCGGGGCAGAGGGCTGGCCCCAGCCAGAGGGCAGAGCAGAGCTGGCAGCTCTGGGGCAGGACTGGTGGTACCTCGTAGGCTTCAGTCAGCTGCCGGAGGCCTCTCTTCAGGTAATGGAGGTGCTTCTCCCGGTGCAGAACGAGTCTGGAAGATGAGGCAGGGCAGGGCTCAGCAGGCAACGCGCCAGCAGCCAGGACAGCCCCGCCAAGAAGGGACACAAACCCTGAGCTGATGCCACCATGCTCAGGGCTTGTGTCTGTGGGAAAAGGGGCAGGATCCCCCCGAATGCCTGTGGGATCAGCCAGTCCCTTGCTGTGGGTCTTGGCAGCCACTGGAGTCACTGGTTTTGGGGAGGGTGTTATTTATTTGTTGTTATTGAGAGTTTCTGCTGCAGGAACTTACTGTGAGATGTGATGGTTCGCTGTGAAAGTGTTGTAGACCTCCTGCACAATGTCTTCCACCTTGCTCTGCCGCCGGCCACAGCATGGAGGTGCATGGGATGAGGACAAGTAGGGGGGGAGGAAATAAAGACCATGGTGAGCTCTGGAAAGCAACTCTGCCCCTCCCGAACGTGATCCCTGGCTCCCAGTCCAGCCCAGGAATGCTCCTGCCCCATCCCAGGGGTTTATCCAGCTCACGGCAGCGCCGTCTCATCATTTTCTCCAGGAAAACCCAAGCAACCGAAAGCTGCTGGGTCCTGCCTGCCCGCAGAGCGGCTTAGTGGGAGCTGCCAAGGAGCTTTGCACCCGGGATTAGACTTGAGCACCATCCGGTGTTGCTTTTTAAACGCAGCACTTTTAAAAACAGAGTTTGGTTCGTCCTGGGACCCCCTCATAAAACACCCTGGCCTCACCCTCCTCCTCCCACTAACACCGGGACACCATTGCTGGCTAATCGGGGACTTGAGGCACCGTCCCCTTGTTTTAGACTTGAGCTTAACACGCAGCACCCTGGCTGGCATGTCCCAGGCTGGGGTAATCCTCATGGACCTCCAGAAAACACCACAGGCTTTGGCAGGGGGGGTGGCACATGGGCAGCCCCCCCCTCCACAGGCACTGTGTCCCACTGAGACAGAGGCAAGTGGGGACACCCCACAGATTGAGAAATTCCAGTGTCACCTTTCACCCTGTCAGGGCCCGTCCCAGGCCCGGGGGAGCCACCACTGGGACCGGATCAGGCGGAGCAGGGTGGGAGGGTCTGGCTGTACCCCAGGACCCCCCTGCCCTCCCCGAGCTGGTTTGGGGGGACACACGTCACAGCCCCCAATGGGTGTCCCCCAGTGGCAGCTGCACTCCCCCCAAAACCCCAGGTGCCCAAGCTGCTGCAACAGGCGGGTGTGGGGTGGAACTGGGGCAGGGATCACCCAGCCCCACAGCCTGGCACCCCACAGCAGCTTGGCCCCCTCAGGGTCAGCCTCACAGCACCCCACAGCCTGGCCCCTCACAGCCAGCCCCACAGCAGCTTGGCCCCCTCAGGGCCAGGCCCAGAGCTCCCCACAGCACCCTTTCCCCTCAGGGCCAGCCCCATGGCACCCCACAACACCCCAGCCCCAGAGGGACAGCCCCATGGTACCATCACCTCCTCACTGCCAGACCCAGAGCACCCCACAGCACCCTCACCCCTGAGGGCCGGCCCTAGGGCACCCCACGGCACCTTCATCCCTCAGGACCAGCCCCACGGCCCCCCACAGAAGCCTGGTCCCCTCAGGACCAGTCTCAGGGCACCCTCACCCCTCACAACAGGCCCCAGGGCACCCCACGGCACCCTCACCCCTGAGGGTCGGCCCCAGAGCACCCCACGGCACCCTCACCCCTGAGGGTCGGCCCCAGAGCACCCCACGGCACCTTCGTCCCTCAGGACCAGCCCCACGGCCCCCCCCAGCAGCCTGCCTGCCCCCCTCAGGACCAGCCCCAGGGCACCCCACGGCGCCCCCACCCCTGAGGGCCTGCCCCACGGCACCCCGGACCCTGAGGGCCGGCCCCAGGGCGCCCCGCGGCCCCGCACCTGCTCGGCGGAGGTGTCGCTCCGCACCCCGTCGTCCCGCAGCCGCAGCCGCCGCCGCCCGCCGGGAGGGGAGGAGGCGGCTCCCGCCATGCTGCGGGCGGCTCGCGCCGGCGGGGGCAGCGGGGCGACGGCGGCCGGGCGGGGACACGCGGCCACGCCCCCTCGCCACGCCCCCCTCCCCGTTCGCCCACGCCCCCTCGCCACGCCTTTCCCGCCAGGCGCATGCGCGGAGGAGCCGGCTGGGAGAGCGGGCGGTGCTTCACGGCGGTCTGACGTCAGGCCTTGGTTTCGGCGCTGCGCCGGGCTGCCTTATTGCGTCATCGCAGCGGCGCGGCGTCACGGCGCTGCCGCGCTGTGTGGCGTCATCGGGCTCCGGCGCTGCGCTGCGTTGTGTCGTGTCGTTGTAGCGGGTGGCTCTGCATCACCGCGCTGCATCACGGCAGTGTGTGGCCTCGACACTGCGCCCTCGCACTGGGTCACTGCGTGACATCATCACCCCCGGCGCCGCGTCGTCCCTGGGTGCCGCCTCATGCCAGGGTGTCCCTGCGCGGCATCACCGCTGCAGTGTCACCTCACTGCACCCAGCACTGCGCCGCACCCTGCACTGCATCCAGCACCCAGCACCCTGTGCTGCCCTGCACCCAGCACTGCACTGCACCCCCTGCACTGCACCCAGCACTGCACCCAGCACTGCACTGCACCCAGCACTGCACCGCACCCTGCACTGCATCCAGCACCCAGCACCCTGTGCTGCCCTGCACCCAGCACTGCACTGCACTGCACCCCCTGCACTGCACCCAGCACTGCACTGCACTGCACCCAGCACTGCACCGCACCCTGCACTGCACTGCACTGCACCCAGCACTGCGCCACACCCTGCACTGCATCCAGCACCCAGCACCCTGTGCTGCCCTGCACCCAGCACTGCACTGCACCACACCCTGCACTGCACTGCACTGCACCCAGCACTGCACCACACCCTGCACTGCATCCAGCACCCAGCACCCTGTGCTGCCCTGCACCCAGCACTGCATTGCACCCCCTGCACTGCACCCAGCACTGCACCCAGCACTGCACTTCACCCTGCACTGCACTGCACTGCACCCAGCACTGCACCGCACCCTGCACTGCATCCAGCACCCAGCACCCTGTGCTGCCCTGCACCCAGAACTGCACTGCACCCCCTGCACTGCACCCAACACTGCACCCAGCACCCACTGCAGCGTTGTCCCGGGCCCCCCCTGCCCCACTGCAGGTCTCTCAGCCCCGGGGTCACCCCGCTGTCCCCCGCTGCAGCCCCAGCTGCCCCCCCAGCCCCTCGGGGGGTCCCCCCGGGCCCTGTGTCCCCCTGAGCCCCCCACTGCAACCGTGTGTCCCCCACTCTCTTCTTGGGGGGGGGGGGGGGGGGTGTGTGTGTCCCTGGTTCCCCCCCCAGCCTCTTCCGGTGTCCCCCAGTGTGTCTCCCCCCCCGTCCCTGTTCCTCAGCCCATTCCCGACGCTCCCCACCCCCCTCATCTCCCCTCCTGGTACCCCAAATCACCGCCGGTGGCCCCCACCTCTGGTGTGTCTGTGTGTGTGTCGTCTCGTGTCCCCCCCCCCGGTACCCCGCACCATCCCCAGTGTCCCCCCCCGCTATGTGTGTGTGTCCATCCCCATTCACCCCAGCATCTCCCGGTACATCCCCCTCCCAGCATCCCCCCTCCCGCTACCCCAAACCATCCCAGGTGCCCCCCCCGGTGTGTCTGTGTGTCTCCCCCATTCCCCACAGCATCTCTCGGTACCTCACATCCTGCTCCCGGTACCCCAAACCATCCCCGGTGCCCCCCCCCCCCCCCCGGTGTGTCTGTGTCCTCCCGCCTCCCCACACCATCCCCCCACCTCCCTCTCCGTGCATCCCCGGTGCATCCCCTCCACTCCCCACAGTATCTCCTGGTAACCCGCATCCCCCTCCCGGTACCCCAACCCACCCCCCGGTGTGTCCCCCCGGTGCATCCTCCGCGTGTCTATGTGTCCCCCCCCTTCTCCTCTTTTCTCTCCCCCCCCACCCCCCCCCCCCCTCCATCCCCGGTGCCTCGCCCCCGCCCCGCGCCCCGCCCCGGTGCCAGCCCGGCGCGGCGGTGGCGGCGGCGCAGCTCTCCCGCCCCCGGTAACGGCGGCCCCGGCCCCGGCCCGGCCCGCCATGGCCAAGCAGTACGACGTGCTCTTCCGGCTGCTGCTGCTGGGGGACTCGGGCGTGGGCAAGACCTGCCTGCTCTGCCGGTTCACCGACAACCAGTTCCACCCCGCCCACATCTCCACCATCGGTACTACCGGCACCGGCAACCGGAGGCGGGGGGGGGGGAGAGCGGGGAGCAGCCGGCAGCAGTGGTACCGGGGAGCGGGGGAACGGCGGCGAGTAGCGGCTCCCGAGGGAAAATGAACAGGCGTGGGAACCGGGGGCACCGGGCAGGCACAGCACCAGGGAACGGGAAAACCGTGGGCACCGGGAAACCGGGAGTGATCTGGGAGCCGGAGCACCAGGGGAATGGGAAAGTGGGGGAAGCGGGGAGCAGTGGGCACCAGGGAATGGGGAGATTGGGGAACCGGGAGCACCGGACAGGCAGAGCATCGGGGAACGGGAAAACCGTGGGCACTGAGGAACTGGGAGCAGCAAGCAGGCACAGCACCGGGGAACGGGAAAACCGTGGGCACCGGGGAACCGGGAGCACCGGGCAAGCACAGCACTGGGGAACAGGGGAGCCGTGGGCACCGAGGAATGGGAAGAGCATGGATATGGGGGAACCGGGAGCGCCAGGCAGGCACAGCACCAGGGAACGGGAAAACCGTGGGCACCGGGAGCACCAAGCAGGCACAGCACCCGGGAGCTGTGGGCACCGGGGGAATAGGAAAAGCATGGATATGGGGGAACTGGGAGCACCGGGCAGGCAGAGCATCAGGGAACGGGAAAACGGTGGGAACCGGGCAGCTGTGGGCACCGGGAAACAGGAAAACCATGGGCACCAGGGAACTGGGAGACCAGGCAGGCACGACACCAGGGAAATGGGAAACTGGGGGAACTGGGCAGCTGTGGGCACCGGGCAATGGGAAGAGCGTGGATACGGGGGAACCGGGAGCACCAGGGAACTGGGAAACTGCGGGAACCGGGCAGCTGTGGGCACCGGGGAATGGGAAAATGGGTGGAACTGGGAGCACTGGGCAGGCACAGCACCGGGGAGCCGTGGGCACCGAGGAACGGGAAAACTGTGGGTGCTGGGGAAGCGGGAACATTTGGGAGCTGTGGGTGCTGGGGAATGGGAAAACCATGAACACTGAGCAACCGGGAAACTGGGGGTACCAGGGAATGGGGTGCACTGGGGAGCTCCAGCGCAGCAAAAGTGGGGGTACAGGGAGCACTGGGAGCACCTTCCAGCAGCGGGGGCTGGGATCAGCACCCGCACAGTGACCCAGCACCCGGGCCGCCTGCCAGGCCTGGCACCGGGCTGCTACCGGGGCAGCGGGCCAGGCTGGGGGGGTGTGGGGTGAGGGGACTGGGGAAGGGGGACAGGACACACCAGGGCACCCCCATAAATGCTTCCCCCCCCCCATCTCAGGCGTCGACTTCAAGATGAAGACCATCGAGGTGGACGGCATTAAGGTGCGGATACAGATCTGGTGAGTGCTGGTGCGAGGCCTGGGGGGGAGGATTTGGGGGTGGGGGGAGTGGGGTGGGTCTGAATCCTGTGACACCTCCCCCCCCACCTTAGCAGGGTGGGGGGCTGAGCCCTGATCAACTCGTACTGTGGGTGGCGGCGCTGACCCATTCTCCCTGGCTGCAGGGACACAGCAGGGCAGGAGCGGTACCAGACCATCACCAAGCAGTACTACCGGCGGGCACAGGTATGAATTGGGGGGGGGGGAAGAGGGATCCCCCCATCTTGGTGCATGGGAGAGGGAAAACTGAGGCACGGGGTGGGGGGTGAGGGGGGGGGCGTAAATGGCTGCCCCCCCTCTTCTCCTGCAGGGCATCTTCCTGGTGTACGACATCAGCAGTGAGCGTTCCTACCAGCACATCGTGAAGTGGGCCAGCGACGTGGATGAGGTGAGGGGTGCAGGGGTCTGGGAGGGTGTCATCGTGCCCCAACCCCCCCCACCAAGGTGTGGGGGGTGTCCCCTCACGCCGCCCCCCCTTCCCCCCCCAGTACGCGCCCGACGGCGTCCAGAAAATCCTTATCGGGAACAAGGCGGACGAGGAGCACAAGAGGCAAGTGGCCAAAGAGCAAGGGCTGCAGGTGAGCGGGGGCTGGCGTGTGCCCCCCTCCCCCGGGAGGGCAGGGTCCCCCCTCCCCTGCACCCCTAGGGTGGCCCAGGCCCGCCCCCCCCCCCGCACCCCCAGCATGTCCAGAGTCCCCCCTGGCCCCCCCTTGCACTCTCCAGGAACCCCAACAACCTTCCTGCAGCCCTGCTTGTGTCCGGGGATGCCCCCCAGCACCCCAAATATCCTCAGAGGCCCCCCTCCCACCCACCCCCCTACTTTTGCAGTCTCCTCTGTAGCCAGGGACCCCAACACCCCCCACAGCCCCCAGTGTGTCCAGTGACAACCCCCCCACAGCCTCCTGCACCCCCCAGTGACTCCAGGCACCCCCCCACAGTGCCTGTGCACCCCCAGGACTGCTCTTAAACCTTTTTGTACCCCCCTGGGGACCCTCATCCCAAACCCTCCCCCCCACCTCCAGCATGGCCAAGGACCCCCCCCAAAACACCCAGTAGCCCCCCCCAGGACCCCTGCACTCCAGTGTCCAGCCCTAGGGGATGCCTTTATGCCAGCCGTGCCCGCCCCCCAGTGCCACCACAGCTGTGCACATCCTGGCAGCGGGGTGGGGGGGGAAAATGGGGGCTGGGGGTGCTGGACCACCCTCCCCCCCCCCCCCCAAAATCACGGTGCTGCCGCCGGCCCCTCACCCTGCAGCTGGCCAGGGAGTACGGGATGGATTTCTACGAGACCAGCGCCTGCAGCAACCTGAACATCAAGGAGGTGCGGGGAGGGGGGACACACAAACACACACACACACACAATTTGGGGGGGGATGGGGGTCGGGGGGGGGGGTCCCCCAGCTCACAGATACGCCCCCCCCCCCCCACCTCCTCTCCCACAGTCCTTCACGCGGCTGACGGAGCTGGTGCTGCAGGCGCATCGCAAGGAGCTGGAGGGGCTGCGGGGCCCCCCCCGCACCCCCACCCTGGCCCGCTTGGATGAGGATGAGCAGCAGCCCCTGGGGAGCGAGGACAACCCCAAAGCCTGCTGGTGTTGAAGCCTGGGGGGGCCGCCCCTTAACCCCCCCCCACCCCCAGGCTGTGTTGGGGGGGGGGGAGGGGAGGGGCACAGCAGGTGCAGGATTGGGGCAGCCCCGATGGGGGGGGGGGTGGGGGGAGGAGGGTGGCAGGAGCCTGGTGGCAACCCAGGACATACACACCCCCCCACCCCGAGGAGGGTGGGGGGACAGGCAGGTGTTATGGGGGTGCCCCCCACCCATCCTGGCACCCACACTCCCCCTCAGTGGGGGGGTGGGGGGGGTGGGGGTGTGTCACAGGCGCTGTGTGCCCAACCCTCCCCCCCTTACCCCCCCCCATTTTACACACACGTGCAATTTGCAGAATAAAGGTGATGTTGGAGGTAGCCAGTGGCTCATATGCTACCTTGGAGGGGTGGGTGTGTGTGTGTGTGCAGGAGGGGGGGACTGTGGGCACGCTGCTGTGCTGCACCCCACGGGAGCCGCCCCCCCCCCCTCCCCCAGCGCGTGGGGCAACGTGCCACAGGCAGAGCCGTGCCGCAGCAACCCGAGCGGTTATCAATAATTGAGGCTGCTCCGGGGCTGCCGGGACGGTGTCCCCTTTCCAGGCTGGGGAGGGGAACGGGTCCGGTGGGGCACCGGTCAAACGGCGTGGTGGGAGGCAACGGGATGGCCGCTGGCACTGGGACCAGTGGGCGCCAGGACTGGGGGGACAGCAGCAGGCACCGGGACGGCGAGCACAGGAAGCCCCAATGCCAAAACAGCACTGGGGAAAAACTGTGGGGCACCCGCTCGCTCTCCCCATTTCCCACCTTGGTGTGAGTCGCCCTGTGCAGCTCCACCTCCCGGAGTCCCGTTATTTCCATCCCAGCCCTCGCGGATGGCCCGTGCAGGGCTGGAGGTGCCAAGCCTCCCCCCCCCCAGCATCCCACACCTCGAGGGTATGGGGAAGAGCAGCCGTGCCACACCATGAATTATTGAGGCAGGTAGGAGCAGCACCTTGGCCCCACACCCTCCCCTGCCTCTTCCTTCCCCCCCCCCCCGGGTGGGTGCCAGCGGGTGGGGACGGCTCCGGTTTCTGCCAAGTCACGGCAGGGCGAAGAGACCTTTGGAACCGGCGCATCACGTGGGGCACCAGGCAGCCCTTAAGGCACCCCGACGGGCGCACGGGGGAAGGCAGACGCTCGCCCGCAGCCATGACCATCCCCATCGCCAAGTCCTTCTACGACCTGAGTGCCACCTCCTTGCTGGGGGAGAAGGTGGACTTCAACGTTTTCCGGGGCCGCGTGGTCCTCATCGAGAACGTGGCGTCCCTCTGAGGCACCACGGTGCGGGATTACACCCAGCTCAACATGCTCCAAACCCGCTATCCCCGCCGGTTGGTCGTGCTGGGCTTCCCCTGCAATCAATTTGGCTACCAGGTAAGTCGCCGACAAGCCGCGGCAGTGCCCAGCCCTGGGTGCGAGGAGAAAAAAGGGGGGAAACATGGCACAACCCGGGCTTTTTCCTTCCCCGCCGCAGGAGAACGGCACCAACGAGGAGATCCTCAACAGCCTGAAGCATGTGCGGCCGGGGGGCGGCTTTGAGCCCAACTTCACCCTCTTCCAAAAGTGCCAGGTGAACGGGCACGACACCCACCCCGTCTTCGCCTACCTGAAAGCTCACTTGCCCGCGCCGGCCGACGAGGCGGCCCACCTGATGGCCGAGCCCCGCTTCCTCACCTGGAGCCCCATTCGACGCTCTGACATCTCCTGGAACTTCGAGAAGTTTTTGGTGGGTCCCGAAGGGGAACCTTTCCGGCGCTACAGCCCCCGCACGCCCACCGCCCAGCTGGAGCCCGATATCCAGCGTCTCCTCAAACTGGCCAAGTAGGGCCGGCTCCGGCATCCCCCTCGCCCCCAGGACAGCCCCAGCTCTCCGCCGGGTGACAGCCCCCTCTGAAAATGCCACGGGGAGGGGGCTCGATGCGGGCAGAAGGCTGGGGCAATCGGGGCGGCGCGGGCTGGCGGCAATAAATGAGCCGGAGGGAGCGTGCCCGCGTCCGTGTGGTTTTGGGGAGGGCTGGGGGGCACACTGCTAGGGATGAGCCGTGGGGTGGGAAGGAGGGAGGCAGCCCCAGGGTGCTGGATCCAGGAACTGGTCGTGCAGGGATAGAGCAGGTGCCAGGCCAGCAGCACCCAGCTCCCCACGGGTGTTGCCGGGGCTGGGTGCCAGCAGTGGCACTCCCACCCCAGGGGAGGGATTTTTGGGAACAGGCATCACCCCCCCCCCCCCCCGCCCGGCTCCCTTCTCTGGCAGGGCTGGGTTACACAGCCCAGGGAAATGGGCCCTGAGGGCAGGGCGGGGAGGTGGGGTGGGACTCCACACAGCTCCCGAGAGACCTAGAACAATTCAGTCACTTCTCAGCAGGGTTTGGGAGAGCGCAGTGAGCAGAGCGGGCTCGGGGATGCGGGGAAGAGCCAAATCTGCTACAGGAGGAGGAATCCCACAGGGTTTTGGGAAGAAACCCCCCCCCATCCCCTCCATTGGGCCCCACCACCCTACCCCAGCGATGGGGAGCGCAGGGGGCTGAAGCCCACCCCCCAAAGCGCTCCCGCCTGCACCACCGAGCTGTAACACATCACATTTATTGCCCCCACACACGTGGGCTCCTGAGGCAGGATGGGACAGGCATCCTTTCGGACCCCTTTTTGGGGTGATGAGATGCTGGACCCCCTTCATGTCTTCAGCACACAGTGGAGGGGCTCAGGCTGTGGTGTTCCACCCCGTCCCCACAGCGGGGATCAGGGCTGCAGGGCTGAGCCACTGCCGGGAGCGCGGGAGCATCCGGCATCAGGCATCCACCACATCCAGGCTGGAGGTTTGGAGAAGAGACACCCATAAGGGTTCCCAGGGACAGCCCGGTGCCGCCGTCCCGTGTGGCAGGGAGTGGGGAGGGAGGTCCTGGGGCACCCAGGGACACGCACCGGGATACAAAGCGGCTTTAGAAGAGCGGGGTCATCTGGCGAGGGTCGTCGGGAAGGATGCTGATGGAGTCCTCCGCCCGGCCGCAGAGCAGGCACAGCATGGTGTACTCCTGCAGTGGGACAGAACAAAGCAGGGGGGGGGGAGCTGCCATAGCCGTGCTTTGCTGCAGCCCCACTCCGGGCACAGCCAGGGAAACCCGAGCCGGTGCCGGCACCCGATCCTCGATTGCAATCAGACCTGGGGGGGATCTCATTTCGTCCCCCAGGACAAGCCTCCACCGCCTCTCCCAAGCCCATTTTCCAGTGTTTAGCTGCTGAATAGGAAATGTGCCAGGGAGGAGGGCTGGGAGAGCCGCTGGCCCCATGCAGGGGCTGTGTGAGAGGCCAGAGGTGAGCTGGGCAACCCACCCTCAAAGCAGGGGCTCCAGGTAGCCCTGAGCACAGGGATGTGGCTCTGAAAACGTCAAGCCCAGCTACAAGGATTGAAGTGGCCTGGCTCCCTCCTGCGGCTGCCAGGGCAGACGGGAATCAGCCAGGCTGGGGTTTGGAAATTTGGAGGTGGAGGATCAGCTCAGGGCTCAGCTTTGGCGGGGGTTTCTGAAGGGGGAGAGGGGCTGTACAAGGAGGGGAAGAGGCGGAGTTTGCCCCCGGGGGGTACCTGGTAGTCATCCACCACACTGAAGGTGTACTCGTGTCGTGCGATCAGGTGGTGGCAGTTCTTGCAGAGGTCTGTGGAGGAGAGGGGATGCGGTTGCTCCCAGCCCTGGCACTGCTAGCCCGGGGGTCTCCCCCCTAAAATCCCCTCAGTCCCTTGGGGACAAGTCCCCATCCTCTCTGCCAGCTCTCATTCCCTGGGGCACTGACCCCCCACCCCCACCCCCTGAGCATCAAACCCCCCAACTCCCCCCTCCACACCCCTAACCACCAGCAGCTCACTGACACCCCCACCCTGTCCCCAAGCCTTAAGATCCCCTCTGGACATCACCTCCCCCGCCCCTGCCCCCCCAGGACCATTAATCACTTCCCCCCTCCAAGTATCAGGCCCCCAAATCCTCCCTCCTCAAATGAACCCTCTCACTGCCCCCCAAATCCTCCCTCCCCAAATTAACCCTCTCACTGCCTCACCCACTCAGACCCCAAATCCTCCCTCCCACAGCCCCCAAACCCTCCCTCCTCAAATTAACCCTCTCACTGCCCCCCAAATCATCCCTCTCACAGGCCCCCCCCACCCACAGCCCCCAAATCCTACCTCCCCAAATGAACCCTCTCACTGCCCCCCAGCCCCCGAATTCTCCCTCCCCAAATGATCCCTCAGTGCCCCCCAAATCCTCCTTCCCCAAATTAACCCCTTCGCTGCCCCCAAATTATCCCTCTCACAGGCCCCCCACATCCTCCCTCCCCAAGTTAACCCTCTAACCCCCCAAATCCTCCCTCCCCAAATTAACCCCCTTACAGGCCCCACACACACACAGCCCCCAAATCCTCCCCCCCCAAACGAACCCTCCCACAGCCCCCCCGCCCCGGGCGCACGGTCGTAGGTGACGATCTCGTCCCCGCCATGCAGGCCGGCGGCCCGATTGCCGAGCAGCACGAAGTCCCGGCGCCCGCACTGCGCGCACCCCACGAAGTTGAGGAGGAAGGAGCCGCCCTCCAGGCAGGTGGTGCCCTAAGGGCGGCAAGGCGGGGCTGGAACTGGAACCGGCACCGGCACCGGCACCGGCCCCCCCGGGCCCGGCGCCCGCGGCCTACCCGCTCCGGGTACTCCGTGCCCACGCACGCCCCGCACATCGCCCCGCCGCCGCCACGCAGATCTCGCGAGGCTTCCGAGGAGAGGCGGGGCTTAGCGGAGGGGGTGTGGTAGTGGTGGTGATAGCCCCGCCTTGTGGGCGGGGATGGGGTAAAATAAATATGGGCGTGGCTTGGTGTGGGGAGGGCGGGGTTTGGGTTGGGGTGGGCGTGGCTTGATCGTGGAGAGTGTGTGGATGTGTGGGGCTTGGGCCAGGGTAGGCGGGGTTTGAGTGTGGAGAGTGTGGGCGTGGGCGGGGCTTGGGTGGGGAAGGCGGTGATTGAGCGTGGAGAGCCTATATATGGGCGGTGCGTGAGCTGAGGGCGTGGCTTGAGCGTGGAGCATGTATAGATGGGCGGGGGCTTGTGTCGGGGAGGGCGTGGCTTGGTCTGGGGGGCGGTTCTTGGGCGTTGGTAATGTTATAGATATGGGCGGGGCTTGGTGTAGAGAGGGCGTGGCTTGAGTGTGGGGCGTGTATGTGTGGGCGGTGCTTGGACTGGGGCGGGCGTGGCTTGGGGTGTGTATTTAGGCAGGACTTGGGGTGGGGTGGGGCTTAGGCTGAGGGGTGGGGCCAGCGGCAGCCCCCTCCGGGGGCAGAGTTAAGGGGAGGTGGGTGCGGGCTGGGGCGGCCCCAGCTTCCCCGGGACCCGTCACCGGCATTGTGGTTCCCCCAGCCCCGGGCTGGGCCTCGGGGGCAGCACCTCGGGCAAGGCGGGGTGGCTGGGATGGGGCTTGGAGCCGGTCCCTGCAGCCCCCCTCAGGGTTAGAGGAGACAGCATGGAGTTGAGGAGGGGCTGGGGGCAAGCAGGGGTACTTATGGGGGGACACCTGGCAGTAACGGGAGGGTACTTAGGACTAGCTGGAGGATCCCCAGGGCTAGTGGGGGGTCACCCAGGTCTGACTGCGAGGGTGCCTGGTGCTAGTGGGGGGTCACCCAGGGCTAGCTGAGAAGGTGCCTGGGGCTAGTGGGGGGTCACCCAGGGCTAGCTGAGAGGGTGCCTGAGGCTAGTGGGGGGGTCACCCAGGGCTAGCTGAGGGTATGCCTGGGAGTAGCTGAGGGACCCCTAGGGCTAGCCAGGAGCATCTGGGGCTAGCCAGGGCTACTCAAGGGGAGCTAGTGGGGGGAGAGGCAGGGCTAGTAGGGGACACCCAAGCCTGGCTGGGGGATGCCCAAGGCTAACTGCGGTGCACCCTGGGCTAGTTGGGGGACGGCTGGCGGCTGGGGGGGGGGGGGGGAGGAGGAGGAGGGGGGGGAGGCAGCCCGAGTTACCGGGAGGGGAAGCACAGGGGCAGCGGGACCGGACGGGCATCCCTGGCCCCCCCGGTGGCAGCGGGTCGCCGGTGCCAGTGGCGGCGGTGGCCGGGGGGGGCCGCTGTGCTGCATTGCGGGGCGGGCGGCCCGTCCCCGCCCGCCTCCGCCCGGCCCTCCCTGGGGGGAGCGGGGCTATCTGGGCCGGGCAGCGCCGCTGGCCCCCGGGCAGGAATGTCCCTGCGCGCCCAGATAATGTTATTTATATCGCAGAGCACGGCGGCTCCGCTTCCCCCGCCCCGCTCCGGTCCCGGGCCCGCCGCCGCCGCTGTTCGTCCGCCCGCCGCCCCGCGCAGGTGAGAACCGCGGTGGCACCGGGATGCGCCGCCTCCGGGGGTGAACTGGGGGAGGGGGACCGGAGGGCAGCGGGAGGAAACGAGGAGGAGGAAGGGGGGCACCGGGACGCGCTGCCCGCCCCGGGGATACCGGGTTTACGGTGCAGCACCGGGTACGGTCCCGGGGGGGGGCTGCGGGCACCAAGCGAAGTTTGGCGGGGGACCCCGGCGAGGTGGGAGACTCATCACCCCTTTCCCCCCCACCTCCGGTGGCGGGAGGCCCGGTGTCACTCCGTGTGTGTGTGTGTGTCCCGTCCCCCCCCCCTCGTCTCCCCGGGGGTTGCTCTCCCCGCGACTGCCGGGAAGGACGGGGCGGGCGAGCGGCGGTGACTTTTTGGGGACACCCTGGGGACACTTTCCCCGGGGGTGACAATCCCCACTGGGGTCCCCCACCGGTCCTGGGGGGTCCTGGAGGGACACGGTGGGCAAGCCAGCTCCGGAGGCTACATGCCCAGGTCTCACTGGGGCTCATCACCCCCCCTCATTTTTAACAACTGGGGAAACTGGAGATACTGGGGAGGGGTTTTTTGGACCATGTTCATCCCAGCGTGGTGGCAGGAGGATGCTCACCGGTGGCCGTTGGGCTGGGGGAACTCTTGCCTGCACCCCAATAAACTGGGGGCCACCCAGGGCTGATTCCCCAGCTCTCCTTTTAGGCGGCTTTTGCCTTTGCAAATCTCCAGCTCCTGGAGTCAGGGGATTGCAGTGCCCTTTGGCTTAATCCAGCGGAGCAATGAGGAGTGTTTGAGGGGGTGGCAAGCAAAGGAGACCCCCGGCAACCCCGGTGAGTGCCAGCACAGCTCCCCAAGGAGTATTTTGCAGTTATAATGTGTTTTTTAGGGCCCCGGCTGGTGATTTTTTGGTAAGCGAGGAGTTGCAGGGGGGCAGCTCCTAAGAAGGGAGTGGGGCTTGGCCCACGCCGTGCACAGGGGAGGCCTATTTATAGCCAAAAATGTCTGTGGAGTGTCAGCACGTGTGCGTGTCGCCGGCTTGGTGCGCTGGTGGTTTAGGTGACATGGGACAGTCCTGGCATGGCTGGCATCCGCACTGGGGAAACCCAAACCTTCGCCCCCCGGGTGAGAATGGGGAGCCGTGGCTGGAGCGGGGCTTTGCCGGCCGGAGGAGCTGTGCCGTGCCCAACCACCCCGTGCTGCACTGAGCGGGGCCATCTGCTCCTGGCCGTGTGCCTGGGAGGCAGGCGGCTCTTGGGGGGGGGCTCTGGAGGTGTCCCCCCACCTCCTGCCCCCCCTTTCTACCAGGACTGGGAGCGTGGCTGACTGCCGGCTTGGTGGAGATGCAAAAATAAAAGTGTTAATTAGCAAAGCGAAGCAGCCGGGGCGACACAGGGTGCCCCAGGAACCCGCCGGGCTGCGGGCGGTGGTGACGGGGTGGTTCTTTTGGGGTGTTTTGGGGGGACCCCGATGAGCTCTCGTGCACTGGCCGCCGGCATTTCGGCAGCGCAAGGGCTGCGCCGGGGAAAGGGGCTGCGGTGTGGCAGGCACCAAACCGCTGCTCGGGGCGCAGGGGGGACGTCACCTGGTCCCGGCGGGGGGACCTCGGCGGCGGCACGGTGCCAGCCCCTCGCCGGGAAGTGCTGATTCACGGCACTGAGCCGCTGGCCGGGGAAAAAAAGATGCTGCCCTGGCCCCCGCCGCAGGATGCTCGGGGCAGGGCTAGCACCCCGGTGCTCCTGGCTTTCCTCCAGCTGAGTGGGTGCAACGGCAGCCCCGGGGCTGTGGGTGCTGATGGGTGCTGGTGGCAGCGTGGCTCTGCCAAACTGGGCTGTTTGTAAGGTGCCGGTGAGACAGAGGGAGATTCAAAGGGTTGGCGAGCATCCACGCTCTAAATGCACGCTGGCGGCTCCCTCGGGCCCCGCTGGGGCTCCCTTCGATCTCTTCCTCCTCCTCCTCCTTCTCGGATGCTGGCGGCTGTGGCCCTGCTGTGGTGGTGGTAGGGGGGGTCTCCTACCGGGCCGTGGCATGCCGCAGAGACCCAACACAACTCAGCACACCCGGCACGTTCCCTGCGCCCAGGCGGGCCGGCTGCAGCTCCTGCCATGTCAGGGTCCCTGAATTTGGGCTTCCCCAGTGGGGTTTTTCTGCTGCAGGACAGGAGGGTGAGCCCGGTGGCACAGCACGGAGGGCTGCGGGCCCCACATGCGCTCGCGTGGCCTCTCACACTCCCATGTGCCTTCTCGCGTGTGCTGGCATGCATTTGCATGTCCTTGCTTGTGTGTGCGTGCCCTGGCATGCTTCTACATGTTTTTGCATGCTCCTACAGAGCCTTGCTCACATGTGCATGTTCTGGCATGTCCTTGCTCACACGTGCACACTCCTACATGTCCTAGCTCGCGTGTGCACGCTCTTGCATGCTCTGGCACCTCCTTGCTCACATGTGCATCTTCTGGCATGCTCTTACACATCCTTGCTCACACATACACTTTCTGGCACGCTCCTGCATGGCCTTGCTCACCTGTGCACGCTCTAGCACACCTCTACATGTTCTCACGTGCTCTTACATGTCCTTGCTCACCTGTGCATGCTCTGGCATACCTCTACATCTTCTTGCACGGTCCTACATGTCCTTGCTCACATGTGCACGCTCTGGCACACTTCTACATGTTCTCACGTGCTTTTACATGTCCTTGTTTACATGTGCACGCTCTGGCAGGCTCTTGCATGCCCTTGCTCACACGTGCATGCTTTTACACACTCCTCCGTGGCTTTGCTCGCGCATGCATGCTCTGGCACTCTCCTACTCGGCCTCACTCACACATGTGTGCTTTTACACACTCCTTCATGTCCTTGCACACTCCTGCATGCAGGCCAGCTCCCGAGCCACGGCCCTGCCTGCGCAGCCGCGATTAGGGTGCACAGCCAGGGCCCGGCCCAGCCCTGCCAAGCCCCGATAAAACTCCCCTGCCTGCCGACTGTTGGGGGGTCCCTGGGGGGGGCCCCAGGCTGTCACAGCTCCTGGGGACACGAGGGCTTTAGGGGTGCCTGGGGTTTCCCCCAGCTGCGCTGTGCACCCGAGGGCTCCCGGCAGCTCTGGGGGTGCCGGGGGGTGGGGGGCCCAGCCTGGCTTCCCACACCCCTCAGGGGCCCCCCAGCAGCCTCCTCCCCCCTCCCCGCCCTGCTCCAGCACAGCCCCGACAGCTGCTCGCTGGCATTTTTAGATACCAGCCATGTCCTATCTGTGTCTCAAATGTCCCCGGAGGCAAGTGCCCCCCCCCTCCAGCAGCTGTCACCCGCTTTTTGCCACGGGTGCTGGCGAAGCCTCTTCACGGCGCAGGCGTTGGGGTAGCTGCTCACCCAAGGGTTGGGGGGACGCCCCTGGGGACCCAGGCTGGAATGCTGGGCGGGGAAGCACGGCTGTAATTAGCTATTGGCACGGGGTCCGTGCCAGCAGGGCGAGCCCCTGGCTGTCCAGCACCCAGGTGCCCCCCAACACCTGGGTGGGGGCGAGGTTAAATCCCTCTGAGCAGTTTAACCGGCGGCTTTGAGCCACCAATCCCCACCCGCGGGAGGGCCGGCGAGGTGCCACGGCGATGCCGAAGCCCATGGCCCCCCGCTCTTCTCCCAGGGGCCTTCTGCCGGTAGCCAACGGCCACCCGGCCGGGGGACACCGGGACCATGACCTCGGCAAACGACTACGAGCAGTTGGAGCTGCAGCAGCAGTACAGTCGCATCAACGTCCGCTGGGACGCCTCTGACGATGAATTGGACAACGACAACAGCTCGGCGCGCCTCTTTGAGCGCTCCCGCATCAAAGCCTTGGCAGGTCAGGGATGGGTCTCGGGTCCCTTCGCTCCTCTCGGGTTGTCCTTGTCGCCAGTGCCACCGTGCCCACTCTCGTTGCAGACGAGCGGGAGGCCGTGCAGAAGAAGACCTTCACCAAGTGGGTGAACTCGCACTTGGCTCGCGTCACTTGTCGCATCTCGGACCTCTACATGGACCTTCGGGATGGGCGGGTGCTCATCAAGCTGCTGGAGGTGCTGTCAGGAGAGCTTCTGGTAGGACTCCCATCCCACGACATGCCATCCCATCCCATGCCCCACCAGCTCCGGTGCTCCACCAAGACCTTGGAGTTGAGCAAAGCTCCACCAGAGTTGGGGTGCTGTCCCCAGGCAGGGGTGGGGGTGCCTGGCATGGAAGGGGAGGGTGCTGAGTGCTCTTGTACCCCAGCCCAAGCCCACCAAGGGCCGGATGCGGATCCACTGCTTGGAGAATGTGGACAAGGCACTGCAGTTCCTGAAGGAGCAGAGGGTGCACCTGGAGAACATGGGCTCCCACGACATTGTGGATGGCAACCACCGCCTTGTCCTTGGCCTCATCTGGACCATCATCCTCCGCTTCCAGGTGGGGCTGGGTGGGGTGGGGGGGAACCCCTCAGCTCAGCACCCTGTGGTTCATAGCCGAGCGGGAGCCCTCCTCTGTGGGTGTCCCCTTCCAACCCTGGGATGTTCTTCTGCCCCCAGATCCAGGACATCATCGTGCAGACACAGGAGGGTCAAGAGACGCGCTCTGCCAGGGATGCTCTACTGCTCTGGTGCCAGATGAAGACAGCGGGGTAGGTGGAGGGACCCACAGCGCACCACGGTGGGGACTGGGGGTGCCCGGAGGGTGACGGTGATGCCCTGTCCCCATCGCAGGTACCCCCATGTGAACGTTACCAACTTCACCTCAAGCTGGAAGGACGGGCTGGCCTTCAATGCCCTCATCCACAAGCACAGGTAGGCAGCACGGTGGTGGGTACCAGGACTTGCTGGGGCAGTGGTGGCACCAGGGGATGTCCCATGGGGTCATCACCACCATCCTGTGCCCCAGGCCTGAGCTGGTTGACTTCCAAAACCTGACCAAATCCAACGCCCGACACAACCTGGAGCACGCGTTCAGTGTGGCGGAGCGGCACCTGGGCATCACTCCGCTCCTCGACCCCGAAGGTGAGGTTGACACCACCAACCTTCCTGCCTCAGTTTCCCCATTACACCTTGGGACACTCCCAAGTCCCATGGAGGGACAGAGAGGTTTCCACTCTGTGGAAGGGGGGTCTAGGTGGGTCCATGGGGGGACCTCATGAGGCCGTGTTGGCCCATTGCTATTGGGGTGATGCAGAGGCTGGGTCAGGACTGATGCCTCTCGCTCACGCCGGGTAGATGTGTTCACGGAGAACCCCGACGAGAAGTCCATCATCACCTACGTGGTGGCTTTCTACCACTACTTCTCCAAGATGAAGGTGCTGGAGGTGGAGGGCAGGCGTCTGGGCAAGGTAGGAGATGGTGTTGAGGTTGAGGGGAGGGTGGGTTCTGTTGGGGTGCCAGCGCCCCGTGCTCACCACCAGCCCCGCCACAGGTCATTGAGCATGCCAAGGAGACAGAGAGAATGATCGAGGGCTACGGGGGGTTGGCCTCCGACCTGCTCACCTGGATCGAGCAGACCATCGCCTCCCTCAACAGCCGCAGCTTCGCCAATTCACTGGCCGGGGTGCAGCACCAGCTACAATCCTTCAGCACCTACCGCACCGTGGAGAAGCCCCCCAAGTAAGCTCCCCTTGAGCTCCGCCGTGGCTGCGCAGGTGGTGGTTGAGCACCCATGGGTGCCCCACGCTCAGCTCTGTCTCTGGGGCAGGTTTCAGGAGAAGGGTAACCTGGAGGTGCTGCTCTTCACCATCCAGTCGCGGATGCGAGCCAACAACCAGCGCGTCTACACCCCGCATGAAGGGCGCTTGGTCTCCGATATCAACCGGGTACGGGGCCCATCCCAGCGGCCTGGCCGTGTGCCGTGCCGTTCTGTGTCACGGGGACAGGCGGCTGCTCCCGTGGCACCCTCCAACCGGGGGGGCAGCTCTTCCCACTGGTATCCCCAGGGAATTTGCTCCTCAGGCTGTCCCGGGGTAGGACAGGGATGGCCCGGCGCAAGTTGGGGTCCATCTCCTGGGGGCAGTTCAGGTCCTGGGGCAGTTCAGGACTATCCTGGGATGGGTCATAGGGCAGTTGGGGCCCATCTCCTGGGGACAGTTGGGGTCCATCCCAGAGCAGTTCAGGTCCTGGGGCAGTTCAGAACTATTCTGGGATGGGTCGAAAGTCAGTTGGGGTCCATCCCTTGGGGGGAAGTTGGGGTCCATCCCTTGGGGGCAGTTGGGGTCCATCCTGGGGCAGGTCAGGTCCATCCTAGGGGAGGTTGTGTTCCTCCAACCATTCTCTCCCACCCGTGGGTCACGTTGGGGTTCACCACCAGAACAAGACACGGGGTGGGGTGGGGATGACATGGGACACGGGTGCCACCCCCGTCTGGCGCCACCTTCCCCCAGGCCTGGGAGCAGCTGGAGAAGGCAGAGCATGAGCGGGAGCTGGCGCTGCGCACCGAGCTCATCCGGCAGGAGAAGCTGGAGCAGCTGGCCCGGCGCTTCGACCGCAAAGCAGCCATGCGGGAGGCCTGGCTGAGTGAGAACCAACGCTTGGTGGCCCAGGTGAGGCCAGGGACACCCACCCCAGGGACAGGGACGCCCTGCCGGAGCCTCACCGTGGGCTTTGTGCTGGGGCAGGACAACTTCGGCCAAGACTTGCCAGCGGTGGAGGCGGCCAAAAAGAAGCACGAGGCCATTGAGACAGACACGGCCGCCTACAAGGAGCGGGTGCAGGCCATCGAGGCAGTGGCGAAGGAGCTGGAGGTGGAGGGTTACCATGATATCCAGCGCATCAACGGGCGCAAGGCCAACATCCTGCGGCTCTGGGAGCAGCTCCTGGAGCTGCTGGCCGCCCGGCGCCAGCGCCTGGAGATGAACCTCATCCTGCAGCATCTCTTCCAGGAGATGCTCCATAGCATTGACTGGATGGATGAGGTCAAGGTGAGCCACAGGTCTTGGGTGCCGCCGGGTGTTGGTGGGACCCCCCCCGGGGGAGGCAGACGTGGTGCTGGCAACGGCTTTGCGGGGAGCAGTGGGTGCCGTCTGCCGGGGGCCGATGGCTGGGGCTCTCCCGCAGGTGCAACTGGCATCACCCGAATCCGGGAAGCACCTTCTGGAGGCGGAGGAACTGCTGCAGACCCACCGGCTGCTGGAGGGCGACATGGCCCTGCAGGCAGAGAAGACACGAGCCATCAGCGCCGCTGCCCTCCGCTTCGCCGACGCCGAGGGTGGGTGTGACAGGATGCCCTCAGTCCCCGGTTGGGGGAAGCCAGGACGCCCTGATGATGGCCACCCATCCCTCTCCCTGACCAGGTTACCGTCCCTGCGACCCCAAAATCATCCGGGACCGTGTGAGCCACCTGGAGCTGTGCCGGCGGGAGCTGCAGGCACTGGCAGCCCGGAGGAGAGCCTTGTTGGAGCAGTCGCGGTCCCTTTGGACCTGCCTGTGGGAACTGGACGAGGCGGAGGGTTGGATCAAGGAGCAGGAGCAGCTCTACTCCTCCCTGGATTTTGGGAAGGACCTGCCGGGCGTGCTGCTGCTCCAACGCCGGCACGCCGCCTTCGAGGCCGAGCTGCGGAGCCGGGGCGAGCGGCTGGAGCGGGCACTGGCGGCGGGCGAGGGGCTGGCGGCGGCGGGGCAGGCGGGCGGCCGGCTGCGGGAGCGGGGAGCGGCGGTGCGGGGGCTGTGGGCGCAGCTGGAGGAGCTGGCGGCTTTCCGCCGGCGGGGCTTGCGGGAGGCCGAGGGCTTCTTCCAGTTCCAGGCAGAGGCAGAGGAGCTGGCAGAGGGGCTGCAGGACGCCCGGCGACGGGCAGGCGCCGAAGAGCTGGGTCAGGATGAATCCCGCACCCGGGTCTTGCTGCGGCAACACCAGGAGCTGCTGGAGGAGGTGGCGGCTGCCCGGGAGCAGTTGGATGGGCTGGCCCGGCAAGCTGAGGGCTTCCCCCCGGAGCTGCGGGCTGGCCCCGAGGCGCAGAGCCGGCTGGAAGCCCTGCGGGAGCTGCACACTGAGGTGGCCGCCCTGGCCGAGCGGCGGGGCCGCCAGCTGCAGGACGCCCTTGACCTCTACACTGTTTTTGGGGAGAGCGATGCTTGCCACCTCTGGATGGGGGCCAAGGAGACCTGGCTGGGGCAGCCAGAGGTCCCCGAGGCACTGGAGGACCTGGATGTGGCACAGCACAGGTAAGGTGCTCACGCGGCAGCGGCGCTGCCGTGCCGTGTCCCAAGGTGTAGCCTGTTCTCAGCCCGACTGTCCCCGCAGGCTGGAAGGGTTGGCGCAGGAGATGGCCACCGTGGCTTCCCAGATCGCCGCTGTCAACCAAGCAGCTGACGGGCTGCTGGCCAGCGGGCACCCCCGCAGCCCCCAGGTCCGGCAGTGCCAGGAGCAGCTCAACAAGAGGTACGGCGGCGGGTGACGCCAGGGTGAGTGGGTGGCAGTGGGGCTGGGTCTCCGTCCCCCAGTGTCACCTGCCTCTGCCCCACAGGTGGGACCGGTTTGGGGAACTGGTGTCTGAGCGTCGCCAGGCGGTGGGCTCGGCACTGCGTCTCCTCAACTACCGTCTGGAGTGCGAGGAGACCCGGCAGTGGCTGTGGAGCAAAGCCCGGGCGGTCGAGGCCACCGCCGAGCTCGGCCGGGACTTGGCTGGAGTCCTGGCCACCCAACGCAAGCTCTACGGCATCGAGCGGGAGCTGGCCATCGCCGAGGACCGCCTGGCTGCGCTTCGCTCCCAAGCTGAGCTGCTGGCCAAGGAACGGCCCGAGGTGGCCAGCGAGGTGGCTGAACGGCTAGCGGCAGCGGTGGCCGCCTGGGAGGAGCTGCAGGAAGCCCTGGCGCAGCGGGCAGCCTCTTTGGGGGAAGCCGGGCAGCTCCGACGTTTCCTCCAGGACCTGGATGATTTCCAGGCTTGGCTTTTCGGGGCTCAGAAAGCCGTGGCGGCCACGGACGAGGTGCCGGCCTCTTTGGCGGAGGCAGAGGAGCTGCTGCGGCAGCACGAGGCAGCCCAGCGGGACGCAGAGGAACACGCAGCTGCTTTTGCCGCCTTGACAGAGGCAGGGGAGCAGGTTTTGGGGGAGCAGGAGGACCCCCAGTACGAGGGGCTGCGGCAGCGTCTGCGCGGCGTGGAAGTTGGCTGGGCAGCCCTGGGGAGGATGGCAGAGGCCCGGCACCACTTCCTCACCCAGTGCCACGGCTTCCAGGAGCTCATCCGTGACACCAAGCAAGCGGAGATCCTTCTCGCCAACCAGGTGGGTGCTCCAGGAGGGTCCCGGGGAATTGTCCCCGGCTTATGGACACCCCAAAAATGCGCTGAACCCCCCCACCATGCCTCCCCAGGAGTACACGCTGGCGCACCTGGAGCTTCCCACCACACTGGAGGGTTCGGCCACTGCCCTGCGCCGCTTCCAGGACTTCCACGCCGGCGTGGAGAGCAGCACCGAGAAGGTCCCTGAGGTGGTGGCCACCGGCACCAAGCTGGTGGCCGAGGGGAACATCTTTGCCGAGAAGATTGCCGAGAAGTGCCAGGCCCTCCAGGAGCGGTGAGTCCGGCGAGGGGCCAGCGGGTGGGCAGCATGTGGGCAGCAGGGCTAATGGTGCCCATCTCTGGTCGCCCTGCCAGGCACGGGGCCGTCGTGGCCAAGGCAGAGGAGGCGGCGGGTTTGCTGCAGGACAACCATGAGCTTCAGACTTTCCTGCAAAACTGCCGGGAGGTAGGGATGTGAAGATGATGAGGCTTGGAGGGTCCCCACTAGCCAAGCCCTCACCCCCGTTGTTCTGCAGCTTGACGCTTGGATGGAGGAGAAGATGCTGATGGCACAGGATGTCTCCTACGGTGAAGGCCGCGGCCTCCACGGCAAGTGGCAGAAGCACCAGGCGTTCATGGCCGAGCTGGCACCCAACCAGGGCTGGTTGAAGAAGATTGAGACGGTGGGTGCTGGCACTGGGATGCCTGGAGGTCTCCGTGCCGGCACGGAGCCACGCTGAGGCGGCTGCCAACCTCTTCGGTGTGTCGCCGGCAGGAAGGGAAGGAGCTGGCGAGCCGCAAGCCGCGGTACGGTGAGGTGGTGGTGCGGCGGCTGGACGAGCTGCGTGGGCGCTGGGATGGGCTGTGCGGTGCCGCTGAGGAGAAAGGCCGGCGGCTCTTCGAGGCCAACCGCTCGGCGCTGTACGCCCAGAGCTGCGGGGAGCTGGAGAGCTGGCTGGGGCAGGCAGAGGAGGAGCTGCGTGCCGCCGAGCACGCCAAGGACCTCACCGCCACCAACCTGCTGCTGAAGAGGCTGACGGTGGGTGGTGGCATGGCCAGACGAGCGGCTGGGGAGGCCAAAGGGTGCTGGCACCTCGCCCTTCCCTTTACGCTGCCCTCCCTGTTTCGAGGTGGAGGGTTCTGCCCCCCAAACCGGGCTGGCCGGTGCCTTGGGGATCCCCAGCCTGGCTCACTCACCCGGCTTTGCCCCACCAGAGGTTGGAAGAGCAAGTGCGAGCGCGGATGAAGGAGCTGGAGGAGCTGGGATGGCAGGGCCTCCCCACTGCCGGGGATGTGCCGGATGCTACCGGGCACGAGCAGAGGCTCCAGCAGCGGTTCCTCGATTTGCTGGAGCCGCTGGAGAGGAAGAGGAAGGAGCTGGAGAGCGCCAAGGCCATGTACCAGCTTGGGCGGGATCTGGAGGATGAGACGGTGAGCATCGCCGCCGTGGCAGGGTCTGGCAGGGAGTGGGGGGGGCACCCCTGGGTGCCGCGCGGGTCTCAGTGGGTGCTCTCACCCGCAGCTGTGGGTGCGGGAGCGGCTGCCCCTGGTGACATCAACAGAGCACGGCACCGACCTCCCGAGCGTGCAGCGCCTGACCAAGAGGAACGAGGTGAGCCCGGGTGCGGCGGTGGCACCCACCACCCCGGCCGGTTCCCTTTGGGGCCACCCCAGCCCCTGGGTGAGCCCCTCCGTGAGCACCCACCCCGCCGACAGACGCTGCAGAAGGAACTGGCGGGCCATGCCCCCCGCCTGGCCGAGGTGCTGAGCCGGGGCGAGGCGGCAGCGAGCGGCCACCAGCCCAGCCCAGAGCTGGAGGAGCGGGCGCGGGAGCTGCGGGAGCTGTGGGAGATGCTGCGGGTCGAGGCGGCCGCCCGGCACCGGCGCCTGCGGGAAGCTGGGGATGCCCAGCAGTATTACCGGGATGCCGGAGAGGCCGAGGCTTGGGTCAGCGAGCAGGAGCTATTCATGGGAGCTGAGGAGAAGCCGAAGGTGAGGGGTGACTCCGCTACTCTAACACACTGCCCACCCCATGCCATGTTGAGTCATTACATGCCATGGCATTATATGCCATTCCCTGCTGTGCCGTGCCACGCCATGCCATCCATGCCATCCTAGGTCATGCCATTACATGCCATGCCATCCATGCTGCCCTAGGCCATGCCATTACATGTCATGCCATGCCGTCCTAGGTCATGCCATTCCATGCCATGCCATCCATGCTGCCCTAGGCCATGCCATTACATATCATGCCATGCTTTGTCATTACATGACACACTGTGCCGTTACAGGCCATCCATCCCATGCCATGCGGTGCTCTGCCATCTCATGCCATGCTGTTACATGCCAACCTGGGGCATGTCGTTCTGTGCTATAACATGCTGCCCACCCCATGCCATGCTGAGTCATTACATACCATCCCATGCTGTGCCATGCCATGCCATCCATGCCATGATGTGCCGGTGCATGCCATGCCATCCATGCTGCCCTAGGCCATGCCATTACATGTCATGCCATCCATGATGTTATGGGTCATGCCATGCCATGCTTTGCCATTACAAGGCACGCTGTGCCATTACAGGCCACCTTGTGCCACACCATGCTCGGCCATGGCAATTGACCCCGTGCTATGCCATTACGTGCCATCCCCTCCTGCGCCACAACACGCCGTGCCGCACTCCACCGAGCTCACCGTTGCTCCCAGCTGTGTGTGGTGGAGGCAGGACATGCCCATGGGGTGGGCGCCGGGGCTGGACCCCACTCCCTGTCCCCCAGCCATGCTGGGTGCTGATGGGTGCTGGTGTCTGCCGTGCCACAGGATGAGGAGAGCGGCTTGGTGATGCTGAAGAGACACGTCCGGCAGCAGCGGTCCATCGAGGATTATGGCCAAACCATCAAGGAGTTGGCAGGGAGGGCTCAGCAGCTGCTCTCCACTGGCCACCCTGAGGGGTAGGTGCCACCAACACGTGTCCCTTGTCCCACGGGGTGGCCCCGTGCCACCAGCACCGCGGTGGCTGGGCGGTTTGGCTGGAGCTCCGGTGACATTGGTTGCCCCAGCTGGGTGGTGGTGGCAGAGGGATGCGGGGAGCGCAGAGTAGGTTCCTCCCCCCGCTCTGCCCCAGTTGAGTGGGTCGGGGGCATTTTTTCCCGGGTGAGAACTGGGGTGTCTGTGTGCCGGGGGCCGCGCAGGGAGCAGATCATCCGGCTGCAGGGCCAAGTGGACAAGCACTACGCGGGGCTGAAGGAGGCAGCCGAGGAGCGTCGCCGGCGCCTGGAGAACATGTCCCACCTCTTCCAGCTGAAGCGGGAGGTGGAAGACCTGGAGCAGTGGATCGCCGAACGCGATGTGGCCGCCTCCTCCCAGGAGATGGGGCAGGACCTGGACCACGTCACGGTGAGGATGCCAGGGCGGGCGTGGCAGTGCCGGTGTGTGGTTTTGGAGGGAGAAAACTTGACTTTTCTCTCCCCACTTCCCCACCCTGTGCAGCTCCTGCGGGAGAAGTTTCGGGAGTTTGCGCGGGAGACGGGCAGCGTGGGGCAGGAGCGCGTGGACCGGGTGAACCTGACCATCGAGGACCTCATCGACGCGGGGCACGCAGAGGCGGCCACCATGGCAGAGTGGAAGGACGGGTTGAACGAGAGCTGGGCCGATCTGCTGGAGCTGATCGACACCCGCATGCAGCTCCTCGCCGCCTCCTACGACCTGCACAAGTACTTCTACGACGGCGCCGAGCTGCTGGCCCTCATCGCCGACCGGCGCCAGGAGCTGCCCCAGGACCTGGGCGAGGACGCCGGCACGGTGGAGGCTTTTCACCGCATGCACAGCGCCTTCGAACGGGACCTCCAGCTGCTAGAAACGCAGGTAAGGCTGCACCCCAAAACCGGCGGGGATGCCTAGCATTGCCGCCGCCAGCATTTGGCATCCCTGCTCTCTCCGGCTTCGCCGGGTAGGTGCAGCAATTTCGGGAGACGGCGGCTCGCCTGCAAACCGCCTACGCCGGGGAGAAGGCAGCCGGCATCCAGGAGCAGGAGCAAGAGGTGGTCCAAGCCCTGCGGGCGCTGCTGGAAGCGTGCAGCGGGCGCCGGGCCCGGCTGGTGGACATGGCCGACAAGCATCGTTTCTTCAGCACGGCACGGGATCTCCTCTCCTGGATGGAGAGCACCGTCCGGCAGATCGAGACGCAGGAGAAACCCAGGTATGGCTGAGCCTGGCGCTCTTTGCCGAGACCTGGCGCTGACGCCGTCACCGATGCCATCACCAACGCCGGCACCTCTCTGTCTCCAGGGATGTCTCCTCAGTGGAGCTGCTCATGAAGTACCACCAGAGCATCAGGGCTGAGGTGGACGCCCGGAGCAAGAGCTTCACCAGTTGCATCGAGCTGGGCAAGAAGCTGCTGCAGCGTAAGCACCAAGATTCGCCTGAGGTAAGGGCAGCCGGGGCTGAGAGTTGGTGGGGACAATGCCACTGGGGCCACCCCATGACGCCGTCCCCTTCACAGATCAAGGCGAAGCTGATGGAGCTGGTGGAGAAGAGGAAAGCCATGCTGGAGACGTGGGAGCAGCGCTGGGACCGGCTGCGGCTGCGTGAGTGTGCCGGCAGTGCCAGGGACGACCACGGCTGGGCTGGGGGGGTGGGTGGGTTCGTGGTGGCAGGGGGCTGAGCACTGCCCGGCCCTGCCCGCAGTGCTCGAGGTGTGCCAGTTCTCCCGGGACGCCTCGGTGGCCGAGTCATGGCTCGTGGCGCAGGAGCCTTACCTGGCCAGCAGCGACTACGGCCAGACGGTGGACGCGGTGGAGAAGCTGCTGAAGCGTCACGAGGCTTTCGAGAAGTCCTCGGCCACCTGGGAGGAGCGCATCGCCGCCCTGAGGAAGCTGACAACGGTGAGGAAGGCTCGGGATGGGGGCACAGCTGGTCCCAGCTCACTTCTGCCTACCCTGCCTCAGTTTCCCCACCCCACATCCTCACCAGCCCCTAACTCCTTCACTCCCTTCCCTGGCAGCTGGAGCTCCTGGGCGGGCGGACGCTGCGTGAGGGTCTGGCGCGGGATGGGGTGACACACCCCGAGGCTCCTGACTACCGCCTGGATCTGGACGGGGAGCTGGAGGCAGGGTAAGAGTCACCAGCACCGTCCCCAGGAGGCAGGGGCAGCCCGCAGTGCCCACCTGGCACATGGGCATCGACTCCAGCATCCCTCTTCTCAAAGCATGGGGTTTTGTTTGTTTTTTTTTTTTTTTTGTAATGTGCCATTTCGGAGCGGTAAATCGCTGCAGGTGAAGGGAAGAGGCGATGGTCAAGCTCCATCGTGTTGGGGCTTTCATCCCTGGGAGGTGGGGACAGGGGAGCAGCAGCCAGCCCCAGGTCCCTGCACGAACACGGCTGCATTTCCCCAGTGAGGCGGCTGGGATGGGGATTTTAGGGGGACTGCGCTCCTCCGGGGATGCTGAGCAGGCTGCCTCCCTGCCGCAGGTCCGAGGAGGAGGAGGAGGAAAAGAGGAAGGGCACAAGCACGCGGGACGCCTCTCTGCCCGCTGCCGACAGACCAGAGCCGGTCAGTTCTCGAGTTTAGCTTTCTCCTTTCCCAGTGACCAAAAAAAAAAAAAAGTGTCCCCACGTGTCCCACAGACTCCTGGCAGACCCCGTGGACTCGGCCGTGGCCATGACGTGCTGACGGCTCCCTGCAACCCCAGCCTTTGCCTTGTTCCTTGCCTTGAGTTGAATAAATGCTAAATGACCCCAAAAAGGCCAGGCGGGCATGTGGGTGATGCACTTTCCCCTTCAGCCCGGTGACTGGGGGGTCCCTGGGGTGGCTCAGGCCCCCCCCTTGCTCCCCGTGGCCGGGCTTGGACCGACTGGCAGAGGCTGGCACCTGTGGGTGCTGCGTGTCTCCGGGATTGGGGCAGGAGCCAGAGCTGGAGCATCTATCCCAGGGTGGGCTGATCTGGGCCACCATCCTCCACTGTTGGCAAGCGTGTATCCCAGGAAAAACCCCCGGGGCCACCACCTGACCTGTGGCACCGGAGCAACCAGCCCTGGAAGGGGACATCGGGCAGAGCTGCCCATGGACACACAACAACCAGAGACACACAACAAGGGTGCTCCTGGCTGGCCCCTGGGGCGTCGTCATCCCTTGGGCATTGTCACCCCGTGGGGGTGTCACCCACCCTGTGAGGCATCGTCACCCCAAGAAGCATCGGCGCTGTGTGGGGCATCAGCACCCTGCAAGGCATCGTCACCCTACAAGGCATCAGCACCCTGTGAGGTATTGTCACCCCACAGGGCATTGCCACCCCGTGTGCCAGCCACCTCGCGCTCGCTGCCACCCTCTCTGCTCCTCCTGCCTGCTCAGGGACAGGATTGCTTTCTGATTTCTCTGCCTGCTTGGGGACAGGAACCCCTTCTGCCTCTTCTGCCTCCTTGGGGACATGGGCATCTTCTGCCTCCTTGGGGACAAGATCACTTTTGCCTGCCTGGAGCCTGGATCCCTGAGTGCCTACTGAGGGACTAAATTATTTCTGCCTGCTTGGGGACACTGGCATCTTCTAGCTCCTTGGGGATAAAGGTCCCTCTCTGCCTGCTTGGGGACACGAGCATCTTCTGCCTCTTTGGGGACAAGACCCACCTCTGCCTGCTTGGGGACACGCATGTTTTCTGCCTCCTCGGGGACAAAGGTCCCTCTCTGCCTGCTTGGGGACACGGGCATCTGCTGCCTCCTTGGGGACAAGATCACTTCCACTTTCCTGGAGACTGGATCCCTGAGTGCCTACTGAGGGACAAGATCATTTCTGCCAGCTTGGGAACATGAGCATCTTCTGCCTCCTCGGGGACAAAAATCTTCCTCTGCCTGCTTGGGGCCACGGCCACATTTACCTGCTTGGGGACAGGAACCCCCTCTACTTGGGGACAAGACTACTGCCTGCCTGCTTGGGGCCAGGGTCACCTCCTGCCTGCCAGGGACAGCATCCCTCCTCCTGTCCCTCTTGGCAGGACACACAGCAGGACCTCTGTGTGCTCCCTGGGGAGCCAGCAGCCACGGCTGTGCGGGGCTGGGGCCGGCCCTGAGTGCAGGAGGAGGGGACAGGCACCCCAAGATCCCTTTCTATGGTCCCCAGTTCCTGCCCCTGGATGGGCACCACAGCCCCCAACTGGACCTCGTCTGTGCACCAGCATTCCCCCACGTCACCTGGGCACGGGACAACACCCCGGGTGGCTCCCAGGGCTGCCTGGCTCAGCTCAATCCCCTCACCCCAAAATCTGTGGGGGGCCCTGGCACCGTGCTGAGCACAGGGTGTGGGTCTCAGGGCTGAACTGCATCCCAGCCACTTGCTGGGGTCCTCCCAGTGCCACCAGTTCCTGTGTACCGGAGCTGGCGGGGTCACTGGCACTGCGAGAGCTGGCACCCCCTGGATTGGGGACCGTGAGCCCCCCGTTGGGGACAGGGAGGGGACCTCAGGATGTGGCTTTTGGTGACACCGCGGTGTAACACGGCTGTTGCTTTGCGGCAGCTGGCGCGGATGACGAGCGACGAGGAGCTGGCGTCACCGAACACCCGGCCACCGCGGGAGGAACCAGAGGAGCCGGCCACGCTGCCGGCCCGCTCCTGCAGCGTCCAGCTGGAGGGCTACCTCGGCCGCAAGCACGACCTGGAAGCGGCCACCAAACGGGCATCCAACCGGTAGGTGCGGTGCCGGGGCCGGTGCCAGGGTGGCACGGGCACGCACCGGGCTGACGCGGCGGTGTGGCGGCAGGTCGTGGAGCACGCGGTACTGCGTGCTGCGGGGCGGCCAGCTCGCCTTCTTCAAGGATGCCAAAAGCCGGGCGCTGGGGTTGCCCTGTCACGGTGAGGAGCCCCTGGGGCTGCAGGACGCCCTCTGCGAGGTGGCCGCCGGCTACAAGAAGAAGAAGCACGTCTTCAAACTCAGGTGAGAGCGCGGCATGGCACGGGGTGGCACGGCACGGTGTGGGGTGGCACACGCTTTACTGCTACCTCCACTCTGTCCCCAGGCTCAGCAACGGCAGCGAGTGGCTCTTCCACGGGAAGGATGAGGTGAGGGACATCCCGGGGGGGGACACGGTGGGGCTGGAGATGCCCAGGGGACTAGCTTTGCCCGGGGGGGGGACACAGGGTGGCCAGTGGGATACAGGGGGGCTCAGGGGGACACGGGGTGGCTGGTGATGCCCAGGGGATGTGACAGTGGTCAGCAGTGGCCCATGGGACACAGCGGGGCTGGTGACACCTGGGGGGTGGGTCACAGGGTGGCCAGCGGGATACAGGGGGGACAAAGGGTGGCCAGTGGGGACACAGGGGGGCCAGTGGGATACAGGGGGGCACAGGGGGGGCTGGTCATGCCTGGGGGGGTCACAGGGGGCCCAGGGGGGCTGGTAGTGCCCAGGGGGGTCACAGGGGGGCCCAGGGGGCCTGGTGGTGCCCAGGGGACATGGCGGTGGTCAGTGATATCCAGGGGGACAGAGGGTGGCTGGTGGTTCCCAGGGGACATTGGCGGTGCCCAGGGGACATGAGGGTGGCTGGAGATACCCAGGGGACACAGTGGTGACCAGTGGTGCCTGGGACACACACACACACACACAGGGTGACTTGTAGTGCCCGGTGACACACAGGGTGGCCAGGGGTGCCATGAGGACATGGTAAGGGGCTGGCAGTGGGGATGTGGGTGACTGGGGACAGCTGACATCACCTGGGTGGGATGGCGTGGGTGGGGCAGGGGAGCGTGTGTGTGTGTGTGTGTGTGTGTGTCCCGAGCCCGTGTCTGTGCCCACAGGAGGAGCTGCAGGCCTGGCTGCAGGGGCTGAGCACAGCAATAACCGAGTGCCGGAGCAGGCAGGGGAAGGCACAGAGCCTGCCCCTGCCCCCGGCTCCCCCTGAGCCCCCCCTGCCCCGCAGGGACAAGGAGAAACGGTTCAGCTTCTTCCCCAAAAAAAAATAACACACACCCCCCCTCACCCGCCAAGGAGTTGGGGGGAGGACAAACAACCCTGCACCCCAGGCCCCGGCGGTGCCCACAGCCACGTGCGCCCAGGGACCTGTGTGTTACCTATAGGTACAGGCGGGTCTATAGGGGCAGGGGCCGTACAGCCTGTGTACGGGCGTGCAGAGATGCAGCCCCCACCCCTGCGAGCACACGCGTGGGCTCCTGTGTCCGCGTGTAGCAGCACGTCCGCGAGCGTGCATGACCCGTGTGTGTGTGTTGAGCACATGCCTGTGTGCACACGTGTATATATATATATATTTGTATTTATATATATACATATATTTCCATGCTTACGGGCATGCACACGCCTACATGGAGGTAAACACAGATCTATATGTACGTCCCAGGGCACGTGCCCCGTGTGCACATGCGTGTACGTCTCTCCAAGCGTGTGCACCCAGGGGTGCCCCCCCCCCCCGCCCCGGCACGGGGACGTGCGGCAGCCCCGCGCACACACATGTCCCTGCACGCACACGTGTGCACACGTGTGTCCCTGCATGCAGGCGTGCCCGCCCCTCCATGCGCACGGCCGCGGGTGTGCATGCCCCACACGCGTGCATGCCCCCCACACCCCTCCCCACCCACCCAGCACCCACATGGGGAGCTGCTGTGGGTGCCCCCCCAAAGCCATAACGTGCCCCCCCGCAGCGTGTGGGTGCAGAGGGGGCAGCCCCCGCCCCCTCAGGCATCAACCAAAGAGCGTCAGCCCGTGGGCATGGGGGGCACCGCTCACCACCACCCCATGTCCCCGCCAGCGCTGCCAGGATTGGGGGATTCCCCCCCCTGCCCCCGCACCCACAGCCAGGCTGAGCCACCCCAGGGGGGAGCACAGGTGACCAGAGAGGAACTTTTGGTTCAGTTTGGTTTTTGGTTTGTTTTTTTTTTTTTTTTTTTGTTTGTTTTTCTAATAAAGATGTGAAAGCAAGCTGGGCGCAGTGCTGGGTGCCAAGGGGGATGCGTGGGGTGCCTCTGCAGGCTAGAGGGGGGGGGGGGGGGGGGCATGGGGTGCCCCTTCTCCTAGGCAGGGTGGGGGTCCCCAGGGTGCTCCTTCTCCCAAGTGATGTGGGGGTCCATGGGGTGCCCCTTCTCCTGGGCAGGTTGAGGGTCCATGGGGTGCCCGTTCTTCCAGGTAGGTTGGACATCCATGGCGTGCCCCTTCTCCTGGGTGAGCTGGGGGTCCACGGGGTGTCCCTTCTGGGCACACTGGGGGTCCATGGAGTGCCCCTTCTTCTGGGCAGGTTGGGGGTCCATGGGGTGCCCCTTTTTCCAGGTAGGTTGGAGGTCCACAGGGTGCCTCCTCCTGGGTGAGCTGGGGGTCCATGGGGTGTCCCTTTATGGTCACACTGGGGGTCCACGGGAGGTCCCTTCTGGGCACACTGGGGGTCCATGGGGTGCCCCTTCTTCTGGGCAGGTTGGGGGTCCATGGGGTGCCCCTTTTTCCAGGTAGGTTGGAGGTCCATGGGGTGCCCCTCCGCCTGGGCAAGTTGTGGTTTTCCTTCCCCTGGGGTCCGCAGGACGCCCCTTCTCCCCCCTAGCTGGTGGCGTTGAGAGTCTGAAATTTCTGCCGCAGGTCCCTGACGAGGCCGTGGCGAGGGGGCGAGGGGGTGTCGGGGGGCTCGGGGCAGCGCCGCCGGTACTCCTCGGAGGCCTGGTAGGCTTTGCAGCGCTCCACCACCGCCTTCAAGCAGATCTTCTCCCGGGTGGTGGGCGAGCGGATCTGCACATAGGTCTGGGACTCGGTGGGGGCCGGTACCCGCTCCAGCACCAGCACCCGCTGCCCGGGGCCCAGGGGGGCCTCCGCTGCCACCCACAACGCCCCATCGCTGCCGTGCCGTGCCGGTGCTGGCCCAGGGGTGCTGAGCCCCCCACATGCCTCGGCGCTCCGGCTCCGGCCGCTGCCCCGCTCCTTCTCGGTCGGGCGGCCACCCCGGCACGGCCCCTCGGGCGCTGAACGGCTGCGGCTGACGGCTGGTGGCCGCGGGGCACCGAAACGGGCACGAAGCTCACGCACGTCAGGCCAGGCGAAGGGTTCAGCGCCGCTGGGGCTCGAGGGGCTGCGGGGGGCAGCCGGGGAGGGGGATACTGCCAGCCCCCCATCTTGCAGCGCGGTCACGGCGGGGGTGCCAGCGCAGGGGTTCCCCTCCTCCGGCTGGCGTGGGGCGCAGCGGCCGCCGGCGCGGCGGCTCTTGATGCGGAGGCTGTATTGCCGCGCCAGCTGGTAAACCTTGGTGCCGGGGTGCGGGGGGGTCAGCAGCAGCCGTGGCGGTGGCTCGGCCGGCGGCCCCTCGCCCCCGCCATCCAGGTCATCCTCTTCCAGGATAAGCAGCGGCTCGGGGGGCTGCAGCCCGTTTTCCCGGCATGGCTCCTCTGGTGATGCCTCGGGTCCCCCCGGTGCCGGCTGGGTGGGGGGCTCAGGGCTCGCCGGGGGCCGGGGGAGACCGTTGAGGCGGCAGACGGAGCTTCGTACCAGCCCCTTGGGGATGAAGGAGAGGCTCTCGCGGCGGCAGACGCTGAAGCCGGCGTCGCGGTGCTCGGCGTGGCCGTAGTAGCTCTTGATCTTATCGAGGAGCAAGCGGTCCCGGCTGGAGAGCTGTGACTCCCGGTGGGTTCCGGTGAGTGGTTCGGGCGAGGGGACGGTGCTGTGGGACCCCCCGGGCTCTCCGCTTTCAAGCTGGGGGCCACCGTCCAGGCTGAGGGTGCTGCTGCTGCGGCTAGCCGGCCGCCCCACCGGCCCCTCCAGCGCCAGGCTGCTGCGGCGCGAGAAGCTGCCGCCGCCGCCGAACCGCTCGGCGATGACGCTGGCCTGGTCCAGCACCGAAGGCGGCAGGATGCTGCCAGCAGCTTCTTCCTCCTCCTCCTCTTCCTCCTCGCTGCTCAGTCCCTGTAAATCCTCCGCAGCGCGCTCCGGCTCCCCCTCCTCACCGGGCAGCACCGGTGCCGGGGTCCCCGCTGAGGATGGGGTGTTGGGTGGCCCCAGCCCCTCGGGGTGCTCCAGGGTGCTGCCGGCCTGCAGAGGGGTGGGTGGGTGGGTGCTGGATCCCTGGGGACCCCCGGGCAGGAGCTGCGGGGTCACACTGACCTTCTCGCAGCTCCCCGGCCCCCAGCTGCTTGGGCGCTTGGGTCCCTCCGGCGCTGGTGGGTGCCCCCTGGCCTGGGCAAGAGGAAAAGTGGGGTGTCACGGGCTGTGGGAGGCAAGTACTGGCCAAGCTACAGTTCAGGGTCCCACAGCGGCCCGGAGAGCAACATGGGGTGCCCTGGGAACAATCTGGGGTGCCCCAGGAGCGAGGTGGGATGCCCTGTGAGCAACACGGGGTGCCCCAGGAGTGATGGAGGGTGGCCTGGAGCGATGTAGGGTGCCCCGGGAACAATCTGGGGTGTCCCAGGAGGGCTGCAGAGTGCCCTCCCCAGGGTTTAGGGGGGCTGGGGTGGGTACCTGCTCCTCCTGGGGTTCCACCAGCAGGTCCCCGGCCCTGGGCAGCTCCTCCTGGCCGTCCTTGCCCAAAGCTGCTGCCTCCTCTTCCTCCTCCTCTTCTTCCTCCACCACGCCCTCAGTCACCACCCAGGCTCTGGGGTGCTGCGGGGGCTCCCCCACCCCCAGGAGAGCCCCATCGCTGCCGGCGTGCTGCTCAGGGGCAAGCTCCGGGTTCAGCACCCCGTGTCCCCCCCCTGGCAAGCAGCGTGCCAGGGTTGGGGCACACCGGGGACCCCAACCCACCCCTGCGCCCCGGCCTTACCTTGAGCCCTGCCAGCCAAGAGAGAGAAAAGTGGAGGTTAGGGAGGAACAGCACCCCAAAATGCTCCCCCCCTCAGCCCCGCTCTGCCCACCCCGCCGATGCCAGCGGCCGTGCCGGCTCACCTTGCTCGCCCAGCTGCCGCAGGATCTGCTTGGCAGGCTCTGCGAGGAGAAGTCGGCCATCCAAATCGGGTGACGGCAGCATCGTCCCCATGTCCCCCCCCTCAACCTGTCCCCAACCCCCATCCCACACCCGGCACCCCGACCACCACCCCAGCTGGGCTCCCCTCTCCCCGCCGCCGTCCGCACCCGACTGCCTGCGCCCCGTGTGCCCGTGCAGCCGGTCTGGCAGCGTCTCCGCGCGGTCCCGGCACTGGAAGGGCTCTGTGGGGACAGGGGCACCCATCAGCACTGGCACCCGGTGCCCACCGTCCCCCACAGGGTGGCTTCACCCCTGGGGAGGGACGGTGGTGGCAATGGGGACGCCGGGGATGCGCGGCTCTCACCGGATTGCCGGCGGCCCTGGCGTGGCTCGGCAGCAGTGTCACCCAGGGGCTGGCAGGACCAGCTCTTCTTCAGGTGCTCAGGGCTGCAGTGGGGCAGGCGGGGGGGGTCTGCGGGCACAGGGGGTGATGCTGGGGGACGGGGTGGGGGGGACAGGCGAGGGCAGGGAGGGGACGGCGGGGCGCCGGTGGCACTCACAGAACAAATCCATCTCCAGGATGGCTTCCTTAGCCTGGTGTGGAGAGAGGATCGAGAGAGATGGGGGGGGGTAAAGATGCAGTGCAGCTACTCCCCCCCTGCTGTCGCTGGGCCGGGGGGGGACCCCAGTGCCAGCGTGGTGCCCGTCCCCCTCTGCCCTCACCTTCTGGGGGATGATGGCGTGGTGGTTCTCCAGGATGAGCCGCTTGATGTGGTGGGTCCACATGCGCTTCTCCTCCACGCTCTTGGCCTGAGAGGCAGGGAGGGCGGGTGGGGTTGGGTGGGGGGGTCCCCAGGGTGCCCCCCACCCCGTGCCCCCCCGTCTTACCTGCAGGCTGTGCTGCTGCTTGCCGTGCTTGTAGTGAGCCAGGCTGAAGCAAAGCGAGTCCCGCGTGCTCTCGATCAGCATCAGCGAGGAGCACTGCGGGGAGAAGCCATCAGCCCCCCCAAACTCAGCACACACCCCCACCTTGTGTGTGTGTGCGTGTGTGTCCCCATCCCCGGCACCCACTGGGATGTGGCTCTTGTAGACGTAGTGGTCGCCACGGCGCTTGGTGATGAGGAGGGTCTTGTCGAAGAGGAAGACGGCGCGCTCGTGCCGTACCCGCTGCACTCGGAAAGTGCCCTCCAGCACCAGTTCCCCGTAACTGGTCAGGTCTGGTCCCTTCCAGCCCAGCAGCAGCGACTGGATCTCCTGCACGGGTCCCCCCAGGATGTCAGGGCCACCTGCCACCACGGTGGTGCCCGCCCAGTGCCACCAGTACCGACCTGCTGGCGGATGGCGTGCTCGTGCTTGCGCTTCATGTCGTTGATGTACCAGGCGACGCAGGTCATGGTGTCGATGGCCTCCAGGACCACCTCGTAATCATCCCCCGACTTGTGCTCAAAGTGCTTGGCGATCTCCTGCCAGCAAAGGACGGGGTGCCGCAGCAAAGGGGTTACAGTGGCCGGTGCCAGCGGGGTGGGGAGGCGGGATTGGCGTGCCAGGGGACCAGGGTGTCCCAGGGAAGGGTGAGGGTGTCATGTTGGGGGACCTGGCTGTGCCAGGGAGATGTGCCACGGCCAGGTGCCTGTGCCAGGCTGTGCCAAATGCCTGCGCCCTGCCACGCTGGGTGCCCCTGAGATGCCAGGGGACCAGGCTGTGCCAGGGAAATGTGTCCTGCCACCCCCAAGACCGTGCCGAGCGCCTTGCGCCGGGCCACGAGCTCACGCCACGCCGGGTGCCCACGCCACGCCACACGCCCACGCTGGGCACCGGCTCACCTGGAGCAACAAGTGGTACTTGAGGATCCTCTGGACAGGCTTGAGCAGGTAAGCGCCGAGGGGCAGAGCGTGCCGCAGCCGGTCCTGACACTCGCGGAGGAACCGAGCCTGCGGCTTGCTCCTCATGCACTCGGCCAGCGCTGCCACCGAGCTGCGGGCAGGGAGCGGGCTCAGCCCCCTGCCCGTCCCCCCTGCCTGTCCCCCCGCTACGCCCCCCCAACACTCACCTGGGGTAGTTGTTGCAGTACTGGGTGTAGATGGCAAATTCCTGGCTCTGAGGGCAGCGGGGAGAGCGGTGAGAACCCAGCAAAACCCTGTACACCCCCCCGCCCCCCCCCTCGGTGCCCCCGGCCTTACCCGGGTGACAAAGCAGACAGCCACGGCCACGGGGTCGCTGGCGCAGCTCTCCAGGTTTTGCAGCAGGGTGCTGGGGTGGGGGGACAGAGGGGACGCGGTAACGGCAGCCCCCCCCCCACTCCAGACACAGGATGAGGTGGCACCGGCTGTGCCTCCCACCCTTCCAACCCCCCCCCCAGCACCCACCTGCTGAGCTCATAGATGTCCTCGATGTTGCCAAAAAGTGCGCTGACCTGCTCCGGCCGCAGCACCGGCTCCTCCGCATCGATGATCTTGCCCAGGTAACCCTGCCAGGCACCCGCGGTTGGCAGTGGCGGCACCGGTACAACCAGCCAGGCCCCCCTCCCATCTCACCGAATCCCATCCGAGGGGTGGCGCATGTGTGTGTGCCCCCCAGCGCTCACCTCCACGATGCTGCGCAGGTCGCGGGCGTAGGTGCGCTCCGACTCCACGATCTCCAGCACCACCCGCCCCAGGTAGCTGGGCTCAGCCCCGGCGTTGCCGAAAGGTGCCAGGGGGTGCCCGCCGCGGGCGCCTGGCCACCCCCCGCCCGGAGAAGCATTGTTGTTGCTGTTGTGCAGCCCCTCGGCCCACGGCTCGGCCCCGATGCCGGCCGGTTCCTCCATGGCACGGCTGGGCTCCGGCACAGGGCTCAGGGCAGGGTGCTGCGAGCAGGCGGGGACCGGCATGCCGGCATCCCCCGGCACCAGTAGGGCACAGGGTGGGCCTGGAAGGGGGGAGAGCAGCGTGATTAGGGGGTATGGAGACCCTCGCCATGAGGTCTGGGCAGCATTTGGGGTCCTGCCATAGCAAAGAGCCCTTGGGGTTGACCCGATGGCTGAACTCTCCAGGCTGGGGGGTGCCAGTATCCCCCCCCAAATCCCCAACTATGGGGATCAGCCGAGGAAGGATATGGCTCAGCCAGATCCTGGCACAACCCACCACGGCCTCCCACCCGCTGGGGCCCTGAGAGATTTGGGGGGTTCACCCCCGCCTTACCCTAGAGCCAGGTGATACGCCCCAGGAGCCGGGGGCCATGCTCCCGGGGGAGGAGGTGCGCCGGCAGGACCAGCGCCATCGCCGAGCCCCCACCCGCTGGCACCCCGCGCCGGGGCCATGCGTCACCGCCGCACCCACGGGACACCTTCCCGGTGAGCTCAGCGTCGGCTCGCCCTTCCGGACAGCCAGTTACCGCTGGCCGCTCCCCACCGTGGCACCGGGATCCTCCCACGGCACCGAAACCGTTCGGTGCCACTGAAACCGCTCGGTGCCACCGGATTTGTGGCAGAGGGCCGGGTCGCGGCAGGGCGACGAGCCCGTTCGCCCCGGCGGGTGTGTGGCCACAGGGACGGTGACCTTCAACCAGGCCACGTGCCGGCGGCGGGGCTGCCCGAGCCCCCCGGCACTGGGGGGTGCCGGCACCCAACCGGTCAGGCCGGTTCCCGCCTGCTCCTCCCCGCACCCACCGTGCCGCATGGCCGCGATCCCGCCGCCGCCCTTGCCATTGGCTTTCCCGTGCAAGAGAGGAGCACCCCCCCCACCCCCCCCCCCACCCCAAGCAGGGTCCAGCCTCACATCCTCAGCCCGGGTCCCCAGGTGTTGGCATGGCTGGCTCTGCCGTGGGGCACCCTTTCGGCACCCTGGGTGATTTGGAGAGCAGCACCCCCCCACACCCCCCCTCGAACCCCAAATCCTCCAGCCCCACGGGCAGCCCGTACCGCTAGGGACACAGGGGCCAGCAGACCCCCCGCATCCACCCCCAGCAGGGTCTGACCCCCATCCCCGCCCACAACCAAGGTCCCTGCTGGGGAATGAGAGGGGACACCTGGCTGGCACTGGGGTGGGGGGTGGGGTGGGGTGGCAAACCGGGACACAGCCACCCTACACACACGATGGGGGGACAGCACCCCGGTGTCTACGGGGGCTCCCCCCAACGTGATGCCCGGGCCGGGGATTTGCAGCTCGTCTCCTGCAGGCCGCCCTAATCCGCTCAGCGTGCCGGGATTACGGCGCCGGCCCCACGTCACAAGGACAGCGGCCACTCACCTCGGCCCCTGGGCCACCGCTAGCCCGCCCCAAGCTGGGGAGGGGGGGTTTATCCTCTTACCCCCCCACCCCCCCTACGCGCCGCTGTGGTCTAGCCAGAGCCCCTGGGATCCCGCCTGCCGCCTCCTCCCGGTGGGGATTAGCCCTGACCTTCACCCCCGGCGGGACGGGCTGTGCCCCCCGACCCCTTTGATTTGGGGGCTGCTGGAGACCCCAAGCACCCCTATCCCCGCTGCAGGGGACGGGATGTGGCCTCTGGGTGCTGCCGGCAGCACAGACAAGGACACTGAGGAGCTGCCGGCTGGCCCCGGTGTGGTGGGTCCCCAAAACTCCCCAGCTGGGGGAAACTGAGGCAGGGGCCGGGGTTGTGCCCAGCTGCCGGCGCGGCGGTTTGGATTTTCCCCCCGCCATGGGATCACCAGCTCCGTTGCACATTCCTGCGCGGGAGACGGGGGCATGAGGCACGGCCCACGGCGCTTTCCCAGGGCCCCGGCACGGCACGCCAGGAGAGGAGAGGGCGGGCAAGCCGGGGGTGCCGGGTCGGGCAGCCGGCCGAGCGGGGCCGGAGGAGGGCCAGCCATATAAGGGAAGGTGGTTCACCATTTCCAGGCATTTTGCAGGATCCCAGCAGCCCTGGGAGCAGGGAAGGTCGCTGCCGCCTCCAGCCCAGCTGCCACGGCTCGGCGCGGCCGTCGCTCCCGGCCCCGGCTGGCACCAAGCTGGGCGCTGGCACTCCCGCTCGGGCATTGCGGTGCTGCGAGGTGGTCCAGCACGACGGGGGGGCCCCGTGTCGCGACGGGGTGACCCCCGCGCCACGGCACCCATGCCGGCAGTGCCGGGGACGTGGGGGTATCGACCCCACAGGGCTGCCAAAACCTCTTGGTGTCGGGTGCCCGGGGTGTCCCGCATGCCTGGCGGCCACCTAATCCTGCCAGAGGGGTGCAGGGCACCCCCACATTGCCCACAGCTGGGGGTCCCGGTGCGGTACCCCTGTCCCAGCCCCCCCCAGCGCACAGCCAGTGGTCACCATACGTGCCACAGCCTCTGTCCTGCACCCCCCGGGCTGGGCCTGGGGTCCCCCCCAGCCCCATGGCTGCCTGCCCCAGGCATCTCTCAGCACCCCCCAGGACCCACGGGCTTCTGTCCCCCCCTGGGACCCACGGCCCTGCCCCACAGATCACCAGGACCCTCCACTCCCACCAGCACCCACAGCTCCAGCCCCACTGGGACTCACAGCCCTGGGCACTCCGGGACCCACAGCTCCTGCCCTACTGGCACCCACAGTGCTGGGCACCCCGGGATCCACGGCTTCCACCCCACGGGGATGCAACGGCCCCCACCCCACCGGGACCCACGGATCCTGGCTCCACTGGGATGCAGTGGCTCCCACCCCACTGCTACCCATGACACCGGGCACCTCCATGACCCACGGCGCCGGCTCCACCGGCACCCCCGGCTCCCACACCCTTCCCCCCAAAACTCCACGGTGCCGGGGACCCCCGGCTCCCCCCTACCCCGCCCCCCCCAAACCGGGACCGACATCTCCCTCCCTGCGGGGACCCCCGGCTCCCTCCCTCCCTCCCTCCCTCCGGGGTCCCCCGGGCGCCGCGCACGTCGCGTCCCGTCCCGTTCCCGCCGGCGCGCCCCGTCCCCCCGCGCGCCCCCGTTCCCGCCGGACTCACCGCGCGCCCCCGTTCCCGCCGCCGCCGCCCCGGCCCGGCCGTGCCCGCAGGAAGCGGCGGGAGAGCCCCGGGGGCGGGGACAGCGGCCGCTCCGCCCGGGCTGCTCCGGCATCGCCCCGGCCCCCGCCCGCTCCCGGGAACGGCCCCGGGACCGCGCCGGTGTCGCCCCAGTATGGTCCCAGTACTGCCCCGGTACGGCTCCGGTACGGCCTCGGTACTGCCCGGGTGTGGTCCTGGTACTGCCCCAGTATGGCCCCGGTCCTGTGCTGGTATTGCCCCAGTACGGGCTCAGTACTACCCTGGTATGGCCCCAGTATGATCCCCCTATGGCCCCCCAAAACCGCCCCATTATGGTCCCGGTATTGCCCCAGTATGGTCCCAATACTGTCCCGGTATGGTCCCAGTATTGCCCCAGTGTGCTCCCAGTGTTGCCTCGGTATGGCCCCAGTACTGCCCCACTATGACCCCGGTACCGGCCCGGTACGGCATCAGTATGGCTCTGGCATGGCCCCAGTATGGCCTGGTACCACCCCGGTATGGTCTCGATATTGCCCCAGTATGGTCCCAGTACTGTCCCGGTACTGCCCCAGTATTGCCCTGGGGTGCTCCCAGTGTTGCCTCAGTATGGTCCCAGCAGGGCTCTGGTTCCTGTCCTGGGGTGCACTGAGGCACAGTGTGGGGGGAAACCCCCCCCCCCGGCGCCTGAGGGGACACAGCACCCCCGTGGGGTCCCCATCAAACAGGCTGAGCCCCCCAGGTGCCACCAGCCATGGGGCCACCGCTGACATGGGGCAGACATGGGCCACCACGAGCGAGACCCCCCTGGGGTGTCCCCTCAGCCCCAGCACAGCACCACCTCTGCCACAACACCATCTCCTCACAGATCCCCCAGCACCCCCGGAGGGGTTCAAACCCCCCAAATAAAGCCGAGGGACAGCCGGAGCCCCCCCCACCCCACACATAGCACCTGCCACCACCAGAATGAGGCCATTCTGCCAGTGGTGGCTTATGTGCCGCTGGCGCTGGGCTCCGGCTGAAAGGCAGGATTGTTTGGGGACTGGTGTGGTGTTGCCCGTCCAGACCCCCCGATATCAATGCCGCGCAGCGTCACTAGGGGTGAGGAACGTGTGGCATTGCCAGGGCAGGGGGGCCGAGGGGTCCACGCCAGCCTCACCGGCACCACGGCACGGGCTGTGCCAGCAGCCTGGCCACGGCGTGCCTGGCACGGCACTGCGGCAGCCGGCCCTGGGGCAGGGGGGTGCTGGGGGCTGGTACAGTGGGTGCTGGCCCGGTGGGTGCCAGTGCAGTGGGTGCTGGTACAGTGGGTGCTGGCCCGGTGGGTGCCAGTGCAGTGGGTGCTGGTACAGTGGGTGCTGGCCCGGTGGGTGCCAGTACAGTGGGTGCTGGCCCGGTGGGTGCCAGTGCAGTGGGTGCTGGTACAGTGGGTGCTGGCCCAGTGGGTGCCAGTACAGTGGGTGCTGGTACAGTGGGTGCTGGCCCGGTGGGTGCCAGTGCAGTGGGTGCTGGTACAGTGGGTGCTGGCCCGGTGGGTGCCAGTGCAGTGGGTGCTGGTACAGTGGGTGCTGGCCCGGTGGGTGCCAGTACAGTGGGTGCTGGTACAGTGGGTGCTGGCCCGGTGGGTGCCAGTGCAGTGGGTGCTGGTACAGTGGGTGCTGGCCCGGTGGGTGCCAGTGCAGTGGGTGCTGGTACAGTGGGTGCTGGCCCAGTGGGTGCCAGTACAGTGGGTGCTGGTACAGTGGGTGCTGGCCCGGTGGGTGCCAGTGCAGTGGGTGCTGGTACAGTGGGTGCTGGCCCGGTGGGTGCCAGTGCAGTGGGTGCTGGTACAGTGGGTGCTGGCCCGGTGGGTGCCAGTACAGTGGGTGCTGGCCCGGTGGGTGCCAGTGCAGTGGGTGCTGGTACAGTGGGTGCTGGCCCAGTGGGTGCCAGTACAGTGGGTGCTGGTACAGTGGGTGCTGGCCCGGTGGGTGCCAGTGCAGTGGGTGCTGGTACAGTGGGTGCTGGCCCGGTGGGTGCCAGTGCAGTGGGTGCTGGTACAGTGGGTGCTGGCCCAGTGGGTGCCGGCACCGCGGTGCCTGGCCAGGCGGGCGTGGGAAGGTGCCGTGTCTGGCTGCGGCTGCGAGCGGCGCGGGCGGGTGGGTGCTGTGGGTGCTGTCGGGGGGGACACACGGGGCTGCTCTGGGCCCCCTGACCCAGCCCCTGTCCTGTGCCCCGTGGGGTGCCCCTCTCTCCACACCCTCTCCCCAAATCCCCCTCCCCAGACTCCATCTCCCCATATTCCCTCCCCAGAGCCCCCCTTCCCAAACCCCCTCTCCACACCCCCTCCCCAAATCCTCCTGTCCCCGAATCCCCCTCCCCAAATCCCCCTGTCCCCAATTCCCTCTCCCCAGACCCCTCCCCAAATCCTCCTGTCCCCAAATCTCCCTGTCCCCAATTCCCTCTCCCCAGACCCCTCCCCAAATTTCCCTGTCCACAAATCCCTTTGTCCCCGAATACCCCTGTCCCCGAATCCCCCTGCCCCCGAATACCCGTCCCCAAATCCCTCCCCATACCCTCCTCCCTTTCCCCCCCGTCCCGCCCGTCCCCCGCCCGCCCACCAGGGGGCGCCGCAATACTCCCCCAGCCCCGCCCCGTCACCCCCCGCGCCCCTTTTTCCCGTGATGCTCCGCGCGGGCGAGGCGGGAAGGCGGCCGACAAGATGGCGGCGGGTTTGGCCGAGAGGAGCTGCTTGGAGTTGAGCGCGGCGGCTCGGGGCCCACCGCGACGGTTTCAGGAGGTGGTTTTTACCCCGCTGGGGACGGCTCCGCTCCCGGCCGGCCGTTATGGGGACAGCGCGGGGGGTTTCTGCTACCAGGAGAGCGCGCAGCTCGCCGCTGTCACCAGGAACCGCTTCGTGAGGTGGTGAGTCCCGGCCCGGGGGCAGGCCCCGTCGCGGAAGGGGGGTCCCGGGCCCGGTTGGGCTCCCCTACCTTGTGCCGGCTTCACCCCCTGCTTCTCGGGCCCGCCTCTCTCTCCTCCCCGTGCCTGCCGTTCTCATACTTTCCCCGGTTTTTTTCCCTCAGGACCACGTCGGGTGACACGGTGGAGCTGGTGGAGGAGTCTCTGGACGTTAACCTGCTGAACAACGCCGTCCGCCTCCGCATCCAGGGCTGCCCGTTCCTACCGGGGGGTGTGCACATCTGCGAGGTGCAGAGCCACCTGGTTGTCCTTCTGATCACCGGGCAGACGGTGCATCGCCTTCTCCTGCCGCATCCCGCCCGCATGTACCGCAGCGTGAGTACTGAGCTGCCCTGCTCCTGCCCATCCGCCTCGGCTCTGCCCCCTCAGGAGCCCTCAGCGAAGCTCCGAAGCACGTTGCAAATTAGCAAAGGCCTTGGTGGGCTTCTCAGCAAAAGCACAACGTGCTGCATCCTGCCTGTACTGCTTCTGGCAGATGCAGAGTTAATTTTGCCTGTGACCAAGCTAATTTGGGATGAAAGGAAATTAATTTTCATCCTTGTAGCTTGTGTGGTGCTGTGTTTTGGATTTGTGACCAAAACAGTGTTGATAATGTGTTAATTAGGTTTTGCTGAGCAGTGTTTATGCAGGCTCAAGGCTGCCTCTGTTTCTCTCTTTGCTCTGTGTGAATAGATTTGAGGGTGTCCAGTGGCTTACGAGTGGGCACAAGATGACCCAAACTAACTAAAGGGATCTTCTTTGCTGTATTATGTCATGCTTAGCCATAAGAGGGAAAACAGGGGTTTGGGTGGGGTTAGCCATCCTTTGGCTGGAAACTGTCTGGGTGTCTGTCTTATCCAGCCTTTGTGTCCCTTGTTTTGTTTTCTTCTGTCGTCTTATGCTTGTCCTTTGCTTATTAAGCAATTGTTTGGGTTTTTTTTTATCTTGACGCCTAAGTTTTCTTGCTTTTATTTTTCCTTTCTTCTTTCCCCATCCCACTTGGGAGGGAGTGATCGAGCAGCCATGTGCTGGTAACAGCCAGCACAGCTTCACTAAGGGCAAGTTGTGCCTGATTAATTTGGTGGCCTTCTATGATAGGGTTATAGAGCTCGTCGACAGGGAAGAGCAACTGATGTCATCTGCCTGGACTTGGGCAAAGTGTTTGACACTGTCCCACACTACATCCTTGTCTCTAAATTGGAGAGATGTGGATTTGAGGGGTGGAGCACTCGGGGGATAAGGAAATGGCTGGATGGTGGCACTCCAAGAGTTGTGGTCAACGGCTCGATGTCCAAGTGGAGAGTGGTGACAAGTGGTGTTCCTCAGGGGTCGGTCGGAGAAGGGCTTGGGGATGTTGGTGGGGGGGAAACTGCCTGTGAACCAGCACCGTGTGCTCACAGCCCAGAAACCACCCATGCCCTGGGCTGCAGCCAGAGCAGGGCGGGCAGCAGGGTCAGGGAAGGGATTCTCCCCCTCTGCTCCGCTCTGGGGAGACCCCCCTGCAGTGCTGGGTCCAGCTCGGGGGCCCCCAACAGCAGAAGGACACGGAGCTGCTTGAGTGGGGCCAGAGGAGGCCATGAAGATGCTGGGGGGGCTGGAGCAGCTCCCCTGGGAGGCCAGGCTGAGAGAGTTGGGGGGGGTTCAGCCTGGAGAAAAGAAGGCTCCGGGGAGCCCTTCGAGCGGCCTCCCAGGGCTTAAAGGGGGGGACGGGAAAGGTGGGGAGGGACTCGGGATCAGAGAGTGAGGATAGGACAAGAGGTGATGGTTTTAAACTGACAGAGAATAGATTTAAATTAGATGTAAGGAAGAAATTCTTCCCCATGTGGGTGGTGAGGCGCTGGCCCAGGGTGCCTAGAGCTGCTGTGGCTGCCGCCTCCCTGGAAGGGTTCAAGGCCAGGTTGGACGGGGCTGGGAGCACCCTGGGCTGGGGGAAGGTGTCCCTGCCTGTGGCAGGGGGTGGCACTGGATGGCTTTGAAAGGTGCCTTCCAAGCCAAACCAGTCTGTGAATAACTCCCAACACTGCCTTGTCGCGGGGCTTCACACAAACCCTGTTGCCACCGTTGTGCCTGTGTTGAGTGGGATGGCTGTAGAAACATGAGGTGAGCTGCTGATGGATATGGAGCTCAGCTTTTCCAGAGTTCTTTCTATCTGGGCTGGATTTTTTTTTTTTTCCCCTGCTGAGCAGACAGTATACTGGTTTGGGCTGGGATGGAGTTGCTTTTCTTTGCCAGCAGCTCACATGGTGCTATGTGGCAGATTTGTGACCAAAGCAGAGTTGGGGACACACCACTGCTTGAGCTGTCACTGATCAGTGCTTGCACGGCATTGGGGGCTTCTCCTTTTCTCACGCTTCCCCCCAAGAATGACCTGGCTGCAGTGGGCAGGAGGAGGCTGGGAAGGGACACAGCCAGGACAGAGAAGGGACAGTCCTGCCCTGTGCTGTGACACCGTGTCCAGCAACACGGAGGGGAGGGAGTTGGAGCAGGTGACCGTTGCTCAGCACCTGGGCATCAGGCTGCTTGGAGGAGATGGTGAGGGTTTGCCTTGGCATTGCTTGGTTTGGGTTTATTTTCTCCTTCCTCTTTCCTTCACTTATTAAACCATCTTTATCTTGACTCACAAGTTTTTGCTGTTCTTATTCTCCTGTGGGGCTGGTGGCTGGTGAGAGTTACTTGCCAGCTGGGTCAGTCCACCATGACAGATCCATTTCATAGCTCTGGGGTGGGGATTTGTACCCCAGGTGTTTCCAGAGGTGCAGAGCTGGAGCCTCTCAGGCTCTCCTGAGTTTTGTGGAAAATTCTGCACTTTAGTTTCTTACTCTCCAAAGTTTTCTAGTTAGATTTCTTTATAGATGTTATGAACGGCTAAACTCCCAAGTCCTCTGATTCTTGGCCAGATACAGCAGATGTGTTCATCAGTGCGGGGTGGTTCTCTATTTGGAAGTGAAAACTGCTGGGAAAGAGTTGGATAGGAAAAGGCAAGCTGGCGATGTCTCGCTTTGTTTGGAACTGAATGTACTGGGACCGTGTGTGAGGGAAGGCAGAGGCTGTAGGCATCAGACTTGCAGCGTTTGCCCCCAGCCTGAGGGTGTTTCACATTAGTGAACAGGGCTCTGATTTTGGTGAAAGTCAACAGCATGACCTGAAATGAGGCTCGGCGGTTGGAGGTGGCTCTGCTGGTGGTCCTGGGGCCCGGCCTTGTGACAGTGGGGACAAAGTCCCCCTTGGAGGGACGGATGGAGTACTTCAGAGGGAGGCCTGGCTGCATTTGTAGCTTGCCCTCTGCATGCAGCAAGGTGTAGAATTTTTTAATTTCGTGTGGAAGATGGATCTTATGCAGTGTTTACATCCGCATTTACCCATTTGCTGTTACCTTTTCTATAGCTTCTGGCATGTTTTGTCGGGTCCCTTTCCTCTTTTGGAGAGCTTATCCCGTTCCGGACAGCTTTCTGAAGGGATGACTGTGCTATTGCAGAGCTGCTCTTTACCAGCATTTTGCTCTGAGCCGTCTCAAAGCAGCTGATGGACTGCAGGACTCCTTTGGGAGTGTTACAGTATATGAGGGAGAGAGTTCTGCTAGAAAATTTCAGGTTTTGAAATCTCTTTCCTACATGCTTGTAAAGAGCAGTGGTCATGGGTTAACAGTAAGGGAAAAAGGAGTGGTAGCAATGAGAGTTCTTGCTGGGAAAATTGTTTTTATCAAGTGTTAGCGTCACAGTTGCCGTTCCACAGGTGTCTGGGTGTTTTTTTTTCCCATGCCTTGTCTATGTGTGCTCAGGATTTGTACTCTGCCGTTCCCCTCCTCCAGGAGCTGATAACAGAGAGCCAAATGCAGTCCGTGTTTACAGATATCGGCAAAATCAACTTCAGAGATCCTTCAGATTACTACGTGATTCCTAGCGTGCCAGGCCTGGCGTCTAATTCCGTCGCCTCGGCGGCGTGGCTTAGCAGCGAGGGGGAGGCTCTCTTCGCTCTGCCTTCTGCTTCGGGAGGGATCTTCGTCCTTAAGCTGCCTCCTAACGATGCGCCTGGTAAGGAGTGGGGGCAGGCTGCCTCCTCGCATCCCCCTCCTCAAAACGCTGCTCAGTGTGGCATCCCTTCTTTGAACTTCAGTTGATTTTGCTTTTTGGCGCGCACGTCATAGAAATTGACACACAAAAGCACTTTTATGTTATGCCTGCGAAGCCCCTTGCTGTTGGCAGTAAATGTTTTGTTAACGAATACTCAATATGTTTCTTAACATTGCTTTTCTTTTGAAAGGAACGGTTTCGGCTGTGGAATTGAAACAGAGCTCAGTGGTGCAGCGTTTCCTAACTGGTTGGATGCCAACTGCCATCAGGTTAGTGTCTGGTGGTGAAGAAGTGGAATTAATTTTGTCTTTTTGATTCCCTCACCTAGAGTTTCTAAGTTAAGTGAAAGACAGTCAAGTCAGCATCTATAAATACTCTGCCAAAAAAGTTCAGTGGCTCACAGGACCTATTGCATTATGGAAGTTGGGACTTGAATGCTGGATTTGTTCATCTTAGTTGGGTCCTGCTCATTGTGTGTCCGTGTCTATGAATATGTTCTCTCTAGTAATTGGCCTCCAAGGATTTGCCCAGGATATGGCTCGCAGCCAGTGCAGATTAAGGATTACAACAGTTGTACGTTCTTGCCCTTGTTCTGAAATGTCAGGCTCGTTCCTGTCAGGCAGAGGTTACGTGTGGATGACACAGACACTGTGGTGTTGGATTGTAAGCGTTACGGTATCGTAGAGTGCACAACCAAATTCTAGGCCCTGTTACTTGGAAATGGGAGTGAGTCCCTTGATGCCCTGAATGACTTTGACCATCTGTGGTGCATTGCTTGGGGCTGCTCGGATCCTTGCTTCCCTCTGGATCCTTCGCCCACGTTCTGCAAGCACTAAGCTGGGGAAGCTGGGGATGTGCGTTAGCTCTGCCAGAGCAGGTGATGAACTGGGCGTTACTGGTGTGCTGGGCTCCTCCGTGCCTTGGACGCTGACCCGCACAGTCCTGAAATGCTGTGCTCTCCGGATCTCACACCACCGATCGATTTATTTTCAAACACAGTGTGATAGAAACCCTGTGCCTTGGATCTACGTGCTAGCTTTGGTTTTCTTTTAAGCTGTTGAAATAAACTCTGTATTTTCAGAGGTGACTGTGGCCCATCGGACCTGCCTATCAGCCTCTCTGTTCACTGCCTAGATCACGATGCCTTTCTCTTTGCTCTCTGCCAGGACCATAAACTCCGGATGTGGTCCTATAAGGTGAGCGAAGCCTGCATTTGGGGCAGTGGCATCTTCCATCGCTGCTTGGGTGACAGTCTTGGGCTTAAGGAGTGAAGGCTGGGTGGCTGGCATAGATTTGATCCGCCGCTAAGTTGGCGTTGAGTCTACACACTGGGATTTGGGGAAAGTTGTGAAAATTGATGCGTGTGTTTGTAGCCACGTTTGGAACGCAGGTGGTGGGTTTTCTCTGCGGCAAAGCATTGTGCATGGGGTAAGAGGCAGTACTGCGTTATTTGCAAAGGGATTGGAGTGTTCAGGGAGGCAGGCGGGAGCGCTTCAAGGGCCGTGGAGGCACAGCAAATGGATTTTCTACCGCTTTAGCGGTAATAAGAGCATCTTTGTAACGTGGCTCCTTGTTAACAAGAAGTTAATAAAAGCCTCCACTTGCTGCGTGCCACTTGCTCCAAATATCAGTGCCAAAGCTAATCGACCAGCACAACTGCTTTCACGGCTCGTCTGCCCTGGAATGCATTACGGGAGGGAGGGGAAGGTTTATCCTACGTGCCTGAGCTCCGAAAGCCCAAGTGTTTGGAGGGAGGGGGCACAGGTGAGGCGGGGAAAGCTGGGCAGTGTTAAACAGCGGTTTGCGTGCGTGGATGGATGCTTTACTTGCATCCTTTAGGGGAAGATCTGGGCAGGCTTTGTCCAAAAGGGTAAGGATGAGGGAGAAGGACAGTTTCTCAGTCCTGAGTCTTTCCTGTGCTGCTTTCCTGATACCTTTATTTCGCGTAGGATCAAATGTGCCTGATGGTTGCAGATCTGCTGGAGTTCATGCCGGTCAGCAAGGACCTGCGGCTTGCAGCCGGGACTGGGCACCGACTGCGCCTGGCCTTCTCCCAGTCCCTGGGGCTTTACCTCGGCGTGTACATGCACGCGCCCAAGCGAGGGCAGGTATGGAGGGACGAGACTTCCTCGCTGTGAATGCTTCTTCCTTGGGCTGTGTGGAAAACATGTCATTCCTCCTTGGGATTGCATCTGTAAGGCAAGAAATAGGGAAAAAATGGTCTGACCCTCTGGAGAGAGCAGTGCTTTCTGAATAAACATTTTTGCTCTCAAAACACTGCAGGATACACATGCCCTCTCCCTGGGAGTGGAATTCCCTGTGTGACTAAGCTGGTCTGTGAGCACTAGTTCATGTGTTCACCTCCTGTTCTGGTAGGATCCTGAAAGCTTGTATGTGCCGTGGGAAAAGTAAAGGTCCAAGAGGAGCTAAAAGCATGGAAATACTGATAGTATGTTTATGTTGGGCTCCTGGGAGCATGCAACGCATCGCTCTGCGTTGCCAAGTGTTTACTTCTGTAGAACTTCTGCTTCTTGTAGTGAATAATAAATTTAGCAGGACAGGAATGACGGCACAGAGCAGTCTCATCTGTTGGACAGCTTACCCTGTCTGTTCTCCAGGGGATTCACATGCAGAGTAGAAGCTCGTATCATGACTTCTGCTGTCCCACTAGTGCTCTGCTTGCTCCAGTGAGAACACACAGAGCTTGGTTTGCAACAAGCAGCTTGAAGATTCAGGGCTTTTCCACCTTAGTCTCCTTACCTTCTCATGGCGTGTTGTCGCTAGCAGTGCCCAGCAGTGGCGGTGTTACCGTTTTTCTGGTTTAGCTTTTGAAAAGACAGCTAGAAATCCTTCAGGTTCAGGCAGAGATGAGTGTCCTTGCCGAGAAGGCTGAAGCCAGCTGTGTCAGTACGTGGCACAGAGGGCCAGTTTGTCCGGGTCTGTGGTGTGCTCAGCTCGGCCCTCCTGTCCCCAACCCTTAGGGCTCTGGGCAAGGAGGGGGACTGGAGAGTCGAGCTTCCCCATGGCATGCTGGTTTTTGGCTTAGCTGTCCTTTAGCAAATGATTTACAAGGTGTGTTTGTAGTTTTGTGTTTTCCAGCTGGTGAGCACCGAGAGTAACCGCTACAGCCTTGACCACATATCCTCCCTGTTCTCCTCACAGGTGAGTGCTGGGGCCTGGCTGCCCAGGAGGCACCGAGACATAGGGAGGGTCGCTGACTGAGGGATCAGGGGCCTGGACTTGGGGATTTCAGTGTGAAAAAAGAACTCTTCCCAAAGCCTGCTTAAATGATACGAGGGAATGTTTTGCTGTCATTAAGTACACATGCCCCTGCGGTACTTGAATTAATGATAAGAAAGTAAATTTGCGCTCTCCTAGGAGACCCTTGTTGACTTTGCCTTAACTTCGGCTGAGATCTGGGCGCTGTGGCACAACGAAGAGAACCAAACCGTCGTGAAATACATCAACTTTGAGCAGTGAGTTTCTGTGCTGAATCTCCAGCATTGATAGCCTCATGGGGGTAACTGCAAGAGCAGCCCCACGTGCTGCTCCTTGAAAGCCCTGATCGAGCTCCTCAACTCTTCTCCTGTCTTGCTTCGCTGACTGAAGTGTGTGGAGCTGCAGTGGTACCTAGTTCTTCCTATTGCACTGTTTGTGTCATGTGCACAACTGTGTCTTCCTGCAGTGCGTATTGCATGGATTTTTTTTTTTTTCTGTTTGGTTCTGCTTTATAATCAAGCTACAGCTCAGGTGCAGGAATGTGAAAAATGTAAAAAGCCGGGCAGCAGGCATGCCTGAAGTGGAGTCTGCTGTGAGCGTGTCAGGGGGAGGTCTGTACTTCACAGACAGCTCCTTCAAAATGTAACTATCTGGTCTCTGCCGAGAAATATCATGTTTTGAGGAGATCAGTGATGTGAAAGAATCATCCCTATCTTTATAAAGCTGAGAGGTCCATAACCAGACCAGGGAGTTAAATATGGGTGAAAAAATGCTATGAGTATGCAAGTTTGGGCAGAAGAATCTACCGGTCAGTCTGCAAAAGAGTTGCTTGGTGAGCATGTGTGATGGGGGAAACATTGATATGAATGAAGGAATCCAACCTGCTCTCTTAGCTTAGGGCTGGGGATGCTGCCATTAAGCTCTCCCGGCTAAACCTGTCGTCTGTCAGTAGTCAAAGCTCCTGTTCCTAGATCCGAAAGGCCGTGGTTGCTGTAAAGTCTGTGATTACTGGTAAAAGCAACAGGTTTGGTTCAGGTGGCTGCTCCCAGGTGCACTGTGTGGGAGCACTGCAATGCAAAGCTGATTCTGGTTTTGGTTTTCCTGCAGAAATGTCGCGGGCCAGTGGAACCAAGTCTTTGTGCAGCCTCTGCCTGATGAGGAAGTGACGGTTCGACACGATCAGGACCCCAGGGTGAGTGACTGTAAAATAGCAGCGAGAAGTAATGAAGCTTCTCTGCCCAGGAAAACATTAAGACAGTTCAAGTGTACAAATTATATTGATACAATCTTAAAATTACTTCAAATTAAAGGGGACAAGCCTTAGCCTCTATTACCACAGCATTAAAGTGCCAAGCATGGTTATGAAACCAGAAGTTGAGTGCTGAGGAGAATTTCAAGTCAGTCAGGAGAGAGCCTTGAGACAGGACATTGTAAATAAACAAGATCTGGAGTGTGCGGGAAGCACTGTTCGATCATGGGAACTGCTAAGGGGATGTGAGAGGTTGGAGCAGCGTGAACTGAAGCTGGAAAGAAATACAGATCCAGGGGATGAGTTTGAGAACAGGAGGAAAGACCAGAAACAGTATCTCAGATACTCTTCTCCTGACACGTGTGTTTCCTTAAATTGTGATCTCTTTGTCTTTGCAGGAGACCTACCTGGAGTATCTCTTCATGCCTGGCCGGTTCACAAATGCAGCTATCCAGAAGGCTTTACAGGTTAGTGACAGGGCATTTGGTGCGCACTCTGTTCAGCTTCTCCTTCCTGGACGTTTCTCTGTGAGGCGACAGGATTCCCTGGAGCTCTTGGCAGGCATCAGTTTGCATTTGATAGTTTGTAGACCTGTCAGTAGTCACTGAGGCAAGTTAGTGACTGTTGTGCCATACTTCAGCTGATGTGTGCTGATGGCAGGAAGCAGAACGTTGTTTCTAGAAGAGTTATTTCTTTTTTTTCCCCCCTTAGATAGCACAGCAGGTTGCTGAGGTTGCTTTCCATTGCCTGCTGCTTTAGCCAGGTGAACGGAGGCTCTCAGCCCACTGTAGTGCTGTTTCTCAGAATATATCCACTCCGTTCTGGCTCCTCCAGGACTGCTAAGGGCAACACATGGTACCTCTTCAGGACAAATGGAAAAACCAAACTTCTGCTGCTCCGACCATTTTGATTCTTTGTGCTGTGGCCTTATGGAGGCCTGTAGCAAGGCACCAGAGAGAGCTGCTGCAGAGGTGTGCAGCGCTTCTTTCCTTATAGCCCAGTGCACTGCCTGCCAGGAGGCTTCCTCTGTTTCCTCAGGAAAAGGGAAGCCAGCTGTATGTCTGTGGACCCCCCATTTGGCAGCTAGCCCTTTTTTTTTTTTTTTTTTTAAATACCTTTGTCCCACAGAGCGCTGGATGGTGCTGTCATGTTTGCTTTAGTCACTGTGCTGTTTGATCCTCAAGGATACAGCTCTCTTGCTTAAAAGTGAAAGTTTGCTGTGCTGCTTTTCAGATTTTTTCTCAAGGAACTGAGAGACACATGGATCTGACATGGGATGAGTTAAAAAAAGAGGTTACCTTAGCCGTGGAAAGCGAGGTGAGATTTTCCCCTCCCATGTTCCTACATCCATTTTATGTCTTGTAATGGTTCAGTAAAGTGAGATACAAAGTGACCCCAGGCCTCGTCTTGTCCTTTGTTTTTCTAAAGGAGTTACATGACTTTCAAAAAGTACAAATCTTCATCCTTTCTGCCTGGCTTTTCCATTCCCTCTTCTTTTCTCGAGTCATTTCTTCTTTCTGGGTGTTCTGCTGTCTCTGCTCCCTGAGTGTGCTTTGCTGGTCATGCATCACATGCTGCCCATTCTCTGCTCCCTGTGCATGGGTGCTGGCCACCACCATGCACAGCTGCTGCTTGTAGTTTTGGACACCGGAAGATAATCTGCTTAGGGGACCTACAACTGGCTGTCCTTTGGGGTCTGAATTTCCCCCATTTTATCCTACTTCTCCAGATTTTACTCTGATATGCCTGATTCTCTAAGCCAGCTGTCCTTCCACCTGCAGCTTCTCCTTGAAGCTGCTGGGATTATTGCTAGAAAAAGGCGGTTTTGTGTCTTCTATAGCAATAGTCATGCATGATGTTTTTAAAGAGATCTGCAGCACTGCCCTTTTTCTTGATATCACTGGGGCTTTGTCTAAGATTGTATAGAAATAGTTCCCTTGCTCCTTGCTGTGCAATTCACTGCTGTAGGAAAAAAACCCTTCCATTTTGGCAGTAAGGTGGTGGGGAAGAGAAATTTAACTGGTGTTTGCAAACCTTAACCATGTAAAGCAGTGATGCTGGTCATGAGAGACAAGACAGCAGTCTGAACGCTACAGTTTTTCTCTCTGGTTTGCTACCTGGGTTCATCTGAGAGCTTGTTTTGATCCCTCTAGTTCCAGGGCAGCGTGACAGAATATGAGTGCTCCCCAGAGGAGTTTTGGCAGCTGCAGGTGGAGTTCTGGTCCAAGCTGTATGCCTGCTGCTTTCAGTACCAGGAAGTGCTCTCCCGGCCCCTGGCCCTGCACTTGAATCCCTACACCAACATGGTGTGCCTGCTGAAGAAGGTGAGGCTCAGCGTCGGGGGTCTCTGAGCACTGATCTCCAGGGAGAGGGGGAGTTCTGGCCGAGGTGTGGATTTGGGGAGCTCAAAGAAGGGATTTCTCCTCACCTTTCTAGGGCTCCCTGTCTTTCCTTGTGCCCTGCTCCTTGGTGGACCATCTCTATCTCCTCTCTAATGAGCACCTATTGACTGAGGACGACGCTGCCATTTTTGATGGTAAGTGAGGAGACATGAAACTCTGTTGGAGGCTGAAATGCTGTATGTCAGGGAAGCCCTAGACAGAGGGATGTGGGAGTTTCCATAGAGGCCTCTTGAAGTTCTTCTGGCTCCATAATTATCTACATGGAGATAGTTTTCTTATTTTGACATTCATAGGGAGCTTTATTTTGTGAAACCTGCCATCATGCTCAGGCCAGCAATTAGAAAATGGTATCCAGGCTCCAAATCTGCTGTGCCTCATTTCAGATAACTTAAAAAGGAAGAATCTTAGGTTTCAGGCTGCGTGTTGCTCAATGACAAGGACCTGCCTTGGTGGATCCTTTGCCCTTGTGGCCTTACAAACTGCCTGTGCAGGCTGCAGCGAACTGGTGCCCTCTCCCTGTGGGTCACATCTGCCAGGTTGGAGCTCGGTAGTGAGCTGGTGGGGAGAGTGGGATGCAGCAGCTCGTGTTTCTTGTCACGTGGGTGACACCCCCCCCCCCCCCTCGTATGAACCTGCTTAACGTTATCTCAGCTGGGTGCTTGCTCAGCTTGGTCATCCCCCCAAAGAGCTGCAAGACCTACTCTGACTCGGTGCAAGCAAAGCAGTTCTATTTCCATACAATTCCCTGATATCTGTGTCTTACTGATGGAGTAAACACCTTTCAAAGACTACAGATGAGAAGGAAACCTGTGATCCTCTGAGCACCCTGACACGCTGGGCTCAACTGCCCGCCTCTGCAAACTGAGTTTTTAGTGCAATGTTTTTGTATAAATGTTTTCATGTAAGCAATGGAGGGGGACTGTGCTGTTTCTTGTCTCCAGGAAGTAAATGCCAGTGTGCACAAAAGTTGTCGTTAATATTGTTGCCACAGTGCCCTCTATGCTTTGCTGGCCGTGGAATGACGTTTCACAAGGAAAAGGCAATGGAAAATGTTACCTAAGCTCCACTTTCATGCTCGAGTGATTTTTATATTTTTGTGAAGAAGAATTGTCATCCATTTGGTTGACCTATTTCTGGCTCCGAGGGAAGGAAAGCTGGAGGCCTGGGCTGGGTTTGGGAGGCTAGCAGTTCCTGCCTTGTCTGTTTCAAACTTCTCAAAAAATGTGACTTAATTTTAAAAACGCATACATAAAGGATTGCATTGCAAAGCAGTGATTTAAACCCTCAGTACTGAATTTTCAGATCACTTCTAAGAATGTGAAAATCCTCTGTCAGCTGTGAGAGGTGGTTCTGCAAATGTATAGCTGCTGTAACGAGAGTGTGTTCTGCTTGGCAGAGCTAAACTATCTGAGCCATTTGCTCCGGGGTTTTTTTGCTCTTATGCTGCACTAATTACTTCCTTTCAACCAGTGGCTGAAGAAAATCCCTTGGAGGGGATTTCATTGCTTTATCGCTGCATCAGTATTTTTTGCTTCCCAAATAATAAAGCACCAATCTTTACCTTGTCAACTCCTAAGTTTTAATTTGGCCTCATAGTTAGCAGGGAAGGGTCAGTTTGACGTGCAGGACTGAGACTGATATGCTGCTAGTAGTTTGCTGATAGGAGCTGAACTAACTGGTTTTTGAATGGTTCTCCCACCTTCGCTTTGAAATCTCTTGTAAATATACAGTTAGATTCTTTCATTACAGATTTGGAGATGTCTCGTGATGTTGTCTGTCTTGTCCAGTGCCTTCGACTGATCGGAGAATCAATTTCCATGGAAATGGCATTCATAATGGAAATGGCTTGCTCCCGCCTCCAGCCTCCAGAAAAGGCTGCAGAGCAGATCCTGGAGGACTTGATAGCTAATGACACGTAAGGAGATGTTTTTGCAGAAGCTCCCCTGCAGGGAGGCAGGGATGGCTGAGCAGGGATTGCCTGGAGCTGACCTTGCTTGGCATCAAAGCACATGTGGGATGTGCAGGCTCTCCCTGTGCTGTGGGAGGCTTTTCCAGCTCCCCTCTGAGGTGGGAAGCGTGGGTGTTTGTGATGTTAGCAGGGTCTTCCATCCAGGAGCCCCTTGCTGTTGCTGGGGGCCCTCCTGAAAAGACGCATTGGGGATTCTCAGGTGAGAGAGAGAGAGCAGAAGAGGAACAAGTTCCTCTTAGGTGAACATTGCAATGTGGAAAGCAAGTGCCTGCAGATGTCAGGTAGAGGTTAGAGCCTTGGTCAAACCATGTGGCTACTGTGATCACCTTCTGAAATCATTCCCCTTGGAATGCCAGTGATCTGACTTGTTATTTCCTGGTAGCCTCAGGGAGTGGAATAAATAGACTGGTTCCTGCAGGCGCTGTAATAAAACTCCAAGCCAGAAGAAGATTCCCATCAAGAATGTCCAGGCTGATCCTTCCAGTGAGGATCGGTGAGGGAGGAAAGGGAGCCCTCTTCAGTTTAAATCTCATGTTGCTGATCATTATTATCTTTTTCACTTTGCAGGGAAAATGTGATGGAGGATATACACAGCAAACTGCAGGAGATCAGAAACCCCATCCATGCCATCGGAGTGCTCATCCGAGAAATGGACTATGAGACGGAGGCTGACATGGAAAGAGGTGAAAACTTTACAGCAGGGCATTCGGGCTGGGAAAGCGCAGCTCCGCAAGTGTTCCTGTCTGTCTAGTTCCTCCTCTTATCTGGGTGATTTTTATCTTTTAGCTCATCATCTAAATATGCGCATGAACCTCACCCAGCTGTATAGTAGTGGTACCGCTGTCAACGTGGTTTGCTGGGGGGTATGTAAGATTGCCACAATCCGTTTCCTCATCTGTCGGGACCTGTTGATTCTCCAGCAGCTGTTGCTGCGGCTTGGAGATCCCGTGAGTACAGCCCTCAAGGCTACTGCTATGCTCTTTGAACTTTTGGATCTGGGGTTCTGCTGGTGCCAGACTGCGAGCTCTGTCTCTTCCCACAAAACAAACTCAGAAGCTGTTTGAACTAGCCCCAGGCTTGGGCAAGCCCTGTCCTCTCCTCCAGTTGATTTTTGTCATCCTAAGCAAAGCAGCGGTGCGCTGTGCTCCACCCGAACTCCCTGCTTCCACTCTGAGCATTCCAGGAAGCAGAACTCTGTGCGGGAGGAGGGCATCGCTTCCAGCCTCCCGTCTGAAACTGCTGCCTGAGCACATACAGTTCTCCCCTCTATTCCCCATCCCTCCCACGCCGCTGCGCAGCGCGGCACGCACATGATAGCAGCTTTGTTCTCTGTCAGCGGAGCACGCAGTGCCTTTGTGTCACGACAGCAGTGTTTACCCAGAGGTGTCAGCCCCTGTGAGGCTGCTCCAGCCACTGCAAACAGCCACCGTGCTGGCAGCTGTGTTTGTGGTTGTGGGGTGGACTGGGTCCATCCTGTTGGCTGTGTGGCCGCACAAGAGAGGGTGCTGATGGTTTGGGTAAACACAGGGATGCAGGCAAGTCCCAAGACAAGGAGGGTGTTGTTTAAACCTGTACTATTTACTTAGAAATGTTACCACAGTAGTTTCTTGGTTGAAAAGAAATCCCGTTCTTCCTGGATAAGGTTGCCCTGGTAGCACTTAAAGCACGTTGCAAGGTGCCCTTCTGGAGCCAGGCTCTCTCAGGGCATGTAGCCTGCTGCTTGCTTGATGAGGAACTGCTGCTTTCCCACCTTGATGCGCTTGTATTTTTCACAAGCGTGGATTGCTTTTCCTCCCGTGTCACCTCGCCGTGCTGCTTGTGGCTGGAGCACGCAGGGATGCAACTCCTGGGCAGTAGGGCTGGGCCCTGCAGCAAAGCTGTGATTTCGCTCGGTGACATTGTTGCAGCAGTGCAAACCACCTTTTTGCTGGTGTCCCTGGTGTCAACAGGTGCTGTTGTTTCCAGGCTAGAGAAACACTCAGTGTGCACGTAACTTTGCTTGTTAAACTTTCCCCACAGGGTCTGGGCCACCAGAATAGTTAACTCGCCCTTTGGTCTAAGGTGACATTGTCACTTGTGACTGGGTTATTCTGGTGCACTCAAGAGTCCTGCTGGTCTCCTGGGTGGGTTAACTGCTGGGTTATTGTCTGCCTTGGCGTTCGCAGGAGGAATGAGCTGGGCCCAGGGCAAACCTCACCGATTGCCCTTGTCCTGCCATGGCTCTGGGCTTGGCCTCTCACTGTGCCAACCCCTGTGGTTTGCTTGCAGATGGTTTTGGGTGGGGGACAGCTCTTCCAGTCTCAGCAGGACCTGCTGCACCGCACCTCACCCCTGCTGCTCTCCTACTACCTGATCAGGTGGGCAAGCCAGTGCCTGGCGTCGGACGTCCCCATCGACACGCTGTGAGTCTCTACCGTGCCCGGTCTGTCTTTGATTGTAGGTTCCTGCTAAATCCACCTGAAATGCCCTTCCTGGTATGAAAAGCTGGTGGTTGCTGTGGGAGTATTGCTCTAGGAGTCAGGTTGTGCTGGGGAGGTTTTTTTTTTTTTTTTCTTCCATGTTTTGAGCTGAGTCTTTGTGCTAATTCTGCCGTGTGAGGTCTTGCTGTTCTGTGCACTGTTGCCTTTTCAGCAGTAGGAGTCATTTGAGTTGAACAATGAGCACAATTAAAGCAGAAGGCGTTTTGTTGTCCCTCCACTGATGGCTTTTTCTTCTCTAGGGAATCTAATCTGCAGCATCTATCTGTGTTGGAGTTAGCAGACACCACTGCTCTAACACCCCATAAACTAGGTAAGATGTCCGCAGCTCATCAGCTCTCGGGTTCTGTTATTTATACCTCCTGCTCTCTGTGTCTCTGCCACCCAAGGGAAATGCTTCATGCAGTGAGCTAATGGAGCACGTGGTTGAATGACCCCCCCCTTTACGTGGAGACATTTGTCTTGTGTCCACCAAAATCAACAACAGAGTATCTTGTAGCATTGGACTTAGACCAGAGATGTGGATCTTATTCTCAGCCTGAGGAGGATGGTAAGGCCTTGCTCAGCCAAGCTTTATTAATTCTGGCCCTGGCACTATCAGCAGAGCTCAGCTGTTGCTCCTGTAACATTACAGTGGCTGTCGTGGGTCAGATCAGGTCTGTCCTGCTCGCTGGCCTTTATCCCGCAGCGACCAGGAGCGGCAGCTCAGGGAAGCGAGAGAATGTAGAAATAATTCCTCAAAACATTCTTGCACTTCCAACACTTTTCAATTCAGATGTTGGGTGTTGCTCATAGCCAGTACCTCAAGGGGGAAATTGCAGCTGATAAATTGTTCGTATTTTAGGAGTCTTGCTGCAAAGATGTATGCTTTGGGTTACTGTCTTGGGGGAGAAATCCTAATGGGGGAGAATATAAGGCAACTTAATTAGGAGGATGCATACCTTGAAGTGGTTACAGAGGGAGGTGGTGAGCAGGGTAGTGGAGAAAATACGCAGGTAAGAGCCTGCTGTAACTAGTCTGCACTTCAAGGCTGAGACACTTCAGAAGGAGCTGAGAAAATTGGGGACAAACAGGCAGCAGTGCCATGTGTGAAGGGCTGTGAGCTGGGGAAGAATTTCCTCCGCTTGCTGACAGGCCTGGGGCGTCCCTGCTCTTTGTAAGCAGGCTGCGATCTTCGGAGCCCAAACTCTCCCTGAAGGAGCCTCGGTTCAGGAGGCAGTTGTCTTGACGTAAATGTCAGGGCACGAAAGCGAAATTGAAAACATCTTTTGTGTGTGCCAGTGTCGTGGGTTATTTCTTGGCCCGCTCATGAGGAAAGTCCTGTTTGGCTGCTGTGCTTCAGGAAAAATATGTGAAACGTGGGGAAGATAGAAAGGAGGTGGCAACTTGGGGAGAGGCGTTGAGAACAGTTAGCTAATGGGAGATTGGACTGCTTAGGGTGCCGGAATGAGGAGGGAGGCATTTGAACAGAGCCAGATAGCCAAATCAGCACTCCCTCAGCCCTGCCCTGCAACACGCTTGGTCGTGCTGGAAAGCTGCAGATGGGTTGTGAATAGAGCAACTAGAGAGAGCACAGCCCTTTTTTTTTTTTTTTTTTTTATGTTATAATTGAGTTGCGGTTCATAAACGTTGCAGTATGTGGCTCTTTGATCTCCTGCTACTCCCTCTGACTTAACCAGACGGCAAGAGGAATCCAAAACCAACAAGTTCAAGTACTGACCGTGCTTATTGTTATGCTCTGGCTTAATCTGTGATGTTTGGGCTGATGAGCACAGCATGGTGTAGAAAGCCTGGGATGTCTGCTGCAGGCCTTCTTCTCAGTGTTTCTTTAACTTGTATTTTTAGTATCCGGCCCTCAAACAATTGTGGAGCTGTTCTTTCAGGAAGTGGCCAGAAAACACATCATATCTCGACTCTTCTTGCAACCAAACACCTCTCTGGCTGAAACAAGTTTGAACTGGCCCCATCTCATTACCGCGATAGTGGCTGACTTTCTGCCGCTCCTGTATCCTTGCCTATAAAGCCCCTACGAGGTGCTCGCTCTCGCTGGGCTGTAGCCAGGGGGAGTTTGTCTGGCATGGCAGTGCCAGAGCCCCTGTGTGAGATTGCACGGAGGCTGCATGTGGTGGCCTGGTCCTGAAGCTGGGAACCTCGGTGGGCCTGGGGGAGGAGGGTTGGGGCTAGCAGAGGGATCAGGGCGGTGGGCTGCGGGGTGCTTGGGGCTGTAAATTGGCCATCTATGCCATCAAGCCTCGTGCAATTCCAAAATCGATGTTCTCCACACCCAAATTTTGGAGACAAGTCTCCTGAACAAATGACTGTTAGCGTTAGTGGGATTTGTAGGTATTGTACGATTTCACAGAATCCATGTTGTTTAGGTGAATGATAAAGGATTTGAGTTTTTGACTTTAAGCCTCTGAGCTCTAGTGACTTGACTTGGCAAGGGGCGATGCTGGGACATTTGGATGGGTAACAAGACTTGGGCAGTTGTGAAGTAGATGTACTAATGGTTTTGTTCTAATATGGATAAATCTTATTACAGAATAATGACTTTATAAAGAGCAGCTTAATCTTCTCTCCTTTTCCCCTCTCCAAACTGAGTGTGACAGGCATGTTGACTTTCAGGCTAGTTCTCCAAGCTCTCCAGACTGGATTGTCCTCTGTTCCTTAACCTCTGCTCAGATGGCCCAGCAATCCCGGGTTCCTCTTCCCCGAGTGCCTGATGGGGAGCTGCCAGTATATCCAGCTGCAGGTGAGTGCTTTGCGCCAGCTCCCACAGGAGCTGAGAGGGGAAGAGCTGGCGTGAGTGCAACTGTCTCCATGCCTGGGTTTCGTTCAGCAGCAGGTCTGCACTTTGGCTGATGCAGAGGTGTAATGCAGCATGAGCTCTGTGCACAGCCTCCTTACATCCACTTAGAAAAAGATACCCAAAACATCTTTCCAGTCGCTGGAGTTTGTTCTGTTTTCCTCTAGTCGCTGCTCTCTGAGCTCAGACATGAGCTGGTCTTCCCAAGCGCTCTGCTCCCACGTCTCCCTTTTGGAGATGATGGGCTGGACGTTTGTCCTGGAGATGAAACATACTGCAAGGAATGATTCTTCTGGAGAATTGCTAGAATTTCCTCTTCCAACTGTCACAGTGTCGGTGCAGTGAACAAATTGTAAGGTAGCAAATGCCTTCCATCTTCCTCATGCATCTATCTTGTTCCCTGTAGTGTCCACCTCTGCTAACAGAAGGGCTTTTTGCTAAATATCTCGTACCTAGAAAATGCCGCAGACAGTTTGCTGGGAAATGATTTAAGATGGTTGTCTTATGCATTTCCTCTTTCATCTGTTTTCAAGAAAAAATCCAGGCGTAAGCGCTTTGGATTATTAGATAACCTTTTAGTGGAGGACTTCAGTCTCCCAGGGCTTGTCTGACAGCATGGTACTGCGTGCAAGAAACATCTTTGCAGAGCTTGTTTAAATATCACAGCTAGCCCATAATCCAATGGCTTGTTAGGTGCTGATGCACCCGCAGCCTTTCCAGTGGTACCGTTGCAGACAGATTGCCCGTGGGGCTGGGGGTTCAGAGGGCTGCCTTCAACCCAGCAGCAGAATTAGTTTCAGGAAGGCTCATCTAGTTCTTAAATGCCCTTGCTAGTGAAAACCAGCGTAAGAAACACCTGACATCTTGGCAGCAGGGCGAGTGAACTACTTTTTTTCTGGGGTCTCCCTAGACTGCTGTGTTTCCAACCACTCTTTCTCCACTGTCTCTTCCCGTGCTTTTCAGGGGCTTGGTAGTTGTGGCTGCTTGTGCTCCAGTTCTGAACTGCACGGTTTCTTGTCTGCAGCGCCATGTGACACATTTCATTCCCCAACTGATGGCAGTCCTTGAGGCACGTAGGGCTAGGCAAGCTGTTATTAATGAGATGTTTTTTCCCGCTTAGCAGAATCTTTTATTCTCACAGTCCCTTACACCTGGGGGCTGAATTGCTTTCTTTTGTGCTCATGTTGCTGCCGAGAAGAATGTCAAATCTGCAGAGCTTTTGAGCCAGGAAATGCCAGGACGCTTTGAGCAGCATCGTTCTACGAGTGCGTATGTGCACTCTTGTGGCGCTAGCACACTTTGAATTTCCTTGCATTGCTTTCGCCTCACTTGTGTCCCACCTCGAGGAGATACAAGAGACTTTCATCTCTGCAGGAGCAGGCTCTTCTTCCTCTCACCCGTTACCTTCTGTGACGCTTACTGATCCCAGTCGATCACGTAAACTTGGATTAAGTGCATTGACCTCAGGGAGCTAACACCAGATTTGCTGTGAGCGTGAGCACAGTGACCCAAATAGAGGTGGAGATACAGGAAGCACCCTGCAAGTAGCAGGCAGGCACAAGAGAAGGTCTAGTGACCAAATCACTGGCCTGGGACGAGGGCCAAACCTCTCCCTTGTTGCTTATTCTGTGTGACAAGCTGTTGAACGAGCCTGGGGTGGGATTTATCTGTTGTAGCTGGCTAATCTGAGCGGTGAATTTGGGCTCAGAGGTTGCATGCCATGTGGCTTTTAGTGGACCAGTGGCTGGGGTAGGTGAGGCGTACTTGCTGGTGGTTTCTGCTCGTGCAAAGATGCAGGTCAGCTGGTGACACCTTGGCTTTTCCACCGGGTCCTGGCTTCTCCTCCTCCTTCCCTGCTGAGTCCCAGAGCCCTGCTGGTGGGCCATCTCTGCTTCTCCAAGAATGAAGAGCATACACCACTCTCCCAGGCATGAGGGATGCCAGCTTTTTGAGTTTTCTTCGTGCCTCCTAACAGCTCTTTGAAAGGTGATGACACTTTGCAGCCCTTATATTATCCTGGCAGAGCAGGCACATGGCCAGGTTGAGTTGTAGTGCCCTGTAGTTTTGGCCAGTGTCCGTGTTGTGGCTTTATTTACGGGTTGTCCTTGGTGTCGTCAGCCCTCCACCCCGTGCCTGTTGGTTTGTTGCTGGAATCCATGGTTTTTCTTGGCTGCTCTCCCCCTCCTACCCTGCTGCAGAGATTCTGCTCTTCTAACACCTGCTTTGCCTGTTCTCCCGCTGCCTTCGTACATGCGTGCTCCTGTTCATGCTCCCCACGTGCCAGGGTAATGTTTCCTTTGCAGTCCCCTGCAGCAGGTTTGCAGTGGTTGTGTCTGAGTTTTGGGGATGTTAGGTGCTGTCTGAGGCGCTTTGTACAGACACTGGAGCTATTCAAGGCTGCTTGTTTCCTGGGAGCACGTGGGGGATGTCTCCCCAACTGTGCACTGAAGGGACTTTGGGGTTGGGGAAACCAACCCTTGAGCTGGAAGAGTGGGATTTGTGTGAGCACAGCAGCTAAAGGGACCACCAAAATTGCACTTTGGTGGTAGAGACCTAACCCTTCCTCTGGCAGCGGGTGCCTGCAGGTCACGAGTGAGTGCTGACCTGAATTGGAACTCCTGTTCCTCCTCTCCTGCAGGAATACATTCGCCTGCTGCAGCCGTGGTGCCATGTGAACATGGGCTCCTGCTGTTTCATGATGGGCCGGTGCTATCTCGTCATGGGCGAGGGGCACAAGGTAAGCCCCCCGTCTCCTTTTCGTGCTGCCTCCCTCTGGGGTCTGGGACCCTTTTCCTTGGGCGGCTGGAGGTGCACGGGTAGGGCCAGCCTTGTTTCTGCTGTGCCAGTCAGGAAACATCCATTTCGAGCTCTGCCTCCTTGGAGCAGCGGGTGGGATTGGAGGAGGATGCTGGGATCTGCTCTTGGGGAAAGTTCCCGTTTGCTTGGGGGCAGCGGGTCTCGTACATGAGCTGGAACAGGCAGCACAGTCCTCTCAGCAGTACAGCGGGCTGGGGCAGCCCCCTAAGTGCACCCGCAAGCCGCTTTCTGGTCTGCTTCTAGGCTTTGGACTGTTTCTGCCAAGCTGCGTCGGAGGTGGGAAGAGAAGAGTTCTTGGACAGGCTGATCCAGCCTGAGGAGGGTGAGATAGTCTCCACTCCACGCCTGCAGTACTACAATAAGGTACGGCTGAGCCAGCCCAGCGTATGCGGCCCTGACTGATTAAATTGGCACCAAGTTGTTCCACGCAGGCTCTGCTTGGAGAGAGGATTCCTGTTCAGTCCCCACCTTTCAGGGGAGTGACTCTAAAAACATACTTTTTTTTGTGAGGTGAAACCTCAGTGTAGTCTGTTTACTTTCTTTTTGGGGCTGATGATGGGGTGCCTACAGTGTGAAAGCTAGGTACTTTCCACCCATTAGTTTCCTAGTAGCAGAGGGCTTTTGTTATCCAGCAGAAAAAAGGCAGAGATCCAGCTGCTGGAGGAAGAAGCCAGACATGTCCAGGCTAGATGTAAGATGCTGTTTAAGGGGAAGGTTATTAAGCTTTGAGGCAAATTAATATTTTTAAATTGAGATAGGATCTTCTTGCATAATACCATCGTTAAGACTGGCTGAAAGCTTGGACCTAGGCTCATTGTAAGGGATTCCCTGATTTTAAAATCCAGAAAACATGAGGATTGTCAAGTGCCCTTGGAGAGGGAACTTCTCTAATACAGCTGCATGCATGCTTGGGGACAGAATTGTTTACCACTCTCTGTCACGGGGGTTTACTGTAACAGTCAACACTAAAATGTGTCAGAAAACTCACATGTGCAGAGATGAATCCTCCAGAAAAGCCACAGCCTGGGCCTGTGTGCTGGGATTTGGTTCAGACCTTTGCGACTTACCAAAATATTTCCTTTCCCAGTCCGATCACTTAGAAACATTGGCAAAATCTTTTGGCTGCTCTTAAGGTTAGTAGGGGCAGGAATAGCTCTTAAGAAACAAAGGAAATAAAAAACCAAAAACCTGTCACCAGCCCAACCCTTTCTTCAATACTGCTGCAGCCAGCACTAGAGTATTGTCTTCTCCAGGTGCTGCGGTTGTTGGATGTGGTGGGTTTACCGGAGCTGGTCATCCAGCTGGCTGCCCTGGCTATCATGGAATCAGCGGATGACTGGAGAAGCCAGGTACAGGGCACTTTTGCTTCAAGCTGTTTCTTCGGGGAGTTTACACAGGATTTTTTTTTTTTTTTTTTTTTAGTTGTATAACTCGAAACAGGCTGGTTTGTGCTATTTGGTGTTTTCAGGCTACTTTGAGGACTTGCATCTTCAAACATCACTTGGATTTAGGACATAACAGTGAAGCATATGTAGCCTTAACGCAAAACCCAGATCCAAGCAGGTAGGTGATAGTTTTATGCCTTTATGGTCACTTGTCTGGAGGTCCGTGTACCAGTTTTTCTGTCAAACTGAAAGGAAGATGATGCTTTAGGGTAGGACAGGACAGCTGTGTTAAGAGGTTCTGGTGTAGCTTGTGTAAAGGTGTGTTTGAAAAGGTATACTTAATTTTTGTAAGGACAGCTGGGATTGGCACTATCTTAAAGGAGGAAACTGGGAGGGAGTTGGGGGGAAAAGCTGATTCAGGGAAGAGCCAAAAGGATGGCTAAAGGTTTGCACGTGGTGTTGTATGTTGAAAAGCTTTAGGAGTCCAGTCAATTTAGTTTAATTAAAAAAAAAAACTTGGAGTTGAGTTTTCAGCTTGAGTACCATATGGGAAGTGAACTGGATTAGAGGAAGCTTCACCCTGGCAGAGGACGATGTGATGAGCCGGAGTGGCCAGAATAGACATTCAGAGGAGAAGCAGGAATGCGTTGTTTTAATTGAGGCTGAAGAAAACCTTGCCAAACAGAGCTGAGGGAGGGAGACTGCTCTCCTGAGAGCCCTTTGCAGAGGATCTCTGCTGTCCAGGATCTCTATTTCCAGCACAGTGGAAGTCTGAAGGGATTTCTTGGTTCTAAGCCAGGGGAAGAAAAAAAAAAAAAAAAAAAAAAGCACCACCTAGCAGGCAATGGATTTGTTTCTGCTTGTGTGTCTCTCGGCAGGCAGCTGGACTGTCTGCGCCAGCTAGTGGTGGTGCTTTGTGAGCGCTCCCAGCTCCAGGACCTGGTGGAGTTCCCCTACGTGAACCTCCATAACGAGGTAATCAGCCTGTGCTGGGAGCAAGCAAGGGGGCACAACCACTCCCTTTCAAGAGATTTTTTTTTTTTTCCTTTTTTTTTTTTCCCCCCTGCCACCCATTTGAGCCTCTCCATCCTGCAGGTCGTGGGGATCATCGAATCTCACGCTCGAGCGGTGGACCTGATGACCCACAATTACTACGAGCTGCTGTACGCTTTCCACATTTACCGCCACAACTACCGCAAGGGTAAGGCATGTTGTAGCAGCCTGCCTGTGACACGGCTTCCCCTGCGGGGTGGCCTGTCCTGGGTCCTGGCTGATGTTATTCCCCTTCTCTCCTCAGCTGGCACGGTGATGTTTGAATACGGCATGCGGCTGGGCAGGGAGGTGCGGACACTCCGAGGGCTCCAGAAACAGGGAAACTGTTTCCTCGCTGCTATTAACTGCTTGCGGTTGATCCGCCCGGAGTACGCCTGGATAGTGCAGCCAGCTTCTGGAGCTGTGGTAGGAAACACTGAGCTTTCTCAGGAGCCTCTGACCCGAGCTGGTGGCTGTTGGGGACACTTACAGCTGTATGTTTGGGAAGGAGCTTCCAAAATCCTTTCTGATGTGATGAACAGAGGTGTTAGCCACCTTAATCTGATGTTTTAGTCATCTTGGCCAGCTTGTGCAGCCCTGTCTTGTCCTGCTCCATGGAGATTTTGGTCCTACCCATCACCCTTGTGTTTTTGGCCCTTTTTGGAGCAGGGTGGAAGCAGGAAAACTTTTGGTATATATATGTGGGAATATATCACCTCTTGTTGAAGACAGAGCAGATCTTTTTGGGCAGTCTGAACAGCCGGAATACCAGTCAAAAAGAGAATTACTGAAACACGGTTTGTGTTTCAAATCAGTTTGTGGGGAGGTGGTGACTGCAGCCTGATTAGCTAATGCTGTGCTGTGTTTCTGATGGCCAGAGATAAATGTAACCTGAACTGCCAAGTGGCTGTATGGCATTTCCGATTCAAATCAAGGCTTGAAACAGAAAGCTGGTGTTGGGACTGTAGCGTATCGAGGCAGTTTGTCTGTTGGAAACCAGTTAGGCATAAACTCTCTTTCTGCTTTTTCCTGCAAGTACGAACGCCCTGGAGCATCCCCGAAGAGAAGCCATGATGGGGAGTGCACGGCTGTTCCAAGTAGGTGCCTGGTCCTGGTGCTTCCTCCGACTCTTGTCAGAGCAGCCTGTCCCCTGACCTCAGAGCTCCTGTGCGTGCGAGTGGGGAGCTGGCTCAGGGCAGCTCTCACCGCTGTCAGATCGATAGTTTGGGGGGATTGCAAGCCAGTTAACTCTCCCAGTGTTAGCGTCTCCTGGTTGCTCTATGCTGCCATGTAACAGCTATTCCCCAAGGAGCTTCTGTGCGCACTCCTCTGCCATTTGATATCTTGTCAGCACTTCTGCTTTCAGTGGAAATAACTTGTAATTTAAAAAAAAAAAAACACCCACCAAAAAAACCCAACCCCAAGAAAACCAAACAGTCTTTGTGACGCAATTTCTAGTTGTTCAAGACTTTTGTTTTTTGTGCTCTTGGAAACGTTGCTGACATAGTGAGTCTCTGGTAGTAAGGTCCCTGCTCTGCCTGTGTCTACCAATACAGGGGATGGTGGGGTCAGGTGAGACTCATAATCCTCAGCACTGTGGTAGGAAAATTGAAGGTCAGGTATTTTTAAACCAATTATTTCTGAATGAGCTCTTTTGCAGCATGTGCCTGGCAGTCAGAGCAGCAGCTGTTACCAAACATTAGATTAACATCTCTCTTAGAGGTGGAATGAGAGGTTTGTATCAAGCAGACAGGACAAGGTAGCAAGGAAGAGGCAGCAAAACCTGACCCCTCCTCCGGCGCTTTCTGTGGTGCGACTCCTCTTAGGATGACAGAGGGGTGTAGGCATTTTCCACAGTGCCCAAGGGACCCTTTTTAAAACGCTGAGAGCCCTTTGTGTCCTCCATCTGTTACAGCAACTCGCCAAATTGAGATCCTGGAGCTGGAGGACTTGGAGAGAGAATGTGTGCTGGCCCGGATCCGGCTGACTCTGGTGCAGCACGACCTGTCAACAGCGGCGGTGGCAGGTAAGAGGGATGCGACACAGCCACCTCTCACTTCCTCTGAAGTTTTTGCTCATTGTTTTCAGCCGTAGCTCAGGTGAGGAAGCAGCATTTTTATTCTGACCCAGAGACAAAACCAGGAGCTGGCAGGGACCACTCAGTTTGCCTCTCCAGCATGAAATCTTGCCACTGAGTTCAGCAGCTTTGGAAAGGCAGATCAAGAGAAACAATTTTAAAGCTTTCCACCGTGTTTTGGCTTTGCCGAGCTCTAGTAGTGGTCTGCAGTGTGGGGCTGGGGTCCAGCTCATGAGTTGGGACAAAAAGGCATCTTTTTGTCTTGCTGGAAATTGCCCCGGATGAAAAAGAATTAGAAAGCCTTATAAAAAACCCACTTGCTTAAGTTTTTGTCCTGGACAGTCCTGTTTCACAACGTGCTTTTAGTGTATCAATGTTTTTCCTCCTTGGGGAGCGAAAAGATGTGATTTACCCACCCTGACCCTTTAATTAAAGTTCTGCCACTCTCTGATAGGAATTATGCAACCCGTACACAGTTTTTCCTTTTAAGTGTCAGGAGGAGCTGACATCCCAGAGAGGGATTGCAGGGAAAGGATCGAACAGCTGCTTTGCGGGCAAACTGGAGGCGCGGGGAGCTGAGTGTCACAGTTTCAGCTCACCTCCTGCCTGTGCTGGCTGAGCTGAGCTGACGCCTTGTTCGCTTGGATACCGGCCTGCTGCGCCAGTGACAAGGCTGTTCCCTACCTGCTCGCCCAAACAGTGTCAGCATGTGGCTACGGGCCGTAGGTTGCTGCTGTGTCCCTCTCCAGCTGGTGCCTGGCCAGGGACGGCCCCGTGGGTCACTGCTGCTTTGTGCAGTCCCTCCGGGGATGGTTCATGGGATGCTCCTGCAGCCACGAAAGCCTCAAGCCGTGCGATGAGAAGTGCTGCTGTAGGGTTTTATGTTGAGCTGTTAACAACTGTGCTGCTGCAACTCTGCTGCTGAACTGTGTGCGGTCAGGCCCCAGTAAGTGCTGGGGTGTGACCCGGGGAGGCACTTACCTGCTCCTCCTTCCCTGCAGGCAACTCTACGCCCGAGGAAACGGTTTCTCTCCTGATCCGGGCTGGCCTTTTTGACACAGCCATCACTCTGTGCCAAACCTTCAAGCTGCCCCTGACGCCCATCTTTGAGGGACTCACTTTCAAGTATGTAGCAAGCGTTTCCTCCCTGCTTCGGGTGACGTGTGGCTGGGGAGACGTGCGCTGCCTGATGCTTGGCAGGGTGCAGCTTCCAGCTCCCCGGGGCCAGGAGCCAGGGCTGCTCGCCGAGGCTGCTAACGCTCTGCATGGCCTCCACAGCTGCTGGCTCAGGGGTTTTGAGGTGAAACTTGCTCTTTGCACCTGAAAAGGAAAAATAAGGGAGCTTTTCTGAGGATGTAGGGATGAGAGGGAGATTTCTCCCTGGTCTCAGGGGTGAGAGCTGGGGTCTGACAGCCGCAGGTGATCCTGACCCAGGCACAGCCATCTTCTGCAGGCTTTCCTGGTGAGCTGGCTCATGGCATGCTGCTGCCGCTGCCCTGTGAGCTGCCCACGGAAGATTTGTTCCAGCTGCTGAGCCGTGCTCAAATAGCGGTTGGCAGAGCACTTGCTCTTCTGTCTGATCTCTGTCCTAGCCGTTTGCTCTCATGCCTCATCTCCAACCCCAGGATTCCTCTTCTCCTTTTGCTTCTCAGCGCTTCCAGAAGATGTTTTGTGCCTGCAGAGTTGTGCGGGAGCTTTGCTGTGATCTGTTCCCGTGGCTGGGTGCACAGAGGGCACCTCTTACACAGGCTCAGGCCCTAAAGCTACCTAACACGAGAGTCCTTATTAATTCCTCTCTGGCACTTAAAGAGCAGCTTAGAAATCACTTTTAACAGGCACCTTTTCCTGCCAAACCAGCTATTTTGTAGCTGTTCTGGGGAATAGTCCTGTGGGGGGTAGCTTTGATGCTGGCAGCTGTGCAGGCTGGGCTCTGAGGGCACCCACCTCCGCACTGCTCTGTCTTGCAGGTGCATCAAGCTGCAGCTGGGAGGGGAGGCAGCGCAGGCAGAGGCTTGGGACTGGCTAGCAGCAAACCAGCTCTCTGCCCTGGTTACCACCAAGGAGTCAAGGTAGGTCTTTGTCTGTGGGGTAGAAGAGCGGAGCTGCTCTGCCTGAGAGTGGATTATTTCTGGAGGGAAAAGCCTTGCAGGAATCCAGTGGGTCATGGATTCATAAAAACCCCACCTTAAAGCACATCTGTGGGACTGGGGCAGTGAGAGAGCCATCCTTCCCCACTGTCACCACGCTCTCCCTGGCCTGCCTGCCCTACACCCTGCTTGGCCAGGCCTCGAGCACCCACAGGGAACCCGGGCAGCGGGACAGGTCCCCTGCAGCACCCTGTGGCCTCGCAGGCAGGGGCTGCTGGCACACGTTTCGAGAGGAATTATTACCTTGCAGCGCCACAGACGAAGCGTGGAGGCTGCTGTCATCCTATTTGGAGAGTTACCCGTCCCAGAACAGCCTGTACCATCGCTGCGTCATCAACAAGCTCCTGGCACACGGGATACCTCTGCCCAACTGGCTCATTAACAGCTACAAGGTGAGGAGGGGGAGTGGGTTCACCAGTGTGTGCTGCCTGCTGGCCAAAATAAACCCCCAGGTGTCCCAGAGCTGCTGGATCACCTTCCCTTCGACAGGCACCTCCTCATGACAAATTTCACCCTGCTTCCCTCCTCCCAGCGCCGGGAATCCGTGCCCGATGCTTTGTGCCTGTTACTGATGCTCGGAGCAGGTTCCCCTCAGCGTCATGGCAGCTCCTGGATGCGTCCCCTGGCTGACGTTGTCTCTCTTTGCTTGCAGAAAGTGGATGCTGCCGAGCTGCTGCGCCTCTATCTGAATTACGATCTGCTGGAGGAGGCTGTGGATTTGGTCCTGGAGTACGTAGATGCTGTGCTGGGCAAAGGGCACCGGTATTTTGGAATCGAGGTGAGCGCAACGGCTGCACATGCTGGACTGTTCTTGGAGGGGGTAGATCCCACTTGAGGGTTGGATGTTGTGCCCATGATTTGGGTGACGGTGCTTTCAGGAGGAATGAGGGTGGGGAGCCCACCTGAGAGCAGAGGGGACCTCTTAATGGGACCAGTAGGTCAAGCTGGTGTCGGGATGCGGCGGAGGTTGTGGGGAGGAGTGTTTTTGCCACCGGCACACCACTCAAGGGTGGTTTTCCTGTCCAGTTCCCACTGTCGGCCACGGCCCCCATGGTGTGGCTGCCCTACACTGCCATCGACCAGCTGCTGCAGGCGCTGCGGGACAGCACCACCAACCATTACAACGTGGGGGTAGGTGCACCTTCCCAGGGGAGGGGGGGTGGGGGGGGAGCGGGTCCTCAGCATCCCCTCACCCAGGGGCGGCAGGGAGCAGCGGTGCTCCCTCTCAAACCACAAAAGAGTTTCGGAAGGGTGGGAGCGCGGGGTGGGAGCCCTCAGCTCTGACCCCTTGTCCAGCTCTACCAGAAACTGCATGACAAGATGGAGGACTACCAGCAGAAGGTCAGCGTGGTCACCCGGGATCGCCTCTACCGCCGCAACTAGCCCTGGGCCACCGGGTCTGTGCCTCAGGCCCTTGCCCCCCGGCGCTGCCACCATCCAACCCTGCGCTGGCTCAGCCCCTGGTGCTGTTTTTACTTTGTTGTTCTTTTTTGGTTATATTTTTGTTTGTTTGTTTGTTTGTTTTCATAAGAGTCCAGTTTGGGGAGGTGGAGCTCACCCCCAGCGTCTCACCCCGCAGCCCCTCTCCCCTCGTGGGGGCGGGGATGAGGGGTGATTAGCAGAGCTCTGGGGTGCGGGCAGCCCCCTTGTTCTCATCCTGTACCCCCACAGCAGCAACTTTTGGTGTTTCTTTTATTTATTGTTGTGTTTTTGGATGAACTTTAATAAAATCAAAGTGTTATTATGGGTTTGTGGCGGGATGGGTGCTGTTCCCCAGGCACCCCTGGGAGCAGAGCAGGGATCTGGGGGGGCCAAAGGGTGAAGTAAGAGGGGGCAGGCTTCCCTGACATTTCTTTCTTGCAGGGTATTTTCTATAGGATTGTGCTTGCAGGCAGGATGGAGGTATAGGCCCCAGGAGCAGGACTGTGCCCTATAGCATGACAGACCCATGGCACCTCACTATAGGGTAGGAACGGGCTATATCCCTGAGGAGCAGCATTATGCTCTAGGGTACAGAGGGTCTATACCCCCCAGGAGCAGCTCTGTGCTGCTGTAGGGTTGGAAGGGGCTGTACCCCCAAGGAGCAGCATTATGCTATAGGGTACGAAGGGTCCACACCCGCCAGGAGCAGCTTTAGCTATAGCCTCCAGCCCTGCAAGGCGGCCGGGCGGGGCTGTGGGCCCGAGGGGCTATAGGGTCTGAAGACGCTCCGGCCCGAGGGGCTATATGGTCTGAAGACGCTCCGGCCCGAGGGGCCGGAACCGCGCTATAGGCTAGAGGGGCGGGGTGTGGGAGTAGCCCCGCCCCCGGCGCCGTGACGCAGCACGCCCCGCCTCCGCCGCCCCGCGCAGGCGCAGGCCCGAGGCGCCGCTCCCGCCGCCGCCACCACCGCCATGGGGAAGAAATCCCGCGCCGCGCCGGGCCGCCGGCCCATCCTCCAGCTCTCCCCGCCCGGGCCCCGCCGCGACGAGGCGGCGGCGCCGCCGGCTGACGGGGCCGACTCGGGCTCTGAGCCGGGTAACGGCGGGAGGGGACGGGGGTTGAGGCGGCAGCGGAGGAGGGGGGGGGGGGGGCGGGCGCTTTGTTGGCGGGGCGCGGCCTTGTCAAGGCCTCGGCGCGGCCTCCTCGTAGCGCCCCGGCCTAGTGACGGTACCGGGGCGGGGGGATTTCCCGCCTCCCCCGGCCTCATCCATCCCCCCTCTTCCCCGTTTCTAACGGCTCTTCCCCCCCCGCCCTAGACGAGCCCGAAGCGGTGGCGGAGCCCCCCCGCAGCGCGCCCAACCCGCCGCCCCCCGCGCCCGCCGCCGTCAAGCCCACAGGTACGAGGCCGCTCGGAGGGAGCAGGGCGAGATACAAACCCCGCCGTGAAAAATAACGAGGGGGGGGGCCCCCTGGGGTTTATTTTAGGGGAGGAGCGTCCCCCAGTGTCTAATATTAATTAATTAATTTTTTTTGTTTGCCTAAACGCGCCCTCGTGGAGGGGGCTGTGGTTATTCCCCTCTCCTTAACTGTTTTTATTTTAGGGTGGAGCGATTGTCTCTTTTTTTAAGTCCTTTTTCTTTTTTAAGGGGGGATAATGAACCCCTTCCTAAATACTTTTTAGGTTTTGATCATTTCCTTTTTAATTGTTTTGGGTTTTTTTGTGGTGGTGGGGGGTGTGATTGCTCCATAAGTGCAGTTTTTTATTTATTGCTGGGGTAGGACGATTACCCCATTTAATGCTTTTTAGTCAGGGAGTGGATCCTGGGTGATCCCCTCCTCGTTTTTTTGGGGGGGGCAGCACCGTTATTGCTTTCCTGTTTTTGCGGTGCTGATATTATGTGAAAGGTCCCCCCTTAACCAATTTGGGAGGGGAAGATGATTTCTTACCTTAAAAATTTGGGTTAGGAGATGTTTTTTTCACCCACTATTTTTTTCCGAGGGGAGGAAGAAGTCTTTTTTTTTTTTTTTTTTCCCCATCTGTTCCTGTTATTAGCTTGGATATATTTAATATCAATTTAATAATTAAAATCTCAGTGTTTTGGGCAGCGGTGGCTCCCCTTCTGTGCTTTGCAGGCAGGATATAACATTCTCCCCCCAGTCTTTTTCTTTGCTGGTGGGGAATTATTTTTCTCTCCTGGTGGTGTTCAGTTGATTTTGGGTTGTTTTGTTTGGGTTTTTTTTTTGCTCTGTGGGAGGGTATTTCCCACTCCCAGCATGGTCAAGGGGCTGGTCCCCCCCCCAAATTTGGGGGTCAGGAGTTGTTCCCCTGGGTGTTTTGAAGCGGGAGAAGCGGCGTTTATCCTCTGAACCCTTGTGGTGGGAGGGATGTGGGGTTCCTGTCCCCCCGCAGCTGACCCAGCTGCTCCCCCTCACCGGATTAGGGAGGTGACAGCAGGACCCCTCGTGTTGGGGGGTGGGTCAGATCCCCCCCCCTTGCTCCCCATCCCACTGAGGCTCTGCTTCTCCCCGCCCTGGCCAGGCGGTTTGTGTCTGCTCGGCGCCTACGCGGACAGCGATGATGAGGAGGGCGAAACCCCAGAGAAATTGGCACGTTCCGCGGACGCAAATGGCAATAATTCAGCAGACATCGACAGCACGCTGGCGAACTTCCTGGCGGTGAGTGCAGCTCTGGGGAGCGAGGGCGGGTGGGAGTTTCCCCCGGGGAGGGAGGGAGGAAGGAGGGTGGTTTCACCATCCGAGATGTCGTTCTCTGCCCGTAAGCGCTTTTTCATTACGCTTTTGCCTCCCTTGGGATTTGAAGTTCACCTCGGGGTGGTGTTTTTCCCAGGAGATCGATGCCATCACGGCTCCTCCGCAACCTGCCGAGCCTGCCTCCTCCGCGCCGCCCCCCACGCCTCCCCGCCCGGAGCCGAAGGATTTGGGTTCAGGGGCTCAATCCTCGGGCACCGCTAACGGCGCGGGCTCTGCGCCGGCCCCGGAGTGGCAGTACGACACGCAGTGCTCGCTGGCGGGAGGTGAGAGCCTTCCCCTTCTCCTGGGGGGGACTGCTGTCCCCCGCTTCAGTCACCCAGGCGGGGGACTGAGGACAACCCGGGGAACCACAACCCGTGGGTGACAGCCTGTCCTTGTCCCCTGGCAGTGGGGGAGCTGGAGATGGGTGACTGGCAGGAGGTGTGGGATGAGAACACCGGCTGCTACTATTACTGGAACACTCAGAGCAATGAGGTGACCTGGGAGCTGCCGCAATACCTGGCGACGCAGGTCCAGGGCCTGCAGCACTACCAGCACAGGTGGGTGACACCTCCGGCCCCCTGCCAAGGGGAAGCACCAGGACATTCTCCCCGAGCCTCCCCCTTCACCCCTTTCCTCTCCTCTTCCTCAACAGCACCGTGGCAGGCGCCAACGGCAGCTTCGTAGCGGCTGCCGAGCTGTACCCCCAGGAGAAAGGGGCCGCCCCGGGCAGCGGCGGCCGCGGGGCCAGCCTCACCAAGCGGGAGGTGAAGAAGGTCAGTCAGACGGGCCGAGCGCTGGGTTTTGGTTGCCACAAGGTTTGCAGGGCACCCCGTTGGGCTTCCTTAGCAGTGGGTGGGTCGTTCTGCTCCGTTCGCAGCCCGGAAGGGGGCCGCCTGGGCTCCTTCCCCTGCAGGGCAGGACGGGGGAAGGTTGAGGTTGGGATGAGAGGGGCTGGAAACCTCACACAGGGCTCGGCTTGCAGGAAGTGAATGAAGGCGTGCAGGCCCTCTCCAACAGTGAGGAGGAGAAGAAGGGGGTGGCTGCAGCCCTCCTGGCACCGCTCCTGCCCGACGTGGTAAAGGAGGAAGAGGAGCGCTGGAGGAGGAAGGTGATTTGTAAAGAGGAGGTTGAACCACCCTCAGAAGAGGAGGCAAAAGCAGAAGAGACGACGGCTGCCCCCGAAGAGCCGGAACCCGTCAGGGATCCCCTAGAAGACACGCTGCAGGAGGATCTGTGCAGCGTGGTGCAGTCAGGGGAGAGCGCCGAGGAAGAGGAGGAGCAAGATACCCTTGAGCTGGAGATGGTGCTGGAGCGAAAGAAGGTAAGGAGAAACATCTTTGTTACAGAAGTGAGGCCGCACGTGCAGCTGAGGGATAGCTGGAGATAAACTGGAAGCAGCAGATGTTTGCATCTCTCTGCTGCCTCTTGGGACAGAGACCCTGCATCCCCCGTGCTGCTGCTACATGGGCTCAGGATCCCTATGAATCGGGGTGCTGAGCAGCTGCAGCTTTGCGTGGATGTTGTGCTGGCAAATTCTTGGCTGCTGGGAACACGGTGCCCTGCCTCCAGCATCTTTCACAGGCGACTTGTGCCCGCGGCTGCTCTCTGGGGCAGCCCCTGAGTGCCCCACGCTCTCATGTCTCTTGGCAGGCGGAGCTGCGTGCCTTGGAGGAAGGTGATGGCAGCGTTTCGGGCTCCAGCCCGCTCTCCGACGGGAGCCAGTCGGCCACGCAGGATGCAACCCGCAGGCTGGCCTCCAAACGAGGGAAATGGAAACTGTTTGTTGGAGCTGCCAGCCCTGAATCTGCCAGTCGAGGCTCCAGCAAAACGGGTCGGGAGAGCCCGGAAGCGGGAGAAGCAGGTAATTGGAAAAGCTCCCTTTGGAGGGAGGAGCGGGGGTTTGGAAAGGCCACAGCCCTCTCCCACCGGGGTCTCGTTTCCCCGAAGATGCACGGGGAGCCCCACGCGACACATAGAGGAGCCGGGCCGGGCGGTGAGGTACGTGTGCGGGGCAGGGGACAGGCCGGAGGGGTGGCTGTCACCGCTGTCACACACAGCTGAGCTCGCAGGCCTGCAGCGCGTAGGGGTAAGCTGACACTGTGCCAAATTCTCTCATTTATCCTATAATTAGAGAAACTAAACAGGAGAGTGTGTGATTACGTCCAACGCTGTATCAGGAAAATAAATAGGAGAGTGCTGGCGCTTGATGCTTTATCAGGAGAGGGAACACAGAAGTTTGATAACGGCTTTTTCACGCCCCACCACCTCCCACTTTCCTCCTGACCTTACAAATCCAAACCATGGCACGCAGGGAACTGTTCCCTGCCTCTTTTAAAGTGCAGCTTCTGAGCTGCCTGGTGCCAGTTGCCAGATTTCAGGCAGCTGAGGAGTTCCCCGAGAGCTGCTCCGGCTCCGTGCTGCTTGGTGTGTAGGGAAGGCGAGGCGGGTCCTCGCTGCGAGGAGACCCGGCGCAGGCAGGGGTGGTTTGATGCCAGGTGTGTGTTGGAAACGTCGCTTCCCGTCAGCGCCCTGCTTTCCTGTAGTACAGCTGCAGTTTTTCAGAGATTGTTGTCAAATAGACACCAAGAGCAGTTCAGCGGACGCCGTGGAGCGCTGTATAAATTTATTGCTTTGAGGAAATGGCGCAATTGTGGCTGCAGCCCTTCAGTGCCTGTACCAACCCTCCCGCCCTCCTCAGCCCCTCCGGAGCTGCGCTCCCCGAAATACACTTCGAGGGAGCAGCCTGTGCCTGGCAGCCCTGGCGCTCCCCGCTGTGACAGTCCCTCCCCAGCACGAGGCTTGAGGCCAGCTGCCTGCAGAGAGGGAGGCAGCCCCTGTGGCGCTGAAAGCTGGCTGAATTGAGACATAACTGCTTTTCTTGTGGAAGAAAAAAAAAAAAAAAACTGCACAAAAAATGCCCGCAGCAGGCGGCGTCCTGCGGAAGTGGGAGATGGCACCTCCCCCGAAACGGGGCTGATGCAGCCCAAGGCCTGATCTGGGTGGCCAGCCTGGTGTTAAGTTGGCGACGTTGTTTGTCCGGGGTGGTTTTGCTGGTTTCCTGTTTACCTGGGGCACAGGAGCTATAAAATAACCCATGTAAAGCTGAGCACCAGGCTGCTGGAGGGTGGCTGAGGGAACTGTCCTGCCCTCGAGCACCAGGGCACACCAGGAATTTGGGTTTGTTTGTTTGGTTTTTTTCCTCTGTGCCCTTGCAAAACTTCCCTCCCTGGAATTTGTCACTTGGGACAGTGGATTAGTCGCAGCTGTCCTGCGATGCGGCAGAGGTGAAACCTCATGGGTTTGACAGCTTTTGGGAACTCTTGACAATTGTCTCAACTTAGTTAATATCCGATCCCTTTTCTTGACAAATTATTAAACCATCAGATTTTAATGACTGCTGACCTGGCAGTCAGCTCTCTTCATGCTTCATTCAACCCTTGTGCTCTGGGCTGTTCCTCCTTCCAGCCCTCATGCTGTAGCAGCTGTAATCCTCCGCTTCCCATGCTGTCCTTCCGGTGGGACCCTCACCCTCAAAACACAGAGGCAGTGACCCTCTCTCCTTTTTAATTTCAGGCTCTCGTCGCCGGCTCCTGTAGGAAAGAGGCCCTGGCTCTTTCCCCACCCTCTCCTGCAGCGGTTTTGGTTCCCCGGCACGGTGTCTCCAGCCGGCTGCTGGCAGCGCCGTGGTGGTGGTGGGAGAAGGGCTGACCTGTTGTTTCTTCTCCCGCAGCGCCGTGCGTGGAAGCAGCTGATGCGAATTCAGACAAAGAGGCAGAGTCTGAGGAGCCCCAGGAGAAAGCAAAAACCCAAGGGGCACCAAAAATAGAAGAGGAGGAGCAGGACCTAAAGGTACGGGAGGTGCAGAGTGGTGGTGAGATCTGTCCCAGGGCACGGAAGGGACGCAGGGACGTCCCGGCTCCCTCGGTCACCTCTGCCCAGGGGCCGTCCCCAGGGACGCCTGAGCTTCAGGCTGCGGGGCTGGCCCGGCCTCGTCCGTGCCCCTGCTGCAGCTCTGAACCTCAGATCCCAGCGCGGCTGCGAGAACAGCTTGCCCTGGCCTTGCAAAAGAACGGCTGCGCAGGACTGGGCCACCAGCTGCCGCCCAGTATCCTGTTTCCAGCAGGAGCCAGCAGCAAAGGCTTGAATGTGTTTTTTTTAAAAAAAACAAAGAAAAACAAACAAACAAACAAACAATCCCTAAATTAATAAAAGGGAGGGTGTGGGGGACATAAAGACTGAGCCCTGGGTCTGGTCGTGAGAGAGGGCAAACGCTTTTTGTCTTGACTCTTTTTTCACCAATAACGATATTACAGTCCTCTGGCACGTGCCCGTTCAGGTGTCCCGTTTCCAGGCTGAAGACTCCTTGTCTGTAATCTCTCTGTGTCGAGGCTGCCAGTACCTGTCGCTCTGCCCTTCACCCGGCGTTACTTTCTGAAGTTGTTAAGATTTTGGGGGAAGCCCTGAATTGTTAGAAATTGGGGCAGCCCTGGGGATTTCTGCAGCATCATGCTGATGTTTTTCTCTCCCGAGCCTCGGTTTGCTCTTTTTGGCTGCAGCTGAACGATTCCCAGGGCCCCTTCCTGAGCCACAGTAGTGACACACAGAGCTACAGGCTCTGGGTGGCCGTTATGCAGAGTGGTAGGGGAGATCTCTTCTATTTGTCCTTTTGATTCCCCAGTTGCTCGTTACTGCAAGATCTCCTGCAGCCTTAAATTTGGCTCCTGAGCAATTCGGTTTCGTTAGCAAAATGTTGTCATCTCCCTGTGCCAGATGGTTTACGGATGGGGAATCGCCGGCTCATGGTAGAACCCCGGTGGGAACCTGCAGCGAGAGCTGACCTCCGGCCCTGCCCTCATGTCCCACCACTTAATTATTTTTCCGGTGTGAAAGGGAAGAGCTCCGTTACTGTCTTCCTGACAGATTTACCATCTCTCCCATAAAAAAACTCTTTAACAGAGTTTTGAGACGGGATGTTCCCTGCCCAAAACCACTGAGCCTCCCTCAGTAGAGCAACTACGTGAGGCTTGCCTGAGTTTTTTAATTTATTTAAAAAAAAAAACAAAAAACAAAACAAAAAAAAAAACACCAAAACAAAAAAAAAACAACTGCCGTGCCCCAGGTGGCTGCAGAAAGCCTTTTAAGCTGTCACGTTTGCTGTCCCCTCTTCTCCTGGTACTGGTGCTGCTCTGTGACGGACTGTGTGCTGTAGCGTGGTGCTTTCCCATGCAGGATCCCCTTAGAGCTGTTGGAGGAATGCCGTCTCCTCGGGTAATCGATACCGTTCGCTTCATCGGTTCGGGGTAATCTCTCTTCTGCCAGCTCTCTGGTTTGCAGGAGATCCGCCGGCTCCTCCGCTGCGAAGTCACCCTCTGCCGTGGGAGCTTCCCTGGCTTCTCCGTAGCCGCGTTAACGCGGGAATTCATTTCCCTGCCTCGGATTAGAGAAATCCGAGAAACTAGAGAAGTGCTCGAAAAAAATCAGACCATGTCTGTCTGGCCCGTCCCCCCCCTCTCTGGAGACAGACGCCGCGTTGTCGGCTTTGGGGACCTTCCAACGCCATTTTCTGAAGAGTGAAGGAAAAAAAAAGACATTTTCAGAGCCCTCCTTAAAGCAATTGTGATGCCGCTTGCAGGCACCAAAGCCCGTTCCTGCTCTTGATTGCTTTCTGGCTTGTAGCTGCTGTCACGCAGCTCCCCCTAGTCGGGGGGCTGAGACAGAGCGGGGGAGGGAGGCCCGTGTCCCTGGGCCGTGTCCTGCTTGGCGGTTTCGCTCCCGCAGGACACTGGGGTTGAGGATTGCTGCGGGCTGGCCTGAATTTTAACGTAGATCCTGTCTCTGCTCCAGAGTAAATCTGGAGCTGCTGCCCCTCTCCGGTGCTTTCCAGTTAGTTCCACCGGAAAGCAACATTGACAAAGCCTGAAATTCTATCCTGGCCCATTTCCTTTGGGAAAGGGTGGAAGTATTAGATTTAACACTTCCTGCCCTGGCGATTGCTCCAGGGCCCGTACCCTCCTGAGGTTGGGGCAGAGCGGTGACGGCACCAGGGGCCATGGCTGGGACTAGGTCAAGGACTTGGGGTTCGCTGGCACCTCCTGCAGCTACAGAGGGATGTCTCGTGCTGCCGCCCCACACCGACCCCCTCCCTGGGGCGCAGGAGTAGCGGGGCTGTGAAGGAAGGAAGGGGTGAGAGGCGCTCCCGTGCAGGGTGGCCCGTCCTGGGGCCGCGGGCGGTCCCAAGTCTTGCTTGCCGGGGAAGGCCTCAAGCCGCGGGGCCGCAGCCGCCCGGTGCCACTACCGGAGGGCGGCTCTTTACTCTTCCTCTTTCTCCCTGGCAGTTTCAGATCGGAGAGCTGGCAAATACTCTGACTAGTAAATTGGAGTTCCTGGGCATCAACAGACAATCTATCTCCAACTTCCACATGTTGCTGTTGCAGACAGAGGTAACCGAGCCTTCTGTTCCGAAGCGGCTCAAATGCTGTCCGCCGTTCAAGCGCCGAGGGCCGGTGCTGCGTGAAACCTCGTGGCCGCGGCGGCACCGCAACCGCGCGGCCCACCCGCCCGCTGCAGGGCCCTTCCCCGGCGGGGGGAGAGCATGGCTTTGCGCGGAGGGCGGTGTCTTCCTCCCGGACCTCGAGTCCTGGTCCCGAGGGCCGCTTGCCGCCCCCCTCAACGGCTTCCCCCGGTTCTTGCCCTCTAGACCCGCATTGCAGACTGGCGAGAAGGTGCTCTCAATGGAAACTACCTCAAACGCAAACTCCAAGACGCAGCCGAACAGCTAAAACAATACGAAATAAACGCCACCCCTAAAGGCTGGTCCTGCCACTGGGACAGGTACGCGCTCTCCTACCTTTCTCACCTTTCATCTCTGACATCTCAGACATGATTTGTGACCATCACCACCCGACGACGTGGCGCCGTCCCTCTCGGAGACTGAGAGCAGCTTCTGTTAGCAGTGCTGGGCAGGCAGAGAAACAACCGGCACTCGCAGAGTTTGGGCCAACCACCAAACTGGAGGATCCAAACGGAGTGCTCAGTGCTTTGAGACGGAGCTGATTCCCTGATCGGACAGAGCTGGTTTTCACTCTTACGAGTGTAAAGCGCTGTGGAGGGCGGGCCTGGGGGGTCGCGCATGCGAGAGCTCTGTGAACTTTGCAGGATCTCTGGATCACCTCTTCTGACCAACAGCTCTGACAAAGGACAAACTTCAACTCATCGACGGAACGAAGAACAAGATTTCTGTCTCCTGCCAGCAGGTCAGACCCAAACATTTCTTTGTCTATTTGGCTTTCTTGATTAATTTTCCTTTGTTTGAAATCTTTGCTCTTTTGTTTTTCAGCTCCCAGATCCGCTCCCTCTCTCTAGCATTCACTGTGTGTTTGACACCAAGAGTATCATAAAAGCGACCTCCGCGCACCACGGGGTAGGGGGGCAGCCGCTTCTCTCCATTGGGCTGTTCCCCGGTGCCTCTTCTCGGAGGGCGACTTTCAGCCAAGGCGGCGGCTGAAAGTCCCGATGCTAGCGAGACGTCGCTCGGCTGCGCGCTGGCCTGCTTTCTCAGCCCTCCCCTCCCTCGGAGCGGGGGGCTCAGGGCGACGTTCACGCAGCCAGCAATGCAAATAGCTTTGAGCGAGCCGGCTCGGGTTCTCTCCTGCCTCTGTCCTCAAAGTTGTTTGTTGCGTTTGGGAGAGCGGCAGCCCTGCTGCGGAGGGTCTTCCCTGCGAGAGCGCACCGCTGTCGTGGGCAGGCCCGCCTCGGAGTGTCGGTGGCGGGGGAGGGAATCTAAAGCCTCCTTCTCTTTCTTGTGATTTAGGGAGCATAGACGCTATTTCTATGTTAACGAGCGCTCAGGAGAGTCGCAATGGGAGTTCCCCGACGGGGAGGACGAAGAGGAGGGACAGCGGACCACCGCCAGAAAAGCCGACGGTCCTCCTAAACCACCTCCAAAAGACAAAGGAGAGCGCGCCGGGGACCCCGCCGAGCGCTCCGCAGGTACGGCAAAAGGCGGGGGCCACCGCGGTTTTGGGGAGGGGGGTCCCAGCCCTGCAGCGGGGTGTTGTGGGGGGGACAAGCACCGCTCCCGAGCTGTCCCCATTGGTTTTAGGTGGCCTGGCGGGGCAGGGGAAGGCGGCGGCAGCGCAGCTCGTGGGTCGAGCCCGTGGCCTGAGCTCTGCCTGCCCCGCTCCCGGGCAGGGCCTGGCAGGGAGGCAGAGGGCAGGAGCAGGCAGCGCGGTCCGTAGCGTGGGTTTTCAAGCCCGTGTCAATATGTATTCTTCAGGCTCCCTTTGTAAAGAATCCTTCTCAGGCCAAGTTCCTGCTACGTCTCTCATGCCGCTCACTCCATTTTGGACTCTGCTTCAGTCCTCTGTCCCGGTCCTCCAACCTCCTTTGCCTTTGGAAATGCCTCCGCCGCCTCCGCCTCCCCCGGACTCACCGCCGCCACCCCCACCGCCACCCCCGCCGCCTGGAGAAGACGGCGAGATCCAGGAAGTGGAGATGGAAGATGAGGGGGGCGAGGAGCCGCCTGCCCCGGGAACGGAGGAAGATGCTCCCCTGAAGCCTCTCCCACGCCCAGCTGCCAGCAGCAGCCAGGTGAGCGGTGGTGCCGCGGCTCGGCCGGTCCCGGTGCGCGTGGCAGGGACACTGCCCGGTTCGGCGCTCACCTCGGCGCGCTCTTCCCCAGGGTGCTGTCGAGCCGAGCCCGGCGCCGCTGCTCGCCGCCAAACCTCAGAAGAGAAAAGCCGTGGAGATGAGCCCGGGGCTGATGCAACGCGCCGCCACCATCGGCAGCTGCCCCGTCATCTACAGCCAGCCCTTGCTGGCCGCCGGCAAGTACCAGCCAACCGCCGTGCCGCTCGCCTCCCTGAGGCCACGCCAGCGGCTGCAGGGCGAGCTCCAGGGCCGTCCCAACCTCCGCCTGGCTCCTGGCCACGCCGGCCCTCAACCCGCCGCGCTGGGTCTGCAGTCGGGTTACCTGGGCGTGACGGCGCCCGCCGCGCCTTCCGCCATGAGCTACTCGGAGTGCGCCGCCCCCGTCGGCCTCCCCGCTCCCACCGCGCAACCGGCCCCGGCGCGGGGAGCTCTGCCCACCGCCGACCAGCCGCCGCCCCCGCCGCCCCCCCAAACGCCCCCGCCGCCCACCCCCAAAGCGCCGCCGCCGCCGGAGAAGGAGAAACCAAGGAAGGGGCGGAAGGATAAGGTAAGCAGGGGGGGAAACAACCGCACCGGTGCCTTGTGCCGGCCGCCCTCCCGTCGCCTCACCGCCGGGTTTTTTGGTGTTTGCGGTGCAGGGTAAAAAGGGCAAGACGAAGATGCCATCGCTGGTGAAGAAGTGGCAGAGCATCCAGCGGGAGCTGGACGAGGAGGAGAACTCCAGCTCCAGCGAGGAGGATCGGGAAACCACGGCCCAGCGGCGCATCGAGGAGTGGAAGCAGCAGCAGCTGATGAGGTACAAACCCCCTCCCCCCACCCCAGGGGCTGCCCCGCCAGCGCGTCCTGAGCGGGGAGGGGACACACAAACGTCTCCTTGGCCCCTGTCAAGCCAGAGAGTGGGGATCTGCATCTCCGCAGCACCCGGGGGGGCAGGTGGGGACTGTCACCTTGTGCCCCCCCCGGGCGCTGACACCCCACTTTGTCCCCGCAGTGGCATGGCGGAGAGGAACGCCAACTTCGAGGCGCTGCCGGAGGACTGGCGAGCGCGGCTGAAGCGGAGGAAAACCGCCTCAAGCACATGAACTGCGCGCTGCTTTTTTTTTTTTTTTCCTTTTTATTTTTTTTTTCTTTCTTTTTTTTTTTTTTTTTTTTTTTTTTTACAGATGTACAGTTCAGAGCCCTTCACTTGACCGTTGTTCAATAAATTGTAGCAGTTTGGGATGTGGGGGTCTGGTTGAGGGGGGGGCCATTAGGGGCCAATATGTGCGCTGGTGGGGGCTGAGGTCTTGGGGGCCCTTTGTGGCCCCCCCCTCCGCTGCGTATCCCCCAGGATACCCAAATTCCTCTGGCTCCTTTCCCAGCTCTGCTCCGGGACCGCCCCGTCCCTCCCCGGTCGCTCAGCGACCGCATCGCAGCTCCCTGGCACTGCCAGGACTCCGCCGGCTCTCGCAGCCATGCAGCGCTGGGGGCCCCCCAGTACAGGGGTTGGGGAGGGAGGGACAGGACTGGGGGGGAGTTTTGGGGGGGGGCTGCTCCCCCCAGCGCCCTACGACAGCTTCATGCGCAGCCACCTGCGCTACTACGGCTACTTCCAAGGTGAGTTCTGGCTCTGGGGATCCCCCCCCATTTCCTGTCCCCCCCTCCTCAGCCTTTGGGGCTGCAGCACTGCTCTCCCCCAGGCCGGGAGAGCGCCGTGTCCCAGGGGGGCCTCTCTGAGCAGCCCCCCCTTGCAGCACCCAGCATGGACAGCACCCACCCCCCTGGCATGCGGGGTCCCGGGCTGGAGCTGAGCTGTGAGTGAGACCCCACAGCCCCCCCCAAATACCCCCCCGCAACCTGGGGCCTGGAGCTGCTGCCTCCTGCCAGGGAGAACTGGGGGGGTGGGGGGGGATCTCTCCCTGTCCCTGCTTTAAGGGTGGGGGGGTCACCACCCCAACCCTCCCAGTCTGGGGTTTTCCTACTGGTGGTTGGAGCTGGGAGCACACCAGTGCCCCTCTGTCCCTTTGCAGCCCCCAGGGGGCTGGAGGTGGCCCCCCGCCAGGGCAGGCCGGTTCCCTGGGGGTCCCCAGGGGAGCCCCGGGCTCTCTTTGCCCTCCCCTCGGCACAGGGCCCCCTGCCTGCTCCTTGCTGGCCCATCGAGTGCGAAGTCATCAAGGAGACGATAGAGCACATCGGTGAGGGAGCGCTCGGGCTGGCACTCCCCACCCCCCAAGCCTTGCCGTCGTCGTCCCCCCCCCGCCCCGTGCCAACAGCCCCTCTCTGTGACCCCCCACACCCTAGAGTGGGTCCCCCCTGAACCGGAGCCCTTCTGCCAGCCCGTGGGCCCTGAGCGGGCACCATCCACCCTCAGTGAGGAGCAAGGCACCGTCGTCTACCACAGCCCAGGTAGTGGGGAGCGGGAAGCACCCCTGGGTGCCCCCCTCGGGCTCCTCAGACCCCCCACCCCAAATCGCCCTCTGGGCTTTCCCCCCCACACCTCCACAGCCCCCCCAGGCTCCTGCTTCACCCGTGCTCGGGTCGGGGGGGCCCCGGGTCCCCTCTCCTCAGCAGCGGCCGCCTTGGAGGGGCCGCAGGATGCCACACTGCTCTTTGAATCACGCTTCGAGAGCGGCAACCTCCAGAAAGCTGTCAAGGTGTAAGAGAGGGGCTGGGGAGGGGAGAAAAGACACCGGGGGGGGGGTGTGGGGTGGGCAGGAGCCACAGCCTGGCCCGTCCCGCCACGCAGGGGCCCCTACGAGTACGTGCTGACGCTGCGGCCGGACCTGTACACCGCCAAGCACACGCAGTGGTTCTACTTCCGCGTCCAAAACACCCGGCGGGAACCCCTCTACCGCTTCACCATCGCCAACCTGGCGAAACCCCGGAGCCTCTACGGCGAGGGCATGCGCCCGCTGTTCTACTCCCAGCAGGACGCCCGGAGCCGTGGCATCGGTTGGCGCCGCGTCGGCACCGATGTCTGCTACTACCGGGGTGGTGGGAAGGAGCCGCTCGCCTTCCGCCTCACCTGGACGGCACGTTTCCCCCATGACGGCGATACCTGCTTCTTCGCCCACTCTTACCCCTACACCTACTCTGACCTGCAGCGGTACCTGCGGGCGCTGGCAGGCGACCCGGTGCGCTCGCGGTACTGCGCGGTGCGGGCGCTGTGCCGCAGCTTGGCCGGTAACACTGTCTACTTGTTGACCATCACCAGCCCCGGTGGCGCGGCGGGGAAGCGGGCGGTGGTGCTGAGCGCCCGCGCGCACCCAGGGGAGAGCGGCGGCTCCTGGGCCATGCGGGGTTGCCTCGATTTCCTCCTCAGCTCCCACGCTGATGCCCGGCTGCTGCGTCGGCTTTTCGTCTTCAAGGTGGTGCCTATGCTCAACCCCGACGGGGTGGTGGTGGGGAATTCCCGCTGCTCGCTGGCGGGCCGGGATCCCAACAGGGCGTACGGCACGGCGCTCCGCGGCTCCTTCCCTGGCGTGTGGCACCTGCGGGCCTTGGTGGAGAGGTGAGCTGGGGGGTGACGGCGGGATGCCGGGGCTCCCGCAGCGGTGCGGGTGGCTGTATCCTGCCGGGCGCAGGGTGCTGGCGGAGCGGGAGGTGGTGCTGTACTGCGACTTCCACGGGCACAGCCGGAAGAACAACGTCTTCATGTACGGCTGCGACGACGGTGGCGGCAGCACTGGGCCACGGCTGCGCCAACGCGTCTTCCCCCTGATGCTGAGCAAAAACGCCCCCGACAAGGTGGGGATGCTGGGGTTGCCACCGCAGGGCCAGGGAGGGGAGACACATCCCCCCCTAAACCCCACTGTGCTGCCCCCCACCCCTCCCCCAGTTCTCCTTCCCCAGCTGCAAGTTCAAGGTGCAGAAGAGCAAAGCGGGGACGGGCAGGGTGGTCCTGTGGCGCCTGGGTGTCTCCAACAGCTACACCCTGGAGGCAGCTTTTGGTGGCTCGACACTGGGTGAGGGGCTGCCATGGGTTGCAGGGTGGGTGATGGTTGCAGGCCCCCGGTTTGGAGAGAAGCCGCCGCTCATTTTCCTCGTCTCCTCCAGACGGGAGGAACTCGCACTTCACCGTGGAGGACCTCGAAGCACTGGGCTCCCACCTCTGTGACACCCTGCTCGATTTCTGTGACCCCGATCCTGCCAAGGTGGGGTCGGTAGCCCGAAGCACCGGCCGGTCCCGGGGCCAGTTGCAGTGACACTGGCTCTGTCGCGCAGTTCCGGCAGTGCCTGTTGGAGGTGGACACACTGCTGCGGCAGCGGCTGGGCCAGCAGCCAGGAGCCAGTGGCGGTTGGAGCGATGTTTCCCCCTCGGAGCTTGAGTCCAGGTACATCCCGGTTGCGCCGCGCTGAGCCCCGCGGTGCCGCAGGCACTAATCTCTCCACACACAGCACCATCGGCTCCGATAGCTCCGTGTCCGATGAGTTTCCAGTTCACGCAGTGGGCCCAGTCCAACCGGTGAGTCCCCGGGCGCTGGAACATTCGGGGTGGGAGGGATGAGGCGCCACATCCCGGCACCATTTTGCCACCCAGGTGCAGTTGACGCAACGGAGGAGGAAGCGGCTGAGGAGCCGGAGAGCGAGGAACGCGCTGCACTGGAGCAATCCCGCCCACCAGAGCCGTGCCAGCGTCCCGGTGAGCACCCTCCACACCGTCCCAGAGGGGACAGTCCCGCTGGGGTACTGGTCCCCGGTGCTGTGCCAGTCTAACCTTTCTCCCGTGACCCCCAGGCCAAGCTGGGGCCCCACCGGCAGCTGCCTCTCACCGGAGCGGGGGGTGGCCGCCACGCCACTGCAGCGACATCGCAGCTGGACGGCAGCACAAAGGTGGCGACCAGCAGCACAAAGGTGGCGACCAGCGGCACAAAGGTGGCGACCAGCGGCACAAAGGTGGCAACCAGCAGCACAAAGGTGGCGAGCAGTGGCCCCAGTGCTCCCCCGCGGGGTGCGGTGCTCGCAGCCGGGCCAGGGCGGCGGCGGGCAGCTGCTGCAGGCGGGCACCGGGCGCGTCCCCATCTCACCCCGCGGTGCCACGCCTGCGCCCGGGATTAAAGGCGGTGGCGGGTTGCGTTGCGCCATCAGGACAGTGTCGTGGTGTCCGTGTGTGTCCGTGTGTCCCAGCGCTGCCGCCTCACCCCGCAGGCCCTGTCACTGTGGCGCGGGCGCCATTGCTGTGACGTCACCGCGTGCCTGCAGGCCGCAGGCAGGCTCCAGGCTCCACGGGTGCTGCAGGCCCCGTTGCCATGGCAACGCCTCAGTTTCCCTCCCTCCCTCAGTGTCACCGCAGGCTCCCCTCGTTATGATGTCACTGCAGGCCCTGTTGCCATGGCAATGCCTGTTTCCCGCCCCTCCCCCATGACATCACCGCAGGCCCCCCTCACCATGATGTCAACGCAGGTCTCAGGTTGCCATGGCGACACCTCAGGTTTTTTTTTTCCCCCCTCCCCCGTGTCACCTCAGGCCCCCTCGCCATTACATCACCGCAGGCTCCCTCACCGTGACGTCCTCACCGGCCTCCTCGCCATGACGTCACTGCAGGCCTGAGGTTGCCATGGCGACGCCTCAGGCCCCGTAGCCACGATAACACACACCCCCCCGCCCTTCACGTTGCCATGACGACCCGGCCGGGAAGGGGGGGGGCGCCCGTTCTGGCCGCCGGAAGTATTCTGCGGGCGCGCCGGAAGTACCGGGAGCGGAAGCGGTGTCCGTGTCCTTCTGGGCCGTGACGCCGGGGCGGCAGCATGGCGGACGCGGCCTCGCAGGTGTTGCTGGGCTCGGGGCTCACCGTGCTCTCGCAGCCGCTCATGTACGTGAAGGTGCTGGTGCAGGTAAGCGGGGGCCGGTCCTGGTCCCGGTGCCATGGGATTCGCGGTGCGGGGCGTCCCGGTGCCACTGTGGGGGGTCCCGCTGCCGGGGGGTTCCTGGTGCTGGTCCCAGTCTCGGTCCCGGTGCCGGTGCGGGGGGTTCCCGGTGCCGGTCCCGGTCCTGGTGCCATGGAGGTTTCTGGTCTCGGTGCGGGGGTTCCCGGTGCTGGTGCCGTGGGGGTTCAGGTGTGGGGGCGTCCTGGGGCCGGGGGGTTCCTGGTGCTGGTCCCGGTGTAGAGGGTCCTGGTCCTGGTCCTGGGGGGTTCTCAGTGCCGGTGTGGGGGTCCTGGGGGTCCCGGTACCAGTGCAAGGCTGCCGGTCCCCGCTGCAGGTCGGGTACGAGCCACTGCCGCCCACCCTGGGCAGGAACATCTTCGGGCGCCAGGTCTACCAGCTGCCCGGCCTCTTCGCTTATGGTGAGTCCCGTCCGTTCCCCCCAGTCCCTGTATCCCCCACCCTGTGTGTGTGTGTGTGTGTGTGTGTGTGTATCCCCGCGTGGGGGGGCCCCACCCAGTGTGAACAGGTCCCCGCTGCCCCCAGCCAAGCACATCGTGAAGGTCGATGGAAGAGCGGGACTCTTCAAGGGCCTCACCCCCCGCCTCTGCTCCAGCGCCATTGGCACCGTGGTGCACAGCAAAGTGCTGCAGGTACCGGGGCAGGGGGGGCGTGTGGGGGGGCACACTGGTTTTGGGTGGGCTCTGCCACCCACCTGTGACACCCCCGTGTCGCTGCTGTGGTGCTGCCAGGGCCCCCCCGGTGACACTAACCCTGCCCTTCACTCCCCAGCGGTACCAGGAAGCCGAGCAGGCTGAGGTAGGTGTGAGGCTGCTTTCCCCCCCCCCCAAACCCTCCTCTCCCCCTTCTCCCCTCTGCCTGAGCCCTCATTTTTCCCTTCTCCCCTCCCTGAACCCCCCTCTCTCCTCTGCCTGAGCCCTCATTTTTCCCTTCTCCCCTCCCTGAACCCCCCTCTCCCCTCCCCGAGCCCCCGTCTCCCCCCCTCTCCCCTCCCCGAGCCCCCGTGAGCCCCCATCTCTCCCCTCCCCGAATCCCCCGAGCCCCTGTGCCCCCGCAGCTGTAGGTGCTGGGGAGGGAGCAGTGCTTTTAGGGGGGTGGGGGCTGTTCCCCACCTGCTGCCTCTCCTTCTTCAGCCAGCAGCCAGCAAGAAGGAGCCCGCGTCTTCACTGGAGCAGGTCCTTAAGGAGGTGAGGAGGAGGAGGAAGAGGAGGGTGCTGGGGTGCTTGTGGGGCTCCCTGCCTTCCCCAGCCCCCTTCCCCTAACACCCCCTTTCTCCCCAGACCTCCCGAGAGATGGTCGCTCGTTCTGCTGCCACGCTCATCACCCACCCCTTCCACGGTAGGTGTGTGGTGTCTGTGTGTGTGTGTTCCCGCCCCCCATACCCTGGTGACCTGGGTGACAGCTGCTTGTCACCTCTGTGTCACTCTGGAGCATCCCTGTCCGCCCCCCACCACCCCCCCACCCCAACCCCTGCGCTCGCTGTCTCTGCCCGCAGTGATCACCCTGCGCTGCATGGTGCAGTTCATCGGCCGCGAGACCAAGTACAGGTATGGGGGTGGGGGGGGTGGGGGGGCTAGAGGTTTTGGGGGAGGGGCTGGGGGTGCTATCGGGGGTTGGGTGGGGGGCTGGGGGTGCTGTTGGGGGCTGCCTGCCTGCAGGGTACCCTTCTGATCGCAGTGCTCTCCTCTTCCTCCCCGGCGCAGCGGGACACTAAGCGCCTTCGCCACCATTTACCGAGAAGAGGGCATCCTGGGCTTCTTCGCGTGAGTGCTGACAGTGGTGGGGGGGTCTCATTCCCGGGGGGGGGATGGAGGGGAGGGGGTCTCTCCCCAAAATCCACAAGCGTTGCTCCTCGCTCTGGCCGCGGTGCTGCAGCTCTTGCTCTTCCCATCTCGCTGGGTTCTGCTGGCCGCTGCTGGGGTGCACGGTCTCCCGGTGTTCCCAACCCCGGGGGGGCACTTCCTGGCGCTGATCCGGCAAGCCCCCTGCCTTGTAGCCACCAGCCCTGAGGTGCCTGGGTGACATCCAGTACCTGGGGACATTAAAAAGGAGCAGAGGTGTAGTTACCCTTCCGCCAGAACAAACTGGGGGTTGTTTTGGGTCCCTCCAGCAGCTCCTCTCTGCGCCTGTATCCCCACCCCTGGAGCCGGGGGTTCCCCCTTTACCAGGCCCTTGGGGGAACAGCTGTTCCCGGCCGGATCCGGCTCACCTTCCCGCTGCCTCTTTTTCTTTCAGCGGCCTCATCCCCCGGCTCCTCGGGGACATCCTATCGCTCTGGCTCTGCAACATGCTGGCTTACCTCATCAACACGTACGCGCTGGAAAACGGGGTACGGGCTTGGCGGCGTGGTGGTACCGAGCCGACAGTGAGGAGGGACAGGGGAGGCTCAGGGGACAATCCAGGGGGGGCAAGGCCCTACTTTGGGTTGGCTCCGTGGGGGTTGAAGGTGTGGTGTTTTTTTTTTTTTTTTTTTAATCTCTTGCAGGTCTCAACCATGGCTGAGATGAAGAGCTACTCGCAGGCGGTCACCGGAGTGAGTACAGCCTGTGCGGGTGTGTGTACACCTGTGGATGTGATGCTGGCTCCCTGCTGCGAAGGGAGAAGCAAATTGAATTTCATATGTGTTTCCCCGTAATCCCGCCTGTCCTGTGGCTGTGGGGTTGGGCTGCTCCAGCGGGATTGGCCCGGGAAGGGGCCACAGGACCCTCTGCCCCTGTGGGCTCACGACCTTGGTGTTGCTGGTACAGAGCCTGCAGGCGAGGGCTCCCTCCCGGGGGTTCCCTGGGGATCTTCTGGGGTTTGTTCTCTCCCAGGGGAGATCCCTGTGGGGGCCGCTGCTGACCAGCCCTGCTCTCGTTGCAGTTCTTTGCCAGCATGCTGACCTACCCCTTCGTGCTGGTCTCCAACCTGATGGCTGTTAATAACTGCGGGTGAGTCTGTCACCGCCCTGGGGTGGGGTGGGGGCAGCGTGGGTGACAGCCATGTCCCCCCACAACCACAATACCAAAGAGCTTTTAAACTCGCTGCGGGGGGTTGATTCCTCCTCAGGAACACTGCGCTGGGGTGGGAGCCTGTTTTTTAAAAGGGCCATTTTGGGGTTCAATCCGTAGCAGAGCTGCGGAGGGGATGGGTCCAACCCCTCCGGTCTTGGTCGTGGGTGGAAATAATTCCCCGTGGGTTTTCCCTCACTTCCGCAGGCTGATGGGGGGCCTCCTCCCCTATGCACCCACCTACTCCTCCTGGCTGGACTGCTGGAGCCAGCTGCACAGGGAGGTGAGTGGCTGGAGCCAGGCATCGAGCCACCTGGCCACCGAGCAGAGCTGGGGGGGGAGCTCTGGGGGGGCCACAGTGGGGCTCGGGGTAGCCCAGACTCACCCGCTGGTCACCATCTTCCCCCTTCCAGGGCAACATGAGCAGAGGGAACAGCCTGTTTTTCCGCAAGGTGCCCGCAGGGAAGCGATACGTGTGGGAGGAGAGGAGGTTTCGCTGAAGCTGGAGCCGAGAGGGGTGTCTTGAAGCCGAGCCGGGGCAGGGGCGGGGCTCTGGAGACAAAGAATTATGAGAGAGTGGTGATTTCTATACAGTTTTTTAAAATCATTTCATGCTGAGAGATGAAGGTGGATGTGTGAGAGTGTCTGTGGGGGGGCCGGGGGATTCCTGACCCCTCTCCAGCATTTCCTCCCCTTTCCCTGTCCCTATATTCCCTTTTCTTGCCCCAATCCCAGCCCAGCGTACTGGATTCTCCCACAAACCATTGTCCCATCCCCCCTTTTTTTTAAAGACCGGCTGTACGAGGTTGCAGGTGCTGGGGGACCGATGGCCCCAGGGGAGGGGTGGAGGCTGCTCATTAACAACTCTGGCTAATTATGGGGTGGCAGCATGAGAGTGCTGCCTGAAGGTCTCCACGTTTGTGCCTCAGTTTCCCTTCCCTCTTGGGGCAGTAGACAGAGATGGGATGGATCCCAGCAGCAGTGGTTCCTGGGCACAGCCCCCGTGGGGGTGTCCCAGGCCCCTGGGGCAGGCGGCTGGTGATGGGGGGAAGATGGTGGGACGGCTGGGCTGTGAAAAGGCGGGGGTTGTACACCCCATCAGGGTGTTATACACCTGGGGACAGGGTTGTGCAGCTGGCGGGGGTGGGGGGGTTTGCACACCCAGCAGGAGGGGGGTACATCTGGCCGGGAGGCTGCACAGCTGGAGCAGGGGGTTGTCGTTGCAGGGCTGGAGCTGGGCTTGCAAAACTGGAGGGGGTTGCACACCCAGGGAGAGGGGTGCAGGGCTGGAGCTGGGGTTGCACACCCCTTGTGGGGGTTGCACACCCATTGTGGGGGTGTTGCATGTGCAGCAGGAGGATTGCATGGCTGGAGCTGGGCTTGCCCACCCAGCGGGGGGCCGTCGCCCAGCCCGTGCCCAGGGAGGCGGTCCCGGGGGAGGGGGGGCGGTCCCGGGGGCGGCCGCTCCCGTACGTCCTTCCCACCCTCCCGTACCGGCGCCATGGCGGAGCCGGGCCCCCGCGGTGACGGCGGAGACGGGGAGTTACTGAGCAGCGGGAGCGAACGGCGGTGCCGGGAGCGGCTGGCGGCGGCGGGGGGGGCAGCGGCGGCGGCGGCGGTGCTGGTGCCGCTGTGCTCGGTGCGGGGCCGCCCCGCGTTGCTCTTCACGCTCCGCTCCCGCCGCCTCGGCGGGGCCCACAGCGGGGACGTCAGGTACCGGCGGCGGGCACCGGACACCGATTCCACGCTACACACACCCCACACACCCCCTCCCTCCCCGGGGGCCGTTTGACGGTTCCGTTTCTCTCTTCCAGTTTCCCCGGGGGGCGGCGGGATCCGGCGGACGGTGACGCGGTGGCCACGGCGCTGCGGGAAACGCGGGAGGAGCTGGGGCTGGCCCTGGGTGCCCCGAGCGTTTGGGGACAGCTCCGGCTGCTGCCCGACCGGGTACCGGGGGTGGCGGGGGCGGGACGGGGACACATGAGGTGACAAGGGTGGCGGGGAGGTGGGTGCCCAAGGACACGGCGAGCTGGCAGCGGGGCGGTGGGTGTCAAGGTGACACATGGGGGGGGGAGGAGGTTGTGACCCTCCTCTCATCCCTCTGTCACCACGCCGCCCAGAAGGGACAGATGGTGGCTCCCGTCGTGGCCAACCTGGGGGCCCTGGAGGACTTGAGGCTGACCCCCAACCCTGATGAGGTGGGTGACCCTCCTTTTTGGGACGAGCCCCCCCCCCTCGCCCGTTCCCCATGGCCCTGGTGACACCGTGGCAGCTGGGCCCGGCTACCCCGCTCGCCACCTGTGCCGGCAGGTAGAGGAGATCTTCACCCTGCCGCTGGCTCATCTCCTGCGAGAGGAGAACCAGGGCTACACCCACTTCCGCACCGCCGGCCGCTATGGCTACACCCTGCCCGTCTTCCTCAACGGCCCCCACAAGGTGTGGGGGCTGACGGCCATCATCACCGAGCTGACCCTGGAGCTGCTGGCGCCCGGCCGCTACCGCAGGAAGACCCACATGCCGACCTGCAGCCCCGCGGCAAGCTCGGCTTGAGGGGTCAGGGTGGCCCCCTGGGCCTGCCCTGGGTGTCAGGGTGGTGCTTTTGGGCTGGGGGGGTTGCGTATAAGCAGAGGGTTCCCTGGCTTGTTTTTGGCTGCCTGTAACCTGGCGTCGCTCCGCAAACGGCGATGGGGAAAATGCACTGATTTCCACCCCCAGCCCTCGGTGCTGCTGTCACCTGGTGCGATTGAGTAAAAAGCCATGTTTGGAACCGTGTGTGCCACAGCCTCCGAGTCCCGGAGTGTGGCTGGTGCTTGATGCCAGCACCAGGGGGGGTGGGGACGGGGAGAGGGGGACCACAGCCATACCCCTAGAACTTGCAGGAGCTCTCTCACCCCGGCCCGGTCCCAGAGAGGCGACACAGAGGCTCATTGAAAGCCAGGATATCCCCCTATGGAGGTATCCAGACCCCAGCAGTGGGATCCCCCTCCAATCCCTGGGGATCCCCCCGGCTCCCGGAGGGAGGGGGCAGGACCCAGAGTCCCCCCCGCCCTCCCCACCATTTTACATCTGCAGCTTACTCCTGCCCCTCTCCAGTGAAAAGAGGAGCCCATGAGCGCAGCAGCATTTAATGAGGACCCCTCAACGCAGCCCCCCAACCTGCTGCGAGAAGCCCTGCCCCAACCCCAAGAAGCCCTCCCAGGCAGGCGATGGCAGGGCCACAGCTGCCGGCTCCTTACGCCGATGCCACCCGGGCTTTGGCCTCACCGTAGCGCCGCATCCTCTCCTCCAGCTCAGGTCGGAAATGGCGGATGAGGCCCTGCACAGAGCAAACGAGATGGATTAACGGGGTGGGGAAAGGCTGCCAGCCCCCCCACACCCCAATCCAGCCCCCCCAGTTCCTGCTCCCGGCCCCAAGTCCCCCCCCCGCACCTGCACGGGCCAGGCCGCGCCGTCGCCCAGGGCACAGATGGTGTGGCCCTCGATCTGTTTGCTGATCTCCCACAGCGCGTCTATCTCTGCCGCCTCCGCGTCGCCCCGCACGAACCGCGCCATCACCTTGTTCATCCAGTCGACGCCTGTGGGGAGGGGAAAGCTGTGAGGGACCCGTGGGTGTGTGTGTGGGGGGGGTGTGGTGTGTGTGTCCCCACTTCTCACCCCATGGTGTGTGTGTCCCTGCCCCGCTCACCTTCCCGGCATGGCGTGCACTGCCCGCAGCTCTCGTGCTTGTAAAACTCAATGAGGCGAGCGATGGCTTTAATGACGTCAGTCTGGGGAGGGAAGGGAGAACGAGGGTCACGCCGCAGCATGGGGGGGCTGGGGAGGGGGGGGGGTGCTCCTCCCTTACCGATTTGTCCATGACGATGACAGCAGCTGTGCCAAGCCCGCTCTGCGCCTGCACCAGGGCATCGAAGTCCATCAGCACGGTCTCACACACCGACTTGGGGAGCAGCGGCGTGGAGGAGCCCCCCGGGATGACAGCCAGCAGGTTGTCCCAGCCCCCTCGGACACCCCCTGTCAGAGACGGGGTGGGACAGGAGGAGCTGAGCCAAACCCAGCACTGGCTCAGCGCAGTTCGGCAGGGGTGGTCCACGGTGCTCACCGGCGTGTTTCTCAATGAGCTCCTTCAGTGGCACCGACATCTCCTCCTCCACAGTGCAGGGGTTGTTGACGTGACCCGAGATGTTAAAGAGTTTCGTCCCCGAGTTGCGCTCCCGCCCGAAGCCGGCGAACCAGGTCCCCCCCCGCCGGCAGATGGTGGGGGCCACAGCCACCGTCTCCACGTTAGCCACCGTGGTGGGGCACCCAAAAACACCTGGAAGCAGCGGGAGCTCTCAACGACTGCCTCGTTCCTGAAGCAGGACGGCGGCCAGGGGAAACTGGTTTTGTTTGGTCACTGCCATTTTGTCCCGCTCTCAAGCGACAGCGAGGAATTAAGGCCAGTGCTGCCAAGAGCCAGGGGACATACCCACGTCGGCAGGGAAGGGGGGCTTCAGGCGCGGCTTGCCCTGCTTCCCCTCGATGGATTCGATCAGCGCCGTCTCCTCCCCGCAGATGTAGGCTCCGGCACCCCTCACCACAAAGACATCGAAGGCGTACCCGGAGCCGCAAGCGTCCCGCCCCAAGAGCCCGGCCTCATAGGCTTCCCGGATGGCCACCTGTGGCAGGGAGCAGGCGAGTGGGTCTGGGGCTTCCCCTCCACCTTCTCTGCAATGGCAGGGGGGTGTGTCCTTGTGCCCCCTCCCCTGCGGCTCACCTGCAGATTGGAGGCTTCGTTGTAGAACTCGCCGCGGATGTAGATGTAAGCGGCGCGGGCGCCCATGGCGCGCCCCGCCACCAGGCAGCCCTCCACCAGTTTGTGGGGGTCGTGGCGCATGATCTCCCGGTCCTTACAGGTGCCCGGTTCCCCCTCATCGGCATTCACCACCAGGTACTTGGGCCTGGGAAGGGGTGGGTGGCATCAGGGACAGGCTCCCTGTGGGGAAGTGGGCTGCAGCGGTGCCGGTACCGGTACCGATCTCACCTGCCATCCGGGGGTTTGTTCATGAAGCTCCATTTGAGGCCGGTGGGGAAACCGGCGCCGCCACGGCCCCGCAGCCCCGAAGCCTTGATCTCGCCGAGGATCCAATCCACCCCTTTGAGCAGGATCTCCTTCGTCTTGTACCAGTCGCCGCGGCGCAGAGCGCCTTGCAGCCTGCGGGCAGGGCTCGGCCGATGGCACCGGGACTGGCCAAACCGGGACGGGACTGGCCACGCTGGTACCCCCACACACACACCCCTCGCCTCCCAGTACTCACCTCCAGTCGTGCCGCCCGTAGAGGTTGGTGAAAATCCGGTCCTCGTCGCGCAGCGACCCGAATTGCGTCTTTTTGGGCGCCGTCTGCGGAGAGACACGGACTCAGCACCGGTCATGGCGGGCCCGGTTGGACCCGTCCCGGATCACGCCGGCGCGACCCAGCGCTCACCGAGAAGGAGGAGGAAGAGGAGGCGGCGGCGGCAGGCAGGCGCCGCAGCGCCAGCAGCTGCCGAGCGGCCATGGCGGGGCGGGCACCGGGACCGGGACCGGGACCACCGTCACCTTCAGCCGCCCCCGCAGCGTCGCGCCGGCCGTGACGTCAGCGGCGGGCGCAGTCAAACGGAGAGCCGCAGGAGGGCGTGGCCAACCGCGCGCGCCCGGGGGGGGGGCGGGGCCAGGCTAGGCTGGCGCTGCGACGCCGTGTGCCGCGGGAGCGGGTCGGGGTTCGGCGCCTGAAATCGGATCCCCGCCCGCCCGCCTCCCCCCCTCCCCGGTGTCCCCCCCGTTCTGGCCTTCTCCTCCCCCGCCAAACACCCCGGGGGAGGGGGGGCTGCACCGCGCCGGAGACTGCTCGGCGGGTCGCGCTCTCCCCTGGCCGGTTTGGGGCCATGTATTATCCCCCTGCCCCCCCTCCCCGGTGGTGGCCTCGTCCCGGCGAGCGAGCGCCGGGCCCCGGGGATCCGGTTTCCCTCTCACCTGGCCCCGGGGGTGAGGAGAGGGAGCGGGGGCCGGCGGCGGGACGGGGCAGCAGGCGGCATGTTCGTCCTTTTCCGCGGGCCCCGGCGGCGGGGGGCCGGTAGCTTCGCACCCCGCGCTTGCTGGGGCACCTGCTGCCCCCTGCGGCCCCGGTAAACGGGGCGGTCGCTGCCTCCGCCCGGCCCCGCGACCTGGGGGGGCCCTGGCACCGTTGGCACCCCGGGGCAGCCGAGTTGTGGAGGCGCGTCTCCCCCCACCGTGAGCCCGGTGGGCTGCCGAGGAGTCGGGAGCCCCCACTGGCCCCCGCTTTTGGGCAAGTAACCGGCGGCGGGGGGTGCGGGCTGGGGTACGGCAGAGCCGGGGATGGGGGGGCGCGAGTGGCCTTGCGGGGAGGCTGGGGGGCCGGGGAACAGCTGGGCAGCTCCCCACATCTGGAACAGGGCAGCCGAGCAGGGAATAATCCGGGGGATTATGCGTGGGCGAAGCACCCCCCCGCCCGCCACCGCCTGCCCTGCATATATCCCCAGATATTCCATAAAAACCTCAAATCCCCACGCAGCCACAGCCACTCTCACACTCCCCCCACCCCAGCCCCGGACCACATCACCAGCTCCCTGGGGCCAGGCATGCCCTTCCCTGCGGGGGCTACCCCTAGCCATGGGCAACTGCACCAAAACCCCTGAGCGGAGGCTCCCCAAGGTAAGGCCTGGGAAGGTGGCGGGGGGGGGGGAGGGGGCGCCCACATTGCTGTTTTCTCCCACTCTACCCGCAGGATGGGAAGCCGCGCTCTGGTCCCGGCACCGGGGACCCCGAGGAGATGTCGGAATCTCCCCCGTTGCAAAGCTACTCAGTGCTGCAAGGGCTGGTGGGGCCGGCCTGCATCTTCCTGCGGCAGAGCATTGCCATCACCCAGCTGGTATGCGTCCCACCCCTCCCCGTTGTGACCTGCCGCCCGCGGGGGGATTTGAGGTAGGAGGGGTAGGACCCCCCTCCTTCGGCTCTTCCCACTTTCTTTTTCCCAGGACCGAGACCTACGGCCCGAGGAGATTGAAGGTGAGGTGCTGTGTCCCTCAGGGCTGGGGCTGGGGGGTTTCGCCCCAGTTAGGCTTGCAGCAGGATGGTGGGGGTGCTGGCAGTGATGCCGTATGGCCCCCCCCCAGAACTGAAGCAGGCTTTCCGGGAGTTTGACAAGGACCGCGATGGCTACATAAGCTACAAGGACCTGGGCGAGTGCATGCGGACCATGGGCTACATGCCCACCGAGATGGAGCTCATCGAGCTGTCCCAGCAGATCAGTACGTGGCAGGGGGAGGACCCACTCTATGCTCCCAGCGATCCCCTTCCCCCCACCCTGGTGACACCCCCCCTTTCTCCCGCAGCTGGGGGCAAGGTGGATTTTGACGATTTCGTGGAGCTGATGGGCCCCAAGATGCTGGCAGAGACGGCGGACATGATCGGGATCAAGGAGCTGCGCGACGCTTTCCGCGAGGTGAGGGGCCGGGGCTGCACCCCGGGTGTGGGCAGGGCTGCCGGCACGCTGAGGGCAGCTGTCGCCGACGGGGGCTTGCCCCGCAGTTCGACACCAATGGGGACGGGCAGATCAGCATGGCGGAGCTGCGGGAGGCCATGCGCAAGCTGCTGGGGCAGCAGCTCAACTACCAGGAGGTGGACGAGATCCTCAAGGACGTGGATCTCAACGGGGACGGCCTGGTGGACTTCGAAGGTAGGGGCTGGGGAGGGGGGCCACCAACGTCCCTGGGAATATTCGGGGTGTTTTGTACATATTTTCCTGCCGGCAGAGTTTGTGCGGATGATGTCGCGCTGAGGGCGGTGTGTGCCAACACGGGATGCGAGCCCCCGCTGTGCCTTACGAAGAGGAGGGGGGCCACGGAGGAGACACCCGGCTCCAGCTGCTGGGGCCGTGCCGGCGCGGCACTAGAGCCCAGGGCAAAGCCCTTGCTTTTTCATCGCTGGAGGTGCTCAGACTCATCCTCGGCTGTGCTTCTGCCCGGCTGCTGAGGTCCAACCATGGCGTGGGGCACCGGGGCCCAACGCCGGGCCCCTTTTCGGCGCAGACTTGGCCAGGCAGCAGCCGCTGTCACCTCTGCTCCTTGCCCTGATCTCACCCCCACCTCCTGTTTCTCCAAAATTCAAAACATGCCAGTCCCTTCTCCTCCAGCTGCACCTCAGCTCACCCCTCCATTTTGAACCCTGTATCCAACGCCAAGCCCTTCACGTTGACCCCACTCCCTCCACACTGTGATTTAGGGCTGACCCTGCGGCATAACCCACCATCTCTCCCCATCACCCCCGTTTGAGCTCAGACCTACCCCAGACCCTGCTCTGTCCTGTCCCTTGCGGGTCGGGCATCCCTCTGCTTTCTGGGCCGTGGATGCTCTGTCCAGTCACCAGTGCAGGGGAGACTCCTCAGGGCTTCAGCACCCCTGGCCAGGACATCCTTGAGGGAAAAAGCCGGGAATAAAGCATTACCGTTTTCCACCCAGGAGCACGGGTGAGAAGGGGAGAGGCGCACTGCAGGCAGGGCAGGCTCCCCACCCTTTTTTTTTTGAGGGGGGGGATGACAGTTTGGGGTAATTCTAGCACATCCGAGTTGTGGAAATCCTCTGCTTCCGCATTACACTCGGGCGGGATGATGGTGGTGGGGGGTGTGTCTGAACAAATTTTTTTTTTTTTTTTTTTTTTCAATCTTCACCCTTTTGAAACGAAAAAGTCTCTCGAAGGACTTCTGTTCATCTTTAGGTTGAGTTTAAGTAAAATTTGCCCTCCTTATGCTTGTGTGTGTTTCTCCCCCCGCAGTACACCTCACCCTGTCTCCCCAAGGCCGCCCCACACCTCCACCTCTCCGGGCCCCCCCGCCCCGCAGGGAGCGGGGATCCCCCGGGCACCTCCTCACCTGCGTAGCCTCGGGGGCCGGCACAGCCTTTCCTTCAGGTTTTCCTCAGTGGATCCCGCCAAGCGCCGGTACCGTGGGTCGCAGCGGAGCCGCTCCCCCCCTGCTCCTTTCCCGCCGCTGCCCTGAGGGGATGGGGGGGGGGGGGAAGGGGGCGGAGCCGACGCCGCGTGTCTCCACGGTGACTGGAGGCGGGCGGCGGCGCGGTGACGTTGGCGCGGCGTCGCGTAGCTGCGTCATCAGGGCGAGCGGCAGCGGTAGCGGTGGTGTGTGTGTGTGTGGGGTGGGGGGAGGCCGGGTCTCACCGGCACCGGCGGCCGTTCATTCCCCTCGACGGGTTCCAGTCGGGTTGTGTGGGGCTGAGCCCAGCCGAGAGAGGCGGCGGCGGTACCAAACCGGCGGGAGGGAGCGCGGGGGCCGCTCACCGACCCCCGCCGCCCCTCCGGTGATCCGGGAGCGGCGGGCGGCCGTCGGGGATGTCCTACAAGCCCATCGCTCCCGCCCCCGCTACCCCCGGAGCTGCCAGCGCCAGCCCCGCCCCACCGGGGCCCGGGGCGCCGCCCGCCGGTGAGTGCCCCCCCCCCCCCCCCCCCCCATCCGGTAACCGTGGGGGAGAGGGAGGGGGTTGCAAGCCCGTAACCCTCCCGTTTCCCGTAGCCACGAGTGTCCCATCGCCCTCCGGCTCCGTCCCCGGCGCCGCCGCTCCTTTCCGGCCGCTCTTCAATGACTTCGGGCCGCCGTCCATGGGCTATGTGCAGGTGAGGCGGGGGGCGGCGGGACCGGGGGCGGCGGCGGCGGCGGGGCCGGTCCTCAGCCCTTCCGTGCCCCCCCCGTTGCGCAGGCGATGAAGCCCCCCGGGGCTCAGGGCTCGCAGAGCACCTACACCGACCTGCTCTCCGTCATCGAGGAGATGGGGAAGGAGATCCGGCCCACCTACGCCGGCAGCAAGAGTGCCATGGAGCGGCTGAAGCGGGGTATGGGGGGGGGGGGGGACGGGACGGGACACACATGACACACACCAGCCGGTCCCCGGTGCTTGGGGGGGGGACCGGGGGGGCTGGAAGCTGATGTGGGGTGTCCCTTTGCTTTTCCCCGCAGGTATCATCCACGCCCGGGCACTGGTCAGGGAGTGCTTGGCCGAGACAGAGCGAAATGCCCGCACGTAACGGCTGCTGCCACCCGGGACCCCCTAGCGGGGAGCCCCGGTGTCCCCGCCCCGCTGGTGGCCGGGGGGGGGAAGGGGAGAGGCTGCCGTGCTGCCCCCCCTTGCCCCCTCCCCATGCTCTCCGCTCTCTTTATAAATGCGTGTTTTTATAAATAAAGGACATGGTTGGGACTCTGCCTCGGGCTGCATCCCCGTGGAGGGGGGGGGGGATGCTGGGGTGCCCGTGGGGTCCTGGTGGTGATGGGGACATTGGAGGGCACTTGGGGGGGGGATGTCAGTGCACTGGGGAAGGGCTCACATTGGGGGTGAGGTGTCCTGGAGCTGTTCCTCTGGCTGAGAGTTGCAGGAATCAGCAAAATGCTCTTTAACACTTTTTTTTTTTTTTTTTTTTTTTTTATAAAGTCAGGGGGGGACGTGACACTTTTTTAAAATAAAAACTTAAAATTTTCTGAGCGCGGAGGTGCAGGGTCGGCCCTTTGGGGGGGGGGGGGGCTGGTGTCGTCACACGCAGAGTCCCTGTGCAGCGGCGCTCGCTGCCTTCCCGCCTCTGACGTCACGCTCCCCCCCCCCCCCTTCCACCTTCCCTACGTCACGGCCGTTTCCGTGGGAACGGCCTGTGATGTCACGAGCCGAGGGGCCGGTGCGGAGCAGCGCAGGTTCGGCGGGGCGCGGTGGGCGGGAGGGGAGGGGAGGGGCGGGGGGGGGGGAGGGAGCGAGCGGAGCCGAAAGGATACGGAAAAAGCCGAAGGGAGCCGAGCGGGGCCGAGCGGGCGGGGGGCGCGTTGCTATGGGAGCGGGGCGGGCCCGGGCCGGGCCTGGCTGGGCCGGGCCGGGCTGAGGCGGGCTGCCGGCCGCCCCCTCAGGCGCTGCCCCCCCTGGCGCTGCCCCCCCGCCGCCATGCTCATCAAGGAGTACCACATCCTGCTGCCCATGAGCCTGGAGGAGTACCAGGTGGCTCAGCTGTACATGATCCAGGTGGGGCTGAGCACTAGGGGGTGCAGGGAGATGGGGGGGGGGGGGGGGGCTGAGAATGGGGGGTGCAAGGTGCTGGGGGGCTGAGCATGAGGGGACTGAGCATGGGGGGGTGCAGGGGGCTGGGGGCCTGAGCATGGGGAGTGCTGAGAATGAGGGGTGCAGGGGGCTGGGGGGCTGAGCATTGTGGGGTGCAGGGGGCTGGGGGTCAGAGCATGGGGGGAGCTGAGCATTGGGGGTACAGGGAGCTGGGGGTCAGAGCATGGGGGGAGCTGAGCATTGGGGGTACAGGGAGCTGGGGGGCTGAGAATGAGGGGTGCAGGGGGCTGAGGGGCTGAGCATTGTGGGGTGCAGGGGACTGGGGGACTGAGAATGGGGAGTGCAGGGGGCTGTGGGGCTGAGTGATGGGGGTGCAGAGGGCTGAGTATGGGCGGGGCTGAATATTGAGGCAGTGCAGGGGGCTGGGGGGCTGCAGGGAGCTGGAGGACTGAGCCTGGGAAGTGCAGGGGGCTGACCCCAGGGGATTGGCGGGGTGCAGGGGTGTCAGTGAGTTTCGGGTGGGTTAGGGACTGCCGAGCCAAGCAGGGGGTCTCAGGAGTAGATGTGAGGCTGGAGGGGGGTGCGGGAGGGTGCAGGTGAGGTGCCAGGACTTGAGGATGTGGGGGTGTCAGGATTGGGGCGGCGGGGGGGCCGTGCTCATCCAGCGGCTCTCCCCACAGAAGAAGAGCCGCGAGGAGTCGAGCGGTGAGGGCAGTGGGGTGGAGATCCTGGCCAACCGGCCCTACAGCGACGGCCCTGGCGGCAGCGGCCAGTACACCCACAAGATCTACCACGTGGGCTCCCACATCCCCAGCTGGTTTCGGGCACTGCTCCCCAAAGCCGCGCTGCAGGTGGAGGAGGAGTCCTGGAACGCCTACCCTTACACCCGCACCAGGTAGGACCCGGTGGGGCTGTGGGGTGGGCTGTGGGGCCAGCTGTGCCGCCGGGCTCAGCCCTGTCCCCCCTGCATCCCCCAGGTACACCTGCCCCTTCGTGGAGAAGTTCTCCATCGAAATTGAGACGTACTACCGGCCAGACGCGGGCCAGCAGACCAACGTTTTCAACCTGAGCGCGGCTGAGAAGAGGCAGAGGATTTTGGGTGTGTATGGCTGCCGCGAGGCTGGCTCACGGTGCCGGGCAGGACCCCTATCGATGCCTGTCAGGCTTCCCATGCGGTGCTCCCCAAGCTGGGTGTGTGGGTGTGCCACAGTGCCCGAGGGGCTTGGCGTCTGCAACGCGCTTGGCTTTGCTCTCCCTGCTGGCCCTTGACTTTTGGGGATGGCTATGGGGGGACCCTGGCAGGGGACATTGCCCCTGCCCCCTCCCTTGGCAGCCCTACTAAACCAGAGTCCACATTAAAGACGTTTGGGGGGGGGGGCAATGTTGTTCTCTGCCTTCCTCCCTTGACTGTATATTTGTTTGCAGCCCTCTCCTTCTTGGAGACAGCTCATTCCTCTCTTCCTCCACATCCCAACCCCTGTCCCAGTCAGTCTGGCCCAGCTTTACCTTCCCAGTACTGTTCCGGGTGGACGTGGGAACCCATGCTGGGCTCCTGCAGCCCCTTTCAGTTCAGCTGGAGAGGGGGGAGCTGGAAAAAGCGTGTCCCCATTTTCCCACCCCCTGCCCTGCTTCCCCTGCTTCCCAAGCCTTCGCTCCAGATCACTCTCCAGGTCTGGGCCCCTCCGCCACTTGCCGGGGACACCGGTGGGCAGAGCCGTGGGTCCGGAGGGTGATTCCTCCCTCGCCGGCGGGTTTGTCACCGGCCGCTGCAGCCTCACTTTCCTGGCAGCGTCGATCTGGTCGTTTTAGGCACTGGAGTGCAAAGCATGACGAGCCGCTTCTTAAAATGGAGGCCTAAAATAGGCACTCGGAGGAAATGATTCATCTGACCTATTTCTCTCATTGGCTCTTGCGGCACCGGGGATGTCCGGCCGGGATGCCGGGGGCTTGGGCTGGAGGGGACAAATTCTGCCCATGTCCCCACAGGGGCAGCAAGCAGGGCTGAGCGGGTAGCAGGCAGGGCATGGCCCTGTGCCTGCTGCCTGCTGCCCTGCCTGAATTTCCTCCCCGGTGCCCATCCCGTGGGCTTTCCACAGAGCATGCTGCATCTTGGGTGGCTGCTGCCTGTCATGGGGAGCAGCGCCGAGGTGGGACCAGCCGGGACACTGACCCCGCTGGGATTTTCTTCACCAGCTCTCGCTTTCACCCCGGTGTCCCATAGCACCGACAGATTTAAACCCCATCTCACGTTTCAAAGGGCAGCAGGGTAACGTGGTCAGGGCAAACCGCAGGGATAATTGTGTCCTCGCCAGTTTTCTCGCGGCGATAAAAGCGAACGGACTCGTTGGCCCTTGCGTGAGTGATGCTGCTGGGAGCTGCTCGGGGCCGGCAGGTCCCGTCCCGGCTCCTTGCTGCTGACCAGCCCGCCGGGTGCTTGTTGAAGGGCTCGTGTTTGCTGCATCATTTGGACACCCTGGGTGCTGCTTTCCCAGCCTGTGGGATGTTTTGCAGCCTGGGGAGGTTTAGAGGGCTTGCAGCGCCTTGTATTTCAGCTGCCCACTGCCAGGAAAAGCCCTGCTTCAGAGCACCTGTCTCTCTTTCTGAGTCTTAAACATCCTTTTCCCCCTTTTTTTGGCCCAAGCTGGAGGAAAGAGGCCAGCAGGTGCCTTGAGGGCATCAATGGGGGGAAAATAAATGCAAAGTCTGGCACAGCCTGGGGATGGGCTGGGGGGACTGGCTGGGGACAGCTCTGTGGGAAGGTCCTGGGGGACAGTGGGGTGCCCTGGGACCCCCTGAGGGCCCTCCCCCAGACTGAGCTGGAGCAGCCAAACTGCAGGAGGGTTTGTGGAAGGGTGAGCCCCTCCAAGGTCTGTTGGATCGTGTTTTCCTGGGTGCCATCTGTGACCCCTGCCCCCCCCCCTCCAGTTGTGGGGAGGCTGCCACCGTTTTGGGAGATGGGGATGTTGCCGTTGCACCCCCTGGCTTGACAGGGGCTCCTCCTGGGTTGGGGCTGGGGGGGGAGGGGGAGTGTTGCTGCACTCTGTGCCCTGTTACTGGGGGGACCCTTGGGCCTGGGGGGGGTGAGGGGGCACAGCTGGCGGGGCTCACCACTCCGCCGAGCTGCTCAATCTGGCTCGTCCTCGGCACCAGCCCCGGGGTCGCCGGGGCCACCCTCCCAGCTGCCAAATCTCCCGGCTAATGCGCGTATGTGTGTCAGCCCTGGCTCGTTGCCCGCCTCCACGCCTCCCCCCACTGCCCCCCGGCACCTCTCACAGCCACGCACGGATGGGGACGTGTTCGGGTGCACCCTGGGGCTCCTTTGATGTTGTAGCTGCAGGATCGAGAGCATTTGCTACCAGCTATGTTGAGCGCATGGCTTGGGGGAATAATTTGACGGTTACCCCCTTTGATTTTTGTCTTTTTTTCTCTGCTTTTCTGCCCAAGGCGGGGCTCCCACCCATCTGCATCCCCTCGCTGAGTGCTGCAGGGTGACGAACGCTGTTCCCTTCCACAGATACCATCGACATCGTGCGTGACCCCATCTCCCCCGGGGAATACAAGCCCGAGGAGGACCCCAAGCTCTATCACTCAGCCAAGACGGGCCGGGGCCCACTGGGGGACGACTGGCTGGAGGTGTCCAGCAGCGGGCCCCTGATGTGTGCCTACAAGCTCTGCAAGGTGGAATTTCGCTACTGGGGAATGCAGTCTAAAATCGAGCAGTTCATCCACGACGTGGGTGAGTGTGGGGGCTGCAGCGGTGAGCCCTTGGCCCTGGTTGCGGGGTGGGAGAGGGCAGGTTTGGGGAGCCTTGGGGCTGTGCTGGGCTCACTCCCCCCTCCACCCTTTGCTCCCCGTCACCGCAGGTTTGCGGAAGGTGATGCTGCGCGCCCATCGCCAGGCTTGGTGCTGGCAGGACGAGTGGACGGACCTGACCATGGAGGACATTCGGCAGCTGGAGGAGGAGACAGCACGGATGTTGGCGCAGAAAATGGCCAAGTGCGGCGAGGCTGAGGAACCCCCCACTGCCGGGCCCAGCCCCGAGGGGCGGCCGGAGCCGGGGGGTGCCAGCGGGCAGGAGGGGGCCGAGGCGCAGGGGGTGGCCGATGCCTCCCCTGACGATACCTTTGCCAAGCAGTGGTCCACCTCTTCCCGGTCTTCCTACTCTTCCCAGCATGGAGGTGAGAGCTCAGGTCTTGTGTGGGTGGGATGGGGTCCCTTAACCCCCCCAGCTGCTGCTGTTCTACACAGGAGATGTGTCAGGGGACCCTCCCTTCCCTGGTCTGGGTCTCCTGGGGGGGCTTTGGTTACCCCAAGAGGGGCGCTGGGTCTCCCGGGGGGGGGCTTTGGGTGCCCCAGGGGTAGCCCTGGGTCTCCCAGGGGGGGCTTTGGCTGCCCCAGGAGTGGCCCTGGGTCTCCTGGGGGGGGCTTTGGGTGCCCCAGGAGTGGCCCTAGGTCTCCTGGTGGGGGCTTTGGGTGCCCCAGGAGTGGCCCTGGGTCTCCTGGGGGGGGCTTTGGGTGCCCCAGGAGTGGCCCTGGGTCTCCTGGGGGGGTCTTTGGGTGCCCCAGGAGTGGCCCTGGGTCTCCCAGGGGAGGCTTTGGGTGGAGGAAGAAGAGGGGAGCTGTGGGGCAGGAGCGGGGTCTCGCTGTGAGGGGGTTCTGCATGCTGACCCCATGCTGGTGGCAGGGGGGGTGTCTCCTCAGAGCCTCTCCGAGTGGCGGATGCAGAACATCGCTCGTGACTCCGAGAACAGCTCCGAAGAGGAGTTTTTTGACGCCCACGGTACGGTGGAGCAGCCCTGGGGCCATGGCTTGGCGTTTTAGTGGCAGGGGCTTGGGACACCAGCTTGGGGTGGGCTTGAATGTGCGTGGCAAGGGGCTGTTGGGGTGGGGGTGCAGGCACAGGGGTGCTCCCCCCACCCACGGTCCCCTCCCTGCTGCCGCAGAGGACCTGTCCGACAGCGACGAGGTCTTTGCGAAGGAGATGACCAAGTGGAGCTCCAACGACTTCTTGGACACGCTGGAGCGGCCGGCGGAGCTGGATGAGGTGCTGGGTGAGCAGAGGGGCGGGGCACAACCCCAAATCCCAGCGTGGGTGTCCTGAGAGGGGGCCGACCCCTGCCTGGACACCCCGGCTGGACTCACCGGGGCCGTGTGCTCACAGGGGACGGAGCCAGCGGCACCAAGGTGGATGGTGAAGGATTGGGGGTGGCCAGCTTCCCCGAGGTGCATCTCACTTGTGTGTCCCACCCCCTCGGGCCGTGTCCCCTGGTGTGGGTGCTGACGACAGCAGCGCTCTCCCTCCCGCAGGGTGGCTCGGCGGAGAGCGCGGCGCAGACGTGCCGGATCCACGCCCTCTTCCTCATCCTCCACAGCGGCAACATCCTGGACCAGGGAGCGGGCGAGCCGGGCTCCAAGCAGGCAGACGTGCAGACGCTGGCGGCCACCTTCGACGCCGTCACCCGCGTCCACTTCCCCGAGGCGCTGGGGCACGTGGCGCTGCGCCTGGTCCCCTGCCCGCCCATCTGCGCCGCTGCCTACGCCCTCGTCTCCAAGTACGGATGGCGGGGCCACGTTCTGGGCAAGGAGGCGGGGGGGGCTGTCCCCTTTGCAAAACCACCCCCTGCTCCCCGGGGCTGTGGGAGGGAGGAACGGGGAGGTGGTGGACTTTCCCTTCTCCTGGTGTGGCATCCAGGACAAGCGATGGGATGGGGATAACTGCTGGGGGTAACATCCTGGGGTGAGCAAGCATCATGCGGTGGGATGGGGACATCGAGGCAGCCCCGGTCATCGTCCCCCTTCCCATGTCCCTTTCAGGCTCAGCCCCTACAGCCATGACAGGGACAGCCTGTCCAGCAGCCAGGACCACATCCCGCTGGCAGCCCTCCCGCTGCTGGCCACCTCCTCGGGGAGCTACCAGCATGCCGTGGGTGCCGTCATCGCCCGTGCCAACCAGGCGTACAGCTCCTTCCTGCACTCCGGGGAGGGGGCTGGTTTCTGCGGCCAGGTGAGTGGGGATTTGGGGGGAGGTTTTGCTCCGGGCGGGATTTGGCTCCGGTGGGAACTTTGCCCCTGGGCTGAGGGCTTGAGGGGGGCTCCGTCCTTCATCAGCATGTGTGCATGCCATTCGCAGGTGGTGCTGCTGGGGGACTGTGTGGGCAGCATCCTGGGCTTCGACGCGCTCTGCCAGAGCCGGGTGGGCTCGGGGGGCAGCCGCAGCAGCAGCCGCCGCGGCAGCCTGGTGAGTGCCGGCCCCCCGCCACTGGTCAGGGAGGGTGGGGAAAGGGTTGGTGGTGGCACTGCCTCTCCTCCTCTCCCCACAGAGCACAGAGCCCATCTCTCCCGAGCTGTGCGGCGGCAGGGACCCGCTGGCTGACGGGGCGGACGGAGCTGCGGGCTCGGGTCAAGCCAGCCCCGAGCTGGGGCCACAGCTGCCATGCCGGGAGCAAGGGGACAGCCACCATCACAGCTCCTTGTGCAGGTGAGAGCGAGAGGGACGGTCGGCAGCAGCAGGAACCCTGTTGATCTCCTGACTAATTTTTATGCTTTATGGAAAATGCGAATTCCCTGGCTGCACCAGCCTGGCGGGACTTGCTGGAGCTCCCCTGATTCCAGCAGCTCCTTCGGGATAACGGGGCCGGGCCGGGCACAGCTTTGCCCCCAGGCTGGTGGGAGTGGGACAGTACCATCCTTCCCCATGCCCACTGTCCCCACTGTCCCAGCCTGCAGGCCAGTGAGGCCCCGCTGGAGGCAGAGGCACCACGGACGCTGGACGGGGCGGAGGGTGCCAGCACTCGCCTCGACTTTAAGGTATCCGGCTTCTTCCTCTTTGGCTCCCCGCTGGGGCTGGTGCTCGCGCTGCGCAAGACCGTCATGCCTGCTCTGGATGGTGAGGACCCCCGCCAGCCACGGTGCCAGCCCCTGACCCTCCCCATGGGGCTCATCCCCAAGTCGTGCAGCCCCCCCGGGACCTCCCCCAAAATCCCTGCTTGGGTTTTGAGCCCCTTGCACACCCAGCCCTGGCTGCTCGGGTGTCCCCTTCCCCGCTCTGTGCCAGCCCCAGCCTGACCCTTGGCTGTCACCGGTGTCCTGGGTTTGCCTCCCCCAGCCTTTCCTCTCACTGGGTTTTGCTTTCTCCCACTCTGGGTGTTGAGCTCCTGGCTGTGCTGCCCTGTGCCTATCCCCGTCAGGCTCCTTACCATGCAGACTGAGCAGCCCCGACCCCCTCTTTGCCCTTTTTCTGCCTCAGTGGCCCAGCTGCGTCCTGCCTGCGAGCAAATCTACAACCTCTTCCATGCGGCCGACCCCTGCGCCTCTCGCCTGGAGCCTCTCTTGGCCAAGGCCTTCCACGCCGTCCCGCCGCTCAGCGTGCCCCGGTACCAGAAGTACCCCCTGGGTGACGGCACCTCCTCCCTGCTGGGTGAGCAACCCCCCCACGCCGGGCTGATCCCGAGCACCCCGGGGTGCATTATGAGCACCGGGATACCCAGAGCACCCACAGCACTGCAGGAAAAGTGGAGGGAAAAGTGACGGGCAAGCCCTGCTCTCACCTCTTTGGGGTGCTGGAGGTGGGGTCCCAAGGTGGTCAGTGTCCCCATGGGGGGCTCTGGGTGTCTTCACTCGTTCCTCTCCTCAGCGGAAGCCCTGCAGATGCATTCTGCCCTGTTCCTGCCTGAGGTGGACGTGGCCGCTCCCCCTACCCCCACTGGCAGTTTTGGGGGCTTCTGGAGGGGCAGCGAGCCAGCAGAGCCCCCCCTTCCCGCTAGCACCAGCGAAGTGGTCAAGAGTAAGTGCCACCCCTGCCCATGCCATCCCACGCTGGTGCCTGGGCATGCACGACGCGGGAGAAGGTCCGAGGACAGATTCATGCCAGCTCTCCCCGCAGTCCTGGAGCGCTGGTGGGGCCCGAAGCGCATCGACTACTCGCTGTACTGCCCCGACGCCCTGACCGCCTTCCCCACCATCACCCTGCCCCACCTCTTCCACGCCAGTTACTGGGAGTCCTCCGACGTGGTGGCCTTCATCCTGCGCCAGGTACGGCGAGCACGGAGAGGGTGGGCAGCACAGTTCAGTGGGACTGGCTGGAGGCTGAGCTGGGCTCGTGCTGCTTGGCAGGTGATGGAGAAGGAAGGGCCGCAGCCGGCGGAGAGCGAGGAGAGCTCTATCTACAGCCCTGCTATCCCACAGGAGAAGTGGCAGCGCAAACGCACCCAAGTGAAAATCCGGGTACGTGTCCCATGGCCAGCGGGAGCCCCCACCCTTTGCTGGGCTCTAGCAATCCCCGGGTGCCTGGGCAGACCCTGGTTGTGGGGCGATGTGGCTGGGAGGGTTTGCTCCCATCAGCCAGGAGGATGCCAGGATGGTCCCACAGCTCGGTGGGGCCCGTGTGCCCCCTCAGGGGCTCCCTCGGGTGCCACCCGTGACCCTGGCACAAGCTACTGTGTCCCCCCCTCCCCGCCCCTCCCGTGTCCCTGCAGAACGTGACGGCTAACCACCGGGCCAGTGATGTGATCGTGTGCGAGGGCAAAGCACAGGTCCTCAGCGGGCGCTTCATGTACGGGCCCCTGGATGTGGTGACGCTGACCGGGGAGAAGGTACTCGTGGGTGCCACCACGACCCCATCAAACAGGGTGGGGGTGTCCGGGAGGGGGCATGGGGCTGGTGTCACCCACAACAGGGGAAGGGAGGCGGTGAACAGGACCCCGTCGGACCTTGGGGGATGTGGGAAGAGGGTTGTAAAGGCTTTATAGGTTGGGGACACGGCAGGATCTGGAGGTTCGGTCCATGCTCAGCCCTTTTCCCATCCAGGTGGACATCTACATCATGACGCAGCCACTGTCGGGGAAGTGGCTGTACTACGGCACCGAGGTGACGAGCGGCAGCGGGCGCCTGACCTTCACCATCCCTCCGGACAAGGCTCTGGCCATTGGCATCTACCCCGTGCGCATGGTGGTCAGGTGAGGTGCGGGTGTGTGGTGCCACCTCCGTTCCCCCTCCAGCCTTTTTTGGCAGAGGTCTTCCTGTCCCCCCTCTCTGCCATGGCAGAGCCTTCCCTGAGCCTCCCCCCTCTCCTGGCCCAGGGGGGACCACAGCTACGCCGAGGCGTACCTGACGGTGGTGGCCCCAGGCACCGAGTCGGTTGTGTTCAGCATCGATGGCTCCTTCACCGCCAGTGTCTCCATCATGGGCAGTGACCCCAAAGTGCGGGCGGGGGCTGTTGATGTCGTACGGTAGGTGCCCTTCAAATAAGGGGGGGGACAAGTGACAACCTGGTTTGAGGTAGCGGGGACAGCGGAGCAGGCTGCCTTCCCTGGGATGAGCTGGGGGATCTCCTGCCGCCCACTTGTCCACAGAGTTTTTACAGCAGCTCTGCGCTGGTGCCTGCTTGTGGGGAAAACAGTCCGCTCCTGGGTTTGGTCCTGGAGCCTCCTGTGATACCCTGCAGCTCAGCCTTGATAAAATCCCTGGGAGGAGGAAGGTTTTGGAGGGAGCACCTGTGTGTGATTGTGTTGGGAGATGCTTGGTGGCTTCCCACCGGCAGGACTGTCCCCGCATGGGCTCCTGGCAGCAATGCATGTCCCCTCCTAGGCACTGGCAGGACTCGGGCTACATGATCATCTATGTGACGGGGCGCCCCGACATGCAGAAGCATCGTGTGGTGGCCTGGCTTTCCCAGCACAACTTCCCCCACGGCGCCGTCTCCTTCTGCGATGGGCTCACCCACGACCCCCTGCGCCAGAAAGCCGCTTTCCTGCAGAGCCTGCGCACTGAGGTGGGGCCGGGGACGCTGCGGGGCAGGGGACGTGGGGCTGATGGTGGAGGGGGGAGCGTGGGCTGTGCCTGTCACTGTCCTGGGGGGTCAGTGGAGCTGGGTGTGGAGATGCTCAGGGTTGGCCCCCTCTCTCAGGACACAGAGGGGCAGCTCCCACCCCATGGGCATTGCAGTGAGGCTGTCCCAGTCCCCTGGGGGTGGCTGTCCCCGTGGGAAGGGTCGCTCCCTGCCCTAATGCTCCCATCCGTGGGCAGGCAGAGATCACCATCGTCGCCGGTTACGGCTCCACCAAGGACGTCTCCGTCTACAGCTCACTGGGGCTCGCGCCGGCACACATCTACATCGTGGGCCGGGCCGTCAAGAAGTTCCACAACCAGTGCCAGGTACGTTGGTGGGGCTGGGGGACAGGACGGGGCTGCAGGGGACAACTGCTGACCCCACAGGGGATGGAGGGAGCAGGTGAAGGCTGGGGCTGCCTGCTCAGGCTGTCCGTCTGTCCCGCAGTTCCTCTCCGAGGGTTACGTAGCCCACCTGGCCCAGCTGGAAGCAGTGGCCCTGGCCCACTCCCCCAAGGGACCCCCGCGCCCCGTGCTGGGCAAAGGCACCTACGGCTGCCCGGCACCCGTCGACTTCCTCCGCAAGCAGAGCCAGCTCCTGCGATCGCGGGGCTCCAGCCAGGTGGAGCGCGATGGAGGGCCCCCGTCAGCACCCCCCGGGCTGCCCCGGGCCAAACCCCGCAGCGTCAGCCTCAAGCTGGAGGGTGAGGAGTGAGGGGGAGGGGGGTGTGTGCCCACTGTCCCCCCCACCTCCACTGCAGCCTTCATTTCCCAGCCAGGAGCACCTGGGGCCAGAGCCTGTGCTGGGCCCCGAGCCCCGAGGAAGGAGCTGAGGGTGCTGGGTCCCCTGAAAGTGAGGGACCCTGGAGATGGCACTCCAGGCCCCGCCGAGGGCCAGAGCGATCCCCTGGGGGCTGAGCTACCCCCTACCCCCCCACTGCCCCCCAGCTCTGCCTCCACCCTGCTACCCCATCCCCCCTCCCCGTCCTTTGGGGCTGCAGAGCTGCTGCTGGGCAGTGCCTGGTGGGGTTTGCCCCTGGGGAGCTGGTGTGCTGCCCCAACCCGGGGTCATCGGTCCAGGGCGGTGTTGGGGGGCCGTGGCTACTCTCCAGAGCAAGCGGCACCTCCCTGCTCCCCACCTCCCCCACCTATTTATTGCCATTTGGTGTCGCCAGCCGCAGGGCAGGGGAAGGGCCAGGGTTCAAAAGCAGTTCCTCTGTTCATTTTGGTGTGAAATAAAAGCGATGTAAAGATGAGGTGCCGAGGCCCCCGTGTCCGCTCTGTTCCCACCCAGCCACGGACCCAGGGCCACGGTGTCACGCTGGGAGGTGGCCTTGGGGCACAGTGGTTGGGTCAGGACACATCAGGGGCAGGGAAAAGACTGTCCCTGCTGGGAACTACAGCTCTGGGCTGCACCCCCGCGCTTGGGTATGTACTGAGGCTAACTTCAAGCCGCTCATCGCGTGGGCGGTTAAACCTTTTGCACATGGACAGGCGCGGCGTCAAGGGAGGGATGGAGGAGCTGTGGGGGCAGGAGGAAAGCCACCAGCTTGGCCACCCCGCTGTCACCTTCAGGCTGGGCACGGGCTGAGGGCTCCGTGGGGTTTGGGGTGCTGCAGCGGTGTGGGGGGCACCCCCTGTGCGCATTAAAGCTGCTTTTACACCGTGAGCCCCAGGATGGAGAGTCTTCTTGGCTCTACGCTTTGGAACAGTCGTTCAGCAGCTGTAACACAACCACGACAGCGGGAGTGCTTAGCAGAGCAAGGGCTCAGTTTTGCCATGAGTTTGCAAGGCCGCAGGGCCAGGGCTTGCCAGGCTCCCTGTTCCTGGCCTGCCCCCACCTTTGTTTTACCTCATTTACCTCTAACAGCGATTTTTCTGAGTGACTAGGTGCCTGTGTCTAGTTTTACTTTTGTTTATCTTGACATAGCATGACCAGAGTTTTATATAGATAGGTGTAACAAGCAGTTATTCTATATAAAATATTTACGACGCTGGGATGACGACGTAGTATAGAGGAAACACGGGCTTGGGATGATAGCAGCAGCCTTGAGAAGTGACGATGCAGGACGGGGTGCGGAGTACAGGCACGAAGGGGGAAGAGCTGGGGCTGAGACTTGGCACTGCAGCCCCAAACAGCTTGGCCAGCCCCGGGGTGCGGTGGCTCAGCCCAACATAAAGTATAAAAACATCAAACAATGACTAAAAGAAGGTGGCAGAGAGCAGCGGGTTGGAGCTCGTGTCACCCCTCCGCCTCCCTTCCTGGCGTGACGATGAGTGTAGCCTGCAGCCCGGTGAGGAGTTTCACCTTTAGATCGCGCTTCACCCGGGCGCTGCGATTGCTAGACGCTGCTTAATACTGCGACTTAAGTGCACTGCCGTGTCACCGGGCCGTGGCGGGCTCCCGGGCCACTTCAAATAAGTAAAACTTGTATTAAACATTAATAAACGTCCGCTGAACATTCCACATGTGGAATATCTAGAAGAACCTGGTCAGAGAGCCGGGGGCTCTACTGTGAGAAGATGCCCTTGAAGCGGATCTTGTCCTCGGCGTCCTTCTCGCGCAGGCGGGCTTCCAGGCTCCGCAGCTCCTTGGAGACGACGGGGCGCAGCGAGGGGTCGAGGGCCAGCACTTTGGCAAAGTCAGCCTGCGCCTCTGCCACGTTCCACACCGCCGCGTGGGCCTTCCCCCGCTTGAAGTAGGCCTTGACGTTGTCTGTGGGGAGAGAGGGGCTGGGTTGGGGGCTGGGGGCCTCACCGGTGCCCCCTCGGCAACCCCTGCGGTTCCTTACCCTCGTATTTGTTGAGGATGGAGGAGCAGTGATCCAGCACCTCGTAGTACTCCTCGCACTGCAGTTTGCATTGGCAGTAATTTAACAGCAGAGGGGTGATCTTCTGGTCGAGCTCGATCCAGTCTGGCGAGCCGGGCTGCTCCTGAAGGATGAGACAGAAAGGGGAGAGTGAGGGGAAGCTCGCGGGGAGGGATGTGGGGAGAGCTGTGTGCACCCCAGAGAAGGGCTGGGGGAGCCCCACCTTCATCTGCAGGTTCTTGAGACAGGCGATGGCATCGTAGTATTTGGCAGCTGCCTCCTGCACCTTGCCCTGCCGGTACAGCTCGTTGCCCTCTTTGTGGATCTGGGGTACGGCTTGCAGCTTCTCCTCATCTGTCATGGCCCATGGGTCCTGCTGGTAGGAGCCGGGTGCCTCCACCTGCCGGCACCCCGACATGAGGGCACAGCCACCACCCCCGAGCACCCCCCTGGCACAGGGCTGGGAGTGGGGGGAGCCACGGCCACCCCTCCCCACACTGAAGCAAGCGGGTGCCTCACCTTGAGCACCTCGATGTCGAAGATGAGGGGTTGGGGGTTCTTCTGGAGCTCGTCGAGGTCGGGGTAGCCCAGGGAGTAGTGCTCGTGCAGCTGGGCAATGCTGCAGCAGTGCCGCTGCCCCTCCAGCGGGTCCTTCCCCGCCGCGATGTTGCGCAGGCTCTTGGACACCAGTGGGTAGAGCACCACGTGCTGTGGGGGCCGGGGGGAGACGGCGCTGGGACGGGGAGCGGGGGGGGACGGGGACGCTCCTGGCTTCGCACCCCAGTGCCACCAAGGGAGAGCGGCCCCGCCCCCTGAGTTCAGGCCCCGCCCCCAGACAAGCACACACCACGCCCCCTAATCACGGGCTCCGCCCCCAAACCTAGCACACCACGCCCCATAAGGGTGGGATCCGCCCCCAAACCAACGCACCACGCCTCCTAAGCACGGGCTCCGCCCCCAAACGATCACGCCCCGCCCCCAAGCCAATACACCACGCCCCCACCAACACACCACGCCCCCACCAACACACCACGCCCCCACCAACACACCACGCCCCCACCAACACACCACGCCCCCCATCAACACACCACGCCCCCCCATCAACACACCACGCCCCCATCACACCACGCCCCCATCACACCACGCCCCCATCACACCACGCCCCCCCATCAACACACCACGCCCCCAAAGTGCGGGCCCTCACCCACAAACCATCACCCCACGCCCTTTAAGCGCGGGCCCCGCCCCCAAATCGTCACACCACGCCCCCAGCGCCAAACCACGCCCCCACGCCGCACCGCCCCTCGCCCCCACCTTAGCGTCGCAGCGGAAGCGGGCCCGCTCCCCCGGCCGCATGGTTCTCAGCGCCGCCTCCCACACCGGCAGCTTGAACTTCTTGCCGGCGATCAGCTCCATGGGCTTCCCCCGCGCCCGGCTGTCGTCCAACGGCGCCTCCTCATCCCCGCACCGCAGCGTCCGGTAGTGGAAAGTGGCCTGAGGCGGGGAAGGTAGGCCGCGGCGTCACCATGGCGACGCTGGAGGGGGGGGCGCATGCGCACCTCGCCTCATTTCCACCCCCCTCAGCCCCGGAGGCGGCGGCTCTGACCTTGGTGCCGTCGCGGAAGTCGGGCAGCGGTCCGGTGCCTTCCCGCAGCACCTCCTTGTACACGCCGTCCGCCCGCAGCCGCTCGATCTCCTGCGCCATCCTTTTCCCCCCCCCCTTCTCCTTTTCCCCCTTTCTCGCCGCCTCCGCCCGCCTCCGCCGCCGTTCGGATCTTTCCGGAGTGGCGCGGCCGCGCGGCGGCGCCCCCTGCTGGCGGGGAGGACGGTGGGCGGGGCCGCCCCCGGTTCCCCCCCCCCCCCCCCCCACCTCGCCATGCTCTGGGCGCTCCGTGACGAGACAAATTGGGGATCGCGGAATAAAATCCTCCGGCCACGCCCTTGGAAAAGCCACGGGGTGGGGTGCGGGGGTGCTCCCGGTGTCCCTGGAACGCGCGGTGACGGTCACACCCCCCCACATCCCGGGGGGGACACCGAAACCGCGCTGCCCATTCCCACCAGCCCCGGCGGGGTCTCCATCCCCTCGGACAAAGAGGGAGACGTGGCATCCTCACGCCCACGCCGTGAGGGGACATCCCGCGTGGCACCGGCGGGGCGGGGGGGGGGGGGGGGGGGGCGAGCCATCCCAGGATGACAACGAACGGGGACGGTTTGCAGGTGGCAGGTCCCCCCCCCCCTCCCGGTGGCATGTGGCGGTGATGCTCAGGTTGCCCTGCAGCTGTGCCACCGCAGTCCCCGCCCTCCCACACACACACCTCCCGGGCCACCTGCCCCGGCTCGCTGGGCCCTTCCGCCCCCCCCCCCGTCACAATTTGGGGCAGTTACGGTGGTTTTGGTGGCTTTCCCTGAGCTTGCGCAGCTGCTGCCTTTCCCTGCCACATCGCCTCCTCCTCACCCTGCTCTGTGTCCTGTCGTGGCCACCTGGGCCCGTGGCTGTGGGGGGCTCGGTCCCATCCTCATCCTCGCCACCAAGACCTCATGGGAGCTCCTACTCCCTTCAACCTCCTGCACCTGTCGGTTTTTGCTGGTGTTTAGTCCTGGCTTAACCAAGTGGGTGTGTCCCGTCCCCGTCCCCCCCCCCCGGTGTCACCGTGGCCATGTGCCCGGTGTTGCAGGTGGCTGAGGAGCTGCGTGCGGTCAATGCCGACACTGGGTCCCCATTTTTGGGGGGGCAGGGAGTGGGGGGGAAAACTGCCTCCTTCCTGCCCGTGCCACAAGACGCAGCTGCCGGGCGGCACCGCCATGTGCCGCAGCTTTCGGCGAGGGGCCAGGGATGTGCCACCTGCAAACACCACAGGGAGCCTGGGGAGGGGGGCTGCTTTCACCTCGGTGCCCCCCTCCCCGGGGTCTCTAAGCAGCCTAGGGAGGGCAGCACCCCAAGGATGGGCGCTGGTGTGTTGGGGTCTTTGGGTTTTGCCCCGGTGCCGGCGCTGAGGGCGGCCCTGTGGAGGCTTTGGGAGGTTTGGGGGTGAATCCCATCACTATCGAGACTGGGATGTCACCCATGCCAGCGCTGGGTGCGCTGGAGGTAGAGGGGTGGGTGGTGGGGGCTGGGTCCCATTTGGGGACATCCGGGCGCCGACCCACCATGACGAGGTGTGTGACGCCAGAAGCGGAGCTGAGCCTCATATTTGGGCATGGAGCAGGTTATTGGAGGCCGGGGCCCCGTCAGCCGGGAGATAACCCGCCTGATAACGGCTCAAAAGGTGCTGCTGCCTCCATTGGCTCCCGGCTACGGTGCTGCCTATATATCCCCCTCCCCAGCCCCACGGCGAGGGGTCTGGGACGGCAGGATGGTACCTGTCACGGTGCTGGGGCTTCTCCTGTGCGTGCAGCTCTGCGGGGGTGAGCACTGGGGTGGGGGAAGCGGTGGGGCAGGGACCCCACGCCGGGCTCAGCACCCTCCTCGCCGCAGGCACCGGGGAGCTGCGACTGGTGGACGGCGGCGGGCGCTGCGCCGGCAGGGTGGAGGTGAAACATGACGGCGAGTGGGGCTCCGTCTGCGTCTACGACTTCGACAGGGATGCCGAGTGGGCTACTGTTGTGTGTCGGCAACTGGGCTGCGGCTCGGTGGCCAAGGCATCCCCCTACGCCCTGTTCGGGCAGGGCACCGGCCGGATTTGGCTCCATCCCTTCTTCTGCCGGGGCGATGAGTTGATGCTGCAGGACTGTCCCCATTTCGGATGGGGACAACATTTCTGCGGCCACAAGTGGGACGTGGGGGTGATCTGCACAGGTGAGGCGGTGGGGAGAGGGGCTGGTGGCCATGCTGGGCCGCCCGCCATGTGCTGGGACATCCCTGGGCAGGGCTGAGGCCGTGCCGGTGCCCCGGTGCAGGGGCGGTGGAGCTGAGACTGGCAGCTGGGGGGCATCCCTGCGCCGGGAGGGTGGAAGTGAAGCTGCAGGGACACTGGGGCTCGGTGGTGGATGACAACTGGGACATGGAGGATGCCGAGGTGGTGTGCCAGCAGCTGGGCTGCGGCTCAGCCACCCACATCTACGGCACCAGCGCCATCGCCCTCTTCGGCAAAGGGGACGGTGCCAGCAGCCTGGCTGTGGTCAACTGCCGCGGGGACGAGGCCACGCTCTGGGACTGTGAGATCCATGGCTGGGGGCCCTACCTGGGCATCCACGAATTCGACACCGCTGTCGTCTGCCAAGGTGGGAGCCGGGTGATGGGACGTCGAGGGGGGACGCGTGGGTTCTGGCACATCCCACCTCCACCAACCCCGCATGACTCCCGGCAGGGTTTGCCCGGTTGGTCGGCGGTGACAGCGCCTGCGCCGGGAGGCTGGAGGTGCGGCGGGGCCGAGCCTGGACCAGCGTCTGCGAGGACGATGTGGACATCAAGGCTGCCGAGGTGGTCTGCCGGGAGCTGGGCTGCGGCACCGTGCTGCCCGTCCCTGTCTCCAGCCGGTTTGGGGGGGACACGGGGCCGCTCTGGGAGGCAGGGTTCAAGTGCACCGGCACTGAGACCCTCCTCGCCACCTGCGCCCGGCAGCCGTCCCCCAGGCAGGGGTGCACTGGCCACGCCAGTGTCATCTGCTCCCGTAAGTGCTGGGGATGCCGGAGGTGGGGGGGTCCCCACACCGTTGTGTGTGTGTCCCCCCGCAACCCCGCCAACACCCTTCCTCTGCCGCAGCCTACACAGGTTTCCGGCTGGCAGACAACAACTCGGACTGTGCCGGGCGGGTGGAGGTGGAGATGAGGGGGACATGGGGGTCTCTGTGTGCCACCGGCTGGGACCTGCTCGACGCCCACGTCCTCTGCCACCATCTCGGCTGTGGTCCCGCCGTCACCGTGCCCCCGGGAGGCTCCTTCGGTATGGGGGACGGGCCGCTGTGGCGGGACACCTTCCGCTGCCGTGGGAGCGAGCGGCATCCTGGCGAGTGCCCCACGGCAGTGCTGGGGGAGCCCGCCTGCCCCCCTGGCCACACCGCTGCTGTCAACTGCTCAGGTCTGTCTGGCACCCTCCAGGAAAAGCCTCAAGAGGCTTTTTGGGACACCCTAAAAATTGGGAGCAGGGGACACAGGGTTGTCGCGGGGGGAGGGCTGAGCTGGGGTTCTGCCATCCCCTCAGGGGTCCGATGCTGCTGGTGCCACGGCCCCATGGCAGCGCCGGGGATTTTACAGGCATTGCCAAACCCCTGCGGCTGGTGGAGGGCGAGAGCCGGTGCGACGGGCGGCTGGAGGTCGCTGCAAGCCCCGGGACCTGGGCCCGTGTGCCAGCGGGGTTGGGGAACACCTGGGGTGCCAGCACGGTGTGCCAGGAGCTGGGCTGTGGCGTGCCAGAGAAGGTCTACACTGTGCCGAGCTCGGGCAGCGTGGGGTTGCGGTTTGCTGACGCCAAGGAGAACCTGACCCAGTACAACATCTTGGTGACGACGGCCACGCCAACTGGCAGCCCCGAGGAGGTGGCTGTTGTCTGCTCGGGTGAGTGTCCCGGGAAGGGCTGGGGGGTTTGCCGGCACCGTGGGCTGCCATCCCAGCCCGGTCCCCCCCTTCCCCTTGCCCCGCAGGCAGCCGGCAGGTGAGGCTGGCGGGCAGCCCCCGGCGCTGCACTGGGAGGGTGGAAGTCTACATCAATGGCACCTGGGGCACCGTCTGCCAGGAAACCTGGGACATCCTCGATGCCACCGTCGTCTGCCGCCAGCTGGGCTGCGGAATGGCGCTGGCGGCACCTGGCCCGGCTCACTTCGGTCCCGGCATGGGGCCGCTGTGGCTGGATGCTGGTAGCTGTGCCGGGACCGAGGAGTCTCTTTGGGATTGCCCGGCCTCGGCACGGCACAGCTGCCAGCGCGGCGGCGGGGCAGCTGTTTGCTCAGGTCAGTGTCATGCCCCCTTCTCCTAATCAGGGGGAACCATCCTGCTGCAGGGAAGAGGCTGTGACTCCCCCCATACCTCCTTGCAGAGCAGCAATCCCTGCGGCTGGTGGGCAGCAGCGCCCGGTGCAGCGGGCACCTGGAGGTGTTCTACAACGGCACCTGGGGCCGCGTGTGTGCCAACGGCACCAGCCCCGCCACGGCCGCCGCCGTCTGCCAGGAACTGGGCTGCGGGAACCGGGGGAAGCTGGCGACCGCTCCAGCCCAGGACTTGGTCCCCGCCTGGCTGGCCTGGGTGGGCTGCGAGGAAGGGACCCGCTCGTTTTGGCGGTGCCCCTCGGCACCCTGGCACCTGCAGTCCTGCAGCCCCGGCGGGGATGCCCACGTCGCTTGTGATGAGGATGGTGACAGCACGAGTGGGACACCCACCCCGTCCCCGGGAAGCCGCTGCCCAGACGGTGCCACTTGCACAGGTAGCTCTGCCCATGCTGGCAGCCCCCCCGCGCCGGGCTGCCTGGGGTCCCCCCCTTCCTCACACTGCTGGATGATGTCCCCACAGATGTCCCCAGCAAGAGCACCCCAGTAGCACCAGTGAGGACCGTGTCGGTGCCCATGGTCCTGTGCGTGGTCCTGGGGACGCTGCTGTGCCTGGCCCTGGGTGCCCTGGCCGTGCAGGCGTGCCGTGCCCGAGCTCAGTGCCAAGGTGGGTCCTGGTGGGTGGGTGCCGGGGAAGAGCTGCTTTGGGGACGGGTCTCGGTGGCTCCCCCTCCTCAGGGCAGCTCAGAGGATGGGCAGCGGGTGACCCACGGTCATTTCAGGCCATGACAGAGCCGCAGACGCTGTCTCTGATGGTGTCTACGAGGAGCTGGACTACACCATGATAGTGGAGTACCAGGAGGAGCTCACCCACTCAGGTCGGTGCAGCCTCACTGTGCCCAGTGGCTCCCCCCAAAGCTGGGAGTTGGGGGAGGTGGGGGGATCTGCGCCATGGCTCCACTGCAGCACCGGGTCCTGGTGGTGTGGCACCAGTTTGTCCCCATGGTGTGGGGGTGTCCCCTGGTCCCACGGCAGCCACGCTTTGCCCACCAGTCACCCCCAACACCCCATCCTCCCCCCACCAGGTTCCCTGTCAGAGAGGTTGAGGATGAAGCTGCCGTATTATACCGGGGACAGCATGGAGGAGAGTGACCCCAAGGCAGCCCCAGGTAGGGAAATGGGGGCAGGAACCTGGTGGGGAGGCCTGGGGAGAGGGGACAAGGCTGGGCACCGGGGCTGGGGCGCAGAGGGGACACAGTCCCCCCATGCCAGGGTGAGCCCAGCTCAGCTGCGGCTCTCATTAGCGTGCAGCAAAGCGTCACCTTTCCCTGCTCATTAATCCCTGCTGTGGCTCTGGCTGAGGGCTTACAGCCCCAGTGCCACCAGTACATCCCCAGTGGCATGTCTGAAGGCTGGGGGTGGCACAACCAGCCTCCCACCACGGCCTCCAGTTCACCCCCTTGCCCGTCACATTCCCCAGCCCAGCACGGCCCCCCGGATGGTTATGACGATGCTGTGGCTGTGCTGGAAGAGTTCCACGCTCCCAACACGGGGGACATCTCCGAGGGGGTGGCACAGAGGAGCTCGGGCTGTGTCCTACCCACAGGTAAGAGGGGCCACAGCCGCCCTGTCCCCTGGAGAGCCACCCCTGGCGGGGGCTTGGCTGTGATGGCGAGCAGGGAGCAGGCAGCAAATCCACGGGGGCTGTGGCAAGACCCCAGCTGGGGTCCGGCAAGAGGGACACAAAGCAGTCCCCCTAAGGCACTGGCCTTTGCTGTCCCCTAAGGTGGGAGATGCCCCCCTCCAAGCCCCCCAGGAGCCTCAAAGGACCCCCTGGCACAGCCCCTGGAGGACACAGACTATGACGATGCTGCCGTTGGCACTCTGAGGACATCACTGTGAGGGTGCCCAGGCCACGCTGCAGGGTTCCCTGGGGACATGCGTTCAGGATGGCAGGGCTCTGTCCCCAAGGTGGAGTGGCCCTGGCCACGGAGGTCACCTCTCCCTGCCCAGGACCACGGCACAGCAGCAAACCAGCCCTTGTGCCCCTCCTGCGAGCAGGCGCCACAGGGATTTTTTTTTTTTTTTTTTTTAATTTCATTGTGAATTTCTCTTTTCTATTAAAACCCCAAACTGGCTGGAGATTTGCTTCCAGGGCTGGCACCTCACTCCCGGGTACATCAGCCATCCCTTGGGGATGTGGGGCAGGAGCTGGACCCACAGACACATCCCCGGGCATGGCAGGGACAGGAGGGAGGACGGAAGAGCACCGGGGGGGGATTCCTGGCTCTAGGGTTTTTATTTGGCATCGGTAAACACCCACAACTTATTCCCAATGACACGTGTGGGGGAATGGGAGAGGGAAGAATTTGGAACAGCTCTGTCCCAACCCCCAGCAGATGCAAGCAGGACCCCCTGTGCCCCCACGTGTGGCTCCCCCCACCCCCTTTCAACAGCGGAGAGAACCGGGTTAGAAGTGGCTCCGGCTGTTGGGAGCACCTCTCCTAAAGGAGGGGAGCCCCTTCCTGCCCCCCGGCCCCCCCGCGCCCGGCAGGACCCCGCGGTGGAAGGGCAGCCGGGCCATGGCCCCCGTCTGCGGCGGGTCGTGCTCAAGGAGGTACCCGACCTTCAGGTCAGGCTTCAGTGCCTGGAGCGCGGCCAGCTCCTGCAGCGCTTCCTCATTTAACCCAGACGTGCTCAGTCTTTAAATAGAGGAAGAAAAGAAGAGTTGTTAAAAAAAAAAAAAAAAAAACAAAAACAAAACCCAACCTTTTCTGCTCTCCTGGGCACCAGGATGCGGGTATCCCCCTCCCTGCCCTGCAGCATCCAACCCCGGGGGTGCTGGTGCGGGGATGCCAGGGATGGAAGTGGCATCTTACCCCAGGGCCTGCAGCGGGCAGGCGGGATGCCGGAGCTGCTGGCAGAGCTGCAGGATGCCGGGAGCTCCCAGCTCATTGTCGCTCAGGTCCAGGGAGGTGAGGTGAGGGTTCTCCACCAGCCCAGAGACCAGGGCTTGGCAGCAGGCGCCCGTCAGCCGGCAGCTCCCCAGCCTGCAGGATCAAAGCGAAGAAGGTCATGGGGTTGCATCCGGATGGTTGGCGAGGTGCTCCGGGTGGGAAGCGGGAAACGCTGGGCAACCCCGCGGGCTCTTACCGCAGCGTCCGCAGCTGGCAGGAGCGGTGCCGGAGCCCCTGGCACAGCAGCTGCACGCCGGCATCGCGCAGCCCCTCGCTGAAGGACAAATCCAGCTCCTCCAGTTGCGGGCTGGTGCCCAGCACAGCGGCCAGGTCCTCGCAGCAGGCGCTGGTGAGGCGGGAGTACCACAGCCTGCCGGGGACCCGCGGGAAAGACCCTCAGAGCCAGCCCAAGCCCCCTCCCCCATGTCACCCCACCATGGTAGCGGTCGCTACGCTGGGGCGGCTGCTTTCCAGCTGCTCGCCCTGGGAGAGTGGGACAGAGGGACGAAGCCACCCCAGAGGGACTTTTTGGGGTACCGCCCCAGCCCTCCGCTCCACCCCGTGGGTTTGGCTGCCTGGGAGATGCCTGCCGGGTGCCAGAGGATGCTTGAGGGTGCCAAGGGATGCCTGAGGGTGCCAAGGGATGCTTGTGGGGTGCTGGAGGATGCCCAAGGGTGCTGGGGGATGCCTGTGGGGTGCCAAGGGATGCCAGAAGGTGCTTGGGGATGCCCAAGGGTGCTGGGGGGGATGCCCGAGGGTAATGGGGGGATGCCTAAGGGGAGCTGGGGGATGCCTGAGGGTGCTGGGGGATGTCCAAGGGGTGACGAGGGATGCCCCATGGGTGCCAAGGACTGCCTGAGGGTGCCGGGGGATGCTCGAGGGTGCTGGGGGATACCCAAGGGGTGCTGGGGGATGCCCGAGGGTACTGGGGGGATGCCCAAGCGGAGCTGGGGGATGCCCAAGGGGTGACGAGGGATGCCTGTGGGTGCCAGGGGGGCTGCTTACCGCAGGACACGCAGGCGGCAGCTGGGCTGCTGCAGCCCCCCGCAGAGCAGGCGCACGCCGCCGTCGCCCAGTGCGCCGTCACCCAGTTCCAGCCGGGCCAGGCTGGGGTGTTCGGCCACCAGTGCCGCCAGCGCCGCACAGCAGCTCTCCGACAGCCCGCACCACTGCAGCCTGTGGGTAGAGCCGCAGAGAACCGATGGGCTCATCACACAAGCCCCCAGTCGGCGGAGGGGTGGGGGCACGCCCACCCACTGTATGGCTAATCAGCATGGAGGGCTCCCACCGACCCATCACGTGGCCAATCAGCATGGAGGGACCACACCCCACTTACCACACAGCCAATCAGCATGGAGGAAATACCCCCCCCTCCCTTCACCCACGGCAGGACCAATCAGTGTGTAGGGACCACAACCATCAGCCCCCCCCCCCCCCCCAGCCAATCAGCGTGTAAGGACCACACCCACCCGCCCCCCACAACCAACCAGCACAGAGGGACCACACCCCACTCACCACTCAGCCAATCAGCACGGGGGAACTACCCCCCCCATTCCAGGACCAATCAGCACTGAGGAGCCACACAACCCCCCCACCCCTCCAGCCAATCAGTGTGGAGGGACCACACCCACCCCACCCACCCCACAGCCAATCAGCTTGGTGTGTCCAACCCCCCCCCCCCCCACACACACACCCCTGCAGCCAATGGGGCCCAGCCCCACCCCCCCCAGCCACTGGTGGTCCCCAGGAGAGATGGGTGCATCTGTCCCCTCCACCCAGGGCAGCACCCACCCCTTCCCCAATGGTTTGGGTGCCCCCACCCGCACCCCAGAGCCAGCCGGGGTGGCTCAGCGCACCCACCGCCCGTCAGCACCCCCCCAGCCCCCGTACCGGAGCACCCGCAGGGCGCTGCCCGGGTGCCGCAGCGCCCGGCAGAGCGGCTGGATGGGGGAAGGCGGCTCCTCAGCGAGGGGACGGGGACGTCCTCTGGCTCCTGAGGCGCTGGAGCTGCGGGGAGACAGAGCCCCGGGGAAGGGGGGGGCATGGGCAGCCCTCACCGGCTTCCACGCCCCACGCAACCCACCCCCTCAAGAAGAGCTTGATGCCAGCTCATGGGCCGCCTCCTTGGGAGGGACCTCCCTGGCTTCGGAGATAAGAAGGATCATGAGCGTTGCCGCTGGAGTCATCTGCTCTCAAGCAAAACTCGGGGAGAACTTAATATTTCGGCGCCCAGGGATCTCCCCCCTCCGCGATGCGAAGCCAGAGCGACACCCGGGCACAGCGGGGCCGTTCGGGCTGGGGAAGTTGAGGTGAGATGCTCCATCTCCGTCAATCCCACCGCATGCAGCGGATGAAGGAGCCCGCGTGATCCTTATTCTCCCACAAGAATGAGTAAAATCCTCCCCTCAGGAACTAAACCCCCAGGGAAAGGACAAGCTGGCCTTTGGGTGGAAAGAGCTGAAATGCTTTTAAACCCATCCTTTGGGGTGGAGAAGGAGAAATCTTTGTGATTTTGGGTCACTAGAGCAGCGAAGGGCAGTACTTACCGAGGCACGGCCGTGACCAGCTCCTCCCCGGGATCCTGCTGGTCGAAGGAGCATCCCCGGAGCGTGACGCAGCCCAGCCCAGCCCACTGCCTGATGCAGAAGGAAAGAGCCATTTGGTCGTACAGGGTCACCTTGATGTCCTGCAAGTCTATGGCCGTGAAACGATCCAACGCCCTTTGTGCAAAGGTCTTCTCGTTCATCTCGAACAAAAAGTGGAAAGTATCCAACTCTGAAACCTTAAGCGCTTGGCTGGGATGGGGGATGTTTTTGTGCCTCCCCTGGAGCCACCTCAGCATATCTTCCCTGGCTCGTGGTGAAATTCTACACCCGATGCTTTTGTCTGCGTACTCTATCAATTTTGGGCTTAACAGACCAAACAGGAATCGCACTGTTAAGTTCAAATCATTCCTGGACTCGTTATAGTTTTCTAACAATATATTTACATCCTTCACAAGAGTCCCCGAGTCACCGACCATTTCCTCATGGTCCTCCAGGACATAAAACATCGCTGCAAAAAACTCCTGGAGGTGCAGGTGGGTGAAGCTGTAGGTGTTCCCATGGTCTTCACCTTTCTTTGATATCTTCTCATTGAGGAAGAGAGGGAGAAGGTCTGGCTGGTCCAAGCCACAGCCCTTGACTTCTGTCTCCTCAAAGAGGACCTTGTGCTTCCAGATGCCGTTGGCAGCCAAGGAGCAAAGCTTGTGTAGGAACCGCTGGAGGTCCTGCGGGTTGTCCTTGCTTCTGCACTTCATTAACCAGGAGAGGTAAAACACGCTCATCCACGTGGTGACTTTAGAGCACTCGATGAGGTTTTTCTTCTTTTTAAGCTCTTGTTCAAGGATGGTGCAGACGGTCCAGCTCATGATGGGGATGACACACAAACTGCAGAGGATCTCGTTGCCTCTGGCAAACCTGAAGGCCACATCAGCTTTATTGTTGTCCTCAAAATACCTGTGGAAATATTCCTCCCTCATGGCTGCTGAAAATCCCAGTATTTCTGCATAATACTCACCCTCCAGGCACTGCCCCAGGCTTTGAAGAGCTGTCGGCCTTGTGGTGATGAGCAAGGAGGACTCGGGGAGAACGGTCTTCTTCAACAAGCTCATCAGGGTGATTTCCAGCGGCTTCACTTCCTTGGGGTCAGAGCTCAGCTCATCTTCGGGCCGAACCAAGGAAAACCCCAGGGCCTCAAAACCATCAAAAATGAACAGGATCTTTTTCTGGTCATCCAGGATCTTCCTGGCTGGTGTTCGCCTGTGAGGGCAGCACTTTGAAACCAGGTCTGCCACGCTCGCTTCCTTGGTAAAGGCAATGCCTTTACAGTCAATGCAGAAGACATAGTCAAACTGCGCATAGGCGGTCCCTTCCACCCACTCCACCATCATCTTCCTGACCGTCATCGTCTTCCCCATCCCCGGGGCCCCCACCAGCACCACGACCTGCGGCGTTTGCCCATCTTCGCCGGGTTTAAACAGCGTTTGCGTGGTGACGGTGATGGTGGCAGGTCCCTTGCTGCCATCGGCACCTCCGCAGCCGGTGCCCATGGCTTCGTGCTTGCCCCCATGCTTGCTCCGAGGCTTCCTGGTGATGGTCAGGGCGGTGTAGCGGCTGCTGACTGACAGATTGTCCCCGAGACAAGAGTTCACATCTTTGTACCGGAGGAACTCCCGGACCACGTGCTCTCTGTATTTCTGCTTGTACTCTGCTCCGGCGAGAAGCAGAGTCAGTCCCGAGCACAGCCGGATTCCCAAACAGCTCCTACCCAACCCAACCACATTCCCAACACACCAACGGGACGCTTGTTTCTACACTCAGGGCTTTCCTAAGTCTGGCAGAGGCAGTAAGGACACTGTCTGCAAGAATTTAGGGCTTCTGGTCAGTTGGGGGGGGTGTCCTTCTCCTCTCCTGGGTCCCCCCCATCATCCTGATCCATCAACCCCTGTTTTAGCCACCCTGCAATCCTCACCCACCCTGGGAGCAAATGCAATTGCCACCTGCAGCCTCCATCCCCCTCTGCTCGCACCCCTGGGGCCAAAGTCACCGTCCGTGGGGATGTTTCCATCTCCAAAGCGTTAACAAATGTGAGCTCTGCAGAGATGTCCTTAATCCCCATCCTGGGAGGATGCTGAGAGCTGAAGGCTCTTTTCCAGGAGAAGGGGGAGCCCGGCAGTAAATGGGGACAGCAAGAGGAGAGGTCTCTACAGCCCCCACACTAATAGGGTCACAGCGGGACATCTTTGTGTTTCCAGGCTCCATGGGAAGCCAAAACCTTCTTCCTACCAACTTCTACTTGTCCCCAGGATTACTCAAGGGAAAAAGAGAGAAAGAAAAGTGAAATGGACGCTGACTCCCTACCTTTCACCTTCTCAGCCAGGAGTTTCTCAGCGAGGTCTCTCTGATTCATCTCTTCGAACAACCCAATCGCTATGTCCATCGCGGTGTCTTTGCTGTAGGTCTTGCCCATGCAGCTGACAAGGGCGCAAGGGTGGGCGGCCTTCGTCAGCAAATCCTTGGGGATATTCCATCCTCCTTCCACGTGAACCTCTGATAACTTCAACTTAAACTCCTGGAAGTCTTTAAGCGTGAGACCTTGCAGCACTTGTAAGAGGACAGCTAATGCACATTCTTCCCCTGCCATCACAGGATGTCACCTGAAAATACCTAACGGTTAGAAATCATGGCTACGCCATGGCAAGAGGTTTTGGAGCTGGGCACCACGTTTGCCCTGTACCGACTGGTTCTTCCTGCGCTGGGAAGGGTGGGGAGAGTCACCCCAGCGTGGCAAGGTCACATGGGCTGTGGGCGCTGCAGGATCCGGCACCGAGTGGATGAGACACAGGAGAGAGAAAAACACCCCAAAAAGCATCCTGGGGGGGGGTTGTAACCAGACTAGGAGCTGCAGCCCCTCGGGGCAGAGTCGCCCGTGGGGACAGCCCGGGCCCCAGGTCCCCTCCGGTGCCGTCCCTCGGCGCAGCGTGGCCGGCTGTGCCGCGATGCCCTCGCCGCGCTGCCGGGGCTCTGCCGGAAGGGCTCGGGCGCTGCCTGAAATCCCTCTCCTGCGTACAGGCAGGGTTTTGCTTTTCAACAGCAGCCCAACATCCGGCACACGCTTCCTCCTTCCCTGCCACTGGGCAACTCCGCTGGCCTCTGTAAAACCACCCGGATGGGCAGTTTAATACCCGAAGGACTCCCAGCAATAAGCCCACAAGGAAGAATCTGTTTGAGGGGAGAAAAGGCAGCTTTAGGAAAGTGCACCGATGCTCGCAGGCGCTGCACCCCCTCTCCTGCCTCTCGCCTGCCTGGTGCTGGCAGCTCACCCTCCTCCTCACAACACGTTGTGGGTTTGACTGAAAAACCACAGAGCCCCTGAGTTTCTAACCCTTCCAGAGTAACCGCTTCGCTCAGGATCCCCGAGCCTTTTACTGGGCATGTCTTGGTAAGAAAAGTCACAGAGCCTTCTCCTCCTCCCTCTTCGGGACTCCTTATTTCTGATATCACTGTTCTCTTCCCCATTTCCAGTCTCTTGTGTCTTTAGGAGACAAGTAGCATCCCGCAGCTCTCCGGGAACAGATGCGGCTGGAAGTAGTTTCCTGTAAATTCAGGAAATCAGAGGGAAGCTGCAGTTTCCTGCGGGGATTTCTGCCTGCTGCACCTTTCACCCTGGAGCAAGTGGGACCCCTAATGGAACCCTATCACAGGCAACATGAAACTAAATTTAGGTGCTTGCAAAAGCAGAGTAGCATAGAGAAATTAAAAATAGCTGCAGGAAATGGAGAATTAGACTGGGAGCTGTCAGAGGGAGAGGATTATTGGGGTGAAATATATGAAAAGGAAAGAAAAGTGGAGTTGGGAACGGCAGTCGCTGTCCCAGAGTAACAGCTATCCCAGGGCCTGTGAGACTGCAAAAATAAAGCAGCGTCATGGATTGGAACATGGCACTTCTAGAAATGTCTTCAAGCTTTGGATGGAATGGAAATTAAATAACTCAGTGCTTAGAGCTTGTGCTACACCAGCCTTTGCTCTGACGTACACTAAGGGACCAGTATATTCCCTTCTTGCTGAGAGCATTGTCAGATTGCCCAGCAGGTAGGTAGGAAACCAGCAGCACAAAGATGGGTCCAGAAACTGGGAGAAGATGGAGAAGGTTTTTCTGAACCAATGCAGAATTGCTAAGATGCCAGTGGGATGTGATATGCTACCCCACCAGCCCTTTGCTGGCGAGGCACGGGCGGCTCTGGTGATGGGTCACGGGAACTCCCTGCCCAAGCGCAGGGAAGCCTCCCTGGGCTCAGCTGGTAGAGATCAAACAGAGCGGTTCTAGTAATCATGGCCTGGGTTCAGGAGAAAACAGGAGAATTTAACATGGGCCAAAAAGGACCTGAGGCTTTCAGTAATGAGTGGGGTTAGACACCAGAGCAGAGGTGTAGGGGATGTTTGGGAAAGGGCAGTGGCAGGGGTAGTACATCAGGAAAAAAATGGATCAAAGGTGTTAAGGGCGCTGGAGGACATTAGAGAATTTAGGAGAAGCTGTGACAAAATGGGGTGGGAAGGAAATATGGGATTTGCTGGAGCAGTAGCAGGACACGGTGATGCTCCTGTGCCTCTGCCACTGCCCGGCTGGCCAAAGTCAGCCGCGAGGAAGTTGGCTTCGACCCGGCATTGCATCCACGAACAGGGCTGTGTGCCAAACAACCCGGCACCTGCGGGCCCCCCTGGGCTTGTACCTGGGAGATCTGAGGGTACCGCTGGGCTTTTGATGCAGCAGTGAAGATCCCTGCATTTTAGAAAGCGATTGGAGGATGGACTGTGGGCTCTTACTGGATTTTTATGGTGAGATTTTTGTGTCAGTAATACGGAAACCAGACAAATGCCGTTATAAAGGGTGAAAGGACAGATATAAGCTTTGATGGAGACAGATAAAGAACAATGGAAAGAGCCACCACAGGAGGGTGGCAGAAAACCCCACTGTGTAAAACCCGCTGCCCCAACTGAACTAGTGGGACCTTCCAGTCCCTCATACGAATACTCATATCCTAAAGAAGCTGAGACTGCTCTGGGTGAAATCATAAAGGATTATTTTAAACAACTTTCTTAAGAAATTACAAACCCATATAATTTTCTACTGTAGCCCATTAGAAAGGCTAATAGGAAACCTTGGGAAATGCCGGTGGAGTACTGCCAAAAAACTGCATTCCCCATAAGAACAGCTCCTAGTTTAGTGAACACGCCGGTGAATATTGCTAAGTTACTAGAAAACAACAAGTGGATTCCAGTCATAGATCCAACCGTTTCTTTGCCATCCCACTTGCTGAAAAATCAATTTTCAGATTTGCTTTTGCATTTGGAGAGAGGGAATAAACCCTCGCACAGGTACCACTGGGGCTTCACAATGCACCCGCGGGTACAGGCTCATGTTGGAAAGCTGTTCAAACTATTGTCTCCAGAGGATAAAGAAAAAACATCTTGTGTGGCTGATATTACAGTGACTGGAGCTACTGAAGAGGTGAAAGATATCCAGATTTTAAAATTAGTAGACCATAGAGGATTTGAAATCAATTTGATGTTGGCACCATTAGTGCAAGCTGAGGTTAACTACTGGGGGAATTATAACTGGTAAACCAGGAAGACCAATAGGTACAAGCGTGGTTAAAGCTTTGCATGAAATACAGGCTTTTCGTGGCGAAGCCCAGCTGAGAACACCACTAGGAAGATTTAATTTCTGATAGAAGCACATCCATAACTTTGCTGGTACCTGCAGACCATTGTGGGAATCACCGATTAAAACTCTGGAGTGGAAGTGGAGCTCAGGATGTGATGATGCCCTAACTCAGGTGGAAAGAAGCTGCTCAAAAAGCCCCTGCAGTAAAATGCCCAGCGCTGGGAAAGCACCTTTCAGCAGGAATTTCCCCTTCTGCTGGTTCGAAGGGAGCAGGAAAGCAGAGTGGGTACCAGCAGTGTGTGACCTGAGTCTGCTCCAGGGTCTGGACCCAAAACTCCCCAACAGCCTGGGCTGGGCTTTGAGGCTTCCACCCTTGCAGTCCCATCTACTCACACCCCTCCCAGGTTTTAGGGGAATTCGGCAGCAGTGTCATCAACACTGATGTGGATGGATAGGGAGATGCTGTACGGAGATTACAAGGAGCAGCCCTGCCCTGACCAAACCAGGCGCAGGCTGCACTATGGAGAGCAAATCCAACTGCAGTTGTTGGGTATGGGTGCAAGTGTCCTTTTCAAAGAACCCAGCAACAAACCAAAGGTAAGCTTCATCAATGGGAGCACCAGATAGAAGCAAGCTAAAAATAGTCCTCTGCGCTGTTATTAATAGAGCAGAAGAGCAAGTAGTGGGGAAACCATCAAAAAAGAAAAAAAAGTCACTCCAAATAGAGTGCAGGCTGTTACAGACATTATTAAGAGACAAACTCTCCAAGTGGAACCCATTGCATGTCTTTGTGGACAGTGATTATGTTAATATCAGTATTTGATTAGTTAAAGGCTGAAAGAATAAAGCATATATACATAATATATATATATATATAAATATATCAACTATAATCTTGCTATGCTAAAGGTAAACATTTTAGCCAGCTGGAAATTATATGGGGAGATGAATATATACTACTGCTGTCAGGTTAAGGGATAAACTTTTTAAAGGATGGAAAAACTTTTTAAAGGATGAAGTCTTATAGAAATCCTGTACTGTACCTCTTAATGCACCCTGCTGTACAGTTCACTGCACTTACACATTTGCAAAATTTTATTGATGATGATTGCAAAATACTGTAGAGCTAGAATGCTTGTAAGTAAATATTATTATTGCAGAGCTAGCTAATTATGTGAATTATGAGTGAAATTGAACAATACCATAAATAAACTTAGCATTGCCAGGAGGAAACTGTTGGAAAAGCCTCTGCTGGGTGAGGCTGGGGGATCAGAGTGCGCGCTGGGTGAGCAGGGCTGGAATGGGGGGGGGAGGGATGCACCAAACCTGGGGTGCCCCTGGGGACCTGAGTCAGGAGATGGAGCCAGAGCCTGGCCTAGGGACAAGCCACAGCACAGGGACAAGGGCTGTGTAGGAGATGGGACCAAAACCACAGCCCCAACACAGACCTAAGAGCCATCTCAGAGCCCGGACAGGAGAAGGGATATGGGGAGAACAAGTGCCCAGGGCTGAGCTTAAGCAAAGCCCAGGGGCCCTGGGCAGTGCGTGGGCAGGTCAGGGTTCCAGGTGATGCTGCTCAGGGCTTTGAGGTTATTAAAAGCTCCTCAGGGGCAGGTGGGCTTGTATTTTCTCCGTAAGGACTTTTTGCACAGGGTGTTTAGCCAGGCAGTGCTTCAGCTGCTGCACTAACTGCAAACCCCCCTTGGCTGCAGTAGCAAGCCACTCTGCCGTGAGAAATGTCCTTCATCCCACTTCCCTGGAAGTGCAGTGGTAAGGAGAAATGGCTGCTGCCCAACGGGCCAGGGGGTTTTTGCTGCTGTGTAGCCTTTTCCTCCCTCTCCAGCGCTGGGTGGGTTGGAGCTGGGGCTCTAGGAAAGGAGAGAGGCTCCTTTGGGGGTTTCTGATGCCTGGGGTGAAATGGGTGTAAGTCCATTCTGTGAGCTGCTCTCCTGCTTTTCATGCTCCAGTTTATGAACAGAGTTTGTGTGTCTTAGTTGGGAGGGGGTAAACCCATGGTGAGGAGGGGATGGGGACTGAGGAGCTGGGACTGGGGCACAGGGAGGGGGATTTTCCAGCTGAGGCTGTTGACTGCCTCCAGCTTGCCTGGGGCTGGCTTTTTTATGGGGCATGGTGGAAAAGAAAATGCTTCAGGGGGTTGTGTTTAGCAAAGCTGCCTTTGAGGGATGCAGGGAAAGGGGGAAAGATGTTTTAAGGCACATTGGGAGTTTAAGAAGGTGGGAAAAATAGATTTATTGGTAAGTTCTTGGCAGCCCACTTGCAAATGGTGCAGTTACTTGGTGAGGCTTGTGGGGTCCCTGCTGAGTAGCTCCTGCTGCAAGGGAATAGGACACTGAGGGCAGGGCAGAGCTAACGGGGATCTGGTTGAACCCCAACAATGTCCATTCAGGTCTTCACAGGCCCCAAAATGAGCCTGGCTCTGTGGCACCATGGGCTGAGCTGTTATCTCTCTAGCTCAGTTTCCCTGCTCAGCACCTGCCATCATCCTGCCCTTCCTGCTTGCAGGGCATGGAGTAAGTCTGGGAACAAGCGTTTCTCTCTGAAAGTGCAGGGCACACCGTGTTCCTTCCCAAGGATGCTGCTGCCCCCAACACCCCCCACCCCAGCAGGGCTTGCAGGGGGCTCCCCAGGAGCCAGGGCTGCTCTTACCCCTGCTAATTCATCCTGGGGTGTGCCGTGAGCCCAGAGGGAGGAGGAAGAAAAATCCAGCAGCACGGTTTCTAAAGGTTCCCCTCTCCATCTGACCTTGAAGAAGCTGTTTTCACCTTGCTGTGTCTTGAACTGAATTGCTGCTTGCTGTGCCTGCGCCGGCGCTCTGCTCTCTCCCGCGCTGCCTTCGGGGTGATGTGACCCACTTGCCGCAGGGGACCCTTCACGTGCTTGGTGCCAGGGGATTTCTGAGCGCTGCCCAGCTCTGGTGCTGCTTTCCTGGCTTCTTCTTCTCCCTGCAGTGGGAGGGGGTGAGGTTATTGGTTTTACAGCTCCTTTCCTTTGCTTCCTTTTTTTCTATGTTGCTGAAAACATTTTAAAAATTCAAAATCGGAGGCATATAATACAGATTCCAAAAGTCTAAAGCATAGGAATGTATCATGTGGGGCTGTTTATCTCCTAAGGCAGAGGCAGCATGCATGAATGCAAGGAAATTGCAGCCGGAACCCTCAGCCTCAGCTCATCTAGGCTCTGGGGACTGGAGCCAGCAATTTCTGCTCGCAGGAGGCTCCATCCCTCCTCCTACTGTGTTGAGAGGCTGCACAGAGGCCGAGGATATTTCTGCCTGATGTAGAAGCGGCAAAAAGGTTTTACGAGTCCTGTGCCGGGCTCTGGAGAGCAGTGGTTTGGGTGTCTCTCCTGCATTAAATCAGATTTTTCACAAGCTTTGCAGAACCTTAGCCCCTCTCTGCTGCTGTCGGTAGATCAGCAGATTTGGGAGGCGTTAGGGAGGGGGGAGAAGCTGTTTGCAGCCACTGAAGGTTTTGGCTGTGCCTGGCACAAGTCCCTAACAGAGCGGGGAGGGCTGGCACCGCTGAGTGCGGGACCAGACAGGCAGCAGAGGGGACACCAGCATTGGCCACAGATAATCCTGCCTGAGCCAAGAAGGCGCTGGAAGCCGAGAACTACATCCAGATAACCTTGCTCATCCCTGCTCCAAGGGAGTCTTGGTAGCTGCATCCGAAACCAGCCCCTCAAAACACAGCCTTTGCTGGGAGATATGGGTTCCCACACCTAACCCTCATGTTTTTTGTCATTTCCTTCAAACACAGGCAGAATTTATTTATTTCTCTCTTTTTTTTTTTTTTTTTTTTTTTTTTTTTTTTTTTACAGTGCGATTTAAGCAGCCTGAGTATTTTTAAGCATGTTGGCACAGGCAAGATGCACACCAGCGTGGCTCTTGTGTGCAGTTTGGCAGAGTCAGAGAGGGTCAAGGAAGAAAATACTGATTTTTCTCTGGACTTTCTGCCCTACTGCACCAACTGTGTTTGTGGTTGAGCTGTTGCTTGGCTACTGTTTATGGGAGGGAGGAAAACACAGTGGCCACAGAAGTAAAGTAAGTTATTCTGCGATTGGTTAAGCTGGCAAAGTTGGTTTCTTGTGGATTTTTGGAGTATAATCTCCTTAAGATGTCTACACTTTCTAAAAATTGCATGAAGCTGCTCAGTGGGTGCCAAGTAACTGTATGGAGAAAGATGGGCAAGGATCACATAGCCCTTATTTCCTGAGAAAATTGGGTTAAAAGAGCTCTAGGTGGTCGCAGGGCCTGGCTGCAGTTTTGGGTACAGGCAAGATTTGACCTGAGTGCTGCGAATTTGAGACGTGCACCTGACTGGAGGGGGTGAGGCTGTGACAGGGAGGGCTGTTTGCTTTTAACCAAGGCGCTGAGAAGCTCCAGTGTGGCTAAGGAGGAGGCTGTGTGTCTGGCACAGCCTGGCTGGGTGTCTGGCAGCACTCCGCAGCGGGACCCGGGCTGCGTGCCCAGCTCCGAGCCAGCCCTGGGCGGCTCTCAATCCCTCGCAGGACATGGGTAAGGGGAGTCAGACCCCGGCCCGCTGGGACAAAGGAGGGTCTAGGGAGAAGGGAAGTAGAGCTGGCACAAAACTACCCCAAGGCGCAGCGTTTTAGCTTCTTCCCTCTACTCTGCAGAGCTTCTCCTTGGCAAGACAGATTGCAGCCCCCTGAGCTCACTGCTGGGGGATTGTCACACCTAGAAATCCCTTAGCCTCAGAGGCGGGGGAGCCCTACATTCCTTTTATTTTCTCCACAAACATCCCAGTTTATCAGGTTGACCCCCTCCCCAGTATATTCCCCCTCTCTCTGTGGCTATATTCACTGCAATCGCTGCCATCCCAGGCAGGATTTGGAGAAGCAAGCGAGCTGAAGCAGGCGGGGGCTCAAGGCTGCAGGGACAGCCCCCAATCCCCATGGCTCAGCCCCGAAGAACAGGGGATGTGGAGATGCAGCTGGCCTGCCTTAGCCGCCCTGCCAGCCTCCCCCTCCACCTTTGGTATCCTTGTCCTAACCCTTCCCTCCGGATTGGAGCGCTGTCTACCCCCCACCCCCCTTCTCCATCTTCATGCAGTCTGCAGAGTTGCATTGTGGGAAACTCCCAAGTTTTCCCCCACCCCTTTCCTCTGCCTTCCTCCCTCCCTCCTCTCTGCGCAAGAGCCAGTTCCCAAGGTGTGACTCGTGCAGCTGGCCAGAGGACAGACAGAAGGTAAGGGCTGCTGCTTTCCTCCATGCAGGCTGGCACCCGGGGGGGCGAGGGGAAGAGCTGCCGGGGGTCCATAGCTGTTGGTGGAGAGACAGGCAGCGTTCCTGCTCGGGGGGACAGAGAAAAAGAGAGAAGCAGATCTACCTGGTCAAGGTGAGTGTCTGCCTCCTCACAGCTGCCTGGGCTGGAGGCCAGGGGCTGCCATGCCAGCTGGCTCGGGAGCACGGACCCACGCAGATCTCCCTGTTAATAGACAACAGCATTTTTATTTTTTTTTAAACCTAAAATGAGCGCAGTGAGGATGGCTGCCCCCTCCCCAAGCAGCTCCCTTCCCACCCCAGCCTTCTCCTTGAAGGTCAGGCAGCTGGAGAAGGCATTTCTGCAAACGCAAGCGCGTGGGAGCCTGCCTGCCCGCTGACTCCTGCGTCCTTGCGATCCCTTCCGCAAAAATCTCTTCCGCTGCCTTTGTGGGATGTGCTGTTCTTGCCTGCTCCGAGCTGGGCTGGCTGCTGCCAACAGCCCCCGTGGCCTCAGCGAGGCGGGAGGCAGCAGCCCTGGGGTTTGGTGGGGCAAAAAGGATCTGGGGATGGAGAAGCGGAGCCGGCCATGTGCCGGAAACGGGGCTGCCGGGAGGGAGGAAGGGAAGCAGAATCCCAGTGAAAACCTCCCAGCCGTGGCAGGAAAACCCAGGCACCTCCCTGAAAGGTTTTGATCCGGTTTCAAGCTGCGTTTCCTTTCCCATCTGCATGGGCAGTGGTATTTGTTTGCCCTTCGCTCTGCCTGGGTGGGTTTAATGACTGTTTAATTGCTGTCGATCCTGAGGCAGGAGGCAAGCACAGCCAGGAGCAGCCGGCAGCCCCGGCTCTTAGTCTTCCCCTTTCCCAAGCTGAGGAATTGTTCTGTCAGGCAGGGGGGCTTTGATATCAAAGGGGTATCCTTTGATATGACCCTTGGCTTGTGCTGGAAAGGTGCTCATGAGGGGAAATCTGCCCCAAAAAGACCAAAATGGAGAGAGATGGCAGGCAACAGTGGTGATTTTAAGCTAGGGGAGAAGATAGCACCAAATGAGTGGGAGGAAAGAGGATGCCAGCCCGGGGCCCCTGTTTCAAGGTGTGTGCTTCCAGGGATGAAATGCATGGCGGGGGGGAAATGGGGGGGATGTATCCACCTTTTCAGTCTGATGTTCCTGCCTCTCTGTGCATCTGTGTTCATCCGCACCCTGTATGTTTGCAGAGACCTGTTGATCAGGTTCCCTGTTCCTGCTCAGTTCTCCGTGACTGTCTGGTAGCTTCTGGTAGGGTTGGGGGTGGGAAGGAAGAGGATTTTTATTCCTGAATCAAGGTGAGCCTGGTGAAACTTTGGCATTGGGGCAAGAAGAGGAAGCCCTGCCCGACGCAGCCCCGTTTTCCTGGGTGGAGCTTGGGCAGGATGCTGTCAGGAGAGGGAGGATGGATTATGCTGGATTGAGCTCGCTGCTCCATCTCAGGACTGACCTCCAAAAGTCTGACCTTCACAGGTTTGACCTTCAGCGTTTTCCATCTTCTTTTTTCCTCAGCCACGGTGCTCAGCACCAGCCTCTAACCCTGTGATACTGTGACAGGATGGGGGAAGAAAATCCATAATTTCCCTAAATGCAGATATTCATCCCTCTGCATCCATCCCCTCTGCTGCCAGGCTGCCTGGCGCGCTCTCCCCATCCTTGATCGGGCATGGGGGCAGGCAGACAGGACGGAGAGGAGGGATGGAGCTCTCTGAGAGAGCATTTCTGTGCTGGCAGCGCTTTGGCCATCCTTCCCCAGCTCCTTCCCAGCTCCCTGCAGGGAGGGAGAGGGAGCACACTCTGGTTTTGCGGCACAAGGTGAGCGATGGGCTTCACCCCAGAGCGTGCCAGGAGCTGGAAGGTCACTGCCTCGTGCCGAATTGGCCCCTTGTCTGCCTGCAGTGACTTCTTACATTTCAGCCGTGAAGCAACAGTTTTCAGGCTGATGTCTGCAGATCTTTGGGCTGGCAGATTCGGGACCTGGCTCTGCACATGCAGAATTGCCTCTGAAATCTTTTTGCTGGTCCCAGCTGAGCCACAAAGGAGGGTGATGCTGCAAGAGCCTGGTGCAGTCCTGCTTTGGCTGAAGGGACGGGTTAATCAGCGTGCCCATAAGCTATAGAGGGGGCTGTTAAATTTGCTGCTGCTTAGTGCAGTGGTTGGGGAAGTTTCACTGGGTTGGAGCTGACCCCCTCCCATCTTTTTTGCTTGTGGATATTACGTGAGAGAGATACAGGACCCACTGACTGTCAGGGAGAGACCTTAAAAGCACTGATCTGTTAGAAAGGACATCAGCCTTCTGCATCTTGGTACCAGCTCCTGGCTTCTTGGGGAGCAGCACCCCAAACTGGAAGCATCTGCCCCCTTGGCTTAAGGCAATTTCCCAAGTGCTGGCAGGCTGAGCATGAAGAGCAGGGCTTTGTGGAGGAGAGGACCGAGTTGTTCATCTTTCTCCATGAGGCAGAGGAGGCCTGAAAGACCTGCTGACCTTGCCGTGATGCTATTCCCGAGGTGGCATTGCAGACCCAATGCTGAGCAGAGACCCGAGACCTGCCCCATGGCCCCAGCCTGGGTATTAGGATGGATGTTGTGGGGAATCACTGCACCCTGGGGAGACCTGAGCGTTTTGGGGGGGGGCAGTAACCTCCTTCCTGGAGCAAGCAGCTCTCTGGGAGAGTGGCTGAGCAGAGCTGAAAGTGGTGCAGAACTCCTGGTGATGGAGGAGGGGGTGTCACTGATGCTGAGCTATGAAGCTGTGGTTGGAAGGGTGATAACTACCTTTTCAATAGCTGGGCTGCAACAGGAAGCTGCTGGGCCAGCTTCCACTGGGGTTTTTGGGTTCTGGTGGCCTCCCTCCTGATCTCACAGGAGGTGCCCACCCGTCCCCAGGAAGGGATGTGCCACTTTTCGGTGTAGCAGCTTGTCTCCAGCGTCACAGAGCTGCTGGCATTGAATTGCTGGCTCTGGGAGGGCTGGAAAAGCATTATGAAGAAACAAAATGGGTGTGTTTGCAAAATGCTGAGTGTGGCAAAAGGCAGGACATGGCGGGGGTGCTGAGGGTGGGGTGCAGGGGGTGGCACAGCAGCCTGGGATGCAGGATGCCCCTGGATGCCTGCCTGTGAGAGGTCATGCTTGTGGGTTAAGGCTCTGTGGTTTGTGTTGCTGGCTGTGCATCTTCCACTGAGTCTCCTGAATCGCTCCCTGTTGAAACTACTCCAGTGCTTCGGTCCAGTGTCCTGCCAAATAGCTGTCATGGGGGAAAAAAAGTCATCCTGGCTGAAAATCCTTTCATTTGTTCCCTTAATTTTCTGTCTTAGGGCGAGTGATGCTCAGTCCTGTTGGGGAGAGGCTTAAGATCCAATGCCTTGTGATTTTTGAAGGGTAAAAGCTACAGTCTTGTTCCACTACAAAAAATGGAACTGTAAAGTGGAAAACCAGTATTTGATTCTATGTCTGAGGGGAGGCTCAAACCCAGGAATAAAGCTAAGACAGCACAGCAAAGTGGGGTGCTCTGGAATTGTTTTATTTATGAGTCCCTCTCTGGGGGCCCATGCACTGTGTTATGACCCTGAGAAGCCAGATTTTGCAGCAGAAGGGTATTTCCGACGTAATCTCAGCAAAGTATTTTCAGATTCTCTTTAATTCTAGAAACAGCTCTGCTGTAAACTGTGGCTGAGAGTGCAGCTGGTCCAGCTGCATCACAAGGGTTGGTGGCACTTGAACAGGTAACTGGTCAGGTTGTATGGCCCTGCCATGTGTGAATTCTCCCGCTGACGGCAGGTTGGGTCCACACCGGGTGTAATTTGGTGTCCAGCCCTACAGACACCAGTCAGAGCCAGTGACTGGCGCCACTGGGGAGAGTTTGAGATGATTTTCCATTTCCCAAAGCTGTTTTGATAATGCATTCCTGATTTCTGCCATCTTTTGGGGCAGCTGTGAGCCAAAGCATGAAAAAGGAGTTTGTGTTGGTTTTGTCTGTTGCCAGCACAGAGTGCCAGGCAACGCGGAGTCTGGGTGATGATTTGCCCTTTTGGGACTGTGTGGTGAACACTCTGATGGAGGAGGGAAGGAGTGGGCTTGGTTGCGGGTTTTTTGGCAGCAGCCTGTGTATTTTTTAATAGAGTTGTGGGCAGGAAGCTGAACCGAGCTGCAAGTGCTATTCAGCCTGCGTTGCTGCAGAGAAGCTGCTGGGTTTGTGCCTGCGAGGTGCCCTGGACAGAGCTTTTGCAGGTGGTGCAGCAAGAAATGTGCAACAGGAGCTCACTGTGGGTCTGCTTGAGGACAGGCTGAAACAGCAGCAAGCCATCCTTCCCTCAGCGCTGCAGGTTTGAGGGCAGAGTCAGCCAGGTTTACCATTTCTCAGGGTTCTTATTGCTTTATTTTCACATAGGGTGAGAAGACAACAGAAGAAAAATCTGGAGTACGTTTTTTGCAATGTACGTGGCTGTGTACGGGCAGAGTGCCTGAACAGTATAGGTTAGAGCTGTGGTTTGGTTTAAAAAAAAAAAAAAAAAAAAAAGAAAAAAAAAAAAAAAGAAAGTAAAGCCCTTGGCAGGAGTATGGTGTGTCTCTGCAATGTCGCCTCCATCTCTCAGAATAAAATGTCTGCCGTGTCCATCCCAGTGAGATCCTTGCGGTCAGGACGAGCGTGGCTTGCAGATGTGACACTTGGCTCAGATGTCATCTGCAGAGGTCATGGTGTAGAAAAAAAGCTGTTTAGCCTTTTTCTGGGCTCATGCTGGTGTGGAGAGTGTATCGGGGCTGGCGGCAGGGCTGCGCAATGCTGCGTCACCTGCGTGGGGGGCATGGCCCGGCTGTGGCAGGGCAGCCTTTGGAGAGGACACGGGCACTTGTGTGGCAAACCAGGACTTTGCTCCATGTCTGTACAGTTGGTGACCCACCGGGGCTGCCCAGGGCCTGTACCCCGTAGCCGTTCCCTTTGCTGGTGTAAGGCAAAGCCAGTTTTGCTGGGGCTACAGAAGCCCGTCCTGTTCCCACCCCTTGCCTTGGTGTCAGGTATAACCCAACCTCTGAAGGCTAGGAGAGAGGTGACGGGTCTCGGCGGCACAGGGAACAAGGAGTAGGGTCCTGCGAGGCTGGCCACGCTCTAGGGGCTGTGCGGGGGGGATGGTTCCAGTTTTGGTCATCGCCAGAACCAGCTGGACAGACGTCGAGAGCGCTGGGTCTCGGTGCAGCCGCAGCACTGACGCAGCCACGGAGCGGAGGCTTTGCTGGCAAATCTCCCCCTCTGGCAGCGATTTGAAGCTGCTGTTAAAATACTTCCAGCATCTGACGCTCTCCACGTCAAGATTCAAAAGGCTTGTTGGAGAGGGAAATGTTTAATCCAGGGCTGGGGCGGCGGGGAGGGAGGGATGTGGGGAGTAGCGAACAGATTGGGAAAAGGATTCATAAATATCTCATCAGAGTGAAGTGGGTCAACGGTGTTTGCTGTAACTTGGTGCTGCTGTCTTTAAGGCTTGGCTTTGGGAGGGCTGGGAAGAACAGCAGCCTCCCTGCACAGCCTGGTGCACTGGGGGTGTTTAAAAATGTCTCTGACAAGCAAGCGACTCCCGCTATCGCTGTGCTTGCGTTGTGTTTTATCACGTTTGCTGTGCATTGCATCAGGAGTGGGGGGTCAAAATAGACTGTAAGGGAGCTAAAATCCTCCTTGGGGAGCTGCCCACAGCAGCTGAACGAACACAAGCTCCTTATGTAAAGCGGTTTTAATATTTATGGTAATACTGGGAGGCACTGCATTACCTCATCTGTCTTCGCAGCACTTCTTGGAGATGGGGGAAAAGGCTTAGTCACACTACTCTGCCACCAATTCTTTTAAGTGCTTACCTGGCCTCTCACTGCCTTCAACGTGTTTATCCCCACAGCAGCTCAAAAAAAGGGGAGAAGTGCTGTTTGTCCCCATTGGAAATGGGGAGTCAAAGCCCTGGGGAATAAAACTATATTTCTCAGTTGCAGAAGGAGGCTGGGATGGGGCAGGGGACAGAACACAAATCCTTCCAGCCCTGATGGATCACTCCCCATACAGCAGCAGAAACGGGCACAGACCCAGGAGGACACTTTCTAAAGGACAGCGTCTGGTCCTCTAAGCTGCATTACTTAAGGGTTAGACAAGAAGGTCAAGAGCCCAAGTGTTGACCCCCTTGGAGCCATCAGCAGCTACCCACTTCAGTGGGGTAAATGTTAGGCCTTGCCTATCTCCTGTCTCTTTGCTAATGCCACGTGCCCTCTGTGGACTTGCTGATTCATCATAAATAGCCTGACCAACCATAGTGACCAGTGCTGGCTGTCACCCGTGGGATGAGCAGAGCCCTGGGAAGGATCTGTCCCTCCACTGTGCCACGGAAACAGTTCAATCACCTTTGGTGGTGCAGACAGTATTTTTTTTTTTATGGAGAGCGAAGGTCTGTTTGTGTGCACAAGATAATGAGGGAGGTGGAAAAGGAGGCTGTGTGAGCTCAGCCTCCCACAAATCAGTTGCTGTTTATTCCTTCCCTGCGCTGCACCAGCCGTCTGGCTTGGATGAGCTGCCGCAGTGGAATAGGTGAATGGGATCCTCCATGTCTCAGGCAAAGTTTTTCCAGGAGAGAGAGGGGGGATGTTAAGTCTAAACTGTTGGAATTCAGCCTGGAGCAGGGGCAGGGCTGCAGGAGTGGCTGGAAAAAATGGAAGAGTTCATCTCAGAAACACAATCTGGTGAAACTGGGCTTCTGTGGCCAAATGAAAGGAGGGCAGGGACATAAGGTACTGAACAGCTCGAGTGGACAGATACTAGAATGAAGCAGAGCTACGTAAATGAAAACTGATGACTGATGATTCTCCTTGGGTTTCCAGAAGCAGTGGGATGCCCTGGTGACTGATACAAACTCTCAGGTGGGCAGATGTCCTCAAAGGACAGTGGAGGTGCTACATTTGAGCCAGTGAGGTTTTTTTAATGTGATTTCCATGGGGGGCGGAAAATAGGGCTAGCCTGGCTGTGAGTCAGCAAGTTGATTCTAATTTCTACCCTCAGATACCTCAGAAGTGTGATTCCAGCTCTGCCTTCAGCTAGCAGCTGTGAAGGAACAAATCCTGGGGTTTTTTTTAGATGGGTTTTGATGGTTTCTTACATGATGTTCAGTTGAGCTAGCCAGGACTTGCACTCTCTCTTCCAGTCTGCTCATTTCAGCCCATGCTTGCACTCCCTCCTTTCCTTAACTCTCTTCCAAGCCACTTTGGGGAGATTTGCTATTCTTTGGGAGAAGAAAGGGAGGTGAGAGTAGTGTTAAGCCTCAGGATCTTAGGAGGGACACCCTAAACCATGTGCCCATGGCCCCCTGAAATAATCCCTTCTCCAGGGCCATGTGCTTAACTGTAGCCAGTTTCCTCTTTTGCCATAAAATGTCAAGTGGCAATGAACTGGCATTGCCTTGCGGCCACTAACTTCAGACCTCTTTGGAGAAACCTTGATCTGTCAGAACAGGCTACCTTTCACCTGGCACTTTCCTCAGCACATCATGAACTCACCTCAGTCATGTGCTCCTGCTGATTTTCCTCTGACCACTTCAGTCAAGACCTCTTTGGTAATGGTAATACTCCATATGACCACACTGTCTTCCATCCCGGGGTCTCACATTGGTGAGTTCAGCTCCCTATATCATATTGATTTGCACTGAAGGGGAGAGTTTGTCACATGCAGAGCTCATGTAGGAATCCTGGGGCAGCACCTGATCCCCTCAGTAACACCCCTGATTTCTAACAACCTGGTCCCAGTCACTTCAGCTGTACTACCTTTTGTAGTCAGAACACTGCTTTTTTTTTTTTTTTTTTCAGGAAGTTATGTATTTTCAGGTGCCTCTCTGAAGTGGCCAAATTCTCATTTTCCTGTTTATGTGCACAGACTGACACAGGAACAAAATCTGCAGACTTCAGTCTAAAATTACCTGCTTTTCACCTACCAGCTGGTGCCGGTGCCTGAATCTGTGATGGTAATTAAATCCTGTGAGCTAGCCTTGGCAGGTGCAAATTGCACTCCCCAAAGGGAAGCTGTCTGAGAAGAGGGCCTTTTTCTGTCCCTTAGAAAGCTAGTTTGGTCTTAAGTGACCAAATGCAAGTCTGCCAGCTAAGACTTACAGAACCTGCTGAAGGCACCTGAAATTAATTGGTATTCAGTGTATGTTCTTCCTCCATGCCACTGAAAAGCTTTCACTGTGTTGGTGTAGGAGCAATTGGCTGGAGGATACGATGAGGATTGTGTTGTGTGTGGTGTTCTTGGGCTTAGAGTCGTCTTCAGCTTCAGGAAGGAGGGGGCCAGGTCCTCAGAGGCACAGGCCATCTCTTCCAGCTCTGCTGAGTGCTTTCAACTGTCACCGACTTCCAGCTATGTCATTCCAAAGGGAATTGAGAGCAGGCTTGGTTGCAAACCTTGTCTCCTTGCAGGTGACCTCTGTCTCTGGCTCGTGGGAGTTAAGCAGACTGCTACTGTGCCTGGCTCAGTGTGGAGTTGCGGGATGGTCTCTGCCATCGTTCAGCTGCTTTGGGCTATGGGGTTTGGGGGCTGACAGCGGAGATGGGGCAGGAAGAAGCATCAATGTTTGCCTGGTATTAGGGACCCACTTAAGCCTTTGTCCCAAAGCCAGCACAGACCATGCTTCTGAAGAGAATAGGGCTTTAGTACTTATAACTCCCCTCTTCGCCCCAAAGAGGCAAACCTTCATGCCTTTTTTCCAGACAGGTGGGAATGACAAAGAAGTGAAGGGGAGAATAAGCAGGGGTTAAAGAAGAAGATTTGAGACTATATAAGGTCTTTCCTGCCATCGCAGGCTCTTTCTGCACAGCATTGCTACAGGTCAGACATGGTCAGTAGCTATTCCTGAGACTATTTTCGACCAGAGAACACCTGGAGTGTGTGGATGGATCTTTGTTGCAGGTATAAATTCAGATACATAACCCCACTGCGGTGGCTGAATTCTTACTTGATGACGGTCTCTCCGTGTGGCAGTTGAGGACCCAATGGAAACGGGCCGCTTTTCATGGAGAGGAAAACCCCCTACATACGAGCCCTGTGCTCAGCACTGTTGTGGCCCTACGGACATTTGTGGGGTGCAGATCCCCACTGCACCCCAGACCCCACGCTCTGTAGCAGCTGCTCAGCCTTGCAAAGTCACTGGCTTTTCCTTCCAATTTAAATCAGCGAGGGGAGGATCACAGGGCTTGGGGATGGGGCCGGTCTCTGCAGAGAGAAAAGGACCTTCTGATGGTGATATGTTACGATAAAGCTGGCAATGACTCATCTGCTCCATTCGGTGCAGGATTGATGCAGCTTTCATCTGCGCACGCAGGAGACCGATGAATAGACGTATTTGCCAATTTTTGGGGGGGGTTGAGGCAGAAAAGGTGCCCTTCAAGGAGCCAGGGAAAGCTGCTCCTTGCGTTCCAGCCCTGGTGCTTTGGCTGGGGCCAGCTTGTTGCACCGGTGAGTCTGGCTGCACTGACCTTGAGAGCTGCAACAACCAGAAGCATCCCAGGAGGGCTGTGGTGTTCGTGTGCAGTTTCTTGCAGCAGCAAGAATTTGGAGGGTTTTTCTTTTCCTTTTTCACTGGTTTCATGATCTCTGTTCCCTCTTCCCATCCTGGAAAGACCTGGTTAGCTGCTGGCAAGTGAAAACCTCCCTGAAAAATGGCACAGATTGTTAAACAAAGAAATAGCATCGGGGGGGGGAGTGGGGGGTGGGGGGGGGAGTGGGAGGGAACGAGGGCATGAAGCATCTTTCTCACAAAACCTTATTCTCAAGTGCTGCTGCCTGTGTGGGAGGCAGAGAGGGAGCTGGAAGGGGGAGGAATGGGTAGACAAGCAGAGACAGCAACAGAGGAGAGAGAAGGGAGGAATAAATAGATGTGAGGAGTTACAAAGAAGAAAGCAAAGGTGGAGAAACAGGTCATTAGGGAAAAACTTTGTGTGATGGAATGAGGGAGGAGGAGAAGGCTGGGGAAAAAACCCTCAAACCTGTATGTGGAGGCTTAGTTTTTGAAAACGAGGGAAGTAGTTTTCAGTCTGGGACACAGAGGTGCTTAAAGATGAGTATGTGTTCATGGCCTTGAAAGCACAGGACTGGAAAGGGGAAGGAGAGTGAAAGGAAAGAAGGGATGATACCTGCGGTAGAGAGTCTGCTTGGGAGGTAGTGAATAACGTATAGAAGAGAGTTAAATGCTATGATGGAAGTGGATGTGCTGCTGAGTACCCTGGGTGAGGAGGAGGAGGAGGGCAGCACCGATGGCTGCAAGGCAGCAGGATGCTAAGCCAGGCAGTGTCTCTGGTAGTTGTGCTGGAGCTCCTCAGCTCAGCCAAGCCAGAGGGTCTGGAGAGACACTGGGCAATTCTGTGGCTGGTTCCAGTGATGGAAAACCACTGACAGAAAGCCCTTTCATGTGGACACTTAAAAGCTGCTGATATTGATTTATGGCTGAGTTTCATTTCTACATCTTTTAAAACCTTTTCTAATCTGCATGAAGGGCTTGCGTTTCTTTTAGTGGAAGCTCACTTACAAATCAAGAAGTTCTTTTAATGAGCTGCTCGTAGCAGTGCAGGGCATGGCCGTGGCACAAGGCTCCACGGCACAGCGTAGGCTCTGAGCAAAACCAGCGTTCCTGCTTCTGGGAATCTGGAAACCAGATCTGGTCAACGAGGGGTGTGAATAAACTGTGAGGTACTTGGGCTGTGCAGAGTCCCCGTTTCTCAGCAGAGAGGCCAGTTTGCCCCCTCTGTGAATTAACCCTACCATCTCTGTAGGCTGCACATAGCTTTGCTAGGGAAAGCAGCAGAAGTTTAATGCTCGGTTCATATAGTGTGACCACACAAATACTAGAGTGAGTAGCCCAGCTAATTGATATCAAAGCGACTAAGCAGGTAATTTAATATTTATGAGATTATTAATCTGACTCTCCCTGCTTTAACCTCTATGCCCACTTCAGTCTTGGGTTCTACTTACTATTTCTTTGTGTCGTTGTTGTAGCAGATGTAAAATGAGGATAAATTGTTCCCAAGCCAGAATAGCAGAGTCCTGTGGATGCAGCCCTGGATCCACATAGGGTTTCTACTGAGCAGAGCAATATGAATGCTCTTTAGAGGCACTAGGAAGAAAAAGGCGAGGCAGGTGGTATCTACAAAAATGGTACAAAATGATTAAGGAGAGGAAAATATTCTTGTTCTTTTCCAGGACCGTATGTTTATCTACTAAGTCCTGAGCCACAGAGAAGGCCTTAAGCTTGGTGAGCATCCGAGATTGTGTTTGTGTGGCACAAGATGCCCAAGTGTATGATGCATCTTCAGTGACACATGAGGGGAGAGTGGTGGTGGTTTGGGTTTCCAAAATGGTTTAATGTCACAGACTGAAGAAATGTAAGTATTGTTTGGCTGCAGTCATGGAGGCTGTGCTTTTTCACACCCAAAGTAGTTCTGGCCCTTGTACAGCTGCTAGGGAAATTTGATTGCTGATTTTTAAACAAGTGAAGGGCTGGCTTGATTTTTTTTAATTCCATGTGAAGAGCTTGGAGTTAGACTGAACTGAAAATCTAAGGGAAGAGTAGCAAGCATCCTGCTTAATGCTGGCTATGAAACCCTGCAGACAGATTACCTGCCTCTCGTCTTTCAATGTTTTATTTCAAAACTGGCCAGCTTGGCTCATCTAGTGCTTTTTGGAGACTTCATCTCAGCAGATACTACCCAGCTAAAATTCATCCTCTCTAAGGAAGGTGTCAGGTAGGGCTGTGGAGAGCCTTCTGGAGGTGCCTGTCCCATCTTGATGTTACAGGAAGAGCTGGGACTGCACTCCTAGGCTAAGTGCCAACCTTCCAGACAGCCTTCTTGGTATACAGCATGCTGGTATCACAGTCACCATGCCTGGTGCAGCATGAGAGCTATGGACTGCCATAATTTTGCTGCTGCAGTTCCCTCAGTCAACTCCAGTTGACTGGTATTGGATAAAATAGCGGCTATCAAGCAATGGCTTACAAGGGAGAGCAGGAGAGGCGGGAATTTCTATCTTAGACCAAGCTGTAAGATGTTGCCCAGCTTTGCTCTGGACCCAAACATAGCATTTCTGTGAGCAGGTTTCCTCCAGGCCAGTGTTTCTGCCTAGATGGAGATTAAAACACCACATTTGTTAGCCTGTTTCCCAAAAGAGTCAGCAGCACAGACTATTGCAACCCTGGGACCTTTTTCCTGTCTGTCATTAAAAGAATGATCTGCACTCTGAGCTGCTTTGGAAGAAACATCTATCTGTAGAGGTTCTTGAGGAGCCTCTTTATTTCTAAATCCAGACAGCTAATAAGCTCATATTTCACTTAGCAGGCAGAAAGCTCTCGGCAGGCTCCTGGCAGCGCTGAAGGTCAGCAGGGAGGTAATGAAGCAGGCGACGCAGATCTGACCGCTGCCTCCTGTTTACTCATTATTTCCCCAGCTCAGAGTTGACACGGTGCTGCATCGTCGAGGCCTGGTGGCAAGCTGCCCAGCGGCCGTCTCCTCTCCTCCCGTTGTGCAGAGGTGTAGCCATGGGAGCTGCATCTCCCGGCTGACCCTGCCTAGATTGCTGCCTAGCGAGGCTTGCTGGGGTGATGCTTCTCTTGTGCTTTTATAACCTATTGAAGCCCGCTTTGCCTGTACGCTGAATTCTCTGGGTGCAGCCACGCTGTTCACTGCTTTCATCAGTTCCCTGGGGAAAATGGCTCCAGCTAATCACCTGCAGTAAGTACATCTCATGTCCTGCTTGGCTCTGTAGGCAAGCCCAGCTAACCACTGCAAGGAGGAGACAGGAGTGAGATCTCAATCGCTGTGAGATCCAGCTTTACAGTGAATTCATGCAGCTGCACTGGAGTCAATACACTGGTTTGCACCAGCTGAGGATCTGGCACTTGCCTTATTTTGCTGTGGCTCCACCAGAAATGCTGAGAGCAGTAATCCTTGTAGCCCTGATACCTGTGATGACTGAGGAACTAATCCTGTTTTTTCTGTAGTACCCATCTGGATGGAGGGCATTACATGAGATCGCATATTAACCGCTTCCTAAACTTAACTTGGGATAATGCTGTAAAAAGGATAGAAAGCGAGATGCATGCAGGGAGGAACTACTGATCTGCTTTCCTATCGAACAAAAAGTTCCCTACCCAGGAGGAAGGGATCTGTAGTGAGCAAACAAAAAGTAAGATTTATTTGGTCGGACACGAGTGTATCTTGTCACTGACAAACCGGCATCACATACATGGCCAGGATGGACTTGTATTGATTTACACACGGAGCCTGGTTGTGGCAGCCATCGGTGACAGTCAGACTGACTTGTTTGTTCTTGCAGGTAGAAGCACTGTAGTAGATACTTCGACTATAGTTCACAGTTCCTAAAGAAAGAGCCAACAGTTTTCCAGTTTGTCTTCTGTCCTCCTCTGTTGCCTCCAGGTAGAATGGCACTGGCTTGATCTGTCCTTTCACTCACCTCTCATTGCTCTGCTTCTTCTTCTAGGTGCCATATCATGTCCAGATAGGACACTGCTGGTGTGACAATCATCCCAAGACAGCTGCTCCCAGGGGTTGAGCTCAGGCGGCTCCTCTTTCTCCGGCAGCCAGGCAAAGGAGAAGAGCTGGGATATCCCTGTGCACGTGGTGTCCAGTCTCTACCCACAGCACTTGTAGGGATGGATTCCAAAGGCAACGTCCGAAGTGGAAACAAACCCGACGCCAAGGCCCCCAGCTCCACAAAGCCAGAAAAACCCAACCCTGGGCCTGCCACGAATGCAGACAAGAAGGAGATCCCCAAAGAGCAGCCTGCTCCTGCCACTGCCACCTCTGCCACCAAGAAGGCAGGTGGTGATGCTGCCGTTGTGAACAACCACAGCAACCTGAAACCCAACCCCGCCGCCACGGAGACACAAGAGGCCACTGGCCAGTCCCCTGACTCTGACCACAAGGGAAACAGCTCCGACGAGTCACCAGGCAGCATCTTTGACAACATGAAGCCCTTGATCATCATCGGAGGAGTGGCGGTGGCTGCGCTCGCTGTGATTGTGGGAGTGGCATTCCTAGCCCGGAAAAAATGAAGACCGAGATGGGGTGGGGATGAGAAACCCAACCCAGCTGTACAGCTCCTTTTGAGACAAATGCATGCAGAAAAATTCTATACATATCTATATATATAGAGAGAGCGAGCTAGATAGGTCAACAACAAACACCAACTGCAACTCCAAGAGTCTTGTTCAAGACAACTGTGCCAGTTTGACCCAGTGTGGGTAACTCCATGCACTCAGTGTGTTCTTTCATGTAATATATCTTGGCTTATACCACTGTGTATAGATTACAGCTTCTCCTGATCTGTGTAAATGGCGGTGTCCCCTCCCCTCCCCTGCTGTCCTCCCTGGGAGACACCCCCACCTCTCTTGCAGTCCCCTGTTTTCAAGTCCAAAGTGTTCTACGTCCCGTCCAGAGTCCCCACTTTGTGTTTTGGTTTCTGTTTGGTTTGGTTTTAAGTTGGGTTGTGGTAAAGATGATGTAAGGGGAGACAGTGCCTAGTGCTAAGGTCCGGTTTGCCTGTCAGTGTGTGCTGGGCTGGTGTTTACCCGGCACCCTGGGGCAGGGGAAGCACTGGGCAATCGCAGGCAAAAGACAGCTCCTTGACCCAAACAGCAAAGTGTGATCTCTAATAGGTGTCTCGTGTACCTGCTGCTCATCAACCCACCTTTAAAAACCCAACTCGGAAGCGCCTCAGAGAGCTGGAGCCTGAGACTACAGCATGGTAGAGCTGAGCATGCAGCTTGGGACGTCACATCAGGTCATTCCTCTGGCTGAGCTGCCAGCGGGGGAGCGAGCAGAGGGGCCGTGGTGTGACCGACAGCACAGGTAGCAGCGTGAGGAGGTACATGGCAAAGCCCCGTGCCGACCTCAGGCAGGCAGCAGCTGCCATCTGCGTGGTTTCTTGCGCGTTAGCAGGCAGCCTTTAGGATCCCATGGCTCGCCAAGGTCATATGGGCAGCGTTTGGGGAATAAAGAGACTTTGTTTTGGATCTAGTATTTCCTAAAATTAGGCTGGGCTTTGCAGGATGCTGTGGCCTCAGCCCAGACTCCCTCAAGGTCAGCTGGACTCTTTCTGTTCATTTCTTTGGGCTTTGGATCAAGCCTTTCCAGCTGATTTTTTTTTCCCACTGAAGGTATGGTCTCTCGGTACATGGGAAGGTAGAAGAAAGGGAGACGTGAGCTGGTTTTAGGGTCAGAGGGGACCTGGGACCCCATGACAATAACACTGGCCTGCTTTATACCAGGGAGCCCCTGTTCAAGGGCACTGGAAGTTCTTCTGTCCCGAGGGGATTTATTACCTTCCTCATATGACAGTAAGAGGGATTTGTGACTCTTCCACACTTTGGAAATGGAAACAAATTCCCAGCCCTCAGGAACAGCCTGGTTTAATTGGTGAGTACCTTGGCTTTAGAGCCAGACCTTGTGAAGGGGAGAAGGCAGGCAGGTGATGAGAGAGGATATCTAGTGCACTGGCTAATGCCCTTCCCCTAACACCAAGAGGTGAGCAGATCTTAATCTGAAAACTTCCGTTACACTACTCTTAGTTGCTGTGCTACTGCCAAAAAAAAAAAAGAAGTCTTACAAAAAAGACCTTACATTTTGTTTTTAAATTTGGTCAGAGGTTAAATGAAGCCAGAGCCACAGAGTGTCTGGAGCTCACCAGCAGCTGCAGCCGACGGAGGTAGGGTTTTGGAGTGGTGATCAGCAAGGGGTTCTGAGAAAGTGGAGGGCGTTCAGTTAAAGAGCCTTAGCTGTACATCTTTAACTGAGCCTGGCTGTATAAATTCAGTGGGTACAGGGCCAGAGAAAGGGGTACGTTCTTCAGGTACTGCCTTTGCAGTATGGTGGGTGAGTTTAACCTGATCTGGCAATTCTTCTTTTGGCTTGTGTCTGTCTTATTTACCTCCAAATCTGGTCTGCTGAATGCACATGGCTTCCCTAAGCAAAAGGTCTTTTGATGCAGCCTGGCCATTCCTATGGTGAGCTTTGTCATCCTCTTTTTCCCCAAGGCTCATAAAATATTCCCAAAGATGCACAGCCTCTGGGAGTACTAGATACTGTCTTCTGATGAACAACAGGCTGCGGTTTAATGTCTACCTCTACCAGTACAGAGATGGTAGTGGGCATGTTGCATTCACAGTGGTTTTCTTGGAACAAGTGCTACAGCCCCAGGTGAAATCCCGGTACCGTAAAGTGCTCTTTGCATGTACTGTGGATGTGTCTCCTTGCAGCAGTATGTCACAGCATGGAGAATTTACTCGATTTGAAGCAGAAGGGGCCATGGGGCCATGGTGGGGTGTTTATGTAATACCACTTCTGTCTAGAGAACTGATTTCCCCTCATCCTGTTTTGCAGAGATTTGGGGGTTATTTCTAGGGGGGGGAGAGGGGAGGGTAAACAACAGGAAAGGTATTTGGGAAGCAGAGATGCGAGAGAATGTAGCTCAGAAGCAGTTCCAGCCCAGTGACTGCAATGGGGCTTTGCAGGAGGACACGGCGAGGCTGTGGCATCTACACTGAGTCTGGGAGTGCTGCAGAGCCCCCAGATGCTGGCTGTGCCATCCTGGGGAGAGACCCCATTGCATACCAGCTCTCCTGCTCGCGCCCTGAACTGTGCGTTCTGGTTCCTCACAAGAGAAATTTGGGTGCCCCAACTGCAGGGCAGTCCTGCTAGGAACCCGATCTCCGTCACTGGGAGACCTGTGCCCACTGGGTATGGAGAAACATGTCCAAACTACTGGGGTTGGGATGTGGTGATGGCTATTCCTGTGCTCCTCTTCCCTCAGATCTATGAAGCACAAAGCTCTTGGATGAAGGGAAATTTTGCTTACGTTGCTCGTGAGGAAGGGAAATTGGTCACTGCTCTGATTCAGGTTTTGCTGAAGTAGGGTGGTGATTTTCAGACAGTAACTTCTCTTTTCAAGTGGGAGGCCTGTCTTCAAGAGATGCTTCTACCTGTCCTGTCTGTTCCCTTCCTCTCAGCCCTGGCATATGATTATTTTTTTTTTTAGCAGCGTGTGACAACATTAGACACAGTACCTATCTATTCTGCCCTGACCAGCATAGATAGATATAGGAGGAGGAAAAAGAAACACCTGCTTCATTTGAGTCTCCTATTTTACTTTCTAAAGTGTGTTTATTTCATTGACAACAGTTTTTGTTTCCTTTGGCAACAGAAGAGGGGAAAAACAGTTCTCAGCTAACATGGGCCTTAACCATTTCTGTCCACCTCCCCCCACCCAGCCCTTAGAGGTCTCAGATGCAAGGCCAGTAATTTCATCCAGAAACACACTACAGAGCTGGTGATGGGGCTGCAGCACTTCATCTGCATCTGTAACCACATGCAAAGCCTCCAGAGGAAGTGGTATGTCCTGTTTGTAAGGGATTTTCCACTTACTGTGATCACTTACCATTGCTGTCTGCTGTCCAGATTCACTACCTGAACCTGTCTCTTTGGCAGTTTGGTTTGGAAAACACCTGTGTGCATGTGTGTATGTGTGTACACCACCCTGCCTTGAAGAATATTCTGCCTATGTATGTATACATACATATATGTTTATATTACTGCAGTCTGGGGAGGAAAAAAACAAGCCAACCTGGAGATGACCCTTCATTTGTTCCCCTGCATTCACACAAAGTGTCCGTGATGTCTTTTTTGTGCCATTTGCATCGTGCCATGCAGCACCTGAATTCCTTTTCGGTTCTGGTTTCTTCTCAGTGCAAAGAATGTATGGCTAGTGAACTGCTGAATGTACGATGTGCCCATTGTGCTAGAAGCTCAAAATTACTGTTCCCCTCCCTGGATAGTCATGTGGGCTACTCGCTTTAAGGCATTTTTAGACTATACTGAACTCTACTGGACTGTGTTGTAGTGCTTTTCGAAGTGTGGGTCTAGTGTTGATTTGAGTCAGGTAGATCAAGCGTAGATGCCATACAAGCTCCTAAGCACGCAGCTGGGGCAATGCACTTCAGTCCCGACTTGCCCATGCCATCCTCTTAGCAAACACCTCCTGTTCTGCCTTAATGTGCCAGGCTGTGCAGTGGTTTCATTCTGAGGAGAAAAAAAAAAAAAAAAAAAAAAAATGTCCAGCGAGAACTAGGCTGAGAAGAGCAAATTCACCTCTCTCAGAATCGAGGCGAGATTGAAACCAAATCTGTTGAAGCAGAAGGCTTAAATGACTGAACTCGCTGTGCTAAATAAATAGTTGTCTTTTCTCGTACTGAGCACATGCCGTTATTTGCTTGATGTTATTCTTTGTGTGATGTCTGTGATATGAAGTCCTAGTGATATCTCCATGGGGAGAATGAACTAACGCTTAAAACTAATCAGATTATGTGCTTGGGATTTGAAGAGATCTAGATTGCTAGTTTACTCTTTTGATAAAGTCTATAAATTATAAATTTGCAAAACTGACTTCAGACATTGTAGCTTATCACTAAAACTATAGGTTTAATTACGATGCCCGATCTCAATCTATTTTGAAGGAGCCATAAGGTTTAGTTGAATGTAAAAATGTCATTACGCTCTCTTGGACAACTTAGTAGAAGGTTTTTGATGCTTCTAGCTTTAAGAAAGATGAAATGGATTACACTTCTGCTTCCTCTTTCTATTGATTTAATACGCCATGGATAAGTTCCATTATTCCTAACAGTTCTGCTGTAGAATGCAAACAAATCTGGAAGCCAAAGGATAATGCAGCAGCATTTTCAGGAGGGTAAGAATTCATTCTTGCAGGTGCTGTTCACCTCTTGGGCTCACATTTAAAGCACTGAACAGTTGCTTGCCCTGAAGCAGTTCTTAGATCCCTCAGAATTAGTGACAAATTAAAAATGGGTTTATGTCTCTGCTGAATCAGAGTTTAGGGGTTGATCCATAGCCTACTGAAAACAAGCGGAATTTTCCCATTTCCTTCACCATGCTCTGCTCAGGCCTTTGATGTCTTATTGGCACCAGGGATATGATTGCAGGTCATCACAAAATCTGAAATCATCTTAAGGGCATGTGTTTTGTTTTATTTAAAAAAAAAAAAAAAAACAAACCTGGAAAAACCACTCCTTAGTCCTGCTGAGTGTAAGGAAAGTCTTCTCCAGTATGAACTGAGGCAGTCATGCTCACAACCACGCTTATACCTACTTTAGTATTTGTGTATAAACGACGACAGTGTAACTAAAGAAACCTAGAGTTGGTGAGAGATGATTTCTGCCTTTAACATTTCCCTTCCTTTCCTGGAAATGCCGCTGGGGTGTAGAAATCAGCATCCTTTTAACTATTCTTAGAATTGGTTGAAAATAACAGTCCTGAAGATTTGATAGAAAAATTATTCTTCAAGAAACAAACCAAGAAAATCAATGAAAAAAATGTATCTGAAAGGTGAAATTCTTGGAATTTCAATCAGTTCTACAGAAAGCTTCAGGTTGGTGCTTCTGAGAGGGTACAAGAAACAGCACAGAGAATTGCAGAGAAAAAAAGCACATCATTATCTCAGCAGTTTTGGTAAGGACACATTAACTTTTATACCCTATCCACTTCTATTTTTTTTTTCCTCGGATAAAAGTAAAAATTACCAACTCTGATGCCATGCAAATTAACCTTCACTAACTGACTTTTCCAAATGCATTTTTTTTTTCTGGCTTTGCTCAGTGTTAAAGGGTTAGTGAAATAAGAAAAGCACCTGAAGTTTTCTACAACCAACTTTGTATGATTAAGGGAAATTGCAAGCTTATGGTTTGGGCATTTTGAAAGGCTGCGCTCTCTTTTTACATGCTTTGCTGTGAAAAGGACTGAAAAATCCAACCAACTCACACTTCCATCCTCTTAGTCTGTGGCATCACGCTGGAGCCAGGACACTGGTTCCCTTCCCAAGCCATGTAGCATCTTACTGGGATCTCGTGCCCTCCACCACAGAGCCGGGAGAAACGGCACAAGGCAGGAAGAGCCGTCTTATGGAGGGGTAGGCAACAGTCACATCATCTTTTTCATGAACTGACCGCAGTTCTGCTTTACAGGTTGGGCACGTCCCTTCATGAAGGGAATTGGCTTTGATCTGGGTAATGAAAATTCTGTATCTAAGTTGGTTAAATTCTCAGCACGGGAGGCTGGAATTGGGATGTTTTCTGCTATTTACACCAGAGGTATTTGGTCTTTGACTCTCTCAGGGAGAAATGTGCTGATTCTGGAGATCTGACCTGGGCTGCCTGTGAATTTTAGGTCTTACGAGCGGCCCTTGATCACCAACTCCACCGCAGAATGCGAAGCAGCCTGTGCAGCGATCTCCCAGGCCAGGGGCTGCGGAACTACCCCCATACTTCAGGATTTGTGCTCTGCAGGTTGTGAAGAAGCCAGGAGAGGGCAATGGGAGCAGCGTCTGCCAAGCACTGTGGGTTAAACACCGCTGCTCTGTTCAGCCCATCATCAGCCCTTAAGCACTGACTGTTTCTGGCCTATTGCTCTTTGTAAAATCTCTCCTGTCCTCATTCAGTTGGAGATTAGTTCTTTCCTGAGGTTCATCTATTTGAAATATTACTCAATCATTAATGAGAAGTTATTTTTTAAGTGGCATTAAGGTCAAAGAGCACAGAATAAGGTGTCTTAGTGTCACGGTGAATGCGTGGCAAAAATAAGAGGGTACTTAATCTGGGTTTATCAAACAGAAGGTAGCTATACAGAAGGTTGATCTCCTTGAGCTAGATTATCTTTAATCGAGCAGCCCAGATGATGACGCAAGGTGCTGCTGAAGGGACTGCAATGTAAAGGGGACATTGGCTTGGAACTTGCCCCACATGCCATTCAGCTGGGCCTGGCTGGGTCTGTCCAACACCATTTTCCTACGTCTTTTGTTGCATCTTGCCATGGTTAGCTCAGATCAGGTTACCTTGACTGACCCTGAGGAGTTTAATCTGTTGAGCAAAGGGATTGTATGGTGACTTTTTCTGCCTTTTTTTTTTTTTTTTGATAATCAGTCCAGCCCTGTGACCTGCTTTCCTCTTTAATGCTCAGATTCCTAGGCTCATGCTATATCTTCAGCTGCTATGAACTCTATGGCTCCATTGTTTTCTGGAGATCTGATTAATTGCTTGTCCTTTATGGCTTTTTTGGCTACTGCACTGTTATTCCTTTTCCCTTTGCAGGGGCCTCTCCACAGCTAGGCAGAAACCCTGCCCCAAGGCTGAGGCAGATTTTGGGTATTCCCACCCAAAAAATCCAGGCAGTGTTCAGCCACTGAGCACCTCAGAAGAACACAGAGACCGTGTGGTGCATCAGGGAATGGAGTTTTCATCTGCCCTAATCACAAAGGCTCAAGGGTCCGAGTCTGCAAGATGCTCTTGTCTGCCACAGGAGCTCAGCAGGTGAGAAGAGCACAGGTGGAAGGTCCCTTTCTTGTCCTTGCTCTTCCATGTCAGTAAGTCACTGTGTGGCCGTAAGATCTGCTCGGGGCTGAAGCCTGTCTGCCAGTCAGGCGTGGGGTATTCTGGCTGCTCAGGAGATGCTGCCACAGCGTGAGCATACGCTACACGTGGCTGAAGCTGGTGCTTCTGCAGTCCCCTAGTTACTGGAGCACTGAAAATACTGGCAGAGAAGAGAGGTGCTCGAGACCTGGTGCTCAGCTGAAGTCAGTGACCCACATTTCTGCTGGCCTTGGAGGCTGTGTTCATGTGCCAGAGGCGTGCTGCAGCTCACCCTCTCATCCTCCTCTAGCTGCAGGGCTGAGGACACACAGGACTGCAAGGATTTTTCCATTGGAATGGGGTGCTCAGGTGTTGCTGCTTGATACAGCAATGCAAGACTGCTGGGCCTTGAAAATTCACCTTGTTCCACTAACCATGCCGCTGAGCTGATGCCCAAAGCCCACAAGCCCTGCGGCACATCGTAGCTGTTGGCTTTCCGAAGGTATGGGTTTGGCTCTACCCTGGGCACTAGCTCTGCGTGCTGCTTCGGACAGTGGGTGCTCTGACATGCAGTACTTGGACTCGTGCTCTGCTGAAAAATATAACTGAAAAAAAAAAAATCTAACTGAAAAATCTAAGCAAAAAAAAATCTAATTTTTTGCTGAAAAATTCTACTTAGGTTAAAGAGGATTTGGACCAACATGTTACTCTTGCTCTTGTTTCTCTCTCAGTTGCTCTCAGCTTGAAATTCACAGACAATTCCATTATTTTTTCATTTCTCATAGCCCCAGTGCAGCATACCAAGAATGAAGTTACAGGTTCTTTCTGTCTGTGCATAACGATGCTCCAGTACCACAGCTCCCAGTGGGAAGAGAGGGATCTTTAATCATCTTTGCAACAGTGAAGACCTGCATTGTATCCCTGGTTTTGCCAGAGCAGCTTCAAGCTGTCAAGTTTCTGGGGCAATTTGGTAACATGATTGCCATACGATTTTGTCATGTTAAAAAAAAAAAAAAAATAAAAAAAAAGAAACAAAAAGCCCAAACAAACCAACAAGTGAATAATTTGGCTTTACTAAGTTTTGAGCAGCCCTTCTTAAGCCTAGTGCCTTTTCCCGAGTCACTGGTTAGGACCGTTTCAACTGAAATCTTTAAAATTGCAATCTCAACTCCCCGGTGAAAACCAACTCTCTTCTAGTGGTAGGTGCAGGTTGTTTACAAATTTGTGGGAAAACTAACATTGTAGAAAGGGAACTCGAAGGTCAGATTACAGGGGATTTTTTTTGTTTGTTTTATTTTGGTTTGCTTGAGTTCTGTTACTTTTCTAGGGACTGATGTAAAGCCCTCGGAATTCAAATGGAAAGCTCAAACACTGGTAGCAGGGAACTGCCTGCTGCTGCCTTGGAAGCACCAGGCATCTTTCCAATGACATCGGTGGGTTCTGAGTCAGCCCCTGAACGTGTTTTCCAAATGACAGTAATTTTTGGAGTGACACCTTGATTTCTTCCCTGTACAAACAGACCTGCTTGTCACTTACACATATTTACCTGTGTTCAACATACAGGTTTGGGTTTTTTTGCTTTCAGAAACAATATGCTGCTAGACACATTTCCTGGAGGGAAATGGACACCTACCTACACACAAAGCTATACAGCTAATTTATACCTTGTTGAATTTATAATCTTGTCTATGCTTCTATGGACACTTTGTATGGGCTGCAGCTCAAATCCTAAAATAGTCAAGAATTTTTCCTTTCCCATATAGTATTCTATTTACTTTGACTTAAAAAAAAAAGCGTATAAATGCAATAATGCAGGTAGACTAGAAATGCTAGATTGAAAATTAAAGTAGTTTAGCTTGTCCCATTGTGACTGACAGTGTTGTACGACACCCAACGCTGTACCCTAACATTTTCCAGGCTTTCTACGTAGCTGAATCTAGTATTAGCTTTGAAAACCCATTGTATGAGTGGTGGGTGGATGGGTTGGAAATGTGTGCTCTCTACACACTGTATGTTACTCACATCAGAAGCTGTATGGCCACTCCATATGCTGTGAAACTGTAAATGATACCCAATACACCTGTAACTCTTACCAGGATTGTGAGAAATAAACTATATATAGAGATATATATACACCCATAGATATATTGTATAATTCCTCATGTGAGCATCTTTGTGTATGTGGGGGTGTGAGTGAAAATGACTGTTCTCCCTCTCACTCCTTACTCATGGCCGTGTTTCCTGCAGGCTTCATATTTGCTAGGATTAGTGATCCCAGAGAGAACTGTATGAAAAAACAGTCTCTGCCCCTTATACACCCCTGCCTGCCTGGGGAAAGCAGACAAAGGAAGGTTATGGTCATTCCCACATAGGGAAGAAGGTATAGAATAATTAAAGACTTAACCAGAGCTGCAGAGGAAACCCCTTCTGATCCCAGTGATCCCCTGTCCTGCAGGCTGGTCTCCAGGCTCTGTTTGCTGTGAGCTCTCTCCTGTCAAATTACGGTGTGCTCTGATTTGCTTGGTTTGGGTTTTAAGTTGGCCCAGGAGCATCTGTCCTCACAAGTAAACCATCCCCTGAGCACCCAGCTGATGGTGGGGGGCCCTGCACATCAGTGCAAGCCAGAGACTCCTGCAGAGGGGAGGAGGGTTTTGGCAGTACATGTCCCCGCGAATGGTTGCTGTCACATTACACCAGCCCCAAACAGGGTCTCTGCAGAAGTCTGAAATGAATCTCTTAAATCTGGGAAGACAAATACTGTAAACTCCTCAGGGTCAGGAAAAAGGGGCAACCTTTAGTCACAAAAGCATTAAGTATCTGAGACTTTTGCTGCAGAAACACAGCTGAGGATTCAAGTTTTAGCTTGTCTTAATATTTGTAAGAGCAGGAGAGCAAATAAATTCTTCTTTTCTGAGTCTGAATCCTGATTCTGAGAAGTTGGGATGGGTGGGATACTGACCCTCCTCACTGCCCCCAGTTAGGGTGTGTGAAACGCGGGGCCAGCTAGGTATGGATGAGCTGGCTGGGCAGAGGTGGCAACCTCTGCTGCAAGAGCACCGCTGCAAAGCGGCTGCAGCTCTTCAGTTCCTCGGCTGGGGAAGCACACCCTCTGCCCGTGAGAGCCCAGCCCAGCTCTTCTTAACAGGAGCGGGTGGGCAGCCGTGACTGGGAAGGCGGCAGGAATAGTGTGGCAGGGATGGTACGGCCACGGGCGATGCTGCAATTTGTGTTTCCCTGTGACTTGGAATCAGTGGAGGTACCTGCACCAACTGTCATCCTCGGCCTGAAATGAAACAGTGCTCGCTTGATAGAGACGAGGGGGAATGGGCTGGGGAATCTCCCTCTCATGTCTCCTTCAAACAAAAATCATCTCTCTCCTCACTGCCAAGGGAGGCAGCGGCACAGACACATTGGTGCATTTGCAGTGCCAACACAGGGAGCAAAGCTAGCATCAGCTCCATGCTTTCAAACATCAGTTTGGATATCTTCCACCCATCCATTCTGTGTTTCATCTACTTCTTTCCCTCCACATATTTACAAAAATTTAAGAAGTATGCAAAGCTATGTTTACAATTATCTTAAACTTTGCATCGCTTTTCCCTTCTCCCTTCTACCCCAGCCACCATTTAGCTACAGAAAATGTGCTTTAAATGAGAAACGCAGCCATTCTGTTTAACCAGACCAGATTTGAAGAGGAAGCACTCAGATGACTTAACATAACCATAACGCCCAGATTCTACCAAAAAGAACAGCCTGTGTGAAGTAAGAAATAATTTATATTGTTCTCGGGATCCTGTTGCAGCACTAGTTAGCATTCATGTTTGTTAACATCCTAACTTAGGCAGAGAGGGGCTGCAAAGTGTATCCAGTGCTTGCTGGAAGAGAATTCAACAGAAGATGGTTTGCAAACCAGTGCTCTGGTAACATGGAGGCATTGGCATCTACTGAGCAGCGGAGGATCAAGTATTAAGACATCGCTGTACAATTTAATCTCCCAGCAACTGGGGCCCTCTCACATGCATTTTTTCTATGTCTTCACCTTAAATCATTGTCAAGTCCTCTAATGCTTTGTGTTTTGGGCAGTCTAGGGAGGATGAGAAGAGCTGATGGAGCGGAATTCGAGACAGCAGTTTTCTCTCTGCTCTTGGATTTAGAAGAAAAGCACTGGATTCACAAGCAAGGGATAAGGAGCATAAACACAATGCTCTGTGCCATAAAGGCTTAGGCTGCTGGAGTAGCACTAAGTCCTCTGCACAGGAGCTAAACTGAATAGTAAAAGATATGCTTTGGGTTTGTTTTGTTTTTTTCAATAATTTTCTGGTAGCTAGGCTGGAGCAAAGAGAGAGGAACATCCAGGTATCGCCGTGGTTAACCAGCCTAAGGTTTCAGAACAATCTTTTGGAGAGAAAAGGAGACTGACAGACAGATGATTGAAGAGACTGACAAGCAGACATCCTGATGGCATAAGCTACATTTCCTTTAGGAAACCAGGATAGAAATTAGATTCTTTCACAATAAATAAACTAATGGCAGAATTGTACTGTCTTCATTTTATATATACCATTTCATAATGGCATTGCCTGTTTGTAATACCTAGCAACCATCAAGAGATAAACCTACTAAATTAACACAGAGATGAAAAATGCAAATCCAGAAACTGAACAAGGTTTAAAAAAATTGCTTTTCCTCCAGTGAGCCACAGAGCTGAAAGCAATGACACCTGCAATAAATGAACATTTTTTCTTGAAGAATAATGGCTCATTAAAGATTGAGAGCATATGCAAACAAGGCAGCCTGGACCAGATATGAGGGATGGGAAGGACAGCTTCAGAAAGGTTTGGATGACTTTATTTCATTTGTAATTCTGATGCTTATTCCTGTGGCTCCAGGAAATCACCCTGTTCTTAATCCATGTTTTTCACGCATCATTTTTTTTAATCAAACCACTCAGATCCATGTTCATCTCATACCATCCCATATAACATAATTAGCTGTGGCTTCTTCAGGGATATGAAAGAGCATAACATCTGCCCCTCCATTACATCCCTGAGGTTATTCATCCTGAGGGTGAGAGGTATCAAGAGCAAAACCTGAGAGATAATTTAAAATCATTTAAAAACAACTTAGGCTAGTAATTTAAAAACAGCTTGGGCTTGTCAAAGGGAGTTTTGTTCCTCCTTATCTCATGTCAGAAACACATCACTGACACAATAAACCATGATTTGTGGTGGCTTGGGCTCGCTTCTGGTGTTGGGTCGGCTGAGGAGGGACTTTGTGTAGTTGGAACAAGGAAGTTTGAAACCCAGCACCACAGCTGGATGCGGCCTCTCAGCTGGGCGTTCAAAATTAGCTGACATTTTGACACTAATGCCTGCTTTTTCATTTCCAATCCACAACACTGTCACCAACTTCCCCTTCTCTGAGGTGAAGTGGTGCCTGTGTTTCAGTCCTGCTGGGTATCTACATCAATTTGAAGAAGAAAAAAAAAAATAACAGTAATAAAAAAAATCAAAACCCAGTATAAAAGTTGATGAGGAAAACAGCTATATTGCTAAAGCAGAGCTTGAGAAGAGCCACTAAGACCACCACCACACTAGCTGTGAAGGGGGAAATAAATCACGGCGGCGGCTGCTGCAGGGTAGCGGTGGGGAAGCAGGTGAGACGGGCCACTGCATGATCCGCCGCGGTGCCTCCCAGAGAAGTTAAAAAGCACCGCGGCCCCCCGGCTCCCTCACGGCCGCCGCTTCCCGCCATTGCTCTCCCAGCTCCCCCTCAGCCGCCGCCACCGCGCGCTTCGCCCAACGGCCGCCGCTGCGGGCGGCGCGCGCGTCCCCGCTCCCGGTCTCCCGCACTGCGCATGCGCAGCTCGGCCGCATGAGGCGGCGGCCGCCCCCCGCCCCGCCGGGCCCCGCCATGTCGGAGCGGCTCGGTAAGCCCTCCTGCCTCATCGTCGCCAGCGCCGCCGCCGCGGGTGAGACGCTCTGGGGGTGTGTGTGAGGTGGGGAGATGGGAGGGGGTGGGGGGGTCCCGCCGGGTCTCGCTTCTCCCTTGGGCGCATCTGGCTTCTCCCGGCTGTGCGCTCTCCTCCGGCCTGTGGGTCTCGTGTGTCCCCCCCGTCCCCCCCCCCCCCCCCCCCCTTCGGGGTACACCGCCCGCGTTGCGTGGCCGCTCCCCTGCGTGCGGGGCCCTTTCCACGCTCGTGGGTGGGGGTGTCCGGCGCTTTGCACGCGTGGCCGTGCTGCGCTCGTGTCCTGTCACGCGTGTGCCTGCTCCATGGCTTGTGCAGCGGGCACGCTCTGCCTTGCCCCTGGGCACAGGCTGCTCCTGCTTGTGCGCCCGTGTTGTGCACAGACGCGCCCGCTTTTCCTAAATGCCCCCCCCCCCCCCGCCACGCGTGGGTGCGTGTCATCCCGGGCAGGTGCTGGTGAATACCTGCTGCCTTTCTCCTTTGCACATAGCAGCTGAGCCGCGCTTCCAGTATGCCTGGAGGAATCACTCCTGCCTGCTCTCCCTCTGCCCTCCCTGTAGCCCCCTAACCCATGCAAACAGAATACCTACTCAATACACAGCTCGTGAAGGCTGTGCGTTTCTTCCATCTTAAAATAACCCTCTGAAATTATTGAGAGCTTTTAAGACAAAAAAACAAGCTCATGTACTTTATTAGATAAAATGAGCTGGTGTAGCTGAAGTTAAAATATAACTGTTCTTTCCTTAAGTTGTTGCACTCTGTTTTTTTTTTTCAGGTGTGTCAGCCCAGTCCTTCCTTCACTGCTTTACACTGACTAGTTCTGCTTTTAACCTGCAAGTTGCAACTCCTGGGGTAAGTAAAAATAGGCAGTTACTGTGATTTCAGTCTGAAACCAATGGATATCTCTGTTGACAAGAGAGAATTATACTAAGCTTTTTTTTTGAGAGATGTTTTATTGGTTTTACAGATTAAGGGACTATTTTTTTTTAGTTCTATTTTTTTAATATTGAAGAGAATGCATGCTTCCTGTAGTATGGTTCTGAACTTCTTTGTCCAGTATCTTAGCTGCAAATAGCAGAGGGAGAACTATGAGAAGTACTTCAGTGGGAAAAATTGAAAACTTCAGGTTTGTGAGAGCTGAAGTATCCCAAAATCCCACATGGTTATGCTTCAAGAATTGTAGTGCTTGTCTGTGCAGTGATACCAACCACAGCCTTCGAACCATGTTTCCCTTAGGGCAAGGCCATTGATTTTGTGGATGTGAACGAGAGCAACATGCGCTGGATACAGGACTTCCGTATGAAATCGTACGCAAACCCTGCCAAGTTGGAGTCAATTGATGGTAAGGGCTTTATTGTTGGCCAGGGTGTCAGGTCCATTTATCAGAAAGATAGATGCTTCTTAGTGTTAGGTCTTTAGTGAAGAACAACACAGAAAGTGTAAAAGTGTTTTAAGAGGAAGACATGGCAGCTACGGTTGCTGTTTTTTTAATTTAAGAGGAAGTCCTGGCAACTACAGTTTTTATTTTCCTACTTACCTTGGATTGGAAATTCTCTCATATATATATATTTATATTTACTTCCGTGTGTGTGAATATACATACACACGTTATACATTGTTAATATTTTTCAATAAATATTTTGCTAAAGTAGAAGCTAGCAGACATAGTGGTTTTAAATTTTGCCTGGATAAGAATGTCTCATTGAAATTGTATGTTCTTTGTCCTAAAACGGGCCTTATCTCTAATCTACACAGTTCTGTTAGTTTCTTTAGCTCATTCAGTTTATACAGGTTTTGACTGACTTGTGGCATTGTCTTAATGTTGTCAAATCTGAAGTTCAGGCTTTTTGTTTGCTACTTGTATTACAACTAGTTTATCCTTTCCTCTTTACTAGGTGCTAGATACCATGCATTGGTGATTCCAAACTGTCCTGGGGCTATGACTGACCTTGCAAACAGTGGGTACCTGGCTAAGATATTGCAGCACTTCAGCACTGAGAACAGTAGGTGAACATTATTAGATATTTTGTTAAATAAAATAGTACTACTGTACTGTTCATGTAAGACCTTCCAATGTCTTAAAAATGTTTACATAGTTGAAGAGTGTTCAGGAGTGGGAAGAGTTGCTTTAAAGAAATGTACCTTCTTTGAAAAGGTAGCCTCTTTATGTAAACATGTATAAAAAAAATATTGGCAGCATTCTAGTGCTTGTGTTGGAAGAGGGTGCTCTGCCTTACAGAGATACAGACTGTCTTCAGGTCAGTAGGATTCAAAGTTCAGAGCCAAATGTGGAATGTATCAACATCGTCATTAAGGCTGTAGTTAATCAAGACTTGCGCGTGCTTCTCGTTTACGATAGTTGTTTGGCTGGTGCTGTCTCTGGGCTTGGAGTTAACAGCTAGTAACTTTTTGCAGGACTGGGGCAATTCTCATTGTAGTGTGCAGGAAAAACCTTCCAGCCTAAGAGAGTATAAACAGTGCGGTATATTTTTATAGCAAGAAGGCAACATGCTGTAATGTGAAGAATCTCACTAACTCATCTGTGTTTTGGCTATTTGAAGATTATCACAACTGCTCAAAGATGCTTTGTGTTTTCTCTAGAGCCTATCTGTGCAATAGGACATGGAGTTGCAGCTTTGTGTTGTGCCACCAATGAGGATAAATCCTGGGTGTTTCAGGGATACAGCCTGACAGGGGTAGGTTGAAATTTCACCTGACTTTTGCTGTTTGGGGGCTTTTTTGCTGTGAAATCATCTGTGATTTCAGGTGATGGTGCTGGTTGTTTCTGGTCTTATCCTACAAATCTAAATCATCAGTTTGGTGCCTTTAGTTTATGTGCAAGATATGGAGAGATGTCATTGACAGGGTGGCCCAACACTGAGCACACAAAGGAATTGTCTCGCCTAACTGTCACCTGGAGAGTGTTTTCCCTCTGTTCAGTAAACTTTAAACTGAATCAATAAAATGCTGAGTGACTGTTACAGCTCTTTGGATTCATAGTTGAAGGCTTTTAAGAATTACTTTTTTTTGGTTTCATGTATGCTGGAGGTGTTATTTCTCAAGGTGCTCCTTAATTTTAAAAGGTAGAGGGAAGTTTTCGGAAAAAGGCTGTTTGTGCAAACTGGCTTGTAATTCAAAAACTAGCCAGATACTGTTGGTGTTTTATTTAATGTACAGTCATATCTCTGACCTTGCAGACCATTTATATGGCATTTGTACCTGTATGCCAAGATGATGCAAACCTCTACAGTACAACTTCTAGGGTTGAAAATTTACATGCAGACTTAAGAAAATAAGTTCCTGGGATTCACAACAGCTATCAGTGTCCCAGTGTGCTTGTATTTGGCATTACAATCCATGAGAAAGTATTTTATATAAGGCATGATGTGGCCTAGCTATGGTTGCTATGGAAACGATAAAATTCAATTTCCTCCTGTGCATATAAAAACTGAACTAAGTAGTCTTAATTTTTATCTCTTCATTTAAGCTGTTTACCGTATTCATTCAAAAGCAGAGTACTGCTGTTTGAACTCTTTAAGTGCCGCAGTGTTTGTGTCCAACAGCCACACAAGTGTGTACTTTCACGAAGTTAATTGCACACACACTGTTCAGTGTCCAGTTGATGTGCAGAAATTGCTTGGTGGTGTTCTTTCTTTGTCTTATTTAAGAATTTCCAGTTTGCTCCCTACAGAAAATCCATAGAAGCTGCTTGTGGTCATTTGGTTTTATGATTCTTTTCTGGCTTACTTCCTGTATCTACTTGGGAAAATTGTAGGGGGAGCAGAAAAATAAATTGCAGGGGGAAGTACGTGTTGGTTTTGCTTGACTTTTTTTTTATAAAAAGCAAGACAGACTTACTTCCTCTTGATCTTTTTCAGCCCTCTGTGTACGAACTAGTAAGGCAGCCCAATTTTGCCAGTTTGTCCATTATTGTGGAAGATTTCGTGAAAGATTCTGGAGCTACGTTTAGTGGTATGTCACTCTCTTGTTGTCCAGGACTTCACGTTTCGTGGCTGCGTTTTGGAAATCAGTATTTGTGTGCCAGTTCTACACAGCTGAACAGGCCTCTGCCAGGATATCTCATCTTGCATTCCCATTGAGTGGATATAAACAAATACCCTAATGGATTAGAAATGAATAAATGCCACAAAATACTGCGTGTGGAGAAGTAGGGCAGTACAGTACAGCATGCTGGTCTCTAGTTGTCCAGGAAGACTCTTACCCCACGGTAAAGATGAGGTCCCTTGACCTGCTGTGAAGGAAGAACATGTGCTGCAGGGAAGGGTGTGTGCTAGAGAGTTGCCATGGTCCTGCAGAGACACCATCCATACCTGCAGGGGAATGTCTGCAAGTGCTTCGTTATTTAAAGCTGGAGGCACTATACTAAATGTTTCTGGTTGCTCTGATTGTCTTTTGCCATCAAGTATTTTACTTGTAGCTAGATCTGTTTTTGTAGTATTTTCTTGTTCTGTTACTCGTAATCTCGTTTATTATTAGTCAAAATTTAGAAGTTTGAACTGCAGAATCCAGACTTCTGTCCTGTGAGAGAAATTAAATCCATTAAAGCACATAAATGTCACTTATTTCTTAGGGTATTTCTGGATGTGCAGGGAAAAGCATTGTTTTTCTTTACAAGCTGCATTCTTTCATAATGAGCTGTAAACGGCCCTATTCTTCAGTCGCAGCTGTCCTTCCCTTTCCTATTTTGTTAGGTAGTTTTTCAGAGTCTGTCCTTAATGAGAATAATGAGATGCCTGTGGTATTTAAGTCATTCTTTATTTAGCATACCAGTGCCACCCATTGAATTGATACAATTTGAGGTGGCTAGATTAGACTGTGCACATGGCATGGATGGGAAACAGAGCCAGGCTCCTAATGCTGTGCATCTGTTTTTCACTAAAAAGAAATGCCACTGTCTTACCAAATTGCTGTATATTCTGTGCTTAATCCTCTTCCCTCCATGATGCTGTCAGCTTCTTTGTGTGTTTAAATGGCATCTTTATGCTTTTTTAATGTGCTGCTCCCGCCACCTTCTGTATAATGGGTTTAGTACTGACAGTTTAAAAGCTGGTGTCTCAGTGGTACCTGTTATGTCATATATACTTGGTGGCAAATTAAGCAAGAAGAAAAGCATGTGGGGTTTGAAGGCACTTAGCCTGTGTTTAGACAGTCAGTGGCTGGGAGAGGGAGTAGAAAGCAAGCAAGAGTTGGTTGTTACTGACAAAATAATGGTTCTGTCTGGAATGAGGCAATTTAAAAATACTAGTTGGAGCATTCAATGATTGCTGGTAGATATTAACATGTTGGGATATTATAATTGGCCAGAAAATAAGTATCTTTCTGCAGGCTCTTTGTACCATGGTGATTACAACTTTGATGTCTTACTTTAAAAGAATTTATATTGTATTGCATAGTAATTACAGCTTTACATACTTTGAGGCTTTTATTATGAAAATCTCTTGATGTCTGCACTTGATCCATCTGGTGTTAATTGAATCAAGGGACCAGTCCTGCTGTCCTTTCAGAGAAGGACTTATTAGTGAAACTGTTTCAGGATTAAGGGCTTGAGATTGTCCTTGTCTGTTGGGGTTATAGATCAGCATGTCAGTCACCCAGCAAACCTATCTGGTCAAAATAGTGATTTTTTTTTTTTTTTTTTTTTCTTTTTTATTGTGTTAGTTCCGTCAGAGATGTAATACTGACACTGAAGTAGTGTCCACTAACCCAATACTTGTTGCTTTTTCTCCTGTTTTTAGCCAGCAGTCCAGATGCTGCACATGTTGTGCTGGACAGGCACCTGGTGACAGGACAGAACGAGAATTCCACTCTTCCTGCAGTCCAGAATCTTCTTATTCTTTGCAATGTCAGGTGAGGCAATACGGGAGGTAAGAACTAGGAACAGACAGTGGTGAGCATCTTGTAGTTTCAGGAATATTGTCCCCCAAGAGAACTTTTTTTCCCTTGATTAACTGCTGAGGTGCATCATTTTTGTTTGATGTAGCTATTCAATTGGTTATGTCTTTTGGTAAAAAGCATTTGTGATTATTAAAAAAAAAAAATCAGGTAAAATGGGTTGGGAAATGCACAGCTATCTATCAGGACTGTTAAAGTGAAATGCAGAAGAGGCTCCACTAAACATTTCTGTTAAGGGAAACATCTCTTGTGTCACTCTGACTTTGGCAAGTTAGCATTTAGTCAGTTACATTTTAGGATTCTGGGAATGAATGGATTTAATTTCTTTGGTAATGGCCTGGCTGTTTGACTGTCTTTCATCCTGTCAGATAGAGGAACACCTATAAATAACCACAAAAATCTTCTTTTGTTCAGGTGAATGTGTGTTAGAAGTCCTTTCCTGGCTGTGGACTAACAGGTCGTGTCATGTTTGGATGTGTTTCATTCAGCAGGAAATGAAGGAGCAGGTCTCTTTGCAGATAGGATGGATGAAGAGCCAGCAGGCTAAGGATTTTCTTGTCTGTTAACTGGATAAAACATCCCTCTAAATTTCTGTCCTGGATTACGAAGTCTGTGACAGTGAAGTGGCAATGTCAGGTTTTGCATATATAGAATGGATGACGGTTGTGAATAAGAAAACTTTGAAGTGCATCACTCTTCACAAGCAATTATGAAACCACCTTGTGTTTTTGTTGCTACATCTTTTTTCACTGCTTCTCTGTGGATCATTAATTTACAGATGCGGAAACTCTCGTGCTTAAAAAAAAAAAAAATAGTTGGTGCTATGAATACAAATTGCCGAAGCTGAGGACCCTGTTCTAGGCTGACATTATGCTGATAGTTAGTAACTCTGCCCCAAAGAGCACTTGGAACTCTGAATAATCTGGTGTTTACATTTCAGACATCAAAATCTACACCTAGAGCTTCATGGAAATGTAATTTCAGATGTGTTCTCTCTCGCCTTTCTTTTAGTAGGTCACAAAGTTACTGTTTGAACTCTGAATGTGTCTGGGACACTTGGATATACTTGAAATAGGATGGGAAATGCTTAGCTAAACTGAATAAAGCAGAACCAGTTGTTTGAAGGCAGCTCACTGTGGTGATTCTGTTAGCATAATGTGCCCTTGTTTTCTTCCTTGGCTGTTCACATTATTGGACTTCTGTTTAAAAAGTTTGCTCAGCTGTTTTTAAATGTTCTTCTAACTCGTTGTCTGTTCTCCTTTGTGGTGCTTATGTTATGATTTTTGTTCTCTTTGAAATGTACTTGCCAGAGAGAAATATTTCAAACATTGCAGTTGTTTCTTGCTGGAATTTTATGGACAAAGGAAGAAAAATATGTAGGCAACTAATGTGGATCACAGCTTCTGAGGAACCAACTGTAAGATGAAATCTGGCCTTCTTTTTCCTTCTGAGCAGATGTGGCTTTAAGTTGAGCATGGAAAGGAATAATCAGAGAATATTTTTTGCTGTTGCAGGCTCAAACATACTAAATTATGGGAAAGTAGACAGATTAACATTTTTCCTTCCATTTTGGAACTGAGGGCAACATTTCTGCAGTGTTCTGAGGGAAAGGACCTTTTTGGTTGCATTTTTTTTTTCTTAACAGGACAATATGATATATTGGTTATGACCAGTCATTGAGTAGGGTAATTTATTGTCTTTTCTGTAGAAATTCAATCCTTTAGTTCTGTCGCAAGAATTCAATGTGATTTTTTTTAAAAGATAATCTGCTATGGGATTTGTTGGGTCTTCTACTGTTGCATTTTGGAGCTCATTTTACGGATTTTTGGCTTGGATTAAAAATTAAAATTAGGATTTAAAATGAAAATTGGGCTTTGATAGAAATTAAAGTACCAAATAGCTTTGATATCTTAAATCCTCATTACTGAAAAGTTGTTGTAGGGATTTGTTGACCTCTGTCGCCATCAGGGCACATTTTCCATTTGGATTTCTAGTGGACTGTCTGCTGAAATGTCGTGAAAAAGTTCTTGTGTTTATACTGCAGTAGTATTTGGAGTTGGGGTCATTTTGTGTTGAACATTGTGCACCTACAGCAAGGAGACGTTCTCTGCCACCAAAGTCTTTAAGCTTCATGCCCTGAACTCCACTGACTGCCTGAGCAGGGAACTTCATGGGGCTGGAGTCAGGGTCTCCAGGGGTCCTGGAAGAGGTGGGTGCGACTGATGTGGCTTCTGAGGTGAGGGAGCTTTGCCACACCTGATCTGCAGCTGCAAAGCAAAGTCTTGTTTCTGAAGTAAGAGTCTGAGAGGCTACAAGTCTGGATTACCTTTGAGACTGTGCTTCCATGTGATTCTGTCAAAATCACTAGACCTTTCATTGCCTGCCTGTAAAAATAGAATATTGCTGCCTACCCTGTGTCCTGTTTTCATTCCTTAATTGTAGAGTTCTATCCAGGCTCATCAATAAGCTGCTGGGTAAACAAACAGTATTCAAACCACTACGGGCTTTGATCAATTCTCTGTTGTACTATTTTACTAATTTTGTGACAGCCAGGACCTGTTGGAACGGCTTTGTGCGTGATTCAGGAGGTACACTGATGTACAAAATACACTGCCTTTAGATTTTTTGGTAACACTTCCTTGTTCTTCCCGTATGGGAGCAGATAAAGAGGAGTTACTGTGTGTATCTTAATTTTTTCACATTGCATATCCATTTTGATCTCCTCAGTAATCTAAACTGTACCCAGTCTTGAAGCTGCTCTTGTAACATAGAGGGAGAATTGCACGATCCAGCAGAAAGTGATTGGAGAGGTGATGTGTGCAAGTGTGCATGCCTGCAGCTTTCTGATGAGGAAAGAAGGATGTGGGCTGCATGGATGTGGCTTAACTTCTAGCAACAAAGCAAAATGACTCTGGTAAAAGCAAAATGACTGGTAAAACAACCCCCTCGTGGATGGGGGGGCTAGCGTTGTGCCATCTTTAGAAATGACACTGGCAAATTGTGAACAATTAGTGACGATAGGTCTTCTAAGTTCTCATACAGTATGACCAGTTTTAGCCAAGGATTGGAAAAAAATATTCTAAAACAGTGGGAAAAGATCAAATTAAAGTAGAAAATACATGAAGCTGTTTAATGTCATGCCAAATACATTCAGGAGAGTTTTATTCTGTTTATTTGGGGTTGGGGGGTGTTATGTTAGTTACGTTACAATGTAAAGGAAATATTAATAATTTTTGCTCATTATCATTTGACTTCTTTACCATATGCATACAGAATGAATTGCACTTTTAGTCTGTCTCATCAAGAACGATATATAGAGAGTTGATGACCTTCATGATAAGTTTTCATTTAGTTCTTCATTCAGGAAAAGCTTTCAATGCAGCAGTAGACCTCTTGACTCCACAAAAATTGTCAACAGTTCATCAGGCTATTTTTAACTTATTTTGAAACTAGTTAAAAGCAGCAGGGTTGAAGTACAGACTTCAAAGGCAACAGCGTATCTATAGCTTGGGATATTGTAGCCTATTTCTCCACTTTAGTTCTATGCTAATTTTGTTCTACAAAAGTAACCCTTGATATTTTTTGTTGGTTTTTGTATCTTTTGCTTAAAAGGTATTTCCATCAACTAAGATAATGAAGTGACATTACAGAAACAGTAATGATTTTTGGATGAGTCTGGTATTTTAAACTTCCTGTGTGAAGAATTTGAATACCTCAGTTTGTATCTTCCATACCTTGTGTGCTGTGCTTCCTTCCTGGTCAAACTGAGAAGAGACGGGTGAAGTATCACATCCCAGGCACCTGAGCAATGATACTTATCCCGAGCCTGTTTCCAAGCACTTGACTTAAACTGTGATGCCTTAAAATGTCATGTATTCTCCTCTCCCTGGTTGTAAGAACACAACATGCTCAAACTGCTCAGCAGCCCAATTTTAAATACTTTTCTTACCCAATTATGCATAATCAGGCTGTGATAAATAACAACAGCTGGGGGTTTTGGGGGGCATTAGCGTAGATGAGAAACGTTGTTTCTTACTGCCTTGTGCCTGTGGACCTTTATCAGTGTCTTAGTTTGTGATATAGTTTGTCTCTGCTTCACCATCATGTGTGCTAATCTTTAGTTTAAGGTTAATTTGAATGTAGAGATGACACATGTTTATGATACATCTAGAGATGTGGGTTAGAAATCACGTATAACTGGCTTGAACTGGTGAGAAACAGGTTAGAAGCAGTATCGGGAGTCTCAAAACATGCCAGCTCTTGACATGCTCATTTAGCATGTGTTCTGCAGTGTGATGGTTTGCCCATCTACCTGGCTTGAGTGTAGCAATTTAAGCACTGCAGGGAGGACAAGCATTTGGCAATGCTTGCAAATGCTTGGTGTTTCAATGTTTTTGTGGTCAGTTGTTTGTAGAGGATTCTGGCATTTAAACCCCATGACAGGCCCCTTTGTCCCAAAGCCAGAAACTGCTTCTCAAACAGATTGAATGCTTCAAATTCTGGAGATTTTCAACCCACACAAATCCTGATTGTTTCACTGTTGTCCTCTGGAGCGCTTGGTGTTTTGGTCCTAGAGGTGTTATCAGCCAGGCTTATTTCCTTAGAAATATCCCTGTTCCTGGTAACATCCAGCTGCTGATTTTTTTTAAATTTAGGTAACTACACATACACACACAGAGTGTTACACCTTGTCTGGGCTTAATGCATGGGAACATATTCTGCCCATAAGAACACCAGAGGAAAACCGACATTGAAGTATCTGCTAGAAGCACCAGGGTGCCTCTGCAGTACATGGAACAGAAACATTTGAGATGAATCCAAAGAGACAAGGGGCTTTCTCAGATGATTTATCTCTAGGATAAACTTTACAGTAGTTGGCTCACAGCTATAAAGAAACACTTCTGTATTGCATCCCCACAAAGGATTTCTTCACCAATAAGACAACACATATCACTGTGCATCCCAGGACCACACTTGCCACTGAAGCTGTGTGGTTGGTCCCTGCAGGGAAGAAAGGAAAAGTAAAGAACATCTTTAAGGTAATGGGAAACTTTACTAGCAGTTTAACACATTGAGTTGTGAAGAGGGATGCTCAAAACACTTAAACAAAAAACATTTGCGAACTGATGGAGCAGTTGGAGTGAGCCCCAAGACCTGCTTTGGCTACCAGCTCAGTTTTGTTACTTTTTACATTTTAACTCAATGTAATTGTTGGGTGCAACATTTACAGGGAAAAAGAAATTGAGTGACCTGAAAGGTGATGAGGAGTGGTCAAATTCCCGATAGCTTGGGCTTTGGTCGTGAGTCTTTTGTGCTACCCCACTTCTTCTATGTCTTGATACTGTAGCTACAGTCAGTGGAGGTAGTGTAGATCCTCTGAATGCAGACCAGGTGTCAGACAGCTTGGGTTGACTCCGCTTTTCTGATGAGGGAAGTGGTGTCTCTTCAGAACACATAACAAAGCATTTGCTTGTTTTAAGGGATCCCTTACAGGATGTTTGAACTCAGTCCTTGTTGCTGCCTGCAGTAAATGGCTGTTAGTCATACTAGCATTCCATTAGTGTATTAATGTTTAAGTAAGATTATTTTCCTGGAGCTTCCACAGTATAATCTTTTAAAAAATAAAAAAATGGAACCTTCTGCTTTATTCATCTTGGGTGATGAGCTCTGCCATTTGATTCTGAGTATCGGAGTGCTTTTCTATTTCAACTGACTTCGGATCCATTGCTGGTGGAACAGCCCTTTTGGCTTCATACAGAGTCATCCATGTTCCTCAGTGTGGACTGTCAGCATGGAGCTCCCTTGCAGGCTGTTGCAGCCACAGCAGTAACCATTAACTGAGAATCACTGGGCTTTGCTTGTGTGCTTGCCCTAAACAACAGCAGTGAGCCAAACGGGGTAATCCTAGTAGGACTGAGTCCCACAGCTCTAAGAAATTACCTGGCTGCTGTACCTGTCATACCACTGTCCCAGAAGGCTTCACCCAGTGTATTGAGTCCTCCATAGGGCTAGAGCATTCTCTGAAGGAAAATGTTTAACATTAGCAAGAGAGAAAAGGAGCCTTTTGGAAAATGCAGACTTCTAGGTCTGTAGGGCATTTAATTTCAGCTGGAGGGTCAGTGTGTTCCCTCCATTCCCCTGGCTGCAGTCTCCATGCTGGCCCTTAGGATGCAGAAGACGGTGTCAAAAGTGGACCTGTCGTCCTATTGGGACCAGGCAGCCAGGAGCACTGGGTCACTACTTTTTCCCCTGTAATGCTAATGCATTAAAACAAGTACCAGAATAAATGGAAATAATTCTTTAATCCTGATTCACTTTATGATTTCAAATAGTACCTTGTCAGATATTGTATGGCTTGTTTAATGTAGTCTGTAATAGCCTGTGATGGCTATATGTGATAGTCCTTATAAATGAGTCTTTAAGGTTTATTTTTAAAGTGAAATTACATGTTGGGGGGCTGAAAATAAAGGAATGTACTTCCTAGGTCAGTTTTGTGGACCTTAGGGGCTGTTTTCACAACATCTCTCCTCTTGCACCCTTGTTTCAAGAACAGAGGAGGTACTGAGAGCAATTGTTGGGAGCAGCAGCGTGTCTCCCTCATCAGATTGGGTTGTGGAATGCAAGAGGGAGCTGAAAGAGGATGGAAAAGCTTTTCCAACTACCACATGCACACGCACCCCAATATGCTTTGTGTGTTTGCATAGAGCTGGATCTTGAAACGGGAGAGCTGCCATCATGAGGGGAGGTTGATAACTTTGCATTTCTGCTCATTGGTTAGTTGCTGCTCTGTGAATCTTAGAAAGGAAGAGGTGCTGTGGGATGGTGCAGCCTCCCCACGAGGTGGTAGTACTACTCCCTGCAGACCTTCAGGCTCCTCAGCGACCGACAGACCCCATCCCCAAACACCGAGTGCGAAGGTGTCGCTTCCCTCTTGTGTGTTCCTGGTGAAGTAGGGGCTGCTCTGTCTGTACCTGGGCCGGGCACACAGGCTGCAGCTGAAAGAGGGAAAAACCTGAGACCCCACCCAGGGCTACAGTAGCACAAAATGCATGTTAACACAGGGGGATAGGCACTTAGCTGTGCTGTACACACCAAGCCATTCCTGTGGCTTCCCAGTAATCTGTGATCATGGGGTCTGCTCTCCCATGCTGTTTCTTTTCTTAGTAGGATGAGGGCAGCATAGTTAGAAATCTTGTTATCAGCGCCTCAATCCTTTGTCATCTCCTAAAACATCATGTGCTAACGCTACCCTACATGCTTTCCTTAGAAATTGTCCTTCCTCAGCATCAACTAAGCCCTCTTTTTCCCCCAGGGTTTCCATTTTGCAGTTTTTCTTTGTGTACAGCCAAGGTCCAATGCTGAATTGGAGCAGACTCTGTTAAGTTGTTTATTTCTAACCTTGAACAATGGAGTGAAATTTAAAGAGGTGTGCTGCCACTGAAGGTGACTTTGAGCCTGTGGAGTTGCTCTGGTCTCCTGATCTCCTCGACCGAACACCAGCAATTTGAACTGGAGTCACGTATTCCTGGGAGTAAGAGACAGGGCTCAGGTGCTGCAGAGGTGAAGCTGAATTCCTAGCTCAGGCACAACATCCCCAGCCATGAGTGCAATGTAACACCAGTCTGAGTATCAGGCTGTGTCAGAGTGATGGGGACTGTAGCAAGAAGAGTGTCCCCTCTGCTTTCTAGAAATGCTACATTTCCTTAGACAAAGCTGTGCCTGAATGGTGCTGTAACTGCATGGATTTCACAGAACAAATGGAAGACCCCTTTGCAAATACTCACTTTACATGGTCCAACTATATCTGAGCTGAGACTGTAACCTTGATCCTAGTGGTAAAGCAAAAACAAAGTCAAAAAAACAAAGGTCAGATTGTTAGTTTCCTTCAATTATACCGAAATCAAAATCGAGCAGCAGAGCCCACAGTGGCCTCCTGCAGCTGCTCTTTTCCCAGGAGGTAGTCACGGATGCTGTGCAGATACCCCCTGTGAGGGCCCATGTGCCCAACCCCAAGGGACTCGCCACCTGCAAGTCCCTTATCCTGCAGAAAGGCAAGAAAGGAGTGTTGGATGCTGAGGGTCATGGTGTGCTGTCATCAGAGCTGGATTACTGAATGGACCACAAAAGCAAACCAGCCCTGGCATTGAGTTAAGAGTCAAGAATTGCTTACCCTTTCTTTGTTTTTTGGATGGTGGAGAGGTTTTACTTATTTTTCAGGCAGAAGAGGAATTTTCTCTTCAAATGCAAATGCTGGATCACAATTTCTGTATAAAGTTTCCAAGACTTCCAGGCTAAAGCCGTGAGGCCCAGCAGCCCTGTAGAGAGCAACTAGAAAAGATGGAGCCTAACTCTGCCTCCTTTCCAGGCAGCAGCTGTGACTGCTGTCACATGCCTGGATGAGCCATCAAGTCCCCAAGGTGGGAAACACCATCAGACTTAAACCTGATTGTCACTACTGGTGATGTGCTTGAAAGAGCAAAAGAGACAGAGGGAGACCAAGCAGTAGTTTTCAGTCACAGTATGGCTCGTGCATGTATAATAGTGGCTACAGGCTGTTAAGCCTGTAGTAGTTAGTTAAAAGTAGTTAGATCCATATAAAATAATTGGGCAGAATCATATCATAATGTAAAAAATTATATTCCATGGCTCCTCAGAGCTCAGCAGTTTCTTCATACTTTTTTCTCTTGGATTGGCTGCTTTATCTGGCTTGTCCCTTGAAAACTTCCTGATCCTTTTACTTCCACATAAGCTACAGTAAAGCTAAGTTGATCTGAGCTGCCAAAGAATTAATAGTTACTTCTATAGATTTAAAGTACTAATCGTATCTAATCCTATTCTAACAGTTATCATATGCTATTTCCTATATTATCTCATACTAAATATTATTTATATTATTCAGGCTGTGTCATAGATTTGAAACTGTGAGCTATGTGCTTTGATTCTAATCCCCAATGCCTCAAGCCATGCCATGGGCTGGAGCAGTGGTTCATGGGGCTCAGCCTCGTCTCAGAGCCCCGTTTGGCATCAGGATGAGGGCAGGAGACCCCAAGCCTGGCCAGTTCTGGGCAAGGGACAGTCCTAATGTACTGCTGAAGTGTTGGGTGCCTGGAGTTGAGTGGCTCTTCAGTGCAAGGACTCTATTTTTACACGTCTGTGTGTCAGGAGCCCTTACAAGGAGGCTCCTAGCTCTTACCTATGTGCCCGAAGGAAAGAATAATAAAATGTGCCATAGGGAAACCAGAGCTGAGCTTGGGTTTATCTATCTTCTACTTTTTTTTTTAATTATTTTGCTGCAAATGGTACTTTTGTGTTGAACACATTTTCCACAACTTTGTACTGAACATGACAAACTTTTTTTAGTCAAGTTGAAGCAAAATCACTGAAATTGGTTATTTCACATTTTATCTTTGAAATATACCTGAAATATATTTTTAAAGGCTGCAGAAAAAGCCAGGAGACAAAATGTTGTATTTGACCCCAAATAAAAGGTATTTCATCTTTTTACTTCTATTTAACCTGCTGCTTCAAAGTCCCAATTTATTTTTTTCCCATGATTTGTATGTTTTATATGTGAGTTTTTTTAAATTCTGTGAGCAAACCAGAAATCATTTACTTGCCAGCTGTATTCTGTGCTCCGAAGCTAAACTGTCTGCACAGTCTGTTAAACAAAGTTTGCTTTCTCCTGCAGCTTTGTTTTCTTAGTATTTTTGCCACTTATTTCCCTGCCTGAGAATTACAATGATAACAAGAGTTCAGAATGCCCATTTAGATCATTTTCTGAGTTTTGAATATAGTCTGCTGTTGTTGGAGGCTCTAATAATTAATGAATGTTTTTCTCTTGCAGGAATACTCTGGGATTCTGATATGTGCTGAGATCTCTGATGCTAGGCACTACTTGCACAGAAACTTATGGGATCCTGCTGCATAGGCAAGACCCACACGTACGGGGAAGATACAGCACTGTTTCCTCTTGGAATTTGGGAATGGAGGATAGAAAGAATGTCCTTTTCCAGCCTGGCATGTGAGCAGACTCGTGGGGTGTATTTGCACTCTCCCTGCAGTTGCAGGAGGGTGTCCATGAACTTAGATGTGGGTTTGCCTGAGGGTGGCCTCACACCTTCGCTCGCCCGTGCATTGTTGACAGGGCTGCTCAGACAGCTCCCCCTCAAATCAGGCCTGGCCCCGCTCAGCCCAACCCAGAGAAACCCCTGCTTCATTTGAAGTCGGGATCTCCCTCCCTGACTGCCTCAGAGGGCAAACTACAACCTTACCCATACGTGGGGTTTGTAGCACTCAGCTCTGGTGCTTTGACTACAAACACCTAGAGGAAGAGTTCTGCAGATGTTCGGCCCATGAGGAAGGGGCCATTAATAGGCCTCTGTGCTGGTTTTTCTCCTGGCCCAGGGCTGGGGAAGCCCAGGTGAAGCCCATCTTGTGGGCTCAGGTGTAGAGTGGGTGATAAAGGGAGACTTTGGCCCCAAGGGTTGGAAAGATTTTGTCTTTGTGGTTGGGAAGCAGTGCTGTGTTTGGGTGAGTTTAATAATGGGAAAGGGCATTTTAAAATTGAGTTTTAAATATATGTATTGTTTTGGGGGGATTTATGCACGTTTTTATTTGCCCCTACTTGCTGAGTGTGAGCTTGTTGTGGCTGTTATAACCTTTCTGGGAGACAAGAGATACCTGCTCCTGGCTTTTTAACCTCAGGAGGTATGGGGATCTGGGAAGCCACTAGAAGGGGTTTGTAAGCTGGGCTCACACAGGATCCTAGGAGAGATCTCCTCATCTCCTGAAAAGAGGTGAAATTAAGGAAGAAGGTGGAGTAAAGGTGCTTTGTGTAGCTGCATAAACAGAGGTATAGGCTGAAGGTTTATGTGGTGGTTTGGTTTTTGCTCCATTTCAGGATGGATGTGGGCTTTGTAACTTAGCCACATACATTGGTCACCTCGCAACATCCAGCCTGTGCTGAAAAGCCCCGGTGCCAAAGTGGGAAACTGCAGCTGCTACCAGATCAGGTAAGAGATCCTGTGACAGTGAATATTTTAGGCGTAACTTGTTCATCTCCTGCCCTCTCAGCTCTTGAAGGGACCGTGTGTCTGTAGATAAGAGAAGTAAGGTTTGACTGTTATTGAAGCACCTTTTCCAGCCTCCTCTTCCCCTTTCGCTGCAGCATTTTATTGTCTCTTAAGCAACTTTTGGAATGCCAGCTTTGTCCCTGCTACATGAGGTGACAGATCCTGTGGTTCTGCAGGTGGTGTGAAGGTGCAGGGTACTTGCCTCATTGAGGAGGAAGAAGGTGTATTTCTTGCAGAAGCTCGGAGCTGCTGACCACCCAGCTTCACAGCAGCAAACCCCCAGATTCTGGATGCCTGAATTCCCACCCTGCTGTGGTGCAAGGTGACTCAGCTGAAGGATTCCACAAAAAGATTACTGTTAATGCCAATAGGCTGCTAAATGCTAAGTCCAGACAGGTGATGCTTCAGTGATGCATCAAGAATGAAGCTGGTGTGAAGTCTGACCAGCCGGGGTCAGTGCTGACTTGGGTAGCTTGGTTTCATGTAGCTTCCCTGCAGTATAATCATGCCTGAACACTCCCACCTGGAAGAATGCAGTAGCAGCTTAAAATACCTCCTACTGCCTTTGCTAAGAAGTCGGGCATTAGGACGTGCTTGCCTGGGTGTAAGACAAGCTGTGGCAGGCTGAGAATCATCCAGCTATTCAGATGAAGTTATAGCCTGTAGAGAGGTTTATCACCTGAACCTAAGGAAGAAATCATTTTTTCAGGGAGACCGGTAATAACTGCACAGGCCTCTCTCTACACCTGTTCTGTATTTGCCATTTCTACAGCGCCAGATCTTCCTCTTCAGAATATGGGAAATACTTGAGCTCTTCATCACTGACATTGTGTTTAATGTTCACAGTTTGCTAGATTAAGTAGGCTTGTTGCTGTGGGGAAATATTTTTGTCTGGCAGAGGATCCCCATCCTACCTTGTCATCTGCTCTGATTATTGTAATAATAGTTTTTGGAAAACATGTTGAAGTGCCTGCTCATGAATTGTGTTACTTTTCAAAAGTCATCTCTGGTTGCTCGGATTTGCCATGGGTCTCACTGGTCTGTCATCTCTGCATCTGTTGGTCTCGTAAGGGTGCTGTGCAGCTTTATTAAAGCTATCCCAAGGCAGTGTAATTCTGGACTGGCTGAAAGCCTCGTTCTTTCGCCTGAGGAAGTCATGACTTCATAGTTTTGTAACTGTTAACAGGTGGAGCCAAATTTGCCTGTCTTGGAAATTGTGGTCTGCTAAGAAGCTAGATCTCATCTCATATTCTGGAGCAGAAAACAAATGTTGAGAAAGCTAGAGCCAAAGCAGAGAGCCTACAGACTTGTACTTGGCACCTCTGCTGAATTAGAAGTTCAGTTTTGTTTCTGGCAGGATACAAATAATCTAACAGTTTGCAAAGACTATCATGATCTAAATCCCAGTGCGCACTTTGACTTGCAGTGGTAGGGCAGATGGCTGTGTGGCAGTGTAGGGAGCTGGGGGCAGGGTAAAGCTTTTAATGCCAGCTTGACCTTTGAAAGGAAGAGAAAAAGGTCACTTCTCTCCAGAAAGCTTGCCTTCTACCGTGGCCTGCTTCTCACTGTTACCTACAGCTGTGGAGCAGAGGGCTCTGGGTCAGTCCCCTGCAGTGGCATCACCTCCCTCAGGCAGACTGGCACTGTGTGGAGCAGGTCAAAGGCAATGCTGGGAGGCTGCAACACCACATAGATGTCTGAGATGGTTCTGTTGTCTGGTCTGCGAGCATGCTGCCGGCTGTCACTGTGGCTGAAACAACAGTTCCTGGGTTGTTAGGACAATGTCCTGACAATAGTGCTGTTGGGTCGCACTGATGTTAGTGGTCAGGTGTTCCCTTGGCTTGTTTTTCTTGTGTTATTCAAGCTGGGTATAGCATGTGTGTGTGTAAGTATTTTAGCCTCAGTGCTACCATTTATTTATTTTTTTAAGAGGTTAAATTCAGGTAACTCTATCAGGAAACAGTTAATTGTGTCTACATATAAACAGGAACCTCTTGTCTACTCTTGATGGAACTGGACCTATATAAACTAATAAGAGATGTATTTAATTAGTCTTAATGAAATACAGCATGAAATATAATCGCATGCATCTCAACTTAATAGAAAGCCCTGTAATTGGTAAGTGCTGCATTAGGATTAGGTCATTCCTGAGTAAGGATGTCACAGAGCTCTTCCTTTTTCTCAGAAGCAGCAGCTTAAGGACAATGAGAAAGGGAGGGGGTGATGGAACTTAAAAAACAAAACAAAACACCACAAAACCCCCTGACAAATTCCTTATTTGTGGGGTAGGTTTGGCGGCAATTCCATGAGTGTTGCATAAAGAAAATCAGTAACTCCTCCAAAGACAATATACAAAGCTCTAACAGATGATCTCGAGTTGTATCCACATGTTCACTCTGTCAGCTCAGATTAACCAACTGTCAAGTCATTTATTAACTGCTTGAGAGACTTAGTTACTTGTTATTGAAGGCTACGTGTCCAAAATTGTCAGGATACCTGTAGCTAATGCCTGTGTTGTAATCACAGTGGCATTTTCAGCTTCAATGCATTTCATATTCTTGCTGTTACCTTGCTTTGGGCTTTTAGGAAGCAGTAAACAAAACTGGCATTTGACAATATTCCTAAAAATTGCTCATGACACTGCTTTTCCCCCCTGTTAAAGAGCCTTGAAATACTAATTATGATGGCATTCACCAGGTTTGCCAACCAGTAAGTGACTACTGCTGCCACCTTAGCTGCAGAAAGAGGAATGGAAGGGACTGGAGCCTAGTGCGTATACACATGTATATGTATGTGTGTCTCATACGAGTACTTGTGAGTTTTGTACCAAGGGGGGCTTTTGAAACCCGTCGCTTCTCTTTAGTCACTGTAAAATAGCATGAAAGACAAAACTGTTTTCTTAATGTGTTAGGACTATAGACTTAATTAGGAAAGTAATAAAAAAAAAGTTAAAAAATTAAAATGCCAGGTGTCTCTTGAGGCAGTGAAATGAACACATTACGAGGAAAGTCTGGGTTAATTTGCATGTATTGACAAAGTGCCACGAAAATTTGAAATTCTATTTGTCCCTTTGCAAATTGATAAAAAAGCATAATACAGAAATCTATCCATACATAGCATAAGACTTTTACAGATAAGACATTTGTACATCCATTTAACTTCAGGTGCTACACTCATTCAGCCTTGACCACTCAGGAAAATTCCGATTTTTCTACTTCCCATTTTCAGCACTGAACATTCGTTCCTAGAAAGAGAAGTAAACAACGAGCAGCTGAGTAAGAGTTTGGGACCTGTGTTTTAGCAGTGCAGGCTTAAGTCACTATTAAGTAGTTGCCAGTCTTGTTCTGACTTAGATGTGCCTAGATCAGCTACACTTGGTGTGTATTTTTTTTCCCCCAAAACACACATGGTTCAATTAATCCCCTTTGAAAGATTCTCCATAAACTGACAGAAGGCTTTCACGTGGCCTGGCTATACTCAGCATATCTGTTCTTGGTGCCTCCTAGTGCTGAGTACGAGCATGATTTATTTCCAGTTTCCTCTCTGGAGATTATTTATGCGTCTTGTACCACTGCTGACAGCCAGTGAGTTCAGAATTAGACTTAGAGGACTTTTCACTTTGACAGTAGTGTTATCCTGATTAGCTGCCAGTCTAAACACTGCCTTGGTGTGGCTGTATACGTCTGGCATGAATTCTTTCTTGAGATGCAGTCAAGTTTACCAGGTACACTCAAATAAAGGGGCCCATTTGCTATCTGCCTGTCCTACATAGCGTGTACCGCCTGTATAAAAACCTGATCAGACTTGCTTACAGGTTCCTAACCCTTAGCCATACCACAAGGAGCTTCGGGTTTGCTGCAGTGCTTGGAGAAACGTGAGAGGGGACAAGAGGCAGCATGATGTAACATCTACCTTTAACATCCTCTCCAGCTTAATTGCATCTGCAGCGAATTTTCTGATCCCATCGGATAATTTCTCCACAGCCATTTGGTCTTCGTTATGGTACCAGCGGAATGCCTTCTCATCCAGGTGGATCTTCTCAAGCTCGCATGCCTGAGCTGTGCAAGGGGAATCGAAAAAGAGACAAACCCGTGTAATCAGACTATTATCAAATACTACAAGCTTCTTAAAACAGTCTCAAGATTCTGACCATCTCCAGCTGTTGAAAAATTTCAAACACCGCTTTCAATGTGACTTGCTACAGAAGCACACTTTGGGGTGTGCAAGATTGAAAATGCCTCCTGATCTGGTTTTGGAGGAAGAAAAAAAAGGTAGCCTAGATAATCACTATCTCTAAAAATACAATGTTTATGTGTATGCCATTATCTTGTATCTGCTTCTGAATGGTACGGTACTTTCAGGCCTATTATCAAGAATTATGCAACAGTCCTACTGCAGTGAGACATTCTAAGGAAACAGACTGAACAATTAGGTCTTTGATTATTTGGCAGTACCTAACAAAAGCTCAATTGATGACATGCTTACAAGCCAGCTAGCACCCTGTAAGCAGCAACCCATGACTACAGCTGTGCACAGATCTCATCTTCTAAGTTGTAAAATAGCATTTTAGTAAGGCTACAGAAAAGCAAGAGTATTGCAAGGGGAATATACATTCAAAACCACTGTGGCACTGTAGCACTAGATCAAATCACTTAAGTCTTGCATATGATTAATTTCTAGAGTTTCTGGAGGGAAAACCACACATTTTGGATTGTCTAGAGCTAATTGCATCACTGATGCAATAGCAACATAAGATTAACACAAGTTTGGCATCTTTGCTAATATTCATATGCTTGGGATGAAATTTTACTGAAGTATGAACTTCCTTCTGCTCTCTGTCCTTCCAAGAGAGGGTGCACAGTATTTAAGCACACTCAAAACCCACTGTAATTCCAGTCAGTGTACCCAGTGGGATCCAAGACCTTAAAGAAGTGATTATGTGTGTCAGCAAGTGTAGCAGAACTGTAGCAATGAGGCTGCAGTATTGACTTTAGAGAGGGGTCAAGCCCCCTCCTTAAAGCAGAGTGGAAGCAAGCACCAGGCAGCCGAGAGGAACTATGTACTCTTAAACCTGAAGAAGAAAGGGAGCCTGCACAAGCCCATGTTACGTAGAGTAGACTTACCCTCTTTTACACTGAGTGTGGGAGTTAACTTGACGTACTCTTTGCTGAGCTCTGCCAAAAGCTTGGGTGAAATAGTGAGATAGTCACAGCCTGTAAGCGCTTTTATTTCTCCTGTATTTCGAAATGAAGCACCCATCACAATAGTTTTGTAGCCAAACTTTTTGTAGTAGTTATAGATCTTAGTGACACTCTTCACTCCTAAAAAGGAGAAATCAGCAACTTTCAGAATAATTCACTTGCAATACAAATGATTATTTAGAACATGCTCAAAACCAATGTTTTTTTTTTCCTAAGAGGATTTATGTGAGTAAACTGCAGTTTGAATGAGTAGCTACCGTATTTTTAAAATATATCTTAAAAAGGAAAGCTTACCTGGATCCTCTGAAGGCTCATAGGTTTTCTTATCTCCATTTGCAACATACCAATCCAGGATACGTCCTACGAATGGGGAAATCAGAGTAACTCCAGCTTCAGCACAGGCAACTGCCTGAGCAAAGGAGAACAGCAAGGTCATGTTGCAGTGAATCCCATATTCTGCTTCCAGAACCCTGCAGACACAGACTGGCTTAAAACAGCAGTTTGCTTACCTACTGAACTTATATGCTAGGAATAAGCTAGGTTAAAACTCCTGAATTTCTTGAGTTAAATTAGGAATGTGGTACAGTTTATACACTTTAAAGTTTTAAGCTAACAGCAGATGTTTTGCACCGCCAGACTCTGCTTTATTTAATGCTGTTCCTTGGATCAAACACAGAGAACTTAACATGGTATTTCAGGAAACTCTCTTTGTGGCCTGGCCCTTGTATGAACAAACTTTTCCTATTTCAACAGGATGCTGTAGCAGAGCAGCTTGCTTGCTAGCTGTAGCCCTAGTAACAGATTTCCTGGTGCAGCACTTCCACAACAATTCTTTAAGTGCAGAATGCACTTGTCAGGTGCTTGTGAGCAGGCAGAAGCATGCTATGAATCAGCACACCAGCTACAGAAATACTTACTTGCCAGCCTGGATTCCTTCCCAAGTTGAAGAAAGCTTTATGAGAATACGATCTTTACCAATTCCTGCTTCCTTATAAAGGTCAATGAGGCGCCTGGCCCTTTGAATCATTCCTTCCTTATCAAAGGACAACCTTTGAAACAAGAGCAGGACTGCTTAAAACTGACATTTTTTTTTTTTTTTTTTTTATTAAATGCTCTCCCCACCAACCCCACTGAAAAATGTTGTCCATTTTGTCACCATTTATATGCCAATAGCAGGTTTCTGTTCTGAGAGATACTTCCTGGGTCATGAGCCCATCATGTAGGTGTATGACAGCACTGCTGCTCTGACTCAAGAGGATCCAGAGCTCAAGACAGCTTTCCTTGAGAAAATTAGAGACTAAAGTTTTCCTCAAGTTTTTTCATAATGAATGCAGAAGCTGAGCATTAGAAGTGAATTGGCAATGAGTAGGTTAACAGACCTATGCATGTCTTGAAATAAACTGTTAAAACAGATCTCTTAGTAAATTGAGAAGATGTTATCACACAAAAGAGAATGAACAAAACTCAGTATATGGGAAGCATGAGGTTTTCCTTGCTTAAGAAACAACAGGAAGATTGCAAAAATTCAAGCACAGTATTACTTGTTTTCATACTTTTGTTACAGAGCTATAATCAAGCAAACTAAGGGAAATCCATGTTTTAATTAAATAAATATTAACAATATAAACTCTTGCTAGTCTTGTAACAGTGAGCTGTCTAGTCAGGAACATCTTTCTCCAACTCACATCATGTCTCTTTTTGTATGTAAAAATATCCAGGGTAACCCAGAGGAAAAAGAGCCAACCTTGCATCTACTTCTGTGGACACACGGCCAGGTATCCTCTTCAGTATTTCAGCTCCAAATAATACAAAAAGTTTGTCACAAGCATTTTTGATCTGCTCCTCTTCTGACCTGAAAACCACAAAGAGCAAGATCATTTCCATGGGAGGAAAAAAAAAAGCGCATTCACACCTTGCCATGGATTTCACAGTCCATTTAACACTGAATTCCAGAGTTCAAATAGCTGCTTCTGCCATGCTCCATGTTTCTGTTCTGTCCTCTCTGTACCACCAGCAGCATTAGCCTTTGGACACCATTTCATATAATGCTGTCAACTCAAGAGTTTTTCTGAGCAGTCCTAGAAGGCCACGTGTGAGCTGGTAAATGGAGATGCACTTCAAAGCACATCTGAAATGAGTAAGAAATTTTTCTTTAAGGGTTGAGGCTTTTTGGGGCAGGAGATACACCCGTGAGTAGGTGAGAAGAAAACCCTAGTACGTTGCTAGTAGTACTGAACACTATTTGTATAAATAAGGTATCTTAAATATAGATCTAAGAAAAAAAAAAAAAAACAAACTCTTTACTTACCCACCAAGTTTCTTCCCATAGACAACAGCATCATCGACAAGTTCCTGATAAGCTGGCATCTGAGCAGCAGCTAGTATCAGAGATGGGTTTGTGGTGGCATCCAGGGGCTTGTACTCGTCAATTGCTAAGAAAATAAAAATAGCCAATTTAAAACAAACAGCAAGCCTGAGCAATTGAAAGGAGTTTGCTCAAATATGTGAGAATGTAAACACTTCTGGCTGGAGGATAGTAGCGTTCATGACACAGCAGACTAGTGCACAGTGATGTTTAAATACCGCTGCCTGAAGGCTGTCTTGTGCCAGAAGTACTAGAACAAGGTTAACAGCTACCGTGATAAAATACAGCAAAGTTTATTCCCTACTATAGACATTGCCCAAAAGAAATAAACTTGCAGAAATGACAGATGAAGAGAAGCGGTACTAACTTTCAACTTCTCCCATCTGTCCATGTCATATTCACCAGCATAACCGAGTTCCAGGAATCGCAGTGGGGAAGTGAAGACAAGGGGATCTTTCTTCTCTTCTAGGAGTTAGGCATTTGGGTTTGTGTTTGTCTACAGCTGTTAGAACCAGAGCAGGAGAACAACTCCTCTGTTAGGCTCTAGCAACTTTCCTTACTGCATTTTAAAACTTTTTCAAGTAGTTGCAGACCATTTCTTATTATCTGTTCTTGTAATTTCCTTGTATTACCAGGCTTCCTTCCTGACAGGAGATATTTGACCCTTTGGCTTACCTTAAGCCCTGGACTACACCTATTTCAGGTGATAGCAGTTGTTTACCAGAGCAGGCTGTGACCGTGCAGGGCTGGCCCTGATCACAGCTGAGCTGCCCTGCACGCAGAGACTGACTCAGCAAAGGGGGGAGAGCCTCTGCAGGCCCTTCAGTGATTTTTGGTTACAAGCTCTGTTGTTACCACAGCTAAATGTCAAAAATAACAAAATATTTATTACCAGCTCAGTTTTCTCAGTGTTTTTACACAGGGATGAAAACCCAAGTTAGAGAGTACAACTTATTTTCTTCTATAACTTAAAAAATAAAGTATTGTTTTTCCATAGCTCCCTCCTAAGCAATGATCATGATCCTGGAGCAAGTCCATTCCATACAATCAGGTCCTTCAAAACACACTCTAATTAATTTTAAAACCCAATTTAATTTTAAAATGAAGCAGTACACCGATGAAACTCATTTCTGAAGCATATGCACAATTTTAGAGAAGTATATTTTGACAGCTTTTTCCTTCTTTGCAGCCTTGCGGCAGTTGAAGACTGTTACAGGTCTCTGGCAACATGCATAAATTGATCTCCTTATATCTGTCACCCAGTTTTCCCCACCCAGTCTTCCTTTAGGTCTGTCAGAAAGCATTTAGCAGCCCGTGTTTGAGCTGTGCAGTACAGGCTTTCAGTGGGGGATCCATGACCTTCTCTCATTGTGAGCACAAAGCAAGCCAGGCAAAAGAGTAAGTGTGTTCTGGTCTAACTTAGTTAAAAGGCAAACCTAGAGCAGCTACTAGAGGCACCACCCCTTACTGATGGTACTTGCTTCATGAGCCATTCAGACCAGCATCCCTTCCTGCACAGCACCTTACTGACACGTTTATCTAGAAATAAAACTGGGAACTGGTGTTAGCAACAGTGGCACTTTAACCGGCATCAGTATTTAATGGGAACAGGGAGGGAGCCAGATGCTGACTTGAGCCCTGGCTGCACAGTAAGAAGGATCCACTGGTGGCAACAGGCAGCCAGGGATCCATCAACTGCAAAACTGTTCCCAGGAGCTTGTTAAAACTTTCCCGTGGGCAGCGTTCAGCCTCCTCACTGCCACCTGTACAAACATCCCATTGGCTGTCACAAGGATTTTTTTTTTTTTTTTGCATGCTTTTTTGAAGCCAGGGTACTGTTTTAAATTAATGCAGTTTCAGCACAGGCTGGGCTTTACCCAGGTTTGTTGCTACTCAAAGGTACGCGAATCTGACAAGGCTGAGTTATCTAGTGACGCAGTGTTTCCAGCTCTCTTGACGCGATGCTTGATGAAGCTGCATCAATGCTCAGACCCTGTCCTGGTGTGGTGGTTGTGTTTTGTGTCAGATGGACTCTTAAAGACAAGCTACAGTTTCTCTGTAACGTTTTGTGCAGCCTGACACTTGAAATTGAGCAATCCAAAGCATTTAACAGATGTACGTTGCCTAGAGTTAGAGCAAGTATGTAAATACACACAGAGTGTCACTAGGCATGTGTCTGAGGTGTTGCTACCCCTGTGCACGCTCCATCTTAAATTTACTAATAGAAGACATTTGACAGCTGCCATTTAGGATTGTTTATTCATCACCTGTGGGATTAGGTAAGCAGCAGACAGATTACTGAAAGCCTGGGTGATGGCAGAACAGGATTCAAGCATTGCTCTGTGCAACCCAGACATTCAGGGGAGGGATTTTTCAGTTCTGATGTACCAGGAACGTTGCATGCCTGTGCAGGCACTCAGGCAGTGACAGCTTTGGGACAAGTGGCTTTATAATTGCACACCACCTCCCTTCCTCAGAAAGGAGAAGGCTTGCTCATTCTCACGAGATAAGGAAAACAAAAGCACTCTTGCATTATTATTTTCTTTGCTTCACAACTGCTTTGCTTCCACCATTGGAAAAAAAAAAAAAAAAAAGAGGGGGGGTGGGAGGAGAGAAAAATCTACAGTGGTTATTGAAAAATATAACTTTGTTAGCCTCATAGAACTTATCATGTGGAGTCTGGCACTTACTAGTAACAGCACGTAGCGCTGCCCATCGGAGTTTGTGCCCACGGTAGGGCAAACTGGAAAAAAAAGTGTCACTGGAGGGCCTGACAAATGGGCTGGATGGGCCCCACGAGCCGTAACCGGCTCCCCTGGCACTCGGGGCACCGGGAGCCGCTCTGGCTGTCAGTCGCCCAGCAGCCGGTAACCCACGGCCGCCTCCCGGAGCCCAGCCCAGAGGCCACGGGGGTGGCCGCGGGCACCCCACCCCGCGTTAGGTAACGGCGCCTTTCCCAACACCGGCCTTGTGCAACGCGCCGGCACCGAGCAGCTGCCCCCCCCGCCCCTCCGGGTGGTTCGCTCCCCCGCGGGCGCTCGCCCCTTCGGCCGGGCGCGCCCACTATCCGCGGAGGGGGTGTGCGTGCGTGTGTGTCCCGCCGCCGCCTCTCACCGTTGAAGTCCCCGGTGTCGGCCACCACGGTGGTGTGGTGCTTGAGCTGGTCCAGCACCGACTCCATTTTCTGCCGCTTTACGGGAGACACCGACATAATCCGCACAACGAAGCGGGAGGGTTCGCGCCGCCGAGGAGGAACCGCGCGCTGCTCGGAGGGGAGCCGGCCTGCGCGCGCACCCGCCGCTCGCTCCCGACATCCAGCCCGCCCGCCGCCAATCCCATCCCAGGAGGGAGGCGGACAGCCAATCAAGAGCCCGGAGACAAGACGGGGGGAGGGTGCCGGGGTAGGAAGGCAGTTTCTGATTGGGTCGTTTCCGGCCTGTGAGGGCTGAGGGGGTGGTCACCTTGACGACAGGGGATGCCGCCGCCAGTCCTTCCCCTCGGCGGGGAGAGGGGGAGCGCGGTCCGTTGGGCAGTCGCTGTCCGGGTGGGCTGAGGGGACTCTCCTGTCCCCAGCAGCTCCCGTGGGGTCTCCTCATGGCCGGGCATGGCTCCCGAGCCGCCCCCTCAGACATCCGGCCCTCCTGTGCCTCTCCGGGACAGGGCTCCGCCGGTGACAAGATGGCGGCGGGAGGGTTGGAGAGGGCGAGGCGTTCGCCCCGTGGAGCAGCCTTGAGGAAAGACTCGCAGCTGTGCAACGCCTGCGTTAACCTATTGCCGGAGCCAAGCGGTGTGTTTGCTCCCTCGCTGTCTGGGCAAGGCTCAACACTGAGAGCCAGAGCTCTAGCCTGCACTGGTGTGCCAGAGAAAGCCCCCCTAATCCAGTCAGGCATGCGTTCTTGGTCACCCACAGCTGTTCATTCGCCTAAGCTTCATTTAAGTTCCAACCCTGTTAACATGATTGTACTTCTGAAACAGGGAATGGGATTTGGCTGGAAATGTTGCAGTCTGCCACTTGGCCTTTAAACAGAGGCTCTTTGGATCATGCTGTTCCCTTCGTTTTATCTTGTATTGTTTCAATTGTGGAAGCTGCCACAGTAATTTCCCTTCCTCATACAGAAGGATATGCTTTGGTACAACCTCCTCATGCTTTGTCCAACCTGAAGAGAGGATAATGGCAGGAGGCATAAGGTTTAAGTCCTGTTTGAATTCTGTGACTATGTAGGAAACATGTTCTCATTGTCTCCAGAGCCCTTTGCCAAGGCATGAGAGCCTCCCTTGTATATCCCATCCCTTGTCTTTGTTCTCAGCCCTGTGTTAGCTGGCATTGACCAGGGTTGGGTGTTTCTAGATTGCCAGTGCAGAGTGTAGTCTTGGACACTCTGTGTAAATGCTGGCATGTTGTCTCAGTTACATGTTCCAGAGGTGAGAGAGATTTGTTTTTCAAGATAATGAGAAAGGGGATGTTTTGGATTCAGCTAGTAGCTCTCCCAGCATTTGATTGCTATCGTATGTGGGATTTTCAGCTACTCCTGTTTTTAGATATGAATGATTATCAAGGCCATAACATCCTTCCTTTTGAATGGAACCTCCCCAGAATCAAAAAAACAGGTGATTTCAGATACTCTGCTGTGTATCTTTGAGCAACAAGTCATGCTGAAAGCCAGCCTTTAATAACTGTTTCTGTGTCCTGTTGCTTTCATTTATATCCAAGAGACGGAGATGGAGTTAGAAGTATAACTTAACTATTTTAATAAATCTTATACAGTGCATGGTTATATCATTTTATCCTTCGTTCAATTACATTATTGTACAGTACATTATAGCGTTATCTGCAGGCAGTACAAATATAACAGATGCACAGCTCAGTCATATGGAAATTTTTAAAAGTGACTTCTGCAATAAGGTCTACTGATATATTTATTTTACGAAATGCTCCCGTGGCTCCGGCTTTACAGAACTGTTGTGTACACATCTATTATAATCCCAAGTAACTATAATTCTGTGTGATTTGTTTTCCTTTATACCCAAAGACAAGAATGGTGGTGTGTTTCCTAGCTCACCATTTGTTTTTATTTTTATTTTAGAAATTATTTAGCCTCCTGTGGTTTTAACACCAATGGTTTGCCAGCATTCACATCTGCTTCTCATCTCCACCCTAATCCAGGGCTTCTCAGGAGGATTGTCCTCTTCATCCCTCCCTGACAAGGTGAGTACCCTTTGCAAATTCCAGCTGCTGTGGCAAGCCAGCAGTTGTGACTAAAAACGTGATCCTCTCCTGTAAATTCCCTGCCTGCACCTTAATTCTGCTATTGCTAACAGTGTCCTATGTCAAGATTAAGAAAATGTATCATCCATTAGAAACATTTTTGGAAGAACAAAGCCAAAATTGAGAGGTGCATCAGTATTATCAGATTTAGACACGTGTTCCCCAGCCACTACTTCACAACCGTACAGCTTTTTCCATTAAATGTGCGAGGACAGGCCCAAACTATGCAAAGACTTAGGCCCATGCTTAACCTTTAAAGGAGGTGGGACCATTCACAGCACGTGAAGGAAAGCCTGTGGGTAAATCTTTGTGGAGTCTGGGCCTGAATTTTCATCCAGCCAAAGCTAAGGTGTGTGAATGAGAGAGAAAGACAAAGTCTTCCTGGTCTGTGAGCAGTTCCTGTAGATGTGTTTGCTTTACTGCATACCTGTCAAGTTGGTCTGTAAGTAAAATACAGATATAAATACAGTGTATGCCAGGCTTGCTGTGGACAGGAAATCTACTATATGCTTGCTTGTGCTTTTAAAACTTTGAGTAAATTATTGATGCATAATCACTTAATTATATCTCTAAGGAAAGGGATTTTTTCCTCATCCCTATTTATAAATTGTAAGAATGAGGGGGTATTTCACTAGATAGATATATACATATGCACATAATGTTATTAGGAAAAACAGGAAGTGAAGAACAACAGCCTCTCCTAAATTAGATTATTTTTTTTCTTGTGGCCATTTATTTCATATTAAAGCAGCCTTTCCAAGCGTGCTGTTGTTTCTTAGACATTTAGGAAGCATTTCAGATTACTCTTTGCAATGAAAACATGAAGGTGGGGATGACTGGTGAACACCCTGGGAAGGGCTTTAGGTGTGACTGGGTTGGGAGCAAATGGTAGGGGCTTATCATCTCCTTGTTTGAGGCCTGGCTTTGGCAATACCGCAACTTGGTGATACAGGATCAGTGCCAAAGTGAAGGGCTGCACAGCTGCCCTGAGCCCCAGCCCCTGAGTAAGCAGGGGTGATCAGGCTGAACTCACCTATGTGCAGATTCAAATCACTTCATTTGTCACTCAGATCCTGCTTGGTATTACGCAATGAAAGCCCGTTTCCATGGTTCAAAGATGGCGCTCACTGGTACCTGTGTTTAAGGAAGCAGCCAGTCTTATGTGTGTTGCAATTTGAGCCTCATCCAATGAGGGGGCATGAGGGGACAGAAGGGGGACAGTGAATTGTCACTGGACCTTTGCTAGTGGGCTGCAGGGGGTATCTGCCACAGAGAAGGAGATGAAAAGTGGGGGAAAAGACTTATTTCCATGGTTCAGACTCTAAGCATTCAGGCTAGCTTGTTCAGTGCTGTGTGCCATGCCCTCTCTTCCCGAGCCATGCCGGCGAGGGGGGTGGGAGCAGGTACAGCCCTACGAGAAAAGCTTTGCAGGGTCTTTTTTGCTTGAATCCAGCCACTGTCGTACATTCAGACACGTGTGAATTCTGATCTGCTCTGATCACATGCACACGAGGAAAGCTTTGCAGGGTCTTTTTTGCTTGAATCCAGCCATTGTTGTACATTCAGACACGTGTGAATTCTGATCTGCTCTGATCACATGCACATAAAATTTCAGTATAAAATATATAGTTATAAAAAATACTTCATGCAATATTAAAACACCTTTCCCAATGGGACGTGGTCTTACTGTCTACCCTTATCAACAGTGTTCAAGAAAGTGTCACTTTGATGGCAATTATACTGTTAAGTGTGGAGCACTGCCATCTCTCCTCTGGACTGGGGATCATTGCTTTCATTCCCTTTTCCTGCACTACTATGACTAATAGCTGAAATAAAGCAGATAGATTTTAATTAGCAGAATCAATCCTTTCCTGGCGACGCTTCATGATTTCTTGGAGCTCTGATTCCCCTCTGCTTTTCTAGAATGGAAAAAAAAGTTGTTTGAATTTTAAGTTCAAGCTGTAGTTAAATTATAATATTGAACTAATGCTGTAAGAGTTGAGTGATACTGGTAACAAGGCAGATTCGTTAGTGGAAATGGGGTGATCTGCCTTACAGATCTGGAGCCTTTTTCCTTAAAAGACTTCTCAGCATTTTTAGGCAGTGTGTTTTTTTGGTGTGGTGTTTTTTTTGTTTGTTTGGTTTGGTTTTTTTTTTTTGTTGTTGTTGTTTTGTTTTGTTTGGTGATGTTTATTTTGGTTTTGTTTTTGTTTTTGTTTTTTTTTTTTAATTGTGTTTCTTAAAAGGTCTGTTTATTGGGATATCTGACACTACTGGTACAGACACCCACTCAGGTAGTTGTCCAGAAAGCTACTTACCTCCAGTAGATTTTTCTCCACTGTGATTTTACTGTATACTCTGTTTCCCTCATCACCACATACTTTTTTTAGCTCCTCTCTGTTAAGGGAGAAGAGCTGAGCTCCGGTAAGGATGCCAAGGTGTTCCACTGTCCTGGGAAGACACAAAGTGAGGAGATGATAATTGTGTTACACGTGGCCTCTTGCCAAAGGTGAGGAGTTGGAGGTAGAAGGGTGAGGAGCAGCTGAGGTCTGCGCCAGGAGCAGAGGGCCCTGGGGCTGCTCCAGGGTGGCAGCTGTTGGGTAACCCAAGCTCTCGTCAGGGATGACAGCAAGCCAGCGTCAACCTGGCATCCACGGTGTCCCCAGCCCCGTGGGTACTGCAGTGATTTTACTCCAGCAGCGATTCTGGAGCTCCTCTTAGCTCTCTCTGTGCAGAGCCTGAGTTGTAGCTCATAACCCTTGACCATGTGCAGCTTTTTGGTCCTTCCCAGCGGCTGGGAAGATTTGCTAGTGCCAGCTGAGGCTCTTCCTCTTCCTCAGAGACAGGCAGTCACCTGGAATTTGCATTTCAGGCCATGAATTTGTTTAGTTAATTAGTTATTTTTCTCTAAGTTCAACACTCTGAACTGCCTAACTGGGGCCAGGCAAGCACCAGCAGTAGGACTTTTGCAGCGCTTGGCTGTGAGTTGTGTGAATAAGCAAGACCATTCATTTATTTGCAGCGACTCATTAAGTCTTTTGCTGCACGATAAGACAAGATTTATTTGATATGTATAAGAAAGAGAGGGAGTAAGTTTGGGCTCTGAATGTACTGGTTATATAGCCTGGATTTAATATGATTGAAATCTAATTTGCAACACAGGCTCTGTAAGTAAATACCAGTGACTTGTAATCCAGTTGAAATGTTGCAAGCTGCCTCCCCCACTCCTTTTTAAATGAAGGACCAGCATTCCATATGGTAGTAAAGCAGATCTTACTCTTTGCTGAATGACTTTGCCTCCAGCCAAGCTTTGACTTCTTCAGTGCTGGATTCAAAGGTGAGGGGCACAAAAACTTGCTGAGGCTTCTCCACTTTGAAATTCCTCTGGGGAGGCTGAATTTTATTGTTTGTGATCTTCTTTAGCAACTCATCATTAAGCTCATCCATTTGATGAATAAGTTCTGGGGAAACAAGGCAGAGAGCGGGGAATGAAATGAAGTCTTCAGTCACAAATCCTATTAAATTAATGTGTTTTCGAGGAAAATGTAAGGAAGATCAAAATGTGGCTCAGCACCTTTATTAACTCTGTAAGCACACCAAAGGAAAGTGCTTACTTTTGTATTTTAGTTTTAAAGAACAAGCTTAAAAGTGCTTTATTGGAACAATAGGTTGAGCAATGACTTTTTGACCTTCAAACTTCCATCAGGAACAAACATGTAAGTGGAGACTGCCACAGTTCTGGAGGCTGGCAGACTGTGGGAATCTCCCATTTCCTCCCAAGCCAATACTCTAAACTTCTTCAGCTTTTGAAACTTGCTTGCTCTCTGGAGAAACCTAGATTTCTGCAGTTCTTCTCCAGAATGATGGAGAGGAAGAATCACAAAGTAACAGCCAAATGCTTATTGTCCACACAGTGATCACTGAATCTGAAAAGCTGCTTCAGGGTTTCTTGCAGCATGACCGTCCCCTAGAACAGGGGCAAGGTTTAGTACATGCACGGTATGAGATTTTGGCCTCATTGCTTCAGCAACATCCATTAGGCTAATTGGAGAGTCTTGGAACAACTGCTGCAGTTCCTGGGAGAAAGGAAATCTCTGGGTCTGATGTTGACCAGCACTGGTACAGCCGTCTAATTTCTAGAGAAATGTGCATTCTCTGACATGGTACATACCAGCAGACTGACCTGTCTCATTTAACAAGCACATATTCCCCAGTCCACGTTTAACTGAGTAGAGATTGGTCTGCTGTGAAAAAGGAGAGCTGACATCTGCAGAGGCACTTGCTTTTAGCCAGCAGGAGCAAAACTCTACCCATCAGTCTGCCTGGAAAATTCTTGTTCAGAAGCACTTATTGGGGGAAAAGTGTGTCATATTTAGCAAAATAGTAGGAAAACATTTTGATAAGAACACATTCATTTTGCGTTACTGGTGTCTGTAGCAGGTGCTGGTAGGGACCTATATTTTCATCTGTTTTATATATAAATTTATATTTAGATCAGGTTTTTTTCTCATGTTGCTTAACCTATCCTGTTCATCACACCTCATGCAAAGGACATAAAACCTTGCAACACCAGCTAGCAGAAGTTTGCTCAAGGGTGCAACACCTGATCTGGCAGTGTCTTTGCTCCCACCGGTACTGTCAAATGGTGACAAGGGACAGGGTCCCATTTCCCTGATGTCTGGTGTTGCTGTTGTGTTTTTGCTTTGTCATCTTCCTGTTTTTGAGTTACTTAGTTCCTTTTGGGCTATTGAAATAAGGAAATCGCCTGCAAACTTAGCAGCAGGGCGGGGAGAAAACCCAGACCACATGAGAGAGCAGAGGTCAGGGAGGCCTGACTATCTGTTCCTGAGAACAAGATTCCCATTTTTCTGTGCCCTTGTGTTGCCATTTATTTTCTTTCCATTGCCCCTTCACAGTTGCCTGATGTGGAAGGCCAGTTCTGTGAGTACCTACAATTAGCATCTGGGTTTTGAGCTGTAGCCCTGCTCCCCTTCTTTTCATTCCTCTCTGCTACTTGTAATAAGTAATTTACTGATCCATGTCCTCAGAGCTCCAGCTGTTGCTGTGCAGCTACATAGAAGCGGCAAGAGAAAGGGACTCGACCGACCTGAATCTTTGTAGTTGCTTAGACACACTTAAATGGTTTTGGGGGAAAAGGAAACTCTCTTCTTGTGAGGAGGACGAGGAAGGTCAAGCTGGAAGGGGGGTTAAGGTGATCACCTTTTTGCCCTGCTTGTCCGAGACTGCTTGAGAGCCCATGATGTGAGTCAGTGAGCTCCCCGGGGCTGCTCTGTTGGTTGCTGAACTACCTGGAATCTCCTCTGTACATCTCCAAAACCACTCCTGGTCTATTGTTTATCACTAAGAGGTGCAGTCACTCCTTGGGCAGAGCCTTGTGAGAGGGAACATGCTTGGGTAGGTCTGGTTACATGCACACAGCAACCAAAAACAGAGAATGGACTATTATGGTGAATGTAAAGAAAGGAAGAAATCCAACCGGACAGAGAGCAAGCAAAAGCATGTGCTCACAGAAACTTTTCAATTAAGTGCCAAAAGGCAGACCAGTGGCACCATGCTCCCTGGCTGCTTGAGGCTGCTCTGTGTGGTGTAAAAAGTGCTGGGACGCTGGGAGCGCGGTGTGGGACACATACGTTCTTTGGCGTCCTGGGGAGAGTTGCGTGATAACATTTCACTTCCCCATTTATCCCCTGCGTAGCTGGCAGGTAGCTTGTGAGTTGGGCTGGATGGTCCATATCCCCTGGGGCTTGGGTCTCCTTTGTACCTCTGGTTAGACTAGGTGATAAGAAAGAAAGAAAAAAAAAGTGTATTTTGTTTTAACACTTTTCATTTTCTTAAACTTTTTACCTCCCACCCATGATAGCAAACTGAGGGGCAAATTGCCATGTTCTCCCTGTGCTGATCTGGGGCAGCTCAGCTGAGACTGATGAGAGCTCAGATGGAGTTGCAGGGAAGAAGTTAATTTCTGGGGTGTCATGGGAGCAAATACAACCGAAACCAAAGGCTGAAGACTGTGTGAAGGCATTTACAGCCCTGGAAAACATGTCACACTCACCACACGGAGAGGCATGGTGCTTTTTGCTTGCTTATTACTGCTGTGAATGACTGCTCTCACATGTGTGACTTGGCCCTTTAGCCTTTGCTATGCAGGCATTACTGCTCATAGGGCTTCCTTGGAGGTGGAGAGCAAGGGAAGCAAAAGGAATTTTATATGAGAGAAAACACACAGAAATCCCATTTGAAGCCAAAGCATTACTCCTCTGGATGTTAAGTGGGACCCCTGCCAGTGCCCGGGGCAGTCTGGAAAGAATTTTTTGACATTTTTTTGATTAAACCAACGGGGATTTTGTCCAAAGGTCTGCTGGGGCATCTTATGTTTTGCCCAAGCTGTGAAATACCAAGATGAAAAAGCAATTCCATGCTTCCTTAGGGCATTTAGAGTTCTCCAGCTCCACATTTTTGCAATGCAAGGTGCTTGAGAGCAATATTCACTTAATGCTCACTTAGATGGTATATCCATTTGCCTCCACTCCAGTAACTTGTTCCTGCTGCTGAACTGAGCCGGATGAAGGAACTGTCTGTCTTTTGTTTAATCCCCAACAGAAAGGTCTCAGCATTTTTGTGGCAAAATTAGCTTTTATGGCTGCATTAGCTCTTTCATTGTGTTCACAGCACAGCCCTGAAAGCAGCAGGGTTTCACAACAGAGGAGGTGGTAAACCATAGGCTGAGAAGTATGTGGGCTTGAGGGGGAGGGCTCTGGCAAAAGGTGGAACTCTTCCAAGCTGCTGCGGCCCGCAACTGTTTGGTGACATGTCAACATGAGACCTTTTCCATTGGGTGACAAGTCTTGGTGCTGTGATCCGGTATCACCTCATAGCAGGCTGCTGCCTATAGCCCAGGACTCGTCTTTTCCCCTCCCATAACCCTGCTCCTGCCAGGCACCCTTGGCAGCAGGCAATGTGCTTGGCATCTCGGAACAGAAGGAAAGCGGGAGGCTGCTGCACGGATGGGAAGGATGGGCCTTCTTTGGAGAGGGGGGAAGGTAATGGTGGCAAAATGTGAGAATTTTATCATAGGATACTCAGGAATCTCCAGGATCCTGGTTCGTCTGCTTGTGAGGGTTCATCCCAACTTGTGCACAGCACCCCAGGGAATCCAGGGAGGTCTAATTACAAGATTGTTCTCAGGGGCTGATGATGCCCTGCAGCTGGCTATCAGTTAATTATCACTTGACTACAGACCTGTTCGAGCTCTTCCAGTTTCACCACATCCAGGATATTATAAGGGACATAACCTGCCTGCCCACTCCGGTTAAGCAACTTCCACCACTGCTTATTATCTTCCAACACCTGAGAGAGGGAAAAAAAAAAAAAATTTGCTAGTGAGAACATCAAATTTCTGGCATACGTAAATGGCATATAGTGGAAATAAGCCACACAGTAATGTGAAGTTGTCAGAATACCAGCCTTGAGGCCAGGAGTGGCACTCATTTGCAATTCAGGACTGAAGCCTGTCCTGAAAAGCATCAGAACTCATCCTAATGAAGAACGAGAGAGTATCTCTGGGGGAAAACAGATCTGGGGTGTTGAAGAACTCATAGTTCCTACTTAATTTGCCTGTTTCTCCATCTTCTTTTTTTTTTTTTTTTTTTTTTCTAGTGACTAAGTTTGTGTTATCTTTTTGCATTAAAAAAAAAATTGAGTGACTCCTGCCAAAGATGCCAGAGTGTTATCATGTGACTTGAATCACGTCACATCATAACGCATAACATAACACAGCATAACCATGATGAAGCAAGGAGACTGCCTGTTGCTGAGATATCTCCTATTGTTCCTGTCCCCTCACTCCTTTCAGCAGGCTTGTTTTTACCCAGAACTGTGATTTTTTTTAAATTTTTGTTTTTAAAGTAATCTTCCCAGAATGGATGAGCTTCAGTGGCAAGGCCCACACGTATTTCTCATTCTAACTACATTTTTGAACCAAAGTCTTTTTCTCAAGTCATAGTTCTGTTAGTGTATAGACCAAGTCATGTCCTACATTCTCCAGCTGTGCTGCAGTAGGAGAAAGGTTATGAAAAAGATGTTTTCATAGAAAATAATTCCTTGGGGACGGGGGAGCGGTAATAATGAACACAGGCCCAGCGAGTGGGTGAGCAGTGTACTACAGTGACTTGTTTTCCTTCCTCCTCATTGCTAATTAAGATGTGACCCATGTGTTTCAGCTGAGCAAATGAGCCAATGCATACAGTCAGCCTGAGCTCAGATAGAAAGCTTTAGATTTGAGCAAAGCTTTGTGTTACTGCTCAGAAAACACCAAGCAAAAATGAGTTGCACTTGCCAGCATCTAGAGATGGCTCTCCTGTTCCTGGGAAGGGCAGGAGGATATGCCTTTTCCCCCAGCATGTTCACTTACCTCCAGGATTTCATCCTTAAGCACTGAGAGTTCATTGGCATTTCGTGCGGTGAAATCGTAGCGGATTTTGGCATATCTCTTCGGCTGAGCCATCCCTTGTGCCTCAAAATTCCTGCAGGAGAAAAAAAAAAAAAAGAGTTTCAATGGAAGACCATCTAATAACTAGGGCAATATCTGTTCACTGACAAAAGAGTGAGGACTGTGTGTGGGGTGCAGGTGTAGTATTGCAGACAATCGTGTATGTGTTAGGAGGAGGCAGTGCCTCTTTGCAACTCTATTTTGAGGAAGATTTTAAGCCCCAATTTTAGTGAAATACCCTGTGTTTGGGAAAACAAACAAAGGAAAAAAAAAAGCTGTAGGGCTGTTTGGTTAGTGGCCTTACTGGGGACTGTGAGGCTGCTGCTTTAAGGGTGGAAGAAAAGACTTCTTCCTGGGTTAGTTGTTGCTTTGCTGCAGCAAGGGCTGGGGAGACTGACAAAGCACAAAGTGCTCTGATTGCACCTCCTGTGAAAAATAAGTGTGAAACCCTCATGTCCTAATAAGTGGAAACACCTGCCCCATGTGCTGGAGCAGGGGAGAAGCAGGCATCAGTACTGGGAGAAAGGAAATTGAAAAGGAGTGTTGGTAGAACCAACTGGAAATCTATGTTTTTTTCATCAGGCAATGAATGCTGAGCTACAGAAACAGAATTCTGCTGGTTCCCAGAAAAAGTGAGTTTGAGTGTTTCTATTCTAAGATACGTTTTGGGGGGAAAATGAATGTGTTTAAGTATTTTGCTTGGGGATTTCTGACATAAGAATATATTGCTTTCAATGTTGAACTGACTTTTCATTTGAAGAGAGAGACAAAATAAATATGGTAGATTATCAAAAGTGGAAAATGATGGAAAAAGTGGAACGAAAGATTTTCTTTGACCCAAACGGAAATGATTTATTTTTTCATAATTTGGGGGGGGGAAGGTGGAGGGGGGTTGCCTGACTTAATAAAATTTTGCTGATCTTGTTTTTTTTCTTCTCTGGTTAGGATGGATGTAGTGTTATTTTTTAATTCCAAAAACGTCTGCACCATGGAGAAGCAGTATTGCTTTGTTTTGTAAGGGCAAATAGGAACTATTTTAATGCACCTTCTATGGATCTTTCTGTTTATGTCTTGCAATCTGCACGGGTACCTGCTGCAGAAGGCTCCCGGGTGCCATATGCACAGTGGGAATGGTCAGGTTCTCCTCCAGCCTATGCCAAGTTCTTTGTATCTCAGTGAAGCTGGTGCTTGCAGCACTGCTAGGGACTCTGGTTTTTAGCCTGATGTTTTTCCATTGCCAATTTCTTGGGTTTGGTTAGTGATTTTAATTCTGTGATCTGTGGGAACTCGGCTCTTTGTGAACTGCTTCTGAGGCATCTGTCTAACCTGACTTTGAAAAGCAACCCCATTACGCTTAGTTTCAGTTCATTTTACTGTCTGCATTAGATGGCTTTTGGTGGTCTAAAAAAGGTTGAAACTGCTGGTTCAGTGGTTTGATATCGTGCCTATGACTGTAGTGTTGTCTTTAGTTCGCTTGATTTGGGACAGCTTTTGGTCTAGTTATGGCCACGTGTCATAGGGAAGTTGCGAGTCTGCAGTAGGGGAGAGCTTGAATCCACCGGTCACAAAAAAGAGTGGTGGTCTTACCCAGCAGTGCCCTGAAGGTAGGGAGAGGGGAGGAAAGCCTCAGTTAGGTAGAAATTACTTCTTTTGTAGCATTCCAGAAGGTGGAATAGTCATGCGGAAAGAAGTGAAGGCTGGAGGAGTTTGAGTGAAGGCATGAGAAGTTTTATATGCAACTAGATTTTACACAGGTGACCTTTGCCAATTATTGTAATATTGCTTGGGGCTTTCATGATGCTTCTCTGCAGCTAAAAACCCTGGTGTAAATAACAGTACTGATGCTTGGGTATTTTTGTTAATATATGGCCTTTTGGTTAGAAAATTAGTTCAAACTACGCTGAAAAAAAGCATGAGTATAGCAGGAAACATGTCTGTCCCCGGACTGTCATCTTGGCAAACATCTGGACAGACTTGGCTGAGATCTGCTCTGGACTGAAGAAGATATCTAAGCACATTCTCAATCTTAGCATCTGCTTCAGTGCTGTTAACTTTTGTTTTTTTTCTTAAATGTTATCCATAAGGAAAACTTGCTGTTGACAGTCTGAAAGGTAGGTAAAAAAGTACACGCCACCTGTCCCAGGAGAAGCAGCACCTATCTATGCTCACACTGTAGTTGGACTGGGTGGTGTCTCGGGGAAATGGTCACTTTACTAAAGAGGCATGCTGTTAATTTGTGTCCCAGGACTTGGTACTACTGTTTGTGCTGAGACTAACAGATGAAAATGTTTCCTTACGTGTGTTATCTACCAGTCACTAAAGATGGATTTAAATGTTCTCATGTAAACTAAGTTCTCCTTAGTTTTTATAACCTCACTGAGAAAAATGGAATTGGAGAAGAGAATTTGTTGTAATTCTTTCCCTACTCAACACTGTATCTGTACTAGTTTATGGTCCCACCAGGACCTTTGATTGGGTTAATGAGAAGAATAAGTTATTTTGCTGATATAACTGGATTTAAGGTATTTTGCTGTGAATTTGAACTTTTTTGTAGTAGTAGTAGAACTTGATAAATCTTTTAGATTAGAACACAAAACCATGAAAAAACAGTCTGGCTTGAAGGATTTGCCCACTCTAGAGCTGCCTACAGAAAAGCGCATGGGTCTGGACTTGCAGTCTTTAAAGATTTGATGTTGATAACTTCATGTCAAATCACTGTAAAGCAGAGTATGGCAGAGAATTATTTTGCAATTTGGGAAGAGTTTGTTGTAACTCTGAAATTCTCCCAAGATCTCAAAGGCATAAGCCCGTGTAAGCAAGCAAGAGGATGAAAAGCCTCTAAACTTTGAACTGAAAGTATTTTCATAATGATTTTATACCAATGCATAACTGGTGATAGAAAACTAGCAGAATGTTTGGTTAAATTGTGAAAGAGCCATCTTTCTCTTGGAAAAAACCTGAGGCAAAAGGTTGGTTCCGAGTTGGGAACAGAACTTTCCAAGACTTCTGAAGAAAGGAGAGGTTTTTCCCTCATTTTCTAGATTTATCTCGTCCAGAAGAGTTTTCTGAAATCAATGCCCTGTTAGGTTCCTGATGGAGAGATGGGCAAGATGGGAAACACATTCTTGTTTTATTCAGCCTCTAATAATGTTTTTCTCTTTGGTTGTGTCTAAAAGCAAAAGGAGGAGCTGCTGCCTCCAGTGAAACAAGCTGGCAGTGCCTCAGTTAAAATGTTCTCGGTGCAGTGCTGCTGGGGTCTGGCTGCTCTTTCCCAGAACTGCCTTTTTCAAGTGGAAAACTTGCACGTGCTCATGCCTTAATACAGATTCCTCCTATGAGCAGGTTCTTTCTCTGCAAGCAGTTGTGGCTGTAGGAAGAATGGAGAGATACTAGCTTCTCTAAATGTATGGAGAACAGAAGTGCAGCACAGTATCTTTGAGACATGATCCTTAATATCGCTTTGGGCTGATGTTATGAAACCAGACCTACTCATTGGCTAATGAAGTCAGTCAATATTTTTGCCTCTTGTGGTGGAAACCGCATGTAACCATTCCCTTGTAGACCTGATGGTGATTAAAAAGCAGACAGTGTTTACATGAGTAATCCCTCCTCTGATCTCTGAGTTCTCTTGATCTTGTTAACAGCTCTGAATTAATAATGGCAGAGAGCTACAGGATGCCAGAACATCCTGATGTCATGATATGATGCAGTGGGTGCTCATGAGGTGACAAGGTGGGAGCTGAGCCCCATTGTCCAGAGTGGTGCTGGTACGTTACCTATTTACATGCTGAGTTACATTCTGTTTAAAGGCATCCACAGCTTGTGTCTGATCCGTGGTCTGGCCACGCTTGAGCGAGGAGTTACGGTAAGGATATCCATTGGCTGATGATAGCTGGAAAGGCAAAAATGGAGTCAATGTTCCCAGGAAAGAGGAAGGCTGTATCACAGAAGAGGGTGCTAGATGAATCATGGTCTAGAAGCTTTTGGTCATGATAAGGTACACACAAAAGAAATGTTCTTCAGGCAAACCTGTATCCATGGGGCTCAGTTACAGTATAGTATCCTATTTCCTGTTGATAGGAGGTGAGGCTGATTATCACTACCCTCTTCTGGCCTTAATTTCTTTCTGTATTTAACTGGAATGATCAGATCCAATTGAGTTTTGAGCCACCTACTTGTTACACACCACTGTAAACTCCACAGATCCATGTCTCACTGAAAAAGGGGGAGGGAGGGGAAAAGAAAAGAGGATGACTGGGGCCGCAAGACTAACCTCTTCTTGCAAGTGTCCAATGTCTATTTCCCAGGGAGCTCCGCGGAAGATTTCCACGGGTGGTTCCCAGCCATTGCGGAATTTGGGGATGTAGGTGGGGATGTTTGCTTCTCGGGGCCACTCAGCTCTAGGACATGAAGCAGGGAATATGTGGTGAGATTCACAAGGAACATGTCTCTGAAAGCATGTCAGGGAGAAGCAGGGGCATCAGGGCATCATTGACCCTCTGACATGGCTATAAAATCAAGCACCCCCTCTGCATTTCTCAAGAGCTTGGGGAACCTGGTGAGATGGCAGCTCTGTCCTCACCTGGATCTGGTCCATGTATCTCCCAGGGAGTCCCAGAGGTTTATCTCTTTTGGTGTCAGGTGTCCTCTGAGGAAATCTGTGGCGTCTTTGGAAAGAAGTGGGCTGACGACAGACCTGGCAAGCTCAGGGCCACCACAGCTACTGATGATCTGGATTAAACACAAACACGCACAAATGTGAGAGATTTTGTAGGAAATGTCCAAAATATCAAACCAGCACACCCACAAAGTAACAGAAATCAAAGATAGAAAAATCGGTGGCTATGATCCTTTGGAGTTGCTATGCCTGCCCGCTCCAAAGGAAACCAATGTACCCTCCATGGTGAGTATCTCTGAAACCAAGCTAATTCACGTTAGACTTGCACTTCCAAAGTTCTTCTCCATGCCTTTGTATGTAAGGCTGAGGTTTCACAACACAGATGAACTGAATTAATGGTTTGCTGTCACCTGAAAGGGATGCTATATTCCCTCAGCATCCCCTTATTATCCTTGTGCTGCACTGATAGTATTTGATTGGCAGATTTTGTCTATTTGCTTTTTCTTAATAAATAAGACATATAGGTCCTGACTAAATTCTCCACAATATAAAATGAAAGCTAAAGGGCAAGCCTTCATGCCAAAAGGTGGCCTGACTCCTGTTGGCCACAGCTAATCCTTAGATCAGCTCAGTTGTCTCAAGAAACATCAAGCTAAATCTTTGAAGAAGACTGGACAATTCAGAGGAATTTTTCTAATGGAGTCAAAGCAAGGTCTGATCTAAAATTTAGCCGTTGGTAGGGTACGTTGCAGGCTGCCATTTAAAAAATGGAAAATCACTTGGTATTTCTGTGTCCCTTCTGGCAGCTCTTTCAAGTTGGGATTCCTGCTTCCTATTTTCAGTGCAAATATTGAGCCGTGTTTGCTTGAAGATGAGATGAAGCAGATTCCTAATTGGTACCATAGTTGGCTTGCACTTTTGTTCACCATAAGCCTTTATTAATGGGGCGGAAAGATTCATATTTACTAGGGCTTGTGTGTTTACTTCAAGTCGGGAGTCAGCTCAGAGGCCAGAAACACTGACGTTGTTGCTTCTGGACTTTACTGAGAAAGCTTTAGCCAGTTGTGAGCAGTCTTCTAACTCTTCTGCATAACCTAACTGACTGTAAGTGCAAAATCAATGTTAGAAATAAGAAGTGAGTTCACAGTGAAATCTGTGAATCGGATTTACCAGTTCCAGTGGCCCAAATAGGAAATGCACCAACTCTGAAGCGCTGGGGTTCTGGATGTGCTTTCTCAGTTTGGCCTGAAAAGAGAAAGGAAACCCAGTTTAACCCTAACATGATTTTGCCTTCTCTTTTCTGTCACGTGAAGGGATTGCTGCTGACTGATATTTTCTATAGCTAATAACACAGCCTAAAAAGTAAGGAAACTTTCAACAGTGCACCTTAAATCAGGGAAAGAATGTTAGTGGTTGGGGAATAGAAATGGTTCCATTTTAGATAAGTTTTATGTCCATTCATAAGGGTGTTGAATTTCAGGAGGGGTGGAGTACCTACTCTGTTAAAATCAGTCCCTTTGAAAGTATTTTGGCCAGAAGCAGAAAACCTTGGCTTATTTTGAAAGCCTTGGTGAGGAAGGACCAGGCCTATTGCTTCGGACTCTTGCAAAGTTGAAAATCCAACTAGTTCCCATAAAAACAAGAGAGCAAGTGTTTTGTGGGTCTCTTGGCAAATTGGTGACAAGGAAAAATCTCTGCCAAGGTCTTGCCTGCAGCACCTAGAGCTGCCCTGGCCACTGAATTGGTTGGTATTTGGAGTAGACTGTGGTGAAACGGAGGAGCAAATGCATAGGATTACTTTACTGTAAGAACTGCATTTCATTAACAGCAATCAGCAGAGCTGTGGTGAGAAACCACTTCAGCTTGTGCTTCCTTTCATGTTTCTTGTGTCCTGTGCTACTGGCATTGCTGCAATGGAAAACAGACTTCCTCCTCCCTGCTGAAATGCAAAGCATTTTAAATGCTGGTGATTAAACAATAATGTGGAGTGGAAAGTGTGAAATAACTGGTGGCAACGAGGTGACTAAATGAAATGGCACTTCACAAGGACATGGCAGCCCCATGGCACGTGACAACAGTGCTGGGGCAGCCATGTCAGTGCTCTACCACTGATTCCCTACTCTCCTCCTTACATGCCCCTGGCCTCTTGCCAGGAAATGAGCTGCTCTTTGTGGGTATGTGGGCAGCAAAGTCCAGGGCCTGAGTGCAGGGAGAGCCCAGGCACGTGTACGAATTTCCTATGTGTTAGCTCCCACACTGACGGGGGAGCTGTGGCAGTGCTGAGCTCAGGGGACTGTGTGCAGTGCCCAGGGAAGGACCCAAACCCCAGTGCAGATCTGAGCTGTGATCAAAGGTTTGGCTGACCACACCGACTTTACTGTATTTCTTTCTTTATGCTAGGAGAATGCTCAGCTCCTTCTTCGGGGAAGCTAACATCCCACTGGGGATGTGTGGCATGGCCCTAGCAGGGCGCCTGATCAGTTTGTGCGAGGGCAGTGATTGCTGGCCAGAGCTGCCACCTCCAAGACTCAGTTCTGGTTCTGAGCAGCCAAAAATTATGTGTATTTGCTTCTGAAAGAAAAGGCCGGCGCTTGGTGTCCTGCATTAAGGTTGTTTATGATCTCTGTGGTTTGATGACTAATAAATTCTCAGGAGGGATCTTGTTAGGTTGTGTTTGCTGGGCAAGTCTGGTCGGAACTAACAATTTCCTTCTGGCTCGTCACCCTCCTGGTCTCACATACTTCCCTAAGCGGAGCTGGCAGCACTGGGAACATCTTTATGCTCTTGCTTTTCATCCCCTTCTTAAGACAGCAGCTCCTCCAGGGGAGAAAGAGAGGAGCCAGGAACCTTGAGGGCAATGAGAGGGATCAGTTATTTTTAACTGGAGAATGTCCAGGCTGCTGGCTGAGGCAGCTTTACAGCTGCTCTGTAGGCAGAATCAGATAGAACAATTTAAAGTAGATGAGACTTTTTTTTTTTTTTTTTTAATATTTGCAGTCTTCCAAGGACTACAGCTCTCACAAAACTACCCAGACTGTTAAAGGCCACAAGCAGAAGTAAGTATCTGGAGTAGGGATGTCTGTCAGTAAGGTGGGTATGGCAGTTCTTGGCTCTCTAAGCTCACAGCTTCACAAATGCTTTAAATCAGGACTGTGTCTGAAGTGAGATCCAGGCATTGCAAGCGCCTTGGCTGCTCAGTCCCATCCTGGACTTTATGCTTCTAATTTCAGCCTAACAGCTTGGCCCAAGAAACCTCCACAAGCCTGGCACAATGTTTATTCCAGATTCTGAACAATCTGGAATTCACACCTTTGTCTCTTGATAGTGTTTTCAGTTAAAATTTCACTTTTAAATGCTTACTGCTGTGATAGATGGGAAAAAGCCCTGTCACTGCATGGGATGAAAATACCCTTTGTGTCTTACCAAGAGGTTAAAAGCCAGTTTGGTTTTCTGGAAGCAGTCGATGAACTCAGCCTCGCTTGGGGGTCTTGCTCGAAGAGTCAGCATGCCCTCTTTCATGAGAAGGTGGAGAGAAAGACACTTTAATTAGAGCATCCCTTTTCAGGAAAGTTTCATCTTGCTGGCATGCAGAAGGTAGAGCAATAAATGGGTGCTGAGACTAGAACTACTGAAAATCAAGGGTTCAAGAAAAGCCAAAAGTCTTTCTCTGTATTGGAGGCTTCACTAGGCTCTGTGTGCTCTACAAGAGGTCCCCACAGACCCTCCAAGCTGGTGTAGCTGCTCTTGGGTCTATAGCCGTGTTCCTGCATCAATCTGGCCTTGCCAGGATGTGAGCTGAGGTCTCCTCCCAACCTTCATCTGTACCCGTGAGTTCCCCATTTGTTCTAGCTGCTGTACTGTACCTGCTGGCCCTTTCTTCTTGTTCTTCTTCCCTTTCTTCCTTTGGTTGAGCTGTCTGAATGCCTCTGCAGCCTTCTGAAGCCTGGCGACAAACACTTCAATGTCATCCAGAGTGCAGTTCAGGATTTGCTGTGAGGACAGAAATGCAACAAACCACAGTGAAAGAGAGTCCAAACTGCACACAGCTGGGAAGCCCAAATCCCAAAGCGTGCTGCTCTGTGCCTGCTCCATTTCCTGGAAGAATGCACAGGAATGGGGAATCCGGGCATGAAATGAAGCTGAATTCATCACTTTCCAAACACAAAGCTGTGCCTGGTTGTGTGCTGTATTTATCAATGTGACAAGTGACCCCTGCTAATGGACGTCTGGAAAATAACCGCAGGACCGGACTGTGGGCTGGGGAGGAGCAGACCTTCTGAAGTCAGCAGAGCTACCTTAGGTCAAAGGAGATTGTAACTGACCCAGTGATGGAGATTTGCTTTTGTTCACCTTATCTTTTATGCATGGTAGATATCAGTTGAACAATGACTAGATTATGCATAAAATGTCTGCTCGTGGAGGAGCCCCTTGCTTCCTTCCTCTCTTTTCCCTCCTCTGCTAATTGACTGTGCACTGTTCTTGTTACCAACCGTTTCTTTTTCAATCTTCTGTGCTAAGATGGCTCGGGACTCTTCATGGTCGTGAGACCCGGAGCCTCGTCGTTCATAGTCTGCAAACAAGGGAGGGAGAGAAAAATATCTTTACAATCAGAGGTTTAAAATAGGCTCCATTAAATGTAGGGACCCATGGGGTGGTAGTTCCCAGCTTGGTTGTTTATTCTGGGTTATGAGAGCACCTCAGGAGATCAGAGAGCAGGAGGTGATCAAAGGTGCCGACTAAATCTTCCAAGGTCACAGCACCTGCCTGCCAACCCTCGGTGTTGATACGCTGCCTGTTTCCAAATATAAGCAGCAAATGAGTTGTGAAGAGCAGAGACCTGCAAGCCTCAGTCTCCAGGTGCTGTGAGTCACTAACTCCCTTGCCTTTGATGCATCTCAGCGGATTTACGCCAGCAAAGAAGCTGAAGAGTCACTGCTCGCATGGTGGAGTGCTCCAGATGTGTGTAAAGTGCAATTAGAGTAACTCCCACCCTCTCTTCTGACCCCCAGCTATTTGCAGGAGCCTTTCTTGTCCCAGAGGTACCAGTTTAACTAAATAGAAGAAATAGGACTGGGAAGTGAATGCAACTGTCACTTGCTAGAAAGCAGCATTCCAGGAATTCTGCATGACTGATGTTTAGGCAGGCCTATGCACAAATCGGCATTTTTGTACAAACTGGTGTGCAGTCTCTCAAATGTTTTTAATGGGTATGGAAAAAAAACCTCCTGCAATAAAAAAGCACAGGCACCTCCCAGCTTCCAGAAGACAGGCACTCAGTAAGGGGGTGGTATTTCAGTGTGAACAATTGCTTGGGTCGCCTCTTGTGAAAAGAATAACGTGTCAGCTCAGTGAAATGGGGTCTGAAAGGGCCAGCACAGCAGCTGTTTGGACAGCAGGATATATAAAGTGGGAGAACTGGGGGAGGCAGTCTTGGCAAAGGACTGTGAAAAATGTACGTCATCTTGAAGTGTTAAGATGAGATGATTAGTTGTGACAGGCTTTGTAAAAAAAGCAATAAGGCATGTTTCAAAGGAGAAGCGATCTTAGCAAACAGGCATCATTCAAGGCTTTCTTTTGTTACCTGCTTTCATGCCAGGCTCTGTTCTCAGATACCAAAATCCTGCCTGGGTGAATGCTCAGCTCTGCTGATGTAAGCACCAGCCTTAAAGCTTTCTACTAAGCATCCTGGAAAGGGCAGAGTTAAGGGTGGCTGTTTCATTAAAAATTGCTGTGCATTAGCATATAGATGTTTATACATGGTCCAGATCTGAAATACAGATCTTATTTTCATTCTGCCAAACTGAACCTGAAATAGGCTCTCCATTCAGGAGGCTGGAGCAGCTGCTTGGCTTCAGCTCCTGTCCAGGGGAAAGGAGTGTTTTCTATCCTCAGGTGGTGTTTGGAGTTTCTTATAGTATCCTGATTATTTTCCTTGAACCTAGAAATTAATCCTAAAAGAAGGTAGCATAATAGGCAGTGATAAGACAGGCATATAGTTTGCTCATTGTTTTAGTCAGTTTGAGCTTTTGTCAGAGAAAGAGCTTATTTCTGTTACTTCTTTCTCCATAGAGATATACAAGGTTTTTTTCAAGACAGCTCAAACAGGCTGAAGTCAGGATGGTTTTGAAATAAGGTTTTTAGATTAGCACATGAGAGAGCTGAGTTCAGATCTGCATTTCCACACCCAACTCTAGGAGAATTCATGCAAACCATTTGATTTCTGAGGGCGAAGTCTTGGCTCTTGTGAAGTCAGCGGAGCCAGGAATTTGCCTTTCTGACTGGGCCTGCCTTGTCTGTATGTTTTAAGATAACTGGTGCCTGGTCCAAACCTCATGTGGTAGCTCAGTTTTCTGATGGGCTTTCACCTATTTTGGGAATTTCAGTATCCCCAGAATACAGGTGTCATTGCAAGGAGTTTCTGGTAGCTTTGATTTATCGAGCTGTCATTGAGAAGATGCCTACTGCTAGCCCAGTGGGTACAAAAGTTTGCTGTGGCCTAATTTTTAGACATTTACAAAACATAGCCAGAGATGCAACAAAATGTTGTGCCTTTGATATGTGTCTGTGTTCCTTTATAACACAGTGTAAGGACAATGGTCTTTCCTGTGTCCCAGCAGTACAGGGCCTGAAATGGCCATGGACCATTTCAGAAGGGCCAGCTGGCTGGGCTAACAAGTCCCTCGTCCCCAGGACAGACTCTGAGTGCTCCCAGTACCCGGATTGTGCTGGGAAGGAGGTGCCACCCGGTTCCTGTTCATCGCTGAGCCCCGCGTGTCGTGCTGGATGGGGATGGGAGCCGGCCCTTGCGGTGGTGGGAGGATGGATTGTCTCTGCCTGATCTTTTCTTGGTTTGCTCTGCAAGGGAAACAGCAGAGAACAACCCTGTCAGTGGCTGCCGATCCTGTTTCCAAGACTGGTATGTGAATGCACTACTGTAAACAGGGTGGTGTTTTTTTTGTTTTGTTTTGTTTTTTTTTTTATTCCTACCTATATCCTGCAGTACTTACTTGAGTGTCTGTGGGCGTATCTTCTTCCCATGCTTGTGGTCTGCCAGGGCACTTTCTATGTCCTCATGAACCATCTCCGCCTCAAAGAGAAAGCAGGGATGTTTTTAAGAGCTTTGCTTTGGAAAGGATTGAGGGCTCTAAGTGGGCAAAGGAAGGAAGGGGCTTGCAGACAGCTAGGAGCATATTTTGTTCTCTGTGTCACACCAGCAAGGAGAGCTCTGCTCACCTCCACCTCGTCGCAGTTGAAGAAGTGGATGTCAGGTTTGTGCTGCTCCGAATCCTGACACACCAGGAGGAGGATGGAGGAATAGCGCATCTGATTCAGCACCGTTTGGCAGTGCTGGACTGTCGGCAGAGGGAAGTCCTCCAGCTCCTCCTGAAAAGAAAGAGGAAGGGGTCAGGTAATGGGGAACTATGGAATCGACAGGGAATTGTCATGTGTATGAGCTCCTGGGATCTCTGTTTGAGGAGAGGCAGAGGTTGTACTTCTCAGCAGTGGTTTGCTGTGCTCTTCAAAGCTACATGTCAAGATTTGCAGAGGGGCGGTGGCTTGGGACTGCAGAATAGGAGAGAGGTGGATGGCAGACAGTGAGAGCCCAGCGCGGGGCCTGGTATGAGACTTCAATAACTTGAGCTTTGTAGCTTACCATCGTCTTACTGCTGTGCTCTACCTGCACCAGTACACTTGTCATGCATCCAGCAGAGCACTGGGATGAAAGATGCTTTTTGAGGGGCTTACCCTCCCACTGTCTCCTTGGATGACCTTGGGCGATATTCTTTAATTTTTCATTGCTAAAATCAGGAGGGTAGCACCATCCCTCTCTCGCTATCTGGCTGCTCTTCCCCTCAGATTAGGTGCCTTGTGTGCATGTACATGTATCACCCATCAAAATGGGGCATTGTTCTCAGGCAGGCGACCCTGCCTGTTATTTTAATGCAAGCAATATGTCCTCCCCTCTCTGCTTATGCTTTATGCAGATCTCTGTGGACCTGCAAGTCTGCATCACTCCCACAGAAAGCAGTTTTAATGTTGTCCAGGAGCACAGCTCAAGGTATCTTTCACCTGGAGTATCTGTGCTGTGGAGCTGTGAATAAATCATCCCACACCTAGCTGCCCTTTGAATGAGAGTCAGGCAGCCCCCACACACCCAGACGTGGATTTTGGTAGAGACTGGCCCTTCTTTGGGTTCTTTAGAAATGGCCCTCCCAGGCAGAAGGGAAGGGCACACACTGTACCCTATGCATCAATCTGTGGGGAGCTCTTGCAGAGCTTGGGGTACCTGCGACTCGCAGTCCAGCAAGCGGATGGACTTGTCGTTCACTTGCAGCAGCATCTCCTGTGTCCAGATCTTCTCTTTTGAGTTGAGCAAGATGAGTTTTCGGATAGCATCGTCCACTGTCACGATGGACTCGCTCTTGTCCATGATGAAGGTAGCCAAGTGCTGCAGTTGGGAGGAAAGAGGGGAAAAAACACGTCAAAAAGTTTTGATGGTGTGTGTATCAAAAATCAGTGGTGAAACCATCTTGAGAGGCTTGAACTATTGTTTGTTCTTTACAGCACAGGCATGAAGGAGTTGCTGCAGAAAGCATACATTCTGGTTGTTAGTACCAGCCTGTCCGTGGTGGTGAAAGATTAGGGTTTTGGAACGTAGCAAGGGCTTTCATAATGAGTTTTACCACTTGCATATTTATTTCATCATATGCCAATTCTAGCAGCTCTGGCCCCTGACCAGGAGTGTGTGTTTGTAAATGCTTTGTATGCACGAGTGAGTCCCCTGGCTTTTCTGAAACTAGCCTGGAAGTTTAAATATGGTAACTAAGCTTCACTAGCCAAGCTAAAAGCACCTGCATTTTGCTCATCTCATGTAGCACATCTCCCTTTGTGGAATTTGTCCCAGGCAAAGAGCTCACACAAGCAATGGGCAAATGTTAGTCCTCTGTTCCAAGATGGGATCCACATGATGTGCGGGCTTTGGCCAGGTCCCCTGCCCCAGGTACTCTGACAGGCAGCACAGCCACACCGGAGCAAGACTGCTCCAAACCTGGCAGCTGACTGTACCAGCCCTTCAATCCTCTCATGTTACCTTCCCCTGCAAATTGCTCACATCAGCCCTCCAGACAGTGAAGATTGTCTTTGCTAACTGTAAGAAGGGATTCTTTTGCTACTCGGCTCTGCCCTGCGCTGTGGTTTTGTTAGAGTACCCCAGTTTTCCTCCCTCCCTCACCCATCCCATAAACCCAGCCTAGTGCTCTGCTCACTGCCAGCCTGGCTCCCACGCTGCCCTCCCCTCTTGCGCTGCCCTGTGTGTGTCCTTGGGCTGGGAGCAGCTCACGTAAGGTGGTGATGTCCCAGACTAGACTGCACTCCCCTGCTTTCCCATCCCTGCTCTGTGTCCTGAAGCACGTGGAGTTCCAAGCCTTGAACTTGGCACTGGTATTTACAAAGAGTCTGTAATCCAGCTGCACCTGCAGGCTTTGGATGGCTCCTGGAGCTCAGCGCAAGGGGGATGTTGGGCAGGGACGCAGCTGCAGAAAGAAGTGTGTCGCATCCAAATGGTGTGGGTGCCCCCCTAGCAGTGGGTGAGGGCCACTCCAGAAATCCAGGTAACTTATTTACCTGCCCTCTGATCAGCAGGCAGCGAGAGCAGGCAGTGCTCTCTGTGGCTGGGGAGAATGTGCATCTGCCAGTGGAGTGGACTGCAAGGCAGGAGAAGCTGGGAGATTTGTCTGCTCAGCGCAGCCAGGCTGTTTGCTGTGCAGTTGTCACTACACAAGTGACAGACAGCACAGCCAGGCCTCATGTTCAGGTGACAACAGGGGAAGGGACAAAAAAAAAAATCAGGAAGGAAAAGGAGATGGTGGTGTTTCACCTTGCTCCCTCTGCTGCCCTGCTGTGTTCCCAGTGAGAAGGGAAGGAGAACATGCATGACTGAGAAAGTGGCTGAAGCTTTTTCCTGTTGCAACCAACCTTCTCCAGGAGAGAAAGGCAGGAGGTTGTTGGGTGGACAAATTATAGACCTGACCAAGGCATCTGTGCTGCAGCTGGTCCAAGGGCCTGTTGCTGGGAGGCTTATCAGGCCAGGTCCCAGCTCTTTCTTTCTTCCCTGGAATGTCAATGACCCATCCACCAGCACGACCTGCTCACCCCGGTTCTCCTACTCAACAGCATTAGGGTAAATAACAGGTTGCTGCTGAATCAGCTGTGGGTCAGCTGGAGAGCCATGGAGCAGATGAACCCTTCTGGCAGGGAGACCCAAGTACTGCGGGTAGAGCAGATGTGGGGCTGGGGGCAGCCCCAGGAGCCGTCCTGCTGGGTATTTAGTGTTTGTGTGGATGGCAGCAGTGGAAACTCCTTCTTGTCTTTGCACAAATCCTGCAGCCTGGTTTCAAAGCGAGAGCTGGAAAAATGGGGTGTGTTGAAAGCAAGCTGTGGGTTGGGATGTGAAATTTGAAGAGGCTCTTTGTTTGTAGTACGGGCTTGAGTTTTGCCTGGCTTTTTTTCCCTCTGATCTTTGTGCCTTCTCCCAGTGATCAGACATAACCTTTTCAGTGTTCGGACAGTTTCTTTCTGGTGTGACTCTTTGCTACAGTGGTGACATATCAGGGGTCAGGGTCCAGCATGGCACAAAAAGACAGTTTTTCTCCCAGAAGACTAGCAAGTAAGAGCTGCAAAATGCAAGAAGAGAATGAGAAAGGGCTGGGGGGAAAAAAAAAATAAATCTGTCTGTTTCCTGTAGCAGTCTGAGTTCATGAACTGATTAAATAATCCAATGGGTAGTGCCCACAATTGGCATGTGCCTCTCAGAGTGCAACGGAGGAGGATGAGAGAGTTGCTTGGGAAGGAAGTCCTTTTTTACCTGTAAAAGCCCAGGGAGATGCAAAGCAGGGAGCAGACTGAGGCAGCAAAAGCTGACCCGGAACCAGCACTGTCCTGCAGTGGAAATTGGTTACAAAGGGACCTTGGAGAGGCCGTGAATTTTGGGGTCTGATACAGACCAGATGGATCTGAGGAGGATCCATGCACTCGCAGCATGGAGCCTTGGACGGTCACGTTGAACCACAGCCTGGAACCGTTGTCGCAGTCAGCTCCAGACAAGGTGGATGCAGGGGGAAAGGCTCAAATTTAAATCACTTGTAAGCCCTGACAGGCAGAAAGGGCTGAGTCTTTAAAGATGGTGGTTGATGGTGGCAATTAGGGGTGGAGAGGATTTGTGGTGACCAATTTGTTGTTAAGGAGGTTGTTGCATAATTCACAAAGACTGGAAAGAGCAGAGAAGAGGATAAACACTGCAGAGTGTAAGACCCAAACTTGTGTTCATAAAGCAAAGGTATTGGGTGAGGCACTGTCTAAATAAAGTTCCTGGCAGGTATTTGAGCTGAAAGCTGAGATTAGCCATGCAATCAGATATGAAAAGCATGGTCAGGTGTATGTTACTGTAATCATAAAATAGTGCATGAAAAGGTATTTGCAAAGTCAATATTATCAGTGCACAGGTGACAAACCCATTGCTTTCCAAGCAAGGAAGAAAATTGGTTTATACCTGATGACGGGCATTCTTATCTGTTCTGTTATTTTAACTGCCAGGTTTACAATCTTCATAAATTCCATTGTTGTTTACTGTTAAATAAGTTAATTTTCATGGAGGGAAAAATGAATTGTCTAACTCAGACTCATTGGAACATTTTTTTTCTTTTCCATTTACTTTAGATACTGGTAGAGGGAGAGGAGCTTTCTGCTGTCTTTGATTTATCTCATTAAACCCCCTTTTCATTCAGATGGATATTCACATATAGCAGTTTTTGTTAGAATGGGCAATGACTGTCCGCTATTAAACTTTGATCAGCTTATAGGTTACTTCAAAGGCTGTAAAATACTTCTTGTGAGGAGACCTCTTCCTACCTCACTGCCTGCCACTGAAATCCTGTTTGCTGTGGTCAAAGTTCAAGGTAGAGACTCACAAATGGGTAGCATGTGGCATAATTAATGAAGAATTCACGTATGTGTCACTGTTTAAAGTCCCTTCTCTTCTCCCATGAGTGACTTTATTTGGTAGGAATCACTGATGGGGAGATGGTTGGCAGGGCCACCAATGGGGTGGCTGCCCTTCGAGTTAGTTTCTCTGATGGAAACCAGGGCTTCTTTCCAGATAAATGTTTTTAAAAGCCTGAATTTTATTTTAAGCAACCAGACAGGTTGCTTTATTTCTAACTGTGTACTTAAGCTCTGTGATGGACTAGGGTCTTAAAGCAGAGAGGGCCCTATCTACTGAATAGGAACCTTGTAAAGTGTTTTCCTGTCTTGCCTTGTTTAGTTTTCAGCGATGAATGGCCCCACTGGCCTCTGACAGGCACCTCCGTTCCCACAGTGGCCTGCACCAGTGTGTTGCATTACAGGAATCACTGGGCCCGGGATGGCCAGGCTGGCTCCTCTTTTTTGAGTGGATGTCTGTGACACTGGGAGGTGAATTTGGCTTAATGCCTGTCATGGTTGGAGAGTTTTGAATTACTAAGAGGACACAGTAGCTGAAGGAGAGTTGAAAGATGATAGTGGATGTGGTCTCTGTTGTTTAGGCAGATGAGTTCCTATAACTATGACGGGAACCCAGCTTTTAACCTGTCTGTCCATGATGTCAAGAAGGGTTTGAAGCACAAGGTGATGAGAGGGACAACAGTTCTCACTACTCTTCTTCAAATGCAGAGGAGGGAGAGAGGACAACAGCTTCTTCATTTCCTGTTTCCTTGTACAGAATTTCCCTTGTCTTTTGAATATCTATTTTCTCACCATTCTCCTCTCCCCAACTACTTAACACTTTAATTTGCTGCATCTTGATTATGTGGAAAGGAGATAAAATTTTGATAAGTGATGGTTTTGTATGCCATTTTCAGTTTAAAATTAATGTAGAAAAGAGGTCCGTATGTAATTAAACCAACTTCACATTCTCTAGTGATCATTTTTGTTTTCCCTTCTCATCAACCATTTCCCATCTGCAGGTTGTAATGACAGAATGTGTCTGGCTGAACAACTGATTAGTGCTGGCTCTACAGCAAGTCCCCGAGCCAGTGACCTCCCAAGCACATGTCACACCTCATAGCAAGAGGACAGAGTTAGTGACTTCAAAATGTCCCCAGATGCTGGTTCTACATGTAGCCCAGTGAGGCAAAGGGGACAAACCAGTAACTTTTGAGCCTTCGGTACAGGTCAACACACTGGACATGCAGAAGCAGTGACCAGTCTTTGTTCCTCTACCAACCCCAAAGCAGTCTGTCTGATATGAGCTTCTTTGCCACTTTTTGGTCCAGAGGAACATGTGGGATCTGAGGGAGGGACAGTTAAATGGTTAGGGATGACCAGTGTCCCACAATGTGGGAGAAGCTGTCGAAGTCTGGACCTGCCTTTGTTACAGGGTTTGAGCATGATTCAGAGTCCTGCCATGGGAAAGCTGTTTGTAGCCTTGTAGGAGGATCTTTGAGCTGCACCAGAATCTATTTGCTGGGACTTTCAAATAATGCCATACCATAAGGGAACAACTGCTGGTCTCTAAAGCAAGGAGTTGAAGAGGAGCAGCACAGAAATAAAAGATGACAGGAGAGCTGTCATTGATTTTAGACAGAGAATGCAATATATAAGAGGAGAGGAGAGAAAGGAGAGGGATCCAGTCCAGTCTAAAACCTTTGACTCATAGGAAGAAGTGGGGTCAGTCTTGGGAGAGGAGTTGTCTCAGCACTTGTGCTGCTTTCCTAGTCCTTTAGTTTATCTCCTCAAAGTGTCTGTGGTGAAGAAATTCCTGTGCTCCACCTACATGTGTTCTTTACTTTCCTACCCTTTAGTGCTTGAAGGAATTGGTTGAGAGGACTTGTGCAGTCTCAGCCCCCAGGTCCAGGCTGGCAGGACCATGGTGTCCCACTGCTCAAGGAGTGAAACTACAGTGGATGGCCAAGTCTGAAACTGTGTCCTACAGTCCCGGAGCTAGAAACAGTGAGTGCACCCAGCTGGGTGGGAATCTGAGGAGACACGTTTATCTACAGGCACTGGGGAGCTGGGAACTGTGGAAAAGAAATACGAGGTTTCAGGCAGGTTTGTTTGCCTCTCCCAGGGTGTGAAGAGCAACACTTGCTTATTGTAAGAAGGTTCCCAACTCCCCTTTGACCTAATGAAGGCCCAAGACAAACGAAACACGTTGCACTATCAGCATCTATCACCAATGTTGGCCTTTCAGCCCCTTAACGTTTCATTGCATACTCACCTGTACGTGGTACTGTGAAGTCTCATGCATAATGACATTGGAGTTGGAGTATTTTTTCCTTTGTTCTGGAAAAAAAAAAAAAAAGAAGAAAACAAGACTTCATTGTAGTGGCTGTTTATCAGTATGTCAGGGTCTGAGAATTCATGATGGGGTGCGACAGTCTTTCACATAGTCTCTGAGTTCCAGCTTCAGTCAGAGTATTGGGAATAATAAGACATATTAATGATACTAAGTTTTGTAACAAGAATTGACAAATCGGGTGTGTAGGGTACACATTCAAGTTGTATCCCCTAATGCTACTGATCATTTCATTCCTGGAGGTCAACACCATCTGTGGAAGAAGTTAAATCTAGTGTAAAGGAAAGCCCCAGACAACAAATGATTAGGGAAGCTCTTGGAAGAGGGCTGGAGAGGTGAGGAGCGGCTTGAGAAGGCTGGTGGGAGGCTATGACATGCATGTGGCAAGAACTAAAAATCCAACCACAACCCACCAGTTTGGACAGAACAGCTCTTTGAATTGTCCTCTGGAAGAAACCCTCTGCACTACTGTGGTGGTTTTAGTTTGCTTTCTTGCATCTCCTGGCAAGCTGCAGTAAAGGGCTGTACTTGCAGGTAGTGAGGACTGTAGGGATCAAGGCCAGCCACTCGGAACCTGAGTTTCTTGTACAATAATTTTATGAGGCAACAAATCTCCATTACTTCCTGCATTTCTCCCTGGAAAGTGGCAGTAAAGAGCAATTGGGGAAAAAAAAGCTTGGAATTTCATGAGGCTATTGAATGTATTCCTATCAGAATTTGCCCTGCCAGCTCTTACTCGCTGTTTCATTTGTACTTGTCCAGGGATTCCTTATAAATACTTTGTTTGAATAGCAGAGGAGTAACTATCCAGGCCCAGAGTGATCTGGGAGCATCCGAACTGAAAACCCCTTCCTCACCAGCAGAGGACATCCTCTGATCTCTGGTTTGCTTAAAAAATGCAATGGCAGTTTTATATGTTTATATGTTTTCTTAAAGCCTGTGTTAGAATATCCTGTCCTCTGTAGCAAGTCACAACCAAGAGGATTTCATAACACAGCAAACATTAGCGCTCCTCGTGTTTTAAAGTAGTATATATTATTCTTAGTTTATTTGTGATTTACTTTAAAGCTCTCTTTAATGCCTTCTCAGAGATGCTGGCTTCTCTCTTGTTTATCCCTTTTCTTTGGACACTTCTTAGAGAAGTCAGCCAGGTTTTCCTTGTATACCTTCAGCAGGGCAGGAGCAGGCTCTTTCCTGACAGGTGTGCGTTGCTGTGGAGGAAGGGAGAGTGATGTGTGCGGGTGCTCAGAGGGGGAGTGGAAGGGAGCAGTACTTGCTCTCTGGTCTGCTTTTGTGCTGTTTGCACATTTGTACACTGATTCTTTACAAGTGTATGTTACTGAGGTTGGGGGGGGGGGGACGGGGGGGCACTCCCAGGCTGCTGGCAGAGGAGCTGGGGTGCGTGCAGGGGAAGAAGGAAGGGTGCATGGTGCACACACCTTCCCACCCCATGGGTCTCCTGCCTTGGGTCTCTGCATGGGAAGAGGTCCAGCAAGTGGGACAGGGGGGTAGAGGGCAAAACGGGGCGCACGCAGAAGGGAAAGCTGTCGTGGTCAACACAAGTAGTGACTGAAGAAATGCTCTCTGACAGCCTTTTCCTTCTGCCTATATCCCAGAAAAAATGGTTTCTGACCACTTTACCCCGAGAAAGCACAGTCCCCCGGTAGCTCCCAAACCATGGAGTTCTTTTCTATAAGATCTACTAAGCCTGTCCTTTACGTCTTCTCCAAAGCTACCTGGAATCACTGCAACTCCTGCAAATGGACAAGGTCTCCAGCAGCTGCCTGCTGCTGCTGCTCCGTACTAGTTCAGACAATGTGTCCTGTCCTTCCCTTTCCCTGAGCTCGCTTGAGTGAACTTGTCCCACAAACAGTTGCCCGGGGACAGCGGAGGGGTCAGTGGACTGCAGCAATGGGTCAGAAAAATGAGGGTCAGGATTGGAAAGTGTCCTGGTTTTGTCAGTTAAGAACTGGTTATGATTGAGCACGCTCAAACCTGTTGATTATATCAGACTGCGGGTCTTTAGCACTGTTTTCTTGCTAAGTGTCTGTCAGGTGCTCTTGCTGCTGTGACTTGCCCTGGTTTGGGGCTGCGAAATGCTGGTCAGGCACAAGGAGCTGGGATTGGGACCTGGGGCATACGCAGGTTTGCAGCATGCTTTTGCTTTGGGCTCCACCTTGGTGGTGTGAACTTTTCCCCCAGACTCTCCTCGCATCTCCGTTATACTCTGATTTCTGCTTGGCTTCCATGGAAGGCTGAGCGTGTCACCGAGCCCAGCTGGGGCTCAGGAGGTGCTGCCAGCAGGTGTCTCTCCAGAACAAGCACTGGCCCGAAGGGCTGCTCTCCATGGGGTTTGGCTTGGGGTTTTCACCTTTCTCCTTGGCCAGCACAGAAGAGCTGCTAAATTGAGTTCCTCTTAGTACATCTCCCAAGACCCGGAGCTGAGCACTGGTAGCAAACCTGTCTACAGCTGCAGGAGCATGCTAAACATACAAAGATAGCTCAGAGACAATGAACATGAAAATGTTCATGATGCTGCTTTCGTTTGGAGCCTGGCAAGGGTTGCTAGAAGCTGATTTCTAGTGCTTTTTAACACTTTTCTAACACGCTTTTAAGCTTGAGGTGTGCCATCAGCTTGGCAGGACACCTGAGTACTTTGCACTTGTTATCTCTGTACCTGTCACTGAAAACACAGCAGTGTGCTTTGCCTCTGGCTAATTCCTGGTAGCCCTGAAATGGCTGCTGTTCACAAGTAGAAATGATTTACTGGGGGGCATGTCAGCAGAGATGTTAACTGAGACTGCAGGTCTCTGAGCCGGTGTCTTTTACACCACCAGCACCAAGTCAGAGGTGGAGCAAGGACATTCTTGGGGGGAAAGACCTCAGACACCCAGCACAGCGCTCTGCTCAGCCATTAGCTTCCAGAGTGACCTTGAGTGAATTAATTAATATTTCAGCACGGCCACATCCCACCTTAGGCTCACACCGAAGGGTCAGTGGTATTTTCTGTTTGCTGTGTGTTTTAATTGCAGTCTGCCCTACTTCAAATGTGGGGCAAGGTCTGGTATAGGGCACATGGCAACACACACCACAGGGATTTGTGTCTGATGTAACTTTTTTTTTTCTCTTGGTAACCTCAATTTCCTCACCAAGCATTTCTCATGTAAATAGATGACACTAATGGAAATGAGAACACCGCTCTGTGTGGGATGGAGACAAATTTGGATTCTAAGACATTCTGTCCCCTCCTTTTTAAAAAGGATTGGAAAAGACTGAAGTGGTTTGTCTGGAAATAAAGTGGTTTTATATTAGGACAAGCAAATGTTTGCAGCCCTGAAAGGAGGGGTGCAGAGCCACATCAGGAGCTGGTAGTCCCCAAGTAAGGGAAGGTATACTTGGGGAACATGGTTTCCAGAGGGAGGCTAGCATAGGTCAGTGCTTCTGGTAGGAGAATAGCCTACCAGGCTGTAGGCTGGCTTTCTGGTAGAATGGTAAGGGCTGCAGCTGGTTGCCTATAAACTTTCTGGGGTCACCTCCAATGCCTTTGCCCCATCTTCCAAGCTCAAAGCAGTTAGTTGCATGTGTCATGGTCAGGGGAGATCTTAGCATGCACCTCTGAGAAAATGTTTGGAGAAGCCCTTGGAAATCTTGGGGACCTGTCAAAACCTGAGCTCTGCACAACTTCCCATCACCGGGCTGGGGGAGGAGGCGGGGTAAACTGACTGGAGGGCAAAGACCCCTTTAGCCATTGTTTTCCAGACAGAAGCAAGCCCAGGGGCATGGAGAAAATGCAGCTGTCTGTCCCCCCCGTTCCATCCCCCCCCCCCCCACCCTCTGAGTCTCCCGGGGAGAATTTCTGCATTACCTTTTAAGAGTTGCAGAACTAGAACAAAGTGCCTCTATTTTGTCTCAGGATGCCATTCAAGTGACGTCCCAGAAGCTGCCCAGGGTGAGGAATGGGGTGTTTCTGCATATTCTCTTTCCTGTCCCCTTTCTTTAAGATGCTTGTTTGTTCCTTCTCCTGCAATCCCTTCTGTCTTGTTGGCTTCTACCTGGCCCCCACACCCATGGAAACTTTTATTTTTGTGTTTCTTCCTTGCATCTGCAAATATAACCATGCGGCCTGAAAACAGCCAGGCTTTCCGGGGACAGCAGGGTGCCAGAACACTGAAATCTTCTTTCCTAGCATTTAGTTTTGATTTAAGTACAGGAAGAAATTAAAGATCCAGGCTGCGAATCACAAAATAGTCAGCCTTAGGCCACATCTCTCTGAAAAGTGTGGGTGCTTTAAAAAAAAAAAAAACAAAACAAAACAGGTTTTTTTGTTTGTTTACTTCAAATCAATGTGGTGAAACATTGCAGACCTTTCTGTGGATGCATTGTTATTTGCCCTAGCTTAAATCTGTCTCTGGTTCCTGATGGGCTGAACTGAATATGCCATGCACAGAACGATGCTTGCAGGGAGATTTGTGGCTCTGACTACGGATCAGGGTGAACTCACTTGGCCAGAATAGGCTTCAGAAGACAGGTCTCTTGTCCTAGGTGGCTCCCCCGCTGCCCTTCTGCACAGCCCTGCCCTCTGTCTGCTTAATTTTGTATGAATGAACGCTGGCACATTAGCAGCAGTAGCTAATTTCCTCTCGGTTTATTTGACACCTCTCCTATTAGGATGCTTTGCATTTCTACAGCGTCTTGCAATGGAGAAGACCTGAACGCCATAACCTGTTATCCAAGCCATACCCTGTCCCCAGGAGGTGGCGAATTTGCATAATCCCCATGTGATAAATAAGCATTACAGGAATGAATATAGTGATGATTTTCCCAAAACTAGATGGCAGCTGCTGTCAGAGTTTAGACATCGATGTGCACCTCTGTTTAAATGAATTATCCTTTGCTATGCCCTTTAGAGGCTGTAGCAGTGGAAGACTCTTTGGATGTAAATTGGGTTGGGCTGCAAAGGGCAAGGGGAGCTCAGGGCTGTGGCACTAGTACAGCAATCATCTGAAGGTGATAAAAGCTGGCATGAGCCCACAGTGACCACCACGGGACTTTTTCCCCTTTCGTCTGTCAAGAGAGCCAAAGAGATGGGAAAACAATACATCTTTGTCCCTTGCTTTTGGTGTCTGGCAAGAAAAAAACCCTCATAGGATGGGGATCCTGGCTTGTCTGGAGGGAGGTGGCTGGTGCGATCCACTGCTGGGGCCTAAAGAGCAATGATGGGTGATTCACCGTCACGCTGTTGCTGAGCCCAAATGCTTGTATGACTGGGATGGGTGATCCAGAAAGCTTTGAATGACTTCAGTGTGGATGCCGCGTGGGACACGTGCACAATTCAGAAAATTGTCTCATCTCTTGCCTCTAAGGATTTGGCCCAGTGAGCGCTAAGACAGCCCTTTCAGGTAAAAAAAAACCCAAAAAACAAAAAAAAAACCAACCAACCAACCAACAACAACAACCACAAAAACAAACAAACAAACAAAAAAACCAAACAAACAAAAAAACCACCCATACATGGTTCTTTAACTGAATAGGGTTCAGTTGGTCAGTCCTTTCCTAAGCAGCTAGCTTTAGTCTTGCCTCCCCAGAGATGTGGAGAAAACTGCAAAGCTGTTCTCTGAAGAATGTTATCTATCGCCAATATTTTAAGCATAAAGAGTGCTGTGGAAATGATGTTTCCCACTGGCACCAGTGGCCACGTGAGGAAATTAAAAAAGCTCAGACCACTACAGAGGTAGGAAGGTGGATATTACCCGAGAGCTCAAAATGGTGCTGGGCTGATATCCCAGTGATGAAGTTAAAATCTTGCCTGGAAGGGAAAGCATCCTGTTTGACTTTAAGGAGTGGAAGGAATGAAAGAGAGTAATAAATGAGAAACAAAGCAGAATCGATGCACATTGTGGAGTAGCGGGGTTATCACTTGGTCCAGGAAGCCAAACCACATCTTTTGTGCCAAGTTCCCTCCCCGTTTCCATGCAACACCCTTTTTTGCAGTGAGTTAGGATGTGGCTGTGAACACTCCTTTCAGCCTGATGGATTGTGCGCACAAGAGATTGGCTAGCGAGATAAACTTTGCCATCTGGGACCAGCTTAGAGCTGGAATAACTTGGTTAGAATCTCTAGGGATTGTAGAGCCTCTCCTTGTGCATGGCCTCTGCCAAGTCAGTGGGGCAGAGCATCCTCAGTCCTACGTACCAGTTGGGCTTAAGGGTGGAAGAAGGGAGGGTTGTAGGGGTAAGACACCCAACGAGGTACCTGGGCTTGGGCCCTGCCTCTGCCAGCTCCTGAAGTGCCCTGTGAGTATTCACAGGGGGGAACGTCAGTCAAGGGAGGAGAGAAACAGGCTCCTCTGGGGTTCAGCTTATCTGACTGTGAAGCAGATAGCTGAACGATGGTAGCTGAGAGAAGCACCTATGGTTGCCAACTGCTGGGGCACCACTGTGTGACTGTCCATCTCCACGTGGAAGACACTTGTGCCTCTGCATATGGGGCCAACAGGCCGAATGGGGTGTGTTCCCACCACTCTGCTTTCCCCAGCTTGTTAGTGGGTTATAGCATTTTTGTCTGCAGGAGGGCAGAAAGGCCTTGGGTCTGCTGTGACACTACATTTTCCCAGTGTTTTGGGGGAATTTGAGCCCTTCTTTCCTGCTGCTGGCAGGGGGGAGTGCCCGTGCGCTGAGCTGCACGGGGTTACAGGCTGCTGCAGGCAGGATCCCAAAGTTCAGTCCAAGATATTATCTCTTTCCGTCCATTTACATTCTAAACTGCTCTAAACAAAAATTCACCTGTGCTCTTGCTGTATGTGGAGCCAAAGTCAGTTGTGGTGTAAACAGGTGCCTCTAACAGATGCAGCCAGTTACACCAGACCTACGAAGGCCCCAGCCTCCCCTCCATGCATGTTTTTGTCTCATTAATTAGTGAGTTTTATCACACAGGATCCTCCCTGATCCTCCCGGTCTCTCTGTGTATTTGATTTCAGCTGTTGCTGGGCAGAAGGCACAGCAGAAAACAAGGGGGATGGACAAGTCCTAGGTGAAACATTCTGTAAGGAGCCAAAGGTGCATTGTATTAGGTTTGTTTTCGTTGACAGTACCAGGCCAAGGACCCTCTCCTTGATTTCCTGAATCACACTAGAGACCTCTCTGGCCTCCTTTTTCATTAGAATGGCCTAAGCAAAGTCCTGGCTGTTGCCTTCTGGAGCTTGTCAATTCTTTATATTTTCTGTACGTTATCTAGCAGTGCACATGCTGTTTATAGTAACTTGCCAGTGTGGCATGAACTAGTCTTTGTGCCAACCCAACAGGTCAGGACACAGCCCTGCAGAGGAGAAGCAGAGCAGCAAATGCCTCTGTATGCTAATGGCAATGATGCAAATTTGCCGGGGCTGCATGATACAGCAGCCTTATGAAATAGCATCCATTCCCAGGATCTGAGCACGGGGCCAGATCTGATCTGGCACTCTGACCGCGCAGCTGCGGTAGCGCAGCTCTGCCGATCCGACAGGTTCCTGCTTCCTCGCTGAGTGGGAGGATGCTCCAGGTTCTGAAGGGTTAGTCAAGGAGCTGGTTTCAGGCACCGCACAGACCTGCTACTCTGAGCTCCCAGCAGGGAGGCATCTGCAGGCCTATACCTTGCTTCTGCCACTGCAGGGGCTTCCCTGCTCAGGGATCCCCATGGCTGCCTGGCGCAGGGAAAGCTCCGTTTTAGAAGCATCTTTGCAGCTTCTTATTAAGCATCGAGCTCCCTGGTTTTCCTGTTCGCACCATGGTACTTTCTGAACTGTCAGAGTTGTCTGTATCAGTGGCTGCGGCGCTGGGAATCTTTGCATGGGGCAGCTATCACTCCTGGCTGGCATGTTAGTACATGATATGGAAGCTCTTGAGGTGAATGAAAAGGCTGTCATTGAGCTTGGGTGCAGCCAGAGGTATGAATGGTCTGTGGCAGCAGGGAGACTTTACTGATATCGTGTCAGCAGCTGCTAGTAGGTGTCACGAGGCTGAATTCCTCCTCGGCACGCTTAATATTTGCCACTAGCTCAGACCCAAGTGCTCACATTCCTGTTTTATTAGCTGAAGACACAACCCACTCTAGAAGAGCAAATAAAAACCTGACCCACCTCCTGGGTTGTGCAAGGACTGAGTACATCAAGAAACACTGCGTGTTTGTGTCTGGCATGCTGGGGAGTGCAAGGCAGTATGTACAGTAGCATACTGTCTGCTGGGCAGGCACCCAGGGGCCGCTCAGTGGAAGATAATCAGGGTATTGAGAAACTGCAGGGGAAGCTCCTGGGTAGAGGTGTTCCTTTTTTCCTTTACAACCAGAGCTGGAAGAAATATGCCAAATTAATTTTCACCAAACAATCCAAAGTGTTGTTCTCTGAACTTCCCATAGCTGGTAATGACATTTTTTAAATGTCAGAATACATTTAGTAAGATTGGGGGAACCTTGATTTAATTGTAAAGCAAATTCATCAGGTTTTTTTGTGAGGATCAAAAAAAAAACCCCTCATAATGGGAAGTTTCCCTTTGTCTTTGTTGTTTACTAACACAGCTTTTGATCCCAAGGTACTTGGGCATATCCAACAACCCATTTCCAATTAAGAAAGTATTCTTATGAATAAGCTCTGAGCAGTTACTCCATGCAAGGAGAGAACTTGCACTCAGCGGGCTTTAAGTGACAAAAATAAAGGGCCACTGGGGATGCCGAGTGGGCACTGTGGCGTCAGAGGTGGCAGATCCCTCTCTGCAGCCCCCTGTCACTAGCTGCCACCCCAAAGTCCCAGTGATGCAGGTGTGGGGGCTGCCTGCAGGAGGGCAGAGCGGTTCCAAGGCAGCTCTGTGGCCAGGGCTGAGCCCAGCCAACTTGGATTTCCAGCCAGCAACACCCAGAGTAGAGCCTGCTCCAGTCAGAGCTGAGCTGAGCCTACAGCTTCTCCATCTTACCCGCCTCTGGGTTTTGATCTGCAGGAACCAACAGGAATGCTGGCTTCCTATTTTTCTTCCAGCCCTGTTTCCAGTTGGAGTATTAAATGTCAGAGGCTTTGAATAAAAGGGTCACCCACAAGGCAGCATCGGAGGGGAGTCAGGGTAATCTGAAGCTGGAATCTCAGGTGGGAAAGGGGCTGTGAAGAAAGAAGCTGAAATGGCATTGAAGGAGCAGTGGGGGAGGACAAGGGAGTTATTCAAGGCTGGCAGCGGAGGAGATAGAGGAGATGGGGAATCATGTCTCGGGCACTGCTGCCTCGGACCTGTGATCAGCACTGCCCAGGGCTTTCTTGTGGTGGACTGGGGAAGCAAACAGCAACAGCACGTTATAAAACTGCACTGCCTTTCACCCCACCTACTGCAGGAGCACTTTGGCTCCCTGTTACCGTCCCGTTGCACTGGGCAAATGCATCCGGGGACGCTCCATCCTCTGAGCAGCTTTCAGCCTGTCCTGCCAAAGGGCAGGAGCAGGGGAAAGCAATGCCTGAGTGAAATGTGTTGGCCACAGTCATGCAGGTGGTTGGAGACAGACAGCAGTGTGTCCAGCTGCCCTGTCCAGTGCTCTGGTCACGGGCAAGCAGAGCATGTCCCTTGGAGGAGTAGAATGTATGGGAGACACTGGACCTGGGAAACCCCTGTTAGGTGGGTACCGCTGTGTTCAGCACCAGTTCCCTCAGTCCCCCATCATTTCCCAAAGGGGAATCTGCAGGGCAGTCTGGGGGAAGTGGTTCCTCCTCTCTATGGCCAGGAGTCCTGATCTTGGCTGGATCTGAGACTTTCTCTCCTGTGAGTTGATAGCTTTAAAGGGAATGGCTGCTCAGTCAGTTGGGTGTGAAGTTGCTTTATCCAGAATTGCAGCCTCACTGCTTTACTGGTGGCAGTGCAGGCCTGCCTCAGGGCATGGGCTGATGTCTCACCAGAGTCAGACGTACCTAAAACCAAACACCTGGCCTTCCCACTGAGCTATTGAACCTCAGAAATTGTCTCAATGAATGCCAGTGCTTTTCATTTTTAGCTTTTGCTAAAAGACACAGAGGATGTATCTGCACCTGAGGGAGCATTGGCACAGTGGTGCTAAATGTGAGTTCATGCCAGTGTGGCACTGTTTAGATGCTGCCAGATCCTTTTGGGTTTAGGTGTGTGCATGGTCGTTTTGACTCAACTGTGTAGCTAAGCAAGCTCGGGTTCTAGCCACCACTCCTGCCAGGGTTATATCTTGCAGACAATACCAGTGTGTCTTAAACCCGTACACAAACCCCCTTCTAGAGGGTTGTGGGGAAGGAACAGCAACTCAGTGCTCCCATTGATAACTGTGTGACTGCCACGTGCCCTCCAGCTGAAATAATTAACAAGCTCATGGTTTGGGCAGGCAATAACTAATAGTAAATAATGACCCTTTTGTTGGTTATTGAGCCGAGCCATCAATAGTAAATGCAGATTTACAATGCAGCTTTAAGGAAAGCAAGACTGTCTCGGGTCAGTGTTTCTGTCTTTCTGCTCTTGGGGCCATTTGTGAGTTGGCACAACTCTTTCCTGGGATGGGTATCTCACAGCAGCGACTCCAGGGCCCTGCTTCACACCATGCTCACCCAGAGTGCAAGCAAAGGTGCAAGAGAGCCAGTGGCAAGGAATTACATTCTGGGGGCCATGCTGGGGGCTTGTGAGTCTTATCTCAGAGATCCCCCTCATGTAGCTGGGGGCTGAAGGCCCTGTTAAGAGACAAGAGAGGTCTGTGGAGACCCCCAGGAGTTGGTTTGTGACTGTTAAACTTAATTTACTTCTTTACCATCAGTGTATTCTGCATACCCAAGGCCAGTGTCCTGCCAAGCAGCTGCTGGTGGCTCATGGGTACAGCTCCTCTCCCCGCAGCTCCCCAGGCAGATGATACCTGTCCAGGGCCATGCTGGGCAGGCGGGAATGGCTATTCTCTTTGTGTTAGTGCCTCGTGTCCTGTTACAGCGCTGAAGCCTTTCTTGGGTTACAGGGGGTGTGCAGTGTCAAGTGATTGTGCCTCACAGGCTAACGCTGTTCAATACCACGTTACTCCAGCCTAAACCATGCTACAGGTTCCAAAATGCCTTTTCCAGCCCTTTACCCCAACACTTTTTGTTTTTTCCCAGAAATTAGTGTATCAAGGATGGGGATAGGGAGGTTGGCGTCCACTGGCTGCGTCTCACGGATTTGGATGCCAGATGAGTGCTGCCCTCCTGCCAGGCTGGTGTCTTGCACCTCTGTGATGCCCCTTCACATCCCACTCCTCTGCTCTGCAGCCCTTCTGGGGGGGACAGCCTGGTTTCGTATCTGCTGGGCACTTCTGTGCCCCAGCATTTGAAGTGAGAGGCAAAGACACTCAGGGAGTTGGCCAGGGGTGCTGGAAGGTGGCTGAGCACTGCAGGGACAGACATGGTACCAAACAGAAATGGGCTGCTCTGATCACTGCTTCAGAGACTTTTCCTTCCTACAGCCCCATGAGAAATTCACTGTAATCATCAAACTGCCCGTGACTCTATGCAGCTGCCTAATAGGTCCCAAGAGACAGCGCTGGCTGATCCATCATGAAAGGGGCTTAGATGAACGCCTGCAGAACTCTACCTCGGTGTCACCACAGAGAGAGGTGGCAGAAGCCTGGTGTGGGAAGCACTATGCAGAAACACTTCCTTCCAGCCCTTCCCTTGCCTTCTGCCAGAGCCACACTGGTTTCCCCCCCTCCAGGCTTTCATCTGGGTTCAGAACAGCCGCCAGTAAGCGGAGAAGCAGCTTTACTTATTTATGGTATGCATTAACATTTATTCAGCTGGTTGCTGTGCATTGAGTAAGGTGGCAACTTGATAGGTGCCAGCCATTCCCCCTCCTGCCAGTGGAGCCAGGACTTGCTCTGTGCAGGCAGCCACAGACTCTTCCAGAATGTGGAGCTGAGCAAATGTGATGCTGTTTTTCTAAGGGGGGAGGAAAGGATGAGTATCCTGCTCCCATGGCAGCCAGGAAGCTCCACCAAGAACATCTGAGCACTCAGAACAGCTCTGATCAGCTCTGGTAGGGATAGAGTCAGGGGCAGATATCTCAGGGGTTTAAGTTTTATTACAGGATTCCCTGGAGACTTTGGTTATCTCTCTACACCCCCTCTGTGCTCACCACGGTGAAGAAGACACGGTGGCATGCCATGTACTTGATGATCAAGGCAATTGCAGCAGGCCAAGGGTGTCACCAGAGCAGCCACCTTCCCCACCCTTCACCAGCTGCAAGCTGTGTCCTGTGCAGACCTCCGTGGCCCTGTGAGTTTCACGCTATGTCCTTGAACCCCCAGAGCAGATCCCCCACTTCTGCCATCCAGCTGGCTTTCTGTGCACAGCCTGCCACTGCTGCTTCAGCCTCACCACAATGCTTTTAAATATCACTCACCAGGGTCTCACCTGAAGTGGCTTTAATATTGCCAGTAAGTCCCTGCTGATACTGGGGACACCCTGGCCCTCAAATAGCCGTCGTGTCCCTGCAGTTGGCACTCCTGTCATGTTAGGCCAGTAACGAAGGCTGAGGCTGGGTTAGCATTTAGAGCCCAATTACCTGAGCTAATGGTTCAGCACATTCCCTCCTTCTTCCCATACCTGCTTTGTGATGAGAGGCACTCAACTGTAGAAAAAACAACTTAAGAAAGTTAAAACCAAGGCCTCATTCACCTAGGAGTAATATTTAGACATCTGTGTGGATTGGAGCATCTGCGTATATTACCCAGACAGCTTTAAATGCAGTAGATGTCTGTGTGCTGTGAATTTGGGAGTTGTTGCATTCATTTCTTTGGAGGCCTAGCAGTGTACACAGGCTGAGGGACCAGCCTGATTATACTGGAGAAAAATGGAAGTATGAAAAGTCTTGTAAGCTCTGAACATCCCTTAGCAGCATCGTAATCACATAATCAAGGCCAGCTCAGCTTGATGTGATTGGTTTCATTATGAAATATAATTCTCTCTGGAATTTTAGTTCTTGCCTGCCCTTCACCCCTAAATGTGCCAGCTCACAGCAGAAATTAATGTTGGGGGAGGGAGGATCCGAAGTGCAAAGGGGACCCAGACATTTAAATATTGGTTTAACACTTGCTGAGTGTCCTTTGATAAAGGCGTGCTGAATTAGCAGGGTGGGTTTCAAGTCCTGCCAAGCACAAACCCTGTGGATGTACTTGTGCAGTGCTGGGCTGAGCTGGCCAACAGCCACCGACTTACGCAGTAAATGACTGAAGGCCTCGTACTGCGCTCCAGAGGTGGCAGGGAAATAACAGGCAGCTGATTTACTCCTCTTGAGGATTTGGCCCGTGGACTTCTGGTCTTCTTTTAAAGTTTGCTGGCATTTGGCCAGAGAGGTCCCATCCCTGGTGAAATTTGCTTTTGGGGTGTGTCCAGGCAAAAAAATTTAAAAGATGGAACTTGGTGTTGAAAAATACTTATTTGAGAAACTGTGTTTGTTTTAAAGGCAGTTTGTCAGCCTCTCCCTTTGCCAGCTTTTGTGGCAGAGACATTGCGGGGTGGTCCCTGCTCACCATGCCGAGGCACCAGCTCAGCCTTGCATGCACAATTAAATCCCACCCTGAAACCCTGACAGTTCAGAGCCCTGGGCTGCCACCACCCACGGGTGCTAACCTGGGCACATGCCAGTGCCGTGGTTCTAACACAGCTGTCAGCTCTGGTTTCATTTTCACAAATCTCTGTATGGCTATTTACTTTGCAACTATAATCTTTCTGCCCCGATCAGATTTGCAAGAGCTTTTGGTGCACAGCAAGAGAAATGATGCTGTTAGAGGTAGGAGGAGCTCATCTGAACTAGCAGTCCTGTGTGCAAAGTGGAGCAGCACCCAAACATTTCCATGCCTCATCCTCTTACTTCTTTCTGGGCCTATCATGTGTCCTTTCATCTCCAGAAAAATGACTGACAGAGTCCAAACCACATGCCCATCATGGAGCATCCATGCCACAAATAACCCCTGCCAGTAACACCAAATTTCTGTTCTACCTTTATTCCCATGTTTCACTTAGTAGCTAACTGAAGTTAACAATGACTTTATTTAGCACTTCATCCACTAAGTACAGCTTCCGCCTTCCCACCAGTGACCACTTCACTCCAGACAAGAGAGGTCACTTGTGGGACACTGCTCCAAGCCACTTCACACTGATAAACCTCCAGCCAAAACCATTCAGCAACCAAAGTCACTTCCCAGTGACAAATAAACCACCCTCACCTTGGAGCTGCAAAGGGGGGTTTCTGATCAAAGCTCTCCAACAAGGGACACAGCCTGTTTGTACCAAATGAGAGCATCAACTGAGCAAATTGACAGCTCTCAGGTGGGACACTCGGCAGGCTCGGACTCCCCAAAAGCTGCTAGTGTTCCCCCAGACAAACCCCCATCTTCTTATCCAGGGAGTGACTGAGGGAGGTGACTCCTTACAGGACTTTCTGCTTGTTCTGCCCACCTTATGGGCCAAGTTTTCACCTGGGATACATTAAGAGAGCTGCTAAGATCAGGAAAAACTGTTATTGATACCTAAATGTTCTCCACAGCTCTTCACCCAGTGACTCCCTGGCTCCTTTGGAGCTGCTGTGGTTTATAAACAAGTTGCGTGTCAGGCTCTGCACAAGCGCCCATCCTACCAATTTCCTCTACTTCCAAAGAGCCAAAGGGCACTGGAGTTTTCACGGTTCACTGAGTAGTTAAGAGGATAATCATTAACCTGCTGAGGACAGTCTTTCTTTTGTTAGGCTCTTTATCAGGTTATCTTGCTAGCATAACTGGAGAGGATCTAGGTGATGGGTGGGGGTGAGAGGAAGCCATGTTCTGCATAGCTTGTCTGTTCTCACAAAATCTCAGCTGTCCTCGGTGTGGGAGGCAGTAGCACAGAAGTAAGGTGCATTTTTGCTGCAATGTCAGGCCAGCCTGTTGCAGCTGGAGGTTTGGATTCATGTGGCTTTGATTGAGTTCCAGCCTAAAACTCCCCAACAGCTGCATTCAGATGTCCAGAGGTGTTTTTGCTATAGGAAACGGAAACCTTAGATATGTTTGTGGGTACAACTTACCATACAGGTCCTTTGCGCTCAGCTTGGAGGCTCCATCCGCTCTGCCCATGCTGCCACTGTAAAAGAAAGAAGGTGCAAATAAACCATCAGCTCCCAGATCTTTTTAACATCTGCTTTCACACTGCAGCTCTGCAGCTGTCCCGAGAGGGACCAGCCCTGCCCTCCTCCTCACATCCATCAGATGTGCGACTCCGAATTACGAGGCAAAGCATTTGCTTGTCTGACCGTGCTGGCGGCTCCCTCTGCAACCCTAGCTGTTATCCACACCGCAGGCACATGTCATTAAACCCAGCAGCTGGAAACAGGAGATAGAGGAGCCCAGCTAGAGCCTGTCCCCACTAGAGTTACCCTCACACACAGTTGTCCCCTGGAAGGACATTGCTTCTGGAGAGGCCAGACAGCAGCTCCCAGCGAGTGATAAGTGGGCTTGTCACTGGGAACAGTGAAGGTAAAGAGAGACCCCTCTGTGTGATATCTGAGTCCACCTGAACCTGAGGCAGTGTCAGTGCCAAGATTAAGATCCTTTATTAACCGACCTTTTTGAAGTCATAGAATTATAGCATAGTTGGGGTTGGAAGGGACCTTTTAAAGGTCATCTAGTCCAACCCTACCCTGCAATGAGCAGGGACATCTTCAACCAGATCAGGTTGCTCAGAGCCCTTGAAGGCAGGTGCTCAGAGCATGTCCCATGTGAAAATGTGGAAGGACATAAATTGTGTGTAAACACTTGAGTTTTGGGGTGTCAGATCTCTAAACACAGGTTACATCCTCTGTAGGGTCAGCTTCCCCGCCCCATGCCCAGGTTGCCCATAGGTGTGTGCAGCCAGGAGATAACAGTGTTTTCTCCAGCTCAGGCCTGGCAGGGAGGATCAAAGCGGGACCTCAGGGTTTTGGGTGCTGTGGTCAGGCTGTCCTGCACGGTGCAGTGAGCCAGTGGGTGGCCAGTGGCTACTTTCTGCTCTGTCACCATGGTCCCCTGAGGGCAGGCAGGTTCACAGTGCTCACACACCTACATCCTGCTCTCCAGAGACCAGGAACGTGCAGGAAGGAGGGAGAGAGCTGGTGTCTTTGGCTCCGTGGGGAAGCTGCCACGGGCTGCCATAGCCCCCACGCCGCAGGTGAGGAGGCTCCGGGTGTCCCTCTCCTCAATGCAGCATTACCATCACGCAGGGCACGTGAGGTGGGAGGCAGTGAAGCTGGCTATGGCCACAGCTTGTGGGGTGCCCAGGAAGGGTGAAACAAACACTGGGGACCTGGGGGGGCAGGTAGGACTGCTAGGAGCATCCCTCTGGCTGGTAGGAAGGAGTGGTGGTGCCAGCCACGAGATGGAGGAAGCCCACCACGGAGATCCTTACTTTGATGAGCCGGGGTTGCTGCTGAGGGATCCCTTGAGACTCATGTTGCTTCGCAGGACTGGCAACTGCAGCAGAAGCAGAAGAGACAGGGTTAGTGAATAGGAAGCATGCTATCAGATGATTTATCCATGTGCATGCTGCTCTCTCCACCTCTGATCTGGAGTCTCCAAGCAGCAGCGTGGGCAGATGAGAGCAGTCAGGTAAGCGCGATGGGCTGCTCTCTGCCCTGTGGCTCAGACACCTCTCACAGCTCTGACCTGGGCTGAAGATGACACACCCCAGGATGCCTTTCCGAAACCTATTTCCACCTCTCCCCTCTTGCCCATCCCCTCCAGGCACACCCCGACTCTGAGGTATTTCAGCATGTCTTTTTTCTGGCAAAGCAGCCCTGCCTGCAGTTTTGCAAGGGCTGGTGTGGCCTTTGCCTTTATGGTCTGTCAGAGGCCATTAGCAAGCATATGGATCCCTGTGTTAGTATCCTGAGTCATTTTGCATGCCAATAGTGCCATTATCTTTTGTTATGTGTCAACTTTAAGCTCTACTCCAGCTGTTAAAGTATCTTTACCAGGCTATTGCCTGCACAGAGAAAAGTGAGATAATTGTGAATGCTGCTATACTGGCAGCAGAAGGATAGAGAAAAATTTGCTGTGATGGCTGAGTGCTTGGTGAGAGGCAGACAGGCTCAGTTCACAGATTTTTTTCCTCCACTTTCAGATTAGAATTATAAATAATGTGAGAGAAGATGTGAGAGATCCAGGCACTGGTCTGAGATCAGAACTGCAAAGGGAGGTGGAAAAAATAGAAGGGAAAACAAGGTATAATAAAACCTCAGGGGCTGCTTTATATTGGCATCCAAGATATTTACCTCTGCTCCAGTGCATGAGTTGGAGGAAAACCAAGACAAAGTCTTCAAGGTTTTTTTTATTCACTTTTGAAAAGTTCAGGGGGCACCTGCCTGTGGGCTGGGTACTTGGCGCCTCTTTTTTGCTTTGTCTGGGTCAGACCCTCATTGTAAGGTTGCTCACCTCATTATAAGGTTGTCAGAATTCAAAAGTATGGCTTTAAAAATACTCGTAATTGGCCTGAAGGAAGAAATTCATCAGTGCCTTCAGTGGGATTTCCTGCGAGGGGACCTCTGAATGTGCTTGGCATGTGCTGGGAGGCCACTGTGACAGCCATCCCTGGCAGGCAGTGGAGCTGCTTCGCAAAGGTTTTTCTTAACTGAGTTTAGGCTAAAGTGTGTGTAATCCCCAGGGAATACTTTGGAGTCATCCCTGGCACCTGGGATTTCCCCTCTGGAGGCTGACTATCTCTACTGCAGGGCTGCGTGTATTGTTGGGAGAGCTGCCCTAGATTCTTTATGCATCTGGTTTTATTCCTCCTGTTGGAAACCCTCATATCTGGTGTTTTGCTCTGTGTGTTTCACCCTGAGGTGAGGGCAGATACAGAGTTTTCTCACTGATCTTAACAGAACTGCATGTCTGTCAGCAGGATGGATTTTGTGGAGACCCAGCTCTCCAGGTGAAGCCCACGCCTTGTATGCAGGCTGCACGATTGCATCCCCACCACGCACGTGTACAGACCGGCTGTGTGGAAGGACCCTGGCGTGGGTTGGGCTCAGCTGCACACCTTTCAGCCTGCTTTGTGTCGCAGTAGTACTCCTCAGCATCGACACGCTGTTAGAAATTACTCTGAAGTACATTTTGTAGCTAGTATATGAAATTCTTCCTTTTTCGTCTGTCTTTGTGGTTGATACTAAAGTCCATGCGCACACACACACGCAGATATAAATTCATATACGCATTAGAATAGAAACTTGGTGTTCTGCCAACCCCTGAGTGTAATGAAACCCGTCCCTGTGCCCAAGCTTGGGTACCTGTGAATTTTTCCTCTGTTAATAGCTGTCTGCTGGTTTCCTTTTACAGTCCTCAAACTGTTCCTATCTCCCAGATCTCTGTGTGCATTAGCATAAGATACCTAGAAAAGGGAACGCGCTCTAATAAACCCAGCCCTGGTCTGTTTACTTTAGACCATCCAATCGCTTTAGTCCTGTGGCTGATGATGATAGCCGGGAATGTTTCTGCATATTAATGTCATATTTCTGGCTCCCTTTCACTCACTGCCCCAGGGCTGTGTCCTTAATGGACTGAAATTCGGGTTACTCCAGCAGGTGAGTGGCACCGAGTTTGGCCCATGTTGTTCAGATCTTGCTCCTGGGTTCCAGCTGTGAAACAACAGGAGGAACCAGGGATGCAGCCAAGGTCACTCTACTTTTTGTTTCTCCTTCATGAGCTCTGTCCAAAAGACAAACTCTGGGGGATCTGCTCCTTCTTTTAGAGAAACCCATCAGGTCAAACTCTATGTGGCTGCCAGAGGAGCAGACCCCCGTGGCAGTGGCAGAGCTTGCTGTTCAGCTTTGTGGGCCAGCCGTAAAATGAGCCAACTCTTTATATTATAGTAGTTCATAAGACAGTACAGATGGGATAAGCTGGGCTCCCTGGAGGAAGGCAGGATAAGCTAACATGCACCTCCGGTAGTGGAAATGCCACTGGACCCTGTGGGTGTCAGAATGACTTACCAACACGCTGCCTGAAGTGTGTGGTGGGAACACCCACCCCCCCACGAAACACCCGAAGGGGTGGGTGCTGCTTGCAGTCCCATTTATACCCTGACACTCTTAGTGTCTTCTGCCTGGCCAAGCAGAAGCTGTAATGCATTAGCACTGCTGACATTTCAGTGGGGGGCTGATTATAAATTGCTCCTTCTGACACATGTCGGATCGAGCAATCCCTGGTCTGTCTCGGCGTTTGTAACGCAGTAAAGCCCAGGGTCCCCCCTCCCTTTGCCCAGCACCGTTGGAAGATTGTTCTCCCTTCTAGGGTGCCCGCATCCGAAACAGGGCATGAAACTGGAAGCAATGCAAGCACCTGCCAAGTCAGCAGGTACTTATCCTGCTAGGCTCCCTTCTTTTTATTTATTCATGCTATTTTCATTATTTAACCTTTGCCTAGTTCTTACTGCTGCTTTAAGGGCCATGTCTGTGCTCAAACTTGTGTTAATTGAAAGGAGGGTGTGGTGTGATGCTGGCCAAGTTAAACCAGGACAGAGCCTCATGCCACAGCTCTTAATTCAGTTTAAATTGCCTGATATTAATTGAATCCTGACTGGCAGACTGGTGGGGGCACATTTCAGAGGGGTTGAGGATTTTATAATGATTTTGCTAAATCAAGTGACAACCAGACTTGAATAAGATGAAGAAAGGGCTGAGACTACTTCACCTCTAATTGTGGATGGAGCCAAAGATAAGACGTGAGAGATGAGATGGGGTTATGTCTGAGCAGCTGGCTTTCCTCAGGTTTTCCCCTTCCTGGGGGTGCATCCTTAAGAGCTCCAACAGTCTGCAAGCTCTGACACACACATTGTCTTCTCCTCACTGTCATTTCAGCTGTGGCTCATGCTTCCCTGGTTAGAGGGTTCCTGATCTCCCTCTTGCCACCCAGGCAGGTGGGCATCCATAGGAAAGGAAGCAAAAGGCAATTTAGCCATGCGATGTGTGGCTGTGCAGGAGTTGTCTTTGACTCAGCCTTATCAAATCCAGTTTCGAGACCATGCACCCACTCTTTTCGTGGTGCAGGGCAGTGTTTCTCTATGGATCACCAAAAAATCCAGCTAAACCTTGTGTGTGAGCACGGTGTTTAATGGGCCAGGGGCTCCAGCATCTAAGCCAGCCTCAAATTCTGGACGCAGGGACATAGAGCAGCACAGCACTGCACTTCTGCTGGGGGGACTTACAGGGGAAGCTAAAGCCTGGCACTGTGACCTGTCCCAGGCCAGGAGATCTCATGTGCTGTAACAGAGAGCCTTAGGGAGGCCAGCAGAAGTCAATGCTAAAGGACATCGAGGGGGGTGAAGTCGTATTGTACTTTAAAGCAAAGGAAATCTCACTCCCTGACTTTCCGGACAGTCTTATCCTTGGAAGTCAAATATCCTCCCGAAGACACACGGAGCCATGAGAGGAGCCTGGCATTGTTGTCTGTGCTACATTTCTGTACTTTTAGAGCAAATGGAAGCAGGCCATACATTGTTTTGCTTTCTTTGAGTCTCTTTGAAGAGGGAGCTGCAGCATTTCAAGGGTGGAGAAGCTCTATGGGAGGGGAAAGAATAATAGCTCTCTTCTTTGTAGGCTCATCACTGCTATTGTTGTACATTATTATTAGCAATACTTCTCCCTTGTCTGCTGTGGTCATACGTTTCTGTTTTTACAGCAAATGAAAAGGGATTTTGAAAACTTCTTGACTTTTGGTGAAGATTGGATAACTTGAAAATGTGAAATACTAGTAGGGTTTTTTTAGGGGTATTAGTATTATAATCACTATTAATAACAATAGCAGCATCTAGTGTTTTGAGTATTTTTCATCATGAGTCTAAGAGTGTCTTTAAGAGTGCGATCAAGTAGAGTGAGCTGGAGAAGGTTTGTTGGTATCGGAGGACATTAGAATATATGATTGTAGCAGCAGAGAAATGCTGGGCAAAATGCAAAAGCTTTTGCTGGGACAACTATAGAAAAATATGGCAACCTCCCCCCAAACCTTAAATGCTGACAAGCCACCTAGGAGTAATTTTTTTCCTAGCATGCTCTAACCCATTTCTAACAAACCTTGTATTTGTTTCCATCAGTCATCCCATTGAAATAAGTCCAGTGTGACAGGACTTCTGAAATGCCCACAAGCTAGTATTGAAACATGTTTTCCTACCTGGAGCCACGGTACTGATACTGATGGTTTAACTGATGTGTCACAAAAAGGGGTCAGATAAGGTTTGATGTCCATAGCCTAAAGTGTTTCTTGACCAGGTTGGGCTACTTAGAATGATGCCAACATGCAAAGTGGTCCCTTATGCCCCGTCAGGTCAACCCAAAAGTGGTGAGGGAGAATGGTTTGTTTCATTCTGCAGTGCTGTGAGGTGCTCAGGGATGTGGCGAGGGAAGTCTCTGCACCAACTCGATTATGGGGCTTGGCCACTGGTGAAATACATATGATGGAAACACTGCCCGGGGGTCCTGCCTGCAGCAGGTATAACAAGGCTCCTGCGGTCTGTGTGTGTAGCCTGTGCCAACTGGATGGGCCAGGCAGAAATGGTAGATTAGCAGAAGCCTCCTCAAGTAACATAAAGCGTCGGTTAGAAACATTAGCTGGCGACCACATGATGTTATCTTTTAGACTTCCCAGGACAACAAAGCGCCGTCTGTTAGGGTTGCTGAGTGTTTTCATAAGGGAATGTCACGCTGGCGAAAGCTGTTTGATGGACTGTCCTGCAAAACTAAGTCTGCTTGTACCCACCCAAGAGCAAAGGGAGCACAGGCATCGTGATGTGTGTCCTGCCCTGTCCATGCTCCAGACAGCCCCCCCAGCACCACAGAGTATCCTGCCCACTCCCACGAGCTGTCCTGCCCACTGTGATTGTGTTGAAGGACCTGGCAGATGGGCAGGGCTACAAAACAGCTTTGAGGTGTTGGTGGGACACTGGGATCTGTGTGCTCAGTGCTCTTCATGTGGCACCAAGGAATCTAAATTCACACAGTCTGGTTTACACCTCTAAAAGTGCTTGTGAGATAGACCCTGGGAGCCTGTGGCAGACCTGAGAACTTAACCTGTGTCTCTTGTGTCCTGGTCCAGCCTCCTAATGATGAAACCACCCTTCTGCTTTTAGTTGCTTTTCTGAGCCTGACAGTAAGGATTCCCTGACAGGGCTCACCAAAAGAAAGTCAGACTTGCTTGGTAGGGTCTCTGCCAAAAACCCGCACTCGTAAAGAAAATCATCTTTGTGTTAGTCAGAAAGCATCAGGGGAAACCCAAATCCAGAGCAAAGAGGCTGACAGCCAAACAAATAAACATGATAATGTTGTACATCTTTGGTCCCCCCTATGCAAAAAAGATATAGACAGGCTGGAGAGGGCCCAGAGGAGGGCTGCAAGGATGATCAGGGGATTGGGCAGCCTGCCCTCTGAGGAAAGGCTGAGGGAACTGGGTTTGTTTAGCCTCGAGCAAAGAGGGCTCTGGAGAGACCTTATCCCCATGTTCCAGTGTTCGAAGGGTGGCTACAAAGAAGATGGGGACTCCCTTTGTGCAAGGAGTCCCATGGAAATGATGAGGGGTAATGGGGTGCAAGTTACTCCTGGGGAGATTCTGATTCGGCACAAGAGGGAAATGTTTCACAGCGAGAACAATCAGCCACTGTAATAATCTCCCCAGGGAAGTGGTGGGTTCCCCAACACTGGACACTTTTAGGATTCAGACAGACACAGGGCTGGGCCAGCTTGTCTAGACTGGGCTTGTGCCAGAAAGGTTGGACCAGATTGTCCTTGAGGTCCCTTCCAGCCTGGGATTCTGTGATTCTAAAGTTGTTGTTGCTGCTGCTCCTTTGTAAAAGCAAGCAAGCAGGGATCTTGTCCCATCTTAAGACTGAAATTTCTAAGGCCTGACTTTACAAATCGGGCCTTGCAAAACATGGTGGTTCAGTAGGACCAAGTCAAAACTTCATGACAGTTTTAACATGTTGCTGGTGATTCCTGTTTTGGAAGGGGGAACACATCCAACCAATATTTCTCAGAGAAGACCAGAGAGTCTGGTGACCCTGGAGTCCCCATTCTTATCTGCATTGTTTGAGATGTCTTTCCAGTGCCCTAAGTTTTGGAAAGTAGTGAGTCCTGTTGTCCTTTCCTTCCCCTCTCCCACCCGTGGCACCCTTTCAAGTTATCTTTACAGTGACAGAGCCACTCGAGATCAGAGATCACTTGGGGAAGATGTTAGCCTCTATGGAAGAGGTGAACATGAATGTGAGTGTAGCTTGAGGGTGTGCATGGCGTGTAGCATGTCACACTCATTAGTGTCATAGGCGATGCGTACAACCTGCTAGGTATCTAGAAGAAACACTCCCTGCTCTGTACATGGGATTTTTCACATTGTGGAGATTCTCCAGAAGACGAGCACCTGGATAAATATAACCCAGCCCTATAGGTCAGCGCTGGCCTGAGCAGAGAAGAACCAAGAGTTCTTCAGCCTCCATGGGAGAAGTGGCAGCAGCTCTTTTAGACTGAGGCACCTCAGATCTACAGCCACCCCTCTGCCTGCTTTGATGCACCCCGATTGCCCCTTTTTGTTTGAGTCCCCTCTCCTTATGTGCTGTGCCCTTCCACGCTGTGCCCAAATACTGCAGAGGATCAGGAGGAGATTTATATCCATTGCTGAGGATCACACACAAGTAGCCTGTGCCTTGTTCACTCACTGCCTCAGCAACAATAATTTGTGCTTTAAAAGTATTTCCTGGGAAAATGTTTAGGCGGACTTCCCAGAGTCAAGAGGGAAACACCCACATGCTTGTCTGGCAGCTGGGCTTAGCAAGAGCAGTCCCTGGGAGACCACTTAGCCCTGCTAGGTTGCCCTAGAGATTTAGGGGCAGTGTATCTGCTGCTTTTAGTCCTGAACCCCCAGGAGGCTAAAATGGAGTCTTGGGAGTTAATGCTCAGAAACACAGACTGACACTGCAGTGCAAAAGTGCCAATATTTACAAAATCCTGATGCGAGAGTCACAAACTACCTAGGGGGAGCATGGGAAGTTACCTCCCGTGTCCCTGCACACACACACTTGTGTGTGGCTTTTTCCAGTCTATAGGTGATACACAAACAGACCTTAATTTAGGTCCAGGTTAGGAGTCCAGGCAGCAGCGCTGGAGGCTCTTGGTGCCCACAGAGGTCAGTGTGGGAGAGGAAGGCTTTGCAGGCTAGGTGAACCAAACTGGGAGCCTTTATATTCCTGCCAGAAGGTAAAACCTTCCTTCAAGAAACACAACCAAAAGCAAGTCTAGACAGTGCCTTGCTCTATAAATACCCAAGGAAAATGCACAAATAGGCACAATCTCCAAGATCTGGGGAAAAAACTGGAAGCTGACTCCACTACCCCTCTGAAAGATTTTTATTGTTTGCAGAGTCCCTGTGCTGAGTCACAGCTCCTGAATTTACACTTTTCCTCTCTGTTGGAGGAATCCCGCAGAAGCCAGGTGGAGGAAAAACACCAAGCAAGTTTGGGCTTGCTGTGTGTCTGTTGAGCATGCTTCTTGCCAGAGGTACCACGCTGAGCATTATCTATGCTTGGGCTGCAGTTCAGCAAGCTTGAGAACCAGGCCCCAAAACAGGGTGTCAAATATTAATACTTGTTTTTGGAAAGATAGAAGGAGACGAATGAGCACACCTTGTATAAAAGCTCATTAAATGGTTTAAACTAAAAGACCTCAATTCAAAACTTCCCAAATGGGAGAAAGTGTAATGTGAGTCACTCGCGCTCCCCAGGAATAAAACTCAACATGACGTGTTCCCTGTGCTTCCTGTGAAGAGTGTTGTGGGGAGTTTTTGTAGCTTTTTCCTCTTTCCTGTTTTTATTTGTGCCCACAGCTTCTGTGAGCAGAGCCTGTCCCCTGCCCCGTCACTGCCACCACCCAGCCCACCCAGCTCCTGGCAGATGGGAGCCATGGGGAGAAAGGAGCCGTGGGAGGCTGGTGCTGGTGTGGGACTGTCCAGGCAGGATGCGAGGGGAGGGCTGGAGGGGTCCAGCCATCGACCCGTGGGCAAAGTTTGCTGAAGAAATGCACTGGTACTTGTGATACTGAAGATTTCTCTGCCCTGCGTCCTTATTCAATCCCCAGCCCCCAAAATGATCCCTTTTCCTAGCCTGGTTGTTAGACTCTGGGAGCTGGCTCACCAGCAGCAAGGGGGTTATAGCTGTGAGTTTTAGAATGGGGGAAGGATTTGACACTGGGACTCTGTTGATGAAAGGGATCCTTCTTCTCTTCTCTGTGTAGAAAGCAGGAATTGGACATCAGGCCAGTAAAAATAGGGAGTGACTCTGCATGTGTGTGTCATATTCCAGAGCAGGATGGCTAACAGCCCAAGGCCCTGCCCTGTTCTGCTCTGGCCCAGCCTGACAGAGGGCATTGAATCACCTCCATGCTCAGGCAAAACACCAAGCCCCTGTGCCTAACTGGCAGTGTGCTTGTGTCTCCTGGCTGCAAGCACCGACTCCCAGAGCTGTTCCTCACGTGCACCTCACTGTATAGTGAGAATATCTCTTGTTTCTCTTATGGCGTTTCCAGGCTTGAAGGTGTTTGTGGAACAGCTGTGAGACTCGGCAAAAGGCTGGCGCCAGTGGGGCAGGATGGGCTGGAAGCCGCAGATGGAGAGGGGGTCCCAGGGTCCCTGCTGAGTCCCTGCTCCTTCACGCAGCGGTGTTAAGGTTCTGATTGAGGGCACAGCAAAGTGTTCTTCCTTATGGTGGGACTTCAAGACCAAAAAAAAAAAGAGGCTGATTTGCTCAAGGCTGTCATATCCATGCTTAAAGGTGGTAGTGTGTTTATGTGAAGCACCTGTAGCAAAACTGCTTCTTCCAGAAGCTTTTGAAGCTCTCTGGTGCAACCATCAGCTGCCACATCTACACTAATAATACCTATGTGGTCTTTGTAGTCCCCAGTGGGTATCAGTCATTTATTGCCAGCTGTGGCCATATAGGTAGATAAGAGATGGGCCTTTGCTGTCATGTCTGCTTTGAGCTAATCACTTAGGTTTATTATTTGTTCATTAAATGATTGCTTTAATGTGCAAGTACACTGTGATGCCACCTCATATTAATACTGTGCAATCCTTACAAGCTAGCCACAGTAATCCTAGTTTATTCTTACTTTTACAGGAGACCTGTAAATCCTAACAGATAAATTTGGTAGGCCAATTCATTTTCCACATCTCAGCAAAGGCCTTAGCCCCAGGAGGACTGTGATACTTAAACCGGAATGTCACTTGCCTGGCTAGTGCCAGTCCAAAGGGGGCTGAAATGCTTCAAGGAGAGATGACTGGGTGGTAGGGTTGGTCCCTCGTCAACCCTCAGGATAGGCAGAAGGAGTTTTGTTTGTAAATGAAGTCCTCCACGCTGACTGGCTCATGAGGTGTTGAGATCAATGAGACGTTTCCACTACCTCCTCCTAAAGGAAGGGCATTTCTGGTCACTCCCTGAAATGCTGATTCACTTGCCTGGCAGAAATTCAGGCATGCAGCAGGACAGTCGGTGTGTCAAGAGCTTTTTCTCCATCAGAGAAAAGCTTGTTATTAGGCTGAGAGCCACTTTGGGGGCCATGTTTAGCTTCAGCTTGTCTCCAGCATGGTCATATTGAAATCTCTGGGGTTGCAGCAAGATGTAGAACATGACTGGTAAATCTGAACCAAGGAATACTTTTCTCCCTGTGTAGGAAGGTCACACCATCATATCTTTCCCCAAAGAAAGGGAGAGGGGTGCAGCTTGTCTCCCTCTGCCTATACCAGTGAGTAGCTATTTCACTCTGCTCCTTACTCTCTTTCCAGTTGTCTGCTTACAGCAGCTGGGGCTTGGGGAAGCTAATGCATCAATAATTTTAATTTCCTGCTGTAAAACTTGCCCTGGGGTTTTTGCTGGGAGGGTGGGGCAGAAGATTTGAGGGAGAAGATTAATTTCTTCAAAATCACATTTGATGTTTAAGGCTTTTCTAGCCTTCTTTAGGCTAATCACGACAACATTCGTTGCCATCTCTTCCCACCCCATTTTGTGCTTCCTACTCATATCCTGTCTGTGTATTTTTGGCCACTTGCTAACAATTCAATTGAGCTCAAACTTGGCACACTGGAGCTCGGCTCTGAGTGTCACTGCAGGAAAACAAGCTGACATCAGTTTAACCAGCTCAATGACCTGGTGGCAGCCACGCTCTCAGAGACATGGCAGGGTCCAGGTCAGCTTTTGGTGTGGCAGGGATGGGGTTGTTTCTTGCGGGGTATATTCAACCCCTCAGAATGCACGTGGGGCTCTGATCAGATATCTTTCCTTTGGTGCAGGTGACAGCCACATCTCCCAAGCACTGTGAGCTTGTTCAGGGGCTGCTGCTGGTTTCTTCAGCGCTCTCATCCCGGGTTGCCCTGAGATGCGAGCTCGTGTGGTGGGAGCTGGAGCAGGAGCACAGGCAGCCAGAACTGGGCCCAGCCCATGTACTAGAAATAAATGTCCATGCTGGCAGACCAGAGCTCGCCCGTGGGGAGACTTTGCTGATGTACCACTGGGCTCCTGTCTCAGGGCACTGGCAGTGGCTGTGGATGCAGCTTGGCTCAACAAGGGTATATCATCTACCTGGCTCAGGGGAGCGGGCTGTGCTCCTCAGGGTGGGAATAAGCAAAAAATGTCCATGCAGCAGCACCTGGGCATTTTTCAGTAGTAGTCTAATCTAGTTTTTTATTTATGTTGTTGGTATTTTCATATATATGTCATGGTAGATAAAATTCTATATGGAAAATTGTGATTTTTCGCTTCCCAGTCATCTCTGAAAGGCAGAAATGGGAGCTCGTCAAAATGAGCTTTTGCTGTCAGTCATTTATTTGTTTGACCTGCAATATGCTGAGATTTTTGGATTCCCAAGGAGAGCCCCCATGGGAACCGTAATGTTCACTGCTGATCCAAAATATGTTCTGCTGTAAAATATTTACCTAAACTTCCATGCCCAGCTGAGTGAGGATAGCCCTGTTCTGTCTTTGGATTCAGAAGACAAGATGCACAAGCACAGAAAACAATGAGGGGAAGAGTACCAGGTGTTATTCTCAAAAACCCTACACAGGTGTCCTTTCTTAAGACAAACTTCTCATCGGAGATGAGATTTCAGCTCACTGGTCTGACAGAGGTCTCCTCCGTCTCCTTCGGCATGTCCTTTAGACTCTGCAGGGCTCTGCTCCCATCAGGGAAAGGGCACTAGAAAAATTTATGACCTCACAAAGAGGAATACAAGGACGGGTACAAGGGGGTGAACTACTGTGGCAATGCAGGTGCTGAAGCAGGACGGAGCAGCGGAGTGGCTGTCGGGGCAGCGCTGCAGCCAGTGCCTGGCATTCCCCCGGGGAGGGACAGCAGTGCAGCTGATCCCAATGGGCTCATTCATTGCCTGCTTGCTTTCATCTCTTTTTGAGCAACCCATCTTGCTGTCCTGTGTGTGGCTCTGGACTGAGCTGTAGCATTTGGAGCCTTCTGTCAGCAAAGTCTAGTAGAGAGATTCCTTGTATTAACCCTTGGGGATGCTGTTAGATCTTACTCTTTAGCAATCTTATTCTGGGAGTTCCTCTCTTCTGCTTTTAAACTCCTGCTTGATTTTCACTCTGAAACCTGGGCTAAAGATGAGCGAAAGGTCCTGATTCTCTCCTAGCAGCTTGCACCATACCATGACAAGTTCCAGTCTTGGTTCTAGGAGCAGATTCAGCATTTCCCACCCTCCTGCTGTCCGTGGCCACCACCTCGTCCCCAGCAGCTGTGTGCGGTAGCACTCCAACCCAGAGCAGGAACCGATAGAGCTTGAACCCCATTCCTCTGACACGCGCATTTTTTTTTAAACTCGCTGGTTTATCTTCCAGCCGGATCAGCTCCAGAATCAGACACAGCCCAGCCCCACAAGCCCTTGTGCTGGCACAACGAAGGAGCATCACAGGAGTGCGAGCAGCCGGAATGGCTCAAGCTGGCATGGCTGCCAACTGTGGAGCCTCCCCCTGCATGCGTGCATGGAAACCCTGGGCTTTTACAGGGTCATCCTCTGTCATCTGGGTTGATTTCTGATGTTCAGGCTTTCAGCACAGCTACTAAGCTCTGTGGAGGAGGCCAGCAGGAGGGGGTTTTACAGCATGAACATCCAGTTACACAGTAACCAGAACAGTCCCATGAGAGATCCTTCCAAAAAAAAAAAAAAAAAAAAGAACATACCTTCCCTTTGCCCTTTGTTTCACTTAGAATAGAAGGATGTGTGAGGCTGGGTTTATCAGAAGGATTTAAATGGCAGTTTCTAATCTTACAGTGCAGAAATGTTTTAACAATCTTGCTGCAAAAAAATTAATCTTCTGCAAGGGCAAGGAGGAAAAAGCACAACTGGTCCCTGCATCAGAGGCCTGGGCTGAGAGTCTGCGAGGGCAGTCTGCGGGCTAGTCTAGGAGAAACCAGGAGTGATTACAGGGCTGGGAAGGGAAGAGTCTCCTGCAGTGTCTTGAAGAGGTAAGGTTTCACTAACCACTTCTGCATGCCCACAGGGGCTTGGCACAGGGATTGCCAGTCTCAAGAAGCTAAAGCTCTGCAGGGAGACATGAAGGAGATGCTTTCTGCTGTGGGAACCTCAGCACTGTGGAGCAGGTTGTCCAGAGAGATTGTGCCGTCTCCATTCTTGGAAATTTTCAAGAACAGACTGACTAAAGCCCTGTGCAACCTGTACTGATTTCAGAGCTGACCCTGCTTTGGGTTGGACTAGAGACCTCCTGAGGTCCCTTCTGGCCTGAGTGACCCTGTGATCCTCCAAGAGGAGAAGGGGAAGGAGCAAGAAAGCCCTTCTATGCCGGGTGGGCAAGCTGTGTTTGCAAGAGTTGGGGCCGTTGGAGGATGGCACACAGTCGTGCCAACACAGGCCATGTGGATTCTCCTGAAGCCAAAGGAGGAGGCAGGGGTGGTGTTTACCACAATCTGTAGTTTAAAACCAGTGAGTTCTCCTCACTGGACTGACTATCTTTAGGGTATGCTGATCGTTAAATGAGCCACAGGTTTATGGGTCACCTCTGGAGCAAGGAAAGATTTGCAGGAGCAGGGTGGTGTCTAAACATGCACATTGAAGGACCTGGCACATTCCGGGAAGGTAATTTTGAGGGAAGGGTCAGGTGGCCCCAAGAGCACACATGGTTTTGAGAGGGACAGAGAGCCTCTGACTGAATGGAGAAACCAAAGTCATTTATCCTCCACCTCAGCAAATACTAGCTTTCCTGACAGCAGAGATGCAATCCTGGCAGTCAGCCCTCCTGTGCAGTTCTCCCTCAACTGTAGGCAAATATATGTAGATGTCATTTTTAGCCCTTTCAATAACAGCCCTCCTGCCCAGAGCTGTCTGCGAGAGAATGTTGCCAACCTTCCATGAAGATGCTCTTTCAGGATCTGCAGCCCTGGTGCATCTCAGCTGGTGGGACACACTTGGGCTATAACAAAATGCTATTCCTGGTGTTCCCCAGCCAGGTCGTCCTCAGTCCTGCCCTGTGGGACCAAATGGTGGCAAGAGATCAGTGTGGACCTGCTGTTAAGCTGGATGTCAGGAGCTAACCGAGTCCTCTTTTAGCGTGAGTTGTCGGGGGACAGGATTCTGGGACAGGAGGACCTGAGTGCCAGTGACGTGAGCGGAGCATGGCCTCTGCAAGCAGCACCTTGGCATCTGCGTGCACTTGTCTTGGCAAGGACCGAGCATGTTGGAGTCAGCGTCACACACTGTGCTCTAGGGAAAATACCAGGGACTGCCGAGGGTGGAGACAGCCCAGACCTCTCCCATAGTCTTCTCCGCTGCTTTAGATCCTTCTTCTAACCTTTGACCGTTTGCTCACAAGGTCTTGGCAGGCTGGGAGCAGAGAGCAGGAGTGTCTCTGAGCTTGTGCCAGGTGTGGAGCAGATGTTCTGGGGACCTGTCTGGTTTGGTTTGCATGTGACTGTGACAGGCAGGCTTTGACCTCTCAGCTTCTTTCTTCCAGCCACCCTCAGTCCTCACTTCCGAGATTAAACCTGCACATTCCTTTCCACTGAACAGTCGCTGGGGCAGGAGCTCTTCTCCTCCCTTCTATCCTCCCTTTTGGCTCAGAGGAGCCAGAGACAACTGCCTGGACACGAGGTAGTCCATCACCTCTCCCATCACCCATGCTCAGTTCCTGCTCCGGTGGCGGCTTGAGAGCACACACAGCTGTAGCACACACAGATACCCAGAAAAGAGGACAAGAACAGTACAGGCACCCAGGAAGCCTCTCTGCAAAGTTTCCCAGCCTCCAGCAGTGGGATTTAAGAGCTCTTGGTACCCCTTTTCATCCCTGAATTTGTCCAACTGCATTTGGCCAATCTGTGTAAACTTTTGACATCCTCAATGGCCTGTGGCAAGATGCTCCGCAGCTCGGCTCCGCATGGTGTGCTCAGCCATCTCCTTTTGTTCATGCCGCACTTGCCAGCTGCTGGTTTCTGGGGTGCCCCCAGCTCTGTTATCAGTAAACAACTGTTCCCTTCTTCATTGTCTCCATGCCACGGGCAGTATCACAGAACTCCAGGAGAGCAGCACCTCAGCTGTCTCTCTTCCAAGCTGAAGAGTATTGGAAGTTTTGTAACTTCAGTCACATACACAGAAGTTCTTCCTTATTTTTAATCTCGGAGCAGACGCAGCAGCACAGAGGAGCAGTGGGAAAAGGGTGCTTCCATGTCAAGAGGATTGCTCAGGCAGCTGATAGCCCAGCCACACCTAGGGTGTTACCTGCTCATACTGGCAAAGACCAGCAATGAGCACAGCTCTGGTACATTTCCTCGCAATTTATCCTGTTGAACCTGCTCCTGCCTAGTTTAGTGCAGCAGCTCATCTGACTGAGCTGCAGCTTTTCTGGCATTTTTTTTTTTTGCTTGTTTTTTTTCAAGCAGTAGTAACTCACAGCAACAAACCTGCCAGTCCTACGGAGCTACAGTTAACTCTGAGAACCTTTCATATCACATTTACTCTCCTGCCCTGCCCCTCCTGTTGCAGAAAATGTAGGGAAAAAATCCAACCCAACATTTTCCCCATGTTATTCACATCCAGCCTACTCTGGCTTCATTTGAGTGCCTGGTTGCAGTGAGCCTGGATGCTGGACTGGACCTTCCCTTCTCCAGCTTGGGTTCTCTGCTATTGAAACTCTGCAGGGCCAGCTGGAGAATGCTGACTTACACCATTTGGGAATCAGCCCTTTGACTTCAGTGGGGCAAACTGCTGTTTCCATAGCTCAGATGTACTAGTCTCCTCCTGCAATTTAGAAGGTTTGTGTTCTCAGGTGTTGGAAAAACAGAGGTGAATCAGCAATGCACCTGGCCTGCATGGTTGGGTACCAAGCCCAGCTGGAGATCATCTAGAGATGGTGGGTGCAGGTGCCTGGTGGTACAAGACTCCCTTCCCTGCCAGCCCAAGCGACCTGACTCTTCTCGCGTGGATCTGAGCATGGATCAAGCCTGTTGAAGTCTATCTAATCCCCAATCAGAGGATTTTCTTGGGTGCAGTCAGGGACACACTCTCCATCACAGAAGTCCTGCCTGTGTCAGATATTGAGGGATGGAGCCTCAGCAAGGGACAATTTGCAAAACTCTTTTGAGGTCAGTGTACATCGACTGAGGAGCCATCCCTACTACCTAACCTTACACCCAGCAAGCAACTTCCACACCTGCACAGGCTACCTGGATTCCTCTTCCTTCTTCAAGGAGTTTTGAAAGTCTCATATCTCACCCTAGAAGCAATGCCACGAGCATCAGGTGCTGAAAACAAGACAAACTGCCTTGCTGTGTGAAAGTCAGTGTTACAGATTAACCTGGGGGAATGGCCAGAGACAAGTCCATTCACTTCTTCCCCAGAGGAAAGCATGAATATCTTTCTAGGGAACAGAGGTTTTAATTAGTGCTCCCTTCTGCATAAAGCCTGGCTCTCCTACTCTGTCTCCTCAGATGAGCACAGCTATAATTAAGAGGCAGCAGTGTCAGGAATGAGAGCAGGCTCCAGCCTGTGATTTATTAAGGGATGTCGTGGGTGCAATTACCTTTCTCTCTTCTCCTCTCCCCAGTGTTTTTATAAAGGGAATTTACTGATGAAAGGATTGTCTCGGGCTCAGGCAAATGGTCGCCTCTGTGTTTATCTACAGCACAGACAGAGCAAAGGCAGTCACTGCTTTTTCCTCCATACAGTTACCACTGAAAGCCTCAAACCTGACTTGGAGGATTTTGTGTCCACAAGTTGCAGTTCTGGCCTAAGCCCTAACCCTCTGTGACCATCTGTGAGCAACATGGTGACCAAGGGCAGCACCCACCAGCACCCTCCTCTTTGCCAACAGTGGTGGGAGGAGGAGTGACCCCAAAGGAGTCCTGTTGGTGGGAACGAGTGAGCAGCAGACTGGGATGAGCCACTTGGATTGTTCACAGTAATGGGGTGGGTCAGGGTTTGGGTTTTGCTTTGTATTTGCCGGTGAAAGAATCTGGGGAAGCCCACAGCTTTGTGCAGAAGTTCTAGTTTTCCTGGCAGCCAACACCTCTAATGCACGAAGAGTTTAGAACTATCTCACTCCCAGATCGTTCCCACTTCTGGTCATCTTCAGGGAGGGGAAGGTTACATGTAAACAGTCTGGGGGAGGGTGATGTTGACCCGGACTGTGCCTGTTTGCTTGATCTTAATTGCCATCCTGCCAGCAGCAGTATTTCACTTTCTGAATTACTCAGCGATGGTGAGCATTACTGTTGGGTGGCTGAACTTTGCTTTATTGCTATTCAGATAGACTGCACTTTACCTTTGTAGGATATAAATCTGGACAGGTTGAGACTGATAAGACAGAGGTAAAAAAAAAAAAAAAAAAAAAGGAAGTAGGAAGAACAAAATTCAAACAAGTTCAAATTATGAAAAGCTTTTTGGGGCCAGGACTTGACTGGAAATCAAAAAAAGGAAAGCATTTGCTGGCCCTTTCCAAAGTGGTGTTGAAAGACCTCAGCCCACCAAATGTGGAGTGTTACTACTCCACCAGCCATTGCAAGAGCTGCCTTCACCTTGGGCAAGGCTGCATTGGAGGCCTGTGAGCCATGAGGGCTCATTCCTGCCACACCTGCCCATCGCAACAGCCAGAGCTGTTGCAAAATCCTGTCCACTGCCCCTTCCTGCCCTGGCAGTGCTCAGCTCCTCCATCCCAGCTGAAATGCCAGAGAGAAGCCGTGGCAGTAGCAGTGGGAAAGGAGAGGTAAATGGGTGGCCTAATGCCTCAGCAGGTGAAGACCCAGCCATGGTCTGGATGTGGGAATGTGCCCCTGGCACCTGAGATGTGGTTTTCTGGCACATAAGACAGGGTAAAGAAAACCTTAGAGGGAGATGCTTGTGAGGAGGGTTGATTTGTGACCCTCCTCTCTAGGCAGTGATGGATGAAAGGGCATGTAGCATCCCAAGCGGGCCCTAGCTGCCGCGCCAGCCGGGGCTGCACCTTGTCCCCTGATCTGACATGGAGCAGCCCAGCCTCTGCCCTCACTCAGCCTCTTGCCTTGTGCAGATGTGAGGGTCCCCCTGATTCAACCATGTCTGCAGGAACAGTCATCTCCAGGCTTCTCTTGGCGCGTCAGACCAAATCAGGGCCAAAGCAGCTTGTCTGGCCACTTCAGTCACTGTTTGGGGCAGGCAGAGCCTGTGACTCCCCACCTTTTGGCTTCCTTTTCCCATGGGTTGGGAAGCTTTTGGTCTTTTCCCTCAGCTGAGCCTCAGAGGCAGTGAACACGTTGCAGTAACGCCCTTGGGAACATTTGGGGAATGGGAATAAGGGCTGGGCTCTCCAGTGCAGGTGTATAGGGAGGATCTTCAAACCTGTCCAGTGCTCAGCTACACACCCTTCCCTCCCTTCTGAATTGCAATCCCTCCTGATTTAAAATACCAGGGAATAGAAATACCAGGGCTTTTTTCGTTACCCCCCCCAGCATCATGCATCACAAGTTTGCAGGAGGCACCATCCCCAGCCCAGGAGAAAGGAAGCCTCCCGCTGCTGTGGGGAAGGATGAGCTCTCGCCTTGCGTGCAGAGGTGGCCTTGTTCATGTGGGAGCAGCACGATGACACCAATGCGTGGCATCTGCTCTCCCTGGGATCCCCTTCAACTCCCTCTTGACAGGGATTTGATGTAGGGAAACTAAATATTTTAGGGATAGGTGACTGCATACTTTTTCCCTGAGATTACCATTTCAAACCTGTTGCATAGGAGCCAGAGTTGCTATTCACAGCCTCTCTGCTACATGAAAATCTTCACTGCTCCTCTCTGCTGTAACCCTGACAGGTAGAAAGCTGTGTGGTCTTGTGGGCAGGTGGAGATCCGGGAGCCAAACTGTGACCCCAGGCCTCCTTGGATCTCATCTGTATCACTCAGGTGTTGTACAGTGCTATTTCTGATGGTGCAAGGACTCTCCTACACCAGTCAGATGAGCAGGGAGGGTTTCTGAAGGTACCACCCTTCCCCTCCCTTCGAGTGGGAGGCTTGAATATCTCCTGGGCAGGCAGGTGAGTATTTTTCTGGGCATCTGGTGAACCTTGGCCAAAGCAGGGTGGTTCAGGAGGCTGTGCTTGCAGAGTCATGTGCTGCTAGGTCTGCCTGGTGCTGTGTGCGTGCTACTGTTCTAGGAGGACACCCTGCTGCTCATAAAGCTTTACCACAGTGCAGGAAACCATCTCTGTCACTCTGGGAAGTGTGTGGACTCCCCCTGGAATTTCTACTTGGGGGACACTAAGGAGGACTTGTAAGGCTTTGAGTAGCTTTGGAGGGTGATTATTTTATTGCCGATCACATCAAATTCATAGGCTAAAGGCCGTGCACTAACATTTGCCTTGGAGTTAAGAGCAGTACTGCTGACTGCTGTTACATAAAGTAGACGTGAGGCCAGACTTCAGCCCCACACAAGGAGAAAACTGCTGAGTCTTCATCAAAACCACAAACTGCCCTGACCTAGCACTTTGAGGGAGATCATGGCATGGGAGAGAGGAAGCGAGCAGAGAGTGTGATGGAGATACAGCTCCAAAGCAGCACCCTGGCATCCAGCCCTCTGGGAATAATATTACAAGGCTCCCCCACCACTCAGGCTTTGTACCCAGACTTATTTTATATGGATGTTTCTCAAGCCCACACAAGCCAATGCATATATTCTTCCTACATCACTCCTTTCTTTGTCTACCACAAGGACTGAAACCTCTTGAGTCGTTTAGCACATTAGGGTCTCATCTGAACCTCTTTCACTTCCAGCCTGAATTATCTCATGACTCTATGAAAACCACTCTGTTTTCCAGCACATTCAGCGCCATCTCATTGAGGGTCAGATGCTAACAAACATCTGGCAGATCTGGTCCCGAGGCTGTCCTCCAGCAGGGTCTCGTCCCCTGCACGTACAGCCCGGTGACTCTGCTGGCCTGGGATCCTCCTGTGTGACCCCTCACTGGCTCTTCGTGCCCTTGGCTGAGGCTGGGCAGGCAGCCACAGCAGGACAGACCGACGAAATGGTGGCTGCTGTTAATGTTACCGCAGACAGCGTCTTCTCTGCGATGCACCTGCGTGCACGCAAACGAGCTGCCATCCGACTTGGCAAGATAGTCCGTACAGACCAGATGCTGCATCCATGGGAGCTGGGCAGACAGATCCCCAGAAGCAACGATCTGTAGGACCTATTTCACCAGGCTCAGGGCTGGGTTTTGTCACTCTAACTGATGGGGAGTTGTCTACAGTCAGCAAAGGTGGGCACTGATGCAGAGTCTGTCTGCCTCTGTGATACAGAGCCTGTGGCCCAGAGAACATTTCCTCCTCGTGTTGTGCAGCAGCCAGACTGCTTGCCTCTGTCTTGGTGGCTTTACCCACCCTCACGTTGGGTGGTGACGGAAGGCTTGTCTTGGCACACTGCTTTATCACCCCAAGCAAACGGGTGTGCGTCCAAGCATGTGCACATGCAGCAGCCACACTTCAGTTTTCAGAGCTGTTCCCTTCCCTGGGACTTCACCAACATCCAGTTCAATGATGCCAGCACTCAACTATTTTCTCAGGTGCCTGAAAACACCCCCAGTCCGTCTGAGCTCTGTGATTATATGAGAAACCCACCCTGCCCTGCAAAATACAGCAGAGCAGATCCTGCACTGGATTGCCTACAGGTGCCAGCTCATGCTGGAGCACTGGGATCCAGCCGAAAGAGCACCAAGTCCTCAGCCAGCCAGCCTGGCTTCCTAACGCTTTGGCAGTGGAAACCAGCAGCGGGTACAACCCAGGCCAGACCACAGCAGGGATCAAACTGTTCGTATTGTCCCAAACACAAATTTAAGCCTTGGTCTTAAACAGGGCAAAGCAATGACCTTTGCCGCTCACAGACATGTTCCCACAGTGGATCGCAAGTCCCGCTTCACAGTCCTGTTTTAAAGGGCTCTCTGGTCCAATACAGCTGCCTGCCCTTTCTGTGTGCGAAGGACTAATTTTTCTCCCTGACCAACTGGAAACTCAGTCACTCAACTAAACAGAGCCAGGAATGCACTACTGCGTGTGGCAGCCGCGGGTGAAACTCTGTGTGAGTCTCTGCTTCAGCCAGCCAGGCTGTTGTGTGTCAGCGCGAGGCTGAGCCTGTTGCTGTCATTTCTCTAACTCGGAAAAAGTCCTTTTCAGCGGCAGATCCCACCAAAGCAGCCCAGCGCTGGACCTCTCAGGTGAGCAACTGCCAACAGCTCTGATCCCTGTTACAGCATTTGATCCGAGCAGAGTTTCAGAGCAGCCCAACAATGCAAGTGTTACTCCCCATTGCCCTAATTACAGCAGGGCAATCACCATGTTTTACTACTGTGTTGCCTCACAATTATTTCCAGTATTTAAAAATAACGTCAGTCAAATCATTTGTCCCTGAGCCTTGTCCTTGGTGGAGTTTGCACTGCATTTTCCAGGCAAATAAGTGAAAGGGGACAGGAGAGCTGCGCTCCAACGCGTTAATGCAGATGAAAGCTCACCGTGAGCCAGAGCTGTTACACCAGGGAACGGGGCAGCTCCGAGTGAGCCTCCCCTCCGTTTTGAAATAGGGTGAGGAATCTGGCCAAGGTCACAGGCAGGGAGAGCTCACCCACCGAGAGCTGCAGCTCGCCGAGGTGCCCAGTGGGGAACAGCAAAAATTCTCTCTGCGTGCATCCTGAACGGAGGAAACTCCGAGGTTTGCAAACAAACAGCTGCTCAAAAGTACTGTCTCCAGACTTCAATTAGGAACAACAAAAAAAAACCCGTTCTGTGCCAGACAGACATTTTGCTGCCAAGAAAGTGCCACCTACTGGATCCGGCCCGGCGGGGAAATGCCAGGATGGGAAACAAACCCCAAAAACATAATGCTGGAAAAATTACTCTTTTTCACCCTTTAAAAAAAAAAATACACAAAACTATGCACCGATAGTTATCCCAGCCACAGCTCCCTCTCCAGTCCTATTCCCTCTGCAGCTGAATCAACCAGACTTCTGAAGCAGACAAACGTTGTGGGGTAAATGTGAAGTTTTAGGGTTTGCGAGGAGGGACTTACCGGTGCTGAGAAGCCGCTCTTGTCTCCCGCAGTTCCCTCGGCTCCCGTGCGTCCTCTCCCAGCGAGCCGTGCCCTCCTAGTTAAATCCTGCTGCCATTCTCCGGCAGCCAAGCTCCCTCTGCCTCCCTGCACGACACTTTGCCTGTGAGCCTAGTGCCCCAGCCCAAACGATGGAGGAGCAAGTGAAGCAGAGCCCACCTGGCACCCCAGCCTGGGGGTCCCCGTGCCGCTGACTTCCCTCTGCCCTTTCGTCTCGGTGCCGCTTGCCCCGGTTGTCTGAAAGCAGGTGACAGAGGTTTCTTGGCAGAGGAGAGAGGAGGGGAGGGATGTGGAGGCAGCGAGAGGTGGAGCTGGGACCCGGCGCAACAGGTTACTGTATAACTAGGAGCTGGTGGCCCCGGCGAGCAGGCTGCATCCCCACAATGTGCCGGGGGCAACTGGGGCCTTTGCCCACTCCTGGTGCAAGGGGACTGAAAGCCGAGCTGAGGTGCTACCCAGCAGGGACGTGTTAAACTTCAGGTTTCCTTTGCCTGAGATTATTTTGTACCCAAAGGGGAGGTTGAAGGCGGCGAGGGGTGGCAAAGGAGTGCTTGGAGCTGGGTTTTCCATCACCGGTGAGGGAGGGGGATGCGCTGCCAGGCCTCCTTGTGGGGGGAACAAGGCATCTTTTGTGCAGCCTGGTGCTCTCCACAGCTCTGCACTGGCTCACGAGTTGTTTTCCTCCAGCTTTGCTCCTGCCTGCCCTGATGGCTGCAGTGAGGAAAGGTGTAGTGAGATGGAGGGAGACAGTAAAATGCTCTCTCTCTCTCCAGGTCCCCAGAGCAGTTGGGGGGGAGGAGCAGAGCCCCCTTCGGGGCACCCCACACCGTGGCACTGTGCTCCTTAGGGTTACAAAGCCATAAAGCCCCTCGTCTTGCCCCAGCTTGACCATGAGCTGGCGGGAGGTAGTGAGGCCTGGCCATGCCACACGTCTCGGCCCCACGCTTCAGCCCCTGGCACTGGGCACAGGTAAAACATAGCTTTGGCAGAGCTGTGCTGGGGTTAGAGCAGGGAGAGGGGAGTGATTGCTAAACTCACCTCTGGAAGGAACCAAAGTGAAGCAATTGCCGTGGCACAGGAGGGGAGTAAAGGGCTCACTGGCCTTGGGGATCAGGCAAAAATGTTTTGGCATCACCAAGCAAGGCTTGCTCCTCGGCAGGAGATGCTCCTTGTCAGCTCTGCCTGGGCAACCACCATATGCAGGACCCTTTTGTTATTCACACATGTGTGCCCATGCGTCTGCGTGCCAGAGAGAAACTGTTCATGACCCTGTTGGCCATCGCAGGGAGCATTCCTCTGCCGCTGCAGTACTCTGTGTGCCCTCCCCTGTGGATGTCCAAGCTCTGTTACTGGTGTAGTCAGGAGTGGGATCACCATTCCCTCTTCACCAGGGCCCAAGGTGGGACACAGAGAAAGCAAGAGCCACTTCTTGCTGGAGTAGCAAAGGTGGGACTTGAGCTTCAGCCCTTGCATTGTGGCCAGTGTCATTCCTGTGTTCTCTGGGAAGGATTTCTTTAGAAGCTCTAGTTTCATCATATAATCTCTTGTTGCTCCTCTCTTGCTCTTAAAAAGTCAGAAGGAAATTTTAAAAGATGGCAAGGCCGCTCCTGAGTTTCTCTTGCCAGACTGTAGAGGGGATGTTTGGGTTGTGCTTGGGGTCTGCCATGTTGCCGGCTCAGCCCTGCAGACCATTTTGGGGGCCTGGAGAGACCCTGACCTCTGAGAAATGGTCCCTTATGTGGGCAGACTTATTACTTTCAAGGAACGCCTTGTTTCATTTGTCTCGAGATTTAACATTTTTTAAAATGATGGGATCAGCTCATGAGCTGATCATTAAGCTGGAAAATACCAGCTGAATGCATGGGTCTTACAGATGTGTCCATGGCAGTGTGTGATCCATCTGGTTAGCCAGTCCTCTCCAAAAAGTGGGGGTTTTGAGAGCATTTAATTAAAGTTCACGTGCATCACAGGCCTGCTCACCATCCCCAGGATGTATGTTGAACCCATGGCATGTACATGCTAGAGAGACCCCTTGTCACCAGCCCCGGGGAAGAAATAGCTGCAACTCTGACATTAGAGAAAGAAATAAGAAAACTGTTCCCTCATGGGACACAGGTCTGGAGGGAGCCTGGCTTCCTTAACTCAGTGCTTGTCAAGTTCCCTGCTGCCATGGTTTTCTTTGGTGCCTGCTGCGCTATGGGGGCTAGTGCTCAGCTCGCTGCCTGGCCTGCGTCCAGCAGCCGCCGCCCGGGGTGAGTTATTGTGGGAGGAATGCCACCGGGTGAGCTGGATGGGCAGGGGGAGAGCCAGTTCTCTGCATGACAGTTACAATTTTGGCAGCTCGGTTTTGACAGGAGGACAACCTCTTCCGCTGTGGGAGAATGTGAACTGATACTCGGTGTGACGCACCCGCCGAGTGCCCTGTCATCGTCCTCACTGTGATGTCGGTGAGATCCCCGGGGATCTCAGTACAGGATGCGTATGAAAACATGGCCAGCCCTAGGAGAAGCAACATTTAGAGAATGCCAGCCACGCCATCAAGCAGGGGAAGGGGTGTGGGTTCAACAGAAGGGAAATGCAGTAGGAAATCAGCTGTGCCAGAGCCCGGTGAGCCTTGCTGAAAGGTTTTGTGCAGGAGATCCCTACCCCCTGAAATGCGTCATCTGCCACTGGGGCATTTCAGTGGGACTGCTGGGTTGGGCTGACTTTCTCGGTATGCAGACAGGGAGTTGGCAGGATTCTCTTGGAGAAGCCATTTAATGTTTAACTGACTCCTTGCTACCTGGCAGCCTCAGCTCCTCGTTCATGATGAAGGCAGGCACAGCGGGCTACCATGAGGTGCTGCACCCCGTAGGAAATCTCTGACTGCTGAGCAGAGGAACTTTTCCTCTGGGCAGGGAAGAAAACCACAATGGAGTTTATTACATCTTCCCTTCCACAGCTGATGCTGGTCCAAGTGGGCCAGAGGCAATCAGCAAGAGGGGAATTGCCCCGTTGCACGGTGGCAGCTCCCGTACGCCCGCTCTTGACTTGGCTCCTGGAACCAAACGAGCGCGCGTCCTCAGCCTTGCTCCTTCGGCCACAGTGCAAAGCCCTTCAGCGCTGTGACAAGGACGGGGGACACCGGGGGGGCTGTGCCGCTTCAGCTGAGTTTTGGTCTGGACATTGTTTCTGCCTGTTGAGGAACACAAAAAAGCCGTGGGCCAATAAAGCCCTATCTCTCAGTATCTCCGAGTTTGAAATCCCAGGAGGCTAACTTGCCTCTCAGGATCAGCCTTTTAAATCAGGTTGGCGGCAGACACCCCTGTGATGGCTTGAGAACAAAGACTTCTTCCTTGCAGAGTAAACAACACCCAAACCGAGCTCCTCAAAATATGTGTTCCTCTAAATTTTTAATACCATTTTCATCCAACTTGCTCATCCTGTTTCAGAAGGGCTGGGCCTCATAATTAAAAGCTCCAGCAATCTTATTGTCTGGCAGATGTCATCAATGGCTTCACTTTGCTGTGCCCTGCTTCTCTGAGCAATGGGAATGGTTTAGAAAGGAGCTGCTGGTTAGAGAAACTCTCTGAGGCCAGAGCCTGATTCACTTTGAGTCTTTGTACCAGCTCAGCATGGAGAGAAGCTGTCACGAAATCAGAGTCACCAGCGTCAGTGATAATTCCCATTCAAAGCCTGGCAATGCCTGGGACAGGGTTGTCTGACGCTTACGGGCTTCTCTGTCCTATGTTCAACACAGAGTGGGGGGCTGTCAGGGCAGAAGTACCCCGGTATCTGCTCATCTAATCAGAAAAACATTCATGGCCAATTTTATCTTAAACTGGAAAACTGAAACAGAGCTGTCCTGCCATTTTGGGGGTGCAAACCCAGGTTGGTGCCAGCTGACCCCCAGGAAGCACTGACAGGTCTCCAGGACTCTCTGACCAGTGCTCTGAAATGAGCTTAAAAATGTATGTTTATTATCATATGTGTATATTTACTCTATTGCTGACTGTTAGCAAGCATTATCACTCTCTGCTGATTCTTGGTTATCATCTAGGTGATGGTTAGGGAGCAAAGGATTCACCATGTTTTATAACATCTCTCTATATATAAAACATATATATGTGTTATAATATAGATAATAGATCATATATTTTATATATATATATATATAAACCACTGTTTTATAAAGCTGGAGGAGGAGGCTGCTTTATTCTGTGTGGCCCAGCAGACTGTCCCAAACTCGTACTGTGCTGTGGGGATAGGCAGGAACATGGCAGCCGTCACCTGATTAACACCCTCATCAGAAGCATTTTTGAGGGCTATTTTCTGCATGGATCGGGCCAGGGCTCCAGTTTTGTGCCTCAGCATCACAAATGGTTATAGGGCTGTAGCTGAGGGGGTGGTGATCTGTGGTGGGGTCAAACACCTTGGGGTAGGAACACCTTCTGCTAGCTTTACTGATGTCTGCTGAATTTACACCCTGGGGCTCTGCTACCTCCAGTTGCACTAATATTTTGTGTTTGTTTTGTTTGTAGCGAACACCACAGGAAGGAAGGAAGGTAAAGCAAAGAGGCTGCAACTCGAAGTTAACGTGTGACCCCATCTGCCGTACCACCTACATTCAGGTAAAACAAAGTTCCATTTAGCAGTATTTCTTTTCAAATCTGTCAGATGTTCTATTGCCAGACGTTTGTATAAGGCAGGTGTAAATACCAGGAAAAAAATGTGCTTTTATTTGTATGCATACAGAAAGAGGTGTTGCTCGGTGTGTGTTCGTCACTAGTGGGGTAGATACAGCTCGGTATGTTTGTCACTCCTCGTAACAAGTATGTGATGAGCACATTCCGTTATGCCACCCAAATCTGGAAGGACAATTGGGTGGGTGTTTGATTCACGCAGGTTAAGCACAGAAACATTTGGTCATTCAGCTTCCTGGCTGCTCCTCAGCACCCAGTTCTGCTGCTTTGACGTTGTGTTCACGGGTGCAGCCTTGCTCCTGCTGATCAGCAGAGGGTTGCTTGTGCCACTGATTTAACAGGGTCTGGCCCAGGGGGCTTCCTGCCCATGTGTACATTTTGATTCTGAGTGCTGGGCAGCGTAACGTGGACAGAAGCTGGTGTTACCTGCCCTCGGAAGGGGCTCCCCTGGGCATGACCGAGGGATGAAACTGGGCCCTTCCACAGGGCCTTCTGCGCCTTTTGTTCCCTTATACCACCCCTGGAAAGAAAACAGTCTAGCTTTGGCAATACCGAGCCTGCACCGCTGTATTTTCAAGCTCCGGCTAGTGCAAATTAGCACAGACCTCAGGCGCTCTTTCCTGGTGCAGGAGAGTGGCCTACATCGAGCAGCAGGATCAGGAGGGGCCTTTGGGCACACCCAGTCTCGCCCAAGTCTTCTTTTGTGTAGCTGAGCTGTAGCCTAGGATCTGAACAAGATGCTCTGCACTTCAAACACTTCTTAGATCTAAACCATAATTTATTTGAATAAATAAATACAAAAATAGGAAATTCTGAATATAAAACCTGATTTTATGAAACCCCCACAAACTCCCCAAGCTTTACATGAATACATACGTATTTTTGATACAGTAAAAAAATCTGAAATTGCACACACTTCTTCATTTAAGTCAAGGCTTGAATGTAGTAATTTTTGCAGAATCCTGGAAATAAGCACGTGTAACAACAAACAGAAATACACACAACAAAGTAGGACAGAAGGGTGAATGAATGCTGAATATTTATGCTCACCTTAAGGCCATCCTATTTAATCAAACATACCCTCGCACTACTGGCCTCTGTGTCAGTAAGAACCAGCTGCCCAACCCCTGTAGCTCGGCTCTCCAGGTACGTGCAAAACTAACTTCAGCTCCCTCCCACTGGACTAAGTCAGATACTGCCCTACTAAAGTCAGGGAGATTACCACTGGGGTCTGAAAACACAAATGAGAGCAGAAGGGAAACTGTGTCCTCAAACACGAACGTGGATGCGGTAAGGCAGAAATGAGTCCACGCTACACTGGCCTGATTCATTTTTGTGTCACTTTGGTTGTTTGCTGCTGCTGTGCTGTAAAAACCTCCCATCATCTCAACAGCAGGCAGCTAGATGATGCACTGACTGTTATTTTGTGTTGGGAATGAATATTTAGTATTGATCCCTGATGAATACCGAAGCATTAAGTGTTTCTGCTGAAGCATCTCTTGTCCTTGCCCATAAAAAAGCTAACTGATGAGATAGTGGGGCATAGCTGCTAGACAGGATATTTTACCTATCATTCAGGGAGATCTCCGACCCTCAGAAATTTGTACTTTAAACAGAGGAAAGTTTTACAGGATTTTTATATGCAAAAGAATTAAATATTTGAAATGTAACCCCACTCTTTTGTAGAAGCATGATGAAATCGTGTTGAAAGCTGCTAGGGTTTAGCTGACAAAAGCAGCAATGGCTATGACCTTTAGTACGGACTCGAGCCCGTATGTAAAGAGAAGAACAGAGTTTATAATGACGTCTGCTTTCAGCACATAGGTTTGCCACACCAGGAAATACACAGACAGGATCACACTTCCAACTGTGATCACAAGACTGAGCCCTAATGGAGCCTCTTCTTCTGTCAGGTTACCCTTTGAACCTTGAAGGAAACAAAAAGCTGATATGAGTCTTTGATTTCTTCTGACGCTATCACAAGCTACAAGTCGAGAGTATTCCTGTTCAAAAAAGACTCTAGTCCTTCCAGCTCAGAGTACACAGGCCTGATCAAGGCTCTGTCAGTAAATGTAAGGACAAACCCAAACACCGATGGCAAATCCATTTCTTGCTCACCGAAGTTAATCTAAATAAAGAGCAATCAGTTGATACTCTTAAATCACACCGCCTACCTTTTCTTACCGCAGATAATCAGTTCTGAAGCTGCAGCCATTTTGATCACTCAGCTTCTTCGTCAACCATCAAACTCTCCCCCAGTCCCCTCCCAGCCCTGCATTTAGCGTGATAACTTGGTGACTGTGGTGCACATCTAAGAGCATCCAATCCTGATTTTAAAGTCTTATGCAACATAGAATCTTCTCTATCCCTGCTAATCTCTTCCTATTTCAAATTGCTATCATTGTGGAGAAGCTGCACTTATCTCTTCCTTGTATCTTCTTTCCAAGCTAGTCTCAGTAGATTTTGCTGTTTAACTACGTTAGACTGGAAACTCACTTCTTTATTCATCCACCAGGCTCTACACAAACATGTGGAGAGCTTTAAGACTAAATTCACCCCTACAGCAAGTCAGCTGAATTCAACCGAGACCCACCTCATATAAACGTTTTAGGAATATCGAGCACGGATTTTAATAGGAACTTGGTTTTTTTTTTTAAAAAATGACTTCATGAAGTTTTAGCAAGCTCTGGACAGGTGTCAGGAGCCCTTTATGCTGTTCTTAGAGAAACGAAGATGTTGGAACTGGCATGTGTCTGCAGAAGGAGTGAAAGGAAAAGGTGTAGTCGTAATGGCAGCCGTACACTGCTCAGGGACATCCTTAGCATTACCTGCTCTGCAGGGCTCCGGCCATTTGGTTACTTGTGTATGTTGCTGGAGCAGTTGAAGGGAGCCCTATCGCCTCCGTGCATGGAAATCTCTGTGTTTCAGCATGTTCGTTCTCACACATCACTCTCACTTTTCAACAGCATTCCAGCTGTCCCAGTTATATTACTTTCTGACAACTCAGCTGTTGTCTTTTAATGGCATTATAGATTATATTTCATATGAGAGCAAACTCTGTTTGACCCTCTGGCCAAATCTATTGATCAGTCAGATAAAGTTTAATGACATAAATAAACAACAGTCTCCAAATATCTGCTACTCTGCTAAACTGGCATTTTTGATGCACACTCAATTTCAGAATGATTAATGTTTCAAGATTATATTTCACTGAAAAGGCACAGTGATAACATGACATACCCAAGTATAATCGGAGCACTTCGAGAATGGCCATAATGAAAAGTAACACAAGATCTGGAGCCAAAAGATCATCTGGATAACTGAAAACTTGACCTGTAGAATAACACAGTATAAATAAGCCAGGAAAATACAGTAAGCCTACTGACAAACCACAACCATGTCACAAGCACACAGCCTACTTCTGTGTTAGAATATGTGCAACTTACTTTTATAAACAATCATTGCAAGAGTCACCAAGAAGTAAAAGATGTAATAAATCCCATTTACATAAAATAGAAACTGTAAGGGAACAGATGACAGCTGATAACTAGTGTTAAGGATTTCTCACAGCAACGAGGTGGGATCCATTTCATAAAATTGCCATTTCCCAGAACCTCAAAATATACTGCTGTGCCTTTCTCTACTAAATGGTTCAACTATGACCTACTGGTAGGGCTCAGAAAGTAACCTGTGATTGCAAACACCAGGAGTTACGATAAAACCTTGCTGTTTCAGGTTTGGCTTTAGTTCCCTTTTTAAAAAATTTTAATTGGTATGTAGTAGGGTATTTGTTAGCCTAAGGAAATGAGGGGGATGTGCACGTGTACATTTCCCCAGACAACTCCTGTACCTGTTAGTCAGCCTTAAGCAAGTTGAAGACAGAGGGTTGGCAGACTCCAGTACATCAAATTCCTGAAAGTTTTTGAAAATAGGTGGCTCTGTGAAGCAGACAGGTCCTGTTACTGCCCACATGATGGAAAGTCTGAAAGCTGTGCTGTGTCTTTGATACGTGGCTGAGAAAGGCCATGAGCTCAACTTTGAGATGCAAATTTCTAAGAAACAGACTTCCTTAATTCCCCGCTCGCAAAACTGTTGTATACTATGAGATAATATTTAGCTTTAGTTATTTGTCTATGTGGATCCACTGCCAAGGTATTTAAGAGCTCCACAATCCTCAATACATCTTCAGAATGCCCCTGCAGGACAAGAAGTATGGCACAAGCTGTTGTATGAATTGGGAGAAATCCCCTGCAGGCTCAGGACAGATGGATCTCACCTGTAGCCGTCCCAGGATGACAGCAATCCTGAAGTTACGCCCTAGAGTTGGCCGCCTGGGCTCCCTCTGGAGCAGCGTGGGATGAACGACTGGCCGGTGTTAAAGCATGCCAGCTCCCTTTGACTGCAGCAGGAGTTGGAATGCCTCGTTTATTGGAGGTGCCTCACAGCTAGATGTTGTCAAGAGCCCCCCTAGATAGCACAGTTTCTGTGAAGGAGGCGCATACATACTGTAGGAATCATTTTCTCTCAAGGCACAAGCAGCCTGTTATTATGGCAATAGAAGAGACACACGTAGGACATCCTGGGGCTCACCACCACACGGAGAAGTTAGAACGTGGCTCTGAGAATCCAGAAAGTTTGGCCATTCATATGTATTTTTGATAACCAAATGATACCAAATGCCTTTCTTAGCCTTACATAATACAATGTAATTTCTATAAAGAAGTCATTAGTGCTGATTTAATTATTTCCACATCTGTCTTTCTATACTCAAAATATTCTTTATCCTCCCCTCTCTCCCCAACCCTTCACCAATCCTCTAAATCTCTCCAAGCAGGGGCTTCATTCCAGGCATCTTTCACAGGAACTGCCCATCCAGTTTCTGAACGGAGCACCCACCCACACACGGTGAATGTATTCCTGTTCCCAGAGCAGCTCATTTTATTAAAACAGAACCAGGTTTTTGTGTTTTTCCAGTTGAAGGAAGGTGGAGCAAAAAATTACTAGATAGGTTCTAGGCATGGAAATCTCTGAAGCCAAGGGTGTCTCCTCTTAGGAGGTTACTTAGATCTTGGCAGGAGTAAAGGTAGGGTGAATTAATGAGAGAGGAGGAAGTACTACTGAAAGGTGCTCTTACTACTTGTTGGCTGTGTCAGCTGTCTGTGAGGTGTGCTGCATGGGGTTTGTGGCCATCGGTCCACAAATCCAATTTTTAGCCTTGCTTCCTAAGGAAATCAGTTTTGTGATCATAAAATGTGGCTGCCAGCCCTCTGTCAAGACTGCGGGGTGGGTTAGAGGGGTTTCTGCGTGAGTGGGAGCCGATCAATGCAAAGCCTCAGCTAAAACCCAGCTAATGCTGCAAAAAGCATCTTTCCTTGGAAGAAACATTTTACCGGTTTTGCTCCCTATGGATGGTGCTGATGATGGAAAACTCAAAGAATAACACAAAACCAGTGTTGTGCAGATTTATTAGGTGGGAAGATGTGAATGTTTTTCAGCCATGCTTCCTGAATATTCCCGCATGTGAGTGATGAAAGGTACAAAAAGGATACAACTGATGAAGTTCTTCCTTTCCATCCAGAAGGAAAAAATAGAAGAAAAATCAGTCTAAATATTTACTGAAAGTGCTACACAAACATTCAAACAACTGATGTTACTAGAGGTCAAGCATGCTTGTAGACATATTTTTCTCAGTTCACTGGAAGACTATTTTCTCAGATCATGCAGTTCAGGTTCCAAAAATAACTTTTTCACATATGTGAATTCTAAAGTAATTTGGGGGAAATCCCTGTTGTGAAAAGTCACTTTCATGGAGGAACCCATCTCTTTCAAAACACAAAGTAGTACACAGGCATTAACTAGAACTTGTTTATCCTGTCCTTTCACAGCAGATGACACTTCATCCCCTCTAACTATGCAGGAACAAGGGAAACATGCAAGGGAACTGGAATGTACCATTTGTTTTTAAATTGTGAGAAAGCGTTCATGCAGAACACTGGGCTCCCTGGTTCCTCTAAATAACATCCTTCCAAACCGGTTCCCTTCAAAAGCAAAGTCATTCTATGTAAAACCTTAATATGTTCTGATCACCCGTAGAAATCATACCAAATATTTTCTATAAGCTTACCAGTATTTTCTTTTTGTAAATACAAATAAAATTCCCTTGCAACATGATGGCACTGACCTACTAAGGAACTTCTTAAGTAACTCATTAACATTCTTAGCCTTTTTCAGACATGTGAGGAATTGAAAAGTTGTGATCTCCGTTTCAGAGACAGCAAAACTGTCTGTGAAAGGCCGTTTCAACTATCTTCTCGGAGACATCTCATTATCATCAAATCAGTGGGACATACCTCACCATCTTCATCCCTGGGCTTCTTGAGGTTAAAATCCTCATCATCTAATAGTTTTATGCAGCTGGGTCCAAATTAATCCCCACTAACTTTAGGCACCTAATTAAGGTATCCAATTTGGGAATGCAGTGGAAATAGGCAAGCAATTTTAGAAGGTGATTCATACTGTCTATGATCTGAAATGCCTCCTGGACGTGCTTCATCTCCTCTTTACTTTCTGTAAAGGGACTTCAGGCTCTTAGACTTGTCCCTTCACGTAGCCAAAATGCTTTTTGATGAATGCTTTATTTCTTTTTGCAGAATGGGAGTTAAAGGTTTCATTACACATCTTGTTCTGCAGTGACTAATGGTTAAAGATGTGTTTGTGTTTATACCCTGGTATAAACCCTCATGCAAAAGCAATGCCTTGTGTCAAGATGCTGTGCTTCCATTCTCGCACAGCAATAAGATATCTCCATTTTAAAGTTATTTGAGACTGTGAAGTAGGATGTTAATTTGAAATACCACAGCTGCATGTGCAGACACGTTATTATTCCAAAGAAGTGTCCGGATATGGAACTTTTTCTCTATAGCCAAATGCTAAGCTCTCCCAGTGTAGCCTCATGCCTGCTGGGGAGCTACACTGCCATGATGCCAGTGGTATAGAGTAGCACGATTTTAGGCAACCCCTAGCAAATTCCCTAATGGCAGCTCCCTAACCTTATTTGTAAACTTTTTTTTTTTTTTTTTATAAATCATTTTCCACAAGAGGGCACTGACCACATTCCTGCATCTGTTCCAAGGCTGGTTTGCTAGCCATCATTACTTAGAACATGCTGCCTCCCCCTGAGCAACAGGAGACATTTCACACGGCTTTAAACCCCACAACATGCCTGTGAAAGCAATACTGCAGTTAAGTAGTAATTATTATGCCAGATGAATACATCATTTCAGGTATAATAGCAGGCTGCTAATCCCAACACCCTCAGATTGTCTCACTGCTAGGATTAATGAAGTCTGCATTGCTGCTGGGGGGTTTTTAAATTGAAAAGTGAGCATTCTGGCACAGGAAAAAAAAATAAAGCATGGTAACAATTTTAAAGCATTTATATGAAGCACACCAACTTGCATTAGCAAAAACAGCACTCTGCTAAGGGGGATATCTGCATCAGAGACTTGGCAGGGTGAGGCTCCCGATTTCTGCCTGCTGGAAAGCTTATGTGGTCCAGAAGAAAACAGGGTGTAATGTCACTTGTTCCCAGCTGGCTAAATTCTTTTAACATGATTGGGAGCAACGCTGTGCATGCTTACTCGAAGTAGAACACGTCCCATTTTCTAACAACTGGGGTTTTCTAATGCCCAAACTGCTTTAGAAGCGTGCAGCAGCTGTAGTTAACGTTGCCCAGCACACCTCATTACCCAAACTTGGTTTTAGGACTTTGGCAATGGCGAATTGTTCAAACCAAAGTTGTCAAAACCAGCTTTGTCTACCTAGGGCTGAAATTTACATTTTGGGGGGAAACCTCTGACCTCCTTGAAAAAATAACTTTATTTTTGTTGTTTTGCCCCTGAATCCCGGTGGCTCATAATTTGAAGCAAAGACCTGAATTTTCAAGGGGCATCACTCGGCCTCAAAAAAGCGATCTGCCTGTGATTAAAGGTGCTCCTCAACCCGCACAGGCGCCAAGCCCCTGCTCGCGCTGACGCAGGGCCCGCAGCTGCCGGGATTTACCTCAGCGTGTCGGGGCTGTCGCGATATGGCTACCTGGCTGGTCTCTGCGCCGAGGCCTAGCTCGACCTCGGCCCCCGCCTGGGGCGGCGAGAGGTAACCTCGAACAGGGTGGGAAACCGCCACCCCCCGTTCACCCTCCACCCCGCCGGGACGGGCTGTCGGTAACGGATAGCAACGCGCCTCTCACCTCGCCTCACAACGGCCATCTTAGCGCCCCGCCCCCGCCAAGTCCTCCACCGTCCCGGCAGCCCGTGCGCCGCGACCGGGGCGGAGCTCGCCGCCCTCTCCCCGCCCCCCTCTGCCTTCGGGTGCGATCGGAGCGCTCGGCCCGGTTCGGTCGCTTTCGGGCGGATTCGGGCGCTGTCCGTTCGGGCGTCTCCGTTCGGGCCGGCGAAGGGGAATTCGGGCGCGATCGGAAAGGACTCGGCACTGCTCGGGTTTCCTCGCGCCCGCCTCACCCGCCTTCGGGAGGGATCGGAAAAGACTCGAGCGGGCTCGGGATTCTTCGACCCTCTGGGCCGGACCTCTCGGGGACTCGGCCCTGTTCGGGCGGGCTCGGGTTCCCCCACCCCATCCGTCAGGTATCGCTTCGGGCCGCGCTTCCACGGACTCGGCCGGGCTTCGGCTGCGTCCCGCCTCGGGATTGGCCAGCCGGCGGGAAACGCGGGCCCCGCTCCTCGGGAACCATTGATCGCCTTCGGACGAGGCCTGAAAAGACTCGGGACACTTCGGGCACCATCGGAAGCGGTTCGGAAGCGCTCGATTCCCGCCCGGGGGAAACACATTCGGAAGCGCTCGGGCGAGCTCGGTACCGCTCGGCAGCCCGCCCAAAAGCGCTCGAGTGAGCTCGGAGGACCGGCCCCCCCCCCCCCTCCCCCCAACACACACCTCGCGGCCCCCTCCCCCCGCCGCCGCGGGACCCTCCCCAGCGGCGTTTGGGGAGCGGAGGTGGGGGGAGGGGGGGGACGGACACGGGACAGCGGGCGCTGTGGCCCGGCTCCCCCAGCCCGCCTCGGATGGAGGACGCCGACTCCGCGGCGAAGCAGCTGGGCTTAGCGGAGGCGGCAGCAGCCGCAGTGGCGGCGGCCGCGGAAGGACCCGAGCAGCAACAACAGCAGCAGGCGCCGCAAGCGGCAGCCCCGGAGCCCCAGGAGGAGGAGGAGGCGGCGGCGGCGGCGCAGGTGACGGCGGTGACGGTGATGGCGGCTGATGCCGAGCACATCGAGATGGGAGCCGAGCCCCTGCCGAGCGCCGACGAGGCCGCCGCTGCCGCCTTCGCAGGTCAGGGCGGGCGGAGTGCGCATGCGCAGCTCCCCTCAGCCCCGGCGCTCGGTCGGCCGCGCTCCGGCCTCGCCGCCGCTCAAACGCGGCCGTTTACCTCAGGAGGAAGGGCAGGTCCGAGCCGAGGCTTGTGTCACACCCTGCACTCTCACCAAATGAAACGCTCCTCTCTTTCGCACTGCATCACCTGAAGTAAAAATGAGCAAGAGCTGCCGTTGCGCATCTAAAATTGCTTTGACCCCCTGTCCCATTAACAAAGTGAAGTATGCAGAATTCTGAGAGCAAGCTCTGATAACGCTAAACATTCCAGAGCCCTGCAAACCTACCTGGGCATCTCCATGTGAGCTTTGGTGTCCTTTCACTCCTACCCCCGTGTGTGGTACTCAAAACCCTCTGATTTTAGCTTGGCAGTCAAATATACATCATAGAAACATTTGGCTGTACATTTGGACAGTTTTTAACTGGACCAAGTGTACAGGTAATGGCATCCTAGAAATTAATATATGGCAAAGGGAGGGTCAGTTATTCTCTGGATGTTTGCCAGTCACCCCTCTTTTAATAAGAAGTATCACAGTTTGGGTTTTTTTCAGTGTAGATGCAATATTTTTTCCTTGGTTCATTACATGCTGATAGCAGTCTCAGGGAGATTGAAGTGTGTTCAACTCAAAGCTCAGTAAAAATCAAACTGATTGTGTTTATAACAACTTGAAGGTGTCATGACAAATAAAATTTTGAATAGGAAGAAGGAAATACAATTATATTTTTTGATGTTGAGCTCTTTATCAGGCTCTCTGGATGCAACAGAATATTAACTTCGTGTCTGTTTTACATTTCAGAAGTCACCACAGTGACAGTAGCCAACGTTGGTGCCTCCGCAGACAATGTTTTTACTACATCTGTGGCAAATGCAGCTTCAATTTCAGGACACATGTTGGTAAGTCTGTTCTTTCATTTGAGGGCCTTAGCAAAGTCTCACATACTTTCTTAGTGTAAATGAAGAGCTTGGTTTGCTTTTGAGCTGTAGTAAAGTCCAGGATTTGTTTTCGTTACTGTGTACAGACTTTAAGCCACAAAGCCATTAGCTGGGGACATACAGTTTTTAATTTGTCACTTGGTGCGGGTTTTTTTACCTTTCCAGCCCTGTGTACTCAATTTTGTGATGAACCTGATGACCTGGAACATAAAACCTTTGAATTTGGTTGGCTGAAACCTCAAAAACTAACCTAATAACTACCATACTGATTCGTGTTTCAGGGCACCTTTGGAGAAGATTTATAGCGATACTAAAATACATTGATATTTTAACTATCAATTTAAACTCTTTATTTCTTCTATAGTCTGGGAGAACAGCCCTCCAAATTGGGGACAGCCTGAACACTGAAAAAGCTACTCTCATAGTGGTTCACACGGACGGCAGCATTGTAGAAACCACAGGGTTGAAGGGGCCATCCGCACCTCTCACACCAGGTATAAGGCAATCTGTTTCTGAAGTGTCATTCTCCTGGAGGGGTTGCTTTGTCTCCATTTTAACTGTGTTGCTAGGATTAAAAAACATGATGTGCATAATATTATGCAGTTACCTTGTAAGAATCGTTTGTCCCCTCTTTACATGGTACTTCTCAGGAGTAGAATAATACTTACTTTTTTTGGTTTTTGTTTTGTTATTTTTTTCCTGTCAGAAACATACTTCATTTTCTTATTCTTTGCCCTAACCCTTGCAAATAAGCTTACTGAAAAATCTTGCCCTGATGCTGGGCTGTTGAATGCCTTTCTACACCCATTCCACCCCCAAAGGCAATGGATTATTTTAATATCGATAATAAAAATAAGAGTCTCCTAGCTCTGCAGGTGGATTCTTTTTAAAGGGTCCTCGAATATAGTTTTATCTCCATTCGTGCCTCTTGCTGATATTTTAGTGTCACAATAGCGGATGTCTTTGTTGCTAAGGTTTTGTTCATGGCTGCTTGGCAGTTTCCTTTCTGCCCACAAGACGGCATGGCAGACCTTCAGCGCTCTGAACACCTTACAGGATCGGCCTCTGGGAAGGGGAAGATCCAGCCAGCTGCTTACACCACTGCAGGTTACAACCCAGTGCTTAATGCGCTGTTAGAGCGTGTTTCCTAAGGTGCAGTTTGCTTTATTTTCAGAACATTCAAGCTGAATTTTTTGCGGTGCACCCTGTAACTTGCATTGCTGTGGAGAGGTGTCAGCTGCTTCAGTTAACCACTTGACACTTGCCCTAGCCGAGCTGAGCGTGTGACGGTATGACCAGTGTGCTTTTTGGTTGCTGTCACCTTTCTTTTCTTTTTTTCAAAGGACCGCAGTCGCCTCCTACCCCTTTAACATCCGTCCAAGAAAAAACTGGAACCAAGTATAACTGGGACCCATCTGTGTATGAGAATGAGCTCCCAGTGAGGTGCCGGAATATCAGTGGCGTTCTGTATAAAAACAGACTCGGCTCAGGTAACAACGACCTCCTTGGGTGAGGAAGTGTGATGGCTTCTTCTTCACCTGGAGCACTCTTCTTTTAATCAAGCTACTTTTAAGGGCCAAGTGTGAGGCAACAAAAAAAAGACAGTTTCCTAGCCAGCCCTTTCGATATTATCATTCTCTTCTGGTTTGCTCTTTCTTCAGAGGCTTTTTTCTTAAATCTGTGAAGATACAGGCTGCTGTGCAGTGCATCTACCTGGTCATAGGTTGACTCCTCTAACATTTTCTTTGTCTCAGAAGTAGACCTGTGTTTCTACGAAGCACTACAGAATCCTTGCTGGAACAGAAAATAGAGAGTTCGTCTCCTAATGGGACTCCTTAGCTGCCTCAGCCCCTCCTCTTCTCTCCTCTCTCTGTGGGAAAGCTGAAGCAGCAGCAGAAATTGTCGGCAAGCCTGACTGCACAGCACAGTGCTTGCTTCGTGGATAGAGAATTTTCTTCACGACCAGAAGGATTAGAAATTTAAGTGCAAATTAAAGGCTTAAATTCATGGTGTTTATCCAAGAAAGACTTACACTTTTTGTGGATGAGTATTTTTTCTATCCTTTTGATACATTGGTGAGGCCCAAAGTTGAAGCTCTCTAAACATGTACAGTGGTTGTCATAGGCAAGATAATAATGGGCATGGTTATCCCAGAGTGATGAGAAGTGGCAGGCATATTTGGTGATTGCTATAGATTAGCTGCTATTTTGTCCAGAATTTCAGTATTTACTTCTTTAGGAGAGAGGCAAAATTATTCTTAAGCTCTACTAACAATTTCTTTCATCCATTTTATTTCAGGAGGCCGTGGTAGGTGCATTAAGCAAGGGGACAACTGGTACAGCCCTACTGAATTTGAAGCTATGGCAGGACGAGCCAGCAGCAAAGACTGGAAGAGGAGCATCCGCTATGCTGGGAGGCCACTGCAGTGCCTTATTCACGTAAGGTTAAGTTTGCTTCCTCCTTTCTGCTGGAAGGGGCAGGTTGAGTCTGTGCAGATCTGCCCAGTGCTACAGTCCAAGCTGTGTGTGCTGCCTCTGCAGAGTTCTGTGTGATGGCTCAGTGGGGCAACTCAGAAGCAGCATTTTGATTTGGTTGAGAATCAGTGATGCGAGAGGAATTCTTCTAGATGTGTTTTCAAATAGCACAATACAAATCTTGCTTGTACTTGAAAAGGGGTTGCAGTTTATGCAGGATGAAGTCCAGCCTTGAGCTGTATTGCAGAAATTGAGAAGTAGGATCTCACCCATGATATTGTAACTCAGTAATCTGATCTGCTTAATTCTATTTGCCTGACAAACATATTCTTCACTTGCACCATTTATTGAGTAGTGCTTTGGGTCCTTTGTTGCCCGCAGCGTTGTCCAGGAGCCCCGTGGAGAATTTGGCATTGCCATTAGGTTGACAGTTAATTTCTGCTTGGGCAGAAACTTTATAAAGTCTCAAATTCCCATATCACTCTTCCTCCTAGCTGCTCACCCCATCGCGGTGGTGTAGGGGAGCTGGCCTCTCTGTTATTGCACAGGGCCCCGAGGAGGGGATGGGTCCATCTCTCTGGGAGCTGAGTATTTTAGCAGCATTCAGTTGTGCTCTTGGTGGTTGTGGTGACTAATGCTGAACTCGTATTCTTCTCATTTCAGGATGGGATTTTAAATCCTCATGCTGCCTCTTGTACTTGCGCTGCCTGCTGCGATGACATGACTCTGGTGAGTTGTAGGTTTTGCATTCGTTAGTTTAAAAACAATCAGTCAAGGTGCCACCGCCATCTGCAAGCAGGTCCTGAGTGTCTTAGAAATATTCACGAGTTCTGTGGTTGCAGCATGCTTTGTCCATGCTTTATAAAGAAAGGATGTAAAGAACCGCTAGCACTGTTGCGTAGAAGCCTCAGTAAAACTGGATAATAATTACTGCTTTTTTCTTCTTTTTTTTTTTTTTTTTCTTTTCTAAATATTGTATTTATATAAAATGCCTTTGGGGATGTCAAAACTATTTGTGATTTTTGACTGAAATTTCACAGGTTTTTGGGTTGGAAAATATCTTTTCATAAGGAAGTAATGTAATACTATATGTTGGATCTATACTTTCATATTAAGCTGCTTGGGGTTTTTGTTTGTTCTTTTGTTTGTTTCAAAAATGAGGTTAAAGTCCTGAAAGCAGAAGTCTTTAGCTTGTCTTGAAGTAGTGTTTTGCATTTCTTGTCTGCTATGAGCTGAATGATTTTCTTGTTTCCTAGATCTGAAACTAACTGCTTCTCTTCCCCTCACTCTTGTTCTCTTTTCTTCCACCATCTTGGCCAGCAGTCAATTATTTGCCCAGTTCTGCTCTTTAAATAAGAGTGAGAAGAGACTGAATCTCTGCCTCTTCAGCTGGAGAGACCTGAGTGTAACTTTTTTTTCCACAAAGTTCTTTTGATTTGGGGAAGTTTTTTTGTCAATTGTTGCAAATGACAGGTGTTCCATGGGGACACATGCTGCCTGACCTTATCTGTGTCTGGAAAGATGAGAGTAACCCCAAAGTTAACCCCAAAGTCTCCAAAGAGGTGCCTCAGCTAATGCCTTTTCCTTTTTCCTTTGTAATTTTTTTTTTTCTTGTCTAGAGTGGCCCTGTACGACTCTTTGTACCATATAAAAGGCGGAAAAAAGAAAATGAAATGCCTGCAACTCCAGTGAAGAAGGATTGCCCCAAAAACATCACTCTGCTTCCTGCCACAGCTGCTACTACATGTAAGTTCTCTTCTCCTGGTAAAAATTGCTTCCGTTTTTTGATGAATTGCCACATTAGATATTTTATGTCTATCAGTGGCCCCTTGGAACTAGCCAACTGAGAAAAATGTCTTCTTTTTTGCCACTTTGTTTTCATAGGATAGTTTTATTGGCTCAGTGTCTTTAACTAATTTCACATCCGATTTTGTAGAAACTAGCACAGTGTTGCCACATTGGGACTGCAAGTTGGGTAGGAAAAAGTGCAGCTCTAGACCTCCAGGAGACTCAGTTTTAAGCACCTCAACATCCTTTTGCAGTGAGCAGTAGGTTTCATATTTTGTTCTGAGAGAGGTCTGGATTATATTTCCCCTGCTACCTGCTCTCAGTCTGGCTGTGCAGGGAGAGTTGTGGAGTCCTGGCCTGGATCCACAGTGGGTTTCAGGTAGGTTTTTCAACAAACAACAATTGAGAAATTTCCTCCTCTTGAAATTAGGTTGAGAGGAAGGCTGGCCCTTTTCTGCTCTGCCGGAAATCCCCATTCCATCTCCTGAGCTTGGTTTTGTCCTTTAGAAGCTGGTGGGCGCTATGGAGTAAGATTGATGCTATTTCTTGAAATACATAGAAAAGTAGGCTTGAAGCACCTGGAATGAAATCCACAGCCTGAAAGTTGTTAATGAAAGAGGCAGAAGGTGATGCTTTCATCTGCAAATTCCTCTCTAACATTCAGGACACGCTTTGTTACTTACTGTTTTTGATTGTCAAGCCATCTGTGTGAGAACAGAAATTAATTTGCAAGCTCATCCAGCTCACACGTTCCCAGTCACATTCATGTGTCCTGCTTTTATCACACTAGCATCGTCTGGATGGTAACATTACAAAGTGAATTGAGGAGGAAGCAACAGAAATCCAAAAAAAGAACAGCCAAAAGTAGTATTAGATTATCAGCAGCAGGGAGAGAAATATGTGCAAGGGTTTTGTAGAGTTTTGTTGTTTTTCTTTTTTTATCCCCTGAAGGGGTTTAGTCTGTGTTGGTTCATTGACATCCGGTGCTGGGGGGTTGCACGTTGGCTCATGCTGGCACTGGCAGAGGGGAGGATTGCGTGTTTTGGTTGTAGCCACATGTTGCACCAGGCATGAATCTGTAGCCTCAATGTCTTAAAATTGAGTTATTGTTTGCAAAAAGATTCTTCTGGCTGAGCAGTGTGCCACAGAATTGGACCTTTGCCAAGTAATGGTGCCAGATTAATTAATCCTGTTTAAAAAGGATTTTAAACATTCTGGAGCCACTCGGGAATATTCATCCAAAAGGATTTTGTGACTTGTTCCTTGCATTGGCCAAGTGTAATATATCACTCTGTGTAGTTAGACAGCTAAAATTGTCCAGCTAACCAAACTGTCATAGAATTAGTTGTAATCCACAGGTTTTTTTATGTTAATTTAAATAGTAGGAACCACTCTTGCTAAAATTGTATTCAGTTAGGATCAGCCAGAAACTGATGGGTTTTGTGGCCCCACTGAACCTTTATGGTAGGCGTTAAGTGTTTGCTCATCTAATAATTGAAAAGGTGGTGATTTGGGGTGCAGTGTGTTGTAAGTGAACATTCTGGCCTCCTATACCCAGAGAATAAGCAGAGGCCTGCAGGAGGCCATCGGTGCCTTCAGAAGCCAAACGGGGCTTTTATTCCCATTTCCAGTCATAGGTGTGATCCAAACTTGGGTTGTCTCAGGCTGTTTACTGATCTGTGAGTGTCTCTGACTTTGGATGATTCAGAACAGGGATATCAACAGGTAAACAACCGAGGCCTCGCACTGAGTGTTAATTATGAAAGTACTTCTAATATTTTCAGTCACCGTGACTCCTTCTGGACAGATCACTACCTCTGGTGCTCTGACATTTGATCGTGCATCGACAGTGGAAGCCACAGCAATTATCTCGGAAAGTCCGTCCCAGGGTGATGTTTTCACTGGAGCCACTGGTAAGAGTTCAGGTGTATGTCTGCTAGACATCTGTGAGAAGGAGAAGAAAAAGGCTTGGACACCCATTGCTGTAGGAGGAAGCACTGTGAATGCTTCACAAAGGATTTATTTCTCAAAAGCTTAGAGAGACTATACGTAACCCACTGTCCTTCCTTTGAAATTATTTCAGCAGCTTGAAATCTTACCAGTTGCACAAAAGAAGTTAGAAGTTTTATCCAGATGTTGCAGCTGCTAACGTACACTGCTGCTTTTTTTATGGTCATCTCTGTCATTTTTTTCACTTTTCCTATGTCCTAAGATACTTTTCAGTTCTTTCAGTTTGATTTATACATAGGTTGTGAGCTCTGCTGAGGGAACTGTCCTGTTCTGAGAACCATATTTTGGAGTCCTGTGATTATTGTAAATGTACAGGTGTGCGGGAGGGAAGCCAGGGGTAACCTTTGCCTTTAAAAGTGAAAACAGAGAGAGATGAAATCAGTACAAGGTTGCCTTGCTTGCTAAATGTGTAAGATTATGCTACTGTTCCTCCTTTGCAACCCCCAGAACTATCATAGAGTGTAGGAACTTGTATAAAAAAATGTGGCTGAAAGAAGCATAAGGAATGCCTGAGAGCCGTGGTACAGTGACTCACGGTGCCGTTGTCTTCTGCAGTTCAAGATACCAACGTCCAGCAGCCTTGTCGGGTCAACCACCCAGAACCTCACTATCCAAGTTACCAGGACAACTGTCAGATTTCACCTTTTCCTGAAGCTGCACTGCCAACAGCTCATCCCAAGATTGGTATGTTTTATGTCTGTCATGTGCGACACGGTTAGCAGTGCTTGAATTTGCCCTCTAATCTTCTTCCTCAGCAAAAGTAAAGATTGAGGCAGAAAAATAAACTTTTCTGTTTTGCTTACAAGTTTTGCAGTTATTAAGATTTGGACAAGCAGCTTTTCCACTCTGGGAAAAGTTTTTAATTCCGTTATTGAGAACTTTGATTTATTGTTTTTTACTAGAGGAGGCTGTTGTGATCCTGCTTCCTAAATCATCTTGCCATCCCCTGCCTTTCCTAAAGTCTTTTTCTTCAAAGCTTTTGTGGCTAAACATTTAGTGTTTGATCTGAGGAGACCATCCCCTTTAAAATTATGTCACAGAACCTCTTCTAAAAATGCTCACATCTCTTCACGGATCCACTGATACATGCTGGAGGCAGTTTTGGGCAGGTGTAAAGTTCTGCTGTCGTATCCAAATGTCAGTTTTCCATCCCTTAACACTGATGTTTATGCTGGTGAACAAGTGCAGTGAGAGCCTCCCCTGCTGTGGTCAAATAGATTCTGGAGTAAAACCAGAAAAGACACTATGAAAAATGCTGAATGCAAATCAGCCCTTTGGTGTTTGATAGGACAGGTGAAACTGATTATCAAATACCTCTTCAAATGTAATTATATTACGTAAACTTAATGACCTTTCTGACTGATAAATTAAGTGAACTACAATGCTATTTGAGTGTTGCTGTTACTGATAGAAACTGGAAGTGTTGGAGAAACTGGAATTGGAAACTTGGAGTGTTGTTCTTGCTTTATGTGCTTATTGAGGCTGGAGAAGAGATAGAGCAGGGAATAGCCTGCCACTGGCTGGCTGGTGGATAGGCAATTTATAGGCCTTTTACTTCTCTAATTTCTATGATCCTGTGAAGCAACTCGGATACTGATCTCACTGACGCAGAGCTGGAAGACAGGCAAGTTTTGATCCCTGTTACTGTTCTCTCAGACATCCAGAAAAGAACATGTAAACACGTTGTATTCCTGTGCGCAGTCTGACATCTTGCTTGCTTTTTGAAAGCCTGTGTTGTCCCCTGTGTATGACCTTTTATTTACTTATTTGGAACACCACAGTGCGTTGCTGCTCTGTCCAGAATGAAATCTTGTTGTTGGTTTTAAGTCTTAGTCAGACCTTGATGTTACTAATTAAACATTGATTTTTTTTTTTTCGCTGGTGAATACTTTCTCTTGACTGATATACCTGTGCCAAAATGAGGAACCGGAAGTAATTCCCATTAGATAAGTTATCAAATGCCATGCTGGGATAAATATTGTGCTGGAAATTTAGCAGTGAGAAAGGTTCTTCTGCAAACACTTACTAATAAAAGACCGCTTTATCTCTTACTCATATCTAAGTGCAAATAGTTCTATGCCAGTCATGTGCAAATTGATTGAAATTACTATTTTAATTAAGGGCTGTTGAGCACAAAATGACCATTTACCTGTGTGGTGAACTTGCGATGCTGTTGGTCAGAGAAGGTTTCACATCTAGCACACAGTGACCTGCAGTACTGTGAGTTTTGAGATGTTCTCTCTCTCTAAATCTGTGCTGGATTCTTTCAGTTTTTGCTGCTTGCATGAAAAACCACCAGGTATGATGTGAAAACACTACCAGGTATGATGCGGGGGTCTGCTACAGGCCACCCCACCAGGAAGAGCGGGTGGACGAGGCAGTCTCTAGACAGAGAGGAGCAGCCGCCTCACGTTCACAAGCCCTGGTCCTCCTGGGGGACTAGAGCCACCCCACTATCTGTTGGGGGACAACAGTGCAGGGCACAAGCAATCCAGGAGGTTCCTGGAATGCCTTGATCATAACTTCCTTCTCCAAGTGACAGAGGAGCCAGTGAGGAGAGGTGCTGTGCTGGACCTTGTTCTCAGGAAGAAGGCTGGTGGGGAGTGTGAAACTCAGGGGCAGCCTTGGCTGCAGTGATCATAAAATGGTGGAGTTCAAGATCCTTAGAGCAGCAGGGAGGGTGTGCGGCAAGCTCGCTGCCCTGGACTTCAGGAGAGCAGCCTTCGGCCTCTTCAGGGACCTGCCTGGCAGAGTAGCGTGGGATAAATTCCTGGAGAGAAGAGGGGCTCAAGAAAGCTGGTTAATACTCAAGGATCAATTTCTCCAAGCTCAGGAGCAATGCATCCTGACAAAGATGCTCGGGGGGCTGGAGCAGCTCCCCTGGGAGGCCAGGCTGAGAGAGTTGGGGGGGTTCAGCCTGGAGAAGAGAAGGCTCCGGGGAGACCTTCGAGCGGCCTCCCAGGGCTTAAAGGGGGGACGGGAAAGGTGGGGAGGGACTCGGGATCAGGGGGTGGGGGTAGGACAAGGGGTGATGGTTTTAAACTGACAGAAGGGAGATTTAGATTAGATAGAAGAAACTCTTCCCTGGGGGGGGGGGGGGGGAGAGGGAGGCACTGGCACAGGGTGCCCAGAGCAGCTGTGGCTGCGCCCTCCCTGGAAGGGTTCAAGGCCAGGTTGGACGGGGCTGGGAGCACCCTGGGCTGGGGGAAGGGGTCCCTGCCCGGGGCAGGGGGTGGCACTGGGTGGGCTTTAAGGTGCCATCCAACCCAAACCATCCTGTGGTTTTGTGAAAAGGATTCAAGAGCTGATACATTTAGATTAGTTGCTGTCTTGGAAGATATTCAGTGTTCAGTGCAGTCTTGCAAGAAGTCTTGTTTGTCTGCCGATGCTTTAGTAAGGAGAGGATCACTGTGAGTGGGACCGCTGGGACTGCAGCCTGGTACAGGCAGTTGTGTCTGCCTGTTTCCATTCCGGACAGTATTTGCAGTTGAATTTTTGCAGGAGAGTATTTACAGTTGAATTCTAAGTACCATTTGAAGTGTAGTCAAGAAGATTTTTTACTGAATGGCGGGGGTCTACTGTTCTGTGTTTTTAACTGAGCTGTGCAGTTTGCTATCCTGTGTCCCCATCATGTAGTGAGAGGTTTGGGGCTTGTTTCTGCCTTTCTTTTTGAAGCCACCTTAGACAGACTGATGTGACTGGAAAGCCAATATCTGTAATGATATCCAAAATGAATTGTGGTAGGAGACTGATAATAAAGTAAACGGTAACAAAGTGCCTTTCAGACACTTCAGCCTCTACCTTTCGTTCAGGAACTTCATGCTTAATACATTTCTTAACTCTGGTTTCAAGGAAAAGAATCTGGCTCCAATAATGAAAACAATGGGTTTTAATGGGAGCAATGGTCAGTACCCAGCAGGGGCAGGTCTCTGCAGGGTGCTCCCTTGTCATGGAGGTGCTCAAGGACAGTGTCTGTGCGTTATCAGGGTGGGAACCACGGGACTGGCTGCCGGGCAGAAGCATGGAGGTGTTAAGAGTAATGGTTCTCAAAGGAAAGCAGACACGGGCGGGTGCAAACAGGATTTAAATGGCTCAGCACTTCTGAAGTGATATTCCAGCTGTGCTTGTTTCTCTGAGGGCCATAGCATCCATCAGTTGGAATGGTCCCTCATTTATTATACAAATGTGTGACTCACAGTTTAAAAATCAAGGAAGCTAATTGGCTTTGGTGCCTGGAATGCTAACAGCTCTTCCACTGACAATGCAGAACTATCCAGGAAGAAATGTGGTTTCTCTGCTTGCAATACTCACTGCTTTTTCTGTGAGTTGCATTGTTCTGAAACTCCTACCTAAAGATGTGAGGAAAAAATCCAGAAATAGACTTAGTAGATTTTGGGGTAGTAAGGCTGCAGAGCCCCAAAGTTGGTGGTGCGCTCTTTTTTCTAGTAAACAATTTAGTGAGGAATTTAGAGGTTACCTGTTGATAGATGTGAGTGTCTTGGTCTTAATTTTATGGCGGATGGTGAGTATTTATTGCTAGAGTTAGAGTGAAATTTTGGAAAAGTAAGGCCAGTAAAGCCAGATAAGATTTATTCCTAGAAATGTGGCCTAAGGTGAACTTACACTGCGTATTGTTGGGTTCCTGGATCTAGATTTAATTTCCTCACACTGTGGTCTCCCAGTGTATATGCAAACCTAGTGTTATGAAAATGAGATGTTTTAGTGACACAGTAACTGCCATTTTTTGGAAACATTTTCAAAGATAAGGCTCAGACAGACATTGTGTGTTTTCTAGGACTTTAATTTTCTAACACAGGCTTTGGGAAAGGGAGGACTGCAGAGCCCCCAATAATTGAGGGGGAGGTTGCCTGGGTTCAAGGAAAGTGTGGTTAAGTTAGCAGGTAGGAGTTTAGCTTCGTTCTGGTGGCTTCCTACCAACTGCAGTAACTGTAAAGGTTATGGTTAGGATATGAAAAAGTAAAGGCTGGAGCACCTCAATAATTGGTGTTTTTTTTTTTTTTTTTTCTTTTAATGTCCCACAGAGTATATTTAGAAGTATTGCTGGGATTCTGGGCTTTTACATTTCGTTCCATGCCTTGTAGCATTCTAGTTTATACAGGAGTGAAGAGTTGTAGTTAGGATTCTGGAGAAAAGGGCCACAGACAAAAAATTGTTTCTTGAAAACTGTCCAGCACAGTGTAAAATGCCGGGAGATATTAGTGTCTGAAGCTAAAACTTCCATCTGGACTGTATACATTCACTCTCACCTTTGGGATTAGGCAAGGAGAGGTTTCAGAGCTGCAGTGAGCATTGCTGTTCAGAATACCCAGGATATTTGAAACAGCTACATAGAGCTGTGAATACCTCCTGTTAAAAGCTTTGGTGTTTCAGTGTGGTATGTGTGGGTTTATGGCCATAGTTTGGTTTATGGGTAGGATCCAGGATGAAGGGGTCCAAAGAAATCACAATTACTGAGGTTTTTTTTAAAGGGCTTCCCAACTGGTGATTTGGGAAAGTGCATGTTTGTAATATATGTAATTTTGAGGTGATGGTAACTGTCTTGGTTTTATTCCAGTTGTGGGCCAGGGTTACAGTTAAGATCAGAATTCAGGAGGTATGGGGGAATTTGGTGGGGATCTGTGCCTATTTTTTGTAGTTTTGCAACCTGAGAAGTGATATCTGTGTAGTGACATCAGGATATTTCAGAAAAGTATTGGGTCACTGAATGGCCTTACTTAGCGATAGTTAAGGGAGACATTGGATGGAACATTGTGATGATAATGCAGGAGTGGTCCCTGGGAATGCTGCTTTCACTGCTTCATCATGCCTCTCTGCAGCAGTGCACATCACAGAGGTGTTAATTCCTTCCCAGAGGAAACAATACATGTTCTTCTGTTCTTCTGTCTGCTGGGTTTGAGAGTGCCCCAAGGGCGTGTTCTGCGTAGACCGACCTGTGCGCTTTAGGTCACAGAAGGTTGGTGTGTGTAGCTGAAATTTAGCCGGATTGGAAATTTTTGCAGACCATATTTTAAAAACAAGCAGCCAAACAACACAACAGAAAAAAAAAAAAAAAACAAAACACAAAAACCCCACTTTATGGAAATGAAACACCCTAGTTCTATATATTTTATTTTTCTTTCTTTATATTCAGTGTTAACCTCACTCCCTGCCCTGGCGGTGCCCCCCACGAAAGCCATATCCCCGTCGGTGGTGAATGGGCTGGAAGTGACGGAGCAGCGGAGCTGGCTGTACTTGGAGGAGATGGTCAACTCATTGCTCAACACTGCCCAGCAGCTGAAGACTCTCATCGAACAGGCCAAACAGGCCAGCTCCTCCTTCCGCGAGGCTGCTGTCACACAAGCAAAAATTCAAGCTGACGTGGAGAGGAAAGAGGTAATTATGCCAGAGGAGGTGAGAAGACTCAGCCCAGGGCATCTTTTTGGCTGAGTGATGAACAGAGCAGTACCTCACTGGTTGCCACTGACTGTAACAGTGGTAGCACTTAGAAATTGTTTCTCAATGTCTTGAGAGCAGTATTGCCAAGAGAAATGTGAGTTATTCGTATCATGGGGAAAGGAGTAGAGTGCTCTGGGATTCCAAGGCTGCTTTCCCAGCAGCCATCCTTAAATTTATGAGATGTGGGCAGTGAATCCTGGTAGAGGAAGGATGGTGAGTGTTCAGCCATGCGATGGCTACTTTCTTTATGTCAAGTGAGCGGGGCTATCAGAGAGGCTTTTGATGGCCTGAAGAGGCAGAGGGATAAAAAAAACAGTAAGCTATGGAGTTTCTGGGGAAGATAAGCAGTGAAATTTAGAGGTGTCTTGCTGAGCATTGTGCAAGCAAAGCTGATCTCGCATGAGTCCTGTGGTAAGGCTGCAAGGCCGGCTGGCGTTACAGGAGTATTGGCTTGTACCCAGCGGCCCCTCTCTCCTCTGTAATGGATTAGCTACAAGGACTGCCCTGTTCTCCCTGCTTTTCTTCTCTTTAATTGATGCATGGTAGGGACCCTGGATTCTTCTTAACACCAGCTCATGCATGCACCCTGAATCTGGCTCCATGCGCTGCTGACTGCATTCCCCTTCTCCCCCAGATCCACAGCTGCTGGTGTGGACTCGAGGGAGAGAGGTGGGGGGCAATGTTCTGTGAGACTGGTGTCATTGTCGTTAGCTGATGAACTCCCTTCCTGTACACCACACTATCTGCTGTTGCCATCGGCGTTATTGCTAACGTCAGCTTTCCACTGAATTCATAGGCACGAGTGTGCAGCAAGAGACCTTGAAGAAATGTGTGTGGGAAGACTTTGCTGAGAACTGAGAACCCCTATGACAGTCCTTGCAGCGTCTTTGGTATTCTTTGCCACGTTGTCTCTGCTAAACTCTTCTGTACGCTGCATCCTTGATGTGCAGGTGTGTGATACGTTGAGAGTAATTCTTGCCTGCCTTCTGCCTGGGCAGACTGGGTATTCATGCTGCTGTCCAGGTTTGGGCCGTCTCCTGCTAAAAAGCTGTGTAGAGCGATAAAAAAAGATACCAAAAATTGGAAACTGACACAGTTGAGAGATGAATATCTGACTTCATTTAACTTCGCTCTCTGCTCTTTTTCCAGTTCATGTGCTGTGTTCCCTTTTGTTTATCCTTACAGTGGTTTCTGGAATGGTGGTTCAGAGTCCATTCCCCTCACCCTCTGATCCAAATCCAGCTCACTTCAGTGTAATTCTAGTTTCTTCTTGCCCCAGGAATGGGAGTTACAATCACTCCTGTGTATTGATTAAAGTGCTGACTCTACAAGGCAAGGATGAGCACATGTTTATTTCCAGAGGAAGCCCCTTTCCCAGTAACTATTGAATCCCCAGTTATACAACTTGTGTGTCTTCCCATTCTTCGTGTGTAATGGTTACCTCAACAGTTTTGTATTTTGATAAAAACACTTGCTCACGGTGCTGTTTTTTTTTTAATATCCAAATAACAATTCTCAAGCTGCCGCTGTGTGCTAGCTTCTGGAACCGTCTGGATGACACTGCAGATAGGTATTTCTGAATTCCTTCTAGTGAATTACATTTTTGGAAAAAACTCTGGGTTTCTGGGTACAGGGCTGGCATTGGAACTAATTACAATAAATGTCAAATACTTGGCTGTTTGCTTTTGTGTTGTTCAGAGGTGCTTTTCTGATTTCATGAATGTTCCCCTGATCGGTAACGCAAGTCTCTCTTGCAGCCTGAGATGTGTGTGGTCACACTGCTTTTTTTGGCAGTTAAGGTATACAAGAGGGAGAAAGAGGTGTCTTCCTGCCTTGGTGGTTGTTGATTTTTGCTGGACCAATTTAATACAAGGGAAATAGGCGCTTTATCACTACTTCGTGTTTGTTACACTGACAGAAATTCAGACTAGCAAAGCGGGGAGACTCCTTGCCACCTCCTCCGTTTGTGCGGGCGGGATGGTGGGCGCAGCAAGCCACCAGCGTGCAGAATTTCTGTGCAGCAGTATGTTCCTGGGTATTCAGAAGTGAAAGATCGTGCCATTGGGTCAGAGCTGCAGAGGAAAGGCTGTACATCAGATTAAATTATAACAGACCTGTAGACTCAGCTCTTCCTGGAAGGGTGACAATACACAGCAGGACTAAAGAAATCTCTTGGGAGCAGGTTGGATCCCAACTGGGTACACACACTTCACTGCCATGACTGTAACTAACACATCTTTAGTATTCACAGTGGTGCAGAGCTATTCCCCACTTCAGTCTCCCAGCTCATGTGGATGTTGAGTGTTGAGTTCAAGCACTTTTGAACTTGTAAACTGCCCGTATCCCTGACCATTTCCCTCTGTCACCCTGGCAAGAGGGAGGTGGCCTCTGCCTGCCGACAGAAGAGCAAGCCAGGGCTCTTGGGACAGCGCTGTCTTTACTTGCCCTCCAGAGGAAGTCTGAAGTGGCCACAAATTTAAGCAGAGCAGAAGAGAGGTGGCAAGAACAGCAAACGTGTATGAAAACTTACTTGCGTGCTAGTTTGGTTTCAGTCTTCCTAGAGAGCAATAAATTAATCAGTAAGAGTTTTTAATCACAGCTTATATGCCTTGTTGTGTATTGCAAATCACTTATGCTATTGTGTTTCACTTATTAATTAATGAGCTTTGGAGTTCATTAAATATCACAAATGAGCCACTGCTCCCATATAGCAGCAGTCTGGTTGACTTGGCTTTGCATACCAGCAGTTGTACTCCATGCCGAGCAGCGGTGGGTGCTGTTGGGATCTGGCAGAGCTCTGGAGTGGGAAAGGCAGGCTTTTGCTCCCAGTTTCCTTTAAGCAGGGGAGGTGTTTGTTCTTATCTGTGAAGTCAAAGAGCAGACATCACTGTTTCATTCTGGTCACGCTTGCTAATGATATTATCCAGGACTCTTCAAAGAAGGGGAATACATTATTCCCCTCACTGATATCGTTTTGAAGGTGCAAGTGCCAACATCAGAGAGGAACTGTGGCAGGAAGGGGGTCTGCTAAATGTAGCAAGTAAAAACCATATAAAATTGTAAATGGAGCATAAATAAGCATCTGTGGTCACGTTTCTTCCTTAAATTGGCATGTCTAATCTGAATTTTGCAGGAGGATTGGATCCCTAATTGCGGTTCCCAACACATGGTGATATCTATATAGAGAGTCCTCGGAAGCAACAGGGGAGCTGAATTGGGAAATGCTGAGCATTTTGGCATCAGGCTGTACAGCAGTGGAATATAAATGCCTGTCTTCATAGGCAATTAGTGAAAATATAGGAAAATACACTTGCCTTCCACTCTTCTCTCATGTTTGACCTGAGGGGTTTTTTTCACTCTGCCTCCATACTATAAGATTACAGCCCTGCAACGCCCCGTGTCAGGGTCTGGTGATGTCCTTAGCTGTTCTGAAGAAACTATAGGTCAGATTCCAAGTGCTGGAGCTAAAGGTTTCACCAGCAGAGTTTTTCTTGCATATAATTTTGTAATTTGGAAGTCCTCGCACACACCCTTTTGCTATCTTTGTCCTTTTTAATTTCTGTAAATTTGTTTAAGGATCATGGTTTGCTGGGCAAGTTTCAAGACTGAGGATCTCTTCCGATTTTTGTTTCCCTCTTTACCGCAAGTTATTTAGATGTTTCTGGGTAAGTCCTTGGTCTCTCTGGGCCTCAGAGCCTGCTCTTTACAATAAGGATAACACTTTGTTCACAGAGGGTTTGCATACCAGTGTGCAGAGTGGTAGGATCTCTGGGTAAAGGGCTGTGTAAAGAGACATTAACCTTATGGGTCCTAGAAATAAGGGCAGTTTGTAAACTCAAAATCTGCAGTTCCAGCATTTATGAAATATCTCTTCTGCAATAATTTCTTTTGAAACAAAATTGTTCTAGAGTCTAAGTGGTTAAAAATACCTTTCCTGTTGTTTATGCTGTCTGCAGTATCTCATGTGCCTGTTGATGATGACTCCTTAATTAATAAGCAGAGCCCTCACAGAGTTAGTTCCAGACACGAAGCTGACTGTTTAAGAAATGATGATGGCTGTAAGGCTTGTGCTTTCTGTGTGTAAACAAGAGGCGCATATGCAGCTGGTGCTTAGCCAGTGCACAGCTTTATATTTGCAAACACCAAATATAAGTTACATTTATGTTACTTAGAAGTCTTGGGGAACATCATTCTGAAAGAAAGGCAAACCATAAACCCTCCAGCTTGGTGTTTATATTAAAATTCATCATGCTTATTGCAAAAAAATGAAAATATCAAAATATTTGTAAGCTTTTTCTGAATTGCAGCATTTTGCATGGGATTCGTTAACTGCAACTGCTCTGTCAGAACTTCATGAAGCTGCTAAGGAAAAGTTCACCACTGTCATTATTAATTAGCGTGTGAGCGAGTGTATCTGATCCTTTGGTTACTATCTGAATGTTGGCTTTACTGCTTTTTTTGATTTAGGGAAAAACATTTAGGAAGAGAGTGAGTGGGGCGACAAAGTCTCAGTGTCTCGTAGAACAGATATTTGACAACTAGCAGGACCGGCCCAAAGGGAAAGGATTAAAGACAGTACTTTATACAGAGGTCTCTCTGCTTTGGCAATGTAATTTTTTTGAGTGTGCATTAAGCCATTGTTTATATCAGATAAACTTTAGGAGGGGGAGAATACATGAACTCAGCAAATTGTGTGCCAGAAGATTTTGCTGGAAGATAATAATTCAGGAAATGTGTTAAACAGTTTTTCTGTGTAAATTCAAAAGAATCAGTGTTGAAATCTGACAAGGGTTTTAATTGAAATAGCCCCCTGTGTGATGCAGCGATGCCTTTGGAGCCCATCCCATTTGAAAACAAGGTGGAAGATTAAATCAGCTGACAGCTGGATCATCTTTTTTAGAAAGATTAAAACAATTCAGGGCTAGAGAGTATGAAATTAACCTAAAAAGGGTCAGGTATTTAAGAGTATGAAATGAACCTAAAAAGGGTTGGCAGTTTAAGAAATGTTGCTCTAGGAAGCAAATAATGGCTGCGTACTCCAAGGCAGCAGTGAAGACAGTTGAGAATTGTTGGTTATCGGTTCTCTGGAGCCAGTTTTGTGAGAGATCAGGATGTATCTGGCTTGAGCCTCTCTCTTACAACACCTTTTCCTTTTCCATAGTTTCTGCATGGCTCCAATTCTGCACACCGGGGGCTGCGCAGAACCAGAGGACTCGCTATGGGGCTGGATAAAAAGGAGACAGAGGGGGGTTAAAGGTGGGGTTTCCATCAGGAGGGTTCGGGGGCTGAGAGCAGAGGTGGAGGAGTTGCTGTGGCTCAGGCAGGGCCGAGGGAGACTGAGCTTCCTCCGGGTGCCTCTCCCATTGGCAGAATCCCTGGAGAGCAGGATCAGCCACACTCGGAGAGGATGGAGTCTGGTGGTGGGAAGGGTTTTCATTTCACTTCATTAGAACTGGAATTCGGCGTGTTCAGCCCCAGCACTGTCTCTGCATGGGCTGTTGCAGAGGGGACGGTACTAGCTGGGGTTTTGTGTGCAGAGGTTTTCAAGCCGGGTTGAAATCCAGCGCACCGCGTGCTCTGCTATCTGTATTTCCACTTTCTTCACTAAAAAGAAGTTTAGAAACATTATGAAGTTTTCCTAGGCCAGTACTCTTAACATGGGTCCTTTGTCTTTCACTTAAGAGTGGAAAGCTCGTTTTAACGTTTCCTGAAGAATCCGCAGTTGCCTGCCAGCCCGGTTCTCTGCCTGTGTGCAGGGTGGCAGAGGGCAGCAGCTGCGGCACAGGGTGTTGTGTCCCAGCTTCCCCATGGCCAGTGCTCACTGACATTAATGATTCTCTCAAGAATCAAGTTATTTTCTTCCTGTGACACAACAGGATTGATTATTAGGCCAGAGGCCACATCTGAAGCTTGCTGGCATATTCCCTGTCTTCACAAGGACTTTTTGATTCGGACACAGTTTTGGTTCTGAAAACAGTAATTTGAAATTTCCATACATGTGATGCATACCTTGCCTACGCAGTACTGGAAGCACTGGGGCTGTTGTGTGTGGCTCCTGGCTGGCTAATTAGCCTGATCTTGCCTATTTGTCAAATGTTGGCAGAACCCAGTCACACCCCTTGCAGTCTACAGCAAGAGGTTTCCCTGCCACCTCCTCCATGTCCCTTGAGTTTTTTAATTTGAATTTGTGTCATGGTAATATAAAGGTTTTGAAGGTTGTGATTTCACAGGAGAATAAGTACTGTGATGTCAGGCCATAGAAACACTTGTAAATTAAGCCTTTAATCTCCTTATATGTTGGTTCATACTCCTGGATAAACCTGCTTTGCCTGAAGGTGGGGGTTCAGCTTTTTTCTTACTGTTCCCAATAAATTTGAATCAGGGTTAGCACATAATCAAATTGGGATCAGTTTTTGATTCCTTTGGGTTAGGACTCCTATCTCAGCAGTGTTGGCCAGGCAACAGGTAGAGCAGCACCCGGCTGGACTTGAACTGGTTTGAAGTAGATCTGCAGCACGCCCCAAGTGTGCTTTGAAGGTCCCTTCCAGAGGACTGCTTAATTCAAAAACTGTTTGAAAACCCTTTTATGCTTCTGTTAAAAGGAGGAATAATGGGTATGGTTGATGCTGTTTCTCAAGTCTTGAGTGTGTTAAATTTATTTGGGTTTTTTTTCCCCTAATCCATTCCATTGGGCCGTGCCATCCCTCCAGACTCCTTTTGTCTGTTAGTGCATTAGGATTGTTGAACTTGACCCAAAATTTGGCCCAAGAAGATGGCACTTGGCCCTATTACCTTGGCATTTTCCTCATGTTTCTGTTGCTAATACCTTAGGTCCTCGTGTGTGGGGGGGTGCAGTTGCCTTGTGGCAATTAAGCCGCCTGTTTAAGGAGGAGTGCTTGGCTGGATGAACTGGGGAGAGTGGGGTTTGTGTAAAAGCTGCACGTAACTGGCAATTTGTCACCACAGACTGTTTTCTCACAGACTTCATCTGTCTCCACGTCAGGGCACAGTATCCCTCTCTTGTAAAGGCAGAGTGAGGTTCCTCTTCAACTGCACTTTCGGGCTTGCTGGAAGCAAGCTCGTTGTCAGACCCGCCGTGCAGAGCTCCCTTTTCAACCCTTCACATCATACTCTGGCTGGGAAATGATGAATCTGGTATATTTTTCCTTGCAGCAATATCAGAACCAGTTATTTCAACAAACAGAAGATGTGGATGGGAAAACAGAAATCATCATCAAGGTAAGCTGGGGATGTCTCATATTTTATGAAGAGTCTTTTGTTCTTGGTCTTGTTTTTCTTGTCATTTAAAGATGCAGAGTGTTTTGTCATTGCTACAGAAGTCATGTATTCCGTGTCTGGCCTGGCCTTCTGGCGGAGATCTGAGCTTTCCTTAGCAGGACTAATGCTCTGTTGGAGCAGAGCGTGTCCCCTTTCCCAGGCCTTCCAGGGTCTCCCAGTCCTTTGTTGTCAGCTGGCCAGGTCAGCCAGTCTCCCTCACCTCTGAGCAGTGGCCTTGCAGCGCTGATGGGTGGCTGTCACTGAGCTGTGACAGGAAGGAAACTCTCTTCCTTTCTGTCCTGTGAACTGGTTTTCAAAACTGCGTGATGCCTTCTGGCTTTTGGAGCGGGAGTATGAGGTGAGTTAGTCCAGGACCCGTGATTTAAGCCTTTCCAGCTGTACGTGTTAGTTATCTAAGATCTCCAGGTACACACTGTGTATTTTCAACATTTTCCAATGCCGAACAGGTTGTGCACAGCCTCACTCGGGCACCCCCTTTGGGAGAGGCTTTGCAAGTCCCAAAGAGCAGCTTTAAGGCCCTTTTTGGTGGCTTGAATCCCCGGCTGCACATCAGGAATACAAAAATACAAATACAGTTCAGTCACACCAACTCTTAATTGTAGGTACATTGATAAGACGTGAGCAGATGGTGTGATGGACTCGGTGTTAATCAGGGTGCTGATTGTTGGGTTGGTTGTGCTCAAAAGAGAGAAGGAGCTGGTGGAACTAAAGAAACGCTTCCTGTCGCGGCCTCACACTGCTGCTCTGACGTGCTAATGATTTGTCAGTAATTTAATGAGTTGGAAACGGAATGCTCTGTGAAGTGCTTATTTTTGTGGTAGTTCAATGATATTTCCACCTAAATGACAGGTTATGTTAATTGATGTCACTGAGATAAGATTAAAGCGCTAGACACAAAAACTTCCTTTAAAAACCAGGTGTGATTTTTCATCCATGTATCCTATCTTGTCTTCTAGGCTTAAGTCCTTGCTCCTGTTAGAGCTTTCTTAATTTTACTCCTCTGTCTTGTTTCCTTGTTGGGACTCCGCTACATAGTCATGTTGCAGAGTGGCAAAGGAACAAGCCTGCTCAGCTTGTGGGAGCAGATCCCTTTTTCCCCTCTGAGAATAGGGAAAGATCAAGCTGAAGTGTCCCATCCTTATGCCTAATCTTGTTGTCCTTCCTCAGACCCTCTCTCAGACATACGCAGAGTTATAAACCAAACAAAACCACCAACTGAGTCTGCCTTTAAAACTTTAAATTTGAGATAAACTCAGAGGTTGGGGGTCGGTGGCCTGTGCGTAGCCTGTACGCTGCCGTTGGGCACACGCCGGCCCGTGGGTGCGGGTGGCTCCTGCTGAAACCTGCAGGAACCTGCCCGGGGTTGTGAGACACGACCTGCGTGCAGGGAGGTGGCTCTGGGGTGGGACAGATTTCCGTGACCACTCGGTGTCTCCCCCACAGTTCTGAGGGGCTTATTGCCCACCAGAAAGGGAAATAGAGGTACATTCCATTTTCCAAGGTGATCCCTGCTAAAAAGGCGAGGAGAACAGGTCTCTGAAGGAGTGTCCAGAAGCCACTGGGCCTCTTTGTCTTGTGTTTGTGTGTTGAGGATATGTTGGGAAATGGGGACTTTACCACTGCTCCTGCGTCCCGTCGCATTACAGCACTTGTGTTACACTCCAGTGATCTCCCTGTTGGTGTTACCTCTGACGTGGCCACTTTGCCATCCATTTTCACAGCAGTCTTGTGTCAACTGCGGCCGTGAGGCGACGAACGAGTGCACAGGATGCCACAAAGTCAACTACTGCTCCACTTTCTGCCAGCGAAAGGTATGAGCTTGTTTGTGAGATGCAGATTCCACTGTCTGGAGAGGGCTGTGTGACCCTGGGGAGAGCCAGACAGGCAGCTGGAGCAGGAGCCCCGTGCGGGTCGGCAGCCTCAGCACCCCCAGCACACCCTGCAGCGACGGGTCCGGATCAAATTGGGGTGGGGAAGGTCCCAAGATTTGCACAGGCCTCCTCAAAGTTGATCTAAAAACCAGAGAACCACCAGAAATGGGAGCATGGGCACCTCACCGTGTGAGTTGTGGGGACCAGTTAGCACTTTTACCAGCAGCACTTTTACAACCCTCCCCTGCCGCTTCCTGGTAAACTGACCGCTCCTCTGTGTCACAGAGGACACAGTTCTCTTACTCTGTACATTATTTCTGATGCTACAGATGATACAGTGAGACAAACTGTAAGATTTTGAGCATGGGAGGTGGAAACAGGTATGAGGAAGTACAGTGGAGGAAGCTGCTGTGCTTCATGTTTTGCACAGGTTCCTTACAAAGGCCCTTGGCACCCTGCTCCTGAGGGAAGGTTAATTTAGTCTGGCCAGGGCTATGGTGCTGCGGGCTGTCCAAGCTCCAGTCTGAACCAGCTGAGGCCGTGTGTATTGAGTAGCTGAAGGATTTAGACTGTTTCTTTTTGCCTGTAACAAGGTGTAATGGTGGCCAAGAGAAGTGGTGGTCAGTAACAGTTTCCCTGAGCTTCCCCTGTATTTACGAGCTGCGATGTGTGACCTCAGGGCTGAGCAAGTTACAGGAGCATTTTGTTAGTTCTGAGTAGAAGTTGCAGTCGGTCAGTCCTGGGAGGAATTGCTCTCCTCTTCTTTGCCACTGCTGAGCTTGGGCCCCTCATGTGGCGCTGCCCCTTGGGAGCACCAGCCTGTAGCCAGCTGCCTTTCAGGAGCGGGTTTAAGTCAAGGTGCTGACTTGGTTTTAGTAAATTTTCCACGTCCTAACTGACACTGATGCCCTGTTTTGGCTTTGGGATCGAGAAGCCAGCATTCTGCTTCGTTTGGGTCCGCCTCTAATATTGACCCAGCATGAGGTTCCTTTCCTGTCCGCCGTTAGTCTCGTTTGGCCGAGCTGTAGAGACCTGCTGTAGCCCGTCTGTGCTGGCGAAAGCGCCTCTCAGCCAGAGCTTCTGCTGGGGCCCCACGTGCTTCTCCAGGCTGCGCGCTTTCCGAGGGCCCGTCCTCCTCATGGGCTTTCCCTCTGCTCCTCCCTCGCAGGACTGGAAGGACCACCAGCACATCTGCGGGCAGTCGGCCACGGTGACGGTGCAAGCGGACGAGGTGCACGTCACGGACAGCGTGATGGAGAAGGTCACTGTCTGAGCACTCCTACCTCTAACCGCTGACGGGCGGCGCGGTGCGGCCGGCTGGATCGGCAACGTGATGTGAACGGTCTGTCCTGTACACACCACACTCTTCTCACTAGCAAACTCCTTTTTGAAAGATTTTTTTGATACTGTGACAGCATTTGCCTACTTCCGATCCCCTGCCAAAACTTTGAATAACACAGCGACTGTGAAAAACTTGTCTGGAAAAAACAAACCCCACCTAACTGCAGCCTCGCAGCGGGGAGCCACCTGCAGCTTTGCCAGACTGGAACCTCCACCATGTGGATTACGGCAACCTCATCATCTCTCTTGAGATGAATCTAAAGCAGGTGCTGCAAACAGATTTGCCAGTGTTTCCTTCTCCCTGCGCCTCCCTACCTCTTGTTTGAAAAAAGAAACAGACCTTCATTTGGTTTATTTAATTGCCTTGAAAAAGTCAGTTGAAGTTCTTAGTTTGCCATTGGAAGGACTTTTTTCTCCTGTGTTCCCTCTGTGCTGGGCAAATTTGGAACACACGGGAGCCTCTGCACTTGAATATAAGTGAAAAATAACAGGTTGTTAAATAAAATGCGGTGAAAGCACGAGCGTGCCGGGCGGTGCTGTCTCATTCCCGCGGCAGCGCTGTGCAGCGAGTGGCTGCTGGGAGTCGGTGCGGCCGCACCGCCGCCGCGATTCCACACGTGCGTCTCTGCTCTCCGTCCCCCTCGGAGTTTGCTTGGCGAGGGAGGTGCAGCCTCATCATGTGCTGTGCCTTGGCTGTAGCGTCCGTATCAGATCTGACCAAAACCCAAAGGTTTTGGCCAAAATCAGATCTGACCAAACCCAGTGGGAGGGCGCATTGATAGGGCGCTGTCCCCTCATTGCCTGGCAGTAGCTACCAATTAAAGCAGTGAGCATTTGGAAGTTACTTGCTTCATTCACTGCCACAAAATCATTTAATTATTAACGTACTTCTTTAGTAATTTAGGCTAATCAGGTGCCTTTGTGTTGGAAGTGCAATGCCCCAGGCTCGAGGAGTCTCAGCAGACACACACACCTATGGTTGGTTGGTTATTTTTTTAGCCTCGGGCACTATAACTGTGAGCACTTACTCGTCCCATCTGCTTATTTGTGCTGATTTTGGATTGGTGGGTGAAGAGGATTACTGGTTAGTTCATGTTCCAGGAGGGGCCACCTCCAAATCATGGAGCAACCCAATCCAGCATCATCAATGCCTTCAAAAGGAGAAATTTCTATCCAGAGATACAGCAAAGTGGTAATAGAGAAAAATGTGATGGAAAAGACTGAAGTCTTGCACTAGCGGTTTCTGACAGATCCATTCCATCCTCCATGAATCTAAGACCTTGTTACCTCACACTCTGTGTGTTCCGAGCAGGTGGCCGCTGGTTTATGATCTCCTACAGCATTTGCTGCAGGCTGAGACTCCTCAGGCGTGCCCATCGCCCGGGTTCGTCTGCAGCAGCACCTGCGGGGAGGCGGCAGAGGGGACCCTTCTGCTGGGGTGACCTCAGCGCAGGTCAGTGGCAGCTGCTGAATGTCCCTTTCTGGCTTTTACTGGAGACGTTCTTCCTGCTAAATGTGGAGCTTAGTGGGCAGAGGGGGCGGCGCCACTGACAGGCCTGTTGAGGGTGAGGAACTGGCGTTGGCAGAGGGAAGGCAGCACCATGCCAGCCCCCTCCCAAGGAAACCGTTCTCTGCTGGAGAGCCTGGCACAAGCTGAAGCAGGAGGGGAACAGAAACTACCCCTGTAAAACTCCTGGGAAGGAAAGAACAGGCAGTTGCCTTAGGTCCCCATAGCAAAATGCTCAGTCCTGCTTCCCAGAGCAATACTGCAGTATTTGTGATTGTTTCATCTCACACTGTTAAATTACAATTGCCTGTTTTCTAAAGCTTAAAGACAATTAGTTAATTGAAAAGAAAGTCTTAATTGAGCCTGCAGTAATATAGCTTATTTTCTTGCCTCTGTCTATTGCCCATTAAGGTTCTGACTAACCAGAGCAGCACAGAATGTCGAGCACCACGCTGCCGTTGGGCTGCAGCGCCCGGTTGTTCCCAGCGCCTGCACCGAGCTCTCGGCCCGGCAGCGCCGCGGTGGAGGTCGGCACCAGAGCCGCGCACTGGCCCTTCAGCCCCCGGCCGGGCAGCAAACTGCTGCTGCTGCTGCTTCCAGCCGAGCCCCCGCAGCGCGGGCGGCTCTGAGCAGAGGTGCTGGTTTGGAGGAGGCTGCCGAGTCGCGGTCTGGTGACGCTGGATGAGTTGCTCCTCAAATAAAGGAGGGCGACAGCAGCGTCCCGCACTGACGTGGCACCTTCGGAGTGCTAAAGCTGTGCTTTCAACATCAGACTTTCTGCTGGGAAGCATTTCTGTTGCTTCACCCCTTTGGTTCACCTCGTGTGCGCCCCAGAGAACCGGCCCCACATGGTGCTGTGGGGCTGCGCAGCCAAGCGCGGTGACGGGGTGAGCTGAGGGCCCGGGGGCTCAGGCGTGCCAGGTCCCCGGCAGCAACTCACACAGACAGAGGCCTCCACGTCCTCACACGATAACCTGGGGCTGAGTATTGCTGGGCCTTGGTGACTCTGAACTTCGGCTTTACTGCACCTTTTAAGGGAAAAAAATTTTGGAAGAGAGTGGGGCAACTTTCATAAATGAAAAAAAATGTAGGTGAGAGTCATCTATAATTAACGCTCTCCGGGAGCTTCCCGTAGGAGTGCTGGGCTCTGGGGCAGCTGTGCCCCAGCACAGTGGCAACTACAGAACTCCAAAATTTACACTGCAATCAGTGTGGGAATTTAATATGTTTATTTGTTGATGATAACTTGATGGAGCAATTGTTATGCTTAGACAAAGAAAAGCTTCAGCCCTCCCCGCAGTACTTTTTCCCTTTTGTTTCTAAGCAAACAAATTACCCCTTGGAAAGCAACACCCCTAGACAAAAATTACTACTCAGAAGATTGCTGTTTTGCACAATAATCATGTTCTTCCCTCCTGAGCCTCAGAGGACAGCATCAGCTGCTCCCTCTGGCTACGCCTGGTGTCACTGTGTGCAGGTTTCCCGGAGGCAGGCAGGCCCTTTCCCCGCAGTCACTTTCGCTTCCTCCAGGTCTTGACCAAATTTGGGGTTTCTCAGCCCAGCTGCCTTCCTGCCCCAGGAGCATAAGGAATTCTGGACAGGGCCGCTTTAGGTGTTTTGTTTTGTTTTTGTTTTTTTGTTTTTTTTTTTTTTTTTTTTTTTTTTTTGTAGGATCTTAACATCCCCTTGTTAAACATGAGTAAAATCAGTCTTTGGATTTAAAATTATCAAGGGCAAGGGGAAAGGAGGCTGCACTGATACATACACCCTCATCTGGCCTGTGAACATCTGGGCCCTGACCTTCACAGCCTTTTCCTTGCAGCCTCCTGTCCCCCCCAGCCCCACCGCTGCCACCCCAGCAGGCAGAAGAGGCCAGGGGGGCCCTGGGCCTGGACAGCCAGGCTTGTGAGTAACATGATGCAAAAAAAAAAAAAAAACAAAGAAAAAACCCCACCCAAAAACTCCAAACATACAATTTATGATCCTCCTCAATCTGTGCCAGGCTAAAGCTTTGCCTGGAGCCACTTCTAAACTGACCTGGGCTGAGGGGGGGTAAGTTCCTGCACCCACGGGGCCGCAGAGGCAGCCCAGGGAGCCTCTGGCTGTGCCCCGCGGTGCCTCAGCAGGGCTCGGTTTGCTCCGCACTCACCTCCTGGGTTCGGCCTCACCATTTGCATCCTGCAGCACTGGTGGCACCGGGCTGGTGCCCAGCGGGGCAGCAGTAGGGGAGGGAGGGCCCCTCCAGGACCGCTCCAGGGACAGGGTAGGGCTGCACCTCGGGGGGCTGGAGCCGCTGCAAGCTCCCGCGCTCCTGGGTGTTGTACTGTGCTCAGGGACAGCGGTGAGAGGCCCCACCACATCCCCCAGAGCAAGAGCTGAGCTGAGCACTGTCCCTGCTGGCGTGGGGCAGCTCTTGCTGCTTATGTCAAGTGCTAAAACAGCGGCTACGCCTGCACTTTCCCACCGGGAGAGTAACCCCTGGTACTCACCTGTAACTCCTCCTTCCCTCCTCCCCAACAAGAACAGCAGACCTTAGGCAGAAATAGATCTTTAATGAACTATACAAAAAATAGCCTGGTCCAACCTCGTCCCCTCCTGTTGCAGTGGGCTCAGCAGAAGAGGTGCAAGACTTTGCGGAAGAAGTTCCTGAACTCCGTGTTGAAAACGGTGTAAATGATGGGGTTGAGAGCACTGTTGACGTAACCCAGCCACGTGACAGTGCTGGTGACTTGGGTGGGAATGGTGCAGGACTTGCAGAGAGCCCTGGTAATGTGGACCACAAAAAAAGGCGTCCAGCAGAAGAGGAAAGCACCTGCCAGAAGGACAGTATGGAGAGAAAGGGATGTGAATGTTAAAAAGGGTTTAATTTAACAAACACAAGAGTGGAGACAGCTCAGTGCTTAGGGAAAGCAGATGTGCTGATACCTAGCGCGGGGCTTGCGCCCAGACAAGATATTTCGGATGTCTTTCTCATCCTAAATGCTGATGAAGAAAAGTCTAAGTCAGGTATTAGTTTTGGATTCGCATTTAAGATCTCAGGAGGCTTACCCTGAAGGAGGGGTTGGGGCATAAACCCTGTACACTCATTTTTTCCCAAGGGTGATGGTTGCCGCCACTACTCTGGCTCAAGAGGATACAGAGATTTTCACTGGATAAACCCCCTCGCAACAGAGATGGGCACAGCGGGTCATAAGCCACAACCAGGCTGTTCCACAGGAACACGGGGGGGTGGGTGGCTGTTAAAACGAGGGGGAGGCGGCTCTTCTCCCCCTCACCCCCTCTGCAAGGAGAAAGCCTGGCTCAGCACAACAGCTCTCCTCGCTGCCCCAGCAGCCCTGCCTGGGGAGGGGGGGGTCACAAAGTGCATCCTCGCTTCACCAGGCCCCCCCAGGCTGGACAAGCCAGCAGCCCCTGCCTCACCGCCTGCTACTCACCGACGACGACAGGCAGCACCCGCATGGCCTTCCGCTCCCGGCCGGTGATCTTGGCGCGCTTCCGCCTGTGTCCTGGGTGGGGGTACTTGAGGTGTGGGTAGGAGACAGTCTGGATCCCATTGTTCAGCCCGCAGTCCCCAGGCTGGTCAGAGCGGGCATAAGGGTTGCCCTCCTCGGGCTCCAGGCCGCTCTGCTCCCTCTCGATGAAGGCTGAGGGGCGATACAGCTTCCTGTTGGCCCCGTAGATGCTGCCCCTCAGCTTGGCCTTCCTGGCTTCTTCCCAGCGCTTGAGTCCTTGGAACATGGCGCAGTACAGCACCAGCATGACGGGGCAAGGGATGAAGAAGGAGCAGATGGAGGAGTACACGATGTAGTTGTCATCCTCCAGCTGACACAAGCTGGGGTCCCGGTTTGGGACATTGTTGAGGCCAAATATGACTGGGGATGCTACAGCAAAGGCAAATATCCAGGTGGTGGATATAAGGATCAACTGCCGCAGGTCGATTTGTCGCCGGTTGTAGTTCAGTGGGATTGAAACGGCGATAAACCTGCCAACACAGGCCCCGGGTCAGTCCGTCCCAGTATGGTGGTGTCACCACTGGTGACATAAGCGAGTGGTCCTAAAGCTGCATCTCACTGTCCTTCCTCCCTATTAATTTACTTATGTAGCCAAGGCCCGGGCTGCAACCAGTGTCCCCCCTCAGAAGAACAGCCAAAGGGACAGCTCTGGCCTCGTCACACAGCTCTGCTTTCAGCTTGGCCCCCCCCAGGGGCACTGACGGGTCCCAGAGCTGGTGGTGGGGCAGAACACCCTCCCCAGGGGAGGGCAGGAGCCAGCCTTCCCCGCACTGGAGCCTTGGGAGGGCGTGTGTGGGAGCAGCTCGATGTCAGGACACAGTGCTCCTTCCTCTGGTGTGAGGAGGAGGAGGAGGAAGGCACTTACCGATCCACACTGATAGCACAGAGGTTGAAGATGGAGGCCGTGCACAGCATCACGTCCATGGTCATCAGGGCATCGCACAGAACAGTGCTGAGGGACCACACACCTCCCTGGAACTGAAAAGATCCCCAGGGTCAGCAGATGCCACATCCCACTGCCTTTAAAATGACATGGAACAACGCCCTGGTGCCTCACCAACTCATGTTTTGCTGCAAACGAGCAGCACAAGGGGTTCAGCCCCACGCCAGAGCTCGCAGCTCAGAGGATTGAGCCCGCAGACTGCCAGCACTGCCACGCGAGTCGTGCTGGGCAGAACAAGGGACACAGGGCAGCCCGCTGCCTTGAGTTAGTGCTGGGTGACAGCCTGCAGACTCAAAACCCCCAAACTCAAACTCACTACCCCAAAAATCTCCCCAGCAGCACAGGGCTAAGCATTCACTGCACAGCATCGAGGTCCCTGAGGAAGCAGGGAGAGGCTCTTCAGTAAGTGACAGAGCACCAAGCTCCTCTTCCGTTTTTCACATCCCAACTGGACAGCCCTGCTTGCAGAGGACACGAGTAGTTCTGTGTGTTACAGCCTGTTCTGCCACACTAAGCACAAGGCCAACCTCGAAACTATGTTCAAGCTGGGCAGATAGAATCTCTCATTCGCTCTCTCCACAACTGCAGGTACCCAGGGCAAAGCAGAAGTGCTGCCAGTGAGAGGACCTGACCAGACATGTCATTGGTCTGTATTACTTGGAAGTGTTGACTCTGCTATACAAAAGATACCACTCTACAACAACAACAACAAAAATCTATGCTACCACATCCCAAATAATCCCCAGAAAAAAAACAAAGCCAGAAAATGCCCACAGGTTTGTGGTTTATCAACACCAGCTTGCGCAACAGGAATGTTTGCTGAGCAGTGTGCTGTGAACCGGCTGTTGGGAAATGGGAATGGAATGAAGAGTTCAAGGAGCACAGAAATAAGTCAGGATTCATTAAACCCTTCCTCAGCACATGGCTTCAGTTGCTTGACCAGAGTGTCTTGCATCTAAAGTGATAAACAGTGTCAGCTTCCCTTCCTCACACCAGGACACCTGCCTCTAGAACAAGACTAGAATTTTCATAAAAATTCTAATTTTAGTACAACAAGAGGGTGCCTTTTGTGCCTTTTTGCTTTTCCCTGACAGGAAAAGAGGGGCTCAATCAAAGCCCTGCCCAGCTCGAGCTGAACCCCTCCGTCCTTGTTTAGCAGGTGAGAGGGAGGAAGGCTCCCTTGTTCCCCCCATGTCAGACTCAAAACTCTGCCACCCCACCCCACTGCGTGAGGTCTGCAAGCACCGACTCCAAATTAAATTCTTGTAAAAGCCCCTCAGGTCCGGGCACAAACAGCCAAGCCTCTGGTGTCTGTTGTAACGATGTCTCAGGCCTGCGTGCTGCTTCTGTGAGGAGCAGGGCACAAGGCAGTAGTGCCAGCAGGGAACAGGGAGAGGGTCTCAGCAAGAAATAGGATGAGCTCAGCAGGAAACGCACACGCACTCCTGAGGGTCTTTTTTTTTTTTTTTCAGAACGGAGCAGGTATTTCACATGCCAGGGAAAGAATCCTCCTCCCTGGAAGACAATCCCTGGTCAGACAAATTGTATTTTGCGATGGTGCTGTTTCTCCTCAGCATCACCTAACAGTAAAGCTAAAGGTACTTCCCGACCTGAAGCTGATCTCGCACCCCCGCGACTGGCACATCCGCTCCTGGGGCAGTGGAGCACCTTCGTGCAGGGGTGGGCTTCAGGGGGGTCACAAGAGGCTGCTTACACGTTTGCTACAGGCACCATCAGACTTTCTGATTTTCAGCCAGGTCATTTCTCAGCCAGCAGCACAGACACTTTGCACAGCTGAGGTCAGAAAGACGGCCAGCAATGGCTTAAACCAGCACAGCCACCAAAAACCACTTGCAGAAGTTTGTTCCGGCCACACGCTTGTCTCTCCCAGTTGTTAAACCAGCCAATTGTTTCAGCATTAAAGTGCTTTTTAGGCTGATGCAGAAGCATCAGCTCAAGCCTGTTCCTGCTCCGTGCCCACATGCTGTTATTCCCAGGAGCTTGTTCAGCGCGGGCAGAGACCTGCCAACGCGCTTGCACCCGCGCGGGCAAACCAGGAGGGCTCCCTGGGCTGCTCCTGCTACAGCTGCAGAGAGTTTTTCCTCCTGGTTTGTGACTGCCAGGCAAACTGCCATCCCTTGGTCCCTCTGCAGGGAGAGGGGAGGTGAAGAGCCAAACCCCAGGTCCAACATGCCGTCCAAACAGGGATGATTTTAGCATGAAAACAAAGGGGTCAGCAGCAACAGCCGCTTGTCATGGGCGACTCACAGGGGTTTTACTTGCAGCTTGCAGATCTGTTCTCTCCCACACTAATGCTTAGCCAGTCACCTACTGTAGATATACTACATACACACATATATATGGTTTTTTCTTTAGCTTGTACTCCTTCACAGTCCTAGTAACACAATTATATTTCTATGTAATATATGTATATTTATAAATTAGATTTAAAGTTATTGTATTTGCTATTAAAGATTAGATTGTATACAAATAAATATAAATTACAAATTCCCCAGGGAATATGTAAAATATCAAGCACTATATACACTCTATTATAAAAATATATATTAAATATAATAAATATTAGTACAATATATATTATTATATGTAGTCCCTATATTTTACTGTATTCTTCTATATAATACGCTATATAAAAATTAACTTTATATATAAATATCTATAAGTTCCAGGGACTTTCTTCTATTTTATGTATATTTTTATCAATTTTATTAATTTATTAGTATTATACTGTGCATTAATATATAACAATATAATATAGAACATGTAAAAATAATGACTATATTATATATCCTAGATTATGGTAATATGTAGTAAAATATGTAAGACAGACATAATATATTATTAGATACTATAGATTCATATTTACGAAATAGAACATAGAATCACAGAATCCCAGGCTGGAAGGGACCTCAAGGACAATCTGGTCCAACCTTTCTGGCACAAGCCCAGTCTAGACAAGCTGGCCCAGCCCCATGTCTGTCTGAATCGTGAAAGTGTCCAGTGTTGGGGAACCCACCACTTCCCTGGGGAGATTATTCCAGTGGCTGATTGTTCTCGCTGTGAAACATTTCCCTCTTGTGCTGAATCAGAATCTCCCCAGGAGTAACTTGCACCCCATTACCCCTCATCATTTCCACGACACTCCTCGCACAAAGGGAGTCCCTTTCTTCTTTGCAGCCACCCTTCGAACACTGGAACATGGGGATAAGGTCTCCTCAGAGCCTTCTCTCCCCAAGGCTGATACTGTACATGTCAATACAAAACCAGCTGTGCTCAGGGTCCCCAGCTGGCCTGGGAGCATCTGGGGGGGCTGTGCTCGCCCCCCGGGCAGGCACAACCACCAGGCTGAGGAGCACGACCTCCACCATCACATTCCTGCCTTAGATCCGTAATAAACACTCTGGTACCAGAAAAGTATTGACCAACCTGGAGAGGCAGTTAAGAAATGAGAGTGGGGAGCCAAAAAAAGCAATTCAGCACCTTAGGAGAGTAGGGGAAATGCCGGTCACCTGGCACGGGGACAGCGGAGCAGGGCCAAGGGTGTGGAGAGGAGTTCAACCCATGTGCCAGCGCAGAGAGGAGTGATGGGATGAAGCCAGGAAGAAAAATGGTTAGACCATCGCTGTATTTGGTTCTAAAAGTGGACAAGTAGGGAAAAGGGCTTTAGTTTAGCCTAAGTCACCTAGGGGAGCAGGTGTCAGCCCCCTGCACTCACAGCCAGATAACACGACCGAGGCTGAGGAGCAGGGTGGAGGCAGGTCCCCGCCGGAGCTGCAGCCATGCCCAGCCCCGCTCCCCGGGGCCCTCGGGCTGCGCCTGGCACTGCCGCTCTCCCATCGCTCTCCGAAGCAAACCCACAGTAACAGCCAGCACTCCGCGAGTCTGACTTAGCTGGCCTTGTGCATGGTTCAGGAAGGGGGTATAGACTGGCTCACCTATAGATGCCACACAGTAAGTTCTGGGTTTATTCATCCCAGCACACAAAATGGAGCCATGGGGTAACGCGCTCCACATAACACTGGGCGGGGGCAGAGACCCCTGCCAGGGTCCGGGGGCAGGCAGCTCTGCAAGGATTAATATCAGGCAGCAATGATGTCATGCACGGGATTATGATTAGTGAAGCTGTAAAGCCAAAGTAGACTCTAAAGAAACTGTTTGGCTATTTTTATACAGCCATCTCCTTGAGAAGTAGCCCAAACCTCCAGGGGAGGGCTGGATTCAGACCAGAATGCTTCATTCAGCCTTTCCACCAGCCCAGGTCAGCCACCCTAAAGTGAAATTGGGAGCTCAATCAGAAATAAGCCTCACATTTTTGCCAAGCTCACTGGGATCCTGACAAACTCAGTTCGGATTAGGAGAGAGAAAATGTGATTCTGGGCTACAGTTTTCAAAACCTGTTTGTGACTTTGGGAAACTTGTTGCTTCTGAAATGGGACAAGAGCTCTCAGGCTGCAGCACCCCCAGAGGACACAGCCTTTGCTGTGAGATTCAAGCTGGGCACTCGGAGTGCTACAAACCCCCAAGATGCTGACTTTGGGAACAGTGCTGGGAGGGGACCTCCTGTTATAGCACGTTTCTTGCCTGCCCACTTTAGCAAAATGCACCAAGAGCGCTCTGATGGGCGAGTGACTTTGGATTAGAGGCATAGCTGGCTTTGCTGGGTCATGTGTTTAAGTGGTGCCTAATTACAGGAGGCTGCAGATTAGCCCATGCAGGTACAGTGTAAAGCCTTAGGGATCATAAACAGCTCAAGCCGCCTTTAAGTGCTCCAGAGCAACTCCATTTTCATCAGCTTTTTCACATTCTCTGCTTTTTCAGCGGGAGGCGCCTTGCTTTCCTCCAGCAATGCACGACCAGTAGTGCTGCTGCTGAGAAGACACAGACAGCTGGCTGCACAGCAAAACAGACGCTCTATAGGCAAGCTGTCTCCCTTCACAAAATAAAAGAAAGCTGCAAATATAACACCACAGGCCAGCCTACCTGCTACAGATTTTCTAAGGCTGATGTCAAGCCTTACACACAGCTCTGGCGAGAATATAGTCTGAGCCTTAATTAGGTGATGTTAGGCATATTAACGAACCTCCAGGCATCACCTCTTGAAAGAAGATGGGAAACTGCGTGTGCGTGGCAGAGGGTCACGCTCTGCGCTTCGTGGCAGACAGGGAGGGTTTAGGGGAAGGCGGTAATGAGCTCCCCTCTGGCCGCAAGCCAGGCCCCTTTCAGAGCGGTTCCAGGTGCAGCCCAGCTGCTTTGTTTAACCAACCAAAGTTGGCAGCACCAGGAACCCCACATGCAGGCACTGCGGTCCCTTACAGGGTACCAGTGTCCCAGTGTCTCATGACAAATGGCACTTAGGTTCTGGATCAACCACTGTGTGCAGAGGAGGAACAAATCCAGTTGCTTCTTACAAAGAATACAAAGAGATTATAGAAAAGGTTTTCTAGGATGGTGGAAGATGGACTTGAAAACTCAAACACCCTTGCAGGCTGTTTTCCTAACACATTTTGATGTCCCTATTCTTAAGCACAGCCAATTTGTTAAAAAAAACAAAAAAAACAAACAAAAAAAAAAAAACAAAACAAAACAAAAAAAAAACAACCAACCAAACAAAAAACCTGCCCTCTTGCAAACAAGCCTAATGCCAGAAAAGCTCTTACACTACCAGTGCTCCTGAGGGCATGAGCCTGGACACAGCCAAAGGTTTTATTCTTATTCCCTACAATAACAACTCTTGCCTCAGCCATGCCACATGCTTCTGCACAGCACCACACCTTCATACCTGCCTCCCTTGCCAGCCTTGCAAACAGGCTCACTAAAAAGCAGAGTGCACAGTGATCCTTCAGTCTTTGGTGGCAATGGCATCTGAAATAAGACACCCAGGCAACAGCTGCCTGAAAGTGAATTAGGGGATGCCCAGCTGAATTCCCAGACAAGCACCTTCCTGCCCTCAGCGAGGCCACAGCCCAGGCGTGTAGCATGGAGAGACTGAAAGTGCTAATCCTAAGAGCCTAGGCCTGCTGAGCAGGCTATGACACCAATCACAAAAGTAGTAATCCTTTCAAGCGGGCAAAGTCCAGCATCAGAATCAAAGAATTGTCCAAATGCCCACAAAAAGCTGACTCTAGGCCTTTCTTCATGAGCCATGACAACTGCTACATTCTCCAGAAGACACAATGCAGTCTGCAAGGGGAGAGGAAAGGAGAAGGAAGCGGGAGGCAAGACAAAGGTGGCCTCATGTCTGGTTTAACATCCTTTCTTGACTTCAATCGTTGAGGTCAAGTTTTTTCAGAAATGAGGAGCAAGTCTGATCACCCACCCGAAACATTATGAGGGCCCACAATTCAAAGACACCTCCCCCCATCATTGTTCACTGAAAATAAAATCCTTAACACTGGTTATTGCTGGCCTGTTATCACCTCCCCAGTATTTTGTGCTGAGACTGAGTGGCTCAGGCATCAGTCAGGCCTAGAAGAACATCTCATTCCACTAAAGCTGTAAGATTCCAGGAAAGACTAATCTCAAATACTTCTACAAAAAGGATGACATAAGTTCAGAGAGCCACAGAAAATTTGGAGAGTAGAGGTCTGGTCTGTCATCACAAAAGCTGCATTACAGGCAGATGACATGCTGCGAAAAAGAGGTCTTTCTGTACCAGTGGTACTCTGACACTTGGAAAGTTTTCTGCAGAACAGCATCATCCCCACCAAGAAAACAGCTTGTGTAATTAGTACTGACTGCTCTGAGGATCTATGAGGCAGAGTGCCTGCTTGGAAAGACTCACCTTCCCTGACCTGTGGAAGGATTCAGGTAAACATGTACATCTGCTAGAACTGTTTCCTTTTTCTGGTAATCAATTACACAAATCTTAGTGGCAAAGATGCTTACATAACCATGCTGTGCATGGCTCCTGCCAGCAGCTTCCTGGATCAGACCCCTTCCACAGCTCAGGCCCTTGGCATGGATTATGCAGAGAGCTGATCAGAGGGACAGTTTGCAGAGCAAGGCAGGCAGGAGGTATGCTCTACAGCAGAGCAAGAATTGAAGTTGCTCAGCCTGGCATCTGCCCTAATTGCTGGGAATGCCTCCAGTTAATGAGAACTATATAAACTGTTGTGACTCCTGCCATTGTCACAGTCTCTGGGCAAAGGAAGCAGCTAAACACAAAGACTAGCCACACAGCTCCCTCCCTGCAAATGTCTAGTGGGCAAAGCCACTCAGAGCCTGATGATATTGTGGTACCTCCTCAGCACCTTGTAGCTCTGCTTTCTCATGTGTCTTCACTGTCAAAGGGGAATGATAACCCCCATTTTCAGTGCTATCAATGCTCCAGGCAGACTCTGGTATCTCTCCTAGCCTCTCTTCACACAAGCAGGGCTTTGCCCCTGGGGAATTATCCCAGACCCCTGGGAGTGCCCCAGGTCACCTCCTTCTCTGTTGCTTCCCATCACCCTTGCCTTACTGGTGCTGGATTGCTAGGAGAGCGCTTCACACTCATCAGAAAGACAAAGCCATGTGGAAGAGCAGCCTACCATCCCCATGGATTTTTACCTCTCCCTGTCTTACAGCTAAGAGCTGAGAGTCTCTAGTGATTTGGAAGATAAGTGCCTCCTGTGTATCAGGGCAGCCTGCTGTGTGGTAATTAACAACTGGCAAACACTAAAACACGCCTTTATTCCCTGTTTAACAAGTTCAGTGGAAAATGCTGGGCACATCTGCATCACCACGCTGTGATTTGCCACACGATTGCCTGTGTACATGCTGATAACTGCACATCGGTTCAGTTACCCCTGTGTAGTAGCTAACAGGAGAAATGGCAAACAGCACTAATCCACCTGCATCCAAACCAGCACTCCACACAGAATGAGGAATGATCAGGGTACAGAAGTTCATTTGGTTTTCTTTAAAGATGGTGTATTTCTGCAAAAGAGAAACTGGCTGTAAACACTGCCCTGCCAGGAATTCACTTCACGTCCGCACTCTCAGGAGCTGCTCAGTTTGGAAGCAGATGCTTTAAGCCAGTGGAAAGCTGATGTCTCTTCCCTTCCCATCCATAGGCTGCTTCTTGGTTACGTTAGGTTGTGGACGATCAGAACTGACAAATGACAGCTACATTTGGATTTATAGAAAACCAGCTTTGTAACATCAGTTTTAACACTCTTTTTCATTGAGGACCCACACATTAACTTAGGCTGCTAAGGTAGATAAATTTGACAGGACGAATTAGTGAGGAAAGAAATACAAGCTGGAGAACTCCCAACAATGCACAGTGAAAACTAAAGAGAGAGATTTAGGACAGGCCAGGACTTGGAGGGGAAAACACTCATCTCAGAGAAAGCTGGTCTGTGGGGAGAAGCAGTCTACAGGCTTTCCTGTGTGCCCAGACAGCCACATGGCTCCAGTTCAGTGGGAGATACTGATTTCCTACACTACTGGCTTATTTCCAAAGAAAATTCTCTCAGCCAAGGACTGTCCATTTTTATACTGGTTGAGCAAGCCTGATGCAGCAGGACCACAACTGGCCAGGAATAAACAGACACCATCTCCTGCTCACCCTCAGAAAGCCATCACACCCCCACAGTGCTTCTCCCATAAGCTGCACGGGCCCTCGAAGGCAGGGCTGGAGGAGGTTTTACATTAGATGGTCCCATTTCCCTGCCCTTCTGCCAATCTCCAGTTCCAGCCAAGAATGAAGTGACTGTGAAATGGTATGGAAAAGAAACTCTTGTGACCACACACACCAATTTCCCCCTTCCCTAAGCACCTGCTTTCAGCAATCCTCCAGCCCTGCACATCCAGACAAGGGACATCCAGAGAGAGCTGACAGATAATTTGGCTTCCTACAGCCAAGACCTCTGAATCCTCACCATGGACTAAGAGTCTAGCTGTGACAAAGATGCTGGCTCTCTCAAAAGTACAAAAGAAAAGTATGTGTCAACAAATGATGCTAACCCATCGGAATAAGCTTTCTTAACCACCAGAAATAAGAATCAAGATCAAGACTTTTCCCCCTGTGGTCTAGCTTCTGCGAACAGTAGCAAAGGATAAGTCACATCTCACAGGAAAGAATCCTGTCCCCACTGAAGCTTGTGAGAGATCTGTTGTTTTGTGGGGATGTCAGATGTCACCTCAAAAGTTAAATCCCTCCAGCTGTCTTCTGAAGCCCTGACTGGGAAGGATATTTCAAAAACCTAACATGAGAAGCCATCTCACAGGAAAAAAGCACAAGATAACCAAGCTTCCACTGAATGGAAGAAGTGGTCAGAGTTTATTGTTCTGTTCCTGCTAAACAAGAAGCAAAAAACCCCACCCTCTCAGCCAGTTTTCAAGTTTTCCAATAAGCCCTCAAAGTCTACCTTTACACTGTCAGGAGCTGTACTAAAGTTAAAACCAACCAGACAAAAAAAACCTGTGCAAGAATAAAGGTTGAACTGTACATTCAGGACTGTCCACGCCATGTTTTCAGTGGCTAAACACAATGGTGCAGAATGCAGTTTGAAATGAAGCTAGCTTTAAACAGCAGCAATCACTATGCTGTGTGCCCCCCATCTGAGCATCTGATTCTGATCTACAGGTTTTGCTTCTGCCTCCAAGAAGAGAAAAACAAACAACACAAAAATTCTGTCCCCTGGCAGCAACTCAATGTCTACTCTCTCTTTTCCTTAGCATATTTCAGAACAAAATGAGCTGCGAATCCCGCACCAACTTATAGGAGATTATGAAAAATGAATGTGGGAACTATATACTCTGAGCCCACAGAGGAACTTCCAGTTATGAAACTGGTTCTGCTTCAACACAAATAACAGCCTGAGCTGCCCAGCATTTCGAAAACCTGTGTGAGGAGGCTGCAAGTGCTGCACGGTGCTGCCTTTCTCCCCATACCTGTACAGTAGTTTCCATACCCACTCTGTGTGGGACTACTGAGTGGGAGGAGTGCTGATCCTGGTGCATGCACTTTTCACAGGGTCCCTTGTGCCTCTGAAATCCTGCCTTGTTGCAAGAGCCACAAAAGTTGGAGGGAAAGACAATTCTGTCATACACCAACTTCATTCGCTGTTGTTTAATATCCTGGGTGCAGAGACATGGAATAATTACACCACATAACTGATGCTTATGAACAGCTGTGGAAGCGAGCACACAAAGTACCATCATAGCTAAGGACAGGCTGGACAGCCCAGGTTTTTAATGTTCATACAGGGCTGAACACCCGTTGCCTGAGAGTCTGGAATTTGTAGGATGTCTGTGGTACCTAAGGAAAGCTCCACAATGCTGGTGCCCAATTGGAAGCATTTTCAGAGGTACCCCAGAGTATGTTAACCTGCATTTTGCATCTGCTAGCAAAACACAAGCCTGCAGGCTAGAGGAAACCACACTGGTGGGTGTGTCTGCCCACAGAATCGGAAACTGGAGGCATGAAGAGACAACAAAGAGCAAGGGAAGAAAGGGAGTCTCAATTAGCAAAAAGTAGCTGAGAAGAATGATGAAGACAGAGGCTTTTTAACCACCAAAACTGAGTTAAGGAGGGAAAATCAAAACAATAAAAAACAAACAGCACAGGTGGAAAGAGAAAGGGGAATCTAATGCTCCTGTTTTTCACTGGTTCTTACGGGTCCCCAGCTGAACCTGCCCCTCCAGAGAGGTCACAACGTCCTGCGAAATCCTAGGACCGAGCAGAGAGGCTAAAAGCATCCTAAGCTCTAATCCGCAGCCTGCCTTGCTTAAGAAAGTACAGGCCCATCCCAGTCAGGCGCCGAGTGGCAGCCCTGGCACGGGAGAGCAGGGGAGACGAGGAAGCTGGAACGCTGCTGGTACGCTCTTGTGGTATCCTTCAAGGATGGGAGCAGAGTTTGGTCTCACTCACGGGGACAGCCCCGGGCACTCCCTGAGGAAGCGCTTAAGCCACCCCCTTACAAATCGTGTGGTTATCAGAAAGTGTAAGGTCCATCTGACACCCTCCCACCCCTGGTCCCCAGACTACAGCTGGGGCTCTCACTGTGCCCAAGGTTGCACCCTGGCTCTCCCCACATCTGGAAAGAGGACTCCTCTTTCTTCCACACCACCAGCTACAGCAAGCACAGATGCAAGAAATCTGCTATTTTGGTCTGCAGGTGCTTTCATGCACCTGAGCCACTGGCTGGCACTAATGGGCAGGCTCAAGCAAGCCTCCTCATCCCAGTCCAACGAGTCCTCCTGCAGTCTCAAGGCATTATCAATCCCCTGGCAGCAAATATTTCTCTCTGTTGAGGCAAAGAGAGAGATTCAAAACCACTCAATCTCAGGAGCTCCTGTTTTTCTTTCCCTCAGCCTTCATACTCTTAGTGGTGAAAACCTGACCCAAAGTCCCCCCGAGGTGGCTCTCCGTGACCACCATCACACACAGGGTCAGGCACGTGTGAACCAGAGAACCTGTCAGGAGGAGCTACAGCAAGCTAACTAAAGCCAACTTGATGTAGGGCAATCAAATTCCATCTAGCTCCCTAAAAAGACAGCTTCCCCTACTCAACTCGACATGGAAAACTGTTTCTGAGCTAAAGATCTCCCTCATCACCAAAACCTGCTCACCTTACACCAGACAGAGCACAGCACAGGAGCTCTCTATCCCTTCCTAACCATTTGCTGATGGCAGCCTGGGCAATGTGCAATGCAAGGGCTGCCCGGAGCTGCTGACCCGGCCCGGGGCAGACACCCTGGGGCATCTCCACCCGATGCATTCAGGTCTCGGCAATCCCCCGGCAGAGCGACGGGGGAGCCCACGAAGTTGCCCCAAACCGGCTGCCGCTACCATCACTCGCTGTCCTGCAGCGGTGCCATGAGAGACTGAGGGAAAAGCCGCGGCGGCCGGAAAGCGGCACAAGCATCCCCGGAGCGGAGCGCCGGGGCTGAGCAGCGGCACTCCCATGCCGGAGGGATAGAGGTGGGGAACAAACCCGGCGAGGGGCTTTAACCCTCGACACTTGGTCTCTGGCCGGTCCCACCCCACAGCCCCAGTCACAAAAGCCACAACCCTCGGTCCCACCGGCGCGCCCTCCACCCGCTCACCTCGGAGTAGACGTAGAGGGGGAGGACAAGGAGGGCGAGCAGCAGGTCGGCGACGGCGAGGCTGACGATGAAGTAGTTGGTGGTGGTCTTCAGCGCCCGCTCCGTGCAGACGCTGAGGCACACCAGCCCGTTGCCGCCCACGATGAGCAGGATGAGGACGATGCCCAGCACCAGGGCGGCGATGTTGTGGCCGCCCGCCGGCAGCAGCGGGAGCGCGGTGCCGTTGCAGGGCACGGCCCCGGCGCTGCCGTTCCCCATGGCGCCGCGGCGCAGCCCCGGCAGCCCGGTGCATGGGAGCTCCCTCGCCGCGGCCGGCCCGGCTCGGCTCGGTTCGGCTTCCACCGCCGCCAGCCGCTCTCAGCCCCGCGGCGAGGCACCGGCGGCGGGCCGGCCGGCCCCAAACTTTCCGCGGAGCGGAGAGGAGGAGGAGCTGCCGTGAGACGGCTCCACCCGGCTCCAACTGGGTCACCAAGCGGCTTAGGGGGAGGCTCCCGGTGTCCCGGCCCCCACCCCGGCGAGTCGTGGCAGCTCGTCCAGCCCCCCTCGGGGGATGCTCTTCGTGGGACCAACCGCTGCTTGTCTTGCCGTGGTGAGTGCTGGCAGTCCGGGGCTTTACCGAACAATAACAACAACAAAAAGCCGGGGATTAACGCCTTGCCCTTCGCTGCCAGATTTGCCACAGCCTCCAGCGGAGGAGTCCCCTTCTCCCAGAATTAGGCTTCACGCTGCCTCTTGAGCAGGAGGAAGAGAGCAACTCTCCACCGACACAGCTAAAATTTCTTCTTTGATTAGCTAACCTACTCCAGGTGCAACAGCAACTGGTATTACCGATTTGGTGCTTCCCGCCCCAAAGCAGCGGTCAGTCACTCCCTGAGTGATAAAGAAACAACACAACATTTCCTTCAAAGCTAAAAGCGATGATAAAACCAAAAGACTTTGCAGTGGCATGTTTTAGGTTTGGTTTGTTTGTTGGGTTTTGTTTGTTTGTTTGTTTTTAAAATTGGGTTTATGTTTTGTTCTTTCACTTGAGCTTATGGTTTGCTTGACTTTTTTGCATGTCACATGTCGGGCTATTAAGTGACTCCTATTGTAAAAGCAGCATAGCAGGAAGATAAAAACCAAGGACTGGTTCTTCTACAGTGAGATTTCTGTACATTGGACATAATGTCTTTATTGGCATGAGTCTGACCACATGTACATGACTCGGAAATAGCAGAGGCACTGGCCCCACAAGCACTGTGTTGCAAATGTGGTAGATAGACCAAAGGACTCTTGGGTCTTTGCTGGACTCTCACAAAAAGGGAAAAAACCCAACAAGTAAGTAACTGTTTAGAGTAGAATGTTGTTTTAAGTCAGTGTGACCTAAAGGTATTTTACCCAGGAGACTCAAAGCAGTAACATGGACAGTGACTAGAGAAATCAGTGTCGTTAGCTTTGATCTCTGAGAGCATCTGAAGGACTGTAAAGTCTCCAGAAAATGGCAAACACTGCCTATTTTCAAATGGACAGAGACAAAAAATCATGACGCTAAAGAGCAATCTGAGTTGCTTCAATCCCTAGAATGTAACAGAGCTTGTTTGTTTCTGTGCTAGACCTAGAAGCACTTGTAGATACTGGGAGAAATAGTAAATATCATGTATCTCAATTTTAGCTCTAGCTGCAGTCTTGCATGACATTCTCTTCAACAATGTGAGAGCAAAGACTAGGTGAAATTATTACAGGCTGGGTGAATAACTGGAAAATTGTATTCTAAGATCTGTACAGAACCTGGTAATATTTACCATAATTGACCTGGGTGAGGGTCCAGAGCCCACTAATTAAATTTGAGGATGCTACCAAGACAAGAGAGGCTGTGAGCATCTTGGAGCACAGAGTAGGAATTCAAAATGGTCTTGGTAAATTGGAGAAAATGTCTGCCAAGTGCAGGATGAAATGCGAAAGGAATTTTGCATCTGTCCTGTGCTTGGGCAGGAAAAATCAACTGCAGAAACGCAGGATTGAGGAAACACCTGTATAGGCAACAGGTGTGGGAGCAAAGGTGGCATAGCAGGTCACACACTGAACACAGGGGTTAGGATGTTTTACTGTTAAAAATGAGAGGAAAAAAAAAAAAAACTAAATCCTCCACTAGGCTAATGGTGTTTGTGAGGCACCTGTGCACCTGCAGTCCCAGACATCCCTCTGTTAGCCACACTCAGTCACCTTTCCCAATACTTATCATAATTTTGTCAACTAAAATAAGAGACATTAGTTATGATTCCTAGAGGTAGGGTTTAGGGTAGCATTTCTCATTCCCTTGGACAAACACATCCTCACTGCCGTGCTACAAGCAGAAAGTACTACTGCATGTGCTTGGCCCTGACACCACTTACTGTGCCTGTTTAACTGATTAACGACTGGAGTGACTGGTGTGGGGAACCATGGTGCCCCTATTTGGCCCCTTTGTATGTGCCCCCTACACCCCCTGCCATGGCAAAGGCACGTCACTGCATTCACCCCTGCACAGACGGAGATGAGCTCGGTGCAGTCTAGCAGAGATGGAGCCTGAGGCTCGGGCAGGACAGGGGAGCTGTGACACCCCCTGCCATTTCTTACCGGGATGGCTTGGGAGATGTGGGACCTGATCCAGACTCAGTGGGCATCTTTCCAGCTGTGCTACCAAACCTCAGATCAGATGTTAAGGGCCAGTGAGCCATTCAGATCAGCCTGGTGTTTATGGAAGATAGTGGGAAGAGAAGGTATAGCAGGAAAGGGTCATTTACACTATGTGGAGGGGGAAGACTACATTATTGGCAACTTTTTATAGGACAAAAAGCTTCTCAGAGTTGTTCATAGGCTCCAGCTATCAGAGTTTCATCTGATCTATTAAGAGATTGGTGGAATAAATCCTCTCTCCAACCCCCCACCCTTGCTTCCCCCAGTTCTCTTAGTCTTTTTTGAAAAAGAACATGATTAACCCTCAGCACGTGCAACATGGAAAAGCCAGAGCCCTGTTTTCAGCCATGGGGATGTAGTCAGATCTAGGAACTGTCCTTTCCCTACAGTGGATTAACAGCACTTGATCCACACAGTCTGTTTTACCCAGCTGCCTTGGGCTCCACAATTTCATACATGTGTAGGAGAAAATTACCTTGGTTTAAGTACTTTGCTGGTAATCTGTCTTGCCAAACACTGTCTCCAGAGGTGTGGCTTCCAAGTCTTTTATAAAGACAGCAAGAATCACATCCCTTTAGTAGCTACTAAGTTGTATTATTCCTCTCTCTCATCCCTGATGTAGGTTTGCCATCCTCGTGTTGATCCCAATACCCATGGATTTGTCTAGTCATATCCCTCTTCCACCTGACCCAGCTTTGACGTACACTTATATCAGTACGCAAAGACCAAGCTCACACTTGGTTTCACTTGTGGGTACTCACATGTCTTCAGCTCTGCCTGTATTTCTATATTCCTTTGAGAACAGTTTGTGTTGGACTCGTGGGCACAAGCACAGCTGCACATCCGTCTGTGTAAGGAGAGCTCATTTGGCCATATTCTCATCTGCTGTGAAGTTCTGGCAAGGAGATACATTTTATCCAGTGCAGTGAACTGGGACAAAACCAGTATTTTTCAAACTGGTATGTCTTGACAGTGTGAGTTTCCTCAGTGGTTTCTATCACCTGGTCACAGGTTTTCTGGTCTGGTGGTTGGTCCTTAAAACCTAAGTGCTGGCACAGTTGCTGCTGCCACAGCCTTCACTCAGTGAGGAGCAGGTACAGTGGAACCACTTTTACTAGAGCCCTTTTACTCCAACAAATCAACTCAAATTAGCCAAAGGAGGCCCTGAAGTGCATTAATGAAACTGCACTGAAACCCTGTGTGGACAGAACACCCTTAATTTATTTATGTTTAAACTCCCTGAGCAGCAAAGAGAGCAGGATCGAATTGTGACTGCAGGCCTTCTGCCTTCCCACAGGGATTAGTGCCATTTATCTAGTCCACTTTAACAGTTAATTTATATTAATTATCTTGATTTTCCCTGTGGGTTAGTGCAGAATGACTCTTAATTCTCAGTGTGGAAGCCCTTATTCGAGAATAACAGTGCCTTAATCCTAAACTAGTTTAATCCTGGTGTGGATTAAACTAATGTGAAATAAGGTTTTTGACTTCCAAAAAAGAGCAGCCATGCAAAGCACTAATTAGGACAGCTCTTCCATTGCAAGATCACAGGCTACAGTAATCCCTACTCACTGTTGCTGAGTCCCACGGTTCCTCTGTGTCTGCTGGCTGCTGCTCTGCCCATAGCGCATCCCTTGGCAGATACAGCCGTTGTAAAACACATCCTGCTAGGCCAGCTCCTAGCTGGCCAACTACCATGGGCTGGTTGATTTGGCTTTGCTGTGGGAGTGTCTCCAGGGAAGCACTGAATCCTGGAAAGCAAAGGCTAGCAGAAATGCACCCTTTTTTTCCGTTGGCAGGTATAAGCATTAAACACAGTCCCTTTCTTTGATAAGAGGAACTGTCCTCCTAGCGGAGGAGAAGGAAGGTCTGTAATATATCAACACATCCAAAGAAGTTATCTCATGTCACTGCAAGAAAAAACAGATGACAAAGGACAGAGTCATTGGTCAACCTTGTGGGAAGCAGGAAGAGTTATATGTCAAAGTGATGGACAGTAAATGCTTAAGAGCACCTTTGGAGAGTGTCTGATGTGGTCAGTGGTTTTGAACAACCCTTTTTTGCTTGGATGCTCAGCTTGCAGCATGTCCTGGTTCCCCCGTCACACTGTGACAGCCTGCTGGCTCAGGGCAGGTGGGTGGAGAGGCTGTCAAAGCCACCCACAGCTGCTTTTTTTTTTTGTCAGAAAAAGTCTTATTCTGTCCTAAGTAGGTGCTATGAAGGACAGAAGGTATGAACAGCAGCGGCACCTTCTGCCAGCATGGACACCCCAGCCTAATATAAAAGAGTGCCTCAGTTTCCCCCTTATAAACTGGCAGACTGGTCCCCCAGCCACATGTCTGTCCATACACCAGAGATGGAGTCTCTATATAAGCCCGTATCAGTGCTTGTCAAATATGGGGAAATGAGACTCTGATACCCAGTACCTCTTAGGACATCTGCCTTTCCTTCTGTGCCATGCATCTGTGACTGCAGCCTGTGGCATGCAAAGACTTTGCTAGAGACGGCAATGTCACTGTTGCTGCCCTCCAGCCACCTACAAGCTCAGCTGTCAGAGACTAGCTCATGGCAACACAAGGAAAACACCCATTTCTTATGCAAACCAACAAAACAGTGGGAGATCTGCCTTTTCGGTGTGTTTTGGAGTGTGTTTTTAAAAGAAACTCAGGAAAATGAGCAATGCAGTTGGTTTGCAGCAAGCCTCTGTTTGATGAACATGGCTGAGGTTTAGCTGGACCCCAAGAGCCAGCCAAGAAGCCGGGAGAGGCCCTCAGAGGCTCCCCCAGGATGAGTTAATGGAGGATTTGATTGCGAGCCAGTTCAAAGGATCGGGAAGGTCACAAAGAGAGACATCTGTCAGAGTCTTCCAAAAGACATGGAACTTTTATCACAGTAGTTTTTCACACTTGAGGCACTGAATTTTTAAATAGAAAAGGAGAACAAGATTACCTGCCAAAGTTTCAGCACAGATGTGCCTAAACTCAACTGTTGAATAGTACCCTGATAGCTGGGCAACGGATCTCTGGGGCCATCTTCAGCTTCAGAACAAAGGGAGGAAAATAAAGAGCTTTTAATGCCAATCCCGTTCCTTTTATTTGACATATTTAGCTGAGCAGTTCTCTATGAAAGTATCATCCACAGCAAAGCCATCCTGCTTTACAATATGCCTGTAATGCATTTCTGAGAAAAGAGACAGAGGAAGCATCCTGTCTTTCAGGTTAACCTTTGCAAGAGAGGGACGAGGGTGGCATAGCTGCCTTGGCTTTCCAGGCTCTCTTGGAGTCAGGACTCTTGGGAGTCCCCCTCCAAGAAACTGCAGGGGTCTGCGTACACATTGAATAGATCTTTTGACATTTAACATTCTGGCAAGTTATGATAAATCCATCTAAGATGTAAAACTTCATGCATTTTTTAATAGTGATTAGCTGTGGGGATGAAACTACAGAGAAAATGGCTGGATTTTCTGTTTCTGTTAGCTTAGAGTCAAAACTAGATGTTTTTGTAAATGCCTGGTTTCAGATTAAGCCACATAATTGATCTCATGCAGGGGTAACCTGGTGAAATACAAGGGTTTGTGTGTCATAGGGCTGATCAAATTAATATACTTCAAGAGCTCCTACTGGCTTTAAAGCATCACTGAGCTTATTAGAGCCACTTGATATGAAAAACCTCCTGGGGAGGAGGAGAAGCGCAAGGCAACACAGGCAGGGAAAGGCATGCATGTGAGGAGCAAGCGCCTATAAGTGCACCTCCTTCCACCCTCATCTTCTCAAAGCCTGTTCTTGTTCACCTGGAAGGGATCTCCTTTCAGGTCCCTGACAAAGTCCAAAGAGGGATATGGCCAAAATGAAGCCCAAGCAGCTGTGTAGCTGTCAGGAGCTGCTGTGCTCATTGCTGGCACTGCACACCTGGAACAGCTGGCCAGGCCTGCCTGCCAACCAGGACACAGAGCATGTTGTCCTTATAATTAAAATTAATCCCCTGAAGTGCTTTCTCCTCTTCCCCAGACACAGCAAACAGCTGGAGGCTGAGATTATGGGCACTGTTGCCAATTAGAGCTGTGATAAGGCCAGACACATGGGGAGCATTAGTGCACAGCTCTGCTGTGGAGAGGCGGCACTTGGAGCTCCTGTGTGGACGTACAAGGGAGCTCCCAGCTGGGCACAGAGCAATGCTGGGCTGGGAGGGCAAGGGTGATCATAGCAGTCCCGGGAAGGAAGCCACCTAGTCCTGTCCCATCACGTCCCTGCAGTGGTATGTGTTGTCCCATCCAGGCATTCCACACTGTGGAGACTGCCTAGGGAGAGGCAGAGTGCATCTACTTTGGCAGTCCTCAAAGGAGATTTGGAAGAAGGCTCATATGGTATAAAAAAACAGCAGGTGATTGATGTGGGTGGCAGATTGGCTTTGCGGGTCTTTAAAAAGCTCTTTGTGATTCCTTGGTGACAGAGAGACAGCCAGGATATACACATAGGTTGGGAAAACAGAGTTCCCCTCTTCCTCTGAAAACTAGACTGTGCCCTGAGCCTGGCTGTTGATTTTCTGGGTCACAGTGCCAGCCATGGTAAAACCAACCCTTGTTTCTCTCTACTATGTCCATTCCCAAGCAGAGAGGATGATTTGCTCACAGGAGGGAAGTGTCTCATAGCAGTCCTTCCAAACTCAAGGCTGTCTCCTGCTTGCTGCAGGTGTGAGCATCTGCAGGATGAGCCTGGCTCAGCTGAAGCATCCCCAAGCAGAGCATCGCTGGGGAGGTGGCCTTGCAACGAGGGGACCCTTTGGCTTAGCACCCACCCCTGATCCAGAGCAGGGCGATAAGGGATGTGCTGGCTTGTTTCCAGAGCACCCCTCTCATCCCATACCATGGAGAGCCAAGACACTGCCAGCATCCAAGGTACCACTCATGCACCAGTGGGGTACTTTCCCCCTTTCTCTTCTCAATTCTTAGCAAAACGTTTTAAGCTTTTTGTTTTTGTTTTTGTTTTGTTTTGTTTTGTTTTTCCAGTGTGAGCCAAACACCTATTATTTTTCTTAATCTCTTCTTTCAAAAGAAATGGGGTTTACTGCAGATTTTGCCTAAGGATTTGGCTGGAAGCAGATACAACTTTGACCAAAATGACTGTGGTCTGCTCTAGCACAGCCCAGAGCTCCTAACACAAGGGTTTTTCTGTCCTTGCCCCTGGATCGTGCTTCCAGCCATGGAGATAACTAGTGTGTCCAGCATCTTCCCTCCAGGCTTCAGAGCAAGTAGGCACACTTTCAGGAATGTGACATTTTATGCTTTCGGCCCTGCATCTTAACTTTCTTTTTAAACTGGTGCAAATCCAGAAAGGTGACACGTGTTGCAGTGAAGAACAACACATCTCCTGCCTGGTTGGACTCTGCTGCCCAGCCAACAAAGCAGATGAGACATGGGCAATCTAAGCAAACCTGAGAGCAGCTCAGGAGCTGAGCACTGTACAGGCAGATAGAGCTAGCCACACATGTGCTAGATCTGGACACCTTTGCTTAGAGTAATTTGTCCCTTGCTGAATCACATGCTGCCATGGAGGGATGTATAGCCTCAAGGACAGGGCTCTCCCATTCCAAGGCCAGAACTTGAATGAAACCCAGATATCTTGTCATATTTGACATGGGGAGGTGCATACTCCCTGCTCACAGAGTAAGCCTTATAGAGAGTGATACAACCCATTTGCACACACAGGGGTGTTGGAAAGCCAGCAAAACAGAGAATAAACATGGCTTTTCTCTCTGTTTTGTGCATTGCTTTAATCACAAACCTCCAAAAGGGACCATGGGGGTCTGGCATGCTTCTGTGACACTGGGTTTATTCCAAGACAAGGATTGCTCCTTACCCTGTTCAGGGTTTGGGAAAAATAACTGAGTCCATCTTGGGGCTCAGGAGTGGGATAGGTGTTTTTCGAAAGTCCCACAACTGTATGTCACTGTGATTTTCCTTCTCTCCCTCTCCCAAGCCCACCTACAACTGTCCCTGCTCACCCCTTCCTTCCATCCCACTCTTCCCTTTTGTAGCCAGAATTACAAAATCAGGTGGTAAAGATTAAAACTACTCCTGAAACCATCCTGTTCAAGAAAGGAGTACTTAGAAGCCTAATTCCTCCAATCCCCTTATTTCAATTAGGGTCCTTTCTCTTACAGACCTGGGAGTGGTGCAAAAAAATGACTCCATCTGCTCTCAGTAGATATCAGCATCATGGTCAGCTCCTTGGCATGAGGAAGGCTCGCCTGCAAATATACAAGAGAAAATCCCCACTACACACATGGACTCACACACATACTATTAGGAAAGAAAAAAAAGAATGGGGGGGGGGTAGAAGTTCCTGAACACCCCATAAGCTGATTAAAGGGTATTTTACTTTTACGTAGGGAGGATTTAGCCATGTAGCTCCTAGTAACATCTGACCTCAATAAACTCCCATGCCATTGGTGGGTGCTGCCATTGGATGGGGTCATGGCCTGTGCCTGGGCAACACAAAGGTCAGCTGCACCTAGACAGCTTCATCAGGACTTGTGACACCATTGCTGGCTATGATGATGGTGGATGAGATGGTCGTTCCCCAACCTTCTCAGCCTGTCTTGACCCTTGTGCACTTAGTCATCTCAAAGCTCTGGACCTCAAAGAGAGCAGTGTGGAGGCTGTAGGAACATTTTGGGGTGTGCATTTTGGCCAGCCAAGGTGTCTCCATGAAGAAGAGCAGACTTGGCAGGTCCTGAGATGCTGCAGCAGCACAGCTGGGGTCTGGACTGTGGACAAGCTGGCAAGGGATGCTACCTTGTAAGGGTTGCCCAGGATAAACTACAGCCCCAAAGGCTGGATGGGCTTTCCTGGTCCAAGGCAGGAGCAACAATGTCCACGTGACACTGTAGCAGCATTTACCCAGTTTGTTCTTAAAGCTATCTGGAGGAGGAGTCTGAATGCATCCAAGCTGCTCCTCCAGCCAGGAAGTCTTTTCTGATCTCCTCTATCAATTTCTTTGAAGTCTGAATGGTAATTTCTCCCCTTCAAAACTCAAAATGACGATCCAGAGCTATATGTGATGGTTTTTGAGAGTCTGCCTGCATCTTGCTTGTGGTCTGGGGTCAGGTTACCTAGCTGTATGAAGAAACCCTCTCTTTTTCAATATGCAGTTTCTTCTATCTTTTCCTCCAACACAGAAAAAGGCCAGGCTCATGTGGTCTCCTTAAATATTGCCAAATTTAGGGCTAATACATTTAACGTAATTATAATACCTTTAACATAATTATAAAATGCTGCATTTCACACTGCAGGTTTGGTGACACCTCCTTCCCAGTGTGAAGAGGAGAAAAAAAGACCTTCCTCTATGCCACTCTCAGTTTTGATGTCTTTGGGATGGGTCAGCTTCTGCTCACTAGCCATCAGGTACCCTTTGATGCAGAGCCTTGGTGTCCCAGTGGGGATGGCCCTTCTGTTTCATAACCTTTGCTCATGGCCGCACATGAGGGTGTCCCCAGCCAACAGCGTGTCTGCTGTGAATAGCCCTCACCCTCGTGGCAAGTGGATTTACTTAATGCAGCTCACCACAGGTCTCTCCACGCTGCACATGTCAGTTGGTGTCAAGCCTAAGCACAAGTGACTGCAAAAGATCCTGGTAGCTTTACACCTGGCAATGTCCTCAGGGCAGCTCACCTCCTGCTCAGGGATGGCCCCAAGGCTCACAGACCCCTTTTCCCTCCAGCTCTGGGGCATCTCTCCCTGCCCTCTTCAAGGAGTGTTGATGCATGGCCTCATTGCTCCTTAGTGTTACCTGTATGTGGCACTTTGCTATACATCCTGTAAACACTGTGTTATGTCCCAGGAACAAGTAAGTCACCATTGGTGGCAAGGATCAGTTCAGCCCTGACTTCCTGAAGCTTCCTGTACGGCAGCTGTGCAAGGAGCTGGAGTCAATAACTGGGAGCTTTTCTCTGCAATGGTGCTGCATGGAGAAGATGGGTGAGATTACAGTGATTAATGGATGACTTAATCTAGTTTTGCGCCTGCTGGCTGCAGGCAAGGGGAATCTCCACTCCCACTTTGAATGCTCACACAAATGAAGAATGGGAAAAGCAAAGTGCAAATTCACAAAGCTCCATTCAGCTGATATTGCTAAGCAGTTTTGTTTATCACTCCTGTTTCTATAATGTCCCCTGATGAGGGTTTAATGTTCCTCCTGGTTAAAGGAGAATCAGATGTTTCAGGACTGGGAATTTGGTTTGGGCTCCAGTTTATTCAAGTAGAAATTTCATCTTGGAAAAGCTCTCGAGTTGCTTTGCATCATCCTGAATTTCAGCATTAGGGGCCTCAGGAGCTGCATTTAAGCTCAAACCCATGGGTGTCGCCTGCATTATGTTGCAGCAGTGCTGGATACGGCCACACACCTTTCTACTCCATCACCTTTTCACTCTGCCACTGTTGCTGCAAGGCAAACCCCATTTTTTGTTGTAAAGGAGATAGTAATAGATCAGGTTACTTAGTTCATGCTCTTCCAGTCCCTAGAAGCTTTTACTCTCCCTCTGCTCACTCTCTGCTGCCATCATGGGGCCACTTCGTCATTACAACCTCCTCTGTGTGCCCCTTTCCTAGACCTGTTTAGATTCTCACGGCAAACTGAATTTCCCCCAGAGCTTGAGGTCATTTCAGACCCACTGAGGCTATTGGCAAAGGACAGGAAATCGCATTGGTAATTTTTAGCTCCCTATGTGTTGTATAGCCTTTTAAAAATAAACTTTTTTCCCTCCATTCCTTGTTCCTACATGGTCTTTCTCAGTTGTAGATGTTTGGCAACACCATGAGCCCAAGCTGAAGCCAGCCACCAGCGATGTAGACATAAAACATGAATACAGAAAATATGAAGATTTAAATGCAAAGAACAAAAATACAAGAACTGCAGATGTCACTAAATGTCACCGGGGGCTCCCAAAGCAGGGCTGGGTGCACAAGAAGAGCTTTCAGCTGCCATGGGAGAAGGATGTGACTCACAACGCATCCACACCTGGTTGTCTAGAGATGAAATGTGTTGAATGAGGCTGTAATGCTACAGCAAGTTGTATCAGAGTGATGGTGGGAGGGCTGCAGGAGGAATGCCAGCACAAACGCAGCCGAAGAAAGCAGTTGTTACAGAAGGGAGAGGAAAATGGTTGGGAAATGCCAGGGTGTGTGCAGGACTGACCTGCACTGTCTCAAAGAAGGAAATGGTCTCCCCTCTCCAGGTGGTGGTCATGGCACCTCTCGGTCCTCCAGTCCTGGAATGGGACCTGGAATGTCCCTGCTGTTTCTTCCCCTCCCTTTTGCAGGGGTCTGGCTGCAGCCTGCAGTCACGTGCAGTACTGCTGAGGCTCACTGCTCATCAGTGCATGGGTTATTCTTCCAAGGGAAAGATGATGGGGAAAATCAGGTCCATCCCAGCCCTCTAGTCATGGGAATGCCCTCTGCTTTTTTTTTTTTTTCTTTTCTGTAGACAAGAAAAAGTGTAATATAGCTAGCTCCTATTTCTCCAATTGGAAGATAAGATTTATTTACAGCGATTAATCCTTCCAAGCTACTTTACACAGCATAAAGGAGAGAAAGGGTGTAATCCTACTTTCTCCCTCCATTTCCGTGTCACCTTTAGCAGCAGGATTTGAGAGCAGCCAGCTCCAAACCCCAGCAAAGGCAGGGAATATATTCAGAATGTTTTCTATGCATGTATAAGTATGCTTCTTCCTTTGAAGCTGTGATACAATCTGTTCTCAGCAGACCTTTACCGGCTGTGAAACCACATGGCTGTGAAACCACAACTTGAAAGGTATTGTCCCCTCATGCAAAAGTCAGTCCTCATCCTACTGCTCAGACAATGTTTGCCCTAAAAAAGTGACACATTGTTTAGCCAAATTGCAGGTACACACATACACTCGCCAACAGTTCCTGGCAATTGCAAACAAAACCCAAGCCAGAATTAAAAAAGAAGAACAGAAGATTAAGCTCCTATCAAGAGGTAATTAAAGCCAGGAGGAGAGATAATGATGACAATCATAATGACTCAGTTGGTGCAGGGATGTTTGCCCAACAAATTACTGTCATTATAGACAGAAGCATGAATTATTACCCATCATCAGAAATACAGTCCATCGAACTGCTGTGAATGACTTGATCAGGTTTAGAGAGAGATTAAAAGGACATTGCAGCCTGGATGCATTATTTGCTGTTAATCATGATTACTCATATTTATATCTTTACCCAAATAATTGCTTCTGATAAGAGTTGCAGATTTATAGGGGGCCATGGAGAAGAGTGGGCCAGTGGTGCATCGTAGCTGTGAGACAGCTGAGAGCCTGGAGTGACCACGGTTTGGTGAGTACTGCTGTGCTGACATGGTCAGGCTGCTTTCTCCTCTCTTGCAATTTTTGTGGATTTCAGGCCTCTGTGATGCTTTGCCCAGCTATTGCCATGAGGCCATCCACCTCCTGCACAGCAATGCTGGGAACACGTGGGGTTTTCCTCCTCTGGAGCAACCAGAGGAAAGAATGGAGCCTGAACAGCAGCTGGACCAGATGGCTTCTGGAAGTACATGGTCTTTAGTTTTAGGTAGAACACAGTGGATGGGCAGGAGCAAGGAGGTGTGCAAACTGGCTGTGTACCAGCCTTTTTGGAAGCTCTCCTAGCAGTAGTGCTCCTGCAGGTTGATGGGAACCTTGATTCAGCAAAGCCTTTGGCTGCAATCTGACATTTCAGCAGTCAGATTTGTCTGCTGGAAAGGTCTGAGATGCTCCCAGGTCCTGGGCTGGCTTGGTGCACACTTCTTTCAGCTAAAGGTCCCAGTTTGCATTTACTGAGAGCCAGCATCACTTGGGAGGGTAATAAAAAGCTCAGAAGTATCTTAAGAAGGTTAAACAGCTCTACTGTGATCACACTGGGTCTGACTGATTAAAAAAAACAATGCAGTACATCATAACTGTTACACAGGAGAAGTTTCCCAACAGCCATTACTGTTCCTAGCAACTTCAGCAAGCAAATATAATTTGCACAGGAAAGACACAATTATGTCCAGAAAGGGAAAAGACAAGTTGATCCATTTGATCAGCAGCTAGAAATGTTATGGAGAAAGGGGAAACTCTGGAACTAGGGATGGAGTTTAAAAAGGGTTCTTAAATGTAGTGCTCCAAGACAAATGCAAACTCAGGGTTGGCACAAGGAAGGCCAAAATGCTGTGGTGAGGTCCTGGCTGGGGGTCAAGGCATTGCATGGCAGCTATTGTACAGACTGAAGAACAGGCTCGGGATCCAGATTCCCCTTCCCTGATAGGTGATGTGCTCTGGTTTTGGTGGCTGTTTTCAGCTCTTTCACAGCCCTTGGCTGGGAAGCGGTATTGTGGAGTCTGTTTTGTTTGGACTCCAAAAAGAAACCGATCTTTGAAATGTCCTTCTTGTTTTACTTATTCCATCCCCCTCAAAGCCAAATCAGGCAGGAAAGCACAACACTAAAGCATCAGAAGTGTGTGTGAGATGAAGCTTATGGCTCCTTAATCATGCAAAATCTCTCATCTGTCAGCTCTGCAACCCCCATGAAATATTTGTGCTGTGGCTTACAGAGAATAAATTTCTGTACAAATCCCCCACTCTTGTCCTTCCTCCTCTTGCCTCTTCTCATCTTGCGGTATCTCTAGAGTAACAAACAGTCCCAGAAGGGCAGCTAGAAAGCATTCAGGAAACTCGGACAGTCCATTAATGCTGGTAAAGACTAAAGTAAAACCAAAGTGGGAAGACTTTGATTTTGCTTAGAAAGTACTATCAGAGTTTCTAGGACAGTGACTAAGAAAGCAAGGTTTACTTCTTTGCAGGAGGAAGGCAGACATGCTGTAAATTACAGATAATGCTCCTGTGTAATCCTTGGGAAGTGTGAGCACCCTCTTATAAAGGCACATACACATTTCTGCAGGTGTAGGGCTGCAAAAAGAGCCTGGAAATCAAAGGGAAAAACATGCAGTGGCTTGTGATGAACAAAATGTGGTTTTCTTTTGGTTTTATTTCCATAAAAAAACAAAATACAAGGTTCTGCTACTACTGAAAATTTGTGTTATTTCTTTTTTCCTGCTTGAAAGATTAGAGGATAAGCAGATATTGGTATATACAAGAGTCCTTCCCTTCCCCTGTGTGTAGATGAACTTTTATTTGGTACATGCCACTTTTTTTGTCTGAAAAAACCCAAATGGATTTCTCCTGGGCATCCTCTAGGTATACTAGTAGCTGTCTGTGTGGTATGTTTTCATGGGTACTTTAAATCCTCTTCCTGAAGGCTCAGCTCTCAGAGCTTATAGTAGAACGGCGTTTATTCCATAGTGTTGTGCTGCTGATGGATTAACTCACATGATACCTCTCTGTGTATTCAAGGCACATTATACTGACTCACAGCAAACTCCAGCACAAACATCATCTCACACAGCCAACCTCAGATGCATGTTCCGGGACTGCTGGGTGCTGGTGGTGGGATAACAACTACAAACAACTTCCAACTAACTGGCAATACGTTTTTAACTGTTCATCTTTTGTATTTTAGAGAAATACCATCTTTGCTGGCAGGAATTCCTGCCTAATTTAGTTACAGTGGTGTTATTTATATAGCCATGTCTTCTGTGTGACATGCAAACTGTACCAGACAAAGACCAAGGTCATTTGTTCTGCTGCTCATAACACCTTGTGCTTTAATTTAGGAGAGAACATGGCTTCCCTGATGACTGGTCTGTGGCAACTAATTATTCCCATGATTGTCCTATCACACTTTTCAGCATCTCTGCCATCCCGGGAGAGGTAAGCATTTCTTGTGCCTCTGCTTCCCTTTTCTCTGTGGCTTTTTGTTCAAAGACCCTGCTAGCTATAAAGTCAGCCTTTTATCTTCCTTCCAGAACTTGCATCTGCTTGGCTGTTGGATCTTTTTTCTTCCCTAAATTGATTTAGTTAAATGAGTGCAAATGTTGTAAACATTTTTTTTCTGGCTTAAAAATGGAAACATTGATTTTACTTAATTCTGGAGAAAAATCAGGACCCCAAACAGATCAAACTACAATAAAAAAAGACACTCTTGAGTCTGTTTTCCTGCTAGGTACTTATAGAGGCTGATAGAGGTGGAAGTTTCTGTTTCAAATAGCCTAGTCCCATGAAAAAATAACCCAAAATAGTCAGTCTTATAAGTTCACCAGTTCACAACCTTGCATGTAAGACTTTGGCAGGGTTGTCTCTCTTCCCACTTGTGCAGGGGCAATTAAAGCACAGAGAGACCAAAGGACTTAGGTTGGAAGAGGACCCAGCTGAGACTCCCCTGCAGCCCTTCCATAGCCACCACCAGTGCCTGGCCCGGCTTCCGTAGGACTGTACTGGCATAGACAGACAGACAGACACAGACACACAGACACATCTTGAGCACTTGTTTTAATGGCTTGTCAGTCAGTCACCTGTGAGTGCTGGCCTTTGGTACCGCCACTGCTCATGGTTTGTGTATCTGGGTGGTTATTACTTCTCCAGTCCCTTGTCCTACTCTTTTGTGGCGAATCAGTGTTAGCCTCACATTCCCATATCCTTATGCTAAGGTGATTATATTAGTAAGAAGCAAGTACCAGGTAGTTTTTCTATGTGATTGGTAACAAAAATATTTCTTCTAAACTCCTATAAGATTTGTCCTTTTTTTGTGAAACTTTGCCAAATTAGCACAAATTCTTGCCCATCTTTGTTTGGGACCCTCTTTCCTTGAGGGAGCAGTTTTAAATGCCCATTATTCTCTGGTGTTAAAACCAGGCCTTTTCTCTTCTACTTCCCAGGACTGAGAGACATGCTGATGGGCTTTTCCACAGTGAGCTCAGCAAGATGAATGGCAATGCCTATGTGCAGCAGCTAGTCAAACACCTGGTGGGCCTCAAGGAGAGGTAAGGATCAGCCAAACCCACCCTCCTGGGGCATAGAGGTCTCCAGCAGGAGATGGGATCCCAGCAGTCAGGAGGATGTCCACGGGGCTGAGCTGTCTCTGGCTCCAGATCCAGGCTAAGCACTGGCCTCATCCAGAAGATGCCCAAGATGAAAGGAGACAGAACAGGAGAAGGGGAGGGATACAGGACTCCTTGATGGTGGGGAGAGAGAAATTTCTGTGTCTTGTGATAAGTCCCATATCATATGGCTGGGAGGAACAGCCGTTGTACTGTATTTTCCCTGCCGCAGGTCCCAGAGGCACTCAGATGGACTGTTTACCAGTGAATACAGCAAGATGAGAGGAAATGCTCAGGTTCAGAAATTCATTCAAAATCTCATGGGTCACAAGCGCAGGTGAGAGCTCTGCTTCCTGGGGAATAGGAAGGCAGCTTGGGCCATGCAGGCGGCAGGGAGGCAGGTCTCATCTCCAGGGAAAGGGGGTGGCATGACCAGTGATTTGGGAAACTTGAGAAAAGGGCAAGTGGACTGGGGCTCAGTCTCGTCCTGCTAGAATGCACCTGGAGCTACTGTGCAACAGCAGAGGTATCCCAGCAGCCTGTCCTGCCTGTCACAGCAGGCAGAGCAGGACACAAACAATCTCACTGAGGCCATTTCTAAGCATAAACCAGTATCTATTGCATATACATATCAAGCTTAATCCATAGGACACAAAACTTTACATCAGTACACAGCCTGGGATTTTTTGTTTGCATTTTGATTTAGCGTTTTGGGGAAAGTTGTAGGTGATTCACCTACTTCAAATAAAGCACCTGGGAAACTGTTTATAGATAAATGGGCTCCATAACAAAATGAGGAAGACCTTTGGGTTTCATAGTCCCCAAGCATGGCTCTGCCAAACTGGACAGGCTTTAGACATAATCATATCTATGGCCAATATGGGGGCTTTCATCCGGCTGAAATGGGGCCACTAGCTCCCACTAAAGCCACACATATGAGCACGTCACCAGTTGTATGTGGCATGCTGTGATACAACTCACAACTGCTGCTGGCCTTGTCTCTGGCATGTTATGAAGGGACAACATTGCCTGCAGAGGTTTTTTTCAAGCTCAGTCCTTTCTTCAAGGCAGAGATGCAACACACTGATTCCTTCCCATCTGTTCAGAGTGCTTTGATATATTCTGGGGCATGCACCACTAACAAAATCCTGGCAGATGCAGTAGATTTTTAATTTCCAAATGCTGGAAAAAGGTATACATCCATGGACGGAAGGAGATGCCAGTACTGGGTAATGAGGCAGAGTGCAAGTGCATATTAAAACCTGTCCCTTTGCGAGCCAGAAATAATCTGAGCCTGATTTCAAGAGGATACTCCTTTTTCTTTCTGCACAGCTATGGTGACAGACAGTGCTTTAACAGAACACAGACCATGTGGCAGGTCGCTGCGGGGGTGAACCTGCCTTCCAGGCAGCAGTGCTGCTTTACAGCTGTGGTGGTTACAGTGTTTGTTGGTGTTCTGGGTTTTTTGTTTGGTTGGTTGGTTTGGTTTCTTTTTTTTTTTTTTTTTTTTTCTTCCATTATTATTAATTTTCTTTATCTAAACCAGCTCTCCAGGCCCAGTCAACACAGATGTACAGGGAAGAGAGGAAGAAAACAGCCACGAGGAACTTTGTTTTATGTGGTTGTACCAGAGCTTTCTAAACACCAGGTAGGTGGGACAGATTTGTCACCTCTATGGTGCTGGTCACAAAAGTATTGAAGATGAAAGGGGACTTTAGTAACTTGTAAATGCCCAGTTTTTGCCTGAAGCACAGAAGTCTGATATAATGCAGCAGATCAGAATGGCTTAGCTGTTGTCCTCAAAAATACTCTCAAAAAGGGGAAGGGTGGAAGATTTATTGAATTGTCCATATTTTAAAATCACTTCTGCCTCATTCCCTATCAGCTTGTGAGGCACTGTCTTGGGGACTATCATTGCTGAATTGCAGCCCTTCTTCACACAGTTTTGCACCTCCTGTCACTCTGCCAGCAACCACACCCTCAGGGATGGTTTGCAGAGCTAGAAAAGCAAATGCTTTAGTCTAATGGCAAAGTGGTGTGTGGGTGTGTGCAATCTCAATTGATTTCTGTACCTGCATTCATGGTAATCTCTATTTCTACATGCCAAGCCCATCTGGCACTCAGTTTTGCCTTACCTAAAGAGAAACTGGGATTGAGATTTACAGCTAAGAAGTGGCATACAAGAGCCAGTTATTAAAAGTAATAAAGCCCAGGGAAATTAAATAATATCTTTTTCTAATCATAGAGTTGTCATCCTGACTATAACAATTGTTCATCCCATTTGGAAACCTTATCTAACAGAAAGCCTTTGCTACACTGTCTTGATTCAGATATTGGTTCAAGCACACACCTCAGGATGGGCCATCCCAGCATCTGGACATTGTCTCTTCCTAGTGACCAACCACTTTCAATTAGACATCTCACTGTTAAATCACTAAAATTAGGAGGAATGACTGGTCCTTAGTATCTTTTGTCCACATTGCCTAGAATAAATGGGGATGATGGCAGCAATAGGCTCGCCTGTGTAGTTGTGGGGTGCGTGGCTGCAGGCAGCCATGATTTGAGTCCCTCTACCACATAGCTGCTTCTTGGAATCATCTTTGAATTTTACAAGGTGGCCTTGTCACACTTCCTGCAGTCTGTGCTCCCAGCAATAACAAACTATCACTCATTTTTTCCCTTCCAACAGCCACTCGGACAGTGATGCCAAGGAAGCTGCTGCAATTACCAGCCAGTACGTTTGCCCCATCTCTAAGCAGCTGGTTGCAGACATGAAGGAAGATACAAACAGTTTCGACTGAAAGTGAAAGGAAAGAAACATCCAAGGAGACAGCTTTGCATGTATATAGCCTTGAAAATAAACAGGGAAGCTATTGAATTTGCTTAGGAAAAACTCTTGAGATCAGCTAATAAAAAAAATGGTGGAAAGCAGCCAAAACCCAATAAAACTTCTTAGATTATCGAGTGAAATATATGTCAGTGTGAATTGCTGTCAGTAGATGGAGCCTAAATGAAGCACATCACTTCCACTTTGTGTTAGCATCTGGCTGCCTGCTTCTGAAGTCTAATAAAGATTTGCTAGCTACGCCTGTGCTTCGGCTGCTCTTTGGGAAACAGCAATAAGGGTGGTACAATTACTAGGTGTTGGACCATTAGGAATGCGAGTGGGTGGGGAGAAGTATTTTGCCAGGCTTCCCCCACACGAGGCACATTGGGACTGGATGGTGTCCCTGGCCACATCTTCTATGGCCAATCCAACCATACAAAGAGGCCGGCATCAGGGCCTCCAGTTAGCAGAAACTTAGCCAGTTGCTAGATGTTATTGCAGAGAAATATACTGAGAGCTACGCAACATAGAACATGCTGAAAATATTGTTTCCATTCCCTTGTGCCTTTGTATTTACTGGCTCAGCTTTCTCATAGCCACTAAAGACAAAGCTCTTCCCGCCATTTAATGAACTTCACATGTTATCCCTGCACCATGCGGCCTGGCATATTCTCTTCTCTGATAGAAGTGTCCTGGTTTCAGCTGGGATAGAGATAATTTTTCTTCTTAGTATCTAGAATAGTGCTATGTTTTTGATTCAGTATGTTTCTTAGCAATAACTGAAAACATCAGTGTTTTATCAACATTCTTCTCACACCAAATCTCATACTGAGATACTTGACAGTTATTTATTTTGGTCCATAGGAAATGGCTGCTAGGAAAAAGACCTCATGGAGGACTTTTGGAAGGAGCATTGACAGCATGTATTTTGTTAAGTCACTAATGGCCATCTGGCTAAAATGCAGCATCTGAGCACTGGCAGAGGCTGGAGTATAAAAAGAACTTCCTGAGTATCAGCCCTTGTCTTCCTTCATGCTCATCTTGGGAGGTTTGGCTCTGAATTCTGAAATGCATCAAATGTATCCTTGTTGCTACAGAGAGCTTAGGATAAGAAAGACCCAGGAACAAAGTAGAAACTGGAAGTTATGCATCATCAGGTTCTGTGACTGGGTAAATATCTTTCCATAAGTCATCCAATGAGGCAAAGAGGCAAAGGTTGAACTGCAGCAATCCACTCCAGCCAACCAATGTTTTTGCCTTTGTAAAACAGTGACTGCAGAACACAGCACAAGGAGAAACAGGGTGAGAAGAGGATCAGCTTAATCAGAAACAGGGACATTTTTCAACAACTGGCAGCTCACCATGGCTGTTTCTCACTGGCTTTTCAATTCTGTGCTCTTTCTGCTGCCCTTCGTGACACATGTTTCAGCACAGCAACAAGGTAAGCTCTTACAGGAGGTCCATTTGCACCATTATAGGTGGGAGATGTTTACTCTTACTCCAAGACAGCTTTGTTCAACAGCCTTCTCTCCAACGGTAACCAGAGGGGTCTCGGGTCTCACATCACACCCAACTCTGTCTCAGTGTGAATCCCGGGACAATTTTGTGTCTCATTTGTGTTTTTCCAGGATGTTTTGTCAATAATAACAAACCAAGTGTTTATGAAAATAACCCTCCTGGCTACGTGGTGACCACTATCGTTGTGGAACCAAACTTCACTGTAATGATTGATCCTACTTCCCCCGATGTCAGTTTTTTCACTATACAGGGGTCTGAGCTGCAGCTGAACCGAAGTGTGGACTATGAGGTAAGCCTTTAGCTGTCAGACTGTAAGGATGAGATGGGTAATTCTGGGGTGCAGTGAGTTTCAACCTGGACTCTTGGACTTCCGGGGTTTTGTAACCTGTTTCTAAAGGATCTAGGCAATAACTTTGAAAAATAAACCTATTTCAGTTGAGTTTGAGTTCAGTGCTTGGGAGGTCAGTCCTTCCACAAGCAAAGTATAGGGAGGAGGGGGGGATGCATGGCATGCCTACTGTCACCTTCCTCCAATGAGTCTGTGACAATTAAAGGAAGGGGAAGTTTTAAAACCAAAAATGTGACAACTGTAGTGTTCAGAGCTCTCCAGGACTCATGTAAAATGAACCCTCTTTGCCTGTAGAAAACACAGCTCTGAGCAGTGAGGTGATCTTGTGTGAAGCATAAAGTCAGTATACACGATCAGTGTGCTCAGTTAGGTTGCTGCTGAATTATTTTACCTTCCTGGAGTGCTGTGTACACAGCCACAAGCATCCTTAAGCTGCTTCTCCTCTAATGTAAAACCCCACATTTATTTGAATGAAGAACAGCAGACAAAGCTAACACCCTGCAGGCAACACTGTACTTGTTGCATGGTACAGTTCTGTTTCATTCAATTTAAAAAGAAATCTCTGAATTCACCTGAAGTGTGAGAAAATGGCCAATTAGCTCTGCCAACATGCTACAGGATTCACAGGAAGAGAAGCTGGAAGGGCGGTCTGGTTTGACTGCATCATAAACAAGATCCCAGCACTGATGGATGGTTGTAAAGAAAAGAAAGGAAAAGTTAGATATGCCTGAAAACCAGATAAAGCCCAGTAGCATTTCTGATTCAGCATGTGTGTATTTATCTCATTTAATTTGGAGTGAGTTAGTACATTTTGGCTTGTTTCTACAATGGCTGGGTTTCTGTTTTTGCATACAGAAAGACACCTTGCTGCTGGTATACCTGATTTGTCAGAACACTGCTGGGCAGGTAAGTGCTCTTCCGAATGCTCAGTCCTGTTACAAGGTACTGCAGGGCAGCATGTGCTTCCCTCTGCTCTTCCTAGTCCACAGACTGGGATGAGATGTCCTTTTCTCTGTGGATATACCACACTCCTCTCAAGAGAGGAGTCAAAGAGAAAGTGTCCAAGGTTCTGCAAGTGGAGAGGGGGTGGGATCAAACCCCCCTCACACTTCCACCCCTACCTTGGGCTGGCTGCAAACCACAGTCCCATCCAGCCCCTATCCAGCTGTGCTCCTTACACCATCCCTTCTGGTCACTCTGCAGATCAGGATCAGCCTCTAATGGTCTTGTTTTTGTCTTTGATTCTCTCACTTTACCCATTCTGCAGAGTGATTCTTTGGAAATTCTTGTGACCATTCTTAACATGAACGATAACAGCCCAGTGTTTAAGCAAACGAATCTCACCGAAGTTGTTCCCGAGGTAAGCATTTTATGGAAGTGAGGAGGGCACCAGGTCACTCAGTGCTGTAGGACTAAGAAAAGGTTAGCAGGGAGAAATCTTCAGCCCATTTCACAGAGAGAATAACCATAGCAACTTTGTTTCAGGATAAAAAAGTGAATACAACCATTGTAGCTCGTGAAGTTTTAAGCGCTAGTGATGCCGACCTGGACACCATCTTTTATGAACTCACAACAATAGTGCCGGTGAGCATCTTTGTTCTTTGGGGAAAAAATGGTAGCTCTGCAGAAGTCTTTGTATGTAATTCAGGAGAGCCCCATCTTTGAGACTAAGGTTACTCTATTGAATTTAGTTCTCTGACAGCTCCATGAAGAGGTACGTATTTTGCAAAAACCAAACATTGGTTTGGTTAACAGAACAGAGCAATCAACATTGCAGGTATTGAATTCCTTTACTGCACACACTTTTGTTAAACTGGACAGACTAAACTCTGATCTAGGATATTCTGAGACATATGATACAGGGAACTCTTGCTGGGATGGTCTGTAACCATATCGGAGGACACCTTTGTATCAGAGTTCAGAACTGTGCTGAGTCAGATAGGGAAAGCTGTTACTGTCCTGTTTGCCAACAGTGTCCATGCAGAGTGGAGAGGACATGAGCTGTCCAAGATCACAGAAAACGTCTGTAGCAGAGCCAAAGGCAGACTCCACTTTCCCCAGGTCTCAGTTTAGTGACTTAGTTTATTTGCTCTTAAGGGGTTTGCTTCATTTCATGGGAAATGAATTATATACAAAGTTAAATTGATGCCAGCCTAGAGTGCAAGGGCCTTCTAGAAACTGAAAAAAAAAAAAAAAAAGAAAGTAAATTCAAGAGAAACAAAATCATAGAATCATAGACTGGTTTGGGCTGGAAGGGACCTTAAATCCCATCCCCTCCCAACCCCCATGTCACGAGCAGGGACATCTTCCACTAGACCACGTTGCTCCAAGCCCCATCCAACCTGGCCTTGAACCCTTCCAGGGAGGGGCCAGCCACAGCTTCTCTGGGCACCCTGTGCCAGAGCCTCACCCCCTGCACAGGGGAGAATTTCTGCCTTAGATCTAATGTATATTTACATTTTTTAAAAGTATTGTGGAGTGAGCAGGCAGTGTCTTACATTCTGCCTCCATTACTTCCATAACCCCACAGATTTTAAGGGTTGTCAACAGAAACCACAAATTTTTGAATTTCAGATCTGGGGCCAGATTTTGCACTCACACTGGTGTAAATCCAGAGTGATTTAGAAATTCAGAGGAATTCTAGTCAAGACATAAGATTAAAGGAGAACCAGAGCAAGTGCAAAATGTTATAAAGTAAAATGCAACATATGTTATTTCAGTTTGGCTTTACACGTGCTTCCAAACTTCAGTTGTGCTAGGCTAAGGCAAGTGATCTTGCTCGCTCTCAGAGGCTGAGCCATCTTTGATCTGTTTTGTGCATGGATGTGACATTGCTTGTCTGTCATGGTCCCAAAATTAAGGATTGTTGGCAACCTACTGGGCAGAAAATAAATGAAGTAAAAGATTTCATCCAGTACCTGCTGAGCAGATAGGCAGGCAAAGCAGGGGATCTTGGAGAATAAAACTCACAGAAACATGAACAAACCTTTCTGACAAGCCAGGCAACTCCAGCATGCAATACCAGAGATTAAATAGATCTGGCATTCTGACACTGCCCCCTGCCCAACCCCCCAGGTCCCCAGGATTAAAGGTCTGATTGGGTTGACAAACACAGCAATGAGCAGTATTTTGAACATGTCTGTGATTGAGTCTGCTAGTAAAGGTTTTCCTTTTTCCCCCTGCCAGGGCACAGACGGTTATTTTGCCATAAAAGGAGTTAATAACCCAGAAATCTATTTACAAAAAGCATTGGACTATGAGAAATTCAAATTGACAACGTTGCTCTTGTACGCAAGGGTAAGTTCTTTAAGAGGAAAAAAATGCCTTGCTTGCCCCAGTCTCTCTTAACTGAAGGGTAAGTCCGAATGGGAGATCTCTGGGATGGTAGGAGGGAGAGTGGATATGGGGGGCAGTGAATTTGGAGCAGCCTTCCACCCTCCATAACTACGCAGTGACTGTCTTGCATTCAGTCCACCTTTGTCAGCAGAATGGGATAATTCACTACTTCAGCTAATCTCACAGAAACTGCTAAGCCTTAGACAGAATGGAGTTATAACAGCTAAAAGACCCTGGGCCACTGGCTTTTGCCAGTGGGTTCTTCTGGTGATAAAACTTGCATCTCATGAGTATGCTTTGCTTTTGGGTACAGGACAGGCCTGCGGGCAACACTGACACCACCAACACAGCTACGGCAACAATAAACATATTTATTGAACAAGCTGACACCAAATCACCCTGGTTCCTACCCTGTACCTTCATTAATACAGACAACAACATTTGCATCAGTAGCCCCTATATTGGAAGAGTCAATCTCTCCGAGATGTCGGTAAGCAGCCATGATCACACAGTATCCTTGATGCTATTCCTAGTGGGTAGTGCCTAATAATTTCCATGAGCTTGTACTGATTTCCAGGCATAAATGCAGATGATTCAGCATGACAGGGAGCCTTCACCATCCTGGAAAGTGGAGGTTCCCCCCAGCCAAGCAGCACTGCTTGTCCTAGTCCCTGCAGCACATCACAGGAGAGGCAAGAGCTGGAAAACTGTTTGGTCTAGGCTGTTTCACCTCTTCCCCGTTACAGCCATCTCCCAGCAATAAATGCCATTTTGCCCAGACAAAACCAGTAGAGCCACACTGGGACAGGAGAATGCTGCAAATGCTAATTTGGTGCCGTAGTGTGGAATGTAGTGCTTTGCCTTGTTATTGCAGACGGAACCACTCATCCTAGAGCCAGGGCCTATCTATGCTGTTGATCCTGACTACACTTTAAATGAAAAAATCGTGTACAGCATTGTTGGTGGTGAGTAGAAGCTGTCACCTTCCACAAACTGCATTGTTCATATGTTCTCTGTTACCTGCCAAGAGGGAGGTACCCTCCATGGCACTTGAGAGTTGAGGGCCTGGAGCTTTACCCCTCGATTTCTGCCACAGAAGCATAATTAGATCCACAGAACATTGTGGATTAAGTAGAAGAAACAGACTGTACAGAGGAAGAGAAAGAGAATTACAGTACCACAAACCAATCTCAATGAAATCTATTTCAAAAGTACTTCATTTTTATCTTTAAGCTTTTAGACTTGATTTTGCAGTCTGGTAACACCACTTTCACTGAGTCTTTGAGCTGAAAATAAAATTCCCACATCATCGCATAATTTTAATTCATTGCCAAGAATTATGATTTTTTCCCTAACACATTGCCACTATCTAATCTGCTCTGTTTTAGCCTTCATTTTGGAAAGATAACTTGAATATGGTCAGCTGATTGCCCAATCATTGACTGGGCCGTTTATTTCATTCAAATGATTTCTTCTTCTTTTTCTCTTTTTCCTCTTTTTTTTTTTTTTTTTTTTTTTTTACACAATAGTGGCATTTTCAATAACTATCAAAGCAAAAATAGATCATATTGGTCAGGTGGAGTGATCACTTGTTCATCTCTCTTTACACATGCCATACAGCACCACATCTGTGAATATCCTTCTGATAATAAATACATTAAAGAATGTTAAATTCTGCTGTCATTTTGAAAGTAGTGTGGCCTCTACTCCACAGTCTACAGGGTACCCCAGACTGGGGGATCCTTGTCTCAGTACAGCCCACAGCATCTCAGAGTGAAAAAAAAGAATTAATAATTTTGCTTATATTTTATCATATATCCAACATAGATGTTTTTATGATTCAAACACAAATTAGAGATGTAGAAAGCTGATTTCTATTCTCACATCAATACAAGAAGGTTTTTGTGTCTAGGCCCCTTTTGTAGTCAGTATAGAGAAATAAGCATTTCCAGAACAGAAGGCAGCTCACATTGAGGCCAATGTTCACAATAAGTCAGATAAATCATGCACTGAGATGCTATTTTTTCTTTACAATATAGGCAACAAGGTCACATAGAGATGTCCTCCCTTTAGATGCCTAAAGCTATTTGAGAAAAATCCCCACCCACCTATTATTTGTAGATTGATTTCTTGCCTTTAAAATAAGTATAATCCTTCCCTTACCCCTCCTGAAGTTCAGTTCGAGTTCAGTTAGGGATTGGGTTCAGGTTAGGGTTAGGGAACTGGAGACCTTCAGTCCTCAAATTATACCAGAGGTTCTAGGATCTAGGCATTTAGCAGAATTTAGGTTGGCTATATCTGGTCCTAAGCACTGGAAATGCAGCGCTTTGCTGTTCTACCTCATCAATTTGGGTTCATACACCTTGGGTTCACACAGGTCTTCTCAATGCTTTCTGTCTGTTGAGTCCCTCTGAATCCCTGACCAGCACTGCCAGCCCTCGGAGCAGCCAGGCAGGCAAGGAAAACAGCATTATGCCCTGGGGGTATTGTCACTAAGATGTAAAAATGAGTCCATGAGCTCCAGGTTACTTAATGAAGGTATCTGACAGTTGAATAGTCTTTCTGTTTTCTTTAGGAAATACAGACAAAGTATTCTCAGTGGATGCAAACACAGGGAATCTAACTATGAACAAAGCAGCAACTTCCCCAAACTCATACCTATTGCAAGTCATGGTAAGTCTGATGACACTGAAGATGACAACATAGCGTAATTTGCTTTCTAGGAAGCAGCAGTCTTGATGTGACTGAAATCATTTACATTAATAATTAAAGCTAACTCATGTACCCCCTTTCTTTTGGAATGGCTTAGTATTTGATCAGTGTTTTATACCAACTTACACGTAAAGCTCTTGCAGGAGTTAAGAGGCATTTTCCCTTATGTACGGGTTGCAACATCAAAGCAAGTTAACCGAACGGGGACACCCTGACAGATTAAAGTATGAAGGAATATAACTGAAAAATTTTCTTTAGGCATGACTGGAGCTTGTGTTACAGTAGTTAATGTAACTCAACCCTAGAGATAAGCTCCTCTTTTGGCTAAAGATCAAGAGGAACAGAGGTAGTTGAAAAGCACTCCCTGCACACACATACCTAGGGTGATGTGGACTCTCAGACAGTAACTGAAGTGACCCACACCCTCACAGAGATGAGCAGACTGCCTGTTGGTGCTGCAATTTCACTGCTTTATACTGGAGTGTGGTAATGCGTCCAGATGTGGCCCTTATGGAAGGCCATATCTACTGCAGCTATACCAAGACTGTGTGGAGGGCCAACAACAGAAGCAAGCTATAAAACACAAGGACTCCAAACCATAAGGCCTGTGAAAGTCCTGGCTCAAAGCTCACTGAGAGTGATAGAAGGAATCTCATGGGTTGCAATGGGCTTCAGATCAAGCCTATCCTATGTCTCATTACTAAAAGGAAAAGGCTAGCACCTCTCTCCTCTCTCTCTCTCTCTAGGCCACCCAGGTCAACAATGTACAGAAATACTCCATAGTCAGTGTAGAGATTAAGGTCATCAATAAGAGTGACTACCCACCATACTTTGAGAACAGGATCTACAATGGAACAGTATTTGTTGGTCTGGGCCCGAGAAGCTTTGTTTTCCAAGCTGGTGATCCTTCAAGTCCACTGATGATAACAGCAACAGATGAAGATTTTCCTAATGTAAGAAACTGAAAATGCACTGCATTCTTTCTCACTGTTTCAGACTTAAAGCAGGATCAGACAATGTGAGGAAGGAGATGTGAGGAGAGGCAAGCACATGTTTTCCTCTGGTGTTCCATATTATATTTCCTTGGAAACTCTACATAGATCAGGACCGCTTATGGTGTGATGTAATGTGGACAAGCTGCTGGACGCCTCTCTTCTAAAAGCCAGTCCCACCCAGATCTATATAGCTGAGCTGATCTACTGCAAAACAGCATGTTGAGTAAAGGTCAGGGTTATAAAATACTGTGAACAGGTCCAGATCTGAATTAGGGCTGGGTGAAGTGTTTCCTTGAAGAGTTCGGGGTGGCAGGATCCCAGGCAGAGATGTCCTCTCTCTGCCAGGTCAAGGAAAGCTATTTGTGGACTTGCCTGGGAAGAGGAGTCAGTCCAAAGACAGCAGACTAGCAGGGACCTGCAGTCCTGGGCTGGAAATTGTTAACTTTCTCCCTGTAAGGACTCATTTTGAAAGAGCCATTCTTGAACAAATTACTGGCAGGAAGAAAGGGGAAGAGATTTACTGACCAGCCATTCCCATCCTGCCCTACTAAATAAAGAAACATTGCTAATTCTGTTGATGCCAAGGCTTCCATAACAAGACTGGGGATCTAGGAGAGGAATAACAGCCTACACACAGATATTACTCTCTAGGTACCTCCCCCTTTGGCACTGCGTTAAAAGCAGAACTGATCAAATTTACAATGTGCCTTTTATAGATGTATTTTCTTGGGCAAATACTAAAAATACCAACGCAAGCTGGGTAAGACTTGGAATTTTTTTGGAGGCAACACTTTTAGGATACATTCTTGAACTCTGAGCAACAGGGTGAACACACCTGAGTTCAGCTTTTCTCACTTCCTCAGTCCAGATTTATTTACTACACCATGTACCTGCTCATACTTCAGGTGTATTTGACAAGTCCTGACAGTGGGTTGTTATGGAAATGCATGCAAAGTACAAACAGTGTGGTTTAATCATGCACTCTTCTGACTTTTCAGAAAGTCAACCCAAACATTGAGTATTACATAAAAAACAGCACTGATTTCATTGCAACTAAAGATGGACTCATCCTGACAAATGCAATGCTGCAGTCACCAGGAACTGTAACAATCAAGGTAAGACAACTTCATTATCTTGCCAGGGTCATGGAAGGAAGGGGTAGTTTCTAGCAGAGAAGCACCAAGTGTGGAATTCCATTAGGTAACACACAGTCCTTGCCCCAACTGTTTGCATCATAGGTGTATAGGAATGGAAGGAGACAAAGCAATAGCAAATTTCCAAATTTATCTGTGTGATACAGGTTACATCTGGTGCTAGCTGTAAAGTTGTTTCTCCAATCCTGTGGAAAATATAATTGGAAACAAGTAAAAATTCAACTGGGCAGATTTTAGGAGCTCCCCTCCCACACTCTGATTCTGATTAACAAAAAAAGGAGGGTGAGCAAGTGTGTAGGAGGTTGATGTGTAGGTATGGGTAGGACATGATTGCTGGTGTATATTCCATCTCTAAAGGCTACAGCCCCAAACTTGGAAATCCTTTGGTAAATCCAATACTTCTTTTGCTCAGGTCAAAGGAAGTACTTAATAACTTCAGACTTTCTAAGAAGCTAGATGTTCACATTGTATATCTGCCTGCCAGTGGCAACTGGCTCTCTAAGACTTGCCTAGCACAATTCCATTGTCCTATGGAGCTATCTGAACCAGCCTGACTATAGCATTGTTTTAGCTACAAGGGCAGGACAAGAGAGAAGTGCCAAGACATGCTGCTGCTTGGCCCACGCTACCTCATTATCTGTGGACAGCACTGTACTGCAAAGCTGTACACAAATGATGCAAGTGATTCTGTCCCAGGACAGAGAGTCTTCAGAACTCTTCTTCCACTGTGACCAGATTGTCCAGCTACAGTGCAGGACTATCATGAGGTTATGGTGAGGATATGGACAAGGTACTTTGTCCACAAAAGGCCCATCACATACCTTGGGAGTGAGTTGGAGATCTCGGAAGTCCCTAAGCTATCTCTTTCCCATGTTCACATAGGCTGTTGGAAAAGATATGGTGAGCTTGCAGGAGGCGAGCACTGTAATCGTGGTGGAGGTCATCCTTGCTGAAGGTAGGCTGGGTGTCTCTTAGTTATATGCACAAAGCAGAAAACAGGGGTGTCTCTTCCACATCTGTGGGCAAACTGGCAATGACGGGTCACCAGCTGAAGTCTGTGGACCTTGGCTGAGGCCAGCCCCATACCTACGGGAGGTTCTACAGTGGCTATCAGAGAGAAAACAGTCAATCATCATCTTTATGATGTGATCACCACCACGTGCCTCAAACAGCCTTCTGAGACTTTAAAGAGTGCTGTGTATTGTAGTGTCTTTTATTGTTATTCCAAAGCTAAATCTGGGGTTATTTCATGCTGTTTTCAGGGTCAGAAATAATCCAGGATGTCTTATCATGTCAAAGGAAAGTTGCCCTGATGTCCTGGTACATCATTGCTTATTTTTAGCCAAACATAGAGAAAATTGCAATGTTATTTCCTGCCTTATGCAGAGCAGAGAGAAGTTGGTATATCCTCACAAAGCCAGGCTTCCTCATGAGCCAACGTTTTTATACTCAAAGATTTTAAGGTCTTACGAGGAGAAATGACCCATGAGAAATAAGATAGACATGAGGCTACATACACAACTCTCAAGCTATCATTTAGCTTTGTTGATGTAAATATAGCTTACATTTCCATACTTCTTAGAAATGGCTCTTAAACAGACCTTATAAATCAGTTAGATTTGAATCTTATTAAACTTCTTATGCTTTGGATTAAGATGAACCAATATCATAAATTTTCACATCAGGATATGCAGATAATGCCCAGACTCCATTGGTTTCTTTCTACATGATGATGTGTGATTGAAGTTCCCAGTGGAGCTCTTCCATTACTTCACCCTCTTAACACCACCGTCATGGGGATTTCTGGAGTAAAAAAAAGTGGGCTCCTGGGTATAAATTTGGATTCCCTAAAGATAGTGACACTTCACAGCTGAAAACACTGGCTGCATGAAAACCACCCAATCCCAATTTTAAGGTCACAGTCTAGCTCAGAAGAAAGCTAGTTCAGGTGTCAGTACACAGAGCCACAAATGCTCCAAGCGGATGTACCAACAATTCTATGCAACTTTTAAATGTTACCTTTGCTATTTAGATTGAAATTACACTGATTGGCTCAGAGACTATGAGAGGAATTGTGCTTTATTCTACACTATATCCAGCAACCAGAGCTGAGATTACCATTTGCCTGGACAATCTGTAGGATATTTAACCCTCAAGTCTAAGAGGTGGTGTTAAGGAATGCATGTGCAACGAACTGGAGAGGTCTTTACTGAGCATTCCAATATCCAGGGAGAAACTAGAGTTGTTTTTAATATACCCTCCTTCTGGGAAGTGATAACTGCACATTGGCCTCTGGTTTCTGAGACACTGGTGCCAGAGTCAGCTAACACGGATCTCAAAGTGAATCATCCCAGCAAGCTGAGCTAGCTTTCACAGAGGCACTGCGTGCTGCACAGCACAGGAGGAGTTAAGGGTGGCAGTTTCACATCAGCTCTGTGGGCTGTGGTTCCCTAGGAGACATGATTAAGGAGCAAAAATTCACTGATGACCTGAACCCTCACCAATGTATTAATGATAAACTGAGGGTGCAATCAAATGTGGAGGAAATACTCAAAGTCCATTGTCATAAACAGGTCAGCAGGAGAACAAAAACATGTTTCATTAATGATTAAACTTTAAAGAGACTAATTTACACTACAGAATTAATCTAGAAAACTTAAATATAAAGAATCCCACTGACAACAACAAGCAAAGCTAATTAAACCTGAGGAAGTTATTGTCTTTCCACTATAATGTTGATCTCTATACAAATATGCTTACACTGACTGGTGATTGAACACATAATCCACGCCTGAGAAGGCTGGTGTATATTGCTACAGTTACAAAAGGACAGGAAAGGGTTTCCCATCCTGGGGATCTTCTAATGCTTTTCCTATTTCCTATTATGCTTTTTTGTTTCTTATTTTCATGTGTTCACGAGGATCAGAAGTGATGTTCTGGATTAAAGGAAGCTTTGCATTTTCACACACATATGTACAAATGTACCTCATTATTGCATTCTGGTGTAAATGAGTGAAGTGGGAAAGTAAAAGACCTACTTAGCTTTACTTCATGTAACATCTGCTTGCCTAATATAGTCATGTATATGGACTTAGATAAATCATAGGGTAAAAGTCATTGTCCTGTAAATTGATGATACTTCCACTTAATGTAATTTATTGAAAGCTATAATATTCTGTGAGTGGTCACCTTAAAAAAAGCCCTCTGCTTTTAGGACCACAAACAAATGGCATTCTGTGATAATAAATATATCACTGTCACATTCTGCAGCATGGGATGATGCTTTGCCCCTTCAAAAATTGGTTGGAGTGTCTCCCACAATGAACTGTTTTGTTAAAAAAGCTAGCTGCCATTTTTAGGCTTTGTAACACTGCTTTGCTTTTCTTGTAGTTGTAACCTCCTCTGATAAGATACACACTGCTCAAGATATGGCTATCTTAGGTGGTACATTAGCAGCACTGCTATTAATTGCCTTAGTCTTTCTTGGACTGATGATATACAAACAGTATGGAAAACCAGTCAAATACCTGGTAAGGAAAAAGGTAAGTGTGTGCCTTGTTTGTACCTGAATTTCTTAGTTAGAAAGTGGGATCTGAGGAGGTTTTAAAGTGTGGGTGGGCTGTCCAAATACTACACATGTTTGTGTGAAGGTGATGAATCACTCCTGAGACAATGTTTGCAAAGGTAGCATCGCTTTGGTGGTGTTTGCTGTTCTTTTCTGCTCCTTGAGGCTGGAGCTGTATGGTAGATGATGAGCAGACATGGAAAGGAGAGGACCACAGCTCCATAGAGCAGAAAATCTAGGATGAACATGACACATATCAGAGGTAGTCTCTGGAAAACATGTGTCTGTGCTGTAAACCACTGTTCATCCTCTATCTACAGTCAAAGGAGAGAAAGGTTCCTTCATAGCCTATCCTAAAGCCTGGTCTTAGGCAGTTGTCTGTACCTAAGAAATTTACTTTTGGCGCTCTCAAGTCCCTGGCAGACTGGTTACTTTGAAGTGTAGGGTGTAATTCATCTGAATAGATGCTGATCTCTGCCTTAGGATGGGACTTTCAGGATCCTAGACTCCACTAACTAGAACATGAACCCAGAGCACATAGCTCAGGTGAATAAGTACAGTCCTTCACCCTGAGTGAGGTAAATCCCACTCCAGAGTAATACCTCAAATGGATGGGTACAAATCAGTATATATTTCTGGTGTTCAGCCCTCTTGGAAAATGTGCCCATGCTTATCAGAAAAAAAATCCAGAAATTGAGTCAATAAAAATATCTGTTCTAGGGAACCTTATCTTTCCCAGGCTTCACACAGGTTTAACTGCAAAACAAGCTGAAGCTTTCCTCAGCAGTATCTCAGTCGCTTCAGCCACCTCTTTTTTACCCTTGCCCTCTTCCTTTTCCTTTCACCACAATCATAAGGTGTCTCTCCTCCTGTAGTTCTCCAAGGACATCTCTGGGGGTTACCAGAACCAATCTTACAAGGAAGATGAACAGCCAGATGTGAGCACCAAACAGCATGAGACGTCAGAAAATGGCAGTGTCCAGTGGATGACACCTGTGCAAGAGCAATCAGCACTTTCCTCACCCTCTTCCAATGCAGAAGAAATCGGTAGCCTACCACAGGCTTCTATAGCTTCCACCATCATGTCTGACCATGGAGAAAAAGAGGAAGAAGTGGAAGAAGAGACTGAGCATGAGAAAGAAGTGAAGTCTATCCTCAAGACAGACAGGCACGTGGCAGATGATGGCTACAAAGCTGTGTGGTTTAAGACTGATGTGGATCCAGATGCTGGAGAGAAGGTTGAAGTGATTGAGGACAATGCAGCAGATGGCGATGATGACAGTGACCAAGATCTGCAGGAGAATGAGGAGGAGGAGGAGGAAGAAGATTATGACAAGGATGATCATCGCAGAGGGCTGGGAGTGTCCTTTGCCTGAGAGAGCTCATTGCTCCCAGCTGCAGAAGTGATAGTCAACATGTCTCACACAGATGCAATGACAAAAGATGACAGTGACATATACTGGAAATAGGCCTGTGCTCCCCACCTAGATGGGGCAATCTCAGCTGCTCTGCTGACAAGAAGCCCATCTTTCTACTCAGGGGGAAACTGGAATGCAGGAGGATGAGGTTGCATGTCCTGCTTGTCTGAATGCAGCAGTTAAAACTGGAATAGATTACAGCTAATTTAACCTTTTAGTGAGACCTTGAAATATCACTTAAGATTTTTTTGGGGGAACATGCCTCATCTCTCCAACTTCCTACTGGTTCCCCCAGGGCCTCTTATATCACATTTCCCAAAATGGCTGCAGCTACAGCACAGATGTAGTTGAACAGACTTTGAAGCAGTCAGCCCAGCTCACAGTAGCAATTTAATTACACAACCCAGTGTTCATCTCCTCCTGGTTGGTAAATAAGCCAGTGCTGACTGCTTGCCTGTTTCCTTTCGGGTGTTGCAGTTTGATGCCAGCTGCAGGACATAAGCCAGCGCAAGTCACCCTCACCCTGCAGTTGTTCATATGACTGTATCCGGGACCTCACTTGAGGGCTTGGCTCTGCTCTCCACCATTCCAGACTCTCTGCTTCCAGCACAAGCAGCTGGCATATGCCACCATGGTCCTTGTCCTGCCAGCAGTCAGGAGTTTACACGCTCAGGAGCTGCTGTTTCCTCTGTCACTGGTAAGCAAGGACTGATCACGTGTTCTTCATTGAAGGACTTTGTCATCAATTTTTCTGTGTCATAAAACCACTAATTGTGCAGTACTTCTTTAGCTGTCTGTCTCTTATCTGTCAGAGAAAAGAAGGGCTCCTGCTAGGACCTACCTATAAAATGCCAGGGGTATTTCCAGCTCTCTGGGCTTTTGGCAGCAATGGGTGTCATGCCAGAGCTGGTGGATGTGGGGTCAGCACATTGTTTCCCTTGTCCAGCAGGGCTCAAGGTGTCCCTTGACGTACCATCTTTCCCCATTCATGAGGAACCCAGCAGGGTCTTTTGCTGTAAAATACCATCTAGAGCGGAGATGAAGCCTGAGAGCAGAGGTGGTTCACAGAGCAAGTCAGCTCTGCTGTGTTCTGCTTATGAATTCAGGCTTGAGCTAGAAAGCCTGCAGACCTTTGGATTGACTTAATGTAGTGACAGCACCACAGTGTGTTGGACCACTCTTTCCTCAATCCTCCCTCATCTTTCAGCATTATTTTCTTCAGTTATGGTCCTGCCATAAAACCCCAATTCAGCAAAGTGAGCACACCATTTCCAGGCAGCATGGGGAGTAAAGTGTTTGATGCTCTGGTCTAGATTTACACCTCCTTTCAACCAACATCTTCCCCCAGCTGGCAACTAAATCTGGGCTGATTTCCACTGTCTGAGAACATGGCTGTGTGCATTTGCATCTTCTGATCTATCAGCACAAAATTTGTGCTGCTCATGGTTTTCTCATTTTGGGGCTAGCTACAGAGCAGACATGGACTGTTGAGTGTTTAACTTCCAGTAAAAAGCTCAGGAGTTTCCAAGACAGGGATGTAGCAGAAGGAGCTTGGGTCACTAAAGTTTACTGCACTTTTTCATCTTAGCACAGCAGCACAGGATTGCAACAAGATAAGTCTCAAGGTAGAGAAGCAAACCCAATAAATAATCCTACCCTTTCCCTACAAGGCAATCTCTACATTGCTGCCATTACCCCAGATAAATATTTAAGAGAGAAAACACAAAGTATGGCTGCTGGGATCTGCATCTACACCAAAGCACAAATGATTTCCAAGGAGTCTTTTATCCTCTTGGTCCATACTTTATTTCTGTACATCTCCCTGTCCCAGTGTTGCTAGTGCTCAGTTCTGCTCTCCTTTCTCTGAGGAGTGTGACCTCTGCTGTGTGGACTTTGGGAGCTGCGCTTTTGCAGAAGGTAGAGATTGAGATGTGGAAAGCTTTCTTCCTTATGGCAATAATGTTATTTGCCCAGAAATTACAAGTGCAGTTTGTCTGATAACAGAGGGTAGGGAGTGTGCCTTGTGTTTGACAGGTAAGCATGGTTCTTCCAGTAGTTTAGGGTTATTGCCAGCAAACATTCCCATGGGACCATGAGAATTCTCCAGTAGTTTCTAACTACTAGCCCAATGCCTTCAGCCACCAGCCAGGGTGAAGGTAGAGCTCAGACTGCCCTCCATGCTGGTGCTACTCATATGAGGATTGCTGGTGGAGGGGCAAAGCTAGAGTGTTTCTACTCTGATCCCCTCTAGGTATTTGTTTCTTTCACCACCGGCTAAAGGTCCAAAAATGTGCCACCTGCTTGCTGTGCACCAAGAATCAGCATTTACAAGGGTTCAGTGGTTCTAAGTGCCCAGCTGATTGGGGAATGTTCAGGCAATGCAGGATTGTATCCCAGGTCAGTGGCTAACATAACCCAGTTTACATGGAACAAGGGATGATCTCTGTGAAAGCAAAGCAAAAAGCTATTTCCCTCATTGCCATGCCATATGTGATCTATTCCTGTCTGTTGGCACACTATTGTCAGTCTGTCTTCCCCTGCTGCTGTATTGTTTGGGCTTCTGGGTACGTGCGTTGGCACACTGATTTATGAGCTTCCTTGATTTGCAATCTGTACTCATCTGTTGGTGCTTTATCTTCCCCTCATTGGTGCATGTCTCATGCTTCTGGCCTTTCGTGTTGGCATGCTGTTTGAATCCAGGCACCTCCGTTTGCAATTCATTGGCTGTTAGCGCTCTGGCTTCTCTCTGCTGCTGCACAACAGAAATCCTGTCCCTGTGCCACTCACCTGCCAGGCTCCCTGTTGGCAGTTCATTCTTCTGAGCCCCAGTGGCTCAGTCTGTCACCCCGCAAGCTTTTATGTTCTTGTTCTTTTATTCTGCAACATTCGTATTAGAAATATCCAGAAGTTTGTGCTTGTTAAGACAAAAGTTAAACCGCAGCACTCAGGAGGGGAAAAGTGTGTTCAAACAGTGCCATCGCATGGACAGCAAAGACATCTGTCTTTTATTCTACACAGCTTGAATGAAAAAGAAAGTGAAAGTGTTTCTGCCAACTCCTTCCCTCACTCGACCCTTCCTTCAGAGCCTTGCCGTGAATTGGGGTGTTTGTCAGCAGGAAGGTTTCACTGACCTTTCCTCTCTTGGGGTAACAGCCCCACACAAAGACAGCATGGTTTTGCAGAACCTCAGCATATATATGCAGCAAAGAAAATTACTGATTTTAAGGGGGAAGAGTCTTCTTCCCCTTTCAATCTCAAACTCTTTTTTTTTGAAAGGAAATGAAGCGAAATGTGAAAGCAACAAGAAGAAAATGTATCGTTTAAAATGTATCTTTTAAATGTATTTTTAAATTGTATCTTTTAAATGTATCTTTTAAAAAGGTATATTTTAATTGTAGCTTTTAAAATGTATCTTTCAGTCTTTTAACTTCAAGTCCATCTGAGATTACACTAAATCTGGTTGGAGTTGTTTGTCGGTTTCGGCTGGGAAGGTTCACTAACTTTTTGCATTGTTGTATAACAATCCCATTAATTTATAAATGTTTGTATGAGAAAGAAAAATATACCAAGTAATAGAAATGTTTTCATAAAATTGTTTGTATCAGTCAGAAGACTTTTGATTAAAGAAAGTAATGAAAAAGTGTTTCAGTTAGCTTTTAAATAAGTACCATAGGTTCAGATATGAATATTATGAGGAGCACTATGAATTTTCTGGATCAGGCATAAACTTTCATGCACTAGTTTCCACATGGACCCTTTTCTGTGCAGGACTGAAGAACATATAAGTGCTTAAGCTGAAGTGTTTTTTGATGGCAAATAAACGTCTAAGTACCTTTAAAAGCTCATCCTTAAACTCCAAAGACATTCAAATGTTTTTGAAAATTTAACTCTACAGGTGGATTTAAGAAATCTCTTTCACTTCATCCACAATCAAGCTTTGATTTTTTATTTCTGTATCAGTTTAGAATAATATTTGTTTGATATCTGTTATGCAGATCTATGAAAAGCCAAATCTGGTCTTTGATTTGGGCTTGGTAGATGACTGCCTTTCTCTACTGATTATTTTATCTGACTGTTTTAGTGATGCAAGGATCACCTAGCGCAGTCTATCTGATAGCTGCAAACCATTAAGGAACAAATTACACAGAACTAGGAATCTTCAGTGCTTACTTGCTGTAGTTAAACTAAACCAAAAAAGAACCCCAACCGCTAATCATTTTACTGCAGTTTTTCTCCATAGGTTCAAAATATTGTCTCACAAACTCACTTTGATATTAGCTAAAAGACACAGAAGCAGGAGTGAAAAACTGTCACATATCTTGCATTATGAAAAGAAGCATTAATTCAATAATCTGGATTCTCTAAATGTGTGTAAGACTCAAAATATACTAACATACTGCATGCGATGTGGAAATCTGGCTCAGAGTAGTTCTTTCTTTTCCTTCTAATGTAATGCCAGTTCTAAGATCTTGGAAAAAACATGTTGCAATGTAAGATGTGAAATTATTCTCATATTTCTTTTCCCTGCCTGGCATAACACGTTGTGATCTAAGGCACATGACCACATGGGCAACAATTCTAAGGAATTTGGTCCACTGTTAGCATAACCCTGGTTTAGCAAGGCAGGAAAATAGGTTCACAGTTGTCAACAAATCTGCAGGGGGAAAATAGCAGTTTCAGTATGACAGTGGTAGATCTGGATTTGAGATTACAGATGGAAGCTGAAGGGAGATTGAAATGTATTGCCGAGATGACACAGCTGCCAAGGGAGATGATGCTCAGGACTTTTCTGAGCCTTGAGCACCCTCTTCTGGAGTAGCACACACCTAGGAAGTGGCCACTTCGTTTTCATTCTTAGCCTTTACAGAGGAAAGAACCAACATCTCTTCTTGGCTGCCAGGGAAAACTGTAAAGCTGAATTGAAATCAGCAGACACAAGCAGGGAATTTGAAAAATCAAGTAAACCACAGACATTTTACCTTCATGAATAGAAACAAACAAAAAAAAGCCCAGTGTCTAAAAATTCATTTCTGCTAGCCCAAATTCTATCCCCACTTAAAACTGAATAACCTCATGGGTTTCATCAAGCCTTCATTGGCATAGCTGACAGCAACTGCATCCTTTTGTCTTTTTTGCCTCCAAGTGAAAAATGGCTTTGGTACATGGCTAATTAGAGTGCAGAGGACACTTCTTGGTTTAGTTTTGAAGGGATAGAAGATAACTGGAAACCTATTCTCTTTGTATGTAGGATAGCAGAACTATCTAGCATTTTTCTGAAGCAATAATGAATCCTGATCTCTTCAATCACATAATCCAGACAAAATTATTGTTGATCTCAAAGAGCAACTTCCAAATGATAAATAATAAACTGTAGAAGACCTGTTTAAAACTGATTTGCCTTGGATATATAATGTCTTTAGTTCTGAAATGGATTCTTTTTACTTTGAAAAAAGTAAATTCAATTTTATTCTGGTTTGTACAATTTACTTTTTTCATTAGTTTGTTATTAGGACCTCATAAAAGTACAACTGACCTCAGCAGACCTGTAAATGGAAAGCTAAAGAAATGGAATCAACCCCATCATGTGGACTTTAAGCAAATTGTGGCCTTTCCTTGTTATAAATATGTATTTTATCCAATCAATAAAAACAAAGCAGTTCACCAAATAGATTCAAAGGAACAGATTTGGAACGATAATAAAAATGGAGGCTGCAGAAATGACCTGTGGAGATCAGTGACCCAGTAGTAATACTTAGATAGAAAGTGCATTTCAGAGAGTACAGTCCCATCTTTCACTCCTAAAAGGGGGAACAATCCAGAAGATGGTGGTGTTTACAGCAGAAAAGGCAGTGGCTGAAGCAGAGTGAAAACAAGCACAAAGATCTGGTGGGGGTGGGAAACCTGCATTCCTCAACAGAAATTGCCTGTTCTCTTCATAGGTGCAAGAAATTTTCCTCCTAAAACCTCCTCCCAATGCCTCTTATGCCTTTTTGTGGTTCAACAAAGTCAGATTTTGCATGATAAAGTCAGAAAGTCACACAAACTCACTGACTTGCATTCAAGATTTCACAAGATTACCTTCACTACCATCTGACCAGATAAAAATATTGTTCTAAGACATGTGTGTGTATATGATTAAAAAAATAAAACTTGGATTCAACTCAAACTTGGAGGACTGTCCTCCAACAGTCACTGTTGTAGAAAGTCAGGATTTTCATAAAATTTAAACGTTTGTTACTAGGTTTAGCTTTGGGCTATTGCTCTCATCCCTGTTAGCTGGACTCGTTGCAGTACACATGTATGGCTCCGTAGCTGAGCCAGAATTCAAGAATACAATGAAAACCAGCCCCAATTATCAAAAAGAGTACACAGTCTCAGAAATCTTATTCAGAGCAATATTCAACAGCAGATAATTCATCACACAATTCCATAGTTTTATAAACACATGCTGACCAAAATATCCTGATAGAGAAGTTCTACTTATAACAACAATGGCAATACTCATCATATGGACGTCCTGCAGAAAAAGGTAGGTGGAAGGATCAAAATTCAGATTTAAGTAATAATCTTAGAACAGGGATTTAACATTCAGCCTAAACATATTATATCTCTATGTGTTGTACCTTGTCTCCCAGAGCTGCTCAAGATCTCTTCTTTCATTACTTATCTTTTCCTCTTCAGCTTAGATAACAGTCTGTTCTCAAGCTTGGAAACTTGCTATTACAACATGCGTTAGTCCTCTCTGAAACTCCGTGAGATGAATGTCTTAGACTGCTCCTGTAGCATATCAAACAACAGAGATGTTAGAGAAAATGTAGTGGCACTCTCACAAAGACCTCAGCACTAAAGGGGTTTTCCTAGCTTCTGAATGTTGTGAAGCACCCATCTTAGGCTAAACCTTTGGTGGTCTCTTGCACCCAGCAGCGCCAGCTCTGCTAGAGTCCCTGAGTTACTGCATTGTACCACATTTCTGAAAACCCTTGTGTGTAGAATACTAATAAAGATGGATTAATACTATTAGGCATCATGTTAAAATACTCCATATTTGTAGAAACAGAAAGGTCAAGAGATCACATTATGTGTCATTCTCTACCTGTTTATTCACAATCTCTTGGAGGATTGCAAAAAGAAAGAAAAGATGTTTTTGTCATAACTCTGGGCACATCTGAGTTCCTGTTCATGAACAAGAACTTAGACGTTGAAAGTTCAGTTGTGCTATTAACCTAAGAGCACAAGCACGTCTGTGACAACTTGTGTGCAGGCTGTTCATTCTTACAATAGCACACAGCATTTAATTTATCTTAAAGGAGGCACAGAGAAGTTGCTGTGTGAATGACAGATATTGCAGTGCTGGTTTTCACCTTGATTTTGTGTAAATTGAGATAAACACTTGTATGATAAGTCTTAATGGAATAGCTGAAAAACTTAAGAGACCATATTATACTTGATTTATACTTGGATTTATATATCTTTATGCATACATTATGAATTTTATTGTAGGATAAGTATGTTAACTGTTCAGGTATAGAAGTAACAGATTTATTAGGGGGAATATAAGGCTATATATGCCTTTTAGGTATGGCATTAATTTCTGCCCATGTAGCGAAGAAGCAATCACCCATCAACGACATGATCACAGTTTGCCTTTAATATAGACACCTTTTCTCAAAAATAAAATCAACAACCCAAATATCAGGCTGTGATTATCCTTTGTGTTTATTTTGTGTACTTGCACTCTCAAGAAGACTCATGCCTTTTATTGATATCATACGAATGCTATGGAATATCTAACTGGTGAAGGGTGATTATTACTTTCCATCTGTGAGTATGAAAGTTTCATAACTCACTGGTGTCACAAATGCCTTCAGAATCTGTGAGTTAAGGTCAGTTGTGAAGAAAAGAATTCACTTTCTACTCATTAAATATTCAATGTGCTTTATGATTATTTTTTTTTTATTGATCACCTTTTGAGTAATAGCAGGCAGCTAAACTATGTTACTCACAGGAAATTTCTGTCCATCTCTAAGACAATTGTTTTTTCAGCTGCCTTATATTTCAGTTCTTGCAGATATAAAATGCAGAAGGGAGCAAGACTTCTGTACATTTCAGACCCTGAAGATATTCGATTTTAGATCTCAACCTTCTCTTAAAGAAAGGTGAACAACTAGTCCTAATTCATTTCAGCTAGCCTACAGGAACACAAGCCAGTGCTAAAGAACAACTTTAAACTATTGTGGGGAGCTGTAAAGCACTTCAGCCATCTTATTAGGTTGCTAACTCTGAGGACATGCCTATACCATGTAAATAAGGGCAGAGCAGAAAATACTGGTTTCTCACTACACAACCCTGCTCTGACACTGGAAGCAGTATAGCAATACTACTGCAGCCTGCCGGGCTAATTAGTTCTCTCTTGCAATGCTGTAAGAGAGAAGGCAATTAACTGGGCTGAGCATCACATGTTAATATGATACTACAATATTGCCTCTGAGGCCTGAGCTAGTACCTCTGTATACAGTCTTTTGTTCACACCAGAGGTTACTTGGAGCCAGTTAAGGGGTCTCAAACGCTGCATTGTATTTGACAAGCATACCTGAAAAGGGAGGTGTTCTGTGACGGCAAAGCCAAGATAACGGCTAGTTGCATACTGAAAGGAGTGCTCCCCTCAGAGAAAATGACAGATTTATATTCTGGTTTTCTGGCAGAGAAATAACCTGGAGAAGTCGGCAGATTTCGGTCATTAGCAGAGTCAGCGTCAGGTTAGACGAGCACCAGAGCCGATCAAGGCAAGCGATGGGAACACATGCAAACAGGAAGGGGGAAAAAGCAGGAATGCTCCTTGTGGGGACAGCCGCCTTCTAGATGAGTTTAATTACAAAATTAATTATGCAGTTCTCCCTGCTGGAGGCGCGAGACGCCTGAGGGGAAACTCTCTTTCCCATGATGCAGCGGTGCGGTAGGGCGGGCTCGGGGCGGAGCCAATCAGGGCGGGCGCGCTGCGGGGGCGGCCAATGGGGAGGGGGCTGGCGGCGGTTGGAGTTTGAATTTTGAAGGGGGCTGAGGTGGAGTGGCCGTTAGAGCGCGGGGCTTACGCGGCTGAGGGCAGCGGGCAGCCTTCCTCCGGCCGCTGCCGGCAGGACGCGGGGTCCCTTGTTCCGGCGGTGAGCCGCCATTCTGGAGCCTCGTAGCGACCGGCTTCTCCTCTCGCTCTGTGCCAGCGGGGAGCCCGTTCGTTTCCACGCGGGGCGGGACAGTCTCCGCCGCACTCCCCGTCCCCCCCGGTCGTTGCCTCACCGACTCGTCTGAGTTACCTGCCCGCCACAACTACTCGTAGGTGAAGAGCAAGAGGGCCCTGATTCAGTGCACGGTGTTGCCGGGGCTTCCCTCGGCACCAGGCGGCCGCTCGGCAGCCTCAGGGAGGGTGGTAATCTAGGGGGGAAGAAGAGGAACGCGCAGGTGGGGAGGGAAACACCTTAATCATAGTAGCCTTTCCTGCTGACATCACCTGCCTGAGATTCTTGATTGTAAATAAGTGCTTAACTCTTGTTTAATACAATTCACGTGGAGGGGAATTAAACACCCCGTTCCGTCTAAAAGTTGGGGACCTAAATGTTGTGTTTATGGCTACGCAGAAAACGTGTGGTGGATCGGCTAATGGAAGCCAGATCTGTCATGTTTCAGGTTAGTATCCTAACTAATGAATCAATTCCTTATTGTTTTTGTTGTTAACGCAGGATTTAAAGGGGAGGCTGTCATGTCACAGGACTGCAACGATGAGTGGGAGCTGAGCAAAGAGAATGTGCAGCCCCTCCGACAGGGACGTGTCATGTCCACCTTGCAGGAAGCACTGGCTCAGCAGGAGACCTCCACCCACACTGCTGTTCAGCTCAAAAGACAGTGAGTTTCCTAGCGTCCCAGCACTTTCATTTTGAAGAAAAGTGCAAAAGCTTTTTTTTTTTTTATTATTCTGGTCTCAGTAAAAGCTCAAGTCTAAATATGTGTGAACCTAGCCTTTTTTTTTTTTTTCTTATACATCTGCAAAATGGTATTAGTGAGAGCTAAGGTCTCAGTTTACAGAGTAGAAAACATATTTATGGTTATTTGCATGTATTTATTGGATGGGTAATTTTTTTTTTTAGGGAGTTTGAATCAGAAATCCGATTTTACTCAGGAGATGATCCACTGGATGTCTGGGACAGGTAAGTTTCCTTTTATTTCAGAAGAAGGAATAGAAAGGTCAGATATCCTTGTAAAAGCTTGGGAAAAAATATTCTAATTTAATAAGAAACTCCTTAGAAGACAAATTCTGTAACAGTTTTTCTTGAATATGTCATGTTTCAATACTATGCCCACTTTTTTCCTAAATCTTACATTTTACAGAAACAGAAGCCTTGTATCTTATTAGAACTGACTTCCTATGAATATATTCCATCTCTAGGTACATCAAGTGGACAGAGCAAACCTTTCCCCAGGGTGGAAAGGAGAGTAATCTCACAGCAATATTGGAAAGGGCGGTGAAAGCACTGAATGAACAGCGGCGATACTACAAAGATCCCCGCTATCTGAGTCTCTGGCTCAAGTTTGTGAGTATTTTGTGAATATGACTTGGGTGCTGCTTTTTCTTGGTACTTTTCATGCCATTTGCACACAGTTATTTTTGTAACAACGGAATCAAAGAATATGTTGTGCAACTAGTGCAATATTAGAAGTATTTGTCTGCAAATGTGTTGCCTACTTTTGAATTCAATAGGATCTTAAGATCTTTTTTAGGATCATTCAGTTTGGATGGTTACAAACTCCTTAAGTTTTGTTTTGGAAAAGCTAGTTTGAATGAGTAGGTCTTGATTATCTATTTAAGGAAAAAATAGTGATTTAAAGATACACTTGAGGTGTTGCAACTGTCCTACCAGTTATTTTAACTCCTGTCTTGTATTCACATCCTGTGTTTAAGCAAAACCAAACTGAGTGTGTTCTGGTCTTGTCCTGTCTCTCCATTGCTATAGTTTTTGTTCTTAAAGCAGCTTTTTTCCAGGTTTGGCTTCCTGAGCTGATTTATCAGTTCTGAAACTGATAAGAAATATGTTGTACTTTATCTAAAGCTAAAATAACTATTCTCAGGAATACTAATATGACATAGTTCAATCATTGAATTATCTCAGATAAAAAAAATATCTAATAAATTACTGTCTTTGAATACGTAGGCTAGAATGAAGTGATTAGTAATGATATTGACAAATATATACATGCAGTCAGAGGTTTTTCTTGTTATTCTTCTTCTACTGAATTCCTTTCCTTTACCCTGTGTGCTGTGACATGATGCAATTGTATGCCCTGGCCTTACAGATGCTCCTGTAAGACATGTATTGAAATCAATGGGGTCTTGCAGAAGGCATCAAAACACAGACATTTGTTTTGGAATCTGTTGTAGTCCAATGTGATTACTGAAATACTTCGGTTGTTTCAGGGAGATTGTTGTAATGAGCCCTTGGATTTGTACAGTTATCTACATAGCCAGGAAATTGGAACAACGCTGGCACTACTCTACATCACTTGGGCAGAGGTACTTGAGGCTAGAGGAAATTTTAAGAAAGCAGATCTGATACTCCAGGAAGGTCTTCAGCGCAAGGCTGAGCCTTTGGACAAGCTCCAGTCCTATCACAGGTAAGCTTCCAGCTAAAGAGAAGAACTTAGAGTAGTCTTATGTGCTTCAGTGGATGGATACTTGGTATAGTGAAGTTTATGCTGACTTCTCCAATATTTTTCTCAGGCAGTTTCAGACCCGTGTTTCTCGGCAGACGCTACTGGGTCTTGAGGAAACTCCTGATGAAAAAGATATGGATCTTCCAGGAGCTGCAGAACCTCAGAGAAGCTCATTGGCAGATCTAAAAGGCAGGGGGAAGAAAAACATGAGAGCCCCAATTAGTCGTGTAGGAGATGCACTTAAAGGTACATTCAGTTTCTGAAACCACATATTTTTATTGGAAGAGTTACATATTTTTGTTGTGGAATTTACACTTGAATGTGATAGTTAAAGGTTAATTTGCACAAATCTTTTTGTTTATAGTCACTAACCAGAACAGAAGCTCCCAGACTCTAACTTCTCAGCAGCTTTCAAATAATCCGGGTTTTGCTGTGTTTGATGAAAATTCAGCTTCTGGACCTGAGGTTCCTGTACTTAAACCACAGTCATGGATAGCACCTCCAGCTCCGAGGGCCAAGGAGAATGAACTAAGTGCAGGACCTTGGAACTCTGGCAGGGTAAGGAGTCTCAAAATGGACTGGCAAAAACAGAGGAAAGTGTGTGTAATCTGATGACTACTTCTGATCCCTGAGACAAAGGTCATATTCTTTCTCCCTTGACTGGAGTGTGTGTTTGTTACTACAGATTTTTCTAGCTTCTTCCTAAAGAGTCTCTGGCTATGTGTAACCTATTCAAGTTTAACAAGCTGATCTTGCTAGAATAAGTTTAAAAAGCTTTCTAGAGTTCTTAAATCAAGAAATTCTAATTCTTGCTAACCAGAAAAATAGGTAGAGATGGCCTGCCCAGGGCAGAAAAGGAATAGAAGACAGAAAATGCTAGCCAAACAGAGGGAGAGAAGTCAGGCATTAATTAATTCTGTAAGACAGAAGAGCAAGAGTTAAATTGATATTATACAATACAACCTGAAGGAATAACTTGCTGCCTATCTTATGACAATAAGGCATGTACAGCATTCTGCAAGTCTGTTTTGAAGTGCTTGTAAAGAAAACACAAGAGTAGAGATCAGAAGAATTTAAGAACTACTGTATTAATGGAATATTTATCCTGACAATATAGGGAAACTTGCCAGTAGGTGAAAAAAAGGATGACAGAAAGTAGGTTCCAATGGCTTAAACTAATGCTGGAGACGTGAAAAGAAGCAGCTGTGTTGCATGTGTTTAAGCTGTTCTAGAGAAATAATGCAAGATATCTGAAGGAAATTAATCCTATTAAATGAAGTTTCATAGGTCCTCAGATAACCCCCAGTGTTCCCCTGTTCTTTTTAGATTAGAGAGGAAGAGTGGAAAGTTAATCAGATGATAAAAAATAATATTTTATACTTATCTATATAGAAGCTGTTATAAATGAAGCTTAGAAACAAAAACTAGGATGAAGGGAGGGAAGCAAATGGGCTGAAAATCATGAAAGCTCCAGGAAGACCTGCCAGATACAAAGCAATTTGATTAAACCTGTGTTTTACTGAACTTTTCCATTCACTTAATTTATCTGAGAAGAACGAGGAAGAATTATTGATGTAAAACTCTGCATCAGTTGCCTTGCTTTGAGCTGCCTAACACATTCATTCTGGTCCTCAAATCCTCTGTATTCTTTTAATGTTTGTCCTTAAGAGTTACCTCTGTTCCTCCTTGCTAGTTGCAGCTTTTTTTTAATTATTATTTTTTATTTAAATCTAACAGAAGATTTGAGGATGTTTAATTCCCCTTCACTGAAGTAAGGAAAGAGCCATCTTCACACTGTCAATAAAAGAGAAACCTAAGTAAACAGTTTGAAAAACTGTAGAAAATTCAGTTTGTGAAATATCCCCACCACGTAATTTTTTTTGTCTAAGAGTCTAGGGGGATATCAAGTAGGCAGATGAGAGTAGCATGTTGCCAAACTAAATTCCATCTGTCTTCTCTTAAATAATGGACCCCAGAAGCAGTTAAGGGATTTTTGAGGTGTTAGTGGCCTCTGAGGAAAATTGAGAAGTCTGGAGGTTCTTGGTGGACAGCAGAAGGAATACTATTACAAAACTGGGACAGTCTTGGCTGAAAAATAAGGACTGTAGCATTTCTGGAAAACAAACGAGATAGTGGTATACTCAGCTTGATCAGCATTCCTTCAGAATAACAGAAACCAGGTACTGGTGAAGACAGGAGTGTGTCTTGCTTTTTTAGGTTCTAGTGCTCAACTGATGGTCTGTAATTGTTTATGTATCAGAATGGAATTAATCTTGTAAATTAATCTTGTAAAAGTCTATCAGGTTTAACTTTTTTAAATAACAAAAGCTGCAAGTGAGCCAAACATTGGGAAAGGGGAAAATCAGGATATAGAGGAATGTAGAGTCTAAAAATTAATCTTTAAGCTGTTAACACTTTTTCCTTCCTCAGCGTCCTCGCAACAGTGCAAATTCTGCTATAGAAGTGCCCTGCCCACTGCCCAGCTTCACACCGTATGTGGAAGAGTCAGCTCAGCAACAAATCATGTGAGTCTTCAGTTTGAAATGGGGATTGCATTTGAAATTATCAAAGCTGCTTTGTGAAATTCTGACTCATTTTGCCAAGTAGCCAAGCCTCTCTACAAGAATTTAAAAATCTGTCAACCTGGAAGCTCTTAGTGCTTCAGTTTTGATGGCAGAGGCTTCAGTGGAGGATGCATAAGGACATGGGAAGTATTTGACTATTGCTGCTCAGTAGGTGGAAGCCTATATCATATTTATATATGCTAATTGGTTTAATAGCTTAACTCAGTGTGTTTACACAAAAACACAGTTACCTCTCTTAGGAGGCTGTTTGCTATAAAAGCATCCCCAAATCGAGACAGGCTTGTTGCTGTTTTCCTCTATCTTGGGAATTTTGTGCTCATTCTCTCTGGAGTTTTATTCTGTAACAAGCTATGAAAGTTTCCATGACAACAGTGTTGCTTAGGTTATGAAGGACTAGGCTGTTTTGCCTGAAATTACCTTCCTGTTTGTACAGTGCTCACTAAAATACTGATAAATCCCAGGAGATGGGGTCACTCTATTTTGTTAGATCAGAGGAAAAAACACTTTGTAAAGCTACTTAACTTTCTTGTTTTGTGGCTAATGGTGGTCATAGAATACCTAGGCTCTTCCTAAGAGAGAAGTGGAAAAGAATGTTTGAGATTGCAGACAGCTTCCTTGGCTTTGAATTGCTTATAATAAAAGAATGTTGAAAGGTGGCTAACAGCATGGATTTTTCCTGTGGGTTTTGTATGTTGCATGCTGACTAGAGTAGCTCTGCGCAAGGACATAATTTAATTTAAGAATATATAAAAAATTGCGTTTCTGTCTAAGCTGTATAAGGCCTGCTGGTCTCTTAGATGAATACTTGTTTACAGGAGGTAACATCTTTTGATACCAGGGAAAAGGAAGAGGTGGGTGGGAACTGAACATCAGGCTAAATTAGCTGTAAGCAGCTTGAGCAGGGAGTTTGTATGTGGTTTTATACTATGTATATACTATGTAGTTGAAAGCTTAAAAGCAGAGTTATTTTTTCCTGCCTTTGAGTCCATTTCCTCATGCCATGGCCATCAACCAAATCAAGTCTGAAAGTATTGTGCTGAAAGTGTGTAAACATGATACAAATCATGCCATCAGTTACGTGGAGATTTGGGTAGAAGGACCCTGTAGTGGTCTTGGTAATAAGCCCCCACCCCACAAATAAAAGCTTTAAAAACTGCCCAACCATTAGGAGCACTGCTTTGCCTCATAATCTCCCAGAAGGTCTTAGGGTTGTGAGTCCATTCACATGTAAAACAAAACAGATGTCTTAAAACTGTGCACTGTGTTTTCTTTTGAACTATTTACCCAGTCCACAGTTAACACATTTCATTTTTCTTGTTTGTTTTTTCTGTCAACAGAACAGAATATCTTTACACTATTCTACAGCTGGATTCTGAAAATAGCTATTTTCTCTCCTGTGCTTGCTTTTCTATGTTACAGTGAAGTACATATAATCAAAGTAGCAACTGCATGTTTTTTTCAGGACTCCCTGCAAAATTGAACCCAGCATAAACCATGTTTTAAGTGCTCGCAAACCTGAGAAAGAGGAGGACCCACTACAGCGAGTGCAAAATCATCAGCAGGATACTCAGGAAAAGAAAGAGGTGGTGATGTACTGTAAAGATAAAGTTTATGCTGGAGTCGAAGAATTTTCTTTGGAAGAGATCCGAGCTGAAATCTACAGAAAGAAAGTAAAAAAGAAAACTGAAGGTATGTTTCAAAATGGGATGATACAAGACTTCATGAGATGGAATCATAAAATTATACTACTTATCAGCATACAGCTCTGTTGCTGTGGGTGCTTTTCTTTTTCTACTGTAATAGTTATTTAACTGCTCTGAGGTATAGAGAAAGTAAGAGAGCTGACAGTTTTGCATATAGCTGTGAAATGGGGAAAGAAGACCAGAGGTTTCAGGACCTTTAAAAATAATTTAGGCTTTGGCCACAGAGTACATGTGAAGTATGCTTTGCATCTCACAAGCTTTTCTTCTTTAGAGGAGATGCAGGCCATAGCACAGAAGAAGGAAGAAATACAGAGGAAAATTGAGGAGCTGGAGAAGAAATTAAAGAAGGAAAAAGATCACAAGCAGCAACTACTGTGTGAACAGGTATTGTTCTCATTTAACTGTTCTTTTTCAGATAGCTATTATTTTAAGTAGAAGTACCAAAGGAGGAACAATATCTAATATGTTTCTCTTTGCCTATCACTTTTAAAACTTTTTGAAAGGATGCTTCAGTCTATTGTATGCATACATCACCCAGTAAATGAACACTCAGAGAAATACTTCTTTTCTTCCCCCTGACTTGTTCCCAAGACATATCCTTTCATTATAGGAATGTAAATCAAATACTTCAAGTTTTGTAGTGTTACTTTACAAGTATTGTTAAATTATTTAACAATTGGACAAGGTACCTTATGCAAAGGTATAAACTTCTAAATTTTTTTGAGTAAAGATATGCCAGCTGTTTAAGGGTGAATTGCTCTTTCTTAAGCTTGATACATGTGCAGTATCCTTTTATATAGAGAATTAGTAGTGCGAAAGAAGGCAGGAGAAGAAGCTGGAACTAGGGAAAGAAGGGCTGCAAAGTGATGTGGGCTAACCTCGGTAGGCAGCTCAGCACCACACACCTGCTCTCTCACTCCCCCTTAGTGGGTTGGAGGAGAGCATTGGAAGGGTAAAAGGGAGAAAACTTTTGGGTTGAGATGATAGCAGTTCAATAGGTAAACCAAAAGCTGTGCATCCAGGCAAAGCAAAATAAGAAATGAATTCACTGCTGCCCATTGGCAGCCAGATGTTTAGCCATTTTCAGGAAAGCAGGGCTTCATCGTGCATAATGGTTACCTGGGAAGACAAATGCCATAATTCTGAATGTTCCCCCTGTCTCCAGATTTCCTTGCTGAGTGTGATGTAATAGGGTACAGAATATGCTTCTGGTCAGTTTGGGTCAGCTGTCTGAGCTGTGTCCCCTCCTGACTTCTTGTGTGCCCCCAGCCTCCTCTCTGTGTTGGCAGCATGAAGAATGAAGATCTTGATGCTATGTGAGCACTGTTCAGCAATAGCTAACCTGAGTGTTATCAGCATGAGTGCTATGTTTTGGATTTTTGACCAAAACATACTAGCTACTATGAAGAAAATAAACTCTATCCCAGCCAAGACCAGTACACAAAGCCATATCTGATTCACCTCCAAGTTTTATAGACGGTAGTGTGCTCTATTATGTATTAGGGTTTTGTTTGTTGTTTTTTTTTTTTTCCCTTTTCTATGCAGGCCAGTATTGAGCAGAGCATCTTTCAAGCAAGTATACTTTGGTCTGTCATTGCTAGGTAGTGTTTAAACCCATTTTCTTACAGGTTGCAAATAACACCTAAAAGTTAATTATTTTAAAGTTTTTCCTTTTTTTCATCAGTTGGGCTAATAAAGTATGTTCTTGCTCTTGCATGCTTTCTCAAAACAATGTGTTAGTGGTAAATATTTTAGATACATCAAATTCACAACACTTTGTATTTCACTGAGCTATGTAACTGCTTACATGTGTCTTTAGTTGCAGTATAACTAAAATTTCCTATGGAAGTTATATATGGTTGCAAAGAGTAAAATTATGCATTTCAATTACGCTAAGCAATAAGAATGGACATTTTTTTCATGCAAGTAAATTAAGTACAAATGAAAATGGCTAAAGACAGCTATTAATCCATCAGAGTTTTAACAGCCTACACAGGATTATCATAATGTTCTTGGAACCTTGTTGCATGGCTTGTGTTTCCAACCAAAATATGGTGTTATTTCTACAGTCAACGGAGATAACAGAAGCTTCACCACCTTTGGGACTGCAAGGATTTACTTTTTCCAGTGCAGCAGAGGTTAGGGAGAAACGGCCTCAGTTGCAAAGGTAATGTAGTTTGCCAGCAATGAGAATTTGTGGGCATAACTTACTTATGAATAACATAGATCACTAACAAACAGCCTGTTTCTGCAGTCAGAATGGAATATAACCCTAGGCATAGCTCTGTAACCAGGATATGTAATCTGTCTTTATATATTTTTCATTATTTGTCTGAGGGATCTTAACTTCCTTCAAGTAGCATATGTCAGCTTGGCTTGCCTTTTTTACAAAGCTTACTTATGTTTTTTGAATGTGTTTAAAATAAAAGAAACAAGTTTGTGTCTCTTTCACAGTGAGTTCCAGGTCTCTGAAGATACTCAACTACATAAACCACCTTGTTCTGAGGGTAAGTATTTACATTTTTTTACCATTAAGGAGAAGACTGTTAAAGCAAAATGCTCTTTTATATGAATAACAAGACTGCAACAAATTATAAAACGAAAGTCTAGGTGGATTTGAAGAATGAAAATGAGAATGTGCTAGTAGTGCTTTTAACCATATTCAACAAAAGACTATGCATCTGAAGTCTGAGAATTGTGACTATTTGAAAGGACTTTGAAGCAGAAGAGCTTTTTTCTTTTAATAGCTGAAGAGCTTTCTTCACACTTCCATATATGCAGTCTTACTAAAATCTGTAAAAGATTTTAACATTAAGAATGATTCTATCTTAAGTCCTTTTTCCTCAGAGAATTTAGTAGAGGAATACAATCAGAAATTATATATTCATTTTTATTGGGAAGGGTGTGTGCTGAATAAATTTACTTTTGACCCAAATTGACTACTGTTAGCATTGACAGAGGTTATCCAGTCTCTTGATGTATGCCTAGATAAACAAAGGGAAAATGTGTTTTTAGACTCTGAGGATGAACAGGAGGAACAGAGAGATGAAGCCAGCCTTGGGAAAAAAGGTACGAATTTTGAAGCATAGTCTGAAAAGATCAAGCCAGCTAACATAATATGGTGGCAAAATTGTGGTTCATTAACATGACAAAAAAACCCCTCTTTTAATAGGTTTCTTTAAATGTCAGTTCTGTAACTTCCTACTAGGACTGGTGTTATTAAGACTGTGTATTAAATGTTTATGTAGCATTGGATACACTGTTGTGGAAAAACTGTTGATCTAATAGAGCCTCTTGGTTTTCATTTACAGATGTAGGTCTCCTTCCCCCACCAGACCCTGCTATGTTTTTCTCCATATTTGATGAATCCTCTACCTCGGCAAATCAGAATATAAGGTAGAATTAGTCAAGACCTAGATTTCAGAGGGAGGGAAAAGTCAAGTATCAACACAGTTTGAGTAGCAGCTGAAATACAGTACTGTTTCACATGTGGATATGGGGTGGTTTTTTGTTTTATTTATGTCTGTATTTTTTTTGTTTTATTTCATTACTTGGGAAGTCCATGAGGAAATATTCTCCTGTGGTTTCTCCTCAATCTAGAACTATTTAAGCTGCTATGTAAACATTCTTCATGCTGGAGAGATGTATATATTGCAATTTACTGGTAGTTCTGTAATAGAAAGTGGTAGATTGAAATTGTCAGTAGGCTTAAACTCTTGAGGGGAATCTCTTGTTGAAGATTGGAAGCCACTCTAATAAATATTTAATGGAATGTAACTTTATCTTAGTTGTTCTGCAGATCACACACAGAAAAGTGCCCGGCGCCCTCTTGCTGTTCGTAAACCTTCAGATTCTCTAACTGCAAAGGAGAACGTACCACCAGAAGCCAATGTACGGAAACGATTTACCCCATAGCAGATTTCCTGTCAAGGAAGAAAAAACCATAGAATGTCCTGTGGTTGAACTGAGATTGGCTGGATTGACATGATGTGCAATAAGCAAGGATTCTAAACTTCTGTCTGTCATGGCAATACATGAATTGGGTGATATTAAGACTACACTGGAAATTTCATGTTTCTATCAGGGTTTAAGGTGGCTAATATGCAGATGATGGTGAGGAGTCTTCCAAATTTTAAGGAATTATTAGTAGCCAGGATTACTTGCACTGAAACTTTAGAAGTTTGTGCAATGAAAAGTTGCACTCCTGAACACTGCCTCCTGTTCCATCCACTTCCTTGCCCTGCATCCAAACAAGCATCTCAGCTCCCATGTTCCTCACCCAAAGTACCATATGCTTGACTCCCTTAAACATTTATATCTTGTTTTCTAAGCTATGTGTCTTTATGCGCCAGTTTTTGCAGACGATTGTAAAGCTTTCAACAGAGGTGGTGGCTGTTGTCTCGCCAAAGGACTTAGTCACCTCATGCCACAATAGAACTTTAGACTGGTGGAGTGAGAGGATTTTATTCTGAGCTGAGAAAGATTTTTATGTACAGCTACAATATGAAATACTTAGCAAGGTTAAGCATGGTAGGCATCATGCTGATTTTGGTTCTAGACTCAGTCTGGGTAACTGCACAGTTCTGCTTTACCTACTCTGTCTTCAATGCCCAAGATTTTAGTGAACGCTTTAATAATGTGCTTGTAACTGAACTGAAACGTACTTCTGAGGGGGTAGTACTAAATAGCCTTTGAGAGTTCATGGTGCTCCGCATCACTCTGGAGGGTAACAAAGCTACCCTTTGTAGAAAAGGAGCTACATTACAGTTAGGGTTCAATTACTCATTTGAATGAGTGATGTAAGTAGAGTACATGAAGCCTGAATGCCAGATTCCTTTTGGAAGGTGGTGGGGTAAAAGAAGAGATATGGAAATGTTCAGTGTTTAAAGTTTGTAATATAATATACAGGCTTTTCACTGTCTCTTCCTACTTTTTCCAGGATGAGCTGAATGGAATTGAACCTTTGAATGAAGATGCAATTGTGACAGGCTCCTACAAGAACAAAACCCTTTGTGCCAATCCAGAAGACACGTGTGACTTTGTTAGGGCTGCTCATCTGGCCTCAACGCCCTTTCATGGGGTGGTGGCTCAGAGAGTCCCAGCTCCTGCTTTTTCACAGAGTGTCCTGAAAGAAGACTGTCCAGACTCTAAGAGTGCACCTCTGACTCGGGAAACGCCGGTTTGTGAGGGAGTGTACAGTGAAGCTCTTTGTGTAAACAAACTGAGGTAACTAACAGCAAAGCATCTTAAGCCCCTTTTCCCTGTGTGTTGTTGGTTGTGGATTTACTATTCTGTTGCTGAAGAAAGAGTTTTCTAAAGACATCAGAATATAGTGAAGACAGCCATTTCTCTAGCTTAGGGTCCACTTTACCTTGAACAGATTTAAGAGGTAATAGCAAGCTCACTTGGCTTTTCAGCATTACTGCTATGGGACTTAACTCTATGCTTTTTTTACCAAAGAACTTGCAAAGAAATTAATAAACACATCCTGTCTTTGTAACAAGAGATTAAAAGTAGAATCATCAGTCCTTTTTATACTTGTATGCTTCTGTAGCTATTTTGGTATATAAAATGCATCTGGTGATTATGGCTAAGATTTCTTTTACAGAGGAGACAAGCTGGAGAGAACAAAAAAAAACTGGCAAACACCTCCTGTTTCTTACCATTGTAAAGAAAAAAATCATCCTCTGTATGATGTTTTCTTAATTCCTAACTCAGTTTGATTTGCTAGCTGTTAGTATGTAAACATGTATACTGTGCTGAAGGTGTTTACTTGGCAAGTTCCCTGGGAAACCATGCTGATAAGGAAGGAGGAGCAAGAGCTGTTTCCCACCCAACCTTCCACTTCTTTAAAAGCACTCTAGGCCTGAATTTTGGTAGTGAAGGGAGCGATAAACATTCAGTATGTCCTCTGTTGTAGTAATCATATGTAATGGAAGAGAAGATAAAATTAATCTGTAGGCTAATATTCTGAGTATAAACACTCATTGAAGCTAAAATGAGGCTCTGACACGGCTGTTGGTTTTCCACTAAGGATGGGAAAGGACTTTAACATAAGGATGTCTGGGAGTGCACAGTATCCTTTCATAGTCACTAGGCTGGCATTACCTAGACATTGTATCTCCTGAAACTATGAATAGTTGATGACTTTATTTACAGCCCAATCATGGAAGCAAGCCTGGAAGATACTCGCTCCTCAGGTTCTTCTGTCTCCTCAGGATCTTCTCTTTCCTCTGTTACACAAATATCTACTATTAAATACCTGCATATCCCTGAGAAACTGGAACTTGCTCAGAGCTTGCCTGCTGAAGTTGCTCCTGATTCTGGAGGTACCAGTGAAAACATTACTGGTTAGTACTAAACCAAGTTTCACTCACAACAAATACTTGCAGCTGTCACTAAACTATGGTGCTTTTTCTGTACTTCCTCTATTCTACTCTGCTTTCTGTGTATTTCCAATTATTTTGACTTCTGGCTAAACTTGTGTCTTCATTGCCAGAAGGAGTAGTGAGGTATGCAGTATAGCATGCTTGTCAGCATCCAAAAGATATAAATATTAAGGTGATGGAGAAGTTATTTAAGGTATTAAAGCAGAAAGTGTGTAGGAGTAATGAGGTCAAATTCTGAAATTAAAAATTTGCACTGGATGGTAGTGAGAACTTTTAAGACTTTTAAGCTTTGTTTTGTCTTGGTTTCTTCTTTTTCTATCTGTAATCATACTATGTGTTCTCTTGATGTACTGGTAAGTGCCACGTTGAAAAAGGTGAATATGAATTTGGAATCTAGTGAAAGTTGTATAATTTTGGTTTTAAATTTACACTCTTAACTTTGTTGTAAATTACTGTGCTGCTTAACGGTATGTTTCTTTTTCCTACTGAAGGAAGACAATACCGGTACTTAAACAGGTTTGGGTTTGGGTTTTTTTTTTTGTTTTTTTTTTTTTTTTTTGTTCTAGCCAAAGGCCTTTTTTCTCTTTGTAATAAATCTTTTTATTACAATTAGAACAGGAATGGTGACAAAAAGCCTTCAAAATCTGGCCTGTAGAATTAGGTTTGTGTTGAATTACAATTTTCAAGGTGTTTAACCTGCTTTAACTCCTTTGATTTTTGGTTATGATATTTTAGAATTGTGTATTCTCAGTGGATCTACTCTAGAAAATAATATATTATTGTGTGTCTGAAATAGCTGAAATATTTTGGATAGATCTTAGACTTTTTTTTAATCATATGCACTAATCTTTAGAGCAAGATGAAGAATCTTTACAGATTCTTTTCAGAAAAAGGCATTTGTTTTAATGATCCTTTCTTAAACTTTTCATCATTCCTGTTGCTTTTTTCCTGCTTTCTACATATCTCCCTTGAACTGCAGTTCTCAACATGGATGTAATAACTGCTAAGGACTCCTTAATGCTGCATAGAGCAGAAAAATTACCTCAGATGTTTGTCAGTTTATCCCTGTAAAATATGCCAGTAAATTTCCTGGGTTTGTGATGGTAAAATATTGTAACACCTATTTAGCTGTCACCCTACAAGTTTTCTGGGTCTACTTTCACAGAATTACTTCCTGAGCAATATCTTACTGCAATGCTTTTCAAATAAATATAACAGTAGGTAATGATACTCTGATTCTTACCTTTGTAAAACAAAAGTTTAAAATGTTGTCACCCATTACTAGTCATAGTCTTTTGGGAGAGGAAGTCAGCAGAAGCCACATAGTTCTGCTGTGTTTTACTCTGCCTGACCATTTGAGATCCAACACTTTTCAGGCCACCTTGATTTTGTACAGATGAACTCATCTGTTGAATGATTTTTTTTCTCTCCTATTACACAGGAAAAAAACCCAAGACCTACATGTCTTCTAGGCAGTAAAAAACATTAAATTCTTAGTATTGTAATGACAGGAGAGTTGGAGTCCAACTCTGGTTTCTTTTTTCTTACATAAATTCCCTGCTGTATTCAAAAGAGTGAATTTCAATAAAACCCTTAATTTAAAAATCACAAACTGATCACTTGCTCTGGATATAGATTTAAAAAAGGAGTGTTAATTTGCAAAATGAGTTTGAACTGAGCAGACTTACCTGATCTAATTCAGAACTTTGTCTCTTGTGAACGGTACATTTTACATGATGCTACAGCAGAATCATTGAGACCTCATGATGAGCTAGTCTGTAAGGTAGTTTCAAAGGTGAGTGTTCTGTTCACAAGAAACTACTGGAAAGAGATTGACTTGCTGAAAGGTGATGCAGTAAATCAGTATGCAGTTAGAAAGCTTCCAATATCCGGGTTACTTTTTCTTGACAGATACAATCAAGTAGCAGATACTCAACACCTAGTTTCAGCTCATCTGTTTCTATTACTTGTCTTCCTAGGTGATGTAACTCAGTTCTTGTGGAGTGCTGCACAACGTAAAAAGCTTTTAGATCCTATGCCAGAATCATTGACTGCTTCTCCAGATTTTCATTTGGAGACTGGCACTCTGCCCGTCATGGAGCTTGAGAAAGTCATTGAGCTAGGTGAGTATGCCAGACGCTCTACAGTGCAAGGGATTTTTATGTTTTAATTGGTTTGAAATATACTTCATATTCACCCTCACTAATTTTATGTGGTGTAGACGGGGAATAACTTGAACAGCCTGGGTACATATATTTGCTGTGACAGCTAATAAGCATAAACTTTCATAACAGGAAATGAGACTTACTGTGTCAAGTGGGAATATTGGACTAATGAAGAATGCAAGATGCTTTTTGCCATTCCAGCCCACTTGCCCCAGTTGGATGCAAAGGGATTTGCAATAAAGGTAACACATCTGATGGTTACGCAAGAAGTGTGAAGTGTTAAAATCTCCTCAGCTAATATAAATTAAAATGTAGTAAATTTGGTCTTAATTTCTGAATTTTGTGCATAAAGCTTGCTACTTCAAGTTCTCTTTCTACATGTTGATAAAGGTTAAAAATTTCTGACTGTGGAAAATGTCTTCCTTGGAAAAGTGGGGAGGAAAAAAAGGATGAGACAAATATGAAGATGAGCAATTTTCACTAAAAATAAATGTTCTTATGTACCTTCTTGTAGGTGTATTCTCAGCCTGTGCCTTGGGATTTTTATATCACACTTCAGTTACAGGAGCGTTTGAATACTGATTTTGACCAAAGCTTCAGTGAGAATTGCAGCTGTTACTTGTATCAAGATGGCTGTGCTATTTTGCACAGGGACATAAACCGCTTCACGCTTGGGGTCAGTACAGATAAAGTACAATTGTAGAAGATGTGAACTCTTGCATAGCATACTGTTAGTGAGTTTTGTTTGTCATGATGCTCATTGCTGAAGATAGCTTCACATGTTTAATCCTGCAATCTAGATCCTCTGTTTTTTGTTTTATCTATACACAAATTAGGAGCATTATAGCTTTAGTTAGAGCTGGTTTTTCATTTTTAGATCATATGCTTCTCAGAGACAAACTTGAACCAATTTTTCACATTTTCTTTACTCATGAGTGATATAAGACCTGAGCCAAGAACATGTTATTCCACAACAAGGTTTGCATCTAAAACTCTTGCTTAACTTGGCATCTTTCAATGAGTTCTAGTCTTCCAATATGCTATAAGCAAGGTCATAGCACTTAGTGTCTTGCTAAAGGATTTACGTTTTAAATAAAGTCTTGTAAGTGCATTTTGAATTGTTGCATATAAATAGGATCCAAATTAAATAGTGATTTTGGTCTTCAGTTCAATTTCCTCCTCCTGATCTTTTGTCTACTTCTAAATAATAGTGTCTCCTTAGGGCTCATGGTTCTTTAAATTCTGGCTGGGCTGATCATGGGCAAAATCAGATTATACTGAATTCAGGGTAGGACTGTTATCTCTGTACAGATGAGAAGGGAAAAAAAAGTGAGCTACAAATATTTCACTTAAGCTAAGGTAGAATGGCATATAGATACGTGTTTATTCTCTGTTTTCAGGACATTATTCATGGCTGTAAATCCATCACAGAGGAAGTTATCCTACTGTTTGTTTATAATCTTCTGGGTGTGGTAGAGAAGCTGCACAAAGCAGAGATTGTCCATGGAGATCTGAATCCAGAGGTGTTCTTTCTGGGAGACAGGTTTGTCTCTTTGTATGAATATGAGAAGATATAAAATGCTCAGTTTCAGCTACAGCTCTTTTTAAATTGCTTCTCTTTATGGGGTACTGATATTACAATCCAGTTTTTTAGGCTACAGTGTATTCTGAAGATAGGGAAAATATGTTTAGGAATAAACCTTTTTGTTTATTTCTATAGAAATAGTATACAATGATGTTGTGAGACGTAAATTAAACAGAATGTTTTTGCTATTGCTTGTGATATCAAGTTTTTACTGATGTACTGGGCAGCTAACTGGATGTTGGTAAATAACTTGCCTTCTGGTTTTATGGATCTGAAAAACAGAAAATCAGAAGACAATGGGCAGGTGGGATTAGAATATCCAGATGCTTTCTTGAACAGATTGCTTAGCCTCTGCTACAGCCCAGCTTGTAACTTGATGCACAGATCTAGTTTTCTTCTTTAGGCTTTTTCCCATATTAACAGAGTCACATATTCCTTGGAATACGATGTGTGAACTATGTGTGTGAAGATAGCAACTTTGGCATGTCTAACAATTCAGATACAACTCCTTTAGAAGAAATTCACTGAGGCTATTAGTCTTCACTGATATGTTAAAAATAGCTATTAATTTTAGACTAATTTGGAACCTATAGTCATCTAACATGCATACTCCCAATATATTTTGTTTATAACTTATTTATATAGTTTATTTATTTATAAGTTACATACATGTACTACTGAAGTTCTAATACTTTCTTCGCACACCCCAGTGGATTGTCTTGCACATCCCTTAGGGTGTACGCATCCTATTTTGGAAGTCACTGACCTAACAGTGGGCTTGGATATCTCCTCCTGGATTTCTCTATGGCAAATACAAACCTAACTAAACTGCCAAAAAGTTAGGATAATGGCTTGGGGTTTTTTAGATAGAAAAGGCTATCCAAGACAAGTGAATAGTATAAATTACAAAGTATGCTCATAGCATACAAGTATGTAAGAATAATAGTAGTGAGAAGTGTGATCTGATTGTGTTGTTGGCTTGACAGCACGCTGTCATCTACACAGATACTCGTCACTGCCTTTTCTGTTTGTCCTCCCTAGGGTATAGAATAGGAAAAGTTCATTAGAGTATTATGAAGCTTAATTCTTTCTATATTAAAGTATTCTTGAAAGAGAGGGAGAAGTGCTAAACCTTACACTATTCTCCCTTTCCATAAACTGTGTTTCAGATAACTGACATATAAAAACAGTGTCATCCTTACCCCTTTAGTGTTTCCCATTGCTTACTCTGGAGATACAAGTATCATCTCTAAGCTTCAGGCTGCCAGCTGGCTCCCCACCTAGGGGTAGTCCTTCCAGCAGTAGTTCTTAAGCTAACCATCAGAGGGGAGCATTGACATAGCTAAGACTCACCTTCACTGCACTGTTAAATTTCATTAAAAAAAAAAGTTTGCTGGATTGTCTTATGCTTCATTTGCTTCCTCTGCTCAGGATCTGTGATCCATTTGCTAATGATGAGATGACAAGAGTTCTGAAAATAGTGGATTTCTCTCACAGTCTAGATTTGAGATTACAGTCTCGAGTAAACTTGCCCAACAGCTTTCCCATATCTCAGACCCCTCATGGACAACAGCTGCTGACAAAAAGTTCTCTTCCTTACCAGGTGAGTCTCTATTTAGCAGGACATTTTAGTTTCTGTATTTCCTTTACAAATTCTCTTTTTTGCTTAAGTTATATTTTGCAAGGGCTGTGGAAAGCTCTGATTAATGAATGCTGAATAAAGACAATTTTTCATCAGTTTAAATCTTTGGCAATAATTGAAGGGACCAGCAGTTCTGTTGCGTGCTTGTGACTACAGTATTTATTTAGGAACCTACAATAAGACCAGAATTTTACTTTTTCAAGTTTTCTTGCTTAAAATGTCTCTGGAAGATTCTGATGCAAAGACCAGTTCAGACTTAAATGTGGAAAAGCACCAACAGTAGAAATCTGAGCTGGATTGCAACAATTGTCAGGAGTTGAACTTTCTGATGTTTGTTGTGATTGCAGGTTGACTTGGTTGGTATTGCAGACACAGTCCATTTGATGCTGTTTGGGGATCATGTCCAGGTCTATCAAGAGAACTCTGTCTGGAAAATCAGCCAAAATGTATCAAAGTAAGTCCTTTTGCAGAGGAGGCTGCTGGGAAAGAACAGACTTCTAACTTCCTTCACTTTCTTTACAATGGCACTATCTTCAAAGCTTAGAACATAGAATTTAGTGCTATTGTTGCTAAAAGCATTAGTTCTGTGGAGACTTTAAATTTTGAAGCTACTAGTTCATTGTATAGTAGCCTTAGTGCTGTGTAGGAGACAATTTAAAGCAGAATATGAGTCTACCAGCCCAGTTAAGATGGTTTTGCTTTTTCTATACTTTCAGACCAGATTGCTTTAGTCTTTCTTTCCACTTGATAGACCATGCCTGGAGAAGTCTGTAAGTGGGTGGGTGGTGAGGGGGGAAAAAAAATACGAGCATGTTGCTTTAGAAAGGGAGATTATTTTGTTTTTCTGTTTTTTTTCATTCTAGGCTATATTGAAGGGCTACTAAGACACTGATTCCAGGGTTCTGTCTGTAACAGTTACAGAAACAGTATACATGCACAAGAAGGAAAATAATTTAAGATGCATATGCAAGCAGCTTCTCTTTGGAAGCTGCTGTTTGTCCTCAGATATTAATTTCTACTGCTTTCTTTTAGCCACATGTTTTGGCTATAAGACTACTCTGCCTTCATATACCATTTGTTTGTTCTTAGACTAAACACTTGTTTAGTTAGTCACATCCTGCATCATTTTCTGCCTTAGCATTTTATAAGGCTTTTCCAGAACTCTGCTCATGACAGAAATTACTTGACAGGTATCTGCATTTAGGATCATGGTATAGTAGCTATCCTTGCTGTGTGGATATACTTCTATAACCATTGCTTTAAGAAAACCTACTACCAATGTGGGAGTTGTCCTGTTCCCTAGCAACCTGCATGACTTATACCTCCTAGTTTGCTATATTCAACCTTTAAAAAAAAAAAAATCTCATGTACAGGGGAAAAATGCTTTTTTGTTTTCTGGGCATATAACTGTTTTTCTGCTACAGATACCGGTAGTTACAAAGCTATAACAGGCTTCTGCTGATTACTCACTATGCATGCCATACTGTACCCTGTAGCTTTTGTTTTTTTCTTCAGAGGATCAATTTACAGGACTAGGCTGTGAAGAATAAAATCACCAAGGGTGATCGTTCTCTGAAGAGATGAATATCAATGATGTATAAGTTGGCAGTAAAAATTTATCTGATACTGCCTTTGTTTCAGAAATATTAAGAAAAAAATAGGCAGCTCAATCATTGATGGAGACTGTCTTTTTCTCTCTACTGACACATATTCTAAAATTACATATCTTTCAGCTATGTAAATCTGACATGCTCTGAAAAATAGGGCTCCTGTATATTAATTTCTATCAGAACATGATCTGTTTTTAACAATATTTTGTTGGGATAGGGGGACAGATTTCTGATAAGTGTCGCTTTTTTTTTTTTTTAAATGTTATTTATTTATTTAATTAACTTATTAATTCTACAAGAGATTAAATAGAGCTACTGCAGGTGAAGCCACACAAGGCCTGAGTTAAGAAGGTAGGAACAGGGTGTTGGGGACCTGATCCAGATGTGGGTATTGGAAAAATGCCTATAACTGTCTGAATAACAAGCAGGAGGAGCTGAGTAGCAGGAATAGTAAACCTGAGTTTGGAAGGGTAGCGCTGGCTATTATGGACAGTTTGGAGGGGAGGGGTCAACTGAAAAGGAGTGACAGTCAACGCCTGGGGATGCTGGATCAAAAGAAGTATGATTCTGGGTAAAGGTAGAACTTGAAGGGAGACTAGGGTAGAAGGGGAGTGAGATATGTGAAGGGCTAGAGGAGTCTAAGGAAGAAGGTAAAACCTGGGCATGAGTTCTGTGTAGCTGGAACCAGGCTGTAATGGCTCATCACTCACTTGGCTACATCAGTTTATAACTGCTTTGGAGTTGAAAGTACAAATAAGGAATTGCCATACTTACTTTTCAATATCAAGAATTCCAAGAAATGTTTGTACAGGTGCTTTAGTTACATGTTATACTGAAGTCATATATCAACACTTTAAATGAGGCATTTAATTATATGGGAATAAAGAATCTGCACTGAATCTTTTTTCTGCTCACACATAGATATCTTAGTGTGTCTGGCTCTTATTAATTGACAACCTCCAGTCAATTTGAAACTTTCAATAAATTCAAGTAATTTCTGACAAGCATGTTTACTGCTGCAGCTTCATCCACTAGAAGGGGCTGCACAATTAAGCACTTCCCTGTGAGAAGTTGCTGATGGATAGTAATCTTGCACTTTAGCCTTTGCATACAGCTACGTGTGACAGTGACACTTGCAACACCCAGGAGGACACAGGATACTTTTTCCTGTTGCTTTTAGTAATTCGACTTTTCTTTGGTAAAGATCATGTTACTTTTGTCCTTTCTGCTGAAAGATCTATAAGTGACTTTGGAAGTGTTTTTTTGTTTCTATGGGGTTGGTTTGGGGTTTTTTTGAGGGTTGTATTGACAGGATAACTTTACAAGAATGTTTTGAGAATTTAGGCAGTGACAAATAAAAAGAAGGCTTCTTACTCACAGGCTGACTGGTGTTAAATGCAACAACCATGACCTCTATTTTAGGAAAGCTTTTAAAAAAGGACTTAATTATTTTTAAGTTTTAAACAAATTTAAAGATAGTAGAATAACTGCTAGAACCACTAGTTTTACTACCAGTTCAACAAAATACTGGAGCAGTCGGGAATTGCAAGTCAAAACACAAAAATTGTTCTTCTAAGGCCAATGGCACTCAGTAAAGCAGAACCCACTTAAAAGGTGACAAACTGAATGCAAAACACTTAAATATTGTAGTAAAGACTTCTGGAAAGGTAGAATGTGAATTCTGATTAAGCTTCTCTTTTTATCTTTGAGCATTACTATAAGGTTGACAGCCTGATTTTCAAGGGAGGGGGTTTTAGCATGTCACCATTATTAAAGAATGGATTTGGAGATTATTTTCAGTTTCAGGAGTGTTTTTAGGTTTCCTATTTTCACTCTACTATTTTAGGAAACTTCATCTGTGCAGGCTTATGTTAGGTAGTATACAGAAGCTGTGTTTGAATTGTTAGGGCTATTTTTGTCACTCATGACTCCTTAGACATCCTTACCAGCGTGTAACCACCTCTGCTATGCCTCTTATTTGTCTAAGTCCATGAAGAAAATGGCCTCAAGTCTTGCATATTTTTTTTTCTTGGTTAAAGTTCTGTATGACTTCATTATGTTAAAAGAATGTAAGAGTTACTAGTGTAATAGTACAGCCCAGATTCCTTCTGAGGCTACAGCTGCTGCTGTTTTGTGAGTCACTTACATAAAGCAGAGACAGATAATTTGTTCAAAGCCAGTGTAACTCCTGGCTTGAAGCAGAAAAGAGCTTCAGTAGTCAGAAGCAGTGCAGTCTATGGACTTCAGTGCAAGACTGAAGAACAAAGGATTACCTCTGATACCAGTTTTCTGATACTTTAATGAGTCACTTAACCTTTTTATTCGAGTTGTGTGGGTATATCTAGGAGAGAGGGATTTATTACTATTAATTGTCTTTGAAATATTATCTATATGAGAACTCTGGCAGATAGAAGGCAGGGGAAAAAAGTAAAACTGGCTGTAAACCACTTTTTTTTAATTTTTAAAAAATATTTTTTTAGTTCTCTTGTAGCTTTCCTTTAATATTGACTGTGAATTTAGCTTGCAAATGAGGGAATAAGATTTACCTCTACCCTTTATCCATGAAAGGAGTCTGCCAACTTTGTTTCAAAGAATGCTCTTGATAACCCCTTTAATTTAAAAGTGCTGAGGCTCAGTGTGAATGGTGATAGTGGTCAGGTACACTGGAAGAGGTAACTGTAAAAATAGTGGTTTTGATAGACCTGTGAAACTGCATGTCTAGTTATATCCAGAAGCCTACTGGAGAAAGGGTCCCACACGTATAAACTCAACACTACGTTCCTAGTTTTCCTTTATATTTACTCATGTGAGTGAAATTATTATTTCAGACTTGGTTTTCCCAGGACATTTAGTGCTGAATATAAGTGGATATTGTTGTGTATACATACTGTTTCACTGAAAACTGCTCTATTTGTTTTAGGACTGTTGACAGTGATTTCTGGGGTAAACTTTTTGGGAGAATTCTGAATGCAGATGGTAAGTCCACAGTGCCTCTGCTGAGGGAGTTAAGAGAGGAAATAAGTGACATGTTTGGCAGCTGTTTCCAGGAACGTCTTTGCGAATCCTTAGCTGCGCTGGGAGAAACTTTCCTCTTGGAGAACTTCCCGTGATTTCATAGAGGACAAATATGTTTTGTATTAGAGAGAAATTTGTTAAGTTTTTATTTATTTTTTTTCCCAAACATAAGCACGAGCAGTGATTGTAGATTGTGATTTCTGCAATACTTCACATGGAACTCACTAAAGAATATTGATATTGCATCAGTGCATAGATAACCTCCTAAGCCTGCTACATGAACTAGTCTGTGTTTGAACAGTTTGCCAGAGAAAGTTGGTTGTCATAACTGCCCACTCCCCTTCTTGTATAGCTCCTTAAAAATGTGTTTTAATACCTAGTTCACACTGTAGTCTTTGAAATGTCTTTGTCCTATGTTTAGTTGGTCTTTTAATCAGTGTTTCATCAATAAAGTTGTATTTTGATAGCTACTCTGTCATATTAAACATTACTGTCAGATGATTTCAAAAGACCTGATTTATTATCCATGCTGGAGTGCTTCTGCCAGACTGGGGACTATTTGTGACAGATACAAAAGCCTCTCATTTGGTGGCAGTTTTCGTAACCACACAGGACTTCCTGGACACTTGAAAACAACTTGAATGATTCTGCTTGGAATGTGCTCTCGTGGATGATTGTCGTAAGAAAAAGTAGATAAGTGAAAAAGATGCGTACCTAAATTTTTGCTTCTCAGTGTGTTTTATTTACTTTTGCAAGAGTTGCTGACTAGATTAAGCATTTTTCAGAAGTCTCACTGAAGTCCAAATTTGACATATGTGCTGAAGTGTTGCGGGTTTCTCTGGGACGTTTTGTGGACAGATATTTGTGTTAACCTTTTATGTGTTATATTGTTGAAACCAATGCAAAGGCTTCATTTTATTCAGGAGAACAGAATTTGCAGGATCCAAAACCAAGATGCTATGTACCTTAAGTGTCGAGGAACTTCTCAGACTCAGGATTTACTTCCTCACAGCTTCTCCCACATGAATGTGAGAGTGCATCACTAGTAACTTTCTTCTCCCTATAAAACCAAACTGGCTTTAAGCCTGCTTTTCATTTGGTTAAATTCTCTGGCCACAGTTCTGTTTGATTCTCTTTTCTGTGTTATCTCTAAATTCTACTCTGGACCTTAATTCTGTATTTCTAAGTTGCTAATAAGCCACCTTCTCTCCTGTTGTTTCTGCATATGTCTATCGCTACTCCTCTTGCTTCTACCTGTGTTCTTTTTGGTCTTTCAGATACCTAATGCCTGCTTTATAGTCCCTTCATGAGGGTTGTATATGCTCGTAATTCAGGAATAGGACAAATGTGCTGACAAGCTTTAATATCTAACGTAAACTGCTGCTGAAGAATTTTTTTTTTGTCCGTTAATGCCTCAAATAATGATTCCTGTAATACAAGTCATTAGTTAGCCATCTATTGAGATGAAATAATGATCTATCTCCAGCCAGAGTTTGGAGCACAGATCACTGCTAGAGCAACTAGGAGCTATGCATTTGACTAACTTCTGTTAGCTGTAAAAGGACTTGCATGTTAGTGTTTCCTTTAGTTGAAATTTGTTTGCTTTTGCTGATCTTCTAACTTCCTTTTAGACAAAGTCAGGGAGATCTCACTGTCTTCTCACTTTCAGCCTTTTCAGTTATGTCAAGCAACACTAATATGAAAACGATGTAGCTTAGGAAGAGAGCACTCATTCCACAGACTTCTCGGGCAAGATGTGTTTCCAGCCACCACAGAACAACTTCACCTATTTCATAAACCTTATTCAGACAGAAAGCTTTTGAGAACAGTCTGAACACACAGATAAGAGCTCTCAGTGGAAGTTCAGTTAAAGGAAATTTTTTCCCTCAGGTCTCTCAAATCTGTGAGTCAGTCTATTTGTCTTTAATGAAGGCTACTTAAAAGCGGAAACACTCCATTATTACTCTTATGTTGACTTGACATGTTTTCTTTCTAAACAAAAAGTGTGTTAATCTTCCATCTACTAGGCCTACCATCAATCAGCTGCCTGAGAGCATGTCTTGTTATTCCTCATGTATATCCCAGACAACACGAGCACTGTATAACTGGAAAGTTTCTGGAACTCCCCTCCCTAGTATTGTAAAATAAGAAACATTTAACAATGGCATTACAGACTTCTCCATAAGAAACAGCCACACACAGATAATGAAGAGGAACTAGCAGCTGTAAAAAGAAAGAGCAGACGACATCTCTCTTCTGCTGCTTGTTCCCAGTTTTGCTCCACTGGGATTCCACATCTCTTCCACACAGGTTAGTCTCTGCCTGTCCTATCCGATGAGTTGATTGCACCAATATGTAGAAGTAGCTCAGGGCAGTCTTTTAGACATCCCTGTTGTATCTCTTTTCAAGTTTTATTCTCCAAGCAACTGTGTGTAAGAGTGATCCATTACATTCCTTGGCTTTATTTTCATATAATAAATGGTATATTAAAACTTGCAATAACTCAGATTCCATCACTGTATTTTTTCAGTGATAACCTCATTAGGACTTCTAGGCCTGGACATCAGATGTAACTTCACCTGACCCTCTACCCCTTGTGGTATGTGTAGCTGCAGATGCTTCTCTTTCTCTGAAGGTGTTTGGACAATTTTGATCTCCAGGCATTTTGGGGGCAAGGCTGGTCTTCTGTTTCATGAATGGTCTATTACAGTCCTGACCGATGAGGTCTTGGGCCACGTTTTCCTTTTGCACAAGGATTCAAAAAGTAATGTTTGGAGAAAATCTTGTTTAAGGTTGGAGGCAGAGAGTTACTTTAAAAGGGGGGGGGGGGGGGGGGGGGGGGGGGGGGCGGAAACCAAACAAAAAAAAACAAAACAAAAAAAAAACAACCCACAAAAAACCAAACAAACAAACAAAAAAAAACCCAAAACAAACAAAAAAAAAACCCACAACATGGCTTCATGCCTGCTAATGTATGATTAATAACAGAGGGTAAATATGTTTGATCATGTTCAGGTACCAGAAGATAATACCATTGGCATCTGGAGAGGAAGGTGCCAAGTTGACTAATGTTTCCTGGGGGAAATGCCACACGTGAAATCTTACACATCGCATCCATTCTACTTGTCTCTGGTTCTTCTGTATTTGATGTGAAAACATCAAACTCTAATTAAAATAAAATAAAGGCTAACTTGCATAAGTAAACTTCTCTAAAAGTTTTCAGCAGAATGACATTTCCTTAATCATCTAGTTGGTGGATATAACAGGTTGTGTGATGTTTGTCAATATGAATGTTAGTCAGAGTGCTTACTGAATTTGGCAAATCTGTGGGTAAATTTTAGAATTGAAGAGCTCTACTATAACTGTAAGAGATGACAGATAATTGTAGAAGAAGATATACTATTTCAGTGTCCTAGAAAATCAATTATTGTTCTTTAAAAAATAAAGGGGACCTTCTAATATACTATTAAGATTGGAAAATAGAATAAATTTCATGTAGCTGAGAAATGAAAAAATGTATATCTGTCTAAGGTGTTGTTGTTCTTCCTTAGCCTGCTTTCCATTTGCACACAAAGTTGGTTTTGCAGGTATATTAACTGGAGATACAATAACAATATCCTGCTCTTTGGCTGCTGTGTCAGCAGTAAATTTTCTTCATTGAAATTGCTAATTAGATGCAATTTAAGTACAGTCTAATTGCTATGCATGATATTACACTTGGAATAAAATTGTCCAGATGCCTTTTTTCCTACCTGGGTAACCTGCAGTAGGAAAGTTGGGAGTTTGGGGGTTTATTTGTTTGTTTGCTTTTTTATGCACAGCTTATTTTCCTTCTTCTAAAATGTTTTAGTAGTATCACAGGTGTTTAACAAGAAAGGTCAAAAGAATGGAAGTGATTTGTAATGTTTGACCCTGCTGGAATGTACATATGGATCCTCCTTCTAAAGCCCGAGAATCTTGGGTTTTGCCAGTTTTCTTGTGATCCGTGTGCCAGCAGCATCGCTCTGAGCTTTAGATCTGTCCGTGGAGTTCTGACTGGCCAGAGTGGGAAGAGAGCAGGAGACAAAGTCTGCCCCTATTTCTTTCTTATTCCTTGCTAGGATAGTGCTACAGTGAAAGGTTCTTCAAAGGCTACAGAAAAGGGTAAGGGGACAGAAAAGCTAAGCTTTTGACTTTTTCAGAAATTAAGAGAAACTTGACTGATGCTCCGGATTCCTTGAACATGCACTTCACAGTATAGCCCTTCATGCAGTAACGCACCCAAACCCCAGATACTTTGATCCGAGACTGCGGAATACTTGGTCTGCTTGTCTAATGGTGAGGCTCTGGCATGTTTGTTCTCTGAAACGATTTGTTGGTATTCATAGGGATTCCTGTTTCCTCTGTGTTCATATAAACTGTCTGACTTAATTCAGAAACAGTAAAAAGTCAATAACATTGTCCACTTTTTTATATTAAGTGGTTAAGGGGTCTAAAAATAATGGCAGAAAGTCATTGAGCCCCAACAGATGCTGCAAATAACAAATCCAGGTGGATCAAATGTGCATGAGATTCTGCCCATTAAGCTCTGGTAGCTGCATCTGTGCTTGAAGGAGGTGCTTCCACTGTTTCTAGGGCTCATCAAGATCACTGTCTACACCTGTGAAATACAGATGATACAGATTACCTCATTAGTATTTCTATATTGTAATGACCAACAATGTTACCTAACCTTGTTACCTCTACTTGAGTATGTCAGTGCAAAACGTAAGAAAAAGCAGATCTTGATAGTGAAAACCAGAAAAGTGATTAAAAGAGGCTTCAGAAGCCAACAATGAGTTCTAGTACAATAATACTAAAATAGAAGTTTTAAATGTATATCTATAGATACTTACAAAAAGCCTGTTGCAAGCTTTGAAACTAACTTGCTAATACTTTACATTTTAGGAGATCATTTTAATGAAATGTGTCAGCTAGATTCATCACCTGCTGTCCAAAAAAGGTAATTAATTTGTAGGAGATTCAAAATCCTAAAACTGATATAATTGGTAAAAGTACTTATCAGCTCAGATATATTCCAAATGCAAAGAGACTTCTAGCCTGGGGTCTGTGTTAAATAGATTGGGAAAACCACATAGTAGAAGTACACACCTGTTGACTGATACGTTATCAGAGCTTGTATTTGTGCTAGCAGGTGAGATTATTTAACAGAAGATTTCCAGAACTAACTAGAAACAGTAGCTTGCCCTCGATCTTAATTGGTTGCAGGACTGGTGCCACAGCCAGGTGTTCTGCTACTTAGAGCATGGGATTTGCTTTGAGAAGCCAGTGCTGCTGGGACCTGTCTGCAGAGGAGGACGCCTCTGGCCACCAGCTCCCCAAGCTGGTGAGGAGGACTTTAAACTAGAGTTGCTGGCGAGGGGAACCTCAGTCCATCTGGCTCCTACCAGCTTGATGCCAGTGCCAGCAAGAAGTGCTCTGGAGAGGGCTCCCAGAGCAGCCGGACAGCACCTGAGGAGCAGCACAAAGGGATTCCAGCCAGTAAGTCACCTTCATCGGGGCACAACTTCACTGCCTCTCTGCAAACCAGGAGCTAGAGATGTGTACCTCTGCAGGGCTGTGATCTTATTGGTATCCCCAAGATGTCAAGGGATGGCTTCAGTGCCTGGAGGGTTGGGGCGGAAGGGAGCAGCAGGCTCTTTCGGAAGGGCAGGCGGGGTGGGGGGGTGGGGGGGTGGGGGTCGCTCTCAGTGACCCACTGGAGTGCAGGGAGCTCTGCCTAGGGGTGGGTGAGGAGCTGACTGAGAGTTTATGGGTCAGGATTAAAGGGAGGGCAGGGACAGGGGATGTTATAGTGGGGGTCTGCTACAGGCCACCCCACCAGGAAGAGCGGGTGGACGAGGCAGTCTCTAGACAGAGAGGAGCAGCCGCCTCATGTTCACAAGCCCTGGTCCTCCTGGGGGACTAGAGCCACCCCACTATCTGTTGGAGGGACAACAGTGCAGGGCACAAGCAATCCAGGAGGTTCCTGGAATGCCTTGATCGTAACTTCCTTCTCCAAGTGACAGAGGAGCCAGCGAGCAGAGGTGCTGTGCTGGAACTAGATGATCTTTAAGGTCCCTTCGAGCCCAAAACATTCTATGATTCTGTGATCAATGAATGTCTCCTGTAATACCTAAACGAGGTGTTTCTGTATAAATGTAACAGATAAATAAGGAGAATGCATTTCATGTGGCTGGTGCGTGAAATCCCATGCTTGTATTTGCAACTTTTGATATGAAATCATGGTGATAAAATATTTTTATTATTGTCTATGTTATAGATTAATATAAATTCAGGAATTCTTAACAAAAATTTGGCGACACATAAAGGTAATTATGTTGGTTTACATCAGTAGGCTTAAAATGATATGGGACAATAGTTAAATAATTTCAAGACTAAGCAAACCTGTTGTGTTCATGACTCTTGTCAGGTTTTTGTTCTGCAAAATAGTTAAGAACTTGCCAAGTTTTAGATACATCTAGAACCCAAATCAGCAGTACTTGTCCCCTAGTCTTCCAGATCAGCAAATCTCAGAGCTCTTCTTCCATCTGATAGCAAACAAGGCATGAAGAGTAGGCACAAAGATTGTATCCCTCCAGTTAGGACACGGACAGAGTGAGCTCCCAGTAAGTGGGAGGCTCCCTAGTCCCACAGGTTGGACACACCTAAGGAATTTTTGGTTTTATGGCTCTCCTGAGCATAGGTTTCTTCTTGTTCTCAAAAAATTGCACTTTGGATACCATGAGCAACTGATGTGATTTGAATCTGAATGTTTGGAAAGTTTTGAGCTATTTCAATTAGCTGAATTATTCCAGTTTCTACAGTCTTTATATTAATCTGGAAACTGACTGACATTATTTTCTACCGGTTGGATGTGTCACCTTCCTCACTCTAGTGTACTATGGTCTTGCATAAGAAAGCAGAAGTCTGTTCATCAACCTCCTTGAAGTTTTACAGAGTTGAGAAGAGACAGTATGATCATGTTTAAAAAGAAAATTTTAAAAAGGCTTTGGTGAGCTATTTTGTCCTATCTTTAAAATTAAAAGAATTATAGAAGGAAAAAAATCCTGTTTTTTATGAAGAACACCATCACATTTTGTCATTTTGACCTACCAGATCATGGATTCCATACACTAATTAATTCTGCTTTTATTCTACCAAACCTACTATAAATCAAATCCAACTGTTTTAGTTTATGAAATTTATGAATACTTTAAAAGTAGACAAATCATACCTTCTGCATGTGCATCAGCAAATAATTCTAAATCTTTCCTCTGTGCTGCTGCTGATTTCCCAAATAATAAATATTCCAAAATGGCTTTGGGCTAAACTTTAACTTCTGAGGTGTTTCACTCCATGCAGTGCACTAGTGATTTCCCCAGCGATGCTTCGGTGTACAAAAGCTTAGTGTTCTTATTCTAAGTGAGTTATTTGACTGTGGTCTTGAGAATTGGTGGTTAGAGTCGCTCATTTAGCCTTGGGCTATGGGCACTGCAGCTATATTAATGTGCATGTGCTTAGAAAGGTTGCCCTTAAAGATTGCTGAAGGAAGACTGAAGATCCGTTAACAATTTCACTCTCTTGGTTCTTACTATTTAACACTCATTGGTGCCCCTCTCCTTAGTTAATCTAGCAAAGTGCCGTGTTTAGAAACTTAGAAATAAGGAGGTTCCATTTCCATTTATTCTTCATCTGAGAGAATATTTTAAATTATTAAACAAGCATGTGAGCATTGAGGTCACTCAGTATGACCAGGGAAGTATGCTGTTCCTTTTGTTGGTTCTAGAAATATTTGTTCCCTACCCTCCTTTTGTAATAAGTACCATCCAAAGCTATTTAATTATTGATCCCATGGCTCCAGCTGGCATGGAAGTGTGATTTACAAAGCAGGATTAGCAGTGAAGTGACAATACTGATGAAAGACAAATGTTAGTTTTCTGTTCAGTTTCTGTGCCTGAGTTTGTTTGTTTTTCCAGTGCCTTTGGATTCTCTTGACTCCCATGTCTTCAGTATCTCTTGAATTGTATAGTTAGTTACTTTCTTGAAGCTAAGCTAGTGATGTATTTTGATGTAGTGAAATACTTTAAATAATCATTCATTCAGGAATAATTTCATAGAGGGGAAAAAAAAAAAAAAGTGTTGAAGTATTGCAAAATTCAGTGGTGGCTGGATATAGCTTGTTGGTACATTTCCTTGATATCCAGTAAAGCCATTCTGGACCATTCTGCCACACCATTAGATCTGCATTTACTCCTAAAGAGTCAGCTTGGATTAGTACTTTACCTGTACTGGCAACTGAACTGGCTACAACTTGTTCTTTCATTAGGCTGTTCCCATGGCTTCACAGTCCAGATCTGCTGATATCCTGTTTGAAAAGATATGTATGTCAGGGATTAAATCCAACTGGAAATAGGCACCTATTGTTTTAGTGGCACATTGCCTGTTCCTCCTATGTTTGTAGGAGAACCAGGGAAGACTTTTCTTCATATAGCTTCAGCGGAGTGTGCCATATTCTTATATCTTGGAAACTATTGCTTAAATCCTGTGCAACTAAAAGCAGCAGTTTTTATATCAAGATGTAAAACATAAGTGTCAGCTGAAAGTAGTCTTGCCTAGCCTGAAACAGAAAACATTACTGGTAACTGCTGTGGGCAGCTGTAAAGATAGTTTCTTATTTGTTTAACATATGGGGAATGTGTAACAGGAATAGTCTATTTTTGTGCAATTAAAAAAGTTGTTATTCTTCCTCATCTCCTGGGAAAACATATTTTTCACTTGGTGAGCTAGACAACAATGGAAAACTAACTCACTGTAATCCTGTTCTCAGTTCTTTCAACATATAATTCCCACACAGTTGAACACTGGAGGCATCTTCATCGCTTCTTGTTTATGAGCCTTCATTTCTGCTACACGTGTTCCATACACCAGGATCAAAATGGACTTTTGCTTCCTATCAGCTAAACTGAGGAGATTTTTATCAAAGTGAGAAGTATATCTATGGAGTTTTAGACTGTCTGCAAATTGCTTCAAAACTTCCTCAATTACAAGCTTAAGTGTCTGTGGTCTTTCACTATATGGCATATTCTTCGCTTTCTTCAACTTTATTGTAGTTTCCACAGTGATCTTTCCCTATGTATCAGTGTTCTTTCCAGAAACAGATGCGTAGCAATACATGTGGAGGGGGAAAGGCAGAAAAACTGCCATGTGATGATGAACAGACTGTTGCATTGAATGTGGCTCATGGAATAGAGTTACGGTTTTCCTTGCTTCCCTAGTAAATTCATACTGGCCCTGTGAAATGGGACACAGCAAATTTGGAAATGGTGTTTGAGTAGCTGGACTTGTAAAGGAAAGGTAAGAAAACTATGTGTCCCCTGAACCTTCTTGCTACCTCATTACAGTAAAAGCCAAGTTGTGGGGTATTGTGCTGCAGAAGCTGTGGATGTTTTGGCAAAGCCCTGTTAATGTTTCTAGCACTTGTAGTTTTGTTAAACTTCTAGTACTGAGACAAACAGGGTTTCAGACTGAACACCTACCTTCCACTGCCTGCATTGCTCCTGGATTTGCGTGTGATATTGGACAAATCATTTAAGTCCTGGGGTTTTCTTGTTTATAAAGCCAGTATTATACTTTTATGTATATTTTAATATCTAGATATTTATGAATGTTTCACTTATGTGGAGGAGAAATGGTTCACAAAAACAAGGTAACACTTTGATACATTTAGTTGCTGGTTTCCTAACCTGCATTTGGATTAGTAATTTCTATTGCTCACCATCACTGCAGTGCTTCTGGGCAGTTGAAATGTACAATGCAACCAGTAACGTTTCGCCAGAATAGGTTTTGGTTTTTATATTAGTATCCGGAGAGCAAAATTAGGGGAACTGTTGCTCTGACTGATGCTGCTGTTTAAGCTGGAGTGTAGTAGTTCTACCAGCTGTTAAGATCCAAGTTGTTTTCTTTGAAAACTAAGTTATTTTTTTAACTCAGAACTGAATTTTGGACCTTAACCTGTATCTTGGTGAAATAATTCTTCTCAGCATTCAACTTTTAGGTACATCCTTGTCCTGTCAGATTTTGGTTTGATAGATGATTGCATGTTTGGTTTAGGTGCCATATGTGTAAATAATAATCTTCTGTCATCTGTGATAGCTTCACTGTCATGTTCTTAAACCACACCTTATTCCTCCCAATTTATTCCAAATGAGTTCTAAAAGTATCCTCTTTGTTCATGTCTAAGGTTATCATCTTCCCTGTTCTCTCTCTTCTGTGTTTTGCAATTTTTATATGCGCTAAATATTTCATTATATGAGGGTAGCGTTAATGTGCGATGGCACCCCACATAGTCAAGGCAAACCCAACAGTCACAGTTATTATTCAAAGCAATTATAAGCAGTATGAAGCCTTTACATAAAAGAGGATGTCTGTCCCCTCTCTTTTTGGGACATGCTATTGTCTTTCCTTTCAAAAGTGGCTGTATTTTGGTAATCCTGCATAGATTTTTCAGGATAGCAGTTACTATACAAACACAAGTGTTATATGACCTCAAAAAAAACCTGTGAGCTGGAAAGCTAAATCTGGCTCTAATGAATGAAGTCCGAAAGCTGACAGCATTCAGCAATTTCACAGGCTTGGGATATTTTCTAACAAGTAAATTCATTTCTGAGACTTGTTGACAGAAACATCAAGAATGGAACTGCTGCCTTTGCCTCCACCCACCCCAGCAAAGAGTGGGGGGAGAAAAGCAGCTCTTTATAAATAGCTCTGTTCCTGTCGTATTTGTAAATTCAGTGCTTTTTGTGTCAATGACATCACCCTCTTCTCCATGGCAACTCCCTACGATGTCAAAACTGCAGGGCACCATCAGAGAAACTTAAACCAGCAAATGAACAGGTTGATTCAAGATGATTTAATTGAGAAATATACAGGGGGCGACAGGAGGGGGTGGGAAACATGAGCAAATGGGCTGTCAGCCCTGCTTCTCTGGAAAGCTTGCATCTGTAACGATTGCCTCCTAAAACTCTGTCCCATCTTCTTTTTGTAAGCCCTTGCCAGGAGGAGGAGGTGGGTGGAAGGCAGGCAGGCATCTTATTCTCCATCTCCGGTGTGTCTGGAGAGAAGCACTACAGGTGACTAAGCAGGAGGAGCATGACTGACTCACTCCTCAGTTATTTTCTCACTCTCCTTTTCTCCCCCCTCCCATCTTTTCTGTTTGTTTTTCAGCTTTCACCCAACAGCTTGTATTTTTCCCCGGGCCCTGATGAGAAAGAATTAGCAGCAGGCTTTCTTGTTACCTAATGTTCACAAAAATGTGCTTGTGGTTATCCAGGTGAGGAAATAAAAGCCAACTCTAAAAGCAAGAAAAATGAATTGTCTGTTGGATATGACACCTTTATCTTAAAAAAAAAAAAAAGTGCTTCTCTTTTCTGAATGTTGTCCAGGAAATACTAAAGTCACTGACATGCCAGTAAACTGTAAATAACTGGCTTCTTTATCAGACTACCTATGGAAAATACCTAATTGTCTCACTGGCAGCCCTGCTGGTTTTGACTCGATTTCTAAACTGACTGCAGTGGGGGGAAGCTATTTCACTTGCTGTCTTGATTACAGAATTGGATTCTGCTGGGTTCCATTTGAGACTCAAATAGCAGAAACATAATGGTTACATCTGCAGAGTTTCAGCCAGTGTAAACTGTCACTGCTTCAATCAGCTTAATAAATCTGTCCTAATTTACATCCCTATGAAGTCTAAAGCCTTAGAAGAGTTTACCTTCCTCCTGCTGGGTGCCATGAGATCTGTTGCTGAAATTTAGCCTGCAGAAGTGTCAACTTGATACTAGATTTTGCATTTTTGAGATTGCATGACATGAGCGCAGGCAAGTTATGCAGGATCAGCACAACGCCCCCAGAGTTCTTCTATCCAGAAAGGGACCCAGCAATGCTCACCAGATCAATAAGTAACACTTTGGTTTGCTTGAGCAATTGAATAATGCTGTATTTGCTGCTCGTGGGCTGCAGTTTATACCTCTATAGGGCACAGGAGTCTTTAATCACAGATTGTCAAGTGTGAGGCTTTCTTATGTCTGTTAACTCCTTCCCCACCCTGGAGTGAAGCCCAAATCAGCCAGCCTGTGATTTCCAGGCTTAGTTAAGGGGAAATGCCGGTATAGTCTTTACACACTAGAATCTTGATTAGTATCTTGCTTTTGCCTTCTATGCAAAATGTCACTCAACACACAGTCCCATCCTCTTTGCTGAGATCACAGCATCAGCCCACAATAAAAAAGGTCCCAGAAAACATTGATTCACTGCATTACAGAATCTTGATAGTGATATGTGTCTACAATGGGATCTCATCAGTTCTAACTGTAAGGTTTTAATGGAATTTATCACCGTGGTCTCCTCTGTCCTCCAACTGTGAGGCTATTTTACCTTCAGTGAATTCTTCTAACACCTCTGCTGACAGCCAGAAAGAGGGGGCGTGTGGCACTGATACACTCCTCCACGGCAGCTGGCATTGGGGTAGTGCTGGTGAGTAAGCAGCGGCGAGCTCGATGGGTTTGCATGTGTGTAAGACTGAACCAGGAGCTTTCTGAAGAAGCTTTAAGATGAAATTGCTGAGAATTTTTGCCTGAAGCAAGGGATGTTTCCTGTGTTTAAGACAAGCAGCAACCTGCAGTCAGAAGGAAGAAACGACGGAATTCACTCCAGAAGTATTTCTCTGGGATCTTTTTTTTCAAGGTAAGAGTGCTATTGTGGGAGGTAGATGGGGCAACAAGGTCCAGCATTCTGAACATTAAAATTTACATGATTTCTAAAATTTATTTTTATCTTCCCAAGCTGTAGAGCTGGGATAAATCACTGATGTCTCTGGCACTCCCTTTTTAGGCTGGAAATTTAAATTGGCCAATAAGAACTAATTTTCTGAGGTCTGAAGCCATTAAAAAAGGGGTGAGGAGGAATGCTTTTAACACTGCCTTTTGCCTGCTTGTATTCTAGTGGTGAATAAATTCCATTGGCTGTGCTTCTAAATCATGTACTTAAATAGTAGAATGATGGGCATTGTAGGAACAGTGGGTGAATTAAAGTAAAATTTAGTAAATAGACATGAGCTTATGGCTTATTAATTTTGGTTAATGCTTGTAAACATTGACAGAGTATTTGTTCTGTTGGAGGCAAAATGAAGATGGTTCCTGCCTTGGGAACTCGAAGGTTTTAAATTGAAGAAATGCTATTGAAACAAGAGCAAGAAGATAGGATATTTTTTTTAAAGCATCTATTTGAATTACACCTGAACAACCAGTTTATCACTGTTGAAAACTCTTTGTGGAAGGGCCAGAAAGTAGTAGAGAGCTCCTTGTCCCAGCTGTAGGCATCTCACTTGAAAAGCTTTATTTAAGGTAGGAAAAAAATACGTTGAATGTATAGAGGTGGCTCTGGAAAAAACTGGTGAGTAACATTTAAAAAATATTTTATCACCAGTATCCCCTCCTCCCAAGTATAAACCAAAAACTGAAGCTCCTCCTAGTTGGGCACCCTCCAGACAGAATCGTATACTTAGGTTGCGGTGTATAAATTATAGTCCTTGATGAAAGTACAGCAGAGTACGAATCTTACAAAGGTGCTGGAGCCATTAAGGAATGGACTTGCTAAGCCTGGAAGTGCAGGGAAGAGTGTAGGAGTGAGTCTACGCTTTCTCTTCATATGCTAATTGATCTAATACTTGTATGCAGTTCCATTTTGCTCTTGGAAAAGGAATAAAATATGTTCATGAAAGCAAAAATATTTTGTTTAGGGAAGTAAGTGCAGTTAGTAAACTTTTGCACCTAGAGCTGAGAAGGAGCAAAAAGCCTTGTTAAGTCTGTGAGAAGTAAAATCAAAATGATCTCTGACTTGTTGCCTCCTTTTCCCTTCCCTGTGCGAGGTGAGGAACGGAGCATGCCAAGGGGGGAAGCTGTGCTCTGGGAAGGCTGCAGAGCAGTTAGGTGAGGTGGCCTGGGGAAGGGTACTTGTGCCCAATACTCAGGTAGGGAACGATGGCCAGGAGGATGTTTGGTGCCAGCAGGCGTTGCGTAACTTTATGCTGTCTCCGCAGCTGGCTTTGCCAGGCGGTGGAGCAGTTAATGCAGTTGGATGCTGCTGCTGCACTTTGGTTCCACTTTGTAGAAATAGTTGAGATGAGGATATTCCTGCCAGCTTCACAGTCAGGAGTCATCAGTTCTGCCTCCGACACTTAGGGAGCATGAATGAATAACTCTTACAACATTAATCTAGGGCAGCTTCCAAGAATTCTGTGTACTAAATTCTAGAATACATTGAGATCTGATTCATTATTCAGGGAGAGCAAAGTCTTTGAAGAGGTGTTTACCCAGTGTGTGCGCATACTGAACTTCAAACTCCCAAAGAAAACCTGCCTTGGCAACTTTCAGTAGTATATTTGGAGAGGATAGATGCAACATCAGAGGGCAGGGGAGCAATGGACATGCAAGCAAAGCTACAGAGGAGCAGGGAAAGCAAAGAGGGACAGTAGTAGCTGTGGGCTGGTGCATGGGACAGCACAGCAAGCAACATGGCTTTGGGGGGGGTATGGAGGAGGATGTTGCTTGTGACAGGGTCACTTGACATCAGTTTAAACTTTTAGTAAAATCTTGTGTTTCTTTTTGCGGGTAGGATTGGTGGGAGAGTGGGCTTTTTGCAGTTCCTGAGAGAAGCATAGAAGGAGGGATAAATAGGAAGAAGCAAGTGATACTGCTGGAGAATACAAAGCACAGTAAGATAGATAAAGGTGCTCTTAATTGAGAAGGAGGATTGGTATTTAATTAAAACTACTGCTAAAAACCAGGCTCTTAGTAGTAAAATAAATAATAGCAGGACATGAGTAATTCCTCTCAGGGGAATGTCGGAGACAAAATTACACTAATGTAATAATAAAAGGGACCTGTGTGCAATTGCTCAGAGGAATAGTAACAGGATAAAATGGCTTTTCATTGCTAAGAAGTTCAAACGTGGTTCAAGTCAAAAGGGACTGAAACCTGTTAAAGCACCTGGTCCTCAGGGCTCTCGGGCCATTTCAGAAGACAGAGTTGTCTGAGTTACTGAACCCGCCATTGATGCTTTACTTGGCAGTCCCAGCAGAGAGGAGAGAGATTGAGCTGCTTCTCTGCTTTAGCAAATGATGGCAAGTTAAGTGTGCTGCTTGCTCTCTTGCGGCTCAGTCAGTATGTTTTCAGTGAATTAAAAATATGTATTTCAGGCCCAGACTTTGGACAACTGAGCCATGTGTTGTGCATCTGGAGGCAAGAAAGAACATTAAACCATCTTTTGCTTCCTTATTTACCTCCTATCCCTCACTTCTAATCATGAAATCATTTCAGAGCTCTGTCTGCATTTTTCAAGCTGTGATGCCCATTCTGGTAAGGCGGTTAAATAGCATAAACTCATTAACCATTCTCAACTGAGTAATATACAGTGACATGACATAATTACTTTTCCATAGCTGGTTTGCATGATGCTGCACTTCAGTTTTTGTTACTCTTTTCAGTTCATCCTTTTAATTTCCGTGACGTCCATCTGTTTACCAGACAAGGTTTAGAAAAAATTTTGGGGAAAAAAATAATTAAAAAAAATTTCCAGAATACAAAAAGAAAAAAACCACACAAGTGAGTGTAAAGGGGATTTAACAAAGAACAGAGGTATTGGGACACTGGAATGAGAACTGCTGTTGCCCAAGGCAGGAAAGTGAGAGAAGATCCTGGATACTTGGGAACTGGAAAAGCAGGCAGTAGAACCTTTTTATTTTCTTCCACATTTCCTCCTTCCTTACCCCAGCCTGGAAAAAGAACCTAACGAACTAACCACCCCACCTCCCCCCAGAAAAAAACCCAAACCAAAAAGCAAAATAAAAACCACCAACCACCCTGAAACAGCTGCCATTCTGTCTGTCTGAATGATGTCTTCTTTACAAAGACTGGCATGCATTGCTATAGTTAGTTATTGGTCATTTCCTTAAAAAAAAAAAAGTCTCTAACAAAAATTCATGTTCCTCTGGACTTGCTTAAAGCCTAGCAAGGAACAGTGCTGCTTCAACCGAAGAGCACTTGGGAAACGGTCGGGTGATGTATTTTTTTATTCTGCAGGTTGCCAAGGGGAAGGGAGGTGGCCCTGTGAATCTCTGAGACAGTCATGTTACCATTTGCAAGAGCAGTGCTTTGCAGGAACCAAGCACAAGCACGGCCCCCCCCCAAAAAAAAAGTTTAGTCAAGGGAAAGTGTAAGGTGATAGTGGTTTGTGGTAAATATGGAAGGTAATTCCTAGTCCACTCTGGAGGATCGGTGTGTAGCCAAGCTACAGCTCTGAGCAGTGCCGTTTCTGGTGGCGACCCCGCAGAGGCACTGCAGTCAGCATCCGCTGGCCAAGGGCAGGTATCCTGCCGATATGATGTGGAGATACTTGAAACACCATTGTCTAGAAAAGAGGTTTTAGTTCTTAAAATGAAACATACTGTTTCAAGCTAGAAAGCAAACATACTCAGCAGTTTCAGCAGACACAACTGTCTCTGTGAACTGATAATGTCAACTTGATGGCTGTGAGCTCAGTTGTTTTTCCCCTGAGAATCTGGTTAAATTGGACTGTCTGTAGTGTCAGTGTTATCTTACTGATGGCCTTCTAGTTTTCTGATGCACAATGCCTTATACACGACTATATTTGGTTTTTCTTATACTCTGTTGTCTTTTTCGTGGAGATGAGAATTTTCATAGATCTCACCAGTCTCTTCTAAATCAGATTGTATTCATGCTACTGTTTCCAGAAGACAGTACTAAATAGGCTGCAGAGCCTTGGTGGTGTAAAAAAAGAGTATGGATCAGGCCACTGTCTTCCCTGTTGTGTTGTGGGTACATTTTTTTCTCACCTGAGTCTTCTTTCAAAGCTGTGACTTTTCAAGACATAGCAGGAGCTCTGGGTCTTTTATAGCAGAGCTGAAGAACAGTGTTTAGATGGGGAGAATGGGTATGGAAGACTTGCCTTAATCTGGACCGGGAACAGAGGGGTTAATATGTGTAGTGGCCAGAAGGCACTACACAGAGCTTAAAATAGCCAAGATCAGGTTAATTTGGCTTTAAAAACCACCTGGGTCTTGATTCAGTGTTCATTAAAATTCATAGTAGCCTTACGATTGGCTTCTGGAAGAATTAAGCAGGGTGTTACACTTTATAATGAGTACTTTGGGCCTCGTCCAAGAAAGTATATAAATGCATACAATAATGTTAGAAATTAACTTATTTCCTGTAACATAGATTTTAGAATAAGAATCTAGCGCTTGTGGAAGTCAGTGAAAAAACTCTGTTTTCAAGGGACTTTGGACTGGATCTGAAGAACAGATGTTACTGCTGACTCTGGAAAGCATTCTCTCTGGGCAAGTCATCTTTGAGCTGTTCATGCTACAGCAAGCTGTCCAGTTTGGGTACACACGTAATTAATTTGCAGAAATCAGAGCACCTGGGTGTGTAGTGAAAGGTGTGGAAAATCAGATTGCAGATCTAGATGCTGTTATGGAATATTTGGGCCATAAAATGAAAAATGTATGCTGTGTTTATTTCATTACAAACCTAAATGTATAAAGTAACGTTACAAGTAGTTTAGATCTTGTACCACCTCATCAACCATAGATGACGTTAGTAGACAAGATGATCCTGTTTGTTACTGAGGAAACTTCCTAATTTCTGACACTTTATAATAAATTATGCACTGCTTCATGTTAGCAGAGAAGAAATTACTAATTCTGCTGCTTGCTCCCAAATGAGGAATTTGCAAAGCTCTTTGGGCTTTTGTGTTTTCTTCCAAGTTCTAAATATGTTCTCCCTGAGCTTCTGCAGAATAGCAGCCTGAGTGACGTAAAGCTGAGCCAATAACTTATTTAAAGAACATTGCCATTTATTTCTTAGTTGTTTAAAGGCATGTTTTTAAAATAGTCTCTTAGAACTTGATCACCTAGATTATCTGGCTACTTCTAATTTGTGATCGGTGATCACCTTCATAATGGGTTGTGGCTGTTCTTGGACTGAGACTGCTATTTGTTGAAAGAAAGAAATGAAAGAATTTTCCAGATAACTACCCAGGTATTTCTGTAGGGAATCTTTGCTTGAGCACTTGGGCACAACTGTTACCCAGGCTTTGTTTTTATCAGAGTTCTGAAAAAAGAAATTAGAAAATGCTTGTTTTGAGTCTTAACAAGCATTTGTTTTTAAAGGCTGCATGTGGAAATGAACTAAGTTGATACTTTTTTTTTTTTTATTTGAACACATTTTTCTGAATTCATTTATTTATAGAATTTATTTGGCACTCCAGAGAGCACATGAACAAGAAATGTGGTTTTGACTTAGTAGTTGGATGAATGATGATTAAGTTGAAAGTTAACAGAATTTTTTGGCTTTTTTTTTTTTACGATGGCATCTTCAGAATACCTAGATCTGCAGAATAGGAGACATACCATTTTATTTACAGCTTAAATGGCTCTGTCTTATGTTGCTCCTTTCTTAACTTCTCTATTCAGAATCTGGGTATTTCCTTTAATTTTATTTATATATATATATATATGTATATATATATAAAAGAAGTGGATTAGTTTCTGGTGTTATCTTGAAGAGGATTCTGGTTCAGTTGTTCCACAATGGTTTCACTCCTTAGAGCAGCCAGGAGCAGGACCTAGGCTTGTTCCAAAGGAAGGACATTTGTTATGATTGCAGCCAAACGCCAGCAGGTCCGTGTGGTCAGGTAGGCTGTGTGACTCTGTTCAATTTGGACTCCATTAATTATGTAGTAGGTTTTGCTATAAAAATGTTCTTACAATACCAGAAACAGTTGGTATGTTTCAGTGCTTTGTAACACACATTGCCTGACGGTGTGCACGTTTTAGTTTCTTATTTTGGAATCTGGCAGTGTTAATAGTAGTTGTACGTGTTTTGGGTAGTTTTGAATTTTTTTTTTTAATGGAGAAAATGGTGATTGGAAGCTTTACTGTGTGCCCACCATCCTGTGTTCTGCTGTAACAGTGTGCCCCAGAGCAACCGACATCTTATTCTGTTTTATGCTAGTATTTAGGCTGTTACAAATTGCAGCCTGAATGAAGACTGGAGGAGAGACACAAGGATAAAGAAAGTAAAAGACTTCTCCAACTACTAGCAGGAAAGACTGAAAATCACTCTTAGGGGAGGTAGCAGTTAACAAATTTTTCCTCTGTTGTAGCAGTTAGTACACAAGACAAGGGTGTCACAGATAACATATTTTTCTACACTATATTAATAAATCTCTTAAGTGGTGATTATGACCATTTAATCCTTTGCAACCCATCCTGAGGACTCCAGTGCATTCACAACTCATGGAGATAAGGGAGATGGAGGGTACAGCATTGCGACATGCTGCTTTTGGTGGCAAAACAAGAAGGTCCAGTTCCTGCATTGCAGGTCACTGGCTTCTGAGTTGTGGTGGCGTGACTGTGGCTGAACTGTATGCCAGGTTGCTGAAACAATATGTTTAGAAAGAAATTAAGTATCAATAAAAAAAAACTAAAAAAAACTCCCACACCCCCAAAACAAACAGGTTTAACCCTTCATCTACCTCCTATTTCCAGTAAAACAAAAAGATTTTGGTGCAAGTAGTTGTATTGATTATCTGCATGGTGTGGTCTGCAGGTACAGTTGTACCAGCACAGCCAGGGGAAATGAGCTGCTGTATAAAAGTATGAGTAAGTGGCATGCATCAGTGCTCAACAGTTAGAGGAAAGCAAATGCTCAATTCTGCTTCAGGAACTGGAGAGAGTTGAGATAAATTTTGGATACTCATCTGCATTGCAATGGCCAACCCTTCCTCTTCCTTGGATTCCATTCAAACAGCTGCTCTCTGCCTCTACCAGCCTTCCCCCAAAATAGGCTACCCGTGCACCACCGTAGGACAAGGCACCCTCCTGCACCTGCTGCAGGGTGACCGTGACCCCTGTTCCCAGTCACAGGATTAAGAGTGTGGCTCTGAGGTGGGCCACCCGTGTTCAGCTCCCTGCCTCCGCAAGGCAGCACGTGGGATGGGAGCGTGTGCTGCGCAGAGCCACGTGGCTACGTTTTGACAAGCATAAGATCCAGCCCTCAAATTATTCTAGGCTCTTGAGAGTTGGGTTTGAACGTACCCAGAGGTAGAGAGTGACTAATAACAGCAAATGGCGTTAGACTTTTGCTTCTGTTATTTTAGCCACTAGGAATTCTCTGAATTCTGCTTAATACTTTTGCAATAGCTGACTGACCTAGTTATTCTGAATAGAAACTGTAGTCTGTACTCCTTTTATGGCAGCCAGGGATTTCAATCTGCATTTCTATAGAATCTTTAAGGATTGCAACATGCTTGAAAAAACAACAGATTAAGCCGCCTCTGTTCTGCGGGAGTTAAGCATCATCACAGTCATTTTACCGGTGTGTAAAATGACTTTCCCAAGGTGACCTGGTGAATCTGTGAAAAGGGTAGGCTACATTGACTTTCTGCTGCGATGCTGTTGCAGGACTGATCGTCCTGACTTCAGTGGGAAGCAGCAGATCTACCTTTCGTAGAGGGTAGCACAGACTTGTCTGGTGGAGCATGATGTTACTTCTATTATAACCTAATAGGTCTGTGAATTTTTGCAAGTAAAAGATCTGGAAGAAGTGTGAGATGGCTGTGATCCAAGCCGTATTGATATTATCTGCAGGGAATGTCTACCAAGCCACAGGAATTTAACCAGTAGCAAAACAGCGTGTGCTGTGTTCAGGTGATCCTCTTGAGCTTCAGTTTCAACTTCTTATCAGAGTGGGAGTTAAAATTTTTAAAGAGAGTCTGCAGTTTTGTTACTTTCTTTAAGATGAATCTGCTTTCTTGCCTGTGTTCTCAGCTCTCACTGCTTCAGCCTAGTGTTCTCCTTCTGGCAGAATTTGCTGGTTCCCATGCTACTTCCTCGCTGGCTGTGCTTTGCTCCACCCTTGGAGCTGCCTGTGATTCTGCTCTAGTGCCAATGAGAGCCTGAAGCAGCACAACTTTTTCGTCTTCCGCATGACCCAGCGTGCGTTGTAGTTGGCGGTGTGCATACGGTGAAGAGGGGATCCAAGCACCACGCTGCCCTGCCAGGTTTGAGCGTGGGGCTATGTCCTGATCAACAACAGCATGCAGTGCTCTGGCAGAGGTGATGAACTTGATAAACCAACCTCCAGTTCTTCAGCTCTGGTGCATTTGTTTTTTTTCTTTTGAATGGGGACAAAAAAAAAATGGAAACTGGATTAGACTGTAAGCCTTGGAGACACTTAGAAGCACACTGAATGAGCTCATGCAGTGGGAGTGCAGATAAGGCTTTGTCCTGCTGGGATCTCCAGGACACTACCTTCCTAATGTCAGCAGTGGATAGTAAGCAGGAGGATAACCCTAACATTAGAGCTGGCAATCCAAATAGTGCTCTCCTGAAATTTTCTGCCCTCCTCTGAATGCAATAGCCTTGGGGAAAGGTAGCTAAACTGTAAGCATTTATTTAAAGCGAAACTGCCTCTGGATTGCTCCCTCCTTATCTCCAGTCCTGGCTAATGTCATGTGCTGATTAGGAGACTTGCAGACTTGATTCCTATCTTGTGCTTCCTCCCACCAGTTGCTGCTGATGCTTTGTGAATTTGCAACACACCCTTTCTCGTAGTGACCCCTTTGTCCTGATTGTTGGTGTATTTTTTCACTTTCCTGGCCAGTTTACTCTGGATTTCAAGAACAATGAAAGAGAAGAGGGACTATACTTCTTTGATGGAAGAACATTTGTGCCTCCTAGCAAATCCCAGAGCTCAGAGGAGCCCTGCTAGAAGGTCTAGCTCTGAACCACAGCCTAGATCCATGGGTGGAATTGCCTTAGTTCTTACTGGGATTTCCTGAATATATCAGATTTACTGTGCTTTGGTATTAGGCTTCTCTCGGAAGCTTTGTTGAAGCACGATAAATTTTTCTTAACAGCTTTCCCAGTTCCCACAAGCTCCAAACAGGTGGCCAAGTATGTTTCTCCTGGATGAGGCAGAAGACAGACATATATGGTAGAGTTGGCCTTGGTCTCTAACTTTTTTTTTTTGTAGTTTAGAAGTGCCCAGTCTTGCCTGTCGGCATAGCAAAATGTTGAAGTTTTTTTTCTCTCACAAAATTCCACTCCAGTGGAGATGAAATGGGCTTAAATGGAATCTATTGCAGCAGCAGCGCAGGACATGAGGTGCTGGTGCCTTCCTGAAGCACTGACGTGGATGGGCAGGGTGAGAAAAGAGGCGAGATCAGCAATTTTGATCTGAAATTTGCTACACTTTGTGTCTGGGGAGGGGATGTGGAATACGGAATGGCCTTTGCTGTGTAGATAAATCAGGCAGTCTGCGATGCAAGCATTTAGTCAATGTACCCTGCAGCACTTCTTGCTTGCCAGTTATGGCTGCCATAGCAGAGACAGACAGGACCTGAATGAGCAACAGAGAGTATAGCAACCGTAGGAGGAGTGGGGTGTGTATGCATGTGTTTATATAAATGTGCGAGTATAATTATTTATATTATCTTGTGCAATTCTCTAGGTAAGAAGGGAGCAGTGGGCAGGGAAGGAGCAGTTGAAATGTTTAATAAAGGGACAATTGCTAAAGGGGAAAATTAGAGATGCATCACTTTTACTGGGAAATTTTTCTTCAAAGTATGTAGGACTGCTGGGACCAAACTTGTGAATAGAAAGACTGGAAAGTATCCTAATACTTCATTAAGATTGTAGGCATTAGGGGTTCACACCAACTCAAAGCTGCCTTGGTTTCATCTAAGCTTGTGTCCTGACAAGTAAAATCAGGCTCTTCCATTTATAAAGAACTTGTGTCTTGTTCTAGAAGACTGTCGTAGCATGTAAGCCCATGAAATATAATATTTATGCAAATCTGAAGCCAGTCCCAAGCCTGGGTGACTCCTCATAGAATATAAATGACGTTTCTTTGTGATGCTCCCAAAGTTATCGTTGCGTAGATGGCTCCTCACGGATGGGCATGTCAGCAAAGCACAGATGCAATAGATGACAATGACGGTTGGCACTCACTGTCGCCTTTCCTCCACGCCTAGCAGGATTATGCTGTTTCCTCATCTCTCATCCTTCACTGCACTGCTTCTGCCTTGCAAGCTTCAGTCTTTTTTAGGAAGAACACTGTCTTCTCTTGGTTGTAGTTTTTATTTACTACTATTAACATGACCTTTTCCTTTTTTGATTACATCTGTGTATGGGGCCTGTCCTGTAGGAAGAGACAAGCTAATCCTCAGACAGAAAGGGACCTGGCTAACTTTATTTCCTATACCCTAGGGACGCTGCTGTGAGGTAACAGGCAGGAAACCTCAGTCTCTTTGGCAGGCTCTGGCAGGCAAGGACCTGCAGTGTAACGTAGAAACGGTGACTGCACTTTCAGGAAGCAGACTTCCACGGCTTAGCTAGCAGGTCTGGAATTGAGGATTATGAACCTCAGACCATCAGCAACAATGTCAGGGTTTCCTTTACGTCCTCTATATGAACCCCAGTTCTGTTCCTTCTCTATAATATTTCTGTAGATCTTGTGCACGCCAACTAGATCTGTGACTGATGGTTGTACAAAGACACTGCAGCCTTGTTAGGCAGGATTAATAGGTAGGAAGGAAAATGGAAAAGGGGGAACATGACTAAAGGCCACTGGGCTGGCCCACCTTTGCTGGACAAGCCACTCCCAGCAGAAATGCTGACAGCCTAATGATTATTTATAATGATCTTTAAGGTCCCTTCCAACCCAAACTGTTCTATGATTCTGTGATTTTCAGCATGTCATTCATTTATTTAAGGGCAGTTCAACAAAACCAACGTTAAAAAAAAATTAAAAGGTCATGGGGGTGGATTTTTAAGGCTTTTATCTCTGCTCTTTGGACCTAAAAATATCTTAGGGTTAAGCCAGCATTGTTAGTGGTTTGGAGATGCCAAGAATCCTCTTTATTTGCAGTGGAGAAAGAGCAGCTGATGGGTTTGCTGACATGAACTCTGACCTCTCCCGAGCTGTAATCCCCAAAGTGTCCTCTAATGATGCCCCCTTCCACCTACGCCCATCCACCACTGCTAATGGGGGAGCTGGTGTCCTCCTGAAGGCAAGTCGCTTGTGGAAATGTCTGTTTCCAGGAGTTGGTAAACCCTGAGGCACGGCCCAGGCAGCGCAACAGGATTACAGGGTGATACTAGACTTCAAACCTCACAGCACTGACTCATGCCGAGAGCGCGACAGGGGAAAAGTAAAAATGCCAGGTCATGTGCTGCTCATCTGCAATGCAAATAAATTGGTGAATTCTTTTATAGCCACCCATATAGAAAGCAATCAAAGCTTTTCTGCTGGGAATGACAAGGAACTGGTGGCAGGTCCTGAAATCTGCAGCCAGGTGACACAGGCAGAGATGTTGGGATTCGTTAGAAACTGCAGCAGCTCTCGGCCCTGGGGCTGTGGAGCTGAGAGAAGAGCTAACGAGCAAGTCAGAGCTTTAATAAGTCAGCAGTGAAGTAGGGGGTTAAAAAAGGGTGGAGGGGAATCGGAGGTGATCTCCCCAAGGTTCTTGCCTGAGACCCAGCAGATCTCGGTGCCCAGGTGTGACTCTGAGCTCTTTCTCTCTCTCATCCCCTCTAGGGACCAAAAAAGGAGACAACAGTGAGGAGAAGGCAAGATGGTCCCAAGAGGCTCTGCTGTCGGCATCTGTCGTTTTCCTTGGAACAGGAATCTGAGGCTTCTCCGTGCTGAGTGCTTGTGTGTCCCATCCACTACCACACCCTGAAATCAAACTCGGCAGCTTAGGTGAACCAGGCACTGTACAAACATGTCAGACTTGCCTCCACCCCTTTTTCTTCTCCCGCTTTCTCCTGCCGTCTTTCTCGCTCAAGTTTATCGGCGTGTCAGCGGATCACTGTGGCAGAGCATTCCCACCTCACCTCTGGTTACGGAGCAATGAGGAGTCAGGGGTAAGCTCCCTCCCGCAGATTTGGGGATAGACATTGACTTGCTTGCTTGCTTTAAAGCAGTAACAGCACCATCCTAATGGCCGCTGTTTTGTGCTATTTGTTTCCTCTGTTTACAGAGGACTGGGTTTGTCAGTTTAAACTAACATCTTCACTCCCCAGTGGCTGTGCTGCTACGGCTTAACCCCTTCCCTTCGGAGCTAAGCCTCGCCACTGGCAAGAATTAGTGTAAAGATCACACAGGTGTTGGCAGCGCCAGCCTAGGGCAAAGTGAGAGGGGAATGGTTCAGGGGGTCATACAATTTTTTCTCTCAAGGGATGGTTCTGGAAGGGAAGAAAAACCAGGAGCTGGATTCCTTTGGGAAGGAGTTTACTTCATCTTTACTCCTATAGCCCAGCAACACCATCCTCCAATCGGCTTTGCTGCATGACAGTGGGAGAGTTTCCCTCCAGACCCTTCTTTCTCCTCTCACTTGGAATTGTCCTCTACTGGCATTGTTGCAGCAGGACTACCAGTAAGATCTTGTGGTTTTTGCTTTCCAGTGTCTTTTAGGTGGGCCTGCATATGGGTCTGCAGTGCCTGGGGTCTAGTGATTTAGCATATTGACACTCAAGGTGATGGGGAATGCGGAGAGGAAAATGCATTGCTGAATCTTGCAGGGTGATGCTCTTAAAACTTTGGGGTGAAGAAGGGGTTAAAATTACTCTGGATGATGCTTGGGAAAGCAGACAGCATGTCAGGAACATGCATGCTTTTTGCCTTTATGTGAGACATGGCAATATTTCCTCTTAAGTCTCTTGTATCTGCAAGGACCCTCACCATATCTTATGAAGAGGACTAATTGACTCCCCGGTTAAAGCCTCTCACGTCTGTATTCCTGCCCTCCTGGCTGCTGTGCTAGCCAAGATCCTTTCAGCACACCTACTGAAACTATGTTGTAGTTGTAGTACTCGTGTGTGTACGGGTGCGTGAGTGTATTTTGGCTATTTGAAAGCTGGCTAATCTCCTCCTATTTAAGTTGCACTCTACAGTTCTATTGGGCATTTGTACTTAATTATTTTTGTCAGGTGGTAACTGACACACACAGCCAGGTATTTACAGCTACAGAAAACAGACCTGTCCATTAATGTTTGCTGATGTGATTGCTTTCTTCTTTGCCAGGACACTAATGCTTTAATGTATTTGGGGACAGAGTACTGAAAAAACAGAAGAGAAGTTTGTGGCTGGTGAGTGCAAGTTCTCAGGTGGGGCTGGGGGATGTACATAGAGTAAGAGATATTTGCTGAATTTTCCTCTGCTTTTCTGAGTTTTGTGCTTGTGTAAAACCTGAGTTGGCCCTATGCAACTGCTGGGGAAAGGAGTGCTGCTGCATGGCTCTTCCCTGTCCTGCTGAAAAGTCTCATTCTTGATGGTGTGATGAAGCTATATATTTATTTTAATATTCTATGCTGCCTTGGTATGTACATCCTGTGCACTACGTGTGAGCAATGATTTATGTGTTTAGTAGCAAAGCTGATCAAATAGTGGAAAGAGCTCTCAGCAAATAGTAACTGTGCTTCCACATGGAAAGTCTGCTCTCTGTACAGGGGTTGTTTGTGTCTAGGTGGGTGTGAGTGAGTACGTATGTACCTAGAAAGAATATCCTGGATTTTGCTGCCAAGGCTTGCAAAAGTTAGAAACCTAACTCATGCTTGGTCAGCAAATGGTCTGATTCCCAAGGAGAAGCACTTTAAAAGTTTGGATGTCCTGCCTCTGATCAGAAAAAGCGTTTTTTAACCTAATTCTGTAATATGCTTAGGGAAATTCACAAGCAGAGAAAAGAGCTAAATATTTTGTGCAAATTGCTTAAAACAGTTGGACTAGCCTACACCAACTGTAAGTGAAAACTCAGCCAGGTTCTGAGTTCTGCACTGCACATCATGTTTTCTCGAGGGCACCGACAGAAGTCCCATGCTGAAGTTTCATCACATTGAGCTGTGCATCAGTTCTGTATAGGTACAGGGCATCAGCTCTGAAGTCAGCAAGAGCAGCAGAAGGCTGACCAGTATGCTGTGCTGCACAGCAGTGACTGCTGGAGAGAGCATAGCAAACTTTCAGGGACGTTCTGGACTAGGGGACCAATTTTCTTGCCTGCTGTACTAACCCTGCTCCTGCAGCAGTCTCACTGGCTTCTAAGTTATCACTGTATGGATGCAGTGCAATGGAGTACAGAATCAGGACTTGGCTGACACAGACCTTGTTTTTAAAGAATTTCTCAGCATGGTTTCTAAAGTTGCAGGAGGCTTACCATGTGTCTTGAGGACTAATTCACTGAGATTTGGTCATTGGTGGTGCTACTGTTGTTTTGAGGCTGATCTTCCATTTGTCTGGCATAAGAGAGCAGTGTGAATGTAGGGTGATGATAGACTAAAAGTTCAAATCTATTTCCCCCCCAAAAAACCTCAGGAAATTACGTTTACTCTAGGGCTAAGCCATTTTAACTCGTAGTGTTAGTGATTAGGTTATTTTGTAATAAATTGATGAACAGAGTGTAGCTGTAGACAATAACAGTTATTTATCTTCAATTGTGTTACGAGCGTACCTCAGGTTTTAATGTATGGAGTGCTATGTGAACATTCATACTCATGGCATGTGTTTTTCCTTTCCAAACGCAGCAGAATAACTGATATTCCCTAGGAGAAGACTTGTCTGTTATGATTTAAATTTCTGTATTGGTGTTGGCAGTGGTGAGTAGGAAGGCACTGAGAGTCAGCCAGGTTGTGGGATTTAAGTTAGTCTGTCTCCTCCGTGTTTTGGGGTACACTGCCTGGCCTGCAGTTTTCCCATCAGTTATCCTGTGGGGATAACACAACTAAACTGCCTTGCAGGCTGTTGACAGCAGTTAAATATATATGTATCTCACTTTGGGAGAACATGATGGTCATAAATAGGGACTAAGATTGTTTAGTGTTGTTTGGAAGAAAGTTTAACTCTTGCCTCTCTCTACTTGGGTGGTCAGGGGAATCAGTGCAGTGTCTCTGCCAGCCCTTTGCCATGCTGCTCGAGTGAGGATTGTGACCCAGGACGTGTGTGATGGCCGGTGCCTCTGCTGGGACAGGTCTGCTCGCCAGCAATGGGCCGCACTTGCTGAGCGTGCGACTCGCTGGGCTCCTGCCTGGGGCTTCCCTACAGTGAAGTCTGTACCGTGCGCACCCGGGCTTACAGCTCCCCTCTTGTAACCCAGCGTGCCAGAGGCAGCCGGATCTGTGATCCGTGACGTGGCGTGGAGGAGCACAGGGAGGTTACAGCACTCGGACAGAGCCGCGGGACGTGGCACCCTGTGTTTCAAAGTGCTTTGTTTGAAGCCGTGTGTTCCCCAGATGTAGCCGAGTGCCTTGGCTCCCTCGTGCGCCATGTGACCCGGCATGCCAGATGTGGCCCCTTGCACTTGTCCCAACATAACCTCCTATCTGATGTGTAAGATACCGCTATTCATGTGAATTTTTGGAGGCAGAACCTTGAAGGTTCTTGTTCTAATCTCAGTAGTATTTTTTATGCTCATTTTGAATGGATCTGTGACACAAGATGGTGGAGAGTAAAGCCCCATATCCTTCAAGCCCTGGCTTGAAGCTCTTTGGTATTTGGGCTTAACAGCAAAATACAGCCACTTGTTTTTAACCCTGTTGCATCTTTTGTGGCAAAATAATGACAGTAAACCCATTTGAACCAATGCAATTACTTTTTGGGCATGGAACAGTGAAGTGTGCATGTGCAAGGGTGTCAGAGATGTAGTGCTGTATAGTTTTGTATATCCAGAGCAGGACGCAGCCACATCAAGGGTTTAAAAGGTGGGGAAAAAGGGTCATAGTTGTTACAGTGGCTTCTGTCTCAGCCTTATGACTGCAGCACACATCTTGCTGGCTTTGGGTGAAGAGGATGCAATGAGTTGCAGCTTTGTCTTGGTGCTGCAGTCGTATTTTCTAGCTGTAACCCTCTCAAAACCAAATACAGATGGGAAAAGGCTAATCTTATAATGAAGGCATTGGACTGCAGTTGAGGTTTGGGTGTGATTTCTGTCTGTGCAGCTGGTTTCTGTCATGGTGTCTAGACCTACTTGTTGGTGTCAAGATCAAACATGTGGTCAGAGCATGTCTTGGCTCCCACTGGTGCTGTGCACCCATGCTTTCTCTTCATGGAAGCCAGGGTGTGTTGGGCCTGGATATGGCCTTGATATGAAGTTAAAAAGCAGCCAGGAGACATACCTGGAAACTCTTTTATGTTTGCTAATCTAGACATAGCTGGGAAGAAACTGAGCTAGTAATTTTTTTCTGTCTCATCTGCAAATGAGGATAATAATTCCTTTTCCTTACCTTTTGTCTGTTTAGACTCTCTAGGGTGGGGCCTGACTTCAGAGAGTGGCACAATGGACAGTGACTCTAGCTGGGATTTCTAGGGGACTGTAAATAATGGAAACATTTATTATTTGTCAAGGAAAAAAAGCCAATTAACATTTGGGACATGCCTATACTGGTTTCAGAAAGTTCAAGAGGTCTTTTCTTTGCAAGTACTTTTATATGTCCCAGAATGAATTCGGTCTGGTATAGCTAAAACACACCTAAAAGTGTGTCACTGAGCAGCGTCCAAAACAAGCTTAGTATGTAGGCGTTCACTGTGTTTCAGGTTTTAGTCCTAATTTATGAGCAAGGAAAAGGGACCAGGGGAGAAAGAGGCAGCACCATAGCTGCATTTAGACCCGGTTCGGTGGAGGCACAACAAAAAAAATGTCAAGCAGTTGTGGTCTTTTTCTCATTTGTCAAAAATAAACCCACCAATATAACAAATATGTCTCTCCCTAAGCTTATTTTTCATGTAATATTTTCATGTACGCTCATGTATGTGCTTGGGCAGGATTTAGAGCAATCCATCAGTTTGCTCTGACACACAGTTTTGCCATTGGGAGCTGGTGGGGGACAGAAGTGGAAGGAAAGGACTTGAAATAGGGGAAACAATAACACAGCAAACAAATATCCACTCTTTATTTAGGAGGGGAAAAAAAAGTACCTAAACCAGTATTTCTAAAACTAGAAATTCAGACAAATGTGGAAGGTGTCATCGTGACAAGGCCCTGTGCTCTGAGATCCCATTTCAGATTTCTGACCGTTTTGCTTTTCTTGCCCCCTTTCACTCACCTTTTGTTGTCATTTCTTGCTGTGTGAAGTCACATTTAGGTTTGTAAGCTCCTCAGGGAAGAAACCTGTCATTTTTCTTTGTCTGCAAACAGCTATGAACGTTTATGGCTCGTTATAAATAACAATCATGTCAGAAACCTTAGGAGGGTAATCATTAGGATTTTAGAAGGTATGGAATGCAGTGAAATACCATGTGTGCATATTCACACATACATAGGCATGAACACATGCATATATGCATACAACATGCATTGAGAATGGCCTATTTAACTTGCGCTGCATTTGCAATGTATTACACGATAGTCACCTGCGTAGCAGAATATGGAAATATGTTTTCCTTTTAATTGGCGAGATCTCTGGGATCTTCTTCATTTTCCTACTCCAAGCTCAGTCTGCATATATTGTAGTTCCTCAGGTCCTGTAGGAAGAGCTCTCCTCCTCCCTTTCCCCCCTCCTCTTGTAGCTGGCCAGAGTAGTTTGGCATATCAGCTGAGGGAATACTTAGAAATCATGGGAATCGCGTTCTTCAGCCCTGGGACCAAGCATTATCTCTTGTCCGGGGCGGGAGGAATGTAGCAAGCTGCGTCCAGCTCTGTGATAGCAGTGCAATAGGCACTGATGAGTGAGTTCAGTCCCTGCAGCAAGGAGGGGGAGGGAAAGCTTATTTTTAACTGGAAACTATACAAGTGAGACTGAAGTAGCTCTCTGCTGTCTTCTCATAATCAAGTGTGTGTGTGAGCGAATGAGCGTATGAACATAGTTAAGTACAGTGTGTATATACTAACGGAGTATGTAATTGTGTGTGTGTAGGGTGGAGGCAAGTCAGATGAAATGACAGTGCATGCTAGCTGCTTTGTCTGAGTGTTTGAACTCATGTGTTGTAATGAGCAATTCCTGATAACATTTATCTACTTCTTTTTTTCAGTGGGGTTGGTGCTTTTCTGTGTCCTGCTCCTCGGGTTGCCTATCGTCCAGACATTCCTCCTTCCCTTCCTAACTCATTCCCCTTTCTCTCTTCCATCCTTAATCCTCCCACCCCTTCCTCTCATCTGAGCCTGACCCTTCTCTCTTCTTGCCCCTCCTTCCCAGCCGATCCCTCCCCCTGCTCTGGATCTGCTGGCTGTGGGATTTTTTCTCATGCTCACTGGCAGATGTGACAGCTTTTGGAACTGTATCATCTAGGAACAGCTATATCTGGAGTTGACAAATCTAACGTGGTTTCCCGGGCAGCAGGAATGGATCGCTGAGAGAATTTCAATCTCCGACTGCTTTTGTCTTGTGGTAGTGACTTTTATTATTTATGTTTGTGACATTTCTTACAGTACAGTTGTCAGCAGTGAATGAAAGACTAAAGTCTAGCAGATTATTATAAAATCAGTGTCACAGTATTTGTATTACTATATTAAAGGGATGCTGTCTATGTTTAAATACAGGTTTGGCTTGATTTACAAAATCTTAAATGCATAAACTGTTCTTATGAATTTCTTACTGAATTAGAAAAGGCCTGTTTTTATGTATTTTATTTAAACGTTCTTTAGCTGGGTATTGGAAATACAAGTAAATAGCTCGTGCATGAAAACCACAAAGTGAAAGGAGACTGGTTAAATACAGACCTCAATGAAAAGCAAAACCTACATAGATTATTAAAATCCATTGGATTTCAAATAACTATTTTTAGTGTATGAATTCCATTTGATCTTAATGAAATGTACCTTTAAACCACCTGTCTGATACGGCAATGTCTTTATAATCAAAGATTGATGCTGACCATATAAAGCAAATGTCATTGAGTACCCAGGGTATGTTGTATTTGGAGTTGATTACATTTTGTTTTTTTTAAGATGTCTATTATAAGCCAATAAGGTAGGTGCAGGCCATGTCAGCTAGTCATCCTAAAATTGAACATGAACTTAGTAGGTGCTTCTTTCTGGGTGTAGGAAGCATGCTTTGGTATGTAGGATCTAAGTGTAGGCCAGGTAGTGATTGACAGGTATAGTGATTTAATGTAAATATACAAATGTAATGTTTGTGTTTATGCAAACTGATAAGCTGGCATAGAGACAGTGTTTTTTTGGGGGGCCAAAATATCACCTAGGCTTTAAAAATTTACATTTTGAAGTAGTTTGGCTAGAATCATTCTCCTTACAGGGAAATGATTGAAATGTTCAGAAAACAATTGATACAAGTGCTAATGGTTGTGGCATTCATAACACCACATTTTACAGGACCCCTTACAGTAACTTGAAAAGATACTGTATGCTATGCCCTGAATATCTTCTCCTTATGAAGATGAGATGAGGAAGGAAGCTGTAAGAGTAGGAGCGGAAGGAGGAAGGATACTGGTTAAAATAGTAACATCCCTCTGTCTGGAAATGCCCCTGTTCTGGTCGATCAAGTAGCTGTCATGACTGACATGTAGTCAACGATTCAGAACTGAAGCATTTGATAGAATACTATAGATTTACTTCCTGCTTTCCTTGGAGGCTGTGACAGCTCCTCAGTAGCACCAGCTGTTGGTTTGAATAGTACTAACACCACAAGCTATTAGAATATCTTTCCTTTCCAGGATTGTCTGTGCTGCTTTGTTTTTCCTTAAAGAATTGCCCTATGACTTTAGTCTTGATTATTAGTTAATATGCAGCACCTAAGGGGCCTTAGAGATGAATCACTGTGTTTGACTAGTTGCTATACAGACCTGGAGCACAGATGCTCTTCCCATAAGCTCTCCATAGAGATGTATTTGGGTTTTCATTGGAACATATTCTAAGCAAAGATTATTCTGGCTGCGAAACATCTTCAAGACAGAGCAGTTGCTTCCAGCCTCTTTTGTGTTTCTTCAGATGCCTAACCTTTAGCTTTCTTTTTCAACTGCAAGGTATCTTTAGTAGGCTTCTGGACACAGTAATGCAATGGACATTATGAGTGTGTGAAGTCTGTATTTCACCAACGATGGATTGCATGATTGGGGGTTTAGATGGTGTAAGGGTCATTCTGCGACATACAAACACTTCCCGTCCCAGTGACTACAGGATCATGGTAACCAAATTTTAAGCCAGTGTGCATGCATTTTCAGGATCTCAGTCTAGCACTGGGAAGCAAAGTCGTCCTTCACCTGGTGGCTGCACTTTGCTCCCTAAGCAAGTTTTAAGTGGAAAACCTGGAAAATGTTTGACATGTATTTCACTGTGGGGAAAAAAGCATGAGGTGTGCTGATTTTTCAAGACCGGTGTCCTCTAGAAGTGTGTTCATGTCTGCACCACAGCATGTTATCTCTGTATGGGTTCTGTGTTTTTGACCCTTGTAAATATTTATTCAGCACAAATAGTTGCAAGCTGAGCTCCTGTACAGGGGAAGAGTCATCACTACAAAGTTGAAGATTGTGGCAAAAATTCTCTACCTGATGTCCAGGAAGGGGTAGCATTCATCACTTTAAGCAGTACTAACGAGAGGCAAATGTTAATATTAAAGCTGTCAGTGGAAAGAGAGGAGAGTATAAACTTTATTTTTTTTTTTTCCCCCCCCACTGGTGGATATTAATTGCTTTAAAGAAACCTGTACAGCTTTTTCCCAAGCTAGAGAGCTTTAGCACTGAACTACTTGAAATGTTTTGGCACTGGGTCTCTGTTTTGTCTCATGGCTCTCATTGAGCAGTTCATCCTGTGCATTGACAGAAAGCACCCTGGAAAGGAGATGATGAGCTCTGGGGCATGCCAATTCCATTGCACCCACAGAATAGTAACATGCCCATTAAACATGTTTCTCCAACAGCAAATAGGAAAATGTAACTTGGTGTACTTTAACTTTAAAGCCATCAATAGAATCATAGAACAATTCAGGGGAGAAGGGAGCCTCAGAGATCTGTAGTCCAATGCCCTGCTCAAAGCAGGAGCTGCTCTGAGGGTCAGACCAGGTTGCTCAGGGATTTGCCTTTAAGAGCAAACTTGCTCCTGAAGACCTGTGTGGATGGAGACTGCACAGCCTGTCTGGGCAACCTGCTCCAGTGCTGGACTCTCCTCATCACAAAAAAGTTTTTTCCTTCTATCCAGTCAGGACATCTCTTGTTTTGATTTATGCCCATTGTCTCTGATGCCCACCACTCTCCATTGTGGGAAACCTGGCTCTCCACAGAAAACCTCCCTACCTCTGAGCTGTTTCTTCATGGAAATAGTAACTTGCCCACACCCCATCTTCCCTGTCTACCTTTTGTGAAGAGGCTGTGTCCATCTATCACGGTTCTCCAGTTATTCAAGCTTTCCCACCTCTATGACTGTGTGCAGAGCTCTGGTTCTTTTTTTCCTTCATATCTTCCCAGCTTCAAAAAGGTCTAAAACTTTTGGCTTTCTATCTATCTACAACTCTCTTTTTCCTTTTTTTTTTTTTTTTTTTTTGTGCATGGCTATAAAGTCTAAATTTAGATTCATGTCTCTCGTGTTTGGGTATATTGAACTGTTAGCTGGTTTTAGCTTTTTAGAATTGTAATGGCTGTTCACACAAACTATCTCAGCCCCCAAGGGAAAGGAATTTTAGTTTTTAATTTTAGCTTCTTCAGCTACCTGCTGACAGAGTTTTTTTCCTACCACCTTCTCTCTTTCCCAAGCCCTCTAAGCTAGAAAAACTGAGATCCAAAATCAGTCCTTTGGCAACAACTCTGTTGTCTTTAAATGGGAATCAAATGTATATTATTTACTTGGAGTGGCCAGTGAGAAGACAACCTAAGCCCTGTTCATAACCACCCTCCATTCCAAACTTGTAGTGGAATCAACGCGGTCTAATTGGCTGGACTCCAAAGCCATTTAACCTAGGTACAAGCCTGTAAAATATAAATATGCATCTCTTCCATATTTATAAACTGTTTATATTGGGCAATATGAATTTGTAGAAAGAAAGGAAGCCCAAGTGGTAGGAGTTCAGCTGTAGATGTAACAGCTCTGAAATAGGAGCACTGTTTCACAGTGGGCAGAACATTTAAAAGGTCACTAGAAATCCTAGCTCAGCCACTGACCTGCAAGGTGGTCTTGAGCAAGTCATTGCTCTCCTGTTGCTTCTATTTCCTCACCTGCAAAAGCAGATGATCAACTCTGTTGTTAAAGTGCTTGTCACTGGAGAATGTTCTTAAGACAACGTAGTTAACTTAGGTAATTGATATGTGATATTACTGATGGGCCATATTGAACCTAGACATGCAAGAGTACTGATGGCATTGCCTTCTCTGATTCAGGCATCATGTTCCGCAAGAAGAAGAAGAAACGCCCAGAGATCTCGTCTCCACAGAACTTTGAGCACCGTGTCCACACTTCCTTTGATCCAAAGGAGGGCAAATTTGTGGGCCTGCCACCTCAATGGCAGAATATTCTAGACACACTGAGGCGCCCCAAGCCAGTGGTAGACCCTTCAAGGATCACAAGGATGCAACTCCAGCCTATGAAGGTAAGAGAGGAAGACTACTCCTTCGTGTCCCCTGGGCTTTCCTGTTCCTTGGGGAGGCCCAAGTTGAGGCAATGTTTCCATTGCCCCATATATATTGAAATGAGGCTAAGGGTGGGATCTAGAAGGAATTCTGTGGATAGCAGGGTCTCAGCTTTGATAACACTGTCTTTTTTTTGAGGCGATAGTAACTTCATCAGAAATAAGGACAGTAGTGTCCTTAACTGCAGTAGTGTCACTGTTCAAATAACCAGCTGGCTGCCTGTCACTATAACAAGGATCTGAGAAAGCTCCTGGGGTAGCTGACAGGGCCTGGGATGTGTTCAGCTGCTGTACAGGGAAGCGAAGAGGAGAATTCATGGAGACCTGTTTTAGCATGCTTGTCATTCTCGTGGGTGAGCAAATTTGGCTGGTAATTAAGTTGACAGGGAAACCTGAGTGGGAGAGTGCAGGGTAGCACTAGCTTGCTGTTTGGGGATGGCTAAGTGAATGAGGCAACAGGGAGCAAGACTAAACTAGGGTTTAGGCTAAAAGAGTTCATAAAATGGCATTTTAATATAGGAAGTGGGACAGAGTAAACAGGAGAATGTCCTTAAAGCAAGTCCTTCAGTAGGAAGAAACAAGTTACTGATCCTTGTAGATGGGTAAATTTAGATGTCTGTCTTGCTTGGGTGGCTGTTGGTAATGGCATCTGGAGACTGTGTGCTCATAAGTGACTGCAGGGACCTGCTGTGTGAAGAGAGGCAGAGCCATGGTGACCTCTTGGAAAAGGAAATGAAAGATGGTGACAGAATTACTGTGTCTGAAGTCTTGCTAGCTTGTGGGAAGTTTTTTTTCCCAGGTAAAAAAAAACCGTACAGGGGCCTAAAAACTGAAAGGTACATTGTAAATTAAAGGTGTTATTACCTGGATTGTAGGAGGGACATAAAAGAAAATAGTTATCTCTCTGATTAATATATTTAGCTTTTTGTGTACAGATGCTTAAAACATGGGGTCAAAATGGGACTACATTTTAATATAATGCAAAATCAAACATGCAATTTAAATGGTACATCAGGATCTTTGAGCAGAATGCTGATTTAGAAAGGAAAAACTTGCTCAGGAAGAACAGGTAAAAGAAAAAGGGAGGAGGTATTGCTTTCTGCTTTATGGTGTCCTGAATCTGCTTTGAGGTTCAAAATGTAGTAGCAGATAGGACCACAATCCAGAGAATAGATAAAATGTGTAATAAGAGACCAACTTGGTTAGATCAGGAGCTCTCTAATGAGCTTAAACTGCAGGAGGATTGCTCAGAAGGGTGGAAACTAGGTCAAGTTCTAAAGGGCAAATAGAAAAGAAATTTATGTAGGAACAAAACTGGAAGGCCAAGGCACAAAAAGAGATGTTATTCTCAAAGAACGTAAAGGGCACTAAGGAGACCTCATAAGTACACTGAGGAGGAGAAGGAGGATGAAGGAAAGAATTTGTTCACTGCTCATTTTGGAAGAAAATTAATAACAGATGACACTGAGAATTCTTAAATGTTTAATGATTTTTCCTCAGTCTTTATTGAGAAGGTTAACTGTGATCAGCAGGCTAACACAATTAGCATGAGCAGGAAGGGATAAGAACGCAGGCTAGAATAAGAAAAGAACATGAACAAGAATGAGACTTCTTATCTAAGTTACATATTTTCGAGTTAGCTGGGCTTAATGAAATTCAAGGAATTGCAGATCAGTCAGAATAATTTCAATTCCCAGAAAGAGACTGGAACAAATAAGTAAGTAATCCATTTGCAACCACTTCCTAGGAGATAGCAGGGTAATTGCTAGCAGCCAGCATGGATTTATCAAGAACAAATCATGTCAAGAAACCCAATTTCCATCAATCACAGGGTATCAGGCTTTGGGTCAGGGAGAAATGATAGTGCTCTCCTATATCTTGACTTCAGTTATATTCTTTACACTCTGCCTATGGCATTCTCAGAGCAAACTGAGCAAGTTTTTTCAAGTATTGGGAAAAGTATACTCAAAAGAAAAGTTGGAGGCATCACTGTCAAGACAAGTGCGTGAAGAGATTTACTGGAGTTTGTCTCGAGTCTTAATACTGGTCGGTACTTTCATATATGATTTATTAAACCTGTAGATGGTAAAAACTGAAAGGAGGTAGAAATCTTTGAGAACAAGGTCAGAATAGCCAACAGTCTTTAAAAACTAGAGAAGAATTTTAAACTAATGCTGAGGTTTTTTCAAGTGCAAATACTCTCCTAGACTGCATTGAATAGTTGATTATTTCTGGTAAGCTTCATTTCAATAAATTCCTGTTCAATGATTTCAATGTTACCAATATATAGTAAGTTGTTAGTTGTTTGGTTTGGTGTTGTGTTTTTTTTTGTTTGTTTGTTTTGTTTTGTTGTTGTTGTTGTTTTTTTAAGTGCTAATTTGCACTATTAGGCCAAGCCCTTATACATAGAGTCCTGGATTCAACTATCATAGTTTTTCCCTTATTTTTTGACAGATACTGTCTGTAGCTTGTAAAGGGTTACTTTTCTTTTTAAAATTATAATTTCTGAATTTTGGTCAATAAGACATGCTCTTTGTAAGAGCACTCTGTATAGATTTGGCTCAAATTTGGGTATTTCTTCATTAATCTGATGCAGTCTTTAAACACAGCTGCAAAATACAGCTAACCCCCATTTTGTCTGTCCACTGGGGGATAGGGCTGACTTAATGGACTTAGAAGTGCAACAGGAGTGACTTGAGTCTAATTTTGGGAAGTTTTTAACTAGGGGGTGACACTGGAATGGATTTTCTAGCGAGGCCATAGCATCTGTTCTTGGAGACTTCTTACTTTGAGAATATGCTAGATATAATTCTTTCTGGGATGACTTTTGTCCCTCTACTTTGGACTAGCTGAACTCTTGAGATTTACTCCAACTCTATTTTGAGTTATTCTTTTTCCCAGTGTGTAGAAATATTGAACCATCAGTGAGCACTGGAAGAGGGACTCTTTCTTTTCCATCTGCCTCTGCAAGCATGAGCAAGGGTGTGGAGGCATCCTGCTGAGTGCTCTGGGGCTTGGGGGTGCACATATCACATCCGTCCCTGCTCAGCCTTGTTTATGAACTAGTGCTCATAATTGAGTGCATAACTGAGGGAAACTGATACGTCTGGCATATCTAATGGACAAATTAGAATGGACAGCAGACTCTGCCCACCCCACTGACAACTTTCAGACACTGGGTTTTTAACCATTTACTTTTGGTATTTTTGCCCTATTGAATTTGATCCAAAAGTGATGGAAACCGCTTGAGGAGTGAGTGTCCTCAGCATGTTGCTTACTTGACAGCAGCTGGGGCCATGGAGGAAGGTGCAGTATGTGGTGAGGGAGGTATATTGCTGCAGTAGGACTGAAAAGCAGAATTTCCTGCAGCATGTGATGTTGTGTATGCAATGGTATAAGTCGGATTGTCCTTTCTTCACCATGCTTGACAATATCTTCTATTCTGCCTTTCATTCTCAGACCCTGAGCAAACCAGGTGCTCATTTTGTGCACTGTGATGGCATTCTGTTGAAATTACTGGAGCTGCTGTTTTGCACAAGCTAGTTATTAGTCTTGGTGTAATTAATTCAGCATATTTGGAAGATCCCTGGAGTTCAGTTAGCAAACAGGAGATTGCCATCACTTCAGGGAAGGACTTTCCTCAGGCAGAGATTCATGAAAGTGTAGGAGTAATCCTATGCTGTGAATTTCTGTGAAGAAATGAAACGTTTTGATTCCCAGAACTAAAAAAGCTTCTGTAAGCTTTTCAGTTCCAGAATAAACAAGGTAGAGCACTACGTGATATACCGACAGCTTCAAGTGTCCTACTTGTATAATGCTGTTGCTTGTTTGGATGGAAGCCTTGTTCTTCATCGTTTGCTTACAAGGCAGTTGTGAGCTGTTGTGACCCTTTGTTCATCATTTTTAATTATAATAGCTTGGCAGAACAGAGGAAGGATGCAGTGTTGGAACAGTGTGGTCTTCACTGGTCAGGATTAAGATGCATTAGCAAAAAGCAGACTAAAGCTGATTACAACACTCTTGAGAGTGCTACAGGGGAGAGATGAACCTTGTATTGGAAAGGCAAGGTGATTTTTGCAGATAGAGCTCATGGCATGCTGTAACTTCTCCTGAGAACTAATATTCTCTGGAGCTTGTTGAGCCAAAGTTAGTGATGTAGTGTAGTACGATTTCAGCACAAGAGAGTCATGAGTGCTGAAAACATCCCAGTTTTGCTCTAATGCTGTCTTGTAGAATGTGAGCACAGCAGCAGAATTCCCTGTTCTGACTGAGAGCACTGCTGCCTCTGACAGAAGGATGTAGCCTAATGATTCCCTTTGTCCTTTACTGAGGGGATAAAACAACAATGGGAAAAGACAGAAAAAAAAGATCTTCTTTCCCTAAATTCCTTGAGTCTTCTTTGGCTAGACAAACAGTATCCGATGTCTGCCAAGATAAACTGAACTTCCATTTTCACAAGTCTAAGTGTTTTCCCCCCCCCTCCCTATGTTTCACAGACGGTGGTGAGGGGCAGCACTGTGGAAGTGGAAGGCTATATCTCCGGGATACTCAACGACATCCAGAAGCTTTCTGCCATCAGTTCGAACACTCTGAGGGGAAGGAGCCCCACCAGCCGGAGGAGAGCGCAGTCCCTTGGGCTCCTGGGGAGGACAGACCCCCAGACATGTATCTGCAGAGCCCTGAAGCAGACTGGGCAGACAAATACGGAAACTACCTCAATTGCAATGGTGGGAGCAAGGTGACCCGGAGGCAGACTATGTGGCCAGATTACAAACCCCGATTGGAAGGCCAGGCTCATCCCAATGGTATGGTAATGAAAGCACAGTCCCTCGGGCCTTCAGAGTTCCAGGGCGCTGACGGCAGCTGCCTCCAGCGTGCCTCTGCTTTGCAGCACATGCCAACTCTACCGGGTGAGAGCGAGAAGACTGGAAAAAAGAGCTTGGAAGAGTGCTGGCCTCAGCCTTGTCTCGTACGCCAAGCAAACTCCAGGCCCTCTGGGGAGGGCAGCCCTAGCTCCAAGTCAAGGGAGAACAGCTTGAAGAGGAGGCTGTTACGCAGTGTGTTCCCCTCATCCGGCGGCTCAAACAAGTCAGGCCCTTCCCTGCAGATAAAGGTATAAGTTATTCCGTATTTTTGAGCGCAATGTTGACTTTACCGTTCCAGAGGTTACTTACACAGCTGAACAAATTTAATTTGTTCAAACATCATGCAGCCATCTGTTATTGTTATGATTAATGCTGGAATCAAAATAGTCCTGGCCAAGGGAAACATGCAGTCCACCTAAGCTTCACAAAATATACTGCTAGGCATAGCTCAAAATGGCAGCCCAGATCCACATGAGAAAGTCTTGTTAGCGGAGCTGTGCTTGCAGGAGTGTAGGCTGGGAAGGAGGTAGGGAACTTACTCATTTTTGCCCTTCTGTAGTAGTAAAGGCATAACTTAAGTGCCGTTATACTAGCATAAATGTGCTTTTGCCATTTGGGAAATTGCCATAATTTACATTAGTAATGTATTCTTTTGCCTGTGCGAAGTAGAACTACCTCAGGAGAGCTTGTTGGTTATAGCTGTATCTGCCAACCTGCCTACAACAGGAACATTTCCATCAGCACCCACAGTACTGTCAAACAGGAAATCTCACTGTTGGTTTTTGGTAAGGATGGGACAGCTCATAGCTACATCTCCCCCAGGAAAGCTATCCTGAATGAATGACTCACTTCTTATTAAACCTGGAGGAAAAACTCTGGTCCCTGTTACTGGATAGGAAACGCAGCCCTTCAGGCCACCGCTTCTAGCTCATCCCAGGCTAAGGCGGCACTCGCAGCCCTTGCGCAGCTGCCGGGTGGTTTTGGAGGCTGTGGTGGGCTGGTGCGAGGCCAGGATGATTTCTAGCAGGCGTGGAGTCGCTGAGCTGGGAGGGAGACGACAGGAACCACCAGCCCGACAACATGGGCTGTGCTGGACTGTCGCAGGGTGGGGCTCTCTCCAACCCGTCTCCTAGGAATTTGCGGAAGGACCAGGCTCAAGACTTTGACACAGCCTCCTCCCTGCGGGTTCCCTTTCCCCGGGAGTGGGATTTGAACGGAATGCAGTTCTTGCATAGCACAAACTACACTTACTGGGCTGATCAATACTGGCCGGAGGCCTGTCCCTGGGCTCTCAGGAGGACTGACGGCTTCTTTCTTCTCTAGCAAGGGTGGCCTTGCCGTGCCTCAGCACTTTCACAAGTAGGAGCAGAGGTTACCAATCAAATTGTGTGTGCACATAGATGTGCCTGGGTGTGATTGAACTTGAGCTGCTTGGGAGAGGAGAGGAGTAGGAAAGACCTTGAGGTTATCTGCTCCATTTCCCTGCTCTGGTGAGGGATCTGTGCCTTCGCGGGCAATTGTTTCTCTAAGCTGTTCTTAACAGGCTCCAATGATTAAAACCGTAGGCTCCCTCGCAGATGGAGATGATGATGGGTAATTGTGATGTGCAAGAAATGCATAATTGCAGATGAAATGGAAAGGGGATAGAATTGGCTGAAAATGGGGAGGTGGGTGCCTTGACAGGCTGCCTGTAGTCACCACAGGAAGGTCGAGTGCTCTCTTCTTTTGACCTAATATGGGGGAAGGAGTGGGAGAACCAGTGACATCTCAAAATGTCCAGGGACTGAAAATGTGTATGTAGGGGCTGTCAAATTACAGGAGCAGGAAATAATCCTTATGTGTGGTTAGGTGACATGTGTGAGCTTGCATGCATGTTGTGTGCCCTTTTGCGTGCTCTAGGTTATATAAACCTTTTTTTTTTTTTTTTTTTTTCTTCCCCCCCTACATCCTGAGACAAAACAAGAGTTGGGAAATAAATACTTCGTTGCCATGAGCATGTCTCTACAGGACTGCAGGGGTGGAGCTGGTAAATGAGGAGGAAGTAGCTTCTGACAGGCAGTTTGTGTTTGCGCTCTCCTGCACCCCGATGCCAGGAGCTCCTAAATCATACTTTCAGGGCTTGTGTGTGTGTGAAAATGAGCTGTATGTGTGTTAGGTTTATGCAGATTTTACTGTTGACAGAAATCCTTGATTAAAAACCAAAGTGCATAGAATTACATTCTATACAATTATTTTCTGTCTGAGACAGAAAATGAGTGCTCTTTTAAAAATTTTTCTATTGGCAGTTTTCTGTTCCCATAGTCATATTACTAATTTACTAATCTGTCTGAACTGTGAGAGAGAAAAAGCTTGTTGCTTTGAAGTTTTTATTTTGCCCTATAATATAAATGATTGGCTTGCTCTTTCTGAAGTTACTACTTTGTCAGATCCACTACCACTTTGCATATAACTAAGTATATAATGTATTTTATACCTAACCTGCTAGATGATGTTGAATTTTAATTAGTCAGCATTTCCAGGGTGAGTATTAGCACTTCAGGATTTTTATCCTTCTTGGGAGTAGTAGTGCTAGCATGGGAATGTGTATCCTGAAGCCACATTACCGCAGGCTGTGATCTTACTAGATCTCATAAACTAAACACAGGGTTGGGCCGGCTCGGTACATGAGTGGGAGGTCTCCGAAAGCCTCGAGTGCTTTGGGAAAGAGCACTGCTAATCCAAATTCATTGTAGGTGGGGTTTGAGGTGGCAGGTGGCTCTGTGAGGCTGAAGTCTCACGCTGGCCACCCACAGCTGTCCCAGTTCACGGTGCTTTTCCCAAAACAGAGCTAATTCTGTGTCTGATCGACAGGAGTGCTCTGCAGGTACCAGTGGAAAGTGCAGAGAAAGTTTTCAGTAGGCAGAGTGTAACTACCCAAAGGGAATTAGGCCAAGACATCAAAGTGATTTACAGCTTTGGCATGAATCCTCTTTCCTTTTATATATAGGAAGATCAGAGGCACAGAGGGATAAAGGATTTTCAAATTCTCTGCAACACAGGTTGCCCCTGAGTTTTGGTGGCAAGGTTGGAATGCGTTTTAGCAGCTTCCTGCTTTTTTTTTTTTTCCTGTGGGTTTTGGTGGTTTTTTTTATTGTTGTTGTTTTTGTTTTTTATTTGGTGGGGTGGGTTTTTTGTGCTTTTTTTTTTTTTTTTTTTTTTTTTTTAAAAAGCATGTGTTTTAAAAGATCTCTTCTAAACTGTCTCAGTTTGAAGGTCCTTAAAGTGTAGCACCCATCCTGTAACTGATTCTTGAAAATCTGCATCCATGTGGCTTCCCTTAGTTACACAGCACATGTTGGGCAGACCTGGAGAGAAGAACTTAGAGCTCTTGACTCCAGTCTGCTACAACATGTACTAGGCCAGAGTGGCATGACACGCAGCTGGTTCCCATCATCTCTTCTTGTTAATCTAACCATCAGTTTTTCTTTCTTCCACTTTCATACTTGTTCTTCTCAAAGCCCAGTGCTTTCTTCAGGCCCCAGCAATGGGGTTCACCACGCAGCCCTGCAGCCAAAGCCCAGTCTCTTCCACCAGATCAGCCTGCATCCGATTTCCCCAGGATGATCTCAGAAGCTGGGACACCCCAGAAATCACCAACAGTGGAGAAGGCAATTGCAGTGCCTCAAGGCAGGCCGTCACCAGCAGGGTCTCCCAGGAACCGGCAAACTCAGACCAGTTCTAGCAACCTTCACCTTCCCCAGGACTCTTCTGTGAAAGGGCAGCTGGCCAGCGAGGACCCGGTGGTTGTGACTCATGAGCAGTTCAAAGCTGCCCTTAGGATGGTTGTGGACCAGGGGGATCCGCGGACATTGCTGGAGAATTATGTAAAGATTGGTGAAGGATCCACAGGTATTGTCTGTATTGCTCGAGAGAAGCACTCGGGGCGGCAAGTGGCAGTGAAAATGATGGATCTGAGAAAGCAGCAGCGCCGGGAGCTCCTTTTCAATGAGGTGAGAATAGTGATGAGAGGTGCGGCTCTGCTGTCCACTGTAAAGCCATGGTAACACTCAGTGTGGTAAAAAGAAGGGAAGAGCAGGAGATCTCTTCCTTTTTTAATAGAATTATGCCAATACCAAAAAATAGTGACCCAGGGGATGGAGGCTACTGCATTGTATTCAGAGGGTTGTGCATGCTTGCTTTGTTGGATAAGATTAAGTGTTGTTAGTGCTTTTGTGGTGGTCGTCAGTTGTCCACTGTGTTTTTACAGGTGGTGATAATGAGGGACTATCAACATGTCAACGTAGTGGAGATGTACAAGAGCTATCTAGTGGGAGAGGAGCTCTGGGTGCTGATGGAGTTCCTGCAGGGCGGAGCCCTCACAGACATTGTCTCTCAGATCAGGTACGAAGCAAAATCCGAAACACCAACACTTGTGTTCCCACCTGACAGTCAAGAGCAGTAGAACAGAGATTCCCTCTGAGGTCTTGTGTTTGCAGTGCCTGAAATTACTACATTTTATAACTGTCATCCGCTTGAAATATGCGATAATACTTCTGATGTAGAAGGGACCTCATTTACGGTACTGATCTGTTTAGATACCCACCATTCATCTCCTTGATGACCTTCTGTGTAAAACATAGTACTTGTAAAAAGTATTGTTTACTATATCCATTGAATTCTGGCCAGGAAGTTCATTGAATAAGTATTAAAGAGCATGCAGAAGTAACTTTTGGTGTTGCAGCCTTAGTGAGGTTGAATCTGTGGCTACCTTCTCTGGAGAAGTGCAGCAGGGCCTTGAGATCTGGATTCCTTCCCAAATTTCATTGCCTAAGGATAGCAACTACTGGACACTCTGCTAAATTTGTTTTCTTATCCACACTGCTTCATTAATGCCCAAAGCATCCCTGTATGGCAAAGACATTGTTCTCAAATGGGCTCTAGAATCCCACTCACAGGTGTTCTGATGGTGCAGTTATGATGATCGTGTCTTACCCTTGACCCTGGGGGATCCTTCTGCCTCCGAGCAGTCCTGCGAGGCTGTAAACTGGTGCAGGGAACGCCAATGAAAAGACTGACCAAGAAAGTCTGTAGGATGGGCTTTCCTTTTCTGAATATTCAGAATCTTAATTGGTTCATAACTAGGTAGTATGGCTAACACTAATTGTATTTACTTTTTTTTAATCATAGTATGCCTTTAATTCACTTACATGCTTTGACAAGCCTTTACTGATCCTGTGGTGGATTTGGGGCATATATCTTCTCTGTTGGGTTGTCTGTTTTAGAAGTGCATATGTGATGTATTTGGGAGGCATTAAAAAAGCACACTGTCCTCTGTAGCCTCTACAACCCCACCTGTAAGGAGTGTCTTGGAGACACTTAGCTGGCCAGGCCCTCCAGCACTGAGTTCAGAGGCACAACATTTTGGAGGGCTGAGAACCAAGGTTTCACTGTGAGTTGTGTATTTGCTTCTGGACAGGAAAAAGAACATTTAATCCTGAACAGTGCTGAGTTACAGCATTTCAGAGCCAGTGAAACTCTTGTAGCTCTTAGCTGGTATTAGAACCAATGGAATTACAGATAAATAAAAAAAAATATTCTGAAGAGGTATATGAAGGGTCTGTGCAGTTTATATCCACTAGTGAGACTGAATTCCATTGTGGGACCTCAGCCTAGATTTCAGTTATTTTATGAAGCCTTCTGTTGAACCTTTTAATGGATTATTGTTTTTCCACATGATGGAAACAGGATCTGTTATAACCTTAACATTTATCAGAAGTAAGCTGCAAGCCTCTGTCAATTTTTCACAGAGAGGAAAATACCCTCATTCCACTCTTGGTGAAGTTGATAACTGATTTATATCTTCAGGAGTGAGGTAATCCTCTAGTAATCTGTTTTACACTATGCAGTCACTTGACTGAAACCAAATTCCTTATGTGACAAGCTGAAAGTACACCTCTTGTTCTAGAACCAGAGACCTCAGAAGTGGATCAGCTTTCCATACAGCTCATGCACTATTAAATTAAAAACACTGTTTCTAAACAGGTTAGGTTCTGTATCAGTGAAGTCCCACAGTTAGTCTTTATCCCTCTCCCTTTACAGGTTAAATCATAATGGTAAAAGTAGTCCCCTGCCATCCTTCAGATATATTTGCCCCCAGCACGGCACAGTGCAGCCACATGTAGTTGTCCTGGTCAGAGGATTAGTTTGATAGAGCAAAATATGGAATATCAAACAAGCAATTGAAGTATTAATTTCTCAGCTGATGGTGCAACCTCCTTCATGAATGAGTAGAAATTGCTCTTATCCTGGTGCGCTTTGCACAGTTCTGCCTTCTGCGGGCTTTCTTCTCCTCAGTCTTACTTGCGGACCTGGGTTTGAGGAGGTATCATTTCTATGCCCTCAACTGACAGTTGTTTGAAACAACTGCTAGAGACAGGCTGAGAATCAAAAATACTCAAATTGGGTACTTCAGCTATTTTTTGAAATACTTAACTTCTAGCACTGCTGAGTATAAACGTGCAGAGAGCGCTGTCGTCCCCAGCTACAGGAGATAATTTTAATTTCTATCATTTTTGCTTATACTTGATCATGAAGGTTCCTGTATTGGTATTCCAAAGAGCAAGAGCTTCTAAAGAGAAGGCTCTTGGTGCTCATGCCCAGTGTGCTAACAGAGAGAGTGGTAAAATTAGGGAGTGTCTTCACAGCTTGTAACCTGTGCTACCTTTAGTGAGGTATCAGAGTATCCAAAGTGTCTAGCTTCACGAAACCTCTAAAGATCCTTCTATTTGCTATCAAATTACATGTTTAGATGCTTTCTGGATGAAGTTGCACAATAAGGCATGTAAACAATAGCTTTACTGTATTTGCTTAAAAAATAGCTGTCTCGACAGTTCCTGCGGCACCTTGGCATGAAGATGCAGTCTTGACTATCAGAACTGCTTGAAACAGCATCTTGCAGAATGAATTTAGATACAAGATTTAAAAGGCAATTTCTCTGTATTAGACTTAAAAAAAAGCAGAATTGCTAACCGTCAAGACAAAAATGTTTTCAACAGTAACAGACAGTCATAGAAGAACAATAAAAGTGAGATAGTAATGGTCATGGGGAATCAAAATATCCGCAATTCAACTGCAGAATTGCATGGTGCCTTTAAAGAGGACCTGTGAAGGACTGCTCTCCACTGCCCAGTACAATACAGTTAAACTCCTGTGTCTTTAATTTCAGGCTAAACGAAGAGCAAATTGCAACAGTGTGTGAATCAGTGCTGCAGGCTCTGTCATATCTTCACTCTCAGGGGGTCATTCACCGAGACATTAAGAGCGACTCCATTCTTTTGACACTGGATGGAAGGGTATGTTTCCTCAGACAAATTGTTTTGTGTCTTCTGCTGCTGCAGCCTTTGTCTCCTTATTTCTGTCCTGTTCAATCTCTTGTTTGTACTTTTGTCCTCTTGCTCCCTTTGTTTTCGTCTTTGGTGTTTCCTTCCATGTTGTTAAAAAATTATTTTTAAGGTTAGTTGCTTTTCTCTTTGTACAGGTCAAACTCTCAGATTTTGGCTTCTGTGCTCAGATCAGTAAAGATGTACCTAAAAGGAAGTCCCTAGTAGGTACTCCTTACTGGATGGCTCCAGAAGTTATTGCAAGGATACCATACACTACCGAGGTACGGGACCACTTCCTTCATATCAGAACAGGTAGCAAATAATAATCTGGAGTGTCACAGGAAAATAACTATTGGCTTTTCTAGGAAGAGCCTCTAGAGTCTATTTAAAATATACCTATGCTACTATAGATACAACTATGACTACAGGTTTGATTGTGATGATATCAATATTTCCTAAAACAGTAGAAAAACGGGTTGTTCTGCTTCCAGGAACAAGGAGTAAACTTATTCTAATCTTATACCTGAAGCTTGGCATAGGCTTGTATCTGCTGTAGTGTGGACAGATGTTAGCCAGGAGCAGCCTGTGACATGATATGGATCAGTAAATCAATCAATGCCATAAAGGGAGGGGAGGAGAGGGAGAGGAAGGCGCAGATGTGAGCTCTGGAATTATGGGCAGGTGGCAGCAGATGGATTAGTTTTGTTTACCAACCAACCTGGTGTAGCACAAGCAGTTACTTGCAGACCTTCACATGTTGCGACACCAGTGTGGCTTGGTTCTAGGCAGAAAGCTGTCTTTGTTAAACTGCAGTAAGGAGTCCACTGGCATCGAGTGGGTTTTACTCTCTTGGTACCATTTGTCATGGGTGGGCTGTTGTAGTCTTTGTGAAAGCATCCAAGCAAGGCCCTGCTGCTCTCAGCTGTGTGTATTGATGTGACATTGGCTCCCACAGGTGGATATCTGGTCTCTGGGCATCATGGTGATAGAAATGGTGGATGGAGAACCCCCCTATTTTAGTGATTCTCCAGTCCAGGCAATGAAGAGACTCCGTGACAGTCCTCCTCCCAAGCTGAAAAACTTCCACAGGGTGAGCATATTGGCAAACACTCATAAACCTGATGATTATCATGGGGGAAACATCCGTATCAGCTGTTCCCAGTAAAGCTGGCTATGAAAGTGATCTTGCTAGGACATGTTTCTTGGGGAACTTCTTTGGCCCTGGTGCCTCAGTGGATGTAAGCTGCTGCTGACAGCTAGTGGCTGGTTTGGGAAATAGCCCTAATAATGTAAGGTCACTTGGGCATAAACCTGAAAATGCAAATCAAAGCTGCTTCAGGTGGCCCCAACACTTAATATCTTGCTGATGTCGACAGCACAGCTCATCTTCTAGGGAGGTAAATAGGACCATCCTTGCTCTTGGGAGTTTTTGTCCTCAAGGCTTTCAGGACTGCGAAGACTGAATTATGGCCAGAGCAGGGGAGCTCGATGCAGACAGTAGTTCATGAAGACACTGCAGCTGCTTTGAAGATGAACTCAGCTTCATGGTTTCTTATGAAAAAAGCATCAGTGACATAAGAAATGCAGTGATTACCTTTTAGTCACCACTTAGAGCAGCCCTCCTTTCATTTCAGTCCAAGCCTCTGAGATCAAATAGCTTCTGCAGCATTCTGAGCTATTCGGCCTTTCCAATTAATCAGAATATCTGCAGCTGCTAAAACTGAATTATTTAACAGAGTAGACTGCTGAACTAACAGCATACACTCAAACATCAACAGCTGCTCTTTCCTCTTTGCCTTTGCAACACTGATTACAATTTCAAGGTCACGCTCTGGACCCAGTGCTTGCACTCCTTAGGTGGTGTAAAGCCAGTTCTGCTTTGGGTCGCACACCTTGCTTGGTGAGATGACCCTGCCACAGGCTGCGAAAGCTGGAGCTGTTTGCAGTCTTGTTCTGCTCCATTTTGTTCTGGGAAGCAAAGTGGCTTCCAGCAGACCTCTGGGTTGCCAGGCTGGTAGCCATCCTCCCCGCCTCGCCGCTGTGTGAGCGGAGCTCAGCACCAGTGCTGGGCCCAGCCCTCCGTTCCAGTTACAGCTAAAGGCTCGCTGTGGTCAACCACTGCAGCGCTGGGTGCAGCAGGTTAGACGGATGCCACCTGGGATAAGCTTTGCTGCTTTTCTGCGGCATAACTAGATTTATTGACAGAGGGATACACTCTGGATCCTGGCACTCGTACTTAGCTGTGGTGTGCCTTTTCCCTCTAGCAATCACAGTGAAGTTGTTCAAAGCACTCATGAAATAAACAGTAGCTCAACGTGAACAGTATTTTATGATCTACTTCTGAGTTAACCAGAGCTGGGAAAATGCCCCTGATCTAAACTGGATGTAATTAGTGACATTAAAATAAATAAATATATACCAAGTTCATTTTTTATTCACTTTTAATGATGCAGAGGATTACCACCAGCAAGAGATGTGCAATGCCTGTAAGTGGTTCTTGGGTCTGGCTACTCAACAGGCTTTTACACATCTTTTGAAGGACAAACCTGCTGAGGTCATTTAGCTTTTCAGTGTATTGTTCTGCAGTTGCTTCATCTACTTGTACAGGCAGCATCAGGTTTCCAGACTCTCAAAACCTATTTGGGAATCCTATTTAACTGCTTTTTCCACAATCTGTGGCCGGTTAAAGAATGAATTGATCAACCCTTTGCCCCCAAGTGATGTGTCTCAGGTAGCAGGAATTCTGTTGAATGTTTGAGCTGAAATGCAGAAAAAATTAAATAGCAAAATGGGAAACAAAATTAACTTAGATGGAAGGACATGGTGGGCTGTCATGTCTTAGTTTGCTGTGCCCCATTAAAAAGAAACCAACCTGTGTAAATGTGCCTACCGGTGACAGGAGGTTATTACTGTAGCATAAAAAACATGCTATCTCATGGTACATTTCTGTGCAAGAGCAGGGTTACGAAGTTGAAATGTACAGGATCTTTTTTCACCAAACCTGCCTCAGTGACCTGTTGTTGCATGAGCTGTTGCCCGGTTCCTTTCTGGGGTTGACTTGGTTGGTTGCTTTTTCACAGACCTCCCCCGTTCTGAGAGACTTCTTGGAAAGGATGTTGACACGGGATCCGCTAGAAAGAGCAACAGCACAAGAACTTCTGGATCACCCCTTTTTGCTCCAGACAGGACTTCCAGAGTGCCTAGTCCCCCTTATCCAACAATACAGAAAGCGTACCTCTACCTGCTGACTTGACATAAGGGGAAATGCTAGGAAAAAGTAATGTTTATTAAAAAAAAAAATCAAGAGACCAGGCAGTCTTATCCTGTGAATGGTGCTTGGGGCTTTTCAGCAATCATTTTAAAGGATGAATGTGAATACTGTCCTTGCATTCTCAGCCTTTTGTGGCTTCTCTTTTGCTGAAGACAATCAATACATACTAGATCCAAATAAGACCAAGTATGTCTCAAGAATAAAGCAGGTATTTCGTGGTTTGTGGATCGCTTCTTCCAAAGAATGGCATTTTAAAGCAGAGTCTGAAGTTGCATATCTGAATGCCTGCAAGTTCCTGCAAACCTTGGCTGCTGACTACTGAACTGGAACAATATTTCCCAATTAGAAATGTGATCTTTGTTTCCTTAGTTCTACACTGGAGTCTTGAGCTGACTCAAATGTACATTTTTGGGGCACAGACCCCTTTAAACTCTCAAACAATGCACAAAGACTTGACAATTTTTTCCTCTGAGACTTTTTCACAGATGATTTTCATTTCCTTCGGTTAAATGTGGACCTAGAAAACTGTACGTATTTTCCTAGGGAGCAGATGTGATATGTATATATTTGTTTCTTAATGGCACTCTTGCATCAACATGCTTCTCTTGCTGAGGAATATGTATGGTTTAGTGGTCAATCTTGAATCCATTTCATGATCTTAAACTTTTGGAGGGGGGAACCCTTGGATACAGGCCTCCGAACGGACTCTGTGAAGACAAGTGTTCTTGCCACCAGGATCTTGTGGTTGAAAATTGACAGTATGCAACACCTCCCATGCTGGTTGGAACAGAGAGTCTGTGAAAGCTTGTTTCTATGTTTGGTTTCCAGGCATCTTTCCTTCCAAGTCCTTTCTCCCAAGAGAGCCTGAGAAATGCTGCCCTGAGACACTTGTTGGGCAGCACTTGGGGGATGCTCTGGGAGACTGAATGAAAAAAAGTCTCAGCTGTCCTGCATATCCCAGGAGAGATTTTTGTGTTTGTGTGAGACGGTTTGTTGAGCCTCTATCTCCCCTGCTTGCTGCTGCAGAAACACGGGGAGAAGAGAAACTTTTGATGTATGTTTTGTTATTGGTATGCCCTTCCCCACCATCCCTTTGCTGGTACATCTGGAAGGTTACTGGTTGTGTAAACAGCTCTTTCAGTTATTTTAAAATAGATTTAGATATTTTGTATGATACACTTTCTGAGCAGTGAGATAGTCAAGGTAATTGGACTCTAGGTCAGGATGTAACATTGTACAGTAATGGTGTGTATTGTTGTGAGGTCTCAAGACTATAATCTTATATGTGGAACTGGGATCCTATTATGAAACTCCAAACACAAATTTATTGGAATTTAAGTTATTCTCGGGACAGTCCTACTGTCTCAGAAAACTAACCTCATAATTGCATTTTCTTCAGAAGATGTTAATAATCTCTATCCTCTATTTACTCCAGTTACAGATCCTGCTTCAGAATTGAAGCCACAGTTGATTACTTGAAGTAATTTGGGATGGAATTCATCTGCACTAATGCCAGCCATCTAGATGGTGGGCACCCAGTCTGCGAAGCATATAGGTTGGCTCTGTAGACCGAGGTGAGAGGAACACCTCCAGAGGGTGATTCATCTCCTTAGCTCAGATACCTGCTGAAGGGTGAAATCGCTGTCTCTCGATACCACTCTGCCTGTGGCCAGTAGTGCGATCGTAGGTGGTTTGCCTAGACTGGATGTCTAAGTTTGGGGCTGATGAAGTTGGTTGAAATTAATTCATTTAGCTCCTCCTTAGCTGCACTGGAAATTTTTTGATGTAAAATGTTTCTGTATTCCAGATATACTGCTTTTTTTATGCAAAAGAGCAGGGCTTTGAAAAGATTTATAATTTGAAACAAATGATCCTGCTCATCTGTAGTTGTGAATCCTTTGCACTTGTGTTTTAAATTAAAGTAGATCTTGATTTATTCATAAGCCTGTTGCGGTGCTGAGATGCTTTAAAATATGTTTATAGTTCAGAGATGTAAGGGAAGTGTGAACCTTTAAGTCTGGTCTAACTTACCTATTCTGTGGCTATGTGGCTTTTAAAACAAGAAGAGACCATAGCAGGAGCCTGAATCCTGAAACAAACATTTCTGGGAGACAGGGATGACAGGTTTAATATTTAACGCCGTTTTATACTTTGGCCCAAGTCTGACTAAACACAGTGAGGGAAGGCCCTTGAAAGATTGCATGCAAGTATCTTATAAAATTTTAAAAACTCATTACCATATTTGTGAAGAATGCAGAAAGGATCCATCTTCCTGTCCAATATAGAATTAAGTGTCTGATTCTTGTGTTTCTCTCTTTACAGTTCGTGCATGGCATATCACATCAGCAATTAATTGCTCCATTACTTAGATGAGTGTGGAATCAAATATAAATCCTAAAATAAACCTAGATTAGTTAAAAGATTGAAGCTCTGTCTCCAGGGCCAAGAGCTCCTTCCCCAGGAACCAGGCAGCCGGTCAGGAGAATTATGATAAGCAGAGCAGGTTTGTAATTTGCATTGCAGTAGTATTCAGGAGTGGGATTTCTTGTATGCTAAGTGATATCTAAGTGTGTAACAAAATGTAGCCTCTTCTCTGAAGAGCTCATAGCCTACTCAGTGGATAATTATACTTTGAGATGTTGTTTTCTCTGAATATCTTTTTGTATATGCTTTCAACAAGGTTACACTTACGTCTCAGGGTTTTCTGTTGTTTTGTGTCATGTTTCACCTGAATCATTCCCTTTTATTTTTCCTTCCTGTCAGCCTTGCTAGTACTGAGTCTTTTCCATGCTGCCACAGCCCTGGCAATCAGCGTATAGTAGGCCTTTGAAGATGGCAGGTTGAATTTATATGAACAATTTGCTGAATCAAACAGGGAGGCTGTGACTGCTGTCATCTCCCAGTTGCACTTGTTTGTATATAATGGTGCCTGTCTTCCTCAAACAGGGTTCCATGCTGTCGAATGCAGCAGCTTATTATCTCATTTATTTCAGAACGGGACAAATCTTTCTCTAGAGGCCCCTATCTTTTAACCCGTGATTACAGAAGGACCCTAAATCAAATGATGCTCCTAACTTTTAAGATTGTTCAGTCTGGTGATGAGAATCCTACACTTCCCCCTGTAGCCTGGAGAAAGCATTTTGCTGTACCCTAAGTCCTAGTCTATAGATAGGGATAAAAATTAATGAACCTCAACCATGTGGAGGTATGTGTGGGGCAAGGAGAGTGTCTCTAAGATGCAGTAGCTGCTGTGCAGCAATTCCTTCTGTAGTAGTGATGGTCATGTCAACACTGTATCTTTATTATGGAGGTAGAAGACAATTTTTGATCATTCAGTACCAACTGAGCCTGAACTGTGGTTCTCAACTGGATACTGTTTGTAGGAATATCTAGAGCAGCTTGCAGTGTGCAGAGTGGCCGCTAAATATTGGAAGGTAAATTTTCCTGTAGTTGCAGGAAAGGGAGCAAAGAGAACTGCCTATACACACTGTCCATTCTTCAATTAAAAATTGAGGCATCAGAGTTGTGCAGACTGGAAGGAAATGTGTTACTGTTGCTTACAGAGGAGGACAGGATTGCCAGACATTTGTTTGGAGCTGTGAAGAGACATCAAAGGCTTCTAGGTCCCTGACTGCCTAGGGAATGATGATGGAAATAAAGCTAAAGCAATCAGCTAACATGCATTTTCTGGCTATTTGCTTCTCAATGTTTGGTTGACAGCATCATATTCATAGGCATCTGCATCTATTCACCACAGCAAACTGATTCGCTTTAGCAATGACCTTCAGGCTGTCACTCGTGTCTGTGAAGTGCTCAGGAAACGTGAAGGGCATGACGATAACAAAGGTGCTCGTAAGCAAGCCAGCCTGCCCAGGGGAGCGGCGCTGGCCCAGGCTTTCCCACTGCCACCAGTTCCCACAGGATAGTGAAGAGAGAGCAAGGGGAAGCTTTCCCCTGGCTTGGGCTTCTCATCTGAAAGTGTGTGCCATCTTAGTCTTTTAGGTTTTCTTTTTTTTTTTTTTTTTTCCTAAATGTCAGTGCTGAATTTTCATGAGGGAAGCTGCCTGAAAATATGTTGGCCAAGAGATGAGTTCAGTTGAAGTGTCTTTTGATAGGAATGCTCTTGCTTTAGAGAGTGCTTGTGCTGATGCTCCAGGTACAGTGTCTTGTGTTTGGAGTCCTCCTGTGCTTAGGGATCCCCATTATTTAATTTTTTTAAGAATGTAGTACAAAGTTTGGGCTCCTGAAAGTATTTCAGGCTAAAGAATTTAGTGGTAGTGAATGAGACTTAGAATATGCCACGTAAAAGGTGAAAATGTGAAAAGAATCTAAGATTGTGTCTAAATCTGCTGCTGTTCAGTGTCTGACCAGGCACTATTGTTGTCTGAATTACCACTGAATTTGGTTTCTGTATGTAACAGCCTCATTACAGACACCTATCTGATCCAACTACCATGTCACCCCGTGGTCAGCAAGTATTCTACGGTAAGCAAAAACACAGGCAGGGCTGCACAGCTGCATGAAGAAATCTTCAAGGACGTCTGAACTCTGTGGGCAGGAATAGTGCTGGAAAATCAGAAGGTGGCGTTTCTCCTCAGGAGTATGTAAGTAACCAGATACTGGTGTGACTCTGTGAGCCGTTGTGCTGCTGGAGGGATGGTCAGAGTTCATGTGTTGTGTGAAACCTCTACAGTAACATTTGGTTTAGTGCCTCTGCTTCCTTTTGTCCACTTCTATTCTTCCAGAAAATTTCATCACGTTTTGTGTAGAGACAGTATTCTGTCTGCAGGAGCATTGGCACGCCCGGCCTCTGAGGCATGAGGGCTGTTTCACTTTGGGAGGGGAAGGTGTTGGTGCAGAATGTGGTCTGTCTGTACTTTGTCTGAGACATGGCTTTGCTTACAGTTAGTGATTCTTCCATATACACTCTGAAAAGTACATTTAGAAGATGTTTTTTAACACCAAGATGTAATATGCATAAAATATTCCACCTGTTTTTCATGAAATCCTTCATAAATCACCTGATAAAACTGTGCCAGTGCTGTGTTTAATAACAGAAGGGTTGCACAATAGAAACTGTGATGTGGTGTCCGGGTACGAGTCATCATGGTGTGTTTTCTTCCCCAGGCTTCAAACATCAGAGGACATTAATAACATGAATCCAAACTGCTGAAGTTAAGTTTTCTTACATCTGTGTCATAGTATAGCTGAGCTATGATTGTTTTTTGAAATGTCCACACCTTTAAAAAAGCCTCATGAAGAGTGTTTTACTCTGGCATTGTTTCAGCCCTGGCTTTGGCCAACCCATTTAAGTTGTTCTGAAGTTGTCAGAGCACTGATGTTCTGCTTGGAGATAATGGCAAAAAGAGCTAAAAAGGTTAGAAGAGGAGAGTACTGGGTTCAGCTTGCTGTATTGACCTCAAAATGCTGATGGGCAGTATGAGAGCTCTCCCTGAAGGGTGCTGCTGAGGAGTTGGCACGATGTAGTAATGAGAGGTCTCTAGGGTGGAAATGAAGCGACTGGGGAAGTCGGTGCCGGCCGGGGGGAAGGAGGCCCTGGTGATAGTTTCCCCCCTTACACAGGCTGCAGCTGCGCTGGTGCTGTAGGTGGGAGCAGCCTTTGAAGTGGGACTGAACCTGCCCAGCCTGGCTTAGAGTATTTGTCCTGTCGTGTGCAGTCTGGAGGAAGAAAGCGTGTCCTTGCCCTCTTCACTGCAGCTGCCATGGGGCTGTCCCTGTGAAATGTGGTGGTGTCTGGGGAGAGAGGAGTGAAACCTTCCACTAACTCAGGCCCTGCTGTTCTGCCCCTGCTTTACATGCCTGTCTCTAACATGGGTTTATTCTGTTGGGTTCATTTGCTGTAAGGCTTTGGAGGAAAATTGTAACCCCTGGTGCTTTGGCAGTGTGCACAGAGAGGGGGACACCCCATGTCCACCGTTTGATCTGAGTGAGTCTGGGTTCCCTCCAGAGAGATGGGATGAGTTGTCTTTTAAAATAACCTCTGAAAAACTTCTCTTGGAGGGGCTTGGGTGGCCAGTATGTACTGGGTGTCTGAAGCTGGAGACAAGCCCCCATAGCCAGCACGAGAGCTGTGTTTCTGCTGTGCTGGATGCTGTGTGTGTGGCAGAAGGGAGGGAAAAAACACCAAACAGCTCAGTCTGTGTTGAGCAACATATGCCACGTAATGGCACAGAGAGCAGGTGGTGGCTGTTTTGACCCCAGAAATACAGTTGGAAACAGCTCTGAAGGGCTGTTATCAGCAGTCTCAGACTGTAAAACAGTGAGCATTCCGGGTTTGTATTTATGCTGATGGGATGTTTGCATGTGCTTAAGCTCAGTTCCTCCTTTGCCCAGTTTCATCCCTGTGCTGCTGGATCTCGGGGAGTAACTGCAGGCACCGTTGCGTGGCTGAGAAATGCAGATTGACTGTTCCTAATGTCTGGAGATCATCGGTGCCTAGCAGTGACGGGAGCCCCGCGCGGGGCCAGTGTGTTTCTGGGCAGGTTTTTGGTGTGTTTCTCCGTTTGTAGGCTGTCCTCACAGTTAGGATTGCTGTGGCTCCACACTGTGCTCTTACTGGGAAATCCTCCCCGCTCCTTGTGCTAATCCCATTTCTGACACCATCCTTGATCTCCATTGCCAGCCCCAGTGTGGGAAGTGGTGGGCTAATGAACATGGGCTCCAGTTTGGAACTGCCAACACTGCCAGCTGGTTTAAGTCAAAATATTAAAGTGCTTCCTGGCTGCAGTTCTACCTTGCTGTGATGTATGTCATCTTTTTTCAAAGGCCCTCAAACATCACAGCGTGAGTTGAGCCTTCAGGGATGGAGGCTGTTCTATAAACCAACAAAACTGATCTAACTGGAGTAATATTTTACCACTTCCTGAAGTGAAGCATCAGTCCCAGAACAGTGAAGGCAACTGCTCTCAGCAGAAGGAAGAGGCCACTGATAACACATACCCACGCGGGAGCTGTGATGTGCCAGTGAAGAGGCCCAGCCCGCTGTCGGGATGAGCAAGGAAGGGAACTGGGCTGGTGCTGTGGTGCCCCGGCACTGCTTGGCCACAGTTCTGTGCATCTCTTGCTGCCCACAGCAGAAAACGTTCTCTGGGCTGAGCCCGGCCTGGCTGGGGAGGTGCTGCTGCGGGACAGACCTGTCCCGTCCCGTGGTGGGTCCTGTGCTGGGCTGAGCCCAGACCCAGCCAGCACGGGGAGTGTGAACTCACCAGAATAGTTCTGATTCTGCTGAAGTTGCTGTTCTGACCCGTGCTTGGGAGGAGGAGGCGGCGGCGGCCGCAGTGTCGGAGTGAGGCAAGTAACAGTTTGGGGGATGAGGAACAATATTTGGACTGTGAGTAATTTCCTTTGATAAATTTGGTCATTAAGTCTGATAAGGAATGAACTAGTGCAGAGGAGAATGGGTGTGAGAGGGATATTATGTTTAAAAAACCCAACAACCTCACTGCATAACAACTGAAGAAGTTGAATTTGAGAACTGTGAGCACAGATGGCAGAAACCTCTGGGCACCTGATGTCTCTAACACGTGAGTACATTGGGCAACATTGGGACTTGCTCCCATATCCACTAATGGCAATTAAAAAAGGTGATCCAATTTAAGAAATGCAATGGTTTATTTCTTTTTTTTTTTAGAAAATAAATAAGTCAGAAATTTACAATATATAATCCCAGTATTATCTTAATACCGCAGGGGAGGTATGGTGTCTTCTTGGGTGTCAGACCATGCTTGGAATATCTTGTCTCTCACACCTACTTGGGTTGGTTTCTTTTTATTTTTTTATAGCAGCATTTCAGAATGCATTTATCATTGCAGTTTCTAGGTGTAACTGTTCTCATGTAACAACCCCTGCATGCTGTAGCTTTGCCGTGACTGAGCTCACTTTTCCAGAAAAGACAGAAACTTGAAGAACAAGTTGAGGGATGAGTGGGGACTTTATTAGATTACACTGCAGGATGGCACGCACTTAAAATTTTGGGGAGAGAGACTGTTGTTCCTGCAGTCAGGAACACATTTCTTCTAGTATTGTCTCAAATTAAGGGCAAAGATCTTATTTAATAGCAAGAGGGTGGAAGAAGCTCCTTTTTAAAACTGTGGTCTCACAGGTTTCTCTTCTATGGCTGCATTTAAAGACACTCAACCCCCTGCAGCCCTGTGAGGTAGCAATAAAAAGGGGCTTGATGGCCAAATAAATCCATGGAGAGGTTCATCAGCACAAGGTTCTCCAGGCTGCTGGTGCTAAGACTTGGAGCAGCCACAGATCTGCTCAACTGCAGGTTGAGGTTTAGGGGTCCCATCCTCCCCATTTTTCTTCAGCAGCATTTAGGGGTTTTTTTGTTTCCTTGAACAATTTGGAGGATTTGACCTACAGTATCTTAGCTCTAGGATAAACATTTGTAATAAAACAGTTGCAGTTCCCATTTCCTTTTGTATTCTTAAATGTATCTTCTTCCATCACTTGCTATTTACAGGTGTATGACTGAGATTTGACCTTTTTTTTGGGGGTGTCAGGTCACTTCCTCCCCCTCCACTTGTGACATCGGGTGACCACAAGTGCCTGATTTTGCAGGGTCCCTGGTGCAGATATTTTGGCAGGCCAACCTGCAATTCTTGGGCTAATGTTATTTCAGGACACGATAGGAGGAAGGCTGGGATGTGGCTGATCTGTACTGAATTATTGCTATTTCCTGCTTTTTTAGGATCCATAAGCAAAGTCTGTCTTAACTGGTGCTAGGAAAAGAGCTGGGCCATATGTTTCCAGTTCCTTCCTGTTGGATGAGTAAGAACTCACTGTGTCAAAGCTGTTCAGTGCACAAGGTTGTAACACAGGTGAGATTGTGTGTGGCAAGTGGACACTGATGCAAGTTCTGCATTCACAGAATGAGGCTTTGCTGTCCTAGAAAGTAGAAGCTTAAAGATGGTAAAGAGGAACCTCCCCTTCTGTTGCAAGACAAGAACAAGATATTGGGAACACAGACCTCCAGGTGTGTCTGCTGGAAGGTTTGGTGTTAGTGCAGACAGACAGCACAAAGTATGTGCTAGGGCTAACGGAGGCTGAGGACCATTTGCCCTTCAAAGTCCTATGGCTGGGCATAGAACTCACCTGTTCTGTCACCGAGGGGGGAAGTGCTGTTACAGGTGCACGTGCTTCATGAAGAAATGGGAAGTGAGTAAAGCTCTGAGGGAAGATGTGTGCAGTACTCCTGCAAAGGGAGAGTGAACACCAGTAGTGTGTAGGCCTCCCCCCAAGGTCCTAATGAACATGGATCTTTGAGGAGTTCGGTTTTCCCAGCAGCAAGGAACAGATTCTACAGCTCAGTGCTGAGCCCTCTGTTGTCATTAACTGGGATGGCATCATGTAGAAGCAGCACTGGAGAACTGCTTTCTGCTACTTGAATGGATAATTCAATGTGTTTTCTGAGGAGCCATACTCAGCTTTCTGTGTAGGGGAATTGTCTGGGCAATAGAGCTGGCTAGCTTGTTATCTGAGCAACAACATTACTTTTCACACAGTTTAGAAATTGTTAACAGTTGTTATCCTAAGCCCATAACATAGAACTAATTTAGCCTCATGAAAAGAAGTTTCAGTAAAGCTCTAGAAATGTCGAATCGGTGTAGATGAGAACTCTGCAAGTGTGTGTGTGGTAGCTGGAACTCCTCATAATATGCCTTGTAATTGGCAGGGTCTTTAGGAGATACAGATCCAGATCTGAGAACTTGCCTGAAGGCCTGGGAGACTCAAAGTTAGACTTGGGAGTGAGAACCAGCCCCTGGGAATAAGGAGATGTTAGAAAAAAAAAGAAGAAAAGCTACACTGTGGTAATGTACATTTCCACAGAGGAAATGCTGGTTTATGTTGTGTGGATACCAGAGTACTGAAAAGTGTCCTCAGCTGACTGGGGGGGGGGGGGGTGGGCAATTAAAAAGCCAGCACTGGTGGTACAGGGAAGTGGTGTGCTGACAGAAATGGGTGGAGGTTCTACCAAACTGACCTTCCCTCCTCTCACCAGAGGCTGTGTCTGCATTAGCAGGTGCTGTTGCCAGAAGGAACAGTGCTTTAGAGGGAAACAGCTTTTGCTGAGCCCCTGCCACCCCCACTTACATGTATTTCGGGTGACTTTATTCCGGGCTAGCTCTCAGCTGGTGGGAGCATAGCAGGTGGGCTACTGGAGAGTGTCTCTGTTAAATTTCCTTCAGAGGGATTTAGCTCTGAGACTACTCTGATGTGGAGATGCATGTGATGAATGATGAGGGAACTTACTGTAAAAATGGAAGTCTGAATCCAGGCTAAAATATTAATGTAGATGCTACTGTGAATGCCAACAACTAGCTCATGCTCAGCTACAGGCCCTTTCATGCTGCTTAAATACCTTAGTGCTAAGGTGTGGAAGAGTGAAGCACTCTGAAGGGTGATCTCTTCAGACTACTTCCAATACCTAGGATAATAAAGTAGTAAATTCCTGAAGGATTTCAGGAGTTCCCCAGAGTGGAAAGGGACAGTAGTAGTTTTTCAAGCTGGTCTTTAACTTCACTGTATACCTCCAGAAACCTTTTTGAAGTGGAGCAGTAAGGGAAGTGTCTCTTAGAATATGCTTGCTTCAATCTCGACATCCGTTTCAGCTCCTGGGTGTGCAGGCATGGCTACTGTAAGCCTTGACACCTCTGCCACTGGGATCTTTTCTTCCAGTTGTTCTGCCAAGCCTTGTTCTCCCTCAGGAACGCTCTGAGCTGCTTCCTTCTGAGTCTCTGGCTCTCCAGGAAAGCCTGCTTTTGCATAGTTCTTCACCACCTCCTGCACCTCCATATTCAGAGTTTTCAGTTTCTCTTCATACTCTGCCAGTGCTTCCTGCTGGAGCTGCAAACAGAGACATCGAATCATTCTCCAAATACTGATGCTAAGCAGACATCAGGCTGAGAATGGCATAAAACCTTCTCTGAGACACCAATACCATGAGACGTTAGCACTGTGTGATTTTGGTTTCTATATTGAATGATTTCTCTTCACCCCCCTGGCAACCTTTGGCTTCCCTGAAGATGAAAGTAGGGAGGATTGCTGGTTTACATTACTCTGATTTGCACCAGAGTTTGAAGAATTGAGACTGCATGTTCACTGCACATCAACCCTGAAAGGACACAAACGCATTTTGTGTGTTTTGAGAGTTTGAGGAGCTCAGGGATGAGACTCATCTCCTCTAAAGCTGCATTTCTATCCCACTTCCACTTGAGGAGGTTTTTGGATGATCAGATGGATGTCAGTGCTGGCACAGGGCAGGGAGGAGTGCAGCACCCCTGACTTAGAAGGTGGTTCTACAGGAGCCCCCACAGATCTAAGTCATTCATTTTCTCAGTGTACTGAGGAGTGGGTGGCTAAAGTATGTGTGTGTGGGATGAGTGGAGCATCAATTAAAGAATGCACAGGCAGACCGATCCCCTGGGGTGATCTGGATTTACTGCACTGACTAACAGCATTGACCCCGAGCTCCATCTTTGCCTTTACCTGGCTTTCTTTCTCCTTGATTGTTCTCAGATTATCTGCCTGCTTCTCTTCCAGTTTCTGCTGATACCTGGCTGTCTTTTCTGTCACCTTTAAAAAGAACACATTAAAAAAAAAACACTTCAAGTTTTTATAAAAAAAAATGCATTAGCCACCCCAAGCTTTAACAACAAGGCCTAAGGTTATAGAGCATATGCCTCCGTATCCCCCCCGTTCCCAATTCTGAGCAGTTTCTGCTGCCCCAAGCTCCAGCACTGGGGAAGCATTGCAAGAGCATGCACTTGGGTGAGTGTGGACACACACACAAACGCTCTGCAAGGGGATGGGGCTCTGAAGGGCAAAGATGAGATCTTTAGGGTCTCCTCCCCTCCTGCAAAACTTTGCACATTATTAAATAGACATGGAGTTACACTGATAATTAGTTGTGCTTCAAAAAAAAAAAAAAAAAATCCCTGAATTAGAAATGCAAAATATCCCGGACAGCTGTTTGCCCTGCATCTCTGACCATGTGTGAGGACTCACTAGACCCTTATGGACCAGTGGTATTTTAGTAGGGGTAGGAGCTGTCTTCAGCTGCACTTTGGCTGTCTGAACTACACCCTCAGAGTCCTCAATGCAGTTGCAGTTTAATGGGATCTAAATACCTCAGGGAGCTCACGTTCTGTGAGACATGGTGATAATGTACAAGACACCCCCACTCTGCAGAAAACAGAGATGCTGTGTCAGACTGTCACAGGACAACTTACCAGTTTGATTGTTTGCACCACTTCCTGAATGTGAGAGTTATTAATTTCTTTCTTCAACCTTTAAAGAAAGCAAGTGTATAAAAACCTATAATTCATCTGTTCTCTTTATATAAAATCTGTTTATCAATACTGATACTGTATGGTGCTTTAAGACAGGACTGCTGGTACTGACACAGACAGGTGTATTACATTCTCACAGTGTCCTCCCACACTGAGAGGTTGCTGTAATTTTAGGAAAGGCAAATAAAACATCATTCAAATTTCACTGAGGCATAAGCCAAATAACTGGATGCAAAATTCTATTTTTTTCAGCTTAACAGACAGCAAGAGGACCTTGCTATGAGCTGGAAGCAAGAAGGTAGCGTACCCTTGAACACGTGAAGCTGTTACAACTGATTCATATCATGTGGTACTTGAACACACAGGCTCAGTAGCAGAGTATTATTTTTATAACAACAAAGGGGAAGGAAGGCTGCAGCCATTACATGGCTAAACCCAACCTCTTAACTGGGAGGGTTGCTGGAACTGATTACAGACAGATTCCAGAGAGGCTGGGGAAGACCTGCCTTTGATTCAAGGGGGAGATAAATACCCACCAAGGCAGGAGGAGGGGCAGGAGGTGTTTGGAAGTGCTCTTAGGCTTCAGCTGAAGTGACTGGAAGGTATGTTAGCAAGCAGCTTGCATGTCACCTAAGAGCCACAGCAGTGGGTGCATGGCAGGCTGGTCTGTAAGGTACAACTTCTCCACCTGTAATGTCCTTCCCCTGCATTTCCCTCTGAGCTCCTGCTGCCCGCGCCAGGGTGGGGGGCATTGCTAAGGCACTGCTCCTCTGGGGCTAGGCAGAGTCCAGTCACTGAAGCCATTTTTGCTGACAGCCTTACACAAAAAAATTAAGCCTAGAGAGAAAGCTCCAGAAGCTGCTGTGGGCAGTGACTGCGGGAACGTTCTCTCTACAGCGAGGGAGCAGATGTTTGGCTTCACTGCGCCCTTGCCTGCGCACTGGAGTGCGATGGAGAAAGCGCTGTGCCAGGAGCAAGGGCAGGCTGGCACCTTCCCCGAGCCAGCAGCTCCTGCTCGGATGAGGATTCCCTGTCGGAGAGGGGCACGGCGCTGGGCCCTGCCCGGAGCAGGGCAGCTGGTGGTCTGCAAAAATCCCCACTAACATCTACCCCAGTACCTCTCCTGAGCAGCCTTGTCACTGGTATTCCTCATCATGGCTTGGATTCGGTCCACTCTCCTTGCCTCCAGCTTCTTCTTAATGTCTTTAATATTGCTGTGGAGAGAAAAGGGTGCTGTGAGAGACAGGACTGATTACAAAGCCCAGAGACTGAAGCAGCCCTCTGCATTTGCTCTCTGGAGCGCTCTACTGTCCAGAAAAGCAAAGTTTAAGTGATTGTACAGCAGAAAGCCCTAATTCTTAAGAATATTTTAAGTCTCCTAACTTTTTCCCATTTTTTTTTTAAAGGGAGTCATAACAAAGGGACAGGAGAAAACACGTTATATAGTTAATTTGTGTTACATTACATAACTAGGTTGTATTGTATACATACACTGGGTTCCTCTTGAGCAGCAGGACACTTGCTGAAAGTACTTACACTGCTAAATTAAAAAAAAAAAAGAAAAAAGGAACTAATGTCTGTATAGCAGACCTAAAAAGAAGACCTGAAGCAAGCAGAAAGGCACATAAACTATGGGATGTGACTTTCAAAGCAGAAACCATAAACACTTAAAAGGCACTTGATCAACCAGTAAGAAATATGAAAAGAACAAACCCCAGAACACCCAAGATCTGTACCCCTGCCTGAGGCGTATGTGGCCATCGAACACGCTAACGGCAGGCCCGAGCCCGTGACGAGGCGGATGGAGGAAGGTGTCTGTTTTGGGGGGTGGGAGGCCCTGGGCCGCCCCCCCCACGCAAAGCGATTCCCCAGGAACAGGCACCAGGTGGGGCCCAGGGCTGGGCTCTGACCCCCACAGTGGAAGGCACGAACTCTGGAGAGAAGCATAAGAGCGAGCAAGTGTAGGGGGATTTTTCCCTCCTCCACCTCCCCAGCTCCCAGGCTATCCTCCAGCTCCCAGGTGTTCATCTCCCATGAACATTGCTCATACCTTGGGAGTTTAGCTCTACCTTTGGACTTCATAGCTCCTTGCCTTGGGAGGAAAAGAACTTAATTCACATGCTGTGACAGAAGCACTCCCTGAGAACTTCACTGGGTGCCCCACATTTCTTCTCTTATGAGAAACAGTGAGTAATCACTTCCCTATTCTTCTTCTCCATACCATTCATGATTTTACACACTTCTGTCACATCCCCCTCAATCATCTGTTCTCCAAGCTGAGTCCTATTTTATTTCTCTTTCTGCAGAAATTACTCCTCCCTGCTGACTATCCTTGCCAACCCCCTCTCGCTCTTTCAAAGCTTTTTGTTCAAGATGGGTATGGAAAAGGTGACTGCACTATGGAGGTAGATCTAGTGGCATAATGCTGACTTCAAATCTTCCTTTTTTTTTTTTTAATACAATTCCAAAAATTCTATTTACTGCTTTGGCTACTGCAGAGCTGTTGGAGAGAAGTATCCACAGCAGCTGAAGATCTCTCCTGAGTGACAATAGCTCACCCCTGTGTACAGCTGAGCTATGTTTTTTTTCCATTCACATTATTTTGTATTTATTCATACTGAACTGTACTGGGATTAGATGATCTTTAAGGTCCCTTCCACCCCAAACCCGTCTATGATTCTATGCTCATTCTATGATGATCTTTAAATCTTTGTGGAGCTCCTCACAGCCAGCTATAGATGGGATTGTACCAAATGACATTGTACTGTTAGCAAACCATTACTTAGCTACTCCACCTGTTTTTCTTAGTCTTGCCTGAATATGTCGAATAGCTGAGAGAAATGGAGACTCTGTCTTGATAGATGACACAAAAAGAAGTTTTGCCTGAGTTAGCAACTAAAAGCTGAGAGAGGATTTAATGGGGAGGAGGAATGAGTGAGGATTTTAGCTTCAGGACAATATTATTGCAAGAACAAACGGATAAATGCCTGGCTAGAAATTGAGTTGATTCTGCCAGTTAAGTACTGGAGCCAAGATGCTCAATACACTTCAGACTGAGCTGATCAGTCTCTGGAAGGGATTGTGAGAGATGTACTGACTACAGCAGATAGAGGTGACATCCTGTGACCAGCAGTCTTATTTCCTATCTTTCTGAATTAGTCAGTCAAGGCTACTTACTGCAGCTTGCACACTAGGACCCTGCTTGGTGCCCCGTGACAGGAACACTGTTCTGGAGATGACAGGACAAGAGCTGTCTTCCCACCACTGCCCCTGTGTAACTGTGTGAGACCCTGGGTCACATCGCTGTGCCTCAGTTTCTCAGAATAAAAGAAATGCTTCTCTTCCCTTGTATTCACTCACTGCTTGTAGTGAGCGCTTTGAGATCTAGCGGAAAGTGCTACCCCAGATAAGAACTATAGCATTATTACTCTGTTATCTAAATATTAAGTTTACCTTTCTGATGACTCCTTCAGTGCCTTCAGCTCAGCTGTCTGCTTCTCTCTGGCTAGCTCTATTATCTTGGTAACTTGCTGTTCAAGGGATGAAAACAAGATCAAAACCAAACAAACCAAGATGAGACACAGCACATCATCTGTATCTAATTACCACCAGATTCAGCTTTAGCCCTCCCTCCACTGAATTCCAGGGCCCAGCTAATCCACGAGGCTTTGTGCAAACCCATGCACCACAGCAGCAAGTTGATGTGCACACTGATGCACCGTGCTAGTGGACTGACTAGCTCCAAGGCTCCAAAGGCTACTCCACGAGCTGTCACACACCTCTGGGTTGTCTTTATGCTCAACTTCCTGTCTGTGCAGGAGGCAGCACCAGATTCACCGTACTGCTGGGAGATGGCAGTAGAGCCTACCTTCTAAACAACTGGGGCTAGCAGCGAGAGGATGGGCCTTCTGTCTTGGGGAAACAAAATTCTGTGGCAATTCCTGGCAGAGGAAGTGGCAGTGCAGTGAGACCTGCCTGCCGAGACACAGCCTGGAAGGGAAAACCCTGGCTGCTGGGCTGTGTGCTGTGCAGTGGGAATTCAAGGAGTTTATTTCCCTTTTTGTAGCCTTGGCCATTAAGTCTCTTGATCTTTGACGGAGTTGTGAGACAAGGATGTTTTATTCCTTTGGCTTCTCTCTCTGGTGATAAGCATGATTCCCAGGTAAGCTAATTCTCAAGAGGCAGGGTTTTTTCCCTCAGGGTTGGTATGGGCTAGACCAGCCAGTCTTGTAGATAGCCTGCAAGGTGCTTGTCAAGCCAAACTGCACCAGGGAACCCAAGATTTAAGACATATGATGCAAACCCCTTTGGTAAATAGTGATAGGAAAAAGCCTCCAAATCCTGGAATCATCCCCCTTTCACTGGAACAGCTCGCATACCCCATATTCATCACCACCATCTTGTGCACTTTGTCTCCAGGCACTGTGTCTCTTGTTGGGGTTTGCCTAATGTGGAGCATCTGAAGGTGTGGGAAACACTGATGCACTTGCAGGACTTGCTGGCAACACCCTACTTGGACACTTAATCTGACTTCTACTAACTGAAACAGCAAAACACTTTCCAGGTTTCAGGAGGAATGAGATCCAGCCCTGCTGTCAGTACTAAGGGGTGGGCCCGGGAGTGCTGTCCCCCGCAAGGCTTTCATGTTACCAGCACAGATGTGGCAATGGCAAGCATCGAATGCACCGGGTGGGGCTGCACACTCTCTGGCTGAAAGACAGCGGTGAGCATGGTTGCCCCTACGGTGTGTCTGTAAAGCTGTGATGGTTCCACCTGCAACATACCTGTGTGTCACGCTAGCTCTGACAGTACAGCATCAAGCAGGGAGCTGTGAGAAGTGTGGTACAGCCTCATGCATCCATGCTCCTAGAGAGCTGGCACCTGGCCGTGTATGAAGCCAGAAAATGCCACGTTAACTCCAAGCTAAGCTATCAGAAGAGTTTAAGCAGATGGAGCCTGATGTGCTCCAGGGCAGCGCTGCTCAATTTTTTCAAATTGCAGACCCATAAAAATGTTTCTGCTGGATTTTTATAGCTTCTAACAAATAAGCATCACTGTCTACATTCTCAATTATCTTGCATGGACCTGACAGTTGCTCTGAGCAGTGTTTTTTGCCCTGTGGCCATGTTTCCAAGCTCACAGTTTAGTGAAGAACTTGGGGTTTTCAGGCTGTCCTTGCAGGGTCTGTCCTAGGCTACATTTTCTGTTGACACTTGCAGTCCTTACCTCTGTGGCATGCTGCTCTTTCTTTCTTCGAATCCCATCATGGTGTTCCTCCCCCAGCTGGATGAGGTCCATCTCCAGCCTCTCTCTCAGTTCCAAAACTCGGCTATCAATTCCTTCCACCATTTCTACAGGATCTGTGTATGTACCAACGTCACCTGTTGTCAAACTCCTGCAGAACAGATATAGCAGCTGTGCTGCTTCTGGAGATGCTGATACAATCCCAACCTTCCAACCCACCCCTCAGTGGAAATGTCTGACACTATAAACACAGGGAGATGTGGCTGCCCGCACTGCTCCATGCTTCCTTCTGGGAGCAGCAGCCCATGGTTCTCTCAGGGAATCCCTCTGCTTTGGTTTGGGGAGGTGATCCCCAGGCCAGGCCCTGCTGGAGACCCTGTGCTGTATTTACCTCTTCTTCTGGGTTTTCCTACAGTGCATCACCCTTTTCCTGCCTCCATAGCAGACAGGTTCCGAAAAGAGTACAGAATATTTCTGCAGCAGTTCCTCCCTCCGTTTACTTCCTTTCCGCTCCAGCTCCCTCAGTTCCTTCTCCTGCTTCTTCAGCAGCTTCAGAAAGAGTTTCATCTGCTGCAGTTCTGCGAGGCTGGCTGTCTGAGGCTCTAAAACACAAAATAAAGAGAGGCTGTTCTCTTTCAACTAGCATTTCTCAACCTACCTGATACTTTTTGGGGTCACAAAGCTTTTTCAGCACTGCCTTCATTCAGCTTTTCCTCCCTCTTGTCAGCGTTCCATGCAGCTCAGCTCATCATCTGGTAGATGCGTGGCATGAGGGTGGCCAGGAAAACTGCTGCCTTTTGGTATTTTGGCCAGAGGAACACACTGGTGGTGACGTGCCAGTCTGTCTGTCTTGTGCCTTGCACCCTTTTCCACAATTCTAAGTATCCCAAAGACAGCACAACTGTTCAGCTACTTGGCAGCTCTAATTACAAGGGCAAAGCTGTTTTGTTACTGATTTTTTTGCAAAACTGAGTTACAATGACAGGTGCTTCCATCCCTTCCAGGTTTAATGCCTGGCATTTCTTCAATTGTGAGAAAGAAATGAAAGGGCTTTTGAGGTAAATGAAAATGAGAGGGAAAGGATGCCTGTGATCTGTTGGAGAACTTGTTATCTGGCAGTAGCAAGTCAGTCAGATGTGGTTATCTGTGGCAGAAAGGCCACAGGGAGTTATCTTCTCAGGGGAAGTAACTTTTTTTTTTTTTTTTAGTTTGGAATGTGTGAAAATTAACAGAACTTGAGGGTGTGTCTGCTATGCAGTGCTGTGCTGGGTGAACTCCTAAAAGGCTGGTATTGAGGAAACTGAAGCGTACAGTCTAAGTGGAAGTGTCTCTGTCAAGAAGTCCAGACTCTCAAATCAGACCCCACTGTGCTTCCACACTATGTAACGCCTTTTACCAGAGCACGTAATTGTAGTAATCATAGCTCTGTCCTGGGGAACATTTTTCTTTAGGAATAACTTTTAAAAACTGTAAAAGCTGACTTGCTGCAGCCAGTGGCCCGAGGGCCAAAGCTGGAGCAGTCCAAAGCTCTTCAAACCTGCCTGTGCAGGTGACAGTGGCCCAGCTTACATAAGCTACGGTCTGTGGCAACTCCAAGCCTCTTTTCTCCTTGAGACTTGCTGTGAGCTCAGTCCCAGCCTGCGAGCTCATCACACACCATGACAAAATGGACAAATGATGCCACAGGCAGAGGGACCAGGTCCCCGAGCCCGAAGACTCATGTGTTTTGTCTTCAGTACTGGCTACAACAGGCAGGGTTGGGTCAGGTCTTTTTAATTTGCAAAACAGGCTTCATCTCTATCCCAGTCAGAAGTCAGGCAGAGAGGGAATGTAAGATGACTGACAGGGCCTCAGCCGAGCAAACAACACAAGAGGACTTACCTGCAATCTGTGTCACTTCTGTCACATTTTCGTCCTTGGCAAACGCTCCTGCTCCTGAAATCACAGAAGAGGTTCCTGTTTTATGTTCCATCTTGGATCTTCGTGTTGAAAGTGGACAGTGGAGAGCTCATCAAGAACGCGGGCCACACGAATGATGTTGTTGTGAATACCAAGGAATTAATTAAGCTGCTGAGATGCTTAAGTGCTTGGGAACTTGTTTCCTGGTATTCCCAGTAGCTACCTGAGGTTACTTTTCTGTTGTGGAGTAAAAGCAGCATGCACGTCACACTCACTCCAGCCCAAGAGTCAGGGGATACCTACAACTTTTGCCATTAATGACAAGCACTGGAATTTAAGTTGGTGACTTGGCCTGAGAGGTTCTGACCCCATTACCAAGAATCTTCACCCTCCACCACTGTCTCTTTCCTGCCTTGTGAGTGTACAGGATTCCCCCTTCTACTTGTAGCTCACCCCACATCCACAGCTTTACCTGCAGGCCCATTTGAAAAAGGAATGCTGAATTTCCCAGTGGAGTCTGGTGTCCCATTAGTTTCAGCAGATGGGAAGTTCCTCTGTGTGCCAAGCCTCTAAAACAAAGATCAGAAGTAAATCAAAGCTCTATTATTTTAGGCTGACTCCATGCAACGTGCTTCAGAGACAATGACAGAACCTGGAAAAACTTACCTCCACCGAGCCATCTTTTAGCTTAACTGATTTCTTGTCTTGCAGACTGAAGAACTTAATGGGGTTGGAGAGAGCAATAGTCAGATCTAGAAACAAAGAGGAGGTCTTTGCTCAGATTATCAAATAACTCATTGTACTCTAATTTTCCTTGATTTCTGATTTCCTTCCTGGCCTAGGTCAGGAAATTATGGAGAAGGGATGTTTTGTACTCTCTACTTTTAACAAGCTTCTCCCTGAAAGCACAAAGGGAGGGCTCAGTCCCATCAGAGGCGATGGCTCACAAATGTTTCAGGCAGCTCTATAAAGCTGAAAAGAGCATATGGCTCCCAAAATCCAAAGCCAGGTTAAGACTTTCCTAACCTGCCCAGCTCCCTGCTCCAGTTCCAGTCCAATGCTGTATAAACCTGGTCTTTTTTTATGAATACGTGTTAAAACCATCAATTTCACAGGACTTCCCCCATGAATAATGTTTGTTTGTAGGAACACAAGAGAAGAGAGAGTAAACATGAAGTATTCACAAGAACTTCTGTGGCTGATGCTGCTACATGCTACATGGCTTCGGTCACGATTGTTAAAAAGTTTTGCTGTTAATACCTCAAGTAGCGCTTCTTTTCTGATTCATCTCTCACTGTTTGACCATCCCCTTTTTAAAGGGAAGATGACTATCTCAGTGCTAGCAAGAACCTCCCTCTCTTCAGAGAAGAACAATACTCCTGTGCTCCCTCAAACCCTAATTTTCATCACTCCCTGAGAGTTATCACCTCTCCACTCAAGGAAACCTCTCCCTACCTCTGAATAAACGTAGTAAAGACTGAGCCATTCCAAACCAGAGAGACAGTCACATCTGCGCTGCACGTCAGGTGTGTGTGCCTTGGCCTGTACTGGGAACCAGTCACCACTACAGTGCAAGCATCCACTCTCTTCTGGTGAAAGCAAGGGCGTGGACAGGATGCTGGCATGCGCTCAAGTCCCACCCTGACAAGGAACTAAGGGTGCAGCAGGAAGGCACCCTTTGGGCTGGAATAATGCTTCTGGATCACAGTTTAGACAAAGGCAGAGGACCCCTCATGCACATTCGAACGTGTACTACCTGCCCAAGCATCAGGAACGTAGTCCTTTATTTCCAGGTACACAAATAGAGAAGGCATGGTGAGCGGCATGTTGCTCTCGCTGCGGAGACAAACGTGGTGATAACCTGAAAGCAGAAGAGGTAAGCTGACAGACTCTGTCCCTTCTTGTCTGGGTGCTCCAACAGTAAAACAGAGTCTCTACAGGAGGGCATGGTGAATATATTATGGAATTAAGCCAAAGCTATAGTAGGACGAATGTGAATGCTCCACTGCCTACAGGAGCAGAGACCAAGTAGCAAAATACACAGATGTTCATATCTTCTTTACAGCTTCCAATGGGTAAGTCCCAAGGGTGCAAAGCTGAAGGGATTTCTACAAAGTTTACCTGGGTGCACTGCAATAACGGGAATGACACGATGACCAATGAACTTCCCTCCTTCCTCCCAAGCCACAATTTTGAGAGACGCCAACTCAGGCATCATGATCTAAGGAAAAAACAGAGTAAGGCACCAATGTCCTCACCTCTAACTCCTAACAGCATACTAGCTTCACTAAGTAGGACTTTACTTTCTCCTTCCCAAAAAAACAATGCCATCTCTCCAAGGAAGTCACTGCCTATTTCTGCATCCTGTAATTTAAGACTACAGTTTATCACAGACGTAACTGAATTCACAGAAACTCCACAGAACACAGGCTTCTCGGAGGAGAGACAGCACAGGGTCACAGGAGGGCAGTTTACCTAAAGAAAAAAATAGGGAAACAAACCCTCCAAACCACAAATTTCATGAAGCAATTCACCAGAGAGGGAATGAACTTGGAAGGATAATTTGGCAAGCATGGTAACTTTGCTGTAAGGGCTCTTGCCTCCCTCCTCCCCCATTTTCTTCTACCATAAAATGAGCTAAAAATTATTCTGCCAGAACTGATGCCTGAAAAGTGTTTTCTGAAATGAGGACAATATTTATCTACCACATCCCAAGTAGGCTGAAAATATCTGCCATTTCACAGTGTGCTTGACAGATGAATTGTGTATTTTGCCTTTGCAGCTTCCTGGAGAAAGGCCAAACACTACTAACACCTTTAACTTAACTTCCCTGTACCCTGTAGCTGGATTAGTGAGCACTGAATTCCTGTAGAGAAGCAGGGCAGCTTTCTGTACTCTGGCATGACTGAAAACCTCCCACTAGTCCCACTACTTTCCAGTTTATCTGTTTCTCATTTACATTTTCACCACAGACATTCAGTTCCTTTCTGCTTCCTAGTGCCTGAAGTTTTCAAAGCTGATTAGTCAATTCAGTCTGAAGTACATCACAAATGGGAGACTTTTGATGCCTGTTATTTCCAGAAATGTTCCCAGCTACCCCTTGTCTGTTCAGGGAAATAATGATGGAGAGTTGTTTTGGATATCATTGTCTGGATATTATCTGAGAGCGCAACACGTAACGCCTTGTGTGTCTAAAGCCATGACCAAGACCTCCATAAAGGAGTTCCTCCTGTTGTCACTGACATCTCAAGAGGCAGTGCTTGTGGCCAACAGGAACTTTAAGGATTCTCTGTCTAAATTACTATCAACTGTTTTTACCTTTTCAAAAACAAATGCCTCCTCTTTCCATACAGGGTTAATGGAATTGGCAGTGGAGGTCACTTTTGTTCTGTATTTGCGTTTTGTGTCCCTTGGCAACCCAAACAGCTCTACTTCCACATATGTCTTCACACTGCGGTCTGAGAGGAACTGACCGGAGAGTATCTACAAACAAGCAGAAACAATTAGCAACTGCTGAGAAGAATAAACCAGAAGAACTTGCCTGTATCTTTGCCCCAAAGTCACCCACCAAGCCCAAAATGTCTTTTCTGCTGCAGCTTCCAATCCACAACAGGCTTTTCTTTTACCTCCACCCATGTTTCTTGCTTCATCACTTCCTCCAACCTCCTCCCTCCCCATGATCACAGCTTTGGCTTCTTCTCTGTGGCAGATGCTAATTTTCCATTTTCATGCGATTATGATAAATTTAAAATAGTGAAAAGACTGGGAGTTGCCATGGTAACACTCTCCCACAGGACTCTCCGGGTTCATTTGCCACTAAGAACTCTACTGGGTAATAAATAGCTGGGACATAGATGCCAGTTATATCCATGGTGCCAGGAACTGGCTGTCAGGGGAGGAACAGCACCTCGGTTTGTACTTGCCGTGACAGACAGGGTACTTGCCACCACCACATCAATGCGGTCCACAGAGAAGGGGTCAAACTGCTTGTCTGGACGCCGCATGAATTCATGCTTGAGCAGATAGCCACACTGGCCATTGAATTCAAACAGAGCCATGTTCTGCTGCATGGGGACATCTGAGATAGAGGAACACAATGAGAAAAATTTCTGTGGGACCTCATCAGGTGGCTTGCGTGCTATGAGTGAGCTGAAAGATGCTGTGCTTTTACAGCCCCTGCTAGCCAAAGGTTCACAAAGCTGTTTCAAAAACTAATTAAGCCTCTCAGCACCCTACAGGGAAAAATATTACAGCAGCTGTTGTAAGGAAGGTAAGTGGTTTGCTTATGATTGCACCATAAGTCATGGGTAGAACTAAATTAAAACCTACTTTAAGTACCACCTGCTATTTTAGGGTGTGAAGCAAATAGTTGTCTGAACCCCTCTACTCCTTCCCCCTTTCATTTTAGGCCTCCTCTCAGTCCATCTTCTCCTCTGCCACTTCTCTTGAGAACACTGTCTTGTGGTTCCTGCACCCATCTTCAATATGATGTCCTCTCCATAACCAATCTCTCACTCTCTCCCTTTAGAAGTTGCTGCTTCTTTTCTCCTACTGATCCTACAGCTAGTCTCCTACACTCTCTATATGTAAGACACTCCTCTGAGGAAAGAAGAGCAGTACAGAATAGCTTTCTCTGGAGGCTTTTCTTTCCTTCTCATGCTGGCTGTGCATCAAGGAAAGGCCCTTCTTCCCTGGTCAGGTCAATGTACTGGAAATAATAGCACAGGCAGACCAGTCCTGTAGCCAGATGGAGCTCTGCCTGCTGCCTTGAAAAAGCAGCAACTCAGGGGAAGAAGGAGCTTCTGGTGCATTTGTGCACATTATTTAGTGTGACATCACGTTACAGGACAGCCAGGGACAGTACCCAGACACTGGACGACAGCAAGTCTGTGTATGTGTGTATGCATGAGTGTGCAGGACCAGCACCCTAAACTGTATGCCAGGTTTGTGCTGGGCCTGGAAACATGCTTTTGGTCTGTGTGAGACAGAGTCAAAGAACACCACCACTCTGGGGGGAAGGCACATGGAATAAACGCATTCAGGGAAACAGCAGCGGAGGGAAATGGCACCGAAGGAAGAAACTGTGAACACGAGCACACAACCGCAGCCACTTCAGGGGCTGGAGGACAGTGGGACACTCACCCATGGTCTGGAAGTTGAGTGCCACCATCTGACAGCCGACATTCCAGAACATCTGGGGCATGTAATTAGAGGAGTCCATCCGGGTGCCTTTGGGGTAAATCCGGCTCATCTGCCGCTTGTTATATCTACAGTTGCTCTATTGGAAACAAGTCTGAAACACTCCTTATGTACCCTGGGGCTAGCTCGCATATGCAGATTATGACAATTGTTTAAGCTCTGCTACCAAATGCTTAGAGCCTTCCAGAGTAAGAGAGGCCCTGGCAGCAACAGGCTCCTTTCCTAAACCCCTTCCACTTAAGGACAAGCACCTGGCAGCCTTGGCGTTCACTCAAGCAGGATGTATCCTTTCAAGAACCTCTGAACAGCCCCAAAGCCACCCGGGAAGATCTCATGTCCCACCTGCACACTTTATATCTCCGATGAAGAGTTCACCAGGTCCTGAAACCAGAAGCCAGTTGGGTATGCCTCAGCCTTACTCAAGCTTCAGATTAGCTCTCACTCCATACAACTAACTACAGTGGACAAAGGTTGCCAAAAGGATACTCTACGAACTGCACAGGGAACTTGGTTAGTAGATCATAACCCTTCAGCTCTGTGAAGGAAGAGATGACGTAACTCCGGTTCTTCTCTAGAAACAGGAGATAAGAAAGCATTTAGAAGGCAGGCACACCCAGCCCCCAATTCTCTGTGTGGGGACTGATGGATCCAAGAAACACTTGGCTTCTTTGCTCTCACTTTCTACTAGGTATTTTCTATCAAGGAAATTTACCTTTCTCTAGTCCCTTGAAAAGGGACTGAAGAATAATACTCTGTAGAAGGTGACTTATGTTTAGCAGGGAGATAGCAGCTATGTGCTACAGGACAGGAACTTCATGGAGTACAGACAGGTTTGGCTCACAAAGCTTAAATGGCAATAATTTTGTCCCTCTCTCCCTGGATTTCAGTGACACTTAGAGAAGAGCTCCTGCCTGGAGTTTTAGTTCCAAGTAAATCCAAACATTCAAAATCTCGCACAAAGTTCTTTATTTTGTCAAGTTTCCCCTTCTTCACTCCCGTGTTTTTTTCTTTTTCTTTTCTTTCTTTCACCAAACCAGCTCAAAGATAGACCCAAATGTGGGAACTGTTTAAAGGAAACTATTGTGTATAAAGAAATTGCATGCATTTTCAGTGTTTCAGACATTTCTCTGTCCAGTCACCACAGAAGTGGAAGGCCAGTCACATACTTTAAGAACAGCTGGGCTCAGAAGCAGCAAAGCAAGGCCACAGAGATGTCACTGGCCTCTAGGCTGTTTCTTTTCATCCTCACTCATATAACTGGGAGCAGTACCAGACATCTCCCTGTCTTCTCCTCACCAATTCCTTACGACAGGGAGGAGGGCAGAAGGGAAGTGTTGTGACCATGCACTTGTGGGAGAGAGAGAACACAACAGAAAATAGGTGAAAGCAAGTCACAAAGGCAGGTGGAGTACAGCAGCATCTGAAAGCACTACTCTCCTGGTCAAATGAAAATACTTGGGATTCTGAAAGGATCAAGTTGGACTTACGGGCAGAGACTTCAAAGGAGTCAAATTTGATAGGCTGTACATAGTTAACAAGGCTGGACATCTCCTCGTACGCTGTCACTTCCAAACCAGCAGTGCCCTGAGCAGAAAACAAAATCCAAGAGAAGACAGGTGATGAGACCTTTCCTAGAGTTGGAAAAAAACACACCTGGGCTTCACACTCAAAGGGCTCTGGTGGCTGCCATGACTACAGCACACCAGTTTCTTTGGCCTCCTGGTCCTACAGTTAACATCATGGGCAGCGCAGTCAGGGACACAGAGATTCCAGGCAGCTTGGCAAAAATTGAAACCGAGGCATATGGAGAGGCATCAGTCAGTATGCCAGAAGCCCAGGACCTCTTCAACCCCTCAAAGGGTAGAGTCTGGGACAAACCAGGGACCTTGTTTTCTCTATTCTCTGAGTGATACCAGGAAGATGGAAATGGGAAACGGATTTTTTTATTCAAGGGAATGCTGATCATCTTCCCCCTTCAACAGCAGCTTTTCATGTTTTGTTAGCAATTTTTATCAGACTAAGGGTAAGCCTCTCCAAACGCCCTGAAGGCAGGCAGTTATCTCACGGTTATGCAGAATATCAAAGGCAGAGTCAGTAATAACAACTATTCTGCCATATTCTCTGTCTTAGTTTGGGCTGAAATAGAGTTAATATTCCTTTTCAGGACTAGATGAGTGCTGTGTTTTGGATTTAGCTTTGGGTTTGGTATGGGAAGAATGCTGATAGCACACTGATGTTTTCAGCTGCTACCGAGACTTCAAGGACTCTCCAACTCTCCATGTCCTGCCCGTGCGCAAGGGCACAGGGAGCAGGGAAGGAGCACGGCCACAGCACCTGACCCTAACTGGCCAGTGAAATATTCCATAGCATGGAACGTCATGCTCACTATATAAAGGAGGGGTGGTTGGGAAGGAGCTCTCTCGCTTCCGGGATTGCGATTGTGGGATCTTGGTATCTCGGGGTTGCTAGCCGGGAACGGGCTGGATATCGGTTAGCGGGTGGTGAGCAATTACGCTGTACATCGCCTGTTTATATATCTCTCTTTGTTTTCCCCCATCATCTTTATTGTTCTCATTTTATTGCCATTATTAAACTGTTCTTATCTCAGCCTGCGAGTCTCCCTTCACCCCTCTAATCCCTCCCCCATTCCCAGGTGGGGAGGGGGAAGGGAGGGTGATTAGCTGCGGTGGTTGGTTGCCGATCAGGCCCAAACCACAACATTCTCTATGCTTGCAACATCATTTCTCTTATTCCATTCCTTCTGCAAAAGTTGTCTTGCATGGAGAAGGAAAGCCCCCGACTGGTCATAGCACAGTTCATTTCCCTTTGCATTTAGGGTTCATCTCTCTTCAGCATGGTGAGGCGCCAGAGAAAACTGGAGGCCAGAAAAAACCCAGAAGGAACAGAAACAACAGCAACAGTACCTCATCTGACTGCATCTTTTTAATTTCCTCTTCATCCAGGTTTCCGACATGTTCATCCTCTTCCTCTGGTTCCTCTTCAGCCACATCACCTGCCCAGACTAAGCACACACAGCCCACATCAGTAGTACATACCAGTAGCACACGGGGAAAAGACATTGCATTGAGGGAGGAGTGTGGGGCTGAAGGTTCTATAAACCTTCAAGAACCTCTGGGTGAAGAACAAGGCCATGATGAATTTGTGGTTATTGGAGAGATACAAGTAGTAAAAAACTATCCACTCTTCCATCAAACCAGTAGCCAGTGTGTATCAATGAATTACCAACTCATGCAGCCATACACCTCAGAGTAGGCAGAAGAGTTGACTGATGGGCAGGGCATAAGTTGATTGTCTCTTTTGGCTGGAATGAAGTGGTTGAAAATATTCTGATGATTTAATTTATCTTCCAAGCTTATGCTGCTTCTTGAGATAACTGAATTAATGACTAGTACTGCCTTGCCTCAAGCTAGTATTGGGTGATTTGGAAGGTGTCTAGTGGGCCAGACTTGCTCATCTAGCTATACTTGTCCCATTTTCCCTTCAGACATACCGGTATCTTCAGCATCCATAAGAGTTGGCTGCTCGATGACTTCTGGTTCCACATTCTTCCCTTTCTTCAAAGAGTTCTGCCTCTTCCCAGATATAGATTGGTTCTTTTTGTTCTTAATCAAGATTTTCCCTAAGAGATCCTTAGGACTTGGCAGAGGAACTCCTGGCTTCAGCTGCAACAGACAAACTTCATACTGAATTTTCATCACAAAGACAGAATTTACACACTCATCTCTCCTGCCCCTCCCAGTATCATTCCTCAGGCCATTTACTGGTGCCTGGACACATCTCTCACCCACTGTATACTTAAATTTCTCCATCTGCCAGCATATCCCACTATTTCTATGCAAATTTTTTCTAAAGACTTCACCTTTGGTTTCAGACCAGCATTTTGCACCTCTCAGCCCTCTGATATTCTGCTGCCTGCACATGCCATGCTGTTCCCAGCAACCTATCATGCACCACAGCTGAAAAAAAAAAAATCTACATGGCCTGAAGGCATCCACACACCTCTGATTTTCACATTCCACCTACTTCACTCATTATTCCAGAGCCTCAGTCCTAGATCAGCACTCGGGCCATATTTAAACACTCTGCCTGCAGCAGATTTGAAAAAAAGATCCCAGAGTAGGTGGCTTAAGACAAGGATGTGTGATTCAGACTGTGCTTCTAGATCTATACTTCCTGCACAGATAGCAGCAGGCCTATTAATAATTTAGCTAATACCCTGAACTGTTTCTCACACACACACCCCACCCCCCCCCCCCCCCCCCGTTTCTCCCTATTGTCTGACAAGGACATGGGTCTGGGCAGTGGGCAACTTGCTCACTGCATCTTTTCAGCTTATCTTTGGATCTCAGTGCTTTAAAATAGATGCTTGGGCCAGGTGTCGCAGCTCCCCGCTCCACTACATATCCCAAGGAACTGCCTCATGCTTTGCAGAACACAGGCACTGCCTGTTATTTATAGATCAGTGTCCATTTGCAAGGCAGCTGAAGTAGCAATGTGCATGGGAATCACCAAAGATGTCATTGTGTCCACAAAAATACACGCTTGTACAAGTAAGTTGATGACCGGGGTGAAGCCCACTGGGAGCTTTACTCGGCTATTCAGAGCACAAAGCTATGGACGTCACTGACCTGCCCTTCTATGCCTGGAAGGGAATACTTCGAGGCTGGAAGCAAGAATTGAGAAGCATTAGTAGAAAGAACCTGAAATGCTACTGAGACCTTGTTCCTGTTTCTTTGCAAAGCAAGTGCTGGCAGACAGATTTGAAACAGTATCGTGTACAAAAATACACCGACTCATATTAGTACAACTGGTACGACTTGGCTACCTAGAGCTCAGTTTCCAAAGCCACTCGAGTCACAGAGTGTTAAATAAGAGCAGAGTCAGGCAAGTGCTTAGGAAAACCTCTGTGACTGAGAGGTCTTCCACCCACTTACCATGTTGCTCAATCAGGCTTATTTGTCCATGGCATCGTCTTCTCTTTCACTGTCCTTGTATCTGTTGTGGTATCTCCTAGCACCAGGAGTGACCAATCTTTTCAGAAAGCCCTCTCCACTAGCCAGCCTCCTGCCCCAACTTCCACTTACTGGGTATTTGTCCAGTGGCTCTGTCAGCAGCATATCTCCAAATATGGTCCGGCAGTACTCAGCCATCTTCGCCTGCTGCTTGGGCCTAACGAACAAAGAGATCAAGCAGAAGTGAATAGGAGAACAAACACCCAAATCCAGAGTTTAACATGAACAACCATCTTGAGATCCATGTACTCTACCCAGAACACCATCTCCTGCCTTCGCTCGAACAGCTATGCTTATCTTGAAGTCCCTTCCCAGGCCAACTCCCCTTTGTTCATGCCCTGCCATCCCGAGCTAAAAGGCTGCACAGCTGTGGCCACTCTCACTCTGCAGCTTATGGCTCATCTTTGAGCTCTGACTCACCTCCAGCTGCTTCAGAAATCTCAATCATGGTTTCATTTCAGCTCAGGTACCCACTTAAAACCCAGCAGCCCTGGCCTGTATCCTTCCTGGTCCGGACAACAGGGAACAAATTTCTCCCCATCACTAGATACTCACGAGTCCACGTGGTTCTCAAAGGACAGGATGACAGGGTAGAGAGATGTCTTAAAAGCACTTTCCGCAATGGCCTCAATGGCATCCTAAATGAGAGACAATGGTCAGAGAAAGGATCAGCGCTCATTATTAACAGACATGCAGCTGACCTCCCACTGAGTGGACTCCAAACTGATCAGTGTCAGGAGCTTCTCCTTAAAGTAACTAAACTTCTCTCAGTAAGGTGAAGTGTCACCTTCTCATACCCACCTGGATTTCCAGCTTCAGAGGATATAACATGCAGCTCAACTCAATAACTTGCATAAAAAATGAAGTTGAAGATGTAAGAATATGAGGTTTTATTTTTGTTATGTAGTTCAGTGTATGCATAAATGAATGTGAAAGCGTCTTACCAGAGAGGCAAGCCACTGCCACATGCACTCTGAATTGCTAGAGGAAGGTGTATGCAGCACCAGATTAAACTGCTTCAGATCCTATTTATACTTGTATTGGGTTTGCATGGCAAGCTTTTGGTAGCGGGGGGGCTACAGGGGTGGCTGTGAGGAGCTGCTGGAAGCTTCCCCTGTGCCCGACAGAGCCAGTGCCAGCCAGCTCCAAGACAGATCCGCTGCTTGCCAAGGCCGAGCCCGTCAGTGGGAGTGCCTCTGTATTTAAGAATGTATTTAAGAAGAGGGAAAAGTTGTATTTAATGAGTATTTAAGAAGGGGGAAAATTTGCTGCATGACAGTAATTGCAGCCAGAGAGGCGTGAGAATGTGAGAGAAACAAATCTGCAGACACCAAGGTCACTGAAGACTGAGGAGAGGAGGTGCTCCAGGCTCTGGAGCAGAGACCTTCCCTGCAGCCTGTGGTGAGTGGGCAGGCTGTCCCCTGCTCCTACGGAGGTCACCGGTGGAGCAGATGCCACCCACAGCCCGGGGAGGACCCCAGGGCGGAGCAGGGGCAGTGCTGGGAGGAGCCTGGGGCTCTGAGGGCAGCCTCGCTGTTGTAGCTCAGCACTGGGAGGACTGAAACGCACAGGGGTGTCCCACGCTGGAGCAGTTCATGAAGAGCTGCAGCCCGTGTGATGGACTCACGTGGGAGACGTTCACGGAGGACTGTCTCCCATGGGAGGGAGCCCAAGCTGGAGCAGGGGAGGAGTATGGGGAGTCCTAACCCTAAGGAGGAGTGGCAGAGACAACGCGTGATGAACTGACTGCAACCCCCATCCCCTGCCTGCCAGGGCACAGGAGGGAGAGAAACTGAGAGTAAAGTTAAGCCTGGGAAGAAGGGAGGGGTGTGGGGAAGGTGCTTTAAAGGTCTGGTTTTATTTCTCATTATCCTACTCTAATTTGGTTGTTAATAAATTAAATTATTTTTTCTCCAAGGTGAGTCTGTTTTGCCCATGACGGTAATTGGTGAGTGATCTCTCCCTGTCCTTATCTCCACCCACGAGCCTTCTGTTATATTCTCTCCCCTCTCCAGCTGAGGAAAGGAATGATAGAGTGGCTTTGGTGGGCATCTGGTGTCTAGCCAGGGTCAACCCACCACAATACTTTCCTCTGAACCTGTCCAATTTTCTATTATTCCACCTGTTTATAAAATCCTTCTGTGTAGCAGCAGAGAAAACTGGAATGTTCAGCAACCAGCAGTGCTGACATTTCAAACGCAAATACCATGGAAACGCTCTCAGCATTAATGATGTAAGAAAAAACAATTGTATTCTCCCCAAGCCCCTGTTAAACTACCACAAACTTCCCACTATTTTCTGGTGCTGCTAACTGACATGGCAAAGAAGTGTCATTTGCTCCTTTGCAATTACAGGGCCCTACTCTCCCCAAAATCCTGGTTCAGCCATGATCTCAGAACTGAGGGAGGCTGCCAGAGCTGCTCCTCCATGGACCGCTCAGCCTCTATCACAGAAACCTGTCAGGTGCAGAGGAGAGAAGCTACAGAGAAAGCTACTAAAAGGCCACAGGCAATGGTAGAAAAGGGAAAGAGGTGTGGAGGGAAAGAGCTACATATTATGTAAAACTAAAACCTGGGGCACATGCTGCGCTAACCGGTTATAATTTCCTTAAGGTACAATCGCATGCTTTAGCAGAACTCTGCAATTACAGCAGCTACAGCTGTCATTATTTCTCCTATCTGTAGTGAGCTGCTGTGCAAAAAGCAGCAGTGGTACTACAGGATTCTGGAAATTACTGACACTGAATATGACAATACCTCTGATCTTAAGGATTGTTTTTTTTTTCTCCCCACATAAATATTTTAATAATAGAGAAGTGCAGGAACTGAGGGGAAGATACAGAATACTAATAAACAGCTCTGAAAAGAACCTAAAGTGCCTCTGCCTCTTGGCAGCAGCTGTGTAAAGGAGCACAGAAAAAATAAATGTGATGCATTGGTTTTTAACCTGCAAGCTGTTTGTAACTTCTGTGGTTAAATGCCCTATATTCCCAAGGCAGAGGCAGGCTTTGCACTGTGCCCTGAAGCCTAGGAGCTGCATCCTCAGGGAAGCCATCTGCCCAGCGCTCTGGAGGGCAGTTGCTCCACTGCACACATTCCACACACTCATGTAATTAGGAAGTAATTGCACCCTATTCCTCCCAAGCACCACCATGTGAGGCTGTAGGCCACAGAAACCCTCTGCAGAGACCAGTTAGAAGATAAACTCACATTAACTGTTTTCTAAAAGCCATCTTGTTTCTCTGAGATGCATTTATTCATAAATCTACCATCCTCACGCAACTTTCCATCCATCCAACCATCTCGCTACACAGCCCTGTGTATGCAGGCACATCTACTCAACCACCTCCCCATAGCTTCTACCTGACTGGCTGCATTTCCCTCATTCATTCAGTCATCTTCATCCGGCTAACAAGCTCTCCTCTGGTCCTCCCACTCCAAAAATGTACACAAACTCCAACCTACTGCATATCTGTTCGCCTTTCATTCTATCTACACATTCATTCACTTGTCATCTCGCCATCAATCTTTTCCTCTCACACATCTTTGCCCTCAGCCCATCCATTTGACAGTTCCCTCAGCCAGCGATCAGTCTAAAACCAAGCAGGGGAAAGCATGTATGGAGAAAACTCTTTCCATACCTTGAAGAGGATCTCAGTTGTCATGGTGAACCCATGAGTGATGATCGGCTCCTCATCCGGGGGACGGCCCTTCCAGCAATCCAGTTCCACGCAGCGGCAGCCAGCCAGCAGCGTCTGGCGATACATTTCAGGAGAGGAGATACCAGAAAACTGTCCAGCTGGAGGAGAGCAGAGGAGGGAGGCTCGGTGTTAGCTATTCATGTGGGACAGTCTCTGCATAAACTGGAGCAACAGAGCTCTCTGCCATCCTTGGGCAGGTGTATGTGGCAGATTGACAAGATGTTTTTTGTTATGGGGTGACATTTCTTCTTCTTCTACAGCATTTACATGCCAATCCCCTCGCAGTGCATTCGAGCCCTCCAAACTTCAGGGCAGAGACATCTGCCCGACTGACTGAAGTACCACTCATCCCCCCCAGCAGTGGTAGGTACATGTTGGAGCTGAGGCAGACGCTGCAACTGCCCATACCTGTTAAATATGTGTTGTGTGATGAATTGATGAAGTAGTGTGAGAGCGGCTGGGTCATGTCCTGGTACAGCACCAATTTGTCCAATGCTACCACATTGTTCTCAGGGCCACAGAGAAACCAGACCATCCCCTCTGGAGACAGCTGCCCTACATGGAAAACAAAGCTGTTAATAGTACTGAAACAAAACGGTTCTGGCATTTCCTTGCCAGTGCATTGCAACACAGGGACTTGTGAGGATCAGGCTGATTGCTCTCCCAGGAAAGTCAGGGTAGCAGAAGGTGCAAGATCCTCTGCTTTTTTCATACTACTTCTATAGCAAGACTTTTGGGCTGAACAAGACTCACCTCTCTGGATGTTAATCCCACTGGGTTCATACTTCTCTATCAGGCTCTGCACCTGCTCAGGTTTGGCTGGTGGGAAAAGGACATCATTGAGGCGAGAGTCTCGTTGCTTCTTGTTGATAAACTTTGCCAAGTGCTCTTTGGTCATGTAGGGCTTTGCTTTTAAATGGCTGAGGTGAGAGAATTACAGAGGAGCAAAGGTAAGGCCTGTGCATTACCCAGAAAACCTTTTCACAAAAGAGATTGTTCAGGTTAGCAATAGGTGTCCATGTCCCTGGGCCCAAAAATTCCTGGTTTGTCTACATTTCTTCCCATAACTGATGTTTCCCACTGTGGCCTTCCTTCCTCACTCATTCAATACTGTGAAGAGGTTGTACTGAAGGGAGTACAAAGCATATTTTGAGCCTCTGACTTGAATTCTAAATGGACTTGAATTTCAGTGCACAGTGAATTGCTTGCCCTATTAAATCAAGACCCTTTAAGATGTCACTGATTTAGCTACCTGAGCTACTTGTGAGGATCTATGGTTCTCACGCTGTATATGGCCTTGTTTGGGGCTAGCCACAAGCAGTATCACGTTAGCATGATCTAGTGTTGGCCTGGAATCAACCCTCCTGATGGTGACAGTTAAGAGTCCCTGCAGCACAGTGAGGTCTCATCATTTTTATTCAGGCTGTGAGTGAAAGTGTTAAGTGCCCTGGCAGTGTTTTGTGACCTGGGTTCCTGCCCTTCTAAGGCTTGAGACCAGACAAACCACACAGCATAAAATCTCCTCACCCCTCTTTTTGCCTATCTTTTGCCACAACAGATCAAGTTCTCTCCTGTGGCTTGAGGGAAACTTACTGTGAGGTAAATATCTCATCAATCTCAGGCCGTGGACACAGATTCATGAGGAAAGTTTTATACACGGTCTCAGGGAAATCCTCTGGGTTGATGGCATCATTCTGAGAATGTAATAAGGACATATCAGTATCACAAACCCACGACAGCCTTCATCGCTCCATTAACACTCAGTCAAGCACTTGCTTGTGACAACGGAAGGAGGCGACTAGAACATCTGGCAAAGTGTTTAGGAGAGAACGGATGGAGTGGGGAAGCACCATAATGCCCTATTCCAGAACAGACAGTTATTTAAACTGTCCCTCGGTGCCTCTTGTGTGATGGTATAAAGCTGAAGCTTGATGCAGTGGTAGGAGCTGTCAGAAGCCTGGACTGTACTCTGCAGCTTGTTAGAAGTGCCTAGATTAACTGCCAGATCTCTTGCTTCAAAGATCTGACAGTGAAACAGGCAGAAGGGAACGTGCTGCTTCTCGTGCCCCAGAGCGCAAGCGAGGGAGTCACAAGCGTTACTGCAATATAAACAGTAAGAACTGATCCTAGCAGGCCTGCAGTTAAGGCATGGGTGCTAGTGGTAAGGAAAAGGTTTCACAGCAAAACTAAGATGCTCTTAACTAAGAACATCTGGGCTGATGATTTTTTTCATAGCCAAGGGCATCACAGTCAGGGTGGGCAAAGATTATTCTCAAACTAGCAAGAGCTTTGGCTAGCTAGAGAAACCCTTACCTTGCCCTTTGGAAGATGACAAGCGCTTAATGCTGCTTCCACCCTCTTCCTGTCTGCAGGAAACATCTGAAAAATACTGACCAGATGGAAAAAAAGAAATCACCACAGCATAGCAGGAGTGAAGTCAGAAAGCCTGGGTTTGGGTGGTGCGGGGTTGCAGCCAGAGTGCAAGACACTCAAAATGCACAGCAAAGGAGGCTGACAAGACAACTGCAGATGTGAACCAGAGAAGACAGACAGTGTTTCTCCAAGAGAGTAACTGATGTACCAAGTCTTACAAACCTACAGTGGATTTTTTGACTGCTGCCTTAATACAGAAATTCTGTATTTCTGCTACAGACCCTGTAAGAACCTTGTCACTAAACTGCATCATCTTACTCTCAAAATCCCTCTTCCTTGTCCTTCCCCTGCCCCCATTGGAGATGTTCCCCTGTGGCAGCAGGCCTTCTGCCACAAATGCCCCAGGACACTTCCCCCCACAAGACACTATCCTAGTTGGTAGCTGGCATTAGCAAGGAATAAGTTTGTAGTCAAGACAACATTCAAAAAAAAGCAAACAAACGTTGTGCACATTTGCTGCTTTGAAAGATGGCCAAATTTTCTGGAACCAAAGGCTTTCAATGAATTCAAGGAACAAACTCATTACACAGGCAAAGCAGCTGATATACTACATGCTGCAGAAGCCAAAGCTCACCTCCAATTTCAAAAGTTAGTACTGGTCTTCAGGGCAGAATTCACTTGGGCAAGCCTTCAGCTTAAAGCAGCCGCTTTGCTGCACTACGGAATAGTAACAATAACTGAACTCTCCCTACTTTCAGAACATCCCAGTCAGCAGCAATGAGGTCTCCTCCATGGATAAATTTAGATGTCAGTTCTATTAAGCTCCTGGAATCACAGCTGGTCACAGCCAAAAAGGGGAACAAAAAGTGCCAAATGCATTGACAGGTGGAAAAGCGTTCAGTGGGAGCTGCAGCAGACTTATGCAAACTCAGTGCATATTGGTTCCCAAGCTGCTCTTTGCAAGGCAAAAATTGCAGCACCTTTGTTATGATTCAAAAGGGATTTAAATGTCTAAAAGAAAAGGCAGATGGTCAGTGGAACTTTCAGAAGAATTCAGACAGAGTTTTGAAAACCTGACATATATCTGTATCTGAATGGAGATACTGAATATGGCTCAATTTGAACTATTTAATCATCTAATGCTTTACACAGTAAAGCACTTCTACTGCTCCACAAGAAAGACTGACCAGGGCACTGAGGAGAGGTACAGCCTGTACCAGTTATTTTTTCTAGCTTATTTCAGAAGAATAAGCTGCTTTCTCTCTCTCTGCAGTAATGCTACCTTGCTTGCATTTTAAAAATCAATTCAAAGTACTCTTCCCTAGTGTGAGTTATTCATTAAAAACCTATACATTTTTAAAAGCTCTTTGATGAATACACTGGTTTCTGACAGAATGAAATTCTGCTGGTTGGTGGTTTAGAAAACAAACAACAAAAAAAATCTTTATTGTTGAATAATGATCAACCATCCTGAAGCCCATTTAGCCAGCATAGACTTAATCTAGAATCATTATGCAATATAACACGCAGTAGGTAGCACATTTATTACAGGTGATTAGCTCTTACCTCTTGTGATGCTATAATACTGCATAAACCTAGAAGCAGAGTGGTTCAAAGCTTCCCAGGAAATACCCGCAAATGCACTATCTACAGGTTCTTATTCTTAAAACAAAAGATTATTTATGCACCCAAAAGGGAATCTAACATAGTGGTGCAGCCTTTTCTCACTCATGAGTTGAATCAACATGGAGGAGCCATAGGATCAGCCATGGAGTGATTTTATTAGGGAAGACCCCAAGTTGCACAAAATCAATTCTAGATTCATGCCATGCAGTGCAGGGGAGAAGTAACAGGCTGGTCTTTGCTTCATCAAAGCAGCCTCGGCTTATTCTAACGGCAGCCCTATCCTGATGTGCAAGGCCAACCCTGGGGACAGCAAAGGGCGAACCTCCACTGTTCTGTACCTGAATCAGCACCAGCACTGGCCCAGAGGCCTGCCCTCAAGGGCTGTTTCCCACTCATGTACATCCAGAGTAAAGACTGAGGGCAGTGGAACTACACCAGTGGAGAAGGGGTGTAGTGGTCACACGTGAAGAAAGGAGACAAGCAAAAGCAATGGACCCCTACATCAGGCTAGCTGGGGAGTGAAGCAAAAAGATCTCCAAATATAGAACTCCTTCCATGAAAGGTAAAATGAGTCCTACACCTCATCTGCCTTTCAACTCAGGTTTGAAAAACAACCTGTGATAGGAATTTTACTGAACTTTTGTAGATCATTTCTTGGCAACAGCCAGGAAGTGAAAGAGCTGTTTAAGGCAATTTCTTGCTGTAGATGAAGGGCACAAAAGGTCTCCTTTCCCGACTCAAGTTATGTCCCAGGCCCTTCCTTGGAGGAACCTAGGTGCAGCAGGAGTCCTTTCACAGACTGAATCCAGAGGGAATGATCTCTACCTCAGGTACAGAAAGAGCAGGCAACTGAAGCCACTGGGCAACCACCCTCTTATCAGCTGCTCTGCCTTTAGTCTGACTGAACACACAATAAACCAAATATCCATACTCACTTCCTGACAGGAATCTTCCCCTCTGCATTAAGCTGCATCTTCAGCTTCACCAGGCTGTGAAAAAAAAAAAAAAAAAAAAAAAAAAAAATCAAGATTATGAAAATGCACTTGTACAATCTTAGAAGACCTACTAAGTAAGGAAAAAGAAAAAATATGCAACTGAGAAAATCTAACAGTTAACTCAAAATTGGGGTCTTACAGACCATCAACTTAACCTCAGACAGAACCTGTTCCTGTTTCTTGGGAAGGAGAAACAGATAAATTATAAGAGGTTAGGTATCAGAAGGATTCTTCTGAAACATAAGATGTAGATATAATGATATCTCCTATTATTTAGTATTCCTCAGTGATCTCAGGTGGCCAGCCAAACGGTATTACAGAGCAAAGCAAAAGAGGCAGCACTTTGTTGGGGTGAGTGCTGTGACCGTGGTGAGAGACAGTTGAGGCTCAGAATTTCAGTTTGTCTAATACCACATGTGTGTGTTTGACCGGCTCAAGTACTTCTGTGCCAGTCATTTGTCATGCAACAGATGGCTCAACTACCAACTCCCTGCTTGCCTCGGGGCTCCTGAGCTGACAAACGACTTGTTTCGGAGGCTGCCAAAGGACCTGGATGCTAAGAAGCCTTTTCTTTCCAGTACAGACAGAAAGGGCAGTACCTGACTGTTTCAGAGAAAAATGTTTGTCAGAAATTACTTACATTTTCTCTAGAAAGGTGTACCGAGAAGCGTTGTATGTGAGGGGATTCCGAACGATGGCCATAATATCCTCAGCCCAGTTCTGGGAACAAACACACACAGTTGGGCATTATGGAACTGCACCAAGAAGTAGACAGCAACAAACATGGAAAGGGCATAGAACCACAGATCCATTTGGGTTTGAAGGGAACTTAAAGATCATCTAGTTCCACACTCTGGGCCAGTGTCTCACTGCCCTCACAGGTAAGAATTTCTTCCTTATGTCCACTCTAAAGCTTCTGTTCTTCAGTTTAAAACCATTACCCCTTGTCCTGTCACTACAGGCCCTGATAAAAATGCCTGTTCTGATACTGCTAGGCTCCAAATCCCAACAACTGCACCGTGGGTTTGGCTATATCACCTTCCTAATGCCTATATATACTAGCTGCTGAAACTTTTCCACTGAGTCTTCTCAGTGGTCTGTTTATTCCATACAAAGCACATGAAGGACAAAAATGACATTCTCCTACTGGTAAACAAATTTCTCCTACTGGTCCTTCTCCATACAGGGCAGAGTTTCTAGAACTATGGAGGTATCACACCTTACTGGAACAAAAACTTGCTTGTTTATAACCTTGCCTGTAGCTGACAAGGTTCAGGTTCCCTGTCTCCCCCTCTCCTGTCCTGCTCCCCAGTTAATGCCCCAATCCTTTGTGTTTCCCCGTGTTTACTTGCCCTCAGGACCCAGTACCTTGCCAACATTCTCCTTGTAGGACACAAAATTATGGAAAGTGAGGTCAACCATGTCAGGGCCAGACACAATAGTCAGAGTCTTAAGCAGGAAGGTGCTGTGAGGATAATCCAAGTTAAAAACCTCTCGGAGCTTCTGGCACTGCAAAAGAAACAGAACAGATGGGGAATAAGGGAGAATGAGGCAAACTGTACCTGAAAAAAAACAGGACCCAATCCAAACATTGACCCAAATTAACAGCAAGCTTTTTAAGGGTTGTAAAATTCTTTAATGTAATCTTCCGTTCCTTGGTTTTCCTTATTTTTCATCTTTATACTGCAGCCTACATTACCTGGATCTTCCATGGAACAAAACATTGTGACTAACATCATTGCACAAACATGCTGTTTTGGTCTGAAAAAAATACAAGTTGGAGACTCCTCTTAAAGAAATTCCTTCTGAAACTTCAGCCTGAGCTTGCAGACAAGCAGAGGAGTATTTGGCCAGCTCATACCAGAGGTGCATAACCAGGTTAGTGCAGACAGCCATTTGTCTAGACACATGCTAAGAAAGTCTTTTAAGTTAGTGTGATACCTTTTGCTGTAAACTCCATCCACCACAAGAAAGATGTTGTTTGGGACCTGGAAGGTTTACCAGCTTTAGACCTGGTCACTGGAGAGGTGGGCTCTCTCCCTCCAAGTAATTTTCTGCTAGTTCTCAGTTGCTAGAAATGTTTTTTTCCATAGCAATTGCAGTATCCTACAGCAGTGGCTCACCAGAGATTTGTTTTGTTAATAAAAGGCTCATCTGGTTAGTCATACTCTGATTTCATCACCATATGAAAGTATTTATAGAATCTCTTTAAATTATTTAGCATTTTCTGCATCCCTACATAAGGCATCACTAAGCCAACGTATCCTGGTGTTGTATGAACAGTCACTATTTTTAATGAAAGGATAAAATTCCCATGTCCTGGAATAAAGCACAGCAATCCATTAGCTAAAGCACAGGATAAATCCATATCGAAGCTGCCAGAGCACCTGCTCCTTCAGAAACTAAGGGCAAATATTAATGATCTGGGATTGTTAGTAGAGCAGGTCAGACTCACAGGTTTAACTGGAACTGGAATCTGAGCTCTCCCTGTGTGCACAAATCTACATACAGGTAGACACATGGCTGAGCTACTGCGTTTCCACAAGTTAAAAAAACATCAATAACACCTTAACACGTTACATATCACGTCAACTTCAGCAAAAGAGGTTTTAGCTAAATGACTTTACCTTTCTGTTTGCTATAAACTTAAAGCATGTACAAAGTCAGTCGCTGCAGGTCAGCTCATGTTTAGTGACCTGTTAAGCTGCTACTAACTGGACAATGTCTGGATCCTTGCAAGTTGAAGAAAGAATTCCCTGATCTTAGGCTTCCATGGACCTCAGTTTAGCCCAAACCAACTAAAAACCCCCAATACTCAACCATCTGTTTGCATCCCATTGCAATTCACATGGAAGCAATTCCATTTCTGCCCCAGAATTTTCTCTTTACATTTGGACTGTAATAGCAGAAACTCCCAGGCATCTCAGCTTCAGGCATTCCTATGTGTCTTCACCATGTCACACACAGAGCTGCATGTATATAAGGAACTCCACAGATTTTTTCCACTGCATTTTTCCAAATTTTTGGAGCATTTGCAACTGTTACACATCTGTAGCAAACAAGCATCTTTAGGAAAAACAAATCTTGCAAACCTGCTGGCATTTGTTCAGCTTCCTTACCTCTAGTGTCGTAAATTATATGATGCTAAGACAATAGAGAACTTGTGGTTTATGCTGAACTCATTTCCTGTATTTGTTACAAATCGGCTCCTCCCAGCCCTTCCTTCTCAGCAAGCTGGTGTCGCTCTGCTTTCCAGCAGACATTTCGTTCACACTACATCCCTCCCAAGCTGAATGCTGCATCAGAACTTTTGCCTTTATCAAGCTGTGCTCTGCCAGACAAACCTGACACATGCCGTGTTTGGTAATGGCCTGATATCTGACCACCTTCTCAGAAGTTGCTCACGGTTAGCTGTAGCCTGTGCAGCTTTCTATACGCCATGCCCTCTATCAGCATTAACTTACGACACCTCCCAACACCTCGGTGAAGTTGATAGCTTCACATTATTAGAAGCAAACTGCAGCAGGGAGAGGAAAGGATGATCTCATTAGGGATCTAAATTAGGTCATATTTTCCCAGCCATTGCCTTCCTGCCTGGCCTTAAGTGAGTCACTCGCTCACTTTGTGCTGCCTACTTTACATGGGGATTATCTCCCATGGGATAAATGCAGTGATGTTGGCATAACACTGAATGAAGATGGTCAGAGAAGACCAGGGACCCCGTCCAAGGGCACAGAACCTGATGCCACAGCTCCTTCATAACCACCCCTTTAGCACCCTGCTGCTACAGCTTGACTACGTTATTACTTAGCGTCATGTTGCAGGTGGCCATAAAGGAAAAATAGGAATTGCTACGTGAAATGCAGGACAACCATATTAGCCATGCAAATGAGAGGAAGGGAAACATGCTTAGCAAATCCACTTAAAAAAACCCCACCAAGCAAACAGAAAACAACCCAGCAGCAGAGTGGCCGAAACACAGATTCAGCTTTCATTTCACTTCCCACCCTCCTGATTTCCCTAAAATCCTCATCTGTATAAACCAGATTCATAGTCCAGAGAAAAGCAAATTCTCATGCAAATATAAACAAAGAGCCAGGCCTAATGTAAGAGGCAGTGAGAGACAGCCCTTTCTCTACTCGAAATGGGATACAGCCGAATGACAGTTGGGATTTGCCACAGCTGCACGCGCTCACCACACTCTGACAATTTTCTGTCTTCATGAAACACGCTACGTGATGCAGTGCTTGTGGTATCAGAAGACAGGACGTGACAACAAGTCCTCTCTTTCAGAGAAAAAAGGTCTTGTTTGGTTATCAGAAAGGAAAGGGAGCACCAAGATTATTCAAATGCCTTTGGCTCTGCAGGTAATGCTCATGTCCTCGTTAGCAGCACTGCTCTGTCATGGGATTCAGCAGCAGGACCAATTGCTGTGCAGCAGGGAGGGCTGTCCTGCCACCGTCTGCACCGCAGGGGCCAGCCTGTCTCTGTGCAAAGCATCTCAGCAAGACGAGGCAGAAAAAAAAAAAAAATAAGCAGACGAAGCACTCTCAGCTCTCATTGCCGTCTTATCTAAAGGAACCGGAAAATGCAGAGGCACACAGATTCACATGGCACAAAATAACCTGCGGCATTCTGGAATCGAGCAGGAACAGACCACAAGGGAGAGATGCAGACTGTTCATCCTCAGTAACTTCTGTCCCTGTGGTCTAAAGGCTCACACTGTGGAAAGATGGAAGAAGCTGAAAAAGGGCCCAGCACAGCAAAAGGCCATTAGTCAGATGTGACTGTTTCCTTGCTTGGCCCCTGCTTCACTATTTATAAATCCTTTACAAGCCATGTGCTTCTACCCACTTTCCTCTGGCATGCACACATATCCGTTTGTTTCCATACAGCTTCTTGTGATCACTCTCTTATGCGGAGGCCTGAACATCAGACTTTGTTTAGTTCCACCCTGTGCTCCCATGCATTGCTGAATCCACAGCGAAGGGCAGAGATGATGCTTAATGCCCAGAGCTGTCGCCTTCCCCCGCTGTGCACCAGAACCACTGACCACCCATAATGCGGCTGTAGCCCATGGCTCAGCGCCCTGCTCAGCTCCCCGTGCAACATGAGTGCTCTCTGCCCTGGTGGTTCCTAAGCACCACTCACTCCGACTTTGTCATCTCAAAACAGGACGTGTGAAATACCTTGATATAATTTTATCTCTTGTACATGTTCAGTTCAGAGTCTGCATCTCTGGGTTCAATAACAACAAAATGCGTATGGAGGATGAAACTGTTCTATAATCATGACAGTCAGAAAATACAACTTCTGTTTTTATGAAAAATTATGCTTGTTTCAAAGCCAATGCCTGCTGAAATGTCTAAACAAAACCCAAGATGAAGCCAACAGCCCAGCAGTTTGGCCTAAAATATCATGTATTTTGGTCCTAATTATTACATTCCCTGACAATGTTCTGGGGTATTGGTGTACCATTAAAAAAAAACCAAAAAAAAACAAAAAACCACAACAAAATGGAGCAGCCATTATTGCTCTTTGTTACTCAAAGGAAAACACAGAATTGCATTGTAAATAACATCTTGATCTGCTTCGGCATGCTGCTGAACTACATTCAATAGCTTTTTATCTTGTCTCATTTATGTTCAAAGTGCCTGCTAATTCTTATCTTTATTACTTTTGAACATGTGCCAAAGTTCATCCTGCCCTGTCTCTCAAAAAAATTTCCATGGAGAAAAAACACTGCAGAACACTGAGTAGCTCTCAAAAGAAACTGTAGCAAAGGGGGTGAAAAGGGGAAACCTGCACATGCACAGGAAAGGTCACAGGAGGGACTCGAGGGCTGTATGCAGGTTTCTGTGCTAACATGCCAGGAGGCGAGGGCTCGGCAGCAGGGCACGAGAGACAAGAGTCTTTCCCAGTGAGAACACGGCTGTGCCTCACCTTTTGGCAGGTTCAGCTCCAGGAATTGTTTCCTTCTGGGGCAAAGCAGTGGCCCTTCTCATCTGGAGGTGGCTCCTACTGCTGCCAACCCTTAGGGACTTGTCCCTTTTTCAGTGCCACACACCGTGCTGGCACTACAGGCTGCCGACCTACTCCCTGAACACTCCACTGCGCCGGGACGCGGGTCTCACCAGGCCCTGCCTCCCAGCTTGCTGTGACCTGCACTGGTGACTGAGCGCCTGTGACAGCACATCTTTTCAGAAGTGGTTTTCTGCGTGGGAGCTTTGGTGTTATTCTTGCTCTGTATAGAGAGGTTAGAAAGAAAAACCCCAAACCTCTTGCTTAGCAGCAGATGGAGAATGTTACTAAAGGCAAGTAAATCCCAACCAACATCCACAGTACCACCACCACTCGTTAGCAGCGAGACTCATTTCACCTACATGGGTCGAAGAGCTCAGGGCATGTTTCACCCTCATGCTGCTTGAACTACAGCCAGGAAGAGCACAGTACCTTGGCGGGGGAGAGCAACAGCACAGATGCCCTCAGCAAAGCACTGTCCTTCTTTGCAGATTCCTTCAGCCACGAGTCAGTAGGAAAACCAGATCACAAGCTTTGCTTCAGAGAGGCTGTGAGTCTGTCATGGTGCCACTTGCAAGGAAGGTGAGGAGAAAAGGATGCCTGATTTCTAGGTGGTACTATCCAAAGCTCTTCCAACAGCTGCGATCTTGTTCTCTTTGTCTTAACTATCACCCATTAGCTCCTTCTCCTCCACTTTTAGCCAATGAAACAAGTAACTATTTGTACTAATTTCAGTGGTTATATACCACAACCATTCCGAGCTGTTATTTTGTAACGGGGGAGACAGCACCCTTTGTCATTCTTCTGCCCTTCACCTCTAACAGATCTTTGCTTCCTCACACCAGTTTTTCATATTTATGCTTCTTTGTAACGAAGCACCAGGCATAGCTGCCCTATGTGGAGAGTGTGGGAATTCATGTTAAGAAATTTTCACTGTTTTCTGCATTCCTTTGAGCAAATTCTGTTCTGAGGAAAGCCAACTGAATACACAACTGAGGGCTTTAAGCAAGCCCTGCCGAAGCATGGTACAGCCATGTGTAAATAGGACATTTCCAGGACTGGACGGCACATCTCTCCCACCATTTTGGTTCAATGGCCATTTTGGTGCCCACACAAGACCTCCCATTATCCCATAAGAGAAAGGTGGATAAGGAGCCAGTCTAGTGCATTTTACTAGATATTTCCATAGAAATGCCAGAAAATTCCCTAAAATAAAAAGGGGACTTATTTTAAATGGGTTTATCTGAAATTAATTCAAAAAGCACTTGGGATTTTCACAGCAGAGGTTGTCATCAAGTGCATCACTTCTGCCTGTTGAGAATACTTAATAAATCATTTGATGCTTGACCTTTGTTTCTGAAAAACGAGCTGTAGCCAATTCCCAGGACTGTAAAATACTGTCTCTGTCCTCTTACAATGGCTAGAATACAACAGCTACACCAGGTCAGACCACAGATCCATCCACATGCCTGGGGAAAAGTATAAGAACAGGGCAAATAGTGATACTTCCCTGACACATTTCTGCAGCTTACAGAAATTTACAATTCAGCAACTTGCCAAACCAGAGGCATTACCTTCCATTTAATAACCCTCAAAGGGCATTTCCTTCTTGTCCTGACTATTTAAACTCACATATGTTTTCACAACTGGTGCAGGAAGGCATCCCACAGTGCAGTAACACGAGGTATAAACCAGCAGTACCTCCTTCTGCCTGTGCTGAACCTGCCTTTGGAAAATTCCACTTGATGTGTGGCTCTCACACTGGAAGAAACACTGAGTAACTGCTCTGTGCTCACCTTCTCCATTCAACCCCTGGTTTTACAGCACTCCATAATACTCCAGCACATCTTCCTCATCTTTGTTTTTGCCAGACTACGGTCCCTGCCTACTCAGATGCTCTTCCTACAGTAGCCATTTCATACTTTTGTTAATCTTGCTGCTCTTCTCTACCTTTTCCAGTTCTTTGTCTCATTTGAGATGCAGACACTAGAAATGCACAGAAATATGAGTGCATTCAGGGTGCAGACAGTGGCATGATTTCCTAATCCTTTCCTTATAATTCCTAACATACAACTTTGAGCAAATACTACTGAACGCTGCATTGGTATTTTACTATACCCTCATCATCTTGTTTCTGAGTAGCAAGAGTCAACTCGGAGTCTGTTATTACAGAAGGTTAGGATGGGAGGTTTTTCTGTGTGCATCGCCTGATTTTTATCTGTACTAAATTTTATCACCTATCAGATCATCCAGTCAACCAGTAATTCAAGGTCTTTCTACAAATCAGCCCTCATTTTATTACCCCGAGTAATTTGGTACCATTGGCAAACTTGGTCTTGTCTCTCTATGCCTCTTCTGCAGATCACATATGAACACAGTCAGTCACAGCCTCAAGCACAGATCTTTCTGAGAGTCTGATGGTTCCCTCTCCCTCAAGAGACCTTTTTCTTACTCTCCAGCAGCAATTTTCCCATGCAAAGATGTCCTCTCTTATTCTGTTCTTTAAGAATCTTTGCTTATGATAGGAATCACACGATCCACTTTCCAATTTTATTGAAAAGATTTAGAGCTAACTGTGGCAGACAGCCACTGCTTCCCTGTTCCCTTTTGCTTTTTGCTACCCTGGTACAGCTCACGAACGTCCTCATTCTTTACACAAACTACTTTCTGCTTTTGTTAAAACTCTCCTTTAAAAGGCCATTTTAGTTTTTAACTGAATATGGAATGTGGTCATCCCAAAACTCTAATGTGAATTAATCTTAAACTAGAGTTGTTCCTAGTTCCAGGACAATTCCTTGTCTGTGAGCAGGGGCTCATTGCAGAGAGGCGCTGTTCGAGTAGAAATTCCTTGTCTAGAGGCAACTCTGACACTGCACTTGTGCTGGCATGTTTCTCCTGGTAGTTTCCCACTAGTGTTCCTTAACTAATTGCCAAAATCTAGGACATTATTCTCCAGCCTGGCTGTTGCCACCAGAAAGACATCCACCTATGGCCTCAGTATTTACACCATCAATTTATAATCTGTATCAAAGCTGAATTCATTCTGTAAACAGGTTATTCATGAAAGTTTAACACCCTAGAAAATAGTATTGCATGCCTCTCCTCCAAGCTGGCCTTTTCCTTACTGCATTCTGCCTGGAGTGTAGCACCTAGCTCCATCAGCTCCAAATATTTAATTCTCACAAAAAACCAAAAACAAACTCCAAAAACCAAACCAAAAAACAAAACCAACACTTCTGAGAGTCTTTTTTCAAACATTATTCCCACAAATCAAGTTGCAGACAAAGTTTTAGGCTTGTTGAAAATTCAAATGTTTCATTTTAGTAAATTTCCAAGAAGAAATGTGGTTTCTCAGAAGGAATTATTATTTTTAAGAATTCTGTAAGACGGGTACTGTTCTTGAGCTCTGCTGTGCTTTTAGTACCCACCTCATTACGGTCTTTTGAGAAACATCAGTCTTGGAGAGCTCTGAATAGACATTTTCAGAGCAGTATTAAGAAAGCAGCTGTTCTACTTACGCAAAGAAGCTGCTTGTGTATCTCAGTATATGTTGCAAAATCTTCCCCTTTTGCATTAGACTGAATCACCTATGTTACCATATGGAGCCATTATCTTTACTCCTTTGTTTCCTTTTCACATTCTAGCTTTACTTCAATTTTCTGTTTGCCTTTTCCATACATGGAGAAGTTAACAGACAAAAAACAGACCCAGAAAAAAGTCCTAACAAGGACAACTTTGCTGCAGGAAGCTGAAATAATAACTGAAACCATGAACAAAGCCATAACCATGTGCTCCCCTTAGTTTGCCACCCTGCAAGCAGAGAATTAAAAGTTATTTGGGGAAAAAAAAAAAAAAAAAAAAAGAAACACTAGTTTTTCTGAAAGTACATTTTCTTCCCTTTAAAGGGAAAAAACCCCACCACACACTGTGTTGGAATCTCACTGTAACGACAGGTTTGTAGCTGCCTTGACCCAGCCCATGCATCTTTGCTCTGGTGACTCAATACAGAAGCATCACAAGTCTCCTGCAGGACTCCCCAGTGTAGCCCAGTGCACGCAGAGGCCAGGCCAAGACTAAAGCTCGCTCCACGCATGGCAAAGGAGAGAGCCCAGCCGCTGTGCACAACAGAAAACGAGTCTTGTGGCAGGCACTCGGGAGGGGAATTGCTGTTTTCCCAGCATTCTGGCATATTCTTTACAACAAACTCATCTACCATTGTCTGGATGTGCCTACCTTTTGGGTGCACTCCTGGGGAGTTCAGGAACAAGAGTAAAGATAGCTTTTCTGTATTAATGTAGCTGTGGTGTAAGGAGACAAGGTCCTCTCCACCTTCTTGTAACAGAAAGCCAGGGTAAACTGTCTCAGCTTATGCCAAAGCCCTAGGCAGCCTTGCCTTCCCCATATGAACCACCGGCAGAAATGAAGCTACACACTCACCTTGGGGATTTTAGCAAATCGTCCTACTCTGGTATCTCGGATGCTGGTTATATCCAAAATTTCCATTTCCTACAACAGAATAAGGACAAGGAAGATGAGGAAAGACAAAGGAGGAAGGAAATCCATTGCAGAGCCTCTAGAAGCTGCAAAGCAGGTCTCAGCCAGCACCCTTCACTGGGGAAGGGCTCTCCCACCAGGAACAACAGAGGCAGGGCAACACTGGCCGCTGAGGCTGGCAGGCTGGCTAGTGCAGAGGCAGCGGTGGTCTGCAGCACCATCCTCCTCAGGTGAGGCCAGAGGCTCGGTGTGCATTACCATGAGGGAGTGTATGACATGTCTACAGGTTTATGTGGGGAAACTCTCTCCCAGTTACCATCCATGTGTTAATACAACCCAGAGTCTCCTGTCACTGACATTCTCAGCCTGACCTCTGCCTCCATACATTCAACACAGAGCGGCTGAGCTGAAGGCAGGCAGGACAGACCACCTCTCCCCAGGTCACCCCCAGCAGACCTTCACCTAATCTGTTTGGAAGCAATTCCCATGGAGGACATTTCACAACCTTCCCTAGGCAGCCCGCTCCACGTCCTCACTACTGGCTAGCTGTCATGTTTATTTTGTTTGTTCTTTTAATATTCAACCTGAATTTCCTTCCTCTGTTACTAATTTGTCTGCTCACCATGGGTCTGGAGAACAAATCATACTTGTTGCAGCAGATAATACTATTTTCCAAGATCACAATAAGGAACAATGTGGATATCATGTCCTCTGGCTGTATCCCCATTTTATTGTCAGACAGGATGGAAATTTTACTCCTGATCCCACTTCTTTCTGAATCCCCAATGCAAATACAGTGCAGTTTTTCTTCCTTGCTGTTCATGACAAGCAGATCCTGAGAGGAGTCAGCCAAAGACTAACAAGCCACACTAATTCAACAGGCAAACTACTGACCATACCACACCATGTGCTGTATCAGTCCATGTCTTGTCCCTGTTTGCTGTGCTCAAGCCAACCTGCACGGGACCTTCACAAGCCTGCCCCAGCTCCCTCTGACAGCCAGCATTTGCCCACCACACTTGCTAGCTCACACTGTCTGCAGATTCTCACCAAGAATAGGAAAGATGCCAGACAAGTGCTTCCCCAAGGATGTAAACCAGGCTGTTGCTCCACTGCAGCTCTCAAATTTGTTTACAGTTTATTTTAGGTGTTAATCAGTGGTATTTTCCAGGAACATGAGACCCCTCCAGTCTGGGTTTCCTCATGTCAGCTATGCTTCCTTACCCCAGTCCCTTTTCAAGGTAATTATATCCCTCATACCACTAACACAGTAAAATCTCACTTTTGATGGGTGACAACAGCTCCCCTTGCCCCATTTTGTGTATCTCCTCCAGTGCTGCCACTTCTTCCTGCTGTCTGCTGGAACCCTTGAAGCAAAAATTCTACTGCCAGGAGCAGACCTCAAAAGAGGAATGAGTATGACAGAGATGGCCAAGAGGAGAGTACAACTAGAGGGATGTGCCAGTCCCCAGCCATATGGCACTGCTCTTGGAGGATGCGGCTGTGGGGCAGTGCCTTGCCCCAGCTGGCACTGGGGCACAATCTCTGAAGAGGAGCCCACCAAAACACATCAGCTCTCTTGGTCAGGGCACTGTGCAGGACTTCTGTCTCTGCCTCTTTATCTACCATGCCTCTTCAGCATGTAGGTCACGAGGAGGAAATGGAGCTGAACCACAGCTCTGCTCTGGAAAGCAGAAGTAAGCCCAGCCTTCCACCTCCAGTCAGCCCCATCTCCCCACCCCTCATTACTACTCATCAGCAAGGAACAGAATTCTCTTTCCTAAATTTGTTGCCTCTCTCTCCTCCAGCAGCCAGCATCCTGTGGTTTATCTCCAGCAGTGTGCATACACCACCCTGGCCTGAGAGGAGCACAACTTGCTCTCCAGACTTGTAGTCTCTACATCACTACAGTCACTATTTTTTTTTTAATTAAAAATTTCAAAAACCCCAACAAGTCAGTTAATTACAACACAGGCTGCACACAAGGTACATGTTAGCTGAAGCTGCATACGTTTAATTGCATATGTTTAGCCATTTTCTTTCCAACTGCATCATCATAGTGCTTGGGAGAATCTTTAGCATGCAGGATATCAGGGATATCACTGTTACTGTTCTCTGTGAAAACGTTTGAAGCACATCTGATGAACTTTGCAGGTGTACGATGCCAGTGTGACAAGCACAAAAAGGCCATGCTCATCTCTCTGGCATGTTCGCAGCTTAATTTCCTGCTCTTTTCTGTAACTCTGAAGTCAGACAAATCTGCCATTGAATAAGCATGAGACTCCCAGGTCCTTTGTGGGGGGTTTCCTACGAAGTGGAATTAGTGCGGTAGTTTGATCCTGAGTGCAGAGCTCGAGCACTTATGGTGTTTTAATCTCACACAAACTTGAACAGGCTATTTGGAAACCAAGCTGTGAACTCTTAGCACTTACCTTATTCTGATAGGTCCAGTATAAGTAAAAGCCCTTTGGATCCACTCGAAGAATCACAGGAGCAGCACTTGCTGTTTCCTGACAAAAAAACAAAAACAAAACAAAACAGAAACAACACAAAAAACAAACAAACAAAACAAACCAAACACACACACGCAAAAAAGAAAACCAAAATCAAAAGAAAAAAACGCCACAAAACAGAAGAAAGAAGGTTAGCACCTTAGATGGCTTGGAGAACCCATCATGAGACATAAGGTTCCCAGTTCAAATATAGACCCAAATCAGGTGAATCATCCTCTGTGATTTATGGAAACGAGCCAGGTGATTTTACTACATCTCCAGAGTAATACTGTGAGGCTCTGGAAGCTGAACTCTGCTGAAGCCTGAGTCTCACCTAACACTATGTATTTAGCTAGAACAACTCTCTTGGAGCTTTCTATACAATGAATTAAGAGGAGAAAGTACCCACAGATGCAATTGTTTCATTTGAACTGCCTTCCCTCTAAGGCACCCACTTTGTTCTCCTAGCTCCAGAAGTTGCTGAGGCCAGAGACAGCATTCACCCAAGGCATCTACCACCCAGGTGCTCATGCTAGTTATCCAGGCTCTCTTTACAGAAAATGGGCCAAGTCAGGAAGAGTTCAAAGAGGAGTCTGTCTAATACAGCAGATGAGTCCGCTTTACGTGGTGATTCTTAATCTCCATGAACTAGCTCTACACAGACTATAATAAGCAGCAGCTATTTCCACACCCACACTACAGGCACAAAATTAGACGAAATTATTCAGGGCTGATCCTGAACCCCATTCAACAGAGGCCCTCCAGCTCAGAACCAAGCCATGTCCTGCCAAGGGGACACTGGCTGCTGTGAGGCTGTATACTTTGCCTCTGAATAATTATACTGCTTCTGCATTTGCAGGTAAAGACAACTTCACAGACATTTTCAAGACAACATCCATTCCCATCTCACACGCAAACCTGTGCTGAGAGATGAATTAGGGTGAGCTCTTTGGAGACTGAGATAAAGGATGCTTGGTGCCTCTGCTTGGGTCCCTGCCCATTTGCTCATTCAGTCTAGATGACTCCACACTGTGTTTGACCTCTGGTGCCACAGAAGATAACATCATAAGACCTATCGGCCATTTCTAGGAAGGCTTCAAATTCAATTGAAGAAGCTGAAATACCCAGCTACTGAGAGGTAAACCCATAATGGAATTTGGAAGATTTGTCACTTGGCCTTGGGTTCTTCACTTTGTTAGTGAACTCATACTTCAGGGTGTATCTGTATTTCCAGGGACCTCCATTTCTATTCAGTAATCTTCATTACAGTAAACTGCCCATGTCACAGTGCACTGTATGTTCTCCTTTTACTCCTCCCTGTCCTTCTCACACTGTACTTGTGACAAAGCTGACCTGCACAGCATCACGCCCATGCTCCCAGAGCTCTTGATTAGCTCCCTGAATGCACGGCCGCAAGCCACATAGGGCAGAGCAAGCACTGCAGTACTACTACCGAGGATTGTGCCATGTTTCTAGTTTAACCTTATCTCCTATGAAGCAGCTTTCTTGAAAGCAAGTTGAGGCTGCAATAAGGCCTGCTGACAGCTGCCCTCCTGATCAGGGATGTGGAGGGCTGTGGGGTGCAGGTAGTCTCCTACGGGGTGACTCCTGGCAACAAAGGAAATGGTGAGTTCTACAGAAGATGGTCTGGCAGACAAACTGGCTGCTGCTCACACTATGGAGTACAACTCCAGAAAGCAAGTATTGTCTGGTAAAATCCCGTATTCCACAATCTTTAAGAGAGAAGAAGATTTTTGCTTCTACTACAAGGGCTAAGAGTCAGTATAGATCCAAATCCACATGTATCTGCTCCACTTATGAGGTCAGCTACTACCTTGTGCCCTACCTGAGGTTTTGAAAGGGTCTCCAAGCTGGTTCTTGAAATAAACCATCATCCACATAGTAGGACTTAAACTCTTTTGTCTGCTTGGCAACCCCAGCTTGCTGGATGCTAAACAAAGCACAGCAGAGTTGCTCCTTACCCCAAGATGTTGCAACTCACTCATTGGGACAGGTCAGAACAGCCCTGCCTGTCAGAAATTCTCCTGCACTCTCCTCTAGAGGATACATTACAAATGCTGGACAAGGTGAAGGCACTACAGAAAAAGTGTGATTTTGCTTTTCTCAAGAAACTGTTGGGTACAGTGAAGGCTCTGGTCCAGTCTAAGGAGCCAGACTGATCTACCTTCATTCCTTTGCCTCAGATACTGTGGAAGGAGTTCAAAACTGTTACCAGCAGGATGGCCAGGTCAATTCAAAGAGTGAGACAAAAAACCCACAGGCCTATGACCTCTAAAGAGCAGCAATCCTGCAGCCTGGAGCTCTTGCCGCCATCCTTTGCAACCTGCTCTAACTGTCTTATTATTGTTGGAGATCAAGCCTATGAACTACTTAGTAATTAGCGGCAACCTTTTAGGAATGTTTACAAATCTGTAAACCTCAGGAAAAAATCCACACAGGACTTGAGCTCCCTAACTCCTATGGTTGCAGCAGCAAATAAACATTTGGTGGGTCTTCAAAGCCCAGCTTGACTCACCCTGGGTTTCAAGGGAGTCCAACTATCCCAGGAATTCCTGGTGAAGTACTTAACAGCTTCAAGTTTCTGGGAAAGTGGTCCCCAGGGACAGAGCATAGCAAGTCAGCAGCAATTTTGGACAATTTTGGCTACTGTTCTTCTCAGAAACCAAATCACTGTTTAAATCCAAAGCAGCCAAAAGTGCATTCTCCAGGCAGTGGCCCCCCTGCAAAGAAAGGGCAGTCTGCGCTTTCTACCATACCCTGGTATCATCATCCTGTTTATGTACAACTAGTGGAATAACTGCCTGGTGACATGCCAACCTGCCTTCCTCAGCATCCATCCTTTCTGTCAGCTGTATGTTACATTGCTCTCATTTCTCAGTGCTGCTGGACCACTCATGCTTATGCTGGAAACAAGTGATCTACCTCCCCCACACACACTGCCTTGGAACTTAAAACTCTATTCCAGCTTTACGCCCACAAAAGTAAGCACTAATCCCTCCTTCATTGCTGCTGGAGGTTCCTTCTAATGCAACACATTTGCAATACCACATCAAATGTTTTCTCCAGATCTTGGTGAATAATCATAACCTGGCCTGCCCCTTGTTTTACCAACATTCACGCTCAATAGCAAACAATTCATACTCCTGAGAAAACAGATGGGCAGCCACTGTCCTCTTGCTCAGGTATGTGGGTATTAATGTAAATACCCCTTTGCTTACTTTAATAGTGCCCCTCCTCACTTTCTCATTCAAATTAACTTCTCTTCTGCTGCTCCACACCTTTTCCCTCACAATGAAAGGCAAACAGAGACTGCAAACCAAGCGTTTGGAAGATACAAGAGGACACCAAGTTGGAGAGAGAAACAGCTTCTCTCAGCACCCTCCAAGGTTAAAGCACAGGCCCCTTGCTGCTCAGCTGCTGCGCAGTTGGTAGCTCACAGACCCATGAGCCGGGCAGGCGTGGGAGGACATGGCTCACCCTCAGATCAGCTCCAGCAACACGGCCATAAGAGGAAGAAACTTGGAGCCTGATTTCCTCTCTATCTGCAAAACATGGAGAGGCCGCTCAGCTCTGAAGTAAATCCTACCCCTCACGCTCCTCCAGACGAGTCCGAAGGCAGCATATGCCCCTCGCCCCAAGGAGGCTCCCAGCAGCGACCACCTTCCTGAGGGCTGGTTCAAACACTGACAGGACCCTGGGGTCCTGCACCAGGGAAGCTGCACACACAGACCATTTACTTCTATCTTCTACAACAAGACATGCAGAAGCCATGTCCCCAACCCCTAAAGCATATGTTCCTCTGTTTTGAGTCCTCAGCTCTCCTGTTGTTCTCAGTTCACTCTCCCCACCAAGACATCACTGCTCTCAGGTCCGACACACAGCATCCTATCCCCCCTCAGTGAATACAGGCTCCCAGCCTCCCCACCAAGCCTGACCAGAACACGGTATCTGCCCTGCCACCACATACAATCTAGTGAAGCACAAATCCCAATACTCACATCATCCCATTTGATGAAGCGCTCGCCCTTGGATAAATACTCCTTCACCTCCGCAGGCTGCAAGACAGGGGTAAGCATTGACATTCTGTCCCGTCGATGTGCTCCTCAGCTACTAGAGGCAAGAGCAGCTGCACAGTTTGCTCCTCCTTGGCCCCCTCTCCTCTATCTCTGTCTCTCACATGGCAGGGCACTCTGCCATTGCCACTGTTGGCATCAGAAAGCAAACAGCCTCTTATATCCCAGCCAAATTTAGGAGGGGCAGGGGCAGGCAGGCGAGGACCGATGAATCTGCATTGTAAATCAACAGCTCTCCAAGCAAGCACACGGAGCTCAGCCCAAGGTCATCTAGAGGAAAGCTTGCGATGGGTTGAGATGCCCGTGTGGGCAGTCATGCACACACACCGTCTTCTCCAGGAGGGACCTACTCCTCAGAGTTGTACTTGCGAAGCGCACTGTTCGTAGCACTTCCGCAACTGAACTTCCTTAAATGTTCTCTTTGACAAAGTGCAGGCATTGCCAGCCGACACTCAAACTATTTCAGCAGATGTGGTTACAGAACAACTCAGGCTTCAGCTACAAGGAGACTGCCCCCTTCATGCAATGGGCCAAATACCACGTAAAATAAACTTACTCTTTGCTCTATACAGACTCCACTTTTGGGACCACTGGCTGCCCTGTCCAGTCTTTAACTTTTTTCCTTTCTCTTATGGGTTCTTCTGAATGTCAACCTGAAAAGTGAGACAGACCAGCAGAGCAGATGGAAATTCCACAGACAGATGAAATAAAACATTCACAAGAGTCCCTCAGAATGGCAATATTCTCCAGCTTCACTTGGGTCTACTGAAGATACTGTGGGAACACAGAATGGGAGAGATGTGTAAAGTGGGGATTATAATGATGAAGCTGCAGGGAACGGCCAGAAAGTAGAACACAAGGTTAAATGGCAAACAAGGCAAAAATGAGTGCCTGCTCCTGACCTTGGAATGAAGGAATTATGTGTGGACAACAGAGGAGAAAAGGAGCTCTGGTGTCAGATATGTGCTGGCTAACCAGGAGGAGAATGGCTTGTGAGAAGAGCTGACATGAGCAAGGTTAATTTTAGTCAAAAAGGCAGAAACTCACAACTAGTTAGAAGTGGCAATAACCATGCTACACTTGCTATAGTAGGATTTCCCAGGCACACAGTGGGATTTCATTTTTGTGGCCTCCCATGAAAATCAAGGTATGGCACTTGCTGTTGCTCAAGAGGGACAAGATGCTGTCAAAAGTAGTGCAGATTCTGAGAAGGGTGGACAGAGAAACTCCCACTGTGCAAAGGGAGCCAACTGTATGGTTTTGTTGCTTCTTTCCCACCCCTGACTTACCCAGTCTGATAAAGCCAGCACCTTACAGCAGGTTGGACAGCTGGGGGAAGACTGACTGAAGGAATCTTAAGGACATTCACAAGTGTTAGTGGCATGAGGCAGGAGAGATTAAGTGGACCTGTAGCAAGTACTCTACCTGTAAAAAAAAAAAAAAAAAAAAGATAGCAGCAATTATCAGGAATATGCCTACTGCACAAACAGAGAACCCTGAACAAACCTAACATCCTTTGTACATTTCTTTCTTGGATTTATCTGCCTGACAAACTGGGAGTAAGAGAGCTTCTACATTTCTAGCTACCATCGAGTTTTCTGCATTTACTAACATATTTTGCAAGACACCATACTTTCCAAGAATTGGCTAACCCAGCTAAGGCGGTTGTCTCTATTTTATTAGGGCAGCAAACCGAGGAGGCTTACCCATAGCTGTGGTTGCTCAGTGTGATGCTGAGACCAGGGACACGGGAATCCATCACCTCTGGTCTCATAACCAAGCCACAGTTGCGGTATTAAGCTTCCTTTGCATGTGTGTCCAAGTGACACGTGCTTCTCAGGCAGCCAGCTGACAGAGCACTGGGGTGCTCCAGGCCCAGCCAAGACAGAGTCACCAGGGCCTCGGACTCGGAGCATGCTGCTAGTCCCAAGCAGCAAAGCAGCAGATGACAGTGTCTGCCCAGATCCTAAAGGCTGAGCTGGAAGCACTCAGGGATGTCAGCAATGTCAGGATGTCAGCCTGGGACTTGGCATAAACACCAGTGAAATGCCACATGCTGCTGGCAAGGTTTTGTTCTCCATGCTCTCCTTGTAAGTAGTTTAAGAAGAGACCCCAAGGCCTAGGGATGGATAGAGAAAGCCCACGGGAGCACAGGAGCCTGCAGTGAAGAGTTTTCCTCACCTGATCCCTTCTGCAAAGCCAGAGAAGTTTTAGGGCTGCTTAACATAAAGGATAAAGAGCAGTGACCTTGCTCAGGAATGCTGCAGTGCTCCTCTCCTCTGCAACACAGAAGGCACTAAAAGGCCTTGGAAGTCACAGCTGTGAAGCAAAAGGTGGGATGAGCTTTGCCAGCTGGTACTGCCAAGAGCAGAGGGACTGCAGGTGTGACCAGTCACAGCTACTGGTTCCAGTGGCCCATCGGGTATTTATCACAGTTACCACCTTAGCTTTATGAACCACGTCTGCCTCCTGCCAGAATCAGGGCCTCACGGAAAGGCTGTTTCTGTCCTGCATCCTCTCAGACCTGGATATTCAACAGCTTTCTCTGTCTCATCAACAAATCTAAAGCAAGCAAGAATCCTGTCACAGCTTTACTTGCTTGTCACTCAAGGTCAGCTTCCCCTCAGGGATAAAACAATAAATTGTTAAAAAAAAAAACAAAAACAAAAACCACAACAACCCACAACATTAAGAGCAGCAACAAGCCAGCGGCTGCCCTGCAAGGCCACATCAACTGCCAAAATCCCCACTTGCATAAAGATGGTCACAAAAGCTGAAGCTCACTTCCTTTTGCATAACCCAGCCTCCTTATCTTTCATTTCACACTCTTTGCTCTATGTGGGAGCTTCTGTCCCTTGCATGAAGAGACAGCTGATGGAACAGTGATAGAATAAAGCAACAGTCCTGCCCTCTGCTGAAAGCTCTGATATCACAGCAGGCAGGAGCAGCAGCACTTTGAGCAGTATTTATTCTAAACGCCCTTTACTTCCTTTCCCCTGCAAAGCCCATCACCCAGTGTATACTCATCCTATATCTCCCCTGTTCAGGGCCCCAGACCTCCTTTTCTTTCATCCTTTACCTTTACCACTGTGCATCCCACCACTCACTAGAAGAGTTTTGATATGCAAAAAATTCCCTATTTTTCCCTGGAGACTCTTCCTTATCTCCCTGTCCTACCTATTCAGCAGCCTCTACCTCCCACAAAGCGCATGCAGAAGCAAGGTAGTCAGCATTATCCTTCAGAGATTTTGCAAGACAGGGTCTGTAGACAGTGACTTAAGACATGCTGTCTATTAAACCACCTTGACTGGATGGCTCCTGAGTTCTAGTAAATTATTTCATAACCTCAACCCCAGTCTATTCCTAGCACACACAAAATCTGTAAGAAATCTCTTCCAGCATTGTTCCATTATAATTATACTTTGCAATGTGTAATACTGTCCTCTAGTGAACAGCTTTGATATTGCACACACACCTTTGGCACTGCCTTCAAAAACGAGTAATAAATTCACAGCTAAGCAAAACAGAGTTCATCCTGCTGCTCCTTTTTCTATCCTGCCCTTTGAGCCCTGGGAATCTTGAAAGGATTAATGACACCATTAGGACCAAAAAGCTCAATATTTCCTCCCCACCCCTGGAGAGAACTGCTGAGTGTGTGCGCTGGGGCATATTTTGTGTCCTACTTTGAGCCCAAACCACAAAGCCGAGGATTCATGACAGCTCTCAGCTGACAGCGTGACTCTTCAGTGTGATCTGTGAAAGTCAGAGGGAAGTGGACTATGGCACAAAAAGACAAGTGGCCACAGATGCCACAATACTGCAAAAGCAGTGAGGTCTTGTTTAAAAAAAAAAAAAAAACCTATCTGACCAACCACTGGTTAGGTCCATAATTAGCTGTTCACTGGGCAGGAATATGCTGCAGGAGTATGTTATGCTTACAGCACTCTGATGGCTTTCTGCATATTTCCAAAGTGCTCAGCTGAGTGATGCAAAAGCAGACTCATACACTATGTAAGCATCCTATACATTACTGCAGTACAAAAAAGTAATTGCTGCATAGGGATAACTGAACAATGTAATTCCTAATTGCTAGCAAAAGAATGAAACTTTCCAAGACAGGTCATTAACAGAAGAGGAAGGAGGATGAAGAGCAGCAGCACACCAGACAACGCGCTCATCTCACGTTACCTTGCAGTAATGGAGCAGCAAGAACAGGAAAGCGACTTCTACAAAATCTGTAGGTGAACGTATCCAATTGCCCCACTGAATTTACCTACAGTATAAAACACTGAACTGGAAACAAGAATACTAGGGGAGGAAGCCCCATTTTGCTCTTGACCTCATCAACTTTTTCTTCCTACTCCACCAGCCCAACGTAATTAAACTGTAAGCTGTCGCTTTCTGTGGATGCATCTGCTGCCTGTCACAGCAGGTTCCCAATCCTGGCTGAGACCTTAGTATTGGTAGAATTCTTCTGCTGTTCTCACATCCTTATTGCTTCCACTTTTCACAGTCCATTAGTCCTACAACCTGGGTTTTACTCTATTTCCCTTGGTTAGACATCATTTTTTCCACTTGTGAGAAGGACAGATCCCAAAGCATATTTTACAAGTACAATCTCCTATGGAAGGCCCAAAGCAGCAAACCCAGCTGCCACAGCAACTGCGTCTGCCCACGAGTCAAGTCCGGAAGAACACAGTCCCCCTGGGCAGCTCACAGAGAACAAGACATCATTTCAGCTGCACCTCAAGGGACTTTGAAGATCAAGGTCAACATCTTAAACTGACATACTAGTGAGATAGTACCTGTGGCAAGACACAAACATAACAGCTTTAGGAATGGGAGAAGTTACATATTTTTAAGGTTAACATGCTCATTCTTAGTTGAGACAAACTATTATTCCTAAAGCATCAGTCTTCATTGTGAAATAAAGAACGAAGAGTGAGCTGTCTGATAAACAACAGCTTCTGCTTAAAGTGTTTGGGGGGTAGGAAAAAACAAGATCCACTGGAGAGAGGCAACGCTTCTTGCACCATCCAGACAAGAGCCAGGGCACAGCCTCAGGTACTGAGCATGCTTTGACACTTGCCCTTCTGAGAGCTCCGAGGCAGCCTCTCAACACCAGATTGCCAGGGTGTGGTAGCAGGCTAGTCCCATCTCCAAGGCAGGACTGAATCCACGCTTCCCTACACATGCAGGTCCAAGAAAGCCTCTTTGGCTGAGAAGCAGAGGATATAAGCTTGGTTCTAGCATCAGGCTAAGGCAGAGTAACACGGCCATGACACTTCTATACGAATTTCTAACTCTGTCCATCTATAAAAGCCCCAATACACTGACTTTGAAAGGCAAAGCATCCCAAAGAATCCCATTCAAGAGACAGCAGCTCCCATTCCAGACTATGCCCTGCTACAGCACTATTCAGAGTCAGTGATGAAAGAACAATAAAAATAAAAACAGGCTACAAACTTCCTTTCTGCTGCCTCTACCAGCTGATTCCAAGTGAAAGCAGCCTCAGACTGCTACCCAAAAACCTCTCTGCCAGCTCAGCTAATGGCACTGAATAAGTTTCTGCCATGGTCTTCCCTGGCCCTTCCACAAACTTTAGTTCCTCCTGTGCTAGACCAAATATCTACTTTCCTAATACCCAGTCTCAACCTTCCAGTATTCCCCTTATCACTGTGGAGGCCTTCACACGCTATATTCCAAACTCTTCACCTCCTTGGGGTGAAATGCGCTTGTGAAGCAATGACATATTCAAGTTTAGTCCTGCAGAAAAGAATGCATTTTCAGAGGCTGCAAAGGAAAAGTCAGGTAGATTCGCAGGTAGGTCTACAGCCTCCACCATTTTAAGTGATTAGAGCAAAATCAGAGATTCACAAGCTTTACAAGCTAAGGGCCACTTTCAGCCCCAAGTTTCTCACTAACCTCCACCTAGATCATTGAAGCTGTTGCTGAAAAAAAATCTCAAAAGGCACAATGGCTCCACAGCCCATGGAAGCCATCTCACAAAGCTGATTTACACCACCTGATATCCCCAGTAACTGTAAAGATGAAGCTAAAGGGGTAAGATCTCACCCAGGCATTGCCTGTTGACAATCACCTGTGGGTGGGATGAAGATTTTGCATCAGATCCTAAAGAGATGATGAAACCTATTTTTGTTCCCTTTTGCAGAGAGGTTTGCTCTATTGACACAGCCCTGCTCCCCGCTGTGTACACAGGCAGGTTACTGACTCAGCCCGGTACTGTTAACTAATGAGCACAGGAATACACACACACGGCCTGGCCATTGCTTCTCTCCAAGAGACTCATCTTCCTGTCTTACCAGGAAATTACCTTCTTTTTACCTTGTTTATTGTGATTTTTACATAGCTTTTTAGCTTGTATGAATGCAATCAGTGCAGTGTATTTTACATCATCTCCTGTCCTTCTAGAGGTCAAAGTGAGATCTTGAAAATTATTTTTTATTTCATCACATTATCAAACCAGGAACAAACAATATACAAGCACACAAAATGACTACAGAGCTTTAGAAAAGAGCTCTCTAGGAAGCATTTAACACTGCATGCTATTCCAGCCGCTCTTTTTTTTTTTGAACAGTCAGATAAACATGGGAACAGGAAAAAGCAGCAAATGGAATGGAAATTGCTACGAGAACACAAGTCCTTCTGTGGTGTTCATGGTGTATGAGTGGCCAAAGGCAGTAGTGTGTTCATAAGCTACACTGACAAACATAGGGCTGGGTATACTGGTGGGGCAGACACAGAAGGGGTATCAGAGGAGGCTTCCATCTAATGAGGCATGTTCACAACAAGCAGCACAGCTTCCCAGACAAACACCAGCTCTGACACACTACCCTGTCAGTACCCAGGGCATACACAACTGGGTTAGCCATCAGGTTTGATTTCATTCTGCAGTTCAGTTTGTGGTCTTTAAGATTCCATTGAAAAAGCTGCAGTTGGTCCCTAGGCTCACATGACCTCCACAGTATTTTTCAGCTGACAATGACACATGCACCATGGTCTGCAAAAAATTGAGGAATACTCCTCAAACCAAACCAATCAGACATCTCTGCTGGAAATTTAATCATCCACTCTTCTGGATGTATATCAAACCACTGGATCTGGAAGAAATATTTTCCTGAGCAGAATGGCCAGTGGCTTGTAATACAAAATTCATCTGAAGACAACACAGCATTAACAAGGAATCCCACTTAAGACCATTGCCGACAAATCTTTCCCCTTTTCACAGGTGTACAATATCACAGTACTGAACCTTCTGCTGACATCTTCCCTGTTTTCTGCTCCTGGAAGCATCAGAACAGCCTCTCCTAAGACGTTACAGCTCCATTTTCAGTCGCAGCCTGAACCAGGATGGCAGACATCTGAAAACAGTAAGATGTAACAAGTAAGAATCAGCTCCAGAAGAACTGGGAGAGATTTCAGACTACTATTTTAGTTCAGTTAAATAACCCTCCCTTGCACAGGGTTATCAACATGAGTCCGGCACATTTTCCTTATTCAGCTACCAAAGCCAAGCCCACAGAAATGGAGAAAGTCAAAGTAACAGCTGCTTTTGATTTTTTTCTGCAAGGAAAAACTACTGTGAGATCAGGGAGCATAAAATTATGTAGCTTTGATTGTTTTAACTGAGGTGAAAACCCACATTGATCTCATCTATAAAAGAATCTATTTGGATCTTTAAAGCAGTTAAAGGTTCATGTTGCCTTAGTGTAACTCAGTAAGGACCCAAACCTAAGCAAAGTCAAGTTGACTTTGAAGAACAAATAAGTTGTTCAGTCTAACCAAGAGCTTAGCTGCATGAAGCGCTGGCCCCAAAGATGGCTGGAGCAATCATGCACAAATGAACTACTGAAAAAGCACCCTTCTCCATCCTGGGGAAAAAACTAACCCAGATTGAAACAGCAATAACCCAGACTAAACCAGGATTGCTTCTGCTTCGGCGCCTAGTCATGCGATCATGGAGAAGGCCTTCCAAGAAAATCCTGGTCTGGTGTTGTAGGGGCAATCACAGGTTGGTGCAACTCTAAATAAAAAGCGTCATGGTTCTGCAACTATTATAGGTTGTTTTTTCAGACAACCTATGTCAGTGCTCTCGCATACATACAGGTGAGCAAATACGAGATAGATATATATGTGTGTGTATATATATCTGTGTGCATGAGGGAGAAGCATAACTCATACACATTGATTCTCCACACAAAGGTGGGTGAGTTCAGCTTCTTCAGACCATGAGAACCAGAGGCAAAGACAAACAGTCAGATTATGTGGCCTTTAAATCATCTCTGTCCTATTGCTTGGAAAGTGGTGGTTATTTTCAAAATACAGCCCTCAGAACCATGTTCAGCTGGTGTGTGTACATGCACATTTCCTCCTTGCAAAATGAACAATGAAGCATTGATTTTTGACTCTGGATTCCTGCACAGAGACTGGTTTAGAGTCACAACCACACACAGCACAGCTTCACACCCAAAGAGAAACTTTTTTTTTATTAAAATACCCACAACATTCACTTTCATGAAGTCCTGCAGTCAGTGTAACAACTTTCCTCTCAACAAACCAATGTGTGAAACCTACAGTTCAGCATACTGGGAACCCCTGGGACTAGAGCTTAACATGTGAGCAAATGGCAAACTTTCTTGTTTCAGTGAATGTCCATGGAACTGCCAAGCCATCCTTGTCAGCTTTCTCTTGGTTTCAGAAACGTGTCATGGAAACAACAGACCAAAAGACAATTCATGTTATTCTGGGAGAACTCCCTGTCTCCAGAAAGCTGTTTGAGAATTACACCAAACAAAAGCAGTTCCTCCAAAATGTTGTGAACACCTCTGCTACAAAGCTAGCCAGGTGGCTCTCCCCACTCCAGCTCTGAACCACCGTCTACTTACAGGAGCTTCTAAACATTAAAAATAAATCTTTTTCAGACATTCTTTTCGCTCTCAAGAGTTTCCTCACCAAGGAAACATTCACTGTCCAAGGCTCTCCTTGAAAGCAGGACACACTCTTTATACTGTGCAGATGGTTTTCAGGATAATAAAATGGCTCAAAATGGGCCTCACCAAATTGATGATACAAGGTTGAAGCTGCTGACGCATCACTACCCTGAGCTACCAGGAACCTCCTGCCCAAGGCCTCTATCCTGAGCAAACTCAGGCCTCTTGCTGTTATAGCTCAAATTCAGCATCACTTCTATCTCCCTCCCCCACACCCTGTAACCTCTGCAGATCACTTTCCAAGTCAGTGCAAGACAGTGGGCTGTGCAAACTTCACTTACCACAGCTAAATCAGAAGCTGAGGGAATTAAAAGAACATCCCCAGCCTCCCCCCATCTGTTATTGGATTAACAAGAGAGACAGCACCTTCCCACATAAGACAGAGGAGATTTTGAAGTGTAAGAGGAAAATGCCAGAGAAGAACATAATCTGATTCCCTGCAGGCTCCAAATGGAAGACTGGAACAAGAGTGTGAAATAAGGCACATTTCCTTTAGAAGATCAGACAGGAGAGCATGAGAGATTGTCCCCTGTCAAGAGCAGAGACATTCTCTATGACAGAAGGCTCAAGCCTAGCAAAGTATTTGCTCAAGGACTTCAGCCAAGAAAGAGAGATGAATTTAAACATACCTATTCCATCCTTTAAACATTAGGAGGCAGGTAGAAAGACCTCATCCATCTCTTCTCTCCCCAGCTCACAAGTGTGACCAAGGAGACAGTATAAAGTTTAAATTGTCAATTAAAAAAAAATGTTCATTCTTTATGAAGTCTATAATCTGTAGAAGTCACACTGCTGGAGGCAGACACCAAGGACAAAAACCAGGGCCAGAGTTCAGACAAGGGAGTGTATAACATCATGGCAGTGAATTATGATTTGAGTTACACAAGCTAACCTGAGCGGAGAAATCAAACCGCACACCTCAGGGAATAAGCTGATCATTTTTAGAGTGTCACATCAGATTGCCTCCTAGTAACAGGGCACAGGAAGGAAAGGCAGAGCAGTCACCTTTGCCGAGTCAAAAGCACAGGGACAATGGGACTGTGGGAAGCCACCCAGGCTGCCCCTTGTCCCAGGGTAGGATCAGCTGAGACAGAGAGCTTCAGGAAGCCTCCATTAACAGTGGCAACTCCACCACACCTCCCAGCAATTCAATCCAGTGGTTTCAGGTCTGTACAGAGGCAGTATCTTAGGCCAAAAACCTTCCCCTAATTAAGACATCTCTGTCCTGAAGCACTAGGTGCTATCTACTGACCCTGAACATGGGAAATCAATAACACAAGTTTATTTAGCTACATCCTTCAGGGGCCCATATAGAGCAAACAAGCACCCCATTGCAACAGGCAGCAGCCAAATTCAAGCAACAGTGTTCATTCAGGTAGGTTGAACAGCAAATCTTCAACGATCTGTCTCAGCACTTAGGTTTTCAACTAAACTCAGGTGTAAGGCAGTAAGTAGTAGGCTCATAAGTAAACGAATTTTCTAGTGGGCCCTCAGACCAGAGAAGTCAAAAATTAAGACTGTTATAAACAACCAGGCCCTGAAGCATACCATGTTTGGACTGTCGTAGGAGAAAGGCCAGATGTTCCAGGGCTATACAGCTCTGATCCATTGGCAGGTCCAGTCCCAGAGTGCACCACATACCCTTGACTGTGTCTTGGGTGAGTAACCTCTTTTCTGTTCTTTAGGAAAAAAAAATCTCAGAGAGGACTAATTTGCAAGCTTTGTCTAGTGCCTGACATGTTCACTAACTTTACAAGACCTCTGAGTTCTGCAGCCCAGAGCATTATTTCTACACCACAGAACCCTGCTCAACGCACAGCTTGGCATTTCTGCTAAAACCCAGAGGACAAAGAAAATATCATTATTGCAGGTCTGGCTTCCTGGCTCTCATTTGCCTTTATGGGTGGTTGTTAGCAAGGAACTAAGTTTAGGAACAGAAGGCACACGCCTTCTGGCAGCTGCCTGCTCTTGAACAAAAGGACCTGGAGAGAAACTCACACCCATTTATTTGTTCACAGTAAAAAGAAAAGCTTAGACCTGACTTTGGCAAAAGCCAACTAGACTTCAAATTTAATGAACACAAGTCTTGTCTTACTCAAAGCTGAGACAGCAGAGGGCCTAGCATAGAGAAGAGAGCCTTAACACTGAATTTCTTTAATAACATAGAATGATTGTCTTCCATGAAGGCTAAGTCTACGCTACAGCCAGGAGGCACGCTGCAGCCTGAATAATCAACGAGTAAGTGCAGTGGAGAGATGAAAATGCTAGGCTGAAGGTAGAATGTCTCTAGAATGACACGGTTCAGCTTTAAGACAACTACAGATCTGTAGTCCTGAGAAGCGGAGGGGAGCAAGAGTTGGGAAGTCAGGAGTGTAACTCATGTTGAATTATCTATTGCCACATTTTCTAGCTGGAGCAGCTTTAGTTGCTCCTAGAACCTACATTCAAATGGTACGAGGTGTAGTGGGATCTCAACCACAACACACTCAGTATCTTTGCTGGAACTATTTCTACAACTTCACTGCATGTCCTTAGCCAGTCCAGTCTGCCAAGACCTCCACTGATGGGAAAGAAGTGCATTTAACTGTTGGATTTATAAACAAAGCTTGGGTGAGCAGAGTTAAAAAAAAAAAAACAAACAAACCCACAAAAACGCAGCACCAGAGAAAGAGCAGCAGTCATTTGCAGAGATTAAGGAGGATTTGTTTCCTTCCCAGGAGAGGGGAAATTAATTTTGGGGACACAGTGCTAAGATACTCAGCTATAACTGTTTTTTATTATATTGATCCCTACCACCTCACTGTTACGTCCTGTACCTACTTCCTGTACCAACCTGCTGACTCGTTTAAGCAACTTTTATTAAACTCCACAGAATAGACATTTCAATACCTAGCAGTGCTGGAGCTCTGATTTTTGTCTCCAACTTCTACAAACTACAACAAGGTAGAGTTAAGCAACAAAAGAAGATGTAAGTCAGTCCTTGGAGACACTAAAATGCAGGAAAACAACATGGACTAGACAAGCATCAGGCAAAAACTAAGATCTCATTCAGCCCCAGGGGAACTGCCTGGGGTAAGTGTCAATCCTCTCCCCCAAAATTCCAGAACTGGAATTAAGGAAGAGCATAGGGAAATGACTTTAGGAGGCAATAATTCAGCATCCTTTCATCAGAGGCAATGATAAATTGTATCAGCGGCAACACCAGAGATAACAGACAGCATAAGGGTTTGGCATGAAGCGATTTCCACACAGATGATTTGAGGAAGAACTACGAGTGGACACAGACAGCAGGCCCATGAGACTCTGCCCATCTTTGCAGCATTCAATAGCAGGAAAACAAAGGCCAGCAAGAATGTGAATACAGACCGACAGCTGAGCAGATGAATTAAAAAGCAAGCCGAAGATCTAAGAAATTATGCCAGACAAAAGGTGCAAACTCAATCTTAAAACACTCTGCAGCACAGAAACCAAAAAGTCTGACCTCAAAATCAATAGCTCTGTGATATATGCAAAGCAGAGGAAAGGTGTGTTAAAGTCCTAACCAAGTTACAGAATTATTCCCTGAAATGCAAAGAAAAGATGGAGCAGCAGACAGCTGCTGATTGAAACAGGAGAAGCAAGGGGAGAACGGTTTGAAGCAAACCCATCATCAAGAGAAAACAGCCTGAAAAATTAGTAGAAAATTAATTTAGTAGGAATTGCTATAAATCCACATGTAACACTTAAAGATGCACAGCCCAAAGCAATGCGTGTACAGAATCTACAGAACAACACAAAAGATGCATTTCTATGACTCAGGAAAGCTTTGTCAGTAGGACGCCATCAGCTCATGCTATTCAGGTGTACAGAATCTGACTGCAACGAGAAGGATGCAGTCAGGTGTGATAAATCAGGGCAAGAGAGGTAAGGGAACCAGCTCATGCTGTTCAGGTGTTTGAAATTTGAATTCAACAATAAGAAGAAAATCAGGTGTAATAAATCAGGGTAAGAGAGGTAAGGCCAGCTCGTGATGTTCAGGTGTATGAAATTTGACTTCAACAAGAAAACTAAAATCAGGTGTAATAAATCAGGGCAAAAGAGATAAGGGGCCCACAGAGAAGTCATAATACATACTAACAAATGTTCCCTAGACATACTGGTTTACAGTAATATTTCCTGAAAATTAAGTATTTCAAGAGGATAAAGCATGTTATTAGCTGTAGTTCAAAATTACAGAATCATTTGGGATGGAAGGGACCTTTAAAAATCGTTCAGTCCAATCCCCCTGCCACGGGCAATAAGCCCCCTCTGCCCTGAACAGGCAGTGAAATCACTGCTATCCTTGCTGGGGCTAGATCCCCTCACTGTATTTCCACTGCACAGCCATGACTTCTGTGACTACAGATAGACTTGTGCTGAAACCAAAACAGCAAAGGATTTCCAAAAGCATCCAGCAACACAATGTCACATCCTTTAGCCCTTCCCTCCAGGTAAGGGCAGGGCTTGGATACAGGACATCCCACATTTGCACAGCTGCTCTCTCCCAGAAAGTTCAGTCCCCCAAACTCCTTTGCCCTTGTAAGAAGAACCAGCAAGGTGCCACTCACTGAAGGGCTGCAGAGCCCCTTTCAGCAGGCTGCCCTTGCTGCTGGGCACTGGGAGCTCCCTGCCATGCCCAGTTGAGGGTCAGCGTGTGCAGATCACGGCTGCAGTGCTGCCCTTCCACCTGCACACGGCAGCCTTGGGGCTTTAGGCAACACAATCCACCTCCCCCCCCAAATTACAGGTTTTCTGAAGTTATTCCATTTTATTCCCTAACATACCTTCGGCCCTAGTAGTTTTCCTCAGAGCTGCAAGCTCTATACTTCCTGCAAAAACCCAGAGGTTTTCCCTTTCTCTTCCAACCCTCCCCATTTCTCCTGCTATTGAAAGTAAAAATAAAATGCTTTAACTCAAAACTCAATCACTCACTTCCTCTGGTGCCTTTCTGGGCGACAGTCATTTCTCCAGCTGCTGTTAAGCCTCTTTCAGAACCACAGCTCCTCGTTTACTAGAGGTTTTCTGTTGCAACACACCTGACTGGCCTAAGAACCAAGGGAGGAAGAAAATTACTGTAAAGGAGCAACTAAATCACTCCCAAAAGTAAGCACTTTGTGACAAAGAAAAAAAAAATGAAAGGCTAATCCATATCTTAGAACAGCATTTCAGCTGTCTTCTGAATAAGCCAATACAATGCTTTTGGGAGGGACTAACATATGGGGAGAAAAGTCAATACATGCCCTAACAGCAGCTTTAGATAGGAAGGGAACTAAACCAGCCCCTCTCCCTCCAAAAGCCGCTGCTCATCCAGGGCACCCTTCAAACTTCCCAAAAGTTGGAGGCAGGGAGGCACCAAGTAACTCCCCTTGGGAACAGAGCAGAGGAGAGATGCCTCGCCGCCGCCTCCTCCTCACGGCCTCTTCCAGGAGCCTCCCTCACCCTCACCCTCCTCGCAGCGCAGAGCCCTACAAACCGAGCCCCAACAGCAGCCCGACCCAGAGGGAGGTCGCGGGGGGTTGCCCACCCGAGACGCCCCCACCCGCGCACCTACCGCTGCCCCTCGCCCCAGGCTGGCGAGCTCCAGCAGACAAACAAGAGAGAGAAAGACAAACAGACAGACACACAGCGGAGTAACGACCGCCCCCCTCAGCCGCCGCGCTCCCCCTCAGCGGCGCACGCGCAGCAGCTGCAGCCCGCTCCCAGCGCGTGGAGCGGCAGAGCACACCCACCCCCGCCCGGCCATCGCCCCTTTAACCGCAACCCGCGCCCCCTCCCCACCTCCACCAGGGCGGTGTTGCCCCTTTAAGCCCCGCCCCGAGGTTGGAGCGGAGTCGCCGGAGCAGCGCGGGTCCGCGGCGGCGCGAGGGGGAACCGGGAGCGGGAACCGGGATGTCCTGAGGCGGCGGCGGCGGCGGCGCCGGGCCCCGCCACGGAGCGGGCGGTGGAGCAACGGGCCAAGGGCCGGGCCCCCATGAAGGAGAAGGAGGCGGGGGCGGAGCGGGGCAAGCCCGCCACTTACACCGGGGACAAGAAGGCGCGCATGGCGGCCAAGACCAACAAGAAGTGGGTGCGCCTGGCCACCGTGCTGGCCTACGTCCTCTCTGTCTCGCTGGCCGCCATCGTCCTCGCCGTTTACTACAGCCTTATCTGGCAGCCGGTGCGCGGCGCCGGCCCCGGCCCCGCCGCCACCCCGCAGCCCCGCGCCGCGCCGCCGGGCCCCGCCGGCCCCACGCAGGAGGCTCCGCCCGCACCGCCGCCGCCGGGCCCCGGCCGCGACCCCGGCCCCGGCGAGACGGAGCGGCCGGCCGGGCCATCGCCGCCGCCCGGGGCCGAGGCGGGCTCCGCTGCGCTGCGCCGGCTCCGCGGGAGCCCCTGAGGCACCGGGCGGGACTGCGCGGAGCGGCCGCGCCTCGGCCCGGGGGGCCCTGCCGAGGCCGGGAGCGGAGGGATGCGGCGGCGGGGGGATGGAGCCCGGCGGAGGAGGAGGAGGAGGGCGAGGACGAGGGATGGAACCCGCGCCCGGCGGCGGAAGGGATTCGGCGGAGGAGGGAGCCCGGCAGCACCGCGACCCCCGCCGCGGCCGAGCCCCGAAGAGCTCGGGCTGGAGACTGCCCCGGCCCGGGAAGGAACCGGTTTGACTTGGGACAACTGCGGTACCTTTTTTTTTTTTTTTTAACCCCGTTCTTCCTCAAAAGGGAATTTTGTGGCTTTGTTTTTCTCCTCACCAGGGCTAGTTTCTCCCTTTGAACCTGCATTGAATTCCTGCGCTATTTATGCCAGTCTGTTACCTATAAAAGGATATCGGTGTCCAAAATTCCTCACTATTTACAGCATCAGCTGGGAACATTATGAATTTAGAGGCTGTAATCCATTGTTTAAGTAAAACCAGCTTTGTTTAACAATGAGCATAAACTTATTTAAAAACATGTGAAAGGTAAATTGACTTGTTTATTATATTAAAATATTTTCCCAATATGAAAGTCTCTGCAATACAGTATGTTCTCTTCGGGGGTGGGAGGATGATTTGGGAGGAATGTTGAACTGGAAGGAAGGGCTCTCTGGGTACCAGAAATGGTTTGCCCGCTCTAATGGGCAACTGCGGCATATAATGTTGTTGATTCATTTGTCGTTGGTCTCCTTAGGTGAGGCTGGAGAAACCTCCATGCGCGCCTAACTTCTGCTAATCATGGCAACTAAGCGTTGGTGCTGAGAAGGTTTGATCTTTCCTGACAGGAGCAGGTGGAGCTCTCGCGGTGCTCGTGCTGGCGTGGGACGGCTGAGCTCCGTGGCACCCTGGAGTGGGTTCTGTCGGGAGGTAGGTTGGTGCCAGCCAGCTCGTGATGTGCCCAGGGCGAGCTCTCCTCCCGGCTTGATGTTTTCATGCCCTGTAGTTTTCGGAAATGTTCTGTGTGAAAAGAAGAAAAAGGCCTTTAATGACCGTGGGGTGTGGGCTGTCAAGGAGGAAACTGTAAGGCCTCTGTCATTCCGAGCAGCTGCTTTTCAGATGGGTGGCTTCGGTTGAATGCTGTAACTGTGAGGCTGACAGGCTATTCTGTGTCCCTGTGAAATGATGCCTGGAGTTCAGACTTCCTCTGCTGAAGTATAAAAATGTGCTCTGATGTGGTGTATACATCTCAGTTGTGCAAATCGTGAAGGTACTGTCAAATGCGGCACTTAGTATTTTTTTTTTTTTTTTTTAACTTGGTGGGGAAAATAGCTGTATCATACCTGGATTGGTGATGGTGCGTTAAGCCCATGCCATCAGCTGGGCACTTCCTTTACAGTATTTGTTAAAGGTAGAAGCCAGAAACAGGGCTTCCAGAAAGAAATGAGGCAAAAGGAGGGAGCGGTTTGGGTGTGATCTTCCACCCTCCTGTTCTGGATTGCGTGCAGGAAAGTCTGTATGTTGTTAATGCGCTTGAAAAGAAAGCTTACTGGTGGGAAGGAAAAAAGCTTGTTACATAGTCATTTTAGCCAAAAGCATGCATGGGATCATTGCCAGCCTTCTGCAGGGCAGGTGGAAGAGCTGGTGAAGGAGCTGCGGCTCTCGCGGGCGGCTGCCCTGCTCGCACGCTGCAGTGCTGGGGCTGGCGGCACGCTGGCAGCAGCACCGAGTGGGGCATGGGCCAGGCCCTTGGCTGAGCTCGGCCCCACGTGTGCCTCGTGCCCCTTCTGTAGCAGGGGCTGATTTTGTTCCCCTGGCAGCTCTGCCTGCAGCACGCCAGTACCTGCTCATGGGGCTGCCGCGCATGTGCTGTGGCTCTGGGTCCTGGTGATCACGGTGCTCTCTGCTCTCCTTGGTGTGCTCCTCTGGTTGTAGGGGGAAAGGTTCCTGCAGTTCTCTGAGGGAGGAATGAGTAGAAGAGAAGCAAGCCAGGCTCATTGCTTGGTGCTAGTCGAGTTTAGTCTTTCTTGGCTCTGGTACTAAATGCAGAACTAGTTGGGAGGCATCTCTGGGAGGGAGCTTGTCTTTAACTTTCAAAACCTCTGAAGATAAATAAAAGCTGGGTGGAATTACAGAGATGTTGGGATTTCTCTGGGCCTGGCCTGCAGCTGAGAACTGGTGAATCTATAGTGGCTTTGAACCATATATCCAATGTATGCTGGATACGCACAGACTCCTGGCATTTTTCACTTTAAATACAATTGCTCTCAGAAGACTAACAGAGCATGGCTGCGTAGAGCAGATGGAAGAGGAAGTGAATTAAATGGGCTGCATGGCCCTCTTCCAACTTGTCATGTAACTGTGGAAAGATGCCTTGTGTTCAGGAGCAGGAACAACTTAAAGCTTTTCACCTGGTTTGTGGTTCTGGTGGCACAGGATCTCTGGGACAATGACTGTGTTCAGATCTGCTTTATCAAGGGCAATAGACCCATTGCTGATGGTTGTCTCCCTTTCTGGTGCTAAAAATAGTTGATGAGCCAGTACGAAGATGGTTGTGGCTGTCTTCATTCCTGTATGAAAGTGCAGGCTTGATGAGTTCCCAGGCTGTGTTTTTGCATCTTCTCCTCTGCTGACAAATTGAGATTTAAGTGAAACGCTTCTATTTCTGTACCTGTTACAACTGGCTTTGGAGCGTCGTGTTACTTCACTCCTGTTGTACTAAGTGTGCAAGGGGGGGAGCTTTGGCTCGTAGAGATGCAGAAGGCTTGCGGACTACTGGCCCAAGGCCAGGGAGCTTTTGTGATTTGAACAGCCTTGTTTTCCAAAGCCCTTTTGGGCCTAGAGTCTTCAGCTAAAATCCCTTCTACATCCTTTCTCTAGCCAGGAATCATAGATCTCGTTGGGAAAATACGTTCCCCTTGAGATGCTCCTGTTGCCAGCCTGCAGTGAGCCAGTCTGTGCTTGCTGTTCTTCGTGGCAGACTGTCCAAGAAATCCGTGACTAAGTGCGTGCATTTTGTGAATACTTCTAGTAACAAAAATGGTTTGTCTGGACTGGTTTCTAGGTGTAAGCTAACTTTTTAAAATCCAGGGTACTAGGGATTTCTTGGGAAGTAGGTTGGCTGAAACAGATAACAGCTGCATTGTCATCTTGGACTGTGAATTTTTACACCATGTTGCCATCTCTGTACTGAGACACTCATCTGCATTTGAACAGAATTTTTTAGTGCCCTAAAATGGCGCAATCACCAGTCTCGGGTAAACCTGAGGCTTAAGAGGCAGAGTGTCTTGTTATCTGTTGTATTACTTCAGCTCCAATTCAGTCTTTCCCTTCATTGCTCCTGAAAAAAAAAAAAAAATTCAGCTCACTTAGTGTAATTGTATCAGGCGAGATAAGGCACAGGCTTTTGTGTTGCTTCTTAGGTAGAAATCGCTGTAACCTTGTGATTTGTAATGTTATTTCCTTGGAGATGCTGGTAAGGGCTGTTCCCTTTACACAAACTGTCCTGCGTATTGCTTGCAAACAGAACTGTGTCATATTTCCAGTGTGCGCAGACCTGTGTGAAAGGGAGTTGTCTGAAAGTCAGTTTGGACAAAGAAGATAATCAAAGACAAGTGAAATGTTGGGTCTTAGGCCCTTTGCTTTAGTGATATAAGGAAGTTAACAAGAGTCTCAAAACTTCCAACTCTGGGATGCTCCTGTAAAAGCATGATAGCTGTAAGAATAGGGCTGGAATAGTGGCATCTGTGCTTCTGGTTTTTTACTTCATTTTTTTTATTGATTAAGCATGCTAATAATTCTGTAATGCCAACTTTTCCTCCAAGTTTTGAGTCCCTCTATCATTTAAGGCCTGAGTTCTAGATTTTTGTCCTCGAAGAGCCTTTAAAAAAATTGTGGCACAGAAAATAGAAGTCACTGTACACTTGTGCTTCAGGTGCAATTTAGTTTTGAAATGCAGCGACAGAATGCCTGGTTGGCAAGTGTTAAGGGGGAAGGTGAATACCATGGTAGCTTTAATTTCCCAATTCCTAATGACAGTAATCACTTAAGAGGAGGGAGAAAAGACCAGGTCATGTTCTGCTTTTCCTTTCTGACTGAGAAGAGTCTCATGAGGGAGGAATCATACTTCTTGTGAGAAAATTTCTGCTAATGCTGCCTTGTCCAACTCTCACATGACAATGGTGACCCTCCAGCGCTGTGTAATGCTGTCACTGCTTAGGTCCTTACAGAAGGATGTGAACTGCAAGCTCTGATGTAATGAAGTGCTCCCTAAAAGGAGGAGTAATAAGTGAAACTTTATTAACGATGTCCAGTCAAAGGTGTAGCTAGATCAGAGGATGTTTTCTCGAACCTTCTTGGTTCCTTCCTTGCACCTAGATACCTCTGGGCTGACACCTATTTACTTGCACTCTGCCTGCACATGCTGGTCTTATCCCGTTGAGCTCAATTTGTTCAAGGAGAGTGCGTTTGGTATAACTCACGTGCAGAGGGGCCAGAAGAAAGGGAAATAGCTGGGAAAAAAGTTACTGGAGCATGTAATATGCTCCAGCAGCTGACTTACATTTTCATCTTCTAGAAGCTACCTTTTCCCCACATGTGTGTGGTCTCAACTGATGTAATGCATGCCGCCTTAATCCCAAGTCCTGGGACTGGGCTGTTTCTGACAAGGAAGGTAGTGTTATTTTTACTCCAGATCTTGGCTTAATTCACGGGTGTAGCTGAAAAGCAGTCTTGTGGTGTAGTGTTGATACAGAATCAGTGGCTGCTGCTGGGCATCAGGGATCTCCTTTAGAGAAGTCAAAACTAATCAGCGGGCCGCTCTGGAAAGGGTTATGCACGGGTGTGTGTCTGTTACCAATGGCTGGCTGCGAGTCCTGGAGGTGCTGAAGTGTGGGGAGAGGGAAATGGTGCAAGAAGCAGTCGTACCCAAGCCGGAGCATAAAGCTAAGGAGGTGAAGCCTGACTTCTGGCTATTCCTCGTGTCTCCGGAGGCGGTTTTGGGAGAGCCCCATCTCTGGTCAGTTGTCGTGTTGCTGCGCTGAGCTGGTGCAATCAGGAGAGGGCTGTGGAATCCCCGAAGCGTCGGCTGTGCCTGCCAGCAGCTGCGGGCGCTGTGAGCCTGTGAACGGGTCGAGCTGTTGTTGTGGCACCTTTGCAAGGGGAGGCAGCAGGCAGTGCTTTGGACTTCACAGCAGTGCTCTATCCTGCTCCTGCTCTGTGCCCCTAATTGATTTAAAAAGCTTTCCACATAACTTAAAAAAGCACTAACTGCTGTACTACGCACTTTAAATACAAAAAATTCTGACTAAATGCCAGTTTAGCTTCAGGCTCCTGTGTTGTTTGCAACCAATTTATCTGGAGGGGAGCTGGTGTGGAAAATCAGTGAATATTTCTGGTATTTCTAGTCCTAGACTCTGTGTAGGGCTTTACTCATTAGTCATGTCTGCGGTATGATTCTGCTCTAGGTATTGGGCTTGTTGAGATAGGAATGAAGAGCTGGAGCTGCTGTCGGGATTACAGTGTTGCTTCCTGCAGTAATTGGCTTGGTAAAGCTTTGGAAACTGAAGTATCTCCAACTTTATCCAGATGTATTTTTGTCCTTGGCTTGAGGTTTTTCAAATTGATCTCTTTATACAAGAGTTGATTGACTAGTCTGGGATCAATTTTGCTGTGAATTTTAGCTACAGAGCTGCCGTGTTGAAATTGATGGTAAATTTTGTCAACTAGAAGAGTGTCTAGCAGCAAGCTGTTTTTTTGGTTTAAAGAAAAAGATGTTCTGCCTGAGAGTCACCACTGCTTCCCTGCTGTCTGGAAGACCTAGAATAACTTTCACGAATCCCTGAGCTACCAGCCACTGCTGGGAGCAAACAGGTGCCTCCATAGGCAGATGACTTTGCACTCTGTGAGCTGCCACCACATTTGCTTGCAAGAAAAGTTCTGTGGCAATGAGGCTTTGCTGCCTCTGAAAAAGTGAGCCTTGTGTTACGGTGCAGGCTGTCGTCACTGCAGTCAGCTTTTCAGGTGAGTTAGCTGAGCTAGCCCAAGAGTTCAGCGCCTTCCTGAGGGGTAAGCAATCTGAATTGGAGCTGTTGCTCTAAAAAGCAGAGATTACTGATTCAATTCAGAAAACTCTACATGTGGGACTGAGAAACACTAAGAAACTGGAGGTGTTTCCTCATTACAACTTTTATTTCATATAAATAATCCCTCTACATCAGATTTTTCAACTTTTCAGTCCTTTCACTGTAAAGAAGAAACAGCTAGCCACAGTTTTCTGAAAAATTGCAATCCAGGCGCCAACCAAAGTGCATTTGAGCAAAGTGTTAATAAGCAGGGAAAAAATTACACTGAGAACAGGCACAATCTGTACAGTCCCATCCTTGGAGCTTGGTACAGACTCAGTCCTTCCTAGGCACCATTAAGTGCAAAGTTACTTGGATTTGCAGGAGAAAAAGGAGGGATTGGAGGAAAAGTGACATTTTTCCTTTCAAAAAGGGGTCTAGGGTGAGAAGATACAGCAAGAATTGCAGTTGGCCCAGTACTTGGCGATAGAGATAAAAACCCAGGGGCTGTGTAAAAGTTTCTGCCTGGCTGCGTGTCCAACTGCTGCCGAGGTACAACAAGCTCTTGATCTGAGACTGTATTTTGCACGGACCGTGAGGCAAGCCGGTTCCTGATCTGTGCTGGTAATGACTCAGTCTGACTGGACCAAGACTGAGGTCAGTGACCTGATGTAAAAAAATAATAATAAATTAAACAATAGTAAGCTGGTTTTTGAGCCAGTCAGATAAGGAAAAATCAGCCTTTAATAGTGATGGAGAATCTCCAGGACCTGGAGCAGTTTTACAATCTGGCTTTTATCTATCTGTTCTTTATCTGTTGGGTAAGTCCAAATAAACTCAGTCTGGGCTTTAGTGGGATGAAGATGTTCCTACAGATAAAACATGAAAGCTGCCCACTGTTTCTCAGTAATACCTAGTCTGAAGCCAGTAAACTCTCCTGAATTTGGCACAGGGAGGAAATTCTCAGGCTTGTCCTTCATGAGATGGGTGCTGTGGGTCTAAGTTATGTGGAAAACCAAAATGTTTATCTGTGCAAATATTAGTTTATTAAAACCGTACAGTATTTCTGTCCACACATGCCAACCTTATCACCAAGGCGGTCTGCCATTTTGGTTAGCGAATGCATCCTGCAATGAAATCCAATAAATCTCCACACATACCTGTCTGCATGTACGTTTACTCCCGCATCAAGTCTTAGAGCCGTGCTTCAAAATGAGGGCAATATCTTTCAGCAGTCAGAAATTACGTTGTGTTACTCCTTGTGCCTGCCTCCTGAACTGGTAGCTGTATTTCAGCTAGGTCCTAGGTCCTGGTCAAAACGTCTGCATGGCAGCTTCCAGAGGAACTGCTGCCCTCTTATTGAAGCACAAGGCTATGAAAGGCACAACCAGAAAGGTGAAAGCATTTGCTAGGAAGCCTTAGACCTCCGGCTCCAATTTGGCCTGGGTTCTGCTGCCAACTCCTTTGTGCAGTGTGGTGGAGAAGGAAGATTGTTGCATTTGTGCGGTCCTTCTCCTTGCCCTGCTTGGCACAGAGAGCTGCAAGTATCTCCAGTGCTTGTAGCCTTCCTGGTGTTCCCAGGTGGGCATGGTGTTTCAGTGAGCTGCCCACATGCCTGCTCAATCTAGCAGCCACCTTCCTCAGAAAAAAGCACAGTCTCCTGATGTGCAGATTCAGCCACCGCTGCTTCTGCCTTACTACATCTAACGGGAGGAGGAAGGCAAGCTCTTTGGGGATGAGATGCTGTGGGTGACGTGTGCTCGTCAAAAGCACCTGCACCCCCCAGTCTAACTGAAGAACTCCATCCCCTTTGTGCCCCATGGCCCAGGCAACTGCTCTACATCTCTGCCAACACTTCATCCACATACAAACCCCTAGTACAAGAGCTGCTCTGAACACTACTTTTTCATCCACCTACTGAACTACAATGGAACACCTCTCACCCTGTCTCCCAATGCTCTGTCAGCCGCCTGCTCTCTGCCCAGCAGCGAGGGAGAGCTCGCACAGCCCCGGCTGCCCTCCTGGCACATGCAGTTCCCTACCAGCATCTGGGGGGAGGAAATGGGTGCTGTGCCCAGAAACCTAAATCTTAACTTTAAACAGAATTAGTTATTAAATAAAATAAAGTGCATCCGGTAGACATTTCATGGGCTTGCCACACAGCTGCAATATAGGCAAAACAAATACAAAAGATTAAGTGATGGTGTTTCTTGGTAGGTTGGGAGTGTGTATCCTTCCCTGTCCTTTGGCATATGGTGAGGAAAGGGTGATGCCAAAGCAGGGAGTGGGGGTGGTGATGGGGGACCCCACACGTGAACAGGTGCTAAAGGGCACAGGGCAGGTGCTGAAAGCTGATTTCATAGAAGGTAAAAGAGTGAGGATGAGCTTGTGCTCCTCTTCTCTTCTCATCCACCACCTTCAGCACGTTATCCTGTGAAACAAGAGCAGAGACAGCAGTGGGATTAGCAGTCTTTAGGGAACTGCTGAGCAGTAAATGAAAAATGTCTGCTGAGTTTCAGCCTGACCTGCCTGCACGGCTGGGGCTGCCTGGGAGGTACCACGGCAACATCACCCGGATCTGCCCTGCCAAATCTGATGGGAGCAACAGGGGCTCTGCGGCCCAGGGGGTGAACGGAACGTACCGCTCCAGATGAAACACACTCCCAATCCTCCTCTGGGTTAGATAAGACTACTTGACTCCTCATCTCCAGAACAACAATCTTTACATGGTTTTGTGCTGGAGCAACAAGAGGAGGGGCTGATGTTGGGCAGGGCTTTGTGGTCCTCATGTTCGCCAAGAGCAGAAGGGTGTACCAGCTTTTCTCTGGTGAAAAAACTAACCCATGAGTGGAGCCTGCTGTCCTGTAGCTGCCTGCAGACCCAGATATGTTGATTTTAATTGGGAAAGGCAGACTTTTTTTTTTTTTTTCCTTCTAGTTGCCAGATATTATGGTACTGCTCAGAACTGCTGAGCTGGCATTTTCCTGCATCCATGTTTAAATCCACAGATCTGCCTTTTGCTGATGCAGATTTCAGTACTCAAAGCTCCCAAGAAAGGGCAGAGGGGGGATATAAAAAGAAAAACAGATTAAATACGATGAAGGCAGGAGAGGCAATAGTAAGCTAGGAAGGAATCATTTAAGGACACAGCCACAGATAAGGGACTGCACTGAAGTCATGTGATGGTACTGAAATAATCGATGCAATGTACAGCTGAGAGGAGATCCCAAGACTGTCACTGGAGACATTTTTCATTGTCCTGTATGTGTGCGACCGACAGGCTTGGCCGTATCCTGCTGTCGAGGGGCTGCTCAGTGCTGCAGCAGCTCACTTCTGGGATTTAATGCTTCTAGGGAGGGCCAGGAAGCAGATTTTCAGAGTTGCACTTGGTGGTTCAAATACCGTAAAATAATCTGTTTGACAAGTCTGAACTGACTCCAGAGCTAGCTCTGTTTATTGTTAATCTATTTTTTTATTCACGGATTCAGAAGTCTCTTTGACAGCCCTGTGCTATTAGTGCTGGTTGACAATTCTCCTTCCTGTTTTGCAGTATTATCCTTTCCATACAGACACCTTTCTGTGCATGAGTGAGTCTTTACAGCCAAGACACTGGTGGGCTTTAAAGTCAATATTTCTCTTAGTATTTAGACATAATGATTAGCATTTCTCTCATTTCACACTGTATCCTCTTTTCCATGCATAACTCAAGGGCCGGTCAGAGATCTAGCAAGCTCTGTGCTGTTGTGAGTCTGGGCTCCGGGGAGCGATGCGGCTGTGCGCTGCCTCAGACTCTGCCACCAGCAGCGAGGGGATGCAGTGCCAGATTTCCCTCCCTGTGTCAGCGTCACAAGAGAGGATCCATGCGGATCGCTGGGGGTCTCTCCGAGGCCCCACCTGCCTCCCAGGTCCCAGCCTGACAGAGCCTGGCTGGACGTGGGACGTCACCAGGATGACTTTCACAGCCAAGCCAACGGTCCACTGCGGGACCTAGTGGTTAAATTTCATGCTGTGGCGTGGATGTACATGCAGTCCCTGAGGAGTGCAGCGGGATGTAGCTGATGAAGTCAGGCAATTTGGCCCTTCTTCCTTCAGCTGAGATTAGTGCTATCCATCCTCTGCTTGGGTTGGAAGACACTGTGTTGGGTCTCTCCTGGGGCAACTCCAGAGTTCCCAGAGACAGTTTTGTTCTTGGTGGGCCACACAGACAGTCTCATGAAATACTACAAGGCAAACTGAGACGTGACATGTAAGGACCATCTGTTAGACATCATCATACCAGATTTTCTCACTTAGCTTTTTAAAAATTGATATATATATCTGCTGTTCCAGAATACACTGTAAGGCCAGAAAAAAAGACCAGTAAGATGATGAGACATCTACCTAGCACTGGACATCCCCCAGTTACTTCCCATTTGAATTAGAACTGATTTATTTAAGGGGAAAAAAAACCCTAATCCTGTCTAGATTTGCCACTGGTAGTAAAATTATCACTGCAATCCTTGATGAGTTTAAATATGTAACGAGAGTCTTTGGTGGAGATTCCTTTTGGAGTGGTTTAAGATACTGTGACTCGCGAGGGTCTGTCCGTTCCTTCTCAACAGCATAGCTGGCAGACAGGAGGATGTGCCTGTGCCCCCTGGCACGGCAGGCCACAATGCGGTACGTTGATCTCCTTTTCACAGGGGGCTTACATTAAGAGGGTTAACACAGTGGCGGGGGTATGGGCACATGCTCCCTCTGCCAGCTCTGTGATAACAGCAACAACTGCAGGCTACACAAGCAGCTACAGGAACAGCTTTGCCTGCCAGGGCCCCAGATTACGCTGAGACTCGTGAGGCTTCAGTAAGTGCAGCCCTGAGGAAGCACAGGCGCGCCAACGACTCGCTTTGGCCTTTGACTCAGCATTAACAGCTTCTAATGGTTCCTTCTCAAGTCACCCTGACAAACCAAGGAAGAGACAGAACCTCTTGCAAAGTGCTGGAGAGATTTAGGAGTAAAAAGCCTCCATTTCCAGATGGGATGCGTGCACTAATTCTGGGTGTCAGCGAAAGCATCTGCTTTGACAGTGCTCACCAACTTTGATGGGCGCATACACAACTTTGCCATCAAATTCATCCTGTTGCTGCCACCAGCACCGCGTTACCTCATCCCTGCCCGAGCACGCTGCTCAGGCCAGCCTCGAAGCTGCCCAGAGTCCCTGCTTCAACCACAGCATGCTTCCAAGTCACCTGTCTTCTGACAGGTAGCAACCTTTTTCTAATTTTCCCATATTTATTCTTGAGCTTCCTCAATACATTGATTCTTGCACCAGCACTGTTTTCTGGCTTGAATGTTTCTTCTCCTTTGCTGGTGTCTACTACCCCACTGTATCTGTACGGAGATCACAACTCCATCCCTTTCTGCCTTCATTTTGCTAGACTAAACAATTCCCTGAACACCCCTGGAGTCCTTCCCTGAGTTTCTTCAGTCCGAGTACATTTCTCTTGAACCATTCCCCATGTTTTCCAAAGTTAACAGTATTTTCCCACATCGTGCCACAGGAAGGGCTTTCCACCACTCCAGAGGTATGGAGCTAACTGTGTCAAGTCCTGTATTAAGCCATGACACTCCCTAATTCTGCATCAGGACTAAACTCCCTGCTTTGGTGGTAAGCGGTACTAAGATGTGCTCTGGGAAGCTGAAATGCCCAGAGCATGACGATGGGCTCCAGAAAGTGGTGTGGGCTGCAGGAAGGACCGGGGAGGCCAATGCTATTCATGGCAAGCCCTTGAGACCTCACCCTGCCAATCCCAGGCCAGCTTCCAAGGCATAACAGCAGATGGTGTCTTCTTGTCTCTTGAACCTTGGGGAAACCGGTATGTTCCTTGGTAGCTCCGTAACTATTGAGAAGTGTTGGTTTCTCCTTGTACTTCTTCCTGCACCAACCTTTGGCACTGGTTTGCATCAGAAAGCTGACCTCTTCTGACCCCCTCAATCCTGCAGCACACAGGCCCTGCCTGCCCCACTCCTGTTTACGTCAGCCAGAGCTGCAAGGTCAGATCCCTGGAGCTGCTCTGGAAAACTACCCCCAGCTGCATTTTCTCTAAAGATGTTAAGATTAATTTTCTCAAGAGAATTCAGGGAAAAGCTTCTGTGGTTTTTGTGTATCGTTTACTTCTCTGGGACTTGTTGGATATCCTCCAGGGATTCCAGTCCTGCACTTCGGGTAAATATTTATTCCTTGTTATTTGAAGCAAAGGATGAAAGCCCCACCACACTCTCTGCACAGCATCTCCAACTGGTTTGAAGGTGCTGGAGATTTTTAGTGCCATAAATAGACATTAGCAGTGGAAACTGTGAAACCCACATAGCGGCTACTTCCTGCAAGGAGCTGCTGTTCTGCAGAAATGATGAGCAGCACCTGTGGTGGGGAGTTAGATCTGCACATTAATGTCTGTGGGACATGAGCCCCACAAAGCCCAAGAGCAGGGCAGGTGGAGAGCATACTACTACCACTGATGGCTGATGTTTGCTGCTGCTGCAGGTACCTGCTCTGCTTTGGGACATGCAACATCCATGAACAGAGGGCACATCCCTGGCACCAGGTGAAGTGGCCTGGTACAGGATTTTCTGATGGATGGAAATTCCACAGGATGAACTTTTTAATGGTATGATATTTTTACATTCCTCTCGAGGTTGTCTTTTGCAAAATCACGCCATCTGTTTCAACACTGATTTGCCAAAAATTGCACCGTATCAAAACTGAATCACCAGTATTTAAAAACATAACATTAAAATCTTCTGTTTTGAAAAGGTTTAACGAGGGCTTCACTTTGGGTTTATGAAATAAAAAACGTTGAAGCAGACACATTTCTGGTACATGCATGGCATGTGTCAAATGTGTATTTTTCACAGGAAAAAAAAAAAAAAAACCTCACTGGGAAGTTACCTGCTACCTCCTGGTAGGAAATTATTAAACCGTCCTGATAACCCATGATGGTGCATCCCTCCAGATGCTTCTCCTTAAGGCCAGTCATATCTCATGTGGCTCTCAGATACAATAATCATGTTCCCCTTTTTGCTACGAACTCCCTGTTCTCCAAGACAGTAGTCATTCACACTCTGTGTAATTTGGATTCTTGGCACAGACTCGCTCGTGTTTTCTACCAGGCACTTCAGGGCACTCCCTGGTATAATGGTTACATGGACACAGAACACAGTAAAGGTTTCCAGCTGGCCTGGGTTTACCAGGACAGAGCTGCTGGTACCTCCTGGAAGCTTGCCTAACAACAACCCATTCACCTTGCCACGTTAACACCTTCATCTACAGAGAACTTGTGTGACAATTGTTCACACGCCACAGGGTGAAAACCACCCCCTCCTTCCCCTGCTGCAGTGGGATAATCTTGTAATTGTGTTGGCCTGATGTCAGATCAATACAGTTAAGCACCGACATCTGCATTTCAGTGTAAGCATCGACAGTTAAAAACTATACACGAGGCACCAGCCCACAGCCTCTTAACTGGATTAAGGGCCATTCACTCAGGACTAGCTGTTCCTTAAAGATTATACTCACATGGTGAGAGGAAGCAAATAATTAAGGTCGTTTGGGCACCTGAATTCACAGTACTAGGCACTAAAGGAATAAATAAACTTTTAATTTTACATTCTAACAAAAAAAATGCAGCTCTTTGTTTAGTGCTTGATCTTGGTTTTTCAGCTTCCCAAATGATGCTCTTTTCCTGGTTCTTGCTAAGCCTAGTTCTGCCCAATAACGCTGCACTTTTTATTAGATAGGCTGAAAAAGGCAAAATGATTCGCCTGCCACATGCGGCTACATTCATGAAAGGACTCCAGCGGAGGTAGCAATGCTTCCCTCGAGGATGGCCACACCTATTAAATCCCTCTGTGGCCACATGCAATGGCTTTGCTGAACACAATTTCCTATGGGCTGCACTTCAGGCAATCCTCGCTCTAGAGCATCATCTGGAGCCAGCTGCAGGCATCAGGCTCAATAAGCCAAAAAACCCAAATAGGAAAACCCTGCCAGGGATTCAAACACACCTCAAATAGGGGCAATCCTAAGAGATCTGGTTCCAAAGAATTGCTGTGAAACAACACTTCAGGGAGAATTACACGAAGATAAAGTAGAGCTTTGCAGCTTTTTATACGTACCGTGGTCTAAAACTGATCTGTCTGTAGAGCACTAGGAAACAGAAGCCAAGGGAGAAGGGAAGTGACTGTTACCAGCCGGTGGTTATTTATGACTGCCATCTGTGTCATTATGCAGCCTGTCATGTTGATTTGGGAACTTCAAAGCAACAGCAGGAATAGACACGAGACCTTTTTGCTCCAAACAGACTGACAACTTAACTGACCTGAGCCAAATGAGCTTTTGCTTTTTTGGTTGTTGTTGTTGTCGTCATTACTGCTATTTTGTGGCTCCTAGGAGCCCTGCTGTCAAGCCATGCAGATGAACTGCTCTTGTTCTGAGCTAGTGCTAGAGAAATCCAGGTCTTGTGGTTTTTTTATCTGCCAAGGGATGTTCCTGACAAATTGGACACAGGGATTAGACAGTTAAAGACAGGTCTCTTTGTCTTCCTCTTGGCTCTTCTCCTCACTACAAATAAATCATGGCAGAATTCACTCTGTCTGCAAATGATCTTGTTTGGGAAAGCCAACGCTGATAGTGGCCTGTTACTGGTACAAAGGGAGAGGTCAAATTGCTTTGTGGTGACTTCAGCAGACAGGAGGTGACAATGATGCCCTAGAACATCATTAAAGACTAACAGCCAAGCAGCACTCATGCACTTATTCTCTAAATGATCTTGCAGTTGATGGAATGAAAAACAAAAAAAAACCCAACCAAACAAAAAAAAAAAAAAAACAAACAAAAAAAAACCAAACCAAAACTCATTGTTGAGATGGGAGACACAGAAACTGCTGTACTAGCTCACCCTGGCACCTCCATGGGTGCCCCACCAGCAAGGAAGTCCCAGGCAAAGTGCAAGAAACCTTCAGATGAAATAGTCTCAGACCGGTGTGCTCAGAGAGGATAAGTCATTATGTCTTTGCTGTGAATTAGTGATTGGTGATTGCACTAAGGACTAAAAAGAATGAGAACACATTCTCTCGGTGTAAGATCTGATGTAGCTGTGCCTATCCCTGTGATCCTAACACAGGTCAGCGCTGCCACTTTTGGTTAAAGGTTGACTGTCCCCACGGGACCTGCCATCCATATCCTGCACAGGGCTCCCCTGAAATCTGGAGCATCTCCTAAATTACAGGAAATAACAATCCCAGAAAGTATCCTGCTTTAATTTGCCTGCATCAAAATCTGATGCTGAGTGCATAGTTTAGACACACCTGGAAACTCAAACTGTTTGGGAAAGAGAGGAAAGCGAGGCAGGAACATGCTCTCTTGTGGGGCACAGCCAGGCAAGGCAAAATGAGCACTGCAGGTAGGAAGGAGACAGATGGGAAGGCAGGCAGGGTGAAATGGTGGAGGGCAACCGGGACACTGGTCAACCCCTCATTTCCCCTGGCATCACTACACTTGGTGTTTCCCAAGCAAGACAGCAACACCAGCCTCAAGTTCCAGTTTAGCCAAGCAGATGCCTCAGGGCTTAAATGCAAACACCAGGTTAAGCCACCTCTCTTCTCCAAGACACAAGGCTATGTTTGTAATTACGCCTGCCGTAATGAATTCAGTGAGGAGTGATGGAGCCAAGAGCCACGCTGAAGTGGACTTAGGGCCCTATTACCAAACCGTAGGAATCTCCATTGCGGAGATGAAAATGGACTACTGTAATTTATTGTTTCCTCTTAGTTGGTGTCTAATTAAAGTTATCCTGAGTGAGAAAAGTAGTTATTAATTCCTTCATCCTCTACGTTGGACGGATTTTGGTAGATTGGAGAGGCATGGCCTGGACAGTAAACTCCTGCTTTATGCATCCAGGTGTCTCTTAACATTTTCCTAAATGCTGTTGTAATTAATTTCCCTCACTTGAAGGAAGTTTAGTTCAACCACAGAACTAGCTCCTTCTGGTTCTTGGTGTTTTGTCTTTTTTAAATAGCTGTAACACTTGCGCTTCTCCATGCCTTTTGTATAGTATTGGATTATAGTGAAAGTCTTTGTTAGCAGCTTAACTGCTTCATCCCTAAGCTCATTTGTACCTCTGGGATGAATACTAAGCAATACTTGGTGACAAGCTGCTGGGTCAGGGTCTGAAGAAAAGCCTGCTGGAATCAGGGAAAGGCACTTGGTGGGGGTGATCTGCCTGCCTCTCTTTGAGCAGCTAATTGCCTGAAGTGCCAATTTACAGAATATGGCTGCTGCCTCTCTCCTTAAGGGATAGAGCCAGGAGTATCCTGCGAGCAATTCAGGTGTTAGGGAAGCTGGATTACATTCTGGAAATACTCGTCTCTTTCCTTTGAAGAGAAATGAAGCCCAGATTTAAAGTTAGGTGCCTCTCTGCTCAGCCTGAGTTAGGTGAATTGCAACCTTCCTGCCTAACCCCGTGGTAGAATAACACCCTGACTTCCTTGTCTGATCTAGCACCTGGGGGTATGATATCCCGATCTCTGTGGGACATTGCCTGGAAAAAACATGTCTTGCAAAGGTAACTGCCAAAAAGCCCTTACACTCTCTTCTTGCCCCTTCCTCCAAATTTCTACCCTACTTTTCTGCCTCACATACTTCGTTCTTTCTCCTGGCTTTTCTTGTTCTGCACTTCCCTTTGCAGGAGTAACTTCTTTCCTTCAGTAAAACCTGGAGCACTGCTACGTAACCAAAACTGTCCTTCCTCCTTTTTGTTTGGTTTATGGGCCTTTTCAACAGGAACCTTCTCACCCTTGGTATTTATACACTGCCTTGCACATTAGTGTTACCACGTGTATAATTCGAAGTGTAGCACTCACAGATCCTGTGCTGGGAAGAGAATCCCACGTGCAGTTGACCTTCTTCAAACTACTGTCCATGAGGTAGTTTTGGGAAAGGGACCACACTGACCTCAAGTTATTCTAGTGATCACCCCAGAGACAGAAATAAATTCATCCCACTACCCTTTACAAGGTTATCCCTTCCCAGGAACCGTTTCAGTCTGTGCCCTAATGCACATTATCAACCAGACTCAGCAGTCCGGTTTTCTATTCAAGTTTTCCTGTCTGACTTTCCATTGTTTCCCCATCCGCTCCAGGGCAAGTCTTTGTGAGGCACAGATTTAAACTACCTGAGGGATCCATATCACTGTTAGTGAACATTTCTGGATAGTTACCTGGTATGATGCCATTATGGCCACAGAAAATGCAGTTGTGGACCTGTACTATGGCTGAGAGCATTAATGGGGGATAACACACCATGGGGAGTGGGGTCAGGAACTCACCTTCTGCCTCAGGCAAGCTGGTGCAACCTTTGCTAGTTGGGAGTGTCCCCACTGTCTTTGTCCTTGCAGTCCTCAGGCTGGTCTCCTTCCCTGGACTGTGATTTTGCTGTGTCCTGCTCAGATACAACAGTCTTGTCAGAGTTGGCTTTCCCTGGGTGCAAAGGCTCTCCTCTGTGTTCAGTGCCTTCAGCATCTTCACCTCCTTTCAGTGCAAGTGTCTGCCCCTGAAGGGCAGTGTTTTGGGTCATTTCCTCCCCTCTTTTTCTCACCAGCTGTCCTTGACCTGCATCCAGTCTGTCTCCTGCTGCTCTGTCCAGCTTTCCTCCATGGCTGTTTGAAGAGTCCTCAGTGGACTGTTGCTCTGAGGCTGTGTTTTTCTCTAAGCCAGCTCCGTCTAAATTCGAGCCCACGGGCAATGACAAGGTCTCCTCACTGCCATGCCCGGTGGCTTGCACAGTGCTTGGGAGGCTGTTCTGTGAAGCAGTGCTGTTAGTGCTCTCCTTCTCCTGGGCGATGTCAGCAGTGCCAGGCTTCCCACTGGCATCTTCCCCAGCGCTTTCCTTACTTGGCTTGAGCCCTGGCTCTGAGTCACCTGTGCTGGCCACAGACACCTCCACGCCAAAGCCCTTCACTCCTCTCTGCTCCTCCTTCTGGCCATTGTAGGCAGACTGGACCTTTCCACTTCGTAGCCTTTGTGATGAGGAGGCCCCATGATCTTGGGGGCTTGGCTGTTTCACCTTCTCCTCCAGCTCAGCAGTGCAGTTCTCTTCCACCCCCTCATCACCTCTGCTCTTCCGCTTGTCCATACCAAGGCTCCTCTGAGAAAAGAAGCAGGTATTTATTTCAGCTTATTAAAATACCAGTATATAGTATTCCTCGTCTATGATGGTTCTTGAAACTTGGGGAAAAATTTGCAGAGGCCATTAGAGGACATGAAATGATGTAGGTGGAGAAGTGTTCAGGGCCCTGAATAAGTGGGGTGGTTGTGCTGACAGAGAGTCAGTGCAAAAAGTGAGGTTGCTCTCACATCATGCCATCTGGAGAGTGCTAACAGGGGGTATGTTTATCCCAAAATAGAGGTCTCCCAGCTCTGCACTGGCTGAGAGCCTCCAACTTTCCTGTCAGTGCATGTTTTGAGAAAAGTCAGCCTTGAACTCATGAACTCACCTGGCTGTCAAGGTCATCCTTCAGAAAAGACATGTCCTCGCCTTCTTTTGCATCCCATCTGTCAAGAAAAAAAAATATCAGAATTTAGGCCTTCAAGCCCTCATATTGCAAAGCCACTCTCCCTGCCTGACACCTGGGTAGGAATTTCTACCAGGGCCATGCATTCCTTGTCTGAGCCCCTGACCAGGCAACGAGAGGCAAAGGTGGCAGACATAACTGGTCCTGTTCCTTTTGGCACCGGCAAAGCAGTCAGCCCATCCTGAGACACTCATCTGAGGCCACTAAATCTTAATGAACTGGTTGTTATAATTCTAAATGTAATGAAAACATAAAATCCAATTGCCCAAACAGACAGTTGTCATTAGACTAATAAGATATACAGTTTGCTAATGCTGATGTCTGCCAGTGTTGTCTGCTTGCCTGACAGTGCCCAAGTGCCCCAGATCTCCACAACGGCAGACGGTGAAGGATAAAATTGCTTTGAATTAGCTTGGGAGCCTGGGGAGGTGGACATGTGCAAGCAGACTGCAAGAATAGCCATAAGGATCAGACTGAAGATCCAGCTAGCCCAGGCTCTCTTCCCCTCTCAGCATCCCTAGCAGAGGCTTAGGGTAGAGTTTGGAGAGAGGACAAATGTATTTAACACCTCCCCAGTACCCTACCCAGCTTCCAGAAATGTGCAGCTCTGGGATTTCCTGAGCCTGAGATGGTATCTCTCTGTTGAGTCACGCTCAGTAGACAGTCTCTTCCAAGGATTTGTGTAAGTGCATTTTGACCCCATCATAAATTTGCAGCAGCTACAACATCCTGTGTCAAAGAGGGCCACAGCTTAGTTAAAGGGTGCATGACAAACTGCTTTATTTTGCTTGTTCCAGTTTGCTAGGTTGAATATAAATCTGAATTTGCCCATACAGTGCTACTGGTTGGGGAGGGGTCTTAGTAACCCTTACCTTCTTATATGTGTGGCTGCTGAGTTATATCTCACACATAAACATTCTATAAATATACATACATATATATATAATATATACCTATTTCTCCCTGTGCCACACTCTTAAAACACAACATGTGCAAAGGTGTGTGAGATTTAATTCTTCTCTAGACAGACTCTGCTGGGCTTACTGGCCTCCTCATGTGGCAAATTTGGACCAAGATACAAAAAATGAAAATGCGCTTTGAGCTGACTGCAGAGTCAGGCATTTCCAGAGGCAAATGTGTTACAGTGACCCCATGTGCCCTTGTGAAAATTGTGTGGGAATTACCATCACAGGCTGCACCATATTATCACACTAAACTGCTTCACACTGTCTTTTTTTCTAGTGAAGTCCTTAGGGCAGATGAACTGCATTTGCAAGCACCTCAAGGCTCTCTCAGAGTGCAGAGCTGGGTACAGCACCCTTAGTAAGCCGGAGGACGAAGCAGCTTGGAGCAGTCCTACAGGGCTTAGAGCCAGAGCCAGCACCCCAGCCACAGCCAGGGAGGTCTTCTCCCAAATACCAGGTAGGTCCCCACCACCAGCTGTTCCAGCTCAAAGAGCAAAAGGGCCCCTTTTCTTGGAAGTAGCCCCCACCAGTGGGGTTGTATTTTCAGTGCCACCCTGCAAAAGCTCTGACTTTCAGGCTGTATGGGCAAAGCTCATCACACACAGTCAACCATGTTAAATGTCAGCATGGGCTGCCCTCGTGCTCAATTCTGCTCTGCACTCAGCATTGGTGCTGGTGGGACCAGTGACTGCTTTCCCCAGACAGATAGCTAAACAGAAGAATGACTTGCTGACTGCAGGTTTCTGCCTCTCCCTGCTCTGTCTGCTCTACCACTGCACGTTTCCTGCAGAGCCAGCCTGGAACAGACCACCCCCACAGGTCTAAACACAGCCAAAACTAGCTAGACAGCAATTTTGAAATATTCAGCATCTCCACCTGGCATGTTCCTCCTCCCCATCATTACCACTAACACACCAGTATGTTATTAACCACTAATGTGCAATGAAAATACTCAGCACATACCCTAGCATGGCTAGTGCTATCCATGGGAACTTGCCTCCAAATTCTTTATGGGGTAAGATGCTGCTGGAAGTCACCACCAGATGCTCCAAATGGGTCTTGCCACTGCTGTTGGGTTGCTTGGGCTTAAGTGGGAGAGGAGTCTCTAAGTGATAAAGGGCAGCTAGGAGTGAGGGTAAGGAACATTCAGCACCCCAAAGGCTCCCTGAGCTGAGGTTTGAAACAAGAGGAAAAGCCTCAGGAATGGCTCTTCCCAAAGAGAAGCAGTAGAGCAAAGGATGCTCTTCCAGTTTCAGAGACCACAGTCACAGGATCCCTTCTAGATCAACAGATGACACAGAAGATGCATTGAAGAGGAGATAAGAAAAATAAAAGTCCACAAGGTGAGATGGATGGACAGAAGGAGAGCTATTCTAAAGTGATTCTGGCAGGATGAAGCAGTTGGATGGTGCTGAGGGGGGTGTCCGTGCTGCAGCAGGAAAAGGTTTGGCTTCCTCATTTCCCGTGATTTTCCCAGTTCCACAGGTGAAAGGCAAGGATTTTATGGCATGATTCCACATTGCAGCTACTCACATCAGTAGTTTTTAAGATACTTCTTCCTAGTTTTGAATAAGTATATAAATATGAAGTACAGCAAACAAGACTGAAAAAATAAATCAGGACACCTCCTACCCCCATTTCTAATGGAGGATGTTCAGGGAAGAGTACGATCTACTGTTTCACTGTGAGGTAAAATGAGGAAAAAAATAAAAAGTACCAGAATATACTATTGTCTCCACAGAGACATTCTTTATAAGATTTTATAATTTCATCAGCAAGAGCATTTAGGCATCTAAACAGGATTCTAGCACCAGCCATTTTGGGGCCTTAAAGCCTTTAAATGGATATGAATAATATCCTGATTGAACTCAGCAGCCCTAGAGGAGTTTGATGCACTAAAAAGCCTGCAAGCCTCTGCACTGGAGGCAGAAATGTACTGGAAAACGTACCTTCTCAGCTTGTTGTGAGAAAAGAAACACGCTGTGGAAGCCCATGACAAGCCAGGCATCCTCTCTGCAACACATCCTCCCTGCAACGCATCCTCTGGGCCTCCCAACAGAAGGTGCTAAACCTCGCTGTGTGATCTGTCTAGCTGACCTTCCCCTCTCTCCAGATAAAAAATGCATCCCAGAAACTGTCACTTTGAACCGGTCGACATTGCTGGCATGCTTGGACTCTGCTGTGCTTCAGGCAGGCATGTCCAAGGCATGAGGGATCTTAAGTCTGCTGGACCCACTGCATAAATCTCCTGCTAATGGGGGGAGGTGAGAAAAGCAAGGGAATAACACTGTTATTGCAGCAGGTAGATGTGCTGATACCCAGGTGTTGCCCTACTCAGTTTGAAGCCGTGCCGGCTGTCCTAGCTGCTGGCAGAGGAGGTGCCTTCAGTGACCTATCCAGGCTCTGGAGCAGACAAGGCACACAGAGACCACTGCAGGATGAGCCTCCAAGGGCCACTAACGAGGGGCAGCTCTATGAGATATCATCAAACAGCACTCCAAGCCATCAGAGGCTCTGAGGCAGTCTGTACAAAGCATTAAATCCCAGACTAACGTTATTCCTTTGAATTTCTGCCATAAGACAGCTAGCCAAGGCATTCCTTCTAGGCATGGCTCAGAACTCAGCATAGAAGGAAAAAGTGGCTTAAGACCCCGTTAGGATTTCTGGAAAGTAGTCGGCATCTGCCTGTCGCAGGCATGCTTTGGGGTATAAGTCATGCTTTGCTGAGGAAGAGAACTGGAGACAGGGGAGTGGGCAGGCTCCCATCCCTTCCCCTGGGCCGGACCAGAGCAGAGATGGAGCCTGAGGCAGGACCCGAGCGCAGGCATTTGAACACAGGCCATGGCATGGAGGTAGCAGATCGTAGTGCGATCCGTCCGCCTGCTCTGCCTATAAAAGGGAAGCAACAAACTCTCCGTCCATTTCAAGAAGCCGCTCAGAATCAACACTGCTCTTTCATGTACAGTCTGCTTGCAGCACACATTTAACAAGCCACATGCATCTGAATTGTACAGCTAACATGTCCACTGAGCAGCAAAGAATAACTGCATTTGGATTAAACTTTAAGATGAGGCACTGGAAAGCATGAGGTTGATCATGTCATCAGGTCTTTCTAACATCATCATTATTTTCTAAAGGTTTTTTTAATATTTTGCTGCTTGGGAGAAAGAACAGGGGTGGGCCACATCTGGATGAGCTAACTCGCTGATCCCACACCTTATCCTGCTCCTCCCTGAAGGGAACATCCCAGCTCCCATGGTGAGACAAGATGCACGTGGCCAACAGCTGAAGAAGTGACCAGAATAAAACATTTGCACCACCTCATGAAGCTCCCAGGGCAGCCTCCTCTGCGCCTTCCTACATCCCCAGGCCCTGAGGTACAGGGAAACAAGACTCCAGTAGGAAGGAGGGAGAAAGGAAGAAAATCATCTCTGCAGTGGGTATAACTCACGTTCCCAGCCAACACCAGTGGAAACCATGAACTGCTTGTTCTGTGCAATTTCTTCCAGCCCTCAGGAGCACTAACATCTCCCTGTCAATGAGACACAATCTGCTCTGCAACAATAATCTGTCCTGTAAACCCTTCTCCAAGCAGAGGGGGATGGCACTAGATGTGTATTTTAAAGGAACAGATGGATCAAAGTCCAAAAGAAAGGTGTCTTAGGAAACAGTGTTCTCTGATTAGCTTAGAGGAGACCCAGACAACCGAGAATAAATGACCCGTTTAAGTTCAGAGGGAAGTGGAGACAGCAGTGCTGCAGCAGTGGCCTACCCCCTGAATCCAGTTGAGCCCAAAACTGGTGTGTGATTTTAGGAAAGCTGTGTTCTGTAAGAAGTGCTATCTTTTAGAAAGGATGATGACCTATAGTCAGGTAATTTGTGGCTGTTTAAAATCCTACAACCAGTGTTGGAGTAGTAGTGTCTGCTCAACAGCTGCCTGTGCTCTAACTACCTATAGTATCAGGTGGAAATATTTTTTCCTCTTGTTCCTCTCCTCCAGTGCAACTGTTGAAGTAATTCCTGTGCATAAATCTTCTTTCTGTGTCTCTCTGTCCACCTCCCTGTCCTCAGTTTTCAGTTCTTCCCTCACAGCCTTCTAGCCTGCCCCTTTTTAAATGTTATCTCCCTCTGTCTAGCTCCCTGTCCATTTTTTAATTCTTCCCTCTCTGCGCTGTAGCCCATCACTTTTTAAATTTTATTTCTGCCTCTCTCTCTGACCAGCTCCCAGTCCTTCTTTTTATTACCACAAATAACCAGATTTCAGTGGCAAACCTCAGATGTGGAAACTCAGATGTGGAACTCCTGAGGGTAGTTGCTGAGGTCTGGGAGTTTGGTTTGGCCCTGATGGGTTGAACAGCAGTGTTCAGCCTGCAGTCTGAAGCCTTCTCAGGTATTTACACAAAGAAAATCTATTGGCGTGCCCATCCCACACATCCTCTGGGAACTCCTGTAATTCTCCGGTGCTGCAGTCAGGGGCTAGGGGAGAGCAAGCATGAGCACAGCTCAGCAGCTTTTCTTTCCCAAGTATATTTTATTGGGGATGGAGCTGAAGAATGGAAAGGGATGGAATGTAGCTTACAAACAAAGCTAACAATTATTTGCATGCTGTTGATCCTATTCTTCATCAATTTATCAGAATTAAATTTCATTTTAAAATATATGATTAACTAACAGGGTTTGGGAAGACAGAAGATAAACCATCTTTACGCTGTAAGTAGATCCCAGTCCACAGCATAATTAGCTGAGAGTTATGGCTGCTCAGGTGCATTTCCTTGAAGCACAGCCACTGGAAACAAAAGCAACATTATAAGATCTTCAGGCTTAATACAGCACCAGGCTCTGCATATTAGACCTGCTACTGTCCTGACAGAGCAGAATCCTGCACACACAGACCCTGCCTAACACTCCTCATTTCAGCCAAGTAACAGCAAGGAGGAGCTGACCTCCAACTAACTAATTTCTTCTGGAAAATGCTGTGAGCACCCCTATGAAGCACATATCTATGCATCTGTTTAACTGCATGGTCATAACTGACCTGGATGGTTGAAGAATGCTAACATTAAATGCTGCTGGAATGGTTTTGTGTCTGGATAAATTAAGAGGCTTGGGGTATTTAGTCAGCTCTTCATCCTTTTGTTGCCTGCTGAAGGGCATGGCAGTTTTGTGAAGACAATCACTGTTATTAAATAGTCAGTGTGGCTCCAGGAAACTGGAGACTGCGCTGAAATGTAATTATGGAGAGCAGTAGGGGAGGGGCAGCCCCTGGGAGGATGTGGGCAAACCTGTAAAATGCACTTAGTTTTGCTGATATACTGAAATTACTTCTGTGCAAATTTCTATATTGCTATGTGCTGCCCACAGCTGGCAGGAGCAGGCCGCTTCCCTCCTCACCAGGTTAGAGATGTTTAAGAAGAGATGTTTAAAAAAAGGCATCTGTACCACAGTATCAATCCTAATCACTATTGGTTCAGCTGGGAAATATCTTGGGAGGTGGCTCTTCCATATCAGCAGAGTGTGGGAGTCAGATAAAATGTGTTCAGAAGCTTGCTGGGACACGTGCCAGGGCTACCCAAACCTGGTCACAGAGTAACCCTGACGCCCCAGGCTGTTCTGCAGAGAGTTGATGCAGTGGGTCCAGACAGCACTGATGCCCCCCACAAGTACCACAAACCCCACTAAGTGAATTCCTGCCAGACATGTTCCCAGATCTGAACAGCTGCCATTGTGGAACAATATCTTTTTTTGTCTGTCCCTCTTCACAATTAGGCAAGGAATGAGACCTGGGCATGCATATTGCAACCACTAGCTGACGGCACTGCTGCCCACCTCCTTACCTTCTGGCTCTGCCAGTCAGTCTGTCCTTTCCTTTGGCTCGGCTGCTCACAGCAGGCACTGTTTTCGGACCAGGATCGCTCACATTCACTCCATGATGTCCTCCGCCTAGAAGATAGGTTGGAAATGCCATGCAAGAGCAAGCAGAACCAGTTGATGGACCACTGAAAGGGCCAACATCATTGTATCATTGGAAAGTACCTCTGGAGCTGTATGCATACTGTCTGTATAGTTTCTAAAGTAGTAAATACAAATTGAGAATTTAGGGATGTTTCTTCTGCATTTTTTATTCCAAATGCCAATTATAACTTTAAATCTTTTTCTTTGGATACAGTCTCTCTTGTGCTGTTCTTGGAAGACTTGTTCTTGTTCTCCCTTGCCACACAGCACAGACTGTACCACACAGCTATGAGAGCGGCCACGTAGTGCGTTCCCAAAAGGCACTCCAAATGTGGGGGAGTGCCTGGAGAGAAATCTCTCCATGAGGGCATATCAGAGGGGCCCACATTTAGTGGGGCAACACGGCCGAGTCATGTGGTTTACTCACCTCTCCCGTCGGGAGGAAAGGACCTGTGCTGGAATTTCCTTGCGTTTCTTCCCCCTGAAAGGACAAAGCAAAGTGTTCATGGAAGTGAGTGAGGTTCTGTCACAGACACACAGAAGAAATTTGGTGTTCAAATAGGGTGTCACAAGGGAAAGCTTTGTTCTGCCAGTCCATCTCCTGAGAAACAGGAGTCATGATGGACTTATGCTAGTAAAGAAGCCAGCATGTGCCACAGGGATCAGAGATGATGTGCTCTGGAATAGGATTGCCTCTCAAACCAGTGTTTGGGAAAGGAGGCAGTGCTGAGCCTCCGTATTGTGTTGTACAAGGTTACAGAAGCCACTGCTCTCCCTGGGAAGGTCAAAAGCACTAGTACCCAGATGCTCAAATCCCATCCCCTGAGCACTCTGCAAAGCAGAGTGGGCTGAGACCCCAACACTGCGCTCAGAGGCGTTTGACCAGGAAAGCAGAGTTTCACAACTGACAGCCACAAGAGCTGCTGTGGCACTGGGATTCGCACGATCGGCATTCACTAGCGTCAGGACAGAGTCTAGGTGTCCCTTGCCAACCTTTCTTATTGCTGGGATTATCCAAGGCTGGCTCCCCATCCTTAACAAAGTCCTCTTCAAACCTGCAGGTTAAAAACAGGCATCGTCAGACCTGACCATTCTCCTCCAGTGTGCAAAAGCGTGGGCAGGAGACCTTGAGACAAAGCAGGCTCCAGCTTTCAGCCCTTCTGCACCTGCCCACTGGCAAATATGTGCAGGTTTATCAGCAGGAGCTGAAACTGCATGCACTAACCAGGAGAAATGAGGCTGTGAGGCAATTCTACCCCAAAGGAGAACCTCTAAAACCACCAGTACTCATACGTATATATTTAATCCTGTGAACACCCAGGAAGCCTATAGATGCCTGCAGTGTAGCTGTGCCACACCCAAATGCAGCTTCCCAAGCCTCCAAACACAGTCTGAAGTAGCTTCAGGACTTGTCATTTTAGATCAGACTTGTTTGGTTGATTTCTAATCTCGCTTGTTTTGTGTTATGGCTTTTCTCTTAAAAATTGGTATGCAGGAAAACAGTAGGGCTCAGAGCTGTCTTGCCAGCAACACTCGGCACCCACTTAAGTTAATTCACCTTTAACTATTGGGGTCTCAGTGACTGCAAATCTATGTATTTGGTCCCATTCCTCAGCCAAAAGATTGTCCCATCTATCTGCCCTGTACAAACTCTTATCAGCAAGCCTATGTAACATTCCCTAACTCCACACACTATCAAAACCTTATCCTGCTGAAGGTGCCAAGTTATCCTCCAAAGCTTTCTAGCTGGTGTGGCCCAGAAGAACAAGCACAGTTAGAGGGACAGTGTTTAAAGCAGGGAAGTGCCAGACCCGATTAAGAGCTCTCCCATATTGCTGTGCCCAGCATTTCCCCCATATCATACAGGGGCCCCTTGAAGTGATCCCCTCACACCCCAGTGCCTGAACAGGCTGTTTATGAGGCATGGAGGATTTAGGCACGTCGGCCTGTCCTGTGATTGAAAAAGAGAAACAAGCAGGGCAGTGAGAAAACCTGTGGACTAGCAATGAGAGTTTGTCCACCTCTGTTTCTAGAAGAGCACCTGCACCCTCCTGACACTGGATTTGTCCATGTGGAAATGGAGAGGATCTTCCAGATGTAGACTGATTAATGCTCCCCTCCCTCCCACAGTCCATGTCCTGGTGGGACCAAAGGCAGGCAATCTTTTCAGCACACAGTATCTCCTATCAGGGTAGGAAAGCTCATGTCAGAAAGACAATAGGAGAATTACTCTGATACCTGTCCCACTGACAGACATGGTCAGGGGAGGAAGACAGCAATGTGGATTAGGCAGGGAGAGGCACATAACAGCATGGGATTTGATCAGCAGTAAATATCTGCACAAGATCTCGTCCCTGGCTTTAGACGGCCTGTTGCTGACAAACCACCCCAGGACAATGGAAGACCTACATGTGCTCTGACTTCTCCACATCCCAAGCCCGTCTCCACTCGCCCTTCGCGTTCTTGTGACGTGCCAGTCGCTCCAGGTCAATCTGATCTCGCTCCCTCTTCCAGCGTATGTACTCCGAGCGTTCCCGTCCAGTCATGGGGAAACTCAGGTCTCCAGGGCTCTTCTGGCCTGACTTCCCACCGTCCTGGTGGGGGCAAAAGAGCTTCCTGTTAGTAAAAATGTCTGAAAGAGCTGCATTCGGTATACTTTGTACTGTCACCACCAGAAATGCTCAGCAATATTTGAAAACAACTTGGAGCAAGGTCAGCTTCTCTCCCTAAAGCACCGTGCACACAGAAAGGCTCACTCTACCCATTGCCTAGATATACCGGTCTCAGGGTTGGCTGACTGTACCGAGAGGAAAACTGAAGCAGGAAGAAGCTGCATGGCTTGCTTGGAGTGATGTCGTAAATCCATAGCCAAAGCAGAACAAGCAACCATTCCCTCCCAAGGGTATTCAACAATGATAATGATAATTTGTGGCAATTTATTTCTGAAAAGTTATTCCACACCATCCAGACTACATGAAAAGTGTTGCATTTCGAAGGATTAAAATTGCTTCCACCTCAACCCCTGCATTTTGCCATCTGGATACATTCTTGTTGCCTTAATGAGATGGGGCTTCACTGCTGTTTCCCTAACCTGAACCACGTTTCCATGGTTCTTGTAGCCGTTCTAACCACCTGATCGGTGAAGCAGCTGCCCTAATATGTAGTTTTTCGTTCTAGATATTCAGTACCTGATTACAAACTTTTAAAGCATGCCCCTGTTATTCTGTGTGCAAGTGACCACAGGATTGACTCGCCCCATTTGTACTTGCAGTCACTTGAACGACAGGCATAAATTAGACAGTGGCTTTCACCTGCTGTGTGCCTGCTCACCTCAAGGTTTTCAAATCAAATGTTCTCAATTTTTCCTGGAAAAGGCACTTTGCTAAGGTTTACTTATGGCATAGAGTTAGCTCCTGGAGCGCTTGCAACATCTCCCAACAGAATTTGAGAGGTTGAACTCTCACATAAGATGCAACAGGCTGATGAGTCCCCCCAGCTGAAGACTTTGGGACACTTAAAATCAAAGTTATGCCTATGAAATCCTTCACACTGACAGGGTTGAGAAGGAAGACAGCATTCTGTGACCACCAAGCATCCACAGGAGCCCACAGTCAGAGGGCTGGAGCCAACCCTGTGCCCAGGGCACACAGCACTGCGAGCGCCACCAGCAGCATTCTCAGAGCAAAGGGGCTCTTTGCCTTCCTTGCTTTCAGCCTCTTGGTTCATCACTTCTCCTCCTCCTGATAGATTAGCTTAGAGCTGCCACTGTTCACAGTTTTAAAGCTGAATGAAAAGATAGTTCAGAGCTGATGAAGTGATGTGAAGGGAGGTGGGGGGTAACCCAGCTGTCAGGTTTATGGATGCGGAGGAATCAGGAGCCAACTGGCCATGGTGTGTTGTCAAGCAACACCATGTAACGAATACCTTAGTGCAGAGCTGAGTCCTGGTGTGCTAGTTACAAGAGGGTAATTCATCATTTCTTACACACGCCCTTCCACACCAGCCACCCTCAGCCCTTCCCCAAACAGGAATTAACTCCTCAGCGTTGCACTGCAGATAAAAGCAGAGCAGCGGGGAAGGAATGACTGAAAGCCTTGTTACCATGGAGACCCACCCGTGTGGGCCGGAGATGGGGTGGCAGTAATTGCTCCTCCATTGGTTAGCTGGCAGGAGCTGGAGGACCTGAGGCTGCATCCCAAAGAAGGGAGAGATGAGGTCTGCAGAAAGGCGAGGAACAGCAGGACAAAGCAAGGGCAAGCCCTGCTCCCTGGGTCAGGGCACAGGCCTGGAGATGCTCCCCACAGCTTCCAGCCCCACAGCACAGCGGGCCCTGCCCTGATGAGCCCAGAGAGGGGAAGAGCGCAAGAGCCAACAGCACACAGCTACTGACTAAGAGCAGGGCTCAACCTCCCAAGCTGGAGGGCAAGGGAAGTATTCTGCACCATTACCTTGACCCTTAGCAGAGGGGAAGCCAAAAGCGAGGGTGAGACTGAAGCTGATGCCCGTGTGCTCTTGCGGGCAGGTGCAGAGATGGCCATGGGGCCCACAGAGCTGGGGAAGCTGGTGTCTGAAGAGGGGCCCACCTCAACTGCAGCATAGCTGTGGTTAGCTGGGCCACAAGGCTATCCTGCTCCCCTTTTCTGCTCTGGGGGGCTCAGCTGGAATTAATGTTTAAGAGCCCATCTGTGTCCTCCTAATGAATCACATTGAGGCGGGGCTATTCAATTTGTGCTCCATTAATTAAGAGCATCTGCAGGCTCGGGGGAGCCAGCGTGTTGTCCAGGGTTTGCATTAAGCAGCCAGTGGGAAGGCCTGTGCTTTAATTTACCTCCATCCCAGTCAGCTTCTGCTGAAGTGAGGAGCTGTAGCTAATACAGCCTGAGCCTTTCAACCCACAAGCAAATGGTTTTGGGAGAGAAACCAGCTAGGGCTGTGCTGCCCCATGGGTGAGCACATCACCCTTCCTATCATCCCTGCTGCTGTGCCAGGGACTTCAGCAGCCACAACAAGGTTTGAAGGGCAGGTCCCCCGTCACCTCTTTCCGGTGCTACTTTGCTTCAGGTGTGTTAGCTGCTCAGCAAAGCTTTGGATGATGAGAGGGGTGAACACTGGGGACCACACCAGAGCACACTGCTGCCTCCTTTAGGGCTGAGGCAACTCTTACTGGTGGGGAGGTACATCCTACTGGTTTCCTCCTCTAAAACAAGGGTCCCTCTCAGGGACATAGGGCCCCACTCACCTTCCGGCTGTGCTCACTTTCTGGGCCTCTGTCACTGTCTGATCTCCGCTTCTCTGCTGTTCTCCTCTCCTCCGCCTGCAAGAGCGCAGACACAGGAATTACTTCAAGGATTAAGCAAGGACTCTTGGCAGAGGAGTCAGTGCCTGACCCTGTGCCCACCAGGACATGTAAGAACTGCCCTGAAAAGGTCAGCAAAAGGGAAAAGATTGGTTTCTTGGGCTCTGAATCAAACTGATGTGGTAAAAAATGAAGTCAGAAAGTAAAGGATGTATGAGAAAAGGGGATGTGTTCCCACTGGTCCCTCCTCCCAAACTAGAGGCAGAGGTATCCTGTATGGTCCCATTTCTTTCCAAGGCAGACCACCTTTCAGGTACCTTTTCATATTTGGGCCAAAGACCCAGCTTACGATTCAACTGTACGAGAGCTGGGAGCCCATCTGAGATGCAGCTAAAAGCCAGCATGGTAAAGTTGGGAGTGATTTTTGTCCCTGTCGAACATGGTGCCCTTCTACTGGGGTCCATCCTTGCTTCTGCTGGGTTTAGCCATGCTGCCACCAGATTGTCAAATTCTGCTCCAGTGTTGATATCCCCCTGCCTGGCAGGAGGTGAAAATTAGCCCCTCTGTCTTAATGAACTACAGACACTAAACACGAGGCATGCCAGGGACCAGCTCTCTGCCCCTATGTGGAACTGATAATACAGAGACAGCCATGTCAGTGGCTGGGGTGGGATCACAGTGAGCCTTAGCAAAGTAGTCTGCAGAGCATAAATATCTTTTTAAAAAGGCTTTGTGTCCTGGTTAGCGAGTATCATGAGGGTGCCACCAGGAGGGCTGCTTGCCATTGCCTGCCCCCCACGCTGCTGAGCCCCTCAGGGCAGGGGGTGGGTGCTTGCCTGGGGCTCTGCCCTGGGGTGGCCACAGGCCTGCGTGAGCGGCTCCTGCTCCCACCCGGACGCTCCCATGGGACGTGATTTGCAGCACGGTGCCTGCCAAGTGGCACAGCATTTATCACGGCAGCGTCCCCCCGTTTTGTAACCGTACATGGCAGCCCTGGGGCTGCCTTGCACAAACGCTGCCACGAGCAGAGAGGCTCTGGCATGCGGTAGCCCAGTGGGCCCCCTCGTGCCCAGCTACGGGGTCGGGGAGTATGTGGGGCTGAGATTATCATCCTGCCATTTTGCACCGCCAAGCAAAACTGAAACACAAAGAGGAAAGTCACAGCACAAACTGCCAGGTCAGCTGTTCGAGAAAGCGTCAGTGCAGTGAGGTCCAACCCAGGCTGGAAGCAGGACTTTTATTCCAGTCATCTGGCAGCCCCAGGTTTAGCCCGGCATCACGGGGCTGGATGTGGGAAACTCAGGGTGCCAGTCTGTGGGCTCTGCCCAGCCTCCCAAAGCAACTCATCCCCACTGCAGCCTGTTCCCGTGTACCCAGTGGGATTGTGCAGGGAGCGAGCTGGGGGTTGTCTTTTGGGGGTTTGTCTGCATGTGCTAAATCTGAGGCAGGTGGGAAGTGTGACCACATAGTCAGTGCTCATGGACATTGCAGTCAGTGCACAACACCTTCACTGGTCTGACTGGTGTGAAGCTGGTGTAGCTCCAGTCCAGGTGGAAGCTTGTGTACACAGATCCTTGGAAATAACGAGGAAGATGCCAGCTATATTGTCCTAGGACTTCTCAGCAAAGATTTGGGGAAAAATGCAGAGGGGTCTGTGCTGAGAGAAGCCACCCCTCACCATATCTTGACCTGTTGCAGTCAGGATATCGTGAAAGGTGATACTGGGTATTTATTTCAAAAGGTTGCTGCAAAAACTTATGTAACCAAAAATGCTCCCTCCAGGCTCAAAGTCAACTACTCGTGCAGCCCTGTTTGAAGAACCTAGTAGTGAGGGATCTAACGAGTCTCTGCAGTCCCAAACTGAGACCTTGCATTTATAGAGAGATTAAATCAGCGGAAACCTGGAAATTTTGCTTATTTGAGGAGGCTGGCTGGGGAGCAAGGTGCAGATGGATGTTTAGCCTTTAAAGCAGCTGTGAAAGAAACACCACTTTAGAAAGAGTATAACAGAGCCAGCTGCTGCAGAAGAGCTGGAGCCCCTTGGTCCCTGGGGGAAACCTTGTGTGGGAGGAGAGACAGGAGAGAAGGAGCACTGACTGCCTTGGAACGTCCAAAGACAGTCAGACATAATTGATGGGGAAACTGAGGCAGGGAGCTGCATGGGTGTGCTTATTGTTTCATCTGAGTCTGCATATTTCTCAGGCAAGCTCATGCAAAGAATGATTCGGTTTGGACCCTTTACAATGCCTGATTGTGTCTCCAAAGACAGGAACCGGAAAGCCAGAGCATCCGCACAGCCAGAGCACTGAGCCAGGGTGCGCATAAGCTGCGGGGGGAGCAGCGAGCCTCTGCCTGCCCGCAGCCCAGCGCAGCTTGACTTCAGCCCCATCCCTGCCAAGGAGCAGCGAAGAGCGAGCCCGTGCCCAGGAAATGTGCTGGGACAGCTGAGGGACTGTGCTGCAGCTCACCAGACATGGGAGAAAACGCGGCTCCTGCGTGGCTGGCTGGCACTGGAGACCTCCAGCCCGGCGGCTGTCCCCTCCTGGCACCAGCTCTTCGGTGCGCACCACATATCGCTCTGGCACACAGACACTGTACAACTCAACATCCTTTTACCCCCTCACTAAAAGACAGGCTGCCTTTTTCCTTAATCTGCTTCTATTTTTGCTTCTCAAAAGGCACCGTGGAAAATGGAGAAGACTGAAAAAAATCTCGTTCTTTTCTACCAGGAAAGCAGGTCTGAACTGTGCAGTTAGGGGAACAGGGGTAGCTTTGCTTTTGCACCGGCTCCGGAGCAGATTCTCGCATTTGCTCCGTGCTGCCCCAGAGCTGCTGTTAGCCTGTTATGACACACCCAGGCCATGGGGAAGCAAAACATGCATTTCTCCTCCTTCCTCCTCTCCACCCCCAAAATTGTGAAATATGACAATGACATTATCATCTCATAGTTTAACTGTTCCTGCACAGCAGGGGAAGAGATGTGAGGAGGGAACAAAACCCTAAAGTCAACAGAGAAGTTTATATTTGTTTATCGAGATTTATGCAAAGATTTCTCAATTTCTCAGCCACAGAATAGTCTGGGGTGGGGCAGAGCCTGCTCCTACCCAGGATACAGCCCTGGGATCCCAAATGCTTTCTGACACTGGGTTTGTCTGACATCCCGACATACGTATGCGCAGCTAATGTTAACGTGCAACGGTGACAGTGCTGATGCCGTCACCCAGCCCTGCTAAGCACTGTTCTGTACTAACAGTTCTCCAAACCAAAAGGTTTCATTGGCTTCGAGGTCTCTAGGCTACTTCACCATCTTCTTATTTTAAAAATAAATACCAACAGATGTGTTAAATTAACCTTTTGGTACCCAATTCTCTAGGCATGTCAGCACCAGAAACTGCAGGAGAGGTTTGTGAGAGTTTAGAGCTGGTTTTCCAGTGCCCAGATCCCCTGCTGGGCAGGATTTTTGAAACTAGTATGTGAGAGGATATTTTTTTTTAACTCTTTTGAAAAATCTGACTACTAATTGTGCTGCCTGAAGGGAGCTAAAGACTTTTCAGCCACCCTTTCTGCCTATTTTCCCCTCCCATCTGTAATGTAAAAGCAAGTGTTTCTCCTGCCACAGGTTTGGTTCCTCTCCTATGCAAGCACAGAGTCAGACTCATCTGTGTAAGTCCCTGAAAGGAGCTTTTGTGTCTCTTGATTACAGTAATTTCTGATATACCACCCTGGGAAACTGTTAATAAAAGGACAGCTTAAAAGCCCCGAAGCCCTATCAACTGTCCATTTAAAGGATGATTTGTAACCTGCTAATTAACCATTGTGCTCCAGTGGTCCTGGGCTGCTGGCTTGCAGCTCTAATGTATTAATGATCCTGAAACACTGCCAGAGCATGGAGTGGCTTAAGAAAACCTGTGCTAAACATTAGGCATTATCCCCGGCCCTGCTTGCAGGGAGAGACCTGATGCAGATTTAGGGGCAGCCAGGAAGAGGTGGGAAGGAAGGTCCCAAATGTGGCACTTCCAGGCCAGCAGCAGCACTGGAGTTGAAGTTGCATTGGCAGAGCGATGTGCTCAGGCTAATTCATCCTGGAAGGAGGCAGGATGATTTGGTCCCATGGACCCCTGTGCTAACAGAGGGTGAAAGAGTACACTGGGTAGAAAAAGCTAGGCTTCAAGATGGCAGGGTAATAAAAGTCACTGGGGCTGTTTCAGAAAAGAAAATAATGAGAACAGCTTTTTTTTCCTTGCATTTCCTCTTTGGCAGCTTCTGCCACAGCTGTGTGCTGCCAGCTGCAATGTGGGCTTGGACTGACAATGTGGTGCTAGCTAGAAGCACCAAGGGTAGCAAGAATGGGAGTCTTTTTTTTTTTTTTTCCTTTTATTGAATTTCATCATGAATAAAAATAGAAAAAAATGTGGGATAACGAGTATGCCCATCAAATGTTTTAATAGGATAAATTTGGCAAATGCAGAGAGGAGGAGGCAAATTTGACAGTGACCAGGCTACAGGATGGTATCGAAGGGGGAGGGACGGATGTGATCCTCTCTCCTAGGCACTACGGGCCTCTGTGGGAGGGAGGACACAAATAACCAGAATGAGCAGGGAACCAGCTGGGGCATGAGCAAAAACCCCAAAGGATGAACCATGCTGGGGTAATAAGGGAGGCTGAAAGCCAATCCTTGAATTAGGGGTCTCTGCTCAGGTTCTAAAACATAGCTGTTCAGATGACAACACCCATACTCCATCAGGCTCTTCTAGTAGCTGATCAGTTTGGGGATGAAAATGAAGTTTCTCTTTTGGATTAACAACTAATTAAAGGATAGGAAACAAAAAGTGTCAAGAAAATGCCAGTTTCCATGGTAGAAGATTAGCAGGGGTGTGCCACGGGAACATGCGAGGCTCAACATGCTCATAAATGGTCTGGAAAAGGAGCTGAATAGAGAGATGACAGTTTGCTGATGATACTAAATCATCCAGGGCAAAGAATGTAATTTGCCAGGAAAGAGCTGCAAAAGATCTCTTGTCATTGAATGCCTGCATCATAAAATTACAGATGAAATTCAATATCAATAATACAAAATAACTCACATGGAGAAAAATGCCCCTTCTTATGTATATACACACAGTAATGAAGCCTGAACTATGATTAACACTCAGGAATGAAATTTTGCTGTTATTGTGACTAGTTCTCTGAAAATGTTAGCTCAATTATTTAGAAAAAAAAAAAAAGCAAAGAAAATGCAAAGTTGTTAGGAGAATAGAGAACAAGCCAGAAACATTGTTAATGTCACAAGAGCCCACAGCTTGAATACCACGTACAGTTCTGGTCTTCTTGTATTAAAAGAATATAGTAAAAATAACAAAGGCACAAACGAGAGCAATAAGAGTGATCAAAAATATAGAACTACTTCCTCACCAGACACGTCTAAAGAGCATCAGTCTCTTATGCCTATAGGAGAGATGACTGCAGGGAGAGGTGAAACAGGTCGATAAAATCATTTGTGCTTTGGGAAAGCGAGCAGGGGATGATCTATGCGCTGCTTCCCGTGACGCAGAAATATCAAATGGAGTTATCAGGTAACAAGTTTGAAGAAAAAGAAGGGATGCATGTTTCAACACAGCACGTCACTTAGCATTGCAGCTCCTGGCTGGAGGTGTTGTGGGGGATGAAGTTTAGGTGGACTCAAAAAAAAAAAAAAATTAGAATTCAGTCAAGAAAAAGCCTGTCAAGGAGAAAGATGCTGTTCTTGGCAGAGGAGGCCCCTAACTTGGGGGCTGGTGTGTACGGGAGGGGAGGGGTGATGGCAGGCTTCCCTGGTCTCCTGCTCCTTCCCTGACGCTGTGCTGCTGGCTGCTGCTGTGAACACCAGGTGTTAGAGCAAAGACGGTTGCACCAACACCCCTGACAGTGCCCGGCCTGTGCTGGCAGGTCCCAGCTCTGCTGCTGTGCTGGAGGACTTTGGGCTGCAGAGCCCACTGGGTCAGGTCTCCCTGTTCACCTGCGGGTTCCCTGTTTACCAGTTTTCCTGAAGTGACGCAGAGCTGAGCCACTCAGCACTGCTCACATGCCTGTCGTCACCACAGCTCAAATGGCAGAGGCATGCCATATCCCTGTTTACGTGGGGAGGACTGAAGCCCAGGGCTGCCAGGATTTGTAGATGCTCAGATCCCACCAGTGCTGGTGGGATTTAGATTCTGTTTCCAAAATGTATTGCTGTATTTGACGTCCCTGTGACACACACTGAGTTCTGCAAGCTGAAATTATTTCATAGAGGTTTAATACACTTTGGTATTACTAACTCTGATCTGCTCTCTTCACTGCAGTCTTCCAGTACCTCTTGGAGAAACATATTGCTCTGAGGCAGAACACGTGAGACAGACGTGCCTGCTTTCAATTTTTCAAGCGCTATCACTATCAGAAAAAAGTCCTTGTTTAAAACACTAATCCTTAATGCAGCTTAGGAACAGCTGAAGTGACAGGGTGGGCCAGACCAAATCTCCCTTGACTCAACCAGCCCAAGCTGGCATGTGTGAGATGCCAACGTGACCTGTCACTTCGGGCCCCATCTGCTTCTGTCACTGATCCTGGGAAAAGGTTGACCAAGTGCGGATGAGGGAAAGTAGCTCGCAGAGGGGACTGTGAAATCCAACCATTTAACTCTCTTACAGCCACATCCTTTTGTCATGTAAGGTACCTGTGTGCTGAGAGCTCATTTTTGTCCTGGCTGTTATAGCTGTTGTCTGAGGTTACACAATTAAAATGGCAATATGAAGATACTTTCATTAACTAGGGACGGAACAGGGCCTGATCAATCTAGGGGAATCACCGGGAACAAGGAAATCTCCTGAGCTCAGCTGGACTCTGCAACATATCCAGCTGGTAACAGGTATTGGAAACTAGAGTTTCAAACAGTTTTATATCTTCTTCTAAATTATAAGAGGAATCCAAAGAACAACAACAAATACTCCCATGAAAGCCCATTTTAAAAGTATACTCATTAATAAGATCTTCTGGCCTCCATAGTTGCCAGCTGTGGGAGGTGTGCTCAGCGGCAAGCCCTGTGCTTGCTCCCTGCCTCCCATGCAGGCTGGCAGAGCCCGTGTTCCCTGGAAGCACTCTGCCTTCCTGGGAGCAGTCAGTTCCCACTCTGCTCCCTGTGAGCTTCCAACGGGCTGGGGAAGGTATACTTTGAAGCTCAGCAACAGAAAGCAGGGGACAATTTTTCAGTGCCAGCAAGAAGCATGATCCTATTGCTAAATGGGTCTCACCAGCAACATTAGTCCAAGACTGCTGTTGAGCCAGGCTATCTGGGCGAGAAGACCAGGTGATGAAGCAAAACTAATCTTTCTTTTCACTCTTGAGGGCATATACTGCTCCTCGGTAGTGTTATTCAATAGTTAGGGTTATATAAAGCCTCTGTGACTTTCCTGTGCTCCTGACAGAGAGTCTTCTCTTGTTCAGCCAAGGTGTGACGGCACTGAGCAGCTCTGCACAACCCTTCTCCCTGTGGAGGTCAGCACCAACAGGCTCTCACCCAGCACCCAGCAGGCTCCCTCGCAGCCCACTGTAGCTAGAAGAGTGCCCGAGCTTCGGTCCTACCCTCTGCTAACTGGGCGACTGGGTTTGGATTGAGGGAAGAAAAAGGGATGACTTTAAATGAACTTTAGTATCTGAGGAGGAGCAGCATAGAATTGTTTGCATTGCTGGGGATTATCAGGATTCCCTTTTAGCCCAAGCTGTGTGAAGGAGACCACTGTGGCTATATACCACCAAGGAAAGGAGGGTTCATAGTTATGTGAGCTCCTTGCTCTGCTATATGGAGGTAATTGTGCTCATTGGGAATTAAGTTAAATGAACGAGCTTAAATGAATGGTAGCACAGTGGGAGTTGAAAGTAGCAGGAGCGAGACCCAAGACACCAATCTCTGCTGAATCACCAAAACCAAATCTGCCAGGCATTAGGGACTTCACACCTTCTTTGCCAGCCTGAAATTCAAAGCATCAGATCTTCAGTGGTTCATGTAACAAGGTGTAGGCAGATATGGCTTTAAGCCAGCGCAGCTGTAGATCTGCTCTCATACGCACTCTGAATTGAACTGCTTTGGGGCCAGTGTGAGTGAGGCATTGCCAAAACCTCATAGGTGGATCCTCAGCCTCAAATTTCATGTTCCATCATGAATGCATATGAGAGATGACCTCTCCCTGGGCTGTCCATACACTTGAAAGAGTGCTCAGGTTCTGAAACCAAAATCTAGGCACTCCTCTTGCTGCTCTCTCCTAGCACATTCCTAGCCTTGATGACCTCAGAGACAAGTATTTAAACAAACCCAGCAAGAGCTGAAGCAGAGACACTTGCCTTGCACATCACAGAATGACATCTGAGAGCCTCAAGGACAGCTACAGCACAGGCATGGTCACATCTCTCTCATCATGTCTAGGTGTGTTTGTGATGCCTCGACTGAAACGGGCAACATCTGCCACGTGAACCTCTGGTGAATGGTTACTAGTGGCTCAGTCAGGCAGCCTATATGAGGTTTATGGCATTCAAAAAACTGTTTGGTAGCCATGAGAAAGGAGCACCTGGGCTTTCAGAACCTAGGTGAACTCTGGGGAGAAGGAGAAGCTGAAGATTAACGTGGGCAGTTAGGAGGTGGTTGGCTGCTGTCCTAGAGAGGGTGCTGTGTAGGTTTCTCAGCGTTCCTGGGTGTGTTTGGCAGCTACACTAAGTGTTGTTTTCCTTCATAGTCTTTGCTGACCCTGTTTGCTGCAGGCATTCTTACTTATCTGTGCAAACTCTGAAATAGGAAAATATCACATGCCTCCATGTGTGTAAAGAGGAAGGTATTTGCAAAGAAGTATTTGAAATATGTTTCAAAGATTAACAAAGTTCAGCCAGCTCACCCAGTAGGTTATGGCCAGGCACAGCAGGACCTGAGTTCTGAAGCAGATATTGCCCAGCTCCGTTAACTTTTAAGTTGTAAAGTGAATCAAGAGGACAGTGCTCCCGACTCAATCTGCTCTCTGGCCCCAAAAAGAAGTCAGCAAGAGGCAGGAGTTGAGATTCACGCCCCACATCTGGCAGTGCTTTCACTGATCCTCCCAGAACAGCATCTGAGATTTCTTATGGACCCAGTATGTTTAAGAGCCTGCTAGCTCTAGTGAGGATCACAGAGAAAGGAAAGGACTGTAGCCTTTCCTCTTTCACAGCGATGGAAGCCAGAGAGTTTTATGGTGATAAGCTCCACACTATTACCATTTAGTCTCCCCCGATGTCCTGGTGCTGGGCTAGCTCCTGGTCTGTCCCATGGCCTTTCCCATGCCAGCAGAACGAGTGGATGCCACCGATACGTTACAGTCCAGTCATTCACGATGCACTTACCTTTTCCTTGTTATCCATGGTGATGGCAATCTGCATTCTTCTCCCTCGGCGGAAAGCCACCAAATGGTCTGTCTCTTCTTCACTCAGGTCTGGCACTCTGCCTGGGCCAGGGAAGCACTCGGTGCGTTTCTCACTGACGATCCGCTTGCCCTGGCAAGGACAGGATGAGTTAATGATACCTGCATCAGCCCTGGGCAACACCCTTCCTCGGAGAGAGGTCATCCCCAGGCTGCAAAGGATTTTGGTCTGGCAGAACAGAAACATGAGCTAGATAGTCAGTTGTCTTGATTTATAAAGCTGGCACCCTACTTTAAGGGATATTTAATATTACATAGACATGTTTAACTGAGCACAACTTAGGTAGGGTGGGTTTTACCCTGTTCAGATGCTTTGCAGATGAATACTGAGTGACATTTTTACTTTAGACAGGCAAGCCATCTTGAATTTGTCTTTGAAAGAAATGTGAAGTTGTACTCTCGCCAAACAACATGCCCCAATAAAACGTGAGGCTATGTTGGAGCAGAATCCTAGAGGGTGAAAGAGAAGGGAAACAGTGGTGTTCTCTCCAACCTTGCCCACAAAGGAGCTACTACCCTGAAGTGTATTAACACTTGATCATTTATCATCTTCATAATCATTGTGCATTCATATTTCTGGAATGATTTATTCAGCAGTGAAATAGTTTAGAAAACCGATATATACTCCTTGAACAAGGGCAGTTTACTCCTTTCAGATATTATTGCCAGCTGTCTATATCAGTTCATGACTTCACTGCATGGATTTACATCTGGTTCTTATTTTGTTAATTATCTTTGTTGCTGCCTGAGCTCCTGCCAGTGCCCTCAGCCATCACTTCCACAGAATGAGCACATCTTTTGTACAAAAATACGTACTTTTTCTCATTTAAAAGTATCATCTTTCAGTTCCATCATGTGCCTTTTTATTTTTGCCTTACAAGGAAATGAGAGACTTAATAAGTCATCTCCATCTTTATCTCTGATCTTTTTCTTTTCTCTTCATCTGTCTGATTCCTCTGCTTGAATTTATCAGGGATGAACAAGCTTCAGAAACTTCCCTCTCTAAAGCAGGGTATATTTTACTCTGTTTTTCTCCTTGGACTTCCACACATACTGGAGTCTTGATTTCAAAGGAGCTCAAAATCTCCAAGTAAATTTCAGTGAAACTTGGGAATCTCTGTTGCTATGATCTTGGTTTCAAAACAAACAGCACACACTGACCTCTGATTTGTGTGGAAGTCTTGCAAGCCTCAGTGAATTTGCCATGACATATGCTATCAAGATGTCCTGCATTAGCCTCATCCTCACTTGGCTCTGCCAGAAGCACAGATGTTAGTGTGGAGGGAGCCTTGCTGTAGACAGCCTCCGTCAGCAAGACCTTTTATATCGCTTGTCCAGTCATCGAGCTTCCTAACACATGATAAATGTTTTAGGAGGTACTGGAGTATTTCCAGCATCAGACCTTCAGTCTCTTGTTTATTCATCTTTCACATCTGTGTAATTTTGCTGTTTCAGCAGAGGCAGTTCTTGCATTAGTCTCATGCACATGAGAGCAAGACTGGGCCCCTGCACTGCTGTTGGTTCTGACTGGCAGAGCTGTGTGGACATGGTGGGAAGTTTTTTATACATTCCCTTGAGTATGTACAGCTCTGGGTTTAGGTTTCAGCTGTAGCTCTTGACAAGTTTTTCTGCCCTTAGTAGGACCCTTGCCATTTCTGCTTTTCTTTAAATAAGTGAAGCCACATGTTGCGTTCAAAGCAAGGATCTGCTGCCAATCTGTTCAATGCCATTCTAGTACTTTCCATGTTGTTCTTTATGTTTGTGTCAATGCAGCCTCCTACTTTGACTGCTGCCGAAGACCAACATCTGTGAGCTATCCCTAGAGATGTCAAGATCTTTTTCCTGAGAGAGTAAAGTCTGATAGTAAAGGGAATAGGCAATCATTTAAATATGGATTACAACTGTCTTGGCATCTACAGTAGCCAGACATTTAGGTGTACTTTTACCTGCAGCCAGGATATATGTCCTGGAAAAGTCCCCATACCTATATGCTCTGTGAGTTGTTTCAAATGTTTTAGTTCATGTATCTGTCTCAAGAAGGATATGATTTTATCAGAGACCAGGCAGAGCCAGAAAGTTCAACCCAGAATCTAAACTGCTCTGAAATCCTAGCTGTATGCCCCCTCCATGAATAGAGCATGCTATACTGCCCTTAATGACATGTCCCATTGCAGCCACAACAGTACAAGTGTTTGCGTTACGGCAGCTTAGTGAGAGACTGCCTGATTACTAAAGTCAGAGCTGGTTGAAAATGTGAAGGTCAATGGCAGCTTTGGCAGCAGTGACCAGAAGACAGTGGATATGAGGAGCCTGAGAGCAGTAAGGAAGGCAAGCAGCAGACTAGGGACCATGGGCTTCAGGAGAGCAAATGTTGACTTCAGGGAACTGGCAGGCAGGATCCTGCAGGAAGCTGTCTGGAAGGGGAAAGGAGCCCAGGAGACCTGACCTATTTTCAGGGACAAGGCACAAGAGCATAGGTAAGTACTTCCTGCTGTACAAGAAAATGAGCAGGTGTGAAAGAGGCCAGCTTGGCTGAGCAGGTTGCTCCTAGTTAAACTTAAACGCAAAAAGGGAGTATGTGGAAGGTGGAAAGGGACAAGCTCTCAAGAAAGGTTATGGGAGCAGGACCTTGGCATGCAGGAAAGCCAAAGCTCACCTGGAGTTGAAACAAGTGAGAGATGCCAAGGTCAGCAAGAAGGACTTTTGTAAACACATTAACAGCAAAGAAAGTTGAAGAAAGCTGCTGGCCTGCTGCTGAATGGGGTGGGCAACTTAGTGACACAGGGCATGGAAAAGACTGGTTACTCTCTGCCTTCTTTGCCTTGGTCTTTTACTGGCAAGGTCTGCTCTCCACCTCCCAAGTCCCTAACAGTAACAGAGCCAGAGAAATGCTTCACTCCCTCAGCACCCTGGAAGATTCAGTTATGGACCGTTTAAATAAAGTAAGAAAGTGGGACTAGGTGGACTGCATCCAAGGGTGCTGAAGGTGTAGCCTGACGTAACTGTGAGGCTGCTTTCTACTGCTTAGCATCTTCCTCAGTGATCTGGATAACAGGACAGACTACACCTTCAAGTTCATGGGTGATGCCAAGTTGATATGCTGGAGGGTGGTACTGTCATTCAGAGGGATCTTGACAAGGTGGAGGAAGGTGAACAAAACCAAATGACAAGTCCTGCACCTGGGACAGAAGAACCCCAAAGAATTCCTGGCATCAGTATGGCTGGGGGCAGCTCTGCAGAAGTACTTCGGGAGCCTGGTGGGCAACAACCTGACCGTAAGTGAACAGTGAGGAAAACTAGTTGCTCACTTGGTTCCACTGGCATGAGGATAGCCACCAGGTTGGGGGAAGTGATTATTTCCCTCGTTTGGGGCATATTTGAAGTACTGTGTCCAGTTTCCCTTTAGCACAAGATGAGAGAGGTATAGACAAGTTGGAGAGTCTTCTGGAGGGGTCACCAAGATGGTCACAGGGCTGGAGGGAGGATGCACATGGTGAGGCTGCATTTGTTTAGTCTGGAGAGAGAAGAGAAGGCAAAGAGGGGACCTAATTGCAGTATTCCTCCATCTGAAAAGGTGTTATGAAGAGAACAGAGCCTAGTCTCTTGGAGGTACACAACAGAAGGGTGAGAGGCAATGGACACAACCTGCCACAAGGCGAAGTACAACTGGAATCAAGGGAAAAAAAGTCACAATGGTGGTAGTCAAACACTTGAAAACAGGTGCCCAAAGAGGCTGTGAAAGCTCCATCACTGGAGATTTTCAGAACTTGACTGGATTCAGCCCTGAGGAACCTGAGATAACTTTGAAGATAACTCTAGCGGGGGATCAGACTAGATGACCTTCAGAGGTCCCATCCCACCTCAGATATTCTGTGATTCTACTATTGCGCCCAAGCCTGTAGCCTGCTTCAACTGTGAAGTAAAACTTATTTAGGTTTTACACCTGTATATGTGTGTATATATGTAGATGTATGCAAGTAGTGAATTTAATACACAAGTATGAATTTAGTAATTTTGCCTGTTTTCTGCAGGTCTGGCTTTTCTACAACTAGAACTAGGTAGTACAGACCAGAATTCATGATCAGGGAGCCATGAAGTTCACAAGCACTTAGGTGTTGGCTTTTAAGTGGCACCTGCTTCTGAATGACTGAATCACATCATGTCCAAAGGTAACATATTTCCACTGCCAGAACCATTAGCTAATAGAAACACATGATGTTTTAAAACACAAAGAATATTTCAAATCCTGTTTATGTCCTATGATTCATATATTTTATTCCTAAATCTCACTGAAACTGGAGACTGGAATTTGAATGGACAGCATAGGATTTGTGCTTGCAGTCGAAGAAAACAATATGGTTTTTGTTTATATCAGTGCAAATCAGTATTAATGGCTGTGGATGGAAGAAAAATTAACCTTTTGAAAAGACTATCTTGGTCTTGTATTTCAGACCACAGAGCTGGGCTGGATAATTTGAAGCTGCAAATCTCTCCTGACATCCCCTCTGGGTTCAAGGGGCAATGTCTGTGGCCACAAGAGTATCCTCTGGTCTCATTCATATTGGCAGTATCTAGTAGCTCAGAAATACAGTATTAGCATGGTCATTTTAGGAAGTTACTGTCTATCAGCACTAACGGGCCATGCCAGTGCTCTTACCTTGTGATAAACACGGGAAAATGCAGTTTTATTTAACTCTTCCATTAAAGACATTAAATGGACATCTTTTATACAGTATCTTGCAAAGTTGTGCTAACCGAATCATGTGTCTTCCATATATATGAACAAACACTTCACATTGTGATGAAAAGGCAGTGAAAACTGCAATCAGTCAGCTGCTCTGAAAACCTGAGCCTTCCTATTTAAACTTTCTCCACAGCTAGCAAGGACGAAGTGATAAGCATCACTGTATGTGCTTCACAGCTCCCCTTTATCAGGAAAACTGAATTCTTTCTTAAGACACAGAAGAAGTATGCTTAGCAGTTTTCTGAGGCCCCCTACACATTATGGGTCTGTGACTTAAGCCCAGAAATATCAGTGGAGTCAAAACAGAGACAAATACAGCCTCCCTGTTTTGGAATTGGTGTATACAAGACTGTACCTCTCTTCATTCTCTCCCCACACCAGCCTCTCCTCTTCTAAAAACTTATTCCTCGCTCACGTCTTTTGGGGAGGAGGGCTCTGTAACGCAATCTGGGCAATTGCCCAAAGCAATATGTAAAGCAATTTTCTATGAAAGAATCTCCTTCTTTTCCCCACCATCTGCCTCCCTGGTAGCAACCCTCCATCGGAGGAGGCTGCCTGCTGCCACTGAGGAACTCTGCAGCCCAAGCCAGGCACTGCTGTTTCCTCAACAGGTAAACAGTCCCCACAGCGGACGGTGCTCTCCCACGGTAAGAGCAAAGATCTTGGGAATCATGGGAATGACTCAAGTTAGACCCTCCTGCACAGGGCCCCGTCCTGCATGACTGCAATGTAACTGGGGAAGAGCTGCGATCTGAAGGCAGCCGGACATATTACACCTTGCAGAACAGGCTCGTAACTGTTCACTGTCCTGTCTCCCTGCAGAGGCTGAAAATACAGTGTGGCTTTGCTTTGGGACCACTGAATTGCTCAAGCCTGGTAGATACTTTGGTGCTGAAGCTGTACATTGTTTTGTTCTTCAGTGGTTATTATTCCCAGGAAATATCTTTGCTCCAGAAATAATCCTGAGTTTCTTGGGACATTCAAGACAATACATCTTCCCTCCTTTAAGCCCTGAGCAGGCATGTACAGTAATCTCAGGTTTAACTGCTGAGGTTAATGAATGAATTGGAGAACAAGGCTTGCTCTGCCCTAGATAGAGCACCGATATGAGGTGTTCAGCATTCTAGTTAGTATTTTTTTTTATTAAGAAAGTAAGCCCAGTGATGGCTTAGCAAGGTAATAGCAAGCTATTAATCTATAACTTGTAGATCAAACATTAATTTTAGCTTAAGTCAACAGCTGTTCCCTAGAGCTCTTCAGTGTTTAGATGGTGACGGCCCATCCTTTAGACAAATAACGTGGTCACAAATAACTCTTGCCAGGGAGGCCCAGCACTGGCTGGGTATTTTTGAAGATGGCTTCATCACTTACTATCTGAGAGAGTCCTTCCTGAGGAGGGACATGGGCCCTGACTGCAAACAACAGCAAAGCCACTACCTGAAAACTTGAAAATCAGTGCAGAGGTCCTTGTACCCAAATACTGTGAACAGGATGGAAGCCTCAAAGTGCAGTACTGGATTTACAGGGAGGCACCTTCCCTGGGCCGTTAGATGATAAAAGTCACAGTGGGAAGGCTGGCACGTTGGCAAAGCCATTAAACACTGCAGTTTATTGAGCAGATGGCAAGGAAGACTCAGGGGCTGGTACAGGAGATAGATATAGATATTTAACAGAGCTGTGACAGTCAGACATATATAGACTAGAAGACCACCATCTTTTCTGTGTAATACCTTGTCTCCCTCCCTCCCTTGCTCCCCTTTTTGCTTTTGGCTAAGACGCATCATCTGAAGGCACATTCTGCTTAATGTCCCATCAGTGTCTTCTTTTCTTTCACTTGTCTATTATCTTAACAATATCAGTGATTTCCTAGATTGCTTGTCCCACATTGGGAAATCCTGGTCCTCAGTGGACTAGCTCCCAAAGTGAGGGATGTCAGATGAGGAAAGCACCCATGCAGAGACAAGGGGAACAGAGTGGGGCCCGACCAGCCGGCAGTGCCTGGCAGAGCCACCCCTTCCCCTCCACAGGGCCTGTTCCCACTCACTCACTGCATGCAGGAGATTTGGGACTCTGGCACTACCTATTTAGCTGCAGTCAGACAAAACTGCATGGCTTCCCTTGTAGCAATTCACTGAGAAACCGTAAATCAAGAAGTGCCCATCTTATGTCTGATGCATGCCCTGGATTGCAAAGGTAGTGTTAAAAACACATATCTGAGGAGTGTCAGGAAAAAGAATGTGGGGAACAAAGGAAAAGCCTGGACTTCTGCCCAGTTTATGCAACTTTCCAGCTGCCTTTCCTTTGTGGCTTCTCATTTTACAATGATTTGTGATATTTAGGATTGGATGTAAATGCTTTTCTGCACAGTCCAGCTACTCTGTTGCTTGACCCTTGCAATGGTCATAGGAAGGATGGTGATGGCTCATTTAGTCATCCCAGTATCACCAAGCAAGTCTCTTCAGAGACACCTGGGAAGCCTTGCTCCCTGAGAAGCTGAAGTAAATTATCTACTCTCTTTTAATCTTCAGCAGCCCAGAGGATGCCTTAACAGGGCAGCAGCAACAAATAAGCTTGTACTTCACATGATATCAAACACGATTTTGTCCAAAATCCTAATAATTTTTCCCTTCCACCCATTACAGTCTCATGCCCATCCTACTCATCCATTTTGAGAACTCTGTTATAAAGTGACTAAAGGAAGGTTCTGGACTGATGCCACTGGAGCATTCACCAATAAATCAGTTTTCCTCTGTCATCAAGTCAGGCTTCTGGGTTGTGCTTTACACTAACACTCAGGAGACCCTGGGGGGCTTCTACAGCCTGTGAAAGGTGCTTAATGCAAGCAAATTCACATATACCATACAACAGGGACCTTATGGGGAGTTTCCACAGAGGTCTGCATTTCCAGCAGAAAAATCTCAGATGTCTATTAATTGGTCATGCTGAAAAACACTGGCACAGAGCTTAAGGCAGCAGTGATTTAGCTGCCAGTGCTTTGCGCTAATACAAATCCCCATCTTGGACTTGAATTCTCAGCTATAGGTTATGGAAACGGCTCCAGGGGATGCAGCCTGTCTGCGAGAGCCACTCACTCTGCAAATGTAATTGCTTCAAATATAAACCCCCCCCAATGCAGAGCCACACAACCATAAGAAACCTCGGAGGAGGCTTTCAAGTATTTCACTGGTAAAGTTCAATCAGTAATGAGGATGGTGAGATTTCTAGGTACTCTCTCTTCTAAGAAAAACTGGAATTTTTCCCCTTACATCAGGAGGTGGTTTGGTTGTGCTGGAATGAGATTTCATTTGAAGATGTCCATGCTACTGGTAATCTATCTGGAATAAAGGAAATGAGAGGCCTCAGTCCCTTTCTCCTGAAAAATCATTCTGAAAGGCGCATTATTTCCTAAATGATTCAATTCCTTCAAGGTAACATATAATGACTTTATAATGGCACAGTGATTGCGGCCTATTTCTTCATGGAAAGAAAGGGTAACTAGGTCATGGAGAAACAGAAATGAAAAGGTATTCAAGGCACAAAATCAGAAAAATATTTCCAAGCTGCCTCAGAGGGAGAAATGGCTCTCTGCCTCTTGTTTACAGCCAAGGTTTTCAGCACTCCTACCCCAATGTACCAGGGTAGCAGGAAGGGTGGGGTTTTGCTTCATTACCTCGGGGAATGCCCTTGGCTTGGACTCCAGTTCAAAAAGTCCCACTCTCATTTTGTGGGCCACGCACGTTGCTGTGCCTAAAAGTGGACCCAGGGGAGCACCATTTGCTGCCACCGTTTTCTCTTCCCAGCACTGCTGTGACAGAGCCGGGGGCTGCCCTCGCCCGGCCCAGTGCCTCAGCACGGTGCGGCGCCAGCTGAGGCTTTCTGCCTCCTTCCCATCGGCGTGGTCAGCACAAAGGGGCTGTGCTCACCTGGGTGATGTGTCTCCCCTTGTCTTACTGGTGTCTTCTTAGTCTTAATCAATAGATAAGATTGCCTCTTGTATTCTTTCAGAACATATTCAACAGCAAGAAATATCACCTGCAGCAACAGTCTGCCTCCACTCACTCACTAACCAAAGAGCTTCCCTCAGTTCCCATACAGGTGCACCTGTGCATGCAGAAACCATGTTTTTCCAAAGAAGGTGGCACTTCTGATCCTTGTTCTATTTATCTCAGTGGTCAAACTCACTAACTCCAGTGAGAACAAGATCAGTTCCCTGAGATATACTCCAAGTGAAGAAAATAAGAGCGTGAAGCTCATATAGGCACGTACTTCCTCAGACATGCTGCCAATACTCACTGCCAAAGTTTTATCAAACCCTTCTTGGCAGTAAGTCCCAACGTGCTGAAGCTGCCATTAGGATCGTTATATCTGGATGCACAGACTCCATGAGGGATGGGGTAGTGCCCAGGAGGGGATGCATTGGGATTAAAAAAATTAAGTAGCATTTTTAATTACTTATGCCTTTTTGCACAATTTTTAATTAAGTCTGCAAATACTAGGTCACATTTTCTGCCCATCACATTGGCAGCTGCAACAGATACTCATGTCACTGTTTTTTCTTCTGCATTTAGGAATTTCTGGAATACAGTAGCAGGAAGAAATTATGGGGGTTTTACCACCAAACATCACTGCCTCCCTGGGAGTAGCTGGACAATAATACAGCTAAATCTGTCCAAGCTCCCACTTATTTCCATCCCCTTTTTAGGCACAGGATTTAACAAACGTGCCAGTGGCCTGGGAGGGCAGTGAGATGACTGATCTCAGAAAGGGAACTGGCTGTGCGTGGCTGGCTGGAGCAGCTGGGAGGTTTAGCAAGGCCTGGGGGCTGATTCCTGTGAATCAGAAATGAGGAGGAAAGTGCGTGGCAACTCAAGATGAAGACAGAGGCTGTGCTGAAGGACTGAGAAATGAGAGAAAAGGAGCGGGAAGGGAACGATTCCCTTCGGAGATGAGACACTGGGGGACATGCTGAGCAGAAAGATCAAGTGAGAGGCTGAACAGAAGCCCCTTTGTAAGTCAAGAGGTTGCGGTGTAAGAGGAATCCTCTTCCCTGCTCACCTTGGCTTTGTTGTCCATGGTAACAGCCAACTGCATCCTCTTCCCCATCCTGAATGTGAACATATGATCCGCTTCCTCCTCCTCCTCCTCTTCCTCGCTGCCAATGCCAAACCCTGGGCTTGTAGGACAGGGGCTCCCCCATTTCTCGCTCACCACCCTTTTGTCCTGGAAAATGAATCACTTCCGTTAGCAAATCCAGGCCCCTCAGTTCACCAGTGCGATTCCCTTCCCCAAACACACCTGCACGCGAGCAGGGGGGCAGCTACAGAAAAGGCAGGCCTTGCCCTGAGGAAGCTTTCTGTGCCCGGCGTGGTGCCGTGACATTCCTAGGGAACAAGGGACTCGTTGTCTGCTCAGCAGCAAAACCCACAATTACAGCGGGTCTGGAAAATCCTTTGCACTTACAAATCTGACATTTCAGACTAAAATGTCAGAGTTATGGGAAACAAATGTCATCCTCATCTCTTTCTGCAGCACTCTGAGTTAGATCGGGAAAGCCTAAGTCCTGATGGAGATGGCCTTGGAAGCCAAGTGGATGGCTCCTGAGGGTGGTGCTCACCATCGAGAGGGCTGGGCTATCTTGTCCATAGTGTTCAGTCTGGGTAATTGCATCTTTCAGGTCCTGTATGAGAGAAAAATGTGTGCAACAGTGCACCTCCGGAGAAGAGCAAGGGCCGGGGCATGGTTGAGAAATGAGTGATGCACTGGCCTGGATCTAACACCCCAGGAGTGCCGACTGCACAAACAGAGGGTGGGCTGGCTCAGCGAGCGCTGGGCGAGCTCTGTCAGAGGACTTTGCCCAGGGGTTAAAGCAGGACTGGCCGGGTGGTTTTACCAAGCCCCACACTGCCAGCAGGGGTGGACAGGGCTTGTCAGACACAGATTTGGTCCAGTTAGTTGCAGTCTTTGCCCCAGGGGAAGCCCCAGAACAAAGGGCTACTTGCTTTGCTCACTCACAAAGCCTAAGGAGCCCATGACTGTGCCCAGCCTACAGGCATTCTCAGAAGCATTTCAGATGTCTCCAATGTCACACATACACCTGCCTATGTATCTGCAGCAACGCTGACACCTGGGACCCATCCAGGACCAAGTGTGCCTGTTCACATTCAGTCATTTGCCTGTAATTCTGCCTGCTTGCGTACAGGTGCATCAGCTAAAATCGCTCTGAGCACACATCTCTGCAGAGTTTTCACATCCTTTTACAAGGGCTTAGGAGCTATGTCCTGTGCCTGAAAGAGCTTTGCTGTGGAGGCTGCCTCTTTCAGAAATGTCACTTTGCTGAGGTAGGACTGGAGTGAGAGCTGGCCTGTGGTGAAGTAGAGGCAGCACTTACATTGTGAGCTTTGGTGATGGTAATAGTGAGTCCATCCTGCTTGGGTCTCCTGGAGGTAACAGCCATTCCCTCCTGCTCAGCTCGCTTTTTGTCCTCTTCTATTTCCTGAAAAAAATATATATCCTTATTATCAGCCGGTACCTGGATGTCTACAGACATTGTCCATTTTCCTCCTCAGGGTTCCTCCTAAATGGGCCCACCTTCACCTCTAAGAGGGAGTGGACCAACTTGTGTCCCATCTGTGTGCCCTTGGGAGGGGTCACAGGCAGCTGTGACCTGCATTACCTCTCCCTGTGCCACAGGCATCTTAGTAAATCTCTTGTTGATTCAAGAGTGTCTGTTGCACTCTCAGCACATGCAGTGGGAAGCAAGCACAGAGTACAGGGGTCCCTTCCTGCCAGGCAGGGAAGATGATCAGGGTAGGATTGGGTATAGGACCTGTGGAGAGTCTGGAAGACACACCAGGCCTGCAGAAAGGAGCCGTGGTCCCTGTGCCGGTCTGGAGCCAGGGCACCGTCTGTGGCCAATGGAAGATGGCTGAGATCTGGCTGTCTACTAGGCAGCTTCTTCCAGAAGTCAAATGGTGCTGGCAGGGGGGCAGCATTTCATATGGGGTAAGAGTTCCTCTCCCCCAGCTGCCTGTGGCACTCAACTTCTCCCACAGCTTTCCACTATGTACCGCTTTTTGCTGCCACTAGAAAAGGGCCAAAACGGCTCCTGTGGTATCAAAGGAAATGTCTTCTAAGCAAGACCCAAAGCACCACTCAGTCTCTCAGCTCTGGATCCAAGACACAAAGTGTGCTCTGGGTTTCTGGGTTTTCAGCATGGCTCTGTCAAACTCAAGACTGCCCACCCAGCTGCCCCTAAAGCCAAGTGGCCTTGGGCACAGGCAGGAGAATGTTCCAGACAAGCCAAGGGGGACCCTTCTGCCAGGAGTACCCTCAGGCTGTCCTACTCTGTCCTGCCGTATGCAGACACTCATGGAGAAGGGTAAACAAATCCAGAGAAAGAGCTCCAGGTCACCACAATGTCACCCAAACCAGCTCACAGAAGCCAGGCTGGATATTTCCTGCAGGCCACTGGGTAGACTCTCTTGGCCAAGGCAGGACCAAAAAAACAGCTGGAGTACTTCCCCCTAATTCAGAGGGAAGAGCTTCAACCCATACCACTGCCCTGGTAGGGAAGATAAACCAATCAGATGTCTTAAGGCTGCAACCCTCTATGCATCCAAGAGGATAAGCATGAGGCACTGGGAAGCACAGATGGGGAATAAGTCAGGGGAATATGAGGTGAAGGGGTGGGAAAGGTGTGATGCAGGCATAGGAAGATGGTAGAGCGAGAGGAGATGCTGCAGCAGCAAGACAAGCGTCAGTGAGCCTGCTTTCCAGTGCAATTCAGGAGCTGTGGCTAAAGGCAGAGCTTTGCCCACCTGCTCCAAATCTTTTCCGATGTAAAAATTATATCTATATAACAAAGTCACTCTGACACTGCTGACCATTTTCTTTACACTGCAGGTTGAGGACTCCAAAATGGATCTGAAGAAGGTAAGAACCTGCCGACTTACCTGGTATCTTCGTATGAGAGCTTCGTTCTTTTTCCGCAAAGCCAAGATTTTCTTATCGAGTTCAACATCTTTCTGCTCTTTCTTCCTTAACACTGCATCATCCACAGCATCCTGAAAACAGAAGGAGCAAAGCTCTTCTCAGTCATCACACCAATGGGACAAAACCCGCTCCTGCTGTTTGGGCAGGGTGGGAAGTGGAAGAGTCTTTCCCCACCATTCTTCCCCTTGGTCCTCCATTAAAAAGAATACTGTATCTTGTAAAATGACTTTCCTGACAGAGTTGACCTTTTATTTTCTTACAATTTTTGTTCAGCAGTGAGGAAGTTAGAACAAAAAGCTGATGTCCCTCTTTGATGGCTGTCAGTAGTCTCCAGAGCAAATGACACCTCTCCGTGCCGTTGGTTCAGGTGTTTGCAGGCACATCAGTTCCCCTCCATTTACATTCAGAGAGCACCTTGGTTACCACAGGGGATAACAAATCAGATTTTTTAAATTCTAGTGACAGCGGTGTCTAGCGAAAATTAATGCTGATGAGTATCACCTCACTGCAGCAAGCTGATCTATATCGTCTCGGCTCTGCCTGGTGCTTGCATGAAGAGCAAGGTGGCAAGGCTGAGATCTCCAAGGCACTACGGCTTTATTTATAAGCAGTGTTTTTGTGCTCTCCTTATAAGCATGACATCTGTATGCTGCAGAGATCTCATGTTCCCTCTCCTTCACTCACACAGAAAGCTGGGTAAGATGAAGTGAGACTGAGGAGGGGAGGCAAGGAACCCCAAATCTCTGAGCACGCATCACACGTCTGGATACCTATTTTGCTGACATCACAACTCTAACCCCCAACAGGCTCCCTCCAGCCCCCTGCCTTTGCCATTTGTCCCCGTGCAGCAAATCTGCCGCAGGAGCACTGCAGCAAATCCAGCTGCTGTGCATGATGCATATTGCCCGCAGCACTGGGAAAGTTTGGAGGCATCGAGAAGCAAATGGAACAAAAATGTTGCCCATCTCGCTACAACTGGATGTTGCTCCTGAGGGTGATTCTCAGGGTTGTGTCCCTGTGAAGTGGAAACAGCCATGGTGGAAAGGTTTATCGTTGGTACCCAAGGGCTGGCGAAGAGGTTCATATCTGTCAATGCCCCAGCACTGCTTCCCTGTGGCTCTGGCGCTGCACGCAACCATCCTGGCCCCATCCTTGCCCTGGACCTGTCGAGGTCTCTGGGGCCAGTATCAGGCCCTGCTCCAGGGCACCTCAGCCCCCAGCCATACCCTGGGGGCAGGCAGAGGGACCTGTCCAGGGGAAAACTGCACCCCACCTTCAACCCCAGCCTCGCAAACTCTCCAGCCCCAGCCCGGTGCTAACCTGATGGCTGTTATAAGCCCGCTCCTAAAGCCACCCCAGTTGCGTGGGTGTACTGGGCGTAACTGGTGCAGTTCTGGTAGCAGGGAGGTTGGCTGCAAAGTGCTCTGTGAAGGAGGAGGCCATGGACTGCCCACAGCCAGTTCCAGCCAGCTCCCTCAGGGGCTTCCCGCCAAAACTCAGCCAATCAGGGGGGCCCGCGGTGCCTTTGAGCCAATCAGGGGGGTCCGCAGCGGCCCTGAGCCGTCAGAGGAGCACAGTGCCCTGCACCCCTTGAGGAGGCCATGGTGCCCCTGCCAAAGCGCCTCTAAGGGAGGAGGGGGCAGGAGGGCAGAGCAGGGGGAGGTGAAGAAGAAAAAGGCCATGCTGGGAGGAGGAGGAGAGAGGCCCTGCCGAGTGGGGACACTGGAGGGGCTGCTGCCGGCAGGGGAGCCACCAGGCACAGAGCCCACCACCGCAGCTGCCCTCGCCCTGCCGAAGGGACAGGGTGCCCCATGCTGAGGGGGACAGAGAGCAAAAACACGGGGGTGAGTGGTGTCGGGAGGGAAGCAGGGGTGTTTTTCCTAAGGGGGTGTTTGGTTTTATTCTTCTTTAAAACCAGTATCAGTTGTGAATAGATGGCAAATGAAACTCCGTGAAACAATAAAGAGGTTTTACTTGCGACGCATGGGCAAGGCATGTTTTTTGCCCACCTTCTGTTGGCTTCCTATCAAATTCCTCATAAAAACACCAAGACCCTCAAGAAAACTGTCGGTTTCCCCATTTTCATGGGAGCGAATCCCCACTGTATCCCTGTGAGTGAGTATTTTTGCTGCTCTCACTGCTCCCAGCTCCCAGCAGTGTGCATGTCAAGGGCAAAACCCGCAGAAGCATCCTCCACTGCGGGCTCTGTAGCTTTCAAGGCTGGGAAGAGCTCCTGCACAGGCAGGAGGGGTTTTTCCTTCATTAATCATGACATAGCAGGTGTGACCTCCTTCAGGGAAGGATACGTCAGGGGCCAGCCATGGCAGCTGGGGACACGAGATCTGAGTCTGACACCCGCCATGCCCTGGGTGCCTTCGTGCCGGCGGTGAGTCAGGCAGCCTGGATCCCCAGGGTCCAGCCTCGAGCGGGAGCTCACAGGCTTGCAAAGCCCTTCTCCTGGGAAGGGAGGGTTTCTCCTGGAGACCCCAGTTGCCTTTTGCCTGGTCCTAATTAGCTCACCAGAGGAAAAACTGGAGCAGTGAAGGTTGGGAGGAGGGGATGGAGGGGTGCTGTCTGACACAGCCCTTCTTAAACTGAGCGAACATGCAGCGAGAAGCCCAAGGCTTGAAGGCAAAGAGTAAAACCACAGCTGCTGTAGCCCAGGGGAGGGAAAGTCTTCATCTTCCCAGATACGTTTGTAAACTCTACCCACAGACGTATAGGGACTCCAGCCTCCTGAAGATGTGTTTATAGCGTGCCAATGCATCAAACAAGGCAGAATTAAAGCGCAAGGAACCTGACCCTTGATTTTTGTGTGTCATGTAGCATTTCACCAGGATGGGAATATCCTGCCTGTTTGAAAGCACAGGATTTTTAGATGAGCTGCAGGAATTATCTCCTTATCACAGGAAGGTTCTCAGCTACCTGGAAGGTAGGCGCCAAGTAAAAATGTAGGCGCGTTTGATCAGCTGGCCCTTCAGAAAATAATTCTAGGTAACATGTGGGAATTCAGCCAGGGGTTAGCATCACTACGCTTCCAAAAGTGTCCCAGGCCTCCTGGGACCAGGGCTGCAAATCACCCCCTGTGTGCATGTTCAAAGGAAGGGATCCAGCTGCTGAATCACTGCACATCCCTGCAACGCCAGGTCTTCCTTTCCAGGGCTTTACATGAAAAAAAACCCCAAAGCTAACTACATTTCAGCTCTCATCAAGCAGATCTGTGCTTGATCTGCAAAGAATAGGGCCACAGATGGGGGGAGAAGTCTGCGTCCGTAATGGTCTTTGGAGGAAAGGGACTAAAGGTCGAAAATGTGATACCATGACAGAGGAGGTGGGCTGGATGTCAGAAACCAGAGAGGGGAAAGGCAGGAGAACCAGTTTGCTAAAGAAGACCTCAGGTCCTGCACAAGTGCATCTTCACTTGTACCCCCAGTAAGGGGTATTTTATCAGTGCTGATTGAACAGCCCTTGCCGAGGGCTGCCCTGCCAGGACACAGGCATGCATATGTGTGCAGGTGGAACAACAGGGACATTTGAACCGCCTCCTCACATTCTCCTACTGGACAATGGGATTTTGTCAAGGTCTGCAGGAGAACGAAACATGCTTTTGCATTGCCATCAATCAACCGGGTACGCGACAGGTAAGTAGATTGTATATGTGGGTGGATACACTTTCATGGCCATTTTGCAAGGCTGATTAAAGCTGAATTCAGTGTTTACCTGAACAGAAGCTATTCTGTGAGCACTAAATTGGCAGGTTCGCTGTTTGCTGAGTGCTGGGGTGTTGGCTGCTTGAGGGTGGGATCAAAGTGGTGTATGCCCTCAAACACACCCCTTTCATCTTCAAATTCCTTTGAAGGGGGACCGACAGAGCTGCCGGCTCAGGAAGAATTTTAAAATTCCTGCAGAGATTGTATTTGTGCTCTTCTCTTTTCAAAGGCAAAAGATGGAAAAGACCTGTCAGGCCATTCCCCTCTCCGTGCGAGACTGCACATTTGTCAGCATTTTGTCTACGTTGCAACACAGCTCATGTAGGGGGGAGGGGGGGTCTTTCCATTTCCAGCTGGAAACGAGTCACTGGAAGGAAAGTTTTTCTGGTATTTAGCACTTCTCCTCCCCTTTATTAATGAAGCCATTAACATATTTCTGTCTGCGCGCTCTGTTTCAGCAAATGCAGGGGAGCTGTGGATGAGAGGTGGTCCCTCGCCCGCACAGCCCGGGGCCACCCAGCAGCCCCGCTGCATGCAGAAGCGCCGAGCGGCGTTTCGAGCCCACGCACCAGCTCACAGGGGCTCACCCATTGTACGGTTAAGCCAAGTCAGCGTTTGCTCGTCAGCCGCTGCTCTGAGCCAGCCAAGCCAGCCGATAACAGGGGGACATGCCCTCTCCTCTGCTTCTGGAATGAACCCGGTGCCCCAGCCCATGCTGAGGCTGATGCTCAGGATGAAAAGTGGCTACACTGTGCCCTCCCCAGAGTAAAGCTCTTCCGGGGAGCCAAGGTGCCCGTATGTCACAGCGACAGGAGTTATAAATGGCTTTGGCAGAACAAACGTGCCATGGCTTTGAATCAGCAGCCGAGCCCGATGCCTCCTAGATAGCAAGGCAGAGCAACAAAGCTGCAGAACGAGAGGACTCTTTCTATTGCAAATAAAAATGTCACAAAAGGAGAAACGGAAAGCTGCCGGCTTCGTGCTTCAATTAAATGACGACATCTCGTTCTGTCATACCCCCCACTCCTAAGTGGCACACACACTTGCTACGCAGCTCATCGGGGGCTGAAGGGACGCCTCGCTCCAGGCTGGCTCTGCGTGGAGTGTTTTCCCGCATACTTCTATCTCCTGCTTCTAGAGGGAGAGACCTCGGAGGCAGCAGGGTTGGAAAAGCGAGAAAGACAGAAGGTGGGGGGGAGGGAAGAGGAGAGAGGAGCGGGGCCCTCAGCTAACACTTCTGCGTAAGCAAACGCATCCGCTCTTTTTAAGAAATACCCTCTGGCTTGACAGCTGCAGCTGAAAGCCTTGCCGGGACAGGCAACATCCAGCACTGCCCGGGTTTCTGTCTGTTATCTACCCCCATCTCCCACCCTCCCGGGAGGCACATTGTCCTGAGCCAGCCACTGCAACCTGCCCCGGCAATGGACATGCAAACCCCGGCACCCCAAAATCCACCCCCCCTGCACCCCTCCTCCGACGATGCCGCACAGCTTGTTTGCTCCCGATGCCTGCTGGCAGCCAGGCGAGGGAAAAAAAAAACAACAAAGCGCTAACCACCGAAAGGCCACCCTGAAGGAGGCGAGCGCAAGTCCTTCCGCAGCCTTTTTGGGTGAGGGACCCCACCACCCCGCGCCCCTCCCAGGCCCCACAAAGGCGGCACTCACAGCTCGGTGCATGTTGGACATCGGCGGCGAAGCCCGGCGGATTCCAGAGCAGAGCTAAAAGAGGAGAGCCATCAGACGGCCTTTCTCAGCACTGGTTGCACAGCATACAAGATCATGTTTTGATTACAAAAGCCTCGTCTGGGCTCCCAGCCAAGAGCACTGGCTGCCTAATATACCAAGCACAGACAGGGTTTTGAGTGCCTGTGTCCTCCTCTCCAATCTCACTCTCTTTTTAAAAGAAACACTCCCCCTTTTCCCCCCTCCTGACTCCTTTTAACTTCCTGATGCCACAAGCCCTCATTCAAAGTGGGAAAAGCCAGGCAAACAATGAAAAATGGATCAGGCAAACAGCTTGACTGCACTTCGTGGCCATTCATGGGGTCGTGTTATTTGTTATGCATGGCTAGTTGCGCGCCTGGCAGGGGATCGGGAAAGTATCTGGGGTCCTGAATGTCTTGTGAGTGCAAGTATGTGCGTGAGCCTTCAGGGGAAAGCAAGTGCCAGACTTGCCTTTTTCTGTTTAATTTCTGTATTCTCCGGCGATGTATTCCCCGTTTTTAAAACATGCCGTTCTTTCAGGGAGGAAACCAAGGTGATGCTGTGGGGTGGGCATTATCAGCCAGCACCATGACTAGCAGAAAGCACACAGGAAAAGGAGAGGGTCCCCCTGTGAGTCCCCATCCAAAAGCTGCCAAAATGACCCCCCAGAAGAGTCACAAGGAGTGGGGCTGCAGCAGAACGGGGGCAGCACTCACCTGGGTGAGCCATGGGTTGCCGCACTTGGACCCTTATCGCAGCAGCCTGTCCTGGCTGTGCTATGGCCTCCTCCACACGGACTGGCTGCCCTTTCCCTCAGCCTCCGGGGGACCCAGATCGTGCCAACAGGAGGTGGAAGCACACGGGGGAATACCTTGTTGCCCAAGGACCGATGCACATCCCAATCTTAATGAGGGCCCTGCTAAGTTTGTATGTTAAAATAAACGAGCAGGCCCATTGTGGGTACCTATCCCCTCTAAGACCTTTGAGCAGGTCAACTGCTTACAAAATCCAAAAAGTTCAACCTGAAATTCAGCATGGTTCAAGGGAAGCCTCCAAAAGACTTTGACGAGCTCTGAATCTGGCCCCTCCTCGGCACGTAACTCTAGCGATTGGAGATCAGGGCTAAGGCCCTAAAGGAGCTGGAAACATGGCTCAGTAGAAGTTCTTAGAGGGAAAGACTGACCCATATTAATTAGCAGCTACTCAAATGTTGAAAGGAAATTGAAACCATTTCCCAGGCAGTGCCTCTGGATCCAGGTTCAATGAAGGAAATAAAGACTCTGCTGAGGACGGAAAACTGGAAAAAAGGCACAAGAACTTTGCTAGAGCCCAAGCGCTTGTTGGGAGGGTGGTGGTGGACAAGCCCGTGCAGCAGGTGCGGAGCCATGCGGGGCTTCTCCTTGCCCTGGGAACACCCAGGGGAGCTGGGAGCATGGAGCTGCCTTGGGTTTCCAGGCTGGCAAAGTCCCTTGTGGAGGGTGGAGTGATGGCCTGGTTTTGGTTGGGCTGGTGGCCGCAGGGACAAGGTCAGCCCTAGGAGATGCTGCAGGGCTGAGTCAGGCAGTCAGCATTCATGGAAACGCTTTTTCCAGGGACGGTGCATTACCCTGTTTGTATGGTGGCCATGTTCCTGGGCTCCAGGAGCCCGCACACCCTGCCAGCACCCGGGTCCAGGTTAGCACAGGACCCACACCGTTACTCCCGGTTCTTTGTGCAGTGCAGTGGGCTCCACTGTGCTCCCCATGGATCACCGTAGTTACAGGACCATGTCACACCTGAGTTGTCACGGCTTAAGCTAAGTGCTTGCAAGAAGTTTCTGCAGACCTCATAGCCATGGCATCCTAGGTCTCTTCTGGTATCGATGATGTGGCCAAGCTCTTCCATCAATGAGCAGTGCCATGAGCAGGCACAAAGAGCCCCAATGTACCATTGCCTTTGCTAATGTCTCTGGAGAGCCCCAGGGCAGTGTCAGCTACTCCTCTGCCCCCAACACAGAGAACTGACATTCCTCAGCTGTCCTTTACCATGCCCAAGTGGCATAAATGACAAACATTTACTTCTGCATCACCATCTGAAGCCAATGAGAAGATGAATGCTCGGTTAACACTGTGGACACAGAAACCCAGGAGCAAAAGGGCCCAGTCAAGCGAGCAGCATCTGCAGCTTCAGCAGTGGGGAAGAACAGGCTGGTCTGGGGACCAGTTTGTGCTCTTGGGACTCTCACAGGATGTAGAAAGCAGAACCAGATAAACTGAGATTTGCGGGGTTATATACATGTACATATATTTGCTTATTCCTGATGTCATGGCCAGAAAGGGTTGCAATAACAGCATGTTTGTCCTCAACTTGAGGGCTTGCTCTGAACAGTCAGAAACTCTGATTTGCTCTTAAGTGCAGCATCAATCCCAAGATTAGCACGGCCTTCCCATGGGGTCTGTGCCTGCCTCGGGGTAAGGGCAATCCTCCAGGACCATCCTCCAGGACCAGGGAGTACCAATACCCAGAGGTCTGCCACTTGGGACAAGAAGAGCCAAAGATGCTCTCCTGCTCCAGTGAGAAGGGCGTGCTGGATGATGGACATTTTGGGGGTACTGCAGGAGCTCGGGACACATCCTGTTCACACGAGCATCCCCACCTCGGTGGCTGCAGCACAGTAGTCCTGCTCGCTCAAGCGGTTGGTGGCAGCTATTTCCCAGCATGCAGCTACTCGACAGAGTACTTCAGACAGCAAGTGAGTATTACATCCGTGTGCAACAGGAAGGACATTTGGAGAAACCAGCTCAATTACTCACTCAGGAATTTGTCCACCACCCCTAGAGTTAATCCCTTCATTCTCTTAATATCACCAGAAGCACTTTAATAGGCAGGATGGCCTGATTCTGGGTTCTTTATTGTGCTCTGGCTGCTGTGGACTGGCTTGTGCCATCTCGGAAGCCTACCCAGCACAGAAGCCATCCAACGTACTCAGCATAGATACCCCAGGTTGGCTCTGCGGTTTCTGCTTTACGGGAAGAGGATTTATGAGCTCTTGCTCATAGAAGGAGCAAGTCTTCTGAAGCTCCCTGAAGGAGCAGTCCCTGGAGTGGACAGCAGGCTGGAGGAATCGAGAGGACATAAGGGGATTTGTGCTGTGTTTCTGGGCTGGGGCTGTGCTACTCAGGGACTCGGCTGACTTGCCTTAAGCACAGCCTCCAGCTGCCTACTTGGAGCCCCTGCTCTCCACTCAGGGCAAAGTTTGCTGGAGATTCTTCTGGGGCAAAGGAAGGAAATCAGGGCAATAATTTGTCCATTTTGTGCTCGTGATGGTGAAATAGTCCCTTTCTCTAGTTGTGCGCTGCAAAGCCTCTCCCTTTCGGTTTCAGCAGAAAGAACCATCTCTGACAGGAGTCTACAATCTCCCCGCTCCAGGACAGCATTCCGCAGCTTGCAGGAAGTATTGCCCCACATTTTGACATCAAGACTGTATATTTCTTCTCTGTCATTCTGCTTTACACAAAGGCTGAGGGAAAGAATCTGATTCCTCAATAAACCTAAACCTGACCACCCCGAAAAGCTTTCATGGCATCCGTTCATCAGCCCTGCCACCAGCAGGAACCACCTTAGTTTGAAACCTTCCTTCTTTTTCATTTTGCTCTCTGTGAAACTCCTCCAAAGCCACTCAATCCTATGCTGCCACTTTTCCCAAGTGCACTTCACCCATTTTCATCTTGGCTTCTCTCCATTTTTTGCATGACTGCTATTTAGTCAACAGATGGCACTCGGCAACTGCTGGGAGAAGCTGGGAGCCAGCTGCCAAGAAGCCCACTGTACAAGGAGCTTGAAGTCTGGCTGTTTTGGGAGGCTGCTTTTATATTCTGTATCAGGACTGCAGATAGTCGCCTGGCCGAGTTTCAGCAGTGCTCCTGCATACTGCCCTGTGCAGCAATGAGCTCACAGACCACGCTGCCCGAGGCTCCTGAGCAGAACTATCCATCTCCAGGCCTGCTGGTTGGAGGGAGGGATGGGAACATGCAGGATATCAAAGAAGATTTCCCCAGAAGCCTGGAGGCATCTTTCATATCAACTACAGAGCAAATTTCCCTGCAATAAGCAAACGCCTCCTTTGCCTTCCTTGCTTACCCCCGGCTCCGGTCCTTTGGCCGGCTGCAACTGCAGGATGAGAAGCCATTTGAGGCATTTCCTCCAGCCAGCCAGGAGAAAGGTCAGCATATTCCCTAGACTGGGAGGAGGGACCAGCCAGAAACCTTAAACAGGCTTTAGCTGGAGAGGCTCATAGTGATCAAAGGACTGCTGAGACATTCATTTTTAAATGTATCAATATACAATTAAAATGAAACCTGCCAAAGCTAGTTAAAGGATATAATGGCAGCCTGGTCCTGCTTAAAATCAGTGAAGATCACAGCTGCTTGTTGGTACTAAGGGGGCTGCCGTCCCATAGTGACACCAACCACAGCACCAGCACAGAAAGCTCTCAGGGTGTGCAGAGCAGCCATGCTCCCATTGGAGGACAAGTTTGTCCCCTCTTTTCCCCCTCCCTGTGCACCATCCTGGGCAGGTTCGTGCCCCAAGTCCCGTGGCATGTTCAATGCCACCTTGAATAACTCATGGTCTCATCACCTCACCTGACATTTTCTGCTCCTGAAAAGCTTGTAATTCTAGTATAGGCCCTCTGAAGCTGAGCAAGCGATAAGAGGATCTATCCTCTTAGTTCTTCCCACTTCCAGATATAACAGCAGGGCCAAATGCAGGTTTGCTGACCCCATTTACTGCCCCAGCCTTCAGATGTAGGACATATGACCCAGCCTTGGGAAGAATGCCAGGCTGTGGAAAGTGGCTGGGACAGCCAGTCAGTCAGGTTCTTTTCATCTTTTATGGAAATGTAGTCCCTGGGGAAAGCACGGAGAGCTGCAGACAGCAACTGGTTCACCCTGGGCGAAAGCTGTCATCAGCAGGGGCCAAGGGAGGTTCCCCGTTCCAGCCCACGACTTCAGCCCAGATCTAGGAGGATGTGGGCAGCCCAAGGGCCTGTAACTGGTAGTTCACAAGCTGCAAATGAACATGCCAAGAGCCAGCTCAACATGGACTTGTGCCCCTTGTGAACTACAAAAAGACAAAAATATTCAACACGGGGCTGTTTTGGAGCTACACCAGTGGCAACATGACCCACCTTCAGTCTGATGCAGGACAAAAGAAGTGCCAAACTCAGCGGCTGTTCTCCAGGCCCATGAGTGCCTCTTGTCCCAACCAACCTCAACTAAAACCCAACAAACCATTTCACTTCCCTTTGCCAGCAGAACTCAAAAACAAACTCCAGAGACCAACCTTGGCTCCAGGGTCTAAACCAGCCTGAAGGCTCTTCATGGGCTCCAGCGGCGTCACATCGCACTGATGTTGCATGGGTTCGGTTTGGGCTCAGTCACAGGGAGACAGACTTTCCTTGCGCAGAGGGTTAGGGTGCAGAGCTGATTTGGAGAACAAGCCCAGGAAAAGTGCAAGGGACAGCCTGCAAGAGGCATAGAGATGCCTGAGAAGGGAGGAGATGAAAAGGGGAGTCAAAGAGCCAATTAAATATTAAAGGACCAGTTCAACATTAATACTTGGGTGGAGAGAAAGGGTGGAGGTGCCTGAAGCACTTGCTGTGCTGTGCCTTGCTGGCTGAGTACTTCACTCAAGTGGCAGAAAGCTCATAAAATTGCAAATAATGCATCCAGCAGGATGGAAATCATGAATCAAGAGGGTAAATTAAAACCCAGCTGGAGACACTGGTCCTTCTCCCTGCTATGGTCAGAATTTGAGCCGTGTTGGCCTTATTTCAACCCTTGCACACACTGAAGGAGGCTCAGCTTGTGACAAATTTGTATCCCATTTACCGAGGTCCAAAAGGAGACCACACAATTACTCCTGGGAGGTTTCCTAACTGAACACATCACATCGCACTGAGAAGATCCCCTGCAAAACACTTGGGGAGCCATCGTACGGACTTGCCTGGTTCTTACTTTTCTCTGGGCATCTGTTTCAGGTCTCTGTGTGAGCTCCTGAGCAAGGGGGCCCTCCACTGGGAATGTGGACATTTTGTTGGTCCTTCTGACCTGGTCCCTGCAGCGTGGCCAAGCATGTTGCTCGGGGCTGCAGCACTGTGTGGCCCAAGTACATGGGATTAGGGTGGGCTAAAATATAGGGTTTAGAAATGTCTTTGTAAAAAGGAAAAATTTCACTTCCTTTCCCCTGCAATACTGTGTTTCCTTCAGTACCTTCAGAAGGAACTGGTTAAATAACACCCTTCTTTTGACCTGTTGATATTTAAACCTTTTGTTGGAAAAAGACTTGGAACAAACATTTAAAGGTGCCTTTTTCTGGAAGCATCAGCTGAAATATTCTGAGCATTTCTGAAGCTCCGTTTCTAACCAAAAAAAGCAGAAACATTTCAATAATTTGAGAGATGGAACGTTCCCTGTCCACTCTTCTACTTGCTCTTGAGCCAAAACAACCGCTCTGATCCTCCTGAAATGGTCCATTTTAGCCAATTTCCTCTCTGAAATGTCAAGTGGGTCATCTCTGGATGATGCTGACTCACTGGCTCCGATGCCATTGGGACAGAAGAGCTTGGTTCTTGCTGAATCCTGCAAGTCCCGTGGGGCTGAGACTGGCACAGGCAGGGATCAGCAGTTTACAGCCAGCTCTGCTCGCTCAAGTTTCCCTCCCATTGCAGGGGACTGCAGGAGCCAGACCAGCTGTAAACTTGTGGGATCCAGCTGTAAAGCTAGTATTTGTGGTATGAATAGGGTTAGGGTGGTTGTTACAAAGTGAAAAGGGCAAATACACAGCTGAATACAGGTTGGGGGCTTGGTTCATGGTTAATTCTCTGGTTGCGATGGCCCTGGGCACACGATGGATTGGGTCTGGGCTGCTATCAGCTGCTGCCCATGTCGTATCAATGAAGGCTCAGAGGGCTAAGGAATTGCTTGTGCCAGCAGCACTAAGCATCTTATGGGAGGAAACTTAACAGTAGCTCAGCTTGGATCAGCAACTAAAACAATGATCAGGAACAGGGCTGGCAGCTCAGCCCCGCAGGGATGGGATGTCACGATCTTTTGTTGGCATCTGCCAGCCCTGTGCAGGCAGAAGGAGTTTCTCCTGGCAGAGAGGAAAATCTTGTTAGTGCTGTGTTCAACAGCCAGGATTAGGGCTGTATTTCAGAGTAGTTCTGTCCTTCATTACACCTCGTCCTATTCCCAACGGCAGCTTTGATCATCACCTCCACCACAGTCCAGAAACCTGCCAGAGCCACCAAACTGATTTTAGGGAAACCACCCCTGCTAGCACTAGCTCTTCCCAACTAGCTTTTATTGATGGAATTTCAACTCATCTTTGGCAAGAATGTAGTATTTCTATTTTGAGGTAACGCTTAGATTAACCAAGATTAAGAATGACACAATAAGGTTGTAAAATAGAAAGCTCTGCCCATGTTAAAACTTCCTAGCTGACACCAGTGGTCACTCATCTGATTTCTTTTCCTCAGCATGGACAGACTCGTACAGGCTGAGACTTTCTCTTGTCCTTAAATCTGTTAGCACTGCCTTAACACCCCCAAATGAGGAAAGGGAGAGCAGGAACACCTTAAATAAGCCTTGCCACAACAGAAAGAGCAACACAGTCCTCTCTTCACAGGGCTGGGGCAGGAGGGCAGACAGTTAAAGACTCCCTGGAGCTCTCCGACAAACTTCCCTACTGAAAAATTAGATTAGCAAGGCTGAGAGTCTCCTGGTAACTGATACCTCGGCTGTGTTTGCCGAGTGGTGATAACACAGGTCGTATCAGCCTGCAGGGCTACCAGACAGAACCAGGGGAGCTGGCAGCACTTTTAACCTCCTGTGAGCCCCGCCACTAAGGAAGCGAGCGAGCTCAGAGGGAGATGCCGGAGCTGTGCGCACCAGGGAGCATAGCATGGCTGCCTTGGGAGGAGGCTCTGCGGAAGCATTTTGAATGCAGACACTTTTGTCTGCAGACACAGAAGGGCTGTATATAAAGCTGGATCTTAAGTCTCCAAGGGCTTATCGACCTCCATCTAACAATATTTCAGATACTTGGAAGGTTTTTTATAAGATGCTTTTTTTCCCCATTGGGGAAATGTCAGCTCAGGAAAAGAGTCTTTTTTCACATGAAAAGCCCTGTGCCAGCAGATCTCCTGTTTCAAAAAAATTAATATTCTGAAATCTCAAAGCTGTGGCCCTCTTGGCCCTTTTTGTGTTTCCAAAACAAAGTGTTCAGACCCACAGACAGCAGAAATGTGCTTGTCACTCACTTGCGTGTTCCTCAGCATCAATCAAAATCCCCCTTCTGTGCAAAGCTGAGCCACTGTACAGCTCAGAGGCCCAAGGCGTTGCCAGCAAGTGGTGGCTCCTGGTGTACTCCTTGTCATGTTTATTAAGCACCTGTCATTCTGGAATGAAAACTTGATGCCTGAGACTCACTGACCGGCAGTGCTCCCTTTTCAGCAACAATTTACCTGCATCTGGCCAGGATACAATCTGAGGAAAGCTGGGTGTGCAGAGATGCAATAGATGCAGCGGAGAATTTGTGGTTTGCTCCCTTCCCCACTAGGATGGATGGTGGCATGATGAGTCTCAGCCATGTCTCGCTTGCTCCCGCATCTTCATACCAAGAGGGCTGTGAACATTTATTCACTTTGAGAGTTCAGGTCTCTTGAATCTGCTGGGGTTTACTTCAAAACCTCCATAGGCTCTTTGTATTCTCCTTCATGGTCTCCGTAGAGGCTGTGTTGAGCCTGCTGCTCTTGCCTGGAGTGGAGAGAATCGAAGGCTGCGTTAGCAATACAGGTGACACATTGCACACAGCATCCTCTCTGCCTGTAGCAGACCTGGTATGCGCTGTGGATCATGACTGACAGCACACGGGAAGAACTCCTGTTTCTGGGATGGGCACGGGATGTATAGAGTGGGACTAACACCATGCCAGGGCTTTCCCAAAGACTCAACCCCTTCCAGATAACTGGTCCCACACCTTTATTTATTCTTAGAGTTTAAAAAGAGGCTGTTTGCCCCATGCAGCACATTATCATGGCCACATCTCCTTCCCTACACTCCAGAGGTATGAGTATTTCAGTGCCAGCCTACAGTGTGCTGAGAGACATTTGGGTATAGTGTATTTTGCAGAATCAGGCTTGAAATGTGGGTCTTGTGTGAACTGCAGGAGCCTGGGAAAGGAGGATGGCTGGTTTTGCAGTGTTTGATCTCATATGAGTACTCAGCCAAGTCCTGGCAGGACCACACTGTGCAGGCTATTTGCAACATCCTCAGTTCCACTATAAGTCAGACATGATTTTCAAACCTTTTTGAAGCTAAAGAAGATATTGGAACAGACACAGTTAGTCAAGGTATGTTGATATATCCCAACGTTTTCTCTGGCCTTCCCCAGGCTGTGAATTTATGTCCCAAATACTCATAAGAAGAATATTTATGTGCAAAGTATGAATTAGTCTGGGATATCTCAGAATGCTCTGAGGGAATTGGCTCTCTATCAATCACGCTGGGGAATGGTGCGAACATATGGGCTGCTTCAGAGCAAATGTGGCTGTGCTCTCAGCACAAGGCACTGCAGAAAATGGTACAGTAGATCTACAGTGAGATTTTCCCTGCCAAGACAATGCTGAACTGGGTCTCCATGGGCTTCCTGCCCCTTCAAACACACAGCAAACTCATCACATCTCTTATTTGCTTCAGTTTGCAACGTACTGGTGCCCAGAAACATAACTGCCGTATGCCTGGTACCTTCTCAGCCCACGGTATCGTGTCAACAGCCATTCAAAGGTTTGTAGCACCTCTGGAACCTCACAGACACCTGGAGAAGCAGGAAGGGCCCTGCAAGGACCTCTCCTTCCTGTGCTGCATGTGGGCCATGCTCTAGCACACACCCTGCGCATGTGTGGTGAACAGAAATAGTAACTGGCCGTGCAAAATGCCCTGTGAGCCTGGTTCCTCTGTCCTGGTGAAATCTCCTGTCTTATACTGATGCATACGCTGTGGAGGATGCTTCCTATTGGCACAGTTTTGCACAAATTTTGGAAGGCAACAGCCTTCCAAGCCCATCCCAGGACAGAGTGGTCACAGATGGCTTTGAATAAATAGGCACTAAGTCTTATTTTTTTTGCTGGTTACATTTCTAAGAATTCATAGCATCAGTGTACCTACAAGCCAGAAAAAGGCAGTCACAGACCAGTTCATCTGACTCACGTAGATGGAGTTGCAAGGAGGAAAAAGAGGGGCTCTGTTGAGTGCAGATGTCTGCATGTATGTCCTGCTGCTCCCCATGGCATTGCCCGTGCTGTGCTGCCGGCGCAGCAGATCAGCAGTAAATCCAGCCAGCTCTGTAAGGGAGACCAAACACACATCTAGACCTTTCTCTTCAGGCATCCTGAACGGATGTCTTGGTGTAAGCATCAGCTTAGATGTAAGTGGCTGTTCAGATAAACAGGTCTGACTCAGGCCTTGGCATTCAAACCGTGACCATTTCTATCTCTAAATTAAACCCTCCTGAAGTGGCAAAAGGTGGGTAGCTACATTCACCTGTAAAAGAAGCTCTGTACAGTGATGGTGAATGCGGCTTGATTTGCTAACACAGCACCGGCCCTGCTGTGGACCTGTACTCCAGCTAAGGAAGCAATTTCACGGGCTGAGACAACGGGCAGTTTATGAAACAGAAGAGGCCGGGACTGCTGCTGCTGTACCCATGGAAATCTTCCAGCACGGGAGGTGTCTGGCACGCTGTCGCTGGCTTTGAGGACTGAAAATACTCTTGCTATTTTATTGCTCCAGTGAGCAAGTGAAGGGCCAGGGTAGCTGGCTGCAGATCTGCGAGCCATTGCACATTGCCTGGAAACCAGCAGCCTGCTGCAAACCGAATGGGCGCGTGCAGCCGCCGAGCAGGGCTGCGCTGTGCTCCCCAGCCTTGCCTGGCCACACCGACTCCAAGGGCTTGGCTGTCTGCGAAACTCGTAACATGGGTGATTTTGCACTGTCCAAAACATCGTGGTGGGTCATCATTGCAAGCAGTCAGCTTCGAGCGTGGTTTTTCTGAGACCCAGGGTAGCAAGAGAGGCAGGGATGCACCCCCTCCAAAGAGACTGATCCAGACCACTCTGCCTCCATCCTGCTGACTCATCCATCGTGGTTTGCCAGGCACTGTGGAAGAAAACATTCCTCTGGATGAAGGATGGTCTCAGCTTAAAGGAATCATCTTGTGGGCATCATTTATGTCCCTAAAACATTTCAAGAGCCCCATTTGCTCATACTTCCTGTAAACTCCTAGATATTTTTCCATAAGGAGAAGAAACCTTGGGCTCAGTGCATGCCTCCCCTCGAATGGCACTGAGATCTGCTCCATCAGTCTCAAACTGGCCAAGCACAGAGACGCCACGGAGTGGCAATATTCTAAATGGCACCAGGCACTGGGGACAGCATCAGCTTCTGGCCGATGGTGTGTGCTGATGGGGACAGGCAGCTCCTCCACTGCTGCAGTGCGGGGGCAAGAGCCAAGGAGATTTTGAAGAAAGGGACTCCCAGCTTCCAGGCGTTTGGCCACCACAGCCACTCCCTCCCAGCACTGACTGCAGGTGGGGGCGAGCCCAAGCAGCAGGTCCAGGCAAAGGGCTAGGAGGAGCTCCTGCTCCATGCCAGCCTCCTCCTTGGATGCGGATGGCATGGCATGAACATAGCCGTATTTGCAGCAGTCTGTTTGCATCAGTTGCCAGAAGGGCTGCAGGACTTGCTGTTTCTATCTCTGTGCTGGTACTGGCTGCTCGCAAAGCCAGACACAGCAGAGCGGGGAAGCAGCAGAACGCGGGTGTCTGGCCAGAAAGGCAGGGGCTTGTTTTGGAGCATTACTGTGCAACATGGCTGCACCGGCTGGTAGAAATGCCTCAGCTGGGGGATAACCATGTGGTGTGTACACACTCGTGCTGCTTGTTGTGAATAAACCCCGAGGATTTTCCCAAACTGGAAGAAGTACCAGTGTGCAGGTAATATTTCCACCTCATTTTCCTGCCCCAGGTGCTGGGGGTATCCACCAAACCTCCGAAATGGCTATTTTAAAGCCCCAGGGCCCTAAGAGGTTTGGGTGCCAGGCGAGCTCCACTTGCTGAGCAGCAGAGCTTTTGCCTGTCTTGCAGAGCAGCGACGGATGGGCGATGGGAGCTGCTCCGCTCAGAGCGGGGCAGCACCCAGGTGTGTGTCTCCAGCGCAGCAGCTCCCAGGTTTACCAACATAGTGACTGGCAAAACTGTGATGGTCTGTGTTGGAGAGGAGGGAGATGACCATCACAACTCTCTCTGGTTTTAAAGTCCAGCCACGTGCTTGTGCACAGCTCAGCAATGTTTTTGTGAACAGGAGCCTCTTTGCACACAGGACCTGCCTTGGCAAAGACTGTTTGGTGTTAGTCACAGGCACACATGGGGGCTGAGAAAGAGGTCTCTTCAGCTGCAATAAAAGCAGCATAATTTTTTATTCCCTTTGCCCTGTTCTCATTTTTCTTCACTGGTTACCTCCTGTATTGAACAACCTATTATGGATTCAGGTAAGGGGTCCTCTAGCTGTTACTGAGATACTCTTAGGTTTTGCCCAAGACCTGGTTTTCTTTTGCAGGCTGCTGCTGCCACTATAATTTTCTTTCTGTCCTACTCTGAGTGAGCCAAATGTCAGACAGAGACTAAAAATGACTGGCAGCCATAGGAAGAAGAGCACATGTAGCTCCAGGGGCAGGCAACATCTTTGCTCACTGTGCCACCCCAGCGGTTCCAGCCAGTGTACTCTCTTTACCAAGCAGTTATATAGATTAGAACCACAAAATATCCTGACCTGCCTTCCAAAGGGGCCAAATTCTGAGACATCTTCTGGGGCAGCAAGAGGGAGAAACAGATGCCAAAACCAATGCCCAAGACCCAACAGCAGGTTGTAGGTCCACCTTGCTGAAAAGAGGTCAAGGCCTTATGTTAAATGGATATATTTACAGTGTAGCAAAAGGGATTCTGGAGGCTCAGGGACCCACGGTGTCAGTCCTAGAGATGCAGTTATCTCAGAGGGTGATGCTCGCACTGCAGAAATAGCAGAAGTGGGCTACCAGGAGCTGATATCCCCGATCCGCATGGATGTGTTGCTCCCTGTTCCTGATGATCCAAAGAGGAACAGGAGAAAAAGCAGAAAGGGCAGAGCACAGAGGAGACTGTCTTGTGGCAGCATCAGTGGAGATGAACCGAAGTGATCTGAGCCAAAACTGCTGATGGCAAATGTTAGCCATCAGCCAAGAGTTTGCAAAACAGCGCGAGCCTGGGACCACCACGCTCCAGCACCCTGCCCCAGCCAGGCGCTGCGTGGGCTTTGCTGAGCCAGCCACAACTGGTGTGTGAAATGCTGAGCTCTGTGAACAGGAGTCAGGACATCGTGAACTGAGCTAAAATCTGCTCAGGGAAATGTTGATTTACGGTGAAGGAAAGCGAATTGTGCTGAGCGTACCCATGCTAAGACAGGGCACCGTGAAATGAGCCATGCTGAACTGTGACTGTAGCGCAAAGAAAATCTATTGGGAAATGCTCTTGGCCACGTCTGCCAGCCCATCAAGTTAAAGCCTTATTCTACCTCCTTAGACTTCTCTAAGGATATGCCTGGCATGTAAAACTAAAGCTTGGCTTGTGTACCTAAAGATAAGGGGAGCCTTCTTATTGACCTAGGTGGGAAAGGCAGAAACCTCCAAACTGGGGGGACTTTGCACACACACAGAGCAAGTGAAATGTATTGTTCACTTCTGACTCAGGCTTCTCTCTTGAGAGAGGAGAGCTGCAGAGACAGTGTTCTGCTTTTTGTTTGTAAAAAAAATGCAAGTGGATGGCGAGCAGGAGGGCTAGCAGAAGCAATAAGCTATACAAAATGAAGAAAAGAGATGCTTCAAATGTATCAAAGCTCAAATGTGAAGATTTGTTCTCTTATCTCTTTCACAAGTCAAGCAGGAGAGGTAAAAATCCTGTCTCCAACTGACACAAATACCAATTAGTGTCAAAAATACCCAACTCTCCTCCCAGGGCTCTGTTACACAGTGCCCTCAGCAGCCTCCTATGGAGACACCAAGTATGAGGTGCAGAGATGTTTGCCCTGGCTCTCCCCAGAGCAGTGCCTGCTGACCTTTTTCCATGTGTGAACACCTAAGCCTTTTGCTACCAGAGGTTTTGAGCCCTACTTGAGGAGCTCAAGCCTCGAGCCAGCAGGCTTTCTGCTCTTGGAATTACTTTTCATGAAATGAGGAGTAGTTGATGGATCCCCTAAGTTTCTCAGGGTCAGCAGCAGAAAATTGCTGTCTTGGATGACAGAGGGGTTTTTGCAGCACAGCAGCTTCATAAACCTGCCTCAGCCCTCAGCCACCTCTTATATCACCCCCGGTGCATCTTTGTCCCATTCACCTGTTTATACAGTTCCCTTCTCCTTTCACCCTCTCCCCCTTTCTCTGCTCACCAGCTTTTTTCTCTTTTCCACATGTATCTATTACTGTCTGACAGCTTTTTTAATATTCTTGACCCTATCTCTCCCTTTTCTGCTATTTTTCTCTTTGCCTCTATTTTTCTGTTGGTCATCTCTCTCTCTGTCCCTGTTGCTCACCCTCTTCCCCCTTCCTTCATGTTGGAGGGACATCGGGGACCAGCTGGACCTGTCTGATGCTGGCAGGTCTCAGATGTGGGTTGCCATGGCAAAGAGCCAGTTCCTGCACTGATGAAGAGCGAAAAAAAAGCCAACATGATGTACCGACCAAGCGCTCCAGCCCCGGTCATGTAGCAACAGCCCTGAGAGAGACAGGGCAGCCCCACTGACTGCCTCACGCCGTGCTTCGCAGCTAGCTGGGATCATGGGCCCTGATGTAGTCCCTGGGTAAGGGCAATTAAAAGATAAACCCACATGTCGAATACCTTGCAGGTCGCAGAGGAAACCTGCCAAGCTGTGGGAGTGAGGAAGCGTGATCACCTCCACTTCACAGACAAGGAGTTCACACATTGGGCTGAGCCAAACTAAAAGCTCTAGGATGCGACTGTCTGTCAGAAGCAGTGGGATGTTTGCAACTGAGCCTATTCCCACCATCCTTTCAGCTCCTGTGGCTTTATTATTACCATTGCTGTTGCAAGTATTATTATTGAGCATTGGGAAGAAAGAAAAAGCAAAAGCACCCATGTCCTTGTCATCACATTAATGCCAGCCAATCTTTTCAGCAGATACCAGGTTTCAGTATTTCCTGCTGGGCCACATAATAACAAGCTACTCTGTAGCTGCTTCTTACAGCGTAGCTGATCCTACCAGGCAAGCAACATTGTTGTGGCTAAGGCTCAGAAAAGCGGGCTGGTCCCTGGGGTGCAGGCAGCACCCCACAACCCAGCCCAGCAGAGATCATCGCGCTGGGACACTGGCACTGCCCGCAGCCAGTCCTCAGAAACTCCTTCTTGATGGGTTGGGAGAGGTGTCAGCCTACAGTCAGAGAGAGTCACCCACCCTGGCTTTAGGAAAAGCTTTTTGTTCTTTAAACTGTCTTGGGTATTTAAATCATTAAGGCAGGAAGGGCTTATTCTAAGCAGCTAGAGGATTAGTGGGAGTTATAGGATACTCTCTGGTCTAATACTTTCCCTTTTTGCTTCGGCTTTTCTGTAGCATGTGAAGCAAAAGGGATGCTACCCTCATGAGAAAGAAGGTCACTGCCACAGAGGGGGCAACAGGCATGGCCATGAGAAAGCAGAAGGTCGTAACCATCACCATGGCCACCCACAGGATGATGGAAAGGGAGAAGGTGACTGCCACTGCCATGGCCATACACACGGTCATGAGAAAGGCCCTGACCCTTTGTAGCACAAGTAATGTCATGGTCATTGCCGTGGGGGAGGTTGCAGAAGAAGCAGCTACCCCATGTCGTCCACAAGCTCCGTGGGAAGCTTTCCCCACGGCACAAAGGGACATGGGCAGCTGCCACGCAACTCAGTGCAAATTCATGATATCAGTAGACAATGTTAGCAGGATCCTGCGGGGAGGGGAACATGCCTGACCTCCTTGTGTTCTCCGTGCTTTCAACTCAGTTGTTTCAAAACTACCATCCATTTCAACAAATTGCTTACTTCTTTAATGCTGTGAAAATCCAGAGGGTGAACCCACACACTCCAAAATGCCACCCTGCACCTGCCATGCGGGTCCGGGAGTGCTCCTGGGCACTTTCCCACCTTGGGCCAAAGCTGGAGCACAACTCTGTTGAAAGGAGGGACCTTGACCCCCGCAATGGATTTGCGCCCTGTTTGAACTTGCAGCCCCCCTCGCAGCCCCCCCACAAGACACTTTCTGTCAGGAGCCCTATGCTGCTGAGCTGAGGACAGGAAGGGGATTTGGGGGCCGGGCAAGGTGGTTTGGTCCCTCTCCAGGCTTGGAGTAGCCCCTGCCTCCTTGCACCGCCATGTGCCCCGGAGCTCCTTGCCCCGGACCCTGCCCCGTCGAGCCGGGCTGGCCCCGCGGGGGCGGAAGGAGGAGCGGGGCTGCCCGCGTTCGGGGCTCCCCTGTACCCCTCGCATCCCCCCCCGGGGCAGGCGGCAGCGCCTCCGCGGAACACACACGCCCTCCCCACCCACCCCCCCGCGGCTATTGGCCGCCCGCGCCGGGCCCGCCTCTGCCTCCGCGGCCGCGCAAGCGCCGCGCCGCTGGCAGCGGGAGCGTTCAGCACCTCGGGCTGCGGACAGCGCCCCGCCGCCGCCGGCCATGGAGCCCGAGCCGGGCCCGCCGCGCCGGGAGCCGCGGCCCGCGGAGGAGCCGCGCCGCGCCCGCCGCCCCGCCTCGCCCGGGTAAGGACCGCGGAGGGCGGCGGCGGGGACGCGCGGGGGGGGTCGAGCGGGCGCTGGGGGGGGAGGGTGGAAGCTCCCGCCCTGCCCGCCAGCATCCTCCTCCCGGCTCTAGGGGTGAGGGGGTGGGCGGCGGCACCGCGGTTTTCCCGCGGCTGCGGCCCGTGTGCGCTCCGCCTCGCCTTTGGGGTCGGGAGCTCCGGGCGGGCCGGCCGCCGCCGCTGCTGCTGCGCGGGGCCGGGCGGAGCCCAGCGGCTCGGGGAGGGGGGGGCTGCGCGGCGAGCCCCCCCTGCCAGGGTTCTATCCGGCACCATGGTGAGCTCTCTCTCCCGCAGCAGCGGACGAGCTGCTGTTGGTGGAGCCCGGCGCGTTTCAGAGCCCTCACAGTGCTAGGCTATGGGCAAGCACGGGTTTCACGCCGAAGATTTTTTTCTATACAGCCCTGCAGTCCTCATCTTCTTCCCCCTGCGCCATATGCTCCCTCACCTGGCATCTTAAACCAGGTTGGCAGTCACTGGCATTGTCATTTTCTGGAAACATCAACAAGCCCATGATCACAGGCAAGGAGCCATCCTCAAATCTGCAAGCACGCTGCCATTTGGAGGCAACAGACCTTCCGAGATCCTCAGACTGTGTCTTTGCCCAGAGCACAGCCCGAGGCCAACAGCACACAAACCCCTCCTAAAAGCCAGAGTCTGACTTCCATCTGCTTCGGGACAGTGGTGCTGAGGCATCCCCACCTGCCTGGGGGACCGATGGGGGAGTCACTTCTCTTCAGACAGCTCAAAGGTCTCAGCCAGAGGCTGGTGTGCTTTTGGGTCTTGGTGCTTCACAATCCAGCACAGTTTTACATCTTGGGCATGCCATGGGGTCAGAGCTATCACTGAAGCCCTGTTAGCTTTGCTTGCCTCAGCAATCCTTACTCGTTCAAACAGGTCTTTTGAAGGGAATGCTGCAGACTGTAAGAGTTAAGCTATAGAGATGAGTTAGGCCATCTGAAACAAGTGTATTTAGAATTTCACTCATGCTGCTCACTCAGGAACGAAAATCTGTGGCAATAAAGCACAAGAAGATAGCTCTCACTCCTGAGCATGCGTATACATAAATGCTTCTTTATTTAAGGCTCTTCACAGAGCTGCCAAAGGGTTAGCTCTGTAGTCCCCATCCTCTGATCCTAGCCAGTGCTCTTCATCATCAGTGCTCAATTCATCATCAGAAAAATAAAGATGTCTGAAAACACTACCTTCCTTATGGCTCCTTTCAGACTGGGATAGCAATGCAGTGTTTTCCTTTCCTTCCCTTTTAATTTCGTTTCTTTTTTCTTCAGAACAAGGCTTAGCAAATATGATTTTACCAGCGCATTTTACACTGCCAGTGCAGAGAGCAGACTGCATCCAGACCTGCTCTGGCCCTGAGCCCTTTGTGTCTGGCTGTATCCCATCCCACGTACCTGCACCCACAGCACCAGTGGCTGCCTGGGATCAAGGTAAGGCTGTTCACATGAGTCAATGGAAAGGATTATAAAACTAAACTTTTCTTGGCAGACTACGTGGGAAGCAGAGCTTTTCAGACTCATTAATTTTTCATGATGATTTAACGTACTCGGGAGGCTCATTAACAAAAAGATTGTAGGCCTTCTCAAGGATACACACTATCCTGCTGCTAAACCGAGAAAGCAAAACAAATAGAAACTACGCAGAAATTTTTCAGTGCACGAGAATGTGACCCAGCCAAAGGAAGCGATGAATTGCTCAGGAGGTGCCTGTCTCTCCCTGTCATCTAGACAGGGGATAGACAGGGGAGCTAGATAGCGAGGCGAGAGTGAAACGCAATGAACTCTTCCCTAATCTCTGGAAAAGGGCACTCTTATCTCCTTAGAAAACACAAGCAAAGAAGCTCTTTTTTTCTCAAGAGCTCCACTGTTGTTTTGCTGGGGCTATGTTCAAAGAGAAAAACCTCGATTTAAATGCCATTATAAAAACCCATTCTTAAAAAGTCATTTATAGCTCTCAAAGAAAAAGCTATTAGTCTAGATGGAAGCTGATCTATAGAACACAGTTTTAATTCAGAAAGAATTTGTATTTTTTTCATTTGGGAAAATTCGTACAGCTGATACACAAGGAAAACCTTGCTAGAGTAAGAACAAAAGGGAAAGAAAATATAACTACCTTCTTTTTTTTATGAATGAAATTTTGCAGTGCTTAACGTCTAATTGAGCAAAGGTTCCAGGGAAAGGAAAAGGCTCTGGTTGTAGTCAAGACACAGACTCTTGCCCTTTGTCTTGCTTGTTTTTATTCCCCCTTGAGATTCCTCTGTCAACAGAAGTTGTAGTTTGACTCAGGCATCAGAGAGCTCCATTCACTTGGTAGGTGTTTCCCATCTTTCATATGCAAAGTGCTGCTTTCCTGATCCCCTCCTTAGTATGCGAAGGGTGAGATAATCTTTCTATTAAATAAAAAAGAAGTGCTTATAGAAATGGTCCTGGGGATGAGGGTGGAATTAGGCACACCAATAAAGAAGCCATTCCTTCAAAACGCTGAATATTTTTGGCCCGTTTCTCTCTGAGAGACGTCTGCACTCTCCTGCTGCGTGGCTCAGAGGGAAGCAAGCCCAGAGATGTGCCGCAGAAATGGACCGGCTGAGGAAAGGCAAGGTGGCCACATGCTGCCACTGCCTGGCCCTGCAAAGCCTCCTGCGCCCCAGCTCAGCTCCGTGTGCTGGCTGAGCTCAGCCATCCTGAGGGGGAAGGATTTGGGGGCAGGCAGCCGACATCAGACGTTCCCAGCAAACCCTCGTGCCGGGGGTTTGATGCTCAGGCTGGTGGGGAGGACGGCAGCTAAAGCCACGTCCTGCTGACACCTTCTGTGGGGCACTGGCTGAGCTCCTGAGCGGGATGCGGGTCTCTGCGGGGAGGGACATAGCCCCCGCTTAGCTTTCAGCCCTTGGTTCCTGCCACAGACTCTGCAGAGCCTACCACTGCTCCGCATCCCAGCAGAGGTGGAATGGCAGAATGCTGTCTCCTTAGAAATCTTGACCTTATCTTGCCTGTTTTCTTGTGGGAAGAAGCTTCTCTCCTTTTGCTGGCTGCCCCACAAGAGGTAGGCTGCCTATGCCCTGGTACTTGTCTCAGAAAAGCACTGCTGCACTCAAAGTGACTCGGGCAGTTTCATAAATTGGATTATTATACTGTCTAGACATCTCAAGGGAAGAGATGGGGAAGCAAATAGTGTGAGAAATGCAACTCATTGCCATAGGTAACAGGAGCAGTTAACTCCAGTCTGTCCCTTGCCCTGCACCTCCTCATCCTCTCTTTTCCCAGCGTCTCTGGTTGCATCCAGCTGAGCTTGAAGAAGAAAATGGAGGCTGTTGCCTCTGAAGGCTTTTATGAGGCTGAGAGACCATTTCTGCCCACTGAATCGCAAAGATGTCAAGTATCTAACACAGCCCAGACTGGGAATGAACATTTAAAAAAAAAAATGTTTCTCTTCCCCTGACATTAGTCTTTGTTAGTGACAATGTGGCAAGCAGAGCGCAGGGCGGTGCTCTGCCCAGCTCTTCTCCCACCTGTCAGTAAACAGAGAGCAGAAACTTCTCCACAATTATTTTTTCTAGCATAGTTCAGGGTCCTGTGGGCCCAGAAAAGTAATAGCGACCTGGTTGCAGGCAAAGAAGGACCAGCCTACATCTCTGGTGCAGACCTCAGCGTATCAAACATTAAGCCCCCCAGCACTGTGGCTAATTGGGAGTGTAGCAAGTGAAGACTTGAATCCTGCAGAATCCAGCAGTGATTATCCAAACCAATCATTATTGGCGAGCTCCAGGTTTCCCTGGAGATTTCGGATAAGCAAGGTCACATCGTGGTGGAGTTTAAGAGAGAGGAGCATAAGGCAACTCATATCCCAAGGGTGATTGACAGAACTGTAATTGTTTGGTCGGAAAAGGAGATAATGAAGAAGAGTCACGAGTGAATGATTTGAGCTAGCCAAAGCTACTCTAAAATATAAAGTCACTGAGCAGGCAGGGGATTGAGTTAAGAGACAGCATGCAGAGGAAGAATGGAACTTGACAGTATTTCACAGCAAAGATGGTAAACAAGAAGAATGGGCTTTCATGTGAAATATTAGAATCAAATATATTAACGTATGTGCATAAAAACTGGAGGCAATCTGTGAAATCCAAGAGTTTGGCATCTGCTTTCCCCACCAGGAGGTTTTATAGCTGAGGGGTTTTTGGAGGAGGAATTTTTCATTCCATGTTTCCTGCAACTCCCTAATCATCTTCAAAGTGGTTTTTATGAAAGCCTTCCTCTTCTGTTCAGTGTTAAATATTCACCATCAGATGAGGCAGACGTGGCAGTGCAGCTATCAGACTAATTTAGTTATGAAAACCCTCTGGTCCCAGTCTGCTAAGCCGTTCCAGCAATTTAAATGAAAAAGAATTTTGTTTTTACTTTGAAAAAAAAAAGAACACAAATATTGCACAGGGGTGGGAATACCGAAAGCGCAAACTGCCAGTGCAGCAGTGTTTCTCTGAATTATTTTGCACTGTAGAAAACCATCACCTATTTCAAGCGTACACAAATTAGGAAAAACATCAGGATCAAGGCAGAGGGAAAACAGTAAGTTAGAGGCATCAAAAAGGGAGTGAGAAAAGTTCTAGACCTTACCAAAGCATAACACTGCCACAATTCCAGTTCTCTGATGAAAATTCCCTGACCCAGGACTACTAGTACAAAGCTACAAACCCCAAATATGATGCATCTGCAGTTCAGTCACTAGGCACCTGGGAAGAGTGAGATGAATTACACTGTAGGCTTGAGAGAGCGGACTGAGGGACTCGCCAAAGAAACTCTGCCCCAGCAGCTCGCCAGGGCCGTGGGGGATGTGGTGGTTAGCATCTCCCAGTCAGGCTGGTTCTATAATTAGTATAGATGGGCAACAACTAATTAAAGATGTCATTTTATATGTTGACTACCACAAACTGTATTCTTTCTTTCACCTGTCGGCAGTGCGCTTGCCCTGTACAGCTCAACCTGAATCCCTCCCAGTGCAGGGCTGACTCTGATGAGGCTGTAACAGCTCCAGACAAGACCTTAGATTACACCTCCTGAACAGCTCTGCTGGCATTTGATTTATGACTTCATGTATTGCATTCAGATACACCAATGACAAATTTGTAGTCTTCTGTTGTAAACTACCTTTATATAAAGCTATAATACAAATCACACACTTGAAACTCTGGGTAATCCTGCCACTAATCCATCTGTGACAGGACAGCAAGGACTTCATGCAACGTGGCAGATATTATTTCTCTCGACAAATTCTGTGGGTGAATGGGCTATCACTGTCACTGTCTGGCCAGGAGCTCCTGCTCTGGCCAGCAGCACTCCCTCTGGCTACCCTGAACTGTCTCAAGTCTCACCAGTGCTTTGGGCTGCAGAGCAGAGACAACCAACCACTGGAACTGCTGGGGACAAGCTTATCCCAATGAGGTGTGCACACATCTGTCTGCTGGTTTTCTGGCAGCCACTTCAGTGCAAACTTCGGCTTCTTGCAGCCACTTTGGCTATTTATTGTCATAGGAAACGTTAACAGTCTCACAGATTCTGTCTGACACTGCTCTCTGGGTGTACAACCTCTTCCAAGGACACAAAGAAGCTCACTCAACAGACACTGGTATTTGCCGACTATTTCAATATCGTTTTGCCATTTCTTCTCTCCTTCCTTGGCCACTACCAAAATATATTCAGCAAAGGAATTTGACAGCACAAAGTAAGATTCCCCATGTAGTTCCCCACTCCTGCCTGAGCTTCAGAAAATCTGCATTTGAATGTCGGTTATTGCTTCTGAAGTCAGTGTCATTGTAATGAGGACCCATGAACATGCCATCCATGTCTGTAATTATGCTGCAGGTGTCTTTTGTCTTAAAAACTAAAATTAGCTTTGGATGGTGTCTAATCAGTCTAATAAGATGAAATAATCCCATTTTGTACAATTATGAAATATAGTTTCTCAGTATTGTTAAACTCAACTGGTGTATGGAGGGTACACAGCAAAAGCTGCCAAGGCCAACATGGCTTTCTTTCTGGAAAAAATACCAATTTTCAAGCAGTACTGAGCTAATAGTGTTCTTCAAATCCCTTTTGTCACTGATATTATCATGCCATTTAACTTTGGGTGCAATTCCAGAGACTTGTAATTGCTAAAATTCTGTCTTTTTCCATGACTGTCTGAAAAAGATATGAGAGGGACTCTGCAAATTTTCAAAAATATTCCCTTCTCAAACACTCTGCCTTCATTTTTTCCCACATCATATCAGGTGCCTCAGGCTGAAGTTCATCTCACTCTAGTCTTGCTCCAGCACTCATAATTCTTTGATGACTTGAGACACTTTGTGATTCTAGCTGACCCAAATCATTTGTCATACCTAACCCTCAGTGCCAGACACTAGGGCAAGACACGTAACTCAGCTGTAGACACCATGGCACGTGCTCTGAACAAGGACCAGGGACTACTGGTATTTCCATATTGTGCTTTCTTTTTGAGCTCCATATTGCAGGCTGCTGCTGAAACCCCCTCACACCTTGGCCAGCTGCATCTCTTCAGACAGCAATTTCTAAGGTGCTTTTGGGGTCACTGTGACCTCTGTCTATAGTGTGCGAAGGGGTTTTTGGTGTCACACAGACTAATCAGCCCCTCAATGCATTATTCAAACTTTCTCTGAGCTAGCAAAATCTCTCGGGCTCCATAAATCAAGAACTGTACGAATTAAATCATTTGTTAAATTCCTTGGAGAGAAGAAAGCATATCCTGCAGAGACCTCATTACTTGGGAACTGAAGTCTGCAAATGTTTTGTCTGAGTAAAGTGAGCAGTCAGAGGAAAGTGAAGCTTCAAAAGATCTTGAGATCCTAGTCCATCTCCTTCCTACATACCAAGATCGTTAATATCTGTTGCCATCATCCTTGGTAGAGGTATGTCTAAAATGTTTCTGAAGAGCCCAGTGGAGAGTCTGCAGGTCATGGGAGCCGTTGGAGCATGTGCCAGGCTGGAGGCTGAAGCCCCTTTTACACTGTCACAGCCATCAGGTTCACTGTTCATTTTTTTAGTGCCAGGTATGATTCACTCTCCTACTCTCGCACTGTGGAGCAGCACCAGTCCTTCTGCAGAGAAATCAAACAAATTCATCTCCCCAAGAAGTGCAGATAATTGAGTGCCTTTCCCTGCAGTCTCCTTTGGTTCCCGTTTTCCCAGGTCTCTGTAGTCACTCTGTGGTCCTGAGTTAGGACCCTGCCATCATCCCCAGGCAGTGTGTTCTGCCCCATCCACAGTGAAGTATCTTGGAGAATTGTTTGAGGGGATGTTACCCAATTTTTCAAAATTCTGGAGCAGCACACACAAAGATGTGATGAATTCTCTATCAGCTGGAATCCTTGAGTGAGTCATGGATGTCTTTATAAAAAGCATAATCCAGCTCAGCCCTGAGACTGGCTCTTGGCACAGAAAATAGTGGGCGAGGTTTCACATCTTGTGTTCTGGGGGAGGCCTGTGAGAGTCTCCATCTTGCAGGCTGCGATTCCCCAGCGTAGCCTTTCTACTGCTCTGTTGTTTTAACAGTGAAGGGTTTTACCATGCCCTTATTTTCTCTCACAGAGAAAAACAAAATGCAGGACCTTGCCAGACCTGTCTTGCCATGCCAGAGATCGGGAACACCGAGCCCAGCTACAGTGGTACTTCCTGGGAAAGAATCTGCCCGGTCCATCACTGCCCCATTCCTGCATCCCCCAGGCTGGGGGGAGACCACCTGCCCTCCTCCAGCCACACGCTCGGGCCAGCGTCCACCCAGTCCAATGGCCAGGTGCCATCGAGCTCCCAGGACTCGCAGCAGCATCACCCGTATTACCCCTGCAGCCAGCAGGAGCCCCGAGGCAGCTACGGCCTGCCCCCGCTCCCTGGGCACGGCGAGAGGCCCATGTTGTGTTCCCACCTTTCCAGCAGTGATCCTGTGCCGGCTTCCCACCACGAGGCCTCAGAAACCCCCTGGAAACAGTGGTCCCCCAGGCAGCGACGGCCTGTGCAGCATCACATCGTAACTGTCAGGTAAGAGGCACGTGGAGAGCGGCTCAGGGGCTTTCAAAAAGCATCTCCTGAGCTTTGTGGGGGGAAGCAGGAGGAGACGAGAGGAGTCTGACCAGAGATGCACAAGACATGGGCTTGCTCTTCAGTTTGGGACAGCAGCTGCCCCAAAATGCACAGAGGCAGCCAGTCTGCTCCCTCTACCTCTGTGGAAAGTATACAGGGAGCTGCCGTTCCCACACCACGGCGAGGCAGGATTTGCTTCTCAGGGTGACTCCTTGGACAAAGCCAAGGTCACTCTGCTGCTCCTAGATCATGCAGCTCTGATTATGTCCATCTTCTGTGATCTTTGTATTTTCTCCTTTTGCACTGCAAGACATCCAGCTGGCTAATCCTTTATCTTGGCAGAGTTTCTCAGTGATAAGAGCAAAGTTAATGTCTTTTTCTGCCCCCTTCGAAGCTGCTGCCTGTGCTGGGAGAGGCAGCAGAGGGTAAGCACTGGCTACAGCTGAGCAGTGAGAAATACAGAAGTGGGGAAGATTATTTGGTTTTCCAGGTTGGGCAGCAACAAGGGTATAAATTCTGTATCGTCCATGAAAGAATTGGGCAAATTCCATTTGTGTGCAGAGCACCCACTGCCTTGCTTGGGTGGCGGATGTTTCTCGGGCCTTTTGGAGTCCACTGTTGGCACTGAAGACCACGATCCCTGTGCTACCACAGCAGTAGCCACCAAATTCCAATAAAAGATGGCACAGGATTCCTTCCCTGCCTTTGCACAGCGGCGCAGGGTTAGGCACAAAAGCCCTTTATGGTCTCATTTTCTAGCCATCAACAGAGGATTTAATTTGCTTGTTTTTGCAGTGTAGAGCAATTGCAGTCAGAGGAGTGGAGCCTGGATCCGTTTTAGCTCATACGCTATCAACAAAATTGTCAGCTATGTTCTCTGTAACAGGTTATTTAAGTAGGAAAAGCAGCTGGATTGCAAATCCCTAGCAGAATGTGCAGCACTAGCAGACAGAAAAGTGATAACATAATAATGCTAGAATGGCAGTTTTAATCCAAGCAAATCTGCTTGAGAAACTATTGTGAGAGAATTAGCACAGGATGGACACTGTGCTGCCAGAAACAGACCTCTCTTTAATAATCTGGGGAGGATTTATCTTTGCTCCTCTCTCTCCCAAATCTACAGAGCATTAGTGCGATGAGGAAAACACAGTACGATTTATTACACGTGCCCCTGAGAGTGACTCTTCTGTGGGGAACTCTCCTCTGTTGCTTTTTCATTTCTTCAATTCATAACAGCCTGCCAGGAAGGATGAGCTGCCCCAGGTCACCAGCCAGCTGCCTGGGATGGAGCGGTGCCATCTGCCCCGAGCAGGCATTGGAGTGCAGCAGGACCTTCGCCCAGCTTAAGCCAAGAGAGTGGGAGAGGGCAAGGGGAGGAGGGAGCACTCGCTGAGCTGAGTGTGGCCTGGCTGCGGAGAGAGGAGGCAGCCACAGCTGGAGCAGGTCGATGGAAGCTGCATTGCAGCCCTAGGCCATGCCAGGCAGGCACATGTTAAAAGGGAACTCAGTGGAAACGGAGAGCAGAACTAAGAAAAGTCCCTCAGATATGGTGACCCACTGAGGTGCAGCTTTTTTGTTAAGATGGCAGTGGAAAGCTTGCCCTGAGGGATTCATTAACAAACGTAACCTTGGATCCCCTGGGGAAGGCTTTGTTAATTCGTTCCTCAGGGCCCTACAAGTAAGACTGACAAATGCTCCTCCGTGAAGGAAACCCCAGTAAAATGTTTTGAGCAGCTCCAGTGGCCTTCTGCTCCTCTAGACTGGACAAGCCCTGTCTTTGGAAAGGCCCAGGAAACAAATGAGAGCCACATTTTTGGAAAATCCTTGCTGAGATAAACAGGAAATAAAAACTATCTATAGGCATTGCTAGCCCAACTCATGAAATTTAATTCAGAGGTATGCTTTTGTCAAGGAACAATTTAAAAATTCAGTAGGAAAGCACTTAAACCAGATAGATTTTCATGGATAAGAGTCGCAATGCAATTTCTATGGGATTACATGGCTAATGTCCACTTCTTTCTATGAGGTTTTCTTAGATGGGCAAAAATAAGGAATGGCTACATGTCTTCCCGTCCTGTTTGGTTACAATGCCTATGGGAGAAGAAAAGGCTGTTATTCATTAAACTAATTCATGCAGTGCCAGTAGTCTTGCAGCAATGGCTCAGCTTGGTGCTTTATAGCCCCTGAAAGGGTTACCTTGCTCATTAACAGCCCGGCACTGTGCTGCCCTGGAAAATAATAAATGAACGCATCTTTTTCTTTCTCTGTCTGCAGACATGACAAAGCTTTCAGGATGCCAAAAAGGTATGTTTAATATCAAAAGCTTTCTGTCCTTCTACCCCATTATCGTTGCTCTCCTACCCCGCTATTAGGAAATACAGAGTATTATTGCTGGTGACATCCCCGGCAGGCCCGGCTGCAGAAGCAAGGTCAGCACTCCCCACTCAGGGCTCCCCATCCACCCAGAAAAACCTCAATTCGCTCGTGAGATCAATTTAACCTGCATTCATGAATAGCAACACTGTCTTGAGCCGTTCTTGGGGCAGGTGCCTGGCTCTAGGCCATACAATAGCTTTTTATATATGTAATAATCCTGTATTTATGTGTGTGTGTGTGTGTGTAGGATTAATCCAGCTTGGCCCACCAGGTGAGCAGTCAGGAGCATAGCCCATCCATGAAATAAGTTCACCTTTTCAAAAGACAAAGGATTTTTAATACATTTCTCAAAATTAAAATAATTTCATTGCTTTTAACTTCTGTTTAAAAGCTGATTTTTGTAAACTATTTTTTTCTGGGAGGCTTAGGTAAGTATCTTCCACCATAAGACACTGCAGCTGATTCATTTTTTTTTCCTATTTTGTTTTTTTCTTTTTTTTTTCCCCTGGTAATTGGACATGGAATCACCCAAAACAGCCTACATAAATTAGGCACGCTAATGCATAAAAGGCAATTTTTGTTCATTTTCATAGAGAAGCCTTCATCTATGAAAATAAACTCGCTAAGGCAGTCTTAAATTGAAAAAAATACCAGGCCTGACCAAAAGTCATGTGAAAAGCTGTTTGAAGGGCTTGTGAGGATTTCTCATGATGAGAAATAGCTGCATTATTTGACTCAGTGAAGTTGGAGGCAAGAGGAGAAAAGAGTAAGCAAGCAGGAACATTACACCTCAGGGCTGATACGCACTGGCACAGCAGCTCTAAAGGTCTTAAATATTTCACTTCCTCATGAAGCTCAAATATTGGTCAACTGTTATTGAACAAAGAATTTTTGATATTTCAGAAATACATCAGAATACAGAAGAAATGCCTAGAACCTGCCAAACCAGAGCAGGAACCCATTCCAGTATCTTCTCTCTTAACAGATATTTTTGAGAAAGAAAAAAATCTTGAGACAGTAAAACCTGTGCTGGTAAAAAGGTGTAGGATAGTAACTTTGATAGATCATCCTATAGTAGACACAGTTTGTCCCAAAAGAAAAATAGACCTTGGATAGAAAATTTTAGACCAGCTTTTAAGAACAAGAGTAACTGGCAAAAATCCTTATGGTCGGTGTAGGCTGCTTCTCTGGAGGGGTTTTGTTTGTATAGAAATGTCATTAAACTGTGTGTGCCACCATGCCACACTGGTCTGTGTGCCAGGCACAGCCCTGGCCTGTGGCCTTGCGGGTGTTCTCCAAACCCTGGAGGAGAACCGCTCTGCTGCATTTGCAGATGTTTGCTTGTAGGCTCAGCTTTTGGCTCTGAGGCTGGTAGCAGGGTGAGACTCACACATCCTGTGGAGGCAGGAGCCATTCCTCCACTCTGCAATGCTGCTGGCAATCCAGTCGGTTACACATCACATTGGTGTTTTCCATCCCTTTTGCTGTGCAGATGTCCATACATTTCCCAACAGTAAGACAAGCCCCTGTACAGTGAGTGAATTTAGACCAATGACAATGGACTTGCTTGAGTTAGTCATCTTTAGGGGACCCTTCAGAATAACCCAGAGACTCTGCAGGGTCCTCAGGTTGAAAATCTGCAGGTCAAACTGTTACGCAGCTACTAGCTTAGATTGCACAGTAGGGGGAAAAAAAAAAGAAAGAAGCTCTTTTTAAATGCAATCTTTTAAGTTAAATATTTAAAGCTTCATTTTGCCCTAGGACACAGAAGTCTGGGTTTTATTATTTCTGACTGAAAAAGCAGGAAAATGTAGAGAAGCAAAACGTAATTACCCGAGTTAATTAGAATTGCCTGCAAACATCCAGTCAGAGGTATAACATGTTCATTAATAGCTGTACTAGAGCCTCTGAGCTCTTCCACAAATAAATGCTCAAACCAGAGAGCCCCAATTCTTTTACTTCTTTTTACTAACACTACATTGGTTCAACAACAGGTTTCGTGCTGGTAGCAGAAGCGCCTTAACAGCTGCATTTTTTCTTTTCCTGTTGATTCCAGTTACTCTCAATTGATTGCGGAGTGGCCCATAGCCATCCTGGTGCTATGTTCAGTGACGGCTGTGGTTTGCTCTGTAGCTGGCCTGCTTGTTGGAAATTTGCCTGACTTTTCAGAACCCTTAATGGTAAGTCCCTACAGATGATATGCCAACATGAACATCAGGAAAATCCACAGGCCAACCAGTGGTATATTCTTTCTGCCGTATAAAATGAGTCTTTACTTTCTTCCTTCTCTGCTGACAGAGGCAGCAAGGCAGGACAGTAAATCAAGGAGGACATTAAAGCCACTAGAAAAAATGACCATGTTTATCAGTGATCTACTGTCCTTAACCCATAACTTCACCGTGTGCAACCAAAGCAAGATGCGCTCAGAATGGACATGTGTCAGAGTAATAGTCAGTATTTGCTGTTTCTTTGACACCACAGAAAGAGCACAGCCGATGCCAGCAGCAGCCACCAGCCTATCTCTCAGCAACGCTGTGGATTTGCACTTATGCCCCCACCCTGGTGTGGAGACACTGCCAGCACAAACCAGGATTGCTGCTTTGCTCCCCTCCCACTGCTGGAAGGCCGGGGTTGCCCACGGGGTTGCCCAAAAGGACTAGCGAGGCTGGGCGGAGGTTGGATGGAGGGTCTGGCTTCGGCTCCTACAGCCCGTGTGCGAGGCTCTTGAAACAGAGAGGCTGCCCCGTTCTAAGAACTGCTGCACAGGGTCCTGTTTTCCATGCAGGATCCCACATTCTCTGAAGCCATCCCTGTCCCTTGTTAATGGAAGAATCCTGAGAAAATAAGAATAGACTAGAGTTTGTCCAGGAAGAAGAAAATTAATCCTGTTTCTCAAAGTGGCTGTTTTACCTGAAGAGGAGAAGAGTCTTATGTGCGCAGGGAGCGAGAATTGTAGCCATCTTCGCCCAGAAAGGAAAGGAAAGGAGAAATACTTGTTTCTTGTCAGGTCTGGGATGCAGTACTTCCAGGGAAAATTCAATTTGTGTATCTCTCCAAGATGCTGTAACAGTATCATATAGTTTCTCTGTCTAGGAGAAGGATTATGGAAAGCTAAGCTAAACTAAAATGCAAGCTGATGACAAAGCCCTTTTGCTTGGCTGCAGGGTTTCGAGCCACGAGATACTGACATTGGCAGGAAGCTCGTTGTGTGGAGGAATGTAGAGAGCCATACAGGCTACAAGAAGACCTTTTCCCTTTCTCCTTATGCCGAGAAGAAAAGGTATTTGAGTTTGGTTTGGGGGGGTTTGAGGAAGACGTGGACTGTAAAGTTAGATTCAATGTTCCGACATATCTGTGTGAATTGCAACATGTGTGCTATGATTAAGAGCGACCAAGGCACTGGAGAGTTTAAAGTCTGTTTGCCTGCAATGGTCTTGGGTTCCCTATTCTGGAGACCAGCAATTAGGCTCTAAACTCTTCATGCATTTACTTCACTGTTTACCTTTAAGAGCCTGCAGAGGCAACTGAGCATGTCTGCACAAGGGGACGCAGGTTCTCAGTCTCACAAAGATCCCTATAAAGGGGGACAGTCAACCCACTGTCAAAAAGCTCCCATCCAAGCAATGCTCTTTCAAGACCACAATGACTCTTATTGCTGCCGTGGTGTTATGTGTGGCACCAGAGTCTTGTCAGGGAACATAACTCACAGCCAGATGATCTCTAGTTACAACAATAGTCTCATCTCTTGCTAGCTACGATGACATTGGCATTAGCAGAGGGCAGAAGGCTGCTCAGGGAGAACAAGAAGCGAGGATGCGGAGAATGGTGGAACAGATCTATGGAGCGGATGGTTTCTTTTGTGGTCCCCCTGGTGAGTGAAATGTTGATGGGGTTTTAAGTATTACACACTCAGAACTCAACAGCATACAGAATTGTCAGCGTGGTTTAGGACACAGGAAAATGTTCTGAAAGTTCTCTAAGAAAGCAGTGTGTATAATACCACTGTCCTGCTTTTGGCTGGAATAGAATTAATTTTTTTTTTCTTAGTAGCTAGAATAGTGCCGTGCTTTGGGTTCTGTGTGGGATTTGGTGTGAGAAGAATGCTGATAACACACTGAGGTTTTCAGTTGCTGCTGAGAGGTGAAGCACTCTGCACCTCCCCATGTACTGCTTGTGTGTGGGTGCACAAGAAGCTGGGAGGGAGCACGGCCAGAGCACCGGACCCAGACTGACCAGTGAAATATTCCATAGCATGTAATGTGATGCTCAGTATAGAAAGGAGGGGTGGCCGGGAAGGAGGGGGTTTTCTCTTGGTTCTGGGATTGCGATTGCAGGATCTTGGTGTTTTGGGACCACTGGCTGGGAATGGGCTGGGTATCAGTCGGTGGGTGGTGAGCGATCACATAGTGCATTGCCTGTTTGTACTTTCTATTATTGTTATTGTTTTATTTTATTACAATTATTAAACTGTTTTTATCTCAACCTACAAGTCCCGCTTTACCCCTCCAGTTCCCTCCCCCATCCCCGGGGTGGGGGGAGCGTGAGCGAGCGGCTCCGTGGCGTTTGGCTGCTGCCGGGTTCAAACCACGACAACCACACTGTGACAGCTAAGCCACCCTTCGGGTAGGGATCTGCCAGCACCTCATAACTGAGTGGTCAGAAAAGGCTTGTTCTGAAATTTTGGAGAAGAGTTGCTTCTCCTTCTTAACTTCTTGCCATACTTCTTTTTTCCTCTTTAGAAATAGACCTTAAAAGCACCAGTAAGTGACTAATGTTTTCACCATTCACACATATAAAAAGTGAATACTCTGAAAAAATGGCATATGCCCCACTCCCTCTGTTCCCACTCCCTGTTCCTTTTCTTCCTGAAAAACATAAATGGCAGTAAAAACTGCAGAGAAAAGCAAAACTCCAAGGCACACAAAGTTTGTCCCCAAATGGGCACTAATAAGTAGAAGAAAGAGGAACAGCACGCAGGAATTTTTTACTCCCTTCTCTGCCTCTACTCCACCTCTGAAACGAGTCAAACACCAAACCCGCAGGTCCTTGGGAGTTTCTGGCTGCCCTCGAGCTCCTCACTTGTAACAGGGGTGCAGAAACAGATGCCAGCAGTCACTAAAAGCATGCTGACGGCACAGAGAGCGCATTTCGAATGCCCCAATGCTGTTCTCCTGCTGCTGACAGATGGGCGAGGAGCAGAGGGCAGATCACACAAAGCAGATGCTACCACTCACTACAAGCTACTGTCTTTGTGACCGGTTTCCCTTCAGGGAGTCCTCCATAGCAGTTGTATATATATTTTTTTTTTTCTATGAACAAAGTCTACTCCAAACAGCTTGGCAGATTCATCTTCATTACCTAATCATTTACATTTTTTTTTTCTTCTTCTTTATTTCAGAAAAGAGCTATTCCCAGCTGGTATTTATGTCCACAACTGCTGGGAGCTTATGGAACTTGCAAGCTATTCAGTCCATGTGTCAAATTGAACAAGACAAGGTTAGTAATGTCAGGAAGAACATATATACATACTGTCTCTTTTCTGACTGCTGTAATCTTTACTCTCTAGCTGAAAGGAAGCCAGACAAAAGTAATGTAAGCTACAGAACAGGTTTCAGTCTAGAGGACTCCAAGGCATTTTCCCTACCTAGCAATACAGGGATGATTCCACCTGTCACTACAGTCCAGCTGCACAGTAGCAGCTGTCATTACCCAAGAACAGACGGACACTGAACATGAGCCTGGTCCAGAAGCCAAAGGTGTCCATCAGAAGCTGCTGAGAATTTGGGGCAGCAGAACCTAATTACCAAAATGGAGCTATCATCTTGGAGACTGTGACAGCAAATTTTGCAAGTGGGAAGTTGAATTGGATTAGCTGTGTGCCATAGGATCCAAATTTTCAAATCAGAGGTTATAAAATATAAATAATGGACTGGGTTTAATTTTTGCAAAAGGCTAGCACGTTTCAATAGCTTTAGCATTTGCAATTTGTCATTGGGAGGATGGCGAGCCATGGCTGGTACACCTGGAGGGGAGGATTACTGCAAGGAGTGAGGAACACTATGGGGCTGCAAGGTGAAGCGTGCAGAGAGGGTCTGACATGATGCTCCCTCATGTTTTCCAGATACGCTCACATGTACATTTTAGAGACCTCTGCCAACGTACCGAAGCCAACGAATGCTGCCCAAGCTGGTCTCTGGGGAACTACATTGCTGTCCTGTACAACAGGTCTTCATGTTTGGACATAACCCAAGGAGACATCTCCCATACCCTGGCTCTCCTTCGTGCCTGTGCTCCAGACTACCACAAAGGTATCCTCACTCCGTCTTGCATAGGTCCTGAGACCATGAGACAGAAACACTCTCAGTGTGCCCAAGTCCCAGAAAAATGTACCCGCTTCAATGCCATTTACCAGCTTCTTCACTTCTTGGTCGACAGAGACTTTCTTAGTCCCCAGACAATGGAGTACCAAGTGCCATCTCTCAAATACAGCCTGCTGTTTTTGCCTACAAGGAAAGGTGCATCTATGATGGGGATCTACTTAGACAATCTTGAATCCTGGGATCTGTTTGATAACTATACATCCATCACTGGAATGGACCTGGGCCTTAAACAGAAACTATTCCAGCACTATCTTTTACTGGATACTAAGTATCCAGTCATGGCAATATTAGCTATTTTTCTAAGCATTTCTTTTTATTTACGCTCAGTCTTTATTACCTTGATGGTCCTGCTCACTGTTGTCAGTTCTTTAATGATCTCCTACTTCTTGTACAAGGTGGCCTTCAGATTCACCTATTTCCCTTTCGTAAACCTGACGGCAGTCGTCATTCTCAGCAGCATTTGTGCCAACCACACCTTTGTCTTCTTTGACCTCTGGAACCTCAGCAAGAGCCAGAACCCTTCTGCTGGGCTCTCCCAGTGGGTGAGCCAAACCATGCACCATTTTGCATATCTCATGCTGGCATCTTGCTTCACAACGGGTGCTGCCTTCTATGCCAGCTACATTAGCAATATAATAGCCATCCGCTGCTTCGCTATTTATATGGGCACCTCCGTGCTGGTGAATCTGGTGTTCATGATGACTTGGCTTCCTTCTTCAGCTGTGCTGTATGAGCGCTACATAGCAACAACCTGCATTTACAAGCCAGAAGACTACTGGAACGAGACTGGTCATAAGAGAGTCTCTCTCTCCCTCCATTACATTCTCAGGGGTCTCCAGAACACTCTGTCTGAAACCTCCAAGCTGCTATTTGAAAAACTTCTGCCTTGTGGAGTCATCAAGTTTCGGTACATCTGGATCTGCTGGTTTGCTGCCTTAGCGATAGGAGGTGCCTATATTTCCTGTTCCAACCCAAAACTCAAACTCCCGACTCTCGAGACGTCGTCTGTCCAGGTGTTCAGACTGAGCCACCCCTTTGAGAGGTACGATTCTGAGTACTGCCACCAGTTCATGTTTGAGAGGCAGGAGCATGGAGAAGGGCAGCGCATGCCCGTCACAATAGTCTGGGGCATTCTGCCCGTGGATAATGGAGACCATTTCAATCCAAAAAGCAATGGCACCCTAGTGACAGACGTTACCTTCACAATCCAAAACCCTGATGCCCAGAAGTGGCTCCTCGAGTTCTGCCAAAAAGTGAAGAACAAAACTTTCTATTACCCTGACTCAGAGCAGAAACCTACTGTGTGCTTCATGGAGGAGTTCCTCAGGTGGATGGACAGTCGCCAATGCTCCCAGCGAGACCACAGCTTCAACCTTTGCTGTAACCAGTTCTCTTTCCCTTATGGAAGCGAAGTCTTCCTACACTGCATCAAAATGATGCTCCTGGAACAGGGCAGGGAAGGGGCAGAAACGTATGATCTGGGCCTCAGGTTTGATGGGGAGGGAAATCTCGCTGCCTTAGTGCTGCAGTTTCAAACTATTTATCACTATAGCTTCAACTACAGCAAAGCCAAACAATTCTACGAGGAAATCAACCTCTGGGTAACAGAGGAAATGAAAACTGCCCCTGTGGGGCTTCAGAATGGGTGGTTTACCAGTAAACTAGAGCTATACAACCTCCAGCACAGTCTCAGCACAGAAATGATGGTGGTCATGGGGCTCTCCATAGCCGTTTCCTTCGTGGTGTTGCTGCTCACTACCTGGAACGTTCTCCTTAGCGTTTTCTCTGTTACTGCCATCGCGGGCACTGTCCTGGTAACCATTGGCCTTTTGGTCCTCTTGGAGTGGCAGCTCAACGCAGTGGAGTCTCTCTTCATTTCAGCTGCAGTAGGTCTCTCCGTTGACTTTACTGTCAACTACTGCATCTCCTATCATCTGTGCTCCCATTCTGACCGCCTGAGCCGAGTGGCCTTTTCCCTGAAGCAGATGAGCTGTGCCACAGCCATGGCAGCTTCTGCTCTCTTCTCTGCAGGGGTCATTATGTTGCCTGCAACAGTCTTGGCGTATAGGAAGTTGGGGATATTCATCATGATGATCAAGTGTATCAGCTGTGGGTTTGCCAGCTTCTTCTTCCAGTCACTGTGCTGCTTCTTTGGCCCAGAGAAGAACTGTGGGCAGATCCTCTGGCCCTGTGCCCACACCATGAAAGACTATTCAGATGACTCCGGGCTGAATGGAAGCTTTGCCTGTGGGGGAAGCGAGAAGCAAAACCGGTTGCGGAAGGTCCAGGAGTCCAACACTGCAAACGAGCAATATGAGCTCCAGCCCTTGTCCAGGAAACTCAGCGACAGTTTTGACAACAGCACTTCCACAAGCAAGCTGTCCAACCGGCCGTCGGTGCTCTCTGAAGACACACAAGTTGAAGACAACAGATGCCCCAGAATAGGAATACACCCTTCCCTTGAAAGAGAGAGACAGAATCTGCAAGAGAACCTTGGAGACCGGCAGGTTGGCCTGTGCCAGTGTCCTGCCTTGCAAACTTCCTCTCCTTACAAGCACAGCAGCTCAGAGGCAGAAATTCACAGGGAGAGACTCTGCCGAGATTGTCAGTGTCGAAAGTATGGTCTGAAAGCTTGGGATGGGTCTGGGCTGGATCACATCCAGCCAGCTGGCATGAAAGAAGAAGGACAGCTCAATAAATCACAGTGCTCTAGTGACACTGCCCAGCAGCAGTTGGATTATACCTCAGACAACAGCCATCTCCCTGCCGCTGACATCCACAAAATCCACAGATGCCTTTGTTCTCTTGGCAGCTCTTTTGACATGCTCAACATCTCCAGTGAGACGTCGATTAGTGATTTTGAGCAGGGCCTAAAGCTTGCTGAATCAGCCAGTTCTTGTCCTGATGTCTTAGAGCTGTCTGATTCGTACAGTCAAACAGAGAGAGGTTACTTGAACGGGAAGAGAGATACCCTGCGGCTGGACCTGAGGGAGACTGTCTTTGATATCTCTCCAGCAGCATCGCAGAACAGCTCTTCGTGGAAAAATCGATTGGGATTAGGGAGCGAAGGTCCGGTTGTGTTACCGAACAGCCAACCGGACATGCCTGATGTCTGGATCAAACGATCTAGCGCACAAAGTTCTGGTTACAACAGTTGAAACCTTGCAGAAAACAAAACTGTACTGCCAGGGAGAGGGGAAGGCGAAATCTCCTTGGAACTGTAAATATCAGTTTTTTCCTCCCACCTCTCCTTGAGCTGAGACTATTTCATAGTATTTCAGCTTGTAAACACCTGTGTTTTCACAGAACCAGCAAATCTGATACCAGTGAGAGGATGTAAGATAGATCTTGATGGAGGACAAGCCCTTTGACCTTCCAGTGTCTGGTGCCATATTCACAGCTGTACTGCAGAACTTATCAAAGAAACCTGTTTTATCATTTCCTACAAGGTGATTAGATTTTGTTTTCTTGTCAAGGTTACATAGGAGAGAAATAATGACTTGAATCACCCAGATATTTTACAATAGAGAAAGAGAGCTCATGTTAAAAAAAAAAAAAAATCCAAACCCCAAACCCGCAACCATTGAAAATCTAGATATCAAGTGAAGAGTTTATTGTAATAAAAAAAGAAAGTCTTTCATTTTCCACTGAATCAGAAACTGCTTTATGTGAAGTCCAGGTTCACAGATCTCATCAAAATAGTTCAGATATTATTAAGAAATCTCATCAAGACTTCTGAGTTGATATAGTCTCTTACTGATCGTGGAGGAGGCTGTAGAATCCAGCCCAAATCTGTTTTCAGTAACATTTTCAGTTTGTTTTATCAGAAGAAATTATAGTACTGCCAAAGATTTTCAGTTTGAGATCTCCCCTTTGAGAAAAGTGTCCTCAATCCCTCAGTGACTTGGGTGCTTTGTGTGTCATCTTCACAGCTGTTTCCACTCAAGGCATTCCCCATAAAAATGAAACTTTTTAAAATTTGCATATCTGATGAATCTTGAATTTTACAGTTTTTTCCTCTACCAAACAGGAAAACAAACACTTCCTTGCCTTTATCTGTTGAAAAAGACAAAACATTCTCTATACAAGTTGACATAAAATAAATGCTTATGACAAACTTTCCTACATCTGAGTGATGTTTCATTTCCATCAAGAACACTGTGGCTCATTTTCTTCATCTTTTAAGTGCCTAATATATTTTCTAATATAGCCAGCAAAAGGAATGTATACATCTTAAAAAGATTTGCTCCTTCTCACACCTGTTTTCCCTGCTCTGTGGGTGACAGGCCACAACTGCCTGATGTCAATTAGGGATATGCTCTTTTAAAGCTAGCAACCGCGCTTAAAATATAAAATGTATTTCAGATTTGCATTTCCATAGTGCAATTCTCATACTGGATGCTTGGGAGGGCGGGGGGGTGTTAGCAAGCAGAGCTGCCCTCAGGCTGACTGAAACCCCCTCCACACAGGAGATGCTTCCAGTACAATTTGGAGGGACTTCTCAAACTGTTTTTGAAAACCGTGTTGGAAAACACTGCAAAAACACCTCATAAAGCTGAGAAAGACTTTATACAGATGCCTTCTTTGCCCCTTAACGTGTGGGAAGGCACTTTGAACTGCCTCAAACGCAAGCTGCAGCAGCAGAGCCCTGATAGCACAGTAGGGACGACTGCATGGCCCGCAGTCCCTTGCCAAAGCACACGCAGGCCTTTAGGGCTCCGGGCCTCGAGTGCGCAACCCACGGGGCGCGGTAGTGGGAAGCAGGGAAGAGCTTCCCCGCCGGCAGCCGGCTCCTTCTGAAGGCAGCTGCGAGGGGAAATGCTGTCGCACCGTCCCAGGGAGCCCGCCATGACCGCAGCGCCTACCCTGAGGAAAAGAGCGAGAAAGAGCGGGACGGGCGCGTGCCCCCTCACAGAACACACCCCCTGCACCCACCGGCGCGCACTGCGCCTGCGCAGCCGAGTGCCGCGCTGCCGCGCCTGCGCGGAGCCGCCCCAGCCGTTGGGCGGCGGGCTGGATTCAAACGGCGGCTGAGGGGGAGCGCGGCCGTCATGGAGGGGGAGGGTTCCCGCATTCCCGTCTACAGCGTGTTCCACCGCACCGGCCCGCCCGCGGGTGCGTATCTTAGCCGAGAGGGCGGGTGGGCCCTGCCCTGCCCTGCTCCGCTCCGCTCCGCCGTAGGTGCCCGCCTTAGGCCGCCGCGCTGGTCGCGGGGGGACCGGTGCCCGTTAGGAGCTCCGGTACTGCCTTGGGCTGTGATGGCCGCTGCGAAGTCTAATTAGGGGCTTTATTCAACTGCTTTGTCTCTAAATCTTCGATTAAGGATTATGTTGGGTTTTTTGTTGTTGTTGTTGGTTTTGTTTTGTTTTTTTTGTTTGTTTGTTTTTTTTTTTTTTTTTGCTAGACGGGCTCCAGTGCGTGTCTCCTGCCCGCAGCGGCTCGCCGAGGTTACAGAGACTTTCTTTCAGGGCCTTTAACTTGTATAAACCTTTTGATACTACTTGCAGCTTTTTAGAAATGTCAGGCACTCAGGCTTAACACTAAAAACGTGGGAGATAGTCTGTATCTGTTGAAACTGCCATGTTACTCCAGTACAAATGTGCATTTGGGTTTTTCAGCTGAAAAATACTTAAACTGGGGGGCAGGGATGAAAAAAAAAAGCTCCCTAAACCCACTATGTGAGCAAAGCTTTATATACCCAGACAGCTGTGGTTTAAAGCCAAATACACTTTACATAGCAAATTGGTCCTCTATAGTGTTACTTTGGAAGTGTATCTACTCACAGTGAATTGAGCTGTGATATTTTCTTAACTGAGAGCTCCAAGTGGAGCTGTGTTTGTTCTGCTTCCAGTCCTGAACAGCTTTGCTCACAGCCCTGTGGCATGCTGTCTAATTGATGTTGAGACCTCCTTTATTATCGTGCTTCTGTTACCACTTTCAAACTTTCTCTCATTAATGCTAGCCTGGTAACTATGCGTTAATACTGTCTACCATCTGAACTACTGCTGGCTTGTTCCAGACCCTTAATTCAGGATAAAGTTTGAAGACTGCCCTTAGTTGTCTCCATTCTAACCAGATACAGTTATGATTTACCAAAAACTGAAAACTTGAGGTCCGGTAGTTCAGCGTATTATGATGATCTCTTGTAGACCATAGTGTTTTCATTGTTATCTTTTTCTTGCAGAAATGCAAACAGCTTTTCCGTCAAAGAAACAATGTGTCAGCAAAACAGCAGATCTAGAGTTCAACAGAGATCCCAATTTTAACTTTAGCTCAAACATTCCAGCAGAGGGTGTCTTCAAAGCTACAAACCAAGGGTAAATGAAAGTAAAATATTGATGGATTTATTAGTTGGCACATGTCCTAAAGATGGTTTAGCATTTTGCAGATTTTGTCAAACTAACAGACTTGGTAACCTGCAAGAATCTTCTGGTAATTGTATTTTACCCATCTTTTAAGGTTGCCTAAATCTGCCAAGAAAGTGGAACCCCTTTCAAAGAAGACAGCTACAAGAGGGTATGTTTCCTCAAATTTTTATTAGTTGCAGTAATGCTCCCTCTTGGAGCATTCTGATGAGTTCTCACCCATGTACAGCTTCTTTGCCAAGTTTGCTGATTAAAGGTCTTGGTCAAAAACAAGAGCAAATGCTTCAAAAAAGGGAATGTTTGTGGAAGTAAAAGAGAAGGTGTGTAATACTGGTATTTTTGTCCCTAAATCTCTGATGTTTGACTCTACAGACCTCTTAGCAGATACAAACTAGAAACAGAACTGAAGACCAAGAATCAGCTGTTAGAAACAGCCAAACAACAGCTACACTCCAGACTAACAGGAGCACAGGTAAGGAAAGGGGAGAGGGGAAATATTAAATCATTGAGTAATTCTTACATTCTGATCCCTACTGGGTACAATACCCACAGTATTGAAGATGTGGGTGGTTCAGGAATGTATATAGTCTCATTTTAGTAATGAAGAACATTCTAGATTTTGGTCACTGCTGTGCACTAAGTTTGAGGGACAGTGACCTCATTCTCTTCTGATCACTTAATGCAGAGCTCAGTTTCTTCATGCACTACTGTGTCCTATTGTTGCCTAATCTTGTAGTGTCTTTGTATTCTTCTGCAAGTTTTTTCATGTCTGCTCAGCACTGGTGAGGGCAAACCTGGAGTATTGTGTCCAGTTCTGAGCTCCAGGTACAAGAGAAATGTGGACATAGTGGAGAGAGTCCAGCAAAGGGCCAATAAGATGACTAAGGGACTGGAGGAAAGGCTGAGAGAGCTGAGACTGTTCAGTGGATTCTGTTTCAAACAGATTTGACTTCCTTGAATCCAGTTTAGATTCAGAATTAGCACCTCATTATTCACCACCTCTAACCAATCACTCTAGAACACACTTAGCACAATTTCTGTCATGTGCAAGAGGCCCTACTGGTAACCTTCTGTTGTAAAAGTTCACTTTATTTCCTAGATCTCAACCAGTTACTGATCTGTGAGATGATCATTTCTCATATCTCACAGCTTGATTTCTTTAAGAGCCTTTGAGACCTATGAAATGTTCAAAAAGCTCCTGACACCATCAGCTGGATCACCCTAATCCACATGCTTATTGATTCTCTTGGAGAATCTTGCATTCCACTTGTGAGGTTGATCAGCTTATTCGATTGCGTGGCAATATCTGAAATGTGTTGGGAATAATGCTGTGGCTTAAAGGTTCTGAGATGCCCTTTTCTTCCTAATATTTATATGCTCTCCTGTGCATCAAACTCTTGAATTACTTATATATATGAGAGGTAGCACAAGAAAAGATTTGCTAGGATTGCTTAAAAGGAGTTTCTCTCTAGGATCAAATTTTTCTAGTAATTGCTATGACATGTGGATGTGATAAATGTATTAATCCTGTCAAGAAGCAGGAGGAAAGGTCTGCAGCAGACTAGTCTGCTGTGGTGGTAGAGCCAGAACAGTGAGATCTGATTCTTGGTGCTAGTGGACCATTTGTTAAGCCATGAGCATCACACGCAGTGTTGCTGACTAATGAGAACAAAATCTCCTTGGAAACTTGATTCACTCACAACCTGTGTTAATGACAGTGCACTATAAAGGAGTTAAAGGAGGAGAATGAAGGCCTGCTACAAGAAGTTGAGAAGCTCAAGAAATTTCAGGAGACTTGCATGGTGATTTTAGAAAGCAGAAACATTGATCCTGGTAAGTACTATGCACTTCACATACCATTCTGGCACTCGTTCTTCAGAATTCCCTCTTACCTTCCCCCTCATTGTTGTGACTATTTATAAGATATTTGGACTCTGCTTCTGTGCCAAGGACTTACTGCTGTAACTCCAGGAGATCTAACTTCAGAATAAAAGCTGCTTCCTGTAGTAGGCCCTGTCCCGGATAAACTTTGGAAATAATTTAGTCTTCTTGTAGAAATTTACTTTGAAAAGCTGTTAGTTCTTATAAGAGAAGTTAGCAGTATGTTATAGGTTCACTAACGCATCTCATAAATTAGTTACAGGCAGCAACATTTTGGAGGAGGAAGAAAAGACCCAAGAATGCCAGAAACAGACAACGGTAAGAAAATTTTGAAACAGTGATAGGAGTTAAATGGGCTTTGAGAGATCTGTGTGCTACGGCCCTTTTCTACTGATGTGGAATCAGCTGCTGAGACTTGTATCTCTTGGCATTCTGTTAAACTATTTTCCTTTTGGCTCTTCAGCTGTTAACTGAGAAGCTCATAGAAGAATTGAGGCTATTTAATCAAACTGCTGCAAAAGAAAAGGAGGAGCTTCAGGTAAGACTGGGACTTTGTTTCAGACTCAATCAGGTACTGAGCCACCTGAGTGAGATTCTGAAGGTTATTTTGCTTCTCCCGGTGCTGCTCAGTTCTCCGAATGAACTAGACGGTGAAAGTCTGTAGTATCATTCATCTTTTGTCACACGTGCATTGAGGAAACTGTATGTTACTCTCCTTCTAAGTAGAGGGCTTAAAGTTTACGGTGGGGCAATGTTAATTCTCATCATGGCCATTTCAAGTTGAATTGTATATAGCTGAAGGTGAAAGTGATATTGATGACTGACAGCATTCAGGTTAGACTGAATCAGTTCCAAAGATGGATGTCAATGCTGGAATTGGGGTGTGCTCTGCTCAGACCAGCTCCTCTTCAGAAAGACTTTCCAAGCCTGTGTTGCGAGTGGTTGTAAGTACCACTGGCAGGACACTGGTCCATCAGTCTGGCTGTTACACTGGAGTTCAGAAGATATGGTTTAACTTGGAGACCATTGCAGACCAGTGACCTCAGGAGTCTCTCTAGGAACTCAGGAGTTTGCAAACACAAGCAGCTTCAATAATCTTGTCTCTATACTGACCAAACCAGTCATTACATTACAGTTGTACACCTCTTGGTAAGAAACTTAAGAGCTAATCCATGACATTGCTATTATATAAGACTTTAAAGTTTGGTCACACATAAATTGCCATTTTCCTCAAGGAATCAAGGTCAAAGCCATCCCAATCGGGGTAGGCTAATCATAGTCCAGCAGGTAAAAGACCCTGCTGATGAGTTCAGGTGGTCTAGTTGGAGCTCGCTTTAGAACTTGGCTTTGCTATTCGGAACATTGGTGTCAGTAAAATGTCATTTGCCCTGACTTCCCCACAGGCAGCGCTGGCCAAGTGGAAATCAGCCGAAGAAGGGAGGCAGCGGTCACTGGAGAAGCATGCCTCCTTTCGAGCAGAAATCAAGGAGTGCTCAGCAACCCTTGATGACTTGGAGCAGCTCCTGGCTATGTGAGGCATGAGGAAGGACTCTACCGTCTTCTTTTTTTATTGTTATTTTACTGGTTTACTCCTAGCTCTGTGGCCTCTACTTTGCAAACCTAGTTCTTAAGTTTGATGGCCTAAACCGAGGAGCGTGGGGGGTGACTGGGAGCTCCCATTGCCTTGCCCAGGCTCTGTTCCCTCACCCCTCGCTGGTGTGGGCTCCCCGATTTCGGTCTCTCAGCCTGTTGTACCTATTAGTGTGTTCATCCCATTAAAGTACTGGAAGGATGTGAGGCCTCGCAGTCCCTCCGCCCGAGCCGCCATCCTGCCCCCTCCCTCCCTGGGGGGCGGGGCTGCGCCTGCGCGCTGCGGCCAGCCCGGGGTACGGGGAGGGGGGGGGCAGCCATGGCGGCGGCAGTCGGGGCCGTGCTGCGCGGAAGGCGGAGGTGCCAAACGTTGGGACGGCTGCTGCTGCTGCGGCGGGGCTGCGCGGGGCTGGCGGTGGACGATACTGTGAACGGGCTGAGTGAGGAGCAGCGGCAGGTACGGGCCCGCCGGGCTCCCGGGGGCGGCCGCCGCGGCGAGGGTGGGGGAAGGGGGACGGGCGGATGGGGTGTGTCGCGGCTGGCTGGCGGTGATTGGCTGCGGCCCTGGGGAACCAGCCTATCCCTGGGCGCGCAGAGGGGGCGTGGCTCGGCCACGTGGTGGCCGTGCCCGGCGGGAGCCGCCCCGCCCGGGGAGGGACTTTGGCGGGGGGGGGCTGTCCGCTGGTTCCGCGCTGGGACCGCTCGATCGGAAATTCGAGCACCACGGAAACAAATCGCGGGATGCTTTGAGTTGGAGGGAACCTTAAATCCCAACCAGTTACACCCCCTGACCCGGGCAGGGACCCCTTCCCCCAGCCCAGGGTGCTCCCAGCCCCATCCAACCTGGCCTGGAACCCTTCCAGGGAGGGGGCAGCTGCAGCTTCTCTGGGCACCCTGGGCCAGTGCCTCACCGCCCTCACAGAGAAGAATTTCTGCCTTAGATCTCATCTAAATCTGCCCTTTAAACCTGTCACCCCTCGTCCTATCCCCACCCCTGATCCAGAGTCCCTCCCCACCTTTCCTGTCACCTCTTTAAGCCCTGGGAGGCCGCTCGAAGGTCTCCCCGGAGCCTTCTCTTCTCCAGGCTGAACCCCCCTAACTCTCAGCCCAGCCTCCCAGGGGAGCTGCTCCAGCCCCCCGAGCATCTTCATGGCCTCCTCTGGACCCCCTCGAGCTGATCTATGTAAATTGGGTCTTGTCAAATCCTCTCAAAAGTGTTGCAGCTCTGAGTGTTCTCTTACCCAATGTGGGGCCTAAAGCTTTAGGATAATAATTCTTAGCTTTACTGTTTCCTCCCATGTTCTACAGCAGCCTGGCACTAGCCATCAAAGCACTCACTCCCTGCTGCCCCAGGGCACAGAGGGAAAGGTGTTGTCTTCAAAGGTTGGTCCAGACAGGCTCTACCAGTGAAACTCTTAATTGGTGGTTCTCAGGTCTGGGGCTATAGCCTTAATTTCTAGATAATTATGACGGTACAAGCATACAGATACACAAAATAAACTCACTCATTCTCACTTCTTTCTTACAACAGAATTATTCTTTACCAGGTTTGTGTTCAGGGTTCACAGCCCTATCAGCTTAATTTAATGCTTCTTTGTACTTCTACATTTATCATGTGTAAAAGGAAGAAAGTATTCTTGTAGTTCATATCTGTCTGGTGGAAATACGAAAATAGAAATCAATCTTCGGTAATGCTAGTGAAGCTGTGAATTAACAACACTGTTACTTATCAACTGGCTTAGAGTATCAGGGATATCTGTCTGAGTTTGTCCCTCAGTCTCTAATTGATTAAGATTTTTTTTATTATTATTATTATGGTTTTAAGCTTTTTTTCTTTCAAGCTTTATGCTCAAGTTTCATTCTGTCAGCTCTGTAACAATGGAAACACATCTAATGTTTAAAAACTTAAAGAAAAAAATCAACAGGAGGAAACTTGTTTAGTGGTACTGGAATCCAAGCTCTGAGTAGCCATGGAAACTAGCGTATCTTTTTAATTGTGAAGGATTGGCTGCCTTAGTTGTGGCAATGAGAGAAGGGCAGAGAAGCCTGAGCATATTTGGTTTGTTGCTTCTGCCCCTTCTGCAGGTTCTGGTTATAGAGCAGGGGGTTTCAGTGTCTAGGAATAATGCTGGTAAAGAAACAATTTACGGGAATAAGGAACCAAAAGGAAAAATGGGATTATTAAACTCTACCATATCTTTATATTAAAGGTCTTAAATATGTATATTAAAACCACATAAGATATTGTATATATTTTCATAATATGTGTATAGACTTCTGCAAAATACATGTATGTAAGTATTCAGATTTAAAAATTTAGAAAAAGATTTTGAGATTTGCGACATTTGGATCAAGGAGCATAACTGACTTTATTAAATTTTCCCTCTATAGAAAATAGTAGGATAGTTAATGTAGTTCCAGTTTGATACACTAACACATTTTACTTAGTATGCATGCTTATTACATGCATTTGCATATAATTGAATGAAACCGTAAGCAGCTACTGGATGGGGATAATATATCATAAGCTCTGTTTAACAGCTTTCAGAGTTTCCTGACCAAAAGCATCCCCTGAAGCCCTAGTGCAGGCAGTGGTTCAGTAGCGTTCTCTCATGTTGGGGTAAGGTTTTTAAGGTTAAATGATGACAGGAACTTAAGTACATTGGTATCTTCTCTTTAAAGACTAAAGGGCCTTTCCTCTGGTCTTTCAGCCAGGAACCTGGGACATGGATTTCCTTAGTCTTGTGCTTCTGAGTTTGGGATCCTGGAGTTGCCTGGCAGGGGAATGTCAGCAGTATCCTAGAGAAGATGGCAGTATATGGATGAGATGTAATGTGTGTGTTTCTTTTCATCTCTTTTCCCAGCTTAGACAGACCATGACAAAGTTTTGTCAAGAGCATTTGGCTCCGAAGGCCCAGCAGATTGATCAGGAAAATGAATTCAAAGACATGCGGGCAAGTATTTCATGTGTACATTTAAAATAGATGGTAGAGAAAGCCTGTCTGTGCTTTGAGCTGTACATTAATCCAGACAAAGAATCCCACTCCACACTACAGGAACATATGCATTAACTTTTCAAACTTGAAAGCCATCAAGAAAACAATTTTTTGATTTCCCGTTTCATCTGTTATTAACAACTTTCAGCAACCTGAGGCAGAACCCAGCCAGCATGCAATTAAAAAAAGTAATAAAAAAATGGATTGGTAATGGTCTTGTTTGGATTCTCTCTGTTCAGACTCTTTCTCTAATATGTGCTTTGTATTCTCCTAGCTAGGACTCTTCCTTGGACATCTGCATTCCTCTCAAATTTGTTGTGAAAATATTGTGTTCAAATGCTGAAATGTAGAGTTGTTTGACTGTTGAGCTGGAACTTGCCTTCCTAATAAAAACAACGACTTCTGTGCAAGTGGAGGCTTTGATTGATGAAAAGGGGAGATCTAACTATGGGTTTTCATAAGCTCCACAAGACTTAAAAAGCTCAGAACATCTGCTAGGATTTCCCGGAGCTCTGATGTTGACATTTTCAGGGATATATGCGCAGCTTTGAAGTTAAGTATATAAAGTTAGTCTGGCACACCAGATGTCATCCAGAGATTTTGAATAATACTTTTTGAAGTCTCTAGAGACTGTTCACTGATAATTATCTTATCCCTGGACACTGATGCCGTGTCACAAGTGTTCACCTGTGTGTCCATCACGTAGTGGAGGACAGGCTGCAGTCTGAAGGAGTAGCAAAGAGATGGCTGCTCCAGCATGCATATGGCCCTCATTGGTGACATCCTTTGCTACTGCATTATGTCACAGCTTCTCTCCCTCTCTGCAGTGCCCTGGCCCAGACACAGCTGATGTGTTTGCCTCAAGTCAGCTGCCAGTTCTGCCTTGAATGGCATGCCTGTCACCTGAGTGGTGGTGTTGCCAGAGCAGTAAATCTGGGTAATGGGCAGAGGGGGAGTCAGCAGTCAAGGAGGACAGCTTGCCCACTGGCAGGTGAACTTGGTAGCGTATGTGTCCAGCTAAGCAAAACTCAGTAATGTTATCCAGTCCCCAGGTGTGTCTGGTGTCCTGGCAGTCTTGAAAACCTCTGGGTTAGGTACTTGGGTGGCCCCTGTGGATTCAGCTCCTTTAGCTTCGCAAGTCCAAAGTGTTTACAAACTCTATGTTGTGGTCACTGTTTATAACTCTTCTAGTACCACCTGCGAGGTGGGCAGCACCTCTGTCTGCCCCAGCTGTAACATTCCCTTTTTTAAATCTCTTCCCAAGGAGGCCTCCTTGGCTTTACTTATGAGTTTCTGTTTGACTAGAAGAGTTAAGTTCCTGGTTAACAGCAACTCTTCTAAGTATATCCAGGGTTTCAGTGATGGATAACTTATGCTAACTGCTATTTGCAGCAACCACAGGCTGATAGGCCTATACAGTCCTGCTAGAGCACAGTGGCAAGGATGTATGAGGTCAGAGAGAAGCATGAATTTGAGTTATAACATCTTAAATTATCTTTAGCAAGAAATAGTATGTGAAAGGGTAGAATTGCAGTTTAAGTTAATAGGAGGTTTTAATTCATCAGAATTCTTAAACTGGGCAATGAGTTTAAACTCAGGACCTGTCCTTCCAGAATTAAATTTAGGTTGTGAATTTTCACTGAATTCAACAGATTCCTCCCATGCATAGCATAGCTAATGTCCTTAAGCCTGTCTGGCTTCTTGGTCCAAATGATGGAGCTGCTGGTGCAGGAGGAGTAGGTATCGGTGTATTTATCTCTGAGATATCAGAAGAAAAAGGTAAATTGATGTGTCTGTTGAGCTACCTGGGAAAACATCTTATGCTGATGCCCTGACTGTGAGGCTGGACTGATTGCTTGTTCTGTATTTGTAGGAGTTTTGGAAGAAACTCGGGGAACTGGGAGTTCTGGGGATCACAGCTCCTGGTAAGTCTGTTCCCACCTTTTACCTTCTGGTGGGTGATTTTTGAAACAAAAGAGAGGCTACTTAAACTCCCCCTTTCCAGTTCATAACAACCTTGTCTGTGATAAGACATCTGTTTTGGCCAGAATCTCCTATTTTCATGCTTTTTAAAAACTCTCTTTGGCAACTTTTTTATTCTTCACTGGATCAGAATCCTTTTCCCTTGTTGGCCTTCTGGGTGATTACAAAATGCCTTTTACAATTTAAAAGCACTGTTCAGAAATGGTTTCTCCAGGTATATGCAACTCAAACGTGTTTGCGCTTCTCCAATATGAAGTGTTTGCTGCAAGTTTTGAAGAACAAGAGCTACAGATAAAAGTATCCTAGAGCAAACATCCATCTCTAATAGGAGAAGTTAGAGGGTATAAAACAATGCTGTGAAAAGCTGTGATAACTAATGGAGAGCTGACCACATCCAACCAGTCAGAAAAAATCAGGGTAAATCTTATTCAGCCTTGTCCAGGTTAGTTGAAAAGTGTTTTGATTAATGTTATAGATTACTGAGGCTGCTATGGTCATGCTGAATGCACTAACACAGTGTAATGAGGAGAAGCCCTTAGTGGAGAAAAGCAGCCAATGGGGCCTTTATTTCCCCATCGTAAAGTCTGTTTCTAGATGTGCGTGTGCAAAGGCTTCTGCAGAAGCAAGCTGAATAGCAATGCGTTGAAATAATGCCGCTGCATTTCTTTCAGTGGCACTGAGTCTGCTTGAAAGAGTCTGTATTTCTGCTTTCTTTCTCTTTACTCTTCCCAATTTACTGCTGCTCCTGTTTTTTCTCACTCTTACCTTCTTTCTTCTTTGATGTTGTGCCTGAGGCTTACAGCAGTTTCCCACACTATAAATAAGCCATTCCCTCATGAGTCCTGTCCTTTTTGATTTCCTCAAAGATTTGCCTCTAAAACCCTCCTATGCCCAGATTTTTTTGCCTTATTTTTGATTGTATAGTTGTGTGCGCTTTCTTTATTGGCAGTGGTTTTGTTGTAGGAGGTGGAGACTGGGGTTTAGGATGTGAAGATAATGTGAAATCTTACGAGGGCGTATGCTCAATTAAATGGCATGATTGGGCACCAGTGCATCAGGTCTATTAAGGGAGCGTTTTAAACAACAGTGCTTTTTGTTTTCTTCTTAAAACTAAGAAACCTATGTTGGTTTGTAATTTTCCATTTATTTTATAAAGAGCTAAGTTAAGAAATGCAAATATGTAGCTACCATGGAACGATAATACTGGCATGTCATATATAAAGAGTAATTTTGAAAGGGCAGCATCATTCTGAATCACACTATGGTTTGTATTATATGAGAAGTCGTCTGGCAGGATTATTTTCTTGTACCTCTTGCAGTACAAAGCTATCATGGGCTGACAGCATGCAGTTACCTTTCCTTTCTTGAGGCAATAGCTCCAAACCCATCCATTCTCCAGGGACAAATAGAAAACTCTCTTGTTTTGGCATATGAGCAACTGTTAAACCCATCTTTTAGGATACTGATAGTAAACCCTTGTACCCTGATTTGTGGTAGAGATTTCAGAGGGTCAGAAGCCCTGCAGAAGACAGGAGGCAGAATGAGTGACATGGGAGGAATGGCTGCGTATAATGCCAGTGGCTATTGTGTTGGTTTGATGAGGTAGGGACAGTAGCCCTCTTCGAGCCCAGGTTATACACTCTGCTCTTCGGTCACTCTGAGCATACAAACATATTCACTTTTACTGTTGCTGCTGCTTGCTTACAGCACTCATGTTGACGATGTGTAAGCGCTCCCGGATTACCTCCCTGACTACTTCACAGTGATTATGTCCTCCTCGTTTAGTAGTGCTGTCTCTTCAGATTGTACTGTCTCTTAGCAGTACAATCGCTTGCTTCGTGTCTGTAGAACAAAACTTTTACATTGGGATGTGACTGTATTTGTGTGTATATAGATGTGTGTGTAGGTATATATATGTATATATTTATGTAGGCTGTCAGCTGCTCAAGGCCATTATGCATTTCTCAGCCTTCTCTTTTCTCCCTGCCTTCTCTCTTGCCCTGTTCTACTGTGTGCCTTTAATCTTTACCACTGGTTTTAGACTCAGCTCAGTGTGCCAAGCTAGGTTTGCATTTACAATGATCGTGCTGCTCTGTCTCACTACATCCTCTCTTGAAATCCACGTTTTTGCCACTGGTGAATTGCAGCAGTTACATTTGTTGATAATTCTCATACCTAATTAACCACCCATCAAAATGCTGGTCTCCTGCACATTTGTGGGCTTAGAAAAGTCCCTAATGCCCCACTTTTTGAGCAGTTTGAGAATTCCTCACTTGTTTAGGGGTCCTTGTTATGACAAACATGTCTGGACTTTACAAACTTTGCACGTCTTCCTTTGTCCCCTCACCTAATACCGGTTGCCACTTTGTGATTTAATCTTCATGATAATATTAAGGTTGCACTTAAGGATGGTTGACCAGAAGGACTCACTGTGTTGCAAGGGCCAGGAGTATGTTTTAGATGTATTCTTATGCATGTTATATGTATAAAACTATGCTGTACAAGTAAATTACTGGTTGTGCTGAAGAAGTAACATCACTGTGCCTTTAAGATAGAAAATTGACATTCGGAGAGGATGGGGAAAGCCAGAGGTGCCCAGCTCAGGGACAGTGTCAGTCAAAACCAGAAGCTCTCTTGTTAAGTGTCTGGGGTCTCACTCCAGGCTGAACACAACCCTGGGACCTAGTACATGTGTGATATATTCCGTGGTGGTCAATGTGACATCTCTCTTCTCTTTTCAGTGGAATATGGTGGATCTGCTTTGGGGTATCTGGACCACGTGCTGGTGATGGAGGAAATTTCTCGTGCATCAGCAGCTGTTGGGCTTAGTTATGGTGCCCACTCAAACCTTTGTATCAACCAGCTAGTGCGTAACGGCAATGAGGCTCAGAAAAACAAGTATTTGCCCAAGGTATGTGGCTGGAAGAGGGCAGAAACTGGAAAGCTTTTGGATTTTGGCTGTGTGCAAGGATGAGTGTCTTTCACAGTGTGTAGCATTTTAAGCACTAGCTGATTTCAGTCACCCAACATTTCAGAAATATTGTACTTGCCAAATTTGCCCTTCTCTGGCTTCTTAAATTTTATTCTGTTAATCCTTATTGACCTCAGCCTGAGCCAGGGTCCATGTCGTAGGCATCATAGTCCAACCCCCTTGAGGTCTGCTACTAAATGAAGCTTTGAGGTGACACTGGATGATATTCTGCCAACTTCCCAAATTGTTTTGATATTTCTGAATGAAAGTCACTGCTCTCGTATTTTTTGTTCTCCATTTCCCACTGCCCAAATGCTTGGTTTGCCTATGCTAATTAACTACATGTGAAACTACTTCATCATTTGGGGCACTGATGCTTGTGACTCATAGAATCATAGACTGGTTTGGGTTGAAAGGGACCTTAAATCCCACCCAGTGCCACCCCCTGCCCCAGGCAGGGATACCTTCCCCCAGCCCAGGGTGCTCCCAGCCCTGTCCAACCTGGCCTTGAACCCTTCCAGGGAGGGCGCAGCCACAGCTTCTCTGGGCACCCTGGGCCAGCGCCTCACCACCCTCACAGGAAAGTATTTCTGCCTTAGATCTCATCTAAATCTGCCCTTTAAACCTGTCACCCCTCGTCCTATCCCCACCCCTGATCCAGAGTCCTTCCCTACCTTTCCTGTCACCCCTTTAAGCACTGGGAGTCTGCTCGAAGGTCTCCCCGGAGCCTTCTCTTCTCCAGGCTGAACCCCCCCAACTCTCTCAGCCCGGCCTCCCAGGGGAGCTGCTCCAGCCCTCCCAGCATCTCCGTGGCCTCCTCTGGCCCCGCTCGAGCAGCTCCGTGTCCTTCTGCTGTTGGGGGCCCCCGAGCTGGCCCCAGCACTGAAGGGGGGTCTCCCCAAAGCGGAGCAGCGGGGGAGAATCCCCTCCCTGGCCCTGCTGCCCCCCCCTGCTCTGGTTGCAGCCCAGGGCACGGGTGGGTTCTGGGCTGTGGGCACACGGTGCTGGCTCACAGGCAGTTTTCCCCCCACCAGCACCCCCAAGTCCCTCTCCTTGGGGCTGCTCTCCAGCCACTCTTTACTGAGCACAAGTCCAGCGAGATGACATCAGTTGCTCTTCCCTTATTCACCAGCACTGTAACCCCATTGTAGAAGGCCACCAGATTCAGACATGATTTGCCCTTAGTGAAGCCGTGCTGGGTGTTGCCAATCACCTCCCTATTTTCCATGTGTCCCATCAGAGTTTCCAAGAGGATCCGCTCCATGATCTTGCTGGGCACAGAGGTGAGACTGACTGGCCTGTAGTTCCCCAGGTCTTTTTCCCCTTTTTAAAAATGGGGGTTATGTTTCCCCTTTTCTAGTCAACTGGAACTTTGCCGGACTGCCACAGTTTCTCAACTATGATGGATAGTGGCTTAGCCACTTCATCTGCCAGTTCCCTCAGGACCTGTGGATGCATCTTGACAGGTCCCATGGACCTGTGCACCTTCACATTCCTTATATGGTCTCAAACCTGATCTTCTCCTATGGTGGGCAGCTCTTCCTTCTCCCAGTCCCCGCCTTTGCCTTCTACTCCTTGGGTGGTATGGCTGGAGCCCTTGCCAGTGAAGACTCCAGGCTCTGGGCATCTACTGCTGGCACTAGCATCAAGCTGGCAGGAGTGGGATGGACTGAGGTTCCCCTCCCCCAGCAACTTTGGTTTAAAGCCAAAAGCATGTTAAACAGATTTCAGTATTTAAATGCAAGGAAAAACTTGACTAGTACATTGAATCCCAGCTACAGAAATTATCAGCGGAAGAAACTTGATTTAAACCACATGTAAAGTATAGTGTTGATTCCCCAAAACATTGTGCAACCTGCCAATACATAACCCTGAATTGCCTTCATTGCTGCTGAGGTGTGTTTTAATGACCTCATTCACTGCCTTTCAATGAGATGTGACATCACTTTAGTTCTTAATTGTCTTGGTTTGTGGTACTCAACTAGTTTTGAGCAGATCACAGACTTCTGTAGAAATGTACTGGTGGATTAAATTGGTTCAACATGTATCTTAAACATTAAGTCTGCTTTTAAAAAAATAAGAGATCAATAGGGGAAGAAGATGGACAAAAGTACACAGGGGAAAAAAAAAGGCAAGGAGAAAAGGGCAGGAACAGTGAGGAGGAAGCAACAGCTATGCCAGAGCCTGGTATGAGCAGGCACAGAAGGAGGGTGTCCATCTGCTATTGTGGTGCGAGTGTGGGGGACCGGGCTATGAGAACATTGCTAAGAACTTTGCAATCTCTTTCCACCCCCTTCATAGGCCTTTTGTGTTTAACAACTCTTGTTTATGTAGAAGGGCAGTCGTGAAGTGCGGAACAAGGAGCTTGTGAAAGGCATATGGCTGCCTGCATGGTTCTTTTGGCACCTTCCTGGAGATGGTGTTTTATAAGCAGGGCTTTCTTATCTAGCTCAGACATGAGTTGAGTCATCCTTCTCATCCCACTGTGATTTGGTTCTGTGCCCTCCACACAGCAGCACAAGGGAGCTCCCTGCTAGGAGTCTACCAGGAGCAACAGCTCTCATTTGTAGTTCTTGAGTAAAACAGCTATTGTGGAGATTCAGGGCAGGAAAAAAAAAAAAATAAAGGAAGGCAGACCAAAGAGGGAACAGTAACAATGCTACTGTTCTTGCTCCCTTTCTTACATTTGTCTTTTCTTCCAGCTAATCAGTGGGGAGCACATTGGAGCCTTAGCAATGAGCGAACCCAATGCTGGATCTGATGTTGTGTCCATGAAGCTGAAAGCAGATAAGAAAGGTAAAGCCTGTCATGTGCTGCCTGGGTAGACAGCCGGGGTAAATAACATCTCCTGTAAAGTTAGACTAACCTCCTCAACACCAGTGAGATACAGTGCTTAGTCTTGGGTATGCCAGGCCATGTTTGCAGGCTTGTGCTGCCTCCCAGGAGATTCACCATGTGATAAAGCCCGGTAGTGAAGACACGAGGTGGGTGATTGAAGGTCTAAAAGTGGGCTTCAGACTGTGATGGTGGAGGTTGGTGGTATGGTGGAACCAGTGGTAGGTGCCTCTAGAAATTAAGGAACTGAGTTTTCTTGAACTTGGGAAGGATTGTGCATGCTGTATGTGGGGGTCTTAAAGGGCATCCTTGGAAGCCTGTTTTGAAATAAGTGGAGTGAGGTCATAGGTTTTGCTCTGTTGCGAGCTAACAAATTGCAGCTCTTTGCTTCTAGGAGACTACTTTGTTCTGAATGGAAACAAATTTTGGATCACCAATGGGCCAGATGCAGATGTTCTCATCGTTTATGCTAAAACTGATGTTAATGCTGTTCCGGCCTCCCGAGGTATAACTGCCTTCATTGTGGAGAGGGTAGGTTTACTAACTCTCACAAGCTTCTTGTAGTGTGGTTTTTAAAGCTAACACCCTCACCCTAACTGGCTCATTCAGAAGCCAGCTGGTTCTCTTTCTATAACTGTCAGCCCCTTGCTCAAAGGCAAACTACTTTCTGCCTGAATTTTATAAGCCCATGAGGTTAGTCCCCTGCCCCAGTGACATGGCAAGCTGCGCTGTCAGCTGGGTACTCCTGGATTTTGGTATCCAAGCATGTAATCCGCTTTTAGCTATGTCCTACTATGCCATTGTCTAACTTTGTGTGTTTGTTTGTTTGTTTTTTTTTTTTTTTTTTTTTTAAGTGAAGACACTAAAATAGCTCTATTCATTCCTCTCCCGCCCCCCCCATTTTCTTGTACTGCCCCTTTGGAGTCCTGAAAAAACCCAAACATGCATGCAAAGCAGAACAGGCCAAAAGGAGCAGAAATGGGCTGTTCAACGGGGAGCCCTTGGAGAACAGGAAACTATTGGGTTTTTTCTTCCTTTTTAGTTATTTGAGGCTATGATGTACACATCTCTGTCACCACAAGGAAGGCAGGAAACTGTAATAAAATAAATGGCACTGGAAACGTAAAATCTCAGAAATCAGTAAACCTTTTGATGGACTTAACCTGACTTAGTGGTTAGAATAGTTCAGTTACTGGCAAAGCTTGCAACCATTACTCTAGGAGAGTCAGTGTTGTCAGCTGTCCAAATAAATATTTATTTAATATTTACGTGCATTAGAAAATGGATGCACTCTGTTCACATGTGCCCCCCAGGTGTGCATGTTTCTCTGCTCGTTTGCTTCCTCTGCACTTGCACTTAGGCCTGTTCTTGTTCTCAGAGTGGGCAGTTCCCTTTGATTCCCTTCTGGTACCCTACGCCTGTTCGCGTGGTCAGGGAAATTTAGCAGAGCAGTAGTGATTTTAGTTAGTCTGTCAGAATTGAGATTTGGAATGTATTTTTACTGTCTTGACCTCGCAGGGAATGCCAGGTTTCAGCACAGCCCAGAAGCTCGATAAGCTGGGAATGAGAGGGTCTAATACCTGTGAATTGATCTTTGAAGACTGTAAGATCCCAGGTGAGTTGGGTTCAAATCATGGCAGTATGCATGTGGTGGTTTCCTGTCTTCTTGATCAGATAAATTGGATCGCTAATTACATGTGTGTTCAGACTGTGACCTAGAGGGCTTTGCAGATGGCTATCTGCTCTTTGGAAACCACACAACAGAGCTGGTGAAACTGGAAAAGTTCAATCTGCTGGATTCCAGTGAACGAGCACATCCCTTGTGAGGTCACTCCCATTTCGCCCTCATGGACCTAACTCTTTCCCACTGCTTCTGCAGAGCCCAGGTGAGGCTCCCAAAGAAACTTGTTTGTTTCCATCAGAGCTCCCCAACTTGTATATAGGAGAACTTACTTGCCTTGAAGTTTGTTTTTTTTCTTCAAAATCACTGGAGACTGGCCAGCAGCGTTTTGGTTTGCCTGTAACATTCCTGAGTTCTTTTAGGGTCAGGGCCTGAAAATGGGCATCCTTTCCCCAGCTAGTTAGTAGAGCAGAGGCCACTGTAATGGCCATTGTTGTTACTCCAGTGGCTATTTTTGCTGATAGAAAAACTACAGCCTCTGTATAGCAAGTGGAGGAGATGCCTTAACTCAGCTCATGAAAATCCTAATTGCATATTTGAAGAGCAAGTAACTCTCCTGCTCCCCATACACCGCCAAAAGCTGCTCTGCAGTAAGTGGAAGAGTTTCAGCTGAAATCTGACATTTCTAACTTTATTGGATCCCTCTGCTCTGAAATCAGAAAGGCCAGTGCCCCAGTCTTCAGATCATCTCCTGGGTAATCATCCATACAGAACAGCATGTTCTCATGGTAACGGGATTTCCATTTTCGAATAACTCAGAGAAGAACATCGCTGCAGTGTTGAAAGTTAATACACGTTGCACTCTGTCCATTAATGCCACTTCTGATCTTCTGCCTTGGAAGCTGAACCAGTTTGATGCTGTTTTATACGTCTGCGGGATCTTTCTCTCAGATCAAGGTGTCCTCTAGCTCTGCAATTCCATCCACTTTAAAATACATGGGTTTCACTGCCAGCCATGCTCCACTGAGTGGCTGGTGTTTTTCTCACAGTAAGTGTTGTCCATGGATTCATTTGGTCGTGTTGCATTGGTAAAAGTTGGTTCAGAGCCCCAGCATTTTCTTTTTTTTCTGCTGTAACACACAGTCAGCAGGTCTGTCCACCCTGTGCAGCCAGCACACATCCTTCAGCTCACCACATACATATCCATCCCTTTTCCCTGGACGTACAGGAAAGTGTTCAGGCTCTTCATTCCTTTTCTCACTGTGAGAAATCATTACTCATGAACAGTTTTGTCACTTTATTATTACTGATGCTGGTGTTTGTGTTCTGTTCTTCAAAGTAATGTTTGCTATTAGCAATTCTCTTTCTTGTTTGTGGGGTTTCTGAGCTTTTTCTCTGAAAGCCAAGCTTCATTCTTCTTCCTCTTTCTAGCTCCAATATCATGATGGTGGCCCTGCAGAGACTGCACTTCTTCATATGGTACAACAACATAGTCATAGACTGGTTTGGGTTGGAGAGGACCTTAAAGCCCACCCAGTCCCACCCCCTGCCCCGGGCAGGGCCCCCTTCCCCCAGCCCAGGGTGCTCCCAGCCCCGTCCAACCTGGCCTTGAACCCTTCCAGGGAGGGGGCAGCCACAGCTTCTCTGGGCACCCTGGGCCACCACCTCACCGGGAACAATTTCTTCCTTATCTAATCTAAATCTACCCTCTTTCAATTTAAAGCCAATACCCCTTGTCCTAACATGCTTTTCAATAAGCAAGAGACAATACAGTCCATGAGCTTCTGCCACTGAAAAACTGATTATTTATTTCAGGAGACTATCTGCGTATGTCCAAGTCCTGTCTCATTTTTCACTTTGCATGTCACACCTCTCAGGTCTCTAGTGATCAAAGTCTGAAGTACATGTCAGTTCTCCTGTATGGTGTGATCAGTGGATAATCTCTGTCCATCTACAAAGCACAGTTGTTAGGCTTTAAGTTCTTTCCTGATTGTAAGAGTACAGCCTTGCTGAGATGAGCCTTTTGTTCCTGCTTCTCTTTTTATACTTGTTAACATCAGCATATGCTTCAGATTGTCCCACAGTGAAATGGTTTCTTGTGTTTTTTTTTTCTCAGGCCATTATCTCACATGGCTATTTTCCTGTTCCATTTTCACAGAACTAATACTTGCCTTTTATAACAGCTGCAATGTTCTGTTCAGCCTCCCTCACGGAAGGGGAGATAATGACTGTTTGTATTCTCTAATTTCAGAAGACTAATATATAATACTCTGAGGTGTGATAAGTGGTGAGCTTTGACTGCTTGCCTGTGTAAGCTTTGGTTCCTGTATTGGGAATGCTCAGAGAGGTGACCCAAGCGTATCAGACCCGGATTTGCATTCATTTCAAATCCACACTCAGTAGACGTCAGGTGGTAATGCTGTCCATTTGGGCTAAACACAAACTGGTGGCATGGTGAAGGGGGCTCCCCATTTGTTCTCACAGGCTATTAAGTCTCCTATTCTTGTTGCTACAAATTCTGAGCTGGAAGATCTCTGGGCAGCACTTACTTTTTAGCAAATAGGCAAGAGAATAGCAGCAGTGGTAGGTGCTCTTTATAACCCTTTACTGCCTTTCCGTTTTTGACTTTGGTTGGATTGAAAAGACATTTCTGTGGTAGGAACTATGTGTATCTAAACTCAGCTCCTGCCTAGCTCATCCTGAGTGTGTCTTGAGCCAAAAAGAAAGGTTGTATGGGACTGAAGACTTGAATCCTCTCCCCAGTGAACCGAGGCACTCAGACAACAGCTTATCTTAGTTTTGCACATAAGTAAATCCCTTTCCTTTGCCGATTGCAGCTGAAAATATCTTGGGGACGCTGAGCAAAGGAGTCTATGTTCTGATGAGTGGATTGGATCTGGAGAGACTGGTCCTGTCTGGTGGACCACTGGGGTAAGGATTTATCATCTTCTATAGACTGTAAGACCAGAAGGCTCCTTCCTGATCACCTAACCCAGCAGGTCTCCAAGTGGGGTTGCAGCTCTCGGTAGGATGTACCTTGGATGGAGAACTGAGGTACTGGGGCAGCTTCTGAGAGAAGAGGGAAGGCTGGGTCGGGGTTGGAGAAGGGAGCAGGCTGCAGAGGAGGCAGGAGCAGGGAGGTCCTGGGTGCTCTTTAGCTTTGTTGTAGGGGCTCTGATGGGCTCCTGCTCGAGGGGACTCAGCTCAGCACTCCCAGGCAACCACAGCTCGCTCTGCCTGTGCTCCCCCTTTCCCTCTAGCTCTCCTCACCTCTCTGTTCCTCATGCAAGTTTTTTTTCAGTTTGAAAGAATCTATGTGGAACACTCTCTGAGGGGCAAGGGGTAGAAGAAGCAATGCCAGAAAGAAAGCTTGCAAATCTCTGCCTTCCAGTGTAGCACAATCCACAGACCCTCCAGAGCATGCTTTTGAAAATACTAGTTTTGATGTAAACTTTTCCAGAGATGATAAATCTGCCTTGGTCCCCAATTGCTGTTTGCGTATCCCTACGGTGTCTGTTATTCTGGGAATAACTAGTTTGTGTTACTGATTCCTTAAAATCTAAAACAGTATCCAGATTATTACAAAGAAGGAGCACTGGACTGGGTAAAGGGTTTGTTCATTCAGTCAGTCCTTAAGCTCCCCAGTAATTTCTTTTACCCTACAGTCCTTTTGTTCTCCCACTTGGTCTATCTGTACTAATCCTCATGTGGAAAGACCATCTTCCACAAAGCAGAAGGAGGATTTTTCACCCTTCTTGTTCTTGACTACACTTTTTTTATGGTATTGGCTGGTATTTCTTGAGTTGGTGGTCTCCGGAGATGCAAGGCAGCACAAACTGTCCTGTCTACAGTTGTAAAAAACCTCTTCAACAATTTATCTCAGTCCCCTGAATTAAGAAGGTAAGAGCTTACCACAAGATGTCCCAAATGAGCAATGTGTAGAGCACTAGGGGGAAAAATGGGGCCTTTGGATTTTATTCTTAACATTGTTTGAGTGGAGCTATAGGAAGACAGCAGCATATCATTTTGGGTATGAGAACCTTTTTGCCTTAGATTGTCCTTCCAAGAGTTAATTTGTATTGATTAATAGTTCTTTTGTTTTCCTGCATATTTGTGCTTCTATTAGGCTCATGCAAGCTGTTCTTGACCATGCAATTCCATACCTACATGTAAGAGAAGCATTTGGACAGAAAATTGGCCACTTCCAGGTGAGACAGAAAAGGAATTAGAAATTTTTACCGTCTTGCTTTTCTCCTCAAAAATGAGAAGACAAAGAGCTCTGTCATGGGAGGGCTTTGCATGGAGAAGGTTGCCTGGAGTTTGTGCTGGGGCTGTGTGATGTAATGATGTGGTGAGGAGGTGTTAAAGGATCTCTGAGCCTGTTTGCCTGAGGCCACTGTTGCTGGGTGAGGGACTTCGGCTGACAACAGGGAGGTGGTGAATTGACAGGACCTCCAGCTCCCTCGTTTATGTCTGCTGAACCCATGTCCTCTCATTTTGTCTAGTTTCTCTGAGACAGTTTGGGGAATGGGTGATCCCCAGAGCTCGCGCAGAAAATAATCTTCCCCCCACTCACATTAGTGTCTCTCTTGTCTCCTGCGACGCGCAGCTCATGCAGGGCAAAATGGCTGACATGTACACGCGGCTGATGGCGTGTCGGCAGTACGTCTACAACGTGGCGAAGGCCTGTGACCAGGGCCACTTCAATGCAAAGGTGAGCTCGCTTCCACCAGGGCTGTGTCTGCAGCGAGAACTCCCTTCCCTTTTTCCCACATCGTGAGCAGGGTGGAGGTTCTGTACTGGGGGTTAAAATGACTCACTCGCAGCCCTAAGTGCATTTTTTTTTGCCCCAAATGAAAAAAAAAAAAAAAAAAAAAAAAAGCCTTGTTCTACAAGCTAACAGATTTAGCAGCATCAGTAGGTGTTCATTGGAAGCCCAAATACAACATCCTGGCTATTGGAGGGGGCTTGTAGCAGTCATTCCGAGGTGGTGTTGTCTCCACAACCAGCACTGTTACCACCACTATTGAGGAGGACACTGAGTGTTTAACAGTTGGAGCACAGAGCCCTGCATCCCGAATCAAACCACCTTAGTCTCCTGTGGGTATGATGTGCATTTGTGAGAGGCCAGCTCCCCTGCTGCACACGTTTTGTCTTTTTTTTTTTTTTTTTTTTCTTTTCTGTCTTCACACGGCGTTTACAGACCTGACACAGTGTTTTGTAGTGTCGGAAAGACTGCAGCAGCTTCTTGCTCGCTGGGGAATGAATCCTGTGCCTTTGTGATCAAGTAGTTCAGGCTTGTCAGCAGCTGTCTGCAGAGTAACGGAAAGGTCAGGGCAGCACAGAGCTTGGAGAAGGGCAGGTGACACCTTTCCTGACTGTCATCACTGTGACTCTCCTTTAGGACTGTGCTGGAGTGATCCTGTATTCGGCAGAGTGTGCTACCCAGGTGGCTCTGGATGGCATCCAGTGTCTGGGTAGGTCACTGCCAGGGTTTGTTTCTGTGAGCGGTGGCTGGAGAGAGCCAAGCGCAGCGCAAGAGCAGTGCTCTCTCCCACCCCACCCTCAGCCCCTGAAATCAGAGAGAAGAAATGACTTTTGACTTCTTGATTGCAGGTGGGAATGGTTACATCAATGACTATCCCATGGGACGTTTCCTGCGTGATGCCAAGCTCTACGAGATAGGGGCAGGCACCAGTGAAGTGCGCAGACTTATCATTGGCAGGGCATTTAATGCCACTTTTAAGTAATGTCCACCAGTGGAGAGGCAGCACCTTGCCACCACGAGGCCTTTGAACAGAGAGGCTGAAGCGCACAGCTCTTTTCTTCCTGCTTGTCGTTCTGGAATTGTCACTTGTGGACTCTCTTCTGCCTGCTCTGTGAACAGATGCTGCTCGACTGCACTTTTACAAAATGAATCAGATGGTAGCATGGAAGGAAGAGTGGTTTTCTTCTCTTCTCGTGATCATCCTGATTCATTCTGTTCATAAGCCATCCCGATTGTCAGCGTTACAGGGCTGAGGTTCATCCAGAGGACATATCACCATCGAATCAGGCTGGTGAGCAGCATGCCTGAAACAAGAGGCAGCCGTTGCTGAGCACAGAAAGTCAAAACACCACACCCACCCCACCCCAAAAAAAGAACACTGAGGGAACAATTTTGTTCTTTTTAAAAAAAAAAAACAAACAAACCTGAGTGCCATTAAATAGCTAGCATTTAGCATATTACCACTGGCAGGTGAAATTTCCCATTGTGACCTTCTGATGGGATTAATAACTTTCATTTTGGGAACACAACATCAACCACTCCATGGGCATGGCTGTCACAGACGCTCAGGCATCGTCAACGCACAAGCAGTGTTTTAGGTGATGATTCCTAAAACCTCATTAAAATACCACATCTGTTTCTTTGCATGCTTCCTTTCCTATTCCTGCTGCTTCTCAAGATATTTCAGCGCAGCCCCAAGTCTTTGCTGCTGTGATTGACTGCCTCCCGCTGGGTTATTCATCCAGAGGTGTCACCATCCATCATTCTGGGAACAGTTAAAACATCAGACCTGTATTGTGACATCCATGAATGAAGCAGGCAGGCAGGAGGAGGTTGACTTTTTTGGGCTGGGGTTATTTGTTTTTTTTTTTCTGAAGGTTGTTCTTTTGACAAAAGCGTGTACTCGCACTATACCTTGGGTTGGCTAGAGAAGTCAGAGTGATCACAGCGGTATTTGTGGGTGTTTTCAGTGCATATTATATACAGCAAATTGAAGTTTACCTAGCCTTATTAAAGAAAATGGCACAGTATACTGCCAGCCTTAAAGAGTGAGTCACAAAAAAAAATTGGGTGTTGTAAATATGACAGAACAATTAATTAAACAGTTGCCAAGTAGGCAGCCTCCCAGTAGTTTTAGTTTTTTTTTTTTTAAAAAAAAGAGCTTAAAGCTTTGTGTATTTTTTTTTTGTTTCTAATTGACCTCCATCTATACTAGGTGACAGTAGACTAATATATAACTTTAAAATACCATAAATTCAAGAAAAATTCATCTTCCTGAATTGCCATGTAGGTCACCAAGTGTGCATAAACGTTATAAAACTTCACTTTATCCAAAGATAGAAACACCTTCTGAAGTCATAGTGTCAGTGCCTTCTTCCTAAACTTCATGTTTATTTAGCTGTGGTGGATGGCTGTCACTCTGGAAGTGTCCCAGGGTTTAATTTTCAACCTTCATCTCTGGATGGAGGTCGCAGAGTGGACAGAGGTGGCCTGTCGAGAGCGTCTGGTTGAGCTGCACCTGAAAATGCTTTGGAAATGGGACTTGAAGCACGAGTGAAGTGTGTGTCATGTGAAACACTAAGTGCATTACTGTACATTAATGTTGGAATTTGTTTATGTGACCAGACGCTTATGTTTTATCACAGAATGATTACAGTTGTCATCTTCTTGTACATGCAAGTCGCAAAACCGCTGCAGCTGCTACACCCCAATCTAGTGTCTGGTGAAAGCCCAAGGGCGGGAGTTTTCCTCTTTGCCCCGGTGCTGTGGGTAGCAGATTCCTGCTGAGCAAGAGCTGCCCCAAACCCCACAGCCCTCGTCCCTTCCAGCACTGCCCTGCTGCAGCCGGGGCTGGGACAGCTACAGAGCCGCCGGTGCTGCAGAGCTCCTCTGCTTTCCGCAGGAGCTGCAGTTTCTGTGTCCCAGTAAAAACAGCAAATCTAACTGGAGAGGTGGTGGGAACACTTGCAGGGGCGGCGAGGAGCACAGGCACGGTGTCTCCAACGCGGATCGGAAACTCGTATTTTACCAGTGTGTTTTTCAGCTCTTTAATACCGGAATGAATCACTGCAATTTTCCTTGAAGACTCTCCAAAGAATGTAGGAACTGAATCATTGTTATGTTCTAGCTCTGGCCAGAGGAGCTTCTCTAACGAGTGTTAGAGCCACGTCAGGATTGTTAAAAATAGGTTTTCTAAGACAGAAACAACCTGCAGATTTTTAAACCTGTCCTCTTAACATTGGAGAGGTTTAATTTTTAATACAAGTAATAAATAATGCCTTCACTTTCTAGGCTGATCAGCATCTTGGAGTTAAAGGTGAAATGAATCAATGTCTAACGCATCACAGGACGGGGTGGAGGGAGAGGCTCATAAATCTTAAGTGGGGCTATGTTAATCAAATCTCCCTTCACAGCAGCCCTGCCCGGACTGCCTTGGGAAGGGGCTGGCTTTCCTTGGGCTGAGCAGGTTTCACTTTGGTATGAAAAGAAGGGCTGGGGAGGGATCTTCAGGGGACAAGGGTTTTAACCTTTATTGAATACTAATAAAATAAGCATTTGCTGGGTGGCCTGTGTTCCTGGAGGTGTTTCCTAGCAGAGGTGGGGTGCAGACCTTGCCTGGTACCCACCGCAGCGCATGCAGGCTGGCAGCAGCAATGGGTACAGCATTGCTTTCCCCCTTCCTTACCAACCATAGCTTTTTCCCCTAACTCTCATTTGAAAAAAAAAAAAAAACACACCAAAAAAACATTCACAGTGATAGATCTGGGCTGTGCCTCGGGTCTCCTCTGGAGAGCAGCAGAGCTAATAGAGAAAACATGCAAGGGCGCTGTGCCTCTGGACTTGATCTTAGCAGTGTCTGCTCCGAATTTGTGATGGAAATTATCCTGGCCTGATGAGCCTTTGGCTGGTGGCAGGGCAGGGTTAGATGTGCTGCACCTTTTCTGGTTTTCAAGCTACTTGCCCTGTTTGCACGCAGCTGGCGACTAAGCAGAGAAAGCATGGAGAGCAGAGGGAATTAGTCATGGAGGTAAACAGAGTTTATTTTAGCAGTGTGTGGAAAACATGGGGCTTTTGAGGGCGGCGGGTTCATAAGGAAGTGTCTCCCAGCCTGTTGGGAATCCAGAAATGCTGCCTGTCCGGGGAAGGGCAGGGCTGAGAACCTGCACCCTGCAGTCCCCGCCAGCAGCGTGAGTTTTGAGGTACTCCCACAGTTGTTTGTATGTGTAAAGCAGCCGTCCTGTAGCAGCTGGGTAGGTTTCACAGGTTAGCAGTTTACTGATTACTTGAAAGAAGGAAAACCACACTGGGTTCCCGTGCTGAAGCTGCTGGCTCCTGGAGCATCCAGCTCAGGTGATTTATTTCTCACTGTGTGTGATCAGAGCTGCTCTGCAGCTTGTTCCCTGTGGTTGAACACCTGATGGAAGAACAGTCTGTGCACAAGGTCCTGAAGGCAGCAAAGCTCTGCCTTGGTTTGATCTCTTACAGGTGAATTTGCAGCTGAAGACATTCTGCTGAGAAACAGCGACACTTGGACCTGAGGATGTGCTAATCCCCAGATCTCAGACGGCTGCTGCAGCGGGGTAGGCGTGCGAGGCCGAGGCTTTCACAACAGAGATCAGGTTCTTGCCCTGTTTTGAGCCCTGGAAGGTCCAGAAGGTCTGGGCTGCACCCTCCGGCCCAGTGTGCCTGCCACGGGTGCTGCAGCTCTGCTCTCTTCTAGCTCCTCAGCCGTACACCAAGCTGTGATAAACGCTGACAGCATTTGCAGGAGAAAACTTGTTCTGTGTCCTTCAGTGATGCCCCTTTGCTCTGCAAGTCCTCTCTGGAGCTGCTTGTCCTGCAAAAGCTGGGCTTGTGATGAGCTACAACACTGCCAGAAGAGGTACTGAAACGTATTTGATGCAGAAACTCGTGTCAAAAGGGAGGTGGGAGATGTAGTGGAGAAGACGGGCTGTAACATCTCCGGTGTCCTGCCTCATGCTTCTCAGGGCAGGTGGGACCATGGCTTCCCCAAGCCATGTCCAAAACAGGAGTTTAAACAGAGGCCCATGTTTGCAGGGATGCCCACAGCAGCAGGGTGATGTTTGTTTTCTAAACAAGCCGAGGACGTTTGTTTTAAAATACGTCTGCAATGTACAAACTGCTGCAGAGGGGTTTGGCTGCAGTGAGACCAGCTGTGCGTTATATCGAAGACTTTGTAAAGGGAGCTACGGCGCGGGGCTGCACGGGGGGTAAAGCAAATCCCCCCTAGTCTGGGGAGGTGGAACCACGCCGAGCTGCTCAGGGTGCAGGAGAGGGACACGTGTTCAAGCAGCATCCCGAGCAGGGCAGTGGTTGTCCTCACTTCTCCGCAGGGACCTGTGAGGGTTGGTTTCCCCCCAAAAAAACACCTCCCAAGTCCCGTAGGCACCTGCTGGGGCTGCCAGGTGGGATTTCCAGTCTGCTGGAGGTCCTGCTTTCTCTCAAGAGCTCCCCAGTGAGCCCCTGTGCCCCCCACTCCATCCCCACCGCCTGCCTGGGGACGGCAGGAACCGGCACCCGCTTCGGTGGCAGCGGGGAGTGTGTGTGCTCGTGCCGGTGCACGTGTGCGGCAGAGGATGCGGTTTCTTGCCTGTGGGGCTGGTCCACGAGGGGAAAGGAGGCTTTGGTAACCTGTGGGGAGGATGATGTTTTCCTCCTGCCCGGGGCTTTGCTGCGCAATTTCAGTACAGGCTGACACATAATGAAAGTGTCATCAAGTCTTGTTTTCACTGTACGGAGGAGATGTGCTGGGGCCGAGCCCTGTGATGATGCCTGGGGGTCGTGCAGCGCGTCGCTCGCCAGCATCCCCCCTGCTCCCACCTCCCTCCCGCAGCGACCCCGTCTTCCAAAGCTCCGCATCCCTGGGCCCCCCCTCGCCTCGGGGCCTCCCCCACGGCTCCCTGGGAGCAGAGACCTGCAGCCACGTCACCTCCCCTCTCCCCCCACGGGGCTGAGCTGGTTTCTTTGCCAGGGCCGGGGTGAGAGCCCGATCCCTGTCCTGCCTGTGCTGGCCGGGGGCTGCTGCAGCCCAGGGGGGGAGCAGATCCTCCTACCCAGCTGTGCTGGGCCACGCTCCCCCTCGCAGCTCTTCCCGAGCTGTGGCCGGGCTGGAAGATTAGAAAGAGATTTCTTTTCAATATATAAAAGAATTCACAACTGCGAAGAGAGGACAAAAACATTCTTGAGCCGAGGGGACAATATTGTGCGAGGGGGGCCCGGGGGGGGCGGGGAGTGGGAGCGGGGATTACTGCAGCGGAGCCCGGGGTCGCACCGCTTGCACCTGCTGTTTGCTGAAAGGCTGATGCTGAGCAACCAGCAGCTGATGCTGAGGCCCGGTTGTCAGCCTGAATGGGGGGGAAAAAAAGCCTCCGCTCGGCGCGCTCGCCAAAGGAAATGGCTGGCAGCCCATCGGCCAGGCGGGAGGAGGGAGCACGGGCGGCAGGGACCGAGGAGCAGCAGCCCCCGAGGTGCAGGTCAGGCTGCGGGTTCATTGTTTCAAAGGGATCCAGGAAAAACAGGGTGACCCTGAACCCCTGAAGAGCAGGAGCTCTCCCCAAACTACCCTGCTCGCTCCAGCCCAGAGCTGCCACAGTGAGCAGGGAGGGTGCAAGCTGTAGCCCCCAACCCCCCCCCAAAACCAAGCCCCTGAGGCTGCTGCTGCAGGACACCCTGCCCTTCGCCACCGCTGTCTCCTGGGCAGGAGGATCAGGAGGATCCTGCTGTTCCCAGTCACACACAGCGTGTCAGCGTCTCTGGTGGGGACGGTGGCAGTTGCACAGATGGGCCCTGGAGCGTGGGGACCAGAGAGTGGCACTCACATCGCTCAGCGTTGTCACCCGGAGGTGCTGATCTGCCTTGGTGCCAGCCCGGATCTCTCTGGGCTGTAGGACGAGCACCGAGACACCCTGCTCAGCACGCACCCCCTCGGAGCATCGCCTTTCCGCAGCGAATCTCATCCGGAGCAGACAGAGAGGGAAGAGAGAGGTTCTGGAGGGTGTTTCAGTGGACTGATGGGCTCTGCACCAGCACAGCCCCCTCCTGCGCGGGGACATCTGGTGTCAGAGCTGGGACAGCCCGGCCGGGAGCTTTTCCAGCCCTCCGCAGAGCTGGCTGCAGCTGCCTCCCTTAACAGAGGCGGGAGCGAGGGTGTCTTCCTGCAGCTGCTGAAGGGATGAAAATAGCTCGCGTGCCCCGGGTGTCTGCAGGGTGAAGGGGATTGTACCAGCTCGACGCTCTCCCTGTGAGCCAACCATCCCCTGCAGCAGCTGTGCCAGGGCACGAGGAAACGCAGAGCCCGTGTCCCCTCCCTGACTTGCTGCAGAGCACAGAGCTTCTCCGGAGCAAGAACAAGCCCCTCATTGGGCTGAAGAAGCTTGAGACCCCCAGGAAAGGAAAAAGCAGCAGCTGGCTGGTGAGTCCAACCTAGAGAAGAAAAGCAAATGGTTATTTTTTTCAGCCCAGTTGGGTCCCTAGTGTGATTTAGCACCCCGGGTGCTCACGCTGGCAGGAGGAGAGGTGGCTGTGCCAAGAGACTGGCCTGTCCCTGCTGATGGGACCCGCTCGGGGAAACCCGCAGGGATGATTTATTTTGCTGCATTCCTTCCTTGGGCACAGCCAAAGCTTGCGGCATTGGTCAGAGAGGTTTAAAACCAAAAACTCACCTGGGGCAGACCTAACTGGGCAGTTGCTCCCCTCTAGACTGTGCAGGTCTCTGGGCTAAGGCTGCTGAGCCTCGGGAGGCTGTTTTTCACATGGACTGTCTGTCTGGCCGACCCGGTGATATTTCTGTCCTTAAGGGCTGCATGGGTGATGAGGCAGCTCTGGCCAGTGCCGCAGGAACAGCCTTCGTGCAGCTCCCCTGGGCCCCGCTTCACCAAGGTGTTGGCATCACACTGCCGGCTGAACACGGGGCTGGTTTTCCGGAGCGCCGACGTTTCCAACGCGGCTGCACTGAGAGCTGCCCGGTGGGACCAGCAAGGGCATGTGAGACTGCAGCTGAGCTCACAAACTTGCAAGAAACACGGCCCGTGGGGTCGGATCCTGCCCCGCTGCCTCCGTGCAGCTGGGGCACAGGGCAGCTTGCCGGGCTCCAGTAAACCCTGGCTTGCAGAAAAGCTTTGGGGTGGCTGTTTGCCACAGGAGGAAAGTAGAGCAGCCCTGAGGCCACTCTGCTTGTGCAACTGCCTGCAGCAGCCACCGTCCGCCTGCGCAGGGCTTGGGGATGGGCAGAGGCTGCCCCGTCGGCTTTGGACGGTCCTGACTGGTTCCAGGGAGGTCTGTCGGGATGGGGAGGTGACAGTAGATACGTGCAGAGGGGGATGGTGGGGTTCTGCAGCTTTGCAAAGGTGGGAGGTGTCAAATCCAAACCCCACGTGCCCCCCAACCAGTCACCAACCTGTCAAACAGCCCCCAAGAGCCTCGGAGAGGGGGACGCCAGCGGCACCTGTCAGGAGAGGGGAAAACAGGAGCTCACTCCAGGCAGCCATCCCCGTGCAACGCTGCCTCGCTGGAGAAGAGAGAAATGGCCTTTTGCTTCATCAAACAGCCCTGACTCTTGCAAGGATAGCTTGCTAAAACACCTGGGGCTGGCTCTGAGAGCGGGGTTGAGGAGGGGGCACAGCCCCACGGCCGTGGTTATCAACCCCCAGCGCTCTGGGCAGAGCTGAAATCCCCCAGGCCTCACAGAGGAGCCGAAAGCACGATTAATGAGTAAGCACAGCAGCGGTGCTTTTCCTGTCTGATTTGGCAGGTCCTGCCCCTCTTGCTGCGGTTCCTTTCCAGACCCATGAGATAAGAGAGAAAAAAAACAGCTTACGAAGCAGCGAGGTGGTGAGCTGGGCCCAGCTGCCGGGGATCCAGCCCGTCCAGGGACCGTCACCAGCATCACCCCGCTCTGTTTGCCTGAAGAGGTGGGTCAGGCTTGGGCTGCCTCTGCCCTCAGCCCCGTTTTGGTCTCCCTGGCATCTGTGTAACATCGAGGCAATCGGGGCAATATTCCCACGGGTGGAATTTGGACCGAGCCCCCACATCCAAGCCAAGCTGCTCGCAGAGTGAGGTTGAGCTCAGCCCCTGAGCCAACAGCACTGCAGCTCTGCACATGTAAAACAGAAACGAGTGCAGCCACTTATTTATGTTATTTATTAACGCTGAGAAGAGTCAGGTCTCATCCAGATGCTTTCCAAGCCTGTGCATAGGGAAATCCCTCTGCAAGAGCACTGAGCTATCACCTGTGTTTCAGGGAGTCCCGGAGCTCGTTAACAGCAGGATTTTGCAAAGCATCGCCCTGGGAAGTGTCCCTAATCCCTGTCCTCACACACACCCACTGCTGGGAACTGGGCGCTGGGACAGACAGACCTTTATCCTGGCCCTGTGCAGCCCCTCTCCGACTCCCTCAGCCTCCCCCACATCAGGACGTTTCGGGTCTGTCTTTAAACTTTTACAGGGGGAGAGGTTTGAGGCGCAAACCCTGACCTGAATGCGAATCTGGAGCCTTTTTCTAGAGATAAAAAAGGGCGTGAAGGGCACTTCCTTTCCCGGATCTCCACAGGGACCGTCTCCTGCTCCCCACGCTGGCGCGGTCACGGCTTGCTGGCTCTCAGGGCAGCCCCCGGCTCGTGTGTCCCCCCCCAGGATGCAGTGCCAGCCCCTCCGCAGGGATGGACGTGCCTTGGGGAGCAGTCACAGGCCGCCTGGGACTCAGCACCATTTTCTCCCCCGAGGAGGTGGCCGCCCTCCCTTACACTGACTCAGCACAATTTGGAAAACCAGTTATCGCCAACAGCAGAGAATCTCCCTGCAGCTTCCCACCCAACTGCTTTTGTTACTAGAAGCCCCCTTTCATTTCCATATGTCTATTTCCTCCGTTGCAGCATCTCTCGGGAGCTGTAGACTGGATGAAGCCCTTTTAGCCCAGTGTCCTTTGCACACACGTCAAAGCCCCAGCGCCCGTGAACATGCTGAACAGCAGCACATCGAGTCGTTTCCTCCTCCTCCTCCTCCTCCTCCTCCTCCTCCAGTTCAGGCTGCAGATGAACATCCTCGGAGGCCGGAAAAGGCGTTTGAGCGATCCCCAGGTGTGGAAATCCTTTCCCTCCTGCTCTTTGCTTTATTTGCGTTTGCTCCCTGAGATGGGGGTGTGATGGAGGAGGCTTTGCTGCGCTGCAGACCTCTTGCTGGCAAGCTGAAGGAGGCAGAGACAAGGTGATGATCAAAAAGCCAATGTGCTACAGCAGAGCGTGTTTCAGAGTTGTAAAAAAAAAAAAGCTGTTTTCTGTGAAGTGCAAAAAATGCCCCAAGTTCAGCCAGATCCCACCTCTGGGCTGTTATTCACGAGGGCAGGGGTGGCACTGAGCCCCAAAATGGGGGCTGCTTGGAGGGGCGTGGGGCAGGACAAGCCCTGGCACCCAGGGCCGCAGCATCTGTCAGGGAGAGAGGACTCAAGGACCAGCAAATCCTTGGGATCCGAGGGACTAATTAACCCCGTGGCAGCCGCAGGTTCGCCAAGCTAATCCATTTGACCCTGCCAGGGAAATGCTTTACCCATCAGAAGGGACCGAGCTGGCCTAAAAGGCTGAGTAACTTGCCCAGTTATCTGTAGCAGAGCAGAGCAAAAAAACCCTGTGGGCTTCTGAGTCATAGTCGTTTTTTTACCCGTCCCCATGGGTAAAAAATGCAGCTTGGTGCTGCTGGGTCTGGATTTGGTGTCCAGCCGTTGATTCTTCTTATGTCTTTCTCTGTGAAATTAAAAAGCTCTTTAATGCTTAATATATTCTCCTCTGCTGGTACTTGCATATTGCAATCAAATCCCTTCCCAGCGCTCCGGTGGATAACCCAAACAGGTTGATCTCCGGAAGCGTCTCACAACGGAGCTTTTTCTCCAGCATCAAATCATTTCTGTGCTTTCTTGCTGCAGCTCCCCCCTTCCCTGATATCCCTTCCAAGCCTCGGACTCCCAAAGCACGCACTGCAAGGTCAGTCCTGGACCACTACGGGTGGACTGAAACCAAAATCAGCCTCATTTTCTTCCTCCCTGACTGATGATCGGGGTGGGATGGAGGCAGAAAACCTGCAGAGCTGCCAAAAATAAAGCTGAGCAGGGAGTACATGCAGGCAAGTCATTGCTGTCATTAGACCGGTATCTTTAATTGCTGCATCTCTTATTCTGCCTGTGCCCAAAGAGCTAATCCCAGGTGATTACAGCGGACAATGTCATTTAAATCAATTATCTCTCCATTCAGAGCCATCCAGCCTTTCCTTCCCTCACTGTACATCCACGAGCCCCATAATTTATTCATCCTAGGCTGCACTTAAACATCTGCTCTGGTGCCATTTGAGTTTGGCAGAGCATTAGCTTTAAAATTTCATGAAACACAGTGCAGGTGGCAAAATCAGAAATTAAGGATTATAATCACGGCAAAGACGGGCTGGTGAGCAGGACTCAGCCACGCTCCTTCCTCTGGGGCTCCCTTCAGCTCAGGAGGAGAGATGTGAGGAAAGCTCCTGGGGATTTAATGTCTGTCAGGTGTGCAAATCACACATTTTTCCCCTTTTTCCCATTTCTGAACGACAGGTTGGGGGATCTTTACATCCTCACTGGACCTGGGAGCGCTGCACTTGCGTGGATGCTTAAAGAAGCAAGGAGAGTGCATTGCACTCGCTGGTCCTCGGGGTTTTGTTGCTTCGTCACTGCTGCAGCAGAATTCTTCTGGCAAGGGGATTATTTTTGGCAGGCCAGCTGCCTGTGAAGAAGACACCTTCTTCTTTTTCCCCACCAAAATGGGACTAGCAGGCTTTTAATTAAATACTCCACCCCAGCCGTACTAATGGGAGGAAGGAAACCACACTGGAGCCGTGCCACAGCTGCATCTCTAGCCCTGGATGTAGGGATGTGGCTGTGGGAGCGGTGCTGGGTACAAACCCCCCGGTGCAGGCACAGCCCCATCTTCTCCAGCACCACATCACCCTTTTTCCCCAAGAGTTCTTCCACCCATCAACAAATAACAATAAAACTGGAAGTCTAGATAAGCATTTTCTCATCTGACTCTCCTCAGATGATCACTGCCCGCCGGGGGTTAGTTTGAGGCATCAAAACCTGCTCCCCCCTTGCCCCTGACCCCATCAGAGGGTGCAGTGGGAGAAACACCAGCTTGGCTCTTTGAAGCTGCCTTCTTGGGTAGGAAACCCCGCTGGGTTTCCAGGAGAAAGCAGTGCTATTGCTGCAGAGAAGAGTCTGCCTGAAGGGAACTGCCTCGAGCATCCCTCTCGGGATGCACTGGGTAGAGACGGCGTTTCCTCCCCATTCCTTCCCCAACCCCAGTTTTCCTGTCCTGACTTCAAGCAAGCCTCACCTCATCAGCTTGTTTCCAGGCTGTTAATGAAAACACTAAACAAGCACCAACCCCGCGTCCGAATCCTGTGGGACTGTTTTAATTTTTCTCCCCAGGTCCCTCAAAGTCGTCGGGTTATTTGCTGGGACAAGGCGGGATCTGGCGGCGGGGGCTGCCCCGACCTCCCTCCGCCCGCCCGGCCGGGGAGATGCTGCGCACTGGGACCGCTGTGCTGCGGGGTGCCGTACATTTGGGCTGCTCTTGCTCGTCTAAAAGGTAAGGCGGTCTGATGTGGTCCATGGCTAATGATTTTCTTTTAAAACAACAGAAAATCAGAGATCTGTGTCCCCCAATTCCTGCTTTCACCACAGAGCTACAACCCTCTTTAAAACACATCTATTATTCGCAGCGGTTCCCTGTGTTTATAGCTAATGAAGAGAGCTTTGGAAAGAAAATATTTGCTTTAGCAATTCCTCTTTCATCTATTAATCCCACTCTCTATCGCCAGCACGTAGCTGAGTTGGAGGAGAGGAGCGGGAGGGAGGGCAGGGGGTCTCGCCGGGGGGAAGGGAAAGTTAAAGGGGATTTCAGGATCTGCAGGCCCTGCCTCTGGGTCTGGGGCCGTTGATGCTGAAGGGCTTCAGGATCCAGCGATTTCTGACCCATCAGGGATCCCAACCCGTGGTGGAGGAGAGGAGAAGGGCAGATCGACTCCTACTCCTCTTCCCAAATGTAAAGAGGAAGACCAAGGGGATTATAAAGCACTCAGCTGTTCTTTGATGCCTAAAAAGCTTCTGGAGTACAGGGTTTTTAAAATCTTTTTAAGCTCCTGGAAGTTAACAAGGTGATAAAAAGCAGCCAGCATAGGTTTGTCAAGAAGAGATCACATCAAACCTCTCTAATTTCCCTCTTTGACAAGGGAACTGGCTGAGTCGATGAAGAAGAAACCCCAAATGGGATGTATTCTGACTTTAGGAAGACTTTCGACCTGGTCTCGCATGCCATTTTGGGAAGGAAATAAGCCTGTTTGGGCTGGACGCAGTCCCCAGCATGCAGTACAGCACGCTGAAAATTTCTCTCCCGAACAACAAGGGTGGAGGGTCCCCCACAGACAAGGGGGATATTTTGGGGCCAATCCCACGGGAACGTGTCCTGGGAAAAGGCGATGGCTGTTTTGCCACGACGCTCGCTGGGACACAGCAACCTCTCCAGCCTTTTGAACAAATCTGAACGGGGCCAAAGCTGCCATCGCTGCAAACGGGCGAGTGCTGGCCCGAGAGCCAGAGCTCCGGCCCGTGGCAGATCTGGGCAGGATCCTCCCTCCGCGACAGCGTTGCGCTTCGGCCCCCTGCCTCCCATCTCCCCGTATGGAGGACATTGTTTTAAAGAGAGGGAGCAGTCGGTTGCCCAATTCCAGTCCCTGCGCAGCAGAAAGGATTTCCCTGCGCACCAGCAAACCTCAGTGCTGGGGTGAGGAGGCACCGACTCGGGCGGTCCGAGGCTGCACAGGCTTTTCGGTGCTGGATGAACGGCGCGCCGAGGTTCGATGCAGAGATCATCTGTGCATTCAGACCCAAATTTAGAGTGAGGGACAGGACTAAACACCCACCAATGTGATTTTCAAGTTATGGTTTGAAGCACCAAAGAGGGGAGGGAGGAAGGAGCCTCCTTTACTCCCCTCCAGCTCTCTGCGTGCATTCAAGCACTCCACTGATACCCAACGCCGTTAGCAGAACATGCCAGTGAGGCAGGCTAACCTTGCAGCAGGCTGGATGTTTTTTTCCAAGGTTTGTTGTCTTTTTCTTTCTGGTGCTCGTTGAAAAGTTGTCATCTCACATTTCTGCCCCTGCCTGATTGCAGCAGCGGGCTGGCCGGGGCCGAGAGCATCCCTGCACCTGAGTCTTGACATTTCCAAGGGTTTGGGGCCTCGGTTTTATTGGGGTTCTTTAGAAGGAAGAGGGTTAGGGAAAGGGGCTGATCTCTGCTTTATTTCAGAGTGCTCCCACAGAGCCCCAGAGCTCCGCAGCAAAAAGCCCAGATATTTACAGGGGCAGCTCACAGTGCCCTGATGGGCTGCTATACCAGCCGTGCCCCGCAGGAACCCTGCAAGCAGCAACTATCTGGCAAAAATGAGCATTGCCCTAAGTATCTGCCATCGTTTTTTTCCCGGCTTGAAAAGTTTCATTCACCCACCCTGGGAGCAGCAGCAAATCCAGGGGAGAGAGGAGGCAGGGGGGGCACGGCAAGCCCTGCCAGCCTGTACTGAATCAGCCCGGGATAACCCACAGGTACCAGAAAGACCTGGAGAGATGGGCTAAATTCTCTGACTGCCCAAGATAACTGAGCTCGGGTATAATGTATTTCCAAACTCAGGAGAAAGTTGATAGCACAGACATGGAAATTATTTTCTTCGCTTCTAACTTTGTTACTTTTAATCAGTTTTATCCCCCCCAGGTTTGAACAAACCCACCGTCAGGACCAACTTTGTTGCCTATTTTAGCTTTGCAAATTCATCTGGCTCTCCGTTGCCCTGTGCAAAACTGAACTTGACACCATCAGCGACACCTTTTAGCAACTTTTCCTTCAGTGAACTCAGAAAGATGCTTTCATGGGATGGGGCTGGCTGGGACTTGGACCAGCAGCCTGAGCAGGTCCAAGCCCCAATCCCCCTCGTTTGGGGGGATGAGGCAGGTCTGGCAGCGATTGCGACCACAGTTTGTGCGTCCTGCCTGGGGACAGGTTACCCCACCAGCCCCTTGCACCCAAATCCACCCTCAGCATCCCCAGGGGTTATTTTCAAGGGGATTTTTGTACTTCAGAAGTCTCCCCTAGATTGTGCTGAAGCAGAGGTGCAGGTCTGGGAGGAGAGCCTGGGGCTGAGTCCCTGGGCCTGTGTTGGGGTGTGAGCCGTGGGCGAGGAGCTGGGGACCGCGGGATGAGGCCGGCACTGGGAGGAGTGGGGCCGGCTGCAAATGGGGCAAATCCAGCAAGAGAACTGTAGGTACCTGAGGACCCCAACGTACAAGTCTTGGCACCTTCGGATACCTCCAGCTGAGCCAGGCTTGCCCGGGTCTGCATTTACAATTCAGAATCCAGGTCCCCTGTGCGTCTGGCGCCGTCCCTTTGATGGAGTGATCTGTAACTTCCCTGGGTAAGTGGCAAAGCGCAGCGTTCCAGCCAGGCAGCCGCGTCAGCCCCTTGGAAAGCGCCTTCTCCTACCTGCGCTGGCGGGAGAGCGGCACTGCGAAAGGGGGACACTGCACCATTCCCATAGCAACAGCCTGGGAGGCTGCAAAAGGAGAATTATGACTTTGTTCCCCGTTCTGGCACAAGGAGAAGCCAGGCTTTATGGGATTAGGCAGATCCCAGCTCAAACATCCAGTGTAACACTGGAGGGAATAATGAATAGTAATAGCAGAATAAATGGCTTTTGATATAAGGCTCTGTCCAAACAGTGCTAACAACCCACCTTGTTTAAACTTGGTCGATCCTGACATGGTTTCCCTGCTAAGTATGACCCTTTGGGGGTTTTTTGAGCTTATCAAACTCTGTGTCCACCCAAACCAGCATTTCACACAGCTTTCTGAAAGCAATTCCTGTCCACTCCAGTCAAGACAATTGCCCTAACCTGCACGAGCCAACCCGAAACATTTGGCTCATCACAAGCTCTCTGACGCGAGGACCGTTTTGTCCGGAACAGAGGATTCATGATTAGTTTGTGAGGTGGGACTTCTCCAACACAAGCATCCCACCACCGCGCAGCTCAGGATCTCCGCCAGCGCCTCGGGCTGCCCATTCCAACCCTTCCCAATATCCAAACCCAACCAGCCCCCGTGCCGTGGCCGGGTGGCTCCTGCTGATGAGGCAAAGAAAACCAGAGCTATGACCTGGTGATGGAGGAGATGGCAAAAAGCAGCTCAGGACTGAGAAACACAAGTGATTTTCCGATTCCTCTGGTTTGAGTGCCGGGCCAGGCCAGAAGCAAGGCTGTGCCACCAAGCAGATACTTCGGAGGAATAAATAGGTCATGAAATTTGAGGCCAAGAGTGATCATTATCATCCAGCATCTCCCTGATGAGAGACTTTTTCCCACAGACTCTGGCACTAAGTCCATGTCTGATGGCTGAACTTGCATCTTATCTTGGTATCTGGGTTTCTCGTCCTGGGGAAGGAACCCTCTCCTTAGATTAATTTTTTTAAGTGATCACCCTGATTGCTGAGAGCTCATGTTCACTGTCTGAGACACAGTCAGCTCCACTGGCCAGCCTAGAGTTCAACAAAAATTTGCCCTAATGAATTCAAGTTCCCTTTACTCTGGGTACATTAGTACCTCAGAAAAGCAGAAACCTCCATACCATGGGAACACTTTCAACAGGTGGAGTACAACAGGCAGAAATGGGAATTGAACTGGAAATCCCATCTGCTGCTCCGCTGCCTCTTGCTTTGACCCAGGGTAACCAGCTCTGCATGTCACAGACAAGGAAAACGCTGGAATACCGTGCTGCTGGGATCCTTAGTGAGATGTGTGTTTCCATTTTCCCTTTCTGCAGACCCAGGCTTGCTCCGATCATCCCTCAAGGACAGCACACGAGCGGGAGCGGCGGGACAGCACGCTGTCTTTGCAAGCCCCCAGAGGTTTGGGCTTTCCCAGGCATCCCAGTCCCGGCAGTTTGTCCCAGCTGGGTTTGTGTGTACCAGCCCATCTCCTCTGCTCTGGGGGCGAGGGGGCAGCCCCATCGCAGGGAAAATGATGCAGGGAGCTGGGTAATGGCACCGCCAACCGAACGCCCAGCCACCGCTGGCTCAGGAGAGCTTTCTTCTTGCCTGGTGCTATGACAAGATTGGGTCTCCTTGTGAGTTAAGAGGTCAGGGCAGGACATCTCCATGGCTGCCCCAAAGCCCCCACCCAGCCCCTCTGCTTTCCACAGTCCCCATTTTCCCCTTCTCTTCCATGTTCACCTCTCCCCACTCCTTTTCCCTCTCCCGCTCCTTCCTCCTGCCCAAATCCTCCTCTCCTGCCACTTTTCTCCTCCTCAAATAAAGATCCTTCCCCTCCCTTTTCCCTTTTCTCTTCTCCTTTCTCTTGTTTTCTCAGGCCACGCTCATCCCCTGCCCTCCCCTCTTTCATCCCCCCGGGGCACAGGGCACATCATTTGCCCCAGCTAATTGCACGCTCTCTGGCTCCGCCACCAAAACCGACTGAAACGACCCTCCACAGCACCACGGCAGCCCCAGGCCCCCGAGCGCTGCCCGATTTCCTTCCCGCAGGAGCCACCGTCCCCGGCCAAGCCCTCCTCCGCTCCCGACTCTCCCTTTCCGTCTATTTGTTGATTTAAGCCAGCCCCTTAGGGATTCAATTTCTGTGCAGAATGTGAGGATTTAGCCATACAGCTGATGTTAATGCTAATAGGATTTGTACAGCTAAACTCCAAGCCTCCCTGTAAAACTTACTGCCCCGTTGTTATCTTTAACTCTTTTGCTGCTCGACAGGTACCTGAGCTACAGCCACCAAAGGACGGAGGTAAAGTTGCTCCCCAGCACCCGCATGAACTTCAAACCGTGGGTGCTGAACCCTAATCATCCCTGTGACCCATGGGATTAACCGAAGGTTGATAGATGATGTGCGTATGTGTGTTTTCCTCCTCCACTGAGAGTTGTTATTGGCAAAATGAGGCTTTCGGAGCTTTTTCTGATGGCTCACCAAAAGCCCAGGGAGGTGTTGCTCCTTCCTTGGGCTGCTCTGAACTCAAGTTACTGAAAATAGGGAGTGAAAAGCAACTCTCAGGGCTGAAAACATCTCCAAGTGGGACGCTGGGTGGACCTCACGGTGCCGGGCATCTTTGGGAGCTTGAGGTCAAGATGAGAATAAAGCACCAAGCGACAACATTTTTTTTCACATTAAAGAAAAATAAATTAATGGACAAATGGTTACAACTCAACCAAACCTTTCAGATTTGGAGAGTCGATGGGTGCTGTGGGGTTTCCAACAAGTCTGCGGTGAGTGTCCACCGAGCAGATGGGATGGATGGTTTCAGATGCTTCAACATTGCCCCGATGAGCGTCGGGAAAACCAGCGGAACCCTGTGACCACAGCTGGGAAAACCCACCCAAGATCCCCACAGGGGACAAGAGCCCAAAGCTGCTGGGTGCTGCTGGGCACAGAAAACCCCAAGGCTGTGGGTGTCCGGCCTGGGCCAAGCCCAGGGTTTCCTCCTGGAGGCAGCTGCTGCCAAGTCTTGGCCCATTTTCCATAAACCCAGCTCAGAGAGGTACCCAGCGAGCCCCCCAAACCAGGGAGCTGGGTACCTCGCTCACAGGAAACTGGGACAAATTCTCTAGAAACAGCTTCACAAGCCTGGCCGGCAAGAGGAGCCATACCTTGGGAGCTGGTACAGTTTTCCAACTAGAAAAAAAAATAGTATTGATGGCATCTTGTGCCGCCCTGCGGTGTCCATTCCTGCGAGGTTTCCTGTCCCACTGCGTAGCACCACTCCCCCAGAGAACAGGGTTTTCCCCTGCCCTCACCCCCGCCTGCAGTAGCTGATGCTTTGCTCGTGCACGCAGCCCCGAAGACAATAAAAAACTGCAGGAAAACAGAATCTGGCTTGGGGTGATGGTTTTCCAGCAGTGACAACACCGTCCCAGCCCCTTTCAATACTTCAGTTGTCAAGTCTCGCTCTCAGCAGCGCCCGCCGCTGCTCCGGAGGCTGCCCAGGAGCTGCTGTTTCACACCCTCTTTTATTGCTGAGCAAAGAGCTGCTGTCATCTCCTGCCCCGGGATGCTGGCTGGGGTGGGACGGGCCAAGGTCCAGAGGGACCGGGCTCTGCGGGGCCTCGCTGGCACACACTGCTCCCTCGGCCCCGACACCTCGCCACGCACGACCTGGTACCGGGCAGCCGGGGAGAAGGTTGGCCAAGTAATGAGAGCCTGGCGTTTCGGGAGTGTCTGGGGTTCAGATCCTCATGGTAGGAACCTCCAGGTGACACTAACTGTTGGCCCCTAAAACAGCGTTGGTTATCACTGATTTTGTTCCATCATGCTATTTCATGGTATCGTTTCTCCACACAGGCCCTCACGCCCTGCGTCAGGTGGGACCGCCGCAGGTGGCTGGAAGTGATGGGGGGGTTATTTTTCTCATGCCAACGTACCCACAGGTGCTTTTCAACGTGCCGTGAGCTCCAAAACTTCAGCATTGAGGTACCTCAAGAGCATCATTAGAGATAAAGTGCTTAAGGCAGCTCCATGGTGGAGGCACGGGAGGTTGTGCTCCAAAAAGCCTGATTTCGTGGAGTCCTGAGTGAATGAGGTCTCGGTGACCACGAGCCAGATTTGCTCAGTTTACAACCAATCTGCAGCACACCTGCTCAAACGAAACCAGCGCATCGGTGTGAGCGAAGAGCTGGGCTCGCTGTGTTTTAAATCTTCTTTGCACGTGTCGAAAGCTTGGTGGGGCGTGAGGAGTGGCAGAGGAGAATCTGTTGAGTAAGAAAGCCCTGGGTTCACCGTAAAACACTTTCGAGGCTGGACTGCTTCATAAGGGCTGAGCCACCTTTAGTTGGAAAGCCTGAAGAATTAATCCATGAGTAAGAGCAATCTAGAGATAAATGCATTCCCTGTGCGCTCAGCAGTCTAAGACTCGGCAGAACAAGGAAGCTGAGGAAATATCGTCCCCAGTTTCAATCAAAGCACCGGCATTTCTAAGGTCACAACGTACCAAACTCCTGAATGGGTTTTCTTTGAGCTTGAATAAACACCCCCAGTTTCAGGGTTTTAATGTAGCTGCCTTTTTTATTATATGAGTGCACTCTAAAGGAGCTGTACCACATCAGCTTGGACTTTGGGGGAAAATCAGCTTTTGTGCAAACACCAGTCAAGGAAAATCCCACTCCAGAGAGTTTTTATTTCAGATGGCCATCAAGCAATGAATGCAAATGGATGCAGAGTGCACTGAAAACTAGAAACCGCTTCTAACTACCAGGGAACCTCCTAACTGCCCTCTCTGCTACACTTAAAGTCTGCAAAACCTGGCAGGCTCCCCTCACCTTTCTGCAAAGATTTAATAGAGTGAAGTCCCATGCGAATTGCATTTCATTATTTTCACAACGTACACTGCAGACGCCACTATGAAGTATTATCATAAATAATTCAAACAGAGCTACAAATGATAAAATAAATGAGCAAAGTCCATTCTGAGAAACATTATCTTCCTTTTTGCCTGTGTTTTCTTTGCTTAGGCGCTAATTCACAACTCTGGGCGTTTGCAGCTGGATTCACCGCAAACTAATGAGGTTCTGCAGAACAGCATCTTTCAATGAACCTGAAGATTAGGATAACAGAAGGGGTTTTTTCTGCAGAGGTCACAAAATTCCCGGCTAGCTCTTAATATTTGAGAAGGCTTCTGTGGGCATGTGTCTTTCTGGTGATGACACTCGTGTCGGGTTGGAGAACGCAGCCCAGCTTGAAACAGGTGCAAGTCAGAGCAGAAAGACTGAGGAGGGAAGATTTGCCTGAGCAAATTATTAAATCAAGTGTCCTGGCTGAGGGCTGAAGGCAAAATGCTCCTCGGTGCGCAGGGGCACGTGCAGAAGTGTCCCTGGGGAGGGCAGGGATGCTCCCAACCACCACGCAATCGTGCTCTTTGATTCCCAAACCCCTGATGTCACCTTTGCCTGGGACACCAGCGCGCCGGGGATGTCGGTGCTGGGGCTGGCACGGAGGAGCACATTCCCAGCTCAGCCCCTCATCCTGCTCTTCAGTCCCCCGAGGCTCCTTCGCCTGCTCTGAGGTCCTGCCTGGCCAAGGCAGCAGCATTACCCCAGTACGCAGATATTTAGCTGCTTGTGCAACACCTCCAGCAAGCAGAACAATACGATCTTCTCTGGTTTAGGCCCGGGGAGCCAGCGCTGCGGCGGCCAGGGTGCAGAGGAGCCAGCTGCAGTGATTTAAAAAGCTGCCTCCCCTTTCCCACCCCGCTTTTCCCCCGAGACATCACCTCCCCGGCGGCCCAGCCAGCAAAACAGGTTGGCTTAATGCAACCGCCCAGGAGCGTGGGGGAGCAGCCACACATCCCCTCTGCGCCGAGGAATGTCACCGTCACGGCCGTGTGCTGGCACGAGCTGCCGTCCATCCGAGGGACACGGAGGAGAGGGCTGAAATTTTTACTGGTGATGCAGCTGTTTCCTATGGAAATACAACCTGGCCCGAGCTCGCGCCTTCGGGATTTCTTACTCGGTTTCCTGTATTCAGTGCAAAGATAAAAAAGGTCAGTGTTTTGAATTGTAAGCACAGCGGGGGCTTCGCTCCCCTTGCCTTGCCCGAGCTGCCCGTATCGAAGCGCTGCCCCGAGCGCCGTGGGCCGAGGGACTGGCGCCTGCCCCGCCGGGCGCAGCCGTCGCTCGCAGCTGCGCGAGCGCTCCCAGCCCACCGGAGCCCCAGCCTTTAGCACCGCCGCTCGCAGATGGTCACATAATTACTGTTTGCTTTCCCATCATGTCTTTTTTGGGACATGTGTTTTGCGTTCGGATTTCTCCAGCCTCCCTGTTTTTGTGAATCACACTTCATAAAATAATGGCTACCTAGGGAACGTAAGGCATAACATTTTATTCTTCCCGTGCATATGAATTTTTCACCAGCACTGCCACGATCCAGCTCATAAAGCAGAGCCCTCGGTTTTAATCCTTATTCTGCAATATACTTAAGCACACACCTACATTCACCTCTGTCCATGATAACACTTAGGTATGTTTTTAACTCTCAGTCCTATGATTTTCTGCTTTAATTTAATCCAGGTCTCATTTCCTGGCAGTGCTGGTCCCCACCAAACTCATCTCAAGCAGAAATCCTTGTCCCTTCGTTTTTTCTCTCCAGCAATAAATCTGGCCAACGGTGCCTATGTATTCCTCACTAAAGCACTTTAAAGTCTTATGATGAGAGATGAAATAAGAAATACAACACAGCAATCGCCTTTCTTTTGCAGTGCACGCTCGCTGATCTTCCCTGGCACTGTTGCTTGGTAGACAATAGCATCTGATACAGGCAACATCAACTTTTCTAAAGCTAAAATAAAATATAAATTATACCTTCGTAGCAATAAAAAAAGCTAAAAACTGCAGATGATTCCCTGAGACACAGAGTACTTTTTATTTGCCATTTTTCCAGGTAGGTAATGAGATCGTGTATGATACCGCTGTGCTGGCAGACCCCTCGCATCCAGCCCGAATCCCTCCTGACTTCTTCTGACAGCAAAGGGGAAGTATTTCACCCAACTAGGAACAAGCAAAAGCTGATGTTTAAACAGAAATCTCAAAGGAAGCTCCCTGTGTAACCACAGCTGGTATGCTGCGCACCTAAATACTGACAACCAATTTGCTATTTTGGTGTAATATAATTCCAAGTCAGTCAACGGAGCTCCACCAGGAATTCATTTGGCCTTTTGTATTTACTGGGTTAGCCCTGGGATGGGGAAGAAAAGGAGGGGGACCACAAAAAACCATCCCTTTTGCCACTGGTGCCAGTGCAGCACAAGCGCTTTTTATGTTGAGCCATGGGGCGGGTTGGGAGAACTGAGCTGATTTGGATTTGGGGATGCTTCCGTGGTGCCGGCCTGTTTGAGGAGATGCCTGGGAAAGGCGGGAACCAGAGAGGCTGCAGCTGACGTGCTGCAGTAAAGCAGGCTTTTTAACCCAGCCCTGGCCCTGCAATCAGGTAGGAGCCGCATAAAGACCCGACTGCGGGGATCCTGAGCAGACCAGGTGGGTTTAAGCCCCGTCTGTGGCCGCGGAGGCTGCCTGGAAAGGTGGGGGCTGCTCTTCCCTGCAGCCACGTCCTTCCCCGAGGCCTGGCCGAGGAGCCAGTCGGTGCAGGATCCTCCGGGCTGCTGCAAGTCGTTGCTTTCCGTGCGCGAGCTTACTCGCTTTAAGCCTGTTGTTTAAGCTTCTGTGCCCGTTTGCGAGCTGCCGGTGGGAGGGAGCTCTCCGTCGGCGGCGGGGCAGTTTGCAGCCGCTGTTGTGGGTGTGCGTGAAGCTCTCGTGTTGTGTTTCCCAGCGTGTGCTGCCTCCCCACTTGTGCTAGAAAGGGGTGCCAACAGCCGCCTGCGAGCACTGGCACTAGAGCTCGAGGTTTCCTTTCTCTCTCCTTGCAGCATTGCTGGGGGATTTTCTTGGATTTTTCTGGGGTTTTTAAAACTTGCCGCAGTTGTTCCTGAAGGTCGAGGGCGCTCCGGGTGTCGCTCTGGGGGTGCACAGTGCAAACACCCCCTCTCCCGCCTGGGTTGCTGATCGGCAGTGAGCGGGGGGATGCTGGGGCTCTTCCCCAGTCTCTCCACTGTTACACTCCCACAGACAAATCAAGCTTTTACTCCTGAATCTAACAGCCAAGAAGTTCAACGATCCTTTCCAGCTAGTACCCCTGTGTTTAGTGGTGAAACCTCTTTTCCCTTCCTTTGCCTTTCAGTGCTGGCTCAGCTCTATGTGTCCCTGCCACCCCAACATCTGCTGAGATGAGGGGTGCAATGGGAGCAAATCCAGCCCTCAGCCCCCGCCGCTACCTGACCCGTGCTGGAGCTGCCCCAGCTCCTCCTGCAGCCGTGGGGCTTTCCAACCTCTTTTGCCAACAGGGACAACCTCAGCAAGTGGCTGCCGTAGCCCAAATGACAAGAAGGGGAGCAGATCCCCGTTCTGCTGCTCTTCGGGCAGTGGGCAGCCCAACAGCCCTGGCTGCTGTCCCTTTCCCAAAAACATGGGACAGAAGTCAGGGTAGGAAGATCCTGTGTTGGGGCATTGGTGGTTTGTTCTTCTTAGTTAATGAGGGAAGAAAAAAAACAACCCCCCTGTCTCGTCTGTGCCTCTATGCTGACAGGTTGAAGAACAGCAGACACACAGCCACATTGTTCTGTAATCAGCAATTAGCTTTATACTTTTTTTCCCCTCATCCTTTTGAGAAAGGGACGAGGAAAGGCCCCACTTCAGAATAAATTAGTTTCTCAAAAGGGAGGGAGCTCTGCAGATGGCTTTGTTGTGCCTTCCACTCTTGTACAGCTCTAGAGCACAGTCCTCCATCCCCAACTTGTCCGTGCTCCAGATGTTCTCCTATTCCAAACACCTGGAAGAGGGGAGGTGGCCTCATCTCCACCTCCACCAGAAAGCAGCTGTTAAATGTCTGATATTTATCGCTAAACTTCAGCATCAGTTTTGTCCAAGTATTTGCCTCCTGAATGCTGTGAATCTGAAGGTTTATTGCTGGGGTTGCAGTACAGCTCCGGCTAAGTCTAACGCAGACCAGGGGGCTGTTAAAGAACTGCTGATTAAAACAGGGGGCTCAGCCATGCGCCCCATTTCTTCAGGAAGTGCGAGAATTCAATGTGTTTGGAGGGAGGTATTTGACACCTACACTGTTATCCCGCAAAACAAATTGCTGAGCAGGGAGGATTTTAGAAGCCACTTCAGCAGCCAGCAAGCTGTGGGCCAGGGTCAAGGTCTCCATGCCCCTAACTCAGCCTCCTGGACAGCTTCTCCTCTCTTGGGGAGAGAAAACCTCTCCCCTGCTGCAGTCATTTGCTCCCCGGTATGGGCAGGCCTTTTCAGGGGGCGGTTGTCTGAACCCTCAGGTGAACGCTTGATCTCCAAACAGCCCGTTTCAATTGTGCTTGTTTTTTTCTGGCAGCCTGTTTGTAGCAGTGTTCTGAGGGGCTCTGGTCCTCTTGCTGTGCAAAGCCAGCCCTGCGCCTCCAAATTATTCTATCTGCGCAGGGAACACCACAGCAGCAACACACAGTTGCTGAAAGTTTATAATTTCCCATCTCTTCATTTCCCTGCTCCAAACAGGGGTCCTGTTTAGCTAAGTGAGTCCAAGGCGGTGGATTTCTGAAGTCCCTCAAACACATCTAACTCCTGGTGGGCGTGTGCTCTGTATGACGCCAAAATTTCCCTCGCTCTGGTGCTCAGCGGTGCTTTAGTTACCCTCCCGTTGGCTGGGGCTCACAGCAGAGGGGAGGGCGCTACTGAAAATGTCATTTTTAGGGGGCACTTTGGCAGCGATATGAGCTGCCTTTGCTTTTCAGGCAGGGAGCGGTGCGGCGCAGCGCTGGCCTGAGGGGCGAGGCCGCCCTTCGCACTTCGGGAGCGGTGATGCTCGGCTGTGCTACACCGGGGTGGTGAAAGCCTCACCCGAGGGGCACGTTCCCACATTGCAGCCCCTGGAGAGAGCAGCAAAATGGGGTAATGTAAGAGTGTTCTTAAGGAGAATTGCTAACCCCTGAGGCAAGCGTGGAGAGCAAGAGTGAGTGTGCTGCACTGAGCAGACTGTCATGTGCTTTTTGCCACAAACCCACTTATTTAAAAAAAAAAAAAAAAAAGCGTAGTCCCGGGCTGTATCTTTCAATCTTTCACCCCACCAAGGGCAGGCTTCAGGGAGTGACTGAGCAGAGGGTGTGACTGCATTGTAAACCATGGTCACAGCCCCCGCAGGGACAGGCTCTTCCCCGAAATCCAGGAGGCATCCCTATTTTTCCACCTTTTATGTTCTGCTGGGTATGTAACGTGTTTGCTAAGCTCGTTTGGTAATGATCGGGCAGTGGTCTCATAAACACCTCCTTGCGCGAGTGGATTCCCATCTGAACGCTGCCGAAACAGCCGGGAAAGCTTCTTGTTCAGTCCTGTATGAGCACACAGGATTATATTCTGAGTGTGCTGAAAGAGGGGATCCGCCACGACGGGAAGGTGCAGATGCTGCTGCACATCGCCCTTGTGGGCTGCCAGGGTTGTAGCTCTTCAATCTATTTATTTTAGCTCTGTTCTTTTCTGCTGCATCACCAATGATTGGTTTTTTTGTTTCAGGGAGACTTCTGGTTTATTTGTGTGTCATGCTCAGATGCAGCGCTTGCTGCTGGGGTCTCTGGTGTTGAGCTCTCACCCTCTAGACAGGCCTCCTCTTTGCCTCGGGCACTCCAGAAGCACCATGGTGAGCGCAATTTATCCACCCAGCTCATGTTCACTGAGGTACCATCAGGTACAGTTCCACTTGGCAAGAAAAAAGTGCTGATCCCTTTCCCTACATCTGCTACCCGGCTTGGAATCGGTGCTGCCAAGCCTGTGTTGTCCACAGGGTTACTTGGTCACCGCGTGGGAGCCGCTGCTGCTCCGAGCTCGCAAATCCTGATTGCGGAGAATGGTTGGATTTATCGCTCATCACCTTGTGCACAACGGAAGGAAGAAAAGCTTCAAACTTCAGGTATAAAGGAAACCACGTATTTTTGGACTCGTTGTCTCCAAATGGTTGAACTTTCCCTCGATCTTCTCCTGCCTAGCATCTGGGTCCTGCAAAGATCACACCGGTGGCTGATCTTGCTCTTGCTTGTGAGGTCCTTGTGGACCGAGGACCACAGGAACAAGGGAGAGAAAGTATTTTAGCCTCCTGGGTTTCCTGCAGCTTTGTTGCATTTCAAGCAGACCCTCCGGGCTTGGGGGGGGGTTTAACTCATCGCGTGTATTTTTTTCTCCTGGTGCACTTTGGGTTGCTTGTCCATGTGGTAGTTGCTCACCTCTCTCAAGTTCCCTTGGTTTAAAAGAAACAGGACAAACCACAAACCCCGTTCTGCAGCTGGTGGAGATACTTCAGCGGTCCTGCCAAAGGTGCCACCGCGGCGCTGAATCACCAAGGCTGGTTGTATCCCTGTTAGGGTTTTAAGCCCATTTTTTGAGGAGGATGTGGGGGGGTTAGAGACACTCTCCTTGTTGGGAAGAAGAGGCGGCTGCCGCGTCTTGGGCCCGTTGGGGTCCCAGTGATGCCGTGGCGTGCCCGTGCCCGGCTACGCGGGGAAGCTCTGGGGCTCCTCGGGATTTCCCCCTGCCCTCCGCCCTGCCAGCCAGGCTGCCCAAACGCCTCCGTGAATTCCAACTTTTCCCGAGTTTGGGTGCGTTTGGGTGTAAGGGCCGGGGCCGATCCAGTGGTGGGCCTGGCAGGGTCCCCCGGCGGGAGTGGGCTACGGGGCCCGGTTGCGGTCGCCCTCCGGGCCGTGCAGGCCGCCGGGGAGGGCTCCGGTAACGGCTCCCGGGGTGTGAAGGCGTCTCGGGCTCCGCTGAGGAAACCGCCGGCGGCGCTGACAGGACCCCGCGGGGCCGCGCCTCACGCCCCCCGTCCTGCGGGGAAACCGCCGGGGTCCGGGGCTGCCCCGGCGCCCCACAGCTCCCCCCGGGGAGGGGGGGTCGGCACCGCCGGTACCGCGATACACCGGGGGGGGGGAGGTGGGGGGGCGACCCGGAGGGGGGGGCCCCCCACCGGTACCGGGGGGGGGGGGGGCGGGGGGGGCGAGGGGCGGGGACGTTCCCTACGATTGGCCGGTGGCGGCGGGCAGGAGCGCTGGCGATTGGCCGGCGCGGCGGAGCGAGCGGCGGAGCGGGCGGCGGCGATTGGCTGCGGACGAGGAAGCAGGAAGGAGGACGGAGGGGGCGAGCGGCGGCTTTGCGGGGAGTTCGCGGCGGCGCCTCTCCCCCCCCTCCCCGTCCCCCCCTCCGCCCCGTTCCCCCCCCCCCTCGGCGGCCCCGGTTCCCGCCCCCCCTCCCGCCCCCGGCCTCTGCGCGCCGCCCGCCCGGGCCGCGCCGGATCGCGACGTCTCTGCGGTCGAGGGCGGGCGGGCGGCGGGGGCGCCTCATCCCCCCCGATCCCGGAGGAGGCGGCGGCGGCGGCGCTGACGCAGCAGCGTGGAGCCCGGGACACGGGCGCCCCGGGAAGGGTTCCCGTCGCTGGATCTCTGCTTCGACCGGGGCCTGCGGCAGCCCCGCGGCGCGGGAGCTCGTCCCGGTGAGTCCCCACGCGGCCGGGGGAGCCCGCGGTGCCGCCTCGTCCTCTCCCGCCCGCTCCCCCCCCCCCGCCCCCCGGGGAACTCCGGCGGGCCGGGAGCAGGTGCCGCCGCCCCGGGGCTTCGGGGAACGACGCACACACGGAGGACGCGGAGCCACCGCGGAACTTTCCTCGCCGCCGGGGGTGGGAGCCCCGGGAGGGCATCGCGGGCGCCCCGCGGCCTCGGCGGCAGGTGGGCCGGGCCGCCCTCAGGTGCGGCCGGTAAGTTGCCGAGTCCCGGCGGTGCGAGGCCGAGCCTGACCCCCTCACGCTTTACCGCACCCCGCCGCGGCGGGTGCCCCCCCCGGGGCGAGCCTCCCCCGGCCCCGGCAGCTCGGCAGGACAAAGGCGGCGGGGCCGGCGGCCGGCTGACAGGCGGAGGTGGGGGGGGGGGGGGGGGGGTCAGGCCTCCGGGCCGGGCAAGTTACGGGGGACCGAAAGCGGTTCGGGCTCGGTGGGAGCGTATTGCCCCGGGGCGGGAGGGTGTTGCGCGGCGGGGAGGTGTCTCGACATCGCCGGTTTGGAAGGCGATTCCCGGGGAAAACGGCCGGGAGCGTGGGCTGGCGGAGCCGCTCTCCGCCGGTGCCTCCCGGGGCACCGGGGGATGTTTCGGGGCGGCAGCCGAGAGCGAAACCCGCTCTGCCCAGCGCGAAGTTTGCACGGGGTGGACGTGGCGGTGGGTTGGTGTTTTGTTTTTTTGTTGTTGTTTTTTTTTTTTTTTTTGACGGGGTCGGGGTGGTGGGGGGGGAAGAGAAGCCCCATGCCTGAGCGTGGAAATAATCCCCTGGCCTGGGTGGCCGGTAATTAACTGGGCAAGTTCGTCTCGACTTTCTCCCCATTTGCTGGAAGGTGTCGGCGATGCCGTGCGGGCTGGGAGCGGTGCCCGGCCACGGGAGCGCAGGTGCCATCGAGCCTCTTTGGGAGGACAGCGGAGGAGTTGGTCGTTTTCACGGTGTTTTAACCCCCCCCCCCCCCCCCATCCCCGGCCTCCTCTCGCCTGCACTTGCCGTGCGTTTCCCGCAGCCCTGGCCATCTCTCTTTTCCCGTTGGTAGCTCCGGTGGCTGTGAGCTCGTTTCCTCTTCTCCTTTTGTGTAGCGGTGGCTCCTAATGGAGGCAGCTCCGCTGGCTCCCTCTTTTCCAGCTGCTTCTACAAGGCGCAGGAGCCAGCACATGTGACTGGGCAGATCTCGGCAGACAAGCGAGCGCTCGCCGGGCCCCGGCTCGACAGCCAGCCGCCGGCCGGGGATGCCCGAGCCCCGGCACGGTGAGCCACGGGGAGCCCCGCTCTTTCAAAACAGCAGCCACGAAAACTTGAAAAATACAAGCATTTGGGATCTATTCTGTTTGCCTTCTCCCCCCCCCCCGGCCCCTTTCCCCCTCTCTCTTTCCCCGAGTGCTTATCTGAAAGAGGTTCTGGTTTGGTTTTGTTTTAAAGAATACAGCTGCCCCTCGCGCTCGCCCTCCATCTGAAGTCATCATTGTCAGGAGCAGGCGAACCTCAAAGCGAAAGGCTTTTCTGGGCTTTTGCTAGCCTGGTTAATTGATCTGTCCATCAGTTTGCCACAATTAGAAAGCGCTCGCTCCAGACTGGCGGGCTCTGTGTGATCTTTGGTGCTGCGGGTGCGGGACTGTGTTCTGGGGTCTCGGGTTTTTATTTTAAGGTTTCCAGTCCTTACGGTTGAGAGAGGTAGGGTGACACGAACTGTATGATAGACGGATGCTTTTGAAATCTTAATGTGATTTGAATACCAGCATGCTGCTGATCGTTTTAACAGAAATATCCTGCTAACGTATTCATCCCAAACCATCTTTCACATTTGTCATGTCCTGGCTACCTGAATCATTCTTGAGCTTCAGCTGGAACTGTCTAAATATTTGCTTGCGATAGGAAACTGTGTGTTAGTCTGATTTAACAGGACATTTTGGATTTAAACATTGATTTCTGTTTGTTTTCCTAATGAATTCAGTGCAGCATTTTAAATGGAGCAGCAGCACAGGCTTTCCAACTGCTGTTCTCGAGCAGAACAGCATTGTTACCACAGGGAAGCATAGCTTTGACTGTAGGTATAAAATCAGCTGGAAAATGCCAAACCTGCAGGTGAAAATAATTCCCCCAACTTTGTGAGAGTGGATCCTTTCTAGATCCTCTGTTTGCTGTGGGCTGATGGTGACAGTTGCACAGAACAATATAATGCCCCTTAGAAACGTAGCATTTGGGGAAAAAAGCAGTCACAACCTTGGTCACAGAGCAGAAATGTTGTTATTTCTTAAGCTGTTGAGGTTTTTTCATCCAATTGTATCAATTAGTCTTAACATCGGTGCTCTGTCCTTCTTGCCAGTCATCTGCATTACCTTTCTGTCTCCAGTCTGACAGCCTTATTATTTATTTGGGGTTTTTTAACCTCTCTGGGCAGAATAAGTAAGCTGATTTTGTTTCCTGTGATGGTGTTAATTGCTGCTGTGTGATTCAGGGGCTGTACGGACTGCGGGACACGTGTGCTGGTACAGCCTGTGGATATCTGATTTAGATAGCGCTTGGCGATTATTTTGGGGAAATACACCCTTCAGCAAATGCTTTTCAAATACTACTGCAGCAGTGAAAGTAAGCCGTTAGCAGGAAATCTACCCAAAGTAAACAATTGAAAAATAATTAGAAATCGTAGGCAAAGGCATGCTTGCTGTTTGGCATTAAGTTCAGATCACAGGGAAATGAATGAATGTTTATACCTGGTGCTGCAGAAATAGGGAGGCATGCTCAGATGTGCAGATGTTGCATCCTAAAGCAGCTGTGTGGGGCTTTTTTTGCCCCATGTAATACTCAGTTAACCGTGGCGATACACCCATGGAGGTAACGCCAGGGACAGCCCCAGCTTTGTGCCCAGCCAGCCGAACTAATTAAGTCACAACTATCATATTGTTAATAATACATGAAACGGCAGTTCAGATAACTGGGAAATAACAAAAACTGAAAAATGGGCACCTCAGAGTCGTCGTAAAACTAAAAGCAGCTTCGAACGCGAGGTGTGCGCTCGGGGCCGGGGCGGTTGGGCCGTCCCGGGGTTCCCCCTCGGGGCCGGGGGGTTCTGGCCGCCGCGCCGTTCCTCGCGGTGTGCCGGTGGGTTGGAGGCGAGCGCCGAGTAAACCCGCTGCGTTGGAGGCTGCAGATCTGTGTCTGTCTTCAGGTATTTCCTCTAAGTGCGAAGGCTGGGGAGCGTTTGTAGCTTCTGGATGCAAATTGCATTTGAGGGGGGAAAAAATACAAATAGAGAGGGGACACTTTGTAGTCGGGGCTGAGGAGGAATTGTGGCCCTTGCTTCAGCAGGATGAGGGTCAGGCTTTGGGGCACAGGGGGTTCTTCAGAAATGCTCATAGCTGTCCAGCGCAGCAATCTCCTTTTTCCTTTGGACCAAAGGCATGGTTTTTAATGACAAAAAATATTAAAATTCATGGCCAGATTGCTACTCTGAGTGCATGAGTTATTTGTAGCAAGACCATTACAATTTAACCCTTTAAGCTTTCACGCTGGCAACTGATACTCTTTAAATGGGGAAAATGCACTTAAAGGTAATACTACTGGTTTTATTTCTTAAGACGGAAAGAAAAGTGGTTGTGTGGAGCAGTGCAGTAGGCCTTTATCCAGTTACTGTCCAGACTTGATATTACAGCATGAGCTTTATTATAAGTGAGTCGCAGTGATATCTCACAAGAGTTGGAAAAAAAAAAAAAAATTCCATTAGAACAACAGGACGATGGAAGTCTTTATCTTGCTGTAAACTGAAATGAGGGACTGATGTTGTTACTGAAAAGTTAAATCAAAGGGTGTCATCATTAAGAATAAAAAATATAAACCAGGCTTAAAATGAATTCATTTTGCACCTGTTCTTTCTCCCCGGTCAGTATTTGTGCCATTGGAATTTAATTCATCTATTCAATGTTATTTCTTTTCTTGCAACGTGGGTGAAAACCCATACAAAACAAGAGAGAGAGTATGGAGAGCTGGCAAGATATAAAAAGCGTGTAAAAAGGGAAGCAACATGAGCCTCTTTTTAAAATCTCTGAACTATCAATATTACAGTAATATAATTTCCATATAATATTTTGAGTTAAATTGTAGCGGAAACCCCTCTGACTAGGGACAGCAGTGCTGTGCTCTGGTTCTGGCGAAATGTAGCTGAAAATGAGAGTAACTTGGCTGGAGAAGCACTTACATTTCCCCTATTCAGCTAATGATTGAGATACATTGAATTTAAAGAAATTGTTGATGGAGGGTGTGTGGTTATTAACTCCGTGCAAGTCAAAAATAAGACGAGGGCCACTTCTGATTTTTGCCGGGGTTCTCTTGGATGCTAGCCTGCTCGCTGCTTAGGCCGGGGTGAAGCGGCCTCTCGGCCATGGGAGCTGCGGCGTGTCTTTCCTCGGCCGGTTAAAAAAAAAATGTGGAACTGGCAGCGTAACCGGCCGCGGGCGCGGTGGCACTGAGCGGTCCCGCGCGGTGTCGGGGCAGTGGAGCAAATCAGCGCCTGGTCAGATGGGGAAGGAGCGTGTGTCCGCTCACACGAGAGCACGGTGTGTTCAGGGCCTTGCATCTGCACTTCCCATGTGTGGCTTGGCTGGGAATGCTGCTTTCAGCCCCTTTTTAAAAAAAAAAAAAATTAAAAAAAAAAAATGTGACTTGGGTTATAGGTGCATCTTCGTTGAAGACGCTCGGGTGAGTTCTTGCTGAGGGCTGCTTTCAGTCATTTGTTTAGTAGGTCTCCTTCGTTTGCTGTTTAAATTTCCCAGTGTTTTTCGAGGCTTCCAGCGCGGGCTCTCGAGAGGCGCTGGTCACAACACGTGCGGCCGTGACGAAAAAGGCCGGGGGGCAGCTCCTGTCCCCCGGGGTGTGCGTGTTGGGGCCGTCCCCTGCCAAAAGCAGGGTGGGCTTTTCCCTCCCGCTGTGCCCCGTGCAGGTCTGGGCGCTGTCCTGCGTGGCGTGGGCGCTTCTGGAAGCGGCACACGAGGCAGGGCGGCTGCTGCGTGGCTGTGCTGGGGTGGCTGTGGCATTGAAGAGCCTGGGGTTTGTGTTAAATGTGGTGTGGTCAGGAATAACGTGATGTTTGGGTTCAGAGCTGCTGGTTGCTGTACTCCTCATGTCCCAGTTCTCTTGAACAAAGGTGTGACTAAACAAGAAAATTAGGGTTTTGTTTTGTTTTTTTTTTTGTTTTTTTTTTTTTTTTCCTCCCCCCCCTTTTTAAGCCAGATAGCAAGAATGCTTTCTGGCACCCATTGTTCTTCAAGCAGTTTTTTGAAGGGCTTTCTCATGCTCAGCTTTGAAACTATACAGCTTGCCCAGCTCAGCAGGCTTGATTATTATTTTTTTTTTTTAATAAAAGATCTTGGCTTCTAGTGACTGCATGTGTATCAATATTTCAAATTATTCATGGTGCTCTTAGAAATAAAAAGGAGGCATTTTCCGAGCATTGATTTGAATAAAGCAGCTTTGCTGGTGGCTTATTTTTCAATGTCTGAATTATCATCCTTTAAATAAAATTGTAGTGCTAGGGAAGCATCGAGATCCATGGGCATCGCTGAACTGTGCTGCTTCATACGTACACCGTGCATGGCCTTCTATTGTTCCTGGCTGTGGCCTGCGTGAAGCACTGAAAATAGCAAGCTTTAGCCTGCCTGCACGCAGTACAGCATTATCCTCTGCCGCTTGTCTTCATTGTATCTCCGAGTGCCGGCGGAATACCTGGAATAGGCTTAAATTGGCAGCGAAGAAAAGAAATTGGGGAGTTGCAGGCGTGCGAGGAAACGGTGGTTGAGTTGACTTTTGGAGGCTGGAAGGGAGAAGGAGCTGCTGCAGCAGCACGTTGCTGGCAGAGCAGGCGGCTGCTGCCCCAGCCGGGCGGCACCTCGCACGCCGAATCCACGCCGGGGAAGTTCCTTAAACTCAAGCGCGGTTTTAGCTGGACCCTAAAATGGAGGGGGCTCGAGGGTTTGCGAGAGCGCCGGTGTTATATGATCGTTCGCTGTATTAGGGCAGTTGGCAGATGGAGCGCATTCTTGCTGATTTAGGTTTGGGAATACCGTAAAAAGGAAAAGGATTTGGCGGGGGGGGGCGGGAGAGGGGCACTGAAGCATCTCCCTCTGCGGGGGGAGGACAGAGAAGCACCGGGGGGGTGCAGGCAGTGAGGAATAAGCACAATAATCACATATTGGTGGAAGATTTGGAAGGAGGAGGAAAGCAGAGGCTTATGTAGGAAACTAGTGGGCAGCAGGAGGTTTGTTTGCTGCTTTTTTTTTTTTTTAATTAAAAAAATCCTCCATAAAACAGATGCAAGAGGCATGTTTGGTTTTGTTTCTTTGTTTGTCTACCTCGGTCAAAATCAGTTCAAGAAAGCAAGGTTGGAGGTGGTTCAGAGCAAGGAGACACAGCAGATCTCTCCAAGGTGAGCAAGACAGCAAAGGAAAAGGATTTGGCAGCTATAATCGTGTGCAGTCAGAGGAGAGATTTTCTTAAAATCCTAGCTAAGTGCCAGGTGCCAGGACAGGTATGAAAATCCTGACAACTTGGACAGATAAATCCCAAACTGGAAATTCCTTAGGTTTAAGCAACTGCATGAGCAACAGAAGTGAACCAGGCATTTCAGGGATTTGTGCCCTAAACAATCACTTAGTAACCCCAACTCCCTCGCACATCCCTAATTACTAGGGGTGGTACATACAATAACCAAGCACGTGCTGGGTAGAGCGCCTGGCGAGGTGGAATGTGTAATGACGGCTGTCTGCCTCCCTTTTCCCTCATGAGAGCCCTGTCATCTTGTCTCTCCCTTTCTCAGATGCTGAATTTCATGAAAGATCTCTAGGAATGTAGTTATTTAGGAGTTCTACTGCCTTTGTGTTCCAGTTGCAAAGAGGTGAATCCTTTCAAATCCTGTTAGAGAGGACAGACGGCATGATTGGGAAAACACTGTTTAGCCAGTCCTCAAAAAAAAAAAAAGCCATTTTCATTTCTTGCTGTTTCCATTTCTTCCCATATAGTGGAAGCATTGCTAGGGAATAATTCCCACTTCAGAATAAATTACCAGCTTTGCTGAGATTGCAGTTCTGACACCTCCGGGGCTATAAAGGTGTGATAAAAAATCCTGCCCCTCTGTGCTGGGGAGGAAGGGGGCTGCAGCTCGGAATCAGTCACTGGGAACAACTTCAGCCTAGCTTAGCTTCAGCCTAGCGCTGAAGTTCTTGATGCAAGGAGCATAATTACGGTGCAGATAGTGCATCAGTACCTGCGAAAGGCTCTTGTCTGCGCTCAGCATACGTGTGATTTGCATCAGTTGTCCTGCCTGAAACCACTAATGAGCTTAAGAACTCTTCTGTTTCCTTGGCACTTAACAAAAATTAAATCCTTCCCCCAAACAAAAATGTCGTGTGCTTAGCCCGATGCTTTCAGGCCAGCACAATGGGTAATCGCTGACCTTGCCTGAGATGCCACCTCAAAGCTCATTACTGAATAATTAGGTGATCCTTAACCTTTCTACAAAGTTTGTGGGTTTTTGGAGCTTGGTGGGGCTCCTGGTTTAAGGGTTTGATTTTTTTTTAATTTGTTTGTTTGTTTGTTTCCCCCACCAATAACATGACATATCCCGATACTCAGCCTTGAATTTCAGGCACTGGGCTGTTCCAAACTCCATCTGTCCACTAAGTGAATGTCAATCCAATTTAAGCTTGCATATGTTTCCAAGGAAACCAGCGGAGGCAATGGCGAGAAATGGACCACGGAGGGGCAGGGAGGCAAGCACAACAGCAGCATTTTTACTTTTCAATACTTAAACATGATTAAAACCCAGTTAGCTGTAATTACCTTGTATAGAGCAGTGTTTAGAGTACTTGAAGGTCGGATAGTTCCTCTTGGAGAACAGATAGTCTGTGATGTGTGTGAATGAATTGTAGTCAATTTACAAATAAAAAAAAAAGGGGGGGGGGGAAGTGGCTTTAGGTGCTGCCCCCAAGGTCTCATTCCAGCTCTTAGAGCTCTATATTTTCCCATATAGATTATGATTTTGTATAGTATGGTCCTAATTTTCTTGCCTTTCTAACAGGCTGGAAAACTCATGCGGCCATATAAGAGCATGTCCAGCCCCGCAGCTGAAAAAAGCGAGCTGTAAATGCTTTCACCCTGTTCTACCTGAAGGAGTCTTCATTTAGAAACTCCCCCAACACACACACACACACACAACCCAAAAAATATAAATTGAAGATGTTTAGGTAAATTAAAGATCAGTGTCCTGGTCATGTTAAAAGAGCAACAAAGCATCTCAGTGCTGCGCTGGTGTATTCCTGCGCTGTTTTGAAGAGCAGTAGTAGTGATTTGCATTGCTTGAGGAGCAGGGAAGAGGGGGATATATTTGGATATTTGCTTGTGATCACTCAGACCAGCCGAAGGTGCTGCAGTGCCCTGAGAGCTCATCTCTTACCCAAGGCCTGAGAATTTCCAGACACTTACCAGCTCAAGCACACTTAGCCTTTTGGAGGTACAAAAGGAAACCCGCCAGGTTAGATGGAGCATAAGGCTGCAGAGGTGTGTTGGTGTTTGCTACCTTTTGCAGATCCTGATGGCAGGCTGTGTTGACCACAGCAGAGAACCGACAGGACTCGTGGCATGCTCCGTGTCCGCGGGGCTCTGCGAGGCATCCCCCGGCTCTGCTGGTGCTCCCACACTGCGCGGCAAAGCTGTCAGCGGGCTGGGAAGCAGCAGAGCAGTCTGGAGACTCAGAGGCAGAATTTGCACTGGGTTTTTGTTTAGAAGAAATTACGGTGGTTGTATTTTTTTTTTTTTTTCCCCCCTGTTTAGAGGAATTCATCCTTAATTGAGAGTCTAAATTCTGCAGGAGCCTGAACTGTAAGTCTGCCTTGCTTTCTGAAGAGAAGCGTATTTCTGCCTGTTAATACAGCCATTAAATAAAATGTTTATCTTGGTTATTGAAATGAGTAGCGAGGCTCTCACTTTGGAGCTCTAAAACGGGATATTAGCTGTCATTTTAGTTTAAAGAATGCTGCTAGCACGCCTGGGCTTAAAATGTTTTACTGTGACAAACAGTTGAAGCAGGAGCTGAAATTCTGGTATCTGGGGGTATCCTGCGTGGGTTTATCGTGTCCTTGTGCATTGTAACTGCAACAGGAGGCAGAAACTCCTCAGCTCTGAGCTCTTTGCAGCTGTTGTCCAGCATCAGAACCTTTTTGGGTCAAATCTCCAGAGATTTGGACTGGCTCTGGGGAGGTGAGCACCTGGGCACGGGCACTGGGAGTCGTGCTCGGGGCTGTGAGTACGCGGTAGCGGGGTGGTTGTGGCCGGTGGCGGGGGGCTGATAAGGTACCTCCTTATCAGCTGTTTACCCTTCCACGTCTGGGCACAGCATGGGAAAGCAGAGCTTGCTGCAGCTTTCTTGCATCTTCTAGCAGCTCCTGGAAACTTTCTGCCAGTTCTTCTGCCGTTTGACTGGTAGCTGCGAGCATCTCCCGCTGCCACTTTGGCTCTGCTTCAGCTGGCAGCTCTTGCAGCTGCAGGGATCCGTCTCTGATCAGCTCTCTGGTCAGATTTATGATGGTCTAGCTTCAGATTTTGTCTACTTGTACCCCAGCCCGCTGGGTTCTGTAGCTTTAAACTGTTTCCCTCTTTTACCCTAGTGCTCTCATGCTCGTGACTTGGATGTATGAGGATGTTTTTCTCTTCCCCATCCATCTGGCCTGTGTGTTGAACATCTCAAATCATGGAGCTGACAATCAAGCAGTAATACTGATTATCTTTCTGTTTATCCACTTTTCAGTTCTAGGAGTTCCTAAAAGTTTTGCTCTTCTCTGTTACAAATTATTCTCCTTGAAGCCAGAATTGGGAAAAGTATGGGGGGTGTCTTGGAAGTATCAGAGACTCATTTGTGAAGAACAGCTTGTGTATCACTTGCAGGACTCTTGTCCCCAGCACTCATGGCACTTAGATGTTTTGAAGCTACAGCCTGACTTCAAGGGACCTTCCTGAAAATCCAGTTGGAGGCACCCATGACATTTCCATAAAACTAGACTGAACTGTTTAAAAGCTTTGTAGTTCCCAAAGGGGAAGTTGTAATTTTGCTCCTTTGACAGCAATCTGGTGGTTTATCCTCTGGAGATCACAATGACTTCATGGTGACCTGCACTGATGTGAAAATGGAAGGCTTCAGAGGCTTGTTTCTGGGCTCCCCTTGAGATGAGACAGTGCCTCTGCTTAGGGAGCAAATGTCTAAATGGGCTCCTCTTGTAGCCACAGGTCTGAATGTGAAATGTCCAAGTATGAATAAAGTCAATGTAACTGTAGGTGAGATTTGCATGGAAGCTGCAAGTCGTATAATGAAACTGTTTTGATCTTGAAGCAAATTGTAGCTCTTGGTGCTTGGGAGTTTATCTGCACCAGAAAACGCTGAACCACTTCTGGCAGATCTCTTGCAACGCGTGTTGTGGAGGTACTGCCAGTGCTTGTTTGGGTTAACTAGCTTCTTTTTTTTTAGTGTGGTCTTATGAGAAGTGCTGTTAGCCTGAAATTGCAGAGCTAGATGGATGTGGAAGTCGGGAGAGGTGCAATGCTGAACATGAGTGCTCTTAAAAATAAATGGTGAAAATGGCAATCAAGCTTTAAAGCGTCTTTGCCAGCTGTGTGTGGCCCCGGGATCTGTGTGTGCCCGGGGCAGTAGTGGGTGTAGAGAAGGAACCTGGAGTGGCTGTAGGCAGCCCTGCTCTGGGGCAGGGGGTGAATCGTACCAAAACGTTGCTGACAGATGTTATTCTAACTGCTTTTTTTAACCTCAACTTCTCTAGGCGATCTCATGCTTTTTCCATCTCAGCAGGAAGGAGACATGTAGGAAAAGGCTTCTAACCATCCCTAAGTGCAGTTCAAGTCCTCTCATTCCCTAGGGAATGCCGTATCACCATCTTCTTACATGTTGTGAAATTTCTTCTCTGCCCTTTTTTTAACTGCATGACATAAGCTCCTACGCCCTCTCCTTGCTGGCCACCCTCATGTCCTTCGCCCTTGCTGCTCCCTTGCTCGCCCAGCACGGAGGACACGGGCTGGCTGGAGCCTGCTGTCCTCCGGGCTCCTACCACGCTGCGCCTGGCCTGTCTGCCATGCAGTGGTCCTGGCCATCTGCCCCAGGGTGCTGTTTATTTTTTTTCACCATGGTGGGATGTTGTTGACTCGTCCAGCCTGTGCTCCTCAACAGACCCCAGCTGCTTTCTGCAGAGTGGCCCCTGTTTTGCATTTGTGTGACCGATGATTCCTGTCTGGCTGGGGGATAAATTGTACATTTATCCCTATTGATGAGCTCTTTAAACTTTTTTTTTTTTAATGCTTCTCTGGTCCATCAAGATCATATGTGAACACATAGCTTGTCTTCTGACTTTGCTTGCTGTCTCTTCAAATATTACCTGCAGGTGAGTCTGTGACTACTAATAAAACACTATGTGACTTACTAATAAAATATCGAGTAGTCTCAGGCCTGCCCCTGGAGAACCTGCAATGTCTGCCATTGTGTTTTGTCACAGAATCGTCAGGTTTGGGGAAGGGCCATATTTGTGTCTAGCTTACGGTGGTTTTCTTCAGGCCATACACCCCTCGCTGGTTCCAGGGATGTCCCAGAGAGCAGCCTGAGAACAGCTGAGGAGCAAAACCCAGTGCTTTGCTCCCACAGCACTGGACGTATTAAGTGGCAGCAACCAGGCAGGTTCAGTAGATGATTCCCAAATATTTCTCCTTGTAGACAACTGCTATTAGCAGGGTCTGCTTGCGTGTCGTTCTGGGGCACACTTTCTGTGCAAGGTCACGTAGCAGCAGTGGGTGGCTGTGCTGCAGCTGAGGGAGCATAACCTCCTAGGGCCCCCCCGGACATGGGGCACCTTCCACAACCAAGCCCCCACATCATTCAATCTGGAGCTCTTGGGATTGAGTGTGTAACATAGTCATTATTCTTAATTATTCCTGATTTTTTTTTTTCTTAAAGTCTGTTTTTCCTTCCAGCTGTGCAAGATGCAACAAAATCTAAGTAGCACTTTGGTGTGATGTAGTTTAAATGGCTCACCTTATTGAAAACATCTTATCATACCCATTGCTTTGAAAGCTAATTGTGTTTAATCACTCCCTTTCTGAATGGCCAAATAATGTCACGCATGTATAGGTAGATAAATGCAAGTTAATGAGTGGATATAAAACAATCACTCCCAGAACAGGTCTGCAAATGCTGTCCAGTCTATTTAAAGGTGATATTTGTTGCCATGACTGATCAAACCTGGGGCGCAAGCAAATGTGTGTATTTAAATCTACCTCTAATGATATGGGTAAAGGATGAAAGATCAGGTCGAGCTTCTAATGGGAGTTAAATGGGCTCTCGTGGAAGCAGTGTTCCAGTTATTGGGCTTCTATCTGTCAAAAGGGGCTGAATTGCCTATGTTTGTGGTTTCTGTTATTTTAGTACCACTTAACGAGTCTTGTATGGAGACATATACCAACATTCAACTGTCTTGCTTGAGTTTTCTCTCATCAGATCTCTGCCAACATCATGCCAGCTGCTGGTCGCTAGAAACTCTTCTAGCTCTGCTTGGGACCTTAGGCAACATAGGTGTTGAGTCTCTCTGCTTTCCTGGCCTTAAATTAGTAAAAGGAAGTTTGTGCTGGGGCCAGCGATTCCTCTGCCTGGGCCAGGAGCGGCGTGGCAGCCGTGGCATTCGGCGTGGTGAACGGTCCACGCATGGTGCTTGGGCTTCCCCAACCCAACCTGGAGCCCCGACAGTTCTGGAAAGAGCCAGGGCTGGGCACTGAAGACCTTGCAGTGCTAATTGCTTAGTAATGAAAAGTGTAATTGCCAAGCAATTAACTTTAAGCACGTTGTGGCTGGTGGAGGCTCAGTCTGGTCTGATGAAGACATTAATAACTTTAGGTTCCAGACTAAAATCTCATCTGTTTCCTGTACAAGTGCGAGTACCTTGGGCCTTCCCGCACACTCCCCATTGACTCCCCGAGTCTGAAACTGTCTTCTGCCTTTCCACCTGCTCCCTCACCAGAGGCTGTATTCCTGTGTGCTAATTCCCCTAATGGAGAATCAATTAAACTGCTCTTTGAAAAACAAAACAACAACAAAACCCACCTTTGAGTTCTGTCATACAGGTGAGTGTGTTAACACCACCTTAGGAATGAAGTCACTTGTTCTGCTTTGAGAACTCAGAAGGTGTTGCACCACCATCCAGTTGTGCTAGATTTTTTTTTTTTTTTGTCTGCCCTAATACATTAAACCAGCTGAGTTGTGAAATTTTAAGAGGAACTTTTTCACTTACCTTGTATTCATTTGTAAATACTGTGCTCTTGATTTAAAAAGAGGGAGGAAAGGTTTTACAGTAAGTTTAGTTAGGCTCGGCAGTTTTACCTTGGTTAGAACTGTGCCGCTAGAAGATGTGTGAATATACACCTATACGTGTGGTGTTGATTGATACTGTATTTTGTGAAGGAAAAAATAATAATTGTATGTGTATTTTAAAATATGTTTTAGAGATATTTTCAGGTGGGCTATTTTATTGAGAAAACCGATGGGTATGCCTGGTAATTTTTAGATGCTGGGATGTCAATAGGTGTCCTGTAACTTGACTCTTCCCTGCTTGGAACTCCCAAGTTTCTAGACCTGCAGAAGTTCTGCCCACTTTGTTGACAATATTTTAGGCTTCAGCCACATCGGAATTTTTATTCTGTAAGTTTAAATGCAGCAAAGTCAGCTTCAAATTTAAGCCCTGCTTAGACGTTCAGTGCGGTGCTCTGGTTTATAAGACATACAGGGAAGGAGAGTGTGTGGCTACGGGGATTCCAGTGGGAATGCGAGAGTTTTGTAAACTCGTTCTTTGACTTGAATTCTGGATTGGGATTGAAACTCTCAAATGGAAAACTGCTCAGCATAAGTCATCTTCTGTCACCTGTGTCCTCATCTGGAGAAGCACATGGAGGATGGTGGTATTTTAGGTGATGGTAGGAAAGCGAGAATAAAGAAATAGAAAGTGTGTTTTCTTTTGAAATGTCTGTTGCGCTTTGACTATAAAGAGGAATCAAAACCTATGATGGAGGAAATTTGAAATCCCAGAACGGTGTTCTGCTTTATGGACAGCTTTGTATGGACCAAGCTGAGGCTGAAGTAATGTGGTACTACTTTTTAAAACTGCATAGAAACAATGTGTATTTCTAAACAAAAGTTGATACTGTCTTAAGTACTTACTCTAGAACAGACAATACATTCAGATTACAGTTTTAGTCTGAAGAGGTAGTTCTGGTCAATGTATTTCAGCTGTGGATGAGTCAGAACACAGGAATCCCTGAAAATATTACACGAACTTGTTTTTTAAGATAGCCTTTTTTTTGCCTGCCTGCCTTTAAGGCTTCTGTAAATTTAAGTTGAGGTTATAAACATTCATGTCTGTTAAATTTTAAAATCCAGTCTCCCTTCTGCTCTCCTCTCAGAGATGATAACTGATAGTCAGCACCTGGAGCTGCAGTGCCAAGGATTCAGATGCAGAGGTGGGGCACTGTGGTGTCAGGCAGTTTTGAGGGATGCTCTGAGGTGAGGAAAGTAAGATGAATTATTTAAAGGGGGGGAAAAAAAACCAACACTGTTCTTGAAGTTGCATTTTGGGTCAGATTTTATGATAGTTAATTAAGTGTTACATTGAAGGAATGCCTTGCCTTTCCCTGAATTTCCTGTGCTGTTTTTTCCTCCCCTAAAGCAACTTTTGAGCTTGTTGAGTAGTAACCTGTCTGTGGATCTCGAGGGTGCTGTGCTGACAGTTTCTAGTCGAAAGGGTTGAGAGTGAATGAAGACCTTTGTGGAGGGAGATGTCCCGGAGAGAGAAGGGAAGGCCAGATCCAGAGATAGGAGGGCAGCAACAGCTTCGAAACGGAGAGGAGCTGGCAGGGAAGCACCTGCCCTTGAAATTCCCAAAGGCAGCACAGTTTTGCAGATGCATGTGTAATACACAAAATCACGGTGCATCTTGAATTATTTAAACTGAGCAGTTTGGAGGAAGTTCCTAAAGAGGTTGTGGAAGAGTGTGATTATAATATATAGAAGAGCTTTAATATTTACTGTGGAAAAATCTTGCACCTTGTTCTTCAAAATAAAGTCTTGGAAATAATTTGTTATTCCATTTTGTCCGTATAACCAGGAATGGTGCCAGAGCTATCTGAGCAAAGTGACATATGATTGATATTTTACCAGACTCAGCCTTCTGCCATGAAGGAATTCAGTTTGCATTTTGCATATATGGAAAATCAGATGAGCAGGGCTTGGGGTTTTTTTTAAACCTTGATTAACTTGATTGGCAAAGCTTGTGCTCCTTCTAAAAACACAACTGTCAAAGCTGTCCTGAAATATTTTTGACTTGGTTTTTCAAACTACTTATAGGCATCTTACAGGGCGTTGTTAAGAGTAGCTGTCACGTAGGCAGCTTTATGCGGAACCTATTTAAAGTTCTATTAGGCAACTCTTTGTAAACGTGGGATATTCAATGTATCTAGTATTTCATGTGTAGTAGTAGTTGCTGCTGATCTTCTCTGGGATATTTCAGAAGAATCGCAAAATCCATGCAGGCTTTAGCCTTCCTGTTTCTTGGGTGGTCCAGTCTGTGCACCTCCCATCCCTTCCAGGGCTCGTCTTGCCTAATCTCTCTACTCTGCTTGTCTTTATTAAGAGCAGACCTTAATGACTGATTCACTGGGGAGCGATATAGCAAAGGCCGAGTGTCGAAGCATCTCTTCAGCGTGAGTGCTTTCGTTCAAAATTGTCAGCCTTAAGACAAGCCTGATTTTTCACCCCTGCCTCCACGTGCTCATCCGCTGCACATGCAAATGCCAGGGATTTACTTTGCCTTACCTGGGCTTTCATTGCAGCAGTGTGGCTGGATCTGGTTATCCATGGTTCTTCATTCTTACTATTTTTTTTTCAGATTGATTTTGAGAGATGAGAAGCTGATGGTGGGCTTTGCACTGTGGGAATAATTGCAGTGTTTGTATTGGGAAAGAAGTGGCTTCTCTTCAGGGAGGGGGTTAGCTTTCTGTGTGTAAGCTTGTTTGCTTGTGTCTTCAATGCCATGGTTGCATATTATTTTTCCCCAGAGCTCCTGAACTGTTCCGTGCACCAAGAGAGTTTAGAGAATAGCATCCAAAGCTGGTGGCTACTGGCCCTGAATTTTGGAGTGGCCGTGGGTTCCTGCAGCTGAGAGGCTCTCTTGTAGGAAGATCAAGCGATGAATGCAGGATTAAAATGCTGTTCAGGAATTCCAGTATGCTCTATCACCCTTAAGACAAGCTCGGGGTTTTGTCCTCGTCCTGGTATACCCTGCTTTAACCTGTCAAAAGGCAAAAGAAATGTGTCCCCTCTGAGTGAGAGGCGGTGGTCATTTTGTCCCTCTCTGAGCAAACGGAGGGGTCAGAATGTAATCCTCATCTCCGATTTGCTTCTGATTTTTCCTGCTTGTGTAGCGAGTTTGGGGTTTTGGGGAGGCAAGAGTGGCCTTGCTTGTGGATAAGCACAGCTTTTGCATCTCTCCTCCAGAGAGCTGGTATGGAACCGTGGTTGTCGCTGCCTCTTGAGCTCCAAACTCACCCAAACCGATTTCACGGTGCTGTTTGGCAAGGCTGTAAGCAGCAGAAGCAGCAGAACTTTCTGCAGAGGTGCAGGAGGGCACTGCTTTATGTTCGGGTCACAAGCAGGAGGCGAGGGGCAACTTGTGAGGGTGGAAATCTTCAGTTCTTACAGGCCGTAGGAAGCAGGTTTTGAAAGTGTTGGTCACGGCTGTGCAAATAGCTGTTCAGGGAAGACTTTGCATTCAGAAACTTTGGTTTTACTTCAATGCAAGTATGTAAACAGGCTGTGACTATGGAGATCTGGTTTTGGTGACTGAAGTTTGAGTTGCTGAGGTTACATATTCCCACACTTATTTTTTACTATAGCATTTATTGAGTATTCCACCTAAGTGCAGCCTTTCACTGAAAACGTAACACAGTAATACAGCTTCTTAGCATCAGTAACGGGCAAAGGAATCTGCTGCCTTTTTGGAAAGGAATGTGTTTTTTCCAGGTGTTGCATTAGTCCCCCAAGCAACAAGCCATGTCATTGATTTTGAGAAAACATCTTCCCGCTCTCTCCCAAACTTCTTTTCCGCTGGTATTGAAAGAGCTGGCTTTTTTCTACTAGATGTGAGTTGAATTAAGCAGTTTACTCCCAAGCGAAAAAACTTACTAAGCAATTGAAGTTAGCTGAACAGTTCTTGATACAATCTCTCCTCTGAAAGCGGGTGCCTGCCTTTGCCAAAAGCTGTGAGTCTGAACCGAAGGCTCCCCATCGCCGTGGGCATCTCGGCGCAGTGCAGCTCTCGCGGCGCGGGCTGGGAGCCGTGCCGGAGCGTTCGCCATGGCAGGGGAGGCCCGGCAGATGCGAAATGCCTTCCCTGCCCGTGCCCTGTGCCTCTTCGGGCTTGCCAAATTGCTTTGGCCAGGGAGTTTTGAATTCTACTTTCTGTATTTGAGGCTTTAAAAGGGCCGCTTTCCCTGGGGCTGGCAAACTATCGCGGTGCTGGTCATAAATGCTGCCTGGGATTCGGGCAGCGCCTTCTGCCCAGGGCTCTGCGCCTTTTCCGGATGCTGAGCAGGCTCCTGTTTCTTGGGCTTGCATGCACTGAGGTCGGGCTTTGGTGGAGCAGCAGGGATTTCTTTTTTTCTTGCTCTTTTTTTTTTTTTTTTTTTTTTCTTCCTCCTTGTGAATGCTGCTTGCTGGGGCTGTGGAGAGTGTGAGAACAGCCGGAGAAATTTAATTTTGGCTTCCCTGCAAAGCACTTCAGAGCACTGCCACTAGGCAAGATCTGAAACCAGATAATCAAGGCTAGGACAGGCCCTCCCAAGAAATCAGCTGGGTAACTTCTCTGCCAGGGTGTTAACAGGTCTAGCTCATGTTTATGCAAGTGGTCAGCCCTGCAAGTAGGGACTGCACCCCAGCGTGTTTTGTTCTCAGCTTCCCATTGCTTTCAGACAGGTATGGCACTTCTGTTTTTAAAGCATTGGATTATAATTGCAGTTGTTTGAGCGCTGTAATTCATCACAGCCACGCATGTTCTGCAGCACTCACAGCTATGTGGCTGGAGCACAGGCTTTCACAATGAAGTTATAATTACTGGTGTTGGACCAGGGAGTGGAGCGGAGCGTAGTCCCATACAACTTCCAGAGATCCTCTCTCAACGGTGCAAGAGTTGCCCCAGATCCCTTTTTCTAAGCCTTTTTGAAGCTATGGAGGCATGGGCTGCATCCTCCGGTACAGTTATTCACATGGCTTTCAGGAGGTGCTGGCAAATGGTTAGGGCTGTGTTGATGAGAGAGGGGAACAAGCCTTTTCTGCAGTCTAATGAGCTCTGTATAAGCAGTTTTCTCTGGAGCGTGTGGATGATGGAGTTTTCGGTGGGCCTCCGGAGAAAAATCAGGGCTGGACCCTGGGAAGACAAATTGCAGCCTGCAAGAATTACAGTTTTTCTAAATGTTTGAGATTGAAACGATGCTTCTGCTCATGGGACTCACGCAGCATTTAGGTAATTCAGCCTGGGATACCTGATGCTTCTGTGATTTATCCGGATTTCCGAGAGCTCCTGGGAGGCTTCCTTCATGCAACATGTTCCTTATAGCACCGAGAATTATTCGACTGTAAAAGCAGCAGGGAGAAATGAGCCAATCCTCCAGATACTTACAGTTATAGGGCTGTTGTCATAGCATAAGCTGTGCCAATTTAAATGGATATAACTTCTTGAAGTAGACTGGGGCTGAATGTCGACAAAATGATGCTGTGCACAGAGAGGAAGATTCGTGTTGTCGTAACTCTTTGTATATTACTGAAGTGCCAAATGGATTAGGAGCTTTAAAAGCTTTAAATTTCCGTGCTTTTGGCATCGTCTCCTTGGAATGAGTATGTCTCTGCAGTGAAACTTTGGAAAGGAAATGGTGCTTGAACGGGTAGTCCCAGACTAGTTTCTTCTAATTTCGCTTGCAATCAAGTGATAGAGAGGGAGAGACAGATGCTGCAGCTGCGTGATTACAGAACATGCAGCTGTTAACACACTTGCTTATTTTCCTAGTAATGAGGCATCAACTCTCTTCTGATTCTGCTGTTTGGGTAGTGGTTTTATTCTAGCAGAAAATTGGACCGGTGGTGTTTTTTTAAATTTTTCTTTATTCTGATCTGGTTTGGGTTCAACAGCTGTCAAGATAATTTTTCAGAACTAGTCCAGTTTGAGGAAGGAAGTAGCGATTCCAGCTAGCTTTAAAATGCTCTCTGGGCTCTGGATGCAGCTGGTTAGACTAGGCTGCTTCACTGAACTTGTTTCATTTCTGATAGAGTTATACCTAAATGTCTTCTCACCGTAATCTGGCTCTTCAGCTGCAAGCAGTAAATGGGTGGTTCTGGCTTAAGTATCTTTGCTTTCAGCTCTTCAGATTATCTTGTGATTTCTTGGAGACTTCTGGGCACAGTTGGTTTTTCTTCTTTGCTTTGTGAAGCAATACAAAGATGGGAAGAAGATGAAGAGCCCTGACACTCTCCCTTCCTGGCTGAAATGAGTACAATACTCGCTGTAAGTAAACTCGGTGTGACTCTGATTTTGAGACATGATACACTTGACTGTCAGATGGTTTCATTTTGAGCCGCGTTCAGAAGCTCCGCTTCTGTGTTATGCTGGGGGAAGAAAAAGGATTGCTGTATTCCAGATAAGTCAGTAGCCTTAGCTGCTCTGTGCTTTTTATCAAGGAGGGACTGAGCAGGAGAATCCCCTTAGCAAAGCAAGCCATGCAGTACAGGCCATTTTGTAGCCATGGAAGGGGCTTTTAGTAGTCCAGCATGCTGAAGATGACCTTTGTAAGACTGTTTGGTGCCTGTTGCTGAATGCGTACTTGCCATGTGCATGAATTGTTGGTTTAGTAGGTTTTTTCTTCATGCTTGTCACATCACCTCTCCTAAAGTGGCCGTGGCATCGCTATAGCAGCCTTGTAGCAAGTCCTGCTTAGCACAAGGCCCAGGGTGGCTCCTTCTGCATTTGTGTATGACAAATCACGGAGAACAGAAAAATTCATGGAGTTCACCAGGCTGTGGTGACTTGTGTGGGGAGGTGAGAGAGTTTTTCCAAAAGAGATGTCAAGGAACAGATCTAACCCATTGCACTTGGCTTCTGTGGGATATGGAGCCAACTGTGGGTATCTCCCCACACCCACCATTGGTTACGATGGTTTGTAATAAATCCACATTGCATATGGCTCTGGAATAACAAGGTTCATTACGGATGCTAAACCTGGTTGTTCTCACCTCCATTAGAATATTATGTCAGAAAAAGGACTTGGGAGGATAAACAATGCTCCAGCCTCTGCAAACCACTCTGTGAGTCATGGCAGTTGTTTTACCATGGTGATATCATGGGGAAGTTCCTTGTATAGAAACTGAACCTTTTTAGCCATACTTTGTAACTGATCCCCTCAAAATTAGTTTATTTCTACTAATAACATACTGATAATATTGAGCCAGCGCAGAGCAAATGGGACTGTCATGTGTTTGAAGACAAACAGAATTCACCTGACTTTGGACTTCAGGTTTTTAATGGGGTGTGATCTAGAAGAATGACCTTCTCTTGGTCTCCAAACTTAATAGGTTGGAGAGCAACTTAGCTGATTTTTTTTTTTTATCCCCCTGTTTAGCCAAAGAATCCATTGTGGTAGTTTCTGAGAGAATAATGCAGACTTCTGCATTTGCTTAAGTTACTGTGATTGTATTTCTGCGTGCTGTCCTGTGTTTCTGTTTGTAAAACTGGATTTCAGAGGGTTTATAATCGTGTGGAAGTGTTGCTGGATAGTCCTGGTGTTTTCCTTGCTGGCACTCAAAGGATTTACTTGGCCATAATGCCAAAATATGTGGAGTTGGCTTATTTTGTCTTTCCACAAATTTCCAGATACCTACATCTTTGTTTGTAGATACATGCTTCGTAGTATTAGAGCAGCTGACCCCTGAGTGTGGGAGACAGAACTGAGAGACCAGATGCCAAGAAGATCTATGCAGACATAACCTCCTTTTATTAAAAAATAATAAGTAAAAACCACCAGCTGCCTGTGATTGCTTGATTACTATTGTGCCTAAGAACTACTCGTTTCAAAGGGCTTATGCGACTCAGACTCTTAAAATGAATTGCATTGAATCTTAGTGCTCTTCCTGCTTTAATGCGTTCTTTACTTGGTATCTCTGTTGTCATCTTTGTATGTTCAACTTGAGTGTTTCTCTTGACGTTCCTGGTTGCAGCCTGTCAGTGATGAAAGCTGGGTTAGAGTATTAGCTGTAAATGTGTGACAACACGGCAAGACGGTGCTACCTGTTCCATGCTGGAAGACGGGTCTCATGTCTGGGCTTCGGAGAGGGAGGTGGGTTTCTCACAGTTGTAGGAAAAGGAGGGGAGGGGAAGAGTCAGTTTTAATTTGGGGTATTGCTGCTTAAAGCATTCCTATGCTTAGGTTCCAGAAAAGATACTTTATTTAAGCTATTGTTCATCTTGTCATTCCTTATGGGGTCAAACAGGGAAGACAGTCACTGTGCTGTTAATGATTCTTCTTCACTGTTGGAAAAATCCCCTTCCTTGCATCTCTACCAGACTTTTTCTAACTTTAGAGCAGATGTGATGTGAACAAAGTCCTGTCTATAGCACTCAGTTCTTGATAGATCCCCTAACTCATTTGAGTACTAACAGGCTATAAAGCCCCGGCAAGCAAAGAATGTGAGTGGCCAGAAGGTCGGACTGCTGCTTGCAAAAGTGTGGGGAGAAAGAGGCAGCTGATTCTAGTTTTTCAGGCAAGCCATGGCTGTTTATTTTAGGTTTTTCACCTCTCTGCCGAGCACCTCTGCCAGAGGCTCAGTCTCTCAGTAGGGACAAGAGAAAATGGGTTGAGAGTTGCAAGGAAACCACTGATCCATATGTTTGGGAAGAGTTACCCTCCCGGGCGTGGTTATATAGGATGCCTGGTCTACCACTGCCAAACCCCACTGCCAGATTTATTTTTTAAATTACACTCCTCTTGCAGACTCCAGAGGTTGTGTGTAATCAGTTTGGCCTCTTGTTCAAGACGAATTTCGTTTTGGAGGAAGTAGTCTGTCTGACTTGGTAAGCATCTTCCTAACTTCCAGAACCCGTTTTTCTTATCAGAAAAACGTGGATACACATAAATGTTTGCTCCCCGCAGAGCACTCCCATTTGGGCACTAGCCAAGGGAGGTATCCTGGGTGTAACGAGGTGTAAAGGGTCAGTTACCCTAAAACAGGGGGGTGGGGGAAGAGCCTGACATCTAGAAGAGCAATGTGGAAACCACACTGATTTTCAATGCCTAAGTTTCTTTTAGTTAATGCATATATAAGCAAGTCAATTAAAACACGTTGGGCTTATTTCAAATAGATAATCTAATTATCAGCTTGATTAAACCATATCAAATGAATGCTTCTTGTAATTTGGTAGCTTTGTTCTAATCACTGCAAAAGCAGTAGTAGCTTTAATTAAGAGCCTCAAAAAGTGGCAGACCAGTGTCAATTGTGTCAATTGAAGGTGTTCCAGCAAATGCCTGATTGCAGGGAGGATCGAACTGCTCCTAGGTTGATGCTAATATGAAGGTTGACTCTTTGGTGCCAATAAAAGGAATCTGACTATTTAATAAATATCATTAAATGCAGCAGTTGTCCTTTTCTGCTGTTTCCAGTGCTCAGATGCAGGCTTAATTAAATCTATTCCAACATCACTCAATTAGGCTGATTTTTTTTTTTTTTTTTTAATGTTTATAGGTTAGTATCGCCTACCTGTATCCTCTTTTAGCTTTAGACCTACAGCTTCTTATGTGAACGCCTGTTCCTTCAGACTGCAAAATTGCTTAATTCCTTCGATATCTGATACAAGCCTGCTGCAGGTCGCTTGCTGAAGCTGAAATGCTTCAAGTACAAAGTACAAAGACATGGTAACCCTTCTGCTAAGAGTGAAACAGGAAAACTAAAAATCAGATTTAGTCTGCAGGGTGCTCAGGAAGCCAATATATAACTGGAGGGGCTCTCTGGATTGTGCTGTACCTCTCATCACTTCCTTACTAAATACTTAGAGGCTATTTAGTAGTAAACTCCCACTCCGTGGTGTGGTCAAAGCCTCATTGTGTGGCTGGGTGAGCACCCAACCTCTGCTACTGGTGCTTTGGGGGAAGGCAGGCAGCAGTTGTTCCCATTTCTTTGGGGTTTGATGCTTCCTCCTCACCTTTCCCCAGAGACCTCTTGCGATGTGTTGCTTGGAGGGAGCCGTCCTCCCGAGGCTGGCATGCCTTCTGCCTTTGCAGGGAAAATTCCCTCTGACGGTAAATCGGAGCAGGACTATTCCTGTAATGTTCTACCTGGCTGGGCAGTCCAGATGTGCTGAAGCTGTCCGGCCTGCCAGCAGCTTGGTTGGGGTGCTGGGTGCTGGTTTGCTCAGCCGTGCCTTCAGCAAGGCGGTTCCTGTTCTGGGTGCAGATTCTTATCTCCTTCTTTTTATATGTTAGTAATTTGTGTTGGTTTTGAACAGTGACTTGACATAGCATCTAGATGAAAAGTCAGGAATGACATACAGATGAGTAATTCTTTTTCCTCCCATAAACATATTTTTAGGGCCCCTCTGCTGAACATGATGATTTGGTTGTTTAATGTCCACAATGTTTATAAAACGCAACTGTAGGGAACAACAACAGCAGTGAGTAGCCAGGTTCTAACCTGCATAAGGATTTGCATGTATTTAATTTATTAATGTTGGCAGATCTCTGCTTAATAGGCCAAGTTTGCTTTTCACATGAGTAGGTGGACCTTTTGTTTTTCTTTTGTCTAATTGTTTCAGAAAACGACAATGAAACAGCCTGCCTGTATCAACATGCAAGCAGTCAAATACCTGGGATTTATTTCTGCTGTATGCCCCAGACCAGCATTCAGATCAGCTTTAGTAGATTGGATGAGAATTTGTAACGTGTTAGAGACAGCATCAATGTAACAGGGCACGTACTTGGAGTGGGAGCTGGGTGAAACAGCTTTCTGGCCGTACCCTGGTTTTCCCAGCTGCTGTGGCATTTGCTGTCACCGCCTTGCTTTTAATTGCTATCGTGTTCTATGGCTTAATATTAAACCACATCTCATTGCATCCTGTCTCTTAATTGGCTTAACTGGCCATCACCCAAAAAGACTCTACCGTGTATAGAAACAAGCTTCCCCAAATATTTCCTAATTGGCAGTTGGTGCTTTGTGAGGAGATGGGTCCCTCTCAGCGATATTAATAGATGTTTTCTTCTGTTCGTTCTCAGGATTGGACATTGATCCTATGACGCATGCCCGGAAGAAACAACTTTTCCTTCTGAAACATCCAGCTGGTTCTGCTGGCCAAGCTTCATCACCAGCAGGCAGCAGGAGGATGGACAGGACCGAGGCAGAGTGTGGCGAGCAGAGAGATGGAGATGCTACCGAGGCTCCGAACTGTCCGAGTGGGTTTGTGGGGACGAACAAAAGCAAAAATTTGCATGAAGTGCGAAAGACATACCCACTGCGGAGACGTCTGCTCCCCTCGGTGAACAAAAAAACCTGCAAAGTGCTCCTCACCAGGCTGGAGGATGTGGCTGGATCTCTGTCGAAACAGACCCAGAGCTGTAAAAAAAAGGACCTTCCCAGTTGGATGGAGGGTTTGGGACCTGCTTTGTTCTCCGAGCAAGTTCAGCCTGTGGGAGCAGGGAAGAGTGATTCATCTGGGGAAAAGTGCACAATAACTTATCCAGGGACGGAGCAAGACCTTGATACTGCTCCTACAGAGCCCAGGAAACGCAGGCTGGCCTCGCTGAACGCAGAGGCAGTGAACAACCTGCTTTTTGAACGGGATGATGGCTTATTGTCTGGCAGGCGTTTTCGGAGGGACTCCGTTAAAGCCGGTGGAGACTGTACTGTTAAGAGTTTGCATTGCAAAGCTGGTGACAACTGGCCTGCGCTGGAAAAAACAGCTGTGAAAACAGGTAAAGGAAAAAATCGGCATGAGCCCAGTCAGAAATGCAATAGCTGTGACCATTCACTGGATGAGTCTTTGATGATGGGACGAAGAGGGACGGTGCCATCTCCTATCATCCCACCCCAAAAAGACTGGCCAGCCTGAACGCTGTGGCCTTTCTGAAGCTGACCCATGAGAAAGACCAACCCCTGAAACAGAGGAGTAAATCGGACGGAGAGGGCAAGTCTGAGAACCACTGTTCAAAATCTACGCTCAAATGGGCCAAAGCCGGTAGGAAGAATTGTGTCAAATCCAAGAAGGAAATGGCTAGCTTAAAAAGAGAAGGTCAGCATGGCTGGCGAGGACTTGCTGTAGGCGCTTTTGGGAAAGGAGAGCAGCAGGACTCCTCCAGGCTCTACGGAACAACGGAACCCGTCCCTTATGAGTCGCTGTCTAGCTCCTATGCTAGCACAGAGGGTTTCTACCACAGACTGCCTTTGCTTATGGGTGGACAAGCTTCCATGAAGCCAGAGTATGGAAGACCTGGAGAGAAATCCCCGACCCCCAAACAGGAATTTCATCAGCCTTCCTTTCCCGTGCAGCAGTTCCCTCCCTTGCCTGTGCCCGGAAATCACACGGATTGTGGATGTCTCTATGAATCCTCGGATCTGACTCCGCTGAACGGGTTTTACTTTTATTATGGCCAAAGTGGATACAGTGGCTACTCTCACTGCTCCGTTTACCCCAAGGACGAGCTTTCACAATCTGCTACCTGTGAGGGGCTCTTGGTATCGCCCAGTTCCTTGCCATCAGGTGCTCATTTCCAGCCACTCCACTGGTGCAACTCTCCGTACTGTTGCGGAGAAGGAACAGCGATTAACAGTTACAGCGTCTGTGGAGTCGTGCACGTGCCAGAGGGCAGGATTAGCAGCGTGCACGCAGGACGGAACAGCTACCCCTACAAAATGCCTTTTGCAGCAGGTAAGGTGCAAAGTGCGCGCAAATCTCGTTCGGCGTTCCTGGGAGAAGAGGGCTGGTTCAGCACGGTGGCTAATGAAGGTATCTGGTTGCCAGGAGGCAAGCTCCCTCTGCGCGTGGTGCGTCTCAGCTTGGCAGCCGAACTGCAGCTGGGAAAGAATCTGCATTTCGCCTCCCCCTTCCCCCGTTTTTAGCCCCGAGGGTTTTTCCCACTGAAAGGTCTTATTGCTGTGGAAAGCATAGAATCGGTGAAAGGATTTGGGCAGTGAGAAGGTGACTCATGACTTGTCATGCTGGAGCTAACCGCTTAGCTTTGATCTGTGTGAAATGAGTGGTTTTTAGTTCCTACATGCTCTGCAAGGCTCCTCGCCGTCCTGCTGTGCTGCTCTGAGCGGAGGGTCTAAAGCACTTTGGGCTGAGTTACTCCTCCGTTCCCAAAAGCTTGCTCTCGGGACCAAAGTGTCCTCGCAGAGCGGAGCGGTGTGAAGAAGCAGGCATTGCCTTGGTCACTAGACTCACTGGTGCAAGCTGTAAGGGGAATGCAGCCTTTTAAGATTTTTATAGATCGGATCTGGCAGGGCTGTGTAACGATGCAGCTCGAGTCTGCTATTTGGACAGATGCTTGAATTTCACTCCAGTGATAGAAGTGCCGGGTACACTGAGTTTGGTGAGTGGCTGTCCCATCTCTGCTCTTAACATCTGAAAATGAGAACGGGTGACTGTAAGAGGTGATGTAGTTATTCTCCTGGCTATCTTCTGTCCTCTGTTTTTCAGACTCTGTCCTCCAGTGTGCTTTATCTTGGAGTTTTGCCTTTGCTATTGAAAAATATCTTTTGAAATATTTAAAACTGGATTGTTGTGTGGGGGTTATCAGACACCAGTACTTTGTATAAAAGCCATCAAGCTAGACAGCACTGCTGTTTGCAAGCGGGGCACGGTCTATAGACAAGGCTGCTTCTTCAGCTTTTGGGAGTGTAAACATCAGTCTTTCAGTTAACCACGCGTTCGAGTCAAAAGGAGGCATGACTTACCCGCTTAAAACAGATTTTCAGGTAGGTGGATGAAGTTTTGGTTCAGCGCTTGGTTTGAGCAAGGCTTTGTCATCTTCCGTTGTAGGAAGCTGCTGAAACTCAGGAGCATTTGGTTGAAGTATAATTTCCGTTTTCCCTAAATATCCCTGCTGTCGTGGTGCTGCTTCCTACAGTAACAGCTAGACAGTGTTCACTAGTGGCTTCATGCTCTTTAAAGCTGAATGCTTGCAAGACAACTAGCTCAGCAATGTGTTCTTGTCTGACAGTTTTCTGTGTAGTGCCCCGAGGTCATGGCAGTCTACTTTGTTCCTGAAATTTTGCATGCTGGTGCCTCTGACTTTGTGCAACCAGAAGGATGCAGGCAGTGCAAACGGAGTATTTTGGGGAGTTCAGCCCTCCCTGCGAACTCGGTAATCCCTCCTGGTGCTGGCAGGGGCAATAGTGGTTCCAGGGGCACGTATTTATTAGCAGTGTGTCACCCCGCTGCTGAGGTCTTCCTTGGTGTGGTTTCCTTCCTGTGAGCAACTTTGATTTAAAAGCCTACAACATTGGAATAATTTAGACTTTGTTTTGTGGATTGAAGTGTATGAGGAGGCCTCCTAGAATATGAACAGGGATTTATGCTTAGGAGTTGATACATGTGTGTGCCTGGGAAATCTCATCCTTCCCTGAAGTGGGTTATTTTAGTGAATTGTCTGCAAGCAATGAGCTCCTGTCTGAGGGCACTGGTACGAGGGGATCCAGCTTGGCGTGTCGCGTGCCTTGTGTTGTATCTGTCTTGTTGTGTTTGAGATGCTCCTGTGAAAATTCCAGCGTGTCTGGTACAAACCGAGGGATCAGGCTGCAGGCTTGGGCAGTCATGCCCGCCCTAGGCAGGAGAGAGGCACTGCCATCCCTGTCCTGCAGACGGTTTGCAGCGTGCCTTTGGAAAGCGGGGTGGTGGGGTGAGCTGGAGATGCTTTAGCCCTGGTGCTGGGAGGGGATGTGACCAAGGAAGGAGTCCCAGGGCCGCCGGCAAGGCCAGCTCTGCCCGGCTTTCCTGAACTTCAGTAGATACTTCTGCGAAGCTTCATCCTGCTTTAGTTCAAGCTTGAAAACTGCTTTTGTAAGCAAAATACTCCGGAGGTGATTCACTGCTCTGTGGTCCCGTGCCCGCCGAGGCCAGGCAGGATACCTGAACTCACATCCCGACGGCTTGGCTCGCTGCGGGAGCATTTGCAGCCCAGGGTCGGTGGCGACAGCCCATAGCAGCCCTCACACTTGCAGCTCGGCGGCAGCTTTATTGCAGCCCTCTTAGGGAGGGTCAAGTGGGAGACAGGAGGCAATAATTTCCTGTTATTGCGAGGGGATCTCAGCAGTTACTCAGCTGGAGCTTGGTGATTTCAGATGGGTTTTTTTCACTTCCAATTACCCTTTTTTTGCAGCTCTGCAGCAGTGCGGTGCCACAGGTCTGCTAGGGCACGCTCCAGTCTGCAGGCATCTCCTGGAGGTTGCCTGAAGCTGCGCTTTGTCACCCCAGAAAGCATGCTTTCTGCTTTGGGGACCAGGGTTGCGTTGTATATTGGTCTGGGAGCTTTCTTCCTGCTGACGGTGGATAATTCAAACGCGACTTGCTCTACTGCCAGACGCGCTGGCCTGGGCCGAGGGCTTGTTCTGGGACCCTGGCGCGGTGCGAGGTGTTCTGGGGTGCTTTTGAGCGGCAGCCGACTCATTAACCTGTTGTGGTTAAGGCGTCTGCTTTAGGGACACGGTTTTGCTGAAGGCAGCAGTGTATATCATCTTACATAGTTTTGTTCCCCGTTTCATATTTCTGGAGCTAATTTGGAGAATCTTCTCATTTTTCCCTGATTAGTAGAATTTGGCTTTTAGAAAGAAGCTGGCTGCTTCTGCTAGTGTGGTTTAATCCTTCCCATCGTTTTGATAAGCCTTTTATTTCTTTTAAACATATTGACAGGCTGGAACTGCTTTGAACACTGGCCAACCTTATGTGTATTACTGGCTGGCGTTACTTTGGGGGCTTTCAGATGGGTTTGTTGTAGTGCAGTGTCATCGGCAGCAACATACTGGAGCGTTGCAGGCTTAGAAATATCTTTGCTTTTAGAATCCAGCGACAGTGCAAAATGAAATTGCAACGTGAAGTGCCTTTACTACTCTAATGCCATAAAGGGAATTTCAGGGGAAAAGCGGTGGTAGTTTGGGGCAGTCTTGACTGTTTAGTCATCTTGTATTTGCAATGAGCTACATGTCTCTTCCTTTCTGTTAGAAGGCTGCAAGTCTCTGGACCAGCTGAACCTCACAATCCCTGTGGCAGGGCACCCCGCGTCACCTGCCCACCCGCTCTCAGGATGCCCTGTACCCAGCGTGCCACCGGCTGCAGAACCCGTTCCTCATCTGCAGACCCCCAACTCTGATCCTCAGACCATGGCCCGAGAATGTCCTCAGAGCTCCAAGCCGCCCAGCGGCTCCAAATCCGGTCTCCGAAACACGACGGGCTGTCTCCACGCCTCCGACAGCAAAGCAGCGGGAGGCCATTCCCATCCAAAGCAGCAACGTATCAGCAGGCGGAGAGCTACCAACGGCTGGATACCCGTCGGCACAGCCTGCGAGAAGGCCGTCTACGTCGTGGTAGGTGCCTGGGGAGGGCTGCCGTTCCTGCGTGTACGGCTCTACCCGTTTGTGCGTCTTCAGGGGACTCGGATCGTGAAGGCTTGAGGGCGTTTTGGGTCTTGCTTTGAGGTAGAGATGGTCGCTGCGCGCCGTCTACATCCTCTTGGAGAAGCAAATAGTGCCTTTTGGCTGGGCTTCGAGGCCGAGCTGCTGGTGGCTTCGAGGCCGAGCTGCTGGTGACTTCGTTGTTTTTCTTGTGCGCCCTGGTATTACCTTGAACAGCGTGGCAGGTGGTTTGGAAAGGAAGGAAAACCTGCTGCTCCTGTGCTAGCATCAGCTGAAATGCCATGATGATGAAGGCTTCTGTCTTTGGCATTTGCAAGGGAGGCACTTGTTGCACCCGTGAGTTCATCCTACAGAGAGATCTGCCACCAGCCTCTTCCTCCTGGCTTAGGGCAAACCCATTTGAGGAGAGGAGGGAGGTTTCAGCCTTGTTACAAGGAGTGGTTGTCAAGCTCTCTCGTAAGGTGGCTCTTCTCACTGATGGTGTCTAGAGCCTGGCTGGGATCTCCTGAAGAGCACAGAGGACTGAGACAGTAGCCTGGCTCCCAGATAGATTTTTTTTTTTTTTTTTTTTTTTTTTTTTTTCCTAGCACCTGATAATCCCCCCTTGCAACTTATCTCATGTTATGGCTAGTCATTCCTTGAAGGATTTCTTGTTTGTACTTTCCTATTTGTTGTGTTCAGGGGCAGAGACTGGATCCTGCAAGATAGATTTCCTGCCAGAAAATCTAATTAACTACAGAAAAGTCCACTTCAGTTGAAAGAGAAGCAATATCCTTCGTGTTACTAAAACATAAGAGCCGTGGACTTGAAATCTGGGCCTGCATGCTGCCTGGGAAGGCGGGACGAGGCGTTTGGTAGATGTGAGCGGCAGGGAGAGCGGTGGTCTGAGCAGACTCGTCTGTGCTGCTGCCCGGTGCAGTCGTACAACCTGGAGCTGCCAAGAGCATCATCCAGCACAGGTTTTGTAGCGTCGGCGCCTGGGGCCGTGCACAGGCACCGAGGGCTGTGTGAGGATGAAGCGTGTGGAAGCCAGAGCCGGGCCCCTGGCAGCCGTCGCTCAGACTTTGACACTTGGAAAGGAGCAGCACACCGTTAATCTCCTTAAGTCCTGCGTAATGCTTCCGACTTTGCCTGGGCAATCTGGCAGGAGGTTAAACCCGTCCTGCTCAGGCATTCCGAAATGAGTTCTCTGAGCAAAAATTTAAAAAAAAAAAAAAAACACCAAACAAACCACAAAACCCCCCAGTTCATAGTCCAAAAAGTGATCATTTTGTGATGTTAGAGGGTACGAAGGAAATGTTAACAATGTTGTTAAGGAAGGCTTTATGCCACAACCTACCTGCCACTCCCTGCCTTGTTCATGTGAAATGTTTCATGTTTTATTTGTTTTCTTAACAATGCTTGTGTCGGAGAAACACATAGCATTTGAAATGTGCCTAGTTTACTGTGCTTTTAAATATGAAGGAAATGCACACCCACAGGTAGGCAAATAAAATGGTGATTTTTCTGAAGGTTGTTTTTTTACATGCAGAATTGAAGGAGTAATCGTTTTTTAATTTGAAATAAAGGTATTAATTTCAGAAATATGTACTTTTGTGAGATTTGCCATCCTACTGGTGAGCTGCTCCTTACTGCCAGCACTACGTAGGAGAAATAGTTGTGTGTTGTCTCTTGCTTTATTTGAAAATGATGGCCATGTATAACCTGCGAGCACTTGAATGATGTTCCTCAGTGAACTTTCTTTAGCTATGAATGCCCTACCCATAGAAAAAGTAATTTGTTTGACCTGATTTTTGTTGTTATAAACCAACCTGGTGGGAATAGAGATGCCAGGAGTGGTCCTAAGCTGTATGAATTCCCTCGGAGATCTCTTGGAGTGGAAGCACTTAGCTCTGAGTAGGCTTAGGCAAGTTTTTAGTTCGCAGCAGGACAAAAGAGTCTTAGATTAGGGTAGCAAACAATAAACTAACTCTTTGCCTGTACACTCAGGTTGCTTTATTTTTGTGTGTGTTGTGATGGTATAGAATGAGCCAGAGCCGGCTGTTCGCAAGAGCTATCAGGCTGTGGAGAGAGATGGGGAGATTATCCGGGTACGAGATACTGTCCTCTTGAAATCAGGACCCCGGAAGAAATCTATGCCATATGTTGCGAAGATATCGGCACTGTGGGAAGACCCCAAAACAGGTACTGTGCCAAAAGAGTTTGTATTGCTGCTGAGCTTGACAGATGAGGGTGAGCTGGAAGCGGGGAAGTGATGGATCTCGGGAGAGCGGCAGGCTTGTTAGGGTCTTCCACTGCTGCCAGACCAGGTGATGAAGAGGAGAGATTAGCTCCATGGCTTTCGTTCAGAATGTTCCGGGAACTGAAATGCTCTTTAATCACTAGCCTGGGACTGGTAATCAAAATCTTTCTGGTTGTGAAAGCATGTAATATCTGCCAAGTGCCCGTCTTAGCAACGATCTCCTTTATTATTTCATTGCAGCAGACATCTCGGGAGCTGCTGTTTACTCAGACGCTCTATCCAGCATCTGGGCTGGGAGTTGGTGTGGAGCACGGGCTTATCTGCAGCAGCTTTTGATGGCACCCAAGTAGAAGTGGGGGATTGGAGTAGTGGGGGTTTGAGGTTAAGGTCCCGTGTCTGACTAGCGATACCTGACCCAAGGAAGCTGTGTTAAATGTTGTAAAGTAGGGGTCTTGCTCAAGAGCAAAAGATAAAAATATTATGTGTAAAAAGAAGTGATCAACGTGTGGTGAGGCCCATCTTGGTCACATCATCCTGCGACAGCAATCCTGGCTCTAGCCTGGGAGGTAATGCTGCAAGTACCTCCTTTGGATGAGCATCTTTTCCAGCTCGCAGTCTGAAGGGATGCGTTTTTTCAGGTGGAAATGTTTGAAATTTTTTTTTTGTGCCTGACCTCTTTGTGACGATGTAACACAAGTAGGAAGGGGGTGAAGGTGTAATGGAATAGCAACGTGACCGACTTCATACAGCCTCTTGCTGTAACAAAAGGACACCTAGTTCAGCATGAAATATTTATCACGGCACAGCTGCCTCTACGTGAGCGCTATGGGAATGAAAGGGATGAAGCAGGAGGAGGAAGCTGGGTAGTAGTGGGAAAACACTACGGGAAAAGTGGGGCTTGACATGTTTTAATAAATCTTCTTGCAGGGGAGCTGATGATGAGCCTCCTGTGGTATTACAGACCCGAGCACACTCAGGGAGGCCGCAATCCGAGTATGCACCAGGTGAGCCCGGCCGGCCGCGCAGCGCGGGGCGAGGGTCTGCTGCGATGTCCGTACCGCCGCAGCAAGAGGGGATTAGCCCGAGTATCTCCCTGCGTCCCTGGGGGGCCTCAGACTCGGGGGGCTGAGCTTCTGTTCGGGGTTCAATGGAGCTGTCTCTTGGCTGCGGTGAAGCTGCTGCCAGATGTGTTGAGTGGGGGGTGTCTTATAGATGGGCTTTTCCCCAATTTGTTGTCACGTGTAGAAACTCTGGGCTGTAACAGAAGCTGCTGCTGTTCTTTATGTGGCTGCCTCTGCTGAGTGTTAATGTTTCTCCCTTTAATCTGAGAAAATCCTGTGCATTAAGTAAAAAGGTGTTTTTACTGCTACCGTAGGAGCAAGGAAGCATGGGTTTATCCTGAATCAAGATCAGATGCCTTTCCAAAAAGGGTATTCTAATTCACCCAGAAATGCAGAGCTCATTGCAAAAGCTCCTGCTGCAGTTTTGCAGGACATTGAAGTACCTTTATCATGTGCTGCCTTTTTATCATAAATCCCTTAATCTGCTGCTTAAACTCCAGAAACTTGTTTGTTTTGTGCAGAAATGTGGATGCATCATCCTTCCCCTGTATAGATTTATGACAAGAATTAAAGACTGACTTGAGGATGTTGTGCCAGTGTAATAGAGTTCACTTTTTAAAAGGAAAAACGTGTGAATCATTATGTCTTCACGCCTTGCTCTGCTTTGCATGGGCTTGTGTTGGGTGACAGAACAAGCTGTTTTTAAATTGGGAATGAAGAATTTACTGCTGTTTTCAGCCCACCAAAATACTTGGTGTCTTTTTCCTTTTTTTTTTTTAAATAAAAGGAGAGGGAGGAGGTGAGCAGGACTGGGGAACAGCTGGGGAATTGTACCTGCCTGATTTGCAGGGCACAGATGAGTTTCTAAACCAAAATGTGGTACCTTACAGTTTTCTGGTCCATAAATGAAGCGTGACTGTATCCAGTTGCATTTTGGTGTAGAGAGAGTGCCCGTAGTCTGGCCAGGAGGAATTAAGCCAGTTTTTTGCACACCTGCATAATTACACAAGACTTCAAAAGAGTGTGTGCCATTTGGGCTGAGTAGCTGGGATGGGCTTGCCAAAGATGACTCAGATAGTTTTGATTTAAGGAGTAGACCAAAACCCCAATGTGCAGAAGCAAGGCGTGGCATTTTCAGTTTCCCTGATTAAGCATGTCCCCAAACGGTGACCCCTTTTTTGAGTCTTTACTTCCAGCCTGCTTCCTCGGGGCTGTGAGCAGAAATAAAGCCTGCGGGTAATGCTTCCAGACGTGTGCAGAGCATCCTTATTCCCAGAGATCATCTTTGCTGATCTAACCACACCTGAAATTCTTTTAAATGGTTCTGTCTGGGTTGCCCCACGTCTAACCAATCCTGCCTGCTGCAGGGCCAAGTTTCCTAAATTACCCTGGGAAAAAAGGCTATTGCTACTTCCCTCACTAAACCAGCCTTTTTAATTGAATTGGGATGAGGAAGGGTTGTAAAAGAAGAGATTCCTTTAGCTTTAGTGTAGAGATGGATTAGAAAGACTGGTTGTGTGTCGCAGGGTCGTAGTAAAGATAGCGAAGTGCTCTTCAATCTCCGTTTGGGTTCTGAGCTGTACAGAACTGGAAGGGTTTCCAGCACAGGAAAGGGAAAATGAAGGAAGCCCATCCCTCGGAGCTCGGAGGAGTGGGTGGGTGGGTGGGGAGTGCTCCGACCTCCTGCCTGCCAGGAGCTTGCTCACTGAGTTTTCTGGGTGAGATCTGGAGGCTCCTACCCATGGACTTTGCACAAAGTCAGGCTTTGGAGAAGCTGGAGCAAAGGCATCTCTCACAGAGGTTTTTCTCTTTCTGAGCCTCTGCAGTTACCTCTCCTGATGGATCAGCCTTCCTTCCTTTTACCCATCTCCTTGTCGTTCCCAGGCATCACAACAGCACTTTCAACACACCGCTTTTATTTTTTCCAGTGCAGCATTGCAAAAGCTCATCTCCTGGGACACTTCCCAGCGGTGGCCGCAAGCCGTCTGTCATCCCTGGGAGCAAAGAGGAGGCTGAGGGGTGTAGCTGATAGTGGCCTTGCTGCTCAAGTGCTCCTGTAACGTTGGCACTGTGTGTGGGACTTGGACATTTGGCCTCACGGAGTGTGCCAGGCAGCACTAAATGAGGGGACGCTTTGCTCACATGTTTCTGGATAAAATTCTGGTGCACGCTATAAATAGGTCCCAAAACACCTGGAAGTTGTCTGGTTTATGTGAAATACTGACTCTGAAGAGTATCTGCTATGAGCATGCTTTGATAGACTCCCCTTTAAGGTGATGGGTGAAGGTGTGGAGCTGGCCCTATCTCTCTGGGGCTCCTGGCCAGCTGGGTGACCTCTTCCTTCCTTCTCTGCAGAATGAGATCTTTGCATCCCGGCATCAGGACGAAAACAGCGTTGCCTGCATAGAGGAGAAGTGCTACGTGCTGACCTTTGCAGAGTACTGCAGGTAGGTGGTGCTCTCAACTTGCTGCTGCTCCCCAGACCTTCATCTGGCTCCAGCTCTTGTCACTCTTTCCACTTCCAGCCATCACCCAGCAGAAGTGTCCCAGCCCCTGGGGACGCTGGTGTAGCTGGAGCTGCAGGAGTTACGCTCGCCCCACGTACAGGTTCAGTACTGCAGCCCGAGAGTGCTGCTTCCACTCTAGATTCATTACAAGTCTGTTTTGTGTAATATATGTGCATTAAGGGGCTCACAAATGTTTGTACTTGTATGACCTTGCTACCACAGCATGTGGAGACCAACGCAGGAAAACCCATAACTGGAGCTAAAAACTAAGCAGGGCAGGAAATCACCCGGTGATCACCGTAGCTCGCCGAGAAGCCTGCTGATATATTTTTGTAGCGTTGGAGCTGATATATTTTTGTCAGTGTTGCTACCAGACACCAGTGTATGCGCACAGATCTGGGTGTTTTGGCAGCAGCAGCAGCACTGAGTAGTGACTGAGGCTTTTGCTGTTAAGCTCTTGCTGATGGAATTGAAACTTTGTCATTAAGAACTTCCAAGCATCCATATTCAAGACTGACATCCCGTGATGGATGGGTGTGCAGGGCAGAATGGGAATAGGGGTTGAGTGGACACACAAATCCATAATGCAGAGCAGTGCTTTAAATCTTTCCAGTTTTGCTGGGTGCATCTTGTTGACTGTGTGTCTTACCACAGAGAGGATGTTTAAGCCCTAATGCGCTCTTCTTATCCTGCTCCTAGCCCAGGGCTCTGCTGTTTGAATTTCTAACAAAAAAAAAAAACACCAAACCCAAACTACTTTACAAACCCCTCATAAGCTGGATTTTGCTCTTTCTTTTGAAAACTCAAATGAAAAAAAAACACCCCAACCCACAAAGCAAACAAACAAAAAACTAAGCAAACCAAAAACCAACCAAACAAAAAAACCACAAAACCAATCAACCAAAAACCCCCCTAAGCTTTGGATCCCAACAGCTCATTTCCTTTCGAACAGCCCAGTTCTCTGAAATAGCTATTGGCAGGGATTTTTTCGTGCTGTTGTGGGTAAGGTCACCTTTGAGAGATGTTCCCTGAAGGCATTCTGAATTCTCCTTTTGCCTAAACAGCCTGATGCGTGAGGCTTTTCTGGGGCTAATTAATAAAAATGAGGCCAAAGTCATAAAAGCGAGGTGAATTAATTGCAGTCATCTTCTGTACTGTACGGCATCCCCCGGTGTAGAAATACAAACCGTTGGGCTGCTTCCTGCAGTTCAGGGTGGGAGCAGCAGCAGCAGCTACTTCACATCCTCCTCTCGAGCAAAGCCTCGTGCTCCTCCGCACTCCTCCCCTTCCCCTGTCCCTGGGCAGCCACTGCCGCGGCTTCCGCCGAGGCGCTGACACGAACGGTGGAAGATGCAGCGAGCCCCTGCCAACTTTTCTCATGTCGTTGCGTTGCAGATTTTGTGCCTTGGCAAAGCGTCGAGTCGAAGGGATCCCAGGCAGGAAAACCATTATGGTTCCTCCCTCGGAAGAGTACTCCACACCTCTGCACCGCAAGGTGCCCGAGGACACTGACCCCGAGCTGGTTTTCCTCTGTCGTCACGTCTACGACTTCAGGCACGGGCGCATCTTGAAGAACCCGCAGTAGCAGCGTTGCTGGGTGAGCGGTGCCGAGGGCCTGGCACGTCCCCGCGCTCGCCACGACTCCCCTCGTGCTGCTCGCGGACGGGAGCGCCCAGCGCTCCTTCCTCGGACTGAAAGGCGTGCGCAGGAGCAGATCCCCGTGGAGGAAGGCAGCGGTTGAAAGCACAGCACTTCGTTAAAAGCATAAATGAAAATATATACCTATAAAATAAATATATGTATATAGATATAGGTACTTGCATATGTAAATCTATATCTATATATGTATCTAGAGATGCGTATATTGGGAAGGGTTTGTAGGGGATAAAAGCCAGTAAACTGAATGCAGAGCCATCGCTGGTGGGAATGGTGGGAAGGTGCAGGAGGGATGCTTTGGTGCGTTGTGTGAGTCAAGCTGTGACAGTTCTGTTGTTTTCGTGCCCTGGCGTGAAGTGCGAGGACTGAGAGCAGCTCCTTCGTCCCACAGGACAGACTCTGAGGATTCCCGGAGGGCGAGAGCTGCTTCGGGATACAGCCCTTGCTTGGGAAGCTGCCTGGATGCAGAGCGGCCTTGGGTCGTGCTTGAACGGGTTTCGCTGCGTCTGGGGAAGAGCTGGCCACTGTTTGCCCTCATCTTTCTCTTCCCCTCGCCTCGCCGCTCCGGGATTCACCACCCGGACTGGGGCTTGGGAATCTCCGCAGGTTTTCCATCCCAGGGCGGTGTGGGGGAGAGCTGCAAAGCCCCGACCTCGGAGCACAGTGCCCGCAGCGTGTTTTCTCTTCCGAGTATCGCTCTTCCTCTCGTGGCTTAGGGGGCCGTAGCGATAGAAGTGGGTTTACTCTTTCTTCCCAGTTTGTTTTCCTGTAACATCGTTTACAGTCCCTGTTCAACCCCAGAAATCTTCAGCGTGAGGAAGGTAGAGGCTGGTGGGTGATATGGCAAACCCATTTCTTGAGCGGTTTTGGCTTTTTTAAATTATCCCTCCCCTCTCCCCTTTTGTGACTGTCCTGGCCCCGGGCGTGCCATTGAAGCCCTCAGCAGTGCTGTCTCGGTGCTGCCTTGCAGCCTCCCCCCTGCAAACCCATCGTGGCATCCGAGCAGGCTCACCAAAGTGGCTTTGTGGCTCCCGAAAGGAACCGAGCGTTCGTAAAGGTTCGCACCGACAAAATGCGACCCGAGCCCCACAGATATTGCCTCTTGCCTTACGTGTATAGGTCCTAGATAGACGTTAGTTTATCTTAACGCAAACTGTTCGAGTTAATTCTAAAGCAAACCAAAGGACAGCGTAACAGTCCCTTGAGTCGTTCACACCAAGCCAGGAGTTCATTTCTAGATTGCACTAACGTAAAGAAGGAGAATCGACACCGTCTCGGCCCACGTTCCTGCTGGCTAGAGTTGCTCACTGAAAGTAGGGATCTGCATTGTTCCGGTCTTTGGGGGCTTCTGAACTGGTGTGAAACGGTGGAAACGTTCGTACGGCTTTAATGTTGTCCTGTCAGTGGCAGTAGCACTACCCGGCCACTCGCCACGGGCTCCTTGGGTCGCTCCGACGGCTGCACGCCTGCCTGGCCCGGCGAGAAAACCCCACAGCATCCACTCCCTTCCGTGGGAATAGTTCGTTAACGCAGGAGTTCTCCAGAGATTTGCTCTACATACCAAAGAGGGGAACGTGTCTAGAAGATGCTGACCTGCGGGGAGGCGACAAGATCTGGCCCCCCCGCAGCGGGCGAGCAGGGCCCGTCTCCCTGCTGTCAGTGGACTGTTCCTGCTCAGCGTTGCAGAGGATGATGGAAAAGCCCTTGTTATTCTTGCTGGTGTAGCCCAGGGGAAAGCACCCACCTCCGGGAGGTTTGATTCTAGCTGTGCGAGCAAGAATTTGTGGGCGAAGCATCTTTTATACCTCAAGATACTGTTAGTGTCAAAGGAATTGCTCAGATTTCTCCTTAACGATTAACTTGGGCGCTGGTGGTTCTTGGAACGATGGGGTGGGGGCTGCTGATACGCTGCTGCTGCTAGCAGGGCGGGAGCCGGGAGCGCTTCGGGGGCTCTCGGATGGAAGTGCGGGAGGTGCTGGGGAGAAAGCGGCCTTTGGTGCTACCGGGAGAGGGTGCGGAGGGGCTCTGCCCCTCGGCAGGGAGGGGGACGCTGCAGAAGCGTCACAAAAGGGGGGGGATTGCAGCTGCGCCCCGGGGCCGTGGTGCGGAGGGTGCGGGGAAGCCCCGGGCGCAGACTCCCGGCTTGCTGGGGACCCTCCGGCAGCCGGCGAGCTGCCCACGGCCCCGAGCAGGGTGGGCAGGGTGCTTCACACCCCCCGCCAGGCCAACCCGAGCATTGCTGCGCGGTCAGGGAAGGGGTTGAGCCCCGGCCTTGGAAACCACAGTAACTTGCTGAAACTCCTTCCTCTGACCCCTCTCCCCCTCACTCCCACCTTTGTCCTGGCTCCTCTCCAGGCAGAAAAGAAATTGAACTTGCCCTGAGCCCTACACGGGCTTTGGCTGGTGTCTGGAGGGGACAAATCCTGACTCTTCTCATGTTAGAATCTGCTTCAGGCCAAGAACATTGTTCGAGATTCACGTGGTTGCTTATGCTGTTGTGCAGACAGCATGTAAATGAATTGAAATGTCTTATCCATAATGAAAATATTTCATGCTTTTTTAATCTATTAGATATGGAAATATTTTTTGAAACTGAAAAGGCAGTCGGTAGAATTTAAATTGAAACGTAATACATGTAAAATATATTTTAGTTGATAATTTTGTAAAATGCACTTTTTGTGTCTCTTCCCTGGTTTCCCAGATCTGTATTTCAGTGTTTACAGATGGAATGAGAACATTCCCTATACCCTCCTTCTGTGAGAAAGATATATTAGAAGTAATTCTTAAAAAATAAATTTGAAAAATCGTATTGATTTAGAAAACAAACCAGTGCTGCGCTGCTCTTCTCTTCCTTGCCCAAACACTCCCCTGGGCCCGGGTGTGGGAGCAGAAGCGCTTGGAAGGTGCCGATGCGGGAGCAGAGCTGGGTGCTGGGGGTCTTGGGGTGGGCGATGTGGGCACGGCGCTGGGCTGGGCAGCTCTTGGCTTTCCTGGGAGGATGGAGCACAGGGAAGGAGGGTCGGCTCACAGCTCTCGCTTGGGTTTTTCCAGTCTGCTCCTGAGAGCTGCTGTCGCAGGAATATTTCAGTCTCTGCCTTTCGGGCAGGGGAGGTGGTGGTGGTGCGGCTCAGCTCGGCGTATCAGCCCCTGCTTTAGGGGCCCCGCAAGGAAGCGGTTTGAAACGTTGCTTTCGGAAATGCATCTCGCTGGGAGCACTGTGGAAACCACCCGCCAGCTCGCTCGGTGCCATCGGCATCTGCCCGCAGTGTCCAGCCCCGTGGCACCAAGCGCTGCCCGCCCTGAGGACGGGTCTGGCAGCCCAATAAAACGACTTCTGTGCTGCTCCCCGCGCATCTGGGACCTGTCTGGGCTGGCCTTGCCCCCTCGGCTGCAGTTAACTTTGTGTTTTCACCACCTTATCTGTTTCTGCAGCCCTAACTGAACACTTAGATTTCTAGCTGCCTCCCAGTTTCCAGGAAAGGCCTCTCTTAGGCTTTCATGATTTCTGCTCCCTGCTGAGATGGTGTTTGCCGCTTCCCGGGGCTGTGGCCCCTCCTCTGGGGTTGCCTGTGCTCGTGCTGGGGATGCTCGGTGTCACCAGGGAAGGGTCCCAGGAATTCACCTCAAAACCTCGGTGACCTCGCTAAGAACTCCGTGCCCTTCCTACGCCGAGGTGCTGCTGATCATCTGCACGTGGGTTAGTTCCTGGCCAGGCGGCTGGCCCTTGGAATTGGCTATTTCTATAAATAATGCCGTGTATTAATTAGAGCTGGACCCTTGCACACCTCGGGAGGGAGAGAATAAGCTCTGGGAACAAAATGAGCAGGAAGAAAAAGTAACGTCTGTTACCGATGCTGAATTAACTCCTAATTACGGAGAGGGGAGCGAGTGGCGAGCGTGGCTTGTGGGCTGAATGTGGAGGGGCTGGGCAGGGCCACCGCATCCCCGACACGGTTGGACTCCTTCATGGGATTCAGGTTTTTGCTAGAGGATCCCCGCCTTTCGCTTGTGATGTGCCCGTCATGTTAAATGAGGGGCCTTGTTCCAGCACAGCTCCTCCCAGGGAGCTGCGGGCAGCTTGGGCTCAAACCTGGAGAAGCTGAAAAAGGGAACAGTTTTGACCATGAAGTGTATTAAACCGCGGATTATCTTCCCAAAGGGAGTAAGGAGCCCGTCCTGTGACATATAAATTTGCAAGCTGGTGAGTGGTTTAGTGGGCGTGATACTCCTGACCCAATGCCCTTGGATTTTTGCTGAAGAATCAATTTGAAATTTTCCAGTTGTATTTAATGCGACTCGGCTGCCCAGAGGCATCAGTAATGTGGGTGCCAGAAATGGAGCGGAAACCTGCGCCCCGTGTGCCCCGCGCTGCCGGCCGGCTCCGGCGCTTTGCCGCGCGGGGACAGACTCTCCCAGAGGTCGATTAAAAAGAAACCGAGAAAAAGCTTTTCTGTCCCAGCTCTTGCCGCATGGCGAGCCGTCGTCAAAAGGATAATCTGTGGCGGGCTGAAAAGTTGGGATTAATGTCAAACAAAATTGGATTTATTGTTGAAATCTGCTACCCGAGGGAGCTGCGCTGAGTTGTATCTAGCTCTCCCGTATCTGACGTTCAATGCACTCCGCTCTTGCAGATGTCTGATGCTGCCAGGGACTTTCTGCTGCCGCGTTGCCGGAGTCCTGCTGGCCACGGGATCGTCTGTAAAGCAGGAAGGTGTGTTGCCCCCGGAATCCCGCGCTGCTTTGGCCACCCGAGGTGGTTCCACATCTGGGTTTGATAACCCAGCAGTGATCGAGACGCCCGGTGAAGCCAGCCCGCTGCCCGCGGGGCGAGATGCTGCCCGGAGGGGATGGAGCATCGCCAGCCCTGCGGAATTGCGGGGGGAAGGTGGCACTTGGGGTGCTGGGAAGGAGCAGGGGGGGCTGCAGGCGCCTGCAGAGGCTCTGGTTAAGGTTTGGGCACGGGGACGAGCGCGCTGGACGGGGGGGAGGTGTTCAAAAGCGCATCCTGAGTTCCAGGAATTCAGTCCGTGCGTTGAGAAGCATGGGATGGTTCGTCCGCGTCGTCGCTGCGGTTTCTCGCTCTGGGGCTCTCAACGCATCGTTTTGGATGAGCTGCTTTCGCCAAGGAAGGGGCCAGCTGGGCCCCTGGCACACACCGCTGCGGGAGCCTTCCCACCCCGCGCCTCACTCCCCCCATCTACAGCCAAGCAAACCCAAAGCGGCGTCCGGGGCTTGCTCTGCTTGCTGAAGTGTCTTCCCACCCGGAGCAAAAGCCGCGAGCTCCTGGTTACATTTAACTGCTGCTTTAATGCCTCTAATTGTAATTGACTGTAATTGTGCCAAAATTCATCCCAGCCAAGAGACGGGAGCAATTTGGACTGTCATATTAACGTGACGGAGCACTCAGTCACTCTCCCAGCTTGGTCCCTTTAAAGCGGCTGCTGATAAATGGGCTGTGCCGGCGCAGCGGCACGCGTCTGCGTCAGGTTTGCCCCTGCACCGGGGGCAGGATCGGGCCCTGGCAGCGTCACTGCCACCCAGGGAGGGGGGATGCACGTCCCCACATTAACCTGGTGTCCCCAGGGACCTGGAGCCTGGGCGATTCCCCAGTCACTGTGCCCTTCTCACCCCGTTGATACAGAAAAGGCTTGGCCCCCCGACTCGGGTGGAGGATGACGGAGCAGACGCCCCCTGATCCCTGCGTGCCGACGCTGGCGCTGCCACTGCGAGGTAAGTGCCGCTCTGAATTCTTCAGCCGTGTACCAGCAGCAAAAGCAAGACACCGGCTCTGCTCGGCGCAGGCTCCATCTGACGCAAAAGCATCCGCAGCCTCTCAAAGCCACTTTTTGTGTCGCTCCTGCACAGGCTGTTTCATTTGAAGCTGAATAAAAATTAGGTTAAGCTTCTAATGTTCATCCCTAGCTGCTGCTTCTGCCAGTTGCTGCGTCCCTGTGCCTGCGCTGCTGGGAGCAGAGGCTGAAACGTTTCCTTGCTGCAGCCTCGGGGCCTGAGAGCAGCAGAAAGCCGCAGGTCACCCTCCACGCCACCATTTTTCCAGAAGCAGCCAGACGTGTGTTCCCAGAGGCCGACTCCTACAATAAAAGCCATCAGCAGGAAGGGAATGCTCACTCTGCCGCTGGGAAGGGAGCTGTGCTGGGAGCCTGCGCTGTGGGGACCGGCTGCGACCACACCGCTCCAGTCTCCTGCAAACCCCAGAAATTTGGCTAAATCAGCCCTTTATTCAGGAATTCTCCCTGAGGGTGTTTAACTGCAGGGTTGGAGGGACGTTCTTCCAAACGCCGGCCTGAAACACGGGCCGAGAGCTGCCCAGAGCCCTTAAACCCCCTGCGCAAAGCTCTGGGCTCGGCCACCAGCAAGGGCAAGTTCAAGGGCCACCGCGTCTCTTGCCAACACGAGTGGCTGCTGGGCGGCGTGGAAAAATTGAGGGCGGTTGTTGAGAAAAAAGGAAAGCAACGAGCCCAAAATCAGGGGAAGGGAGGAGAAACGCGTCGGTCCCCTCCCTGTGCGCCCAAGCTGGGACGGGAGCCGGCAGCCTCGGCGGGAGCCCCGCGGCGCCGGGAACACGGCGCTGCGCTCGGGACCGGCCTCGGGGGGTAATCCAGGACGGGAAATGCTGCACCGGTGACGTTTGGAATGGGAGCGCGTACCGGCTCCTGCGAAGCCGAGTAACTGGTGTGGAAGCGCGGGGGGCGTTTGTGTGACTTGTTGCTATAGAGATGGGATGGCTTTTCCGTCAGAGCCTCCAGTGAGAGCAGTTAATCCATTTTTAAGAGGAAAGGATATTTAATAAAGGAAACAATTTAAACTGGATTTACAAGATACGCTGAATGGAAGCACCATTTATTCTGTGGCTTCGTATTTAATTTTAATATCTCTATAAACCTCTCCAGAGTGTTCTGCAAAAAAACAAGCCGGAATTGGAGCAGGTTCGACTGCCCAATAATTCTTAAAAGCAAATCAATTTAACAGTGCTGAAAAAAAAAGCCTGCATCTCAGTGAATATTCCTCCGCTCTCCATAGTGGCAGGAGCACTGGAATGGGTGTATTGGAAAACAAACTGTTCTAATGGAGAGGTGTTTTGGAAAGGCTATCAAGCAGAAGCCTAGCAAAAGAGGGTTGGGAGCACCCAGTTTCAGCGGCAACCGGTACTTACGGTGCAAACTTCATCCTCTGTTGATTGTGCAAGATTTCGGAGGGGGTTTGCAATGAAGCAAGAAAGCAAAGAAGATGGTGCTTTCCGTGCCTTCCCCAGGGTCTCTGCAAATCCCCGGGCACCCACGTCCCCCTGCCAAGGGCTGCCAGCGTCTCCCCGCTGCTGCTGCTCGCTGGCCCTGCGCCGAGGATGCCGCGCTCCTGTCTAGAAGCCTCCAAGCATGAGGCAGGAGGGATTCTCATCATGCTCTTCGTTGTCTCGATTTGTGTTTACCTGGCACGGGAAGCAAATGGATATGGGACTTGATAAGTAAGCCAGGAACGCCAGGGTCAGATATATAACTGAAATAGCTGTTATCAGCATCCCAGCCGACTCTCTTGTAAAATTAATCTGTTTTTTTGGACGTCAGAGACGTGTGTCACAAACCCCAGCGCAGGGGACACGGCGCTTTCCCAGGGCCAGCTGGCAGAGCGAAGCCGAAAAGAAATCGGTCCCGTGCAAACGTCTTCTAAAGAAGTGTTTCAAAGGAGTTTTTTTCACTGCTCTGAGTTTTCTCTGCGCCCTTTAATATGGTTCGTTTTATAATAATTTCATCAATAATCCATCTTTTTTTTCATGGCTGTGCTCACTGCTGTTCGAGCAGGGATGCGGCGACGCTCCATGCCGGGACGAGGGCCGGCGCCTGCGTGGAGAAGCCCTTGGGAAAGCCGGGCTGGGCTGGTGGCACCTGGCAGCGTTTAGCACTTGATAAATGGGAAGGTTGCGGAGGCTCAGCGGGATTTCCCGCTGGGAAACGCTTTGTGACTCTCCCCGGAGCGGTGCCACTTCACGCACTGGCAATGTCGTGGTTTGGAAAGCATCGAGAGCCCCGGGAAGGGCTGGTAGGAAAACATCTCCCTTCCTCTCCAGAAGGTAAATTCTCCCCACTCCTTAATGCCACGGCTCAGGGCACAAGAGCAAATTCTCTGGGTTTTCCTGTGTCTCTTGAACACACTGATTTTTATTTCTTTTTTCAGTAAGTAGAGATTGAAGCGCACAAAGCCAGCTGCAGTTTCTCCTCCATCAGAAGCAGGAGCGCGGCGCCTTCGCACCCGCATGCTGACCAGTGAGAGCATTAAGGAGCAGCAGTTTGTGCTTACAGATACCCCCTTGCCTTTTCTTAAGACCTTTTATTCCTCCTTTTCCTCATACATACACACGTGCCCCCCGGCCCGGGGCAGGGGAACCAGCCACCCCCGCTCTCAGGGGGCCAAGGGTGTTCACTCCTCGAGGAGGGGACTCACCGATTAATTGTTTTTCCTCCGTCCCAGGCTGGGAGATGTTTCTCCGTGACTGAGCACAGCCCCCTTCCGCATGGCAGGCGAAGTGCAGTGAGTAAGTAGGGTTGAATTCATACCACACTGCATAATTACAGTCTATAAAAAGAGAATTATATGGCATTAGTGTCATTTATTTTACCATATTAGCCATTTTCATGCACGCAAATGAGCGTGGTGGGGTTTTGTTCTCGCCTCCCTGCGAGGTGAAGGCCGGGGCACCCGCTGGGATCTGCTTTCCCAAGGGATCTCCCTGGCTCGGGATCGCGGGGAGTCGCTGCAGCACCCAGCGACAGCGACCCCGTAGATGGGGGGGGGGCCCAGGGAGGCAGGGGGGCTGCTGCACACCCACCCCATCGCCGGGGGCTTCATCCAGCTACAAAAAGAGACCGCTTGCTCCGAACTGATAATTTTTTTTTTCCCTAATATTTGCGAAAATTTACTTGCAATGTTACTTTCATCCATTGCAAGGGGTTTCATGAGAAATTGTGATCTAAAGGAGATGACTGTTGGGCTGGCTGGAGAATCAACCGCTTCTCTGCTACCCGAAGGTCCTAGCGAGGGGGTGTGGAGGGTCCCCACATCCCAAAGGGACGGGTGAGGCGGCGGAGCTGGCTCTGCCCCGGCCGTCCTCAGCGAGAGCTCCCCGCCGGGGACAGCGGGCTGGGAAGGTGTGGGTGTAACCACATAACAAACCCGCCAGAGAGGATTTCTGTGTGAAAGTGTCAAACCCACTGTCCTTCAACAGCTACTTGAGAATTGCAACACCTGGGTTGGATTCCTAATTGGCTTTCTTCTAAAATCTGGAAAGAATGCAACATTATTTATAGACGGGGGGAAAAACCCCTTTCCAGTGTTTTTTTGCAGAAAGGCTCATTCCTTCACAGTAAGGAAGCAAGAGGAGGCAGATTTACTTATTTATTTTATTCCTCTTGATGTTTATTTTAAATTAATCCTGTTGGGACAGATGTCAGACTACAATTCTTGCTCAAGACGCTTCCGTTAGCTGATGTAATTAACAATGGTGCATGTTTTATAATAATTCATTTTTCATGAGATGGAATTTGCTTCCTCTTTTCCGTCTCCCTCTCCCTAGATCCTGAGTTTCCTCCCTAATTCTCTTCTCTTCAGCGCTCATTTTGAAAGCTGCCTTTATGGTGATACATTTGAGGCTTGAAAACACTGGAAGCATCTTCCCAAATATGCTGTGTTTATAGAAACATTAAGATTAATCATGCATGTTTATTCATTTAAAAAACAAAAACAACAACAGAAAAAAAAAAAAAAAAAAAAAAAACACTCAAACCCACAAAAATCAACCTTTGCTTGCAGCATCTCTTTTTGGACCTCGACTTGTCCCCCCTCAGGGCAGTGGTTTGTGTTTGTCCCTGCGGTGGCAGCACCGGGACCCTTCCCAGCAAGCCAAAGCTGCAGCGACGATGCCGCAGCCCCGGGACGGCCCCGGGCTCGCTCCGCGCTCCGGGTCGGCGCTGCGAATATTCAGCTGTGGCTGCCATCTGGTGCTGGTTTGCTTCCTCACTTCAGCTGCAACCCAAGCGCTACCTGCAACGCACCCACCGCCAGCGGAACCCCGGGGGGTTCCTCCCGGCGCTCACACTTCTGGCCTCGCTGCTGCCGCTCATCACCCGATTAACGAGCGGCGCGGGGCGGGGTGGAGATAACCCGAGCCCTGCACGGTGCTGGAGCAGCTCAGCGCTCACCACACGAGCAAGGCTCTCCCCGCTGTTCTGTCTGTCAGGAGCTGCCTGGCTCGCTCCATCCCGGGTGACCTGACCGCCACAGCGGAAGGGATGCTTTGATTTCCTCACCCTAACCCAGCCCTTTCCCCCGTGTCCCAAAGGAGATGCCTCTGAGAGGTGGGCAAGGTGCTGTTCACCATCGCCGGTGCAGCCCGAGGTCTTTGTTTGAAATCCCACGCCTGGGAGGGGGATTCGTTTGGGTGGCTCCCCAAGGAGCAGAAGCAAGCGGGCCTGTGACCTCTGTGAGTTCACAGCGTTAAGAAACGCTGCATGTAAGGGAAATGAGTCTTGGTGAAACAGGTGAGCTGGGGGCTCGGTTTGTTTTTTTCCTTTGCTTTTTCGGGCAGGTGAGTGGGCTCCTGCGCGGGCAGCGTGCCCCGTGCTGTGCTCGGGGATCATCGCGCCGGGGGCTGCGCTCAGGGAGCTGCTCCTCTTCAGGGGCTCGGTCAGGTGCCGAAGGGCTGTGGGAACACGGCTGAATAACGCTGGTGACGTGATGACCTGCCAGGGCAACGCTGTTAATTTGGAGTCAGCCAGCCTGGACCCCAGGCAGATCTCATCACCCCTTCAGGCAACCCCCTCAGACACTCAACTGTTCTCTGGAGGACAAGTTCCTCCATATTTCCAGCCAGAGCCTCAATCTCTCATCTTAGATGCGTAATATTCCAGCACTCACCCGCTGCCAGTCTCCAACCTCCCCCTCAAACAAATTTCCTGGGGCAAAGTGTGCAATTTGCAGGCTACTTACTGTTCCTGACGTGTGGAAGGATATTGCAAATCTAAACAGGGCTGAGTCAAGCAGGTAATGATCGGTCCCTTTCCGCACATCGTTTTTTTTGCCTCATGATGATGATTTCTGGTGTCAGAGACGAGATGCTGCAGGTTTCAGAGGCGCTGAAGCAGATTCAGTCCTTGTTCTGCTGCCTGTGAAATTAAGTGGGTCACAAAAACATTAGTCAGACGAATTCAGGCAGCGAAGAGCAAAAAACTTGTTGGTGCTGCACAGAGGTCGTACTGGCCAGTCACCCAGGGCATGGGGCAGGGGCCTGGGCTTCAGCTCCATCTGTTTTGCTGGAAAGAGGTTGCTGCTTCTTATCCTGATGTTTGGCTGTGTTTTATTAAGGAATGTACATAACTTATTTCTCCTCAGAGACATCAGACCCAGAAAAGCGTTATTAGGAGCTGCGTAGTATTGTCTTTCCTTAACAGGTATTTCTGCCTTTTAGTTGAGGCTTGGGAGGAATACTCATAATGGAGGAGGATTTCTAACCATTTATCACAGTCATCAGTGAGAGCAAAGTGTTTTCCTGAGACAGTCAATCCTTCTGAAATTATTTTCCTACTGGAAATGGTGTCTTGTCCAGCACTGGATCGCCAACCCAGCCTGGTCAGTATTTAGGATGTGGCAAAGCATAAACCCTGCGGCAGCTTCCAGGGGTCAGTCCCGGCCCCGCAGCGTCCCCGGCACTGCAGCGTGGGAGGTTGGTCACTGCTACCACTCGCACAGATCACTGCGACTGCCTGAGCTTTCCGTGTTATTTAAGTGTGTGAGGGGATGAGGAGGCTGGTGGTGATCCCTGGAAAGGACCTGGGACTCACAACTTCATTACAGCCCCACAAAAGCCGCTCGGCAACTGCTCGTCGTAAAGAGTAGCAGATATACCGGGAATGAGCTAAGAGACTTTGAGACTCTTGCAGCACAGGTTTCATAGCTGCGTTGGGTTTAATGTGTGTTCGTATTGAAAACTGATGGTAAAACCACGGCTGGCTGTGATTTTTGTGGGTGTTTGATGTGTGCGAACCCAGTAGTCAGAGGTGGCTCTGGTCTGAAAGGGTTGAAAGGGATTCGAGGTTGGTCAGTGGGTTTGTGGAGGATAAAGGGTAGGAGAAGGGAGGTGCGGTTGTGACTTACTTTTAAAATTGAATAAGCCCAGCCTGGGAATGGTTTCTGCACCTTGACGTGGCCTTTTTGGGACGCCCTGGGAGCAGCCTCCCGGGGCAGCTCTGGCTCCTGGGCACGGTTACCCAAAGGCCAGCCCCGTGGTGCTAGTGCCCGCGGGACTCCCGAGCTTCCTCCAACCTCCTGCCCCCGAGCCTCAGCATCCCAGCGCCGGGCCGAGAAGCCGGCCAGAGCCTCGGCGGGACGAGCCGTTCCGGCTTCTGCTGCCTGTGTTGGCACGTGGCGGTTTTCCTTGCACGGAGGAACTGGAACTCCTGAGATGACCCGGTTCGAAAGGAATTTCATAGTTATGCGCAACGGAGCAGGGAAAAATGGACCTGAGCTAGTGCGAGGTCTCTGCAAATTCGTCCACCTGCGTATCGATTAATTTGCAGTTGCAAGATAAGCAGATCCTTCAGCACTACATTTTCCTTGAAATAGTGATCTTTGTTATGAGGGAGATCGGACTGAGCCTATCGTAACAATCTCCTCTGAATTACTTAGCATATTCATCCACCATGTTTGACATCATTTAAAGACCTTTTTTTTTCCTAGAGATAAGAAACTGCCTTACATAGTGAGCTGATTGTGAAATGGCTTCTATGCTTATCCACTTGGTTAAGAGGTTTTATTTTACTAAATTACTGAATAATCTCTGGACACGCAGCCACGACATCAGGTCTCTTCTTCCTCTGCTTGTTTTACTTTTTGATCTGGAGCTGCTCAGGTCCGTCCAAGGGGTCTCATTTGCCTACGTTAGGAGTCACCATCCCGTTGCTGGTTTGGCAAGTTGGCATCAGCTCAAACTGTGGGTCTTCAAAGAAACCTCCTTCCTCTTGCTGAGCTTTTTAAGGGGCCTCATGCATTCTTTCTTCTTGCAGTTTCTCAGACCAAAATAAATATGTGATCTTACCCGAATGGCCAGCAGAGCCTTGGTAGGGCACATGGCAGTGCTTGTGATGGCCATCAGCGTCCGACCTCTCCCCCCAAGCTGGAAGGACAGGAGTGTCCCTCAGTCTTTCTCTCCACCCCCTCTAGGAACTGGCACTTTCCTTATTAGACCATCATTTCTGATAGCCAAGGCCAAGTTCCGCAGCCTGCTTTAAACCAGAGTGTGCCCGGCATAAATGATGCAGGGAGACTAGCTCAGTGTAATGCATATATGACAGTGCATATAACAGTAACGCATCTCATTGTTGCTCATGCGAGTTAGAAGTGATGAAAAGGACCAAAGGACTGTTCGACACCAGCTAGGAGTTGCCTGGGCATGGAGGTCTGCTGCTGCTGCTATGGCAAAGGCAAATGTTGGGGTTTGAAAGCATCTTGAAAAGCGCCATGAGTTACAGAAATCCTCCTTATGTACTTGGAAGAAGTAATTGTGGGGAAGAGGCTGCTGCTACAGCCCCAGGTGGCGGGGGGATCGCCCTGAGATCTGGGAAAGCAGCTCCCCGGGCAGCGCTCGTGGGTTTCCCTTGTCCCGTGGAGCTGTATGCCCATGGGACACAGTTTACTGTGACCTGGGTTGGTGAACGGGTCTCTCTCCCGCACCATTTATAAGGACTTTAGGATTCCTCTGGGTGAATGGTGCACTCTAAGTGCAGGCCATGATTTACCCATATCTAGTAAGGACAGCTGGGTTTGGTTAATCTGCTGGGCATGCTGCAAAGCCTGCCTGTTTTCCCGGGCACTGGGGGTGGGCTGAGAAGGTTGCTCTGTGCAGGGTCACGAGTGCTGCTGGTGTGGGGGACAAACAGCAACGTGCACTGCACGCACGGCCCAAGTTATGAGAGGCGTGGATTTTTACAGCTGCTGTGGTTGTCTTTGTCCCTTTGGTTTTCCACATTTAAAGATTCTTAAATTTTACATTTAAGTAAGTTGGTACACTTTATTTCAGACCACGTCGAAGGTAGTTTTTAACACAATGCTCCACGTGCTCTGGCAAGCTCCAGTGATAACATCAGTTTGCTGTGGCTAGTCATCACGTGCTCGTCTGGGCTAGGCAGCCAGATGATGACTAAAGCAGAAATACTTACCTGCAGTGGAGAAACAAGTGCTGAAGTGTGTCCAGGGTGCACCAGCACCAGGACTCAGCAGATCAGTCGGATGAAGCAGCACATCTGCAAGCCTCTTCCTTCCCAGGCTGGCGCTTTCCCTGGAGGATCAGCTGGACACTCGCAGGTGCCGGCATTGCTGGCCTCCACGTGCAGCTCCTGTGCGGTTCCTGTCCTCGGGGCAGAGCCAGAATACACACCTACTCAGCCAAAACAAGGTGGGTTTGCATCAGCTACCTGGAATAAAGTGACAAAGGTAAATGGTGGGGTTTGAAAGCACCTTGAAAAGGGCTGTGAATTATAAAAATCCTCCGCATGTATCTGTAAGAACTAAACACTTCCATCACTTGTGGTTTCCAGTATAAACTTGTAGGCAAACCACAGTAGCCTAAAGTTGGGTTTCCTCAGTGACGTTTTATTTTCTAAATGTACCTTTTCTGAAGAAGTGGATCTGTGAAATGTATTCCCGTAGTTTTGCACACTCTGAACGTGAGGCTTCTCTTAACTGCTTTGAAAATCAAAATTAACATCCAGAGTGAGCAACAGGCATGTTCAGTATAACCACAGTTAATTTTCTTCAGTGACATGGGGTTTAGCTTTGCGAACAAACAAAACAGCCCCCTGAACTGTGTATTTGCTTGGCTGTGTTCTACAGAGACTTTGCATCCTACCAGATACCTGTGCTATTCAGATCAGTCCTTAAATCAAAATTCCCTTACATACCTAGGAGAAAAATAAAACCACCGACATCTTGGGCAGCCTTCTGTTTCTGGCAGTCTGGAATATATTTTCAGAACCACTCCATCATATAGAACTACTCTAGACCTATAGATATTAGGGGAGAATAGAAACAAAATAGGACATGAGGTGCCAGACTAATGTGCCTTCTAAGAAATAAAAATTTCCCTTGTCTGCTTTGGAACTAGTATTAGTGCCTGTACTGGAGTTTACTGTAATCAGAATCTTTTTCACTAAGATGAGGGCTTTCCAAGGAGGCCTGATTCTCATCTGGGTTCCACGGATTATACACATTGGCGCAGCTTCAGTTTATGCTGGTGTTGAGATCAATATCAGATCCTTGGACTTGCCTTCTGAAATCAGAGCAGCAATCTGATAATGCTAGAGAGTGTGCAGATTTACAGCTGTGCTGCTGGTGGCAGAGTAGAATATACCATCTCTTCCTAGAGCTAATGCTATATTTACATCAAAATAAAACTGTAAAATGTAAAATCATCTAGCTTCAGGCTCCCTCACTGCACTACAGATGCTTTGTCTGCCTTGGCTGACAAAATGCTCTTGGCTTTTGATCAAAGAAAACTGAGTGGAAGCTGGTTTTCTCTTGATGTTAAGAAAGCTTTTGACGGAGTCCCTGCAAGACTAGCTGAGACGCAGCAGCTCCGTGCTGCGCTCTGAAAGCGCGTGGAAGCAAAATACACAGAACAACGCCAGTCTGAAGTGATTTCTGCTCTGGAAAGGGCTGTATGTAGAAATGGCATCTTTAGGGCTGGCTTAATGCTCGGGCTGTGCCGGCTGCCTGCGTGGCCCTAAGGACAAGCCGCTGGTAGCAGCTCCTTGCTACTTTGGTCAAAGCCTCAGCATCAAGCTCTTTGCCTGCAGCAGAGGTGGTGTTAGAACGTCAGCTGGAGTAATTCGAAGAAGGTGGCTTGAGGGAAAATACCTACAACTCTACAAATCTTGTCCTTTGGCTGTCGGGCTCTGGCACAGCCGGCCTCGGCGTAGCTCTGTGCTGGGCTCAGCAGGTAACTCGCATCTCCTTCCCCTCCACGCTGCTAAAACTGCGCCTGGCACAGCTACTAATTAAAGCTAGTTTGGCCCACGATTGTGGAAAAAATACTACAGCTGTTTAATTAAAGGCTGTATTGCTGCACATAGCCACAGATGGGCCAAATACAAGCTGGGAAGCACGGGGCTTTAAACTGTGTTGCAAGCAGCGCCCTGTAAATCAGAGCAAACCCCGGCGGGCTGGATTTTAAATCACGTTTTACATATGTTTTGGGGAGAGGGGAGCTCGGGATGTTACTCAGGCGCCTGCTCACGGCGGTGGTGCCGGTTAAACGTCCCTCCGGGGCGGCTCTGGGCCCGCTGCCCCTCACGGAGCCGCCGGAGGGAGCCGGGCCGGAGGGCGAGGCGGGAAAAGCGCCTTCCCTCGCCCGCCCGGCTCCGGCCCTCGAGGGAGGAGAGCAGAGCTCCGTGCCCCGCTCGCCACCAGCCGTTCCCCGTGAGGGAGGCGAGCAGAGGTCACCGGCCCTTTCCCGTGAGGGAGGCGAGCGGAGCCCTGTGCCCCGTGAGGGAGGCGAGCAGAGGTCACCGGCCCTTTCCCGTGAGGGAGGCGAGCGGAGCCCTGTGCCCCGTCAGGGAGGCAAGCAGAGGTCACCGGCCCTTTCCCGTGAGGGAGGCGAGCGGAGCCCTGTGCCCCGTCAGGGAGGCGAGCAGAGGTCACCGGCCCTTTCCCGTGAGGGAGGCGAGCGGAGCCCTGTGCCCCGTGCGGGAGGCCAGCAGCTCCGTGCCCCGCCCGCCCCCGGCTCTTTCCCCCGCAGCAGACGAGCAGCTGTCCCCGCCCCCGTCCCTTTCCCCTGAGGGAGGCGAGGGGAGCGACGGGGCGGGGCGGGGCCGCCGCGAAATGGCCGCCGCCTCCCGGGGCCCGCGGCCCGCCCTCCGCGGCCGTCACTGCCGGCCGCCGCCCCGCCCCGCCTGGCTCAGGGCGCCGGCCGCCGGGCGGGGAGCCGCGCCGAGCCGCCAGCCCGCTCCCCCCCGCTCCGTCCCCGGCGTGCGCCGCGGCGGCGGCCCGGGCCCTGCGAGGCCATGTTTCCCCGGGCCCCCTTCCCCGGGGAGGCGAGGCGAGCGGTCGCCTCGGGCCGCAGCCGCTCCCGCCCGCGGGGCGCCGGCGGGCGGCGGCACCGTGCTGCTGCCCTCCATGCTGATGTTCGGCGTGATCCTGGCCTCCAGCGGGCTGCTCCTCATGATCGAGAAGGGCATCCTGGCCGAGGTGAAGCCGCTGCCGCTGCACCCGGCGGCGGGGGATCTTTCTCGGCGTGGCGGCCGCGGCGGGGAGGCCGCCGGCGATCTGGACTACGAGGTGCTGCGGGACATCCGCAACCGCACCATCCGCGCCGTGTGCGGGCAGCGGGCCATGCCCCGCAGCGTCTGGGAGCTGCCGGCCGGCCAGCGGCGGACGGTCCTCCGGCACCTCCTGGTCAGTGACAAGTACCGCTTCTTGTACTGCTACGTGCCCAAGGTGGCCTGCTCCAACTGGAAACGCATCCTGAAGGTGCTGGACGGCGCGCTGGAGAGCGTCGACGTCAAGCTGAAGATGGACCACAAGAGCGACTTGGTGTTCCTGGGCGACATGAAGCCGGATGAGATCAGCTACCGCCTGAAGAACTACTACAAGTTCATCTTCGTGCGGAACCCCATGGAGAGGCTGCTGTCGGCCTACAGGAATAAGTTCGGGGAGATCAAGGAGTACCAGCAGAAGTACGGGGTGGAGATCATCAGGCGGTATCGGAAGAACGGCGGGAACTCGGCGGGTGACGACGTGACCTTCTCTGAGTTCCTCCGGTACCTGCTGGACGAGGAGGTGGAGAGGATGAACGAGCACTGGATGCCCATCTACAACCTGTGCCAGCCCTGCGCCGTCAGGTACGACTTCATCGGCTCCTACGAGCGCCTGAACGCGGACGCCAACTACGTCCTCGAGCAAGTCCAGTCGCCTTCGTTCATCCGCTTCCCTGAGCGGCAGTCGTGGTACAAGCCCGTGACGGCGGAAACGCTCCATTACTACCTGTGCAGCACCCAGCGCCGGCTGATAAAAGAGCTGCTACAAAAATACATCCTGGATTTCTCCCTCTTTGCCTACCCCCTTCCCAACATAACCAGCGAATTCTGCAGGCAATGAGTTCTTCATTTCGCGATCTGGCGTAAATTCTGCCTACGCTGCAAGGATTTGCTCACGCAGCCGTTGCGGCGAACATCGTATCGCTGCAGGGCCTGTGAAACACACTCTTCTATGCATTATTTCCTAATTTTATACTTTCCAAACACTGTTTATAAAATATTATATATTGCCTTTGCTACTAGAATACTTTTTGTATTGTTCTGGTTTTATTGTGTACATATGCCGCTGACTTGAGCACAGTAGCTTTTGTATATCTATTTTGCTTTAAATCCTTTATTATGGCACAACATGGAAAACATCTGTAAGGAAACTGAAAATTTTAGATATGTAAGTATTTTTTTCCTCCTCTTTTCTGTTTTGTACTAAATAGTATGCAGCAGAATTGCAATCATCATATAGTGGTTGATGCGCTAAAACTTAGCGGTGTTAAAACTGGTCCTGGATTAGGCAGGAGTTTTTTGGGTATGAGTAGAAGAAAAGGCCTTTATAAACTAGGCCCTATTTATTCTTTGTTTTCTCATATATAGATGGTGGTTAAATGAGTCTGGTATTTTTTTCTGTGGCAGTAGTACCTCTGGATTTTATTATTAATTATTATTTACTGTCAAAATAAAACTAGGGATAGGATAATATTATCTTCTGTGCAATCTTAAGATTTGAAAGTACCAACTATTTACCCAGCATAGCGTATCAGGTGCAATATCAAGCCATAACAATTCGCTCTTTTATTTCTCTCTCTTTGGATTAAAGCAATACAGCCTTCTGGTAAGATCAGAAACCATCCTGGTTCCTGGGACAGAAGCAACAGAAGAACCCACCCGCGGTGTGGCAGCGCGCAGCCTTGGCGGGTGGCTGCGTGCAAACCACCGCGGAAAAAATACTTTCTCCAGCCATGTTTGAAACAATGGTGACTTGAGGATTAGTTCTCCCTTCTTTTATAGATGTGCACGCCATTTTTGTAGCTGTTTGTATTTAATTATGGCTGATAAATTGTAAAAGTTGGGGAGATAATGTAGAATGTTGTTCCTGGGAGGATGTGTCCTCGTTCTTAATAAAGTTTTTATATGAATTGTTGCTTTTGCTTGTTGCTTTTCCTTCGATGTTAGTGTTTATTTGCATTCTTGGAGAGGCCTTCTGCCCCCTGTGCTAAACCGTGGTGTGAAAGTGTGATGAATTGGCAGCTTCAGTCTTGATTTTGTGTTTTAGGTGCCAGAGCAGCGGTAACAAGAAGAGAAAGAAACGCGTCCGCGCCGAGCAATGAGATGGTTATGTGACACGGGCAGTTGGCTCAAAAGCAGGAGTCAGCAGCAAAATCGGCGCCTCATTGCTGTGGAGTTGATACAAAGCGGTAGGGATGGATTATAGATGCTGCAGGGAGCTGGTGGTTTCCTGCGATTAATCTCTCAAAAAGGGGGAAGGAAAATTAAGGTGTTTTCTTTAGGATTTGTGAAAGTGTCTGAAAGAAGGGCATGGAGCCACACCCAAGGAAATTCGAATGGTGGGATGAAAAATCCTGCCTAGGGCATGACTTAAGTAACTTAATGGACTTACTGTATCTATAAACTCCTGCAAAATGACCGCATTTCTGCCGGAGTCAGTAGCCAGGCACAGTTTGGGCTGAGTGATTTGTACCTTTGCTGATGGGATCTGGGCTGGGCACGAGAGCAGTGACTGGTGTGTCCCTGGACTTCAGCTCCTGGCTGCGTCCTCGCCTCTGCAGCCCCCAGCCCTACAAACGACAGCTCAGAAATGGGCTTGGCTCTCCTTGTGCCTGAAACTTGCAGTTTCTGTCTGTCCCCAGCGATTGTGGTGATAATGCAGGAATGCTTGGTGCTGGAAGAGCTGGAGAGATCTCATGTTCTCCAGCCAAAGGCACCAGATACCAGCTGAGAATCTGATTTTATTTACTAAAACTGATGCCAACGGTGGGGTGGTCTGAGTTTTAATTAAGCCTGACCTTCAGGTCTCTCTAAGTAGACTTAAGCTGGTTAGACATTACTATCTTTGCTTCTGTGAAGCTGAGGGAACATTTCCTGCTTGTTTAGTGATTTGAGTTTTAATTAAATGTTTGTTTCTCAGTAGTTTTAAAGGTTTGTGCCACTTGCTTATCTGCTGCAGCTTCTGTTCTCTATATTAAATTTTTTGTCTCTTGTTCCCTTAATCTAATTTATTGCACACAGAAGGATTTTGCTTTTCTTTGTCTGTCTCTTACTCCTGTACTGGATGTCACTGATCACCTTCTTTAAACAAAAGCAAATGGCTTCCCCGCCTCCTTTTACCCTCCTATGAGGAGGGTTTTAACGCAGGCAAAAGTTTGTCCCATGCCTGGCAAAAATGTACGGAGTGTGAAAAAGTCTCCTTAAAGCTGAAGCAGGGGGCATTTTGTCATGTACCTCTAAACCTTATTTCTCTTACTTCATGGAGGTTGCAGACTGTCTTTGATTTTCTTATCGCTTTGCTGCAAGTCATCAAATACGAAAAATCAATGAGGTTTCCATTAGCAGAACTACATTTTATCCATGGCCAATAATACAATTTCCTGAGAATGCTTTTGGCCAAGTAGGAAGAAAAAGAAGTAATCTCCCTCAGCAGCTGTATCATTTCTTTCTTTTGTCAGGTGTTTCTCTGGTGTGGAATAAATCAGAAGCAAATTCCACAGCTGACAGCAACTGCTGGAGATGAGGGACCCAAAGCAGGATTCAGCCCTCCTCTGTGGGGACCTGGAGAGCGGGGAAAGGGGTAACGTCTCTGAAAGCAGGGAGGAGGGGATTTCACAGCAGCTCAAGTACAAATGAGGATGAAACCATGAAGTCATAAACTGTTTCAGTTTAATCTAAATGTTTAACACTTCTGCTTTCTGATCTGTTCCAGTTTGGCAGCTCCTTTCTCTACCCTTCTGTCTCCACACTTGCAGCCACCCAGCAGAATAAAAAGGTAATCTTTTCTCTTTTGAATTATTACATTTTATTAAGGCTCATGTCCACGTGTTTATTCCTCCTTCCCTGGTAACTCTTGGACCTCCACATCCACCAAAGTTGAGAGGAGAATTTATTTTACTGCATCCTTTCATTGCTAACAGCTCTCATGGTTTTAACACGGTATTGCAGAAAGGAATTGAGTGCTTTGCTCTCAATTCTGTGAGTGCTGGTGATGAACAGGGGACCCAGTGATTTCTGTTTCCCTTGAATCGGCACCTGCGCAATGCCCAGAGCCACGGGTGCTTGCCCACTGTGATGTGGAGCGATGCTTTTTGCACAAAGGTCCCTTTAGTCCCCCAGATGCCGAAACTGTCCCCTGCTCGTGTTCTTCTATCAGAGGAGAATTCAGCACTTTTCACCTCCTGGCCATTTGCATCACCCTAAGGCAGCTGAGGCACCTTAACAGTTGATTTTATCCTAGTGCTTGGCTGCTAATTGCAGGGAAACTTTCCCAGGTGTTTTACAGATGCTTTAATCACTTGTTTAGGAAATACAGTGATCAGAGAAGGCAATGGATGAAGAGTCTGGCAGGGAAAAATCTCTGGTAAGGTCAAGTTCCTCAAGTTCACGTTGCCAAATACCTGGCTCATGATGTTAATTTGCGGGTAGAGAGTCACACTTGGTGCACGACCAGTCCCGGGCTGCTTGCTGGCAACAGTTGTGCCTGACTCCAGGCAGAAATACATTTCTATATTGTGTTATATTATTATATCTGTTATGAGGAATACATGGATTTAACAGCGTGAGGTTTTGTGCTGGAGAGAGGATAGGGGCATAAAATCCTTCTTCTCAGGGATTTAATGGTCTAGCATCAGAAGGTAACTGTCCATCACTGCTCAGTGTATTGTCTTCCACCCTGTCCTCTGTGTCTCTGTCCAGTTCGCTGACATCTCTTTTTGCTGAGAGGATAAAAGTCCTAACAGCAAGCAAGCAACATTTTCCAGAGCCAATCACCAGCTTCCTAAATTGTTTTAACTCTCCATTATAGGATGCAATTGCAAAGAATTCCATATTTATACAGGCATGCATTTATGCTGTGCTAATTTCAATGACATCTCTCTGCTTTAGAAGTTCACTGCAGTCAGACGGTTTATCTACATATAAACATATTGTTGCCCTGCACAAAGAACTAAAAATAGGCAATTGCAACCTGTCATGATTTTTTTTTTTTTAATTAATTTCCCAGGGTTTCTTTTAGTTTATCTGTTACACCTGAGATGGATTTACTTCCTCACAGGAAAGTCTGGTTAGGGTGATCCTTCTGTGGAACGAGGCTCATGCATGCCGATCCTTAATGACCAGGGGAAAACACCTCAATTTCTGCAGTGCTGGCAGTACTGTCACGCTGAGCGCTCCCCTCAGGAATGACCACTGGCACGCAGAAAAACCTCTGCATGTGGGAGGGAAGGTTCCCATTTCCTGGTGATTAACCAGCATGTAGGGCATTTCTGAGTGGCCTGGGAAATCCATCCCTGTTCTGTCTCTGTGTTGTTTAAACGACTGCAGCGAGCATGCTGGACTACAGCAGTGGAGAAGAGGAGAGCCATTTGATTTGGGGCATTCGGAGCTGCTGGTTTGGTGTTCCCCTTTGGACGAGGGAGCGGGACAGGTCAGGATCCTTTGCTGTTTCAAAAATCTTATTTTATGTGTCATCTTGTTTACCGATTCCAATGTTACGCCTGCAAAGCTTCATTTCAGTGTACCTAAAACCCAAGGGGTTGGCTTTTTTCAGTGCAACGCTGGGAATGGGAATTGAAGCTTCAGCATGCTGAAGAAATTACTTTAACCTGGATGATTTGGGAGGGTGCATCAGCCACCAGCAGCAGAGCCAGCTCTGGTGATGAAGAGCTCTCGCTGGGCTAAAATTTGGCATCTGCAACCTGCTGTCTGGATTTCCAAACCGGGGTCACTGCAGCCAGCTACTTGCAGAAAATAAAGGGGTTTAAGCATGTTCCCTCTGGTCTCCACCCTGAGTCCAGAATGCATGTCAGATTTTTTCCTCTTTCCCATGGGGCTTTTCCTGTTGCTTTTTCAAAAATAACTAACTTTCTTGCCAGGCACTGGTGCTGAAGTAAATGCATTAACACTGCCAGTCGCCTTGCTGGCTGGTAGCCATGACCCCGTATCTAGCAGGAATAAAGCTTTCTGAACCATGGCAGGAGTAAGCAGTGCTGTGGACAGATACTTTAATGCCTGCAGTAGGCATAAAAACAGTTTTGCTTCAGCTCCTCTTTGTTTTCAGCCTTCTTTATGACAGAGGAGAATCACCACAGACCGTGTCTCTGTCTTACCTGCATTTCTTTTTCACACCAAAGCATGAGCATCCTTGTGATGTTTCTTTCATCACAGACAGGATTCTGCAAGAGCCAAAAGAAAATGTCTCCAATGGATCTCTTACATGTAACGAGGCTGAGATATTTTGGTGGAATTGATACTCCATATGTACCTGCTCAGGGCTTATCAGTAGTGTCTTATTGTTGAGGGTCTGAGCTGTGCTAGAAGAGCTCTTATAATAAGAAACTCCCACATTGTTTTTGAGGACTCGCACTAGAGCCTCTTGGTGGGGGTTGCCTGTGGCTTTAGAGGTGCTTGTTCAGTTGCACCCACTGGGAGCAGGGAGTGGAGCTCAGGTCAAACTGAGCAGGGTGCTTTTCCTAAGATTTTGGTGCCAGATGAAAGAAGCTTCATGAGATGGGTCTTCAATGAGATTTTTTGCCTTTGGGGTGCTTCTGAGCAGAGCACAGAAAGAGTTCTTGGATCAAAACCTAGCTAGAACCCCATGGCCAAGGACTGAGAAGTAAATAGAAAGGGTTTGTAAAAGCTTTTGAAAGCCTTGAACTAAGGCACTGTAATAATGCACCGAGCTATTAAAACGAAACTGTAGCGTCCCCCTTTTCTGGTTCACACAGATAAAATGCTCAGCCCTCCACATAACAGGGTGTGCATGAGCTGTGTGGGGTTTTCTATCCTGCAGTGGCAACTTTAGTTTAAAGCCTTCTTTACCACCTTGGCAAGCCTACCCTTTCTACCGTTTACCTACCCTTTCTACTGTTTTCTTTCTGCAGATTGATGTAAAAAATTTTATCACACGTCTGCTTTTATGTGCAAGGCTTAAATAGTGTCTGCATGCAACAGCAAGATGAAAATCTGGAGAGAACCACAGTGGTTTTTATTTGTGTGCTTCAGGCATGGCTTTGCTCTTTAACAGCACTATTTTCTGTGTTCTCTGTTGGTGAAAATGCATCCAAAAAGGCTGGTCCTGTGCCCAGGGGATGTCCACCCCTGAAATGAGGTAAACACCCCTGCCTGGTTTTTTGGTTAATTCATGCAGAGCATGCCTTGTCCTCTTGCAGTGCAGGGCCAAAGGGCAGAAAAGCAGCTAAAGACAAAAATGTTGAGTTAAAAAGGTGCTGGAATGGCACTTTGACATTGGACTGCTGTTCTCTCAAAGACCAGGCATCCTTCCTGGTTTGCTTTTGCTGAGATTGGGGTGCTTGGGGGAAAAAGAGAGCTGGAGATGGGTTTGAAAAATCATCTAGAGCTGACAGCGGTGCCTGTTGGGGTGGCCTGTGGAAGCCTCCGGGCCGGAGCTGGGGTTTCTTCATGGCTCTACGTACACACACATGCCCCAGCCACCGTGTGAGGCACGGAGGGGTTTATTCAGGGAAGAGGGGAAAAAAAAAATATACGGTCATCAAGTGAAAACATCACAGAGGATTTTAGAGCCCTTTTGTGGGTAAGGATGTCAGCAAAGACTTGCCAAGGTGGAAGGACTCTGACATCACCGTCAGACCCACAGAGGTCCCAGAAAAGGACAGTGAAGCCAGAGTCGAGGGCACTGTGAAAGGTTGTGGGCAAGGGTAGGATATTCAAAGCCTTCCTTTTTGAAGTCCGCATTTGCTAGGTCTTTTTTTTTTTTCTTCCCCTTGCAGGATTACAACTGAAAAGACGCCTCATCTAATTTCCCAGGCAGGCAGCAAGGTGGGGAGCACGGACCCGAGCCCCCGCCGTGCCAGAGCCTGCTGCTGCGGGAGCTGGGGAAGCCACGCGATGCTTGGAGCAGAACTGGTTTTCATGGTCGTTCTCAGTTTTTAAATGAGATTTTATGAAAGAGATTGACGTTTCTCTGGCCACCAAGAGACAGCTGCCTTTTGGGGAGCCCCTGGAAAGTCTGTGTTTCCTGCCACCAGCCCCGCTTCCTTGCCCCCTCATTGCCATCAAGGTTGTCTTTTCATTAAGGAGAGGGAGATCTCATTCAGGCCCATGCCAGCTGGGCTTGGCATTGTCTGAGTGCCCCAGCTCACGTTGTGGCTTCCAGTGTCAAAAGAGTCACTGGATGAGGCTCTTTCACACGCATAAACCAAGTAAAGGAGGAAGGGTTGGATGAAAAGCAACGTGCCCAAGCGATGGCCCCCCCACACCCCTCAGCTATTATTGCAGCTATTTTACATTTGAATGAGAACTTTCTCCTTTTGCAGCCCACATCCTTCTAGGGCTTGAATTGGCAAGTGGAGCTGTTAAAAATCTCCAGTCTTGAGACCTGACAAAAGATGGTTGCTATGGAAATAATGGAAGTTGCATCGTGAGCAAAATATCTTCAGGCCCAGAGCCAGTAGGAAGGAGGAGGGGACACCTTGTCGGTCACGCAACTTCTGCGGGAGCCTACATGCCTCCACGAGATTTTCCTCAGATAGCCTTATTCTTGGCAATTTGTCCTTTGGCTCAAAAGAGCCACAAATGGAGAAATCGGAAATATCAACTGGATGGAAAAGACTTGTACAAACCTCATCTGCTCTTTCTCCAGCGCTTGTGCCACCAAATTAAGCAAAGTTGCCCTGCGTCCTGATTTATTCCTCTGTATAGGTTTGAATCAGTTGATTTATTCAAAAGCAGCTCTGTTCAGGTTAACAAAAATTTTGTCTAGCAATACTCCAATTCTTCGATAAATTATCTGAAGAAACTGCAAAATGAGGACAAAGTCATGGCTAAAGCTCTTGCCTGCTGTTGTATGGTGTCCACCCACTGAGTTTGGCACTAGACCAAGCCATGAGGTGTTGACCTTGCTTTCTCTTTTCATAGTGCAAAGCTTAAAAATAGGCAATGAGTTCAAACAAAGAAACCAAATATATGTCTTGTGTCTGGGAGTGACTATCCAAGAAAATCAAACGTGCCAAAGTCAGTTCAAGTGCTTGGATTTCCAGCAGCAACCACTGGATGATCAGAAAACTGGATAATAGACTGTGGGTCCAAGGGTGGCAGATATGGGCTTCCCATTTATGGTAACACCCATATATTTGTGGGGATTTGAAGTCAAGATAAAAGAAAACTGTATTTTAGGATTGTGTATTTTAGAGGGAACTTGGTCTTCCCCAGGTTACAATGAATAAGAAATTACAATCCTGGTTTCAAGTGAGGTGTAAATTTGGGACCTGAGAATGACGTGCAGCTCCTAGACCGGATCTCAGAAAACTGTTTTAATCTGAAGAATTTAATCACTCTGAACCAGCACATTTTCATCAAGGCTGAATTAACTGCAAGACTCAGGTAATGGCAATTTGGAAACTGGGAATAAGCCATTGCCAACATGCAAAGAGAGGGGTCAGGTGGCTCTGGGATTAATAGTGTGTTTATGGGTTGTTTTACTACATCAGCTCCCAAATGTGTGATAATAGGGGGAAAAAAAGATACTATCTGGTGCCCCTGATCCCTCATTCCCCCCCACACAAGGAATTAGAGGGTTTGGCTTTGCCACATGTAATTGCAAGGCAGCCTGAAAACACATCTGTGGAGATGTGGCTTTGAGGGACATGACTCTGCCTGTGATGTTTAGTTGGAGGGGTCACATCCTTCCATGGCCTTGGGGAGGTCAAAGGTGGAAAAGGGTTCTTATGTCCCCTGGGATGTGTTTCCTGAAGGTGGAGGGGGAACAGGAATTGGGGCTCCAGCTGTGATGGAAAATGCAGGGTAGCACGAAGCCACACCTCTCCTTGATGTCAGAAAGAGATCAACAAAGGACCCTTGAAGATGCTGAAGGAGAGGAGAGGTCTGAGGTCTGGGAGAGAGAAACTTCCCTGGTAAGATCATACAGAGGAGAGGGAATTCACGTCGTTGCACATGCACAGATCCTGTGTACCTCAAGGTAGGCACGTTAAACTGTGCTTTTTTTGGCCATCTGCTAGAGGAATAGCCAACTCTCAGCAAGAAAGGGAGGGTGGGTTTGTTTAGAGGGAAAAAAAAAAAAGGTCCCAATGGTTAAAATCATGTCCACTGTTCCTTGCAGCTTTTTTGACTGGCTTGCTGACCATCAGCAATTAGCGCTTGGGTATCAAAGGCAAAATGAGGCCATTGGCAAAGAGCAAGAGTGTTAAAGCTTCGGCTTTCTCCAGCTCAGTGGCAGGAGCAGAGCCTGGAGCCTTCAGTGGGGTGGGCCCACGCAGGAGAGCCGGCTGCCGACCGCGGTTGGCCACGAACAATACCAGGAGCTGATGGGGACATGTCCTGCTTCCCAGGAAGCGCTGCCTGGAGAGGTTGCTCCTAATTATCTTCTCGCTTGCAGCAGGAGAGATCAGCGCAGCCCCGTGCGAGGCACTTGGTGCACCGACTCCTGCATGTCCCTTGGCAAAGGGCCTTCAATCCACGCTGGGAAGGGATGTTGGAGAACTGGCACTGGGCAGGTCGGGCTTGGTGCATCCCGGGGATCCGGTCTGAGCCAACTCCTCAAGTCAAGTCTGGATTTTTTTCAAGGTCTTCAAATAAATTGGTAAGCCATCGAAGTGGCTTTTAAGCAACAAACTTCCACTTGGACTCTTGAAATTAAGGTGGACTAGGGGAACTAATGCAGGACAGACACCTTCTTGGCTGTCCACCATCTGGTTGCTTCACCAGCACCACATGTGCTTTGTCCTCGCTAGGGACCCGCTCCCTCAAACAGCTTGGGCAGATTTTGGCCAAGAGCTCTGCTGATGGTGAAGCAGAGAGCGCCGCAGCCAGCTCGCGCACAGGCGGGCCCCTCTCTTGAATTCGCCTGTGGAAAACACCGACTTTTTCTCATTTCAGCAGATATGACCCCGGCGCACACACGGAAGAGATTTGAGAGCAAAGATGTCATTTTTACAACCTGAACGGAGTCCCAGTTTTGCAGAACGAAACGATCGTCGTGTTGGGGTCTCCAGGCACAGCTCCAACCCGAAGCACGGTGTGTTCTCCCTCGATGGGAATTACCCATCGCCTTGTGCATCCCAGCAGGAGTTACCACCAGCTGCAGTGAAGTAGGACGTGTTGCTAGAGCTTCCTCTCAAAGACAGACCGATAAAGTGGTTAAAGAAGAGAAAATATCCACATACAGCTGGAGGGAGGGAGGAGAGGGAGAAAGAGCATCATACTGAAAATCTGCTTTCTCAGGTTTTTCCATCAGCGTCCAGCGGCTGGTTGGCTTCTCCCAGCTTTTCTCCAAGTTGTGTGTGAAAAAAGCAAATGGGTCCCTGGGGGTCTGTGGCATCGTGTCCCCAGCACCCAGGGTGCCCAGCGTTCCTGTCTGGGGTATTTAATAGTGCCCCAGGAAGCATTTTGTAGGGGCAGTCCCGTGTGAGGGGTAAGAAATGCTCTGCCACCCTCCTTAACTCCTGTGTTTTCTCATCTCCTTAGTGCACATTAGAAGAATAGGCAGGAGGGTGATTTTTTCCATCCCTCCAAACTTCCTCAGCACTGCCAGTGAATGCTTTATATTAGAGCAAATGACTTCAGTATGCACTGATGGCGTCACAGGCTATTAAAAAGAGTAATAGAGAAGCAACCGTGGGAAAAGGGCTGTAATATTTTTGAGGCTCCCGGTGAGATCGCAGCTCGGATGAGTGCCTGCAGCTGGGGGGGGAGGTTCTGCTGCACCAAAAGCTCTTTTTATTTATTTTTTTCCCCCTTTGTGACTGCAACGTGGACAGGACTGTGGAGCTGTGCAGCTCTGCTCCGTGGAGATGCTTTGCATGCTTCAGTGCTGCGGCCCAGGGTTGCAACACAGAAATGTCTGTGCCTGGCATGAAGGGCCCCATGGCTCAGTGCAGGGTGACTCCAGCCAAGAGCTCCCTGCAGGCTCCCAGACCTGCCTTTCTCCGGAAAGTAAAGCCTATAAATCATTGCAGATCACTCCTGGTGTCCAGCACATCCGCCCGTTGCTGTTGGATTTTTATGCTTCATCATCAGCCACGGGCAGGTGCTGCCTGTGTGGCTCCTTTGGTGATGAACGAGCCAAAAAATCTCTATTTGCCCTTAAACTGCAGGCCAGGTCTGCGGAGCTTATCGGTCAGCTGTGTCTGATGGAGCTGAAAGGGCAGCCCTGCAAAGCTGGAGCAGCACCCAAGTTTTCACAGTTCTGCCAGAGTATTAGCAGACATTTAAGGAAGCCCAGGTTATTTCAGCTCTAAATCAGATCTGCTCCAAGGAGGTTGCAGGAAGCCACGGCGTTATGACACCCAGCGCTTCTGTGTGTGTTTTGGCTGCAGTGTAACAAGGAAAACAAAAAATTTAATGCAGATACAGGAAAAGTATTTGGCAAATAAAGCAAAACAGTGCTTGGAGCTATTTGCGCCTGCTGAAACGCGTGCTTAAAAACCACACGTGAGCAAACCTCATGCTTGTAGGGCCTGACAGCTCTTCTGGGGGCTGCATGGGGTGTTGTGAGCACCACCAGCAGCAAGACACCCTCCCGGACACCCCAGATCCCCCTCGGGGCTCTCCCGGGCTGGAGGCTGGTTGCAACCTCTGTGCAGCAGTACCAGCACGGGCAGGGGATGCTCTTTGCCCCCAGAGGTGCCACAAGGGAGGTAAAAGCCTCCCAGCTGCAGCAGAGGTGGATGGGGTGATGGATGTTAGCTGGCCAGGGGTGAGGAGCTTGTTTCAGACCCCAAGAGCACAAACTGATGGTTTCTGCCCTGCCTCATCAATGCCCAGCAGGAAAATCAGGGGATCTGCATGCGAGAGGGCGATGCCTGCCTGGGTGTTAGAGGTGGCTGTGCATAACGGTGCTCTGTGAGAAATTCCAGGGTGGAGAAAATGGAAATAAGACCAGGTTGCCTTTGTGTTGTGCCATCGTATTGCACCTGTGCGAAAAGCTCTGGTTAAAAGCATTGTAAGATTCTCCCAAATGGCATTTTTCTGCTCCAAGTTGGTACAGATGGGTGTAGCATGTCAAAGGACATCCCAGGGACTGTGTTGGTGCCGACCCTGTTTGGGTCTCTTTTGTACAAATTTATGTGCTTTGTGTAATTTGTGTATTTGTGCGCTTTTGCAGCCAAGAGGGCAGCTCACACCAAATATCGGAGGGGGAATAAGCCCTGGAGCAATTTTTGCGTTGCTCCTGCAGCATTTGAACCTCTTGTGCACGCAAGTCCTGCGCGCCCTGTAACAGGCAGAGGGACCGCGGTGTGCGCTGCCTGGTCGGGGCCTCCAAGGGTGTCCTTGGCAGGGTTGGGAACCAGAATGAAATCCCTTCTCATGTAGTAGGTGGGAATCTCCGGCCTCAGTTACATCCGACCTCCTCCTGCGGTCAGGGAATTTTCCAGGTCTGTTTTGCACTTGCCCATAAAGACATACGAGGTGGCTTCCTTTTCTTCTGGAAAAAAAAACCCCACAGCTTTGGTCTTTAAAATTTACCAACAGCCTTTTGCTCTGCAGACCCAAAGCACAGAATTATAAACTGCATCTTCTGTTTCCTTTTAGTGAAGCTTGATGCAATTTTGTGCCAAGAAGCTCAACGATTTTGCTTTATACCTCTCTGAAGCACCAACAGGAGCTACGGGAACCTTGCTGTGCTACAAGAGAAACTAAAAGTAAAGCACCGGCAGCGTTTATTTGCAAGCTGCAGAGCTCTTCAGCAAGGATGGGCTACCAGCGTGGGGAACGGGACCTTTCAGCACCTCCCGGGAGCTGTGCAGCATCGCAGCCGTGCTGGGCCACCTTGGTAAGTGGTATTTGCTGGTGGGAGCTCAGGTGGTGGAAAAAAACAGGAAACAACAGGACGCTTTGGAGCTTAAATGCATCCTTCTGCCCTCTTAAAAATGCTGGGGGTGTATTTCCCCCCACCCCCCATCCAACACGTGGGGGTCTGTGGCTTGGAAATCAGCTCACAGCAACTAGCAAAATCATGTTTATTGCTGTATCTCTGCTGGGGAGCATCAGGTGAGGAGGAAAATAGGGCTGCTAAAACCACAACCACGCACAGGCGGCTGAAGAAAACCCTGCTGAGGCTGTGATTGTTTGACAGACTTTTAAGATGCCAGAATAATAGTGAGGAGTGAAGGATAAATAGCTAAATAGCACGGCTGGGTATGGGCTCTGCCTTCCTGACCACAACAGAGCAGGATTGAGGCAATTCAGGCTCATTTGCAAAACAGCAGCTAAGCCAGGGGAAGGGCCGGGCAGGGGGAAAACAGCAAAAGCTTGGAATTGAAAACTTGAAAACATAATAAATGCACTTAAATATCTGGACCCCCACAGTCCTTGCTCGTCCCACCACCTCCGTCCTGCTTCCTGGCCCTCGTTAGCAAGTCCAAAGGGGTGTTAAGCTGATTAGAGACCTGTGAGCTGCCTGCCTGGCCTTTGGGGAGAATCAAGTTGTTCTCTACGATTGCAAGGCCGGGGGGTGATTTGGGGTGGGGGGCTTGTCACAAAGCTCACGACATGCTTGCTGGCAAGGAGGTGGGGACGGGCCGCAAAAGCATCTGGTTTATAGAAAAATCCCTCTTCTCACCAGGCAGGGGGGTGAATTTTTGTTGCCCTTCCCCACTGCGTGCTCACAAAGAGCGGCAGCGCTGCCGGGCGGCTGCTGTTCCCGCTCCCGGGAGCCAGGCTGGAGCTGGGACCGGCTCCAGTAGCAAATTCCCGGCGATAACAGGACGATTCTCCAAAGGCACAAAGTCTCCGCAAAGCACCGCGTCCGCCCCAAGTGCTCAGCACCGCACCAGATGCTTCCCCAAAGCAGCTCTGCAGGAATCCCCCCGGCCTTGGAAACTTCAGACAATTCCTTAAACTAATTTTTAAAAGAAAAAAAAAAAAAAGTCCTGCAATCGCGAGACCAAGCCCTGCATCTGATTTTAATGCCTGTTGGAACAGTTGCAAGCATTTCCCGGAGCGGTTGGGGGCACCTGCTGTTCCCTGGGGCTGTTCCCTGGCGGGGTGCAGCGTGGTCCCCACGCTGGGTGTGATGTTCCCCCCACGCCCCGAGGCTCCTCTCGGCCCGGCGGTTCGGCACCGAGCGGCTTTCTGGCGCGGTTTGTGTCGGTGTCTCGGTGCAGCCGAGCTGCTGCAGCGGCTCTTGGAGAGCAGAGCAGCCTCCTGGGCTCCCACATTGCAGTTGAGCATCCTTTCTTTTTTTCCCTTTCTCGTTTCCCCTTTCTTGTTCCCTTCACTTTTCTTTACTCTCTCTTTTATCTTACTTTTTTCTCTCTTTTTCCTTTTTTCTTTCCCCTTTCTCTCCTTTCCCTTTTTTTTCTTTCTTTTTTCCATTTCTTTCATTTTTCTTCTTTTTTCCCTTTAGTTTCTTTTTCTTCCTCCCTTCTTTCTTTTTCCCCCTCCTTTCTTTCTTTTTTCCCCCTACTTTTTTGTTTTGTTTTGTTTTTTCCCTTTTACCAGCAAAAATTATCACTAACTGCTGAAGGCCAAACCTCCCTCCTGCTTCACAATACCAAGTTCTTCACCCTGAAGCCATTTTGCAGCCTGCTTTGTGTGAATTTGGGAGCTGCCCATCTCAGGTGTTGCTTTTTACCCTATTTAAGTCCACCCCACCCCCCCCATTTCTCAGCGATATTACACCCTCCACAAGTCCCCATCTCCCGCAGGAGTTGAGCTGCTTCTACCCCTCCTTGAGTGCCTCCTCAAACCTGCAGTTTTCAGATTTTTCCCTTGAGTATTTTTGAGGCGACAGTGAAGACCTGAAGCGCCGCGCTGGGGGTTGCATAAACAACTTGTGTGCCAGAGGTCCTGCTGTTGAAGGTTAAACTTTTAGAACAACGTGGCAATATTATGCTTCAGTCTACAAAGATGTTCTTTGTGTATGGTGAAGCCAAAAGCATCCCTAATCCACAGAACAAGTAGATAGCCAACTTTGAGCAAGGACATCCTGGAGCCGTTAGACCTTGCCGGGGGCACATCACTGCCTTGGTGAGCTGAATCAAGGCCCCGGTATCCTTCGCTGAACTCCCCTCCTCCTAACATTGAAAATTATGCCTACAGGTCAAGAACACCCTTGCCCAGGTGAAGACCCTTCCCCGGAGCATGCACGGTAGTAAAAGCATCATGTCAGCAGTATTCGAATCGTATGCAAATAATGAACCAATCATCGTAGAGAGGATGGACCTGGCAAGTTATTAACCCTGCAAATTTTGTGTGTAAATACAGCGCGGGATCTCGTTCAGTGTGCTTGGTCGGTGGGATCACCGAGCCCCCGGGGCCACGAGCCGCCCGTCGCCCAGCACTGCGGCCCCAGTCCCGGCTACTGCCCCTCGCCGGGGCACCACAGCCTCACCGGGGTTGTTGCGGGTTTTACCAGGGCTACTGCATGTTTTATTAGGGCTAGTGCATGTTTTTGGGTCTGCTGCATGTTTTATCAGGGCTATGGCACGTTTTACTTGGACTGCTGTGTGTTTTATCAGGGCTACTGCATGTTTTATCAGGACTAGTGCATGTTTTTGGGTCAGCTGCGTGTTTTATCGGGACTATTCTATGTTTTATCAGGGCTAGTGCATGTTTTATAAGGGCTACTGCATGTTTTCTGGTCTGCTGCATGTTTTATCAGGGTTATTACATGTTTTATCAGGGCTGCTGTGTGTTTTATCAGGGCTGCTTCATGCTTTCCTGGGTTGCTTCATGTGTCACCAGGTCACTGCATGTTTTACTGCCATCGCTGCATAGTTTGCTGCATCTGCTTTGTGTTTTATCAGAATTATTGCACATCTTGCCGGAGCTGCCAAATGCTTTACCAGGGCTCTTGCATGTTTTAGTGAGGTTGCAGTGTGTTTTACCAGGTTGCTGCATGTTTTACTGGGACCACTACATGTTTTGGTGGGCTGCCACACGTTTTATCAGTTATTCCAGGTTTTGCAAAAGCTGCAGCACGTTTTACTGCGGTCAGTGCCTGTTTTGCTGGGGCTGCTGTGTATCTTGTTGCACATCTTGCAGAGCTGCTGTGTGTTTACTGCATGTTGCTGGCTTTGCTTTATGTTTTACCAGCTCATCACATGCTTTGCCAGGTTCACCACATGTTTTAGCAGGACCACTGCAGATTTTTCTAGGGTCTCCACACATTTTACCAGATTGCTGCCTTTTTTTTTTTTTTTTTTTTTTTTTTTTTTTAACCTTCCCATTGCAATTTTTGCCTAATTGCTGCATGTTTTCCCAGGTCAGGGCATTTTTCCCAGGCAGTTTCCCACGGATGCTGTGCACACCATCCCTGCAACCTCTCTGCTCTCCCCGTTTGGATCTGCCTGGCTGCAAAGGGGTTTAAGGCAAACATGGTCCCCTCCCATTGGCCCTGAATTGCCAAATACCATGCTGAATGGCAAATTATAGCATTATTTTTTCCAAGGGAGAGCGGAACACAGCGGTCTCAGCCGGGGGGGGGGAGGGAAGAGGCCTCAGCCAGATGCTCCCTCGGATACACGCAGCAGCCCCAGAGGGCTCAGCAAAATTTCCCAGCCCACAGGGATTGCTGGCAGGAAGCAGTCTGGCAGACAACATGTTTAGAGGAGAGACTAATGTCTGAAAGCCACTGAACCATTTAATTGCCAATAAATACAGCTCACGTGTAAATAATTATGGAGACCCAGAAGCTGTGTCGTCTTTGGTGAAAGGAAGGAGCTGGCAGCCTGAAAACTCCCTGTGGCAAGTGTATAAATTAAGATTTCTTGTTAATATAGGAGGAACAAACCCACCCAGATATCTCTGGGTGTTGCTTCGGGCTTGGGGTGGCCCCAGAGGGTGATGGTTCCTGCCAGGGTAAGAGAGGCCAGGCTGTGCCCTTGGCTGAGTTTGAGGGTAAATCTTAAAAATACATCCATTTGCCACATCAAGCTTTGTCCAGGCTCTTGTTGCAGCCCAGCGTGATCTCTGCAATACCCATTTTTGCCATGTTTTTGGGGATAAAGAACTGCAAGGATCTTAGTCCAAACCTTTGGACCTTTATCAGCATCATGTACATGCTGGCAGCAAGTGCAGACTGTCCCTTCAGAGCCCCGATAAAGCCTGCAGCGAACCTTCGTCCTCCTTATCAAAATACTGATATCTTCACTGCTGGGTTCTCTCATGCTGCTATCGTGTTTCTTTTTCAAATCCTCCCTTTTCAGGATGTTTAAGAAAACATCACCAGCGCTGGGCTTGCTGGCGAGCAGACCCCACTGCCTGTCACGTCCAGGCTGCTCTTGCATCAATCTTGTTCATCTTTTAGTTTAAATTTACCCTGCTTGGGGCTAGATGCAAGCAAACAAGCTGAATTTTGGCAAGTTTGGGGGCTAGATGCCTTTTTTCTAGTCTGAGTGTCTCAGCACAGGACCATAAGTGGCCAGGCACCTTATCCACTTCGTGGCATCTCGTGTGTTTGAGTTCATGTGCCTCATTTCCATGATGATCATTTTTATTAAGTGCTTCCCTCCAGCCAACTGATTTCTTAATTTCAGACACACCAGAGATTAGGAGATTTGCAGCTGGATTGTATTTTTTGGGTTTTTTTGGTCAGCCGTGGGAATTGGCAGAGCTGCCAAATTCTCATCCAGATTTTAGTCACAGATCTGAGGTCTGCATGGCAGCGGGTCAGCGCACCCCAAGTTTGGACCCGATCTTGTCTCTCCCCAATCCATTACAATTAACCAAATGCTCCGGGGTGGGATTTGGAGGGTTTTCCAACCTGTGTGCTGCAGCCAGGTGGGATGTTGCATCCATCGCTGAGCAAAACGTTCACAATCGTTACCACTCTCGGGGGGTCCTCGGGACTCCGGGGGATGTTTGCAGGATCAGGCTCAGTATCAGCGAGTGATGCATGCGGGATGGGGCTGGTGCCACACTTGCAGCAGCAAAGCTCTCACCCCCCTGAAAATGTCCCACAAGTGCAACTGGACCATTCTGTGCACAGTGTCTTTTCTGGAACATCAGGTTTTCTTTAAAGGTTTTCCTTTAAAGCAGCTGTATGTTTCACGAATTTAATTTCAGTTGACTATGTGATGACACAGAGCTTTTTCTCCATTAGTCACCTCATTCCTATCTCTCTCATTAGGCTTTGACCTGGTTTACCACATGGCTCCGGTTTCCTTTTATTCCAGCACTGGAGCTCACAGGAAAATACTGGCACGTTGCTGCTGAAAAACAGCTAGTGAGGAGTCACCATCCATCACCTCAAAATTCAGCCTTGGACCTATTTGTGTTCAGTAGATAAGTGCTGTATTATACCTCTGCTAAAAAAACCAAACCAAAACAAAACAAAAAAAACAACACCAAAACCACATCATCGTCTTTGTGCTGCAACATTATGTGCAAGGAGTGGGGGCTTCAAAAGCAGTCTGCAGCAAGCTGGTGGGATAGCTGGGAAGGCTGGGACCGATGCTGGGAGGCAAAACGTCTCTTTGCATCTCCCTGAGCAGAGAGATTGAAACCAGAGACCTGGGGCAGGGAAACGGTGGATATTGGAGAGCTGAGCTTCACCCTGTCTCCACCATAGGGACATCTCTTCATTTTAGATCCGTGCTCAACCCTCAGTCATCCTAACCGGAGGTTTCAGGGGAACAGGACTATCCCTCCCAGAAGAGGAATGGATTTTGCTGAATTTTGGGTGGTTACAAGAGACAGATACAGCTGAACGGGCTCTCCACGGTCTTTTAATGGCTGAGAGAAGGAGTGGGCACCTCCAGAGCACAACATCTGGGCAGGTTTAGACACCCAGGGCTGAGGCTATTTCCAACCAGGTATACGAAAGCTCAGAGCCAAGCACCTACGCCAGAGGGGCTGAATTTTGGAGAGGGGTATCTCAGGCTGCGTAAGTACGAGGTCTGTAGCGTGGTTATTGCCGTGTAACCACAGCAGCGCTTGGAGCAGTGCCAGAAGACCTCCCTGCCACTGCGTTTTGCCTCCTGAAGTTGTCCTGGTGCCGTTCTTGGACGAGGAGGGGTGTCACCAGAAAGAGCCCCCCCCCGTGCCACCTCCGAAGAAGCCACGTCAGTCCAGCAATTTGGCTTTTCCCCCCGGGGTTGGTGGGTTCCTATGGCAACAGAGAGCCGCTTCGACCTTTATGACAGTGAAAGAGCGCTCGCACTCATTTTCTGAAATTAGTGCCAGTCACCCCGCACGCTGCGGTGCCGCTTGCGTGTCATCAACATGATTAAACTAATCAGCAGCCAGTCCGTTGGCTGGAGCAATCCAGAGGCTGAAGCAGTTACCTCCTGCCTGGGGCCTTGCGGTCGGAGGACCCCAACTGCTGTAGATTCACCCCAAGTTCGTTGCTACCAGAGGCAACAAACCAGGGGGTGCAGGACAACCCCATCCCTGCTGCAGTAAATACGTGGGTCTTCCTTCTCACCCCCAAAAAGGTAGATATTAAAATGCAGTAAAAGTGATGCCTCAGTTGTGGGATTTTTTTGGGTGGGGGAGTCTCCCAGCCTTGCTCCATCCTCAGCTCATGGGAGAGCCCTGGACGGTGGTACCGGGTCACAAGTGCTTTGGGTGATGTGGCTTCAGGTTTTGGAGGACTGGCAGAAGGCACCCCATCTCTCATTGCCACCCTGGGGGCCAGTGTAGAATTAAGTACAGCAAATGCCAGATTTTTCTCTGAGAGGGGACGTGGTGACCGTGGAGCATAATTAAGGAGCTTCTTGCCATCTGCTAGAGGAGCTGAATGAAAGGTAAACTAACTGAATGAAAAGTAAACTGGGGTTTAAGAAATCTTCATTAATTTGCTGCAGCAAGAGCTTGCTATGCTTAAAGAAATTAAAATGTGAGCTCTCAAAATCATCTTGCAGTGAGCTGAGGAGGGGATACTGGGGGAATACATAATGAGACGGAAACGGGTACATTCATAAATCAGCTGTGGCACTTTCAATAATTCACCACTGCTAAAGGATCCAGCAGTTCATGGAGAGGTGAGACCTGTGTGGAGATGTTCCGTTTGCCAGATCCAGCGTGACCCTGGGTGCTTCGCTGCTGCCCTTTCTGTAGTGCAGAGGGAAAGGAGGATTCAGCTGGCTGAGCCAAGCAACAAACTAAGAGGTAACACCCGATGGTGGGTACAGCCCGTGTGCCCGCTGGAAATTGCCAGAAAGTTACCAGCAGCACCTTTGGTTTCAGCCCTCAGAGGGTTTATCATCACAGGCTCATAGCTTTGAGTTAAACAGAATGATTTGCTTGAGTTAAGCAAGATAATTACCCTAGCTCTCTGGAAATCAGGTTTTCAAGTGGTGGCAGAGGCAGCAGGGGTGAGGAGGAGTGTGGGCTGGAGGAAGTTCGTTTTGCAAGGCAGCAGGAGTTGTTCAAGGAATACGAATAGGCTATTCTATTTATTATTTCATAGGTTATAAACCCAAGGTGAGTATTTGGATGCTGTGATGCTGGGCAGGTGTTTTGCCTACAGATGATAGGTTGAGTTTCAGAGATGATTATCCAGAGGCCCGTGTGAGCCCTGCCAAGGGCTGAGCCTCCAGGGCTGTGACGGTGCCCAAGGCGCTTCCCGAGCCCTAAATCCACCAGGCAAAATACCGAGGAAAGGGAAGGTGGTGCATAAAATGGCTCGTTGTTAGAGGGCTGCTCTGTGTTACCTTTTGCATGTCACGATTTTTGTTCTCCTTACGGTGTAAGAGACATTGAGCGCGTTTTACACAAGCTGCATTTTTAATGTTGGTATGGCAAGACTCTCCACGGAGCGTCAGCACTCTCCTCCTGCCATCCAACTTGCTGCTGTCAGAAAAAGCAATAGTTCATCTTTGTCAGGTCTTTAACCCCATTTCTTTTAAAAAAAAGAATCTCTCTGGCGTGGGGTCAGCCACTGCTGCCTCCGTCGTGTCCTTTGTGAGAGGTGGGGGAAGAGGATGGAGGCTGAAGGGATGTGGAGGTGAGCAGAGGGTCTTGCAGTAGTAGCAAGAAGAGCAGTTGCAGTTTTAATGAGGCTGGGGAAAAGGCTTTGCTTTGAGCCAGCTCTTCTTCTGGCCAGAGATTTTCTTTTTATCGCTTCTGGAATTACAGTGTGTTCGAATGGAGCTTTTAACGTTTCATGAATCAGCAACGAGGAGGACTTCTGTATGAGATGGTGGGAAGCTGACCTCAGGTACTGCATAAATGATGTTAATGGTGGGTAGCAAAATACCCATTTAACTGCAATGGCTGAGCTCTCTCTGGAGAACAGGCTCCCCTTCCCCGGAGAGCCGCTTGTTAGGAAAAACCTCCCTGCTTTCGGGGGACGGACACAGGAGCGCTTTGCACTATGTGGGTGCTACAAACCACATCTTTGCCGTAACAACTTTCCTATGGAAATTCCAGGACTGTCGTTAGAAGCTGTCATTGAACTATTTGGTAATATCGTACCGGCCGGTCGGCGTCGCAGGGTGCAGTTAAGGCAGTCTTCATGTGTTTAGTGCTGTGATTTCAGTGGGTTGAGCCAAATGTTAAGGATTTATCTACTTGGGAAAGCCAGACTGCTTTTGGTGAAGTTGATGTGCTGTATGTGCATACACAGCTTATAAAAACTATTATTAATTATTTTTTTGTTTGCTGGGATATGCTTCTTGCAGTAGAGCTTCACTAAGCTAAGCATTGCTGGAGCTTGTAGGACGTCTTTTTTTAAGAGAAGGTATCTCTGTACAACTAGACATCTTTCTACAAATGTCTTTGTAGCAGTTAAACCTCCTAATCTAGTCTGAATAATACTAGATGAACCCCTTGTAAAGGGTTCTGCTACTTGATAAGGGTTTGTGAAAGGATGGGTTTGAAAGAAAGGGGTGGGCAAGAGATGCTCAGACCCCCTCAGAAAAAACAGCAAGCGTGAAGGCGGCTCAGGGATCAGCCACCCAACGAGCTGGAAGCATTGCTGCTCACACAGTGATGAATACTCTTAGGACGCTAAAACCCCTTGCAATGCACCAGGACCAGTGCAGCCACAGCACTCGCCCGTCCGGGGCTGCCCAAACACTTTTCCAAACCCCAGCAACCTCCTGCTGCCAGCCCCGGCCGGCAGCTCCACCGAGGGCACTGCAAACCCCACAGCGAGAGTGACTCAGCTGCGTTAATAAATAATTAAATAAGGAGCCCATAATAACTGTTTGTTTTGCTCGGTCCTCGGAGTACAATACAAAACTCTTAGCAATAAATGAAAATAATGGTGCTTAACGAGTGGAGCACTGCATCCTTGCCCACCAAACTGCATGCAGCCTGAGCTTTCAGGGTTATTACTTTTTGCAAAAAATAGACTTGACAATGGCTTCCTTTAGGTGCCCTGGACAAAAGAAGGCAAGAGGTGGTGTCATTAAGGTGAAAAGGTTTCCCTGCTTCTTTGCCCCATTATCTGTTCAACTTCCATATGGTCTGGGGGGGAAAAATATCCCATAAATTCCTACCTTGAGGTTACTCGAATGAAAAACATGAATTTTAATTTTCTCGCCTGTGTCAGACTGGCTTCAAATCCATGAATTGGGGCAAATCAGAAGGGAAAGAAACTCTTTGTTCCCCCTTTCTCTGGTGGATGCTTTGGCGAAACTCTTCCTTCAATGGCTCCATGCTGCAGAGCCCTGTGCAGCACCTCTCCCAGCTCCAGCCAAGCAGCTGTGTCCCTGCAGGAAGATAAACAAGCTAATAACTGCTTCTCTGAAGCACAAATATTTGAAGTTTGTCTTTCTGATTCCTCACTAGGGCAAGTGCTCTCCAACCGCTTCCTGCAGCAACCTCTTGGCCAAAGCTCGTGCTTCTGGTGCCGCCACCTCTCCCACCGGCCTTCGCCCCAGCACCGTAAGTCACCACCCACCCCCAGCCCCTCCATCCATCCCCAGGAGTACCTGGAGCACCCAGGAAGACACGCAGCTCTTGTTGCCCAGAAATAGGTATCTTATAAAGCTGTTGGAATATTTTAAGCTCTTACCTTTGCACCCCAAGGCCATGAGGGATGGTCTTTCCACTGCAGGGAGGTGCACCGTCGCCTTTTGGCTGTCCTGGAGCCAGCCTTTTTGCAGACTTCCTTCTGGTTTTTGGAGCTGAGCAGTGATTTAGTCAAATTTCCCTTCTCTTAGGTGTAGCTTTAACTTATTCTGGAGGTCATTTGACTTTCTCTTCCTGAACTCTTGGAAGTCTAAGATCCCTTTGGCCAAGCTCCAGCAGGTCTCTCTTCTCTGCAGCTGAGCCATTAGCACATTAACCCAGCGAGGGATAAAACACTTACTCCATGTAGTTTCAGCATGAAGCTTTTTTGTCCGTTGAACAGTACAAACCACGTGGAAACACAGAAGGCGATAACCGTATTTCTTCCTGCAAATTGCAACACGAGGTGAATAAATCCAGTTCCTTGCTAGTTCTTGGTGGAGATGGGATAAATCAGTTATGAACCGCCCCGGGTGATGCTGGATTCAGTGCACCTGGTTTCTGAGCACCTCTGGGAGGCCCCTCTGGGCTAGAAAAGCAGAAATAGCTGGGCATTGAGTTTTGTATGTGATGGCAGTTGGTCATCCCTGAATTATACCGTATGCTTGTATGGAAGGTGTTGCCTACCCTGGGTTTTCCTGAGTCCCCTTCTCTCCCCAGCCATTACCTCTGACTGAAAGCCCAAGCACTTCTGAAACTGCTGTATTATGGGGTGCCAGAGGGAGATGCTATTATGGCTTAGTTTTTCAGGATTTCAGAAGCAGCTCTGGCCCTTTCACAGCTCACCCTGTCAACGCAAGATATTGGCTTGCTGCCAGAAAGATGACACTGATTATATTGATGGGGAAAAATGAGGGTTGAGATAGGGAATGAAGATGCATTAGCATCAATTTGCTAAGTGTGTTGCTCAGTCTGCAGCTTGTTCCTTGTCATCCTGCGGCGACCTAGGGAGTAAGAAGCTGGATTGTGCTGTGGCAGCTCTGGTATTTAACAGACATTTCAAGAATACTTCCATCAGTGGTTCCCAAAGGAAAAGGTTTGACTCCAAGAAGCACCAGGGCAGGTACAGATGATGGGAGCAATCACCGATCTATTGCTTGTTGAACACGTTCATCCCTCTGCATCCCTATTCTGCAGCTGCACACTACATTACAGCATCTCCTCGAAGGCTTTATGATTCAATTAACCGAGAGCTTGTGGCCACAGGGGACAAACCAGAGGGCCAGGCCGGGTGGGTGGGAGACACCAACCCAACTGTGTGTGTTTTGGGGCTGGCAGTGAGCTCAGAACTTGCCCAGCAGCTTCCTCCTGGCAGAAGGTGTGTGGTGCTGAGCAGTTGGAAGCAGCGGGAGCTGGCGGTGGTGGGGCAGGCACTCTGCGTGCAGCCTGACCCAGCCAGCGTCCTCCACCAAAAAGAATGACTAATTTTTCCCTGGAGTAAATTACTTCTTATTTCTGTAGAAGTGGGAGCACTCCGGCCTGCCAAGCCCCACAGGGTCTGGCAGGGAGCAAACTGCTGGAAGAGGAGCTTGACAGCATGCGATGATTCGGAGCCAATTTGGCTGGTGATGCCAGCTAAGCAGAAATGGGGCCAACTGGCTTCTTTAGGGGCAATCTCCTGGAAGCTCCAGCACTTCTACTGCCTGAGCCTCTTGCTTGGGACCCTCACAACCCTTGGAAACTGGGGACTGTAAAGAGAAGCAAAGTGTTATTGTTTATATATGACTCTTTCCTCTTCACCTGTATTAGATGGGGAGAAATAACTCCAAGAAGCAAGTGCCAGTGGCCAAGGAGGGAGCATCCTGGCCAGCATTGCTGGTGGAACGGAAGCAGGACCAAGGCCATGACCTCCCTAGGTCAGGTTTAAGACACACAAGGCCACTGAAATTCATTTCCAGCAGAGCAAAATGACTCTTCAATCCTAAACAACGAGGGAACAGCCCTTCTCATCCAGTGGAGCGCCAGGGAGAAGTCACCATCGCCATGATGGACCCTTTCCTGGACCTCTCCCACCTGTGGGCTCCTCGAGGCTCTCCATGGCCCTGCTGCTATCCCGAAGGGAGTGCTATCCCAAAATCTTTGGGGACGGGACACCAATGGGGTCCTGCCAAAGCAGTCTGAGCCTCCCGAAAGAGCAGAAGGAGGGGCCATCACTGAACCTGCTGACTGTATTGGAGAACACCAACAAGTTGCTAGGACCCAGCCACTGCTAATAAAGGTCAACCACATGTGTCCTCGACTGTCCAGCATGCACAGAAGGTGAATCATCTTTAGAAAGAAGCCATTACTCCTTATTTCTGCAGAAATTGCTCATCCAAGCTATTCCCAGGGGCTCCAGGAGTGAGCAAACCTCTGGGAGCCTGACAGCACCATGATCATCGGAGTGATGATTTGTGCCAGGACAAACCGGGGTCAGCTCGTGTCTGGGGGGGGGCTCTTGTAGAAGTTCTGTTGGATGACTGTCTTGCGGCAATTTCCATCTCTGTAACTACTGAATGGAGCAGGGACAGGCTTATTTTTATTTTTCTGCAATTGGTGTAATAGAAGCAGAAGCGATGGGGCACCTCGTTATCCCTCCCATCTTCTCCCCGTCACTAGCTGCTGCTCACTCAATCTGATCCTCATCCCCAAGGGATTTTGGCCCTCAGACTTTTCCACTGACTTCTACTGAGCCCCAGGTACTTTAGCGTTACTGGGAAATGTCCAGCATTCACTTCTGGGGTCAACTGGGGCTTTCAGCTTCAGCCCGAGCTGAAGAGATGGGGAATTGTGTTTGTCTCCATGCGGGCAGCTCTTCACCAGCACCAGCCACCGAGGGACCCTGCCAGGGCAACTCCATCACTCAAAAACCCTCACCCCTGCTTCAGCTGACCCATCGCTTTGCCTTTTTGGCACCCAGGGGAGCACCGCAGCCCTACTCTGTGTCTTTGGACAAGGTCGGCAACAGGCCAAGGCAAATAGCATTTCCACCAGGAAAAGCATCACCAAAGAGCGTGACATTAAAGAAGTGTTTAAATCTGCTGCCTGGCATATTTCTGGGGAAGCCTGGCCGCCTGCCCCAGATCTCCTCAGGGGATTGGAGCCTTTGCCCCCCCCTCGCAGCACAGAGGAGAGCACAGGAGCTATTTATTCTGCAGCGCTCGCCGCTCGTGGTTAATAAGAAAGTCAAACTGGAGCTCAGGAGCTAGGAAGAGCCTTTAATATAAGACAACAGCTAAGCAAACAGACATTGGAGGAGGAAGCTTAGCCAGGAGGGAGTGGGATCAGTGTGTCTGTCTGCTAACATGCCTGAGCAACCACTGGTTTTGAACCAAACGTCTTGGGAAGGAGAGGGTGAATATTTCAATTTCAAAATGCCCAAATACCCGCCCAACTGTCCACTCTGCTCCCACGTTTCTTAATTTCCACGTTATTTATTACCTTTGGCTGTGGCCAGGAGCCCTCTGTAGAGGTATATATGTATTTCCCTTCTGCTGCTGCTCTTCTTAGCTATCCTTTTTTAATTTCAAAATAGTTCACTTTGTGAATATAGAGGAGACCCCATTGGAAAGATGACTGGGGAGAAGAGCTGCCTTTCTGCCAGCAAAAAAAAATCATTACTGGAGACCTGAGCTGTAGTAACTGTGTTTTTAGGCATAAGAAGTGAAAATAAGCCTAGTTTACTCATGTGCATGTTGCAGACCTACCTCTTTTGCTTAAAGGAAGAGATGGGCACAGTTTCTACAGCCCATGAAATCTGTGCTTACAGAGAAATGTGAAAGCTATTTTGCAAGACCTGTCCAGGAAATCAGAAATTAAGGGATCCCTGGCTAGAGTCATAGTATTATTCTTAGTAAACCAGGAAAGAGGAATAAAATAAAATAAATCAACATTTCCTAAGCGTTTTCCATCCAAGTTCCTGCATGAACAAAATTTGTCCGATGATCCTGGTTCAGCAGACGAGGTTCTCTCTTACTGCCTGTTTTGTCAACTGCAATCGCATTCATCGCTGATGACATCAAGACAAAACAACATAGCAAGGGGGCGGCGGCTAAAACCAGTGGAAAATTACCAGTCTAATTTTGTTTGCTGTGCCTGATTGGAAGACAAAGGAGGAAATTTCCAAGAGGTGATTCAGTACACATGAAAAAACTCAGTGATCTTTCATGTACATTTATAGCTAATGCTACATCTCAATGTATTCTGAAAGGCAGGACAAAGGATTTCATCATTTGCAGCTGTGGGAGAAACCTGAATGGTAATCAAATAATGGTAATAATACCTTACATGTATGTAAACTCATTCAAATGATAATCTCTCGAGTGCTTTCTAAAGAACAGCACCATAATAAATAATATTATCTTCCTCTTAGAGCTATAGACATCTAACAGGCTAAGGCTAAATAGCCTGGGCCTTTGCTGTTGCTAAATCCCTCTGTAGGTTTGTCTCTAATATTTTCCCTTTTGGAGGTCTGGGATAAGAAGAGCCCTGTTGGCAGTACCCTTCCATTTAAGCAAGTTTTCCAACTTTCTTAATAGCCCAAGGCAGAGGAAGATGAGAGTTGGGTGGGCTTGGGCAGGCTGCAGAGGACGTGTGGTTGCTCTTCCATGCCAGACATCTCTGCCCAAAGCTGATGCTGGGGGCTGCCCTGGAGAAAAAGGGTTGTGATTTGGGGGGGTGGCCCTTGGAGATGCCCGAGACAACTCAGTCTGGGAAACGTCAGGATCCTGGGTACCTGAGGGTAAGGAAGAAGCCACTCAGTCACCAGAGGTGGGGTGGAGGTTGGAGGGTGGGCATGGAGGACAAAACCAAACTAGCTCGAAACAGGCAGGCTAAAGTCACACACCTGACCTGTTGAAATCACTAATTATAATTAATTTAAGGAGGACCATGTGCGTAAAAAGAAGATGGCAATCCACCTAAATGCAATATTACCAGTTTCCAAGTCAACGACAACTCAAAACAGATGATCTTGAATGCTCCTGGGCCAGCAGATGGGAGAGCTACAGGCCACCAAATCTCATTAGAGAAGAGGATCATGAGGTCTTCTAATACCTATCTATAACAGAAATTAACTGTAGCTGAGACACATACAGTCAAGAATTGATTGGGTGTTTGCAATGTGCAAAGACCCCCAACCTGGAGGTCTCTATCAGTTTTACCTAATCAACTGATAAGACATTTAAGCAGGATGCAAATTGCAGGGAGAGCTGCTTTTGAAGGTCATACCCTGCGTACAAAGCTCTCGTGCTAATTAAAAAAACCCTTTAGCCATCTAACTTTTGGCTAAATTAGTACCTCTTCAGCTCCCAGCAACAGGCTATTTGTGGCTGGCAAGAGCCCTGGGTTATCAACCATGTTTCAACCAACAAGAGTTTGCAAGGAGGAAAATATTCTGCTTAGGCAGAATATTCAGCAAAAGTCTTAATAATGGAGGATGGTTCAGCAAAATTGTCCATTTTATACCCACCAGTTTCTGGTAGCAAAAGCAAAAACCATCTTCCTAAGGAAAGCTCTGCAGAATCAGCCTTCAGACATGTTTTTACCACCCATTTATCTAATTTACTTTTATTAAGTAAACAAATTATGTTCTTCTTTATATATTCAGTTTCTTTGAATTAGAGACTGTGGCTACTGGATTTCTGGAGTGGTTCTGAATTTATTCTCGGAAGACGCTTGGGTTTTAGCTCACACTTACAAAACAGTATTTTCCCATTTCCTGCACATAATTAGGGGATATGAGCAAAACATCTCAATGGGGAACCTGGGGGTGGGGATTTGTTCTCCTGGTGCTCAGTAAATGCAAATTCGAGTCTAGTCTGGAAACACGGAAGAGGAAACCTCATACTCTTTGTACATCAGTTCTCCAGGATTGAGAGAGAGGTTTTTTTAAAAAATAGAACACATAAATTGTTTCTGATTCTGGGAATGAACTGGTGGTGGGTCTCCTCTCTCAAAGCCACCCACATGATTGCATTAGCACCTCTGAACCTGAGTCAAAAAAAAAAAAAAAAAAAAAAAAAAAGACAAGAAGAGCTATTTAGGGCAATTTAAGGGGTTTTAATTAAGAGTGAGGTAATAGAGCTTGTGATGGGAGGAAATGAAGAAAGAATCAAAGAATCGTCACTGGATAGCAGCCCCTGATTTCCTCCAGTTTGGTTGGTTCAAAGGAGGACTAATAGCCCAAGGCTAGTAGTAAAAACACCATCCTTCTAGCTCAATTAAGGCTAAGTGGGAGAAAATAGTAGGTAGCATGGACAGACCCTGTGCAAGGGAAGGGCCAGGATCCTGCCCCTGTTCCTTCCATTTTCTAGGCTCGGAGATTCAACCTGCATCTGCTGTCTGTTCACAGCTATAACAGTTTTATAAAACAGACTCTGTGAACTCTGCCTATTCAGTAAATATCTCTCATGTAACCTTGAATTTAGAAGAGGCTTGATTTGACTTTGAAATTACAGGGATTTTTATCACTTGATGAAATTAATAAGAAAAGAAAAGGGACCTGCTGAAGAGGGACCTCTTATTTTAATTTTACTTGTCTGAACTTGAACAAACAGTGAAATATTATTTTCCTGTAAGAAACTTGCAAGGAGTTGGTCTGTATTTCTCAGCAGCCTTTGGGAAGAAATGGGTTTGTATCTCTGGCCACGTCCTCATCCGCTGAAGATGACCAGGGCATAGAATGGCAAACTTTGTATGATTTTGAAAAAACACAAAAAAGTTGAGCCTTCATTACTCTCAAGACTTGCTGGTGTGGCCATGGCTACCACACAGGCCCATTCCTGGGTGAAAGAACACGACCACGCAGGTTTTGAGCTCCGATTCTTTTCCTTTCTCGCAGTGGCTGAGTCCATCACACTCATGGGGGACAAGACCGTGCGAGGACGGGCTGTCACCCCTTTGGGGGACACGATGGACATGGGGATGAGCTTTGCATGGCAGCAGCCACCCCTGATCCCATGGGCCACAATGAGCAGACTGAGTGTGGTCTGCAGACCCACAAATGGCTAAAAAAGTGTCATTCCCAGCTCCCTGCTCCCACAACGCCCAGTCTGTATGAATTCCCCCCTTCCTCCTGGGATTTTGCAGGTCTTTCTCCACCACAACCAGAGCCTGCATCTTCTGTCACTGATGCTTTTGTCCCTTCTTGTGTTTCTTTTGTTTTGTGTTCAAGGAAAAAATAACTGAAACCGTTGGGGACAGAAGCAGCCCCAGCCTGTCCCAGCTGCATCTCTGTTTCTTTCCAGTTAGATCATTCTTAGAGTAATGATTAAATAAGGGCTGATGCTGGAGTGAATTCCTTATCTAAGACTTTACATCACAAGTGCTCAGACTCTTTGGTTTGTCTTCTCTGCATCTTTAGCCAAAGGTCAAAAAGATTCTGGTTGGGCTCTTGTTTGCCGTGAGACTAAGCCGGAGGAGAGCCTGGCTCGTAAAGCCCTGAGCGGTGTTAAATACTGTGCACCAATGATGCTCTCCAGACCACTTCATCCCACGGGAGGAAAGAATCCATATAAAGTCTGGAAAAGCTTCCTCCTGCCTCGAAACAACAGCAAGAGCAGGGAAGTGTCCATCTGGCGACGGATGCTTCAGACAGCTCAAGGTGACTTTGACTTGGAAGATCTGTTACGGCTGTGGGGTGCAGGTCCCACAGCCCCAGCAGGACCCAAAACTTGTCCCCAGCTGCTTCATTTGTTCATCTTGAAAGCAGAAAATTGAAAATCCTCTATCAGCAGGTACAGCCCAGCTTTGCTCCCAAGGTCTTGGCATCAGGAGAAGGGGCGGCAGGCAGAGTGTGCCACAAGCCCAGGCTGGGAATGGGGGAGAAGATCCTCCCCCACCATTCCCACAGCACTTAGTGAGGCGGGAACGTCGCCAAAAGGTTTAGCTCGACGTGTAGGATAAGTGAAATGGGGATTTAGGGATTTCTGTGTGGCGTTCAGCATGAGGAAAGCCTCATCCCAGCAGCCCAGCCGGGTGGACTGAGTTTTGGCAGGGGAAGGAGAGCCCTGTGCCACCCTTCCCTCTCTCCTGGGGACATTCACCTGGCACAGAAAATTGTTCCTAACGAGGACAAGTCTCTGTTTATTATTTTTTTTTAAGATGAGCCTCAGATGAAGAAAACCTGCCGGAGCTGTGTGTGCTATATGGCTGCTTATTTCCCTGTGGGGCAGGTCGAGGTGGCGGTGGGCTTTTTTTGGGGGGGAGGGCCTTGGGGAGCTGTAGGCACCAGGAGGGGATCAGGGGTGCTCCAGCCCTGCGGTTGGAAAGAGAAGAGGCAGGAAAAGCTGAACTGGGGAAAGGGAAGAGACACCCTGGTCCTCTGCCCAAGTTCCCAGGGCACCCATGCACCCGCAGAGCCCCCACGGAGCACCCGCTCGCACCGGGACCCCCCTCTAACCCCCCCCACCAGTGTCCCACCCCATCTCGATATTGAACCACTTGGATACTTCAAATCCAAACCATGTGCAAGCCACATAATACACTAATAGGAATATCTATTACAAAGTTGGATCAATACACCCCTGGCTGCTTTAGCTCCCTTTTTCTGCAGCACTGTCTCTTTTTTTCTTTATAGTTATTCACTCTTCCACATTTTTACAGATTTGTGTGTTTTTTCCTTCTAGGCTTTGAGCCTGATTTTATCTTGTGCAGCAGAAAGCTTTCAAGCCACGTAGCAAAATAAAATAAGCCACACAATGGAAGAATATAGATGCAAGGAGCTCCACGTTTCTATTTAAAACAGGGGTCACAAAACAGAAGATGAAAAGGCACGTTTGCATTCCTATTTGTGCAGTTTGATGTTGGCTACAGAATGCAGCTGGAGCAAGCAACATTTTAAATACTCTAGAAAAAATTCTCATGTATTTGGGCTTTATTTTTGCTATTGATTCATAGGCAGCAGTTGCACTTGGCAGAGAAACTGTGATTGCCACGTCCCTAAAAGCTCAACTCTGCAAAGCAGCGGAAACGGCCCGGAGAACATGATGTTGGCAGTTAATCCGTCTGTCCGTCCCCTCCCCGGCGCTGGCTCTGTGCTGCCGCTCTCCCAAGGAAACGTGACACACGGGTCTGAAAGCAGAGCTGCTGGCTTCAGAGAGTCAACATCAAACCTGTTTAGTTTGAAATGGGTTCATTTTAAAAAGCAGTCATGAGCACTTTGCCGATTCCTGCCCGATTTGCCCTCACTCGAGGCTTCCTCTGTGTTCAACAGCACAATTGCAGCTCGGCTGGGAAACGCGAGCCCCACGTGATTGAATGGGACTGGGCAACTTAATCACTTTTCCTTATTGTTTTTCCGAGCTAATTAAAGGTGGAAATTATCATATCAAGCAAGAGCTGTTCGGGGCCAGCCATCGGCAGCCTGTGTTGGCCATGTCCAGCCCTCGCTTGAGGAATTCCCGCTGGGTTTTGGCAGGCAGGTTTAGGCCCAGATTAGGGGGGATTTACCACCCAGGTCCGTTTTCCCGCTGAAGCTGCAAGAGGCAGAAATGCTTTTAGTAACCTCCAGGCAATTTTGCACCTTCCCAGTGCCTCTACCAAAATGCTGAATGGAGAAAAAGCTCTGTTTTGCCCAGTCCTGTGGAAGATGGGATGACAGTTCCCATCCTTAGACACTCAGAGCTCCTTTTGATGCTGCAGAGCACCGGAGACTTTAAAGTGGTGCTGGCTGTGAAGAAATTGTCTGCAAACTGCCCTATTAAATATGAAACCCCCATAGTTTGACCCTGAACAAATCCACCTTATGTATTCCAGCATTAAAAAATGGCTTTTAAACTTCATTACTGTTTTCTTTGCTAGGTTTTTGTGTTTCCTGCTGGCATGCTGGTACCAGTTTGGGCTTTATGTCACTAATGGGCAAGTTTATTACATGAGAATATGTCCCAAGATTTGGGGTTGTGCCTTTTCCTGTAATGCGGGTGTTTTCTGTAATTCACTCTGGCTTGCTGCCGCTGCTGGCAACACCCCACCCTGTGCCCCAACGTTGCTGTCCTGGTGGGAAGCATTCAGGAGAGAAGGTCTGTACAAAATCTGGCTTGGGGAGCCCACCCATTGAGGAGTGCTGCCCCAAGGGCAGTGGAGCCATACCCACAGCCAAAATAAGGCTAAAAAAGACGCCGTCACGGTTCGACCGGCTGTACCCGCTTGGTGAACACCCTTCCACTCCATCCTGAGCTTCACCCAGAGAAAAAACAATTTGGTCTGGGGGTTTGCTGGTTCGGGTGAGGGTGTAATGACCCTGCAAAAGTGAGAAGCAGGTTTGAGAGCAAACCTTACGAGGACCGAGGGGCACGTGGCTGGAGGGGAAGGTGTGGGGCCGTGGAGCCACCTTTTCCCTGCAGCTGGAGCTGTTGCGTTGCAGAGCTCTCCCAAAAACTCAGCTGGCCTCATTTCTGTAGCCCTGACCTCAGACTGAGCCCCAAGGATCTGCCACCACCAGTGACAGCAACAAACATCTGAGTTGCTTGTCTTCCTGGGATGTGATTAAGCTGCAGTCAAGGACAGCTTATTTGTGTTGACTTTGAATCAATACAAACACACGGCCTGAGCTTTTTAAGCCTTTATTAGAGGGAAGGACACGCTGTGCACCTTCTGGTTTGCTCTGCTCCCCCACGACGAGCGATCCGGCCCCTGCGTGGCCGTGGGAAGGCTGCGGGAAGCACAGCTACCTGCTCTGCAAACACGCAACGGAGGTCACAGGCATCCGCGTCACTTTGCATTGGATGGGTCCCCGTCTCCGCTGGCTGCACCACAGAAGGTAATATGGTCCTTCTAGGACCACCATAAAGGTCTCAGGAGGAAGGTGAGCAGGCAGCAGCTCATGCCTGGGCATAATGGGAGTGGAGTAGGGATCCTGTTAGGGTCCAACAAGCTGTGTCTGCACCAGGGGATGCCAAGCTGATCTCTGAAAGCATGAGTGGTGGCCAACGCCATGAAGAGCTTCCATGCGGCGGTGAGGACGTGCCACCCACGGGCTTTGAAGTCCTGTCCCCAGGCATGGAGAGCGGTGGGAGATACATGGCTCAGCCCCACAGAGCACAACAGCATGGCCTTGGGTGGCCAGAAGCTGTCGTGAGCCTGAGATTCAGTGCTTATGGTGACACTGGCGCCTGTGGGCTGTCCCCAAAGGCTCCTCCTGGAAAATCAAGAAGTTAAAACCAAGTTGGGCATCTCCCCACCTCCACTGAAAGAGCCTGAACGTGATGTATATGATCTTAAGCCACCCTGAGAGCAGAGGCTGAGGCATCTTCCCCAGCAAACACATCACTTGGGATCTTTCTGGGTGCCCCAGCCCCTTGAGTCCTACTCAGCTATGAAGAAAAGGGATATTTCCACTGATGTGCCCAGATAAATCTGCCTGGTTTGGCTGGAGAAACTGGGACCCCCCGGTCTGCTTACACAGGTGACTTCTTCAGCAAGTCAAGCAGGTTATGAAAGTTGCCCCTGCTCAGAAGAAGCCATCCACTTTCAGTAGCCGCATGCTCTCACAGCCTGTGACTGAAGAATGCACATTTTTGAATGTATATTGTCCTTTCAACAATGAACTGCAATTTAAAAGAAAAAACGCACGGCAATTTAACTGCTACCTGGGAGCCGGTGTTATTCCAGAGGCAGAAAGTGCTATCTGTTGCTTAGGAACAATCTTTATCCTATAAAATGAAGAAGTACACTCTCCAAAGAGTTTTTTTAAATGCACCTGATGTGTGTTTGTCTTGCTTAGAAGCTGGCCCACCTCCTAAATAAACCACGGGAAGATGTCTTTGTGCTCCACATACAGCCCTGGCCACCTACTATACCCAGCCACGAGCCGTGGTATAGGGTGTATGCCAGCTATGGTGTGAGATGTAGGTTATATGCTCTACACGCAACCATGGTTCAAGATATGGGGTATATATTCCATATCAAGCCATGCTTCGAGATATAGGGTGTTTACCCTATACCCAGCCGTGGTACGAGATATAGGGGACATACTCCATACCCAGCCATGATGGGAGATAAGGTCTGTAAAAGCCCAGTGGGAAACATGCTGGTCACAGGCAGCCCCTGCTTCCCTGCCCCACCTCCCCGGCACTCGCAGGGACGTGGCTTGGGCATCGCTCCTTGGCGCACGGAGCAAGCACAGAAATGGAGGCAGACTGCAGCCGTGCCTGTGCGGAAGAGTTTCAGAAAACTGAGGCTTATGGAGAAGCACCTCGGGCTCGTTGCGTGTCTGGTCTTTAATCTGGATACTCATCTGTTTTTCTGTTTCAACGAGCTGAAAAACTGCAGTTTCATTGGCACGTCTTTCCAGCTGTCGGTTGAACTGGGTCAGGTGGAAACACCTACTGCTGCTCTGGTGTGTCTGCACGTCCTGCTCTGAATTACTCTGCCATTGTCCTGCTGTGGTGTTTGTTGTGGCACTGTTTTGTTTTCCCCAAAGAACAGAACATCCTGGAGCTGCTCAGAAGAGCTGCTCCTCGAGGACACAAAGCCCATCGGTTTGTTCCCTTGCGCTCGCTCTCCTTGCCAGGCACAAGAGACCTCTCCTGGGAACAGCAACCTAACACCACGAGCCACCAGCTCCTCTGTCCAGCCTAAAGCAAAGTGCACACCAGGTCCAAAAGCAAAACTGGTCTCTTGAGGTCCTTCAGTTAAAATAATCTAGTTTGCAAAGCTATCTTATCTGAGGCCCCGGTAGGAGCATCTGCCAGGGTGGAGCAGGTATTGAACCGAGAAGCCTTGCAGGACAGAATGCTGGAGCTCTTCTTCTTGCGGTAGAAGTAGCTGCTGAGGTGGAACCAGAACTTGTCGTGGAGGGAGGCGTAGATGAAGGGGTTGTAGCAGGCAGAGCTCATGGCAATCAGGTGACACGAGACCTGGATGACGTTGACGTACCTCTTGTCCAGGATGGCGAACTCCTCGTCGATGTCTCTGATGAAGTTCACCACCTGGAGGGGCAGCCAGCAGACAGCAAAGCACACCACCGAGACGGCAAGCACCCGGAAGGTCTTCTGCTTTGTTTTGGTCCATTTGTCTTGGCAGGGATAGGCAGCGCCCGGGATGTTCCTCCTCCGCAAGTGGTAGGTGATGGCGCAGAAGGAGACCGATACCGCCAAAAGTGGGAGCATGTAGGACAAGAGGAGCATCAAGCACGAGTACAGCAGCCGCTCTCTCTCTTCGTGCTTCCAAAACTCTTCGCAGATGATCATGTCGTGGCCAATGGTGTTGAGGTCCAAGTAGTGGGTGTGCAGTGAGGTGGGGACGGAGGCCAGGATGGAGAGTAACCAAATGCAGGCCACGAGGCAGATGCAGGACCTGCGGCTTATCCTCCTGCGAATGGGGTATGCCACCACGACGTACCGGTCGATGGCGATGGCGGTGAGGGACAGCACCGAGACGAAGACGGTGGTGGCCTGCATCAAGGTGACAAAGTAGCACATGAAAATCCCGAAGAGCCAGCCCCGCACCTCGAAGGCGTAGGAGACGGTGAGGGGGACGCAGGCGAGGCACATGATGAAGTCGGCCACGGCCAGGTTCCCGATCAGGAAATTGGTGGTGCAGTGCAGCTTCTTGGTGAGCGCGATGAGGAGGATGAGGAAGAGGTTCCCCGTGCACGCCACTGCCACCAGCGTGGTATAGAGCGGGATGAAGAGGGGCTTCAGCTCCAGGAGGAGGTCCAGGCCGGTGAAGAGAGGGGCTGAGCCGTTCTGCCAGGAGTCGTTGGGCAGCCGACTGTGCGCCATGCTGCTCGTCCCGCGGCCGGCGGTGCTTCTGCACGCCTTGAAGTCAAACAGAGGCGAGAGCGTCAGCCCTGGAGGGGAAAGAAACGTGCTTTGGTTGGACTTTTGGGCAGCAGAACCCGTCCCCGGGGTCTAGGTCCCCTCGCACAGCCCCGTGGCGATGCGCTGGCCGACTGAAGGGACGCTGTGACTTTTTAAGAGCAAACGCTCCGTGTTCAGAGTGGAGCTTCAGTATGGGGAAAACAGGGAGCCTGGCTACGGAATGGTGAAGCAGGAGGGTGCAGGTCTGCAGGGAGCTGCTGGTTTGGAGCAGCAGGATGGGGAGAGCGGCTCGGGACGCCTCGTGGAGCGTAACCTGGGGAGCTGTGCTGACATAAAGCAGAAATAAAGGGCACTCCGGCGTTTTCAGCTTGCCAGCTCCCTGCCAACCTGCCAGGCCTGTTGCTGCCACCCCGGCCACCCTCGGCAGAGGGTCCCCTCCACCTCCAGCCCTCCCGCCTCTCTCTGTCCCAGCCCACCCCACCAGCCCCCCAGCCCCTGGGGTTATTTTACCCTGTTGGTTATCTCTCTACCTGCCCCAGAGCTCAGGATTCTCCCACTCCCCTGGAGCCACTGCAATGGGACGGGGGCACGAGGCCTCCCGGGCATGGCCACAAAACGACCGACAGCAGCCGGGGGGGCATGATGTCAAATATATTCTATCCCATTTCTCAACATATAGTGTCCTTTCAACAATGAACCGCAGTCCTGTAAGGAAATGTAGGGCCACAGTTGTGTAAGAAATTGTAAGGGAGTGAAGAATTACCCCCCAGGACCCTCCTCTCGGACCCCACGCTGTCAAATTTACCTTTTCATCCCCCTTGCCAGGAGCTGGCCAGTCTTCCTTCCCCGCAGCGGAATCAAAGCAGCATTAATTAGGCAGCCCCGTTAATGAAACTGAGAGAACTGGTTTCCCACCCCACTCGGGATGTGCAGACCCCGCAGCCGAGAAGCCGCCCGCTCATTCATTTCAATTTTAATTCCCGAGCCGCCCTCCCCGCAGCCCGGGGGGGCCGGGAACACCCCGACACTTGCTCGGGGCCCCCCCGGGGCCGCACTGACCTGCGCGGGGGCTCCCGGGGGGGTCCCGGCCCCAACCTCCCGCGGAGATGCGCTTCCTCCGCCGGCAGCCGCGGCTCTCACAGTGGCTCTCGCTCGCTTCTCCCACTGGCCTCGGGGGGGGCGGGGTGGGGTTTGGGTTGGTTTGGGGGTTTTCCACCCATGCCGGAGCTTTTAAGCCGAGGAGGACCAGGACGCGCCCACCCGCGACGCTGAGTGTTGCAGGTACTGGCGGGGACGCGCACATCCCACCCTGCCGTTCCGCGGGGGAAGCAGCATCCCCCCACCCCCCCCAACGCCCCCCGCCCCCGGGCCGGCTCCGGGACACCACCCCGTTCGGTAAGGGAGGGGGGACACGGGGAAAGGGGGGCAGCGGGGGGCACAGGGACCGCGCGGAGATCACGGCCGCCCCGTCGGGGGTCCCGTTTGGGGGGGGGGGGCGAGGGCGGCGTGGGGTGCAGGGAGCTGTGGGGTGCAGGCAGCTGTGGGGTGCAGGGAGCTGTGGGGTGCGGGCAGCTGTGGGGTGCAGGGAGCTGTGGGGTGTGGGCAGCTGTGGGGTGCAGGGAGCGCTGGGGTGAAGGGGGGCCGTGGGGTGCAGGGAGCTGTGGGGTGCGGGCAGCTGTGGGGTGAAGGGAGCTGTGGGGTGCAGGGAGCTGTGGGGTGCAGGGACCTGTGAGGTGTGGGCACCTGTGGGGTGCAGGGGGCTGTGGGGTGCGGGTGGCCCAGCTGGAGGGCGATGGGCACCCAAACACGGGCTGCTCGTGGCCCAGCCCTGGGGCAAGGGCAGGGTGGGGTGAGGGTGGCCCGGCCATCGGGGGCCACCAGCCAGCTACGGCATGGGACACAGTCGTGGGGTATGGCGTGTGCCCCACGGAGCTGAGCCCCCAGGGCACCCCAGCACCAGCCTGTCCTCAGAACCAGGGAGCCAGCACGGGCCGGGTGCGCAGGCAGCGAGAGCGAGCGGCAGTGGGGACTTGCATCCAGCCCACAGCCACAGGCAGGGGAATAAAAATCCCATTTTGCATTTTATTTCCTAGTGGAGAAGAAAAAACACCCGAAGCAGGGCAGGCTGCCAGCCGCAGGGAGCAGCCCTGGTACCACCGGCCCCAAAGGCACTGGGTGCCCATCCCCAGCCCCACTCTCCACACTGGGAAATTAAGCAGAATTGCCCCAAATGCAAAAGGGAGCCAGGACCAGCCATCGGCCGAGTGCTTTTCTCTCCAGAATACACCGGCTTTTCCCAAAATACCTCAGTTCACCTTTTGTCACAAGTGCACTCAGGAAGCTCTGTGCTTGCTGGCTTGGCGTGGACACACACCAGAAATATGTGACCTTTTCAGTCAGCAGGCATTTACCTTCAAGGGCATGTCAATATTGACATTTTTAAGAGCTTGGGAAAAAAGCTTCCACACTAAAATTCTCCTTGCACAGACACTTGAAGAAGTTTCTGCAATGCATGTTGAGCATTTAGGGACATGCAAGAATCAGGATTAGATTTTTATTTCTTGACTGTTCCCTCCTGTGTGTGTTTATAAATAATGCAAATGTCTTTAAAACCCATCTCAGGGTATGTGTTGGCTCTTAGAACAAAGCTGGTAGGTTTTAAAATGGAAGTGTGCGTTTCTTGTATTGATTCCCATCCAAGTTTGCTCCCTTTGGGCTGTGAGTCTCAGTTCTGGAGGGAGCTGGGTGTACGGGCTCAGGACATCATCCAGCCACGATCAAAGGGGGGTTTCCCCAAAAAAAAAAAAAAAAGTATTTTTGGATTTAGGGCAAGCAAGAACCATAGGGCTGAAGTCACTAAAACTATTCCTCTCTTAAATTCAGCGTATGCCTGAGTGATGTGTTCTATCCAGTTCAACCCAGGTTATCTGTATGGGCAGAGCCTCAGAGGGTGGTTTGAGTTATTTTAACGAGTTTTCTCATTTTTATCAGAGATTTTACATGCAGTCAGGGCCATAGGAGCAGGTCTTTAAACCAGGTTTAAGGTCAGGCAGCTCTGCCATGTGGAGCCTGGGCTATTGCTCTGCTAAAATACTGCGCTGAAAGCCCATGGAGCTGCTGGGGCAACGCGGCCGAGGCCTCAGCTGGGCCTGGAGCAGCCAGAGGTGCCTCAGGAGCTGAAACTAATTCCCTAATTAGATATAAAAGGTCACGCCAGGCCTCTTCTGTAGGGGATTATTCTTGTTCAGTAGTTCTTTTTGCTCTGCAGAGCTCAGCAGGCTGGGGGAGCTGAAGCAATTTGCTAAACTTAGATATAGTGATTTAAGTGCTTCACGGAACTTGAGGGGGGAAAAAAAAAGTACAGTGGGGAAAAAAGCCCAAGCTGGGTTTGTTCTGGTAGTTGAGAGAGGGAAGAGCTGCCTTTGTTGGTGAAGGGTTTTGCATCTCCTTGGTGTTACGGTACAAAGGTGCTTTTGTTCCCATGGAGGCGCCGGACTACACCGATCCTGCACCGAGGACAGGGCAGAGCGAGAAGGGGTTACCCAGAAATGTAAGTACCAAACCTTGGGGCTGCTGACCTGCCCGTCCTTCTCCAGGGAGCTGGGGAGTGTGTGTGTGGGGAAAACAGGGACCAGCAACCTCCTGAGCCCGTTGGGGCATTGCCCACGCTTGGGCTTTTGCTCAGAGATTTCCCCCGTGGGTGCATCCCCAAGCTGTGGCCAAAAGCAGCCTGCCCACGGGGTGCCTGTCCCAGGGGCCTTTTGTGAGGCTGAAATAAGAGGGGGAAGAAAATCAAAGCGTGGCTGGAGTCGGCCTCGTGCAGTGCAGGGACAAGCACAAAGCTCTTTGTAGCTGTGAGCTGTCGGGATGTTGCTGGGGCAGTGTCAGGTCCCCGGCTGATGCTCAACCACCTCGGTGACTAGATGAGCAGAGAAACAGCGGCAGCCGAGCGACTGGGGGGACCTGGGGCTGGACGGGGAGGAGGTGGCGGAACTGGGAGCTGGGGGAGCTCCTGCCAGCCCCGCTCTTCCTCGCCTTACCCAGGCCGAGGGCCGTGCGCTGGGAATCTGGTTTGTTTTCTGCCGGAATCGTGTGTTTCTAGGGCAGATCGTGCCGCCGGAGGAAATTCCAGGGAATTCCTTTTTTTAGCTTGAGGTTTCCCTGGGCGCAGCGGTGAGGGATGCAATGCATAAAGCAGGCGGAGCTCCCGCCGGCACGAGGGGAAGCGAAGAGCCCGCGGGCTGAAGCACAGTGTGGAGCCATGGGAAGCTGGGGATGTTGGGGTGACTGGTGTTGGGGTGACTGGTGTAGCTGCTGCTGTGTGCGAGTCACGTCTTTCCTTCCGTGGTACCTGCTCGGAGCTGCGGCTTCTCTTCCCTCCTCCGGCCGCATTTTCTTACAACCTCTGCCACATCAGCGGTGCTTTTTCCGCTCTGATTTTTCCCTTTTGGAAATGATTTCCAGTTTATTTCAAGTTGGTGAATTGCTACATGATCGATTGATGTGTGGATAAAGACTTTGGTTTCTTGCGAGCCTCTGTTTCCAGCCTTAATTGGGCATTTATTACTATAACACGGTTGCATTGTGTGATTAAAAAGAAGAAACGAGAATCGCTTCAATATTGATTTCAGTGGCAAGATGAAGTTAATAATGTACGACTCCTAACAAGATTTGAGTGGCAAACAATAATGTCAGTGCCCAGTGATTATTTGGTTTCCATTGCACTATGCACCAGTGCTGTGACAAGCCTGGTGGTAATGAGAGCTGAAATTAACCCCGGGGCTAATTACCCTGCTGACCTGAGTGACGGGCTGATGCGAAGACAGGGCAGATCGCCTCCGGTTAAAGGATTTTCACCCTTTGGTTTATTTTTCAGTGTGGAGGGAGCTCACAGCAATGGAGCTATGGGAAAAACCTTTTATTTCTTGGGCCCAAACGGCTCCAAGCTCAGCCGAGCGGGCGGTGTGGGGCCAGTGCAGACCCCGCTCCCGGCTCCGCAGGCACTTCCCATCCTGGCAGCGAACATGCCGTGGCGGTTTGGGGACAGTAATGTAATTTCCATGACTTCCCAGATTCAGGCACCTTTGATTTGCCTTGGGAATGGCAGGAAGAGTTGGCTGGGGGTTTATGGTTGTGGTTTCTGGGAGGGTAGGACTTGGATCCTGATCCTAGCTGGACAGGGGAGGGGTTGATCTTGGAGATATCTCAAAGCAGATAGAGTGAAAACAAAGCTGAAAATGTTTGGAAGCGCGAGTGGGGGACGAGCCTCCCTGGCCAGCCCATGCAGCTGAATTCCCCGTGGCATCTCTAAGGGGTTTGGGTCATTTGCTTCAGGGCAGTGGGTTATGAAGGCACTGGGAGGGCAGCAAGCACCCAGAAATCCCCCCTGGTTTTGCAAAGATTGTCCTGAAAAAAAATAAGCAGCTGCTTTCCCCCAGCCACAAACACCATCTTTCAGCTAAAACACTGTTATGAAGTTTTTATTAGAAGCGTCAGGACAAACACTGCAGTTTTAAAACTCTCAGCTATTCAGAAACATGCTGTCATGAAACTGCTTTGGAGCAGTAATTGCCCCTTGTGAAAAGTTTGGGGATTTGTGATTTTTGTCTTTTTTTTTTTTTTTTCTGTCTCCTTTGGAAGGAAAAACAAATCCTTGCTTCTCCACAGGCATCACTTCAAAGTCAGATGTATTAATTGCTGTATGCCCCATAATAAGGGGGTGTACAGCAACAGGATTGCTTGTTATTTAACGTGCCTCAGGTACCTGGCTGCCAGATCCAAAGCAGGTCATTGCCCATCAGCTCTGTTTTCATTGGAAAGCTCCAATTCCATGTGCAAGATCTTTTCAGCTTTTCCTTTATAGCTTACTTAAATAAGGGAAAATTAAAAATAATAATCATCATCAACTGGAAATTTTTGTTGTAAGAGGAATGGAAATTGTCAGATGTGTCCTAGGAGAAGTTCTGCAAAATTACAACTTTTGGTGAGAGAAGGCATTTAATTTGTCTCCATCTGATGGATGTGGGTTGGTGTTATTAAAGCTGGCTGAGAGCTGACTTCAGAGGCGAGTGCTCATCCCTGCCAAATAATCAGCAGGAAGAGAATCATCTTTGTCTCTGTATCACAGTCTGGTCGAGAGCTGCTGTTAATTTTAAACAGCAGAACAATCTGATAAGGAAAGCAGAAGTCTTTTTAAGGATCAATTGAGATGAGAGATGGAGTTTGGACGTGACAGCAGAATAAGGAGTCGCTGGGGGGCTGGGATGGAGCACGTCCACCACAATTCAGCTGGATAATTCCCCCATGTCCGGATGCACCATGGCCAGGGCAAGCCAGCAGCAGTGCTGGGAGCTTTTCCTTCTGCACGTGCTTATCCTGGAAAAACCAACCCTGGCCTCGTCTTTAGTGTTTCCGGGCCCTGTAGGATAAGTCACTCTTATTCCAGAGCATGTATTGCCCCGCACTGCAGGTTTCTCTGGCTGGAGACAAGTGTTGGACTCAAGAGCTGCAGCCCACCCTGCTGCCCCTGCCCTGGGCTGGCGACTCTTCTTGAAGCATCAGAGCTTGAGGCATCTGCGGTGACATCCCAGTGTCTGTCCTGCCCCATGCAGGTGATGACCAGGAATCAATTTGCTGTGGTCTTACCCTTTTCTTTGCATGTTGGTCACTAGGTTGGCTTTTAGAAATAACCAAAGGGTCCAGCACCTGCAAGACATCTCCAGAGAGCAGCTGGAGCAGGACTGCCCAAAGCCACTTCAGCAAATCACAGACTGGTTTGGGTGGGAAGGGACCTTAAATCCCACCCAGTGCCACCCCCTGCCCTGGGCAGGGACTCCTTCCCCCAGCCCAGGGTGCTCCCAGCCCCGTCCAACCTGGCCTTGAACCCTTCCAGGGAGGAGGCAGCCACAGCTGCTCTGGGTACCCTGGGCCAGCACCTCACCCCCCGCACAGGGAACAATTTCTGCCTTAGATCTCATCTGAATCTCTGCTCTTTCAGTTTAAAAGAGTCACCTCTCATCCTACCCCCACCCCCTGATCCAGAGTCCCTCCCCACCTTTCCTGTCCCCCCTTTAAGCACTGGAAGTCTCCCTAAGGTCTCCCCGGAGCCTTCTCTTCTCCAGGCTGAACCCCCCCAACTCTCTCAGCCCGGCCCCCCAGGGGAGCTGCTCCAGCCCCCCCAGCATCTCCGTGGCCTCCTCTGGCCCTGCTCGAGCAGCTCCGGGTCCTTCTGCTGTTGGGGGCCCCCGAGCTGGCCCCAGCACTGCAGGGGGGTCTCCCCAGAGCGGAGCAGAGGGGGAGAATCCCCTCCCTGGCCCTGCTGCCCCCCCTGCTCTGGCTGCAGCCCAGGGCACGGGTGGGTTCTGGGCTGTGGGCACACGGTGCTGGCTCACAGGCAGTTTTCCCCCCACCAGCACCTCCATTCCCTCTCCTTGGGGCTGCTCAGGCAGTGCTCATCACCTCTTCTGCAAAACAGCAAGTGCAATCACAGCGCAGACCTTCCCCTCGCAGCAGGTTGCAATTTTTCCTAACCTGAGATCCTAGAGAGCCTGTCAATTAAAAAGCAGGACAGAATATTCTCAGCATCATTATACGGTGCTGCCAGCTCATGCTTCGGTGGGATTGGCTTTGTCAGCTCAGGTACATGGTGAACCACCTTTTTTTTCCCCTCTGTGGGGGTGAGGGTTCTCGGGAAAGCGCGGGGAGGATCAGACCGAGTGTGTTTAATCAGCGTGCGTCAAGCTCAGACGAACAGAGCCGACCTTGGCACGTGGTGGTGCCGCTGGAGGCAGCTCCCTGTCCTCGTTTTCCCACGGACGTGAGTGAAGGCGAGCGGTGGGCTCAATTCGTGCATCGCCCTGCGCTCGAGAGGGATGTTTAACAGATGTTTATGGCCGGTTATATTCCACAGAGACACTGATCAGTCTCAGCCATTGCCTGAGTACTTTTTTTTCCTTAGTCACTCACTGGATTAGGTGCTGCTTTCAACAAGGTGCTCTGGGGCTCAGGTTTCCCAGCGCCCTTTTCCCCCTGCCGTGCCTTTCCTGGCTGCCCGCTGTGCTCCTGTAGCCCAGCTGCTCTTTTGGCCGGCAATATCCCTCATGTTGCTCTGACAAGGCAGCACTCAGGTTGTCTTGGATTTCACTTTATTCTGCCTCATCTTGAAAACAAATTACTGGCAGCCTGACAATGGTGATGGATCACACCGGTGTTGTAGCACATCTGTCTGGGGAGATTAAGGGGGTAGAGAAATGCTGGTTGATGCAGAGAAAAGGGTTGTCTGAAAGGTACAACCCGAGGTGGGGGGCTAACATTTCCTTGTGATTACTAGTTTCTCACACCTGAAAAATCATCTCCTGTATTTGGCAGCAGGCCTTTGTGTGTAACAGTGCAGACAGGATGCTTCCCAACACTGCTGCTGGGGGCCTGGCTGCACCTACTGAGAGTTTGCTTTTTCTCTGTAGCTGTGCTGATACCAACGGCTCATCTTTTTGTTTAGCTTGGCGCATCTCCCGGCATGCGAATTATTTCTATGTATAGGAAGGCTGGTGTTGCTGTATAAGCAAAAAAAAAAAAAAAAAAAAAAAAAATCCATAGGGAAAACACTGCTTGGACCAGCAAGAGTGAGTTTGACTGACAGGAGCTAAACAGCTTGCTCTGCCTAGAATAAACCCTAACAGCTTGAAGTAAAGTCCTCACTGGTTAAACCACGTGTAGCATCACCAAGTGCAACGCTGCTGCCGGGACGCGTCGCGCTTCCTCGCGTATTCACAGTTTAAGCAATCTTGTAAAGTTCTTCAGGGCCTTAACAGGAGAGTTCTTGCCACGCTTATGGTGATTTAAGGACAGGCCCATCCTGTGTCTAGTTCCCAAAGGGTCGGTGGCTGAAGGGCAGACCGTGTGGTCCATTCTTCTGAACACCTCCACGCTGCAGTGCCTGCACTGGATGTTGTCCCTTTCCTTGAGCAACACAGGGTTAGAGTGCTCAAGCGTAAATGTTCCTACACAGTGTAAGTGTGGTTAGGTTAAAACTAGATAATAAATAGCTTGTGTGCATACAAAACAGCTAAAAAAAAAAACAACAACAAAAAAAAAAACCACAACCAACCAACCTTTTGTTTAAGTGGACAGCTCAGGTCTGCAGCCCTTCTGCTCACGCCCTGGCTGGGCTGGGGGAGCGGGCCATGCTGCGGAGCACCCCTGGAGGTGTCGACCCCAAGGCAGCCCCCAGCTCACCGCCAGCCTCAAAGAGCTTTGCGTGTCCCCGTCGCTGCTGAACAGGCAACGCGGAGGCGCTTCGGGACCTAATTTACTGTCTTGCAGCCGCGTTACCACTGACAGCCACAGACGGAGGAAACTGATGTTTCTTCCTGGCTCGTGTCCAGCGTGACGACGGAGCAAAACCGCGCTCTGCTCCTGGTGCTCATCCGGCTTTGCTGGCCGTACCGCGGCCGGCGGAGCTGGTGCTGCGCCGCGGGAACCAGCCACCCCGGGGCTTAGCACTGCTCGGGGTGGGAGCTGGCCCACCCTGGGGCGTGGGGACTGTGCTGGCGGGTGCTTGGGCTGAGCTCCTGGCAGTAGCTGGTGTTTTGGGCAAATCAGGGCAGGTGACCGGCTCGTTCTTCAGTCTCCTGTCCAGCAAAGCGCCTGGGTGCGCCTCGCCAGGGCGTCGGTGCAGATCGAAAGACCTCGGCTAATGCCGCATTTGGACAATTCTTCCCCAGACCCTTTCCTTCAGCTCCTGAGCTATTGGTAAAACTGAACTGGTGAGAGCTACTCCCGGGTCCCTCCTCAAGAGGAAATGCTGGGTTATGTGGATGTAAACTGTGTTTCAGTACAGTTATTTTCAACATATTTTTCTCTGATAGTTTTAATGGGAATAGACAAAATAATGTAAAGCATCTTCACAGTTGTTGCTAAATCACAAGAAGGAAACGTATCAACTACAAACTAGGCTGAGTACAGACAGAGGAATTATATCTTTCTCTCTCTGCACACACCATTTCTGGTAAACAGAAGCATCTTTGTCACAGCTTGACATCACAGGTGCGAGACATTTACAGCACTGTATCTGTACAGGAAAGCAGACGTATTTTTTCAAGATAAATTAAAAGGGATGTTTAAAAGATGACTAAAACCACCCTCCAACAAGACACAAAACTTGCAAGTCTTGTATCACTGACGTTCAGGTGATTCATCATATTTCTCAAGTCTTAAAAAAAAAAATGTGTTTGTTCTAACGGAGAATCATGAGCGTGACTTTTCTGTGAGTGGTGAGCCTGGGTGGGTGGTTATACTGATAAAGCTGATCGTGGAAGCAAACACTGAGTCATGACACTGAAGGAGAAGCACCAACAGAGAAACAGCGGTCGGTGAATGAGATAATAGCACCATTTATAATTGTACAGACAGGAAACAAGGAAGCTTGCTCAAGAAACTACTTTTAAAAATGTATTTCAATACAGTTACATAATGAACATGGTGTGACTCTAGCGTGCACAGACTGCTAGAACTACCCCTATAAGTTCTGTCTTAATGAGCTTTTTCTGACAGAAGATGTATGCTGCTTCCCTCTACTGACCCTTAGTGTCAATGCCAAGACAGCACAGGTTCAAGAAGCATCATACAAGTACATGATTACAGATTCTTTGATTAGTAATGGGAAATAACACTCTGCAGAGTTAAACAGGATGAAAAACAAACACTAGAACATATTTAAAGTCAGATACTTCTACACAAGTCTGATGAAAACAAGTTATTTGTAGTCTCCCTGGTTATCGCTTTGTGTTTCCTGATACAGAATCTCATCTGACCCTCTTTTGGAAAGGCTGAACAGGTACAAAATGACCCACAAGAGAAAAAATACTCCCCCCACCAGCCTATTCTATACTAGAAAGTTTGGCCAATAAAGGGGGAAACTGGAGGAGGGTACATCACACAGAGGGGAATGTTAAATAGTTAGTGTCAGCAAGGCTATCCATTTAATGAGTGCAGCGATACCCTCCTTTAGGGTCCCAGATTCACACAGGTGCAAAATATCTGTCTTCCTCCAGGCACAGCTCAGGGGCAACTCAGGCTTAAACAGTGAAGATCTATAGAAAACACCACAGTGGACTTGGCAGGGAAGGGAAAAAAAAATGCCCAATTGAGTAATAAAAAAGGTACAAGACAGGAAGAAAAACTGATTCAGTGGATTTATCTGTTCTATCCTAGACCATTATGTTTTCTGATGCTTCTGAATAACTATTTTTTGTTTAATGTGTCTCCTGATGAATTACAAACAATTCACATTCAGACTGGAATGATCAGGTTGCTACAGGCTGGGAGAAGATGAAAGTAAGACTTCAGTTCAGCACACGCTGTGTCACAGGCGTCACTCTTGACCGCAACAAATGCCAGTCACTGTCTCTGGGGGTCCAGAGCTGGGTTTCTGTGTGTTGGGGTTGTTTTTATTTTTTTAAATGACTGATAATTGGCACTTTTGCTCTGTCCCCCTGGTATTACTGTTGCTGGATACAACTTCACTCGGGCTGGGCCAAGAGCAGCTCTGTGGCAGGGCTGGCGCGTACCTCACTGCTCGGCAGCTGGAGGGTCTCCCTCGGTCTCCTGCTTCTCTGGCTGAGATTCCGGAGGGATGAGGTACTGTACCTCCTCCGTATTGATTGCCACCTTGTCAGGCTGCAGCCATCGCTTTAGATGTTCTAGTGTGCTGAGGGAAAGCAGAGACACAAAGTGAAACAAGAGAGCAGCAAAGCCTCGCAGGAATGTATGAAAAAAATGTCAGGAAATTCCTCCATATGTATTTCTGGCACCTCTGCAGGTGTTCCTGTTGCCACGGATAAGGTCTGTCATGGGACCAAGCCAGGTGCCAGAGGAATCTCTCATTCTACAAAGACATTCTGCTTCAGCTGTGCTTTTAAAATTATGGTTAGAAAAGTTTTACGCTCCAATTTTTCTTGATGAAAAGAACCCTTAGCAGGTACATCAACCTGTACATTCTTGAACTACTTGTCTGTCTCTGTAGCTGAATACTGCAATTAAATTTCCAACTTTCTGGGCTGGAAGTACAAAAACTAGAGTTAAAACGAAACAAACAAACCAACCCCACAACTGCTTATTTGCGATGAAAATTAGGAAATATCGGGGGGAATGGAGGGGAACAAAACCAAAACAGGAAGCACATATGAAACTGTGTGACCATTAGTAACACCAGGAGATTAGAGAAGAAAAGGCAGTATGGGTACATTCTAGAATGCTAATCATACTATGGATTCTATAGATGTTTATAAATATATACTAGCTTAATTACTGTCTTACAGCCTATCTCATAATAACTGGTCCAACCAGAACAGATCTACCGGTCTTTGATTAAATGTTGACTATAATCCTAAAAGTTTAATATTATAATTCTTAAATGTGTGTGTGTATGCTCATCTTCTAGAAGTGTGATTTGAGTCACTCAATACCACCACAGCAAAACTAACTTGCCCTTGTCCTTTCACAAGGGTGGAATTTCACTTGGTAATGTCCTTGGAATTATCTGTGTGCTTAAAAGTTAAGGCTTGTTTAATTATATCGGTGAGTGCAAATCAAATACTTCAGCACCACTTGGGAGTGACCTCTAACTTCATAGTCAAATTCTAGAGAGGAAACTTCTTTCATCCCCAGTCTTTAAAACAGTAGAAAGAGCATATGTATTTACAAAAGTTTGTTTTTAAATATAAATCACATTGAAGTTAACTGGTCAAAGAAAGAATCTAAAAACTCCTTATAAACATGGATTTTTTTTTTCATAGTTAAACTCCCAAACTAGCTTAAGTAGATTTTCTTCAAGGGAGAAAAATAATCTTCTTCTCAGCTAAAAGCAATCATGAAAAAATGTCAGCTCAGAAAGAGGAAATATGGAGAGCATTATCAGTGATGGGGAATGTGAGACCGCTAAAGAAAAGCACTCTCATCTTAATTCGTGTATCATCTATAAAAGGATAATGGGTGAGAGAGCAGCAGCACTGTAAGAGGGGCATGGAAGGGAGAGCCGCCGGGAAATCTAATCTCAGGACTGGTACCAATCCTATAAAGACCTTGAAATCCCACAAGTGTCTGAAGCAGTGCTTAACTGGGCCCTGACAAAGATGTAGGGAATGGCCTGGGGTTCACTTTTAAAGTTAAGCCTTAAAAAAAGGCAATCTGAGACATCCCTCCTCCACTCCATTCCTTCCCTAAATGTGACAAGCGAAATTACAGAGTAGGTTCCAGTTGTTTCCATGCTGGATCGCTCCCATCTGAGGGATGCAAAAATCCATCAACAGCATTTGAAGTTCAAACCCTCCCTGCTCTGTGTCTCCCCCTCTAGTACGATGCAAATGGTCATTATCAAACTGTTTCAGAAAGCCTGTGACAGCCTTACCAAGTTGCACTGAGATGTGATTTTTGTCATAATGCCCTACCACAAGTCCTGACGAACCCTTATTTTAGTTTTTAAGAAATAAAGTCTGTTTGCCAACACGGTAAGTGGTAGTCCCTTCTCATCCACTCACTCATTACCTCTCATCAGAGTCATGTCCCTCTACGTAAAATTCAGACTCAAATTTCTCCTGCAGGAACCTGTCCCAGCATTCCTTCTTAGCCTGGGAGAGAGTGCGCAGCATGTCCTTGGAGGTCACCTCCTGAGACAAGCCTTTAATTCTCATCAGTCTTCTCTCTGTGAAGAGGCAAAGGAGGGGTCTTTGTTATCTGTATTATGTTTCTCTGAAAAGAAAGAAATGACGTATCTGGGCTGCTAGATCAAAAAAAGTTAAATTAACTTTTCAAGACTAAGTCCTATTTTAAAAGTATTTTCCCCCTGTATTTCAGGTCTGCACAACTGTATTTCTTGTATGTATAGAAGATGGTATTTTTCAGGTGATGCTTCTGAAGGAAATAAGGTTTATGCAATCAGTCAACTCTGCCTAGTTTTGAGTTTTAATAACTTTCACACTTCCTGTGTGATTTGACGGAAACTGAACAGTAGGGTGCAGATCTCACAGGCATTAAGTTCCTGCCATTTCCATGCAAATTGGCATAGAATACAAATCACAATAATTGCAGCATGAATCCAAGTAGTGCCCAAACTGAGGGGAAAAAAATATGAGTGCAGCAGTATTATTAGTTGGGTGTCTTTTAACAGAATGTGATATTGTGACTTTCTCAGCCACAGGGGACAATGAAAACGCCTCCTTACCTGATGCAGGGTAATCCAATTACAATGTACAAAAGCAAATTTCATTAATTCCTCTGGTCACAAAATCCCATTATAACAGTTTACTCCTTAAATTGGGTCAGGTATTGACATGTAATCACACTTACTGCAAAGTGTATCATCATTAGTTGAACTGGGCTAGTTCACAACACTGTGGCCCACCTGTTAAGCTTTCTGGAGGTTGTCCTGTGTCACAGAATTGAGCTGTCACTGAAAGCCTCTGGCCCTAGCAGTTCAGGAGATTTGAATTATCCTATCTGTCCAAACATACAGCCCGGCTGATGCTATGACTCCGCAATCACTAATCCTGGCCAGGTACAAACATAGAACAGGTTTATTTCTGTTGATGTAGCCAGACTATACAAAAGAAACTTTGTGCTCCTGTTACGCTTTCATCCTGGCTATGAGAAAACACACACAGATGTAGTCTGAAGCCTGCTTGTAAAAATTAATCCACTGGTGTTTTCTGAACAAGTCGGAACTGCAGCAGTAATTAATACCAGAAGAGCAATTTACATTTTGTTGCTGTGACAGCCTTCATCTAAGAACTCTACTTAGTGTTCTGTGAAATATTAGTCTAAAACAGCAACTAAGGTAAGATGGAAGCTCTAGCAGAAATAAAAGCTTAAAAAGCCACTTCTGCTACCCATTTCTCCTTGCCTGTTTCTGCATGCAGCCTCCTGCACAGGCCAAGACGACAAAGTGTGTGGCTGCACTGCAAACTGGGTTACAAACTTACCCAAGATAAAAATAACTCCATGGAAGGGAATGAAGGGGAAAAGAAGAGCCATAAAGCTGGAATATTTTGCTACGAGTGGAGGGAGTGACAGTCCAACTGCTGAACAGCTGGGGAAGCCCAAAGCTTCTGCTAACAGGCAAGAGGAGCATCCACCCTGGGGTTGAATGCTGCTGTACAGTGAGGCCTCTGGAGGGAGTAGGAAACACTTAAAAGAGGGTGACAAATTCCATGGCCTTAGAGCTAGATTGCAGCGTTTAGCTGTGCTGGGATGTTAACTTCAGTGCTGGTAACCTTACCATCCCTTGTATCAGCTGTTATGTTGCTCAAAATCAATTTATGGCTTTATAGATTATGCAGAAATTAAGAGAAGTAATTGCGCAAAGATGATTTGCATGATCCAGCATCTTAAAATGCAGATTCTACCAGGCGTGATTTGGGAAGGCATCAGAGCTAGCTTTCCCATACCTGTCCCCCTCCTCTCCAGCCAGAAAACAGGTCACACAAAGAAATTTTACTTTCCTCTGTCCACTCAGAACTGTCTCCTGAGACTCCACAAAAACAGTGAGACAAATACTGGCAACACAAAAACACGCAGGCTCTATAATGAGTTCAGAATGCATTTCCTCTCCCCAAGACAACTACTGTGGAACTACATGCTCTTCAGAGAAAAAACAGCAGTGTCCCTACCACACTTATTTTGAGGGAAAAACCCCAAAGTCTTTAGTTTGTACTTGATAAAAAGTTCCTTTTTGCGGCACACCTGAAGGAGCTATGACCGTGCTTCTCATTTCCACTAATGCACTTGCAATAAGCGAGTCAGATGCTCTTAAATAGTTGTAAGACATCTTTCCAACCAGAGCTGTGAGCACCGTCACCTCAGCCGCACAGAGCCGCAGCTGTCATCAGGCACCAAAGCAGATAGAGACATCAAAGCCGTCCCAGACACTCACCTAGGGATGCCAAATACACCTCCGAATCATTCAGGGGTGCCCAGGGCTTCAGGTCTCTTTGGGAAGAGACATCTGATCCACTGCCCTGGCTTCCTCCGTCGGTGTAAGAATCCATGAAGGAGTCTGTAAAAGCATCGCTGGCGTCCTTCAGGTCGGGATGTGGCAGACACGAACAGATTTCTGCCCAGAGGTCTTCGCTGGACTTGGCGACCACGGAGTCAACGCTCTCAATCATCCTCATCGTGAAGTCCTGAGCGGGGGGAATTAAATGATGAATACGGATCAGAAACCCCTCTCTCCCAGGCCTCTCCCTCTCTGCCCCCCTCTGCCCGAGTCACGTCACCAGATGGTTTAGGGGCCTCTCATCCCCCCGGGGAAGCGTGGTCCCCCTCCAGCGAGGAGTGAATCGCCCTGGGGTGCCGCATCTACCCCAGGGGCCCAGCGAGCCCCTCAGGGCCTGACGGACCCCGCAGGCCGCGCTGCCTGCCCGCCCTCCGCCCCTGCCCCCGGATGCCCCTGTCACCGCCGCTCCCCGGGGCCGCTCAGAACCTTGGCTGAGCAGCTCAGGACACACGGAGGGGCCGCCCCGGCCCCGATCCCGGTCCCGGTCCCCGTCCCCGCCTCGGCCACCGCCCGCACCGTAAACACGGGAAGCCGCGACAGCTTCTCCCTACGCACCGATTGGCATCCGCGCCTGACCAATCGCCGCGCTCCCCGGGGCGGTAAGAGGGCTCCTATTAGCCCGCGGCCCAGCGGTGGGCGGGGAGTCTGCCGGATGCCGTGTGGGAACCTGAATCCGCTGCGGCGCCACCTCGGCAAAGGGCGGAAGTGTTCCTGTGGGAGGAGGTGAGGAGCCGCTATCCGCGGCTGTGGGGCCCTCAGCGCGGCGGGTATCGGTATCACTATCGCAACCGGCTCCGGCTCGGAGGGGCCGGCTGGGCCCTGCACCGGCCCGGCCGAGCCCTTGGCGGGGCGGGGTGTGTGGGGGAGGGCTGTATCTTGTGTCCCCAGTGCCCGGGTGCGCTCCCGCCGGCTCCGCCGGGGCGCAGGCCTCGGGCCCTCCGCGGCCGGTCCGTTAGCCCATGTCACCCTGACCCGCACGGCAGCCTTGGCTGAGCCCGCGCCGGCCGGCAGATCCCGCTGGAAACGGCTTCTGCCCGGCCCCGGAGCGGCGTCCCGCGGCACTTGGCGTGAAGCGCCTGCTTTAGGTAACCTTCGTAATTTTAAATGTGGAGAGCGCCAGCCGGCCCGGGAATTATTTCTCACAGCTCTTGCCTGTAATCGGGGTAGTGTCGTTGATTCTCAGGGTCTGACATTCAGCCCTGCACCTTGTGCTCCATCGTAGTTCGAGTAGCATCACAGGTGTGAGACTGTGTTACAGCGAGGAGAGATGAAGCTCTGGGGTGCCTGTCAAACCGCTGGTTTTGAATTCCTCCTCTCAGCAGGGTGCTGCCCGTTTCCGGGGGATGATCTGTCTGCTGCCCTGCACTGTACTTACACTCATGGGACTGTTCTTTGCCAGAACGATGGCCTGGACGTCAAGTGGAAAAACGCACCCTGAGCTGGTCAACAACCTCTACAGTGAGTACCAGCGTGGTCAAAAGCTGCTGACTGGATCTGTTGGCACCTTGATGTGAGGATATTTAGTGTTAGCAGTGATATGTTGTGATGCTGTTCATTCTGAAGCATCGGAGTTGATGCTGCCTGAATTCCAGTATTTGTCCCCATCTGAACTTGTTCTCTTTATAATTGGAAACAAGATGTAATGCCAGGAAGGACTTTCCACAGCCTTCTTTCCACTCCTCTAGAGCAGTCAATGCCTGGCACCTTTTAAAATGCTGCACAAGGGGACGTCGTGCTGAGCCTGTAGCTGCTGAGCTCCCTGGCAGGCTGCGCTCCAGCTCTGGTGGGATGCCCTGGGGCTGGAGTAGTGCTTGGTGCCCCCGCTCCGCTCCAGGCAATGGGCTGCAAAGCCTTTAAAAACAGCTTTGAATTTCCCCTGCTGCTAAAGCTGTTTTTTCCATATAAGAGTTCACTCAGAGATGAGGTTTCTGCAGTCATTGCTCTTAGCTTTTAGTTTACTCACTGTGCCAGTGCTCCTGAAACCTGATCTGGAGTCTCAGCTTTCAGGAGTGAAAGTGTGACTCTGTTTACCTTCCATGACGTTTGGCAGTCGCAGAGACGTTGTGGGTGTATGTCACCATCCTCTGAGAGACACTGGGCTGGTGGTTGGGACTATAACCTGATTTTGTTTGGGGTAGCACAAACTGAAAAGGATGTTACTTCCATCTGTAGCTTTGTTTGCTGTCCCTTCTCAGATCAATTATTAAGGCTGAATCCTCCCAGTTCCACTACCTCCCTGAACTGTACTCCCCACTTCCAAATCTCTTCTTGCTACAGTATTGAGGATTTAAGTCCTTTCTGTCTTTTTCCTTCTCCCAGAAAAAGGGATAATTAAATCCCAGCGAGTCTTTGATGTGCTGCTGGCTACTGACAGAGGTCACTACATCAAATATTTCCCATACATGGATTCTCCTCAATCTATCGGTGAGTAACTTAAGGCAAAGTGTCACCGCTTTTACATTGTGCACATTGCTACGCTTGTCACACTGACAGAGGGGCACGACATGGCTTGGCAGGTCCAAGTTCTTTGTGCTAGGTGTTCCCTGCCCAGAACAGGGAGGCCACAGGAGGAGGTTTTCGGACAATGAAGTGCTTTAGTGTGGCAAAAGAGAAGAGTGTTTTCATATTTTTAGGGGAAAATAAAGAACTGCTCACATTGGTAATTTTAACTGTAATTTCTTTATCGCATAAAGAAAGTGGAGAACAGTGACAAGTGGCATTCCTCAGGGGTCAGTGCTGGGCCTGGTGTTGTTTAACATCTTAGTTGGGGGACATGAACATGGGATCGATGCACCCTCAGCAAGTTCCCCACTGACACCGAGCTGTGTGGTGGGTGACATGCAGGAGGGCAGGGATGCCATCCCGAGGGACCAGAACAGGCTGGAGAGGTGGGACTGTGCTAACCTCATGGAGTTCAACAAGGGCAAGGGCAAGGTCCTGCCCATGGGTCGGGGCAATCCCCAGCACAAATCCAGGCTGAGCGAGGAGCAGCTGGAGAGCAGCCCCAAGGAGAGGGACTTGGGGGTGTTGGTGGGAGGAAAACTGCCTGTGAGCCAGCACCGTGTGCCCACAGCCTAGAACCCACCCGTGCCCTGGGCTGCAGCCAGAGCAGGGGGGGCAGCAGGGCCAGGGAGGGGATTCTCCCCCTCTGCTCCGCTCTGGGGAGACCCCCCTGCAGTGCTGGGGCCAGCTCGGCAGCCCCCAATAGCAGAAGGACACGGAGCTGCTCGAGCGGGGCCAGAGGAGGCCACGGAGATGCTCGGGGGGCTGGAGCAGCTCCTCTGGGAGGCCGGGCTGAGAGAGTTGGGGGGGGTCAGCCTGGAGAAGAGAAGGCTCCGGGGAGACCTTCGAGCAGCCTCCCAGTGCTTAAAGGGGGGACAGGAAAGGTGGCGAGGGACTCTGGATCAGGGGGTGGGGATAGGACGAGGGGTGACAGTTTTAAACTGAAAGAGGGGAAGATTTAGATGAGGTATTAGGAAGAAATTCTTCCCTGTGTGGGGGGTGAGGCGCTGGCCCAGGGAGCCCAGAGCAGCTGTGGCTGCCCCCTCCCTGGAAGGGTTCAAGGCCAGGTTGGACGGGGCTGGGAGCACCCTGGGCTGGGGGAAGGTATCCCTGCCAGGGGCAGGGGGGTTGGCACTGGAGGGGCTTTAAGGTCCCTTCCAACACAAAGTTCTATAATGATAACTTTTGTCACCCTTTTCCTTTTAGGGTACAAGGCTACAATCAGTGCACCACATATGGTAAGATGAAACTTTTCAGAGAAATGGAGGAAATTATTTGCCATTTTTTATTTTATTTTTTCTTAAATACTAAAGTAGAAAGGTGAAAAGGATCCTATGGGCACGATTATCATGCTGCTTTCTTTAGGCACTGCATACGTGAAGCTTTTTCCTTTTTAAGAAGAGTTTGCCCTATACTCTAAGTTGCTTTTAAAAGTATGTTTAGACAGGAATTCTGTGCAGCTGAGGCTAGCCCTTAATGTCCATTTTTTGCATGAGACCTCTTTTTCCCTGCTGCTTCACATCTGAACCTCTTCCTAAATGCTATTCTGCAAAAATATTTTCCAGATCAAACACTTGAATTTCACTCTGAATGTCAGGCAAAATGCCAGGTGTGCTGTGTTTAAATCAGAGCAGATAATGCTTAGAACAAGAAGTTTTAGGAGAGGAGACTGAAATGGGATGTTTCACACCTCCTTGTTGTCCACCCAGCATGCCCACGCACTGGAATTGCTGAAGGATCAGCTTGTGGAAGGTGCAAAAGCGCTGGATGTCGGGTCTGGAAGCGGCTATCTTACAGCTTGCTTTGCCAGGATGGTAAGCTCGCGGCGCTCCACTTCTAGCTGGTGAGGTGCATCGGACGGGTCACTTGCTGAGCTGGTGTGTGCTTTTTGCAGGGAGAGGAGGAAGTGGGAGGAGGGGGTAAACTCCCAGACCAGCTTGTAGTAAACCCAAATTCAGTCATTTTTTGAATCTAAATGAATGCTGTATCTGCTGTGAGCTGTTTTGTACATTACCCGGTTCAGGTCAAGGGGAGTGTGTTAATCTACTGTGCAAGTCCGTTGTAGGTTCTTTTTCATTTCCTTCTTAATTAGTCACAGACTGTTTCTTTGTTTTCTAAACTCCTGAAATTATTTTCTAAGATAAAGCTGGTCAAGTTATTCTTCTTAGGATGTTAGTTTGTCAAGAACTGGCCCTGCCATGGAAGCTGCTAATTCTACCAAATAATTATTTATTTGGAAATGACAGATTATTAAGAATCCCCACAGGCAGTGTCTGTGTATCCCTCAAGTAACTTATACAACTGGGACTACTCAGCCTTAAAAGCAAAGGGGCAGAGTATTTGCAACTCCTGTTCAGAAACTCTGTTCTTAAGTTTCTTCCTGGAAATTCTCCAATCCCCACAGTAACTTGCCCTGTAAGATGCATCTCTGTACATATAGAAGGTATATAGGTGCTTGCTGGTTTTCTTTTCAGATGGGCCCGACAGGGAAAGCTGTGGGTGTAGAGCACATTAAAGAGTTGGTACATGAATCCATCAGAAACGTCCAGGAAGATGATCCAGCTTTGCTCAGCTCTGGCCGTGTCAAGCTTGTGGGTGAGCTCCCCGGGCTCTCGGTGCTCACTCTCTCCGGTGAACGTGTTAGCTCTGGCTGCCTGCAGAGCTCTGCCTCTCTGAGTGGTTGTTCCCGATTGTGTTGGTGCTTGCCACGGTGTTGCCAGAAACCACTGGCTAAGTGAGCACTGTGCCACACTGACCTGAACACTGCCATGTAAGCAAGTAGTATTTAACATTACAGGCAGTCTTACCATACACCTTGCTTCCAAGTGTGTAGTGACTATCTTGATTCAGTAAGAGATGCTTTTTGGAGGAGAGTGGCTGTACCACGTCTGGGCTTTAGTTTATCTGAACGGGTCTGCACACACTGTTGTGGTTTTTGGGGAGGATAACTTGAGTTAGCTTTTTCTGTATCTGGAGTCTCAAGCCTGCACAAAGCCACTGCATTGTTGAAAGGCCCTCCTGGCTTTGTTCCCTCTTCTAGCATGGCTCTGTTCCAGAAATCTCTCCCCCTTTTTAAAAAGCAAACCAACAAAATTCAAATTCCCGTCACAATCTTGTTACAAAGCTTTCATTGTTTAGATTTCAGTTGAAAGGATATAGGAAGAATTATTTTTTGCATGGAGTTGTTATCAGAACAAAGGTCTTTTCTGCACGCTTTTTCTTCCTGCAGTGGGAGATGGCAGGCAGGGGTACCCCGAAGAGGCTCCTTACGATGCCATTCACGTTGGAGCAGCAGCAGCAACTGTACCCAAGGAGGTGAGAGCGATCATGCTAGATGTCTTGTTGTGGGCTGCCTGCATCAGTAGCTGTGAAAAAACTAATTAGGGAACCGCTGGAAGCTGCTTTTTCTGTCTGTTTTATATGGAGCTGGCAAGTTTGTGCTTTTCAGTGTGTCATGACCTTCACAGCACAGCTTATTTCTGTTGTCTTTTTTTTTTTGGCTCTGCTCATTCTGGTTTCTCTTGCTTGCCAGTTGCTGAACGAATTGAAGCCGGGAGGTCGATTAATATTGCCTGTTGGTCCCGAAGGTGCAAACCAAGTTCTGATGCAGTACGACAAGACCAGCGATGGGCAAATCATTGAAACACAACTGATGGGCGTGATCTACGTTCCTCTGACTGATAAGGAAAAGCAGTGGCCTCGGTAAAAATTTGCTCTCCCTTGAGGAACGTTTCTTCTTCACAGCTGTCCCTGTGAGCTTGCTCTACTTCACTGCTGGCTTTACTGAGTCCTGGATTCTTAGCAGATGCTGCTTGTAAAAGAGAAGAGGCACAGCAGGAGAGCAGGATAATTTTTTGTTAGATAGGGCTTGCAGACAGAGGACTTGAGCTTTTATATTTTTTTTGGAGCCTGTGTACTTTCATAAACACCGTAGCTGTGTTGGTTGTTGCTGAGCTGAAGGCTGCGAATAGTAACTGTTGGTTTTTCTTTGCCTCAGGGATGAATTCTGACAGATGGATGGATATCTTTAAAGTGACCTCAGAAAGCTCATGAATGGGACTTATGACTGTAGATGGTCTGTACGGTTCTGCTTTTTGAACGGAAGCTTTATCAGTAGGTGTGCTTGCGACGGCAAGTCCTGTTTTAGTAAACCTTGTTGCGGAGGGATGGAGAAAAAGGTGTTTCTCTAGGAGCAGGGGCAGGCTCTCGGAGCCATGCCTGCTTCCAGACAGTGACTGGATCCGGGTGACTGCAGCTGCCCTCTCTGATAAGCTATAGATAACATCTGCTCACAGAGAATTCCAAAAGCAGGCAGAAGTACTTAAACCTTCACTAAAAAAAACGCTTTGACTCCTCTGCCTACTTCTTGAGTAAGACACAATTACTGTTTCAGAGCAGCGGTCTACCCTGATTTGTCAAAGTTTAATTACGAGAGCGTGTTCTCTTCCTGTCCTGCATCAACTAATTTAATCTTCGGTAGCAACACTGAGAATTCTGGGTTAAAATCCTGGTCTCTCGCTGTTTCCCGGCTGTGCCTTTCCTTCTCCCGCTGGCGCTTGGCCTCGCGGGCGGCTGAACCGGGAGGGTTAAGAGCGGCGGGTGGGCGGCAGGGAGACTCCAGGGGCTCCTCTGGAGGGGTGGGAGAGCCGCGTTCTGCCGGTAAATAACGCCGTTCCGGTAAAGAAATAAACCCGCTCTGCCCGCGCGCGCCCCGGGCCTGAGGGCGAAGGGGGCGGTGACTGCCCGCGCACGCGCTGCGGGGCGTGGCCTCGCGGCGATTGGCCGCGGCCACCCGGCGTCCCGCGCATGCGCCGCGCCATGTGGGCTGGGCGCCTGCGTACTGCGTCGAGGCGGGGAAGCAGCGGCGCCGCGCCGCCGCCTCAGCCCCGGCTCCGCAGCGGCATGGCGGCGGCGGCCGGCCCGGGCGGGGAGGAGGCCACGGCGCCGGCCCCCAAGAAGCGGCGGCTGGCGGCCGGGGAGCGCTACGTGCCGCCGCCGCGGAAGCTGAGTGCCGGGGTGAGCTTCGGCGCGGCGCATTTCGCCGAGACCTCGTACTACTTCGAGGGAGGGCTGCGCAAGGTGCGGCCTTACTACTTCGACTTCCGCACCTACTGCAAGGGCCGCTGGGTGGGCCGCAGCCTCCTGCACGTCTTCGGCACCGAGTTCCGCGCCCAGCCCCTCGCCTACTACCGCGCCGCCGCCCGCGCCGGCCGCCTCCGCCTCAACGAGGAGCCCGTGAGCGACCTGGACATCGTGCTCAAGGTGGGCACCCCAACACCCCCGGTCCGGGGCAGGCCCGGCCGGGAGCCCCCCCCCCACACACACACACCCCCGGGGCTGGCCCGGCCGGGAGCCCCCCCCCCCCGCCACACACACGCACTCCCGGGGCCGGGCCTGTGAAGCTGAGAATTCCGTCTCAATAGCCGTCATAGCTATTAAGCAGGTATTCTTTATTCGACGTGTTGGACACATAGGGGATCATTCCTCCTAACATGCATACCACTGTAGTGGAGTTTATGGTATTTATACACAATTCACTTACATAGTTCTGTAGTTTCCAAGAACTCATTACAATATTAATTACTTTTCCGATAAATCATTATAATATGTTGTAACCTACTTCCACATGCTCACTACAGTCTCTAGGTGGTCTTCTAGGACCTCCGGTGGTTTTTACTTCATCCTCCTCATCTTCATCACACTGTCCTTTCTAGGAACTTGGTTCTGTCTTCCCCTTTCCCTTACAGGTGAGACCACAAAACCACTTGCATCAGGTAGTTCTGCAAGCTTCAGCATCCTTCTTCCATTATCTTGTTTCTCCTAGATAGGAGCGTACCTAAATCATGTAAGCCAACAGGCTCAAGGCTCAAGCCTGTTAATCATAAATAAAGTGTACCTTGTTCCTTTGTTAGGCAGATTCCTAAGCAGAACTATGAACAAGATGTTATTACACTAAGCAGCCTTTTAAAGACACCTTGCTGCTACTGACAATTTGTATTTTTCCATATGTCTTCCTTCTTCATCCATCTGGGAGCCCCCCCCAGCCCAGGTCTGGCCCCCCCCCCCGGAGACATGCTGGTTAACGAGCGTGGCATAACAGGCCAGTAACCCAGCACAGGAGACCACAGCAATAATAAGTGTCACCCTGATGATCACCAGTGTGGTGAAATCACGCTGTGACAGTGCGAAAACCTGGGGTGTTTAAGGGGAGGTGGGGTTTCCCGGGGAGTCCTTCCCAAGGGGTCAGGAGCACACGGATGCAGCAGAGCCAGCGTGCCCCGTGCCTTCCTGCTCAGCCAGCGGGCGAGGCACCAAGGTGTACTGAAGGCAGCTCATCAGGTTCAAATGGTGATGCACAGAGTTGTTGTGCTAAATCCTAGGTTTCGGGACAAAAAGGCTTTAGTTTCCTTCCCCATTGCCTCAATATCAAGCCCCTATTGTGTGTGGTCAGGTGGGATAGTTGTGCAGGCTGGACTCATGCTAATTCTCTGGTTTTCTTGCAGAATAACGATTTTCTCAGGAATACAGTGCATCGCCACGAGCCACCGGTCACTGCCCAGCCTATCCAGATCTTGGTGGAGGACGATGAGGTGGTGGTTGTGGACAAACCATCCTCTTTGCCAGTACATCCCTGTGGCAGGTTTCGTCACAACACAGTCATCTTCATCCTAGGCAAAGAGCATAACCTGAAGGAGTTGCATACCATTCACCGGCTGGATCGTATGACCTCGGGGGTTCTTATGTTTGCCAAGACCGCAGAGGTGTCCAAGAGGATCGATGAGCAGGTTCGGGAGAGACAGGTGAGAGCCAAAGGCTGCAGTGGTTTTTGGAGTGTCTTGTACAGTATTTTCTTGAAACAGGTTAGGTCTGAAGTCAGCCAAATCTGTGGTCTAAATGAGCACAGGTTCACAAAACAGCTTGTGGTCATCTTACTGTTATTGTGTGAAGCATGAAAGGCATCAAAAGAAAGAGACTGAGTAAAAATGTAATTGATTTTGGTAATATTAGACTGACAGGATCCCCTTCCCTAAGGGGCTGTGCAAACTGACTGGGATTGGGTAAAACGTCTCTGTAAGTGTAAATGTGTCAGTCATCTAATAATTTTTCAATTTTAAAAGTTTTAGAAGTCTTTCTCATTTTTCCAGTGGCTCTAGACCCAAACGGAATGGTAGCTGTAGGGTACTGGCTTCCAGGATTTGCTTCAAGGCCATAAACTGAAGGTCGCTGAGAGATCTCTTGAATTTAATATGAGGAAGATAGGCCAGACCCTTGTGTTCTTGATTTCCCGACTACTTGGAGAAAGCGTGAGAGAAATTTGGCTTTAAATAGCTGATTTTATTTTTTTTTCCCTTTCCTGTTCAGTTGTAATAAAATTTGGGCAGTGTGTTGCCTGCAAATATATTTCATTGAAGAGAAAGAGAGGAGTAGCTAGGATGAGACTTGGGTTTAATCAGGATGGAGACAGTCTTTAGTTCTGCTTTCTGAGAGTTACTCTTGTGTCTCCCCATAGCTGGAAAAGGAGTATGTCTGTCGTGTGGTGGGGGAGTTTCCAGAACATGAAGTGGTCTGTGAAGAGCCCATATTGGTTGTTTCTTACAAAGTGGGAGTGTGCCGCGTGGACCCGAAAGGGAAATTCTGCAAAACCATCTTCCAGAGACTCAGTTACAACGGCAAGACCAGTGTTGTCAAGTGTCTTCCACGTACAGGCCGCACGCACCAGATCCGGGTCCATTTGCAGTATTTGGGGCATCCTATTGTTAACGACCCCATCTATAATATGGAAGCCTGGGGCCCCGACAGGGGCAAGGGTGGCAAGATCAATAAAACGGATGAAGAACTCCTTAAGGCGCTAGTAGAAGAGCATCGTTCTAAACAAAGCCTGGATATCTTGGGTATTGCGGAGGAGGACTTGAACTCCAATGCTGAAAATGAAGAGACTGGTAATTTAAGTGACTGCACAAAGTCTGTGCAGGCTGATCCTGTAAATGAGAACTCTTGCCCTTCTGAGGATGCTAAGGGTCCTGAGAGAAATGACATAGCAGTTTGTCCCCTGTACTCTGATATCAACTTGGAAGCGCTCAAAAAAAATAAAGAACTCGGTTCATGTGAGAATCAGGATGGGCAAACAGGAGAAAAGAGTTCAGAAGAGAAGGACCCTTTATGTGTGGAGTGTAAAATTACAAGGCGGGACCCATCTCCCAAGGAGCTGGTGATGTACCTGCATGCCCTGCGCTATAAGGGAGCGGAGTTTGAGTATTGCTCCAAGATGCCTGAGTGGGCAATGGAGGACTGGGAGGAGTGACTGCAGACACCTGACACCTACGGACGTTGCTGGCCAGGAAGGCATCTTGTAAAGACCTAAGATTTACTTGTTCAGTGTGGTGGAGGTGAACAACCTGTCTGTGACTTGAGATGGGGTGGGAGGGGTTGGGGCTGGAGAACTGTCCTGACTGCCAACAGGCGCTGCAAAAGGTGGGCAGGAAGATGGGACTAGGACACGGGATTTATGCTGCCCTTCAGTGAACTAGCACTTCAGGGCAACAAACACCACTCGGCACGGGCAGCTTTGCCTTTCACCTCAACGTATTCTGGGTCTGCTGTCGATTATCTACACAGATAATTAAGTGCATGCACTTAAGTCAGCAACTGATTTTTCTTCTGGCCTGCTGTGTTCTTGTATGTTACAATAAGAGCTGGTGGAATATCATTCAATATGCTGGATGTCATGTCATACACAAAACTATTTTTACTGTATTTTATTGCCAGACTGATTTTAAAACTCAAACATTATCACTGACAACACTGTAAGGTAAAACCAGAGCACTGTGAAGCTGATCCATTTTGTGCTTGCTGTTTGTCAGCAAGGTAGACTTTGCTTTGAAATTGCTTTTTCAGTATTCATTGAAATAATTACTTAAAGTTAGTAACTCTAGGGACTGATCTCTTTATATTGGGTCTATTTTTGGAGGTACTAGTCCCCAGATTTTGTCTTTATGAGATTTATAAGGAGACTGATTTAGTAGGCTTTTTGCCTTTCTGTTTTGTTCCCTCCCTGTGATGTATCTCCAGCCCTCTCAAAAAAGCTCTGGCTTCTCTTCTGAGAACCTATCGATCTCTGTCCCTTGTGCCTCATTGAAAAAATCTTCATGCTTGAGGAAAAAATCCAAAGTAGAGGTCAGTCTGCCAACTTATATTTTTTTATTTCTTTTTAAACTGTACTATAGGCAGGCTGTTTCTGATTGGTATGGAATTGGTTTTAGTATCACTTCAGTGTGACAATCAGCTTTAAAGAAAAACAAAAGCTGTTTTATGAACCAGAAGACCTTTTTTAAATACACGTTTTATAGTGTTTCCAGAATGATAAATCTCACTACAGTTCTTATTTTCATCAGTGTTTATGTGGTCACTTCTTGGCCTCTGGGAGGATTATTATAATTCTGCTGTCTCAGGTTCTTTTTTATCTTTTTTTTTTTTTCTCTTTTCCATATGTGTCACCAGTGGTAATGACACCCCAGCTCCAGTGACTGCTGCAGACAATCAGACCCTTTACCTGGGAAGAGCTGTGCTGTTTCAGGACCGTTTGCAGACAGTGCTCTCCAGCCCTGTCGTTCCATAACCAGCTCTCTCCACACCCATTCCTACATAGGGTGCACGAATAGCATTCTACACATTTAAAATATTACAGAAGCCTTTCTAAAAGTGAAGAAAGGAATCCAGAGGAGCTGATAGTGTTCAGCAAGTGTGGCAACAGAATTGCTGGAGTGTGGTCTGGTCTCATATGCTCTGTCTTTGTTGTACCGTGCTCTGAGGAGCTCTGGCTCTTTCTCAGCCTTCCAAGACATGGTTTTCATGCAGATCTTTCGTTACTGGTTTGCCCATTTCACACAGGTTACTGGAGAACTCCCTGCTTCCCGAGGGTCTGAAAGTGGAATGCTGGGCAGTGAAGGTTGGCCGGGCCCGCAGGAATGACTGCCTTCCTCCTTGGCAAGGCTCCTAGAAACACTTGTTGATGATACCAGGATCAGGACTTGTGTACCAAAACAGAATAAACCAGTGCTTCCTTCTCAAGTAGCCAAGTGTTTTCTTTCTCCCCTGGATCATCCAACTGATGTGTTGAATGTTTCCATGAAAGTTCACTCAGGCTTGAGCTTTGCTCTTCCACATCTTGCCAGGGGTCTCATGTTTATAGTTTAACTACAGATCTTATTTTATTTCTTGCCATTACTTATTGAGGCCAGGTCTAGTACTTAGCTACAGACAGCTTGTTAAACAAAGGTGATAAAAGGTCCCCTGTGTTTGAGAGATGATGCTAAAAATTAGTGTCACCCAGATTTTTCATGTACTGAAACATTTCATGTATCTGTAAATGAAACTTGGGCACCTTCAGTGTATAAATAAGGGTGTCTGCAGCTGTAAGTAGTTTTCAGGGGCAAGGAAAAGAGAGTAGATTTAGGGGCAAGTTTTAAATTTGGCTTTGAGGTATCCCAAGTTACATTGGGGATTTTGGGGGTATTTTTATTTCTTAAGAAATAAGCATCTGACATGGCTTTTACTGACTCCTGCCACTAGATGGAGACTGAAGGGCCCGGTGTCAACTGGAGTTCAGTGCTGTTTTTCTGGCTGTGGATAATGACTGCAGTTCGCATCTTTTAATTATCACACCTTGCTGGTCAAGAAACCCGTGGGCTTCTGTTTTCAAGATACTTTGAACAATGAAAATTTAAGGTTGATTTCAGAAGGAGCCTACCACCAACTGTATCATATTTCAGTTCAGTGCTGTACATGCTGTGAACATCACAAGTCAACATTTGCTGTTTTGCTAATACGGAAAGTGTTAATTTTAGAAGTGTCTTGTGATAAATTCTCTTGTAAGAGTACATCTGAGGTAAATACCAGGGCCTGGTTGTGGGGTGATTGTGGGCATAAGGTATCTGTTGAAAGTGTAGGTCCTAGAAGTCCTTTCTCAAATACAGTTTTATTTTGATGCATCTTTTTATGATACAGCGAAGGACCGGGAGGCTGTGCATCTTCTGGCAAACCCTGACGGGCACTTTGCTGTGCCTCGTCTACTCATTGTGTAGCATTGGCTGAGAATTAACTCCTAAGACATTACCAAGGTGTCCATCTTTGGCACAATAGCAATTTTCCAGCTGCATTTTTAACTGGTTCATTTTGGGTGCTGTTTGTGAGGCTATGGAGTCATGATCCGGCCATTCTCTGCACAAGATTTAGTATAATCTAATTTCTGCAAGGATTTAAGCCTAGTTAAACCTGCTGCAGACTGTGCCTGGAGGGCTCACAGAGCTGTTACAGCAAATTATGTGTGAGAGGCCTCTTCCCCAGCTGCTGTGATTTGTTTAACCTGTCCATGGAGCAGGGCAGTCTCTCTCCTGGGAGCTCTGTGTTTCATTAACTTGTACTTCCAGACTTTTAGAAAGTTAACTATGGACGGATTAGGCAAAGAGGAAAAGCTTTCCTGTATCTCTTCAATACAGTGATTTATGCTTTTCAAATCATTGTAACTTCAAGAAAAGCAAGGCCAAGTGCAATAATTACTTTCCGAAAGCAAACCTTGATGTAACTTTAAGTGCGGCTCTGGGCTCAGTTTGGCTGGAGCTCCCTTGTCTTGCAAATATTTACCCAAAGCTCACAGTAAGGACGAGGCCACCCCAAACACGACAGTTTGCTGGGACTGCAAGAGGAGAATCAGAAGTTTGTTGCCAGCATCATCACAGCTCGTGGCTCCACGCCGCAGCTGGTTTCTGAGGAGAAGAGAGGGAAGGCGGCCTGCCCTGCCGCAGGCAGCGATCCCACAAGGATCCAGACTCAGGGGACGCTGCCCTGGCACTGCCGCAGCCCTGGGCAGCAGCTTTGCTTATTCTTATTTCGGGGAGGGTTAAAGTATCAGCCCCAGGGAGGCGGGAGCCTCAGGGGTGTCCGCGCTGCTCCTCACACCTTTCCCTTCGCCGCGGAACGGGGCTGCCGCGGGAGGGAGCTCCCCTGAGCGCCTCAATCCCCTGACAGGTGGCGGGATAAAAAAAAAAAAAAAAACAAAAATAAAAAATGGTGGCGAGAAAAACTTAATTTCTCGACGAGGATGGGATTCGAACCCACGCGTGCAGAGCACAATGGATTAGCAGTCCATCGCCTTAACCACTCGGCCACCTCGTCACGACGGCTTGCTTTCTCAGCCGACCTATAAGGAAGAAGGCCCACCGTTCCTGTCGTCTCCTGCCTGCCGCTCCCGTGGCAAGATGGCGGCGGCGGCTCGACCTTTCGGCGGCTCAGCGCGGAGCGAAGCCGCGGCGCAGGGCCCAGGCAGCCCTGAGCGGGCCGGGCGCTGCCTCCGCAGCTTCACGCCTGCGGCCGCGGGGCGCGTTGGAGAGGGCGCACCCCGAGAGGGCGGGCAGCGGGCCTGGTCCCTCGGAGGTCGCCATGTTGTACGGAGCGCCGAAGGGGGGCGCCATGCTGCACGGCGGCGCGGCTGTGTCGGTGTGACGACGGCGAGTTGGCGCGGCGCGCAGGCGTGGCGGGCGGCGGTTAGATTTGAACAGCGAGGAGGCGGCGGCCCAGCCCTATGGGAGCGGGGGGCAGCGGCGGAGGGGAGCGGGGAGTCACCCGCCCGCGGCTGGGCTGAGGGCTGTGGCCGGAGCGCTGGGTGAGAGCGGCCGAGGACGGGTCCCGGCGAGGAGGGAGGTGAGGAGAGGCCGGGCCGGGGAGCGCGGGAGGCGACGGCCGTTGCCTGTCGCTAGGGCGGATCCCGCAGGGTAACGACCGGTGAGGGGAGACCGAGGGCGGGAGGAGAAGGTGGGTCCCCGGGGGCGGAGAGGCTTCCCCTTCCCACCTGCGACCCGGAGCCTCCATCAGCGAGGTGGGAGGAGGGCTGGGCGGCCTCGGGCCGGGGCCTGAGGGCATTTCACCGGGGGTAGCCGGCGTCGGGGACGGCCTCGATGCGTGAGGGGAATCGCCTGATAAACTGCCACGTAAATGCCGTCTTGATCAACGCGAAGTAGTTCACCTTTGGGAAGACAGCCATGTAAGCGATAATGAGGTGTAATTTGGCACCTGGAGATCGTTCTGGACGGTGCTCCCAGGCTGTCAGCCCTGTTAAAGGGGTGAAGCAAGCACAGAGGATCGTGAGGGAAACAGCTTGAGAACAACAAGGAAGAGTAGAGAGAGAGACAATAGGTGCTGACTCTTAAGGAGGGGGACCGAGTGGGCATCAATAAGATCATGAGTGAACTGAAAAAAAATTATGGAGTGATTCTTCTTGTTGCCAGTGTGGAACTGGAGGGTATGTAGTTATCAAACATGAGAATAAAAAGAGATGCTTTTTCATAAATAGCATAACAAAGCATTTCAACTCGACACCATGTGCTTGTAGGTCAAAGATAGGTAAATAAGTTCAAAAAAGGATTAGAGAATAAGTACTGAATTTATTGATTGGGCTGTGAATTCCAGATTAATAGACCTCCTAATAACAGACTCCTAGCAGACTAAATGGGGCTTTCCATAGCCCCGCTCTGCTCTTTTGTTCTCCTCTAGACACCTGTATGCACGGGCATATTTTATATCACTTCTTAGTTGTGTTTAGCCTGATCCAGTGCAGCAATTCTTACATCCAAAGCATTCCGTGGGGATGCCTGCCTGAAAGCTGCGCCTCAGTTTTGTTGCCTCAGAGCTGCCGGCCCTGAAAGCCAAAGCCTCTCGGGCTGCCTTTTTGAGCGGTACTAACCTGCTACATCTCTGGTGAGAGGAATTACTCTGCAAAAATAAAACAGTCTCTGTCTCCTGTTTGTTATAACTTAACATTTAACGGTGTCTTCAAAATAGCAGGTTTTTCTATTTAAGCAAACAGAAATTTACTGGGGAGAAAAATCTGTTGGTTAAGTTTTCTCATCATGCTTTCTTGCCCTCCCTAAATATCATCTTTGAGCAAACTGATATTTCTGAAAAGATTGTTCCTTTTACCTTCACCTGTAACTCAAACTCTTCTCTGCCTTGTGAGCAATATGCCAATAATATGCAGTAGCATTTTATCTTTATTTTTTCTACATAAGACTTAGTTTTAGCTTGGAAAATAAGAGTCAGTTTGTGGTTTAAATCACTGACAATGAGGTAACTGGCTTGGTGGACAAGGAAGAGCAGTGGATGTTGTTTATCAGAGGGAAATTATCAATGTGTGTGAATACCTGATGGGTTCAAAGAAGAGGGAGCCTGGCTCTTCTCTGTTGTATCTAGTGAAAGAACAAGAAGCAATGCGCACAAATTGTAATACAAGAAATTCCGTTTAAGCATAAGGGGGGAAAACAGTGAAAATGGAACCAGTTTTCCAGAAACACTACAGGGTTTCCTCTCCATAGACACTCAGTATCCAGAGAGATCTGCTGTAGCTTTGAGCAGGGGGGTGGGCTACGTGGTCTCCAGAGGTCCCTGCAGATCCGAGAGATCCAGTGAGTCTGTGAAATGCAAAAGCTGAGCACTTCTGCGCAGACCTCTCTAATTGTAAAACTTAGTTGTCAGGTTTGCAAATCACTTAATCCTTGCTTAGGCAAGTGTTTCTCTTACAACGTTGCTTCCTGAGGTTTAGCGAGGAGAGAATAAAGTAATGTGCTAAATGCTGTCAGACCATTTATAGCTCTCCTGTAAGTATACCTTGTGTAGTTATTGATGGAGGGATGCATGTACATAAAGATCATCACTGAAATCTAGAAAATTGCATGTATTGATCTTCTACTGTTGATTCTGTGGTATGTTCTTTTGGTGGTCTTTGTCAGGTCCATGGGAGACTGAAGTTAAGAGGAATATTAACCTGGTATTCAAAGCCCTGAATTTTGTTATGGTTTACAAGAAATGCCAGGCAATAAAAAAAAGTCTGTGTTAGCACTGGCAGTTAACATTGTCAGTGTGGGTTAACTGATTTTATGCCCTTATGCAGCTTTTGGTAAGTGGTGTAGTTTTCTGTGCTAGTGGGAGTTATTTGCATTGACATAAGATATTCTTGGGGTAGGGGGAGAATTAGTGATTGAAAATTGTCTTGTGTGTCAGAGCAAAGTAGCAAACTTTGTATTGTATAAGGTTTGATCACATTTATCTCCAACAGTTACCAGAACCGTTACTTTAAATAAAAGGGCACCTAACCAGTAGGGCTCAAACTGTTAGCACAATTGTTTTATAATATGATATGTAATTGAAAACATGGACTTGAGAGGCCTGTTAAACTTCAGTGCATTCCTGTGACAAGAGAAAGATGGAGAGAAAAATTATAGCATCTAAGGATAGTATCTAGTTGTGGTTGTAAGCAGTTTTCTTACTGAGGTTCATTATTATTTTTTTATTTCAGTACTGTATTTTATAGAAAAAGCACATCCTTCAGAAATGGACAAGATTTACGCAGACCCTAACATGGAAAAGTAAGTTGAAACCTTCTAAGAATTTTATTGGGGTATAAATATTATCATTTAGAGGCAAAACTTTTCTTAATCCCTGCAGTATCTCTTGAAATAAATGTGCTTTCCATTGTGAAGAAAAACAACAGGGATTTTCTTTGACTGTGTGTGGGAAAGCTCTGAGGATATTTCATAGCAGCAAACTGGCTAGAGACTGACCATGGGGTTTGGAGGGCAGTCTGCTGAATTTTCCAAAGCTTTTTTGGGGAACTAGTGCTGGAATGAATTATCTATTCCAAGCAACCTTGTTTATTTAATTTCACACTTGTAAAAATAATGGAGAAATCAATTTAAAATTGTACCATGGCAGTTCTGTTCAAGAAATACATCTCAGTTCAGGTTTATGCCCTAATACCCATTTCCCTTTTTTCTCCCTGCAGTGATAATACAGAGCACATCAGAGGGAAGCGACTGTCCTCTGTGAGTAACTTAAGGCATTTCTCAAAAGAAAACTGTGGGAGTGAGTGAAGGAAAGAAAGGGAAGCTGTAAAGAGGAACTTGCTTCTCTTCAGCTGTGATAAGAAAACATTCCAAAGCAAAGAATGAGCCTGTTAGGTTGATATGATTGACTGGGGTGTTGGTGGGTCTTAAACTCGCTCCAGCCAAGTAATCAGTTCTTATAGTAGGAGCTGATCCTCTCAACTCTTGGGTTTGTTTTTGTTTGTTTTTGTTTTTTTGTTTGTGTTTTTTTTGTTGTTGTTGTTTTTTTTTTAGATTTTAAAGGCTCCGCGAAATCCTCTTGATGATCTGGGAAATGGGAATGAATCGACACAGGTAGGTCTATCAAGTACTTTCCTGGCAATGCTCTTAACGTCTTCAGTTTGCTCCTCAACATCTCACTGATTAAACTGTTTTGCTAGAATAATGCAGGTGTAAAAACTTCTGTAATAACTGCTTAGGAGCTTAATGTAAGAACTCCATCGAGTTTTTCTTCTATTTTACATCAGAATATTTTTCCTCTCAAGAAAAGAGGAATAAACAGGATCAATAGGCATAACTTGCTTCTGCTGTAGTCCTTTTAACTTGGTTTGATCCACCAGTGTACAAACTGGTATAGTCAGTAAGATGGTTTTACATTGGAAAAAAAGCCAGCCTGCCAATTTATTTAAAGTAAAAGCTAAAAAATAGTATTTTTCTTCCAGAAATAGATACAAAATAGATTTTAAGTTTATAGTGTCTGTTGTTTCTAATAAATTGTAACTATAGGCCTGTTCAGTTTCGATTTCTTTTAAAGTGTCATTTCTACCTAGAGTGTGTTCTATGGACTAATGTTCTAGTTGCATTATATATATATATATATATGACTTATCTGTTGCTGATTACAGAGCTTGAAAACTCATTTTTAGCATATAAGGCTTTCAGTGAAAAAGCCTTTAATAATTTTTTTAGAATACGAAATATAAGCCTGGAATATTTATACACAAAGCTGGGTTGAGTATGCAGAGCAGCTCACGTTCTTCATTTAAACTGGTAATACCTGTTAACAGTGATGACAGTACTGCTAATAAGCAATACAAGACTATTGTATACAGTAGTGTGACATCACTCATAACTGCTTGTGTTGCTGATGTGATTTTTAAAAACAAAAGGTATGTGGCAGGCTTTGTTAGTCATGTGCATATAATGGGTTGTGTCTAGTATGTTAATACTTTGCATTTTCTTAAACGAGTGTTGCACTGTCCTGAGACTGAGCTATTTAGTTAGGGAAGCTTATTGCAGTCAACTTCACAACAGTGGTACAATGAATCAGCTTTCCAGTATATATAATACTGCATCGTTAAATACCTTGAGGCACTGCATTAGTATGATCATGGAGTCAGTGACACCACTTAAACATTTTGATAGGAAAATGGTGGCTTTGATTCTTTCATGAATCTTTTCTCCCATAAAGACAAACCGGTATTACTGGCTTTTTTTCAGCTCTTGTAATGGAAAACTAAAGAAAAAAAAAAATCTGCAACTCTCTTGCTAAACAGCTACATATATTTTCCCTAGTATGCCAGACAAAAATCCTTGTAACTAGTATTCTGCTTCTTGTGTTTGGAACCAGGCAGCACTCACAAAGCGGTCTTTAGACCCTTCTTCTTATGAGATGGGTGTCTTTATGTCAGGAGAAGTTGGAGATCTGTAAAGTAGTTTAAGGAAGTTGGTAAATATATGTTGTTGGGCTCAGATTATTATTTTGAGGGGGAGATGGGTTTTTTATTTATTTCTGTGTTTCATGAAAAGCTATGCTTATTGTGGCTTATGGATAAAAATATATCTCTGTATATCAAAGTGTTGTGTTCTTTCTTGTCAGGATATCAATGTAGAAAAACGTAGGAAAAACTCTCGCCGTGTCAGCTTTGCAAACACCATAAAGTAAGTTTGATCTGAAGGATGCAGATCTACATCTTTTATTTAAGTATAAAATGGACACTGTAGGTAATATTTGGTACCCCCTAAAATGCAGGCTATAGGTAATGATCTGGTACCCCCTAAAACTGCTGTCTGCATATGTTTGTGAGTATTCAGTGAAGGCAAACTGGTGACTGTTGTTATACAGAGTTGATTTTGATTAATTTTCTCTTCCTACCTAGAAAAAAAATAGTTCAGTGAATTTAATGTAGTTAGAAATTTTTGTTTCCCATTACATTTTTTAGTGATTTCCATCATAAGTGTGATAATGGCATCTTCCTGCTGGAAAATATGGTTGGGTTCAGTAAGCTTCTGGCTTTTGATGTCTCATTTCAGAACACAGCATGTAGAAAAGATTGAAATTAGGGCAGGTTTTTTTTTTAACCTTCTTTTAACTTTGATTCAAAACAGATTGTCTTATGTTTTTCAAACAGTGGGTTGTTTTGTGTTTGGTTTTTTGTTTTTTTTTTTTTTTTCTTTTCTTAGCTGCAGAGTCTTCCAGCGAGATCTTAAGAATAACACGGCAGAGAGAGAAAGTACAGGTAAAACTCCTTTCTATTTTCCTGACAGGATTTGCAGACTGTTAGCAACAAGATTTTAGCCTGAATTTAAGATGTCAGGCCTGTCAGTCACAGGTAAGGAACAATGTGATCAGCTGCTTATAATGGACTGGCTGAAACCCATTAGTTACTTGTATTGTGGGCCTTGTAGCTCAGAAAAGGAGTTATTTTCTTAGACAAAATACACCTAGAATAAAATCTGCCTTGGGGATTTAGATCAGAAGGTGGCTAAGCAGAATGTCATATTCACTCTGTCAGAGATTACCCAGGAAGAATCTGAAACCTTAATGCATTTTCAAATACTTCACTTCGCTGGGTTTTTGTCACGATGAGGAGGCACATCAAAAGTGAGAACTTCAGAACAGTCTTTTCTGTGCAGTTCACTCTTCTCAGTGAATGGTTTGATCATACTTCTGACATTGTAATGTCTAATTTCCTTTCAATTTTTAGAGTGTGCAGCAGTTAAAAGGAATGATGTCCTGCTTAATCAGTAAGTTGGAAAAAATTTCTCATGAATACAGAGTTCTGTCCTGCAAATATATTCCTTCACATGACATGCAACCATCAAAATATTACTCCTCAAAGAAATCCAGCATACCTATGTATTTAGATATAAGATTGCTCAGTGCTCTTGATTGGTAAAAGAAGGAATACAGCAAAAAAAAGCATGTAACTGTGTTGGTCACTCACAAAAAGATAGCAGTTTCTGAAAAATTGAACAATTTATGGCTTGAAATTGCTTCCTTCCAACGCTGACTCCTTGGGAATGTTTTCCAAGAAAGACCTACCAGTTTCCATATCTGATAGACATAGTCTTTGATATTTATTACCGTAACTTTTTTCCTCAGAGGTAGATAAAGTGATAGTCTGGCCTCAAAGTTCTTGTCTAGATAAAACACAGTGATGGGATTTTTGAAGTTAAAATGATCTGGTAAGTAAAATAACAGATTTAGACACTTACTATGTGTGAAAAGGAATTTCTTACATTTAAAATATATAGCAAGGAAACAGCTTATGTACAGCTGTAGTTAACTGTTGCTTTTAAAGGTATCAACCCAGTATAGTAATGTGCATGTGCATGCATATAGATATAGATATAGACATATATATGTAAGCCAGTACTCTAGCCAAGGCTCCTTGGTCTTGAAAGATCGATCAATAAACCAGTAAAGAGCATAAGGCATTAAAAGTTAGGCAGAAAACCACACAAGTTGGACATTTTATCTGGCTTTTTGTTTTACAGAGAAATTATTTCAGGCTTTAGGAACACAGCTTCAGCTTCCTACAGGGAAAGGAATAACTAAAAGTGGAAGGTCTGAGTTAAAAATAAAGAATTAATCTTTCTCTTTTTTTACTTGTCAGTGAGGAATTACAATGCCATCCTTATGCTGAACAATGGCTTGTGGCATGCTAAAATGAGAGATTAGAATATACAGAAGACACATAGGTAGTGTCTGGTATCTGCTGCCCAGTCCCATGTGAGCTATGCAACAGAATTTTCTGCCTTTTCAGCATTTTGCTGAAGCTTTCTGTTTTGAAATCTTTTAACAAACTGTTTATCTAACCCACCTTTTGTAGAAATGAAGAACCTGAAGCTGTTCCGTGTGAAATCACTGGTGAGTTTGAAAATAGATTTAATAACAAATTACTATCTTTATTCAAAACCATTGATTCTGTTTGAGTAATTTTAACTTGCCTAGAACAATCTTCCTGACTGACTACTGTATGAACGGGCTTTGTCACATGAAGCTGTTTACAAGCATTGTATTGCAGAAGCATGGGTGGCTCTTCCACATGCTCAAGGGAGTACTGAAAATATTTTCCAGGAAATATTAAGTTTTAATTGTACTTCCTTACTCAGCAGTATTTGTAAAATGAGTGCATAGATCTTCTGCTCAGTGGGTAAAACAATAAGAAAACAGTGCAACAAATGGAGTATTTCTTTTTATTTCAACAGGGATGAACACTTTGCTTCATGCCCCTATCCAGTCATTGGTGCAACAGACTGAGGTATTTGAAGGCTTTTATTTTTTTAGTGCTAAAAATATCAGTGTCCAAAATACAATCCTGTAACTCATGTAGTAAAGATGAAAAATGTAACTCAACTGTCTAAAAAATAAATCCTTGTATTCACATAAAATTCTTCCAAAAGCTAATCTTCTGTATTTTGAAGTATTTTTCTAATCTGATAGGGATTATACTGCAGTATTGTTACCTCTTGCTTCTAAAATTGCTTACTAATTTTTCAGTTCCTCCATTCTTTTCAATTCTTATCTAAGAATAGGCAAAGGAGCTTATGTTTCGGAGCGGTGTGGTTATTTTTCTCATGTATTACTCCCTGCTTGTGTATTTTCTTCTATGGGTAGAATGGATATGCACAAATGTACTTTCTGTTCCTGCTGTTTAAAAGCTTTAGACAAATTGCAATGATTAGCATGAAAAGGCAACTGAATTTCTTCAGTTGAATCAACTGATAAAACACAAAATTCTTAGCTAAGACCTTCACAGGCACAATTGCACAGAAATCCTGAACTATGTTACACTCCAGTGATGATGATGTGGTGCTGTTGTTAAACAAAGCAATTGTTGAAACTATCTCCTTTACCAATGGCTTCTGACTTTTGAGTTTAAAGACATGACTTAAAAGCCATTTCTTGTTAACAAATGCTTAAAAAAAACAAACCAAAACCAGTTGAAATCTAGTATGGATGGGAAGGTGCATACCATGAGGCTATAAAGGTCAGACTGAAACTCTTGTCTCTCCTCTTGGGCAATGTTTATGGCTGTGATTTATCTAATATATTTTATTTCTTGCATTTATAAAATAGCATATGTAATTTGAAGTAAACATGGAGCTGTTCTTTATCAATATAATCATTATATTTGATAAAATATAGTACTGTGTCTTGTTACTGGCCAATTTTTTCCCACAGCTTTAAAACTGTAAATCCTCTCTACTAAAGAGACAAAAATCTCCCTAGTCAGTGGTGGAAAAGTCTTTTAAAACATCCAACTTGGTGCTGCTGCTTTGGGGCACATGCATGACAAGCTGGGCAAGGTTTTTGCCTGCGGTTGAGGAGGGGGAAAGGTGGAAACCACTGTAGAGATATAGAAAATACTGATTCATAAGACTCAGTAATTGTTCCATGCTTACCAAGATATACCTAGGTAGGCAGTCTTTGCCCAACAGTAAAACTGAGACACATTCTTTCCAAAAAAGCCATTTCAATAAGACATGCTCTAAAAATTATGTCATCATCCTTTCCTTGAATGTGTTATTGCTTATCGAAAAGGACTGAAATCAATACCTTTTTTTCCAAAGAAGAATGTAAAGATAAAGCTATAACCTTAGTTCTGCACTAGATTACTTGTTTTAAATAGAATAAACCATTGTATCATTTGTTTGCTTTAAGTGTCAGTAACTGCAATTACTTCCTTTTTCTTTTTCCTTAGTGGCATGATGCAGACAGTGCCATTCAAAGAACAAATAAGCATGACACCACCCTCATCTTTTCAGATCAAAATGAAATGGATATGACAGCTAGTCATACTGCAGTGATTACACGTAACCTGAAAAACAATCAAGCTGACAAAACTGAGAAAATAGATATCACGTCATTTCTGGCTGGGTTAAACTCTGACAATGGAAAGGCAGAAATGAGCAAAGAATTTCATTTTTTCTCTGACCCTACAAACTATTCGAGGCCATCCTTTGAACAGAAGGAAGATGCTATGGCGGAAAAAAAAATAAATTTCAATGAATTTTTGATGAGCTTGAAGTCATACGAAAAGCCACTTAATCCTATTGAAGGACCTGAAAAAGAGAATGTTGTTTTTGTCCCTTCACAAGTCTCAGAAGACATGGCACAATCATCAGTGGAATCTGTATATTCCCATGAACCACTGGACACCTGCAATGTAACAAAAGTCTTTAGAGGGCAAGATGATGGAATGGAAATGACAAAATGCCAGGCATCTGATGTTAAAGCTGTGTTTTTTGGTATTTGTGAAGGTCCACCAGAGCAACGATTGTGTGCGGATGTTACTGAGCCGTTTGTAGATGATGGAATGGATATGACAACTAGTCACACTGCAAAAATGTCTTTTCCCTTCTCCAGTGTCAGGAATCAAAGTCTAAACTTCAAAAATGATTTCCCACCCACAGAGTTAGATAATTCTATGTTAAAGAGGGCTTCTAATCAGCACTTAGTTGTTCAGCATGACCCTCAACTTTGTACAGACAAAAAAATAGTAAATGTTGAAGACAGACAAGATCCTACAGTGCTGCAGAATGTTAAACAAGAGGCCAGAACAATGTCTGCCATCCCAGGATCCATTTCTTCTGAGACTGTCTTTCGAGGTGCTAAAACTGTTGTTTTTTCTAAATGTGATGACATGGAAATTACTGGGAATTATACAGAAGTAATCTATAATGACAGTACCAAAGAAATGAACAGTTCATGTCATAAAACTTTTGAAAAGCCAGTAAATACAAACTCTTTGCTAGCAGAAAACAGATGTCCAGCACATGGTGATAGGGACGTTACAAAGAGTCTGACATCTTTAGATAATCGAGCTTCTGTGTCATATAAAAATAGCACACCTGAACTATCTTTGGGCTCAGGTGAACGAATCAAAAAGGCAACCCAAGATCACAGGACTGCTTCAATGAATGTTGGTTTTGATTCATGTACAAATTCAGTGTCTGCTGGTGTTTCTAAGAGTAGACTTCAGCACAGAGAAGCAAACTCTCAACTAGTTTCTCTGCCAGGTGAGAAGACGGTAATATTCTCAGGAGAAGATATGGACTTGACTAAAACCGATGTTGTCAAGGATGATGGAAAGAATGTTGAAAGTGAATCTCCTGCTGCAGTGTTCACCTCTGTCACCTGCAAACCTCACTTTCTTGATAACAGATCTACATCTCCCAGTTTGAATGAACAGGCAGAAATGGAAATAACTAGATGCCATGCTGTTGTCATTGACGATCAAAGCAATGGAATAACTGCAGAAGCAAAACAAATGCATTGTAAAATAATTTCAAGAAAGAACCAGAACGGAAATGTCAGTGAAAGTGCAAATTCTTTAGATCTGGACAAGGAAAATCTTGAGGTGATCAGTGTCAATGGGAATATTAAAAGAAGCCAGGCTTTAGAAATGAATACTAAAGATCTTGAAGTGATAATGGTTGATAAGAAACTTGGAAAAGCAAACTTCCAGGCAGGTGGTCCAAGCTCCTGTGCAAAAAATGTGTGTTCATTACAAGAGCAAAAGAGAGAAGTCCCTGAAAACTTTGTCACCGACACCTGCGCATTCACATCTTCGCAAAGTCAAAAAGTTGATATATCTCAGCCTTTGGGAAAAAACCTTCTAAACGCTTCAGTTTCCTGCACAAATGACAAAGCGGTCATATCTTCAGATGATGAAAACATGGGCATAACTAAAACTCATCCTGCTGCCTTTGATGTTGCTCCTATTAATACAATACAAGAATACAAAAATAATCTTAATCAAAATAATGTAATATCCAAGCAGCTGCAAAATCAGACCTTCCAGTTTTCTGGTAGTTCTGGTGTAGATATCACAAGTCAGACAGCAGCAACAGAATGTGGGGATTTGAAAATGAACACAAACAAGCAAACTGCTACTCCTTTGGTTCCAAATGGTTCATTTATTTCCCGTAATGAGCTCACTCCCTCTGGAATGAAAGAAAACGAACAACTTGGAATATTAGGAAGAAACGCAGATTGCCAAAACTCAGACAGGCAAGAGAAAACCCACACTATGGAGGTAGTAAACAAAGTATTGCCAACTCAAGTAGATTCTGGGAGAGATTTTTCAACTGGTAAACCAGTTTCTTCAGAAGAGGATTTTAAAAATCCTCACTCAGTTGATGGCCTGCACTTGAGGGGTGCTGAAGAGCCGTTACCAGCCGATAGGTCTGAACCACATAAGGGGAGGTCCCAGGTGCCTCCACTTTTTGAAAAGTCAGTTGTGTTTCCCTCTGGTGAAAACATGGACTTGACTGGAAATTGTGCGGTAATGGTTCCTGATTACAACATCAGTGCTGTTTTATCAGAAAGAAAAGCAGTACCTGGATACCTTGTTCAAGATGAAAATAAAATAATGCCCTTAAAAAAAGGCGTTGTAATGACAACAAATAGTCAGGAGCTGCCTGCATGCAATGTGTACTCCTGGGTACCTGGCAATAAAATGTTAACCACGAGTAGTTTAAAACTTTTGCCTTTTGCAGATGAAAAAACTACTGTATTTTCAGAAGATGCTGATATGGACATCACCAGGAGTCATACAGTTTCAGCAGAAAACAAAATCATTTTGCAGCGTAAAAGTTCAAACAATGACATATCCTTAATTTCTGGAGATAAAACTTGTGTTTTTACCTACAATGATGACATGGAAATAAGTAGATTTGATACTGTTGCAATCGATAAATCTATGGAAAAGGCGGCATCTCAAGGGATGCTTAACATGGCTAAAAGGACTGGAAGGAAAAGCTTGAATGGAACAACAGGGGAAAAGACTGTTTTATTTTCACTGAATGATGAGAATAATGACATGGAGATCACAGAGAGCCATACAGCTGCAATCGGCCATGAAGTTGCCTCACAAAAAAATGAGGGAGGGCTTCATTCTCTCTCTTCAGCTCATCCCATTAAAACTGTTACGTTCACTAGTAGCCAGGCTGACCTGGACATCACCAAGTCTTGCTCTGCTGATAAAATTACCATAGAAATTGCATGCGATGATAAGCCAAACTTGGATAAGGAGGCTGGACAGCAAGCACTTTCAAATAGCGAAGCTACCGTGTTTGCTATGGATGATATGGAAATCACAAAAACCCATAATGTAGCTTTGGAAGAAAATTCTCTGCAATGTAGGCAACCCAGTCAGCCTGTTCCTTCAACATCCACAATTATGTTTACGAGTTACCAGGCTGACATGGAAATGACTGAGTCTCACTCTGTTGATGAAAGCACTGAAAGAGTCTTTTGTGAAGATAGATTAAACCTACCAAAGCAGGTTGGACAGGAGGCTGCTTCCGGTAGCAAAACTGTCATTTTTACTTTGGCTGAGGATATGGAGATCACTAAAACGCATACAGCTCTAGTAAGCGGGGAAATTGATGTACAGGACAGAGAATCCATTCCAGCTGTTTCTGCAGCTCCTGCTGATAAAACCATTGTGTTTACCCACAACCAAGATGATATGGAAATAACTGCATCCCACACGACTGCTGTTAATAACAACATTAATGGATTTGAGAATCAAGAACTGTCACATAAAAGCAATCGGCAACCAGACTTGCATAGTGCATTGTCGTCTTCTTGCAGAGATGAAATAGATTCCCCACATACAAAAGACCTGAATGATGAATATCATACAAAATCTGAAGATAAGCCCAGCATTCCCTCTTCTGCTTCATCAGAGTTTCCTAATGAGAAAGGAGCTATCAAAGTCACCAGTGGCACAACACCAGATTCCGTTTATTCTGTCTCCCCTACAGAAGAGACTGTGGATGTGCAGGCACCACAGGATCTTGACCTTCCCACAGATAATCCTGTCCCTGTAAACAGTCAGCAGGATCTCGCACCTCCAGAAAACCTGAAATCAAAGAGGGAATCTTTCAAGCTTCCAAGTAATGGGCCCATGGATGGCAGTGAAGAAAGTGGTGATTTGGTGTCCCATGTTTCGCTTCCCATCCAGCAATCAGATTCTTCGAAGGGTTCTCCAGATGCATGTGGTACTCAGAGAAACCAGGTATTGAAAGATGATTCATCTAGACATGAAGGTTTAGCTACAGATTTAGGCTTGGCTGGAGCAACTCTTGTTCCAGTTTCTATCAAGGAATCAAAGGAAAATGAGGGTCTGTCAGCTGAAGGGGAGACACCTCCAAAAGACTTTCAAATAAACTCTGAACAAACTAAGCAACCTTTGATCAATGACAGTCCAAGAGATCAAATAGATCCCACTCTTGCACCTGAATTATCAGGAATTTTAAATGTTTGTTCAAAACTGAAAGATATTAGAAGGAAATCTGCAGTGTTTTCTGTTTCTGAAACTGCTTTTTCTGACCAGTTGCCCAGATCATCAACTCAGCCAGAGAATAACTTGAGGTTAGAAAAAAATACTGTAAATGAACCAAGTAATTTATTTTATACCAAAGAGCAGGAGAACACATGTCTTAAATCTGGAGCTGTTCCCACAGATGCAAATGTAGGCATGGCACTTAAAGATAAATATCAAGGAATAAATGTCCCTCTAGGTATCTTCCGGCCCAAATTACCAAACAGAAGAAATCCTTCTGTTTCTAGTGTACAAGACATAAATGCAAAACCTTCAGACAAAGGAGAAGCACCAGTTTCAGAAATAAGCATAAACACTGGTGAAACCTCAGGTAACAAGAAGTCTAGTAGTCAGAACTTCAGCCCTTCTCAGTTTATAGCAGAAGAATTTCTTCCTGTCTGTCTAGAAGAAATGGATTCAAATGAATCTGTAAGCTCTGAGCTTGTGGAAAATACTTGCAATGAGATAAGCAAAAAACAAATCTCCTACAATGAAAAGAATCAATGTGAAGAGACAAAAACTTGCAACACAAAAAGAGCTTTGGAACAAGATGAGGAAGACATTCAAAGTCCAAAGAAAGTCAAGAGGGATGGAAACTTGGATGGTGAGGCCTCTCAAGGCTTGCAGGTGAGCCTAATCACTCATCGTAAGGATACAGTCAACACTAACAGGACTTTGGGTTAAATGTTGGGGTGTAAGCAGATCTATCAGTGGGTTTTCTTGTTTCTCAACCACCAGTTTGCTGTCATTTTGCTATGTCATCCCCTGTATTTTTCACTGTTTTGCCAAAATAGAAGAATCAGGTCGATGTGCGTAACTTTCCTGAACCGTGCAAAACAGATGGAATAAGGGATTATTGTCTCCATAGTATCCTTTTAATCCTTTCTCAACTATTCTTAGTCCTCTGAACTAAACTAATTGCCAGTTGTTGCTTAGGTACAATGGTAGAGTAAGGCCTAAAGTAATTATTTAAAATTCAAACATGGATGTTTAGTTTAAATTAGCTTTTTTTAGAGCAGCACAAGTTGCAGTTGAATCAAGAAAATCTGTGCAAATATGGAACGTTCATCTGATCTTAAAAATAAGTTTGTAATCATCAGTAGAAACTTTCTAGTTTCAAAAGCTGGAAGAGCATGCTGTGGTAGCTACTGCTTTGATTGAGAAAGGAGTGAAGGATTTTGCCACTTTACTTCCTATATGTCATTGTAGAAAATGACTTAATGAGCCACACATTGGTTTGGCACACTAATTAGAAATAAAATGTGCCGATACTCAAAATTAAGCAATTCTGAATGTCAAGAAACAGCTACAGTAAACTGATCAACTTAAATTGTTTCATACAACTTTTTTTTTAAACTTGCTAATATTAGGTTACTTTTGGCACTGTGTCTCAAAGCCAAGCAGAAGTTCATGAAGGTGAAGATCCTCCAAATCTGTCAGCTAAAAGCCCTGACTGCACTCATGCCAGCACCAGCAGCTCTCTGGACTCTGTTAAGGCTGACACAGAATTAACAAGTAAGACTTCCTTTGTGGTAAGGGTCTTAAAGCTTGTGTTCTTTATGCTTAATCAAGGAAGAGCCCCACCTGCAGTATATATTTAATTTGGGAAAGGCCTTGGATGCCTGTGTCACAGCTTCCCACCCAGCCAGTCAACATGCTTTTACGTTCTGTTGAAGAATCCAAGCTGTTCAAGGAAATCTGAGATGGGAAGAAAGAAGGAGCAGAATTGCAGTACAGCTTTGTTTTCAAGAGCATTTGGGCTGATGAGGCAGTTTAGTTACCTTAGCACAGAGCAAAGCCCCATTTTAAACTCTGCTGGCCCCAAGATGACTTTAAGCTGGTTCTGTGCAGAATGAGTCTGCGTGTCTCAGCACTGTGCTCTTGGAAGAAGACTTCTCAGAGTGCATTGCAGGGACAGGCTCTAAGCAGATTCAGCCCCCAAGTTTAATAAGCTCTTTCTAATTAGCTAATACCTAACAATGAGGCAGAAATCTGCCAATTATCTGATAAGTGATATCTTGCCTCTGTTTACAAAACCAATTCCAATTGTGGCCCCCTGCAGCCATGAAAGCGTATGTCTTATCCAGTAGAAGCTGGTCTCTCTCCTTTGAGTGAGAAACTAGCTCTCATTGCCTCAGAACTGCAGTGCCATGTTTTTACCTTGAAAGCTTGCTTTCTCTATGTTGGATGACCTCTGTGAACTGGTTGGAGTCTCCTCTTCAGTTTTTTTACTTTTTTAGTACGTTACATGTGGATTTCCTCCCATAGAAAGGTGAACCTGTCATTTTGTTACTGCTCTAACCCAGATTTTATTTTACGTTAGAGTTTTAATCTAGTCCTCCTTATTTGTCCCAAGTAGTTTCCTCAGTTACTTCATTCAGCACTGGAAACACACAAAAAGGTCAAACTCTACATGAAAATTGTTTTGTTTTTTTTTCCTAGAGCTAATGAGTTTAGGTTCATATTTCTGTAAGAATATTATTAACCCCAGCGATATCCCCCTCACCCCTTTTTTTTTTTTGGCTAGTTCAACGAAGCAGTCAGATGGAGTCCCAGCTTCTCACAGATAGCATTTGTGAAGATAACTTACGGGAGGTAAGTAGCTGAAAGATGGTAATTTCTTGTCCTCACAGGAAAAATACTTGTGTCCGTACATGCAAGTAAGCGTTCTTGCTTGAAAAATGTAATTATCTGTACATTTTTTCCTAATCTTTACAGAAATTTCAGAGTGGTGTTATCACAGTTGGGGAGTTTTTTACACTTCTTCAAGTCCATGTCCCCATTCAGAAGCCCCGGCATAGCCATCTTCCAGCCACTGTGAGTATCTGGCCTTTGATATGCGTTACATAATTGACCTTAAATTATATTCCTTCGTCTTTTTTTTTTTAATCAACTAACCTGTCTGTATTAAAGGCCTTTAAATGAGTTAAGCCATAAGTCCATTTCACCTTGACAAGTGGGTTAGATACCGCATGCTTCCTCTTGTCTCTTTGTTCACGTCTGATAAATCTGATGCTTTTTTTTTCCTCAGCACTGAAAAATAGAATATATTTTAATGTCTTCCAGGAATACCATATATTCAGGTTTATCTGTTCTTGGATAAATATGGCAATTTTTGCTTTTTAAACTTGTTTTAAGGATAAGTTTGAAAGTAAGAATCAGAAGCTCAGTCTAACCTCTTCACTTTAATTTCTCACTATGTCCATCAGTCACTGAAATCAGAATCCTGAAATGCTACTCTACTTTCTACTACCTGTTCTACTCTCTTCTTCCTAAGTGCTTCACCATGCCATTACTACTCTTTATTTCTTCCCCTTAAATCTGTTCTGCTGAACCCAGTTTCAGTATCCTCATCCTGAAGGGTTTCTGCTGAATTCCTGCAGACATGGGAACAACTTTGGGGTTTTTTTTGCATGCAGACAAGTACCACTCATTGGGAATAACTCGATGCTGAACAAGGCAATAATCTTACTTTGCAATCATCCTGAAAACAGGGCCTTGTAATTTGTTTTCAGTAAAGGCACCTTATTTCCATATATAAGCTTTCTTAAGACTAGTGTTTGAGAGTTGGTTATTCGTACACATTTGTGTGACCAACTGAATTTCTAACTGGATGCTGGGGCTGGTCTCTCCTATCTGTCTGGATTCTGCAAATAATCTTTAAGGAATGGTACTTATGTAATGTAGTAGTGTGAATGAGCTGCTTAGTTTTCTGTGTGTAGGCATTATATTGACATGGAAAAGTTTCAAGCTTCACAAACAGGAAGCTTGTAAGTTCATAATGCTTAGCATTTATTTAATAAAATGTATGGGGTTTGGTTTAAATACTTCCATTTCCTGCTGCTTACTACAGTTTCTACTGGCACAGTGAATGATGCACTGAGGCAATGGAAAAGCCATCCTGGAAAGTGGAAAACCGTAGCAGTGTCTGCATAATTTTGACACTGCTTTGGGAGTTTCTTCTATGTCTGTAATTCTAGAGTGCTGGAGAACTTTTTCAGTAGCCTGTTCAATGTTAAATAAGTTCTAATGAGATTTCATCTTCCTTCTTTCAAATCGGTGGTGACACACCTGTTTTGGTAGGAATTTTTATTATGTCTTTAGGATAATAAGTGTAAGAATTAAGTAGTTACTATGTATGAAAATGTGTGGTCAGGATCATATTCTTCACATGGAAAGTGGTATGTTTGTGAAAATTCTTGTGAAATTCATTCTAGTACTTCAGATTAGTGAAAAGTGGCTCCTATATAACCAAGTCTTACTGCTGTAAGATGTCATGTTGTCAGGACAAACGTCTCAGTAGAAGAGTCACATTAGAAGTTTAGATCTCTTCTTGGTAATAAGGACTGCAACTGCAGACCTCGTTTTGTTAGTTTGCAGAAAGCCAGTGCACACAGCTGGTTTGGTGTGTGTGGGGCACACGTGGTGGTGTGGTGTTCTGCCATTCTTCATTGTCTCACTGCTGACCAAATAAAATTTCTGTGTCAACTTTGCAAGCGCAAGTAAAAAGTCTGTCCATTTTAAAGTTCCTTAAAACTTTTATGATAAAAGAACAAAAACTGATTAAAAAGAATCACAGCTGAATTACAATTTGTATTGATAAAATTTCTTCCTTTATGACTTTGAAATCTCTTCCCTTTTTGTTTAAAATGCCATACTCTTAGTTACAGTTTAGTTTACACTTTCAGTTTGCGAATGTATTCATACTGAGCTGTATGTATATATACTAAGCTCTAAATATTCATCAGGCTTATAAAACTCTGATACTATTCATTAGTGACTGATCTCTGATAAAAAACAACCACCACCACCACTACGCACACACCCCCCAAAAAAGCCTCTGAAAGCTTTCTCCAAAGGGATGGAATTAATGTCAGTTATTGATGTGCTTCAATATATAGGTAGCTTGCTGAAATACCCCCACTGTATTTATTTGATGTGCCTAAACCTTGTTGAAAATAGGGACCTTTGATTCTTAATCAAGCATAGCTATCTTGTTTTATTCTAGAGCATTCTTGTTACCTGGGTAACATATGCATGTTTTTCAAGTCTTAATCTGAAAGGAAGCTAACCTCTTTCAATTTTTTTTTTTTCCTATTGAGCTCTAGTGTGAGGTGTATGTCTTGAGAGTGAGAAAACATGGGGCATAGAAGTGGAACGGGCTGTCTAGGGTATATGACTAACTTGTCTCGGAATGAAACAGGACAAGTCCAGAGTGAAAACAATCATTTGTCAGACTGCCTCCATTAGAGATTCTTGGGTTTTTTCTGTTCTGCAAAAATAAAGCTTCCAGGCCTTTTGCTGATTTCTATACATGAATTGATTGGAAGTTACTGTTTCTGAAAAATATGCATCTTTTTTTCTTCACAATTTTTCCCTGTTTTTCCCCAGTGTGCAGTCAGTGCACCACCTACTCCAGAAGACCTCATGTACAGCCAATACGTGTATCGCCCCAAGCTGCGTATTTATGAAGAAGATTGCAAGGCCCTTTCTCAGATGATAGAGGAGTAAGTGTTTTTTCACTCACATAATATATTAGCAATTTTATTTTTTCAGCTCTGGTTGCATGCAAAATGGCCTGAGGAAAGTTAATACATTACATATGGGAAAAATAAAAAATTATCATTAACCTACTTTCCTCTGGGAGCCAGTCTATTACAGATTTATATGGTATAGGGCTAACTCCTGGGGAGGAGTTGTAGTTCTAGTTTTGAATTTTATAAAATTTGGTTTTGCACGCCAGTAGTAAGATTTTTCCCAGCTTCATTAGCACCACGTTCTATTTCTTTGGCACTCTAGCTGTCTGCTCTTCAGGCCTGCCTTCAAAAAGACTATAGGAAATGAGCTTTGCGTTATGTGCTAGAGTGTGACAAACATGGCCCCCATTTAATCACGGCTTTAGAGGGTCTCTCCAAGATGTAAGACCCAACTAAATTAAAATATTTACATTTCCATGTTTTAATTAAAAAAGGGGAACACACTATAGATACCAATGTGCTGCTTTATGTGTTTGGCACAGTTGCAACAAGACTTTCTTTCAACTTTTTTTTCTCCACATTTCAGGTTAAAACCATATGCAAATGTCCAGGATCAACTCCTGGTGAATGTGAATAAGAGTTTGTGGGAAGTAATGAGAACCTGCTCTGATGAAGAGGTAATACTGCATGGAGAGATAATGTTGTTTCTTACAAAATGAAGAAGTAAGGTTAAGTTACGTATTTGAATAAAATAAGAACCAGAATGGTCACAGAATAACAGTAGGGAGGTAGGTGATACAAGGCAAAATATTTTCTGAATGGAAAACTGCTATGAGAACTTCCAGTACATCAGATACATGCAAGGATATGTGCCCTTTAAAATATATTAAAAGGAATATGTTGCTATAAAACAGAAAAACTTGATAATTCAAGATGATTAATTCAAGTTAGTTGGGGGCAGAAAGGAGAAGAGAAACTTTATATTGGCCTAAGCAAACAGTGCAATTTTGGCAAGAAAAAAAATGAGCGGCTCTTACTGCTTAATTGGTCCATTAACTTAAATGCTTATTCAGTTCAGAAAGACATGTCATGATGCAAGACATAATGAACAGAAAACATGTCATTACACAAAAATAAAACTGCATACAGGATTTGGAGTGCAACAGTGGTGTCACGTGCCAAAACAAAAGGTGAGACCAGAGGATATTTAAAGGAGAATGCTAATGGGCACAAAAAGCATTCCAAAGACATTTGCATTTAAAAAGCAGAAGCATTATAAAAGTATCCCAGCCAGAATTGAGAGGGTAGATCAAGAGATTCTGTTTTCCTGGTTCTAATGCCAAAAATAATCATCTATTCAATGAAAATAGAGTCAAAATTGATAAAAGACAGTATTTTTCATAGTTCATAGTTAGATTGACACAGGATATCACTGAGGCTACATTATTAACTAGATTCAGGAAGAATTTTACTTACAAATAATGAAAGCACCTAGAGCCCTTAGCTAAAAGTACCAAATCTGAAAGCTTATTAAGCAAATCTCTACATACTGCAGTTAGGATGATACCACCTAGTGGAAATAGGCAGATGGCAAACATGGTAGAAAAAGGATTTTTGTACATTCTTCTGCAGCTTCTGGATTGACAGCTGTCAGAGAAAACATTGAACTGCATCATCTGTAGCTATGTTCTGTTAGAGCAGGTTTTAAGTTTAATTCTTGTGGTTTGGGTTCTGCCTGGACTTCTGTGAGAGTTTCATTTAGCCTCCTTAGCCCTAACAGGCAAGTGTTCTAAACACATCTCGGACCACTGGGACGAGCGACACCTGATGTACTTCATGAAAGTGCTCTGGTTTTTGATAAAAGTATCTCTTCAGTTATTTGTGTAGCTTCCTATTTGAGTAAAGATCTTGTAGGATCTTTGCAAGAAAAATCAGTTACCTTAGTAGGTGACTGTACTTGAATTAACAGGGACTGTCCGATCTCAAATTTGATTTAATTTGCAAGTGTCATGTAATAGTGCTACTAGAGAAATGGGGTGTTGGGAGGAGCAGAGAAGGGAGAGAGAGTCTAACAGGTAGATTGAACAATCTGTTGTTGCACATTCCCATTCGCTTTCTCTTCTGTGTTTTCCATTCATTGCAGCTGAAGAGCTTTGGAGCAGAACTGAACAAAATGAAATCTTACTTCACCAAGGAGAGTAAAATCTTGGCTCACAATGAGAAAGCGACATTGTATAGCAAATTGCTGCAGAGTGCGCAGGTAATGTGCCACAAGGCTGCAGAGGTTTAGCTTTAAAAAAAGGAACTTCTACCCTATTTTGTCTGTCTTTGACTGTCAAGTGTAGGAGCCTAAGCACTATGTAAGTGTGCATTCTCTTGAAAGTTTCCTTATTGTATTTCGCTTTTATTTATATGCAGACATAAAACACATTGGGACAGTGACTTTCTTGCACTTATGCTATAGGAACCTTCTGCTTAGGGGTTTTGGCAATTAAAATAACAGTGAAAAATGGGAGTATTAAAGGAAATGCCACCAGAAATTAGGTCTTTATACTGCAGTAATGTCACTATTAGTCACTAACAAGGAAATGCAGAAGTAATGCATGGTGATAGGTATTGAAAATTTGTACGTGTTAAAAGCTCTAGAAATTTATTTATTTCCATGTCTTATCTCACCCCTTCATAAGAAAAGTCATTAGGAAGATACATTGTTAAGTATCTAGTACTTTTTTACACATGGCTACTGCCTTAGTGTTTGTCAGTCTGCCTCCTTGTTCTACTGACAGTTATATCAGCTTCTTTAATTACTTTCTTAGCAAGCAAAGATCCATGTGGTGGTCTCAGAATTCAGCTTTTTAAAAAAATGTCATTGACTTCTCCCATCTTAGGAACAATATGGAAAGCTACAGTCAAGAATAGAAAAGATGGATGAATTGCTCAAGGAGGCAGAGAGTTGTCTCGTTGCTCTGAAAGCAGGTATGTGTTTCCAAACCAGTGACCGATATGCTGATTTCTCTATTTTTCTGCAGAACTGCTGTTTAAATGGTCAGTTCAAGATTCTGTGTTTGGCGGTTGCTTGGAATTTTACAGTTACTTTGTTACAAGTAATTGCAAGGCCTAAATGCCTTCATTTGTGTCTGCAAACTTGTCTGGGGGGAATCACTTAACGCGTCATATGAAGACTAGGGGTATATCTGTGCAGAAATACAGAATTATAATTGTAGCCCATGAACATGTAACCAAGCTGGCTAAATCTGCTAGCAATAACTACAGCTGCTGGCAGCACGCAGCTCAAAATGGCTGTGAAACCTGCCAGCCATCCTGCAGGTAGGCAAGACTAAGCTTTGCACGCTGGGACTGTGCTGTGTTCAGCATGACCGTGATGGTTTAAAACTTGTTCAGCTGTGTTCACCCAAGCTGCAGTCAGTACTTGGCATTGCTGCATAACGATGCTCTGTGTATTTTCACTTACTTTCTTCCAACTTAATTTTCTTCCAATGCCTTAAGTAGAAATCAGATTGCATAGCAGCAGCTTTGAAACAATCCAATAAAAGGAGTTTTCCTTGTTATCTGTTACTTTTTGAGGTTTTTGGTAAATATCCTTCTGGCTCTTTGTACATTTGTCTTAGTTAGCTTTGAAATACTAAGTTTTATAGAACCCACAAACAAATAAAATAGAACCTACGTATTGAATCTTGGAGTTCTACAGAGACCTGATACTTCTTTCCCATAGATTCTGATTGTGAAGAATGGGAATCAGACTGCAGTGACGAAATGGCAGAAGGAAAAAAACTAGAGGAAGGTAATGGTACCAGCTGAATGGCACTTGGTTTGTTTTTTAAATTCTGGAGAGGGTAATACTTAACCCCCACCCTGATATATTAACACTGATATGGATGCAAACATGACTGCCTTCTTTTCTGCATTGGATATAGCTAATTACACAGATGTTCAAGTACGAAAATGACTGTTTCCCCTGGAAAAATGGAGTTCAGAGCCTGGTACAGTGTGACTTGAAGAGTGTGTGCTGGCTATCATATTCAGCAGTTTAATTGTTCAATAATTACTAACCTTTGTTGAGTGTATATCTGTACCCAGGTAGGAGTAACAGCCAACAAGTTGAGATCTCTCATATCGTTAAGAACAGTGACTTCACAGAAAGTGAGGGCTTTCTCTGCTGCTCTTTTCTCTCATAGCTTTTTTCCCTTTCTCTTAGAATTGGAGAGCATCAAAGCTGAAGAAGAGGCACTTCAAAGGTAAGATTTCAAAGAGGATCTCAAGACTGTAACGTGTGCACATCCAGGTTTTAGAGGGTTGGTGTTTTTTTAACCAGTGTGCTGCACCTCATACGGTTGGTTTATTTTTGCAGAGAACTGTCAGATCTGGAGACTCAGAATGAGCAAATGCTTGTTCAGATGAACCAGCTAAAGGAAGAAGAAAAAAGCTGCCGGGAACTCGTGGAGAAATACGAGTAAGAAAAAGACCTTCAGGTTTTCTTTTTATCAGCTAGTTCTAGGGCCTCATGTTTGTATGTAGATGCTTTGGGGTTTGGTTTTCCTTGTTTGATTTGGGAAATCTCTGGATGTCCATCTCCTCGGAGCCTAGGACAGGCAATAAAGCCTCGGTGAACTTTTGTGTGATGCACTGTTTTTCTGTTAAAATCTTTGCGGTGATACCCTACGTTCAGTCTTTGTACGTCCCACTCTCCTCCAATTCCAAAATGAACATTTATGTAAAATGAATAGTATTATGCTTGTGTTTCCAACAGATTCTTACATCCTATTGAAAAGTGAACATTTTGTTGGTATACTATGTGGTAATAGCTTCAAGTGCACTTAATACTCTGATCGCTGTCTCTCAGATAATTGTGTTGGTTGGTTGAACCTTATGGTGATGATGCCTCTTCCCTCCTTTTTTAGCTTCACTGAGTGGGAGATTACCAAATGGAGTGAACAGCAGGCAGTCTTTAATTTTCTTTATGATTCTATTGAACTCACTGTTGTGTTTGGACCCCCAATAGGTAAGTCGCAAAACTGGTAGCTTTCAGTTTTATGAATTTGAAAGGTTAAATAGTTACATAACAGAAACCTAAAGTTTCTACATTTGTGGAGATCTGTTAAAAGGAAATAGAAAACATACTACAGCAGGAGTGTGTAAGCCGAGAGAGGTGTCTTTGAACATGTTTATCAGTGCTTTGTATGAAAAATCAGAGAAGTACGTAATAAATGGCTGTTTCTGGAGAGGAAGAGCTATAAGTCTAGAACTAAGTATGGAAATAACTATTGTCTGGGTTTTTTTTCCTTTCCTTCTCAGATGGTGATGTTTTCGGTGAAGATCCTTCCAGAAAGATAGTTAGCCTGAACTTTGAATCTCTCTTGGATGGTAAGATTTTGAGAGTAGCTTGAAAGTAGCTGCCCTGATAATCTGTTCTTGGGAAGTCATCTGTTAATTTGTGCTTTATCTGCTAATGCATTACTGTATGACTTTTAAAAGATTCATGGCAATGTGTTTTTCTTTTGCATTGCAGAAGAAAAAGCTCCGCCCTCCTCATGTTTAGTCCAAAGACTCATCTTCCAGTTTATTGAAAGTCAGGGATGCTGGCAGGAAAAGTGTCCCACGCTGTACTACTTGCCCCAGGTAACGTTCCAGGAAAGCCTCTAAGACTCTGGAAGAACATTAAATCTTTTCTGTCACAGAGAATAGGGCTGATACTGAGAACAAAAGCATCTTCATGAATGCTTCATCAATGCAAATCAAATCTGCTTCATGGATGCTTTGAGATGCGAGGGGAAGTACCTGTCCTGGAAGGCAAGAGTCCTAAAAGCTGTGGCTTCTTCCTTGTTTTCTGCATGAACATTTGCCTGCCTTAGTGATTTCTTAAAATACTTTTTTTTTTTTTTCTGATAGTAGAAATTAAAGGATTTAGCTGATTGCCATTCTGCTTCCTAAAGAATTAATGGTTTAAACTGCCAAGCCAAACTCGGTGTTCCTGCCTGTCTGTGTACCCCAGCTGACAAAGCTGAAGGGAGAAACTTAAGGCAAAGAATGTGTATTTGTTGTTATGCTTGTACAATTCCATTTTCATGTCCAAACTGGCATAGCAGTCAAACTACTTTTTTTTTTTTTTTTGTATACTTTCTAGGATAAGCTGCGTTTTTAAGTGTCACATAGTTTACCAGCCTGAGTGCCAATGTGACTGCTTTTCTTACTGCCCACTTAGGTTCTTCTGGATGTTTCTTTGGTGGTGAGTCGCTGCAAGACCTTAGGAGAGGAGATTGAATTTCTGGAGAGATGGGGTGGAAAATTTAATCTTCTGAAGACAGATATCAATGACACAAAGTGAGTAACTTCAGATGGAGTTTACATCAGTCCTTCAGAGAGTGTCTCTAGATAACTGGGAACAGAACACTGAAATACTTTTGTTTCTCTTGAAACTGAGATTTTATGCCAATATTTTCAACAACAATCTAATCTATTTTAATTCAATTGCACTGTAATATTCAAAAGCATGGAAATTAAGCTGTGCTTAGATTACTGTTAGTCCATGATGGAACTTTTCAGAAGTTATTGAGCTTGTTGCATCAATTACATTTGTTTTCACTTCTGGAACCTAATTCAAAGGCGGTAGCAGTACAATTAAATATTCTGTATTGATCTTTGTGGTTTTTTTGCATACAGAGTGAAGCTTTTGTTCTCCGCTTCCTCAGCTTTTGCAAAGTTTGCGTTGACCCTGTCTCTATCAGCCAACTACCCAACCGCTTCACTGCCTTTTACAGTCCAAAACCAAATTGGGAATATTGGGTGAGTTGAACAAAGAACCACTCCATATGACTTAAGGTTCAGAGCTAGGGATGGGGAATTAAATGCTCCATAGCCTCTCAAACGCATGTGATTCATTTTACCTTTTGCAGGGAGGAGGAAATTTCTGCTGTTCTCTCCAGTGTACCGATTGGTTACCACTATCTGCGGAGAATAGTCAGCTTGATTCATCAGAATTTGCTCCAGGATCCCAGATGATTCACTAGATCTGCATGCAGGACTGAAGAAGTCAGACTGGATACTCTTTCATTTTAGTCTTGTAAGAATTCCAGCCATCTCTCACCAGAATGGGAGTGCTGTTAGCTACTCAGCTCTTTAGTAACCTTGTCTAATAATTGGGTGATAGCCAGGATGCTTGGTGTTGGCCACAAGTTTTTATAAAAGCAGAGGTCTCCAAAGAGGTGAAGGAAGAATTTCTTATGACTGCTATAAATCCAGTCTGCCTTTTATCTTCTTTGTCACCCATGGTCTTGGCCTCACTGTATATATATAGTCTTTCCTAGTATGGATGTTCTTCTGACATAGCATGTTAATTTTGTTCTGGGATGACTTACAGAGCTCTTGTATAAAGCAATGATGAGTATTCTCTAAATTAACATGACTGGAATTTATTTTCACTATCATTACTTCACTACTCTGTGGCATTTTAACATTATCATATCATGTTTGATTTTTTTTTTTTTTTTTTGTTCCTACCAGTTTTCTGGAACCCTTCCCAAAACACAGAAACTATAGTCCTGCTTCTGATTAACCATATAAACTGCAATAATTAACCAGGTGGCCAAAGTCAGAAATCCTTTTGTCATGAAGACTAAAGATCCTTGTGCTTGACCACGGACTGTGGTGCAACAGACTCGGAGCCATCAGGTTCCCTCTGTGTGACCCTCTCCGCTACACGTTTGTCCTGATATTCAGTGTCTTTGTCCAGTACAACCTGCCCCTTGGTTCTGGTACATTGTCGGAGTTTGTGATGCGTGACAACTTTAGTGAGGACACTGAGCCATTTAAATTTAGGAGTTCTATGTAATGTTGGTGTGGTCTAGATTGCTTTTGTTTATATTTTGTATATTGTGTAGGTTGAGCTGTTGGAGCTGATCTAACCCGGATTGAGTTTCTCGTGTAGAAGTGCCCACCGTTTCTCAGCTGGCCGTTCTGTAGGCAGATGCCAATGTTTGTATCTCTGTAAAATACGTTGAATTTTTAAATGTTTTCATGTGTTTAAGTGTTTATATATTTTTTTTGTCTTTTTACAAATTTTCCTTCTATTTGGAAGGTGGAAGTTCATTAAACGTTTGAATTATTGCTCTTCCTTCTTCCAGTTGTGATTATTGGCTGCTCTATTTAAACTTATGACTGAAAATTTGCCTACTACTATTGAAATAACTTTGTTAGCTGTTTGGGAGAACTTTTTGTAACATGAACTTGTGGTGGTTTCTTTCCTTGTGTTTCCCTGTGTTAGCTTCCTATGGCCTGCCTTTTGCAGAAGAGTTTATTTTATTTTAATTAGGAAAATGGTGCTTAAGTTGCAAATGACTTGGGTGTTGCAGCTTGAATTACTTTTAAATTTCCTCGGGTTGTTGTATCAGCGTTATTGACCAGTGGAGGGTGCTGCAGCCGCACACCAGGAGCGGTAGCTGGGTTTAGTTTTCTTTCATCAGGTTTTTACTTTTATTTGGTTTAGTTTTCTTTCAGCTTATTTAGAAGCTGAAGAATCAAATAACTGTGAAGACTGAAGTGAGTTTTTGGTAGAGTTTATTATATTGACTCAAAGTAGCAGATGAAACAAAGCCATGCATTTGCAGTAGAAAAAAGGGGATTAGGCAGAAATTAAGCAGTTCCAGGTTTATATTGAATTTATATTTGTACTTCACACCCTTATTTAAACTCCTCTCAGGGCATTAGGACTTAAAGATCATAACATCTGTTATCTACAGCACCTGATGTATTACTATTAACATCTTCACAGAGATAACACATTAACAAAAACTATATTATTTTGCAAGCCAAATTTTGATGAGAGTGCCATTACTAAAGCTTTTCATACACAATGCTTATTGTAACCATTGCTCAATCATAAAGCTGGATATATAATATTAGAAAACTCTGGTTTCCTTCAACAATCCATTGCAATTCATGGAGTAAAGATCAGAGCTCAAGTTATGGCTGTACCACTTTTAAGTATGGAGGAAAAGGTAAGGCAGAAGAAATTAATTATGTTTCAAGAATTACTTTACTTTTCTAGGAAAAACAAGTTTATAGGGGATGATTTTTATTTGATAATATACTGTCTGTGAAAGAATGAGCACTGTTGTGTTTTCATAGTAACACAGTTGGAATGTTGTTTTGACTGTAGCTTTAATGATTAATTTATGGATATCAGTATAGTGCACATTGTTTTATTGCATTTAATTTAAAGCACTTGTTCTTGTAAATTTGGAGATCATCCATAAGCCCTTATGCCCCAGCATAAGTGTGACTTCCAAGAAAATGTCAACCACATCCAAGTTCTAGTAAGTTATGGGAAAGGAATCTTTTATGGACCATCAGTATTGCAAAGTTAAGACTGATCTCTTTCTGTATATAAAAATGCAAAAGCTTCTTGTGATCCCTGTTTTGTCATCTTAAAAGCATATTAAATTCTTTAGCTCACTGGTCAAAGGTTAAATAATGAGGATGCACTCTGCTTTCGTGTTCCCAACCTTAGTTTTCATGGGAAACATTCCAAAATCTGGTCAAGAGATAGGAACGCTAGTGGAGAATGCAGCCATGTAAACATATGGCAATGCTTTGAGGAATGCCTGAAAGTAAAATGAGTGATCAGTTTTGCAATTAAGAGTAAGATGAAAGGACAGTCTAGCGCTAAGGGAAGTGTTTGCTAGCTCAGGAACTGAAATACAATTCTGGTATTGAATCCACTTACTTGCTGTACCTCTCTGTCTCTGAGTCCGGGGCGTCTGCCATGTGCAAACCGGGTTGTGTAAAGGCATTGGTGCTTCACGTTACTGAAATCACTTCATGTTTCTAAACTTGAGCTCTGCAAAATACCTAATCGTTTTTCTCCTTGCAGCTTTAGTGCTACTTTAGTTGCAGCAACGGGAGCTACTAAGACCATTTATCCCAGTGTTTCCAAGAACTATGGGGGAAAAAGACTTCTGGGTGGAAAATAATTACTAAATAGGATACTTATACAAGATATGCCACTCTGAAGATAGAGCAGGTAAATTCAAATTAACTGTCAGATATGGAATATTTAGTTATGTTTAGCTGCTTAGACCTGTACACAAGGTACACTCATTTGCTTGAATTCTATTAGCTTTTATTTATGAAGTTTTAAAATACACAATAATTGGATTTAAGTCAGTAGAGGGACTATAAAAGCTATTTCCTTGGGTATGAGATTCTGAAGTGCCCCATGTATTTCAGTTTATACTGTGCACTTGGATACCTAAGTATACTTTAAGTTCTATAGAGCCCAGTAAAATTTCCTTTTGATACTCTTTTAGGGAAAGCTGACTCTGCTGTCCTGTTAAGTCACTTGAAGTTCTCCTCAGGTTGAATCAGGATCCATCTTCTGCCAGAAGTTGTAAACTGCTCTTAACATTCCTTGACCTTATAATGCAAATAGTTGCAGGATTTCAGTTAGGAATGCCAAAAGCTTGCTGCTCCACCAGCTGCTGCCGCTGGGTTAGCAAAGCTCAGGCATGAGCATCACAGCTACACTATTCCAGTGGCATGTCCACACCCTGAGCTGGGCTTGCTTCTGTTGGAAGAAGAAAATTATTACTATTTTCTGAACGCTTCCTTTTTCTAAGTACTTCTCATTCCCTGCTGCATGGCCCATGACTGCAACTAATGGTCCATTTTTCTCTGAACTTGAAACCTAGTTTTGGGAAGAGAGATTTCTGTAAAGAGACTCGTGCCTTCCACAGTGCTTGTTCCGAAACCCCCCCATGTGGCTTTGTGGTGCTAAAATGTACTGTGCAAATACTGCTTACATTCACAACTCTCCAATCTAAATATCTATGTATTTTGAGTGCTTATTGACACATGTTGCCATGCTATAGACACACAGACCTTGTCAGTCAGGGCCAGCCAACTCGTATGTCCTCCTGTGGGCCCTGTTAGTGGGGGGGAGATGGTTTGTGCCTGCCTGCAGGCCCTGAAGCTGGCGCTCACTAACACCCACAGCCCTCCACTTCTGGGCTCGTGCCCTGCCGCGAGCTGCCTTCAGCCCTCCCTTATGTCTGATGACCCCTCTACCCTCCAGGATGGATTATGGAGCTTGTCAACGGATTCTCGTAGAATTATTTTTCATCCTCGTGCAGCCTGTAAATACCAAATCTCTTGCTCCCAGCCCACCCAATCTTGTAAACATGGATCCATGGCAGACTGGGATGTGGAGCTGCAGAACTTCCTGCTAGGCGGCTGTGCGGTCTCATTTGATTTGGAAACACTCAGGTATCACAGGCTCATGCCACCTACCTTAACCTTAACCTGAAAAGCCCTGAATTTATCAGCCACTGTGTTCCAGTACTAGGGGAGTGAGTAAAAACCACCTTTACCAGTAGAAACAGCTTTTGCTCACCTACCCACTTACCACCGGGGGACTTCCCAACTTCCACACTGCTTCCTATCTTCTTCAGCTGGGCAGAATATTGCTCCTGCATAAAATAATCAGTAATCTTCACTGATATAATAAAAGTCCTGAGCCAAGGCAGCATTTTCTAATAATTTTCTTCACTAACAGGGCAGCACTGCACCCGAGCCTGCCCTGTGGCCTTGACCAGTTATTCGCTCTAACAGAGGAGCTACTGCAAAGTCAACTTCTCAAAAATCCTGGGCTGGTTTAATCCTTGAGCTCTAAGGACCAACAGGAACGCCCTTGGGCCATGCGGGGTAGTGAGCTCTCAAGTACTGAGGTATTCTGTGCAATTACTGGGGCCAGGCACTCGAGGAGGGCAGGAACCAGGCTCTTGTCACCTGCTAGCAGTTCCTGTCCAGCTCTCCACCTCTCTTCACTGGCTCTTGGTGAAGAGGTGATGGAGGACAATCAGTGCACTAGTTCTGTGCACTGTAATGACCATTTGCAGGTCTCAACCCTCAGGGCTGCAAACACACAAACAATCCTTACCTTAATTTTCTTTTCTAACTGGTCAGGATACAGCACACATGTATGTACAAAGTGAACCTCCTGTCTGTACCCTTCCTCCTCCCCCTGGGCTGTTGGACTGTTTCCCTTTCGAGGTGTTAAAAGGCCTTTTTAAAGCTGCCTCTGTCATATTCTCATATATTTAAGGCTTGGCTGATACCTCTTTAAAACATCATGTCCTTTATCTTTGCATGATGCTCCCAAGGGCTTGCCAGTACTAAAATGGGTTTAATAAACATTTTAATGAAAAGCATAAAAATTCTGCAGATATTTCTAACAGGCCTGGCCCCCAGCTATTTTGATTACGATGCTTTGTCTAGTGTCAGAATAGTATCCTGTCAGCGCCTGTGATGAAAACGGTTCTGCTCCGTTTTGTCCTAATGCTTGGTCCTAATAAACAAAGCTGGGGGGAGGAGCAGTTCCTCATAAATCTTGGTCAGCTGAAGAAATTAAAAGCACTGGTGAAATGCAGATTTTCCTATCTAGCATTCCCCTTGCTTGCACACATAAGTCCATCTCCCCTGGTATTTTGCTTCCGAGTGTGATGGGGGGGGTGAAGGCTGGAAGAACCATTTCCTGCAGGTGGGGGTGACCCGGGGGTCCCCCCCACAGCACCCAGGGCTGCGTACGAGATGCTGCTGGTATTTCAACAGATGCTTTTGTATACGGGAAGAGCTTTCACTGCTCAACCAGGATTTGGCTGGAGATAATTTATTTTTATGGAGACGCAGGGGAAATAATGCAGCCACTGCTTCGTACCCATGCAATGCATGAGGGCAAGTCCCCCCGCCGCCCCAGCTGAGCTCAAGCGGGGTTCTTCCCCAGCGGTTACCCCACAGTTTCATTATCCTTCTTCATCCTTAAAAGCTACTGCAGGGCGCTGAGAATCGGAGGCTCCCACCCTTGCCCAACAAGGCTTCGAGGCCACGAGATTTCCTCAGGGTCGTTAAATTGAGATTTAATTTGGGCAAACGCCCCGAGGGGCGGGGCTGCAACCCCGGCTGCAGCTCCAGCCCCGCCTTCCCGGTCCCAGCCCAGGGGGCCAGCGCGGTTCAGCGCGCAGAAATGCGCCGGTGCCTTTCCAACGGCTTTGCTTTAATGAGCAGAGTCACAGGTTTACGCTTATCTTGGAACAACAGAAAAAAAAAAAAAAAGGAAGGACAGCCCTGCCATGTGTGCTTGATATTTGCGGCCAGACCTTCCCTCCCCTACTCCACTCACCGCGCTCTCACCTCACGCGTGTGTCAACAGCCCGCGCTCCTCTGGCGGGAGGGGGGCAAACGGTCCCTTTAAGGCACCGAGGGGCGGGGCGGTGCTCGGCGCGCGCGCGCCGTCACGTGACGCGGTGGCGGGCTCCTCCGAATTCGGCGGCGGCTGCGAACCGGGAACGGAACCGGGAGCTGAACCGGCCCCGGGTCCGGGTAAGCGAGCCGCGGCCCCGCTGTCGCCCCCTCCGTCTCCCCTCCGTCTCCCCTCCGTCTCCCCCTCCGTCTCCCCCTCCGTCTCCCCTCCGTCTCCCCTCCCCCGACTCCCCTCCCCCGACTCCCCTCCCCCGACTCCCCTCCCCTCTCCCTCGTCGCTCTGGGGCGAGCGAGCGGCCTGGGAGGGCGGCTGGGCCTGGCGAGCAACCGCGCCTGGCGAGCAACCGCGGGCGGCCTGCGGGACGGGGAGAGGCGTCGCCTGCGGCGGTCTCGTGAGGGAAAATTTTAAAAAATAATAAAGTTAGGCTAGGTGGGAGTGACTGGCGTAGGGAAAACAAGGGAATTCTGAAACGCGGTGCGCCGAGGAGCCGGTAAAAGGGCCGGGCGAGCTGCGGGCGGCGGTTGCTTGCCGCGGCCTGCCCGGGGGGCTCGGCGGCGGGGGGGCCGCCCCGGGAGCGCCGCTGGCTGCTGCCACAGAGGCTGAATTTCCCGGTTCCCTTCGGTTTCCCGGTCCGAGGAGGGCGGCGCGGGGCCGGAGGGAGCCCAGAGGTCCCGCCCGGGCGGGCTCGGGGGCTGCAACACCAAGCGCCCCTTTCAAGTCATGCATCTGCTAATGCGGCTGCGGATCTGCTGGCTGAAATGGGATGTAATAGCAAATTTAATTTTGTTATGCTCCTAAACGCTGTGGAGCTCTGCTAAGCCTCTTATTCCTCACTAGGTAGCACGAGAGTTGTTTGGGGTTTTGTGGTTTTAATGTTCAGTACGACATAGGAAAGGGCACAGAAGATATGTGTTACAGCACTCGTGTACCACGAGCTAAGAGATGTGGGAGGGGAGAAAACCATCACATACTACTTAGGGTGATCTCTTAATATATCTTAAAACACTTTGCACATGTATCCTGTTACAATGGTGTATGGTACATCACAGTTACTTGGTTTTCTTCTAGTGGACTGTACTGGATACCTGGTGCAATGGCTGTGCAGATGCAGTTGGAAGCAAACGCAGATACATCAGCAGAGGAAGAGAGCTTTGGACCACAGCTGATATCAAGGTTAGAGGTGGGTAAGGAGTTAACTCTAGAGGAAGTTTTCAAGAAATCTGCTAGTCTTTTTCCTTAAATTCAAGCTGCATCTGAAAACTTTGTTGCTAAGTTCTTGTGTTCTATCAAAAAATTCCAAAACAAAAACCCCTACGTGTTAACAGTTATGTTTTATATTATGTTGCCTTGCTGTGTACCCTTTCCTGCCGTGTATTGGTCACCTCTGGCACCTATCAAACCAAACACAGTGTGTTATCTTCTGCCTGTTCTATGCCATTTATATAGTTAATAGCTTATGCAGACACTACGCTGCTAAAAGGATTTTATTTCTTATGGTTCTTTGTGTACAAGTGAATAGGGAGGCAACGTTCAGTATGCTGACTTGTAATAATGGAGTTTGATCTGAATCTGCTGGAACCAGCTGAAGGTATTCAGTGGAAGTTAGATTAAGGTATTTGTGTCTTAGTGTGTCCTTTTTTCTCCCCTCCCTTTCAGCAATGTGGTATAAATGCAAATGATGTGAAGAAATTGGAAGAAGCTGGATTTCACACAGTTGAGGCTGTTGCTTACGCCCCAAAGAAGGAGCTACTAAATATTAAAGGCATCAGTGAAGCCAAAGCTGACAAAATCTTGGTAAGGGTATATGGAAAAGCTCTAACCCAAGATATTGAATAAGCTTTGTTTCTAGTGGCTTGAAGTGTTCTGGTGATTTTGGAAGATCTCCGTTAATGATGTACTGAGAAGGGCAGTAAAGGTGATGAGAGGTATGAAATGACTTGATGAGAAGAGACAAATCCCACTAGGACCAGCTTCGGGAAGTGAATAGGAAGGGACTATTAGAAGAAGGCTTATGATGAGCCTAAAGCAAAGAAAGTACCTTTTCATACAGGTTGTAATTAAGTGCTGAAACAACTTGTCCCAAGACACGGTGGCCATCTGTAGCATAAATTGGTTTAAAAAGGAGCCAAGTGCAGTGTTTGTGGGGTCTTTCCCTAAGCGTCCACTGTTGGCAGTTGTCAAGGCAGGGGATAGTGTGTTGTAACAACAGGACTGAGCCAGTGTAGCTCTTCTGTTGGGTTGTTCTTGAGCATGTTAATTGTGTACCTCGGGCAGGTACTCACCATGAGACCTGGTTTACTCTTGGGACCAAGAGTGAAGCCTGAGTTGTAACCTCACAGCATCTGCTAGTTCAGAGTGTGGAGTTTCTGCCAAACTGGTTCTCATCTCTCAAAATCTGACCTAGCACAACGTATAACTGCGATACTTTTCTTCCTTTGCATATTTATTCACTATTAGGAAGACAGCATTCCTAATAGGCTGTATGCCCATCCCAAGTATTTCGGGTTTCACAGGGACAGAACTGAACTGAAAGGGGCAGAGGGAGGGAAGATTTCGATAAAGTATGCAAAATGGATGTTGAAGTTTTTTCTTTGACCAGAATTTCAGTTCTTTTCAGAAATACCAACTAGCATATAGTCTATAAAATAAAACGTATGTCAAATTGTATAGGTGCTTCTCCATTTCACAAAATAGCAAATGACAATATTAATTACTAGAGGGGGTAAGTGAATGGGATGAAAACTCCTTGCACTGCTTAGTTTGGTTTTCTTTAGGCTGAAGCGGCTAAACTGGTTCCGATGGGTTTCACCACAGCAACGGAATTTCACCAGCGAAGGTCAGAGATCATCCAGATCACCACTGGCTCCAAAGAACTTGATAAACTTCTTCAAGGTATTCATTTATTGATTAGCCTTCGTTATCTGCTTTTTTTTCCTAAGAACATGATCGTTGGACATTAGACACACAAGTTCTGATTGAATCAAGTATCTCCACAAGTATTGCTCTCTTGTATCACAATTTATTTTCTTTTAAAAGCTGTAGAAATAATTTTAAAACCTTTTAGTCATATGCAGAACCCAGAGCCGTTCATTTTGGCTGTTTCTAGTCTATTCTAGTCTATGCTGTATTTCAAGAAAACAAAACCAGGTACCATCTTCTTCCCATTCCTACTTGTAATCAAAAACCAAAATAAGTCATTTCAGCTTTTCAGCATCTTCAAAAATACACTTACTTAAAATTATCTGCAACATGAACAACCCTCAGTATGAAAACCAGTTTTTGCAATTAGAATTTTGAAACTTTTAACCAAAGTAAGTTTTTAACTGAGTCTCTGTAAATGTAATACTTTATATGTGGTCTTTGTTTGAAGTATGTGACCTTTTTAAAATTATTTTTTTATTATTATTTTCCCTTCAGGAGGAATAGAAACAGGGTCCATAACAGAGTTATTTGGGGAGTTTCGTACTGGAAAAACACAGTTGTGTCATACCCTGGCAGTAACCTGTCAAGTGAGTAGTCCACTTTATTGAAATCGAGTATTCAGATAACATGGCTTTTGGATATTTGCTAATTTGTGCACTTTTCTCAACCAATACACGTGTGATGTGTATAAACATCTGCAGAGAACATGCATATTTGCAGCATCCTTGGCTGTACTTGCAGCTTTCCAGGATCTTTTGCTTCATGATTAATCTGCCTACTGGGATTACTTCAGCAGCAATTAGGTTTGTGATGGTTTTTGCCTGTATTTGACATGTTCTGTAGCTTCCCCCCCACACCCCCCTCAGTATTCTGACAGCAAAATTTAACACATATTAGCCTTATAGCATAATTCTAGGTCTTAAATGCAGAGAAGTGTTTGATCTCTCTTCAGGTGCTCTAGATTGCAGAGAACTTTTCTCATCACTGAGAGCGCTGAAAAGAGAGAAGAAACTGTTGGGTTCAACAAGCTGCTTTGACTAGCTGCTTTTTTTTCCTAACGTATCCTAAGCTTATTTCACTTGATTTTTGTAAAAGCTTTCATCTGGCTCTTGCCATCACACCATAGACCAGTTTGGAGTAACCTCTTTTCTAATCTTAAACAAATAGTAGTGTTTATTACTCTCTAGAGGTTGCTATTTCATAAAATATTAGAGGCTTTGAGCTTAATTTGATAATTTAGTTACTAGCCTTAGGCACCTAAACTTACCAGCTCGAAGTTAAGCACTTGTCCTCTTGGTGTAGGTATTGGAGATTGAAAACAGGAATCTTTCTTCTCACTTTTCCCAGGTAAATGTGGCTTTAACCACACTAGCTTGGTATGCTCATTATCTCAGTTGAGGGCATAAGGCAATACCTGAATTATTTGTTGTTGCTTTATTTCATGTTCATTCATTTGCTTTTCCTTTAGCTTCCCATTGACCGAGGTGGTGGTGAAGGAAAAGCAATGTACATTGACACAGAAGGGACTTTCCGTCCCGAACGTCTTCTTGCTGTGGCTGAAAGGTCTGTACTCAGAGCTGGAGTAATCTGGTGTTTAGTTGACGAAAGAAAAGGACTTACTCATGGGGCAACTTAGTTAATAAGGAGGACTCTGTAAATCAGCCTGACTCCTTAATTTCATGGGACACTTGTAGTAAGAACTCCTTAAGACAACCAACCAAACAAAAACCTTTCTGTATTCTAGTTGTCTGCCTACCTACATGCATCTTAGACCACTTCATAGCTGTACTTTATAAACAAAGTCTCTAGTTTCACTTAGATGTGACAGCAGCTAACATCCTTGTCCCCTGGAATGTGATGTCTTCTTACTAGCATCTCTTTCAAATGCAGTTTTACTCTTAGAGAAAAAAATTCAGATTTTTTTTAAATTCTGCCAACAGCATTACCTTGAAACAAAGATTGTTTTGTAAAAAGGTTTTCACAACAGCATCTGGAAAAGTTTTTTAGGAAATATGAGAGTATCCATTGACCAGTTGAAAAGCTGTTTTCTCACCTCCTGTCTCTATCTCTGAATATTCTGATGTGTCTTTTATACTAATCAGAAAGTAAAACTTAATTACCCAAATATAAGTTCTGCTGTCTACACAGAGGTTGTGGTTAGACTTAAAAGCCTGAAGTACTGATACTATACATTAGAAAAAGGAGCTATTTTTGCTCTTGTGATTCTTTAGACTTTCTCAAAATTAAAACTGCTTTTATGGGGCTTAATCATCTGTTACTATTCTTTCAATTAAATATCAAGGTGTATATATATGCACCTTTAAGTATTTATCTATTTTGCAGTGCTCATCGATTGCTGAAATTGTGTCAGCTTGAACAGGAAAGTAGGCCAACACTTTGGGAAGGGATGTGAAGCATGTCATATCTGACTGAAGTATGTGAGGAATTTTAAGGATGCGGAATGCAATTATTCAGACTGGAATTTGGGCCTAAGCTTCAGATGAACAATTTCAGTTATATGGTAGTTTTAAAAACATTTCCACCCACATACCAAATAGCATTTTCACGTCAGTAAGGTGTACACTTTCCTCTGGAAGTACTAAGATGACAAACATTGTTTTTAAGCTGCAAACCAAAGTCCTGCAGAGTACAGAGGCTCAGATGTTCTGCAAAGATAAAATCAGTTGGCCTGTTTTCTACTACACTTTTGCTAGTCTGATTTAAGTTCGTAGATTTTCAGGCTGTGTATATGGGGGTCTTTCAAAAAGTACTTTAAAAACTTTTGTAGAAACTTCTGAGCTTAAAAAGCAACTGTCCTCCCTTTTTTACCATGCGTTTACAGAAGCAAGACTTAATTGCCAAGTGACTGTGTTTCCTTCAAGCAGCCTTCAAGTATATTTCAAGGCCTGGCCTATCATTACAGATGTTTTCTCTAAAGTTTCTTTGGTTCTACCCTTTGTCATTCCTCAGCATAGGTTTGTTGGTTTTTTTTTTATGAAGTTATTTTTTTGCCAAGACCCCATGTGACCTATTATGCAAAGCTACCTTCCTTATGCTGTAGGCTGATTTTGCAGCATGTCTGCTGTGTAATGTCATGCTGCATAGCTAACAGGCTGGATGGGGCAGAAGCTCAAGTTTTAATTCGGTTTAATGAGGCTCAATTCTGTGCCACTGCAGGCAGTCCTGCCATTCCTTTTGCCCCACGGTGCTGGCATTAGTGACTGTTGGGCTGTAGCTGAAGCAGAGCAGTTGCTAATGTGGTTCACTGCAGGGCAGCATAAATTGCTGGTGCTGGAGCTGAGGAGTGGACAAGAATGAGCAGCTGGAAGCAGAAAGAAATAAAGAGTAGGACTGCTGCCTTTGAGTAGTGCCACAGATTTCTGGGCCTTTCCATGACTGTAGGTAGAAAAGTCAAGTAAGATTTAATACCAAACCAATATGACATGCCAGCCCACAAGAGATGCTTCCTTTTCTTTGTATAGGGAGGTGACCTAGTTGCCATACCATCCTAAATGAATGAAGTATGGTCAAGTTATTGAAAAACAGTAAGCTAAAGGTTTGTGTCAGTCCTGGATTTGGTTTGTTACTGAAGGACAAAAAAAAAAAAAAATCTTTGGATGACATTTTACACAGGTCCTAGAGGTTAATTTGACACATGTTCACTTTGGAAACATCTGGTATTACTATTCCTCTCCTCTCTCTGCTGCTTCTCTTTCCCCACAGCTATTGGGTAATTTTCCCTCCGCAGGAAGTAATTTCCCTCCCTTATTTTTGCTACTGGAAGGGAAAGTGTGCTTCTTAATCAGCTGGGGACAGGAATGTGTGCTTCCTAATGAGCTGGGGACAGCACCAGCTAAACCCTGTTAACTCTCTTTGAAGACAATTTGATCTAAACCTGCTGGCTCTTTCTGCAGCAAGTAGAGGAGCACTCCCACATTCCCTGTCACCAGAGGATATCTGGCAACAAGCACCAATATCAGCTGTCAGTTCTGTGACAGCAGAAAAGTTTTGCACTCTTCTCCCAGGACATCTCATCAACTGAACATGCACTTATGTCCACTGACGTGCTGCTGCATTCATCATACTGTTGATATATGCACTCCGTTTAATTTGCTTTATGTAGACGTTTTAAGTATTCCTCTCCAAAGTGCCTGCATGCTCACGCCTCCAGAATGGGCGACACGCAGGAGGAGCTGGACATCTGAGCACAGGTTCAGGGCTAAAAGCTCATTGTGATCACAGAGGTGCAGTGGCCCTGAGATGGTGGAGCTCAGGATCCGGAGGTAGGCGCGAGGAATTAAGTGGGATCACAATGCTAGATTTCAGGAGAGTGGACTTGAGCCTCTTCAGGGATCTGCTTGGAAGAAATCCATGGGACACACCCTTTGAACGAAGAGGGATGTGGGAGAGCTGGCTGGTTGTCAAGGATATCTCCAAGAACGGCCCATCCTGTTGAGCAGGAAATCGAGCAAAGGCAGTAGGAGGCCTGTATGGGTGAACAAGGAGCTCCTGCTAAAACTTAAGCATAAAAAGGAGGCATCAAGAGGTAGAAGCGGGACAGGGGACCTGGGGGGGAATACAGAGGCGCTGCCCGAGCATCCGGGGATGGGGCTGGGAAAGGCAAAGTCATCTGGTGCTGAACGTGGCAAGGTGTGTGAAAGGCAGCAGGAAAGGGGTTTGGTGTCCAGCATGGGCAAGTGTTCGACAGGCTGCCCACAGCGTCCCCGATACTCAAACCCCGACAGACCTGGTCGTGAGCGACCTGCTGCAGCTGATCCGTGCTGGGAGCGGGGTCGGGCTGGCTGAGCCACAGCCATCCTTCCAGCCGCAGAGTCCGCAATTCAGTGAAATGAAAAATGAGACTAAATTATGTATGTTCTCTCTCACTGGAAGAAAATATTACTACGTATCAGATGCAAGGAGGATAATCAACTGGTTCTCCAAATTCAAAGGGATTTCTCAGAGTGCCATATAAATAATTTAAATGCAAGAGGTTGAACGTAACTGTCTTTTATTTTGGCAGTAAAACAGTGATAGAGGTATTGCAGGTGGAAGGCTGTTTATCATTAGTTTTTATTAGCAATATACTGCTTTCAGAACATTCTGTTTCAGAATAGTAGCTTTCCTTCCCTGTGGTTTTATTGTGAGGGAAATGCCTGGTGTTCTAGTTTACTACTGTTCCTAGGTAGGAAAATATTCCTTAAATATGCTTTCCAATCATTCTATTCTCTTTTCATCACCAAGTTGTGTTGTGTGTTTTGATGTCTGTTTTTATCTCTAACATTCCCAGGAATGTGAATTTGTATTCTAGTCTTTAGGTATATCTGCTAGGTAACTTCTGTTGATGAAGCTGTCACTTAGATGATTTTTTTTTTAATTTTTTTTTTTCTCCCCACTGATTTCTCCAGATATGGCTTGTCTGGCAGTGATGTTCTAGATAACGTGGCATACGCTCGAGGTTTTAACACAGATCACCAGACCCAGCTCCTGTATCAGGCATCTGCTATGATGGCTGAATCACGGTAATCAGACTGATTGAGATGGAGGGATTCTTGTGCCGGCACATAATCATGTTATAAAGCTGCCTGCAGGTGATGAACAAGTGCAAGAAAAGTATAGATTACATAATTGTGAAATGTCAAAGTAATTGCTTACTTCAGAATTTAACTTTTTTGAAATATACTTGCTTTCTTCAGTGCTTAGCTCCATCAGATCAGGTTTCGTTACTCTGGAGTTGGATGTGCTGTGGCACAGCCAGGGACAATGTGAGCTCTTGCTGCTGAAATGTTGGGTGACAGCCGACTTGAACTGCAACAACCAATCTTACTTTACAAAGAAGTGCCAGCCTGGGGAACAACTTTAAAGATCAGTTTATAGTTGCTTTCAGAAATAGTGTTGATTTAGAGCATGCCAAGCACCGAAGAAACCTGTGCAGACAGCTTGAGTTTGAAACTAAGATTCACGGGCCCTTTGGAGGGAAGGAGATGGTGGTATGAGGGGTGTAGGAACTTGTCCGCAGAACGTCTGGTGTCAAAGCATGAAGTTCTGGGCTAGTTTATAAGAGTACAATAAATCTAAGTTTTTCATCATGGAGCAACTTTCTTTGGGTGTACTGGGTTTTATTGTATATTTAGGAATCTGAACGTTACAGTGTTAAGAATAGTAATTCTGCTAACTGCCAGGTTGAGAGGAGCTTACATCCACATCTGTCCCCAGCCTTACGGTTCGCTCCAGCGGGGGCATTGTCCGTGCCTGGAGTCTTTGAGAGAACCTTGTGCTCTTCTCCAGATACGCGCTGCTGATAGTGGACAGTGCCACAGCCCTCTACCGCACAGACTACTCGGGACGAGGTGAGCTGTCGGCCAGACAGATGCATCTGGCCAGATTCCTGCGGATGCTGCTTCGGCTTGCAGATGAGGTAAACTGTGAGCTTTTGCCTAAAGGACTGGTGATCGGTTTTCCTTCTCTTTTAAAGCTTAGCAATTTTGTACAAATGCCTTTCTGCCCGCTCGGTGTCTGCTTCCATTTTGTTTTGAGAGGCGTGATAAGAGTTGTTATGGACAGCAGAAGTGCACGCATGTCCCTTTTCCCAGTTGTGGCAAATAAATTGATTTGTTGCTTTTCTCCTTCCAGTTTGGTGTGGCAGTTGTGATCACTAACCAAGTGGTAGCACAAGTAGATGGAGCTGCCATGTTTGCTGCAGATCCTAAGAAACCTATTGGAGGAAATATCATAGCACATGCTTCTACCACGAGGTGAGAGAACGGATTATCATTCCATTTGCCTTGTTTTGGAAGATTGTGTGAAGCTAGCGAAGTACCTTTTAAATTCTGGGTTTCTACATGGTCTGTCAATGGGAGGTCCAGCCTGCTTCTCAACACACCTGCAGAAAAATTCACACGCTTTCAGAAGTTCTTACAGCTCCACAGTGTGCTGTATTCATGTACTGACATAATGTTTTAACGATTGTGATAATGATTTACTGAAAGTAGGCTTTTCGCCCTCACCTGTTTTCTTTCCTTCTCCCTATTAGATTGTATCTGCGAAAAGGCCGAGGTGAAACCAGAATATGTAAAATTTATGACTCTCCTTGCCTTCCTGAGGCTGAAGCAATGTTTGCCATTAATGCTGATGGAGTGGGAGATGCTAAAGACTGAAGATTCCATTTAATTTCTCGTGTAACCCAAGATAGGTGTTGGTAAAGGCTCCTTTTTTGTGGCACCTTAGAGATGCTTTCCCAACACAGCTGCTGTTCAGATGCTGGCGGAGGAATCTGTTGTATTTCAGCATGGGAGCCCATCAGGGGAACACACTTTGGGACACATCTGGAGGTGGTGTTCGGAGAGATCTGCCCTCTTGGGCTTTAGTCGCATGTTAGATTAACGTGGTTTCTTCAGAACATTTTCAGAGGACCACGGCCTCTGGATTTTTCCTCATGGCTGTTGCTCCAGCTGGATTCTAGTGGTGGACGTAGCACAGTAAAATCTGAGAGCATGTGGCCATAGTTCATGACCTGGTGAATTTGAAGTAGCATTGATGGGTTTGTCAAATAAGAAAAGGGGTGACGTAAATACTCAATGGATTGCTTTAATTATAAAATAAAGCAGGATGGTATTCCACAATAAGAATTTGAGGATATTGCTGGGATTGATGATAATCACAATCCATATTCCTTATGCTAATTTTGTTTTGGATGCTGCAACATGCCAGTGTTTGGGAACTGTTAATTTACATTTAAATTACATTTTTTGTATTTCATTAATTCTCTGTGGAAATCTGCTTTTAATAAAAAGAACCATGAAAATATTGACGACATGACAGGTTTCTGGGATTCAGCCAGGCATTAATGCAGACCGAGGTATTTTTTTATCTGCAGGTAGGAAGAAGATGCCTAAATCTTCAGTGAATCTCAGTCTGGATTATTTTTTTCCTCCTATTGCTAACAAAATGCATCATCTCCTTCATTTGTGTGATGCGGCTGTGCTCTAAGTGCCCTGTAGATGTCTATTAAGGGTTTTTGAGGTTAAAAACGTTCTTTTATATTATGCAATATTTTAATATAAGTTGTGCTATTGTGAACTACTCTAAACTCAATTAAAGTAAATAATATAGCGGTGGTTGGCATCAAAAAATACTTTCCTTGGTTTTTTTTCTCTGGCACGATTTTTGTTGGACAAATAAAGAAGAACACGTACAGTGGGATCCCAGAGTCTTCTACAGGCTAGCAGACATGAACTACATTTATTCAGGTAAATACTCGTGCTGCACTGACTACTCGGTCTGACGTGGGGCGTTGTCTGCTGCCGCATTTCTAGCTGAACACCTTTGTTCTTAAAATTCTGCGTGGCCACGGAGTGTCTGCTGGTTCTGCTCAGATGATGTGCACAGCAGCCCTTGCTGTTGCCAGTGCCTGTGGCTGAGCTTCAGGAACCAAAACGCACGTTAAAATGTTAACTAGGGGATTGAATTGGGGTCGAAGTCCTCGGTTAAGCCGAGATGTTCAGTTTTTTAGGGACGGAAGCTCGGCACTTGTTGCTCACGCTTGCCCCGGGGTAGGTGGAGCTGGCACAGCGTGTTGTCCAGCATGACCAGCTGTAGGATCCCGTTACTGCCTCGCCTGTGGTGGATGTTCTGGCTGTGACCCGACGTGGCTGGGGTCTGGAACAGGCCCACATGTCTGCAAGGGTGTGGAAATCTGGCAAAGACTTTCAGCCGTTCTCAGAAGCGAGGCCGGAGCAAAAGGAGAGGTTGTGCCCTGTCGAAAAGGTCCAGGTGTCTGCGAAGTTCTGGTGTGAGTCCAGACCTGGAGCCTGGCAGAAGGTGGTCTCGGAGATGGAACATCTGGCAGGCAGTTGCTTCAGGTGACCGCGGGGTCTGTTCTCGCCTGTGACCTGCCAGACCCTGGCAGTGTTTTGGGGGGCCGGGGGTGTGCCCCACCGATGGCACGGCTTGTGGGCTTCCCGCTTGGCTACTTGGTTCCAGTGCATGAGGGGAAACCCCTGGGGCTGCGGGGACCGGGGGGAGATTTCATCCAGAATTCTTGATCCAGTGAAAATCAGGACAGGCTGGGAAAACAGTCTGAGTAGTGGGAGCAAGTGAAGAGAGGAAAGGCAGGGCAGACAAATACGAGGAAGGAGATGTGGGACTCCCTGGGCAGAGGGCCTGGAGAAAGAAGCATGAGATAAGGGGACACAGAGAATTGGGGTAAGGGAACAGGTTGAGAAATGGCTCAGAAAGAACAGGCCGCTGCGGAGATCCCGACGGGCGCACGCCTCTCTGCTCTTTTCTTCAATGTGACTGTGCGTAATGCAGCTCCAGTTGCCCCCCATATAAAGCAGAACATTAAAATCTCACTCCAAATTGCAGATGGGGTTTAAACGAGCTGTAGGTGACCTTTTAATGTGGTTAAATATTCCCCGGGGCAGCCCGGGGTCAGCACCCCGGGGTGCTGAGCGGGGGATGGCAGCAGTGCTGCCCCTTGAGCTGCGCTTCTGGCCATTTCTCCCAACTTTTACAAGTTGTTATTTAAGATGAAGGCATTGCAGCAGGCAGCTTTGCTGGAGCTTCTAAAGACCAACCGTGCTGGGGTGGTTGGGTTGGTTTTTAAGCCCCACTTTGTAAACGTGCACGTATCGTGGGGTACCATTTAGGTATAAATGACACTTCAGGGGACGATGGAACGGTTTGTTTCATTGCATTTGGATACACTGAAATTGAAAGTGTTATGTTTATTCTCTGCTCTGTTACTTCTCTTCAGTGTCCTTCATGGATAGGGAGTTTTGCCATGCCTGTATCATAATGCTGTCTGTGTCTTGGAATTATACAGCATTAACATACAATCAAATAGAAACTTTTTTTTTTTCCTCCTTTTCAAAGCCTGCTTGGGTCTTTGAACAACTAAAATTGCATCTGAAATCCTCTCTGTTCATGTAATGCTCAGCATGGAAACGGCTTTTTCTAGCAGCCTGCAGTAGTTCCTGTAGCTGAAACGTTTGTAACCTCGGGAGCGCGAAGGTGAAGAAACTTGGAAATATTTGTTCCTCTTCTTTGAGATCTTATGGGACTTCAGCTCTGAACTTGGGATGGATTTGGGGGGGGGGGGGGGGGGTGGTGTGTTTGTTGTTTCTTTTAAACACAAGAACCTTTTTTGAAAGATCTTTCCCAAGTCATCTTGCGATGCCCGTCGCAGCTGCACAGCCAAGTATTTCCATGGAGGGATTAAGCTGCGTAGGACTCAATGCTATGAAACGCTAATTAAATGAGCTTATTGTCAACGTTGCTTTAACCTCAAGGAGGCATAATTAATATTCCTTTAGTGAATGTTTTTCCTGCTGTCCCCTTGAAACGCTTCTCTCAATCTTTCCCCCAGAGTTCCTCTCAAGGCGGTGGAATATGATTAGAAACCATGTTCACTTTCAAATTTTAAAGTGTTTTTGTGTGTGTGGTGGTGCAATCGTCGGGCTTGCGTTCATCCAGCCACGTTCTGCTTCGTTTGAACCCGGGCCTCGAGGTGAGGAGGAAATTACAACCGCCCTGGAACGCGTAGAGAAATTCGTGCGTTCCTCTGGGCTACTCCCGCCCTCGGAGCGGGTTGGGTCATTAAGCTGGCCCAGGCTCTGGGGCCGGCTCCCCAGCTACCCCCGTCCAGCAGCAACCACCGAGTCCTCCCAGCAGCAGCCGTGGTGGGGCCGGGGCCGAGCTCCTGCCCCCCGCTCGCTCTGCAAGCACACAAACCCGCCGTGGCTCAGCAGCGCGTCCCCGGGAACCTGTTTTTAATTATGGGGAGGAATCTTCGCCACAGCTCAAAACCCCGACCGAAGCCCAGCGGATCTCTGCCGGCGGTTTATGGCCTCGCAGTTCCGTCCCACCGGTGCCTCAGTTTCCCCCCGAGACCTGAGGTTGCAGCCCCAGCTCACATAGCCCTGTCTGGCCAGAGAGGAGAAAAACAACCAAGGGTGGAAGTGCCCGAAGCCGAAGGTAACGTGGTTATTTTCACTGCGTAACTCTGGTGAATTAAACTGCACAAACTTGTACCTGAGTGTTTCGTTATGCGCAGAGCTTGGCCGGCAGCGCATCCGTCCTGCCCGGGGGGTTTCCCCGTGAGCTCCACGTGTGTTCCTGCTGCTGAAATGCGGCTTTACTGCCCCGTCCTCCCGGCACAGACCTCGCCCTCGCTGGTGGAAAGAACAGAAAGGACAAATTGTCAACTCCTGCAGCGACTACAAGCGCCGCGCACGAGCTACTCGTTCCCTTTCAGGTGGTTTCAGCCTTTATTTTCAGGAGAAACTTCAAAATCTAAATTGTTTTCCCTGTGCCATCGTTCATTGCTCTGTCTGGCTCCAGTGGGCTGTGCCCCCTTCCAGGAAAAGCAGAAAATATCTGCTCAACCCAGCCATGATCTGGGGCTTTAAACAAACATTGGAGCACTCAGTGTTTGTTTGTCCAGTCATTAAATACAAGACGCAAAGGAGGTTTTAATAACTGTAACCTTGAGGCTTCAAACAAATGAAGAGGAAAAGTAAAATGGAGAGAACGCTGCCACTTAAAGTTACAGCCAGAACATTTTGAATGTCTTGCCAGAAGTGAACGGCGAAGCCAAAGGTTTCATCACCAGTCTGAAAACAAAGGCCCTGGTTTTGTTCTTGCTGTGCAGCAGCTGAGGGCAAGTTGGGGTGTGGGTCACTGGGGGGGGGGGGTGGGGGGGTGGGAGTGTTGAAGGGGTTTTGGGGAGGGGAGAGGAAGAGGAGGGTGGTGTGTCTTCATACCTTTTCAGGAAATGAACTGCAAAGTTTCAAATTCCACTTAAAATCGTTCATTTGTATTAAATTACTTGTATTCTGCTGCTGTTTACGTTTATCCTGAGGCCTTTTCTTTAGCAGAAGGTTGTTTGTAAGGTAACTTGTCCATATTTGGTATAAAATATGATCCTTTAATCACTGATGGTTCATCACAGATTTAAAAAAAAACATCTAAATCTACTGGAAAAAGAGAAAAGTACAACTGTGTGCAAATCCCACTCCTATCCTCCTGGGAAAGGCTTTGCAACAGGGAAAACTCTCAAATGAAAGTGGATCTCAGACCTGGCTGCTCGGGGTTAATGGGCTCCAGCACTTCTCTCCATTAAGACCATCAAATCCAGCCCGGAGCCGTGGGGTCACATTCATGCCTTGGACAGAAAAGTGAAATTAATATTCTTAATATTCAGTTAAACCACTCTGGGGACAGAAACCCCAGTAAAAGTCAGTGTTATAGAGGGTTTGCTCCGTGACTTTGCTTAAGTAACCGGTTTAGATGCTTGAGTGGGTGAAACAGAGGGGAGAGCCCAGCGACCCCCCCCCCGAGCAGCTGGGGGGCACAGGAGGGGTTTGGATGGGGGTCGGCGGGGCTGAAGGTGATCGGGGGGAGCAGAGGATGGGGGGGGGGAGCAGAGGATGGGTAGGGGAGCGTCCAGCTGGGCTACGAGCTCACTTAACAGCTCTTTGGGTTGAGTCTGAGTGGATGTGGCTAGAGCCACCAGCTCCAGGGTGTAACGATCCGCTGCACAAACTGCTTCCCCCCCCCCCCCCCAGCCCCAACCTGCTGCCCCCCCCCAGCTCCACGGCTGTGCGTGTGCCCACCCCAAGCTCTTCCCTCGCCCACTCCCACCCTCCCCCAAGTCGCCCTCCGAAGCCAGCGGGGGGACAGGGACGCGCTGCTCGTCCAGCCCCAACCGCTAACAGATTTGGTTGCTCAAACCAAATCGTTTCCCCAAACCTCCGGGGTGGGTTTGAGCGCCCCTCTGCTCCCAGCTTCGCCGGCGGCGTTCCCAGCTCCCTTCTGTGTAGGTTTAACTACATCTTAAGTGATTTCTGTCATTCAGGTTTACGATAAAGAGAACGACTGTTCTGCCCTCGTTGGGTTAGTAAATCCACGTCCAATTCCCTGCAGAGATTTGCGCTGGGGAAGCAGAGCCGTGAAGCGAGCTGAATGCTTGCGTTTTGGGGGGGTAAATGACGGGGGTGAAAGAAAGAAAGAAAAAAAAGGTGGGCTCTGCACTGTTCTACAGCCAGGTGATTACTATCAAGCAACGCATCATTTATTTTTAGATACTGGGGGGGGGGGGCAGTGGCAGAAAGAGGACACTCGGCATCAGTTATCACCCCGGGGGGGGCAGAAAATAGACCAGCAAGAGTTCAGCGAGGAGCAGAGAGGGGACCCTCAAAAAAGCCACTAAAGCCAATTCCGCCGGGTTTGGTGTCCCCCCCCCCACCCCGCGCTGGAAAAAAATTAAAAAATAATCCCAGTCCAAGGGTCGATGAGGCAGCGGGTGGATGTGCCCAGCGCCGGGGGGGGGCTGAGCCCCCCGAGCCGGCCCGGGGCGCGCTGCAAGGCCGCGGGGGGCTCCTCCTCCTGCGGGGTGTCGGGGCGCTCAGGCGGCTGCGGGGTGAAGGGGCCGGCCCAGAGCCGAGGCGCGGGGCGAAGCTCCAGCCGTGCCGGTAACCGGGGGAGCCCCGCCCCCCCCGCTCACCCGGCATCTTTCGATTTGTGGGCGGCGACTTCGCGGCTCAGCCCAGTCCCGGCCCCCCCAGCTCACTTCGGACGACGGGACCGTATTGGTTAATTGTAGGGAGCATTTAGGGAAATAAAGCTAAAAAAGCAAAATGTGGGGGGAAAACAAAAAAAAAAAAAAGAAACACCACCTGCTGAATTTCCCTGAGAAAGGGCTATAATAAATAAAATAAAATACAATAAAATAAAATACAATACAATAAAATAAAATAAAATAAAAATAATATAAATAGTATAAATTATAGATAAAATAAAGTATAATAAATAAAAATATAAATAAATAATATATTAAAATAATAATTAATATATAATACATACATAAATAATTAAAAATAATAAAATAAATAAAATTTAAAATAAAACCAAACAATTTATAATATAAGCAATATAAATTATATAAATACATAAATAAATAATAAAAATACATGAATAACGATAAATAAAAATAAATATATGAATATATTAAAAAGTAAACACATTAATAAAGAAAAATAATTAATAAAAATTAAATAAAAAGTTTAACCCAATGAATAAATAAATAAAAATAATATGAATATAAAAAATAAAATATCTAAGTGTATAAAATTAAAAACAAATAAAATAAAATAATAATATAAAATAAAAATCAATAAATTAAATTTAAAAATAAAATAAATTGAAAAATAAAATAAAATAAATAAATATAAAGTAAATAAAATAAATATTTTTTAAAATAAGGTAAAATTTTAAAAATGAATAAAATAAATTTTTAAATAAAATAAATTATATATATAAATAATAAAATGTAAATCAATAAAATAAACAGAAAAAATAAAGTAAAATAAATTTTAAAATGTAAATATTTAAATAATATAATTTAAAGAATAAAATATATTAAAATATTTTATTATTTTTGATATATTATTTTATGATACGATTTCATATTTTTTTTGTTTTTTTTATTTATATATTTATTTTATATATTCATATATTTACTTTTTATTTATTTGCTTTTATTATTTATATCATTTATATTACTTATATATGTTATTTGTTTTTATATATTTTATTTTATTTTTCTTTTATTCCTCTTATTAATTTTATTTATTTACATATTAATATATTATTATTTAATTATTCATTTATAATTTAGATTATTTATATTATTTATATAGTATTTGGGTTTAAATAATTTTTTATTTATATTTTTTATTTACCGATATAATTACTTATAATTCATATTATTAGTTTTATATTAATATATCATTATCTATTCATTTTTATATTTTATAGTGTTTATAATGATATTATTTATGTATTATTTATTTATTTAGTTTGTATAGTCATGTATTATTTATATCATTATTTTTAATTTATATATTTATTTAATTCATATTATTCATATACTTTATAATTCTTATTATTTATAGATAATTTATTTGCTTTTATTTATTTTTATATAATTTATAGTATTGATGCAGCCCCACCCCTTACCCCACCCCCCCCGAAGGCCGAGCGGGTTTTGGGTGGGGGGCGGGGGGGGGTTGCGCAGGGCAGGAGGGTGCGGAGTCCCCCGCGTGAGCCGCTCCGCGTCCGCTCCCGTTCCGCCCCCCGGGACCTCGCGGAGGAAAGTGCCGGCGGGTGGGGGCCGGGGCGAGGGGGGCACCGCGGGAAGGGACGCAGCGAACCCGAAACGCGCCCCGCCCCGCGCCCCGCGGACTCACCTCTGACACCCGGGTGATGCGCAGGGCGCGGTGCCAGCGCCGCATTCGCAGAACCCCCCCCCCCCCCCCCGGGAGCCCCAATTCCACCGCGACGGCGCAGCGTGGGGCCGCGCTCCCCAAACCCCGCGGTGCCGAGGGGCCGCTGCCCGCGGAGGGGAGCGCGCGCCGGGACGGAGGGCGCGGAGCATCGCCCGGCGCTTGCCCGGGGGGGGGGGGGCGCGACACGGCGCTTTTTTTTTTTTTTTTTTCTTTTTTGGAGGGAACAGCTCATTGTACACCCCCCCCCCTCCCCCGGCCCCCGATCCATTTTGGCAGCCGATCACCGCTCCACATCTCCGCAGCGGCGTAACCCCCGCGCAGCCAGCCCAGCAACACACACACACACCCCCCCCCCCGTGCCCCCCGCTTTTCTCAGCCCCGCTCCCGCGCGGCTCTGCCCGCCTCCGTGCGCCCCGTCGGGCCCCCCCCCTCCCCCCGGCACCGGGCGGGCTCTGCCCGTCCCCCCGCGGCGCTGGGGGGGCCGGGCTGCTCCGCGGGAGCGGGGGGAGGCTCGTCCCCCTCGCAGGCGGCTATAAAGGGGCTCGGAGCGGCGGCCGTGGGCTGAGCGGCCGCGGCCATGAGCGCTGGGGGGAGCCCCGACGGGGCGGCCGCGGGGCCGGCGCTGCTGCTGCTGCTGCTGGTGCTGCTGCTCGGGGCCCTGCTGCTGCTGGCCGGGGCCCGCTGCCGCCCCGGCGCCAAGGTGAGGGGCTCGGGCATCCGGACCCCCCCGGGACCCTTCGCTTGGCCTTTGGTGGGCAACGCTCTGCAGCTGGGCCGCCTGCCCCACTTGGCTTTCGAGCGGCTGGCGCGCCGCTACGGCCCCGTCTTCCAGCTGCGGCTGGGGCGCCGGCGGGCCGTGGTGCTCAACGGCGAGGCCGTCATCCGGCGGGCGCTGGTGGGGCTGGGCGCCCGTTTCGCCGGCCGCCCCGATTTCCCGTCCTTCGCGCTGGTGTCCGGCGGGTGCAGCGTGGCCTTCGGGTCCTGCTCGCCGCGGTGGAGGGCTCGCCGGCGCCTGGCCCACGCCGCGCTGCGTGCCCGCGCCACGGCCGCCGAGGTGGAGCGGCACGTGGCGGCTGAGGCCGGGGACCTCGTGCGGCTCTTGCTGCGGCGCAGCCGGGGCGGCGCGTACTTCGAGCCCTCCCCGCTCTTGGTGGTGGCCAGCGCCAACGTCCTCTGCGCCCTCTGCTTCGGCCGCCGCTACGGCCACGCCGACGGCGAGTTTGCGGCGCTGCTGGGCCGTAACGACCGCTTCGGGCAGACGGTGGGGGCGGGCAGCGTGGTGGACGTGCTGCCCTGGCTCCTGTGCTTCCCCAACCCCGTGCGCCGCGTCTTCCGCGACTTCCAAGCCCTCAACCGGGAGCTGCACGGCTTCGTCCGCGCCAAGGTGGCTCAGCACCGCCGGACCTTCGACCCGCGCGCCCTCCGCGACGTCAGCGACGTCATGATCGCCGCGGTGGAGCGCGGCCACAGGCCCCCCGAGGGGCTGGGGCCCGAGGACGTGGAGGGTGCCATGACCGACCTCTTTGGCGCGGGGCAGGACACCACGTCCACGGCGCTCTCGTGGGTCCTGCTGCTGCTGCTGAAGCACCCGCGGCTCCAGCGCGACCTCCACGCCGAGCTGGACCGGGTGGTGGGAGGCTCCCGGCTGCCCACGGCCGAGGACCGGCCCCGCCTGCCCCTCCTGGAGGCCTTCATCTACGAGACGCTGCGCTACAGCAGCTTCGTGCCCATCACCATCCCGCACGCTACCACCGACGACGTGGAGCTCGAGGGCTTCCACATCCCCAAGGGCACCGTGGTCTTCGTCAACCAGTGGTCGGTCAACCACGACGGCAGCAAGTGGCCCGACCCGCAGCGCTTCGACCCCGCGCGCTTCCTGGATGAGCAGCAGTGCCTGGACCGCGACCGGGCCGGCAGCGTCCTGATCTTCTCGGCCGGCCAGCGGCGCTGCATCGGTGACCAGCTCTCCAAGCTCCAGCTCTTCCTCTTCGCCGCCCTCCTCCTCCACCAGTGCTCCTTCCACGCCAACCCTGCGGAGCACCTCACCATGGACTGCGTGCACGGGCTGGCGCTGAAGCCGCGGCCCTTCACCGTCACCGTGCGGCAGAGGCACCCCCAGCTCCTCCAGCCCTGAGCTGGGGTGGGTCCCATCTGTGCTGCACCCCCTACGGTTTGGAGCTGGGGGGGGGGTGGGGGGGTGGGGACACCCCGCTTTGCCCACAGGTGGATCTTGCCCCCCATGGGGTGAAGGGCAGCAAGTCCCCACAGCAATAAACACTTTTGACACGGGACTTGGCTCCGCTCGTTTTCTCCGGGGTGGGGGGGAGGGGCTGGCTGGAAGCATCATTCCCACCCAGGCCTCCCCCCCCACCCCGAGCTCTCCCACCCCAAAACAGGTCAAACCCACCTTCCCCACTGAGACCAGACCCCCACTTCGCCCCAGGGTGCAGCAAGGAGCGATTCGCTTCAGCTATGGTGGCAGAAGGCTGGAGGAGGAAAGTTGGGGGCTTGGGGGGGGGGAAATGCACTTCGCAACGAGAAGGAAAACCACGTGGGAGCTCAGGGAGGCTGGAGGGGTCTTGTCGATGGCGCGTAAGGACCAGTTGCTGGGGGACAGGAGGACAGCCCCATCCCTTTGAGGCCGGGAGCAAGTGTCCCTGCTCCAGTTTGGGTGTGAAAGGGGGTTCGGGAAGGTTTTAGTGGGGGGGACTCTCTCACCTCCCTCCCCCCCCAGACCTCACTGGTGGCTTGTGGCATGGGGTGGGGGGACACCTCCCTGGGGATAGAGCAACCAAGAGGTATTTCTCCTCAACAAGCCTCTGCTTGGAGCAGAAAAAGGCTTTGGGCACCCAAAAATAGGCTCTGACCACGTGCATTGTGTCTCTGCTGAAATGGGGCACGGCCCTTCCCCAAAAATCAAGCTTTTTCCCCCCAAATTCAGCTCCTGAATGACATCTGGCAGCGTGACCTGCAGCTGTAAGGAAATCCTCTTCTGAGCACAAGTCCCTCGTGCCGATGCTGCCTTGCACACCCAGCCCCAGCACGCGGCCGTACCTCATCACGGAGACATTAAAGCAGATAAAACTTACCATTTTTTTTAAGGTCCAACCAAGGCGAATAGAGTCAGCTTTACAGCAGGGTGTCTTCGGCTTTATCTAGTCCCCAAAAGGGAGGGCACAAAGAGCCACACAAGTTAAAGCCACGCTTATCTTCGTGCCACCAGCCTGTGGCCACCCTGAGGAACTTCAGAGACTGGCACAAATCCCCTCCCAACAAGAATTTACCAAAAGGCAATCTCCTTCAGAGGCTTTACCAATCGGTAAGGCTGGATTTATGGGTTCTTTGGGGGCAAAGGCAGCAGAAACAAGTTGCCACCTGCCTATGCTGGTGTTTGCTCTCACCAGGAAAAGGCTGGTCCTAAAACCCACATTGGGCTTTGCCACAACACCCAAAGTCAGTTGGGTGGCAGCTGCCTTCCGCCTCTCGACTTCGTTTGACCCGTCGGAACACTGTCCCAGGAATGTTCTGTGTTGGGGCGTGTTCCAACCACCCCCTTGCCAGCTCCTTGGGTGCAAACTGACGGTGCAAATGCACGAATTAAATCCTCACTGGCCCCATGAATAGCACGAGGAGGATCTGGAACTCCTCCAATGTGTAGCGTAGAAATTATGTCACGGTCACGTCCCGCTGAGCATCCGGGCTGGTCAACCTTATTTATGGCTACACTAAAGCAGAGGAATGAAGATGGGAACAACCCCAGGGCCTCAGCCCTCCTCTTCAAGGCATCTCAGAGCACGAGGACACCTCCAAGGCCATCTCACACCCCAGTGCTACCAGTGGCACCAGTATGACCATGACACCCCTGGTCAACAGAAGCAACACTCCCACCGTAACCCGCAGGGAACCGGCGCAAAGCGAAGGCAGCAACTGCCCTTTGAGTGGAAACCCCGAGCTGGGACTCCGATCCCTGGGGCTCTGTGTAAACCCACCTGCACGTTGAGGGTGTTTTCCTCCCCTTTCTTGGCTCTCAACCACCAAAAAAAAAAAAAAATAGATGAGGCGGCCGCTGCTCTTCGGGAGCTGGTGGATGCTGAGAAAGATCGCTCGGCTTGTCCTTGTCGCTGTATTCTTCTTGTCTCGCCTGCGGCTGACACGGAGCCCACCAGGGACACGGTGTGGGGGCCCCCCTCTGCCATAAAAACGGGACACCCCCGTGCTCTTTACAGAACGGAGGCTGAGGAGGGGGAAGAGGTGCTGGGCTGGCCGGGGAGCACCGTGACGCCTCTGCGCTTGGCCCAGGCGCAGCTCAGCAGCCACGGGAGCATCCCGGCCGGCTCGCCTCTGCCCCTCCGGACCCTGCCCTGCCCCACGGCGGCTGAGTCGGGCTCTCCCAGCCCCAGGGGCGAAGGTTCAGGTGTTGGCGTCGGCTACGGCACCGACATGCTGCCGTGCACGAGGCGGCGGCAGCGCGCAGAGCGTGCGGCCACGGCTCCTCTTTCCACAGCCGCAGGAAGAATTTGCTTCCAACACTCACTTGAATGATTATGCAATGTTTTGACCACCTCATTTCTCATGTTTAAGGACAGACACTGCCAGGAAATATGATTTTTTTTTTTTTTTTTTTTTTTTTTTTTTACTATGGAAGCAGGATGCTGGGAAATGCGTTGTGTATTTACAGTCCCCTGGGTCCCAACTCCTTCCCGCTCCTCGCCCGCGCTGGCAGCCGTCTTCGCACGCAGGCAGGTACCACACCGCTCCCTCCCAGCTTCTGGGCCACCCAAACGCTGGAACACGCTCTCTGCTATTAAGCGAAAGACGCACAAGAGACCTGGCTGCAAAACTAAGCCTTTTACTAAGAGGAAAAGCAATCAGTCCATCATCAATCTTGCCTTCAAAACAGTTCACGGCAGGTATGTAAGCAACCCAGCACAGGGAGCCCGGACAAATCTGAGAGCCTCTTCCGCTTTTCATAAACAACTTAATTACCAAAACCTGATCCAAAAGGCCTTTAACTTCTACATTGCAGTCAAGCTGACATCAGGCCAGTAAATAAGCAGCTGATTTTTCTTATGGGATACATTTATAGCGACTGGACTCTCCATAGACAGAGGGCAATCCTGTATTACCTTGTCTGTCTTCAGGGTCCTGAGCCCTTCTCCGAAAAGTGAGAATTTAAATTCATCTTCTGAAGAGAACACAACCTCTGGCTACTGCAGTCATTGAGAGCATCGTGCCCGATACTGCCGTGGCTGCCTGTACATGCAAAACCAGAAGCGTGGCAGGTCTAGAGCGAGTGTTTTGTGTTCAACCTTATTCCCCCATCTCTTCCCCCCTGAATTTTGACCTCAATTTCCCTTCACAGTGAAAACATTTCCCTAAGGACAGCTTTTTCTCCGATTTTACCAAGTGTTTTGCAGACAACACTCAAATATTAGCCAAGCCAACTTAGGTAAATTTTAATTATATCAGTGTTTTCTGCTGAAAAAAACCCAACAGTGTATTTATTATAATATTCAGGGGACTTTCAGGTGAGCTTACGCTAAATAACTCCGAATAAAACAGCGACTGCTCCCTCACATCAACAAAGATTAGTCACGTAGCAGCCAGAATTGCTGTAAAAAGGAGACAGCAAGCCCATTGCTTGCAATCCTCCCACTTCAGGTTGTCTCAAACCAAGCAGGGTCTGCACAGGTCAGATTTTGCCAGGGAATTTCCAAGGAATTACAAGTGTCATTGAACCAAAGAAATCCAGGGTTAGCAGAAAGAAGCCGGGATGGGATGACTGTCCCATTCCTCGGAGGAAGCGGTGTTGACATTTCCATTCCAATACTGAGTCAGAAGTTTCCCAGCACATGGGAGAGGTGGTCACAGCTCTGGTATGCTCTTTTTATTGGAAACCAACTGCATAACTGAATTTTGTCTGCTTTTAAATCCCTATTTCTGAACAGGCTACCCTGTCCTGAGCCATGGGGTCAACGCCAGCCTCCTCTCAGAGATGTCCAAGTTGCTTAAAACCGTTTTCCCAACCGTGCTCTAAGCCACCACGCCCTCGGTCACCAAGTTAATGCTCAGGTCTTGCAAAATGTCCCTTTTAAAAGTCATTCTGAAACTTCTGATGGTCCAGGAGCCAGAGATTTACCGCTAAAGGACAGGGTACCCACAGGTCCCTCCCTGACTCGGTGTCCCCAGCGTGTCACACCTTTGGCCAAGCCAAAGAGCCCCCTGGGCCACAGGTCCCATCCTGCACAACCCCCTTTTCTGCAGGAGACCTTGGCAGGCTGCCCCTTGGACCGGCTCCTTCTCTCAGACAAATCAAAATTGTCCCTGAGGCGACCCAGTGAACCAGAGGATGCTACGATTTCACCTGGGAGACAGAAAGGACGAGGCAACAGCAGCTGCTCACAGAAGGCAGCCCGGCGTCTGCGGCCCGGGGAGGGGAAGCTGTCGGCGCGGTGGCTGGTGGTGCTCAGCCACCTTCCCCCACGCTTGTGACCGCTGGCTTCTCCCAGGGATGGGCAATTAGGGCTGTAATGCCTTAATTTAACGTAGCCAAAATTGCTCCTACCTGTTCCATCGGGCAGCCTAAACCCTCTTTCCCACTTCACTTGCTTCTTTGTACAACTACTGCACTCGAACTCCCAAACTAAGCAGAGTTTGAGGGATGCCGAAGCACAGTCAGTGTTATAATTCACTCTCTCTCCAAAGTAATTTAATATAAAATGACCCAAAAATCAGGCAGTCTAAACCACCCAGAACCAGCACGCCCCTCGCTCGTGGTTTCTGACCTGGGGAAGCTGAAGACAGCTTTCAGGATCACGAAGGTTGAGCGCAGAGTACTCACACCGGGTCACAGCTGATTATCCACCTTTATTTAAAAACAACTTCACCTGGAGTACATCATTCCCCACAAAGCGTGGCTGTATTATTTGGTGCGTTTTAAAAACATAAGCAGTAGTTGTTGTAGTGACACACAAAACCTGCTACAGGTGTAACCCACGTTATTACATATATAAACAACAATGTTGTACCTTACTTTCCCTTGATTTCCTATCGCCTTCGGCACGGCCACTGTGAGTACAAGTCCAAGGATGTTACGCAGACGACCTCCACCCGGCTGTCGGGTTCCTTCACCTACATATGCGCTGGCATAAAAAGCAAGAGAGCAACACAGGCGTCTTTCAGCAGGATGCCCTCCCCTTCTCCTTATTTATAAACACTATTTCAAACAGAACAGCACGGTGAAGAAACATGAGTTAAATAGCTTCAGTTATTTTTTAGTATCATCATTTAACCACAGGTAGGTGTGTTTTAAAATTAAGACAAGAGTAGCTCCAGGAAATTATTCCCTCGCCCTTATCTAGATGAGAGCAGGACAGAGAGTCTCTCTACCAAAATTGTACCAGGCAAATTGATTTCTTGTGGCCCTGGGATGTGTACAGTGCAGACAACTCTGAGAAATTCCCATTGTGCTCTGGAATCAGTCCGCAAAGCACATGCAAATTTTAAAAAGTCTCGATTTCCGTGTTGTCTGAAAGCTATCGGAGTGCATCCCCCCCCCGCAAACAGGAGGAGCTGCTTCCCCATCCCAGCGCGCGGCGAACCCAGAGCCTAACAGCAGACTGCGCATTTTATTGCTAAATCAAAAAATAAACCCCAAGCACGGCTGACTGGGAAGTGTTTTAGTTACACAGCCTTGCCTTATCTCCACATCAACCTGCAAGCTATGCTATTAGAATTAAATTATGTTACTTAGCCGCATTCCTCCTCTTCACAAGAAGCCAGGAAAAGGGAAAACCAAAAAAAAAAAAAAAAGGTTCTTTTGATCGTTATGTCATAAGTTCCTGGAGATCAGACTGAAGACGGCAAAATACAGCTTTTATCTGCACTTGAAAGGATCTGCGAGTTCTGTCATCGCCTTTCATCGTCGTCTTAGAGACGCATTAATTAGGTTCCGGCAGATAGAGCAGACAAGAAAAAACAACATGTGAGACACCAGCCTCCAGCCCAGCTCTCCCGGCAGGAGCTGTGCTGCCAGAGGAAAGCTCTCCTGCAAGAAACCCCGAGTGACAGACCCCTCAGCTCCAGATCCCCCCAGAAAGGGACGAGACCACACGCACAAAGGATACGCGGGAGCACAACGCCAGAGCCCGCTCTCTTGAGCCAAAACTGAAGTCTATTTAAAAAACCAAACAAAAAACCTCCACAAAACTGAAGCAGGCACAGAAAATGCACATAAAGCTTAAAGCATTCACCGACAGTCCAAAACAGAATAAATGAGGTTGAAAGGTTGCAGCCAGGTGAAACCACCTGAGGATGAACATCAAATGAGAAGAATTACCATAATTTAATTACCACCTTTTCCTCCAGGGAAGCAGGTTAGTTTTACTCAAAGACAGAAAAGGTTCTGGTCACAGCCCAACACGCCCCACACGACTGCACCAAATGCCTTCTCCCCACAGAAGAAAATGACTTCATCTTCTATTGGTAAGAAAAACAAGATTTTTGGTATCAGTTTCCAAACAGGCAGTTTAGTTTGTAATCCAAAGCCGTGTTTTTACAGCACTCTTTCAGGAGACTTTTTAACAGAAGCTGCTTGTCTGGAGAGGTGCTGCCAACCAGAACAGCACCTTGGCAATTAACAAATTAACAAAATGCTTTCCTCATGCATCCCCCTCTTAAAGACTTAACGAACACACATGGGATGAAACACTCAAACCCAAGCCAGCACAGAGACCCAAGCAGCAGATGAAAGGAACAGCAAATCAGCATTTTTTTCTCAAGACGAGAACCCCTTGTTGTTTTGAAGCAGACAAGCCCAGAAAAATCAAAGGAGAATTTAAATCCGTGAAAAAAGAGTGAAAGTTTTCTCCAGGAAATACATAATCCAAAGACTCCTCTTAACAGTTTATGTTTCGACAAGTTAAACAACAGGTGAAGGCCTGAAGGCGTCTGCAAGTCAGTAAATACGGGACTCTTGGTAGTGTAAATATTTCCTTTTCGCACTCTTCTGATTACATATGCTGAAACCATTTACTTTTGGAAGGCAGCAACACACAGAACAACAAACATTACTGCTTAATGTCACTCTGGGACTTGCTGGCAGGGAAAGGCAATGCAAGGACAGTGAACTATACGGCTGTTTGGAGAGCTGTTACCATTTCTCTCCAGAAAAACCCCTGCAAATCTCCCATGAAAGAATCAAGTTGCTGATCATCATCTTTTGGATATCACTGTTGCAGGTTTCCCAGCCTGGCTTAAGCAATCAAAAAGAAAATAGCAAAAAAACTTGTGCAAATATTTAAAGATTGGATGTTTCAGAAAAAAAAAAAAAGCGCGCCATCCACTGGGACATATTCAAACCAAGACAGATTCACACCAAGTAAAAAAAGAGGCAGCTTCATCACTCCACTGAAGAACTCAAGAGCATACATTAAATAAAAAAAGTCCCACAATTACAGATCAAGTTATCAACTCATCACAAGGGGAGCTCTGCACCAAAACACAGGGATCAACTTTAGCCTGTCAGAATTCGGTTGTCTGTTTATAAGTATCAATTCTTATCATTTCAAGCAAATAAAGCTAATTGCACACTTTCCTGGATCTCATCTCACGAGTTCAGCACCAAAATTTTAGAGACGTTTATTTGGACAAACAAAACAAAAAGCCAGAAAGTGCCAAATCCATAAAAAGGGAAGTTTTTAAGCTCAAGTTTGCTACACATTGCCACTTCAGTGTTATTTTCACAAAGTAAAAAAACCTGTGAGTTTAATACACATGTGCAAGGGACTAAAAAGGTGATTCAGAAGTGTTTGACTACTGCTCTGCCTTACTTTGCACTCCACAACCACCACACAACACGGCAAGACGCAACGAACATTACAAAATAAGCGTCCAGTTAGCTGCCAGCTGGAAAATCGAAGGGCTGTCAGGAAAGCCTGGCTAAGTGTTTGGAGAAATTTTTGACGGCAGTTTTTGCTTCACCATCTGTGTCAGTGTACAGCAGTTTACTCTCCCCGGTGCCCAGAAGCTGTCAGAGGAAATGTCAGTTGTCGGCTCCACCTTCTCGCTGTCGCCTCGGGAGGCAAGGGGAGCTGGTAGAAGAACATTACCAGCAAGCATCAGCTTTGCCACAGAATATTCCTGCTCCTGTAACCAGTGGTCCGCTTATAAATAACTACTTTTCAAGCTAAGTTATCACATCTAAACCATAGCAGCGTAGTTTAGAGGGACATAAGTTTTCAGTCTCATGTGAGCGAAGGGAGTGACATCACTGGGAGGAAGCCCTAAAGTTTAAAATCTTATCACTCACTTTTCTGACAAAAGCAATGCACCTCTTAAAAAATAAAGTTTGTATTGTGTAGGAAATCTCATTGGTCCCCTGGTAATAACTCACCGCAGTGAGCAGTGCTGGCTTCCCCCCACGGCAGCTCAGGCAGAGCTGGGAAGGGCAGAGCGGGTTTCGGACACCACCATCAGTTGTCTCACAGCAGGGAGGAAAGGGCTGACAACTGGCTTATTTTAAGTCACGGCTGTCTTCTCTTTTTTGTAAGTGTCTTCTCTTAAGTCACAGCTTCAGCGCCCGTTTGACTGACCGGGCTGAGGGCAGTGAGAACATCCTGCTGCCTCCAGCGCGTCGCGCTGGTAAAAATCAGCAGCACCCCGACCGCCGAGCACAGCGGCTCGGGATGTGATCGCAGCTAAACATCCAGGAAAGGCATCAGTTACTTCAGCTGAGGCTAGTACGACGTATTATTAAGGAAAAGAGAAAACAGCTAATCTGAAAAAAATGGTGGCTGAAGACTTCCTCGGGAATTGGTTGAGAGCTCACCAGCAAGCAGGGCTGAAGTTCAAGTTGCTAGACAGGTAGAGGTTGTGATATAAAATCTATATGTGTAGATATAAATATATATCCTTATATATTTATTTATACATATAAATATATAAAGATATAAAGATATATAAATATATATATTATATCACAAAGTATCTATCTCGCATATATCTATGATATATAATCACAAATATTTTTATATCACAAATTCTACCTATACACCCTCCTCCCCCCACACCCCCCACCTGTTTTTAGGAATTTTACATTTTCTAGGAATTTTAAAATCAAACATATGCAGTGCTGTAAGACGGAAAATAATACAAAATTTTATCTGATTAAATCCCACCAAGATCTTTCCCTGGGTGTGCTGATGAGACTGCTACATGCTTCTTCCTGTAAACTCTTGCGGCTTATCCATGTGCAAAGTTGTCAGGATCATGAAACCCCTTTCACTGGAATTTTACTGTCCGTGCAGTATCAAGTGAGATGAGACTTTACACAGTTAATCTTCCCAGGCTGATCGCATCTCTTCGAGTTCTCTCTCACTGTCTGCATCCTGGAAATGCAGTAAGAAAATATACAGCCTAATTGAAATAATTAAAAAACAGAATTTCCCTTTTCTTCTCCCATCCCATACGAGGTTTAAAGTATACCCCCAGCCTTACATTCTTCCTCTTAATGCTTTTTCCCCCCCCCTCCTGTACTGCCCTCCCGACACTACTGTCTTTGAAGCCTACTGAAGTTTTCCAAATATCAAAGAGAGTTTCTCTTCTATTTCCTTTTGAGAGATGAGAACTGACAACCAAAACAGCAGAATTCAAACCTCTGCTCCCTCACTGACTTTCATAGCCTGGATAAATGCCTTTGTTTTTCCTTCTCAACATGATGGAAGTTATTTGACTGATGATGAGAACTAACATTTGCAAAGACTTAACAAAGCCACTTAAGCACTGGCTTCCTTATTCGACTCCCACTTTTAATTTCAAAGCAGGAGAGAGAATTAACTGTTCATGAATTCTCTGCCTGTAGCGCTCTCATGGTCTTTCCTGAAAAATCTCAATGCTTTTCTCATTAAACTCTTAAGCCTCCAACACATATATTTCTTGTTCTTTTGGAAAAAACCTCTTCCTAGTTACCAGACATACCGTTCTCTGTCTAGAGAGCTTTCCAACCAGCGTACGGTGAGGAAGCTCCTCATCAGGCAGAGCTCGGATGTCTCCTCCTGGAGAAGGGCACAATCCTGCCCGGTGCCCAGCTCCCCTGGCAGCGGCTGGGCTCTGCAGTGCTGGTGGTAGCACTGCCAAGCCAGCTCCTCGCCAGGCAAGACCTGATTTTGGTTTGACAAGACCTCTTGCATGCTTGTGGCTTGATTCTCAGCACAACACACTTCCGCTACAGCACCCTAAAAACTAATTGCAGCCTTTAAAAGAGAGTGGCGTGAAAACACCGTGTATTTCTATAATTCTGCCTTCCACCCAGAGTGTTTATTCCGTCAGATTAAGGCTGAAGCTGTAAGATCTGGAGGACCTTGCTTAATATTACTTTTCTTACATTTTTCATGATGATGCAAATAACATCAGATTAATATTAAAAGCTGAAGTGTTTTTATTCACTTTCTAACTGGCAGTAATTTGAGGGCACCTTCTATAAAGTTTCTGCTTAACAGGGAAAGTGCAAAGGAAAAGGAAAGTGCGGAAGAGCTCCCAGCTGAGGAACACTGCCACATGGCAGCTTCTAAAATGCAGTACAGTCCACTCTCCAAAAACCCTGCAGAAGTAGTAAAAGAGCTGAAATATCCTAGATATTAAAAATAATAAAAATGCTGGGCAGCACGCACAAACCTGGGAATGGCTCAGTGCAACCATCAGCAGGCTGGGGAGCCCAGGGGCTACGCGCTGGCGGCTCCTCCAAAGCCCCAGAGGAACTGGAAGGGGTAAGGTGGCGCTCCAGCCCTAGCACCGCCACTCAGCTTAAGGGGCTCCCCCCCCAAAGGAAAAAACCTGCCCAAAACTGGGGTGCTGGGACCGCACTGCTGCCGCCCGGCAGCGCCGCAGATACTCCAGCGTGGGAGCTGCGGTGCCGAGCAGGTGCTGGGCGTCCGCAGGCGGCCGGAGCCCGAGCCGGCACGCAGCACGGGCCCTGCCGGGTGCTCTGCTCCGCTCCTAAGCCCCTAGCAGACACACTCCCAACCCCTTTGTGTTTTTCATTATTTTGCTGAATTGCTCTAGGCGTTTGGATAACGGGTCCCATAAGAAAAGAGTCCACGCTAAGGAACAAAATACTTTAAAACCCGAGCTCACAAGCTGGAAAGTCTTTTCAAAATCAATTTTATCTCTGTTAGCCTTTTATCTGTGCTCGTCATCGATCTGCGCTTACTGAGACTGCTACCTCTTTCGTAGTAGCTGGCAGCTCTGAAGCAAGATTCATCCAGAGAACAGCTGCAGTTTTGTTCCCCAAGTCCCTGTAACACTGTGAAATAAAAAATGACAGTGTGAGAAGAGTTAAATTGGATAAAATAGGCAGGAAATGTAACTGAGCAATTATGGACCCTGGCAACTGATAAAAAGAGCTATTTCGACCTCTTAACCATTTGTACTGTATAGTTTCAGGCTTCTGACATTTCCTGCAGGAACTTTCATTCACAAAGCATTACAATCACCGTTAGATTCTGGAATACTAGATTTCCTTTTTTGTTTTGAGCAAGGAGGTTGGTTTTCTGGTTGAAGATTTTAAGGTGCCCCTGTGATTCTCAACGTTTTTGAAGCTCTGTTTTTCTTTTCACTCAGCCACTGTTCCTCACGCCGCTCTCATCGTAAAAACCTCTATTCCAAGAGCACATCGTCTCATGAAGCTTACATTGCCTCGGCTGTTAAACATGAGGTTCAGCTGCAAGCACTGTAACATCGAATATTTACAGGTGTCTCAGGTCTTGCAATAGGTGTGAAATACTCTTCATCGGGAACTCTCCAACAGCAGAAACAGTCATCCCTCTATGTAAAAGGAAGGTTTTCAGTCCCTAGGCAGTCACGGAGGCATTTGGGGACTATGAAATAAGCACAGTAAAAGGAAGCACAGTTGCTAAAAAAACCCCATCAGCAATGCAGTTCATCATTGCTGTGATTGCCATAAAAAGGCAACATTCGGTTAGGATAAGGACAGCAGCTGAAGTCCTGCAGGGCCATTACTTCAGACTCTGAAATGTCACTGCACAGTAGGTGCCTGGGCGTATTCTGGTGATTTTCCTGTGTCATGGGATAGTTCCGTGAGCGCTATCAAATTTCTGTATCTGGTGAATTCAAAATAGATGGAGTCACGGACACCTCAAAGCCTTTGAAAACCCCGTGTCCCTGCATATCAGTCAAAAATGTCAGAAGATGACTATAAAACACAATTCTTTTTTTTCTTTGAAGTGTGACCCATCAGAGCACTATCACCTTCAAAATAATTATACCAATTGAATTTTTAAAATTTTCTGATTAAGGATGTGATCCAGAGTGACAGAGCCTGGGATTAGGGAAAAAAATCCCAAACCAAAATCAACAGATACAATTAGTCCTATTAACCTCTAATTTGTGTTTGCAGAGTATTTCTGAAGCTCATTCACATCTGCCAGACATGTGGTGAACTATTAGCCCCATAAAAACACATCGGCCCACGAGATGGCACACAATGAAACCCAAATTTTCACATTAACTCTGAAAATCTATTCAGGTTAAGACTTGCAGGGATTTGTTGCTGCAACTTCACTGGAAATAAGTTCCAAGTCTTTCATTCTTTACTCTACACAAGACATTTAGGGGTGATTTTGAATTTCCATGAATGCTGGCTATATTTACAAGCAGTGAGAGAAGCAATTAAAAGCACATTCATCATGGTATGTGAGCAGCCAGAAACAAAAGGCTGATTTATGAATACATAGCTGATTTTACCTAATAGACACATGGCTAAATACACACAGTGAGCTGCAATATATCAAAGACAAAATTCAGCTGGTGTGAAGGCTACTACACATCTTGGGTGGGTTTTCCTCCTCTACTATCACCTTCATTTTCCTTTAACGAGATGCTTATTGTGAAATAAATTCTGCACCCAGGTTCCAGAGATAATGTACTCCAGACCAAGCAGATCCTACGACTTGCACGCTACCCTGATAAAATTCACATTCTCTGGGACACTGGGAATTCAGGAATTTCACACAGAATGACTACAGCTACTCTTTGCTACGCCCACTCTGGCTAGTATTTCTAAAGCTATTTGGGCTTTAAATATTTCTAGACTCCAACTGGAGGTTGTAGGAATTAAGCAGCAATTTTAACATTTAAGAGTTCAAAACCAGTTATTCCCTCAACGCAAACAAAAAGATCTCTGGAGCTCCAGCTCCAGGCACTTGCGGTGTATTTAATCATTGCTCAAGACTCCCACCTACATTAGTAAAATGAGAGACATACTTTATCCTTTACTTTTCCACATGATTCTCTTTCAGTATACACCACAGAAATTCATGCTGGTGGTGGGATTAAACCTCCAGCCTGGGGCTTACAAGTTACCACTGCCACTTCATATAGAATTTGATCTGTTAAAAAGCAAGAGGGATGCTCCACTGGATGACTCAAAGGCAAAATCCTCCCTGAATTTTAATGCCTCTGCACTAGATGACTTGGCCTTTTTTAGAAATGTTATCACCGTATAAAATCTTGCTTCTGCATGGAGTAATTTACACGTGCTTAGCACTTTACAGCCAAAGATAATTTTTTAATACAAATATTTCTTACCCTAGAAGCATATGACCGAACTAAAGAAAGCAACAAGTAACTGGTTACCTTGGCAATATATACCCTTCCTGCTTTGGAAAACCCTGGGCTCAGTTCCTCAACCTACAGAGAAAAGAGGGGAGAGAAAAGCAGACATTAGGATATGCAAAGGACACGGTTAATGCTTGCATCAGGCTTATTCAATCTCTTAGGAAAAAAAAAAAAAAAAAGATGACTAAACTCTACTTTTGCAAATACGTAGATCAGTGTAGGAAGTTTTCATAGGCTTGCCTGGCAGGGCAGTCAAGCCCTCAGATGCTCAGGAAGTGCCTGTGACCCAGTGAACAATTCACGCTCTCGCTGCCCGGCGAGGTGGCGAAGTCGAGTGCTCGAGTCGAGGGAAACTCAGAACCAGCTTGACAAACTCCTCCTGCGCCTGTGCGAGCAACTTTTTATCCTCTTTGACCATTCAGTCTCACACATGTGGGCATCTCCCCAGTGTGCTGGTGCCAAACCTCAGGAATCTTCTCCCAGTTCTTCATCCTCTCCTTCCCAGCTACTAATTCCCAGCTTCCTAGTTACTCATATCCCTCTGCCTTCTTCCACTCATCTGTTATAGTCATCACTCTCCAAGCAACTTTGTTCCTATTACGAGCCCTTGGCTTGACCTGTATCCCATCTGCATTCAAACTCCTTGACGTGACGTGCTCTACCGAAATACCTGAGCCCAGACCTCAGAGGAGGCACTGAGGGCACAAGACAGACCACGTTCCTCCTCTTAATCCTGCTGTCTGGCCTCACACCTGGTTCAGTTTGTGACGAAGCCAGAGCTGCAATCTGCCAGCAGATTTCCATTCCCCGATGTCAACTGTGGCTGAAAGCTGAAATGGACTCTGCAGAGCATACGGGAGGTGCACTTGTTCAAGGTATAATTAGCTTCCACAGGGATGTTTTTGTGTCCTTTTAAAATTCTTTCTATATTTGACCAAAGCTAAACCTCAGAAAAATGCAAGTTACCATTTCAAACCACAGCAGCGCTCTAACTTACCAATAAAAGTGACAAGCAATTCTTCTCTCTAATGAAAAGAAACAAACCACTTTCTCTCAAATTTATCTCTGAAATGATTTAACCACTTTGGCTGAAAAATATATCGCCTAGGGCAGATATCTATCACAAACTTCCCTCTCAAACAACTGCATTTTGGCAAAATTACAAGAAATTGAAATAAGTATGATATTCCCTGACACTTTGCAGAACTGCTGGCCCAATCTATGAGTTATAAAGTGGTAGGGCAATTCGTTTCTGAAACACTTCATTAGAGGTGCTTAAGAGTAGTTCTCACAGGCACAGCCAAAGAGAGGCTGTTTAACTCATCTCGTGCAGACCCTTGCAACAAGAGCCAGATGCTCAAAAATGTGACTCAGGCCATGTCTTAAATTCTTTTTCATCAACGGGAGGACTGGAAAAAAAAAAGCTATTCAGAGGGTAGGATTCTTACAACGTAGGAAGCACTCCTAAGAACTTCATTCTAGACATACGTAAGCAATGTGATCCTGAAACCTTAAAGCAGTTGTCTTCAGAAGTTTAAAATGCAGAAGTTTGACCTAATCAGCCTATTAATAAAATATTCTGGGAGAAATTAAAATGACAGAATGTAACTATGCAAACATTCCCAGGGATAAGCTCAAACAGATCTTACAGACCCCGAAAGAGCATAGATCACATGCATTTAGTATTAGGCAATGAATCACTCTACCATGCAGCTTTTAAAAGGAAAACCAAACCCCTTGAAAACAATTCTGAACGCTCTGGGTCTAGTTCTGATGTCTTCAAAATCACATTCTTCTGTCTAGGTATTCTATAACAGAGGGTCCAAAATTTTTGCTTTCACCAGCTTTTCTTCCACAGGTTGTAGTCAATGGAGATGTACCGTGGAGCTCCTGGGGAGCGATGAGTTTAAGCAGAACACAAGCACTCCAGTTCCACACTCGCGATTGCATTTGTCAGGTTAGCTACTCCCCTGCTTATCAGGTTTCATTACCCGTAAGAAGTTCTGCAGGGCGTCCTGGACAGTGGCTGTAGGAGGGGCTTCAAACAACGCAGCAGCAGTCTTTTTTTCAAGCCATCCCAGGTGGGAAACCTGCAGAGACAGTAAGATGGAACCGTCAAACCTGCTAGAGAGACAGCACATGCAAAAGCATACAGAGGAGGAATCACCCAGCTCCTTGTAGCTGGCTCATGCACCTGGGGGAAAGCCAAAGGTCTTGGTAGTGTTGGCAGATTCTGGACAAGTATCCAAGTCCAGCCACAGAATTAAACCTGATTTGCTTTTCCTTGTCCTGAGTCAGCTTTTGCAGTTCCACACACCAGCCGCCACATGCATAAAGCTCGAAGTGAGATTTGTCTCTAACATCTGAGCGTTATGGGCATGTGACAGTGTGGGTGGTCCAAGCCCCCAAACTGCCATGTCACAACCACACCAGCTCCCACCTACGCACGGGGAAAAAGGCACTTACAGAGCCCTCCCCACTCCCACCTCAAACCCTGCCCGAGAACACGTTCTCACCATACAAAGACCCCTCGAGAGAGGCAGGCTAAAGCCTTCCCTCCAACTGATAGTCACATTTTGTGAAATAGATAGCAACTATAACTACTTCACAAAATCTTATTCTCCTGCTCCCAGCTCCTCTCTAATAAGAAACACTCTGAAACGTCAGTGGGGAAATGATGCATAGCACTAACTTCTGATAATATCTCCTCTGTTTAATATTTTGTAATTCTTATAATGCGAGGTGGCAGAAGCACTAACATATTTCTGTACACATCTGGTTTTGTTTCATAGCTTCAGCGGCTCTAAGAGCAGTAAGGCTGAGTAGAAAAGGCCACAAGAGAATATAGAGCTTGGGGTTTCCACTAGTTTAGCTCACTGCTCCTCTGTAATCACCGGTGTCAATTCTCTCAGCTATGATCTCTGCAGTGTGACTTTGTTTTTGACAGCAGAGAAGCACTTCCAAATTGCATAAACTGAGAAGTAGGTAGTTGCTGCAAACTCTCATTTCTTTTTATAGGCACTAAATCTGATTTATGGTATTTGACTCCAAGCTTCTCCCTGTCAAGAAGCATAAAGCAGCCGGCACGCTGCTTCTAATACCTCCAATACTTTGTGTATCAAGGGCAGAGGAAACACATGTAAAGGATTATACAGATATACTGTGTGCAGAAGCTCTTGCCAGCCCCAAAATGCCTTTGATCACATCCATATGTGCTTAAAGGACCGAACGTAGTTTGTTTTTACCGAGTTAAGCACAGGGAACAGTAAGCTAGCTTGCAGCTAGTGCTTTTCCTAATCTATTCTCTGCCATTTCACCTCCCATGCTGCCTGCAGTGACTAAAAAACTAAGTCCAGAGCCCCAAACCATTCAAAGCTCCAATTCAGAGCAGTTCAGAAATAACACTTCTAGCAAACAGCTTTCCTCTGGGAAAGAGACAAAAAGCACTGGAAAAATGAAGAGCAGAATAGTGGCGATAAAGAAATGCATCAACAGCAAATGACATTGCCAATACGAAACTGCACTCTGCATGCTTTCAAAAACTTGAGTGTGTCTTCAGTACCACTAACCTTTCTCTACCTTCTTCTGGCCTTTGGCGGTTAGCACAGAGCAACGTGCTGTTAACAGGCTCAGCCAGCACTTGTCCTGATCACCAACTCAATGTTTCTGCAGTCCCCCTCTCGCTATGGGGGACCTGAACTTACATAAACTCTAATTAAAAAACTGTACCATCTAAAATCTAGTGCTTCAAGTGGTAACACCAGTGTGAAGGTATGCATTCAGGTTCCATAGGAGGAAGGCATGAGGGAGATGGGCTTCCTAAGACTTCTCGATTACAGTTAAGAAAACATCTTAGATGGAAAGCTGAGAGATTCTGAATGAGACACTGTGTCCTGGCAGACATTTCAAGAACACTTTTATAAAAGCACTGAGGTGCTACACATACAAGAACATAAGCTTTTATATCTGAAGAGCTTTCCAAATGCAATGCGTTTATACTATTCATCAGTGGAATGTTTTTCTCTGCACTGTTTCAGGACTGAAATGAAGAGTTTCTAGATCCCACACAAGTGCAACTTTTAAACTACTTCTTCAAGCAACTAGGACATTTCACACCAGTATTTTCTATACAATATCAGAGCTCAGCAACTAAAGAGAGCATCCTCAACCGCTATGGCTGGTGGTCTGAATCCACCTATCTTTTGTTCAAACAGGGAATCAAATTCCAAAAAAGGAGAAAACAACAGTAAGTAGTAATAAACTATTTTACCTGGTAACACCACCTGCCCAGAAGATAGTAAGACTGTGGATCCTCTGGCTTCAGTTCAATTGCTTTATCAATGTGTTCCTATGGAAAATCATCACCAACACATAAGCAAATACATTTTGTCATAAGCAAATACAATATCCACAAGAGCAGGTGAACAAACGTGCAAAGAGGAAAGGATGAAGTCCACTATTTAAGGGTCAGTGATCAGTAAAATTAGAGCTACAAAGAGATTGCAAATTTTCTTAACATACTTTCAGTGAACACAGAAAACCAGCATTTTATCAGCCTGAGACACAAGAATTACTACACACAAAAAAAATCAAGATGCCCTTCATTTTATTCTACCACCGTTTTAGAGCTTTGACATAACGAAATTACTGCTCATGTCAACAGCTGACAAAGTATTACACATGGCCTGTCCTGTAGTAACTGCTCCACGCGCATCCTCTTACCCTGTAACATCCCCACTGTTGATGAAAGGCAAATAAAGGAATCTGAGGCAGATTAAAACCTCTTTGAAAAATAACTGCTTTGCATTTATGGGAGAGTGCAAGCATGCTCACAGGCAGCTATTGAAGAAGAGTTGTGCTGTACCTTATTACCACATGGTAATTTCATGTTTCAAGTTCTCAGTCTCATCATATACATACATTTTATTTTCTGAGATTATACAGTGCAAAGGTGCAGAACCAGACCAGTCACCCTCATCACACATCGCTGGAATCACTGTCCTCAGCCCAAACCACCCACTCAGAGCAGCATCTCTGAGATCTGTCGCTTCCCCAATAGAAGCTGGAGCCAATTTCCTTAACTTGCTAATACAGAAATAAGTATTGCTCAATCTTACGCAAAAGCCAGCACATCCTTTCTACTCACCTTAAAAACATATCCAGTTTGAATGCGCTTCTGAATACTCTCATGTTCTGATAACTGCCCACAAAGAATAGCGTACCTACACAGAGGAGACACTTGCATGAAATCAGTCAGTTGTAAATATACATTCACATTCTGTTGGTATCTTCAGAAGGAAGATATATAAATGCATTTAAGCTTCACAACTTCCTGGGGGAAACAAGGAATACTGTACATCTTTTACAAGGAAGAGTCATATGCAGTAAAAATTTAGTGCAGAAGCAGCTACTGGCTTGAAGGATGCTGGCAAGTCAACAGGAGTGGCCTGATGAAACATGGAAGTTCACGGCACTGATGGCTGGAAAGCATTCCTTCTACATAAACACTTCTACATCCTGAATGTCTTCACTCAGCAACAAAACTGTGTCAAAACACAGAGTGATGAGGAGTAAACACTACTGCAGCAAGAGCTAGAACTACAAAAAGCTCTAATTAACTCAGGCACACTGCGATCTTCCATACGCAACGCACCGCGGTTGTCTACTTTGAGGGAAAAATATTGTGGAAACCTACCTACATCCTGCAGCCCCACATGGCCACCAAACTTGGGAAACAAAATAACAAGTCTTCAGTGTTGCAAGTGCAAAGCCATTTAGTTTTGTCTGGTTAAGAGACAGTAAATTTTGACCCCCAGAAGCACAGTGCCTAGCAAAATCAGTTATTTCATGGGCTGCAAAAGCTAAGGAAGGTTCATTACCCACGGATTCGCACTCTCCCATCTCACCTGCTCACACCACAGCAGTTCAAACCCCCTCCCTCCCTGCATTGCTTCCCAAGAAACAACAAATCAGAGGCATGCAAGGGCAGCGCTGCCGAACAGAACACACGAGTTGAAGCTTCAGCCACGCTTGCTCAGTCTCTGGCCTCTGCCATTCCGTCGAGGGGAGAGCTGTGGGGCTGGAAGAGGCTTCTCCCCTCCTCTGAGTCTGGCTCAGAAAACATTAGGTGGAATGGATGGACAAATGACTCACACAGGTCCTCTTCTTTCAAAAAATAAAGCTGAAAAGAAGGAAGATGGATGCAAACCTCCCTTGAGATTTCTTTTACTACAGCCACATCCCAGGGTTGCTGGATGCTCTGCCTTATCTTGCCACGCAACATCCCAGCGCGTCCCCGGTGACAGCTAACCACAGCAGATGTTCGTGCAGGAATCTGTCGGAAGACTCGTGAATCTCCAAGTACACTTCCTTCAGTGTCATGAAAAAACCCACAAAACATTTCACACCTCATTGCTCTTGCCTGAACTAAATTTTCAGTGTGGAAGTTATGATACAAAGGAGTCGTGCCTTCTGAATGTTTTGTCATTAACTCTCATTCCTTTAACATGTTAGTTTTCTTGTGAAAAACTCTGCTTCAGTTCTAAAATTCTTATTTTTCACGATAATGGAAAAGATTACCAGATTAATGTCTTAATTGGGTAAAATCCTTTTCCCCAGTTGAAAAAGTTCACAGCTGCCTTGCCATAATCTGTCACTTGCCAACAATGAAGTGAGTGTTTTTATGATCTTCTCCAGTTTGTTTCACAACAAACATCAGCCTGTGCTAAATCACCCTAACCACAACATAACTAGGGTTTAGACATACAAGCCAATAAAAGGCTTATTTTCTAAGATCACAAGATAAAATATTCCTATACAATCAATCATCTAGCCTGTAAGCCCTGCCTAATGTACAGGACTTTGCCAGAATATAGCTCCTACGACCATATTGTTTAGGCTCCTGAATACGTGGCAGGCATTAAATACAATTAGGCCAAGTTTAAGGTTTTGCAGCAAAACAGGGCAACACCATGCCTTTTTAAAATGGAAGCTAAAACACTGAATAACCTCCCTCTATACTAGCCCATCCTTCCCCAGGGAAGGCCCAACAAGCCCCTTCAAAGCAGCAATAAATCCGATGGGACACCAAGCTAGCTCAGTCTGATCCTTCCACCACCAACCACAAAAACATCAAGTGGTAGATAGGCAGCTGTCAAGAAACCTAAATGCCAGATATTTTTTAACAGCCTGGTGAACGTTACTGAAAATAAGCAGCAAAGAGTAGTTCTATCTGTGTCATGAAATGAACAAAACACCCCAAACCAACCAACCAAATGAAAAGATAATAGATGCCTGAATCCTTTTTTCGCTGCAGCCCCAGGAGAAGATGGCTCTACCCGAGCCAGCTTTGCTGGTCCGAGCCCTTTGCATGAACCTTCCTCAGCAACTTGTGCCTCGAGGTCCAGGGCCACCAGCCTGTCAGTGCTTTTCATACACCAGCCTTTGCAGTTCTGAGATTTTAGGCTCTGGCCTGACTTCCCTTCCCCACTCGGCAGCGCCAACGTGGTTTTCTGCTTTTTTATCTCTGCTGCTTGTTTAGCTTGGCTTGTTGGAGCTATTTATTCTAGTTCATTTTGTGAAATGCCTTGGGATCAATGTCACATGAGGCACTGTTGAGTTGCAGAAGGACTGACTAGCAGTAATAGGATAGATTAAAAATAAATGAGTTAGGGAAGGGGATTTTCATCTTCTGTAAACAATATATAACCTCTGAAGCACTGTTCAGATCGATGCCTCAGCAGTTACCGAAACCTTGTATTATGATACCACTCAACTAATTATTAACCAGAACTACTCATGAAGCTGCTGACACTGGTCAAACTGCAAGTTCCCATAGGAATCTCAGCTCAGTAAGGATTTCCCCATTTATTAGAAAATAAACTCTGTGGAAGCAGATACTACCAGATGAGAGCCCATCTGTTCTCCCAGCTTAAATCCCCGAGCTCAGAACATGCAGCTTTGAAGAAACTTCATTTTTGATGCTGCACTCTGGCTGACTCCCATCAAAGCAAGACTTCTGGCCTCTGAACACAAAACACACAGCTCTGCGCAGCCCAGCACCTCCCGCTCCATGGCCAGGGTGGTTTGCCAACCCAAATACATCTCTTATCTCTTTTAACTGTTTCAAAGACTCATTAGCTGAGCATGCCAGTGCTCCTTTCTGCATAAGACAATCAGTAAATTAAAAAGAAACAGCAAGGCAAAGGGGAATAAAAGGAGAAGGGGAAAGAAATGGGGAGAAGCAGTTACTTTGCAGCCAAGCGATAAAAGTGAAATAAAGTGTGTTTTATATTGCCAAAGAGGAGTCAAACATGAAGTCTGACCACTGACAACAGCACAAAGACATGGAAGTTCTTTCCTTTTATTGACATCACAATTTGCTTCATACGTATTTAACCAATTTTTCATCACAATGCCCAACAAATTAATGATATATTCTCTATGCACAACCTAGTTTCTGCATTAACTTTCCAGGGCCCACGGGCCAGCCCAGTACCAGTAACTGCTGCGTTACTTTGTAGGAAGTCATGTCACTGCTGTGCTCACCGCTGGCCATATGCCTTCCCAGATAAGGGTAAGAATTCATCAGGAGCTTTGCTGCCTTGGCATAGGAGATAAAAGCTCGGTCCAAGGACTAAAAAGCCAAGATTTATGCAGAGATAGCAAATCTATACGTACCAACTAGTTGAAAAGGATACTTGATGGCATGTATGCTAGAGATTTATTGTGGTCTGGATTAAAGCAACACTTATTTTCTACTGTCACTGTCTCAATTTTCCATGGGACTGGTTACACAAAATATTTAAACAGCTAGCAGTTCATGGTGACGTTTGTAGTTGGCTCCTGTTAAGAGAATATTCTTTCTCTCCTTACATGTAATTTTCCAGCAACGGCCACACAAACTCCGCTTATTTTCTCTGAAGTGAAACATGGCAGTTGCACAGATAAGAATGTAGAAGGGCAAGCACATAATGCCACTTCCTCCGAGTATTCATCCAGCCTCCATCTGACCAGGTATTGTCTGAATTTTGATTTCCACATCCATTTGCTTTTTGAACCCACATAAGCCTTCAACAGTTGCCACAACTGGGGCACGGCATTCTGCAGTTTAACTGTGTGCATGACACTTTTGTTTAAGCCTGATACAAAACATTTCCTCTCGTTTGAGCCTGATGCTTAGCAACTTCAGCTGATGCCATCTAGTTCTTGCTTTGGAAGAAAGCATTCCCACTTCACCCTCTCCGTGCCACCTGATTTACAGATAAGCTATATTCCTCTCAGTTACCTTTCTTCCAGCCTGACAAGTCTTAAATCTATTAACTAATTCTATTTGCAAAAGCTGTTCTGTGCTTTTGATCTCCCTTGTCACACACCTCTGGTAATGCTGCAGTTTTAAAATACCTTTTCAGAGAAGGCAAGGATGGATTTGCACAGCTTTTAATGAGATTATGTTCATCATATTCCCATTTCACACAACTCTCCTGTTTTCAAGCAAAAAAATACTCATCACAGTTCATCCTAAAATGTAGGTGCAAAGATCTGTAAAACTAACTAGTCCACAGATACTTACCGACACAAGTTTTTAATCACTTGAATATGACTGAGACCACTTAAGCACTTACCAGTTCAGTTGCAGACCATCAGCTCTGGTGAAACAACTAACCTGACAGCTTTCTGCATGCAAATTCCCCTTAGCAAGTTTTAAAACTGCATAATGCTAATTAAGTTGACTAATATGTGGCTTAAGAAAAAAAAAAAAACAGTATGCATATACACTTCCTAAAGCCACAGACTTGTGTCTGCAGGTTGTTGGAGTTTTTTTACTAGTATAATTATTTTACTTCCATGTGTGAACTTTTCTCTCAATACACCATAAATTAAACGGTGCATCTCCTAATCTAGAGACTGATATATTGATTTGAAATGCAGATATGTACACATGTACGCCTAGTGAGAAAGTGGGGAGAAAAAATAATCTAATTTCTTAAAATGCCCACAGGCTCTCTCCAAACCTTTTAAGTAGCTGTCCTCTATCACATGCTTGCACAACTTGGTGGAAAAAGTAACCGAATACATTGTTCTAGTTGAAGTGATATGGCAACTGGGAGCACAACTATGCCAAAAGCTCTCTGTAGGCCTCTCGTGACTGCCCCGGATGATCGTTTGGGAACAACTTCAGCACTGCACACAACTGCAGGAGACCTCCTCCGAGTTTGACTCATCAGCAGACTCCACAAGGGCCATGATTATAGCAGTACAAACATTACACCACTGCCAAGCCATAAAACTCCCAAATGCCCAGATATTTATATGAAGGTCTTCACTATTTTATATGAAAACAACTTTAATTTTTTTAAATTGAGACAATACTGTATTTTGTTTATTTTAATTTTTGTTACTAATTGCACAGCAAAGGCAGATTATGGCTCCTGTCTGCCAAGTAACAAACTCCTCAGCACTGCTCTAGTGGGACCAACAAGAACACTCAACTGAGGCAAACTCATGACAACCCTCGTCCCTCTGCAAAAGCAGCCAAAGCCACTGCACAAGCAAAGCCTCACCCCTTCCACGGGCAGTCAGCTCCACAAAGACTACTTTATCTGCCCAAGATATACCAAAACGAAAGCAAGATCCCAACATACTAAAATGAGTAATTCCTATACCACCTTAAGGGCTTGAGGCAGAATATCACTTAAAATAGTATCTCCACTTGGAAGACAGAAAAGTGCAACCCTAGGAATCTCAGGATGAATTCAGACGATCGCTCAAAACTGCTCCCAGTCTCAGACAGAAAATCTGCTCCAGACACTTGGTATTGTCTTTAATTTCTGTGCTTCACACCTGCAGTCTCAGTGTCTTGGAACAGATGGGATGCAGAAGTTTCTAGCAACCTGAATTCTCAGCCTTGCTAATGAAAGAGACAACAAAAAAGTATCAAAATAATCTAAGTCTTCTGCCTTTAGAGAAATTAACAAGGTCAAAAAAAGATGTATATTAAATTTTAGGATTGCTAGCATCCTTCTTGTGAAATTTCTGTGAGCAAACAAAGGAAACTTGGTATAGCTGTAACTGGTACAAAGTTATTTGCAGTTCATTGAGGGGTGAACGTGGGAGGTTCATCACTGGAGGGCTGTCTAATCTGTTCTGAAAAGCACCCATAAGGAAGAACTGTTTTGGAGTGAATGAACTACCCGAGTCTCCTTTACCCTTATTTTTCCACAATTAACTGCTCTTTAAAACTTACTGCGAGCAGATGGACATTGAATGGAGCAGCAAAAAAATCCTCTGACAATGACACTGATGCTATTAACTAACTCCATTAGGTTGCAGCAGAGATTAAATTTAAATAGGCTGCAGACTAGCATATGTTAGAAAATTTATCAATTAATGGGGGTGGCTGCAGAGAATCAAATTTAAAGGTTACAGTATATCACAAGCAGCCCAAGGCAATAATATGATGCTGTACTAGCAAACCTCAGCTAAAGTACTGTACACAATTTTTGAGTAATAAATTAAACAGAAAAAAAAAGGACGAGCTGGACAGAGTCCATATGACAACAATGAGAATAGGAGGCTTGCAGAACACCACCACACTAGAAGGTTGTGACAAGTAGGTCTGCTTTCTTTCAAAACACTGGATGAATACAACAACTATTGTAGCCTCTTACAGTTTCTCACATCAAACTTTTTTCATGTCTAGAGAAGACAGAAGTAAAAATGAAGCTTACGTTGATATCAGGAAAAATCCATATAGTTATATATATGTATTATTATATCCATATAATTAAACAAACTACTTGATAAAACAGGAGAAAGGAGAGAGAAGGGCACAGAACAAGCCCCAAGTTTTTAGGGATCAGGGCCAGTTTTGGTATACCTGGCATACACCCTTGCAAGAAGGTAAGTGAGATGACTTTCTGGAGGCCCCTCCCAACTCTGTGTTCTCAATTCCTTAAACACTAGAAACCAAACTACTTTTCTGGATCAGTGTTCTGTTTCACATTTAATTAAGATGCCTATGAACGTGTTCAGGTTCCAGAGACCTGGCAAATTATGTTGAGTTACATGTTAGCTAGTAAGGAGTTTACTCAGGCACATGGCTAAAACCAAAGTCAATTTTCATTAGTGATTTTAGTCAAAATTCAAATGACTGCCACAGAAGAGAAAGGTTGAAACATCCCCTTCTTTACCTCTACCGCACTTCATCTTCCCTTGATCCTAAACAAGCTAAAATCTTCATTAGCTACCTCAACTGCGACACAAAGTAAGTCTTCAATTTAGTTCGATTTCTATGTTGATTTTATCTGCTGAAGATCTCTAGTCTGCCTTGGGAGGCAGTAAGAAAGAACCATATGCGATCTCTTTGTAGAACAAAACGTATTCATCCCGGTGAAGACTAAAGATACAAATGGTATTTATTGTGCAGAACATATAATTTTTATAGAGTGACCTCATGCTTATTTAAACCTCCGGTTTTACTCAGAAGACTTGCAGTTGTCCTCCCACGAGCTGCCAGCAAAGAGCCTGGACATGCCTGGGCAAGATACTCAAACTACAGAAACCCGGCTGCAGGAACTACTAATGCTTTCAAGGAAGGTGTCACCTGCACCAACACCAACGAGAAGAGCCATGACATGAAGCCTTTAGTAGTGCATGAGTTGTTTTTCCTGTTTGTAGCGTTATCACCTGTGCTCTGAGAGCTTCCTATTGACACACACAGACTCTTAAGATCTCAGTTCTCAGAACTTCTCTTTTCTTTACGCCTAACAAATAAAAAGCAACCCACAGACCGTAAATGTCAAATCACTTCACTGTTTCCAAGAAAAGGAGGGAATATTGATCCCTGCTGGGATTTCTTTTGTCCCTGCTCATGCTTTTCAGTTCTTTCTCTTCCTTGGCTCCTCTCCGGTGTTCCCACTCTCAGACTCTCCGTGGAGATGTTTCAGGGTACCAGCACCCCTGAGGAAGGGAGGGACCCTCCTGAGTCAGGGGGATGCTGTCAAGCAGCTCTAGCTGCATGCTATTTTTTCTCCTCTAAGTTCTGAAATATCTTCTAACGCCTGTTCCTATTTGCTATAGTCGCTTCTGTCCCTAATCTATATTGTCAGTAACTTCCCTGTTTAATCCACCCGCAGAACAGAAAATGCTCAGTTCAAATCCAGACATAGCTCAAAATTGGCCAGATCTGGGCAGAAATCCATGAAGAGTTAAATCCTGAAATACTGCCAGTTGTTAAAATTAAAGCTATCTTCAAGTCATATCCGGAATGCTGTCGCTTTTCAAAAAACTGGTATCTACCCACGAGCTACCAGATGTACTAACAGAATTTAAAAGGGCTGGTACACAATTCAGTGGCTAGCAAGCATGCAGGGTGCTCCACCAAAGCGACAGCCTCTTTAGAGGAGAGGACACATTGTGGAGGCTCATCCAACCCAAGAACATATCCTCCTCCCGCTTCTCTATAACATATATAATCTCTCCAAGAGGGCTAAAGCTTATTACTTCTTCTGTAACGACAGCCTTCAGCAGTCAGCAAATAGCCTTTAATTTCCAATGTGAAATATGAAAATCAAACAAAAGCTGCTAATACAAGACCTGCAAAATTTTTCCCAGATGGACCTCTGAAATCCCTCACTGCTCTGGTTGTACTTCAGTATTTCTTTTAACGATAGGAGGAGAAGCCAAGGCAAACACAGCTCACTATCCTTTCCCCATCCCTAGAGCTGCCGTTATGCTCTTGCAGTTGCACTGCAAACAGCCACACCAAAATGGACAGGGGATTCTAACAAGGCTACAATTATTTCTCTCACTTCATTCATGAAGATGTCACATATCTGTGCCTAAGCAACAAACTGCACAGGTTTGGGCAACAATCCATGCCTCTTCCACCCATCCCTAAAAGCAAGAACAGACTTACAAACTTGCTCTGTGCTCCTATTCATGAGTTGCCATCAGCTAAGGGAGTAACCAATTTAGTTGGACATAATCTCTCCATCCAGAGATCTTTTACAATTAAAGCAGAGAATGACTTTGATGTTTGTATCAAAAGTAAGAATCGGGAAATTATAAGACAGGAGTACACAGGCATTGAGAGCATTTGGTGTAATACCAATCAGCCTACAATACACAAACCTACTGTAAAGGTACTAAATATATCAAATGCCCAACCCAACTCTCACACGCTTCTACGTTCCTAAGTGGTGCCTGCAGGGGAGGCACAGCCAGAGATCAGTCCTGCTGCACGAGGCCTGTCTGGCCTGTGTAGCCCCGATCAAATCTCGGTTCTGTTCTGACCGGCTCTGTGGAGATGGCTCTCCTGGGACCAGCTGGCTTCCAAGAGCGACTACAGTAACAGCTTTGTACCAAATCTGATGTCAAGAAGACCCAAGGGATCCATGAAAGGACTCTCCTTCATATTTGGGCAGATCCCAAAGCTAGTCCAGACATAGTCCCAGACACTTACTGCTTCCTCTGTCATTCTTGAGAAACCACTTGCTCCCGCGCTGCCAAAGCCTTCCAGCCACCCAGCCACAAACGCTCCCAAGCTGCAGCCAGTCACGCTCCACTCAGCCTTTGCCAGCACTCAGAAATCCCTTCTCATTCACAGAGTTATTTTCTTTGTTCGTTGCTTCAAAATGTCAGTCATTACTGCAATAACTATGAAGCACTGAGAAGGGTAAAAAAAGTTTTACTTGCAGTGATAATTGTATGCAAAATATCTTCCATCTTGCTTGACAAGCATCACACAAAGCCAGTAAAAGAGGGAATGATTTGTGCAACAGAAGCAAATACAGCATAGAGAACGACAAATAAACACCAAAAACCAGCACAACTGTATCTTAAGTCATCCATAAGCACTGATTGGCAAGTGATAAAATAGAAAATTCCAGTCAACATGAAATAACGCACACAGAAAAAATGCAGCCCTAACGATACCTACACAGTCACCGGCTTCACAGAGTCTGTATCACACAGAAGAGGCATTAAAATCACTGGGAATATTTCTATTAAAATGCCCATTTAGTATGCTGTATTGAAGAGAAAGACAATGTTGACCACTGTATATGGAAGCAAGAATGAAAAGGATCATGTTAGTATTACACTAATCTACTCTGCTCCCACAGCTCATGTTCTGCAGTGAATTCCCATACTTTGTCTGGAAGGAGGTAGAAAGAGAATAATAGGGGAAAGAAAACATGGGAGATGAGAGATAATGATCCCCTGTGAAAAGAGATAATAAAAGATTGGGACTCTTCAGCAAGGGATACAGATACTAAAGAGAGAAATACAACAGAACAAAACCGTAATTTACATAGGAAGTGTGAATAAACGTTCTCTGTTCACTTCTCCATAAACCAAGAGCCAGGGCACCAAATCAAAAACAAAAAAAGCTTTGAAACCTCTACTGGCAATTTCAAACAGAGGACACAGTTTTTCTTCTAGACAGAGCACGTTAAAATATGGGATCTGTACCAGTGGACGGTATGGAAGCGGCAGGAGCGGAGTGGCTACAACCAGATTACACAGACTGACGGAGGACAGCTCCATCATGGGCAAGGAAGGGGCCCCTGCACATCTCCCTGCTGGAGGCAGGGACAGCACACTGAAGAGACTATTGCATTCTTTCCTTTTCTTTTTTATATTTTCCTAAATGTTGCTACCACAGACAGCATGATGAACTACACGTAATTCTGAGCAATGTGCCCATTACTTGAGTAAAGGGAAAACAACCTATAATGTCTTTTGAAACTATGTTTTATCCTACATTTTTCATATATATGTATCTTTTCACGTACTCATTTAATGAGCAATCATTCACATCATTTAATGAGCAATAGTTGTGTGTGGTTTTTTTTTTTTTTTCCTCAGGGTAAATTCGATTAGCATAAAAAGACTACAATTAAAACAGCTTGCAACCATCCCATGACCCATACAGAGCTGGAAAGGGAATAACTTCCTGTTCTATTCATGGTAGAAAATAATTATTTCTGTGTCTGATAAAGGTAGTTACATATCCATTTCCAATAAATCCCATGCCTCCCACATGCTGCTCTGCTATTTCCTTTCTCCAGCTGCCCTTCTGCAGCTGCTCTCTAGAATTAAAAGCAAGATGTAGCTGTGCAGAAGTCTTACCCCTGTTTGAATAAGAGACAGGTCTAATGGGACAAGAATTGAGCACTCTTTTACCAAAACCAGTGTGGGAAGAGGCAGGCACAGGCTGTAACAGAGGCACTGAGAACACCTCAGCTCGAGAGGCTTGAGATTTTCCGCTGGAGACGCATGACTGAACATCACATTACAGCCACTACTTCTGCCCACTGTAAACTCGGAACCACAAAGCTGTCACTATTACACCCTGGAGCAGAACCTTGCTTTGCAAGATACCAAACCATCGAGCAAAGTGGCTTACAAACTTTATGACTCAACCTGGAAACTAAATGGCAACTAAAAACCCATTCCTTCAAGATGCTACACCAGCAGACAAAGCTGAACACCATAATCTGCTAGAGATTTGTCACGTTGTCTGTCCCAGTATTCTTCCTTCATATTAAAGCTTTAACTGAAAACAGCAATTCATTCCTATAAGCTAAAAGACAATCTTTTCAATGTATTACTATAAGCTAAAAGACAATTTTTTCAAAGTGATAAAGGCATTTGTTTAGATGTCGGTAGTCCAAAACAATCCTCCAAATAAATTTAGTCATTTCAGAAGAGCACAGATTTTGCTTGGTAAAGATGTTGCGTATCCTGTTTTCCCAATAATCTTCATTAAAAAAAAAATTTCTCTTTTATTCTATTTTACATATTTTACATGTCACAGTAACTGCTGATAAACACTGTTCATCAAGGAATTTACCAGAATACCACAAAACCATGATCTCTACAAATATCTGCACCACTCTACAAACTCTCTCCTGGTATATTTTTTGAAAAGGAAACCAATTCTTTCAATCCCATGAGCTGCAACCAAAGCGTGTTCATTCAGGCTGCTGAAGAGAGCAAGGTACTTTCCCTCTCGCCTAACTCCTTACTGAAATCCCAGACAATGGCAGCATTTATACAAACATAGCACACCTTGCTTTGCTAAACTAAAGATCACCTCATCTTTTACCATGAAAAAAAAAAAAATATATTTGTAAAAAAAAAAAAGAGCCATATGCTGCTGTCTCAGTTCATTTCAAAGCCAGAGTGCTTTGCAGAGTGACAAGCAGCACACCCATGAGCAGAATACAGCAGTGCCCCGCCACAAGACACTCTCCAGAAGACTATAAAAGCCTGTCTGATAAGAATGATGTTTCTACTTACTCCAGAATTAAGATTAATATAAGAACATTGGCACAGAGCTAAGCCCATGCTGACAGGCCTAGCTGAGTGAGGCAAATATATCACCTCTTGACATAAAGCAAGCATCTCTGTGCAGCAGAGCATTATCGAAATGTCAATAACACAGTAAAAACCAACAATTAACCCAAGAATGTTGGAGGAGCACAAAGGAAAAGCCTCATTCATATTTAACAACTGTTAAGACTTTGCCCCCACAGCTGTGCAGCTGGCTGCGAGCGTGGCTTTGAAGGATATACACATTCTCTATAGGGGGCTGAAAAGAGGCCAAAGGAAACAGAGGATTCGAGAGAGGAAATAGAGAGCCTCACCATACTGAGCTCTCAAAGCCAGGAACTAGCTTTCTGCAAGTTATCTGCGTGAAACACTCTTTGGCAGCCCATCTGCAGCCAGCGCGGAACAGGGCGCTCCGCGACGCGTTTTCCCAGGGTCTGCAGGCGCAGCTCCTGCCCGTGCCTGGGGGCTCGCAGCGTCCTCCCTGGCACACACACAGCCTGGGGCCAGCTGCTGGGCACACCTCCTGCATTCGGACAGGGAAATCCCACGGCTCCCAGGAAAGCCTCTGAACAAGCCTTCCTTCACCTCGTCAAAATGTATGCACTCAAAACTACGAGTAGCCCAAAGAATATGCAGAATTTAGTCTGCTAAATTTGAGCTGGTGAACACCAAATGGAGCTCAGTGTACTTATTCATCTCAAGTTCCTTTTGTCAATAGCTTCTTTCTCCAAGGCTCATCTGGAAGTTCATCCTTCACTGCCACCACCAAAGTTCATCGGCTTGTTAGGTGCAGGCTCACAAAAGCCTTGATATGATCTGTTCTTAGTACCCAAAGAACTTCATTATTCTATTTGGGAGCTTTTGCTCAAGAACCCTTCTGGTCATCTCACCTCTGAGAGAAATTCATAATTAAATTGGAGTAAGCAAAGCAAAGTTTATTACTATAATCACAACCAAACCTACCGTCTGTCAAGCCATTACTTATGCCAGTCAACCAAAGCTGTTAAAACCAGCTTTTTACGGAAAATAACATCAATTTAGTATATTCCAAGTAAGGACAAATAATCTTTATGTTTTTCAATGCAGCTCAGCTCACAACAACCTCCAAGTCCTTTTCCTATGCTTCTTAAAAGCCAAAAGTAAGAAGCTACATACCACTGATGGCACTCAGCACTTTGATCCCACTTCTGTAAGGCAATTTCTATCTCTTCTTTCCCTGCAAAAAAGTGGTCAGAGGTAAGAACTTCAGCCGCTTTCCCTCTTAACTTCTTTCTCGAAGGCTGTTAGAGTACAATAATAGAATGGCATAGAAGTCATATTTGTTATTTTTATAATACTTTTGGCTTGAAAATGTCCTGTAAATAACTCCATGCTCTTGCAGTGAAATGGAACATCCAAGATCACTTGAAGAGATCATGCAAATTTTTAGTACAGTAGCAAGTTGTGTTGACTCATCAACATGGTTTCACCTTATTTGGAAGCACAGTTATCTATAATGAAAACATCTTCCACACCATGTTAAGAAAAGTTAATTAGAGCTTTCGGTGGTTTTGTTCCGATGCATTTCACAGCCTCAGACCTAGGACCTGCCTCACTTCCCCTTCTTCTCTCCTCCAAGAACCTGTAGCCTCAAAAAGCTGAAAACTCAGTGTCAACTGAAGGCTAAACAGACTATCAAAATAAAACCTTAAATTTTATGCTTTAAATGGCTACACTGATTTCCAAAAAGGAATAATTATATTAGATAGTTATAGTATTAACTCACTATATTTATTTATGTGCATAATAAACAGGACAAATTATTTAGAATAGTATTTTTCTTTGTTGCACATCTTAACTGTAACAGAGATGACTTTTTGTTTTATTATGACCCACCTACAGCCTCGCAAACAAACCACATTTGAGCTGGTGAAGAACAAGAGAATGAAACTAAACTGATTCCTCTCAGTAAACACGTTTAAAAATAAATTTCTTTTTTACTTCTACATGTGTTAGCAAGACAAAATTAAACGCATTACAGCAAAAACTTCTCTTAATACCACACAGAATACAAATGATAGGTTTGAGAAAAACTTTTACAACTTCAACTAGCCCTTGGTCTCATTACACTATCTTTCAGAAAGCAAAAATTTTAAACACATACCACCGCAGCTCTGCTAGCTACTCGCCTAAAAAAAAAGATTACAAGATGAAAAAAACAAAAATCCACACTGTTTGCAAGCACAGGGTTTATAAACCCGGAGTGTAATGTCAGCTTTGACCATCTCCCTCCCTTTGCCTCAAACACCCACTTCCTCACCATCAGATGCGTACGATCTCTTCTCATCTGTATCTTCTGTGACTTCGCACATATCACTATGTGCTCGGGCCAGGCGCCAAAGAAAGTCTTTCTGGTCTGCATACTGCAGTAAAAGCATAAAGGTTATATATCAAAATCCATTCTGCCATTGACAAAGAACATGAGAAATCAAAAATCAAGTGGGGGCATATACTAGAAGTCACACAGGCATTTTTTGAATCCGTGAAAGGCCCCAACTCTAAAAGAACTGAAGCAGAACCACAAAAGGGCAAACGGGATGGCCAAGTTTATAATTAAGCTTACAGTGCTACACTACGGCTATGGGTTTAATTGTTGCTGCCTTCTGACAAGGAACACCTCCACTTCAGAGGCCATACTGCAGTCAGTTCTTCAGCAGTCTCTGCTAACCTCAAAACACTGGGGAGGAAAAAAAAAAAAAAAATCACTGTAAACCTCACTACATTAAAATTCACAAACTCGATTTTGCTTTTTTCATGCCTCAGTCTGCATTCAAACAGTTTCACAGCCTGCCTCGTTCCTAAAGCCGGGCAATACTGCAGGTGTACTGCTAAAATTGAAGCGGATATTTTCTGACAAACTCAAAGTTACTTAGAAAAAAAAAAAAAAGTAGAAAATTAAACCACAACCACCCTAAGTCTGGATCCTTTTGCAGTAGTATTGTAAACAAAAGAAAGTGGGAGAATCACCACAAAGAAGGATGCAAGTGAACTTCGAAAGCCAACAGGCCTGTCACTTCCTGGTGGGAAGGAAAAAACCCAATCTACTTGAAATTAGAACTGACCACATTATCTGTTATTTCTTTCCTTCTGTTCCTTGTGGAAATACAGGAAACAAAAAAGGCTCTATAAAAAGCTGGTAACCCAAAATGTTTTCTTTGCTGGCTGCGCAGCACTCGGGTAAACACCAGCAGAGGCTGATGGTGCAACTGCAGCGGGCCCAGGCGTGCCGGCGCTGGCAGGTCACACCGGCCGCAGCAAGATGCTCGGCCGTGCCGGGTGCCTGTGGCCAGGGGTGGGAGCCAGCCACCCGCTGCAGCTCGGGCAGAACTGGCACTGCCCCCTGCTACGTCCCCACAGCCCAGCGCCAGCGCTCGCCGCATCAGGGGATCGATGCCCATCGCCTGTACTGTATGAAAACCCCACATTCTTCAAAGTGGCAAAACACCTGCACCATCCAGGTTTTTCACCTCGTTAGCTAAGACACACCTAAGTGTTGTCTGAGCCCTCTGTCGGAACACCCAACTTATTTATTTCACGAACCACCACACACGTGCACTGGGTGGTCCTCGGAAACACCAAGTTTCCTGAATACAGATCGAGCCATTGCACATGCAACAAGGTAAACGCTCTCAAAACATTTGCTGAGTTTACTGTATACACACAATACTGTTCCTTTACACATGTACAGTGCATTCACTCAGGGAAAGTGATGACATGATGAGACACAGAGTTCCAAGACAGAAAGCGACTGGGAACCGGCTGCTGCTGTAGCCCGAATGGTTTTGGCCTTCAGCCCACTCCCAAGGATGGGGGCCACTGGAAGCTGGCCCAGGCGCTGTGCAGGGCCTGAACCCTGCTAAGATATGCAACTGCCTCTTTCCCAGCTATTTAGCTGAAAACACAAATCACTGCTGGAAAATATAAAAAGGCAACCTTTACCGCCAGTTTATTATTCAGCAGCAGCTGGAATCCCTCTCTCTTGTCCTGCTCATCTCCGTCGTGCAAGCGGTCAGCCTGCTGCAGTAGCTGACCCAGCTCTTCCTCTAGTGAGGAATCGAGGATTAAATGTGGTTCATCCTCATTGACAAGATCCAGGGAATCCCGCCGTGCAGTTCTCACTGTTTCACAGCTCACTTCGTCTTCCCCTTCTTCGCTTTCTCTCTCGGACTCCCGGTCGTAATCAGACTCAGCATTGGCTGTGGTGTATCTTTGAAAAAACAAACAAACAAAAAAAAAAACACAACAAAAAACCACCAAAATCAAAACAACCCATAACGCAAAATTAGTTTGAGGAGATGTGGTGCAGCCTATGACAGTTTTATACATCTGGTATAGAAAAAAAAACAACTCTTCCTAAGAGAGGAAGAGGAGTTTCTTTCTTTATCCTGGGGAATACTGTACAATCCAAGTGTCTCAAACAGCACACCAATTGTTATTTCTCATATATTATACCCAACCTCAAACAGCTGAAGAAAGAAGGCCCCCCAAAAGTTGAGCAGAACTTGGTCACCAACGTCCACATCTCTCTCAGACACCATAACAACTTCTCTTAGACCTTCTAACTTCAATGTAAGAGAATTAAACTAAGAATAAGACAGGACAATTCACTTAAACGTATGGATTATAAAAGAGAATTTCAACTGAAAAATCCAACACGCTCACCCATGTGGAAAATATAACCTGAGGTTTTTAGCCTGTTCCAGGAAATTTCAGACACAATGGCTGTTTTGGCAATATCTAGTACGTCCACTGTCTTGTCTGAGCGCTAAATACAAAACAGCTTGTTCACACTGACGTGTGAAAAGGTGCAAACCAGTAGAAGAGGGAGCAAAACTATTTCACATGAGCAACAAGTCCAGAAAGGAGACAGCAGATGAGCCACAAAAAGACACCACATGTACAAAACCCCAGGCAGTGATTAGCTGCTAAATTAGTCAAATGAACCAAGATAAAGCTCAGCTCACAGTTTCTGAAAATGGCTAGAATCAAGCCTCCCCAAGCCATATACAGGCACATAAGCTGGACACTTAAAACAGCATTATGTATTGACCACTACCATTGCAGTGGGGTGCCTACTTACAGAGCTAACTTATTTTTGAGGAAGGCTCCCTATTTGTCTCCCTCACATTTATCTGTAAGCTTTTAACTGAAGAATAAGCACAAATCAGCCAGTAATTTAGGAATGTGCACTTCTGTATTTGGATTTTGTTGGTTTATCTGAATAGAAAGCTCTCTTCCCAAAGCAAGCTACTTCAAATCCCATAAACAATTCTAGGGGAAGTTTTAATTGTTACCAATTAAACTGTGCCCAAGCCAACCTTACAAGTTCTTCGAGAATTGAAAGTCATTGCAGCCTGGAGGCATTCAGTATCCACAGCTGCAGTCTCTTTGGTCCTGGCTGAATTTCTCCTCTGAGGGAGAGCCTCACACTGTGTATGAAGCTGCCTTTGTCTGGAGACAAGGATACGTGACCAAAGACCATATCGGAAGAAAGCAGTTATGGTAACTTGGCCAAACATAGATAACAAGACACATTTGGCTATCAAAGCTTCAATTTTCCAAGAACCATCAAGAATGCTCAAGCATTTCCCTCTCTGGTAGAGGGTAAACAAATACCCTCAACTCACCACAGCCTCCAACCCTCATCCATAAATTTAAAAACACACCACTCTCTGTACTGAAACATTTTAAGACAAGAAATAAAGTAAAAGTCAGCCTTATCTCTGCAAGTCCAGGAAAACAAGCACTACAAGATGATATGCTGGAGACTATGTAAGCAGCACTAAACTAATGGCTAATGTAACAACATGGTGGTAGGCGACACTGGCATGACTGTTTTGTGATTAAGATTAATTTCTTGGTATTTTCTTAAGATTAATTATATTATTAGTTCGCTAGACTACCTCAGTTTCAGTACTTAAACACAAACTCCTCAAATTCTCTTATTTCCCATTCTAACCTACTAGGCAGCACGGCCGTGGGCTATGCTCACTACAACATTTTACTGACAGTTGCAAAGATTTCAGTACTTCAGCTGAAAAACACTTTCCACATTGAAGGCTCCTGAAACACAATATGGTCTTTAAAAACAGGCAGCAATGGATGGCTCCTATACACTTTTTTCCTCCACCACAAAAATGTGTTTTCTCCAAGACAGCTCATACAAGATGCTGCCAGTTTAAAAAGACAAGTAATACCATATATGACTTCATAAACGCAGAGTTTTCAGAAAGATTAAGGGATTTAGATGTTATCAGCCTGTTCTCTCAAGTTTACGATGATGGAAAGTTCTTAAATGCTTTAGTATGTTGAGGCCTCTGGCTAGCACACATCCTGAAGGAAAATGAAAACATATATTTGGAACAAAAAAGCACATGGAAAGAGGAGGCAGAGAAGCCCAAAAGACCAACACTGTGCCAAAGCAATATAGAGAAATTAAGCAGCCCAAAACCTCTGGGCTCCTGAAAGCTCGTGATGATTTTTGTGAATTGTATATGGAATTGGAGAAGATGCTTATATCCATGTGGTTCACAAAAAGCTGAAATGTGAGTTCTGCCTTCTGAATGTCATTAAAATATTACAATTGCCAGAAATGAATGCACAGCTGAAATTTATCTGTGGAGAACAGTCTCATTCTTCCTCCCAGTGGCTGCTAAAAAGCTTAGTCTTTCCCAAAATTTATATTTCCTACTCCGAACTTCTAGTAGCAAATTTTAGTATTTACATCTCTAAAAGACAATATTGCACACTAAAGTCAGCTGGTCCTGAATAGACTAATATTACACCTAGTCGCATAGGACAAATACCAGAGTGAGAAATTATGTACTAGTCAATGTGCGTGGGTTTTTTTGTTTTGGTTTGGGTTTTGGTTTTTTTTTTTTTGTTTGTTTGTTTGTTTGTTTTGTTTTGTTCTGTTTTTTTTTAAATCAGGCGAGAGCTGCTTATGCACTAATTCTCCACACTTGTCATTAAACCTAATTACACACTTTAAATAAAAAGTGAGAACTCCTCCAACCATCACTAGGTTCCCAATACAGTAACGAAGGTTTGCAGCAAAATATATCCCTGCTCCACAGTTCACTTGAGGTCCCCTAAGGAGGACCACTTCTCTGAACCTTAGAAGCCCCTATCACGACATAAAATTTTCTCATGATCAGATGGCACCTAGGGCTGGTATCTGTTGAAAAAAAACACCATTTACAAAATACACTGGGAGCCTGATGACTTGATACATCTGTTATTCTCTAGATAGCAAGGTCTTCTCTTCAGAACCAACTATATAGTTTTAAAATTTATTCTGCAGCCTTGTTACCTGTTACACCATCGTGAATCGCTTACTCCCTAATTTTGCTTTCATACGAACACCCGCTTCAGATGAATGAAGCGGTTCAATATCCTGAATGAGATCACATCTGCTCTTTCCTGCTTCACCAATACCAGCTACCAAGGATAAAATACTAAAATGCCACCGAGCTATGGCAGTCACAAAGCCTGCTCTCCTGCAGATCCGTGTCCTTTGTTCTAGGAGGCTGCTCCCATAACAGTTGCTTTGTCCCCCGACGACAAACCCATGCTCCCGAGTGTCAGTCTGCACCAGCTGACTGGTCACTTGCACATCACGTCCCCATTCGGCCTGCCCTGCTCTCAGGGCCATCATTAACTTTGCTCTTTAAATCACATTCCATTTTAACTTCCCTGGGAAAACATGTATGACCAGCACTGCGTGCTTTAGAACACACATACCTCAAAAGCTACAGAATTCGTCTGATTAAGACACAGAAGAGAGGCGTTTCATCACAAAGGCAGCAGTCACACACAAGTATGCAGTAGACCTCGTAATATGACAATGCTTGCATCTATATTGTAATTTTTACTGATGTTCTTAAACTACACAGTACTTTTCACCTGTTTTTAAACTATAAATAATCAACACAACTGATCAGTGTGACACAGAAAAAAAAAATGTAAGAAATACCCTAGCTGAAGACATTTTAGTTAACTGGAATATATTTTTAACTTTCTCAAGTTTTCCAGACATTCTAAAATACATTATTGTATGGAAATTTTATTTAGAAGCTCTCTCATTCAAGTCCCAGGACTTCTACTTCTCATGTTCCCACAAGGCTCCCTAGTCAAATCTTTGCTTAAAAAAACCCCTCAAAAACTGTATTTTTTTCTTTTCCTCCTTTCTCTAAAAGTCAGAATCATTGCAATTCTCTCAATCTAGCCCTGCCATAGGTAGATTTACTGTAATAAAACCAAACAAAACCAGGATGACAGACACCTAGTGAGAAAAAAACCCGTCCTTCATGTTATCAACCGCTCAGACATCAGTGATTGGGCACCAAAGCCAGTAAAAGCTGCTTCTAGCCTGATGCTCTGCTTACCCTCCTTCACTTTCCCCATCATCTGTATTGGCTGTTCCTGAGCTGGCTGTGAAATAAATCGAACTGGAGCCTGTGGAATCACTTCTTTCTCTAGGAAAAGGGAACCGCCTCCGGCGAGTTACTTTCTGGGTTTCTTCCAGATGGGACCTTTGAGGAAGGCAAAAAGAGAAACAAATAAATATTTGATAGTGAAATGCCTGCTATTTCACTTCCCTTCCCCTCACCAGCAGGTTCTACCCAGCTCACTTTATATCAAAATGATTCATGATGTGACTTACTCTCGCTTATACAAACATCCCGCTACCATACAGCGAACAAGGTCTTCTACAGTTAAAGCAAGTCTGACAACAGACCTGGTCCATGTATGCAATCCATATACAAAGGGCTAATCATATCACACGTGGTCCTGCAATTTCCTCAGTGAACAAAGACATAGGAATCCTGAAACACCCTGCAGAACATAGGACCTTTCATTCTATATTGAAAGTTACCTACCGTTGGCAGCAATCAGAGAAAAGAGCAGTAACAAGAGACATTTTCAGAACAGATAACCTTCCCAGTCTACAATATGAAGCAAGTGTCACTACTTGCTAAGAAAAAAAAAATAACCCTGGCTAAACATACAATTTCTTTTATGTTAATCTCACTGGACATCAAGACGTAATGCCAGTGAAACCTAAAGAGACACTTTTTCCACTTTGGGATTTTAAATTGAACATACTCAACGATGGCTGCTTTACCATGCTATGGAGCAGATGTGTGCAGCAGCAGAAAAAGCCAGAAAGGGGCAGGGTGGGTTACCTGACTCCGCCAACGATCTCCGCAGCTAAGTGCTGCAGGCTGTTCCGCAGCTCCTCCACTTCTTTCCTCAGCTCTGCAATGTTTCTCAACACGACATCAAGGCGCTCCAGCACACCCGCCTGCTCCTCACACCCGAGGAGAGGGCTGCGAGGAGCGGCATCTCCCGCCTCCACGGGAACCACCGCTCCGGCCACAACTTAAAGAAAACAAGAGAAGGAGTTCATTAGATGCAAGTGGGAAAGGGCTTCGCATGGGAAGCCTTAGCACAATTTTGTTTTCAGAAGATGTAGGACATGAGGCTTGGTCTCAAGTTTTGAGGTTTTGGTTTACTGCTCCCTTCTCTGATACCAGCATCCAGCCACACTTAACAGATCTGCAATAGCAATTTGAGGTAAACAAAGCTCTGTTAACAACACTTCTATAAGAATCCCCTTGTAATTTTGTTTTTTTAAGAGCAAAATCCACACTGAATATGACAAAGACTACAGTAGATGAAGAAACTGCTGTGTTTTTTTTTAAAGTCCTGGCTGCAAATTAATTTAATTCCTATTCTCCACAATTCCGTACTAACAGCACACTGAAAAACTGCATTCTGCTTTTCTCTTGAATTGCAAACAGCTCCCCAGGACATCGAGTAAGATAACATCTGACCTTGCAATGAAGGAAGCCAATGGAAGCTAATTTTGGCCAAATAAGACCTATTCTTTAAAAGAACCCAAACCCTCTATTCTTATTCAAGGGGAAAAAAAAAAAACAAACAAACAAACAAAACAAAAAAAAACCAAACCCCAGAAACTCAAAGAGGAGACATCAGAATTTAAATAGCATTTTAGCCATTAAAATGCGTCATTGCCTTCTACTGAGTACCTTGAACCTTTACCAGTCTGTCTGACCCTTAAACCTGCTTGCAGATACAGCACGATCAGCCAGCATGTAGGAACATCTGTGGATGTGAAGTATGTTTTCTTGAAAGCTTACAAATACACTACCAGTTAAGTCAATTACTTAAGAAGGAACTGCCATTTTATATTAACAACAACAAAAAGAGAATCCCTCTCAGAAAAGCAGCCAGATTTGCAGACATGAAGGGCTTATCTTCCAGGGTACCCTGTGTTAACGTGTCTAGACTCGAGGATAAAAATCTAAATTCTCTTCAATAAAGCACTGTAATCTTTTCCCTCCTCTTCTCTAGCTCCTCAGAAGCTACGCTGCTGGCTTTGCCACCTTCCCCAGAAGGGGCTGTGCAGCCCCTCGGGTTGGTCCCAGCTCCTGCCCCGCTGCTCCTGCTCTCGCTGTCCCCGCAGACACTCCCAACCTCCCCGCTCCTGTTCGGGCCCTGCTGTTTCAGGGCAAAGTCCCCTGAAACCGGACGAGCCGATTCCTTCCGAGACATGCGGTGAGCAACCAAGGGTTGGCGTTTGCTGCAGCAGCAGCCGCCAGCCCGCCAAAGCCAGCGGGGCCTGCCCGTTCTGCTCGCACGGTACACGCTACCTGCGGCGTGCCGGGGAAAAGCGAAGGTGCGAGCACCTAAGAGCCGGTTCCGCAACACCGCGGATGAAAACACCGTTCACAGGCCGCTCCCGCCGGGTGGCCAAGGCAAGGCCTGGGATACCCCAGCGCAGATGCTCAAGGCACTGATCCTCCCCACAAGCGATTTTACTCGTAGCGCCAGCCTGCTGAGCTACCCCCGGTGCTGCCAGCTCGGCCCCGCCGCCTGAGCGGCCGCCCCGCGCACACCCGGATCGGTAAAAGCCGGCCCCGGGTCCTCGCACCGGCCCCCTTACCCGGGCTCCGGGGCTCCGCCGGCCGCCCGCCGCCCCTCCGCCGCCGCCGCAGCTCCCCGAGCAGCGCCAGCCCCAGCCCGGCGCCCAGAGCGGCGCCCAGAGCCACCCCCAGCCCCAGCCCCAGCGCCGGCCGCCCGGGCCGCGCCATGGCGGACACCGGGCTGCTGCCGCGGCGCGCGGCCGGGACGTGAGGGCGGCAGCCAATGACGGGCGTCGACGTCATCGCAGAGCGACCGGGGGGGCGGGCCTAAGGCGAAGCTGGGCACGGGGCGGGGCGGGGCCTGAGGCGGGGGCGGGGCCTGAGGCGGGGCGGGGCCTGAGGCGGGGCGGGGCCGGCAGCTGGGGCTGGGGCTGAGCCTGAACATAAATCTGAACCTAAACCTGTACCAGCACCATACCTGAGCCTGAACCTACAGCTACACCCACACCTGTACTATGCCTGAGCCTGAGCCTGAGCCTGAGCCTGAGCCTGAGCCTGAGCCTGAGCCTGAGCCAGAACCTGTACCAGTACTATACTTGAACCTGAGCCTGAACCTGTACCTGTACCTTTACCTACAGCTACACCCGAACCTGTACCTGTATTTGTACCTACAGCTACACCTGTACCCGAACCTAAACCTGAACCTAGACATGACGCTGTACCAGTACTATACCTGAGCCTAAACCTGAACCTACACCCAAACTTGTACCTGTACATGTACCTGTACCTACAGCTACGCCTGAACCTGAACCTACAGCTACACCCGAACCTGTACCTGTACATGTACATACAGCTACAGCTACACCTGTACCCGCACCTATACCTAAACCTACAGCTACACCTGTACCTGTACTATGCCTGTACCTGTACCTACAGCTACACTCGAAGCTCTACCTATGCCTGTGCTTGTACTATACCTGAACCTGAGTCTGAACCTACAGCTACACCTGTACTTGTACCCACACCTGTACCTACACCTACACCTGAAGCTGAACCTGTACCTGCACTTGTACATACACCTGCACCTGTACCCCAACCCACACCTGTACCTGCACCTACACCGGCATTTCCCCACCACTACCCCAGTCCCTACAGCTCCACACCCAGCACCCCAACACAACCACTAGCGCTGCACCCCGGCCTCACCAACCACCACTGCAGCACCACCGCCCCACAAAACTGCCCCAGCTCCCCACACCAGTATAGCAGCTGTCACCCCACACCAGTACAGCGGCTGTCACCGCACACCAGTACAGCGGCTGTCACCCCACACCAGTACAGAGGCTGTCACCCCACATCAGTACAGCGGCTCTCACCCCACACCAGTACAGCAGCTGTCACCCCACACCAGTACAGTGGCTGTCACTCCACACCAGTACAGTGGTTGTCACCCCACACCAGTACAGTGGTTGTCACCCCACACCAGTACAGCGGCTGTGCCCCTACGGTTCTGCCTGCTCTGACACCATGGGGTGTCTGGGACAAATTCTGGCAGCAGATTTCTCGGCGTGGCTGTGACGCCCAGCCCCGCCGCGCCAGCCCCTGCTCCCACGGATATTAAAGATGCTATCAGAGCATCCCCCGCCGCACTTTAATGAAAGCGATGAACCAAGCTTTCAGAAGGAAATAATTTCCGGAAAGAATAGGTGCTTTGCTCTTTTGCTTTAACCCCTTTATACCAGCAGTGAACAACCGCGCACTGCTGGGTGGGTGGATCTGAAATCCCCGCTGGACTTGATGTTCCGTTATTATCTTTTTGCCCCAAAATGTGCCAGCCCTGCAAAATGACACCCCCGCCCCGACTTGTGCCGGCGGTTTTGCTGTTGTCATCAACCCCCTGTGCAACAGCAGCCGGGGCCGTGTGGCAAGAACACCCCTTCCTGTGTCCCCACCAGTTCCTTCTGCTGGGCTGGAGGCGGGGGGTAAATCATCAACCAAGAGTGAAATCGCCGGGGGGGGAAGGACGGGGCTGGCCAGCGGCTGTGAACAATATAAATTCTAAAATCCTTCTACATCCCAGCACACCCCCCATCCAACCCACCCTGTGCAGCCCCAGAACATGCTGGGCCCTGGGTAAAACAAACGCCCTCATAGACTGATTGAAGATACTTTCTTTTCCTTAAATCCATTACTTTTCTTAAAATAACATCGTAGTTTGGTTTTACAGAGACCCCTCGGGTCTGTTCTCCCTGGCAGGCCTCCAGCAGACAGGCAGGGTGGGATGCTGAGGCCGGTGATGCTCAGCCTCACACCTGATGCACGAACCGAAGCTCCTCAAGAAGCAAAAGGGAGCCGCAGAGATTTTTTATCTTCAGCTCTACAGGGGAGAGTCTTTATTTCTCCCATGCGGCATCAACACCTGGGACAAAAATGCCTGCTTCCTCGTAAAAACGAGTCCACGACTTCATCCCCCAGAGCAGGATTGAGGTCAACAGGTTGCAAAGACCCAACGCTGTGGGGTCAGCGGCTTCTTGAGCGACTGGGGACACCTCTAAGAGGAACAGCAGTGACTTCTAAACGCATTGAGTTGCCATTGAGTGCGATACTCTTGGAATAGCCATCCTCCAGTCAGGCACAGCCATCAGCGGTTTGCTCGCCTTCCACAGAGCCGTTCACCTTCAAGAAGCAAACCCGCACCTCAGGTTCAGGGGATGCTCGTCCTACAGTGCTGCCCTCCATCCAATTAGTAATATTCTGGGCAGGAAATTTAATTGGGTGCTGCAGAGGAAGAGGGTGCTAAGTAGAAAAGGCTGCTGCTGCCAGAAGACATAAAATAAAGCTCTTCCATGCCTCTTGTAAGTGTGGGTAACGGGGTGATGATTTCTGGCAGAGCCAAAACCCCTTTTCCTTTCTTTTATGTGAGTTGCTGGGGGGCTCAGCCCAGCAGCTGCCACCGGCCCGTTCCAGCCCAGGCCCGACGCGGGCTGTGAGCAGACTGGTCAGAGACAGAGCCAAAGGGTAAGAAGTCGCTTTCAGATGATGAATGGCACCGCGGAGACACATCGCACTGAATTTTATAGCTCGCTCTCACGCCACTGCAGGGCTCAGTGCTCGGGCTGTCTCCCAGATTTCAGTATCTCATCAGGAAATTCAATACCGAGACATTGTGTGCAGGCTCTGGCTTCATTTTCCTCTCTTATCTCCCCCCTGGCCAAGAAGGAGCCGTGTATGAGCCAGACCAAGGAGTGAGAGAGAGCGCTGGGCAGGCTGCCATACAGAGTGAGCCCTGGCTATTTTTTCTTTAATTTATGGATTACTGAAGGGTCTGGATTTCATATCTGTGTTATTTTCTGTAGCCAGCGGGATGGCAACTGCAGGATCACACTTGTGTCAGAGACCTGCTGGTCGAGGTCCAGAGGGGTTACAGGATTTGGGACTCCTCTTGAAGTCAAACATGACCCAGGTGAAATGCGCAGGAGGCAGCATTTCCTTTTCATTTATTGGGTAGCAGAGGCAGTAACATGATAATTTGCCACAGTAGAAGCCAAATGTAGGTTTACACTGGAAAATAAGAGTTATGAGTAAACATTCTGACTCTTCTGGCAACAGAGAGTTTGGGAAGACCCTCCTTAGGATGGAAATTATCTAAATGAGCCAATGTTTAACCCGTGGAGTGAGGTATCCCACATACAGCTTGAAATTAATAGACTGGGATATTTGGGGCACGTTTTAGGAAGATGATACCATCGCCTCTGTTGGTTATTTCCTTTTGTCATGACAAGCCCAACAAACTTGTTAATAACAAACATGTTAATAATAATGTTAATGATAATGGTTAGCAAAGTTTGCCTTTGTTGGAGTGTTTCCTTTAGCCTAGCAAGCAGAAATGTTATTTATCTCCCTTGCTCCCTGTTGGAGTTACTGATTAACGTGGGGCAGCACAGAAGAACCGTCCCAGGTCACACAGGAGGGACACGGCACAGCACAGCCCGGGCTCTTCCATGCGGGAACAACCTCCTCCTGCTTTCTCCTGCAGTCATTTATCTCTGGAGTTTATTATCAAAACTGGGAATTGATTACAGCTTGTTAATAGTTTCTGGTGAGCTGCATGGAGAGGTTTCTGTTCCAAGTTTTGATGCTATTATTTTGAAACACCTCTGTCTGTCCTGGCCACAGGAAACGAGCTTCTCCTCAAATTTTGAAGGGATTTAAATCTCCATGTTTCCAGATAAAAGCTCAACAGCCCATAGAAAAAAGGACTTTTTTCCCCAATATGTTGGTTATGCCAAACACCCTGTTTCAGGGGATTGTTGGGAAGGGACCCCCGGATGGTACCTGGGATGCTCTGTGGGGTCCAGGGCTCCCCGCTGCCCGGCTCCCAGTCCTCACCTCCCCGTCCTCACCTCCCAGTCCCCACCTCCCAGTCCCTCATCTCCCAGTCCTCACCTCCCGGTCCCCCATCTCCCAGTCCCTCATCTCCCAGTCCTTCATCTCCCAGTCCTCACCTCGCAGTTCCCCATCTCCCGGTCCCCCATCTCCCAGTCCTCCCCTCCCTCCCCTCCCAATCCTCACCTCCCAATCCTCCCCTCCCCGTCCCTCCCCTCCCAGTCCCTTATCTCCCGGTCCCGCCCCCCGGCCCTACCCCCGGCTCTGCCCCCCCGGCCCCGCCGCCTTGGCGGGAGGATGCCGTACCTGCTCATCAGCACACAGATCCGCATGGTGAGTCCGACCGCCCCCCCCCCCCCCCCCCGGGCACCGCTGCCCCGGGCTGGGCTGCAGATGCTGGGAGCGGGGGGGGGTTCTGGGGATGATGCCCCGCAGGTTTGGGGGACCCCCGGCACGGCCACGCCACGCGCCGGCTTGCCGGTGCGGGGTGCGCAGAGCGGCCCCGGGGGGGGGGGGCGGAAAGGAGGGGGGGGGCCGTACCCCGGCTCCTTCCCCAGCCCCCCAGCAGCCGCCGACGGAACCAGGGCAACTTGTTGCAGGACCCCGCGAACGTCAAAGGAACAAACCTCGGGCCGCGTGTCCTCACTCGAGGTTTCCCTGCCTTCCCCAAATTGGCCGTTTTGGGGTGGAAAATGCCGCCGCAGCGAGGGACGGGAGCGCTGGCAGCAGGGGATGGGATCTCTGCCCCCCCCGGCCTGAGAGCGCAGCCCGTTATTCTCACAGAAAGTCGTAAAGGAAACGTTATTTCCTAACGATTGCAGCACGGAGCAGTTGTCCTGCCAGGGCTGCGAGAGCAGATAGCCCTGGGTTTGCCTGGGGTTTGTTAACTTTTCCCGACACGAAGGGGAACTATCCGCCTGAAAGCCAAAATACGGTGATGTGGCTTCGCGGCAGGATGGGGCGGGGGGGTAACGGTGAAAGGGGCAAATGAACAAATCAACACCAGGCTGGCAGGAGCTTGGTGAAAGAGGCGGCTGCGGTGGCTGAGGATGTGCCGTTACGCAGCCATCCCGAACCAAGCGAGCAGCGAGCCGAGGCCGAGGCCGAGCGGAGATGCTGCCGCACCGGAGCGTCTGCCGGCGGTGCTGCCCGGCACCCTCCGAGCTGACCCGGCCGTTATGGGCCGAGGTAGAGGAGGTGCCACAGGGTTGGGGTTCAGAGCACTTCGGGGACAGGCACGCAACGGCACGGACTGGCTGAGCGTGGCTCAGCACCTTTCCCCTCCGGACACTCTGGGAACTCTGCTCTTTAGCAGGGCAAAGCAAACATTTCCAGCCTGAGCCTTGGCATCGAGCCGTGGCTGGAAATGGCCCGTCCTGGTGCTCGACTTTGCTGCTTTTTGCTGGTGGCAGCTGGGGCTGGGCTGGGTCCCGGCTCCTGTGGGGGTGGCGGTGCTGGGCTGCGCAGGGGCTGCCAGCAGAAAAGGCTCTTCCTCCCTTTCGGTGCCTGCCTTTTCATCTGCACAGCTCGTGAAAAACCTGCGAGTAGCAGTGCTGCGTAAGCGCTTCTCCCTGGGGTCTGAGCGAGGCTCCTGATTTACATGCGATTTGCCGGTGCCCATTTAGGTGGGTGCTGTTGGGGGGGGGTGTGTGTGGGTGTGTTGACCCTCTCCGCTGTGCTCAGTCCTCACCCATCCGCTCTCCCCAAAGCAGCTCTCAGCTCTCCCAGCCACGCAGAATTTCTCTGCTTTCCCTGCCACCGCCCTCCAGCCGCTTCGCTGCTAAGCTGGCCGAGGGGCAAAGCTGCCCCACGGCCAAGGGGCCCGCACCACAGCGTGAGGTGCAGCTCGCAGCCCCCAAACCTCTGACTGAGGCTCAGGGACCCTCGGCCTGTCCCTGGGCTTTGATTTCTCCAAGGGGTGATTGATAGAGAAGAGAGGGTTCAAAAAGGGTCTGGGTGATACTTAAAATATTTCTGAGGTTCTTTAGGGTCGAGCGGCCCTTTGTGTATCATAGATTGTTGATAATGGTGTGATGCAGGTTTGACAGTGGATGGGGGACATCCCTCAGAAGAACAGTTCTCACCCACAAACTTTTCACAAGTAGTGTTTAAAAGGGAACAATTGCCCCTCCTACTAAAAACAATGAATCCCTGCTGCTTTCTGGGGGGGCCGGGAAGGTGCAGGGGTCGGTTTTGGAGCACGGAGGGTCTCGGCAGCCCGGTCAGCACTGAGTAGGGAGGGGTGGGCTGTGGTCCCCCCGTGTGTGTGACATCCCTCCTGCTCGCCAGCCCCCCAGCTCTGGGCAAGGCTGCGCTTCTGGCTCTTCCCACCGGCGCCGTGTCGCAGGGTGGCTGGTTGCCGCCCCCAGTTGCACCCCAGTTGCCCCCCGGCCATGCCATGGGCGGGTTGGGAGCGGGCGATCACGGCGGAGCTCCCATCGGTGCTGTCATTATCTGCTGTGCCCTCACACTTTGTTCTGGAAAACCTCCAGCCCAGGAATATCTCATAAAATCACATTTTCGGAGCTCTGTGCAGAAGTGGCCCCGGCCCCTCTGTGTGACGTGTGGGAAGCCCACCCGAGGGCTCCGGGGGGGAGATGAGTCACGTCTCTGCCCACCTCCCCCCAACTCCTCTGCTCGTCACCCCACGGGTGCTCAGCTGCCCCGGTCCCTCTGGGGCATCTTCTACCAGTTAACACGGCCACTCCCAAAGCTCTCTCCTCCCAGGCACAAGGTCCCTAACTGGCCTGGGGATGCTCATTCCGTGGTGAAACCCACAGATTCGCTGGTTTTGCACCACGAGGCTGCGAGTAGCACCCCATTGCTATACTACAGACGTCCCAACGGTGGGTCCCCGGGGGACCGGAGCCACCGTGAGCTCAGCCAGAAGGTGGCCCTCCAGGACCAAAGCCACCCCGGTGCTCTCCCGGTGGCTCTCAGGAATTCCCTTCCCAGTAAAGCTCTGGCTGGAGCTGTGCTGGGGAGCGTCGCTCACCCTCTCACTGCCTTTCCCTGCAGGAGGTTGGCCCCACCATGGTGGGAGACGAGCATTCGGATCCCGACCTGATGAGCTTCCTGGGGGCCACGAAGAGGAACATGCTGGGGAATCACTTGTAAGTCCTCCTCTGTGACACTTCAGGCTCTCCCCTCTCCTCACTTTCCCAAGGAAGTATGGAACATCTTCACTCCTTGTATTCACCACGGCACCTTCCCGCGGCACAGTTAACCCCAGCACTAGTTTGATGCTGAAAGGGCATGTGCCTTGCCCTGCTTGTTGACACTCACCCAAGGAAACACTGCCTGGAATTTCATGTAGTTCTTTCTTTTTCCTCGCTTCAACCCCATTTTAGCACCTGAACCCCCTCCCCTTACCCCTTACCTGCTGGGGATGCTGCGGGCTGTTACCTGACGCATGCCTTGGCGGAGATAAAACACTCACAGGGAGCACCTGAGTCTTTCTGCCTAACTTCATCTGCCTTCATCCCAGCCTTCATCCTGAAAGACAAACCTCCTCTGCCCCACTCCCCTTCACAGCCCCGAGATGCTCAGAAGCAAATGGTGCCCAGCCCACCCTTGCTCTGGCTGGGGCCCTTTTTGGTGCCAAGCCTCCCAACCCGCTCACCTGCAGCCTGTCCCTCCCGTCACGCTCCCCAGTGCAGCCCGAGGGTCCCCCCCGTTACCGAGTGCCCACGCCAGCCCCCCTTGATGGCTCCTGAAGCTTTTCCTTGGGGAGCTGCTTCCCATCCTGTCCCCCCCCAGCTCCAACCCATTAGCCTGCGTGTTCCCAAGCCGCATTTCTATGGCGCTTCTCCATGTTCCCGTCTCTCTCTCTGCCCACGCCAAGTTTGACACCAGCCTTCATCAAAGTGGGAGATGTTACCAGCATGTTCTTTACATCTTGGCCCACTTTTTTTTTTTTTTTTTTTTTTCTTTTTTCCCCACTTGATATCTCACTTGTCTTTCTCTGGGGTAAAAAAAAAAAATACCCACAAAGCAAAACAAAACCCCAAATGCAAGTTAAAACAACAGAGAGGAGCAGTTAGATTTCTGCTGAAGCTTGCCCACTCGTGCCGTGGCGCAGAGGAGGAGTAGGAGGAGAACCAGGCGTTAAACAGAAGGGGCCTCTCGGTCCCAGTATGTTCTCAAACTTTCATCGGCGGAGCTGGGAAAACCCACCTACACCGTACCAGCCTGGCAAACTTCGAGGTCCAGGTCCTCAACTCCTGCAGCATTAGAAACCTGAAGGGGGTGGGAGATTTTAAAGAAAAATGAGAATAAAAAATTAATACCGAAGGCCCCCCATTAAAGAGAAAGCCTTGCAAATGCAGACCTGGGGCTCCAGCAGCTCCCCGCGTTGGCAGGGAGCCTGATCCCAGGCCCCCGCCACCCCCCTCCCTGCCCAGCAGCTCCGGGTGGGTTTGCTGGGCTGAGCCATCTCCGCGCTGCTGCTCCCAGCGCTGGGGGAGCGACAGCAGCTCCGTGCTGCTGCCGGCCGAGCCCAGCCTGGGAGTTATGCAAAGGGAGAAGGAAAACCCGAGCACCGAGAAAAAGAAGAGGCTTCAGGAAGGAAGAAGCGCTGCTGGCTCCTGAGAGAGAGGGGCAAGGATCCCTAGGATTCGGGTGGAAAAGAAAGGCAAGGAAAAATAAAATGGCCCGGTGGTGCCTGCCCCAGCAGCCAGGGAGGAGACACGGCGTTGTGAGGAACTGGAGTTCCACATTTCACTTGTCAGGGAGAAGGGACCTGAGCTTTCTGTGGCATCTCCTGGGTGGATTCGCCACCTTTCTTCCCTCCCTGGGGCCTGGAGCATTTTGAGCTCCCTCTTGCCCCACCTGCTTCTTGGTACAGCTCATGTTATACCCAGGGTAACGTCCCTGTGGCACATCTTCCCCGTTTGCACTTGAGCAACAGGGGATGGAGAAGATAACCCAGCTGGAATGTGGCTGCTGACACCCCGAGAGGCACGGCGGCATGCCAGCGGGATGAGCCCCGGCGCCCTGGCCAAACATCCCAACTGGGGATAAGAGCTGTGTTTGCACCACAGCCGAGCAGGATTTTCCATCCCCCTGACTGCAAGGCTTCGCCAGCAGTAAGCCCGGCTCTAGGATGCTGCAAATCTTGCCCTTCCTATAGCACCATGGGCCCTAAAACCTTAAACACGACCTTGGAGGGAGCTTGACAGAAAAGGCCTAAGCGCTATGGACCTGCTGGGGCACTGTAATATGCAGATGAAGTACTTAATTGCCTCTAATAAGGGAGAGCACTGCTCCAGTTATGCAGCTCTGCACTGGCTGCTGCAAATGAACACCATTAAGGTCACTCAGCCGCCGGCGCGGACACGCAGTCACTGTCACTCCCCGCTCTGGGGTGCGGCAGCAGAACCTGGGCGGCAGCTGGGCTTTGGGGAGGGGGGAGCCGGGCTCTGCCCCGGCCTGCGCGATGCTGGAAGCCAGCACGGGGCCAAGGATCCAAAGCCTGACCCTTTGGTGCTGCAGAAACAGGGTTCTGGGTCCACCCGGGCGGACGTGCACGCGTGCATGGCTGCTGGGCACCGTCCCGGCATCTCCTCTAATCATAAACGCTATCGGCACTGCTTGGTCTTAAACAAAAACTGATGCCTCTCTGTCAAATCCGGGGAGCTGCGGTCTGAGGCACCTGCTAATATTTTAATTTATCTGCTCCCCAGGGCACAGCCAAGCCCGGTCCTCGAGGGAGCTGGAAGGAGCCGGGCAGCTACCGCTGGGAGCCTGGCTGCTCCGCCACTGAAACAGCTCCTGCCCTGGCTCCATCCCAGCCCCAGGCTCCCCCAGTCCGTGCTGGCTCGGGCACACTGAGAGGGAGGGCAGCCAGGGACAAGCACCGAGCCCTGGGCAAGCGCAGAAGAACCTCGCCAGCCTCAGGAACTCCCCGAAAAAGGCTTCGTGGGTGTCCCAGCTCAGGCTTTGCGGGTGTCCCGACTCAGAGCAGCTGCACCCGGAGACAGCGACACGTTTGATACGCAGCGAGCAAGCTTTTGTGTCACTCAAGACACAAGGGTTGTGTTTAAAGCCCTGGGCAACTCAGCTTTCCTTCTGCTTTTAGCTCAGCCCCTCAGTTTTTTAGGTTCTTACAAATAACAAACAATCCCTGCCTCTGCATAATGGCAATAGTATTTACCAACTCCAACATGCGAATCTGAAGGGTATGTGGCAAGCCTCTTGGAGAAGTTCAAAGACACTTATAATAATACATATTATCTTTACACCACATCTATAATTATAGCAAAGTATAGTCTGTCTTGAGAAACTGAAAAACAGCTTTCACATCTTAGTGTTATTTCATGCTTTAAAAGCACTCCCCACTCCATTAATGTTTTGCAATCTTGGCAAGAGCAATTCTGGAAATGCTTTTGGGTCTTTTTTTATTGTTATTAGTATGAAAATCAGAAGAGTCTTTGTTAAGGTGCCCAAACAAGATCACCAATGGTCCTGCAGCCCATCATTATCAGCTTATCTGGCACAGTGAGTCATCTAAGCGCTACACCATTATGAAGCTTATCCCATCTGCTTGAGCAAATACGGCATCCAAAGACTGTGCTGGAGGCAGGAGGGTTAGTCGCGTCACCTCGGCTCTGCTGCCTCCCCACCTCATTCAGCCCCTTTCTTGTCTACGCTGTGCTACTCTCCCTCTCCGCAGCAACCCTCTGTTTTCTTTCGGCGGAGGGAAGGAGCGTCTGGTGTGGGAGCCGGCAGGAACCTGAGGAGCAGAAGCCGGACAGAGCCCACGTGTCAGCCTGACAGCCACTGCACACAACCCTGCACCGCGGGGGCAGAGCCCGTGCTCCACCTTGGCTGGCAGCTCTGCTGAGGACCGACGGCTTCTGGTTCTTCAAAGGCTTAATACTTGGCTGAAGGCAGCATTTTTTTTTCCAATCCCCACATTGCAAGCACAAGCTCTCAAAACCACTCAATTTACAGACAGGCTCTGACCTAGGCCAAGCACTGGTTTTTCATTCCTCAGAAACACTTGAGTGGCTCTCCCCTGTTTTGCAGAATTTATCCTCTTTTTCCACAAATTCCCAGCTGCGAATACTTGTGAGCCCTCCCTGCCGCAGTTCCAGCCCAGTTACCTGAGCAGCACGTGGCTTTGCCCAACCGGTCTCCGAACCACGTTCCAATTTAACCCAACCCTTCCCTTTCGGACAGGTTTTCTCCTTGGCTGGGTAGCTGTGGGTTCTGGCCTTGCCCATCTGGTTAACCAAGACCTCGCATCCCACAGCGAGCGTGGTAGATGTGGTCAGTCCAGCGTCTTACAGCGGTTTAGTAGCGAGGCAGAGCCACTTCCACAAGGAAATTCTTGTCTTTTCCTTCCCCACCTCATTTTATTTCTTCTCCTCTTTCCCACTTGCAGCTGGGAGTACTACGTGAACGACGCACCACGGATAGTCTTGAACAAGCTGGAGAGCTGTGGCTACCGGGTGGTGAGCATGACAGGCGTGGGCCAGACACTGGTGTGGTGCCTCCACAAGGAATAGTGAGGAAGACTTCACAAGGAATAGCAAGGAAGACTTCTGCGCTCCTCCCGGAGACCACCTCGCACGGGACTGACAGCAAACTTTTTCCCCTTAATTCCTTTCTGTCCCAGACTCCAGGCACTCGGGCACGGGGCGGGGAGGAGTAGAGTAGAGGCAAAACTTGACCAAGTGGGAACTTGCCCTCCGTGCTCTTTCACAAGGCCGGGGGGAAGGAAGGTGCGCCCAGCCCAGATGAAATCCATCCCAGAGAACAGATGGCTTGCTGCATTCAGCCGAGTGCCAGTCTGGCAAATACCATCTTTCTACATTTTAATCATCTCCTATTTAGCATGCACTGGAGGAAGCTCAAATATCAGCCGAAGCTGCCTGTTCCTCGGGGCCGCCCCAGAGAGGAGCGTGCTGAGCTGGGAGCTCAGGGCTTGCCTTCTCCTGGTCCGTGGGGGTAGGGAGGGGAGGCCACGCATGGGCAGCAGCCTGCCTCAGCCCCGAAACGCGCCAAACCTACTCCATGCTCCCCGAGAATCCCTTCACCCAGTGGCAAGGCCCGTTTCTCTCCCACAGGGGAGCGTGGTCAGCAGCAGCATCTGACTCCCAGGCCCCAGAACACCCTTCAAGCACAGCTCATCATTCCTCAGCTAGCCCCAGAGCAGCACACAAAGGTCTTGAGAATGTTTCAGGGCCGGGCTCTGTAAGCTTAACAGCAGCAGCTGCAATGCTGGATTGTTTGGGACTGTATCGATCCTGCTGGGGAGGGGGGGGAACACCAATAAAACATTTCTCTAAGGAGACCAGTGTCCTCTTGTGGGTTGTTTTAAACAGCTGTTGCCAAAGCTTTCTGGGTGCACAGCTCCTGATCAAGCTTTCAGGAATTAAAAGAAGCTCCTGGGTTTGGTGTCCTGACAGCACCTCTCACGCTCTCCCTCTCCTCTGTGACTGGGCAGTCGCTCTGAGGACACAGACCGACAGGTTAATACACCCACTCTGAAGCTTATGCAGCCATTTTTCCCCTCCACTCTGGAAAGGGATAAGGGAACTCTGCAGTCACCGAGAGTCCGTACTCCTACAACAGTTTTAAAAAAGGGGGTTTATTAACTTAAGAAATAGCTTTGGAAATGAAGAATGACGGGGTGGGGAGAATCCATACTCTCATGCTAGGTGTGAGACTCTTCCTCGTCCTCCCGCTTGAGCTGCTCAATGAGCTGCTGCCTCTCTGCCGCTTGGCGCATCCGCATCATCACCAGGCTCTCGTAATCCCGTTCCGATACCACCGACGCCTGGCAGGGGAACACAAATGCAACCCGTCAGGGACCGCGCATGCCCTGGCCCCCCCTCCACAAACCACCCCCACAACGTGCACATTCGGGCCAGTACGGCCCCAGAGGAATCGGGTGAGGCCCGAAAGCTGCCTGGCCCACAGAACACAGCCTGCCTCGTAGCAGCGTGGCGGATGGGGAGCCTGGACCACCCTCTTGCTGCTGGAGCTCACCGTGAGCCTGCATGGGGAAGCGTGGCCAGCGAGCTCGCTCCGCAAGTGCCACGCTGGTGCAAAGAGTCCGGCGTACACGTCACCCGTTATAAAGGCTAACGCCATTAAAAAAACAAAACCAAAAAAAAAAAAAAAAAAAAAAAAAAAAAAAAAAATCAAACCTTTCTGGTGCTTTAGTCATGAAGCGGCTGCAGAAAGAAAACCACCAGGTATGTTCCCGACCCTGACACAAGAGTGTCTCAGTTCGCACGAGCTCTTGGAGCCTTTCTGCTGCGTGTGGTAGCAACTGTCACGTCAGCGACGCCGACTGCAGACTCTACCTAATAAACGTAGGCAGCAGATGACAGCTGCTAGCGCAGCGCAAAGGGGTGGCTTTGGCACTCTGCTTTCAAAAGCCATTTAACAGCAGTAGGTGTCCTTACTATTTCGGATGTATTCGAAGCGCTGCAATGCTTGGAAACATCCAGCTCATTTGCTTGACAGTTCAGGTAGAAATAAAAGCATCTTGACAGAAGGTGAATGAAAAAAAAAAATAAAAATCTCACATTCATTTTTCTAGGAACTACATCTAGTCGTGATTTAAGGGCATCTTAAATAGAAAACAGAAGGGATGAAAAGGCAATAGAATAGCTAAGTGAGATTCTGCATGAAAATGGGGCAAGTGCAAATTTGTTATCATGTGCCAGCAAAGTGGTTCCTCCAGCTGCAGAGTGTCTAGCTGCGAGGACAAAATAGAATCCCACTACAGGTGAGAAACTTGGACTGGGAAATTAAGAGACTAAGATGCCATAATTGGTATCTTAGGAGCTGTATGAATTAAATAACCTTTCAGCACTGCGCAGCACACATTTTCACAGTGTCTGAGAAAGCACCAGATTGTATCAGCCTTCAGTGGCAGAACTCGGCTTCTTCAAAGCTCCTGTCCACTAACCACAGATACTTGCTGGCATTTGCCTGGCTGAATGAAATAGCCTACATGAGACTCATGCAGGTGAATCATCCATACAAACCTGAATCACTACCTCACGCTCTGGATTTAAATTTAAAACAGACAAAAGATCTTTTCCGGCCTCGTTGGGGCGCCCTGCTGATATAACAAGCCATCAGAAGAGACAGAAGGGAGAGCACCAAGAGAAGGAACGGTCTGATTCAAGATGGGCTACAAGTCGCTATTCACGTTGACAGTTCTCAGGCAATCTGGGCGCCTCTGAGGGAGCTGCTTTCTCCTCAGGCAGAGTGTGGGCCGATGCCTGCCACTCCACACACCTACTTCCTGCAATCCTGGCAATTACCAATAGTGTAAAACCCAGTTTCTGACGTGGCTGACTCAGCAAGGGCTTGGCTCAAAACAAATACGTACGCACAAGGAACGGCAGCCTGGGAAGCAGTGACAGGAGGCACAAGAAGAGAAGGAGGCATGGGGGATTTTTAGCTTTCCGGGTCCCACCTGGCTGAATCATCCCTGGACCTGCTTCTCCCAACATCCCAGCACCCTGGTGAACGCAGCAGTCACAGTTCTGCAAGTGCTTCAGCAGTTTCTCCTCTCCGCCTGTTGGACTCCACTGCTGCTCTGACACCGTGTAAGTCTATTTTGCATTCAATTTTCCTAATGTTTGTCGTTTACATGTGTTTTCTTGCTTTTTGTCTTTCCATTTGACTGTACTTCTTTGGTTTTCTTCGGTGTGACTGAGTCACCGTCTCCCTTCCTAACCACCCACTGAGATTTTTATACCGTGCCCTTCACCATGAAGGTGGCTGGTTACCATGGTACCAAAGTGCCCTTCTGTTCTAGATGCTCGATTAAATCTGTTCTCATGGTGACTGGGTGCCTTTGCTATTCTTCATCAGCTTGTTTCTGCAGCACAGATTTAATAAGCTCAGACATTGCCATTCCTTCTCCACTGAAGAAGGAGACTCCTTAACATCTAAGACAGGCCAATTGCTCCTTAACACAGGGACGTAGTGTGAAGTTTGCATTTCCTGCAATACCAGCCTCTCTGTTTTCCTTCCAGCTACAGGAACAGGGAAGGAAGAGGGTGTTCCTGTTGTGTGGCTTGCTGCTGATCCTGCGGCTTCAGTCCAACATCAGACTGCAGAAAGCCAGCAGTTTCCTCCTCCTCGCTGCCTTTCATCGGCATGGATACTTGGCGGAGAGGGTCCATTAAGTCCACAACGTTCTTCAGACGTTTCTCACTCCGGAGACACAAAAAGCTGAGCAACCAAGTCATCATCTTGAATCAGAACAGCCACACTCTGGACAGTGAGGGACAGTGCCAGAAGAGGGAATGCTTGAGGGATCTGAAGGACAAGTCTGATTACCTGTCATGTCAGAGTGAGCAAAACCTAGCCAAAGCACAAGCACCCCCCAAGCCTCCCCGGCTGTACCTGGACAGTTCTAGCTGCCCTAACATCATCGATCACACTGATTCTCACTCTGACATCTCCTTTTCTGGTGCTACTCATCAATACCACAAAGCCACTCAAACTCAGTTCCACAAGGACCAGGCTACAGACTGCGGGACCTCAGAGGCAGGTTCCCAGAACGGCACCACTCTTTCTGACCTGTCCGATCCCTTCCTGTCCTTCAAAGTGGATTTGGGGCTATCACTTCTCGAGGATGTTCTGCAGACCCTCAGGAAACAGAACCCAAGAGATTACACCATTTGAAGGTATTTATCATTTAACATATCACATTTACGTACTGCCGCTGGCAGTTTCTCTAATCCTAGGGGGAGGAAGGATACTGCAGCATTCCTGTTGTGCGCGGCCCTTTTGTTGTTCTCGCCTTATCCACCACAGACTGTCCCTGTCCTTGCCCAGGAGTCCTTCGGAGCAGAGCTCATGGGCTCCGTGCTCAGATGAGAGCACTGTCTGCTGGAACCTCGTGGGCAAGTTTCCATTCTCCATACTGGGAATTTCCCACTCCTGACTGTGCATCTCCTCCCCGGGGAAGAATGGCATTGTTTGGCAAAAGACTGGTTATTTTGGGGATGTGGCTGTGACACTGCAGAACACAGACAGAAAGGGATATGGCATACATCATCTGTGGATATGCAGGCAGCTTGCAAGGAGACAGTAGCATTGCATCTCAAACCCATAGCTATGGCAAGGGTCAAGAGACAGAAACTGGTGTTTCTTCTCCCACCGTGTCTGGATGTGAAAAAATCAAATCCATTCCTTCTTTTTTTGTTTCTTGTGGGTTTCTTTTCCCCTAACTCAAGTGCAGTTGGCACTCCAAGACTAGAAACAGGTAAGCATCCACACCGGCTCGTAATACAGCAACAGCAGTCCATTTATCCTACTAGCAGGAGAAGAAATTTCTCTAGATACTGCTGCTTGAAGCATGCACTGATCTATCAGCTGTACAGATATGGAAGAATAAATGTATCTGTGACTGGAAGTGTCTTGTTGCCTCATTTCATTGGTAGCAAGCGAGAAAAAGCCCAGGCACCAAGAGCACAGGTCCCTTCTCTATAGTGACTGAGATGTGTCCTCTCTGGCACTTCAGGCTTTTATGAGGGTGGGGAAGCTGTGTGGCTCTGCTTTTCTGGGCTGGGAGCAGGCTAGAGCTGCTGGTACTTCACTTTCCCCCAGGGAGAGCGTGCACAGCTCAGGTCAAGAGCCAGCATCAAAATAAACAGCGCTTCACCCAGTGAGCTGGACAGTGGGAAGGGCTCTGCCAGGCTGAGAACATCTGAATCAGTATCAGGGCAAACTATTAAAAGGACACTGCAGAAACTACTGGGTTACCAATTCTTACCTTTTGCATAGCTAGATTAGATACTGGGGCTCTTTTTAAAAATAAAATAAAATCTCCATGCACTCAGATAACCATAAGTTTTGGAAGCCGGCTACAACGAAGTGCACATAGACATTTCAGAGAAGACACAGACAGCCCTTAACCTGCTAGACTCACATCAGGCTGTAAAGTCAGATAATATAAAGCAAACTCTATGAAACCTCAAAGGAGCTTAGAAAAGATACAAGAGTGCCAGACAGAAGGCTTCTGTCAGCACTTTAGTATGGCTGAATGCATGGTCCAAAATGAAGGGGGAGTGCTGGCTGGGAGACCCCACTAGTACAGGTGCAAGGAAGACCTTCCCAGAAGAGGATGCTTCACGCTGTTGTCGTGGCAAAATATGCTCTTCACAGCACTGTACAGCTGGTGTGCGCTTTGAGCCATTCTGAACCACAGCAATCAAACAGTCATTGCTCTCAGATAGCCTAGAGTAACACCGGCCAATCCACAGCTTTTGTAAGTCAAGCATAACTCGCCTGCTTGGCTCCAGCAGCTCTCCAGGAACTGCTGGACAACGTGCACCCACCGCTGTAGAATAAAAGAAGCCAAGATTGCGGAGGCGAGCATCTTGTAACTTACTGCCTCCTCACAGCACGACTTTTCAACAGCCAGCCCTGCTTTCACCTGGGAAGTGCCTCCAAAGCCCCCCCGGTGTAAGTCAGCACAGAGCTGTCCCTCCTTTGAGGGCTCTGGTGCACAGGTCCTGGGTGACTCCCCAGGCAGGGAGCAGACACTGCTCCGAAGCGGGGGAGCGGTGAGCGTGTTGCCATACGAACGCAGCAGGTCTTCGGCTGTTCTCTGAAGCAGAGCAGGGAAGGAGCTGCATTTGCAGGGTGAGAGCAAACAGTGGGGGTGGATTCAGGCAAAAATAGAAGCAACCTGGAAGGAGCAGTAAATAGGAAGTAAAGGCACCTTAATTCAGAGTAAGATTAGTGGAGCTTGAAAGGGAGAATGTGGACCCTTACGGCTGGGAAGCCAGACTGGGTATGAAAAGATGAGGCAGGGAGTCAGTTGAGGCAGTGGCAAAAGATATCCGAAAGACCACATTTCATATGGTCTAGAGTTGAACAGCTGAGAACAAAAAGGATAAGTCAACTAGAAGCAGTACAGTCAAGAGAAGCTATTATCAAATTACAGATTTTGGAAGCATCCTAGTGGAAGCAGCAGCAGGATCTGGGGAGGCCTGGAGTGGGAAGTAGGAAAAACAGGAACCAGAGCAGCTTGGAGAGCTTAGCCTGGACATCAAGAGTGTAATGTAATCAAAGAAATTGCAGCTGCTTATACAGAAAAACAGTAGAAAGAACAGACAAATATCAGCAGTGCCATTCTTGGGAAAGTGTGCAAGCCACTGGCCATAACTCCTCACCATTTTGAGAGCTAATATGGGATCGACGAGGCTGTGTTGGACAGAAGTGAGTCACCACCTCCACACAGCATGAACACCATTTGCTGCTTCAGCCTGCACTCCCTTGCTGCTCCACCAAGCTAATCCTTCACAGCAGGCAGATGCTGCAGTTCCACACTGACAAGCTTTGGTCATGGAAACAGGCCAAGATAAATTCAGTCAAAACTCAGCCAAAAGCCTGGCCAAGCTTTTGAACCCACAGAGGCAAGAATACACTACCAAGTTTGCACCAGCAACCTCCTTAGGTATGAATGAGCCAGTTCTCATTCTCTACTAGTGAGAGATACTCAAACAAACTGGATTGAATTCTGCTTTTTTTCCCCAATTTGCCTTCTAACACTCGGGCCACCTCCGTGAATGTACTGTGTCTGCTGGACTCGTGCTGGTTCTGCAGTGTGCATGGAGATCTACCTGGCTCCTGGGCTCTGATGCAGTAACTGCCTTCACTGACATTTCTGGGAAACTGCTGCGCAGGCCAGGCTGTTCAGGCAAAGAACATGGATCCCAAGTGAAAACATACAGCCTTAAACAAACCTAGAACAACAGCAAGGCGCTCGGATGTGTAAGTGCATCTACTATAAATAAAATACTTAACAGAAAGTCAGGTGAATGTACCCAACAACCTCACAAGCTGCTAAGATACTGAGGGAGCGAACACACACAAGGCTGATCACGACACAGACACACAGACTAAGGGCACCTGCCCAGCATGAGGCAGGAGTCCTCTCAGCAATTAGATCTTTCTGATCTTTATGCCCCAGGGAAGGAGGAGAGGGGACTAACTGTCACAAAGTTTGAACTCAAATAACCAACAAAGGATCTAGGGTCCCTTCACAACTTCACAGCCAAGGAATTACTAACTAGGTCAGAAGACATACAGAGCACAAGATAAATTCTGTGCTACAGAGCAAAATGGGATGTAACACTCTCCAAAAGCCGTGGATACATCTCCCACTCCAAAGGGCCAAGAGGAGCAAGGGGTAACGGAGAGCCAACAACGTGCTGCAGCACATCCTCAGATTAGTTTTTATGTTTTAACCACTAGATGTTATTACCTTCCATGTGCTTTGAGATTGGAATATATTTGCTATTCAGGAGTGACAGCTTCAGAGGCACTATCTGGTGAAATAACCAGGAAGCAGCTACGAGCAACAAACACTTTGCACTCAAAGTAACCACACCGGTAAAGAGGACCCAAAACAGACAATAAGGTCTCTACAAGGATATTTATTTTGATATTGATTTCTCCTCTTTCCTGCAGACCCTAAGAATATAGGTTTCCTTTTAGCACTGAAATTCCATCCTCTTATGAGTGCAGTGAGTAACCAACCCTTTCTAAAGAAACCTTCTAGGAGACTCATTTCAATCAGAGGACTCCCATAAAGTATATTAGAAAAAATTCCAGAAGAATGGCACTAGAGACTTTGGGCTGAGCAAGCAACAGACTCGTTTTTCACTTGGAAGAGACAGAGTGAGACTGTGTGAAGATCCAGCCATCCAAACAGCTTGCGTTCTCAGCGTGCTGCTACTCAGGCAAAAAAGGTCCTTTAAAAAAGCCACTGCTTCAGCACAAAAAGGCTCATCAGAAAGGCAGGTCTTTCATTAAGAGCTTATTCTCAGCTCTGCTGAGAACCAATGTATCTTATCAAAATGCAAAGCACACTGTTAAATGTAGGTTGCTATAGAAACAGATCTAAGTTACAGCAGCCCATCTCCTTACCTGTGAAGTCCTAGGCTGACTAGTGCTGTCAAAAAGGACAGTGCTGGGATTGTTCCGGGGCTGACCCTCCAGCCAGGAAATCTTTAGAGGATTATTTATCAGGCCAACTTCATTCTTCACAGCCATCTCCTAATAATGAACATATTTTTCCATCACCACCTGAATTTCAGAGCCCACTCTCTCACATGTCACTAACAATCATAAGAGTTTCTCCATCTCAGTCTGGCATCAAGGCCAAGTAGGGCACAAACAATGAAGATTTCACAGCTGCCCTACACGAGAAGCACCCTTTAAGGTCCATATCTACACCAACTATAGAACATTTCACTGACAGTACTTTTGATAAACAAGTCACAGATAATTCTGGGATTTTTTAATTATTTGGGTATATAAGGGAAAGAACAGGTGACAAAGAACAGAGACTCTTGTACAGTGTAAATTGATGGAAGTACTAAAATTAAGGGTAACTGATGATTTCTGTTTCCACAGCCACATGAATTATTACAACTCAGAGTGAGTCAAGACATTTTGATTTCTCTTAAACTGCAAATGCCTTATATAACCTTGAAAACTCATTAGGCTCATCTTCACAATGGGTAATTCACCTTCAGTGAGAGCTGATTAAATAGCTCAGTGCTTTTTAAAGCAGTGTCTCTTTCCTCAGCCTTTTACCTGCACAGCCTGCTTGTTTATGTGCATGATGGGTGCTGGGTTTATGCCTCCAGCTTTGCCACTCCCTTCATGCATCTGTATCCTTAGACTCTCATTACCCTCCACTGCCTTAATGACAAGGCAGCGTCTCTAGGCTGTCCCTTTGCTAAACCCTTCCCTTCTGCAACACCCCATCTTGCCCACTCGCCACTGCACACACCGGGGGTCTCCGCCAGACTTACAGCAGCCTTAACGGTAGCAAATTCCACGACTGCACTCCCAGTCTTCCTACTTGAGATCAACAAATTGAGCACATCGCCATACTGTTAAGACAAAGAAAGAAAACTTAATTACAGCCTCAGAAGAGACATCAAGTTCGTTTATGGAACAAATGCAAAGAGAAAACATGTGTTTTCACAGACATGAGGCTTGAGCCGTCACCCCTTCTATCTTGCACGATGCTTCCACTGATCCCAACCTGTCATAATTTCTGTCCCCCCAGGAAATAATTCTGGGGAGGAAGGGAGCTACACACTTTGCTTTCAGCAAGCCCCAGTGCAAGAGGTTGCTTAGCTCAGAGTCAGAGCTACAGGAGATACTTGCACAAAGGGAAAATAAAGATCACATGCTGGGACTAATCAGATCAAAGGCTTGTCTATTCCTGTCTCTGAACTTCCCACAGCAGCTCATGCATAATGCTTTAGGTGAAGGCAAGAGCGTACCACAACCACACAGCCAGACTAACTTTTTATACAGTCCATGAGCCATTCAGTGGGAAGTTTGCAGTTGCTCTGTTTCAGCAGGAGTGAGACAGAGGTGCTCGCTGGGGAACAGTTCACAGCAAATGTATCACGCTGATGATCTCTGAACAGAGAAGAAAATGAGCCGCTCCAGTTTATATGGAGCTTCCCAGAAATTACTATCCTTTCTTATACTGTTGAAAGAAGGGGAAGATCAAGTAGTAGGAAAGTGTCAGACATGACCTTTTGCAGGATCTGCAACAGAACATCTTTAGAGTATCCCCCTCTCGTCTCATCTTCTTTCCTGCATTTCCATTTTAGCTGGGAAATAAACATGACAAGTTAATTTTGTCCGTTTGAACGCGTGTTGCCTTGCTCAATGCAGCTCCTGCCACCTGCACATTAATCAAGTTTGCTATTTACAGTTACACTCCCAGAATTGCCAAGACAGTGATTTCAACATCAGAATGTGCAAAGGGAACAAATGATTTGGGGAGCAGGGAGAAACACTGCTCACTGGAATAAGAAAGATCATACTTGAAAGCATACAAATGGCTGTATCCGGGTAACAATCAGATGCTTCCTTGTGCTTAAAGCAGTGACAACTCAATTTCAGGCTCAAAAGTCATGACCAGACAGTAGAGAAAAGGGTGAGGGAGAAAGGGTATCCAAGGCAATGACAGGAACTGTTTATGTGCACGATGCACATTAGGTAGAGGAACTTCACCTCGACTGTACAAAGGGACATGCCAGTGCAGCAGAGCTGAAGTGTCCCTTCTGTTTTCCAAAGCTGCATAATGTTCTATCAGGTCACACTGCAACCCAGCTTTGTAAGGATGTCTTACTTTGAGTTTAGGAGTTATTTTGCCTTCTGCTCCATTTCTTTCTTGCTTGCCTAGAGAGGGGAAAGGAAAAAAAGGATGGAAGGGACATGGGTGAAAACTCTGCAGAAGAGCATTTAGCTGAGAAAGTACATATAGCAATAGCAAACACTTCTGGATTTAAAGTAGATGTCATTAAAGACAAATAGATTTCAAGGGGATACATAAGTAGTAACCCAATAACAACTACTATTTTTTGCAAACTCAAATCATTCTCTATTTTGAGCCTTCAATGCTGACTGCTTTAATTGTGACAGATGAGCCAGATATTAGGCTCCTTCCTTCATAACCGTGGGGCTCCACATCAGGCCATCCTGATTCAATGCTTTAGAATATTTATTGAAAAGGAGCAGAAACAAGGTGTTAAAGAGTAGCATGCCACATATAAGAAAGCAGCCCCACAGAATTACTAGTCCTTTGACTTATCTGAGAAAAAGGTGCTAAGCTGGATCCTACATATGGCAACGTGACCAAGTCAGAATGCTGCATCTGTACGTGAGCTCTGTCTACAAAAGAGTTGGAGTCCCACGTGCACGTATCTGGCTGAGGGCCCCAATCTCCGCTGTTCTCACCGTGGATGTGCTGCTCTCTTTCAAGCCGGATCTGTTCTTGAATGAGTCTCTGCTGCTCCTCAAGCTGACGGGAGCCTTCTTCACGCAGGCGTATTATCTGCAGCAGAGGTAAGACAGCATGGATACCAGAGGGAGCAGCTCCATAGCTGGTTCGTGCTGGCTAAAGGCTGCCAAGAAGAGCTTTGTCTTATACCCATCTCCTGGGGCAACCCTGCTGCTAGTTTCCCTGTGACAGCTCCAGCACTCATAAAACTGAACCCCTCACGTTCCTGGCCACAGTCCCTATCAGCCAGCATACAATCAATTAGCTGTTGCTATTATCTGCTATGCAAAGGAAAAGGGCAGACAAAAAAAATATATAAATCTCAGGATCAACATATTTGCCAGACCGCTACAAGATCCTTTCTACGCGCCTCTCTTTCATAGACCAAATAACCCAAAAAGCTGAAGGATTGCTATACACAGATTTGCTGCATCTCATCACATGATTTTCATTGTGATTGTAAAGACTTTCAGCAATTCTCAAAAGCAGCAGAGAAATCTAAGATTTTATCTTTACTTCTTGTTCTAATGATCTCGTTATCCTGATCTCCTCCTCTTCACTCTCATGGGTCTGGGCTTCTCGTTCTCTAGCTTCGAGATCTGCAGGGAAAGAAACAAAATTAAAACAATCCAAAGAGAATTTTCACTACTGACCAGAGGTGGATGGAAAGATCACAAACTTGGCTACACTTACACCAATTTCAAAGTAGAAACCTAATAGCTCTGTTAGCTCTCCTCTGCCCAGGCACATCAATGTATCAGCAGCATTAACAGCCATCAAACCCCCTAATTCCTGCCCAGAGCAGGACCATCCCCAGCTATCACTGTGGAGGGAGATCTCAGATGGCTACTATATTGTACTGGGCATAAAGAAACCACTGCCATCACAAATGGAGAGCAGATTAATCAATGGTGAATTCCAGCAGTAGAAGAAATGCAAACACCCAGCTAAGGAAGACTTCAAGCCAAGAGAAAATGAAGTTTTGATTTTATTACCAAGCTTTACTTTCTTTCGCTTCTCATCAAGCTTTTGTGTCCTTTCTGCAGCTTGCTTCTTAGCCTTTCTCACTTTGTCATACGCCGCCTGTCAAAGAACCAACACAATAGTGTGAAACTATATAAAGCAGAAGAGATAAAATGAAAAGCAGCGAATAAAGGCGAGATCAAATATTGGAACACTGTAAGCAGAAGTGAAGCTTCTTCTGCTTCTTGCTAGCATGCCTCCTTTTAGGTGCTGAAGTTAACACAAATATCCTGAAAACATGAGAAGAGGACCAGGGATCTCCAGATGGAACATGAAAGGGTGAGGAAGTTCAGGAATAACTGCAAAGTGTACTGGAGAGAAAGCGTGACCCATCTTCAGAGGTGGGAAGAATATTTTGGTTTTCTGAACATGCGAAAAATAGCTTTAGGGGCACTGGTAACAGATCAGATTTGGTTTAGAGAAAAGTTTTACAATTAAAAAGGTCTATTTTATATGAAAGATTGATTCACAAGACAGACGTTTGACTCACACGAATGTATGAGATCAAAGAGCATCAGAACAGCGGCAATGAGACATCAACATTCATTTAGCACTACAGAGACTTAAGAACTGGGGTAAATTGGCAATTTCACTGGCACCTGTTTAAACCAGTCGATAATCTGTTCATCAGCCTACACAGAACTTTTCTGTAGGTTAAACACACACAGGCACAAATGCTCAAATATTACTTGTAGAATAGTTGTACAGGAAAGCACTGCTCTTGTTTTATAAAACTAGAAAAGCTGGTATTTTTCTTCCTGCGTGGGAAGGGTTTGCTAAACACTTTTTCCTTTTTAAAATGTAGAAGCCAAAAAGTTCTTGGATGCCAAAAGCTTAATTGCCCCTTGGAGGGGAGATTACAAGCTTTGCCAATGTTTGAGGAGAGTTATTTCATGTTTTTAAATCTTATCATCTGAATTTTTAATATGCCTTCACTCCTGAGTTTATCTAGATAGAGTTACTTGCTCATTTTTATTTTGTTTTTATTCTTTCCCTTCACATGCCCAGATTACTTTCAGGCCTTGAGCAGTAGGCACTCAACCACTTCTTCACAGCAACAGAAGAGTTCAAGCTACATCTGGCAGCCTGCAAAGCTCTTCCAGCAAAAGGACAGAGATCATGAGTATGATTCAGCTTTTCTGTTTACAAGTCTCTTGTGCCCCATGGAAAGAAAGGCTTTGAGGCTTATCAATCAGATATTATTTATTTGTCAGACCTTGACTTTGAGGGAACTGCAAATGCACTGTTGTCATGGGAATTTAATGCGTCCCTGAAGCAGGGGTGGTTATCATTTGTTTTTTTAAATGGAATATGCCCCAGTCTAACACGTTATTAAAGACAGTATCTCACCCATGCAGCAAATGGACAGAGCTATTCAGAGCACATCAAATCAGAAAAAGCATATTTGTCCAAATTCTTATCTGGCACCTACTATGTGATCTCAAGGAGAACTACAGGGAATAACAGATGAGACTTGCACTCATGAAGTCACAGTCAAAGAGAACAGGCCAGACAGGAGGAGAGCTTCCAGCACTTCTCCAGCGTGCTCGCAGAGAGTAACACCACACAACCCCACCATCATCCTTACCCTCGCTGCTGCATCTGTTAGCACGGCTAAGGCTTGAGACAGTTGGTGGAAGACTTCCGCTGGGAATTAGAAGAAAAAAGGGTAAGATGCAGAAAACCATGCTAGTGGCCTGGAGATGAACCAGAAAAGACAATCCCTTATGGAAGAGACCTGCAGAACATCAGAAAGAAGAATAATCTTTCCAAAGCATTTGTAAACCAACCTATAGCCAGGATCACCTCAACACAAAAGACAACATTTGTTACATAAACTTCAGTGTAAATTAAGAAACAAAAACTGGGACCATTTCATTTTAACAGAAATCTTCGAAAACATGAATTCAACAGAACCTATCTACAGGAACGTATTACTCAACTTACAGTCAGCCTGAAAGGCACTGTTGCAAACAAATTCTCCCTTTCATATCAATAGCGTTTCAGCCCGAGATTCAAATTTTGCATTTTACATCAATATTGCTGACAGTTTTCCTAGAAGGTTACACGTAAACCAGGGGCCTCTCCACACACTTCAAATCACTTCTCTACTTTCTGCAGATATCAAAGCCCATGGCTTTCTTCTCACTGGTGATGAAATATTACTATATTTTTTCTGGTGGAAAAATTTTCTCAGTACTACAGTTATAAGTTTTCAGTCTATAAAACCGTAGGCCATCAAATTTGAAAATGCAAGATACAGAGCAATGCTTATTTTGCAGTGCCCTGATGAACAGCATCCTTCTAGTTACCACTGCTGTTAGCTGCTACCTGTAGCTACAAAAATTAAAAACAGAGTAGCTGCAGATGCCAGGCCTTGCTAACAGTTTAGGTACAGTCAGTTCCAGAGTCAGGGCCTTGTCTCCAACAAACAGAAATGGGCACTGCCCATAGATAATGTTATTTATAAGCTTGCTGTGAAGTTTTGGCTGTGAGAGGTATGAATTAAAATAGCGACCAGCCAGTAAACACTGGCGACAGTGTGGCCAAAGGTCTGGGACTCAAGCACCATGTGGGAAGATTTTCAGAGGTGTGAATATAATTTCAGCACTGACTTAACACTGATGTTTCTAAACCAGCATGCATACATTCAACCTTAAAAACAGAGCTCTCTAATAGTGACAAAAATAACTCTTAGTCCTGCATATGCATACTTCACATGACATATACCCAGGCATTCCCTTAACCACATGCAAAAGACAGACTTGAAGGTAAGCAGAGCCATTTCCAGGAGTCTGCACATGTGAAAACAAACATGAAGGGCTGTTTGTGTCTGCACAGCCCCATCTTACCTGCTCTGGGATTGTCTGGGTTCTTATCTGGGTGACAAGTCAGAGCCTTCTGCCGGTACGCTTTCTTAACCTGCAAGTCAGAATTGAGATTTACTGGTTGGTGCTGTTTGGTCTGTGTTGAGAAAAGGAACTTGGAAAAAACAAAAACCAAACCACTGCAGAAACAAAAAGTTACTCTTCAGAGGGTTTCTTTTGTTGTCTTTGTTGCTGGTTTTGCTTAACTTAAAACACACCTCCCCAGCATAAGTAGGAGGCGGTGGTTGAACCAGCATTCATTTGCAAGACTAGATGTCCCCCAGGCCTGACAGAAAATAAAGACCACTTCTGTAGTGCTGATAGCTCCGTTACTCCCTCATACTGAAAGGTAAAGCAGCCTACCTTAACAGCAAGAAACCTCTGCAAAGCTCAGTTTTTAACCTCACTGCAGTGACCTTTTAATCACACTGTACTGCAAGGATAAGCATTTGAACCCAGGACACTTAGTACACAGCCAGCCATATTTTGAAGGAGTCTAAGCTTTTCAAAGCCAGAAATTTTACTCCTAGGTGCATTGTATTACAGCAGCCAAAACTCACGATCATCAAGGCAAAGTCTGGTTCACTGAGGCATTTTTCTAGCCAGACAGATACTGTGTTTTTTGCAGTTGTAACTCTGGGAGAGAGAAAGTACCATTTACTGTGCAACAGCTGAGGTTGGCATGGTGAAGAACTTTTGACCAAAGACTCTTTAATCTCTTCTATATTGCAAAGAAAGATTGACAACTTTCTGAGCTAGGTCACTTTTAACAATCAGAGTCCCCTTTGTCAGGAACACATCTGCAGGCAAGAAAGGAAAGGAAGAAAAGCTGCTCTGTTCCACTGCCAAGCAGTCCTCTGCTAAAATGGGTGGAATAAGCGGTGGCCCGGCCCCATCTGGTGGACAAACCTCTTGGAAGGGAAATGTGCACCTACAGCCTCCCAGGCCTGATCCTACCTCCTGCTTAAGCACGGCTCCTGTTAGAAGAGAGGCAAGTGTCCTCCCCGTGCACCAGTCACAACTATTACAGTAACTGTTCTAAGTGGAAAGTTCAGCTAAGGCTTCTCCAAACAGTGAGGTTAACAGTCTTACTCCACTTTGTTCATCCCTTTTGGCCATGCTGCTCTGCACACAAAGGGTCTTTGGGTTGTTTCAAGTATTTTACATAAAGGATTAGCAAGCATTCTAAATTACGCTTGTCACTTTTTGAATTGCACCATAACATCCAATTTGTAATGTTCTCATCCTTTTCCCCCAGTGACTAGTTCAGTGATGAAGATGAGGTCACCCAAAGTCTTTCATCTCATTCAATCCTGCGCGTTACATTTGGCTGGTTCCCCTGTTTTGTGCTTCATACACACAGAATTTCCAGGCAGCCTCAGACACAATTGCTGGTTATACCCAGGCTGTAGCTTCTGAGTTTTACTCTACTGTACTGCTACAAAGGGGAAAAAAAAAAAAAAAAACAAAACAAAACAGAAAAAGCCTAAGGAGGAAAATCAAAGTTTCCCCATTCAAGTTTGCTCAGTTACCAGTAGTTTTACTCAGAGCCTTACTTCCCCTTAAAAAGTCACTTTCCCAGCTCAGCCATTCAAATCCTGTGTTTAGTGTTGACTTACCAATTAAACCAAAGAAAAAATGGAAATGTGTAATTCCAAACCCACAAATTTGATGAGATGACTTATGGGAACCTACAGTACTTAGACCAACCTCTAAGAACTGGAGTTTGGTAAACACAGGAGGAGCTTTCCTTCTGAAGGCACATAAACAAACAACGACATATCATCGGAGATAAATTCTGCAGCTCGCTCCAACTGATTTCACCCTCCTCCAAAGCCAGGTCTCACCCCACAGGCTTAAGAGGGGAAAAGGGAAGGGCAAGGTGAGTGCAGCAAAGCTAACATCAGAAAAAAACTGGCTTTCCCACTTATTAACAGCTCCAGCCGACCACGCAGCAGTGCCCGCAGCAGCAATACTATATTAAAACAGCGCTTGGAGCAACCGCTCAGGTAACCAGCCGAGAGCAGCAAACGCAGCTCCACGCCCGAGCCACCTTCTGCCCTCGGCAACGGCCGCCGGTCCCGGGGGGCGGAAGAGCGGGGGCGGAGAGGGAAGAGAGGGACCCCGCTCCAAGCGTCCCGCGGCCCCGTGGGGGCTCCCGCCCCGCGGCCCTGACCTCCTTCTCCGACGCCTTCTCGCCGACCCCCAGCAGGCCGTACAGGTCCAGCTGCAGCAGGTCCTTATCGACCGCCATCTCGACGGTAACCGGCTTCCCCGCTCCTGCCGCCGGGCCCGCGCCGCCCGCCGGGAAATAGAGTCCCGGGCCCGCCGCCGCGCCCCGGCCCGCCTGGTCAGCCGGACTACATCTACCAAGGTGCACCGCGTTTCCTGCCGCGGCAGCCGCTCCCGGCGGGCGCAGCGGAGCGCGGTGTCTGCTGGATGTTGTAGTTTCTCGGCTGCGGCCGCAAGCGCGGCGGGGCGGCCGAGGGACCACAACTCCCGTCGGGGTTTGCGCCGCCGCAGGCGGAGCGGGGTTGAGGGGCCGGATGGCTGACTGCGGGGGAGGGGCGGGTTGCGGTTGCCGTAGTTCTGGCGTTGTCTCCTTGCGGTTTGTGGTGGGCTAAGAAGAACAAAAGCTCCAAGGCAAACCGTAACGATTGCACCTCAGGGGAGAGGCGAGTGTCCCTCGGGCAGCCATTTCCTGAGGAGGCAGCTCCATAGGCTGGAGCAGGGCCGGGCATTTGTTTCCATAACTGTAAATAAGTAGGGAGCACCGTAGAAGAAAGTCAGTCCACTTAATCCAGTACACAAGGGAAGGAGTTCTTTTCCCCCAACCTTCATTCCAGTATCCTAACAGGAGTTGTGTTCTGGTGGCCAAAGACGTAAGAGCCTCTGTACCATTTCTCTTAAGCAGCAGCAAATAACTGATTGAGATCGGTGAGAAAACTGGTTAAATTGAATCCAGCAAGGTGGATATTTGAGAGAGGCTTTCTAACCCAGCAGTGTAATAAAACTAAAGAAGTAGCAGGCTGTTACCATGGTGCCTCGTCCAGGGTGAGCAGGAGGCTTGGCAGTGCTCTGGGTGGGCACAGAGCGCAGTACCTGAAATGCCTGTGTTCTCATAAAACATCACTGGAGGTAATTACAAATAAGATTGTACGCTCAGAATGGAGTCTAGCTTCTTGTGGAAAAGTTTACACCTTCTCTACTGCATAATTAATTAAATGGACCTGTGATAGGTAGCTAGCAGGCTTTTACCCAGCAGAAAAAATGTTTATTTGGAAGTGTTATTAGGGACATCCATCCATAGGTATGCCCCTTGCATTTTGGGATCGTTAATAGGAGCTCTAGCTCTAGATGAAGGGGAAGGAGCGGGGCCTGACGGGTCTCTCGCCGGCTCTGGCAGCCCTCTCTGTTCTGCAGCACTGACCTGCCCCAGCTGATGCTGCAGCACAGAACAGGCCCAGGGCATCCCTGGGCACTGACATGTGGCGGGAACTGGGGGAACTGGGGGCAGCGGGGCCGCCTGCCCTGCCAGGGCTGCGGCTTCTCTGGCTCCTTCAAGAGCTTCAGCCCCACGGAGAGCCTGAAAGACTTCGACCTGACCCTGGATGGAGGAGCCCCCATGGAGCTGGGGTCCTCCCGCTGCCTCAGACTCCGTTCACCCTCTCACCCTTCCCTGTCTTTCACCATTGCAGCCTGCACTCCCCAGGCCCCTCCACTCCTGCCCAGGCTTGTGGAGGCAGAGGGGCTCCAGACCCTTCCCTGTGGCATCCAGTAACAGGAGAAGAGACAATGGGCACAAACTGAAATAAAGGAACCTCCCGCTAACCATAGTACAGAACTCATTTATGTGGAGGGAGGTCAAGCCCTGGAACAGGTTGCCCAGAGGGGTTGTGGAGGCTCCAGCCTTTGAGGTGATCAAAGCATGGCTGGATGCAGCCCTGAGCAGCCCCTGCTTGAGCAGTGGCCTTGGACTTGGTCATCTCCAGAGGTCTCTTCCCACCTCCTCGATTCTGGGCTTCCTGCTGTGGATGGCATTCCTCAGTGGGGCTGCCTTGATCCTGTTTGCTGCCACTGCTGGAGTCAGAGACAACCCGGGTTGTGACTGTCCCACTGCCACGGTCCACGCGCGGCACAGCCCGCTCCTTGAGGTCTGTGTCCCCGGGCTTGGTGCGTGATCCCGGCAGGCGTGGGTCGGGGGGCCAGCGCTGCGTTTCCCTGCGTGCTGGGGTGTCTTACCAGGCCCTGCGCCCAGCGGGGCTGCGGGACCTCGGCCGGGATCGGCTCCTTGCCGCACGCCATTGCCTGGAGTAGCTGCGGCCTCCTCGCTGACGGCGCTCTCTTCTCCCAGAATAAGCTGGGACTTGCTGCTCGGGGCTTGGAGCTCGCTCCTCTTCCCAATCTCTCCTTTGCTGCTCTCGCTGTTCTCGGCCCCAGGTTCTGCGGGACCTGCGCCGGGACTGGCTCCTTCTTGTGTGCCAGTCCCTAGAGGAATCCTGTCCTGCCCACCGGCGATGTTCGCTCCTCCTCGAGGACGCTGGGATGTCCCGTTCAGGCCTTGGAGCTCGGCGCTCATCGTGAGCAGCGTTCCGAGCCCTCCTCCACTGCCGCCTCCTGCTTCTCGAGGAGTTGTAGCCCCAGGTGTGCTGAGCCCATCTCTGGCCACTGTGGTGCAACCTTGGGGACCTGCTTCGGCCCCTCTCCGGGGTGCCGGCATGGCCACGGTCTCTGCTGTAAGAGCCTGAGTAATGCCGCCATCTCCTCCTTCGTGCAGAGCGTTGAGATCTCCCTGTGCTGCTGTGGTGTGCGATGTCCTGCACCCTGTGGCTGGGGGATCTCTGCTCGGGGAAGATGTGGTGAAGGGGCCGCCGGCAGTTTGGGCACACGGATTTGCTGCGGGCCCACTCCTGTATGCAGGGGTAACAGAAACAGTGCCTGCAGCTGCTCACGCAGCCTTCGCTGCTGGCGGTGCCCTGGCAGATGGAACAGTTTGGGTCCTCGGACGCATCCAGTGGCACAGCCTGGGGCACCTGGCTGGTGCTGGCAGTAGGGGAAGCGGTACCCTGTTCTGCCAAGTCCTCCTCCTCCTCCATTTCACGCTGCAAGCGAGAGAGGTACAAAGCTCACGATGCTCAGGAAGCAGCAGAGGTGCCCGCTCTTCCTCGGGGCTGTGCTTCTGGTGCCCCAAACACCAGGGACTGTCCCGGGACAGACGGGTGACACCAGCACCCTGTGTGCTCCTGCTCTCCGGGCAGGGCGGTGACTGACCCCTCCAAGAAGTGTGGGAATTGGGAAGGCAGGGAAGCGGTTCCCGGCCCCTCTGCGGTGGCAGCGCAAGGGTGGGGGTGCAGCAGGTCAGGACTGGCATCCCCGTCCCACAGATCCTCCCTGCACCTTTGTCAGGGAGCCCGTGGGGCTGGGGGGTGCTTCGTGTCCTGCCCACATGAGGACAGCATGGGGGTCCTTCAGGGCTGCCCCACACCTCAAAAGGGGTGATGTGGTGGGGGTCATAGTGACCCTCTAGTGACATCACAGGGTTTTTGGGGACCACACCCAGAAGACACAAGCCCCGGGCCTCAGGAGGGAAGAAAAAGCTCTGGTTGGCAAGTGTCCTGTGTCCAGTGCTGGGCTCCCCAGTACAAGAGAGACGTGGGCATACTGGAGAGAGTCCAGCACCAAGCCACAAGGATGCTGAAGGGCCTGGAGCATCTCGCCTATGGGGAAAGGCTGAGAGAGCTGATGATCAAGGGAGCTTATGTGCCTTGACTGCACACAGGCACCGACCTTCAGGTAGTTTTCCCCAAGTCTCTTAATTGCCAAGCAAATCCCAAGTAGAGTCGAGTGGAGTGGAATGGAATGGAATAGAACAGTGCCGTTGGAAGGGGTCTACAGCAATCATGTAGTCCAACTGCCTGAGCACGTCAGGGCTGACCAAAAGTTAAAGCATTACATTGCACCGAAGGCTCCTCTCCTTTTTCTTGTTTCTCAAGAGTCTGGTCAAACAGGTGCCCTCCTCTGGGCCGGCTGGCAGCTGGAGCTGGGAAGGCAGGGAAGTGGTTCCCGGCCCCTCTGTGCCCGAAGCCGCAGGGCCCCTGCCCTGTAGCCGGTACCCGTGCTGGGGCCGAGCCCTGCCCGGGGCCGTGGGGCTGTGGGATGGCAGAGTCACCTCCCTGCAGTGTCCCCACCACGCACATGCTGCAGGGTGTCCGACAGCAGCCATCTGCTTGGCCTCAGCCTCCTGCTCCTGCCTGCTGGGACCGTCCGGCTCAGGTGTAGGGCCACTCGGGGCCGGGGGGACCACTCGGGGCTGGCGGTGGCAGGGGATCCCCCCAGGCTCTGCTCCCCTGCCTGCAGGGTGACAGATGGAGCCGGCAATTCTGGAGATGCTGGCATCGAGCGACAGCACCGGAGCAACGTCAAGGCCACTGTGGGTCTGCCCTGAGCCCCCAGAGGTACCGGGGCACATCCCCGGGGCAGGATGACCTTCAGGCAGTTTTCCTCAACTCTCTTAATCTCCAGGCAGTTCCTTACCTGGAGGAATGTCATCCACGGCAGGAATCCCTCCTGTCATCTCCTCTCGTGGCAAATCCTGGACTCGAGGAGGTGGGAAGGGACCTCTGGAGATGACCAAGTCCAAGGCCACTGCTCGAGCAGGGGCTGCTCAGGGCTGCATCCAGCCATGCTTTGATCACCTCAAAGGCTGGAGCCTCCACAACCCCTCTGGGCAACCTGTTCCAGGGCTTGACCTCCCTCCACATAAATGAGTTCTATATTACGGGAGGTTTCTTTATTTTGGTTCGTGCCTTTCGATGCGTCTCAGGAAACTTCATAGGTATTTTGAAATGGCCTAGGCTCCCGGGTGTGCCTTGGGTTACCCTCATCAGGCCCCATTATTTTCCTCTGGGTGCTTCCCCCAGCCCCATCGTGTACCAGGCACGGAACCAGGGGGCTCCCCACATCCCTACCTCTGCTCTTCACCTCTCATTTCCCCAGACTTCCACAGCTGAAACAGATTTATCCATATTGTTTTGCTTTCCTGCCAGTTATTCTCAGAGAAAAATTGCTGGGAGGAGCTGGTATCCCTTCAGTCTGGTTTTTTTTTTCAGCAGAGCCAGGGCTTGGTACAGCAGCAGTTTCACGAGAAAACAAGGTGCTGTTTTGCCATTGCTGGCTGGAGGCTGGATGTGCCCAAGCCGGGCAGCACAGGCTCTGGGCTTCAGCCCCAGCTCCCACCTCGTCCCTGCCCTCACCTGCCAGCCTTTGAAATCCACAGTAATGTATACATTAACATCCCTTTAATTCAGAACTTAGGTTAGCAGGGTAGCTAATAACCTCCCTAAATGGATATTCAGCATGTGGGACACAGGTTTTGCCTATGGATCTGTTTTCTGCTGGAGGGAAGAAGACTAGACACACTGGATCCCTCTTGCACTGCAAGAAATAATTGAAAAAAAAAAACATAAAAGTCAACAAATGGTGAAAAGCACTAGCTGGGGCCCACAGGAGTCTGGTGCTGAGCTCTGGAATTTATATTCCAGGGTGGGAGAGCATCCTGCCTGTCCACATCATGCTCTGCTAGAGCCACTCCTTTGCTTGATCAAGTTTATTTTTCTTCCACAGACCTGAAATTCACCTAATTTTCCAATTATCCTCAAAGTGGGGCTCTTGCTACCAAAGCCTTTCCTGGGGGACCATATACGCAGCGTCAGGTGAGAGAAGCAGGTACCGCTTCACACAGGTGATGCCCATACATACACATGAAGAGAGTGATTGTGTTTTGTTTTCCCTGTATGTACTTTTTTTTTTCTTTAAATGCAGAACATCCCATCTGGTATAAACTGATGTTCGTTTATGTCCTATTCTGGAAAATCCACTCTGGACAAGGAAGCATCTTTGAGCATGGTGCCAGGGACCTGGAAATGCTGGATGTGCCCACCTAAAACCATGCACACAAACATTGCACCGGGAAAACCCTGGGAAGATACATGTCAACATTCTGCGTGGAGGTATGTTTGTGCCAAAGCTGTATTGCCGCTATTTTAGAATAACAGCGATTAATAAAAGATTCAAACAATTTCTGCTGAAATAATAATAAAAAAAAAGGTTCTTGAAAAAGTGCAAATAGACTGAAATAGTCTCAAGGAAGAGCGACCACATTTGGCCAGCGCTGCTCTGAAAGAGGTCAGCTGTCCAAAAGCTGCTTCAGTCTGTGAATTTAGGGGGTCTTTACAAAAACCGGCACCTCTGCAAGGCTGGCCGAGTAATTCCTGAGGATGGTGCCTCCGTCAAACACGCGGGCAGTGTTGGTATCCATCCATAGGTGCCCTTCTCCAGGTAAGTAGATATCTCTCCACGTTTGCCCTTTTTCTGTTATTGGGGCAACCAGGACCTGCAATGAAAAAGAGAAAAAAAAAAAAAAGGCAATTTAGCACATGGGGGATTAGCCAGGACGTGGCACTAGCTGCACCAAGCAAACCACGAGGCTGAGGGGTCAAGCAACCACAGACAAGGTGAGAAAAGATGATGCAGGGGCCTTCAGGTGCCTGGGACTGGGATCATCCCTGCCTGCAGTAGCCCCTAGAGTTGATCCAGCTCATGTTTTGGAAGACCTGAAAAAAAAACCACATCAGAAATCTGTTTCTCCTGCAAAACAAAGCTTGTGCTTCTAGGTTGAGCAAGACAGGGTGGGTGCGGGCAGCTCAGGAGCACGGGCTGGCCCCTAAATCCCAGGTACTGCAGAGGGGTTCAGGCTCACACGAAGCAGCTTCTGAGGGGGTTTTATGGGATTATAATGGGAATTGGTGGCACAGAGTCAGGGCGAGAGACATCCCTGTGCCTTGTGGGGGATTTGTGGCAGAACTGGGAGCTCCTCTTTCCTCCTGTGACCCTGTGCTTGGTAGGATCTGGGACAGGCAGACTCTTTGATATGATTTATTCAACGAAGTCAAATGTAATCTGGTATGAAACCAAGCAGAAACTCATATTTCAATTAGAAATGAACACATGATAGGGGTGGGAGAAGAGCTTTACCTCCAGGCTGCTAAAAAGGAGGGCTCTGCCCACGGCTGCTCTCCAGGCAATTTAACCCTCCCTTCCCACCTTTCCTCTCCTTCATTTAGGAGAAATATTTATGTTACAGCCTCTCAGACTAATTAAGTGTTGCAGGTTACATGAACCCTAGGAAAAGCTCATGTTCAAAATACGCAACATGATATATACAATCTCAAGCGACATATTCACATTAATTCTATGGACTCAAGGCTCCTTCACAGATTCGAGGGATTTAGCTGCCCAATGCCCTCAGATGTTCATGAAAATCTCAGTGAAAATCTCAGCCAGTGGCTTTGGCATATGGGTAATTGCATTGAAAAAAGTATATAAAAATAAAAGCATAAACAGCCCTTGTTCTTGGGTCACAAATCAGTGAGTCCCATTAGGACATAAGGCATAGGGAGAAGTGTGCTCTGCTCACTTCTCTGCTCACTTCTCCCCAGTGAGGAGGTACCAGTCAAGGTAATCCAGTCTCCAAAGAACTTTGGAGATGTAATGTTTTTCCTTGCTTTATGGAAAAAGCAGTTTCCAACATTTCGAGAAAATTTATTCCTGATAAGTTATTTCACTTCAGAAACTGAAAGAGGTTTTCAGGGCCCTAAATAAGAGTTTTGCAAGAAAAGCAAAAACCCTAAACCCACACAAAACCAGCTGTTTTGGCTTCAATTTAAATCTGCCTGAACGCTGAGGCTTTGATTTGTATTTGTACAGAACTGGGTTCACATGATGACAAAGAGGGGATGACAGGAAAAAAATTAAAACTCTAGAAAGGCCATTAAAAGAGGTAAAAACCCCAAGGCTAAATAGTGAAAATTGGATATGAAATTTATGGGTCAGTCCCTCTTAAACGCCTTTTTTGGAGGTCCTGTTCAACAGCAAAGAGCAAGTGCTGGGGACTCATCCCTGCACCCTTTGGTGATGCTCCTTGAGGCAGCATCGTCCCAGGAGACATTGCGGTGTTTGGCACACTTTGGGGGACACTTTTGGATCCTCCTGACCTTTATAAATGTATTTGGCAGCAAGACCTGGCTTCCCTGCCTCTTGCAGCACCCACTCTCGCCAGGCAGATGGCACTGACAAGCAGCGATGCTGCATCACAGCCACAAACCAGCACACAACAGTATTTTTTTTTGCCAAATCAGTGCAACTTGTCTCTGCTATTACATTTCAACATGCTCTGTTGGAAGGATTCAGCGGCAGTCAGCTCCGGTTCCCTTTCCCAGCAGTGGAAATTGGCTCGTGAGCAATGCTGGGATATGGTTGTGCAGTGTTAAATCCAGTTTCAAGACCTCTAGTCAAGGATCAAAACCACCCCGACCACTGCAGTCCCACACCACTGCATCCCAAAACCCCCTGCAGAAACCCAAAGGCATTGCTGTCCCCTCTGCTCGAAGATTCAGATATTTGTTTCCCCTTGTAGTCAGCAAAAATCTGACAGAAAAGCTTATTGAGCACTCCTGCTAATTTGACAGATACGTTGTCCAGACTGATTCAGGTTGAACGTGTGCTGCCAAGAGATCTGGATGAACGAGATCTGGAAGCAAAGAATGTATAAATCACAGCTTGAAAACCACATTTCAAAGCAGGGCTATCCCTCCCAGCCCAGAGGTACCCCCAGAAAAGCCTGGGGTGCAACTCAGGAGCTGGAGGGCTTTGGCAATAACACACAGCCGTGTTTGTCAGCAGCTCCTTGCACTGAGGAATGATGCTCAAAAGGTTTATCCCAGCATCCTACCACTTAGTCCTGCACAGACCATACCGGGACAGAACCACCCTCTGTATTTTCCAGTAGTTTATTATTAGTGATGCTCCGAATTGCACCAAAGCCGGTTTTGGAGTGCATTTCTATTATTTCAGCTTCCAAAAACTAGCTTGGAAGTCAAAACATCCCCTGTCTGGGCTCTCCAGCCACAAGCTCAGGCTCTTTTGGAGAAAAAAAAGTAAAATAAAAAAAATCAGCAAGCTTTTTGCCAGACTCACATCATGCTTTATCAGAAATGCTTGGCTCTGACAAGTTCATGGAGCAGATACCGCATTTACTGTATTTTACAAGCTTTCAGCCAAGCCAAAGCTTTGCACCTCCTGGGAGAGAGGGCTAAAGCTGCTCCGACCTTTTTTTTCTCCCTGAGTTTGTGGTATTTTACTGAGAACCTCACCTCCCTAACACAGACCACATTTCTGCCCTGGCTGATTCAACTGCATCTGGGATTTTTCAGTTTGAGAGATTCTGGGGGAAGGAACTAGGGTTTAGCCTGCTCACAGTTATACCCACCAGCACCATCACTGCCCAGCGTGTGCTCTGCAGCACGTGGGGACGGCAGAAATCCCTTGGCCCCCTCCAGCCCCTGGGCTTGCACAGTGCTGGCCTGAAATTCATTTGTGCCAAGGATTTGTATTTTAAAACCTTCCCACCTGATTATCTGAGCTCCCTGCTAAAATGTCTTTCTGCTGCTTCTTAAGTAATCTCCTGCAGTGAAAATTTCCTTTAAAAAAAAAGCAACTATAGATTGAATCTGCAGAATTTGTGTCCAGAAACTCAAGCTTGGAAATCAGGTGTTGCAATGTCTGTTGGAGGCTGTGAGCAGAGCCTGGAAAGGAATCGCAGCACAAGCTGTTTCGTTATTAAAACAAGAAACAAACTCCCATTGAACTTTGGTTTGGGCTTTGAGATTTTTCTAGGGAGAGAATGTCCCCATGATTAGCAGCATTGTCTTGTAAAGACAGCCTTACAAGTTGCTGCAAAATGACTGCAACAGTATGAACTGAGGATTATGCTTTTAATGAAAGAAAAACCCCCAAACCTGTAGAAACAGCCACAGTCTTGAGCTGCTGGGATCCTGCACCCAGACAAAGACAATGAGGACAAAGATAAAGTGATGCCACCGCACAAAATAAAAAGTCTCCTTACAAAAATGGGAAGGTGAGGCACAGTTTTCTTTAAGAAAAGTCTTTTTCAGAAGGCCTGAATTTTCCTTTCCAAGACCTTTTTTGATTTAAAACAGCTCTCTATCACATTAAACATCACGCCATCTATGTGCTAAATGAACGCTTCTCGAGCTGGTGTGGGATGAGGGGGACATGTCTGCAGGGCGGGTGACAGGAGAAACTCCCCCCTGCAAGCCCCAAGTGTGAAAACACCAGACACGCAAGGACTATTTACAGCATGAAACCACTGAAATCTGAACAAACAGGAAAAAATCTGTGGGGAAACAGATGACAGCCCTGTTTAAATCTCTACTAGAAAAATGGATAAAAGCATCAACCCTCTTAAATGTGCCACAGACATCGGGATAGCGTGCACCTAGCTTGCTGTGGCCTTATATATTTGATGGTCTCAGATCTGGCAGCCCTCAGATGCCGGGTAAACCCTCGCTGCAGCTGCCAGTGGGGGAAAATACAGATTCAAGTAAGGCCTACAGGCAATATGTGGATGGGCGAACCCAACTGGGACACCGATGTCAGCCTGAATTTGGGCCCCAGGGTCTGTGCTCTGATGCTCCTCATCTCTTCTGGATTGCATTCAATTTGGATCAAAAAAAACCCAAAAACGCGGCTAGAGGAGATTCCGGAGAAGACCAGGGAGCTGCACATTGTGCTGCTCCTTGGTTGTTGCAGGCTGTAGCCCCAAGTAATTGGATTAACAGCCTGAAAAGGGGGAAAATGAGCAATGGCGACTATTGGGATCTGTCTTCCAGCAGAAAGCACTGAAAAATACCCTGATATTAAAAAATTAAAGGAAAAAAAGAGGTCTTGTTGACTCTTCATTCTGAATAAATCGCAAACCTGAAGGAGCCAACAGGGTCCCGTCAGCCCTTTGGTTTCACACAACCTCTGTACGAGCGCTGTATTCGGGCAGGATGGGTGAGCGCAGGGGGCACCTTATTTGCCCCCAGTTACCCTTTGGGAGCGTTTAGTCCCCACATCTCCTACCTCATCTCCAATGAGAAATTCATCCTCTATGGTAAAAGCAGTTGGATCTGTGGGACTGAGCCACCACGCCGGCCGGAAGATGGGGTACCCAAAACTAAGCCATTCCTCACTGTATTTTATGAGGAGTGGCACAACAAAGTCCTGGTGTCTCTGTATGCATTGCCGGGTAAGATTCAGGACCTGCAGGGAGGGGGAAGAAAAAGAAACCCATGACAAGTCCTTCATGCAATAAACAGCAAAGGAAGCAGAAAAAAACCCCAACTCATTCCCTTAGGAAGAGAGATTACCAAATTGCAATGTCCCGATCAAGTTATGACAGCTAACAAGGTGCAAACAGGGTTGATTCAGCAGATTTATTCCCATTTAGATGTGAAAGCTGGGGTCAGCGGCTGGCAGGTGATATCTGCTGGGGTGTCTAACCAAAGCTGTTAACTCTTTTGCTGGCAAAGAGATTTAGTGACATTTCCCCCTGTGCCCCTGGTTTAAAGAATTGCTCTCCCCTTTTATTGCCCTAAAGGTGATGTCCCTGGGAAAATATCTCCAAGTGTTTAAAAAGGTATTGGATGTGAATCTGCAGGCTTCACTCTACTGTAGATACTATTTGATCAAACTATAATTAAATAACTCCAGCAGCAATGGGGAGGGAGAGACATGGTATGATTGCTGTCATTTCTACCAGCACTGCTGACACCGGCCTCGTGGTTGCATGTAGCTGCCAAGTATAAAGCCACAAAAACTCACATTAATTTTGCAGCAAAGAGGCTGCTGAGCGATCGCAGCGATCTGGTTGCTGGGGCAGAGTGCAGGATTTTGTGGGTAGCAAGAACAGGACAGTGACCATTAGCCTCAGCTTCCCCCAACGGGGACCTTAGTGGCTTTTGGGGGTGTTTGTCACGCAGGGGCAGTGGGGCGGGGGGTACGTACCCAGGCGTCGCAGCAGAGCCAGGGCGGCGTGCTGAAAGCCATCACGGGGAGGAACGTCACGATCTGCAGCCACCGCACGTAGAGCTCCGGGTCCCCGGGGGTGTCACCGGCCAGGCTCCCTCCTGGGGGGACAGGGCGCTGGGTGAAGCTGCTGGGGGGCATCTCACCGTGGGCCGCATCCCACACGACCTGCTCTCCGTGCGGGCAGGACACCTTATCCCCTCGCAAAAGCAGCTGAATTCTCCCCACCCGTGTTTTTTTCCTTCCTTGAGCGCCCTCGGCAAATGCCAATCAGACATCCAGCTCTGGCCATTTTAGGGCCAGATATGTTGGGACTGATGTCTTGGGAGTTTCTAAATTTTAGCAGAAAATTGTAAAAAGGGATTTATCTCCTGCAAAGAAAAACGTTGGGAAAAACGCTGGACTTTCCTGGCACTCTGATGTGCAAAGGCGAAGCATCACAGGAAAATACTCTTGTAATTTGGATGCCTTCAAATTCATAGTGAAAAGCAGTGGAGAAGCAGAGTATTGCTAATTAATTAATCAGAAACATGTAGTGGAAGGGGAGTCCAGTTCCCCTCAGAAACACCAGAGAGGGGCTTGGGAAGACAAGAGAGGATGGGACAGGGAAAGGAGAATGAAGCCCTTGGAGCTGGAGCATTCCGAGGGGCAATTGCTCAAAATCTGGCACAACTTCCCCTAGAAATGGCACAAACCCCCACACCGAGGGTTCACCCAAGCCACCTACAAAGCCCCATTTCCTCCAGAGGCTTTTCCCATCCGGAGTGGCCCCGAGCTGTGGTGAGACAACGCGATGGAGCACGTGCCCCAGCACCAAATGCCACACGCCATGACCAACGGGTTCATCGTCCCCTCGGGGAGGGAGTGGGTGTGCTGCGATTGCCTAAGCCTTGTTTTCTAAGGAAAACTGGCTAAAAATAGAGGCCAAATTGAAAAATTGCTCATCAACCCCCTTTTTCAGGACTGTCTTTGCAGCTCTGTTCTCTGGGTCTGACGCTTCACATGCAGCCTCTGTGTGTTTGGGGCACGTTGTAAACACAAATAACCTGGTCAGCTCCAAGAAGAGAGGGAAACCGAGCTGCTTGGCCCCAATTAAAGGATTGTTTCTTGACTTTTATAATGTTTTTATTTAAGGATTTCTCAAGCCATTGTGCTTTGGAGCAGAAATGCAAACTTGGAGCAGGGCTGCTGGTGTTTTAGGAACATCTCTTTCCCAGCCAGCAGCCCGGGCATGCGGCTTCCCAGCCCTGGGCTCCCTCCTCGCTTTGGCCCGGGGGGGTTTAAGTGCAATTAAAGCAGTGGGAGGTGGCAGGCTGCCCTCCGCCTGCAGTGAAGCAGCTCTGCGAAGGGCATCCCCAGAGACCCGCCTGCTTCTGGGGCTGCCTATTAAAATTTACAACGTGGTTTTTTTGTTTTCAATTCCTTAGTCGGATCCCCTGGTAACATTCAGCCCAACCAAGTCAGCCTGACAGAAAACTGGGTACCAGGAACAAAGTGCTTCAAAAACCTCCAGAGAGCACACCTAAGCCAGATGGTGCAAACACACCCCCCGTGCTCCTCTTGCCTGAACAACTGCTACAAAAAAAGCCAGAAATAAGGGAAAAGGCACGAAAGAAATTATTACCTACTGCATCAGGGATGAAGAAGTTGTAGCCCAGGAGGCTGTAGTGCAGCACGGAGGGGATCACCCCCTTCAGCCCCGCGTAGCTCCAGTCCGAGCGCAGCGGGCTCATCTGGACGAAGAACGGCAGATGGCTGGATCTGGGGCGAACAAGCACAAACCCAACGTCTTCAGCTGCCTGGCAGGAGCCAAGGCGCTCCGACACCCGGCTCTCTTGGCAGTCACATCGCTCAGATATGGGTTTCTCCAACGACTTGGCGTCTGTTGGGGGGAAATCAGCGGTCCCCAACACCCCTCCCACCCACTGCGCCTGCCCTGCCGAGCTTGGCAACCCCAGTCCTCCTCCTTCTCCCCAGATCCCCTCATGCAGAGCTTTCCTTCTCCTGCCTTGATCTCATGGGCACAACTCCGTGGCCCCCCTTGACGGCAGCCCAGCAGCTCTCTGGGTTCTAGCCATCTTCTTGCTAATTCTCACACAACACGGACCCCGGTGGGACAAGGCTCACAAAGCCGGGGCAGCCCTACAGCACCCTCAGCCCCGGGCCACGTTGTCCCCCACACGCAAAGCACCAACCTCCTTGCGACACAGGTGGGCAGGGGACATGTCCCACAGGGAGGATTTCTCCTCCTGGCTTTTGTTCACGCTGAGCAGCTGTCATTCCTGACAGCATCTTTATCTATCTGCCAGAGGAAAACATTATTTTCCCCAAGTTGTTTTTTTCTTTATTTTCAGTAGCGTTTCTATGTCTTGGGTTTTCTTGGTGATGCACAGGGCTATGTCATCAAGGAGCACAGAGTGGGAGACTGTTGCTGGTGTCCAAAAAGGGTCAAATCTGGACCTTCATGATGAGCTTTGGCTTGAAAAATGGTGTGGAGCTCATCTAACCAGAGGGGGATTTTTGGTCTGAGTCTGCTTGCACCTGGAGTTTAGGTTCCTCCTCAACCTCCCACCCGCTTATGACTCCCCAGAGGTCTCCCAGGGACACTTTTTCATCTGAGGGGGTGGTAAGACTGATGTGATGCTTTATGAAACACTTCTGGTTTGGAAGCTGCCCACCAGGAGAGGTGTGATCCTGGACGGACTAAGAAGTGCTTAGGGCAGGGGCTTTTCCCACACCCTGGTTTGGCAGATGGCTGAGTAAGAGCCTGTCACCACCTCAGCATGTGAAACGTTGCTTTTTCTTTGAAAATAAACTAATCCGAAGTTGCCTTCCCAAGCAATTTACCATCCATGCCTCACCCACAACATGAAATAGGTCATTTTGCAAACAGCCTGCATATCCTCCATCTGCCAAACATAAAAATAATAGGAAAAAGAAAAGTAATAGTTTGCGGTGCTTTTAACCAAAGGGTCTCAAGGCATGTTGCAACCATAATTAATAAATTAATCCTGCTGTGGGCTATGCAAGCATGAAAAGTCAGAACATTGCAGTCGCTTGACATGACAAGTAATTACAAACACAGGCATTTAGCCAAGACGCCAGGGTTCACCCCCTCCCTCCTGCTGCAGAGGCAACGACCTGAAGTTTGAATGGCTGTAAATGACAAGGTGCATTTTTATTGCACCTGGCGTTAATGCATTTAAGCATTTTTTTTATGCTCTGGGACATAAAAAAAAAAAAAAAAAAAAAAGAAGTCAATTAAAATGCTCTGAAAGAGAGAGGGAGGGTAGCTGTACGAGAGCAAGCCCTTTCTGTGTGTTGCCCTAGACGACCTCCACGCTGCTTCCCTGGGTGCTGAGCGGTGCCTCAGCACCCCAAGGGCACATTTAAAGCATCACCACCACCCTCTCCCCAGCCGCCAGCTCCGGCCAAGCATCTTCTCCTCCCCGGTACCCACCCGGCTCCGGCGCTGATGACGGTGGCGTTGCCCAGTGCGGCCAGTGCCGCCGCCAGCGCCGCGGTGTAGCGGTCGCCCGCCAGCTCGGCGGGAGGTGGCACAGCTTGCTCCAGGAAGGCATTGCCCTCGGCGCCCTCGAAGACCACGTACGCGGCTCCCAGCGCCTGCCGCAGGCGCCGGGCCCGGGCCAGGAACCAGTTCAGCGCCGCCTCGCTGGTGACGTTGAGGCGGGCGCAAAGCCGCCCCTTCCACGTCGTCAGCAGCGGGACCTGCGGCAGAGGGGCAGAGGTGCTGTCAGACCCACCAAATATCCCGCCGGACCCACCAAATAGATATCCCGCCAGCCCCGGAGGGCGCCTGCCCTGCCGCGGTCTTCACCAGCGTGGTGTGAGGTGTGAACCCTCTTCTCCACCCCACCGAAACGATCCCGCCATTGGTGGCAAATTGGCACGTTGTTAAAACGACTGCAAAAAAAAAAAAAAAAGGGACTCGGGGGATTTTCTGAACGCTGGCAGCTTTTAAAAATATCTTTTGGAAATGGAAATTTGAAATTAAATGAAACGCTGCTTCCTCACGCAGCGGGAGAAAAGCTGCTCCCCCAGGTGTTGCTTTGCACCCGCAGGGTTTGCCCCCAATGCCGGAGGGCCGGGTTGTTCCTTGCTGCGGGTACGTATCCCACTTTAATTTCAGTTTTTGGTGGAGCAGGAGGCTCAGGGTCTGGGGGGAGGGTCTCGTACCGAGCAGCCCCCGAACTGGAGCTGCAGGCTCAGCCAGCGGCTGGCCGCCTCGCCGTCCCGCAGCGAGCGCAGGAAGAGCGGGGAGGCGATGCTGGCGTACGGGGACAGCGTGATGGAGAGCTGCAGCGGCGCGATCAGCGCAGGGTCCCAGGCGCGGGCTGCATCCTGCCTCCTCCTGCGCTCCGGGGGCACGTGGTCCTGCGGGGAGCGAAAGGCAGAAAAAGGTGTTTTGTAGGAGCGGCCGAGCCGCCGTGGGGGGAATCTCCAGACGGATCATCCCTTCTCGGGGAGGGGAGGCTCCCAGCCCCCACCCCACAGAACGGGCACACTGGTGTTTTACACGTCCCTACGTATTTAACAGTGCCGACGGCAGCGCTCCCACTCTCTTTCCCTTCTGAGCCCGCGGGCCGGCAGGACGGGACGTACCGCGGCGGCGAGGATGGCAGTGCCGCGCTCCCCCAGGGCCACGACCCCCTCCTGAAGGCGATGCCGCTTCAACCTCCTGGCCAGCGACCTCAAACCCCGTTTTATTTTGGCAGCCGATCCCGCCGGGCCGTAATACCGCCAGATGGGAGACCTGCGCGGTGGAAAGAGCCGGGGCGAGGGGGGGTTACACCCTGTGCTGGCACGGGATGCTCGGGGCGGCGACCGGGACGAGGGCTCGGAAAGCATCGCCGCAGCGGGGAGGGACGGAGCATCTCACCCCAGAAGGGCCGTATCCGGCAGCGCCCGCGCCTGCCCCCCGAGCTGGCTGCCCACGTGCCGGTGGGCGGCCGCCACGTCGGGGCTGACGCAGAGGAGGTAGCGCAGGGGCACGGCCTCGCTCCCCGCCGGCGTTTCCAGGCAGAAGTGGCTGTTGTTCTCCAGCGAGAGGAAGAAGGGCACATCGGGAGCCACCGTCACCGTCACTCCTGGGGGGGGGACACGAGAGGAAAACGGTGTCTCGGCAAGCACCAGGCTCCTCAGTCCCCGTGCTGGTGGCCGCAGGGACAGGGATGCGCGGGGCAGGGCCTAACTGGTACTGGGACATCCCGGGCTGATCCCAGCCATGCAAGCAAATCCCCACTCTCAGCTTCTGCTACTCCCTTTTAACCTCCAAAATGCCTCTCAGGGGCTGGGTTTGCTCCATTTCTTGCCTTGTTGCTCTGCCTTCAGCTCAGGCAGCGGCTTCAGCTTCATCAGTGCAGGGCAGCCGCAGATCGGTTGATTAATTTGGGGGAATATCTGAAGTTTGGCGTTCTGCAGAATAGTCCAAATATCCACCCAAACATGACAACAGCAGCTAAACTCCTGCCCGCACCCAGCACCCCATGGCAGTGCCAGGGACCCACGAGCTCGGGGCGAAGCCACTCGAGTGGAGCTGGAGGATGCAGCAACAGACACAGATCTCTGCTTAAAAAACAAAAAAAACCCGCCAAGAGCATGGGGTTTCACTGGGGCGACTTGGGCCAAGCCCGTCCTCTCAGGCAGTGACTTGTAATCTCATTTTAGCTGGGGTGAGGTTTGGTATCACGGCCTTTTCCACAGGGATGAGGCCGTCTGGGATCCATCCCCTGTGTGCTGCTGCCAGCTGACATCACATCTGTAGGAGATTTTAATCTCGGAGACATCTACCCTGCTCCTAAACTAGTTTCTTTACAGATAAGGAGAGGGATGGGAAACCACAGTGATTAAAGCAACAGGACGTTGGGCAGGGAAAGACGGGATTACCTGTCGAGCCCAAAAAGTATCTCTCCAAAACAGGCCCGTAGCCGGCGGGGTTTTTGCCAAAGTCGCCGCTGACGAAGGGCTGCGTGCGGCTCTCGGCGCCGTTGAGCGGCCAGCGCTGGGCACGGATGCTCACCCCCCCGTACCAGGAGACGTTGGCCATGGAGAAGCAATCCTGCAACCAAGAGAGATCCTCAGGAGGCGAGGAAGTCCAGTGTCACCAGAGCAGCCATGGGACAGGTCTTTTCCCAGGAAGAAAAATCCCAACTCCCTGAGATTTAGGGGTTTTATGCAAAAAGCAGTGGGTGCTCACTCTACTTCCACATCTAACCCAGTAGAACATACTTGGGTTTAAGCTTTTGCTCTGCAAGAACAAGAGCTAGGCTTCCAGGTACAAAAAAAGAACGCTGAAATTCAGCCTAACTACTTGATTTCTCAGCCTGCAGTTTATTAGAATTATCAAAAGGTATAAGTGTAGGAAAAGACGAAAAAAATTATAACAAGAATCAAAAGTGTAAGTTATGTGTTTTGTTTACCTTGGAGAAAGAAAAAAAGTCTTAACTTGCTAATTAAAGGCTAACAAAAGGCAAATACAACAAGTATTCTTCCTTTTCCCTTTACGTGTCTGCGTTCAATGTGCAGCCAGGCAGAGGAATATAAAAATACCACCACAGGAATAAAAACTCTATTGCTTAAAAATTATGGTTTCCTTTAAAATAAAACCCCCAGAAGACATCTCCCCCAAAGCCTGCCAGTCTTCGATAGATGAACTTAACTAAAGTAAAATTGCTATGAAGCAGCCTGGAGACCAGAGATCACACCCGCGGCCCGGAGAGCCTGGCTGGTTACCAACCACAATAGCCAAAAACTAACGGGTTTTGGAGTTTCGGGTGAAAAGATGCTGAAAACTGTTTAAGTGAGGAGGCTTCGCAGGTGCGTGTCACTGCGGGGCGGGAGCAGCAGCCGAGGTGGAAAATTCAAGGCAGCAGCTTTAAAATACAGCAGCGCCCTCTGAGACCCAGCTTAGAAAAAAATCTGTTTGCTTGGGTTTTTTATTGAAGAAAAGAAAGAAACCTCTTCAAGCTACTTTCTGCAGTGTTCCTGGGGTGAATTTGCAGCTATCCCCACCTGCGTGCACACAGGAAGATTTGAACCTCGTCATGGAGCTCATCTCGACAGCACCCCAGGGTGACCTGCAGGTTTTTGGCTCTCTCCCAAGGCAAAGCCTCCCTCTTCCCCGAGGGCTGATGATAAAAAGTGCTTCCCTCAGCGAGACTAAATCACTTTGAGTATTTGGGGCACTTCTCATAGGGCTGACGGGGCAGCAGAGCAACAAGCCCCCTCCAAAAGCCGCCAACCCCAGGGGACATCCCCATCCTTGACCTGCCTCCTTTCAGAAACCATCGATTTTCACTTCAAAGCCTCTAAACACTTTCTCTTTCCTGCCAAAGCAGGGGATCAGCAGGATTTAGCATCCCGCGTGACTGCACATGTGAGGACGGGCTTCCCCGAAAGCCGGGGCATGTGGGGCTGCGGGGGGAGGTCGGGCCGGGCAGGAGGGACCCGGTGACCTCCCAGCTCAACCCAAAGCACTTTTATTCACCCCGACCCCGAGGCTCGGGCAGTGGCCCTGGAGCCCCGAGCTTGCCTCTGCCGCGGGGGCAGAGAGAGGTTAAGTCTCACTGAGGGGTGGGGAGAGGAGATGTAAATTATTAAAGTGGAAACCCTGGAGGCTCGGAATAGCTGTACTAGGTGTCAGCTGAACTAGTTACACCAGCTGGGAAAGAATGAGGGAAAAAAAAAGCCTATTCTTAACTCTTAAATTTCCCTGGATTATATTTTCCAATAGTTTGTTTTTTTGTTAGTTTTTGCTTTTTTTCAAAATGAGAAAAACCTATTCTATCTTGCTTGCCCTCTCAACCACCCCAAATTGATGTCAGCAGGAAAACCAGCCCAACGCACGGCGGTTGTGCTCAGGCAACACCTTCCACCAGCCTAAAACAATGTCAACAGGTGATTTACGGCTAAAGGGGAAAATTCCCCATCCCCAGAGGATCCCGTCCCACTCCCTCGCCTGTCCCAAGGGCTCCCCACAACAGGCCACCATGACCTGACAGGGTTTTTCCTTCCCCTCCCTAAGGCTCGTTTTCAGAATCTGCTTTTATTTAACCAAGGGAGAAAACTGGGAAGGATACAAAAAAAAAAAAAAACCCAAAAAACCCATAAATTTTTGCAGCAGCGGACATGGATTAATCCCATCCCGAGAGAGCTGCCACACTGTGCCTGTGGTTGGAAGGGACCTCTCCGAGCTCCTCGCGTTTCTCGCCAACATTGTGATCTTAAGCGGCTATTTATTCAGTCTCTACATAAACACGGTTCTCCCACCCCGGGGTTCCCAGTGCGGCACTGGGAGGAGGCGGCCGCGGCCCCCCTCGGTGTTTTGGGGGCTCAGCACCAAGGCACGAGGCTTCCAAAGGGGCTTTTCCCACCCGGGACCCTCCAGCTACTGGAGGCTTTGGGAGATGGGGTGCCCCCGCCATGGTGCCACCCCGTCACCGTGCCGGGAGATTGTGTGTTCAGGCCCGATCCTCCCCGCTTGGGCTCGTTTCACCCCGGAACGCCGCGGCTCAGAGAAGGGCACGGGGGTCACCTTTACCTTCAGCATGATGTCGGGGCGCAGCGGGGTCCAGCGGACGCCGTAGCACTCGGTGCCGGGGGCCGGGGGGGGCTCCAGGGAGAGCCGGAGCTCGGCACCCTCCTCCCAGGCGTAGCAGAACTGCCCGCCGTCGTGCCAGCAGTGGTCCCGCGGCGGGGGCGGCTCGGTGGCCGGCACACCGCCCACCGCCACCACCGCCACCGTCCGCCCCGCCGGCAGCACCCGCAGCAGCAGAGCACCCCGCTGGCGCTCCCACAGCACCCCGCCAGCGCGGCCCCGCAGCACCCACTCCTCCGGGGACTGCTCCTGCGCCTGCCAGGAGATGATGCCGATGGTCATGGCGAAGAAGACGGCCACGCCGACGCACCCCACGGCACCTTTCCAGGGCTCCGACATCTCCCTGAAGGTCAAGATCCAAGTGGCCTCGGGGAGGCTGCTGGCGTGGCGGGTGGGTGGCATGGGGTGACCACGGCGGGATGCTCCGGCGCCTCTTTCTCTCCCCTCCTGCAGCGGCACAAGGAAGAAAACCCTCTTCTTGGATTGCTCCAAAATTATGTAGATATAAAAAAAAAAAAAAAAAAAAAAAGTTTGAAAAAAAAATTAAGCCACAACTCTTTGCAGCAATCCGAAGGTAAGAGGAGTCTCTCCTGCAGCCTCCCTCCGCTCGCTGCTGCGCGGCGAATCCCGCTGCCGAGCTCGGTGCTGGCTGCGACGGCAGCTCGACCGCAAAACCGTGTGTCGGGTGTCAGCTCGGCCCCTTGGCACGGCCGGCAGCACCCGCTCGGTGACGCCGGCCGGGCCCACGGACACGCACACACGTGGCCCAGAGCCACGGGAGGGGACCCGGGGCAGCGCTTGAGCCCCCCCAGAGCTTTGGTTTTTTTTTTTTTTTTTTTTCTTTGTGAAGTGGCGCAGCTTCGCTTCTCAGTTTGCAAAGCAGCAGTAAATAGCCGGCGGGGTGCAGAAAAAAAATATTGCAAGGGTGGTTAGAGAAAGAGCGGCGGGGGGGGGGTGGGGGGGTGGAAATGCAACACCGGTTTTCCATCCCCCTTCCCTCTTGCCTGTAGAAGTATTTGATTAATCCGCAGAGAGGGGGAGAAAAATTACCTGTGGGCACGGTGCAGCGGCGCTGGCTGAGCCCCCGCTCCAGGGAACGGGACCCGGTCAGCGGGCGAGGGGCCACCCACGGCGATGGTCTGGGGGTGGGGGGACACCCGGCTCCCCCCGGCCCAGGGTGCCCCCGGGGGGGCTGGGTGCTGCCTCTGCCCGGCTCAGAGCACCCGCCTGGGGCATCCCCCCCCAACACCCCCAGGCAAAGCTGCAGCTGCCTTTCCTTGAGCTAAAAGCAGGTTGGAAGATGCTTTAGCAGCCCCCAAAAGCGGTTGCCGGTGACTGAGCGCTCAAGCCCCGATTCTTTTTCCACTGTTGGATTGGGCAGCAGGTTTTTCTCCTCTTTCCCCAGGGTAGTTTTTCCTCCTGGCCACGTCAGAGACCTTTATAGCCAAGGCAACTTGATCCAAACAAACCCAAGAGCGTTATCTAAGATGAGACACAGCGTGCTCCCTCCCACCCTGCTCCTCTGCAGGCTCCACGTATCCCCAGGTAGCTACATTAGAAACAAAGGCAGGAAATTAAGAAAATAATTTTAAAAAGTATTTCTTTCTACAGGAATAATTTTAAAGGGGTTTTCTGCAAAGTTGTTGAGATGGCTCCAGTTGAGCCCTCATTACACACCTGCGAATCCACACGTGAGGAAGCCGGGGCAGCGCTAAACCTCCCCATTCTGCTGCTTTGGCCTTTTTTGTTGATATTGTTACTATTAGTATGTTTTGGAGGATTTTCTCCCCATTTCTACCTCACACAAAATGAGCGGCTGGGGCCCCCCTTGGGTCACCTCCAGGGCTGCAGAAATAGGTGTTGCTTGTACCCGAAAGCATAGCACCCTTGCAGAGGGAAGCAGCTACCTGAGACCATTGCAGTCCTCACCAATGCAGAAAAACCTGGAAATCTGGGTTTTCCATCCCCTTTTCCATGCCCCACACACTCATCCCACCAGCCCTCCCGCTGCCTGCAGGTGACCAGGGAAGACCTGGATTTTACGAGCAATATTACAACCTGTTGGCTGCCAAGCTGTTTGAAAAAAAAAGAATAAAAATATTGAGATTTCAAAGGGTTTCCCCATTCTGCATCCTGGCAAAACCCCCAAAACCCCAAGCCCTGAACCCAAAGACAAATGCACTGCTCACCGCAGCAGATGCTGCTCTTTGGGAGGGTCTTGGGAACGCTGAATCCACTGGGAAAATCCTTGGCCACAACCCAAATAAGCCCCTGGAGGGACCTTTCCCACAGGCACCCCCCAGGATCAGGTTTCCATTTCAGCTGGGGCAATATCCAGTGTGGGATGGTGGGGGAAAGGGGTCGATGCTATGGGGACAAGCCTCTCCCAGCCACTAACAGGGGATCCAGGGCGGGGAGAAAAGGTCGGATCCAGGATAAGGAGAAAGGATGAGGCGGGTTTCACTGAAATCTTGGAGATGAGATGGGGCCAGAAAGGGAGCGGGGATCCTGGGGGAAACGCTCTCTCCAGCTGCCAGGTTAGAGGAGATTATAGCAAAGCTGCAGGTGACGGAGGCGTGAAGTGCGAAAGAAAGGTCACAACTCTCACAGGACCCCCCCAAAAAAGCTGTCAAGGTTGTGAACTTGAAACTAGTTAAAATAAAGGGAAAAACATTAAAGAAGGAAGAAGAGGTGCTTCTTCCACCAGAGAAGTTGTGGACCAGGTCGCAGGTCTCACGCTGCTCAACACCCCCAAACCTGGGAAAACACAACAAGTTAATAAAATCCCACGGTAATTCAAAGCTGTTCAGCTAGAACATAAACCCGAGCTGACCGAATTATTAGGGTGGGATTTGCCACTCTTTTTATGAGGTTTTAGAAATCTGTCTGCCCTAGAGAGATTGCAGTTTGGCTAAAAACCATGCAGAAACGGGGCAGAGGAGATCAGAAAAATGATCCTTGGGATGGGGCTGTGGTCCCTGGTGCACCAGGAGCGTTTAATCCTCCAGCCCAGGGTAGAGAGGGATGGAGGAGGATGCAGTGCTAGCCCTAAAAATTCAGAAAAGCTGCACAGGGATTTGCAATTCCCTGTTCCTCACCCCAAAACTGGCGGGGGGTGGGGGGGTGTGACCAATGGGGTTACAGCAGCAGCTCAAGGCAAAGCTGTGTCACACGGCGCACGATTAAATCACATCCACGGGACAGCAGAGGGGCTGCGAATCCCTCCGAGCTGGGATTAGAGGAACCTGGGGACAGTGAGCCTGCCAGAGCTGGTGTGATGGGCTGGGGGGGAGCTGCACCCAGGTGGGGTCCCAGGGAAATGGGGGTATTTTTAAAAGCTTTTCTTGAAAAGCAGCTCAAATCTTTTCCTCGCACACCGGGGAAAAACCCTGCCTCAGGTTTCAGCAACTCCATATTTTGCCAAATTAGGGCCCCCCTGCCCCACCAGCACTGCGAATGAGCAGCTGCATGGGGAATTTGGGGCTGAACCCTCTCCTCACCCTCTCCTCAACTAATTTTTTTGGAGGGTGGAGGAATGGTTTTACCAATTTTCCTGCCCGTCACAAATCGTAGCACAACCCAACTCCCACTAGCAGCTTGGAGCCCCGCTTCGCCTCGGGTAGTCTTCCTCAAACCGCCAAGAAAAAACACTTCTTGACCTGGATCAGGAGAAAAAAAAAAAACATTTTGGGGCAGTTCGCCTGCTCTCCAGCAAGGCAACCTGTCACTCTTCTTGCAGAGGTTTTTTTGCAGTTTTAAGTCTCCTCCTCTGCAAAATGGGGCATCTTTTCCCTCTTCCTGACTTTGCAGGTCTGAAAAAACCTTGAGTTTCCCATCAGATGGGATTTTCCAGGCCCCAGGGCTGCGAGGGACCCATGTGCCACCCCTGAGGGGCTTCAATTTACAAACCCTCAAGGGCTTTTGCTGGGATGGGTGGGATGCAACTCCTGCGGGCTGCTGGTGTCCAGGGAAAGGATGGGGTGGGCAGCTGGAAACACACTTATCCCACCAGCATCGATAAGCAGAGCTTGGGAATCAAAGCTTTTTGGTGAAACACCCAGAAAACAGGGACTAAGTCTTATTCCCACTGGGGTTTAGGATTGGTGGCCAGTACAAAAGGCTTCCTTCGCAGCATGCCCTGCAGCTTGCACACAGCACCCTGTTCAAAATCCTATCGTTCCCTTTCAGGCTGGCTGGAAAACCAGAGAGCACAAAGAGCCACAGGGGTGTTCCAGGGATGTGAGCAGAGGCGAGGAGCCCAGGGTTGTGCTTGGAGAGGACCAGCCCTCACCATCAATATTTTCCTATGGCCTCAAAGCGCCAGTGATTACAGCCGCAGCTTCCCAGCCTACACTGGGGATGTTTGTTTGGGTTTTTTTTAAACATTATTATTAAAGAAAAAAAAAAAAAAAGACAAAAGAGTTCTGTGGGTTGGCCAAGAACAGAACAAAAGGAAACTGGTGGGAGCAACAAAGCACCTCCAGGGCTTGGCGTTTCTCCTCGATATTCCCTGGGGGGGAGCAGCCTCATCCCCCAGGCTCCGGCCAAGCTCTCACTGTGGGGATGGATCCTACGTGACCTTAAAAGCCTCACCCAAACCCCCACTTTTTCCCATTCTATATACAAGCCAGGAGATATAGTGATGAGCAAAAGCAGACTGCTCAGAGCATGACAGCATGGATGTACCCGTCCTCCTGCCTGTGCCTCCACTGCGGTACCTGCCCAAGGTGTATCTGCTGCTGCCTAACCTGGAGGAGATGCCTTAAAAATCAAACCCAGGACCAAGCCAGCTGATGCGCTGCCGTGAGGGTTTTCCTTTTGCTTTTCTTCCTGTTGCAGTTCCCATCCTTTCCTTTCAGGGCCAGCAAAAGCCTTTGGCTGTGCTGAAATTCTCCGTGCCTTATAAGAGCTAAGCTACTGCACAGTTTAAAAGAAAAAGAAAAAAAGGGGAATATATGTCCTGAACACCCTCCATCTCAGCCTCAGATTTCCCCCTGGAAAGCAATCCCAGATTTCCATGAACTCCCAGGCAATTTTGCAGCTATTTATAATGGCAATAAAAAGAGCAGCAGGACTCGTGTTGAAAGCATGGGCATATAAATAGGAACAGCACTTGGAACCGAGCGCCTGGGGCCATTGCCTCTTCCCAACGTGTCCGCCCGGACGCGAGGAGGTGGTCGCATCCAGCCGTGGCTTTAAGCGCGGGCTCAGGTGGAGCCGCGGTTGTGCAGGGGCTGGGGGACAGCCCGGAGCATCCCGCAGGTATTCGGCTCCCCCAAACCACCCGCGGGTGCATCACAGCGCCCGTTCGGAGCAGCTGGAGAGTCGCCGGCTCCGGCTGCCGACACCGGTCGGTGCCGAGGGGATGGAAACGGCCCCCGTATGCCCCCCTGACCCCCCGTCACCCCAGGCAAAGCCTGATGTTTAGGGGACACCCAGGGTGGCAGGGAATGAGCCCGCGTGCCCAACACACTCACGGCACAAAACTCACCTAAAATTGCTAATCTGGGAGAGAGAAGCCTGCCGTGCCAAGGAAAATCACCCTTATCTGGCACTTGCCCTCCTGCACCCCCAGACCCAGCACCCAGAAGCCCCCAGGACAAGCATATTAAGCCCAGGAAACATTGCAACACCCAGACAATCTCAATTTTTCTTCTCCGAGCTTAAATCAAAGCAATTAATTGGAGGAGAGGTTGTGATTTTTATGGGTGTCTTAAAGCAGCAGCTGCTTGGAAGATGCCGTTAGCAGCTCCACTCTCCCTGTCACCCCCAAGAAGGGTCTGGGGCTGCACCAAGGCCAGATCCACACACTGCTCCTCCAGGTAAAGCCTTCAAAAAGGCCAAAACCATCTATTTTTTTAATTAAAATAATTAAAAAAAAAAAAAAAAAAAAAAAAAAGAAGCACAAGACTGATGATAACAACCGAAGATGCAAAGAGAAAACAGCTCTACCCCATCTGATCGGGTTATTCTGTGCCCCCTGCCAAGAGGTGATCACACCTGCTGCTGAAATCAGCCTTCCCATCCCCACCTAAGTGTGGTTTTACCTTTCCAAATGAGGCCTTGGCTGCTGGAGTTGACTCCCAGCCCCATTGCTGGCTTAATTCTTGAGGAAGCTCCCCAAGACCGCATGGGGTGTGCAGCAGAGGAGCGGGTACCATAAGGACTCGAGCATCAGTGCAAAGAGCTCCTGCCCCATCTCACTCAGGAGGACACAGAGTGCAACGTAGGGGGGAAGAAAAGTTATATGTACTGACCTCAGCCCAAATGATACACCTCCCCTTGTTTCTTCAGTGGAGGCGTTTGCCGACGGGATTAAGGGGAGAAATAGGGAGGCTCGGCATGCCAGGGAGCTGCTGGCGGTGACGGCTCAGCGAGGGAGCGTTTGAGAAGGACATTTCTGTTTCATTTGCCTCTTCCAAGCTTCCCAGAAATCTGGTAAGCAGATTTGCAGCCTACACGCTCATCAAATTAAATGACTGCCCTGGAGATGCTTTTTGGATGACGAGACCAAAACTCTCCAACTTCTCTCCGTGGAGCTGAACCATCACACCCCAGACATTGGGCTTGAAGGACAAGTGGTCCCCAGGTGCATGACAACCTTCTGAACACCCACGTGTCCCCAGAGGGGTGGCATTTTCCATTTACTGGCCCAGAGGGTCAGTATGGGATACCCCAGCTCCATCAGCCTCTTTCCTGTGGGGGGTATGAAGCAGCCCTGAAGTCTGGTCCTCCCCAGGGCTGGGTGGTGGTTGTTTTTTTGGAGGTCTCTGAGGCAAACCAAACCAGAGCCCTCACTCCACATACTCTTGGCTTCCACCCCAAAAATCCCTTTAAGTGTTATTTTAGTGGCATTGTCCTTCTCAGCAAGCACCCTCCCCAGCCTTTTCCCACCAGTGATGGATGGGGCACCCCCAAGACTTTATACCTGAGAGGGGAAACTCCTTCAGGAGAACCACTAAAGGCTTTCAGTAATTAGCAGCCCTGATGAGCTCCCTCTGGCCTCTCTGAAAGCAGCTGAGCCTGATACTAATGAGGTTTCTTGCTAATTATAGCAGTCGAGCAAGGCCAAGCTGCCTCCTGGCCTCGGCAAGGGGGCTGCAGGCTGGAACGCGGGCAGCAACCGCACCGAGGTTTTGGCTGAAAACCTTTCTGAATTCCTTGTGCTAGAAAAAAGTGCTGGGGTCAACTGAGGACAGCGGTCCCCGCTGTGCCGAGCGCTCCTCTGTTCCCGGAGAACAGGAGTGCTGAAGGATGCTGTTCCCAGCGGCTGGCCGTGCTTCCTGCTCACAAGCTGGTGCTCTCTCATTCATCATTTTGAATAATTCCTGCCAAATAACGTGGGTTTCTGCCATGCCCGGCATTGCACCAGCCTGGAGCGCGAGCCAGGAAGGAAACACAGTCCCTTGAACAAGCCTTGGGGACACCAGGGACTTAAGTGACACACTCAAAGACACCCAAAGCCTCTGTGGTGCGGTGGAAGGCTCGAGCGTACATTCAGCATCCCAGTGGGTTTTTAATCCCTCTTGAGCTGGACTGTCAACACAACCCTGAGCTGCTGGTTTTGGGGCCAGCAAGCGAGGCTGAAGGCTGTGTCTTCGTAGCTCCCAGGCTCCCTTCTCCCTGTCCCGGAGCTGGCTCAGCACCCCCCCAAAAGTGGCTCTTTTCCAGCCAGCCCCGGGCAGCAAACACCCGCTCCGGCTGCCAGACCGCAAAACCCCAAACCCAACTCGCAGTGTTCAGCTTGCTTGGGAATGCCACAAAAACCCCCTAAAATTAAAACAAACAAAAAGCCTTCCATCCCTCACTTCCCCTTGGCCAGCTCCCCAAGGCTTTAAAGCCCCCAGGTCTGCTCTCGCCGTATGCAGAGCCATGTGTGAAGCAACAGCCCCCACCAGCATTTCCCACCACTGGCATTGAAGGTGTGAATTAGGATGCTGGAAAGGAGCAGTCCTAAATTGCTCTCTTGGCCCGGCCCCTCGATGGGGTTTGTTTTCACCCCATGGGAGGGATGTGGGTATACAAACGAAGATGGGATTTAATGAAACCCTTGGAGAGAAAGCCCTTGGCAGCCCCAGGAAACACCTCTGAGAGCTGTAAGAGGGGAAGGGGTGTCCATGCGGGTAGTGCAGCAGGGAGGGGAGCTGGGATAAGTGGTTTTCCCAGGCTATGGTGCTCTGGAGGAAGCCCCGCTGTCCACGCAGCCCGGGGCCCACGTCTCTGCCGGCCTCTTCCCCACTGCCGAGAGCCGGGGGGAGCCGGGAAGGCACATGGGGCTGGGGGGGAAGGGAGCTGCCTGGCTCTAATGTAAAGGGTGTGTTCCCCACCATGCAGCCCTTTGCTCCAGGCTCCCTGGAAGGGAAGCAGCGTGATAAAACGACCCCATCCCCACGCTCGCAGGCACGAGAGCGTCGCAGGCGGTGGCTAACGCGGCTTTTATTGTCACAGGACACAGTGGCAGATGATGCAACAGGTCGCTACAGGGCGGGGGTGGGGGGACACACACGGGAGTTTTACACCACAGGTCGTGTTACACCACAGGTCGTGTTACGCCATGGGCCTTCCAGCACGTTCACCTCAAGCAGCAACGCAGCGCGCTGCATCGGGCAGGCGGGAGGGAGAGGAACGATGCTGCAGGGAGAGGATCCCGCCAGCTGCGAGCCCGGCTCCTTTCCGCGCCTTTGCTGCCCCATCTCTGTGCAAAAAGACAAATACTCAGGCCACGGTGATTTCCCATTTGGGGATGGGGCAGTTAATAAGCAGACAAGGTGGGGGGTCCCTGCCAGGAGCATCATTTGCACCTCCCAGTATTGGCTCCGTTGCATCCATGCTTCAAACTGGCACACAGCGGTTTTGCTCACAAAGGCGTTAACGGGAGAAGCTGCCCCGGGAATAGCTGTTCCTCGGGGATGGAGGAGCGTGGGCTCAGGCGCAGGGCTCGGTGCGCATCAGGAACGCAGGCTGTCTGGTTTGCCTCCCCTGGGGGACGGGCCACCCCGGGAGGGATGGAGATGTGAAACGCGGGGCAGGCTCGGCGAAGGCAGAAAGCCCAGCAGAGCACCGAGCGTGCGGTGCCCTCAGCCTGAGACTGAGCAGCCTCATCTGCCGCCTTCGCTGCCCTTTGCCCAGGATCTCATTTACAGCATTAATAAAGGAGAGTGTGCCAAATATTAAAAAATTATTATTTTTTTTTTTTTTTTTTTAGAAAAGCCAGGCATTAACAGGCTTTTCCACCCCCCCCACTGTAAACAGATTTCCGTTTTGGTTTGAAACACACCCTCGGTGTCAGCCCATGAGCAGCCTGGGAGAGAGAAGGGCTGCAGCAGAGCGGGGGCACGCAGGGGTCTGCCCCTGTGCAACGGCTTCAGCTTACTAACCCAGAGGAAAACCGGGATGGAAACACGGCCACGGGCTCCGACAGATGGACGCTGGTGGCTGCAGATGGGCCCTTCGGGGAGGACCACAGCGGAGGCAAAGGGGAACACAGCCCCCCGCCACCCACCGACCCGCACGATGGGTGGGTCTGGGGGCACTGGGGGGTGGATGTGGACAGAGACACCCCCTCCCTGGACCCGTCAGCCCGGCTGGAAAAGTTTTGAGCAGCCAGTGGATTTTACCCACCAGCAACACTGAGGAGCAGAAGCAGCAGCCGGTTTCCCCAGGAGAGGGACGGCTGATGACAGCCCAGGAGCCAGCACAACCCTCGGGGTCACCCCAGCGCTTTGGCTGCACGCTTTGGGGCACAAACAGACCCAGCAAGCTTTCTTAGGGGAGCGGGAAAACCCACACAGATGTGTCCGTGCTGGGGCTGATCCCTGCCGAAACACTGCTGAGCCCCCAAGGGTTGTCCCAACACCGCTGAAGTCACCACGAACCACCTTCGCTACTGACTTCAGCTGTCCGGGAGGAGGAAGTGGGAGCGAAGGGGTAAGGCAGACAAAGAACACCTTCCCTGCTGACACAAAGCCCGTCTGCAAAAACCTACGGGCTTTAAAGGGCTGTTGTAGCCCAAGCCCACCCTCCCCACCGTGCAGCATTTCCTCTCGGGAGCCAGCACAGCCCCCCGAGCTGCCCCTGGGGCTGGAGCAGCGGGTGCCCCCGCAGCAGGATGACCTGTCCCTCAGTCCCGGCTCGGCCATCGCTCTCGCCTCGGGGCCGCTCACTCGGGGATGTAGTCCCTGAAGGAGTTAAAGCTGAGGCTCCGGCCCGCTGAGTTCAAGGTGGAGCTGGCTTGCATCTTAGGGATCTTCTCCATCAGCTTCGACACTGTCCTCCGCTTGAAGGAGCCTGGGGAGAAGTGCCCCTGTCTCATGAGCTCCTGGTAGAGGGTGTTGAACACCACCACGGTCTCTTCATAGCTGTCCCGGGTAGAGATCTCGTAGAAAGGAAGCTTCAAAGCTTTGGAGAGGTTTTCGCCATCCTCGGTGGACACCATCCTGTCGAACTGCAAGTCCTTCTTGTTGCCCACAATGACCACGGGCGGCTGCTCGCTCGCGCTGCTCCGCCTGGGGCTCGCGTGGATGTGGTTGATGAGGAAACACAGCCGCATCACCTCATCAAAGCTGCACCGATCTGTCACCGAGTAGACCACGGCGAAGCCATCGCCCCATTTGATCTTCTCCTCTATCTGCAGGGAATCCTCCTCCTGCCGGGGAAGACGAGTTCGTATCAACACCAAAAGCCCCAACATCTCCTAAATACCAACACCACCGGTTGCAACTTAGAAAACCTCCCAAGGGGGCCCGTCACCATCTCCCTGAAGGTTTTTGGCCCTGGGCTTACACACAGCAGCGACTTGCAGAACAACACAGGTAGCCCAGGGCAGGAGCTCGATGGGTTGGGCACAATGATGGATGGAGAGAGCAATCAGCCCCATGCCGATGCGGATGAGGGGAGCATCGGTGCTGCCACAGCGGGCGCGCACAGGCAGGGCTCTTGCTAGATGGGAAGCCAGCACAGGGCTCTCCATCGCATGCAGTCCCCGTGCTTGGTGGGTCCTTTGACCCAGCACCCTCCCACACCCTTGAGCTGTGTCCTGGCTGTCGGGATGCTCCACCGGCACAGGGAGCTGAGCTGTGCTGCTCACCAGTAAGGGCGATGGGGAAATATTTAGCTGAAGCCACACTGTAATTGATGTTAGAGAGACATAAGTTCCCCAAAACATCCCTTTTCTGAGATAAACACATCTTGATCGGTATTTCAGATACAACAGATTGAAGCTGGGGGAAGAGCAGGGATTGTCTTCAACGGCAAGTTGCGCTTCCCCGATGGTATTTTCCAGCTATGAGACAATGAGCTCACCTGTCCCGCCGTATCCAGGATCTCGAAGTGCACCATCTCCCCGTCGATGACAGCCATGTGTCTGTAAATCATTTCTGGAGGAGAACAGACAGAAAAGCGTGTGTGAGGGAAGCCCCCGGGTAGTAAATGACAACCCAGGCAGCCTCGAGGCAAGCCGTGCTGGAGAAGTCGATTTTCCCCTGCTCCAACCTACAGCCCGTGTGGCCTCTGCTCCGAGCCCGCATCTCGAACTGGTCCCTCAGCCCGTGCCCCACGCCTGGGAAGGGCAACCCAGTGCCCACGGCATCGAGGCATGGCCTGGCCGACTGCAGGATAAACCGGGCACTGTCCCCCTCCTCTGACACGGGGAAGCACCAGGTACTCTCACCGTGTGGTCTTGGTATTTTATCACATCATATGGCGCGAGCCCAGCAGGAGGAAGAAGCAGCAGGCAGAGAGGAAAAACAAATTGCACTCTGGGGACAAAAAGCATCGCTCACCGTACCAAGCGAGGAGTGGGGGTGTAACGCACAGATGGGGCAATGGTGGGGTTGTTTTTCAAACCAAGCTTTTCCCTCGAGTCTCCTGTGAACCAGCTGGGTTAGAGCAACACAGACACTTCCCAAATCTCCCAGCCTGGCGGGTGACAGCCCGAGTTCGGCAGAAGGATGCACAGCCAGTGACCGGTCATTTCTGGGAGACTTCAGCAGTGATGTGAGTTCAGGGCCCAAAAAAACTCAAGCACAGATGCAAAAAAACTCCAGACCCTAGAATACAGGAAAGCACTAGCTCCAGTGGCTTAGGTACCTCCTTCCCCTTCCAAGGCACCTCCTGGCAAACTGCTCGAGGACGCCTCAGCACGCTGTGCTTCCCTGTGCGATGCCGATGGCTCGCCCCGACAGATTTTTTGTCTTAATAAAACAACAGAAAAGGAAAAAGGGATGCAAGAGCCTGGGAGGTGCCACGATGGCTGGTGGCTCTGACCACTGCCGGTCTGGTCGTGGAGGAAGAGGAGCAAATACGGTGAGTTTGGGAACAGTCAGCTCTGCTGGGTGCGGCACTGAGCACACCAGAGTCTCCAGGCTGAGCCAGTGGCAGCAGCAAAAATGACGAGAAAGAGGACTTTACCTACCTAGAGTTGGGTCGTAGTCTCCAATGAATCTTCTGGTGATAAATCTTACAGTCAATGCTGAAAAAAAAACCCACAACAAACACAGTTATGGTTGTCAGATCAAACTGCTGAGAGATGTCGGTTGAGGCAGGAGGGATGGAGCAAAGACCTGCCCCAGCCCCACGGGAAAGTGCACGGGGACCGGGTTACTGCAGGGTTGGGAAAAACATCTTCAAAGGCGCCCGAACGGGCTGGGCCACTGCGGCATGCTGGCCGGGGCTGCCCTGGGAGACCAGAGACAACTACAATGAAGCAGCAAATTGCCAGATCTTGGTGGCAAAAGGTGAGGGTGAAGCAGTCTGGGGGAGGATTGCGGTTGCCCAGGCGGATGCCTTGGACCAGGAGTGTTACAGGGCCTCTTTTACCCCGCAAAGTCCTCAGATGACAGCACAGCCCTGTGCAGGCTGTCCTCTGCCTTGCTTTACCCCATGTAGAACGTGGGAACAGTGCGTCAGGACAGGCAGGAGCCCACCCAGGCTGACAGCTCGCACCTCGCTGCTCCAACGCAGCCTGAAGCATTTCCAGAGCTTACAGGCATTGGGCATGTCAGAATAACCCCTTCACAGCCCCAGGAAAAGGCTAGATGGTTTTTGCATGTTCTTTGCAAATGTTTGGATCAAGGACCAAAACCCACTGGGTGACAGGATGCCCCAGGCAGGGGAAGGGGTCTCTGCCCGCTCCACTAGCGACACACCAGGCACCTCCGCCCGCAGCTGCCTGCTCGTCGTCAGTGGCAAAAACACCCATCGTGTTGATGAAATGCAGCTCAACAACAACGGAAAGCGCCGATGGCTCCTCGAGACCGGCTCACAGAGTGCGGCTTGAGCGATGGCAGCAGGCAGGGTGCAGGCAGGGTGCAGGCAGGGTGCAGGCAGTGCTGCACCCCACCAACGCACCCCGACGTGCAGGCGAAGGGCGGCTCCTCGCACGTGGAATTCACTCTCCTGCACGGTCGGGGTTGATAAATTGCATTTACTGGCCTTGATCCTGGCAAAGATTTATGCACGCCTTGAAGTTTTACGCCAGGGGAGCCGTGCCCTCGGTGGCCTCCAGCCAACCTCTTCCCAACAGCGAGCTCGGCGCAGGGGCAAGTTGGTGCCGGGCCAGGCTCCCCCTCTATGTCACCAGCGCTGAGGGTGTAACTGCCTGGATGGGTCTCACGAATTTCATCCGTGTTTGCTTAACCTGACCCAGGCGCGCCGTGCGGCGAGAGGAAGGCCATTGGCACCGAATCTCATGAAATTCATCAAAAGGCCAAAGCCAGAGGAGCACAGGGCCCGGCAGACCAGGAGGTCCCGACACCAGCCCCACGCTGCAGCAGCACCAGCCCTGGAAAGGCACCCGGGGTGGGGGGCAAGAGCCAAGAGGATGCCCCACAGAGCAGCCCCCCGGGGTGACACGTCACCTTCCTGCCATGCCTGCGCCTGGGAATTCGTGTCCCCAGCCCAGGGATGCTGGGCATGAGACGGGACCGCTGACTCTGTTTCATCCTTGCAAGGAGTCCTGCTCCCCGGCAGCTCTCTGGCGTGCGGGGGGACAAAGCAACCCCCCGCCACAAAAGCACCCCTGCCCCTTCTATCTGCTGGCACAGCATCAGCACGGAGATGGAATCATTTGGCCCGATTTTCCTCCTTGCAAGGGCCAGGAAAGGCAGGAACAGCCGCAGCATGGCAGCGTGGGCAATTAAACCCCTCTTATCCAATTACCACATCTCCCTGCACCAGAGACCAGGAGATGCGAAGCCCAAATTATGCTCTAATGCTGGGCTGGGTGGAGGTCTGCTGATGCTGGAGGCTTGCCTGACAGCTCCATCAAACATGGCACGGGCCTTCTCCTCGCTGGGGAAAAGTACTGCCTCTCATCATCTCTCCAGCCAGGCAGGCTGAAGGAGACAGACCTCAGCTCCAGAGCACGGGCTTGTTTGGGGTGGGCAAGCTTCCTGGGGACTACAAAAAAAATAATCAAAGAGGCTCCTTATATTTTTCCATAAGGGGTTTGTCATTGTGCAAGGTCCCTAGGTGGGTATTTCCAGCAATGGGGATGGCAGACAGGGCTGAGGCTCAGCTGGCAAATGTCCAGGAACAGGAACTGGGGGGAAATATAAAAGACTTTCTAAGTAACGAAGCAATTTGGAGGTGCTGAAAATCCTGCTGGTCTGAACGGGGCGGGGAGGCAGCCAAAGCATACCCGTCACTCCTGCTAACAGAGCATCGAGTTTTGCTACGTGTTCCTGATGTGGCCCGAGGGCCACAAAACCGCATCTGTCCCTGCCCTGGCAGGTGCTGGGTTTTATCACACTCTCCTGCTCCAGAGCCGGCACCCGGGGAAGCCACCGTGTCAGCATCACTGCGGGACCCACGCCGGCACCCTGGGTGACACGAGAAGGTGGCAAGAGGGGACTGGTGCTCGTGAAAGCGGGCAGAAGCAGGTGAGATGACCCTACCAAGGCAGCTTCATTTCAGGAAGAGCGTGGTGAGGCTAGCAGCATCCCAAGGGCGGATGCGGGCACACGGCGCTGAAGAGCTGGCTGGGGGGTGTGGTTTTGCTTTGAAGCAAAGCTGACATACTTTTTACTTGACTTTTCACACCTGCAGCCTCAAGCATCCCATAAAAACGCCCTGGGGAAGCTGTGAGGAGGCCATGGTGCTCGGGGTGAAGCAGAGATGCTGAAGAGGTGAGGAGGAACGGGTGGAGCTTGGCTGCCATCAGTTTACCAGCAGTGGAGAACTCGCCTCCAAGGCTGTGCCAGGGGCTTACGGCAAGAGAAGTCCTTTGCCCGGTGAGGGAAACCCACAGCTTGGAGCCTGCAACGGCAGAGAGCGAGCAGCCACAGCTGGGCTTTCACAGGGAAGGAGGAACGAGAGTGAGCGGCTCTCCACGACATACAGAGCCCACGGCAGCTCGTCCAGGGTGGGATAATTACCGGGTGATGGTGAATTGGCAGAGACCGGCGGCTGCGCAGAGGAGGCGGGTGGGGATGTGTCTGCGGTTTGCAGCTCGGCTCAGACCGAGGAGAAACTCCGCAGCTCTGGCTGCTGGGGGGTAATTTGGGATCAGCCCCGTAACGGCAGCACTGCAGGAACACGGCTCAGGGGTTGTGGAGCTGGAAAAGCAACAGAGCAATTGCAACGGGAAGTTCAAACGTGACACGTCCTCTGCTCAGAAAACATCAGCAGAGGTGGTGCAGGATTGGGTCCCGCCCCGGTGAAACTCCCTGGCACTGGAGGAGCTTTCACATCAGCAGAAGTGACCAGTCTTGAAAAGAGATCACTGCAGGTGACCAACTGCATCTCCTGAGATCCCTTCTGCTGGAGAAAGACCCCCTGGCCAAGCCCAAAGGCTGATTTTTCTATTTGTCTTTATCTCCATCCCTGCCCTCCGGAATACCTTTCTGCAAGGAATTGCCTTTAGGATGCGACAGAGTGGATTTGGAAAGCACCAGTGTCTCTGAAAGCAGCTCTCCATCCTTGCAGAGCAAGCGAGCTTTCCTCTGGCTCTCAGATCTCTCCTACAGAGCAAAAAGGGGAGTTGTGTTTTGGGGATAAAAGTTGGCAGCAGCGTAAACACCTTTTTCAGATATTGTTTCAAAAACATCTTGCTCTTTGCCTTTGGAAAGAGTGAGGCAACACAACTAATCTTCACACTTGGTCCTCAGCGTCTAAGCTCATTCAAACACAGTTCCAGGCTGCCTCGGTTCTCGGGAGCCGATCCACACGCCTGATGCTGCAGATCTGCTGGTTCAATGCAAAACCCTCCTCACAGCATTTTATACATAACATCTTTCCAAATCAGCTGTCTTGAAAATGCACCATCGATGCCTAGGTGTGATCTTCTGGCGAAGACAGAGAAACCCTCAGTTCAGAGGCTGAGGGGAGCAGGGCTAATGGAAGTGTTGCTTAAGCTCTTCAAGGTGTTAATGACAGTAATGGGTACAGACAGGCCGTGTGGGGATGGGAGTGAGAGGCAGCAGAGAGGCTGAGAGCTGGCTTAGAAAGGCAATGGGAACAGAAAGTGAAATCGGTGGAAAATGAGTGGGAATGGGGAAAAAAAAAAAAAAACAAACAGCAAGATGGTGGGAGTACAGAGCCCAGGAGGGACAGGATGAAGCAGCTGTGCACCAGGCATCAGCACCACAGGAGGAAGGAAACAGAGCAGGAGCACGAAGGGAGAATAAACCTCACCAAAACCAGGGTGCAGTGTTAAACCCCCTCAAAACCAGGAGATGCTGGTGAAAAGCTAACACCAGGCAGGACCGATGCACTCCTGCCCTGAGCCTGCTTTCCCCGTGCAAATTCGGGGGCAGTGTGTCCCAGCTGGCTGCCAGCAAATGTTCCCCATGGCTTGGCCCTGCACAGCCACACCGCACTGGTCAGGATTGATGCATCCCACCTGAGCTGGGCTTTCTGCTTCGACAGCCCCAGCATCTCTGCCCCAAGCAGCTTCTCCTTCCCCCACCCAGCCCCCATTTGGGGGATAACACCATCCTCACACCTTCTAAGCCACCTCTGGGTCCCAAACCCTGCCCGTCAGAGGAGAGATTGGATGGAATGAGCATGTAATTTAGCAAAACTGCTCTGCGGGGATAACCACGGATCCCCTAGGAGGCATGTAGCAGCGTCTTCAAAGGGGCGACCAAATTATCAGGGGGAGAGTGAGACAAGTCAGGCTCGATTTCTAGAAAGCACCTGATTCTGTGTCATATGTTAGGCAGCCACCCAAAGCCGGGGCGCATGGTGTTGTATGAGAAGAGGAGCCAATTAAATTGATTAAGAATTGGCTGAGTGCAAGAACACGGGGAAGCTGCCAATCAGAAGAAGCGGATGTGGGCAGAAAGGCGTCAGCACATCCACACAGCCTTATAAGGATCTTTGTTTTCCCCATCTTGAACATCAGTAATCTCAGAAGGGGCTCTCCAGGAGAGCCCCACAGCTGACAGGGTTAATTTTATATCCAGTTTGGACTCTAGGAATACCTGCAGGATGGCTCGAGGCGTGATTACCCTGCCACTGTGGGGACGGGCTGGGTACCTCCAGGATCGCATCGAGCCCCATGTGCTGCTCTATGCTGCTGCATAACCCATCTCTCCACGACCGTAACGGCTTGCAGCAGCGATTCATCTTTGGGGCGTGTTCTGCACGCAGAGCTTTCCGTTGAACTATTGCAAAGTTTACACTGGCTAGCATCAACAGCAGAAGCCAGAGGATAATGCGAGCTCTGGCTGGGCTGGGTTACAGCCTCCCGCAGGTGATTTACACAGCCCAGGCCAAATCTTTAAATTACTGATGATATCAGCCATGGGTCTGCACCCAAACCCATCTGTGTTCAGAGGATCCAGGACCTCAGATCACCAGATCTTGAAGATTTCCAAACTGCTCCAAAAAAAATCAAATTATTTTGCTGAGAATGGTGGGGGTTTCCCCCCTTTTGCAGCTGTCTAGATTTTAATTGCCCTTTTAATTGTTCACACCATCGGACCCCTCAGCTCTCCCAACCTGGCTTCTAATTCCCAAGGGAGCAGATGCTAACAGCTCGCCCGGGCGATGCTCCGGCGTGGGGTCTGCTTGCACCCCGCCAGGACGGGGAGCTTGGCGCTCAGGGATGGATTCGGATGAAACTCACCTTCACCTTCCCCTGCTTCCCCTCCCCAAAATGGGGGATCCCCACACATCACACCCCTTCCTCTCCCAGCCAGCCCCGTTTCTCCCCTGCCATGGGCACCAGCCGCCCCTGCAGCCCGTCCTCCCCAGCACCAATCTTGATGCTTTTGGCTCCTTCCTCGTGTTCCACAGGCGGGTCCCTCAGGCCGGATGCTCCCGCTCCATTAATCAGGGTGTTATCGGCCCCGCCGGGCAGGGGAAAGCCCTAGGAGGTTTCCTCACCCCCAGCTCCATTTGGCACAGGGGCTCACTGGCAGCAGGGCCCTGCAGCTCGGGCACAGCACCCAGTGAAGACGTCATGCTGACCCTTTGCAGGAGAGGACGTGCAGCCCAGCACCCAAGGGGACAGAGATCGTGTGCCTGATGTTCCCAGGGGCTGCTCCTGGTTCTTGGCAAGCTCCAGCTCTCCTCTGCATGAGCCACGTATTGATTACCTCCCCCCCAACCTGGTTTCACAGCCCGTGTTACCGTCACAGCCCAAGAGGACGGCAAAAAACGCGCCGCTGAAGGGCACGGGGGCTGCAGGCACCCATGGGGCTGAGCAAGGCGAACCCCACAGCTCAGCCCTGCACGAGGAGGGTGCCGGGGCCAGATCCACATGGAGGGACCTTTAAAGATCCTCGGCATGATCCGACCCTACGGAGGAGGCACGGCGGCCTCGCGCTTACCCACAGGAGGGGCCCAAAGCTCCCAGGCGCCCACCCCGCGCTGGGTGGGATTAATGCCGGCGGGGGGAAGCGCGTATGTTCAGGCCCTGGGGTGTGGGGGGGCGAGCCAACGCGCTTCGTACTCTTTGTACAACCATCCCTCGCAGCTCCATCTGCTCGCAGGGACTCTGAGGCCAAACACCACGCACAGACACCCCCCCCCCCAGGGCTCTGGGTACTCCCGGAGCTGAGCCCCGTTCCCCGCTGCTAATCAAGAGCTGGGAGTTGCCTCTTTTAATTTAATCAGGGAAATCATGATTTTTCACTAACGCCGGGCAAGAGGCTCGCCGGTGACTGTATATGGAAACCCAACTTCAGCGGCACCAGCAGCCAAAGCTGCTGGCTGCGAGCCAGGTGGAGGTGCCACCGCTGCAGCGTATTTTAAGGTTATGTCTTTTCCAGAGCAGCAGGACATTGCCCTGTCCCCAAGGACACGACAGCCCCGGCCATGTCCCCCCCGGCTCTGTGTGGATCGCTGCTCCCCTGCCCCACGGCAATAAAATCAACACGGACACACGCACCTTTCCTTGCCAGCCACCGGCACCTCTCGGCCCCGCTCCTGGCACACTGGGTGCTGCGCAGAAAGGGAGCAGGGGCCACCTTCACCCCCGGGTGCTCACAGTCCAGGCTGGAGGAGTGGGAAGGGGTGGAAGGATGATCCCCAGGTGGAGAGAGCTCAGGTGGTCCCAGCTCAGCATCCCAAATCCCCACCCCGGCGGCCGCAGATGGAGAGCACCGAGCAAAGTGCAGGGAAAGGGAGTTTTCCTAAAGGAAAACTAAACACAACGCTGTAACACGAGGCTCTGCAAACCCCTCTGCTAAAAAACAGGCATCAAACTCGAAGTACCAGGTAAAGCACAAACCCGAGCTTGGTTTTTGGCCCCAAAAGCTCCCACAGTCAGCACCGTCCCACCCTGACCCCCTGCCCGCAGCTGGGGGCCGCTTCGGCACGGAAAACCCCCTCGGAACGAGCCCCCGGGTGCAAAGCACCCACGGATGAAACTCGAGAGGAGGGAAACTCGGTGTCCTTAAACATAACGGCCCCGGGGGTCCCCCTGGGGCGATGCCACAGCCACCCTGAAAAAACTCTTTCCCTGTCCTGGCTTTCTGAAACAGACCCCACTCCGGTGGGAGCCCTGGGGGGCTCAGCCCCTCTTCCCGGGGGTGCAGGGAGGGATGCGGGGGGGATGCTGGGGGGCCCCGTCCTACCTGTCTTGCCCACGGCGCTCTGCCCCAGCACGACGAGGCGCAGGGTCCGGCCCGGGCTGAGGCTCACGGAGCGGCGGAGCGGCCGCGGGAAGCTCATCCCGGGGCCGGGGCTCCGCGCGGTTCCGCGGGGCTGCGCCGCGCTCCGCACCCGCAGCTCCGCCCCGAGGGCCGGGCCGGGCTCAGCCCCCGGGCTCGGTGCAGGCGGTCCCCAAGTGATGCCCACCTCCTCCTCCTCCTCCTCCTCTTCTTCCTCCTCCTCCTCCTCCTCCCCTCCCCCGCGGGGGTGGTGCCCCCGGGCAGCGGGGTCAGGCGGCCGGTGCCTCGTCCCGGAGGAGCCGGGCGCTTCGGGCATCGCGCCTCAGTTTCCCCGCACGCAAACAGCGCTGCGTGGGTCTCGCTTGGCCCCTTCGCCGGACGAGGGGCAGTGCCGGCCTGGAGAGCTGCTCGCCTAAAAGGGAGCAAAGTGAGGGAAGAGCAGAGAAGCGTTGCAGCACCTCCGCAGATGGGGAAACACGGCCGGGGCGCTGCCTCCCCTCCAGATCCCTGCATGAAATCACAATTTCACCTTCAGCCCCTTCTGGGTGCAAGACACGTTAATAAAGACCAGACACGTTGGCTTAGCCCCCCTGCTTTCCCCTCGTCCCATCTTTCAGGTGCAGCATGCTCCTCACCCAAGGCAGCTGAGCCCACCCAGCACCCAGCCCTCGCTTCAACCGTGAGCAAATCCTGACTCCACACACATCGGTGACTAAATCCCCACCGATATCAAAGAGCTAAAGACTTCACATCAGGCCTGGAACCAAACTTTGCATGTGCTTTGGTGCAGCAGCATTGCAAGGCTGTTAAATAACAGCGTGAGGGGGGGGTGCCCGAGAGCGGGGGGCTACCTGCGCGTGTGTACGTACAAGCGTGGGCGCAGGTAACACGGGACTGCTCCGAGCAGCAGCCCGTGCGGGCACGGCTGGGCACTGTGGGTGCACGGAGAGCTGGGAAGAAGGGAAAAGACCTGCAACATTTCCAGCAAACTCCAGGATGCAGCGTGCCAGTGCGGCGCAGGGATGAGCCCAGCACCGTGATCCCTAGCAGAAGAGGCCTGAGCAGGGCTGGCAAGTGCTTGCACGAGGCGTTCGGTCTCTCCTCTGAAGGCTTTAGGCATTTCTCTGGCCCGGGGATCGCTTTGCCTGACCCTCCCGGGTGACTTTGCTCTCAGCAGAGCACAGACCATCCGCGCCGCCTTGGACGGTGCTCAAGGTAACACAAAACCCACCCGATATTTATAGACCGTATCGCGTGTCAAAAATAAACATTGCTGCTGCCTACAGACGGCCTCACAACCAGCACCCAGGTGGGTGGCTCGCCTTGAATGGGGAGAAGGGTTTGCAAAAGTATTGCTGCTGCCAGTGGAGAGCCAGGGCTCTGAACGGTGCCCTGGATCACACAGGGACTATCCCGGGGAGCCCAGATTTCCCCCAGAAATTCTCCTTGCCTCCCCCCCCCGCCTTCCTGTGCATCGGCCACTCGCGACAACCATGTTCCTGCGCTGCTTCGCCAGAGCTGACGAGAGGCACGTTCCTGGCCTGACTGCATCTGGAGCCCAGAAGACAACAGCAAGAGCAATAAACCTCAGATTTCAGGACAAAACCCGATTCCCAGCTGGGGAAGGGAGGGGGGTGTCAAGAAAAAGAAGCCTCCTTTATGTTCCTTTCCTATTTTTAGCCCGATTTCCTAAGGAAATGAGATGTCTGCAATCAAGTCGTCTGTCTTGCCTGTCCCTCGTCAATACTGTTTGAATATGCTGCCCAATTTCAGCCAAATCTGACAGTGAGGGAGAAGCCACAGAGAAAATGCTTTTTTCTGTAAGTTTTGTGACAAAAAAATGGTCACATTTCATGGAAAATCAACCCTTGCACTTTGGAGGTCAGGAGCCGGCTGGTAGGTTCCTGGCTGGAGGAATCCAGAATAACTATTTCCCTGCTCCAGGGGCTGCTCAGACCCCTCTTGGGCCAGAGCCCCTCACAGCGAGAGCGTGCTGCCCGTGGCTCTTGGTAAAGCACTGCAGCCTCGTTACGCTGTGCTGGGAGCCGAGCAGTCCAGCCCTGTACATCTCTACCTGCTTTAATTCTGATTGCATTAGAAGGGATTTTTAATTTGGGATTTTGATTGCATTAGAATGGATTTGCAGGGATGCAGGAACAAGCACACAGCAGGGATAGACTTAAAACTGAAGCACAGCACCAGCACAGCTGCATTCGTGTGCCAGCCCGGCCACAGACTTCCAGTATCACCTCAGGAAAACCACTTCACCTCCGCTGTTCTGCAAAACTGAACCATCGCCTCCACGGCCACGGCACGGCCCGTCAGCTCCCACACCCATCTCCATCGGGAGGGACAGGGGTGCATGTGCCTCTCAGTCCCCAGTTGTTTCTAGTTGTACATATTCAGAACATTAAAAACCCCAAACCCCCAAGTGTCCCCTTGCAGAGCTGTTCCACAGAGAGATCTCAGCAATGGCAGAGAAAATGATGCTGCCTTGTCTTTGTCTTCCAGTGCCGAGGAAAAAGACAGAACTACCCTCAGGGAAAATTGATGTGGCCCTGTTATGATGTCAAGCAAGTGATGAGATTCCAGGTTGGACTTTGGGACTCTTTCAACAGGCCTCTTAGACCAGTCTCAGTGAGCGAGCGTCCTCCTTTGCCCATCCAGGTCTCCTCTTTGGATACTTTTGATCAGTCACGGCACAGTTAAGCATTTCATAGACTTTATACAGCCCAACAAGGTTTCATGGAAGTGAACTGAAGGGAGGGAAGGCTCAGGTGGTCTCAGAAGGCTCAGGTGGTTTCAGAAGGTTCCGGTGGTCTCAGCACGGAGAAGGCATCTTTCAGCTCTGGGGTGACCTCACGCAAAGCCCATCAAGCTCAAGAAACAGAACCCTAGGCAACAACTGATCTTCTGTCCTTTGACCCTCACTGACCTGCTCCTCTAAACCTCTCCAGGCTCTTGCTGGAGAACACAAGGGTGTACCTCGACCCTGCACATCCAGGGGCAGCTCTTGCCAACCCAGCTCTGCGATGTCCAAGCGTTTCTGAAGCACAGAGTGCTGTTCTTGCAGCAGGGCCACAGAGGAGGCGTGGTATTTCCATGAAGATGATCTCCTATGCTTCTTTAACCTTCAGGATAGAATACAAACATTCAGCTGAGTCCACCCAAACCTCTTTTTGGTGGCAAGTGTTTAAACCCAGCCAAGCACAGAGCGATGATACACTCAGGCCTCAGAAGAGCTTTGAAGAAGAAACATCTCTGGCCAGCTTGCATCCACCTTCCTTCTGTCCCTCCAAAACAGTTTCACTTATCTCAAAACCAGAGACAGTAGGCTGACCTAGACAAGAACTTGTGTAAATCTGTTTCTTTTTCATCCTTGATTTAAGTCAAAAAAACCTAAGAGTGCTGCAATTCACAGCTTCGTGCTCACCTCCAGCCCGGTGAAGCGCTGGCCGTGGGGATCACTAGAGAACTCGTACAGCTGCAGACCCTCCTGCTGAGAGGAGGAGCTGAAACCTCGGAGAGGAAACACCCTTCAAAGCCATCTCCCATGGCCAGGCTGGACCGGACCACTGTGACCCTCCAGTCCAACACCAACTGCTTCAGAGATGACGCAGAAAAATATATCCTTGGCTTCTTCAGAGAAAGGTTGGCTTGGGCCCCAGAGCTGGTGGGTTTTACATCCCTGACAGCACATCTGGGGACTACCCGGAGGAACTCCTACTCACCTCACGCACAGATCTCCTTGGCATGGTGGGAAGCCACATGTGTCTTCCCCCACGTGCATTCAGCACCGGTGCCTACGCGGTCCCACGCTTGCTGGGGACCTTTCAGCTGGTCGACAATGGAAACACGACTTTATCATCTGCAATCGCTGAATAAGCCACCTCCAGCATAACAAAGCACCTGCGGCAGAGCCAGGCGAGGGTAGGTGGTAGGTGGAGTAGATATTGTTTTCTGTTGAAATATTTGTGGTCAGGCTATTCCATACTTGCCGTTTTTTAAAGATGTGGAGTCTGCACCGGGAAAGAGGCCAAAGGCACCCATGAATCATGTCCCCAGAAACAAAAATTCAGCAGAAATAAGAGGTTGTCCTAAAGCAGACGAAGAACCAAATCACCTCAGCTGTAGCCTCGGATCATGGGAGTCCCATACGGTGGTGTGAACTAAAGCCCTGCCGGATCATCTGCTATTTTGCAACCTCCCAAAAAATTGAGCTCTGCTGCTTCTGAAAGAAAGAGAAGTGGTAAGTTTGTTTTTGTTTAGAAAAGGAAGATAAAAGAAAAGCCGGTCCCTTTTCTCTCCATTAGATGATCTGAGGGTGCAGGATGCTAGAAGATCCGTGCAGAAACCAACTCAGTTTCAAGCCAACTTTGGGGCCCGCACCCCATTTTCAAAAATGACCAAGGTACTTCAAACCTTTGGTCCCACAAAGTTTATCTTGTCTCCTGAGCATCCCCTGGAAGGTCTCAAACCCCATGTTTCCAACACGCCTATCACATTTAATTGCCACTTATTAATGACTGCCCAAACATTGTTCCTGTTGAGACAATACCGGCTGTGGCAAGCTTCGCTGCTAGCACGCCTCTTGAGAGTTAATGTTGGACAGGGCCGTCAGGGAATGCTCTCCAAGAATATAACTGAAGCCACGCCGCCCTGTCAATAAACATATTTTTGGTTGCTATAGCAAAGCCAGCATGCAATTAAAAAGTGCTCTCAGACTTGAGAGCCCTGTCCTCTCTCAGCGGCTTTGCAGTCTCACTCCGTTCCTACTGAAACCAAACCCCGACTTCGCTTCCGCCGTGCGAACGCTGCACCCGCAGCCAGGCAGAGATGCGGCGGGGGCCGGGACACGGGTCCCAATCGCTTCTCCCATGTCCTATAAATAGGGAGAGAGAAAATAGATGAAAGGCACCTCGCCCCATGCTTGCGCACGCTCAGGCGTGCTGGCCGCTCTCCGACTTCTCCGTGAGGGCTCCGCATCAGCCTGGACCCGGTGGTGAAGCATTCCCTTTCTCTTCATAATGAAGGGGCTATTTTTTCGGTCACAAGAGACAAGAAAACCTCTAGTGTGAGAGACATCAAACCAACACGGTTTCCTGGTGTTACATTCTGTCTGTCGCTGATTTCTAAAGCGTATTTCGACGTGCAGCCAAAACGTGGCGAGATCACGCTGAGAAAATAAATCTGGCTCTGCCTAAGAGTTCAAAGACGCCTTCGCAAAGCTGACAGGGAAGAAAAGCACACCAAAGGGGCATATTAACAGCGTTTCCCTTCCACCCCGGAGGCCCCAATGACATGTCCTAAAAACTTTCCGAGCTGCTTTGACGCTTCAACTGGATAAACTCCTGCAGCTCATGACATGGCAGAGCGCATGAACGTTAAACAGATCCAAATATCATAACCACATTGCTAAATCCCTTTGCTGGCCCTTGGGTCCCAAAGAGGGAGTTTCATGCACTTCTGTTGTTCCGCAGAAGCTGGCCGTTGGTTAGAAAGGACGCTGACGGTTACCACATCTATCACACTTCATTAGGCTGCACAAATAATGGATCCTCACAACGGGAAGCCTTCACACTGCGAGAAATGGCTTTGCTTGTGAAGCTTATTTTAGAACACAGAACAACTTGCCAAGGGAAGGAAGAAGAACCCCATCATGTAGGTAATTTAAAACTCGTCCAGGCAGAGCTCTGGAGATACACTGCAGAAAGCTGTCCTGTAGCATGACCAGCATGGGCCGTTTCCCCTTCAATCACGATGATGATCTTATTGTTGTCAGGATGCGAAATTCAAATCCAAGCACCTCGAAGCTGCAGCCTTTGCATCCGAGCAGCCCACCCGTTGGAAGGTTTAGAACAGCATTAGCCTTTTAAATGATTGAAACCTCGCTCCAAACTGACTCCTGAAAGCATCAGTATCTGAGGGGGAGGAAAAAGAAAACCAAACGCAGCCACAAATGAATTAAGGTGCCACGGTCCACTGCTCTCCAAAGGGCGAAGGACGAGGTCACGCTGGGCTGACATTCAGCCCGGCCAGCGGTTCACTGATCCCTCGTGCAACAGCACCGGCTGAATTAGGGCTTGGCTGAACACCTCCCTTGGCAACTCCGAGAGGTACCGGGGAGCAAGGGGGGTCCCGGGGGGGCTGCACCGCTGGAATCCTGCCCGCAGCACCCAGGGGCTCGTGCTCAGAACGGGGGGGACTCGAGGGCGATGCGAGGCCAGAGCGGAGCTGGCAGAGGAGCAAAGGCACCTCCCCACAAGTCCTCCCGAGCAGACCTCTCGGCAGCCCGGCTGGCGAGAAAACAACGCTTCCTTATTGTGGAAAAATGTCAGCGTTGCAAAGCCCGTTGTCCTTCTGCCGGGGAACGAAGCGGAGTCCTACCGACATTCTTCGAAAGCACGAGAGAAACCAGAACAGCCAGCGGCTTTGTGGCCGGCGGGCAGGGAGCACACGCTGGAATTTGGGTCTGACTCAGAGCGGGCAGATGCCCTGGGCTCCGGCTCTCGAGCCTCCCCCCGGGCAGAGAATCCTTATTTACACAAAATCAAAGAGCACCGAGGGGAGATTATGGGGGACAAACGCTGCGGTTTCGCTTCAGAGGCTCTGGAGCTCGGGCCTGGTTCTCGTCTAACCCACGTGGATGCCTCATCTTTAGAGATTCCGGGCAAGACAGCTCTAATTCCACCCTGACCTGATGTGCTGTCCAACAAGATGTTTTGTCCTAACAGATAAATTTCCACTATGAATCAGTGCTTAGGGGCTGGGGAAAAAAAAAAAAAAAAAGCCTGTTTTTTTGAGAAATTCCTGCTCTTAAACTATTTAAGTGTGGCAAACCACATTTAGCAGCCAGATAGAGGAACACAAGCAGCCACCCCCCAACATGTGAAGCCAAATGGAGGCTTGCAACTTCACTCTGGAGAAGAACCGGGGATTTCTGCTTCCACTTGGCATAGCAGAAAGCTTTTTCCCTTAAATTCTCCTGAATAAAATGTCAAAAATAATCCCCTTTTTACCTCAGTCTGAATGCATCATTTCAATAAAACCTGAATATTTTGCTCTAATTTTGTATTATAAAATTTTCAAAACAAAACCCAGGACTTCCCGATACTGGTTGAATTTTTCCTTCCTGCATTTTTCTCCCCCAAAACCGCTGTGAGGCCACTCACTTCATATAGTATCTCACTTGGATTAGAATTACGTTTCCCAAGGTCTTTTTTGGGGGAGCTCGGTTTCACAGATGAACCTGACAGCTGCTTTTTCTTTTGCATCAACACTGGGCTCTTCCTCCCAGTTTCTGAGACTTGAAGTCTCTCTTGTTATTTTCAAGTGTTTCTCCATAACCGGGAAGGACAGAAAATTCTCCCTGCGTCCTCTTAAATCCAAGACACGCACGCTGCTTCTTAGCCCCAGCACTCACATGCCTTAAGAAACACAGAGGGGCTGTGAGGCTTCCAGTAAAATTGCTTCAGCTGGCAGTGCTGCTTCCGCTGGGGACTGTGACCAAGCTGGAACTGGAAGGCAGTCACCGTGATCGTCTTCGTGCCAGCCCGTGACGTGCTGTGACTCACGGCTCCTGCCAGGAGCCGCTGTCGGGACAGGGCGAGGAGGCAGGAGATGCTTCCTGGAGGAGAGGTCCCCCCACTGCCTTCCACTGGAAACACGGGTGCAACGATCAAAGCTGGCCACGGAACGGCCCCTGCCTTCCTGTTTTCATCAGCTCTTCCAAACCCAGGTGCCCAACCGCCTTGTACAGGCGGTAGAGAAGGAACCGCGTCTCCCGAGGGCTGTTGGTGCCAGATGATCCTAAAGGGGAAGAGATGAGTCAGCCTCTGCAGATGACCTCTCCCTCCAGCGACCAGAGAACTGGCTTAATCCAAGCACGCCTGGATCCTTCTCCAGCTGAACTCAGGCAAGATGGAAGGCAGCCTGAGCCACCGAGCTTGCTGCTCATGGCACCGCAGGTGATCTCCTGAAGGTTTTATACTGGCTTGGGAGATTTGAAAGACATGACAAGACCCAGATACAATGATGTTCACACCCAGCATTTCCTCCAGTACAGGGTTGTGGGCAACCCCGGTCCTGCGAAGGAGTCGCGGTGGGGGTGCAGGACACCCACATACAGACCTTCCCCCTGACTTTTGAAGCAAGGCATTCCCTAGACAAGTGACAAGGTGAGCAGGGCCCACTTATCACTTCTCATGCTAGCTGCAGGGAATCTGACAGCTCCCCCGAGAGCCTGCTGAAAGCTCTAAGAAACTCTTCCTGGTTGTTTTCAGTCCAGAAACACACACAGACCTTGGTTGAATAAACCTGCTGAATCTGGCCTTGCACATGCTGCTCAGTGAGTGACAGTGCTCGACCTTCAGACCAAGTGGAGAGAAAATACTGAGATGTAGACATGAAAATATACTCAGTAGGTCAAGCACCAAGTCTGTGCAATAGGCACAAGATCACTCCTGAGCCACTGGTATCTGTTATTTTGATGGTTTTGTACACACAGGCAATTTATTGCTATGCAATTGACCCTTCGGCTCACCTTTAAGAGAGTAGTTTCTCAGCTGCATCTCTGGTTCCTTACCTTTAAGAAGGATTTTCACCACTTAGCGTGATCTGGGAGTAGATCTGGGATCCTGCAGTCATCTTGTTTCACTGTTCTCTTCAGTCCATGTGGTTGCACTGTACCCCAGGATATTCCCTGAAGCCATACAGTGCCAGGAATTATACCAACAGAGCAGCAGGGCTTTTGTCAGGAGAGGAGATGGGGCGCGGGGCAAAATTACACTTTGCACTTTTAAAAACACCTCACCTATTGACAGGCATGTAACTGCAGCCTGTAGAGAGCAACGAGTGCTTCCAGAGGGCAAATCAGCTCACCCAAAGCCAGCTGCCTCCCTGCTAGCCTGACCTGCACTCACAGTCCCGAGGCAGGGAAGCCTGCAAGGACACCAATAACTAAGCACAGCAAGAGGCACTTTAAACTGACTAATTATACAGACAGGTTCTGCCTTCCAGGCTCAGAGCCTCATCCCGGGGACCGAGGAGGCAGATGGCCCTTTTCTTCCACAACCAGTGAAGCCCAAGGTATTTTTAAGACACAGGTAAAAGCCTGAATTCCCTAAGTACAGAGAGGGGCGTGCAGGCAAAGGTAGACCCAGCTGGCATGAAACAGCTCGACAGCTAGCAATGGATCCTGGATTGTTTAAAACTCCTGACAAATAAACACCATCAAGGCTGAAATAATGGTTTTAAAAAAAAATTCATTTTGTATTTTTGAAAAGAAAGTACATATAGATTTCCATTTCCAACAACAGCAAGAAGTCCAGAACTTTCCAATGATGAGGCAGTTTTATTTCCGTAACTGCCTAAAGCAATAATAAACCTGAGCCACACAACACCCGATCAATCAGTCATGACAAACAGGGGAAAATTTCTATGGTGTTTATCCGAAGGACAGTCTGCGGGTTCGTGATGACTGAAAAAGAATGAAAAGAGAAAAAAATGAGATCAGATGACAGCACAAAACTGTTGCGTACCTTTCGGAAGGCTCCTGCTGGCTTAGCTCCATCAGCCCAAGGCATGCCAAGGCGTGACGGTTTCTAGGAGGGGGTGTGCTGGCAGATGCTGCCGCGTTGGCAGGAGCGCCGCATACCATCGGGTACGGCATGGGCGAGAGGGCTGGGCACAGCTCCTGTGGGACTGGGTCAGGCTGGTCAAGGTTTTAGCATCCGTTCCATAAAAAAAAAAAAAAAAAAAAAGGCATGACTTTTCTCCACCTGAGAAGGGGCAGTCATTTGTAACCAGAAAGCCTGCCACGGGACACTGTTAAGATTTGGTAATATCTGTGACTACATAGCGAATATTTAAGGCTTTGAAAAGAACAAGACTGCTTTTCTGCCCACAATATTTCTTCTTTTCAGCAATGTCTTTTACAAGGCTATCTAACAAAGGGCGCCGGACCAAGGGAGTATTAAGTGACCGTGCTCTGAACACAGCGGGCACCCCTGGGCAGCGGGCTGGGAAAGGGGTGCTGTGCCCTGCAGGGTCCTGGGGCTGTGCTGAGGGTCCCTCCCCAGGCGCTGCCCTTGCGTCATGATACCTCCCCCGCCTGGATCCAGCAACAAAAGAACAGCGAAGGAAGCTCTGGATTCTTTTCATCTTACTTCTCTTCCTTTGATAGTTGTGCCTCCTCCAAAAGCGCATGTTAATTTTTGGCCATGACTCCGTCTTTTCAATCACAGTAGCTTCCACGCGGACAAGATCTTTCCTTAAATATAAATTTAAAATTATCACTTTTTAAAAATTATTTACGTTCTTCTCCTACCAGTGAGCAGGTTTCTGGGGAAAAGCAACACACAGATAACACATCCTGCCTTACAGAGCACAGATCCACAGGAACTAGAAAGTCACCATGGAAGGAGGGAAACCTGTCAGGTTGTTGGCTTCATGGTGCCAAAACAAAAGCCTCAGGATGCTGTACGTGGCTCAGCCAAGTGATGTGATAGTCTGCAGGGCAGCACCTCTGTCATGTGAGGGATAAGATCAGAAACAGCTACGGAGGCAGTAGCAAGACAAACCTGCAGGAACTTGTAGGATTATAGTAAGATAAATTCCCCTGGCACATTCATATGATCTTATGTGTCCTACTTTGTTTATGGCACAGGTTAAACCTACCTGTGGCCCCTTCTCCTGTGCTATGCTGGTCAACACAGGAGTCCTTCCTCCTTCCATAAAGCATCACAGCTGGGAGAAAGTCTTCTCACCTTGCTCACCTGAGTAAGTCCTGGCAAAGGCTCAGTGCAAAGAGATTTGGCCCGCTGTTTCTAGCAGGAAGCACAGCTAATTGGCTGCTGGACCAAGTCACTTCTCCTCCCACATGCCTCTCTTCTGCCTCCCACTCTTGGTCTGTCCTGCTTGTTTACCCCAAATTGAAAGAGAAAATGGGGTCTCACTGAGGATTTCGCGTACTGCTCCCCGCCATGCAGCTGGGGGAGTCCAGGTTGAGTGGTGAGACCACTCAAAGACTCAAATTATTTCTAAATCTCATTTCTACATATGGAAATTCTCAGCAAGTAAACATCCTCTGTCCCCAAGAATGGAGATGAAGAGAATAATATGTCCCGTACTTCCTTCACAGGGGAGTAAAATCAGAGTAATCCATCCCTCCACATTACCTTGCTGACACACACCTCCTGCCCACCTAGGGATTCTGCAGAGCTCCAAGAGGAGAAGTCCTGCTGAAGTTAGGAAAAGAGTGCTGGGATTTTTAGCTGCTATCTGAAAAGCACCAGAGCTGGAAAACAAGGTGGTCTGAAGCACGCGCTGGAGGACCAGCTACCTGTCTGCACAGCAGCTCCTCTCTGGGAAGATGAGTGCCTCCAGACAGGAGCGAGACTAAAGCTTTGGAAAGTGTGGTTTTAATCAACAGAGGAAGAATAGATGCTCTTTCATGCAGCATCACCATAGAATGCCATTAAAAACTCATTAGCATGCTCACTTCGTCACCGGAAGATATTTAAAGAACATTTTCCTGACAAATGACTGTCTGCACTTAAGGGGGGAAGCCCATCTAGCCTAACTGTTCCAGCAAGGTCACCAGGAGGCCAAAGGCTTCGAGACATTTACCATCTCTCTTAATATTTACCCGCTGGGGTGTAATATGTACCAGAGATTGGATTCTGGAGGGAGGAGGGAATGACAGCCAGAGGAGAAAAACTGATATATCTGCATTTAGTGACTAGACCAGAAGAAAACAGACATAAATTAATCTAGATTTTACGAGCTCACCGGGTGACCCTGACATCCCAGCTAAAGGGTGTTATCCAGATCCAGCCCAGTGATAGGACCCAACAGCACTACTGAAATACATAGCAAGCTTTGCAACGCTAGGAGAGAAACCAAAAAATGAACTGCACTCCAGGGGCTGGCTGTGTTTTACCACTGTAATTAGGGAGCTATACTTTGTAGGTCTGATTCCTGCCCACTGAAGGCAAAGGCAAAGCTTAACTCCCACTGACTTCTCCCAGGCTTGGACTGTAAAGGCATGTAAGAAACCCACTAATGATGATCACATGGGAAAACGGGAAAGCGGCCAGGCCAGATAAAGTGACCCGGGCACGGAAATCTGTGCTGCTCTCAGGAGAGCCGGGGCCTGCAGTGGCACAGCCAAGCTAGCCCTCAGCCAGCTCTCCCCACGGGACTGCCCCAGCTGGCTTAGGCCTGGGGTAGTATCCAGCCAAAAGGAGAAACAGAGACACAGATCTGTAGATAAGTGTCCCCCTACATTGCTCATAGATGCTGACATGTTTTCAAGCAAATCTTTAAGGGTATTGTTGAGACAGTTGAGTATCCACTCGTGGCTTCACTCTGCAAGTCAAAGTTCAAGGCCAAAGGGCCCCGGTAAGTCCTCTTCTGTTGGACAAAGCACTAGGACCTGCTGGTGGAAAGGCTGAAGCACAGTAGAAAACAACTTGCTAGTGATCTGCATATGAACAGAAAAGTTCTCAGCAAAATAGAGCCCAAGGAAAAAAAAAAAAAAAAAAAAAAGTCTTTATCGAATGTTTTGGGTATGACTGGAATGTCCATAAAAATAAGAAGGGGGTCACACATTTCCCAGAGCCTGACACAGACTGTCAGGCCTGCTGCTTTCAGCAGCAAAATGTTTCATGACAAAGCACATCCATCAGATTTTTGCAGGAGGCAAGAAAAATTCACACTGAAATCTCATAGATCTAAGTTGGGCTGAGAACTATTGTCATTAAGCAGTGAAAAAGATCCAGGCACCCTACAACCCCAAAGGACCGTAACTCTTAGAGGTAATAATTTCAACTGACAAGCTCGCTTGCTCCCTGCAGAAGGTAACTGAATCCCAGCCTGGCTGCCTGGGAAAAGAACAGGTCCAAGGCCCTTTGTTATTTCCACTGAAAAAATGGGCAGGTAGCAGGAGAAAGAACAAGGTTCAGCTAGAGGAAAAAATTCCCATCAGCTGTACTTTGTCAAGAAACAAGCTAAACTTTCTCATAGAGGCACCATTCATTTCCCTCATGTCTGAAACAGCTGAGAGCACTCGACTGATGGCCTGAAATGCAAACCTGCCCAAGGTTATGCTCACTTCTAATCACAGCTTTAAGAGTGCACAACAATTTCTGCATTATACAGCTAAACAAAGTACAACTGCACACTGCCTGATACCCTTGTGCCAATCGACTAGACAGCAAGTTACTTGAACAAACACAAAACCCAAGAGATTCCAGAGCAGAAGCCAGCTAGAAGTTCCCAGAATAGCCTCTGCCACGCAGATACGTTTTGTTGCACTGTTGTTTTTTAAGGCTCTAGAGGAGTGTCATCTTGGGAGGTATCTGACTGCTACAGAAAATTAAAACATGACCATCTGTCCAAAACAGGACAAGTTCCTACCCGCTTCCAAGTTTGAACAGGGAGTGCAGCTGTAATGAACTGTCTTACGCAGACACTGGTAAAAGCATTCACTGATGTGTTTATTTTTAAAACAACAGAAAAACAAACCCGCCTTTGTTCGCATCCAACCTCTTATCTCCGCTCCAAAATGTTTGTGGTTTAGGCACAACTGGGAGCTGTGTGAGAGAACTGCAGTCCATGTTGCTCATGACACGCTGCGTTCTGCTTTCCTGTCCTCAGCCTGTATCGGAGAGCTGGGGACCCAGGAGGTTTCCCTACAGCTCGGAGGGAGGATGGCATCTCCCCACCAGCTTTTCATTCTGTCTGGTCAGCCGCCTCCTCCTCCTCCTCCCACCGATCTGCCCCTGCCAAAGTTGTTGGAGTTCAGACACGCAGTTTGGTCTGCTTCAAGCAACCAGCAGCGCTTTCCACACACTTAGAGCACCTGCAGGAACCAAAGAGCTGGTTTTCTTCCTGTCCCGAAGCTCCTGGGTCTCAGGCCACATGCCAAGTCCAGCACATGAACCGAGAGTTGTGAAGAATCAGCCCAGATGGGGCTCCTGAACTGCCCGACACAGCATATCCCTGTCTGCAGAACCTGGGCTCTTATTTGAATTTCTGCAAGGCGATATTCCTAGTCCTAATAATGAGATTCCCCTTCCTAAAATCTTCCACAAGTGCAATATCTGGCAATAATTCGAAGACTCCTGAAGACCTGCTACTCCAAATCTATCTCCAGTACTGTTAAAAGGACTGGCAGCCCTCAAAATCCTGTCTAACACAGAGAACTTGAGGCAGTCACCCCCAGTGCAACTGAAGTCATGTTATCAACTGTACAAACACATTACAAGCAACTCTTAAATACCAACAGCCCCCTGGTACCACAGAAAGCACTCAGAAGTGAAACCAATCTTAAACCATGTGGTATTTCTAATCTGAAATCTACAAGCCACCAAGAAGTAATCCTCAGAGGTACAAGTTCCTCCTTATCTGACCATCCCCTGCCAGAGCTGCTGCGGTTCAAGCTAAGACCTACATGTGCGGTTTGGCCTGCAGCCAGACCACAGCCAGGGCTTCCAGATCCTTTGAGCACCTGCAACCCACCTTACCTTGACTTGTGTTTTAGCATTAAAACCTCTTGTCCTGGGGAAAACAACGTTTCCTGACTGCCAGTGCTAAGAGCTGAGCAGTAACACCTGGCCCACACACCACTTTTGGTAAAGAAAAGGCTGAAGAACCAACTGTTCTGTAGCAAGTCCTACAGCACTGGGATGGAGATGGTGCCAAGGGGGTAAACTCCTCCTCTCCAGTTCTGTGATTGCTGGACTATGTGACTAGGAGGAAGGGAAAATGAGGAACTCTAAAATTAAGATTAAGGCCTGCTGGGTTAAGACAAGGGCAAAAGGAAATGCATTAAAAAAACCCAAGTCAAATTAAGGGATGGGAAAGGATTTCTGGGTTATTCCAAGATGACTATCACCAAAATTAGGGTAAGGGAGTAAAGACGTTGAAGAGCAAGATTTACTGCTAGCTTTTGCAAAGCTTATAGCATGAGAAAAAGATCCAACAGAGGCAAATATCCTGCAGCTACCTTAGAATTGGGTACTGCTGCTCGATCCTGGCACTAGAGTCAGCAAAGGCTGATGAATTTGTTTTATTGGCAATGCTTTCAAAAGCCACGTGGCTGGGAAAAAAGCTAGTGCTGATAAATCCAGGTTTGTCTTCAGTTTCAGGGACTGTTGGAGCCCTGAAATTACAATTAAGTATGAGAATTGTCTTGAAGATAATTCCTGTATGAGGTATCTTACCCCAGGAGTGGCCTTCCAAGAAGTGTGAAGTCGTCAGCACCAACCAGCAAAACCTATGGAAAATAAAACAGACATATTACTGGCTCACTGTCCCAGAATAAATGCAAACAATATCTTTAAAATTCTACACTAACCATGAAGGAGTCAAACTGCTTTAAAATAGGCCTTTACCCATTTCAAACCTGACACTGTTACTATGGAGAGATGGTGGTGAAAGGCAGCTAACAGGCAAGAAACTGATTCATTAAACAGTCTTGCAGGAGAGCTTATCCTACTAAACCATACTTTAGAAGTATCTTTCACGCTGATCAGAACACACTGAACCTTTCTGTTCTGGCTCACCAACAGCCGTAAAATATATGAAAAGCAATACAGGGAAGAATAATATGCCTTGTGTGGGATCTGAATGAATGGCAGCTCCTAAAATCATTGGATTTTTATAGCAATTGCTACATATCCCAGCAGAGGAAACATTTTCCTCATTTTCCTCCATTTGGTCTTAAGATGGGCCATAAGGAAATGAACATCTCGGGGGGATCCACCACCCCAGGGACTAGTCCTTTTGTTTCAGGGCACTTCGACCACCTGCCCATCTGAAGGACCCGGTAGGATAACAGAGAGAATATTGTGAGAAGAGGCAGCATTTCTTACAGACTGCCGCCTTCCCCACACTAATTGCATGGCAGCAGTTCGAAGCAACGAAGACCATGAGATGTTCTGACTTTTGGTTTGGACAGATACTTGCCAGTAAAATCCCCAAAGGGTTATGGTGGTTAGGCAAGTTTTTCACTTTCTTCACTCTCATCTAGACCTTTGCATTCCTAGCTGGCTACTCCATGCAAATCACTCCTCTCTGTTGCATACAGGGACACAGAACATAGCTGAAGGCATGCCTAAAAATCTGCTTCAAAATCAGACTTCAAAGCAGTGGATGAGTAGAAACACTGCCCAGCTTTGCTTAGCTGCTTGCTTGGATCTAACAACCAATATTAAGATTAAGCCAGCAGAATCCCACTTCATAATCTTTCATTTAAGCTTTGGATTAATGAGCCTCTACAAGTTCCTGCTAGTTAACCAAGGCTAAGGATAAAGATAGAGAGTTGCATCTTGGCAATTTTCCCCTACATGCACCATTCCTCTCCCTCCACCCAACAGGCTCAGCCTCAGCCTGATAAGGATCTTGCAAAGCTCAGAGCAGTGACAGTCCCCCCGGGAGTACTGCAAGTATTTTGGGTGTTGGAGCCTCAAGGTAAACACAGTCTTTAGTTGCTGTCTCTAGAAACAACAACTGTAATTTTCTTTTTTTGGATTAAGTTAGTACAACAAAAAATTGTCTCCTAACAGAGTCTGGCACAATTCATTCCAACCCTGTTCAACAGAAATCACGATAATATTATCACTAACAGAGTAACTGAAATTGGAACAAAACTAAAGCAAAGCAAACAACTGGAGTAAGAACAGGAGATCCAACAGGAGCTCTTCAGGACGTGTTTTAAAAATCTGGTTATGGGTTTTGCCTCAAGGAATGTTCCCAGGCAATTTGCTCTGGCCCCACACATAGCATGGCATCACAGGCACTGTGGAAGCATGGCACGTCACCTTTTCCATCCGGATTCGGTCTCCACATTCAGCTTCCAGTACATTGTCCATCATAATCAAGTCTTCACTGGTTATTTTCCACTGCTTGCTGGCAAAGTGGACCACAGCAAAGAGCCTTCCGTACTGCCCCATCGCAATCATCTTGTTCACCTTTTGTACGACTTCTGTGGGCAAAGAGCAGGGAAGCAATCAGTGTAGAAACCCCGGCAAGGTGTGAAAAGCTGTTCAAAACTAATTCAGCCACACTGCTCTCCCACCAAAACTCTTATCTTCTGGGAATCTTTAAGCAAGAATCAACAGCAGTGATGTTTCCTATGATGTGTGAGCCTCCCTTTCGTAAACTTAATGACCTATTTGTACTTTAGCTGCTGGCAAATCCATGCATAAGTAAACACTTAATTACACACTATGCAGCTAATCCAAGACTTGGCTTCCCAGTTTATTTCTCAGGCATGTTAAGATGCACTGCATTCAGATCTAAAACGTCTCAGAAGAGAGCATCTGCCCATGCATCCTACATTTGGAGGGGAGCTCCCCTCAATTTCCAAGTCATATGCAGAAGGCCCACGACTGTGTAAGGCACACAGGAACATCAGGAAGAGTTCGGCAACGTACACAGGAAAAAGGGCTCCAGCATACTAACAAAGCCTGGCCTGGGAACTTGTACCTGCAGCAAAGACAAGAGAGAACTTTCCCTTGCTCCTTTCCAGAAAATCTCTTCCCATATGCATGTGCCTGCAGAGCAGGTGCCAGGAGCAGTACAGATCCCAGGAACAAGGTCCTGCACAGTAACAAACTCCATTTTCTGTGATCAGCTTCCTGAGAAGCAATGCCAAAACTGATCTTTATGGGAACATCAAAAGGTATTGCTTAATAAGTACCATTCCACTGCCAAATAGTAGTTTTCCACCCTCTTGAGCTCTTCAGAGAAAGAGTAACTTTTCTATAACTGGAAAACCAGATTTGCTTCGTTGTCCTCAGAAGTGGCTGAATCATTTTTTCTTGGAATGCAAATAAAACAACATCCATTTGGGACACACAAGAATTTAGCAGCCAGTCAAACCAAACCCAGCCCTTACAGGAACACTCTGAAAGTGAGTTTCAACCCAGCAGATGCAAACTATTAAAGGTGGAGGTAAGAATGGAAATTATTTGCAAGGCAGTAATTACTGCAGTTCCTACTACAACAAAGCATTTAGCTTCTGTGTTGCTGGAATAGCTGTCCCAGAAGAAAAACCCACTGTGTGCTCTTTTCTCTGATTCATAGTGGTCCACTATAAAAAAACCCAGAGGAGAAATACAAACGCCTTCTCTGTGTTACACCCTGAACTGCACAACAGGTACAATAAATTTCTTCCAGCTCTAATCCACTGATCTAGGTATACCAGTAGTCCTGTGGTCAACATTTCAAAACACTGCCCTACAATTTTCTCTTAGCAAAAACCAGTCATGCTCTACCAAGGGCTATTTCCTGTCAAATTTCAGCTTTCTACCCATGGCGCTTTCTCATCTTTTTGTAGCCAAAAAAAGGCACATTTTCTTCACTTGGGCTCTGAAGTTGTTGGTAACTCTTCCGAGCACCTCTAGTGACAGGAAAACATCAAATGATGTTACCATCTGATGGTTAGCATGGCTTGTGTCTCAGCACCACATGGAGCAACCCCTCCTAAAATATCCATGGCTGTTTCCATAGCCAGCAGCAGAACAGAAGGCGGAATTCAAATGCTCTGGCTGTTGTTTGCTTTGGATAAGCACAGCCAGAAGATAATGATGCAAGCTCATAAACAGTAGGAGGTTACAAGGCACGGAAATCACAGCGGCCCTGAGGATCCCACGTGAATCACTCAGGGGACCATGGGACCCTGTTCACCGCAGGGCTTCGGCAAATCAAACCCAGCAGTTTATGGTTCACTCCGGGGTCAAATCATGCTCAGGAACAGAATACTCATCTGTCAGCTGAGCAATCCCAGGAGTGCAAAGGAGATAAAAAGCAGAACGAAAAACAGCCAAAGGAGATCTGGAGTGTGAGGCTCTTGCCAAAGCACATCACTCACATAGTTATTAACACACTTCAGCCAGATGTTTTGAGACTATCCGCAAAAAAGGTGGACACAACTCAGCTTTTCTCTTCTCACTCTCTCCTTGTAAAGGAACTCCTCTCCTTTACATCCTGAGTCTCTCCCATCTAAAGCAGAGAAGTCAGGTGCCTTCACAGGTGTCCCAGAGGCTAACACAATCAGACAGTAAGACTGGCTGTGAGTAAACACAGGAGCTCACCACCTGCATGAAGCACACAGCTGCTAATTACCACCACCACCACTGTAAAAGCAATTCCCCCGCTGGGGCTCATTACTGCCTTGTTCTGAGAACCACCCTGTGTGTTGGGCTCCCCGCTACCAGCCCTAGCTTAGTCTGGACGATGACAGCCCCACCTGGGCAACACGAGGCTACACACATGTGCCTTCTCCACATTTGATTTTCACACCCCCACCGGCCAGGGGAACCTGTGTCTGGTTACAAGTGGCAGATGAACGTGTCCAAGGGAAGGCAGGCAATGGGGACAGTTGCTAAACAGCTGTGGGCACTTCCTCTGCTGACCAGCAAGGCTGAGTGTGCAGTGCGTGTGCTCCTCCCCAGGTGACCACGGGCCGCATGCAGCAGTCCCAGATAGATGTGGGGACAAGAATGCTTTCACTAAGATTATGTCACCTCCCAGCTGCTCATTGCCTTTTGTTACACCTCTGCAGCTCTGTCATGTGCCCACCATCCAACTGCTTCTGCTGGCTCTAGTGTTGTTTTATGCACTAAAATACACCAGCTCTCTGATGTGCCCACCATCCAACTGCTTCTGCTGGCTTTAGCTTTTTGATTTATCCATTAAAAGAAAAACTAATTGTTTCCTCCTGTCCAAAAGGCTTGCTTCATGCTTTAGAGAGCAACACATCCCATCAGGTAAGACTCCTTTAGGAGTGTTACAAGCTGTCATAAACTAAGGAGACCTCACATTCTACCCAAATCTCGCATACCAGCAGCTGGAGCACATCCCAAAATGAGACAAAAATGCAAAGAACAAAAACTAGCTCCAGCCATTGAGGACACTTATTTACGCTCAGTCAGGCCACCACTGGCACTACTGGAGTGCTGGTCTTCACTTGGGGACTCAAGACCTTTACCTGCATGATACTTCGCTTCTTCCACTGGATCTGGAAGTTTCACTTCAGGCCACGGCGGTGAAGTCAGAGATGTTTTGGCAACAAGTCTGTGAATGATAAGGTAAGATTCACATGTAGCAAATGGATATTGTCAACAGATGTAAAACACAAAGAGAGGAAAAAAAGTAAAAGAAGTTGGAGATGGAGCAGAAAGGGGTTTTCCACTGTGGGAGCAAAGTTTTACAGGAGACTTAATGATCTGTTAATATGGAAGACTTGACCCAAAGCCCACTTGGGCCAGAAGACAATTTCCCACAGCTCACATTTTGCGTTGTGGCAGCTCATGAGCAAGGACAGGTTTTCTATTCCGGTTTAAGTGTTACGGAGAGAGTGTGGCAGTCAAGGCAAAAGCCACGTTACCTCCCTAGGACTTAACCCAATGGAGGCCACGTGGTATCGCAAAATCCCCAGACCTTCCTCCCAATCCTGGCAAAATCACTCCAGTAGGACAAGAAATGCTTCAAAGTGCTGAAGCTGCAACCTCTATCAGAAGGCTGTTCAAAAACATGCAGGAAACACTGGGTCTCATTTACAAGCTCAACCTGCAAATGCTCTACCATACATAGTCGCTGCTCCCAGGGCTCAATGTCATCTAGACCCACCATGAGTTGCAGCAAACTTTAAGAAAAATAGGTAAATGCCTCAGTGGTCAGTTTGCTTTACTCCCATTCTATCATACAATTTAGTATGGGGAAATGGATTTTTTTTTTCTTTTTTAACTTCCCAATTCAGAAAGTTATTTGAAATAGATTGAAACAAAGGAAGAGTGCAGAAAGAAACAGATTGAAGATTAACTGAAAATTGACCCAGGCTAGGTTATCCCTTGTTCCTGATGTTGAGACCTGCAGCTGGATGTGCTAGTGGTGATCAAGCTCAGCAACCACCAGTGACTTTCCACCGCCTTGTTTTTACGGACTGGAATTTTGTGACCAACTCCAATGGAAACAGACCTACCTTAAACCCTTCTTGCACCTGAGTTTTAGATAAAAGGCTCTTGCTAAGTTTTTCTTGCTAAGCTACTTCCACCACAGAACGCTGTTAACGCTCCTCCACCCACTTCAGCACAGAGCACAAAGCCCTGAAGTTACCCTGCTGGGGAGCATCCGGAGGAGGCCACGTGCCTTTGATGGGGAGAAGGGCTAATGAGCATTCTTAAGCCAACCTTGAGTGCTACCCATGAATGACTCACAGCGTCCTTTTTTTCCTCTATTTTTTGAAGCTCTTCTCTGTTAGAATGGATAGTTTATGGAGGGCCTTCAGACCACAGCTGGGTTCTTTACAGGAGAGTTGAGGCTGCTCTTCTTTTGTCACTTACAGCTGCATTCCCTGAATGGCAGTAATAACTGGTTTCTCCCGCTCCCAGTGCAATTCAGCATTTAACACCACATTTAGCCCAAAAGCCTCTTCTGTGGCATTTCCACCACTGTCTACAATCAACACCACCACCCTGGAGGGGAACTTCTCAGACCCAAGCTTATCTTGGTTCAAGTAGACCACAGAAAGGAGTGGGAGAGTGCACTTTCCCACACCCATCCAGCCAAGCACAAGCCTTGTTCCTCATGATGACTCTGAGCACCAAGATATTTTGCTAAAAGGTGCAAATTAAATCCTTATTCTTCTTGACAGGGTAGCTTCCACTGTCGTGATAGAGAATTGCTTTAACATCATCTCTTTTTCAAACACTCTGCAACTGTACCGCTAAGACAAGAGCCTCTCCATTTCAAGACGTTGCATCAGTCACCGAAGACCTTTGTGGTGACGAGCGCAGGGGCCTCCCGAGCATCAGAGGTGTCCCTTTAGGATCATTCAGCACCAATATAACTGTGGGAGCAACCACAGCTGAAACTGCACCAGCACCTGAATGACAAGTTCTGTGCAGAAGACATCTTACCTGAAGCCTGCTCTACTTTCTATACATAGATGTTGCTCTCTTATTTACTGAAAATGGTGTATGGCTATCACAGTATGTGACACTTCAGTTTAATGAATAAACTGGGGGCCTGAAGGCAAGCAGGCTATGGTATGGATACAGAACAAAAGACTGAAAACTGCCACGGGTGTTTCAGCTAGCAGCCAGCGACATGTTCTCATCAGCTGTCATGGTGGATTCCTTCTGCTTTTCTCAAGATTATCACTGGGAGGGATCCTCTGCCTCCAAACTGAACTAATTCCCAACTGCCTCAAGCCCTGTACAGTCAGTACCGCAGGTATTTGCATGCACACACTGCCGTTCTTGACAGTGGCACAGACAGCACTAAATCACAAGAGCCCCATTTAAAACATCAGAGCTGAACAACAATTAACGCTGCTCAAACGTGCCACGGGGTGTTAATTCAAAAATGAAACACTACACGAAACTCACAGTGTGAGTTTGAGTGGAAAAAATGCAAATGTCACTTGCTTATAATTAGCTGTTTTTCAAGATCTCTAGGACAAGAAGCAACAACAAGGAAGAGCAGAGGCAGCTGTTTACATCCCTGAACAACAGCCAGTTAAAAAAACCTACTGATTTGTTCCCAAAGAACTGGAGAGAAAAGCACCACTCTAACCAGGGACAGTATTTTGCACATGCAGTGCTTTCAACAGAACTACAGTGCACGTCTAGGGGGGGCAGGGAGAGCAGGCATGAGGCCCATCCTGCAGCACTCGGAGATTATCCTGAGAGGTGCCAAATGCCTTTACTCAGAAAGAGACACATGACCAAAAGGCATCAGATTATAGTTCCTTATTAAGCAAGAGTCTACAATGCCACAAAGACAATTTTAGATTTAAAGAGGAGGGAGATTCACCCTGGATCTTGATGAGATGACTAGAAAGGTACTGTTTTCTGAAATTTGAAGAGAAGAGAAAGGTGCTGCTCAGTAAATACCATCTCCATCACAAATGGGAAGTTCAGAATTTCCTGTGCGCTGAGATCCATACCTTCTCTAAATAACACAGGATGCACAAACTGCATCAAACATTCAGGAAAAACCATTAGATGCTAGTGAAAGAAGACAAAATTAACACAAGAGCAGTTGTGTTTCATTGGTTTACTCTGTAATGCCTGGCAATACCTCTCGAAGGGCTTTATCAGAAACCCAAAGGTCTTGAGAGCAAATAAGTAAACCACAAGCAGCACGGCTTCAGGGCTCTGTTGTGGGGTTTAGTAGCGACGTTGAGCGCTGTGTGACAGAGGCAGAGATCCAAACTGTGTTCCCAGGTGCCTGAGGACCAGCGGGAAGAGGCCACCCCGCTGCACCCTTCAGCAGCGCACAGGGAATGCCGACAGCTTGCCATTTTCCCCCGAGGCTGCTCACGGGGCTTCTCGCTTCCTGCAGTGTCCCCTTCTGGCTAAAGCAAGCAGCAGCACCACCTGCAACTTTGGCTTGCCCGAGATTCCAGCAGAGGAAACAAAATAAAGACACAAACAAGCAGCTCTCAAAGTGCTGAAACAAATGAAGCCTGGAGTGTCCTGGCTCGGTGTCCTGCAGTGCCCGAGCTGTTAATCTTGTTTTATGAAGACTGCAGGGCAAGTTCAGTATTTATCAGCTATCCGAGACTCCAGGCAGGAGATGAACCTTGCCTGAGGAACAGACTACCTGAAACTAAACAGAGGAGGGTCAGCTGAAGGCCCTTCTGCAGTTGAGGAGTTTGCAATGTGCTGACTTGAGCAGCTTCTCTGCTGTCTACCCCACAGGCTGAGCCCACACTGCGGCCCTTTTATTATCTGTCTCTAGATTCAGCTGCTTAATTTCACAAAGCAACAGAAGCATCCTTCTGGCAAATGTGCCTGAAGGCAGGCAGAGAGTCCAAAATTTATTGGGAAGTGACAGACTGACAAAGGGCTCAGACAAGGCTCCTTTCAGAGGGAAAACCAGCTGCCCTCCCCACCCCCAGCAAGGTCAGCATTTCAAGGGGCAAAAAGCAAAGCAGAAAGTCATTTGACGTTACCCTTGCTGCAGTGATGTGTTCTGGGAACTCTGGTGCCGAACTGCAGATGAAAGCAGGAAGGCTAAACGGGAGAGAGGGAAAAAGAATTAAAAATAAGCAGCAACTGCTGCACCTTTAGTCCCTGGTGAGGCAGCATTACAGCAATGCTGAAGCGTCACAGCGCTGGTTGGCTTCGTGGTACCATTTTTCTGCCTGTAAAATCTTTGTTCAGTTTTATCATGACAGGCAAAGATGGAGGGGGAAGTAAAACAAGTCACCTGACAAGAGAAGGGACCCATCAGTTGTGTGCAGCATTGCAGGAGAGCATGAGAAAAGCCTCCCACTGCAAATATAGTCATTTCAAGTGACGCCTGCAGCTAGACACATGGTTACACTGGGTCATCCTATCTCTTTTGGAAAACAACGTGACCGAAAGGCAGAGGGGAGGAAGAGGTGGTCAGAAGAACACTGTGGTGCACGCTCTTCATTCTGAGCACTTGCTGGTGCTGCTGGAAGGATCCTTTCCAGCCCTCCAAAAAGGGGAGGGGAGCTATTACACAACATTCACACAGTGATTCTCCGCAACTTCTACTCAGCCTTACAAAGGTTCCACTCCCAAAAGAGAAGACAAAGCCTACTGCCAGTAACTCACTGGCCCTGTAGCTCCCGAGCAGACACCCCACTGCCAGGTGAAACACGGTGAACTGGAAGAGTGGGGCAGGTTCAGCAGATTTGGTTTTAACGCTCCTGTGTCTGGGTTTTCACCATCCCAAACACGCCTTTTCCTTCTGGACAAGGGGAGCAGAGGAGCCACATAGCTAAACAAGTAACAGCAATAGAAGATGGGAATTAGAAAAATGTGTTCGTGCTTTTCTAAGCTATATATACATGAGCTAATGTTCACTGAAACAGTGAAGTTGTTATATACAGAAATCTTTGAAGAACGATTGGTTTACTGCAACTTAAATTACACTTCGAGTGTAGTTTCAGCATTTTTTGGAAGGGACCTGGCCGTGAACACACTTAATTAGCAGAAAGAGACAAAGGCCAAAAAACCGCATGCTCAGGGATTTATCCCTATGTTATCCCAGGGATAACAACCCCTTTCCTGGAACAAGGTGCCTAATTAAAAGCCAGACCGCGCACAGTTTCTTTGCAGGAACATTCCCTTTTTGACCCACCATCCACAGCGTGACCGACGCGAGGGAGTAGCAAGACCCCCTAAAGCCGAACGTACTTACCCACCTCGCCCGCAGAAGCCGGAGCTCACCAAGGCTCCACTCACCCAGCACACAGCCCGAACCCCGGCGGGAAGCCAGGGCCCCCGAACCCCCCCAGTCTGCTCCCACAGCAAACGCCCCCTCCCTCCCTCTCCTCCTCCGGCCCGTCCCGCCTCACCGGCCGCCCGCCGCCGAGCCCCCGCCGCCACGGCCGCCGCCATTGCGGTGGCCCCGCCGCTCCCCGCCCCGGAAGCGGAAGCGCCGCGCGGGTGAGTGGGCGGGGCCATGGCGGCGGGGCCATGGCGGCTGGGGCCGCGGAGCGGTTCCTGGAGCTGCTGCGGGAGGAGCGGGAGGCCGAGCTCGCCGAGAGCAGGTACCGCCGGGCCCGGGGTGGGGAACCTTGCTGACTCGCCCCTCTAGAGCCTGCTGTCACCTATAGCCGCCCCGACCCACCGATCTAGGCGGGGCCTGGGATCGCCCCTGTGGGGTCTGCTGTCGCCTATAGAAACGCAGCTGACACCCACACCGGGGCTGCTGTCACCTTTAGAAACGCTGACAGACATGCCTAAGGGGCTTGCTGTCACCTATAGAAAATCCGGCTGGCTCAGGCCTATAGGACCTCCTGTCACCTGTGGGAAACCTGCTGTTGCCTATAGGAAATGCTGCTGCACTCACTCCTATATAACCAGCACAGCCCAATGGGAAACCCACCCTATAGGGCCTGCTCTAACCTGTGGGAAACCCGGCTGGACTCACCCCTATAGGAGCAGCTCATCACTGCAGGAATGGTGCTTGGACCTTTTAGGGTCAGGCCCACATAGCTCAGTCACTCATAGGACCCAGCAGCACCTTGGGGCTCCCCTTCTCCTCCCCCAGAGCCCGGGGGAGTGCTGGAGCCCTCCTGTCCCTGCGCTCACCCTGAAACCAAACCCCCCCCGACGAGTGCGGGTGGTGGGGCCAGGGAGGCCGTGGCATCGCCAGGTGCCCTGGGCTATGTGGGGCCATGGGGGGGGCGCAGACACCCCCACTTCTCGTGCCAGTGAGACCTGGTTTTACACAGCCCCGAGGACGGAGGGTGACAGGAGACGGGACAAGGTCATTCCGCAGCTGCCTGAAGTTCCCTGGCACTTCAGCTCCTTACAAACCAACCTACAGGAAACAGGCCAAACTGAGGGACTAAAGAAAATAAACCTGGGGGATTTTCTTTTTTGTTTCGACCTATAAAAAAAATAAAGAGCGCCCCCACGACCCCAGGTGAGACTGTGGAGCAAACACAGCTGCTGCAGCACGCTGTGGCCCCAGAGGACAGCAGCCTGCAAAGCTCCTGCCTGCGTTTGTGCCAGGGTCACTTTTGCCTGCAAGGCTGCGCCAGGCCCCCGCTCCTCTTCCCTCTGCAGCCATGTGCGTGGTGTTTGTTAGAGGTTAGTGCAACTTCTTGTAGAAAATAGCAAATCTTCCATTTTAGCACTTATATCTGATAGGAGAAAACTCGGGTTATTGTCTCCTGGGTCATGGGACCTGGGTAACTAGGCTGGTCCTTTCTTTTCATACCCAGACAGGAGAGAGGAAAACACACAGAAACAGATGTCATCTGCAGGCTCTGTGTGCATCGCCTCATTTCCCAAAATAAGCCTGTGGAAGCCAGTCTAGTTACATCACTGCAAAGCGATCATGAACACCAACACTTCAAGAAGCTCATGTCTCTCTTGCCATTGCCCTTCCCCTTTTTCTCCATTTCCTCCCCCTGTCTTTTTCTGGTTCATCTTCTGAAGCTTTAAACCTCACCTTCAGTCCAGCACGTGGTTTTCACACCTGCGTGTGGTTTCCAGGGCCTGGCAGGAAAGCATCTCCCTGAAGGAGCTGCAGCGCAGAGGCGTCTGCTTGCTAAAGCTCCAAGCTGCCAACCAGAGAACCGGCCTCTACGGACGGCTGCTCGTGACGTTTCAGCCTAGAAAATACGATTCAGATGCTGAGCTGCCCTATAACAGCTTCGGGCCTGGTAAGTGATATTCCTGTCGGTGTGAGGTAGGGAAAGAAAGAGATGACCAAGGTCTTTTTCCTAACAGCTTTCTACCGTGATATTTGCAAAGACTGAGAAAGTGATGCAAAAAAGGAAGGGAGAAAGTGTTATGGCTACAGGATGAATCTAGAGTGTAACAGTCTCTTTTTCCCTCAGCTTGTTGCGGACATGTGTGCTGCACCAGGAAATAGTGCCGGTGGTTAAAGAGCTGACTGTCCTCTGCCTGAATCAATAAAAACAAAGCCTTGGTCTTTTGTCATTAAAGATTTTGTGGCATTCTTTGTATAAGGCAAAGTGTTCATTTGTCACGCTTCAATTGCAAAATGGGAAGTGGATTTTCCTTTTCCTTCGCAAGTTACCTTATTTCCTCCCTTCCCTGTACTATTATTTTTAGCAAGGAAGGGGAAGAGGTGAAGTAAGTACCATTATTAGTTGACACGCCTTGTTTTCTGTTGGAAATAAAGGTACTAGAGAAATACAGACTCACCAGCACATCAGCCAGTGCCCTTTTCACTTGTGTCTCACCCCCTGCCACCCCTTCCATGGAAACATGACCAGGGGTGCCAGCACTGTGCTGCTGCTGGTCCCTGAGGAAGGTGAGGACGCGCTCTGCCGTGCTGTAGCCAGCTGCGCAGGCTTGCCCCTCAGAAGAACCTGGGCTTGGCTGTGAAGTAGTTCCAAGTGAGTCTGCAGTACGCCCTCTCTTTTTTCCCTGCAGAGACCCTTCTCTTTTTCTTATGCAATGAGGATATTACCTTGCACTCTCCAAAACTGGTCTATAAGAGAGAAGCTGGCTGCACCAGATAATCTTCTGGTTTAGTTTAGTAAGTTCCTTGGTTTAATTTGCTAGACCACTGAGCTTGCTAAGCAGGTGCATCATGGGGAACCGGGCTGTTTCGAACCCTGGTCGCATGGTGGAACTATCTCAAAGTGTGTTCAAGTACAATTTGTTCATGCATTCATTGTCACCCAGGTCTCCAAGCTGCTGACCTCTGAAATTACGATGACTCATTACAGATTGGGGTCTCAGCCTTGAGAGCATGTGCCAGTGCTCTTCAAAGAGAAAGAACATTGTCCTAGCAGTAAATTGTTCTGGGATGCAAGCATTTTAATGTAAGAGCTGATGGACCTTACAGAGGAAAGCTTCCCATAGTTTATAAATCTGAAATTTAGTCATCAATGAATGAGAGCCCCAGCTAAGTTATAAACTTAGTCAAACATCCTGCTGAGAATCTCCATTTGATCATTACACTATGTGATTTGACTCTCGTCATCTTACAGTGACTGTGAAAAGCTGTAGTGGGTCCTTAAAAATCTCTGTCTTGGTTCTGCTGACTGGCACATAGCAGTTATTTGGGAGGTACATACTGTCATGCAGACTCCTTGGCTATTATTAAAAAATAAAATGGATGTAAAATGATTTGCCTGAGAGTTCAGAGAAGTCACGTTCTCCCAAGGTCTATGTGAACACACGGTGGCTTTCCCAGCAGCTCTGGCTGTGGGGAGCACTGCTGGTCTCCACCCCATGACCTGTGGAGGTATAAAGACGGCTGGTTAGTTGCTGTCTGGTGTCTTCTCACTGCTAATTGTCCTTTTGCTCCCTCTTGCTGCATGTTCTCTGTCAGCTAAGAGGAGGAGATTCTCCTTCATTATGGGCTTGACACAAATTCTGACCTCAGCAGGAAACACGATGCTCGAGCTGTCTGCATTGGACCGTGCTTGGTTGCTGGTCTCCCCAAAAGACCACCTCTTCAAAATGTTTCCTCTGCTTCATACTCTCGCTTCAAACTTGTCTTTGCAGGGGACGTTGTGGGCCTTTACGATTCAGCTGGCCAGGGTGAACAGCTCTCCACCGGCATCGTAACACGTGTCACCTCCAAAGCAGTGACTGTTGCCTTTGAGGAGTCTCGAGATGGCATGCTGAGCTTGGACCACGAGAGCTCTTACCGCCTGCTGAAATTAGCCAACGATGTCACCTACAACAGGCTGAAAAAGTAAGGGCCATGGGATTGCAGTTTACTGCTCAGGAGTGCAAAAGCCAATAGAAAATTGCCAAGTTTATTCTGGGAAAGCTCTTCTGACACATCTCAGTTTACTTCACTAGGCTTGGCTTCTCTCCTTCCCTATCTTACTCCTCTTACTCCTATAGCAGCTCCGCTTAGGGGAGGTGTCCACCTTTTGGATGTGCATTTCTTTTTCTGCTAACTACCGAGGGAATCCATACTGAGATAGCTCAACTGGATCTCTTATGCTACAGTGTTTATCTACCCAAGTTTATCTACCTGCTGGCTGGTATGGTCCTGCTCTTCCCTCCTCTCCCACCTCACATCCCACAAATTTTGGTCCCATGTTGTATCACCTTTGGTACTCACTGGATTCCGTGCAGAGCCTTTTCCATCCTGACAGGAGAAGTGAATAGCTCCGATGAATTAATGTGCTGAGAAGGCTCAGCACAGGGTCTGCCTGTATCAAACAGGAGTAACAGCAGAAAGTGGAAGTCTGACCAGCATAAGGGATGCATGTGTGTGAGAGTTGGGGGGATGCAGCAATTAGGATTAGTCTGTTGTGGAGTAACATTTTTCAGCCTTGGAAGAGTTGAATCTGTGCCTGTTGTCTTTGTCACTGGGCCCTGAGGTGCGCAGGAGTCTCTGAAGGAATTCACATTCTGTGTGTAACTTGGTTATTTTCTTCTTTAACAGAGCTTTAAATGCACTAAAGCAGTATCATGGTGGTCCAGCCTCTGACCTGATCGACGTCCTCTTCTTTTCTTCTGATCCAAGCGCATTCAGTGAAACAAGTAAGAATGCTTCTTTATAAGATTTTATACCAGACTGATGGCATTTTATACCTGAACTGATCTTTCTAGAAAAATCTTCTGCACCCCTAGGGTCAGACCCCTGGACCTTCACAGCCAAGCACATGCACTGAGACCGCTACTGGTTTTAGTCTGCCTTGGTATGTGAAGCTGAGAGTTATGCAGTTGGAGAGCTCTTGAAGGTGGACTGTCGAGAGCAGCAATGTTGCTGCTCTCATGCCAGTTCTAAGCAAAGATACAGAAAATTATTGTGGGGGACGGGGAAGGGGGACAAATCTTCACTCTCCAGAGCCATCAGTGAGGCCTCAAGTTCCCTACCCACAGGATAAGGGCTCCGCACCCCATCCTTGCCCAGTTAGGAGGATGGTTACCTCTTCAGACATCACATCTGGCAGAGGCAGAGCACCAGAGCCCCCAGTGATGACTCTGCAGTCATCTTCCACACTGTGCTGCCATTACTCCTCTCCCAGTCCTCCAGATGCTGTCTCTGGGGCTGACTGGCTGAGAAGGGTGCTTGTGGTCTCCTAGTTTGAGGCTTTGAAATTGCCCACGGGAACACAAATAACTCTGATCTTTGCAAAGTTTTTATCCACACCAAACATGCAACTTTGCCCCAGGAAAGACCCGAGTACTGACTGTGAGTAATGAGTGGTGTTAGAACTGGGAGCATTGAACACTTACTTTTCATACTGGTTTATGGGTCACTGAACACAGTTCGCTTATGTAAAGACCTTTGTCATTGCTGGAAGAGAGACTTCAGCTAGCTAATGCTTGCTTTTCTCAAAGTGTACCAGGTGAAGCTGAACTCTGGCATAAAACAGGCAGGATTTGTGATGGGGGAAGTCGTTTGCACACATTCATGAGTCTGAAATTCAATTTAGTTTGAGGCATTTCTTACTTGCTTCCTGCCCCAACCCTATCTATAAACTTCAAAGATCAGAAGCTGCCAGTGCTGCTTCTGTGCTGAAAATCCAATAACTCAGACTTCATGGAAATTAAGTGGCTGCGGAACTACTGCAGTTTGAAACAGCATGGGAACACTTGTATTTTTATTTTTACAGCCTTCTGATTGTGTTCAGTCAAGTTGGAGACGTGCAGGCTGCTTTGATTTCATCAAATGCTTAAAGCCTCACAACTTGTTTTTACCAACAGCTGCCAAAAAAAAAATTGCATATAAGTAGAATCCCCTATTACTCAGATCTTCTTTGATGTGAGTGTTTTGAAAAATGAAAGGTGAAATTACACAGCTTACCCTTTCAGAGAAACCATGGGGAAACCAAAGCCTCTGATCAGCAGAATATCTGAGTGCTCGGCAACCGCTAATGAATGTTATCCCTTAACAGAAGGGAAATATCATCTGGGCTGCAAAAATCAGGGAATGAAGGCAGAGGGTGGCTTACGATGCCTCACAGAGCACTCGGGTCCCTCCTCTCGGCGCACAGCAGCGTGCCGCAGGTGACGCCGTCCACCCCTGCTTGGCTCCTTGCTGGCCAGGCTTCTGTTGAGTTTCCTCCCCACCACAGCTCCTTGCGCTCTGTGCTCGCTGCTGCAGCTTTCTCTTCCTTTGATTGCTGTACCTGGTTGTCCACAGCGGCTCGCCCTTTTCACATACACACTCCCACTCCTTTCTGGGCTCTGCTCCCTGCAGTGTACCTTCAGGCTAGGCTTCTGATACGATATACCAAGGACGAAGAATTAATGTTAGTGTGAGTCATATCTCTGTAGTTCTAAGCGTTGAGCCTAATCTGAGTCAAACCTCTTAGCCTTTTGGCTACCTAGGGACCTTGGTGCACTCAGGTTTTTAATATTAGATAAAAGAATTAAATTTTAATGAACTAACTTTCTTAGCAGCTTCAACTCTGCTTTTTCCCTTGTGGTAGCAGAACTGCCTCTCTAATGAAGGAAAATTCCTTTTTACCAAATTGCTCATATGTGCCAAACTCAGCACAGAGATGAATCCTCAGTACTGAAAATACTGACTGATAGAAACATTCAGCCACACTCAAACAGACAGAGGAGGTGCAGTCTGAGAAGGCAGCATATCACCTGAGAAAGGCAAAATGCTCTGGCAGGGTGGAAAGGCCTTCCATTTACCTTCACACTTTATAGCTCCTTTCTCCCCAACTAGAAGGATGTTATACAAGCCAGGGATTAGATAATAATGATTGTAACTTTAAATAGGTCCTGCAAAGTGCCTTAGAGTGGCAGCTTCCCCTGAGCTGAAGGGGAGGGCACTCAGCAGCCGGCTGGATAAATCCTGTCTCTTACATGATGGCACATGCAGTTCCCCAGGGGTCCCCTACACCACAGGACACAGGGATGTGTCATTGCAAATAGTACAGAAACTGGCAGATGTGTGAGCTGCCTGCAGAAGGTGGAAAGTGTTTCCCAGGTACGTGCTGTGACATGGAAGGATAGAAAAACCTCACAGCGTTTCAGGCTGCTTCTCCTCCATGACACAGTATCTCCTTTCATGACCAAGCACCTTTTAGCCTGGTTTCTCAGGGCGATGCTTCCCTCTGTCTGTCTCATCCCATCCATTATCTGATTTGAAACGAAGCCATCAGAAATCTCAGAGTTAATAAGTTCTGTAGATCTCAAAGCTGACTGTCTAGACACACATCTATATTAATGCCATTCCAGGATGCAATATAAGTTCCACTTCAATCAGAAGCCCAGAAAGCCAGAGATAGGAGTGAGACCATATAAACACCTGTCCAGAGAAAAAGCTGGCACTGACATTTGCAATAGGAAAGGAAGAGAGGCTTTTGACCCTAAGAAGCCTGAAATTAGTTTGTACCAGCCTTCTCAACCCATGGTCTTTATAGGCACGAGGAGATCTCACACCACTGCTACTGCAAGATTCTTGGGTTGCCCCCCTGGGTCTAGCCAGAATTGTCTGGGCTCAGGGCTGAGCAGGGCCAGACCTGAGAAGTGTTTTGGGATTTGAACTGCGAGGGACAGCTAGGGGCTTAAGGTTTGATTCAGAAGACTGGTGGCTCCCCATGGGATGGTGAGTGCCAGGGGTGTGTTGGAGGCTGTCTCTCTTACACGAAGGGCACAGCTGAAATGCTGCTAGAGATGAAAAATGTCAGTGCACTCTCACAGGCTCACACCCCTTGCATGGCCAGCAGGATTTTATTCTCTGAAGTCGTGCACTGAACCTGTGCTTTTCATCTCTCCTCCTGAGCTGCTGGGATTGTGTAATAGGCTGAGGCATTACCTATAGCACTGCACATCAAAGCCCAAGTCCTTTCAAAACACTTAAGAATGCAACTCAGGGTAAATATCCTTGGCATAACACAAAAAGACAGGCTGTGGGAAGAATAACCTATGGAGCAGTTGAAAGCAGCATATGAAGGTATCACCACTGGTTAGATGGGATCTGCAGCTAAGAATGGGACTGGTCCCCACCACAAAGCATTTCCACCCCTCACCTTGTTACCCCCAGAAAGATACCAATTGGGTGAGTAAGCTTTCTAAAGGCAAACTGAACTGAAAGGGATTTCTGCTCTTGTCAGACTCTCTGGGAAGCAAAATCCAGAAGTCCACCCATAAGAAATTCTCTGCTTGTCTTTTCCACCATAACCTGCACTTATGGCCCAGAAGCGCTTTGAGCTTTCACACCAGAAATCTAGAAGAAACCTTTCCCTGCTCACAGCTGCTGCCTCACAGCATGTATGCAGGGACCCCTGCACCCATACATCGTGGCGAATGCATAGAGAGGCTTTGCTTGCCAGCAGAGGCCAGCATTGCTCTGCTTGCTGGATGGACACATTCCCTTTTCTTTTAGAAATAAGGTTATGCCTTATTGTAGGCATAACCCTGTGCAATTCACTAATAGCTGCCAGCTCTCTCCTGGAATCGTGGTCCAGAAAAAAGCGAGGGGGTGTTCATCTTTATGCCCAGACACTGGCTGGCTCACATGGTCACATGAAGAGCAAAAGGCATGGCTTGTATCTAATTCTGCCTATTGCTGTAAAAAGACATTTGAAAAGAGAAAGGAAGAAAAAAAAAAGCCTAGTTGAAAGGCAGAGGTGTCCCCAGTAAAAGCCAACCCAGCAGGCAGAGCACTAGGGAAGCACCAGTGATTTCTAGCAAAACTTCTTTGGCTTCTCAGCACAAGCCCAGTGCACGTGACAAGTCACTTGCAAAAATCTTAAATGCTCCTTGTCCCTCTGCCACGCGATACCTCTTGTCATCACAGGGGCCATGAAGAGGCCCTTGGGATCTATGGAGAAAACTAAGCAGTCTGGACAGCTCAGCTGCCAAATGCTTAATAGGGAGAACAGTGAAAGTTCCTTGTTTCAGGCTTACTCACCTGGATTTTGTCCAGCAGTGTTTGGCTGCAGTTTGGTTGTTGTATAGAGGAGCTGGTCGTGGGGTCCAGTTCACTCTTGGTGCCTGTACACACTGATGGTGGGGAACATACCTTGGAAGGTACATTGAGAAGAAAGGCCTCCAGCTCTGGAGAATTTCAGCTTTTCCTCACAGAAGGGACTGTTCCCACCCGTGTTTGGTGCAAAGACCCCTTTCCTGGACTTGAATATCACCCTCCAACCCACTTCTTCATTCAAACTGCTGGTATTGTGCAGAAAAGCGTCTCAGTTCCTGGCCATGTTGTTGGAGGATCGACCTTGATGGCCAAGGCGATTTTTTTTTTCTCAATGCTACACTCCTAAATTGAGTTGTGCATCAGGGGCTGAATTACCTGACCACCAGCGAGACCCATCCCTGCCAGGCCCAAGGATGCAGATTTACATTCACCTCACCATGGCCTGCGTCGGGGGGCTGAGATGGATGGCCTTGGGCAGAGCAGGAGGCAGCGATGCTGAGTTGATGCCACAGGGCTAGAGCTGTGTTAACAGGCATCTTCTGGGAGCATCTGTGCAAATCCTAAACTGAGTGCTTATAGAGAGCTCTTGGGCCAGCCCTGCTGGAGTGGATAAACTGCATTTCTTCAGGTGAACCCACTTAGAGCCCAGCTGGCAGATGAAAAAGAGTTTAGAGCAGCCATAGCATCCCTTGAAAGGCTCTGCCCCCCTCCTCACCACTGATGTGCCCAGCCCAGAACAGAGGCACATTTCCCAACCTGCCCACACAGCAGCTTTTGGCAGTGTGTGATTAAAAGGGAAGAGGGTGTGCATGTGTGTGGAGAAGCCAGTTTCTGATCTCATTCCCTGAGCAAGGAAATATCAATGACTCCTACGTCCCGGCTGTTCCTCATTGTGGGAAATGCCTTTCAGTTTTTAAGCTGGTCTTTCTTTTTTCCCCCAGCCCATGGGATGCTTCCTAATCTTCACTTAGTCATTAGCACATTAACTCAAAAATTATGTATAAAGCAAGAGGCAGGTTAACAGGAAGAAGTATCATCAATCCCATTTCTCTCTTCCTCACCAAGCATCTTTCTAGCAAATGTTATTTGTTTAACCTGGACACCTCATTTAGTTGTGCTGCTTCAAAAGTCAGTGCCAGAGGTTACTCAGGAGTTGCACACAAGTTAACCTGCCTAAACCCAGAAGAAACTTTCATGCTTTTTATCAAGCCCTTTATGCAAAGCTAGTGATAAAGCACATGATGCCCCGCAGGGAACGATGCCCAGAGATTTGTCTTATATAAGCTTTCATGGGAACATTATTTTCGGTAAACCTCAGTGTAATGAGTCATCATCTCTGCTGTAATTAACTTCCATAATGAACAAGGAGATTAGCAGCAGTATTATGGGGGATGAGCATAAACATGGGTTTAAATTAGATAAATCTGGGAGGTAAGAAGCAGCTTGTGAGGATTTGGTCCTCTGCAGTGAAAACAATTTTCTTGTAATGAAATTTACGTATTCTTTTCCCTTTTTTCCTTTCTGATCATTAAAGCTCAAACTAATTTTGGTTTGCATCATTTATATTGCCGGTTTGGATCATTTTCCTGCCTTTCCCTTCAGTTGTTGCTGAACAATACAGGACTGCTCTTTTCTGCTCACAGACACTGTATTTTTTTCTGCTGCTTTTTCATGAGCACTGTGTTGGGTTTGTTAACTGGAATGGGAGTGATTCGTTCCTAAGATCAACTACTTCCTCCCCTCTTTTTATTGAGGGTTTACTAAATACCTGACTCACCTTTAATATACACCCAGAGCACCCTCCAGACCTGGGAGATCCTAAATGCTTGATGTGCTGGCTGGTAAATCTCTCTTCAAATGCTGAAAAGTGTCAGTACAGACTAGCTGTGTTCACAACTGAATGCTTGTTCCTGTAAAATAGCAAGGTAGGAGAGAGGAGAGGGAAGGCACGGATGCAGGATGGGTAGCCTGTTTGTTTCGAAGGCGTAACAAGCCTTGCTTCTACCAGTCTGTGCTCTTTTAGCCACCTAGATGGTACCTTTCTCCCCAAGAATGTTATTATCAAACTGATCTGGGCCAGCTACTGAGAGATGCTTATTTGTATTCATGGATTTGTGCCTCTCAGCAAGCACCCAAGTTAGGGCTGAGGTCGAAGCGACTCTCCTGCTCTCTCCCCAGAGCCTCTAAAGCTTTACAATGACTCGCTGGATGCATCGCAGAGGGACGCTGTCTCCTTCTCACTGGCGCAGAGGGAGCTTGCCATCGTCCATGGACCACCTGGCACAGGGAAGACCACAACACTGGTAGAGATCATCTTGCAAGCTGTACAGCAAGGCCTGAAGGTGAGTATCGGTGACAGGACTGTAGGAACAGCAATCGCCTTGGTTGATTTTTGCAAACTTGCTGGTCTTTGTGGCAGCTGGAGCAGAGCCAGTAACAGCTGTGCTACACTGCGGAGTCTGGGGAGCTTCTCCTACCAAGGCTAGGTGCAAATAGGAGCTGTAAAGCTCAGCTTTGCTATTTATTGAAGACCCTATACTAGTGCTTCAAAGCAAGGTGAGAATTGCCGTTGGTGTCTGGAGGCTGTGGAGATGTCAGTGGTTTATTCCCAATAGATACGTGTTGGTCTCCCTCTCTGCTGGGTGTTTTCCTGCACAGACACTGTTGCTGCAGTGTTTCGCTGTCCTTGGCAGTAACAAGCACTTGGTTTCTCCCCTTGCAGGTCCTGTGCTGTGCCCCTTCCAACGTTGCTGTGGATAATCTGGTGGAAAGGCTGGCTGGCTACAAAGCCCGTGTCCTGCGGCTCGGGCACCCTGCTCGCCTGCTGGAGCCCATCCAGCGGCATTCCCTGGACGCAGTCCTGGCCCGTGGCGACCATGCCGAGATCGTGGCAGATATCAGGAAGGACATCGACCAGGCCTTTGTACGTGTCCCTGCAACATGCCGTGTGGGGGTTACCTGAGTGCCAGCTCTCTGGATTAGCAGAAGCTGATCTGCTAGCCAGGCAAGCTGCTTTGTCTCTAAAACAAAGGAACAACTCCGCCACTTCTTGGGTGTTCTTAGAAGACTATCGCTACAGCCAGGGGCTCTGGGTTGCCCCAAAATCAGTGGCTAGAGGCAAGTCACAGTGACTAGTCCTGAGGTGAGCCACAGGCAGCGGGCACCCAGCCTACACCCTGGCTGAACCTGGTATTTGTGGATTCAGGGCACCATGAGCCCACAGTGATGCTCCCAGCCTGGATCTTACTCTATATAGGGAGGGGTAGAATATTGGTGGGCATGAGCCTCCCTTTTTGGTCAGTCAACAGTTGACAGGCCACTTCAAGGGAGAGAAAAGAAAAGCAGCATAGTGCAGGGGACTAACAGTGACAGCTGGAGATGTGTGTGGTCTGAATTAATCCCATTTACCCCGCTTGGGAGGCATTTAACCCATCCTTGGAGGAAGGGAACTGGGATGCAAGCCTGGCAATTTTAGAATTGGGAAAACTTCCAGCCTGAAGAGGAATCTCAGAGAGCCTCTGTACCAGGGGCTGCCTGAGCCTCCTCAGCGACCTGCCACCAGTGCTCATCTTTATCTGCTGTAGAAGGAGCTGAGGACAGAACTCCTAGCTGAATTCCTCACTGAAGTGGAAAAATCAGTCATTACTGCTGCGTGGGGAGATGCTGCAGTGCCCTGCTCTCCAGATTATGTCTGGCATCGTTCATGCAATCCGCTTCACCAGAGAGCGAGAGAAACATTCACATCATTAATTCACTTCCTAACGAGATGTCTGGCTGTCCTGACACTCCCTCCCACTCTCAGCCACCTCAAGTTGAAAGCAGAGTACACTATAAAAATGCATCCTTAATTTCTTCTTTAACAACCTAATTTTCCTCAACTTAATTTACAAAGTAGCTCTTTTACTTGAGATGATAGGTTTTGATACTAACAAGACTTTCTTCCCCCCTTCCCCCTTCTGGTGGCAGCATTGTCCAGAAGCCATTTTGCAGATATATCCAGCTCAAGAGAGATCCTGTCTCAGAGATGCAGGGGAACATCTTCATGTCATAGTTGCCCAGGTATATTGCCCTGCCCTTCAGTAAGGCACTGCACGTTTACGTTTTTATGCAGACCAAACATGGCTTTGAGCTCCATGAGCATTAATCTGCAGCCACCACTATGGCACCAGTTTCAGTTTTTCCAAACGTGGTTACGCATCATCCAGTGTTTCTGTTGCTGAGCAGTTGAGGAAGTCATTTGGCAGACAGGTTGTTCTTGCACATAACGTAAGGGAAGGAGAGGGCCTCTGAGAGCTGGGCAAAGTCATACTTGTGGCTGAGAGACGAGTTCCTGAAGGAGGTACTTTATCTGCTGGAATGGAGACCTGGTTGTAGTCACAGCTCTACAGTGAGACTTTCTTTATTCTTAATTTATTTTGCATCTTTCTCACTAGTCACTAATTTTCCCTTTCCTCTCATTGGGAGGCACTTTGAGAGGTGGGAGGAGGTTGTTTTTTTCCCCTACTGATTTTCCACAGTAGAAGGGAAATTAGGGAGAAAATAAAGCCTTTAGCACTAAGGTCTGTGTCTGCTTCTTCCCTAGAGGAAGAGGTACATGGTGGCCGGAGATAGGGAGTAGCCACCAAGGCTTGTTCTGCCCTGAAATACCAAACAAAAACCCCAGAGCTAACATACTGCTGCGGTTCAGCTTGTATAGCAATGCTTTGAGCTGCCCACAATCGGGTCTTTCACAGACAATGCACCTGACTCAGCAGCATCTCTTTCTCTCTCTGGGCTGCAGAGAGCTCACCTCTGAGGTCCTGGCCCATCTTTCCCTCATCCTGCCTCAGTTTCTCCCCTGCAATGCCCCCTACTTGCCCCTGTAATAATTTCTTTCTTTGTCCACACCACATTTTGACTCTTCTCACTCCTTCTCTTCCCCTTTACCACCAAACACAGGAGACTAGTAATATAAATCCATGCTCTCTTTGCACATTTTCTACCCCTTTGTGTCTCCTTCCTTCACCTGTTCAAGCTTTCCAAGACATCAGCACCTGGATACTCTTTGCACCAACAAGGGTGCAGTCCCACAGTACCTGAGCAGGAAAGGCAGCGTGGGTCCAGTGTTGTTGAGCAGGGTCAGGCAGCAGCCCAGACCACCAGGCAGGTCCACAGTGATGCGGCAGGTCTGTGATCGACCCAGGAAGGAAGCAGGGCTCAGGGCACAAACCCTATGGCCCAGGCCAGCACCAAGGTCTGGCCTTAAATGCAGCCCCCAGCCCCGTGAGTGTGGGTGGGTGGGCCCCAGCGAGGCAGGTCAGGACAATTAGAGCCTGCTGGCACCCACAGGGTGCTAACGAGGAGTCAGTGGGATCCTGGCCTACAGTGTGCCAAGCACCATCCTTGGGGCTGACTGACAGTGCTCTGGCACCTCGGGGCTGGGCTCCCTGCTCCCTCAGCTGCTGTCCCAGCTGAGAGTCAGTTGGATATTTGCATCTCAGTGTCATCAGCCAACATCAGAGAGCAGGTGCTATTCATTTACTAACTAGATCTTTTTTGGCAGAGCAGACATTAAACTTAGCCCTACTGGCACCATCAGTTTTGCTCTCTAACCTTCCTCTGTTTCTAGCAGAGAGGAAGCGGATGCTAATCTGCTTTGTCCCTTCAGCTTAACGAATATCAGGACTGGCACCCACCCTGTCTTTTTCAGATCAAGCTAAGGAAAAGATGCCTGTGTGATCATGTTATCTGTCTGTGATCCCTCCCCTGTAATTTCTGAGCCCCTCATCCAACTCTGACTACACTTGACAGACATGTAGAGGTTTCATGGGTATTAAGTACCTACAGGCAGAACCAAACCAGGTAGCTGAGTAGAGGGGTGAGACACATGAATGTCTGTCTTAGGGGAAAGGCTGCAATATGAGCTGAACCATGTGAGACACTGGAGAATCCATCCATACAGAGGGTGATTATAGGAACCATCAGGTCTTACTGGTCTGGCTGCTTATAAAAGCTTCTGTCTGCAACCTTTTAGCCTTCTCAAGTCATCAGCCTTCCTTCCAAGGAAATAATCCAAATTTCCATTTGAGAGCGTGGGTATCTTTCTCAAGGAGACTTGCAGTGAACAATAGCTTGGCTGTTGTCTTGTAGCTGCTGGTCTGTAACCGGGGAAGCACTAGCAACCAGTGGTGATGATTTGATGTGTTAGATATATTTAATAGGCATTGCTAAAAAAAGCCATAACCCTGTCTAGATACTTCTCTGAATCATTTACAGCAACTCAGAGACACCTTTTTAAAAATGCAAAGCTGATACTTTGGCTGAACATGGCGCAGTCAACTTGGGGAGCCCTCCTGCTTCAAGGTCACTTGGAGCCAGGGGGTCTCTGCTTCTGAACAACAGAATGAGATGGGAAGTCCCGGTTCCTCACCCAGCAAAGGCACAAGACCCTTCTTCCCATTAAACCTAATCACCATTATACATTAGTCCCTGCTTTGTGCATAGACTGTGCTGCCAGATGGACTGAAGCATCTGACCTCCCTGCTGATCTTTAGGGCACTGGGAAAGTACAGGGCAGAGCAGGAGGGACTGAACAGAGGATTTAAGGACGGGGAGTTACTCTTCAACACTTTATGCTCACAAATCAAGACTATAAAAATGTATAGCCAGAGGAGTTTAAGTATGGATCAACTAAGTCTCAGAAATCACTGTTAGGACCCTGGGTGATGGTGTTACTCCTGATGCTCCTGGATGGTCTGATGGGCAGTGATAGTCTCATTTTGCTGCTTCATGCTCAGAACCTGGGGTTGGATTGATATAGTTCATCTTTCGCATAGACAGACATACTCTTTATGCTTCAAGCAGTGCTGATTGTGGAAGGGGCTTTCTGGCAGGGAGAGAGAAGAGAAGCCAAGGTTTCATGGGGCTGATTATGCTGTATCCAGGATTTTTGGTTATCTGAGAAGCTGAACACATCCATAGGACTAGAAACAGTTTGGTCTATCTTGATTTTTCTATTTTACAGGCAAAAACCAAGAAGGCTCAAGACAAGGGAGAACGGAGCCATTTTCTCAGTGAGATCAAGGCACTGAGAAAGGAGCTGAAGGAACGAGAAGAAGCTGCCATGGCTGCAGCCCTTACCCATGCCAATGTTGTCCTTGCTACAAATACAGGTGCGAGAGCCTCTTTTTCTTTGCAGAATTTTACCTCACTTACCAGGACTCATGTAAACCATATGCCCTGCAATGCAGCATCCTGCCAGGATGGGAGGAAGACTTAGTCTTCCTGCTCCAAGCTCCTGGGAGTTCAGTCAAGTGTGCTGCAAGCTCTCAGACTCCTCCACGGTGGGATTCTCCCTGCTAAACAACATCGCTCTGGCACGTGATGTTGTTTAGCAAAGAATATGAGTCTAGAAGTGCCACCATTGCCCATCTTTGTTAGTTCTGAGTAGGAGCTGAGCTTCCAGTGAGTAAACAAGTGCTGTTGGAAGTGTGCAATCTGCTCATTGATTTCATAAGTCACATGGAATTGCTTTCCTGCTTGGATAATTTCCACGACTGATTGAATACAGCACATGTTTCCATAGCCTGGTCTCAGTCTGCATGGATTTGGTTAGTTCTGTAAGTCACCCAAGGGGTGTAAACAATGTGGAATTTAGGGAACAGTTCCAGGTATTCGTCAGGCAGCACAGGTATGCACATCTGCATGGACAAGTAGGAAAGTAATACCCTTGTGATTGAAGGGGAGCATAAGTGATTAAAGTTTGACATGTGCTAAAGTGTTTTTCTAGATCAGATGTGTAACACTCCAGGGCCCACTTATAATCTTCAGATTTGGTTGCTCAGGGATTATTTGCTGGAGGGAAACACCAATAATTTTAGGTCACACAAAAGAACCTCATGGGGCATTCACAAGTTACTAGTATGAAGGTTAAAGGAAAGGTAAATCCTTCCAGTGCATTATTTGCTGGGAATTGGCCTCCCACTTTTAACTTTGCCTGAAAAAACAGGGGGAGGTTTCCTTTTTTCAGTAAAACTGGTATTTTGTGCTGACCATTGTGTTGATCAGATGTGATTCTCTCCTGGGACTCTGGGGCTTGCTAGCCATTGTAGCAGTGTGTGCAATTCTGCTTCAGCAAAAGGTGGTGGACAAACAAGGGGTTTGGAGTTTGTATTTTCCTCAGTTAAGCAACCTTGGTATTTGTCTGAAACCACATAGTTTGATGGGAATTACTGTTTATGCAAGCCAAACTGCTCTGTTGCTAGGTTCAGCAGAGAGAGAATTTAATCATGGCAACACACAGGGACACCAGTGACCTTTAGTTAATGGAAGTTCGATAAACTCAAGTCAAGCTGCAAGGGAAGAAAACCATCTGCACAGCTGTGTACCACGTTGGTACAGCCTTTTTTAGATAGAAATAACCTTTCCACTTATTTCTTTTCCTTTCACCTTCAGCATGGCAAAATTGCAAAAGTCAAGTTCCAACTCTAAGCCCCTTGTTACCAGAGTGGATTCGTATAGGCTGGAAAAAACGTTTTTAAAGGAAAACACAGTGTCTCAGTTGACAGACTGTGACATCTGAACTGATGCAAAGCTGTAGAGGCAGCAGGATTTACAGCGGCAAAGCAAAATCAGCCCTAATCAGAGCTCCTTTCAGAGCTACACTGCAATAGCACAGGAACTTTTGAAAAAACATTTCTGTGAACGCCATGAATAAAATTCTCCATGTCTGGCATGCTGGCTTCTTAATCCTCCTCTTGTCCTTTCACATCCCGTTTTCTTTTGAACTGCAGCGATATTTTTGATGCCTCTCAAATTCACCATTCTGATCAATGCGAGGATCAATATTGGTTCATGCCTGCATTATAGAAGGACGTGTGTAAGGGTTATTTGTTTCACATTACAAATGGATGTCTGATGTAAAAAAACAGCCCTTGCCATGGCTGCCTGCTTACAGCCTCCTGTGCTTTCCCCTCTCCGGCTGCCACGAGGAAGGACTGAGCAGCACAGCCGGGGTAGCAGGGCAGAGGAGTCAGGGTCTCAACTGATCTCTCCCTCTTGGGGTGTCCCTCGGCGTATCAGGCACGGTGAATGTCAGGGCCATCATCCTTTCAGTTTTTGGTTGGTGTGAAGTTTTGCTTGCATTTGAGGGCAGAAGGGAAGTGGGTGTTCACTAGTGCTTTTGCTCCGCTCCTGCTCCGAGTGAAGTATTCGAGCATATTGTTCTGTTTGTCATCTGGGCTTCGCTTGTTTTCAAAGGCACTTGGAAGCTTTTGGGCCCAGATGCCAGGGCAAAAAGGACAAACAGAAATTGGCAAAACTATTTCTGACATATACGTATAAATGTATACATATTTGGCATGGACTACAGAGCTGAATTTCTAAGCCTCTGTGAAGAAACATTGTTTTACCTGCTTCCCTCAATCACAATTAAAGTATGTGTGGTTTGTTTTAGAAACAGGTTGCTTGCTCTTCTGTGCTCCCCTGCTAAGCTGTGCACCTTCTCCTTTAATTAGGTGCTTCCTCTGATGGCCCACTGAAGCTGCTCCCTGAAAATCACTTTGATCTCGTGGTGATAGATGAGTGTGCTCAGGCCCTGGAAGCCAGTTGCTGGATACCTCTGCTGAAGGCTCCAAAGTGCATCCTGGCCGGGGATCACAAACAGCTTCCCCCCACCATCATCTCTCACAAGTAAGGAGCGGTTTGTTGTCCCAGGTCCTCCTGTTTCTTATGCAGCCAAATGCTTCTGAGTGCCTCACATGTCAAGACAGTTCGTTAATGTGGATTATTGGTATCCCCCGTGAGTTGGGTTTGGTCACGCTGTCAGAGTTACACCAGACCTGTTTTACTGATAGCTTTACTGCTTAAGGTTTAACACAGCTCTGTGTGAGCAGGCTTTCTTATCGCACGGGGCTGTGACAGTTGGTCGTTTTACCTGCTGCTGACTGAGCCACATCATAGCAAAGCGTGTGTAGGCAGCAGGGCGCTGGAGAGTCGCCTTCTGTGCTGATGAGTGCCTGCTGGGCAGCTGCTCCAGGGCTTGCAAGGGGTTTGAGTTTGCAGACAGGAAGAGTAATCCAACGGGCAGCCTTCAGCTGCCTCTGGAGCTGCTGGGAGCTCTCAGGGGTGTGTGCCCCTTGCCTTTGAGGCTCTCGTCCATGAGGGAGCAGAGATATGACCTGCAGGACCCTGCACGCTGGACCAAGTTTTGTAGGAAGAACCCTAGGTGAGTTACCTTGGTAGAGCTGCTAAAGCAAACCTCAGAAACAGAAGGTGATTCTGTACCAGGCCCTGGCCCTTCGCAGTGGGAGAAATTGCTCAGAGAGAGACAGGAAGCTGTCTGCCTTCGAAACACTGCTGTGCTCATTTGGAGAGGTCCTTTAAGCTGCATCAGGGACATGACCCAGCAGTTAGAGTCCCAGCCTTCTCTGAGATCGCCTTCTGCCCTTGTCCCACATTTACTTGGGAGTTGTGTACCCACAACGGAGAGGATCCTCTGCAGAAAAGCAGGGCAGACAAGGAGGGTGAGCGCAGTGAGGCAGGAAGAATGGGCAGAAACTCACGCCAAACTGTGGTTCAGGGAGATCTGTCCCACAGGGGATGTCAGAGGCATCTCTGCAGCATCATGGAAAGAGCTCTGCTCAAAAAGCTTTGGTAACAACACGGGGCCCTTCCCTCTCACTGCCGTGGCCTCTGCAAGGGGCACGTGCTGCCGAGATTCACAGCAGATAAACAGCACGAATTCAGAGGGCGCTGTCCTGGCTGGTACTGCTGGGGGATTGATGGTTGCTTTCTGTCTGCTCGTCCGCATCCTTCCATCACTCACCCAAAACACACCTCAGCTCCAAAGAATTCAATACATTGAGCTTGCGTTGTTTGCTTTGGTCTTGCTCTTTAGTGAGGAGTACTTACGCTATGTACTACTATTGGATTACACAAAATTGTGTATATATTGACAGATGTTTTTTCCTGAGAGTCATGTCATCAACAGAGATATTTTTCCGATTCCACTTGCTTAGCAACACTGTGTTTGAATTCTTTGTTTTCTCTTTGTTATGCAAAGTAATTTTCAGAGTGGTTAGAAAAGTTATTCAAAAAACAGTTTAAAACAATCACATCAGCCATTCAAAGTAGTAAAATGGTAAGCAAATAGAAGGTGAACAAAACAGAGGCACAAGTTCTGTTTTCACTGGCCACTATTTATGTATAAACTTCAAAATGTTTGTTTTTAAGAAAGATGATCTGTTTTTCTACATGAGGTTTCCTTGACCCTGGCAAGAATGGCCTGGTTTACCTCCTCTTTGCTGACTGCACGCTCTGGAGAGTGAATTCAGGCTCATACCCAGTTTAATCCAAGTCTTGTCTTCTCTTTATTAAATTCTGCTTCTGTGGTTCCACATTTTTTTGTTTAATGTATTAATTTGGGAGTTGGCCCACCAAGATGCTGCATTATCACACACACCACAGTGATTATAAAACCTCACAATACCTACAACACGTGTATTAAGAACAATGAGTTTGTGGAAAAGATCTGTGGCTAGCATAAATTGCCTGTGCTTCAAGGGGAATAGTCCAAATAGTACTGGGGAGCCTTTAGGTAGTTTAAAATATAAATGTGCACATGTTTATCTAGCTCTGGAACTACTGAACCGTCATTGTACAGAAGCAGAGAAACCGGGTTGACATCAAACACTCTCTCCTGCTTCCAAAAAATAATGAGCAAGATACATATCTATAATCTCACTTGAATTTTGAAGAAGGGAAATGAAAAATCCAAGAGAGGCAGCGGCTCCCAGCAGGTGGCTAAGAGATGGCACAAATAACGTTAAGGCTCTGTATCATTCTGCTGTTATCAGATGGACCAATGCTTGTTGTTTTGCAGATCTTAGCAGGTGATAAGCGCGCTCCTCCACTGTCTGGTGGACATGTCTAGGCTGGTGAACTGCAAAACACCAGTCCAGACCCCCCTACCCTTCTCGTCTCTCTGTTTATTTACCGTGAGTTTGCAGGCTGTGTCTCTGTGCCTAGGTTTTCCCCCTCTGTAAATTGGGAGTAGATAATTTCACCTCTATGCAGAAGCCACCTGGCTAGCCAAGGCTGGAAGTGCACTTGCTCATATCTTGGGCTCCTGCCACAGCATTGCTGATTTACAAGATCAGAAGCTTTAGGTGGATGAAAATGCTCACCAATCAGTCACAGTGGTCCCCAGGCAGGAACTATGTGCCAGTGAGGCAGACAGGGATGCTCAGGCCCAGGAATAGAGCCTAAAGACTTATTTTTCCCCAAGGCTGTCAGATGAAGGGCAAAACATAGTAGAAAAAACAACTCTGTTACTATGGGTGAACGGGTCTAACGCTCAACTAATGTCAGTTTTGGCCCCTCTTTGAAATGAAACAGATTTTCTTCAGAAGAGCTCCAAAAACATTATACCACCTGCCCAGCTGCTTGCTTCTGCTCTGTCACGATGGCTGATGCCAGGAGCCTTTGCTGGTACTGTGTCCTGGAGCCAACAGCAAAAAGCTCCTCACTGGTAGGACCCATCTGCTGCAGATCTCCTGGATCACCTCCTGGTCCTGCTTGAGGAGCTGTGCTTTTCTCTCCCTCAGTCTTGAGTTCATTTGGCTTTGCTGTGGAAAGCTGCCACTAGTTTTACATCTCTCCTGTGGTCACAGCTGATCATAATGTCCTCTTTCTCCATCAGAAACACTGTTTTGCTCCTTAGATCCTATGGGTATGACTTGGACCAAGCTTTTTGTCCTTGCTGTTCCCATTGTTTTTCTTCAAGAGCAGCTTGACAGTTTTGTTGTGCATTTTGCATGTTTTCTTTCCATGTTTTTAAAATCCCAGCTGCAGAGAGAACTGGTCGTTGTAAAATTAAGAGAGTGTGGGTAGAAGCCAGATCTTCTGGCTCTTCAACCTTGTCAGGGTTACCAACTGTGCAGGCAAGTCAGCTGTTAGGTCAGCTCCCACCTCTTGTGGGGTAATCCCTTTTGGACGAGAAACCGTAGGGATGTTTAAACACTGTGTCACTCTATGCCCTTCCTAAAGTTCAACAGATTTAAAATAAAATAGGGCAGAGAGAATGTGTGTCTGAATCAATAGTGTTAACAGATTTATATCTCAGCCTGGCTTACCAGTAAATTATGATCTGAAAAGCTTGCTACATTAAACAAAATATATTGCTCGAGGCATCAGCAGGTCCGTGACCCCAGTGGTGGTCGGCCACCAGTCACCAGAGCTCAGCCTCGCAGACAGCTGCCTTTTGGAAGACAAAGTGCAAAAAGCCAAGCAGACTTCAGCTTATTTGGAAGAATTATGGGCTGTGCTCTCAAATGCTGCAGCTCTCCAGGCAGGTCTCTCTGGTTTAGCCCAAAAGGCAAAGTGCTACGATGCTGCTGCCTGTGCCAGCCGGCAGTCTTTCAGTTCCCCGAGTAACTCTTGAAACCTATTAGCTAACGTGAAGCAAATCCATCAAAGTACGAATGTCTGGGAGGTCTTCAGCTCCAAAGAAATAGATACCAAAGCCAAGACCTGAGTTTGTTCCTGCAGTCAGGGGAAAGCCACCATATGAACTCAACCAGAGTGGTGGCTAGAAGAGAAGCCACACAGGAGGTCACCAGAGAAAAGCCAGCTTTTTACATTTGTTATTAAAGTACGTTAGTTTAGCACTGGAAAACTCTAGCTAGTATCCTGATGTGTTACACAGGGTGTATATAATGAGAAATGGTCCCTGTTACGATTTGAATAAACAGCATGAAGGGGGAAGAATGATTACTCACCCCATTTCATCCCATATCATACAGGAAACGTTGAATCTGCAAAGGGTTTAAATAGCACAATGCAGAGTATTGGTCATGTAGAAAATACATGGGATGACACGTGTTATCCTGGTACAAAGCAAAAACTGCCTAATGATGAAAGAAAAGAGTTTCTTTCTTGTTTAGTGAAACTCCCCAGCCAGCCTGTTCTGGAAAAGATGCACAGGGAGGTCCAGCTACAGCAGCTGACAGTTTGACTCAATAGCCTCCTAATTAAATGCAAAAGCTAACAAATTTTGATCAGTTAGAACAACTTATTTTGAGAAATCCAATTACTTTTCAGATAAATGCCTTTTAAAATTATTAGCTCTTTTCCTTACAGATCCACACTCTGGCCTTGTTTTTAATTGCTGCCCGGGTAAAAGCATTTGCTGCATTGAACAAGGCCCATAACACAGCTTTCATCTTTACAGCACTGTCCCCCTGCCGGATGCAAATAAAGCAGACTCTGGAGAGCACGGCTTTGCACTTTTCACAGTCCCTGCAGGCTATGAAATGCCACACAAAGGCAGATTCCTTCTAACTCCATCTTGTTAGGTATTTCCAGAGATCTAATTAAGGCACCGAATCACCTGCTGTCTCCTCTTTGGTTAATGGAAAATGATAAGCTATTTCCAGGGATGATTCATGCAGAAGACTCAAACCCTTCCGCCTACCTTCCCCTTCTCCTCCATTGATGACAGCAGACCTGAAGTGGGTGGACTCCTATTTTCAGGGTCTCAGAGAAGGGTCTAAAGTTAGCTGGGATGAATCTGGGCTGCCAGAAGGATCGTCTGTTACTACGGGATGTGAAGTCAGTGCTGTTTAACAGCAGCTTCCTGCTTCAACAAGAATACTTTGATGCTTTGTAGGAGCCATACTGCAATGTGAGCAGACAGCTAGGCTTCCACACAGCTTCTGCTCAGCTCGGGGAGCCGGGGCCTGTCTGGTAGAACTGCCTTCTTGTTACCTGCTTTTTCCCCCATGGATTCAGCATTTATCAGTTAGTATCATCAGGCTTTTTTCTCAAGGCAAAGGGAGTTTTGGTGCCCAGTCTGAAGGGTGCTCCTCTTTCTTGCTTTTTGACATAGCTGGAATTATCTCAGGATGCAGAGGGCATCCCCAGACACACCTTAGTACATTCACCTACATCTTGTCCGTGCTGGATGTATTTCTTCTGCAAGACCTCCCAGCAATGGCAAATGCCAGTCCCCTGCTGTTCCTCTCTCAGCAGCCCTCTCCAAAGCTCACGGACATCAGCTTCAAGCCTCCTGCTGGGTTTTGGCCTGGTCCCAGGGGGCATCTCAATGCCAAGACGCTTTCTGCTGTCTGACAGGAACATTTGTTTTCCTTGTTTTCATTTTAGTCCTCATTCCATCCTTTTCTGACATCCTAATTAATTTGTCTCCACATCAGGGCTTTGATTTATTAATTTGTTTTTACACTCTTCAGATATCTTCAGACACTTATCAGACCTCTTGCTCTCAACTGGTTTCTTAGGCAAGCACGGAATATTTTGCCGTCTTGTTTGTTAGCAGTCAGTCTGGACGTCTCCACCATCCCAACTCCATGTGCTAGTCCCCCATGCTCAGTAGTTTCCGGATTTGCACATCAGGTCCAAATGGATTTCCTTTGCTTTGTCACTGCAGAGCAAGTGTCAGGTTTTCTCTGGTAACATCCACAGCCAGAAAGAACAAACTACCCTCCTCCATCGTATTTGCAAGGATTAAAGCCTGGGTTTGCCATCCAAGAGCTTAATGCAGAGTTCTTCAGGTAGGAAAACAGTGACATCCTTCTCCAGACTTCGCTGTCTGAATTTGGTGTTGTACAGCAGAGATCAAAGTCACACCAACATCATCTTCTGTCTCTTAGGGAGGACACCAGCCATCCAGAGGATGAATAAGAAAAGCTATAAATGACAGAAGGCACAGCTCCATCCCTCTGTGGGAAACACTTCCCTTTTGTTCCCCCTAGTAGTGGTCAGCGTTGACATCCACATCCACATGGCAAGGTGACTCCTCACACCCGGCCCGTAAAGGATATTTCACACCATGGTGGGCACAAAAGCCTATGAAATAGTTGGTTCTGCTTGGCTGCAGCTATCGCCATTCACATGCAGCATTTCTTCCAAGAGCTGGAGGAGGAAGCCCTGCCTGAAAAGAGCAGCAGGGCCTCATCCTCCCTCCCGGAGACCTCTCCTGGTACCCCCCCACCTCCCTGGGAAGGTGCATTTGAACCAAGTGCAGCCTTTTCCTACCGAGTGAAGCAAGGCAAAAACCAAGTTAGCAGCAACTACTGGCTGCTGGGGGCTTATTTCAGTAATATTAGCTTTCCTAGCTTTACTTTAGGTACTTTAAAGTAGATACACCTGAGCATCTCATGCATGATTCTGTCTGTCCAACCTCCTATCCCAATTTAATTTCTCTAAAGCAATTGATACTTAAAGTTCTGCTCAGTGCTCTTATGATTTTGTTGGCATAGAAATCAACCACTGTAGAAATTAATTGAGCGGTAAAATAATAGGAAATTTATGAACAGGTGAAAAATTCACAAGCAGTTTAATATCCTCATTATTAATTCAACATACAACCTCATGTAGATCCCTGCAGTGGAAACTGTGCTGTTAGTGTAAAGAAAAGCACTATTTCTGAGGCTTGCTGTGAGGCTTAATGCCTCCCCCATGCTTTAGTGTATATCATTACAAGAAATACTTCAGAATTCGTATGATTCTATGAATATTTGTTGGTAAAAAACACCAGGGTTTTCCTGCCAGTTCTGCATGAAAATCAGATTTAGGCTTGCTCTTAAATTTGCAAGAATTTGTGAGCCAAGAAGCGGGGGGAGTAAAGGACAAAAGCAAATGAGAGGTACCTTTGGTTGGTAGGGCTAAGCCTACTGCATCCCTTAAGACTTTGAGAGCCTCCTATTTCGGTGTCCCTCAGGCCTCACTTGCGGTGCCTGATGTGACCACCACAGTCAGCGTCTGGCCCCAGCGAAGGACAGGAGCAGCAGCAGGACACAGTCCCATGGGGTCTGAGCACAATGGGCAGAGCCAGGGGCTGGCAACTGGGTTCATCAACAGCTCCAGCAAGCTGTGAACCGGGTCCAGGGGGTCCTGTCAGGAGGTGGGTGAGAAACAGAGCCGTAATGTGGGTCCAGGATCTGTCTAGAAGATACAGCTAGACAGGATCAAAGCAACTTGCAGCATAGGTCCACGGTCTGTAGATCTCTCCATGCAGGAGCCAGAGCTAGGCCATAACTCAGGCAGGGGCTGAAGGGCCAGTGCTGAGCTTAAATAGGGCCCGTGGGCCGGGGTTGTGGGTCCCAGGTGAGGCTGGGCAGGGCCGTTAAAGCCTCCTGGTGCCCTCTCGGCCCTGAGAGCCACAGCACCTGGGGGTGACTCAATATCTGGCTGGGTTTGCCATTTGCCTGTCAGGAGGAGGTGGCTGGTGGAAGGAACCAGAAGCATTTTTATCTTGGTGATCGTGGTCACGCTCTAGGCAAAGACCAGGTGAGAGGTGGGCTCTGAGTGCCTGGATTCCCCAGTCACGCAGGAGGAAGGGCTGTTCCCAAGGGAATGGCTATGTCAGGTAGCTGCCCGCACCTGAGGGCAGCCAGCTCTGTTAAAACTGCTTCCCCTCCTACTTGTCCAGGAGATCGGCGCTGCCTTTTAGCATGCCCCACGGGGCAGAGCAGAGCTGGGAGGATCAGCTTGTCAGTGCCTTTGCAGGCAGTTGTGAGCCTGGAAGGAGAAAAGCTAATTTCTGGTAACTGGCATGAGCTCCCCAGCCCTATGCCCTGCTCCTTCCCCTCATGCCACCTAATCCCCTTCCCCTCCCGAAAACCCAGCCCGCTTCTGACAGACTGCTTTTCACCCACCCCTGGCTTTCATCCCACGCTCTCAGCTGGGAGCGTAAGGGCCTCTGTAAGTTCACCTGTGCCAGGGCAGCAGCAGCAGCGCTGGGGCCGGGAAGCTGTGCAGGCTTCATGGCCAACCTCAGTGCAGGTCACGATCAGCAGCAAAATGTGCGGCGCAGCTGGAAACCTCTGTTGCATAAAGCACAATGTCCTTATTGCAAACCTGGCAACTCTCCTCCTGGCTTCTGCGCCGGTGTGTGTTGTTCAACGCTCGTTAACGCTACAACAGCCTTTGAAAAAGCAGTGCTGTCTCTGAAGTCCTGCAGTTGCATCCATTCAGAGTTTATGACCTGTTTTTTTCCCCGTGTGCTACATTCTGTGATTTAACAAGAAGGAGGGCTGATGAAACTTGACATCTCGGAAAGATCTACCCTCAATTTTCTCCTCTGCCATTTCAGTGAATTTGCAGTCTCTTGTTATATTTACCAAGTGCCCTGGGGTTAACATGACAGGGCTGGCCAGTACAGCAAACAAGAAGCTTGCTGTGGTGCCATGTAGTAATGTAATGCTTCCCACGGCAGTAATTGGATGCGTGCTGTGCCCCTTAGCCTTGACGGAAATAATTTTCCTGAGATGTTCTCTGTCATCATTTCATCATCTTTGTGCTTGTTCATTGTATTCTGGTAGCAGCCAGAACCCCTCACCATGAACCACAGTATTGTACAAGGCGCTGGACGCACAGCATGAAAAAACTCTATATGTGCTGAAACTCTCAAAACACAAAATCAGAGTACAACGATTTTTGTCCTTCTTCCTCAGACGGTACCGTTAGGTGATGCTTTAACAAGTCCTTTCTGTACAGCAAAGAAAAAGCAATTAGGCTTCTGAAAGATTTATTTCATTAGGAGCTTTATTAATTTGTGTCACAGATATAAGCATGGGACCTTTGCCAGAAGTAATGGAGTGTTGGTTTTCTTAATGGGTAATAAAGCAATCAGTGCTGAAATGCATTAGTGCATTAGTCTGGGGTGAGTGGCCAAGGAGTAATGAGAATGCTTGAGCGGCACGTGTCTCAGTGAAGCATTAGCAAGGTCTGGCTGTGTTGACATCAAGCGTTTCAAGATTTGGGGTCCAGCTCTGATACTAATGCACTAGGTGATTCTGATGCCGCTGCTGAGCTTGCAGTAACGCGAGTGTAACGTCGCACTGACAGATGCAGTATCTAGAGTTTGTTATGAGCAGCATGAATATGGTTGTTGGTGGGATGAGCTAAGAGGTTAAGAGGTTTTTGTTCAGGAATGGTTTCCCTCAGTGAAGATCTTGGGCATCCTCACCCACCTTATTCCAACCACACTGAGCAGACCTGGCTGTGAGAAGGGGCTGTGCAGGTGGCGATAGCGGATACCATTTGCATCTCTCACGTTACAGTGGCAGCACCCTTAGGCATTCCCCCCGGGAAAGGGAAGCAGGCCTCTCTCCACCCTGGTGTGTTCAAGCTGACCTGATCTCTGTGCAAGGCAGAAGTCTGTCCCTGGAGGTCTTCACCTTGTTGGAGAACTTACGCTGAAAGATGACGCTTGAGGCCCTGCAGCCTTCTCCTGCTCCCTTTCCACCCACCGCCTGTTGGTATCCAAGTGAAACAGAGCGGGAAGGGCAGGGAGGTGAGTCCATCCCAACATGAGGGTGCTCAGCAGGGTCCAGAGCAGGTACTGCGGGTGCTCCCACTGCACTGCTCCTTAACCCCCCGAGCACTGGGCAGCGCTGCGTTCTGCTCCAGCTGCAGCACTGCCGGGGCTGCGCCTGCAGCGAGGCGCTGGTCGAGCCTTTAGTCCGAAGGGGGTTACATCTGGACCTCAGGTCATTGCTTCAGAACAGACATCCAGGCTCCACTTGTGACTTGTTTCTCCCACGCAGGGCTGCTGCCAAGGGCCTTTCACTCAGCCTGATGGAGCGTCTCATCGAGAGGTACGGGGAGAAGATTGTGAAGATGCTGACGGTGCAGTACCGAATGCACCAGGCCATCATGCAGTGGGCGTCCTTGGAGATGTACAGCGGCCGGCTCACTGCTCACCCATCAGTAGCCCAGCATTTGCTCAAGTAAGTGACGTGCCCTTCACTGCTATCTGAGCAGAGATGCCTTTTTCATCCCACCGCATGCAGGGTTTGTCCCTTCCCAATGATGCAGTTTTCCATTCCTCCTGGCCCTGTGACAGCATTTCCGTTTCATCCTTTACTTCATCAAGGAAACACTAATTGGAGGAGGGTGGAGGGTGGTTTGTCTTTTTTTCCTATGGAACAAGAAGTCGTGCAGAGTTATCTTCTGTTTCTTCCTTTGATATGATAAGCAATGAAATAAAATCCTGTTGCACCTGGAGAGAAGATGTGAAGGCCTGACATGCAGTGAGCATACCCCAAGCAGTTTCTCTATCTCAGGCTCTTGTTGAAAGTAAGACCAGGCATCAGTCTTTTATTGTGTTTCCACATTATGAGGGCCAGTGTGTGTCCCACCACTGGTCCCATCGACATCAGACTTGGTCCAAACGACTTCATATTTCCTCACCAACTTCTGCTCTGACATTGGAGGCACTTGGGAATGCTTGGTCTGTGATCTGTTAGAGATTTCTGCAGCACCATCTTTTCTCAGAAAAGGACACTTTGGTTTCCTGCAGTATCTTTTCAGGGGCAGAGTATTTCCAAGGGAGCAAAACCTTCTTCCCAAATCTCCCTTCCTTCTGAAATGGGTGACGAAGCACATCAGAAGTCCCCACACGTCTCCAGAATTATGTCAGGGAGGCTGCAAGCAGTACTTTTCACATACAAAATTTGTGACTCAGTCTGTGAGAAGATGGTTTGAGAATCACCAGCTGTGTCTGCTGTCAGTTTTTATCTAAGTACAGCATCAGGTGTCCCTTCCTTTAGCACTTTATTTTGGACTAACACCCCCTTGCTGATGGGGAGTGTGGGGGAACCCCTCCAGTAGTGTGAGACCTAGAAGATGCTCAGAAGCCAGAATGCCCCTCGGTTGCATGTGCTGGGACCCAGCTGGGATCACGTCCTCCCAGGCAAAGCACAGGGTGCCTGCATGCCCTAGGGCAGTGCCTCGAGCCTGAGTCCAGTGTCTGGCTGCAGGGACAACCTGGTTTGTCATCACAGACCAAGAATCTCTCCAGGAACAAAAATCCATCTATGCAGCTTGGGCTAGTTTGTGGCAGGTGGGAGAAGTGCCTTTCCCCTTCATCCTGAAGGCACTGGACAGCTTTTCTCCAAGGAAATAGCCAGTTCTGCTGCAATCTCACTGCCTTAGAAGAGCATGAATTCTTCTCTCACTTGAAAGATTTATGTGGATAATTACTCCTCTGAAGCGACATTCCTGGGGTCGAGACTTTTCCTGGCACTGAGAGGTGCTGCAAGGGCTTTCCATGGCCACTGTGAGTAGGCAAAGAATGGGGATTATCTACACAGAGAACTTGGCTTTTGCTCAGTCTTTCATCTGCACAAACATGGACAGTGGTAGGACAGTAAGCAGGGCAGGTATAAAGGAGATGGGAAGCCTGTTTGGTTTGATGTTACAAAGAGGGGGAGATAAACCTGTTGTACCCTCCACAGGGGAGGAAACAATCCAACGGGGAACTGGAGGTGCCCCTGTTCCAGAGAAGATCGTGGAAAGTAACGCTGGTTGCTGGTCTTTGCGGTCCTTGGAAATGGGGAAGATACCTTGTGCCTTCGTTTGGGTCCAGTCGCTGGTCTGAGGCAGCCAGTCCCCAAAGCTGGGGGAAAGGCTCTTCCCTTGGGCTCTGCTTGGCCGTAGGACTGGAGAAGGTGCATCCCAGGCTCTTTTGCAGGAGCTTTGGCGCCCTGTCATAGCTGCACAGATTTCTGTACCTTCCCAGCCATGCATTACAACAGCAATAGCTTCAGACAGAAGAAAAATGAATTTCAGTCAGGAGAGGAGACTTTTGTTGTCAATGGAGTAAGTAACGTCCACAGGAAGCGAGGGCAGTCGGTGGCATACCAATGCAGAGGAGCAGTGCTGGGAGTCCTGGGAAGGAGAGGCTGCAGCTGGGGGCTTGTCTTGAACTGGAAACTGCTTTTACCCTCCCTTTCCTGCCTGTCATTTGGAGGTAACCCTCCTTTTTGATGGCTTGCCATCTGCCTTGTTTATTGCAGACTCTCTGGAGTCACAGCTCTCCGTGATTTGTACTTGATATACAGTAACATGTCGTTGTTCCAGAGCACTCCTGCCATCTCCAGGCTTTCCATCCCTGCCTTCCATTGCCCCTCTTCTTCTTAGGCTGTGAATTCATCCATCAACTTCCTTGGGTATTAAAATATGGTTTATTAATACTTTTTTTGTTTAATGCAGCAGCTTTAGATGTAGAAATTATGTGAAACCCCAGTTCCTCTGTGGTTCTTTGTGCTGCGCTTTCTTTTCTTGCCTGACAGCACTGCTGTCAAATCTCTGGTAATACTTCAGGCACTCCTTCTCCCTCTCAGCACCATAAAAAACAGAGAGCAGCTGCCACATCTCCCTAGGTCTGCATATCGTTCCTGTTCAAGGCCATTTAAGCGAGACACTAACACCCACACACTGTACCCTTGCCATGCAATAACTGGCTGTGTAGCACAGCCGGTGAGAAAGGTCTCGGTGCTGCCGGCTGGCCCCTGTGAGACTCTCCAGGGCTCTTCATTTGCATTTTAGGAGAACGTTTAAGTGTCAATCCCGTGGTGCAGAGCAAGGATGGCTTTTCAGCTATGGCTTGCTGGCGTTGCCAGACTCCCCCGGGCCTCTCAGGCCTTGCTGGGCTGTTGGCTGTGGCTGCTGTCCTGGCACTGAACCCAGGAAGCCTGGAGCTGGAAGCCAGAGGACCCCACCAGAGCGAAAGGGCCCTGCTTGCTTAGTGCTCTACATGACATGCTCTCCAGTAGCATCACTGCAGGTGCAAAGGGGACCAACGCTTGGCGGAGCAGAAAGGGGGGAACCTCAGGTCTCTCTTTCTGTTGTTCTTCACCACCTCCAGAGCCAGGCTGGCTGTGTTTTCACCCCACAGGACCCCGCTGCTGGTCTGTGGCCTTGTCCCTTGGAAGCGATAGCCAGCTAGGTTTTCCTTCTGTCCTTGCAGTGTTGTTGGGAGGAGTAAGCAACAGCAAACTAATCATTCCTTTGGCATAATTTCAGCGTTTTTAACTGGCTATTTCCCAAATACCTTGTGCAGGGACCTGCTGGGTGTCACCTCTACAGAAGAGACCACAATTCCCTTATTGCTTATAGACACTGCTGACTGTGGCCTGTTTGAGCTGGAAGTGGAAGATGAACAGTCTAAGGGGAATCCAGGTACCATTGTTCAGAAAATTTTGTTGGCCAGAATTGATTGTCTGAGGTCCTCAGCCTCCCACAGGCTTGGCCACTGCACCAGCTGAGCCAAGTCCCAGAGATGTCCTCCTCCAGAGCAGGTAGCAGGGGGAAGGTGGAGTCCCAGGGAGCCTTGCTTAGTTAAGAGATCATTTCCTTTATAAATCCTCAAGCTCGAAGGACTCTGTGCCAGAGCAGGGTGGCCACAGGGTCACGATGACAGTGTGCAGCTTGTGGGTGGCCACGCTGGCTGCCTTGTTCCCTTGCTCCATTTCTCCATACTGTGAACTGTGACAGTGAGGGGGGATCCCTGGGACAGACGCTTTACACAAGTTGGCAGGGCAAATAATGTCAGGCAGAGTGCAAGCCTGTTTTAGAGAGGCTGTAGACGTGGCTCAGAATGGCTCCCCAGTCTCCTGCTCCTTTCATAAAGTCCTTGTTTGGCTCTTCTCCATTAATTTTTTTAAGACATTGAGTTTCCTGCTGGCTTTTTGACTTAAAATACCAGGTTTCATTATGGAGATTGAGTGTAAAGTCAGGCTCTGTAGCCATTCTAATAAAGCAGGAGAACTTTGAAAATGATGCTGCTCCCTGCTTCCTGTCCTCACCTCCACAGCAGGGCAGGTGGTTGGGATTTGCTGTTCAGGGGTGCTGCTCACACTCCTCCAGATTTAGTGTGGTACCTCCACGCCTGCTAGCTGGCTCTTCAGAGGCTCACCAAGGGCCTTTGCCAGGTGTCGCTGCACACAGGCTGTCCAAAATCTGGTGCTTCATCTGGCAATCAGCGTACCCCAACCTTGTTACGGAGATAGCTCTCCTAAAAGCATTAGGGAGAGCTTTTAGCCCAGAAAGCTGTTGGCAAAAGGATTGCTAGGAGGGCCCACCAAGCCTTGGCTTTGGAGGAGGTGAGACTCTGCTTTCAGGGCAACATCTTCCCCTGGATTGTAAGTTCACTGCCCAGCCTGGCTCTGCGGTGCCGGAGGGGACCGATCCCCATGTGCAGTGCCTGGGTCCTGCCACCTCACCCCTGGCCACCCCTGCCTGCCTGGCTGCTGCCCACACTTCCCCCGATGGCCAAGCCCCTGCCTTTTCTACCCAATTCACTCTCATGTGGCCAAAAAGCTTATTTGGCAACAGGGCTGCCTGCTTCAGGGATTCATTTGTTTTCCTCTCTGCTTACCAATGCAGATCTCATGCCAGCAGCAGATTTCTGCGGCTTCAAGCCCCTCTCTGGCAAGACAGGGACAATGGACTGTAAAATACAAGGGCAGTTTTTACCAGTTTAAATATCTTTTGCCTTCTTTTGTTTGAAAATCCACCAGTGTTTAAGTGCCCCTCATTTTTCCCTAAACCAGTTCCTGGGGCCCTGCGCAACAGAGAAAGGCTCTTGTCCCTAAATGGAGAGCCAAAAAGATAACTCATGGCTTTTGCACAGGGGATTAAATCCACATCTCCCAAAATCTGGGAAGCAGCCTTCTGGAGCTGCATACTGCAGATTTTTGATGTTTATACCTGTATTTTGCTGCAAAACGGAGGGTTAAGTCAGTCCAGCCAATAAACCAGTAAAGCAGTTCACATTTGTATTTAAGTTGTCCTCATTAGATCTCTCTGACCCAGCTGTCATCCTGGATAGCCAGTTGTTTGCGGCAGGCTGCCTGCAGGACCAGAGCGTGCAGCTTGCTTGTTTGGTCGTGGGGGTTTAGAAATGTGGGGACTTAAAAAAGCAGAATAAAAAGGAAAGGTGGAGTTTTTTCAGTCGCAGCGTAAAGAATTGAAATTTTAGTGAGGTCTAGTGTCTCACTTCAGAGGGAGAATAATCTATTGCCTGGATTATCATTGATCTCTTGGGTTAATATGGGAAGGCCAGAGAAAGCCAAGCGCTGCTCAGGAAGCTCTTCTTAGGTGAGCTGGTGACTTGGAAAGGCAAGAGGCAAGGCACTGTGGAGCCCTGGAGCCGGGCTGCGTAGCACGTCACTGTCGAGCCAGGCAAGCCAGGCTGGGAATCGTTCCGCTGCACTGCAGGCAGGCCTTCCCTCAGCCTCTCCCTGCTGTCTAAGGGGAGGTGGGCAAATTTCTTCAAGCTTCAGCATGTCTGAGCTGGTGCCTTCGGCCTCTGCCTGCCAGCCTGTTCCCATCACCGTCCCTTCTGCTTTCTGCCCTAGGGGAGGTGCAGCTGACGGGTTTGCACATCCACGCCTTGGTGGAAGCTGGTGTGAAGGCGAAAGACATCGCTGTTGTAGCCCCCTACAACCTCCAGGTGAGATGGCCCTCTCTGGCACCTCCCCTCTCTCTGCCTGCACGCAGAGCAAATGCCTGGATTCAGACCCTGGCATCTTCAGGAGTGCTACCAGAACGTCCCCAGAGAGGCAGGGTGGAAGTCAGCAGAGCCAAACTGGTTAATCAGCGTTTGTGGCCGACTTCGCCACATCTAAGCAACTTGAGTCCCTGGAGGGAAGAGATGTTAGATGGGTATTTTTCACTCCCAGCCTCAGGAGCCAGCACTTGACCTTCAGGGGATGTGAGCACACTTCCTTGTGGGTTTGAGAAGAAGGGACTTCACCAAAACAGTGCCATTTGGATCCTTTTCACCTTGCGCTTCTCTTTAAAGGGTATCTGTCACGTGTTTTTCAGGTGGACATGCTCAGAGAGCATCTTTGCCACAAGTACCCAGAGCTAGAAATTAGATCAGTTGATGGTTTCCAGGGAAGAGAGAAAGAGGCAGTGATCCTGTCGTTCGTGAGATCCAACAGGAAAGGTGAGAGGTCGCTGCTGGAGTTACTCTGTGGGGAATGGGAAAGAAACGGGAACCGTGTGATTGCTCAAAGGCCGCTCATCGTGTTGCCAAGTGCTGTGGTTTAATTGCAGTTCTGAATGTCTCTAGCACTTTGCTCTGAATTAATTTACTGGCAAGAACTTTCCTTTTCAGCCTTTTTCTGTTTTAATGAACAAGTATATTTGCTGTCACGGTTGCAGAGGAAGGCTCCCATGCTAGGCAGCAGGTGAAAAGGGAGCCAGGACTGCTTAGTTTGAAGGTTTCCTGGCTGTTGAGGCCTCTGAAATTATTTAAACCAGGGTCTTAAGAATGACATGTCACATTAGCACCACATGTACTGGAGTGCCAAGCATTTCCCACAAAAGGTGACAATTCAGGGGGCTTATTTCTTGGGTTTGGAGCCTATTCTGGGTCACTTCCCCAAAGAAAGCAATCAGGAGCTGACATTACAAGTCATGCACAGAAAATGCTGCTTTTGGGAGCGAAATCTAGAGCGGAAAATCAAGTTCTTCCCTATCAGCAGCTGCAGCAAAAGTTAATAACTGGAAAAAAGCTGCTGCCCTGGAGCTGTGAGTCTCCTTCAGCGGAGCCGTCGGCGCGTGCTGAAGGGTTTTGTGGCAGCCAGTTTGAGGGGAGGGCATGAGTGGGACTGCACCGTGGACCACCCCTCTCTGTTCGTGGATCACTGCCCTTTCCAAACCCACAGAGACCTGTCCCTTGCTGCACCACCTTTGCTGCTAAAGCTGCTGAAGATGGAACATTGTGTATGTGCTGGGAGTGCTGATGTCTAGAAGGAAAAAAAAAAGGGGAAAGGATGTATGGAAGGAGATGGAAGGAGAAGGCTTTTTTTTTTTTTTTTTTTAAGAAAACCTTGAGCAAGAAAAGCAGCGTTGGGGGGAGAATGGAGGTGGGGGACAGGACTAAGAATAGTCCTTATTCATGAGTGACTCACCTCACCATGGCTCAGTGGGAGCTGGTGTCCTCCGTGAAGGCGTGCGGCCCCCGGGCCCCTTCTCGTGCACGGCCAGCAGTCAGAGCTCAGGTGTGGTGCCGGGATCACTCGCTTTCGCGGGGGCACGAGGCAGCTTCTCGTGGTGTCTGGACACGGCTCTGGTCTGTGTGGGGCACAAGAGGTGTTGTTAGCACCCTCTGAGACCCTTGGGAGAAATCCGTGCCCTTTTTGCAGTTCAGAGAAGGCCAGGCACCTTGACCAGCAGCACTTGTCCCTCTGCAGCCATTCCCGACCCAGCAGGAAACCCTCTTGCCAGCTCAGAAGAGCTGGACTTGCCCCTGCAGTCAGGCCAAACCACATCAGAGAAACTGGAAATCATTCTCTAAGCTGCAGAGCACAGAGAGGGGGTCACCCACACTCTATTCCTCAAAGGCAGCGCAAACTAGACCGCTCAGCAAGGCAGAAACAGAGCCAGGCTGGGCACCGCCCCGGCCGAGACATTCCTTTCTTCCCAACTGGCCTTTTATCCCCAGGAGCTGGAAACTCAAAAGCCGCCCACACTCCTCTTCTTGCTAGCTGATCCTCACTGAGTCATCTTGGCATTTGCTAGATCTCACTGCTTGCCTTTGAGAAAATAGCCAGAGAGCAGAAGCAAACCTTGCAGGGTTGCCTGAATGGATGTTGCTTTAAACCTGCCAAAAGTCGGGGGGCAGGTGGGGGGATTTGTTTAGGCCTGGGTGTATTTCTTTTCCTCTCCTGTCGCACGGTGAGCCTCTTCCACGTTGCTCTGTATTGCATTTGCTCCCAGCCTGATCTTGTGTCCTGGGCTCCCCAGGAAAATACTTCTCCTCTCTGAGTGCCGTCCATCCTCCTCCTCGCAACCCTGAGAGGTAAGCGGGGACCTTCGCTCTGGCTTGCAGGTGCTGAAACAGAGGCAGAAAGATGAAGGTAAGCGTGTGCCTCAGGGACCAGAGCCCAGCAAACGCTGACTCCCACCCTTCAGCCAAGCAACCCTCCGATCCCTTGGGCCAAATCTAGACCTGGAGCCAACCCTCCACCCCTTGGTTTCTCTCTCGCAGGTGAGGTGGGCTTCCTCGCGGAGGAGCGGCGGATAAATGTAGCGGTGACCCGGGCCCGGCGCCACGTGGCCGTCATCTGCGACACCCGCACCGTCAGCAGCCAGCCCTTCCTGCAGCGGCTGGTGGATTATTTCAGCCGGCACGGGGAGGTGCGCTCCGCCTTCGAGTACCTCGACAACCTCGTGCCCGAAAACTGCGCTCAGGAGGGCCGCAGCGAGCGGCAGCAAGGCGCAAAGCTTCCTGCAGCGTCGGGCCCCAAACCGCAGCCGCCTCCGGGGAGGAAACTCAGAGCAGCGGCCACCAAACCAGCGGGTCAGAAGCCAGAAGCGCGTTTCTCCCCCAACACAAGCGGACCCGGGCGAGAGGGCCCGGGGACAAAAGATGGTGCTGACAGGTTCAGGGCCATGCTGGTGGCCTTCCTGGAGGGCAGCGAGGTGCAGCTGGATTTCCCCCCGTCCCTCAATTCTCACGATCGGATGCTGGTTCACCTGATGGCAGAGGAGTACAGGCTGCAGCACCTGAGCACCGGGGCGGGGAGGGAGCGGTACATCAGCGTTCGCAAGAAAGAGCCGGCCCAGCCTTCGCGACCCGCAGCCACCCCCCGCAGCGAGCAGCCCCCCGGCGGGGAAACTCCTGTCCCTGCTGAGCCAGGAGGGAGCAGCGAGGGCTCAGGGCAAGTGGACTTGAAAACCCTGCACCTGGAGAGAGTTCAGAGGGAGAAAGCCAGACGGGAGGATGCAGTGAGGAAGGCTCAGGAGCCCAGTGCCGGCCTTCAGGGCAGCAGCAGGAAAAAAGACAAAAGTGAAGCCAAAGGTAGGTCGCTCTCTTCATAACCAGCCCGATTAACGGTCTTCCTCGAATGGATCGTGCTACTTAATCCCCATGATTTTGCCTCCAGGCCTCGGGCTGTGTCTGCCTGCATGCGTGGAGCACGGGATGTGGCTCTTGGAGAGCTCCCCCGTGCTTGTCACTGCAGAGCTGTGAGAACGGGCAGGAGCGTGCATCAGTTGGTGCAGCAGCCGGGGGAGAGGGATTTGGATGCCTGGAGGCACATTTCTTCAGGCAAAAGAAAAACACAGGGGACCCTTTCCCAGGAAGAGAGGCTCAGGAGTTAGATGGGAGACTCCCAAATATAGGGAGAGGAACTAAGAGGAGTACCTGGCCCATCTTGAAGGATGTGGCTGCCTCCTGAATGCAGAGGCCAGGGAAAACAGAGCCAGGAGCTGCCATCCTCCCTGCCAGACACAGTCCCTTCCTCTTCCCCAGCCCCGTTTCGGCAGGGGGAGGCACGCAGGCACGCTGCAGGTGGGAGCCTCGAGCTCCTGCTCGTGCCTTTGAACACGGGCTGAGGTTCACGGGCACAAGGGGTCTCACGGGGGCTGAAATCCCAGGTGCTGCAAGCGGCGACTCCCCGGACCTGTGCTGCTTCTCACTACCCAGGCTGCAGCTGCGGGTTGCTTGGCTTTGCCCTCAGCTCCTACGCCGGTTGTTGAACAGCCGGGTCTTGTCCCCTGCCTTCTCCCCAGGAAAGCCAGCGGGTACCAGTGGAGCAGACAGCACGGCAGAAGAAGATATCGACGCTCTGATTTCTGCTGCCATTAAAGCTGACAGCACCTGCAGCTTCCCCCGCTGCAAAGCCAGTGTTACAGCCCTGGGACAGCTTTGCCTCCACTGCAACAGGCGCTACTGCCTCAGCCATCACATCCCCGAGGTACGTGGGGCCGGGAGGCCTGCCCAGGGCTCTGAGGGGGCTGGAGAGGAGGGGGATGTGCCAAGCAGCACGGGTTTAACGTGGGAATTGTCCGTGCTGAGCTCCCCAGGCAGGATTTCCTTGCAAGGAGGGTAAAGCGGAACCCTCTCTGTCAGAGCTTTTGCTAGAGCTGCCAGGCACTAACACGTGGGCTCTGCATGCCTCCTCCTGAGAGCTTTTTCTTCTTCCCCCCATCTTGCTTTATGCCCTTCTTTACCATTCTCTGGCACTTACACTCCCAGGTCGTGCAGAAAAAGCAAGGCAGAGAGGAGAAAGCTTAAGGCAAGGACTTGAGGGAGCCTGGACACTCAGTTCCCAGCTCTTTGCAGATTCCCTCTGCAACACGGGGACGAGTCAGGGCTTGAGCCCGCACAGAGCAGTGCTGTGTGCCTGGTTAGCAACGAGGCATTTCCTTAAATGTCTTTACTGACTTGGAGCTGAGCTGCTCCACTCTGCAGCCTCAGCTTTAGCTCTGATGCACCCCTGAGGGACAGCCATCCCCCAGCCCCTGCTGCTCTGCTTTCTTGTGGTGGAGGACTCTGGAGCAGGCCTTTCCACAGCCCTGTACTGTCCTGCACCTCTCTGCGAGCGGTGCTGCCAGGGCCACAGAGCCAACAGCTTCTTCCTCGCTCTTCTTCCATAGCTGTTGGACAGCCCTTTCCTCCCCACATCTGGGAAGGAAGGAAACGAAGGTTAAACTGGCATCGGGCTTCATCTTTCTGTGCGGGTGCAGAGGCCGGCGGGTCAGTTCAAGCCTCCAGGGTTGGCAGCGTGGTGCTTCACAGAAAGCTGGCCCTGGGGCTGGAGTCCCATGGGCAGAGCTGATGTGGCTGGCTGGTGGCTGTGACGAGTACCCAGGCTGAGAGGTGACGATTTTCCGTTCAGCCACAGCCTCCTGTGCCCATTGTCCCATGTCCTGCATCACCCAGGTGTAGCTCTTCGCCACATAGAGCCTCCCAGAGCTGAGCAGCATTTGGCAAGCTGACCTATAAATCCTCAGTATAGATTTTCCCCTTGTCAAGTACTATCTGTTTCCATGGCAAAGAATAGTTGTATTTATGGTCATTCACAATCCAGTTGGGATATAAATTTATTTCCTGCAGAATCGCCTCTCCCTGAATTGTGATGAGGACTCCAGTGAGAAACAACTGGAAGGATACAATCCATGTCAACGAGGTTTTTTTCTTTTTGAAGCTCAGCCCTTTTTCCAGATGTTGTCAGCCTTCCATGTGAAATAGCCTGGGACCTCCTACCCACCCCTGGCCCGAAGAGGGGCTCGCACGTACCTGGAGCCGCCTGAGAGGGGCTGGAGCCTCTGCGTGTGGAGGGTCCCTGCTCAGAAAGAGCTCACGTTGCCCCTTTAGCAGCCCCCAGTGCTGATCCCTCCATCCAGTACAGCACAGCCCGCCCCACAGAGTGCTGCCCGACCTGCCCTCCAGCACCTACTGACACAGGAATTCCTGCCCCTTTTAAAGTTGCTCTGTGGGGGCTGGCAGCTACGGCTGGTTTCGCTCAGGCAGCGGGCTCAGCAGTCCCAGTCCTGGCTAGGAGCAGGGTGCTGTGCAGGGCTAGCCCTGGCCATTGGCAACCTGCTCCAGCAGCTCTAGCAGGGACAGAGGTCTGCCACGGCACTGGAAGAGCAGGCTGGGAGCCTCAGATCAGCTCATGTTCGCAAAAACATCAAGTGACTTTGGGACGGACCAAGCAGGAGGGGTAAACTTGTAGGATCTCTAATTTAGACTCGGTGGAGGTGGTTCAGGATGGTGTTGAACTTGGCTTAGTGCCCCTTAAACCTGGCCTGGGCTTCAGCGCAGACTGGCTTTGGAAAGGGTCTGCCTGCACAACATTGCCATTATGAAGGGGTTTTTTGTTCTAGTAGAGAAGACAGATTTAATTACATTAAAGAAGCAGATATATGGCTAAAAATGTCTCCTCTTATTTCCCAAGTGACCTTTCCTGTTTCACTCCTTCTTCTCCCAAATCATACCATATTAGCAGAGAACAGAAGCAGGAGCTCAGGTTTATTTCTGGCTCTCATGCAAGAACCGTAAAAGATCCAGCTGTTCACACACTGAGTGCGAGTTTTTCCCAGATGTTTAGAGTTTTGGTCAGAGTCACTTAAACCATCAAAATTATAATTTACCTGCTGTGCAGGTTCCAGAGGGAGAAAAATTACCTTTAAATTTTGTTTTGTTAGAGGAGCTATAAATAAATAGGAGATGGTTTTAGGGGGGTGCAAAGCAGGTGGAAGAGAGGAGTTCCAGGCTCCGGAATAAAATCGCCCGATTCCCACGTTTCCTGGCTGCCACCAGCGTCCCTTCTCTCCCCGCCAGGTTCACGGCTGTGGGGAGAAGGCCAAGGCCCACGCGCGGCAGAGGATCAGCAGGGAAGGGGTTCTCTACCCCGGGAGTGGCTCCAAGGACAAGACCCTGGACCCAGCCAAGAGAGCCCATCTCCAGCGGCGCCTAGACAAGAAGCTCAGCGAACTGACCAGCCAGAGAAAGAGCAAAAAGAAAGACAAGGAGAAATGAAGGACCTGAATACTTCTTTTTTAACCTTGAAGTCACAGGTCAGACTACATAAACCAAAGATGCTATTAAAGCTCCAGGGCTGCGCTGAGCCCGAGAGGAAAAGGGGAGCTCTCGTTTTGGGGTGGTAGGGCGCTTGGAGCCAGAGAGCCTGAATAAAGAGTGGCTGGGCCTCCCTAAACCGCAGAGCTGCGAGGAAGGAGAGCGGCTTCATTCGTCCCGGTTATCCTCACTGACAGATAGTGGGTGTAGCCAGGGAGGCTGGAGGGCGCCAGCAAAGGCAGGGATCAGCTCACCTAAAGCAGCCAGCTGTTGCTGTGACACTTCTCCCTGCTACAGTAAAAAGGTGAATGTGCGTGAGCAGGGCCAGGAGAGGAGCTGTGCCCTTCTCCTCCGGGGAGCACGGCTAAGAAAACGGACGCCCTCAGCGCCCTTTCCCAGCACTGCTGGAGTTGGGGTGCACTGGCACGTCCGCGCAAGCAGCCAGCAAGACCCAAAGTTGCCCTTTGGGAGTGGGCAGAGCCGGGCTGCATCCCCCTCCCACCATGCAGAGGGGCTGCGGGCTCAGCCCCAGTGCAGGATGCGGCCCATGCAGGGCTCACCCCCTCCCTGGGGCTGCGCAGGGCTGGCGAGGCCTCGAGTCCTTACCTTGGCACGAGGGCGAGCTGCTCCGAAACACCCAGCCCGCTGCGAGGGGGGAGCAGGGGCAGGGTCTCTCCCTCATCACTGTTGGCTGTTCCCACCCCTGGCAGAGCCCAGACCTGCTCGGGAGAAGCTTTTCCTTCCCCTGTGCTGCCCTTCCTCAAAGCTCCTTGGGGGCTGACGTCCGCAGCAGTGATGGCAGGGTACGGCCAGGCGAGCTTTGTCCCTCCCCGGTCCTGTACCCCCCAAAACTATCCCACCACCCCCATTCCCTTCTGCCTGCTGATCATCACCACCCAAGCCTCTCTCCATCCGCCCGCAGCCCCGGCCCATCTCCATGACGACTCCCAGTGGGTACCAGTGCAGCACGCAGGGTCCAGCGGCCGCGTTGTGTCCCCAGGGCGGCACACGCAGGCCCCAGGATGCAGGAAAAGGGGCTGAGATGCCTCCGCAGAGGAACGGCAGGAGAGAGGCACGATAAAAAGCCCCAAACCACACATGCCCCATCGTTTCGGGGCTGAACATCACAGATCTCACCCGCTAGTGATGGCAGCACTAGTGGAAGCCTCGTCCTGGCCAAAGGCTCAGCAGTTTGCAGGGGCTGCAAGGTAGCCAAGCATTTCTACGTCTGTCTCTCTTCCCAAACGCTGAGGTAGCCAAGAAGCAAATTTCCCCCCAAACCTCAGCGCCTGTTAGCACAGGCTGTGAACACCTTCCAAAAAAACCCTTCCTCACCCTTTGGTAAACCTCATCCTTAAAAACCCATCTGCGTGCAGCCCCAGCCCTGGGCCAGCCCGGCCTGCCTGCACCCACCTGGGCTCCGAGCAGCACCTTGGCTCGTGCCTCCGGCCGTGCGTCAGCCCGCCGAGGGATGGCACCGGCCCGCGCAGCGGCAGATGGGACATGGGGCTCCTGGGGGGGAAGGGGAGGAGGAGGAGGAAGAGCTGGAGCGTGGGAGAAGAAAATCTGTGCATCGGCAAGCGGTGCTGGGCATATACGGGGGAAAGAGCCAGAGCGGTTCCCCCGCCGGAGCGGGGGAAGATGCAACAGAGAAATCGCAGCCTCATCCCAAAATGAAGGTCAGGCAGACAGAGCAGCAGAAAGGACAATTGCCCCCAGCTCCTCGGGGTGCCACCGTGGTGTTAGCTTTAATCAGGGATAAATGGCTCGTTCACACTTTTTTTTTCTTCCCATCCTCCCCACCCCGTGCTCACCCTGTGGCACCAGGTTTCTGGCAAACTGCCCCAAACACCCCCAGATTTCCCTGCCTGGCTTCTTGCCAGCACGCTGCAGGCAGAGGAAAGCCGAGGCTCCAGTGCAAGCGGGGATGCGTCCCCAGGGCATCTGCCCACCAGCCTGTGCCCGGGAAAACGGGCATCAGCTCCCCAAAAACCCCAAACCTTACCCAGGGGCTGGGTCCTTGCTTGGGCCAGGAGCCCACGAGCAGACAGGATCCAGATTCTTCCTCCCCCTTGCCCCTGAAACAGGAGTTGGGTTTAAAAATTATAAAATTAGGGGTGTCTTGTGTCCACCTCCGGTCACAGGGCCAAGATGTTCCTCTCTGCACCCCGACATCAGATAAAATGAGCGAGCTTTGGGATGAGCAAGTCAGAGCGTGACTCCAGGACTAGGGGCTGCAAAAAATAACCCCCAGTCACGAGACTGACATTAGAACAGGAATTTGCTGCGTGGTTATGAGCAGCCCTGAGGGTTAATTTAGTTGGGAAAAGGGGCCCGGGTGGGAAAAGCTGACCCCGATCATATTGGACCTTTAGAGGATCACTCTCAGCCTGGGTCTGACTTTAGTCTGACCCATTCTTACTTTCAGGTACCAGCCAAAAAAGTGAGCAGGAACAAATCCATCCAGTTTGTCCTATAAACCAAGAAGAGAGTTTAGGTCACTTTGCACTGCAAACAATAACCCATTCTCAAGGCTTACTTTTTTTTCCAAGAAAAAGGTTCCCGGGCGAACCTCATGAAGTTAACAAGTGCCAGGTCCTGCCCGTGGGTCGGGGCAATCCCCAGCACAAACCCAGGCTGGGCGAGGAGCAGCTGGAGAGCAGCCCCAAGGAGAGGGAATGGAGGTGCTGGTGGGGGGAAAACTGCCTGTGAGCCAGCACCGTGTGCCCACAGCCCAGAACCCCTCCGTGCCCTGGGCTGCAGCCAGAGCAGGGGGGGCAGCAGGGCCAGGGAGGGGATTCTCCCCCTCTGCTCCGCTCTGGGGAGACCCCCCTGCAGTGCTGGGGCCAGCTCGGGGGCCCCCAACAGCAGAAGGACACGGAGCTGCTCGAGCGGGGCCAGAGGAGGCCACGGAGATGCTGGGGGGGCTGGAGCAGCTCCCCTGGGAGGCCGGGCTGAGAGAGTTGGGGGGGGTCAGCCTGGAGAAGAGAAGGCTCCGGGGAGACCTTAGAGCAGACTCCCAGGGCTTAAAGGGGGGACAGGAAAGGTGGGGAGGGACTCTGGATCAGGGGTTGGGGTTAGGATGAAGGGTGATGGTTTTAAACTGGCAGAGAATAGATTTGAATTAGATGTAAGGAAGAAATTCTTCCCTGTGAGGGTGGTGAGGCGCTGGCCCAGGGTGCCCAGAGCAGCTGTGGCTGCCCCCTCCCTGGAAGGGTTGAAGGCCAGGTTGGACGGGGCTGGGAGCCCCCTGGGCTGGGGGAAGGGGGCCCTGCCCGGGCTTTAAGGTCCCTTTCAACCCAAACCAGTCTATGGCTATGATATAACAATTGCTTTTTCTGCTGTTATTTTTGCCTTTTCCCATTCCGTTGCATTGGAAACATTTCAGCCCCGAAAAATCCTCCTGAAAAAAACAACAGGAAAACCACATACGCCCAGAGAAGCCACACTGCGCTGGCACTTTATCAACCCCCTCTCCATTTCCTCCCACCCCCGTTCGACCAAAAACTGCCTTCCAAAGAAATCCACCCCCTCCCCGGCAGCCCTCGGGGCCCACGGTCAAGGGCACCACCGATTTCGGGGCTGCCGGGGAGCATGCGGGATGCTCGGGAGCCCGGCCGGCAGCCGGGCAGCAGTTTGGGGGGGTTGTTGCTGGTTTTGGTCCACGTGAAGGGAGGGCTCCTTTCCCGGCAGGTCTGGTCGCAGCCCCCAGCGCATGCGAGGGCGACCCGGATGGGGAGAGACGCAGCCGAGGAGTCGCCGCATCCTCCGAGCGTTTCGGCAGCGAGATGCTCCGTCCGAGGTGCGCCGGCAGCTCTGCCTTCCCCGCGCTGCAGAGTCCCTGCCCGGCTGCCAGGGCGTCGGGGGCGGGGGGGGGGGGGGAGTCTCTTGGCAGAGCCCCCGCTGGCCTCTGTCCCCGGCGGAGCCGGTGTCGGGGTGCGGGATCCCGGGGTCCCCCCGCCAGCAGCCTAGTTTCGCCGGAGCGGGTGCCACATGGAGACGGGCTTCCTCAGCGTGGCCAGCATCTGGTTCCAGTGCGTGATGCCCATCCCGCTGGCCGCCGGGCCGATGAGGACGTGGCCCGTGTTGTCGGCGTGGCCGTCCTCGCCGCACTCGGCCACCGTCACCCGCAGGGACAGGTCCTGCCGGGGAGCACGGGGCCGTCACCACGGCCCAGCACTGCCAGCGCTCACCCCCCTCCCCTATATACGTATCCCCACACCCTCCCCAACCAGACAGGCACAGGCAAACATACCCCCAATGCTAACCCATACATACACATCCCTCTATACCCCCGCCCCATTCATACACATCCCCCCACACTTGCAAACTCCCTATGCTCACCCCCATACACAACCACACCCCATATACATACATCCTCCTATACCCCCCACCCTACACATCCCCCTACTTTCCCCACATCCCCCCAAACCCACATATGCACCCATCCACATACGCAACCATACCCTGCACATATGCATCACCCAACCCACACATACAAATTCCCCCCAACAGCCCCACCCCATACAAACACATCCCTCTATTCCCCATACCCCACGCATACATCCCCCCAAACCCTATATGCACATACATGGCCCCACCCTGCAGCTCCTACAATCCCCCCAGAACCCCTCACCCACCCCAAAGTCCTCAGAAGCACAGGGATTTGGGGACCCTGAGGAGCGATGGGATGTGGCCCCCCCTCCAGCCCCTTCCAAGCTGGGATGCGTCCGCTGAGCCGGGACAGACCTGGAGCACGATGGCCGGCACTGAGAAAATCATGGCCTCGTTGAACACGGGGTTGGTGTCGTCCCTCTTCACCGCCGTCTTCTTCTTGCTGATCTTCCTCCCGTCCTGCAGCAGGTACACCTTGACGAAGGGATCTGCTCGGGGTGGGGGGGGAGAGAAAAACCCGGGGGTCAGCCACGCGTCTCCCCTGTGATATGGGGGAAGCCATCTCTGGTGGACCTTCCCGGTACGGTCTGTCCTCAACGGGAGCCGCTCCAGTAAATATCTGCATAGCGTAGCAGGATGAAAGCCCCGCTCCAGCCCACAGAAGACCAAGGCACCCCTGGCCATCCCCCCCCCCACCCCGCCTGGCACCCCCTGCTCACCTGCGGTCACTTTGCCGTCGGTCCACACGAGGTTCTTGGCTTTGACCACCACCACCGTCAGGCGCTCGGCCGTGGGCAGGTAGCTCAGGGAGAGCAGGATCTCCCCCACTGTGTCCACTGCCTGCGGGACACAACGTCCCATCACCACCGTCCCCAGCCCAGCTGGGAGGAGAAACGCCCCCCCCCCCCCCCCCCCAAAAACACCTGGGTGTGATAGGTACCCCCCCCCCACCTCACCTTATTCATGTCCTGCAGGTAGAGCCAGGCGTTGAAGGGACGCGTGGGCAGGTCCAGGTCGGAGAGCTTGAGCTCGGCCACGCCGGTGCTGACGTTCCTCTCGTCCTCGTCGATGCCGAAGACAGAGAAGCGCAGGCTGTTCTCCTCCAGCGCCGCCGGGTCCAGCGGGATGGAGAACCGCTCGTCGAAGGCCACGGCATAGGCGTTCCGCTGAATCTGCCGCGGGGAAGGGGGGGGGATTGCCTCGATACCCGCCGGGTTTTTGGGGCCACATCCAACATCTGCCCCCCCCTTCTCTCACGGGGATTGCAAGGAGCGCATGGCTTTGGGGCGGCAAGGACAGGGCATGCCCCAGCCCAAGGGACCTGGGGAGTCCCAGCCTCGATGGGGACAAAAGTTATTTCCCACCTGACTGCAGCAGCCACTCGGCAATTGGGGTAGAAAACAGGGGCTGTGACCTGCCCCGTTGCCCATAAATTCTGTTAATTAAAAATGTAAAGTCAGTCTCGTGCTCTCAGATGCAAGAGCTGGGCATCCCCACGCCCTGGGAGCCCAGATCGGCCGCTCCGGGCTACGGGATTTGGCCGAGGGGCTGTAACCCCCAGCCCCTCTCCAAGCCGGGGCCAACGGGCTTCACAACCCCCTAACAGGGACGATGCTTTTTGCCAGACATCGTCTCTATGTCACGTCATTCACTTTGAGCAAACACAGCAGCAAGTCCCTGGGCCCCATCCTGCAGGGTGCTGGCCACTACCTGGTCCCAAAGCGCTGGTGGGGGAACTGCTCTGAAATCATGGCTTTAGAGACCTTTTTCTCCTCCTCCAGCCCTATTTCTTTTGGCTTCCGAGGTACCACACACACACACAAGGGCTTTGTCCTAAACGGCCCGGCGCTCTCGTGATGGGAAACCCGGATTGTGCGGAGCAAAGCGGAGCCACCAGCTCCCCACTGCCCAGGCAAAGGGATCCCGCTGCGGGACCAGCCCTGAACCCCTGGGGCTTCACCACCCCAAGAGCCACCCAGAGTCCCCCGCAGCGGTGGGGAGACAGTTCATCTCATCCCGAGGACCTTCCCACACCGTCTGTCTGTCTGTCTGTCTGTCCCCAGCAGTGCTCCATCCCTGGGATGAAGAGCACGAAGCAGCTACAAGGTGGTGCCTTCCACCAGCCCCCTCCTCGCACAGACAGACCCACGCTCTCCATTCGGACACCACCGACCCCCGGAGTCCCGGGGGATTAAAGTACTTCTGTGGGGAAAGCAGATCGGCAGCTGCCTGCTTTATAGCCCTGCTGACTGTCTGTCTGCAGCCAACATTGTATTTTGGGATCTCTGGATGAAAGGTACAACAGATACGTTAGCTGCTATTTAAAAAAACCCCAAACCAAAACCCATAAGTACTGTAAAGCACTAAAGGAAAAGAACCGAATGCGTCTTTATGACTTGTCTCAGGACAGCAAGAGAGGGTAAATAGTGCTGGTGAATTATAAATAATCATGCTAAATAATAAATATCTCCAGAGCATAAATAAAGAGCCTGGTCTTTGGATGGAGAAATGGTCTTAAAAGGGCACTGTGGAAATATTTCAAAGGCAGTGGTTTTGTGCTCGCTAGAATGGTACCTCCACTCCCGTGGCAAGGTTACTTTAGTGGGATGAGGCTTTCTGCTCCTTTCTGGAATATCCTGATTAACTCAAACCGGCTGACCCTGAGCTTTGCAAAAAGCAGGTGCTGAAAGAAAATCGAGGCTCCTGCTTCTTGAGAGCAGCTTCTGAGGCACTTAAAAAGGGAAGTTTTTCCCCCAAAACACCGCTGGCTGCTCTGGCCCGGCCGGTGCAGCTGCCCGGACCTTTGGCCACCGCGTCCCGCATGGGCAGGGAAAGCATCACGGCTGCTGCAGAAGGGAGAGGCGGCTGCGGGGCACGGCGCTCGGGCACGACACCGGCAGCACGTGCCCAAAGCGCTGCCTCTCCCCAGATCCCACCCCAGACCACTTCCACCACCTCCCGCAGCAGCCCCGGCCCCGGAGCAGGGGAAGCCGAGCAGGAAACCTTGCCGCAAGCCACGCTCGGAGACAAAGTCATCACACATCCCAGCCAAGAGGGAGAAATTTCTGCCTCTGCCAGGTCTCTGATGCACAAACCCATCCGGGGCCCCCCCCTACACTGCAGAATGCTGATCCCCGCCGAGCAGGGCTATAGAAATCCTGCGCCACCCACCCCCAGCCCCAACGTGCCCGCACCTCCCTACCCCCAAGGCCCCACCGCTCTCTTGGGGAGCTTGGCCAAGGGATGCTGCGACCCAAAAGCACAGGCTGCAGCGGGCACGTGGCGAGCAATGCCACGCGTGGGGTGGGGGGGTTTGTGCAAGGAGGGGTGAGCGGCTCACCCGGGAGATGCCGACGATCTGCTCGGCCGGGAGCAGGCTGATGCGCATGAAGCAGGACTCGAAGCGAGCGTCCTCCTTCTCCAGCAGGTCCTTGCCCTGCAGCAGCGTCACGTGCAAGGTGGCCGCCTTCCCATCGTACTCCATGGAGACCTCCACCTGCCCCACCGTGAAATCCTGCCCGAAGTTGTTCCCGATGGAGGAGATGGAGCTGAGCGAGTCGGCCGAGATGGATTTCTTCAAGGGGCCGTAGGGGGCCAAGCCCAGGTCTTTGCTCATCAGCTCCAGGGTCCCCAGCTCGTTAATGCTCTCGAAGGTGTCGTCCGCCCGCAGGCTGGTCTTGCGGATGGGCGAGGTCTTCTCCAGCGCCTTCTGCGAGCCCGGGGCCATCCCTCGCTGCCAACAGGGAAAGGAAAACCAGGTGATGCGACCCCATCCCTTCACACGAAGCCGGGGACAGCTGGGATTCACTGCCGCCGTTTTGGACGCCTTATCAGCCCCTGCTTGGCCTCGAGGTGCCGTGGCAGCAAACCCTGCACCTCCTGCAGCTCCCGAGCCCTGTTTAACAGCTCCACGGTGATCCCCCCAAACTCTCCCGCAGCACCAGCTCACTGCCCACGGCGTTCCCCCCGCCCCCGGCGAGAGGAGGACGCAGGTGATATTTCTGCCCCTCCAGCAGCTCGTGTGTCGCGAAGGGAAAGGAGGTGAGCCAAACTTTCCGCCCTTTTACCTTGTGTTTGACGTCCGAATACGCCGCCCCGTACTTTTGCTCCAGGTATCGGTAGTCGTAGTTGGGGAAGGGGGAAGGTGCCGGGTAGCTGCCGGAGCGCCAGAGCTTCCAGAGGTTGACGGCCGCGATCCCCAGCAGCACCAAGGCGCCGGCGGCGTAGATGCCGATCTCCCACCGAGGCGGGCTCGCGGCGACTGCGCGGGGACAAGAGGCACCGTGAGCCGGCCGCGACCCCGGGGCAGAGGCTTCGTCCTCTGCTGCTTCCACGCCAGAAGCTCGGCTCTAAGCTGTGAGGACGGGACCGGCCTCGGGGGCGGTGGGGGGATAAACCACAGGGTCCCACACTTGGGCGGGTTGTGAATGGCGTCAGGCAGCGGCTGTGTGAGCCAAACCCCCCCCCCCCCCCCGCCCCAGTCCTCACGCTTCGCTTTCCCAGGAGGTGAAGCACACGTGTATTTTAGCCCTGCTCCCCAGCAAACCAGGGATGTCGGTGAATTGCTGCAACACCCCCAGGGGTGCTGGGGGGGGGGGGTCCTGTCACCAGCTACGGAGCTGCCCCGCTCGCAGATGCGCTCGGTGCACGTCTGCATCGCCCCTTCCACCACAGGGAAACGCTTGCTGCTGCCTGGTTTCCCACGGGCTGGGGATGCCAAGAAAATCCAGAAATAGGAAAAAAAAAAAAAAAAAAAAACAAACCCCAAAACCACAAACCAAACAGAAAGCTTTTGGAAACAGGGGCAAAACCCCACAGCTGCTGCTGCTGTGATCCAGGGAGGAGAAAGCCCGAGCTTGTGGCTGCAAAGCGGGGAGGACCCGACAAGCCCTGTGATGGTACATTGAGTGGCTGCTGCTGCATTGCACCAGCCTCCATCACACCAGTGACTGAACCAACACCAATCACTCAGTGTATCACAAAAAAAGGGGAGAGAAAAAAAAAAAAAAAAAAAAAGAAAATAAAAAAGAAAAGAAGCAGCTTTCTCATTACAGAGCGCTGCCGGGGAGTCCTCCCGCGTCACACCACGGCACTCCCTCCTTCAGCAGCAGCTTCAGAGCCAGAAAAAGCCCAAACCAGGCTTATTCCCACATCACATCCGAGCAGAGGGACAACCCGCTGCTCCCTCCACCTCCCCAAACCTCCTCTGGCAGGAGCCAGCAAAGGGATGTATCAAAAGGAACCAACTATTCGCACGCAAAGCGCCAAGCTTTGACCCCTCCGGAGGGCCAGGAGCAGCCCAGAGGGGTCCCGTGGGGTGAAGCCGCAGGGTGGGAGCCAGGTCCTGCTTCCTCCACCCCAAGCCCCTGCAAAGGTCCGTGATTGATCCCCCGCATCCCCGGCTGAGGACGCTGGGGGAAGCGTCGCAGCTCTTTAGAGCACCCCTGTGCACGGAGGTTTTCGGTGCCATCCAGCTCCAAGGAGTTCACATGCTCCTGCTGCAGCAGGGGGGCAAAACTGGGGCAGAATAACCCTTTCCTGACTCCTACTGCTGAATAACTCCAGGCACAAACCCCAGCTGAGCTGGAAACCTGCTTCCTACCCATCCCTGCCCATTTTATAGTGCTGAGCACCTAATGTTGGAAAGCTTTGGGCTTTAAAGGGTTCTACCCTTATATTAAGAAACTAAACCCTCTGTGCAAGTGCCACCAAGGGTTCCTCCTGCAGAATGCAGTGAGGATCAGCAACCCCTCCCGAGAGCAGCTCGGCGCGAGCCCCGGCCAGCTCTGCCCCCAGAACCCCCTCCCCCGGGGCTTGGCTCAGAAGTACTCACCGCTTACGCGGTATCTGCTTATGTGACCGTTGTCCATGGCAAACGCTCCCCACTAGCGAGACAGCCTGCAATGCGTGAGACAACAGGTTAGAATAAAGGGAAAACATTTAAAAATAGCCGCCTTCTGATTTTTTTTTTTTTTTTTTCGCAGGGATGCTAAATAGCTGCTCGCCCTCCATCACTCCTAGCCTCGGCTCCCCTGCCAGGCACACAGCAAACGTGCGCTAAAGCACCTCAGGCACTAACCGAGTTGCCAAAGAAGGAACTGAAAACCGCACGGGAACGGGGAGAGTGGCTGCACCGAGACGCAGAGCTGCATGATTTACCTCGGGAGTATTTAACAGGTGATATTTTCAATCGCTCTTTGTGGGGATGTCTTCCCTCCCGGAGCCCTTCAAGCCCTTTGCTGCTTTTCTAATCTCTTTTCCAGTTTAAATCTCGCCTTTGCCCTCCACAGCTTTCCCCAGCCTCACCGAGGGGCTGCTCTGTGCCCGTGGCTGAGCCGTGGCCACGTGCAAGAGGAGCAGCCCCATTTCTGGGTCGCTGCAGGGTTTAGATGATGCTGTTCCCCAGGAATCGATTCCTGCAGCAGGGAAGCTCGATCGCCTTCCTTCCCGAAGGGGTTTTCCCAGGTGAGTTGTACGCGAGATTCATCCCAAACACCAGGAGGCTGCTCATCTGAGAGGTCCCGGCGAAGGCATCGCGTGATGCCGATGGGGATTTATCCAAGCCAGGTATTTCCCACTCTGCAAAGGGGGTTTGGGATGCCCCGCAAGCACCCAACAAGCTAATCCAGCACGAACCGAGCCAGCTCCCTCTTCCTTTCCTGGCGCCTGTGCTGGGAGATCACGGACCACGGTCCATTGATGTGATCCCCAGACCACAATCCCCCCAGCCCATCTTCAGCACCGCACTTAAAATCTCCCCCCAAACCCTCCCCAGAACTCCCACAGCCCCGCAGCCCACTCGTGCAGGAGGAAGAGCCGGATTTGCCTCAGACAGACGGTCGCTCGGTGTTTAGGTACCACCTTCCAGCTCGCCTCGGATGCTCGCACATTCAGGCACTGTCGGGGTGATCGACCCCCCCAACCATCCAGGCTTGGATTTTAATAAGCAGAGGTGGAAATTGCAGTGCATTAGAGCTAAAGTACCAGCCACGCTGGCCTGACGTGGCTGGGGGCCCAGCCCTGGGACAACCGCAGGAGGGGGGGTTTCTCACTGTAATCGAGTCACTAACCCAAAAGGACAGCAAGGCTGGGACAGGGCCAGGAGATGTCCCTCCTGTCCCCCAGCCGCCTTCCTCAGGCATAAACCTCCCTGTGCAATGGATAAACAATCAGTAATATCTTGGCCAAGAACGTGCTACACTCATGTCATATATGGACTGAGCTCAGCTTAAGGGACACTTTGCAGTTTAGTGCTGGAAGCCCACATTGACATCTTAATAGTGCAACACTATAGAGATTTACCCAAAACAGCCTCTTTTGATGTACTGAAAAACTATTCTGCCTAAGTAGCAGACTCCATTTCTTTCGCTATTTCCTGGTGGCTTTTTTGAATGTGAAAATACAGAAGTTTTCAGGACCAACTTTCTCTGCAGAAGGGAAAACATCCCTTTTAAAAACCCTCCATTTTCCAATTTTCCGTTTCTTTCAAAGCTTTTCCCCCAAAACATCCTTTCCTAATGAGCTCTAAGCAGCAACTTAAGCAGATTTCCAAGGTATCATCCAGAGAGACACAAACTGACTGCAGTGTTCAGCATAGGAATTAAATTAGGTGGTATTTTCTTGTTAGCAAAACAGTATCAGCCTTTCCTGAGTGAAAAAATGAAGGTGCAAAGCGCTCGGGGAAGGGATTTATTGCATTTTATGTTAACTAAGCTCTTCCCTGTGAGCATTTCACCAAGATGCTCTGTTGTCCTCCCAACCTGCCTTTCAAATCTCTTCCTGGGAAACCAAATCTGAGGGATTAGGAAGGGACAGGCACCTCTCCTACTGCCGGCAGCACAGGGACGGCTGGTTTTCCCCTCTGCTGAGTGATGGGGCAGCTTCGTTTTCCTGGCGAGGTGCTGCAGAGCTCGGGATACCTTTCCCTGCTTGGGGGGATGATAAAATGGCTCAACGTGGGGAGAGAAACAGCAATGAAGCCACGCGTCCCCTCTGGAAGAGGGGGGACCTCCCCCCTGCCTTAGAGGGGTTTGGCACCTCGCTGCTGCTCTGGCATCGTGGCAGTCCGAGGGACAGCTCGCGCAGAGATGCTGGTTGCTGGTCCCAGAGCACTCACAAGCCAAGTTATAAAGCGCAGCAGCGATCTCCGTGTTCATCCTTTCCTTCTTGCCCTAACCCAGACACCAATCAAAGCCCAGTGTTTCAGCTGAGACCGGGCTAAACTCTTCTCCCTGCTGAGCTGGGCCCTCCAGCAGTGCCCCTCCTCTCCTCCAGCACCGGCCCTGCTGCTCGCACGCAGCCGCCCCGGGCTCTGAGCAAGGCTTTTCCAGCCTTTTCCACCCCTCTCCTCCCCACGGGGAAAGCCCTGTCTGGCCTCGATCTGCAAGGCAGAAAAGTAGGACTAAGTCTGCTGGTGGCACGTTTGTCAAAAAAAAAAAAAAAAAAAAAACAAACCAAACCCACCCACATCCAAAACTTCCCAAAACACAGATTTGGGCTCTGCCCCTTGTTCATGCTTGACCCCAAACTCGCTCACCGATTGCCCTCCTCATCCCACCACTGGAGCTGTGGGAGACAAAGCTGCCACTGCCCTGGCAGACCCAGACCTCAGGCAACAAGCAGTGCACCAATCCTACCCGATTTACACCCAAAGATGATGACCCTGCACTATCCTGCATCTCCCATGGCCACGAGGCTCCGCATGGGAAACGCCAGCTTTGCAACCGGCAAAAGTCCAGATCCTCCCTAACGCCTGTCGCTGTGTTTTACCTGGGCAGGTAAAAATCACCGTGAGCAGGAAAAATAATCTTGGGGGGCTCCAGGTAGAAGCGCGGGGTCCCTCCTCGCAGGCTCCGGCATTAGCTGAGCAGCAGCAGCGTGGTTGCTCCCCAGCTGTCCCCGAGAGGGGAGAGAAATGCAGCAATTTCCGAGTTAACCCAGGCGAGGAAGCAGCAGTGACTGTGCAGCAGAGAGTCTCGGGGAGCCCCAGAGCTCCCCACGGATTTGGAGTTCAGCGGGGATGGCTCCTGGATCCCAGCAGCTCCCGGCAGCGATGGGGCACAGGCTGGGATGCTTCACTGCAGGAGATCTGAGGTCGGCTCCCAAGCTTTGCCTCCTTCCCCTTGCCCCGGGGGGGCCTGGGGGCTGCGCCTCCTCCTCACTAGTGCGATGAGTCGGGCGGTCTCTGCACCCTCCAGGGACGGGTACGCTCTCCCAGCTGGCCAGACGCTCCTGAAGGTTTTGCTCTAACCCATCCCAAACCCCCCCCCCCCGGGAAAAGCAGGGGAGGAGAATCCCTCCCTGCCCCCCCCCGCCCGGGAAGCGTTTCCCAGCCGGTTTCTCCCCCCCAGGGCTTGGGGGGGGGTGGGACCGGCGGCCGCCGCGGCTCTGCCCGGGGGCTGCAGCAGCGCGGGGCTGGAGAGGAGATGCTGGGCTCTGCTCTCCCCTCGGGCAGCAGGTCTGGAGCAGGGGGGGGGCTGCAGAGATCTCTCGCTCCCATTTGCCTCCCTGGCCCTCAGCCCCGCAGGCTGGCAACTTTCCTTGGGAAGTTGCCGTGGGGAAAAACCCCAAACCACACCACTCAACCCCCCCCCCCAAATCCACCCCAAACCCCACCAAGGAGCGGGGAGGGATGCTGCCATCACCGCCCCCCCCCCCAACCCCCGCGCCGCGTGTGAACCCCGGCGGCGTGCACCGACACCCCCCCCCCCGTTGTCACCCGTGTCACATCCCCCGGGGCTTGACCACGACCCCCGCCTGGTTCCTGTTCCCGTCCCCCCCCCCCGGGCAGAGCCGCCCACCCTGCGCGCCTACAGGCAGGGAGCTCCGCGGGATCCGACTCACCGCTCGTTTGGGGTAAAAAGGTGCATTTTCCGGCCGATGGCGGGGGGGGGGGGGGAACGACGCGGCCGCCGGAGCGGGGGCTGCGGGCGGTGCCGCCCCGTGCTCGGGTTGGGGGGGGGGGGGGATTGGCCCCGCCCCGCTGCCCGCCCCCCCAGCACCCCTCCCGCCGGGGTGAACCGGGGACGGCCTCTGCCTCGCCCCCCCCCCCCCCGGGTTTGGGGCTCCCCAGGCCGAGCGCGGCCGCGCAGCATCCGCAGCCCCAAATCCCACCTCCCGCTGCCCAGGGACCCCCCCCCTCCACCCCGCTGCCTCTGGCCTTCAGCTCTTCCTCCCTCTCCCAAGGAACCGGGTTAGTTATTCCCCCCCCCACCCCCCAAAGGGTGCTGCTCTCCTCCCTAAAGCAGATCATCTCCCGGGGGGGGGACGACACGGACCCCTGGGTCCTCACCCGTCCCTTTCTCGGGCTTCCAGGCTGCTCCTCGCTCCCGCCGCGATGGGAAGGGCAGCACCAGCCTCCTCCCTCCTCAGCCGGGGGTGCAGGGACACGGGAGGGGTCCCGGCCGATCAAGGTGGGGGGTGTGTGTGTGTGTCCAGCCGCAAGGTTTCGGTTCTGCCTTTTCATAAAGAAACCCCATCAGTTCTCCTCTCCCTCGCCGCAGCAGAAAGCGAAGCCTCTTCTCAAAGCCCCCACGCGGCATTTTCGCACGGGACTTGGCCCAAAAATCCCTTTCAGCAGTTTGGAGCCCGAAAGCTCAGTGCCCCAGCGATGGAGAGCTTCCCCTCTCACCACCCCGCTCTCAGCCACCTCACTTCGAATGCCAGACCACCGTCCCAGGGGGGCAAGGCGGCATTTCCAACAGCCAGGGAGTCACACTGTTTGAACTGGAGAAAACGGAATAATCGCAGTTTTGAGGGGCGGGGGGGGGAGGGAAAAACCCATGCAGCCCAAGCAAAGACCACAGAGCAGCGTGACACTCCAGAAGACCTTTAACTCCCAGGAACAGCCGCCCCGTCCAGCAGCAGGGCCAGCACTGGGAGATGGGCCCCTGATTTTCCTGGCAGGGAATGAATTTTCAGGGAGAAAACAGACCAAGTTTTGAGCCTAACCCCAAAATGCTGCCTGGGTGGGAAAGGAGCCTCACCCTGCGGGCAAGGGTCCTTTTCCACGGGCACTGGGCTTCCCAGCCCAGCCGGGACTCAGGCTTTTCCAAAACGCAGCCCTTCCCCTGGGTGTGTAAAAACGAGTTGGAAAAGGAGCAAAGCCCTGGCTGCCTGCCCCAGGTGCCAAGGCTCACCTGCAGCAGACTGGAAGCGACATTCCCAGGGGACGGGACACCAGCACCCTCTTGCGGGGCCACCCCAGGGCTCCAGCTCGGGGCCCGCAGAGACCCCAGTTTGGCACCAGAAGCTTTATCCAGCCTCACGCAGCCACCAGCCAATCTATTAAACATCAGTTTCCCATCGCTAACAAATGGCATGAGTTTGTCATCAGCCTCGTGCTTAGGTCAGGCCTCAGGTAACTGTGAGGATAATTAACAGCAACTCGGCGATGCAGACTGATAAACCCTTCTAATGACCAGCACACAAGCAGTTCAGCTAGCAGCATGCAGCCCTTGTGGGATTTTTGCCCCCCCCCCCCCCCCCCTTTTTTTTTTTAACTGGCCCGTCTCTGCTTCTGGGCACATTCAGCCAGGCCACTATGCGGGAAAGCTGCTTATTCTTGGTCCAAGTACTCCTGGAAAAGCTCCTGACAATACTGTGTCAGAAACATGACTCCAAAAACATCACAGAGGCCCTAAGGCCAGCAACAGGACCACAAAGTCACAGGCCAGGTGGAAAAAAAAAGACAGCAGAGAGTCTTCTGCAGCCCTGGCTGGTATTGCTGCCTCCAGCTGCAGGACAGGCAGCTGGAATAGCAACTGGGGGGAGAGGAAAGGGTGGCAAGAGGGACCCCGAAATTGGTGACACTCGGAGCTGCGGGGACCGCAGGCACAGCCTGCTTGCACTGCGCCGTTCTGACTGCCCGAGCCCGCGGAGCTTTGCTGTAAGCCCAGGCAGCGGGCACTTGCGCCTGGCACAATTAAGTAACGCTAATTGCTGACTAAACCCGAGGTGCCCAGAAGCAGCCGCCTCCCCCTGAGCCTTCACCCAGCGTGCAGACCGGCCGCGGCGCAGGGCCGGCACGGGGCTCTGCGGGGACACGGGGAAGGGAGTGAGGAAGGGGCTCCCTGGGCTGTGGGGCACGGGCGCTCCCCGTGCGGGCAGCTGGACTCCTCAGAGGCCAGCACCCCACTGTTAACAACCTGGAAGCACCCGAAATCCGTCCTTAACAAATGCAACAGCCCGCACAGGTGGGCTTGCGGGCCATCAATACCACGTACCTCAGAGCAGTGTCAAATCCCCTGCTAGCCTGCCTCTAAACCAAAGAGAAACCACTTACAAAAAAAAAAAAAAAATAAACCACCTCAAAGTAGTCACCCACAACAGCATTAGCTGAGCACATTTCTCACCCACACAACCATTCCCCTGCATTTTCCCCTTCCAAAGTCAGCAACTTACCTCTGGTAAATTGCACTACACATACTAGGGCATCCCCACAGGAGGAAGGTATCTCATTCCAGCTTTCTGACAATGAAGGTACATTAAGAAAATGCACAGCGAGATACAGATGTGTATAAAGGTGGGAAACTGCTGCCTCTTTCATCTCCATAGGGTTGGTCTCATCTTATGCCACCCCAAATGTAACTGAAGTGAGGCTCATCAGCTGTCCTTTCATCTTCTCCATATGAGGCTGCTTTTGAGTACTTCTCCGGGAGATGATCACAAAAGGATTCCTAAAGCCAGGCAAGATTGTAATGATTAGAGCTCACCTGCAATGCCAGCCATCAGTCTGTAAGGGAAGCACTGAGACTACAAAGATACGCAGCGCTGTGCATAGTCCAAGTCTGCTTTACAGCGGGAAGATCACCCTTGTAAATGTACTGCAAGAAGCGTGTCTGAGTTACAACAGTGGAGCAAGGGCCTGTAACACCCATTTCTCTGGAAATCTGGACAAGTTTGTTACCTTAAGGCCCAGCACCCATTACGGGCAGCATCAACGCAGCTGCCGGCCCTTCCACCAGAGGGGAATTCAGACCAACACACATTCCATGTGCGAGGAGACAAGAGAGAGAAACCACGAGCACGCACACATTGTACCAAAGAACACACCAGCAAACATCGCTTTATTACACCGGTTCAGTTATCCAGACTAACCATAAAAGCTGTTTAGATGGATGTAGACAAACAAGTCAGTGGTTTATGCGTTAGGTCAAAGCTCCAGAACTGTTACTAGGGAACAGATGCAGAATACCTAGAGTCCTAGCTATTCCTCACCCGTTGTTTCAAATGTACCTAAGGAGGTCTTTGGCGGGGAGGGGAGGAGGAAGGAGGTCCAGGGACTGACCCCCCCTGGTGTGCCTGCCACCACCCGAATCACGAGACAGACCCAGGAGGTTGTATTGCAAAGAGATCGAGGCGGGGGGCCACAGTGTTCATCAGCACAAACAGAACGGAGACAGACTGACCTGAGCCTCGCTCAGCTGGGACTGCACAAGCACAACACACTGGTATGAGCTACCGAACAATCAGGTCACAGTTCGTAAGACTGGTCTAAAGCTGGAACTAGAACGACTCTGGGTGGGTGGAAAGGCATAGAAATAAATACTTGCTCAACTCCGCACTCTCTGCCCGTTCCCAAACTTGTCAGCATCTAGTTACACAGCCATATACTCTTCACTACCTCACAGCAGCAAAATACTATCATTTCAGAGCAGCCGTTGAGCGACTATCCGCAGTACATTGTACATACTCGAGAAAGAAGCCTGGTGCTACTTCTCGCGTTGGTCACCCTCCTCTGCGTCTGCTAAGCAGCTGGGGCAGCCCCCAGCCCATCACCTCTCCTCCCCTTGTTGGGCTCTTCAGATGCCACCAAACGGCTCGATTAACTGAAGACTGCCCCACTGCTAAGGGCCCATTCTTTAGGGGGGTGGAAAGTATTTGGGTCGCTCTGTAAACAGGGGAGAAATGCAGGTTTTGGTTGTCGTTCACATACAAGACCAAAGCAGATCAGAAGTGCGGACGTTTGCTAGTCAGCAGCTCTGCAAGTCTCCTGCCACTTAAAAAGTTTGGGGTTGTACTGGAATTTTACTGGGGGTGCTTATGTTGCTTTCTTCTGGATAAACGCTTCCCTGAAAATACCCTTTAACAGCCAGATTAGATCACAGTATTTAAAAAGTGATACGGTTACAGTTACGTCAGTGCCTTAGACGCCAATGCAAAGGCTTAGAGCAGAGGTTACAAAATTGATGCTTAGTGTAGCACTTTACATTTTGGAATAATGACCCCCAAAAATATAAAAAATGCAGCCCAGGTTTCCAATTTCTTTTTCTAGATGCTGAGTCACCAGCAAAAACGCTGTCTAGCTTAGCCTGCAGACCTCCACTGCTACACAGCGCTCGGGGAAGAACGATGCACTCTGCCTCCGTTTGTTCTTTTGGCAGGGATGGCAGCACGTTAACAGCTATTTTTTGTGCGTGGCTGCAGAGAACGCCTTTTCCAGCTGGACTCGGGAGGCTGCTCAGCCCGGAGTTACCTCGGGAGGAAGGGGGCAGCTCTGAAGGATGGCAAAACTGGACGTGCCCCGTACAGCAAACACCAAGAATGAAAACCCCTTGGTAAGCAAACTAAAAGAGCTGACAGTAAGGCAAATAACTTAAGACTGATGGAGTAACTCCCAGTTTTCTGCCTGTAATACATTTTACTCCACGATGCGAAAGAAAGGCAGGTTGACCTTTCTTATTTATCCTTCCCTTACATTTAAGAGATGACCAAGACTAAAATTAAAAAAAAAAAAAAAAAAAAAAAGAGAACTAAGGAGAAGTTGTCTATCTCCCTAGTGCCTAGTGCTGTGATACAACATAAAACTATTGTAGGCTATTCTAGGATGTTGAAAGTCAGTTTAGAGAAAGGCAATAACCCCCGTACTACAGGGGCTGTAACAGTAGTGTACTGTATTACATTCTGTGCAAGTTACGCAACTTGTTCACAAGTTTCAGTTTATCTATGTTTATCTTGCTGCAGTTCTGTTAAGTGGTGGCTGAACACTACACAATCTTACTCCACAGCTCAAGGTAGTTTCAGCAGAAAAAAAAAAAAAAATTAATTTCCCGTGTCTGGTATCTGTACACTCCAAAACAAGTGTTCCTAATGCCCAAACGCCAAAATCGAAATCTCACAGTTTACTGGAAATAGATCAGCTAGATTCCCTTTGCGCTTTGTTTTAAAGCCCCTTGTCTCCAAACCTCGTCTTCAAGGAAGCCAGACACCACGCCTGAACGAAGATCCCATCTTGTCGCAACGGTGTTGGTTCTGACTTCCCTCTACACAGACTTTCTCCGACTCTGATTAGGTGTACTCAAGGAGAAAGGGTGTGTGTGTCAAAGTGACACCTTTTCCTCGAGAGGATTTTCACACGTTGAAAAGCTAACAATGAAAATTACAAGTTAGGTAGGATAAGGTTGAAACTGTCCACCAGGCCAACTTGAGCACTACAGGTTCCTTTTAGCCCTTCGCCTGTTGCTCAGAGTTTCCTCTCCCTTAGTTTGTTCCCATTTTGTTCATCCAGTATTGACGAGTGACCATCACCATTGCTCAAGCATTTGTCCTTTTCATATTTGTGCTCTTGCTTCTGTCGTCTTATCTCCTTATACCGCAAAGTGATGTCCCTAAAAAGAAAAGCAAACAGATGTGAACCAGTGATGTGAACAAGTAATTCCAATATCCATTAAAGACAGTAAGGCAAGCCTGTTCTGGATAAAAGTGCCCTGGGGGTAACTTAACCCACTTGAGCCTTTTGGCTGTAAAGTTCTAAAATTGCTGATGGCATTGATTCACTTGAAATTTGTGTTTCTTGCTAGTAGTCTGGCTATTATCACCTCTTTCAGCAGTGCTGAAAGAGCATGCTCAGCAAGAGCAACCACTGCAGTGACACTGGGCCTCCCCCATAGATCGGTGGAATTCTTTCAGCCTTGTGTGGCTGCTTTTCATTCACTTGCACAGAACAGCATCCAAACCAAAATGTTTAACTTCGCCCACTTGTCACTGACACTTGGACAGCTCGGCCAACTGCAGGACAGCCGACTGTTCTTGCAATGAAGCTGCAAGACATCTTAGTCTTGTCTAACTCGGAGCACAGGAAAGACAAAGCCCTGGTCTCGCCTGCCATCTTCACTCATCCAGGCAGACCAGGTGCAGTCAGGTACCACTGTTCACCTGCTTCTACGGCAACACCAGCACAAATAGTCCCACAAAGACCAACCAGAGGCTTGATCCAGGAAGTGCCAGGATCACGCACAGAAAGCTCCCTGATTATTTAATAATTCTTACACAAAAGCACTGCAGCTCCAGCTGTCCCAGGAGCCGTGATGGAGCTTGAGGAGGCCCTGAATGCTCATGACAGCACACGCCTGATGATGCGCTGTCGAACTGATGTCCAGAACGACTCCCCCCTCCCCAGCACACAGGCAAGACCGGAACATAGCAGCTCAGACACCGCTTACCGAATGAAGAAACGCCAGGCTGTCCAGGTGAGCACGAGCATAATCCCCAAGATCCAGCACTGGGTAATGTAGAAAGGAAGAGAAAGCGTGAGCGTATAGGGATCGTACTTCACAACAATCAGAAACTCCGTGGCAGTAATAGCAGCAACCAGCCATGCCTGCTGACCCAGTTTCTTATGGAACTTCCTGCAAAATAAATGCACAGATAAAACAAAGCTATTGCTATAAAATTAAGCAGAGACATATTTGTAAAGAGACAGCTGGTGATTTAATTCAGCTTTGCACAATTCTAAAAGTCTAGCTTGGATTACACATGTACTAAGGCTATGCAGGCTGACAACTTTCATGTTGGTGTTACTCAAGTTTCCTCTCAGAGGCTCTGAAAACACATGAAAAGTTAAACTTCATCATTATGTGATTCACGGAAGTATCCCCATTTTCAGGGTACTGGTAAATCCACATAAAACAATTATCTGACCAGCCTGAGATCAGCTCAGGTTCAGGGTACGGTATGAGACAGGAGATCTTCTCCTAGATTTCCTCTGCAAATATCAAGCCACACTGCCGTAACCATATTTAACTCCTATATAATTGCATTCTGAAACTTACTCTCTTCCCAAAAAGGTATTCAATGAGCTGTTACTAATGATCTCTGAACAGATTTTAAAAGAACGCATAACAACAAACAGGCAAGATACTGGAAGATGCACGGACAGCGTTTCAAGTCTAGGACAAGACAACCTTGGGGCAAATACATGATTAATACTTAATCCCCAGGGTTTATTTTTAAGCAGTACCAGACAAGTCAATGAGAAGCTACAGTGCTATGTACAAGTCTAGTGAAGGACTCATCAATCAGTAATGCTAGAAATTAAACTGCAGTAGAATCAAGACATCTATTCAGAGGCTCTATTTGCAGAGGGAGAGACTGGAAATACACCATTCGTCCGGGTCACCTAGTCCTTCCCGGGAGATATATAAACCCAGAATACCTATGGGCTGCCTGTCAGGAAAGCTCCTTACCCTCACAGGTAACAGCCTCCTGCTAGAAACCTGGGTAAGGTGCTAGACCCAAACCAGCTAGAGCCTCCGCTTCCTGACCCGGCCAGTTCACGCCATTTCCAGACTTGTCATTTTTGCAGCTTACTGACCTGACAGACCAGATGATTCATGTGTCAATAATCCAATGGGGTTCTGTCTGGGCAAAAGAACAAGCCCTCTTTTTATGCATCAGACTGCACTGCAATCCTACCCACCGCAGCACCACTGGTGCATGCAGATGTGCTATCCAACAGCCGAGTCAAGTACATCACTTCCCGCTTGGCAGACTAAATTTTTTTTCTTCCATTGCCCATCTTCTGAATCTAAAATGGGATTTTATTCCCATTAGAGCAAAGAACCAAGACAGAGCTTCTAGAAGTTGTATGGATTTTTTTTTTTTTTTAAGGGCATGACTTAATTAAATGTTTCCTGAAATCCAACTGATTTGAATCAAGGAAGACTGAACTTGATAAAAGTAATACCCTCAACCACCATAACCACCAACTGTTTCACCAGCAAGCACACACAACTAACTTTTCCCAACAGCCTTTGGATTGTATCTTTTATTTAAAAAACACACAAAGGAGCACTTTGGTGTACCTTCCTGTTAGCCCTAAACCTACTACCGTAACTGATTATTATGTCTCCTGAAACGAACCATGGAAATAGGAGCACCACCAACTAAACTTAAAGGTGGCTGTTTTTTGCCTTCTATTATTCCTTATTTTGCCTTTGTTCTACGTGCCTGCTTTAATCACAGGGAGCATCTGTTCTGCAGAGAGCCTTGCCCTCTCACTTAACCACAGTGTATTCTGAAGTACATTTTCCTACCAGGGCCTTTCTCTTTTGTCCAGCTGACTGTGTTACTCCATTCCTACCACAGTGTAAGACGTAAAGTGAAACACGCCCAGGAAGAATTTGGTGTAAAGTGGCAGAACTACTGGGGCAGGTCAGAGGAGGCAGGGAGCAAAGCGAGGTAACAAAGCCCCAGAGGGCTGGGGGAGAGGGATGGACACGTGAAGATGATCTCTGCATTACCTGTAAGACACTGCAGCGGTAGGGAACACTGCTCTGGCCAAGCGCTGCTGTGATGTGCAGCCTCCTGCCTGGCTGAGGCACCGGCTCCAGAAATGCTGGGATATTTAGCAGCCATGGAAGCCCTTTGGGCTGTGTTTTCTTGCTGGTTCTGCTGTACAGTGGGCAAAAGAGAAGCTACCTAACCAATCCCTGATCAGGATTTCCTTGGAGAGTGGCTGCTCTGCTAGGCAGACAAGCATGCCCGCCGCCTCCAGCGGGTACACTGCCCAGTTCAGAGCAAGCCCCGAGCACCTCCAGTAGTGCTGGGGCAGAGGGAGCTGCAACTGCACATTTGCTCCCAGTTTCTCTTCCCCTCTCTCAGATACAAGCAGCTGCACTGGGGAAAGCATCCTTCCTTCAGCAGGCGTTCTCCTGTTGCCCAGACATACCCGCTCCACTGCACTCCCTTGGTCCTCGCTATCTGGGAAGGGATCTAAGCATGAAGAGCAAACAGAGCTTCTCTTCCTTCTCCTGAATCCCAGGGCAGTCATTGGAAGTCAAGCACACGAAACATACAGTTTCTTAAGCATGAGGTCAGAGAGTCATATTTGATACCAATACGTAAGTTCAAACTACACAAGATCATCCAAATACACTGGAAAAAAACAGGATGTGGTAACACAGATGTAGGTTACTGCTGACACAGATGGAATGAGCGCATTCCATTTAAAAAAGTATCCCACCTAGACCAACTCAGATGAAGGCACTTCAGAAACTGCTCCAGGTGGTTCCTCTGGTATGACAGATTAAAAGGGCAGAAACCAGCCTTAACACATGGATAGACACATAAAATGAAATAGCAAATGTCCCACTGTGAACTCAAACTGTTGAGATGACTAGGTCAGCCTTCCACTTTGCTGAACTGGTTCTTCATTTGCCATTGTCTTCTTTCACTAGCCTATGACAGCACACTGACAAAAGAATCAAAGGTAACCCCAACAGGGGAGCTATGCAGAACATAAAGCTGCTGAGGGAAGCTGGCTTCCTGCCCTTCTACTCATAAGGGATTTTAAAGAAAAGTCCTTTCTTTATTTGATGAATGAGATTAAAATTCATGGCGTCAATGCAGACTCCTTGGAAGAGACTTAAGACTAGAAACCAGGAAGATATGACAAGGTCAAATGCTACGGAGTCTTACATCAAGATACTTCTGGTGAGGAACATTTCACATATCCTGAGCTCAAGAACAAGAGGCAGCATGTCAATCACAATAGGAGCGTGCTACGGAAGAGCTGGAGAACAGCTTCAAGATCCACCCCTCCTCTTGGACTATTTCAATTCTAGATAATTCACCGTCACCATGCTCAGATCAAGTTCCTGAAAGCAACGCCCTAGACTTGTCTGCAGATACTAGTAATCCTAAATGAGAACAAGATAGTCTTCATATTTGAACTTCACTTTCTAGACTAAATATTGCAAGGTTAGCTGAAGAGATCTAATCAGTTTATCTCAGACAATCCCATCATTACCAGACAAGGCAATGAGCCATGTTTCTGACAAGGAAGGTCAAGGGAATATTCCAACCTCTGTCCATTAAGAAGTTGAGTGAGTTTCCAAAAGGAAAAGGACAGGAAGGTTTCTCATGTGCTGTTAGCCTCTGGTACAGCCTGCTCTTCCCTAGCAGCATCTCCCTACAACACAAGAGGAAGAATCAAAACAGTTCCTTGGCTCAAAATGATGTGCAAGTGAAAATACCCCCCAGTTAAGCTGATAAAACTCAAGACCCAAAATGCATAAAGGAATCAAAGTGCAGTTGCAAAAGCCTTCACAGAGAAGACACTAGGTAAGACCAGATGCTAGGTTCTGACATTTTGCATGAACAGTCTGATGAGGACAGCTCTGTGGTGCATCAAGCAGAGCTATGAACCTCAGCAGCACAGGGGCTAGTCACCTTACCCACCCAAGAGAAACTGAAGAGGAGGTGGTGGTGGCAATGATGAAGTCATGAAGTTCAGGATGAGTCTCTGCTTGCTGGGTGAACTTCTCCAGCTCACTGAAAGAATGGCAAACTGAATCAGCAATGAGGCACTGGTGACTGATGATGCTCCTAAATTTCAGTGTTACGCCATGTGATTGAACAGAGGGCAAAGGAGTTTTTCTGACCCAAACACAAGGACCAGAAGATTGTGAATGGTGCTCAGAAGAGCTCACCAGTGAGAGGCAGAGACCTCTTCTTACCTTTGAGTTGGAGGCACGTCCCAAACCAGTAGGTCCGACACCAAAGGCAGGGGCTGCCTGCCACTGCTGAATGTCCTGAAATCCGACTAAGCAATGTGGGTTGACCCTCCTTCCCAGTTCTAGGTGTCAAAGCCTTGCAAGGGAAACTGATCTTCAGAGAATGTTGGAACCCTAAATTCTGAACACAGACACTTTTGCGTTGGTCAGTGACAGACAATCCTGGAAGCCAGACGTTGTCTTAGACTTAAGATGTGGGCTCAGGCAATTTGTGACATTACTACCAAAACTTAAAAAGAAAATGCGATTTTGAGAACAAAGCTTTTTAAGGTCTTACATGGTCTGCAGAAACAAAAGCAGCAAGGATAAATATGATGCTTAAGTAGGAACAGCCTGAAAGTACATGCACTGTTGTGTATGGGTGTACTTCGCCTTCAATACACTTGGCTATAAAGGGTCCTCTGATCTGCAAGAGGATGCCACGAGAGCTCCAGAGGACCAGGGACCAGTTGGAAGACAGCTCAAGAAAAGAAGTGCCTTTAAGAAACATTTTTTTTTTTTTTTTTTTAAAGTTTGGGCCCTGTTGTCCTTAGAAGGTACATCTAAGGACTGTAGTTCCTGGCTACCAAACTGAAAGCGGAGTTCAGTACTCCTCTGCCCACAAGCCAGTGGCACTCCATCTAATTTACGCATTACATTCTCAAAAGAATGTCCACTTATTAAAAACTGAGGTTAAAAATAGTGCACATCGAATGCCCTTAACAACAGCTGCTCTTTAACCAGACGTACTCAGAATTTTACCTCCAAAACAAAAGAACACAAAGCAGATGCTTTGGGATTAGGTCTTTTTGTCCCCAGCAAGCTGAACTACTGCCTTGAGATGGATGCCAACAAGCTGGAGCAAATTCAAAATAAAGCAAGTGAAGCTTGACATGGTATATACACAAGAGGACTCGCTTACGGGTCGTCCATGAAGTCGTAGATCTCCCTCATAGCCACACCTCCCACATTGACAAAAAAGACAAGTCGTAACAGGACCAAGTAGTGTTCTGGTGGCATCCAAAGGACAAACTTCAAGTAAAATGTGTTCAGCTCTGCCAATAAAAACTGAGAAAAAGGACATTTTAATTACATTCAGAAGACTTCACTGAATGAAGTCTGGAAACTCCCTCTCTCCCTGCACGACTCCCCCCATCATTTCTCTAACGCCACAAAGTCCTGCTCTGTGCTCTGCACACCATCATCAGTTGCAATAACGACCAAGAAGAGTTTTTAAAATTTTTCTGTGTGTTGGTAGAGGCATTAAAAAAAACACAACAGAAACCCAGGACAAGCACTGTCTCTAATTTTTAACAAGTTTATTGGGAACTTGAAGTACCTGCAGAACTACCAATAACAAACCCTAAAACCAACAACTTGTCCTCTCACTAGCATTTAAAATCTGACTGAGGGAACCCCAAAATAACAAGAGGCATGAGCAGTACATCCTGGGTTTTTTGTTTGGTTCAGGTTTTTTAGTTATGAAAACATCACTGCCAAAGCCAGCTTAGGAGAATCGGTTATACATTTATAGCAAAATGATCTCAAGTGAGCTGTCCCAGCAACGTGATTAAGCGAGCAAGTAGACCCAACTTTCTCACTTCAAAAGAAATGATAACAAATGGCCTTAAGCATTGTTTAATCCGAAGGAGTGAGCCTGTACCTGAAGCTGCTTATAAACTGTCAGCTGAAGCTAGGCTTTGCTAAAAGAAACATGATTATACCAAATACTAGTATAAATTCAGTGGAATATTTCAGATGCAAAATCTGCTCCAGCACCTAAACCCCAATTTCTCCAGGGTGCAAAGTTGGGAGTATGCACACAGTAACCAGAGAAACACGTATTTTATTTGTGCAGGCACATTTACTTTACTTCTCCCATAAACTATGGGAACCTCAGCACGTCTGCTGGGCTGTGTGAACTTGGCAAATGTTTTATGCAGTGGAAATCAGGTGATGTGAACTTGTATTCCACTGGCTGAGTTTGCAAACAGCCTGGCACTCACTGCTGGCACTGCTGTATGCCGCCTGCTTACTTACAGACAGCACATTGTTCTCAAAGCACACTCAAGTCTGCAATTTGACATCAGCATAAAATGCAATGTTATTAGGAGAGAGAGAGCAAGGGGTGGTGGCTGGCCAAGCTGACTAATGTGTCCCACTCAGCAAACCGTAACAGGGAACTGCACTGGACAGGCCCCAAAATAAACCGGATTTCATATTCTGCATATCTCAAGATGCTTAAAGGTATGCTGTTCTAACAACTGTTAAAAAATACACAGAGTTATATCCTGTACCACAGCAGTAATACAGAAACCAGTTAACGCCCACTGTCTCTGGAATCACTAAAGTGTCACAAGGGGTTTTTTAGTTAAACTTCATGGTTGCTGAATTGAAGTAAATTTGACTTGCTCAGACCAGAGCCAAATGACATCCCATGGACAGCACAAAGGCCAAGGTCCCCCAGCTGACAAGAGGCAGGCGTGGGAAAAAAACATTTAAACTGCCAAGTTTATCCTCCTTATCAGCGTCATGTGCGTGATACTTGCAACTGTGAAACAGAAGTTATGAATTCAAGAGGATGCATTCCCATAATACAGATTCAGCCACCCAGGTGGCTAGATCAAGGAGGCAGACTGTCAATTTGTTGTGACTGCTGGAGAAGCCAACTTTCTTTTTTGTCTAGATGGGGGAGCTACATTACCTGAACTGGTCAAGCTGGATACTGTTAACACCATCACGTACTAAGTATTCAGTGAAACATAAAAAATATAATCTAGGATAACTACTGAAGTCTGTACAAAAATATTATCCGAGACAAAACTGTGCACTTCAGGAGCCATGCTGCTCACAGCTAACATACAGAAGCCAGAGGCTTTGGTTACATCCTCTCCAGCTGTAATGTGATACGTAGCTGCTTAAGATAGAGAGAAACAAGCCACTTTTGTCCAAAGGCAATGTTTTTGGTAGCAGCAGTTACTTGCTGAATTATGTGCAGATCATAGCTTATATTGCTCACACTGCTAATCAACATTGTTCAGCAAGCAAGAACAAATATTTATGCAATGAAACCACAAGAGACATGGAAACAGACACCTTTTCTGCAGGATTCGGAAGCGATCTCTTCTGGCCTCAACTAAAGAAACATCACCAGGTCAGAGTTTCAGCCTAAGTTACCATTGGTACACTTGCCTGACTGCTACAAAACATTAAATCAAATGATAGAGAAAAAACAAGACAGAGAAGTTTCCTTACTACAAAGATTATGCCACAAACTGCTAGCCATCTGCGTAAGCTGGATGCTGGCTTCCACTCAAATTTGACCCAGCTATACGGGGTGAACTGGAAGACAATTCTCTTCATTTTACCCCTGAAAAAAAGCAGAACACATTCTTGCAATGTTAAGAAACAACGCATAAGAGACATCTACTAACATTTCCATTTGAGACACCAATTCATGTATGCAAAACGCCTCCATTTACTCCATAAAAATTACTACTCTAATGAGATTAACATTCTAAGTTAGAGAAGCCTGTTATTTGGCCTATCATTTTAAACTCTAATATACTACACCCCTCGCAGCAAGCAGCTCCTCAGTTCTGCTTTGCTAAGTTAAGACACACTACAGGAAAGAATGGTTCATTACTCGTACAAGACTACAAGGGGTTTATTAAATTTTAAGTTTCAGTGTCCCAATTACTACATGAAGTTCTGATTACTAGGCAATGCATTATTTGCACAAGGACCAAACAGATCCTCACTGTGAATGAAAGAGTATGATCCTGGCTTGGATTCTTGCATCTCCTTTAACAATTTCATTAAGTTCATTTTCACAAGATGCCCTAATTCCTAGACATCGGGCAATGCTCATGACAGGTATATTTTCAACAATTTCATCTGCAAGTTAAATAAATCTCTCATAAACAAGCTTCCACACAGTAGTAAATTACTTAACCCTAACAGAACAACCTTTCAGCTACCAAGATCTCTCACATGGGCCCAAACTTTGCACTGGGCTACTGCTTGTGGAGTTACTTTCTACACCAACTCACTTGTATGTAGGAATGTTCCAAAGTCCTTGCCATTTGTATGTTTTCAAAGAAAGCCAAGACAGAGTCTTCATCCCACAGTAAATTCCTAATCCATTACATAAGATCACATCCATTATCCACTGAAAGGAGAAAAAAAAAAAAAAAAAAAAACACAACACAGTGATGCTGGAGAAGAAACACCAACGCTTGTAAAAGGGAAGATACTCCAGGTACACACACAGGCAAACACTCTCAGTCACAAGGACTGAGCATCCCCAGAAGAGCTGCACAAGCAGGAGGAGATCTCAGCTGCCCAAGCCTACTCAGCTAAAGCAAAAGCGTTCCACAGATGACGTCTGTGGATTCTCTTCCACTGTATTTATTCATTCTACAGAACAGACCTCCTCCTACTTACTAGCAGCTCAACTCCACTCTTAAGTGACAACTGTAGAAACACACTAAAAAAAAATAAATATCTGAGTATGTTCCTACAGACTGGATTTTACTGTACCCCATAACTTAACATACTCTTTAAGCTTCAGACTGCCTCCTAAAGCAATTACTTATCTCCAGGCTCAAGATGTGAAATTAAACAAGTGATTTCTCCCCATGTCTTATTGCCAAGTGTTAATTCTAGAGATGGAGCTCTTGAGCTGTAAAAAAGTTGGTTGTCCTCTGCCTTCAAAGCAGCAGAGCGCAGAGTGTTAATTTCATGAGAAGTTTTTCTGAAGTCAAAATAGCTTTGCTTGATGTCTTTATACATAATGCATTTACTTTTATAAATATAACCATGTAGCAAATCATTACAAGCTTGGCAAAGAGCTTGTACTGTAAGAATAAAACCAAGCTGAAATAGCGTAAGAACCATATCTGTGTGCTCTGAACGTAGATAATTTTGATCACTCTGGTAACCAATTTACATTTCATAGGAAAATGGGAAAAAAAAAAAAAGAAAAAGAAAAACCTGCGACTAAGCTACAGAACTTGTTTTTTCCACAGAGAAACTAGATCACTGTAGTCCCTCCAGTTTGAAAAAATACACACAAGCAGTATTGAAATACAAGAATGACAAGAATGGTTACAGACTATCACTTGCAAAGCCCATGCAGCTTTTCAATATAGCCAAACATTTAGCTTTTAAAACCTTTTTATAAACCACACCACAAATTCTAAACACAGTAATATTTACTTTTTCAGAAAACAGATAAAATAGGTTTGCACAGAAGGAATAGCTGGACACCAATTGCACTGACTCTGATTTTTGTGTTTTTGTTTTTTATTTGGGTTTTTTTGTTTAGTTGGTTGGTTTTTGTTTTTGTTTTTTAAACAGACAAGAAAAGTCACCATGTGAAACTTCATGCACAGTTTTACCTTTATCTTAATTTCAGATTTTATTGTTTGTAGCATCACGAAATATTTGAAAATGTTCAGGTGAAACTTTAGATTCTTTCTCTGGTGTGAAATAAACCAAATCAAATATTTAACCATGTTCAATAGTTTGAAAGCCCAAAAAATTATACAAGCAGTGACAAGCTCATTACACACTCAACACAGAGAAGCACCAGTGCTCCTGAGCTGCAGCAGCCCCACATATATCTTTGGCCACATGCACATGATATAATTTACTTCTCACCACTTCCTACCCCCTCCCTTTAAAAATATATACTTCCATTAAGACAAATATATTATGATCTGTGCAGTACATACGTGATCCCACCAACATTCACTGAAGTTTGGAAGCTGGTGTTCCAGACTGTACTCCAGAAACTCAAACATTACACTGATGATCATACACATCCACCAGTCTCGAATCATCAATGTCTGTATAGAGGGAGAAAAAAAGTCTTTCAAGTATCCACAGCAGTTGCACAACATACTAAAAACCATGACAAAAATGAATACTTGCACACCAGACTGAGATACCACTTACACTAATGCCCTCTGGTAATCTAAATAAAGGAGAACTCCATAAATACTGTAGAGACTGCCCAGATTTACAGTTTTGCAACAGTGTGTGGAAAAATTATGTTTTTTTTCTAATTTCAAAACCAATCACTTAAGGAATATGAGATTAACCCTTCTAGACTCTGAACACAGAGGACACACATGCTGTGCTTTGTTTCCTGGTTATTTCTACAGTTGACTATCTTGCCTCCAGTATTCAGAAAAGGATCTGGAAACTCACTGCAATCTTATTTTTATCATGTGATAGTCTAGTAAAGCCAAATGCTCACAGGCCTCTGAATTTATCAAGTATGTGGCACAATAGACAAGACAGACACTGAAGAGTACAGATGATGACATTAATACCATTACATGAAAGAATAAAGGCAGCAAGACGGGATTCATAAGTAAGTGAGTTAAATTAATGGAATTATTGCGTACTCCACCACCACAGGTAGCATTGTTCTAATGCTGCTCAAAAAAGGCTTTTCAGAGCCTGCTCAATGCAGGCTTGAAAAAAGTCACCTGCACTGAATCTCAGCCCTGACTGTGCTGGGACAACTGGGTCTACTCTCTAACAGCTAGCAGCTTGTTGGGGTGAGCAATAAAGAGCAGCATCATCTTCCACATTCAGCATAAGGATTCAGCTGAGCTGAAGTCCTAGAACATACATATCACCTCAGCCTACTGTCAAAACAAGGGAAAAGATTTGTGGTAACACTTTATTGCATATTTTTAAGTGGGTAAGAGCACAGAGAGCCTGTACATCTAGCCTTCTGTATCCTCAACAGGGTGCCTAGATAGATGATGGCAACCCCAAGTGTGCTAATACTGAATCTGCAAAAGTAAATGTAGCTTAGCATTGACTGCCTCAACCTGAAGATGGAAAAATGTAAGAGTCGCATTATCACAAATTAGTCTTATAACATTTGACTCCAAAGCAAATGGGGAGGCCCACAATAATTTCTGATGAATGACACACATTCATTCTAATACTGCCATTCTGGTGCTTTGAGATATAACTTAAGAGGCAGTTACTCAAACCATACAAAAAAAAAAAAGGGAAAAATCCAAACACATCTCTGTTTATGAAGACAACTCACTCAACTTCCAGCTTTTTATAGAAACATATGTTAACTGACAAAAAAAATTTTTGGAGGCAGTTTCCTTCAAGCTTAGCAGCACAGAAACAAACACCCTGTGGAATATGCTGGGCTCCTCAACTCAGACTGCAGGGTGACAAGATCACAGGTCACTTCAGGCATTTCTGCAGGGACAGTCTCTAATAAAAATGAGGCTTCTTCCAGACCAAGGCAGGTAATAGCTTGATTGAGTGGACTGGCACATTGAACTCTATCCCATTCTAGTTCCTCAGGAACGTGCTACTAACTTCCCTTATGTCTGGTTACCAAGCTCTCACTATTTAGGCATCAGGATGATATTATTTGTAAAAATAAATACAGAATGTAACTGAAATGCTATCTTGATATTTAAGTCTCTAAATGTAATTGTCTTGGATGAAGATGATTCAAGTTTCTCTAAATTTACAATTCTGTATACTAACAGAGCAAGCCACCGACAAGCTGATCTGAAGTGAAAGTCTCCCCATGCCTAGCATACTCATCTTCTGGTTATGGGGAGAAAAAAAACAGACCAAAACAAAACACTCCTAGGAATACATCTGTATTTTTGAAATGGAAAAACAAAACAACAGTTGTAGCTTCTATTTAAAACAGTCTGAGCTTTCTCAGTTTATTATTTATAGTGGTCTTGTAGGTAAAAAAAATACAAACAAGCTCTGCAGGGCAAAATAAAGTTAGTTAGTAAGTTTGCTTAGGTTAAAAAGCGAATATTTAGACCATAGTAATCATCAAAACATGTGCTGAAAGTGTTCTGCCAGAGACAAGCACATCTGGAATTCCTTTCAGAGTTGGTTGATATTGACTAAAACCAAGAATTAAACCACTACCCATTTAATGATTTAAAATCTTGATTTGGATGCCATTGGGAAAAGCCTGCCTTAGCATAATAGTAGTACATCATCATGCTCCTATGTTTGGGTAACAGCAGACTTCCACTGCTGTCTCTGAACACTATTTTCCCTGTAGTCTATATTCAAAGGTCATTCAAGCATTTATCGTGCTATAGGAGCAAAGGTTTTTACTTTTATTGATCTGATCTCAGAATGAATTAAAGTAGAAGCAGGAGCTTGTAAGTGTAATGTTACTTTGGAAAGGAATGAGGTGACCTAACAGGGATACAAAAAAAAAAAAAAAAAAAAAGTCTTTCATGTATTACACACACTTACTCTAGTTCACAGGTGACTGCCTAATATAATTGATCATGAAGATTGGCATCACTAAAACAGAAGCAGTCAAGCTTTAAAAGTAGACTAGTACTGTAGCAGAAATGTAACAGAACACCCATTCTTACTTTCAGGTACCAGCCAAAAAAGTGAGCAGGAACAAATCCATCCAGTTTGTCCTATAAACCAAGAAGAGAGTTTAGGTCACTTTGCACTGCAAACAATAACCCATTCTCAAGGCTTACTTTTTTTTCCAAGAAAAAGGTTCCCGGGCGAACCTCATGAAGTTAACAAGTGCCAGGTCCTGCCCGTGGGTCGGGGCAATCCCCAGCACAAATCCAGGCTGAGCGAGGAGCAGCTGGAGAGCAGCCCCAAGGAGAGGGACTGGGGGTGCTGGTGGGAGGAAAACTGCCTGTGAGCCAGCACCGTGTGCCCACAGCCCAGAACCCACCCGTGCCCTGGGCTGCAGCCAGAGCAGGGGGGGCAGCAGGGCCAGGGAGGGGATTCTCCCCCTCTGCTCCGCTCTGGGGAGACCCCCCTGCAGTGCTGGGGCCAGCTCGGGGGCCCCAAGCATAAGAAGGATGTAAATAATCAGAATTCTTTTGCCCTTGAATTTCAAGTCCTCTGTTTGCCAGATGGTTTCTGGTATTCAGAAAAGTGCAACTTATGGGTTGCTTGGCAACATGCAGCTTGTGCCTTGGGGTGACTGTAAGTGGAAGATTCTTTAAGCACACAAATAAACCCAAACTCCTAGGGGAAAAGGTTTACATCAATAATCTGAGAAACAAGGGTTATTAAACAGTTTACTCTCTCTCCTGGGCAACGTAAATAGGTACAAAGAGACATCTCCATCTGATCAACAGGAAAGGTCAAGAGAATAGAAATAAGGAAGCTAAAGAGAGTCATCCATGAGCTGCCCTCTCATTCAACACTCAAAGGTTCATGACTGCACTTTGAAGAGTTCAATTAAGCAACCTTTTACCAAAAACTAGTCATACTTATTAGCAAGTAACTTTATTTGTTTCTTACCCAGATATTGTGAAATGGATCGGTTTCATTGCCAGGATCATAAATTAGGCAGTTGCCACCGTAGTCTCTTTCTGGCAAAGGAACACCTAAATGTGGATCAATGTACTTCATAAACTGCCTGCCATCTTGTACAGTCTGCGAAAGGAACACAAAACCCATGTTTCCCTCTTATTCCATATTAATGCACACAAAAGTGCAGAGATAATTAAGCTCAACGTTGTATCAACTGGGTGGTTTTTTTTAAAAATCTCCTGCAGAACACTTCTTGAAATACATCCAGACCTCAAAGCATCACACATCATATATACCTGACTTTCTGGGCATCTAATGCTAAATATTAAGGAAAAAAAATAACTATAGAATGAACTTAAGATTTCTTAGAGATGAAAAATCAGAGATCCTTAATTCTGCTTCCTAAGCCACTCCTCTATGCCCCCTTCCTCCCAAAAGCTCAGCACTCTTAACTTGGCACGCAATTCACCCTTTCCCACTGACTTTTTTGCCCTTCCTCTCCCCTCCACGAGCATGGCAAGGATAAAGAAAAAGCAGCCAGTAACTCAGAAAAGGCTCGTTTACCAGCTGCAGCTCCTGTGTAGTGACCCTCTGGTTTCCTAGGATGGGAAAGGTCCAGCAGCACCTTAAACATGCAGCTTGAACAAAATACAGTACATGCAAACAGCAGCAGATGGAGCACACCGATGAGGCACACTGTGAGCAGGATTAGTCGTGCATGTGTGCTCAGCTCACTTCAGCTACAGAAAGTCAAGACCTGCGCTGCATTTCATGGCAGAAAAAACTTAGTGCAGCCTGTTGAACAAACAGTCATTTCAAATAAGGTCCCACTAGCAGCACAGGTGGGAAGCCAGCTTGAAGCAAAAAGCAAGGAAGAAATTATCAAAATATTAGTTACAAACAGCAGCCAAAACTTGAACTAATTTACTAGTAACTCAGACACACACTTGCTGAATAAGTATTTCCCAGTGGAATTGCTCCCTGTTGTGGTCAATGTTTTACAACAGATGCAAAAACATTTATGACGGACCAGTATACAGTAAAAGCAGGGCAAGGTCAAAATTAGTTAACAGCAATAAGAATAAAATTATAGAATAAAACCACTGAAGTCACATTAACTGTAAGACAAGTTTCAACTATGAGCAAGCTTGTATTTGCTTTTAAGGAAATTCAGTCACTTACAGACTCAGCATAATTTTAGCCTTATTTAAACCTGTGCAAAGTAATAATGTATTTTTAGTAAAGAGCTGAGCAACTGCTAGCAAGTGTCCTTAACAACTAAATGGCTGCTACCATAACATACTGCCCCAGGAAAGCAAAGCGATTCCAGGCTTTTCTACAAGAAATCAGAACTACAACAGTACTATCAAAAATGAAGCATATTATTCAGTCTGACTGCAGCTAGTCAGGAGTATCATGTACAAGGATGCCTGGAAAAAAAAAAACAGGGTGACATGAAACAGTAAGAACATAAGAATAAACTGGAACTGAATAAGTATTCCTCAGTGGAGAGGAATAACAACAAAAAAGGCAAGACAGACCTGTTCATGCCTGTGAAAGGGTCAGAACGCCACTCCCTCCCAGCAGGACAGGCAGCCTGAAAGAAACCCTAATGAGATGTAAGGGCCCTGAGTTTACACTGAACCCTCAAGTTATGTCAACGGGACAGAAGCTCACATTGTTGTTTAGTGATCTACTGTGGACACATTCCAGCTGCCCACTGAAACACTGTCAGAAACAATGAGCCAGGCAGGAAAAAAAAAAAAAAGAGACAGAAAAAAAAAAATTAAAAAAAAAAAAAGACAGCTTTGTGTTCTTAAGAGAGCCTGGCACTGACTTTTGTGGAGGCTCCAGGAAGGCCAAGCAGAAGAAGAAATGCTAGAGCCAAAGGAAATCTCTGATTAGCTGAAAAGGGTTTGATCAATATTAAAAACTTGTTTGCAAAGCAAATACCCTACTCCAACAGAAGACAGATCCTGACACCTCTGAATTCCAGCCCCACTTCTTCAAGCTCATTTGACCTTTAGTGGCAAAACATTATTTAAAAAAAAAAAAACATGTTCCTCATCTTTCTCTCATATGATTTTTTTAAAGCTACCTGATGAGTATCTGATGGTACTTACACAACCCTTTTAAAGTACTGAGCACCAAACGTTACTGTCAGCAAGGACTTATCTGAAAATTAACAACTGGGGACTCTAATCGGAATCTAAATCTGAAAAGTAGCCAGCTATCTGACATAACCAGACAGTTACCTCTCATCATTTAATATCCCTATGCTTGCTTATGGTTTCAAATCACGCTGTTGCCTGAGGAGATGACTGCAATAACTGGAGTGAGTAACTGAGGAAAGGATCAGTCTCCTTCAAAATCTCAAGCTCTTTCTTGGCACTCAGACTTGATTTGCAGTGGTATAAGTATACATATAGGAACACAACGACTTTGTTAATAGTGTCAGGTTTACTGCTCTTGCTTATCTCAAAGTATTTTAACTGCTGCATTTCGGAGAAGTCACAGAGGTGTAAGAGGCAGGGGAAAATTCTGTTTACTAAAGGACAAGAATATGGTAAAAAAAATATGGTGCTTTATTTGGAGGTACTGATAGCATGTCTTTCTAGAAAAAGCATAATCCTCAGTTTGCTGCCACTACCCAAGGTTGTGTATGGTTTTGGTTTATTGCAAAAAGTAGTTCAAAGCACTTATCTGAGATGAAAAGTATTTCAAAAGATTAAACAACAGGAATTCACTCCACAGTTTGCAGGATCTGTAGCTGGTATGCAACTTCAGCAAGCCACATCAAGTCCAGCAGATCAGAGACTAAGCATCAGAAGCACCAACTCCCGACCATTTGATCTAAACAAGAATTCTGACTTCCTGTCAACTCATTTAAGAACTCTTCACTGTGGTGTATCACCTAGGCTGAGACTAACTGGAGGTTAGATAACAAGGTGAAGTATTTTCATAAGATTATAATTTTTTCTCAACCTAGAAGTCTCACTAAATAGCACAATGATTCAATTTCACAAAAATGAAGAGCATCTCCTGCAGTCAGCAAGAATCCTAAAGAACACCACAAAGGATTCCGTATCCACATTAAACTGGCATTTATTAACTAGAGGTCTAAGTTACTTACCTGAAAGAGGATAAAGATGAGGAAGAGCTCATACACAACGCTGACACACAGCCAAAACCTCCAGTAAGCTACAGAAACAGACAAATGGGATGTTAGCAACCTTCCATGCAAAAGAGTAGTCAGTTATTCATTTCACTGTAATATAACTAAACATTTCAAGAAGAGCTACTCCCACCAAGAAATTATGACGCCCAGCATTCAAGTAAAGTGTTCACCATCCTTCCTAAAGAGCACAACCAGAAAGGCTCTTTAACTGTGTGCAAATCTGGCAGAACTGCTCAGGCAACAACCTGGATCAGTGAGAATGGACCAGGATCCATAAGAACGCTTCAACCCAATGAACTAAACATTTAAGAATTAGAAGGAATGATACGTGCCACCTGCAATGCTTTCTAGGTGTTTGTGGAAGAGAACTATATCCTTCCTGAACTCAATCAATTTTTCTCTTTCACAATGTCATGTAACCTGAGCTGCCAAACTTTGGTTTTCCCAGCCCTACCATGGGAAATGTGCGTTGCCAACTTCTGCCTACGTACTGCTAAAACAGACAAGACCAAGACTGGCAGCAGGAATCACTGCTTTTACTTTTATAAGCCCACCTTTTCCCCTGAAGACAAGGTTGTTTCCTCAAGAGGCAGAAAGCATTTCAAAATGTCAAAGATATTTTCACTTTTACTAGGAATTAAATAAAAAAAAAAAATGCACCGAAGGTTTAGCAGGTACTAGATGCAAAACCTTGGAGATTATCTGAAACTCTTCATAATAAGAGAAATATCATGCAAAACTCAGCTGCTTCAGTGTCTGCAGTCATTTCTCACACTCCCCAAATGTATGATTCACAGATCTTCTCACACTGAAGCAACACCTGAATCTAAAGGGTACACAAATTAAAGTATTTGTACACTTCCAACTCCATCATTGTCACCTCAGTTCCTCTGAAAGACTCAGTCGTCAGGTAATAGGCTCTCTGAATGTCCTGGGTATAAGCTGTGTGGTCCATAAGCCACATTCTTGCCTTTAATTCAACCTACTCCACCCCAGAGACTGGTTTGGCCTTCGTTCCGTAAAGTGATTTCTGGGCTCTGAAATCTCATACAGCACTTTTGTTAACTCCTATATGAGAGGAAGTTGGTTAATGCAGATCCAGTGTGTGTACAGAGTGCTCCAGCATTTCTTCCTAACCACATCCAAAAATCTGCAGAAGGTAATTCAGCAAAGCTTGACTCAAGTGGATATGTAAATCTCTCAGTAACGTCACACACCAATCACTCTGGAATGATTTTAATAGACTTTCCTTCAGGTGTTTCCTGTTTATACTTTTAAAACAGAGCTGTCCTTCCATGGTTACATCTAGGTGATAATTAGAATTAGACTGGAGCAAAGAGGAATCAAGACAGTCGTTCATATGGTTGAGCAGAGGCAGCAAGCTATACACCTGCACAAACATGGTTTGCCATGAAGTGAAATAACCAAGAACCTTCAGGCCTGATTTGGGCATTTATCTCTATTAACTCCAAGGCAACTTAGGTATTTTCCTGCTTAAAAGCAGGACCATGACATAAATAATGCAAGACCTAAAACTCCTGGCTTGCAAACATACTAGTTGATAAGCCCAGAACCCGAAACCAACTAGTCATGGTGCTGCAGAGCTTCCTGGAGGCTTGTCTGCCCACCAAAACAAAAGTAAATGTTGTCTTTGCCCAATTCAGCCTCAAGTTACAAAAAAAATTAAACCATAAAAAAAAAATCCACATTTTTAAAAGAATTGTCTAACAGCCTGCTTCTGATACCATCATTAAAATAGACTGAAATGTGAGAAGCTGTGAATTTGCAACAAAACTGCTAAATTAATTTCATCAAAATGTCCTACTTTGCACTTCCAGGAAAAAAAAAAAGAGGGGAAAAATAAAAAAGGCAGGTGTAGCCTGGATAACAGGAATTTCAGAGATCTGTAACAGCTTTCACTGGAAATTTGGAACTTTAAGATTTTTACTTAAGTCTATAAGCATAACTGTCATTTCCTAATTATGCAATACAATGAAGTGTCTTGGGGGACAGTCATTAAAAAAACCAAGCAAACCTCTAAACACATGTTATGGGGTGGGTTTGCCCCTCAGTCTCCTCGAGGGAAGGAACAGCAGAGTTCAGCCTACCTTCTCCGTGGTGACACAATAACTCGCGCCTCTCCTGCCGCTGTCCTTACAGAAAGGTTGTAGAAATCATTACTTGCGACTTTTCTCCTTCCTTCAGATTTGATTCACTTTCAAATCCACTGCCCAATTTCACCTGGAAGGACTGCCTGAGAGTGTGTGTGCACACTCTTGTCTTTCTAGAATGCAGCTTGGGAAAAGCAAACCACCCTCCACTGGTCAGAGGGTTATTTGGAAGAGAGGAACCTCTCCCCAGGCCGGCACCACTGTGCTGCTGAGAAATACTTCAGCCTTTTGAATGTGAGTCTGTAGAACAGAAACACAGTGGTGATTTGTTTTAAGGGATTGAAAAAAAAAAAATTGGTTTGTAATTGATAAGGTGTTTTCTATCCTTTCCTATAGTTCTGCATACCTTGAAGAGTAAACATTATGTTCAAGCCAGAAGTCAGAATTAACCTTTCGTTAACACACACCTCCCACAAACACTGAGCACTGTTTCCTTCAAATACCACCTTCAGACTAGGAATCTTAAAAATACCAAGTTTTTTCTGACCTGTAAAGCCTCGTATGACAGATTTTACACTACTCACTGACATAAACATGGCAGACGAGTTCTGAAACAGATGTACCCACAGTTCAGAGAGCAGAAAAATCTAAATCCTTATCTGAGCTTTTCTTCTCTGTATACATCGGGTTCTGGCAATAGATGACTTGCAGCTGCTGAATACACTCAGCAGTACTTCATAATGAAAAAATAAGATCTAGTTATAATCTAGTGTGCTTTCTTCCTGGCTGACATAAGTACTCAAGAGGTTTTGAAGACTACTTTAGATCTGTACATGTACACCAGAAACAAGATGTTTTCAAAGCTGTACAAACATTGTGTTCTCTCTCTTCCTGGACTGGCCCCAGCTTTAGCTATAAAGTTATTTTTGGCATACCTTTAATATTTGTTTTCCTTAAATGCACTTGTCACCATGAACCTCCCTCAAATTAGGACTATCTTCCTGATTAAGTAGGCTTCAGCTGATCATTTACATACCTCATAGTTTAGTGATTGCTGTGCTCAAACACTAACCTGCTCCCATTGCAGGGAGACCTGAGAACACAAGATGAACATTTCACAACGGCGTGCTGCCTGGCTGAGAGCACAACCAGCCACTCACCCTATTTATCAACAGAGGTTTGAGTTTGACCTCTGCCACCTGAAAGGCTAAATGAGTAAACTGAAAAAGTTCTAAGGAAAGCAGACTTGAGGGGGGAGACTAAAAGCAAAACTTGTTGCTTTAGCAAAACCAGCAGTGAGCTGGCATAGCGAGCTGTGTACAAATAAATGAGGTGGATAAACACTGAGTAAGAGGAGTTATTTAAACAGCACAACATTAGGCACAAAAACCAGACAAAAATATAAAACATCTCTGAGCTGGTCATAAATAGGTACACACATGCCGAGTAACAGGGCTCCAAAAATGGCCCGACAGAAGCAGAGCATGAAACCCAGCTACTTTTAAGATACAGCTTGAAGAGTCTATGTAACAGATCTGATGTGGCTGTAGGTGATCGCAGTGACCTGCCTGGCCCAAAGGCTTCCTTCGGCCCTATAAATGGAAGCAGCGCACAGCAGCGGCCTGCGCTGCCAGTTCCTTTGAGATGAGATCTTCCTCCCGGAACAGCACCGCGAAGCTGAGGTCAGAGCCTCGGCTGCCTGATGGGAACCTCCTGATAACGTCCCTGTAACGGGAGAGCTGGCGCCGAGCCTCTCAGGGCTGCAGGGCCCTGCCCTCCACGAGAGCCAGCCTTCCTTCCGAGGCACAGAGAGAGGCTGCTGCTCTCCTTTCCACAGGCACCCAGGGGGGCTGCCATGACTGCAGAAGTATCCGCTATCCTAGCAAACTGCTACAGCCCCCGAAAACCACGCTTCAGAAGATCACCCCACCAAACAAGCTAGAGGAAGAGTGAAGTTAAGGCAAAAGACCACATGAATGCACTCAGTATTGAAGTGACTGAATACGTGGGTGCTTCTTCAATCACCCTGTTCATGGGCAATGTCATTCTGCTGAAAGATACTCAGCTTCAGCCCAGTAACTGCTGTTTCTGAGACAGAGCACACCAGGGTGGTAGATCCAGAGGAAAAAAAAAAAAAAAAAAAAAGAAATCCTATGCTACATGCAGATTGGAAGCACAGAAGGATCACTATGCTGTTTGGAGGCTGGCTGGAAGCCAGGAGGCTATGTGATAAGTGTGCAGTATCAATGAAACTATATTATTATTTAAATTGCAACTTACCTTCTCCATAATAACACAAATATTTACGTTCACCATAAGCTATGCATTTTATCAGAAATATTTGAGTGACTTAAGCAACATAAATTACCTGGATGAGGTCTTGAAAATGGTCCATCTTTAGCTTGTGTAACTCCAAAACATAAGAAAACCAAAATACTGGCAACGATACCTCTGAAAGTGAAAACCAGAACAAACTGTTTATATTGCTTCATCTTCCTAATGAAATTGTACATTATATTCTCTGAAGAAATAAAGACCAGACATTTTTTGCATAACTAATAAACACGTCAATCATCAATAGATGCCATTTGGAGATTATATTTCAGGGAAACAGGTATAAATTCCTGTACTTTTAAGCGTAGCTTCATGACAGACTGTCTCAAACCCCAAAGTCTACCCATCCATCCTTCTCCCTCCCCACTAACCGCACGCTGCCACTGTGCTGCCGTTGACTTGCACCCAGCCAGACAGGCCAGGAGCCTGACCTGGCTGAGAACTCATCCAGCAAAAACAAAACAAATCCACAGTTCCTTGACCCTCACGATGACCCTTAGCTGCAGATGGGCACGAGCTGCACCATAAATCAAACACTTCCCTATGTCTTTGGGAAGCTTCTATGCTCACTTTGTCAAAAAGACACTTAAAATTTAGCAGCTGGTAAGCTCTCAAGTTAGAGATCTTCTCATTGCTCCAGTAAAAATTCAGTGAAATTTTAAAATGAACTGTTGAATTTGTCACTACTCCAAAACATTAATCAACTAAAGATAATGAGGACCTTGTAAGACCGAACCAGTACTGGTGCTATTTCAAAATCTGGAACTCTAATATAGAGCCTAACAGAATGTAACAGAAACATTAAAGAAAAATAATTATTATCAGACCACGAGCCCAAGTATACTGAAGTCCCACAACACCTCATCCCAAGACCCTAAGCCCAGACCTGCGGAGTTTTCTCTCATGCTCAGCAAGGTAAGACCTAAATAAGGACTGCCACAGCCTGCCTTCCAGGAGGCAGCATCTCTGAACGCTACCAGAATGAGATGGTGCAAGGACTGACCTGGCTGAAAACCAACCGAGGAAATAACCAGCTCTCATTCAGTGGGCTCAGCTCACCACTCCCCCGAGGAAGGGACACGGCAGCCCCCAGTTAAGGCCCAACCACCAGCTTAAGCCAGTGTGGAACTGAACCCTTAAGGGCAGCCAGAAGGCTCCAGGAGGAGACCCTTACTGATTAAACAGCAAACTAAGCAAGCCACATGAAAGGTCCAGTATTTGAAACCCACTAATTGCATGCAGTATGTTTTTCAATAAAGTTTTCCTTTGCAAGTAAAAGAAAAATTAGAAAATGCAAGTACTTGTGTTTGAACGCCTGACCCTTACCATCAGGAGCATCACTCCTTCAGTATGCAAAACAAACCTGAAGAGACTGAGATGCGAGGTAGGTGGGTGAGGTCTGGCATTTCATTTCAAATTACCTAACATCAACTTAAAATTCTTCTGAGATTTTAAGTAATTGAGGTTTTGAACATCTCACATGCACAAAATGGCATTTCTTTTTCAGGGGTCACACCTCTTTTTTCAAGAGGACAAGGCCCCATGGTCTGTACTTGGGCATATTCCCTTAGTCTTAATGGATGAAACAATATAAAGAATCCAAAAATGCTCTTTTTTCTACATCTTAACTCCTAATAAATCTTTCACACTTTTGCATATTACCCGCACAAGACGTAGCTGAAGAGACAGGTAATTGGGAAATACCTCACTACACTGCAGGGTAAGTGTAGGCCATGTTAGTAGTAAATGATGCAACCCCTGACTAAATAAAATGGCTCTGTTTGCAGGAGCCAGAGAAAATACCCAATAATTTTGCTTTTATTGAGAAAATGTTACATACCAAAAGTAACAGTAGACTATTCATACTGTAAACATTCTAAAAATTTCTTTCAAAATTGACAATAAAAGGATTCATGAAAACTATTTTGTAACATTCACCTGAGTAGAAAAAGTTTGTGCTTCCTGAATATAAAAATGGGGTTTACTTAACAAATGTAACTCAGTTATTTCACTTTCTTAAGATATTGGGAAGCACAAGAAAATTAACTACTGAATGAAACAGCAGATAGATCATCATAATTTTCAAAGATGCTAAAAAAATTTTCAGCTGATCTCAAATAATGAGAATATTCTGCATTTTGAGACACTATTAGGAAATACCAGGACTACAAATTTACATTTACAGAGAACAGTCCACATTCTGTATCATGTAACAATACAGGTTTCTTTGTTCACTATCATTATGCTCAGCCATGAACCAAGATGTCCAAGATCATCATTTTAGGCCTTGTGAGAGCAATTTTCCTAAAGCTGAAGATGATCTGAACCTAAATCACCACAGGAATTTACAGTTATGTTCCTTTTTCTAAAATCCACTCACAGCCAAACAACAGATGAAGCAGCTGTGCTGAAAATAAGCTGGAGTTTCAGCTATATTATTTTTACTTCAAATTCACCGTGGGAAGTTTTGAAGAAAATCACAAATTTGCATAATGACCATGCCAGCTCCATTATATTTTTTTCTTCCTGTGGTAACTAAATTTCTCCCCTTAACATCATCATACTGCCTCCTTACGAAGCTTTCAAAGCTTAACCAGCAGCTTGGCCTGCTGGCTTACCATGGTTTGAGGTAAGAACTTCAGGATTTGAGGGGAGTTCTTCAAACTATCCCTACAGGCAGTCTGGATGGACATGGCTAATGTACGTTCTTGAGCTAATGTACTGTCTTGAGTAGCAGATCAGGAAGACACTAAACAGCAAAGCGCGCCTACAAAAATAATTTTAGCACTTAACCAAATAAGAAAGGGAGAACAGGATAACAGTTTCATTAGGACAAACAAGCTATTGTTTGTGTTATTTGAAGAGTTGATTCAGAGACACGAGACAATGAAGCTTGTCTTTGAGTATCTGGATATCATCCTTCACTCTAGGCTTTTAAGGAGACATTCCCTGTCCCTTCTCTGGCTGTATCTACAGTGCCCTGACTGGTACAATCCCCTCAGTGGTACCACACGCTGAAGAACCGGTGGACGGTTGGATGGAGGTCTATCCTCCTTGTTATCTTGCTTTCCCTATGGGTGTTCAGCAACAGGAACTGGAGATCATCAACTTGCACATGCACATACACCTAGATTTGTTACCATGGCTGAGCAGTCATCAGTTATTGCCAAAAACTAGTGTAGAAAGGCATCTTAGAGAGCCTGTTTCATGGCTTGAAATTCAGTGTACAACCCTGATACATGCAGGATTTTTTAAAAACTGAATGTGTTTCACTTTTTTTCCCAAGGACACCTGCTCAGCATTCAAAGTATCTGAAAGATGTGGATTTCTTCCACAGCCACTGTATGCAAAGGAGGTCACTGAATATTTATTTAGCTACCCTCAGAGCTGGAGCTCAGTCCTGCCAGCGATAGACTATTTCAAAGCTGCTCTGAATGCTGTAGGAACTACATGAATAAAAAGTCTCATTGATCCAATGGGCTTTGCAATGTAGCATCTCTTTGGCTAACAGTAAATTTACAACTGTCTTTACAACAGAGGCAATCTGATCACATATATCACATGATCACATCAACATCTGTGTGTATAATCCTAATGAACTTTGACTAGATTTACACATAAAACATTCTTATACATCTTAAAAAAATAAATTCTTCCCTTAATTAGCCTAACGTGTTACAGAAAGGAAAACAGCACTCAAATGTCAGCATATAAACAGATGCAAATATAAATCTTAGCTATAGATACTGCACCTCACGATCTTATAGGTTCATGCTCTAATTTCTTTTTTGTCCATTATTTCTCCTGATGACTTACTGCATTAATCCAGCCGCTCACCCTGCCCTCAGCTGCTTCTCTAAGTGACTGGATGAAGCACTTTTATAGGAGAGAAGATGGGAGCCTCAGATGACTTCCTATTGCTTTAGCTAACCCAGGAAACACAGCAACAGCAGCTAGCACAGCAATTTGTGTACTCTGCTTCAGTTTAATGTTCTGCTCTAAGCACCTAATGCAGTTCACAGGCACTGTGGCAGCTGTCAGCTAGAGCCTGAAAACAAAGGAGGTTTAAGTGTCTGCAAGCATGTATTCAGTTAGCACCTAAGCACCGAAACACTGCTCCACTGTCATTGTGCAGTAGTTGGAAATAAAAAAGCATGACAGCTAGAGACACTGCTCATTGGTAATAAAACTACTTCTGTTCATTAAGCAGGCAAGTGTTCCCATGAAACATGTGCACACAGTGACAGCCTCACGCAGGCCAAGATTTTAGATCAAAATACACAACAGCTCTATATTAGGACTGAAAAAGATCGCAGGATAGGATAAAGTATTTTAAGCTATGGAAGCTAAAATTAAAAAAAAAAAGTGAAAATTTGGGCTATGGATATACTTATGCATATTGTGACCATCTTACTCCTGCTCTGAAATGCCTCTTTTTGTTCAAATAGACTCTTAAAAGACCCACATAAAATTGGTCAGGAACAGTGAGAGATGAGAGTGTGGCAGGCACACAGATCATGAAGAATGTAAGAACAAATGGCTGGGACATGAATTGAGCTGGAATGCTTCATGCTTTATGGTGCTAACCTTGGCATAGGACTTACCTCAAAGACCTTTGAAAAGAGATTTAATTGAGACCAGGTGGGAGTTCACTGAAAATTGACTCAGCACAAGGGGTGTGCTGAACAACACAGACACTTCCATCCGCTCCGTAAACTGGGGCCAAGGCAGTAGAGGTAAAGCCTAGGGAAGGCCCACAGGACTGGCGTGTTATGTCTGCACTGATCTCTAGCTTGGAAAAAGTAACAATTTGGCTGAGTTAACTTGAACCTCAGAATTTGCCACGTAGCTTGAATGACTATTTCAATAGTGTAAGTGTGGAGCCCAAGTAGAAAGACAGATGTGCCCTTCAAAACCAGTAAAAAACCCAGTATTTGGAAGACCATATACAATTCTCAGGATGCTGCTTTTCAAGTATTTTTGCATCTAAATATTTCAGGCAGTATACCACAATCAGAGATGCAGAAGTGATCAAAAAACATTCGCTACTCATTGCCTGGTATGATGCTGTTAAGTGGATTTTAAGAACTGGGTACATTATTCCCTGCACTGAATATGCGGAAAGCAACTTCTATTTCATGAAAGAAAGGTTAATCTGCTGATTAATCTTCTCTGGTTTTGTTTTTATTAAAGCAGTAAAGGCTCTAATCTCAATAATAAGATATTCCACTGAGTCACCTTAGATCTGTATTATTCCCTATCGATGTGTCATCACTTCTCTTTCAGCTTTTCCCCTCATTTTGAACTGCCATTCCAGAGCATGCCACGCCTCTGTCCGTTCCCTAGACTCACTCATTATAACTGGGAATAAAATGGCATTTGTTCACACCAAAGCCTTGCAGAAATTTTCCCAGCTCCAGACGGGGCACTGTGTTCTAACTTGTTCCATCTCTACCCCTGCGCAAAAAAATACAACCGCTCAGCTCAGCACACACATGTGAGCGAGAATTATATGAGCTACATCCATTGTGTAACTGACAGTAACAACCAAGATTATCTCAGTAAATGCCCTAATTCCTGCATCTCCATGACAATGAATACTATATCCTAAGTCAATTAAAAAATTTAGTTAAAAAAAAAAAAAAAAAGAGGAAAAACCCCTGTAATAGGAAGGGGAAAAAAGAGTGTTATATTTAAGAAACCAGACTGGTAGAAAACGGAATTATTTTCATGCTTATAGCAAGAATGCTTTGCAGTCTGTAAGCATCCCCATAATTTTTAAAATATACTTAGATTTTTAAAAGACCACTTTTCTTCCCCCTTTTTGTTCCTTACTATATTTCTTTAAAAAGAAGAGAAATTAAACTACATTTAATCAGCTTAAGTTATGGTAGAAATGGACCACATATGTAAGACTTATTTTTCAAGAGTTTCCCTTTGGGCTACAATTCACATGTTAATTTTCAACAACAAATATTGAGGTGTATAGAAATCTTGAACATAATTTTACAAAAAGCACTTAAATCACAAAAGTTTAGTCACAGCTCACATAATTTAGAAAGTTAGGCTATTTTAAGAAGAATTATTGCCAAAGAAACACAGCCAGTACTGAGGCTTTAGAAAGAGTTTCATATTTTGTTTTAAATTACACATGCACAGCAGCCACCAGGCATGACAGTGAGTGACACTAAACTGATTAGAAATTAAATTCAACCACCAGCACCAAAGGAGCTTACAGACTTATGCTTTGTTTTGTCACTTTCCAAGGGTTCAGGCATTTAAAGAAGTTAATGCAAAGGTCATTTGAGGTAGCTTATCCACAAGGTAAAGGCATGTATGGCAACTTGTTGATACAGCTACCCTTTTCTAATATACACCTTACAGAAACTATTTCTCAATATTTACCTCTTTGTATTGTAGGCTGTATCTTGTGGTGTTTCTTCAAGCAAGGTTACATAGCCCAGCGCACACGTGAGGATGAACAGGACTGTTAAGGTATGAGCTCTCCTAAAATTTAGAACAGAGAGAATTGACATCAGAAAACAGAAAAACTTACATCTTCCCCTGTCAGTGAAGACCAGTAAGTCTAATACATAGACAGTGGTCAATAATACAAAAGAAGTTCTATGTATTGTACAGCACAGAAAACAGAATTTACAATGACACCAGATTTAGTTATCAGCCCCTAGTGCACTAGCACGTGACAGAAGCCTACCACAAGAACGGCTCTTATTCATTTTCCCCCCAGTGCTTTGAGTTAAGGAAGACTTGGACAAACACTTGCCAAATGAACAACAGCAACCTGAAGAAAATTAGCACCAACTATGCTAACACTTAGATCTAAAAACATCCAGACTTCTCTCCTGGTTTGTCAGGTATATACTCGATGGTGCTGCTGCACAGCTCTAATTCAAAGCCTGTTAATAAAAACTGCAGCAGACTGAACACTCTTAAGACTAAACAGAAGGGAAGTCACTCCAGATGTGGGAATTACACCTTACAAGAAAAACAAGCCATTAAAAAAAAATTAAATCTCTGAATGAGACCAGTTACAATTGTAAGAACTACGATGCTGCCTCTAAATGCCTTAATTCCAGTAATTCTTACAGTTCCATTCCATCTTAGATCTGTAGAGCAGGCACAGGCTGATGGCTAGCGGTCCATGCCCACAGAACTACATGCAGCCATCCCCAGAAAAGCAGCTCCCGTGGGCACAGCCATGCCAAAGCTCCACAGTAAAGCTCCGTGGTGGTTGTTCTACGCTGTTAAAACGTGTGGCCCTGCCGGTGTAACATACAGGCAGAACGCTGCCGGTGTACACCAAGTCACACGTTCTCACTTCCCCATCTGTGAGAGTCCGTTTGCTGACTGATTCTGGTAAAGCACTGTGTGTGAAAGAAAAGAGCTAAGTACACACAGCCAGAGCTGGGAGTTAAGAAGAAAACTAACTGTAGCTAGTTGATATGCATACATGTACATCTACTGATTACGACATATCTAATATTCTTACACTGTACTGCCTGCATTTTTTTTTATTTAAAATTTAAAGTTCCTTTCCTAATAAGAAGCCATTTGTTGTTTTCAGTGGAAAACTTATCTGACCTCAGCTCGGAAGCATAGGAAGTCTGGCCATTTAAGATCAAATCACAAGGACACGAGTTCTGTTTTAGATTACACAACATCTTTTAAAACAAAATATTAAAATAACACAGGTATAAAGCATCAAGCTTAGAGCACAGAAAAACTGTGAATGAAAATGACTATATGTGACAAGTATTTGTACAGACTGGCTCTTTTTACCTTTTCTTTTTATGTTATATTGTAATAGAAGCTAGCATTACATTTCCATTTTGTGCCAAAAGACCAAAGTTTGTATATATTCAATTTGTACAGTGCATGATAAACCAGAGATCACCAAGGATTTCTAAATCCACCGACTTACTTTTAAACACCACCAAACGCAGTAATCTACCTAAAATTGCTCTGAAAGTTAAGGTAAGCATTATTTGGAACTACAATTTCATGCTAATCCAAAACACGGCCACTTCTCACAGCATCCTTTTAATCCCACTGGAAAACACATGCAGTACCTCATAAGCAGATGCAATCCTCTTCTGCCACTGCTAAAAAGGTGTTTGGCATTTAACACTATCCTTCCTTCCAGTCCAGAGGACACAGACGAACCAGCTCCAGAAAAAAAACAAACCAAACACAAAACAGAGAAGGACCCACGAGTATTTTCAAAAATAGTAAGGAATCAGCATGTCAAAAAAAACCACGCAGAGACTTCGCAGGAGCAAGCTTCTGCTCAACAGATGCATTTTCCCTTTGACTTGCCTCCCAGGATGCCGAACACCAGGTGATTCAGACATCCCATACAGAACATTCATTTAAGAGCCACGTGACGCGGTGCCTATTTTGTAACCTACAGTAGTTTAAAAAACTAAATACAGTCTTCTCAAAGAAGGCAGCACAGCAGGGGACTGAATTAAATGCTCTAATTCACTTAAATCAGACCATGGGCTCGTTCACTGCATTTATAGATGTATATAATTAATACAAAAACAACCTTTATTTTGATCACAGAAAAAGGTTACATTAACTGCAAGGTTATGCTTTATATTTTATGTCTTGTTTTACTGTATATTTTTTTGAAACTAGTATCTAAGAGGCTACAAATATATATATAAATAAATCTAGAAACGTTGCCTTCCATCTTACCATTTCACCCTCTGAACATCTATAGGAAGCCAGTTACTTTTTCAGTGAATTGAGTATCATGTAAATTGCCAAAAACATCAGTTACCGGCACATCCTCATTTAGATAAACACATCCAGAAACTCAGCTACTAGAAGGACGGTCTAGTTTCCTTCATCTTTGTGGGGAGTTTGTAGCCAAATAAATGGTGGGTGTTTGAGAGCTTCATGAGCCCTGCTTTCGGTTTATTTTTGGTGCCACAACCATCAACTTCAACAAGCTCCTCTCTTTAGTAAGAAAGAGGCTAGATATCTCATACCCCTTTTAGCTCAGTTTTCATTTCCAGCCAAAGCCAGATTCTCTTGTAGCAAGTTTTCAAGACAGTTAGCCATGTAAACATATTTTCAGTCTAGCATGAAATCCAGAAGCCAGGGTGAAAGACTTTCTAGATTGCTCTGTCTTCTGGAAAGAACAAGTCGGCAGCTCTAACCAGAAAATGGCAAGTAGTGGCAAAGTGATGGCAGCTGCTTGAGGTAGCAGAACATCATACAAGCCTACCTGTCAGAGGAAAAAATTAAAAAATGGAAACACAGATACACACCATATCTTTCCACAGCTTGCGAGTTGAACAAATAAAATAGAAATCTACAGTCATATGGGACAAGACAAAATGTGAAGCATTTACAGTAGCCAGAAAAATTAATACCATACAGAAGAACTTGTACAAGTGAAGTCAGTATTAACTAAACTGCATAAAGAGGGATTATTTTAGTCTCCATGTACACTTTAAAATAATACAGCAAGAAGACAGAGCTAAGAACATCCCCAGCAAGGTAAGCACTACCGGAATTATGCAGAAAGGCTTATGTTCTCCTAGCCTGGAGTCTGAGTAGGCTGAAAAGAGCTAAGCTAAGCAGAGCAGGTATCTTCCCCTGGAAACATTACGGGAGTTGGGGCAAAACACCAGAAGCAAAGGTGGTACAGACTACAGCCAATTCCAGGGGCGTTTATGTCCAAAAGTCGGAGAAACTTATCTCTTTTGGGGGCAAGGAGAGATTCACACAGATCCACTTCTCAGTGGGAACAGAAGGAGAAATACCCGGGCGGAGCAGGCGGTCAATGACCCCAATCAATCTCCAGCACAAACTAAAATCAGCTCAAGCACATGGGACCACACCCTTACTAGCCATTACTTTGCATTAGTGTTCTTGTTTGTCATAAATGATGCAATCACCACATTAAGAACAATAACAATCATTGAGAACACCATGCAAAGGATTTATTAATTAATCTTTTTGTCAGTTCTCCAAGTGAAACAAAATTAAAAAAAAAAAAAAAAAACAACAGCCAGTTCAGTTTGTCTCTTTAGTTTAAAAAGTTCTCTCAATAGCTACTGCTAGAGAAAGAACGAGTCAACAAAAATAGAGTCCCGTCTTAGCCTACCACCAACTTTTTCACAAAGAAATCTCTTCTTTATTCCAAATAATGGTTAAGTCATAAAAGCATTTCTGAAAGAGATTTTTAAAGGTGAATGAATGTCAAAGCTCTCTAACTTCCATATACCCACACATCATCTGACACATGCTGGGAATTCTAAGAAAGTATGATAGACAGTACAACAAATCTATTACTTCAACAGTACTACAGCATTTAAGCTATTGTGAAGAATAAGATACAGGAAAATACAACAAAAATAACAATTTAAAATTGACCGATATTTTGACATTCAACATCAAAATTGTAATTAATGGGGAAACAATCCTGTTTGGATATAGAAAGGTTTCTGAAACCTTCAACAAAAATTCAACCTTGGGCATAATCAGGATAATACATCCAAAACTATACATACGAAACAGCCATTCATGCTGCATAGGGCCAAAGCAAGCAGTCAGGCCTCAGCATTTCAAAAATAAGAGTTTAACTGTCGGTTTGTGACATGAGAGCTCTCTCATCCACGTAGATCACAAAAAAATAATCAGTGGCAACCAAACCAACGTATGTACTTTGTACATGACACTGCCAGAAGGGTACAAGCATCTACATCTGTAATGCAACAGAAATGTGGCTGGTGGTTTTAAGCTGTAGGCTGTGTTCTAAAATCTGTTGAAACTCTCAGAGATAATAAAAAGTACCTATTCTTAGACCAGTAACAAGTCTTCAGCACATCTATAAAGTACACAACACTGATTAAATTTCTGTATATACTTGTGACACTCCAAAATAGTAACATTTATTTTCCTTGCCATAAGTTGGTGTCTCTCATAAAACACTCAGTAAGAGAAATACAGTAACACATACTGCCGTAGAGAAACCAGAACAATGGATTAAAAAGCAAAGCTTCAGCAAATTAGTCGTTTTCCTTTGAATAAGAGAAACTGCAAAGTTTCCATTCATCAGTTCTACAGAGTTCTCAAGTTAAAGCTCCCAAAACAATCTATTTTAAATATTGAACATTTTTGTATGTTTAAACCTATTAATGTTTGTTTCAGGTTTTAGTTTAAAACAGTTCCACTGAGACAGCACAACTTTTCATTACAGATAACACATGCTTTAAGTAGGTCTTTCAAGAAAATGTAATAAACAGGAACGGAAGGTGCTCTTATGCCAGATTTAACTCCATAAAAGCAGGGAGCTACTTTTTCAGGCTGATGATTTGTTTTGTGAACTGTCGTAGGATTCAAGTCCTATGAGAGTGTGCTGATGAGCCAGAGTTCAAATGCCAGCATGGAAGAAGCCGTCTGCAGAGAGCTCCGACCATCCCCGTGCGCACTCACCAACACGAACGGTCCGTGCGCAGCCCACCCCATCGCAAGGAAGGCAAAGATTTCCCCGGGGTGAAACGAATCCTGCGCACTCCTGGCACACTGAGCCTCTGATTCCACCGGGTACCGAAGGCTCACGTGTATTGCTCGTGCTGGTGGGGGTCTGCCTTTAGGAGCCCCAGGCTGACTCCCACCACATTTTCCCCCATTCTCTTTAAAACTTCTGGAGCATGTTTACAAAAAAGAAACAGATATAGAAAATTAATACTATGCCTAAAGCCCAGTGGGCATTAAACTCTCACAGGGTCTCTTCATAAAGATATTTCTTCTACACTTCTAACTTACTTGAATGAATTATGCACTTCCTTCCTTTCAGGAAAGGGTAACAACGTTTTAATAAAGCATTCTCCGGAGACAGCTACCCTCATTTGCAACAAGAGTTAACACACCCAGGCACTTAGCATGGCTTAGTTGGATTGCACACCTGCCTCCTGGATGTTTGAGCAACCAGACGCTGCCAGGCCATACCAAAACACTAAAACAGCACAGCCCGGGTGACACCTCAGTAAACTTGAGCAGAGAAATCTTGCATCAGGAAAGCAACATGCTCAAGGTTGGTCAGTTCTCACCAGGTAGAGAATCAAAAGAGTGGGTCAGCAAATACAGAAGCTCACCATGGCCTGCTTTAAAGCGGCAAGCTCTTATGGTGTGGAAAAAAAAAAAAAACACAGCAAATGTTTCCAACAAGCTTGAGGAGAGTTGCCTTGGAAGTGCTGCAGCCAACCCCCACGAGAGGGTATAGAAAAAAGTTCCTGCCAACTTGCAGATCTTCTATCTCCCTAATTCCTCTTTCAGATAAATCACCATCTCCTCCTCCAGACAGCCTTTTAGAAAATCTCCTGCTGCTGTGAGGTTAGTTTTTTTAGAGATAAGAACAATGTGCAAGGAAAGGCTAAGTAATACTTCAGTTTGAATATCCATCCTGTATTTCCAAAAATGGCTGGTTTGCACATATGTATCCTCATTTCTGAAGAAATGTCCCTGTGCTGGCCATCAGAAAAGATTTCTCATAATAACAAATAAAACAAGAGAAACATCCAGGCAGAGGCATGTACGGCCTACCTTTTCATTAGCTGCAATGGCTATGCTTTTTGCACCAAGCAGGCTGAATTCATTCCTACAAAAGCTGTATTAGCCCATAGAGCCTTCTACCCACCATTTCTCTTTTTCCTTCTCCTTTTTTTCTTGTCTTTTTAAAAAATACAAAACAAAACTTCCTGAGCTCCACAGATCTCTGCTGCCACACTATGACCTTAGTAACTAACATCATATCCACATGACGGCAATATAGAATTATCTATTCTGAGAGTCAGAAGCACATCAATAATCAACAGAGGACATTAAAGCTAATTAAATTCAAATTAAAGTAAGGCTTAGTAAAAGCAATTAACCCATAGAGTCACAATATAATGTGGTGGCAAAGATGTATCTGGCACTTCCCAACATCTTCAAATCAAGACTGGATGCCTTCCTGGAAGACATGCTTTAGTTAAATACAAGCTATGAAATATGTACAGAAATTAGGGGTAACACAGAAATTTTAGGAGAAAATCATGCACAATATCTAGCCAGATGATCCCAAACTGGTAATCCAAGACCAGAGTGGGCTTGCATGAAAACATTCAACACCACACCACCTTCCTTTGCCTTTCACTGACTGCTAGGAAGGGGAAGAACTTATCTTCAAAAAAGTTGCTGCACATCACTACATTTATAGTTTATTTATTATTTATTTTATTTAGTGGAGATAAGTCAATTTACTATTTCACTGAACTTTTTTGCTTCCCCACAGAACGATACCCAGCTCTTCTTTTTCCAGTTTCAAGTATCTTTAGGCATCTGTTTCGGTTACTGCTCACAGGTAGCAAAACCCCAGCTTCTACTGGATTCACCTTTTTCCACACAGAAAAAAGTCCCAGTAGCAAAAACGTGTAAGATACATCAGCACTTACTCTACTGCAGATTACAAGAACAAAGCCACAGAGATGTTGTAGAAAGCTCTATGTGGAGATATTTAAAAACAAACAAACAAAACCAGTGGTATTTCCATGCCGGCTCAGTAAAAATATCAGATCTACTGTGCTCCACCCCATATAAAAAATACAAGTCAACATCTCCGCCACAAAGAGGTCCTTTGTTTGTAATCAGAAAGCTAATTTTGTAAGCAGGCGGGCAAGAAACAATCAAAGGTACTGGAAACAACAGTGAACATGTTTGCCTAGAACAGCAGCTTGCCAGGCAGGCCTGATGTTTCCAGCTCTCTGCTAGTAGTAATAGACACTTCGAAATTAGTTCAGGGATAAAAGATACAGAGACTGCCAATTTGTTTCGTAAAGCTTCTTCCTGTTTCGTTCCTTGACATTTCCCAATAACAAAGAGCTGTCAAGGTATTGACTGAGAAGGTTCCCACAACGCAATTAAAATATAGTATTTTCCAGTTTCAAGTTACTAAGATTGAAGAGAAGTCTCACACAAGATGTGACTTGTTTTTCAAAGCTTTCAAAAGAGCAGGCAGACAGCTAGAAAGTACTAGCTTTCCCAAGGATCGCATTTATAGCGGTAAAGTTACCTGTGCAAATTTAACCACTTCTAGAATGATTCCTGACTGTGTCTACAAGTTCCAAATTCTTGAATTTTTCCAAACCGAGCAAGCCATGTGGGTAACCTTACCACCTAGCTTCTGAACTTCAAAGAGAAAAGGTACTTTCCAAACTTTTCCACATGGGCAAAGACAAAGGGTGCCTACTCTATTTCCATTTTCTGTGACCACCTCCACAGTACAGAGCACAAGAAGAGTACCAAGGGTCACGGGAAAAAATTTGTTCCTCTGTATAATCCATATTCTCTGACACTGTAAGAACTGAGTCATTACCAAAGGATACGATAACACACTCAACGCTGTCATGCACAGGTCAAAAGTAACAGTAGGAAAAACCTTAAAACTTTTACAAGCACTTAAACTCCTGTCTGCCAGCACTAGTGACATATGTTACTAGGGAAAATAAAATAAAATAAGGAACAACTGAACACCACACCTGTTCACACTGACCTCCTGGAAGGGACTAGCTGACACAGGGGAAGCTCTGTAAAGAACGGTGGCACATTCAGGCTTTCAAAGGAACAATTCATATGGACAAATTGGCTGCAGTTACAGCCATTTTAGAATGACAATCCTGTAACAGTGGCACGCTGGCCCCATACCCCCACAACAGGAAAAAGGTGCAATAAGGTGAGATTATACAATAAAAACAGCACTGGGTGTTTTTAAGGCATCACAAAGCAGCTGGCAAGAGCCATCTTAACTAGATAGTAAGAAAATGACAGCTTTACCCATTTTCCATTTATATGATGGCACTACTCCACAGACCTTGGCAGGATGCAGTTATTCACTCGCTCACTCAGCCTACATATGGCAACGCTTGCGTGCTCTCCAGGAAAGGTCCTCTTGCCCTCAAGACGACACTGTCCCCGGCCACGCTTGTGTATGTCAGGCTCCTGCAGAAACCACCCCGCGATCCAGCAGCATCTAAGTGTTGCTTTGCAGTTTGTACTGGTAGAAATATCACCCAGAATCAGCGGCTTCATCAAGATCAACACCCTCCGCACCACTGCTGCCCAGATTGGCAGGGTGAGAGCCAAGCGCCCTCCCCTTCTCCTCCTTAATGTCAAACTCGAGCCAAATCATATCGCCCTCAGCTCATCTTCCAAACAAGGGACGTCAACGTCAGCGTGGTTTCCTTAATCAAAAAGCATTTAACACACACGGAAAAACTATGGACGTACACGCACATGTGCTGAAGTGGATTTCTGGAACAATTCCAGCACAGACAGGATTCAGAAGCACTTTTCTAGGTACAAACACATCTCTCCCTGCGAGGATTGAGTTTAACAAAAACCTGACTTGCCCCACTGGCCTAACACTGACAGCTGTGGTTTTCTGCACCAATTTTCTGGACTGAGCATGCCACAAAACTGTATGAAATAGCTGACCAGCAGAACATAGGCTTAACAACTTCTGCTTTCTTGCAGGGTCACAGGCAAGAGCATGGCCAGAAAAGGCCTCTGCTGAGACTGAGGGAGATGTAGAGTTCATATAAATGATGCTGATAAAACAACCGGAATGAAGCACGAAGGGCTGCCCGCAGCCGGGGGGGCTCCCGAAGCCCCTCCAAAGCGCTCGTCTGGCCGGACCAGCCGCTCTGGTCAGCTGCGTGGGTACTGCTGGCCAGAGGGTTTATCGCCAGGCCTGAGAAAGGAGGTGCCACCCCCAGAAGTCAGTCCTAAACGACTACATAAATTGCCAGGAAACGGTAATTAGCACTACCGCAATACGAGGAAAACCATCTTGAGGCACAGCCTGCGGCGTCTCGGTTTTAGCGCCGGTATCTGTTGCAGCGAAGCAAGAGCAACGTAAGCTGGCCGGTTACGCGCGGTAAGCTCTCGTTTCGCACTCCCGGAACCGCAGGCGCCATGCCCCGTTCGCCCCGCAGCTCCCCGCGGGGCAGCCCGCCCCAGGCGAGGGAGGAGCGCGGAGCCCCGCGGAGGGCAAGCGGGAGGCTGGGTGGAACCGGGAGGGGGGGGAGGCGGTGGGGGCCCGCTCGCCACGGAGCCCCTGAGGGGGGGAAGGGGCGCGGGCGCGAGGCGGCTCTCACCAGAAGAAGGTGTTGGTGCCGTCGTCGTAGACCTCGGACTCGGTGCTGCGGCGCAGGCCGGCGCTGTCCCTCTCGGCGCCGGGCGGCGGGGGCCGCTCCGGGGCCGCGGCGGGGGGGCCGCCGCCGTTGGGCTGCGGGGGGGGCTGCTCCTCCAGCGCGGCCTTGCCCGCGGCCCCGCCGGGGCCCCGCCGCTCGCCGCGCCTCATGGCGGCACGGCCCGCGCAACGGCGGCGCGCGCGGGGCGGGGCGGGGCTCCGCCGGGCTCACGGCGGAGGGGGCGGGGCGACGCGGCGCCGACGCGGACCTCACGTAGGCACGGAGCGCGCGCGCGCAAGCGCAGAGAGCTCCCAAGGGAAGTGGCGGGGGGGGGGGGGGTGGGAAGAGCGGGGCGTCTCCCGTTGCCGTGGCAACCGTCCCGTTCCCCCCTCCTCGCGGCCGTTAGTGGGTACGCGCTGGGTGTCGCCCCCCTCCTGCCGCCTCTCCCTCACAGCCGGAGCCCCGCCGCTCCCCGCCGCCCCTCTCCCTCACAGCCGGAGCCCCGCCGCTCCCCGCCGCCCCTCTCCCTCACAGCCGGAGCCCCGCCGCTCCCCGCCGCCCCTCTCCCTCACAGCCGGAGCCCCGCCGCTCCCCGCCGCCCCTCTCCCTCACAGCCGGAGCCCCGCCGCCCCTCTCCCTCACAGCCGGAGCCCCGCCGCCCCTCTCCCCCGCGGCAGGCCGCCCCGCCGCCCTCGCGTTCCCGCTCGCCGACGGCAGCGCCGCCGCCTGTCACCGCTCCCTCTCTGAGGAGACGCGGCCTCCTCCCTCGGGGGTCTCTGCCCCGCCCTGAGGCAGTCATGTCTTCCTCTGGTGCCCCTCGGCTCTCCCCCGCCGCCGGGGGGACGGGGAGCGGACCCACAGCATCGCCGCTGCCCCGCACCCAGCTCGGGGCCCTGAGCGAGGAGATGCACTGAATCACTTCAAGGCTTGTTCTGCGCGATACCACCGCAGCAGCCAGAAGTTCAGCAGGCCCTGAGCTGGGGCGCCGTGTTTTGATAACACAACACTGCAGGACGGGAGAAGGGAAGCATGGCTAATGGAGAGCGCACCAGGAATTTCGGCGTGTTGACTCTGGCATTTAAGGCGACTGTTCCACCACCACAGCCCAGCGGGAAGCATCCCCAAACCTGTTGTCAAGAGCTGTGATCTTTGATGGATGTTGAGCTTGTGAAAGCTGGAAATATCTTTGCTGGAGGTGGCAGGTATTTGCTTTGGCTGAGGGGGGAGGAAAAAAAAAAAACAACAAACAAAACCAAAAAAAGAATGCTGTTTTCTCTTTCCAAGAAAGTATGAAGGAGGAAGGAAAAAATAAAGAAAGCAGTCTTTTCAGTTGTGACAGGACAGTGTTATGCTATGAGTACATAAACTTGGCATTTGAAAACTGTAGTTGTATTGTAGCAATATTTGATGCTAAATTTCTGTCTCTTTTGGCAAAAGTAACCAAAGAATTCTAATTAAAGTGGCTTAATTGTATACACACTCACTTAAATTATTCAGAGACGGGTATGCTTCGCCAGACTGTTATGTGGCTTTCAAGCACCCCACTGTGCTTTCCAGTTAGTCCCATCCCTGTTACTCCTGCTTCCTTGTCTGATCAACTGTCCAACCAATTTCACGTTTGCAAAAGTGTGCTTTGCTGGCAGAGGTTTTTGCTCCTGCAGAGGGTCAGGCCGGGGCTGGAGCCGCCTGCTCGCTTCTTCAGGTGCATGCTGGTGCCTCTCCCCAGAGACGAGTGCCAGTGCAGGGTGCTGTGCACTCCCAGGCCCTCCAGTCCGCTGTATTCTCATAATTCTTCCAGCCCACCCGTGGGATCTCCTACCTGCAGCAGAACTTTCCAAGTCATCCTTTGAAATCCACACCAGGTCAGGCTCTGCCACCAGAACAAATCCAAACGGCCTGAAGGCAGGGAGACTATTTCCTTCTGGCTAGGTGCTGGATCCATGCTGGCCAGGGGATGCTCCAGGGAGAAAGGAGGGAGCCCCGCAGGAGCAGGGCAACGAAACAGGAAGAAACGGAGCATTGAAGTGACTGCAAATAAAAGAGGTGGCCACACGATGGCAGCAACCAGCCGGGCCCTGGCCGCGGCGCTTGCCCTAAACCACCCGCTCTGCCCCATCCGAGCCGGTTGCATGCGAAAGGAGCTTTGCTGTGTTGGCAAAGGCACCCTCCTGCTTGTTGCCCCTCTCAATTAGTAAAGACAGCTTAAGCTGCGTAGTTGCCACATCCGAGCGAGACGGATTTAACCAAAGATTCCCCAAGAAGGTGGAATGCTCCAGCCCTTTGACTAAACAAAACAGAACAAAAAACCCAAACGAACAAAACCCCCAACCAAACAAAAAACAAACCCAAACCACCACAGTTCTGCAGCTCTATAAGGACACTTCTGGCAGCTGCACAGTCCCCTGCCAACCTGAAACACCCTCTCCCAGCCACCCCACTGAGTCTTAGGAGACCTGGAGGCACTCGGCCAGGGCCAAGAGATGCCACCTCCCACTGCAAAGGCAAAGGCTGAGGTCGCACAGCTTTCTGTCACAGAGGGGAGCATCCAGCACATCTTACAAAAGGAAGTGTCAATAAACTCTTTCGAGTGTCCCTTTGCATCCCTCCCAGCCATGGCACGTGCAAAACATTGAAGAAAACCCACAATATGCACAGGGCAGCTGATGATTTGGCTTCCTGCAGCCGTGGCAAGCACCGAGTCATGCCCAGGCTTCCCAGTCACTGACAGCCTCTCACCTCCCCACGTCTGTCGACACGGGCCCATCACTGCTGCTCAGGGCCCGCAGGACAGGGAGGAATTCTCCAGGGGAGGGAAACTGATACCTTGTGAATGCCATCTTGCGGGGAATCCAGCAGAGCATCTGCAGCAGGCTGAGCTGTGTCGGGACATGGGAGCAGTCCCCAAGGTCTCGGAGCCCCCCGCACTAGCAGGCACCGGCACAAAAACTCCATTCCTTCTACTTGGAAAATAGATTTACTCTCCAAAGCACTCGGTACTTTTTAATTACAAGCAGGGCTTCACCCCAAACCACGTCTTCGGCTGTGATGTATCAGCTGGAGCTCCAGGGGTACCGATGGATCTAAACAGAGTAGGGTTTGGGTGAAAACACCCTGTTTTTACAAGAGGATGCTGGCGGTCGTACTGCCACTCAACTCTACAGCAGAATGGCATCTGGCATCATAGAACCTGGCTTTTCAGAGACACCCACTGGCCTGACACAGCCAGTAGTGCAACAAGAGGCCAAAAATGTACAGCCAGAGCCGATGTTGCAGCAGAGGCCCTGAACTGTGGGTGGAAAGCACAGTCTGGACTTCAGGAGATGCTTTTTCCTGAGGATGGTTGTGCAGGGCTGCAACAGGTCCCCCGAGGAAGGGGGAGGAATCCCTGCCAGTGAAGGCTTTCGAGGCTCAGCAAGGCAGAGCCCTGATGAGCTAGTGCTGGCGGCTCACCCGCTCTGAGCAGGACCCCCAGGAGCCCCTTCCCACAGAGTTCCCGTGCTTCCGTGACTTACAGGGCGAAGCAAAGCCTGACAGTACTTCTACCAGAGTGGCACCACGTCGCACAGCCAGAGGAAGGCTACGCCACTCTGTGATCACCTCCAGAGCCAGCTGCGGGCTAGCCTCTCTGCTGCACGCTGGCTGTTCCTCTGCCTGCCTTAGTCTCAAATTTCAAACCAACTTTTGGCCAAGAAAGCGGAAATTTTCCCAACCAGAACCATTTCTGCTGAACACAGTTGGTGGTGCTGGACGACAGCAGCTTGAGTGTTCAGACGCAACGTATTTTTCTCGCCAGGCTCTCGGTTTCTGGCCAGCTTGCTCATTAGCACTGTTTTCTAATAGGATTTTTACTAGCTGCTGATAAACATAGACACCACAATCAATCCTGAAGCCTAACAGGTTCAACCAGTATTCATCAGGCTTCATACGCTGGTTTGGCATCACTGGCTTCTTCTTGGAGCTTGTCTTCCCTCTCCTTTTCCAATAGCAGGTAGGATTCAAGCCTTACATTAATTTTCTTCAGCCCATTTCACTTAGAAGTTTGTCCCAGGTGCTTCTGTCTGCTTTTGACTGATGTCTTCAAGATGAAGACAGAATAATTTTTTTTTTCTTTTCTTATTTTCACCACCCATATTGTGCCGCTCATTATACAAACTGAATTACAATTTCTTGTAGCAGCTAAGGATATCTCTAGTTGGGCTCTCATACAAAGATGAGCAGCCAGCTCCTATATTTGTTGGAGCAACAACATACCTGGGCAGAATGAAGAACCGCTGCTTCAGATCAGTTCATGAGTGGCATAAAGGTGGCTCAGGGAAACACAGCCCCACTAGTCAGAAAGTTGCAGTTGGTGCTTAAAAGCATCTAAACAACATTTTCTGAAGGATCTTTCTTCTTTCATGTCCTTCTAGCCAGATACACAGGAAGACAATACCCTTTAAACTCTTCTCCTGGAAAAAAAAAAAAAAAAAGAAAAATATCCAAGACCCTGGGAACTGAAGAGAGCAAGTATTTTAGCACCATCCTAACTTAGGGCTGTTTGCACAGAGGACAGCCTTTGTGCAGTCAGAGGAGGAGCTCCCCGTCAGAAAGCATCGCTGTCAGGTTGGGTGCGACAGGCATCCTCCATCTAGCTGAAGCGGTTTCACCTGTGAAAGCCTTCAGCGGTCTGTGACGGGTTCTCAGGTGGAAATCACCATCAGCAGGTCGAGGGAGCGCTCCTGGAGAGCTTCAGCGCCGGCTCGGTCGGTGCGGGTCCAACCACGGCCCAAAGTGGTTGGAGGCTCTCGAGCTGACGCGATGCCACGGTGGGTTAGGATGGGAACACGTGGCCGGCGCCAGCAGCAACGAACGGTGGAGGGTGATAATATCTCAAGTAATTATAGCTGTTTCTGAAGGGTTTGTGCAGTAGCAATACCTCGGCGCACGTATGAACCAGCACTCCACAACACTTCATGTCTTAAGTGGATTTTTCACCAACAGAGTGGCAGGTACATCACCTCGTTCCCTGATTTTAGTTTTTTTTATGCAGCTGCCCTCAGCACCAGTCCCCCGAGAGCAATAAATGCCGAGATGGTGCATTGCAGGAGGGTTGCCTGAGAAAGAAAGTGCTGAAAGAAGAACACCATCAATTTGGTCGCCTGCCTTGTTGCAAAAGGAGCTAAATCTTGCCTAGGCAAAGCCAAACTCCTCCTAAACAGAAGCAGCAGCAGCGCACTGTCTCCTCCGAGTGCCATGAGAGATGCTGCAGGGGTTGGATACCTTGGACAAAGCCAGCCTGCGGGCCCGCACTCACCTTCCCTGCTGCCTAGTAAAGCTCAGGAGCTTCGGCACTGCTGCTGGCTGCCCACGTTCAATTAGCCAGCCTGTCTGGAGAGCAAAGTCCTGCCAGTCCTACACGGCGAAGTCTGCAGGGAGAAGCAGCAGACGTGCAGGTGGAGCGACGTGGCTGTCCCACCTACACGTAACCCCATTTCCATTTAACCCAGCAGTGCTCACATTGCAAAGGTCTTTGGTCTCCTGTTGGGAGATGTGGAAAGCACCATCGATCCTATCTTACAGGGCTTCACTCTCCCTCCAGATAAACACACACACATTCTCACACACCCATGAAGAGCTGCTGGTGATAAAAGAGAGCTGTCCCCCATGGCCAGGCCTGCAGGTTGCCTCCGGGAGGCTAAAGGTCTGTCCACTCCTTGCCCTGCTCTGCTCTTTATTTCACACACAGCAGGAAATTTGGAAGACAACCTCTTTTTTTTTATTTTTTAATTTTTTTTTTCCCCCCCTCTTTTTTAAGATTCTCAGTCTGATTCAGAGTCTGTCCAAGGCACTTGGCAAAGCCTTAGAGTGATGTTGGCTTGACTGGGAACAACACTTTGGAAATGTTGGCTGCCTCTCCTGCCAGGACGGAGCCGAATTACCCCCCAGGACCTACTTTATTTAAGAGCAACCCACAGCAATGCTGTTGGAGAGTGCAAGGGAATCCGGACCAGTTACTGGCCTTTCTGCTATACCCAGGAAAGGCAGCTCTTCCTACCTCAGAAACTAAAGCAACAAAACCACCAGAAAGCAGATATAAGGAGAGCTGTCAGACCCGGCTTACACATAACAGCCTTTTCACTCACTTTGTGTAAAAAGAAAGAAAGTTATGCCTCGCTCCAAGGTGTAACTCCAGATGGACCAAGCCTTTATGAATAAAAAAAGTGCTCAGTGATTTGGTTACAATTTCCAGTGGGTCACAGCCCAGCATCCCAACACAAATGCCATCAGGAAAGCAGAGGCTGAAGCAATCATACTCTAGTAAATCACATCTACTTAGAAATTACAAGATTTTAAGGAGCTGGGAGGCAGGAGGGCTCTGGTTTGGAGGAACATTCAGAGCACACTTTGATGCTTTCTTCTTCAGCCAGGAGGGAGGGGATACTTGTTCTTATGGACTGTAAAATACTTACAGATGTTCCCGTAATCGTTGATGCCAAACCCTGATGCCCCTCACGCAACAGAACTATTACACATGGGGAAAAAAAGCACACGACTTCCAGTGTTGTTTTTGCCAGCCAGCAAGGCGTGAAGAAAGGATTTCTCAGTCTCTGTTCAGTCCTTCCAGAAGCCAGATTTTCTCTGAGGTTCACAGAAGGGTTTCTGAAGGCCACATAGGGAAACCAAAGCGGTGGAGAGCAAACCAGGCCACTGTCCAAAGGAGGAAGAGGACTGCATTCAAACAGAAAAACTGTGGAGCAGTCTCCTCACTTATCTGGAAGCTCATGCTTTGCTTCTTTTCCTTGTCCTGGCTGTTAACAGATTCACCCCTGGCTGCATCCCATCCGCTCTCAAAGCCTGTGCTGCTCCCATCCCCTGCCTCTCACACCCAATCTCTTCTGTGGAGCCCAGGCTTCACCCTGAGAATCAGGCAGGTTATGCCCAGCTCAGCTTTATTTTCTCTTTTTAGTTTTTTTGTTTTTGTTTTTTTTTTTTCCTGCCTTGTAAAAAATAGTTCAATGCTTTATAGAGCTTCTGCTGATACCTGCTTCCTCCTTTTGGCCTGTTTGTGACCATTCTTTGGGGATGTTCACATCCTTCCTCCTTTTGGCCCATTTGTGACCGTTCTTTGGGGATGTTCACATCCTTCCCACTTCCTTCATCCTTTTGGCCCGTTCGTGACTGCTTTTTGGGGATGTTCACAGGATACGGCAAGCAGCGCTGGCACCAGGAGGGGCAGAGGAGGAAGACAGGGGTGGCAGAGCACCAGAGCTGGCAAGAGGAACTCGGCACGGTTACCTACCTGCCATGCTGGGCGGTACTGGGCTTGCCACTCCTTTGAGCGAGGGCGAAGGGCAGCTTGCTAACCTCCTCCTTGCTATCTGCCCGCTGCCGGGCGGAGGCAGCTCCCTCCCAGGGCGGGCGAGAGTCCCACGCGGAAGTCAAGTCACTGCTCGGTGCACATGAACCTCAGGTGAAGGAGCTGGGGAAGGAAACCACACTCAGCGAGAAACCCCGGGAGCCTCGCAGCTCATCCCACCTGCAGCCTCCGCTTCACCATCTGCCCGGCAGACTGCTCCTCTGAGATCTGCCCAGAGGGGCCAGAGGAGACCAGGGGAAAGAGAAAGGCTCTCCACCATGCAGGTAGGAAACAGAAACTGCTCAGCTATTTCCAAGAGGTCGTTTTGCAGCCCCTCTGAGACACCTGTAGCTTGGAAACATGGGAAACGCTAAGCTTCGACCTCTACCACTCTGTGCTTTCAGCCTTTAAAGTGCTCAAAAATGTACTACAAAACTCCCATTCCTCTTTCCAGCAAGCAATCTCATTTCTCCCCCGAGCGTGCGATGGGGAGAGCGGTGTGTGCTGCTGGCTCTGCCGTTTCCTGCAGCTGGGCAGCGAGGCAGAGCTGAGCCCCACACACCGGGGCTCAGCCTGGCCCCAGACCTCAGTACCAGAGTTCAGAGGTGCCGGAGCACAGAACAGAGAAGGATGGCTTGGACTGGGACCAGATCTTTAGCTTATAGAAATCCAGGAAAAGGGTTTGTATAGCCACAGAGGTGATGGTCCCTGATGTTTCAGGAGCACTTGAAATAAAGCAAGGGGAGAAGGGGACCTGTGAAGTTTTGTTTCTCTAGTTTGAAAGAGAAGAAGTGGTTTTCTTTTCTCCAAAAAGCCAGGCAAGCTCTCCAAGATTGGGGCAGCTACTGAATGTGCAAGTGTACCATCTGCCTGTTCAATTAAAGATTGTCACATTTCTTAGGAAACTGAGGGAAGGTGGAAGTGCTCCAAGGGAAGAGTTTGTAAGAAATGTCCCTGAGATGAGAGTACTTTGATCATCTCAGTGTGGGTGATGGGAACCACCCAAACCCTCTCTAATCCACAATTAGAAAGGAAAACAAGGATGCCAGATCCTATCCGGGTCCTTTGCCTGAGTTATTCACACGCGTGGCTATACCCCCAGCCCAAGGGTGCCTGTTACCACTTCTCTGAAGGATCCAGTAACTTCACGCAGGGCAGCAGGTTACCTGGCCTGCAACAAGGGGACAAGGTCCTCCTGATACAACTGGGGAGAAACCAGACGCACTTCAGGGAGTGCAAATCCTTTTCAACATTGAAAATCCTGCTTCTCATTGTGCCGGTTACTTCTCCTACACCTTTGCACTGCGTGTCTCCAGCCCTGCTCCAGCCGTGGGGCAGGAAAGACAACAGGCACTGTCCCCCTTGATAGCGGGGATTAGAGCCCAGGGTTTATAGAGCTGCTTCAGAGCCGAGGTGGCCGTGCCCACACACGGGGTCGATCCGACAGCCTCGTGCTGCCAGAGCAAAGCAGCCATAATCTGACAGTGTCACTACTCCCCTGGGACATAAAAAATAGGTGTGAGAGGAATACCAATCCAAAGGCCCTGCCTGTCCCTGCGCCCTGGTCCCCAGAGCAGGCTGGGCTCCTGCACTTCGAGCAGCCTCTGCCTCGCGAGCATCCGGTGGCCACCGCCGTGAACGAAACCCGCCGAAGCGCTGCTCTCCCATCGTCGCAGCTTTCCAACCCCCCCTCTGCAGCTGAATGCAGTTTTTATCTGTAACTGCTCCAGAGGTGGGCACTGGGAATTGCCTGTGATAATCTGCAAATAATTTACAAATTCCTCCCCATTTTTCAGTCCTACGCAGAGGCGCTTGCGGTGCCTGCAGAGCGGGTACCAGGCGGTAGATCACGTTGCTATGGGAACAGAGAGAAAAGCCAGACCCTGCTACCACCACATCATTATTGCCTAGAGAGCCGTGCACGGGCAGCCTGGGAAGCATCCCCAACAATCCTTAGGGCTTGACTGGAAAATTAGAAAGCAACAAGTCCCTCCTGGGATTAAAATCAGCTCTTGCTGTTCCAGGAACATGGAGAGTACCATAATCCCCTCTCTGCGTCTTGACCCAAATTGGGGTACCTCTTAGCTGTGAGAAGTTCTGGTTCTTATTGCAACAGCACCTCAGGGGGAGAATATCCCTCTTCTCAAGCCTTCTCACTTTGCCTTTCTGCTGGTCAGTCTCCTCACAGCTCTTTTGCTTTGGGTGAAGCCAGGGCCCTAGCTCCACGTGAGAGAGGATTTGGCAGAGCAGTTCAACCCTTTCCCCATCCCTCCTGCTCCCACGGCCTCATTCTTCAGAAGAAGCTTGGGATCCAGATCTTACATCAGGGCACAGTTGCACCACCATCGCTCTGCTCCTGAGATTGCAGCTGGATGAACTAGTCTGGCTGGCTGCTGTTTCAGGACACATCATTTTTGGTGGCAATACTGACTGGAGATATACTGACAATATCCCCATCCCCTGGCAGCTCCATCCCACTTTGCTGCGTCGCCATGCCCTCGGGAACTGCGGTGTAACTGTGGGGCTGCACCATGAATCACATAAGAGAACTGGAAAAAAAAAAAAAAAAAAAAAACCAAACAAACACCCAAACACCAAAAAAATGCTGGTTTTAAGATGGAATCCATTCCCTGCCCCTGTCACAGCATGGGCTGCAGACCACGTCTTTATTAAACTCATTGTGTTCACTGGGATCTGGAGCCTGGCGTGTTCTTGCCAATCCATTAGAAGACTGGTTGGACTAATCCCCTCTTGCCTAACAGGGAATTATGGCTGCAAAACCAGGCTGAGATCACATCAGGGAGGCAGGCATAGAGGACAGGGACAGAGTGGTTTGAAGCTGATGTGCTCCAGTTCTGGGCATCCACCAGGTCCAGGGCACCCAAGGGTGCTCGCTGCAGCACCCTTCCTTCGGTGGAGGGACACTGTGGGCTGGGAAATCATGCTGGGCAGAGAGACCTGCTGCTGCAGGGCTGCCTTATTTGCTTTATGCAGCACCAGATCTGCCCCACGGGGGCGTCTGAGAATAATTAGGCTTAAATAGTGAAGGTGAGCAGCTGCGTTCACCCCTGTGCAGCCTCTCCAGAGCCAGTAGCTCACGGGAGGTGACCCGGCAGAAGCCAAGCGCCAGCAGCTCACCTTCCCCTGACCGAGGCATCCAAGGTGCTTTCCAAGAACTTGTTTTTCACCTGCTTTGCCGCAGTCCGCAGGGTTGTGCAAGCCTCCAATTGTCTGTGTCCCACTTTCCCTTCACTGGAATTCAAAACTACCCTCCCCACCCTTGCCAAAAAGCCAACAGTGCCCTATCTGAAAGGAACAACTAAAGAGGGGAAAAGGTTGATTAAAGGTTGTAAAAACCACTGTAGCGTGGAGAGAGAGTTGAGGGTTGACACTCATCCAAGTAAGGATGTCAGGGCATTAGGTGAAACAAGGTGGAGCAAAGTCCAGAATAGAGAGAGGGGTTTGCTTTTTCCTCCTGTCTGTCTCCCTTGTGACCCAGGGTGCCATCAATGCTGGGCATTACATGAGTCCAAGAGGAGGCTGCACACTCCCGCAGAGCAGCAGCCCCTTCAGGACCCCTAAACATGAAGCCATTTGGCTCAGGAAGACCCAGGCTGGAGAGCAGGAGGGTGTGGGAAGAGGCTTCAGACGAGCCTGGTTCTACCCTCCTCCCTCGGCACCCATGGGTGCTGGGAGAGGAAAGCTGGGCCAGGCCAATCTTGATCTTATATTGTAATCCAATTTTATCTGCCTGGGCTCTGTCTTTTTCAATGTACTGCAAGTCCAGCCCATAGGACACCGAAACACCGCGCGGGCCTTGGCGTGGGCAGGTTTCTGTGTCCCACAAGCAGAGGGACACACGAGCACTGCTCACCCACACTCACCACCCGGCACGGGGCAGCTTGGTCCCCACGGCCCCTGCAGGTTCCGAGCCAGGGCCCCGTGATGCTGTCCAAACCTTTGCAGGGAGAGGTTTGCTCTGTGCCAGGACACGGGATCTCCCAGGGAGCCCGCTGAAGCCTTCGCTGGTTTTCTCTTCTGCAGGATGAAATTCTGTTGTCTCCCTGGAGGGATTTTCCTGTCGAAGACACGGACCCATTTTCCCCCCCGGTAAGATTTGCTCCCTCTGCACTCAGTGAGTTCAACACAGCTCAGAGAGGGGAGCGGGGCAGTGTCAAGGCAGAAGCTGCCTCAGTTTCCCCATCCCCGTTCTCCTGCTCAGTCCCAGTTTCCAAGGGCACCCTACAAAGTCACAGTGAAGGTCTAAACCTATGAGAGGCTGGAGCTGAGAGGAAGAGCTCTTGGCTTGCCACCTCCATAAATTCCCTGGTGTTTTCTGTGGGCAGGATGAAGAGAAGTGGGATTTCGTCCTGGTAAGCGACATCCATGAAGTGGGCAGCGAGAAGGAGATCAAGAGGAAGAAGTTCCTGGATGAGCTGAACAAGAAGGGGTTCGCCATTAAGGTGAGGGCCTGTAGGAGGAAAAAGCAGAGGATCCTTAGCTGTCTTGAGGTACCCAGGATCCAAGCCTGGTTTCGGCTCCTGCATCCCAGGAGATGGGAGAGACCTGAACTGCTGAGCTGGTGACCACATCAGTGCTGGAAAATAAACCACTTGCTCAACCAGGGGAGACCCCAGCCCCAGACTTACACGGCCCCTGGCCCTTACAGCTCTGCCAGCATTGTTCAAACAGCCCTTCTCTTCCACCCACTAGAAAATTGAGGACAAGAAGCTATTTTATGGCGTCCGTGCCCCAAAACAGATCTTCTGGAAATACCAGTGGCTCCTGAGGAACCCTGACAGCAGGCTGCAAAGCCCCAATGTTGATGACATACCAGTGACCACCAGGTGGGTGCTGAGCCGGGCTACTCACCTCCAGCATCTTTCACTCCCCCTTCTCCACACCAACATCCATTTTCCAGCTCAGCTCACAGCTGTGCCAGGCTTTTCATTTTCCAGAGAAGGCCACCTCCACCTCCCATGTGCAAAGCTGCCAGCTTCTCACTGTCCACAGCCAGCTCCACATTTCTTCCCCCACTCCCTTCCCTCCCCTGTTTTCCAGGGCCACACAACACAAGTGTGTATCCCCAGAGCAGCCTTTAACTCCAGTTTCTCCTTGCTCAGGATACGGATCGTGAACTTCATCCTGCAGAACACGATGACGCCTGACCTCGGTAAGAGACCGGGGCTAGCTGGGGTGATGCTCAGCCTGGCCCTGCAGCAAAGCTCCTGCCCCGTGGGGGGCACGGGCACCCCCAGCTGCCTCAGGAGGAGGAGAAAGCCAGGGTGCAGCTCAGGCCAGTAAATTTGCTGCTGCATCCAGAGTTGGGGAGGTTCAGCCTGCAGCAACCAGCAACAGCCCTCTACTCCCTCGCCCCAAACCCCCGACCTCAGCTGCCTGCCACCGCTCTTCTGTGTCCCCAGAAGAGCTCACCCATCTCTGACACCCCGGACAAGCAGGGCAGCACAGGGTGCTGGCTTTCTAGCTGTCCCTAAGGACCTGCCTACCTGCCTTGCTCCCAGAGCCAGCCATGAGGCAGCCTGTGGCAGCCTGGCAGAGTAGCACAACCGCAAGGATTAGTGCTGATCCCTTTTGAATAGCTCAGCCTCTCTCAGGTGGTTGGTGTTTTTTTTGGGTTGTTTTTGGTTTGTTTGTTTTTTTGTTTTTTTTTTTTTTTGGCTCCCCTCTAAGGCTCCAGAAAAGGTTTGGGGTGATTCTGCCTGGCAGGGAGCACATGGGGTGAGAGCAAAGCTTCACTAATCCTCCCCGTTCTGCTCTGCTACCAGAGAAGCTGGATGACCTGATGAACAAGAAGGTCTTTGAGGCATCATTTCCCCTGCATGAGGTGAGGTCAAGCACATGAGAGGCAGAGGAGCCAGACCAGGCTGGGAAGACCTTTGGGTAACTGGGGCTGCAGTGAGACCTCTCTGGATGAAGGGCAAGACCAGGCTCCTGACAGCAGCCTGGGAACTGAGCTGGGGATTAAGGTTGCCCTAATATTCCTGTACCCAATCAACTTCTCTGCTCTCCAGAAAGAAGAATTAAGCGAATTCCTAAAGGAGAAATGGGCTCGCTGGAGAGTTATATTTTGCAAACAGCCGATTGAGAAGATCAGGTAACACATGCAGAAGAGGCATGGCAGATCCTTCTAACCAAGAGGTCCCACCTGAAACACAGAGATTTATCCCTTTTGCCAGGCTCCTGTGTTTTCTTTTAAATCATTAGTTTGAACTGGCTCTCCTTGCAAGTATTGGGCTGCTTCTGAAGCCTGCAAAGGTATTAGCCTAAGGGGTGTCCCTGTGGCACCGAGCTCCAACTGCTAATTTTGCAGCAGGAAACAACGCCCGCATCTGCACGGGTTTTAATTAGCCCATTTTGGTTTCAACCTTGCGCTCCCATGTTCAAAAGGAAAGTGAGATGGGAACAGAGCATCAGTTCAGCACATCCAGCCTGAAGCAGAACTTGGGGCATTAAAGGCAGCAAGGGGCTCCTGTAACCACATTAAAACTCAGGGAAGAGCACAGCTCTTATTTTAGAAGGGGAAGAAACCAAACTCCTCGTGGTCAGGGGAAGGAGGGCAGACGGAACATGCTACTTCATAAAGTTGCCAGTGGGCTCTGTTAGGGAGATGAAATGTTAAAATGGAGATGTGCTCTCCTTCCTTGAATGTTTATTACAGTTTGTAAGTCTAGCAGAGGCATGAGGGACTCTTCATGCCTCTGTGGTGCACAAGGTCAGACAACTCATCGGTTCTAAGGTCAAGGCACCATGACTTGTTGTATCACAGAAGGATTAAGGGACTGAGTATGAAACGGGGCGGGGGTGGAGGGAGTGTTGGAGTTTTCATTTGTTTTAAACAAAGGCCAGGGAGCACATCGCCACCTTTGCTGCTAGAAAGTTAATTCCGCTGGAATAGAGGGGAGGCAGGTCCATTAGTTAGTAGTTACTATCATTTCCTACCCGTGCTTCCAAGCCTCTTCCCCACACCAGAGAAACAGAGATACTGCCACCATAAGAAGGAGACATGAAAGCATTGCAGGGACATAGCTGAGCCCAGGAGAAATTGCTCTCGTTTGACAAACATCGCACCCCGCAGCCCCCTCGTCTTCTTCAAGCCTGGCCTTTCTAAAATTCTGCTGTAGGCGCTGATTGCAACTTGGTCTCTCAACCATTCCCACCCCTCTTACCTGGCATAGGGTCACTCATGCACACATGGGTGTCTCCCTGTGGCTTGCACCCTCGGGGCTCCCCTTGCAGCGGGGCCGTGTCCACTTTGGAGGGAAGTGAGAGCAGCTCTCCCTGTGCCATATTAACCAAGGGGGGAAGAAAAAATAAATATAAGAAAAAAAAAATCTCAGTCCTTAGTTTGCATCAGTCCCCAGGTTGACTGAGAACAGAAGAAGCCTTCTCCCCAGTTTCTCCCAGCCCACGCCACGCCGGCCACCGCAGGGACACCCAGCCAGCTCCCCGTGCATGTGCTGCCATAGCCCTTTGGGGGTGGAAGAGCATTTTCTAGTGCCCCCTGACAATGGAGTCTCTTCCACCAGCTGCAAACCACATCTTACCTTCTAGGTGCTATTTTGGTGAGAAGGTGGCCTTGTATTTTGCCTGGCTGGGCTGGTACACCTACCTGCTGGGAATCGCCGCGGTGGTCGGACTGGTGGTCTTCGTGGCTGGGATTACCATCTTCAATTCCAGCCAGGTGAGGTAAGGCAGTTGGGAATGCCAAACACACATCCCATTCATGAGCCTTTGCTACACATCTGGCTTTGAGTCACTGTTATTCCCCTTTGCTTCCCTCTACTCCCTTCTCTCTAGCAAGGAGATCTGTGAAGCCAGCAACACCATCATGTGCCCGCTCTGCGACCAGAAGTGCCCGTTCTGGCTCCTCTCCGACACCTGCACCTATGCCAAGGTAGGTAGCCCCCTTCCCAAGAGAGGCTCGGGGCAAAGCACAGGGAAACACTCCCAGCTTGTGCCATCCCCACACTGCTAGAAAGAAAAGCCACCCCAGCAAAGTGGCTGCAACACACAGGAAACCTCCGCTAACCTCTGTAATAAGGAGGAGGTAAGGCCAGGTCACGGTCTCCACCACACCCAAGGGAGCACTTACCACTAACACATCCCAGCGCCCATCCCCTCCCTGCATTTTGCCCTCCTGCAGCATCTTTATCCGTCTCGGGGGGACCAGGGTGGCAAGAAGACTGCTGGGTGCAGAGGTCTCTCCCCAGACCCCGAGGTGCCGCAGCCCCTGCACCCCGCTGCCCCCATCACTCTCTCCTTGATCTCCTCCAGGTCACTCATGTGATTGACAACGAGGGGACAGTTTTGTTTGCCATTTTCATGGCGATCTGGGGTAGGTGTCAACATCTTGGTGCCAAGCACACACGGCTTGGAAGAGGGATCAGCCCACTGTGGCTTAGGGGGAGAGTAGGTGGAAGAAAATGGGACATCAACACAGCTTCACCATTCAGGGGCTTTTTAGGCCTTATCTTCTCTTCTCCCAGAGCCCTCAGCTCCCCTTCCAGACAAGGCAAGGAACAAATCATGCCAGGAATTTCCTTCAGCTCCCCAAACACTCCTTACCTGTCCAGCCTGAAAGCTTTTATTCCTTCGCCCACCACAACCTCCTGCACAGCACCCAAGAGCCTCCCCAGCCAGGATTTTCTGGCAGCTGCGGGACAGAGGGACCGCCAGACCCCTCCTTAACCCCCCCAGTTGCAGCAGGACCCCTCAGCTGCCGTGGCACGAGCACAGCAGACCACTGGGCTCTGAGCTGCTGGGATCCCACCACCACATCAGCTACACGTCTCGTTTGCCTTTACTAGAGCCCTTTCAGTCGCAAACACCGCTGCAGGCGTGGGCCGGGTGTTTCACCCGTGGGACCACACTCCGACCGGGACACGCTCTTGTGTGTCGCTGTGGGCTGGTGTACACGGGGACAAACTCAGGACGGTTAATCCAGATTAACAGAAGGGGTGGTTGTGAATGGGTGTGCAGGGCTGTAGCCGTGCTGCGGTGCAGTGCAGGATACCTATTCCACTCGGAAGGCGTATTTTGCATTAAGCCAGAATAACATGCCCACCACAGCAGAACAGCCCCGACGCTTACCCTGGTTTGCACCAAAGCCCCTGCAGACACTAGACTGGCCTGACCCCCAGTGAAATCTCACCCCCCCCGCCCCCCCCCCCCCCATCCCCCTCCCCGCATGGGGCCGAGCTCACAGCTGCACATCCAGCATCCTCCCGGCCACCGAGATGCAGAGGTGGCTGCCTGTCCTTCACGGGCCACGGGCAGTCCGGGCTGGTGTGCCACCAGGTTGGATGGTGACGTGACGACCCACCCTGCCGTAGGATGGAGGGGTGACTTGTCTCCAGAGCTGTCCCCGGGTGTCACAGCGCTCTCGCCTTCCCCCCACAGCCACTGTGTTCCTGGAGCTGTGGAAGAGGCAGAGAGCCACCGTGGTCACTGACTGGGACCTGTACAGGTGGGATGAGGAAGAGGTGAGGACATCATCTTTCCTGCTTGGTGCTTCCCTTCTCAGGGCAGGAGTCAGCTGGACCTACAGAAAACACACGTCACAGGGACCCCCTTGCCCAGCTTGATTCTCTGTAGATGTAAACATCTAATGAAGAGACTTAAACAAACAGCAAAGCCAGTATCTGACAGTCCTGGGAGAGACAGAGCCCTTCAGAGGGTTAAGCAGATGCTAGCCACTTCACTGCAGTGCTAGTCGCCTCTCCACCCACACAAGGGCTTGGACTCAATCAGGGTTGGCCATGCTGTTGCGAGTTGGGTTGGGTGTTCATCCCTGTCCTCCTCTGGTGCTGCTCATCCCATATGTCCATGAACAGAACAACCCCTGGACTTTCCACTACCTGGGCACAGCTCTGCTGGATCCTTTCTTTCCCATTTTTTAATTTTCCTTTTTTTTTTTTTTTTTTTTTCTTTTAAAGGAGGAGCTGGCTCTGGAGCTGATCAATAATTTGCAGCACGAACCCCGGCAGTACCAGCACTCCTACTTCCGCAGCACCATCATACTCCTCCTGGTTCTGGTGATGGTATGTGCCAGGGTGACCATAGGAAGATCTGGTCTAAGGGCATGTGGGCTTTCCTCCTTCCCTCCCAACTCTGCTGCAAGAACAGCACCTCAGAGTGTCCTATTGCTGGAGCAAAGGCAGAAACCAGGTTGTTAGGGCAGGTCCGTGCCCATTTCAAGGGTCCAGGGGCCTCCCTACGGTCGCACCTCGCTGTGCTGATGGGAGAAGCCACCCACGCTCCGGGGATCTGGGCTGAAGGCTCTGCTCCTGCAGTGGAAGGCGGTGAGGATCAGGCAGTAACACAGAGGGTAGGAAGAGACAAACCCTTGATGCCCTCACTTCTCCCCGTGGGCCAGCGGAGAGTCTAGACGAGTCGTTCAGGCAGACACATCCACCTTAGGAACCTCTCTTCCTTAACTGAAGAGCGCTGGCTTGCATTTGAGGCCACGTCCAGACGAGCTCTGGTGAAGGGAGCCAGGGTTTGGTGGTCCTCAGGATCTCCACACACGGCTCCTCCCCACCCCGCTGCCTCCCCCGCAGATTGCCGTGCTGATCGGCATCGCCCACGCGCTCGTCATTTACCGGGTGGTGGCGACGGCTCTCTTCACCCAGAGCGACTTCGACTTCCTCCGCGAGCAGGCCAACACGATGGCGGTGATGACAGGGGCTGTGCTGCACTACATCACCATTGTCATCATGACCAAGGTGCGGAGTGAGACACGGGGCAGGCGGTGGGGTCTTCTCCTCGCTTTTCCACCATCAACCCCCCCCCCCCCTCTCTCGTTTGATACCTCTCTCCTGCAGGTCAACAGGCACGTGGCCCTCTTTCTCTGCGACCTGGGTAAGGGAAACTGGGGGCTGTCTCCCACCTGTGCCCGCAGCACCAAGGTGCCCAGCAGCACCCAGGGACTGCAGCACAGAACCCCCTTGGTCCTCGGACGCAGCCAGGCTCCTGGCCCCTTCCCTTCCTCCACCATCACAGAGCACCCACCGGGCAGCTCTGGCCGTGCAGGTCCCCAAGGGAGGCCAGCAGCCCTCCAACAGACAAACTCACCCCTGGCCCACGTGCTGCCAGCCAGCCGTCTCACAGCCACGTTATGCTCTGGAGGGGCAACCACCCTATGGGGCTGAGAGCCGGCATGAGCAGGAAGCCACCACGGCTGCAGGAGAGCTCACAACATGGTTTTCCTCCCAGCTGAAGGGCCCCTTCTCCCCCAGATCTGAAGGACCTCCCTGCTTTGCTAGGCTCAGCTCCATGAAAGGGCTCAGGTGAAGGGCAGGGAAGGCTCCACGAGAGGCAGAGACACCCTCCCAACCTTCAAAGAACTGCTGTGGCATCTGAGGGGGGAGCAGGGCAAGGTCCCACCGCTCCGTGACCAAGCCCCTGGGCCTTGCTCCCTTCTCCAGAGAAACCACGGACCTTCACCCAGCGTGAGAACAACTTCACCGTGAAGATCTTCACCTTCCAGTTCTTCACAAACTTCTCTTCACTCATCTACATTGCCTTTTTCCTGGGACGGTGAGTGGTGGCTGGGGGCCCAGGGGGGAGCAGAGGGGAGTCTGGGTTTGGGGCACATACCCCCAACGCTACGCAGGGTCTAGGGACAGCCCAGTCCCTCTACCCTCCAGGCACAGGGACCCCCTTTGGCACTTCAGGAGGACCATGACTTTTCCCTGTGGGCACGGTGGGTGGGGGGAAGCCCCTTGCCTCTCCACCAGTGCCCGGGGGATGATGCCCTCCATCCCGCACCTGGATGTTCATCCAAGGAGGGGTCAGCAGTGGGGCTCAACGGGTATTGCTGTGGTTGCTTCCTTGCTCAGGATCAATGGCCACCCAGGGAACTATGTGCGCGTTGCCGGCAAGTGGAGGCTGGAGGAGGTGAGGGACTCGCCATAAAGCTCTCTGTCCCCACACCACAGCTCCTACGCTTCCTTCTCCTTTTGCCCAGCAAGGCTCTGGGAATCCCAGTTTCCTCCTGTAGTACCTTGGCCAAACAGCCCCTGGGGCCAGGCCACCCTGCTTGCAGGGCACAACTCCTCTCCCCTCGCCCCTCCGCAGTGCCACCCCAGCGGCTGCATCACCGACCTCTTCATCCAGATGGCCATCATCATGCTGCTCAAGCAGACCCTCAGCAACATGATGGAGTATTTCGTCCCGTAAGCTTTCCACCAGCCTGCGCAGCACTCACTGGTGCTCCTGAGTGTTCAGGGCAGCTTCCCAGCTCTCCAAGGGTAACCCTGGTCTTTGGGCCAAGGTTGCCTCCTTCTCCCTCCTCCTCCGCTCTCCAGGGCTGTCACAGGCAGCAGCTCAGCCCTGCTGTCCTCTGCAGGCAGCCATAAAAATCGCTCCCTCCCCTTGCAGCTGGCTACGCCACAAGCTGCGCAAGCAGCAGCAGCGCCCCAAGAAGAGAAGCGTGATGTTAGGAGAGGAGGAGGAGGCCGAGGACCCCTGCAAAAGGCATTGGCTGAGCAACTACCAACTCAACAAGGTCAACGTCTTCAGCTTGTTTGACGAGTTCTTGGAGATGGGTACGTAGGACTGGGGGCTGCATGAGGAGGGGTGCTGGGTGCAGAGCCACACGCCCTCCTTGGCTGGAGAGAGCCTGGTGCTGGGGGGCCCTTCCTAGAAGGAGAGACCCAGCTCCATGCCCAGCCCCGCTCCGACAGCTCGGGCACACCAAGATCATTCCCAAAATGAGAGAGCAGACAACTGTGCTGGCCTTGGGCCCCGGCCTGGGACCTTCCTCTCCTCCCTGGAGTGGCGAGGTGATGGCTGTAAGCCCAGGACAGTCCCTCTGCCTGGCTGGCCCAACCTGTGGGGCCCCCACTGATCCCCCTCTCCAACAGCCCTGTGAGAAGTGGGTGTCCCCTGTGGGGGATCCCCAAGACAGGTCTATCTCCCCCTTTCACCCCTGCAAAGCCCCTCTGACACAAGCCACAAGGCAGGACAAACCCAGACAGCGGTCAGGACCCCACTGCGGTGGCTTCACACCACCACCTGGCGTTTTCCCCCTCCGCAGTGATCCAGTACAGCTTCACCACCATTTTCGTGGCTGCCTTTCCCTTCGCCCCGCTGCTGGCGTTCTGCAACAACCTCATCGAGATCCACCTGGACGCCAAAAAGATGATGCGGCTGTACCGGCGCATGGTGCCCAGGAAGGCCAATGACATCGGTGAGACGGGGCCCGGGGAGCACCCCCCTCCTTCCAGCGCCGCTGCCTGTGCCCGCCGTGCCGGCGTTGAGCCCTGGAGCATCCCTCTGCCAGCGACTGGCATCGCTTTGCCGCGGAGGCTGGAGAGCACAGGGATTGCTGTGGGTTGGGGAAGGAGAAGCGATTTCAGACGCTGCAGAAGCTGAGGGCCAGCCTGGAGCCCTCCTTCCTTGGCGTCTTCTGGCCATGGCAAACCTGTCCCCGAGCCAGGGCTTGGTCTGCAGCCCCTGAGCAGCGGCAGTGAGCTCTCGGAGGGGCCTCACCGACCGCTCCTCTCCCGCAGGAATCTGGCTGCAGGTCCTGGAGGCCGTCGGTATCCTGGCTGTCATCGGGAACGGACTGGTGATCGCCATCACGTCCGACTTCATTCCCATGCAGGTCTACAAGTACACGTACAGCCCCTGCATGACGGAGAACAGCACTGGCGTGGAGTGAGTGGCTGCCTCAGGGCCACCGGTGCAGAAACGCGGGGCAGCCGAGTGGTCCCCCACAGCGGGCGGGGGTGGGAAAAGGGGAGCAGGGGAGGGTTTTCCAGATGGCATCGTCTCCAGCGTCCCAGCCGGCCTCCCACTCACATCATCCCCGTGGTGGGTGAACTGGTACCCCTGAATGGAAAGAGCACCACGTAATGTTGGAGAGCTGCAGGACTGCCTGGGTGCCCTCCCCCTTTTCCCCCAGGCCTTGGCTCACCGGCCAAGTTCAGTCAAACTGGACAGAAGTCTCAGACACATTCAATTCCCCCAGGCTTTGGGAAAATGGGTGGCGAGGGAGGAGACGGAGATCCCCAGATGGCTGCTGGCTTCCCCAAAATGGGAGGCTGCAGCCTGTGCTCAACCATACCAGTGACCTGAGAATCCACGCACCAGGAAAACCATAGAAACGAAAGCTGCAGGCAGAGAGACTTTGCAGCAGTCAGAGGCTTTGAGTCCCCTAGAAGAGCTGCAGCTTTCAGCTAGGGCATGCCCCAACCCTGCAGCGTGGCCATGGACTGGGACCACCCCCCCCTTCTCCGCCGCAGACCTGACCTTCTCCCCCCGCAGCTGCTCGACCGGCTTCGTCAACCACAGCCTCTCCGTGTTCCGCATCCAGGACTTCGAGCCCCACACAAAGGTGCCCGAAATGCTGCCGGGCTTCGTCAGGAGCGAGATCAAGGAGTGCAGGTAACAGCAGCCCGTGGCTCGGTAGCATTCCGACCCCCAGCCCCTCACCGTGGCATCCAGCCTGCAGCCAGGGAAGGGACAGGAGGTAGAGCAGAGCAGCCACTCAGAGGAGGCTGCTGGGGCTCCTCTCGCACCCCCACGGGGGAGGCTGGGTACGAAGTGGGGCACGGGGGGGTCTGGGCTGGCACCGACGGGGCTGTGCTGCAGGTACCGGGATTACAGGAACGCCGACGACTACAGCTACACCGTCCAGTTCTGGCACATCTTCGCCGCCCGGCTTGCCTTCCTCATCCTCTTTGAGGTGAGGCAGGAGGAGGCTGGGGCAATCGGGGGGGGGGTGGGGGTGGGGGTGCAGGAGGGAACAGGCTGGGTCGTTAGCTGCTAGCCAGCCGGGGGGGCTCCTCACTGCCCACGGCGGCCGCCTTTGCTTTCTGCAGCACGTGGCTCTGTGCGTCAAGCTGATCGCAGCCTGGTACATCCCTGACGTCCCCCAGTCGGTTAAGAATCAGTTTCTGGACAGAAAACACCGCAACCTTCGTAAAGAGCTGAGGTGGGTGATGCCGCCAAAGGTGCTTGGGGATGGTGCAGCCTCCAGCAGAGCTGCCTGGCTGCAGGGTCCGTTGGCCCCGGAGCCCCCTGACCAGGCTAACCCCCCCCAACACGGGCACAGAAAGGGGGGCTGTGAGCTCCTGACCTTGGGGCAGCTCCTCATCACCCTTTCCAGGGTGCTTCTCCCCCAGCTTTCAGCTCAGGCTCTCCTACCTAGGACCTACAGCAGAAAATGCTCCTTTTAAGATGAGCTGCATTAGCCAGAAATGAGGTTCCATCCCCCTCCATGCCTGTGCTCGCCCTCGCTCGCCCAGGTGCCTGGATTTTAGGGGCTCCAGGCCAGCCAAATGAGTCCCACCTGAGGCAATTCAACACTCTGCTCACCAGAGGAAGGGGCTGCTCAGCTGTGGCTTTTCCTTCAAAAAAAGAAAAGCTCCGATTTAGAGCAGAAAGAAATTTTGCCCAAATTTTCCGCTTCAACTTTGTTTAAAAAAAAATGATTACTTCAGCTGAAAACAGAACCAATGTAGCTGAGAGCCATAGGCTGGGCCGCCCTGGTGCTGCTGCCCTTCCCCGGGAGCCTTCGTGCTGCCCCTCCTCACCGTCACCTTGTCCCAGCTGCCACCCCAAAACCCAGGCAGGAGCAGAGGCAAGGGGGGCTTGGGGAGCACCACGCTGCCACAGCCCAGATTTCAGGCACTGCCTCCCCCTTGACGCAAGGATTTCCCACAAACAGCGTGCCATTCTTTCTCCATTTATTTTTGGCAAAAGGCCCCGTTCCCACCCTGAATATTTTTTCACACCTCCCTGTTGCTTCCCGATTCAGGCAGTTCCCTTCCGCAACTCCCCTCTGCTTTCCCCCCAGCATGATGGAGTACTCCACCGAGGTCTGAAGGAGAAACACAGCCCTGAGCCCCCCTCCCCAGCCTGGCAGCGCCGTGGGCACGGGAGGAACCACCCCGGCAGCACCCGCAGAAACGGGACGCGTGTCCCGGCTGTGACCGACCTTGGACTTGAGCTGGGAAGCGACAGCGTGACGGTGGCTTTGCAGGAGCAGGATGCTTTCCAACTCGCATGGCTGCGAGGAGGAAGGAAGTTGTGGCAGAGCCAGGGATGGGGCACGGGGCATTCCCAGCACGCCGAGGTGCTGGGGAAGAGCTTTGGCACCGGGGACAAACTGGGGTGCAGCATCCAGCCGCTGATGGACACTGGTCTGTGGGAGACCTGGCTCCCTCGTCAGTCACTGCCCCAACGTGCGACTCAGCAGCCCAGGAAAAGCCAGTTACCTCATTCCAGGTTCCCTCTCCAGCTCTTTTTTTGTACTTCGGCCTCTTTTTCCTCTGCTTTAATGACGTCCCTGCTCTTGCAACGCTGAGAAACTTGAGTCCTTCCTCTTTCACCGCAGCCAGCACAATCCTCCTCTCGGCACGAGTACCGCATGGCTGCAGCTCCAACGTGCTGTTTTCACGGACATTGGAAAAAATGAAGTTGTGTCAGTCTGACTGCGTTTTGCTCTGGGCTCAGCCAAGCTGCCCCAAGCACACCCGACAGTTGTGCCTGGCTCAACTACCACAAGCAAAATGGTAAATAAACATAACACCCGCACGGACACAAGAGGCCAGATCGTCGGCTGCCGTTGCGTCACTGAATTCACACTGGTATCACTCCTGCCTCCCTCCTTTGCCACGCACATCACACAATGAAATCGTCCCCCCCAAACGCTTTTTTGTCTCAACGTGGATAAATGAAAAAGGCTGGAGCAGAAGCGTCTGCACGTAGCCCGGAGCGAGGGCTGAGGGTGGAGTGCTGGTGTGAGAGACGCTTAAAAGAAGTTGGCACTTTGTCCGTGCACAGTGGGGAAACAACCTCTGAAATGTGCTGGGGTAACAGAAACACCGAGCTGCGCAGACAACCCTGAGCGATAGAGCTGGCAAGGGCTCTCTCTTGCTCCAAAACACCACCCTCACCCCAGCCTAAACCCCAGCCCTGCCTGACATTTCCCCCCCTCTTCCCTTACGCCCTCCAGCACCGGCAGCGGCTTTGTCTGCAGCCCAGAGCAGGGGTCACATCCCGGGGCTGGACTGGTGCCACAGCCAGCACTGGGGCTTTTTGAGCATATGCGCATTCCCAGCCTCTCGGCTTTGCTCTCTGCCCCGTCTAGCTTCAGCCATTCGTTTACCAACTCCAGGCGGAGTTATTTGTGCTTAACGAACAAAGTCTTTGTTCATTGCTGCCCAGGAACGATAACGATGATAACGTGCCCTCCAACACGTGACTTCACTCGGCTCGAGTGCAGAATCAGCCCTTTGATGCCCGTGAGCTTCCCCACACGTTACCGCAGGCCCATGCAGCCTCGCTGAGCTGCGTTTGCAAATGTACAGGGAAAAAGCTTTTCTCTTCCTTTTTCCTAATTCCAGCTAATGAGGAAGGCAATAGCACAGGACAGGTGACCGCAGCCAGTTTCCAGCTTTCTTATAGTCCTTGTAAGCTCCAGGGCAAACCCACTAGTGTTCCAAAGCTTTTGAGTCTTTTTTCTTTCTAAGAACTGGAAACCTTTAACTGGTTTGTTCCTTAAACCTTGAGCTCCACCCTTTCATCCCCCCCTCTATAAATGCCAATAGGCACCTTCCCGTGTTGGAGGGGAATTGTGGGGATAAACTGAGCGAGATGTGGGAGCTACAAGGGTGCTACAGCGTGAGTGAGTGAGTGAGTGAGTGAGTGAGTGAGTGAGTGAGTGAGTGAGTGAGTGTGTGTGTGTGTGTGTGTGTAACAGCACGTTACAGCCACCCCACAAACTCAGAAAGATGCAGGGAAGCAAACATGGGCACCACGGGCGAGGAACAGCTCTTTCATCAGGGCTGATTTGTCTTCTTCAGTAATTAAAAGCCAGACTGGCCCAAGCCCCTGCTGTGGCCAGAGCCATACCGCTGTACGGAAGTCTGTGCAGCGATGCTCCTTCCCGTAATTAAACTGGTCCCTGCTGTACAAAGCGTTGCAAGAGGCAGCACCGCTTTCAGCTCGCTTGAAGGGTCAGCGCAGCCGCGCGCCCGGAGAGGCCTCGGCCCCCGTTTAAGAGCAAAAACCCGGCGCCCGCTGTGCCTCCTCGGAGAGGAGCAGCGATTGCAATTAAAGGCCTGTTACTAGGTGCCACCTCATCCTGCGGCAATAGTCTCACTTCTGGGACTTGGAAGCAAACCGTGGTTTCGTACTGTATCCATGGCTTTGGAACACAGCCGCCTGGCAGCGCCGAGTGGCTTAAATTTAATCAGCTTCAAGCTGTTAAATGAATCAAGAACTGGGTATCGTCGATGCCGCAGGGTCTGAAGGCGGCAGCCTCGGCGCAGGAGGGTTCTGACGGGGGATTCGGATGCAGCTGCTGCCCCCCCAGCAGGACACGTTCAGGGTCACAGCTCTGCCGCTGCTGAACTCGCAACACCCCAAGACCCCGAGGTTCCCCCCCCCCGGCACCCCCGGGAGCCGGTGGGTCCGCAGGGGCTGTGCCCCGTGACCGAGGCCAGGCGCCGGGGACTCTCCCAGAGACGACGTGCCCGAGTCAGAGAAAGGCACCAGGGTCAGCTCAGCCTCAGAACTTCATCCCCAAGAGCAGGAAAAGCCACTGTCTCGCAGGGATCTGAAACAAGCTTGTTTTATCCTTCCACCACTGCAACCAAAACCGCCTCCACTCCTTCTCACTTTTAACTTACCTACCCACAGGAATAGCCCTGAGGGACAAGAAAGGTCTTTTCAGCTCCCAATTTGCTACCAAGCCTCCTCACGCCCTTGCTGTCCCCAGGACCTGGCTTTGTTCCGTGGGATCCTTTATCACCCCACAGAGCCAACCGGTTTACGTTGGCTTCCACAGCCCGTGCATCAGCCTGACGGCGGTATCGGGGACGAGAGAAGCTCTCCCCGAAAGAGCTGCCTGAATAGCTGCTCCCCTGAACACGCCGGCTGCTGCCTCACCGGAGGGCTCAGGAACAAGGGGCCATTGCTGGAGCGCCAGCCCTTTTCCCCCTGCAACAGGTCAACAGCACCAATATTTTGCATAATGACCAATAAAGGTTTGGAGTTGGGAGTGTTTCTTCTTGTGAATAGGCCCAGAGACCTATCTGTGACCTGCAACTGTGTGTGTGTGTCTATATATGTATATGTATCTATATCTATATGTATATACACAAAAAAAATGCATACATACACGTCACCCAGGGACAGCGGCCCTAAAGATGAGCACTAGCTGTACACTCAGCCAGCGCTTGTCTCCCTTGCCCCCCACACAGAAGCTTTTCCCTCCTGGGGTGCAGGAGCCCCGGGACCCCCCGTTTCCATGCCCGGGAGCAGCGGTTCACGGTGGGGAGCGCCAACATCTTGGCACCGCGTGGGTCATGCTGGGAGCGGTAGGCTAAAAAAATTAAAAATAAATGAATAAATAGAAGCGAAAACACGCGGGGCTGGGCAGCGAGGGGGAAAGCTGCTCATTCCGGGTGGGGAGAGCCACGGCCGCTGCCTTGCCCCGTCCCAGCGGCACACAGCTGGGTTCAGCCCCAGCCCACAGCACTGCTCCTATGCAGGGGGGTTATTCTTTTTAGTTTGCAAAGCGAAGGTTAGAACCATTTTGGGTTTTTTTCCAAAATGGTGCATTGTGGAGAGCTGAAGGAGCCTGTTCACCCACCGCAGCCTCAGCCCGGAGAGGTGGAAGCCACCACTGAGGAGGCCAGCGAAGGTGCCAGGGCCCCGACCCCATCCCCGAGCCTCTAACCCTCCTTGAGCCAGGGTCTGGCAGGAGGAAAAGAGCCTCTTTTCTTCCCCTTTTGGCCCCAAAGTGCGTGCTGGCCACTGCTTGCGCTGCTGCCCGGCTGCAGGTCAGGTCAGTGTCTCGCTCACTCCGGCTGAGGCTGGCTGCAGTGCCCGCCCATTGCCTGGGGCATCTTGGGCCTCTAATTGCCTCCTTGTTAATTATTACAGTGATCACCTGCTGCTCAGAGCAGCCACGGCCGGCCCGGTTCCCCACGGCCAGCACCAGCCGGAGGAGCTGCCTGCGGTACCGGCTTCAGTTTGCAAAGAAGCTTTTAAAATTGTGGAGAAGGAAAGAGATGGGAGACCCCAAGACGCCCACGGGCACAGCCACCGGCTGCCCGGCCTCCCCCCATCAGGAACTCACCTTAACGAAGCCTGAGAGTATTGAGTTTGCTGGTGCTCAGCAAGCCGTGGCCCCAAAAGGCAGGCTCTCCCCACGGCGCTGCGTTGAGCAGACACCTCCAACCCCCCAGGCACGCTCCAGTGCAAGCCCCCGGCCGCCGCCGTGGCTCGGGGAGCTGGTATTACTGGTGGCGGCGGGCGCTGGATGCAGGTTTCATCTTGCCCCGACACCTCCGTGGGCTTTTCCAGCCACGGAGAGCCGGGGGGTTTCCTCCTCAGCCCCGGGAACTTCATGCAACCTGCATACACCCAGTCCCCCAGGGCTGCTAGGCCAGCAGGATGGGTGGGTTGCTTTCTTTTTTTAAGCTTTTTTTTTTTTTCTTTTCCCCTCCCCTAAGGCCAGCGTTATTTATTTTTTTTTTCCCCCAACAGGTTCAGGTGGAGATGGAGGTGGAGCAGCAGGAGGGAGGGACGGCCAACCCCTCCCGCAGCCCTGGCGCCCAGCGATTGGGGCAGAGGGAGAGCCCCGTGAAGGGCAGGGGCTGAACCGGGGAGGGGGAAAGATAAATAAATTATTTTTAAAAAAGGAAAAAAAAAAAAAAAAAGAGGGAGAACAAACAAGCCCTCATCTGGCAGGTCCAGTCATCTTGAGCGGCGCACAAGGGAGGCGACGGGCAGGAAGCCTGCGGCCAGGGTACCGGGGGAAGTTCCCAAGGTAAAGGCAGCTCTTCTCCGCTTCCCTCTCCGCGTTGATGCCGTCTCAGCCGGGGTCAGCAGCATTTTGCCCTCTCCCCCGAGCCCTGCTGCTCTCCCCCGGCTCCCCAGCCCCGCTTGCCCCCCCAGCCCTGGGGCTCCCCGCTTTCCGCACAGCCCAACTATCGCCTACCCCCCGCCCAGCGCGGCAAACCCCGGGTGTCCCCAACCCCAAGAGGTGGGAAAGGGGAGCGTGCTGCCCGTTCACCTGCGCTCCTCCCTCCCCGAGCCCCGGGCACCCTTTGGGCATCCATCAGCATTTCATGCCCCACAGCAAAGGGGCCCCGGCCGGCTGCGCCTCTCCACGGGGCCATGGAGGAGTTTAGGGCCTCCCTGAGCTCTCGGGCCAGTCTGCATCTTGTTGGGGCTTCCTTATTTCTGACCATCGGAGAGAAACCGCGTAGGAGTGACCCACCCAGGCAGGACCAAGCAGAGCCAGAGCATCCCCACCAGAGCCCCACACCACCCTGGGGTAGCATCTCCCACCGCCCCTTCCCCGTGCGAAAACCGGGTGGGCTGGCTCATCTCCATCCCTCGCTCTTCCACCCCACTCCATGGAGAAACCCCGTTAATGCTTCAGGTATAAATCGCTCTCCAGCTGCCCAAGCTGAACACGTTGTAAGCGTCCCTCGCATACCTTGACCCGCAGCCTCACCCCACGCCTGGCACCACTGCTGCTGTGCCAAAGGGAAGCGACGTGCCTCCATCCCTGTTCCCAGCAGAGCAGCGCTGCAGATCCCCCCCCTTCCCAGTTCCCACCAGCCGCAGAGACACGGTTCCCCCAGGGCCGAGCCCAGCCTCCAGCAGCCCTGCTGTTACCCAAAACCGGTTTGCAACCGAGAGCGATGAAGCTCTGGGGCAAAGAGGCAGCTGAGAGAGGTTTCTTCTTTTTTTTTTTCAATCCCTCATGGCGCCGGCAGTGATGCTGGGTGTGTTCACGGCCGTGCTGCCTTGCAGAAACACCGGCAACGTGACGTCCTTGTCATTCCCACATCGGCCCCGGCGGACGCGCTGCCCGCACCGGGGGCTCTGCGGGTGTTTGGGGATGGAGGAGCTTCTGCTTCGCCGTTTGCTCCTGCTGCCCCTTTGCACGGCTGTGATTTATCAGCAGGGTGCGGGGTGTCCTCCCCGGGCCCCCTCTTCCACAGGGCAGCAACGCACTGAGCTCCTAACACGAGGGCAGCTTGGCTTAGCTCAACGCTACGAGAGCTCACGAGAGAGGAAGCTTGTGTTTCCATAAATAAACCGCCCCGCTGGGCTGTGAGCAATTTCCACGGGCACACCAGGCTGGAAGCAGCACGGCAGCCAAGGTGGGGGGTTGGTAGCACGAAGGGGGTCCTGCTGAGCGCCCCCCGAATGCAGCCACGGGGGCAGCTCGCCGTGGTTCCGCGGGGAGGTATTGCACACCCCACAGCTGAGCTACGGCCGTGGCTCATTTCCCCTCGCCGGCCTCTGGTTTGAGCCGAAACCACGTTTTTAACACCCTGCAGCCCCTGGTTGGTCATTAATCACCTCCCGCCCGTAAATTCACAGTTGGGAAAGTCGGGCTGCGAGTCAGCGCGGTGCGGGGAGGGCAGGTGACACGGTGACCACCCCACCATGGCCAGGACGTGGCTTTGGCTTTACCCCGGAGCGGGACCCCCCACCCCCCTCCCCAAATCTCTGCGGGGAGCGATGGGGACTGCCGGGGCGCTCCCCAGCCCGGAGCAGCCAGCGCTCACGGGGCCATTTCTGATCTATTCCAGGCCCGGCCCACCCTGCGGCGGGTGGCAAGTGGACTTTGCCCCCCGGAAGACGCCGTGCCACGGGGCCACCCTGTCGTGGGTGGCCGGCTGGGGACGCCGGCAGCTCCCCCGCACTTTGCCTGAGCACGCCATGGCAGGTAGGCTGCAAAACAGAAGCTTTCACCCGTTTTCAGCTGGGAAGGACCCCTCCGCAGCAGGCAAGACATGGGGTTCAGCTTGCTGCTCAGCATTGCCTCGTAGGGTGGGCGAGGGTCCGTCCCAGCCCCCAAAACCAGCTCAGCCCGTTGCAAAACAGCCGCAAGTGCCGCTCGCTGCCAGACCCCCGTGGCAGCGCTTGTTTTTCCAGGGAAGCCGGGATGGCTACGACAGTTGCCCTCCCAGCCGGGAGCTGGATCAGCTTTCCCATCCAAAACCCCCTCCCCGCTGTGCCCCCCAGACCTTTGCCACGTGCCCCCCAAAGTCCTTGTCCCGGCCACCAACGAGACGCTGGAGCTGGCGCTGGGGAGCCGGGTAACGCTGAACTGCACCGTGCGATGGGCGGCCGCCGAGCACTGCGAGCCCGTCCCTGCCTGGACCAAAGACGGGCAGTGGCTGGGCAGCACGAGCAGCCAGGACACCGCCTGGTAAGGAGCCCGTCCCGGGGTACGTCCCTCCGTCTGTCTGTCTGCACGGGGTGGGCTGCCACACAGCTCAACCTGCGGCGGCCCCGTCTCCCTCCCCCCCCCCCCGCCTCCAGGTTCTCCCAAAACGCCTCGGAGCGGCTCCTCACCAGCGTCCTGCAGCTCAACCTCACACACGACGCCGACTTCGGGGTGTTTGCCTGCTGGGTCAGCAACGCCACGGCCACCTTCACCCTGCGGCGAGCGGGTAGGGACGTGCTGGGGACGGAGGAGGGACACCCCCAGGGAGGGTCCCGCTTAGGGCAGGAGCAGCAGCCCCACAGGGATCATCAAGGCGGGTGCTGGGGGGCATCACTGCCTCTCCCGGGGCAGCGCATCGGGGTGCCAGCCTGCACCAAAGCCAGAAAACCCAGGCCAGGGCCCCCCAGCCATGCTCAGCCTGCCCTCCCCTGTCCTTGCAGAGGTGGCAGGGCACGTGCCTGCGGTGCTGGCAGCCCTCCTGGTCCTGGCGTTTCTGGTGCTGCTGGCTGGGCTCTATGTCCGTTGCCGCCTGACCGTGCTCCTCTGGTACCGGAACCGCTACGGCGAGCTGGAGATCAACGGTGAGAGCCGCCGGGAAGGGCACAGAGGTGGTGCCCCCTCCTTGGGAAAAGCCTCCCCCCCCGCGGAGAGCCCTCCCCGGTGTTACACCCCCCGCCTTTCCCCACGGCTCTCCCCAGACGGGAAGCTCTACGACGCTTACATCTCCCACGCCACCACCCCGGATGACCGAAAGTTCGTCCACTTCATCGTGAAGCCGCAGCTGGAGAACCGCTACGGCTACAAGCTCTTCCTGGACGAGCAGACCATCCTGCCCAACTCGGGTAGGCACCGGGCCGGCGTGGGGGCGGGCAGAGGGGCGACGCCAGCACCCGGGGGCTTGAAATCCCTTTGCCCGCAGAGCCATCGGCCGACCTGATCATGAACGTGAGCCGGTGCCGGCGTCTCATCGTGGTCCTCTCCGTCGCGTACCTGGAGCAAGACTGGTGCAACAGCAGCTTCAGGTAGGAGCAGCCCCTGCCCGGTGCCGGGGGAGAGGAGCCGGCGGGGCCTTCGCCCTCCTGCCACGCGCCTGTCTCGCAGGGAAGGGCTTTGGAGGCTGCTGGAGCTTTCCAAGAAACCCATCTTCATCGTCTTCGAGAGCCAGTACCGGGAGATCACCCACCCTGCTATCAGCCTGCTGAAGCAGCACCGGAGCGCAGTGACCTTGCTGGTGTGGCGAGCCGGCTCCATGGTGAGACCCCCATCCCGCCGGCACCCCCGTTTCCATCCCCAGTGCCCCATTTTGTCAGCCTCCCCACGACGCTCTGGGGCTGCTCCCCGTGCTTCAGTGCTCCTAAAAAAGCAGGTTGGGGCACTTGTCTTGAAGAGGCAATTTTTTTTAAAAAAAAAAAAAAAAAAAAAAAAAAAACCAACAAACCAAACCAACCAAAGCAGCCCTAGATGTGGGCGCTCACTCCCCAGATTTGCACGACCAGCAGCCCCGTGCCACTCCGGGGTCCCCCGCCGCCGAGGCACCTGTGTGAAGCCTCAGCTCTCAGGGTGAAGCTTTGGCCCGTGGCTGCTCCGGCCATTTCAGGGCCAGGCTGGAGCTGGAGCCCTCCAGAGCATTTCAGCAGGTCGGGCCGGTTTCTCCACTGGTGCACGGGCAGGCTGCCACGCCGGGAGCTCAGCCCTCACCTTGGCCGAGCTCCCAGCGCTGGGATGGGTGAGCTGAGCCCCACAAAGCCTTCCCCAGCCCCGCACGGGGCCGGGCTTGGCTGCACGGTGGTCCCGACACGGCTCATCTCCTCCCTGCCCCACGCAGACCCCGTCATCGGACTTCTGGAAGGAGCTGTGCCTGGCCCTGCCCCGCAAGGTGTCCTTCCAGGGGACCATGGGGGACCCCCAGACTCAGCTGCAGGAGGACAAGGACCCCATGCTGATCCTGCACAGCAGCTACCTGGACAGCGGTGGAGACCTTCACCCAGATGGGGACCTCGGTACAGGTCCTTGTCCCCTGCTTCTTCTCCTGGGAGGGACAGATGTGCACTGGAGGGCACCTTAGGGCTTTGCTTCGCCCTCCCGTGGCAGGCGGGCTGGGTTTAGCCCCTTCCCCACCACCTAAAACCCATCTCCCCGCTCCTTCCAGGCTTCCGAGGGTGCGTTTTCAGAAGCCCCCCACCTCCCCGCATCGGCGGCCCCGGTGCTCCCACGGCTCTGGGTGCCGGCGCGACGGGGGACACGCAGCCGAGGGACGGCCAGAGACCCGAGCTCGACATCTCAGACCTGGGGTCGCGCAACTACGGCGCCCGCACGGACTTCTACTGCCTGGTGACGGAGGATGACATCTGAGCGGGGCCGCAGGATGGGAAAAGGCGGCAGCCCCCTTCCCTGCGGGGCCGCACAGACCCAGGTCACGGCCAGAGGAGCCCGGGCTTTGCGACGGGACCAAAACCAAGGTTCCAGGGCAGGGGGAAAGACAGGAGCTGGCTCCTTCTGGCAGCACGCTGCGTGGTGGAAAAGCAGCACCAGCGGACACCCCTGCCCCAAGCGCTCGGGCACCCTTGGGTGCTGGGCCCCCTCCCTCGCCGTGAGCAGCAGGGACATTTTTCTCACATGATGGAGAAGCACTGGGAGGGGTGATGCTCTCTGAGAGGCGATGTACCCCAGTCCCAGTGGCTCAAGGGTTGGGAAATGTCCCGGCTGCGGCACCCTCTCCCCCGTGGCAATAAAATGCTGCTGCACCGAGCGGGGTTTTTTTCCATCTGCGGGGACGCGGGTGCCACCGGTGGGTCTCCCCACCCCAGGCAGGTGTGTCCCCTCCCCGTGCCACATCCCACGCCGGCATCCCCGCCACGCTGACTCGGAGCAACACCTAGATGCGGTGAGCAGGGTGGCACGGCGGGGTGAGCTCACCCACACACCAGCATCCCGCAGGGACGAGCGCGGGGACGAGCGGGCATCGTTCAAGGCCTTTATTTCAGGGATACACAGGGCTCGGGGCGTTCGTACACGGAGAGCTGGGGAGACAAACGCACCCTGACGCCCAGCCCGGGCCGTGCCGCTCCTGGCAGCGCTGCCTGGTCTCCCCCCACCCTCCCACCCCTGTACCTACTCTACCTCATTTCCCAAAGGGGGTGCGCCATGCCCCCCCCCACCCCAAGCGCAGGGTCTCCCCACCCAGCCCCAAACCCGCCGGCAGACCGAAGCCCCCCCCGCAGCCCACCCGCGCCCGCTGTCCCTCCTGCGCCAGCCGCGCCGGGCACCCAGGGCATCTCCCCACCCTGCGGGGAGACGCCGCCCAGCAAACACAAGCAACAGCCGGCCCTGCCCCAATCCTGCTTACTCAGCACCGACCGGGCCCAGCCCCCAGCACAGCAGCCGGCAGCGGCGGCACAGGGACAGTCCCCCCGGGGTGTAGGGATGGGGACAACGTGGCCCGGAGGTCCCCTGGCTTCTTGGAGCAAGGGCATGGGCAGCCTCAATCACAACACCCCCCCTGCCCCAGCCCCGCCATCCCTGGCAAAGGGGGGGACTCGGCACCACGCCGCCAATACTGCCTCCCAGCTCCTTACAGCCGTGGAGACACCCCATAAAAATTTGGGAACCAACCCCGAGCTATGTGAAGCCCCGTCCCCACCCAGCCAGGGCAGAGCATGTGTGACCCATGTGTGCCACGAGCTGGGGAGCGCGGATGGGGTGCCCCCAGAAGCCCCCTTCCCCCTCAGCATCGCTTGCAGGAGCCTCCCCAAAGCCTCGCAGCTCCTGCCCCCCCCCGCTGAGCCACGGGACAAGCTGAGCTTTGCAGCCGGCTCCCCAGGAGCAGGAAGGGTCCCCAGGGGCTGAGGACCCTCAGGGGCTATGGGGCAGTCCCCCACTAACTGGGGTCCCAGCAGGACCCCACAGCAGAGCCAAAAGCAGTCGCTGCATTTAAGGCTGCAGAAGGAAGGAGGACAAGTGTCCCCCCGGCCCGGGGAAGGGGGACCCGGTGGAGGGGGGAGCTGAGGGACGTGGCGGGGACTACGCTACGGAGCGGGGGTCCAGTGGCACGGCCGGCAGCACGGAGGGGTCCCGGCGGGGGCAGCCAGGGCTGGGTGGTCCAGCTCGGGGGGTGTCCTCACAGGCCGAGGAAATCCTCCTTCCGGTACCCCTTCTGCAAGGAGACAGGCCACCCATCACCCGGGGCGGACGCCAGTGCCGTCACCTTCACCCTCAGCCCGGGGACACCCCTGCCCGCGCCCCGCTGGGACCGGCACCGCAAACCCGCCCTGCGCCGGCACCGAGGGCCACGCTGTCCCCACGCGGGGTGCGGGGCTGTCCCCACCCCACCGGTGCAGGTGCCACCGCGGGGACGGTGCTCTGGGGGCGTCCCCACCCCTTCGGGAGGGGGAGGCGTGGAGCTGGGGCCCGTTTTATGCCTGGTGTGGCTTTCCGGGGTGAAGCCACTTGACTCCCTTGAGATCCACCCTCAGGCTCCATCCCACGGGAGGAGGTGCTGGAGGGTGCTACGTACCATCTTGAAGTCCCGGTGGAGCTTGGTGTATTGCCACATGTTGCCCAGGAGGCTGGCTGCTGCTCTGGAGGACTTCTCGTTGTCCGAGCTGGGACAGGGACAGGACACCATGAGCTTTGGGTACCTCTGGGCACGAGATGGTGCCCACCAGCCCAGGGAGACCACCCCAGAAGGGCCCGGAGGGGCTGAGGACCTAGCACTGGTGGGAAGAGGCAGAAGACTAAAGGCTGGAGCCCACCGCAACGGGGAGGGCGGCAAACGCTTCTGGCAGGAGAGGTGAGAAGCACCCAGCTGGGTGGCTGCAGCGATGGGCAACCCCCTGGTGGGGTGTCCCGAGGAGGTGGCAAAAGGCTGGAAGGTGGCCATGAGGCCACTCTGAGCTGGTCTGGGGGCTCCCAACAGCAAGCCTTGGGGAGGGAGACTGGTCGTGACCCTCTTCCTCTTCGCTGGACCAGGGGAGGAAGGGGAGAGCAGGGCTGGATGCCGGGTCTGAGCTGGGACAGCAGAGCAGACAGGGAGCTCCTACCTGTCCCTCCTCTTCTTGATGAAGAAGAGCTTCCTGAGGCCATCAAAGTAGACGATGTCACGGGCAGCCATGGGGCTCTCCACCACCAGGTTGTTGAGGACCGCGATGATGTTCACGATGACATCGGCGGGCGGCGCCTTGTCCCCCACGCTCCCCGGCAGCTTCTCGATCAAGTGGCTGACCACCTTGGTCGCTGGTGGGCAAAAGCATCACGTCAGGGCTGGTGGCCAGGCCCGGGGGACACGGGGCAGCCTAGGGATGAACCCTGCAGCCTCCCGGGGCCGATGAGGGGACAGAGGGTCCAGCCAAGGACCTGCGGGGCAGCACCAGGCACATCTTCAAGCCCTGTGCTCCCTAGGGTCTCTGCTGAGACCCCCTTGGCACCTGGGAGAGGAGTTGGGGGGCGAGGACAAAGTGAGATGGTGGGGTTGGTGGCAGAGCACAGCACGTGGGGGATGGCCCAGCCACCGCACGCTCAGCTGTGAGCAGGGATGCGGCAGGCGGGACGGTGCGGAGGAATGGCTGGAGGCAACTGGAGGCCAGACCGAGGAGGAAAAGGGTGGGGGGGCGTCCGCCGGGCCCCCCGCCACGGCCCCGGCCCTGCCCGGCACTCACACATCTCGTCCTTGTTGCGGGCATGGCGGGACAGGTTGCGGATGAGCCCCGTCAGCGAGCGCAGCTGGTGGTGGTCGGCGGTGCGGACGCGGTCCAGCACGGGGTTCAGGATGCGCTCCTGCTCCAGGGCCAGCCGGCTCAGCACGCCCGCCCACTGTCGAGGCAAAACCCGCTTGGAGACTCCCACCGGGGACCCGCCGGCGGCCGCCTCCTCCCACCCCACCCTCCTCCTCCTCCTCCTCTGCAAGTCGGGGTGACCCGTACCCAGGTGGTGAGTACCCCGATGGCCATGTCCCCCACCCCGGGAAGGCCGGTACCAGCCCGCAGGGAGATGCGTCCCCTCCCGGGGCACGGTGGTGACTGGCCAGATCCTGGGGACAACCAGGCAACGTAGGGCAAGCCCCAGGGGATGCTGTGTCCCCCTCCCCATGCCCTCACCCTGCGGTCCCCGGCCGTGATGTTCTGCAGGGCACCCGAGGCCGCCTCCGTGGTGTGCTTGTTGAGCTCGCAGCGCTGCAGCAGCCGGTTGTAGATGCCCACGATCTGCGGGTTCCAGAGCCACTCCATGCCCTTGGGGTCCTTGGAGACCTCCGTGAAGGTGACGATGTCCGCATTCAGGTAGTGCTGCGGGGATGGGGGCGGCACCGTTAGACACAGAGGGGGATGTCCACAGCATCTGTCTCTGCCTTCTCCCCAGGTGCCTGGCCTCAACCGTCGGGCAGCTCCAGGCTGGCAGGGACCTGGCAGGCCACCCTGGCTGCGTCATGCCCCATGGCATGGAAAAGTGGGGGTTCGTCGCCCTGATTCACCCCACACACCTGATTCACCCTGCGCTGAGCTCACCCGCGTGTCCCACCCACCAGCCGAGGCCGGCGTCCACCTCCGCCCCAGCGTCACCTCCAGTGCCAGCCGCTTCCCAGTGCCAACCCCGCCCCGGGTGACACGGCCGTCACCGTGCCCACCGCTTCCCAGCCGCTGACCTCTCGTGCTTTCTTGCTCTGGGGGCTGAAGCAGCCCACCAGCTCCCCCGTCACCATGTTGCTGTTGTTCCTCCTGTGGCCTTCCAGGCGCTGGAGGGAGGACGGGGGCATCTCGTCGTAGAGGCGGTAGGAGAGGTTGCGCAGGACGCAGACGGCGTTCTCCACGCTCTGGGGGCCAGGGGACATGAGGGTGTCAGTCCTTGTGCCGCCTGCCAGGGCACCTCCAGCTGGCACATCCCCTGGGGCGTGATCCCATGGCCAGCGTCACCCCGAAGACACCAGCGGTGCTCCACTGTGCCCAGTAAGCCCGGATGGAGCCAGGCTGGTTTTCCCACCATCACACCAAGAGAAGTCTTTGCACCACGATGGGCAGGTGGGAGGGAGCAGCACCCCATCCGAGAGCACCCAAACCCCCCCAGCACCCAGCTCCTAGGGCTCACCTTGTCCTCAGACTTGCCCACTTCCAGGGAGCTGTTCACGTAGTGGATCATGGAGTCCACCAGCCCGTGGCATTCGCGCATCTTCTGCCGGGTCTGCTGGCTGGCAGAGCTGAGGTTCCTGCACGGGGAACACGGGTCCATCACGGCAAGAAGGGGCTTCCCCACGGCCACCCCCCCCAGCTCCTGACGCTGGGCACCACCACAGGGAGGGTGGCTAATTCCTCTGCCATGGGGGTGAGCGGGCTTTGCCTTGATGCACAAGTGCTGCAGGGGACGGGGACCCCAGAAATGAGCCCTACAGACCTTGCTTCTTATGTATGCAGCACAGATGGGGTCTCTTCCCCCACCCAAAACCTTACTCACACTGGGAAGACCGGAGCCAGCCCAGAGCAGGTACCTGAGGAAGCCTGTGGAGTTGTAGAAGATCTCTGCCTCTGAGGGGTTCTGCTGGATGACACCCGAGCCCCCCAGCCCGGAGAGGGGCACCAGGACCAGGTCCGTGAGCTGCTCCAGCGTGTCCCGGGCCAGGCGATCCTTCAGGTTGTCACTGGAGGAGAGATTCCACAGAATCCCTGCGCAGAGGAGGATCCTCAGTCCCAGGGGTGGCTGGAGAGCACACCCACCCCAACTCAGCGCCCAGGGCGGGCTCAGGCCGACCACGGGGCAGGGTGGGCAGCAATGACACAAAGAAGTCATCCCCGTGAAGTGTCATCCCGGCTTTACTCATGGGTGGGGGCACCACGTGCCACCCCCCCCCCCAGGAGAGGAGGACCCCCCCAGCCCGCCCTTGCCCCGGTCCCCGACCTGTGACGTTCTTGCGGAGCTCGTCGTCGGGCTCCCGCAGCGTCCGCATCAGCTCGTAGATGCCGTTCTCCTCCACCAGCGCCAGCTTGTTCTCGGTGTTGTCGTAGATGAGGTTGCGCATGGCGCCGGTGGCATGGCGCTGCACCTCCTGGTTGGGGCTGTTGAACAGCTTCACCAGCTTGGGCATGGCCTGGAGGCTGCGGGCCTGGGAGGGGAGCGCCCGGCCGCCTTGAGACGCCCGGCCGCTCTCCGGTTCGGCGGGGGGCTGGGGCTCCCTCCATCCCCTCCACCCTCCCTGGGGTGCCCCACCGTGGCGGAGGAGCTGGGGACAGCCCCTTCTCCTTCGGCTCCTGGGCGCTCACCTGCTTCTTGGCATTGCTGTCGCTGTAGCATTTGTGCTGGAGGTAGGCAGCGCCCAGGACCTGCAGGTTGGGGTCGCTGGCTATCAGGTATTTCACTGCGGAGGGCAGGTCGATGTCGTCGAACCTGGAAGCCACGGGCAGGCGAGGAAGAGACCGAGCGGAGCACCCCACAGGGGCCCTCCCACCCCTGCGCCCCACCAACCCCGCACCTCGGAGGAGACCCGCCAACCCATCTCCCTCCCCGCTACACTCGTGGGGCACCAGGACTCCAGACCCAGCCGGATGAGCATCTTCCCGCCCCCACGTCTCAGGACGTGTCCGCGAGAGGAGCTAAGGCAGGACACGCTTGGGGGGACAACCCATGCCACGGGTCCATCACCACGGGGCCAAATTGTGCCCACCGTCTCACCCCTCCTCCTGCGTCCCTTGCAGCAAGGTTACGCCAGGGAAGAGACGGAGGGTTTTTGCCCTCAACCGGCCAAGTGACTAAGGTGGGGACGAGGAGCCCCGCTGGCACTCACCCCCCTGACTGGTGGCTCATCAGCGTGCTGTGCCCGTTGTACATCTCCATGGCGCGCTGGTCCTGGAGGTGGTGGCTGGACTCGGCCAGGCTGCGCACGGAGGGTGCGCGGGAGCTGTGCTCCACCATCCCCACGTAGGCACCGCCGAGGCCCGCCTGCGAGGCCGCCTGGATGCTGCCGAAGGAGCCGGTGCTGAGCCGCGACCGGTTGTTGCTCTGGAAGCGCTGGAGCGTGCGCATGGCGGGCGCCCGGATGGTGCGGCTCTGGGTCACCTCGCCGCCCTCCAGCCAGTCGGACGCGGCCTTGGCGGCCGAGCCGGCGCTCATCTGCCTCTCGAAGGTGTAGGAGCGGGTGAAGCCGCCGTTCCCGTGGCTTTTGTAGAGGGGACGGTGACCCACGGGGTCCAGCTGCTCCGAGATGATGCTGTAGCGGTCGTCCGCCATGGTGGGGGGCTGCAGCGGCCCGTCAGCCAGCCGCAGCGAGCGCAGCGAGAGGGTGTCGAAGTTCTGCCGGGGCCGGTAGCGCTCATGGAAGGAGCTGGGCCGCGGAGAGGCGTTGGCGGCCGGCGGCAAGGCGTAGCCCGTGCCGTAGCCCCGGCCCTTCGCCAGGCCCCCGTTGCTGATGGTCGCCATCCGCTTGTGCGGGGTGAGGTCCACCGCCGAGCGCGAGGACCAGCCGCTGCCTTTCAGCGTGCCAAAATCCTTCTTGGCCAGCGGCTGGTACAGCTGCGGGGGGAAGCGTGGGGTTCGGGGCTGCCCGCGAGCCCGTCCCTCCATCCCTGCCGCAGGGAGAGGAAGGGGCAGAGCCCAGAGCGTCCCTTGGCACAACCAAAGCTACAGGCAGTGGCTGAGGCTCTGCTGGTACCCCCAGCTGCCACGGTGATGGGCGCAGGGTGGGGGATGAACTCCCCCCTCACCCCCCCCCCAGTACATACCGAGGCTTTGGGGTCCAAGCTGTTGCTCTGGGAGCGGGAGCTGAAGGAGGAGCGCAGGGCCGTGCTGTATGGACCGCCTGCGGGACGGAGACGGAGGGGTCAGCATGCGCACCGCGGGGCGAAGGGGTGGTCGTGGGGGACCGAATCATCCCGGGGGGACCCGCTCCGGGAGCCACAGCCGTGCTGGCAGCACTGAGGGGGGGTGAGCCACCACCCCGGGGACCCCGCACCCCGTGCCACCCTCCCGGCCCTGCCACCGCCCAGGGCCGCCGGCGGGGACGGGGAGGACGCTGCCAGCCCTGGCGGGGACGGGAGCGTGACTCACACCCGCGCCCCGGGCAGCCCTGGGGGTGCCGTGGGGGGGTGTCCCACCTCTGCCGAGGTCCCTCAGCACCTCGGGGGGATCGGGGGGCTCGGGGGGACCCTGTGCCGGCGCTGGGCAAAGCAGCAGGGCGGTGGCCATGGGCGCAGACGTTAAATGGAGGAGCTTGGAGCTCGGCCAGCGGCACTGCTCAACGGCTGCGGGGGGACAGGGGACCGGAAAAAACCTCCCTCCCCAGCCCAAAACGGGGTGCGGGACCCCCTCTTCCCCTCCCCAGTGCAAATCCCCCCAGGGGGCAGGTGGGGAAACTGAGGCACGACCCCTGAACGGGGTGAACCGAGCCCGCGCTGGGGCCGTGCCCTCCCCATTCCCAGTTCTGGAGGTGCAGCGGCAGCTCGGGGAGTGGGGGGGGGGGGGGTGGGGGGGTGTTTGGCCAGGGTGGGGGAGCACCCCCCTGGCCACGTGCGAGCCGAATCCCGGTGCCGTCCAAGGGTCTCCCACCACCTGTTCCGACGCGTGCTCCCCGTGGGGAAAGGGGTCCCGGGGTGGGGGGGGGTGGGGGTGGGGGGCTGTTTTTTCTCCCACCTCTGCCGCCGTCGGCGTGATCGGGGCCGTCGGGGCGGGCGGCCGCTTGCCCCCGCAGCATCATGCGGATGCGGACCTGCTCCTGGACGCGGGCGCTGCGCTGGCGCTGGGCCTCGGCCGCCTCGCCGCCCCGGCCGTCCAGCTGCCGGTCCGAGGGCAAAGCGAGCGAGCAGACGCCGGCCTCGGGCTGCAGGGCGGACAGCAGGAAGGTGTTGGCCTCCTGCATGGCGGCGGCGGGGGCCCGGGCGAGCGGAGGCCGCCCCTGACGCAGGTGAGCGCGGCCGCTTTCCCCGCAGCACCTGGGGAGGCACCGGGCCCGCCCCGCCGCCGCCACGCCTCGGCACAGGGAAGGAGGGGGACGCGCCGGGTGTCCCGTCACCCCCCCTTCCCTCCGCCACCGCCCAGGGGTGACCTCGCCGGGGCGAGGGCGGCGGGTGCTGGCCGGGGTGGTGGCACCTGCGAGCCCAGTGCTCGGACACATACACACACACACCCCCCTCCGCCACCAGTGAGCCGCGGGGATACCCACGGCCACACCGGAGAGCCCCGGATCCCTGCACAGCCCTGCCAGTGAGGCCATGACCCCCCCCACTTGTCCCTCTGGCAAGCCCCGGGACCCCCGCATTGTCCATCCAACGAGCCCCAGACCCCCCCCACCATGGCTTCCCAGGAGAGACCCCAACCCCCGGGCATGACCTTCAGCCAGCCCCAGACACACACCCCCCCCCCATGACCTCCCAGACCCCCAGACAACCTCCCTAGAGAGCCCCGGACCCCCTCATGGCTTCCCAGGAGAGACCCCAACCCCCGGGCATGACCTTCAGCCAGCCCCAGACCCCCCACCATAGCATCCCAGAAGACCCCCAAACAAGCTCCCCAGCCAGCCCCAAACCCCCCCATGGTAAGCCCCAGACCCCCAGGCACGACCTTCAGCCAGCCCCAGACCCCCCCCATGGTAAGCCCCAGACCCCCAGGCACGACCTTCAGCCAGCCCCAGACCCCCCCCATGGTAAGCCCCAGATCCCCAGGCATGACCTTCAGCCAGCCCCAGACCCCCCCCATGGCCTCCCAGGGGAGCCCCAGAGCCCCATGTTGTCCCTCCAATGAGCCCCAGACCCCGAGACGATCTCCCCAGCCAGCCCCAGACCCCTCCCAGCAAGCCCCAGGCAGCCTCCCCAGAGACCCCAGACCCCCGAGCCACCTCCTAGGAGAAGCCCGGACCCTCCCAGGCAGCCCCCCTCACTGACCCCAGCCCCCCAAACTGCCCACCCCTCCGGCACAGGGGGGCCAGCCTGCCCAAGGGCCGGAGCAGGGGTTAATTGGCAGTAATTACGGGCCAGGCCCTCCCTGTTTTGCTTTTCAAATCAGCCGGGGAAGTAAAAAACAACAATAATAATAAATAAAAAAAAAAAAAAAAAAAAAAAAAAAAAAAAAAAGGGGGTGGCTCAACGCCGGCAGGCCCGGCAGTAATGAGTGTGGGGTGACTCAGCCGCTGCCATCACGCAGGTACTAATTAGGCTCACCCCACCCACCAAGCCGCCCTGGCCGACCCCATCATAGCCGAGGTGGGGGACACCACACACACACCCCCCCCCAGCCCCCTGTGCTCAGGAACATCTCCCGAAATCCCCGCGGTGCTGTTCCACGCCGCTCTCCCTCAGCCCCTGACTCGCTGGCTGCGCCGCTCACTCCTGAACAGAGTTGTGCCCGTTCTCAGCCACACCCAGGCGCCGAGGCTCTGCCCCTGCTCGTGGGCGCGGGGCGTTTGCCCGCCGGCTCCGGGCACAGCGCATCGGCCGGGGAAGCCGGCGCTGGCTTTGGCCGTTTGAAGGTGAGCGTGGCAACGCGGCCGCGGCTCCGCAGCGAGCCAGGGCTCAGCGCTTGGCGTCACCGCTCCGAACCCGCCCGGCAGAAGCGTGATGGGCTTTGCCGGCCAGGGCTTACGACACCCGGCGATGACAACGCCGGGACGGCTTTCGTGCTTCGCTAGGAGGGTGAAAAGGGCGGCCGGCCCCGAGGAATGTGCCGCCGTCAGCAGGAGCAGCGGCTGAATGCCCGGGGTGGGGTGGCAAGCGCTGCGGGCGAGTGTTTTGGGGTGACAGTCCCCGCTTTGATGGCCTCCCCAGACCCCAGTGGGCTGCAAACCCTGGTGCCACCATCGCTCCGTGCCCAGGGACCGGCGCAGGGGGAGACCCACCTCCCCACCTCTGGGGGCAGCCCAGGGACTCCGTGGGTTTACCTGGAGCCCCCACTTTGCTTAGGGGTCACACCTGCCCCTTTTAGGGTATGGCAGCCAGGGATAACCCCGAGGGCCCCCTCTCTTCTCCCACCTCGGCACCACCCACACGGGGAGCGTCGGCGGGTGCACCGAGTTTGGCAGAGCTCAGCGGGGCGCTCCCAACCCTCCAAGCCCAGATGAATCACGGGTTCCCCCCCGGGAGCAGGCGGGGAGGGCGGTTCGCTCCCCGTGCAAGCCGGTGCTTGCCCACCCTCCCCGTGCCAGGCACCGAGGGGCTCGGGGGACAGCCTGGGGAGCCCCTCCATCCCTGGGGGACAAGGGGGCTCCCGGGGATGGCCCTGAGCCCGCTGGCAGCCCCATTCCCCCAGCCTCTGCCTCTGGGCCCCTGGCAAGGCACCACCCTGCAGCTTAAAGATGGAAATTGGGGGTCTTGGGGGGTTTAGAAGGGGGGGAGGCAGGTCTGAAGCTGAAACTGGCAGCGCTCACCCCGTAAAGTGGCTCGTTAATATGGGAAAGTGCTGGATGGGAGTGGGGATGCGCTGGGATGCTTAAAAAGCAGCAAATTGGCACAAAAAAAACAAAAACACCCAAACAAACACACAAACAAACAAACAAAAAAAAAAAACAACACAAAAACAACCCAAACAAAACCCACATTTGGAACAAAACTGGGGGATTCCTGAGGGGATCTGTCCTCAGTCAGGGTGACAGAGGGTTAAATAAACTCGGTCTGGGGGTCCTTAAAGCAGTCACTGACCCCCCAGCCTGGAGGCACCCGTATCCCTTCTTCCATGGGGTGACAGAGCCACGTCCCCAGGGAGACCCCAGCTCCTGGGTGCGCCTTGTCCCCTCCCACCCTCTGAGCACCACCGAGTGCCCGTCCCCAAAACCGGGTCCCCAGGGAAGCCTGTGGCTGCCGGTGCCATCTCCAGCAGGGAGTGGCCAAGGCGGCATCATGCAGCCTGGCCACCGCGCACGTGTGCCAAAGAACCGCGCTGGGGAAACTGAGGCACAAGGAGAGGAGGGGGGGGGAAAAAAAAAAATAAAAAAAAAAAATAAAAAGAATAAGCCACTTGGCCATATTGGCCAGGAGCGGGCAGCTGCTGGACCAGCATCCACGCTGTCCCCTTCCACCCGGTGCAGGGGCACTGGTGGCAGGGCTGGTGGCACTGGCTTTCCCCAGGGAGCCGCCTTGGGGACAGCCACACTGATGGGTGCGGGACCGGCTGGCACGTACCTTGTTGGGTGGCCCCAGAGGGCCGTTGCCCTGCAGCATCCTCCCGGGCAGGCGGGTGCACCCCTGGGTGCTACGCGGGTGCCCCAGCACGGGGTGGGCGATGCCGTCTGCGGCGGGCGTGGGGCTGCTGCACGGGCCCGCCCCGGGACCTTACCCAACCAGTCTCTTCGCCGTTGTTTTGCATGTGCGTTCGAAACCCCACGCTCGCCTCGCAGCCAAGTTCGTGCTTTTGGGGTTTGTGGCGGCTCCGCAAAAAGCCCCAGCACGGCCGAGACGCCGGCGGGGTGCCTGGGGGGGTCCCGGCTGCCCCGTCCTGGGCAGCAGAGCCGCATCCCAGCTGCCTTCATGATGCTCCAAAAAGTCACTGTCGGTCCCCACCAGGGCCGTGGCCGTGGTCCAACACGTCCTTCCCGCTGCATCCCCTGGAGCTCCCCCCAGCACGGGGCACCCATGGGTGCACCGACAAGGGTTTTGGGGTGGCCAAAAGGAGAAGATGGAGAGGAGGCAGAGCTAGGGGGTGGGGGGCACGGTTCATGGAGTGCAGGGGGCTCCCCCGGGCCCCAGGGGTTCACAGGGAGCGTGTTTGTATGCGTGGGATGGAGCAGGAGCCCTTTGAAGCCAGATAAGCCAAGAGGGAGCGTTTGAAACGGGCCAAACCAGTTTGGGGGCCATCACTTCCACCAGCACCTCAGCCCAGGCCTCACGCCGCACCCGGCGCTCGCTGGGGGCTGTCAAGAGGTGACCCCCAACCCCCAGCCAAGCCCAGAGGCTGCCAAGGACCCTCCACCCAGCCACTGCTGTCACGCTTGACCCATTCTCAGCCCAGAGGTGTCAGGGAGGCTCCCGTGCTCCCCTTCGTCTTCCCCTGACCCCCCTGCTTGGCCCCATGGCTGGGGCTGCTCCTCTAAAAGGGGGGACCTGCCTGCACCCCAGCCGGGAGGGGGTCCCCGCGGTCCCCACAGCCACAGCTCAGCACTGACAGAGAAACAAATCCCTCCAGTGTCCCACGCAGACACCATCGACCAGTTCCAAATTGTCCCCAGCGGGGCTGGACCGGTGTCCCCAGTGGGGACGGCGCTGGTGACACCAGTCCCTTCCAGCATCGGCGGCAGCTCGATTTGGCTGAGCCCGGCCCCCGCTCCGATGCCGGTGGCTTTGTGAGCTCTCCCAGCTGGGAAGCTGCTGGAAAAGTTGTGCCTAAGGAAAAGGCGGCTTCAGGGATGGTGCTGCTGGCCCCGGGGGGCTGCGGGGCCACCCGCCCTGCCCGGGACACCCCAGCCCACAGGCGCAGCCGGCAGAGCCCTCGCCCACAACAAAGTGCTTCCAAAGTGCTGGAAAAAAACAGGCAGCGGGGCAAGGAGAGGAGCCCGTGAGGGCCAGCGTGGAGGGAGAAGCCTGCTGCCTGCCCAGACTGCCCCTTCCCGGCAAATCCTGGGGCCAGAAGCGCCAAATCTGGGACAAAAAGCCCCCAGAACCGCAGACGGTGGCTGTTTTCCGATGGCAAGCAGGATGCTGAACCCACCACCTTCCGTCCTCACCCCAAAACTCAGCGGGTGCTCAGGCAGAGCCCCGGGGGATGCGGATGGGGAATAAAAAACTCGGGGCGGGGTGGTGTCGGGGGGGGGGGGGGGGGGGGGCGGAAACTCCAGGGATATTTCAGCTCTCCCAAGGGTGCTGAAAGCTGATGGCAGAGGGTGGCAGGGCCGTGGTGGCCGCAGCCCCAGGGATTTGCAGGGACAGGGGGACGTGGCCGAGGAGCAGAAGGAGCTCGCAGCGGCCAGGCCCGGGGCAAAGCGGGTTTGGGGGAGCCCACGAGGCTCCGCATGCAGCCGGGCACGTCCCTGTTTAAGGGGAGGCAGTGAGCAAAGAGCTGGGGGGGGGGGGCACGCGAGTGAGCGTGCAAGGGCGAGCAGAGCAGCTCGTGGGTCTCCCCACGGCTCCCCGGTCCCCGGGGGGTATCAGGGTGAGCCCCCCACGAAGCGTGTGGGGCGCAGGCAGCTTCCCCGGGTGGAGCCCAAGTGTGGGGCGGAGGCTCAGCACCCTCCCTGCAAGCCCGGGCGTGCATCCGGGCATCAAAAACACAGCTGCTGCCTCCTCCTCCTCCTCACTGCGCCAAACAGCAAAGGGGCCCTTCGCGACCCCACTCCCACTGAAGCGAGCAGATCCTTGCCTCATACCCTTCTCCTCCTCCTCGGTCCCGCAGGGAGCCCTGCCTGGGGGTTGACCCTTCCAGCCAGGCTCAGCCCAATGAGCCAGCATGGCCACCCACCACCGTGAGGGGACTTGGGAGGGCGGGGGGGGGAGAGGGACAGAGGCCAACCCAGCTTTTCGTGCCCAACGCCTGTCTGGGGAAAGCATCCCTGCCAAGGCACACAAGAGTGATGGAGGGGAAGGAAATCCCAGCCAAGACATTGATTTTATTTTTTAAGAATAAAAAAAAACCCAAAACAGACAAAACTTCCTGAAAACAGCTTCCTACCTCATAATTTCACAGAAATTAGCTTGGAAATGTCCTTTGCTCTCCTCCTGCCCCCGGCTCTGCCCTTTCCCATCCCAACCCCGCCCCCCCCCCCCCGGTCGCAGGCTGTGCCAGCCCATTGTGCCGAGGGGCTCTGCCCCCCACCCCGGACGCCCGCAGTGGCGTGGCCCCATGCACCAGGGCAGAGCCAAACCCCCTTCTCCCCCCCCATGGCGGCTCCACAGGTCCCAGGGAGGGGAGCAGGAGGGTTTGGGCAGCTCCAACAGGCTCGTACCCCCTGCTCACCCCTGGGGGTACTGATACCTCCCCCTGCCCCCCCCAAAAAAAAGCTCAGCTCTCCAGCCTGGTGCAGGGACAAGGTGCTGGGCATTTTGGGGGGGGGGGGGGGGGATGCCCAGCCAAGGGGCCGCAGAGCAAGCGCCAGCTGTGAGCTTGGGTACCGCTTCTCCGCCTCCGGCATCACCGGCCCGGCACAGCGCCCAGGGACCCACCGGCTCTGGGGATCAGCCCGGAGGCTTTACCCCCTCCCGACAGCAGGATGCCCGTTGTCCTGGCGCTAATGAGTTAATAAATTCATTTCTGACTAAGAAATTAGACCCTTAAGAAAAAAATCACCACCCACTTTCACCCTCCCCCCCCCACCCCCCCCCACCCCCATCCCCAAAATAACCACGGTTCGTTTAGGGGTGACCGTGCCAGCACCGAGGTGCGTCGGCGGAGGTCGGGGACAAGCGGGCGCCGGCGGTGGCCTGCCTCCGGCGGGCACGGGGTGGGGGGCAGCGGCTTCGGGCCAGGCTCGGGCGCTAGTCCTTGGGTGGCTTCTTGCTGCGGGCATTCCACATGCCGCGCTTGGAGTGGTAGTAATGGTAAAAGTTCCTGAGACGCAAGCGCTCCACCTCCAGCCCGCTCTGAAGGACCCTGCAGCCGGACGGAGGGACAGCCGCTCAGGGAAGGGAGGGGGCGGCTGCGGCCCCCCTAAAAGGAGGTTTCGCCCCAGCTGTTAGCCAGCTCGACTGAGGGGAGAGCGGGTTTCCCAGGGGGATGGACCCAAATCCGCGCGGCCAGCCCTGCCCAGGGGGTGAGGGGGCTGCCGGGACCCCCGGCCTCACCTGTCCAGGAGCTCCCAGTCCTCCCCGCCCCAGCGGTCTCTGAACTCCTCCGTGTTCATCCCTCCCACGCGGTCAAAGTCTGACTTGTAGATGCCGAAGAGGCCGAAGCCATTCACCTCCCAGTAGCCTGGAGGGGGGAGAGCAATGAGGCGAGGGGTGTGGGGGGACCCCAAGGCCACCACCTCTGCGCTCTCCTTCCCGCCTGGGAACCACAGGAACACCCTGTCCCCAACCCCTCTTCCCACCACGGGTCTGTCCCCATCACTGCCACCTCCCGGGGGGTGCACTGGGCGACAGCTTGGTTTTGGGGGGCATCGCACCCAGTGCGCCTCCAGCACCCTTGGGCTCCAATCCCATCTTTCCGGAGCAAAACCAACCCAACCTCCCTGCTCATCCGAGCCCAGCTGTAACCCAAACCAGCACCGCAGCTCCCCTCGGGCAGGTGGGGGACGTTTGCCAGCTGGAAGGGGGTGACGCAGAGGGGACCCCGCTTACCGTTGGGCTCCCGCGGGGAGCTGCCGCAGCTCAGCCTCATGACGATGGGCGCGTAGGCCAGCTTCCCCTCCACGCAGTGCTTCCGGATGCTGTCCAGGATGTTGGGGGGGAAATGGATGTGCAGGTCGCAGAGGAACACGATGCTGTGCCCGTCCTACGGGAAGGGACGGACAAAAAAACGGGAGGATCAGGGCGAAAAGCCGCACCAAGGCGGGAGCTGGCTCCTCTCCCCTGGCTCACCTCGACCGTGTCCACGCCAGCCTGCAGCCCGGCCGAGCGCTCGAAGTTCCCCGTGCGCCGCAGGTACTGGTAGCTGAGAAGGGAGAATGGGGGGTTAGTGCTGGTGACAGAGAAGGGCCATGGCCACGATGGGGACAGGGACCATCGGCGAGGAGAGGGGACCTTCTCAGGAAGGGGGGTCAGGCGCCTACAACTCACACCAAGGGTCCCCCTGCAGCAGGGCATTCCTGCATCCCTGACTCCTCCGCGTGGAAAATGAGTTGAAACCCCCAAAAAGGAAGCTGAGGCAAGGGGCAGCGAGGCAGAAACCCGGGCCAGGCTGGGGAAGGAGCGGCCGGTTGCGTGAGCACCACCACCGTGGCCTGTCCCACCACGAGCAGCCCCACAGACCCCCCCTCGGGGGAGCAGGGTGGGACCCGGGGCTCGTGCGGGGTGGGTTACCGGGGCAGCCGGGCATCCTGTAGGGCTTTCTCGACATCCATGTCGTCGCTGTCAAAGTCCACCAGGATGACATTGAAGTTGGTGTCCTTCGTAGCCCCGTACAGGCGGGCCATGTCTGAGATGAACTGCTGGACCCAGCGGGCTTGGTTCTTCACTGCCAGACACAGCCACAAACGTCCCTTAGGCTCGCCAGGGGGGTCCCAAGAGCACCCCCTTCCCCAACCAACCCAGCACCCCCCTTCTGATGAGAAGCGATAACCTCAGCATCTCACGAGAAGCGATAACTTCCCCGCCATGGGCCAGCCTGGAGGACGCAACCAGGGAGCAAGGGGGGGTTGCCTTCCTCCTGCCGGAGGATGCTGAGGGCAGAGGGAGCAGCAGAGACCCTGGAGACGCGTCCTGCTGTCACCTACCCGGCACCACGAAGTGCACCATGACGTCCTGCTTCCAGCTGAGCCGCAGGGGCCGGCACAGAACGGGTTTTCCATAGAGGATGCTCCAGGTGCTCGGCTGGGGCTCGGTGGCCCCCAGGGCTGGCCCTTCAGGGTTGGCCTCGGCGCTGTCGTCCTGCTTGCCCTGGTGCAGAAGGACGTAGACGTACTCGGAGAGCCGCACCGTCCGCTGGCCCCGCTCCGCCAGCTCCAGCTCCAGCAGGTAGCGGTTCCCCCGGGCCGTGTCCCGGCGCTTCTCCACGTTGATGATCCTCAGCAGGGTGTAGATGCTGTGGGGAAAGGAGAAGCGCTCGAAAGCACCATCACCATGAGCTCAGCTCCCCGCAGCTCCCTTGCTTGAGGGGGCCAGCCTGAACCCACCATCCAGCTCACCCGGCCCCACGGAGACAAGAGACGAAGGCAAGTCCCCCGACCTCCCGCCCAACACCCTGCTCCCTCCCTACCCTCCGTTCTTCTCGTTGAGCTTCTCCATGTACTGTGCCACCACGTCGACGACCTCGCTCTCGCTCAGCTGCAGGTTGCCCGACACATTGCAGCGCAGGTCGTTCCAGTCAGAGCGCAGCAGCTCGAAGTCCACCGAGCTGACGCTGAACGTCCTCTGCCAGTTGATGGAGTCCTCCAGCCAGCTCTGCTGCAGCTCCCCGGTCTCGTAGCTGTAGTCTGACACCTCTTCTTCCTCCTCCTCCTCCTCTTCCTCCTGGCCCTTTCCCTCCTCCTGCTGCGACGCCATCGTTTCTGACATCTTCAGAAAGGACGTCACCCGCATCCCCTCCGAGCGGGTCGCCTCGGAGGAGTTGTAATCAGTGGTGGCCGTTGTCCTGCCCGGGGCAGGAGTTGTGTCCTCATGGGTCTCCCTGCTGAAGAGCCCTTCGGTCCCCAGGGCGAGGAGGCTGGGCAGCGCCCGCCGCTCCGTCCCCAGTTTGGACAGACGTTCCCACCTCCTGCCACCCGTCCGGGCACTCTTCCTCCTGGCAGGGTCCCTCTCCTTGGAGATGTTGCTCAGGAGCCAGGGGGTCCGGTGCCCAGGGATGGCACGGAGCTTGCTGGAGGTGATGGGATGCTTCTGAGGGGTCCTGGAGCGAAGATGGACTTTCTTCAGAGGCTTTGGGTAAAGGAAGATGCCGGGGAAGGCCGGCTCCTGGGCCGGGGCTTTTCGCTTCCCCGGCTGCAACCTGGTCACGTAGACCTTCTCCTGGGCTTTCCGGGGTTTTTTGTCCTCCCTGGGTGCTGCAGTCTTGCTGGGACCCGGCGTTTTGGCTTTGCCACCAAAGATGGGAATGGAGAGGTGGGGTTGGAGGCTCAGGGCCCCGGCATGCTTCGAGGACGCCAGCAGCCCCAGTTCATCCTCCTCGCCGGGATCCTGGGGTAACCAACTGAGCATCCGCCCACGGAGCTGCTCCGGTGCGGGGCCCACGTCCTCCCCAGCGTGGGGGTCCTCGAGGACGGCCGCCGGGCTGGTGCTGGCCTGGTGGGACGTGCTCCATCGTCCCGGCTGCCCAGGTGTGCCCGCCTCTCCCCGGGCCCGGCCCTGCTTGTGGCGAAAGCTGTAATAGTCCAGGTCATCTCCATAATCCCCAGTGACCGGTGGGGTCTCTTTCCCTTTGGCTCCGGGTACCGGCCCAAAGCTCTTCTGCTTGGCTTTGAGAGGTGGGTCTGTGGGCTCAGGGCTGTCCACTCCTTCCTCCTCCTCCTCCTCATCCTCAAGGAAATCTGGGGAGTAAAGGCAGAGATAAATGCCCCGAGGATCCCAGCCGCTCGGCACAGACCCCCTGCAGCATGCTGGCCCAAGACAAGGAGGCAAAGCTCGTCTCCAACAAGAGGTTAACCTGCGAGTGGCCGCTGGGCAAAAGAGACCGAGAGCTGGCGGGCCCTGACCAATGCTCACCGGGGCTGGTAGCTCCAGGCTCTGCCCCTCAACCCTTCCAAACCTTGGCTGCATCTTGGCATCACTCATACTTCATCCGGGAGCAAACCTAGCCTGCCAGGGCTGTGCCAAGCTGCAAACCAGCTGCAAACTGCCCCGTGAGCATCCCCAGACTCCACACCAGGTCCGGCCGTACCCTGCTGCCCCACTGCCCAGGCCCACCCCCAGGAGATGCGGGTACACGGCTCCAGGAAGCAGGGAGGGCAAATCCCAACCCTGGCAATCCTGCTTCCCACATCCCACAGCGCTCTGTGGCTGAGCCGAGCGGGAGGCGCGTCCGCGGGGGACCGCTCAGAGGCAAGCTGCTCGGCGCAGCCCTGCCCTCCCCGAGCCCCCCGGCAGCGCTGGAGGCATCCCGATGAGCCGCAGCACCGAGCGGGAAGGCTGGTGGGCGAGGATGAGGGTGCTCAGCCCCGTGCCAAGCTGATGAGATGCCCAAAGTGAAGCGGTGACTCACTGTCTGGGTTAAGGAAGAAAAACGCTCGCTGGCGCGGATCCTCCTCCTCTTCGTCCATCTTCATGTACTTATAAAAACCAAACCTGGGAGACAGAGGGGAAAGATGAGGTCCCGGAGATAAGGGTGGGGTGGATGTGCTCAGGGACGTGCTCGCACACACACGAGCCTGCGCGGGGAGGAACATCCCCGGCTGCGGCACAGCCTGGCTCCGAGGGGAGCTGGGATTCCCAAAGCCAGGAGCACTGCCAGGTCTCAGGCTGCTGAGTACCCGGGAGATGGGAAAAGAGCCAGCCTGGAGGTGACTCTTCCACTGGGGACAGAGCCTGGGGACACACAGCTGAGGATGCGTCCTCTCCAGCTCCTCCAGTGCCCTGTTGACATCAGCCCCTTCCTCCCCCCACATGTACCATCCCCAAATACCGGCCCCCAACGCTCACTTTTCCAGGTAGAGGGGGGACTCCCTGTAGAAGCACTTGTTCTCCGTCTCCATGTGAGTGAGGCGCGTGAAGTCATTGGGGTACACGAACGAGAGGTAGACCTGGGGAGATGAGCATGCTGCCGTCACTCCGGCCTAGAGCGGGCTCGCTCCAAGGAAGCGGGGGCCAGCAGGGCTAGGAGCCGTGGACCCGAGGCCACTGGCACAGCCCCTCACCACTGAGGTGACCCCCAGCATCCCAAACACCCCATGGGGCTTTTAACCCAAATCTTTTTGGGTCAAGATGGGGAAGTTCAGCCTGGTCCTCCAACAAGGGACTTTTTTCTCCTGGATTTTAAGCAGCTGTGAACATCCCTGCCCTGGGGGGGGGGGTGGTGGTGAAGCATTTGGCTCCGCTGTGCCTCCCACGGGAGCCTGACCCCGTCCTCGCCGCAGGGACACTTACAAATTGCAGGCCCTGGTAGCGGGCGATGGGGAAGTCCTTCACCACGTAGGTGGGGCTGTAGGCACAGGGCACCAGCACGTTGTCCACTCGGGAGGCCTCGATCGCAGGGGCTGAGGAGAAGCAGCCGCGGCTCAGCCCCAAGCCGTGTCCTACCACCCCTGTAGCCCAACCCGTGTTATAGTGTGTAGCCCAAACCATCCCAGCTTGCCCCACTACAGAGCCCAGCGGAGATGCCCTCCACCCAGGAGATGGGCAGAAGGCAGGAGGGATGCTCTGGGGGACTGTGGCAGCCAGGTCTTGCCTTTTTCCTCCCCCAGAAGCCCACGGAGACGTGCGAGGGCCCAGCCCCAGCCACTCACTGAGGAAGAAGGTGTCCCTGGGGTCAGACTTCAGCATGTCAGCCCCGTGCTCATCTTGCTGTGCCTCCCAGAGGTAGCTCCCGCTGTGGCTGGCCAAGGTCTGTGGGATGTGCTCCACATGGTTCATCTTCAAGGACGATTCATCTGAAGAAGGCGAGGACAGGGGCTGAACCCCAGGGGCACACGCACACGGAGCGCTGTCCCCAGAGCATCCTCCAACCTCTCCCTCCCTCCGTCCCACCAAGAGAGCTCAGAGGATTGCAGATTCTTCCCGCCCCCGAGGGAACAAGGGGAGCCAACGTGCTTGCACGAGGGCAAACCCAGCTCCTGCAGCCCTCTCACACACTCGCAGACCCCATGACTAATCAGCCTAATGATTATTGCCATCAACTAACAAGCATGCAGAGGACAGGGGTACAGCTGATCTCAGCCTGGCAGCCCTGGCTCCAATTACAGCATCACTCACCACACTCAAAGACCAGGGGTGGGAATACTCCAGGGCTTTAACTCCCAAGGACACAGGAATTAAACAGTGAATTCTCTTCACCGTAAAGGTGCAGGTAAATGCAACATGAGCTGGTTTTGCCTCCTACGCAGGGATGAGGGTGGCATGTCATCCTTGGCTGTCAACCAGCCCCCAGATCTCCCGGAGGGAGGTCACCTTGCTCCGGTCACCTTGGCCAAGGAGCACCCAAGGGTGCTCCCTCTCCAGACAGCCCTGCCTGCTGCAGAGCTGCGGGGAAGCAGGCAGGTCCTCAAACAAGCAGGAATCCTCTTCCCGAGCCCCAGATCCTTCTGCTGGCAGCAGGGAAAGGCTCCCCAAACGCCTCCATGCAGCTGGCTGAGGGTGGCTGCAACCCCTGGAGATGCCTGGGGAAAGGGGAGGCAGGAGGATGCTCTGCACGCTGCTGGTGCCCCCCCTCCATGCCACAGGGATGGGCTCCCCACGAGTGATGTGGCTTCACCCCGGGATGCTGCTGGGGTCTGAGGGAGCCGGGGAGCGGGAAGAGAAGCGGGAAGAGCCGGCACTGATGGATCGCAGTTGTGGGTGGAATTTATTTGCACATCATCCATCTCACAGGCACCTGCATCAATACCAGCAATACCCCTCCACCCCTCTTCTCCCCATTGATCCCCGTCTGTTGCCTGTCCCCTCCTGCCTTATTGACACCTTCCAGGGCATGTTTGATAACCAGTCCTCCAGCGTATTGAGAACTGGGGCAGGATCCATCTATCAAGTCTTTTCTTGCTGCCAGGAAAGAGGCAGGAAGCAGAAGATCTATAGATTTAATTAAACCTTGCGCCATCCATCCCTGCTTACACGACAGCTCCTCATAACTCAGGGCCAGGCCAAGGAGCCAGCCCTCCGTGGCCTCATTAGCAGGGATGGGGCTGGAGCACCAAGAGCAGTGTTTCCGTGGCGTGTCACCTCCACATCCCATTTTTAGGAGGGTCGCAGCACACTCCCAGCATCACCCCTACCCACTGCAGCGCCTTGCCTCCTTCCTTGCAGCCAGCAGCAGCTCTGGGGGGGTTGAGAGGCCGAGATCTTCCCCCGGGACCTGATTTCCCAGGCTCTGGTGCCATCTCTCCCCAGTTGCACCAACACATACAGCCCCCTTGAGAGCCTGCGTGCCTCAGCTTGTGTGCACACACGCGTGGACCTTACCTGTGTACAGAGAGATGTAGGAGGAGTCGATCACTTCGAACTTCAAGCTGGGGAGGAAAACTCGCCACTGGAAAAAATTAAAAGGAGATGGAGAACGAGCAGGAGGGTGGCAGGGGTTCAGGATGCAGCTGCCCAACCCCAGGCACGCAAGGACGGGTCTCGCCTGTCCTCAGCTCCCAGAAACTCCCCTGCACTGACCCCAGCCCCAACCCTGCAGGAGAAAAATGAGGGAGAGGACTGATCCTGCCCCAGCACAGACCCAGGCCCACCTCCTGCCTTCGCCCAAGGTGGTTGGGGATGAGCAGGCACCCCCGGTGAGGTCTGAGCAGGGAAGGGTCCCGGCGGTGGGACACGGCCTCGTGCTGCTTCCCCCTCGGGACTGCCACCCGGCCACCCGTGGCCCCGCAGCGGCACCGCTCGCGTGGCCGGGTGGCAGCACAACCACAGCCACACGTCCTGCCTCGTCGGGGAGGGACGATGCCGGGGCACAGGGCAGCTTCTCCACACAGCCCCCCCCTTCTACCTCGGGGAACGGTGCAGGATCGGGCACCCATCGTGGATCTGAGCCAGAGCCAACACGTGCCAAACCCCACAACACCTCCACTCCTTCCCACACCCCACGCCGGTGCTGTGAACCCCCACGAACAGCAGACGAGTTCCCGTTGGCTTAAAGAGGGTCTTCAGAGCTGCCTGCACTGATTTAACTAAGTGCATTTTAAAAGCATGCCTTGAGCCTTTGTCTGAACAAGCCCTTAAATACCCACAGGGAGACACACATTAGGGTCCTGCTTTTTTGTTGTTGTTGTTTCTTTCTGAACATCTGAAAGGCTTCTCTCCCTCTGGCAAAAAAAAAACGTCTCCCCCCAACTATTTGTTTTTAACAGCAGAAATGCAGATCTTATCAGATGGACCGAGATGGAGCACTGGGAGGGAGGTTGAAAGATGGGGAGGTGAGAGCCAGCAAGGAAGGGGTGTTGTCAGCTGCCCTGATGCTTTGCTGGCACAAGTTTGACTCCAGTGATTAATGACTGCTTGGGAGAAAGGAAACCTTTGCTAACGAGCCAACATCTTCCCCTCCCAAAGACAGCTCAAGCTCCTGACACACACGCTCCAGGCTTTGCCAGGGTTGTGCAGCCAAGGCAGACAAGTTCAGATTTGAAACTCCTGGTGTCTCTAAAGGGGAAAGGGAAAAAGGGACCCACTCCATCATCTCCCACCGCTGACCCTGGGATGCAAGCCCGCAGGACGGGCTGCCACTCGCAGATGGTGTCCTGGGACCCACCTGCTTCGGGCTTACATGAGCAGGGCTCTCCTTGCCCGTGGCAACGGGCTCCTCCGAGAAGAAGCCCACAGAGGACCTTTCCCCCTCTGCCAGCCCCTCTACAGAAGGCCAAGGAGAAAGGCAAAGGGATGGGACTGGCCAGGCAGAGCTGGGCATCCCGGAGGGGATGCTCTGTTAGCGTCCATTACGGGAGAGCGTCGGCAAGGCAGGAGCACAGGGAGGGGACAGCAGGGTCTTTCACTCCTGAAAGGCCACCGGCACGAAAGGATGGGACGAGCACAGAGAAAAGCAGCCCGTGCCAGGCATCCTGCACAGGAATAGTGCAGGGAGATGGGGAGATGAGCCCCAGCTCCGCCGGAGCGACGTTGACCCATCCCCGCTGCGGACTGAGCTGCTGGCAGCCAGGGGAGGGGGGAATCGTGGCTTTGCTCCAGGATAAAGCGTTTTAACGTGCATTGGGAAAAGCCCTGGCACCGGCTCTTGACAGGACAAGCCTTGAAAGGAACAGGAGGTGGGGACATCTACTCACGCCAACTTCCACGTGGTCTGAACCTCGGTCGTCTTGTTTGTGGAGCAGCTCGAAGTAGTAGCGTCTGGAGGACATGAGTCTGCGCAAGAAGGGAAGAAGTGGGTTAGAAATCATCGCTGAGATGACTGCTCGGGGCAATGGGAGCTCCGCTGCTAGTGGAGCCATCTCAGGAAACCCTCTCTTTCTTGCTCACGTGTGGCTAAACCTTCCCAGGGCAAGGAGACAGGCAGCGTGATGTGAGTAGCTGCCCCCCCCATCCCGCTGCTGAGAAGCTTCATGAGATCAGGGGGATGCCTCGTCCCCACCTCACCGTCTGCGGCCCCCAACACCTTCAAGGCATGGACCCGGGGGCACGGTTGGTTGAGTTCCTGTCCCACCCAGACCCCACGTGCCTTTTGGGAAGAGGCCGTGGCCAGGGTCTGCTCCCAGTCAGAGTCAGCGTGGAGCCAGCAGCTCTGTCTCCCCAACAACATCCACCCGTGATGGGCAGTGGGAGCTAGGACACACTTACCGTAGAGGTTTGGAGACTTGTGAGCTGAATTTGGTGAACTCTCCTGGCGCCGTCCACTCAGTGCCCAGCTGGGGGAAGGACAAAGGAGCGTGTGAGAGCACTGGGGACACAAGTGGGCACGAGGCCCCGACCTCACCGGGCTGTGAGAATCCCTCCTCCACCCCCATCGGGCACTAAGCCGTGCTGCAGAAAGGCTCTTCGGGCAGGAGGATATCCCAGGAGTTCTACCCCAGGGCCTGCTTGTCCCTAGCTGGTGGCACTCCTGCCACAAGAAGTTGCCACTGGTCAACAATACCAAGATCCCAAAAATGCACAGGTGATGGACCACGGGGTTTCCAGTTATAGCAGTTAATGCCAAGAAAATCCATGAGCAAATATTAAATCTCCAGTTCTGTGACGTCAGCTGGTCTTTGGTAGCTACAACTAGGATGGACCAAGGGGCAAATTGTCCTTCAGAAACCAAACCATGCCTCGCCAGGGATAGAGGTGGGATCAAGCTGAAATAGCCTGGCATTTTCCAAGGAGGAAAAGAAGCCAGAGAGCTGCCTCTGGCAAGGTCACACAGAGACACTGAACGCTCCCTTTAGGAGCTGCTGCAGCAGGAGGAGAATTTCTGGTGGCTAAAGAGCACCCGTGGGTCTGAAACATCATTAATTGAGCACCAGGGATCCCCAGAAGGTGCTCGGGATGGTTATCGGCACGCTGGGAGCGAGGAGAGAGGCACCCCGAGGAAGGAGATGCTCTCGGTGGGACCTCGAGCATCCCTGGTGTGGGAGAGGCAGAGGGTTGAGGACGACGGCGCGTACCTTGCCCACGAACGCAGCCAGCCGGGAGTTGGACGGGCTGTCGTCGGAGCTGAGCCAGAACTCTGAATTGTCATCCGATGCCACAGAAAACTGGAAATCCCCTGCGGAGAGAAAAGGAGAAGGTCACTGCAGAGGGAGACAGCAGCCCCGGTGCCTCGTTGTGAAAGGGGGGGATGAACAGTGGTGACAGGGCCACCCCGGACCCCATGTCCTGGCTCTATCCTGGATGGGACTGAGGCTTCACTTCCCTCCAAAGCAACCAGGGAAGAGTCTTGGCTCCAGAAAAACCCTCCTGCCTGGGAGCCAATGGTTTGGGGACTGTCTCTGGGAGACCCTCTGTCCTTGTGTGACCCAAGGAGGAAGGGGGCAGCTTCTCCACATTGCTGCAGGGGGAGAAGAGGCCAGGCTCTCACTCACCATCCTTGAAGGGGTGGATGTAGCCAAAAATCCTCAGCCCGTAGTTCTTCCACTTGGGTGACACAGCCAGCTTCTTCACTGTGGTGCGGGTCTGCGGAGGAGAGACAGAGACATGACAGCAGGAACGGCCCGTGCCTTGCACCAACATCACCCAGCCCCCCTCCTCCGTGGTACCGCGGGGTCCTGTGCCCCCGGCATCAGAGGGGGCTTGGAGGTCCCATCACCACCCACCTCTCCCTCCATCCCTGCTCTGCGGGGAATTTCCTGTCCCAAACCAAACCAAAAATGTCTAGAGGGCCAAGCCCACAGCTGGTGGAGATCCAGCAGCACCCACAGAGGGACAAGCAACCCCCCCCCCCCCCCCCCTGCCCCACTGCCATCAGGCCGAGACTCACGTGGGGAAAGAGTGGAAAATGGAGGTTCTTCCTCAAGTGCCTCACGGCCCCTCCGCACCAGTCTTCGAAGACGTGCAAGTTTGCCTTCCCTTTGTACTGGGGGATGAGAGAGGGAGATGAGTGGGGTGTCTTCCTCCCGTCCTCCCTCGCCTCCCAAGGACAGCGTGAGGACAGGTGGAAACGTGGGCATCAAGGCCCCGAGGTGTCACCTGCCCGGTCTCAGCCCTTCTGCAGGGACACGGAGGAAGGGCTGAGCTCCCATCCCTGTGCCAGCCCCAGGAGATAACCCTCCTGCTGCTGCTCCTTCGGGCCCGGAGCGCACAGGGACAAGGGATGTCATCTGGATACGGCACCAAAAGCCCAACCCCATCCTTCACCCACGCTAGCACCCATCCCACCAGCACACGGCCAGCACCAGCAGATGGGCGCAGCATGGACCCATCTGGACAAGACGTCCCCTTGCACAGACCGATGCTGACACACACCCACGGCACGCACCGAGGAGATCATCCTCGTGGGCACCACGGTGACCCCAGAAGCAGGCAGAGCCCCCCCAGGATGGGTGATGGAGAGCAGGGAGGAGGATGGCTGGAGACGGATTTGGAGCCCGGCACGCTGGGCTGGGGGGACCTCCTCCTCCTCCACCATCACCCCCTTTGCTGCTCTCCCTGCCCACCTACCTGCTCGTTCCAGGGCAAAGCCTGCTTGGTCAGGTTGAGGTTGGGGTGCGTGGTGGCTCGGTTGGACCGTTGGCCCCTGGAAAACCAACCATCCAAGTCCTGCCCGTCGTTCTGCCAAGGAAACAGGAGGGAGAGATGAGAGATGACAGGGCCAGCCCAGCTGTGCTTGCAGGAGGTCCCCCTAGATCTAAACAGCTCATTTGGGATGTCAAGCACTGCCAAACCAAAACAAAAGCTTTCAAGGCTAATGGCAAAGGAAAGCAGGGGAGGAGGAGGCAGAGAAATATTGGCAAGGTGTCCTGGGGAGCAGAGTTTCAAAATGTTCCAGCTAAACTCATTTTCCTTCCTTTGCTGAGGAGAGACACTTCTGCAAAACAGTGAGTTTTCTGTTCATCTGAAATGTTCAGCCAGTCTGATGGGCTGCTGGAAATGGAGTATTTTGGGCTCCATCTCCAAAAGAGCAGAAGCAATCTCCATGTCCACACATCAGCAGAGGAAGTGGGATGTTTCTCTGCTCCCCCTCTTCCTTTAGAGGGGATTAGGTTAATCTGGTCGCTTGTGTCTTGTAATTTAGAGGGATTAGGTGAGTATTCACTTGCCCCCAGCTTGCTGAAAAGGTGGTGGGTGACAAGGAAGAGCCAGGCACTTCTGGAGCCCACTCAGAGCATCCTCCTCTTCCACCACGCAGGCAGATCTGGAGGGAGCCTGCACCATCCCCCTGGGCATCGCCCCAGCAATCTGCCATCACACCCCAGGGAGCACGGGCAGGGGAAGGACGAGGGACCAGTTAGCACATGAGGAAGGAAGAGCCACCAACCCTCTCCAAAACGCCTGCTGGCCTGCCACCCTGTCCTTGCGTGGGGTGATGTCACACGGGGACCCGGCTGGCGTCACAGCCCATCGTCACACTGGTGATGCCCACCCTCAACATCATGCCTCTCCGGGGGTGGAACTGAGGGGGACATGGATGTCCCTGCCCCTTATCACAGGAGGATTCACCACCATCACCCCTCGTGGCCTGGGAGGGAAGGACTGTGCCACCCCCGAACAGCAGAGCCGACCCTCCGAGAGCAGAGCCCAGCTCCGAGCCCAGGCGAGAACCACAGCATCCACAAACCACAGCCTGTTAGGATGCACAGTGCCAAAGAATTAATTATCAAACTTTGACTAAATGAACTCATTAGCATCCCAGAGGAGGGGAGCAGTGCCCTTGGAAGATGTTATTAGGGAGGTGGTGTAATTGTGCCACGCTTGTTGGAAGGATTCACCCTCCTCCCTGGAAAGCCAAGATGCAATTCCCACTGTCCCCTGCCATCCTCACCCAGCACCGGCCCGTGCTTTCTCCAGGCACCTCATTTTCCTCCTTTGTCTGTCTGTCCCTTATCTATGAGGAGTTAGGAGGGATCAGAGCAGGGGTCATCCTTTCTTGCCCATCCCCTGCCAGGCACAATCAGCCTCTTCCCATCTGTATTTCTCATCGTTTAATTGCTGCCTAGCCTGAAGCTGGCTCTCCTTACTGGCACGTGGCTCTCCACCCCCAGTGCCTGGAAAAACCTCTCTGTCCCTCCGTGGAGAGGGACTGGGACGAGTCTCCATCCCATGGGTGAGACGGGTGGAGAGGACAAGCCACCAGCATCCCTGCCCTGCCCCAAAGATAAAAGACCGGCTGTGCCGATAGCAAGATCCATGGTTGGGAGCTCACCAGGAGGAAAGCTTTCCATTTCCTTTTTTTGAAGCAGCATTTTTTCGCTCCCGTTTGCGGAGCGCTTTCAAGCCAGGCTGTTTGCTTTCAAACTGGAGTGAACTTTTCCCCCCACCTGCCCCAACAGAGGAGACTATTCACAGCCCAGCTCCGCACAGCTGGAAACCAGGAGTGGGTTATTTGCTGAAGGTGGGGACAAACCACCTTTTAGTTGCAGAGCCAGGGATGCTGTAGATGTCCAGCAGCTGCAAAAGACAGCAGGCAGGGCTGGACATAAAACTTGCATCCATTTGGCAGTGACCTGCTGTTGGGACAGGGCAGGGGACAGCACGTGGCCTCCCTCTGCCAGAATCCCACCCGCCTGCCCCGCTCCGAAGCCTCTTGGTGACAACAGGTTGAACAGGGGACAGCAGGGTGTTCTTGTGGCTAAAATGCCAAGTGTCTCCTGGGCTGTTAGCAAGGAGAGATCTCTCCAGCTTCTGCTTGGAGACCCCACCTGGGGCATACTGGGTCCAGTTTGGGGCTCTACAGTCTAGGACAGACAACTGGAGCTTAGCAAGATGGAGCAGAGGACACAGGAGAAGGTGGCTTTGCCCAGCAAAGCGGGACCCCGTTGCTGTTGACAGCTACGAGAGGGAGTGCAGAGAAGATGATGCCAGACCCTGCCCAGAGGAGCACAGCGACAGGGCAAGGTGCAACCCTAAAAGTTTCAGTGGGATGTCAGGGATTTTTTTCATCCACCGTGAGGGTTGCTGAGCGGAACCAGGGGGGTTGTGCCCTCTCCATCCTTGGATCTGCTCAGCTGGACAAGGCCTGGAGCACCCACGTGCCGGGCAGGGGACTCGGCCCGGCCACCTCCACAGGTCCCTTCCCACCCAACCGCGCTCCGGCTCTCCGTTACCATCGGCTCCTCCTCACGGCTCTCGCTCGAGTCCTCGGCTTTCCTCCGCCGTGCCGATGCCGCGGCTGCTGCCGGCCGCCTGGCAGGATCGGTCACCTCCCCCAGCCTCTCGCCATCTGCGGGGGGAGCAGAAGGAGGAGTGAGACCACAGCCACCGCCCCCATCCTCCCCACCCCAACACCCCTCCTCGTTTGGGGACACCCCCTCGCCCCAGGACAGGGAAGGGCATGTGCTGCCATCACCGCTGCTCCCAGTGGGGAGGGACATGGCGGGGGGGGGCTCTGGCTGCGATTCTGCTCGTTACATCTGTACTAAGCATCTTGCAGCAGCTCATCAGCATCAGGTTTAATTACCCCCCCCCACTGCAGCTCAGCTCGCAGCCCTTTCTGGAAGAGGCGGCTGGGTAAGCTGCTGTGGGATCTCCTCCCCATCCACCCTGGGGGGCACATCCCTGCCCCTCCGGTCCCCAGCACTCCCAGAGCATCCCACAGCTCTGCCCAGAGCACACTGGCTCTGAGCCCCCCCCCAGACGCATTGTCCCCAAGCTCATCCTTCCGCCCCGCAGCACCACGCTGAAGGCACCACGACAAAGCCCTCACTAACAGCCCCATCACAGGCAACTTCGTTACCGTGTGGTGCATTAATTATCCTGAACCTACAGACTCCCCTCTGCAGCTCACACCCATCTTCCTCGGGCTGCAAGGGAGGGTTTACTTGAAACTGCCCTTACTTCCCATCATTAAAATAACCAAATTCCCCCAAAATAACGGTACAGATTTGGAAAATGTATTAGTATTCGAAAGGGGGGGGGGAAGGTGTGCACATCCCTTTTCTCTGCCACAGCAGACGGGTGCCACTGAACTTTTCAGACAGGCACCCCAAATCCCGGTGGGACGGAGGGAGCTTATGGTTGAATCACCACTTCTCTGGGCTCTGCACTTCAAACTGGCACCCGGGGAAGCTCAGCGCGATGCTCAGAGAGGCGGGTGCCCAAGAGCCACAGCTGCCAGCACCCGTGGGTGCCCCCCCCCGCAGCCCGGGGTGCCCCCGGAGCCCCCCGCCGCACCCCTCCCATGCCATTAGCATTCCGGCAGCCACGCACCCGGCGTCTCCTTGGAGATGGCAGCACAACTCCCATCCCCACCGCAGGGACAGGAAATTCAGCTCTAAAGCCCCTTCTTCTGCTCTCAGCCATTCTTCAGCCCCTGGCAGCTCCAGCGCTCTCCTGGCAGCTCCCTGCCTCCCTCCTCCCCCTCTGCCCATCTTCATCCCCGTGGCAGGTTCTTGGGAGGAGCGGTACCCCACCCAGCGTTCTCCCTTCAGCTCCTCCGCTCTCATCGACCCCCAGCACCCCTCGGGGTGCTCCCACCAGTGCAGGAGGTGGAAATAAAGCCAATCCTCGCTACACCGAGCCTGCAGAAGCTGCTGCTCTGGCATGGCATTATTTCCCCCCCCCCCCCGATCTGCAGATCAGTCACGGGCGTGAGGAGTGAAATGCTCCCGGGGGACCTGCCAGGGGAGGGGATGCAGCAGCCAGCTCCGCTGCATCCACAGGGCATCTCCCCCGGCCTTGGAGGAGATGATCCTGTCTCCGCTGGGTCGTGCTGGCTCGGCACCCATTTGTGAGGTGAGCTGGGGGTGCCACGCTGCAGGCCCTGGCCCCAGGACGGGCTAACCCCCCCGGACGGGTCCCTGTGGCCAGCATCAGCCCAGGCTGAGCCCACGGGGGGTGGCTGGATGTGGTCACCCCCCTTCGCTCAGCCCTTTTCGCTTCCCTCCGGGTACCGCACCCGGGTTTGGGCCCCTGCTACAAGGCACTGGGTAAACTGGAGACAGATTATTTGATTAAATTGGATCAAAGAGGGGAAAAAACACTTGTTTCCCCGGGAAGGCTCCATCCTTGGAGGTTCTCAAGACCCAACACCATAAGTCCCCACCTGCTCTCCATCCCCATTGCCCAGCTCCATCCTTGCCAGGGACCCCCTCGAGCTCAAGCAACTCCTCTCAGCCACCATAAAGGAGCAGGACAGAGCTTGTGCTCCTGACTTTGGTTTGCATCTAGATTAAATGCCACTGCTGCTCTGACCGGGTTTAAGTAATACCAAGGCTCAAAAAACCTGTGTGCCTTCAGCAAAACCCTCTCTCTTCTTGGTGGGGAGGCAAGTGCTCGCTCCAAGAGGCACCTACATCCCGGGAGGAAGGAAACCGCCAGCAAAGCCCCGGGAAAAGGCTTCCAGGCTTCTGCACCAATGTTTACTCCCTCCGCAATTTAAATATAGGATAGCAAAGTCAAGGACAGCCTTAGCCAAGCACCCAAATGCTAATCAGCCTGTGTGCGATCTGGAAATAAATGTCCCCCCTTGATAAGGGGAGAGAAAGGCCAGCACTTTGTACTAACAAGCACCACTTTGCTCCCCACCCTCCCCAGAAAAAAAATGAGCCCCTTTGGTCTGAACCTCACCCCTATGAGAAGGTGGTACAAGGAGAGGAGGAGGAAGACAGCAGTGCTGGGAAGAAGGAGGGTTTTGGTTCCTTCCTACACATCCTCCCAGCACGGCCGGTAAGCCGGGCCCAGCCCAGCTGCTCCCCCAGCACCCTGCAGGGACGCACAGCCAGCGCTGCCTCGCCGATTAGTTCTGCTAACCTGCCTCTTTCCCCTTCTCAAGGGCCGCATAAAGGCGGGGAGCTGGGGGTGGGAGGCTGGGAGGAGGTCTGCAGGATGAGCAGGGGACCTGCTCGCTCGGGGGGATGCTCGGCAGGGATGCATTAAGAGCTCTTCCCCCAGCGAGCATGGGAGCAACGCTGATGCTCCCAGAGCAGCTGAAGGAGGGGTCAGAAGATGCACACGCCACGGCACCAGCCACCTCTGAGCCACGGCAGCCTCCAGACAACGAGCCAGGGCCAGGAGCGGTGCTCAGGACAAGACCACGGGCGACAAGGGACCAAGGACCAACCCCAGCACACGGCACCGGGGCCAGGGCAGTGCCTCCCCGGGAGACAAGGGTTATCCCAGCCACATAACCCCCGTGCCACCCCCCCGCCGGGAAGCACAGAGGCCCTTTCACACAGCAAACCCCTGCCCCCCCCCCCCCCTCCTCCTCGGCTGACGCCATGCAGCTCGTTCACCCTGAACACAGCCCCTTTCTTCGGTTGGGTTTCGGAGCTGGGATTTCTCCTGCAGCTTTCTGGACCCTTTCCAAACCCTCCAACGTGGCTAGAGATGCCCCTCACGCTTCCTCCTGCATCTCCTAATTGCTTCTAATGAGTCTCCCCCCTCCACAGTCGCTTGCCACAAGCTCGCTCCGCTCTTACCCACACCCACGGATAAATCCAGAGACAGCCCAGCGAGCCGAGCCGCCTCGGCACGGGTTGGGGGAAGCTCACAGGAGCATCTGCAAAAGGAGCAGGGCTGGGATGCCCAAAATCCCCAGCTCCTGCCCTCCAGCTGGATGCTTAGCCCCAAGCAGCTCCGGTTGCTCAATGGGAAGGGGCTCACGGGGAGACGTCGGGTGGGACGGGCTGGGCTGGTCACAGGCACCCAGGTACGGAACGGACAGAGCCACCGGAGAGAAACCGCTGGGATGGGACCGTGGTTGGGCAATGCCTTGGCACACTCTGCCCGGCTCCAGCTCTGGCCACGGCTCTGCTCCCCCATCCCAGAGGTGCCCACGGATGAAAACCCCTGCGCGGCAGGCGAGGACTCTTCGGGGACAGGGAGCATCAGCTCGGCAGTGGGGACGGGGCTGGAGGAGGTGGCAGCACCGCCCAGGACCTCACAGCATCCTCCCATCTGACACGGGTGTGGGGTCAGAGCCCGACCCTGCTTCGCTCCGGTGTCCTGGGGAGCGATGCTGAGCCCCTGGGGCTTCCAGGGTGAGACTTCTTCCTCTGGGAGAAGCCTCCAGCACAGCACCAGTTCCAGGCCCTTGGGACCCTTCCTTCTCTTTTCCCCCTACAAGAGACCCCGAAGGGGCACGTGGTTCAGCCAGCGAGAGGAGAAACAATGCCCCCCCCTCCCCAGCACCAAGTTCTCAAGCACATCATCAGGGCGAGATCTGGGGCATGGTCCCTGCACTTTTCCAACCCCTTTCCCCCCGAGCTGATGCTTCATCAGGAGCCACATCCCACTGAAATACAACCCTCTGCGGGGCTGCACAGCCCCTGCCTGCCCCACACCTCCCTCTCCAAACCCGGCTGCTGCAAAGCTCCCAGCCCCTCCAAAGCCCTGATAAAGATGCAGGTGAGCTGGTCAGAACCAGAGAGGACTGGAAAAATTAGGATATTCAAGCAAAAAAATTAATGTCTAGGTAAAACCCCCAAAAATTTTGTGCTGAAAAATAAAAAAAAAAGGCATTTAAGCTGCCAATTGGAAGTGCCCCATGGGGCCTCCTGGGAGCCGTGGTTTGGTTTGCCAGGCCCTGTGTCTCCTGCGAGGGTCTGACACCTGGGCCACCCCCCCTTAGCAGGACGGTCCCTGCGGTTCCTCACCAGCTACCACGACGAGCAAACCGTGAGCGGAGCGATGGAAAAGGAGATGGATGGATTTAGCTCAGTGCTCCAAGAAATGTCCCCCTGGGTTACCATCTGCTCTTCTGACTTCCCATTCCTGCAGGAAAATCTACGCTGGATGGGAGATACCAAAACAAGCCAGAGCTGCCGCCAGCCCAGCTGCGAGCAGCCTCGCCTCCGTCCATCCCTGAAATGCCGGTGGACTGGGCTGCAACAGGTTGCCAAAACCATCTAGGTGTGTTCAGAGCTGCACCTTAACCTGGATCCCTACCTCCTGGTAAAGAGATGAACTGGGAAGCAGCACGAGAGATGGGAAAAGGCAAGGAGAAACCCAACCGGAGCTCGGAGCATCCCCCCAGACACCAAGCCGTCGTTTAAACCAGAGCTGGAGGTGGGTTTTACTACTCATAGAAACACCAGCCTGGGATTTGCTGCTCTCCTCAGCATCCCAGCGCTGCTCCCCAGCACATCCCGAAGCTGAGGGATGGGTGACAGGGGTGAGACATGGGATGAGTGCCAGTCCCGGGCTGCCCACCTCGAGGGATAACTCCATCTCACGTTGCACCCCCCAGCGACGCGGGGCAGCTCTCCCTTTTTGGCGTGGGGAAGAAGCCTGCCAGAGCAGCCAGCTCTGACGCTCAAAAAAAAAAAAAAAAAAAAAAAATCAGGTAAAGCCTTTGGAGGCTGGAAAACACAAAGGCCTGGGTTAATTCCCACTGTCAGCTGCTGCAGGAGACCTTGGGACCAAGCCAGGAGATTGCCAAGGGACCTTCATGGGCACATGCTGCTACCTCACCTTCCTCGGAGGATACAACTGCAAGAGGAAAGTCCCAGGAGGAGCTGGGACTGGATGGATGCCCTGCATCTCCATGCCATGAGGAAGCATGGCTCAGGAACATGCTGGAAAGACCAGGACAAACCTGTGAAGTTGGGATGCTGAGCACCCCAAGTCTGAGCTGATGTCTTTTGAAGTCCTCCACCCAAGCAAGGTTCTGTGCATGTCCTGGCTGCTCCCAACAGCTGAACTTCTGCGGGATGCTTTTGAGCTCCCCAAATCCAGAGGGATGGGAGAGGGACAAAGCTTCTCCAGCATCCAGTCTGGCTATTCCGAGCCCATCTGCACAGCTGGGAAACACCACAAGGCTTCTGTAAGGAAACCCTTACCCATCCAGACCACCGCGTCCACCCTTTCTCCCCATGGAAAGAGAGACCTCAAACCCTACCAAACCAATCAGCCCACAAAGAAAGTGGAGGGGGGGAAAAACAGCCCTGCTCTTGGGAAAAGCATGGTGGTGGAAAGAGAGGGGACAGGGCCTCACTCACAGTGGCACGTGAGGCTACGACTGTGCCGAAGGGAAGCACCAAGCCCACAGCGAGATGCGGTACCCGTGTTGGGGGAATGCCAGTGAAAGAGGGATGAAGGCAGCGACTTGGGCCAGAAGATGCACTGAGGATGTGGCAAGTGGGCAAGCAGCTCCGGGAGGACCATCATCCGAGCATCTGGTGTGGGTTCAGGGAACAGAAAAGAAGGGAAGTCTGACTCTGACACCGTCCCAGGGCCAGGAACAGGGCAGCTGGGGGGAGCAGGGCTCTGCCCAGCAAGAAGAGACATCGGATCTGTAGCTGCAAAAGCGACGGGGTTAAATGGGGGTTTACACCCCCAGGGGGAATTCAGGCTGACCTCTCCCCACCTTCACATGGGGACATGACCCCAGTGACCAGTAACAAATCAATCACAAAGCACATCAGGACCAGCAGCAGAGCGATGTCCCCAGGGGAGCCCACCTCCACAGCAGCCAGCAGAAAGGAGAAGTGCCCTCCCCAGGGCTCTGGTGCCCAGCCTCGGACGGAGCCCGGAGAGCTGCTAACGCTCCTGCTTTCCCCTGCAATGTGAACGGAAGCATCTCTCTGGCCATGCAGGACCGCCCCACGCCCCAGCACATCCTCCCAGGATGCTGCCATGGGGCAGAAAAGCAACCCCATCCCTCGGGGCTGAACCCCCAAGGGCTGAACGGGGACACCCTGCTGTGACTCGGAGGAGGAAGCGGAATGAGCAGTGACATGATGCGAGGTGACATTTAGACCCAGACACAGCTGCAGCAAAGGTGGCAGTGTTGGCATTTTTATTAAACCCACCAGTTTAATTACCAACAGCCCAGTGCTCTCCGGCACGGACACAGCCGCCAGAGAAGAGAAGCAAGAGCTGCTTCTTTGGGAGGGCCCCCCAATCCCTGCTGTGCATCATGAGCACCCCCAGATCTGCCCCACCTTCTCCCAGCTCACACCTCACCATTGGCCCCCAGTCTCTATCTGCCCCGGCAGCGTTTTATTTTGCACCAGCTCCAAATGGAGCCGGAGCGGCTCCATCCGAACCATGCACCCACCCCTGCACCCCCTCCCCGGACAGGGATGATGCTCACTCACGGCCCTTGGCACACAGATTTCACTTCCTGAGACACAACCTCTGGAGAAGGTTACTCATTGCCTGTGATGTGCCGGGAATCAGGCAGAATTCATTCCATCCTAAAAATATTTCAGCCTCCAACCCCCACGCTGCCCTGCAGACAGCCCCAGGGGGGGTTCACCATTTCACCTGCCAGCTTTCCAACCTGCTTCAGCCAGCATCTCGTTATCTCCACCAGCCCTGGGTGCTTTCAACCTTTTCCTTATCTTCAATTTGGCAGAAAATTCGGCTGAGCACTACCCCTTTGCAGAGACCCCCTGAAATCCTCCTGTGCCTTGCACTTGGGCGGTCCCTGCCAGCTCCCGCTCATCTCCTCACCCAGCTGAAATCCTGTGGTCCTGGCATTGCCAAGGCAACCAGCCACCCATACCTAGTGGGGCTGCTCACCCCCTCCCAAAGGGTAGCTCCGGAGAGGCCCGGCCGCAGGGAAGGGATGGAGAGGAAGGATAAAGCTCCCCAAACACCAATGCAAAGAGCTCGTGGTGCTCAGGAAAAGCCCGTACTGTGGGGCATGGAAAGCATTCTGCCCTTCCCGAGCACCTCCAGCCGTTCAGCAGCTACTTCTTCAGAGCAGCATTATAAGGTTTTCCTAATAAAAAGCCAACATCCCTGCCCTGGCCCTCACAGCCGTCACCTCTGGGACAGGGGAAGCCAAAGGTGATGGCAGCAGCCGAGACGCGTGTCACCCACTCAGCTGCCGTTTTGGGTGACCCCCACGGCACCCCCAGCACAGTCCCAGCATCACGTCACCGTGGCCGGTCCCGGCACGCCAGGACCCACCCGCTCCTCACCCCTGCCCCGCTCCCCCCATCACCTCTTTGATGCCAAACCCAGGAGCACAGAGAGGGCCGTGACCGTGGGCGTGCAGCCGGCACCCGGAGGGGGACGCGCTCTCCCCCCGCATCCCTCCGAGACACCTCCAAATCCCCCGGGGATGCCGTGCGGGATGAGCAGAGCCACGGGTCCCCCCGTGCCCTCTCCAGGATGCTCCGAAAGCTGCTCAACTCCATCACAGCACAGCGAGGCCGGAGGAGAGATGCTGTGGAGCCGAGGGACCCGCCGCCCCAGCGCTCGGCCAGCCGGGCTTTCCAGAGGCCCCTTCCAAAGGGATCTGCCTTTTTCCCAGACACAGAGGCGGCGACCGGTGACCTCGGAGCACTGCAGAGCATCAACAGCCCTGCGGTTAAAGGAGACTTCAAAAGAAGCCCCAAGAGGAGGAAAACAGCATAGGAAATTAATTGACAGCAAATGTCCACATTAAAGGGGATGGAGAATATTTTTTATGAGGTTGTTTTATGTCTTTTTTTTTTTTTATGTCTTAAAAAGGACTTAAGCTGCCAGGACTTGGAATAGCCTCCATGGCTGAGGAACAATGAAGGGACAGAATGCTTCGCTCTCTTCTGTCATCATTGAGATCCGGCAGGACCTGCTGACCCATTCCTGGATGGACACACACGTGCTGAAACCATCCCCTCTGCCCCAGGCTTCTGCAGAGACCAGAGCAAGAAGCACGCCCACAGCACTGCTTCCCTGGGGAGGGACCGCGCAGCTCCTGGGAGGGCGAAGCATCCCCAGAAATAAAGTCACATCCCTGCTCCTGCCATCGCACGCTCAGCACCAGAAATCCTGGGGTTTCCCCAGGGATCTGCTCCTACCCCGCACCTGAATATTTCGGGCAGGGGGAGCAGGACCCAGGGCCAGGGTCATAAAGCCCTTTTCCCCGGGTATGGGTCAGATCCGGCTCACCCCATGCCCTGCCTCGCTGGTCACAAGCACTGGCTCCGGCACTGAGCTCTCCGCAGCCGAGCACAGGTCAGGGTCCCCACACAGTCACTCCAGCCCATCATGACCCTGGGGACTGATGGCCAGAACAGGGACAGGATCAGGCCCAGGCCCCCTGCCCCGTCCCACTGCTGGGGTACAGCACAGCCAGCCCTTAGCCCCCCCAAACCAGCAGCGAGCAGAGCTGCAGCAACCAGCAGCAGGAAGGCAGAGTTAAGGATAAATTATCGTGGCATAACCTATTTGTTTTCACTTCACTATCAATACCTGCAATTCCCCACCTCCTCTGGCTACAAGGGACTATTTTGGGGACCCCCCTCCAACACCAAGGAGACCAGGTCACGGCCAGGCTGAGGAGAGGTGCCGCCACAGTGTAGTCCAAAGCCAGTCATGCCTTTGAATACCCAAATTTTTGCCTTTGAACAACCGAAAATAGGCACGTGTCAAATTTTTCCCATACTTCTCCCCCATCACCTGCCAAAAAGCCCTGCGATGCCCACAGCCCCCCCCCTCCCCAGCCAAAGGACAGGGCTCACTTGTCCTTCCGTCCACCCGCCTCCTGTTCCATCCGGCTCGCTCTTGGCAGGTCCGGCGCGGTGACAAAGAGCTGATTCAGGGGAGCGGGGCACCTGAGAGGAGCAGGGCAAGGAGCCCAGGGCAAACCGGGCCACAGCCCGCCGAGGAAGATGCGGGCTGCAGGGCTTCCCAGCCAGAGAAACGGCCCCAATAACACCAAAACCAGCCCCTTCCCCTGCCCCGTATCTCCCTTTTCAGCAGCAGGGATGGGATCAGCTTTCCCCAGCACAGGGGGTGTCCATCCAGGGAAAGCAGCCTTTTCTAGCAGGGATAGAGAGCAGCGCGATGCCAAGAGAAAGAAAAGCAGCACCCAGCCTCCTCGCAAGGCCCGCTGGCCTTCCTCTTCAAAGGGCTCTTTCTCATCCTCTTCGCTACCTGCTCCCAGCATCCCTGCCAAAAGGAATGAAACCCACCGCAGCTTGCGGCGTTTCAGCCTCCCAATTAAAATCAAAGGATACATGGCGACCACTCTGCCCAAGAGAGACGCGTTGTCCCCTGCAGTTCAGGAGAAACGCTGCTGCGCATCATCCCCAACCTCCTCCCTCCTCCTCCTCCTCCTCCTCTCCCTGCGTGTGAGACCCCGAAGGACAGGTCCCTGGGGAGGGATGGATGAGGCTCTGCAGGCAGCGATGGGCTGAGCCGAACAAAGAGCCCCCAGCCCACCCCTGCCCCTGGCTCAGAGCATTTGGAGGAGCCGTGGGGTGTCCCCTGCTCCCGCAGCCCAGACCCGGGCAGTGCCGCGTCCTGCGGGTACCAAGGGGCCCAGCCAGGTTTTCCTCCCCAGCCAGCTCCACTTTAGCTGTGAACTGGCTTCCTCCTCCTCCAGCACACATCCTGCGCTCCCCCTCTTCACCAAACCCTCCCAAAACCTGGCTCCCAGCACCAGCAATACCCCCACATGCTAAATCCCTGCCCGGCCGAGACAGCTGCCTGGATGGCAGGACCGGCCCCACACCCCTGCTAAGAGCCATTTGAGATTTTTACTGTATTTTTTTTTTCCCTTTTTCTTTTTCTTTCTTCTTTTTTTCCTTTCCACCTGGCACGCTGCATTTCCACCCCATTGACTCGGAGCGGTTTCCAGCCGGGAGAACACCGTAATGGCCTCATTATTTCAGATGAGGAATCTGTGTGTTCAATTAGGCAGAGAAGGGTAATTATCTACTTGTAGAAGATAAGAAAAAGGGGGGTTATTTTATCAGGGACATAGAACCAGCACAATTCCCAGCCAAGTCCCTGGATGCTCCAGCTCGATGTGGGACCATTGGCTGGGCCAAGGGGACACGGGTACCCCCCAGATAATCCCCCCTTCACTGTGCTCCCCAACACACAACAACCCCACTGCCACCACTTGGCCCAGTCCTCCCCACCCTTACACCCCTCCAAGCTGCCTAAAACCCCATGCTCTGCCCCTTCAGCCTCCAGAAGGTACCTCTGCTGGGTGACACTTAATTTAATGAGTAATTAATTTTTTTTTTTTTTTTTTTTTTTTTTTTTTTTTTTTTACACATCCTCTGCCAGGTGACACAAGAGTCCTGCATCCTCCCCAGCCAGGGAGGAGGGTGCCCCCCATCCCTAAGGGATCTGGGACCATCACACCCCAGAGCTCCCATGGCTCGGGGAGGAGGAAGGAAACACAGGAGCCAGGAGGGCACGGTGACCCCCCCTCCCACTTGCTCGCCCCAGCCCAGGGACACCCACTAAGCCCCGGAGAATATCGCATACCAGCTGCTTTCCACCAAGGACACAAAGCACACCAGTGGCTGTGCTCCACCACGGGCTGGGGGGTGTCTCCTGCAAAAACTGGGAGATGGAGAAGGGCAAAGCCCATCCCCACCACGGTGGGACCTCATGGCCACAGGCAGGAAGCTTTTCCCCCCCAGCATGGAGGGAAGGCAGCTTCCCCACGAGCAAGGTGAAGGGGGGAAACATCTCTGGGTAGAGGGGGGCTGCCCCAGCACCCTCCTCCAGCACAGCTCTGCCTTCAGCTCTCCCCACAGCTCATCCCCAAACCCTTCCCTCTCTCCCCAAACTCTTGCACCAAGCTTCTTCTTGATTTTTTCCTTTGATATATATATATATATATATTTTTTTTTTTACTCTATTCAATATTTTTCCAATTAAGACTGCTCCCTGGCTCTCCCACTCCAGCTCTCTGCCAAGTTGCAGCAGCAGGACTAGGGTCCATCTATGTGTTCCCGAATCCCTCCCACAGCCTCCACCCAACCCCTCTCCATCACTACGCTTCCAAAAAGGCTCAGCAACACCTCGACTCCAGCTTTGTTACACCTTCGCCCCGGCTGTAGGCACTGGTTGGAAAACCCCAGTGGGAGGAACATCATCTCCCTTGAGTCTGGTCCCAAACCGCAGAGAGGGGCACGACCCAGCCCAGGTGAGGTCCAGCCACCCCTGGGTAGCACCCACCTCGCCGCACCCCGGCCACAAAAGATGCCCGTGCTCCCCATGGCATGGGAAAATCCCAACCCCATCGCCGGACCAGCAGAAGACACAGCCAGAGCATCGTCCTTGCCCGGCACCTCCCAAGCCACAATCCCCCCACACTATCCCCATCTCTTTCCCCACCTCCCACAGACCCCCCCTCTCCCCCAAAGCCACGTGCCGATGGTTCCCCCGCTGCTAGAGCAAACCCCACAGCCCCCCCCCTCAGAGCATCCTGATGCAGGGCACGTAGGGAGGAGGAGAGGGAGAGGAGGAATAGGCATCCATCATGTTCGGCACCCAAAACACACACCCAGGGAAGGCACCGGCACGCAGGCATCGCCCTGTGCACCCTCCCCAGGGGAAGCCATGGAGAAAAACCTTGTCTGGCCCTCACACCACTGCACCCCCGCACCCGGGGGGACCCCGAGCCACAGATTTCACAGGCAGCCAGCCGTGGGGCCAGCGATCCCACACCACCTCCCCCCCGCCCGAGGCTGCCAGTCCTGAAAGAGGAAGGACTCTGCCCTCCTTAACACCAGGATAATTGCGGAGACACGGGGCAGCCGCTTGCGGTTAGACTTCTGTAACTTGTGGCTTTTCCATTAAGCACGATCCTGCAGCGGAGTGAAGAAAACAAGCGGCGCAGCCTCCCCATAACCCCTCCTTTGAGGCGATGCACAAGCAGCCTCATTTCCTGCTGCTCTTATTAGCATTATCCCGATTTCACCATAAGGCCCAAAAATTTGCAGGATCATGCTGCTGCTATGGTTGGAAACTTTGGGTTTGCCAGCTGAGAGGCTTCACTGGCCTCCAGAACTGCTCTGACCCACGCAGGAAAGCCATTTCTTGCCTAAATAAGCACTCGCTCTCATTTCTTTCTATTTTTTCAGAACAAAAACCGCTAAGCAAGCTCAGTCTGACCAGAAACGTTACAGCTCAAGTTTCACCAGGCAAACATTTTGCGTAGTTTTATACACACACACACACACCCCGAGCAGCCCAACAGGGTCTGCAAGGGTAAAGCCGGGAACAAGTGACCCCGAAGCCAAACCGGAGGGCGAGGGCTGGCACCTGCCCCTCCAGACTAGCCCCGCTGGAGCATCCCGGGGTGGCAGCCGAGGGCTGGGGGAGGACAGAGATTTTTCCGACAGAGAAGCACGGGCTGGGAAAGCGTTGGGAAAGGATGGGAGGGCTGGGGTTCGCCCCTTCCAGGCAGCGACGGGTGGCTATAAATGGCCTTCTTTGTCATCGCAGCCAAATCGGCGGGCGGAAAAATGAGGACGGAGCCGCTCGCGGTGGGGGGATGGAAAACCCGCGGCCGGTTTGGGGTCCCTCCTGGGTCTTCCCTGATCACCCCAGTCCCTGAAGGGGCAACGTCGGGGCGGGTCCCGCTCTCCCCAAACCCGCCGGAGCCACGCAGGATGGAAACAGACGCTGGGGTGGGGGTGTGGGGAGCCCCGCCACTGCGGGCGCTGGGTAGGGGGGGGATGCTCCGCGGAGGGCACCCACCACCCTTTGAGGGGGGACCCCAAACCCCACCGAGGCCTCGCACCGGCGGATGACAAGGTGTCGCGGGGGCCCCCCGGTGCTGTCGCCGGTTGGGGGGCTGTCGCCTGCCTCCCCCCCGCGTTACCTCTGCCGTAGGTGAACGGGAGGCGCAGGGCGCGGCCCTGGCGCACCAGGCTGATGTGGAGGTAGGTGAACCAGACGGCGAAGGTGAGCAGCACCAGCAGCAGCAGCAGCTTCAGCTGCTTCCGGAGCTTCTTCACCGGGAGCCGCGGCATCCTGCCGCCCGCATCGCCGCCGCTGCCGTCCCCCCCACCGCCGCCGGCCTAGCCCCGGCCCATCGGGCCCCCCGCCCGCCCAGCCCGCTCGCTCCGGGCCGGCCGCGAGGGCAGCGGGGCGGCTCGGCGCGGTGGCCCCCGCCCGCCCGGCGCATCGCCGCCGCCCCGGCACCGGCGGGTGGGGGAATGAATGAGCGGGGCCGCGGCGGGACCGGGGCGGGGGGGGGGGGTGCGGCCCCGCCCTGGACACGCCCCCTCGGTCCGAACGACGCCACCGTCCGCCAATCGCGAAGCGCCCGGCGCCGGCCCGCCGCCAATGGGTGCCCGGCGGGGGCGGAGCCCGCGGAGGCGCCGCGCGTCTCCACGCCAACGGGCCGGCATCCCCGCGGGAGAGCCCATGAGAGGGGGGTGGGGGGAGGGGGAGCACGGCCGTACCCCTCCGTTGCTGTCCCCGTCGCGGAGCGGCGACGGGGCGAGAGGAGAAGGGCTCGCCGTGCCGCGGGAGCCGGCGGAGCTGCGGGAAAGATGACGGGGGCCTCTGCGGGGCCGCCCCCTCCCCCCACCACCACCCTTCCCCCCCCTCGGCGGGGATGGTATGTCCCCGCGCGGCCGCGGCAGGGGCTGCGGGGCCAGACCGGTCCGCGGGGTGGGGGCGGGATCCCCCTCACTGATGCGAGGATCCCCCCGATCCCCCTCGCTGGGTGCAGGGATCCCCTGGGAACGAGTGCAGGCATCCCCTGGGGATGGGTGCAGGGATCCCCCCGATCCCCCTCGCTGGGTGCAGGGATCCCCTGGGAACGGGTGCAGGGGATCCCGTGGCGGTCGAGGCCGCTCCTGCCAGCAGGGCCATCTGGAAGCACAAGAGCTGTAGCTCGCCCTGTGTAAAACCTAAACATAATTAACACTAAGACTTAATTAAGCTGACAGCGCCCAAGGCCTTGAAGGAGCTGCTCACCAGGCTGCTCCTTGGGGCCAGGGGTGCTCAGCCAGGCTGAGACCGGCCACAACTCATTTCACCAATGCACAGGCTGGTTTTTCCCTCTGCAGCGCAGCAACGAAAACATCAGGTTTGTTTTTTCCTCCTTTCCTGCTCCACAAGTTGAGGCAGCAGCTCCTCCTTGCTGCGGCTCAGGGCTGGGACAAAAACACAAGAGAAATCAGTTATTAGAGAAAAAATTACATTCACAGCTAGGAAAACTAGAGGGCACCAATGCTCTGGTTTGCGCTTCCCTGTACTCAGTTCCTGTAAGGATGTGGAAGGTTAATTAACCCATAATTACGGCAAATTTAGACAAACGGGGCAAGGGGGCAGGGAAAAGCAGCAGATGGGGACGGTTGGTCCTTGTTAGGAAGTGAACCTGCACTGGGCCCTTCAGTGGACTGGGGCGGCTGGGGGCTTGCAGGGCTGCCCCTGCCGGGAGGAGGAGGAGGCCGGGATGAAGGGCATCTCTGCACAGGGCTCTCCCAACAGATGTGGAAGATGCATATCTGGGGAAACTCAGCCGTTATTTCCACCATTTTTTGCACCCCTCCAGCAAAGGGAGCGGAGAGCCGCAGGTCGGGGCACAGCTAGTTGCACAACTTTCATCCAGGGGACCCAATTTCAGCCTCTTCCCACCCCAGCAGCAACCCGGGGGGGGGGCCCAGGAGGTTTGGGAACATTGGCTGGAAATTCCGAAAAATTTGTGACTGGCCCGTGCTGGCCAAGGAGAGAGGCTGGGACACAATGAATTACAAGAGCAAATATTCACGCCCATGAGGAGTCCCAGCCCAACTGGGGCACTCTGAGAGTGCCTTCACACAGGGTTCTGACACTGTTCAGGTGCCAGGCAGCGACTAATCACTAGCACCCGTCCAACCAATCACTAGTTGCAGTCAGACTTTGTTTCTGGCCCCTCCACCACATCTTGGAAGTGCTGACCGGCATCTGAGATCAGCCCAGGGATCAACAGACAAACAGCGAGAAGGCTGCGAAACTAGAGTTGCTTTGCAAAGTCCTTTTCTCCAGGGCTGGGCTGTCCTTTCCTTTGGTTTATTTAAGCATGAACAACCCCAGAGCTGCCAGTAAAATTTTATTACTTCCTTATATTACTGTGTATAATGTGACTTAAGATGTATTAACAAAGTCATACTATAAAGGTTGGTTGGTACAACAGTTAGGGAGCTGGCACGGCGCTTTTCACGGGTCCCAAGTGATGTCCCCAACAAGTGGCACCTTCTGGCCTTACCACATCTTTGTGGGGGACGGAGTCGGAGCCAGGCTGGGGTCCCCCCACAAGAGCAGGGTTTTTTCCTGGGCCCTGTGAAGAGCTGCCTTAGAGGTGATGGCGCTGGCAGGGACGAGCTCACAGCCAGTGACAGCCGGTCCCGGAGCTGCCCGAAGCCGCTCTCGCCCCCAGCAGTGGGATTTCGGGGATTTCCAGGCAGGCACAAGCCCGAGCCCTTCGCACGACATCCGGCCTCCCCGCGCCAGCGATGCACTGGGCCCTGCCTTGACAGGATTTCTGGGAATTAACCCCCCTCCAAAAAATGAAGGGAGCGGTGATCCTTGCTGTGCCAAAGGGACGATAATCCCGGCCAGGGCTGCTTCTGCCAAAAGCCTTTCTTCTCGGTGGAGCAAGAAACTTTAGGGGCCACGAAGTTTCTTCCCATCGGCCTCAGCTGCTTGCACCCAAAACCCAAATTGAGGGGAGTGGGGAGCTGGGGTTCCCAGTGCCCCAGTGCTGGGGTTCCCTCCCCTCTTTCAGGGAAGGGAAGGAGGGTTCCAGTGCCACATGGTGGGGACCTTACTTAGGGCTTCTTTGCCAAGCATCCCGAAACACTTGCCGTTGACCTCAGGCAGCCACCCTGGGAGGGGAGAAAGAAAGGGACAAGGAAAGAAGGGGGCAAAGAAAAAGGTGGCAAAGAAAAAGGGAGTAGAGGGGGGCAAAGAAAAAAGGGACAAAGAAAAGAGGGGCAAAGAAAAGGGAGGGAAAGACAAAGGGGACAAAGAAAAGGGGGCAAAGGGAGGCAAAGAAAAAGGGGAAAAAGAAAAGGGGGGCAAAGAAAAGTGACGCAAAGAAGAAAGAGGCAAAGGGAGGCAAAGAAAATGGGACAAAGAAAAGGGAGGCAAAGAAAAAGGGGGCAAAGAAGAGGCGAAGGAAAGCGGGGGAGAAGAAGGGGACGAGCGGGGAGCTCCCTCGCCGCGCAGGGAGAGGGCGGGGAGCTTCTCCTCCCCTGGCCGCGGGGGGGTCGGGGGTCCCGGACGGGGCGGCCCCGTCCCGCCCCGCCCCGTCCTCGGTCTCGGGGAAACGAAAGCGGCGCGGGGTGCCCTCCCCCGCCCCCGCCACAGCCCCGATGGAGCGGTCGCGGTCGCTGGGGCCGGCGCTGCCGCCCTACGAGCCGCTGGCAGAGGGGATGGACATGGAGGGGCTGCCGCGGAGCACCGTGGTGCCGGTGGAGCCGCCGCCGCCGCCGCCCCCCCGCGACCACCTCGTCTGGTCCGTCTGCACCACGCTGTACGCCAACGTCTGCTGCCTGGGCTTCTTGGCGCTCGTCTTCTCCGTGAAGGTGGGGGGGGTCCCGCTGGGGAGGGGGGGGCGGGGACCCCACTGAGCCCAGGGCGACCCATGGAGCCCCCAGAGTCGGGGAGTCCCGTGGACCCCGCAGAGCCCCCATCCCGGGGTGCCCCATGGACCCCAGAGAGCCCCCATGGAGCTCCCAGAGCCCCCAACCCCAGGGAGACCCACAGACCACATAGAGCCCTCTTGGACCCCACAGACCCCCCCACCCTTGGGTGCCCCATGGCCCCCAGAGAGCTCCCCCCATGGAGTCCCCAGCCCCAGGGAGACTTGTGAACCCCAGAGAGCCCCCGTGGACCCCAGAGAGCTCCCCCCATGGAGTCCCCAGCCCCAGGGGGACTTGTGAACCCCAGAGAGCCCCCGTGGACCCCAGAGAGCCCCCAGAGAGCTCCCAGAGCCCCCAACCCCAGGGAGACCCACAGACCACATAGAGCCCCCATGGAGCCCCCAAAGTTGAGGAGTCCTGTGGACCCCGCAGAGCCCCCACCCCAGGGTGCCCTATGGACCCCAGAGAGCCCCTATGGAGCCCCCAGCCCTAGGGAGACCTGTGGACCCCAGAGAGCCCCCCACCCTGGGGTGCCCCATGGACCTCAGAGAGGGCCCATGGACCCCACAGACCCCCCCACCCTTGAATGCCCCATGGACCCCAGAGAGCTCCCCTCATCGAGTCTCCAGCCCCAGGGAGACTTGTGGACCCCAGAGAGCCCCCATGGACGCCAGAGAGCCCCCATGGAGCTCCCAGAGCCCCCAGCCCCAGAGAGACCCACAGACCACATAGAGCCCCCAGCCCCAGGAAGACCCATGGACCCCACAGAGCCCCAACCCTGGCACGCCCAAAGCACTCCACAGAGACCCCCAGCCAAGAGCCCTGTGGACCCCACAGAGCCCCCAACCCCAGGTAGCACCATGGACCTTAAAGCCCCAAACCTGAGGGTGCCCAGTGGACCCCACAAAGCCCCTACTCCATGGCCCCCTGGCCCTGGCTGGAAGCTCTGAAGAAGGCCGGGATTTTGGGGCAGTGGGTGCTGCTGGCACCCCAGGGTAATCCTGGTGTTTTGGGGGGTTCAGCCCAGTGTGGCAGCTCAGGCTTGCACAGCCCCTCCGATATATCCCACCCAGCTGCAGCCCGGAGCCCCCCAAGGCATCTCTCCTCCCCTGGCTCCCCCCAACCCCACTAACTCTCCCCTCTGCCTCCCCCCAGTCCAGGGACCGCAAAGTCCTCGGCGACTACAGCGGGGCGCTCAGCTACGGCTCCACCGCCAAGTACCTGAACATCACCGCTCTGCTGATCAACATCTTCCTCATCATCATCCTCATCGCCCTGATCGCTAGCGGCACCATCATCGTGGCGAACTACTTCAACCAGGAGCACATGTCCTTCCTCAGCCCCACTTAGCCCTTCCCTTGCTCTGTGGGCAGAGCATCCCCCCCCCTCTCCCCCCCTCTCATCTGCTAGGAGCCCCCGTCACCCCTCGGAGCAGGGGGGTTCTCCATGCGGCCCCCCCAGAGCCCGCTGGGGTCCTGTCCCACTTTCCTCGCTGCTCAGAGCCACTACAAAGCCCTCTCTGATGGCCACCCTTGGCATCCCTGGCAGGGGCTGGAGACCCCTCTCCTCTGGCAGCAGCTGAGCACCCAAAAACTGTCTGGAAAAGAGCACGCTGTTCTGTTTGCCACTTCGCTCTGACTTTGTAGCCCCAAGTGCCTCTAAGAATAATGCTAAGGAGAAGCACCTTGTTTGGAAAAAAAAAAAAAAAAAAAAGATTCAAATAAAGGTTTCTTTTGCTTTTGCCCCTGGCTCGGTTTCATTTTGTCAGAGGGTGGTTCAGGGTTGTCGTCCCCCCCCCCCCAGTTTGGCTGGCTGAGAAACAGAGTCCACCCTCGGGACGCGCCTGGAGAGGGAAATTGTCCCTCGGCACAGTGACATTGTAATAAAAAGGGCTAAACCATAGACCTCGAACCAAAGTGAACCTCCCGACCAGCATCATATCAGCATGAAATATGACCAGGGGAACAACCCCTGAAAACTGTAAATAAAGAGCAGAAACTTGTAAACTTAAGCCCGGAATTAAAGAAAAAAACCAGGAACTCCTTGGATGCGGCTGGGATCCTGGCCAGATCCGGACGTGTCCGAGCGAGAAGAGCCAGTCCACCAGATGTTTCCGTGCATTTTGTCACACAGATTTATAGGTTGGTTTGTTAAACAGTATAAAAGCCGGACCCTCTCACAGCGACGACAAAGACCTCACCTACGAGCGGACGCCCTGCGTAGGGCTTCCCAATCGCCGGGAGAGGCTCTCCGGTCCTTCGCTGTGACGGGGCTCCCCAGCTGAAGCACGGATCTGGCTGATGGTGAAGTATGAGGGCAGTTGGTGATGTATCCTTCTTAATCACTATAGCTAGCTTTATGGAGTAATGCTTAGGCGCATTACCTTGCTAATCCTTTCTGCTGCTGTAAACTTAAGTAAAATAAGCCTATTTCTTTAACTCGGGGTCTCCATCCTTTGTGTTGTCACCGTCAATTGGCAAAACAGATTTGGTGCCACAGACAGGATCAGAACAAAATGTCTCTTTTTAAATCTAAACGTAACAAATCAGCTCTGTCAGAAATTCCCAGATGGGAAGACCTTCTCTATAGTTCGCTGGTTCTCGAGTGGGCTAAGGTCGGAAGACTGTGCGAACAATGGGGAAGTCAGTTGAAAGAAGCCGAACCACTGGATGTATTAAAATGCATCCAAAAATTGTCTATGAAAAAAGGAAAAGAAATTGGGGGTTCAGGAAGATGGGGATGGATTTTGCTAGCAGCATATCAGAAACAGCACCAAGAGAAAGAACAATTGTTGTTAGAACCCTCCCACATGGAGCAACAAGTGTGTGATTTGCAGAATCAAATTGTTACATTACAGTGCCAGATCAAGCTGCTTGCCAACAAGTTGGACACTTATCAGACTGTAGCTGAAAGAGCTGCAGTATGGGTTGCACAGTGTAAGAAAAGAAGGGGATGAGTAAATAATAGGAAAGTGCATTTTGTGATCACAGAAGCAGGAGTACAATGGGATCCTGATAAGAGGGATGGAGATATTTGGGATTCTACGGATTCTGATGAGGCTGGTTCCTCCGATGAACTTGTGGATATGAAACCAGTGTGGAGACGGAAAGTAGAATTACATACCAATGAGCAACAAGTAAGGAAGGATGTGATAGAGAATTATACTCAGCATGAAGTAAAATACATCATTGAAAGATTTAAACAGAGGCTGGGGGGACCCCTACTCTCTTGGATGGTGCGTTTGCACGATCAGGGAGCAGCAGGGGTAACCCTACATCCAGGGGACTCTAAGAAGCTTTTAGTCTTGAGTTTGGACTCCTTTGTGCAAGTTGCATTCCGAAATAATCCTCAGGATACAAATTTGTTAGCCTTGGCTGCCCAGGGATGCAATAATAAATACCCCACAGAGAATGACTGGCCAGGTGGGGAACGTCCATGGTATACTCTGCGAGATTGTATTCAGCGGATGAAGGAGGAAGGGATGAAGTTGTCAATCTATATGGGAGACCCTGACTCGATGATGCGAACTGCCTTGTCTGTCTCTCATAGGATCTGATTGATTAAAACTGCCCTGCCGGCATACAAAAATGTAATCGTGACTCTCTTGTTTAATGAGACAGGAAATCCCATTGAGGAGGCGATTGAAAAATACAGCAGGTAGGTGACCTTGGAGAATGGGGTCCCCGAGGAAGTGCAGGAGATCAAGATACTCAAGACAGCCCTAAAGGCAGTAAGAAGAAAATTTCTTGCAAGGAGATGTTTACGGCTTTATTAAAAGATGGCAAGTCTCGTGAAAAAAATGACAGTGTTCCTCCTAATGAGCTGTGGCAAATATACAGAGAGGGCTGAATAGTCCTAGCAAGAAAGCAGAGAGTTCTAAAACTAAGAATCCAGGGGTAACTCAGGTTACAGCACCTCTCCCTGAGCCTCAGCGGGGCTCCACCTCTGCCCACGGTGGGCCCTCCGCGGGCAGATCGGTTGTTCCAGGGGAAAAGGAGGACTGAGAGTCGTATTCTGATTTAAACCCATGGAAGGAGATTAGGGAAATTGTTCCGCGTGCGATGGCCCCTTCCCGGGCCACTCCAGAGGCTGCAGGGTCAGATTTCCATGCATTGGAGTTGATCAGAATAAGTCAAAAACAGAGGAGCATTATCAACACCAGAACAGGAATTCAAATTCCTCCAGGACACTTTGGTTTAATAACTGCTCATTTGAGCCTAGCCTTGAAGGGTATTCATGTCATGGGAGGAGTGATCGATGCAGATTATTGAGGAGAAATTAAAGTAATCCTGTTAACCAATGATGAACAAGATTTGATTATTCATCCCCGTGACAGAATAGCACAATTATTGATATTGCCAGTTTTAGAAACAATTGTGAAAAAAGGGGATCCACCTCAAGTCACCACTGTTCGTGGATATAAAGGGTTTGGATCAACTAATTTTGATAATGGAGCTAAAGTATGGGTCCAAAGTTCAAGTGGACCTCCTGAGCCAGCTGAAGTAATAGCCACAGAAAAAGACAATACTGTTTTAATGATGAAGCCTGGACTGGAAAAATGAGAATATGTTCCTGCAACTAAGTGTTACCTGCAAGAATAACTGGATGTCTTAAGGTTTTACCTTTTAGGTTCTCCTAAAATGGATTTGCCTGTCTATCATCATAGTCCATTTGGGAAAGGCTTTTACCCCCGGATGGCCATTGGAAGGTCCACAGGAGACACCTTTTAGTTGGCGATGCAAAAACGCTACTGAGATAAGACAACAGAATGATTTCTGATGTGGAGTTAATTCTGCCTGTATCATAACCAATCTTACTTTCAGTACTCAGTATAGTGAAACATATGTTTTGGCGGCCTTCAGGACCAAAATCAAAATGGAGAGATCATGGATGTGCTTTTGTAACCTGTCCTGCAGATAATTTGAGTGTCACTACATCTAGTGACGTATCTATTATATGTTGTAACATTTCAGGTCAACCCAGTTCAAAAGATTTTTATAAATGCGTTAATCAAACAGATGGTCATGAGGTGAATGGTCATGCAATAACCATTCCCATGGAAGAAATAGAAACCCTAATATGCCGTAATAATTCAGTAATTCAAAATCGGTCACACTGGGGCAACTTTACTATGTTAAAATCTAAACCCTGTATTTCTGCTGATAATTTGTATCATGTTCCATCTACTTGCGTTCAAGTAGCTCAACAATATCAGAAGTATGCTATTCATTCAAACCCCCATTTGAACCAGAATATTGGTTGGCCCATTTGGAGGGAGACTATATCAACTCTAGGAATCGAACCCATAAATTAGATTTGTGTACGTCCACAGCAGATGGCATATTGTGTGGACAAAGCTCACAGCTGTATGAACCATGTTTATTGGGACACTCAGTGAATCTGTGTAAATGGCCAGTCTTGCCTAAAAGCTTTGATATGTTTGTAGAAATTAGTGATAAGCATGTTTGTGTAGTAACAGATAATAAAAATATTATAGGAGTGTATAATCTAACTACTCCATTTTCAGGGTGCCTCAGAAAAGTATTCTATCTATCTATCTATCTCATTTGGCATGGACAGATGTATACCTTTTATTCAAAGCATGGAGAACAACTAAACATGTATTGGCAACCCCAAAGCTTGGATCTTAATGGAATCAGCTTACCTCTGACTCCACTGAAAACCATCATGGAGCAATCACAACATTTGTGATGACACCTGGGATGACAAAATAAAACTCCATCAGACTCTGTGATACAGACCGTGATCACAAAGAATCAACTAATGTCATTAGCTAGCCAGATGGAAAAGGAGACTGCAAACCACTGGTGGGACATCTTTACTGGGTATTCACCAGTTGCCACCAAAATGTTGAATTTTTTAATACATCCTGGTATAATATTGTTAGTTATCATTATTATTATTACTTTATGTAATTGTTAGGTATTGTATTGTGTCAAACGGATAGAGCGAACGTATTGGGCTCTTCCAAAGGGATTGTGATCTTCACTCATAAGCCAAAGGACCGATTGAAATAAAAAAGGCTAAACCATAGGCCTGGAGCCAAAGCTGACTTCTGAGTGAACCTCCCGACCAGCATCATATCAGCATGAAATATGACCAGGGGAACAACCCCTGAAAACTGTAAGTAACAGGAGGGAACAATACCTTTTAAACTTAAACCAGGAATTAGGAAGGAAAGCAGGAACTCCTCGGACATGCCCAGATCCTGGCCAGATCCGGATGCGCCCGAGTGAGGCAAGTCAATCCACCAGATGTTTCCGTGCATTTTGTCACACAGATTTATAGGTTGGTTTGTTAAACAGTATAAAAGCCAGACCCTCTCACAGCGACGACAAAGACCTCACCTACGAGCGGACGCACTGCGTAGGGCTTCCCAATCGCCGGGAGAGGCTCTCCGGTCCTTCGCTGTGACGGGGCTCCCCAGCTGAAGCACGGATCTGGCTGATGGTGAAGTATGAGGGCAGTTGGTGATGTATCCTTCTTAATCACTATAGCTAGCTTTATGGAGTAATGATTAGGCGCATTACCTTGCTAATCCTTTCTGCTGCTGTAAACTCAAGTAAAATAAGCCTATTTCTTTAACTCGGGGTCTCCATCCTTTGTGTTGGCCCCATCAATTGGCAAAACAGTCACAGAGATGAGGCTCAAGGGTGCACCAGGCTCGGTCAACCTGGGTGCTCGTGGGGAGTCCATACAGCATGCAAAGAGCTTGTAAGGCTCCCCCCAGGGATCCGGGTAGCACCTCATCTTTGCTGGGGTGTCACCAGGAGCCCCCTCATCCTCACCGACTCTCAGGAGGGGCATAGGAGCAAGCAGTGCTGAGAGCAAGCTGGATTTTGGGGGGGAAAGGCCTGTCCAAAGGGTTTGAGCGGGATGAGTTTTAGTTATCACCAAGCAGCACTTACCCAGAATCAAGGGCTCTTCTGCCTCTCACCCTACCAGCAAGGGGGCTGGGGGGGACACAGCCCGGACAGCTGGCCCCCACCCACCCCAGGGACATCCCAAACCTTACGGTGTCACGTTCAGTATGTAAAGCTTGGGAAAGAAGAAGGAAGAGGGGGGACGCTCGGCATGATGGTGTTTGTCCTCCCACGTCACCATCACGCGTGACAGAGCCCGGCTGTCCTGGGAACGGCTGAACCGGCCTGCGATGGGAAGTGGGGAATTAATACCTTGTTTTGCTTTGCCTGCATGCGTGGCTTTACTTTACCCATCAAACTGTCCTTATCTCAGCCCACGAGTTTTCTCACTTTTACCCTTCTGATTCTCTCCCCCATCCTGCCAAGGGGGGGCTGAGTGAGCAGCTGGGGGGGCTGAGCTGCCAGCTGGGGTTAAACCACGACGACGAGCATCAAGCCCTCCTACCAGCCGCCCCCGCGCCGCGGTGTAAGGGCTGGCTGGGAAGCAGGAAAAAATCCTGCCTCTGGGGCTGCTGGCTTGTGGCACTTGGCCACCCAGCTCTGGCAGTGTCCGAAGTGACCCGAGCAAGACCTTGCAAAAAAAATCCTGTCTGAAGTCCACTTGACAGAGCTTCACGCATGCAGTTGGCCTGACTTCCCCTTTCCCCAGCTCGCTGGAAGCCTTCGTGCTCCTCGCCCTCAGCAGACTCTGGTCCTTGGGGCTGGGGCCCCTCAAGGATGCGAAAAAAAGCCTTTTTTTTTTCTCCTCTCCCCAAGAACATCAGACTCCTGCCAAGAAGCTGCACTCTTGAGTAAGATGTCAAAAATCCCGCCCGCAAAACACAACGGTTATTTGTTGCAGGATCCCTGGCACCGACCTCCTGGTGAATCATTTATTCCTCTGCTCCTTCCCGTAAGAGCAAACACGCACATGCTCCCACTTGCAAGCAGGGCTGCTCGCTGCCCTCCCGGCACGCAGGTCACCAACATGCCCGCCGGCAGATACTGCATCAAACATCCCCCATCTCTCTGTGGGGGTCAAGGAGTCTTTTTAAAGGGCAGCAAATCCCTGCTCGAAAACATCGCCCCGAACTTTCAGGCTCTTGGCTGCTTCGTTAGAGCTCTGGCAGCAGCCGCCTCCATTACAAAGGGGCTGGCACCGTGCCGGGGTGTTCTGGATCGCACCCACCCCTGCACGCTCCTTCTTCTTCCCGCTTTCTCCCCAACCCTGGCAGAAGCGGGATCCAGCCTTGTTCTGCTCAAATCTCTCACGGCACATCGCTGCCCCGGTGGGGTTTTATGCCCATCCGGGCTGGCACAGAGGTGTGGGCTCACTGTGCACCCCCCACAAGCTCTTGCCCCTGCTCCTCAATCAGACAACACATGCAAAAAAATCCTGGGGCGTGTCTTTCTAGGGATGCCCTGAAGCCAGAATCCCACCACTGCAGTCCTAGCCCGATACCTTGTTGGGAGCTGGCTGGACCTGGAGAGGGAGAAGCAGCTCCTCACCCTCTGCATCACCCCAAACCCCTCCCATGTCTCCCCAAAGGGCAATTGGGGCTTTTTTGGCATGGGGCTGCCCCTTGGTGCTGGGTCCTGGTGGGTGCCGGGAGGGAGCTGGATGGGACAGCAGGAACGGGGTGGGCTTTTAAAGCAGAGAGGGCAAAGTCCTTTTTCGGGGGTAAATCCACCCGACTTGGGGCTGCCACCCCACAGTGGGGAGGAGCAAGGCAGCAGTGCTCCAAGGACGCAAAGAGCTTGTTTGTGCTGTTGCAGCAATTGCTTCAGGCTGTTGGTAAGTGGCCAGCAAGCCCGTGAACTCCCGGCCATGCTGCCGGATGCGAGTGGTGGGACCCATACCAGCCCTCGGCGAGCTGCTCTCAACCTCCCTCAAACCTAACAGTCCCACATCCACCTTGCAACCCCTTCCCTCGAGGCGTGCAAAAGTCACCCCCCCACACCACCACGTTTCACTTTCCTGCGCCTTCCCTCCAGCACTTGCCCCAAAAGCTGTCACCCACCGCATCCCCTTAACTCTGCCCAGCCCCACTCACCAGCATCCCCGGGGCCTGACCCACCTCCCCCGGGGATGGGGTTGTGGGTGGGCGTGGGGCTGGGCGGACAGCCCTGACAATGTGGGTTGAACTTTGTCCCTCTACTTTCTGGTGTCTCGTTTGTTCAGGTGCAAGGCAAATAAATGAAAAAGCTGGAAAAGCAGGCGGGGAGGTGGGAATTTCACAGATGATTGGCGCCGAGCTCGGGTCCGTGAGCCACCGGCAGTATTCCCGCCTGTGCTGGGGGGGGGTGTGGGAAACGGGATCCCTAAACGGACATTCAGAGACAGTGGAGAAGGAACAAACCTGCTGCACTCGCTCCAGTTGCCCCCAGCCAGCATCCCAGCGCCGGGCACTCTTCTCACAGAGGGACCCTGGCACCCCAAAATGGGGAAATCCCTCCCCAGCAGGGCTCCTGAAAGCCACTATTTCAGCATTGCTGTACATCAGGTGTTGGGGCTGGAGTGCAAACACCCCCACACACTCCCTGGAAACCCTCACTGAGCCCTTGACCTCCTCCAGCCATCCCCTCACCCATCCCCACTGCCCTCCCCACTTCCTGCGGATTCCTTAAGCATTACCACATCCTAACGAACCTCGTTAACCTTAGCAACTGGCCCTGTGCTGACACTAAAGTAACTAAGGAAAAGAAAAAAAAAAAAAATCTTTTGCTTTTGTTTCCTGCGGGTTCCGGACATGTGACATCAGGGACTGGGACTTTCAGATCTGCACCCAAATTACTGGTATGGCCAGAAAACCCACATGGAAGAGAGCGCAGGTGATGAAAGTCTTTGCACTCCTTCTGGAACAAACCCTCCACTCTTTCTGCATGAGGAAAACCCCATTTCTCAGAAGATTATCAGGGCTCGGTTTCGTTTTATCAGCCTCTCACTCAGCTTCCTGGAGCCCGCCACTGAGCAGGGAGAATGCTGATGTTTCCAAATCCCACGTAGTTTGTAGCTCTGCATCTTGGTGGTTTTTTGATTCACACGGGTTTTACTTCCCTGCTGCTTTCTTGAAGCTTTCTTCTTTCTCTTTTCACCCCTCATCCTCTTCTTAGAAGCTGCAAGACCTCACCACAGCTGCAAGACCTTGTCATGGATGCCAGCTGAAGGGAGGAGAAAACCCTCGAAGCCCACCATGCGATCCCAGTGGCTGGGTGACCCTCGCCAGTGCTGGGGTTTGAGCCCTTGGCCATGGTTTGCAGCTGGGGAGGACGTTTCGGGGGGGCTAGTGGCTGCCCCCCCCACCAGTGGTGTGTCCCTTCTGTGGCTGAGCAACCCCAGGGGTGCGGCTCTGCCCTGACCTGCCCAGGGCAGAAATCACTTGTCAACCTGAGAGGGCAAAAAGCACGGAGGAACAGGCGAGGCACCCGCCCCATGGCAGCGCCCGCCCCACGGGCATCCCCCTCTGCTTGCCCCCCAGACCCCACCCGGGGCTGGGGCTCTGCCCCCCACCCACCCCGCCCCGGTGCCCTATGTGGTGTCAGGCGAGGGGGCCCCACCCCGGCAAACCCTTCCTCTCGCCTATAACTAGCCCAGGCACCTGAGTCCCTGCTGCTTGCTGGTGCCAGGCTACCATGGAGAACTTACCCCAGTCCACCAGCATCTATATGCAGCCCTACAGCAGGAACGGGGGGGGTTCCCCGGCCACCGCCTTTGGCCCCACCATCACCACGTTTATTCAGCCAGAGCCTGTCCCCATCCCCAAGGACTTTGTGCTCTGGTCCTTCTTCAACACCGTGTTCTGCAACACCTTCTGCCTGGGTTTCATCGCACTCATCTTCTCCATTAAGGTGAGGGGAAAGTCACCCCCATCCCACCACTTCCATCCCGGGGGTCCCACCTGCTGCCTGTCCCCATGCCAGGGCTCCCTAAACCCGTCTCACCCTGTCCCATCTTGTCCCACCCTACCCCAGCTTGCCCCAAACCACCCCAGCCCCGCCTTGGTCCCCATCCTTCCCCCCACAAGACACCCCCCCTGCTCCCTCCCACCATGTCCAGCACCACACGCCGCTCTGCACCCAACGTCCCCAGCAAAGCCACCGGCCAAGGGTCACCCATCCTCCTTCAGTGCTTTGGGAAGGGGGCTCGGGCAGCTCAAGCAAGCCCCCCGGGCCATCTCCCACCGAGGGACAAGGGGGACAGCCGGCTCCCAGCCCCCTCCCACAGTGAGGCTTCGCCCCATCCCAGATAAGAAGTGGCTGCTCCCTGCGTGCTTTTCCTTTATTACCTTGGAAGTGAATCATCTTTACAGGGTGCCCTGACAACCCCTCCACCTCGCTCAGGCACAACCCACCCTCCTCACTCGTGGGGGAGATGTGCGGCTCCCGTGGGACGTTTTTCCCCACTGGACACGGGGGTGTTCTCAGGCACCCTCCTGGCGCACCCTGAGATAACCCTCTTCAGCATGATGAACCCAGGGTGTGAGCTCCCAGCAAATAAAGCTCCTTCCCTACCCTTCTCCTTGGAAATGTCATGCTTTGGGGTTTAGGGAGGTGTTATTCCCCCCCAGGCATCCCCACCTCGGGGGGCTGGGGCTACCCCACGGCTCAGACGAGCCGGGAGCCAGGGCTGAGCGAGGAAGAGGAGCAGGAAAGGGGCCTGGGAAGGGGGTGCCACGTTGGTGCTGTTAGTTAAATACAAACACACACCCTTCCTGGGCACCTGGGGCGTTCAGAGACCACCCGCACCCCTCCACACCCGCATTATCCACCGTCCCAGGTGGAGATGGCCGCGGCGGGGAGGGGGCCAGGCTCTGCAGCCCCCGCCGAGGAACCCGGGGGGTTCCCACCTCGGTGCCATCTCCCCACCCTTCGCTGCTCCAAAGGGGCAGTTTGGCTCCCGAGGCCCCGAAGTCCCTCGAAGTCCCCTCCGAAGCCCCGTCAGCCTGCGCTGGGCGGGGGCGGGAGGACGCGGGTGACCGCGGAGGGGGCTGAGCCCGGGTGGGGGGTGCCCGGGGGCGGGGCGGCCCCTCTCCCCGGGCCGGCCCGTTCTCATTTCCCCAGCGCTCCCCGCCCGCGGGTGCCGGCTCGGCGCGGCCATGAAGCCGCGGCAGCCCGAGGTGTCCATCCCGCTGCAGCCCCCCGGGCGCGGCGCGACCCCCGCCGCCGCCGGCCCCGACGGGCAGCCCCGGGACTATGTGCTCTGGTCCCTCTTCAACGTCCTGCTGGGCTACGGGCTCGCCTACCTGGGCTGCCTCTGCTTCCCCGCGCTCATCTTCTCCATCAAGGTGAGGGGGGACGTGGGGGGGGGGGGGGGGGGGGCCAGGGACCGCCCCCCGCTCCAGCCCGGCTCGGTCGCCTCCAACCGGTCAACCCGGCCCGAGACCCCCAACACATCCCGACCCAGCCCCCTCCGAGACACATCCCCCTCCATCCTCCCCCCGCACCGATCCGGGCCCCATCCCGATCCAGACCTTTCCCTCGCTTCAGGACCCCCCAGTCTGGTCCCCCAGCCCAGCCCTCTCTGACATTGTCCCGGGCCCCCCCCCCCCCGATGCCTGCCCCAGAGTCCTCTCCCATCCCAAGACCCCCCCCCCGATGCCACCCTGCCCTGGGATATCCCCCCGAGCCAGTTCTCCCCAATGCGGTGCCCCATCTCCCCCCGCCCCAGAGAGCTGGGGCTGCAGGCAGGGGGAGTGGGCAGTGCCCAGTGCCTTCACCCCCTGCCCCACAGCGATGCATCCGTGAGGTCCCAGCACCACCTTGCAGCCACCCCAGGCCGAGCCCCCCAACTAAGTGTGTGTATCCCCCCTGCACTGATCCCCCCCATTTGCCCCCACAGGCCCGTGACTGCAAGGTGCTGGGGGACTTGGAGGGTGCCCGGCGGCATGGCACCCGTGCCAAGGTGTTGAACATCATCTGCTCCCTCCTGATGGTCGTCACCGTGGTGGTGCTCATCACCGCCATCACCATCTTCCTCACGACCCCCACCACCTGACTGCCGCATGGCCACCGACCTGCTTGCTACCACCCCGGGGGTTGCTTCTTCCTCCCCGCCACCCCCTCCTCCTCCCAAAATGTCCCCGTTTTGGGCGCAGGGGGAACGAGGGCGAAGCCCTGTCCCTTCGCTGCCCACAGCCCTGGGTGTCCCAGCACAGCCACTGCATGGCAGGGGGTGGGGGGGCACGTTGGGACGCGGGGGTAGCCCTGCTCTTTCCTCTGCTCGTGTGCCTCAGCAGGGAGCTGCTGGGCTGCTGGGAGCTGTGATACGCGGATAGGTCACCGTGCCACAAATAAAGCTTGTCCTGCCAAACCCCCATTGCCTGTCACCTTATTCACAGCAGGGAAGATGAGGGTCCTTGCACATCTTCAGGGTGACTTCCTCCTCCTGCTGCCGGCTCCACAGTTCTCTGCCTCCATTCCCACTGCGGTGCCGAGCACTTCCAGCCCAGATCCCAGACAAGTTTCTTCCTAACAGTAATGGTATGGCAGAAGGAAAGAAAAAAAAAATCTCCATGTTTTTCTGCCTGTACGCACCCCCTTCTGCCACACAGCCCCATCTCGTCCCACTTCCAGGGAACCCTGTAAAAATACCTCTTCCACATTTTGGTATTAAGTTCCCATTTAATGCATTCAGCAGTCCAAACACACTGCAAGCGAGGGGTCTTCCCAGCCAAGACCACCTGGAGGGATTGGGGTGAAGGTGTTGGTGCGAGCCAGCGCAGTGAGAGATCCTGGCCCCAAGGGTCTGTCCCGTGTCGGCCCCTTGGGGTGACCAGTCACTTGGTTTCAAGGTCATCCCATGGCTCCATCCCAATGGTCCTCCCCGAGTGCTCAGCCTCTCCCTCGGTCACGCTGGAGCCGTCTGCGCTCCTCATCGCAAGAGGAAGGCTGGATATAAAAAACCCGTAGGCTCACGGAACCAAATTTGTTTCTCCTAGCTCCCAGCCAATCCTTTCTGACAACCACAGCTCAGGGAGGGCTGTAATTTCTTGGGTTTATATATAGAGGTGATGAGGTTGTGCCGGAGACGGGGACTATATAAAAGGGGCCGCCCTGCCCCGCTCCCCAGCCAGGCTGGTGGAGCAGGAGACCCGTGGGGTGCCCCTCTCCGTGGCTATGGACACGTCCTACCCACGGGAGGATTACCTGCCCGCGCCGTCCCACAAGCGGGAGCCATCTCCCACCGCCCGCGGGGCCCCACCGCCCCGCGACCACCTCGTCTGGTCCATCTTCAACACCATCTACATGAACTTCTGCTGCCTCGGCTTCGTGGCGCTCGCCTTCTCCGTCAAGGTACGGGTGCTGAGCGGGGCAGAGGCGGTCGGGTCCCGAGCAGAGATGGAAGAGTGAACATTTGGGGTCACCTGGGAGCCCTCCCCATGCTGGTGCCACAGGATTGATTTCCCAAAGAGATGCAGAGCGTCTGAAATGGAGGCACAGAGCATCCCCCTCCTGGGGGGGCTGGGGTGGGGGATAAGAGCCCAACACCTTCAAAAGGCTGGTTGCAGGTGATGCCATTTCCCAGTAAAGCCCCCACACTTTTCCTGCCACCTATTAATGAGGCTGTGATACCCCCCTTGATAACCACAGCCTCAGCACCCTGGGGATGTCACCACCACTCCCTAGAAGATGCTGGGGGGATGTGATGCCCCCACCCTCTGGCAGGAGCAGCTCCAGCTGGACTGGACTGGAAAGATGGGGGCAAGCAAGGGCTGCAGCCAGCGTGGCTCTGAAAGAGGCAGGAGGGGAAATCCCAGCAGCAAAGGGGCCCGAGGGGAACGGGAGCGCGTGGAGCTGGCAGGCAGCCTGGGACGGACAGACAGCCTGGGATGGACAGACAGCCGCCCTCTTGGCACTGCTGGGGGGACAAAACCACGGGTGGTGGGGTGGCCAAAGGCTGGTGGGGTGCGGGGAGGGAGCCGCGGGCAGCCCGAGCGCCGCTGCCCCGTTGCTCGGCCGTTGCAGGCACGGGACCGGAAAGTGTCCGGGGATGTGGAAGCTGCTCGGCGCTTCAGCTCGAAGGCGAGGTGCTACAACGCGCTGGCCACGGCCGGGAGCGTGCTGCTGCCGCTGCTGCTGGCCGCCCTGGTTGTCACGGGCGTCATCCACCTCTCCAAGCTCGCCCACGAGTCCGTCGGCTTCTTCACCTACCAGTTCAGCGGGAGCGACGATGAGGACAAGTGACCGGTGGGCGAAGGGCTTGTAGAAACTCCTTCGCGTCGCTGGTGGCCCCCCCCCAGCCCCCAAAATGGCCATTGGTCCAGTATAACCCAGCCAACACCCAGGGCCACGTCCGCAAGCTTTCATGCCCACCGGGCAGCGCGGGGCTGGGGGTGAGCAGCCCCACACTCTTCTCCCACATCGCTGCATCTCCCCCTCACCCTCCCCTGCCTGGTCCAGCACCCCCAGTGCCCGACCCCAGATCCCAGACACACTTCTTGGGACAGCCCATCTATTTGTGTTTATCCTGTTTTTTTTAACTGCCTTTATCCTGTGTGGAGCACAGCATCCCTCCAGCCTTGGTGATCACTATTTAAATCATTAAACCATTTCACACACTGCAAGTCTTCTGCGTGCGTGTGTGTAGTGCAGGGGGGGTGTGCTAGAGCGACAATATAAATACGGCTTTTTCACTCTGATCATGCTCTTGGCAGGCAGGAGAAGTAATAACCTCTGTGAGACCCAAAGAGCCACCCAGCGACTGAGGAAGGGAAAGAAGCAGAGAAGTTTCTTGGCCCCGTGGGGACACGCTCAAGCAGATGACATGTCAGCCCTTCCAAGGGGAGCTGAGACTTGCCAACTCATTGCAGTAAAGCAGATGACCCCAGCAAGTCCCCAGGCAAGGACAGGGGGGGATGAGCACAGGATGCAACTCCACTGCTCCTGCTCTCCCTCCCTCTTGCCCTCACCAGGCCAGAGCTGGCTCATTTTTGCACCTGGACTGAAAGGATCCCTTTTCTGGGCTGGGAGAGCCCTTTTAGAGCCACCTGAGACCTGGCCCGGAGCTGGGCTTTAGCCCCAGCCCCATCAAAATCCAAACGCAGGTGCAGCCCACAGGGCTGTTATTGGGGGGTGAGGGGAGGGAGGGGTCCCTTTGTCCTGCCCTGCTGCCAAGAACTGCTGCTAATTAAGGGTTGAGTGACTTTTGGCAAGGCCTGATGGAGAGCCAGAGTAATTATAGAGCTGGGGAGCTGCTTCGCCTCCTTTTCTAAGCGTTCCCACATGGTGCCTGGGGCAGGGAGCAGCCGCAAGGTTTTTTTATAAACTCTGTAGGATTCAGCCAAGATTCCTGGGGTTTGCTTAGAGAGGACAGACCCCGGCGGGGCAGGGAATGCCTTCAAATCCCCTCGCTTTGAGCCAGGTTTGCTCCAGCAAAGGCCGGGGGCTGGGAAACACGGCACCAAAACCAGCCCCAGGAGGAGGGATGCAGGAGGGGAGGATGCTGCGAGGTGCAGAGCTGGGGGGGGCTGATCATGCTCCCAATTTGCCTACATGGGTACAGCCCTTCCTTCCCCCTCACTCACCTGGGGCTTCCTAGGACACTGAAAACGCCACTGGATTGCTTGCCCTGAGGCTACTTTGCTGGAGGAGGACTCTACTCAGACCCCAGAAAAACTTGTCATCTTGTCACTTATCATCTGACATAATATTAATAACTGATGCCTGGGCTTCCTATAGACCTTCAAATGCCAAGTTAGAAGGGCCTTCTCTCCAAAAACTCTTGAAAAGAGAAATGATAATGTAAATAAGGGCTTAAAAACACGATAGGAGTGTTAAACACCTAATAACTCAAAAGAAAAGGAGCTGTATGCTGCCCCAAGAGAGTTGAAATGCTTCTGGCTGTACATTTTGTGATTAATATTAGTGTCAAAATATCACCCAGCTCCAGCCTTAGCTCTGTCCACCCTGCCACAGTGCCTGCGGCTCCACGCTGCCTTGGCAGAGTTTCTCCTTAGAGGGGTCAGCAGGATTTGGGGGGTCCCAGCAGCTGAGCCCCCCCCAGCCCTTTGAGCCCCCGGAGTGATGCGGGGAGGCCGGGAGAAGGCGAGCACCAAACCAGGACGTGCTGGAGGAGCTGGGAGTCAGCGCACAGAGGGGCTGGGCTAAAGACAGACTTCACTGGGGGCATCGTTATAAATGCAGGTGTCGAAAGCATAAACAAGGCAGAAGTGTTCAGAAAACTACTTTAAAACAGACACTTTCGGGCTTGGTTTCATCTCCTTGGCCAAGTGAGAGAGGGTGAAGGCATGGGAAGGGGAGTCGGGGACCCCGTATCCCCCGGCATGGACAAGGATGCTCAGCATCACTCAGGGAGCTGCTGCCCCCCAGCCCTGGGGAGAGCTCCGGGTCCACCACCCCTCCCTGGGGCCGTGGCGACGGAGAGTGTGCCCAGGCCCGTGGGGGAAAAGGCTTTATGGCACAGCCTGGGACCCCCACCTTCCACCTCACCCTCTACCTTCCCCCTCAGCCGCTCTTCAACTTCTTTCTGCTGCTTCAGGTGAGCCAAGGTTTAAAATGTCTCAGTGGATGACCTCTGAATCCAGCCAGCCACTGTGGGGAAGGAGATGCTCTGCCCTACAACAAAAACCAAGCCGTGTGAGATATAGGAATGGCTTCTCCCCAGATTGTCTTTATTCTAGGAAGCAGACCCAGGCAATGACCCCATACCTTCATGCAGGGGAAATCGCTGCCCCGAATCCTCCAGCACAGCTTCCAGGGGAGATGCCAGAGGGTCCTGAGGAGACTCGGTCACTTTGACCCTGATCTCTTCTTTGGCGATGGTGAACTTCAGTTTGTTGCCAAAGTAGGAGACACCAGTGACTTTCAACTTGTTGACATCATCGGGAAGGGCAGGGTTGAAGCGGAGGCCGGACCTTGTGATCCTGGAAAGGCAGGAGCACATCAGCGGTGGGAACAAAGGGTGGCCCCAAAAGAAAGCAGCTTTGTGGGGTCAGCCACCTCCCCAGACAGTGCAGCCTCACATATCCCGCAGGTCTCTCCTGTTACTCCGTGTGTCTGTGGGCAGAAGGAGTCATTGGTGTGTCCCAAGGATCTCTGGGCAAATCCCAAACACACTGATGAAGCACCTGACGAAGAGCTACTCGGGCTGGGATTTCACAGCCCAGCACCCTAAGGTGTTGCTGTCCCACTTCCAGTTCCTCAGTTGGGGTCTGTGGTTTCCATTAGGTTGGATTTATTATTTTTTTTTTTAAATAAAGAACAAAAATGAAAATAAAAAAAAACCAAACAAACAAACAAAACAAACCCACAAAACCAAACACACAATGTTTTTTATTTCCAAGGCAGCTCAGCTCCCCACTCCAGTTCAGAGGCTGGCTTCAGCAGCAGCTATGCTGGCAAAACTGGGAATGCCCCGCTCCGAGAAAGGGAGGGGAACAGGGTACAGGAACAAGCAGAGGTGGCCATGGACCCCAGGCAGGAATTGTCACTGAAATCTGGTCACACAAACCTACAGGCACGGGCCCTGGGCCATGCACTGGAGCTAAACTCCAGGCACGCGAGGAGCTCAGGAGAGGGCTGTAGCTGGGATTTTTAGGATGCAAAATCAGCTTCAGCCAAAATACCTGGCAGCAAGCATCTGTCCTCACCTGCCGTTGCTCTGAAAGCTACACAGCGCTGGCGAGAGCTCACCTCATGCCTGATGGAGATACTCCTGGAAGTGCTGCTCAATTAAATCACAGAACACACCTGACCACTAGCACAGCCCCTGCTTCTCTTCTGTAATCCACCATCTCAACAGAGATACATCTGCACAGCTCAGTTTTCACTCTCCCTCTGGGCTGTGACCGAAGCTGGTCAGTAAGGTGACTCTCAGAAACCCACATCAGCTCCCACTCCTGCCAGTTTGAAGGGCTTTAGACTCAGCACACCACTGTATGTGCTACTTCACCAAAAGATAAAAATCAAGCAAATAGCTTGAACCCTCTCTCCAAGCTCTTACCCAAAGTCAAACAGAGCCCATTTGTGTGTTTTGGCTTTGGATGAGAAAATACAGTGGTCGCTGTTAACTCCTACTCAAATTTTGACATGTGAGAGCCCTTGACCATCATCTCCAGTCAGTTGAGAGGGCTCAACGGATTGGAGAGCCTCAGCAGCAGGCCAACACACCAGGCAAGGTCCGTGGTTGACAACGGGTGAGGCAGAAGCACGGCCTTGAGAGCTGCATAAATGTCATCTTGACATCTGTGGAAATTTGGCTGGAGCCCCAAAGCCTGTGGCTTGAGCCTGTGCCAAGAGGGGCCCAACCTGACACACACAGAGCAACTGAAGACCTTCGAGCTTCACAAAAACTGAGATTAAGGTTTTCAGCTTGGGAATATGGCAGCTCACACCCAGCTCCACCAAGAAACTGGTGGGTTTCCCAGCAGCTTCTGGCCACACACAGAGTAAAAACACATAGTTAGTGCTAGATGGGTTCGCTATAAATCAAAAGGCTTGTCAGTTTGATCCATCCTCAATTAAACTAAGAATACACTCAAGAGACTGTTGCTTCAGGGTTGAAACCACTGGACTGCTTTAGATATGAAACACAGCTTTGAAATTATATGAACAACTTAATGTTTTTTTCTAAGATATTTTAATGCTGTGGCAATGCCAGCTGAGCACTTTCCTCCAGAGGCTTGCAGAGCCACACATGTGCAGAAATCAGATTGCTTCGGAGGGGCTGCAGAAGGTCCTTCCCCACCACATCCAAAGGAGATAGGATGATGTTATAGCTAAGCCAGAAAACAGACAGGGAATGACATTTAGCTTCCCAAATGCACAACTAACTCATCAAGTGACCCGGGGAGAGCCTCTCACCAGTTCCAAATCTCTTTCTGGTCTTTAAAGTGGGAATAAGCCTATGGCAGCTCAGTGAGGTGGTAGAGGAGTGGGGTCTCCATTTACAAATGTCCCCTTAGAAAGACCACAGTGCATAAGGTATAATAAGCAGCAGTCTTGTATTTGCCTGCAAGGTGGTTGTATGGACTTTCTCTTCAATCAGTTAACCAAAAGGCCAATGTCATTGGTGGATCGCAGTCTTTAAGCTTCATCCACACTTTGTGAAGAAACCAAAGCTACAGCCACCTACAGAGTGGGCAGGTCTGGACGTTTCTGATACAGACATCAGAATGACACAGGCTGGCCACAATCCGGAGATCATACAGAGCCATCCCTCTTTGCTGAGGGTGTCAGCTAGTGTTGAAGAACTCAGTGCTGGCCTAAGCTTTGACTCCTTTTGAAGCCCATGGCTTTCAACACTGATGTAGCTGGAGGAGAAATGGACCAAAGCTTATAATTTCTGATAATTCCACCCTGTTCTGCACCAGTGGTTGTCCCCCAGCACCCACAGTTCATTCAGGATCATCACTGCTCCTGTTTGTTCATTACCTGCTGGGAGCTTTGGAGGATATTGCGGCTGCAAGTTCCTTTCTTTTTCATGAGTAAAATCACATTTCTCCAGCTAAACAATAAGGTTTCCAGTGACAATTAGCTGCTTAGCAATTAAATGTGCCATAATGTAGGTCTCACCTGAACCCTGTGTAGCCAAAGAGGACAGCTTGCAAGAATCCACCCATCCCTGTCAAGAAGTTCACAGCTCCTGACCCATCTGAGTTCTCCACCCAGATCTGCTCCAGCAAGAGAAAGAAATGATTCATCAGTTGCTTTGGGACACTCCATACAGTCTCATGGGTTTGAATACAGTTATCATCATCATCACTGTCACATATCTGGCGGGATGCAATGACCATGCCCTGCTGCCCATCCTGGCAGGAGGTGGTGGGTGGGCCCTGATGTGTCTCCAAATACCACCATCTCCATTCCCTTCGCCGTCCCCGGCAGGCAGAAGGAAGCCTGGGGTGGCCACGATACGGACCCGTGACTCTGTATTTCCTGGCAGGAAGCAGATGCCCCCTCACAGCCCTTCGGAAGCATGCAGAGAAGGGACCGAGAGTGCAACCACCCAGCTCGATCTAACAGCCACCCCGTGACCACAGGGCAGCAGAGGCTCCAGCCCAAGCGACACCTCTCAGTGTGACGTGACCTGCCTGGGAATAGGCAAGACAGAAACAGGAGGCATTTGTCACAGGGAGGCACCCGCGACACAGCATGAAGCTAACCTTGAAGGGCTCCGTGATGTTGCTGAAACACTTGTTCAGTTGGCTCTGAGCTCTCTGCATCTCCTTTAGCTCCAGCCAGCCCACTGCAAACATGCTCTGCAGGAGAAAAAAAGCCGCCTTTCACCAGCAGCTGCCTCCCCCGGGGGTGAAAATACAGCAAAAGCTTCAGAGTGTCACCACAGCTGCATCCTCCCGACCCAGAGCAGACATCTTCCACACGCCTCTCCAGCTCCGCACTGGCCTCACTCCCTTCGGGTTTGAATGATATGGGAAAGTGAACACTTAGTAAAATATTGTCACCCTGACGAACGAGTCAGCAAGATAATGAGAAACTTCATTATAAGGGACCTTGAAAGACAATAGGAAACTTTTGTCGTAAGAGGCCTTGAAAGATAACAGGATATCCATCCGTTAATTACAGCATCTGCAAAGAGCCGTCTGATTGGAGCTGGTTTTGCAGTTACTGGCTGAAGTAACTCAGCATTCTGGGATAAAGGTGAAGAGTACATGGTGAAGAAGACCACCAGCCTTCCTCCAAAAGACCCCGGCCCACAACCACCGGATGGCAGTGTGTAAGGGACTGTGTTGGACTCTGTCTCAACACTTCTGCTGCACCACTACCACTTCCTGGCCTCAGCATCCTGTTGTCGCGAAGGGAAGGCGACGAATAGTCCCCGACAAAACCACGATGTCCGCCCAAAGCTAAAACAACAACATCCCTGGCAGTGCCCGCCAAGCTGCACTTGCACGCGAGCCCCATGGAGGAGGTGAGGAAGATGAGCACCCTCACCTGCAAGACCACCGGGAACACCTGGGCACGCGCGCTTGGAAGACCACGGGGAGACAATGATCTTCCGTGGAAATGGGCGGACTTTTCTGAGAAATCGTGGGGACTGAGGCAATAAAAGGACTGCGTCAAAGCAGGGCTGGGGGCCTCCGGGGGGAGCGGAGACTTCGGCGGAGCTTGGAGCACCATCACTGGCACCGAGACCGAGCCAGCAGAACATCGCTGGAGTCGTGGTGGCGGTACTTAGTCTTGCTGCATCTCTACCGCTTTCTAGCTCACGGATTCTGACTTTCCCTTCCTTTTTCTCCCTGTCCTATCGCTACTATCAGTTGCTTGTTTAATAAAGTTCACAAGGTTGTACGGCATCTGACCTCGTTTGTGTCTTAATCTCACTCTTGGGATCTTTTAAGAGCCCTCCCCGATATCAGATCGGGACACAGTGCACATGCAGCAAGAGGAGGAGACTTAGGGTAATGAGTTCCCAGAAATAATTACAATAATCACACCTATTCTTAGACCTAATTGTAATAACCCAGCCTATACTAATGAATATGCATGTTTTTGTATCATAAATGAGGCCTGCTTCACGATACGGTGTGCAAGCTTGGAGGAGCAATCCCCCTTGCACCCAGCGCTGCAATAGACATACCTGCTTTATAACTCTGTGAGTTGTAAAGTTCGTTTCCGCACGTCATGAAGCAGGTCTGACGAATTTTGCCCTCTGATGGGGCTGGCAGTGACTAACTCAGCTGGAAACAACCTCCTCGGGCTTTGCCCCGTTCCTTACCCAGGTCATGGCTGGCCCATCCAGCTCCGTGACAGGTTCATACATTTCCAGGTCATTTCTCCGGACTTCAGAGCTCATGGGGTGCATTAGCGGGAACCCAAGCAAGACAACATCAGCTTGTTTCACAGGCTCACCTGGGGAGACGAGCCCGTCAGACCACATACCCCAGCTGGGGATCACTGGCAGACTGGTCGTCTATTTGCTCATACGGGGAACAAACCTGACTCACACCAAATCATAAACCTAGAACAACAAGCACCACATCATCAGGCGGACAGTAGTGGAACTGGAGGGAGGACAACTCCTTGCTGCCTTGCTAAAGGCAGACCAGAACAGCAGCTTGGGCTTTGTCCTCGGTGCTGTGTTTGCTGGAAGCTCTGCCGAGGCAGGACACTGGCACAGCCCTAACATGATGGCACCCAGACTGGCGTCACCTAAACTTCAGGCGCAAAGGAATAGCTCCCACTGTCCTGTGCACCTAGATTACCCTGTCCCTAACTGTGGGAAAAGGGGCACTAAATTGGGCATGCCCACTGGAACCAGCCCCTTCACTTCCAGAGCACCAGGGGTTGCTGGAAGGGTAACACAGGGCACTTGACCTCGGAAAGGTCGACCTAACTGCCAGCAGTGGGTCCACAGCAACTATGTCATCTGCAGCCCAGTACTAAAAGTCTCTTTCTGTTCTGTGTTCCCAAATTTCCTAATTTTATGGGCCCACTAATGAGAAATGATCCACCAAGGGGGTGGAAAAAACTACAAGCCAGGCTCTCCACACTGGTAGCCCAAATGCTGCACTTGGAAAGCAACGCTGGAGATTTTTACTTCAGCCAACCATTCAGCCTCTGTTCCCGTGTTTGAACCAGAGTCCCCACTTCTCACAGGCTTACAAAAAAAAGAGCAGTGGCCAACTCAAAGGTCTGCTGCCGCCTTTCCACTCACCTGGGCTGTAACCATCGTACTCGGGGTGATATTTCTTCTCTGCATCAAAGGGCACTTTGATTTTCTTGGCACAGTCCACCCACTCCTCTGGCACCGGGATCAAGAAGTCCCGAGCAACATCAGCTGCAAAATTTAAGCTGAAAAGAAACAAGGAACAATGCTTTGTGTCAGGCATGGGTGCTTTTGACCCTCTCAGAGAGGGGAAGAGAAGAAAGGGAACAGAAAGAACTAATTGAGCCATAACTGCAAAGAAACAGCTACTCTAAAAAAACACAGATCAAAGTTTAAGCTTGGGGTAACAGCTTTCATCACTGGAGTTTGGAGTCCATTCCTCTAGTTTTAGATGTCTCCAGCTAGCTAATTGCATGGACATCTCACAAAACACAGGGAGAGAATTCCTCCTGTGAAGGGAAATCCCTCTCAGTCTCGTGTGGACACCTGAAACAGTTCAGATGAACCTCCATGGGACCACCTACTCCTTCCCACTAACTGTAAAGGCAGAGACCAGCTCAGACAGAGGTGTGTGAGGAGAGGAAAGGTGCATCCCAGGCGGGAGCCCTGCCACGCTGCTAGGCAGAAAAGGAGAGAGATGGGCCAGCGCTTCAACAGGGCACATGCATTACCTCCTCTGGGCCAGGACGTTGGTGTAAACAGAGTTATCAACCCGGTAATGATACTCATCTGGGGGCATCACACCTGGAGGAAGAGGAAGGGGACAGTTCACGCCACAACACACCCGAGGATGGCACGGCTTTGTGCCCCTCCTCAGGGAAGTGGCAGGAGAAAGGGAACCCCTCCCATTGCAGCGATGCCTGCCAAGGTGTTGCCTCTGCTTTTGGCAGGGTCCCACAGCGATCTCAGCACAACGCTCAGGAGAGCGGAACAGAAGCGGTGCTTGTTGTGGAGGAGAAACAACCCAGCTTACAGCTTTGGCTGATGGGCAGCAGATACCCCAACCTGAGGGCATCTTCCTCGCTTCGCAGGCAAGGTGACCTTCAAGCCATTAATTCTTTCAAGTCATTCAATCAGGTCGATCAGTCATTAAATCTTTCCCCAGCTACGAGCTCAGCTCCTTCCTTTGCTGCTTTTGTGCAGACTGTCCGCAGGAGGAGAGATGATCACTTCCCAAGAGAAACACGAAAACAGACATTTAAGTGTGTGACTCCTTTGGAGGTATTGGGGCTGTCCCCAAGGATCTTTGCACAAAGTGCCAGCCTGGAGCAACCCCAGGAGCTCTTCCAGCTCCGATCACCCCAGTTTCATCAAGACCCCTTAGTTCTAACCCAGCCTTCTCCTCCAGACCCTCCTCCCACAAACACCTTTCCGTCACTTCTCTCTTTCTTCCTCAGTGTCCCCTTTCAGAAGCAGCCCACCAGTGGTCGCTCGCACTCATTAACGTAACGTGCTTCAGCAGGATTGCTGCCTGCAGACACCCTTTGCCCTGACAGAGACATCAGCAGTTGTACCTGGTTGGCACCAACAGCACCAGATGTCCTTGAAGGAATTAAACTCCTGCAGTCTCCTGGGGGATTTAAACTTAGGTCTCTTAGAAAAGAAAGGTCTTTCCTCTCTAAAGCACTTGCACTGTCTTGTCTAAGTGCCACCAGTCATGACAGCAGATCTGAAGGTACCCACATTTGTGGCATCAACTTATGCCACCATGGAAGGAGAAATTTAGAGGTGTTCTATGAGCAGCAAGGGGCTGAGAGAAAAGACAACTGATACTGTGGCATTGAAAGAGAGCAGAGCATCTTGTCCCATGTTCACACAGACACAAACATTACCTGTGAGATATTCCAGAGGGCAGGAGTCTGAAGATCCCATGCACTCCTGTCCAGGTCTGGCTGGAGGGTCTCAGAGCCTCTGCTCGCAAACCCCTTCCCTACAAACAGGTCTGGCAGTTACAGAAGTACCTTTGATGTGGTAGCATTGCTCCTCCTTGCTCCACACCATCCTGCTGCACCAGTACTGAGCCACCGCACCCACCAGCTTCCAGCCTCCATCCTCCCGGAACAGCTTCTGGTCCTGGAAGAAGCCAAAGCCAGAGAAAAGCAGGGACGTGAGGGAGGCTCAACCAGACCCAAACTCAGCAGGAGGACAGGAGCTCTAAGGAGATGAATGTAGCAGGAGAAAAGATCAGAAAACTGGCCTGGATTGAGCCAACAGGATGCTGAGCCACCCACGAGGAGCAAGGACAGAGGAGGCAGGGCTGAAGAAGGAACCCTGGGGTGCTACCAGCAGTTCTGACAGGAGCAGACCACAGCAGAGTTTCTCTGGGAAGGGACAGTGACAGTGACCAGATGCCCTGCAGGCCTTGCCACTGGGCCATCCAGGTGGCACAGGCTCCTTTTACCTGCGTGGTGTAATAATACTGCTCAAAGGCCATCAAAACGTCCCCAGTGATATGGATTTCCTGGGCTCCGTAGATCTCCTCAGGGCAGACTTCCCGGCCAGTGGCTGCACTCTCCCACGGGAACTTCGCACCCTGCCAGGAGAAGACATCCATGATGCAGTGGAGCACAACATCTCGAGATGCTTCTCCCCAGCCCACCGCCCGCGGGCAATGCCCTGCTCACAGCCCCTGGCTAAAACTAGAGCCAGAGAGGAAGAGCACAGCCCAACTGTCCTCCTGGGTGGCAGTGGCTGGGTTGCACTGCCCTCAGTCCAATATCTCTGTCCCACCTCGTAGCCTTGTTCCTGTGCGTTGTGTAAGGCTCCTTCCAGCGTGCGAATCCGGTACTCCAGGATGGCTCGGGCAGCTTCAGGATAAAACAGCAGAATGTTCGGGAACATCCAGGTGTCCTGGAAACATCCAAGCAAGGCAAGGTGGTGGGAGTGGTTGGTGGGGCACCCAATTGCTCCCATCAGTCTCACCAGTCAAGTGCACCCTTATCCCAAATGCTCTGACCATGATTTTGCTGCTACTCAAACATGCTGTCCCGTGGGCTCATTAAAGGGATAAATCCACAAGGAAGGGGTTCTGCCCATGCCTGATACCCTTGGATATCTCGCTGGGGTGATCTCAGCAGAACTTTCCCTCGTGCAAGAGAAGGGAAGCAGGAGTCCTCCAAAGCCAGAGGCTCTGGAGAGGGTCAAAACCACGTGCATCACCAGGAGGAAAACACACCAGGTGCACAGGACTGAAAAGCCCTTGCCCACCAAAAGAGCAGGCTAGGTTTATCACGGGAGCCTCAGCACCATCCAGCAGTGTCTCCTGCTCATGCCATGCAGTCGTTACTGAGCTGTAGGGCTGTGCACCCATTCGGCATGGCTGCTCCAAGAGCAGGTCTAAGCCTCTGGCTGGGGGAAAGCCACCCAGCCCAGCCGGCTGATTGAGCACACACCCTACCTACGTTTAAAAGTTGAGTGTGCCCATCACAGAAAACACTTCCGTTTTTCCAGTGGTTCAGCCACAACAGGGCTCACTGATGCCACCAAAGCTGGGAAGAGAAAGGCAGGTTTCAACTCGCTTCATTTTAAATGGCTAAAAGTTGGTGGCTGTGCTCTAAGCCAGTCACCGGAGCTCCCCTGGGTGAGCAACCTGAACTATCTTAGCCCCAGACCTCAGCTTGGGGAAGGGGGCTGCCCTGCGGAGGGGTCTCTCCCAGTCCCTCGCCCCCACGGGCTACACAGCCGCTTCGACTCAGGAAATTTGCTTTTGAACTAGAGGACAGCCCAGATGAGTAACTCCAGGGATCAAGCTGGGTCTGGGCAGCTGCTACGGAAGGAGCAGGAGGATGCTCTCCCACAGGAGGCTGGCGACGGGGTACCCCGATGTGGGGGTATGGAGGAGCCTCCCAGCAGCCTCCTCCAGCCCAGTCACCCTGCAAAGTCCCCAGCCCGGCCTCCACCCACCTGGTCCCAGAAGACGTGTCCCCAGTAGTCCTCGCCCCGAGTGCCGTTGGACAAACCGCCGGGGCTGATGCCGTGGAAGAGGAAACCGGGGCTGCCCCGGGGCGGGATGGAGCTCAGCAGGTAGTAGAGGCAGCCGCAGAGGGCTTGCCTCAGGGGCAGAGGTCCATCCAGGTCGACGCAGCAGCCTCCCCACAGCGTGGCCCAGGCGTGGGCATGGGAGGCGTGCAGGGAGCCGGTGGCGATGAGGGCCAGCCCTTCGCCGTAGCTCCTCTTCGCCTCCTCTTCGCTCCCGGCCACGGCCGTCAGGAACTCCCAGGATCGCTCCCGCTCCTCCCCGCCCAGCGTCAAGGCTGGTGGCACGGGAGCCCAGAGCATGTGAATGGCAGGACGGGGACCCCCCTCCACCTCAGGGACCAGCGTCTTCCCGTAGACGTAGCTGTGGGAGGCAGCGAGGAAGGGGGAAGGGGGCGGGTGGGACTCCATGCACATCCACCCTACAGAGGGGACCCCCCCCCAGCTGAGTATCAGGCTCCTGCCCCCACCTCGGATGGAAGCTCCCCTGTCCCCACGCTGCAGCTCAGCTGCTGTCCCACCCCCACAGCGCAGGAAACTGAAATTCGTTACGACTGGTCCCCAATCCCATCAAGCCGTTTTTAGAGGCCAGCTCCTCCAAACTCACTACCTCGTCCAAACTAATCTCTTTTTTATCACATCTAGTCCCTGTGGCCTTCGTTGCTCTTTCACACGTCGGCGTAAGTAATAATTCTGGAGTTACAACTAATAAAAATATTTCTGTACTTATGTTTTTTTTTTATATACCTGCCAGGAAGCAGCAGATTTGCACAAGCCTCCGCGCTACTTACCATGTAAGTCTAGCTCTAGCCTTACTTTTCCAATTTATCTCCTTACAGTGAGCAGGGCAGCGTGCAACAGCCCATGAAGGACATGTTCTGGGCAAGGTCACCCCATGATCCAAACTCACTGTGCTCCCTGGAAGTCTGGTCCTCGGTTCAGGTCCAAGTCCTGGCTCTTTGGCACAAAAGGGGTCTGGAGCTGGACTGTGATGGGTTGGGTGGTGTGAGCTGATCGCTGGATGGTGATGCTGAAGGCCATCAAGTGAACAAGGGAATGGTGAGCGAAGATCTGCTGGGTGGCTGCATAATCAGTTGTCTGAAGCACATGGCTGAAGGTTCCTGTAAGCACAACGAGGGCCATCAGCCTTTTGAAACATCTGGTCCTGATGCTCTGTCCCAGACTCCCATTTCTGCCCTATCTGCTGGTTCCTACTGGCAGAGGAACCGCTTTTCCCAGGTCCAGATCCAAACACAACTTTTGACAGGACAACACTGTTAACACACTGAATCTGGTCAAGCCACTGAGGAATGATTTGTGCTATAAAACATTTTATCAGGCATTGTGATTATACAGCGTTTGCCGAGCCTGGCTCCAGCAGGGACTAAGGTACAGTCTGAAAAGTGCTCTTATTCTCACAAGAAAGGGGAATTTTCCACTTGCTCCAACATGACTTCAGAAGAACACCACCCCACAGGTGAACGGAGGATGGGGAGAAGAAAGATGCGACTTTGCAGAAGAGGCAACACAGGCAAAGAGACTTTTAACTTCTAGAAGAGGGTCACTAGCAGTTAAAGGGAAGGAGCGATGGGCGCTCAAGGCAAAGATCTGGAAGAAGGCAGCAGGGCAGGGGAGATTGCTGCCTGTGCTCTGCTGTTACCCGTCCGGGTGTTCAAGGTGAAGGTCTCAGCCAGGCTGTCCGCACCGGGCACCGTCATCCTAACATTGACGGGGCTGGGGATGTCGGCACGGTGCGTGTCTCCCGCGGCCCCGTTGTACACGCCGTTGACGTGGAGGATGTCCCGGTAGACCCGGGTGCCCAGGTAAGCGTTAGTCACCGTAGCCAGCAGCCGTGGGTCCGAGGGCAGAGAAGTGGAGGTGAACACGGCCGGGTCCTCTTCGCCATCAGCCATTTGCACCAACCCGAGCTGCAGGACGAGGGAGTCAGGTACGAGGGTCGGACGGACAAAGTCGGGGCAGGCCGAGCGTGGTCGTGCTGGACGCCAGCCGAAAGCGGGGGCTGCAAGCTGCTTCTCCCTCTGTAACCCCCCAGTCATCAGGAAAGCTGGCTACCTGCCTGCCCCCAGCCTCATTACGCTCCTGGGGTCCCCATTTCTTTCAGTCTCCCTTCTGATCACCACCAGCACCTCAGCCAGCAGCCCTCCTCCACCCGGGCTTTCCCCCCACGCCCGGGGCAGGTCTCCGTTCCCCCCACGCCCGGGGCAGGTCTCCGTTCCCCCCACGCCCGGGGCAGGTCTCCGTTCCCCCCTTCACCGTTCCCCTCAGCCCCCCCCCAGCCAAGCGAGGCAGTTCCTCAGCTCTCCCAGACCACACCGACTCTTTGGCTTTGTCGCTTCCCCAATTTCAACCTCTCCGTGACAGGATCTCACCACCTTCTCCCAATACAACGCAGCCACCTTCCTCTTCTTTCTTCCTCTTCCTCCCACCACTATTCTGTGACACCATTAAATACTTTTCTGTGGTCGTGGCAGCTCCCCAACTCCCAGCTCACTATACCCCTGTGCTCCTGCGCACTCTTGCACCTCTAGCTCAGCTTCAGTTACTAGCTTGTTGGGGCAGGAGCTTTTTACTTCACTGATATATACATATATAAAAATATATTAAAAGATGTATTTATATATAATATATAAAGATATATATGACTATATATTAAATATATATACACATATAGACACATACGAACAGCACATTACAAAAAGGAGCTGTAGCTGGTACCTGGAAATGCTAAGGACCAGAATAATATAGAAACAGAAAAGGCATGGAGAGACTCTCCAAGCAGAGCTGGAAAGCCAGTTGGGGCAGCACGAGAGCAGTGAGAGCATGCCCAGCCCAGGCTGGCAGCCCCTAAAATCCCTCCCCGATAGCAGCTGGCCGCCAGCAGCTCTCGGGGTTGGCTCAGTTTCCTCACGCCAGGAAGTTCCCGAGATTGAATTGTGAGAAAAACGCTCCTCCTGCCCTCAGGAAAATTAAAAAAAAAAACAAAAAAAAACAGTGCAGAAAGTGAGGAGGTTAGATCTTGCCTTTGGTCTGAGGCTGAACTCTGGCTGAGCAGGCAGAGGCTGCTGCTGTGGAGGTCCCGTGCAGGGGGGAAAGACGGAAGTTACCCAACTGAGAAAGGAAGGAAGGAAATTTTTTTTTTTCCCTCCTTAAAAAATTACATAAGAGTAATAGAAAAATAAATCTTGACATGCAGCTGGTTGCTCAGATGAGGTCATTGCCCACAGTGGGGAGTGCAGAGGTCCTGGGGCTGCCCTGCTCTCTGGAGAAGGAGGAACCGAGAGAGAAAACCCAATTTCTGATCATTTATCATCTCAAAGCTGCCTGAGAAATGCAGCAGCGGCCCCAGAGCAGAGCTGCGGGTGGTCTTGGGGGGAGCAGCACAGACACCCCCGCAGCCGGAGCCTCGGGCAATAACCGCCCTCCGTCCCCAGCCATGCTCTAACCCTTCTCCTCGCCTGCTTTTGGGGGAACAGATCCGGACCCCAGCCTTGGCACGCTTTTCCCCTCCTCCTTCCCGTGACCGCTCTGCCCGCCCTGCGGCACCCTTCCCCGGGCTCCGCACCGGTGTCAGCGAGCCCTCCGCCCCGGCGTCCAGCCCCGAACGTCTCCTGTCGCTTCCAAAGCCCAGTTACAGACAGAGCTGCCTTTTTCCCCGGGACCCAGCACCCCCGGGACCCAGCAGGCTCCTCGCCCCACTGCCACATGGTTTCCCGAAGGGATCCCTGACCCAGTCTGACCGGCACGAGTCCTCAGGACAGCCAGCCACACTCACACACGTCCTCTGACCACGGCAAAGGCTCAGGCTGCCCGTTTCCCTGCAGACCTTTTTGGAGCTGGCAGGGAGCTCCTACTGCCCTGTGTCACAGGCGAGCCAAAAAGCAGATCCCAAAACTGTTGAATGCAACAGCCAAAATTCACCCCACGTCATGCCCTTTGGCAAAGGGAGGTGATGGCCCCTCCGTAGGCACTTTCACTCCCTGCCAAACACCGAAGTCTAGGACAGCACAGAAGTATTGAGTTAGAAAACCAAGCTCAGAAGGGTGAAAATTTTGAAAAATAAAAAGAGCAAATTACTGTGGAACTAAATTTCCCCCTGGTCCCAGACTTGCCTCCACTCACTTGCCAATGCCCACTAGAAGATGGAGGCTCCCAGACCCTCCTGTCACTTGATCCCACATCTCTGCCATCTCAAAGCCTTTCCTGTCCTCTCCCCAAATCGGTGCTGGCAGTGCACGTGGGCACTGGAGCTCCTGTTCCAGAAGCTCCCTGAGTGGGCAGGTCCTTCATCATTTGGTCTGGACGAGTAGAACCAGAGCTAGAACCGCTCCCAGCCCACAGGCAGCTGGGGCAAGAGAGGGAGGGAGACAGTTGCTGCCTGGATGCTTCGTCCTGACAAGGAGAAGAAAGAAGAGCTGCTGCCAATGACAATAGGTCAGTATTTCTACCACTAAAAGCACCATAAAGAGACACAGAGGAACATGGGTTTGCTCTAGTAAATCAACTAAGGCTAGGGAGGAAATACATTAGTATGAGATGTCATCTTGGAGGGGTTTCCTGGAGGTCACTTATTCCTTTCCCTTGTCTCACAGAGGCAGATGTTTTATGAAATGGCTCAAAAGAAAAATCTTTACTGTTGGAGGCTCCACCACCCCTGACTTTGTGTCTGTTGCACAGAGAGATTACTGTCAGCTGGCTGGAAGAAGGCTCTGATGAGCAGGGAATCAAAGGGAAACCCTTTGGAAAGCCAGCTGCAAGTGGCAGATATAAGGTAAGAGGATTCTGTTACTGCTTTTAAATTTCAGCAGTCATCTTTCATCAACAAACATGTGCTTGACCAGTCATGGTCCACACAGCCCATCATGACATTATTAAGGTAAAAACCTGCACTTGCCAAGACAGTTGTTCTGGGAAAAAAGCTCTGACCTTCTAAAGACAAGACCCAATCTCATACCACACACAATCCTGATGCAACCATGAAGCCCTAAGAGCTGCACGGAGAGCCGGGTGGCATTCCCAACTCCAGGAAGGAGAACTCTGAGCAGATCCTTACAAATCCTAGCAAACTTCCTGCAGAGCTGTTTTTAAAGGAGAGGAGAACACAGCTGGGCTGTTCAGCAAGGCGGGCACGTGCTGGAGTCAAAAGGGCACTATTTCTCCTACTGACAAGCATCCATGCTTTGGAGGAACAAGACCCAGGCTCAAGGCTGTCAGCCACTTCTGCTCTCAGGCCGGGGCAAGTTGGAAGTTGCTTTTGCAAACTCCAGCCCAACTTGCTCAAACACCATCGCCAGACTTGTCAGCAGCTTCGATGGTCCGTGGCCGATGGGCTTGCTGGATGGATACCACCACGAGAGGAGGAGCCTGGGCAAACACCGAGCTGCAAAGGAAGATGGAGAAGCCATCGCCAGGGACAGGACAAGCAAGGTCCTGGTCACTGCGATCAGAGAGCAGCCATCATGTCTGCAACAGCTTAAAAAAAAAAAAAAAAAGTACATTGTGTTTTCGAGTGTTTGAAATTTTTAAAAGCCTGAGATAATAGGTCTGTTCTCCATCAGACCATCATAGAGAGATCCTGCCTTGCTGGCTGGGGACGCTATTTTTGACCTCAGAGGTGCAGGGAGGTGGTGCTGCTTAGGAAAAGGGGAAAAAAGCTTAAGGGGAAAAAAAAAAAAAAAAAAAAAAAAGCGAGCAATTTGGGAAAGCCTTGCTGTTTTAGGGTTTCCTGCTGGCGTGCCCTTGGGAGGGCAGCAGGCCCCGTGCCGGGGGGTGGCAGGGGGGGGGATGACAGCTGCAGCCTGGCTGCAGTGAGGGAGCTGCACGCTCGTCATGCAGGGCTTTCAGCGGGGCTCCCGGCTGCTGGCCGCCGTGCTGCGGACCCCCTGGGGCCCCCGGGCACACATCACCTCCAAGCCACCTAAACATCCACTCTCTGCTGCCGTGAGTACCTGGGGGGGTCAGAAAAGGGGAGCGGGGGGCGGGCACATGCTCCCTGGGGACACCCTGGTCGGAGGGACACAAACCCCACCTCTGTATTATACACACATTATTTTTATTGGGAGTGAAAACAAAAGGGGAGAAGGGAGAAAAAAGGAGGAAAGGTGCCCCTGGAGCAGTGCAAGCTCCAGACTGCGCTCCCATAGGGGGTGCAGGTCCTGATCCCCCTGTTCAGGCTCCTGCTTCCATTTTGTTTTCTCCTTTCAGCCCCTTTTTTAAGCTTTTGGGTCGAAGGTACCTGCTGAGGGTCCCCTGCACCCCAAGCCACGGGGCAGCCCGAGATCTCAGGGAGGAGGTGGCAGTGCCTCAAGGCACCCTGTCAGCATAGGGCCAGACCTGGGCCCTGTACCCCCACTCTGATGGGACACTCACCCCAAAGCAGGTGTCCCTGCGGGCAAGGATGGGGTCTGCCATCATCACATGTAGGTCCCTCCGTCACCCCTCCCTCTGGGGACGATCCTCACCGAAACAGGAGCTGCTCCAGCTGCAGAGACCCTCCTGGGCTGGGTGAAATGGGCTTGGAAAAAGGAGCTTTTCTCCAGAAATACCAGCTGGGTTTCACCTCCAACCCTCGCTAGTGGAATTTAGCCCTTGCTGCCTTTCCAAGGTTTGCAACAAAGTGCTTCATGAGCCTGGAGACTTTTTCTAGCCAAATTAAAAAAAAAAAAAAAAAACAAAAAAACGGTGACAGTGCAAGGGGTTAAGTGCTGGCCTGCTGCAACAGAAATAAGAGGCTGCTGCTGGTTGCAGTTCACACCTCAAAGTCATCTGAAAGTCAGGCACAGCTGCTTTTGGAAACACCACGAGCCCAACAAGCCTCGCTGCTGACTGAAGGTCACAAGTTTCTCCGGTTTCCCAGGGAGTATCAGGACAGATACACACCGAGCTCTGTCCAGTGTTGGTGGAAGCTGCTGTGCCCACCCCGACCTCCCTCCCCCAGCCCCGTGGTGTCCGTCCACCAGCCGCGGGGCTGGAAAGCACAAGGAGCACAGACAAGTGCCCTTGATCCACTGTGTTAGACACAGCACCGATGTGCAACCGCCCCAGGAACCCCACAAACACCGCGGCCCCCCCTCGGGCAGCCATCCCACTACCTCTCCTGTTTGTCCTCCCACCGTCAGGACCAGGCCATCGCCTTCTCCGTGATGACTGCGTGCTGCCTGCTGCCGGCAGCCTGGATCCTGTCACACCTGGAGCACTACAAGAGCAGATCAGATTAGGCAGCGGGAAGAACCACCTGCACCCCGTCGAGAGCAGAAGTATGAGTGAAGATCTGACCACGGATCTTCACCGGGAAGGAACCCCCTGAGTTTGTTCATTAAAATTCTCACTGGCATTCAGCGTAATGGCTTGTTGGTTTCGCTTCAACCCCGTGCTTGTTCGTAGGGGAATGGATCTGTAATCCTCTCTGCCAGCCTGCACGCTGTCCCGCTGGTGGCATTCCCTCGTGGGCCCACAGCAGGCTCCAGCAGGGATGTGCGTTTCCCACTGGAGCTTTTACCTTCTACAGCTGCAGCAAAGCATAGGGCAGATACCAAGGAGCCGCTCACAGCTCTAGCAAGAAAGCAAAGTCAGGTTAAACTCCTAGCAAGAAAATACTCAAAGGATGTAAACGACATTTAAAATGGTCCATAGTCTGGGTGCTACACACCTGACTTTTCTTCTTGCATGAAGAACATTTCCACCTCACAAACACACGCCAAATTCCCTAAATTGTTTGCATTATTAGGGAAGCAGACAGCCAGCACTCGCTCCCACACAGGAAGGTTCAGGCAGCAAGTAATATCTCCAGATATTTAAGTGTTGAAGGTCAGGTTGGATAGGACTTTGAGCAACCTGGTCTAGTGGAAGGTGTCCCTGCATGTGGCAGGGGGGTGGGACTGGAGGGGCTTTAAGGTCCCTTCCAACCCAAAGCATCCTGTGATACCTTGGAAAAAACCTTGGAAACAATTGTCATAATTCACCTAGACTGCAGATGTTCAGACTCACTTCAGCGAGCAGCTCAGAGATTTACACACGCCCCACAGTGCGAGAGGGTTCTCAAAATACTCCCAGGAAAAGACTTCAGTGCCATTTCAATTGTACTAAATGCTTCAGTGTTTTTTTTGTTGCTCATCTAAAGCAACAGCAGCCCTACAATGCATTAGCTTTGTCACATGCTTGGCATTTTGTTTACTCCTAACGTGTAGTGACATGGCACTACTAAGGAGATTGTAGTTTTTAAAGCCTTTTTCCTGTCCTTAGCTATGAAATAAAAGGAAACATTTTCCTGATCAGAACTCTTGCCTCCTCCGCATGCTCTTCTAAAGTCAGTAAAAGCAACATCAAGAACGAGCTTTGGAAGACAAGACAAACTGGGGAAAGTCAAGTTGGACAACACAGGAGGAGAAAACCACATGGTTCAACGCAGAGTCCAATGGCTGAACTAACAAGGGCAGAGCAAAACAATAAAACCGATGGGCTGGACAGGGAAGAGGCAGGCATTCGGAACTGAACCGCTCCAAACCAGAAAGAAATTCAGACCAGAACTCATTAGAACAGAAGGGTGGAGGGTGACCAGGTACAGGGTCCGACAATTTGATTTTTTTTGTTGTTTTTAAAAATCCTAAGTCTCCCTTGCCTGAGACATCTTTGCACCTGCACAGCAATCTGGTGTCAGCCACGTGCTTTCTTTTTTTCTGTTGCTGACATTGAACCCTCAGAGTCAAGACAGCAAATTAGAAAAAGCATGCAAAGTATACCAGTCCCAGTAATACTGCTTGTTAGAGTGACACCAGAGGATCAAACCGGTAACTAGAGCTCTTGAATCACAGCATAACCAAACTGGCGCTGCGAAGCAGGAGCTGACCGTGGACACACTGGCAGCAGCATTTAAAACACCCACTTACATGCTGAGGAATTTAGCCAGGCAGGTGAATATGACTGCTGGATTTAAAGCTACTATCACAAAACCTCATGTAGCTTGCTGTTACCACCTTGTAATTAGGAGTGTTCTACACCCAAACTGATACTTGGAGGTAGTCCCCAGTTCAGATCGGCACGTTTCAAATTCTCCATGTGCACAATTACCTTCCATCCCTATAAAGACATCGCAGCAGGGCAACACACTTACATTACAGAAAGCTTTTAAAGTGGCAGTTAAGAGGAAAAATCAGCTCAAAACCTCATTGTCCCAGGCCTTATTTAGGCCTTTTCAGCCAGTGATGTTTACTCAGCTTGAGAGAAGGCATCAGGATTACAGCTTCCCACAAAAGAAAGGAACTTGACAATAAAGTACATACCAAGGTACTACATGCTAAGTAAATTACATACTAATCCCACTGGTGATAAACAGACTGTTTAAATCTGTTGTTCTTGGACAGAGGGTTTTTGTAACATGAAACTTAAGAGGTCTATTTTTAAATAGATCTGAGGCTCAACTGCAAGTTATGAAGATGACAAACAGAACTACAGAAAAGGGAAGGCAGAGAAGTTTATTCCAGCAATATTGCTGCACCTCACTTTAGCACAAAGTGTTCGTAAAAGACAACCACCCCCAAAAGTATATAAAAACACATCCACTAAACGGTTATCCTGGAGAAAACCCTTTGATGGAGTAAACACTCCCTCTACTGCAGATGAGGAGGAGGGGTTGTGGAGAAAGAGGGCGAAAGGAGAAAGATGATTTCAGTAATGCTGCCTCTGGGCTGCTGCAGGGGCAGGGGGGAGGCCGCTGGGGAAGGTCACACCCTCCTAGGGCCAACACCACTACGTAACAGCACGTAGAGTGGTCAGGCCCCTCCTCAAAGGGGCTTCTGCTACCCCTCTACCTGGCAAACAGCATCACATCCCCCCTCAACGGTCTGTTGACAAGACTGATAAATCCACCACTGCGGAGCCTTTGTCTGCCTTTTAGGAGAGCAGGATGGGAGCTCTCGCGGTCAGTGCCACTCATGTTAGCGCAGAGGGAAATCTTGACTCCAAGCACCAAAGGGTTACACAGCAAAAGGCCACTTACTCCTCCGAACAAGCGTCAAAAAGCTGCTCTCCCCTCTGCCCACCCACCCCCCTTCAATAGAATTCAGTACAGAGTCAGTGGTCTGAGTGCTGCTCCTGTCAGCAGCAATTACTCTCCCGGGGTAGTGCAGGGTCCTCTATGTGAGGATGTCATGAGCTTGGTGCTCCACCAGCATCTCCATGCTCCTCACATCTGTGCACCAGAACTCCAGCCGGTCTTTCATTCCTTTGATCTGCAAGGCAAGCCCACAATAACTTCAGTGCCTTGTCTACTGGAAATACCGGTATTCACCATCAAGGACAAACATCTGAGATCCCCAACAGCATCTCAAATCCCCACACATCTAGAAAAGATGGTACTTAACATCTTTTACCATCAAGCCAGAAATGTTTAAAGTTAAATTGAAATGCGCAAAAGGAACTGTTTGCAGCTAGTATTCCGTGTGCTATTTTTTTTTTTTTTTTAAGGTAAAACCACCCCCTATACAGTCTCTCAAAATGTTACGAGAATGACCTTGAGCTCAGCACCTTTGCCTTTATCACCCTGAACTTCTCTCTTCTCAAGGAAAGTGTGCCACCCACAACCCAGAAACACCAAGATTTTGTTTCATGCATTTAGGCTTGAAGCAGCCACACAGATGTCTCCTTTCTTCCAGAAAACAGACACAGCATTTGTGTTTTATGGTAGTTTGTGTGGCTTTCAGAAAGCCTGTTCTATCTCCTGACACGTTTCTAACTACTTACTGCAAAACACAGATGCAAAACGCACCATATACCCAAGGTAAGAGCTAAAGGCAGCAATATAAAAAGGCATGAGGAAAAGCTGATATACTTCATTGTTCCCTGAGCATCTTTGAGAAGCACTAAGGAAACATTCTCAGACAGTGACCCTTCACAGTTCTTATTTTAATTTCCAGGTCACCTCACACAACAAAACAAGTTAGTACTGCCTTAATATTCAAGCTGGTCATTACCTGCTGTAAATCCAACACACGTGGCTGTACCCACGTCATGTGCACCCTCTTATCGACTTCATCAATACTGCCCTTTACCAAGCCTACCGAGAGAGCCTTCATCACCAGCAGCTCCACCTAAAAATAAAATAAATAATTCAATGAAACAATGGAGAATCACCCAGTTTCCCCTGAGATGAGCAGAACCTTTAAATGGCACTAGAAGCTTTTAGAAGACTTTTTACCACACACCAAAATCAAGAGCAGTCACTCTCACACCCATCATCTTTTAGGTTATAATCCTACCTTGAGACTCAACATCTAAACATACAGGAGAGATATCTTTTCCCTAAGAGCAGATTTTGTTTTCTCTGAAATCCCAGGAAGAACAAGGGAAATGGAAAAAGTTGGCATGGATTTACCATAGGTAGGATGTGCCTGACCAATATGATTACCTTTTTAAATTAAATAACTTGCTCAGTGGTGGAAGAGAACGCTGGGGTTGCCCTGTACCTTTCTTTCAGTGAAGCACTCAAGACCTAACCACATCCTTGCCAACAAGCTGGTAAGCTACAGAACAGAGAGAACCACCACAGGATGAATGGAAAATCTGCTGAACTACCAACCTCAAATGGTAGTGGATAGAGGCTTGAAGTTGAACAGGCAGCTGGTCACACGCAGCACTCCTTAGGGGTTGATATTGGGTCTGATACGATTTAATTATCTTTACGCTAGCTGGATGAAAATTTCACAGATGACACCCAACTGGTAGGGAGAGGTAGGTGTGCTGGAAATAAGGGCTACCATGAAGAGAGACCTCGACTGGGCTAACATGAATCACACAAAGCGCGGTGAAGCGGAGCACGGAGCCCTGGAGCGCGAGGCTGCGGTGCACTCTGAACAGACTCGGCAGAGTACATGGACAGGAAGAGGCAGAGTCTGGGAGGGACAGAAAACTGTGCCAGAGCCAGGGGCGTGCGCCTGCAGCAACAAAGGGAAGCTGTGTCCTGGCCTGCAGCAGGAAGAACACAGCCAGCAGACCCAGGGCTGTGATTATTCCGCTCCGCACTCGTTGGCGCAAACCTGCGGCACCGTGTCCAGGGCCACATCACCCCCTTCCAGTTTAAGGGGAGCACTGCAGAACTGGAGAGAGTCTAGCAAAGGGCTACTAAGATTAAAAGGCTGAGAACCTGACACTGTGATGAGATTTTATTTGTTCAGCCTAGAAGAGGCAGCTTGGGGACACCTCCTCACCATCTTCCAGTACCTAAAAGGCAGTGACGTGGAAGGTAAGAGGTAGTTTTCACAAGGATGCACGGTGAAAGGACAAGAGACCACAGGCAGGATTTGCTTCAGCAGGGATTCCATCTGGACAGCAGAAGAAAATTTCTCACCGTGAGAAAAATTAAACAGTGACATTTCCCCTTGCTGGAAATACTCAAGACAGCTTGCCCTGCATAACCAAATCCAAAGGCCAGCTTTCAAGAGCAGGTGGGAACAGATGACCTACAGAGCTCTCTTCCAACTTAAGACCATGACTAAGAGCCTTCAAAAATTTATCAAGAAACAGGAGTAGTTAACTCCTTAATGAGTTCTCCAAATGCCCAAGAACAGGGGAGAACATTTCTACTTAGACTTAACCTGTGAGAGTAGGCCTCTCCAGCCAATTTTAGAGCTTCAGAACTTAAACATTAATTAAAGTTTGTCTAAACCTGAACTCACCTCGTTCACAGTGACCTTGGCACTCTTCGCAATCTCTTCAAAAGTGAGCTGTCTGTGATTGGCCGGTCGGGTGAAAGTCATCTGAATTCAAGTAAACAAAACAAAAAATTAAACCTCACACAGTTTTTTCCAACAGTGCACACAGCTTCCCTCACACTGCCCTGCTGAGCTCTCACTCTGCAGTAGCAACTCCGTTTCTCATATTTAATCAAAATACTTCAAAGAAAAATGCATTTACATCAGCAAAAAGGAGATGTACCCCTCCACACACACACCTTGCTGCTCCAAGCAACAGATTTCCTAGGCAACAACATAATTTCCAAATAAAGCAGATTAACCTGTGTTAATACATCTCAGTGCATACCAAATCCCTGAGATAACACAGTACCTAGAGGTGGTAAAATTCGTTTACAGGAAAACACTAAAAGTGTAATACATATATACACATTAACATACATACATATTGGTACGTGGGTGTGTATAAACATACATTACACTTCAGACAACATTTAAATTTTTGAAAAAGATCCAGGGCCACAGAGGTTTATACACCAATATTATTTGGCCACAGAGCCAAAGCCTTCAAGTGAGAGAAACAACTGTTTTGATGCTTTTGACCCATCAGGGAAAGGATCTTCAGTCCTTAAGAAACTAAGATTAACTTAGAATAAGTTTTTAGAGGTTTAGAAACCTTTGCTATACTAGAGCATACTTAAGAGTCATCACTTCAGATACCACTCTCTTTTTCTCCCCACCTCCACATCCAGCCTGAAAGAGCACACCCAGAACTAGCCCAGCAGTACGCCACCAGGCTTTTCCCCAGCAGTATTTGCTTGCTGTCACCACCTACAGGCAGAATTTCCAGTCAGCTATTTATAGCTGCCAGCAAAGGAACAGCAGAGACCAGAACATTTAACAGTGCTACCCCCACCAGGAGGCAGTTGGAGCAGTCCCTTCCCATTTAACACATCACAGTTCTCAGCTCACCTCCATAAGACATAAGAGTTGAATCTTTTGCAGCAGAAGTGCTTCATTTGCAGCCAGATCTGGCTGAAAGAAGATAAAATGGAACAAACAAGTTCATTACTACTTTTTCCCCACCCCCAGGGGAGAACAGCATGATACACACAGGAGTAAGCCACCTGGGGACCCACTACCTTCATCTACGAGGGAGGAAGCAGTTACATCCCACCCACTACCTGGTAAGGGTTCCATAAAACAAACTGTAAGAACTGCACAACTAAATGCGGTGCTTCACAAGGCAGGCAACCTTTTATCAAAGGCCACAGCCTCGCACAAGCAGACATACAAGTCAATCTGTAAATTATTGTGATGTCAGTAATTCCTGGTATAACCAGTGTAGTTAATATCCAACACTTTGCTCAAACATCCTAGGACACAAGGGGAAACTATTACTTCACACTGGAAGCAGTTTAATGCTGGCAGTGAATGCATTATGGAAATTAAATCAGAGATTATCTGCCTGTGCAGGACTGCATGACATTTTTGTTTGCTTTGCCCTTGGATCAGTTAGGATTTCTCTTTACTTCTTTCAATCACCCAGACACAGAGGGAGGCCAAAAGAAAACTAATGATATGCACCAAGACGAAAGAAACATTACTGTGCTAGGATTAAAATTATACCAGTGAACCAGAGCCAGGAGTTCTTAAGGTAAAGGTTCACAGAGTTTAAGCGTCCTCTGCAAATACCAAGCCTAGGCTTTAAGCAATACAGCAACTCACCTGCTGACCCCACGCCGACTTCAAAGCCTGGAATGTCTCCACGTTACCACTGTTGAAGGCATAGAGCGTGTCGATCAGCCACTGCCGGTCAGTGTTTCTCAGGGACTCCAGAACAGGGTGCATGAGCTGCAGACACCAGGCAGGAGAGCGTCAACAGGGTAAAATCAGTTCCTGATACTCAGTAGCTGAAACAAAGCAGCATCAACTTACCAGCTCCCCAAAGTTATAAACACCCTCTCCCAAGAGCCCTGCCAGCCCCAGCGTAAAGGCTCTCTCCTGCTGCTCTGATACTGGAAAAACACAAAAAATATAGTTTGGATGAAGCAGCAGTCTAAGCCCCATCAACCCCTCCCTCATCCTCTGGTCTGTGCCTGTAGTAAATCCCTCCCAGCCCCTCCTCTTATCCTGTCCCAAGACTGAAATTCAGAAGTCTGCAGTAATCACAGCAGTAGCACAAAAAGAACACTTTTCAATCTATAGTGAAGATTTTTGGGAACTAGAAGAAACCATCCCTCTGGTGGGAGCACTTTTCCCCTCCTGTCACATCAACGCAGTTTAAGAGCGGAGTCCTACTCAGCCATTCCTCCTGTGGGTTCCCCCTCTTTCTAGCCAGATCCTGGCTCAACTACAGCAGATTCAAAATAACGTTGAGAAACCCTGTTCTCTGCCAGTGCATTTATTTAGATTGAAGTGAAGGAACAGAGAATGAAAACTGGGACTCTCTATGCTTGGCAAAGGAGGAGTTACCCGGCAGATCTTTAACATCAATGCATCCCAGAAATCGCAGAGCATCCTTATAGTAAGAGGCGTGGTTCCCAATCGTCTGGTAGTACTTGCTGGAGAGATCATAGAAGCGGCTGTGAACTGAGGTCACCCCTGGGAGATTGTTGAGCATCTCCTCAACCTCCTCAATGGTCTCCTAGGGAGTGAAAATCTGTTTGTTACAGGTGAAGGCATAACTTCATAGGCACCCATGCTCCCAGCCTTCTCATTCACCACTGCAGGCATTACATCACGCTTGTGTGGTCCAGAAGTAACACCCACTCAGTAGTAAAGCAGATGAGACCTCAGCCAAAATACTAAAAATAAAGCAAGGGCATTCTCCTTTTACATAGTAGTTAGGTTAAAAAAAAAAAATCCCAAAACAAGCAACCCTGCTGCTATACTAATATACATACATGTATACACATACTTTACAAATGCCCACCAAACTTTGTACTTGCTCTAAGAGACATAAAGCTGCACCACATAAAAAATCTCATCTTAGCTTTAAGAAATGGTTCTAAAAAAAGCCAAGAGATGAAAAACCCAACACGCTTAGCACAGGACCTTGTACACTAACTCAGTCATGATTCACAGCTTGCCAACAAGCGGTGTGTACACTGATGAACCCGTGAGACACTCCAAGCTGCCAACTGGAATATATCAAGACATTTTTTCCCTCTCTTCAAAGCTGCGGTGATCGGCTGCAGGCCATCAACAAGCAACAGCACCTCAAAGGCTGTGTGCGTCAGAATCTTACTGACACTTCAGAGGTTTGGCCACGGGTATTATACACACATTTTTATGGCCTACCAGATGTAAAGCAGAACCGCAGGTCTTCCTGGAAATCTCAGGAGCTGCAAATTTATCTCCTCCTCAGTCAAACCCGAAACACAGACACAGGCACGTCCATGCTGCAGTAACTGCTGAAGTGTGTCACAGTGCTCCAAAGCACCCAAACACTTGAACTACTCAAGGCATCACCTCACCTTGGTGACCTGCAGGTCTCCAATGTTCAGCTTGAGCGCCCCGATGGCCGTTTTACACAAGATGACAGCTTCATCACTGCTTTTTACCTGCAGTTACAAAGATACGTGTTTAGAGTGTTACCCTTGCAGCCAGGTAGGCTCTTGAAACCTAGACCATGTTGGTTGCACTGCATTTGTTAACGCGCTCCTGCATTGAAACACAGAGCTGCTCACTGAGGAAAGGAGTACATGTTCTCCAGCATAGGTTTCAACGCACACATCTGTCTCTCCAGCTGTACCATACATGCTCATATGCAAAGTGATTCCTGTAGGTGAACTACCAGAAAGAGCAATTTCAAAAATACCTTTTCTCGAGTCTTTTCCAGAAAAGTAAGGGCCACATTGGGATCTGAAGTAGAAAACAAACAAAAAAAAGGCAGCAATATACAGGATTCCCATGGAACTAAATCTCAGCCTAGAAATACATCCTTTTACTGGATTCATGCAGACTGGAATATATTTTTCCTATAATGTATTGCTCAACCTTCAAAAGGTGCTATGATCATAGGCCAGGCTTTCTGCTCCCCAGCTTTCTCTAGCGAAACAGCAGACTTGCTACTCCAAGTAGCAGCAATTTTTTAAGCGTTTGAGTTAGTACTTTCCCTTCTCCATACACCAGAAAGACAACAGCTCAATATTGAAGATTAAGCTGTTAACTATTAGCCAGTTAAATTTCTTGGGCATCAGTTGCTAAAAATACTTTAAGTACCAGGTGAGGACACTTACCTGTCATCTGTCTGACTACATGGAGAATGATCTCTACCAGGGACAGAGGGTTCACCCTGGAACAAAAAAACCTCACTGTCGGAACAGTCTCAGTCAACAGTAGTTACCTAAAAAACTTGAAGGCAAACAAACTCACCTGTGTTCAAACTCACTGATGAAGTTCTCATAAAGCTGTAGGCACAAAGATACCAACAGTCAGGGCAAAAAAAACCATTTTGTTTCAGCTATGACACTCGCTTTTCCTGTACTCCAACTCATTTTTCCAACAAAGTAGTGGGCATCCAATACAGAAACATCTACACTGTACAGAATCCAGGAGCCCAAAACTGCACATTTTAGATAATTCTATCTCTGCAGTCTCCTTCCAACGCAAGGAGTGATTCAAGAAACTCACAGGTTTGTAGGGACTACGACACAACACCTCCCTGCCATGGCTGGCCTGGTGCGTGGCTTCGGTTATCACTGTACAATAAGCACAGGCCTGAAGCTTTCAAATTTCTCTTTGCGCACACCTGGAAAAGTGACTGTCCCTAGAAAGCCACAGCTATTTAGCATGAATATAACTAATTCCTGGGAAGCTGAATTTTAACCTAAAAACACAAAGGAGGGCAAAAATACATGATTACTTGCAGCATACAGAGAACACGTGATTCTAGACTACGCTGTCATCTTCACAAATGGAAGAAGCTCCCAGGCAGTGGGTGAAGGACCCACTGAATACCCCGAAGCATTTGTGAACACCCGACAATCCATCCTATACTTACAGTTGTAAGCCCCTTGTTACAAAAGGGAAAGAAAAAGGCTCCTCCTGCACCCCCACCCACTGAAAAAATCTTAAGTGAATTAAAGGATCATTTTGAAGCTTCTAAAATTGACACATTTCATTTTAGCAGAATTCTCACACACCAACCAAACCCTGCACACTCCCATTTAATGCATAAGCCCCAGAAAGCTAAATTCATCTAGTTTAGTAACTCTCCAGAGTCATGTCAAAGGCTGCTTATTTTTCACTACTACGAAAATACCATCGCTTGTCTTTGCTACAGAAAGATAAAGCCCCAGGGAACAATCGAGCACTTCACCTTGATGAGTCCATCTCCTTGGGCGAAGCAAGGGTCCTGAACAAAGTCCAAAACTTGCAGAGTCAGCTGGTGCCAGAGCCTTAAGAAACAAGAAGGTCATTCAGTGAGTTCGCGCTTTACGCCGCATCCCGTATGTCACACCCCGGCGCTGCCGAGCCCACCCGTCTCTGCGGCTGCTGGGACTGACAACGGAGATAAATCAGGAGAGGAAACCGGTGGCAGAAGCGGCCCCCCCCCCCCCCCGACCCCTCACTCAGGGCGCTAACCTACAGCAACCCCGGGGAAAACAACGTGGCAACCGGCTCCCCCATTTCGCCCAGCTGCGTGCGCGCCGCCTAAACGACGGCAAAGCTACAAAACGGGGAGCGGGAGCAGCCGCCCCCCGCGGGGGGAGCGCGGCCCAGCCCGGCTCGGCGTGCGGAGCCCCGCGGCGGGGCCCGGGAGCGAGGGCCGGGCCGGCCCCGCCGAGGGCAGCGGCCCGTTCCCGGGGCCGCGCTCCCACAGCACCGCCATCCCCCCACACCCCCCGCTCACTTCTTGTTGTAGAGCTCCTCCAGCCGGTGCCACACGGCCGCCTGCCCCGGCCCCGAGCTCTGGCTCTGCTGCAGGAAGCCCGGCACGTCCTTCATGGCGGAGGAGGGGGCGAGGATGAGGAAGGTGAGGAAGAGGAGACAGCAGCTCCACCGCACCCGCCCTAGCCGCCGCCGGAAATGCACACTCACTTCCGGCGCCGCCGCGCGGGGCACGCTGGGTACCGTAACGCCCCGCGGCCACCCCCCCCCCCCCGTCCCGCAGTAGCCATGGCAACGCCTTGGGTTTTGTATGTTTTCTTATTTCTTTTTTCTTTTTTTCGTTCTTCCCCCCGCCCTCCCCAAACAAACACACACACCCCTCACCTCCCGAAACGGCCCAAAACGGGGAAGGGGGAGAGGAGCGCGGGCGGGCCGTGGAGGGCGCGGCTACTCGGGGCATTACGGTAGCGGAGCGCGGTCGCGGGCATGGAGCGGCGCGGCGGCGGGCTGCTGGCGGCGGGTAAGGCCCGGGGGGTACCAAGGAGGGTCCCGGGGGGGCCCCGCCCGCCCCTCCGCCCCTTCATCCGCCCCTCCGCCCCTTCATCCGCCCCTCCGCTTCCTCGCAGCCTGGCGGAGCCTGTGGGAGCGCGGCCCCCGCCATGGCGGCGGCCCGCGGGGCCCGGCCCGGTCCGGCCTCCCCGGGCAGAAGACGGCGCGGGCCGCACAGTCGACGCTTCCATCCCGGTAATTGCCGTTTGCAGACTGCCGGGACCCGGCAGCGCTCCCTCGGCTCCTCGCCCTCCCCGGGCCTCTCCCCGCGCCGGCGAGCGGCTGCTGCTGCAGGTGACGGTGACCGGTCTCGGCCCCATCTGTGCTCAGCGCTGGCCCGTTGCTCCTTCACCCATTCGCCGTTTACACGTGGAGCTCTCCCAGGACAGAGCCCTCGGCGGGGAAGCAGAGCAATTAAAATGTCCGGGCTAACCTGGGCAGCGTTGTCCCAGGGTGACCGCATCACCCTCTTAGGAATTTCTTGGGACACAGTCAACAGTCTTCTGTATCCCAAGAGCCATGTAAATCCACTGAGACTTGTGAGTCCCAATGCTACTGTTCCCACAGCCACCCTATCCAAAAAAAAAAACCCTCACGAGGGTACCAGTGATGTGGTATTTTTGGACCAGTGTACGAAAGCGCAGTGACAGGTATCTGGTCCTGGGGTACAGATTAGACTGACAGTACTAGCACGCAGTCCTGCCAATTGAAGAGCATTCTGGAAAATTCTTGGGGTGGTTTTCTCCCCAAGTGCTTTCCAGCTGACGCTGCTGTCAGTACATTGCCTGTTGTGCTTTCTCTCTGTTCCGAGCAGGATCCAAGGGACCAGGCCCTTCTCGTTGTCTGCTGCTGCCAGGGCCCTTCTGGGAAGGGGCAGGTGGGGAGGCGACGGTGGGAAGCAGCAGCTCACTCTGCAGGAGGTGGCACAACTGATTCGGCAGCAGGAGTGTCGCCGGGTGGTAGTGATGGCTGGCGCTGGGATTAGCACCCCCAGCGGCATCCCGGATTTTAGGTAATGCCTCCTCCATCGTTTCATTTGTCCTTTTTCAGTCCTGGGAGGGCCAAGATCTTCAGCTTAGGTAACGCTGGTGCCAGCTACTCCTCTCACCCCTCCATGCTGTTTATCCGTGCCAGGCTAGACTAGTCTCAGGAGCTTCTGTGCCCACTGATCCTCCTCTCCAGCCCAAGGCAGGCTGGCATCACTAGTCAGACTTTGGCCCCGCTCTTCAGGATGGTTAAGTCACGCCTGTTGCTTGGTTCTGTGGCGGCACTCCCTGCCCCACCTCAGCTCCCAGAGCAGGGTGGCACAGGCTCAGGCTGCTCCACCTAGAAAAGAGCACGGCCCTTCCCTCCCTCGGACAGCAGGCACACCTCTGCAGCCAGGCGAGCTTGGGGTGGTGGTGGGATGGGGATGCGAGGCAGGTTTTCCTGTGCAGAAGTAGTTTCAGCTGCTCTCTTGACACACGATGGACAGCGCAAAGCTGGAGAGAACCCAAGGGCCCGGCTGACTGCTCTGTCATGCCTGGGACTGGCTCTGGGGTGGGTGGCACCTCCTCCTGCATTCTGACCCCCAGCCCCGCTCCCCTCCCTTTGCAGGTCCCCAGGGAGTGGCCTCTACAGTAACCTTGAGCAGTACAACATCCCTTACCCAGAAGCCATCTTTGAACTGACGTATTTCTTTGTCAACCCTAAGCCCTTTTTCACTTTGGCCAAGGAGCTCTACCCTGGCAACTACAGACCCAACTACGCCCACTATTTCCTGAGACTCCTGCATGAAAAAGGGCTCCTCCTGCGCCTCTATACCCAGAATATTGACGGGCTGGAGAGAGGTGAGTTTTATCTTCCCCATCTCTCAGCAGCAGAGTGCCGGGAAGAGGTGAGGGTGAGGAGCAGAAGAGAAGGCAGGACTGGGGAAACGCCCAGTGAACATGGAGTTCCTGGCTCAGTCACCTCACACTGAGCTGGCCCTCTCCCACGTGCTGTGTTCCAGTTGCTGGGATCCCACCCGATAAACTGGTGGAAGCCCACGGCACCTTTGCCACTGCCACTTGTACGGTCTGTCGAAGGAAGTTCCCAGGAGAGGACTTCAGGGTGAGTGGTCACAGCTGGGCATTGATACATAAATTAGTGCAAGGAGGAGAACCTGTTGCAGGCCTGGTATTTAGCCCTTGGGGCCATGAGGTTTTATTGGAGGGGAGCAGGCTTGGGGCCCTGTGTTGCTGTGAGGACGGGCTGTGGTTTGGACCCTGCTCGTGCAGGTACGTGCTGCCCTGTAACGAGTGGTGTTGTGTGCTCTTGCTTCAGGGGGACGTCATGGCAGACAGGATCCCTCACTGTCCTGTCTGCACGGGAATCATCAAGCCTGACATCGTGTTCTTTGGCGAGGAGCTCCCGCAGCGCTTCTTCCTGCATGTGACAGACTTCCCCATGGCAGACCTGCTTTTCGTCATCGGAACGTCCCTGGAGGTCTGCGACTAAGAGAACCCCTGCTCCCAAGAGAAAAAGGCACACAGAAAGCAGGGCCCGAGGGGACTCTGGAGGAAAGAGAGGGTTTAGAGGAGAAAGCGAGAAACTGGGCTACCGAGGTAAAATTTGAGGTGGCAGGGCAAGAAGTAGGGTGCATGCACTCCAAGAGACCCTCTGAAAACCTTGTGTGCCCCTGGAGAGCAAGAGGGGAGCTTTGCAGCTACCTGAGGGAAGGCCGCGGGTCACTGGTGACAGCCCTAACCCGTTCAGAGCTGGGCGAGGTGACTCCACAGTGGGAGAGCCCTCAAGCACAGCGGTTACAAGCTTACGGGGGCGGTGGATTCGTGCCCGCCGTGCCCCTCAGCAGGCGACCCTCTCCCCTCCCCTCAGGTGGAGCCCTTTGCCAGCTTGGCAGGAGCCGTGCGCAGCTCCGTTCCCCGAGTCCTGATCAACCGAGACCTCGTAGGACCCTTCTCTTGGCAGCAGCGCCACAACGACGTAGCCCAGCTGGGGGACGTGGTCAGGGGCATCGAGAAGCTGGTGAAGCTGCTGGACTGGACTGAAGAGATGCAAACGCTGATTCAGAAGGAAAAAGAAAAGGTGGGAAGGGGCTCAGAGCCCTGTCTCCCTCCCTCCACCCCTTCGTTCCTTGTGCTGATGGGGGGAGCAGGTTGGTGCTTGCTGGGGTTAGACTTGTGCCATGGCCACGCCTGCAGTCTGCATTCGGAGAAAAGGACCACAGAAGAGTGCAAAAAGGTTAAAAAAACAAACCAAAACAACCCTCAGTGCTATTTCACAGCGAAGGTACCATAGAGCGGAGCGGTGTGTTGCTGAATGTTTCAGTGGTGCAGAAGGAGAGGATGTAGATCTGCCAACCTCAGATGAAATAGGAGGAATGTTTTTCTGGTCAGTGGCAGAAATAGGTAATAGTAACAAAAGGGAGGCTCTAATTGCATTATGTCTGAGACCAAACAAGGTGCTGCAGTGGCCAGATATGCGACTGTCAGCAAGCAGCAGGCAGGAGTGAGGGTGCTTGGTCCACCTGACAGCATTTAATTATTAACTAAAGATTTGATTTTTTTCCCCTGATGATCATTTATTTCTCTGTGCCATTCTTAGAGCTGTAATCTTTTGAGAGCTTCATAAGTGAGAAAGTATAGGAGAGCAAGTTCTTAATTACTTTGAATGTAATGCTAATGTTGATTATAACATTACTTTAGACCTGCTGGGAAGATTTTCTCCTTTTAGCATCAAACACTTTTTTTTTTTTTTATTTAAGCAGAAGGTGTAACTTGTGGGCTAGGCCAACTCTTGTGCTTGTGTAAATGGGCACAGCTCTGTTGGTGGCAGTCAGGCTCTGCCAAGTCACCATTACAAGCAGCCAGTATTTTTAACAGATACACTGACTGTACGTGACAACTGCAAGCCTAGAGAAAATCTGGCTTCAAGATTCTGATTTTAACATTCAGGTTGTTCTTGCTTTCATCAGATTATGGGGAAGGAATGAATAGGAATTATTAGTCTGTTGGTCAGGTATTTCTGGTATTTCATTACAAGCCATGGTGCATTTGTATGAAATCAACTCTTGGTTTCATGTTTGTGCTGCTCTGAACCACTGATGGATAAAGCTGATGCAAATGTGGTAAAGCATGAAAAATAGACTCTTTGCTCCAGGATTTTGGTGCTAGGAAGTATTACTGGCTGCGCTAACCGGGCCTGGAAGGTTTGAAACACCCTCGCAAACACTGTGTGGTCTCTGTTTTTAGCTGGATGCAAAAGACAAATAGGAGAGCTGGCTCCCTGCTGCTGCTGAGCGACGTTCACCTCGAGGAGGAGACCTCATGCCCAGCGCAGGCAGAGGAAGGGATGGTGGCCAGGAGCCGTGGCAGAGGCCACCCGGCCCGCTGCGGGGGGTGCCTGTAGCTCAGTGAAGCCAAGCTGGGCAGCCCCCATGACGGCAGGGAAGCCCAAATGCCGAGCCACAAACTGGTTCTGCGCATGAAGGCTTTCCTACCTGAGACTTCAGAACAGTGGATCAGCCACCGAGCACTGTTCCTGCCTCGGAGAGGCACCCCCGGAGGGGCTTCCTCGTCCCCGGTGCTGGCTCTGTCCCCCCCGCCAGCGCACCCTCTGACCACATCCAGCCACGAGAGCTTCACCAGGACGTGGCCGGGAGCCCGTGGGCTTGTGCCAGCACATCAGGCGAGCCGTGCATCTGCAGCTTGCCCTTTGGGCCTCCCTCTTTGAGCCGTCCAGCCCCAGGGACCCCAGCAGGGTTTGCTTCCTGAGGAGCAGGAGCTGAAAGTTCCATGAGGGCCAGGCCTTAGGGCAGGACGCTCTGGAGTGAGTTTTCCAGCTCCCCACACTGGACTGAGCATCTACCTACTCCTTTCTCAGCTCCTCCTCAGATACTCTCCTCTTAGTCATGATCTTCAGCTGCTGCAGACTTGTAGTGTTTATTCTTCACATGGGATCTCTGATAATCAGGGGACAAATGCTCTCAGGGTGGGGAGGAGGCTGCCCCCCATTCCTATTCAGGAATGCCAGCTGACAGTGCTGGAAGAATTTTGAATCACTATAGTGTTAATTATTTAATAATAAAAAGGTTCTAATTCTTTTGCTGATGTCACCTGAGGGTTTTTCTGTACACTTCAAACTTTCCCCAGTTTTCAAACACATGCTGTTCCCACCACCACTGCTCCTTTCACCTGCTTTTTTTTTTTTTTTTTTCTTTTTAACTTTAGAAAAGTGCCTTTCATCCCTGTAAATGCAGTCCCAGGGAGAGGCAGCCCCAGTGGGAGTACAACAGTAATGTCCCTCTCCTTCCCAGATGTGCCCTAGCAGATGTACTTTGCATATCACAGGTGTAGCAGAGCCTCTTCCCTGCAACAGGGCATGAGTTTCATCCCTCCAGCACCCAAATTTGACTGTGGGGATTGAAGTCACAGAGATGGCTCCGGCTGACCCATCTATTTATCACAGCAACTCTTCTGGAGGCAATCCCAGATCAGTACCAGCTCCAAACAAGCACAAAATGCAAAGTGTTTTATGCCATCATTTTGTTACTATTAATGCTAAACAGAAAACCTAAGCAAATAGAATAAAAGCATCTGAGCACACAGCTGTGTCACTAACACAACGCTGGACTGCTGTTTTGGAATTGGACACCTAAAAGCTCTTCTCAGAGCAAAGCCAGAACCTGTAAACACTGTCTTACAGCTACCTGTCTATATAATTAGAAGTGTTTGGACCCAATACTCACCTGCTATAAATCAGACCAGCTCTAGGGACCCCACGGAAGCCTGGCACAGCTACTGCTAATGCTACAGGAACCGAGAGCTCGGTGCCCATGTCCTAGCTGCTTCCTGGAAGAAAGGTTTGAACCAGTTCCCGTTCAGAAGAGCAGACTCGTTCAAAAACCCAATTCCAACCTCCCTGCGTGCTCCCCCTCACAGCCGGGCCCAGCCCGGCTGGTGTATTTGTGCAGCCTCAGGAGAAGCCCAAGGGCTGTCCTCTCGCCTTGCAGAGCACCAGAGGCCTCGTGGCACCTCGCTTTACACTGAAAACTGTGGTGAGGCTTTTAAGCCGTACCCTGTTTATAGACTCTCACTCCAGAAGCACCCTGTGCCCACTGGGGCTTTTCAAAGCAGGGCCTGACAGTTGCAAGTCAGGGTTTTAAGCACGACAGAAGATTAGAATACAATAATATCAGAAGCACTGCATTAAAAATACACCCCCTCACTTCTCCTTTTGCATGGAAAGCTTCAGAGAGCTTTAACAGCTGGAAAGAGATCAGAGGTCTGCATTTTCACACAAGTCTGCAGTGGGTTTTTTTGCTAGTTATTAAAAAAAAAAAAAAAAGAAAGATGCAATTGGCCTGAAAACTCAAACTGCAATACACTGAAGCTATTCTCATGACAGAAGCCCATCTGCGAATCTTAGTGGGTCAGTTTTACATAAATATTGTATACCCCTGGGAGAGCCTGGAACTTTAACCACGACTACTAAAAAAATGCTTAAGAATTCTGAAGAACTAAATGAAGCATACCTTCAGCTTTTCACATCACAGAAACCATCCACAGAAGACAAGGCCCAACTCTTAAAAACACACAGGCAGGAACACTCGCAAACCCTCCGCTCGCCTCCACTGCACATCTGCAGCCTCCCCACACCCAGATTTTCTGGGCTCCCGACACGGTGCCCCACTGCAGAGCCCGGCCAGCCCGCCCTGCACGAGTCAGGAATCTCAGACAACCCACGCAGCCAAGCAACCGTCAAGGCTGGCTCACGTCCTGCAAAGGTCGAGCGACAAATCCCTAGTGCACAAACAGAAAACAGAGCTGCCGTGCGCCATCTTCAACCATTACAGAGCGTTTGTAAAGGAGATGAGGAACAGTCCTGTAAACAACTACATGTCGTGAGACCCAAGAGGTCGAGCTAAAATGGTTTTTCAATTCTCAAGCTTCAATGCTTACTTTAACTTTGGGATGCTCCATTTGGTTATATTTGGTGGCCCAGGTGCAGGGAAAGGTTCTAGCTTAACTCCAGCTTAATGCTACAATTTTACCTCCTAAATAAAACTGTGAAGTTCAGGGTGATCAGAGTAGAACCATGTGCAGTCAGAAAAAGCCAAAGATATTTCCTTAGTTGCTCAGAGCTATCTTGATGAATCACTACCATGCGCCCATTTGTCAGGTTTTCTTTATTCTAGCATCACTTCTGCATTCCTACTTGTGATAATAAGTTTTGGAACTCTGGTACATGAGACCAACTAGAAGATTTTGTTTAAAACAATTTTCTTTAAAAAGAAAAAAGAACAAAACAGGAAAAAAAGACAAATCTAAGCCACAGCGAAGGACAGGACCAACAGCAGCAAAGGACAGGACCAACCATGCCGTTTGTATTTGTTTGATGCAAACGGCAGTTGACCTGTGAGAAAGCCAAGGCAGACGAGGCAGCAGCAGACAAAGCACAGATTTTGGCCTTTCATTTGGGAAGCGCGAGATGGGGAAAGGGTAAAAAAAAAACAAAAAAAAAAAAAAACCACTAAACTCCATGGGACCAGGAACACTGCACAGTGCCAGAGGCTGAATATCAGAGCGTTGCTAACAGTCACCTGCGCGCTCCCCTCCCGCGGCCGACGGGAATGCCGAGGCTTCACGCAGAGGCTGCACTCGCCTCCCCTCTGCGCTCACGTCCACACCCGCACACCCACACGCTCCCTTGCGCGCCGACACCGTCACGCTCGCAGCCGCACGCAGCGCGGACACCTACAGCTGCCTGCTGAGCCAAGGGACCAGCTGTGCCCAGACACCCCGCAGGCACTGCTCCCCGAGAACTGCCCCGGATACCACCCCCTGCCTGCAGCCCCACATCCCCCCTCACACCCCACACCACCCCCCGCCTGCAGCCCCACATCCCCCCTCACACCCCACACCCCCCCCCGCCTGCAGCCCCACCGTCCCAGCCGCGTCCTGGGGGAGCGGCTCCCCCCACACGCAGCCACCTCCAGCGACACACGCGCTGACAAGCGGCCGCACGGTCATCGGCACGTACACGAGACGCTCCGCAGATTGCTGAACCCTGATGGTGTGACAGGAAGATCCACGCTCCCCCCCCCCCCGCCCCCACCATCCTTCTTCCCAAACATGATGTATTTAAAAATAAAAAAAAAGTCTTATTGGAAAGTCCTGGAAGCAATTCGCAGTATGAAATCCTCAAGGTTGCTGAGAGGAGAGACCAAGGTGGAGCCAGGCCATGAAGACCCTCTGGAAGGAGAGGCGGTTGTGGAGCTGGGAAAGAGGCAGGAGGCGTTCCTTGTTGTGGACTGTGAGAGGTCCAGCCTGGACCCGGATCCCACAGGGAGAGTCCCGGCCCAGTACTAGCCTCTGGGTGTAGCACCAGTTCTAGAGGGAGAGCGGATGGAGGCTCCCCAGCTCTGCGAGGCTGGGGCGAGAGGTCTGGATCAGTCCAGCCCCAGGTCCGAGTCGGACGACGACCTCTCGTCAGCCATATCGCGGATGGCGTTCTCCATGGGGGCCAGGTTGCCGCTCGGCGTGATGCCCATGGGCTGGATGACTTGCTCTCTGCAACCAGGGAAAAGGTAACACAAATTTGCAGCAGACAGCACAAGAACAGACGGGTACTACAGCAGAAACGTGGCGCTTGTGGAAACTGCCCAGAGGCAGCCCAGATCCACCCCAGGCCACCACTAAATCCCTCTGCAGAGAAGTGGGGGACAGTTCTAGCCATAAAGCCCCCAGCACGGCGAGGCGATGGCTGGAAGCACAATCCACAACAACTTGCCACTCTCAGGTTCCCTGGAATAGGCTCAGTTTTAGGGTCCTGCTGTGTGGTACAGGATTGCCAGAGGAAAGGCAGCGCTGGCGTCGGTGCTCCTCTCCCTCTAACTCACGGTGGAAATACACGCCTTAAAGGCACTGCCCTCTCCCCTCCCACCCTTGGGGTGGTCTGAACTCAGCTGGCAGATGCTGGGTTCCTCTGTGACACCTATTAATGATGGATGAAAGATGACTGGAGAAAGCACTCCTGCAGGGGAAGGGTCTGGTGGCACTGGCTGCCATCTGTCCCCAAAACGCTGCTTCCCACTGAGCAGCCTTGCCAGGACAGGGGCTGCCGTTCTTACTGAGCACCAGGCCAAGCCCCGCGAGGCAGCAGGGGCTTGGAAACACAGCACGGGCATGTAGAGGAATTTCACAGTATGCCATTGTGCCAAAAAGATGTGCGGGCCTTGCAGCTCCTGCCCCCAAACATAACAGGGCCCAGATTAAGGAAGTATTTCCCCATGTATCCCCCCCCCACCCCTCACATCCCTTCAGTTAGCGGTGGCCTTGGGAATACGTTCAAAGAAATGTCTGTGATAAATGTAAATCAGACACAGAGGTGCTAATGCAGACATGAACATACACAATTTTCTAGTACCTGGATAATTTGTCAAACATGTTGACTAACTTCATGGCTTCATATTCCTTCTGCTCTTCAGTCATCCCTTCCATGGGGTTGGGCAGTTTCTCTTCAACACGTCCCGTCACAGGGTTAATGCTGCAAGAAGAGTGAAGCCGGGGCAAAGGAGGGAGGTAAAGCAGAGGAGTGACAAAAGGGCTGTTTAAACATCTTTGCCTCAATTGAGCAGAGGAACACAACGGCAAGGCTGGTTGTCACTGCTGCTTGTCTCGTTACCCCCAAGTGCTATCGCAGCACAACATGCTGCTTCCGATCCCTCCCATTTCTCGATGTGGGCAACATCCCCATCCTGCCAATTCCACAGGGCAGCTTTATTCCAGGTGCATGAGGGTGAATGGCACTTCCGCCCTCTCCTTAAGTCAGGAGGCAAAAAGCTAACAGAAAAAGAAAAACCTCAAACCCCAACCTGTAGCTCACATCAAACAGGATGCTAGAAAGTACAGGACCCACAGCGGAACGCAGTCCTGAAAAGCACCCTGCATACCCCTCATCCTTGAGTTACTGCCACCCACTAGCAGGCAAATTAAAGAAAAAAAAAAAGGAAAAAAAAAACAACAAAAACCAAAACAGCTCACTCCAGGGCTCTGGAGACAGAGAGGAGTAATGGGCAATTCCAACCCCGCTGCAAGAAGGGACCACCCTTACCCCAGCACACAGTAAGCACCTGCCACCATACTGAGATATACAGATGCCAAAAAAGGCTAAAAGACGTGGATTAGAGCAAGATATACTGCCATGGGCACACCGTGAACAGGTCTGGTGCAGAATGGGCTCTGGCTGAAGGAACCTACTTTGCTCTAGAGCCTGTGCCCAGCTGCAGGGACTGAATATAGGCACTGGTGACCACCCACACCGTGAGCAGCTAGCCACTGAGCCACTTCCCCCAAGGAACAGGCAGAGAGGGTGGAACAGGACATCAAAGGTAAGGGTGAAACTGCTAAATAGCACAGAAGGAAATGTGCACGTGAAAGAGCAGGACAAGGGAGATGGCAGGGGGGCAGGTGAAGCAAGGGACAGAGCAGGAGTGGGAGGAATGTGTAGGAAGAAGGGAGCAGACTTCTTTACTTGGGCTTTGCCTCTTTGTACTCCTCAGTGTCTGTGTCTTCATCTTCCGAGTACTCTCCCTCTTCCCGACCACCAGCCATGAGGCCTCGTGCTGCCAGGAGCCCAGCTGCATTCCCATAGCCCGTGTACTTCACAAACCGCGACACTGCCAGGAGAAGGGGAGAGACACCACCCTGTGCTTCCCCTCCTGCCTCTCCAGCCCCGTCTGCTCCCGTGTGCCCCAACAGCAAGATCGGTGCAAGGCCACGAGATCCAGAAATGCCAACGCTTATTTGAGCTCTGGCAGGGAGCAAAGCTCCCACGCTATGCACCAGGAACGGCAGGGACAACTCGCACGGGGTGGGAGTCTGAATGCAGGCCAGGTTGTCTGCAGGGTGCTGGGGCGTCCTCCAGCAGAGCTTTCCACTCACCGCTGGCACAAGAGACAGCAACTCCTTCCCACAGAGCACTTGGATACTCTCCACTTTTCCCTACTTGGTGCATCTGGCCCAAGGGAAGACAGAAGTTCCTGTGACTGCAGAGGGTCACCCATCCCACGCTCTCCAGCTTGCCCAGAGAGCAAGCTCCAGGACTCCCTGTCACCAAAGCCCACAACAAGCCCCTGCAACTCACCGCTCTCCTTGCAGAGCACGAAGAGGAACTCTGCTGCACAGTGCTTCACGTCGGTGTCGATGTGGGTCATCAAACGCACCAGCTTGTTCCGCAGCAAGTTGCCCACCTCGGGCCGATTCCTCACGTCCCGGAGCGGAGGCAGCACCTACAAGGCCAGAGAGGGGCAATCAGAGGAGCTGGAACAGCAACAGCAGGTCAGGCAGGGGAAAACGTACGTGCATTTTACACATCAGCTAAAACCAATAAATCCACAGTGTGGGGGATGTGGAAAAAAAACACTGTGGGTACCAAAGGCCTCAACCACCCAAGTATCAGAACCCAGCAGAGAGATAGAGGAGGCCTGTTCAGAGGATGGTAATAACGAGGCATTTTGCTGTTCTCCTCTCAGTGCAGCATCACCCAACTTTTGGCTGCACTACAGCGTACCTTCGCCTTCAGGAACTTCCTCGTCTGGCGGTGAACTCGGGCACTCTCAGTCAGCAGGTTCAGCACAGGGGTCAAACTCTCCTTCAGCTTGTGTCCCTGCAGATGCATCCACAAAATGAGCAACACCTTAGTCACACTGAGCTCAACTTGTCTGGCTTGTGGTGGAGAACATGAGTACAGACAGTCGGGGAAACAGATGGACACCAAAGCTTTCCGGCCTCTGCTACAGGAATTTCAGCAATTCATCACTCCTCAAACTGCACGGTTTTTCAAGCCCTGCTCTGTGGCACGGCAGTGCTAGAAATACTTGTGTGTAAGGCATCCAGACCAGAGAAGTGCAGCAGTAAAATTTGGAGGCCCTTTGGGATAACTCCAGAGACTGAAAACCACATTCAGCTTGAAAATAATGCAAATTCAGGCTTCCAGAAGCTGCCCACCGGCCCACTACCGAGTGAAACAGAGCACCAATACTTCAATCACCCAGCTAATCACCTACTGTTCAACCAATCTCACCACCTGCAGTCCATAAAGCAATGACACAGTCAACTTCCCAGTGGACAGATGTTGTTTCAGAACTACCAACCATGACAGTTTTGCCTCTGCTAAAAACTGCCCCTTCTGTAAAAGGGTATCTCCAAACTAACCATGCCTTGCTGGTGCTCCTGGGGCGTTGGCACTGGGATTTTCAAGGCCACGTGTAGGCTGAAGGAAGACAAGCCGTGGCAAACTCACACAGAAGCCTCACAACTTACCCTGTCAAGGCGTCGCTCTAGGAAATCCAGCAGGATGCTGACTGCATCCATGTTGACACCCATGTACTCAAGTGAGCCTGGCCGGACTTTTGGGGTCAGGAGGACATCCAGACATTTCAGGGGCAGGTTGCCCAAAAGGTTAACCGTATGACTAAACATATAAAAGAGAAGAGAACACCTAGTGATGGATCTTTGTTCACAGAAGTTCTTCAGCTATCCAGAAATTAAGGTTTGTTACTAACTTCCAGAAATGTGAGGACCCCAAGACCCAAGTTGTCTTTGGACTGCACCCCAAGCTTCTCACACCACTACAAGTGACTAAATTAAACTGCTTTTTGGGTAGTTGAACCATTTGCTGGGAGTCCAAACAGACTTTAGTGACAACTGAAAAACCATGGATCTTGACACAGAGGCCAAGTAGGAACAATCAGGGTGGTCAAAGATCTTTCTCTAGGTCTCCTGCTGCACCACTCCTCCTCACCGTGGTGGTCGATGCAATGCATTGCCTAGGACTCCTCTGACTACAGTCTTCTTGGGGACAGGATGGTGTCACCTGCTTAAAGCTGACACCCCTGGACCAGTAATGCTCAGAAACATGACACAGGCAATTTCTCACAATGCCTCAAGAGACAGTCAGTCAACTAAGGCCACTCCATAGACTCTTTAATTAAAGTACCAAATGTCTGCTCTGGAAAGCTGCCCACCAAAGTGGGCAGCACTGCTGAGAAGGCCTGACACAGGATAGTGAATATGGCCCATGGGGTGAGGCAGGCCTGGAGAAAACAGTCCCTGCTGTAGGCCAGGAGGCTGTGGCATTAGTGCACATAATGTGGCTGTGGGAAGGGCAGGGCTATTTGAGTTCTAGCAGCATGAGGAACCTGCAGACCAAACCAAAAATGCCTGCTTGTCAGCAGTGACCTTGGCAATCGTCAGAAAAGGAGGATGTTAATGCCAAGGTCAGGCAAGATCTGCTTTGGGGAGACTTGTTTCTAGTGAAGATCACGACTTAGTTATCCAAAGACCTGTGGAACTCCTCTGTTCGGTCCTCTCCATCAGCAGAGATCATGAGGCAGTGGCGCAGGAGAGCACCCAAGTGACGGTACAAAGCAGCATCTTCCTGCCCCCAGAACAGAAAATGAAAACCTTGATCAGGAAAGGGGATCCTCCACATACCAGAGCCTGCTACCCCTGCAGCCCACAGCCCCCTCCCTCCCTCCAGCATCCTGATAACTGACAGCAGGGTGTTTAAGTGGAAGTAGCCTCCTGATTCACCTTCTGATGTCACCACAGTCTTCCTGCTGCCCAATACCTTTCCCCTCACTCTACCACACTGTGTCAAGGGCTGGAAGAGGTCCCAAAACAGGCCCATGGATTAGCCAGAGATGTTCTCCATCACACCTTCTTTTGACCTTTGTCCAGAAGGTGAAGGTACCGGGCCACACTCAGAAGCGAGTTATTTAAGGGCTCCACTCTCCCACTTGCACAACAAATCACGTCATTAAGAAGAAAAAATACCCAACTTTTAAACTGTAATGCCCTCAACGTCTTAAGGGTTGATAACGCATTGGATAGAGGTAGTGCTCTGGAGGGGAAGGTCTGGACACACGACTCTTGCTACCCTCACACGTACCTGGGGGCTGCACAAGGGCCGGTATGTAACAGGAGGAAATGCAAGCGGAGGAGAAACCCCACAGTCAAAGCACAGCCCAGAGACATGCAAATGCAGCGGGGTGAGACACCCCAGGAGCTTACCTCATCCACCTCCCTCTTGCTGGAATCAAAGGTGATATTGAAGAGCACTTTCAGGATCTCCATGGCCCGTTCTGTTTCCTGCCGAGGCAAAGGTGGGAGAAGGCCCTCCTCGGTCGCAACTTCGTAGGGGTCCATCCACTTTACACCCAGGGTGAGCTCCAGGGTATCTGTCATCAGGCTGATGCCCCGGAGCTCCTGGGCTAGCTGCTGCCGGATGTCCACTCTCAGCGCCGTCAGCAGGAACAGGAGACGCAGGTCAAAGAACTTGACCTCGTGAGGAAGGCTCCTCTCATTGTACAGTTTGATGCGCTTGGCCAGCCCCACCACCAGCCGGGCTTCAGCTGTCAGCTCCTGTGCCCTAGGGCTGCTGAAGACAATGTTGCAGAGACATTTGAGGGATTCCAGGATTACATCCAAGTCTGGGACCTCCCGGATGAGCTCCTCGGAGTAATCAATGCCCGCATGCCTGGAGAGGGTCTTCAGGCCTTCCCTGGTGGTGAAGGGCTCAAGGCAGTATTTGTCCCGGGACAGGATGCGGATGCTTTCCAAGCAGGTAACCTGGCAGGACGGCTGCAGCTCTCTTTCCAGGAACTTGATCAGCAGCTGGGCCATTTTCTGTGCAGTTGGAAACAAGTAACACCTCACGCACCGACACTTCACAGTGCTCCCCCACCACCCTGTCATGCTCTGCCCAGGAAGACGGGAACATCATCTAGGAGATGGGCCTGCTAACAGCTCTGGTGCAGGCATGTACTCAGGAAGCGTTTGGCTGCGGCATCTGATCCTGACCCAGTTCAAGCAAGGACACCCAGCAAGAAACAAAGAACGGTTGGGAGAGGGGATCAGAGGTAAGGGGAGAGTATCAATAGGCAACTGCTACTATTGCATGTTTTAGCTTCACCCATGGTTAGGATGGTGGCAGTTAACACAGTTCACCCGACACCTGAATTAAGCAAAGGGACTGCAAGGCAAAAACATCCGTTATGGCTTCACTGAGGAGCAACAACCAACTAGACAGCAGCTCTCTACTCCTGCCCAGAGCCTTAAGATTAGGGAGGCATCTGCTTTGGGTGCTCTAGAAACAGAGTGAAAAGGTTGATAGACGCATCAGAAAAATCACCAAGGGAGGGTGGAAGGACCTAAACGAGGTGAGAAGAGCACATGATGCCCCAGGGAAGGAGGTGAAAAGACCTCAGGAGATTCAAACAAGTAGTAACTCCATAAACATCAGTGCTGTCAGGAGACCTACTAGCCCAGATCCTCAGCAGGTACGGGCTGGCAGAGCTCCACTAACACTGATTCACAAGAGCTGAAAATCTGACCCTTGGGGCCAACAGCATCGTGCATGACAGCAAGCAACGGAGGAGGACAAGAGCAAAGGCAATGCTTCACATGAGCAAGTGAAGCAGCACTTCACATTAAACTAGTAATCCACTGCAGAGATGTTCACACCTTGGTGGTGTGGTGGTGGTGAGGTGAAGCCTCACTAGATCTCTCTAACATAACACCACATCAGAACACATCTTTCCATGCGTATTACAGGAGCAAAGGAATCCAAGACTGCAAGGTTTGCTATCACTCAGTGTGACTGGCTTAACACAGCCTAATCAGTTATGCTTCATAATAATAAAAGGACAGAGAGGATGAATGAAGAAAAAATGAAGTTTAGTCCTTAATGCAAGGCTGGCAGAACTGAACATGCTTTAGCTCATGAAGTATGCCCCACAATCACACCCCTGAGAAGTGAGAAAGTACAGTCATTCCTCTTCACCTTCCGTTCGAGGAGACGGAGATACAGGAGGTTAAGATACAGTCAGAAGTAAAACCAAAGCCTCTGACTGACTGAGGTTAAAGATATCTCAGAGCATGTACCCACGGCTAAACCTCCAGAAGAACTAAGCACCGGGAACTAGATGGTGAGGCTCAATCCATATTTCATGACATACTCCCCAAAAGTGGCATACCCCAAGGCTGTGTCTGAATTCACAGCCTGTGCACTTGCCCAGCTCAAACAGCAAGTCAGTGCAAGGCTAAGAGCTGAGACCTTGTGAGATCTGGTCCTGCGTGTCAGGCTGTACCTGGAAAAACTTCACACCAGCATTACCCAGCAATGGCACAGGCAAAAGAGGTCTCATCCTTGTGGGCCTTGTGGCCTGGTCCACACTCGCTGTGCTAACACAGGCATTAGCTCAATCAACCAATGAACTGGACCACAAAACCAATCCAGCTGGAAAATTATCCAGGAAAAAAAGTTATTCTTTAGGCAGATCAGCCCACTGACCACGTGCAACCATGCAAAGGTCTGTCCTTGCATGAAAGAACTGCAAGAATAGAAATGAACAGGCAGGAGTGTTTCTTCCCATTGAATGCCAGATCATGCCAGCTTAAAGTATCTGTTAATATACAGCCTCGGCCAAACCCTGCAGCTGGCTGACAGCAAACCCACTTACACTCCAGGGCCCTGCATGTTGCTGTGATCTTTGCCTAGCAGATTCGTGCCACAAACATGAAGGATCACACTTTTTATAAGCACGTGGCTGAGACTGTGTGCACCACGGAACCCAAAGGGCTTGCTAATGCTGGAAGGATGTTGACCTTTATCCTAAAACACCAACTACTGATGGAAAAAACAGAGCCAGATGCTCTGAGCACACCACTCCCTGATCAAGTTAATGAAAAAAACACTCATTTCTTTTCCTGTAGGAGCTGCCACCACCAAGCCCTGCTGAACACAACTACAAAGCAGCAACAGAAATACACATCCAACTAGCAGAAAAAAGCAAAGAATGCCTACCTTCCTCTCTTCCCGTTCCTCATCATCAAAGGTGAAGCACTGAGATTTCTGGGGGGGGGCAAAACAAAAACACAAAGTAAGCAATAGATTAAACATCCACAAAACTGCTTCCCCAAGCCAGGGGTGGGCCATTCAGCTGGGAAGCAGCAGGTCTGAAAACATACTGTAAAAGCAAACACATCTTCTCAAGAAGAGCCCCCACGAGCACAGAGGCAGGGAATCAGCACAGCAATGGGGGGCCACAGTGCTCAGAGGGGTTTGTGGTATCTGTGGTGTTTGTAACAAGCAGCACAAGCTGCTGAGGAACAAGATAAAAGGAAAACTTCCCTGCCACTGAGCTTTTTGCTTCAGTCCTGCTTTTTCTTTCCAACACTGTTCCTACCTAGGCAACTCCAACTACGTGCTTCGCAGCTAGGGGAATTAATCTGGTTTAAAAAGCACGCAGATGGACCACACTGCCAGGTCTGAAGTGCTCTCCTTGACAGAGGTCCCCGCCATTCTGCACGCCCTCATTTCTCTTTCATCCTTGATGAATAATACCCATTTCCTTCTTCTGCTGGCTCCACAGCGGAGGCTGAATGCCACAGGCCAAAACTGTGCCCATCTGACCAATACACTTATTTTTAAATACTGCGGCAGTGAAGTGGGTATTCACCACAATCCAAATATCCCATAACAGCCAGTAATTCCTCTGCTCAGTGACACCATCAAGCTGTGCCTACACATTTCTCCCTTTAATATTTATTGTTCCTGACCAGAAAAAGTACTGTCTCCTTGTTACTTGTGAAGACATCCTTGTGGTTATTGAGGTCATGTTCTTTAAACACAAAAGACCTGATATCTACACCTCCACCATGCCCCTTTCATTAATAAACAGTCCTGCTCTTTGTTCATGGGAAACATTTCTGTATTTCTCACTGTTGTGGCTGTTCTTCAGTGGACAGTCTCCTTTCTGGCTACACCTGCTTCCAACAAACTGGATAGCACAGGAGAACACAGGCGCCCTGGTGAAAAGCAGCACTTTCCAGTGAATGATGCAATTCTCATTTACACCAAGACAGCTTTTGGCCCAAGCTTTGAGAATGAAAACATTTAAAATTTATAAGACGCTAATTATCTATTTATAGATACAGCTAGACCTATCGCCAGACATAGATGGATATAATGGTATCATAATTCTTCCATCACTTTCTTAGCGCTCACTGTCACCTGAGTTACACTGCTTACACTTACGGAGCTCCTCAGTTAGGGTAATTAGCGTTACCACAATCAATCACTCTCATTCTCCAGAGTTATTCTTCTCTTGAGTGACTGCAGTTCACAGATAACCCATCTGAACAACTGAGCTCCTCTCCCACAGTATTTATCACCTTATGAGTTGTCTAACTCTATCCGATTTCCCGCCCAGCAAAGCACAGGACTGACTGTGCTGAGCTTTTGGAGGCCGCAGGCGCTCCCCAACTCGCTCACTCTACTAACGTCATCTCCCCTGACATTCGCTGCCTTTTTCACATGCTGCCAATTCCCGTCTGCTTAAAAGCAGACAACAGAGTTTGCAGATTAACTGTGCCACAGTCACCAAGATCCCAGGGATGGCTTTGGTCTTTCTAGCCTAGAACAAGCCGTGATGGACAACACAAGACCAACACACCGCTTGAGAACCCTCCGGCGAGGCGGCAGGACAGCCGTACTCCTGCAGTGCCGTGCCAGGGGCTGCCCTCTCGTGCTGCAGCACCGTGAGCTGATCCGTGCACAGGCTGTTGCACCACATTATGAGGCGCTGGCGGTCCAGTCCTGGATTCGATGTGCTCTGCAGACAGCCGTGCCACTTGTTCTTTCCCCATCGCATCCTCTTTGCAGGCTCCTGTAATCTCATTCCTGCATGCTTTTGCCATATCTGTGGTTTTGCTTTAGCTGTAGTTTACTACCGGCAATCAAAAATCAACTGCATATGCAATAGTGAATTAAAATATATCCCCAGAAAAAGGATACAATACCATCAATTTTTACAGTAAAAAAAATATGCAAGGAAGTTGCTGAGTTTATTTGCAGTTTCATAATCCTCTGATTGCTCCATTTCTTCTAGACAGGCTAGCAAAACCGCTGACATTCTCACAAGTTTCCTACGCTTGATATACTGACAAAGGGTCCAGCTGGAGGAATTCAACAGAAAATACTGTGGTTTGATGCCTCAAGCTGGGTACACATCAAACTCTGTTTTTTCTCCTAATTTCTCCAGCATTACACCTGCTGTAGATGATGTTAATCCTGTGGGCTGTCTTTAACACAGACCCCACTCCCTCTTAGCTAATATCTCCCCCATTTCAAAACTTACCGCTGGAAATAGTTTCACACTCTCCCTCTTGCACACTCATACAAAGTATTCACAGGTTTTTTTCCCTGATGGCTTCCCACCTACTCAAGAATGGTGCAGAATGAGTCAGAGATCTGCAGGGCCAGCCCTACCGTGGTGGAAACCCTCTCAAGGAGATTTCCCCAACAACCACAGTCTATTTCAAAAGGGATATACCCCCAACAGATAATCTTTTGCCACTTTAAGTCTAGAAACACTTCCATCTCTGCTTCCCAACCATTCTTCCTTTATATTCTAGATTCATTACCTACTTCTTATTGTCAGCTTACAGACAAGGCACCTGTAACAAATTCCAGCAGCCTTTCCCTGTCCAGCTTTAGTGATCTTTTACTGGCAAATCACAACCATCGTTTAATCTGGATCTCCTCCTCACACCTCAGTCTTATTAACTCCACACCTTGCCTTAACATAAAAGCTCCTCCTACTCTGTCTTCACACTGATGTTTATTTCCCTGCCTAGGTTTTACTTGGGATCTGGATAGTAATAAAAAAAAAAAAAAAAAAAATCCCTTCTACATGTTTTACTTCCATTATACAAAGGATCCAAGACAAAGAGAGGCTGCTTAGCTGCTTCCTAGGAAAACATCAAGCAAAAAAACATCTGCAAGTAAAAGATGAAGCAGTCTGTAACATTTTTATGGCAGTATCGCACAGACAGATGCGCTCAGAGACAGACAGACTGAGGACAGACGGATGGCACAGAAAGCCCACAGCATGGTCAACCTGCTCCCAGGCTTGCAAACAGCAGCTGACATCGGGCAGAGGTTTGATGCTCACTCACCTCCTGGTTGTAGATCTGAAGCACCCTGAGAACTGTGTCTTGCTCCCCACTTTCCACAGTGGCTACCACAGCCCCGAGCTCCATTATCTCAACAGTTCAGCTACAGCAGGAGGTGAAACTGGGAGGAAGGGCAGCAAGTGGGCTTCCAGGGCTCCTGAATAACAGTGATGCAAGAGGACCTCGATGTACAGATATCTGAACAAGAGAGAGAAAGGGGTGGGGAAAGGAAAGAGGGGAAAAAAACAAAACACACACAAAAAATAAGTGAAATCGCTCACGCTGTTGTATCCATAAAAGTAGAGCAGATGGATAACCTGAGTAAACCAGCAGCCAGCTTCCTCTCTCTCCCTCTAATCCTCTTCTTCCTCTCTTTGCTTTTCAATGTTTAATATATGCCCTCCCAGTAAAGCACTTAGGGAAAACCTTCCCCCCACCCAGCCGGGGATTAACATAGAGCAGATAACAGCAGCTCCCTGAAATAGCTCTCTGCCTCCTCCTCCTCTGGCTGGCCTGATTTCTGTTACTGCACAGAAGAAAAAAAAAAAAATATATATATATATCCAGAAGCAATCCTTTGGAGTAAAAAGGGATGGAGTGGAAAGCCAGACAGACAGGAAAGCATCCTCTTGTCTTAGGGCGGAGCTACCATTTAGGGTGGTGAAAAGAAAGAGATCATTAGGATTTTGTTGCAGCCGCTGCTCCATGCAGTCAGTTCCAGAGACAGGCTGTGCATGAGATTATGGCAGATACACTTGCACAGGCAGTAAAAACGCACGCACAGGGGATGGCTGGCCTCCATGGCTCAAATCTTTATACCATTACAAAAGATAATGTGCCTCATGATAATAACGTAAATGAGCAGATGCACATAGAGACATGGATGAAGAGATTATTTTAGACACAGGCACAAATTTAACAGCTCATAGAGCCATGCAAGTCCACAGTGCTGGAAAAGTAACTCCTCATGGTGGAAAATCTAGCAAATTTGTGAGCTCATACACCAGTTTAGACTCTGTGTAGCTACGTACTGTGTTCTGCAGTATCACCAAGCACGAGTCGTACCCAATTACGAGAAACCATGCTGACCCTGGGACCTCACCATGAGCTCCCAGGGTTTTGGGAGATCCCATGGGAGCAGCAGGTTATCCATCCCCTCCTGCCCCAACACAGTCAATAAGGGTTTTTTCGGGACCAGGGGCAAGCCCCGCGTTTTGGAAGAGAGAAAAGAGCGAGAAGTGGATCAGTCACCCGGGGCAGGCAGCTGGGCATCCCCAGTGCCGAGGGGCTGGCCGGGCAGATTCCCCTCTGCTTTTTGGGGGAGAAAGGCAAGCACAGCTCGCAGCGTTTGCCACGCTCCCCCCACCCTACCCCCTCCAGCTCCCTCCTCACACTGCTACCCCCTTCCCCTACCACCTCACTTTTCAAAAACCCCTTCAAGCCATTTTTTTTTTTTTTTTTTTTTTTTGGGCCCCAAAAAGCCGGGCGAAGCGCTGGCGGTACCTGCGGCACGTAGTCCCTCGGAGGCGGCCGGGCCGGGCCCGACCCCGGCCCTGCCCGGGGACACTCCGGGCCTGCGGCCGCAGCAGCCCCGGCCCTGCCCGGGGAACGGGAGGCAGCCGGGCCCAGCGGGCAGCGCAGCTGGGGCGGGGAAGGAAGCGCCGTTACCTTCCTCTCCGCCGCCCCGGCTGCCTGCCTCATTTCCTGGCCCCGGCCCTCCCCCGAAGGCTCGGCGGGGGCGGCAGCGGCGCCGGTGCCACCCGGGAGCGCGGCAGCTGCTCCCCGCGGCGGGGGGAGCGGGGAAGAGGAGGAGGAGGGCGGCCGCCATTTTGTGGAGGCGGGGGCCGGCGCGGCTCCGCCCGGCGAGGCGGGGCCGGCGGGCGCCATGGCGGAGCGGGGCCGAGGTGAGGGCCCGGCGGCTGGGCCGGGGGTTCTGGCCGCTGCCGCGTGGGCTGAGCCGGTGGAGCGGGAAGGGGACGCTCTCGCCGCCATTTGGGAGCCGCCTGCCCAGCGCCTCCGGGCGTAGGCGAAGCCCGCAGAGCCCTGAGATGCCCGAGAGGAGGAAGCGCCCCGGCTTTGCTCGTTTTTTCCCCCCCCAAAATCGCGTGCTGGGGCAATGCTGGAGGCACCTCCGGGGCACGGAGCCCTTGTGCCGCTTCGCGCTGCTGGGTGGTAGCGGCGGCTCGGGGCGCGTGTCGGGGCTCCTGACCCGGCCCGTTCTGGGGGAAGTTTGGTGTGTTTTTGTCGAGGAGTTTGGGAGCGTTTCGTGGCACAAAGCCCACGAAGCCATAGGTGCGAGGAGGCAGCTGTAACAGCCTTCGTGGCGAGCCAGAGACCCGCCAGGCAACAAGCTCGCTCTGCCTCACCCGCCGCGTTGGGTGAGCAAATAACAGCAGTGCTTGAGTCAGGGCAGATGAACCATTTTCCTCTTTCTTCCCCCCAGGTCAGAGTCCGAGTGCCATGGAGGATATGCTGGATGTAGAAAATAAGCGTATGGCAGACAGCCTAGCCAGCAAGGTCACCCGGCTGAAGTCGGTGAGTTGCCGGGTTCGCGTCAGGTGCCGCAGCGAAGGACGGACAGACGGACAGAGCTTCGGTTATCTAGGTTGTTCGCGCAGCGTCCTGCAGGAGATGCAAGCCTGTGGTCAATGCAGACGGCTCCCTGTGTATTAATGACTGGGTTGTTGGTGATATAATGATTAACGATCACTTGCAAAATGCCAGGGACAGCCAGAGGTTTAGCAGCAGCATCCTATGGGAATGATGTGGTTTTCATGGCACTCAGGGAAGGACTTTTAGGCACAGAGAGAAACATAAAAGCTGCACAGAGGGACATTGCTAAGCATACCTCCTCAGGAAAAAAAGTCACAGTAAAAACGCAGGTAAATTAGTTTTGAAAAATGCACATATCTCTATGTAAGTGGTATTCTTAAAGCTAGTTTGCTTCTCCTGTCATCAGATACTTTGATTTAGAGCTTAATAGAAGTCAGTGACTCACCTTGTAGAAGGGAAGGATCTGAACTCCAGCTGCTGTGTCCCAGTGTTGAAGTGTTCCTGCCCTATATTTGACAGGTTCAGGCAGTCTGGCTTTATTTTCAGTGATGCAGAGCTGAAAAAGTTCAACAATCTGAAAACAAAATGAGAATGTTGTTCCTCTACCGAGCAAGCCTCTATCTGTCTATGTAGGAGATAGAGAATAGTGGCTTACTTTTCTAATGTGCATGTCAAATTTTACCGGCACTAGATGTGTTATAGGTTCTCTGTGCATTTGAAGTTCATTAATACCCATTTCCTCCCTTACCCTTTGTAGCTGGCTCTGGATATTGACAAAGATGCTGATGATCAAAACCGTTACCTGGATGGCATGGTAAGGAACCAATGCAATGTAAAAAGCATGATTTTTTGTGCTGGCTCTCAGCAGTTACCTTAACTGTGAAAGTTTAATAGCAGTTCAAAAGTAACAGACAAAGTTAAATCCCTGTGGTCAGTTTGGCAAACCAGGAAATGTAACTAAGCCCGTATCCAGTGGACTTCTTGATATATAAACACCAGATATTTAGCAGCTGCTAGCATCACTTTGTCCAAATGGGCGATACAGTTGGTATCCAGCATCAGGAAAGACTGATGTAGGACAGCACACTTCAGAGATACAGATGGAGATTACCTTCTTACTGGGATTGAAGAGCTGCCTCCTGTGGCTAATGCTGGGAGATGGGCCTGTTCCTCAGCTGCTCTTGTGATGTTTGGTATTGCTGTATAAATCTGTCAGGGTTACTCACTGTAACACCTGACACACAGACTACCTGTCAGGACTCTGTAGTTCACTGATGTCTTTGGAAGGAGAAAAGCTGATGCTCTGGGTCCGCTCAGGTTGTCCGGTGCCCTGTTCTGTTATCTTTCAGACACACAACAGCTGATAAAACCAAAATTGTTTTCCAGAGTAATCTGCCTCTTAAGATTTGGTTGCTGAAGGAAAATCACAGTGCACTGGGGAAGGGCCAAAATAGCACATTCCTGTAGCAGAGGGGTTACCTGCTGAGGCTTTTTAGGAGAAAGGTAATTTGTTTACTGAATTGTGAGAAGAAGGGAATCCAGCCCAGAGATTTAAGAAGGAGATTAGCACCATAACACTGGTGCTTGGAGTGCTTTTTCTGCATGTGCTGGATGTTGAAGAGTGGGTGCGTGGAAGCAAGAGAAAAGATAATTGTAGTGTTGAAACAAGTTGAGTCAAAGGTGTGAGCTCAACTTGGAAGCTTAATAACAGTGTATGCTGACAGTGTTGGTGTGTCTGAAATGGATATTTGCTCAGCCTGAAAATTAGGAGAATGGTGAATCAGAAAAAAGGTGTAATGGCAAAAGACCGTAAAGGAAAAGCCCTCAATCAGCATGAAATTGTGCTTCTGTTACAGAGAACGTTTTGAAGCATTTCAGGAGCAGAAGTTCCAAGTAGTTTGTGAATAAGGAAAACAGATCAGGAGTCAAAATAAAAATACCTGAACTGCTTTAATTTGAAAATCATTTGCCACCCTCTGGTGGAGTTGTGCGTGCATGCCGTCCCATGCTGAAGAAAAAATAGAACTGATGGCAAGAAACTGCACCATTTTCTGTGGTTGTGAGCCTGCCCCGGTGTACATTAACAGCACTAACCTCAAGCAGGGGCGTTTCCTTTGGATGAAGCGTTTACTTGTAGAGTCGCTGTTAAAAAGCTGTTCCAGGGAGAACAGGCTGCATGGGTACAATTGAACAGTCCAGCAGCAGGCAGTTTGTCCCTGTTTTTAAAAAGGGGAGGTGATTTGTTTTACGTTTGGAACAGACCTTCCCCTGTCTTATTTGTTTCCCTGTTTTGAGCACAGTGGGAATGGTGTGTCTCCTGGACCCTGAGCACAGGAGGTGGGGAAGGACCTTCTGAAAGAGACACGATGGGCGCAGAGAGATGGGCAGCTACTGTGCAGGTCCCTCTGCAAATGTTCTTTAGCCAGGATGTGGGAGATTATTCAGGGGTATCATAATCTGTTTATAATGCCTCCATCTTAATTTTCTTTCCCATTCAGGATTCAGATTTTATGAGTGTGACTGGCCTACTAACTGGCAGTGTGAAGCGTTTCTCCACCATGACGCGGTCCGGGAGGGATAATCGCAAGTTGCTCTGTTCTGTTTCAGCTGGACTGATTGTTGTTTTCTTCATTCTCTACTATCTTGTGTCCAGAGCAGGGACTTGAGCTTGTTCTGCAAGTTATACAGAACAAAAAACACGATTAACAGACTTATTCAATGCCTATCTCAGTCTGCCCTGTGGTGGAGTCTTTGAGATGTTCCTGACTGACCTTCCAAATAACTTTTCTTTACACCAGCTTTTTGTCATTGTTCTGGCTGGTCTCAGACATCACTTTATAAAATGAGTATGTTTGATCCTAAACAGATTTTCATGTGTAACACAATTTGATGTTGTTAAATGTTTACGCCTTTAATTCTTGCCTTGTCGTCCATGTCTTGCGGCCTATTTTTAAGGGCCATTTTTGCATTACCTCCCTTTCTGATAATGGGTAGGAGATATGTCTTGTGAGGAGATATGGCTGACAAATCCAGAGACTTGTCGATACTCAAAAGTTTAATAAGCCAGCTGAGCTTTGGAAGCTGTAGAGTTTAGGATGCCAATTTATGAGATTTGGAAGTATGAATGTGTGGTGTACATTCTTGTGTGGCCACTCAACTTATAACTGGTCTCAGTTTTCCCTTGACTTGGAGACCTGTTAACGTCATTGGTGTCCCTGGGTTGAAATGAAATCTGTGCTGCTTTGAAATGAAATTAACAGTAGATCTGGACCCAGATACTCTCTAATTGTTGCAGTGAAATGCTGCAGAGGAGCAAGACTATTTAAATGCCAGTTTGGTCTTTATCATCCTTCTGTGTAAAGCTGGGGGTGAACCCTGCAAGAAAGGAGGGCCAAAGTCTACAAGCCACATTGATTTACACATGTATAGTATCTCCCGGTACCTTCCCACACACTTGCAATACACTCCCCTAGAGTACTAAATCAGTGTGAGGAAAATCTGATAGGAAAAGGTCCAGTTAATTTCAGTTATTATGGTACCCTGGTATTAGAGCACTTTGGGAAGATGTTGTGCAAATAAAAGCAGAGGTTGAGATCAAGTGAAACTCCTGAACGGTACTGTTGGGGTGGTGGTGGTAGGCCAAGGAAGGATTTGATCAGAGGGTTGATTTGTTTATTTATTTATTCACGTAGAAGGTAACGTAAGGAATTCTTGCATCACCTTTCATCGTGCTTTGGGGATCCCTGCCTGCAGTGCTTGTGTGAGATGTCTGGCAAGGCACATCCCCACTGGTTTTGTTTACGAAGCAGTCATTCCCGATGAGCATGCAATGCGTGCCAGATTCCCTCTCCCAAGGTGGTACATGAAGCTCTGGGAGCGCAGTAGCTGGGAACTCCGTCTTCCCTTCACCGTCTTTGCCTTGCCTTGGGCTGATCACTCACTCCAGCTGTATGCTAACATAGCTGAATTATTTAAGTCTGCCTGTGATTGAAGTAAGAGATTTGCAGCTTTAAAAATACTGGGTCTGTTGGGAGAAAGAAAAAAGAATTTAAAATTAAATGCTTTTTCTCTCTTCAGACAAACCTCCACTGCCTGTTGTATAAACCTTTCACTTTCCAAAGCAGCTGAGCAGAGCTACAGTGTTTCATCTTGTCTGTTTTGTGTACCACCTGCTCATATATGCTGCTTTCCCTTGCTGGAAGTCATTGCTTATTTGTGTCTCTTACCTTCCGGTAACAACCACCTCTGCAGGACTGAAGCATTCCTCCTCTGATTTTGCTGTCTTTCTCCTCTACAGCAAGCCGATATTCAGCAGTGGCTGGATGTTTCCTTTGGCCTCCCTCTTGTACCCGTTAGGAATTCCTTTGTCCTTGGACTAACCCAGGTCCAGATCTGTAAATGGACTCTGTTGTCCTTTGTTCCAGCTATACCAAACTACTCACAAAATACTACCCTAACTGGATTAGGTGTCTTTTTTTTCCATATTTGTGAAAAAATATGCAGGGAAGGCAAGTAGAAAGGAGGCAGCAATAACTTTCTCTGGTTCTTCTTGCTGCTTCTCTGGTAAGATGTTGCAGCTCCAAACTCTATTTGGAAGAATGATGGGTGAATTAATGGACTTTGTTTTGATTTTCTGAAGCAGATCACTTCTGATGAAAGGCCACTGGAACAGCCTGGTCTTCATAATGGTGGTGGTTTGGGTTTGCTTTTACTGTTGTAAATAAAGCTCTGTTTTTAGAATTTTTTGCTCAAGTATTTTTTCCTTTGTGCTTACATGTTAGCAAGGCTAACTGCCAAGATGAAGTCACTCAGTTGTTCTACTTGAATGGTAGAGAACCTGCTTCTGTGGGGCCCAGTTTCAGCGTTACCCCAAGAAACAGCCCATCTTCAGTGAGCTGAAATACGGAGCTATGAGCAGAGCTGCCCTAGCTCGGAAGGAGCTGGTCTTCATTGCTCTGCAAGATCTGACGGAGCCATTTCAGAAAATAACTGGTGTCTCCAGTATTCTCTCTGAACAAGCGACACTTCGGAAGTTGAGCTGCAGGGGAGAACTGTCTTTAGTATCTTTCTGTGTTGGTCTTGGTACTAAATAGTCCAACTGTTAGTCCATGTTTGACTTGCCTTTGGCCTTTCTTTGCAAAGGAAACCTCTTCCTATTTTTAATGCTTTGCCTCTGATCCTTTGAATTCCTCTAGAACTCAAGAAAAGGATTTTTTAAAATACCTATTTAATTAACCTCAGGAATTTTAAACTGAAGAATTGAAGTTAAAGGTTCTTGAATGTCAGGGGAGTTGTGCCTCGCTCTGATTCCCACCCCAGCACAGCCACGCACTTGGAGGCAGCATTTGCAGGACCCTCCTCCTCCTCCCGCTCCCCGCTTCTCCTGGCGGGTGCCAGTCTTGGTGCCTTCGGGCCTCAGCACACGGGGCCAAGGCTTCAATGCACAAAGGAGGCAGCGTAGGCACTGCCTGGCAATGAATTCCATCGGGAGGGATGACCTGTGTACAGTCTAATTTCAGGAACCGCCTATAGCACCACGTAACCATGCTTGACCCCCTGACACTCAGAGCCACAACATTAGAAAGTTCTTGGAAAAATCGAGTTAGAACATGTAACCTGTAGGCATGTTGCAAAAGAATCCTGCGCTGCAGTGAATATGCTGAGGAAGTGCAAAATCAGAGAAGGAAGAATTCATAATAAGAGTTATTCACAACGGCAGTAACACAGTAGCGGCACACCAGGGTGCAAGATCAAACATAGAACAGCAAGAGCATCGGGACTTGCTCTCTTCCTTCAGCATTTTCTAAACATCTAGTTATTGGAGTAATTTGTTTATTTTGGCTTCAGTGCTCTCCCAGAGTCCTAATATTACAATGTTTTTTCTGAGGCATAAAAATTAGAGCAGATCTCCCTCACACACACACACCCCCAGCTCAAGGTGAATGTACAAAATATTTGGGGGTGTTTTTATTGAAGTGGTAGCAAACCAAGAGCTGGAACTCGCTTGCTCAGGGCAGTTTTGCAGCGCTGTCTAAAGGTGCATCCCCGGATCGTTGCACGCAGAGGGACTTGCACTGTTCCTGACTGCTGGTGCCACCATTAACGCGAGCCAAAGCGCATGGCCTGCAGCCGGGATCGCTGCAGCGACCATGAAACGGGTTCTTCGGTAATGACGGGACACGGTGAGATACCGACCGTGATCGCCCTCTGAATCCACGCGCTCCCAGCGGTTCACTGGGATCATTAGAACGCGGTTAATTGCCTGAAGATGGGATTGCAGGTCTTGGGGCAGCCGGAACAGGGAGGGAGACCCCACAAACAGGACCTCGCTGGGGAGGACCGGGGAGGCCGGAGAGAAAGGGTGCAGGGGCGGGCAGGTCGCACCCCAGCCGTGTTTTTAGGAAGCCCCTGACAGGAACGCCGTCTCGTCCGCGGTGCCCCCGGCCGCCATCACGGGCCGCGCCGGTTGCCGTGGCGACGGGGCCGCCCCGGCGGAAGTGACACAGCGGGGAAGGGCCGGAAGTGGCGGACGGGGCGGCGATGGCGGAGGTGGAGGCGGCGGTGAGCGGGGCCGGCGGCAGCCCCGAGCCCGGCGGCGGCGGCGGCGGCAGCGGGTGGCGGCGGCCCCATGGTCCGCTCCAGCGCTACTACGGGCCGCCCGCGGCCGAGGCGGCCGAGGCGGCCCCGGACCCCGCCGACATCAACGGGCCCCACTTCGACCCGGAAGTTTTCCTGACCAAGGTGACCTTTGACACCGCAGTGACCTCTCCCCCCTCCACCCCTCCGGGGACCCCCCGTACAGGGCGCTCTGGGGACCCTACGGGGGCCCGCAGGTCCCTTGTGGGACCCCTTGAACGGGCCCTGAAGGGATCCAGCTGGGCGGCCCGTGGGCCGGCCTCAGGGGCCCTATAGGGATCTATAGGTGGCCCCTCAGACCCCCCTCCCCCCCCCCCCCCCATGACCCTCAGGGGACCCTGGAAAGGGACTCCAGGGGGACCCTATAGATCTTCTTCCATAGGGGCTCTTTAGGGTACTGTATGTTTCTCTGTGGGGACAGTATTGGGGCCCTCTGGAGCAATTGGGAGGGGACTGGGGGCAATTAGCTCTCCAGAGCGGGCAGTTAGCACTCCTGGGGGGCAGCTGAGGATCCCAGGAGAGCCCCGGAAGGCAGAAGGAGGCTTTTGGGGGACATTTCTACGTCCTAGGAGGGACCGGGGGGGTGGATTTAGGGGGCTGGGGGGCAGTAAGGGCTCTGAGGGGGGCAGCTGGCGATCCTGGGAGGGCACTTTGGGGTTCAGGGGGTGGCTGAGGGTTCCTGAAGGGTTATGGAGGACAGTTAGGACCCCGGGGTGGGGTGGGGGGGCAGTTGGAGGCTCCAGGGGGTAAATTCGGGGACTGTGGGGAGGCCCCACAGTGGGACGGCGGGGGCGGGGAGCGGGGGGGCATTTGTACCACTGTTGTCCCCCTCCAGGTGCGCAGTGAGTGTCCCCTGGGGCAGTTGTTGGCCCGTGAGGCTGCGCTGGGGCGGGAGATCCGTGCCCTCGACAGCGACATGCAGACGCTGCTCTACGAGAACTACAACAAGTTCATTTCGGCCACCGGTGAGCGCCCGGTGGGAGGGGGACTGGGGGGACCTGGGAGTGGGGGGCAGCCGAGGGACCCGGGCCGTCCGGCTCCTTCTCCCCAGACACCATCCGAAAGATGAAGGTCGATTTCCGGCGCATGGAGGCAGAGATGGATGATTTGGCTGCCAACATGGCCGCCATCAGCACCTCCAGCGCCCGCGTCAGCGCCGCGCTGCAGGACCGGCACCGCCGCGGCGCCCAGCTCGCCGGTACGGGGAGTCCGGGGCAGGTCTGGAGGTTGGGGGGTGCCCTGAGGGGTTAGATCGGGGGGTTTGGGGGGCAGATCGTGGGGTTGGGGGGACACTGGAGGTCAGATCTTGTAGGCGGGGGTAGATTGAAGGGGGTTAGGGGGACCCTGGGGGACAGATCTGGGGGATTATGGGGCAGAAATGGGGGGGTGGAGGGCACATAATGGAGGGGAGGGATGAGAGGCAGATCCAGTGGGGTGGGGAGACCCCAGTGGGGCATATCTGGGGGACTGGGGGCAGATTAGAGAGGGTGGGGCTTGAGGGGCAGATCTGGGGGAGTGAAGAGACCCCAGAGGGGCAGATCTGGGGGGCTGGGGGTAGATAACGGAGGGTGTGGGTTGAGGGGCAGATCTGGAGGGTGGGCAGACCCCAGGGGGGGCAGATCTGGGGGACTGGGGAGACCCCATAAGGGCAGATCTTGGGGGCTGGGGGCAGAGATCGGAGGGTGGGGGTTGAGGGGCAGATCTAGGGGGTGGGGGGACCCCAGCGGGGCAGATCTGAGGGTTGAGGGGCAATTCTGAAGAGTGGGCAGACCCCAGGAGGGCAGATCTGGGGTGTGGGCGGACCCCAGGGGGGCAGATCTGGGGTGTGGGTAGACCGCAGCGGGGCGGATCCAGCTCCTGGCCCCACCGCCCTCCTTGCCCCCCACTCCCCCCCTGCCCTGCTGTGCCCCTGACCCCCTGCCCCCCAGGGGTGCAGGCGCTGCTGCGGAAGCTGCAGTCGCTGGTGGAGGTGCCGGGGCGGCTGCGGCGCTGGGCGGCCCCGGGTGCGGAGCCTGCACGGGCCCTGCGCTGCCACGCCCGCGCCCGCGCCGTGCTCCGCCACTACCGTCACCTGCCCTCCTTCCGCGCCATCGAGGACGAGAGCCACGCCATCATGGCCGACCTGGCCCAGCGCCTCCGCGCACGCCTCCGGTGCGTTCCCTCTGGAGCCTACTGATGCTCTGGGAAACAGCCCTTGGAGGGGGGGGTTCACTCTGGAGAGTAATGATGGCCGTTCCACTAAACAGCCTTCTTGGAGGGGTGATGGTGGTTGTGGTACGTTTACTCTGAAGCCTACTGATTAACGGCTGCAGGAGACAACTTTTCAAGGGGTCAGGGGTGTTAAGTCTGGAGCCTAATGATAACAGCACCCAAGAAGCATCGTAGGGATGGGGTCATTTACCCTGGAGCGTACTGATAGCAACCCCAGGAACCATCCCTTGTGTGGATCACTCATGGAGTAAGGGGAGTCATTGTGACCACTACTGAGAGTTTTTAAAAAGTTATGTTGTACGGGGCTTTTCTCATGTGTTTATGGTAAAGGTGTAATTCTGGAACCTACGGAGGAATTTTAGTGATTGTCACTATTACTGTAAATTCTGGAACCTCTGAGGAATTTTAGTGATTGTCACTATTTTTGTAAATTCTGGAACCTCTGAGGAGTTTTCATGGTTTTCACTATTGTAAACTCTGGAACCTCTGAGGAATTATCATGATTTTCACTGTTATTGTAAACTCTGGAACCTACTGATGATCTTTAGTTTGTTTTATATTACTAAATCCACTGTTAACTTTGGAATATGATGATGCTATTAGGTATAGGTTTTTTCCCTTTTGTTTTTTGAAATACTGCTTACTCTGAAGCCTACTGACAACTCTTATTGCTCGCTCCATGTTTTCTTGCCGTGCCACTGTTCACCCCCGAACCTCCCAGCATCCCCAGGTAACCCCCTCGTCTCTCCCACCCCCCAGGGACGACACCTTGGACCCCAAGGAGCTCACCGAGTGCGTGGAGATGCTGTTGCAGCTGGAAGAGCCGCCTGAGGAGCTGTGTGAGGAATTCCTGAGCCACGCCAGCGCCCGCCTCGAGGCCGAGCTGGCAGCGCTGGAGGCCGAGCTGCCCCCGGCCGCCCCCTCCGGCACCGCCGCCACGCCGCCCCCCGCCTCCGACATCCTCGACTTCGTCGACCGCGGCAGCTCGGCCTTCGTGGGCAACCTGTGCCTGCTCGCCGCCTCGTACCGCAGCCTCTTCGAGGGGCGCCCGGGGGCGGGGGGCGGCCGCCTGGAAGCCTTCGCCGCCGCCCTCACCGCCCGCTACTTCGAGCTGTTGGAGCGGCGGCTGGCGCTGGAGCGGGGCCTGGGTGACACCTCGCTGCTGGTGCGGGCGCTCGACCGCTTCCACCGCCGCCTCCGCGCCCTCCTCGAGCTGCTGCCCGCGGCCGGGGCCGAGGCGGGCGCGGCGCTGGTGGCCCGGGCTGCGCGCGAGCGGGTGGACCGCTACCTGCGGGCGCTCCAGACCTTCTTCCTGGGGTGCCTGGGCGACGTGCGCCAGGCGCTGGCCGCCCCCCGGCCCCCCGGCAAGGAGGGTCCCGGCCTGCCCGACCTCCTGGCCACGCTCGCCGCCTCCATCCTCGGGCAGCTCAAGGCCGTCCTGGCCTACGTGCAGCTCTTCACCGCCAAGGACGTCGCCTTCGCCAGCCTGCCCTACTTCAAGGTGGGCTGTGGGGCGGTGTGGGGAGTCGTGGGGGGTGGCGTGGGGCAGTTTGGGGTGGCGTGGGGCAGTTTGGGGGGGGGGGGGGTCACCTGCGGTGGCATGGGGCAGTTGGGTGTCGCTGGGGGTGGCGTGGGGCAATGGGAGTTGTGGGGGTGGTGTTGGGGCAGTTTGGGGTGTCGCTGGGGGTGGCGTGGGGCAGTTTGGGGTGTCGCTGGGGGTGGCGTGGGGCAGTGGGAGTCGCTGGGGATGGCATGGGGCAGTTTGGGGAGTCACGGGGGGTGGCATGGGGCAATTTGGGGGGTCACCTGCGGTGGCATGGTGCAGTCAGGTATCGCTGGGGGTGGCGTGGGGCAGTTTGGGGAGTCACAGGAGGCGTTTGATGGGTCAGTGGGGAAGTTTGGGGTGTCACTGGGGATGGCGTGGGGCAGTGGGAGTCGCTGGGGATGGCATGGGGCAGTTTGGGGAGTCACAGGGGGTGGCGTGGGGCAGTTTGGGGGTCACCTGCAGTGGCATGGGGCAGTGGGAGTCGCTGGGGGTGGCTTGGGGCAATGGGAGTTGTGGGGGTGGCATGGGGCAGTTTGGGGTGTCGCTGGGGGTGGCGTGGGGCAGTTTGGGGAGTCACGGGGGTGGCATGGGGCAGTTTGGGGTGTCACTGGGGATGGGGTGTGGCAGTGGGAGTCGCTGGGAGTGACGTGGGGCAGTTTGGGGGGTCTCTGGGGGTGGTGCGGGGCAGTTTGGGGAGTCGCTTGGGGTGGCGTGGGGCAGTTCGGGGGGTCACAGGGAGCGTTTGATGGGTCACTGGGACAATCTGGGTTGGCACAGGGTTGTTTGCGGGTTGCACAGGGCAGGTTGGGGTTCACACAAGGCCGCTTGTGGGAGTCACGGGTTGCACAGGGTGGTTTGGGGCCCACTGGGGCACTTGGGAGCTTGTACGGGGTCATTTCGGGGTTTGGGGGGCCCCAGGGTGGTATTTTTGGAGTGTAGCCCCCCCTTGTTTTTGGTCACAGGGGGAGTTCTGCGTGGAGGCGGTGCGCGAAGGGCTGGTGGTGGCCTTTGTGCGCTGGCTCTGCCGCACTGCCCGGGGCTTCGCCGATGGCCCAGCGGAGCGGGGGGCCCCCGCAGCACCCCCGGCCCTCCTGCTGCTCCTTGCACGGCTCTGCCTTGACTATGAGGCCACCACTGTCAGCTACATCCTCACTCTCACCGATGAGCAGTTTCCCCCCCAAGTGAGCCCCCAAAACTGCCCCAGTTGTCCCCAAAATGGCCCTAAGGAGACCTTGAATGTCCCTCCCCAAGGTGTCACAACATGGCTCTGCACCCAGCATCCACTCGGGACACAGTGGTGGGTTCCATGGTGTGCGTGGAGGCGTGGGTACCTTCCTTCTCTCTGTGTCCCCCAAAACACCCCGGAGTGAACCCAAAATGGTCTGTTTGTCCCAAAAATGGCCCCAAGGGGGTTCCAGATGGCCCCGTGGGACCTCAAATGGCCCCAAGTTCCTCTGTGGCCCCGTGGCCACCCAGGTGTGGTGGTGTGTGTGAAGGTATGGGGATCTTCCTTCTGTCTTTGTGTGCCTCCAACTGTCTCTGAGGGACGCCAAAATGTCCATGAGTGGCCCCGCTGTGGCCCCGTGTCCATCCAGGATATGACCCTGGTCCTTAACCTGTGCCAGTGTCTCCCACATGTCCCCAGGGGAACCTCGACGTGTCCTCGAGGAGCTTTTGCATGTCCCTAGGTCCCCCCAGATGCCCCATGGGTGTGAGGATGGCAGCGATGCTGCCACAGGTGGGGTGGCCCAGAGAGCATCCCGTGTGTCTCCTGATGTTCCCGTCTCCCCAGGACATCAGATGTTGGGGGCACAGGGGCCATCCCCCCCCCACACACACATGTCCCCATGTCCCTTGTATCCCCCAGCCCACAGGGGCCGGTGGTGGCAGCGCTGTACGCGGAGGGGTGGGGGGTGTTCCTACACGTCCCCACACGTCTCTTCCCTTGCACCCCCAGGACACGGGCCCGGCGGTGACACCGGGACCGGCGCTGTGCGCGGAGGCGCGGGGGGCGGCGCAGCGGCTGCTCGACCACTACGTGCAGGTCCAGGGCGCCGCGGTGGCGCAGATGCTTCGGAAGAGCGTCGAGACACGAGACTGGCTGGGCACCGTCGAGCCCCGCAACGTTCGGGCCGTCATGAAGCGCGTGGTCGAGGACATCACCGCCATCGACGTCCAGGTTGGGGCAACACCTGGAGCCCAGAGGGGCTGGGGGGTGGGGTGGGGGGCCTGAAGTCCCCTGGGGGATCCCAGAGGGTCCCTGGAGAGGCCCTGAGGTCCCCGTAAGGTCCTTGAGGACTTTAGGAAGTCCCCAGAGGGCCTCTTCAGGGGTCCCTGAAGTCCCTTGGGGGGGTCCCAGAGGGTCCTTGGCAGACTTGGGAGTACCAGAGGGTCCTGGGGTGGGGGTTGAAGTCCTTGAAGGGTCAAGAGGGGATGCCCGAGGTCCCCATGTGGTCCCTGAGGATCTTTGGGGGGTTGCAGAAGGGTTTGGGAGGGTCACAGAGGATTTGAGGTATCCTGGGTGGTTTTGAGGAGGGTTCCAGAGGGTATTTTGGGTGGACTCTGGGGTGGCAGCACTGAGAGGGTGTGGTGCCGCAGGTGGGGCAGCTCTTCGAGGAGGGGGTGCGGCGGGCACAGAGCAGCGACTCGAGCCGGCGCGCCTTCTCCGTGTACAGCAGCTCGCGGGCCCCCGGGCGCTACGCCCCCAGCTACACCCCCAGGTCAGCCCTGTCACCCAGGCCACCTCTCGGCCACCCCTGGGCCTTCCCTGGTCACCCCGCACTCCCTGTCACCCCTGCAGAAACTATGACATCTTCCCCGTGACCCTCTTCATGTCCCCAAACTGTCTCGTCTCTCCGTGTCCTTGACCATCCCCACGTTCCCTGACTGTCCCCACATCCACTGCCCATCTTCATGTTCCCCTGTCTTTGTGTCCCCAAACCGCCCCTGCATCCTCTGACCATCTCGGTGTCCCCATCCCCATGTCCCCTGGCAGTCCCTGTGTCCCTGTCCCCACATCCCTTGGCTTTCTCAAACACTTGCCTGTCCCTGACTGTCCTGCTGTTCCCATCCTCAGTGCCCCCATGGATACCCACCTGCTCAGCAACATCCAGAAGCTTTTCTCCGAACGCATTGACATCTTCAGCCCCGTTGAGTTCAACAAGGTGAGGCCACGGCGACACCCCTGTGTCCCCAAGGTCCCTAAACTGCCCACCTTCCTGGCTGCCACGTGTCCCTGGTGTCCCCATGACGCAGGTGCTGGGTCCTAGGGGGTCCCCAAGGAGCTGATGACAGGGGTGTTGCCACTGTCCCCTGATGCGCCCCAGTCCTAGGTGTCGGGACGCAGGGGGTCCCTGTGGCTGATGACCAGGGCGAGGGTGTCCCCGTGTCCCTGTGCTGACTTGACTTGGGGCCTCCCTGTGTTCCCAACAGCCAGGCCCAGGGTGTCCCCATCCCCCCTGTGCCACGTGTCCCCCGTGTCCAGGCTTGGGAGTGGCAGCTGGGACAAGGGTGTCCCTCGTGTCACCCACATGCCCATGCTGATGAGACTTGGGGCCTCCCTGCACTTGAAGAATCCAGGCCGAAGGGGCCCCCGTTCCCCCGTGCCACGTGTCCCCAGTGCCCCCACATCCCGTGTGTCAGGACTCAGGAGATCCCTGGGGACTGGTGGCCAGGGTGAGAGTATCCTAGGAGCTGATGGCCTGGAGAGGGGTGTCCCCAGTGTCCCCACAACCCCGTGCAGATGTGGCTCGGGGCCTTCCTGCCCTGGGGGCATCCCTGTGCCACGTGTCCCTGCTGTCCCCAGGTGTCGGTGCTGACGGGGATCATCAAGATCAGCCTAAAGACGCTGCTGGAATGCGTGCGGCTGCGGACCCTGGGGCGCTTCGGGCTGCAGCAGGTGCAGGTGGACGGCCACTACCTGCAGCTCTACCTCTGGCGCTTCGCCGCCGACGAGCGGGTGGTGCAGGGGCTGCTGGACGAGGTGGCCGCCAGCGCCGCCCACCGCTGCCTCGACCCCGTCCCCATGGAGCACAGCGTCGTGGAGCTCATCTGCGAGCGCGGGTAGGACGTGGGGACACGGCGGGGGGCAGGGGTTGATGGACAGGACCTGGTGTCACAGAGCAGGGGGACGCGGGACGTGTCTGAGGTCCTGTTAAACATCTGGGGCCCGACGTGTACCCCGTGAGTCCCCACACATACATGGGGACACTCCATGCATCCTCCTCCCCCCCACAGCAACACACAAGGACGTCCCATGTCCCCACACACATCAACATTCAGGGACCTCCCCTGTCTCCACGCTGGGTCACCCCATGTCATCAACCCCCACAGCCCTGGTAACACCCCACATTGTTTCCCCCCACCCCAGTGCCAACCTTAACACGTGCTGAGACCCCACGTTGTCCCTACGGCCCCAGTGACACATCATGTCGTTCCCCCCACCTTGGTGACATCCCCTCGTGCTTGGGAACACCCTGGGCACAGCCCCTTTGTCACCCTTGGGACAATAAATAAAATATGTATGAGCTGTGTGTGGCATCCCCTGCCTGTGCCTGGGGTGGGGACGGGACACACCAGGGACAGACACCTGGGTCCTTGGGAGGGAGTGTAGGGGGGATGTGTAGGGATGGAGGGTGGTCACCAAGAAGCCCCTTGGCCACCTGCATCCCCGTGGGGAGGGGGGCATACCCAACCCTTTGCACAAGTACCCTTGTCCCCCGCCAAACCCTTGCACAAGCACCCTGTGTGCACCCAGTGCCTTGCACGAGCACCCAGGGAGCATCTGGCTGCTCGTACGAGCGACTTGGGGGCACCTCGTGCCTTGTCCAGCCCCACAGGAGCAGCCAGGGCCCTCCCAGCCACCTCTCAGCACCCAGGGCCTTGCACAAGTTTGAAGGGGGGGGGGGGGGGGCTGCCTCCCTGCACACCTCTGCTGGCTGCTGGGCCAGTGCAGCCCCTGCCCATCGCTGCCAGGGCCCCCACGGGGGTCCTGGGGTGCCCAGGGTTGAGGGGGGGAGGAACAGGAGCAGGGCCCGGGGCACGGGTAATGCCCTGGGTGTGCATCTGGGGAAGGGCTGAGCTGGAGAAGCATCCCTCTGAGCACCAGCCCTGGAAAAAGGGATTCCCCACCGCCGGGCTGGGATTCGGGTGTCCCCAGGGGTGGGCACAGCTGGCGCAGCAGCAAGTTGTACACGGAATCAAGTCCCCAAGCTGTCAAGAGTTGGGGTGCTAAGGGTCCCCCCCAGCACTTGAACCGCAGCGGCGCGGGCTTCCCACAGAGCCTCGGGCATGGGGTCCTGCACGAGCTGCAGGTGGGCATCTGCCCCACCCGTGACCTCCGTGGCTGCAGGGCACAGCCCACCCTCTCACACAGGGGGGGCAGCAGGTGGTGCTTTTATTTCCTCACTACCCAAATCAGCGGCAGTTCATTACACTAATTTCCCCCAGCTGAATCTGGTTTGCTCATTTCGCCCGTTTTGTCTCCACCCATGAGCTCTGTCACCTTGCTTGCTGCTGCCGCCCTGGTGAGGGTGGATTGTGGTCCAAGGTGAGTTTTGGATCCATTGCTATCAAAACTACTGCATTTACTTAGAAAAATGGTCAATGATTGGAAAAAGCTGCTTTTGGTTGAGGACATGATTCCCTCAGGTAATTCAGACTTAAATTGCTGACCCGTGTGTGTGGGATGTGTGTTGTGAGTGAGTCAGTAGATGTATGTAATAGTGTTGATTTTGTTTAGACTTTCTCCAAACAAGCAGCATCTTGTCCTAAGGGTAGTAAGGAGGAAGAAGGACTTTTATTTATAAAAAACAGATAACAGAAATAATTTTAAAACATCATCTGAATTTTATTTAGAACTTAAATGTTATCTCTAAAGAAATAAGATCTAAAATAGACTGGAAGGTGACAGGGTGTAGTACTCAGCATGCAGTTTAGAAAAAAAAAGCTGGCAGCATCCTGGTTCTCTCCATTTTTTGTATTTGTTGTTTTCATGGAGGCTTTGGATATGCGAAGCTGGAAGTCATGGAGAAATGTTGTCAGCAGCTGGGTCAAATATTTTGTTGGTTTAAGCCTCTGTCCGAACAAGCTTCTGAAACAGAAAGAGCAGTGAACGTAGTATGCCAGGACACAAAGCTGCAGAGAAAAGCCAGGCTCACCCAGGGTACTGGAGCCAAATCCTGAAGCGATGAGCTCTGGCAGGCCCGGGGCGAGGACCGAGGGTGCTGGTGCTCCCCGGGCCAGGGCCCGTCCCGAGCGAACACCGGCACAGAGCGAGCGTGTTGCACGCCCGAGTCCCTCTTGCTGTTACCTAGAAATTTTCCTTCATCTTGGCTCCATTCCTAAGAACACGCCTGCATGAAGCAGGTGCCTCTTCCACGGGGGGAGTTGGCATCTCCATCAGTTCTAGCCAGTAAGAAAAAAATCATTGTATTTGCTGTAGAGACCAGCTTTTGTTTAACAATCTCTCAAAGCACTCGGAAGCTTTGTGCTGGTATGCAGCCAAACCTGAGGCTGAGGGATGCTTAAGTTAAAGTATTTGGGTGCTTTTTGTCCAGAATCTGGTACAAGGCTACACAGTTATAGACATTTACAACAATGATAAAAAGAGTGAATTACCAGCAGATCAATGAGGGCCTTTACGTGCTTGGGGGAAAGCTCGTTGATACAGTCCTTTAATGCAGTCAAAGCAGCTCTAGTCAAATCATCGACTTCGTACTGAGAAATTGGGCCGGTGTAGAGCTGTTCCGCAGGGCCTTCGAGAAGTGTCTGGAGAAACCTGGGGACAACCTTGTGAGCAGAGCTGGCTCCTGGAGCGTGAAAGACCAAGTGGAGCGCAGTGAACAAACCTTTCGCTCGCTCAGGTTCGGCTTCTTCTACCCCTCAACCCCCTCCATCCCAGTAACGACACACAACTCACACTGGGGTTTTGCTGGGCGTGTTCTCAGCTCTGCGGGGTGTTTTTTTAAAGCTTTGAAAGAAATGGGCTGCCACTGCAGGAGCTGCGCTGTTGCACGGGCCCCGTGGTGGAATCCCACCATTATGGGTGAGCTGCTGCCTGCCTGGTCCTCAGCCCCCTCCTCGCCCCTCTGAATTGTCAGCATTCTAGATGAAAGTAAACTGAAAATGTTTCTGCATTCTTAATCTCTTTTCTTCAAGTCCAAATCTTGTCGCCATCTGATGTTGCTGCCTACACAACTGCCCACAAAGGCTGATTCTGAATTTATGCTTAACCTGCTGTTCTTCCAAGACCTTGATAGGTTTCCCAGGGATACTCATGCAATCTGATCTCCTTTCCATATTCTCGTATGAATGGTCTTGATTTATTCACTGAGCCTTGATTTGAAAAAAATAATCAGGTTTCAACGTTCCATCCCTTCTAGTAAAATTCTGGGGGTTTTTTTCTCCTTTAATTATCATCCCTGTTCTGAATTTATAAGATTTAATGTGAGAGTCACAATGATTAAAATCCATATTCTTTACCTGCTTTTATGAAATCACTTGGTCCTTCAGCTGATAACTTAGACTGTCTTATCAGTGTACAGCATATTCCTGATCACCCTGCTGTTTCTCTTACTCTAATTGCACATAACGATATTCTTGGTTAATAACCTCAGAGGAATTAATCAGGCTGTGAGTTTACCACTGCCCCCTCAACGTGTTGAATTACGTTGCCTCTGTTTTCATACACATTTTCATCTTCCGAGTTTACTGCTTTCTCCATATTTATTTTCTGTTTTCTGGCATTTTGTCATCAACGTTGCTTCTGATTAGGCACCTTTGTGAGCTCAGGAAGCCAAGCCTAGAGGTGATGTTAGGTAATGGTAGTAGTTACCCATCAGTAAATAACAGAGTACTGGTGGGTTCATTTTGCTTAAGGTTAAGTCTCCACACCTGAACTAGTCCCTGGAAGTAGGAGGACAGACGATCTAATCTCGTGTAGGTGCCTGTGCTGCCACAGACTAGCCCAATCCTTCGATTCAGAGAAGGGCCGGGGTGAGCACTCAAACACACCAGAGACCGAATTTAGTCAGATGAACCCAACTGTAAGTGTCCAAGCAAAAAAAATCTCAAGAGACCTTACATAAGCTGCTGTGATTAGTATTTTCTTGGAGGCCGGGTACCTAAATCTCCCTGTCATCACCAGAAGTCTGCAGTGGGAATCAAGGGAACATCATTTCTGCCAGCAGGGACACAGCACTCTTTCTCTGCAAATTTTAAACGAGGCATCAGGATGCTTTTCAGTTGCTTCCTAGAGTGGTTTTCACCAGGTGTTTAAATGGTGTTCTGAATAGTTTGAATACTTGGTGCAGAAGTTTGAGTTCATGGTTATTTTAAAAAAAAAAAAAAAAAAAAAAAAAAAAAAAAAAGTCCTATTTTTGTAATTGGCAAAACTTACCAAGGGAGCCGCAGAGCACCGTGGTGATGAGCAGAGCAACAGTCAGCTTCAGAGCGGCGCGTGCCATTTTCTGTACGTTGTGTGTTGAGCTGTGAAGGGCAGCAAGTGTCCTTTGCAACGGAGCGCAGGAGGGCTGGGGTATATATGTGGGGAATTGTGCAATGTGATGGAAGGAGCGGGCCCAGCAGGTCATGCAGCTGCACTAAAACTGGGTCCAGGTCATGCTTGTTTATGAAGTGGACCGGTGAAAAATGCGGGTGACCTCTGCTTCCATCAACTGCTGTCAGTGGACCTGGAACAGTGAACACAGTGCTCTGTTCGTGCGAGTTCGCGCTGACATGACGTGGGGGATGGATGGGCCTGGAGCTCGGCACGAGGGCTGAGATTGCTCTGTCCTGGCAAGATGCAGCACTGCGAAATCAGCGGGCAATAAACTGCATCGAGCCGTTTTACCCAAGGCACTTTCGAGCACATTTATTCCAGGTTTCTGATGTGATTTCATGCAGAACTGCCGCCACTTTTATTGCATAATTACTCTTCTATTGTTTTCCCTGTTTCTCTTCTGTAATTCCAATTCTGCAGGGACTGACATGTCTTTAAAAGCATCACGAACTGTGATCCATAAATTTATATGTATATATATATTTAAAAAAAAAAAAAAAGTAGCATGAATGAAAATAACCACACATTTAGGAATAATGAAGAATATCTTTAATAGCTTCTTTGCTACAGCTTTTCAGCTGCTCTTGGCCAAGTGTGCACTTTTGAGGCATGGAGAAATTGCCTCCATAAACTCCGAACTGGCAGCTGAATCAGATATGTTGATGATCTTTGCAATAATATCACAGTGTCACTCCTGAACTTAAAAAAAGTGAAGCACGTTTTCAAGGTCAAAATTAAGCGCCTGTGGGAGCAGCTGGAGCAACGTTCAGCACAAGTGGCTGATTCTTGAGTTGCAGACGTAGCCCTGCGGGCCGGCAGCCAGGAAGGGTTGGTGGCCCCCTGAACGTGCCCTCCCCGTGGGGAAAGCCCAACCGATTTTTCATTCTGTCCCAGGCTTCACATGGCTGGAAAAGCTCCTGGCACATGCGTGGACCCCATGGGAGCCCAAAGGTGGACGGGGCAAGGAGGTGGGGAGAGAGATCAGATCCATGGACCTTCCCAGTAAGATGCGAGCTGTTAATGACTGTGTGGCACTGTGTTCTGCTAACTTAGCAAAACCTACAACTACCCTGATGGAAGGGAAGCAGAAACGGCAGTGTGTCTTGGAACAAAATGAGAGAGGAGAAAGGGAGGGTCTTTTTGTGGACATGGGGATATCCTCCCTTCTGACTCCTTCTTGCTAAAAGAGGGAAGTGTGAGAGCCTCCCCTGGAAACGTCAGGAGATGCTTTCTGCAAAAGAAAGTGCTCTGCGTGGTTAACACGTGTCATGATCAACCCTCCTGGGGTTAGGATTTCATCTGATGGCTCTGGGGTACTAGGGAATGCTGCACACTCGGCATATCCTCGCTGTGAGAAAGAGGCAGTAGATTTTACAAGGCCACATCTTCAGCTGAAAAAATAGTGTAATGCAGTAAATAAAATGGGAAGGGGATGGGGTGGCTTTTTTGAATGATTCAGCTACCACACATACAAGCTATGACTGTAAAATGACATGACAATGCTATTACAAAGACTAAACGTTTCCCCCTATCTTCTTCCCCTCGCAAGCATCAGAAAAGTGTCTTATCTCTGAGATCTTACCTATTCCATGTGCAACCAAAAGCATTTGAAAGAAACACTTATCTTCCTGCTTTACCACTTGATCCCTTTTTGTATCTGTGCTGAATAGCTGTTCTGAGATCCCCCACCTGGATTCGTCCGCGTAGTCGTGCGTAACTTTATATCTCAGGTTGTTCTTTTGTCATTACCCCTTGTTTTTAGCAGAGGGTTTCAAAGTCCATCGGCACTCAAGGAAAATGTGATGAAGTAGCGGGGGGCCTGAAAGATAACGGGTCCTCCACTTCCCTCTTAAAACATTAAGTAGTTGGGGGGGGGGTGTCCAAAGCCTCAAGGGATTATTCAAGGACATAGTTTATTTTCAGATGGGTGTGAAGAACTATATAAACTGTGAATACCTGTGGACCTTTATATAGGACTGTAAAAATGTATTTTTTCAATTTTTTACGATGTGAAGTTGATTGTTTAGGTGACTACAGTACTGAAGTATGAAATTATAATATAAAATTCCTTCCTGAAAAATATTCTCATTAGTTTTTCATGCCATTTTGGGGGCAGGTTGGCAGTAAAGTCGTAAGCTGGCTTAGAGAGCGTTAACCAAGTCCTGAGATTCATTCTCCAGGGGGGTTTTCCCTCTCCTGCGGTTCACCAAGCATCCCCTGGCCACAGCAGAGAAGCGCAGAGGAGCCCTTGAACTCCCCGAGGCTGATAGTTAATGCACGCGAGGAGATGGGTAACAGCGTGGGTGTCTCGGGAGCTGGAATCAAAGTTCTGTGGACCGTAAGAAAATGTGGCAGACACAGAAGTGAGCAAAGCAGCAGCACCTACAGGCTATATTCAATTTAGGGACCAGTCCTGTGATTTGGACAGACGTGATCAGCTGTTGCTTACCTGGACCTCAGGTGTGAAGCGTTGGGTGCTGGAGACCCCTTGGCTGCCCTTGCTCAGGTGGGTGGCTCGGGAGGGGTTTGCAAAGGCCGCTGTTGTACCCTTCCCCTCAGTGCTGGGGTCTATTTGCCTAGGGTTATTTTTCCAATTTAAATTAGGAGACTGGGGGCTTCTCTGTTTTGTGCTCCAACAAGTCTGTATGAGTTAGAAATTCTTAGAGTACAGAAAAGCTCCTTCACCACTTTTTGAGGACAACCACAGAGAGGAACGAACAAAGAGCCGTTTGGGGCAGGCTGTGTACTGAGTGCTCTGGATAACACGCTAAAGCATTTCTCTGCAGCACAAGTGGAAGCCACACAGTCCTCGGGATGTTTTTATCTGTTGTAAACATGGAATTTCTTGGCAGAGAATTTCAGAGAAGGGGAAAGGGGTTTTATTTTCCTGTTCACGTAGAAAATGGATTCTGTTTAGGTCGGAGCGAGCAGAGGCTGTCGGCACCATCAGCCTGTGCATGGCAGGACCACGGGAGATGTGGGAATAGTGCTGGGAGCTCCAAGGGGTCTTACTGGCTGCTTGGCTTCAGTGTTCTTGCTTATTCATGGTGCTTTAAAAGAAAGAAGTATTTGGCTGTTGAAATAACGGGCATGGTGTCAGAAGGCATCTCCTGCAGCCTTGTACCTGTGGCTTTGCTCCCCTCGCAGCGTCGCTGCTGGAGGCAGCCCCAGCCGGGACACCGATCGCCTTTCGCTCGGGGGGGCTGGCCACCTGGGAGCAAAAGGACAGAAAAACATAGCAGAATTCCCAAAGCACGGGCTAAGTCCACGCTTTGTGTTGTGATCGTTCAGTTTCTAAGCTGCAAGTTTAAGGAATTCAATTTGAAAAGCTCCGAGGAGGTTTTACCACCAGCTGTCCTGGCAAGAGCTTGTCCTGATTTTTGCATCCCTGGAGTTGATCCCACTGGGAGTGAACAAGGGTGTCCTAGAAAATGAGGTATTTTTTTCATGTTCTTCTGGTTTTAAACAAAGAATGTCTATAATTCTGTTTTAAAAGAGTGTGAGTTTCAGATTTGCCTCAATTACTGACAAGCAGCTTAATAAGTTCTGTGATGAATGGGAGGGGAGTACATCCTTTCATGGCGCACGCATCCTATTATTATGTTCATGCTGGAACTATGACAGTAAATACCCCCATTGCCGTGACAGGGACACAGCAGCGCTGTGGGATGGTGGCACCGCACTCAACCCGTGTGGTTTTCTTGCTTTGAACATGTTCTTATTCTGAGCGTGGGCAATTCTCTGGGCACAGGTTGTGCAGAGAGCTTTCGGAGTGTCCCTCCCTTGGAGACGCTCCCTGTGCTACCAACAATGCTCTCTCCTATTACAAGTGATCTAAGGAAAGAGAGTGCTTGGCATTTGCTTTGTTAAAATTCTATAACATTTTTCTTCAAGAATGACTCCTGTTTTCATTGAGCATGACTTGGTAAATTGAATGACAACTGCAGTGGCATTGCACTTGTTCACCTGATAACTGTAGATGTTAGCATATATACATTTCAGTAGCTGCTTGTGTCACATGAGTTATACACTTGGTAAGGGCAATCTCAAAACAAATTATCAAATCCTACATTTTAATAAGATTAATAAACAAAGACATTTATTTTACTTTATTGTAATTAGAAACCTAAATTGTTTTGAAATAGAGTACCTGTAAATATAGTACCTTTGTAAATGTGGAGCTGAAAATACATTGTTAGCATGGCAAAAATAGATGGCTTTGTTACATACAGTCTAGGACTTTTTTTTTTTTTTGGTGGCAGATATTGTTTAGTGTGAAAAAAAGCTCAAGGTTCTCTTTGCAGCTTTGGGAAAAGTGATGAAAGGATCTCAAGATCTTGCTTACTGCTTTCATGGCTCTGCCCTGGGCCAAGTCACAGGCCGGAGCTGCTTGCGGGAGGATCAGACACTGCAGGCTGGATGCAGTGAAAGATTCCCCGCGTCTCTACGCTGTGTGTGACAGTATCTGTTTCATGACAGAGTCACACGTGTAAACAGGGACTGGAGCGTATCAGGGACATGTAAACAGGGACTGGAGCGTATCAGGGCCGTGCTCACATCTTTATGGCCAGTGTCTGCTCTGCTTAGAAGCTGATCTGTGAGGTCCCAAAGCAACAAGCAGCTGAGCGCGTCTGAATTTGTTGGAGAGGAAGGAGGTGGTGGAAGCACTAGCAAAACCCCAGGCTGGCCCAGTGCCTGCTAGAAAAGAAAAAACAATCTGGGTGTTTTTTCAAGAAATACCGAGAGAACATGAGGAAGCAAAGATCCGATCCAAAAGTGAAGATCTAACCTCCAGCCAGCTGGGACTGCTCAGGCTGGAGGAGACTCCAGGGGGATCTTGCACAACTGTACCTCGATGCCTGGAGGGAGGGCGCAAAGAAGGCAGAGCCAAGGTCTTTTCAGGGGTGCCCGGAGGCCACGGGCACAAAGTGAAACACAGAAGGTTCCCTCTGAGCACGGGGAAACCCTTTGTCTCCAGGAAGGTGACCAAGCACCGGCACAGATTGCTCTTGGAGATGCTGAAAAGCTGCTGGCTGTGGTGCTGGGCACGTGGCTTTAGGTGACCCTGCTTGAGCAGGAGGGTTGGACCAGCTGACAGCCAGAGATCCCACCTCAACCAGGCTGGCAGGTGGTGAATTATTCCCGTGCCGGGTGCGTACACGCTCAGCACTTCTGTTACTGAGGGGCTTAGTGCTCTCAGAAGGGGAGACTGCAAAAAATCAGCTGTCCTATTCCCCGTTGCCCCCCAAAAAAAGGAGAAACCTTCCCCTAAAAGATGTATTTGGATGAAAATAAGCTTCTAGAGTCCCTGAAAAGACCCGTGATGGCTCTGGAGATAGGAAACAGTATTTGGAAATATGTATCCCTTGGCAAGGACTGCTAATCTGGATTTTCATTGTAAACTACTTAACGTCATTCGGGGATTTGTCTAAAAGTGTTTTTCTCTTCCTACTGCTGGCAATATTGTCAGCAATCAGGTCACCGGAATCCATTTTAATTAATAATAATATTTGCAGGCTAATCCCTGAACAATCAAAAGATAAAATTCTGGGTCCAAACTGTGTTGGAAAGACCCCTATGTACTCTGGAGCACATCACGCAGTGTGCCAGCTCGGGGAAGCTGGCCTCTCTCTGTGTGCACAGAGGTGACAAATTGGGGACCGTGAGAAGGGGAGGATGCAAAAACGATAGGATTTAGCATCTGTTTCCTCATACAGCCTTTCCTTTGACCCAGCAAAGCTCCTTTTTTAGGGTTCTTGCCCAAGTGGCTTCTCAGCTGCTCCAGGCCAACACCACATTCCCCCCGAGGACCATCCCCATTTGGGACACGTGGGCTGTGCTGCTCCCCGGGCGAGGGAGAAGGGATGATGAGAAAGGCCTGGCAGGGTATAAATCATGAACTGTTTTGGCATTCCTGCAGCTTTGATTTTAGTCTTTCCACCATGAATAAGTCTTGAGATTTAGCGAGGATGTAGGGACAGATCTCTTGGGATACAGGTGATGCCATCACATCCGCCCACCAGCCTCTTCGCTGCCAACCCCTTTCCCTTCCCCACAGCACTACGGTGCTCACCAAGCCCTTGTGCCAGTCATCCCAGTGCCCCTGCATCCACAGGCTGGTGCTGCCAATGCTGAGCACACAAGAGCCTGTTCACGGTGAAGCCAGAGCTCATTTCTGAGCCGGGGACAATTTAGAGACCTTAGTGATGGCTCTCCTGTCTCCGGTAGAAAGAGAGCAGCATAAAAGAATTATGGCTGGATGCAGCCAAGAGTTATTTTCACATGGTCCTAGTGTTAAGACACAGGTAAGTTTTAATGAATTTGCTGCTGGTCATGAAAGTAGGTCATGAATGATATTTTGTGGGATAGTGTCTCCTGGCTGGTGCAGGTTGGATAACCTAGAACTGCTTGGCTTGTCATACAACGAGCTTGCTTGTGCACAATGACTCCTGCAGCTCCTCTTTGTGGGTTTTCCCGTCCTGTCTTTAGGGTGCAAAGACTGGTGGGACAGTTTGTGTCGGGCAAGTGGGCTAAGTCCTGATTTCTGCAGTGCTCTCCCAGCTCGGGGCTGAGCCAGCAGCACGGGCTGGAGAAAATGCAGCGCGAGACCCTCTGCAAACACATCTCTGGGGCTTTTATTTTAATTTCTAGGTGCACGCAACTTTTTTGGAACCGTTTTGCATGCTGTTTTCTGGTATCCTGCAGGCTGCTACTCACCCACAGCAGCTCACAGGCTGCAAAACGCTGGTCCTGGGTACAAGGCAGGGCTGTAGCTACAGAGAACGACCTTAGTTGTGGGTTTGAGGCTGCATCTGGAAGGCAACTCTGAAACCACATCCCTTGATGAGCCCTCAGAGCTCAACCTTCCTGCAGGACATAAGCAAATATCGACAACCACCTCAGTGAGGATTTTAGGCTAAAGGTGCACAAAAAAAGGCTTAGTAAACACAGTGTTCTCAAGGCAAGAAGCAGCAGAATTTGGCTTGACCTGCCACAGGGGGATTGTTCGTTTGTTTGCTGTTCTGGGAGTTTTGTGCAGAGCAAACAAGTGCCTGGGTGGACAGGCAGCACCTGGGCTCGGGGCAGAGAGGGTGAGGTGGAGAAAGTTACTCCAGGCACTTGGAAAGGGGAAGTTACAAGTAAAAATGAGAGAAGCTGATCTCATCAGGGCACGCGGCCTCTCCCCACTGTCCTTGCAACGGGGGGAGATGACAGACTCACACAGGGGGTTGGTGCTGAGCAGGGAGCACCTACACTGGACAGGGCTCTGCTCCTGGGGCACAGCCTTGGCCTCCGAGGGAGGATGGGGAAAGGCCTTAGCCCCAAGGAACACAGCTGCTGTGCTGCAGCTGCAGAACAGCCACATATGCTAGATTTCATTCAGAGGATAAAGGATAGTCAGATGGTTAATATAGGAAAGGGAATGCCAGAGTAAGTCCTAAGTGTAAATGGGCAGAGGCCATGGGAACTGAGCCTCAGTACAGCTTCGGCTGGGATGCCAAGCTCTCATGCCTGCTTAAGAGTTCTATTTACTTTAAACTTTATTTTCTTGCTAGATTTTCAGCACCTCTGAGCTCAAAGAGGATTGGGATCCCACCTGAAAACAAACCTGGAGAAAACACTTTGAAATGTTAGGGATCCTGAGGATGTGCTGAGAGGCTCTGGTTCATGCTCCTAGTCCTGGTCATGTTCTACTGAGAAGACCAGGTAAGAAAAAGTCCCTGTTGTCATTTTATGTTCTAAACAAAGCTGAACCACGACAGCTTAGCTCTGAGGGGCTAGCTGCTATTTCTACATACCTGCTGGAGTTCACAAGACATCATCCCACTCTGCTTACCTTCCAGGGTGTGAGTCTGAAGCATCTGACAGAAGCAAAAATCTCAGGTGATTTTGTGGAGACCAGCGGTATAAAATAAGAGTTAAATGGCTCAGAAGTAATACTATGAGCATTTGCATTGAGGCCTTCTTGAGGCCAGAATCTGTCTCATTATTGCAAGTAATATCTGATGGCAAAAATCACAGTTATAGATTTTAGCATTGTTACTAAGCTTAAGTGGCTGCTTGCTTAAGTGGTCCTTGAAGACTGGAAATGGATTTTCTGTTGGCCAGGAATCTACCCTCTCAACTTTCTGCCTGGCTGTTCAATTCCCAGTATTTCTTTTTCACAAGGTATTTAACACTCATCATGATTACAGGGACAATATTAACCACCACCCTATTTTCATTTTTTTTTTTTGGACTTGTCAGTAACTTGCAATAAACTGGTAGGTACTGGAAAAGACTCTAGTTTTCTACAGGTGCTTAGGTTCCTTAAATCCTTGGAGTCCAGGGTAAGGACGGATTGTTGTAAAACCCCACGGCTGTCCCCCAGTTCTGGGAAGGGGTACCACCCCCCCCCACCCCCCCCCCAGTACTACACCTTCTGTGCAGCCCTCGCTGCAGACGTGACCCACCTGCCCCCCAGGTGAACTGGGGGGAGGGCTGTGGGGGTCCCCTAAAGCCAGGCAGACCAGTCAGGCTGTTACACCAGACCTACTTCTTGGCGCCCCTGGCCCAGCACAGACCTGCAGAGCTCTGCTGGTGCCCAGCCCCTGCGCTGGCACGCCGGCCTGCCCACGGGGACCTGAGAGCCCAGCTCATCTCCACGCCTCGGCTCTGGAGAGCCTCAGATGGGAGAGCTCCTTCATCGAGCCAAAGCCAGGCTCAGCACATCCTCTAATGCTCTCATCAAGAATCATCTTTGTTTTTACTCGTTCTTTCTTGGAACTGTTTTAGGTTTGAGACCTCCACCAACTTCAAAGTTTGCCGTGTGGTAGCAACCCCATTTTTCTCTTTGGTATCACCTATATCATCTGGATCCAGATATTTTCTGTGACTCCAGGGAAACTGTATCAGTCTAGAAAAGACAATACGTTTATCAGTTGTTGGGTTCCCCCCCCCAATGAAGGGTTGCAAATTAGTGAAGGCCACTTGGAAAATACTGCTTTATGCTTGCCCCGTTATACTTCTCTAGGTATAAAATATCTGTATGTATTCTGCTGGGCACTAGCTGCAGTGACAGGTTAGGTGGATCCTGACATTCTGTCACCTATGCTTTTATCCAACTTTTCTCTAAGTCAGAACAGGCAGCAGACTATGAGAGCTGATAAGGCAGAATAATTTCTGTGTGCAACCAGGAATCCATCTTGGACAACAGCAAAGTAACTGGGTTATATGGTTAAGACTGTCTCCAGTCAGAAGCAGCTTCTAAAATCTGCCTGTGCACTATTTACCAAAATCCAGCCCCCAGGCAGGACGCTCACCTGGAGCAGCACCTCCGGGGAGGCCAGCTCAGGGTCAGGCTGTACCTGCAAGCACACGCACCTGGGAAAGGCTGCAAGGGCAAGCAGGAATAACAATGAAGAGAAATACCTGAAATCAAGAGTGAAAATATCTTTCTTAAGATCTTGAGGTTGTAATTTCCTGGTATTTCTACTTGGCGGTATTTTGTCTGTGTGTTTTTAAATACCAGGGATCCAGTTGTGTACTGGGACTGAAGTCCTCACTCCATCTGGTGGCAGAAATTCTGAATATTTTTCTAAAGGTATACAGGTAGTGAATTACAGGGATGTAGGTTAGTTCAATATGAATTCAAGTCATGTATTCCTTAGCAAAGACTTCTGGGAATATATCATATCAAACTGTCCCTCTTCCAATTTTCAGAAACAAAAGAAGTAAAACTAGTCATAAAATTCTGCAGGGCTACCAAACCAAAAATATTTTCTACTAGAGCAGTTTATAAGTTCTTCCTCCGCAGAACATTCCTATCTTAAGGAAACAGTGCAAAAAGCAACACAAAAAGACAGATTCCAAAATACTGTAGATTTTTCTAATAAGAAGCTTTGATGAATCCAGAAGAGAAGACCAGAAGAGACAATTTAACTCACTTTTTATCACTGTCAGACATTCAAAAAGCATTCAACTTTAAAGTTTTTGCCGTTTCAGCAAGCTTTCTTACAAAAAGGTTATGTTCATTCTGATACAAAACTCAATCTACAGAGGATCTATCAAAGCACAGTCATCTCAAGCACTGATCAATAGCACAGCATCTAGCAGTTGACGTATTTAAATATAAAACCCCACATCATTTTAAAGACATTTGCTTGCAAACTGTTCATTTACTATATGCACAAGGAAAGGCAGAAGTCTCCTTACTCATTCTAATCTCCATACAGTGATTTGGTTTTTTTTAAAGGATCAAGTTGTATGTACACAGAAACAGTGTTCTTCAGCCTTTTGCTTACTGAAATTGCAGCCATTAACACCTGCCTGTCTTTAAAACAAATCAAGCCGCAAAAAAAAAAAAAAAAGATGAATCTGAGGTAAGAACCATAGAGGTTGTCTAATTTGCAGAAGACAGACTTCCACAACAACCTACAGAAACTAACATTTCCCTTAAAATCTTCCAGCAAGCACTGTTGTACTGAGCCCTCTACTCTCCATACAGGAGCTCACTACAGGGAAAACACAAGTCTCTGCCATTTTCAAGTTAGGTGCAGAAAGAATGACTAAACCACCAAGTGCTCTTGGAACTGAAATTGAGCCGATAATTTGCTGGTAAGAGGAAATAGTTTTGATAACAGTCCATTTGAAACTGTCTTATTGAACACGAAGTGCAAAACAGGCCTAGAAATAAAACCAGCTTTGATGCTGAACAAATGTAACAGCCAAGGGGAAAAAAGAGAAAGAGGGATTAAGGTTAAACTCATTCTTTCAATCCAATCAATGCCACGGACATGGAATTTAAATTAGAGCAACAAAGTTCTATCAGAACCTCTGCACAATTTCTTTTAGCCTAAAACAACAAAGCCTGCTTACACTACCCTGGGTACTTCTGGAGACATGATTACACCGAGGGTCACATCTCTCTCCAACAACTGAAGAAAGGTCAATAAAATCCTCAGCATTTTTCAGCCTGAGCTGTAGGAAATATCAATCTAGCTTATGCACATAATTGCACTTGGTGTTGGCATAAAGTGTGTTGCTGAAAATCGAAACGGTTAAATCATTTTACAATTTGCAGGAGATGAAGACCCCATCTGCTAATACCCTGCTCCTGGGGAACGTCAGTAGTGCGTATTTGGATTTTACCCGAGATGCATGCAGCAGCCCTCAGCCCTTCAGGTACTCTGGCTGCAGCCACGCGGTGGGCACGGACAGTACAGACAGACTGACGGTCTGCTGCTGGCTGCTACCTCCAGCCCTGCTTGGCTGGGGAAGATTGTACAGCTTTAGGTGATGCACCCGCGTGACCTAAAGGTCTAAACCTTTTCCAGCTTAAAGCTGATGGTAGGAGGAGATGCATCTTTACGAGGCAGTATCTCCCAAAAGCTTGCCATTTTGTTTAACAGTGAGAAAATAAGCCCTGGAAACAGAAAATGCAAGTAAAAGGCCCAGTAAGAGCTGACATTTATTCAATGCTAATACCTAAAGATTTACAGATACTGAACAGTAACTCTTTTCTCACCTAGAGACAGAAATGCACACCCACTGCTCCACGAGAAACTGCCACTGCCCAGCTCAGTACTTTTTGAGGCCGTGTGGCAGACCTAGAGCTGGCTTGGCACCTGGGAACGGCGGGGAGCTCCACACAGCAGAGCTGGTGCGCTTGAAGTAGCGCGGCTTGCTTTTGTAGAAGATGTCCTCCAGCTTGGGGCTTGCGATCACCCCAAAGAGCGCGTCAATATTGGGAGGGTTGTAGTACTGGCGGATTACAGCTTGGCTAAGCTGATTCCCTGGAGAAACAAAAGATTACATTTTCATTAATTTTTTTAATTGAAATTGCCGCGCAGGCTGTTTGTGTGCAATGTGTCCCTACTCTCCTCATCTCTAATCACACTGAGATCACAAATGGGAGAAATCCTGCAGTATCTGATGTTTTAAAGCACCCTGTTTAAGCCTAGAGATTCACCCTAGATCACTTGGAGGGCGAATACTGCACGTACTGAATCCTCTCCAGGAAATAGATTAAGTTTGCAAGAGGCAAGGCTTCTCAGCTTTTTTTTCCTGCAGATTCCATCGGTTTCCCCACAACTTCTTCACTCCCTAGGGGTAGGTGGAATATGATATCATAGAACCGAGCATTTCAGAACCCGAGCAACAGCTGGTCTGAAACCTTGTCCACAACACCTGCCATTACTTTGCTTTTTAAAGCAAAATCAATGTCAAGCAGGCTCAAGGCAAGAGCACTAGTTCATAATGATTCTTTTCACACTGGCAAAATTACACTAGCAGCTCTGTTAAGGCACTTTAAAAGTGTATTTGTTTCCCCAACACAAGAAGATCCCCAGGTGGCAGAGGAGCCCTTGACTCAGCACTCCAGCCACGCTGCTAGAGATCAGTATTTTTAACTACAGTGTGCAAATAGGAGGATCTGGGCAAAAATCTTACACCGGGTCCTACCATCCGTTGGAGCAAAGGCGCAGTAGGGTTTGCTGGGGGATCTCAGGACAGACACCAACCCGCTAACACATACCCGTGGCCCAGGCAGGGATGGGCTTGCGAGGCTGGCTTTCATCGTCAGTAGAGTCATCGCTGTTCAGATCCATTCCATAGTTGTTTGGATTTATCAGGGGGGGCTTTGGATTTTTGTGGGCCTGTGGAGTCATCTGGTATGAACTGCAGGCAGGTGAGTTCTAGAAGACAAATACACCCCCCCAAAGGCCTTAGATGCAGTAGCACTGCTACACGCTGCTACGCTTCCGAGCTGCAGCGAGACCCCTGTCAACTACAACACCTCAATATTCCACCTCTTGCTTTATCGCACAATTGCAAAACCTCAAGTTTGGCAGTTCTAAAGTTTTGACCCAATTCTGACTTTGCGCTGCCTCCTCCTGTTTAATTGGGCTGCTTAATTGGCTACACGATATGAACAAGCCAGCAATAGATGCATTTAATACGCACACAGCCGTTCCATTCAATTCAAGCAAGGATTATATGGAGTTGTTACATCCTCAAAGCTGGAGCTGAGTAATGTGCTTTAAATACTCTGCAACCGAGATTCTGGGCTTGTTTAATAATGTTACACTGATTATTACCACGTAGAGAATATGCACATAATAGCTCAGAACAAACTGTACTCTAATTTTTATGGGAGCAGCATAACTGAGAAATGCAAGTGATGAAGAAAAACATAGAACTGCAAATTTCACCATCCATGAAATATCTCTAGAGTTGGAAACAGTTTTTCTTCCCCATAAGAGGCTGCCTTCACAGCTTTGTGCCCATTAACATTAACTTATATTTCACTGATTTTGCATTCAAAGATTAAAATATATAGCTTTGCAAGGAGATAAAGATCCATACATTTGTTTTCAGTGTTCAAGACACATACATTCACCTGCAGGTGGTTCTCAAGTTCCATCAGTAGTGAAGCACAAATGCAAAACTATTCCAGACTCTGCTGCCATCCTCTGGCTGTTTCCAGCTTTGAACTTAAATAACTACTCTAGCACCTTTTATGCCTGTGAAGTTCATCCGGTATTTAAAGAGGAGCAGCTTACAAAGCCAAGGCAACTTGAACAGTCATTGCCTTATCCTGACATGGAAACCCTGACAAATACTTGCTGCTTCCCTTCCTTCCTTTCCACTCCCCAAGTCATTCAAGGCCACCAGAAGTCAACCTCCGATAACCAAGAAAAAAACATTTATAGAATCCCTTCATTACTGAAAGGGAATATAAAAAACAGAGGGTAAAACTGCCCACTGTAACAGCACGTCAGTGCTGGAATCAAAGTTCTCTGATGTCGTCCCTTAAAGTTTCACCAGAGAGCAGAGTTACCTCTTTGTTTTCTAGGTGTTGTGTTTGGACTGTATCTTTAGCATTTTGTTCCTCTGGCAGTTTATTCTGTTCTTGCTCTTGCCTCTTCATCTCTGCTAGCCTCTGCTCCTCCTGCTGACAAGCCAACATCACAAATTAATTAATCTTATGAACTAAGCTACACTGTTAATCCAGAGATCAATTTTTGCTATGCAAAAAAAAAAAAATAATCTAAGCATCTAATTGCAAGTCTTTGTTGCTTGTGATGCTAAGAAGCACTTTGAACACAGTGAAGACACTGAACAAATGCAATGCAACAGTTCAAGCTTTCTTCGAAGTGGCACAAATTGACCTCCCCATTTAAGAGCATTAGTTGCCTTCCTCTGATAATGCAACAACCTCATGCTTTGAGAAACTTGCTACTGATTTTATCTTCATATAAACATCAGAGCCCAGTTGACCATCTGCAGATGGAAAAGTTTATGCTACTGCTCTTAGCCTCTCTTTAGACTAATAAAAAGTATTTTTAGAGGCCAAGTCATCCCATTGTACAGTAACCATCCCAAACAGGTCAAAATAATCTCACCCTACGAATGCTTAGTTCTTCCTACTGAATCTACAGGAAACCAAGAGGCTGCTAACTCAAACAGCAGACATCTAAAATCAAGTGAAATAAATCCCACCCCCTCAGTTGCTCCTAACAGTAACAACTACTAAAGTCAGACCCACGTGGCTCCACCCATCTGCAAGAAGAGAGTACGTACGTCTTTCTTCTCCATCCCCTTGTAGAACTGTTCTTCAGCAGCCAACACTTCCTTCTGCAGGCGAGCAGCCTTCTCCTGCTGTTCGCGTAGCCTGAGAACCAAAGCGACAGCCCGTTGCTCTCAAAACTACACTGGGGTACCCTCCCATCCAGCGCCTGCTGCAAACCCCTCTCACAGGTTTGCGGGGCACTCCTCAACACACTTCCTACATTACTGAGCCAGAATTTCTGCTCGGCAGCTCAGTAACCATGATGGTCCAGAGCTGTGCTGACAGCTCTTCGCTGCTTGAGCCTTTCACTAGTGCCCTCTGTTCTCGCTTCTTTTCAAAGTCCCAGCACAGAATTTAGTACATAAGTGGATATTATCTTACTTCTCTGCCTGGATCCTCTCCTGTTCCTTCTTCCTCTCCAGCTCTCTCTCTGCAGCCAGCTGTTTCTCTCTTTCCTGTTCTGCCTGCCTCTGCTCAGCAATCTTCCTGGCACGTTCCTGCTCCTCTTCCTTCCTCTTCTGCATTAGCTCTTTGTGCCGACGTTCCTCCTCCTCCTAAACCCAACAAAGCAGTTACTCACATTGTACAGGAACAGGCTCCAGAATTAAGGAGCAGGAACACCTTCTTTGACCCATGTCTCTAGCACCTATCTCTACACAGCAGGGAACAAGATGGGGCTGAAGTCCCAGTGCTTTCAAGGTAGGTGCATCATCTCTCCAGCCATGTCAGTGCTGGCCTTTCCCTGCCCACACGGTACCAAAGGGCCTAACGGTCACCAGGCTCTGGATCTCTGAGAGATGGGTTTAAACACAGATTTTAGTACTTGCCAATCCCCAATTAAGGTTTTTAGTAAGAATCTGTCCAGCACTGTGGAAGAAATGTGGGTCACAGCCACCCCCCAAGAGCTTGCAGCATATTGCAAGAGGAAGCAGGAAGCACAACACTGCAGAGAGCTTTAGGGACAAAGCCTCTCTGCCACACTAATTTTCACTCAGTTGGTTCGCGTTAGCGCTCCCAGTGGATTCCTTGCTTGCAAAGACCGTGGCAGATTGCGGCCATCCTAATTGCATGCAGGAGGATAGGATGGCCTCCAGCACAGACCTGCTGCAGTGCTTTTTGTTTCCTGGCCTCTTCATCATGCCTGCGCCGGGCCTCTGCTTCTTCCATTTTCTTGGCAGCTGCTTTCTTTTTGATCTTCTCTTCTGCCAACCTTTCTTCCCGCACCTATGACACACACGTAGCTAGCTGAACACCCAAGTCTCAGATGGGACAGTTCTCTGTGCATGTGAAACATCTCAGCAGTGTCTCAAAAACACAGAGCTCCCACCCTCTCATGGGGAAATTCCACCTTTTTTGTCACTCAGAGCTAATGGGACCTGTGCTTTATTTTATTAAAGTAATATTTAGGGAAATGCCCTTTTACATCTCCACAGGAAGAGCTGATCCTATTCCAGTATTTATACATCTAATACCACAAAAACCATCAGAATATATTCTCAGAACTATGAAATGAGAAAAGCAGATGGAGATAATTAAAGCAGACAAATGACTGCTATGATCATACATGCAAATAATCTGAAAGTCTCGATACAAGAAAGGGTCTGGAGGAAGTATGTTTATTTTCACCTCTTCATCTATTAGTCAGATGGGAGAACAACTTCAAACAGATAAAGCCTCAGGGCCATTAGGCTGGCTTTATCTGCCAGTTCTTCTCCCATCTGACAGAGCCTGAATAAAGCCCATTTAGATTCATAATTCTGGAAAATAAGAGTTTTATCTGCCATTTCCTGTAACCAAGAGAAAGGCAGTCACTCAGAATCATCAAGTTTCTGGAAGGATCTTTATTCAACCATTCTCCACGTCATTCTCTAGATTTCAGCAGCCTCAGTTCCTCTTTTTCTGGAAGGCACACATATGGCAGCATCTATACCTCAGCAGATGATTTATTCTCCCAAATAAATTCTATAGGTATATTGGGCCTTACCTTCTCAGTCTTCTCATCAAACAGAGCTATCTTCTGCTCAATGCGCCTTTTCCTCTCTTCCTCTAGTTGCTCTGCCCGTTCCCGAGCTTGCAACACTTTGCGCAGGCGCTCCTCACGCTTCCTATAGGACACAGCCCAACTTCATCATTGTAGTCCAGCTAGATGTGTTCCTTACAACTCAAATACAAGGCCAGATGCAGCTCTTGGGCAGCATGAAATTCAGTGAACCATATACACTATTCATTTAAACATTAGCAATATTTTTAAGCTCCATCTGAGTCAGAGGACTTAAGACAAAAAGCTGAAGCAGCAGTCAACTACGAAAGTTAACTTTTTATTAGCATTCTAGATAGATCCTGTGAGAACAGATACTGTCTGAGGTATGAGAGCAAGCCAACAAGAATTTTTGATGCATGTATGGACACTGCAAGATAAAAGACCTACAGGTGCAGAGAGAGCAGTCCAGACAAGGCAGAAAGCATATACTCACAGCTTTGCCTCTTCTAGTCGCCGTTTCTTTTCTTCCTCAAGTTTTTGTTTTCTCAGCTGCTCAGCTTCATGCTTTTTCCTCAGAGTCTCTAGCTTCTGTCTCTCCTTTGCCTGAAGTGGATTGAAATGTGATTATACCCACCTGCCAGGGCTTCTTTGTACTTCAACTTGCTCAGGGTAAGTACGGGCCCAGAGATAACACCAAGAAACTGCAGCCAGCACCAAGGGACTGTAACAAGGATGAAACAGAGCTCAGGTTGCCTGTGACGTGGTCAGGGATGTTTGGGGACAGATGTGATAGAAAACAAGGCAGTGGTGTTAATCTTAGACAGCAAGAGAAGCTGGGAAGTTGAAACAAGCATCAGCTCCTGAAGTCCAGGCAGCTTTCGGAGAGAGTGAAGGCAGCCAGCCCTGTGGTTTACGTTGGTAAAAAGAAGCAAAAAAGCAGAGCTAATGCTTGGCGTGATACTGACTGCCTGCAGCGAGAGCAGGGGACAGATGGTGCTCCAGGAAACACCTTGCTTGCTTCAACTCCGAGCTCCCACTGGCATCTTTGCTTCTCACAAAGCTTTATTTCATGGTGAACCACCACCATTTAGCGTGCTTACAGCTTGTTTCAAGCACGGTCAGCCCCATGTCATCTAGATGGAAATGCAGGGCATTTTCCTCATTTTTTTTTCTAAACAGCCTGAGTATATTGTCAATTACAAGAGCAGTATCCAGCCATCACTACAGTCACAGCAAACAAATTAAGACAAACTAATTTAATGCCAGCTTTGATACTGCAGATGCCCAATTATGACAGGCCTGGTCTTAATTCAAACCCACTGATAAGCACAGTGAAATATGCAAGTGATTTCCTTATGCTGGGCTCCATGTTGTAAATGACTGGTGTTATTAGTATCCAAACTGGCTAATTTAAAACTAACAATTCTATCTTATTGCTCTGGTGCTATTTAGTTATGTTAGGCCCCACGTGGAAAAAGTCCTGAGGGGAAATCACCTGCACTGGTACGAAACCTAAAATATAGCATCCAGTGAACTGACAGCAACAAAGGATGCACTAGTCAGAAGACTCTTACATCAGCTCCATCGCCAGTACAAACACTAATGTCAGCAGGAACATCAGCAAGATTGAAGCTCGAATCCTTCGCTACTGCCTAATGACAGGCTTCTCATCTGCTGGAGTACAGCAAGACTCTCTAAGCAGTACAACCGTGACAGCTTTAAGCAATACAAAAGTTCTGATATTAGGTTGCCAGATATAAGCTAGATGCAGGAAAACCAGTTTCTGCAGTATGCCCTCCTTTCCCTCCCCAACTCTCCTGCAAGTGAAAACAAGCCCTCAAACTACCTTATTTTGCAGGCAAGCTATTGGATTTTAGAAGCATGAGCAATCTATGCTTGGCATGCCAGCTTCTAGCATGTCCCTAGGTGCACACATGAATCTACACCCTTATACTTGCCCAACACTGTCTGGAACGGGACCTACAGCACACTGATTGAAACTGCTTTTCTTTGAACACTGACTTCTCTTCTGAGCTAAATACCAAATCTAAATGCAGGTCAGGTAAAAGTGAGGGCTGTCCACCAGTGGCACTGGTAGTATTCCTACCACAAGCCCAGCCCATTTAATTAAATAGTCATGATTTAAGGATCAAACTGTCCTGTGTAAGCAGAACAGAGGGAAAATCAACTCCCTTTGGAAATCTAGAACCAGAACTTATCCCATCCACCCAAACAACTACTCTGAGGTACAGGAGCTTCCCCTGTGATGCTGTAAACTTCACTGTGGTATTGCACAGAGGCACCTGCCTGCAAACAGCAAAGGCGTGGTATTTGTCTCTGCTGCTTGCCACAATTATACTACATCGATATTGATGTCTGTTAGATTTGGCATACTTGTCTCAGTGAACCAGCAGTCTCCTATTCAGGATAGGCTCATGTTTCTTCCTGCTTCAAACGTCTGAAAGAACCTCAGAACATCAGAAACTTGGATTTAAGAGGCATTTGCTCTGATCTCACCCATTAGAAAAGTCCTAGAAAAGAGATTGTGGATGTGCAGACTTCAATTATGTATGTGTGTGTATATATACATACACACACACTGCGACTGCAGTATTCAAAAATCCCCTTGGATTTTTATTTCCCAGTTTTAATTCCCGACTGTTACTTGCTAATACCACAGGGTAATGCTACAGTGGTAGAGCTTAGGGTCCAAATTAGAACCCTTTAGGAAGCTAATTAATCACAATAAGTGTAAACACAGCCTAAAGTTACTTCTTTGCTTAATATGGGTTGAACAATTTCTTTCACATCTGTGCTTTAACTTAGACACTCATCAGACCATCGGGTACTAGCTCACAACAGAGGTTTGTCTTACCTTGGGATCAGATTGGAGAGGAGTGTTGTACCTGATAAAAGATTTTATTACTCCATTTCTTCCCACAGAGCTTGGCGTCATGAGAAGCTGATTCTTCTGCACAGTGTGCAAAAACGTTTTGAAAGGACGTACAACCTGTAAGAGGAATGCCAAAAACGATCCTCAGGAGTGTGAGTAATAAACAGGTCTTGGTGAAGTACATCAGGGTTACAACAATCTTACTTTGCTGGCTGGAAAGGCAGAGGATGGGGTCTGTCTTCTCGGAGGAGAAAGCCCTCCATCTTCTGCTTGCTGATTGTCATAGCGTTCATCCACAGCTCTTTTGTAACTTGGCTTTCTCCTGTGAGATAAACACAGTCCATCACACATGGCAAATCCTGATTGTCACAAAGTAAGGTTTAAAAAAAGGTCATAAAGCTATCCTAGCTTAAAATGTATTTCATTGTGTATGTACAAGTAGTTATCCAATAAAAAATTTCTAATGTAATAGGAGATACGAATTAAATCCTCTTTTCAGAGGCAGAGAAAACCTTCATGAAAAAGTTTCATAGTCACAAAACACTGAAGTCATTTAACAATGCTTCAGCATTGAACCTGCTTTGGAATGGACTACATATCTCCAAAGGCACCTTCCAGCCAGAGCAATTCTACAAATGTACCTGGCACTCTGGGGTGGTTCCGGGGTCTCCCCCTTATTTAAGTTGCTTTCTGAAAGAAAATACAGTTACACAGTTAGTTCTAGCAGAAAAAAAAATCCCTTCCAACACAGCTTTGAAAGCAGACAACAGATTTAGCAGCCCACTAAATAACAAAAAAAACCCGCCATGAATTATGCACAGCAGGACCTTTCTTGCTTTCAGCAAGCAACCGCACAGCGCCAGTCAAACCTAGAAATACAAAATAAAGCCAAGCTGTCTGATCTGTAGCATGCAGTTTGCACTGATGCGATGCTATTGTGTTCTGCAGATACAGAGCAACTGCTTACTTCAGGAACGGGGTTCAACTAGGTCTCCCATAACCTGAAAAACATGCATCCCTCCATCTTCACTTCCATCTGCTTCCCAGGGTGGAAAATAACTCTAGCACAGAACTTCCTAGCTGCTAATCTCTTGAAACAAATCCTCGCTTGTCAGAGATTAGATTAGTCTTTCAAACTGGGCTCGCAAATGAACTAGCCAATCTTTCAAACTTCCCAGTCACCCTCCCCAAAAAGCAATGACTTTTAAAATTCTGCCATGAAAATCCTCTGGAATCTACCATTGTTGCCTGGCTCCTGCAGCTGTTCGTTTCTATTGATGGTTCGAGAGCGAAGTGACATTCGCGGACTTTGGGGATTCTGTAGAAAAAGCAAATGGGTTTCAGCACAATTCTCACACAGAAACAGCCAATTGCTGTTTCAAATCATGATGTCATTCTGACAAGGACACTGCAATATTACCAGAGAATGCAAAACTGCATGCATAGGATAAACTATTGGTGCCAGTACCCAGAGTGAAGTCCTAACCTTCAGCTGCAAAGAATACCTTGGGACACCATCCTGGCAAATTCCCTGATGTCCTGTCACCACTAGAAGCACAGAGGTTAACAGAACACAAGTAGCTGCAATAAGGGATACACTGCTTAAACTGAACAAACTCATAAACTATTAAGGACAAAAGCATTTCAAGTTGGAAATCTGTTTATGCTTGCTGGACTTCTGGCAAAGAGTCAGGCAGTGCGTATTTTACTTAGCGGTGATGAACGGACAACCAGGGAGACAGCAAAGACAATCAGCTCATCTCCTTGATTTATCTGTTTGCTATGAATGAGATATGCATTGCTATTTGCCGCCTTTGCACTTACACTGATACAAAATTCTGTTGCGATAATGGTTTTATATGCCTGTGAGAGAGGAGGCAATGGCTTTTGCAATCTGCACGCTGCCAGCAATGCAAGCATTAACTCCGCTCTGCAAACACGTGCTGGCCAGCGTGTAGGCTGGCAGACACAAAGGAGTTGGGAAGAAAAAAAGGAGTATGGAAACTTTATCCTCTCCAAATGCTTCTGCAGGGTCTTATCCCAAGGCTGGGTATAGAAAGCATCTTGTAGCCCAACAGAAGGACATAGACCTAATTAATTTGAGATCAGGCCTGAGAATAATCTGACCTTTAAGGAACAGCATGCATGGAGGTACTGTCTTTGTATGTTCCTATAGACAGATATTTTCTGGTTTGAGAAGGTTGCTCAGTCACCACATTTTCATGCGGTTCACAGCTCCCAAAGGAAGCCTCTAGCAGAAACCAAACCATGTTTTGTTTGCTGAGAAAACTGCTGATAGATAAGACAGACAGCTATGGTAAGGTAACCTGGTGACATAGGCTAAGAATGTGACAGGCTACGAGGTCCCACTCCCAACAGCAGTGGTATGAAAATAAGATGAGGATCAGGATACATCAAATGCACTACACAGACTAGACTATATTTATAAATTCATCAGGGTATGGAAACAAGAGATACAAGTCCTCTAATTCACAGATCTGCAAAGCAGTCTGTTCATTTTTCTCTCCTCCACATTCTCCCTTTAAGCTTTCCTACAATTGTAACTCAGGCAAGCTAAAAATCCAGAAGCAGTATTAAAACTGAGTTTATTTGAACTTTTGCAGCTCCACTGACAGGCACAGCCATAAACACATGTGTAAGCCTGTCCTTGTTTACAGAACTGCTTAAGGCCACTGAGCTCCACTCAATTCAGCCTGTGCTTACTGAAAATTACTCTGGACAAAACAGTGACATAATCCTGGGGTTTCTTCCTCAGGAGGGCAGTGAGAATTGCGGAGGGATATGTTTTGACCTGAATGATATTTATAAATTACTGTGGTTGTCTTAAGACAAACTGACATGCTTTGAATAATCTGCAGGACTAACAAAAAGGTCAAAAGAAGCTTTAAAAGTACAGAAATAGTAACAGTGTACAATCTCTGTCCAACTGAAAAAAGCTTCCCTGAATTATAAGAAGATTATTTATCTGTATAGATTCAGGATTTAATTTTCATACAACTGATCTCTAGCAAGAAGCTCAGAAGCAAGAGCCAGTAGGCAGGACTCGACTCTGAACACCAGTGATACCGAGGTCGGTATTCAGCACTGGTCTGCATCAACCCAGCATTTACATTTTAAATCTATTTATGCAAATTGACAGAGATAATACTATTTTCTAGTCAAAGCTAGCCTTGGCTTTGAAAGCACCTGAGGTTGTAACACCATACTGACAGAATACTGCTACTTGCATGCCAAATAAGCCATGGGTCACATGTGCTTGTTTTCCAAATAAAACTTCACTGTTTTTTGTTTTTCCGATTTTGGAACATTGTGATTAATCCAGACTTGTCAGTCTGACTTTCTCTAGTGTGCGTATCAGAACCAGGGAGGCTATAGGTAGGCTCATGCTCGTATGAGAGCTCTATACCTTCTTTATTCAAGTGCTAAGCGGCCCATTGCCCGAGTCCAGCAATCTGTGGCCAAAGCTTCCTAATTCCCCAATAACAAATGAGAGGCACATTCAACACATTTTGCTCACAAGTCCACACAAACAGAAATACTTTTAATCTCTGCCCAAATCTTACCAACTTGGAGGGGATACAAGATCCAGGAGGCGGCCTAGGAAAAAGAAAAAAGGCAGCCATGTTTAATAACATCAAGGAAACTGGGAAGCCACTTGTTATCTGCAAGCAGTGCATTTTACACCAAGAAAAAAAATCCTCCAAATAGGATATTAAGGATAAAGAAATATCTTAAAGTTGTCTCACCCAGTTTGGACAACTGTTTCTTCATCCTCTGGCACCTCTCCAGAGCTGGAGACTGCAGAAAAGAAAAAAAATGCCAGAGCTATAATGTACAGGTGCAGGCCAAGACTGTAGGAGCAAGGCACACTCCGGACTGTTGGAGGGGGATTTGCTCTGCCCCCACAAGTACAGGCAAGCTCAATATACCCAACTGGCACTAGAAAAATGCTGCCTGCAATCTTAATGTAAGAAAACAGATGTTTTCAATTATAGATGAGTTCAAAGTGCTATTCAGTGAGCTTACATTAACAGCGACTAGGTTTGGGCTGAGACTCATTTTGCAGGGCTGCATCCAGTTATTAGCAGTAGTTAAAACCAGCGTTATTTACAGCCTGAGAGCTGCTTCCTGCTGAGCATTCCAGCTGGCTCAATGGTAGCTAGCTTCTAAGTACCCGCACAGCCGGAAACCACTGTTAATAATTAAGACAGCGATGCAGCTTCAGCCTGGGTGGAATACACATGGGCACTTGGCACAGGCAGCACGTGCAGCCTGCTCCCGTACTTCCATCATCCTGTGACCAAAGGAAGCACAAACACACGCGCTGTATGTGGATCCAGTGCGAGACCTGCTGCATCGGAGACACGGCAGGCACACTCTGCAGGCCATTAGCTCGCTTTGAGCTTTTGAGCATTAAGAAGCTCAACTGGAGCTGCCTGAAACATCGTGGTTCCCTTCCTTACCCCTGGAAATTTTGACCAGGCAGAACAGTCATGTCAAGCAATGCAGAGGGAAGAAATAAAGCCTTCCTTAAGCCTCCCAGGTAACCCAGATCCAGACAATACGGACTTATTTAAACTGGGTAGATAAAGCTCCTTCAGTGCCTCTTCAAAGTAACAGATGAGAAGACTTCCCCACAGTTTTGGTTTTTACTGAAGGAGCACTCAGTGTGCTTAAACTTACACAGCGCTCCCCACCACCCTGTTACCAGCGCAGGAAATCCTGTACTGGGAACTGAAGTGCTCTGGTTCTGGAAAAACATTCAACCAGAACAGTAAAACTGGTATGGAAAAAAAATACTACAGTGCTTGTGCAAGTATATCCTTCTCCAGAAAAAATAGGATAACTCTTCAAGAAAAGTCAGTTTTATACAGCACAAATCCCACAAAACTAGAACACTGCAGATTAACACATTAGTCTTATTTCAGCTGTACTAGTTCTCACTTCAAACAGAAAAGTACACTGTGCACAAAAGCCAGTCTCTCTTCAAAGTCAAATTGTGTGGAAGAGGTTCTCTTGCATCATCTGCATTTCAGGAGCCATTTACTAGTCCACCATTTACTAGCCCTCAGCTTGAAAAAACAGTGAGGCTATATCCATCTCTGTGTTCTCCAGCACCAATTCCAATGCTTACATTCCAGTAGCACTTAAGAACATTTAAATCAGTTTGTCATTTGCTGGAACCTGCCTCTACTGCAAACTGTAAAAGTTTGGAAGACTTTTAATAAGTTTACAAAGTCTAACCTCAAAATTCCCTTCTCAAAAGAGGTCTAGAACTAGCAGCCAGATTCTGTTTAGAGTAGTGAGTTTGTGATAGCTACCTCATTTCCCAGAAAACTTGCTGGCCTCTGTGAGAACCCATAACCCTCCTTAGCAGCCACCTGCAGCAACACACCTGCCCGCCAGCTCCCTCCTTCGCTCTGCGAGCTGCCACCACAGAAGCTCAAAAGACATTTGGGCTGTTCTCCCAGATGATTTACAAGGCCAAATCCATTGGCCACAAACTAGCACAGTTGCCTGGGGCTCCTCTGTTCACAGGGGTCTCCAGGAGCCAGTTAGAACATCCATGCTTAAGTACAGCTTGTCTGGCCTAGGAAGCCCAGCTGCAGCACCCAGACTGAAGCACTAGCCCCATTATATTGTTTTCCTTCAGCAGTGGAAAGCAGTTGATGAACAAAAAGAGCAGGAAAAGCGCAAAGCAAACCCATCTGGTGACATTCAAACTTACCATCTGTGCAACTGGAGGACACAGATGACTTCCAAGCTGCCTTCTTCTTGACCACTGTCCTGGTGATTGATTTTCGGATCATACTTTCCCTCTTGCTAGCTAGTGAGTATTTCTCTGCCAAGGAGGTTCTGCGAGTCATGGAAGTTTTACCCATCAGACTTCTGCGCACGGAGCGACGGCTCAGCTTAGCGCCTGTTGGAGTCCCTGAGCTGTCTCTCGCGCACTGGGAAGGCTCCTTTTCAGACCCCTCTTGTACCTGAGCAGAGTCATCTACCTCCTCCAGCCTAGAGTCTTCACTTAAAATGACTGTTACGTTAGCCGCCTTTGATGTCTTCTGCTCAGATGCCTCCTTGCTTTCTCCTGCATCGTTTGCCTCGGGGGTATGAGGGACCATCAGCTCAGTGGCTGCAGGTACAGGCGACAGTTTGGCAACCCTGGTTTCCTTGGGAGAACCATCATCTGAGCTCAAGAGGATGGTAGTGGAGAGCTTCTCTGATGGTTTAGATGCACTGTTCTGGAGGTGTAGCTCAGCACTAATACAACTGCTGACATCAATTTCCTCTAAGGGAACCTGCCTTTCCTCTTGCTGCTCAGGGCAGGTCTCAGGAAGAACCTCTGAACTTTTAGCAGATGCTGCAGCCTGAGACCTTGTCACACGCTGAGGTGGAGAGACTTCTTTGGCCTCAGACCTGCTTAGTTCCAGGTTTTCTTTATTTCGGAGACGTTGAGAACATCGCGTGGAGGTTACCAGTTTGAGACTGCTATTCCTTCTTCTAGATAATCTAACAATAGAAACAGTGTGTTAGACTGGAACTGGATTCAGGAATAGACAGAAGCCCTTCCACGCACAAACAGGAAGACGCAGAAAAAGCTAAAACAGCTGGGACAAACCCCTCTAAGAGCTCAGTATACACAGAGCTGCAGAAAGAGGCTAACGTGTAAAGTGACTAACGGACATAACCACTTCGGAGCAGAAGAGATAACGAGAGGAAGAAACGCAGCGCTATAAAATGGAACCGAGGGACAAACGCAGCGCTTCCCACGAGCACCGCGGTGCCGTAACGCGCTCGGGCCGGGAGCGGAGCCTGCCCGGGGCTTCACCGCGATGGTGAAGGGGGGGCTCAAGCACACGCTGCGGGGGCGATTGTCTTCGGCAGCGGATGTTTCCAACCCCCCCGGAGCCGCCGGCGCTGAGGGTAGCCCCCCCCCCCGCCACACCTTCCGCCGACCGAGGGTGCTCCCCGGTTCCGGGCCCCGGCCCCCGCCTCACGGGCGGGCCTACCTCTTCCTGCCCGGCTCCTGGCTCTCCTCCGGCAGGCCGCAAAGGCGCTTCCTCCGCTGCCGGTTCTTCTGCGACGGCGTCTTGGGCATCAGCTCCGGCTCGTCGCTGTAGTAGCTGTGAGGGGAATGGGGGGGGGGGGGGGGCGGTCAGCGCGGGGAGCGGCCTGTAACGGCCTGGTGCGGGTGGCGGGGTGGGAGCGTCGGTACCTGTTGAACATCCTGATCGCCTCCTCCCGGATCTCCCGCAGCCATACCAGGTCGGTGTCGTCCACCTGCCGCAGGAACTCCGCCAACCGCCGGTTGCACAGCGCTGGCAGCAACGCCGGGCCCGCCATCACCGCCGCCGCCGCCATCTTCAGCCGCAACCGCCCGCCTAGAATTCAAACCTAGCGCCCGCCTCCCGCCCCGTCGACGTCACGGCCGCGTCAGCCTATCGCCGCCGCGCCGCTCCCCAGCGCGCCCTCCCCATTGGCTGCGAGGCGATACGGGAGCGCTTAAAATCGCCCTCCCCCGCCCTCTAGCCTCTGCGGCCGCGGAGAGCCCAGCGTGGAAGGCGGGACTCGGAGGGGCAGGCGGTGGGGGTTTTAGCGGTGGGAGAGTGATGGGCGTCGGCAGTGGCTAATGAGAGGCCGTGCCCTGGGGGGGCCTGCAGTGTGATTGGTGAAGGCTGAAGCTGTGTGTGTGAGGCGGTGGGTCTGGGGGCTGCGCTGCCCCAGGGGGAAGGGGGGCGTCCTTCGGACCCGAGTTTGTGGGGTTGTGCCCGCCGGGGGTGCGGCACCGAGCCCCGGCCCGCCCTCACGCCCCGCTCCGAGGCAGGGAGCGGGCCGGGGGCGTCGCCGGCGCCCCTCGAGCCTTCCCCTCTCCCTGTGTTCCAGGCGGGGGCCATGGCGGGGGCCGGCGGGCCCGTGCGGCTGCTGGAACTCTGCGGGCAGCGGCTGTCCCGCTTCCTCCGCGATGCCGAGCACAAGCGCTTGGTCTGGCTGCAGGAGGTGGAGGAGCAGGGCGTGAGGATGCTGGATAGGTAGGGGCTGCCCTCAGGGGAGGCCTCGCCATCCCCCCGGCGAGCCGGCAGGTCTGGGGGGGCGCTCCCCGCCCCCGTGGGCGCGAGGCTCGGTGCTCCGAGCTGCTGCAGGGCCCGCTCGGGTGCGAGGCGTGCTGGGCGCTGGGCCTCACAGCTGAGCAGCTGATTTCGGGTAGCTGTGTGTTCAGCAGCCCTCGGGCCAACGCTGCCAGGTGCTTTTTGCACCTTGTTCCTCACCCAGCACGCATCGGTGAGGGACCCTTGTTTTGTGGGCAGTGTTGCTTTAGGCGGCTAGGGGAAGCAAGCTGCATTTGTCTGTTCAACAGCAACTTCGGGGCTGAGCCTGAATTAATGCCCAAAACGCCATCACAGAGAAGACGTCCCAAGAAAAGGCAGTCCTCCTGCCTGAATGATGAAAATAAGGAGCCAAACAGGAGGAGGTGGGTGAGTCGGTTTGTTCTGGCTCTGCCACAGCGTTTAAGAGTGAAACAACAACTGTTTTCATGTACATGAGAACATAAAATAGCTGCTTTATTCCCTGAGTTAGCAAATGCATTTAAAAGGCCATGTTAAGATCAATCAGTGTTTTGATTCTTCTAAAAGTTGGGGATAGTCAGCTGGTTTCCTTCACTTTTTTTTTTTTTTTGTCTGATTAGAAACAAAGAATAATAAATACTCTATTTTCTTGCCTGTTTGGATTTGGGTTTTGTTTGATTTAATTTTGTTTCAGCAAGATTTTTTGGCCTGAGGTTGATAATGGTGTTCGTTCCCTAAACCTTTGTGCTGGTGCCTGAGAGATCCTGAAAATGGAGCTTGCTACCAGTGACGTTCAGAAGCGGAGTGTCCATGGTGGTTGTTTGAACTGGCAGGCGGAAAGGCTAAAAGGGATTAGCAGTGAAACTGAAGTGGAATTTCCAAATGATTTGCTTATAGCCAAGCCTAATTGAGGTTTTTAAAACTAGTCCTAAGTAGACAACAGTTGCCTGCAAACAGATGCCAAGGCAGGATGGTGTAGGGCATGATTTAATTGCATGTGTAGTCAGGGATGGCTGTGATGCTAATTAACTTCCCCGATGCCACTGCTTCATGGTAGCTGACTGTGTATCTGCTCTCATCTCATGGCCAGTGGAAAGGCAGTTAAGGTGCCCTTCAGAGCAGCATATGTTGTGAGCTGAGGGTTGGCATGCAGACAGCCACTGTAGCATGACCCAAACCTCATCACTGGGCGCACAGTAGTAAACTGTTTATGCGCTAAGGCACTTAAATTTTGATAACCATGGTGAGAAACCCACAGAATTTGGACAGGAAGAGTTAGAACTAAAAGACTGTCAGAAACCAGACATGGAGGATGGAGAGAACAGCAAGAATAGTAAGGAAGCGTGGGAAGTTCATGCGTGTGTGTGGTGAAGGAGGGCAGGAGAAGAAAATGTTGCAGCTCTAAACCGGGAGAGCTCTTAAGACATACTGTTAGTTTTCAGGTAGCAGCTGGATTGCTCCCCTGAAGAAGACAAGTCTTGCATGTATTTTTTTCTCATTTAAACTTAGTTTTGAGAAAGATCTGCTGATGCGACAAAATGCCTGGTCGTTCGTCAACAGGAAGTTCATGCTGCAGTTCAGCACGTTGTGCTCCATCCTGCAGGGTCAGGCCATTGTTGTTTTCCTTGCTCTGTTTTTCTCAGTATGTATTTTAAAACCCATTTCTTAGTGTGTTGTTAATTACACATTTCCCACTTGGTCTGGTTTTGTTAACTCTAGCAAAAAGTCCCTCTTCTTGCTAGAGGTTAGAATGAGGAATTAAGAGAACAAGTCTAGAAGGAGGGCAGAGGGTATCAACTTGAATACTGTCAGTAGGCCAAGTCACTGCTTGCTGGTGGTCATGCACCAGGCGGTGCCACACCTTGTTCTTACACCATAGTGGGTTTTCTTAGCTGTCTTTTCTCGCTGTTGCACACTTCCATGTCTGCTCTCCATTTCATCTTTGTCCCCAATCTCCACCCTTTACCTGGCTACCTCCGGGTCACTTTGGCATCAGAAGCTGCTTTCTTCTGGACAACCAAAGATGTCCTTTGGTTTTGGATTTGTTCGCCTGATCTCCTTGACTTGTCAAGTGCATGACTCCATCCTCTCATGGCAAGTTACCTAGTGCAGCAAAGAGGACTTTACTGCTCAAGTTCCCCAAGCATCTCTGTAGTTGGTGAGGTTTAACAGAAGCAATAAAGCTAGAGACAGACCTGATAATTTTTCTCGTAAAGAACAGTAATTTGAAGAATTCATGAGTCCTACAGGCATTTTTTTTGTTGCCTTCCTCAGGATTATGCTGTCAGGTACCACGTGTGTGGCAGCATTGCTGCTTCCCAGCCTGTTCGCAAACTCTAGAACCATGGATGTTTTCTCAGCACTTGGGTCCCTGCCTCCCCAGTGCTTGGGATGTGTTTTGTACTGAGCAGCACAGCCTTCTGTTTCTACCCGGGGTCTTGGAGATCTCTACAGGGTAGACTTCCACACAGAGTGACTGTGATATCTGTGATCCAAAATCGCCCCGTGCGTGGATGTCTGTACTTTGCTCGAGGCAGAGTGGGGTTGGTTGTACCAGTATGACTTCACTGTCCCCTGGTGTCAGCTCCCCCTGGGCCTGTGGGTTACGATCCACAAAGAGCAATGCGTGTCCTGTTACCTCAGCTGCTGCAGTTTGTGTCTGTACGATGCAACCTTTATTTGTGAATTCTAGCATGCCAGGCTGATAGCTCAGGTGGTGGCAGTGAGGGCAAGTGCCCTGCCTTCTTCCTGCCTATGGTATAGAGGTGTAACATCCAGCAAAAAAGAAACATCTTGCAGGCATCAGAGAGCACTAAGCAGCAATTTCTAAATTGTTCCAGCTAGATCTGCCAGAGTGCATCTGGGAGCTCTCAAGGTTCAGCTCCTGCATTTCACCAGTGAATAGACATGGGTTGTGAGGGGGAATGGTGGAGGGACAAAGCCTGCAGGTTCACTTCAAAACTTGTTGTCTGCTTTTGTCCTCTAAAAAATATTTGGGAATGGGAGACTTCTTCATCGCTTTGTTGAAAATTTTTTTTATTTAAGGTTGTCCAGAAGAAGAAGCAGCAGCAAGCCAGTGTCTTCCAAGCCAAGTTCCCAGAGGCGCCACAGCAAAGAACAATCCCAGAACCCCTGTCCTCAGGGGGAAGAGGTGTCCGTGGCCAACTGTGCAGTGAGGTCTCAGGCCAGTGTTAAAACCGAGCTCCCAGCACTGACTGGGAAACGGCCGGCAGAAGCACAAGCTCCTGTGATGCAGAAGGATTGCCAGGGCTGCCCTTGGGGTGCGGGTAGTGGCGATACCGTCGGTGAGGCTGTTATGGAGGACCAGTTGCCCAGGGGGGATGCAGCCACTGAGCTGCACGATGTGTCTTCTGTCGCTGCGAGCCCTGGCGACCAGACAGCAAGGGACGGGGAGGAGGCCCCCAAAGGAAGAGCAAGTACCTCCACTCCCAAGACTGCTAGAAATGCAGATCCTGCCGTGCTCCAAGGACACCGGTTTCCTCAAGGCTTCAAAAAAGTCTTTTTCCAGGACTCTGACAGTAAAATAACTACTGTAAAATCCAAAACACGCCGTTGCTCTGGCCGCCGAAGCTTTGTGGGTGGTCCCCACAGGAGTTCTAGGGCCTCCTTGGCAGAAAAATATTCACTAGCAGGCAAAAGAGAGAGCATGATCCGGAGGTCTATCAGCAGGGCCATTTCAAAGAAGGCAGCGGCACGAGAATCATCCTCTGCCTCCAGCAGAGTGAGCTGTAAGTTTCTTTCAGTTGCAGAGTGCATTCATTTGGCTGAATCAGCTCCTTGGCTTTGAGCTGTGGAGCTGCTCATCCGTATTAACTCTGTCTCTGACTTCTCTTGGGCTCCTTGTCGAGAGGCCTTGTGGTTTCCACCTGTGTGGGGTGCAATCTTCAGGTCCTCGTCTGCTGTTGGACCAAGTCTCAGGCCATGTTTTTCTGCAGCAGGTGAAGGAAGTGTCAGCTGGGGCATAGGCACAGGGACTGAAGGTTGGGTTACATAAGTTGTGGATGGGCAAAAAAAACAAGAGTGAAAGGGAAAATGCGGTCTGGCTGGTTCTAGTCACATGTGTGGTTTGGCCGATCAGAAGAGACTATTCCATTCCCAGGGGTGGGGCTTTAATTTGTGTGTCTTCTGCCAACTCCCTAAAAAATCTATAGGAACTGAATGTCTCCACCCCTGAAATTTGGCTGAAATTGGCAGGGGATCTTAAGTGCTTTTTGGGTGAGGGCAGAGTGGATGGACTGAGAATCAAATAGCACAGTCATTGTAGGAAACAAGATTCAGAAATCCAGGCTATTCCTGGTAGCACTAAACTCCTCATATCCTCTGTTCCCACTGCTCATGGGAAGGTTTTGCTATTTGGACTTTCTAAAATCATTTCTTGTGAAATCAGATTGGCTTCTAATAAAGCACTGAGGCCTTTGGTATTTAGTTTTGTCAGCTTTGAGTCACACTGTATCTAGGCACTTGTTATAACACTTTCAGCTAAGTGGTGGTATGGGGGGAATGAAATCAGCCTAAATCCACCAAATCGCTGCATAAAACCGTGTAGAGAGGCAGGAGCTGAAGTCAATTGACTGGGAAACGCTATCTCTGACACAGGCAAGAGCATGTTTGTGCAGCTGGAGCAGTCTGCAGGCAGAGGAGCTGCTGCTTCAGTTCTCTGCCTTCCCAGCCTACACCAGTTTGTCAGTGACACTCGAGGGAGGTGGTAGTGCTGGTGTGGAAAGCTGAGATGAGCAATCAGCGTGTTCCCTGGGACGAAAGCCTGCACAGAGACCTGAGCTCTACCACGCACACACTGCTGCTGTTGGGAAGCCTCACAATGAAATCTCCAAGCTGACTTATGTTTTTTTCCTTCAGGTCAAAGCGCCTTGGAGGTTTTTGTGGAAGATGTGACCAGCAGTGTGAGGTGAGGCTACCATGTAAAGCAGACAGGAAGAAACCACAGAAAACCCTGCACAGAAGTTATATGGGTTGCTTTTACAGTACAGACATAAGACTGGTTTTGTAACAGAGTGTTCAGGTGATGATGTCACCTGGGGCTGGTTGATATTTCAAAGTTTGTGCTGTTCAGGCACAGCCCATCATTTTCTGAAGTCCATTTCAGAGCACGGTGAGGTTCAGCACTGCACTAGGATGGGGTCCAGCCTAGGCTGTAAGGCCTGCTGAGGCTGCCAGCGGTGCCGCTGCCTGGTGTTGGCTGGCATCGTGTGAATTACATCCTGGGATTCCCACCTGTAACCAGCCTTCATCTGGCTGGTGGTGCTGGCAGGCGGTCAGCTGTGGTCTGACCCAAAAGGTGCACAGGTCAGAGTCGCTCAGCCTGAGGCTCACAGAGCTTCCTTTTTACCTACCACGTGGAAGTTCTGCAGAAGGGGACAAAGCTCATCAGTGTGGTGTCCAGTAATGCAATGGAATGGTCTGTCAGAAGAATTTACAGCTCCACTTCTGTGTGGCCTGGCAGAATCAGGCTTCTGCCTCTGGATGTACCTAGATTCACCTGCACTTTCTTTGGGGTCCCATATGCTGGCTCCATCATACTTTTATCACCTGTAACTCACCCTTTGGAGAGTTGAAATAATTAAAGTAGCTCTTCTTTTACAGACCTGGGCTGGAACAGAATCCCTCGAGTGAAAAGGTAAGTTCTAAGGAACAACCTACAAACTGTCTGGACATCTTCTTGCCTTTTGCTGGGCATTGCCACTGGGAGCAGGGAATGTGGCCAAGGATCGTTCTGTCCCGTCCCTTCAGGCTCAGCGAAGGGGCTGCCAGCCTGGACAGTGCTGCCCTTGTAGTGCTCAGGCAGCCAGTTAAGCCGGTTGGCGCTCAGGCTCCTGGTGGGCAGAGACATTTTGTGCCTTGATAAGGCCTCTTCAAGATGGAGCCTTGGAGGTGCTTGGCCAGGTTCCCAGGAGTCAGCAAGCTTTTGCCTCTCAGCGGAGCACAGTAATTGACTGTGTATTCTTAGCCCGACTGTTGCGTGGCTGGTTGGAGCTACACAAATCAGGAGGGCAGTTCACGGAAATGTGCTTTCCTTAGCCACTGAGGCTGTGCATGCAACAAGCTAGCATAAGCCTGCAGTGCTCGCAGGACAAAGAAACCTATCCCCTCCTCTGAGCTGAGGAAAACAGCTTGTGTGGTCATGTTGTGAACCAGCTGAGGTGAAAACAGCCCAGCAGAGAGGGGTGGGGTCTGCTTCAGAGCAGCTCCCTGGGGCTGCAGGGAGGCAGCAGCAGGAATGGGCTCGTGGCTCTGCTCTGGGTCTTAGCAGGGAGGGGAAAGCACGGCCTGTGTGCGTGCAGCCTCCTGGCATGCTAGGATGCTGTGCTGCAGTGACTTTTCCTGCTTGTCCTACTGTGAATATACCGTAATGGTACTTGAAACACCTAATGATCTCGTAGCCTGAAACACACTTGACAGGGACTTGTCTTTCAAGACTGGAGTATCTGTAGTTTGGAAATAGGTGTCTCCAAGGTGTATAAAAGCTGCTTGTCATTCTCAAGGCACTTTGACTTTGGAGTCCAGGTTCAGTAAAGCTCCTGCTCTGGTTGGGAAGTGCTGGGCAGCTGTCCTTCCTGCAGAGGCTGGTGTTTCATGAGCAGGCCCCTGTTACTGAAATGAGGCAGTCAGCGCCTTGTGCATCACAGCTCTAGTTGAGAGAGAAGCAGACCCTGGCCTAGCAGTTGGAGTGCAGTTGGAAGTGACTGGCTTTTTCAGGGCAGCATGTCCATGGTGGCCTTGTCCTTTGGAGCAACTGAGCTAAGAGAATGTGTGTTTCCCTTTCCTGCAGACTCCTGAAGACGTCCTCATTTCAAGCAAAAGTACACAAGCTGCCAGCCCTCCTGCACAGCACTTATCTACTCCTGAGCAGCAGGCAGGGAACAAGGAAGGTAACTTCGAGTTGGTCTTCCTTTTCTTGCACAAAGCCCCAGAGATACACAGACCAGGGTGTCAACATGAGGGTTTGTGGAAAATCTGGGAGTTGTGCTGAAACAGAACCACCTCTGACCAGTCAAGGTAGTGTTTCAGGTAAACTTTGGATCTCATGAAGAGGTGAGACATGCAATTAGATAAACAAGTACATCTTCTAAATGTGTCCAAGCATTTAGACAAACGCTGTCTTGTCTAAATTCAACCTGCATAGTGAGTGGGGATACTTTGAAATTAGATTGCTCTTAGACCTGGAATCTTCCATGTAGTGTAATGTTCTGTTAAAGTGCCTTGACAACCTTTTCCTCTGGGTTATATGAGGATTTGCAGGCCTTGTTTATTTACTGTGCCTTGAAGCAAGGAGAGGGAGAGAGTCAGGCTTTCTATTTATCCCCTGTGGGAGCTGTAGGATCTGATAAGCAGCTGTAGCTGGACTGGAGGGAAGAGTAGCCAAAGGCGTTTTGATGAGACAGGTTGTGCCTGTTCAGAAGGGTCTGTGTGGGATGTGTACTACAGCATGCTTCGTGGGGTACATGTACAACACTGATATTCCAGGTAGCCATCCAGGCTTCTGGTTTCTCAGTTTGATTACATGCCACAGGGCTCTGAGCACACGAGAGCTAGAGACCAGAACCAGGGCCTTGCAGGATGCCTTGCACGTGGTGCTAACTACAGGTTTCTTCACAGGAATCTGTGTAAATCCAAACAGTGAACCCCAGAACGTGAACCAAGAACAGCACCACTGTGCCAAGTCCCAGGAGAATCCCTCATGCAGCTGGTATGAGACATTTGCAAGGAGGAGGAATGAGCCAGTGGTCTGGAAGGACTCAGGCCTGGCCTTTTAAGTAATTTGTTTTAAAAAGCTTTGGGTGTTTGTTTCCCTACCATTCCCATCCCTCCTTCCAGTGGAGTTTTGAAATCTTCTTTGGCCAAACCTTGTCTCCTGGGAGTTCCTTGTGACTTCTTGAGCCTTGTTTGGGTCTGGGACCCAGGCCTGGCTTGGGTAGCAAACACAGGAGTTCATGCACAATCCAGCAAAGGGGACCAAGACAGTACAGTTAACTTACAGCTTAGATGTGACTGAGTGGCTCATAAAGGGGTGGTCCAGGAGTAGTTTCAGAAGGCAGTGTGAGTAGGTGACTGACCTATTTATTTTTATCATGTGCAAGCATCTGGAATACCTGACTTGTTTCCTCACTGCTTGTATTGCTGGTGTTTCACGTGAGATTTCAACTGCTTTTAGCTTTGCCCTCAGTCTCCTGTCCTGGTTTTGCTGGAGTGAATTTGCTGCGGCTGGTGGATGGGAAGGGGAGTAACAGTAATCTCTGTTCACGTGTATGCTTAGCACAGTGTGGTGGGTCGGGATCTGCAGCCTTCCTCAGGGTTGCTGCTGGATTGTGCCCTGACTGCAGTGAAGCAGCAGCACGTGACGGTCACCTAACGTGCCTCTTGCTAATGCCACCAGGACAAGAAGCTATAAACAGGCAGTGGGTGTTACACAGAATGGGCAACGGCCAGCGGGTCATGCTCTTTCCCCTTTGGATGACAAGTACAAGAATTCAGCAAACCAGACTCCACCTTCTTCCTCTCCAGCTAGGAAGGTGAGTGGGTGCCATGACCCTCTCTCCCTTTACCTGGCAGGTACTGACTTCCCTACTTCTTCCCTTAGGTTGTCAGACCACTGAAAAACTTCCTGCAAGCTGTGCAGCGAAACCAGCTGCTCGCGAGCCCGGGGCCCACAGGACGTGGGGGTGTCATAAAGAACTTCATCAAACGCAACACTTCCACCCGGCCTGATCTTAAGGTGTGTCAGAGTCCCGCCTTCCCTCGCAGCGCTGGAGGAGGGGATCGAGTCTGGGGGAGTGGCAGGAGTGACTGTTTGCTTAGGGAAGCATAAACATATTCCTAGTTCCATCTGTGACCATGGATCAGTGCAGGTCCTCGTAGCAAACTGGCCTCACAAATCTACTTCAGCCTCCCCAGGGAAGGGAAGGTGGTTGGTGTTGCTTTGAATCGCCTGTCCACACACACTATTATTGGCTGGGGGTCTTTGGCACCAATTCTTAAACCTTCCTGATATGCAGAGAAATCTCAGCTGCTCTATCTGCAGGCAGCAGAAACTTTTTTTATATTCTGGGGCTTTTGAACCATAGGAAAGTGGGAAGCTTTTCTCTTTGCAGTGGGAATCTGCCCTTGTGTCTTTCATAATTGGTGGCTGCAGGGCAGAAAGACAGGCAGTGTGGGGTCAGGCAGTGGGCGCTCTACCACATACTGGTAAGGAGCTGCAGCTAAGAACGGGGTGGGTGTGCTGTGAAGTGGGTTCTTGTGTTACTTCCAAGCCCTTAATCATTTTTATGCCTCTTCTCAACAGGGAGACTTTGTTGTAAGTAATGAGACCCTTAACGGTGGGGCTGGAAGATTACAACGGCTCTGCTTCTTGCCTCACAGGCACTGAGCTCTTCCCCCTCACGCTGGCATCCATGCAGCTCACTGTCCAAATAAGCAGGCCACGCCAGGGGTGAGGTGGCAGGATCTCTCTGCAGGTGTGTTCTGCTGGGGCTGGGAACTGCTCGGAAACCTTTTGGCCTCTAAGCAAGACTACTTGCGCTGCTCCTCCTCCCCTGTTCTCCCAGCTGCTGGAGTAGGTAACACCATCCCAGGCAAGGAGCATTTGCTACAGGTGGTTACCTACAGCAGGAGTGTGCTGCTCCTTGCCTAAACCTATTCTCTGCAGCTGAAGGACTGAGGTGTTTCCCTCCCATACCCGTGACTCTTCTGCTCTTATTAGCTGAATAAGCACTGTTGCCAAACCCGAGTTGTTTCTTCACTTCCCATCCCGGTGTGTGGGTGAATGACTTTGACAGTGGCTTCTTTGTTTAGCAGGCTGCCTAGCCTCTAGCTGCCTGTGCACAAGCAGCCTGAGGGTAGAAACAAGCCTCAGCAATTGGTACAGTCTGAACTCATCTACCTTCAGGAGAAGGAACGGCAGAGACTGGAAAGCCTCAGGAAGAAGCAAGAGGCTGAGGAACAGAGGAAAAAGAAAGTGGAGGAGGAAAAGAGACGGCGGCAGGCAGAAATGAAGCAGTGAGTTGGGCCCCTTCCCTCCTTCTCCTTCCCTGGTTCAGCACAGAATGGCCCTGGAGCCCTTTCTGGCCAGCTGGACAGCACGGCTGTACCCAGCTTTATGCCTCCCCCTCAGAAGGGGAATTTTGCAAATGATGCTGCCTGGGCACCCCGAGCCTTACTGTTTATGGCTCGTGGCAGCAAGAACTGCATTGGTGCAAAGCACCTGCTTGCTAATGTCTGAACTTAAACCAGAAGTGAGCTGGGGCTAAGCTCAGCCAAAGCAAGTCAAGCAAAATAACTGTTATTGCCAATTACCATCGTAAATCCCTGTTCCCCCATCATCCTCTGTGCTAGAGCAGACAAAGCTAACAAGTCCCTCTTGCACACACACTGCCCAGGAAGAGGGAAGAGCGTTTGAGGAAGGCACTGCAGGCTCGGGAGCGGGTGGAACAAATGGAAGAAGAGAAGAAAAAGCGGATGGAGCAGAGGATTTTACAGAATGACGAGAAGGTGAGAAGGCTGGCCAAACCTTGGACCCACTCAGTGCAGTGACATGATCTTGGTGAGCTGTGAGACCAAGGGGAGTGCAAACACGCCACTGCCGTGATACGTGCAAGCATAGGGTTGTTGCTGGTGGTGACTAATCAGGTGGTGGGTAAGTCTGCATCAGAGACACAAATTCTTTGTCTAACGAGGAGGCTTTTGTTCCCCATACCTCTGCAGTGCTTCTAAACATTCCTGTTCCAACACGCAGTGCTTATGGCGCTTTGCATTCAAGGAATGTGGCAGCATCCCTTGGCTGTCCTGCAGCCAGGCCCTGCAGATGAGACAGCCTTAGCTTACAGCGTGCTCAGTGAGCTGTTCACACAAAACACTACAGGCAGCAAAGCCACAGTGCTTGCAGGGGTTGCAAAGATGTGGTGGGAAAAAACGGCTACCAAGCATACAAGGGATGCTCATCACTAGTAGGCTTGGGTCTGTGTGTATTTATCACATTTGTGGTTTAAAGCCTTGTCTGGCCCTCTTTTGAGGACGGTTAGAAGGTGAAGGGCACATTGGGATGGGTTGGTGGTGGCTGCATGCAGACGGTGTTGCTGATTCTTTACAACAGTGCAAGTTCTGTGGGATTGAGGGAGGCTTTGTCTGACTGACCTGGAGCCCTAGCAGCCTTTGGGAGAAGGATGGTTGCTCATTTTGGGGGGGTGGACTTAAGTGACCTTTGGAAGGGGTCAGCCTTAAAAAACAAATAAATCATGCGCCTTTCAGCCTTTCCCAAAACCAGAGCAGCCAGAAGTACACCCAGCCCCAGCTAGTCTGCTGCTGCAGACATGCTAGTGCTTCTGCTGGGACTGAGAGCTCCAGTGAGGGAACCGTGTCTCTGGGGCTGAGTCAGCTTTCACGTCCCCAGTTCACGCTGTCGTCAGTCAGCAGCAGCACTGCAGGCAAAGCAGAAACCAGACACTAGAGCCCTTTGTTCTGCAGAGAATCACTTACAAGGTGGAGGCATGTATTTTGGGGTCCTGTAAAGGTCTCTGTGCTCCTTTCTCCTGTCGCTCCAAGCGACGGGTGTCTTTTGACATAGGCTGTCGTAAGTGGTGGACCTGGTGCACGAGGTTGGCGCTAAATCCAGTGCACGTGTGCTGCTTGCTGGGTGTTGGGCTCGGTCTCACTAGGACCTGGAATATCCCAGGCTTCAGCAGCAGTCCTCGTCCTCTGCTTGGATGAGGCTGAGGTGTGTCCTCGGGGGCAGTGAAGCAGACGTGTGGCTTTCCCAGGTGCGCACCTCTCAAGCGCGGGAAGAGAAAGCAGCAGAGGAATGGAGCAAGAGAAAACTGTCGAAGAAGCATGGGGAAGCTGATGCACGGAAGCAGAAAGCGCTGAGGGTGGTAAGAGCAACTCTAGGTCCCTCCTGCATGTGGAAGAGGAAGGGAGTAGCAGGGAACCCGTGCACTGTTCTGGCTGGACAGGGAGAGGTTGCTGCCGCTCCTGATGCAGGGGTTTTGGGGTCCATGCTGCAAGCTTTCTGGTTAGACAGTTGCTGCTGGGCTTGAACACAAGGGTTACCTGTGGGTCAGAAGGGAGAGACCACCCAACTGATAGGCCACTGGAGGTGAGCGTGGGATATAACTACTAGTAAGCATGGGATATAACTAGCACAGGTTGTCTCAAAGCAGTCGCTTCATATCCTCCCATCTTTCCTCACCTGAGCTGGAGGGTTACAAACATTTTCTTCTTTCTTCTTCAGGAGAAAGATGAATTTGAGCAGCAAGAACCACTGCAGAGGAGAGAGGATGAAGTGAAAGAAAAAAGAATGAAAGTCTTGGAACTGAAAAATCTTGTAGAGCAGCAACAGGTGGAAGAGGTGAAGGAGAGGTATTAGCTAGTTTCTGTCTTGGTGGAGGGGACTTGGCAACAGGCATGGTGAAGCAGCAAATATAAATAGTACTGCTGAAACTGGGAGGCTGGTGTGAGTGTCAGGCTGCCCCAAAGGTTTGGGCTGCTGAAGCAGGAGGCTATAAGAACGCTTGGGGGGGGCAGGCAGGCATGCTTTCCTCTATAACTAATTTGTAGATTTTTTTTTTTTTTTTTTTTTTCCCCCCCCAGGGATCACAAACAGCGAGGGAAAGAGAAGGCCCCCAAACCACAGCTGGAGTCAGCACTGCTTACTGAAAAAAACATAAAGGTGGGGAGTTGAAATGGTCTTAGAACAACTTCTCTGTTGTAAAACTAGTGAGACGGGGGATGCACAGCCTTATTTTAAGATCAGACTTGCTTTCCAAGTGCTGTGTTACTGTTTAAGGTTTTAACGTTGGCTGTTTTACTTAGAGGAACAAATAAAATAAAACCAATAATAAGCCAGACATCTTAGTGTAAGGATTTGGGGTTTGTGCAAGAATAAGCCAAATGTTGATAAAGTTGGGGTTGACTGTTTTCTTGTTCACAGGTGAGCCTTCTCAGCCCCATCACAAGATGGATGACAGCCATACAATGGCACTTTGAAGAATACCTCCAAATGGCATTCACTGATACTTAAATGAATATGGAAATTAGTAAGAGATTTTTTTTTTTCCTACTACATTCATTCACTGTATTTGGAGGATGTGATACCCATAACAAACTTCAGGTATCATATGGCTTCATGTAACTTCATTTGCACTTATACAAAGAATGTTACGGCTTAAAGTCAAAGCTGTTTGTCTCAAAATATCACAGTAACATTTTCCTACCACTCTCTACCCTTAACATCACTCTTTCTTCTGCCTTCTTCATTAGTAAGAAATCAAACCCCCGAATGCTATTCCCCTTAAGGATAAATTCCTCCTCCTGTATTTGCTCTTGCTGCTCTTACTCACTAGGTCCATGACATTCAAACTCCTATTTGTGCTATATAATTTTAATGAAGGACTAAATTCTTCATATGTTGCCAGCAACTGTGCTGGAGTGAGCCACAGAAAAGCTCCTTCAGATAAGAGAGAAGTTGGATGTAATTCCAAGTGCTTGTGGCTCTTGCCCTCCTGTTAGCTCTTCCCTACTGAGTAGTATGGGAGAAGAAATGCCTGGAAAAAAGTGGTTTGGGTTGAAAAGGAGCTTAAGCAGTGCAAAACCTCCCTTTGTTAGGAGGAAGGGAGCCCAAAAGAGCTGCAGCAGCTGCCTGGGCAGGAGGAGAGAGACAAGCAACCAGAATGCATTGCTGTGGCTCCTAATCCCTGGCTCAAAGTAGTAAAGGTGAGCATGGGCTCTAGAGACTTTGTTGATCTGCATCTGAGCAAAGATGGGAGTTGCTTTATCTATGAGTCTTGTAGTGTTTCTTTCTGTAGAAGACAACACAGAGGGACTGAGGATTTTTTTCAAGGCTTCCAGAAAATATGGCTCAATTCCAGAGATAGTCTGGTGGTTTTGCTTGGGTGAACATGAATGAAGAATGACTTAATTCTTGTTTCTTAACAGAAGGAAGATGGTCTGCAGGAGCCCCAGAAGTGGCTGGGAGTGGAGAAAAAAATCAAGGAAGTAGAAGCATGGACCGCTGCCTCTGGCACATGGCTGAGCAGAGCTGTAAAGGTGAGTTCTGCTTCCAGCAGAGCCCTCAAATAACATGAGTCTGTGGTGTCTAATTGGCTCCTGTGGTTTGGAGCCAGCCTGCAGATTTATTACCCATCAGTGAGGGAGCAGGAAATGAAATCCTTGAGTGTAGGCTGTTGTGGTTTAACAGGCATCTGTGCAGAGGATGGGTATGTCTGTCGTCTTGGGTGCTTGGCCGAGAGCTCAGCACCGGGGGAACCTGAAGGTAAAACGTGTTTTATCTTGGGAGAAAGATGCTGGAAATGGCCACAGGATGGCAGCACGTCATGAGGCGTCAGCTCAGCACCGCAGCCACCCTGAATCTGGCCCGCTGGTCTCCAGAGCCTCTGAGTTGGAGCTGCTTAAACCTGGTAACTGGAGGGGTGGAGGAAAAAGCTGCTCAATCAGACTTGAGCAGTGCCTCTGCCAGTAAACTCTCTTGTCCTGGGGCTGACTGGCTCCTCTTCTTCCTGCTCGACTTCTCCATGCAGTGACTCATGTCAGAGCTCTAAAGAATGAAAACCGGACTTGCTGTGAAACATGTGGAAAGGTTTGAGTGGTAGCACCCTGTGTGCAAAAGCCAAGTATTTAGACATACACGCTATGTTCTTCTAAGGATTTTCTACAAAAAACAGGAGGGGCAAAGGTTTAGAAGTAGTTATCAAGCTGCTGAGCACAGTGACAGGTTTTGTACTTGTGCTGATGTGTGTATATTTCTGCATTCCCTTAATGCAAAGTCCTGCAGAACTCAGGTTGCCTTCCTGGTTTGCTCTCCAGTCAGCACCTTTAGGCACTCCTGTGCTGCACACGACTGTCAGGCCTTCTGGTGATCCCAGCTCCGCAGCACAAAGCCCTGGGGTGGAGGGGGGGGGGGATCTCCAGGCTCTGTTTTGCGCTGTTCTGGCCCGCAGCTTCGATGTGAAGCAGAGCCCTGGCTTCCTCCTGGCTGCGGACTGGCTGGCACTGCCTGGCAGCTTGGAAGCTGCAGGGTAGGCAAGCAGCTGTTTGAGCTCTGCGGTTTGCAGTCCCTGCTGCAGCTCGGCCTTTCGGTGGGCCGTGGTTTCAAAGCAAAGCTCAGTAATAAAATAAAAAGCTGTAAGGGCTTTACCAAAAATCTCAACCCAAGTTACTTGTCAAGCAGAAATATTACAGGTGTTCCAGCTAACGTGTAGGTGAAAGGCTTCCTGTACACAGGCAGTTGACCTGTTTTTTGAACTAGGGATGCAAATGAGTGTGAATAGTGCATCTGCTCTAGGAAGTCTGCTGTCAGCTCTTACTTCTGGTTACCCCTCAGTACAGTGAAGTTCCTTGCCCAGAATGTGGCCTCGGGAGCTCACCTCTTCGCTCGTGGCTTGTGCTCAGTGTGAGGGTACTGCCTAAATACCTCTGCAGCATCTGGCTGTGGGATCCAAGCTGGGACTTCAGCACAGTCTGTTTGTCTTGCTGGTGCCAGAGCTTTGGGGTGCCTGCGAGGGCTCAGGCTGCATGGCTCTGGTAATCAGACTGTGCCTGCAGCTCCTGCTGTCTCGGTGGTTTCAGAAATCTATCCCCACACCCTACCTGCGGCTCCCGAAGGGCACAAAGCAATCCAGATCCCCAGAGGTAGACAAAAATAACTACGGGATGGATCTGAACAGCGATGACTCCACAGATGATGAGAATGACCCTCGGAAGCCTGTCCCTGCCTGGGCTGATGGTAGGTGCCGTTTGGTTCGGTTTCCTTTTAATTCCCTCCCTGGGAAGCTGGAGCTTTCCAGATTCACTTGGTGCAATCTCAGCTTCCCCAAAGCACCGTCCAGGAGCGTGTGAGGCTCGAGCAGTGCTGGCAGCTGCTGGTGCTGAGCGGCCGGGGGTGCTGGAGCTGCTTTACTCTTGTGCTGAAGTTAAAGTCCATGCATGTGTTTGGATCCCGGGGTGCCACGAGGCAGCCCGTCTTCCTGGAGTGACTTAAGCGCTGCTGGCAACCTGAGGATGAGTGTGGGGCTCAAAGCTTTGCAATGAGCAGGAAACGTGTAATACTGTACAGGTAATTTTGGGTGTGGAAGAGTCCCCTAGAGCCTGCAGGACAGTTAAAGGGCACCTTAAGCAAAGCACTGAAAGCTTATTTATAAGACTGCTTCTCTGATGGTTGTTTCCATAGGAGCTCAGCTTAATGAAGCCATTTTACACCAATACTATCACCCAGTAAATGTTGACCAAGTCTTTGGGCTAATTCCAAGCCCTAAGCTGGAGGATATTTTTGGCAAGAGCAAACCTCGATATTTCAAGCGCACAAGCTCTGCAGTTTGGCATTCCCCCCCTGGGACCAAATCTACCTGTGGCCCATCTTGCAGCTTCAAAAACTGAGAAAGTGCGAAGAAATGTGTTTTACAGCAATGTGGTGAATCAGTTTCTGTTTTCTTAGCATGCAGTGTATTTACAATTTTAAGCTTGCTTTTTTTCTACAAAAACGAAAATATTTAATAAAATCCTGTTGCAATAAACACTCTATCAGTGTTTGTCTCTGCTTCCCCCACCGTGGTGGGATGGTGCTTCTGGATGGCTGATTTGAGATCGATGGCTGTGGTTTCTGCAAGTGAAAATGCAGATGTTTGAAGACATGATATTGCACCATTACATACTCCCTCAGACTGCTTGCAGAATCTTGCCCAAGAAAGCTATGAAATTGCTGCAGGGAAGATGAAATGTTTAAGTCAACCTGAGGGGGTAATGTTGTCATAACCCATTCTGTACTATATGTATTTAACAATGCCTCTATCTGCAAGTAGTTTTCCTTCAAGAATTCTTGTGACCTCTTGTTACTCTGAGCCAGAACCTTTTTCCTGCCGCTAGAAAAATCTGCTTGTACAGTTTAAGCAACGTCTAAATGTCTTGTCACTGTTCTCTTCTAAGGGAAAAACGAAGCCCAGGCGCAGTGCTTGGTCCTTTTTTCTAGGAGACTTCGGTGTACAGTCTTGAAGAGGAGGCACGTTTATTTGGTGGTTGTGGCTTGGGGAAGGGTAAGTGGGGAAATTATTTCCTTAGGGCTCTTGGTATCCCTGGCTGAGCCCTCCCTGGGCCCTGCACACCCCGGGGCTGGGGGCTGCGTGGGGCAGCTGTGGAGGGGGCTGTGGATGGAGCCGGGGGCTGCGTGGGGCAGCTCGCACCCCGGCCGGTGCAGGAGCGATTAGGCTGGGCCCTGCTGACAGCGACCTTGAGGAGGATGTTCAGATGAAGAGGGGAAGTCCCCGAGTCACAGCCCAGTCCCACACTCGCCGTAACAACCTTTCCTTCCACTTTCTGCAGCCCTCTCGGGCCGCGCTGTCTAGCACAGCTGTGAGCACAGCGGAGCTCAGTCCCACCGGAGGACCCCCGCTCCGGGATCCCTGGTGCAGGTCTGGGGCTATTTACTTCCTCTGTGTGCTCAGGGCTGTGACCTGCCTCGAGGAGGGTCCCTGTCCCCAGCACTGGGCTGGTGCCACAAGGTCTCCTTCCCCCTGACCTTCAGGGGCAGGCTGCCGAGAGCCAGTGCAGAAACGTGGCCGTGGACCTGGCCAGGCCTGCTTACCTCTGTTCAGAGGAGGTTTCAAGCTGGTCGGAGTGGTTTTGCGGAGTTTGATGGGCTTGGAGGGGTTTGAGTAGTTTAGAAGAGCTTGCAAGTATCTCAGTGGAAGAGTCTTGCAGGCAGTTAGAGTTTTTGATGCCTCTCCTGCGCTCTGCAGAGCCGGTGACAGCAGCTGAGATGAGCTTTGCAGAGGCACGGAGCAGCTCGGAGGGCGTGAGCAGAGCTCTACAGCAGTAAGAGGCTGTTGAAAGCTGCTCGCCAGCAGCTCCATCCTAGCTGCAGGATTGCCTCCCAACTCCTGGGTTCCCCCAGTTGGAGACTTTTCTCTTCATCTTGGGTTCCCTTGTCATCCCACTGGATGACAGAGGGGCTCTCGGTGACTCTTGCTCTTCTGGCTGGTCTCCCTTGGGTCCCCCTGAGCTCTCTGGGGTTATCTCAGTGTCTTTTGGGCTGTCTGGGGTCCTTCCAGGATTTCAGTGTCCCTCAGGTCTTGCAGCCTCTCAGTAGTGTCACCCAAAGGAATAACTCATAAGACACATTGGACTTAGTTTTTACTGGAAGAGGCTGAGCCTGCTGGAGGGGGAGACACGCTCAGACTCCTGTGACCTCAGCTGTGCCCTGGGGGGGTGCTCCTGCCACCTCCTCATTGATGCACTAAGTGTTGGGGGCACTGACAGTGCTGTCCCCAAAGGGGTGAGCTGGCCCCACAGGTCGGGTGGTCACCTTGGTGCGTTCCCACCTCCCTCCTGTTCCCCACCACGTCCAGCCCAGCTGCACGCCACTCCTTCCTCTCGCCCAGGGTGCTGCAGAGCTGATTTTAGACTATGCGGCAACACCTTCACTCTGACTTTCTTGGAATTGCTGAGGGTTTTTTGGGGCCTTTGGCCCTCTGGGGTAGTCCTGTGCTTTCCTGGGTGCTCTGGGCTCCCTGGGTTCAGCTCTTGGGTGCTCTCTTGGATTTGGCTGGGCTTTCCTGATCTCTCTGGACCCCTCTTAGCATCACTTGAGCTCCCCTGGGATCTCCCTAGAGGTTTTTTCCCCCCAGTTTCTCTGAGCAGGTTTGGACTCTCTTGACATCTCTCACCAGTGACTTTCTCGGGTGCTTTCAGGGTGGCTATGTCACCTCTGAGTTTCCTTAATCCCCGTGGACTGTCTGGGGTGCTCCTGTGTTGCCTCTTTCCCCGGGCTCTCTTGGGCTATTTCAGGCTCTCCTGAGCACGGACTCTGGCTGCTCGCTGCCAGCTGGCTTCCGTCCCTCACCATGATCCTCAAATTACCTTGTTGGACATCTCCAGGGAGGCAATGCTTTCCGGGAGCTGGCTGGCCGTGCCTGGCTGCAGGAGGCCCGAGTCTTGCTGGCCGGAGGGAGCAGGAGCCGTCAGTCAGCGCCGTGCTCGGGGAGGAGGGAGCAGGTTTTGTTTCAGCCCCGCGCTGGCGCCAGCAGCACCCATCAAACCACAGCCTTGGTGTTCCGGCGAGGAGCCGGAAGCTCGCAGGAGGGCCCCTGCCCCAAACCACAGCGTTTCTGGTTTGGGGCGGGCAATCAGCAGAAACCGTGAAGCAATTTCGGAGAAGGTGAAATCGGCTGGTCCAAGGCGCTGCCAGGCTGCGAAGGGACCGGGACGGTCTGGTCCCCTGTGCACCCCCCACCTTGGGCATGGGGCCGGGGCTCGGCGCTGCCCCCTCTGTATTCCCGGTGCCCAGGGGGGGCTGCTGGTCCTGCTGCTTGCAGGGCTGTGACGGGGGCTGAGCCAAGACCAGGTTGGGAGACAGAGAGAGGTCCCTGGTGTCACCTCGGCAGCCGTGGGGATTGGGGAGCTCAGGATTGGGTCATGGGGGAGGAGAAGCAGCACTGTTCTTACCTGGGGTGAGAGCTGTGCTGGTCCCCCGAGTGACTGGGAAGTTAAACAGATTTGTGCTGTGCTAACCCCACTCTGCTCACCTGTGTGGTGGTGCTCCTAGTAGTGGGAGCGGGGGCCTGGGGAGGGCCCTGGGGTATCGCTGCTAACAGGAGCGAAGGGAAAGGTCGGGGCATGGAGAGATTTCTGGGAAGGGATCTTTATTTAACATGGGTATAGTGCAAACATTCTTCACATTAGGTGGCCGAAAAGGAGAGGGAGGAGACCTTCTTGGTAACTACACGGTCAGATAGAAATACAGAGACCCTCATCAATACACAAATCACAGTGAATAAAAACCTCTGCAGCCAAGGTGTGTTTTGGGCACTGCTGGCACCAGGGGGTAAACACTGAAGTTTCAGACTCATCCGTTGCCTCAACCCGATTTCCTACGGCCTCAGCTCTGGCCCTTCCCACCCCACCAGAACCTCAGAGGAGGTGCTGTCTGGACCTGTAACACACAAAACCCATCTCAGCTCCAGAGGACCTGCCAGAGCCTGGCCATGCCTGTCGGAAGGTGCTTTCAGCACTAAAAGCACCTCTCATAAATAGAGGAAACATCTCCCAGACCCCCCATGTCCTCTTAACTCATGTGCAAGTTCCGTCCGCGAGCTACCAGGCCAGAGCCCCTTGCTCAGGCGTATCCTGCTTGTCAAATGTATTCTACATTCAGGTTGGGTTTTACTTCCTTGAGAGCATGCAGCTTCTGTAATGTCTCCCCCGTTAATCCAGCTTTCTTCAGCCTTCAAAGAGGAGAAGAAAAGAGGTTAAATCCACCCGAGTTACTGACTGTTGGCCATGACATCGCACAGCCCAAAAAAAAGGACAAAAAGCAGCCAGGGTGGTTTTGTGGTGTGGTTTTTTGTTTTTTTGTTTTTTGTTTTTTTTCCTGGTGTTGTCTGTCCCCTGTCCTAGCTGGCTTTTTCCATTCCAGCGAGCAGAGAGCGCGGGGGCAGCGGAGGCTAGCGCTGGTCCATGGAGCCCTTTCGGGTGGGCAACCACAGCTCCAACGGGGCACGGGGCAGGGTCCTGCCCTGGCAGCCAGAGTTGGGCTCCACGGTCCCAGCGGTCACTCGGCTGGGCCAAGGCAGCCCCTCGACCGCCGCGGGCAAGGGGTTGGCACCCGCAGGGCCAGCCACGGGGCGAGAAAGGTGCCGGCACACGGCGCGACCCGCTCTGCTGCCTGCTTTGGGGCTGATGAAACACATCCCCCCACCCCAGGTTGTGCGTTGTCCCGAGACGTTACCGACCGCTTTGGGAAGGCAGCAGGGCTCATCACCCTAATTGCAGCAGGGAGCAGCTGGCAGGAGGCAGAACCAGCTCTGGCTGCCCTGCGGTGCTCACCATCCCGCGAAAAGGGCGCCTGGAGCAGCCGTAGCTGCGCAGAAAACCCTCCCCTGCTCTGTAAGGCAGGCTGGGAGCCGCGGCGGCGGGGCTCACGACGTGCTCGGTCTGTCCCAGTCCCCGTGGCCCGAGGAGCGCTGCAGCCGGGGCGATGCGCGGGAGAGCCCCGAGTCCCTTACCACAGCGTCCTCAGGGCGCAGGAGGGCTGCCCGAGCGCCTCGCACAGCAGCCGCGCGCTGCCGTCCCCCAGGCTGTTCTCGCTCACGTCCAGATGCTCCAAGCTCCGGCTGGTGCCGAGCACGGCGCAGAGGTCCTTGCAGCAGCCGCCGGTGAGTCGGCACTGCCACAGGCTGCCAGGGAGGCGTTGGGGAAAGGAGATGTTTGGACATTTCATGCACGGTCCTTCACAGCCAGAAACCTTCCTTGTGCTGCCTACCCACCCACCCCACGTCCTCTGGATGCCTGGAAATAGTTCCCAGGGGGGAGCTTGCTCCAAAGCCTTGCTCCAGGCCTCTTGTGAGGTCTCTGACACTGGATATAATCTTCCCGGGATGGGGAACATCCCTTCAGATGGGCATGGGCAGAGCTGAGCCTCCTCTTGACTGAGGTACCCCTTGATGATCTCTCACAACCACAACATCTAATTGGGGTGGTCGTTACGGAGCAAACGCCTACATACGTGCACCTGAAATGTGCTGGTGGATGGAATACTGCAGCTGGAGCAGCGAGCATACTGCTGCTTCCCCTCAGAGCGCTTTAAATCCTAGCTACCTCATCCGGGTGATAATAAATAATCTCATCTAGCTAAGAAATAAATAATTCTATATTTTTAAGCTGTTAGCACCCTGCCTATCGAGGCTCTTGGCACCCACCCGAAGATATCCGAACTGCCCTGGGGAGGGATGGTGACCAGCCATAGGGGAGTGTGTGTGAGAGGCAGATGGTCCCTGCAGAGAGCATCCTCCCGCCCGGGGACCCCCGGGGAGCCCCTCACCTCAGCGTCCGCAGCCGGCAGGCAGGATCCCGCAGCCCCTCGCTCAGCCGCCGCACGCCCCCGTCCCCCAGCTCGTTGTCCCCCAGGTGCAGCTCCGTCAGGCTGGGGCTGGCGGGGAGCACCGCGGCGAGAGCCCCGCAGCTCTCCTCCGTCAGCCGGCACTGCCACAGCCTGCACGGGGGGGACAGGCAGAGGAGAGGGGCATCGTCCCTGCCCACGGCCCCCTCCACGCCGACTGCGCCTTCGCCCCCGGGGCCGATGGGGAGGAGGACAGCTCAGCGGAGAGAAACTGCCGCCGCTCCCAAGGTACCTCACTTTTGTATTTCCTCCCAAATCTTGTAGGTTTCTCCTCTTTGACTCCTGTAGTTACAGGTGTGGGCAGCTCCCACAGCCCCCTGAAGGCACTGGCTAGTGGCGAGGGGTTTCTCAGGTCCCTCAGGACCCAGCAGCTGCCACCTGCCCCAGCAGAGCCCCATCTCCCACCCAGGGGCACCACAGCCCCCCACCCTTGGCCCAGCATCACCGCTAGAGCTCGGGAGCTTAAAACCACTGCCAGACTGAAGGGCTGCCTCACCCCTCTCCCTCCCCTCTGGCTCCAACACTGTTCCAAGCAAGGGTGCTGTTCACCACCCCCAGCGAGCTACCCTGCCTCCAGTGCCTCCACCAGCCAAGCCCAGACCCCTTTTCCAGGGGGGCTGTGCAGGTGGGGGGATGTTGCCTGAGCCCTGGGAGATGCTGCTGACCCTAGTTCTACCACTCTCGCCGCAGCCTGTTCTCCCACCTGGCTCTCTGCTACCTGTGTGCGTACCGTGGCTGAGATGGGGCTCGTTTGCAGCTCCAGAGGAAAAGTGGGCAAAAAGCACAAGTTTAAAAGCAGGTGGGAGAACCAGAGCTGTCACAGTGGCGGTGGCCCTGGTGAAAGACGGCACGTCGCCTTTGCCCTGCGGGTCTTAGGAGGGCATCCAGCGCGGTGCTGCGTACCCAGGAGCACGTTACGTCCTCTGAGAGCTAAGCAGTAACTGCTCTCTGCTTTTGCCTTGCAGACATCCCTCGTGCAGAGGCTCTCGGTGTCCCCCCCGCAGCGATGCCCCGGGGAGCCCCTCACCTCAGCGTCCGCAGCCGGCAGGCAGGATCCCGCAGCCCCTCGCTCAGCCGCCGCACGCCCCCGTCCCCCAGCTCGTTGTCCCCCAGGTGCAGCTCCGTCAGGCTGGGGCTGGCGGGGAGCACCGCGGCGAGAGCCCCGCAGCTCTCCTCCGTCAGCCGGCACTGCCACAGCCTGCGCGGGGGGACAGTGCCGCGGCTGAGCTGGGACAGCGCCATGGCCAAGCCAGGCTCAAGCCAGGCTCAATCCAGGCTCAAGCCCACCACCACCCCACCCCCCCGGCAGCCACTGCTCTCTGAAAATCACCCGCTGCTTTTTGAGCGCAGGGATGTGGTCAGGCTGGTTAATTAGCTCAGCTCTGGCTGGGGGGGGGGGGGGGGGGGAGCGACACGGCACAGCTGGGGCAGAGCAGCATCCTGCACTGCAATCCACCTGGCCGGCGCCTGCGGGGAGCAAAGCCAGCCCGACGCCCCGTACCAGAGCTTTTGCACGCTGCCGCCGGGCTCCGTGAGCGCCTCGCACACCTCCCGCACGCCGTCGTCCCCCAAGGGGTTGTCACTCAGGTCCAGCTCGGCCAGGCTGGGCACGGTGCTCAGCAGGGCGGCGAGGTCCTTGCAGCCGGCGGCCGTGATGTTGCAGCAGCCCAACCTGTGGAAGAGACAGCGGTGAGGCTGCCCGCTCGCCGGGGCTTCGGCCCCGCTTTCCATCACCCTGGGCCAGAGGAGACCTGGCCAGTGTCCCCTGCCTGAGCCCGGACACGGAGGTGGCTCTGCAGCGGGACACTGTTAGAAAAGAGAGGGCATCCCCTCTCCCCATCCCGGTGCACATGTATCTGGTGTTCACTGGTGTTTGCTGCTGAGTTTCCTTGTTCGGTATCCCCAGGTGCCGTGATGCTGAGAGCGGCTCAAATGTGCTCCAGAGTGCCAACCACAACCCAAACCTGCAAAATCTAAGGGACAAAATGACGAAGCGCAGCCGGGAGAGGTTACCCAGCAGCTGCGCTGGAGCGTGGGAATGCAGAGGTAAGGCAACCAGACAGTGTCCACTCAGCCAGGGAGTAAAGGTCTGGGGGCAAACGATTAATATTGCTTGAATGAGTGAGATTAGCCTGCCTCACTTTTGAAGCTTCAGAGAGATTCCCTCCTTCAAATCTCGTCGTCCAGGCTGAACATGGGGAAAATGGGAGAAATGAAAATACCCCAAAAAACAATGGAGGGGAAAATGCAGACACCACCAAGGGACAGTTCATCCCCTTCCCAGAAATGGTCCGTGAGTTGAATCCACTTTTGCAATTCTGTGTTTCTACACGGTGTGTGGCCAGCCCTGCCCCTGCCCGGGCACAGGGGCCCCAAAACACCCGCAGCTGCAGGGCAAGAGCCCAGGGGAAGGTGCCTGGAGTTCACAGAGACACTCACAGGCATGGAAACAGCGGGGTTTCCGGGGACAATAGCACAGACTCCTCCTCTAACTTCTCCATCTGTCTTCGGCACTGAAAATGAGTTTTCTCTCTTACTTTCCTACAGTGTCCTAGCAGAGATTCATTCATTTAAAAATGTGGAACTAAATTATAATGATGGAAAAGGCAATAATGCTTGTCACCCCTGTGACAAGTAGGTCTGCGATACCTCAAGCTGTCTTCGGCAACAGCAGCACCAGGAGATGGGCCTTTCTCATTTCTTTTTCTGTTTCCCTCCCTCTCCCAGGCTCCCAAGAAGAGACAAATGGTCCTGCCGCGTCCCAGCGCTGGCGATGTCCCTTACCGCAGTGTCTGCAGCTGACAGGAGCCGCATCTCAGCCCCTGGCACAGCAGCTTCACGCCACCGTCCCGCAGGTCCTCGTTCCCGGCCAGGTCCAGCTCCGTCAGGGTGGGGTTTACGCTGAGAACGGGGGCCAGAGCCCGGCAGCAAGCGCCTGTGAGCTGACACCGGTCAAACCTGCAAGAGAGATGCGGAGAGGAGCCCTGAGGCTTGGAAGAGCTGCCCGGCTGCGTGGACACACCAGCCAAGCCCTCGCTGACACAGCCACTGCTGCTGATGGCCACAAACCAGGTTGGTTTTCACAGGTGGCCTCCCGAGAGCCAGAGAGCCCATCCTGCCATGCAGCAAGCCGTGGCAGCACAGGGTCATCCTCCCCGTGCAGCGAGGAGATCCGGCCAGGCTGGCCGGGGTTCGCTTGTTTTCCCGTTTCGCCCAGCAGAGAGAAGCGATGTACCTTAACGTCTTTAATTTACAGCCCGATTGGTCCAAGGCTTGGCAAAGCAGGTGGATGGGTGACTGCTTCCCCTCCTCTTGCTGTTTGTCCCTGGAAACAAAGAGATGCATCTTATTCCTATTCCTATTCCTATTCCTGTTCCTGTTCCTATTCCTATTCCTATTCCTAGTCTATTCCTTAGTCTATTGCTATCCTAGTCTATTCCTATTCCTATTCCTGTTCCTATTCCTATTCCTATTCCTATTCCTATTCCTATTCCTATTCCTATTCCTATTCCTATTCCTGTTCCTGTTCCTATTCCTACTCCTAGTCTATTCCTTAGTCTATTGCCATCCTAGTCTATTCCTATTCCTATTCCTATTCCTATTCCTATTCCTATTCCTATTCCTATTCCTATTCCTATTCCTATTCCTATTCTTGTTCCTGTTCCTGTTCCTGTTCCTATTCCTATTCCTATTCCTATTCCTATTCCTATTCCTATTCCTATTCCTGTTCCTATTCCTAGTCTATTCCTATCCTAGTCTACTCCTATCCTATCGCTACTCCTATCCCTACTCCTATCCTATCTTATTCTAACTCTAGTCTAGCTGAGTCTATGTGTCTCTGCTATCCTATTCCCATTCCTATCCCGACTCCCCTGTTGCTCCTTGGCTGCCGGCCATGTCCCTGGCTCACACCGGTGTCCCCTTGCCGACGTGCCCAGCGTGGCGGGAGGACCAGCCTTGCCACGGGCCCCTCCGCAGAGTCATCGCAGCTCGCTGGGCTCTACGGGATTTGCCACTTTGCGGCTCGGGACCTTACGCACCAGTACGGCTGCTTGGCCGGCCGCGGGCCCACACAGTCCTCGGGGTCATCCCGCAGAAAGGAGCAGTTCCCCAGGTCAAGAGACTCCAGGTTGGGGAAGTTTTTTACGCTGAAGGAAAGGACCATCTGATCGAAGCGGTTAAGGTTGAGCCCACGTAGGTAGACCCCTGTGAACGGGTCCAAGGCGGTCACCACAAAATGCTCGTCCTGGAGCTCGTACAGGCAGTGGCAAACCTCCAGCTCACGGATCACGGCCGTCTCCTCCATCAGAAGAGCTAGGGCCGTTTTCTGGCTGTTTTGAAGCCATGCCAGTAATTCCTGCGTAATCCTGGGTGCAATTTTACACCCCATCTTCTCCTCCAGCTCCCTCCTGCGTTCCTTGTTTAAGAGCCCGAAGAGGAACCGCACAGTGAGCATGAAGTAATTCCTAGAGTTGCCGTAGCTCTCCAGCAGTTCCTTCACATCCCTGCTGGGACTGGCAGGGAGTTCCTGTGCCTCCCCTTCATCTTCCAGCAGGTAGAAGAGCGCGGCAAAAAATTCCTGGAAGCTGAGGTGGATGAAGCTGTAGGTGCTGACGCAAGAGATGTCCTTCTGGAAGAGGTTCTCGTTGAGGAGGAGCGGGAGGGCTCGTTGGTCCAGCGCGTACCCATGCACCTCCTCCTCCTCAAAGAGGACCTTCTGCTTCCAGATGCCGTTGGCTGCCAGGCAGCAGAGCCTCCTGAGCACCCTGGGCATGCCCTGCTTCACCTGGCCGTTCAGGGACTGGAGCAGGGCAGAAAGGTAAAGGATGTAGATCCCCGTCGTCGTCTTCGGGCTTCGGGTGAGACCTTCAGCACGGCCGAGCTGCTGCTTCATGACGGTGCAGACGATCCAGCACACGATGGGCACCAGGCACATGGTGAAGAGCGTCTCATTCCCTCTGATGAACTGGAAGGCTGCAGCCGCCTGCTCCGTGTTTTCAAAAAATCTGTGGAAATAATCCTTCCTCTCCGCCTCCGAAAACCCCAGGATCTCAGCGTAGCGCTCGCAGTCCAGGCAGTTGCCCAGTTTCTGCAGGGCGGCCGGCCGCGTGGTGACGAGGAGGGAGCTCTCGGGCAGGAGCCTCCTGCGGAAGAGGCTGCTCAGGGTGATTTCCACGGGCTGCTGCTCCCAGGGCTGGGAGCACAGCTCAGACTCGGGCCGGTCAAAGGAAAAGCGGAGCTCATCGAAGCCGTCGATGACAAACAGGAGCTTCTCTGGCTGCCCCAGCACGTCGGCGAGCGGCGGAGAGCTGCCGGGACAGCACTGGGCGATGAGGTCGGCCATGCTGGCCTGGCGGGTGAGGAGGTTCCGCTCCCGGCAGTGGATGTAGAAGACGTAGTCGAACGCCACAAACACCTTCTCGGACGCCCAGTCCACCATGATCTTCCTGGCCGTCATCGTCTTGCCCACGCCCGCAGCGCCCAGGAGCACGACCACCTTGGGGGTCCAGCCGTCCGGGCAGGGGTTGAAGAGGTCACCGACGGCGATGGAGGAGTTGGCTTGCTCCTTCATGATCTCCGCGTGCCTCCGCCCCATGGCCATGATCTCGTGCTCCCGTTGCTCCTCGTCGCGGTGCTTGTTGACAATCACCAGCTTCGAGTACCTGGCGTTCAGGCTCACGCCATCGCCCACCCGGGCGTTTTGGTCTTTCATGCGGCTGTACGCCTGGAGGACGGCTTTTTTGTAATCCCTCCGGTAATCTGGAAGGGTGGGAGGCCACCTCACGCGTCTGCGGACGGCGGGGTGAGCGGTGGCAGAGCCCCCTGCGCTTCTCCCTGCCCGCGCCTACCTGGTGACAACGGACCCAGCAGAGGAGCAGACCGCAGGGCTGGAAGAGAAAGGGGTGTTAGTGGGCAGCATCCCTGAGCCTCCGACACCCCCAAATCCTCTTCCATCTCCTCGTCCCTGGAGGAGCCCCCCGCACCCTGCCACGGGGACCCCCAACCCACCACTTTTCCCATAGCATCCTCCTGGCCCCGCACGCGGGCTCTTGCAGACACAACCCCCGGGACACGGTGCCCGGGACCCTGCGGGATGCCGCACTCGCCAGGGAGCCGCTCGGCCTCCCCACCTTTCTCTCTGCTTTCCCGGAGCAGCGCGGCGGTGTTGCGGAGCTGGATGTGCTCAAAGACGGCGATCGCCACGTCCAGGACAGCCTCCTTGCCGTAGAAATCCAGCATGAGGTTCTTCGTATCTATCCAGTCGGCTTTTTCCAGCCGCCCCCAGGGAATGCAGCTCACGCCTTGCAGGTTTCCACGCGCCAGCGCGTCCCGAAATCTTTTAAAATCTGACTCGGAGAGGTCTTCCAGGGCCCGGAGCAGCAGGTCCCCAGCGGTGCTCTGCGGGCTGCTGCTGCTTGGGGCGCAGATCCTGCTGTCATGCACCTCCATGGGGGACCCCCAAGACCCGGCTAACGCACGGTCCCGTGCCTGTGATGGGGGGGGACGAGGTTTGGGGAAAACATCCTGTAAGGACCCGTTGCGGCCCCGCTGCCCGGCCCCATCCCAGCCGTGCTGCCTCTGCCCCAAGGGAGCTGTGCCCCCCGCTGCCCCCCACCTCATCCTCCCTGCCCGGGGGGGGGGGGGGGGGGCAGGGCAAGGCTGTGGGGCTGGCTGCCCCCAACCAGGCACCACAGTCCTGCCTGCTGTGCCCCCGCCTGCTCCCTACCCAAACCATCCCCACCAGCATGAGCACGAGGGGCAGCGGTCCCGGGGCTTCCCACCAAAGCCTTGCTAGACCCACGTCCTGCCACGTGAGCGATGTCCCTCCTGGGAGAGCTGCAGGTCACCAGGAGAAAAATGTCCCCACCAAGAGAGCCACACCCTCTGGGAAAGCAGTGTTCCCATCAGCAGAGCGGTGTCCCCGCCAGGAAAGCAGTGGACCTACCAGGAGATCGGTGTCCTCACCAGGAGAGCCACCTCCCCACGAGGACATCCATGTCCCCACCAGAGGAACCCACGTCCCACGAGGGTCGCAGCCGGGCAGCTGGCCCCGCTGCGGAGCAAAACTGCTTCAGCCTGCGTGGGACCCGCCGTGCAGTGCCACCGAGCCCGTCGGCTTTGCGGAGATGACTGGAAACCTTCAACGTACAAGGCAAAACTGCGGCGGTGAGCTGCATGAGCGCGCCGATTTCCTGCCTTGCTTTAAAAGCATACCGCTGTTTCCTTCCCTCTCAGGTCAAGATTCTCACACTTCGCGACCGTTTTGCACCCCATTTGTTCCCCCCCCCCTTCCTTTTCTTCTCTTTTCTTCTGGCTCCTTCCTTCTCACGCTGCAGTGGAGGGTTCTGCTGAAGGCATGGAGACCCCGGCACCCGGCTGCGGTAACTCAGCTGCTGGCACGTCTTGCTCAGCTTGGGACATGCCGGCGAGCCAAAAGAGCCGTGGCTGGGCAAGGTGGAAGGTAGATGGTGGCTTCTCCTTGAAATTCATCTTGCCAGGGAAGGGTCTGGTCGGCTGCCCCACCGCCAGCTTCATATGCTGGAGGAGGGGGCTCGGCTCTCCCCTGAGTAGGGGCTCCTGCAGTGGGAACGGGTCACATCACGGGCTTTTTGCTCAGGCAAAGAGCTTCAAGAACTCAGGCTGCCTTAGGGGTGACACACCTAAAAATCTAGTGGGATCTGCCAGAGCTGCGGCCAGGGGAAGGGGCAGGCTGAGGAGAAGTCCTGAAAGTGAAATTCAGGCTGAATCTGGGCTGCAATCCCCCCCGCCCCGGGCTGTTTGTACATGCCTGGCAATGAAATCCAGCCGTAAGCAAACAGCCGAGAGCGGCTTCATTGGCACATGGGCCGGGACAGGGTACAAAAGCCTCTCGGGCAAACGTGGCCAGCGCTGCAGGGAGGGCACGGGTGGGCGGGCGAGTGGGGGGTGAGGTGGCTGACCCCCCCCCAGGAAATAATTTTACGGTCCCGAGCGAGGCGCAGACAGGAGTACGCAGGTGCAAATAGAAAAAAAAACAAAAAACAAAAAACAACAACTCTAATACTGAAACTGCAAAAATGCCTCTGAGGCGCTTGCAGGAGGTAACAGCGTGCAGAGTGTGAAAAGAAACCAAGAGTGGGTGCTGCCCCACCTCCAGCTCCTGCCCGCCCAGCGCTGATGTTAATCGTGTTGGCTGAGAAAAACTGCAGTATCCCAGAGGGGGGGTCCCACTGCCAGGGTTTAACCCCAGCCTGCAGCCCAACCCCACGCAGCCGCTCACTCCCAACCCCTCCGTTGGAGGGGGTAAGGAGACTCATAGGTTGAGATAAAAGCAATTTAATAATTGAAATAAAATAAATTTAAAGTAATAATGGTAATAATAATAATAGAAAATACAAACAGGTAATGCATGGTGTGACTGCTCACCACCCGCTGACTGATGGCCAGCCCATTCCCAGCCAGTGATCCCAGAGAAGAGAGAATCCTGAAACCACCACCCCAAGAACATGAGTGGATCCCTCCTCGATCCACAGAGGATGACACTGTAGGATATGGAATATTCCCTTGTCCAGTTTGGGTCCGATGCTCTGGCCGTGCTCCTGCCCAGCTTCATGTGCAGCCGTGCACGGGCAGGACATGGGGAGTTGAAAAGTCCTGGATTTCTTAGGAACAACTAAAACCACCCGTATATTATCAACATTCTTCTCATACCAAATGCCACGCTGAATTCAAACAGCAGCACAATCCTAGCTGCTAAAAAGGAAGGGGATAAAAAAAAAAAAAAAAAAAAAAAAACAACAAAACAATTAGCTCTATCCCAGCTGAAATGAGGACATGTGTCCTGTGCAGCACGAGGACAAATAACACAGGAGCAAAACCAGCTCAGCCGACTGCGAAACCTTCCAAAGCTGTAACATCCCACCTTGGTGTGGACACCCCACGCTCGACTCTAAAAGCCCCTTTGGGGTTGGGATTTCTACCACCAGCTCGTGACTAGGAGTGTCAGCCAAAGGAGGAAAGTATCTTGGATGGAGAGAGACCCAAAGCAAAGTCACACCGAGCCCTGATGCCGCCGGGATCCCGGCACGCTCACGGTTCCCTGAGTTTGACCCGTCTTGCAGCGATGGTGTTCAGGCTGGGTTAGATGAGGGCAAACTCAGTAACGGCTGGGGAGCATGAGGTGGGTTGTTTTTGTTTTTTTTTTTTTATAAGGATTGGTGTGATGTGTTGAGAGTGACAGTGGGGAAACCGAAGGCCAATCTGGTGTTATTGCCGAGACACCGGTGTCACGGGGGCCGGCCCAGCGCTCGCCCTGCACCACGGCGGGACCTGGCACGGGGCTGCTCAGTGCCCCACGGCTCTGCCCGTGCCCCACGGCTCTGCCCGTGCCCCACAGCTCTGCCCGTGCCCTTCCTCTGCCCTTCCTGCCTGCCGGGGAGGCTCGGGGCTGCGGTTTGGCGGTTGCCGCTTCCCCCCGGCACCTGAAACAAAACCTCTGCATCCCACGCTGCAGCCCGACTGCCCGCCCGCCTCGCTCCTCCGGCGAAGGCCGGCGGCTGGCGAAACCCCCCGGGGCCAGGAGTGGACCCTGGACCCTGAGGTGTCCCAGCTCTCCCCCGGCTCGCCCGGGCACGGGGAGATGCTCAGCCGCCAGCCTCACCCCCTGCCCCGTTTCACGCCTGGGTGCTGGCAGCCGAGGTGGATAAAGTGACCCTTATTTTCCTTTGAGGGGCTGCCAGGGGCTGAGCTGCCTATGGACATGCCGAGGGGGCCGGGGACCCCCTGTTTGTGACCGACGGCTTCGCCCACCCGTCAAAAGAAGAGGTGTAACCACTCCTCTCCTTTCCTCCCCCTCTCCCAAACGTGCACACACACCGATTAAACGACGGGGGCTATCAGATGCTGCCCGCCCTGAAAGAGATAAAGCCCTCAATATAAAGCAGATTTATCCAGCCAGGCTCCTCGGAGCCATCCCAGGGGACCGGGGGGAGCCCGGCTGGTGGCTGCCGGCAAGTGGGGCCGAGTGGGAGAGGGGGCTGCCTTACTGCCAGCGGCCCCCCCAAAGAAGGGAGGGGGAATTAAAATTGGAAAGTGGGGCTGGAAGCAAGTTCGGAGCGACCATCCAAAAAGCCAGCACTCTCCTGCCTGCGGTTTTGCCCCATCAGTGCTGTTTCGGTGGGGCTGGGGTCTGTGGGTGGGCTGGTGGAGGGCAGCCCCGTCTCCGGGGGGGGTGGGGGGGGGGCGGTGCAGCTCCGCCGGGGATGCTCGGGTTGCCAGCCCCGCTCTACTGCGAACAAGCCGCAGTCGGGGTAATTTGCCGGTTTATTTGTTGCCAATGTAGCCCAAAACACTGGCGGGGGGTGGAAAAAAAACAGCGCAAATAGATGCTGGGGAAGAGCTCTGCAGCCAGGCTTGGGGTTTATCTCTAATTATGTGTCTGCCTGAGCTGCAGCTGGCTCCTGGGATGTCTGGGCGTATTTGGCTCCCGGAGTTTCCCTTGAAGCCTGCTGGGAGCCCGGGCTACCAGCAGCGCCAATTAATAGCCACCACGGGGAGAGGCAGCCGCCACAACGAGGAGCAGCCGTCCCATGGGATGTGGGGAGCAAACAGCCCCCGGGCGATGCCGCAGAAACACCGGGATGGGGCCGGAGGTTTCAGCTGGGGGAAGGAGCAACTCCAGGAAAACAGCAGGCGAAAATTAGAACAAGGGAACCCCCCCCACCCCGACTGCGGGCAGGCTGGGTTTTGAAAGTGCCTCCTTTCTGAAAAATGCCACAGCCGTGGTGTTGCAACATTTTCAGAGCAAAACATGGGCACCCTTTTGATCTGAAACGGCCACTTTCATGGTAAAAAGCCGGCCGCAGGGATGACAGCAGCTTGCTAAAACCCGCTCCATCCCCTCTGCATCCAAAAGGAGAAGGGAAACAGAATTTTTCGGCTCACACGGAGCAAAACAATCAGTGTCAACCTGAGGCATTTTCCAGGTCCACGAGCAGGGGAAAAAAAAAAAAAAAAAAAAACAACACATTTCTGCTTTTAGCAGGCTGGAGGGGGTTTTGTGTGTGCTGGGTTAGGCAGGCTTTTAAATGAAAATGCAGCGTTCCTGCTGCAGCCAGCACCCCTGCAACCCCCAGGTCAGCGGGTCCCTGTGGCCTGGGTGCACTGGGTGCAAACATTTGGGTAACGTTGCGCCCGGTCGGATCCGGGATGCCTTATTTTTCCCCTCTGCCGATACGTAATTTGTTTCTGTTTTCAGAGGCCAGGAAACCCTGATTCACCCCATCCCACGGGGGATGCTTCCCAGGGCCGGGGGCTGCGGGGAGGGCTGGGGACCAGCCAAGCCTGTGGCGGGGGGGCAGGATGCCACCCTCTTCCCACTCTGTCCCGCCTGGATGCCTCAGGCATTGGGGTGCGGGTTCCCCCCCCCCCATCCGGGGTGTCCCCGGGGCGGGGGCATTTCTACCCTCCGCCGTCTCCATCGCTCTGGCGGCTCTGCATCCAGATCTCCTGTTGCTCAGAGATGTGGAGGCAGTTGCTAAGAGACACCGAAACGTCAGTATCTGGCCCTCAAGGAAAAAAAGAGAGAGAAAAAAAAAAAAAAAAAAAAAAAGAGACAGAGAAAGAGAGAGACAAGGGAGGACGAGGAGGAGGAGGGGAGGAAGGAGGTGGGGAAAGACCTGCTCCCATTGCCAGGCTCGGCAGCAGCCTTGGCCGTGTCTGTGGGAGCCGCTCGCCCAACTTGTCGGCCTCGAGGGCGAGGGAGGCCACCTGGGGACCCCCCCTCACCGCCCAGGCCCCGTGGCTGTGGGGAGCCCAGCCCCGCTCACCCCTGGCCTGCGTAAGTACCCCGGGGGATCCCCGGCACGGCTGGAGGGATTGGGGGCCTGGGGAGAAGGAGGGTGGCCGGGGCGGTGGGGTCTATGTATCCCCCCCCCCCCGGTAAGATGGGGCAGTGGGGAGAGGATGGAACCGGGGGGGGGGAATGGGCGAGGGAGGAAGGAGCAAAGATGGTCAGGCAGTGGTGGGCGAGGGCGGGCTGGGGGGGGACCCCGGAGGGTGCCAGGGAGGGGGGTTATCCCCATGGGAGAGGACGGGGAGGGCATCCCGGGCACCGGGCTGAGCCGGTGGCAGCGGGGGGGCTGGTAGGGGGGCTGGGGAGGGGGGCACACCCCCGGCTCTGGCCACCGCCGGCCAGGATGAGCTAACCAAGGTCAGCAAGGCTGAGGGGCTCCTTTTGGGCTGAAATCCCTGGGAAGGAGGTGGAGGGGGGGGTTGGAGGAGCGGGGTGGCCCTGGCACAGGGCGGGTGCGGGTCCCCCACATGGCCACCCTGGCCGCACAAGCCGCGGCCCACCCCACACCCCCCCCACACACACCCAGGCGTGTGGCTGTGGTGGCTTCCTCCTGCTCCTCTTCCTCGCAGGCAGCTGACACCGTCCCAACGCCCCGGGGCTCGCCGTGCCCCTGGCAAGGGGGTGTGGGTTCAGCGTGCCCCCCCCCGCCCCGGATCCCGCCGGGATGCCCGGAGCATCGCTCCGCTAGCTCGACGCCAGGCCCCTCTCCCCGCCGCCGCTGCCGGCGGCCCTTTCCCCGCGGCGGGATGGCCCCCGCCGCCCCGTGAGGGTCCCGGCTTCCCCTCCGGCGGGGGGGGGCTCGCCGCCGCCACCCCGCCATGCTGCTGGGCCCCTGGCTGGTGGCGGCGGCGGCGGCGGTGTCGGTGTCGGTGTCGGCGGGCTGCCCGGTGCTGTGCACGTGCCGCGGGCAGGCGGTGGACTGCAGCGGGCAGCGGCTCTTCTCGGTGCCCCCCGAGCTGCCGCTGGACACCGGCAACCTCAGCCTGGCGCACAACCGCATCGCCAGCATCCCGCCGGGCTACCTGGCCTGCTACGGCCAGCTGCGGGCTCTCGACCTGCGCAACAACTCGCTGGCCGCGCTGCCGGCCGGGCTCTTCCTGGGCGCCCGGCGCTTGGCTCACCTCGACCTCAGCTACAACAACTTCAGCGCGGTGGGGGCCGACATGTTCCTGGAGGCCAGCGGGCTGCTGCGCCTCGACCTCAGCCACAACCCCGGGCTGCGGCGGGTGCACCCCCAAGCTTTCCGGGGGTTGGCACAGCTGCGGGAGCTGGACCTCAGCTACGGGGGGCTGTCGGCCATCAGCCTGGACGCGCTGGAGGGGTTGCCGGGGCTGGTGGGGCTGCGCCTGGGCGGCAACCCCTGGGTGTGCGGCTGCGCCATGGAGCCCTTCCTCAAGTGGCTGCGGGGACGCATCCAGCGCTGCGCCTCGGGTAGGTGCTGTGCATCCCCCACCCCCCCCCACCCCGCGCCGTGCCCCCCACTTGTGCCAATGGTGGTGAGGGTGGGGGGTCCGGCGGCCAGCCCTGACACCACGTGTGTGTGTATGTGTGTCCCCCCGGCAGATTCGCAGCTGGCCGAGTGCCGGGCCCCCCCCGAGGTGGCGGGGGCCCCCCTGCTCTCGCTGACGGAGGAGAGTTTCCAGGCCTGCCACCTCACCCTGACGCTGGACGACTATCTCTTCATCGCCTTCGTCGGCTTCGTCGTCTCCATCGCCTCGGTGGCCACCAACTTCCTGCTGGGCATCACCGCCAACTGCTGCCACCGCTGGAGCAAGGCCAGCGAGGACGAGGACGTTTAGGTACCGACGACGTCCCCCCCCTCCCGGCCGCCCCGGCGGGGACACCAGACTGTGCCTTGTCCCCGTCCCCTCCCGCCGCCCCCCATGCCGGGGTGGCCCTCGAGACGCCCGCCCGGCCGTGGCGGGGGAGACTGGGGGGACGGATCCTCGTCCTTCTGCCCCAAAACGGGGAGGTTTTGCCCCCTCCAGGATTGTTCCCCGCCGCACCGTGAGCTTGGACCCCCCCGCCCCCCATTCCTGCTACCCAGGCGGCGGTTCGGGGTCCCATGGGGGTCCCACGGGAACCTCCACAGCACCGGTCAGTGGGGGCCGCAGCCAGGGAGCACCCCCCCCCCGCTTGGCAGAGACACCCCAAAAGCAGTGTGCGCTTTGGGGGACACCGGCCACCCTCCCTGCGGGAAAACCGAGGAAATCCCTGCTTTCAGCCCAAAAGCAGCACCGGTGCAGCCCCGCTGAATCCTGCCCACACTCCCCGAAAAACTGGAGGATGGGGGTGGGGGGGTCAAGCCTGGGACCCTGTGCCAGCACCCAGCTCGGCACCATCGCTCCCGTGGGAGGGACCCGGGGGACGCCTGCGCCTTGCTGGTGACACCGGGCCGTGCCAGGACGGCACCGGGGCGAGCTGCGGGCGTCCCCCGGGGGTCTCGCGCAGGTTTGGGGCCAAACCGGGCCCGGCGGCTGCAGGACCCCGTCGCCTCGTCCCTGCTCGCCGGCGTGGAAAGGTTGGGAGGCCAAAGGAACGCCAAAAAAAAAAAAAAAAAAAGGACAAAATCAAAAAAAAAAAAAAATCAAAAAAAAAAAAAAAATCAAAAAAAAAAAAAAATCAAGCCAACGACCCCTCTGTCCAGCCGGGGTGGCCGCCATCCCCGTGCGCGTTTCACACCGTCTCCGCGGCCAGCGTGTGTCAGGCACGGGAGTGGGGCTGAGGGGGGCTCAGCACCCCCCAAGAAGGGCCTGCCCGTGAGTTGTTTCGTTTTCTTGCCGCGTTTCCCCCCCCCCCGCGTGGAGGCAGAGTGTAAATGTGGGTGCAGTTTAAAACCAAACCAACCAAAAAAAAAAAAAAAAAAAAAAAAAAAAAGCAGAAACAGGGAAAAATGAGGCAATGTGCTGTCTCGGTGATGCCACCCCCACCGCTGAGCATCCCCCGGGGCCAGGCTGGTAGTGACCCCCCCCCGGGGGCGTGGGGGCCTCCGACGGGACACCCCGTGGGGCGGGGCTGCACCCACGGGGAAGTGGGGCCCACCGCCACTTGCACCCACGGCCACTTGCACCCCCACCGTGGCTGCACCCCCCCACACACCCCAAGCCCCGCGTCCACCGGAGGGCAGCAGCCCCCGGCGCTGCGCCCTGGGAAGGGGCACTTGGGCGTTTTTTGGTTTATTTTCCCTTTTTTTTTTTTTTTCCCCCTTTTTGCTAAGTTTGAGACATTCCCCCCCACACACCCTCTGGACGCCGAGGACTGGACGCGCGGCAGCTCCGGGGCTCCGGGGACAGCGGAGGAAGAGCGGCCCCCCCGCCCCCCCGAATCTCCTGCCAGACCCATTTTCTCTCTTTCCGAAGCAAAACCGCCCCGGCCCGCTGCGGGGGGGGCTGGATCCTGCCAGTGTCTGCCCGACCCGGCCCCGCGTGGGTGTCCCGGGGTGGGTGTCCCTGCGTGGGTGTCCCCGGGTGGGTGTCCCCACGGTACGGCCACCTCCCTCCCCACCGGGCTGGGGAGCACCCGGGCACAGATGCAGCCGCCCTGCCCTTTGCCTCACCCTTGCCCTCATCCTCTTTCTCCGTTTTTCTTTTTCTTTCCCTTTTTCTTTTGTTGCTCTTTGTCTTTTTATTTTAATGTTGCTCTGCCTCTTTATCCCTTTCCTTTCTTCTCCTTTCCATCTTATGACTTTTCTCTTTTTCTTTCTTTTTTCTTCTTTTCTCTTTTTCTTTTTTCTTCTTTTCTCTTCTCTTCTCTTCTCTTCTCTTCTCTTCTCTTCTCTTCTCTTCTCTTCTCTTCTCTTCTCTTCTCTTCTCTTCTCTTCTCTTCTCTTCTCTTCTCTTCTCTTCTCTTCTCTTCTCTTCTCTTCTCTTCTCTTCTCTTCTCTTCTCTTCTCTTCTTTTCTTTTCTTTTCTTTTCTTTTCTTTTCTTTTCTTTTCTTTTCTTTTCTTTTCTTTTCTTTTCTTTTCTTTTCTTTTCTTTTCTTTTCTTTTCTTTTCTTTTCTTTTCTTTTTCTCTTCTCTTCTCTTCTCTTCTCTTCTCTTCTCTTCTCTTCTCTTCTCTTCTCTTCTCTTCTCTTCTCTTCTCTTCTCTTCTCTTCTCTTCTCTTCTCTTCTCTTCTCTTCTCTTCTCTTCTCTTCTCTTCTCTTCTCTTCTCTTCTCTTCTCTTCTCTTCTCTTCTCTTTCTCTTCCTCTTTTTTCTTCCCTCCTTCCATCTTTCCCCCTTTCTCCCCTGCTCACTACACCCGGTGTGGGTGGGTGGGGAAGGCGAAGGGGGAAAAGCCAAATTCCCCCCCGGGTCTTTGTATGGAGCACATTTTATAACCGTGGACTTTTGTAAAACGGCAAGCACTTTTTCAGAGCTGAACGTCAATAATAAAGAGCATCAGCGCAGCCTGGCTCGGGGCCGGGGACACGCATGTGCAGCGCAGACACACGTGTGCAGTGGGGACACGCGTGTGCAGCACAGACACACGTGTGCAGCAGGGACACACATGTGCAGTGGGGACACGCGTGTGCAGCACAGACACACGTGTGCAGCAGGGACACGCATGTGCAGTGGGGACACACGTGTGCAGCAGGGACACGCATGTACAGTGGGGACAAGTGTGTGCAGCAGGGACACGCATGTACAGTGAGGACACACGTGTGCAGCGGGGACACGCGTGTGCAGGGCGGGGGAAGGCGGCGGCCCACAACCTGCAGAAGGCATCAGCCGTGTTTTTCCCCTCCCGGCGCTTCCTGTTATTCCTCCGGCCGCATCTCCCAGCCCCGGCGGGGCCCAGCTGTCGGCAGCCGGGTCACCTCCGTGTCACCTCACTCCCCGGGACCCCCCTCCCACCCCGGGGGGGGGACACGGGGGCTATTTCAACCCACCGGAGCGGAGAGGTCGGGCAGCAGCTGGGCCGTGTCCAGCCCAGGGGGGAGCCGGCTGGGGGCTTTGCCGGGTGGGGGCAGCCCCCATTGCCCACCCGTGTCACAGCGTGACCCCACTCGGTGCCGTCCTGCCAGCTGGGTGCTGGCAGCAGTGGTCATGGGGTGCCTGGTACCCCTCTGCCCCCCAGCACTGCCCTGCGTGTCCCCCCACACTGCCGCAGCCAGCCAGCCCAAGGTCCTCCCACCCATCCCTCCAGCTGTCCATCCGTCCATGTGTCCTTCTCCCATCCACCCCTTCAGCTTTCCATCTGTCTGTCCTTCTAGACATCCCTCCATTCCTCTATTCCGGCACCCACCTTTCCCTCCCCCCCAACACCTGTCCGTCCGTCCATCCGTCCATCCATCCACCCATCCACCCATCCATCCATCCATCCATCCATCCATCCATCCATCCATCCATCCACCCATCCATCCATCCATCCTTCCTCCCACATACTCTTGACCACTTGAACCTCCAGAAACACAGGAGAGAAAAAAAAAAAAAAAAAAAAACAAACTCTCTCCTTCCATTTCACCCAATTTCCTCTCTTTTAACTCCCACCTCCTTACTCATTGCCTAAGCTCTCTCTCCCCAAAGCCCCCAGCACTTGCCACAAGCACCTGAAGCTCTTTCTTCTCATAACAAGGAGAAAATTGGTCAGATTTTGGGTCGGTCACCCAGGGTTTGGCATGGTGGGGACACACTGGACAGGGACCACCCAAAATGCCCCCCCCCCAACACATCGCTACCTCCAAAAGCCAACAGCTCTCACCCCAATTATTTTCTCTGCTATTTTTAAGCCATGAGGTCTGTCGAAAGCTCCTCTGCGTGGTAAGGAAGCATGGCTTTGGCAAATCCACATTTTCCCAGCATAAATCGGAGCTGGACCCCCCTTCGTGGGGATGCGGGGTCTCCCCTCCATTTGCTTTGGGGTGGGATGTGTGAAGGCAGCCCAGAGCTGGGTTGTAAACAAAGAGGTCACTTCAAAGGGGACACCCGGGGACATCAGCCTGGCTTAGCACACTGCCAAATTATTTTGGTACCCCCCAGGTGGGATGCTTGGGAGGGGGGGTGTTTGAGCCTCCTGCTCAGCCGTTTGGTAGCTTGAAAAAGCAGCTCGGGGCTGGGAGGCTCCCTGGGGCATGGGGGAGCTGGCTTTTGTCCCTGTCCCTGTCCCCATCCGCACTGGCCGTGCCGCACCCATCTCTCCGTCTCTCCCCGCCGCAGCCCCACACACTTTTTGCTCCAACCGAAAGCCCCTGTGAGGAAGAACCTCCTTTTTTTCCATTTCCACGTCCCCATGGCTCATGATTTGGGGACATCTGGCCGTGGCCCCAGCCCCCAGCCAAGTCTGAACGCACAGCGGGCTGCAGCAAGCCAAAGCATCGCTTTTTGGGATTGGGGGTCCCCAGATTCACCCCGGGGGAGCCCCCCCCCCCAGCTCCTTGGCCTTCACAGGGTTTTCTAAGGATGCTCCCAGTTTTAGCAGGGTCCTGCTCCCCATCCCCCCATCCCGTGGTCCTCCGCTGTCCCCCCTCTATCTTCCCTCCTCATCTTTCCTCCACCGTGCTGCCGCAGGAAGGCAACACCTTCCTTATCTCCTTCCGACGGGTGGTCCGGGCCCCCGCTGCCCCTTCCCCCCCACCGGCTCCAGCCTTGTTTTTTTTTTCTGAAGTGTCCCTGCATTTCCCCCCAGAGACTCCTCAGCTAAACATTTCCCTCCTGGAAGGGAAAGGGAAATCTCCAAGAGGCGGATAGAAAGTCAGCGGCTCCCGTCTCCGCTGGCACTGAGCCCTGCAGCCATTTCCGCGCCGGCCACCGCGCCGAGGAGGAAACCGCCCTCACCAGCCCCCCACCGAAAAACGGGGCCCCCGTCACCCCCATCAGTTCTGGGTCATTTGGGGCTGGGGGAGGGATGGAGGGGTGGAGGGGTAAAGGGAGGGATGGAAAGATGAAGGAATGGGAGGATGGATAGACAGATTAGATGATAGATAGATAGATAGATAGATAGATAGATAGATAGATAGATAGATAGATAGATAGATAGATAGATAGATAGATAGACAGACAGACAGATGGATAGATGGATAGAGGGAGGAATGGAGGCAGGGAGGGAGGGAGGAAGGGACGGACAGATGGATGGATTGATGGATGGACAGCTGGACTGACAAATGGACAGACGGATGAGCAGCATCAAGGGGTCTCTCCAGGGCAAGCGAGCCTGGAAGGCACCTCGAATGTAAACATGCTTCTTTCCCAAATTTCCCTTCAGATGCAGCATTTCCACCCCCACCCCAGACCCCCCTGGCTCTTAGACCAAACCAGAACCCTGGGAAAACACCCCAAAAATCCCCACCCGGGGTGAAAAGAGACACCATAGGCTCCCAACCCCCTGCACTGGGCAGTTTATCCAAACCACAGCCCCCACCAGCCCCCTCCTCCATTTACTTCATTAAGACAAAGGACCGTCCCTGAGGAGGGATGACTCCGGCTGGGTTGGCTCCCAAAATTAGGTGGTGGCAAGCGGGAAGGTTAATGAATCCACCCCCCCCCCCTCGACGGGAAGCTTCCCAAGGAACCCAGTAATGATCCCGCATCCTTTCCAAGAGGGAACAAAGGCTGAGGAGACAGGATAGTTCATCACAAGTAAATGAAGGATGTAAATAACAAATAGGGGGAAGATTTATTTAGAGCAAAGCCTCAGGAAGCGGTGGCCGGGGAGGGAAATGGGAGAGGAGCCATTTGGTGGTTCACCAAAACCCCGGGTAGTGTGGGCTGTTGTCCTGCCCATCACCCAAACACACACACACACACACACACACACACACACACACACACCCCCCCCCGTCCAAACCCAAACAGTCCCTTGTCCCCATCCATCAGGTTTTGGGTCTTTAATAGCATCAGCGTCCCGTTTTCACACCGCAGGGGTGAGTCACACAGGGCTTGTTCTGGCCTCAGATAAGGAGAAAAGCCTGAAAATGAGATTTGGTGGGACAGGGCGGCTGCCTGATGCAATCAGAGCTGCTGGGGTGGGGGGCTGGGGCAGGCGGGTGCCCACCCCATGGTGACACACTTCGGGGTGGGGGGTTTGCGCACTTTTTGATGTTAAAACATCCCGTCACACTGCGATGCTTGGGTGCATCGGGATGGGAACGTTTGTGTCTCCCAAAGTGTGTGTTGGGGAGAGAATGGGGAGAGTTTGCCCCAGGCTTGAGCCCCCATGGGGGGGTTGGAGGGGGCCAGGGGTATCCAGGAGGGGACGCAGGCAGCCGTGGGGTACAGGGACACCGCATATTGCACGCACACACACACACATGTGCAACACCTCCTGCTCACACACACCTTAAAACCCAGCCGTACCCCCCCCGCCATCACATCCCGTCCCCCCCGCCCCAACCTCACTCCCCATCCCCTCAGAGGGAACTGCGCACACCCTGCTCCTTTTTTAACAAAAATTCATTTATTTGTCACAAAATACAAAGCCCTGTGGGTGCCGGGGGGAGCCGCCTCTGCCCGAGGGTCTGCCCAGCCCCTGCCTCAGTTTCCCCTTCCCGCCAACAGGGCTTTCCAGCGGGGGGGGGGTCCCCAAAGCAAGCCAGGCTCTGGGGTGAGGAGAAGGTGGTGGGGTCCCCCCCAAGGAGACCAGCTCGGGGGGCACGGGAGGTGGATGGGGAGAGGGGGCTGGGGGTGAGGGAGGGTCTAGGCACGGAAGAGCGTCTCCTGGGTGGTGGGGTCCAGCTTGCTCCCCGGGACCGGCCCCCCCTTGCCGCCGGGGGGGTGGCTGTGCCCCGAGGAGTAGCTGGCGGAGCGCTCGGCCCCAGGGCCGGGGGTCCGGCAGCAGAGGAGGGTGGCGCAGGCGTGGCGGAAACGGGGGTCGAAGAAGGCGTAGAGGAAGGGGTTGAGGCAGCTGTTGATGTAGGCGACGCCGGTGCAGTAAGGGTGGAGGTTGTTGAGGAAGGCGTGGAGGCCGCAGGACCACGGCAGCACCTCCAGGTCCATCAGGACGTAGAGGGTCTTGACCAGGTGGAAGGGCAGCCAGCAGCCCCCGAAGGCGGCCACCAGCACCGTGATGATGGTGAGCAGGCGCTTGCGCTTGCGGGGCCCCTCGGCCCGTTCCCGGCGGAAGTGGCTGGCCACGGTGCGGGCGATGAAGAAGTAGCAGGTCAGCATGACGGCGAAGGGGGCCACGAAGCCCAGGGCGGTGGAGGAGAGCCCCAGCCCCACCTCCCAGGCGCCCTCGGTCCCCGGGGCTGCCAAGCCCCCGTAGTCCATGTAGCAGGTGACCTTGGTGTCCCCCCCCAGGGCGGCCGCCCGCCGCAGCACCAGGGCCGGCAGGGCTAGCAGAGCGGCCAGCACCCACAGGGCCACCGTGGCCACCAGCCCGCTGACCCGCGAGCGCAGCTTGGCGGTGGCCAGGGGCCGGACGATGGCCAGGTAGCGGTCGAAGCTCAGCCCCGTCAGGCAGAAGACGCTGGCGTACATGTTGACGAAGACCAAGTAGCTGCTGACCTTGCAGGCGGCCGTGCCGAAGGGCCAGTGGTAGCCCAGCCAGGCGTAGGCGGCCCAGAGCGGCAGGGTGGCCACGAAGGTGAGGTCGGCGGCGGCCAGGTTGGCGATGAAGGTGTCGGCCGAGCGCCGGCGGTCCCGGCCGCCCTTGAAGACGGTCCAGAGGACCAGCCCGTTGCCCGCCGTGCCCAGCAGGAAGACCAGCAGGTAGATGGTGGGCAGCAGGGCCAGCGAGGGGCCCCACTCCGCGTACTCGCACTCCGTCTCGTTGTCCCCGTAGGCGTAGGCGTCCGCCGCCTCCTCCATGCCGCCGGGCTCAGCTCAGCTCAGCTCATCCCGGGCTCACCGAGCTCCTCCGGCCCTCTGAGCCCGGCCCGACGAATCCCACCGCGTTACCTCCCCTTCCTCCTCCTCCTCCGCCCTCCTCCTCCTTGATGGGACGGACAGGATGGATGGATGGATGGATGGGGGGGAGCCCCCCGTGGGAAATTTCACAGCTCACCCTCCACCCTCCATCTGGCTCCTTCCCGGGGGGTTTTACCAATCTCTCACCCAAGTGTCAAAGCGTCAACCCCCTGAGATAACCCCCCGTCCCCGCTCCCGGGGGGATTTCGGTGCGCCCGCGTTCCGTGCCGCGGCTCGGGGAAGAGGGGGCTGAAGGGCCGAATTTGCATTTGGGGTGTCACCTTCGGGGCGGCGCATTCGGCGTTTCGCACGGGGGTGCTGCACGCCGGGTTTTGCGTTGCGCAGGCGGAGCGTTGCACCGGGCGCTCTGCGTCGGGGCGGTGCTCTGGGCGGGGGGTCGCGTTTGGCGTTCGGGAGGTCGCATTTGGCGTTTTGCATTTGGCATTTTGCACTTGGGATTTTTCCATCTTTGCTCCCAGGGTTTTGCATTTTGCAAACAGTCGTGGCACCGGGAGAGTCCCAAATTGCCAGGGCCCTATTTCAAGCACAACACACTGGGGAGATCTTTGTGCATTTACCAAAAATCTGGGGAGGGGAAGCGCTGAGATTTCCCCCCAGCCCACAAAAACACCATTTTGCAAACCATCTTCTGCAGACAGCGACGAGGGGCCCTCCCTGCATCCCAGTTCTGTGCAGGTTTTGCTGCCCAGTAAAGGAGCCGAACGCAGCAACACCTTCAGCTGAGCCAAGAGAGAAGAAAATTCACCCCTAGCCCAAAAATAAAATAATTGGAGGCAGCAGGAGGAAGAGGGAAACTCCCCGCCGTGGCGGGGCAGGGCCGAGCTGGGGGACGGGGGAGTCCCGCTGGGGCTGAACTCTCACTTTGGGGAAAAGCACTGGAGAAACTGAGCGGGACTTTGTAAAAAGTAAAGTCTGAAAAGCCACGAACCTCCCAGTGGTCCAGGAAAGGGTGGGGGGGCTGGGCCAAGGAGCTGGAGCAGCTTTTTGCTGTCGGAATAGGTAAATCATGAGCGGAACGGGCTGCAAAAATGGAGAAGGTAAAACCCAAACGGCGGCACGGTGCAGGAACCGTGGGGATGGAGGCGGGGGGCAGCGGGTCCCTTTTCCCAGCACAGCGGTGTAAAGAAAGGGGATAGTGGGGCAATTTTGTGGCTGAAACGAGGGCAGAAGCTCAAGAGGGTCTCCAAAATTAGAAAAAACAAGCGGTAGAGGAGGGAGAGGGGCTGGGAAATGGGGGAGCAGCGGGAGCCCCAGAGGGGTGGGTACAGCAGCCCCTCAAAACCATCAGCCAAGGAGAACAAACCAGGGCTTAAGGGGCTGGAGATAATGAATAATAAAATATGCTAATGACCCAGGACAGACCCCTTGGAAAGGCGCACGTCAACTCCGCAGGGTGAGGTGCTAAGACCAGCAGGTCTTTGAAGAATTAAAATAAAAAGCTGCTAAAAATTGACACGTACATGTGATGGCTGCTGAATGAAGTTAAAACCCAAAGTTTGTTTAAAGAAGGGATGGACCCCCCCCCCCCCAAACCAAGCCTGACGAAGACGTTACTTAAGCTTATTAGCTAATAAATGGAATAAAAAAGGGAAATAAAAGAAATGCTAATTAGACCCTTGGTATTGCCAGGAACTGATACAAAGGGAGATGTTCCAGCCCGGTAACGAAGATCACTATTAATAACAATATCTCGGCTATTTTTGTCTTCTGTGGGTAGCGCAGAACGGGTAACCCTTCCCAGCCCCTTGCCGAGCCGCCGGTGATGCCGGGGGGGTTGCTGAAGGGCCCCCAGACCGCCCCCCCCCAGGCAGTGGGGATGGCCCCACTCATGAAGGGTCCGGGCGAATGGCCCTGGGGAGGGGGGGTGGGGGAGAGGGGGGGGGGCACGGGGTGTTATCACCCACCGGGGTGGCGGGGCTGATAACCAACACTGTTATCTGCAACTCGTTAGGCCGCAGGAATGCGGCTGGGGGTGCGGGGGGTGCGGGGGGGTTTGGGGCAGCAAGGGGCTCTGCAAGGAGCCCGTTTCGCCCCAGCAAGAGGCTGCGGGGCCGTCGCTCCAAATCCCCGGAGGTAAATCCCAGAGCTCAGTAGCCAGCGGCTCCCCGGGGACGGGGGTGCAGAGCTAAGCCCCCCCCCCCCAGCCCCGTGGAAGGAAGAGGTTGAGATTTGGCTGCAGGGGGTGGGGATGCCCGGACACCCCCCCACACACCCCCTGGCAGGAAGGGCAGCGAGTGGCCGTGGTGCGAGGGGGGATTTGGTGATTTCCTCTGCGGGTGGCCGCGGTTACTCACATCCTACCCCCGTTCCTACACCCCGTCCCCCGCTGGGTCTCCCTCCTTCCATCAGGCTCTGCTGGGAGAAACAACTGGGGGGTCCCATCCCGGGGGGGGGGGGGTGTCCCATCCCGGGGGGGGGGTCCCATCCCGGGGGTTCGTGCCCAAAGAGCAGCCGCGGGGGCAGCTCGGGTCACTGACTCAGCCAAAACCAAGGCGGGAGGGACGTGCCCGGGGGCAGCGCTGCCCCTTAGGGGGGTGTGAGCCACAACCCTGGGACCCCCCCCCCCATTCCGCCACGGCCAGGCCTCGCTGCTGCCATCCCGGGGGGGGCCGCGGCCATCGGCCCCGCGTGGGTGGGAGGGGGGCTGCTCAGCGTGACGGAAGGTTTGGGGTCGGGGTGGCATCTGTCCCCACTCTCCCTCGGCGTGACCCCCGCCCCCCCACCCCCACCCCAGCCAGCGCAGGGGGGGCAGGGAAGAGGCAGGATGGTGCAGGGGTGGGTGTGCGTGGCCGGTTTGCACACGTGGGCAGAGGTGTGCACACACGTGTGTGCAGCGAGTGTGCAAGGAGCTGCTTCCGCAGAGGGATGCTGGGGGGCGGGGGGGGGGGGGCAATAGGGGTGCAGGTACATATGGGGCACAGTGCATCAGCCCACACAAAGGGGTCTGCAATAGCTCCACGCACACCCCCTGTGCAAACACCCACGGGGATGTTTCTGCCCCCCCAGCCAAGCAGCACCCACGGGTGTCCTGGCGTGGGGCCCCGGCTGCGGGCAGAGAGCTCCTCCTGGTGGCAATGCCCACGGCAGCGTGTGTCCCCACCCCGCGAGGGCTGAGAGAAGAACCAGGGCCCCCCCCCCGAACCAATCAACAAAGTTTTATTGTCCTGTCAAAGTGGCACCAAAATCCTGACCTGTTGCTCTTTGTCTGAGGGTGATACAAGAGCAGGGGGTGAGGGGAAGGGAGGGGGCTCGCTGCCCACCCCCCAGCCCCCAGGGACTGAGAGGTGGGGGGAGGCAGGGGGGGTGGGGGGAAAGTGCCAGAGAGGGGGACGGGGACCCTGCGAGCATCGTACAAAGTGCATAGATGTGTGTGAGTGTGTCCCCGCGTGGGGAGGGGACCGTGGCCGTCAGCCTCTGGGGACGTGCCGGCCCGAGACCGAACCTGGAAGAGACACAGCAGGGAGAGGGGGTGAGGACCCCCCCGGGGTGACTCAGCCCTGGGGGTGACCCCAGCTGCAGCAGGCAAGAGGGAGGGGGCTGCCTAGGGGGCATGGGGATCCCCCTGCCTGCACATCCCCTTCCAGCTGTGCCCCCCCCCCCCCCCAGACACACAGTCCCCAGGCAGGGATTGTGGGGAGGGGGAGGCCCCCCGCTGTACCCCATCCCAGGCACTGGGAGGGTCCCATGTGGGTTGGGGTCCATCCCCCAGCATCCCCCCAACTCCCACACTCACCCCACTCAAGGCTTCTTCTTTTTCAGCTTCAGTGCCTGCAGCCAGTGTGGGGGGGAGGCGTCGGATCTGGGAGGTGTTGGCACGGCCTCAGCACGAGCCCCCCCAGAAACACCCCCAGGACCCAGACCGACCCCGGGGGCTCTAAGGGCTTGGCCACAAGCACAGTTTGGGGTGGAGCAGCCCGGGTCCCCAGCCAACGTGCCCTGGGAAAGCTGGGCTCAGATAAGCCCCCCCCTCCGGCAGCCACTGACAGCCCAGACAGCCCCAGCACCCCTCCAGATCCCTTTACACCCCTGAAGCACCCCAAAACCCCCATGCCTCTGGAAAAACCCACCTCAGCCCTGCTTTAGTGGGGCACGGACCTGGGCAACAGCCCCCCAGCACCCACGGCATCGGCCCCATCTGCCCCCAAACCCACATGCACACCCCTGCTAAGCCCCCCGGCCCGGCCCCAAGGCGCAGCCCCTGGCTCCCCACGAGGGTCCTGCACCCCAACACTCACCCTGAGGACTTCTCTGGCTTGGGGGGCAGCGCCAGGGGTTTCCCGCTCAAGCCGGGGATCTTGCAGGACTTGGAGCGCTGCACATGGGGGTCCTTGGCGGGGGTTGCCTTGCTGTCCCCCGGCGGTGCCCCCTCCTCGGCCGAGCGGTTTCGGCCCCTCAGCTTGGCCTGGGCGCAGAGGAGCGAGGTCAGGCAGGCAGAGGGTGCTCTGCCCCCTCTCAAATCCCCCCACCACCTCCTCCCCACGCCTCTCTGTGCCACCTGCCTTTGGCCAACCCCCCAGTCCCAACCTGCCTCAGTTTCCCCTCCCTCGCTCGGGGTCCCAGCGAGCCCCACCTTGAGGGCGGAGGCGTTGAGGCCGGGGAACAGTGGCACCTTGACCCCCTTTCCCGATGGAGACGCTCGCACCCGCCGGCTCTTGGGTTCTTCCGCTGCCTCCTCGTCTGAGGACGCTGCCGGGCGGGCTGGAAGGGGCTCTGCAGGGAGGACACGGGGTGCAGCGTCACCGTGAGACACCCCCGCCCCGGACAGACGGCCCCGCCGCCACCAGCCCGCGGCCTCTCACCTGTGGAGTCCCGAAAGATCCACCCGTCCCCGTCCGAGGAGGCCCCGGGGCGGAGGGCCGGGGCGCGGTGCCGGCGCTTGCGGCCCAGGCTGGCCTTGCTGCGGTACACGCTGCTGTCCAGGACCTCCGTGTCCTGCAGAGCCCGCAGGGACTGGTCACTGTACAGACCCCTGGGACCCCCACCCCACCCGCAGCAGCACCTGGGGGGGCCCTGAATCTGCAGCCTGCCCCTCAGGATAGGGGAAAGCCCCCATCCCCAGAGCAGGATGGGATCAGGGCCCCCAGACCCAGACGTCTCCGTGACAGCCAGGCTCTCCCCAGGTCCTGGGAGGGGGCTGGAAGCAGCCCCCACCCCACTCACCTCCAGGAAGGTGAATTCCTGCCCGGCGTGGTCTGTGGGTCCCTCGGGCTGAGGGGTGTCCAGGGAGAGCCGCTTCTCCTCCCAGCTCAGTGGTCTCTTCCCATCCGGGTGGTCCGAGGGGGCTTCTCCGCTCTCTGTGTCCGGCAGCAGAGGGGAGGCCCTGGGGCTCCGTGGGGCAGCGGCCGGCTCGGGGAGGTCCCGCTCCTCCTCGGTGGGGCTGGGCGGCTCGCTCTGGGGGGGCTCCGCCAGAGCATCATCCATGGGTGGGCTGGGGTCCGAGAGGCGGATGCTTCTGCTCGGAGAGACAAGACAAGACACCAGAGTTCCTCTGGCTCCACTTAAGAGAACCCCTATCCCCTGCCCCAAACCTCGCCTCCGTCAGCCTCCGGGGGAAACTGAGGCACGGGCAGGGAGAAGCGCTGCTCCCATGAAGTCAGGGCAGGACCCAGGTGTCCAGAACTCTCTCCTCTCTCCCAGGATGTCACACCAAGGCATGTGGCACCTCTGAAAAGTTCCCCCAAAGACTCATCCCAAAGGCTGGGACATAATTTGGGGACTGGGAAGGGCAAGGAGGCTGCCAGGCTCATAAGGGACTCAGGCCAACTCCCCTCCTTGGGGCAGAGAAAGGGGTCAGGCCCCCTGGCAGGGTGGGCACCTCCCAGGACGTGGCCAGGGGGACCCCAAGGGCAGGAGGAGGATCAGGGCCAGACAGCGTGTGGGAAGGTGTTGGCAGCAGGAAACTGCCCAGCTCTCAGGGCAGGGGGTGAGGGATCCCCGCTGCCTCACATGGGTTGACCAGGCTGAGGCCTTGCTGAGGCCCATGGGGCTTCGCCTCCCTCTTCCTGGGATCCTTATTTTCGGGCAGCTTGAAGGAATTTATCATTTTGGGAACCCCCAGCTCTGTAAATTTGGCTGAAATCAGGGTTCCCACATCGTGGTGAAGCATTAAGGGCATGGGGCTAATTCTGCCACTTTTTTGAGGGGCCAAGGGAACACCAGCAACCCCCAAACTTGGTACATGGCCGCCCACGTTGGAGGGAGACCAGCACAAGAAGCTTCAAGAGCATCACACCCTCCTGGATCAGCTCAGGACAGCAGATCCTGCTGGGACAAGGCAAAACCCACTCCCTCAAAACGTTCCCACTCCAGCTGTGAGGGAAAAGGCTGGGGAAGAGGAGCTCTGGCAGCCCGGGGTGGAGGTAGCAGGGCGCCCAGCCACGAGTGAGGCACGGTAAGACACAGCACGATGCCCGTGGCATCGCACCAGCACCCGACAGGGATAGATCCCTCCCCAGGGCCGCACTGCCACCCCCCCAGCACCCTCCTCACCCATCCGCCGAGCCAGCGTCATCTAGCAGGCTCTGCTCCCCGCCGCCGAAGTCCCGGCTGCGGGCCGCGCAGCGGGCGCCGAACGCGCTAGCCCACTCCCGGCGCTTGGCCTCGGCGTCGCGCAGCTCCGCGCTCCAGTCGACCGCGTTGAGGTCCTGGCTCCAGCCCGGCTCTTCCAGCACAGGCTGGGCAGAGCTGCAAGAGGCAGGCACGCTGCCCAGGCCCTGACCCCAGCCTGACTGGCCCGGTCCGGCCCCGCCGGCATCTCCAGTGCCCAGGCAGGTGGTGGCATCCGAGCTGCGGAAGGAGAGATCGCTGGGCCAGTCGCCCAGGGGCTCCTGCCGGCCCCCGGGCCTCACTGCACCAGCCCAGGACACAGAGGCATCGGGTGACGCTCCAGCACTGGAGGGATCTGGCACTCGCTCCGTCCCAATGATGCCAAATTGGTTGTGGCGCTCGGCTCCTCCGAGCTCTTCAGCCCAGTCCCTGCTATCGGTGGCACCATGCTCCCGCCGGTCGGTGCTGCCCCAGCCGGGCTGCGGGGCTGGGGCGTCGGGGCCACGGCAGCCAGGCAAGTCATCCTTCCCGACACCAAAAGCATCGACCAGCTCGGTTTGGCCGATGCTGCGCTCACCAGCCCAGCTCAGCCGGCCAGGACTAAACTCCCTTTCTTCTTTATCGGTGTTTGCAGAGCTGTACTCGCTGGCCCAGGCCGGTCTGCTGGGGCTGAACTCCCGGTCCTGGCTCTCCACGTCCCTGCTGCTGTACCCGTCATCCCAGGTCGGTCTGCTGGGTTTGAACCCACTGTCCTGGCTCTCCACATCCCTGCTGCTGTACTCGCTGGCCCAGGCCGGTCTGCTGGGGCTGAACTCCCCGTCCCGGCACTCCACGTCCCTGGTGCTGTATCCGTCATCCCAGGCCGGTCTGCTGGGGCTGAACTCCCCATCTCGGCTCTCCACGTCCCTGCTGCAGAACTCGTTGGCTTCAGCCGGTCTGCTGGGGCTGAACTCCCTGTCCTGGCTCTCCATGTCCCTGCTGCGGTACTCACTATCCCAGGCTGGTCTGCTGGGGCTGAACTCTCTGTCCTGGCTCTCCATGTCCCTGCTGCGGTACTCGCTATCCCAGGCTGGTCTGCTGGGGCTGAACTCCCTGTCCTGGTTCTCCATGTCCCTGGTGCTGTACTTGCTGTCCCAGGCCGGTCTGCTGAGGTTGAATTCCTTGTCTGGGGTCCCAGTGTCCCCAGTGCTGGATCTGCCAGCCCATCCCAGCGTAAAATCCTTCTCCTGGGTCTCAGCATCCCTGCTGCTGTATTTACTGGCCCAGTCTGGGGCGAGCTCCCTGTCCTTCATCTCCGCATCGCTGGTGCTGTACTCACCAGCCCACGCAGGCGTGGTCTCCCTGTCCCGGCTCTCCGGGTCCCCTGTTCCGTACCTGCCAGCCCAGCTGGGCTGCCCAGGGCCTGGCTCCTCATCCTGCTGCTGGCTGTGCCCCACACCGTAGCTGCTGCTCCAGTCGGCCTTCCCAGTGCCAGCCTGCTCCCTGCTGCCCGCGCTCTCCAAGCCGTAGCCTGTGCCCCACTTGGGTTTGCCAGCACTGAAGTCTTGGCCCTGCAGGCAGCTTTCCCCCGCGCCGCAGGATTTGGACCAGTCGCCGCAGCCCAGTCTTGTTTCTTCCATCAGCTCCGTCTCTTTGTAATCGTTGCCCCAGTCCCTCCCGGCAGTGCCGAAGGGCCCATCCTGCCGGTCCCCATCCTTGACGCTGCAGGTGCTGTCCCAGCTTGATTTGGTCCCAAATTCCCGGTCCTGCTCCGTCTCACCGGGCCAGTCTCTCTCCCTGGCCACAGCCTCACGGGTCCAGTCGAAGGTGCTGGTCTGGCGAGGGCTGCCGATGCCAAATTCGCTGCACAGGTCCTTCCGCGACCAGCCCAGCAGGTCCTGGGGGAAGAGGGTGAGAAGGGGGGAGAGGGGGTTAAAGCGGGGAGAGGGGGTGGCGGGCCCAACCCACAAAGCAGAGAGGGGACATGGAGAGGAAAAGCAGGAGGGACAAACCCTCGTACGCCTGTGGGACACAGCACCAGCAGGATCCCGTCCCGAGGGGCAGCCAGACCCCGCCACCTGCCCCCCCAGCCTCGGGACCCCCGGTTCCCAGGGTTCTCACAGCCGCCATCCCCACCCATCCCTCCCCAGCTCGCCCCAGTGTCCCCCAGCTCCCCACACCCCCTTACCTCCGGCCCCTCCGCATCCGGAGAGCCATGACCCACAGCGTGGGCCCCGGGCGACGCCAGCAGCTCCGTCAGCCAGCCCGGGTCGGGGTGGGGGTCGGGGCCCCCCGAGGACCCTTCGGCCTGGCCCGGCCCACCGGGGCCCTGCAGGCTCACAGGGGAGTCACCCACCGTGGTGGGATCCGGTGGGGCGGCCTCAATAAGGAGGCCGGGCTGGGGAGGGGGCTCGGGCTCAGCCGGGTCCCAGCCAGGCTCCGTCACGCAGAGAGGGGAGCGGGGCAGGGTGGCATCCTGCTCTGCTTCCCCTTCCTCCTCCTCCTCCTCCTCCTCCTCCTCTCGCTGGGCCACAGGACCCCCCGGACACGGAGCCCCCTCCGCTCCCCGGCTGCTGGCTGCCGCAGGGCCAGGCCCCTCAGACCCACTGTCCCCCTGGGAGTGTGGGGGGCTGGGGTCCAGGTCCTCCCCGTCCGACTCGCCCTCTTCAGAGAGCCCCGAGTCGGCCGTCTCCCGAATGGGGGACCGGGATGGGGATGCCAGCCGCCGTGCCCCCCGCGAGGGGAATGTCCACTCGAAGGACTGGGAGAGGCTCCAGCCGGACTCGCTGCCCAAGGATGGCTCTGACAGGGGGTCACCAGGACGGGGCAGGGCGCTCAGAGAGCCCCCCAGCTCCCCCAAACCCTGCCCCGCAGTCCGGGGCTGCAACACCCCCTCTGAAGAGCGCCGGAGCCCCGAGTCCCTGGCAGAGGGCGCGAGGCTGAAATCAGAACCCTCGGGGTACTGTGGGGACACTGGGGAGTCATCAGGTCCCTCGGGGTACTGTGAGGACACTGGGGAGTCATCAGGTCCCTCCGGGGAGCCTGGGGGACGAGAGGCTTTAGTAGGGGGCTCAGGGGGGGGGCTGGGGTGGCCTGGGTACTCAGGGGCAGCCTCAGGAGAACCAGGGGGGCAGGTGACTCTGGGGGGCAGTTCGGGAGTGCCGGGGGGGCTGGCAGTATCGGGGGATCCCTCCCCAGGAGTGTGGGGGGAGCCGGGGGAGCAGGACACGCCGAGGCGGGGTTCAGCGGCAGAGGAGGGAGCACCCGGGGCCTGGGTGGAGGTGGCCGAGAGCTCGGCTGGAGCCCGAGGCGGGGATTTGGGGGAGCCGGGGGCCAGGGTGGGGGAGCCGGGGGCTGGGAGCTCAGGGGGGGCATCGGGAGAGCCGGGGGCCGAAGCAGAGGGCTCGGCGGGCTGGAAGGGAGCTCCCGGGGCCGGGCAGGTGGGGGGCCTTGGGGAGCCGGGGGGTCCGAGGGCACCCGGCTGGAGAGAGGAGAGCTGTGAAAAGAACAGGAGGGGGGGAATGGGGCGGGGGGGGGGGGGGGGGTGTCATGTCACTCGAGAGGAACCTCCCAGGCATCACCCGCCCCCAAATCACAGCCCCCCGCTCCCGGCTGAGGGTCCCTCCCCACCCCAAACCCCAGGCAGGAGGTGCCCACGCTTCCCGCCAGCTTCCTGCGTGACTCAGCCCGGGCGGCTCCCAGCAGCCCTGCTCCCTGCCCCAAGCCCCCTGCCGCTGCCCCCCTCGCGCACCCAGACAGATGGAGAGGAAGAAATGAAGCAGGAGGAAGTAAAAACACCGCCCAGACTGGACCCCCACCACCTAGGAACCCCCCTTGCAGGCGTCACCCTGCCCAGCACTGTCGGGGTTAGTCCCCCACTGCAGAGTGACCCGGTGCTGCTGCCCCAGCTGTCACCCCCCACGTCCCCGTGGCCTGGTGCCCCCATCACCGCGGGGAGGGGAGAGGGGGGCTGGCGGGGTGCCCCAAAGGGCCTGTCCTGCCACATACCTGCCGGGTCACCAAACCCCAGCCGGTGACTCACAGCTGCTCCCTGCCCACGCCTCGGCAGCGGTGCTGGCACACGCCACCCCCTTCAAAATAACCTGGCCCCGCGCCCTGGCACCCAGCACGGGGGGCGCCCGGCACCCCGAGGAGAAAGGAGAGACACGCACCCCGCAGAGAGGGAGCCCCGGAGGAGACAGGAGAGCCCCGAAGGAGAGAGCCCAGGAGCAGAGCTGCCGCGGCGCGGGAGGGCCAGGCGAGAACTCACGTCACGGGGGGATGGCGGCCTCCGGCGTCCGCGGGGGTCCCCGGCACAGCTTGGGCCGGCTGGGGAGGAGCCGCTGCCAGGGAGAAATGGGGAAGGAGGATTAATTTCCCCCCCCCACCCCGTGTGCCTCCACTCTGCTCCGCCACCGCCCGGCCACAACCCACCCACTCCGGCCGCAGGAGGATGGGCTCGGGTGAACCGCAAGAGGCCTGTCAATCACTGCAAACCGTACCCAAAACCGGCACCGTGCTACCAGCCGGGTCGGGACCGCAAAGGGGAGGGAGGCAAAGCAGCCGCAATCCCCTTTCCGGAAAGCTTTCGGTCCTTTGGAGAGCGAGTTTCTCACACTCGGGTTTAAAATAGCCCCCGTCTCGCTCTCCCGGAGGTGCCCGGCTTTTGGGAGCGTGGCCAAGCGCTGGCTCTCCCCCAGGGCACCCTGCAGCCAGGAGTCCCCCACACCCACCCCCACCCTCCACGCTGGCATGGCCCGGTGGAGGAAAAAAAAAAAAAAAGAAAAAAAAAAGAAAAACAACAAACAGCAAAGATGGGGAAAAAGGAGCATTTTGCAGGGGGAACTACCCCCTCCCCGTTACTCCCAGCCTCGGGGCGGCCCGCCCGGCAGCGGGACGGGCTGGCTCCCTTCCCGGCCCCCGGGGGCGGCGGGAGCTCCCCAACCGGGACGGCCCGTTCCTGCGGTCTGAGCAAACCGCCCGGCGCGGCGGCAGTGGCCGCGGCCTTCCCACGAAGGCAGCTCAGGGCGCTGGAGGAACGCCGGCCCCGTGCCGCCAACCAGACCTCAGCTCCGTTATCCCCATTCCCAGGACACTCCCCGGCCCCTCACCTCGTCTCGGCGACCGGGTGCCCGTCGTCCCTCGTCCCCAGCTCGCCCGCCACGGGTTGGGGTGTCTGGCCGGGGGGGGCCACGTCCACCTCCCCGCTGGGACGCCTTCGGAAGGCAGTGAAGGTCTTGGAGCCGAAGCGTGAGGAAGGGTCGGGGCAGAAGGGTGAGAGCCGAGCCCGGTCTGGGCTGCCCGGGCCCTCCCTGCTGTCCATTTTGGCCAGGATCTCCTCCACCGTGGTGCCTGGAAATCGCTCCAGTTTGGTGGCCACCAGCACCGGCGTCACCTTGAAAGGAGCCGGGCCCTTGCGAGAGGGGGTCGGCGGGGTGGGGGGCACCTCCTCGCCAGGGGTCAAACCCGAGTCCTCAGCGGCTGCGACCGGCGGGGACAGGAGCCCCTTCCCGTTGGGGGTCTCGGGTGACTTGAGGGTGAAGGAGGGGCGCCGGAGGGGCCCCCCCAAGCTGCCCCCCCCATAGGGCTGGGGCCCTGCCAGGCGGTTCATCTTCTCGGCGGAGGGCAGCTCAGGGCGAGGGTGCCGTGGCCCCGGGGGGGTGGGCGGCAGGGAGGGCTTGGCGGGCACGGCCGGCTTGGGTAGCACCCGGGGTTTGGGGCGCACCGGTGGCTTGGGGCGAGCATTGCCTGGAAAGAAGCGAGGAGAGGAGAAACACTGCGCTGGGGGGGCTCCCTGGGCTGAGAACTGCTCCGGGGCACCCACCTAGCACCCCCAAGGGGGCTTTCCCAGCGCAGGCCAGCCCGGCAACCCCCCCGCCCCGCACCCCGATTTCCCCTGCTGGGACAAACCTTTCTCGGGGCTGCCGGCCACCAGCCCGGCCCCCCCGGCAGCGGCGCAGGGCAAGGCAGGGCGCAGGGGCTGTGGCTGGGAGGCCATGGCGAAAGCAGGGCTGGAGGACACAGCGTGGGGTCAGCCCCTGGGGAGAGAGGAAGGAGTGAGAAGCATTTTGGGGGACCCCCTTTGCCCGAGGCCGGTGGGTGGGAGCCAGCCTCTGCCGGCCCGTCCCCAGCAGAGTGCCACACCGGGCAGCCCTCTGCCAAACCAGTCCCCCTCCTCACTGCTGTTGCCCTCCATCCACCCCCCCGAGCTCCCTTCGGGCACAGCGTGCTCCCCCCAAACGCCACAGTGACACCCCCCTCTGCCCACACCCACCGTGTACCCCCCTGAACACCCTATGGCTCCTCTTTTACCAGCCCCACGTTAGTCGCCCCCACCGATCCGTGCCAACCCCCCGCCCCCCTCCCCGCACCAGTCTGCCCCAGTAACCCCCCCAGCCCCGGTTTGACTGTGCCAACCCCTCGCCCAGGCCCGAACGCCGCCTGCCAGCCCCCTAGCAGCCCCCACCCCGATCCCCGCGGGGTGCCCCGCTCACCTTCCCCACGGCAGCCGCATGTCCGGGGTGGGCCGGGGGGGGGGGGGGGGGGGTTGCCGTCCCCACGGGTCTCACGCCGCCGCCGCTCCCGTGACTCACCGGGGCTGCGGGGACAGGAAAAACCCGCTCGGTGCCTCCTCCCGGCCCTGCCCTCCCGCTCCCCTCCCCTCCCTTCCCCTCCCCGCTCCCTCCGGGCCCCCCCCCCCACCTCCTCCCCGCTCCCTCCACAGGGGACCCGCCGTCACGGCCACCCCAGCCCACATCTGGAAGCCATCGGGCCCCTTTCCCACCCACCCCGGGACGCGGGTCCGGCCCGTTGTGCCCCCCCCCCCCCAAAACCCTGGCGGGGCCTACTCGCGTCGCCGCGGCAACGAAGCCCCCGCTCGAGTAGCTGGGTAGGCCGCAGCCCGCGGGCCTAGGCCCGTCGCCGTGGTAACGGAGCCCCCCACTCGATTTTGGGGGGGGAAAAAAAAAAAAAAAAAAAAAAAAAGAAAAGAAAAAAAAAAAAAGAGATCCCCGCGGGGCCGGAGCGAGAGGGACCGCCCCCGCGGCGTCGGGCCCGGCGACCCCGGAGGGTCCTGGTTCCCCGGAGGCGCGACCCCCGCTCACCCGCCGCCGCCGCTGCATATTCATGAGCGCCCTCCCCGCCCACCGCCGGGCACGCCCCGGCACGCCCCGCCCCCTCCGCCAACCAGCGAGCGCGACGGGCCAGAGCGGTCCCGGCGCCGCGTGGCCGGGCGGACCACAGAGAGGAGGTGGCTAGAGAGGCGCCGAGCCCCGCCCCGGTGACACCCCGGTACGGGGTACGACCCCCCGGACCCGCCCCAGTGACACCTCCGCAGGGCCCACAGCCAGTTCACAACACCCCGACCCCTCCCCAGTGACACCCCAGTACGGCTCAGAGCCGCCCCGGCCCCCCCCCCCCCGCCGCGGCGCCGGTAATGCTGGGGGCTGGCGGGAAGCGGGCGCTGCCGGGGGGGGGGGGGGGGGGGGGGGGGGCGGAGCGGCGCTAATGGGATCAGGGACCCCCCGATCGCATCAGGATGGAGCCGGGGGCCATTAGCGGGGGGCTGGGGCCGCTAATTGGGACTGAGCTCAGCCCGGGCCCGGGTTCAAGGAGGCGGGGGAGGGCGGTAAGGAGGGGGGAGCCGGGCCCGCACCCGCCGCGGCTCGGCACCCACACTCACACCCTCGGTGGGGTTTTTTTATTCAATCGGAGTTGCCATGTGAACGGACCCAAAATACAAAAAAAAAAAAACAAACAAACAAACAAAAACAAAAACAAGGAAAGAGACAGAAACAAACCCGAGTATTTAAAAAAATAAATTGATGCGAAACAGGGCTGAGGTGGGGCCCTCCTGCCCCCACAGGGCCCCGCTCCCCCCCCAGGCACTGCGGGCTCAGTCGGGGAGGGGGGGGGGGGGGGCCGGGGGACGCCCACCCTGCTCCGGGCATCACAGCAGGAGGGTGCAGAGCAGCTGGGGGCGGGGGGCCAAGAGCCAGGTCCCTGCAGGGGTGGGGGGGGCGGCTGGGCCACCCCCTCCTCGCGCCGATCGGAGAACTCAAGAGGGACGGGGCTAATCCGAGCCAGACGCTGATTCCTCCGAGCTGGGGGGCAAGCTGGCGACCCCCTCCTCCTCCGAGTCCTGCGGGCAGGGGTGAGGTCAGGGGGGGTCGGGGGGGGCAGCTCCCCACCCCTCCCACACCCCACAGCCAGGACACGGTGATAGCTGTGGCCTGGGGACGTGTGTCACGCACAGACAGGCCACCTGCACCCTGAGGGATAGGACCCACGTCCCAGGGACAAGCCCCAAGGACCACCCTGAGCCCCCCCAGACCCTCCCCCGGCCCCCACCTCCTTCTTGCTCTCCCCCGAGGAGCTCTCGTCGCTGGAGACAAACTCCTTGCTCTTGAAGCTCTCGCTCATGTTCTTGGCGGGGGACTTGGAAGAGGACAGAGACTTGGAGCCAGCGCCTTTCCTCTCCACCTTCCCCTTCATCTGCTTCTCCTGCTTCTTCTTCTTCTTCTTCGACCTCTCCCTGCACACGGCGGGAGGGCGAGCAGAAGCGTTACCCCTCCCGGATGCCCGTCGCCCCCCAGCCCCGTGGCAGTGGGGGAGCAGCCTGCTGTGGGGAGGGCAAACTCACGCCTTGGAGCTCTCTGACTTGCTGCCCACGCTGTACTCCTTCATGGCCTTCTCATAGTCCCTCCTGGCATCTTCAGCCTTGCGATCCCACTCCTGCAGCACGACCACAGGTTTGGGGAGCTCCCCAGCACCCACCACCCCCATCGCCACCCTGGGCCGAGCCCACGCTCACCCAGCAGCTCAGCAGCCCCAAGGGCGTCCCGACCCCGCCCCCTCCGTGGAGCACCTGTGTCCCCAGAGCAAGAAAGACCCTGCCCGGCCCCCCCAGGCTCAGCTCGCCCCACCCACAGAGTGACCCAGGGGCCCTGTCCCCCCCACCTCCTTCTTCTCCTTGGACATGGCTTTCCAGAGCTCCCCGGCCTTCTTGGACAGGTCCGTGATGCTGATGCCGGGGTGGTCCGACTTGATCCTCTCGCGGCTGGCGTTCAGCCACAGCATGTAGGCCGACATCGGGCGCTTGGGCGCGTTGGGGTCCTTCCCCTTCTTGCTCTGGCAGGGAGGGAGGACACAAGGGTGAGAGGCTGGAACAGCACCGCTCACCGCAGACCGCGGGGCTGGGATCCAGGGGGGGCACGGCCACCCCTGCTCCAGGAGCGGGTCTGGGATCCCGAGGGGGCACAGCAACCCCTGCTCCAGGAGCGGGTCCAGCTCCCCACCACCTCTCACCTCCAGCTGCTTCTTGCGGGGCTTGCGGTCTTTGACGATCTTGGCTTTCTTGGCTGGCTTCTTCTCGTCCCGGTCGCTGTCACCGTCACCACTGGAGGAGCTGGCCGAGGCGTTGCTGTCAAACCTGTGTGGAGGTGCTTGGCTTCAGCGACAGCTCGAGACCCCCACCCCAAAAAGGTGAAGCACGAGGTGGGGGAGACATAGCAGCCACAAGCAGGCAGCAAGACTTGGCCCTGAACCCTCCCAGCCTCCAACAACCCATAATTCAGAGCCTTCCTGAGCGGAAGCTGTTATGTTCGTGCTTAACAGCTCTCAGGGGATTTTCCTTCCACGAACACGGCTCATCATTTTCTGACTTCCTGTAAATTTTAGGTACTCTCAGCGCCGCACAGCTCAACCCCACCGAGATCCACCTCCTCCTCCCCCTCCTCGGGCTGAGCCCGGCTCCCACCAGCGCACATGATGGCCCTTTGCGCCGGGGCAGAGGCGGCGATTCTCACCCGCCCTCTCCCCCAGCTCTGGATCTGAGGGAGCTGTGGCCCATCCTCCACTCCAACGGCTGAGGCCTCACCTGGGAGCCCCCCAGTTCCCCCCGAATGCCCCTCGCAAACCCTTTCCAGTTGTGCCGTGTCACTGCAGCAGCACAAGCCCAGAACCGCACCCGCTCCTCAACATCAAGTTCAGGCATTTATACGGCTGTGCCTTTTGGTACCATGATAAGGTATCAAATATCAAAATACCAAATCAAAAATTATACCACTCCCCAACGTTCACACAGCCCTGCACAACACCCCCAAACAGCACCTTCCAACTCTCCCCCCCTAGACAGATCCCTGCCCTGCCCCTACTCACTCTTCAGCCACATCATCATCCTCTTCTCCAGGGTTGAAGGACTCATCTGGAAGGAAAGCACCGGGGTCAGCTCACAGCGAGGCGAGGACGGACGGGACTTCGCTGGAGTGAGGGAAGAGGACCGAGGACACCCCCACCCCCCAGCAGTGCCTCACGCCTCCCCGGCCTCCACCCTCACCTGTCTCCTCCCCAGAGCCGTCGCTGCTGTCGTTGGCGTTCTCCTCCCGGATCTTGCCCTCCTCCTTCATCCTCTCCAAGTAGGCGTCGTGCTGGTCCTCATCGGAGTCGGCGTATTCGTCGTAGCTCTGCTTCATGCCCTGCGGGGAGAGTCGGTGTGAGAGCTGCCCCCCGCGCTCCCCCCAGCCTGCACACACCCCTTCTCTGGAAAATGCAACTCCTGGCATGCTCCTGGGTGGGCACGGCCCCCGACGCATGCATGGCACGGACGGGACACCCGCCACGTCCCCTCCTTCTCCCCATCAGGGCTCCAGAGAGAGGGGCAGAAAAGTTATGGGAGTTAGGGGGGGGGCCCCTCCCGCAAATCATGCCGGAGTTACTGGGTTTAGTCAGGGACCACCACAGCCATGCAGAGGAAACCTGCACCAGGAAGAGGAAGAGGAGAAAGAGGAAGGGATATCGCACGGACCTTTTTCCTCTACAAGGGCAAGGAGAGAAAAAAGAGGTGAAAAAAAAAGAAAAAGGGAAAAGCAGCAAAATTTCGGAGAGAAGACAGCCCCCAACCCTCTCCCAACCCCAGGCGGCGGGGCAGCTGTTCCAGCGGGGCATGGGGAGCCAGCCCGGCTCAGCAGGTACCTCCTTGAGGCCTCGGTTCTTGATGTTCAGCTTCTTGGCATTGACGAAGTCAAAGAGCTTCCCGTACTCCTCCCTGCGGGACAGGTGGGGCAGTCAGGGCTGGGGGGGCCAGCGAGGCCAGCGCCTTGGGGCACAGAGCGCGGCACGGCCCCGCGCCCACCTCTCTATGCTGCTGAAGGTGTACTGCGTGCCCTGCTTGGTCTCGATCTCGAAGTCGAAGGAGCGGGTGGTGGTGGTCCCACGGGCAAAGTTGACAAAGGAGATCTCGTCGAAGCGGATGTGCACGGGAGGCTTGTGCACATAGATGAAGCCCCGCTCCAGCGGGTAGAGGAGCCCCGAGCTGGCCTTGTAGGAGCAGGTGATGCATTGGGCTCCCGAGTGCCTGCGGGGGCAAACATGGCTGTCTGACACCCGTGGGTGGCAAACGCCCCCCTGAGCCCACCCCCACAGCAAGACAGAGCCTGGCAGCCGCTGCCCCAGCACGGATCTCAGAGAGCCCCTTCCCTCTGAGCGCAGAAGCGAGAGAGAGAGAGGGGCTGGTCATGCTGCCAGATTAGGGAGGGATCTCAAAGAGCCAGCCTCGGGCTGCCAGCCCAACAGCCTCTGCACCTCTCCCCATCTCCGCACCCTTTCCAGCAGCGGGGAGACCCCACATCCCACCATCCACACCTGCCCCAGCGCGCCTCACCCCTGGAAGTTGCCAGGCACGGTAATCTTGCGGTTCACCAGCGCCTTCATGACTCGGCTGACCATCTCGTAGAGGGAGCCTGACATGTTCTTGGTGAGCCGCCCCTCGAAGCGTTTCTCCACCTCCTCCCTGCATGACCAAAAGAGAGGGCAGCGCTGAGAAGGGGAACCCAGGAGGTTTGGTACCTCCCCCCCGGCTCCCCGCGGCCCCCGGATCCAGGGATGGGCTCGAGGATGCAGCCTTGAACTCACTCGTTCATGTTGAGGGTCAGGGAGATGTCCTCATCCTTGGAGAAGAGCAGGATAAGGAAGTGGTAGCGGGTCTGGCCTTGCTTTATCGGGGGATCCAGGCTGATCTGAAAAGGGGAGAGGAGGCGAGGAGCTGAAATCCCCCAAGGCTGTCGCTTGCCACCCTCCCCTGGGGGACAGAAGCCCCCTCGCCCCCCGCTCACCACAAAGAACATCTGCCGCTGGTCCTTGTGCGGGAGCAGGAAGAGGCGCAGCACGGTCGTGTAGGGGATCTTGTAGTCGAAGGTCTTGCCGTGGAGGTGCAGGAAGGTGGGGTAGATACGGATGTCGTACCGCCCGCGTGGCGTCAGGCACTGTAGCTCGCGGAAGATGCAGATGGCATCGCCGGTGGCCTGGATCACATCTGCCTTGGAGAGGACGTTCTGAGCGAAGGCCTGCAAGGGGAGGGAGTTACGGCTGGGCGGGGGCACCCAGCTACCCGCTCTGCCTGACCCACTGAGCCCAGGGCCCCCCCCCCGCTCACCTCCACGGGGTCCACGCCGTCCTCCTGGGTGGGGGGCACGTAGAAGCGAACCTCCATGAGCGAGACCTCGGCGTCATCGTTCTGGTGGAACTCCAGCGTCACCTCGTTCTTGCCCGTCGTGCACTGGGAGACGTTGCTGAGGGGGATCTCGAACACCGGCTGCTCCCCGATGTCGAAGGAGAGCAGCTGCCCTGGAGGGCCAGGTGCGCAGGGTCAGCACAGACCCTCAGCGTGCCCCTCCGTCCCTTCTCCAGCAGCAGCCCCTGTCCCCTCCCTCGGTCCAGAAGCGCCTCTCCTCTCCCCCCCCGGCTCCCTCCCAAATCTCCACACTCTCTCCTTCTGGCTGCAGCCCCAGAGACAGACCCTGCTCAGCCATGAGCGTGAGGGAACCATCTGTTCCCACATCCTGCTGCTCTCAGAGCAGGGAGAAGCATCCACCAGTTCCCCCAGTTCCATCAGGAGCGGGATCTGCCCCGCGCTCGCAGCTCCCACGCCGACCTTTCTTTTATGCTGACCGTTCCCTGCCCACAAAGCCTTCCCTGGGGATTTGGGGCCCTGTCGCGTTCCTGCAATGGCTAACGTCCTCGCTGTCCCTGAGGACACGGCCAGGAAGCGTGCAGCTGCCCAGGGGACCAGCCAGGTGCTGCAGCAACCGCTGCACTGGTGGGAAACCGTCCCAGCCCCACCCCGCACAGGGGATCCCTCTCCCCAGTAACTACTCACCTCCAAACCTCACTGTCCCCCAGTTCCAGCCCTTCACACACAGATCCTTCTCCGCCAGCTCCAGGCGGTAGTGGGCCTTGAAGAAATCTGAGAGTTTATCAAACTCCTGTGCCGGGGTGAGAAAGAGGGAAGGGCCGTTAGAAACCATCACGCACAGGCAGGCGCTGCCCAGAGCCCAGAACTGGGGCACAGCCACTCCCCAGCACAAGGGAAGCGGTGAGAAAAGGGGGGGTCAGAGATGCTCCAGGTGGGGTCAGCCCCGCCAGACGCAGGACAAGCACAGGCCAGCACGAGAAGAGCCGCCAGCCAGGGACGAGGACACGGCAGCAGCCGCGGCGCTCACCGATTCCCGGAAACCATCGTATTTGTAGACGTGGCCATTCTTGGTGAGCAGCTTGAGGCCGTGGCCCAGCGCCACGCGCCGCCACACGCCCTCGGCCAGCTCCGAGGCCTGGATGTTGTCCACTTTCCCCGTCTTGCTGTTCTTGAAGATGACGCCTTGGCGGCTCAGCCGCAGCCGCCCGTCGTTCTGCTGGGAGAGGCGGCCATGAGGCGGGGGGAACCACTGCCCCCCCGGGCACGACGGGCCCCTGTGACCCAGACATGGCACCTCCTCCGAGCACCGGCCAGCTTCAGCCCCCATGCGCTCCCCACCGCCCCGCCAGCACCCTCAGCACCACCCGCATTTTGGGGGCGATACCGCTACTGTCCGAGGGCTGGGGGGTGACCCAGAAATGCCCAATCCCACCGAGCGGGCTGGCCTCCCTTCTCCCCGCTCCCCGAACCGCTCCACAGCCCCCGCCAATGCCCCAAAACGCCTCAGCCCCCCTCCCTCCCACAGGGCGCAAGTGGGGGCCCCCCGGGACCTGTCCCCATCCCCCCCAGCTCACGCACCATGGATCCTTTCACCTCCTGATAAATCTCGTTGAACTCCAGTGTGTCGGCCATGGCAGCTGGGGGAGGCGCGGGCGGCCAAGCGCAGCAAGGGGCTCAGCTCCCCCCCCTCATGCGCGGTGACCCACGGGGACAGCGCAGCTGCGTGGGGGGGATGGGGGGTGAGCGGGGCCCGGCGCGGCGGCTCCCCGGGGGGAAGATGGCTTCCGCGGGGGGGAGGGGAGACTCGGCGAGTGCGGCCACCCCCGAAACCAAACCCCGGGTTGTCCCCCTCCCCCGCTCTCCGCACCCCACCGGGGCGCTGCCGCTTGGGGTAGAGCCGCCCCAGACCCCCCCGGGAACCCCTGCCCCCCTCTTCCCTGGCGCCCCCCCCGCTCCCCTCCCTTGTGCCCCCCCCCCCCCCGCCCCCGTAACCCAAATCCCGCCCCCCCGCTGCTCCCGGCTCCCAAATCCACCCCCCGGACCCTCAGCTCACCCCCACCGGGGATCCCAGACACCCCCCCCCCCCGCCGTCCCCCCCTTCCCCGGGGCTGCCCCCGCCCCCCCGGGAGACCAGACCCCCCCCGGGAGACCAGACCCCCCCGGCCCCGCTCCCACCCCCCCCCCCCGCCGCCACTTTTCCCGCCTGCGCAACACGAACCTCGCGCGGAGCCTCCCCCCGCCGCCACCGCCGCCGCCGGAAGTCGCCCCCACTTCCGCCATAGAGAGGAGCCTCTCTGGGCGCCGCCGCGGGAGGACCGCTCGGCCGCGGCGTGGGCGGGGCCATAGAGGCGCCGGGAGGACTCCGGCTAGAGAGGACGCAGCGTCCCGCGGCCGCCCCGCCATAGACGCGGGGGAGGCGAGAGCGGCCGATTCTCGCCTGCCGCGCTGCCCCGCCGGGCGCCATAGAGTGGCGGGAGACCTCCGGCCAGCCCCCCACCCCATTGGTCAGCGCTGGGTGATCCCCGTGACGTCACCGCGACGGCCCGGGGTGGGGGGCACCCCCAAATCCGAGGCGCACCCCCCCCAAAATGGGGGCCCCAAAAAACAGGGGCGCCCCAAATAGCAATCACCCCCCAAAGCCCGGGGGTCGTGCACACGGGGCATCCCCCCCCATGAGCACCCCAAGAACCCCCCAGCGCCCCCCCACGCCCCCCATGAGCACCCCCACACCCCCCAGCGCCCCCCCACGCCCCCCATGAGCACCCCCACACCCCCCCAGCGCCCCCCCACCCCCATGAGCACCCGCAGGCCCCCCCAGCGCCCCCTCACACCCCCCCATGAGCACCCCCAGTGCCCCCCCATACCACCATTAGCACCCCCGGACCCCCCAGCGCCCCCCCACGCCCCCCATGAGCACCCCCGGACCCCCCAGCGCCCCCCCACGCCCCCCATGAGCACCCCCAGGCCCCCTCAGCGCCCCTCCACGCCCCCTATGAGCACCCCCGGACCCCCCAGCGCCCCCTCACGCCCCCCATGAGCACCCCCAGCGCTCCCCCGCCCCCCAATGAGCAACCCCAGACACCCCCCAACGCCCCATCGCGGGGCTGCCCCGCCCCTCCCACGCCCCAGGAAGGGGGTGCGGCCCCTCCCTCTCCCCCCCCCCTCGGGCTGTGCCCCCGCCCCCCCGGCCCCTCCCACATCGCCCCCTCCCCGCCTGCCCCCCTGCCCGCTCCGCCCTGCCCGCGCCGCCCTCGCTGCCTGTCCCCCTCGCTGCCTGACCCCCCGCCCGCACCCCCTCATCGCCTGTACCCCCCCCGACCCCCCGCCCGCCCTGCCCATGCCCCCCCCGCGCCCCCGCCCCCGCCCCCGCTGGGTGACCGAATTCTTCTCCTACGAGACCACCAAGTCGGTGGTGGTGAAGAGCTGGGTGGTGGGGGCTGTCAACCGCGGCGTGCAGCTCCTCATCCTCGCTTACTTCGTCGGGTGAGACCCCCTCCGCCCCCGCGACCCCCCCACCCCGCGATCACCTCCCCTCGCCCAGGGCACCCACGAGTGGGCGACGCGGGGGGTGCCGCGAGGGGCACCCGGCGGGTGACGGTGGGGATGGGGGGGGGGGGTGGGGTGGGGGGTGAGTGGCGGTGGGTGACAAGGGTGTCAGCGCGACGTGGGGTGTCCTGTCGCGGGTGACACGACGGGGACAGCCCGTCGTGCGGGTGACACGGGGGGGGGGGCCTCCGGGTGACAGAGCCGGGGGCGGCGGGGGGGGGGGTGCCCCCGTGCCCAGGCTCTCCCCGCGGGGTGTCGGCGGCCACCGGCGCGGCGTGGGGGGAGGTGGGGGGGGGGGGGGCACAGGCAGGTCCCGTTGGGGGGGGGGGGCTGTCCCCACCATCACACACACACCCCCCCCCGCGGGTGTTGTCCCAGGTGGGTGTTCCTCCACGAAAAAGCCTACCAGGTGCGCGACACCGTCATCGAGTCCTCGGTGGTGACCAAGGTCAAGGGCATCGGGCGCTATGCCGGCCGGGTGCTGGACACGGCCGACTACGTCACCCCCCACCAGGTGGGGGGGCGGGGGGGGGGGGGGTCCCTCACTGCCTCAGTTTCCCCTCTCGGAAGGAGCAGGGTGATAGTGATGGATGTGTGTGTGTGTCCCCCCCAGGGCACCTCGGTGTTCGTGGTGGTCACCAAGCAGATCCTGACGGAGAACCAGGCGCAGGGCGTGTGCCCGGAGGTGCGGGGCTTGGGGGAGGGGGGGGGGTGTGCTGCGGGGGGGGTGTCACACCGGGCGGGCCCCCCCGCCATGCTCACACACCCCCCCCCCACGCAGAGCGAAGCCGAGTACCGCTGCACGGCCGACCGCGACTGCCGGGAGAAGGGTCCCGCCACGGGCAGCGGTGAGGGGGGTCCCCGCCCCTGGGGGGGGGGGGGTCGAGGGGGTGGGGTGGGGGGAGTCGCAGGGCCCCCCCCCCGAGCTGACGGGGGGTCCCGCAGGGCTGCTGACGGGGCGCTGCGTCCCCTACAACGGGACCCTGCGCTCCTGCGAGATCCGCGGCTGGTGCCCGCCCGAGGTGGACACGGTGGACGTGTGAGTGGGGCCGGGGGCGGGGAGGGGGGGGGCTCGGGGGGGGTGTGCCCCTCCCGCCCCGCGGCCCCAGGGACACCCCCTCTCCCCGCCCCCCCCCCCCCAGCCCCGTCATGCTGGAAGCCGAGAACTTCACCCTCTTCATCAAGAACAGCATCCGCTTCCCGCTGTTCGGCTTCGAGAAGTGAGTGGCCGCGGGGCCGCGGGGCCGCGGGGCCGTGGGGACAGCGGGTGGCTGACACCCCCCACACACACCCCGCGCTCCCCCCACCCCCGTGTCCCCCCAGGGCCAACCTGCCACCCCCCGGCAGCGGGGGGGAGCTGGGGCGCTGCCGGTTCCACCCCGAGCGGGAGCCCCTCTGCCCCATCCTGCGGCTGGGGGACGTGGTGCGCCTCGCCGGGCAGGACTTCCCCACGCTGGCTGCCACCGTGAGCCGGGGACACGCGTGGGGACACGGAGCGTGGGGGCGGGTCGTGGGGACATGGGGACACGGGGACATGGAGCGTGGGGGCAGGACGTGGGGACACAGAGTGTGGGGACAAGGGGACACGGCATGTAGGGACATGGGGACACAGAGCATGGGGGCAGGATGTGGGGACACGAGGACACGGAGCGTGGGGACACGGAGTGTGGGGGTGGGAATTGGGGACACAGTGGGGGGGGCAGGACATGGGGACACAGGGACACGGCGCATGGGGGCAGGATGTGGGGACATAGGGCTGTGGGGCAGGGATAGGGGGGCATGGGGATGCAGGGGCACAGGGATATGGGGCATGGACCTTGGGGACACCGTGACATGGGACATGGGGATGTGGGGAGACGGGGACATGAGACAGGGGATGTGGGGACATGGGGATGTGGGGAATGGGGACACAGAGATGTGGGATGTGAGGACATGGGGAGACGGACCTTGGGGACACAGAGATGTGGGGCCATGGGGACGCAGGGATGTGGGGACTTGGGGCGTGGGAGTGCAGGGATGTGGGATCTAGGGAACGGGATGTGGGACGCGGGGACGAGGGGATGTGGGACTTGGGGATGTGGGCACCTGAGGCCATGGGGCTGTAGGGCATGGAGTGTGGGGCGTGGGGCAATGGGGCGTGGGGCCGTGGGGCGTGGGCGAGCGCCCGCTCATGCTGCGGCCGGGGCAGGGGGGGGTGCTGGGCATCAAGATCGGGTGGGTGTGCGACCTGGACCGCGCCTGGGAGCGCTGCCTGCCCCGATACTCCTTCACCCGCCTGGACGGCCGCGCCCGCCCCCCCGCCCCCGCTCCCGGGTACAACTTCAGGTACGGCACGCGCTGCCGCGCGGGGACACACGTGTCACACGCGTGTGCACAGCCCGGCATGGCCCCCCTCCTCGTGTCCCCATGCAGGCACGCCAGGTACTACCGCTGGCGGGACGGCACCGAGCGCCGCACCCTCACCAAGGCCTTCGGCATCCGCTTTGACGTCCTGGTGTACGGCAACGTACGTGGGGGACTCGGGGGGCCCTAGGGGGGCCGTGGGGAGCGGGGACCCCCCCACCAACTGGGCTCTCTGCACCCCCAGGCTGGGAAGTTTGGCATCGTCCCCACCCTCATCAACACGGTGGCGGCTTTCACCTCCATCGGTGTGGTGAGTTGTGGCCGTTCTCGGCCCCTGTGTGGCAGCATCTCCCTGCCTGAGGGGTGGGGACTTGGGAGAGGCCCTGTGCACCCCACAAATATGGGGTGGGAGGGGGGAAGTGGTGCCCCATAGTAATTGGGAGGGGGATGGAGGAAGACCCCATAGCTGCAGGGCGTGGGGACAGAGTAAAACCCTGGTGTGATGGCAGCCTGGCTCCGCGGGGGGCTGTGGGGTGTCAGGGGGGTGCCCCATAGCACGGGGCCCCCACACCCCAATGCTGCCGCCCCCAGGGCACGGTCCTGTGCGATATCATCCTGCTCAACTTCCTGAAGGGAGCCGAGCACTACAAGGCCCGCAAGTTCGAGGAGGTCAGCCGTGGGGCTGGGGCCGCTGTGGGGCTGGGGCTGCTGTGGGGCTGGGGCTGCTGTGGGGCTGGGGCCATGCTGGGGTCAAGTCCAGGGGGGCTTCATCGGATCACGCTGGGGGATGTGTGGGGCTGGCTGGTGTGACAGATGTGCGGGCAGTGCCCCGAGCTCCTCCTGGCTATGGGGCAGGGACTAACCCGGTGTCCATCCCCTGACCCACAGGTGCCAGAGGCCAGCGTGCCCGCGCCCCCCGCCAGCCCCACAGCGTGTCCCCTCGGGGCGCTGGGGGGCTGCACCCGAGACAAGCAGTCCACTGACTCGGGCACTTTCTCCCTCAGCCTCTAGCCCTGGGTGCCGTGGGGCAGCCCCCCACCTGCCCCCCACTCTGTGGCAGCCCCCTGCCTGTGCCCGGCTGGGGGTTCCCCTGCACCCTCCCCCTATCCCTCCCAGTGGATGGCACCCCCTTTCCCACACTATCAATGGGACAGGGCACAGGGGACCTATGGGGCGGTGCGGGTGACGCTGGTGGCAGTGGGGACAATGTCGAGGGTGGCAGCAGGAGCACAGGGGACAGGGTGGCACCGGGGATGGCAGAGGGACGGGGGGGGTAAGGGGGTCAAAGGGGCAGGGTGGGGATGAGGGACATGGGATGAGGGACATGGGGTGGCCCCGGGGGTGGCAGAGGGGCACGGGGCTCCGGGAATCCCCCACAAGGGGCACCCAGGTGGGCACCAGGGCTGGGGTGCCCAGGGTGTGGGGATGGGGGTCACCCCTCTGGGTGCCACTCTGCTGTCCCCCATCACCCCGTGACCCCCCCAGTGCATGTGTGCCCCATGTCCCCGCAGGAACCCAACCCCCAACTGCAGCCCCATCGTCCGCAGCTGGGTGGGGGGCTGACCAGAACTCCCCCAGTGCCCCCTGTCCCCAGCATCCTGTCCCCCCCGTCCCCGGTGCCCATCCCTGGGTGCCCCAGTCCCAGTGCCCCCACCCACCCCAGTGCCCCCCTCAGCAGGTGCCACCTGGCCGGGGGGGGTCCCGCCGGGGGGGTCCCACCCCACATCCCCCCAGGTCCCCACAGCTCCCACATCTCTGTCCAGGGGGACTGGGAGGGCCCCCCAGGGCTGGGTGCTGCTTGTTGGTGCAGTAGGTCCTGCTAGGTGACAGAGGTGACACCCCACAGTCCCCCCGTTCACCTGCTGCCTCAGCCCCCCCAGTGTCCCCCCATACCTGCGACCCCCCTTGGCACCTCCCTGCTCCCAGCCAGCCCCATACTGGGGGGATGCACCCCCCACCCCAATAAAGCTTTGTCTTGCAGCACCCATCCATCTCCAGCCTGTGCCGGGGGGGTCAAGGGGTGGCTTTATGGGGGGGGTCTGATGGGAAGGGTTGGGGCACAGGGGTGGAGGAAGGGGGGGGCCAGGGTGATACCACCGATTTGGGGGGTCCCACGGGGCCCGGTATCAGGGTGCCACCACAGCCCCTGGGGAGGGGACCCCCCGCTCCCCTGCTGCCCACACAGGGGCCGTGCAGGGTACTGGGAACACCCCCGTCCCCAAATCTCCCCCCACTGTGCACCCCAGCGTGCTTCCCACTCCCCCACCCCCCATTACAACCCACACTGGGGGCCCCCAGGACCCCCACACACCTGCCCAGGGCCCAAACACAGAGATTGGTGCTGGAAGCTGACACTTTATTGAGATCTGGGGTGGGGGTGCAGCCCCCTGCCATGGGGCCAGTGGCAGGGGGGGGCTGCAGCAGGGGGTTTCCCTGGGGGTCCGCAGGGCTGGGGGGCACCGCGGGGGGGGCTGAGCCCCTCAGTACTCGCAGATGAAGGGCAGCCTCACCTGGCAGTTCAGGCTTCTCCAGCGCCCATCTGGGGGGGGGGGGGGGGGGGAAGGAGAGGAGGGGTCAGCCCTGGCACCCCACAGCACCCACTGCCCCAGGAACCAGCACCCAACCCCCCAGGGACCCAACCCAACCCACCGCTGTTGCCAGCCCGCCCCCCCACCCCCCCCCCGTTGCCATATCACACACCCCCCCTGCCCAGGACAAGCCCCCCCGGGTCGTGTCCCCCCCCTCCGCCAGCACCCCCGCCCCCCGGGGTGCCCCCCCGCCCCACTGACTGTTGGTGCAGAGCGAGGTGCAGTAGCCACTGTTGCGCAGCGGATAGCCACGCTGCCAGTGCGAGTAGTTCCAGCGGCTGCGGTCTGTCCACTGGCAGCACACGGACCTGCCCTGCGAGGAGGGGTCAAGGGCATGGGGACACCCCCCGGCACCGGGCAGGGGGGGGCCGGGGGCATGGCGGGCTGGGACCACCCGGGGTGGGCACTGGGACTGGGCTGGGGCACCCGCGGTGGGCACTGGGGACACTGGGACAGGGCTGGGGCACCTGAGAGTGGGCACTGGGACAGGGCTGGGACCACCCGGGGTGGGCACTGGGGACACTGGGACAGGGCTGGGACCACCCGGGGTGGGCACTGGGACTGGGCTGGGGCAACCAGGGTGGGCACTGGGGACACTGGGACAGGGCTGGGGCACCCGGAGTGGGCACTGGGACTGGTCTGGGGTACTCAAGGTGGGCACTGGGGACACTGGGACAGGGCTGGGGCACCCGGGGTGGATACTGGGACAGCGGGACAGGACTGGGGCACCCAGAGTGGGCACTAGGACAGGGCTGGGGCAACCAGGGTGGGCACTGGGACAGTGGGACAGGACTGGGACATGTGGGCTGGGCACTGGGGACAGCGGGACAGGGCTGGGGCACCCGGGGTGGGCATTGGGGACACTGGGACAGAGCTGGGGCACCCGGGAGTGGGCACTGGGACAGGGCTGGGGCACCCAAGGTGGGCACTGGGGACACTGGGACAGGGCTGAGGCACCCGGGGTGGGCACTGGGGACAGGGTGGGACACCAAGGGATGGGCACTGGGCACAGGGGAGAGGGCGGGTGGTCCCTAACCGGGCAGGGTGCCATGAGGCGGAGGGGCTGGGGGTCTCTTACCACGGGGCGGGTGATGGCACCGATCCAGACCTGCCCGCGGTTGGTGCGGAGCCGGGCCTGGTGCCACAGGCAGGCGTTGGTGCGGGAGCCGTGGATGGAGGCGAGCTGCCCGCGGTAGCACCGGGCACAGATGTACTGCAAGGGGACCCCCCCCCGCCCCGGTTACGGGGGTGTCCGGGGTGGGCACAGGGTGTCCCCTGCCCCGAACCACCCCCTCCCCCGGCCCCCCCCTGCCCACCTGGGCGCCGTGGAAGGTCTGACAGTTGTTGATGATGATGTAGCGGAAGGTGGTGGCACCCGAGGGGCAGGGGACGCTGAGCGCCTGCGTCTCGCTCGCTAGCGGGCACCGGGCACCCTCCTCCTCCTCCTCCGGTACCTCCAGCGCCGCGGCCTCGGGGCTGGCGAGGGCTGGGGACACCACGAGCGTCACCCCGGGGGAGCGGCGTGGTTCCCCGGGGTGTCCCCGTGGGGTGGGGGGCGTGGGGGGCACTCACCGGGGCGGCTGGCGGAGGCCGTGGCCAGCAGGACCAGGGCGAGGAGCAGGCAGGGCGGCATGGTGGGGTGGGGGACACTGGTGGTGCTGGGGACACTGACGAGGAGGGGGGACACCGGCACCCTCGGGAGATGCCGTGTCCCCGGTCACCCTCAGCCACCCTGGGGCCACCCCTGTGTCCCTCTGCCCCCCCCAGCATCATCCCACCCTCCCCACCTCCCCTCTGCCAACCCCACCATGCCCCCGTGTCCCTCTGCCCCCCCCCATCCCCAATCTCTCTCCACCACCCCCAGTGCCACCCTTCCCCCCCGTGCCCACCACTGCCACCCCTGGGACCCCTCTGTCCCCCAGGGACCCTGTGCCACCCCATCTCCTCCCCGTCCCCCTGGCACCCCAGTACCACCCGTGCCAGCCCCAGGGACACCCACCCTGGCCCCCAGCCCCGGCATCCGGGGGCTGAGCCCCCCCTGCTGTCCCCGCTCCTCACCTGGGACTTGGGGGGGCTCCACGCGCTGCAGGCTGGGGGGCTCTGCCCGCTGTCACCCTTATAGGGGTGACAGGGCCACGTGTCCCCAACCGCAGCCTTGCACCACTCCAGCCCCAGCCCCACCGCGGCCCCCACCAGCCAACCGCTGGGCACGGGGGGGCGGCACCCGGGGGGGCCCTGCCTGCACCCCGCCTGGCCAGTGCACAGGGCAGATTTGGGGAGGGGGCTGCAGGGGATGGGGGCTGCAGGGGTTTGGGGTGCAGGGACAGGAGGTGGGGGCTGCAGGGGGTGGGGGCTGCTGACATGTAGGGTGCACAGGGCATGGGGTGGGGGCTGTAGGGGTGGGGGTGGAGGGATTTGGGGTGCAGGGGCACAGGGTGGGGGCTGCTGGCATGTAGGGTGCATGGGGTGCAGGGTGGGGGCTGCAGCGGTGGGGGTGCAGGGGTTTGGGGTGCAGGGACAGGGGGTGGGGGCTGCAGGGGGTGGGGGCTGCAGGGGTGGGGGGTGCAGAGGTTTGGGGTGCAGGGGTCAGGGTTGCAGGGGTTTGGGGTGCAGGGGCACGGGGTGGAGGCTGCAGGGGTTGGGGGGTGCTGGCATGTAGGGTGCACAGGGCATGGGGTGGGGGCTGTAGGGGTGGGGGTGGAGGGATTTGGGGTGCAGGGGCACAGGGTGGGGGCTGCTGGCATGTAGGGTGCATGGGGTGCAGGGTGGGGGCTGCAGCGGTGGGGGTGCAGGGGTTTGGGGTGCAGGGACAGGGGGTGGGGGCTGCAGGGGGTGGGGGCTGCAGGGGTGGGGGGTGCAGAGGTTTGGGGTGCAGGGGTCAGGGTTGCAGGGGTTTGGGGTGCAGGGGCACGGGGTGGAGGCTGCAGGGGTTGGGGGGTGCTGGCATGTAGGGTGGACGGGACATGGGGGTGCAAGTTGCTGGGGTGGGGGGTTCACAGGGTGGCCCAGGGGAGGTGGTTGCTTGAGGTGGGGGTGCCCAGGAGAGGGGTGCAGGGGGCACGGACATGGGGCCTGCAGGGTTTTGGGGTGCCAAGGGGCACAGGGATGAGGGCTGCAAGGGGTGTGGGGTGCACAGGAGAAGGGTGCAGGGGGCCCAGGGGAGGGGGCTGTGGGGTGCTGAGTCGTGAGCCCCATGGGGCTGGGGAGGTGGGGGGGGTGCCGGCCCCGGGGAGGGGGGAAAACAGGGGGGGGCTGTGGGTCAACGGCCCAGCTGGACTCTGGGGGCCACGGCCGTTGGGGAGGAAGCGGCCCTTGGGCAAGCGCTGCCCGGCGGGAGATGGTATCAGCACCCCCCAGCACCCCCCCCAGCAACCCTGGCACCCCCCACCCACAGGACTTGCTGCACCCTACACATCCCCCCCAAGCACCCCCCACCCCTGGGCTCCATGCACCCCCCAGCAGCCCCCACCCCTGGGCCATGTGCCCCCCACTCTGCACCCCCTGTCTCCATGCCCCAGGGGTGCTCCATGTGCCAGGCAGGGTCCCCCCAAGGCCCCCCCCCTCCAGTGTCCCCAGCAGTTGGCGGGTGGGGGCCAGGCTGGGGTGGTGCAAGGCTGCGGTTGGGGACACGTGGCCCTGTCACCCCTATAAGGGTGACAGCGGGCAGAGCCACCCAGCCTGCAGCACGTGGAGCCCCCCCAAGTCCCAGGTGAGGAGCGGGGACAGCGGGGGGGGCTCAGCCCCCGGATGCCGGGGCTGGGGGCCAGGGTGGGTGTCCCTGGGGCTGGCATGGGTGGCACTGGGGTGCCAGGGGGACGGGGAGGAGATGGGGTGGCACAGGGTCCCTGGGGGACAGAGGGGTCCCAGGTGTGGCAGTGGTGGGCACAGGGGGGAAGGGTGGCACTGGGGGTGGCAGAGGGGACGGGGCACAGCGTGGCACTGGGGGTGGTGGAGAGAGATTGGGGATGGAGGGGGGGGCAGAGGGACACGGGGGCATGGTGGGGTTGGCAGAGGGGAGGTGGGGAGGACGGGGTGATGCTGGGGGGGGCAGAGGGACACGGGGACATGGGGTTGGCAGAGGGACACAGGGGTGGTCCCAGGGTGGCTGAGGGTGACCGGGGACACGGCATCTCCCGAGGGTGCTGGTGTCCCCCCTCCTCGTCAGTGTCCCCAGCACCACCAGTGTCCCCCACCCCACCATGCCACCCTGCCTGCTCCTCGCCCTGGTCCTGCTGGCCACGGCCTCCGCCAGCCGCCCCGGTGAGTGCCCCCCACGCCCCCCACCCCGCGGGGACACCCCCCTGGGTGCCCCCCCCGGGTGCCCCGGTCACCCCGGGAGAGGTGCCGTTGCCCCCCTCCTCCACCCCCCCACCTGGCCGGTGCTGCGTGCCCTGGGGGCTGGTGGCGGGTGGCAGAGGGACCCCCCCGGGTACCAGCCCTCGCCCTGTCCCCAGCGCCAGCCCCCCGCCCCCCCCAGGGGGTCCCCGCAGGCACGGCCAGGGACGGTCAGAGGCTGTACTACACCGTGGTGACCAGGCGCCTCAGCTACTCACGTGCCCAGGTGAGGGGATATGGGTGCTGGTGGGAGCCGGTGGGTGCCAGCGGGTGCTGGTGGGACCCGGTGGGTGCTGGTGGGACCCGGTGGGTGCTGGTGGGTGCTGGTGGATGCCAGCGGGTGCTGGTGGGACCCGGTGGGTGCTGGTGGGACCCGGTGGGTGCTGGTGGGTGCTGGTGGATGCCAGCGGGTGCTGGTGGGACCCGGTGGGTGCTGGTGGGTGCCAGAGGGTGCTGACGGGTACCAGTGGGTACTGGTGGGTGCCTCTGGGTGCCATGGGGTGCCAGTGGGTACCAGTGGGTGCCAAACTGTGCCCCGTCCCGCAGCGGCACTGCCGGGAGGTGCTGGGGGGGCAGTTGGCCTCGGTGCACAGCGCTTCCCGCAACGAGCAGCTGCGGAACCTGGCACGCACCTACACCCGCCGCGCGCCCTGGATCGGGGCTGTCACCAGCCGCACGGTGAGGGGTGCCCAGCCCACCCAGGGGGGGCTGCGAGTGGGGCTGGGGGCTGGATGTGGGGGGCCGGGGGGTAGATATGGGGTGCAGGGGCTGGGTGTGGGGTGCCGCAGATGGGTGCAGGACCTGGGTGTGGAATGCTGGGGCTACTTTTAGGAGGTGAAGGGCTGGGTATGGGAGGGCTGGGACTGGTTTGGGGGGTCAAGGAGCTGCGTGTTGGGGGCTGGGGCTTTTTTGGGGGGCAAGGGGCCAGGTATGGGGGGTTGGGACTGGGTTTTGGAGGGGAGGGGCTGAGTGTGGGGGCTGTTTTTTGGGGGCGAGGGGCTGGGTATGGGGGGGGCTGGGTATAGGAGGGCTGGGGCTGTTTTTTGGGGGCGAGGGGCTGGGTATGGGGGAGCTGGGGCTGTTTTTTTGGGGGCCAGGCGCTGGGTGTGGGTGCCAGGCACGGGGTGCTGAGGCATCGCCCTGGCAGAATGGGCAGTGGGGGTCGTACTGGGAGGACTCCAGTCCCTGGAACTACGCCAACTGGGCGGCCACTCATCCCCACCACCTCCTCACCACCTGCACCACCCTCAGCACCTACGGTGAGAGCACCCGCACCCCCACCCACCGCACTGGTGGCACTGGGAGCACAGGGCTACTGGGGGCACTGGGAAGGGGCACAGGCCACTGGAAGTAATGGGAAGGGACGCCAGGAGGGGGCAGTGGGAGGGGGCACAGGGCTACTGGGGGCAATGGGAAGGGGCACGGGGGGGGCCACAGACCACTGGAAGCGATGGGAAGGGGCACAGCACTACTGGGAACACTAGGAGGGGGCAGTCGCCTACTGGGGGCAATGGGAGGGGGCAGAGGGGCCACCCCATGGCACTGACGCTGGCCCCTGTCCCCAGACGGACTCTGGAGAAGCAGGGCCTGCTTCCAGCTGCGCCCCTTCATCTGCCAGTACTGAAGACCCCGGGGGTGCTGCCATGGCCCCCCCCGCCCCTGGGGACCCGCAGTGGCCCCTGTCCCCAACCCAGTAAACCAGAGGTGCCTTGAGGTTGTGTGTCTGTGTGTACCGGGGGTCCAGGGGGAGGGGGCTGTGCCTCCCAGCCCTGGGAGGCAGTGGGGTGCTCAACCCCATAGCACACACTGGAGAAGCCCCAGCGGCTGGAGGTGCTGGGAGGGAGCAGCACAGCGAGCATCAGGAGCATCGGTGTTTATTCCCTTCCCCCCCAAACACACCCCATCCCACCGGCACAGCACCCCCCCAAGTCCAACAGAAAAACGGGGTGCAGCAGGCGCTGGGCTGGCAGCGGGGGGTGTGGGGCTCAGCAGGGCGCCTCGGTGGGGGTCTCGGCGCCGGGGGGGGCTGCCAGGGGGGTGCCAGCCGCCTCCAGCTCCTTGGCTCGCCGCCGGCACTCGCGGGCCACCACCACGGGACTGACGAAGGCCACCAGCACCACAGCGATGAGCCCCAAGTTCAGCTGGGGGTGAGGGGGGGGGGGGGAGAGTGAGGGTGTGGGTCTGGAGGGCTGACCCCCCCCACACAGGGGAGCCCCTGGGCCAGCCCCACAGCCCCCCCGTGCTGGGTGCAGCACCCTCCACTCCCCACAGGGCAGGACCCCCGCCCCTCCCTGGGGCGGCACCTCTTCCCCCGTGGGGCAGGACACCCACCCCTCGCCGTGGGGTGGCTGTGGTGCGGCTGTGGGGCAGGAACGCCCACCCCTCGCCATGGGGTGGCCGTGGGGCCAGTACTCACGTAGAAGGGGTCCCCGCCGAGCGGGCCGCGCACCAATGCGACGCAGGGGTACTGCAGCAGGGCCACCAGCGCTGACAGCGCCATGGCCAGCCCGTACAGCTTCCCAAAATGCTGGGGGGGGAACCTGCCCGGCACCCCCCCGTGTCACACCGCCGCGCCCCCTGCCCCGACACCCTGTCCCCTGACACACACACCACAACCCCCCCCCAACCCTTCCACCATCCCCTGACACCCCCACCCTGACCCCGTCCCCCCTTGTGCACCCTGCCCCTCCCGCGCCCACTCACACAATGACCTCGTGGCCCCCCCCCCCCGCTCCTTTCTCCCCCGTCACACCATGCCCCCCTCGGCCCCCCCCCCTCACACCATGCCCCACCTCATGTCATGCCCTCCTTTGCCCCCCACTCATGCCATGCCCCTGCTCACGCCATGCCCCCCCTTTGCCCCCCCTCACACCATGTCCCCCCGTGCCAAACGCTCACGCCATGCCCCCCCCTCACGCCATGCCCCCCCCGTCCTCCCCCTCACGCCATGCCCCCCACTGATGCCATGCCCCCCCTGCTGCCCCCCCCTCACGCCATGCCCCCCACTGATGCCATGCCCCCCCTGCTGCCCCCCCCTCACGCCATGCCCCCCCCTCACGACACGTCCCCCCCGTCCTCCCCCTCACGCCATGCCCCCCACTGATGCCATGCCCCCCCGCTGCCCCCACCCCACGCCATGCCCCCCCCGTCCTCCCCCTCACGCCATGCCCCCCCTCACGCCATGCCCCCCCGCTGCCCCCACCCCACGCCATGCCCCCCCCTCACGCCATGCCCCCCACTGATGCCATGCCCCCCCTGCTGCCCCCCCCTCACGCCATGCCCCCCACTGATGCCATGCCCCCCCTGCTGCCCCCCCCTCACGCCATGCCCCCCACTGATGCCATGCCCCCCCGCTGCCCCCACCCCACGCCATGCCCCCCCCCCCCCCCCCCGCGCCCCCCACTCACGCCAGCGCCAGGAAGGCGGCGTTGCCCCCGTAGAGGAAGGAGCGGCTGATGACCTGCAGCGCGAAGGTGCCGAACTGCGCGGGCAGCAGCGGCACGGCCGCGCACACCGAGAAGAGCGCGCACAGCGCCGCGGTCACGGACAGCGAGAGCACGGCGGCACGCAGGTCTGCCAGCACCCCCGGGGGCCCTGCGGGCGCGGGTGGCGGTTCACGGCGGGGCACCCACGGACCCCCCCCGGGGACACACGGACAGCGGGAGCGCGGGTGCGCCCGCCGGGGTGGGGTGGGGGGGGGGTGTTCGGTTACCGTCGGGGCGGGGGGTCCTGTCCCGCTTGTGCCGGTCCAGGATGAGGCCGTTCCACGGGGCGCAGAGCACCCCGCAGAGCTGCGTGAAGGCGAAGGCGTTGGTGTAGGTGCTCACTGCGGGGACGGGGCGTCAGGGCGGGGCCGGCCGCCACCGGGGGGGGGGGGGGGGGGGCGGGGGAGGGTGTGTGCCCCCCCCCGGGGGTGCGTGTGCCCCCTCCCTGTACCCTGGTGGGGGTCTCCGCGGGCCAGGAGGTGCAGGAGGGGGTTGAGGGTGCCGATGAAGAGGTAATGGCGCAGCTGCATGACGGAGAGCCACACCACGTGCCACGCGAACAGCGCCGAGCACACGCAGCCCACGAAGGACGCGCCGGGGGGGGCGCCGCCTCCTGCGCGCGAGGGAGGGCGGGGCACAGCTGGGGACACGCCCCGGCCACGCCCGGCCATGGAGACGCCCCGCTGCCACACCCAACTGCCCCCCCCCCCCCCTGAATCCACCTGTGTGGCCTCGCCCCTTTAACTACGAGGCCACGCCCACCCTCTGACCACACCCACACACGGCCGCGCCCAGCCCCCAGCCCCACCCCCTTCATCTGCATAACCACGCTCGCCAGTTGACCACACCCAGGTAAGCCCACGCCCCGCCCCGCGGCCCCTCCCCCTGCATCTGCATCATCACACCCACACTCTGACCTCACTCCTGCGTAGCCACGCCCACCCCGCGCTCCCGCTATCTGCATAGCCCGGCCCCCAGCTCGCCCCGTGGCCACGCCCACCTCGCGTACCTGCCACTCACCGACGCGTCCACACCCACCCGCCGTGAGCCCACGCCTGCCCCACCCCCCCGCAGCCCCGCCCGCCGCAAACCACGCCCCCGCTCAAGCCCCACCCCGTCGCCAAGCCCCGCCCCCACCTCGCAGCGCGCGCGGCTCCAGGGGGGTCTCCTCGGGCCCCGCCCCCCCCCGCTTCTCCTCGTAGGTTCGGTACGAGCGGGACCGGCCCGGGCACCGCAGCCTGCGGCAGCGCCCGCGTCACCCCGCGGGACGGGACCCCCAAACCCCGCGGGACGGGACCCCCACCCACCGCTGGACAGGACCCCCAAACCCCGCGGGACGGGACCTCCCACCCACCGCTGGACGGGAGGGACACCGCGGGACGGGACCCCCAAACCCCGCGGGACGGGACCCCCACCCACCGCTGGACGGGAGGGACCCCCAAACCCTGCGGGACGGGACCTCCCACCCACCGTGGGACGGGAGGGACACCGCGGGACGGGACCCCCAAACCCCGCGGGACGGGACCTCCCACCCACCGCTGGACGGGAGGGACACCGCGGGACGGGACCCCCAAACCCCGCGGGACGGGACCCCCACCCACCGCTGGACGGGAGGGACACCGCGGGACGGGACCCCCAAACCCCGCGGGACGGGACCCCCACCCACCGTGGGACCCGACCCCCTAACCCCGCGGGACGGCACCCCCCAGCCCCCGCTGGACAGGACCCCTAACATGGGACGGGACCCCCAATCCCCACAGGACCGGATGGACACCCACCCCCACGGGACGGGACCTTTCCACCCCCCGCCGGATGGGACCCCCAAACCCCACCATACGGGACAGGACCCCCCAACCACCCGCAGGAGGGATGGGCACCCCCACCACGGGACGGGACCCCCAAGCGCCCCTGGGACAGCCACCCGCGGGGGCAGGCAGAGCCCCCCTACCCGTAGTCGTAGGCGGGGGGCAGTGGGTAGGGGATGTGGGTGCGGGGCATGAGGAAGAGGGTGCGCAGGAGGTGCCAGGCGCCGCAGGCCGCCATGAAGAGGAACATGGCGCGCAGGGACAGTCCCTGCTCGTACAGCACCTGGGGACGGGACAGGCTGACACGGGGACACGGCTGCATCCCCCCCCATGTCCCCCCAGATGTGTCCCCAACGTCCCCCCAGCTCTGTCCCCAACTGTCCCCCCAGCTCTGTGCCCAACTGTTCCCACTGTGACCCACCTGTGTCCCCCACTGTGTCCCCAGATCTGTCCCCAGCTGTCCCTGCTGTGACCTGGCTGTGTCCCCAACTGTCCCCACTGTGACCTGGCTGCGTCCCCCCTGTGTCCCCAGATGTGTCCCCAGTGTCCCCACTGTGACCCACCTGTGTCCCTCACTGTCCCCCCAGCTTTGTCCCCACCTGTCCTCACTGTGACCCGGCTGCATCCCCCACTGTGTCCCCAGATCTGTCCCCAACTGTCCCCACTGTGACCCAGCTGCATCCCCTACTGTGTCCCCAGCTCTGTCCCCACCTGTCCCCACTGTGAACCACCTGTGTCCCCAGATCTGTCCCCAGCTGTCCCTGCTGTGACCTGGCTGCATACCCCCTGTGTCCCCAGATGTATCCCCAATGTCCCCCCAGATCTGTCCCCAATGTCCCTGCTGTGACCTGGCTGCATCCCCAACTGTCCCCTCAGAACTGTCCCCACTGTGACCTGGCTGCGTCCCCCACTGTGTCCCCAGATGTGTCCCCAACTGTCCCCACTGTGACCCACCTGTGTCCCCCACTGTCCCCCCAGCTCTGTCCCCAACTGTCCCCACTGTGACCTGGCTGCGTCCCCCACTGTCCCCCCACCTGCGACCCAACTGTTCCCAGCCCTCCCCACAGTGCCTGGGGTGGGGACAGGCCCCTGGGGGCATCCAGCACCCCCCCCCTGGCTCTGCCATGTCCCCCCAACCCTGCACCCACCTTGATGATGAGGAAGATGGCAGACGAGGAGTCGAAGGCCCCGTTGTAGAGGGTGATGATGATGGAGCGGTACTTCCCAAAGAGGTTGCCCACCTGGCACAGACAGACACACACCCCCCCGCACCATCAGCCCCCCCCCAGCACTGCACAGGGTGCCTCAGCCACTGGGTGGGGTTCAGGGTGCCAGGAAAACTCACCTGCATGTTGGTGAGGATGAGGAGGATGCCGCCCACTGACAGCATGGACATGGCCGGGAAGAGCAGCACCGCCAGCTCTGGGGACACGGGGGTCAGCGGGGACACAGGGGGGTCCCCACCAAGTGCCCCCCCTGGGGATGGGGCACCCAACAACCACAGGGTCTCACCTGGAGTGGAGAAGGCGACGAGCAGGGTCCCGCCAGTGTAGAGGGAGCTGGGGGGTGGGAACAGCGGTGACACATGGAGACAGGGTTCTGGGGGAGCCACTGGCTCCCCCGCACCCCAGCACACAGCACCCCAATACCCCATGGGTGCCCCACCACCGCCTGGCACCCCCAGGGCGGAAGGATGTGGGGACACGGGGGGTCCCAATGGTTATGGGGGTGCCTCAGGGACATCAGGGAGACATGGGGGGCTGGGGGCCCCCTGGAGCAGCAGGGTGCTTGGGACATACTGGGGATATTTGGTGGCACTGGGGGGCAGGTGCCAGGATGGGCTGTGCCCCCAAAGGGCACGGGTGCCCCCCACCCCCCCCCCAGCACGGGTGCTCCCCCCAGCACCTGCCCCACCCTGCCTGGCTGCCTCGATAACCGCCCCGCTCCTGATAACACCCGGCACCCCAATGACAGGCACCCATGGGTGCTCCTGCCCCCCCCCGGCACCACTCACATGGCGATGAGGCGGGCGACGGTGGTGCCGAAGCGGTCGAAGATGAAACCCATGGGGAAGGTCATGAAGTTGTTCATGAAGGAGCCGATGGTGAAGACCAGGGAGAACTGCTCATCCTGCTGGCTGCAGTCTGCGGGGACACGCGCATGGGGACACGGGACACAGGGACACGCGCATGGGGACATGGGGACACGGGCATGGGGACACGGGCATGGGGACATGGGGACACAGGCACATGGACACGCGCATGGGAACACGGGCACACGGGCATGGGACATGTGGACATGGGCACATGGGCATGGGACATGGGCACACGCACATGGGGACATGTGCACGAGGACATACAGGCATGGGGACATGGGACACAGGGACATGTGCATGGGGAAACCAGGGACACGGAGACATGAGGACACAGGCATGAGACACAGGGACACGTGCATGGGGACATGGGGACACAGGAATGGGGGCACCGGGGACATGGGCATGAGGACATGGGCACGAGGACACTGGGGACATGGGGCACAGGCATGGGGACAGCGGGGACACAGGGCACTGCAGGGCATTAGGACAATGGGGACATGGGGACACAGGGCACCACAGGGTGCTAGGACAATGGGGACACAGGGACATGGGCATGGGAACACAGGCATGGGACAGCAGGGACACAGGGACATGGGGCACCATGGGGCGTTAGGACAATGGGGACGTGGGACATCACAGGGTGTTATGAAAACGGGGACACAGGGAGGCAGGCTTGGGGACAGCAGGGACATGGAGCGCCACAGGGAACAGGAAAATTAGGGACCTGGGGCACCATGACAGCGGGGACGTGGGGCACTGGAAAAGCTGTGAGCTGGGGCACTGGGACACCACAGGGCACGGGGACAGCAGGAATGCGGGGTGCCGGGGACATGGGGCACCTTAGGCCACCGGCACCTGGGGGACACTGGGCAGGGGGACAGCAGGGCCGGGGGGGGGCCGGGGAGCGTACCGGGCAGCAGGGTCTGGTTGGGGCCGGCGGTGGCCGCGGGCTGGCACAGGCCCCCGAAGTAGCCCAGGTCCTTGAGGACGAAGACGAGGGAGGCCCAGCCGAAGATGAGGCCGCAGAAGGCTCCGCACTCCAGCAGCCCCGAGAGGAGGGTCGCCAGGCGCTTGGCCACCCCCGCGCCCCCCCCCGCCATGTCCCCAGCCTGGGGCATCCACGCCTGCGGGGTGACAAAACACCGGGGGTTCGCTCCCCCACACACACATCCCCTGGGCAGGGGGCAGCGGGCGAAGAGCCGTTGCGGTCCCCGTTTTGTACACAAGTGTGCACACGTGCTCACACGTGGGCACCCCCACACCCCCCCACACCCCACCCCGCACCCACCTGCGCAAGGCCGGGCCCTCCCGCCGTCACCGTCGCCGCCGCGGAGTTTGGACCCTGGCACGGGGTGCCCGGGGTGAGCCGCGCACACCCTGGGCCCCCCGCACACCCGGCCCCCCGCACTAATCTCCCGGGAGCACCTACCGGCCCCCCCGGGGCTGCCGGTACCCGATAGTGGCTCGTGTGTGTGTGTGTGTGTCCCCCCAGCACCGCGCCCCCCCACTACCTCCTTATCTGTGCGCACCGGCCGTCCCCAGCACAGCCCCTGGGGACGATGGCACGCTGCCGGCACCCCAGTCCGTGCACTGGGGGGACACTGGCACAGCACACACACACCCCCACAAACACACACACCCCCCCCCCGGGGACACTGGCACCCCCAGGGTCCTGGCACAGCCGCTGGGAACCTGGCGCCGCTCCCCGGGGACAATGGCAGAGCCCTGGGGACATTGGCACATAGCCGGGCACGCCGACACACCCCCCGGGGACAGTGACACACCCCTCCCGGGGCCCCAACACACCCCCCGGGGACACTGGCACGGCCGTTGGGGACCCCGGCGTGGCCGTTGGGGACCTTGCCACACCTTCGGGACCCTGCCCCCCCCCCCCCCCCCCGGGACCCCGGCACACCGCGGGGGACCGCGACGTGACCCCCGGGGACACTACCAGCCCCCGGGGACTCCCCTGGGGACACTGTCACCTTCCCAGGGAGCCCCCGGTCCCAGGGCACCCCCTTTGTGGCCGTCACCCCCCAGCCCACGTGGCCGGGACCACCGGCGTGGCCCGTGGCTGGGTGTCACGGGCCCCCCGGCCACGTCCCCCGACACCCCCACCCCCCAGCCCCCCCGTCACCGTGTCCCCGTCCCAAGGCCTGTCCCCGTCCCCGTCCCCGCTCCGGCCGGGTGTAATGGCCGTTAATGAGGCCTCATTACAGCGGCGGCGGCTAAAGATTAACCCGCCCGGGCGGAGGGGCCGGATCCCGCCGGGGGGGCGGCGGCGGGGCGGGGGGGGGGGGAGCTGCCCGGCTTCAGCGGCCCCGCGGGGATCACCCCTAGATGCCCCGCCACGCGTGTCGCTGCCGGGGGCACCCCGAGACACCCACATTGGGCGCCGTTTGGCACTAAGCCTGGCGAGCCCCAGCCATACTGGTGTCCCCAAGCCAGACTGGTATGTCCTGCCCAGACTGGTGAGCCCCCCCCCCCCCCCCCCAGCCACGAGGAAGCAGGAGGAGCTGGGGGGGGGCCCTGGCACCCGTGACTCCAGCCCCTCCAGCCGCGCTGGCACTGCCGTGTCCCCCCAGTTCCCCCCGAGCTGTAACTGGGTGGGCGGGGGGGGGACAGGGGACGACACCACCACCACCCCCCCACACCCCCCCCCCAGCAGCCGGGACCCCAGCATCCAGCGGGCACGGGGTGGCTCAGGCCTCGCTCCAGCTGCTCCAGCCTCGTTTGCTTTAATAATTAATAGTAACGAAGGTCAGTTGTTCCCTGCGGGGGCTGCCTGGTCCCCAGGCCGCTTGTGGCTTCTCCAGAGGCTGCTATGGGGCTGGGGTGCGGGTGCCCGACGGGTCCCCTCCTCGCCCCACATCCCTCCTGCGTGGGGCAGGGGGTGCCCCCGGAGTGGGCAGCGGCAGCACCCCCCAAAGCGGGGGGGTGGGGGTGGGGGGCGGCGGCGTGGGGGCAGCCCCGGCCGTGGGGACTTTGCCCGCGCACGTGGGGGGGGGAGGGCACACGGGGGACGCACGTGCCCACGGGGTCACCGGGGCACCCTGCAAGACCCCAGAGTGCTGGGGGGGGGGGGGGGGTGTAGGGCACATGGCACATGGTGGCAGGGGGACAAGCGGGGGGGTGTGGGGCAGAGTCCCCCCAGGCACAGCCTTGCCCCACAGCCCCGGGGCAGACACAGCTCCCGGGTCCGGCCTGCCACGCACCCCCCGACAACCCCCCCCCCCCCGATCACCTCCCACTGCATCCACGCATCCCCCCAGCTCCCGGCCCCATGGCCCCCCTCACTCCCAGCCCCGCAGTCCCCGCAGCCCCACGCCCCCCCCCAGCCCCACGGCACCCCCCCATTCCTAGCCCCACGGCCCTTCCACTCCCAGCCCTGCCATCCCCGCAGCCCCACATCCTGCCGCTCCTCTCGGGGGGGGGGGGGTTGGGACCATCCGGGCCCCTCCGCTCCCGCTGGCCCCTCCCGCCGCCCGCAGCATCCCCGGCCGCTGCTCACCCGCGTCCCGGTGCGGCGGGGGGGGGGGGAACCGGCGCAGCCCCCCGGCCCGGTGCTCCCGGCGCTCCGGCGGCGGGAGGGGCGGAGCGGGGCGGCCCGGCCCGGCCCCGCCCCCCGGGCGCGGCGTGGAGGGGCGCGGGAGGCAGCCCCGGTGGAACGGCCCCGGCGGGGTCGCCCCGTGGGTCCGCCCCGGGAGGGGCTGTCTCGGCGGAGGGCCCTCCCCGCGGCACTGCCCACCCCCCCGGCGTGGCCCCCCCTTGCCATCCCTGTGCCCCCCCCGTGCCATCTCCGGGTGGGCCACCCGCTTACCTGATGTCCCCGAGATGTTCTCCAGCCGTGGCCACCCTTGGGCCACCTTTGGGTCACCCTTGGGCCACCCTTGGGCCACCCTTAGGTGACCTTTGGGTGACCTTTGGGTCACCTTTGGGCCACCCTTGGGCCACTGTTGGATCACCCTTAGGCCACCTTTGGATTACTTTTGGGCCACTCTTGGGCCACCTTTTGGCCACCTTTGGACCACCATTGGGCGACCTTTAGGCCACTCTTGAGTCACCCTTGGGCCACTCTTGGGCCACCTTTAGGCCACCCTTGGGTCACCCTTAGGCAACCTTTGGGTCACCCTTGGGCCACCTTTGGGTCACCCTTAGGCCACTCTTGGGTCACCCTTGGGCCACCCTTGGGCCATGCCTGGGCCATCCCAAGCTGTGGCACCCCAGAGAATCCCCTGGCCAGGCCCCCCCATGCCACCCCCCTGTGCCCCGCCAGGCTCTGCCCCCCTCCCTGCCCTGGCCATACTGCCACCAGCCTGTCCCTGGTACCTGTCCCACTGCCCACCTGGCCCCGTGCCCCACCCGGGGTAGCCCCGTCCCCCCCTTGGCTGCCCACGTCACATCCGCTCCTCCATCCGTCTGTCTTCCCGCCGCCCCATCTGTCCACCCGTCCATCCATCCGTCAGCACTTGCAGCCCCCTGTCCTGTCCCCACCCATCCCCACCCCTCCAGCCAGCCATTCATCTGTTCAGCCAGCCACCCATCTGTCTGTCCGTCATCCATCCATCTGTCCATCATCCATCTGCCCGTCTGTCCATCACCCATCCATCTGTCCATCATCACCCATCCGTCTGTACATCACCCATCCATCTGTCCCCCTCCAACCACCGCTCCACCCGTCCTCGCGCCCAGCCAGCCGTCCGTCTGTCCCCCCACTCGTCCCGCTGCCCGTCACCTCCCCTGTCCTCCCCTCCACCCATCTGTCTGCCCGTCCGTCCGTCTGTCCTCCTCTCCAGCTGGCCTCCACCCATTTGTCCTTCCACCGGCCCCATCGTGGACACCCACAACCCATCTTTGCCCACCTGGGCCCAGCCGGTGGGTTCAGGGCCCGTCTCCCTGCCCACCCCATCCCCAGGCCCCCGCAGGCAGGTGGGTGCATGCACCCACTGGTGGGTACGCTCCCCCTGGGCCCCCTGCAGATCCCACAGGGTGGGGCGCACCCCCCTCTCTCTGCACAGCTCCCGGGGGGTTGCTGCATCCAGGGTGGTGGCCGTGGGCCCGTGCTGGGGACGCTGGGGGCACCGGTGGGGCGGGGAGCGGATGGTGGCCCCCTGAGTCAGCCCCGTGCCGCCCACGCCCCCACCCACGGGTGCCCGCCGCGCCTGCCGCGCCAGCTTGTGGTATTTCGCTCGCCGGGAGCCGCGCCGGAGACGGCGCCGCAAACACGCTGCCGGTGCCAGCTTGTGCCGCCGCAGCCTGGCGTGGCCACGCGTGCCCCCCTCCCCACCCCACGTGGGCACCGGCGTGGGGAGGGGGAGGGGGGGACCGATGCAAGGCTCGTACACCCCACATCCCGCCGGCGCGGCCCCACGCGGGGGGGAGGTGGTGGCTGTCCCGGGTGGGAGCGGTGCGCTCGGCACCATGGACAGCGCCGGTTGCGGGACCGCGGACAGCGCCGCGGTCCCGCGTGGGAGTGGAGCGGGCACCGCCTCTTCCCCCTCCCTGCTCAGGACCCCCCCGGCGGTCCCCAAGGCGCCGGGCTCCCAGCCCCGCCGCACCCACCCGTGAGCAGCCCCCGCTGGGCCCGCGAGGGGTCCGTGCGGGCACCGCGGCCCGGCGCGAGTCCCGAGACCGTGGGCGGGAGGGAGGGACACCCCCCGCCGTGTCCCGCGATCATAGCCCCACCACCACCACGCGAGCCCCGCGTCCCCAGTGGAGGACACCCCCGCCCAGCCCCGCGTCCCCCCGCTGGCGTCCCCTCCATGGGTGCGGCCGCGCGTCCCCCTCTCCCCGCCGGGGGTCCCCCGTGGGCCCCCTCCCGCGTGGGGCGGGGCGGGCCGGCCCGGGAAGGGTTAAGCGGCGGGGCCGGCGGCGGGGGGCGGAGCGCGGCCGCCCCGGGATAAGGCGCGGCGCGGGGCAGGGCTCAGCCCCACCGGAGCCGCGGGCAGAGCCGTGCCGAGCCCGTGCCCACCCGTGCCCGCAGCCCACCCGTGCCATGCCCCGGGGCGGCGGCGGCTGCTGCTGCTGCTGCTCCCGGCGGCGCGGCGGGGGTGAAGGGGGCGAGCAGCCCCCCCGGCACCGGCCATGAGCCCCCGGGCAGCGGGCAGCGCCTGAGCGGCCGCCCCGCCATGCGGCCCCCCACGGCTCGGGACCTGCCCCAAGGTAGGCGTGGGGACGGGCGGGGGGGCCCACGGGTGTCGGGGGAACCCCGGTGTGCCACCCTGGCGAGCAGCAAGGTCCCGGCCGGGGGTGCCCCGCGGCTTTTGGGGCGCCCGCGGCAGCGCGGGGCGCGGGTGCCCCCGGGTGCGTGGGGAGCCCGGAGCGCATAACCCTGCGTGGGGGCGCGCCTCCGGGGCGCCCCAGGGCGCGCCTCCCCCCCCGCCCCGCGACCCGCGGGCTGCCCGGTGCAGCTCCGGGGCGCGCAGCCCGGCGTGGGGGTGTCCCACGACCCACGGGGCGCTCGGTGCAGCTCCAGGTCTCACAGCCCCGCCGCGTGGGTGCCCCGGGACCCACGGGGTGCACAGCCCGGGGTGTGGGTGCCCCGCGACCCACGGCGCAGCCTGTGCGGCACCGGGGTGCATAACCCGGTGTGTGTAAGGGGGGTACCCCGCGACCCACGGGGTACCCGCTGCCACCCCAGGACCCTTCAGCCCGGCGTGGGGGTGCCCCCCGCGCCACACCCGGTGCGGAGTGCCCGGGTGGGCACCGTGCGGTACCCACGAGCGTCGCGCCGATTCCGGACCAGGACTCGGCGGAGGGAGGGTGGGGGGGGAGGAGGGGCGTGGGGGCGCGGGTTGGGGGGGGTGGCAGGGGGGAAAAAACGGTGCCTGGGAACCGGTGACTTCAGCTCCCAACTGAGTCAGCCCGCGGCGAGGGGGAGTGACAGATGGGACGCGGGTGGGGGGCGCACGCCGGCACGGGGCGCCGGGGGAGGGGGGCGGCGCTGAGCAGCTGCGCCGGACGCCTCCGTGGGTGGGTGGGGGGGTGTCGTCCCCCCCTTCCCCTCCCCGTGGCGCACCGGGGGGGGGGGGGGGGGGGGGGCGGCCGCCGCGCCCCCTCCCCCGGTACCGGCGGCTGGGAGCATCCACGCATCCCTGGGCGTGGGGCCAGGCAGCCGGGCTGAATTATGGATGAAGCTCTCGGGTTGCAGCCGTGGGGGGGGTGTGGGGGGGGATGGACAAGGAGCGGGGGGGTGGGGGAGTGGGGGGGGGGGGGGGAGCCGGGGGAGAAGCGGCGGCGCTGAACACCCGGAGCGGCGGCGGCGGCGGCGCGTGTCACCGGCGAGAGCGTCAGCCCGCGCCCACGCGCGCCCCGCCCCGCACGTGGCCGCGGCACGCGCGCACGTGGCGCCGCCCCGTTGGCGGGGCGGGGGGGGGGGAGGTATGGACCCCCGGGGGGTGGGGGGCTCCCCGGGGGTGCGTGGCCACGTGGAGTGGGCAGGGTCCCTGGGTGGTCCCAGGGGAACGCCTCCGGGTGAGGGTGCTGCTTTTCAGTCCCGTGGGGCAGCAAGGGCCCTGGGGGGGTCTTTGGGGAGCTGTGGGGCTGTGATGGTCCTGGGGGGCTCCTAGAGGAGTCCAGCTCCGTGGGGTGAGCACAGCCTTGGGGGTCTCCTAGGGGACCATGGCCACGCGGGGGTCAATGGCCCTTGGGGGGTTCCCCTTGGGGGGTTCCTGGGGTATCACGGCCATATGGGGTGTGCATAGTCCTTGGGGTTCTCCTGGGGGGTCTGTGGCCATATTGGGTGGTCATGACCCCTAGGGGGTCCCTGAGGGACCACGGCCATATGGGTGGTCATGTCCTTGGGGTTCTCCTGGGGGGTCTGGACATATTGGGTGGTCACAGCCTTGGGGGGTTCCTGGGGCACCGTGTCCATATTGGGAGATCATGTCCTTGGGGTTCTCCTGGGGGGTCTGTGGACATATTGGGTGGTCACGGCCTTGGGGTTCTCCTGGGGGATCATGGCCATATTGGGTGGTCATGTCCTTGGGGTTCTCCTGGGGTACTGTGGTCATATTGGGTGGTTACGCACGACCTTGGGGTTCTCCTGGGGGGTCTGTGGCCATATTGGGTGGCCACAGCCCTGGGGGTTCCTGGGGCACCGTGGCCGTGTGGGTGGGCACAGCTCTCGCGGGTCTCCCCGCGGGGCGCAGTTCCCGGGGTTGGGGCTGCTGGGTCGGTGGGCGGGGCAGGGCAGGGCAGGGCGGGGCAGGGCGGAGCCCCAGACGACGCCCCGCGCTGACGCCCCACTGTGCCCGCAGGCGGGCGCCTGGCGGCCCTGCTGCTGGCGGCGTTGGCGTGGGTGCCCGGCGGGGCTCCCGCCTGCCCCGCGCTCTGTACCTGCTACGTCTCGCCGCCCACCGTCAGCTGCCAGGCCAACAACTTCTCCTCGGTGCCCGCGGGGCTCCCGCCCGGCGCCCGCCGCCTCTTCCTGCAGAACAACGTCATCGGGGCGCTGCGGGCGGGCACCTTCGGGCCCAGCACCGTCACCCTCTGGCTCTACTCCAACAACATCTCCTCCATCCAGCCGGGCACCTTCCGCCACCTGCCCGCCCTGGAGGAGCTCGACCTGGGTGACAACCCCCACCTCCGCGTCCTGGCCCCCGACACCTTCCACGGGCTCCGGCGCCTGCAGGCCCTGCACCTCTACCGGTGCCAGCTGGCCAGTCTGCCCAGCACCATCTTCCGCGGCCTCCACAGCCTCCAGTACCTCTACCTGCAGGAGAACGGGCTGCTCTACCTCCAGGTCTGCCCCGGCCCTGGGGCTGCCCCGGCCCGGCCGTGGGGTGCCCGGGGGGCAGGGGGGTGGTGGGTGCTGCCCGTGGGGGAGATGCTTAAAGCAGGGTGACGGGTGATGCCTTCAGGGCATGGGCTCTGTGATGGGTGACACCCGTGGAGCGGGGCCACGGGGCAGGGTGGTGGGTGACACCATGGAGCCAGGGTGCAGGGACAAGGTGACGCTCGTGGAGCCAGTACGTGGGGCAGGGACACGGGACACGGTGATGGCCATGGGGCAGTGTCACGGGTGACGGCAGCGGGGCAGCAACATGGGAGGGGGCTCTTGGTGATACGCATGGGATGACATGTTGGGTGACCCCCCATGGAGCAGGGACACGGGGCAGGGTGATGGGTGATGCCTGCAGGATGAGGACACAGGGCACGGTGATGGGTGACCCCATGGAGCAGAGACACGGGGCAGGGTGATGGGTGATGCCTGCAGGACAAGGACACGGGGCAGGGTGATGGGTGACCCCATGGAACAGAGACATGGGGCAGGGTGATGCCTGCAGGACGAGGACACGGGGCAGGGCTCTGCAGGACACCCCTGGGCAGGTCTCCAGGAGCTGCCCGTCATGCGGGGCAACGGGGCAGGGCTGGGGGCTCCCCGGTGGGGCCGCACCCCCCATACCCACCCCTCTCTCCCCCCCCACACCGCAGGACGACCTCTTTGCAGACCTGGCCAACCTGAGCCACCTCTTCCTTCACGGGAACCGGGTGCGGGTGCTGTCGGAGGGCGTCTTCCGAGGGCTGCCCAGCCTGGACCGCCTGCTGCTGCACGCCAACCGCCTGGTCGCCATCCACCGCCGCGCCTTCCGGGGCCTGGCCCGCCTCACCATCCTCTACCTGTTCAACAACAGCCTGGCCGCGCTGCCGGGGGACCCGCTGGCCGCCCTGCCCGCCCTCCAGTTCCTGCGCCTCAACGCCAACCCCTGGGCGTGCGACTGCCGCGCTCGCCCGCTCTGGGCCTGGTTCCGACGCACCCGCGTCTCCAGCTCCCCCGTGCCCTGCGCCAGCCCCCCGCACCGCCGCGGCACCGACCTGCGGCACCTCCGCCCCCGCGACTTCGACGCCTGCCCCGAGGAGGAGGAGGAGGAGGAGGAAGAGGAGAAGGAAGATGGTGGTGGTGGTGGTGGAGGGGTGGCGGTGATGGGCACCCCCGGGCGGGCGCTGGGTCGCCCCGGCACCCTCCCGGCCGCGCCGCCCTCCGCCTTCTACCGCGACGGGCTGCCCCCCCACGACCTGCGGGGACCCCAGCCCCGGCCGCCCCCTCCTTCCCGCGACTCCCGTGGCCCCCCCGGGGATGCCCGCTGCCCCCAGGCACCCTGTGGCCCCATGGCCGCCGCCGCCCCCCACCAGCCCCACGTCCTCCTGCCCCTCCTGGGTCTGCTCCTGCCCTGGCTCTGAGCACCCCCCCCGGCACCCCCAGGGGGTCCCAGCTCCTCAGGGTGCTTGTGCCCCCCTTCTCCCCAGGGGGGGCTCGTAGAACTGTGGGGGGGGCAGCCGGGGGAGGGGGTGCAGGATGCAGGGGGTGCCCCCCCATCCTGAGCAGGAAAACCCCCCAACAGGAACCAAAAGGTGGGAAATTATTTATTAAAAATGGTCTTATTTTGGGAGAGCGGGGCCTGGCTGCTGCAAAGGGCCGGGGGGAAGTGGGGGGAGCCGCTGCGTTTCCAGGTCACCGCCTGCTCCTCCTGAAATATTGATGGGACCGTGGCCGGAGGGCAGTGAGGCGTGCACAGCTCGCTGTGGGGACAGGCGGACGCAAGGGGGGGGGGGGGGGGGGGCGGGAGGGATGGACAGACAACCCCCCCCTGCAGTGCTGCACCCCGAGCCGCAGGGTGTGCAGGCAGAAGCGCCTGCAGCACGTGCCCGTCACCGCAAGGCCGGGTGACACGACACCCCGGGCAGGGTGCTGGTCCCGCTGGCGGGTGTAACGGGAGCTGCACCGTCACCCGCACCCCCCCACGGCCTGACCCACTTCCCGGCGGGCGCCGACGCACAGGCTGTGCGCGCACCACCAGGCTGCAGACAGACACACGGACGCTGCCCACCCACGGCCGGGGTCCCTTGGGGTGGGTGTCGCTCCAGGGGTGTCCCGCTGTGGTTGTCTTTCACCCAGGGTCGGGGCATCCCCGCAGAGTGTTGCTGTGCAGGGGGAGCTCTCCGGGTGTCCATGAGTGGGTGTCCCCTGGCTCTCCCTGACAGTCCCTCTGGGCACGTGGGTACAGCTCTGCGTGTTCGGGCTGTCCCCGGGTGTCCCTGTGGTCCCTCCCCGGGTGTCTCAGGGCTGTCCCTGCTCGGAGGGTCCGTCCCCAGCAGCTCATCCCCGGCTGTCCCCATGTGGGTATCCCCAACCAGGGCTGGGTGTCTCAGGGGTGTCCCCACATGGGTGTCCCTGCTTGCCTGACCCACTCCGGCTGCTCTGGGGCTGTGTCCCTCTGCGGGGACCCCCCCTGGCTGTCCCCAGGTGGGCAGGGAGGGGCAGAGCCCCATCCCCACCCCGCGGGGGATTACGAGGGGCTCAGCCCGGCTCTGCCTAATCCCGGGGATTACATGGGCTGGGCCTGGTCAGGAGGCAGGGGAGGGCGCCCAGGGGTGCCCCCCTCAAGGACACGGCACATGGCAGCCAGGGACAGCGAGGGGGGCTCCCCAGCAGCTTCTGCCAGGTCTGACGTGTACCCCAACACATCACCACGGGATGGTTTGGGGGCGGTGGGGGAGGGGGGGGCCGGTGGCAAGGGAAGCAAACCAGCAGGCACAAAGCCTCCAGTTTATTGGGGGGTCCGGGGGGGGGTCTCAGGTGGTGCTGGTGCCCTGCTGCATGCGCTTGAGGAGCTCCTCGTCCTGCAGCGACAGCTCCGTCAGCTTCTTGCCCATCCTCTCGTGGACCTCCAGGTACTTGGCCACGCAGCGGTCCAGGCACACGCTCTCCCCCTTTGACAGCTCCGCTTCCTTGTAGTGGGGGGGGACGCACTTTCGGTGGCACGCCTGCGTCATCCTGCACGGCACCCGTGCCGTCAGCCCCGGCAACCCCTATCCCCCCCACCGCCATCCCCACAGCCCCCACGTGTCCTCCACCCCCGGGCATCCACGGTGCCCCCCCATTTCCCAGGACCACCCCCCCACTGTCCCCCAGCAGCACCTCAGCCCCAAGCGCCAGCGTCACCCCAACGCCCCCGGCACCTCCCAGTGACCCCCCAGTGCCCGCAGCTCCCCCCAGTGCCCCGCCCAGTGCCGTCGCCCCCCCGGCCGGGCGCACCGGTTGTACATGTCGGCCATCATGTCAACCTCCAGCTCGGCGGCCAGCTGCTGGGCCCGCAGCGGGTCCATGGCGGCCGGGCCCGGCCCGGGGGGGGTCGGCCCGGCCCGGTGGGGCCCGGCCCAGAGGGACTCGGCCCGGGAGGGGCTGGGATCGGTGGGGGTGGGCTCGGTTCTCCCGGTTCAGCTCGGCCCGGGACCCCGTGGCGGCTCCCGGCAGGAACCACGTGGGCGCCGCGCTTCCGCCCACGCATCACATCGCCCCGCCCCGCCGCCGTCTTCGACCAATAGTAGCCGGGGGGGTGGGGGAAAGGAGGTGGGCGCCCCCAGCGCTGATAGGGCGCCGCGGGAGGGGGCGTGGCGACCCGCAGCCAAGGGGAGGCGGTGGGCGGGCGAGGCGCACGCTGTGACGGCCGTTCGCCCCGCGGGGGGCGGGGCCACCGCCGCATGGGGCGGGGCCAGAGCTGCGGGGGGGCGGGGCCAGCACCGGGCTCCGCCCCCGGGCCTGGGCGGTGGGGGCACCGCTCCTGCCGTGACCCCGCCGTGACCCCGCCGCCCTCCCCGGCCCGTGCCGTGCCCCCCACGTCTCCCCGTGACCCCCCGTGTGTCTGTCGCCACCGCATTGTCCACCCGTGTCCCCGCACTGTCCCCTCCGTGTCCCCCCGTGTCCTTGTGCCCCCTCCCGTGTCTCCCCGTGTACCTGTGCCCCCCTAGTCTCCCTGTCCCTGCCTGGGGCACACGTGTCCCCCCTCTGTCTCACCGTGTCCCTGTGCCGCCCCCGCGCCTCCCCATGTGCCTGTGACCCTGTGACCCCCGCGTGTCCCCTGGTGTCCCCCCGAGTCCCTCCCGTGTCTCCCTGTGCCCCCCCCCCCACGTCACCCCGTGCCCCCACAGTCTCCACCGTGTCCGTGTCCGTGTGTGGGTGTCCCGTCGCCCCCCCCCCCCCGCCCCGCGTGCCGGCCCCGGCCCCCACCACGCGTGCCCCGTGCCCCGCGGGTGGGCGGTGAGTGAAGGCGGCACCTGCCCCCGCCGGGTAAAAATAGCCCCGGGGCGGGGTGGGGGGCGGGGGGGGGGGTGAGGGGCCTACCCGGGGCTGCGGGAGCGGGAGCGGGACCGGGAGGGTACGGGCCGGGGTGGGGAGATTGGGGGGCGAGGTTGGGAGTTTGGGGGCCAGGGGGGCGGGAATGGGGGCTTGGGGGCCCGGGAGGGGCACATCGGGGCGGGGGAGGGAAGGAAGGAGAGTAGGGGGGTGGGGACGGGGGTTAGGCGTCGGGGGGGGGGGGCCCGGGGGGTGGGCGGGGATGGGGATTTGGGGGCCCGGGGGGGCTCGGGGTGGGTGGGAGGGGACATTTGGGATCAGGAGGAGGTATGGGGGGGGCGGTACGGGGGCACAGGGGTGCCTGGAGGGGGTATGGGGTGGTGGGATGGGACATGGGGGGGCGGGAGGGCAGTGGGGGTGTCAAGGTGGGAACATGGGAGGTTGGGAGGGGGAATATGGGGGTTGGGAGGGGGGTAAAGGGGGGTTAGGGAGGGATACAAGGGTGCTGGGGTGGGAGGGGGGGGCTGGATGGGGGGCCAGGATGGGAATGGGGGGGTTGGTGTAGAGCATGGGGGGGCTGGAGGAGGTGTGGGGTGGCCAGGCTGGGGTATTGGGGTGAGGGTTGGGGGCTGCAATGGGGGGTGCTCCGGGCAGAGGGGGTGCATGGGGGCAGGGGCAGGGTGTGGAGTAGCCTGGCTGAGGGGTTACGGGGGGCAGCGGGGGGCACCCTAGTGACAGCCCTGTGCCCCTGCAGCAGTGACTGCAGCAGCATGGAGCCCCAGGGAGACAATGACACCCCCACCTCGGGCACCCCCACCTCAGGCACCCCCTCTCACCCCCCCGCAGAGCCCATGGATGGGGGGGCAGGGGGGGGCAGTGGGGAAGCAGCAGTCCAGACTGACGGGAGGGACCCCCAGACAGTGGGGGGCAATGGGGGTGATGGCCAGGGGGCAGGGTCAGCAGGGGACACAGGAGGGGGCACCAGGGCGGCTCAGGATGGGGGGGGCGATGCCGAGGGAGCAGGGGATGTAGGGGGGGATACGGAGGGGAGCGGGGGGGGGGGCAACGAGGGAGAGGCTGCAGAGGATGTGGGGGGGGACACCAAGGCAACTCAGGATGGGGGGGGCGATGCCGAGGGAGCAGGTGAAGTAGTGGGGGATACGGAGGGGAGTGGGGGGGGGAGCAACAAGGGAGAGGCTGCAGGGGACGTGACGGGGGACACCAGGGCAGCTCAGGATGGGGGGGGCGATGCCAAGGGAGCAGGGGACACGGGGGGGGACACTGAGGGAGAGGCTGCACGGGATGTGGGGGGCGATGCCCGGGGTGCCGAGGATGTGTGTGGGGGTGCTGGGGCTGGGGGGGGTGCTGAGGGGGGGCCGCAGCAGGAGGCTGGGCTGGGGCTGGCAGCAGCGGGCAGCACCCAGGGCCGGCAGGTGAGAGGGGATGGGGGGGGGCACGGCCGGGGACATTGGGGTGGTGGGGTGGGCACAGGGGTGACAGTGCCAAGGTCAGGGTGACATTGCCAGGGCAAGGTGACATTGCCAAGGTTAAAGTGACAGTGCCAAGGTCAGGGTGACATTGCCAGGGAAGGGTGACAGTGCCTGTGCTGGCAGTGCCAGGGCAGGGTGACATTGCCAAGGTCAAGGTGACATTGCCAAGGGCAGGGTGATGGTGCCATGGCAGGGTGGCAGTGCCAAGGGCAGGGTGACAGTGCCAAGGTCAGGGTGATGGTGCTGAGGTCAAGGTGACAGTGCCAAGGTCAGGGTGACAGTTCCAAGATCAGGATGGCAGTGCCAGGGCAGGGTGATGGTGCCAAGGTCAAGGTGACAGTACAAAGGTCAGGGTGACAGTGACAAGGGCAAGGTGGCAGTGCCAAGGTCAGAGTGACAGTGTCAAGGCCAGGGTGGCAGTGCCAGGGCAGGGTGGCAGTGCCAAGGGCAGGGTGACGGTACCAAGGTCAAGGTGACAGTGCCACGTTCAGGGTGACAGTGCCAAGGTCAGAGTGACAGTGTCAAGGTCAGGGTGACAGTGACAAGGGCAAGGTGGCAGTGCCAAGGTCAAGGTGACAGTGCCAAGGTCAGAGTGACAGTGTCAAGGTCAGGGTGGCAGTGCCAGGGCAGGGTGGCAGTGCCAAGGGCAGGGTGACGGTACCAAGGTCAAGGTGACAGTGCCACGTTCAGGGTGACAGTGCCAAGGTCAGAGTGACAGTGTCAAGGGCAGGGTGGCAGTGCCAGGGCAGGGTGGCAGTGCCAGAGCAGGGTGACAGTGCTCGTGCTGGCAGTGCCACCCCGGCTGTGCCTGCAGGACCCCACCTGGCTGCAGGATGAGGAGGACGAGCTGTGGCCCGAGTTCCCCCCCTCCTCGTCCCCAGAGGGGGCCACCAGCCCCACGTCTCCCCTGTCCCCCACGTCCCCAACGTCCCCCACAGGTAAGGGCCATGCCGGCCATCCCCCCACGTCCCCTCCCCATGGGGGTGGACCTCCAGCCCCGTGCCCCAGGGATGTCCCCCCACATGGGACTCTGCCAGTGCCCCTTCCACCCCGCTGACCCCGCTTCTCTCCCTTGCAGTGGGCACCGCCGAGGACTCGGGGAGCAGCAAGAGGTGAGTGTGTGTGTGGGGGGGGGGGGCACAGCCCCACAGGTGCCCCACGGTCCTGCCCCACAGTGCTGTGTCCCCACGGGTGGCACCCCACAGTCCCCACCCGCGTGTGCCTGTGAGCAGCACCCACAGCAGTGCCCTCACCCCACCCACTGGGCCACCCGTGTGCCCGCAGGGCTGTGCCGGTGGGGGGGCCGCGGGGCCGGGTGCCCCCTGGCGCAGTGGGGCCAAGGCCGAGGCCAGAGTGGGCCGGGGGGCGGCCACGTTTGAGTGCCCGGGCACAGGGGCGCAGCGCCATCCTGGAGAAATTCGGAGGGTGAGAGGGGCCTGGCCCCACGGCGGGGCTGGGGGGCATGGGGCAGCGGGGGTGCTGGGGGGGGCACAGAGCAATGGGGGAGCCGTGGGGAAATAAGGGGTAGGAGGTGACTGGGGAGCCATGGGGCAGTGGGGGTGCTTTTGGGGGGCACAGAGCAATGGGGGAGCCATGGGGAAACAGGGGGTAGGGGGTGACTGGGGGGCCATGGGGCAGTGGGGGTACTGGCACAGGGACACGGGGCAATGGGGACTTTGAGGGGGCTGTGGGGAAATGGGTGGTACAGGGGGGCTGTGGGGGGCATGGGGCAGTGGGGAGTACTGGGGGGGACACAGGGCAATGGGGGGGGCTGGGGGGGGTCAGGGCCACTGGCTGCTGGGGGGGTTCCGTTGGGGCAGAGAGTGGCCGATGGGGAGTCACTGGGAAGTTTGGGCCAAGGGGGGCCCACACGGGGGGCAGTGCTGGGGGGGTGCGTGGGGTGCCCCATGGCACCCGGCCTCACCCGCAGGGCAGCCACGGGGCCGGCCCCACACCTGAAGAGGTTGGGGGGCACGGCCTCGGTGAAGGCCATGCTGCTGGAGTGGTGCCGCTTCAGGACCCGCGGCTACCAGGTGAGAACCGGGGTGGGGGGACACGGGCACCCTGTGGGGTGGCCGTGGGGCGGCCTGACCCCCCACCCGCTCGCGGCAGCACGTGGAGGTGCAGAACTTCTCGGGGAGCTGGGGCAGCGGCCTGGCCTTCTGCGCCCTCCTCCACAGCTTCTTCCCCGACGCCTTCGACTACAGCAGCCTGGAGCCCGGCGCACGCCGGCACAACTTCACCCTGGCCTTCGCCACGGCTGAGTGAGAGCCCCCCTGCTGCCCACCCCCCATGCCCCCTGTGCCCCCTGCACCCCCCCTGACCACCGTGTCCCCCCAGGGAGCGGGCGGGCTGCGCCCCGCTGTTGGAGGTGGAGGACATGGTGCGGATGCCGGTGCCGGACGCCAAGTGCGTTTACACGTACCTGCAGGAGCTGTACCGCTGCTTGGTGGCCAAGGGGCTGGTGAAGACCAAGAAGCGCTGAGGGGGGGTCCCCCGCCGCCCCCCACCCGTGACATCCCCCCCACCGTTTCGTCCCCCACCAGTAAAGGCTTGCAGTGCCAGAGTGTGGGGGCCTCATCTCTTGGGGGGGGGGGGGCACAGGGACACTGGCACCAGGTGTCGGGGGGATTGGCGTGAGCCAGCACGGCCCCACTGCCCTCCAAGGAGGGGACAGGCAGGTGGGGGTGGCACCCCCCCAGGGCTGGCACACGGGGGGGGCAGCACCTCCCCGCTGCCCCCCACCACCCCAGCGAGGCATCGCGTGGCCAGCGCAGGAGCGGGAATAAATTTATTAACTTAAGTACGGGGTGGGGTGGCCCCTGTAAGGTGCCAGACTGGGCGCCTGGGCCCCAGCACCCAGGTGGGGGCCATGTCAGGGTGCCCCCCCCAGGTATGGGGGGCTCAAGGCTGTGTGTGGGGGTCCGGGCGTGGCTCGGCGTGGCGGCAGGTGTGTTCCTGTGCCCGGCACTGGAAAACCTCGGGCTGGTGCTGGAGCTCACGGGCCAGATCCGGGCGCAGCACGCGCTGGGGGTCCGGGTTGTCAAGCAGCACCAGCAGGTCCTGCAGCACTGCGGGCACCGGGGGGGGGGGGGGGTGTGTGTGTGGTGTGTGTGTCAGGGTGGGCACCCCCCTGCCGCTGGGGACACCCCCCCCCTCCCACCCCCCCAGGAACCCACCTTGGAGGGCGCGGGTGGTGGGCACCCAGTGCTGGGTGGAGGTGAGGGGCTGGCAGACGATGCCGGAGGGGTCCACGCCGGGGTGGTAGATGCTGGTGCGGAGCGTGGCGCGGGGGGGCACCAGCGGGTGGTTGGGGGAGAAGCTCAGCTCGAAGCGGAAGGCGCCCGCGTTGTACGGGGGGTTGTTCTGCCGGGGGGGGGGGGGGACGGGGACGGGGGGACATCTCAGGCCTCCCCTGCCGCAGCACCCATCCCGGGGGGGTGGGGAAACACCCCTAACCCCAGCCCTGATCCCCCCCCGGTGGAGACATCCCACCCCCCAGCCTGAGCCCCCCAGGAGGGGAACCCCCACCCAGTGCCCCCCAGCCCAGGGTCCCCACACGGTGTCCCCAGGGGGACCCTTCCCCGTGTTGCCCTGATAGTGCCCCCCAGGAGACCCCCCACCCCCGTGCCCCCAGGGCCCATCTCCCCTCCAGGCCCCCTGTGTCCCCGTACTCCCCCCACGCTCGCGAAGGGACCCCCAAAGCCCCCAGACCCCCGTGCCCACGGACCCCCCCCCCGGCCCCGCCACTCACGGGCAGCAGAAGCCCCTCCCACCGCCGCGCGTCGCCGCCGATTGGCCGCACGCCGCAGGCCCCGCCCCACTGCCGCACCTCCTGCAGCTCCTGCGGAGGGGCGGGGAAGGGGGCTGGGTCAGGCTCGGACACGCCCACATGGGCGGGGTCGCTCCTGCCCTAGCCACGCCTCTATGGGCGGGGCATCACTGAATATGCATGAAGGCGGGGCCGCGCATCCTGGTATTCCACCTATTCGTGGGCGGGGCCTCCGCTCGGGCCGCACCCTCCAGGAGCGGGTCCGTCAATATGAACACGCCCCCAGTGGGCGGGGCTATAACTAAACCACGCCCTGTGCTGACCCGCCCCCGCCGAGGAAACGAAACCGGAGAAATGGGGAAACACCCCCCGTACCCCCCGCACCGGCACCGGCACCGACACCCCCCGTACCCCCCGCACCGGCACCGGCACCCCCCGCACCCCCTGCACCGGCACTCCTGGCACCCCCTGCACCCCCCACCCCCGCACCGGCACCGGCACCCCCCCGCACCCCGGCACCACCGGTACCCCTGGCACCCGCCGCACCGGAGAACACCTCCCCCGGTACCGCCCGCCCCGGCGCTTGACACCGGCCCCCCCCGCGCCCGCCGCCTGTTCCCCCGGTGCCGGTGCGGGGGTGCGGGGGTGCGAGGGCCCCCCGACCCACCTTGGCGATCCTCCCGTTCATGGCCACCAATGCCCAGCGCTGCTGGGCGGGGCTCCTCCCGACCACGCCCCCTGGGAGGTGGGGCATTATTATCCAGCCCCGCCCAAAACAAAGGGTTGTGGGTGGGGCCAGACAGATGTTGGGTGCCCTGGGACCACAGAGACGGGTGGGGATGAGGGTCCAGACAGGTCTTGGGTGCCCTGGGACCACAGAGACGGGTGGGGAGGGGCCAGACCTGCCCCACCCGGCCGTAGGCATGGCTGCTGTGACAGGGTGGGAGTCCCAGAGGTGTCCCTGCCCCAGGGAGGGGGGGGGGAGGGCAGCCTGCCCCACAGCGAGCTGGCCCAGGGGCCATAGGTTGGGGCTTTCCTGCTTCTGGGGTGGGAGGGCTCCTTGAGGACCCCAACCTCCCAGTCCCAGGCCCACCACCAGGCCCAGGGGACCATAGAGTTGATGTAAGAGCAGCTAGACTCTCCCAGAGCCACCCCGGGTGCTGCAGAGGTGTGGGGCAGGGAGACCCCCAGATCCTCCGGTGCTGCCGGGGCAGAGGCATGCTGAGGGCAGTGCTGGGGGGCAGAGGGGCTGCGTGGTGCCTACCCCATCCTGAGCAGCAGAGAAGTGGGGAGCGAGGTACCCCGGGGCGGGGGGGGGGTCACACCTCCTGGGCCTCCTCCTGGGTCACCGGTGGACCAGGGAGACACGGACAGGGAGACTGTGCTGGGGTGCGAGCGGCGGGACTGCCCGGTGTCAGCACGGGGACCGCGGGGGGGGTCAGCACCCCCAGGGTGTGGGCCCGAGGGGGTCGGTCCTCCAATGCTGGGATGTGGGTCTGGAAGGAGGGGGGGGGATGGGGACAGGGGGGGCGTGCCCACATTCTGCCCTGGGTGCCTCCGCCCAGCCGGGCCCCACTGGCTGCCCTGTGCACCCCCCCAGCTGCCAGACCGCCTGATTTACGGGAAGCTGCCCGCCGCCCTCCTTAATCTTTAACCAGGCAGGGCTGGAGCTGCCAGACCCCCCCGCGCCCGCCGGCACAAGCAGGGACCTGACCTGCCGGGCACCCAGGTGAGCCTAGGGTGCTGCCCACCCCTGCCCCCGCACCCAGCTCCCCGGGGGGGTGCCAGGCTGGGGGGCAACCCTGGGTGGGGGTGCAGGCAGTGTGGAGTGGTGGGGTGGGGCAGGAGGGTGCTGGGTGCCAGGGGAGTTGCTGGAAGCTGGGGTGGGGGTGCTGGGTGCCAAGGTGGGGTGCTGAGAGCTGGGGTGGGGGTGCTGGGTGCCAAGGTGGGGTGCTGGGAGCTGGGGTGGGGGTGCTGGGTGCCCTCCAAGCCCTTGACCCGTTGCTTGTCCCCCAGGATGCCCCCCGTGCCGCGCTGGCTGCCACTGGTGTGGCTGGTGGCCACAGCCACGGCCACTGTCACCCCGGTAAGTGGGTGCCCGGCTGCCCCTGTGCCCACCCCCCCCACCCAGGTGCCCCTGTACCCCCTTCACCCAGGTCCCTGCACCCAGGTGCCCACACCGGAGCCCTCTCCCAGCACACTGAAGCTGCTCAGACAGCACCAACCGCTGCTGGTGCCCACCACCACCACCCCAAGCACGCCAGGGGACACGGAGACCCCCACCCTGCCTGCACCCACCCCGCTTGCCCACCCCGAGGAGCAGCTTGGCTTGGGTGCCCCCCTCGAGCCCACAGACCCCCCCAACCCCGAGGCTCCGGAAGGGGCACCCGAGGAGCCGGGCACCACGGCCGGCGGGAGCACGGCAGGACCCAGCACCGCTCAGGGACCCCCCAGCACCCCAGGCGCCAGCGCCACGCCGTGCCCCGGGGATGAGGAGCCGGCCGAGGTCTGCGGGGAGCCCACGGGAGAGCAGCGGGCAGCTGTGGCCGAGGCGCTGGGCACCTTCGCCCTCCGCTTCTACCAGCGAATGGTGGAGGCGGCCCAACCCGAAGCCAACCTGCTCTTCTCCCCCATCAACGTCGCCATGGGGCTCTCGCACCTTCTGCTGGGTGAGGCGCTGCCTGTGGGCACCAGCACCGGCACCAGCACCGGGCAGCCTTGCTGAGCATCCTCCCCTCCCCATGCCCGCAGGCGCCCGCGGCGAGACCCGTGAGCGCCTGGCTGCCGTGCTGTCGTTCCCCCCGGCGCTGCCCTGCGTGCACAGCGCCCTGCGGCAGCTCGCCGGCGCCCCAGGCCTCTTCTCCGCCGCGCAGATCTTCCATCACCCAGGTGAGGTGGGCACTGGTGGGGCCGGGGTGGGCGCCGGGGGGGTACCGATGCCAATTGGTGCCGCCGGGCAGAGCTGCGCCTCCGGCCCCGCTTCCTCAATCAGTCGTGGCACCTATACGGCGCCCGCCCGCGGGCGCTGAGCGGCAACGAGAGCCTGGACCTGCTGCACATCAACGCCTGGGTGCGCGAGGCGAGCCGGGGGCTGCTGCCCACCCTCCTGCCTGCGCTGCCCCCCCAGCCCCACCTGCTGCTGCTCAGCGCCGTCCACCTCCGAGGTATGGCATCGGGACGGGATCTGCCCCAGGATCTGATCTGATCTGGGGGGTTGGCTCAGGGATCTGCCCTGGGATCTGCCCCGGGATCTGATCGGGGGGGGGTTAGCTCAGGGATCTGCCTCAAGATATGTTCAGTGATCTGTCCCAGGATCTGCCCTGGGATCTGCCTCAGGATGTGATCTGGGGGGTTGGCTCAGGGATCTGCCCTGGGACTTGCTTTAGGACCTACCCTGAGGGTTGAGTCAAGGGTCTGCCCCAGGTGTTGGATTGGGAATCTCCCTCGGGATGTGCCCCAGGATCTGCCTTGGGATCTGCCCAGGGGATTGGCTCAGGGATCTGCCCTGGGGATCTACTTAGAAGGTTGTCTGAGGGATGTGCCTTGGGATCTGCCCCAGGACCTGCCCCGGGATCTGTCCTGAGGGTTGGCTCAGGGACCTACCCAGGGATCTATCCCGGGATCTGTCCCGGAACGTGCCCTGGGATGTGCCCAGGACCGGGCGTGGGGCTGAGCCCAAGGTCGTCCCGCACGGCCCCCCAGCCTGCCCATCCCTGGTGCCGTGTCCCCGCAGCCACCTGGCGCATACCGCTGGAAGCCAAGCGGACGGTGCCGCTGCCTTTCCTGCTCCCCGGGCGTCCTCCCCGCCTGGTGCCCACCATGACCAGCAAGAAGTACCCAGTGGCTTCTTTCACTGACCCCCGCCTGCAGGTCCAGGTACCCCACCGCCGGCCAGTGCCTGTGACATCACTGCCGTGGCACTGGGGGGGGATAACAGGGTGTGATGTCACTCTGGTGGCACTGGGGGGATGCTGGGCTGTGGTATCGCTCCCCTAGCACTGAGGGGGAGGCTGTGACATCACTCCCGTGGCACGTGGGGAGGATGCCAGGCTATGATGCCGTTCCCCTGGCACCGGGAGGGGTGCCAGGCTGTGACATCTCTGCGGTGGCACTGGGGGGGTGCTGGGCTGTGGCATCCCTGCGGTGGCACTGAGGGCTGGGGGCTGTCCGCAGGTGGGGCGGCTGGAGCTGAGCGGGGGGCTGAGCCTGGTGGTCCTGGTGCCACAGGGGCCCCCGGGGGCACTGGGGGCCCTGGAGCAGGCGCTGGACCCCCCCCACCTTCCTGGGGCTGCTGCGGCGGGTGGCCAGCACCCCACCCCGGGCCACCGCCCTGGCCCTGCCCCGCCTGCGCCTCGACCAAGCCCTGGATGTGGTGGCCCTGGTCCACGACATGGGTAAGGCCATTGCCCCCCCGCCCCGGGGCCAGCCAGTGACATCACTGCTTGGGCTGGGTGGGCTGGGGGCGATGTCACTTCCTGCGTGGGAGGTGATGCGCAGTGATGTCACTCCCCGCAGGACATCACTGGCCCCTCCCCGCTCCCCATTCAGGTCCCATTTCCCAGTGTGTGTCCCCTGGTGTCCCCATGCCTTTGGTGTCCCCAGCGTCCCCCAGTACCCCAGTGTCCCTGGTGTCCCCCATGTCCCCAATGCCCCTGATGTGCCCCCGTGGCCATAATGTCCCCCTTGTCCCCGGTGTCCTCGTATTACCCCTGGTGTCCATAGTGGCCCCAATATCCCACATCTCCCTTAATGTCCCCCAGTGCCCCCCATTTCCCCCAATGTCCCCGGTGTACTCCTGGTGTCCCCCACATCCCCGGGGTCCCCAAGCCCCCCCCCCTTTCCCCAGCGCCCCCCGTGTCCCCACGGGGGTGGCGCTGAGGACGGGTGCCGCAGACTACGGGCTGTTCCTGGACGCGGAGCTGTGCGGGCTGGCGCGGGGGCCAGCGGTGGCGGTGGACACGGCGCGGCACCGGGCAGTGCTGGCTCTGGACGAGGCTGGCGTGGAGGCGGCAGGTGCCATGGCCACCTCAGTAGCCCGCACGGTGATGGTGCTTGAGGCCCTGCGCCCCTTCCTCTTCGTCCTCTGGCACGATGCCGGCGCCATCCCCCTCTTCATGGGACGCCTCAGCGACCCCCAGCCCTGAGCCCTCCCTCTTCTCATCCCTCCCTCCCTGCTGCTTTCCCTCCGGCCCTTCTTCCCTCTCCCCCTTGTCCCTACTTTCCTCCCTCCTCCCATCCCTCTTTCCTGTGTCCCTCCTCCTCTCCCTCCATCCCTCCTTCATTTCCCTCCCTCAACCCCTCGTCCTTCCCTCTCTCCCTCCCTTCTTCCCTCTCCCTCCCTCTTTCCTTCCAACCACTCTCCAGGCCCCATCCTTCCCTCTTTTTTCCCTCCCTCCCTCCTTCCCCCCAGCCCCTCTTCCCACATCCCCTTGTCCCTACTTTCCTCCCATCCTTCCTTCCCATGTCCCTCTTCTCCCTGCATCTCTCCTTTTCCCTCCTTCCCTTCCTCCCCCTCCTTTCCTTTTTTCTTCCAACCACCTTCCAGCCCTCATCCTTCCCTCTCTTTTCCCTCCCTCCTTCCCTCCCCCCCACTTCCTCTTCTCCCTCCCTCCCTCTTCCCTTCCCTCCTCCCATCCCTCCCTCCCTCCAGTTCTCCTTCTCTCCCACCCTCCTTCCCCACCTCCCCCATTTCCCCACCCTTCACTCCCCCCGCAGCCCCACAGGGCAGTATGAGGTCCCTGTCCCTCTGCTCCCCACCTCGTGCCTCAGTTTCCCCATTGGCTCAGGGCCTGAGGCCCCAATAAATGCACTGACCACTGCACGGCTCCTGCATGAGGGGAGGGGAAGGGGCACCCTCTGTGCCGGGGGGGCAGATTGGGGGCTATCAGGGATGCCCCCATCCACACCAGGGTGCCCACGGGGCATCCGGCTGCGTGCCAGGCATCACCCCAGGGTGCCAGGGGAGCCGGCAGCACCGTGGACAGGTGACATCCAGCACCCTCCTAGAAAAAAAGAAGCCTTTATTGCCCTAGAAAAGCCCCCGCAGCCCCCTGTGTGCTGGTGACGGGCACCGCACCCCCCCCGGGGGGGCACCGGCTGGCACTGGGAGCCCTCGGGGCACCGAGGAAAGTGCGAAGGGGGGGGGGCGCACCCACTGCCAGCACCCCGGGGTGGGGGTGCCACTGGGTCGGGGTGTCCCCGCCGTGCGCCTCAGTCCCAGCCGTTCTCCTTCACCATGTGCGACATCTCGATGATGAACTTCCCCTCCTTGTACTTCTGGCTGCTCTCGAAGGCCTGCTCCTGGGGCGGAGGGGGGAGACAACGTGAGACCCCCGCCCCCCGCCCGAGGCAGGGTGCCCACGCCACCGCCCAGGCCCTGGGGTTGGGGTGCCCGGGGTGCTGCCTTCGCCGCAGCTTTGGGGTGCCCACATTACGGGTTTGGGGCGCCCAGACGAGGGATTTGGGATGCCGGGGGCAGCACCCACGGGCTGGGGTCGGGGTGCCCGCAGCGGTGGTGGTGGTGGGTGCCGGGTGTGGGGGCACTCACGTATTTCCAGCCCAGGGTGGTCTTGCAGCTCTGGCAGAAGATGTCGGCCACCGAGTGCAGCCCCGTCAGCAGCAGCCGCTGCTCCGCCGGGCCGCAGCCCACGTTCACCCTGTGCCCGGAGAGCGGGGCAGTGGGACACGGACCAGACCGGCTCGGCACGGTTCAGTTCGGCTCTTCCCGGCCCAGCCCCGGGCCCCCCCCCGGTGCCCGCAGCCCGGTCCCCGCCCGCGGCCACCGCCCCCCCCCCCCCCCCCCCCGGTGCCGGTGCTACTCACACGGAGTTGAACAGGTAGGCGCGGCCGTGGCTGCCCTGGAAGGACTGCGGGGAACGGCACAGGTCACCGGCTGCGCCCCGTGCCCCGCGGACCCCCCCCCCGGAACCCCCGAGCCCCCCCTTCGCGTCCCCCCGCATCGCCGCCATGCCTCGCAGCAACACGGGGACAGCGAGGGGGGGGGTGTGTGTGTCACTCACGCCCTGGGGACACCGAGGGGGAGATGGTCACCTCCACGGGAGCACCACGGGGCGCGGGGGGGGGGGACGACACTGGGGTCACACTTACCACCACGGGGGGCACAGTGGGGACAACAGAGGGGGACGGCTCACCACCCCGGGGACAGCACGGGGAGGGGGGGGGGGAAGGACACGACACACTTGTCACGCCAGGGGCCACTGTGGAGGGGGACGCTGGCTGTCCCAGTGCCACCCCGGGGAAAAGCTCCCAGAACTCTGGGACATCGCGGGGAGGGGGGGGGGGCCGTGAGGGAGGTGCCGGGGGGACGTGGTCGCTGTCCCGAGTGGGGGAGGAAGCCACGGGGGGGATGCTCGCCGTCCCGGGGCCGTGGCCGGGGGAGGGGGGGACGCTGGCGGTCCCAGCTGCGGCGGGGGGCCGGGGGCGGGCCGTGGGTGCAGCGGGGGGGGGCACCTTGGAGATGAGCTCCTCATGCCTGGCCAGGTGGGCCCGGCAGTGCACGCAGCTGTAGGTGCGGTGGGAGCGGGGCAGGTAGCTGCGGAAGGTCCGGGGGGGCAGGCGGGCGGCGGGGGGCAGGCGGCGGCGGGGGGGGGGCATGGTCGGGGGCAGGGCCCCAGGGGGGCGCGGAGGGGCGGGGGGCACCGTGCACCCCCCGCAGAGCCGCTCGCAGGGGAAGCAGCGCAGCAGAGTGCCGAGAGCCGTCGTTCCTCCCGCGCCGAGGTCGGGGGGGCACCGCCGCCCCGGGCCCCCCCAGGTGAGAAGGAGGCGGAAAAGGGGGGGCGGCCTGCAAAGGGTTAAAAGGGGGCGGTGAGCGGGGGGGGCGGCACTACCTGGGCCCCCCTCCCCAGTATCCCCAAATCTCAGCCCCGCCTCTCCCCCTCCCCCCCCGCCCCGATGGCTGCTGAGACCGGCCCAGCTCATCGCAGGAGCGAGAGTGGCACCGCCCCGTCCCTGATGTCCCCAGGGTGACCCGGGGGGGCCCTGAGAGAAGGCGGGGGGGGGGCAGAGGGGAGCCCAATGGTCTGGTGAGAGGATGGGGGCGGGGGTCTGGGAATAGGGGTCCCGGGAGGGGATGTGGAAGGTCCCGAGGGGGGGTGACGGGGGTCCCAGGGAGGGGCTGGGGTCCCGGGGGCAGGATGTTGGGTGTCCCGGGATGGGAGGAGGGGAGCGCCGGGGGGGCACGATGGGGGTCTCGGAGGGGGACGATGGGCATCCCACGGGACACAAGAGCGGGGCCGGGGAGGGGCCGGGGGGGGTCCCGGGGGTCCGCCCGCCGCTCACCGCCCGCCGCGGTCCCGCTGCCGCTGTCGCCGCTGCCGCTGTCCCCGGGGCGGGGGCACCGGCGGGGCGGGGGCGGGGGGGGGCTCTGCGTGCCCGGGGACTGCATCACGGCACCGTGACTCATCCCCCGCCGCCGCGACGTCACCGCCCGCACCCCGCTGCCGTGACGTCACCGCCCGGCAACTCCGACGTCAGCCCCGCCGCCGGGGATGCGCTGCGGGCGCCGCCCCCCCCCCCCCCGAGGGGGGGCACACGCAAATGAGATGTAAATCAAGCGGGAGCAGGGAGCGTGTGTGTGTGGGTGTCCTGCGTGCAAACGAGATGCAAATGATATGCAAATGAGCCTCGGACCCGTGCCGGAGGATCCGGCAGGCATAGTCTAATCAGATGCAAATGAGACGGAGGGATGCGGCGCGGGGTCCCGGGGCGGTATGCAGATGAGATGCAAACGAGCCCCGCGGACCCATCGCCGCCCTCCCCCTGCGTCAACACGTCATCACGTCGGCCCCGAGGGGCTGCCATGGCAACCCCCCGCCGCCGCTCCCCCCGCCCAGCGCGCCGGGCGCGCCTCTCTGACCTCACTTCCGGCGCAGCCCTGCCGTCCGTTCCGGAAGCGCGGCTGCGGCGGGAGGTGAGTGAGGGGGCGGGCGGGGGGGCGGTGGCGGGTTCCATGGCAACGGGCGGGGGGCGGCGGCAGGGAGGGGCCCTGGGGGCCACCCAGGGGCGGGGGGCGTCCCGGCACGGCCCGGCCTCACCGCCCCCCCGCCGCGACGGTCAGGCCTGGCCCGCTGCCCCGTCATGGCGGATGATGGCGGCGAGGAGAAGAAGCAAGTGGCCAAGTTCGAGCTGGAGCGGGAGACGGAGCTGCGCTTCGAGGTGGAGGCGTCGCAGACGGTGCAGCTGGAGCTGCTCACCGGCATGGCCGAGGTCTTCGGCACCGAGCTCACCCGCAACAAGAAGTTCACTTTCGACGCCGGCGCCAAGGTGGCCGTCTTCACCTGGCACGGCTGCACCGTGCAGCTCAGCGGCCGCACCGAGGTGGCCTACGTCTCCAAGGACACCCCCATGTTGCTCTACCTCAACACCCACACGGCCCTGGAGCAGATGCGGCGGCAGGCGGAGCGGGAGGATGAGCGGGGGCCCCGCGTCATGGTGGTGGGACCCACTGACGTGGGCAAGTCGACAGTGTGCCGCTTGCTGCTGAACTACGCGGTGCGGCTGGGGCGCCGGCCCACCTTCGTGGAGCTGGACGTGGGACAGGGCTCCGTCTCCATCCCCGGCACCATGGGTGCACTCTACATCGAGCGGCCTGCCGACGTGGAGGAAGGCTTCTCCCTCCAGGCCCCACTCGTCTACCACTTTGGTTCCACCACGCCTGGCACCAACATCAAGCTCTACAACAAGGCGAGTGTGGGGAGCCCCTCGGGAGCGGGGGGGGGGTGTCTCTCTGCAGGGACGGGCCCGTTTTGGAGCTGTGCTCTGGAACTCCCTGCCCACCTGGGACTGTCCTGGGTGTTTTTCCACCAGGTAAGACCACAGTGTGTCCCCACCCTGAGTGCCGTGCTGGCTTCTGGGTGCTGTAGCTCGGCTGGGGCGGGGAGGAGAGAGGCACAACAGAGGCGGTGGCAGGGCTGGGGGCTCCCGAGGGGCCTCGGCTGAGCCCGCCTCGCTGCCCATGAGCCCCCACACCAGGCCCTTGGCAGGCTGTGAGTTGTGGCTGGCTGCGGTGAGCCAAGCCAGAGCTGTGGGTCTCAGCAAGCCGGTATGGCCCGCGGGGCTCATTCGCTGAGAGGGGAGCAGGGCATGGCCTGGTCGCTCCCATGCGGAGTGAGGTGGCCATTGCTGCGCAGCATCCCTCCCCTGCAGGGTGCCCCCCACCCTGCTGCCCACAGCCTGCGTTCTCTGTTCGCGGAAACGTAGGTGGAGAGGAGCCCAGGAAAAACCTGAAGACGCCCAGAAAGCTGACCCAAGTCCCCAGTGTCATCCTGCCGCTGTGGTTTAGTGACAGAAGCTGCTGCTTGGCTGAAGGACACCACAGCCCTCAGGACAGAAAAGCCATAGCGGAGCACCCTTGGGTGCTTGTAACATGTTTTAGGAAGGTCTTTGGCCCCCTGCGGCTGTCGGTGGAGGGCAGGGAGGAAGGGATGTCATCCCAGGGGCCTGCTCCTGCGCCTCAGCAGTTGATAACCGAGCGTGTTAGGAGCAGTATGGAGGATGGTTGTGCCCCGAAGGAGTGGGACAAGGCCTGGCTCAGCCCCTTCCTGCCCCTGGACGCCGTGCGGGGTCTGCCCGCTTGCTCCCCTCAGCTGCTCGCCCAGTTGGTGCCAGCACAGTGCCACTGTGGGGGTGTTGAAGGGGGTGGGGCCAGAGTTGGAGAGGGCCAGCTGTGGTCAGGGGAGGCGGGTGCCCCCCAAAAGGTCTCTGTGTCCTGATAGCTCCACCCTGTCCCCCCCGCACAGATCACATCCCGCCTGGCCGACGTCTTCAACCAGCGCTGCGAGGTGAACCGCCGCGCCTCTGTGAGCGGCTGCGTCATCAATACCTGCGGCTGGGTAAAGGGCTCGGGCTACCAGGCGCTGGTGCACGCCGCCTCCGCCTTCGAGGTGGATGTGGTGGTGGTGCTGGACCAGGAGCGGCTCTACAACGAGCTGAAGAGGGACCTACCCCACTTCGTGCGCACCGTCCTGCTGCCCAAGTCCGGCGGGGTGGTGGAGCGCTCCAAGGACTTCCGTCGGGAGTGCCGAGACGACCGCATCCGGGAGTATTTCTACGGCTTCCGGGGCTGCTTCTACCCTCACGCCTTCGACGTCAAGTTTTCCGATGTCAAGATCTACAAGGTGGGAGCTCCCACCATCCCGGACTCCTGTCTGCCCCTGGGCATGTCACAGGAGGATAACCAGCTGAAGCTGGTGCCGGTGACGCCGGGGCGTGACATGGTGCACCACCTCCTGAGTGTCAGCACCGCCGACAGCCCCGACGACAACATCTCGGAGACCAGCGTGGCCGGCTTCATCGTTGTCACCGGTGTTGACCTGGAGCGCCAGGTCTTCACCGTCCTATCCCCTGCTCCTCGTCCGCTGCCCAAGAACTTCCTCCTCATCATGGACATCCGCTTCATGGACCTCAAGTAGAGGACGAGCGGGCCTTCCTCCTGCCCGTGCCCGCTCCTCCTCCTCCTCTTCCTCGTCTGGCGGGGTCCCCTGCAAATGCGGGGGGACGAGCACAAGTGCCCGCACCTTGATTTTGTACTTTTTGTAGCGTTTGTTATTAAATCTCGAAGCCTTTTGCTGGTGGGTGGGTGTCTGCCCGGCGCGGGGGGGGGTTCACGGGTCCACCCTGGGGCGGGGAGGGGGCGGCAGAAGGGGGATCCCCAGCGGGGGGGGCTTGGTCCCGCGCCCCGCAGTGCGCGGCGCTGAGCCCCGTATCCCCACCTCGCCCCCGCGGCATGGTACGTTCCGCGCATGCGCGCTCCCCCGCCGGGCAGGGGCGCCTCCTCCCCGAGCGCATGCGGCCTCGCCTCCCCACCCAGCGCTCGCGCATGCGCGCCGCTCCTCCCGGGCGGTTCCCGGTGCGGTGGCCAATGAACGGCGGCGGCGGGGGCGCGCGCGACCGGCGGGCGGTGCGCAGGCGCGGCTGTGACGTCGCACGCAGCCGCCGAGCGCGGCGACGGTTCGTGCCCGGGAGCGCTGGCCGCGCGCTCGCGGCCTCCCGCCCGCCGCCGGTGAGTCACGTGGGCCGCCCGCCCTCCCCGGTGCTTTCCCCCCCCGCGGGCACCGGCGCAGCCCCGGCCGCTCCCCCTGCCTCGGCCGCCCGGTCTCCCGTGCCCTTCCCGGGGCCTGGCCGCCCCCGCGGCTGCCTCCCGTCTGCCGCCGCCGCCCCCGGGGCCGTGCCCTGGTTTCCCCCCCACCCTGCGCTGTGCTCGCCCGTGGACGCCGGCGGCGACCCCCCCCCCCCCCCCCCCGCTCGGGTCCCGGCCCGCCGAGCACCGCCCCGGCTTGGCCTGTCCCCCCCCCGACCGCCCCCGGTGACGGGGCTCGCACCCCCGCAGCGCCGTTCCGCACGGCCGCCCCTGCCCGCCCCCATCTCCCGTAACCCGGCCCTGCCCAGTGGCCCCAGTTACCTCCTGGACGGGAGCTCCGCTTCCTCCTGCCCCCCGTTTGCTGCGTCTTCCTTCCGCTGCGCCCCTTCTCCTCACCGACACCCCGCTGCCCGTCGCTCCCGGGGAGCCTCTCCGGGGAGGGCTGGACGTTGCCCGAGGCCGGGGCGTCGGTGGGAGCTGCGGCCCTGGGGGTGAGGGGCCGTTCCGGTGGGCGGGTGGGCCGTAAGCACACCCGGGGCGGTGGGCTGCCTGGGGCGCACCCCTCTGAGCAGGAGGAGACCGCAGCCCTGCTCCTTCGGCCTCAGCGCCCGGCACGTCTCCTTCCCAGCGCTGCCCGGCTGCGGGGAACGCTCACGTGGACGTGTTTGGTCTCCTGTACCCGGGACTGTCCCCGGTGCCTCTGAGAAAACCTTCAGGTCTTTGTTTTTTTGGAAGGCTGGCATCTGAACGCAGGTGCTTTGACTCTTACGGTCTGCCGAGGACCAGAAGTTAAAACCCCTCTCTCCAGTCCCGGAGTGCTGTCCCGCGCGTGCAACGTGTAATTCCTTCTCAGAGCGCGTTTCCGCGTTGCGTTCCCTGATTTTGGCAGGGTAATGGGTTGCACTAGCAGGTGTTCAACTCGAGTTTTCCTCAGAAGTCCCAGATTCTAAACGTAAGGTGTGCAAATCCCAAGTTACTGCATCTGTGTATTCGTCACATCTCCCCCCATTGAGATAAATCCCCAGCATTCTGCCCCCCTTTTCAGCTTGCTGATTTGGGAGTTGGTCGGCTGTTCCTGCATTTCTTCTGCTGCCCTCCCAAGTGCCTCCCTGGGAAGCAGTTTCCCCTGAATCTGCCGGCTTTTGCTCTGTCACGGATCTGAATTTGGGTGTTTAGGGAAGCAGGCTTTTCTGTACTAGGTGCTACTGATTTTTTGGGGGGGTATAAAATATGACTAGAGCCTTGTCTGGATCAAAATGAGGCGAGTTGATCTTGGAGCGTTTTAGTGGGCCTAATCTAATTATCACCTTTGCTACCGCCGGTTGAGGCAGCGGTTGTTCTTTAGCAGAGCGCTTTATTCCTGTTGGTTTCTGAGGTACGAGCCCTGACTGGAGATGGAGATGGTGGTAATTAGGTAGAGCTGACGGGAGACCTTTAACTCCTGTTTTAGAGGCCTGTTTGGGGACGTTTACATCTATCCCTGTGACCATTGTTTCCGTTGCTGACTGTTGCATCTCATAATGCGATGGCAAGAGGCTGGATTTGTTCCTCACTCGCTGCGGTGCACAGAGACATGGCTGCAATGGATGAGATGACATTCTTCCCTGCTTTGTCCATAAAATGGGGCTAATCCCATGTAAACCAGTGAGACGGGCAGAGGAAGGAGGATGGGAGTGGTGTAAGCCAGGCCAGGAGATAAGCACTGAGTGAATGCCAGCCTTCAAGCTGTTGTCTGCAACAGAGTATTTGTCCATTTTCTGTATCTTATTCTCTTTTAAAAACCTGTCTGTCTAACTGCGGAGAAAACACGGTTATGTGAGATGTGGGCCCTTTCACCTGAAGCCAGGAGGATGGCCGTGGAAGCCAAATTCTGGCCAGGTTTCCAAACTTCCCCACAGAGCAAAAGTGTCTGCTACACATTGCTGTGCATCCTTCTTTTGAATTAAAAGTGGGGGTGTCACTAAATTGTCTCTTTGAGGCGGGGACTCCTATTTACATACAGTGCTGAGCACAGTAGGGCCTGAACTCTGTATTACCATGGTACAGGTGATAAGAAAATTGTCTTCTATGGGGAGACCCCACAGCTTCATGTTGTGGTGGGAGTCCCGGTGTTTATTTTCCCCGTGACATCCAGCTGTTTGACGCTGACGGCTTTGCCTTTTAGTTTGTAGCCTGCATCTCAGCAGTCGATTTCCAGTCCTGTTTTCTGGGCTGAAAAAAGTCCTCCTTTGACTTGTTGCTGCCCGGGTTTGGTGAATGCAGAGACCCCCTGCAGCAGAGGGGTGCTGGCTGGAGCCTGTTCCTGATCTCAGGGTACCTCTCCATGCTGGAGGACAGGGAGGGTGGCAGAGGGAAGTGGTGGTCTAATACAGCGCAAAACGTGTGCTCCAGGTCACTTGTGCTGCTGGCTGGCAGGTTTGAACATTTCTGGACTCTCTGCTAGTTTTTAGAGTATTAAATCTCAGCAGTAGTTGAGAGCTGGTTGTGCAACGTCAAAATTAGCAGAGAGAGCCTGTGGAGGGAGAAAAAGGGGGTCCTTGATCTCAGGCTGGCCTTCGTGCTTGAGCTCAGCAGTGAGAGGTTGGGGGGTGCTGAGGCTGATGACAGCAGTGAGCTCTGGAACGGGCTTCTCTGCGTAATTCCCAGCTGTAGTTAATCAAAACACGATGGGAACAGGTAAAGCACATCCTGTCTTTGTGCGATCCTGGATCTGCCCCGTCTGAGAGTTGCCTCACGTGGAAGGAATTGCTTGTCTGTTTGACCTGCGCCATGGAAACCCGCCTGCTTTGGGGTAGGTGGCTGCCGATCGCAGTGAGGTGACGCATGTTTAGGAACCAGCAACTGAGAGTGAACTCTCTCCTCCCTGTGCCATTACACTCCCGTCCCCGGGGGGTGATGAAAGGCAGCTTGTTTAAGGGAAGCTTGTAATGTTGATGTCCGTGTTTCCTCCTTCCAGGGGTAGGAGCACGTTGAGGAGCTGCCGTGGTTATCGGCAGCAATTGAAATAAGGAAGGGAATGTTGTGAGCTGGTCACACATGTTTTCCCCAACCCAGCAAAGGTGGGGAGAGCCTGGTGAAGCGTGTTTTTGTGTCCTGTCTGGTGCTTTGGAAAGATTGAACCATGAAGTACCCAAATCTTCAGGCTACTTCTGGGTAGATTGCTAGAGAAGACGGTGAGAAAAGAGGGCTTGTATCAGACTGAGTAAAGCAGGGTGGAAGGTGCTGTAGGAAGGAAAGGAGCGTAGGGCTTCAAGAAGCAAGTGCTATGAGAAGAGGAAATTAGAGTGAGATTTTTTACAGGGCCTAAACTGAAGAAAAGGGGACTCAGACTGAAAGAAATGGAAGGTGGCAGCAGTCATGCTTGCAAACGTCTGGAGGGAAGGAATTCAAAATTAAAGGAAGTCTCCAGATACGGAGATGAGGGGAGATAGAAGCAACTCCTTGTATGAGTAGAGGGAAACCCTTGAAACTGGAGAAGAGTGGTCTGGAGATGGCTGAGCAGAGCAGAGCCAGGAAAATACTCTGAAAAAGGGGTGCTAGGATTGGAAAAAAACAGGTGGAATTCCTGAGGAAGAGGGAAAGGGGAGCCACCAGCGACACACGCTCAGTTTGATTGGGAGAGGACAGAGTAGGGCTGAGTTGAGGGCAGGTCCAGAGAAGCTAGAAGGGAGGAGTTGCTGGGCTGGAAGTGGCAGAGGCAAAGGAATCGGAGGCAGGAGCGGAGCCTGTGTAAGCCTCAGGTAAGCGAGAGGAGCTGGGGACTGTTGAGCAGGGAAGTCTGTGAGTGGCCTTTGTGGATGGGGACAAAGTGGCTAGAGAGGCAAAGGGTTTGTAAAGAAGGTGGAGGGAAATGAGGAGTTGAGAGGCTGGAGGTAGACAGGTTGCAGGGCTGCAGAAGGGGAAAGCTAGGGTAGAAAGCGTGTATTTGGGAGAACTGGTGTTAACGTGGCCTAAATCAGTGTAATCTCTGGGAAGTCACGGTGGATTTTGCTTGTGTTTCTCCCACACACCAGGGAAAGCGACAAGGATAGTCAGGGTGAGGTAAGCCACATAGCCCAGCCCAAAGAAAAGAGAAAAATACACCTTGAAGATGGCACAGGAGAAATCCAGGCACACTGTGCCGTGCTGTGCCCTCGGTGGCTTCAGCAGCCCGGATATTCCCAGCTGTGGGAGGATGGGACCTGCCGCCCCGCGGTCAGGCCACGCAGGCATCCCGGCTCTCGGGGGGGGCCGCAGGCTGTGCCTCCCCAGTGCCTGTCTGCCCGGGCCTTTCGGGGGGGGGGGTGGCCACTGCTGCAGGGCTGACGGGCTCTGGAGGGGCTCAGCACGCTGCGGGGCTCGAGCAGGGAGTCTCCGAGCTGTGTGGTGGCTCTGGGAGCCGGGTGGGCTCATCAGCCTTTTGTAGGTTTGATGAGTTGTGGAGTTATTCTTGGGTGAAGGCGGCAGGGAGCCAGGGATTATATTTGCATTGGGTGTCACTAATGACAGCGTTTGGGATTTCTCCCCCACACATAGCGCTTGTTCAGGTAGACTGTCCCATGAGCAATTATCTCGGCTCGTACATTCTTTATTTGATGAGGAGCTTGCTCCTGCACTGCCTGGTGATCATTTCTGTACTGGGCGGAGGTGGCACACAGACCTTTGCAAAGGCACCATGTGCGGGGTTGCCCGTGTGAATGGTTGGAGCCCTTGAACTTGTGCCCCCCCCCGTCTTCAGGTGGGACAGCTGAGGCAGAACAGAGCAGGACCTGGTCGAGGAGCACACCGATTGTGCTGTGCGAGGAAGGGGGTGGAGAAGATCTCTGGGGGAGGAATATCACAGGAAAAAACTCCAATTTGGCAGTATCTGTTTGAGTTCGAGGTGTGGCTTTGTTTTCATGGCGGAGCCCTTCAAAGGGCTGGGGTGTTCTGTTACAGCAGATGAGCGTGTTAGCAGATTGCTTCTGCTAAAGTAATTAGCAGTGATGTCATCTTTAAACTTCCGAGTAACCTATCCCTAGAATTGCTGTCAGCCTGCACCACAGCAGCTAGCTCAGATGACGAGCACTTCCCTCCCTGGGTGATGGCACGGTGGGGCTCATCTTTGTGGGGTGTCGGGCTTTGCCCCAAATGGTGCGTGCTGGGGCTGGTGCTTGCCTCTCGTTGGAGCTCAGTATCATAATGGGGGAGGGTAGAGCAAGGCCGGGGAGCTGCTGCAGGAAACAGAAAACAACTCTTTTCTCTGGTATTACTGTTAAACTCACCATGGTCAAGAGCTGCTACCAGGTGAAACCAGAGCTTTCCCCAGCCAGCATGCAAGCACCAGTCCAACATTTCCTCTCGGTCACAAGGGCAAAAAAAAATTGGTTTAAGAAGTTGAGCTTCGTGTCTGCAAAGGAAGAGCTGCTCTGCAGTGGGAGCGGTTTCTTCATTAGTCAGCCAAAGTGTCTGACGCCTTGTTATGTGACTGAACCGATTCAATTGTAATATATTCTTGTCATTAAATGTGCCTTTAATTTTGTGCCGCAGTTCTCTCAACCTTCATGGGTGTTTAGTCAGCATTAGATATTTTCCTGTCCACCCCGAAGAAAAAAAATTCTGAGGCAGAAGAAGAGAAAACTGGAAGGAGAAAGCAAATGAGTCGTAAGGGCTCTGTACTTGGACCTGCAGTGCAAGGGAGGCCTTGCGACAGGGCAAAGAGGCAGCGAAGTGGAGAAAGGGTGATGAATTGAGGGGCAGTTGCTGTAGCAGTAATAACCGATGCAGTGTTCTCGGTCTCTGGCTCATCCCTGAACTGCTGACAGGATCTTGGGTGTTTGGAGTTTGGGGCAGGTTGGTGCCTTCTGCTTCCCTTTCCAGAAAGGTTTGGTTTCCCATACTTTCTGTGGCACTCCCTCCTGTGTCCTCATGATCAGCCCAGGGGTGGCACATTCCCCAGGGTACCCTAAAACAGTCGGGGATACCTAGTGAGAGCCCAGCTCTCCTTCGTCCAGAGCTACAAGTACCTCTTCTGGTCAAGAAACTGGTGTTTTCCATGGGCCTCTCCCGTCTCCTGCCCTCTGGGGGAAGGGGACGGGGTTCCTGACTGTCTTTTCCTCCTGTGATCTCCACCCTCATATTAAGCCTCCAAGCCTCTGACCGGCCCCTTCAACTCAACAGGCATTCTCTAGAATTCGGACTCGAGCTGTAACTGCAGAAAGGTGTTGGGCTAGGTGTCGTAGGGTCGTCTTCTTCGGGGCTCACCGTGGATTTCTCAGGTGGTTTCAGATGGGTGAGGTCGCTCTGCTTTCTCTGCAGCAGCTGCCACCGAGCCTTGGGGTGAGAAGGGAGACGGCAGGCTGCGGCTGGGCTGCCCTGGCTAATCACAGCCTCCACCGAGTGGTCATTACTCCGGTTTTGCAGATGTGGAAAGGGACGCTGATGTTATGTGATAGGCCTGGGGCTACAGCGTCGATCTGTGTCAGAGCTGGGCTTGGAGATCGGCATCTTGCTGATTGCGACTTGCCAACAGGGTTTTAAGTCTACCAGGTGCTGTTTCCATCTTCCACTAAACGTCTGCTCCATGTCCTGGGGTGCTTGGAGTTATTTTAGTGAGTATTTTTATATGACTGTCTCTTCTCTTGCCTTGTTAATTTCTTTTTTTTTCTTTCCCTAGGTGAGGCGTGACGTACCAGATGTCAAGTTTTAATGATTTTATGTAGCTTTTTTTTAAAGACGAATGGATTAATGAAGAAGTATTTTAGTGAAGGAAGGGGAGGAAGAAATGGAGCAATTTGGAACAAACTGAGAACTTCCCCTGCACCCCTCAGGCCATGGGTGAGACAGACCTATTCAGCACCATTTTCTCCATCAGTTGTCTTCTGGGGTTGTAAAAGCGCTCCCTGAAAGCTCCCCTCCAGATCTCTCCGTTAACCTACCCTGCGCTGCTTGGAAATGGTTGCCGCAGAAAAGATTTAATGAAATTCCTGTTGATTCCCAACCATCGAGTGGATACTAAGCCCGTGGAAAGGCCTGGGGGGCCAGGAGAAAGGAACAAGTAGGAAGAGGACGAAAACACACAATCTGCTGGACCTTCCCCTCCCGCCCCCCTTGCAAAGAAAGGATTTACAGCTCAACCTTGCACCAGCTGTTCCTCGGCTTTAACAGTCAAGAGAGAAATAAATAAAATTAAACGGCCACCGCCAGCCAGCCAGTCCCGGATCCTGGTGAAATCAGGGAGAGTGTTTCTGTGACCCCCTCCGACGAGGCGGGGAGGAGGAGGAGGAGGTGGCACAGCAGTGCTGTGAGGAAGCTGGGCAGATTGCTTGCAAGACAACCCCCTCTTCCCGTGCAGCAACCGGAGGGGCTGCAGCACATCAGAGGGCAGGTTAAAAAGAAGTGGCTTCCCTGAGACTCCTGGAGTGGCTTTTTTGCAAAAAGTTTACCAACACCTTGCTCTTTCCCAAGGTGCTCGCTGGGTGGGAAGGTGCACCCAGCTCCTCACCTTGCACACTGTGCTCGTCCCTGCCCAAGCCTTCCCTTCCCTTCCCTTAGAGCCCAGCTGCCGCCCTCAGCCCTGTGGGGACCTGCTTTTTGCAGGCTGTTGCCCAGCCGAGGGAAGCTTGTAAAGGCTCTTGGCATTCCTGCCCCAACGGCTGTTTTAAATCCAAATCCAGTTCTCTGTTCTGAATTTTTAATGTTTTTAAACCTCCTTCCCAGCACCCGCGAACTCTTGCGGGGCAGAGCGTAGTGTGGACTCCTCTCCTGGGCCCCGCGCTCCAGAGGCTGCTGGGGACTTCTCCGGACTGCCTGCTCCGGCCAGAGCTCGCCCCGGGAGCAAGCGCGGAGGCTGGGTAGCAGTTTGCCCCCGTCCCTCTCCCCTCCCCTTCTCGTCTGGCTCTGACTCCCGCTGGGCCTGGGCTATGCTGCGGGGCGGATCCCCCACCACAGCTCCAACATGCCAGCAGCATCTGGAAAGAGATTCAAACCCAGCAAATACGTCCCGGTCTCAGCTGCTGCCATCTTCCTAGTGGGAGCCACCACCCTCTTCTTTGCCTTCACGTGAGTCCCAGCTACTCAACCAAAGAGTGGGGAGGGTGAAGGGAGACCCGGGGACCCACCCCCCTCTGCGGTGCCATGAGGTTTGGGGGGGCTGAGATCACACGGGGGTTATCTGGCAGATGAGCTGTGACTTCTTGCCGGGCTAAAGGTGGGATATCGTGCTCTGGGTGCTACAGAGTGGATGATGGAGTAGCCCTGCGGTCCATCGGAGCAATTCAGCCTCAGCTGGACCCGTTTCACTCGGTTTTCCCGTGAGGTGAGCCAGAGGAAGTGGGGCACGGTGGATCCCGGCGAGGCACCTTGCCACTGCTCGGCTCCGGTTCCTGGCAGCCACTCCTCTCCTGTCTTCGAGTGTTTACACAACTTGCTGGTCTCACGGGCAACTCTCTTGCAAATCAGCCAGGCTGGGAATTAGTTTGTGACCTGTAGGTGGAAAATGGCATAGATAATTTTCTCCTTTGCAGCTAAGTGAAGTGGTTTGGTGGACTGAGGCGAGCTCCGTGTTATTTTTAGACTTCCATAACTGATTTGTGAGCCACAAAGGAAAGTTCAAGGAGAAGTACTCTGACCCCTGCGTGGATTTCTCACTGCTGTTGAAGTCAGCCTTGCCCTAAGGAGACGAGGGTTTGGTCTCTCTGGAGAAGACTCGAAGGAGGTGGCCTGCCAGTGGGTCACTGGGGCCTGAGGCAGATGCCTGTGTTGGCCTTGGAGCTGGAGGGGAAAAGCCAGGGTGTAAAATGGTACCAGTTGTTGCTGGAGAGGGCCAGGCTGTACCGTAGGGATCTCCCTGGGCTGGGAGAGGGGTCAGGCTGCTGCTCACGTTAACGTTTTCCTTTCCTGGGTGACAAACGTCTTATTAACACTCGCTCAGGGCTGAGCTGAGCCGGTTCTGGGTTGGCAACAGGCGCAGAGACAGGACCTTGGGGTGCCACAGAGGCTGCTGAGCTGCCGTGCCAGCGACGAGCCCCTGGCAGGGAGCTGCCTGCGCTCCCCGCTTGAGCGGCTGCAGCCGGGCTGGTGCTGAGACACCCACGTGCTGGGCAGGAACTCTGTAGCGCAGCAGCTGGGACTGGCTATCAAATCCTGCAGTGTGTGTTCCCGGGGTCAGGGTCTGAGAGGGGATGTGTTTTGGGGGGACAGCGGAGAGATCTGTAGGTAAGACAAGCGTGTTTGTGCTCACACTTCGGAGGGCTTGATGGTGGCTCTGTGTGAAGGGCTCGGGATTGTTAGGGCAGTCGCTTGGACCAGGGGTGCAGGCAGGGGAGAGGAAGGTGGTGGGTGAGTGCTGCCTGCACCCCCTCGAGCAGGGTGCCCTCAGCTCTGCTTTGCCTCTTGACCCCCCCGCTCTCCCTCCTGTCTCCCCCCCACACCCCAGCACTGCAGAGGGGCAGCCCACAGCCTCAGTGGTGCACTCTGTCCTTCCAGCCCTCTCCAGGGAAGCAGGGGATCACTCAGCTTCCTTTTTCCTCCTGGCTTAACCAAGTGTTTCTCTTCGCTGCTGGCTGCTACTGGCAGGGCAGAGAGGGAGGTGCACTCCCTGCTCATGGGGAGCCTCATGCTCTCGGGGGGCAACTTTCCTTGCGCTCCGCCGCGGGTTTTATGCTGGGGCTGGGCTGGCGGGGCGGTGGGAGGCAGAAGGGCTGGACGTGATAGCTGCTGCTGCTCCCTGGGATGGAGCCATCCGCGGCTGGAAGGTCACCGCAGCTTCAGCGCCTGGCAACAACCGGGCAATAAAAGAGTAATTTGAGGACTAAGGGACAGAGCCGGTTTGATTTACTCGGCGCAGCGACCGGAGGCAGCTGGTGGCGTCGCTCAGTGTTGCGCAGCCGTCCCCCTGCCGAGATGGAGCCCTCCTCAGCCCAGGGCTGCTGCCGGCCCTGGGGCTGCAGGCTTTGCTGCTCCGGGCTCTCAGACACTTGCAGGAAATCGTTGACTCTGTGCTACTGCTTCAGGGGGATGAAGGAGAAGAGGAGGGAGCAGGCGATGTCCCCTGAGCAGCTGTGCGTGGCACACCATGACTCGGAGGGACGGGCACGCCTCTGCTTAGTCACAGCAGGCTGTTTCGCTGATGGGGGGGGGGCAGCAGGGCAGCCCAACCTCCCCAAACCTGGTCCTGGCTGCTGCGGCCGGGGCCGCGGTACCTGGCTGCGAGCTGTCGCAGCAGCCGATTGCAGCCGCTTATCAGCACGGTGCGAGGCCTCACCGGGAGCAGGAGCTGGTGCGGCGGAGCAGGTTTGTTCAGAACAGGAACACCTGGGCAGGGTCGCTTTAATTGTAGGTCAGTGGATGTTATTTAACCTACTTTAAAACATCAAATTAAATCTCAAGCAGAGCGGCGAAGCGCAGTGTACTTTCACACGAGTTATTTGGCGGGGAGCGAATTGCGTTACTCCCTGGTGTTACAGTTCTCTCAGGGCAGTTTCCGCTGGGCTGCTGGAGTGGGGTGGAAGGATGCACAGAACCACGGCGAGGTTTGCCTCCCATCCCGTAGGTTTGGTTTCCCACCCATCGCTGTGCCCCATTCCCTGCCCGGCGAGCGGCTGCCGGCCCCCACCTGACACGGAGGCAGGACCCCCCCCCCCCCCCCCCCCCCCCCGCCGTAGCACTTGCCGTGTCTGCTGCAGACCTGCTCGGGAGGGTCACGCTGTCAGCATCGGACCCAAAGCTTGCAATTTGGGAAGTGAGCAGGAAGTTGTGAGGCTGGGGGGGCTCTGGGACACCTCCTGTGGGGCCGCCTCCCAGGCAGAGAGCAGCCAGGGCTCAACACAGCTCTTGAAAGGCTCCAATTGTGTTATTTCTAGTGTATCCGCTGGATACCTTTTGGTCCATCCCCAATGGCCCAGAGTTTGTATCTCTGGGCTAAGAACTCTATTTAATTGATTAATTTAATTAGGAGATGCTGCAGAACATGTGGCAGCTGAAATGAGCTGAGGCTGATTGCGCTGGAGAGAGCGGGCAGCAGGAAGAGGGGATGTTTCTGTCCTCCCTCTGGAAGGAGTGGGGGTCTCTGACTTGCTGGGGTCTCAAACAGGTGCTGCTTTTGGACCAGAATTCCCCCGTGGGATCAGTTTGTCCATTCCTGCATCTGCCTCCTGGCCTATACTGGTCCTGGCTCCTTGTTCAGTCGATGCTCAGCCTCTCCTTCCCCTCGGGAGGCAGGGAGTTTCCTCCGAGCTGCCCTTGGCAGGTCTCTGGATAGTGTGCCATCAGTCGGCCTCCTCCTTCTGTTTGCCTCAACTCTTCCTTGTGGCCACGGCTCAGTGTGGCTTTTGAGGCTGTGTAAAAGCCTGCAAAGTATAAGCTGTTTCTTGCAGTTAGGTGAATCTGTCTGTAAAACCTCTGAGCCTGACTCTTCCTCCCACCCTCACAGCTGGGAAGGCTGTTTGGGAAAGGAGCTCTCGCCTCTCCCAGTGTTGGTGGAGGAGAGAGGAAGGGGAGGCATGAGGACGGGGACACTGGGGCGGGAGGCAGCAGTCCTTGCTGCCCACGGTGCCTCTGGAACACGGACAGGCACGCTTCTAGTTGGGGCCAAACCTGTGTGGCCAGTCGTGGTGAGCAGGGGTTGTGTTTGCAGCAAGGCTTTCGAGAGAGCTGGGGAGACCACGAGTCCAGCCCTCCTGCAGTGGGTCAGCGAGATAAGCCCAGCCCTAGTATGGCCTCGGGGCAGAGTCCAGGGGTGCAGGCAGCGTGGGGACGGTGTCCTCAGGGATGGCTTTCTTCTGGGAGAGGGCAGGGGAGAAGGGGCTGCAGGGTGGCTCTGGTCTTACGGAGAGGAGGAGAAGCCAGGCTGGGGAGTGACGGGTTTCTCCTGGTATGACTAGTGGCAAAAAGCCCGTCTCGGATCCAGTTGTGACTCAGTTTGCCCGAGGTTCCCCGATTTCTCTTATGTGCTGCCAGAGACAAGTCTCGACAGCTCTTCTAGCGATGGGCGTGCTTGGCATCCCAATCTGGAGAGGGAACTTGGTGAGTTCTCTAGGACCTGCGTGGCCACAATGGCGAGCAGCCTCCTTCCTCCTCCCTGCAGAGCCAGAGCCCACGGTGTCGAGGCAAGGTCTGCAGCCCTGTGCTCTCTGTCTGGGAGAGCAAAAGGCAGGAACACATCAGTCCTTCTGATAACAAGGTGTCCCCTCGGGGATCGGCAGCCACCTTTGCTCCCTGTGCTGCAGAGGACCGTGTTCCCTCCCGCGGGGTGGGGTTGATCTCGGGGAGGTGACTCCCTTGTGTTTGGGACCATGAGCACGGATGCCAGCAGGCGCTTTGGTTCGAGTAACGTATGGTCTGTGTATTGTGAAGGATTTCTTCTTTCCTCTCACGGTGTGGTGGGGTCCCTGGGTATGGAGAGAGCCGGGAGGGTGGCAGGCAGTGGGCTGCCGTGCTTGGGAGCACCGGGGAGGAGACCCCCAGCGTTGTGCTTGTGACCTGGGAGTGCTCGGTGTGATGCTACCCTCATAAGCTGTGGGTCCTCGTGGCCCCTGGGAAGGGTGTTCTGCTTGCCCTGTCCGGTGAAATCCCACCCCGGGGTGGCTTTGCATCCCTGGCTGGTTGTTGAGGGTGTAAAGTTCACTCTGTGCAGAGCAGCCCCTGTCAGCTTGCCTGTCCAGTTGCACACAGCTGGCAAGACCTGGTAAGGACAGGGGTTGTAAGTTGACCCTGAGGTACCACACCAGCTTCTCTGATCAGTTCTGCTTCCTGACTCTCTCATCCCTCTGCGGAGTCTGGCTGGCAGGGTGGCGCTCGGAGTAATCGGGGTCTTGCTGTAGGGTTCGTGGCCACCCAGAATGGAGAGCGGAGGCTGGGTCTGGAGGATGCGCTGCATCGAGCCCCCTGCCCCGTCTGCAGCTGAAGACGTGGCCCCCAGAGCAGAGCTGGGCTGGCAGGGGCTCGATGTCCCCAGGCAAGTCTCCTCCGTTTGATCCATTGGCATCCTTGGTCACCCTTTTAGAGCTGTGGCTGCGTCCTCCTCAGTGCCTGGAGTGCTCCCTTGGCTGAAGGGTCGGTCTTTCTGACACCAGGGACCTGCTGGCCCCTGTCCTGTCCCCAGGAGCTCTGCTTCCTCCTGGGAAGGGTTAGGTGCCCAGGCAGCACTGGAGGTGATGGGAGAGGTATTCCCTTCCCCCTGGAAGGCCAGTCCTTCCCTCTCTGCCTGCCCCAGAGCTTTTCCTCTGCGCCAGCCTTCGCTGAGACAGCTCCGTCTTTCCCCTGCCTTGCCAGGGTCTGTCTGTCGAGGATTTGGGCTGTATGCTTGGCTCAGCTCTGCTGTTGGCATTTCTGTTGTGCAGGGATGGCTGGCGTGCAGTGGGTCTCCCTGGCTCCCCTCCATCCCTTTCAAGTAAAGATTTGGACTGGGATTTCGCTTTCTAGAAAGAGGAGCTCCTTGCTCAGGGTTTGTGGAAGGGCTTTTCCTGCCTTTTGGGCTCATCTGAGCCCCCCTGCCCCTCTGGCAGTCTCTGCTGTTCTTACCTCTGCAGCTCGACAGAGAGCAGAGCCGGGGAGGCTCCTCGAGGTGGGGTGCTTGGCTCTGCCCTTCCTTGGGACAAAGTGATATTAGGAGTGGCCACCTTCCCCTTGGCAGACACTTTGTGTCTGGTGCCCAGGGCAGGAGGGGGGAGAGAGAAACACCCCTCCAAAGGGTCTGCTGTGCTATGAGGGCAGAGAGCAGCCCTGCTGGGGACCCTCAAAGACCTTGAGACCGCGCTGCCAGCCAGGCCCCCAGCCCTGGAAGCTGTGGGGAATGGGGGGTTTGCCCCTTGCCCAGCTCTGCTTTGACTGCTGGTGAGTACCTGGGGGCTGCCTGCTCCCTGCCTTGCCAGCCTGCCCCGCCACAAATACGTTTCCCTTCTGCAAGACTGGGAGACTTTCTCGCCTTCATTTTCTGCAAGCCACTTAAACCACTTGAGCGTTTCTTGCCGGTGCTGTTTGGGTGGGTGGCCGGGGGCAGCCCTGGCAGCAGGTCAGTGCTGGCGCGGGTGGGACGAGCCCTCTCCCCCCGGCACAACCCACCCGTGGGAGGGGAAGGGGAAGCTGGGCAAGGTGTGAGCTCCTTGCTGCTGGCATGGCTTCCAGTCCCGTGGCAGCTCCCAGCGATGCCAGTTGTACTGGGCTAGCTGGGCTCGACACGGCTAGCCTGTTCTTCCCTTGCTCAGGTCTTGGCCTCGCAATGTTGTGTATGTCCTGTACCCCTCCAGAGCTGCTCTCCAAGGGGTTTGGGGCACAGATTGGAGAGGGGTCCTCCTCGCCAGCCTGTCCCAGCTCCGCTCTGCCGAGAATCCGCTTGGCCAGCTTCCAGAGGAGACGCAGGGCCGGGTGTCTCGGGAGGCAGAGCCGGCGTGGCCGGTGCCATGGGGGTTGTAAAGGAGCCGCTCCCCGCCCTGGAGGAGAGCTCTTGGTGAAGATGCTGTCCTGGATACGTGGAGGTGGGGAGGCATCGCCCAAGGTGCCCGGGGGAGCGAGGCTCCCACCCCAGCGAGGTGCTCGGGGGCTCCTGAGCGGCATGGAGGAGCAGGGTGGGGTGTGGAAGAAGGTTTTGGAGAAGACAGTTTGCAGGTGCAGCCCTGGTCTGGTGTGCAGGGCCTGGAGGTGCTGCTGAGGGTGGAGGCATCAGGCCCCGCCTGGGGAGAGGAAGAGGAGGAAGAGGAAGAGTGCTGGTTGGCAGAGCAAGGGCTTGGCTGCCGGTGCACTGCTGCTAGCCAGGGGTCTTGCAAAGCCCAGAGGCTTTGTCCTCCCGCTCTCCTCTTGCCCTTGTCGCTGTGCCTGGACGGGGACTGCCGTGTCCTTGGCCAGCGGTGGGCAGGTCCCGCTGCTGCCTCGCGCCCTCTCCGGTGCAGGGAGGGGCTGGGGCGTGGAGCCGTGCCCGGTGCCTGGGTGCGCCCTGCGAGCCTCTCCCTCCTCCGCTGCCAGGGAGGTGCCAAGGCAGGTCTGCCCGCTCCTCCAGCCCGGACCCATCTTCTCTCCTGCCTGCCACTTGCCTGGAGGCAGCCCTCCGCCTGGCACTGTCCCCTCACACGCAGGAGCGTGTCCCTGGACTGGGCTGAACTGGAGGGAGAGCCCTGGACCAAGGGTTCATTCCCAGTTGGACCCTTGCCGGGGCTCCGAATGGTGCTATGACAAGGACAGGGGCCACCTCACCAGTGATGGGACCTGTCCCCTGTCTGAGTCACAGCGGGTGGTGGCGGAGGAGGGGACGGGACCAGCGTTCTCCCCCTTCACCTCTACCTCTACCTTGGGGGCTGCAGGCGATTACAGTGCTGGCACCATATGTCACCCTGCCCGCCAAGCCCTGTGCTCTGCCCCTCTCTCTGTTCCTGCTGCCTAAATCCATCTGCACTTATCGCTGCGGGGAGAAGAGAGGGGCAGATGCTGTCCTAGATCTGCGGGATTAAACTCCCAGCAGCAAAGCAGATTAGGGTATTACGCTGGCGCCTCTGAGGGGGAAGCCCACTGTCCTGAGCCCAGCCCGCCCTGGGCAGGGAGAAATGGTGGCGATTCCTTTGCTGTGCTCCCACAGAGGAGCTGAGTGCTGGTTGGGGCTGATGAGGTCCCCACGTGCCACCAGTTGTCTCCAGGCTGGGCTCTGGCTCCGGGATGTGAGGAGCAGGAGCAGCTCTGGAGGCACTGGAGCTGCTGGTGGTTCTGCATCCCCTCACAGGGTCCCCTCTGCCCCCCCGTGCTTGCCGGTGTGAGGTGTGGAGGGGGATGCTCAGGTGCCGTGTGCCCGGATCCCTTCGGGGTGTCCCCCGTGCCCTTGGCCTGGCTCACCCTGTCCTCACCACCGCCTGCGGGGTCTCTCCCCATGGCAGCGGGGTCCTGCGCTGGCAGTGCCCCTGGGGCCGTGGGTGCAAGAGGCGGGCGGTGGTTTTGCTCTCTGATGATTTACCAGAGTGAGATTTTTACAGTTCCAGTTTAGGTGTGGAAGGCACCGGGTGAGAGCAAAATGAAGAGTTGGTGACAGGGAACCTCCCCAGACGCCTGCCAGGGCAGCAGCCTGGAAATACAGCCCGAGAGCAGGGAATGTGGACTTCCCAGCCAGGCCACCGCCGAGCACAGCAGGAACGGCTCCCAGGGCCGGCTGCGGGGCTCGGAGGGGGCGAATAGCACCTGCTCGGCCCTTGCTTGCTCCGAGGGCACCCTCGGAGCTCGGGGGTGCCTGCCCGGGGCTGTGCGGGGAGGCGACGCGAGGGGCAGCTCGGGGGAGCGGCCTGTGGAACGGGGCCGGGGGGGTCTCACTGCTTTTGTGCCTTCAGGTGCCCGGGGCTCAGTCTGTACGTCTCCCCAGTCATTCCTGTGTACAATGCCGTCGTCTTCCTCTTCGTGCTGGCCAACTTCAGTATGGCCACCTTCATGGACCCAGGCATATTCCCGCGAGGTGAGTCTCTCTCTGCTTGGGAAGTGTCTGGGATACAGCTACCTCCTTCCACCCTTCCTCTGAGGTAGAGAGGATTACCTGATCCCAAAAGGCTTGAGGAAAGCTCTCCTTGCCCTGCCCGGGTGGGATCGGGTGGTGACACAGGCCATGGGGACGGTAGCTCTGGGTTTGGCACCCAGCCTGCAGGACCAGGTGATGGAAGCAGTGTAAATCCTGGCACCTTGTATCAGATACCTGGGGCTCAGGTGGGTGTCATGGTTTCAGGGCAGGACCTGGGAGAGCCACCCCCCTCCTCTACCTGTATTTGGGGGTCCCTGGCTGGTCCCTGTGCTGCGTGAGATGGGCCTGGTGACAGAGGGCGATGCCGGGCATCTCCAGCTCAGGAGGGTGGGAGCTTGGCTGGGCCCTGTCATCACCCTCCCCCAACACCCTGACATGTGGCTGTGCTGGGGTTTCCCCATCAGCCGAGGAGGATGAGGACAAGGAAGATGACTTCCGAGCTCCGCTCTACAAGACGGTGGAGATCAAGGGCATTCAGGTGCGCATGAAATGGTGTGCAACCTGCCGCTTCTACCGGCCGCCACGCTGCTCCCACTGCAGCGTCTGCGACAACTGTGTGGAGGTGAGAAACTGCTGGCTCTCAGTGCCTCTTCATTCCATGTAGAGTTTAACACATAGCACAGGCAGGGAGCCCTGGCAGCCAGGCCCTTCACCGTGTCTTCTCCCCCCTGACAGGAATTTGACCATCACTGCCCGTGGGTCAACAACTGCATCGGGCGGCGCAATTACCGTTACTTCTTCCTCTTCCTGCTGTCGCTCACCACGCACATCATGGGGGTGTTTGGTTTCGGCCTGCTCTACGTCCTCTACCAGGTGGAGGAGCTCTCCGGCGTCCGCATGGCAGTCACGTATCCTCTGTGAGGCTGCAGGAGTGGGGCCGAGGCGGGAGGGTGTCGGTGGGGCCGGGGACAGCGGGCCGTGGAGCAGGGCTGCGGCTCTTCCTTAGCTGGCTGCTGACAGCATGGTGGTGATGTGCGTGGCCGGCTTATTCTTCATTCCCGTCGCCGGCCTTACGGGGTTCCACGTGGTGCTCGTGGCGAGGGGCCGTACTACCAACGAACAGGTATGCATGCCTGCAGGGCTGATGTGGGGCTGCTGGCTCCCGCCGGGCCCCATCTGGATACGTTTCGGGGCTCCCTGGGAAGAGATGGACACGGACAGGCTGGCTTGAGGCAAGGGAAAGGCCACTGAGATGGTTGGGGGCTAGAGCACAGGGTGCCTGTGTGGGGAGGCTGGGAGCACCTCCTCCGTGCAGCCTGGAGGCTGGGGGGGGGTCTTTACTGCTCTGTCAGGGGTGGCTGTAGAGAGGATGGAGCCGGGCCGGCTCTTCTCGTGGCACAACTTGAAAAGAGGCAACTTTGTTAGACGTTAGGGAAGGGCTTTTCCCCCTTGAGGGTGGTTGAACGCTGCAACAGGGACCTGGGAAAGGGGGGGGGAGTATCTCCAAATATCTCTGCCCTTGGAGATGGTCACGAGTGAGCTGAACAAACTCTGAGCAACCTGACATGGCTGGCTGGACCAGGGACCCCCCGAGGTCCCTGCCCACCCCGGTATGCTGCGATGCTCCTCATCCCACAGGTGACGGGCAAGTTCCGCGGTGGTGTCAACCCCTTCACCAACGGTTGCTGTAAGAACGTCAGCCGGGTCCTCTGCAGCTCCCCGGCCCCCAGGTGAGCCCGGCACAGCGTGGCAGTGCCCCCCCCCCCCCAGCCCTGCAGCACCCGGGCACACTGCTCCGTTCTGAGCTCCAGGCCTTGACCTTCCTCCCACCCCTCTCCATAGGTACCTCGGGCGCCCAAAGGCTGAGCAGACGGTGCTGGTGAGACCCCCCTTCTTGCGGCCCGAGGTGTCAGACGGTCAGATCACTGTCAAGATCATGGACAACGGTATCCAGACAGAGCTGAAGAGGACGAAGGTGAGGAAGGCGGGGATTAGCGCTCCCTGCGTTGGGGCCCTCCATGGAGCCCAGGGGTGCAAGCCTGCATCCGTGAGTAAAGAACCGAGTGAGCCTTGTCACGTCCCCTGTCCCTCTCCATGTCGTCTTGTTCTGTGTCCCCATGGGACGGAAACCATGTCCCTCCCATGCAGCAGCGATCCCATGAGGTTCTGCCCCCTCCACTGCCCTTCCCCATCCCGTCCTTCCCCCGCACAGCACCCTTTGGAGGTTCCCCCTTCCCCAGCACCCGAGGCACGTGCCACCTTCAAGCACTCAGAACGTTGGATGGCCCGGGAGGCAGCGAGAGCCCCCTTCGTGCTGCTGCCCGCTCCCTGCCTGCCGAGGGGAGGGCTGAGGCCTTGGCACCCCCCTGATCTTCCCTCTGCGCTTTGTCTCTGCAGTCCAAAGGAAGCCTGGAGGTGACGGAGAGCCAGTCTGCCGACGCCGAACCGCCACCCCCACCTAAGCCAGACCTCAGCCGCTACACGGGCCTGAGGACACACTTAACCTTGGCCACCAACGAGGGTAAGGAAGGCACAGAGGGGCCCCAGCAGCCGCTGGGAGGGGAGCCCAGGGCTGCGCCAGGCAGACCAGGAGCCAGGGCCGTAGGTGGAACAGGCTGCAGGGCAGACCCGAAGCACATCAGCACCCCCGCGTTGTGGGGCAGGACATGCCTGCGTCTCTGGGCTGGCCTTTGTGGCCCCTTGCACTTGGAGAAGCCTGTGGGATGCTTACAGCCAGCTCCGCTCCATCGGGGAGGAGCAGGAGGCCGAGCCGACAGCGCGGTGCTTGTCTGGAGCCACTGTGAGCTGCAGTGGCCTGCGGCGGGCCGGCTCGCAGGCTGCCGCGCTGCAGGCAGGCGCAGGAGCATCGCCGGGATGGAGGCGGCGAAGAAGCGGCAGGCCTGGCTTGGCAGCAGAGAGCACGTTTGTGGCAGCCTGGGTGAACTCGCTTTCCCCGCTTCCCTGAGCGCCGGCGAAGCAGTGCTCGGAGCTGCCTGCGTGGGCTTGGCGAGAGAGGTGGGATGTGAAAGGCAGAGCTTGGACTGCTTCCCGCAGCGGGCTGGAAGCCTCTGCAGCTCTCCCTGTCCCCCCCCCCCATGGCTGGGGTGCAGCCTGCGTCTCAGTGGGGTGACCAGCCCGCAGGTCCGTGGAGAGCCCGGGCACCCACCAACGCCTCCATGCAGCGCAGACCCTGTGGTCCCCAGTGTCACCCAGCTGGGGCTGCTGCAGGGGCATGGAAGTGCCAGCCCCAAACACGTTGCCACAGGGACACGTTTTCCATCCCGCTCCGTTTCACCCGCCCCTGGTGCACCTCTCGTTGAGCCCATCCCTCTCTCCACCTCCGCCTCCCTGGTCTGTCTGCCCCAGGCTCGGAGCCGGTTCTTGGGGAAAGGAGGGCAGGGCTCTGCACGACGTTCCTGCCCCTGCACAGCCCCGGGGACCCGATGCGTGTCTGAGCCTCTTTCTCTCTTCCCCCGCCTGCAGACAGCAGCTTGCTAGGCAAGGACAGCCCCCCGACTCCCACCATGTACAAGTACCGACCTGGCTACAGCAGCAGCAGCAGCTCGGCGGCCTTGCCCCACTCCACCAGCGCCAAGGTAAGGCCGTGCCTGCCGCCGCCTTCCCGAGGGGCAAGGGGGGAATCCAGCCTCGAGGGGATGCCACCACGTTCCTGGCGGTGGGGTTGGGGTGGGCTCGGGAGCTTTGCGGGGGGGGGGGGGGGCCCCGTCTTTCTGCGGGTGACGGCTGTGTCTCTGCCCCTCAGCTGAGCAGAGTGAACAGCCTGAAGGAGCCCAACTCCATCTGCGAGAGCAGCCACAAGCCCAACTACCGCTCGGAGCCGAGCCTGGAGCCCGAGAGCTTCCGCTCGCCCACCTTCGGCAAGAGCTTCCACTTTGACCCGCTCTCCAGCGGCTCCCGCTCCTCCAGCCTCAAGTCGGCCCAGGGCACGGGCTTTGAGATGGGCCACCTCCAGTCCATCCGCTCGGAGGGCACCACCTCCACCTCCTACAAGAGCCTGGTGAACCAGACGCGCAACGGCAGCCTGTCGTACGACAGCCTGCTCACGCCCTCCGACAGCCCCGACTTCGAGTCGGTGCAGGCGGGCCCGGAGCCCGACGCGCCGGTGGGTTACACCTCGCCCTTCCTCTCGGCCCGCATCGCCCAGCAGAGAGAGACCGACCTGCACGGCCGCTTCGCCGGCGTCGTCTCGCCCAAGCACCCGCCGCCCCGCGAGCCCTCGCCCGTGCGCTATGACAATCTCTCCCGGCACATTGTGGCCTCCATTCAGGAGCGGGAGAAGCTGCTGCAGCAGCCGCCGGCCCCGTGCAGGGAGGAGGACGCGGGGCTGGCGGACTCGGGCATCCAGTCGACGCCAGGTTCCAGCAACGCCCCCCGCACCAGCTCTTCCTCGGACGATTCGAAGCGCTCGCCCCTGGGCAAGAACCCGCTCACCCGCCCGGCCCCACCCCGCTTCGGCAAGCCCGAGACCCCCCACGCGCTCCGGGTGCGCTCCCTGGGCTCCCCCGACCAGCCCGCCGCCCCCCACCTGGGCAAATCCGTGTCTTACAGCAGCCAAAAACCAGTGTCTCAGGCCAGCGGCCCCGAGACGGAGGAGGTGGCCTTGCAGCCCTTGCTGGCACCCAAGTAAGTACCAGCGCCGGCCGCCTCGCGTGCAGAGCGGTGGGGGGGGGCCCTCGCCCTGGGGGGAGCCGGCTGCCCATCGTACGTGTGTGTCGTCCCCCCGCTGCCTGGTGCCCCCTCCAGACCTCCTTCCTTTGCACCAGCTCCTGGGGGCAGTGAAATGCCCCTGTAATCTGGAGAAGGGGGAGGGAAATCCCCCTCCTCCTCCCAGAGCAGAGCTGGTGCCCCCCTCTCCCCTGGGGACACCCCCCCCCCAGGCCTCTCAGGGAGCTGGAGTGGTGTGTGGGTGCCGGAGGTCCCCAGGGCTGTGGCTGCGCTGGGTGCTGCGATCCCTCCTGGGGGTGACAGCAGCCCCACAGTCCTGTCCTTTCCCCACCACCACCCCTAACCCCTCCCCGCGCCCTCCCCCCTCCTCACGCTCTTCCTTCCCTCCCCAGGGACGAGGCGCAGATGAGAACAGCCTACAGCAAGTCCAACGGGCAGCCCAAGAGCCTGGGCTCAGCCCCTCCGGGCCCGGGGCAGGTGCCCCTCAGCAGCCCCACCCGTGGAGGAGTCAAGAAGGTCTCCGGCGTGGGGGGGACCACCTATGAGATCTCGGTATGAGGGGCAGAGCCGCTCGCCCCCCACCTCCTCCCCGGCTGACACCCGCCGGCCCCGGAGGGACGTTCTGCAGCCGGACGCTCTGCGGACTCCAGGGAGAGCCGGGCTGGGGGGAGACGGGCCAGCGGCCCCCACTGCTTTTCTCTTTCTCCACCCCTCCCCAGGACTTGGGGGGCTGACACACACCCGAGCGGGGCTGCTCTTCCTCCGCCCGCCGAGGACTGCCCCTGGCCAGGGGCGGGGGCTCGGGGGGGGGGGGGCTGCAGCCTGCAGCCTCGCGCCCCGGCACCATCTCGGCTGGGCCAGCCACTTGTGGGCCTTGTGCAATCAATCGCTCGCCTAGCGTGGTAGGAATGGATTGTTTTTAAACCAGAATACTTTTTTTTATTATTATTGTTACGGATTCTATTTTTTTTCTCTTTCTGAGTTATCAGGTGTGTGTATATATAAATATCTATATATATAAATATAAATATTAAAAAAAAAAAAAAAAAAAAAGCAGAAATTATATATCTTACCCAGAGAGAGGAAGAAACTGCCGGTTCCCTGCCCAGAGCATGGGCCACCCCTCTTGTCCCTGTCCCCAGAGGAGGGATGTGGGGCCAGGGCTGCCCCCCGCGCTCCTGGAACGAGCCAGGACAGGGGTCTGGTGCTGCTCTCCCACGCGAAGCGGGGCCAGCAGGGCTGTGGGATGGCAGGTGCCCCACTGGGGTGCCCCGTTCCCCCCGCCAAAGACCGAGGCGCCTTCAGCTGAGGACACTCCCCTGCCTGGTTCTTTGCTCGTGCCGCCTCCAGCCCTCGCTGCTGCGGCCCAGGGACGAGGAAGGGCCGAGGGGCAGCCCCCTCCCCAAACCCAGCCATGAGCTGGCACAGGTGGGTGCTGGCTGGTGCGGAGGAACACTTGTGGGTTCCAGCCTTTCCCCGCCTGCGGTTTTTTGCTCTTTTTATGTTTCCCCAGGGTTTGTGTTGGTTGGTGGGGGGTTGTGTTGGTTTTGTTGCTTTTTTTTTTTTTTTTTTTTTTTTTTTTTTTTTTAAATGGGTCTGATAGGGTTTTCACGTTGTCACGTGGTTGATTTTATTTCCGTTCGGGGAAGAGGAAGGCCAGCGGGGTACATCCCCGTAAAGCAATATTTTCTCCTCACATGCCAAAAAAAAAAAAAAAAAAATGCAGCCAAGGAGCCCAGTGCTCCCCATCCCCCCGCCCCTGCCTGGGCAAACCACCCCACGCAGGGGCCCACAAAACTTCAGGCACTACTTGATTCTTTCTCTACGGCAATATCTCTCCCGTGGCCTCTGCAGAGCCACACCATTGTTTTTTTATTAATTATTATTAGCCATTTTAAAAATGAGGAATAAAAGGATATTTAATGAGCCACCCCGGCGGGCATGTGTGTGCTTTGTTTAGCGTCCAGGGACAGAGGAGCTCCTGAAGGGTTCCCATTTTTCAGGGTCTCTGCCTTCCCCCTCCTCCTCTCAAGGGGGAGAGGAAAGGGGGCCTGAGGAAAGCTGAGCCTGGGGTCCCGTTTTGGGGAGGCACCTCCCGAGGGTGCTTTTGGGTGAACTCTGCTCCCCCAGAAGGTAAGTTTTTTTCAGGGCACGAGGAAGGCAGCTCTGGGGAAGGTGTCACAGGAGCTGGTGAGGCTCAGGATCCTGCGCAAGACGCTGGGACCGAAGGATGACAGCGGCGTCGCGCTGTGGCTGCTGCTGGAGCTCCCGGTGCCCACAGCGGCAGCCCCAGATTCTCTGCACCAGCCACCTCCATGCAGGGACATGGTGCCCCTCCAGGGCTGCTCCTGTCCCTGCCAGGGTTGGGAGGGGAGGGCTGGAGGAGCACAGAGCCCCTCGACCCAGCCCAGGAGCCCCTCAGCCCTGCTCGGGCAGGGGAGGGGAGGAGATGGGCTGAGAGCTGGAGCTTGGCCGCCGTCCTCCGTCCCAGGCCACGGCGTGTTGGGGCAGCGCCAATCCCACACGCCCTGTGGACCTGCTCGGGCTCAGCTCCTCACCTCACTGCGACAGCTGAGGGTCGCAGCACTAACCCTTCCTCAGAGCAGAGACTTTAATTAAAAGGTGACTAAAAAAGAGAGGTTCCCCCCCATGCACCAGGTTGTTTTGGTATAAAAGGCTGAGGTCAGCAACCCCAGTGCCAGCAGGGTCTGTGTCCCCTGGTCCCGGTTGGCTGCACGACGCAAGCGGGGGGTTGCGGGGGTGTCCTCTCTGCTTGGGGGGGGACGCAGGCCAGCCCGAGCCCCCCGGCCGAGCGCTGCAGGAGAGACGAGTCCCTCCTGGGTCAGTTGGGGCCGTTCCTGTCGGCTGGGGGATCCCCGGGGCAGCGCCAGCGCAGCCTCACCGCAAACTGCTGCTGCTGCTGGCCTGGGAGCTGCCCACCCCCGGGTGCTCCGGGCTGTGTCGGTTCTGTGGAGGAAGGACAGACACGTGCCCCGTGAGGGCTCCTGCTCAACAGCAGCACCCCTGGGGAATGGCCGCTCCCTGCCCGACAGCCCCCAGCATGGGCACAGGCTGGGAATCGGAGCCCGGTGCTCCCCACCCACCTTCTTTTTCTTCTTCTCTTTCTTCTTCCTCTTCCGTTCCGGATCCTCTTCTTTTTTCTTCTTTTTCTTCTTGTGGTCAGAGTCCGAGGGGGTTTCTGGAGAAACAAGAGCGCCAGGTGAGCCAGGCATCCTTGTGCTGGATGGAAGAGGGGCCGGCTGCAGCAGCGAGACGCAGCCCCTTACCTGGGGGGACGGGATCCTGGGTGCGGCTCTGCTTGTGCTTGTGCTTGTTCTTCTTCTTGGGCGGCTGGATGTGCATCAGCCGGCACTGCTCGGGCAGCTGCGGGGAAAGAGACGGAGCTGGTCAGGCCGGGCCGGGCACCTCCCACCCTGCTGCCCCCAGCCCCAGCGGCCGCCCCCCAGCTCCCAGTCCCCGGCTCACTGGGCCAGCGTGGAGGCGGAAGCCTGTCAACATGGTGCCGGTGAGGGGGGTGAAGGAGCTCCCGCAGATGGGGGGCTTCTCGATGAGGGAGCGTAGGCTGCTGTTGTCGTGGGAGCCGGGCAGGTCGATCATGCCGGGCAGGTCGGGGAGGAAGTTGCTGAGCTTCTCCTTCACCTTCTTGCCACAAAACTTGTTGTAGGCGTGCTCCAGGTTGTAGTGCGTGATCAGGTTGGTGCTCCCCGTCAGCTCCGTGGTGCCTGCGCCCGCCGCGGGGAGGGGATAGGGTGGTGCTGCCGCCCAGCAGGGCCCCCCCGCCCCACTCGCCTTTCCCACCCTCCCAGCACCGGGGACTCCCGGCCCTGCTCCCCACCCCGGCGATCCCCCCCAGCACCGGGGACCCCCTGGTCCCGCACCCCTCCCCTGCCCCCCCACCGGGGACCCCTGACCCCGCTCCTCTTCTCCCCTCCAGCACCAGGACCCCCCGGGCCCCCTCAGGGCCCCATTTCCCCACTCGACGACGGGGCTGCTTGACCCCGCCCCCTGAACGCTCATTGGCCTGCCGCGCTGTCAGTCTGCGCCTACCCGCCCACCCCCCCAACCCTCATTGGCCCGTCGCGCCGCCAGTTCCCGCCGCGCCCCCGCTCCGCCGCGCCGATTGGCCAAGCGCGGCGCCCGCGGCCCCGGCCCGCACCTGGCAGCTCCCGGAGCAGGTAGAAGGGGCCGCCGGCGGCCTTGCGGGCCGCGTCCTCGCCTGGCGGCGGCGCGGCGGCGGCGGGGGGCGGCGCGGCCCCGGCGCCCGGCGTCTTGGCGGGCCCGAAGCCCAGGGCAGCGGCGGCAGCGGCGGGCGGCGGCTCGGCCCCGCCGAACAGCGCCGAGAAGTTCTCCATCTTCCCGGCGTGCCCCGCGCGGGGCCGGCTCCCCGCCCCGCCCCGCGGCGATTGGCCCGGCGCCGCGGAGGCCCCGCCTTCCTCCCCGGTTGCTACGGGAGACTCCGTCCCAGCCTTGTGATTGGCTGCTTCTCCCTTCCCATCTCATTGGCCCGCCGCCGCACGGGCCGTGCCTGACGGCGCCGCTCACTACTGGCTAGCGATAAGGAGCCCCGCCTCCCGCGGACGAGCGGGCGGGCGGCCCAATAGGAGCGCGGCAGCTGCAGGGCGGGCGGGGCGCGGAGGGCAAGATGGCGGTGCTGGCTCCGCTGCTGGCGCTGCTGTACTCGGTGCCCGGGCTGTGCCGATGGCTGGCGCGGCCGTACTACCCGCTGTCCGCGCTGCTGGCCACCGCCTTCCTGCTCGTCCGCAAGGTCCCGCCGCTCTGCCAAGGGCTGCCCTCGCAGCGGGAGGATGGCAACCCCTGCGACTTCGACTGGGTGAGGCGGCCCGGCCCGGCCCGGTCCGCTCCGCACACCCCGGGAACGGCCCCGCACACCCCGGGAACGGCCCTTCCCTGCCCCCGCACCCCCCGGGATCAGCCCGGGCCCTCCCCCGCCCCACCCGGCTCCCCTCCTACCCCTACAGCCTGGCCCCCTGGGTCTGCCCTCCTCGCCCCACTCCCCGTGCCCCTGCATCCCCGGCCCAGCTGAGGGAAGGGGTTAGTGCCGTGGCCGCTGGCATGGCTCTGCCGGTGCCGTCCCAGTACCGGGAGGCTCCCCAGGCACTGGCAAGGATGGGAGGCTGTGCCTGTCCTTGTAGGGGCTCCCCCCTCTCCTTGTCTCCCCGTCAGGATTCATGAGGGAACAGGCAGGGACTCGGGCCTGGCGCGGCCGCTTGTCCCCGTGCCAGGCTGGGCCAGGAGCAGCCTGGCTGCAGGAGGGTGGTGCGGCGGCGGCTGTGCCAGTGGCTGCTCGCGGCAGTGCTGGGCGGCTGCGGGGTCCTGTGGGTGCCTCCTGCTCACGCCATCTTCCCTGTCGCAGAGGGAGGTGGAGATACTCATGTTCCTAAGTGCCATCGTGATGATGAAGAACCGACGCTCCAGTGAGTTGGGGCCTGTGCTGTGAGGGGGGCTGTGGGGCTGCTGACGGGGCCTCCCCCGAGGAGCTGGATGGGTTTGGATCTGGAGGATCAGATCTGTCCCTCCCTTAGGATCCCCCCTTGGTCTTCTGGGGGGATCCAGCCCTGTATTCTATCCCTCTCTCCCATCCCCAGTCACTGTGGAGCAGCACATCGGGAACATCTTCATGTTCAGCAAAGTGGCAAATGCCATCCTCTTCTTCCGCCTGGACATCCGCATGGGCCTGCTCTACCTCACGCTCTGCATAGGTGAGAGCTGCTGGGGGGGCAGCCCGTAGTGCTGGGGGCAGCGGTGGTGCCCCCCTGGCACGGCTCAGTCTGCCCTCAGCTCCCGCGCTCCCTGCCTGTCCTCCAGGCCACTCGCCTGGAAGGGCCAGAGCTCCCCCCCCGCTCTTGCCATGGGGCTGTCCTGTGGCCTTTGCTGCTGGAGGGGGCAGCTGGTGTCAGTAATCTGTGGGCTCAGGGGCAGCAGTGGGCTCGAGGGGGCTCAGGAAGAGCCTGGAGGGGGATGTCTATCTGCCCCAGGTCTGGCTTTGCCTTTGTTCCCCTGGGCTGCTCTGGGGAAGAAGGAGCCTTATCCCAAACCCTACTTGGGCCTTCCGGGCGCTGGGGGGAACAAAGGGGGCTCAGGGGTGCTGTTGTTGCAGTGTTCCTGATGACCTGCAAGCCCCCCCTCTACATGGGCCCTGAGTACATCAAGTATTTCAGTGACAAGACCATAGATGTGAGTATCCCCACCCTGGGGGGGTGCTGGGGGGCCCTGCCTGCCACCCCCTGCTGAGCTCTGCGCCCCTCGGCAGGAGGAGCTGGACCGGGACAAGCGGGTGACCTGGATCGTCGAGTTCTTTGCCAACTGGTCCAGCGAGTGCCAGTCCTTCGCCCCCATCTTCGCCGACCTCTCTCTCAAGTGAGTGGCACCCACCGGGGCCCTCAGTGAGCTGCAGGCCCAGGGCTCGTGCCCACCCCCACGCTCAGCCGCATGTCCCCCTCCTCCCCAGGTACAACTGCTCGGGGCTGCACTTCGGGAAGGTGGACGTTGGCCGGTACACGGACGTCAGCACCAGGTCTCAGGGCAGGCACCTGGGAGTAGGGCCTGTGCCAGGGCAGAGCCCCCGGGGGCCCCCAGCCCCCTCCGGCTACCCGGGGGTCACCATCAGCCTCTCCCCCCTCCTGCCACAGGTACAAGGTCAGCACCTCCCCCCTCACCAAGCAGCTGCCCACCCTCATCCTCTTCCAGGGTGGGACAGAGACCATGCGTCGGCCGCAGATCGACAAGAAGGGACGGGCCGTGTCCTGGACCTTTTCTGAGGTGGGTTCCAGCCCTCTGCTCCCCCCCCCCCACTCCCTGCCTCTGGGGCAGGATGGGGCTCAGCCCCCGGGCAGGTGCTGGGTGGGCACCTGGGGGTGCCAGCGCTGCCTTTCGGCCGCAGGAGAACGTGATCCGGGAGTTCAACCTCAACGAGCTGTACCAGAAGGGCAAGAAGCAGGCGAAGCTGCGGGAGGAGGGCCCTGAGGAGCCCCCCACCACGCAGGTCCCCCCCGGACCCCCGGACGGGGAGGCCAAGAAGGACAAGTAGGAGCTGCCCTGTGCTGCTGCCCATCACCGCATCACCGTCGCCACGGTGGCACCGGCCCCGCGGGGCCCGCCTGGCCCCCCCCGGCCCTGCCTGGGGCCCGCCCGCGCACGGGGGGGGGGGGGGCGCGGGGGAGACCCCCACCCGTGGGTCCACAGCCCCTGCGCGCCTGGACAGGCAGGGCCGCGGGACAGACCCCGCCCTCGGTTAACGCTCATCCTCATCGCTGACAATAAACGGCCGTGTCCGTGTCCGTGTCCGTGTCCGTGTCCGTGTCCGTGTCCGTGTCCGTGTCCGTGGGGCGGGGCCTGGCGCCTCGCGTGCCGCCGGGGGCGGAGCCGCCGCGAAGGCACCGTGCTCTGATTGGCTGGCTCCGCGGCGCCGGCTGCGCGGGGGGAGGGGGGAGCAGCGGGCGCGCGGGCGGAACCACTGCGCCTGCCCGCGGGGGAGGGGACGGGACGGGAGTGGTGTTCGCGCAGCCCCCGCCGCCCCTCACCGCTGACCCGGGAAAGGCGAGGGGGTCTCACGGCGACGTGTGGCCGGGGGGAGCGCAGAGACGGCCCAGCTCCCCGATCTGCGGGCTCCGGAGCGCCGTTCAGCGCCGACCCCCCCCCCCTTCCGACACCCCCCGCCGCCCACTCGGCGGGTCTGAGGCCGCGCGGCGCCCCGCGCCTGGCACGTGGTCGGCGCGGCAGGTAGGGGTGGCGCGGCGCCCCCGGGAACCCCACACCCCCCCGCCCATTCCCCCAAAGCGGGGCTCTCGGGACCCCCCTTCCCACCCCTCTCCCCCAAAACGGGGTTCTCGGGACACCCCCCCTTCCCACCCACGCACCGTGGCGGGATCCCTGGGCCGCCCCCCCCCCCCCCCGCCCCTTTCCACCCTCTATGGCAGGATCCCAGCAGGGACCCCCCCTTTCGCCCCCATGGTGGATCCGCGGGGACCCGCCCTTCCTGAGCCCCCCCCCAAAGCAGGATCCCTGTGCGGACACTTCTTTCCCCCCGCCCCGCCCCCAATAGCGGGATCCCTGGGGTCCCCCTCTTCCCTCCCCTTGTCAGCATCCCCGGGCCCCCCCTTTCCCGTTCCCCCGCCGTTGCGCAGGCCCCCATCGCCCCGGCGGCTCTCCCCAGGATGGCTCCCCGCGGGAGGAAGCGCGGGGCCCGGCAGCCGGCAGCGGCCGAGGCACCGGAGCAGGCCAGTGCCCCGCAGAAGCGGGCCCGTGCCCAGGACGAGGGCAGCCCGGGGGGCACCGGCCCCCGCATCATCATCGAACACTGGTGAGCCTGCCCGGATGCCAACGGGAGGGGGGTGTCCTTGGGGTGCCCCCACGGGGGTGCTGACCCCCCCCCCCCGTATCCCCCCAGCAAGAGTTGACGGGTGTTCGGGCGCAACGCGGCGGCGGTGAGCGAGGCTCTGCGCGGGGCCATGGCCCACCTCCCCGTGGAGATAAACCCCCAGCAGCCGCGCAGGAACAGCTTTGAGGTGTCGCTGGTGAAGGAGGACGGCAGCAGTGAGTGCTGGGTCTGGGGGGGGGGGGTGAGGGGGGGCTCCCCGGCACCCCTGACCTGTCCTCCCTTGCTCTCCCCAGCCGTGGAGCTGTGGAGCGGCATTGGGAAGGGGCCCCCCCGCAAGCTGAAGTTCCCCCAGCCAGAGGCTGTGGTGGAGGCCCTCAAGAGCAGCTTGGCATAGAGGTGGCGGCCAGGTGAGCAGGACGGGGATGGGACGGGACGGGGACGGGGACAGGGACCACACACCGACCGCCCTCTCCCCACAGCCAAGCCGGGACTGGCAGCTGCAGTGCGAGCGTCCATGAAGAGGCGAGATGAAGTGGGGAGCACCCGCCAGCCCCAGTCCCGTCTCTGATGCTGCAGCTCAGCCACGAGCAGCCACTGCCAGAACCCCCGGCTCCCTCCACATCCCCCCTTGTCCCCCTGCCGTTCCCCAATAAAGCTCAGCAGCCCCAGGGAGCAGCTCTAACGCTTTATTTCAATATCACGCAGCCTGGGGCTGGTGCAGCCCCTTTGCCTGGGGTGAGGGCAGCCCTGCCTGCATTGTCCTGACTACAGGCAGGGGCAGGGGGGACAGAGTCGGCCCCCCTAGGTGAGAACGTCCACCTCCTCATCCGACTCAGACGAGGGGCAGGGCCAGACGCAGATGGTGCCGGGGGGCAGGCACGGCTCCACCGTCCCCACATCTACCTCCTCCTCGGGGTCACCTGGAGGGTCTCCCAGGGGCACTGCCTGCCCATAGCCCTGCTGGGGTGTGGGGGGCACCTGGCCCTGCTTCTTCCAGGCCACCCAGGGCGGGGAGCGCCCGCCTGCTCGCCCCAGTGTACCCGCATCCGGGGGGGTGCGTGGTTCTGCCACCCCCCCATCGCCCGCTGCCACAGCGCCGGGTGCGGTGGGGGGCTGCCTCTCCTGCACCACCTCCCAGCACCCCCCACTCTCCACCTTCCGCAGCTTCACCCGCCTCACAGGGCCGGGGCTGGGGTGCATGGTCTCCGGAGAGCATGGCTGCCCCTCACTGGTGTTCCCAGGAGGGATGCCGGTGCCGCCGGGCTCAGCCCTGTCAGCCAATGCCACGGGGCAGCCGTGCTGGGGGGGGTGCAGGCAAGAGCGGTCAAGCTGCCGCTGGGGTCCTGGCCTCACCAGGCGTCCCCCCTGCAGCTGCAGCGACTCAAGCTCGGTGACGCGGAGACGGCGGGCAGCTGCCAGCACCTCCTGCACCTCCTCCCGCGTGGCCTCCAGCTCGGCAGTGTAGAGGAAGCGCACCAGCTTGCGCAGCACCCCGATCTTCAGCCCCCCCAGCTTCAGCACCACCCTGCGACCCGGCGGGGGCAGCTCCCGGGCCAGCTGCTCCATGAAGAAGGGGCTGCAGACGGAGAGGACACAGCAGTGGGCCACCACCGCCTCACCTGCAAAGCAACAGCGTCTGTCCCTGCCCTGCAGCCCCTTCCCCGCTCTGCCTGGTCCTCCCTGGGGGGTTGCAGGGACCCTGCCCGCAGGTCTCCCGTGGGCACTGGCACCCCCGTGGGCCACCCTGCCCGCTCACCTTCAGCCTGCAGAACCACGTCGCAGAAGACATCCGCTCGCTGCTGCTGCTGGTGGAGGTGCTGGAAGGCCGTCCGGAGCAGGCGGGTGCTGCGGTAGAGCAGCCTCGGGGTGGCTGATGGGGAGCCCATGGGCACCCTGCGGAGACAGCGTGGCCCTGGGGACACCGGGGTCTGCGCTCACCTCCCCCGCTCTGGACTGGTTTGGGACTGGGATGCAGCAGGGCCGGCGCAGGAGCGCAGGTGCAGGCACGTTTCGCATCACCCGTGCAATGACTGCACGGCCGCCGTGCAAAGCACCGTGCGCCCGTGCAACGGCCCGCGCAGCCGTGCAACAGCCCTGCAACAGCCCTGCAAAGCCCTGTGCGCCCGTGCAGCGGCCCACGCAGCCGTGCAACAGCCGTGCAACGGCCCGTGCAGCCGTGCAACACCCGTGCAAAGCCCTGTGCAGCCGTGCAACAGCCGTGCAAAGCCCTGTGCGCCCGTGCAACGGCCCGCGCAGCCGTGCAAAGCCACGCGCCCGCGCGGAGCCCCACCGGGCCGTGAAACCACCTCGGCCGCCAGAGGGCGCCAGCCGCGGCGGTTTTCGGGGGAAAAACGGGCGGATTTGGAGCCCTCGGCCCGCCCCGCTCTGAGGCGCGGCCGCGGGCCCTCGGTCCTCGACCCCGCGTACCTGCCGGCGGGGCGTGGAGGCTGCCGCCGAGGTCCCCGGGCGCCCGAGGCCGAGGAGAGGACGGGCAGGGCACGGGGACGGGCACGGGGACGGGCACAGGGACCGGGCGGCCGCGCTCCCGCCCCAGAGCACGTGCCCGCCTCACGCCCGCCGCCTCGCGTGGCCCGGCAGCTCGCCCCGCCCAGCAGCCGCCCCGCTATTGGCCCGTCCCGGCAGCCAATCGCGCCCTTCCCGCCAATGGCGGCGCGGCAGCGGCTGTGGCGGGAAGGGCGCGAGGGCGCGGGCTGAGGGCGGGCGGCCATGGCGGGCGGCCATGGCGGGCGGCCATGGCGGCGGTGGGGGAGAGGCCCAGTGGCCGGGGGGAGCCCCGGCAGGAGGCAGAGGGGCCAGAGCGCTGTGGGGGTGAGCGCTGGGCGCCGGGGAAGTGCCTGCCGCCAACCTCCCCCGCCATGTCCTGCCTGGTCATTTCCCTCAGCTCTCCTCTAGCTGTGGCACATCTGCGCTGCACAGGAGGCTGGAGGCAAACGCTTGTGGTCTGCTGCAGAACGGTGTTCCACTTGGGGTTTTGCAAAAAGCGGCCCCCGGGCTTCGGAGCGCGCACGGTGTCAGGCTGTGGGACCGACCCCCGGCTGCAGTGCACGAGCAAGGGGACGGCCCTCCCCGTGCTGGCCTTTGCCATCGCTTCTGCGGGGCTGCAGACCAGACAGCCGTGCCATAATTTGAGGAAAGAGCTCCATGTCGCTTGTGGTCACCGTCACTATGGCACTAAAGCACAAGATAAATAACTGGGGAGTGTGCTGTCTGCAGAGCAGCTCTTCCTGGCAGAGTGGCACTGGAGTTCATTAGTTCAGAGCCCTGTGCAGGGCCTTGTTTTGGATTTTCAAAATCTATTGTGGCCTTTCGTGTGAGAAATGGCATTTTCACGGCTCACTGACGCCTCTTGGGAGGAGCGGGGCACACACGTAGACAGTGGGCTTCTGAAGGGGAAGATTGATTGTGGGTATTCTGGAAGCAGTCCTTCATGCAAACGATGCTGCCTACTTAGTTTGAAAGTATTTTGTCATTTTATAAAGCATCCATTGTAAAAACATCTGCGTCAGTCACTCCACACACATGAACAACAATTATAATAATCCCAGCCCGATTGCCCGGAGATACTAGCTGTTCTTACAAACAACCAAAGTGGGTGGAAATTTCAAGAGCTACAGAAGAATAGGAGTCTAAATGACGCCAGAGATTTAAAATCTACAAAGTTTTCAAATGCGGTACCATTCCTTGATATTTTCTGTGGCTTTGCAGATGGATTTTCATCTGGTTTGACATGTGAGGATGTTTTTTTTCCTCCACTTTTGCTGCATGCAAAATGGACATAGACCAAGAAAGAAAGTGCCTGATGATGGGTCTGTGCCAGCGGCTGCTGAGGTTAGTGGCAGTCTTTCCACTGACCTCGGGTGGCTTGGAGCCCAGCCGTAAATACTGAGGGATACAGCACAACAAGTAATTTTGTATCAAACTGCTATCATATGTTCACAAAAATAGAAGAAAAAAATAGCGATGTTTCCTCCCCCAACCCTTGAAATCTTTTGGAATTACAATGGTTGGAGCTGTCACTTGGGCAGCTTGAATTCACCAGGCGCGGATGGATCCAGATACTGATTGAGGGGCCTGCCTGCCGATTTTAGAGCCCGACTACCGCTGCCTCATGTTTTTAAATTCATCCCCAGCCTGGTGATCTGCCTGTGGGTCCATGTCAGCCCCCACGTCCTTGGTCGCATCCCTGGAAAACTCCCTGTGGGAAGCACCTTCACCTTTAGAGAAGACCTCCACAGCCCTACAGGAGAGATGTAACTGGCCCCAGGACATGGTGAGCCGTCTGGACTTCCTCAGTGCTGTGTAGTATTTTGTGTCGTGCCCCAACCACACTGAGACGGCAGAGTAGGCAGAGGGGGAGTTTACTGAGTGGGGATCAGAAACGAAGCTGAGAAGAAAAGCCCTTCTTTAGCCAAGGTTGCGGTGCAAGTGGATGCTCTGATGTGGAGCCTGCAAGTGGGGGGACATCAGCACTGGAAAACACTTTCCAGCCAGGTAAGCCAACTGAGGCAGAGATGTCAAGGGAAAGACACAGAACTGGGGTGAAGTAAAATTACAAAATCCCAAGGCACTGGTATCAGAAGACTTCCCCTCGAGATCAGCAGGTGAGGCAGCGCCCCAAGTACTGAAGAAGCCCGAATCTTTGGTGCTGGCTCAGGATGAGGGACAGGACTTGCTCCCCTTCTCCAAGCTCACCTGGTGCCCCTAAAACCCTGCTGCAAAGGGAGAGAGAGCAAGGCTGCCCTCGCTTTGCAAGCTTCACCAAGAGCGCCAGTCATCAGGAGGGGAGAAATGCCCAGCGACTCCTCTGCTCCCTTTCATGTGTCTTGAGAAATCCCCTCCCGGGCTAGAAGCAGAGGCCAAGTTGTTCACTGGCTGTGGAGAAACAAGCTGCATTTTCTTGTCCACCCCAGGGAGGATGCCAAGGCATGGCTGGGCTCTTCCCTGTGTCCCGCTGTGTCCCTCTTACCACTCCTGAGGCCATCCCAGGAGCAGGAGTGACAAAAGGGTGAGTGACCCGTGTCTATCCCTGTCCTGGGACACCCTCAGGGCTACTGACAGCTCTTCCGTCTGCCGGAGGAGCAGAGAGCTGGCCGCTGCAGCCACCTCCTCGGATGGGGGGTGAACGCACACCCTGCACCCCTGGCAGAGACTGCAGGGGGTTTGGCTCTTGAGCTCACAGATGACAGGAGGGACAAAGTCCGTCAGCTCCAGCAGCAGTAGTTGCGCTCACATGGTGCAAAACAGCTCCCACATGTCCTCCCGTGAAAGGGCAGAGTCCACCCTTGCTGTACAAGCCTCCCCAGCCTATGGAAAGTGTTTTTCAGGTGGAATGTGGCACAGACCCTCCTCCGCCTCGTGGGCCCGCTGTGGACAATGGGATCCCAATGCCTGCAGAGGCAGCCCTGCTGCCGGGACCCGAGCCATCCCGTGGTGCGTCCTGTGACAGTGAGTGGGACTGGAGGCCCGGCAGCAGCTGTGGGAAAGGGTGGCTGTCACGTTTCCTGCGTCTGGGGCAGAGCACGCGGCCGGCTCGGGGTAGTGGAAAAGCCTGCGGGTGGGATGGGCTGTCCTTGAGTCAGACTCAGCACCCCCCGAGGGCTCTGTCCCACGCACAGAGCTGCTTTCAGGCAGTGACACACGACCCCGGCCCCAGCACAGGCGACAGGCCTTTTGCTTTGAGGCGGTTTTAGTATGTCACGGAGGCAATGGCATTAATCCCTGTCACGCAAAGCCCAGTCCTCTGCTGCACCCCCAACAGATGTGGTGCTGCCTCTCCCTCCTCGCCAATAGCATTGTCTGCCCTTAAAATTTACAGTTATATGGTCTGGCAATACTAGCAAACATTCACATTGCAGATACGCAAAAGAGGCCTTTTAGGAGCGTAACTTTTACTAGTACCCAAAGCCACATAATCTCCACTGGGAAAAGCACTGATACCCTTTTGCCCCACTGACCTGTCTCTTTAGACACCGATGACTGTGTTTGCTGCCAGAATTTGCTGGCTAAAAATATGTGACTGTAAGCTCTCACCGCCACACCAGCAAAATGTGTGAGTCAGTGAATCTTTCTGTCCACTTTCAGGTGCTCAGAAGCTGGCTACCTGCGGCACAGCCCTTGCTTTGCTGAGGCGGGGACTCAGGCGCCTGACCTTGGCGGGTGGCTGGGCGCAGCCCTGGGTGACTCAGTGGATCTGGAATGTCAAGCTGGGTTTATCTCCTGGTGGGATTCACTGGAGAGGGGAAGAGAAGGTGGCTGGATCTGGAGGTAGCCTAAACATGTGCTGGTTATCCAGGCTCCCTCTGCAGTTGATAGGAAGAGAGGCCTCCCCACAGGACAAGTCATGCCTGCCCAGTGCCTCCCAAGCCCTCAAATCAGCAGATTCTGAGCTGGTTTCTTTAAGAGAAAGGAAATTACCATCTTGAGTCTCACAACCACGATTGTTTTTGAGCAATGTTCCCTTTTGCTTGTGTTGCTACACTGCAGTGTGTGAGCTGCTTCTGTTTCCCCGTTCTCAGGATGTACCTCGTACTTTGCTGCAGCTGCCACTGAAGGGAAGGATGAAGGCAGTGGTCTGTGGCTGGGAAAAGAGCTGGAGGTGGAGAGAGGAAGAAGAGCCTGTAAGTAGCGATGGATCATTGCAGGGCTGGGGGGGAAGGAGATTTCTATGCATGCTTCAGTCATTTGCACGTTTGAGCAGCAGAGGTGACAGGAATTTGACAGTCCAAGAGCACAGTGGGATGCAGCCAGGTCAGATGTCAGAGGTTAATAGTGGGCCGGTTTGCAGGCACGGGAGAGCCCAGGCACAGCAAGAGGCAGGCGGTAGGCAGATATCACGCTTTCCTCTGACTCAGTGCCATGCTGAGCATGTGGAGCTGCCAGACACTGCTCCGGGAAGGTGTCAGGGTGGACTGTGGACTTGCTTTATTGCCTGGCATCTTTGAATTAGGGCTGAAAAGTTCCCGCAGTCCCAGCTTCCCTCCTCCACTTTAACGCTGATGTCCGATGGATGAGTCGTTTCACCCCCCCTGGTGCCACACTTCCCCTTGTGCAGGGGGAAGACAACAACCTGTCAGGATTCCCATAGGAAAGGGGCTACGGAAGTGCCTTGTTATCCTGATTTAGAACAATGCCGGCCATCTCTCTGAACCGCCTGCGCTGGACCCAGAGACGGCAGCCTCCCCTTCCTCCTGTCCTCCACCGCCAAGGAGCACTGGTCTGTCCTGTAAACAAGTCGTCTTGCTCTGTTCCGGTGGTAGCTGCCTTTTCTGGGCAACTCATCTGGGTAAGTCATCAGCAGCACTATAGGATGGATGAAAGGGGATGTGCAAGATGTTATTACACGTAATTACTGTAAAAAGTCAAATTTTCCTGTGCTAGTAATATATCTCTTATTTGCTTCCCAGAAAGCAGTGGAACAGACTCCTCTGCCACAGTAGTTATATTCACCTGATCTACTGCTGGGTGAGCCAAAGCCAGAGGATCAGGGTTCAGCCCGTCTTCAAAAATAAGCATGCATTACTGGGTCTTCTGGCAGTTACTGGGGCAAGGCTGAATCGGGAGTTCGAGTTGACAGTGTGCTGATAGACCCTGTCCAGCTCCATCCTGCAGCCCTCGGGACAAGAGGCACTCCTGTGGCTTCAAAGAGATCTGACTCCAGCTCCAACTCAGAGCCAGCAGAGGTGTGTTCACAGTGGCGCATTTAATCTCTGAAGAAACTGAAGACTTTAAAGGCTGTTAAATTTCTGGGCTGATTGGAATGGCAGCGATGCGGCCATCTACCAGGCACATCAGAAGGCTGCCCTGGGCTTTCTGCACCAGCGGCCACATACCTGTTGTCTGCATCAGGGGCAGCCATCTGCCGTGCACAATCCCCTGCCACACGTGGGGGTGGGCTGCCCACCTCTCCCACTCTTTTACACACAGGTGAAGCCTTAGCACGACTTGCGCACCCTGCTCCTGGCCACCCACTTTCCTCAGAGTGGGGCAGGGGGGACCAGATAATTCAGAGGGTGATAGGGGAGGGTAAGGAGGGGCACCGGAGGCCATGCTTGGAGTCCACTTGTGGACTGGTAATTTGCAAGCTGATGTGGAACAGCTCCATCTGGTGATTCCCCCATACCTGTGGCTGAGGTTTTGTGCTGGTTTCAACCCTGCTTTGCCAAGGGCAGAGGGTTTGTGCGAGCGCGCGGGGCCCACGCGTGTGCCCCACTGCCAGCCTGTTGTCCAAACAACCTGGGCAGGGGCCCTTAAGGACGTCTCATGGCAACCGGTGTTGGGATAGAAGAGCGAGGTGTCCCTGATGCTTTTTCCCTAAGGGAGAGCTGTCCCTTCGAGGTATCAGGAGTCCCTGGGACAGGCAGATGAGGACTCTTCTTCCCCGAATGAATTGCAGGAGCACCTCTTCTCCCTCCTTGTCCCCAAGACTCACGGGAGGCACCCACCTTCCTCCTTGTGTGAGTGAAGAGGAGGGGAGGGTAACCAAGGTTTATTTGCAACCTGGGAGCAGTTCTCAAAGTGCAGGACCAAGAGGGGCTCTGAATTGCTGATTTTGGGTGACAGAGGATGAAGAGGCGTGGGGAGAAGGTCACAGTTCCCTGCTGTGGGTTGGAGGAACCTCCCTCCACCCTAGGAGGGATGGAGGCCAGCTCTCTCTGCTCTTTGCAGCCAGCAGATTGAATGATCTATTTTACAAATAAAACATCAGGGAGGGTTTGGGGGGTCCCATGCCCTGATAATCTCCCTAAATGTGTCCTTCATACGCACTGAACTCCATTTCTCCTCATTACACCTTATTGCAACACCCTTAGCAAACCCCACCCTGAACTGGGGGATTTGAACACCCCCAGCTGTTCTCCAAACATTCGGAGGCTGCTATCGCATCTCCCCTACCTCCTCCTCACCTCACTGAGCAATGCATATTTACCCCAAGAATCACCTGTCCCCACCCAAAACCTTCCTCAACTCTTTTCCTCTTGTCATTATCTTACTAACAGTTTGGCAATCAGGAGCAGGCAGGATTCTCCCAGTGCCTGGATCCCACCAGCCCAAAGCCAGAGCAGAAAACTGTCACCTTCAGGGGACCTGGATCCGGACTTTTCCCAGGTGAGTGCCACGGACTGCGGGACGGGGCCAGCTCTGCCTCACTTCCTCGCCCCCCTGGGAAGGGGAAATCCTCCACCACCAAGGTGCAGGTGCAAGAGTGCTGGCAGCAGCTTCCCGCCTGAGCTCAGCTCCAATCCCGTAGCTGTGGAGCGGCAGCAGCAGGCCCCGGGATGTGACACTGCTCCTTCCCAGAGTGCTACTCGCTCTGGAGTTACATTTCTCTGGCTGGATTAGTTGTAATTATTAAACCTCACATTTGAATTTCCTGCCCTGGGTCTCTGTACTCCCCCGGTCCCCTTCTACTATTTCTCTGCGTCAGCAGGGATGGCAGCACCATTTGATGCGGTGCTGTGGAAGTCAAGCAGAGCAGGATTGTTTCGCCTGGGTTGAATCCGCATTTCTTTCCTTGTGACAGGCACCATTAAGGCAGCGCCGAGCCCCCTCCTTGCCCACCTCACCCCTTCCCCCCCCGCCTTCCCGTGGCGTATTTTATCTGTCCTTTCACGTGGCTCATGCCAGCCCTCCCCTGTGTTCAGCTGGCCATGCAGCCTTGGCCATGCAAGGGGCCTCCCCAGATTGGCCATGCTCCCCTCCACGGGGCCTTCAGGTCCCCCCAGCTGGGACATTGGCAGCGCGTTTGTCCCTGGCCACTGGCCGTGTCCAGGTGGTCTCAGGTGGAGGAGCCCGTGGGACATACTGGTGGGGACACGGGGACAGAATCCGCCTGGGATGAGCTCCCGGCTGCAGGGGCCAGCTGGGGGGCTCGTGGTGCTTCCCCAGGACAGACGTTGGTGGGGACCTGACCGGAGTCCCGTTGGTGGGGCCAGAACCTGAGGGGCGAGGGTGATCCCGGGGGGGGGCTGCAGCCCGTCCCCCCGCAGGGACCCACTTCTGGGCAAATCCCACCCTGGACGGGGGCACACGTCTCCCCAGCTCTGGTGGGACAGGCTGGGAGGGGGGGCTCTGCGCCGGTGGGGCTGCGAGGGGCTGGGCTGTCCCCAGAGAGCCCCTCGCCCCACCACCCCCCTCGGCGGACCCTGCACCCTGGGCAGCAGCTCAGCACCGCCAGGGCAGGATCCCCGGGGCTGATCCTCTCCCTGCAGCTGGATCCCGCCTGTGGCAGCCCCCCTGCTTGGGGAAGACGCACCCCCCGCGGCTGATCCCACCCGGGACAGACCCCTCTCGGGACGGACCCCACCGGGACAGACCCCCCTCGGGACGGACCCCACCCGGGACAGCCCCCACCCGGGACAGACCCCTCTCGGGACGGACCCCACCGGGACAGACCCCTCTCGGGACGGACCCCACCCGGGACAGACCCCTCTCGGGACGGACCCCACCCGGGACAGACCCCTCTCGGGACGGACCCCACCGGGACAGACCCCTCTCGGGACAGCCCCCACCCGGGACAGACCCCTCTCGGGACGGACCCCACCGGCACAGACCCCCCTCGGGACGGACCCCACCCGGGACAGACCCCTCTCGGGACGGACCCCACCGGGACAGACCCCTCTCGGGACGGACCCCACCGGGACAGACCCCTCTCGGGACAGCCCCCACCCGGGACAGACCCCTCTCGGGACAGCCCCCACCCGGGACGGACCCCCCTCGGGACTGACCCCACCGGCACAGACCCCACTCGGGACGGACCCCACCGGGACAGACCCCTCTCGGGACAGCCCCCACCCGGGACAGACCCCTCTCGGGACGGACCCCACCCGGGACAGACCCCTCTCGGGACGGACTCCACCGGGACAGACCCCTCTCGGGACAGCCCCCACCCGGGACAGACCCCTCTCGGGACGGACCCCACCCGGGACGGACCCCCCTCGGGACTGACCCCACCGGGACAGACCCCTCTCGGGACGGACCCCAACCGGGACAGACCCCTCTCGGGACGGACCCCACCCGGGACAGACCCCTCTCGGGACGGACCCCACCGGCACAGACCCCCCTCGGGACGGACCCCACCGGGACAGACCCCTCTCGGGACGGACCCCACCCGGGACAGACCCCTCTCGGGACGGACCCCACCGGGACAGACCCCTCTCGGGACAGCCCCCACCCGGGACAGACCCCTCTCGGGACAGCCCCCACCTGGGACGGACCCCCCTCGGGACGGACCCCACCGGCACAGACCCCACTCGGGACGGACCCCACCGGGACAGACCCCTCTCGGGACGGACCCCACCCGGGACAGCCCCCACCGCACCGCCCCCGCGCCGCCCCCGCCCCCCCGGGCGGGCGCCATTGGCGCGCCGGCCGCCGCGGAGCTCCTCCCGCCATTGGCGCGGGGCGCGCTGACGCCAGGGGGCGGAGCCCGCGCCCCGCCCCGCCCCGCCCCCCGCCCCGCCGGAGCAACTTCCATTTTAGGTGCGGGAGCGGCGCGGGGCGCACGGCGCGGCCCGGCCCGGCGCGACCCCCGGCCCGCTCCCCCCCCCCGCCCCGCTCCGGCCCCGGGGCACCGCCCGCAGCTGTCGCCTCTCGCCCAGCGCCTCCTCTCGCCTCGCCGCCGCGGCGGGTCCCCGCGGAGCGGGCTGGGCGGCTGTGCCGCCGCCGCGGGGTGGGCACCCCCCCCCCCCTCCCCCGCCCTCCGCCGCCGAGGAGCCCGGCCACGGTGAGTCCCGCTGTCGGCGTGGGACGCCCCCCCGCCGCCGCCTGCCCGAGGAGGGGGGAGGGGAGCCGGTGCGGGCCGGCGCCTGCCGGGCGCCGCACGCCCCCGCGGCGGGAGGGGGGCCGGGCCGTCCCTCGCCCTCCCCGCAGTCGCCCCGGCGGGGCCGGGGCCCGGGCGACCTCTCCCGCCGGGGCTGGTTGGTACCGGGCCGCCGCAGGCCCGTCGCTGCCCGGGAGCCGGGTGCCGGCCCGGGCCGCGCCCCGCGAGCCCGGCCGGGGTGGCGGTGCCCGGCGCTGGCGGGGGCGCCGGCGGAGCCCGGCCCGCCTGGAGCCCCGCGGGGAGCGGCACGGAGGCGGCGGGGCCGGGCGGCCGCCCCGCTCCCCTCCCGGGGCCGGCCCCGCCGCCTCCGCCGCTCTCCCTGCCCGGAACAAAGGCCGCCCGTGTGCCAGCTTCCCGCGGCCGGCACCGGCCGGGCCCCCCCGCTCCCTTTGTGCGGGGGCCGCCGCTCGGCCCCTCCGCCAGGTCTCTGCCGGGGGTTGGCCCGGGCCTCGGGCTTCCCTCCCGGCGGCAGCCGCGTCCCGGTTGCCCCCGGTCGCCCCTGCCCGACCGAGGACGGGCTTATCCCCCTGGTGCCGGATTTGCCTGCGCCTTTGTTCTGGCGGGGAAGGGGCTGGTGTGCCCGGGGAGGGTTAAGTGTGCGGGTGGAGCAGGCAGCTCCCCCTCCTCCCGCGGCAGGTCCCCTGAATGGAACAGCTCTGAGCTGAAAAACAGTCCGACAGACCCGTCCGCCGGAGTGGCAGCTAACAAGTGACACTGAAACCTCTCCAGGGGAGGCACAACCCCGCTGTGGCCGGGCCCCGGGGGGCTGGGCTCAGCCAGCTGCTTTTTCTTTTAGCCCCCGTTGGCCACGCTGTCATTTAGCAACGGCTCGGCTGCTTCCCCCCACTGCCCAGTGCTTTTCGTGCCAGGAGCCTGTGACCTTCCACGGTATTGCCTTCTCCTGCAAGTGGGCGCTCCCGTTCTTCCTCAGAGCATTGCGGAGAGGAGACCTGGCTTGGCATAAATGCATGAAAGTTTGGGTTTCCCTCTGCTAGGAGGGCTTCTGGCATCTGCAAGGTACAGGCGTGCTGGCCTGCCTCGCAGAGGGGAATCGGGGCACCTCTGTTACGCCCCTGGGCTTTGGGCGAGGGAGCCTGGACAACAAAGCTTCCTCTGATTGTTGGAGAAGAGGGGTGGACCTCCTGGAGGTGCCTCCCTCTCCGTCAAGGGCTTGGTGCTCAGGCTTTTCACAGAGATGGTGACAATGCCGTAACAGGGCATTATTTGGGAGGCGTGGGCTGTCCTTCCACCATCAAGGAACTGGAGGCAGGGCTGAAGCCTCCTGTCCCCGGGCTGTGGCACCCAGCCTTGCACAGGCCTCTGCCCAGCTGCTGGTGAGGTGGAGGGGAGTGTCTGGGCGCGCATGGGACTGCCTGGGCATGCGGAGCATCGTGGTGGTATCTAGCTACAGCTGCCTGCAGTTCCACCTGATCACCCCCCTGCGCTGTGCGGATGCTTTTGGACTCGGCTGCCCAATTCTCAGTGGTGGAATTGAGAACAAGCTTGTCCCTGGATTTGCAGGGAACAGGGAAAGCTCAGGACCCAGGCGTTCTGGGAATCCCGTAGTCAGCGGTCGCAGCTTGTGTTTGAAGCTTCTATTTCTGTGCCTTGCTCTTTCCTCTTCCAAGAAGCTCTTGTGGATGTGGCGAGGTGGGGGTGAGTGGCTGGCGACTTGCAGACTCCAGTCGCTGATGCCCGCAGCACACGCTCCTGTGTGTGACAAATCTGCAGAGCCTGCTGCTGGAAGAGCAGGGCAGTATCCCCCAGAGCCAGGAGAAGTCGTGTGTCGTGAAAAGCCTGAGCAGGGGAATCGTTAGGCTTCTCCATGGTTGTCTTGCTGTCTCCACGCTGCTCCCAGTGCTTTCTTGAGGCAGGTTCTCTTACCTGTTGGTGTTTACTCATGCACTTTAAGGGAGAAAAAAAAAAAAAGGCAGTTCTTAAAAAGCTGTATTCCTTCCACTTGACTGACTTGGCTGGGTTTCTGTTGCATGCAAACAACTGTCCTTCACGATGTGCAGCATTTGCTGGAATCTTGTGTGGAGCCTTCCTGGAAGGGATGGGAGGAGAGAATGAAAGTGGAGCATGCTAGGCTTGCCTGGGCTGCCGCAGAGGGGTGAGCCTCCTCCCTTCCGACTTGGAGGTCAGGCCCCGATCTTTGTGGTTGAGGAGCCCTTGAGGCCATCCTTTCCCTAAAGATGGGTTGGGAGTCAGATGAATGGTCCAGCCCAGACTGTGCAGCCGGGTGTCTCTGTCCCTGGACTGCCTCTCATCTCTTCCCTCCTCCAGCCTCTGGCATGGAGATAAGACCTTGGTCCATTATGTCTGTGCTGGGGGTAGCTTTAGGACATCCAGAAAATAATAGCATAGCTTGGACCATGCCTGCAAGGCTGTTAGCTTCTCAAAATAGCTTACCAGTGTCTGTGACCTTAGGGGAGAGTGCTGGTTAAATCTCTTGGTTTCTCTTCCCAACAACCCCTTGTAACTGTCTCTCATTTACTGCTGGCAAGGACAGAGCCCTTTCCCAAGACTGTGGTGGTACTGTCTCCAGGGAAGTACAGAGCTTTCCTCCTGGCTCTGAAACACCAGCTCCCTGCAGCGTGGTTGTTTTCCCCTGTCCCTGCCTTGCTGACAGTGAGAAGCAGAACTGCAGAGCTGGTTTGGGTCCATAAAAGGCAACAGGTGTTGCCTGGATGCGGTGACAAAACCCAAACCTGTTGGGTGATTCAGGCGGCTCCTCTGTGTGTGACACAGGGCTTGGCCAGCGGAGGAGGTTGTCCCCTGGCACGGAGTACAGGAATGCGTCTTGGCGTGAGGCTGTTGGAAAGGGGCTGGATTTACGGGCTGTCGACCAAAGTCCTTGAGTTCCCTAAGGTGGCCACAACCTTTTCTTTGCTTCTTACCGTCTGAGGAGACTGTTTGCAGGGGGAGCTGTTTCTTGGAGCCAGCTCTTGTGCTGGAAACTCCCAGCAGCAGGCTGATGAGTCCATCCAGCTCCTGCCTGTCTTGTGCCTGTTGCTAATCTGCCTGCCTTCCCACCCAGGAAGGCTGCTGGTGTTGTGTTGCCTGCCGCTGCTGGTTCAGCGTAGGCGTGCCTGTCCCTGTGCTTGCCCTGTCCAGTGGCTGCTGCACACAGGGGTGGTTGACCTGTGGATGAATTTGCTCTGTCTCATTCCTGTGTGGTCTCAGGACCCTGCTGAATGGGCTTCGGGCTGGCAGTGGGTGCTGCGTGATCCTCCTGCAGTACAGTTCCCTGTCCCTGCTTCCCTGCGGAGGAAGCAAAGTTTCACTCACAAGGGATACTGCTTCCTCACTGTGGCCCATATGAAAGCCACATGGCACGGAGGGGTGAGATGAGGAGGCTGCTGGGTGTCGGGGCCGAACTGGTGACTAATAAGCACAAGCTGTCAGGATGGGTGACCCTTAACCGGGGTGCCATCACCTCTTCTTTCATCCGCTCTTTCCAGCGGGCAGCTGTAGGTCTCAGGTTAGCAGTGGGACACCCGGTGTGCGTGGGCCTCGGACTGAGGTGGGAGCCTCCACACCAGCTTCCCCTGCATTCAGGGAGATGAGCTTCCCCGCAAGGGGACAGTCACAGAGGAGCAGTGGATGCCTAGGAACTTGTCCCCATGTCCCTAACCTTGTGCTGCAAGTCCACTGTGACTTTGTGCTGCAGAGCTGTTACCCACTGCAAAAATGCTTGTGCCAGTGTGGGCCTGGGGACCTGATCCAGGCTGAGCACTTCACCCATGTTTAACAATTCATTGCCCAGATGTTTGTGCTGATGGCAGAGCAGGATTTCTTTTGTAAAACCAGAAAAGGTGGCCTTTTGGCATGGCAGAAGGTGGGGGGTGGCTCTGAGGCTGCTGGGGTGTTGTTAAGACATACAGGCATCCTGGCTGGCTGCAACAGTCTTGGTGGGGGTGCTTGCCCAGGCCAGGAGTGACTGGCTTTCCAGCAGAAGCAGGGAAGGGTCAGGGCAAATCGGGGTAGAGGGGTAAGCCCTGGAAACAACTCTTCTATAGCCTGGCTGGGGCGGTGGTGCAGTCCTGGGAGCGCTTTTTAAACATCTGCAGCTCCAAGGTTGGTACAGGGGCATCCCTTGGTGGTCTGGCTTCCATGGTAGCAGTGTGCTGGGCTCACGCCTGCAAGGGCAGGAGCCGTTCCTGTGCCTCCATCCCAGCCCCGACTGCTCCTGTTCCTCTGGGCGTTGGCCCCAATTATAGCAAACGCTGCTCAAAGTTCACGGGCTTCCTGCTGCTGGCCTCTCCTGGGTGTCAGGAACCTGGAAGCAGTGTGAGCCTTACCTGCCTCTGCGGCTTCCTTGGGAGCCGGCAGCGCGGAGGAGGGCTGCCTGTGCCGTGCAGAGGGTGGCCGGGACACTGCGGGGAGCAGGCAGCAAGAGGAATTTCTCTCCCCTCTCACACCACGAGGCCTTTGCCACTGCAAAAGCACCTCCTGGAGTTGCTCTCCCCTCTCATCTCGCATACCTTTTGCAGTTGCAGAAGCACCTCCTGGGTAGGAGAGCAATTACCTGGGGCGAGGAGGGTGGGCTCCCTCCTGGAATCTAGGTGGCCCAGTGTGGGAGTTGGACAGCCTCAGAGTAGATGAATATGGAGAACTGACTCCTACCCTGGCCAGGAGGAGGAAGGCGTCTCACTGTCATCAGCTGACGTGTTTTCTCGACCCTGTCTCGCGTGGTGCTCGCGCTGGTCTTTTCTGAGAAGAGCTCCCAGATCTCTCAGCTGCTTCCCCACTGGTGCTTCCAGCTCCTCTCCTGGCCGGGTAGGAAAGGGGAGGTGGTGGCACTGGGCGGCTTGTGTGTGTGGGTAGCTGTGATGGGTGGGAGGGAGTGTGTCGAACTGCAAAGACGAGTTTTTCCGACCTGGAAGGGTGGGTCACCGGTGGTGTTTGCATGCTGCTGGCAGGCCCCTTGCCCAGTGGAGTAACACATTCTTGTGAACGTGTTGCTGCATGCAGCGCTGCTTGCCATGCCTGGCTCGGGCTGCAGGCAGGCTGACTTGCTCCGGGTGGGGAGAGATGTCATCCTGCCTTGTGCGAACCAGGGTCTGATGGGGGAGGAGGGGGACAGCCTGGGGGTGCTTCTGGGAGAAATCATCTCTGATGTGGAGAGGCCGCCTGCTCCAGGCTGGCTTTGTAGCCCTCCTTCCTCTCTGCTTCTCTTTTTCTCTCTGTTTGTACCTGCAGGAGGGAGCTTTCGGGGCCCTGCAGCTCCCCTCCAGAGCACACTGGTGTGACAAATGGAGAAACCTGCTCTCCCTTGATCCCTGCCCAGTGTCTGTCTCTGGCAGCTGTCCTGGGTGGAAAACCACTTCCCTTCTCTATTCTCCTTCCTTCGGCAGTAAGAGGAGCTGACCTGGGCAGGGCAGATGGATGGGGCCTGGGGAGCAAAGCTGCAGCAGAATCTTACGCTGTGAGGGGGGGCTTGTGGCTCAGCTTCCCAGTCCTGTGTCGGGGAGCCTTGGGAACACCACAAAGTGTCAGGTGCCCCTGTTTGTGCCTGTTGGATGTTGGAGTTGTGTGAGGGGAGACTGGAGAGCAGCAGTGCATGCTCACTCGCAGTCTTAGCGAGCAGATGTCATGCTGGAGTTACAGTCTTGGTGCCTCCTCCGCTCTGTAGAGAACAAGCCCATCCCTAGGGCATGGCAGGCACATCCGTGTCCTTGTGGGGTTGGAAAACAGCATCTTCCATCCTCTTGCTTGTAGAAGAATATTCCCAGCCCTGAAGAGGAATGTGGTACCACCATGAACAAGGAGCCCTTCTCTGCATTCCCCAGAGGCAGAATGCTTCCAGCAAGCTGTCTGGGCACCTGGTCTCTTGGGTGGACCATGCTTTCTGCCTGGCTGGTGCAGCCAGCCAAGGCCAGGCCAGTGGTGGTGGTGCCCATGCCTGGCGTTCCCAGCCTGGTTCCAGGGCGTCTGCATGCGGGCCGGGGGCGGTGGGGAGCGGCCCTTGGCAGGACGTCGTGTTTAGAAGCTTACAGGAAAGGGAAGTCACGATGTCATCTCCTGTCTGACCAGGAAACGCGGGTTTCCTTCCCTTTGGCTTGTGCAGAAGCCTGGGAAGCTGCTTCTCAGCAAACAGGTTAGGGGAGCAGTAGCCAGACATGGCACCAGCAAACAATTTAGGCAGGGGTCTAGGGTAGGATGAAGTCCTGCTGTCCCTTGCCCAGCCTCTTGTCTTTGTTGTCCTTTGCTGTGCATGAGCACTGGCTCGTGCCAGCCCGTGCGTGCACCCTGCCTGGCTATGTGGGCAATGTGGGCTTGGAGCACTGACAGTTGCTGTTACCCTGCCACAGCCCATCATCAGGGCAGCAGCCCCCTTCCCCAACCACAGCAATGATTCAGTCCCTGGCTCTTCCCTGATGCTTCTCCCGTGGTTTTCCTTCACCCATTCATTACTCCCCTTGGCAGGGCCCTCGATGTCGGCTCCGAGCGCAGATGCACGAATGCAATTAGAGAGCAGGGCACCTGATGAGGTCATGCCGAATAGAGCTGGGATTTTTGGCCCAGCCCCTGGGTGATTCGTGGTGTGACTCAGCCTGCTCCCGCCCTACCTGCTCGGAAGTCTGGGCTGGCCGGGAGAGGGGAGGGCAGGAGGGTCCAGTTTCTTCTGGGCGGCTCCCTCAGGCTGCCCCTACAAGGGCAGTTTGGCTTAATCTTGGCAGTTCCCTCCCTGCCGCTCCCTCACCCAACACTACTTCACTGCCTGCCTGTTTGCTCAGGCTGGGGAGAGGAGAGGTGTGTGGCTTATCTGGCAGAGGAAAGGGCACCCTGTCTACTGCTGGGGTGCCCTGGTCTCCCCGGGGCGGGGAGACCCTGGGTTGGGGTTGCTGGAATGGGTGGGGGTCCCTGGGCTCCTGCCCTTCTCTATACGGCTGGTCAGGGTTGCTTGTTAACTTGAATGCTCCTTGCAGAGAAGGTGGATAACACAGGCTGGCCTCCTGGGCTGGGTCCTCTGATCGAGCCCAGTGGTGTGATTCCCACAGTGCTTCCAGTCCTCGGTGCCTTTGTGCACTGGTCGGAGCTGAGCTGTGGCTGGGCCCTGGGGCTGCAGGTGTCAGGAGAGGAAATGATCTCAAGTGGCTTCCCAGGAAAGAGGGGTGTGGGACTCCGGTAAGGGCTCTGTGCTGGGGAAGGGGGCCCAAATCCATGTGTCCAAGTGTCGGGCTGGCACCCCAGTTGTCTTGCTGCTCTGCATCGCAAGCTCTGCTGGCAGGGGCCATCAGCGCAGCACCTAGCCGCAGATTCTTGTGCCCATGGCCCAACGGATGGAGCCTTCCCTTAATCCCACTGGGAATGCTGGCCACCGAGCTGAGGCCTCTCTGCTTGCAGGCAGCCAGCAGCAGATGTGAGCCCTCAAGGAGCTAAATCTGCCCCTGGGATGGGGCGCTGGAGCAGCTTCACCCCATCTGCCATGCCCTTAATCCCCCCCCATTTGGGCTTGGGGGGAGGCAGCTCCCGCGGTGCTGCAGGGTTCACGTTTAACTGAGGGGGACTTTGCTCCCTGGGGCTCTGCTAGCACAGCCCTTATCTCTGCAGAGCCGCGCTGGTGTTTGTTTTCGCTGCGGGAGAGAGGCAGCTGAATGGGAAAGTTCAGCCTGGCAGTGGGTGGGGGGGCCAGCTGGGTGACGGGCAGGGACGCTGCTGTGGCTGGAGCCTGGGGGGGCAACACTGACCTTCAGCACAACGCCGGGGTTCCAGCCAAGCCCTGCGGGCACGGGGACCTCTCGTGTCCCCCACCGAGGTGGCCGCTGTTCCTTGGGCACAGCGAGGAGCCGGGGAGCTGCCCTGCCATCCCTCTGGGGTGGGGTGGGGGAGCCGGGGAGCTGCTCCCTTCCCCCTGCGGGGGCCCGGGAGCCGCCTGGGTGAAGCGGGAGCCCACTGGCTGCCGGAGCGCGGCCTGCCCCGGGAATGCTCTGGCCCCGTTCCCGGAATCCAGCGCTGGGTGTTTGTTTGCTGCTGCGCCCCTGAGGTTCTGGTGCTACTGTGACAGGAAGCGGGAACGCCGGGGGGAGGGAGGCCGGCCGGCTGGGGATGTGCCTGTGAAATCCCTTTGTCCCTGACTGAGCGCTCAGCTGCAAATTCCCACAGAGAAGAGAGAGCTGCCTTTGTGCTGCTGAAGGGCTCCCAACATGTGAATCTCCTGGGCCCCGGGGCTGGGGGTGCAAGCCGTGAGGCTGGTGCCGAGGGATGGCGGGGACCCCCGCCTTGCTGCTGTCCCCAGGGCGGGGGGGGGGAACCCATGCAGCAATACCCCACGGGAGTGGGGCTGTTGGGCCATCCTAGGGCAGCCGGACACAGCAGGATGTTGCTGGCAGGAAGGCTCTGGCCCCGTGGCTGTCCCGCTCGGGGATTGCGGGTGGATGGTGTCTCTGCCTGGAGCCCCGGTGGCTTGGCTGCCTTCCTGCTGGGAGGGACGCTTGTCCTCTTCCCCCAGAGCGCTTGAGGGAAGCTCAAGTGTCCCTTCCACTTGCCGTGGCGCCGGTTGCTCCCTGCAGCCGTGGAGCAGTGCAGAGGGTCGGTGGCTCTTCCAGCCTCCTTGGGGGTCCCACTCGGGCCTGGCCAGGAGGGAAGGAGCTTGTCCCGGCTGTGCTCAGAGAGAGGGGCGTGTGGCCCCCCCTCGCACGCCCGGGAGGACAGCTGCCCCGCAGCCGGATTGCCGGCATACCACCCGAACAAGCCTTGCTCCTCGGGGGTGACCCCGCGCTGCTCCTTTCTCCCGCCGGCCCCACTCGGCTGCCTCTCCCTTCATCCTGCCCGGGCAGGGAACGGCACTGATCTGGCGACCTCAGCTGGGCCAGGGACAGAGATCCCTTCCCCAGGGGGGATCGCCCACCGCGTTTCGCAACCTCCAGCTGCGTCCAGACCCGTCCTTTCGGCCTGATCGGTATCGTGCGTTCTTGGGCTGGGGGGGGGGGGGGAGCGACACGCACGCCTGCTTCCTCCCCTCCAGCGCCGCCCTGCCCCTTATCTCTCCCTCCTTATCGGCCCCGCTGGCTGCCGGCCCGGTCCCTTATAAGGTGCTCGGCCGCGTCCCTCCCCGCTCCCGGGGGAGGCTTCCCCCGCCGACCCGCGCGGCCTTCGTCCCCGGCGCTGGGGGCGGCGGAGCGCGCAGCGATCCGGCTGCCGGTCCGACCAGTCGGGCGTGACGGGGCGGAGGCGAAGCGGCTCCTTTCCCGCTCCCGGCAGCTCGGGCGCCCGGGGCACGGCTGCTCCCCGGGGGAAGGTGGGGCTCGGGCCCGCCGGCGGGGGCAGCCCCTTCCCACCCGGAGCCCCGGCCCAAGTCCGGCGGTGCCTGCGCTCCGTGACCCCCCCCCGGGCGAGCCCTTCCCAGCGGGGCCGGGGGCAGGAGTTGGGGAGAGCCGGGGCACGGCCTGGGAGGGAGGACGCCTCTGCCCAGGCCGGTGGGTGCGGGGGGAGCTGGCAGCTCCTTCCCGCCTCGACGAGGGAGAAACGGCCCCGGCCAGAACTCCCCGGTGCCAAACACCAGGACGGGGGGAGCGACTGCCCACCACCAGCCGCGCTGCTTCTCCTGCGGCCTGTTGTGCTCTCCCGAGCTGAACGGAGCCGCTAATGAGATGGGGATGGGCTTGGGCCCCGCGGGCTCTTCGCCCAGTACCCTGTTGGCTTGCGGCACCTTGGCTTGCCTTAGTGCTCGCTGCCCCAGGCAGGCTGAAGTCTTAAGGACTGACGTGTGAGCCAGGACCCCGTGCTTAGGGCAGGGGAAAGATGCCAAAGATGCTGGCTCATTTATTTTTTACCTAATTGAGACTGACCAGAAGCCTGTTGTGAATTAGCAGGGCTGTGAACCTGTGCAGAGCGAGCAAGTGTAATGCACTGCAAGCGCTTGGACAATTGCAGGCCTGAATTATTGATGGGGTTTCTGTTTTTCCTAAGTGCATCATGATAGGCAACTGGAACCAGGAGAATTTGTTGCTTCCTTTCTCTCTCTCTCTCTCTCGGATGGGGGGTCTGGTGCTGAGAGCTGTTGATGTTCACTTTCGAGGGGCGTACAGCCAGCTGGCTGTCCTCAGAGTCCCTCAAGCTGACAGGGCAAGGCGAATTATTTGAGCGATGTGGCCATTTTTCTTGTCCAGTCGGTGCTGGGGACTGTGGTGGCACAGGAACAAGTTCCTTGGTTGGTGCATCCCTCCTTGTCAGCCTGGTGGGTGGGTTTGGCTCAAGATCCCGGAGCTCCTGGTGTCCCCGCAGGGGCTCAGCCACCCGGGGTGAGCGTCTGGGTCCTTCCTGGCTCTGGCCATGGCTGGTGGTGACGGGCTGGAGGAGAAGGGCTGCTTTGCTCACGCCTCACAGCAGTCGGGGGTCTGCGAGGGGTGTCCAGACATGGTGACAAACCTTGCCACTTGCTTAGCAGATGCCCCAGAGACACAAACAAGCAGTAAATCTGCAGGGAGGGCTGTGTCCTGGCAGTCAGAGCTGGTGTGATTCTGTCCCCCCATCCCTGGTAGCAGAGGGCGGTTGGAGTGAGTGCCTGGTGTATCTCTTGGTAGGGAGGTGGGTCAGGGCTGATGTGGCAGAGGTGGTTTCTGGCTTTCTAGGTGCTTGGGTTGAACTTTGCCCAAAATCCTCAGTGCTGAGGGAGTGGCCTTAGCTCCAGGAATCCCAGGTCCATTGGGTGATAGTTCTCTGGAGACTTGGGTCACGGAGCAGGGCTGGAGCAAGTCCTTGGAAAGACCCAGAGGGCTGAGTGCTGGAGCTCCCCTGCACTGCAGCAGGTGCTGCCTGTCAGGCCTCTTGCCTGTGTCTTTATCTGCTGGATCTTGTCCGTTCTCCCTGGCCTGTGGTGTACAATTCCCCATCTGCTGGCTCGGTCTGGGCTCCAGGGTTAGTCTTTCCATGGCTGACAGAGAAGCACTCCTGGTGGGGAGCCTTCAAGGCTTCAACTCCATCCGCCGGTAGAGGAGGATGCAGGTGAAATCTAGGTGGATATATTTCTGGTTTGGCCCTAGAAATTATTTTTCCAGGCAAAGGATTTGTTCTGGGGGAAGGGGGTTTGGAAAAATGTGCCATGTCAAAGCTGCCCCCGGTGGAAGAGCTCTGAAGGGCTTGGTCAGGGTTTAAGGTGTCTTTCTGGCCTCTACCAAGCCATTAGTCCAAGCAGGAAGATTACGGTGGGACCCTGCATAGGGAAGCTCCGTGCATGATAATCGGCTCATGCCTGCCTCCCTGCCAGCAAGGGTGCTCTTCTCCGAGGGCATTGTGTGTCGAACATCTCTTGTGGACCTGCTCTGGCTTTGGGAGCTCTGGGTGCAGCACAGGGTTGTACTGGTGCCAGGCAGTTGGGAGGTGACATAAGGCCACAGGGATTTATTTGGATGTAAAGCTTTCTGGGTAGCTGCATTGGTCCCTGGGGGTCCCCTCTTACTGATAGCCATGGGGGAAGTCCGCTGGTGCTGCTGCTTCTGCCCTGGGTAGAAGCTGCTCTGGGGTGTGTTTTGTCTTTAGGCTTTTTGTTTTGCCCTGAACCCAGCCAGCTGAAATATTTTTGGCTTGCTGGGGTTTTTAAGTAACGGGTGTGTCAGCAAGTGCCTCTCTCATGATGAAAAAGCTTTCATGCAGCCGTCCTCAAAGATGGTCAGGGTCTGGCTTTGGAAAAATGCTCTGTAGTTGTATCTTCAGAGGCTGAGGAGGAGGGAATGGGCGCAAAGCAGTCACTGGAATCTTCACCCTTGCGGGATCCAGCGTGCTTAGCTGTGAGCTGTCACAAGCAGCTTGCTGGCTGGTGCGATCAGGCTGGGTAGCTGAGGCTCTCCTCTTCCCTCCCTGTCTTGCTTTGAAGATGGCCAGTGTCCCGAGCTGGCATCGGGAGGTGGTGAGGGGCTGCGCTGTGCCTGAAGCCCCTGTCCCTGAAATGCTGGCGTGTGAGACACCGTGGCAGGGATTTGGGGCAGATTCTCCACAGCTGGGAGGGCGTAATGCTGAGTGGCTGTTTGGGGTTTGTGCGTTAGCCAGCTGTAAGGGAACTGCTGCGCTCCAGCCCAGGATGGCGCTGGCGTGTGTCTGCGGGGAAAGCTGGGGACAGCGCTTGCTAACCTCTCTCGACCTGGCACTGCCACGCAGTAATTATGTCTTTAATCCCAAATAGATGAAGAGTAGATGGCTGGAACAAGAGCACAGGGAGGTGGTGCCTCCTGATGGCAGAGGCCCCGGGAGAAGAGATGGGAGAGAGCCCCTTCCTGCAGCAGGTACCCTGTTCTGCTGACACCCCTTGCCTGTGATGAAGCCGTTCAGGGCAGGAGTGACAGCCGTGTATGCAGGGCAGGCTCCCAATGCTCAGAGTTGCTACTCCACTGCTTAATATGGCCTGATCCTGTGGAGAGACCCTCGGGTGACCACTCTTGAGCATCAACCAGTCAGTGTCGATGGGTTTGCAGAGCCACGGTCTCCACCCAGCCTGGGACCATGACCCAAGCCTCTCCTCTGGCTGCCATGATGTGACAGGCTCCCTGAAAGCCCCTCAGCTGCTTCCCCTCCCTGAGGCTTTCTGCTCTGACCTGGTGGCCTAAAGTAAAATGGGGGCCCTGTGTATGTCCCCACACCTCCTCCTCCCTGGGCTCGAAGGGCATTTGTGAGTGCAAAGGGACAAAGAGAGCTTGGCAGGCGAGGAACCTGTCCTGGTTCTGTTCCCCTGCTGTTGTGTTTACTCCCTGTGGAAGGGACAGGAAGGAAACAGCCTCATGTCTGCTCTGGCCCCTTATCTGGGGTTTTTAACGGCCCTGCGAGTTTCATTGTTAGCTTCCATGTTCTCCAGGCCATGTTCCCAGGGGACATGCGGAGGTGGGGAGGCATTTCTGGCTGTGCCGGGCCTGCCTGGCAGCCATGCAAGGCTGGAGGAATCTGCTGGGGTTGCTGTCTCTCCTCTGCGTGCCAAGGAGGCAAACCATGCGGGTCTGTGCTCGCTGCTCTGTACTGAGGCTGCTCGCAACCAAGTGAGCTCGTTCACAAGAGCAGGGTCCCGGCTAAATCTCTCCTTCAAGCCAGTGTGCTGGATCCATCCTCATGCACCCCAAAAATCTGCCTCTTCTGCATAGAGATGGTTGAGGGCAAGCCAGGAAGCTGTTACATAGCAGCACGTCTACTTGGACAAGCTCATGTCATGGAGGATCCCTTCTCTGTAGGGGGGCGTTCTTCTCTTCTCATGGTCTTGGTGAAATACTGCTCTGGAAACGAATTGCAACCAGTGAATGGGGCTTCTGGCTGGGGATTTTGATGCTTCAGTTGTGTGGAGTGTCTGAGCGGTAGGACCATCCCCTGACCTGCTGGAGAGGTCTGGGATGTGGCAAGGAGGTGCTCCCCCTTTCTTGGAGGAGAGGGACCAGGTCGGTGGTCCAGGCTGCCTTTTCCCAGCAATTGGCTGGCTGCAGCATCCTCCCTTCAGTAGGACTCTGTGGAGCTGGGCTTTGCAGACCTGCTCTGTGTCTGTGTGCACTGACAGGGACCTTCAGGGAATCCCAGAAGGCGGACAATCTCTGTCCCTGCCTGAAGTGAGTGGGTGCCCACCAAAGATGGGGAGACTTGGTGAGAGTTGGGATCTGCCAGCACTGTTATGGGAGGCACCAAGCCGCTGCTTCAGAGCATCTCTGTCACAAATCCATGGGACAGGTGAGACCTTGGAGCTGCAGGGGTCAGAGCTGTCGCTGAGTTTCCATACAAGGTTTGGAGTCAATTGGTTTGGAGTCAATCTGTTGAAAAAAGCCGTAGGGCATACCTGTTGCAAGGTGGGAGGAGGGGTAGAGACCTGCGTGCATGAGCTGGGAGTCATGTTTGGGAGCCTCCAAAAGCCTGCTTGGGCTCCAGAGCCAAGAGTGGTGGGCTGTGTTCCTCCTGGGGTGCAGACTGGCCTGCAGCACCCCAGCCCACGTTGGGCTGGGACAGGGTGCAGGGGGATGAGGCGAGTGTGTGTGTGCCACGGCTTCGTCTCTTGCTGAGGCACCACATGGGCACAAGTAGAACAACTGGATTTTTTTAGTGATGAAGGCAGATTACAGGGTAGTGGTGACCAGATGTTCAAAGGCACTGCAGGCAGCTTCCAAAAGCACTTGGAAAAAAAAAAATCCACCCTGCTTTGCTGGGCTCAGTCATGGTGGTGCCATGGTGTCTGATAAGCACCAGGGCTGCTTGCGTCCGAGGGAAACTTTGGGAGGGCAGAGACACAGGGAGGAGTGGGTTTGTTGGGAGTGGTGGAGGCATTTCAGGAAGGGTTTGATCTGGATACACTTGAGATGGTGTGGGAAACTAATAAAAAACCCAGAAGCCTTGCTCTGAGCTCTTCTGAACCAGCATCTGCTGCAGGCTGAGACTGGAGGAGCAGGGCTGCCAGGGAGGCAGATGGGACAGGGCTCTGTGCGGGGAGCGGGGTGATATTGCCTGTGTGCTTGGTCCCAGGTCGCCGTTACAGATACACCGGGGCGGTGGTACTGGGCGGGTGGGCAGAGCTGATGCTGGAGACCGTGGGAAAGCAGTTTCTGTGCCGGCTGCCTGGTTTGAACGAGTCCCCACATGCCTGCCATGACTGCTGGGGTTTGGGAAAACCTCTATCGGGCTTGCTGGAACTCGGCTGGGCTGTGCAGGGGGCAGAGGGCTGAGCCCTTGCCACTCCTCTCCGCCTGTGCTGTTCCTCCGTTGGTGGGGAACAGTCAGATGCTGGGGGGCTGCTGTGGGAACAGCGCTGCGTTTGCCACCCCACCAGCCCTCTCCAGACACTGCTCTGTCTCTCAGAGAAGAGGGGGAGAGAGAGAGGAGCCCGTTTCCCCAGTCTGTTGCCTGCCCTGCCTCCTGTTTTGAGTTCACTCGTGTGATTTTTTTTTTTTTTTTTACCCCCTCTCCTGCTGTCCCTGCAGCTTTCTTCCCTCCTGCTTCCTCACTGTGGTGGCTGGGCTATTTCTCCCATGACTCTCTTCGTCTAGACCTGGCTGTCCCGTGCCTTTGCCAATCAAACCTGAACTTCCTCCTCTAACAGGTCTGTATGGAAGAATATTGCCTATCTCTATCAAAATGTGTTGATTGTGGTGTGCTCGTTCACTGTTCTCCTTTGGAGGGGATGTTGGAGGGGTCCAAGCCAGTGCCTGTCCCTAGGTCTGTGGGCTGAGGACCTCCTGGGGTGGCTGCAGCTTTGAGAGCCCTGGTGAGAACCTGGAGGGCGGTGAGTTTTGGCAGCAAAGCGGCTCATGGGGTCTCCTTTATGGGGATCCCCTCCCACTTCCTTGCTACACAGGAAAGGGGATGAGTTGTAGAGCTGGGGCTGACTCCCCACCTCCTGTCACACTGGGGAGGAGGGAGCAGATCAAGTGACACAGCCCTCCCTCAGCCCTTCCCTGGAGGAAATAATGGGATGTGGGTCGCTTCTCATTCTGCTGGAGAGTGTCCCCTGTTCTGCCCAAGGGACATGCCCTCCCTTCCTGCCACTGACTGCAGGCAGCTTTTCCTTGTAGGGGAAGTTTTCCTGCAGCCTGAGGAGGGCCCTTGTGGGAAGAAGGAACCTCCTCAGCACACAGTAGTTCTTCCGAACCTGGCTCAATCCCAACTGCTTGGTGTGATGGGGGAGGACCTTCTGCCCCCAAAGTGCCACTTCTCCAAGCTTAAGTGCTGGGGCAAGGAGCATTTAGTCACACCTGGGGCTGTGCTGCTCTGAGACCCTCTTGCCAGCTCTCTGGTGGTGGGTGGGAATGGGTGTTAATGCCATAAGATAATTTTTTTTTTTTTTTTTCTTGTTCTGAGAATCTGTCTTAATGAAATCAGTCTCTTCTGACCGCTCTTCTCTCCTCCTTTCCTCTTCCAAATAATGTGCAGTGGAGAGAGGGGCTCCTGCCCTTCTGGGTCACTTTTCTTCCCCTCACCTTGACACCAAGCCGCCTTCGCTTGTGCCTCCCTGTGCCCTCCGCCCCTGCCCTGCCCGTCCTGGGCACCCATCACCCATGGACGACTCGGAAGTGGAGTCGACCGCCAGCATCCTTGCCTCTGTCAAGGAGCAGGAGGCACAGTTCGAGAAGCTGACCCGGGCGCTCGAGGAGGAACGGCGCCATGTATCAGCCCAACTGGAACGAGTCCGGGTCTCCCCACAGGACGCCGGCCCGGGCTTGGCCAACGGCACGCTCACCCGGCGGCACCAGGTAAAAAACCCCCTCGGCAGAGGTGGGTGTGGAGGCTCCCAGAGCCCCCGTCCGTGTCAGTCCTGCCTCGGTGGGGGCAGCCCTGGGCCAGCCTTCCTTCCTTCGGCCCTCCTCGGACGTGTGAGGTGGAGGAGGGCTAAGCCGGTCTCATAACACTGATGGTACTGAAGGTGATGTGGGGATGTGCAAACCTACCCTGGCAGCCAGAGTGTTCCAGGGAGAAGAAGCCAGTCTGGATGGTCTTGCTGCCAGGTCACCTCTAGTTTGGTTTTGTGAAGGTTGGAGGCTTCTGTATTCAGTCCTGGGCATCGTTGCTCCCCATCCCACTCAGCTTCTTGGAAGGCGGCTGAAATGCAGGAGTTGGTGTATAGCTGTGGGGAAGTGTGTGTGTGTGTGTGTGTCTCCCTCTCGTGTGACAATGGGCAAGTCCCTGGAGTCTTGGTCTATCCCCCAAACAGCCAAACCAGGACTGGGAGAGATCTCTTTTCCCTACAGGGCTGGAAATTCAGTTTCATCTGCCTTGGCTTGAGGTCTCTCTCCTATTCTCACTTTCCCAGGCTCTGTTTTGGAGAGGGGTGCTCGGAGGGCTGGTGTGTGGTGTTGTGCAGGAGGCAGGTGCCTTTCCAGGTGTGGAAGGTGGTGGTGCTGGGAGAGATGCCTGGGTCAGGAGGAAAGAAGGGGTGGGCAGAGAGGGAGCGCGAGAGTCAAACAGTAGCACTTTACCATCAGCCGCCGAGCATCCACCCTGTTCCCTCGCAATCCTGGGGACCTCTGGGATGTCGCTTGCAGCTCCTGCATCAGAAGATGCGGAAGGTTCCAGGGCTGTGCTGGGGGAGCAGGGAAGGGGCTTGGCCATTCCATCAGGAGCGTGTGGGCACCGTGGGAGAGCTGGGATGTCTGGAGAGGAGCTGAGTGGCGTGTCCTCTTCCGCAGGCTGGAACGGGGGGTGGTTTGCTGCACTTTGCACAGGCCCCCGGGGAGCGTGGTCCTCCCCTGGGAGTGACGTGTGGGGTGCGCGCTGGGTGTCTGTCAGATGCAGGAGATGGCCTGCTCAGGGCCTGGCAGGGAAGTGTGTGTGGGGGGGTGGGTGTGTGGGATCCCAGCAGTGGGAGATCACTCTCGTAACAGGCCTGCTGTGGTGCTGTGTGTTTCAGAACGGCCGTTTCCTGGGCGATGCTGACCTGGAAAGGCAGAAATATCAAGATTTAAAGCTCAACGGGCCGCAGGTAAGGGAAACTGAGCTCGCTGGCTGTGGGCAGCCTGCTTGCTGGGAGGGGGGTGCAGGGGCAGGGCTGCACTGTCCCCACCCTAGCTGGCAGGTGTTTCTAATGTGTCATCTATCCTGGTTTGAAGGGGCTTTGGCTGTGAGGTTGTTGGTACCCCTTCCCATGCAAGACGATATTAGGGCTCCCTGAGAGGTGAGATCTCTTGACTGGCTGACTCCAGGGCGGTGGAGGGCTGACTGTCTGACCCTTGCTCCCCTCAGGACCACAGCCACCTCTTGTACAGCACAATCCCCAGGATGCAGGACCCGGGCCAGATTGTGGAGGAGACGTACACTATGGAGGAGGACCCAGAAGGGGCCATGTCAGTTGTGTCTGTGGAAACATCAGACGATGGGACAACCCGGCGTACAGAGACCACGGTACAGGCCTGGGGAGAGCACGGAGGGACAGGGCTCTTGCAGGGACCCTGATGGCTGGGGTGCTACAGCCATGATGTCTGCCAGCTTGCCGTGCTGTGAGCTGAAGCGGAATGTGAAATCTGCCTGGAACAAGGTGCTGGGCTGGAAGGGGAGTCTGGGGACCACGGGGGTGTGGTAGATTTTCCTGATGGGAGCGTGTCCTGCATCTATCCCTCTAGGTGAAGAAAGTGGTGAAGACTGTGACCACCCGGACGGTGCAGCAGATGCCGGTGGGGCCTGATGGGTTACCTTTGGAAGCCTCTCCTGTGACCAGCAACTATGTCCAGACCATGGACAGGAACTTCCGCAAGAATGGCAATGGGGGCCCCGGGGGCTACCTGAGCCAGCCGGGCACGGCCACCCTCCCTCGTAACTACCACTACCCCGAAGGCTACGGCCGCCCCTACGAGGACGGGTACCCGGGCAGCGATCACAGCTACGGCAGCCTGTCCCGTGTCACCCGCATTGACGAGCGCTATCGCCCCTCCATGGACACCTACCGGGCCCCCAGCCGCCAGGACATCTACGGCCCCCAGCCCCAGGTGCGTGTCGGGGGCAGCAACATGGACCTCAACCACTTCCACCCTGAGCCCTACGGCCTGGAGGATGACCAGCGCAGCGTGGGCTTTGAAGATGTGGACTACGGGCTTATGTCTGACTATGGCACGGCCAGGCGGGCAGGGACCCCATCTGATCCTCGACGGCGGCTCAGGTATGCGGCAGGAGGCGCTGGGGCGGGGGACTATGGGGTACTTTAATTTCACCCTCTTCAGAGGAAGGACGATCGCAGAGACAATAAATACCGTGAGCTGAGTCACATGCGGCTCATGCAGGGAGAAAGCTTGCATCCGCTTCTAATTGTCTGCTTAATTGGTGGTTAAAACTCAGTGCTAATTGAGCCGGTCATCCTGCAGCAAGGAGTTCCACTGGGAGGTTGGATGTAGCTCCAGGCCCTTCCCTCTCTGTGCTGCCTGTTCTGCTGGTGGGATGGCGGGCTCATCTGCGCCCCGGCCTGGCTTAACCAGCTGGGAACCGTCCCCGGTGCGGGGTGTGCGGCACAGCCCTGTGTCAGAGGTAGCAGCAGCCTTGTGATCCTGCTGTCACAGCTCCGGGGAGCGGTGCTGAGCCCAGGGCTGGGGTGAGTGAGGCTCAGCCCCACAGTGCCCCCGGGGAGCGTTCCTCCAGCACAGGGCAGGGCTGGAGAAGCTGCTCAACCTGTCTGGCAGTAGCAGCTTCTCCCTCTCGTTTGTCCGGGGTTGTTCGGGTGGCTCCTCCAGCCTGAGTGCTGAGCAGTTGCCCTTGGGCAGCCAGAGCAGGGTCTTGGTGGTCCTTTATCCCCCCTGTCTGGCATGTGGTGGGGTGTCCTGGGATGTTACGTGTCTGAGGCAATGACTCCTCTAGACTTGTGTCTTGTGCCAGCATTGTCTCTTGCACAAACACTGCTGCTGCCTGATTAAGCCTCTCTGCCTGCTCCACTTGCTGCCTGGGCTGTCAAGCAGGCTTTGGGGAGGTGCTGGAGGACTGCTCAGAGGGTGAGGTGGGAATGGAGCGAGGGCCTGAGCCCTGAGTCCCAGAGACAGGGAGCAAGCTGTGTCAGCAGGCTGCGATGGATGTAGCTCTCCCGAGTGCCCTGGGCCAGGGGGAAACGGGTAAGGCTGAGCACAGGCTGCTTAGGCTCCTAAGACATAAAACAGAGGCGGGAAGGGAGGCTCTTGCCAGCCCCTGCCGGGGATCTGCCCATCTCAAGGCATGTACTGTAAATCCATGGTAGCTCCTGAAGGGACTAGAGGAGGAGCTTTGTCTGTCCTTTCGGCTTGTGCCAGCACAAGTGTTTCTGTTGCTGTGCCGAACCAGTCCGGGCGGTTGTTCACCCAGATTGATTTCCCCAGCTCGCCTCATCTTGTGAAGCTTGTACTGGCTAGAGGAGGGCAGGCAGGGCTGCTGCCCCCGCTGCCTGCACTGACTCGAGCAGCCTGCAGGAAGCCAGCATTAACAGTTTTGAGCACGTGGCTGTCATGGCTAGCCGCTCAGTGAGCAGCTTGGGCAGAAGGGGTTAAGCAGGCATGTCTGACCTGTGGCTGCTTTGCTCCAGCTTTCGAACATTCCCCTGGGTTCTTGTCTGGCCCAGAACGCAAGGGCAGGAGCCCTCCTTGCATGGCCTGATCTGAACCGCTTGGCCTTTGAGACCACGAGTCCTCTCTGCTGGGCTGGAGGGTGTCTGGGCTCCTTCTGCCTGTCCAGATCCTGGAAGACAGGAGTTGCAGGAGCTGCAGCTGGGTGGGAGACTGAGAGACTTGGTCACAACAGAGGGAGAAGGTCCCACTTCCTAGCATGGCCAAGGAGCAGCCTTGATGGAGATGTCACCTTGTCCTGAAGCGATGGTGCAGGGTATGGAAGATGGGTTGGTGTGGCCCGTGAGTGGGCTCTCCCATCCCAGGCAGACCAATAAAGATCGCAGCAATCTGTGGAATCCAGGCGCTGTTGAGCTTGGCTTGTCCCCTGCCTTCTCGGTTACCATCTGCGCCCAGCTGCCTGGCCTGCAGGAATGGGAACTGGCGAGATCAGTATCCCCCCCCTGCCTCAGATGTTTGTCTTGAGCAGGGGCCTGGCTGTTAATGACTTCCTTCAGGGAGGCAGCTTGCCAGGCACGCGGGAGACACAGTGCATGCTGGCTGCCATCGGCCGCAAAATGTGCATGTCCCCTCTCCTGTGGCTCTTGTTGGAACTCCCTCTCTGAAGGGGAAGAGGGAAGGGGGGTTTGGTGGCAGCACAGGGTGTGCTTCCCCCTTCGGGGCCAGCCCCATCTCACCTGGGGGTGCAGGGTGGGATCCATTGCTGAAGGACACTCGTGGCTGGGCAGGAGCTCCCTCTCAGAGCTCGTGAGTCTTGGTGTGAGAGTGAGGTCAGCCGCCGGCTGTGTTGACAAGCATCAGGTGGCTTGTTTGCAGTGCTGGCCCTCAGCTGTGTTTTGCTCCTGCCTTGTCCTTCTGCAGGGATGGTGGTGGTCGACGTGGTGCACTGAGCACTGTGCCCCGCAGCAGCAGGGAACCACTCCCGGAGCGGTTGGACTCCGGTATCTCTTAGTAGCCAGGCCATGTGGCAAGCAGCACATTTCCCCATTGGGACATGCTGAAAGCCAACCTTGCAGCCCACTGCCGCCGTCTGCAGTGGAGCTGTGCAGCAGCGCCTGGAGGGGATGTGGCTGTGGGAGCTGGTGGAGGCTGTAGGTGTAGCGGTGGTGCGGGGAACAGACCTGCTACCATCCTTCATTGCAGCTTTCCCTGCCTGCTCAGGGGCAGGGGGGCTACCTGCACCTGATTTGGGAGCTCAGAAGGTGACTGAGCAGTCCCCGGGGCAGATGCGAGCCAGAGGATGCTACCTCATCTTGGACCTTGATTGTGTGTCCCCAGTGCCCTGGCACAGAAGGTCAGGCCCCTTTGTTTAAGTGCCAAGTCCCCTCCCTCCCTTTCTGTTGGAAACTGCTGGATTCCTCTGCTGGGGTGGGGGAAGGATTATGTTGCTAATGACTACAAAAATAGGGCGAAAATCCAGGATTTTTTCGTCTATGTTCTGAGGGTGTTAATGTCACCTTGGTGTGTGGGGGACTAGTTGCACTTTCTTTCAGCTTCCATGTACTTTTTGGGGCTCATTCCCAGTGCTGCTAGGTCTGTGGGTGAACCAAGGCAGGTGGTGTTGGGACCGCAGCTCTTCCCTGTGCCTGAGCTGGGAGCAGTGAAGTTGATCCCTGGAGCCCGGCTGTCTTTTGACACCCAACTAAGCCCTGGGCAGCAGTGTAACTTGTGTATATTGCTGCGCATCTGCAGGCAAAAGAGTTTGAGTCCCATCCTGGTTAAAAAATCTTTGCTCTAGCCACGACGTTCTGAAATAGTGGCAGTGGCTTGGTCTTGCGCCGGCTGCGGGGCAGCTGAGGTGACAGGGTGCAGTGTTGGATACAGCTGGACGGTGCAGCCGAGAACTGGACGGCCCAAAACTGGACCCTGGGTGCTTGCTGTGGCCAGGAAGAGCTGGTGTAACCCCTGGGTGACGTGCTCTCCCAGCAGTCTGCTGCGGTGTGAACTTGCCCTCTAGCGGCTGCAGGCCCAAGTGGGCTTCTGTGCGTCGGGCTGGCTCCTGCCCCGGGGAGGTTAGGCAGAAACCAGTATCCAGCCTCTGGCCCAAAGCTAAACGTGGTGGGTGGGAAAGGACCGGCATAGCTGTTGAGGCTGCCTTCTCCTGGGGAACAACGGCCTGCTTCCTGAGCAGGTCTGGGGAGACGTGGGGGGGGGTGCCCTCCTGCGGCTACGGGCTCCAGCTGGACCCTGTGTGGGGAGCAGGAAGGTGCCCTGACGCTGCTCTGCCCCTGGGCTCCCCAGCCCTTGATGGGAGTTTGCCCGGTGCACTCCAGCAGGGTAGTGGTGACTAGACACGGCGTGCATTTCAGCACGTCTTCTGGTGGGCTGGAGCGGGCACAGTATCCTCCCCCCACCCCCCCCCCAAGTCTAGGGCTTGTGCTGACACCTCCTGCCTTCTCTCCTAGGAGTTACGAAGACATGCTGGTCGATGAGGTGGCCCCTGACCGGTACTACTGGGCCCCTCTGGCTCAGCACGAGAGGGGTAGCTTGGCGAGTCTGGACAGCCTGCGGAAGGGAGGTCCGGCCCCGGGCAACTGGCGTCAGCCGGAGCTGCCAGAGGTAATAGCCATGCTGAGCTTCCGTCTGGACGCCGTCAAGTCCAACGCGGCCGCCTACCTGCAGCACCTCTGCTACCGTAACGACAAGGTGAAGACGGAGGTGCGCAAGCTGAAGGGCATTCCTGTGCTGGTGGGATTGCTAGACCACCCCAAGAAAGAGGTGCACTATGGTGCCTGTGGAGCCCTCAAGAACATCTCCTTTGGCAAGGACCAAGACAATAAGATTGCCATCAAGAACTGCGATGGGGTACCTGCTCTGGTGCGCCTGTTGCGGAAGGCCCACGACATGGACCTCACGGAGGTCATCACAGGTAATGGCTCCGGAGAGGAGAGGAGGGGCTAACCCGTTGGGGGTGAGGGGTGCGCAGTGCGGGGTTTTTAAACCCACGTGGTCTGATCACCTCCTGGTTGTGGCATTGCAGGAACACTGTGGAATCTGTCCTCGCATGACTCCATCAAGATGGCCATTGTGGATCACGCACTACATGCTCTGACCGATGAGGTTGTCATTCCCCGCTCAGGCTGGGAGCGGGAACCCAATGAGGACTCGAAACCCCGCCATATCGAGTGGGAGTCAGTGCTCACCAACACCGCTGGCTGCCTTAGGTACGGGAGTGGGGCTATCAACTGCTGGCAGAGAGCTGCTGTGGGTTGGGGCTGCTGTAACTCTTCTTTCTGGCTCTTCCTGGACTGCCAAAAGAGGCCTGCAGAGGAGCTGCTCTCCTAGAACAGCTACCGGTGATGCAGTCCTTGATTTTGGAGGAGTTTCTCTCAGCGGAGAGGAGTCACCGGAGCTTTTCTCCGATTTGAACTCTGCTGGATGTGGGCTGCTTCTCACCTGCCTCCCATGACAGTTCTCTCCTGCCTTCCAGGAATGTGAGCTCAGAGCGGAGCGAGGCCCGTCGGAAGCTGCGGGAATGTGATGGGCTGGTGGATGCCCTGATCTACATTGTCCAGTCTGAGATTGGCCAGAAGGACTCAGACAGCAAGGTACCACAGTGGGGGTGTTGTCGGGGCACGTGCAGAGCTCTGTCCTCGTCAACCAGCTCTAGCAGTACTCTGCTGTTCATGGTGGCTGAAGCTGGGTTCATCCCAGAATGGATGAAGAATGGACGGAGGGAATCTTTACCAGGAAGGGATTTGGTCCGACAGGAATCCGGTCCTGGCTCACACCTTTCCATGATCTCTGCTTGGGAAGAGAGAGGCTGTATGGGGTATGACCTGGGTGCTGTTTGACTAGGATGTGTCTAGCACTCAGCCTGCAGTTCGCAGTAGGAATGTTGCCCCTCCCATAGTGGTCTAGTGGTGGCACTTGTCCCCATCCTGATATCCCCTGGTTCAGGGCTTCCTCATCTCCCTTGATAAGGTGTTAACTTGAATTTTCCTTGAGCCTTTCCTCAGACCTTTTGTGCTTATGGCAGAGAAATTTTTTGGCCCAGCAGAGTATGAACTCATGCCCACAGAACTGGCCATGCCTGCTTTGGGATGGGGATATGCTTCAGATCTATCTGAGATGGACCTGCATATCCCCTGGTTCCAGTTCAGGCCCCCGTGGCCTGGCTCTGGGTTGCAAGCTGTGATGGGGCCCTCAGAGACATGGGACAGGCACGTGCTGATCCAAGTCAAACCATCTGGCTTTCTCTGTAGCTGGTGGAGAACTGTGTGTGCCTGCTGAGAAACTTGTCCTACCAAGTCCACCGTGAGATCCCCCATGCTGAGCGCTACCAGGAGACGCCTCTGGTCCCTGCCAACAATGCTGGACCCCATGCTGCAAGCTGCTTTGGTGCCAAGAAGGGCAAAGGTTTGTTGAGAGGCAGCAGCATGGAGGGAGGTGGGATGCAGTTCTACTACAGTGGAGCTTGAGGGTGGTCTGGGGTCTCTGTGCTCTTACTCTGGCATCTCTTGTGTGAAGACTAAACTGCAGCTTCCTCTGGAGATGCAGTGGTCCATGCCTCCCCTGGCTTTGGGAGCTACTGCTTGGCTTACCCAAAACATTTGACACAAGCTAATGGTGGGTTTCTGTGGTGGTGGGATGGTGATGGATAGACATTCACTAACTCCACACCTTCCCTTTTCTTCTGTGTTGCCCCTTCCCCTTCCCTTTGCTTTCTTGCCAAATGATCTGCCCCATGATGCTGTTGGCACTTATCTTCTCCTGCCTCCCCTCTCTCCTGTCCTTCTCTCCGCTTCGCCAATAGACGAATGGTTCTCCAGAGGTGAGTCTGCTCTTGGTTTTAATTTTTCCATGGTTTGATTGGGTGCTGTCTCTAGCTCTCTTTGTTCCCACCCTGAGCTGGGCATGTACTGCCTGCACTGTGGCTAATGCCCTTGATGTCCCCTCCTGGGACATGCTGGTAGCTTTGCTTCAGCTCGCCCCTGGGCTTGTTCTTGTAGCAAGTGTCAAAGAGCTGTCGGGTGGGGAGAGGAGGTGTCTTATGCCTCTCTGCTTGCCCTTTGAAGGTAAAAAGCTCCCAGAAGACCCTGCTGCCGATACAGTGGATTTTCCCAAAAGAACAACTCCAGCCAAAGGTATGTTCCTCGGTGTCTCTGTGCAGGACTTGGGTGTGCAGGGCTGCTTTTCCACAAGTAGCCCAGGAGAGGAGTGAGTAGAGTTGATTTCCCATTGAAGTGAGCCTCTCAGAGGGGCAGAGGTTTGGTTCGGAGGAGGTATGTTTCTGGTTGCCCAAGTACCTGTGAAAACAGTAGCTTTGCCACAGGCAGTTGTGAGGGTGCTTGCTGTGCTTGGAGGAGATCAGTGCTGCCTCAAGGCAGGCTTCCTGGGGCTGCAGAGGGAAGTATTGCCCTAGGGACTGAGGGACAGCATGGTGACACAGCCCTAGGAAGGGTAGCCCTCTGTGGTGGTCTCAGACTTCTCATCAGAATTGCCCTCTTGCCTGCTCTTCTCTCCTGGGCATAAAGAACATGCGGGATTTAAAGCCCAAAACCCCTGCCTTAGTGTTTTCCAGCACAAGCATGAGGAAGGGTCATTCCAAAAAGCCCTTGAGGACAAGTGTATCACTGCCTAGAGGGCTGTGAATTACAGCCTCTCTCTGGCTGGCCAAGCAGAGGGCGTTAGCCCAGGGCTTGAGTTCAACTCCTTCTGCCCTAGAACACTCTCTGGTTCCTGGGAGGGTCCTGGTCTTCCTGGGGGTATGAAGGGTTAAGCTAGAAGAATCACAAGGAAACTTAGGACAGACCTGACCTTGTGAACACCTCAGATATGTGGTGGTGGCTCCTCAGGCTGACCTGGGCTGTGCAAAGAGTCAGCACCTGTCTCTGGTGGAAGCCTGAGAAGCCATCTACTCTGTCTTTGGGGGCTGGGGACATTCCTCACCACAGCTGAGGACAGAGAACAAGATGGAAAGCCCAGCCTTGCAACTGTAAACTGCAATCTCACTGCTGCTTTAGAAGTCAATTCTGAGCGTATGCTTCCACAGAAAAGAGTTAATACTTGAAGACCTGGTCCCTGCCTGCTTGCTAGGGCAGTGGAGAGCTGGAGACCTGGTGCCTTCAGTCTCTGAGGATGAGCTTTTTCAACGTGGTGTTGGTGGCTGCTTGCTTGGGGTGTTTCCCCTTCCTCCTGCTGAGAGCATGGGTTGAGCCTTTTGCTACCATAGTACATTGCTGCCGAGTTTGCTGCCCGACCATGTGCCCTTGCCTGGGGTGGGTACTTCTCAGCCAGGTGTTGGGCTGAAACTGAGGTCTCCTTGCTGATGACAGCGGTGCTGTGGCTCAGCCCAGACCTCTCCTGAGCTGCAGCAGCGGTGTGTTGGGGACTGTGGGCAGCAGCCATTGCATCCCTGATCAGAGCTGCTGATGGGGGTTTGGGTTTCTGGTATTGTGGGGCAGCCCTGGCCCCCTCTCTACCAAGCATCCAGCCTCTGGGAAGCAGTGAGCCTGGGTAAAAGCTTCCAGTCTCATCTGCTCAGCCGTGCTCCTTTGAATTAGTCAAATGCCAGCAGAGCCCTTGAGTAAGTCGAGTAAGTCCTTTTTACCCATGTTCTTCTGGCAGGCTATGAGCTCCTCTTCCAACCAGAAGTGGTCCGGATATACATCTCCCTTCTAAAGGAAAGCAAGACTCCAGCCATCCTAGAGGCTTCGGCAGGAGCCATACAGAACCTGTGTGCTGGCAGTTGGACGGTGAGTCCCTCATGGAGCTGGCCATGTCCACATTCATCTGTATTGCAGAGAAGGAAGGGGGGCCTTGGGGCACAGGGAGCATCGCCCTTGGGGAGCCAGCAGAGCTGTAGATGGCCAGGGCTCTGCTGTTTCAGGCAGTTCACCTGGTGCATGGCTTGCTGCCCAAGGAGATAGTGTTCAGCAGCACAGTTTAGGTGTGGACCAGGGCTCTCCTGTGCTATTAAGGGCTCTGTGCTCCCTGCCAGCTGTGCCTTCCCAAGGGCTGCCTCTCTGTGTCCCTGCCTGCAGCCAGCTCCCTGCCATTCCTTCCCTTCTGTAGCCTGGGGGGCAGATGATGACTGCTCTACAGTCCCTTGGCCTGCATTCTTTGGGTGTGTATGGAAAGGCCATCTGGGAAATCTTGCTTGCCTGGCCTGTAGAGGGGCTTTGGGACAGGAATGGGACCTCTGCAGTCTGTCTGACCGTGGGCAAAACCAAGACCCTCCTTTCCCAAGATGAGGGTGGGTGGCAAGGCATCCAGTGGTGTCCTCGGCCTCAGGAGTGGGGAGGGGACTGTGCCTGCCCAGGTTACACTGTGGTGCTCTGCCTCTCCCCTGCAGTATGGCCGGTACATCCGCTCAGCTCTGCGTCAGGAGAAGGGACTCTCTGCCATTGCTGACCTCCTGACCCACGACAGTGAGCGGGTGGTGAAAGCAGCGTCCGGAGCCCTGCGCAACCTGGCTGTCGACTTGCGTAACAAAGAGCTGATAGGTGAGCGCTGCGGAGGAGAGGACACCGGTGCTCTCTGTATCCATCTGTGTCAGGCAGGAACTTCTTCCTAACCTTGGCAGCTGAAGAAGTGTGTGGGCATGGCATCAGCCCCGTGTCTGTTTACTGCTCCTCTCCCGGAGTAGCATGTGCTGAGCTCCACCGAGAGGGACATCCAAAACTGGTCACCTGTCCCTGATTCTTCTGCAGTGATCTTTCCTTTGCAGTCCTCTTCCTTGCTTGCTTGCTCATGCCCAGCTCTTTCCTCATCCCAGGTAAACACGCCATCCCCAACCTAGTGAAGAACCTGCCCGGAGGCCAGCAGACCCCAGCCAAAAACCTCTCTGAGGACACAGTGGTGTCAATCCTCAACACCATCAATGAAGTAATTGTAGACAACCTTGAGGCTGCCAAGAAGCTGCGGGAAACTCAGGGAATTGAGAAGTTGGTGCTGATCAACAAATCCGGGTAGGCTCTGCTCAAAGGATAATGAGGGGCTTCTTCAGGAGCTTGCTTGAGGGTATGGGTATTTCCAAACATCTCTTCCTTCACCTCTTTGTAGGAACCGCTCAGAGAGAGAAGTCCGAGCAGCTGCCCTCGTCTTGCAGACAGTCTGGGGATATAAAGAGCTGCGAAAGCCTCTTGAGAAGGAAGGCTGGAAGAAGTCAGATTTCCAGGTATGGGGATGCCCTGTTGTCACTGGGGTAGTAGGTTGGGTCCTGCAGCAGAGAGAAGGGTGTTGCGGAGCTCAGCAGTGCTGGATTTCAGCTCTTACCTTGCTGGTGAGATTGGAGACCCTTGAAGGTGTCCCCTCCACCATTTCTCAGTTGGATGACCAGCAGGAAGTCTCTAATAAGGAAGAAATGCTCTGAAAACTTTAAGCCCTGTGTCCCACACATAAGCATGCAGATCTGCAGGAAAGTTTGCAGCACTAAAAGCCACTGTGGCAGTGCTGAAGAAGAAGGTTCTCCAGGGCTCAGTTTTTCCCAAAAGCTGAGACTGTCCTTGGGTGCTGCCCTGACCCAGTCCACTCTAATGTGGGTACAGCCAGGGTGCTGGAGCACCCTCTGGTTGCTACAGGCCCGTGGCTCAAGGACTGTGGGAGGGTTCCTGGGTCTGTCCTGGTGTTGGGGGCTGGAGGGGTGAAATGTGCTGATGGGGAAGGAGTGTGTGGGCCAGGGTGTAAGTGGTCATTGTCTGATGTTCCAGGTGAACCTGAGCAATGCCTCTCGGACCCAGGGAGGCAACTCATTTGACGACAGCACCTTGCCTCTCATCGACAGGAACCAAAAAACAGGTGTGCTCCTTTCTTTCAGCACCTGTCCCCACTGTCACCCTTCCTCGTGGGTACCCAGAACAGCTGCCCTTTGTCCCCTCCCTGTTCTTCAGCCCTGGCTTTCTTGGCAGCCACAGCTGCTCACACAAGGCCATCAGTTTGGGTTTTAGATGGCTTCTCAGGGCTGGAAATTCTGCACACAGTTAATGTAGGTCCTGTAGCATCCTTGGGTCAACAGTGCTGCAGCTGGGTCTGGGCTCCCGTAGCTGGGGTAGGCAGTGGTTCCTCTGCTGCTAGTGGCTGCAGGGGCTGTGTCTGATCTGCTCCTCTCCCGTGCTTATAGACAAGAAATCCTCCCGGGAAGAGATCCAGATGAGCACCATGGGACCAGGTAGGAGAGGGACTGGAGTGGTGGACATCTTGCCTCCTTGGTACGCTGGGAAGGGGGCAGAACTCACATCTGTGGGGACGATGCTGCCTCCCCATGGAGGTGACAAAACTGACTGTACGCTCTTCTGCTCCAGACAACTATTCCACACTCAATGAGAGGGACCACAGCAGGACGCTGGACCGATCCGGTGACCTTGGAGATATGGAGCCGGTGAAGGCAGCACCACTGATGGTGAGCGGCTCTTCCTAACAAGGGAAGAGGGAGTGAGACTGGGGTGCAAGAGATGACACATCACTGTCCTGGCTGGCAGGAGGACGGGAGAATAGTGCTCCCACAACTAACCACCCCCTCACTCCGCCCCATCACCCCTACTAACCCCTATGTGTCTGCAGCAGGAGGAGGGGCAGGAATCGCAGCCTGAGGTAGAGGAGGTGGAGGAGGATGCTGCCGTGTTTTCCTCCATGTCGGTATGTCCCGCAGTGTCCTGCTCAGTCTGAACAGTGGTGACAGATCCTGCTGCGCTGTTAAGGGGTGCTTTGGCCAGCCAGATTCTGCTCTGATCGCTGCTGCCTGCAATCACTGCCTGATCTGTCGGGGCCGTGATCACGCCTCCACTGCCCACTCACTCCCTGGGTGTGCTAACATCTCTCCCTCTCTCTCCACAGCAGAAGATCTAGCTGACATCCCTGCCTCCACTCAGTTTGGGTTGATAATATATTATATATATAAATATATATATATAACTCTTCATGGTGGAATGGACCGACTTTTACCTTGTCTTATTTTTGGATTTTTTGCTGGACTGTTTGTGCCAACTAGCCAGCCAAATGACTAGGCCTGGTCCCGCAGGGACAGCCTGGGCCACTCTGCCTCCTCTAGACCGCTGCACCTCCCCATTCTGGGGCACCTCGACTGATAACTCTTCCTCCCTGTCCTCCACCACCTCCTTCATCCAGAGAGTAAAACCCTCCTGCCTGACTCGGCCGCATTGACCGGCATGGATGCTGCAAAAGGACTCTGGATCTCTGCCTTGACCAGGAACTGCCTTCTCTCCTATGCCTTCCCTCTGCTTGGAGATGTCTGCAGGGACAGAGACTGGGACCTCACTCGCCGCCTTTTTGTTTTGGTTTGTTTTGGGGTTTTTTTTGTGGGTTGTTTTTTTTTTTTTTTTTTTTGCTATTGCCTATAGGATATATTTTTGTGTGGGATCACTCTTCAACCAGGGCCGTGGGGACAATGGGACCATTCCCTCCCTGGTGGCGGCGGGACCAGGGTATGCAGGGGTGAGGGGAAGGAAAAACAGCAATAACTTCTCTTGCTTTGCTCTAGCTGAGGCTCTGGGGGTGTGAGAAGGGGGATCTGGCTCTGGATCCTGCGAAGGGATCTGGATGGGGCTGCTGGCTCCCACCTGGTGACCGTGAGGAGGGATCCTTACGTGGGGAAGATGGTCAGTGGGGGGGGGGGGGCGCTTAGGATGGGCCTCCCTGCGCTGGAGGCAGTGGGTCCCCGTGGGAGGAGGAGATGCGGCAGGGCTTTTGGGGAGAGGCAGGTTTCTTGGGGCACACTGCGTGCTGGGTGTGAGGAGCAGGCGCTGGCAGGGCTACAAGCGGGTAGAGCCAGGATCCCCCTTCTCACCCCCACGCACTAGCTGCCTGCAGCGGTGCCCCTCTGACTTTCTCTTGACACGTGCCTTTCTTTTGCCACTGTGAAATAGCTCTTTGAATCGTACTGTCTGGCTACTTCGCTGGGGAAGGGGTGTTTCCTGGGCTTCTGGCAGGGCTGAGCTCTTCCCTTCCCCACTGGGAGCCTTAATTGTCTGCAGTGAGGTTGGAAGCCTGTTTTGGGGGGGCGGTGGGGGGATCCCAGCCCCCTTGCCCTCACTGATGGGGTGCAGAGCTCTCATCTGCATCCTGTCCTGGGGAGACTAGGCTGCCACAGGAGCTGGGGCATACACATCCTCGTCCTCCTCTCTGCTGTGGTGGAGGGGGGCACGTCTAAGTGCTGTGATCTTCTGGGGAGCCCTCGGGCACCCTGCGCAACTGGAAGCCTCTGTAGGAGGCTGCAAACTGGAGCAGGAGCCCTCCCCAGCCTGGGGCTCCCCCCAAACTGTGGACCCATGAGGGGACCAGGGAGGCTGCAGTAGGTGCCTTGCTCCTGCCTGCTCCTCTGCCCAAAAGCACCTCCCAGCTCTGGCTGAGCCCTCCCTGGCTCCAGCCCCACCTCAGCTTGGTTTGGTTTTGTTCTGGGGTCTAACTCTTCTCTTTTCCTTTAAATATGTAAAACACTAATTCCTTTTTTAATTTTTAATTCCAAATGAACCAAAAAAAAAAAAAAAAAAAAAGAGCCTTCCTCCTTCTCTCCTCCCCTGCCCTGGCTCTCCTGAGCCACCCCAGCGCTGGCAGGGCTAGGGAGGAGGGGAGTGGGGAGCAACAAGCTGTTCCTTGTCCGATTCCTGTGCACACTCTTGTAACGCTTTTAAAACAAAATGATTTTTTTATATAAATAAAGTTTTTAAAGTGTGTCTATGTGCCTTCTGCCTAAGGCTGATACTTTGGTGGTTTTAGCTGTGCAGTTGGGACCAAATGTCTTTTCCAGCGTCGGGGCTGTGCTCTTGAGCGTTGCTTGTTTATGCGTGGCTCTGCAAGATGCCACTTTGTGACAAAGCCTTTCTTGGGTTGGAGTGGTATTTCCCCCTCTTTCTAGAAAAAGATTGGAGGGAAAAGTCACCAGAACTTTGCATTGTACTGAGCTTGCAACAGTGTTTGCAGGGTAGTTGAGAGCCCTCTGTCTCCTCAGAGCTTCCTCCTGGGAAGCCTTTCCCTGAATTTCCTCTCTCCTTGGGTGGTGGGTAGACTTTGCACGAGTGAAGAAATGCCACAATTTCTGTAGTGCTGAGTCCATCTCATTGAAAAAACCTGGGCGGGGGAGTCCTCTGGAGCAAGGGCTACCCCTGCAGAGCACGGCTAGGCTGCAACTGTGTTCATCCCTTCTAGAGGAATACCGAATCACCATGCTAACTCACTTTGCTTTCACCCATGTGTGCGTGAGAAAAGAAATACAAGTTTTGTAAATTTTTGGAAATACCTTTTTGGAAGCAGTTTTCTGGCTGCTTCTTAAAACCAGATTTTTACTGAAACTGCGTTGCTGTTAGGAAGATTTCACCAGGGCCCTGAGTGGCTCTTTTTGCCCTGGGGTAGCGGGATGAAGTCTATGGTGATGCTGGGCTGGGATGGTGCTGATTTCCTGTGTGATGCAGCACAGCTGGAGCTTGAACTACTCCCCCGGGGAGGCTGGGGCTGCTGTTCTCTGGGTTACTGGGGAAAGGCAGCTGGGGCAGAGTCAGCCCTGGCTTGTAGCACCCTGGGAGCTGGGGACCCAATGCACCCATGGGTGGTGGAGGGCATTGATGGATACACCTGGCTCTATGGGGGGGTCCCAGCCCTCCCACCTTGCCTTGCACCCTTGTCCCCAAAGCCACCAGCACATGGAACAAAGGTAGGGCCAGGATTTTTATTGCTTCAGGTTGAAGGGACAGTGCCCAGGACACGTGGCTTGGCAGGGACAATGCCAGGAATGTCTTAGGGGGAGGGGTACAAGGAATGATGCCAGGGATGTCTGGCTTGGCAGAGACAATGCTGGGGACGTTTGGCTCAGCAGGACCAATGCCAGGGACATTGATGGGTGGGATAATATGAAACCTGTTTGGCTTGGCAGGGACAATGCCAGGGATGCCTGGCCTGGCAGGGAAGATGCCAGGGACGTCGATGGTGGGGACAATACCAGGGACAGCCAGTGAGGCGGGAAGGGTGGCTGTGTGCTGGCGGGGCAGGGATCAGAGGAAGAGCTTGTTGTAGCAGGCCTGGCAGTACATTTTGTTGCCGTGCTCGTGGAAGGTGCCTTTCTGCAGCTGGCCCAGGCAGTAGACGCAGATGAAGTGCTCAGGGTGGTACTTGCGCCCGGCGGCTGTGACGCAGCGGCCAGTCACAGGGCGGCTGCAGCCGTGGCAGATGCTGCCCTGCCGCTGGTGGAAGTGCAGCTCGCAGTAGGGCCGACCCTCCAGCTCAAAGAAGGAGCCGCTGGCAAAGCCGCTCAGGCACTCCTGGAGGGAAGAAGACGGAGAAAGCCGTCACGGCTTTGGGGATACGCTCCTCACCCCTACGTCCCAGCCAGCCTGCTGCTCACTCACCGCGCACACGAAGCATTCGGGGTGCCAGACGCCCTGCAAGGCCGACAGGTAATTGTCCATCACAGGGCGCTCGCAGCCCTGGCATTTTGGGGCAAACATAGCCAGGAAGTCCTGGCGGCAGTATGGCTTCCCGTTCCGCTCGTGGAAACCTGTGGGAAGGGCATTGGGATGGGCACCCACCCGCGGGGAGGGTCGCAGCGCGGAATGGCCATGAGCATGCCTAGGGTAGGAGGCAAGGGAAAGACCATGGGGGGGGATGTCGGGTGGGACGACAGGTACGAGGGCTGGGGTATGGGGGGGGAATACGCAGGGTGGGGGCAGCAGATGCAAGGGCAGGGTTATGGCAGAGGATATCCAGAGTGGGGGAAGGACCCCCACACCTGTCCCCTAGGACATACCGTCGTCTCCGAACACTTTCCCGCAGTGGGCACAGAAGAAGTGCTCGGGGTGCCAGGTCTGGTCCAGAGCCGTGAGGACTTTCTGCAGGAAGAGGCAAGGTGAGGCTGCTGGTGGCGGCAGGGGTGGGGTGGGAAGCCGGGGGGGTGTGGGGGGGGCTTACCTCATGGATGGGGTTGGCACAGTAGGCGCAGCGAGGGGAGAAGGCTTGGTGGTAGTCCTCCTCACAGTACGCCTGCCCTCCCCGCTCAAAGAAGGGCTGGTTGCCCAGCTCCTGTCCGCAGCGGGTGCAGGTGAAGTGCTCGAGGTGCCAGGTTTTGCCCAGGGCTGTGAGCACCTGGGGGGAGGCCGGGGTGGGCAGTGAGAGCCTGCCAGGGGGTGCCACGAGCTGAGGGGAGAGGGGCACCCAGATGGAGGCATGGGGGGGGGGGCTCACCTTGCCAGCAATGGGCTTGCGGCAGGCGGAGCAAACGCCGGTGGGAGCAGCTGTGATGCCCAGCTCCTGTAGGTCCTGGGTGAGGCTGCCCAGCATGTTGTCTAGTGAGGGCGAGGGCTTTGCTGGCACCCCGGCTCCCTGTCCCGTAGCCGCGAGCTGCCAGGAAGGAGGATGGTGAGAGCCGGGCGAGGGGCAGGCCCCCATCCTCCTGTCCCCCAGAGCCAAGGCTCACCTTACTCTGCATGTGGCCCAGGTCGGCCAGGAGCTCATCCAGCTGCCGGGCAGCTGCTGTGGGTGGAGGCGAGGAGAGCAGCGGCTGCGGGACCGGTATGGGGCTGCTGGGCACAGCAGAGAGTGAGGGATGTTGTGGCTTCCAGCCTGAGGCCAGAGAGTGCCTGGGACTGAGAACCCTCCGCCCCTGTGAGGCACTACCTTTTCCCCCACGGGCCACAGCAGGGGACAGGGGGGCCCTCCCTGGGGACATGCTGGTGGGGAGTGGCCACGTGTTGCAGGGAGAGGGCTGCTGGAAGCCTAGTCCTCACCCCAGCAGGGATGCAGGGATGCAGGATACACCCCCTTGCCCCAGTTTGCAGAAGGACCTGCGTTTGGGAGGACGTGCAGGAGGCCAGGTGACCCCAGAGGACATGTCCAAGAAATGGAAAGGGAGACCCCAGATGACTTTGCCCATGGCCATGTTTTACCTGTACACTGTCTTCAAAGCCTCTTCTGGAGGCTGAGCCTGAGGCGGCGGCTGCACCTGGAAGGAAAAACCCTTGGCACCCTTCACTGCCTGCCTGGCACCACCACCCCTGTCACAAGCTGAGCAGGGTCTCAGCCGCCAGCCCCATCGTGTTGAGGTGTTACCTTCAGGGCCTTTGGGGCAAGTGGCTCACGGCCACAGGGCACTGGGGGCCCGGCTGTGGCCAGGTCCTGCTTGTAGGAGCTCGGCACCTGCGGCACGCAGTCCTTGGAGGCTGAGTGAGAGCTCTGCTCCAGTTCTGCCAGCAAAGCATCTGAAGGGAGAGACCTGGGTCAGGCAACCCCAGCCACTGGCTGACCTCCCTGCCTGTGCACCCTCCTAAGCAGTCTCGTGTCACTTCTGAAATCTCAGGAGCAAAAGCAGCATCACAGCAGCTTCTGATAGCTAGGTGCCAGGGCCCTGAGGGGCTGTGGTGACCCTCACCTGGATCCCCATCCCCAGCACAGGATGAGCCCACTCCACTGCACAGCCTTCCTGAAACATGGGGGACTGCTGACAACAGAGGTCCTGCTTCCCCTGCATGCCATCTCTAGCTTACAAAAAAACATCCACTAGCCCTTAAAGTCATCCCAGCAAAAGCCCTGGCATGGGGAGAGCTAGACCTCAGTGCTTTCTGTGCACCCAGCGTGGCGTTTCCCCCAGGGAGGACAAAGCGCTTTCTCTTTCCACTTTCACCTCGCCACCTTGGCTGTCCCTCGGCACCTCACTGCCCTCATGTCAGGAAACAGGGGGGACGCGCCCCACAGCACAGCTGCTTCCCTGACCCAGTGTCCCCCCCCCCACCCCGGGCCAGAGATGTCTCCCAGCTCCCTTGGAGGTCACGCCACACCCTGGTGCTGCTCGGCCCCGCCGCGCGCAGCTGGGATTGCATCGTTGCCGCAGCCTGTTTCCTGACTTCAAGCGCTCTCCATCTTTGGCCAAATGCTCACTTGGCTACCTGGGCCCTCTTCATCCCCTGAGATGGGGGGGGGGTAGGCGCAGAAGGGGGGTGCAGCTCCATTGCTGCCCCCTCTGCAGCATCCCCACCTGACCCTGAGGTAGAGGAAGGACAAGGCTCTCCCCAAGCCATCAAAGGCACAACCCCGCACCAAGCCTGGGCACAGGACTGGCTCCGGAAGGGCCCATCTTACCTAAATCCTCCATCCTCCCACAACATGGGGTCCCAGCAGCTGGGGGGCTGGGGCAGGACCTGCAGGGCGGCGAGCTGGCAGGCTGGGCTGTGCAGGCTTTCAGTTCCGCTCTCCAGCCTCGCCTCTGCCACCCCGCCCCCAGGGCTGGGGTTTGTCGCTGGGGGTTTTTCCTCTGTGGGTTGCGTGCTTTGCACCACGTGTGACAGGCAGCAGGCAGAAAGTGGTGGCAGAGTCTGGGGCAAGGGGAGCCGGGAGCAGACCCAGGTTGGGGCTGGAGAGGGAAGAAACTGGTCAGCAGGTTGTCCGGGGAGCTCCTGACTCGTAAAAATATCCGAGCTCCTTGGGCATCTCAGCTGGAATCCAGAGCGCTTGTGTCCTGCAGACCCACGCCCTTTCCAGAAGCTGCTGGCTGCATGAGATGAGGGATCCCTGCACCGAGTGGAAATGCATTTGTGACGGTGTGATGGAGGCAGGCACAGGACCCACAGTGCTGGCATGCTCCAACACAGCATTTCTTTCTGGAGGGATGCTTCTGGAGCTTCATCTTGGATTTCCAGGTAACGGCAAATCCCTTTGTGTCACTTAGAGCCAGCGTGAATGCAAGGACTTGGCTCACTGCAAGAGTATAGGCAGTGGTGGCACTGCCGAGGCTGGTGGTTGTGCTATGCTCTCCCTGCATTAATGCTTTGGGCCACTTAAAATGTTCCCAGAGGTGCTGGGTGTGTGCCTGCTGGGCACAGCTCATCGCTGACGCTACAGGCATGGGGATATAGCTTCTCAGCACGTCACCACCAGCCAGGCACAACACCCAGCAGCAGACGAGCACTGATCTGTGCTGGTAATTTGAGCAATTTACCCACCACTGGGATTTTATTGCTTCTCCCGAACCAGACCGCTTCAGTCTCTGGGTACCCCATATAGTCACTTCAGGTGATAATCCCATAAGCACCTGAATATGTCTTAAGGGAGGAGCAACACAGGTTTTTCTGTCAGAGGCACAGGTTGAGGTGGCAGTCTGCTTCCTCCCCAGATGCAGGCATGGGCCCCTCACTGTTTGGGACCATTTGGGAGGACAGACCCACAGGTACTGCTGTTATCCCTGGTGCCTCCACTGCTGCCCAACTCCCATCAGGCTGATCTAGTGATAGTTGCGTCTCGGCTTTCTGGGAGAGATATTTTTTGACACTGCTGAGAGCAGCCAGTAGATGTTGGAGCAGCTCCGGGGGACCAGGAGCAGGAGGATGAAGTGAAAGCTGCTGCAGCAGAGAGAGGTAAAGAACTAGCATATTCATTACATTAGTGGATGGGGAAATGTCAGGAGATGGCAGTGCAACGATACCCACAGTCAAAACATGCCCCAGACCTGAGATATAGATATTTGGGATGACACAGCAAGGGAGCATGGCACCAAGAGGCTCCTCCTGTCCCACCACAACCCTCTGGCTCCTTTTTCCCACAGAGCTGCTTTTCCAACCTGCTGCAAAGGGGTTTTCCCCAATGCTGTTGCTGCCGGTGCAATCCCCTCTTGCTGGTCTATCATCCCATCACAACACCCCTGCCCCACTCTCCTTAGAGCCCAGTGAGGTGGTTATTCCTAGACAGCATGCGTAGGGGAGGCTGCACGTGGCTTGACATGTCCTTTGTGCTCTTGCTTGGATTTTTGGAGGAGGCATCACCTTGTAGGTGCATGGATAACATCTCAGACACCTTGGCTACCAGCCCTAAGTAAGCCTCACTGCATCCTTGCTAGGCTCCATGTGAGTTTGAGCTACCTGAAGGTTTCAAGGATGCTATAAAAGCCTTGGGACCAAAAGTTATGAGCCACGCAGCCAGAGCTCATGGCTCCCTGCTGCTTCTCCTGGGGGTGTGAGTCACTTCTTGCAACGTCTCACCCCTTCCACACCTCCCATGCCATGGATATCTCTTTGATCTTGCTCCCATACTCTCCTGGCTTTGATTCTCTCCTGCCACCCCTCCATTTCATTCCCAGGGAAGAGGCTTGGTCAGAAAAAAAAAAAAAACAACAAAAAAAAACTAACAAAAAACATTCCAGATAAAGCCAAATAAGCCTCAGTTTTTTCCCAGAGTTGCCAGGTGAGAGAAGTGCAAGTTCCATGTACAGCTTCACTGTGGCAGTTTTATGCCTCATTGGGAGAGCTTTCAGGAGATTCTCAAAGAAAGGGTTGCAGCCAAGCACTGCACTGCCTCCAGATGTGTGATTTGCCACAAAACGGACCAGATAGATACTCAAGACGTGACTGCTTCAGAAACATTACTGATCCTGGGGAAGGAGTCGTTCACCTCAAGGCCAGATAAAAGCAAGTGGGTCTTTGTGGCAGCAACCACCAGGATGCAGCCATCCGTCAGCACCTGGAAGAGGGGCTGCAGCTGGGAACTATAAACATTCTCAAGGGCATCTGTAGGCTCTGTCGACAGCTGGGCTGAGCCTGCTCCTTCCAAGTCCATCCTCTCCGTGGGTCCACTAACCTCCCGCGCAGTGGGAGCTGCAGCATCCTGCACAGCTGAGGAATGAACGCTTGCTGCACAGCTCAAGCTGACGTGGTCTCAGCCTCCCGTTCTCACACATTGCTGTTCCCATCTGCACCATCAGGGTGGAATGGGGTTGAATTAAGCCCCTTTGTGACAAGTGGGCACACCGAGGTTCACTTAATTACTGACACTCAATGTTGGTGAAGCTCTTTTGTTACCCGCTCACAGTAGGGGTTTTCAGCAGAGCACCGTCTCAGGAGAAGCTACGTGGGATGCTAAACTGTGAGTCCCATGGCGTGTTTCAGGACAAGCAATACTGAGAGCTACCCAAAAGACAAGACAAGGCACTGCTTGTGTCACTCCCTTACGGCTGCTTTGAGACAGGATCAGTGTGTCAGCCACTTCCCTTTCTGCAAATAACAGAACCTTCCTGTCTGCAGAAGGTTTGGGGCTATTTTTAGACTTCTGAGTGATTTACTCTCCCCCTCCAGTGATAATGTGAGCCCTAGTGTAAGCAAATACCTGGAGCTGTAACTTTGTATTATAAATTTTCCTATTATAAAACACGAGCCCAACAGATGCAAAGGGCCAAGCTGTGTCCTGATCTGAGTTGTGTTTCCGTGCAATGGTTTAGCCAACCTAATTTAACAAGACTTAAGTGACACCATGACTTGAGTACAAAGGAGAAATCAGTCATGACAGCAACTTGAGAATAACTTCCCACATCGAGACTAGTTTGAAATAAAATTTATTTAAGAGTAAATGCAAAGTAATTTCCTAGCAGAGAGTATGTGTTAGCTGCAGCAGAATAGTTAGTGTGGAAAGTAATGTCAATCAGTTTTCCAGCTAGACAAGTCCTTGGGGAAAGAAAGAATATTTTCAGCCATTTACAATACAAAGAGAAGTAGCAGACCTTACTTAAATTCTTGCTGAGATTTCCTTCTTGAGAGAGAAACATTTCAACTGAAAGAAAACTAACAGATTGACATTGGACTGACAAAATGCAAGAGCCAGCCAAACCGTCTCTGTGATGAAAATGAGTCTCAAACCACTCAGGTAAGCAACTCTGGAGAAGGTTTGTACACCACCTTTAAAAAACCACTGCTGAGAAAGCACGCTGACACAGCTTCTGCAGGATGCTGAATCAGCAGCATCTTGCCTTGGTCTGGAAGGGACAGAAGGAATCACTGTGAGTATCGCAAACTTTTTGGGTTCTTTAACATTAGGATGTACTCCTCGTCCCCATGGCCCAGTGTCTTTGCCAAGAGGGATCAGACCATACACGGTTCTCCACAGTTAGATAGTTTATTAGAGCACTCTCAGGAACTGAAGGATGGAGATTTTGGACACATCTTTTTTTTTTTTTTTTTTTTTCTAGTCATATGTAATAAAGCTTAGGACTTGAAACTCAAAAGCAGGAGGAAATAATAGGCAGGCTGAGTCATCTCACTGATGAGTATCAGTTTACCAAACATGATTTACCAGCTAAATCCCTCAGGCTCTTTGAATTCGCTTTTATTTTTGCTGCCTGTAGAGACCAGATGAAGAGCACCTTGCTCTGCTACTGTGGTGGGTCACCCTTCCCAAAAGGGCACTGCACACCCTCGAAACAAACAGTGGACATGAAAGCCAGCTTACGCAGAGGAGCTCTTCCTTTCCCAACCCTGCTGTGGGGGACCAAGGGGCAGTACGCTGACCACAGGAAGCACAGTGTGGCCTGCCTTTCTTGGGCTCTTTGTAAAGTAGCTCCCACCTGTTCCCCAAAGAGCTTCTCCTCTGTGTAGGGTAAGTTCTCAAGTTTTGTTTGGACCTCCTCGTGGAGGCTGGAAGCTTGCAGCCAAGCAGACCACTGTATATCTACCCCTGAGGCAGCAGCTCTCGCCACCATATCCCCTGTGTCAAAGGCTGCTCGCACACCTGATGCCTGGCCAGCTCTGTGCCCTCAAGAACGACAGCATGGAAGGCCTGACACTGGTCCTGTGGAATATGTTTTGCTTGCACAGAAACTTTCTTCCAGAGCTCAACTCTGCGCTCTGGCCACATAGATTTGATAGTCCACAACACAAAGGGCTGGCAGCTGCCAAATGGTAAACCCTCTGTCCTAATGAATCCAGGTGTCGCAGTTCCAGGTTTTGGACTGCAGTACACCATGCTCCTGGGCTGCCTTCTCGCTCACCAATGCTGTCTCAACTACCATGCTCTTTTGTGCAGGTTGAGAGATGTAACTGAGCACATCCTCAGGTAGGACGTATGTTCTCTCAATTCCCTTTGACACAGGAGGAACAGTGTGGGGTGTCTGCCATACTTTCTTTACCAGCTTGTCCGAGATAGGATGCAAGGGCATGGCAACAGTATTGCAGGAGGGCTTTTGCTCCAGATACTGACCAGTGAGACTCCCTATTGACTCCTGGAATGGAATTTAATTAAATCCAACTAGTTTAGCCAATCTTTTCAAGAACTGGGGGAAAGATGGATTTGCTGATGTGGAAGTATTATCTTCTTGTTTTTCTGCTCTAAAATGGTAGGTAAGATCAGCCATATCATCCTCTCCAGAAGAATCACAGCAACAACCCTCATCCCTGGAAGCGACACCTGGCTTCTAGCTGGATGAGTCACAACCCACCATTGGCAAGGTGGGTGTGAGGGGACGCTTTCACAGGGGGATGATAGAGGCTGTGCTGGGACCGCTGGCAGAGGGAGCATTCGACTTGAGGTCATTGCTTCATCCAGTGAGAGAAACAGCTCTGGAGATCTAGAGGACATCCTTGTTTCCAAAAGCATCCCGACTGCACTGGAGCTCACAGAAGGATCTGCAGCAAGTTCTGGAAGTGGCTCTTTGGGGTCTTGAGGCAGCCTCAGCGATGAGGAGGGTGGATCTGGTCAGGTCAGAGAGCGTACCCAGACACAGAGATTCCCCAGGTTGTGGTTCCAGTTCTGATACCAGGTGGAGGGGATGGAGACTGAGGCACAAAAACGGCTTGAAGGTTGTGGCATCAGTGTTCGTGGGTTTGAAACTCTGGGCTTCTGTTTGCTTCTTACATGACAGTGCTTCTTCTGGGGAGGGGGAGTGTGGGGAGCGTGTGCCGTCGGGTACTGCAAAAGTTTTGCTTTGGGAAGGTAGCTCAGTTTTTGGAGACGACAACAGCAGGTCCTTCAGCAGAGCCACTCTCCCACGCTCTGGGGGAAGGCACTGCAGGGTTACCGGCTGTAGCGCTGGGACGGAGCCCTGGCTACCGGCAAGTAAGTTGAGCTCACGCCGGTGCCCGGTGGATTTCCTCCTTGCTGCCCCCCAGCTCAGGGTGCCGGCCTGTGCCACCGCCGCTCCGGACCTGCACCGGGGCACGGAGGTGCTCCCAGCAAAGGCGGGCCCCCCAGCAGCGCGAGTCGCAGGCAGCGGACACGGCGGTCGCGGCCCCGTGCGCCCTCCGCCGCGGAGCCCGGCAACCCGCAGCTCCCGGCGCCGCCCGCGGCCGCTTCCGTCCCGCCGCCCGCGGGAACTACAGCTCCCGGCAGGCAGCGCGCACGCGCAGTGGCTAGGCGGAAGTGGGCGGGGCGGCCGCCGCAAGCCCCGCCTCCTTTGCGCCGGCCGCCATTTTGTCACCGACTTTCACCCGCCGCCCGACGGGGCGTTTTTTTTTTCTTAAAGGAGAAGCGACAGCCAAAAGCGGGCCCCGCCGCTAGGCCTCGCCAGAACCGCCAGCGGCGCCGCAGCCCCGCGGCAGGGAGCGGCCGCGCGGGGCGGGGGGGGGGCGAGCGGCTTCCCCTGCCAGGCCTCGCCCGCAGGGCGAGGGGACCCGGGGGCAGCCGGAGGGGCGCAGGCAGCGGCGGCGGTAGGGAGCCCGGCGGTGCCGAGGGCCGGGCGGCGGACGGGCGAGCCGGGCGGCGGGCCGGCGAGGCGGCAGCCGGAGGGGCCGCGCTCGGGTGGGCGCCGCGGCGGGGCCAGCCGGGGGTGGGGGGTGGGGGTGGGGGGGGCACCCGGAGCGCGAGCGCGGCGGCCCGAGCGGCGCCTGCGCGGCGGGGCGCGGCCTTCTGGTTGGCCGCGCGGCAGCGGCGGGACGGGCCCCGCCGCAGCGGGGCCGGCCATTGGCCGGGCGGCGCGCGAGCGGCAGAGAAAGGCGGGAGGGCCGCGCGGCGGGGGTGGGGGTGGGGCCGGGGGGGCGGGGCCGTCCCTCGCCTCCCGCCCGCGGATTGGCGGGCGCGCGGGGGAGGTGGGTCGCCTGGCGGCCGCGCGTGAAGGTGGGCGGCGGGCGGTGATTGGGCGCGGCTGAAGCGGGCGGGGGAAGGTTTGGCGGGCGGGCGGGAGGGTGGAGCGCGTAGCAGCTGCCGCGGCCCCGTCGCTCGCCGCCCCGATGCCGGCGGGCATCGAGCAGCCGGGGGACGCCGAGGAGCAGCCACCCGTCCAGGGCCCGCCGGCAGCGGCAGAGAGGCCGCCGTCCTCGGGCCGCCGCCGCCCGCCGCCGCCGCCACCCGCCGCCGAGCAGGGGGAGGAGTCCGGCGGCAGCCGGGTGCTGAGGGGCGGCCGGGAGCGGGGCCGGGCTGCGGCCGCCGCTGCCTCGGCTGCGGGGGGAGCCGCCGCCGCCGCCGCCGCTGCCGCCGCCTCCCGCCGCCGTAAGGCTGAGTATCCCCGGCGTCGGCGGAGCAGCCCCGGAGCCCGGCCCGCCGCCGAGCAGCCCGCCGCCGAGACGCCGCCCGCGGCCAAGAAGGGCCCCCGGGCCGGGTGAGTGCCCTGCGGAGCCGGGCTTGGCCCCCGCCCTCCGCGGGGTCGGGGGTGGAGGAGCCACCGGGCGGCCTTTCCCCAGTCCTGCTCGAGTGGCGCCTAGGCCCTGGGGCCCGCCTCCAGCCGCGGGGTGCCCCCGCGCCTCCGCCTCTTTGTTCCGGGCCGAGCTGGGGCCGGCCCGTGGCCGGCCCCGCCGGTCTCTTCCCAGGAAAGGCAGTGTCCCGAGTGCTGCCTGCTCTCGGCAGCCCTGCCTATCGCAGCAGACGCGCCTTCGGTTGTAAGCGAAACCGTAAGCGCCTCCTGCGTGTGCCGCCTGCTGCGCAGCGTCCCCGGGGATAGCTGCCGCCTTCCTCGGTGCTCGGGCTCCAGCTTGTTTTGGCTCCGTATTCCAAGAGCCTCAGTGAGGGAGGTGGCGGGATTTAATTTCCCGTACGGAGGTGACTGCATCTCACTGCTGCTTTGTATCTGGCGTGGGAAACTAGCCACATGCATATGTAGTCTTGGGAGTATTTGCTAATGTAGCTGATCTGCCTTGTTCTAATGACAGAATCCCTCTCGTTTAGACATAACTATTGTGGACAAGACTGGACTTTTGCTGATGTATTAGTATAGTTCACCTAAGCTTTATCTGGATGAAATTATCTGTGTTGCTATAAGGAGTTGTAACCTGCGTTTTGAGAACAACGCAGTGGGTCTGTCCACAGTTGAGGATTAGGGCTCATTCTCCACATCATTCAGTTTCTCATTTCTGTTGTCATGCCATCGAAGCTGTCTCTTATGCTTGACTTTTTATTTTTCCAGGTGCACAGATAAAGCAGCTGGTAAAGGTAAGAGCTCAATTACTCCTGCTGTTGTATTCCATCCAGAAAGTCAGGGCTTTCCCACTAAAGTAGCCAGGACATCTGCTGGATCTTCCTTTTTAAAAATATTTTGTTGCTTGATGACATGCAGTTTCTTTCCAAGGTCTCTCTCAAGATTGTGGAACTGTGATAAGCTGCTGCTGATATTTGCACGTGCCCAACGTGCAAAAACTTACTCTTCCAAATAACCACTAGGGTATTATTTCACTGTCAGAAGTTGAGACCACACCGCACTGCAGTTTGACAGCTTTTGTTACACAGTGGTCCTGAGTAGCTGGCAAAACCTGGGCTCACATCTGTTCTGCTGCTGTCACAAATACAGGTGTAGATCCTCAAGGGACATGTGAAAGATAGGTGGTATTAAGAGTATGCAAATATTTACACTTGTCCTTTTCTAGCTTTAGTGGATGTTAAATTTTTTATGGTTATGTGTTCAGGGATGAAAAAGGAAAGTGATGAAGGGGAGAGAGTAGCTTAATGTGTCTAATCAAGAAAGCCCCAACTGTGGAGAGCTGCAGCCAGGAGCAGAACTTTTGTTCTTCCAGTGCAAACTGTGTGAACTTTGTGCCTCTATTTAAGGGCTTCTTGTACAAAAAAACCCCAAAAAAACTGTTAGAGGGTTTTGCTCTTTACCCGATGTTGACTTCTGAAACAGTTCCAGGTAAAAGGCTTTGTGTAGTATTGCTTTTGATCTGGGACTACAGAACTGTCTGAATGAAATAGTGAGCAAAGAAGCTCATACACCTGTGCAAAAGAATTCAGCTTTCTGCTGGAGCTGTTCAGTTCTTGTTTGCAGGCATTTGTGTCTTGAAGGCCACCTTTATTCTTGTAATTCCATAACTCTTTAAATTTATTCCTACAAGTCTATAGCTCTGTTCCATTTGGGTGCTGAAATCCATCACAGTTCTAGGTAGCAGTGTGTATTTTTGCAGACCAAAGCAGAATTAACCAATGTGTGTTTAGCACAGACCCCCTTTGTGCGCATTTAACTCTTACTGTGTAAAGGGTGGGCAGAGTATTGTAAGAGTTTTAGCCTTTTAAATCAAAGCAAAGTTGCCGAAATGTGTAAAAATGCATAGTGTTGTCACTTAATATGTGCATAGTGATAACATCACATTTTAATAGTGTTTCTCAGTGCTTTGGATATCCTTAAGCAGAAATGTTTATGTGGTAGTGGTGGAAAACAAGCAGAATAGTCCCATTTTACTCCAGTTTCTTGGGGCATGCTTGGAAATGGCAAATATCAGTCTGAAACTTCCCAAGTTTGGTGGCACTCTGCACTCTGGGCATTTTAGACTTGTAACTTTAGCCTCTCAGAGATTCAGCTGTCCTTGAACGTGAGAGTGGCAAAAGTATTTATTAAATTTCTTGGGCTCTTCTTTATTAGACTTGTAGCCAAAATGGATGGTATTAACATTTGCATGGAAATTGGCACTGACAAGCGATGACCACTTCTAGTCCAAAGGAAATCTGCCTCCATGATTTTTTTGTTTGTTTGTTTCTTGTTTAGTCTTTAAAAATGCAGAAGTGAGAAAGCTGTACTTCTGCGTCCCAGCTGTGCCCTGGATGAAGTCCTTGCTGCATGCTTGTGCTTATTGGGGAAGACATGGAAACACTGAATCGAGTATCTTCCTCGGACAGATCATGCGGTATGCAGGAGAGAAGCTTCCCTCCTGCTGCACCCCTTTTTGGCCTCTAGCATGAAATGTTTGAAGAAGCCTAATCAGGTGCAAGCAAACTGCAACTTTCCTTGCACAGCAGGGTTTTTGGTAGCTAGGAGTAATTCTGAAGGATAAAATACCGTTCATCATTTCACCCCTGGAGGGAGCTGGGTTGAGGAAGAAGTCCAGTAAAACTTCTGGGTGGTTCTTGCGAAGGCTTTGAATTTAGTGCTAGTAATTCACTGGTGTGAGTTCTGACATGGAATTTAATTCTACATGGTGATTTGTATTATACTATTATAATTTACTGTAAAGTACTAAATCCAGTTTAGAATATTAAATTTTCATGTGCTCAGCCATAAGTGTTAGCCTCTGTATACAGGGCAAATGGCCTGTGGAAGTAAGGCATGCCTGGTGATGCATCCTGTGTATCTATCAGAGAAATGAAAAACTTGCTTCATCAAAGTTTGCTCAGTAGGTTTTGTTGCCTTATATTTGGAATTATATTTTGAAGTAAAATCACCAGTGTTGCTGTTGGTAAAGAAAGCTTAGTGGTGATGGGTGTGATCATGGCTAAATTTGTGCTGTTGATTATAACCAAGATGCTATAACAGTGGAAGTGTTGCCAACTTTTACATTCTATATGGTGCCATGGGATCAGAGGGCTTTTCTGCTTGTTGAGTTGGGAGTACAGGCACAAAGGTCTGACTGTGCAGGACTGTTGGGAAGATTATGGGAAGGTTAAAGTCAAAGGTGGGTACTGTGTCAGAATTTGTGTGTGATTGTTGCCATGCTAGTGTGCACGAAGGCAGTTGCAAAGTCAGCTGTACCGATTGTATTTCCTGTCTTGTCTGCTTAGTCATGCAATTGCAATATTTCCCTAATGTGATTCTGTAGAAATATTAGTTACATAAGTAGAACATTTAATCTCAGCTTATAAATGAATTCATGTAGCTATAGTCAGACTGTGTAGTATAATTCACATTTGACTTCCTGCAATGGTGTATATTCTTGTGGAAATAATTTTCATTTTAGTTAGGCCTGAAAAATTTTAATTATTGGATTATAGATTTAATGAATACACTTCGTGTCCTCTATCACTGGATTGAAAATTCAGTGCTTACTGTGACTTTTAAAGTCATGTTAGCAGTCAAATATAACCAGCTTCTCCAATTTAATTTTATAGCCAAACCAATTTCTGACTCTATCCACCTTTTTGTAAGATTTTACCTCTGCTGTTCAGTAGCCACTTTTAAGAGTTTGAATGGAATCTTTCAACCAATTGCCGGTGAAAAAACAGGCTGTGTAGTTATTCTGGAGGGAGTTGTTGGAGTAGTGACTGAATATAAAGATGCCAGGTTTGCGCTTAGTGGTAGAGCCCTTGCATCTACTGTGTTCCCAAAACATATGTGCTTTGTCTTCAAGGTTTTAGAGCTGCAGGTTGCAAGAAGGTTACTTCTCCCACAGTAAGAAGAAAGAGGGTGGGATGGGAAGCATTTGTACAAACATAATATGCCATGAATAAACACTCAGATTACTGAATTTCCATGTCTCATGTTGCTCTGCTTGTGTCACACAGCTGAAACGTACTCACTGCAGACCCTTGTCTATGCAAGTTATTTTTCTTGCCTGTTTTTGTCTTGCAACTTTACATTGGTATTGATGCTATTTTGTAATGATAAGAATGAGATCCAACATAATTCCTTAAGCGCACATATAGGATACACAGCTATGTAGTAGTGCTATTAAAAGGTGGAAAGAAAGGTTTGTAAAACAGGGCCTTTATTTACGAAGCTTTTATTTACTTAAAAGCTACGATCAGAAGGGATGCAGTGCCATGTGCAGTCTGTTGGAAGTCCGTTCTCAAATCAGTTTTTTGCACAGCATGGGACTAGAGGATGATGCCAGCAGAATTTACAGATTTCTTCAGCTCATGGTTATAGAAACTCTGCATTTCTAGAAACGGAGTCAGGTGTGAAATACTTCTGTTATATATTCACACAATTGGAGAAGTATCTTGGTCATTTGTTCTGTGATATATGTTTTTTTTTCCCCCAGTCTTTCCATATGAAGCTACTGTACTGCACTTTGTGGGTGGCTGCTACTGCAGCCATTCTCTCACCTTAGTGGCTTTCAAGCTGTGATTTGAAGGCTCAGGGGAGCGGGGAGGTCAGAGAGCTGTTTCTTCAAGGACTCTGAAAGGAAATGAGTGGGAAATACGAGCTTTTGCTGTAGCAGTCCACTTTTAACTGCTAGAAAAACTGTAAGGTTTCACAGATTAAGAAAAGTTGGAAAACGTTAAGACTCTAATTGTACAAAATGGTTTTGTAGCATAGATAACTCGCATTATACCTCATCATTTGTATTCTTAAAGCTTCACGCTTCTGTGGTAATGATTGCTTTCCCTTAAGACTTCATCAGTGTTTTGAGAGACAAATGTCACTACTTAAAATCAAACCTTAGAAAAATGTTCTGAGTTTAAATAGCTTAGATTTCCCAAACCTACTTTTACTTGTATGAGGATTTTCCTGTGTCCCATGTGTACAGTTTTCACAGCTCTTTGGCAGGGGAGGAGACATTTGGATAAGCGGTTTACACTAGGATTTTTTTTCCTGAGTTTCATTTTGGTCTATGTCAGTATAAAATTGTATGTTCAGTGCCTTATCTGTTGTGTGGTTATTGTGTTAAATCCAAGTCGCAGTCTGAGATGTGTATATGTTGTGGTGCATTTATTTTCATAACAGTTATTTTGTAACTTAATAGTTCATGGTTTATTTTCCTATTTTTATTTCCTCTCAATTGTACATGGGTATTTTCTGAAAGTGTCTACTTGGCAGGGTTAGTAAGAAGCTGTCAAATGCTTTATAAATCAAAAGTTTATGATATTTCTTGTTAGTAATCAACAAACATTTGTAACAGTTGAAAGCTTCATTTTTCTATGCATCAAGAGTAAAGTGGCAGGGGTATTTGTTATTGTTACGTCAGAAAAAGAGAGGAATCTGTTACTGCAGCAAGCTTACCTCTGGGCTGCAGGCTGAAAGGGGGTTGATAAGTAAAAGCTTGAACATCTGAACAAGTGTGGCAGGTTAAAAGTAGATGTGGAAGTACCAAACAACTCCCAGTTCTGGGACTAATTGAGTGGATTTTTGAGCTGCCAGTTATAGCAGGACTGGCGCATAGCAGTGCACCAGTTATTAAAGGCAGGTTTATGCCAAGTCTGAGTTGTGCTGTAAGCAGCAGCAGCAAGAAGCTCTGCTTCCAGAGGGTTTCCATCCTTCGTCCCCAGTGAAACCTGAGGATAGCAATATCTCCCAGTAGTGCTGCCGACTTTGCAAAATGGCATCTGTACTAGTGTTACTTCTGCATGCCCTTCCTACAAGGAATGGTAATTTGGGTCTCTGTTCTCTGGCTATCTGCTTATCTTTCCTGAAATACAGAGCCACGTAGCCACTGCATCTGCAAGTTACTAGGAGAACAGGGATAGAAGGAGAGTGTTGGACAGGCACAGCATGACCGTGCAAGTCCTGTGATGAGGGAACTGCTACTACTTCTTCAGAAAGTAAATGCAGCTGGATCAGACTTTTCCCTTTTGCTCTTTGCAATGAGTAATTGTTACATACCTGGGACTTTGTTTTCCTTCAGTAGTTGGAAAGAAGATCGGAGAGGTGTGGGCTGTGGGATATGCATATATACTGCTCAGGCCCTTGTTGGCTTGCTGTCAGTTACCCAGACGCACTCTTAACACTTGCTGCATCCAGTGGTGTAAAAAGAAGTGGTAAACACCCTGTTCTTGGAACGGTCTCCTATAAAGATAATGCTGTGGGGCTGGGGAGTGATGCAGCTGTAGATGAAGCAAGAAACAACATGAGAAAGCACGAGTGCCAGTCACCGTGTCTTCCTGTGAGTATTTTGCCTGCAAAGTGTATTTATGGTATAGGGAAGAATTGAGACTCAGAAGGGTGAGTTTATCTCCTGGTCTGGGAGACAGGGGACAAACCTTCGTGTTTATCCCTTTTGTTTCAGTTCGTGGCAACACTGGTATATGTAGAAAAATATGATATGGGTTCTGAGATAGAGATGCTTTTGCTGGTTTGGTAACCTTGTGTGCAGTGCTCCAGGGGCAGAATGAAAGTGTGAATGAGAACATATTTCTGCTGCATGTCTGAAATGAGAATCTGTGCTGACTAGCATGCTGAGTAAAGGTGAAGTGTTACTGGGGTAAGCTCTGTTAAGAAGCAGAGCGGTGCCCAGGGTCTTGTCTTTTGGTTGTCAAAACAATTATAACAGAGCTACAACTTTTTAGGTAGTTTCATCCTAGGTTTCCTTTTCTTATCCTTTCTCCCATTTACTCATGTTTTTGTCACAAATTTTAAGATTAAAGGGCATTTGGGTGCCTCTTGTATACCATCACTCAAATCTGTACGTGTTTTCTGTCCTGGACACTGTTAAGTTTCAAGGCTCTTGGGAAGAATCAGCAGAATGGTGAAAGTACCTCAGAATGAAAGCGGTTTATCGTTAAGGGACTGACTTAAGGGAGAGATCAAGGTAGGAAGAACCTCAGAAGCCAGAAGATTAAAAGGATTGTCAGGACTTCAGAAAGTGGATTTTCCCCATCTCTCTTGAATGACTTCCTGTGAGATGCAGGCATCCGTGCAGCTCCCGAAACGTAACATTGCAGAGAGTTCAGGTTGAGGTGGGTAACGATTGATGTCAATATTCACACCAGGGAAGTGGTGGACTCCTCAACAGTGGACACTTTTAAGATTCAGCTGGACAGGGTGTGGGGCCATCTTGTCTAGACTGTGCTTTTGCCAAGAAAAGTTAGACCAGATTATCCTTGAGGTCCTTTCCAAGATGGGTTTCTATGATTCTATGATTAATGTCAGTATTGGAGAGTTGCAGGGGGGTGTGAGCAGTGGATTTATTTTGCCAGGTCATAGCTTCTGTTGCCCCCTCTCCATGAAATGTGGTTCAGGCAAACAACAGCAGCACTGGGTCTTAATCTGTGGTTGCATGTGCCGACTGGCTGGCAGACTCTGCCAAAAGAAAGGCACGTAATTAATTTTGCAGTGGATGATCTGAAAAGCAAATGCTTGGTGCTTTTTTTTGCTTTGCACTGAGGGTGCCTCAATACCTATTGTGTCTCATGTATTCTTTTGTCTTCCTGCAGTCTGAGTTCTTATGACCTGGTGTCCGTCACCACTGTTGACACTTGAAACAAAAGAGCAGGATGTGAGCATATAATCCATTTTCTGCACATCTTCTGGGAGGACAGAAACCTTCCAGAGAAATTACGGCTAGCCAGAGCTAGTGGTGTTGACAAGTTTATACAGTTTTAAATGCAGGATTGACTGCAGCCTTTCTAATTAAAATTTTTCCTGTGTTTCAGTCTCAAGAGATTCAAGTTGCATCTTTTTTTGTTGGAAGAGCAGAGTCTGATTATCTCTAATAGCAATGTTTATTCCCTCTATCTTTGTGCCATTAGCCAAATCCTGCTAACTGAGGAGTGTGGCTTTCTGTATAGAGGCATTTGTGAGAGGAGAGGGGCAATGCTGTATTCATCCACAAGGCCTGGATTTAACCAGGCTAAGCATGATACCCAAGACAGGACTTAAAATAACAGTAAGGTCCCTGTGTAGTCTAGTCAGTTGATAGAGGCAGTCATCTTCTAACTTCTAGCGCTGGTGATATAGAGAGACAAGGACAGCCATGTTTCTAACCTAAATGCAGATGCAAGTCCTGTTATTTCCTACCGAACATCAGCAGTGTGGGGAGGAATCCTCAAACACAATTAAAATTGCAACACCTCCAGTGACAGGCTTGTGATTACCTCTAATGCCAGGTCAGGTGTGTTAGACAAGAAAGCATCAGGTGGAGGAAGTTCTGCTTTTCTGTCTAAGCCAGCTGCTGTCTCTGTATTTAGTGTTGGTTTTTAAATCACTATTTTGATTTTTTTTGTTTCGTTGTTGTTTTGTTTTTTGAGAGGTTGACTGGATTCATCAGAAAGCTGTTTTTATGAAGGAAAAAGGAAATTTAGGTGTGGGAAAGATGCATAAAATCTAGGACTTCTCTTGCAGTTTTAGATTTCAAGCAAAGCCTTTGTGAATGCTGATTCCAGCTGCCAGTGCAGCTGAATACTTTGCAGATACAAGTTTCCTGGTGCGGCTCTGACCCTTGCATAGGGACCTGTGTCCCCTGTTGGGAGGGTCTAGCATTATAAGGATTTTCAACTAATAGCTCTATTGCTTTATGAGATCTACTGCAAAATAAATATCTGATGCTTCTAACTATGGGTTTTTTTGGAGGTACATAGGTATTCACAGCATGTAAAAATGCAATGAATCTGTTAGACGAGCATGCTGAAGTAGAGGAAGAACTAAAAAGAGGAAATCGTGGGGAAAAGCTTATTAAACACCCTCACTTCAGAGAAATGAAGCAAAATTACTAGGTGAGTGGTGTCCTTTGTAGAAATGTATTCTGAATGTGGTCTATTTCAACTCAGTAAGTCTAATCTTTAAAATACTAACTCTTGCTAAGAAATCAGTTGAGTGTCTGATCTTCCAAGGGACTAAACCTCTTTCAAGAGCAACAGTGTGTGCTAACACTGGTAGCGTGGTGGCATTTGAGGGGGAAATTTCTAGAGAATGGTTTCAGGTGTCTTTGGAGTCGATTTAGCATTCAAAAAGAATTGAGTGTATTCACAATAAAACATAAAAGCATAAAGCAGTCATAGTTCACCTGGAGATGTGCTAAACCGGGAAGCCAAAAAGAAGGTGTAGTTCATGCTCTGGAGATGAAGTGGGCTTTATGCATGCAAGACATCAGACTTGGTTGCTGTTTTACAGTGAAATTGTGATGCCTCGCATCCTGTATTCCAGTCAGATTTTTTCAGTCAAATGTTGATTATTCCCACCCTCTTAATCAAGGATTGGGGAATGCGTCGTGCAAAGCAAACTACATGCTAGAGGTAAAAGGATCATTTGGTTCAAAAGGCTTGATGCAAAATTAGAGATTTTGGGTTGGGAGGGACCTCGGATATCTTGGGTCCCACCTGCTGCTCAGTGCGGGTTCAACACAGGGTTTCCATCATGTTGCTCAGGGCTTTCTCTAGTCAGGTCTGGGCAAGTTTGAGAAGTGGGACTATGGAAACCTGATGAGGTTCAACAAGGCCAAGTGCAAGGTCCTGCACACGGGTCGGGGAAACCCCTGGTATCAGTACAGGCTGGGGGATGAAGGGATTGGGAACAGCCCTGTAGAAAAGAACTCGGGGGTACTGGTGGATTCAGAACTGGGCATGAGATAGCAATTTGTGTTTGCAGCTTAGAAAGCCAACTGTATCATGGGCCATGTAAAAAGGAGCATGGCCAGCAGGTCGAGGGAGGTGACTGCTGCCCCTCTATTCTGCTCTGGTGAGACCCCACCTGGAGTACTGTGTCCAACTCTGGGGTCCTCAGTACAAGAAGGACATGGACCTGTTAGAGCAGGTCCAGAGGAGGCCACAAAAATATTCAGAGGGATGGAACACCTCTGCTGTGAGGACAGGCTGAGAGAGTTGGAGTTCTTCAGCCTGGAGAAGAGAAGGCTCTGGGGAGACCTTATTGCAGCCTTTTAGTACTTAAAGGGGACTCATAAGGAAGATGAGGACAGAGTTTTTATTAAGGCCAGTAGCCATAGGAAAGGGGTAGTGGTTTTAAACTAAAAGAGGGTAGATTCAAACAATATAAGGAAGAAATTTTATATTAGCATGATGAAACACTGGAACAGGTTGCACAGAGAGGTGGTAGATGCCCCATCCCTGGAAACATTCCAGGTCAGGTTGGGTGGAGCTCTGAGCAATGTGATCTCGGTGAAGATGTCCCTGCTCATTGCAGCAGGGGTTGGACTAGATGGCCCCTAAAGGTCGCTTCCAACCCAAACCATGCCATGATTCTATGGAGGCTGCACAGCCTTGCTGGGCCCCATTTCCAGTGCTTGACTATCCTCTTAGGGGAAAATGCTTTTTCTGTATCCAGTCAGACCTCCCTGTTTCACTAGTTGACCAGTGCTCCTTATCTGCCTGCTGTGCACCTCAGCAAGGACGTTGGGGCTGCTTGATAGCCTGCCTGTAGCTGCTGTTGTTTTGCCCTAGGGTTTTCTGTTCTGCAGGCTGAACAAGCACATTTCCATTGGCTTCTTCTCACAAGCCATGTGTTTCAGCCCCCAACTGCCTTGGTGGTCCCCCTTGGATTCACTCAAACATGTTGACAACATTCTTGTGGTGGGAGTCCAAAACTGGAGGGGAAATCCAAATGTGGTCTAATGAGTGCTGAGTAAAGGGCACTAACAGTTCTTCTGTTTCCTGACTGCTCCAGTGAATGGCACCCAGGATGCTGTGGACCTCCCTTGCTGCCAGGGCACGCTCCAGGCTCTGGATGTGCAGTTTTCTCTTCACTGGGACTCCCAGCATAGCAGAGCTGCTCCCCAGCCAGTCCTTAGAGGACTGGCCACTGTCTTTTCCAGCAGATGCTTGATAAGTTCCCAGGCAGCTCAGCAGTACTTCTGGCTGGTGCTTAGGCAGCAGAAACTCATCTGAAAGTAGACAGCAGTGTAAATGTATTTGGGTAAAAGGGAGTGAGTCAGACCTTAGCCTACAGCGCTGGCCCTGTGGAACACTGCAGGTGGCTTTCTGTACTAAAGCAGCATCAAACCTGGAGTGCTAAGCATAGCCAGCTACTTGGAATTAATTTCTTCAGCACCTCATTTGTGACATTTCAAAAGGCATTTGAGTTCATTAAAGTCCTGTGTCACAGCAAGCACCAAAAAGTGAGATCAAGTGAAATGTACTTGGGAATCTTAGTTTTTAAGTAATGAACTTGCTCACATAGACATTTCAGACAGTTCCATTACCTTGCCAAAACATATCTGGAGAACAGCCATCAGCCAAAAAGAAGCCACCTTTAGAATCTATGAATGAGTGCAAAGACCTCAGACTAACAACGCTTGTGATGCTTTTTGCTCTAGCATAAGACCAGAAGCATCCAGCTCACATTCTTCGGGGTTATTACCAGGTGTGCAACTCTGATGAAATATGCGTTTGGGGGATTCTCCAAACATGACTTTTAATGTGGTCCGATTTTGAAACTTGTTTTCATAAAACAGTTGCTGAGGTTTATGACTGTCTATCTTGTAATGCTTAGGGGAGATCAGAGCCAGGAAATAATCATCTTATAAGCCTTTATCAGAGGGAAATATAAGCTGTTTTAAAATATTTGTGTCTTTACTTAGAGGCAGTAGGAAATGTGATGAGAGTTTTAAATGAAGGCTTGCTGAGGTGTGTCCTGTCTGGCTTGGCAGAGCTCTGCTCCAAATCTGTAAGAGGTAGTGGTTTCCCTGTTAGAGTAGACAGGGGCAGTTATGTTCTTCAACATTGTGCAACAGAGAGGAGTGTGAACTAATGATGGAATTAATGATATTATTATTGTTGTTGTTGTTGTTACGATGATGATGATGATTAAAGAGATTGCAATGTTTCAGATCCCAAAGAAGAGAAGGAAGAGGAGGAAGTTTCCAGTGTCCTGAGCCATGGCTCTCCTGTCAGCACAGCCAGGCCTAGCAGAAGCTGGCGCAGCAGCAGGTCAGCCACTGCGGCCCGCCAGCGTGACACTGAGAATTCACGTGCCTCCAGATCCAAGACTGGTTCCCTGCAGCTTGTCTGCAAGTCAGAGCCAAACACAGACCAGCTTGAATACGGTACGTGGGAAGCCCTGGTGTGAAAGTGTCTGGAGATAGTCAGGTCTTGGGAACCTTTGAAAGGAACTGGATGTGGGCGTAGCTTTGTGAGCTGTATGCAGACTGTGGCTGGTCCAGGCATGGTGCTTCTTGGTCATGAGTACCTTCTGCCACCAGCGCTCCTGCCACTGAATGTCGACGGAGGTATCTTGAGACAGATGAGCTCACTGCAGCGAACACAGGTTGAAACCTAATGGTGACTTTTCCTTTCAGAGGTCACAGAAGAGCATCAGTCTCCAGCTGGAATCAGGTAGGAAACTTTGTTTTGTAGTATTTCTTCCTATTTAGTGTCTCAAGAAGGGAAGATAACGGCCTGAGTTTTTTCAAAATAAGTGCTTCTGTGGAAGGTTCTATGAGATGGATAGTAGCTCTGTTCATTCATTCCTGGACCTTTGTATTTTCAGTCCGGATTGCAGATGGACTGCAGATGTCAGAAGGTATTGTGGAGAAATGGATAGTAAGATTTGATGTGGGCATTTTACCTGGTAGCTTTTTTCCTGTGGGATGAAGGTGCTATAGTTAGGTGGGTTCATGAGAGGAGACTGGTCTGCCTAGCCTGTCTGTTTTGGCTGTCATCATGCTCCTTAGTCAGAGCAAGCTGTTAGCTTTCCCCAGTCATGCTGAGTGAGAAAGTGCTGTGTAATAGTGTCTTTCCCATCCCAGCAGATGATGCACGAATATTCTTGTAGTAGTGCTTAAGCTGTTGCTGCTAGTCCTCTGTTCTCCTTTCTCCCAGCAGTGATGATGAGGAGATGCTTATCAGCGAGGAAGAAGTTCCCTTCAAAGATGATCCAAGAGATGAAACCTACAAGCCCCATCTAGAGAAGTATATTGGATTACATACTTACCATGGGTTTAGTCAAAAAAAAAATCTTAGTTGAATGAGCTCACAGAACCTGTTCTAGTTGCTAGTTGCTAATGTGGAATGTCTCCCATCGGACACAGTGTTTCCTAAATATTGCCTACAGTTATTGGGATTGTTCTTCTCTAATGGACTAAAGCCTTAGAGCCCTGCTGGCTGCTGGTTCTTCCTTAATCCTTGTTCATACTTCTGTTTAGAAGTAGAACTTGCTAAATAGACTTGAACTTTGACCCAGTTTTTGCTAAAATCTGTGTAAAAAGCAGACAGCAGGAAGAGTATTGGAGTAATGTGTTGTATTTGTATCTTTGTAGGGAAGCACCAAAGCAGAGGAGAAAAGCTAGCAAGGGGAAGGAGGAAAAAGAGAAACACAAAGAGATTAAAGTAGAAGTGAAAGAAGAGAGTGAGTTTCAGGAAGATGAAGAACCACCAAGGAAGTGAGTAGAACTCTGCAGTTACGTGTAGCAGTGTGTGTCGTATATTTTGCATTCTTGCTAGTGTATGACAGCGTTTTGTTGTTGTTGGCTTCCCCTCTCCTCCCCTGGGCCTGAAGGATAGTAAGGCTGAACCTTTTTTTCTGATACTAGGAAGGAGGACTTCTATCTTGTACATGTTCGCCAAGGAAAAATAAAACAGTTGGTATTTTCATTTAGTTTAAGTTAAGGGGTTTTTCTTCATACTGTGATTCAGTCAGCCTACCTGGATATGGCCACACAGTGTGAAATATTTTGGAGTATTCTTAAAATCAGTTTCTGTTGTGATGTCTGCAAGTGGATTAGACTGTATTAGAAAGCCAGTCTCAGAAGGCAACATCTCTTCTGTTGTGTGCCTAGGGGCAGATACAGGAATACTTTGTATGTGCCATATGGCAAGTGTCCTCTTTGTACGTTTGGGACTAACAGACCAGAGCTCAAAAAAACCAGCTGTTTTTTCCCTCGTTTTCGAGAAATAAAAGAACAAACTTTTGTTACCTAGTCAGTCACTACTGCTTTGAGTGGAGACTCAAAACCTTTGGGTATGCTGTCACTGGAACTCGACACTGAACCTTTCCTTCTGGCCGTTGAGGTAGATTGGATTTATGTGTCTGTCAAAGCCATTCATTGGGATAGTGTGAGGGGAGAAAAAAACATTTTCTGTACTTTAGCTCCTCTGATCGATTGGAACAAATGGGGCTCCCTCTGCTGGTCTGCAGTATGGGGCTCTGCACACATTCATTTTAATTTATCTTAATGTTTCTAAGCTGCTACAGAGCTGATTTACATTGGAGAGGAGTAAAGATGTTGATATTTTGAGACCTTTTTTTGTTCCCCCTAGAGATGGCTTTCTGAGGCTTGTGGTTGTGTTGTTTGGATCAGATGCTACTTTTGTGCATAATAAAACCTGTGCCTCTTCTGAAGGCTTGGCTTGAATGCTGAGTGCCTGTTCAGCATGTTACTAGCATGGCCTTGCTATCAATAAAGATGCCTCAGTACAGTCTGGAAAAGACTTCAATCAATCTACATGTCTGCAGCAATATGATCAAGCAGGCATGATGTTCTGGGCAGAGCTATCGCTTGGGAGGGGGCCTTTTACCTGTAAGCATAGGTCTGCTCAGATGGAGCATAGATTTTTGTCTTGACAGGTGTATAAACTGCTATAGTTAATGCAGAGGACTGTAAAATAGTTGCTAGATCATTACATTATTTCTGTTCTTCATAGTCATGCAGATTGATGTTTTTCACATGGTATGAAATGCTGCTCAACAGAGCAGAGGAAATAGGGTGCATCATCAATTCTAGACTCTGGCAAAATTACATGTTTATAAAAAATGCATTAGGAAATGGGAGTGGTTGGGAGAGCAAACCACATGAAGCATTTATTTCTCAAGAATGTTGCCTTCCTCTGAATCTGCCTCCAGCTTGCACTGGGTTGATTTTTCTGGAGCTTGCAGTTGCTGAGGCAATAGCTTGCTAGCTGTCTGCAACAGAAACTTACAAGAGCAGAATCTTGTGTGCTGATGTGCAGCCTGGAAGGGGATGAGTTTAATTGTAAGGTCACAAATTGTTTGGACAGTTGCAGGTTTAAAATAAAAATTGAAGCGTGTGAGGCCTGGTTGAGGGGTTTTTAAAATAGCCCTTCCTCACTCCATTGTGGCAGAAGAGTTGGTAACTTCTAACCAAAGCCTGTCGGGCTGTGGCTGTCTGATACCTGTTCACTGGTATCTGCACAGTTGTGAATAGTGGGCTGAGACACATTTAAGATAGGCAGCCGTGTTCAAAATGTGTTGTATGCTAGACCTAGCAGGTAGTCATGCAGCTACAGCCTGACTATGTTGGCAGAGGCAGGGTGATTTGAGGTCTGCCACATGCTGCCAAATGTCATGCAGAAAAAAAAGTGTCACCCAAAAACATGGGGACCAGAGCTCCACAGGGAGCAGTCTTCTGTGCAGTGTGGCAGTTCTGCAAACTGCAGGGACAACTTTCATGGAGGTCTGATTACTTAACTTCCTTAGGGAACCTGCCCATCTATTACAAGAACGTTTCCTTAGAAACTCTTCAGGAGTTTTGATCCAGAGCAGGTGGCAGACTTGCCAGAGCAGCTGACTTGCTGGGTGCAGTGTTACTTTTCAGCTTAAAAGTGTAGAAGAGTTCTGTAGTACTTCTTACAGCATGTTCCTGCTTTACAGCATACACTTCAAAAATTCTGCCCGCTACCAATGTAAAGAAACTTCTTTACATTCTGTTTCTGTAACCCTGTTACAGGAGGGGAAGAAGGAGAAAGGATGACAAGAGCCCAAGGCTGCCCAAGAGAAGGTAAGTGATCCCCTCTACTTGGATCTGTTCTGAAGACTTGCTACCCTTGTGTCCTACACAGAGATGTTCATTGTCTCAAAGCCATCTCTCTTGCACAGTACAGAGATCTGCCTTAAAGGGGCAGTGGGGAGTGGGAATAGCAGTATGCCTTCCCTCCTTCTCCCTGTAGGTGTGGACTTGATTTCTTCCAACTGAACCAGCTCCCCTTCCCACTTCTGAGTTGATTCCTGGCCTGGCATTACCCAGCAATAAGGTTCTAGGAACTCTTATCTCCTGGGGTTTTCTCAGCTCTGGAGAGAGCTCTCGAGTAGTACTAGGACTGGAGGGAACTCAGACAGTCTCTACCAGCATAGCCCAAGCAGGAATATTGGAGCAGTAATCCTTTGCTCCCACGTCACCGACCTGCACTCACACTCGTTTATCTCACTGCTGCCCTGGCTTCAGATGCATCAGGTAACCATTCTGCCCTTTTTCTTACTACTTAGGAAGAAGCCTCCGATACAGTATGTCCGCTGTGAGATGGAAGGCTGTGGCACGGTCTTGGCTCACCCACGTTATCTGCAGGTTGGTTGAGATCTTTCACTTCTCGAATGGCACGTATGAGGGCAGGGAAGGGCAGTTTCAAACAGGCAGCTGATCATCCACTGGCACTGAAGCACTCCTTTCTAACGCTGTCTTTTTGTTAGACTTAATCAGTTGTGGCCACATGTGTCTCTTACCTGTCCTGTTGCTAGGTGTCCACATTTGTTTGGCTTGCTTCTCTCAATGGAGATCAAAGCCTTTGTGTTCATGGTATAAGGATGTCTTGTTAGTGATTGGAGTCTGGTGGCCTGCTGAGGGGCCATGTGGAATCAATGCGTCTCAGCTGTTTTTTTAGCCATGTAAAGAGAGTCTACAACCTTTCACTCTTCCTTTATAGCATCACATAAAGTACCAGCACTTGCTGAAGAAAAAATACGTGTGTCCTCATCCCTCCTGTGGTCGTCTCTTCCGACTTCAGAAGCAGCTCCTGCGGCATGCCAAACACCACACAGGTACAGGGAGGTGGGAAATAGATACAAACTCCTCCTCAGGTCAGTGAACAGAGAGAGGGGGGAAAAAAATGGAAGAGCCTCTAAGACTTCTGGGGAGAGTGAAGCCAAGGCAGCTGGCATAGATTTGCAGCAGCAGCAGGGTATTAATTCCTTCTGGATTTACCCTCTTTAAGGAAATGAAAGAAATAGGCTGTAGAGTTTTTAACTCACCCCCTGGCAAGTATCACTCAGGGGTTCTGCAGAGGAGTAAACCAAGCCAAGCTTTATCCTAATTTGCCAGTCCTTCGATATTGGTCAGAGTGGATAATTAGCTCTAAGGAGAGTCTTAATCATGCCTTAACTCTCCAGATCAGCTGCTGTGGTGTATTGTGGGACACCTCCTTTGTTATGCCTGCTGGCTTCCCAGCCCTTCTAGTTCTGCTGCTTCTTGGGCAGCTTTACCTGCAACATGTGAGAGCTGGGAAAGGGAGCAGGTCTGTGGGAGAGTAATGCTCCAACTGGTGTTGCTTTTTAGATCAAAGGGATTACATCTGTGAGTACTGTGCCCGGGCGTTTAAGAGTTCTCATAACTTGGCGGTGCACCGAATGATCCATACAGGCGAAAAGCCCTTGCAGTGAGTACCTCTGCCTGTCTCTTGATCCCCTACTTTGAGGAACCCTTGGATACACCCGTTCTTGGACTTCACCAAGAGCAGAGGCAGCTCTGAAGTCAGAGCTGGAACCTGTTTCTGCTGTTCAGCTCTCTTTAAACACATACCTGTAGGAGTGTTTGAGCTGCTACTTGTCTCCTTGAGGCAGTGACTCAGTAGAGATCTGAGGAACATAAGCCCTCTGCAAATAAAGCTGGAAGAGCTGGAGCAACAGTGACATCCCATTTTAGTGGGATTTTAGCCCTGCTGTTTTCCTGGGCTGCCGCTTGCTACTGCTGTCCCCACAAGTGTGTGGGGATCTCCCTTTGTTGTGACCTCCCCCTTCTGCCCTCCCAGGTGTGAGATCTGTGGATTCACCTGCCGGCAGAAGGCTTCCCTCAACTGGCACATGAAGAAGCATGATGCGGACTCCTTCTACCAGTTTTCCTGCAATATTTGCGGCAAGAAATTTGAGAAGAAGGACAGCGTCGTGGCCCACAAAGCCAAGAGCCACCCTGAAGTGCTTATTGCCGAAGCACTGGCTGCCAACGCGGGTGCCCTGATCACCAGCACCGACATTTTGGGCACTAATCCTGAGGCCATTGCACCGCCCACCGATGGCCAGGGCCTCCCCCTTCTTCCTGACCCCCTGGGAAGTGCTGCCCCAGCAGATTGCCTGCTGCTGAACCCTGATGGGATGCCGAAGACATACTGTGGTGGGGCAGAGCGTGTGAGCCTGGTGGCTGACGGCAAGCTCTTTGTGGGTAGTGGCAGCAGTACAAACCCAGAGGGGCTGGTCATGAACACAGAGATCCTGGGAGCCACCACGGAGGTGCTCATTGAAGATTCAGACTCCACTGGACCCTAGTGGGTGGGGAGCACTTGGGTGCTGGGACAATTTGGACTCTGTATTTAAAAGGAGGGAAAAAAAAAAAAAAAAAAAGAAAGGAAAAAAAAAAAAAAGAGACACTTACTGAAAGAGAGAAAAGTTAAACAAAACTTACAATACTAGTAAATAACCGAAGGGTCTGCTCCCCTCCAGCGTGGATCACAGCACATCCTCTTTCTCCCAACCACTTCTCTCTCTCCCACTGCTCCTTTATAGAAAGGGGCACTTGCTGCCATTACCAGAGCAAGTTGGATTGAGTGATGGATTTCTCCAAGGGAGGGGGAACTGCTGAAACCCTTCACTCTACCCCAAAGCAGATGCCTTTCTGGCTCCTTGACATGGCCCTGCTCTCAAACTAGAAAGCATTTGATGTGCTCTGGACAAGTTTCTTAGGACTCCCTCTTGCCCCTGGTCCCAACTTCTATGCATTGCTGCACTCTAGTCCTTGCAGTCTCATTCTTCCCCCCCCCCCAGGGCTGGGAGTTTGGCTTGGCACTTTAGCCCCCCTCAGCAGTGTGAGCTGTGAAACAGTGCACGTCCCTCTCCCCACCGCGCTCCTCTGCTCCAGCTCTGGCAGGAAGTTGAGGGAACGCCCAGGCTCATAGATCATGTTTGCTCGGAGAGGCCCGGGGGCTACCGGAGCCCTGCGTGGGAGAGGCAAGGAGGAGCATCCCAGTTTGACGACAGTAATTTGCACTTTGAACATGCTTCGTTTTTGTGTTGTGGTAACAAGATTCCTTATTTATTGATTAAAAAAAAGGGTCGGTATTTTTTAGTTATGTTCCTAGGAGGTGGGGGTGAAAGGGGTTCAGGCGATTTCCCGGTAGGCTCCTTTGCACTAGCGAGCTGCAGGGAGCGCGTTGTGCCATCGTAGCAGCGGCTGGGAGAGCCGAGGTGAAGGCGGCGTTCTGGAGTCAGATGTCTCTCACAACTTTTCCAGAGTAGAGGGAGAGCCCCTGGAGAAGAGCCTGTTTGCAGTGGGAGTCTCTGCAGCAGCAATTTAGCAGGAGGATGAGGTGAGTGATGGACAGCTGGCTGTTGTCTCCCTCCCTCCTAGGTTGGGGTAAGCTCTTTGCATTAAATGCTCTTTTTGATTCCCTCTTGCTCCCTAGCCTTTCAGGGAAGAACATCATTAGCCAGGAACTTGTTCTCATGACTTAGGACAGTTGTGAGCTGCTTGCTGCTGGGGGATGTTGTGCTCCTTATCCAACTCTGCCTCTCCTTTCCAGGTCTAGACAAAGGTACAGAAGCAGGGACTGGATATGGCTGTCTCAGGCTTGTTTATTCAAGGCAATAGGCTGACATGGGACTAAGGGGGTCTCAGCTTTTTTCCCTGCCTCCATTTTGCAGGGAGGATGTTGTGCAGCCATGCTCTCAAAGCTTTGTTCTTCTGCACAAACACCCCTGATTTCCATGAAATGTGGCGGTTCGAGTGTTGCCTGCTGGTGTAGTTAGGACAGCTCTGAGCCCTTGGGAAAGTTTACATAGTGTATGATGTGTCTGCTATGGAGACTTGAATCTTCTTGCTCTTATCTGAAACTTTGTGTGGCAATTCAGTGGCCTTGAATTTGTAGTGTTTTTGGAAGAGGTGAAGAATAACCTGAGCTTTTTGTTTGTTTGCTTGTTTTTTCAGTTGGGTTTATGTGGTTGAGAGCAGAGCTGAAGTATCTTGTCGGAGCACAAGATCAGCTAAATCGGTCTGTAGGATGCAGAAGCAGCTAGACAAAATCGAGTACCTGGGGTCTGGAAAATGGCCATAAAACATGGAATTTAATTGGAAACTTTCTCCAGGAAGCTGTCTCTCAACACCCACTGTCCCCTGTGCTGCCTGGAAATCCAGCTGTAGCCCAAGCCTGAGAGCGTTTATTGGGCCATTTGTCCTGATTTGCCCCCTCCCTTCCCCCCTTACATAGATATACCCGTGTCAGAGCAAGTTGAAACGCTTCTGATGTTGGGGCGGTTCATGGCTGAACAGTTTGCAACCCTGGGGTCTTATGCCTTGGATGTGGGCATCCCACCTTCTTGCACTGTGGCAGCAGTGGGGCTCCCATGCCTGCAGAGGTGTCCAGCCATGAGCCTCTCCTGGAGATTAAGGATGAGGGCCCAGTGTACCTGACTGCGGGTCTCCAGGGACAGCGCATGTCAGGTCTGTGGTGGTATGGTGTTAAACTAAACCAGTTTCTTCAGTTGGGATGATGCAGTTTCTTGCTTGAATCGAATCATTGTGATTTCCAGCAGGAAGCTTTCAGGTGGCCCTCCTGTCCTTTCCCTTCGCAGACTAAAAGGAAGCAGCACAATGAGACTTGTTCAAACCCAACTCTGATGGTTTCACCCATCAGCAGTGTGGGTCTTCTGTCCAGGGATATTTGGGGCTGGACGAGCCACATTGTGTGGTGGCACTTAGGTAGTGTGGGTCCGCTGCATCATCCCCAACGGTTACTGCAGACCATGCTGCTGGAGCTGCTTTACATGCCCTGCCTCTGTGCCTGGTGGGAGGTGCAGAGCGGGCAGAGCCTTGCACAGAACACTAAATGGAGAGCTCGGGGTTTTGTTTTCTGAGGGATGGCACAATAAAATGCTTTTGAGTCAAGGGCTTGCTCGCCTCTGGTAACGCAAGACTCGGCACCTGGCTGGGAGTCGAGGGAGGCTGCCATGTCCAGCTCATTTGCTTCCCATCCTAGACGCCTCTGATTGCCAGTCCCTGCCTTGTCCTTCCATACACACCTCTTGTAGCTCTCCTTTTTCTTTTTCTGGTCTCGGCCAGTTGCCTGTCTGTCCTCTAACTGCAGCCTGCTAACCCCTGATGCGGGAGGGTCTGGTGTAGCTCCCTTCCCACTCCTGTTTGAAAGCCTAAAACTGACACAGCCCTCCTGCAGCTCCTCCTCCCTTTGATGTCTCTCCTTCACTCGCATGCAGTTTGCTTCAATAAATTATTGTAGTAGTTTGCAATAAACTTTTTTTGTATTTTTTTCCCTGTATTTATTTTATTTTTTTTCCTCTTCCCAGGGAGGGAACGGAGGGGGTGCAGGGCCCTTGGCCTGCTCTTAGTGCCCTGGAGAGCTTGGGGGTGCTGTGTTCAGGGTGGGCAGTGGTGTGTGGGCAGGGGCCTCTCTCTGGGGGTCCTGAGGCGCAGGGTTTGGGACGGGGGCTGTGGCAGCTGGAGTTGGGGGGGGGGCTCCTGGAGCTCAGCAGCACTTTCTGCAGTAGCCACCAGGTGGCAACGATGCTGTTGGGTTGGCCAGCGGCCCGGGGAGCTGGGGCACTCCTGTCCCCGTTCCCCCCCACCCCGAGCCAGTCTGGTGTAAAGCTTGGTATACTGTGATACTAAAGGGAAACTGCTTTTCATCTCCTGTTTTTTTCTCTTAATCTGGATAGTACATAACCAAAATAAACGTACTGAGGAAAAACCAAGCCAACTACAAGGGCTGTTTTTTGTCTAGGTGTGTGCAGCTCACCTGTGGCGGGCGGCTGGCGTTGCCCTGGGGTGGCTGGGACCTCCTCCCCTGTCTGCAGCCCCCCTTAGGGGCAGTACCCCTCAGGGAAAGGGGGATTAGACCTGGGGGACTCAGTCCCACACAGCCGTGGGGGGAGTAAGAGGGCTGGAGGTGACCTCGACAGGCCCCTGCAGCCTTCAGTTAGGGTTTAAGTTGCAGCCCAGCCTGCAGCCAGTGCTGGATCTCCAACCCCGGGGGCTGCCCTTAATCCCTCACTGGCGAACCTGCAGCACTCTGCCCTGCTCAGGCCCCAGCCCGCTGCCCAGGCTGAGATGTTGAGCAACGTCCTGGCTTTGCTCACCTCTTCCCGGCAGTGGTTTCCTGCGCTCTGGCATGAGCCAGGGGGATTAGCGTGCTGCTAATCTCACTGCATGGGTGGGAGGGAGGAATGGGTCAGAGCTGGGGCTGGGAGCCTGTTGCTGCTGGGCAAGACACTTTGGGGCAAGGCACTTGGAGCAGCGATGCATGAGGGAATTAGGGAAATAATCTGTCGCTGTTGATCCCAGAGGCGGGAATTTGCAGCGTCGTGCCAGGCCCCAGGCGCGGAAGAGGGGGAGAGCCAGGCCAGCGGACGTGTGAGCGGAGCTCCCAGCTGGAATGCACCAGCTCAGCAAGGGATTGTCCTCCCTGGGCCAGGCAGGCGCTGCGTCCTGAGCCTGGTGCCCGTGACAGCTGCCCGGGACATGGCGGCGGCAGACAGCACCTCAGCCACCCTCCGGCGCCGTGACCTGTGCAGCCGAGGCATCCGCCTAGCTGGGAAGATGCGGTCGGATGTCGTCGACCTGCTGGACACCTACGTGAGTTTGCCCTGCTCCCTCCAGCTGCCCGCAGGGCTGGGAGCGCTGGCAGGGTGGCCGCTGCTACAGGGGTCCGGGGGGCTCCTGGCGGCTGTGCCGGGGCACGAGGTCTCTGGCCCACGGTGGAGATAACGGGGGATGAAACGCTGCCTGTCTCTGGGCCTTGGAGCTGCCAACTGATGCTTGGGCAAACCTCAAGCACCTGGCCAGCGCCAAAAGCTGAATCGGGGCCCCTTGGAGCTGTTGCTGGCAGGGCTCGGGGTAGGGGTGTCCCCCCTGTTTCTCCTGCTACTGCTGATCCCTGTCTGTCCTCGCTCCCGCAGGTGGAGCGGCAGGGCTTGGACGCCTCAGCCAGCGTGGCGGCAGTGGAGGGGGTACCAGCGGCGGCGGTGGAGCACTGGGATGAGCAGACAGGGACCCAGCGGCTGCTGGAGAACCTGGCAGCGTACCGAGCCTTCCGTGCCCTGCTGGCCCAGATGCTGGAGGAACAGCAGGAGCAGCTGGGTGAGGCTGACACTGCCCTGGGCCGGGCACTGGCAGCCGTCCTGCTCCAGGTGTCAGCCTTCACCTACCACCTTGAGGAGCTGCTGCAGCTGGAGAGCCGCGGGCCCCCCAGCGAGGAGGGGGCCGGGCCTCCCCCATCCACGCACCTCAGCCTCTTCGAGAGGAAGCTGCGGGGCCTGGGGGTGCTGCGGGAGCTGGCCCAGTGGGCTGTCAGGTCCACACGGGACCTGCGGCAGCTTGCCAAGCCCAGCCCGGGCAGCAGCTCAGCCGCCAGCCTGGCGGAGAGCCCTTGAAGGTGGGTGTGGGGTGGGGGGGGGTCCCGCTGGGGCAGAGTGGGGGTGCTCCTTGCCCGCCCCTGTGGAGGGCTGCTGGCAGCAAAGGGGGATTGTTCAGGGAGCGGGGTGGATGGGAGGGAGCATGTCATTAACCCCCGGTCCCCCCTCTACTTCTGGTGCCACTCCCTGTGGGACCCTTTTCCTCTGGGGAAACTGAGGCACGGGCTGCACGCTGCCCTAGAGGGAGCATCCCCAGGTGGGATGAGCCTTGGGGGTGGCTCAGGCTCTGCCTGCTGGGGTTTGGAATTATCCCCTGGGAAGCAGCTTTGCCACTCACCCCAGGGCCCAGAGGCCCTGGCTCTCAGTGGGCTGTGGCGGTGCTGGCATTTTCTTTGAAATTCGGTCGCTGCCCAGCTTGCCATGGCCTCGTGCCGCCTCCTGCAGATGGAAACTGCCTCAGGGCTCTTGTGGAGGCAAGGCAGAAGTGAAGGGACAGAAAAATATCACCTGGTGAAAGGAGTCTTGCGACCTGCCCCCCAGCTGCAAGACACAAGGCTTCACCTCCTTCACATGGACTCTTTTCACCAACCTGGCTTGCATTTTCTGTGCATCGAATTTCTGCTCTAACTGCTTGGGGGCTTTTTTGGGAGGGGGGACTCCAGGGGCATGATTAAAAGGGGATTTCTTAACCACTTGGACAAAGTAATGGAGAGGATCTTTTAACTGAAGGCTGTGATTCTGAAGACCTTTTGCAAGGAGGTTTGTGTCTCTAGTGGTTATTTTGGGACTGGAAACAGTATGGAGGACTAAACAGTCCCAACCACATCACTCACCCTGTGCAGGGGAATGCTGCAAGTTTTTGCAGCTGCCTGGGCTATGATTTTCTTGCTGAATGGATGTGGTGGCTGCTGGCTGCCAAGCAAATAAAAGGGCTGGGAGATTTACTGGGGTGGCGTGACTTCTTGGGGGAGGTGGGACAGTGGGGCTCAACCTCATTGGAAAGCCTGGGCTGCTCCCTTCTCACCACAGGGAAGGGTCATCCTGGTGGGGTGAGAGGTTTTGGAGGGTTGGGACCCACTGGGAGGCTCTGGGGAAGATGAAGGAACTGGGGCTGAAGGAGATGGAGGTGGGAGGGTCACTGGGGTTGTGCCCCATCCTGATGCGGCCCTGCCTTCCTCCCTGACCTGTGAGAGAGAAGGCAACACGGTCGGATATCGGGGTCACAGGGTAGGGAGGAGGCTGGGGACGTGCCCGGCTGGCCCCTCACAAAGTGGCTTTGTTGCAAGGGGTGGTGGCAGCACCGCTTGCAGCACCTGCCCCAGTGCCAGAGGCCACTGCATGGACAGGCGGGGCCCTGGGCGCTGCGGGAGGACGAAGGGTGATGCTGAGGCAGGGCCCCCAGCACCTAGCCTGCCCACCCCACCAGCCACATAGGGGCAAGCGGGGCCACAGGGTTGGGTCTGCCCCATGGAGTCGGGGCAAGGGTGGTTTGATGGTGCCCGTTTTTTTGGGTGACACCCAAGAGGAAGAACAGGTACCTTCTTCATTGCCTGACCTCAGCTTTGCAGTTCAGACCGGATTATTTGTAATGTTTCTGCTTCCCTGCATTTGGGAGTAACAATGTCTGGCCTTTATTATTTTCAGGATTAGCCAGAGTCCCTTTCCCATCAATTATTTCTCTCTCTCCCAGTCTCGTTTGCTTCGTGTGCTTGAAGCCATCTTGCTTTTCTCCCCTTGCACTCTTGTGCTCAGCAGTGGCCCGGTGCTCGCATCCTCACCCACCCACCACCCCTCACCTTCCTGAAGCTGCGCATATACATCTCACATGCCACACATTTGTCTTTGAACCCTGTGACCCAAGCAGGCAGGAACAGAGCCCTTTTCTCCCTCTGCAGCAGCCCGGGTACGAGGTGACCTTCATATCCTCGGGATCTGGCCCCAGCCCTGGCACAGGTCCGTGGAACTCGATCCTTCCAGATCAGTTGCTGGCCATGCTTCGAGCTGAGCTCGGCCTGCTGCAATTATGTTCTGGGAGTTGAAGCAGCAATGGGGATTGAAGGTGGACAATGATGTTGCTCTAGGGGCTTCCCTGGGCTGTGCCCAGCACCATGAATTTGAATTGCCACTTCTGCAACCTTCCTTATTCCTTCTTTGCTACCTTGCCAGTGGTGCACCGGTGTTTGCAAAGCACCCAAAATGCTTTGAAATGGCTGCTGTAACCAGAAACAATGTAAAAAAGCAAACCATAATCCAAACTGTTGTGAGCTTTCCAAGTGAGAGGCTCCAGAGCTTTCCCTGCCAGCAAGCCCTCACCATGCAGTAGAGAGGAGGTGACGTCTGAGCCTGCTGGGTTTTAATGCTATTTTTCAGCTGCGGACCTGAAAGGAATCACTGGTAAACTGATTTGACAAAAACAGGAGCATCTGACTGTTGAGCTCCCTTGTTGCTGGGAGGCCCTTTGGACTTGCATTGTCACGGCCTGAAGTTAGGTTGATCCGGGTGGCTGGAGGTGACGGAAGCTGTTGATTTTGGAGACAGAAATGAAGAGCTTGAGGGGAGGACAGTTGTACCCACATGGCTAATGCTGCTGAGGACCCCGAATGGCCCTCTGCAGACTAAAAACCCACCAAAAATCCATCCAAGATTGTGCTTTGGGAAGAAAGGATTTGCAGTGCTTGTGGGAATGGGGAAGGCAGGGAGGGCAGCGTTCCTGAATTCCAGCAGAGAAGGAGCCACCAAAACCAACGCACGGATGTGTTTAATTTCAAAAAATAAATGTTTGGGCTTAATGGGTGGTTGGGTTGGGCACACTTTGTGGGGTTGGAAAGGTTTTAAACCAACTGCTCCCTGACCTCAGGCATGCTCATACTTGGGTGCTGGCATCAGCTCTGGGCAAGCATAGATTCACCCCTTGCCAACGGTACACCAGAGGCAGGTAGGGTTCAGCTGTGCTGGTTCCACCAACTCACCCATCCCCTTGCACCATCCTGCACCATCATTGCGGTGCTGGCTTCTGAATTTTTGATCCTGAGCTGGGGTGAGAATGTTCACTAACACTTTCCTTTTTTAATAGCAGGAAAACCTTTTCCTCCCACCTGAGTCAGTGGAAAGGATTTCCCTGGGTTTCCCCTCGTGACCTTGGCTGCACTTGCCTGCCCCAGAGGAACAGGTGAAACACCAGAGGAGCAGATCTCTGCTGCTGCGCTATCCTTCTTGGGAAGGGCCAGGAGCTCTCCCTTCTTGCAGGAAAATGTGCTTCAAGTGTGGCCCTGTGAGCTGGAAGGAAAGATTTGCCTGAACTTCTGCAGTTTGCCTCCTCCTCCTCTCTCACCATGGTGCTTACCAGCTGGTATCACCACAGTTAGTTCCCACCTGTTTCTTCCCCCTCTTTTTTTTTTTTTTGCTCCCTTTTTTCCTCTATTTAGATCTTGCCTAATGGTTTCTCACCACAAGTGCTGCTGGCAGACGCTCAGTGGGCTGGGCAGTGCCTGGGAAACAGGTTTGTCAGGAGAGGAGCTACACTTGCCCTGGGAGCTCAGCAACACGGTGGATCCCTGTGTCCTGGGGATGAGTCGTCACCTGAGCTGACATGGACCAGGGGATTTGCTGGTGCTGGGAAACCTGTGCATGTGGGACATGGATGCAATTTGTACACTTGTCTCCAAATCAGGCAATGTGTTTAGTATCCCATAACTTGTTTAATGTCCAAGAAAATTAGTGTTTTGTGTGTGTGAGTGCAGGAGCACTAAATGATGATGAGACCTGATGCCAGCAGTTGCCTGTCGCCGACATCCCGTTGTTCAGAGCTGCCCTGGGATGCTGCTTGTGGGGCTCAGTGCAAGAACAAGCTCAGGATGAACTTCTTTTGGGGCTGTGGGGAAAGGCCAGCACCAGCTGCTCCAGTCCCAGGGAGTCACCGTAAAGCCGTAAGTTGGAGGAGCATCCTGGAGGACTCACAGTCTCACACCGGGGTGGATCTGCATGAAAATCTCCCCCAAAAGCACTCCCCAGGGAAACTAAACTGTGGCAGGCAGCTGGGAGAGCTGGGGCTGCAGCCCCGGGTGCCCCTCAAGGCACACGTCGATTTTGGGGCTTTGAACCCATTTCTGTGCACTACGGGCCATGGACAGGGGCACCTTACCAGGCTGCTCCCCCACAGGCGCTGCAGCCTGGGGCGGGGGATAGTTAAAGCTCTTGGATCACGTTTCTCTATCACAGCAGTGCAAGAGGTGGGGTCCGGCCTTGTCCTGCCTTGGGTCAGGCGTGACACCCCCCAACAGCCCGAGTCCCGCTGCTGGCGGGCGTGGGGCCGGGGTGGTGCGAAGGGATCGGTGCCCAACGGAGTCTCCCGGCAGTACCCGGGCTGCGGTCTCGGTTAGGGGCTTGGGGGACACCGGGAGGTCCTTGGGCTCCAGGGCGGGCGGGCAGGGGGGCACTGAGAGGGGTCCCAAGGGTGCAGGCTGGGCGTGCAGGGACACTGGGGTCTCGGGGTACGCGCGCGGGCGCGCCGGGGTACAGGGTCCCGCGGGGCGCGCTGGACCGAGCCACGCCACACCCCCCCCCCCCCCCCCGCCCCCGGCAGGAATGGTTTCTCCCGTCCGCTCCGGGATGCCCGGGGCCGCCGGGCCGGGGCCGGCGCGGTGACGTCAGGGGCTGGGCGGAGCCGCCCGGCGGGGAGCGGCGCTGCGGTCCGCCGCGGCGCTGAGGGGCGGCCTCGCCTCCGCGGCCGCGCGCGCGCGGCGGCCGGCCCCGGGGCGGGGGCGGGCAGAGCCCTGCGCCGCGCCGAGCATGCGAGTGCCGGCGGGGCGGGCTGTGGCGGCCGCGGGGCGTCTGCGGCGGCCGGAGCCGGAACCGGAGCCGGGGCCGGGGTCGGCGGCGCGCCGGAGCCATGCTGCTGGCCTCGGCCGTGGTGGTGTGGGAATGGCTGAACGAGCACGGGCGGTGGCGGCCCTACAGCCCGGCCGTCAGCCACCACATCGAGGCGGTGGCCCGCGCCGGGCCGCGGGCGGGTGGCAGCGTGGTGCTGGGGCAGGCCGACAGCCGCCTGGCGCCCTATATCATCGACCTGCAGTCCATGCACCAGTTCCGCCAGGACACCGGTGAGTCAGCCGGAGAGAGCCGCCGGCCGGCCGGCCGACCCCTGCCCGGCCCGACCGGGCCCTGCGCCGCGCTCCCCGGGCCGCGATCGCGTTGGTTCGCGCTGCTTTGCATCGCCGGGTGCCGCGCAGACCTGCTTGGTTGCACGTTGCACCGGGCTCCCCGGTCTGGCCTTGGCGGTGCTCGGCGCCGCGCAGCACTGTCCGAGGCCCCCCCCGGCCTGGCACCGCACGGTAACTCCCCTGCTCTAGAGTCGTATTGCACAGCGCTGCTCCTTCTAGCGCAGCCCAGCCTTGCCGGGTCTCACGCCGTTTCGGGCTCCCTGCTCGCAGTTGCATTGCACCGTGCTGTGCCGCCGGGTCCCGTCCAGCGCTGCTCTGCCCTGGTCCTCGCTGCACCGAGCTGTACAGGATTGTGGTGCCAGGCCCCACGCTGCCCTGCCCGGTCAGATGCTTTCCTGCCTGACACGACTGATCTGGGTTTGCTCTGTATTTCCAGGTTCCTTATTGCATTGCACTGATTGGTGTAGAGTAGCACCGTGCAGTGCTTAACTGCCAGGTCCGGTATCGCATAGCGCTGCCTGCTCTGGAATTGCATTGCATGGTGTTGCACAATGCTGTGCTGCCAGGTCCCATACTGCATTGCACTGCCTGATCTGGAGCTGGGTTGTGCTGTGCTGCCTTTCCCCATCCCGTATTGCATTGTGCTGCCTTGCCCTGCATTATATCCCATTGCCTGCTCTGCCATCGTGTTGCTGGCTGTACTGCGCTGTGCTGCTGGGTGCTGTGTTGCGTTATACTGCCTGATCCTGGATTGCGGTGCCTGGTCCCATACTGCATCTGGATTTGCCTTGTGCCGCCCTGCTCTGCTTGCCCTGAAATTGCACAGCTCTGCTCCTCGCTGCCCAGCCTTGCCTGCTGCTGCCTAAGCCTACACTGCTTGGGGTTGCCCACTGCCAGCTGTGTTACGCCATCCCGCCTGGTCCCCGTGTGCTTGCTGTATCCCATGCTGCCTGGCCCTGCCTGCCTGTTCATGGTCCCTTAAGGGGTTGTGCTGCCTGGTTACATCCCTGGGCCCTGTTGCATGCCACAGCCTTTTCCTCTCCTGGCCTGCAGTCCCTTCGTGTGTGGAGCCTGTCCCCTGCAGACCCTTCCCAGGGCCCTGCCCCACCATGCCCAGCTCCCTCTGTGCTATCTCTGAGCCGCCATCAACCCCAAAGGCCTGGTGCTGTACAGTGCTTGAAGGCCAAATCCTGCCCTGGGTCACAGCAGCCCATGGGGGTGCCCAGGGTGGGGGCACGAGCAGGTGAGGGGGTGCTCAGGAAGGGCACAGGCAGGTGGGGTGGTCCCCAGGGTGGTGGCTTGGACAGGTAAAGGGGGTTGTTTGGGGATGGGGAGACAGTGAGAGAGCATGGGGGTCCCCAGAGTGGTGGGAGTGTGGAAGGATTCCCAAGGTGTTGGGGCACATATGGCCCTGAGATGGTCTGGGATGTGGGGCACAGGCACCTGTGGGGGAGAGGTTGGCACGGGGGATTTGTACTCCCACAACACCCCAGTGATGGCCACGGGTAGGGGACCAGACAATGTCCTTTGTCCCTGGGACAGGGGGTGCTGGGTGCAGTGGGATTCTGGACACCCTTTTTTGTCTTTCTTCTCCCAGCAGCCCTGGGGGCTGGTGGGGACCCTCCCCTGCCTGGGGGTGTGGAGACAAGGGACCTCTACCACAGGGTTGGGGGCCAACCTCTGAGAACTATTGTTGCCCACAGAGGAGGCCTGAAAGGGGGATTGTTCTGTCTCTCCCTGGGTTGCTGGGGATGTTGGTATTTTGGGTCATTAAACAACTCTGATTTGGGGGGGGTCGCGACCCTGGCAGGCCCTGAATAGCTATTGTCCCTTTTCTTCCCCTGCTGAATGGGAGGCCGGCTGGCTGTGCTGGGCTGGGGGGACACACAGCATTCCCACACCGCCGCCTGGGGACTGCCAGATGCCGCATGCCGCCACTGCTGCCCTCCCCACCTCGTGCCAGATTAGGATAAATCACCGCCCCGCTCCGTTCCAGCTCCGCTTTGTGCTGCCAGTGCCGGTGGCTTTTCTCCCCTGGGTGCCTCTTTGCAGGATGGGGATGGGTGGCCTGACTTTTCCTTGGGTGCAGCTGCCCCCCATTCTCCATAGCTGGGCGCTCGATATGCGCCTGTCATTAGTGTGCACATTGCACTAATAAACAGCTTTTCCTTTTTAGCCTGCTTTTTTTGTGGGAAGTGGTCCTGTGTGGGGACTGATGGTGGCAGCTGCTCCCACCAGAGAGGTGGGGGTGAAAAGGGACTGAAATTCTTGCAGGCTTTACGAGACACATGGTGAAAAGCTGAAGAGGCAGGCTTATTATTTCTTTTCTTTGAGCTTTCTTGTTCCTACTGCTGGCAGTGGGGCCAAGCCGTGGGGTTTTGCAGAACATGGAGGCAGAGATGCTCGTGAGCTCATCCCACCTATTAACCAAACAACTCTGAGTGCTAGTAGCGTGCTCAGGATGGCCATGTTCAGCCTGCCCTGCTGTGCCATGAAAGATCCCAAAAAGGAAGGCTTTCTCCTTATTGTAGGAGTTTACAAAATTTGTGTCCGTGCTTTGAACGTGTCCCAGTCAACTGGGAGCGGTGGGAAAGGAAATGCCTAGCAAAAATAAGGATGCAAGCCACAAAGCCTACATGCTTTGCACTCCCATCCCACTTTTAATGCTTGCTGACAGGGGAGCAGGAGCCAGGCACGGGGTCCTGCTTGAACTCCTTTGCTTGGCCTCGCAGGGATTTTCCCCGTGCCATGGTCTGGGTTTTTGTCGGGGGCCAGTTTGGCATCCTCAGATGGTGGGACTGGCATGAGCCCCACGCCCCTGCACATGTGGGTGCCTGTGCATGTCACCGCTGTGGGGATCAGAGCTGCCACTTAAATCTTTTATTCCCCAATTCCAGTCCAGAGCTGAAGAGGGAGACAGGGTCGTGGCGGACACTGCAAGAGTCTGGTGCCTACATGCCTGATTTCATCAGGCTCCCGTGGGAGGTTCCTGGGAGCAGGTTGGAGTGGCCAAGCTTGTGGTTCCGTGTTTCCCTATCAGGACTGAGTGGCTAGGTAGGGCGGCCACCACTGTAGACCGATGGGGGTGATATCTGACCTTCCCTCACCCCAGTCACCCTGGGGGTGCACCCCAGAGCTGTGCGCTTACAGCCCAGGGACTCCCTGGTCTTTTGGGTGTGCCGGTAGCAAGCCTGGGGAAACCAAGGCACACCAGTCCGTTGGCAGGGTGGGGACAAAAGCTAGGTTGGAAAGCTGTCCTGTCCCCTTGCTGAACTGCACCGGTGGGGCAGGTTGGGGTGGTTTCGCTCCCTGCCCGCAGATGGGTGCTGGCGCCAGGGTCTGACGGCACTTCTCACCCTCCCTCAGGCACTATCCGTCCTGTCCGGCGCAGCTACTACGACCCGTCCTCGGCACCAGGCAAGGGAGTTGTGTGGGAGTGGGAGAACGACAGCGGGTCGTGGACGCCCTATGACATGGACGTGGGCATCACCATCCAGCGCGCCTATGAGAAGCAGCACCCCTGGGTCGACCTGAGTGCCATTGGCTTCTGCTATGTCATCGACTTTGCCACCATGGGCCAGATCAACCGGCAGACCCAGCGCAAGCGCCGTGTCCGCCGCCGCCTCGACATGGTCTACCCGCTGGTCTCGGGCACCCTGCCCAAATCACAGTCCTGGCCAGCCAGCCCTGGGGTGGCAGCAGCGGCCCCCCCGGTCCCCACCTGCGCCTGCCCCCAGTGCCTCCTGGTCATGAGCGTCAAAGCCACTGTGTCAGCCGCTGGCCCCGGCACCACCACCCTGCAGCCCCGCAAAGCACCTCCTGTGCCACCCGCCGCCCCCAAAGCCCCGGCGCCGGCCCCAGGGGCCAAGGCCCCTGATGGCATGGCCATGGTGCGTGGCTCGCTGAAGCCGCTGGCGGCCCAGGGGGCCGGCGGCAGGCAGCCAGCACGCCTGCCTTGAGCTCAGCCAGCTCCACCACCAGCCCCCCTGGCGCGGGCAGTAGCAAGGCATCCCGTCCTGGCCTCAGCACCCTGAACCGCAGCCACCTCCAGCGCCTGGCCATCGCCCAGTCCCGGGTGCTCATTGCCTCTGGGTGAGTCCTGCCATCTGGAAGCGAGAGGGTAGCTGCGGGGAGAACAAGGGCAGCACGCTTGTATTTTTTTTCCCCCTCTCTGGGGCACAAGGGCCGCAGCCCCATGGGGCTGCCCACTGCCGGGGTGCTATCACCTGTGAGCCTGGTGGGAGACAGACTTCTGTGGTCTTCATCCTCCTGCGGGCAGAGGGCTCTGGTGGACCCCTCATCTTCCCCGCGGGTGCCTGGGGAGTGGAGCGAGGACGTTCCTGCATTTCAATGAGAAGGCTGAGGCTGCTTTTTCTCTTGGTGGCAGGGGATGGGTAGGGGACTGTGAAAGGCCCGAAGAAAAGCCATTCAGGCCTCATGAGAAGGGGTCCCTCCAGACTCCCGCCCTCCAAAGACACATTTTTTTTTGAGGGGGTGGGAATTTAATGAGTTTGTTTCTCCCCTTTGTCTGGCTCTGCCGACAGCCTTCTGTCGCAGCCTGGCCCCTTTCCTTTCCCTCTACATCCTCCCCCTTCCCTCCATTCCTGACCCGCCGGGAAACTTTCCCATGGAAGAGAGCCCCAAGGGGAGGGAGGGGAAAGAGCTGTGGTGGTAGCTACGTGGCCATAGGAGAAAAGAGGAAAAAAAAAAAAAAAAATCAGACCAGACCCGAGGAGCGATGACAAAAAGGGGCCGTGAATGGAGAAGCAGGCGGGGTTTCTAAAGAACAAGAGAACAGGCAGTGGGGGGGGGGGGGGGCACGTTGCCCCATCGGGGGATTCTCTCTTTCCAGCCAGGGCCCGTGCAGTTGCTCAGGTAGCTATTATCTGACCCCTGGGGGCTGTGGGGATACGGGTGCCTGCCACTGGCCCTGACGTGGTCTCTTCTGGCTCCTCGCAGTGTCCCCACCGTCCCTGTGAAGAACCTTACTGGCTCCAGCCCCGTCAACCCAGCGCTGGCAGGTGAGGATGGGGCCGCAGCAGGGTGCCTGGTGGCCATAGGTGCTGGCCTCCCTGGGGGGGCAGTCAGCCCCAGCAGGGTGGTTTTGGGGAGAACATCTGGAGTTTGGAGTAATGCTGGTTCCTCTGTGCCATTTCGAACCCCATCACTCAGGGATCACAGGGATCCTAATGAGCGCGGCCGGGCTGCCCGTCTGCCTGACACGGCCCCCCAAGTTGGTGCTGCACCCCCCACCCGTCAGCAAAAGTGAGATCCAGTCCATCCCTGGCATCTCCCACACCTGCCGCAAGACCACCAAGAAACAGGCCAAGAAGGGTGAGAGGCACTTTGCCGCTTGGCCCCTGCTCCTGTCCCCCCCTACTTCCTTACCTGATTCCTATGGCCCCCCAGTCCCTTCCCGCTACCCCCAGCAGTGGGTTGCCCTTGTGCTGCCCTCCAGCCCCTCTGACTCTTGCTCTCCCACAGGTAAGACCCCAGAGGAGGTACTGAAAAAATACCTGCAGAAGGTGCGGCATCCGCCGGATGAGGTGTGAGCAGTGGGGGTCACACTGGGGTGTTTCCAGGGTGCTTTTCTCTGGAAGGAGTGACTGGGGGCATGGGCGATGGCCCGTGCCAGGCAGGGGTCTCCTGCTGCTCCTTCTGACTCTGTTCTGTCCCTGTCCCCCCTCCAAAGAGGGGCTGTGTGCTGCACGCACGAGTTGGCTGGCCCCTGCGGTGGCCCGTGATGACAGCGTGACACCAAGGGTGGTGGGTGCTGGTCCCCGGGCAAAAGCAGGGCAGCTCGAGTCGGGTGTCCTCGGCAAGGCTCCGGCCGCATCCGTCCGTCTGACCTCTCTTCTCCCCTTCCACACAGGACTGCACCATCTGCATGGAGCGCCTCTCTGCACCCTCTGGCTACAAGGGACCCCAGCCAGCTGTGAAACCCGACCTGGTGGGGAAGCTGGTAAAATGCAGCCACGTCTTCCACCTCCACTGCCTGGTCGCCATGTACAACAACGGCAACAAGGTACAAGGCTTCAGCCCTGGGGGATGCCTGAGCCTCCACCTCGGCGACCTGTGCTGAGCTCCACCTGCCCTCAGCAGGACGGTGCTTGAGGTCTGACCTCCCCACGCTAGAGAGTTTATTTTTTATCAGCAGCAAGCACTTTGGGACTTCTAAATCAGAAAGCAGGGTTGTGCTGGTGCTTTTTCCCCCACTATGCCCAGTTTTATGTCGTTGCTTTCCTTCCCCGGGTTAATGGCAGTGAACTTGATCCCTGCATGTTTGAGCAGAGCTACCTGGCATCTGATGCTGGGCAGTGCTTTTCCAGCCACAGGTGGGCTTTTCTGAGCCCCTTGCAAATGATGCTTGTGATTGACATTCGCACGAAAATGCGTTTCACATTGCTTGGGGTTGTTTTTATTATTTGTTATCTGTCCCTGTTTGGAAAAAAAAAAAAAACAAACAAAAAACACCAAAACGAAACAAAAAAACTCCCCAACCAACGAACCAAACAAAAAAAAAACCCCAACAATAACAAAACCCCAAACAAAACCCAAAACAGAGGTAGGGAAATTAGTGAGGACTGTAAAATTGATGAGGAAGAGAAATGCAGACCTCGGGTTTTTGGTTAAAGTTGGGTTGCCATAGCAAATTCTCACAGCCCTACCCCCTGCTTCCTGAGTGGTTTTGAAATTACTGTTTTCATGATGAAAACAGTGTTCAATGCTGCTCAGGAACGAAGTGCTCACTCTGGTTTGGTCTTGGGGGATACCGGTTTCATTATGTTCCTCTCTTTTCCTGCTCTCAGGATGGAAGCCTACAGTGTCCCACCTGCAAAACCATCTATGGGGTGAAGACAGGGACGCAGCCCCCGGGGAAGATGGAGTATCACATCATCCCTCACGCGCTGCCTGGCCACTCTGACTGCAAAACTATCCGCATCATCTACAACATCCCCCCAGGGGTGCAGGTGCGGCCCAGCCCTGTGCCCAGGGCGGGTACATGGGTGATCCCCTGTGGGGGCTGGTGGCCCTTGTCGCGGCTGCGTCACCCCTGGGTCATGCTGCGGCTCATGCCTTGGCTCAGGGCTCTTGGTTCAATGATGTTTTGGGAGCTGTGTGTCTGTAATGATGGTGTGGGAAGTCTAGGGTATGTCTGCATGGAAGTGTTAGCCCCACCTGCTCGGTGGCAGGGGGGAATGGTGGTGCTTAGGGCCACTGTGCTGGAGTGTGGCCTCCAAGCACAGCAGTGATCAGCTCTGCATCCGCTGAGCTTGGGAGGTTACTTTGTGCCCAGAGCATCCTTTTGAGCTCCAAAAGGGTTCTGTTCCTCTCCCGCTCCACACACTGCAGGGACCGGAGCATCCAAATCCTGGGAAGAGCTTCACTGCCCGAGGCTTCCCGCGGCACTGCTACCTGCCGGACAGCGAGAAGGGCAGAAAGGTGAGAGGCTCAGCTGCGCACCTTCTGCTGGACAAGACCTGCTCAAGGGTGTATTAAAGGGTGCAGGGAGTGAGCAGCTCTCTGGAGTATGGGGAAAAGTCGATGGGGCTTATGTAGGCAAATCTGGGTGGAGGTTTTCCCTGTAGTCCATCCAGTATGCACCGCAGGAGCCCAGCAACATACCCATGTGCTGGGGGAGCTCTGCAGCCCGGTCCTGCAATTTCAGTTGGGGTAGGACCCCTTGCTGGGATCCCGAGTTCTCTGGGAGGACTTGGCTGTGGGTTGCCCACGTTGCCACAGTGTACCAGGATGATCAGGCATGCCCTGAGCAGAAGTAGGTCCTTTCCCCTCCGTGTTTGCCTTCCTGCCTGCCCCATCTCTCCCTTCCACAGGTACTGAAGTTGCTGCTGGTAGCCTGGGACCGGCGCTTGATCTTCGCCATCGGGACCTCCAGCACCACAGGCGAGTCAGACACAGTGATCTGGAATGAGATCCACCACAAGACAGAGTTCGGCTCCAACCTCACTGGCCATGGCTACCCTGACATCAACTACCTGGACAATGTCCTGGCTGAGCTTGCGGCCCAGGGCATCACGGAGGAGAGCCTGATTCAGGAGAAGGACTGAGACCACAGCAGGGAGGCAAGGGAAGGCTTGCCTGTGCCCCCAAGGATAAAGGTGCTGGAGAAACCCGCCTGGGGGCTTTTCAGGGGGCACCTGAAGCCCACCACTGCCAGTGGCACCCGCCAAGTGGGAGCATCCCCAGGCTGGCTGGGAATGCAGGAGAAGGTCCTTTTGGCCATCCCCTTCACTCCTGTGCGGAGGGAGCTTCCGCCCACAGAGCTGCGGGGCTTCATGGTGGCCTGGCCATCACTTCCAGCTGGTGTCCTGTCTATCCCCACTGCCTCTCTACTGAGGGCTCGGAGGGTACCGGGCTTCCCTCCTCATCTACTGGATGGTCCCGGCCTGGCCCAATACCCCTGACGCCTGCCTGGGGCTGGGACCTGGCCTGGGGTGGGAGTGGGAGCCGTGGGAGTCCCCCTTGCTCTGCCTTGTCCCTCAGCCGTCTGTTCGTTTGTTTGTTCTGTCCGGTACCACCTCCCCGCTGGTCTCCTGTGTCCTCAGAGGCTGGGGGGGCCCTGGTCTGCCTTGGCTGGCCCCCCAGCCCAGTGCCCCCTCTCCTCTTGGCTATGTCTGAGCTGTGTCCTGCAGGGTCCACTTGTTTGGGTTTGCTGCCCTGCCTGTCCCTCCCCCCCGCCCCCAATCTGGGGAGGGGTCGGTGGGTAGTAGGAAGTAGGGGGGCAGTGGGGAGAGGCGTGTTTCCTGGACTGTCTCCCACTCCTCATCTAGTGGGTTCCTTGAACTGTTCGTATGGGGGCGTCCCCATGTTGAATTTTTATATACCTCACGTTTTGGGGTTTTGTCGTATATATGTACATATAGGTGGTGGCATTTTGGGAGGTGACCTGGGTGCTGGGTGAAGGCAGTGCTGTGGCCAGATTGGTGACTGAGTCCGCTGGCGCTCGGGGAGGGGAAGGGGATGAGGGTAGCACTGCTCCCCTACTGTGGGGGCCCCCTGCCCCAAACCGTCAGTGCCCCACGGTGGGGCTGTCGCCGGTGGGGCCAAAGGCAGGTGTGGGTGGCAACAGTTCCCCTTCCTGCTGGGGAGGCCTTGGAGAGGTGGGGGGGGGGGAGGGTAGGCAGCTGGCTGACAGTGGGTTGGCACGGCAGTTGGGTTGGGGCCAGGGGGGTTGGCATGGGGAGGGGAGTGTGGGTGGCGGTGGTGGGGTGGCATGGAATCTTGGGGTCCCTGCCAGCCCCCAGGGGTCTTCGTAGGGCCTCTCAGAGCCACGTATGATGATGGAGTTGCCAGGTAGATCGCCACAGCTCTGGGAGTTGCCCTGGGGGCACTCTCCCCATTGGTGGAGGCTGGCTGCGCTCACGCTCCTGTCTCGTGAGACCCCACAGGGTTGGAAACTGGAATGGGGGGCAGCACCCAGCACTTTCCAGGCCGCCCCAGCCCTGCACCATTGCTCCCTGGAGGGTTGGGGCCTCCTAGCCCATTTTGTGGCCATTCCCTTCTCAGTTTTCTGGGGCGGGGGGGTGGGGGGGATGTTACCTCACCTTCTGTCCCATGGGACAGTGGTGCAGGAGGGGCACCTGTCCTGCTGTGCATCGTTCTGTTGCTGTTTTTTCTCTCCCTGGTGTGGGGGGGGTGCATCGCCCCTAGCTGGCCACCCTGTGGAGGGAGGGGTGTAGGAGTCAATAAAGCAGATGGCAGGGGACACTCGCTGTCCCTGCACGGCCTGGCCTCTCTGTTGTCTTCTGTCTGTCGTCTGTGTGGCCAGGTAAGCAAGGGGGGCACCATGGGGAGGGCCGGGCACCCCTTGTCCCCCTGATGCGCCTTTGCACCGGTCTGTCCCCTGCCATCCTTAGCATGGGATGTTGTTTTCTACCTCAAGGCAGAAAAACCTCTTTCCCCAAGAAAATTTCCATTTTGGGCGGCTCTGCAGCCAGGGGAGCTGCAACAGTGTGGTTTCTCTTCCGCCGGAGCCCCGGGCTTCCCCCACTGCATAAAAATACTGGCTGGAGCTATGCAAAACCCTCCTGTGATCTGGGGGAGGAAAGGGGTTTCCCCCACCCACCCCAGGTACCAGCCTGATGGCTCTTCAAGTGACACAGTCTTTTCATAACATGACTTTTTTTCTTTTTTAATGCTGTGTTGCCTACACAATTAGTTGCTGGCTGAAATAAAACTGATCCGTGCCTCTCTGCATGTGTGTGTATATCTATCCCGATAGATATACATGGAGACAGGGCTTGCTCTTCAGTTGCAGGGGACAGAAATTGGTGGCTAACCCTGCACGTGTTTCCATGGGGCCCCTCTGCTCCCTCCTTTCCTGTGATGCAAAGCATTGATAATGCCGTCTGTGCTGGCCCTAGGTGCCTGCAGTAGCTGGGGGGTCTTTTCCCAGGAGTCAGGCCCCAGCCCGCGTGCAGACCCAATGTTTTCACAAGTAGGAAGTCTCCACCGTGGATGGGCTAGCGTCCTGCTGGTGTTTCTGTGTATCAGAGGAGGGTAGGGAGGGGGTTGTACAGCTTCCCCTGTTTTTTTGGGGGGGCCAGCATGGGGGAAAGAAGACATGGCTGTGCCCAGGGTTTTCTTGGGCACCCCAGTGTCCCCAGGGGCTGGTTGAAGGGCCCTGGGTCCCCTTCTTTGGTTTTGGGGTAGGGGATCAGCTGGGGCAAGGTTTGCAGTGGAGGGGAAACCCTGTCTCTGAAAGGGCAGAGCTCTGGGACCGGTTGGAGAGGGGAGATGCAGCTGTGGGGATGCAGGGGCTGATGACAGGTTGATGCTGGGAGTTGGCCTCCCAGGTCAGCCAGGGAGGAAGGTCTGAAGGGCCGTGAAGCCTCCCAGGTGCTCAAGGCTGGAGCTTGGGGATCTGGTGGAGGGCAAGAGCGTGTGTTGCCCCATGGAGGGAGGAGCCTGGGGTCAATGTGGGGAGAGGGACCCTTGGCTCCAGGGGGTGTAGGGCAGGGGGCTGGTGGCGCTGCGCAGCTTTGTCCCTGGAGAGGGAGTTGGGCAGGGGGGCTTTGCCTGGGTTTGGGGCACGTGGCATCGCCTGGCAACCGGGGTGGGGATGGGTGCTCACGCCATCAGCCCCCCCGGCTCTTGCTGGTACCCCTCACCCACGCTCAGCACAGTGCTGTCCTCGGGGCTTGCAGTGGCCACGCTGTCCCCTTCACCCATCGCATGATACCCCCTCGCCTTGTACTTCTGGTGGCTGTAATAGACCATCGTCAGGATGGTGGCCAGCCCTGCCAGTACCGCCACGGTGATGCCAGCCACCTCCACCCCTGTCAGCCCCCCGCCCCTCACCATCTCCACTGTGTGCTGGATCTCTTCTGGCTGGGCCAGCCGCCACGCGTGGCTCTGCCCATCCCTGACCCAGGCGCTGTCCCCATCCCCGCTGCTCACCAGCACGGTGTCGATGGCCGGCAGGTTGGTAGGGGGCCGGGTGAAGGGTGGCAGTCGTGCGGGTGGCAGTGAGCCCCCTGTGAAGATGCCAGCCTGGATGCAGTACTCCACCTGGCAGCTATCACTGATAAGTGCCAAGTGCTGGCTGAAGCCTGGAGGGCAGCTCTTGGCATGGGGGTCCTCGGCAGTGCCCTGGTGCTGCCCCGCCAAGGGGTTCCCTGCCTGGCAGCTGAAGAAGCCCCCAAAAGGCACTGCATACTGGCTGCTCCTCTCGTAATCCTGGCTCACACACACCCTGAGCTCGTCGAAGAGCTTCAGTGGGAAGTACCCCGAGGGGCAGGACTGAGCACCAGTGATGAAGTTGGCACTGTGGGCGCTGAACAGTCCCCCAAAGAGGTATCCTGAGTTTGGGGCCACCGGCCCGCTCGTGGCACACCAGTAGGCAGTGAATTGCACCCGGGAGAGCCAGAAGACGTCCCGGCACTCGTTGTGGCAGAAGATGCCGAGGATGCACTTGCTGTGGCACTCCAGATGGCTATGGCCTTCCTCCCGCTCCTGCGTGCCCAGCAGCACTGGAGTGTAGGTAGTGGGACAGGAAAAAGCCCCAGTGAGGGGGTTCCTCTGCTCCAGTCCCTTGCACAGAGTACCGGTGTCAGGGCCGGCCAGCCCGGTGCACTCCTGGAAGAGTCCCCCAAAGGTGAAGTTGGTCATGGTGCCCTCACAGGATCCATCATCAGCATTGGCATGGAAGTTGAAGTTGGGCGAGGTTACATCAGTGCAGCCCGGGTAGGTATTGAAGGTGTAGTAGCGGCGGATAGCCATCTCCACTCGCCTGGCCAGCTTCTTCACCGTGGGAGTGGGCAGCTCTGGCAGGGTGGTGGGGTTGATGAAGAAGTACAGGGGCAGCCCTGAGCGGTCAAGAGCCACCAGGTGGTTTGTGATTCCCTCCTGCCAGGTCTTGAGGGTGATGCCTGGGTAAAAGGGGGTCCCACCGATGCTCTCTACCCTAGAGCTGGTGCGGTTCTCTAGATACTGCTTGGTGAAGCCAGAGCTGATGTCCAGGGACTCCTCATGTTTCACATTGATGATACTGTGGAAGGCCACACCTGCTGAGGCTGTGACAGCATTCCGTGTGCCCCAGCTGTCCTTCAGGAAGGTCGCCTTGATCTGATCCTCCTGTACCAAGCTGGCTCCAGCATCCACGGAGGTGATGGTGTGGGTGCCATAGTTAAGCACCAGTACCTCAGCCAGAAAATCAGCCATCCGTGTCTGGTTGTTCTCCAGGTGGCTGGCAATCAGCAGCAGCTGCTTCTTGAAGCCCTTGTCCAGGACTGCCCCTGGGTTGATCTTGGCAGTGTAAACCAGGTTCCTGACTTGCACTCGGGTGGTGACAGCGTGGTCTTTCACTTGGTGGGTCTTGGTCCGGTGGAAGTCGTAGGAGAACTTGCCATTGATGGAGGAGAAGAGGGATAGCTCCAGGTTGATGGAGGCAGAAGTGATGCTTTGGTAATCTTTCCAGGACTCGATGATCTCGGAGTTGATATCCAGGTTGCTCTGCTTGCGAGGGATAGTGAAGATCTCATCTGGGATGATATAAGAACCATCTTCCGTGGTCTTACACAGTGAGTAGTCCAGGTTGATGACTCTGCCCATGTCCAGATTCCTGAGGTTATCCCAGCCCCCCCCCGGCAGGACTTCCAGACTTGGGAGGTTCAGGGCCTTTTTGCATTCTGGAAACCCCGCAGAGAAGGACAGCTCCTGGGACTGCTCAGCCCCTCTTACCCAAGCCATGGACACCCAGGCGAGCAGGATCCCCCGCAGCACCCGGTCCATGGCTGCCCCGGCACAGGGCCCTCACCAGACGTCCAAGCGGCGAGGTGGGAGCTGGGGAAATGAGCTGGCTGGAGCTGCAGCTGCTGAATAGTTCCTCCTTTTGGGGGTTGAATTAAGAGGGAAAGGAGAAGTGAGAGCTATTGAATGTGAGAAATGACCGAGCGGAGCTGAGACAAATGGGCGGGAAGAAGAAAGTAGAGGTGCCTGGAGCTCATCGCTTCCCTGTTGCAGAAGCTCCCTCTGCCCATGAAAACTGCTCTGCTGGGGGTGGGGCAGGGAGAAATCCCACCTTCGGCACTGCACTGTGTCTGGGGAATTTTGTGCTGTGAATCTCCCTTGGCCAGTGCTTGGGTGACTCTCCTAGATGAATCCCCCCTGTCCCTGGGTGACTCTGGCTCCTTTGTGCCGTGCAGGGGACGTGTCCCCAGTCCCGCAGCCTCGAGGTCCCAATCGCATGACAGGGTGAAATCTGGCCCTGGGCACATGGGCTTTGCTGCTGACTCCAAGGCTTCCTTCCATGTCAGGGGTGACGAAAGGCAGCGTGGAGGTGGCGCAGTGTAGTTTCAGTGTGGGGGAAAGTGCAATGCTTGTCTCCCTCCTCTCATGTGAAGGAGGCTGGCCGAGATGCTGGGGCAGGCACTGGTGGGTTTGGAGGTTCCCCTCATGGGGGCCAGCCCGTGGCACAGGTGTCATTCTCCCACCCCATACCAACATCCGTGTTAGGCCCCTCTGCAGCCTCCTCTACCCCATCCTTGTCCTTCTCCCAGGGTCCACAGTCCCTGCAGCTGGGAAAAGCACTTTCTCTCGGGATTGCTGAGCCGCAGGAAGCTGGTCCCAGTGACACTGAGCTGACTCTGCCCAGGGATGCTGGCATGTGGCTGGGCCCCTGTTTCAGCAGCACAGGGCAGCTGCTGTGTGTTTTGGGGAAAAAAACAGTTAAAGAATCTTCTGCTGTGAAAGCTGTGACTCTTTCCATATGGACAGGCTCGCTTCCCCTATTTTTGCTGGTTAGTTCCTCTTCCCAGGATGGTTCTGTCATGGGACGAGGCTGAAGCAAGAGCTGTGATGGGGGTAGGAGAGACAACCGTAGATGTGTGTGTGCGCTTTTGCCAGGATAACGCTGGAATGGGGGGGGGATGGTGGGGGTAATGGATGACAGGAACAGTGTCGGGGATGGCCTTGCTGGCCCCAGTGTGGGGCTTGGGGCCCAGAGTAGCTAGAAGACCCTGGTATGGGGAGCCCCTTGCTGGAGGCTCCCACGCCAACCTGGAGCCATCTGCATTTCAGACTGGGCTGTGAGGTTGCCCCACCTAAAACCTAGCCATGGATTTCACTGCCACCCAGCTTCAAAGCCTAAGCAGTTGTGCTGGTTTTGGCTGGGATAGAGTAAATTTCCTTCACAGTATCTAGTATGAGGCTATGTTTTGGAATATCCCTTTGGTCAGGGGGGGTCCAGTGCTGCAGCTGTGCCTCCTCCCAACTCCTTGTGCAACACCAGCCTACTAACTGGTGGGGTGGGGTGAGAAGCAGAAAAGGCCTTGGCTCTCCGTAAGCACTGCTCGGCAATAACTAAAGCATCCCTGTATTATCAAGGCTGTTTTCAGCATAAATACAAAACATAGCCTCATACGAGCTGCTATGAAGAAAATTAACTCTATCCCAGAAAAAAACAGCACAGCAGTGGCCCCCAGTGTGGCAATGGCTGTGATCCCTGGGATGGGAGGAGGGAAAAGAGCCCTGTGGGGCAGACAGCTGCTGCCTTGTCTCTCCATCCTGCAGGAGCAGCTCCCAAAGAGAAACCAGGGCTTCTCTGTCCTGTGTCTGCTGCTATGAGCCATCCTGTCCCGTGGTGACTGAAATGTGGCAAAGCAAGGCAAAAGCTGTCTGCTGCACCCAGCTGGGGGATTGAAAAAAAAAAAAAAAAAATTCCTTCCTCACCACCACGGGGAATGAGCAAATGCTGAAGTGGGAGAGGAAGCCATGCTCACCGGTTCGTGGGTGCTGGGAGAGGAGGCAGAGCCCTGGGCAGGGCTGCTGCCACCATCGAGAGGGTGAGGAAGGGGCAGCAAGTGAATATGGTCACCAGCAGAGCTGCGCCCCGAAAACAGCAGAGCCATTAAACGCTTGGGGCTGGAGCGAGGGGTTGGGACGTGCTGTTCGCGGCAAGCTACAGTGCTGATGCAACCCGAATTGTCAGGACCCCTTGGATGCATGTTGCGGCTCACCCCCAGCCCCACGCTCCGGATGGACTCTGGATTAGTGTTCTTGTTTGCTGGGGCTGTTTGTGGACCTAGTTACCAGCCCCGGCTCTGCCTACTGTGCTCCGGTCCCACGGGACTGCACTCTACCAGTGCGGGCACTGCCTGTGCCGGGGTGTCTCCGGGCTACCCCCATCCTTTGGGGAAGCAGCTGGCCTGGCTCTCCGATGTTCCCGGACCTCACCGTGCGGGAGGGCTCGGGCTCGCAGGCCTCCCCAAAGCCCGACCTCAGCCTGGGGGCGAGGAGAAACCCCCGGCAAGGCGCTGCCGCCGCCCGGCGAGCAGGCCGAGGTACTGCCGGTGAGGGCCGCCGATGCGCGCTGCCGCCCCCGCGCTCCGCGCCGCCGTCCGCCGGTAACGGCCACGCGATGCGGCGGCGCCGCCTCTCGGTGAGGAGCCGCCGCCGCCGCCGCCGCCGCGCGCGCGCTGTCGCGCCGAGCGCGGAACCGGCAGCGTCAGCGTCCCGTCCCCCCCCCGCCCCGGGCACGCGCCCCCGGCCGCTGCCGCCGCCCCGTGGGCGAAGCGCGGTACTGCAGCGCCGGCACCGCCCCGGGCCGCTCCGCCGCTGCCGGTGCACGGCGGCTCCGCCGCTGCCGGTGCACGGCGGCCCGCTGGGCGTGATGCCCGGCGGTGGGTGCGGGCCAGCACCGCCAGCGAGGCGGGCGAGCCCCTTGGGCAGGGCCGGGGGCGTCTCCTGCCCGCCGGCCGCCCGGGGGTGGCGGGACAGGAAGCTTCGAATCGCCTTCTGCCACGGTGCCCGCTGGAAGCGCGCGGGGTCAGGGCATCCCCAGGGACTTACCGGAGAGCTGGCGGAAGGGGAGAGGGAAAGGAGGCAGGCGTCTGATGCCAGGGGCCTCCCCAACTCACCAGGGCTCCCCCTGAGCCTCCCCCGGCCCCACACTCCCCGTGCAGCTGCCCCCAGCTCCAGCACCACCCCTGAAGCCTGTCCCGTACCCCCAGGTGAGCTCCAAGCCCGGTGGTGACAGTGGCAACCTGGCCCTTGGTGCATCTCCAGAAGCCCCTGTGGAAGGAGGGGTTCCAGCCAGGAGCGATCTGCTGTAGTAACGGTCACCGCTTCTTTCTCTCTTCCAGAGAAGTTGACTAGGCACTTATTTCCAGCACAGGTTTGGGTTGCGGTCTTCCCCGGAGTTTCTTGGAGAAGAGGATGTGTGTTATTTGTGCTTGTAACAATCTGCACCCAGGGGTCTTTCTTTCATTGCAGTCCTGGGCACATGAGCTTTTTCTGTTATTCCAGTTTTGCCCTTTTCCTTAAGTGTCCAATGAGATTTGCTCTAGTATCATTCGTGGCAGTTATGTTCTCTTATTCTTGTTTATCTATTGTTTTTAGCACCAGTTCCTGTAGTCGCGAGGTGTCTGTTTTAGATCTTTGAGTCGCCATGTCCTGCCATCGTGGTTTTTCTGTTGGTTGACCTCTGCTGTAATTCCTTAAGGACCTTTGTAGGTAAGGAGGTATTTTGTGTCACTTCTGTGTACTATACTATATGTATTTGGGTCTTGATGTTCCCATTGGGTTTTTTGTGCTAGCTGGGTAGCCATACCGAGGGTCTCGTGTACCTTGGCTCATCAGTGTAGTGCTAACCTGGTGCTTCAGTTCTTGTATTAGAAGCTCAACGCACAGACCTGTCTTGCCTGGGTCACGTCTGAGAAGTTTATGGATGGTCTTCTCCCACAGCAGTTATCCAGGATGTGTCAGCATATTTGCTGTTGAACGGTCTGTTTTCATGGAGACCTTTTCCAGGATGACATTCTCTGCATCCTTAGGGTCTTAAATGTTAGAGCCTGGCTTCTTGCTCACCCATTGTTGCAGTTGCAGCCATATCTTTTTGTCACGGGCTGTGGCTTTTGACTTCTGGGACAGACATAGCTTGTTCCTTGTTGTCCCTAGGTCTTCTCACCTAAAGGTATCTTCCCTCTGGGAGTAATTCTTCTTGTCGAGAGTCTTTTTTTATGTCTCTGGGTCAAGTAATTTGTCTTGTTTGTGTGCAGTTTCAGTCTGCATATGTGCCTGGGTTGGAGCTGCTCCACCTGGGACCATAGCAATGTCAGTCAGAGGAAGAATAACAGTAAGAGTCTGTAGTTAATATTGATATGCCTAGACGGTTTAGTGACAGGCTGTACAGTCTAGCTCAGAGCAAGTAGCCCTCAGCAGCAGGCAAGGATGTCAGGGGGATGACCAGAACTATCTGGGAGATGTTGCTTGAGCGGTAGTTGAATATCTCTCATCTCAAAGGTGTTAAGGTTGTATGTGTAGGGCTTAATGTTGTGGGGGTTGTTTTGGTTTTTTGTTTTTTTTTTTTTTTTGTGTTTTTTTTTTGTTTGTTGTTGGTTTTTTTAATGGCAAGCTGTACTTGGAATCTCAATGGTATTCTTAAATGGACTCAAGACCTCTAGAATTGTTAAGATATTAATCAGCATCTGGGTGACTTGTTCGATACTGATGTAGTTTTTGTTGAGGATGGGTTCAGACCCGTGGCCCTCTGAAAGCTAAGTTGAAGGAGTGCTGTTTGGGAGAGACCTATGGGGGACAGCCCAAGGTTGGGAATTGCAGGGTGGGGCTTTAAGTTAGTGTAGGGGAGAGGTCCATCCAGGAACAGTGCCCTTTGGGCAGGTCAAGGGAGCAGATTACTTTTCAGCACAACTCTAGCATGTGCCAGGCAGGGCAATTCCAGCCCATGTCTGTGACATGTAATTTGTTATGTGCCTTCTGTGTCTTAGACCTTCCTCGGGTCTCAGTGTGCTCTTTGCACTAGAGCACAGCACATGCCTCTGACACACTCCCTAGGGTCTGGAATGCCCGTCCTCATCAGCATAGTGTCAGTTGGGTGCTGCTTTTCTCGTGTTACGAGCCTGAAGCGTGGCTAGGTCTCAGAAGTTGCTGGTCAGTCTGCTTTTGCAGCATTGTTCTGGGCTATGTTAGCATCTCTGATCTCGAGCAGTCCATTGTCACAAATGCCTTTTCTGGGAGTTCTTCCTTAGATCCCTGTGTTCTTAGGTGTTTAAGCAAGGCTTCTTGAACATGCTTCATCCCAGTTGCACCCAGATATTTTTGTCACAGGCCACAGCGTTTGCCTGCTTGGCTTGCCATAGATTCTTCCTCATGGCCCCATAGGTCTTATCTGCCAGCGTCTCTGGTCCTGGAGGCATACTTAGAGCTTTTTGTCTTGTTTTCGTGCAGCGTTGGTCTGTGCATGTTTGTGGGTTGGAACTGCTGCTTTGGGCATCACATCTATGGTAGTCAGCAGGAGAATAACAATGAGAATGTAAGGCTACTGTGTTGATAAGCCTAGACTTTGTAGGCAAAGAGTGTACAGTCCATTTCAGAGTAAGTAGCCACATATGCAGCAAGTGAGGCAACTTACTTCCGTAGCACTATGCAGACACACAGGGAATGACCAGGTTTTTTTATGACAGACCGTAGTGAGACTTGAGATGGTATACCTAAATGGAAACAGGACCTCTGGAATTGTTAAGCTTTTGCTTGGCAATCAGGTAACTTGTTCAATATAGCTCTTGCAGATGAAGAAGGATGACCTGTGTGCCAAAGGGCGGTGGAGGAGGTGAGTGGAGCGCTCCAGGAAGGTGGGGAAGATGCAACTGGTGGCTCTGACTACCTTGTAGATGTGTGTTATTTTGAAGATGCAAAGCAGTGAGCAAAGCCAGATCCTGTGGTATCCGGCAGCAACTATTTGAAGCTTTTCTCTTTGCTTTTTGCAGGTGATGTCCACGCAGCCTTTGGTATTGGATGAGCATTGGAGGTGAGCTGGGGTGGTGACTTTTCAGAAGTGCAACAATAATTTTGTATCTCTTGGTATCTTAGGTATCACAAGCGATAATGGCTGCAGCACCTGACTCTGAAATGAGCAGGTGAGCAATGCTTCTGAGGTGGGCATTGTGAAAGAGGTTGGCCTTGGCCAATGTGACGCTTCCCATCGGCAATGTTTGTGGGTTTCTTGCAGATGGTGAAGAGGAACCTGATGACTCAGGAACATCCCAGTTCACTGATGTAGATTTTGTGGAGGATGAATTTGGAGCTATGTTTGGAGCCAAGTCCTGGCCTTCTGAAAGCTAAGTTGAAGGACTGGATCTGGGAAGGGGCTTAGGAGGAAGGGACAGGGTTGGGAGTTGCAGGGAGGGGTATTAAAGTTAGTGTATGTGAGAGAGCTGTTCAGGAACAGTCCCTTTTGGGCTGGTAAAGAGAGTGGGTTCCTTTTCAGGACAAGACTGTGTTGAGGCAGGGCAGTTCCAGCCTGTGTCGGCATTGTGTAGTTTGTGTATTCTGCCTTCTGTGTCTTAGACCTTCCTCAAGTCTCGATGTCCTGGTTTCTCTTTGCACTCAGGGAGCACGGCGCATGCCTTGGGCACCACCTCTACGATCTTGAATGCCTGTCCTTGGCATAGCGCTGATCGGGCGCTTCTTGTTCTGGTGTTAGAAGCTGAAAGTGTGGATAGGTCTTGGAAGTTTCTGGTTGGTTCTGTTTTGTGGCATCTTTCCAGGCTGTGTCATCAGCTGTGCTCCTTAGGTGTCCCTTTTCAGACTGGTACTTCTTCCCTGCATCTTTACATCGTTAAGTCTTGAAGTCGGTCCTCTTGCGCATCCATTGTCTCAGTTTTGATGATAACTTCTTCTAATGGGCCATTATGTTTGACACTTTTTTTTTCTGGGGTTGCCATAGAGCCTCCTTGCTTCATGGTTGTGACCATCTAGGTCTTCTTGCTCATCAGCATCTCCTGTCTGGGAGTCATTCTCAATTAGAGTTTTTTCTCATTGTTGAATTGCACCGTGCGTACTGTTGGTCTGTGCATGCGTGTGTTTGTCTTGGAGGTGCTCTCTCCAGGGGTGTGGAGTCAGGGGTAGGTTGAGTAGCAGTAGGAGTCTGGGGTTAATATGTTGTTACGCTTAGACCATTTCGGGAATGTTTGCATAGTCACCTCAGATCAACTAGCCATCAGCAGGCTGTGTGGACAGTCATTTCTACAGTGTTTTATGGAGATGATTTAAGCTTTGTGGGAGGGGCTGTTCTGCAGTAGTGAAGCAGATTGAATCTCAAAGGTGTTAAGGCTTGTGGGTGTGGGGCTGACAGTTTGGTGTGGGAGTTGGTTTTGTTTTTTCAGTGGCAGGCTGTAGTTAGACTCTAGATGGTATTCCTAGCTGGAATCAAGACCTCAGGATTTCTTAAGCTATCACTTGGTATCTGGGTGACTCACCTACTAATTTTTTTCAGGTGCAGAGGGATGAGATGCACATGAGAGTGATGGAGGACGTGAGCAGAGCTCCATTAGAAGGTGGGTCAGTGAGTGGTGTAGGAAAATGGGACTGGTGCTATGACTAGCTTATAGGTTTTCTTTTTGTGGGGGGGTGTTTTTGGTTTTTGGGTTTTTTGGTTTTTTTTTTGTTTTTTTTTTTTATGTTGGTGATGGAAAGCTGTGAGCAAAGTGGGATATTAGCACCAGAGCTGGCTCGGGCAAAGTGAGCAAGGGCTAGGGGCCTGAAGTAGCAGTCATTTTCCAGGTGTCCTATCGTTGGTGAGGTTAGAAGCATCCCTTGTTGTTTGTGTCTTACAGGTTGTGTGCAAGCCTCGATGTGGCAACCTGTAGACTGCAGAGATAGGGTGGGTGAGCAGCTAAAGTAAAGGAGCAGGAGATGGCAATTGGTGTGGGCAGGTGGCAGTTTCAGGCAGTATCTCAGCGTGTGTGCCTTGCTTTGGTTTTGGTAGGTGCTGCAGGTAGCCTTGGAGGGGCCAAGTCGCATGGTGATAGGCAGTGCAAGAAGGTGAGGAGGTGGTTGGCTGGGCTGGTATCAAATAACTAAGTATTATATGGCAACTTGGTTAAGCATTTATCTCAGTTTTTCAGGTGCTGTGGGAGCCACCTTTGGAATTGGATGAGCCTTTGAGGTGAGCTGTGGTAGTAGCGAGGAGGATCATGGGCCTTACGATGTCTTACAAGTGCAATGGTAATCTTGTCCCTTGGGATCTTGGGTACCAAAAAGTGATGATGGCCACAGTGTCCGACTCTGAAATGAGTAGGCGAGCGGAGCTCCACGGTGCTTCTGAGGGAGGTGTCGTGGATTATGTAGGCATTGACTGCTGTGATGCCAACTGCCAGCTCTGTTTTGTCTTTTGCCTTTTTGGGTTTTTTTTATTGCAGGTAAAGAAGAACCTGGCCACTGCAGGAACATCCCAGTTAGCTGTTATGTTTCTTTTTGTCAAGGATGCATTCAGTCCTCCAGCCCTCTGAAAGCTAAATTGAGGGACTGGGGCTGGGGGGAGGGGACAAGGTTGGGAATTGCAGGGAGGGGTTTGAAAGTTAGTGTAGGGGAGAGGGTTGTCCAGGAACAGTGCCCTTTGGGCAGGTAAAGGGAGCAGATTGCTCTTCAGCACAAGACTGCCATGTGCCAGGCAGGGCGGTTCCAGGTGGTGTCTGTGTTTGTGTAGTCTGCCTTCTGTGTCTTAGATCTTCCTCAGTCCTCAGCGTCCTTGTTGCTCTTTGCTCAGCGAATGCAACACGTGCCTTGGTCGTCCTCCTTAGGGTCTCGAATGCCTGTCCTCATTGTCATAGTGTCAGTTGGATGCTTCATGTTCTCAGGTTTCAAGCATAAAGCATGGATAGATCTTGGAAGTTTCCAGTCAGTTCCCTTTTGCAGCTTCATTCCAGTCTGTGGCATCAGCTCTGCTCTCTAGGTGTCCATTTTCACGAACTGGGAAGTCGTCTCTGCATCCTTACATTCTTAGGTCTTGAAGCCAGTTGTTTTGCGCATTTGTCATGTCTGTTTTGACAGTAACTTGTTGTAACAGGCCATTGTGTTTGACTCTTTCTGGGGCTGCCATAGAGCCTCTTAGCCTCACAGTTGCGACCATCTAGGTCTTATTGCACGACAGCATCTCCCATCCAGGCGTCATTCTTCTTGCTTAGAGTTTTCTCTCATCTTTGAATCACATTGTTTGTAGCGTGTTTTGTGTAGTGTTGGTCTGGGCATGTGCATTTGGCTTGGAGCTGTTCTGCCTGGGCAGTGTGGAGTCAGAGGTAGGTGGAAGAGTGATAGAAGTGTGTGGTTAATAGAGTGATAAGGCTAGACTGTTTATTCAATGTTTGTACAGTCACCTTGGGTCGAGTAGCCATCAGCTGGCTGTGTGGACCATCATTTCCATAGTGTTTTAAGGAGGTGATTGGAGTTACGTAGGAGGGGCTGTTCAGCAGTAGTGAAGCAGATCGATTCTGAGGTGTTAAGGCTTGTAATTGTGGGCCTTACAGTTTGGTATGTGCGGGATGGTTTTGTTTTGTTTTACCGCCAGGCTGTGGTTGGACTCTAGATGGTATTCCTAACCAGAATCAAGACCTCGCTATTTCTTAAGTTATCACTCTGCATTTTTTTCAGGTGCAGAGGGGTAAGATACATACCGAAGTGACGGAGGAGGTAAGTGGAGTGCTGTGAGAAGGTGTGTCAGTGAGCGGTGTCAGAAGGAAGATGGGATGGGTGCTATATGCCTAGCTTATAGGTTTTGGTTTTGTGGTTTTCTTCTTTTTTTGAAGGTGTGAAGTGGTGAGCAAAAGAGGATATTGGCACCAGAGCCGGCTCAGGCAAGCTGCCTTTGGAATTGGAGGAACACTTAAGGTGAGCTGGGGTAGCAGCGAGGAGGATCACGGGGCTGGTGACTTCTCACAAGCGCAATGATAATTTTGTCTGTTTGGAATCTTAGGTTCTATAAGCAACGACGACCGTAGCGTCTGACTTTGGAATTGGTGCAGAGCAGGGTGAAGGGAAGTGACACAGTGTTTCTGAGGAGGGAGGGGCATGTTGTGGATGATGTAGGCATTGACTGCTGTGATACCGACTGTCAGCTCTGTTTTGTCTTTTGTTTTTTATTGCAGATGATGAAGAGGAAGCTGGCAACTAAAGGGACATCCCTGTTAGCTGATGTGGTTTTTCTGTTGAGGATGGATTCAGACCTCTGGCCCTTTGAAAACCTATGATGAGGGGACCAGGGCTGGAGAGGGCCTGGGAGGAGTGGACAAGGTTGGGAACTGCAGGGAGGGCTATTAAAGTTAGCGTAGGGGAGGGTGCTGTCCAGGAACAGTTTCCTTTGGGCAGGCAAGGGAGTGGGTTACTTGTCAGCATGACACTAGTTTGTGTTGGGCAGGGCAGGTTCCAGCCTGTGTCCGTGCATGTAGCTCACATAGTCTGTCTTGTGTCTTATACCACACTGTCCTCAGGTATTGATGTATCCATAGCTCTTGGTCGTCAGCAGGCACCTCAGTAGTCCTCCTGAGAATCTTCAGTGCATTGCTTCACTGGCATAGTGCCTGTTGAGCCCTTCTTGTCTAGCAATTGTTGCCTAAAGGATGGATTTGCCTGGTGTGTTTTGCACTGTAGATGTTCTTGAGTGGTCACCTTTTGTGCTGCCGAGCTAGGCGATGCCTGCAACTCTTCTGTTGAGAGTTGGTTCTGTTTGCACACAGTAGCATTCTGAGGTTTCATCCCCGTGTCCTTAATGATCTTAAGTCTTGAAGCCCAGCTCCTCAGGTATCCATCATTCCGGTTCTGACGGTAGCTTTCTCTCATGGGCCACAGTAGTTGCCTCTCATTACGGGGCTGCTATAAAGCATCTGCACTGTCGTGGCACCGTAGAGCTCCTGCTGGTGGCATCTCCCCTAGGGTGGCAGTTCTCTCTCACGGTCTGCTCGTGTCTCACAGTCACGTTGTTTGTGGTGTCTGTCTGTGTCAGGGTTGGAGCTGCCCTGCCTGGGGGTGTAGCAATACTAAAGACAATGGTAGCATAGCTTTATGGTTGAATAGTAATATGTTGATCTGCTCGGATCCTTTTGGCAAAGACTATACGGTCCATCTCTGGGCAAATAGCTGTAGACAGCTGCCAGAGTTGTTTTCACTGTGTTTGGCAGGTGCCAGAGGTTGGACTCTGGCCTGCTGGGAGTGGTGGTCTGTGTGGTGGTTGAAAGGGTTGAATCTTAAAAGAGCCTTAGCTTATATGTGGGGTTCAGCATGTGGGGTTGGGTTGTTTTAGCTGTAGTTAGAAGGCATATGCAAAAAGAGAGACCTTTGGTCTTGTAAAGCTATCGGTTAGTGTCTAGGTGACTACCTTCACGTGACTTGGGTTTCTCAGATGCAGAGTGATGAGCTGTGTGCTGCAGGGTGACAGAAGAGGTAACCAGAGTGCTGTGCAAAGGCGGGCCGGTGTCTGATATCAGAGGATATGTGTCACTGATGTCTCTGATGGGCTTATGCTGTTTTGGGTTTATTTGCTAGGTGTGAATAGATGAGTGAAGTGGGATATCTGTACCGGAGCAGACTTTAGCAAGGAAAGTGGTGACCAGTGTGCCGAAGTAGTAGTTTTTTGAGGAGTCATACCCTCCCTGTTATGTACATACATATCCCTATCCTATAGGGATGGGGTATGTAGACCAAAGAATATGAGTCTGAGCAGCTGAGGTAAAGCAGCAGAGGAGGAGCGCTGCGAGCAGGCTGAGGATTTGGGTGGCATCTTACCATGAGCAAAGGTAGTTTAAGCATTAGTAATGAGCTATGTGAAAGACAGGGACAGGTAAAGAAGTCACAGGGAAAATGGTATTCGAGGTCTATCACAGTAGTAACGAACAGGAGCGATGCGAGTAAGAACATGGGCGCTGGTCCTTAATGTCTGTAGTGAAATATGGCGGTGGGAAAGACAAAAGGAAATGGGGTAGGTGGTGATGACTGTTCCTTACCAAAATTTATTTAGGATCGGTTTTGCTTTTGTCGTCTCAAGTAGGCGTCTGTGGGCAAGTAGTCAATAGATGTAGGTAGCTGTCGACAGGTCAGGAAGCACATGCGTCGCTGCATCGTTAGGTCCGATGGACTCTTGCCAATGGTACGAGCCTGAAAAGTAGAGAAAGCAGTGTAGGTTAAGTGGGTGAAAAAGATGTGTATTATGTGAAATGGTAATGCCAACAGGCCGGTTGTGGGCATGAGTTAGACATTGGCGGTAAGCCTAGGATGCTATGAGAGAGAAGTGCAATGAGCAGCTGAGATAAATAGATAATAAAGGTGTAATAAGTACTAGTGAATAGGGTAGTAAGGGTTAATAAGAATGAGAACATGTGTGTGACAGAGCTTTAAATAATAAAACTTAAACTGCAAAGAGTGCCCATTGTGTTTATTTCCAAAATAAAGGTTGATTTGCTTTACTTTGGTGTATTTCTTTCATTGCTGTCCTTGTTGAATAAGGAAAAAAGTTTACAGCAGTAGCTGTAGAACATAGCATCTCGCTGTGAGTAATGATCGATTGAGCTTTATGGATGTAATAACTGTAAAAATGTAAGAAATAAGGAAAAGAACAGCTTTTACTGCTAGATTGCATGCCACATTCTGCTGCTGCACTAAGTTTTTTATTTATACATATAAATACATATATTTATCTGAATTTAAATATATTTACTCCATATTTAATTTATATATACACTTATATATATATCTATAAATCCACTTCATAAATACATAAAATACAAAGTTGATATATTTATTATTTTTATTTATAATACAAATATATAAATTTATTTATTAATTTATAAATAAATATAACCCTAACTATACCGTAACCCAATCCCAGAAACAAGAGAAACCCCCCTCCCGATCACCCCTCCTCTATACAGTGAGCATGGCGTTACACGATATGGAATATTTAATTGGCCAGTTTGGGTCTGGTGCTCTGGCCATGCTCCTTCCCTGCTTCTTGTGCACAGGCAGGACAGGGGGAGTTGGAGAAGTCCTGAAATCTCAGCAGCAGCCAAAAACATCAGTGTGCTATCACCATTCTTCTCATACCAAAGCCCATGCTGTATCCAAAACACAGCACTATTCTAGTTCCCAAAAAGAAACATTAACTCTATTCCAGCTGAAAACAGGACATCCCCCAGGCCAAAGGACCACCATGGGGATCTGTGCCCAGCCACCCCCCACCCGTCCCCCCAGACCCTGCCCCTATTTAATACAGTGATGGGGAGCAGTACAAAGAACCAGAAAGAGAAAAATAAGGAAGAAGATGGGGTAGCAGAGAGAGAAAAAGAAAGGTCAGAATAAAGTGTCAGAGTGAGAGAAATTGAGAACAATAGGGACAAAGAGCAGCGCAGAGAGACTTAGCAAGAAAACATGGGGTTGGTGAGCAGGACAGAGATGGTGGGGGGAAACGAGGGACAAGAATGGTGACAAGGCACAGGACACACAGACTTGAGAAATAAAAAGGACGGGGAACAGGACAAGGGGATGGAGAAATAAATGCTCAGATCTGTACAATGAAACCAAGAAGAAAAAATTAAAAAACAGCAATGGGCTAGAGGACAGAGACAGAAGAAGAGAGAAGAGGGCCAGGGAACAGGACAGAGGAAGAGAGAAAGGGGAAAAAGGGAGAGTCAGCTAGATAGAGAGGTACAGCAAGAAATAATATATGATATGGACAGGCAGCAGGACAGAAATAAATACAGAGAACATGGGACAAGAAGCAGGACAGAGAGATAATGAGAGGAAACAAGGGGCAGGGAGCAAGACAGAGATGGAGAAAGAAACCTTGGGGCAGAAAGATAGAAAGAGAAAGCAGACAGAAAGAAGGAGGGGAGATGTGGGGTGGGAAGGAAGGACAACGAGCAGGACACATTGTTAGAGAAACACAGGGACAGGAAGCAAGACAAGGTGATAAAGTGCCAGGGAGGCAGGACAAGGTGACAAACATACAAAAATGAAAGCCAGGGAACAGGACAGATGGAGGGGGAAAAGCCTGGGTTGAGCTGCAGGACAGAGAGATGGAGAAGGAAAAAAAAAGCACTGGGCTGCAGGACAGAGATGGAGTGAGAAAAAACAGTGGCAGGGAGCAGGACAGAGTGACAGAGCAAAAAAAAAAAAAACAGAGGGAACAGAACAGACAAATGGGAGAGAGACAATGAGAAGGACAGAGAAACAGAGGGAGAGAGAGCAATACAGAGATGGAGCAAATTAAAAATGGGCAGGAGGCAGAACAAAGGGAAAGAGATACAAGGACAGGGAGCAGGACAAAGGGATGAAATGGAAAAAATAGTGATGGGCTGCAGGACAGAGATGGAGGAATTAAAAAAATAGACACAGGGAGCATTACAGAATGAGAGAGAAAAAAGGGACAGAGAGCAGGACAGCATTGGAGGGAAAAAAAACAACTGTGCTGGGCAGTGGGAGAGATATAGAGAAAGAAAAAGATACTGAGGAAGAGAGAAAGGAAAGATAGCTGGGCAGGGGGATACAGTTATAAAGGGTGGGAGAGGGAATGGGACAGAGAGAGAAAGACATAAAAGACAGCAAGAGGAAGCAGGACAGAAGGACAGCAAGAGGGGGAAAAAAGCAACAGGGATCTGGACAGATATGGGGAAATAAGCAGCAGGGACAGAAGAGAAGAGGCAGAAAGAACAACAGGGAGCAGAACAGACAAAGAAAAATCAGGGTGGCAGCATGATGGAGAAAAAAACCTGGGGTGGTCAACAGGACAGTGAGGAATATGCATATGGGCAGGAAGCAGGACAAAGGGATATAGTGAGAAACAACAGGACAAAACAGAGTGACAGAGAGGAATAATGAGAGAGAGAGAAAGATCAAGACCGAGAGACGCACTGGGGGTTGGAGAAAGATCCTGAAGATCCTGCAGAAAAGTATTAGGAGCCCTGCAGAGAGACAGCAACAGGAAAAAAAAAGGGGCATGGAGCAGCATGAAGGGTCAGAGAGTAAGAGATGAACAGGAAGGAGGACAGCAACAGTGAGATACAGAATGGGAAAATTAAAAAATAAAATAAAAAAAAAAAAAAAAACAAAAAACAGTGAGGAAGACAGAGAGAGAGGAAGACAGAGAGAAGGAGGATGAGAGATAAGAAGGAAGGGACACGGAGTGGCACTTACAGGCACAGAGAGGAAAAGAACACCAGTGAACAGACCAAAGAAATTGTGGAGAAAAAGACAGGTGCAGATCAGGACAAAGAGATAGAAAAGGCAAGACCAGCAATGGGCTGCATGACAGAGGGTGAAAAAAAAAAGAAAGGGAGCGGGACAAATGTACAGAGAGAAAAATTAAAGGTAGGAGTGTAAGAAAGGAGCGAAAGGGGGAGTGGATGAGGGAGCAGGACAGAGAGATAAGAGGTAAAGGGAAGCAAAAAAAAAAAAAAAAAACATCACAGCAGTGTGGGGAAGAGAGTGGGCCAGGGGAGGGCCGGGGATGCACAAGGGGGACGACAGGGACTGACCACAGCTCTCAGCACTGGCAAGAGAATTTCCCAGTTCAGACCCTCCCTTCTCCTCTCCTCCCTTCCTGTCCTGCAGGTCCCACCACCTGGCTGTCCCCCACCTAACAGAACGTGGGTGTCTCGGAGCTCTTACGAGACGAGGCTTCCTACACCCAGCCCTGGCTTGCCGGCGCTACGCAGCCGCACCGCGCTCTGGGCCACCCGCGCAGCCCCCGCCGTGCACACTGGTGGCCCGGCCTGCTGTGGACTTCCACGAGGGATCCTTCCTCGCCCAGGGCAGCCGTCCCTGCAGCGGGAGGAAGCTGCTGGCCCAGCAGCCTTCGAGTTCTTCTTGACCTTTCTGGGAGCTCCAGCTGTGACAGCTCGTGGTCACAGCCCGGAGATGTCCCGGGGGCCTGTCCCTTTTCACCCCGACACCACGGGGAGGACGAGCCTTGGAGGAGACACCCCACGCCGGCCTGAGGCGGGGAGAGGCAACGGCATCCACGGGGGAGGCACGGACAAGCGCGGCCTCAGTAAGAGGGAAGGCACAGCGGCCGTTACTGCCGGTGATCGCCCGTGGCCGCTGCCCCTCCTTGCGCAGGGGCTTCTGCAGGAACACCGAGGGCCAGCCTGCCGCCCTCCCCGCAGGGCTCCGGGCCGGCCTGGGGCTCCGGGCTTCAGGCGAGGTCCTGGAGCCGGGCGCGGGGCAAGCGGGACCAGGCCCGGCTCAAGGCGAGCTTTGGCGAGTGTGGGGAGGCACCCGGCGCCGGCTCCTGAGGGGACGCCGCCTCCTCCTCTTCCCTTCCACCAGCTCCCGGGGAACTCCCCGGGGCCTCCAGCGCACCGGGAGCCTGCCGCAACGGGTGCTCTTGAAGCTCCTCGCCCCGCCGCCCCCGGCGGGCGGGAGAAGCACCCGTCCAAGGGGCTCGCTCGCCTCATCGAGGGCCCAGCGACCCGCCGCGCTGCTCCGGGGCACCGCGGCGGCGGTTCCTTTACCGGGAGGCAGCGACGGGCGCGACGCCGGCGGCGGCGGGCGACAGCGTGCGGCCAGGAGCGCCACCGCGCATGCGCCCCCCCCGCAGTACCGGCTGATGGCCGCCGGGCGGCAGCACCGCCCCAACGAGCCCGGGGAAGGGCGGGAAATGAGGCGGCCGCTCCGCCCAGTTTCCGCTCCCCAGAGATGGCTGCTGCTTACTGGGGCTCCAGGGTTCTTGTTTCCCTGCCCCGGGAGTGACAGCAGCGACAATGCAGCAACACAGACGCCACGCTGAAGGCAGGAGGGAAGAGACTGAAAGCAGCTTTGTGCGGGAAGGGCAGCTGTGTTTAGCGCGGCCGAGCAGACCAGGGGCGAGTGTCTTATCTCCACAGGAGCGATGTGCTGGTGATCCTTGGGCTTCGGAGTGTTGTTTGCACCTCTTCTCACCTCTGTGAGGTGGCCTGCTCTCCTAATCCTGCATCCACACAGGGCTCCCTGTGCAGGCCTTGGCACTTCAATAAGAGACACCGCACAAAGTTACTTACCCTGCCCTCCAGCATGTGGAGTGTCCTGGTTTGGGCTGAAATAGAGTTAACATTCCTTTTTGGGAACTAGAATAGTGCCGTGTTTTGGATTTAGCTTTGGGTTTGGTATGAGAAGAATGCTGATTGCACACTGATGTTTTCGGCTGCTGCTGAGATTTCAGGACTTCTCCAACTCCCCCTGTCCTGCCCGTGCACAAGAAGGAGGGAAGGAGCACGGCCAGAGCACCAGACCCAAACTGGACAATGAAATATTCCATATCATGTAACATCATGCTCACTATGTAGAGGAGGGGTGATCAGGAGCAGGGTTTCTCTTGTTTCTGGGATTGCAATTGCAGAATCTCGGTATTTTGGGATCGCTAGCCAGGAACAGGCTGGGTATTGGTCAGCGTGTGGTGAGCAATTACATTGTGCATTGCCTGTTTATATTTTCTGTTATTGTTCTCGTTTTATAACCATTATTAAACTGTTTCTATCTCAACCTGCAAGTCTCCCTTTTACCCCTCCAATTCCCTCCCCCATTCCCAGCTGTGTGGAGGGGAAAGGGTGGGTAAGTGGCTGCCGGGTGGTTGGCTGCCGACCAGGCTCAAACCACAACACAAGTAATTAGACGTGAAGCAGGCAAAGCAGAGGCACGTTGGTATATTAGCTGTCGCCAGCAGATGACCGCAGAGCCCTGCAGGTACCATCTTTGCTGCGTACAGCAGTGGAGCTCCGTACCCGTTGCCTCTCCTGCCAGCACGGGACCCAGCTGCACTTTTTTGCCTGCAACACGCAGTACGTGCTGGGCTGGAGAGGCTGTTCTGCCACTGTGTCAGGGGAGCAGCTCAGCTCCTTTGGCTGCCTAATTCGTCTCCTTAAAACAAACACTTTTAACACTCAGTTTCTTTAATTGAGACCCCTCTAAATATCTCCTGGCCTGCAAAACATTTTCAGCTAGCAACACAGCTGAAATACAGTACTGGTAGAAATCCAGCTGTCATCTTGCATTGATGGCAAAAGAGTTTTGTAACTTGAACACCCTAACTGCTTTGGCATCAAGACTGCAAGGCAAGAACTAGGCCTCTGCTTGAACAAGCAAATCACCTCCCCAGTAGCTGTGCATGGTGGCTGCCGGTGACTGACACCTTTTCTGCTCAAACCAGAGCCCAGTTCCCTTGTGAAGAGCCACTGGCAGTGCAGAACGTATCCCTGCTCTCCCTGCACCAGGTCCCCAGAGAACAGCGGCTTCATCTGATAGGAGTGTGCAGCAGCCTGTTGTCTTCCCAGCCCCTGACCCTCAAGAAAGCTGCCACCTGTAGCAGTGGCAGAACCGCTGCTGCCCCAAGGAGAAAGGAATGACTCAGGGTACAGCTCTCCAGGCTGCCTGTGTCCCAGGCAGAGTCGTTGACCCTGGCAGCAGGTACATAGGGCAAAGCAAACAGTCTGAGGAGGAGTCACAGGGTATAGTAGTTCCTTCAACAGCTGTACTTTCCAGCCTAGCTAGACAGAGAGGGGCTAGCTGGGTCCCTCAAGAGGCAGAATTGCTGTAGGTTGTGCTGTGGCTGTGCCACTCTTTGTCTTTGGCAGAGTTCCTTCCCAGAGGATGGGAGACAGGTACGTTTGCACAGCGCGAGTACTGCTGCTTACGGAGCACAAGGCACTATAAAGCACCGATGAAGAACAAGGACAGCCCAACAAGATGGTAGGAATAACATGGAGAGCCTAAAGCATGAACCAGGCAGGGCTTGCAACTAACCTTGGGTTGTGGTTTAATCCCAGCTGGCAACTAAGCTCCACACAACCACTCATGCACCCCCACCCCCCACAGTGGAATGGCGGAGAGAGTCAGAAGGGCAAAAGTGAGAAAAGTCATGGGTTGAGATAAGAACACTTTAATAACCACAACAACAAATTGTAAGGAAGAAAAGAAAACAAAAATAACAAAGTGTCCGGGTTTCAGCTGTGATAGAGCTAATTTTTATCCTTCTTCCTTCCTCAGTAGCTAGAATAGTGCTGTGTTTTGGATTCGGTATGGGATTTGATACGAGAAAAATGTTGATGATGCACTGATGTTTTTAGTTGTCACTAAGAAACCCAGGACTTTTCAACTTCCCATGTCCTGCCCATGTGCAAGTACACAAGAAGCTGGGAGGGAGCACAGCCAAAACAATGGAACCAAATTGGCCAACGGACTATTCCATATCATACATCATGCTCAGTATATAAAGGTTGATCGGGAAGCTCACTGGGGTTTTACAGGATTGTGGTTTCAGGATGCTCTGTTCTCAGGGATCTCTAGCCATGAATGGACTGTGCATCAGTCAGTGGATGGTAAGCAATCACATTGTGCATTACTCATTTGTATTTTCTATTATTATTACTATTATTATCATTATTATTTTAATTTTATTTAAATTATTAAATTGCTTTTATTTCAACCTATGAATCTCCTCACCCTTACCCTTCCAACTCTCCCCCCTGTTCCTTGGGGGTGGGGGATGCTGAGCAAGCGGCTGCGTGGTGTTTGGCTGCCAGCCCAGTTTAAACCACAACACAAGGAGAGAAAAATAAAATCCATACAAATGAAAACGGTTGCTCACCACCAACTGACCAATGCCCAGACAATCCCTGAGCATCACCCACTCTGCCAACACCCCACCCCCCGTTTTTTTACTGAGCATGATGTCATATGGTCTGGAATATCGCTTTGGTCAACTGGGGTCAGCCCTCCTGTGTCCTCTCCCAACTTTCTGTGTACTCTGGTGTGGAATAATGGGGGTGGAGAGGGGAATGGGGGCACAAGATAGGAGGGTGGGGATGGGACGTGTGGAGAGGGGATTGGGGGCACAAGATAGGAGGGTAGGGATGGGGGGGGGTGTCACTGTGTCACATTGGAAAAAGCTTGTGTGGGGAAAAATTCGCGTGGGGTATGTTACAGTGGAAAGCATTTGGGGGACGGAGAGACACATGGAGAGGAACGGGAGAGGGAGATGGACGTGGATGTCGGGACAGATGGATGGGGGTGGGGAGAGAGACACGGTGCACATCTTGTCAGATGGACCTTCTGGACCTGCATCACCTCTAAAGATGCAGGAAGAAAGGGACAATCATCCCACCCACCGAGGCTGTGCAGGGCCAAGACCCTGAGATGGGTGCAGGGAGTGTCCTAGAGCCAGGCTGGGGGCTGTGACCGGGCAGGTCTTTTGCTGGTGGTGGGCAGGCTCTGGGTTTCCTGCACTGGCATGGACCCAGCTCAGACTTCATACAGACCCCCTCACACTCTCTGTCCTGCAGCTCCCACCAGAGGAAACCCTGGGAAGATGGAAGGCCCAAAGGCACAGGAATTTCTTACCTTCAATGGAAACGTATAAAACCCAAGACTGCCTTTTAGTTAGCAATGAAAAGGAGCGGTGAGAGACTGTGGTGGGTCTCGGGTCAGGAGATGGAATGCTGCTCCACCAAGGCGTATCACGCAGTGATGCCAGCTCCATCTCTGTAACACCGAAGATGTAGCCCCCCCATCCCATCCCCATCAATGCATAGGCAGCAGCTCCCCCATGAACACTGTGTATGACAGCACCAGAGGATCAGCCAGTCTGAAAGAGACCGTGAGAACATCAGCTAAAAGGAGACCTGGAAAGAGGGATGCGTTTTGCAGAGGAGGTAAGGCAAAAAGCCCCCACAGCCAAGCTTGCAACATCCCAAACCCAACACCATTGCCTTCGTTAACCCCACAGGAATTGCATTTGTCCCAGGGCAGGACAAGTAGTTCCATAGTGAAGCCTAGGGGTCCTGGGGCAGGGGGATAGCAGGGCTCATCCCAGGGTCATGTCATTCACCACAGGAGACAGTCAGGGTGATGTGGTTGCCATGTGTGGAGCCAGGGCTCCAGCCCTCATTCTGCCCATTTGTTTTTGCCTGGCATTTCTGATTCTGCAGGTGTCCATGTCTGGGGGTGCCAAGAGCTTGCCATTGCACCAAGTCATGGGGTGCTGCCACAGCGAGTGGGAGCCCCAGCACCTAAGGGTCATGCTCTCTCCTGGAAGTATCATGCTCCAGGGTGGGTCCAGGGTCATCAGGGCTGTCTCTGCAGCTGTGAAGGTCAAGGAAGAACGGAGGAGCAGGATGAAGCAGAGATCAGTGCAACAGCATCCATGGTGGGGAGCCCCCAACTCTGAGCACATAAGCTGGGATGGGGGAAGAGGGCAGAACCCCAATGCTCACTGGCGTTTCTAGGGCACTGGTGGGATTTTGGGGTACTGTGTAATCTTTCAGAGGAGCAGGAGGGCTGGTGTCTGGTTCCCAGTGCTGCCTGGCATCTTTTTCAGCCAGATGGAACGTAAAGGGACAACTGAGTCACACTGTGCCCTGCTGCCACTTGAGGGGACACCAGGGCCTGTCGCCTTGTTCAGCAAGACCTGCCCAGGGCCCTGGGAGCTGTCATCATAAATCTGAAAGCAAAGAGATTCACCAGCAAGGACAAGGACTTGAGCTGAGAGGAAAGAAAGAAGGGATAAGCACCCCTGGGATGTGCCTACCAGGTCTCCTGCAGTGTCCCTGGCGTAGAGAGGAGTGATGCTGGCCTTGGATATGAATCATCCTGGGGGAGGTGATTCCTGGGGTTTGTCAAGGCCTTCCAGGTCCCCAAGACACCCACCAACAATTCCCCACAGCCCCATAGCATGGTATCCCCGTCCTCACCACACTTACAGCCACCAGCCTTGCTGGACCCCCGTTTCCTTCCTCCCCAACAAATAAGACCACCCCAAGGAGGAAGCCCTGAGCTTACACTGTGACAGGGACGACCACTACTCCATCCAAATCTCAGCTTGGCAGGATGAACAAAAATCTCCCCTTTCCTGAGCTCCAGACATGCCCAAAGAGGTACAAGGAGCAAGTGCCCAGCAGAGTTTGTGCGAGATATGGAGCCTCTGTCCTCCAGCCCCCAAAGCTCATGGGTCACTGGGGCTCTCTGGGGACATGTTACCTCCTGGCATCCACACAGGCTGTCCTGGGAGGACAGCAAGCACCAGACCCCACCGTGCTCTGCACCAGCCCCCTTTGCGCCACTCACCCAGGAGGAGCAGAGCTCTGTTCCCTGCCCTCCCAGGCTAGAGGTCCAGCACTTGGAGAATTTCCTGCAGAGAGCGACAGTGACGTCCATCGAACTGAGAGAAAAGAAGGAAGGAAATGGCTTTCATTATTGTTGTGGTAATGATGATGATGCAAAGAAAGAAGCCCAGCTAATCAGAAGCCTTCTGTGTTGCCATAATGACTGTGCCTGAATGCACTTTTTTTTCCCTCACTTCATAGAGGATTCAGGGCTTGCTCTGTCTCTGAAAACCACAGTCCCATAAAGCGTCTGCTTCATGCAGCCCCTCTGAAATCTCTCCTTTACTCCCTTGAGAGACTCTGCTTCTCCAGGGTGGATGTCAGAATTTGCTGGGGTTTTTCCACCCAGAGAAAAGCTGTTTTGACAGATCCTCCTTTCATAAGACTTTTTGCTACACGTTGTTTCCCTCCTCCAGCATTGTGGAGTCCATCCACACGTCAGCACCTGCCTAACCCTCAAGCAGCAGGAGTCTCAGGCTCTTCTGGGGTCATATTTGTGATTTCTTTGGAAATTTCTCCCCCCCAGAAAAACTTTCCCTATACTGCAGATCAGGCACCAATGGGAAAGAAACAGGTTTGTTTCTGCTGCTTGCCTCTGACATGACCAGGCTGGATCGGTTGCGACAGGCACAGGACTAGTTACAGGATGCTGTGCACCATGCAACTTCTTGCAGAAACCACGTTTCAGCAGGACTGCCCTGAAACACGTAAGAGTGAAGCACAGACCAACTCTGCCCCGTGGTCTTTGCCTACATCTGATTTATCATTTGAGCATGTCCCATTAGCTTTGGGACAGATGGACTTAAAACACAAAAGCACCAACGTAACCCTGAACTTGAAGTTCATCTTCACTAAAGAAGCCAAGGCCTTGATTTTATCAGTTTCCCAAGAAACAACATGTGCTGCAGGGAGTTTCTCCACGCCTCCAAGAGCCTTGCAGGAGGACACACAGTGCCGTCACAGAAGGACAAAAAAAAAAAAAAGAAGAAAAACTTATTCTAACTTCTGACACAGGCTGACTTCATAGGAGGAATTTGTAAGTTTGGAAGGAAGGAAGAGCCTGTATGTGTTCAGGTACTGTAGTGAGAGCAAGTTTTATTACTGTTTTCTCCACCCTTTTCTGAATTTCTCATTCTTGGGACATTGCCTTTCCTTTCCTTTTGGATTCTTACTCTGCTTTCAGTCCGAAGTTCAATTCTTACCTTCTGTTGCAAGAGCTCTGAATGTGGCAATCACGACCACCCAACAGATGAAGCCCTGAGAACAAGAGGCCTGCCATGGAAGTGGCTCAAGACACCCAGGCCCAATTACCTACAAAGCCCCTTATGCAATTACAGATGTGGTTGGCTGATGAGAAGAACCACGATGGCATGATGTGGCAACTCAAAGATCTAAAAAGGACACCTTATGGCTACATAAACTGGTGCTAAAAACACAATAGATAAACAAGGACAAGAGAACATAACTGCCATGACTGATACTAAAGCAAGCCTCACTGGACAGTTAAGAATAAAAGCAAAACTGGGATAACAGAGAAGGCTTGCATGCCCAGGGACTGTGATAAAGAAAACACCCCTGGACAGAGACCATAATGAGCAGAGATAATGTACATGCTCTTCTCCAATAAATTCCATGGAAGACTTTGCCAGAAGGCTGTGATGGACATAAGCACCTTGTCAATACCTCAAAGTAGCATTGACCATGACATCTGGATGAACAGTGAAGGGATGGACATGAAAATTAAATCAGAGAATGTGGTGACTAAAAGGCACAAGGGAGCCTCAGATTTCTGGACAGTATATTTTAATGTACATCTCACATACCAAATGAGCAATGGGTACTGCTCCTTCCTGCTTTGTATGGCAGATCCTCCTACCTTGGTGTCTGTAAGTCATAGTTCTGACAAAATTTTCTGTGCTCACACCTAAGCCATGGCATGTCCCTATTAAAATAACCTTAAACCACCCTATCCCCTCCATTACCACTTAAGTCCAAACAGCCTGTGACCCACTCAGCTCTATCATCACCAGAGCTCGTACCTCAGGGCCTCCTGCAGGGATGAGACCCATCTGACAGCCGGCCCCATGTGTGGTGACATGGAGGCCCAGATGGTTGACACTTCATTTCTCGTAACTTCATCACACCTCGTATTGGCTGCAGAGTGACTCAAATGGAACAGACCTCATCAACAGCTGAATCTGACTGCAAAACCAACCTGAAGACAACAGATGAATCCATTTCCCTTTCCCAACCATACCGTGGCCCCAAAACTTTAGAAACCCCTTCTTTTCTTCTGAACTGTCAGGGAAGAAAGCCCACACCTTCCTGACAGCTCCTTGCCCTGTATTTGCACCCCTGAACCTGCTCCCCAGCAGCTGCTCTTCCAAGCCGTGCCCTGCCTCCCGCAGGTACCTCCTATCCTTGGGCGTCCCACAGGCTCTGGGCTCTGCTACAGGTCCACATACTAACTGAATGTCAGACAGCCTGGAAAGGGCCTGCTGAAGGCTGCAAAGGCTCTAGGAACAACTTGGTACCTTACAGGTGATCAGGAGAGGCAATAAGCTGTCCCATGCCCTGAAAAACACTATGCCCATATGCCTGCTTCTTTCATGAGAAATGGTGAAACTCTAGATACAGAGGCATATAAGACGTTCACCCTAGTGCCTGCTAGATGATCTTACCTATAGGTAGTCCTATAGAACAAGATGATGTCAATAACTTTAACAATATCCAACAGAACCAGTGAAAAAACCAAGGCTCCTTCTACAGTAAGCTCAGAAATACCAAAAAAATGCAATGCACCTAAAATAAAAAACCTGAAGAACGCAGAATATTAAACCACTGAACACCCAAACACCCCATTATACAATCACTGGTCCAAGAACAAGCTGTGCACAACAAAGGTACTTTCTACTACAGACGCTGCTCAACCTTGACTCACCACTTCAGACAGACACCTCTCTGCACTTCTGAATACAGCTGCCCAAACAGGCTGCCCTCAGGAGCTGAGCACCCACCCCACAGCAACCCCACAGCAACCCCAGGAATGGGGTGGGCAGGGGAGCAGCAGCAGACATTCTGCTGAATGGAGACATGGGCTGTGACTGGAAATTGCAATACCTGCTCTTTTGCTACAACTTTGTCTATCACACCAGCCATGTGACCAAGTCAACAGTTAATTTTACTGGGACAAACACAAACTTGTATTTAAATAGATAAAAATAGCTTAAGATCATACTAACCCACATGGGAAAGTAGTTCATTAAATGCAGTAGCAATATTATTAGCAGAAATTACATGCTTTAGTTTCCTATTGAAGAAACCAAACACTATGCAGTTATAATTAATTTCTAGCAACACCAAATCTATTTCCTAGCTTCTACCAGAGCTATGTTCTGGATAGGACTGAATGACAAAGCAGAACTATACCCCACACAAATACCTTCTCGAACATACCTCTGGTTGCAAAGTGATTTAGTCTAAATCACCCATGACTGAGTCACCGAGACTCCTCAGTGGTCTCTCTAACTCCCTTAACAGAAACAGTCAAGGCCCAAAGGATAGAAAACACCCCAAAAAGCATAGAAATACAAGAAATGCATCTCTTAAGAGGACTATGAAGGGAAGAGAAGGCTCTTACCTTCTCTGAAAAACCCAAAAGGAGATCTGAGCTGAGAAGAGATATCTTTGGGGTACCAGGGACTGAACAGAAAGGTCCCAGAAGCCATAGAAAATAAAAGACAGCTCTGGAGTACAAAAATGTCTTCAGAAAATGTTCTGATAGAACAAGAGACATCATCACAGGGATTATAAAGGTTCTGAGTAGGCCAGAGAGACCAAAGAAGTTCTGGGAACACACTGAGGAACTCAAAAGGGAATTTAACAAAGTACAGATACCCTCAGTGGGCTGGAGACCAAAGGGAGGCACACTGAATGGATGAGAGGACAAAAAGACCAACCTGGTTAACAGATATGGACTCAGGAAGGGGTTCTGAGGGAAAAAAGGGGTGAAAGTGCCCTTCTGAGCTAGAACAGGGCTCTGGGGATGTTTTATGAGAGTTCAGCAAAGGGAGCAGAGGGGTCTCGAGGGGAGCTGAGAGGCCAAAGAAGCCTCAGAGACAATGAGGAACTCTGAAGGGGATTTCAACAAAGCACAGATGTCATCAGGGTGGTAGGGTACTAAATGGCAAAGAGGGGACCAAACAGGAATCCTAGCTAGCGTAGAGGACAAAACATGTTCTGGGCCTCAGAGGCAGCGTTAGGAATGGTTCTGAGGGAGCAAGAGGGGTACAAAGTGCACTACAGAGAGGAGAGAGCTGTGGTACCCAAGGAAAGTCTCAGGAGGCATCATGAAAGATGTTCCCGATGGCTTTTGTGGAGTTTGCTGAAGCCCTTGAGAGGCACTGCTGCCTTCCAGAATCTCTGGCAGCTCCTGATGGGCTTTACCAAGGAGTCCTTCTGCCTTCCAGAGTGTCTGACAGCTTTTGCTGGGCTTTCCCAAGGCCCTCAAAGGGCATTACTGTCTTCCAGAGTACCTCAGGGCTTTGCTGACCCCCAGGCTGGGTGTGGGCTGCTGGGGGAGGGATTGTGTGGCTGGGTGCAGGGTGAGAGGCTTGGGGCTGGGCTTGGTGTAGGGGTCTGGAGGCTGGATTTGGGGCTGGGTGTGAGTTGGTGCTTAGTGGAGTACAATGCTGGGTGTAGGTGGGTGCAAGGAGGGGGTGGAGGTGGTACAGAGTGGGTGTGGAGCGGTTGTGGGGATTGAAGGTGGGCACAGGGGCTTGGCTGTTGCTGTGCCCTGCAGTGCTCAGCCAAGGGCAGGCCAGGGGTGCAGCATGGGGGGATGCCAAGGGGACAGTGGTGGGGACACTAGAGCAGATGAATGCAGCCCCCTGGAGCAGCCCCCGGCCCTGCAGCCCTATGCCACCCCCCCCCACACACACCTCTCCCCCTGGTTCATCGCCACTCGGAGCCCCTGAGTCCTCAATGCCTGGCCACAGAGTGCCCTCTGTCCCCTGTCCCACAGGTGCCTGGCTGTGGGGTGCCCTATGTCCCCCTTCACCATGAGTCCCTGGCCATGGAGTCCCCTCCGTGTCCCCCATCCCCATACATCCCAAAACCATTAGGTCCCCCCTGCTGCCCTCTCACCCCACTCTGTCCTCAGTGCAGTCCCCACAGCCGCACAGTGCTCCCAAGCATGCCGGAGGGCACCCAGGCACGGGACACACAGTGCTTGACCCCCAAGAAGACCCTCAGCACCTTCTGTGCACCCCACATGAAAACCAGCACCAAGCACTTCTGCAACACCCACCCCTGCGCCCTGGAGCTCAGTAAGGGACAGTCACGGGTCGCACATGCCCCCATCAGGGGCCGTGCTACTCCACAGCCTGTCCCCAGGGTCCCCACTGGCACTGTCCTGCTCAGGGACACCCCCAGAGTCCTGCCTGTTCCCCGCACCGCTCCTGAGCACCCCACAGGACACTCGCATCAGTGCTGGGGTGTGCGGGGAACCCCCAGTCCCAGTTGGGCGTGGGACAGGGCTGTTCAGGGGTGCTGGCCACAGGGCTGTTAGCAGCATGCCAGATGCAGGGCTGGGTGCTGGCCTTGGGCATGGGTGCTGCTGGAACACAGTGTCCTGCCAGCACATTCCTGCCTGAGTCACTGCCGGCTCCTGCCTGGGCAGGTCCGTGGCCACAGCCCCACAGCAGCCCCACTCCACCCCACGCCCTGCAGCTGGGCCAGCCCCACATGCACTCAAACCCTGCTTCCCCCCCCTCCCCGCCCCACACTCAAATCCTGCTTCCCCCCCCCAATCAATGCATATACACGAATAAGTGCCCATACCCCCACTCATCCCTATGCCCCTCCCACCTCATAAACCCGGTAACTGCAGAGCCCCACCCGCAACCTATACACCCGCTCTGCCCTATACACACTCTCTCTATACCTTATCTCCTGGACTCCCTAGAGCCCCACGAACACCTCTGCATCCCACACTCACACTGTTTACGCTCCCATTCCTCAATACACACCCCACCCCTCATAACCCCCCATGTCTGGGGCAGGGACGGACACACACACACACACACGACACTGAGGAGTGGAGTCACGGAGGAGGAGGAGGAGGGAGGCCTTCCTCGTGGCTGCCTCCTGGCCAGGGCCAGAGCTGTGAGCTGGGGAAGGCGGGGGTGGGGTGGGGGTGGTGGCCGCTCCCACGCCGGTGTCACCCCAGGGCCTGGGAGGGGGATGGGCCACCGGACGCCCTGGTTCCTGGAAGAGGCCACGTGACTTCCCCATATGCTATTAGCAGCCGTTGTTGCTGGGCAGAGCCGCGCCGGGCAGGCCAGAGCCCACGGGGACACCGCGACACCCCCAGGAGGGCCCGAGCCACCCCCGGGCTCATCCCGGGGAGAGGACAGGAGCCCACCGAGGCCAGGGATCCTTCCCTGGGGCGGGGGGGGGCGATGCGACCTCCGGCAGCCGGCCTGCCACACACCCTACCCCGGGGGAGCCGGAGGGGTGGGGGGCTGAGGCCTGACAAGGGTCATTACAGGAGTGCAGTGACACCCACCCACCCGCGTGCCGAAACCAACCAAATACTTGTCATTTCAGCCCAAATGAGTCACCCGCCCCCACGCCCGACGGGGGGGGGGGGGGGGGCAGGCAGGGGCGGTCCCCAGCACCCAGCTGTGGCCACCCTGATAACCCCGGGGCACGCACACACACACACAACAGGGGGTAGGGGACAGTGCTGCTCCAGGAAGCCCCTCTCCCCTCAAAAGCCTGTTTCAGGGGTCTGTACCCGAAGGGGATGTGTCTTGTCCCTGCCCAGGGATTCCTCATGGAGGCTCTGCACTGCCCCCCCACCCCACGACACCGGTTCTGGGAGGGGGCTACCCCATGGATGGGGGAAGAGGACAATGCCCCCCCCCCCCCCCCCCCAAGTGCGGGTTGTGAGGGGAAGCACTGTGCCAGCAAGGCAGGAAGGCAATCACCAAGTAGACTCCAAAGAAAAGAACACATTTAGGGCAAAAACAGGCCAGGCTCCTGTCGAAAGAAATAGCATATAATATTACCCAAGCCCCCAATACACAACTGTGGCCATGAAGCCAGAAATGCGCAAGAATTGGGGTTTTTTTACCAGGCAGGGGATTTTCTGTATTTGCATGTGCCCCCTCCACCCACAAACACCGTCAGTGCAAGCTTTCGAAGGCCTCCCCCCACCAGAGGCAGCAGGGCCAGATCCTGGTTCTGCCCCATTTGGTAAAGAGGCAGCAGCAAGGGCAGGGGGAGTCGTGCTCTTTTTCTAACATTTCTCCTCCCACCACTGGGCAGTGCCCAGAAGCCCACCTGCCCTCTTTCCCAGGGGTCCCAGGTAGAAGGGGGGACCCAAAAGAAGCCAGGCACCAAGTACACCCCTAACCTGCAACCTCCCTCAGACACAGCAGCTGCTTTAATTCCCCCACCCACTTATTTACACGAAAGGTTCACAGAAGTCAAAGCCTGCTTCTGCGAAAAGCCCTCAAGAGGAGCGGAAGAGGAAGCCCCTGGTTTATCCGCGCTGAGCCAGGCGTTATCAGAGTGCTGCGGCTTCCAGGAAGCACCAGCACCCCAGCCCGCTCTGAGCCCACCAGCGCCTTTGCATATTTCCATGGCAAAGGCCCAGCTTTGCATGAGGGCCCTGCTGCACCCCAGGGGACCAAACAGGCCCAAAATCGCTTACAAAGACATAGCATTAGAAAAAAAAAAAAAAATCCACACCAAAAAAAAAACCAAACCCAACAAAAAAAAACATTTTGCAGTATCTGCATAACAGGGCTGAGCTATCAGCCTGTTTTCAGCAACAAGGGCCTCTCCAGCACTGCAGGAAGCTGATGACTCTCCCAGTTTACAGTAAGGCTTGACAGCCCCCAGAGCTGGAGCAGTTTTTGCAGTAGGGAAGTGCTTTGCCCATCAGGAGGGGAATTTTTGAACCAATGCTGATCCTGGCAGGAGGAAGCTGTTCAAAGCCCTGGCCCAAGCAACTGCGCCCTCCATCCCCAACCTGCAGGAATTGAAACTCGGGGGCCACAGGGCAGGGAGCGGTCTCAAGGAACAGGGTGCCTCTGCAGCAACTGCAACACCAGCTTGCTCTGCCCAGACAGAGGAGGGACAATACTAATGCTAGGTGACTGAAGCCCCACAGAGTTCACCTCTCCACTCAGAAGGGGCAAGGAGCAGGGCTCACCCCCAGGCTCCAAGAAGAGTACCCTCCCCTCGGGGCTGACGCAGAGAGCACCAAGCCCCAGCCACTAAGCACAGACACCCAGAGCACCACAGCACGCCTCAGGGCACCGCAAAAAAAGTGGTTTCAGAGTGTGCAGGCACTGAGCACAAGGTGCCTTGTGGACTTTCCCCACCCACGTACACAGTGAAGAGCATCTCAGCACAGAGCAGATCTGGGGAGCCCCAATGAATGACAAGACACCCACAGCACTTCTCCACAGCCCGCAGAGGCTTTCTAATAAGCAAGAGGCTGTGGGGTGCCCCACAGGGAACATCCGTGCAGAGAGGCCCACACTAGCAAAGCAAAGCATGAGCATTTAGCACACCAGCATCTCATTACAGGAAACAGCAAGTTCTATACTAGAGAATTGAGAACAAAAACATTTATTGACAAAACTAAGTGCTTGTTCAGCAAACAAGCAGGCCTGACAATAGCACCATCTTTCACCTCTCCAGGTGGGTTTCCATTGGGCATCACTCAGGCTGCAGGTCAGGCAGCATGGAGGAGGATGATCCTCACTGTGCAGGACCTGGTCCCAGAGAGTAGATCAAGAACCAACCAATCCATGATTGGACGAGGTGGACAAGCACTGCAAGCCCACTGAGAAGCAATGCTACCAGCTGGGGATGAGGGACTGAGCCCAAGGCTGGCATCAATGGATTTGCACAAGCTGCAGATCCGAGCTGACAAGTTTTATTCTGCTCCAGAACATTTACATTCAAACATCAGCTTCGTTCAACTCATGGCTTAGAGGATCAAAATGAAGGGAAGACAAGGAAGCAACTGATACCAACTTCCAAAGCTTCCCCCCTGCTAGAACAGCTAGAATAACCAAAAAGATTAAAATAAACAGGAACATCAACTGTTGCCAGCAAGCTGTGGGCACAATGAGAGTCCAACAGGCTACTGATCCTTGTTACACTCCCTGGCAATGTTGCTCAAGTACATCAGAGAAAGGCTTGCTTGGAGTCAAGGCAGGAGAAGGCTTCGCCACAAAAATGCTACTTCACTTGAGGAATGAAGTACAGTGCACCCATAAGCAGTTCTACCACATTCAAAATTCCTCCTTTTTGTATCATTAGCTCTGTAAAAATGTACATATTCTACAGATTTATAGATATTTACAGGTTCTCTACAGCCTCCCCACCCCATGTGGGGTTTTACATACTTACAAATGCACTCCCTATTTATAAATTGCCTATGTGTGGTGAGTCGCATCCGTGTAGCTGAGATCAGCCAGACAGGCTGATGCGGCTGCACTGCAGCTGACTGTGGTTACCACACCCAGCCCCGCCTCACCCCACCCTGAAGCTCCTCTGCCTGCCCAGTGACCCAGCTGAAGGCCTGCTGGGAGGGAAGGGACCAGACAGGGCTCCAGCAGCCCATTTTCTGGCATTGTGTTGCACATCTTGGCTGCTGGCACGGCTCTGCCACTTCTGGAGGGTGGACAGGTGCAGAGCCAGCAGCAGCTGAAGGCCCACTTGCCAGCACACCTGGGGCAGGCGCAGGCTAGCACAACACCCAGCATTCGATGCTTCTGCTCCAGCAGAAAAGCCACAAGTTAGGCAGGACAGCAGCAGATGCTATTTCCAGAAACACACAACCACAGCCCTGAAACATCTGCTTCACACACAGCTGCTGTGCCAAGCCCAGGAGGCCTCAGTCCAGACAAGAGCTGCTGGTGCTCACTGGCTTGCTGCTACGCAGATTGGTTCCCTCTGGGATAAAACTGAAGCAGTTCACTTAAGCCTTCTGTCATTATTCTCTTGAAGGAAGCAGAACAACAATTCTTCCACTTTCTGTCCCAAAGCAATAAATGCTCATCGGTACCCACAATCTGACTGGATTGTACCTTCCTTCTCAGGAAAGGATTGCTCAGGGGATGCCTAGATATTCTCCTTGGGTCACTCAAGTCCAACTTCAAAAGAACTCACAGGAAGAAGTGATGAGCTCGCCAGCCCCAAACAGAGCCAGGCCACCCAGAGTTTTGTCCATCGGCAGCACGCTCTGGCTCACCGGATCATGTAGGCCAAGCTCACTCCCAGTCCAGCCACGCCTGCAAACGCCATCAGTACATTTCTGATGCTGCCTTCTAGGTCCTCAACTCGAAAGAAGTCAACAAAGCCCTCCTAGGAGAAAGAAGGGAAAGTCATTTCTCTGCCAGCCACCCTTCTTTGGCAAGAAGGCATGGAAAGCCTTTTTCCCCTGGCAGCCTGACCAGCACATTTGTATGCTCCCCCAGACTCATTCTGGCCACAGCCTGCCCCACAGAGGCAGCAATCAGGAGACAGCACCAAAGCAGCTGTGGACCTGCTTCAAGCAAGTTCCAGCACACCCAGGATTGACTTGGCTTTGGGAATGCTGCCCCCTCTGTGCTGGGCAGAGGCACATTTTTAGGTCAACACTGCTTCAGGCAGCTCAGTGTAAGGAGCTTCTGAAACACCAGAATTTCAGCTAGATGTTTCAGACTGCGGTTTTAACTGGAGCAGTGAGTCATCTCTCTGCTTCGCTGACACGTGGCTGTCAGTGAGCAGGTCACAGAAATAGGAAAATACTGGATTGTTCTGAAAAGCTCACAGTGTTCAGGACAGGCAATGACTCACCCAGCCTCCCTGGCTCATTAGCCACTCGCGCTTAGATGAGACGAGCGCATCCGTGATGATCCCTGCCAGTGAGCTGATACACTTCTCCTGGTTTATACTTTTCAGGTGTTTTGCAACAAAGGCACCAAACGAGATGAGCGTCACCACTCTACCCCAGTTTGTTACTCCATCACTGAACATGTGGGCAGTCACTTCACACACCGACTGCAGATCTTCCTCTTTCTGGATTTCCAGCTTCCGAAGCATTCCTGCAAGAGATGTTGGTTTAGAGGCAGGCACACACGACACTGAATACCCTGCAAGGCCACCAGTGAGAAGATGCAGCCCCCACACTCTGGGTCCCAAAGCTGTAACAGAATCACTGCCAAGCGTTGGTGATGGAGAATAAATACCTGCCTGCTTCTGCATAGGGCTATGTGGCTCACAATTGCCCTGGCCAGACATAAAACAGCCCAAAATCAATTTCTAGTTCCTCCCTCCCCACCTCAGGCACAGCTGCCGTCTCTGTGCACGTCACACTCCCTTATCTCACAAGGGCTTTAAAGCCCCACCACATCAGAACCACAGCACATAAATCAGGTTGCAGCCTGGCGCAAACCCTGCCCCTCAAGCTGAAATGAAGGACAGTCACTTACAGGCAGGCAGATGTGTTGCCGTTTTATTAATGTGGTTTTAGTTACTGGAACAAAAGGATTCCCCAGCTTGACCCGCAGTGCCCCCTCACAAATAAGCAAACAAGACAAGTCTTTTTGAAACCGAAAGGCATTGCTTGTTGTTGCTCAAACTAACAGGAAGCCTTCCTTAAGTCAGTTCCTTTTCTGCACACATGAAGATAACCGTCCCTACAGAAGCCTCTGATACCAACACCAGCTCACATTGGTCTGAAGATTCCTCTCAAGCGTGGCTCGTTCAATGAGCACATCCATGAATTTGGCCAGGGTAACTAAACCCACAGTCTTTGACATCAGGACAGCTAAGGATGGGAGGAAGAAACTGAAACTTTGCATTGTAAAAAAAAAAAAAAAAAAAAAAAAAAAAAATCGCACAAAAAGCTAGAACATTCTCTCCCAAGAAGGAAGGCGTTTTACAACATGCCTCAGGAGGAAATGCAGACACTACCCTTCTGTGCCAGGTACCATCCTGACCTGGGATCAGACGTGGTGTGGCATGCCAAAAGAAGCCCCAGCACGAGTCCTGAGGCTGGGAGCTCAGCCCCACCACCTCAACATCTCAGGCTAGCCCCAAAAGAGCTCACTTCTGAGCTACAAAACCAGGTCAAAACAGTCAGTTCTCACTTCCAGTCTGTTCCCAGGACACTGCAATGAGGACACCTGTTCATCCAAGCCCAGGCACTGGGGTTCAACTTTCTATGGCTATTCTAGAACTCATCAGAAGTGGGTGAAATACATTAAAATAGCTATAACTGAGCACACTGTCTGGGAAAATTTCTCTCCCAGAAACCTTGTTCCACCCGAGCCAGGGGTGTGAGGAGCTTAAACTCCTTAGCCAACTAGTCTTTGGACGTTTGGGATTATTTGCACACAGTCGTGCTGAGGAAGGCAGGACACAAGGAGGAACTGGGGCTAATCTGTAACTAGATTATCTCCTCTGCACACATTACAAGCAGTTTTTCCACCTCCCAATCGAACAAAGTTCAGTTTCATTTTCAATCACCTCCCGGCTCATTTTAACTCCCTGGAAACCACAGCCACGTCCCATCCGGTAAACGACCCAGCGGGGAGCTCAGGCGCCCCCCACCCCCTCCTTGGCGGGGGGGGATGGTGCAAAGGCCTCGCTCCAGCCCCCGCCATGCAGCAGCCTGCAGCCCACCCATCTCGGGGGCCCACCCACAGGGCAGAGGAAGCAGACACAGGGGCGGGATCTCCCGGGGACCCTCTTCGAGGGGCGAGCCCTCCCCAAACCCCCTCACCGGGAAGGGACGGGGCCTATAGCTCGCCTCTAAAGGAGGGGAAGTAGGCTCCAGGCGCACCCCCACAACCCCCGGGGAGGAGCCGGCTGCCACCCACCCTGGAACGCGAGCTCGTGTTTCTGCATGACACCGTCGCCGACCCTCCGCAGCGTCTCCAGCGCCTTCTCCATCACGGCATCACCCGATCCCCCCGGCCGGCCGGGCCCGCCCAGCAGCCCCGGGAAGAGCTTCTTCGCGCCGGGTTCGGCCTCACCCGCCGCCTCCCGCAAGTAGCGACTGATGAGCTCCAGCGAGTCCTGCCGCAGCCCGTCGGGCGGCGGCGGCGGCCCGGGAGGCGTACCGGGCAGCGAATCCCCCCCCGGGCCACGCTCGGCCTCGGGCTCGCAGCCGTCCAGCTCCTCCTCGGGGCTCCACAGGGCGCCCGGCCGGGCCGCGGGGGGCAGCGCCGCCGCGCCGCAGCCAATCAGCGCTCGTGAAGCCGCGGTCGGGCCAATCAGCGGGCGGGGGGTCTCGGGGCGCCCGGCGGCGGCCCAGGCCCTCGCGGAGCCAATCAGCGCCCGGGGTACCTCAGCAGCGGCGGCGGCGGGCTGCGGCGGGGTCGGGCCCCCTCCCGGCGAGGCGGGAGCCAGGGACGGGCCGCCGCCGCAGTAGAGGTTGAAGCCGATGACGGCGTTCCGCTTCACGGCGAACATGGCGCACGGACGGCGAGCTGCGCGGGTGAGCGCGTCGCTGCCGCTTATATGGCGGCGGTGACGTGGGCGCAGCGGAGGCGGGGTGAGGCCGCACCGGTTCCGTTTCCGGCGCCGCTTCCGGCCCGGCCCCGGCCAGGGGATGGTGCTGTGGGGGCGGGGGCCGCGCCTCGCCTCGCCTAGTCACGGCTTTTGGGGCTGAAAAAGGGCGAAGGAGTCGCCGCCTCTGTGGAGAAGCGTTCCTCCCGCCCGGCCTCGTCTGGGCCTTGCTGCGGCCCCAGGCCCCCTGATGCTGCCGGGCCCCTGGGCCGTACTTGGACCCGGGCAACAGCCCCTCAGCAATGCAGGGTACCCCCGGGCTGGTACACCCCGTCCCCGGCACCACCACGGCCTGCTGTACTTTTCCCCCCCTGCCCACAGCACCACGGGGTGCTGCAGTGCCCCAAGTCCCCCTGACAAAGCTGGACCCAACCGCGGCCCCCCTCCCAACACAGGGCATGCACTTCTCACAGTTTGTACCATTTTCTGAGGGGCTGCATGTCCCTCCCTTCTCTCAGCCTGTTTTCTTTGGTTTTTGCAACAAAGCATCCCCTGGCAAGGCCATAAGTGTGCAGACAGCAGGACTGAAGCCCTGGCACGTGCAGGGAGCTGGGACACCCTTGCTGGGGTACACCAAAAGGGCTGCTTGGGAGTGGGGTGCATGGTGTACTCTGGTGAGACCTCCCGCTGGAGCAGTGCATCCAGCTCTGGAGTCCTCAGCACACAGAAGGCATGGACCTCTTGGAGCGGGTCCAGAGGAGGCCACAAAAATGATCAGAAGGATGGAACATCTGTGCTATGAGGACAGGCTGAGAGACTTGGGGTTGTTCAGCCTGGAGAAGAGGAGGCTTGGAGGAGACCTTATTGCAGCTTTAAAGGGGCTTATAAGAAAGATGGGGACAGACTTTTTAGTAGAGCCTGTTGCAATAGGACAAGGGGTAATGGTTTTAAAATAAAAGAGGGTAGATTCAGACTAGATATGAAGAAGAAATTTTTTATGCTGAGGGTAATGAGGCACTGGCATAGGTTGCCCAGAGAGGTGGTTGATACCCCATCCCTGGAGATGTTCGAGGTCAGGCTGGACAGGACTGAGAGTAACCTGATTTAGTTGAAAATGTCCCTACTCATGGTGGGGGGGGTGTTGGACTAGATGAGCTTTAAATTTCCTTTCCAACCTGAACTATTCTATAATTACATCACTTCCCACTTGCTCAACATTTTACCTGGACCTGTCTGGTTAAAGCCCTCTCCAATTTGGCTCACTTAGCTGGATGTTCACAGGGAACTACTCCATTTCTTACAGTCATTGGTGGGTTGCTTCACATCTCTCTCATTACTCAAAACCTCCTTGCATCCACAAGTCCTGTCATAACCCATCACCTGGGACACCTGGGAGTACTTTGCCCAGTCTTGGCATTGTTGGGGCACTGGCTCTCAATTCTGATCTTCCCTGGCCACAGGCCTGTCCTTCACCCCCTGGAACTAAGCCTGATGCCCACAAAATCTGCCCCATTTTGGGCAAAACCTGGCTGGGAGAAAAGCCATGGGGATCTGTGACAATGCAGGGGGATGAGACACTCCCCAGAGAGGCAAATGCCGTGGCTTTGCTCCAGGGCAGTGAGGAGGGAAAGGTCTTACCAGCACCCCTTTGCCAGACCCCTTACGGGGCTGTGTCCCAGGGACTGTGCTCTGCTCCATCCTCGCCTCTGGGAACACCCAGGATGGCGAACAGTGCGGGGGAAAAGGCAGCTGCCCTCCTGCAGAGCTTGCCTGCACAGCCAAGCACCAGTGCAGCTCAACCTGCTACAGCTTTGGGGCCTTTTTATGCCTAACCAGACCCAAGACACTGGAAATTGGGGTTTGGGGCCGCCAGAAGTCACACCCCTAGTTACTCTCTCTGAAGGCAGGACAGGGTTTCCCTCCAGGCCCTGATGGCACGCAGGTGGCCAGGCCAGCAACACCAGGAAAGCGTGCTGGGGCCTCTCCAGGCCACTGCTCTGCCCAAAGGCCACTGAAACACCCTGTGGCAGCAGAGCCCCAAGCCCCACCTGGGAAGGTGGCATCCACCCTAAGGCACCCAGCCAAGGCGCCGCAATGTCACAGAACTGAGATGTGATGAGAGCAAGACGCTGGGCCAGGGGCTGCAGCAGGAGGTTCTGGTCTCCCCTCCTGGTGCAGGCAGGCTCACTGCTGAACCCCCAACAGCCCTGTGAAAGGGACCCGGGAAACACCTACCCACCCTGACAGCCGGGTCTTGACGGCAGGCAGTCGTGGTGCCTTGGGATTTGGGGGGGGTGAGGGGGACCCAGATGTGAGCATAAAATGCCAGATGTGGGGAGAGAATGCCAGTACAGCTCCTCAAATGGGTCTTTCTGTTCCAGGGAGGCAGCGAGGACATGGTGAGCTCCCACTGTGAAGAAGCCTGGTCAGCATTTATGGGGACAGAAACTGCAGCAAACCCAAGACTCTGTCACCGTCCTGAGCATCACCAAGCACTGTCAGGAACAGCAAAGGAGGAAGCTGTGGTGAGCACAGGGCACACAGCCCCATCCCGAGTGACTGAAAGTGCTCTTGGCCCAGATCTTGCAAAAAACAGGGACATGCATCCACCCCAGGTGCCCCTTTACCCCACAAACTTGCCAACTCCTTTCCCAGCTGCCACCCCACAAACCAGGGTGAGAGCACAACTGGGTTGCACTAAGGTCCAGCAAGACAAAACCCAGCCCCCTCAAAATCCTTCCCGTGGCCCCAAGGAATGCATCCTTGTCGGGAAGTGAATTCTTGGCACCAAGAGCAATAACAGAGGCAAGCTCAACTTGCTCTGGCAGCTTGGGGCAGCGCCCAGCACATATTTCCCCAGCAGTGCCAAGCTTTAAAGCACAAACAAACAGCGGCACATACTTAGCACCAGGCTGGAACAGCATGTCCCTGGGCAAACACCAGGCCCTGGCCCCCTCTGTCAGGTGGGCTTGAGGGGCTGTGAACTGGCCAATTGCTGGGGGGAGGGGCGACAAGATGCAACATAGAAGCTTCAGGAAGCCCCAGGGAGGGTCAGTCGGTTCATTTGAACTGTGGCCCTCCCAGGTGACACCATCAGCTGGGCTGTTAAACTCTAGAAAGGAAAGGTGTGACGTCAAGGCTGAAAATCCCAGAGTGAAAACCTCCTGGGTGGCTGCCAGTGGGGACAGAGGGAGGCACAGTGGGGTGATGTCACTGTGGGGCAGCCCTGACCCCTGACACCAGGGGCCCCTGCCCCATGGCATGGAGACATGGCAGGGATTTCTTTTGAAGGCAGGAGGATAAACCCCACCTCCCTCTGGGATCCCCCACAAGCCTCTCAGCTGTGAGCCAAGGTGGCTTCTGGTCCCGCTTGGCCCCTGTGGCTGCACAGTGGGATGGACCCCATGCACCCCTGCCCACCCAGATCTGATACACCCCACACCCTCCTCCTTGTCCCTCGCACACCCCAGTTAGGTATACCCCCATGGCCCACCATGCACACCCATAACTCTATAGCTGGGATTCAGCCTCACACACCCCCCACAGGCCCTATTACCAGGGCACAGCCCTACAAACACCCCATAGCCCCACTGCCAGGGCTCAGCCCCCCGTGGAACCTACAGCCTCATTGCTGGGGGACAGCCCCATACAAACCCAACAACCCCATTGCTGGGGGGCCAGCTCTCCCTCTACACCCTAGAGCTGGCGATGAACCCCACATACACATCATGGCTCCATTGCTGGGGAACAGCCCAGCATGGCCCCTGCACAGCCCACAGAGATGGGCACTGCACTGCTCGCATCTTTGGGGCGGGGGAGGTGTTGCACAGCAGTAGCTGAAACAAGCTCTGAACGAGGAAGAGGAAGAAGAAAGATCAGGGACTTCCAGAAATTTCACTGAGGCCCATCGGGTTCTCTCCATGCCCTCTCCCACCTGATCCCCATCCACGGGGTGCAGAGGCACAGCTACCCCTGCCTTACCTATTACAACACAACCACGTGTGAGCTTGGCTCCCTCTGTGCCCCATCCCACCCCACAGCTGCACTTTGAGGGCCTTGCTCGAGCTGTACAAGTTCCTCTGACACCCTGGTGGTTGGTTCTAAATGTGTATTTCCTCCTGCTGGCTCACCCCGACAGCCCTTTGGGCTTCAAGCCTCTCACTGCTATCAGTCTTATCCGTGTGGTAATATTTTATGAGGAGCAGAGGGTAAGAATGCAAATGCCTTTGAGATCCAGGACTGTTCCCACTGTACCCTGTCCTGCAAGAGGTGGGCAGTGGTGCAGACAGCATCATCACTTCCTCACTGACTGCCTGGCTCTGGGGGTGGAATGGAAATAACTATGCACCATGGTTACTACCCTTTTACAGAATTGTTCTTGCTAGTTCTCATCCTGTATCGTCACAATCGCTTCCCCCTCCTGCGCAAGCATGACTGGCATTTCCGGAAAACCGGGGAATGATCTGGTTCAAGAGAAGTCCCCCCCCTCTGCCCCCCCTTGAGCACAGGGTCAGTGCCCGAGCTGCAACGCCCCTTTGCATTCTTCACTATATTTCCTGTTTTGTTTTTGTTTTTGTTTTTTTTTTTTCTTTTTTTTTAAAAAAAGCAAGCATAGCACTCTAGAAGTGAGGAGAGATGAACATGTAAAAAATTATATATATTTTTATATATATGATTCATATCTATTTACAACATGGCTGGGACAGACAGCAGAACATTCAAGGAGGTTGCACAGCCACTGCCAGCACTGCCCTGGTCAGGTCACACAGGGTCTGGAAAGGCAATGGAGACAGAACAGTGGACCTGTGGTTACAAGTGGGCAGCCCCCAATCCTGCTGTGCTCCTTGCCCACTCCATAAAAAGAAAACTGTCCTCTGCGGCCATGGGGCCAGCAACAGAGCCCCTTGCCCACAGTGTCCAGATGAGCAGAGCCGTGGCTGGCTTGCTCCAAACCACCTGAAGGCAGACGCAAGCATTCCAGCACACCCTTGGCAAACACTCTCCCAGAAAGCAACACTGCGTTCCTCACTTCAGCCAGCAGCAGGAAAGAGTAGAGAGTGAAACACGTTCTCAGGAAAGCCCGGGTCAGCCAGCCAAGAACACATGTAAGGAAAGCGGTGCCTGTGCAGAGCACTGCCTGTAGCCTCCCTGTCTTGGTTTCTCCTGACCTGATTGGAATCCCTAAAGGAAGAAAAAAAGACGCCCACTTGACTTCCTTTTGCACACACGCCTTCAAATCTGGGCCTAAACAGGGCAGGTTTAGCACTGCCCTGGCACAGGCATGCCGAGATCTTCCACTGCACAGGATGGGAGTCCACGTTGTCTCTGCTGCATGTGGAGGGGACAGTACACGCACCGAGCATGCATGTCATTCTGCAGGCTGCAGCCATCTCACCAACCTTTTGGTTTGGTTTGTTTGTTTTTGCTTTTGGGTTTTTTTTTTAGGCCTGGAGCAAATAAAAGGCAAGAAGAAAAAGGAGAAGAAATAAATACAAGTTTGGGGTGCTTCACACTGCCAACACAGGTTTGCCTCTGCACTCCTCTCTTCCTAATCTCCCTGCTGTCTGTCTCCAGTGCTTTTTTCCCTTCCATGGTGGTTATTCCCAGTCTTGCCTCTCTCCCTCCAGAGATCAGCTCCAACAGCTCACATCTGTCTCAGCAGCTGCTGCCAGCCCTGCTCTGCAAGCACCAAAGTCTGGGCATCAGGCAGGGGCTGGATGTGACCTCAGACAGGGCTCTGCCTGGCTGCTTGGCTGTGCTTTCCTGTGTTCCAAGCACCCTGCTGCTGGTGGGATTCAGCTCACTACCTTCTGCTGCCCACCCTGCAGCCAGGAGAGGAGCCAGCTCTCACCCTTGCCAAGGCAGCCAGCCTCACTGGCCAGAACTGACCAGGGAGGGAGAAACTGCCCCCAAATCCTCTGGGGCAGCTGCAAGCGTCATGCTGTGCCCCCTCATCACAGCCACGCTCAGATGCAGCTGTGGTAGGGGCTCTACCTCCGGAGCAGCAAATGCCTCATCGCAGCTCCAAGCCACGAGGACTGTTTCAAACACTACCTGGCCCCTCTCCCACAGCTGTTGGACACATCATCCCCTCGTGTGAGCTCAGATGTTTTGTGCAAGCAGGGGACAGATCGCAGGCAGCTCAGCCCAGAAACACAGCCACGTGATTTTTTGCATATCAGCTACCCTCTTCACTTTGAAACTCTAACGCACACACTTAACTAAACTTCCAGATCATGTATCACACCTTATGCCCAACAGGCTCTTCCTCTGCAGACACCAGATGTCTGAAGAGCATTCACACGCCACAGCTCTGAGCTCTCCCCTCCTACCCAGTGCCAAGCAAAACAGCAAGCAACTCCTTTGAGCAGAGCATGTCCCTGCTTCTCTTGGGGCTGCTCAACTCTCCCAGAGAGAAGGCAGCGCTTCAGTGGCCCTGCAAGTGAGAATGGTTTCAAACAGCACGAAAATTAAGGCAGCAAACCGACTCGCTAAAAGGAATGGCCCAATCAAATCTGCCTGTCTGTCCTGGGCTACTGACACCTCTCACTCGCCTTCTCAGTTTTGGTGTGTTTGCTGTAAATACTCAAATAACTATGTGGATTCTGGTGCTCTTGTCCCTATAGTACAGTGAAGTTCAATCCATTGAGCCAAAAGAAAAAAAGAAAATAGGAAAAAACCCAGCCTGTGAGTGCAGGCTACCCTGCCAACTTGCTGGTTACAAGTGAGGATTTTCTCTGCGGGAGGTCCTGCGGTGTAGGGATGTGGTCTCCTGTCACCAGGTTCTTGTCTGGCCCCGCACTTGGCAACTGCTTGTTCTTCATCTTTGCCTTGGCCATGTTGTAGTCACCAGAATCAAAATATTTTTGCTGGAAGAGGGAGAGGAGTTTGGGTTACTTTGATTTGCAGGAGCGTGGGGACACAGAGATACATCTGGCCACAAATATGATGCTTTAAGGAGGTGCTGAGGTTGCTCAAAATCCGGTCACAAAAACATCATGCCAGGGTAAAATTCAAGTAAGGGAGCCTGGCCTATTTTAAAAGGCCTTTAGTACCCACCCACAAACCCAAGTGACTCAGACCTGTCCCAGCTGGAAGCAGCTTTGCCCCATGGTAGCTGCCTGTCTGACTCGACACCAGGGTGCATTTTCTCCCTTTGACCTACCTTTGGGTGTTTGCAGCCTGTGAGCTGTTGGTGCTTGGTGTGGCACTTCCTGGGTAAAGATCAAGTTTGTCCTGCTCTGCCCCTGCATCACACTCAGCATGACAGGGATTCAATCCCAGTCCAGAGACCCCCAGACAGCTGAATGGAGGCACAGCCACATCAGCAGATGCCTCCAGGCAGAGGCTCAGCTACAGTGGAAAAACCAAGGGACATTTGCTGATACAGTTTAATTCTGATTTGGTGAACTGATGAACCCATGTGACAGAGGCAGGATTTTCTTCCCAGGGAGCACGGCCTGGCTGGTGCCAATGCCTTTACTGGACCATCCAGGCTCCCAACAACCAAAACAACACAGGGAAATGACTGCAGAGACGTGGCTGGAGGACACCTCCCTGCTGCACAGCACCACTGATCTGGGGTTCAAAGGGCATTCCACTCCCTGAACACACACATCACCATGGGAACCTGTGCTCCTCCATGGTGCTGCTTCACTCCCCGCAGTGGTGTAGGAAAGGCTGAACACCAAAGTAGACCTTGTGCCAGTGCTACAGACAGCATTTTTCTGTGCACAAGGAGCTCTGAAGAGCCCAGTTCTGCCTCCATGTGCTGTCAGGCCCCAGCGAGCACAGCCCAGACAAAAAGCCCTTCCCCGCATCAGCACCGAGCTATTCAACAACCCTCCTTTTCTGTGCTTGCTTTAGGAGCTGGTACATAAAACAACAGTCCCAGAGGTCATGTCAACAGTGAGAGCAAGTGCACGCAAGAGCTGCTCAAGCAAAGGGGACAGGTCTCAATACAAGTTGAAAGGGAAGTGGCAGGACAGAGCCAAACCCTGCGTAGCATGACAGAGACACCATGTGTTCAGAGCTGGGAAGGCACGCAGCCACTGGCTGCCAGCAGCTCAGTAGGGATTTACGTTTTCTGCACCAGACTCCACAAGGAAGAAAGCCAGTGCTGACAATCCGAGCAGGCTACAGATGGCTCTCTGAGCAATTTAATTACATCTCCAGGGAGCACAGTCAGAAGACCAACTTTTCACACTGGTGCCAGCAATGGAGATGCAGCCAGCTAACTCACTGGCATTCTCAGTGCCCTTTGCACCAGCCCAGAAACAAGGACAAGTGCAGACCAGAGAGAAAAACTCAGGCCTGCAACATCTCAATGGCTCACAGAACTCCAGGGAGCACAGCAGCAGGTAGCAAGGTATTTATGCGCTTCTAGACCCCAGATTTTGAGACAGGATGCGAACCACTGCTGTAGGAGATAGACAGTGCAAAAACACCCAAGAGGCTGCATCTTTTGGGTTCTGAGCAGGCACAAAGCCCTTCCTGCTTGACCGCAGCAGCCCTCACTGCTTCAGGCTTGTACCTGCGGGGTGCCACATCCAGTGCAGGCACTGAAAGGAGCTTGGCCCATGGGTTCAACACACTTTTTGGCCTGGGGAACTTTGGTGTGGTTCCTCTGGCCTGGTTGGATCTTGGCTGCCTGCGCCACTGAGGGAGAAGAGGACATGGATGAACAATGGCTGAGAAATAAATACCCCTTTCTGCAGCCTCTTCATGAGGAAGTCAGAGCCTCCGGGCTTCTGGCCTAGGTTGGGGTATTTTGCCTTCAGTTTTGCCTCTTCTGCCCTCTCAGGGGTGACAGTTTCCTTCTCCTGTGTGTCCTGAAAAAAAAAGAGGACAGTGGAAAGCCCTTCAGCCCCACAGAAAAACACACACCTGCAATGCCATAACACAATATTCAGCAGTGTGTCCAAACCCCAGCACCTGGCTTGCTGAGCAAGGTGTGGTCCCCTGGAAAATCCAGATGCACCCAGAGAATATTATAAACACCTTACACCTTCCTGGCCAGAAAGAGCTTTTACCTCCAGTGCCTGTGGAAACAGGCAGAGATCCTCCCTCTGATTCTTTCCCAGATGGGAGCCTCTGCAGGGGAGCTTGCACTGACATTTGGCTTTGCAAACTGGGCTTAAAATGTCACTGCAAATAGCTGTTGGACAAGGGCCTTCCCCTGACCAGCATCAACAAACATCAGTCCAGAGCTGCCCAGCATGATGGGCTGCAGCAGCGCACTGCGGTGCTGGGAGGGTTCAGCCTTACCACCAAGGGAAGGAACTCTTCTGCTCCAAAACCAATTTATCAGGAATGAACCAGCACATGCAGCATTTTAGCACCTGATTCACAGCAACAGGAGTTTTGGGATGTTCCAAGAAGCCACCCAGTCAGCTCAAAAGCTTGGGACCCCCGGGGCTGATTGTGGCAGGAGGTGCCAAGTCCTGGTTGTCATCTGGCTGCTCTGCGGGAGCTCTGAGACCCATTCTCCCCCAGATCAGCTATTGAAGAAGCATCAGCTGAGCAATGACACGTGAGGGGGGTTCCCAGTGTGGGGCTTGGGATCTGCTCCCCCAACCAGCAGCCTCTCCTCAGGAAGGGCTGCAGGTCTGGGGACAGGAGCTTCGGTCTGGGGTGGGAAGGAGTCAGGGTCCCAGCAGGGCGTGGAGAGCCTCACACGCAGCAAGGCTGAGTTCTGGCTGGCCACTAGCCTAGCTGCAATGGGAACATGTCACCACTGGCCACCTCCACCACTGGCCACTTGGGGCCAAGCCACTGCACAAGTTGCTGTTTCACAGGATGTTGGCAAGGGGTGGTTTTCATCACCAGTCCCTTTCTAGCAGGGATGATCCTGGCAGACCTGGCAGTGGCAGCTCGGCTCCTGCCAGCCCAGTGGCGCTGATGGATGCTGTGTACATCTCCTCCCAAGTGCTGAGGCCCTGAACCACTCCCAGCTCACCAGAGATGGCACACTCCATGCAATAAGCATGGCAGAACGCTGCCACCACAAGCCTCCGCCTCATCTGTGAAGCAGGAAAGCCCTCAGCATTTGGACAGGACCAACAAACTGGCAGGATGCAGCTGGCAATCACAGGGTGCAGGCAGGTGGGATGGTAGTCTCAGGCTCCCCAGGGATGAGGCACTGAAGCTCGGTCTGGCTGCATTAAGGAGATATATTCCTGTGAATTCCAGTGCTGCGACTTCCCTTTCCAGGTGGCCAAGAGTAAAGCTGAAGCCAGCGAGCCCCCAGGTTGGAAAGCACTGTCGGCATTGCAGCAGTTTTCCAATGTGATCTTCCACTGGCACCGAGCTGGGGGAGCAGCTCTTCACAGCGTGGCTGTGGCCCTGGGGGCCAGCTCCCTGCAGAGGCTGGTGTGTACAGGCTGCCATGAAAGAGCTCCGCAGCTGTGTCTCGAAAATACAAAGCAAACCTGAGTTAATGGCAGCTCCTGACAGCCAAAACTGGGACAGCTGAAGCTGGGAGCAGCAGCGTGATGCGCAGGCTTGGTGCATCCCACTCAGAGCCCCAACTGTGCAGGCTCCTCCTTACGCCCCCGTCTGCGGGGGTCTCCAGGGTACTGGAGCGGGGAGCGAAGGCAGGGGAAGGTGCCAAGAGCCTCATCACGATCTTCAGCTTCTACATGTTGCAGGGCTTCGCCCACACACGGCCTGAAGGAGCCCAGCTCTTCTTATCCATCTCCATGACAGCTCCAGGAATAAGAGCCACAGCCAGTGCGTGCCACTCAGCCCTGCCACAGAGTCAGGCACCCCACGAGCTCCAGCGTCAGACGGGTTGAGACGGGTTTTGGCAGCAGGAGTCAAAGCCTTGCCCCCCACAGCCCTTCACCATCTCAGCCTGCTCCCCTCAGTTCTTCATCTCCAACATTCTCTCCTCCTCGCACGGCTGCAAACACCGCTGCCTCCCGTCGCCCCATCTCTCTCGCTCCGTCTTGGGTGCACCGCTGCACCCCACTGCTTGCCCACACCGTGGGCACCACTTCTGCGGCGCCCAGCAGAGCCAACGCGTCCTTCACACCCACCAGCAGACCCTGGGGCCGCCCACAGCCTCGCACCACGTCCCCGCGCCGTGGGAAAGCGCCCACCGCCTTCACTCGGGGCCCAAAACGCAGCACAGCTGCCTCCTTCCTCTGCCCACCCCCACAGCCAAACGCCAGGGGAACAGAAGAAGCTTCTCCCACTGAAGGCGGCGGGCGGGAGGGAAAGGCAGCAGCTCTGCCTGCACCCCGCGGGGGGGCCCAGGATCGCGCGTGGGGACGCGGTAGCAGCCGCCCAGCCCCGCTGCTTGACGCCAGCCTGGCTGCCCTGCTGCCCCAGCGCTCCCATCCCAGTAACCCCTATCCCAGTACCCCCCAGCACCCCCCCCGCACCCCCAGTATCCCACAAGCCCCCACGCACCCCCCCACGCCGCCATCGAGACCCAGCTACCCTACCAGCCCTGACGGAAGTCCAGCCTCCACCCGCCCCACAGCCAGTGAGAGACCAGCACTCGTCAGACAGATAACAGAAGCAGCCAATGCGCGCACAGGGCTGTGAAGAGCGACGTGCGGCCGAGGCAATGGCAGCCGGCTGGGTCCGCGCCGAGGTTCCCCACCTGTTTCTCCTGCCCGGTCTCCTCCGCACGGGCGCCGGTACCGAGCGGGGCTGCCATGGCGGGGCGGGGTGGGGGGAGGCTTCTGCGCTCCCTCCGCTCCGCCCGGCCCCGCGCTCTCCTTCCAAGATGGCCGCCGCTGCCCCCTAGCGTCTCGGGTGCCTGACGGACAGGCGCGCTGTCCAATGGGCTTAGGGAGGCGGCCGCGGTGACATCATACCTGACCAACCAGCGCCCACGGAGGAGGGGGGGGCGGGAAAAGGGACGGAGCAGCACCACCCCTGCTGGAGCGGCCACTGGCCAATGGGAAGTGAGGCAGCACCACGTGGCGGGCCGGGGGGCGGGGCACCCACCCGGCCTTCCTCCTCCTCCGGGCTCGGCCTGGGGGGGCAGCTGGTGCAGCCCAAGGTGCCCCCCGGGGCGCCGGGACGCGGCAGGAAAACGGCCCCATCGCTGGGTGCCCGCGGGGAGCAGCAGCAGCAGCAGCTGCGGCTACCCAGCAAAGTCCCGAGACAAGTGTCACCAGCACCTCTGGGGACACTGAGGATTTCCCCCCACATGCCAGAGCCCTGCCGGCATCCCCCCAGCACCCCTTCAAACGCGACCCCTGCGCTTAGCCAGGGCAGCCGGACCCACCGCACCCCCGGACAACAGACTGAAATACCCAGAACTGTCTTAGGCTGCAGAGAAATACATTTAAATGAACTACATGAGATTAAAGTGGTGGTGAAAAAAAAATATTCTCAAAATCACAGTTTAACTTTTCCCCTTACTAGAAAGCGCAGGTGTGCGATGGACACAGCCTGGGACAGGGCTCTACGGTTTTTACAGAGCTGCTCCTCAATGCCGACACATGTCGAGGGCTTCAGGCTGCCCAGTGCCAGCAGGCACGTGGGGTGCTCCCAGCTGCTGGACACCCCCAAACCGGCCTCCTGCCCGTACCCCACCCCAGCAGGAAATCAGTGTGTTCCTTAGGGGAATCGGCACTGCCCAGGCAGCTCAAAGGCAAGACCTCTGTGTAGAAGAGGGAGCCACAGAGACAGCGGGACAAGCTGTTGTGCACTGGGAGTGCCCAGGGAGCGCAGACTGCGCTGCAGCCCCGTTTCTGCCAGGGTTTGGCCCATCTGAGCAGCTTGGTTCCCACACCCAGAGGCAGGGCTGGGCTCTGCCACCTCCCAGAGCTGCACTGGATGGGAAGGAAGCCCATGGGCGAGGAGCACTGGAGCAAAGAGCCACCTCTCCCAGGAGACACCAGCCTTAGGAGGAGTGTGCGACCTACCCATGCAGGTGGGCTCTCACCCTCCCACCCCTGCCCGGGGGGGAAGAGCAAAACCCCCCAGTCCCCCGGAGCTGAGCCCACCTGCTGCTGCAGGAACTGTGCCCAAATACCCCTGGCCTCACGCTGAGGGGGGAAGGCTGCCCCACCTGGTTTGGGGGGTTCGGGTGCTTTTTAAGACTTATTGAAAGCTGCCAGGACAGCCCAGATCATTTCTGCACCCCTGGCTTTGGCAGCTTCCACCTCAGGGTCCATATCGAGGAGGTCCTTGGTCCTGTTCATTGCCACATCGTACTTGTCGTCTGCTAGGCTGGCAAAAACGTTCTCCAGCACATCTGAGGAGTGGGCCAGCACCAGGAGAGCCAGAGTCCTGCGGTCCATGCGGTGGGGGTCGTTCATCCACCGCTCCAGCATGCTCTCCTGGAGCTTCTTTACCAAGCGCTGCTTCTCGGTGGCGTTGCTGACGGGGTGGGTGGTCATGTCGAAGAGCAGGAAGTTCTGCTTCTCTGTGGTGAGGATGCCTTTCTCCACCAGTGCCTTGGCGATGCGCTCACGCACGTTCCTCAGCTGGTACTGCAGCTTGAAGGGGTTCCAGGTTTCCCCTGAAGGAGAGGAGACCCTGTTCAACACTTGGGCAGTGATGGCTTTGTCATCCAACCCCAGTGCCCAGGCTTCTTCCAGCCCAGGGCTATCTATGCTTGCACAGACACCAGTCCTCGCCACAGGAACCCTCTTCCTCCCCTTCGGCCTGACTCTGACCTGCTTTTCCCATCAATCCAAGCTGGCAAAGCTCCCAGCAGTCACAGGGCACAGTAGTCTGTGGCAGATCCCTTTGGAAAGCCCCTTCTACCCAGCACCTTTGGACCCCAGAATCTGTGAAGACTCAGCATGAAAAAAGGGACAATGGGGAGCAAGGTCCAAGTCTTCTACCTAGCTCCCAACAAAAAAGACCCAGAAAAGCATTCTCTGCCCCTACATTCAGCCTTCCCCTGTTCTGCTGTCAGTATTTTGCCCATCTCCAGTGAAGGAAAGGGGATGGCCAAGCTGTGGAGAGGGGACAGGTGGCAGGAACAGGCCCAGAGGGAGCTGGGGAGATGGCATCTCTAACAGGCCCTACCAGTGAGCAGCTCTATCCAGGTCTGCACCGTTTCTGCAGACTCTGTGGCCTTGATGTGTCGGAGGGTCTCATCCAGCAAGACGTCACCAGTTGGCGTGTCCGACTTCAAGAGCACCTGGAAGAACAAAGTGGAAACACAGCATAAGGCTGGACACAGACCACACTCCTGAAGGAATGGTGCCAGCCCTGGCGTGCAGTGCTGCTGTGGCAAAGCTCACTGCCAGAAGGCTTGGCTGGGGTAGATGGAGCCCCAAAGGCTGTTGGGCCCCCAGCCCAGCTCCCGTGGCACCTTCACCTTCCTCTCCAGCAGCCTCTTCTTCCGGATGGAGAGTGGCTCCAGGCGGATCCGGCCCCGCAGAGCCAGCTCGATGAGGATGCCGCCCCGCAGGCCTGAAGAGATGCAGTCATTCCAGAAGGATGTGTAGCCCTGGCAGAGAGAGGATGGATGGAAAGGGGAGAAGAGAGATGGAAAGAGGAGCTCTGCTGAGTCCCCCACCCCTCCCGGCCTGCTTGGGCCCTGCCCAGGAAACTCTCCCAACTCCCACTGACACCTCTGCCTGCCAGTCCAAAGGGAGAAAAGGGCTTTCTTTCCCCGTAAGCTGAAAAGTGCCCAGCAGCCCCAACTAACGCCCTCCCTGTAAACATCAAGCAATTCAGACTGTGCTCTTCCTGCTGTACCCACAACCACCCGGCACACCCCAGCACCAGCCAGGCAGCTGTGCCCAAGCCCAGATCATAAAAAAATCTGAGCAAGAATGAGAAAAGCAAGCCCCTGGCCACAGAAGGACATTGCTGCTGCTGCTGTGGGTCTGCAACCAGCAATGGGAGCTCTGCTCTGCCTCTGCTACGGACATGCCTGGGGGAACCAGGAGGCAAAATCTGCTCTTCTCCTTGAAGAAAGCCCTCACCAGCTCCAGGCATGCCCTGAGAGTAATTAGCTGTATGAATAAATTGCTTATCAGACCCATGAAGAAGAGCTTCCCCTTTACCCACAGCACTGTTCCACAGGGCACAGACTGCAGCAAGCCCAAGTTCCCACCACAGGAGCTTCCCCAGCCCCTCACCCACCTCACCATCATCACACCCCCCCTCACTCAAATCCATCCACAGACTTCTGCAAGGGAAGAGAAGATTTCCAGTCAGGGATGAAGGACAGGAAAATACATCCCACCTCTCCCACCCAGAGTGGGCACCTTGGGGCTGGGGTGCAGCAGTTGGGGTCCCTGCAGGGCAGCGCTGGGGCTGCTGCTGCCCGGATCTGCTTGGACTTGACACATTCCACACCTGGCCCCAAGCCCTGTTCTTTGAGCCTGCCACGGGATGGGGTCCTCATCCCGAGAAGTGCAAACTCCAAAATCGTTAAGGCATTTGGCAAAGCAACGAGAAGACGCAGAGGTCCAGAAAATACAACCCACAAAGAACCAGCAATCGAATCAGGGTTTTCAGTCTCGGGAAGAGAAGACGGAGAGAGAACAGGATATGGGGGGTCAGACACATAAAAGGCAGCAACAAAAAGGAAGGGAATGGCCAGTTCCCACTTACACTATGCATGGGACAGAGTCCTGGGCTAAAATTGTAGCCAGAGAGATTGGCGCTGGCACCAGAAAGAAATAACTGGCTGGACAAGAAAGCCCCGGAATGGTTGGTCCCTGAAGGAAGGGTGCAAGGGATGGAAGTCTCTGTCCCTTGAGGTTCGAGAACATTCAACTGACACTTCTCAGGAGAGAGCTGGCCTTGGTTTGAAGCAACGGGATAGCCTAAGTGACCTTTCTGTTCCCTTCTTCCAATCATCTTTTATACCCTGATTAGAACAAAGCCTGGTTGTTCCAGCCCGATGACTGCCACATTGTGGCACAGATGCAGGGCAGCAGCCCTTGGATTTCAGGGCAGGGATTTTCAGCAGGCAGGGCCGCAGGGAGAGGCTCATCCAGGCTGGCAGTAAGGCTGGGAATGGGTCAGGTACCAGTGTTTGAGATGGGCCCAAAGGAAGGGTGAGTCAAGCAGGATGCAAAGTCACAACGTGCTTATTTGCAGGGGGACACCAACACACCAGAAATGCTACAGCCCATTCGTAACTCCCTTTTCGTCGCCTTTTTTCCTCTGGAGGGAGTGGAGGGGAGGAGATAAAGGGCAGGTCTAAAAGCTACCAGGAGAGTGCAGACAAAGCAACCTAACAAGCCCCCTTCCTAAGGAAGAAAGGCTGTGAACAAGCAGCCCTCCTACATGGAAGTTTTTACAGTCTGTATAGGTAAACTCTTTTCCCCAGTGCGTCTGTTTATAGAGTGCATCTGGGCACCGCTCAGCTTGCGTAGCACAGAGAACCATAAAAGAAATTAAAATCTTTATTTGCTTTCTTCATTTCCTCTTGAAGAAAGACAAAGCAACCTTTCATCCCTGCCCTGCTGATTTACGTCTATGGCAGACAGACTGGTTTTTGCACATGCCCTTTAAGAACAAGTTCCCAAGGAAAGGGTGTGGAGGTGACCAAAAGTTTCAGTTCACCTGGCTGGAAGGCATGCTATCCCTAGAAAATTTTATGAGGTCTGAAATCCAACAAGTTTAAAGTTCCTGGGCTACTACTTTCAGCTTCTGGAATCAGACTGGTTACAAATGCCAGGCTAGTGTCCAGCCAATTTCTCCTAGGTGGGCAGAGTGGTACTTAAAATAACAAAATTACACTGTGAGTTCATTGGATTTTGCTAAAATTGTCTTGTTTTTTTACAATCATCAAACCATTAGTGAACAACAGAGCTGGGAAAACCCAATGCCTGGGAACCCAGCTCACAGCCAGGCTGCTGCCGCCTCTGGTCCTCCTTCTGAGATGGAGGAACGTGGAAGGACAGGATGCGGGGGGAAAAAAAAGAACCAGTGTGACAAGTTGTTTTTTTTTTTTTTTTTTTTTTCTGCATCTATTGTGCTCTCCTAACTTCCGGGTGCCTGAAGGAGCGTTCCCAGAAATACATTGACCAAGCCAAGAATGCTAAACATAGCCCAGGAAGAAAGCAGACCTTGCCACGCTCCTAGGCTGCTCTCAAGTATTTGCTCCAAAATTATTTGCATGGTGTTCTTTTCATAGCCCTGCTCTCCTGTTACTTCCTATTCAGCTCAGCAAGTCCTAGATCTTATCTGAGTTTATTAAACAGGACAGCTACCAGCCTCTGTCACTCACACAACACGGATCTGTGAGCATGGTCCATGTCAGAAACCATGGCCTGAACAAGTTCATGTGACAGCAAGGCATCAGCTCAGACTAACTCAGCAGCAGCAGCAGGGCCCCACAGGAAAAAATGTTCAGGCATTTCACAGGGGCTTGATTTCAACCCAGAGAAACAGAAGAAGAAAAGATGGCAAATCTACCACAGCTTTGATGACCACAGTGTCTCCTTTCCTCAGGGTGAAAGACAGGCTCACAGGAAGAGTGCTCCTGGAGCTGAAAAACCTGTGTTTAAGTCTCCCCTCTAACATTATCAACCCAAGAAGCACCTTGGGCAACTGCTTAGCTTCTCCTGGTCTCAATTTCGCAATCTGTTTGACAGGAAGAGCAGCATCAGATTCCTCCAAAGAGATCAAGGTGATGTGTGCACTAAAAAAAAGGCATGCAGACACAGCAGATAAAAGACAAGCAGCTTGGAGAACTCAATGCAAGAAGTCTTCTCCTTTCCCCATGGCTTGTTCTAGGCAGAGTTGAGAAACGAGTTCCCACCAGCTGATAAGCACAAAACAATTCAGTTTGACCAGGGTCTCTCCAGCAGAGAACAACCCTGTGAAAATAATCAGCTGTGAAGTTCGTCTACTGCTGCCAAGGAAATCCATTAAACTGGCACACGTGGGTGCGACGAGCACCCGGCAGAGATTCCCATCCAGCCCCACTCCCCTCAAGCCTAGAGCTGCACATTGTTCCTGCCCAGCTAAGGAAATCAGTGACCTGAAAAAGAGAGACGTGGCTCTCACCTCCATTACCGCTGCTGTGTTTGGACCCACCCTGTCCCTGCTTTCAACTCCCAGACCTGCTGCCTTCTCTCGCCTTGCCCTCTTCCCTCAAAACCTGCCCTTGCCATCCTTCACATCAACTTTTAACAAAGTGGAAACAGTGCTCAGAGTGTCCCTGTGTTGCAGTTGATGGTTTCGTATAGGAATGGGCACTTGGGCTAGGGAAGAGGACACTTACCACCTGATGCACACAGTGAGGCTCCTTTTACCCCATGTCTTTGACCCTGGCAAAGGACAAACCCACCTTTGCTCTGCAAATGGCAGTCACACAATACTATAAGGATCCCCTTGCCTCCAGCTGCTTCTTACAGTCCCTGGGACAGCGCTGATGGGACAGCACTTGCAAGCCACTTCCACAACTCAGTTTAAGCTACTGAGGAAAGGTGGTTTGTGCTAAGCAGGGTGGCTTTGTTGAACAGGATTCAGAGGAACTTGTACAATTCCTTCTAATGCTCACTGAGAGCCTCACCTCCAGGTACACCAAGGCAGTGCTGCTACCGCTGCACACGCGGCCGCTGGAGACGCCTGCCTTACCTCCTTGTCCTTCAGCCCCAGCAGTAGCACCTCCTCCATGAGCGTGAGGCGGATATCTTTGGAGTCATCAGCATCATCATCATTCAGATCTCTGTCCACAGCCGCATCTTCCTCACTGTCAGGTTTCTTGTCCGAGTTCCTTCCCACCTCAGCACGCCGTCCGCGGTGTGTTAGCGTCGTCATCTCCCCCTCTGGCTGGGCACACAGAGAACCCAGGTCTGCCTCGTTTCTAAACACGATGGACTACGACAGTTCCAAGTCCCAGAACCCAGGCTCCAGGGAAGAACAGACAAGGCCACTCGCTCCTTATACCCAGGAATTTTTGGCTCACCCTTCCCAGGATGGCTGTACAAGAGTCACTGGCAAGGAGTGGCTGGCCATCACCTCACGACGTGCCTGAGGAGATGATGCCACGTCCAGGTGGAGAAGGGGAGACGAGAGCCACGGCCGTTCCACCCAGGGGCCCTCCCGGCCGTACGCTCACAACCAGAGACACGGTCCCGCACCCAGACAGGCCGCGGGATACCCGGCAGCGCCCCAGGGCGATGCAGAACGAGCATCTTCCCCGGCACGGCCCCCGCTGGCTCCCCCCGGGGGGCGACCAGCCCGCGGAGAGGTCCTCGCCTCCCCCCCGGGCCTTAAGGAGCTGCACGTTGGCGCTCCCGGGCCGCCAACCCCCAACCACCACGAGCACCCTACACCCCACACAGCAATAACGAGATGCCACAACTTTTCCCCCGCGGAACGGGGCAAAAACACCACAAGGGTCGGGGGGGAGGGGGGAAGCGCGGCCCTGCCCCTGCCCCTCCCCCTCCCCGCACGGCGTTCCGGGGCTGAAAAACATAACCCGGGTTCCCGTTTCCCCTCCAACCTTACCCCTGCCCGGCGGGTCCTTCCCAAACCTCCCCCGCTCCTTCCCCTGCGATCAAACTTCGGGGCCGGGGGAAGAAGGAAAAGCTTCCTGGGGGAGGGTGGGAGCGGCCCGGCGGCTTCCTGGGCTCCGGTAACCCGGCCCGGTGCGGCGCCGGCAAATGGGAGCCCGCCCGGTCGGGAGCCTCCAATGAGCGCGGCCGGGGCGGGATTTCCTCTCCTCCTCCTCCTCCTCCTCCTCCTCCCGAGGAGGAAGGCTGCGCGCGTGGCACCCACCCTCCTTTCCAGGCGGGGCCGGGACGGGGCAGTTCCCGGCTGTAAGAACCCCAGAACAGTTCGGGGTGGGAGGGACCGCAGAGACCACCCAGTGCCCCCCCCCCCCCCCGGGCAGGGCCCCCTTCCCCCAGCCCAGGGGGCTCCCAGCCCCGTCCAACCTGGCCTTGAACCCTTCCAGGGAGGGGGCACCCACAGCTGCTCTGGGCACCCTGGGCCAGCGCCTCACCCCCCGCACAGGGAAGGATTTCTTCCCAATATCTAATCTAAATAGTTTCCCTATTTTAGTGTAAAACCATCACCCCTCGTCCTACCCCCACCCCCTGATCCAGAGTCCCCCCCCACCTCCCCTGTCCCCCCTTTAAGCCCTGGGAGGCCGCTCGAAGGGCTCCCCGGATCCTTCTCTTCTCCAGGCTGAACCCCCCAACTCTCTCATGGAAACTAAGAGCAGCCAACCTCACCGGGCCAGCCCAAGGCAACGTCAGCGCTTCCCAGTTCAATCACAGGACTCCAGTTCTGTTCAGCGAACCGAAGAGAACCAGGTGTAGGGCTGCGAGTGCCTGCCACGCACAGCTGCTTCCACCAACAAACTCAAGTTTCAACTTCCCCCCCTCCCAGATTTGCCCTCGCCTTGCTCAGACACACTGCTGCACCCCCCCGGCCCTGATCACCCCAAACAGCCCAGAGCTGGGACAGTCCGCAGAGTGAGAGCTCCAAATAGTGCCCACATTTCACAGAAGCCCCCCCAAACATACTCCAGTCCACACAGTAAATACACAGCAACAATGTGTTAACATTTTAAATTGAGGAATGATAAAAAGACACAATTTAAAAGTAAGATATGTCAAGAAATGGTCAGCTATCCCCACCTAAAGACAGCAGCAGCTCTTTGCCATGCAGAAACAAATTAATTTATAGCACAGGAAAAATTAATATTCTTTTTGTTAGAAAAATAAGTGGTGCAACGTTCAACTTCTGCAGTTAATAATTTTAAGTGTATAAAGGTTTATTCAAATAATATCACACTATTATAGTAGATGCTCACCACAGATTAATACTTTAATTACATACATGTATCTCATCACAGCTGTATAGAAATTCCTGTGTTTTGGCATGAAGTATGTAATTAAAGGTATGAAGAATGCTTGTGTTTTACTTGAGTCTGGGGCCTTCTGTCTGCAAGAAATGCAAAAAATCAAGCTGCCCTAACTGTCCCAGTAGTAAAAGCAAAAAATATAATATTGCTGTAACTGACAACACAGCCCTCCTGGACCTGCTCCCTAAAGCTCTGGGAATTAACTGAAGACTCACGGGGTTTTATGCACTGTAAGGCAGGTTCTGGACATGAAGTTCTTCAGCTTTGAAATACAGCCCAAAGTTACCAGTAAAACCTTGTGTTGTGGGTAATGAACATTATACAACCACCATCAGGATTTAAACATATTCTAAACAGGGAGTCAAATCCCCCAAATCACCTTTGTTACAGAAATTTTCTCAATTACATCAGTAGTCAGGTACCTTCTGCCCTTCCTGGTACGGTATGATCTCCTATAAAATGTAAGTTCTGATTTCTTCAGATGAATTCCTGACACATTTTCTTTCCTTCCACTCTACATTTTGACTACAAATAGAACAGAAAAAATCCCTAAGACATTTGAATATGAAAACTATTTAAATATGAACATTCGCATTAAACAACAAAAAGGAAGTGGTGTGGGAAACTCTGTAAACAAACAGCAGGGAGGTGGGCATCTAAAACTGCTCCTTTGGTTCACTGATCTTTCTCCTTTTTGGCAGCACATCTTGACTAGATGAGAGCTCAAACTGATGAACCTGCCAAGGGAAAATAAATATTGCATTACAGGTTGCCGCACAGCACAGGCTGAGGCCTGGTCCATGGCATTAGGAGGTCTGACATGGGAGAAGCCCACCCTGAAGGAGACTGCAGGGTGATGCATCAAGAGCTGGGTGTTGAACATCTGGCTCAACCTTGCTATTATCTTGTCCCTGCCCAGAGGTGCTAAGCCTGGAATAAATCTGGATACCATTTTCTGGCAGAATTGAACCTCTCTCCAAGTTACTGGAGGAGTGCTGGAATGCATTTATGCCGTAACAGCAGGACCTCCTGTGTGCCAGCTTAAAGAGAACATAATGGAGACTGTTCCCCCTCCACAGAGGCAACACACCTGAAGTCCAATTGCACGAGCAGCTGGGAGGCAACACAGTGGCCCCAAGTGCCAAGCCAGGCAGCACCTGGAGGGCTCTGCACAGCAGAAGGGTGCCCTACACCAACAGGAGCAGGGGCTCAGCACCACCCAGCCTTGCCTCACCAGGTTTGATCCAACTATTTCTGACACGCACATGTGTGAAAAGGTAATTTAGCCTTTATCTCTGCTGTGCTTTTGAGTATTTAAAGCAGCTGTGCTTTGTTTAAATTCTAGTATTAAGTTCATTAACAAAAACCTTTTTCTTTTTAAAAGACAGATAACATGATAGTGAGCACACAGAATGATGGTGTTTTGTTCTCTTCTCTCCCACCTTCCCCCAGCAGTGAATAACAAAAAATACTGCATATGACCCTGGAGTTGTAAGTTGGAATAGAGCCTTTTTTTTTTCCTTCTTAGTAGCTAGAATAGTGCTGTGTTTTGGATTCAGTATGAGATTTGATATGAGAAGAATGTTGATAATGCACTGATGTTTTCAGTTGTTGCTAAGAAATCAAGAGCTTTTCAACTTCCCATGTTCTGCTAGTGCACAGATACACAAGAACCTGGGAGGGAACGCAGACAAAACAAGGGACCCAAACAGGCCAAGGGAATATTCCATATCGTACCACATCCTGCTCAGTGGATCAAGGAAGGGGACTGGGAAGCCCTCACTCTCGCTTTCAGGATTGTGGTTTCAGGATTCTCTCATCTCTTGAGATTATTGGCCAGGGCCTGGCTGGGCATCAAGTCAGCAGGTGGTAAGCAATCACACTGTGCATCATTCACTTGTATTTTCTATTACTACTATTATTATAAATATTAATTTCTATTAAATTGTTTTTATCTCAACCTACAAGTCTCCTGATCCTTACCCCTCCAACCTTTTCCCCCATTTCCCAGGGGTGGGGGAAGGTAAGCAAGCAGCTGCATGGCATTTGGCTGCTCACTGGGTTCAAACCACAACATATATAAAAAAAAATTCTGTTCTGTGGTAAACAGTACTTTACAAAAAGACTGAATCTACTATTTCTGTACTCTGAATTTAACATCTCCACTTCATTAATTTATTGAAAACTGATAGCCCTTTTCACATGTAGTTTTCAATACACAGATATTTAAGGACATACAAAAATTTATCTTCTGGATTTCTTCAGAACATTCTGCTGAAGAATCAATTTTGCATGCTCCCAAGCTTGATTTCCACCAGCCTCTACAGAAATAAGGCAACTATTAGTTTAGAAGAAAAACTACTGGGAACAATGGGGCTGTACATTATGAATCCTTACACCACTAATGCACTAAAAATTGATGAAGATCTTTCATGAATGGGGAACAGGATGGGTACGATTTTCCTTGGCCTTGACACGTAATTTCCCCTCCTGACTGTAAAAGAAGAGCAGTTATTTACTAGAATGGCAATATTCACCCCACAGCTTTTTGAGAAGAATCTACCAGTAACCCAGAACCCTGAGATGTGGAGGGCTTGTGAAAGCCCCCCAGAACCTCACAAAGCTGAAGCTACCAAGCTCAGTTGGTAAAGGCAGTGGTAAGAGAGATGGGGGCCCACCAGTGCCCTCCTCCAAAGGCCAAATTCCACTCTGAAGACAACTTCTGCTTCACCTGTGCAAGGCTGGAAGAATCTGGCTCCCTGCAAGTAACACCAACTACAAGACTTATCTGCTGCAGTGTGATTAGGCAAAGAAATAACAGATTTTTCTTGGTATGAGTCATAGAGCTGAGGTTACAATTTTGGCCTCATGTTTTCCAAGTAAAAGCACTAGCAAACATATGGTACACTGGGCTGGAGATCTCTGCTGGCACACACTCCTATCAACAACAGATTAAATCAGTGGGGAATTGGCTAAATGCATTCTCAGGAAAATACAAGTCAGATCTAATGAATCCTTCTCAACCTGCATTAACTACATCAACACTCAGCTTTTAACTCTTTGAAACAGAATTTTTTTTTTTACACCAAGAATCCAAATGTGCTTTGTTTAATGGGAATTTCAGACGTGATGAGAAATACATTCTGTCAATGTAAAATGTATTAAAGTTTAGAGGTTTTATTCTCTACTTGGAACATAAAAAAGGCTTAAAGAACAGAACCAGAGAAAAAACAGTACTAACCGTGCTGGCTTGAAATATCTTTCCACTTCTTGTCCTGCTCCCTGACACGTTAAGTTCAGATGTCTTACTTGCCAAATGATCAACCTAAAATCAGAAAATACATGTTGCCTTGTGACAGCAGTAAAAAAATATATTAGAGGCTACAGCAGGTTTCAGTGCTGTAGTATGCAAAGAGCTCTTTCTCTACTCACCACAGTGCTTGGGTTGAAATTTAAATACAGGAGTATACTCACTGAAGTCTACAGCACTATTTACAGCTGAACATGTCAAAAAGCCCTAACAGATCAAAGCATCAGCTATTTTTATATCGTAAAGTCACACCCAGGGCTGTGCTGTTTTAAGAAATCTTAAGGACCTGTCATTGAAGTAGTCCTCCACATTTCAATTACATCATTTTGCTACAGGCAGGGAATATAGCATGAGTTTTAAGTCTGAATAATAAACCTGCATTTTAAGTTTTAATCAACAGTTCAACAAATTTTGGTCCGTCAGAAATTTTTATCAGGTAGTTATGGCAGTTTATAAATACAGAAATTATGTTTCCATTTCTTTATTAAGAGTCAGACCATCTGTTAGAAAACTATCACAGAGGAACAGCCTTTTGTCATCACTTTTGATTGTTTTGGAATAGTAACTGGTTTTGTAAATCACCAGAAAGTAAAATGTAAAGACATTTTATTGCTGAAAATACTGTGGTAAATAAACCTTTAGTAGAGTACCTATTAATCACTCAAAGTAGGAAGAAACTTCACAAAACTCTACAAGACTACAGACTGCAGTTTTCATACCTGGGGATTAGAAACACACAGCTTCTGGTTCCCTTCAGCCTTCATAACTTCTTCTTCACAAGTTAAATTTGGTTCTATAAAGAGTTAAATAAAGCACACTTAACACACTAGCAGCCTCTTAACACTGATGTTTTGCCACAAGGAACATGTGCACTTTATAAACGCAGGGAACAGATGCTTCAAAAGGGCTCTAATTCTCTAAGCACAGGCAAGACCTTGACTCCACCAAGCATTAATCTTACATCTTTAATTCAGCGATTTCCTATCACAATTTCCCATCACAAGCATGCAAGAGATCCTTGTGCTAAGCAGTACAAATTTACACATGGGATCTTTGTAAGAGCGGTCTTGATCTCCACACTCATTTATACACTGTACTGCTAAAGGCTCATCTACACTGGGATTTTCTTCCAAGCAAAAACCCTCACAAGCCTGTTTTGCCTTGAAGGATGGGTAAATGGCCCTGGGGGGCCACACTGGCACAGCTGCTGCATGTTCTGAGCCTACTGCCAGCAGAGAGCTCCCATTCTGTAACCCAACCACACACAACCAAGCAACTTTGGCTGCAGTTTCTGGAACTATAGTTCCCCTAGTCACTGCCTGCAGCTTCATGACCAGGCCATGAAGAAGCAGCAGCCAGTTCCGCAGGGTTTTTGTGCTGTTGTTTCTAATACACACTGGGTGGTTTGGTTTTTTTTTTTTTTTTTTTTTTTTTCTTCTCTATGATACAGATAGAAGCATGAACTGTTTATAGATAACTGTTTCAGCTGTGGACATGACTGAAGAATTTCAGGGTGACATGCATTTTCCCATGTCTTACAGTTCTTCTAAATAAAACATTATACCACCTCCATAAGACAAGCAATTCACTGCATTTTTGAATGGTTTGGAAACTTCTACAGATTTCTAAATGCACCAGGTAGTGCTTTATGTGGTTATTCAAGTTCTGCAGCCTACTAGCACCGCCAAGATAAAAACGCTGATCCACACGTGCTGTTTCCTACACATTTCCATGATTATTTTTGAACAGCATAGAAATGTTAGCTGGTTTTGCAAAGTTACACATTTTATTTCTGAAAAAAAAACCACCAACATTAATGCCACTATTTAAATACATAGCACAGCCTGTTCAACATTGGGCTTGAATGACATGACATGGCACTCCAACCCATTTTAAATAAATAAAATTCAGGCTCAACTTGCTTTGTTCAACTACCTCTGCAAGCACTCAGACACCATGGTAGCCCCAACAAGATGCTAATCTTGGTTGGATTAGGCAGACCAAAAACCTCAGCACTGACACAGCTGCCACTTTTATAGTTAAGTGGAAAGCAATACGTCTAGAGGTTTTTATAGAAAATTGGTGTTTCTGAAGCCTGCAGAACCAGAGTTATATTTCAAAGCAGATGCAACTTCAAGGAAATGCATTGAGTGACCCAAGCAAGCAGCAGCACTAATGGGCATTTCTAGGAGTGCTATATATTCGTTATGTCCACAGAAGCCTCTACCTCTGCTACAGCAAAAAAAAAAAAAAAAACCCAAACAACATTTTACATAGGTTTCTCATCCAAATAAAGAGGTTCCCCCTCCAGCCCCCTATCTGGGTCATAAAGCTTGTTTTTTCACTTCACAATCTCAAGAACTGTGTTTCTTTAGCCATCCTATTTTACACCAGCCTATCAGAGCATTTCTGAGTATACTTGTCTGCATCTCTACTTATTTCAAAAAAGGCACTGATTTCCTCTTTTGATCTTTCTTTGCTAGATTTTAAATGCTTTATGTACAGCAAATGGGTACCAGTATTGTCTGGATGCTTCCTATACAGCCCCTTCAAAATGATCAGATCAACAGGCAGCAACTCATTCTTCAATTTGTTTGGTAGCAAAGTTTAAGTTTGAGCCCCTGGGCAATCTTGGGGAATCTGAAGATAAATCATCCCCTACTTTTCCTCTTAGTTTCTCTAAAATCTTAAAGGGAAGCTTCTGCTCACAGAGATCCCTGAGGATAGAGCTTGCTGTTTCATGTTTTGAACTGGAAACAGTCTGGGTACACATCTTGGAACACCAACTAAAAAAGACCCCAAAACTGTGGAGTGCTTCCAGGGCATGTTTCTGGTTGCAGGTGCAGTCAGGCTGGTGTAGCCAGGGCAGGTATTTTATTGGCACTTCTGCATTCAGAGCTTACAGTGGAGGCCATTTATAGAATCATAAGCATATAGCATAGAAACTATCTATAACAGCTAAAAAAAAAAATCTAACAAGACAGGTGCTGCTGTTTTTTCATCAGAAAAGATGAGCAGATACTTCCTGATGTCCTGCATGGCAGGAAGGGCATAATTGTTTACTTGATAACAAGGGATAAGGCAGCTTTGCCTTGCAGTGTTAGGAGTCCTCAGAGTGTCTCCGAAACAGAAGATTCCATTTATACTTGCTGCAAAACTCAGTTTAATTGCTTATTGAAGTTGTTACATGAAACTTTTTTTTAATAAAGCAGAAGTGTTTATGGTACCTTCTTGAGAAATGCTGCCTTACAGGCTTCTACCTGGCATTTATTTTTTACTGCTACTCCCATTGTGTGTGTAGTTTTACACTGACAGATATTACAGTGTTAGTATTTTACTTGAGGAAACTCAGTTTGCTGAGATTTGTACTAACAATGCATTGCTAGACCTTGTACCTATTAAAACTAAAGTTTAAAAAGTTCACTTGCAATTCTCAAAATGCTCCATGTACACAGCAAGAGAGAAGGGCACACAAGTCCAGAGTAAACTGTGAAAGCAAGCAGCTAGAAAAGGCACTAAAATACTCAGCAACACAGACATAACCATACAATCATTCATAAAACAAAACTTATTTTGAGATGAAGCTACTGATTGTATCAGGAATAACAAACCACAGTAATGAACCACTTCCTCTGTACAGAACATGCATCATACAGTAGGTATTTTTACATGGGTATCAGTCTACCATACCACAGTGTACACAAGCCTTAATAGTCTCAATTCCTCCACATCCACACCAGCTGATGCATGTAGGGACTGCAGAACCAGACCATGGTTCTACTGTAGTCAGAGCTTAAGGAAAAAAGGTGGCTAAATGTGGTATTTCTATTAAACTTATTTAGTGGCTGAAGCTGTGAAGATACAGTCCAAACAGCTGCAGTTTATACAAAAATAGACCTGGACCTTTTCTTGCACAAGGAACTCTGCTTCCCAAGTCTGCAGTAGTGAATCAAGTGCACAATACCTCTGCAAGTTTTATGTGGAAATTAAATATTAGCAAAAACATAACAACAATGATAGGAAAACCAAACAACAAAATTTACTTCTAAATATATAACCTATTAGATTCAGTTTATCTGGTAAAATAGAGCAGATCAGAATTTTAATAGAAACATGAAAGAGTGCATAGAACAAAGCTACAATAGAAAATAAAGGCATAATGATGTATGTGAAGAAAATACAATGTAAATTTGAATACAATGGTCCTACATCAGAAAACTGAGTTTGTTTTAGTAACATCATGAAAGAGGCATAAATTGGAGAGACTCAAAAAATATACATAAATGTTACCTTGAGCTTCTGAAATCTTTACATTATTCCTATCTTCTGCTTTATTATCTAAGACAGGATCTTCCTAGATTAAGAAAAAAAGTATATCACTTACTGCAGACAAATAAGGAAGAGGGTTTATACTCAGATGCTTAGGGCCAGAGCTTATTAGATGGATTCTCAGTGGAACAAACTGTACTGAAATAACTGAATCTGACATGGAACATACAGACTAGCTCAGCATTTTTTATTAATGCAAGCACACGTTTAATTCAACTACCAAGAAAACCATCTGTAATACTAAAATTGTAACAATAGATATTGAAATAATACTATCAGCGCATCAGTTATCATTTTCCTATTGCCTGTGATTCAACAATTTAGAGGCATATACAGATTTAAAGGTCCAAGTGGTTTATTTTCATCTCAGCACCCCCAGTCTCCCTAGCAATGCTAACTGAGGCAGTGGGGCCAAAACCCCTGAAGCTCCACCTCCTCCTCACCTACAGACAGTGTAGATCAGTACACATTTGCACGTTCTAGCATGACTAAAAGTATTTGCTGCCTACCGCAACTGACCCCAGAAATATGTGCCTCCAACTGCTGAAGCCTGCACAAGCACAGTAGTCCCAAAAGCCATCTCAGGCACTCCAAACATCAGCAGCAGGATGCACAAGCCTGTCATACACTCATGCCTTCAGCAAACTTTGCTTTGGGCTTTTTTCTAGTCAGATTTCCCCAGGGAAAAATCCCCATACAGAAATTAGTTTAACTTTAGCTGCGGCATCTCTAGCTGTATGTATACGGCTGCACAAGAAGATCCCAGAGCAAATTTATTGCCAGTCAATACTGTGGCTGCAGCAGCTCACTCAGGACTGGTGTGGGACAGCTCCAGGGAGGTTTCACCAGTGTCCTGCTTATGGACAAACAGCACCTGTACCCACAGCACAAAGCTGCCCCTCTGCTTCTCACCTTGCTGCTCCTCTCTAGTCTCACAGACACACAACTACCAGCAAGGCTGCTGCTGGGCACTGTGCTGATGCACTTGTTCAATACTGCTTTAACAATGACAGATTCCTAACCAGAGCAGTAAAATTAAAGCAAGAATGTACTGAAGACATAATGTCTTGCTTAAATATATCTGAAAACACAGAGTTTTAAAATTAATGTTATAGTAAGACATGCAGTAAAACAATTAATGGCCCTTTTCTAGATCATAAATCACAAAAAATTTCAACAAGCTACACATGACACTTGTGCTCTTACATTCATATCCTGGTTCTCTTTTTCTGGATCATCTCTGTCTGCTCTGAGCACCTGAAGAGGCACATTTGTTTCTCCATGCTTTAGGACATTTTTATCAACATTCTCCATTCGTTGTTTTTCAGTTGTAACTTTAACTTTCAGCATATGAAAAGGCGTTGGCACTTCACCCACATTCAGATACATAGGCTCCCCCTCAAATATCATCCCCTCACATTCACCCTCCTTAAAACCAGGAGGCTGGTAATCAGATGGAGTAACTGCAGAAAAGAATTCATTAAATATGTTGGAATGAAAACACATTATTGTAAAATTAATCTTAACTTGTGCAGCAAAAGGACTCTTTTCCCCTTTAAATAAAGAGCTACTCCAAAAAAAATTGTGTGGGGAAGGAAATGATCAATATTCAACTTGTACTAAATGAAGTTTTTTCCCCCTACACAACAGGCAAAACCCAATTAAAGCTATTTGAAACAGTTTATACGTGCAAAGAGACAAGCTGTAAGCTCTGATTTTTCATTATAAAGCAATAATACATTCTGAAAGCAGAGCTAGATGTTTAAATAGTCATCCAAACTACAACTAGTCTGGCAAACATGTCACACCCTAACATACCGAGGAACTCAATTTGTTTAACACACTGAAATGCCTGCTTCAATTACAAGACTGTGTTCCTACAGTAAGATCAAATCTATCCTCCTTGATTTGTAGCTATTGCTGTGATAAGCAGACACATGCAAAATAATATCATTTAACAAGTCCCAGCAACCATAAAGATTATATATAATTTATTTCGGTTGTGTTCCAATGTCCAAACACAGTTAATAAATCAAGCTAATATGGAAATACTACCTTCATCATAATAAAACAGCTTCATAGTCAGGCAAACATCATTTGGTAATGGACTCAGGTTTTGCATCAGAATGTAAATCTTGCGAATGAGGAGAATACTTGCTTTCTTGGTGTCTGCACAGGTGATTGTAGAATCATTCCTTTTATTCTTACTAAAAATGGACAAAGTATTCAGATTTTTTATATATACAGAGTAAGCTGTTTCTAATATTAAGATATACGACCTTACCCATGACAGACTAGGAACGACACAAGCAGACATCACATTACCTAAAGCGTGAGATTACAAGCACTGCAATTCCTAATACTAAGTGACCTGCATGTTCTCTGCCCCTTGGAAGATCAAGTACTGAGCCAGGAACATCATGACAGTGTTACAGTTCAGCAGCTGTGACCAACTACTGTATTTTACATTACACAATGCTTAAAAATACCCTATCTGAAATACAGAAAAAAGTAGATACTTTTGAGAGCCCCAATTCTGCGAAGTCTTACATACTTGCTTTCTCTTGAATAAAACAAGTATCACTATTGACAAGAATGGTTACAAGAAAATACGAGCCCTAAGCGACTTCTGGCATCCAGCTCTGACATTTCCATGCTCCTGTTCTACCAGCAGCTGACCCAAATCCTACCTTACTGCCATTAAAAGTGCTCTCCCGCTACTCCCCTTCTCACAGCCACAGAGCTTAGAGAGGCACATGAAGACCTGAACAACCAGCACAAGGCAAGCAACTGTGAGTTATTTCATTGGGTAACCCTGTCTTTTGGAAGCACACCCTTAATCACAATTGTTTTAAACATCTCACCCCTCTGCAGGTGGTCATCTCCTTCCCCACAGGGTGTCAGAGAAACAGGCTCATGTCTTGTATTATCAAATTTGTCTGGCGTGAATTTATGCTAATACACTAAGGAAACCTGGTGTGGCTGAGTCACATTCCCTTCCGCCAGTGTTTTTTACATGATTTACAACCTCTTTCAGAGGGTCTAGGTGTGCAGCACTGCAGCTTTTTTAATTTAAAAAGCATTCTATGCAGGAGAGCTGAGAAAAGTTTAGGTATGAACTTGCTAGATCTCTATTACTGGTCTTAAAATAAGCCACTTCCTTGCAGCTGTGACTGACCAATAAACCCCTACAAGAGAAGGCAGCTCAGTGCACATAAGCAAGGGTGATACGCCTATGAAGCTCAGGGAATAATGTGGGGCATCACTGACCACAGCTGTTACAAAGAAAGCTGACTACCTCAACACACAGGGGACTTAAGCAGTTTCATTTTAGAGGTCTTCATTTTAGAGACATAGCTGTGTCAGTTGAAGGGATTAACTGGAGGTGTAAATGTTCCTCTGGAGTTCAATAAAAGCGTGTGAGTGTCTCCTTAAGTTAGCCAGACTAGTACGGGGGAGTGAATATGTAGCCAAGCCCAGATAGTATAAAAACTGAACAACAAAAGAATTGCAAAGACAGCAATGGGCTAGAGCTGGCTTCAACAAATGTATTCCTTCCCTATGACTGCAGGTGCCCAGTGTCATGACAGTGAGCATATTATAGAGACCAGTAATGGAAATCACACTGGTAATGTGAGCAAACTGTGTATTGCAATAGTACATTTGTATTGCATTTTCATTGTATTTCAGTGTATCATCTCTGCTAAATGATAAATCCCATGTAACACCAAGTATCTTCAGATAAATAAATCTGATATTAAACATTTCAACCTCCACACACAGAGTATCTTAAAGAACCTGGTTAGAGTACTGGACTCAGACAGAGAATCATCTTTTGAGTGGATATTTAAAAATATGAGCATAATCTGACAAAATTATTCATTGTATTTTAAAATTAAGTCCAAGTTAGTAATATATGTTGATAAAAGCAGTGTTAAGATCCAGACCCAAAAAAGGAAGCACCAAACAGATAAAATCCAATGTTTTTACATTCAGGTATATACAAATGAATTGCTAAACCACAGAGCAGAACAGTCACAGTGACAGTACCTGCTGAAATCCAGGAGTGGCCCATTGTGAGTATACTTGAATTTGAAGTGGTAACATTCTGTAATTGTCTGCAAACAAATCCAGTAATTAAGCTATCAGCTGTCAAGAAAACTACTGCTGCTTCTGTCTAGTAATCTATTAACCTTGCATTTAAAGAAAATGCTAGCCCAACTCGTGATTCACTTACATGCACTGAACACAGCTTTCTAATGTTGTAAAAATTAACAATAATAATGTATGTAACTGTAAAATAAAAATTATGATCTACATTATTTTCCAGGAATCACCATGATAAAATATGCTGAAACATCAGTTTAGGTTTTTAGAATTCAATACCCATTCAAATTTTAATCACTATGAAAATGTTCCTCACACATAACAGACATGGTATCACCCAGTAGTTAGATAAAACATGCTGTGTTTTTCACAAAGCAGTTACATAAACTTCTTATGCAGAGTTAGGCTGATGCATCTTTATGGGCATTTAACTCTGCAGTGACATTTTGCGTTTCTTGTACTGGCCTTAGAATAACCTAACACTCAACATTCAATGGGAATTCACTACATGGCCATTCTGACTGGCTTTAGTGATTCTAACATTTGATATTTTAAGATGGTCTTTTTTTAATGTGCATTAATGTGAATGTTAAGTATTATTGCTTGTATACACATTTCACTATATCCATACTATCATTAGTCATCCAGTAAAAGATTCTAGCAGATTTACCTGAGGATCTTCTGGATGGGTATAAACCTGCATTTAAGTTGAGAGGAAACAGAGTAAGAAGTGTACATACCTGTAAGCATATACCTTAAAAAAAAATGTGTGCCTTACTTTTCAAAGATACTTACTGCTAGGACAATCATTCTTAGCTGTCAGAAACATAATTAGAGAAAGAAAAGGAACATTAAATGTATACCATAGCCCATTTCTGCTTACCAAGCCGTTTTGTTTCCCTAGCTCTGGAAATCAATATAGACAACTAAGGCCTGTTTGAAGAGAAACCTCTTAATCTGCTTAATTCCTTACCTAAGAAAGGACTTGCTCAACTGGCAGAAGAAAATTCCTACACATCCCTGACTAAGTGTTTCTGTTTACAAAGAATATTATCCTGAAATATTTGTGCATACCATGTTGTAGCTAACTGTTTTAACATATTAAAGCTCAGCTATTCCCGAACGAGAATATCCTATAACTACACTAGCAGCTAATGGACTTACATAAGAATGTTTCCATGCACTTAAAACCGCTAAACAACACTGGAGAACTTACATATTTCTTCTGCAAGGCATCGTAGCATCCTAACATCCTGCAAAAATCAAATTATACTGTCCATCTACTAGTAATTTATATTTGTTTTGCTTCTGACTACGTAGTCCCAAAAATGACATCCTTGTGTTTAGCCTTAATATTGTATTAAAGCAATAAATAATACTTATTCCATTATTCTACCTTCTTATTAATGATAGAAGCAATGTCTATCTTTAACACCAAATCACCTTAACCTCTTTGCACAGTAAGTAAAAATATAATCTAAAAGTAAATACTTTATCAGTAAAAACATAATGCAATTGTACACCTACCATTTTCAAACACCCAACACATGTATTCATTAGTGAGTTTATAAATAAGTACTTAATTTGAACACTGACATCTCTGAAGCACAAAGGAGTTATTTGCCTTTAATTAGATATTGCAATTTGCTTTTTATTACACACACGAACAACAGTCAAATAGCAAACCAAAACTTACCCTCATCTTTTTCAAACGTTTCTTCTGAACGTAGTCAACAAACAAAAATTGGCATCAGCATGTACATGATGCTTAGTTAAGAAAGGCTACTCACCTGTAAACTCCAAACAGGTAGCACATGCCCTTCACACAAAAATCAGGGAGCTTTTCCTTGTCAGCAGGCTGCCACACCACCACCCTCGCTAATGTTTGATGCATGAGTGTAAGGTGAAAAGGCACTCCATGCCACTTCGGTTTCCTCTACCACAGAAGATCAATTAAGAAATTCCAGGTTACAGTAAAAGAAGCCTTTTTCCCCCCCTCTGTATAGTGACAGCACACGGACAGAGATTACTAATTTCACCTTTATCAGCAGAACTCAAGACCTACATCTCTGAACATCTCAACACTGATACAGCTGCAAACCCACTCTGCTGAATGCAGCATCATTTCTGATGCCCTACCTTGTACTGCAAGTGGTAAAAGTGTGAAAAGAACAAAGATGGCCCTTAAAGAGGTAACAAAAAAATAGGAATACAAGGCAAAGGTCTTTTTCTAAAGAGCAAGGAGAGCAGCCATGAAGAAGCCTGGCAGTTATCATGAAAAGAAAGAAAATAAATACCTCTAGTCCCAAGTGACATACACTCAGCTGTATGAATGTACAAGCAGACAATCATTTGCAGACAGAATTCTGCTTTTGAATATAAAGGCCAACAGTACCACTTTCTTATACAAGTCTGAGAGCAAGATCTTTAAATTCAAGATGCAAAATGTTAACACTGTCTCCTGTTCAACTAGAGAGGAACTACTGGTTAGATTTTTGCATTTATGTGCATCCTTGATCACTCCTACAACCACAGAAACTAAATATAAAGTATCATCACTCTGCAAATAAGGATTTGTGCCCTACTAAGCACCAAGTTGTAAGACTTTCTAGAAACAAAACTATACAAGTCAATTACATCTCTACCAAAACACACACATTGTGAATTTCTGTTGAAAAAAACCTGTCAACATAGCAAATACCAAGTATTGAAAGCACTGCCTGGGCAGTTGTTCACTTGTAACAAATGAACTTTTTTCTCTGTATCTGCAAACAACCAGAAAGGTATCTCTCAGAATTGTTATGCTATCAAACTGTTATATACACACTGTAATTAACATACCATTTCACCAACTGAGTAGAGCCAGGACAGTTCTTGTCTTCCCTCAGAATTTTGACACAGACGTCTCAAAAAAACAATATATACATGCATATTTAATTAGAACAAAATGCAACTACATTGCTAAGAAAGTGAAGCTCATTCCCTAAAAGTATATATTAAAAGCATACTAAAAATCAACATTACTGGAAGATGTAGGCATGGTTTTAGTTGTTGAGTTAGCATCACTATAACAAAATTCAGTAATGAATGTTAGTGAAGTTTCCATTACAGTCATTTTAAATGACTATTAATTTAAACCACCAAGGGGCTTTTAAAAACACTCAGGAACTTCTCAACAACCCTATGACAATAGACTTGTCAGGCTGGAGGGGTGGGCCTGTGCAAACCTCTTGAAGTTCACCAAGGCCAAGGGCAAGGTCCTGTCCGTGGGTCAGGGCAATCCTAATCACAAACCCAGGCTGGGCGAGGAGCAGCTGGAGAGCCGCCCTGCAGAGAGGGACTTGGGGGTGTTGGTGGGGGGAAAACTGCCTGTGAGCCAGCACCGTGTGCTCACAGCCGAGAAACCACCCATGCCCTGGGCTGCAGCCAGAGCAAGGTGGGCAGCAGGCCCAGGGAGAGGATTCTCCCCCTTTGCTCCACTCCCCTGAGACACACCCCGACACACACATTTGCAGGGCTGTGTCCAGCTCTGGGGTCCCCAACATCAGAAGGACACTGACCTGAATCAAACAGGTCCAGAAGAGGCCATGATCAGGGGGCTGGAGAACCTCCCATATGAGAACAGCGTGAAAGAGCTGGGGGTGTTCAGCCTGGAGAAGGCAGGTTCTAGGGAGACCTTAGAGTGGCCTCCCAGTGCTTAAAAGGGGTACAGGAAAAGTGAGGAGGGACTCTATCAGGAGTGGGGACAGGATGAAGGGGAACAGTTTTAAACTGACAGAGAGCAGATTTAGATTAGACCTAAGGAAGAAATTTTTCCCTGTGAGGGTGGTGAGGTAGTAGAACAGGTTGCCCAGAGAACTGGTGGCTGCCCCCTCCCCAGAACAGTTCAAGGCCAGGTTGGACAGGACTTGAAGCAACCTGGTCTAGTGGAAGATGTCCCTTCCCATGGTGAAGAGGTTGGAACTAGACGGCCTTTAACATCTGTTCCAACACAAACCATTCTATGATTTTGCAACAAATCATGAAAGCAGCCTGTTACCATCCATGTATCTTGTTCCATAGGCACTTTCAGGAAAGATTCCTCTCAGATATGTAATGCAGGATACTGCTACTGCCAGGAGCCTCTTCACTAGCATCAGGGATTGCTGCTCAGTAGATACTTTGTTAGGAAATACAACTGCGCTCTGAAGTGAGAAAAATAAAATAATTAATCTCCGTCCACAACAACAAACCTGTACAGTCTACAAGCTGGTCCAATGGCTACTTAACATTTTAATTTAACTGAAAGTATGACTCTTGTAATTTATAAAATTAAGCATATTCCTAACACTTGATGTTACTGTTTTTAGGACGTAGCTGATTTCTACGAAGTTCATGACCATGAAGTTCAGACTTGATCTAATTTGCTACTAAACATCTTTATTCATAGTTAGAAGATTAGCCTGTACTTTTGAAGTGAAGAAGTATTACAGAGCACCTGAGTGCACTATTTCAACTAAAGGTGATTTTTCCAATTCAAATATACTGTGCTGAAATACACAAGAAAATCATACCACACAATTCCTTTGCTTCTGAGCAGTTGCCATGTTGCAGAGACTCTTCTGTTAATAAAACATCTGCATTTACACATACATGATCACCATTCACAAGTGCACACAAGCCCCGACTACAGCTATTCAGCTTTAACAAATCAGCACCTGAACCTACAAACACTTTGTGGACAATTAACCTGTATCAGTTGAAACAAATGTCATAATTTTAAGGGGCTAGAGAACAGTTCACCTCATCATCACCAATATTAATTCCTTAGTTTTCACCCCAGCACAGACCTCCCCCCAGCCTAACAGATTTTCAAATGACCCTAAGAAAAGGCTCTCCACGTTTAAGTCACCTCCAGCCAAAATTGAGTCATCGCAATTGGAGAACTCCTCACAACTTGTATTTTCTCTGTAATTTAAGTACTAGAGAAAAAGACCCCTCACTAGCTGCTCTTTTTGTTGAGCCATGTTTCCATCGAGCCTTTAACCCTCAGCACTTCAAGCCTTCCCCACCACCTGTAAAAAAACCAGCCTCCTCAAGGTATAAAAGCCACAACCAAACTGAGACAGAAAACAAGAACAGCACAGACGAAGAGGGGGAGAACCGAAAACCCGCAGGAGCTGAAGAACCGGCCACAACCCCCCGCACCGAGGGAGAGGGCACACGCCAGGCAGGCCCGACCCCCTCTCACCCACAGGAACCACGGGCCGCCCCAGGCCAGCCCGCCGCCCTGCTCTTATAAGGCAAGGGGCCGTGTGCAAACGCAGGGGCGGGGCTCGCCTTCCGCGGGCCGTGCGCAGCACCGCCACATAAAGCGCCTCTCCAACTTCCCCCCCCGCCTCTCCTCAAAATGGAGGCGGCTTCGGGGGTGAGGAAGGGGTCGAATTTGACCTGCGTCAGGCAGGTTACAGTATTGCGTTACTGCTTTTTAGCTCATTCACAGCAGCTGTCGTTACACAAAGACTTTTTAAACCACAGTGTAGGCTTTGCGTCAACACAATTTATGCTTAAATGTAAAGCAGAGGTTTTAGTGAGATTGCAGTCTCAACTAACAGGTTATACATGAAGAATTTTTTGCTTCATAATAGGTTTTATCTCCCTGTTCAATGCAAGTTCTGTGCTTGATTCCAGGTTGCATTGTGTGGGTATGATGGCAGCTCAAAGTGACAGTGACAGTGTTGGTATTTTAGTATCATTACAACCAAAGCTTGCATCAAGGTGAAACTAATGTTTCTAGAAAATTTTCTACTCTGCTCATTCTAAACTTGCAAATAGAACAATGACAGGTAAATGACTGATTTAAGGGTGTTGTGGTTAAAAGAAGGAACCAGGAGATAAGGAAGTGAGTTACTCCAACTTTGTGTAAACAATGCATGTCTAGCTAACACTAAAATTACTGATAAGAGGGAAACATCCTGCCCCAGAAGGTACCAGAAGATTGATGATTATCTGAGAAGTGTGAAGGCAGTGAAAATTGACAGTAACTGGGTAAAGATAAAGGTGACAGGGAGGGGAGACTGCAACCACTGACTCAATTTAAGGCCAAGAAGACATGAGCCCCCTCCCCCCCCCCCCCCCCCCTTGAGATTGTGCAGGAAAATTAAAAGACACTAACTTTAAATCAAGATGAGGCATGTTGCTAATCAATACAGGACAAAGTGATAAGTTACTAACCACTGGTCATTAATGTGTATTCATGTAGTCTGAAGAGTAAATGTATATTGAAGTTCTTTTGTACGGTGTGCTAGCTTTGTGGAATTACCACCTAGCAGCCTACTCTGCACAGATGTGGAATAAATAAATACCTCTGCTCTGTGTGTATATTGGTGTCGTGCACACTGAACAAATGTTGTGGGACAGCAAAACCACTGACAGCAGCTATTTTCCCTCCCGACGCTTTTGGCAGAAGTGGGATGGTCCATATCCTCCCTTCTCAAATCACAAACAAAATGAAAATAAAGAGCAGCTGGCCACGGTGAGGGCCTCAATGGGACCATGGAAGGCCAGGACACTTGGCCTGCAGAGACATTTGGCCTTCAAGGAGACCAGCTCTATCTGAAGCTCTTCTCCAAGCAGCAGGAGATGTGTGCACAGCTTTGTGATCCCTCAGTCAGCTCTGGGGATCTTGGCCCTGCTTCTGGATAAAATAAATGTATTAAACAAAAAGTGTATACTCAAGCTGAAGGTGTGGGTGGGCAACATCATTTGTGAGAGGTTTCCCACCTGGAGGAGCCCTTGAAACACCACCCCTTTCCCAAGGAAAAGTTTCTGTCCTGCTTTTTTAGCAAGAAGAATTCACCATGACACAGGCAAGCAAATTGTGACATGGCTGCCAGGGACAGCAAGCAGGCAAATTTGAGCGTCAAACAGTTGGGCTGTATGAAAAAGGAGCTGAAGCATCTTGTGAGAGGTACCTACTTGGGGGAGCACTGCCAGGTGACAAAGTACAAGCTAGAGCCAGGACAGCTGGAATTCCTTCTGCCTCCAGATACCTCATACAGGATTTTTAGGCAGTGAAACCGATCATTAATTTTTAAAAGAAAGACTTCAATTTCATCCACACTGCACAGAGATAAAGTGGTATCTATGTCATGGTGTGTGAGCCAGCACAGGCAGGACACAGGAACAACCATAAAACGACGGATGAAATTCTAAGAGTAAATTTATTCTCGTTACCTCGCGACCCTGGGGATCTCTGCAGCAGCACCTGGGCAGAGGCATGCAACCAAGGACGCTGGCACCATGGAGCTCAACCCTTGCTAGCCAGAAAGAGGCGAAGAAAGAAAAAGATCTCGAACCCGCTGCTTTTGCCTGTATATATCGGGGATTTTCGCAGGTGTACTTTTCCACTGTGCTTTGACCTTTCCCACAGCAGGGCAGGAATCTCAAGGACATTTGATAAGGTGCCTCTGAGTCTCTCACAGGCCTGTGTTACCTAAACGCAGTCATTGTACCTGTCAAGCACACAAAGCTAAACAGTTAGTATGATACATGTATTTTTCAGCACCCCAGCTGCAAGTTACTTGAGTGTGTTTACAGTTTTCCATTATATTCCAACATTCCACGCCCTTGATCAGTTGACCACTTCTGCTAGGGCTGCTAAAGCTGGATGTGTTCATTTGGGTTTGCAGGGTGTAGTGCAGAGCAATGTACAGAGGCATACAGTAAACACACAAAGAAAGAAAAAGGAAAAAAAAAAAGAACAAACATGTCTCTACAATAATACTTTTGGATCAGACATCCCATTCATCCTTTCAGAGAGTTAATCAACTCAGCCAGGCACCATCAGTAGATTGTTTCATTGGATGCATTAGGTCCTAGGGATGTTGAATGTCATCCTCTGTGGTGGCTCATCCATCAGTGATGCTGAAGCAACACATGCCTTCAAAATTGAAGCAGTGTTTATGTTGTCAAAGGAGGGAATAATCCACTGTCAGTCAATTTTGTGATGTTCATTAGTGTACAGCTGTTACCTACTCAGAAAAAATAGCAGTAAGAAACATTAATATCAAAATCACTTAGCATAGTATAATTCTGTAACACAGCTACTGGAGTTAGCATGCCAGTGAAACACGTTGTCAAAAGATCTGCAGTTGTTAATGTCCCTTAATATAAAAGGCAGATGAGGCAGTGTCATGGTTTTAGCCCAGAGGGCAACTGAGCTGCAGCCATTCATTCACCCCTTCCCCTCTCAGGAATGGGAAGGAGAAAATGAAGCAAAATGGCTCACGAATCCAGGTAGCGAGAGGGAGGGATGACTTACCCATTATAATCATGGGCAAAAGACAGACTCAGGGGAAGAAAAAACCCATTACTTTAATTCAAACACTAACAAAGACAACACTAACAGACAAGGTGGGACAGTAAGAAGTGCCAGCCACATCCAAACACTGCTCCCACCACCTCTCGCTTCTTCCCAGGGTTCAGCTCTGCTCCCCATCTCTCTACCTCCTCCCCCAGCAGCGCAGGGGGCAGGGGATGGGGGTTACAGTTAGCTCACGGCTCCTTCCTTCTTGGGGTGGGGTAGGGTGAACGCTGCACGTTCCTCCCCTGCTCCACGTGGCTCCCCTCTCACTGGAGACTGTCTGCAAACCTTCTCCAGCATGAGTCCTTCCCACAGGATGCAGCCATTGCCACGCTGCTCTGGCGCGGGTCACCCCGGCGTGTTGCAGTCCTCCCAGCACTGGCGTAGAACAGCGGGGGCTGATTTTCCCCTCAAGACTCCTCGCTTCCTTTAAGCGCAGATGCCTGTCCCAGTGTGGGCTCCTCCACAGCCTTCAGGTCGGCCTTTGCTCAACTGTGGGCCTCCGTGTGTGGCAGGGTGGGCGGCCCTGCCGTCTCACCACGGGATACAGGGGTCTCTGCTCTGGCGCACCTTGCACTGACCTCAGTGTTTGCGTAGGTGTCCTTCTTGTAACTCCTCCTTGCAAGTCCCAACCCCCTCTCAGGTTTCTCTTCTTGCAGAGGCACAGCCACCATTGCTAATTGGCTTGGCCTTGGCCAGAAGGAGATCCAACTTGCAGCCAGGGGAGCTTTCAAGAAGCTTCTCACAGGGGCCATCGCTGCAGGCCCCTCCCCTGCTACCAAAAACCCCACCACAGAAACCCAGCACAGTCAGTTACAGTAAAGGCCAAGCAAATCTAAGCAGGTACATGCTGATCTTGTAGAAACGTGTCCAGGGTATGTGCTTGTAGTATAAGCCTATAAAGCATGATAAGCCAGCCTGTGATAGGGGAGGAAAACAGTGTCATCTTCTTCCAGTAATACATATGCCATTGCTCTAGCTCTTTCAGTTAATGTTACTCTGGGTTTGATAACCTGATGCGGGGTGATTATCCACACAGATTGGAGAGCTATGGCTTACGCTTTTTCAGATTGAACTCCAATTTGATGTTGGGGTTGCAAGACTGGTAACACCATTCCAGAGCTATCTCCTCTGGATAAGGCACAGGTATTCATAAAAGATACCTGAAATACAAGCACTCAAGAATCTGATATTAACAAAGAATGTAAAATAAGAGGAGAAGTTGGGGTACAGAACCATACAGCATTCTCAGGAGTTACATGAATCTTCACATCTAGGCTAATAGGTTCTGTCTGTTTTTTTGGCCCAGTCATCTGCCACAATCCCCATGAGACTATATCATCTAAAATTGTTAATTCTCACTCAAAGGGATATCCTTGCCTAGGAGTGTATAATTGTGCATGCTCAATCAAAAAAATTTTGCAGGCATCAAAGTCTTGTTGCTTGGTCCACTGCCAGACAACCTTCTTAGTTAATGTCTGCAGAGGGTGCATTAATACCTCCAGATGTGGGGTAGAAGTTTTCCAGTGCCCTAAAAATCTCCCCAAAGTCTGTAACTGTTTTACTGTGGTTGGCACAGGAAACTGCTGGACTGTTTGCTGAGCCATATTTGGTATTTCTTTAATCTGTCCATTCCTCAAATTGTACAGTAGTATTAGGGCCCCATATTTTCTTTGGATTAATTGCCCCACCCCAGTCCTGTAAATGTGCTTTTAGCAATTAATCAGCTGCTTCAATTTCTTGTTGTGACACTGATATAATCAATAAATCATCGATGTAATGGTAAACAGTCAGAGTACCAGGCCATAGTGCCACATCAGCTGCTATCACTTGGTGGCAAATGGGGGGACTGTGTTTGATTCCCTGAGGCAATGCTTGGAAAGTATATTGCTTTTGTTGCCAGGTAAAGGCAAACTGGTCTTGGCTTTCTGAAGCAATAGCTATTGAAAAGAAAGCATTAACAAGGTCTGTTACCACCTTCCAGGATTGCAAATTTTTGCTGATTTCTAGTCTAAGAGTAACCACGTCTGGTACCATAACCACAAGCATGGAGGGGGGTGACTTTATTCACTTCTCTATAATCTACAGTCATTCTCCAAGTGCCATCTGGATTACCAACAGGCCAAATAGGATTATTAAAAGCAGTCACAGTTTCTCTAACAATTCCCACTTGTTGAAGTGCCTGAAAGGTTTGAGCGATTTCCTCCTACCCCCCTGGAATATGATACTGTTTTACAGTTACCACCTTACTGGGCACAGTCAGCACAACATGATTGCACTTTGCAATCTACACAAGACAGTTACAGATCAAACAGCAAATCCCGCGTGTGAAGTCCTGAAGCAGAAGCGACGATTTAAAGTTTCAGCTGTTTGTCCTGCCAACACATGCGCACTCAAGATACATTCTTTAGTTGGGGCAATTAACACCATTGCGGTAAATGGCATGGCATTCCCTATTGTTAATGTAACCTTAGCTTGGAGTGCAAGATTCATATTCAGATCTGTGATGTGGCTTCTTTATTATCAATATTATTACGTAATACAGTAACCTCAGCTCCTGTATCCACCAGAACTAATACATGTAAAATCCCCCCAGACCACCACTTTATAGTTAGAGGAACATATGGGTGTTGGTCCCCTTCATGGTAAGAGGCTGCAATAGTGGCAATTTTTGGGGATCTGCCAAATCTTAATTTGTACTTTTTTGGCGTTTGCCAGGTGAGTGTCTTGCCTTGAGGTGGCAGGTGGGGTGAAGGGTGGGTGTGGAGTTGATCGTGGGGCTCAGGATGGTCAGCTTTTTTGCTCAAATGCTAAATTTTGCCACCTGTGAAACATTTCTGATGTCATGATCCCATCTATTTCTGATTGTGGGATACTAGCTCATACAGGATCATTCCACATCTGTTCCCTCATCACCCTTGCTGTGGCTCCTTTCGGTTTTACCAGCTTTCCTTTATTCACCACCCAGACAGATGGCCCTGAAATTACAGCCCAATTTCCCTCAAGGTATTTGCTTAGGCGCCTACATTACCTGTAGCAGTTGTCACTGCTGGTATAAGCAAGGGTTTTAGTAAGGCAGGTGCTTCTCTCAAAAACTGCATTTTTATATTTCTCGTTACTGCTACCCTGTCTGAATTAAATTCAAACTCAGTCCTGGAGTTTGAGGATACATTCTGAATATTTCCATCCTATTCCTTGGGATCCCATGACTGTTCTATAGTGAGAGCACAGACTTGGGAAATCAAAACTTTACTTTTCCCGTATTTGTCCCTTTACTTATTAGCAATATGCACTACCAACCACTCTACGTTATCTTGCAGCTTATAGCACCGCTGTGCTTGAACAGTGATTACTTCTTGTGCGATAGCCTTTGCATCTTGTAAAGTCCAGATTTCCTTTTCCAAATCTCTCACTTTACTCTGTAATGTAACACCCTCACAGTCAAGAGCTCTAAGACCAGCAACTAATAACCATCCTAATCTCCCTGCTAACTTGTAAGAAGAATATGATGCTGCTTTCAATGACAATCTGCATATAGCCCTTGCAATTGCCTGGGGGGTAACCACTGCCCCATTATCTATTTTAGACCAGGATTCCAGCAGAGCCACTTTAGCCAGGAGAGCAGCCCGGGGGTCCAGTTCTCAGTACAAAAACATTCTGTAATAAGGGGAATGTCATGGTTTGAGCCTGGTCAGCAGCCAAACACCACATAGCCACTCTCTCCCCCTTCTCTTCCGGCAATGAGAAGGGGCAGATGAGCCAGGCTTGGGGTTTGAGATAGGACCAGGAGGGGAAAATTACCTTTTATGGTCATGAGCAAAAGGAAGACTCGTTAGGGGAAGAAAAAAAGAACATACGTTTATTACAGACACTAACAACACTTAACAGAGTAGGACAGTGAGAAGCATTGCCACATCTTGAGAACACCTTCCCCCCACCCCTCCCTTCTTCCCGGGCTCAGCTCTGCTCCTGATATCTCTACCTCCTCCCACAGTGGCACAGGGGCAGGGAATGGGGGGTGCAGTCAGTGCTGCCGCTTCTTCCATCTGCGGTGGGGTGAGCTTCTGGAACTTGTTCCCCCTGCTCTGTGGAGTGGCTGGAAGAAAATAGGCATATTATGAGCGATCCAGACTGAGGGGCCTCACAACTGCAGCTGTTGTGAAGGACATACGCAAGGTCGAAAGAGATAATGAAGTTGGGGTTTTGAGAAACTGTCTATGTTGCAGAGAGGTAAGGAGGATGGAATGTAAAAAACAAGATAACAAGAAGGAGAAACAGAATGTAGGTACAACAGAACAAGGCGTGTGAACAAGCAGCTTTAACCTATTAGCAACCAAAACGTAACACGTGCGCTTTGTGCTAGTGTATAAATTGCTGTGTATCCTTTAATAAAGTGGCATTAACTTGATCACATTGATCGTGTATGTTGTGTCCAAGACTTTCGCGTCACTGCTCCATCATGGTCCCCCTCTCACAGGAGACAGTCCTACACAAACTTTCTCTGACATGAGTCCCTCCCACAGGCTGCAGCGTTCCCCACACTGCTCCATTGTGGGTCACCAACTTTCTCCAACTGGAGTCCCTCCCACAGCTGCAACCCTTCCCGAGCTGCTCCGGCGTGGGACACCCCCACATGCTGCAATCCTCCCAGTGCTGAACTACAACAGCGGGGTCTTCCTTTTCCCACAAGACCCTGGCCTTCTTTGGGCACAGCACCTTGATCATCCAGGTGAAAAACACAGGCCATAAATCAGTGTCTGCTCCACCGTAGATCTTTGGGGAGGGGGGTTGGGGTGGGGGGTGCCCTGCCATCTCAACACAGGATACATGGGGGTCTCAGCTCCGGCACACCTCCCCCCTCCTTTCTTCTTCTGTTCCTCCACTGACCTTGGTGTTCACGCAGCTGCCACAACTCCTCCTCACATCGTCCTTTCTTAAATATGTTATCACAGAGATGCAGCTGATTGGCTGTTATGGTGCAGAGGTGGAGTTGACTTGGATCTGGGGGAGCTTCGAGAAGCTTCTCACAGGGGGCCATCCCTATAGCCCCCTCCCCTGCTACCAACAAACCCCACCACTCACTCAAACCCAAGACAGGGAATCACTGTCATAGCCTGCCCAGTTCCTGACTTCTTTTTTAGCCATGGCATGGCTGTTCCTCGATCCTGCCAACTAGGCCAAATGTGTGAGCTGGCACAGACAGGACGCAGGAACCACCACAAAACCATGGATGAAATGCAAAGAGTAAATTTATTCTTGTTACCTCATGGCCCAGGGGATCTCTGCAGCAACACCCGGGCAGAGGCACACAAGAGAGGATGCTGGCACTGTGGAGCTCGATCCTTGCTAGCCAGAAAGAGAAGATCTTGAACCTGCTGCTTTCACTTGCATATACCAGGGATTTCTGCAGGTGTACTTTTCCACTGTGCTTTGATCAGCAGGGCAGGAATCTCAAAGATGTTTTGATAAAGTGCCTCTGAGTCTCTCATGGGCCTATATTATCTAAATGCAGACATTCTACCCATCAAGCACACAAAACCAAACAACAATTAGTATGATATATGGGTATTTTGGCACCCCAGCTGCAAGTCACTTGAGCATGTTTACAGTCCTCCTCGACAATCTTCTGTTATATTCCCACACATTGTCACAATACTCAGTACTGAACTGGAGGGAAGAAAATGGGATGGCCTTTACAACTGTAGCCATCAGTTTTACTTGGAAAAAAAGAGGTAGCCCTGCTTAAGCAGGGGAATTGGAGCAGATGAATTCCCGAGGTCCCTTCCAAACTCAGCCAGTCTGTGATTTTGTGATTCTGTGTCTCCATTTCTGTCATTTGGAGACATCTCCGAGACGCTCCCTGACCCACGGCCTCCTTGGGGAGCAAGGACTACATGTGTGTTTTAGGGAGCAGACCCCTTCCCACTGCAAGATCAAACCTGGCTGGGTCAGCAGATGTGGTGATAATGTGGGTGTGTTCCTCTGTGACCTCAGCCTGTGTCACAGAGCCCCTCCTCATCAGGACCTGGCACACCAGACCTTCCCTTCAGTTACTGGCAAAGCCTTGCTGAGCTCTGAGATCCAGGGGATGTGAGAAGACTCTCCTGTACCTCAGAGATGCAGAGGACAAAGGAAGGCAGTGGGACAGTGCAGGAGCTGTTTAGTAAAGCACAGGCAAGGACATTGGAGAGGGGATGCTTCCCAGCAAGAGACACCAAAATCCTTCCACTGGCAGCCTCATGTGCTGACCAGTGCAAGAACACAACAGACCTGGAAGCACTGATCACCAACATTGAGCTCTGCAGCATGGCTGATGGCTACAGCACAGTCACATTTCCCTGCCTCAAGAAGCTTTCCGTCAACGGTAAGGCCTTTGGAAGCTCTCTGATGAGCATCACAACAGACAAGATGAACAGCCCAAACCACTGTGGGAAGTGGGGTTCATCTCTGCAGGGGAGGCCCCTAGGGACACCTTGAGCCCCGCAGGGTCCGGTGCACACAGTACCCTCCTCTTGCTGGGGTGGAAGTCCCATGGACAGGTTTCCCTTGGTAGTGGGTCACACTCAGGGATCTAGCTCTGAAGAGAAAGATGTCCTGTTGGAAGAAGGCCACGGCCAGTCAAAGATGCAGCCAGTGTCACAGATGGGTTTATCCTGTAAGGCTTGTTGAAGCACACTTGCACCCACTGCTTCCTTGTCTACAGGTGTGCTGATGGGACGTGAGCTGACTGACCTAGAGCTTGACGTGTCTTTCCCTTGCTTTTCAGATGTCGTTACTATTTGGAGCAGTGTGTCTGAGCATGTTCGACAACATCTTCTGCAGAGAAAGGTGGGATCCTATCCTAACCCCTCACCCAGATGGCTTCAGGAGTCCCAGCAGCCCTGTGCAAGCAAGTAGTAGTGTTCTTTCCGGAAATGCAGTGTGATTTACAGATCTGCCACAAATGTGCCAAAGACTAGCTTTTCTCCATAAACTGAGAGACAATAAATAAATAATCAAAAATATTATATATATGCAATATATAAATACAGAAATAAGTCTGGTTGAGGTGTGCAAAAGTGTTCTGGGCCAGGAGTCAGCAGGGCACAAGCCAGCCCCCTTGCAAGCTCTCACAAGCCTTCACTATGTTTTTCAGCCTACAAATGCTTGCTCTTCTCTTCTTTTTCCAGCCTCAGGCTGTCAGCATAACAGGACTGGGGACATTTCATGTTAAAAAATGGTACTCTTTTGAAAACGGAGAGGTGCTCACATTTCATAAACCAGTGTTTTCGCTGTGCAGGACTGTTGCACAGATCCGTGAGCTGCAACATGTTTCTGTACCTGTTCCTGGTAAGCAAAGCAATGAAATTTGTTTTCTCCTACATCCGTGTATTTGAGGTTTATGCTGGTTACTGTTCAGAAGCAATGGCGGACACATCAGAGGCCTTCAGAAGGCCCTGAGAACAACCTTCATGGGTTGACACAAACAGCCCACCAAGTAGCAATGCCTAGAAAGGGGCCATTTCTTTTGCACTAGTTTTTGTTAAGACTATACAAAGTTAGACCATCTCTCCATGATCTGCTTTAGAAACTGGCTTCATGCCAGCCACATTTATTGATCTGTAGGATGCCCAATAGCTGATGGTTGCTTACTATAAAGCCACTGAGATGATGCTGATGCTTCATTCTTGCACTGCATCAGACCTTGTTGAGACAAATGCCCACGGGCCCTTAGTGCTACTTTTATGCAGAGAAGTGGGTCAAAGTCATCTGAAGAGAGTCTTGAATGGGAGATAGAAATGCCAGCTAGCACAGAAACCTTCTGATGGCCAATTTGCTGCCATTTCTGACCATGGCTGCCATTGCTGTATCTGCAGTGTGCCATCAATGGGGCGTTTGCAGCACTAAGTACTTGGTGGTTGATTTGTATTTATATCCAAGTATCCCCAGACCAGCAGTGTGCTACATGCGGGCTCAGCTCCATGGTCCAGCAACCTCTACCTTTCCCATGGGAACCAGCCCCACTCTTCCCACCTTGTCCTGCTCTCCTGTGCAGTGTGGACACAGACGGCCAAGGTCCTTGGTTCCCGTTTCTATTTAGGGAATCATGGCTGCGGCTTGGCACATCTGTTAATGGACTGATCTGACCTTAACTTGAGGACGGGCCCACATCAGCTCCTTTAAGCAGCTGTACCAGCTGGTTAGACCAGACAGTGCTATAGCAACATATTCTACCTGGGAGCTGCTGGCACTTTATTTGAGTCTGCTCAACTGCTGTCTGAGTTACAGTCTTCCTCCTCTTTTTCCAGGCGAGATGAAGAAAGTGTCAGTGAGTTACAAGAATATTTACTCGGATGTCCCATATTCTGAGGAAGTTGTGCAGAAATGTATGCAGGAGACCCTGAACTTTTTCTACTTCATGCTAACAAACAGAGAAGACACAGACTTCATTTTAAAAGATGTTGGCACTCTTGCTATCCGGGGAACAGAGGTGACAATGGCATTTTGCGAAGACTTTTTACTAAGCCTCAACAAGTCTACATACATGGTAGAGAAGTTGCTGACTGTAAGTTTATTGTTTTTCCAGTGCTACTTAGAGTGGGTTTGATGTCCCATCAAAGGACTGGGAACCTGAGCCCTGCTGACCTGCTGGGTCACTTGGGCTGTGCGCGGTCTGTAGCAGTGAAAGCTTTCTGTAGTTTCTTTCTTTTATTTGCTGTGGTTCAAGGGTGCTGGGAAGACACGCCATACTACTTTTGCTGGTCAAGGGAAGGCCCTGGAAGGGCCTTACCATAAATAGGAAAAAAGGCCAAAGCAATGGCAGGGGACATGAGGCTGAAGCCCAGACACCAAGGCCTTGCTGAGACAAGCCCCTTGTGGCTGCTGGCATGCTGTTGGTGTAGTTCTCCTGGCCTGAGGGAAGAGAATGAACTGGTGGCTGGGTTCCTCCACGCTGCATAGGCATGCAGACTCTTTGGAAATCTTTGGAAAGGCGCTGGGGATAAAACCAGCTTGGAACCATTTGCTCTCGGTTCAGCAATAGTTACAAGCAAGCCACCTCACTGCACCCAGCAGCCAGGAAGCCAGGCTTATAATGGGCCTTCCCTTCTGTATGCCTCCATTAACTTCTTCCCCAGTAAATAAGGAGTCTCCTGCCTGGTGCTGTCAACTCTTGTCCTTGCAAAAAGGGGGACAACATTCCTCACCCTAGAAGATGATATGCTGTGCAGCTTGTTTTAGCAAGGGGCTGAGGCACTTGGCCAGAAGTTTGCTCACAGTCGGCTAATTCTTGGAGCTACAGAAAGGCTGTTGTGAGCTTGATTCCCTGGAGTTACATCAGATGCTTCTGTCCCTCTTGCAGAAGAAATGGGTCATATCAGACAAAGAAGCTTCCCTCTTTCCAAGTCATTTTGGTCGTGTCCACCAGTTTCCACAGTGAGTATATTTGTTTCTGCAGCATTTGTCTGACCGAGTGTAGATGTACTCAGCTGATGTTTGGTAGTGCTCTGTCAAATTACTGGTCTGCAGTTAATTTCATCCTTGCTTTTGCTTTGTCTGGAGTTATGAATCTTCCATTACTGATTGTGGTTTGCGTTTTACCGTTAACACTCCCATCAGAGGGAACTAGTTTGCTAGGCAGAGGAATTTAGGCAACCCTCCTAACACTTCATCTGCTCATTCTCCTCCAACTGGTAAAGGCTGCCCAAACACTTAACAGAAATAAGATCGTAATATTTCCATTGTTTTGAATGTAACATGGCAAGTTTCTTGTAGGGGGTGAATCAAAGACCAGATGCATGCAAGTCCTCTCTGTCTGTGACGTTTCCATACCTTCTGTGAAACTCACATGAATCAATGTAGCTCTGAAACACCTTCTTGGGTCGAGATGGCACAGGAGGACTGAGGATAAAAACTAAAATCTCTGTCTAGTGAGGGGATGCTGAGCTGTTCCTGAGGCCAGCACTGCTTGGTGGTTCCCTTAACGGCCTAGGACGTGAGGTTGACTGCAGAGATACCTTGACATTCGTCTGGCAGAGAAGCCCTTTTCTCAGACTTGTCCCTTCTTCCTATTTCTAGGTTTGAGATTAGGGCAGTACCTCGAATTGGTTCTCTCACAGACAAAGAGATACTTGCAGAATTCGAGAGTGCTTTAAGCAGCATGGATATAAGAGGTTAGTGACTGCTTCCTGGCAGAGGTTTGCGCATTTGCTTGTCTTCCTTACTGGTGGGTATTTAGAACCCAGGCTACAATAGATGCCTGGATGATAGAGACACCCTGTGTACCTCTATTCACCCCTCCTGGTAAATCTCAAGGGACTCATTTTGGAACAGTTTCACAGGAGAGCTCAGCACCACCAACTGCAGTTGACAGTGCTGAAGTATGTTTTACCCCTGCATCCCATGCCCAGAAGTATACCTCTCCTATTTTAAGTCTGTCTGTGCAGGAGGAAGTAAATGTCTGGGGAAGTCTATCAGCACTGTGAATGACAAACTGTCTTGAGTTGTGGGAAACTAGGGGCTTGGCATATCTCTTCAAATCACTGCAGCATGATTCAATGAGAAAAATCACATAGAGAACAACTATGCAAAGGTTGCTAAACTGCTGAGACCTCACTTCTCTTTTAAAGCTGGCAAGTCTAGCTCCTCAACCTAAATTCCTCAGGAACATCAGAGATATAATGTGTTTGAGTTGAATGTGCCATGATAGCCAATTTTTGTATACCAAACCATATGCAACGCTAAGAAATCATTCCCCCAAGAGACACTGTTAAGAGCCAGGATTTGTCTCCCCCCAAAGGCCGCTGTGTGGATGAAGGACTAGCTGCAGCAGGAGAAAACTCAGACTGAAGAGAGTAATGTGGTTATCGAGGGCTGAATGGGATCAAGGGCTGGTGTCAGGAAGGGCTTAAGATTTCCCTCTGAGAAAACAGGCCCCAGAAGGAAAATCCCAGCGGAACCTCAAACAGCTTTGAACATTGCAGGGCAGATGTGTGCCTCCTCCTGCTTGTTCTAAGAGGTTTTCTCCTTTCATGCTTGCAGCGGCTGTTCATCACACATTATGCCGTTTGCGAAGGGGTGTTTCTCCAGGCCACTTATCCAGAGCTGTGATGGAGGAAGCAGCAGAGAAAATGGAGCAAAAAGGGCCTCCTAGCAGGTGAGACTCTGAAATGACTAGATTGGAGTGGCCTTGTGCACTAATGCTTGTGCGGGAATGTTTTATAGGCTCATGCAATAATGGAGGTTGGAAGGGTTCTCAGAAGTTCCTAGTCCAACCAGCTGCTCCAAGCAGAGTCAGCTATGAGCTGAGGGCAGACCAGGTTGCTTGGGACTTTATTTATTTATTGTCTTCACAGCCTTCAGGGATGGAGACTGCCCAAGCTCTCTGAGAAACCTGTTCCCCTGTTTCCTTTGGACTCAGTGTTTGTGTTAACTCAGAAGAGCTGTGTCCTGGGTTGAGTGAGTGGTGGAGTTTTTTGGTGGCAGGGGAGGGGGCTATCGGGGCGGCCCCCTGTGAGAAGCTTCTCGAAGCTCCCCCAGCTCCACGTCAGCTCCACTTCTGTTTGGGAAATTGAGCCAATCAGCTGCGCCTCTGCGATAACGTATTTAAGAAGGGACGTGGTGACGGGCAGTGGGACTTGTGAGGAGGAGTTGCTGCAGCTGCATGAACACCAAGGTCAGTGGAGGAACGGAGGAAGAAAGGAGGGGGGAGGTGTGCCGGAGCAGAGACCCTCCTGTATCCTGTGGTGAGACGGCAGGGCGGCCCCCCGCTGCCACCCATGGAGATCTACGGTGGAGCAGACATTGATTTATAGCCTGTTGTTCCTGCTCGGCTGATCAAGGTTCTGTGCCCGAAGAAGGCCGGGGTCTCATGGGAAAACGTAGCCCTGCTGCTGTAATTCAGCGCTGGGAGGATTGCAGCATGTGGGGGAGTCCCACGCCGGAGCAGCTCGGGAAGGGCTGCAGCCGTGGGAGAGAATCCAGTCGGAGGAAGTTAGTGACCCATGACGGAGCAGTGTGGGGAACGCTGCGGCCCATGGGAGGAATTCAAGTCAGAGAAAGTTTGTGGAGGACTGTCTCCTGTGAGAGGGGGACCACGATGGAGCAGGGGGTAACAAGTTTTGGACACTCCCCTCACCGAACATGAAGGAAGTGGCAGCACTGACTGCACCCCCCATTCCCTGCCCCTGCGCCACTGGGGGAGGAGGTAGAGATATCGGGAGCAGAACTGAGCCCGGGAAGAAGGGAGGGGTGGGGGGAAGGTGTTCTCAAGATGTGGCAATGCTTCTCACTGTCTTACTCTGTTATGTGTTGTTAGTGTCTGTAATAAATGTATGTTCTTTTTTTCTTCCCCTAACGAGTCTGCCTTTTGCTCGTGATCATAAAAGGGGGATTTTCCCCCATCCCAGTCCTATCTTGAACCCCAAGCCTGGCTCTCTGTCCCTTCTCATTGCCGGAGGGGAAGGGAGAGAGAGGTGCTGCATTGTGGTTGGCTGTCAATCAGGCCTAAACCACGACAGTAACCCACGACCCTGAGATTAAGAGTCTCATGCTCTACCGACTGAGCTAGCCGGGCGGGAAATGGTTTATTTCGACCCAGATGATGCACGGCTACCCACAGACCCAGACGAAGTCCAATGCACCCGGCCCATGTGGCGGAAATTGGTACGGAGCGCGCCATCATCACATGCCAATGTATTAGCAGTAATTGACTGGCGAGACGAAGACGGACCAACTGTGGATGAGCTGGTGCGTCGACTCCGGAACTATGATGAAAGTCTCTCTCCCTCCATCATCGCAGCCGTGAAGGAACTAAAGGAACTATCCCGCCAACTCAAAGAGGATATGTCTTACTCTCCGCCTGCATGGACTAAAGTCTCAGCTACCAGGAGCAGACGGTTCCCTACTCAAGAGAGACAGTATACACCACGGAGAGACCTATGGTATTACCTGCGTGACCATGGAGAGGACATGAGGAAATGGGATAAGAAACCTACCTACCTTCTAAGAGAGCGAGTTCAAGAGTTAGAAGGAAGAATGGCTAAAAATCAAGGTTCTTTCAGGAGAAACGCTGCTCCAGTCTCCAGTAATCAGTTGCCCAGACCGAGCAGGAGGGTTGACTTGGCTGCCGATCCTATGAGGAGGACTCCTGGTTCGTATTTACAAGAAGTAAGTAACCGGGATGAGACTGAGACCCGCACAGACTACACTAACCCCTTCATTGATAATGGATACTAGAGGGGCCCTGCCTCCAGCCAGGTGGAGGAGAGGGACAACCGGGTTTACTGGACTGTGTGGATTCGATGGCCTGGCACATCTGACCCCCAGGAGTACAAGGCTCTGGTGGACACTGGTGCACAGTGCACCCTAATGCCATCAAATTTTAAAGGAACAGAGCCTATTTGTATTTCAGGAGTGACAGGAGGGTCCCAACAGCTGACTGTGTTGGAGGCTGAAGTGAGCCTAACTGGGAATGAGTGGCAAAAACATCCCATTGTGACTGGCCCAGAAGCCCCATGTATTCTTGGCATAGATTACCTCAGAAGAGGGTATTTCAAGGACCCAAAAGGCTACCGGTGGGCTTTTGGTATAGCTGCCTTGGAGACAGAGGAAATCAAACAACTGTCCACTCTGCCCGGTCTGTCGGATGATCCTTCTGCTGTGGGGCTGCTGAGAGTTGAAGAACAACAGGTGCCAGTTGCTACTATAACTGTGCACCGACGGCAATATCGCACCAACAGAGACTCTGTAATTCCCATTCACCAACTGATTCGTCAACTTGAGAGCCAAGGAGTGATTAGCAAGACTCATTCACCCTTTAACAGCCCCATATGGCCAGTGCGAAAGTCTAATGGAGAGTGGAGACTGACAGTGGACTATCGGGGCCTGAATGAAGTCACACCACCGCTAAGTGCTGCAGTGCCAGACATGCTGCAGCTGCAGTATGAACTCGAGTCAAAGGCAGCCAAGTGGTACGCCACAATTGATATTGCCAATGCCTTCTTCCCACTGGAAGCCCAAGGTCTTATGTTGCAGCAGCTGAAAGTGGAAGAAGAAATTCCAGTGGAGGTAGAAAATGCTGTCACACCATTAGTCTGGGCTACCGATTTCCAAAAACTGTCGTGGTTTAGGCCTGATTGACAGCCAACCACAATGCAGCACCTCTCTCTCCCTTCCCCTCCGGCAATGAGAAGGGACAGAGAGCCAGGCTTGGGGTTCAAGATAGGACTGGGATGGGGGAAAATCCCCCTTTTATGATCACGAGCAAAAGGCAGACTCGTTAGGGGAAGAAAAAAAGAACATACATTTATTACAGACACTAACAACACATAACAGAGTAAGACAGTGAGAAGCATTGCCACATCTTGAGAACACCTTCCCCCCACCCCTCCCTTCTTCCCGGGCTCAGCTCTGCTCCCGATATCTCTACCTCCTCCCCCAGTGGCGCAGGGGCAGGGAATGGGGGGTGCAGTCAGTGCTGCCACTTCCTTCATGTTCGGTGAGGGGAGTGTCCAAAACTTGTTACCCCCTGCTCCATCGTGGTCCCCCTCTCACAGGAGACAGTCCTCCACAAACTTTCTCTGACTTGAATTCCTCCCATGGGCCGCAGCGTTCCCCACACTGCTCCGTCATGGGTCACTAACTTCCTCCGACTGGATTCTCTCCCACGGCTGCAGCCCTTCCCGAGCTGCTCCGGCGTGGGACTCCCCCGCATGCTGCAATCCTCCCAGCGCTGAATTACAGCAGCGGGGCTACGTTTTCCCATGAGACCCCGGCCTTCTTCGGGCACAGAACCTTGATCAGCCGAGCAGGAACAACAGGCTGTAAATCAATGTCTGCTCCACCGTAGATCTTCATGGGTGGCAGGGGGGGCCGCCCTGCCGTCTCACCACAGGATACAGGGGGGTCTCTGCTCCGGCACACCTCCCCCCTCCTTTCTTCCTCCGTTCCTCCACTGACCTTGGTGTTCATGCAGCTGCAGCAACTCCTCCTCACAAGTCCCACTGCCCGTCACCACGTCCCTTCTTAAATACGTTATCGCAGAGGCGCAGCTGATTGGCTCAATTTCCCAAACAGAAGTGGAGCTGACGTGGAGCTGGGGGAGCTTCGAGAAGCTTCTCACAGGGGGCCGCCCCGATAGCCCCCTCCCCTGCCACCAAAAAACTCCACCACTCACTCAACCCAGGACAAGCTGTTAACACATGCCACCACACAGTGCATTTCCTTGCTGGATGGGAAGTCCCACAGTATTTGGGACTGCTTTGCAGTAGTCAGTGTAATGGCCAGGAGAGGGATACCATATCTCCAGATGCCTGTCACTGCACAGGATTCAAATCCTCTTTGTTGTTCCATCAAAGAGAGGCTGCATGTCCCAGAGCCAGCCTTATGGAAAAAGCTCATTTCCTTGATTTCCTTGGTGGCACATCTGAGTGTTACAGCTCAGGGCTATTCCTGTCTCTGTGGAAGGGAAGACAACTGTGTGAAGAGAGCTCGCTCTGCTGCCAAAGTAGGTGAGCAGCGTGAGCAGAGGAACGGAGACGAAACTCTTCCTGCACTCATACTGACTCATCCTGGTTTGTATCTTCAGACTGTTGCCACAACGTGCAGGCACAGAAGGAAGGCAGCACAAAGAACCTCCTTTTGAGAGCCCTGAATTGCCATTGCCTACTTCTGAAGAACACAGGCAGACAGGACAGGTACATAATATGGATTGAGGCAATTATCTTGTCAGTTATTGTGGAAAAACAAGTGGGGATATCTTAGGAGAAATAGGTACATAAAAAAATATGCAGATACCGAATCTGAGTAGATCTCTTACTGTAGCTCATTTTCCCATTCAATTACCTATTTTGGTTATCGTTCATCTCAGAAAAGGAACTGTAGCCCTTTTCAAAAAATGAAATTACTTTGGTGACTCAGTTCATTGGTCAAAAAAGAAGGGCTTTCTGGGTGCATCTGAAAGAACTGTCAACAGAAACTGGAAAAAAGGGGAAGATGAGAGAGAGAAGAGCATTGTTAAAAAAAAAAGAAAAAAGACAGATGAGACTAACTGCTGCTATTGCATTTCTGGGTTCCTTTAGAAAAGACAGTCTGTGTTTGGGCTGAACGATAGAAGAAAACTGGAGGCATCCTTGGCCAAAAGAAAGGAGAAAGAAGAGAACAGAAAAGCAGGAACGGTCACCTTGCCAGAACTGCCTCAACAGCAAGCTGGGAGAGAAGGCAACAAGATGTGGAGGGCCCAGGTATGGGAGCATTAAGAGAGCAGCCTTTTTCTGGTTGGGGTGGCACTGAGTTGGGAAGGTCTCCAAGTCCCAGCGGCATCGCTCCCTCCAAAGAGCCGAGTGGGTGGGTGGCTGTGGTTTTCATTCTTGCCTGCTCACTGCTGTGAGGAGATGCCAGTAGAGGCTAAGGCAAGGGCATCAGTGGGCCTGCTCCATCCCTGGAAAGGAACCGGCTCTGGAGTCTGAGCAGGATCTCTCCCAGTCATGTGGCTTGAGCCAGTTCCAGCTGGCTGTGTGGAGGGGGGAGAGCTGTCTCCAAGTAGCATAGAGAGCACTCCAGCCCTTCTTCATAAACAGACTGTCCAACCTGCTATCTCAGCTGCTCCTTGGTGGCAGGGAGCCAGTATTTTGTGAAATGGCAGGACCCACCTGTTGTCGTGCTGCTCTATGGTTTGCTGATGGCCCTCTCTCCACCCTACCACACCAGCCCCTGGCTCAGCCAGAAGCGTGTCAGAACCGGAGGCCCCTGCCCTCTACACGCACAGAGGCTGCCACTTTTGACCGTGTCCTACCATACATGTTTCCATGCTGTTCTGTGATGGGCTTGCTGCCATTTTTGGAAACTGTCATACCCACTTGACCCCAACTATTGATTCTGCAAAAAGCACCATCTGCTGTTACATAAAGTATCACCATGAGCAGTGAGGATGTGATGGAGGGTTTGGGTCTTGGAGCATGGCTTTCAGTGACACCATTGGAGAAATATGTATCCAACTTTTGCTTTTAAACTGAAAGCAAGTAGGTGTGGGCCATCCAAATCCACATGTCACCTTACTTTTGCTCCACCAGTGGCAAGACCAGCTTCTCCCTTTTTGAAGCCAACTCAGGCCACAGATTTCTGTCATTTGTCTGTCTTGCAGCTGCCCCAGGAAGAAGAAGATAGCCCCAGCTCCTCAGAGATCACCTCTGATACAGAAGAGGGTCTACAAACAGAGGAGGCTTGGATTCAGGCAAGGAGGCAGTTCAGAAGTGAGCTGGACAGCTTAGGGGTCATTGAGAAATGGCTGGCTCAAAAACCTTCCCTCAGCAATCAAGAAGAAAGATGCTGGCAAAGAATAAAGGCACGCAGAGCAGACAGGAGGGCTGCTGTCAGATCAGCTGTGACCAACAGCCTGGAAGTAAGTACGGAATTGCATGGGAAGGAGTGTCTGCTGTCAAATCGGTAGAGTGATGCTGCTTTACCCCAGCTGATGCCACATTGACAGGCATGGTGATCCTGGATAATGATGATCTCGGGGTATTTTCTAATCCTTTTCAGTGCTCACTACCAGAGAGCAGCCAACCGCGGAAGAAGGATAGAATTCCCCTTGTTTGTGCACCATACCCCCAGTCTCTTGTCACACTGTTTAACCTCCTGCACAAAAAGAAGCTGAGGATAATGGACAGAATCAAGAAGGCTGGTATGGATGAGAGGAAGATCAAGAGAGCAGACTTCATTAAAGTCATCAAGGAGGTACGTAGGGAATAGAAAAATAATGAACTGCTGTAACTCTGCCCTATTTTCCTGCATGCCAACCCAGAGCAAATGGATGAGCTTCAGCAAGGGGCATTTTTGCTTTCCTTACTCTTTGAGAACGGTTCCCACAACCTGTGACAAGCTGAAGGGTAAGGGGAAGGGCAAGCTGCAGAGATGCAGCTAGAGTGAGTGCCAGGAGGGAATGAAGAAACCCACTGCCTTACAGACTTGGACAGTCACTGTTCAGTGATGTGGCTGTTGGGATCCTGCTGTAGACCCTGAACTGGCATCAAGTTTCCCGGTGTTGATACTTGATCTTTCCCCCACCAGGCTACTACATCTCCCCACTGCACTGCCTTTCAATACCTGTTCACACAGCACAGTTCATGCTGGGTCTCACTTTCCACAGGCCACAGCATTACAGATCTGTGAAAGACATGTTCAGGCTTATTAGGGTTTAGCAGTTCAGATGTTAACTGATATTCTAATCTGAGAATCTGGGGAGTTTGGCATGGTAAAAGCCGAGACATCTGCAGGGGGCAGCAGAAGACTGGTCAAGTTGTGAATGCTTGATAAACCCAAGGAAACTTCAGCAGGTTGCCTTTGTGCCATGCTTCCCTGCAAAAGCATCTGGAACAACAGCAAAGCTAGCCCCTCCCACTCTGGGGCAAGCCTTGATCTTTTGGTGATCCCACTGTCATTTTCTGTTTTGGTTGCCAGAGCAAAGTCCCCATCAGTGACAAGGATCTGGAGGATGTGGTCATCTTCTTGACTTCCTCAAAACCAGGGAATTTTACAAGCTCTGAAGATCTGATTGCCTGTGAAAAGCAGTGGCTGGAAATGAGGAAAGGACAATCCCAACAGACCAAAACCAAAACAGGTGAGAGGACAGCACCGTGTTGGGAAACTGTTAAAGGAGACTCGAACTCCGTCGTGGGTTACTCTAGGATTTTATTCAGGTCCAGCAGCGTTGGGTCACCTCCGCAGAGAGTGACAGCTTACATGAGTTCGCATACATGTATTTATGCACCTACAAAGCATTACCTAATCCAGAATACACAGAATTATACTTTATCAGTCATTATTATCTTGACAGTGGGTTTCACATCTTGTTCTGGAGTCCGACCACTTCGTTGTTTGTTTCTTCTTTCTTTTAGTCTACAAGGGAGATTACCTCAAGTTCTGTACGTCTCAGTTCTTAGTAGTCACAATGATAGATCTCCCATTGCTTCGGTAGCTAAGGGCCAGTTTCTCATACATCAACATCCTTTGAACTGTCAGGCCCACCATTACCTTTGTTACAACATTTTATTGATGCTCTATTCAGTTGACTGTGCTTGCAGCCCTGGGCTGGGGCTATACAGGGGACAGAGCTGATGGAACAGCTTGTGCAGCAGCACTGCATTGCAACATTTTCCCAACAGAAACCATCTCTACACAGACAGGAAATACTGAAGTGGGTCCAGGATATGGCTTCTTGAGACCATTGTCCTAGAGCAGAGTGGCCAGAAGGAGACTTCTAGGGAAAAGCTGAAGAATCCAGGGGATGTGTGTTATTCGGTCTTTCAGGTTGGGATCAAAGTCTGAACCCTGTGGTTTAACATCCTGTACTGGATTTTGCTTGTTAGCATTCATCATCTGGCTCATCCAAAGCAGACCCTTTCTGCAGCTGTTGGTGGCAGCTGGAAAATACTGATTCGGAATGGGTTATTCTTCAGGAAGCTCTGTTGGGAGTTCCAGTCAGCACAACATGCCAAACCCCTTTGTCTTAAACATGGATCAGATGTTCCTTTCTGGTATGCTGTAATGTGGCTTCTCTGGGACTTTTGTTTGTTTGGTTTTTAATCTATTCTAGGTGTAGAAGCTCAGTTCCAGCAAGCCACGTGCAAAACTGCCACCTGTCCACCTTCTGCTGGGGTCACAGCCAAAGCGATGAAACCTCATGCTCCTACCAAGCCTGAAAGAAAGTTAATATACTTGGAAGTTCCACCAGTCAACACCGAACCAGAACAACGACATCTCAGCTGTGATGAAATGGAAGAGATTGGAAAACTCTTAAGAGAGAGGAGACGGTGGGAGAAGGTACTGTGTCTGTGGCAGGAGAACAAGCACACCTTCATGCCTTGGCAAATGTTGGGTGGTTTAGAGGACAGTGCAGCAGTAAAGGAAAGGGCAAGGGGTTATTATGAGTATTAGCTTCTCAGTAGTCCCTTGACCACATGGTGCCTTGCAGCTGAGGTGCTACAAGCCATCTCAAACAAATTGTTTGGCATCTGAACACTCTGGTGAGATAAACACTTTTACTGGGTAACTGGCAATAAGAATGAGGAGGAGAAGTTGAAGCATTTTCTATGCCTGGGGACGAAGTCATCTTCTGATCATCTAGTCGACCTGTCAACTAGACTGATTTGTCCCTCAAGATGCTGATAAGCACTTTGTCCTGTTCAGTTGTGTGGCTCAGTACAAGGTGGTCCAATGGAAATATAACAGTGACTCACTTATTCACTTGCTCCTAAATGTCATATTTGGAGCATCTTGGGTTGGACAAACTCTGGCAGTGTCCAAGGTTACCTCCTCTTGCCAAAGTGCTGCTCCACAGTCACCAGCAATGGGGAGAGCCTCTGGCTCCCTGACACAATCAGAAATGAGGAAGTGACTGCAAGACTTTTTTCATCTGAGACACTTGCACCCAGTGTGCTGCTCTTCTGCTAAACCCTTGTCGTGGTTTGAGCTCAGAGGGCAACTGAGCACCACACAGCCACTCACTGCCCGTTCCCCCCAGCACTGAGGAGAAAATAAATCAGGCTTTGGATTTGAGATAGGACAGGGAGGCGTAAACCACCCGTTATGGTTCCAGACAAAAGGCAGACTTGTTAAGGGAAGAAAAAAACCCCACAGATTTATAACAGACACTAACAACACCACTTGACAGAGTAGGACAGTGAGAAGCATTACCACATCTTCAAAACACCTTTCCCCCACCCCTCCCTTCTTTCTGACCTCAGCTCTGTTCCTGATATCTCTACTTCCTCCCCACAGCAGTGCAGGGGACTGGGGGTGCAGTCAGTGCTGCCACTTCTTCCATCTTTGGGGGGGAAGGAACTTCTGGAACTTCTTCCCCCTGCTCCAGTGTGGTCTCCCTCTCACAGGAGACAGTCCTCCACAAACTTTCTCCAACATGAGTCCCTCCCATGGGCCACAGCATTCCCCATGCTGCTCCAGCATGGGACACCAACTTTCTCCAATTTGAGTCCCTCCCATTGGCTGCAGCCCTTCCTGAGCTGCTCCAGTATGGGACACCCCCACATGCTGCAATCCTCCCAGTGCCTAACTACAACAGTGGGGGCTGCTTCTTCCCACAGGATCCTGGCCTCCTTCGGGTGTAGCCATCTTAAATTTACATATGAGGCCCCTCACAGGCCATAAATCAGTGTCTGCTCCACTCTAGACCTCCATGGGTAGCAGGGTGGGGCTGTCCTGCTCCAGCACACCTCCCCTCTCCTTTCTTTCTCCATTCCTCCACTGACCTTGGTGTTTACGCAACTGCCTCAACTCCTCCTCACCATGTCCCTTCTTAAATATGATATCGCAGAGGCGCAGCTGACTGGCTCAGCCTTGGTGCAGAGGTGGGGCCAACCTGGAGCTGGAGGAGCTTCAAGAAGCTTCTTACAGGGGGGGCCACCACTGTAGCCGCCTCCTCTGCTACCAAAAAACCCCACCACTCACTCAAACCCAGGACAGCCCTCCAGGCAGTATCCATCTGCGGACCCAGCTCTGGATGGGGATTGAACTTCCTGTTCTGTGAGTGCCTGTCCCTGGGATCCCATTGCAGGGTTCTGACTCGTTTTTGCACACACTTTTGAGCCTGTGGCTTCTCTGAAGGGAATGCAGCAACTCCAGGGCCCCACTGAATGCTAATCAGTACCTGTCCTTTACTTGCAGAACAAAGACAGCCCAATAGAACGGAAAGAAAAGTGCCGGATGGTGAGATCTAGGGATGGTCCCGTTGATGAACACTGCCTGCCGTCAACTGTGGGGGCTGGCTTGGGAGAACTGGTTGACCAATATCGTAGGAATGCTGTCATGAGCTATCTGAAGAGCTCCAAGCTGTGTAGAGAATACAATATTCCCATCACCGAGCCAACGCTGCAGAGAGGTAAAGCAAAGACCAAGGGCCTGATGTGACTGCACTGTATCTGAGAAGTTTGTGTATCTTCTCAAGTCCAGAAGCATGATTAATGTCAGGGGGCACTGTCGATGGAGCATGTTTGCAGCCCTCAAAGGGCTATGTCAGATGCTGCTGGTTAGGATCAGCAGTATCATCAGCAGGGCCAGAGCAGGACTGAGATATCAAAGGGTGCTGCTGATCAGCCCTCTCCCATTGCCCCTGCGATAGTAGACAGGTTCAACTGAGAGTATAGCTCAACAAGGCAAGATCATGGTGATGGGGCAGGTCCGAGGTCAATCTGGGAAGTCAGACCATGATCAGGATCAGTGCATAGCCAGGAACAGACATGGCTGTGGCTGAGCTGCAGACTGCTACACCTACAATGTCTGAGCTGAAACGGGACTCCTGATCACAGGGCAAAGCATGTCTGTTTTCTCTGTATACTTTGCCAACAGCCCTGCTGCATCCAGGAGACAAGATCATCAAGGAAGGAGAAGACATAAGGAAGATCAGGCAGCCTGGAGGATACTACAGCACTGGGCATGCTGATGCTCCATCACCTGGGAGCAGGTCCAGATCAGAAACTGCATCCAGAAGCCAGGCCGAGAAGGCAGAAAATAGGTTTGTTCAAAGAGGGCTTAAGATTAGACTCCTCCTGCTGCTCTGCTGTGTATCACCCCTCTGTGCTCTTTCCCCATGGTGTCAGAGGCAGTACTGAAGCATTGTAGTGAACCATTAAGATGCTGCAAGGGAGCACAAAGCAACAGCAAAAAGGCAGATCGTCTTCTCAGCTACACAGGCAGTCCTGTGTTTTAGCTAAGTCTTTGGGTTGCAGTGGTGCCTGTGAACAGGTTGTGGTGCTTGGCCAGGAGCCTTGCTGCTAGTTGGAACTAGCTCTGTGCTCTGAACTAGAGAGGCGACAAACTTCCCCTCAGACCGACCCAATGCTTGCCTGAAATCCCCTTAAAGAGTGTTTATGATTGTGGAAGAAAGACAGTCCTGAAGAGCCAGGCTTTGGATGGCTGGAGAAGCTTTTGGAGAGAAAAAAAACATTGCAAAGTAGAGCACAGTCTTCTTCATCTCAGTTAAAGCATTTAAATACTACAGTGATGGGCAATGTACCAGCTCTTAAGATAGCTTTACATTAAAATAGGTGGCATTTCTAGTGTCAGTCATGTCTAATAAGGACTGACATGGTCTGCACAGATCTGGCAGAGCTTCCTGGGATCTGGAAGCTCAGATAGCTGGTTCTTGTCAGGCTCACTTTTACCCTAAGAGAAGCAATTAAACTGCCCAGAATTTTATCTCTGTAAAGCATGCTATTCTCTCTTATTTTTTTTTCTTTCCTTTCTTCACCCCCTTTTTTTCACAGGCATCTTCAGAGGAATAAGATTCAAAAGTCAAGAGACAATCACTTCTGGCCAGGTCATCTTCTGGACAAGTTATGCCTTTACTTTCCTGAAAAGCAGCATGACAGGGCACACGCCTTGTTCAGCTATGTTCATCCAACCAAGCCCACCTACCATGCCATCTAAAGCCCTGACTGCAGCTAGCTCCTCAGGGAGCCAGGACACTCAGTGTTGGGAAAATTTTGCAATGCAGTGCTGCTGCACAAGCTGTTCTATCAGCTCTGTCCCCTGTATAGCCCCAGCCCAGGGCTGCAAGCACAGTTAACTGAATAGAGCATCAATAAAATGTTGTAACAAAGGTAATGATGGGCCTGACAGTTCAAAGGATGTTGATGTATGAGAAACTGACCCTTAGCTACCGAAGCAATGGGAGATCTATCATTGTGGCTACTAAGAACTGAGACGTACAGAACTTGAGGTAATCGTCCTTGAAGACTAAAAGAAAGAAGAAACAAAACAACGAAGTAGTCGGACTCCAGAACAAGATGTGAAACCCACTGTCAAGATAATAATGACTGATAAAGTATAATTCTGTGTATTTTGGATTAGGTAATGCTTTGTAGGTACATAAATACATGTATGCGAACTCATGTAAGCTGTCACTCTCTGTGGAGGTGACCCAACGCTGCTGGACCTGAATAAAATCCTAGAGTAACCCACGACGGAGTTCGAGTCTCCTTTAACACTCAGCCTTCAAGAAGACCTATTCCACCTGAAGCTCTTTTCCAAGCAGCAGGAGACGTGTGCACAGCTTTGTGATCCCTCAATCAGCCTAGGGGATCTGGGTCCCATTCTGGATAAATGTATTAAAGTGTGTATACTCATGCTGAAGGTGTGGGTGCTGGCCTGACCACAAAATACACTTCTCAACTAAGAGCTTTTCTGCTTGCCTGATAACAAAAGGCTTTGGCGTTTTGTGACAGGTAATGCACACCATGCTTCCTGAGCGCAAGAGCTGTAACTGAAGTGTGTGTGTGTGTAAGTCAGCAGGTGGTGGAGGGACACCCTGTTTGAAACATCCAGCTGCCAGGACCCAACCCTTCCCAGGGTGGCACTTGGCACTGCCAGTTCCCAGGGCCTGACCATGCCTGGTGACAGGGGGACCCTGAGGGCTCTGTGGAGCGGCCATCTGCAAATAGGTGTGGCAGGGCTCAAATGGTTGCTAAATTGCTGAGTCTCCAGTTTGGTCCCAGGAGAGATTGGACTGGGGATCCTGGAGGATTGCAGGAACCCCAGTTAGGAGTGCAAAGAATGAAGCAATTGTTCATTATTTAACACAGATAAAAGACCTCTCCTCAGGAGCCTGTGACAGCACTTGGTGCCATGATGGCCCCCTTCCCTTGTGACACCTGAAGAGTCATTGCTTGGCCAGCATTCATCTCATCATGGGGCAGGGTCAGCTCCTGCTGCTGCCCTCAACATGCCAACTCCCCATTGGACTTCTTTCCCGCTTTTTCCTTCAGTAATAGGATAATAATTAGGAGAGCCCTTACAATACCATCCCTTTCCAAAGGAAATGTTTCTGTCCTGCTTTTTGAAGAAAGATTCACCACACCAAGGATAAGTGAACTATGACATAGCTTCCAGAGACAGCAAGCAGGCAAATCTGAGCATCAAACCACACCACACACAGGGTTTTCAGACTGATCTGAAACTTATCTCTAATTATTCAAGGAAAGTCTACAACTCCACCCACACTGCACAGAAATAAAGTGCTATCTGTGTGCAATAAAAAGTTAAATAGCACTGAACTGGAAGGAGAGAAGTGCGATGGCCTTTGTAACAGAAAACCGGTTTTACTTACAAAGCAAGAGCTCACAAAGACCCTGCAAGTGCCCCCTAATATCCTCCGAAAGCCTCTCAGCACATCCCAGAAAATCTGAAACAGATCTGCTCCTGGCAACTCATGGTGACCCTTTATTTGGAAACAAAGCTGAAAAGGGAGAGATCAAGCACTTGCACAGCCCCCCTAACAACCCCTCTTCTCCACGCCAGCTGGACAGCTGCCCAGGAGCAGGCCTGGGGCGTCTTGGGGGGACCTGGAACACAGTTTCGAAAAATTTTAGCAGCCGCTGCCCTCAACATGGCGGCGGCATAAAGGCGCGGACGGGGCAGGGAGCCGCGCGCATGCGCCAGGAGGCTGCGCGGCGTGCGACTCCCGCCAAGGCAGCAGGGGGTAGTGCCCGTGCGTCAGCCGGCCAGCTGAAGTGCCGCGGGGCAGCCCGCTGCGTGCAGTACTGCGCATGCGCGGGGCCCCCTGCCCGCAGTGCCCAGAGCGCGCGTGCCCGACTGCAGCCACCGTCTCTGGTGACGTCAGCGCGGGCGCCCCGCGCTGTGCGCGCTCTCCCGCCCCGCGGTTTTCCCGCGGCTCAGCGCGCGGTTTCTCGCAGTCAGTCCCGGAGCGGGGGCGGGTACCGCGCTCCGTCTCGGTCCCTCTCGCCTTGCCCGGGTGCCGGTTCCCAGCCCCTCTGCGGGCCGCGCCGTTTCTGTGGCAACGCCCGGAAGGGGCGTTCCGAGGCGGCCTCGGGGTCGGAAATGACGCTGCGTCTGGCGCGGAGGCGGTGGAGCCGGGCCGGAGCCATGTCAGCGGGTGGCGGAGGGCAGCGCGACGCTGGGGCCGCTGGCGGGTGAGGCTGGGCCGCGGGCGCCCCCGATGCCGGCGCTCCCGCAGGGCCGCGGGCTGGAAGGCGGCCGGGGCTGAGGTTTCTCTCTTTTCCAGGCGCCGCAGTAAGTGGGACCAGCCCGGCCCGGCCCCCGCCTTCCTTCTCCCCGGCACGGCGCCGCTGCCCGGGCGCCCCTTCCCCGGTGGCGGAGATGGGGGCTCCGCTGTGGCGGGCTCGGAGAGTTCCGCTGCCCCCTCGGGAGCGCTGGATGCGGCCGCGGCCGTGGCCGCGAAAATCAACGCGATGTTAATGGCCAAAGGGAAGCTCAAGCCGGCGCCCAACACGGCGGACAAGGTGGGTGCCAGGACGGGGGGGGGCAGGAGGGACCGCCAGACCCGGAGGTAATGGACGAGGGTGGGTGTCACTGTTTTCTGGAGACCTGTGAATAGCTGTCAGTGAGGGGGGAAATGGTGGAGGTTTGTGTCACAAAGTAGATAGAACAAAAAGCAGTCAGAAAACTATTTTTAAAATTTTTTGCAGAATAAGAGAAAACAGTGGCATAGCTGTGAGTTCAGTCCTGCTGCTCTTCCATAAGGCTTAACCAAAGCGATCTGTAGGAAGATGGTAAACTGCTTTCTTAAGTATTTTCTAAGTAATGCAGCTGATGTAAAAATCTGCTGTGTAAAACAGCGAGTTTAAAATAGGAAACCAAATTATTTTTATGCTTAAACAAGTAGTCAGTAGGAGATGTATGTGCAAGTTCCAAACAATTTGGTTAGCTTCTGGTCAGCCCTGAAGTGGTCAGGCAGTTGGACTAGATGATTGTTGTAGGTCTCTTCCAACTGAACTTTTCTATTCTAAAGCAAGTGTAGATTAAAGCTTGTTTTTGAACTTTGGCAAGAGGAATAACCCTGCTTTTTTGTGTGTTATTAACATATGCTAGAGCCAAGTTTAGAAGGATGTTTCAAGTTTCCTTCCGAACTTGTTCACATACAAAGTTAACAAGAAGAGTATGTTTTCACAGTGTATCATCTTTTTCACCTGCATAATATTGGTGGGAGTGCCAGTTATGTTCTAAGAGTTTGCCCTTTGAGGTAGCATCAAAATGAACATTGGATTTAATTGTCATTGGATTTAGTCACAGATAATACAAGAAAGAGTGGCAAATGTACCCTGATGCATATTGACCATAATTGGTTTTCTGCAGGTTCTGTATATGAAATTAACATTTCAGTCTTTTTAATACTTGATGTCTAGTAATGTTTATTTGATTGTTACTATCAGCAGTCCCAGGTGGTTTTACACATTGCTGCATGAGGGTGCCTGCTTCTCAATACTTAGCATCCACCTGAGGATGTTAGATTTTCACCGTTGAAGAACATGTGGCTTGGTTTCAGGTAGCCTCCATAGTCATACCAGATGGAAGTAAAGTCTATTCACTGACTGGCAGTTTGAGACGCTTGAAAACTGGAAGATACTGTGATGTCTCATTCTTCCATTTATGTGTTTTCCATAAGCTGTGGTGGCATTCTGGCATTCTGGTGACAAATTGTATTGCTGTGGGAACCACTTAACCAATTAATTAATTTGCAAACAGGATTGGGTTTTTTACTGCATATGTTGCTTTTGTTAGGAAATGTTCAGTGATGGTATTTCCAGAGTAATTAACTCTGATGGCACTTCAGATTGTGAGTGAATGGAAATTAAGGAACCTGCAGGAGGTTAATGAACGTACTCTTTTTAAAAAAAGTGTGGAAGGAATAAGGAAACAGAATGCATGTACAATGCATTAGACTTATGTCCCTCTATAGGTGCCATCTGGCTCTCATGCAAGTGACATGCTTCATGTGATATTTACGAGTGGATGGATACCTTTTGGATGTTACTGGAAGGTTCTCTTTTTTTATAGAGTCTTGTTTTATGCTTATGTCCTCAAAAGCATTTCAGATTTTTTGGAAGGATGTACTATCTGACTCTATGTGTGGAAAAAGCTGTAAGGTCTTTGTTGTAACTCCAACTCTTCTGTCATATCTTCTGAATCTGTTTGTGATTCTGTGGCTTTTTCTTTCTTAGCACTTAGATGCTGACACAAAATACTGTCCCCTTGTTTTAAAAAAAGAACGGAGCGGGGAAGTGTAGTCCTAGTGTGGATTAGTTTAGATCTTGGACAGAAATTCTGTGTCTGTGTAAGGGGAGTTGAGAGAAGTAGTCTCACAGATTTCTGTCAGAGATGCCAATTCACCTGTAAAATGCCTTGCATTCCCTTTGAGCAACTTTACTGATTAATTATAAATCTGTTTATAGAACATAAACAGTAATTACTTATTAAAGTGTTATTAGGTAGTAGATATAATGCGCTTTTTGGTAATATTTGTAAAGCTTTTGGATTCAACAGCTGAAAGGGGAGAATGAAAAGGATATTCACCTCTAGAGTACTAGGGTCAATTCGTTCGTTACATCATTTATATTTGCTTTCTAACCTCTGGTCTTTTGCAACGGTTGTCTTTGAAGCTGCAGGCTCTGGGAAAAGGTCCGGCTACAAGTAAAAGCAAAGATGACCTTGTGGTGGCAGAGGTAGAAATCAATGATGTGCCCCTCACATGCAGAAACCTGCTGACAAGAGGACAGACTCAGGATGAGGTATGTTCAGGATCTATGTCTGATTTTTTTAGGCTCGGCAGCACATTTATAGCTGTTTGTAAAGTTAAAAGAGCTTGCAATAAACTATATTCAGTGGTTGTTTCTTCTTTTTACAAAACTTGTGTGTTCTGAAACAATTTGTTCAGTAGTTTCTTGGTTTGTGCAATAAAATGCTATATGATTAGGTAAGGTAGCATAGCCAGGATCCTTTAGCAGGCACCATTTATTGTCCTACCAATTTATTAATAGACTTCTGGTCTTTTCATGCCACAACATAGCTTGAACCAATTCAATTTCTTTGTGTGTGCTTTATTTATTGGTAAACTTGTCACTGGATTTTTTTAAATTGTTTGCAGATAAGCCGACTGAGTGGAGCAGCTGTCTCTACTCGAGGGAGATTTATGACTGCAGAAGAGAAAGCAAAAGTGGGACCCGGGTTTGTATTTCTTTTTTAGGGTTTTTTGCCTTTTTTCCTCATTGGGTGGCTAAGTGGTGCGGTATTTGTTTTGTTTTTCATGAGTAGTGTCACATTTGTGTGCCAGAGCAAATTGACTATTCAGTGTTTCAAATATGTTTACCCTTATGATAGTACTGACTGCATAGCTGCTTTCCTACCTGCTTAATATTGATAGGATGAAATAAAAACCAAACTAACCACAAATGTGACAGATCAGACTGTGCTGACCTTATTTTGACTGAATGGTAGACTGGATCTCTTGTGCATTTCGCTGACAATGGGCAACATTCTGATTACAGAGAGAGCTAATGTTTCATAGACCTGGTGCTTTTAGTTAGTTAACATTTCACGTGGACAAGCAAATTAAAGTTTTCATTGGTATAACTTGAATAAGTTGTCATGTAAGTAACTTCTGAATCTTCTCAGTTTTCAGTGTGAAGCTTTGCTTACTGAGCACTTCAATATTCAATGAGTGTATATTTACTTCCTTATTTGAAGAGTACTTAAAATCTTTGTGGATGATTTCATGTGTCTAGATGACTGTAATACAATAATCTAGTCAATCTAATTATATGTTCTCTGTGGGTTTAACAGACTATTTGACATTTCCTTTTCAGAGATCGTCCATTGTATCTTCATGTCCAGGGTCAGACACGGGAATTGGTTGACAGTAAGTGTACAAAGCATTCATCTTTTCCTCTCATTACTTGTGATAAAGGGGTTAGGATCTGTATGGATTTGTACTATAAATATCTTGGTGTTGATAACAGACCCCATTTAAACATTGATGTTTGGTAGTTCTGAGCAGAGATCTTAAGGTGCTGTGTACTGCATTAGTCATGAAACTAAAACTTTTGATAGACTACAAGGAAGGTGGGATGGGGTAGGTGGGATTCCTAGGCAGGTACAGCTCTTATGTATGAGTTTACTCACTGATAATATGTGGAGATCCCAGTACAATAGGTGTATGACAGGGAGACCTTCCCTTTAATATACAAGTATGGACATTTCTGTGAAATACCTACATTTCCATGAGAAGCACAAAACTTCTGTCTTGCCTATGCCTGCTGGAAAAAAAAGGAAAACTGTGAACTGTTCAGGTGTTCATTTGTTCTGTGTATCAGTTCGCAGGCTTGCCTTCAGTTGTCTTTTGAAACTTGAAGCTGCCCACTTCTACCTACCTTGATTTCCACAGCCAATAAGTAATTTTTCATATGTTAGTTTGCTCATTTGCGCAGATGTAAATTCTATGCAGGGTTAGTAGATGTTTCTAGTATTTGCAAAAATGTGTGGGCTAAAACTGCCCACCTGCATACACGTTATGTATAATGCCTAAGCATTACCAGGATGGGAACAGAGAAAGAACCCTGATGCTCGTTGCCATCCTCTGTTACCAATCCCAGAATGCTAATAATGGGCCCTGCTGTCAGATGCGATCTTTATGCCTGTAGATCTGGTGTCACAGCATATGGGAAAGTAACCTAGTAATTTCATTATTTGTTTAATCTGAGCAGTTGTCAAGGGCTGAAATACAAATGAATTTTATACTGTCAACTAGGAGCTGTTAATCGAATTAAAGAGATAATTACTAATGGAGTAGTAAAAGCAGCCACAGGTTCTAGTCCAACGTTCAACGGAGCTACAGTTACTGTCTATCACCAGCCAGCCCCTATTACTCAGTTGTCTCCAGCAGTTGGCCAAAAACCTCCATTCCAGTCAGGGGTGAGTAATGCATTTACGTGAATTTCATTGAATATCACTGGTTATAAGATTTACCTATTACAAAATATACATGTGCTGTGCTATTTATTAAAAAAAAAAAAAAACACAAAACAAAATACCACCTCAAAAAAAAAACCTTGCATGTTGTGAAAACTGGAGGACTAATCAGACTGAGTCTGAAGAGTAAGACTCAGATGACAGTAGCCTCCTAAAAGAAAAGGGATGGAGAGAGCAGTCCTACTTACAGAAAAGCAAAGGGCTGACTGTGCCATCTGACACTTAACTGTTCCGACTGTCATAATTTCTGGCCTCCAGTGAAAAGAACATTCTAATTCTTAGAGTGAAATAATATTTTACTGTTACATTTACAGATGCATTATGTTCAGGACAAGTTATTTGTTGGTCTGGAACATGCTGTACCTACATTTAATGTGAAGGAGAAGGTGGAAGGGCCTGGTTGCTCCTACTTGCAGCACATTCAAATTGAAACGGGTGCCAAAGTCTTTCTTCGTGGGAAGGGCTCAGGTTGCATAGAACCGGCATCAGGCAGAGAAGCTTTTGAACCCATGTACATATATATCAGGTATGAGTGTTTTTTTTTTTTTTTTTGTTTTGTTTTGTGGTTTTTTTTTTTTTTTTTTTAAATTCCCAGTGAGCAGTCATGAATGTAGCTTAATGTTTAATCAATATGGGGTATTCTTAATTCTGATTGACTTAATGCAAATGAAATAGCTTTTGAACCTAACTTTTTTTTTTAATAAAGATCTCTCTAAAGTGATAATGATATCAACCATATGATGATGTGGTATAAAGTGATACTCAACCATAAGGTAGTGCTTTTATTGGGAACACAGTAAAACTGTGTTCTTTTTGGTCTTGGATTGCTATGTTGGGTTTTAAGGGAAGAATACAAAATGCATTGACCAGTCAAGTCAGTGTTCTGTGCTCAATTCTTGCAGTATTTGGACTAACTTGAATTTTCATATAGAAAATAAATACTCTTTGCTTTCATTCACAATTGTGCTAAATAGCTGAAGAGCTGCTAGAGTCCTGTTGAGGTGATTGGCCGCTCATTAAATGGATGAGATCTTACAGCAGGTTGCTGATGAAAGAAGTACCTCCCAAATTTGGCAGAAACATTTGTGCTTATGAGGGGTTTGTTTGTATATCTTTTCAGTCACCCAAAGCCAGAAGGTTTGGCAGCTGCTAAAAAGCTGTGTGAGAATCTATTGCAAACTGTAAGTAGCTCTTACAAATACGAGATTTCAGAGCCTGTTTTAGTTTAAGCATGTGCCTGGCTAATGATTTTTTTTTTTTTTTTATGCTCTTGAGAAAACTGTCCATGTGTTCTGGCTTGCTAATAGATCTTTCCTTTTAAGTACCTCTGTTTAATTTTTGTAAAGTGAATAAACATTTCTCAGGATGGAGCTGTAATAGTGGAATTTGGGGGGAAAGGCAAATGCTTCCTGAACAGAACCTGAGGGTGGGGCCAGGGCGTTGTCTGACTATGCAAACATAAAGGAATCCTGCTCTTTTTTTTTGATTGCTGTAGTTTCCCTTGCTTTACCTTTAAATGTTGTCCAAAGCCATGCTGTCTGCTTTCTGTTTCCTAAAGTGATTGTGGTACCAAAAAAATTTTAGAAAAGTCTCTCACTTGTACACACAGAGTATGAATTTCTTATCTTTTCTTACATGAATGCAAAAAGAGTAAAATTCCGTGAGACATCTTTCTGTTAGTATTGGTAATTCAGTATGGGTTACAAATTCTCTTGAAAATACATGGAAGCTTTTAGATTTATTGAGCATTTTGTCTCTACTGAAGTAATTAGTTTGCCACTCTTTCCTGTGAAATATCATCCTATATTTTACACAAATCTGCCAGAGACCAGCAGGATTAGTGGGATGTTCAGTGGGATTCTGGTCAGTGGGTTTTTGTTTACAGTTTTTGTTTGTATTATTGCTGTCTTTGCGCATAATACGTACTGTAATCAAAGTCCCAATACAGTTTTATGGGGATATGTGGTAAGATGTCTTTTACCTGCAAAATGTTAATATAGTTTATTGTCTAATCTTTGAAAATTTTTTGTAGGTTCATGCTGAATACTCCCGATTCGTGAATCAGATAACCACTGCAGTACCCTTAGCAGGTAAATGTTAGCAATAATGAGGTCTTTAGAGTTGAATTCTGTGGAGCTATACTTAGTTAGTTTTGTGCAATTTATTAACCTGTGGAGGTCTAAATCCTTCAATTGAAAAGGAGCCAGCTTCTTTTACATCTGGTAATTAAATTTGGTATTTTTGTGACTAACTGAATTGAAGATGACCCTTTTTTCCCCTTTCTCTCACCAGGCTTTACACAGCCTGCCGCTTTAAATAGCGTACCTTCCCAGCCGTCGTATTACCCTTCCAATGGATATCAGTCTGGTTATCCTGTTGTTCCCCCTCCTCAACAACCAGTTCAGCCACCATATGGTGTACCAGGCATAGTACCACCAGCAGTGCCATTGGCACCTGGAGTCTTAACAACGCTACCTACAGGAGTTCCGCCTGTGCCAACACAGTATCCAATATCTCAAGTACAACCTCCAGCCAGCACTGGCCAGGTACTGCCACAGATTAATTATTTGCCCTCTAGTTATCTATTTACGAAGCTGTTTCTTTGCTAACAATGAAATAATTAAAGTAGTTCAAGATGGAGAATTCTTCTTAAGGGCTTTTTTTTTTTTTAATGCTATTGCTTTGCTGATGCTTCTGTCTAAGCCACTAAATTGTTGGTATGGCTGCTTCATACTGCAGTTTTCATATCATAGCCACCTGTTAACATAAGGATATTTGCAGGAGATAGTCACTCATTTATGAAAAGCATTATCACTGGCTGTGATACAGCTATGTAGGTACAATGAGTTTGAGTTACAGATGGTGAAGAGTTTGAGGTGGGAGCATTCTAAAACTGAAATACCTGTTTTATCTTTAAGTTGTGAATTTCCTTCTAGCTTCTCTTAGGTTCTGCAAAGGGAAACTAGTTGTGTGTTCTGCTCGTATGTATGAAACTGCATTGAATTAATACTTTATATGCATATTAACAAATTGTCTTGTGTTTTGTTTTCAACTTCTGTATGCCAGAGTCCACTGAGCAGTCCTTTTCTTCCTGCTGCCCCAGTAAAAACAACCATGCCAACTGGTACACAGCCACAAGTCCAACCCCATCCCCAAGGTCAAAAGAGACGCTTCACTGAGGAACTACCAGATGAGAGAGAGTCAGGACTACTGGGATACCAGGTGGAATAAAATCAGCAATTTTACTTCATTCACCAAAATGCAACTTGGCTGGAGAGAGATTTTTGTTAGCATAGTTTATCTGGCAAAAGTTAGGCAAGATCTTTGGCAGATGGCAGCAATTCTTACAAAAATTGTAACAATTGTTACAACCATTGTTACAAAAATTGAGACCATGCTGTTGTCTCTTTGAGTTGATGCACTATTCTTAAACTGTGACTTCATTCATTGGCAGCCTGCTTTCCATACCCTCAGTCTTTTGTGAAGTGGTGCATTTAGGTCAAAGAGATGACAGTAGCATGATACTGGTTAGTTAAAGGGAGATGATTTGGGCTTTTGTTTGTTTTTTTTTTGTGGGTCTTTTGGGTGGACTTGTTTGAGGGGTGGGAGAGGAACATGGTAATAACTTCCAGATTTTCCCATTTACCTTTCTTGCAGGTTGCACTTGAGAAGATTTCAAGAAGCCTAGCTTTAAGAGACTGATTTTAATTTTTTTAGATAGCAAATGTTAAACAGTTGGTTTTGATGGAAATAATTTTGAGTTCTTCAGACTTGTATGTGAGAAAAGGGAGTTTCTGCAAATGCTTCTCTGATACACCCCTGCTCACAGGCAAAAACCCTTAATAAAAGCTTTTCCCAGGGACAATAAGGAACTGCCTATATGTTAGAACTAATATTAATATCTCAAGCAGAATTTACTGTGGCATGAGGTCTATAGAGTTTTCAGAATTAGCTGATTGAGTAGGTTGTAAGTTGATCCATGAACTAAGCAACTATCTTTACTGTCTTGAACTACGGAAAAGGTGGAGTAGGTGGTGAGGTGTCTTCCATATTGGTGCTCAGGTGTGTTTCTTACTATGTTACCCTCAATATTTTTAGGAGAAAGCATTTTGTTTAACAATGGCGATTAGTAGTTTCTTCTGCTAGTTGGAAATATGCTCTGAAAAGTTGGGTTTCCTATCATTATCATTAAGGAGCTATAGCTTATGTTGTAGTTGTAGATTTGCTAATGCCGTGTGTTTTTCTGCTCATAGCATGGACCCATTCATATGACTAATTTAGGTACAGGCTTCTCCAGTCAGAGTGAAATCGATGGAGCCGGGTCGAAGCCAGCAAGTTCCTCAGGAAAGGAGAGAGAGAGGGACAGGTGAGTGATGAAGAAATTATGTTCAGGTCTCTTCTGTTTCTGATGGAAAGCATATTTCAGCGATGATTTGGGTTTCATGTTCTTTTCTGTGACTTGGGGGTTGAGGAGGTTGTTCTTTTTGTTGTAGGTGATTTTTTTTTTTTTTTTTTTTAAGGAGGAAGGACGCAAGGGTTACCTTTTCATGCTACATAATGAAAATAGCTTAGTTTCCACTCCTCCCTAAGGCTGTATGCTCTTACTTTGTCTGTGTTTTGCTACTTTGTCAGCTTCTTGAGATAATAGGATATGATTGTGAAATAGGTTAGCACTTAAACTTGAAACAACTCCAGTTTTAAAAGAAATCTGAAAAAAAGTTGTGAACTTGGAATTTTGCAGCCTGAAGTTTCAGGGAAATATTTACTTGATAGTCCATTTTGTTTTCTGGCCATTATGAAATGCATCAAGGGTATTGGTAACATTTTCTATGTTCTCCATCTTGTATATAGTCCTAAACTCAGTATAGCTGTTTGAAGTCATCAGGCATCACTATTCTTCCTTATGCACTTCAGTGCATTGAGCCACAAAACTGTTGGGTTTGCACTTTATTTCATAGCATCATAGCATGGTTTGAGTTGGAAGGGACCTTTAAAGATCATCTAGGCCACCCCCTCTGCTGTAGGGAGAGACATCTACTAGATCAGGTTGCTCAAAGCCCTGTCTAACCTGACCTTGAACCCTTCCAGGGAGGGGGCAGTCACAGGTTCTCTGGAAACTCAGTGTCTCATCACCATTCAGAAAATAACTTCTTATCTAATCTAAATCTGCCCTCCTTTAGTTTAAAACCATTACCCCTTGTCCTGTCATTACAGGCCTTGGTAAAAAGTCTCCATCTTCTAAACCCTGTTTAGGTATTGAAAGGCTGCAATAATGTCTTTCCAGAGCCTTTTCTTCTCCAGGCTGAGCAACCCCAACTCTCAGCCTTTCCTCACAGGAGAGATGTTTCAGCCCTCAGATCATTTTTGTGGCCTCCTCTCGACCTGCTCCAGCAGGTCCCTGTCTTGTGCTGGGGACCCCAGAGCTGGATGCAGTGTTTGGGTGGGGTCTCAAGAGCAGAGCAGAGAAAGAGAATTGATTCCCTCAACCTGCTGTACACACTTCTTTCAATGCAGCCCAGGATATGATTGGCTTTCTGGGCTGTAAACATGTGTTGCCAGCTCATGTCCAGTTTTTCATCCACCAGCATTCCCAACTCCTCCACAGGGCTGCTCTCAGTGCCTTCATCCTCCATCCTGTGTTGATACTGGGAGTTGCTCTAACCCAGGTGCAGGACCTTGCACTTGACCTTGTTGGACTTCATGAGGCTTGCATTGGCCCGCTTCTCAAGCCTGTCAAGGTTCCTCTGGATGGCATCCCTTTCCTCTAATGTATAGATTGCACCACTCAGCTTGGTGTCATCTGCAGCCTTGCTGAGGGTGCACTCAATCCCACTGTCTCTGTCAGGAATGAAGACATTAAATAGCATTGGTCCCAGTACGGACCCTTGAGGGACACCACTTTTTACTGGTTTCCACTTGGACATTGAGCTGTTGACTATAACTCTTTGGACATCGCCATCCAGCCAATTGCTTACCCATCTAATAGTCCATCCATCAAATCCATTTCTCTTTGATTTAGAGGTAAGAATGTTGGGGGGGGGACCGTATTGAAGGCCTTACAGAAGTCCAGGTGGGTGACATCAGTTGCTCTTCCCCTGTCAACTGATGCAGTCACTGTATTGTAGAAGGCCACTAGATTAGCCAGGCAATTAAAAGTTAAACTCCTTAGGTCAAGGTCTGAGTTATAAATTTGTTAATTTGTTTGCTATTACCTTTGAGACTTTGCTTGTTGTAAAAAAAGAAAAAATAAAGGCTTGCATTGGTTTAAATAGGCAGTTGATGCCTCCGCCAGCTTTTCCTGTCACTGGGATGAAATCAGAACCTGAAGAAAGAAATGGTGCTGGGTCCTTACCAGGCAACCATGGTGAGTGCAATGAATAAAATATACTTGTAAGTCAGGTTTCCTTTCCCAAATGAGTTTGTGCTGGTCTTAACATTTGTTTAAATGGGTGATTTTTTTTTTTTTTCCTTCCTGTTCTTTATACCACATTAAGTGAAAAGCGGGTTGCATTGCACTGCTCTAAAACACATTCTATGTGATTATATACACATGATGCTTCTCTTACAACTTTAATAAATATCTGTATTAGGACAGTGTAATTATGTGAAGGACTAAAGATTGGGTATTTTTGACCCATCAGTCAGCCAGGGCACAGAATTTTATAGGATTGTTTTGTAACATAGATATGGTGTGGCTTTACATTGTGAACAGCTATCTCTAGAGGCACTAAGGAGTATCGGTGGGAGTAATGGTTCAGGTGTGTATTTACAGACATGAGTTATGTCTGCAAACAACAGAAGTGCTGTCAGATTTCATCCTTTCATAGGGCTGTCAAACATCAAGTATTTGCAACTTGGTAAAACACGTAATCATTTTAACTCTCCTAGCAGTTTGGGCCTTTCAGGTCTGCAGGTACATCATGTTAGCCTGTTTAACCTTAGTTTTTCTGCAGTTTTGGTCCCAGAGATTGCTCTACTGTTAGCTTTCTTTTGAACAAAGTTTCTACTTTTCTTTACGTATTTATCTCTTTAACGGTGAAATTGACATCACTTAGACCCATTTGCTAACTTTACCTTTTTTGTGTGTTTCTTTCTTCTTTCTCTGTTCTCTTACATGGTTCTGATGGATCACATGTGCTGTTGCTGGTGCTGTTTCGTGTGGCCTTCGACCTTGGATGACCATTGGCCTTGTGACCTCAAAATGGTGTCCAACTAACAATTTGCAATTAACGTCTTTTTTTATTAACTCGTTTTTGGGCATTTTATCTTTTTATTTTTCCTTCTTGTGGGTTGGGGGGGTTGTTTTGTTTTCCCCTCCTAGATCATCAAGCTAAGAAGATGAAAACTGCAGAAAAGGGCTTTGGATTAGTGGCATATGCTGGAGATTCATCAGATGAAGAGGAGGAACATGGTGGCCATAAAAACGCAAGTACTTTTTCACAGGGATGGAGTTTGGGATACCAGTACCCTTCCTCACAACAGCGAGCAAAACAACAGATGCCATTTTGGATGGCACCATAAAAGCTGCAGAAGAGTTTTCATTCATCTTTTTTTCCCCTCTAGCAATAATGCATGTATATTACAGAATGAACTTTGCAAATACACATTGTTTTTACATTTGCAGAAGCTAAAGATTGAGTATTCCCCCTTGAAAGGGCTCCATTATTTTTAAAATCCTTATTTCTGCAGTGAATTTGTCAAAAAAAAGAAAAAAAAAAAAAAGTACTCTGACAGGGCTAGTCCCTTATACAATAGGGGAAGTACTGTTAAGAGAAACTAGGGAAGCCTGTCAGTCTGCGTTTCCCATTTTTCCAGGATAATTAAAATGGAAAGTCAGTCATGCTGACTTCATTCTACACCTGATGTTTGTATTTTATTGAGTGTTCCTGCTGTTAGCCTGTGCTTGCAGTCCTGTTGAGCTAATGGTGACCCTGGCTTCAATGTTTGGACTTTCAACAAAGGAAAGGAATATACAGTAGTTCTGAAAAACTTGAGGATCACATTTTCTAAAACTCTTAATTTGTTTTTACTTCAAGCATCTCCTGTAACTCAACACTGTTTTTTATTTAAAATGTGGTTTTACTAACCCCACAACTTCTCGTTCTAGCCAGATGTCGGGGCGGGGGGATGCTCGGTTTTTTGGATGGGTTCATCTTGCTGCTAATCCCCACGTGCACACGGCGCTGTAGCACTGGTACTTAATCTTCTCTGATCACCCCTGGATTTGTTCCCATTCAGCAGTTCAGACGGGACTCCTTCTCATGAGGTTCGCCCCCATCTCTTAACTCATTCACTCACTTGATTCTACCCCCTTCTGTTCCATGGTGATTTAACAAAGAAAAGGCAAGCAGCAGCCAGGTCGACGTGGCGCCCGTGACCGGAGCGCAGGCCTTGCTCTTGCCTTGAAGCCCAGAAGTGGAACCTGGGACTAAGTTGTTGGATTGTTATGGACATGTGCTGCAACACAGGCTCTCTTGGTGGGGCAGACTATTGCAGAAAGAACTCTTGTGTGGAGTGACGCGTGAGACTGCTCTGAGGTGCTGGTCGGCTTTTGAAGTGGGAGAAATAGTTTTAAAAATGGGTGTGCGTGTTGTGGCTGCACCACTGAAAGACCTTGATGGCTCACTTGTACAAACGTTGTCTTTACTATGTGTTGTAAATAATGAGAACCATACTTTCATTATAAATAAATGTATAAATATTCTGCTTCTCGGTGCTTTTTTTTTTGTGGGGGTGAGGGGATTTTGGCGGGACTCGGGGCGCCGTAGCGGTTTGCGGGGGGGTGGGCGGTGGCGGCGGCCTGCGTTGGCCCCGCCGGGCCGCCGTCCGAGGCCCGCCCCCTCCGCGCGGCGCGAGCCGCCGCCGGAGCAAGCGCCGCCATTTTGGTGGCCGGCGCGGAGAAGCCCGGCAGTGAGGAGGGGGGAGCGGGCTGGCGGCGGGGCAGAGCCGCGCGAGGGGCCGCCGCTGCTAACGCTCTTTTCTCCTCTTCAGCGGCGGCTTCTTCGACTCGGAGAAGATGGATTCTGGAGCCCGGCCGGGCGGCGGCATCGCTGCGGGGCAGTCCCGCGAGTACAAGCTGGTGATGCTGGGCGCCGGGGGCGTCGGCAAGAGCGGTGCGTACGGCGGGGTCGGGGCGGGGGGGGCGGCCCTGCAGACCCCCCTCTCCTGCCGCGGGCAGGGCCGCAGCTTTCCCCTCAGCTGCGCGGAGCGGCCCGGGGGGCTCCGCAGGGACCCGCCGGTGGTTGGAGCGCCGGAGGGCTCGGCTCGGCAGCTGCCAGACAAGGTTCTTCACCAAAACAAGCCGGTTTCGGGCGTTATTCCGCCCCCCCGGGATGTCTCGGGAGCGCGGTGTGTCATCATCTTCCGCGTTTTGGCTGTGTCCAGCTTTGTTTCTGAAACTCGTAACGGAGTGCCTTATTCAGGACAAGGGCATTGTTTCTGAGTTATTTAATCTGTTTCACCTACCGTGTTTATTTCAAGTCTCGCACCGAGTATGGTTTTATGTTTTAGCTGTTAGTGAAATAATGTGCAAAGCGTGTTGTGAACTGAATGCTGAAGCGGCAGATATGTACTGAGACTTGTGCAATTGTATCTCTGCTTTTTGTTTTCAGCCATGACCATGCAGTTCATCAGTCACCGGTTTCCAGAGGATCATGATCCCACAATTGGTAAGAAAAATCTCTCTTTTTCTCCTTGCTGTTCACTCCCTTTTTTAGCAGGTTACGCTGTTGTGGAGTCCATTGCTTTAGAGTACATAATTTAAAAAAAGCTATAAATTTGGCTGTAAATTGAGGGCCTGAGTCTCTTAGATTAAGAGGTATCAAGAGTTCTGAGACTGCTATGGGGACTGGGATACATATCCTGAGTTTTAGATTTTTAAATGGTTTTCCTAGCACATACATTCAGACCATGCACTTCCTATATTTGTTTGTATGTTGGCAGACAAGGATGAAAAACTGCTGATAAATGATTACTAGTTGTCTATTAAAAAAATCTACTCTTCATGCTTTAGATCAGTTCTCTGCTATTAATTTGTCAGGCCAAATTGTGGTCTGTGTGTTAGAAGTTGAGAGGGATGAGAGTGCTTAACAGCTTACTGTATCGCTGTATAACTTTTGCAGCATCCCTAAGAGAAATTTTAACCAAGAGTTATGCTTTCAAAGGAAAAGTGCGAAAACTGGACAGCTGCTTGTTGAAAGTGGACTGTTATAGTGTGGGAGTGCTGACTTAAAGGGGCAGAATATTTATTGTCTTACTTTTAAGAAAATGGCAGTTGGTGGTGGCCAGTTCTTCTCTTGAATCACAAGTATTTTCTGGCTTTGAGAAAAATGTAATGCTCTTACTCTTTCCACTAAGGTGTCCAAAATGAATTTATAGGATGTGGTCACATGTCTGTCAGGAATAGCATGATTTTAGCACGGAGTTGGGAAGATAATACATCACATCAGAACAATTCAAAAATTAATTTGTTGTTAAATGATCAGACTAATGTATTATAGCAATATTATCTAATTAGGTTCTTCAAGTGTAACATTCTCTTTGTAAATTGATGACTAATGAGCACTGCAATTGTATTCCAATTTTGTTCTTTCCAATGTGCCATGAATTCACAGAGGATGCTTATAAAATACGAATACGCATTGATGACGAACCTGCCAATCTGGATATTTTGGATACAGCAGGACAGGTATGTGGGTAATAATATGGGAATTGGGAGGATGTTAGGAGGTCTCTAATGGTCAGGTGTAGATTCAGAAATCCTGTAAAAGTATGCTTGTCTTTCTCTTCCAAATTGTTTTTTGAGCTCTATTATTTCTTCTAAGTGTCATGTTGCGTATAGCATCTGTATCATATTATCTATATTTAGGCAGCCTCAGGTGATACCATAGTTTCATGCACTGCTTTCTCTGTTGCACCTTGCTGTTCGTGATCAACAAGCACTATATATTGGCTGATAAATGTGTTGGTATGATTTCTATAGTGAGGGAAACTTGGTGTTAATCCTGAACATACATACTATCTTGTCCTGTATCTAACAGGGTGAAAAGATAGGTGACCAGCCTGTTTACAGAGTTCCTGTGGAGCTGCTTTTGGAATGCATATTATATTATGTTTCCCATTCTGAGAAAATTAGAAAGTCATTGTATTTGTGCAATTGAACTGTAATTGTCTGTTTCTAGGCAGAATTTACGGCCATGAGAGACCAGTACATGAGGGCTGGCGAGGGATTTATCATCTGTTATTCAATCACAGACCGGCGCAGTTTCCATGAAGTACGTGAGTTCAAACAGCTCATCTATCGTGTTCGACGCACTGATGACACTCCTGTGGTCCTAGTGGGAAATAAATCTGATCTTACACAACTGCGGCAGGTAAATGGCACAAGAGGCCCACATTTGCAAGCTGTTTCTGTTGTAAAATGCAGTAATACAGGAGGTTATGCTCCCTTTCTTAATTTTTTTGCATGTTTACTATATATAATAAATTGAGCAGTAGAGAAGTACTTGTTTAACCTGGAATGTGTTGAATAACTAAATGCCTATAGCAATTACAAAAGTAAAGTCTTCAGGTTGGTGCTTTGGGTTTCAACTGCTCTTGGGCTTTTCTTTTTTTTTAATTCCTGAAAGGCAATACTGTTAATAGAGATGTAGCATTCTGTAAACCACTTGCAGATGCAAGTGTGCTAAGAATGGACACATTAATAATAGAGAACTTGGATAAGAGTGGAAAAAGAGGAAAATTACTTTTAGCTTAAGAAAACAGTAACCATAATTTGTGGGAAAACAGTTTGAAGCAGAGCTTGACTTGAAGGAAATGTACTTTGGAAAAGAAATTCCAAAGGTCTGTTTGTATACATGGAATTAGATGAATTTTCAGTGTTTGTTGTAGTGGGAAAATTCTGGTAGCTATGGTAAAACACCCATGATAAGAGATGTATGGGATGAGGAGCGGGTGTTGCTTTTCTTTTGCCTCGACAAGACTGGGGGGGTTGTTTTGTTTTGGGTTGGGGTTTTTTTTTGGGGGGGAAGGTTTTGCTTAGTTCTGGTAGATAGTGTGGCAAACATAATAGATTTTGACCAGGAGAAGGAAATACTCTTAGCTTACCAAACTAACAGATGCTTGTGTTAGGGCTGAGGACTGCTCACGTTAGGCAACTTCTAGATCAAGCTCCAAGAAAAGACTGCTCTCTCAAAGGACTTCCTTGTTTCATGAATGTTCATAGAATCTCTTGCAGATGATTGCATTGCTAGAGAAGTGGTATATGAAAGAGAAATTAAAAAAAAATGTTTGTAGTGGAAGATTTAGAGATCAGTGGAAACGAGATTTTCTGAAAGTGGGAGGGTGCATGCACAGTTACAAGAGCAAGCAGAACAAGAAATGGTAAATAAATAAACTTTCTAATTTTGGCTTTCTTGACAAGTGTGAACTTTTTTTTTTCAGGTCTCCAAAGAAGAAGGCTCTGCTTTAGCACGAGAATTCAACTGCCCTTTTTTTGAAACTTCAGCTGCATACCGTTATTACATTGATGATGTATTTCATGCTCTTGTGCGAGAAATCCGCAGGAAAGAAAAAGAAGCAGTAATGGCAATGGAAAAAAAATCAAAACCAAAAAGCAGTGTGTGGAAAAGGCTGAAGTCACCCTTTAGAAGGAAGAAGGATTCAGTCACTTGAACAGAGAGAATTCCTCTGCAAAATAAAACCTGTGAACAGCTATTTGTAACCAAAGCAGTTTAGTTGACAACATTTTGACAGCATGTTTTGAACCTGATGGGACTTTTATGAGGGAATGCATAACTTTTACCAATTGTTTTTGTTTAGAGTGATATTCCCTTAATTTTGGATATTTAACTTAAGACACAGTAACAGTTGTACTTTCGTTTGTTCTCATTTTTTAACTGGATCCAGCAAATGTTGCTTGTATGTCATTGGTTACAAGTGCTGATAGGTTTATGTCCCTGCACTTTTGAATGTTTGTCTTCGGTCACTGTGTACTGGAAGCTAAATTGTGTAAAATATTGCTGAAGTTCTACCCACCCTAACTTAATGTTTTTTCCTAGTTGTTTGCACAAGAAAATTTTGCTGCTCTCCGGAACAGTAACCCACATCATTAAAGGTGGCTTGTCAAGGTCGTGCTGAAAAGTAGTTTACAAAGTATATGTCATGACTAACAGCCTTGGCTGTGTATAGATGTCATTGAACAGAGCTGTGCTAGAGTTCTTGTGTTCTCATTGAATAGACTTTTTCCAGGAGAAGCAATGTGGAACATTTGTACAAATTTATGTAAATTATCATTTAATCAGCAGTGTTGTAGGTGGGATTCTAAACAAGTCAGAAAAAGCAAATTATGGTTCCTATGGCAGCTGTAACTTGGCAACAGTGCATGAATATGTAGCATTTTCCTACTGTATATAGCATTTACTGTGTTGCCACAGCATGTGTAAGGTAGCGATGCTGTAGGTGCTGTAGAAACCACAGCTTTGAATTTTCTGTCTTGCTTGTTAAAAATCATAGCTCTAATGGTGCGCTGGCTTATTTATTTACATTCAGTTTTATGTTCTAGTCTTAAAGAAGCCAGTATCTTTGTTAAGTAGAAGTCTTTAACGTGGTCATTTCAAATTATTCTATGATAACTACTTTGTAGAGAAAGCAACTGATACTGAGTTATCTGGGCCCAGAAATAATATCCTTGATACTGTTAAGATTCTTTCAATGCAGCCTTAAAAGTAGAATTGCCGGTGAAGTGGAAGGAAGCAATTAGCTGGGCACAGTGACAGTCCTGGCAGATACATCCCTGACCTTTCATATGCAGGCGGTCCAGGCAGTGCAGGTACAGGTTTTCTTATGCTCAGTAAAGAATTATTTGGTTAAGAAAGTGCTTCTGAGGCAGACCCTCCATACGTAGAGATATTCTTTGCTTTTGAGATGATTTACATATACGTCGGTTATAGAATTTAAATCCAGCAGAGACACAGATGTCTGGTGTTACTCTTGATTTTGTTTTTTAATAATAGAACAAATCATAGGTAACTCAGACATGATTAAAACAAATTTCTCGGAGAACTAAGTGCCTAGAATATTTCAATTTAAGAATGAAACAGCTTAGTAGATTAAATATAGTATAGCTTCTAATATTTTTTTCGATCATCTATGTTAGTAGCTATGTTAAGCTTACTAATCAAAAACCAGATCTGTAATGTCAGTCTTAGTTCAGTCAAAGCTGAAAATTTATATGTAAGAAGATCGGTACAAGAAGTGAGGACAGCAAATACATAAACTTAAGCTTTTTTTCTTGCTAAACTCCTTACTGCTTAAGATACAACTGAAAATTTTCTGCCAGTTGGTTTTAAGAGTATTCTCTTTGTATGCAATTTAAAAAACTTCCAGGGAGAAATTTGGAGGACGGTTACATTTTATTTTGTGGCTGAGCTAAACGTTTAAACTGGTTTCAGTTTCTCACTTCCTTCCAATGCTCCAGTGTTACTCTATACTGGTAATAATCACGTGTATGTTGTTTGAAAAAAGGCTGAGGATAATTCAGGTTGTGTGCATCCTTCAGTAGTTACTGGTTTAGGACTGAAAGCCCTCCTAATCATTCATTATTGGATTAAATGCTGTCTATAACTCGGATAAAAATGCTAGGAAAGCTATCTAGCGGAAAATGTGAGGAGAAGGAGGGGGCAACAGCTGAGAAGTTGCTCTAAAAGCAATTGCTGATTCTGTCATCGTAAAAATTATTTCAGACCAGTCTTCTGGAAACACTGAACAGAGGCCTGATGGTCATTAAAAGTTTTCCCCATGCTTTTCCTTGATACAGTAAGTTAACATAAAATACTGGTCAGCTTCCTATGTTCAAAATTTTCAGATAATATGTAAAGGTAACTTGTTAGTAGTACTGAATGCTGTATGGGACTTTTTTTACCTTGAAATAACTGATGTCTGTGCCTTACATGATTCCTTCAATGCAATTTAAGGGTTTACTAATGCCTTTTGTGAGCCTGTTGCTTATAGAATTACTACATCAGAACAGCAGCAAGCACTTTTTTTTACACAGTGTTATTCAAAAAGAGTTTTATTTTTGTCGTGTATAAATTTGTACACAAAATTATTGTTTTCTTTGACACAATATATAATTTTTAATACAAACATTTGCATTTGATGTTTTAATCTCTGGGGTCTATCGTGAGAGTAGAAGGCCGTTCAGCCTGAGAGTGCTGAAGAATGGGAAAGTTTATGGTGTGTTTGTAAATCAGTTTGGATACTTATCTTACTCAAATGCTTACTAAAATGTTTATCTAAAAAAAAAAGGAGTTAGTAGGTTATGTTTAAGTGGTGCAAAGCTTAAAAAATCTGTGATGGGAGTCTGGTGCCAACTCATTTAAACATGATCTGGACATGTTGCAACCATGTTCCTTCAGCCGTGTGTGCTCTGCCCAAGGCGTGTTGGCTTCCCAAGTGTCAGTTCTGACTGCGGCAATAGCAGCCGCATGAGGTAAGTGTAAATCTGCCCAGATGTGTGAGTGTTGGGGCACTGGCAGAAGTATTCCCTCTGCATTTGCCACTGCTTCAGTTTGTGCATTGGTTGGTTGCATTTTAGTATTTTGTACTAGTAGAAAGCAGCTGGGTTCAGACTCCTTTGGGTCTTTGGTATAGTTGTTTATTTTTCTTTTAAGGTATTTATACTATTGCCAAACTTGCAGTGTAACTCTCCCTTTATGACTGAGGAAAGGCTGCTGTTGTCACTTGTCGGGTTAGAGAGGATCTCTCCTTGTAGGACTGGATGGATGACGATCTAGGGGTAGAGGCACGGAGTGTCTTCACTCTGGGCACAGCAGAAATAAGAAATGCCTCTCAGCGCATTCACCAGGCATTTGGAGGCAACTTCCCCAACTGCCATCTCTTGTAACCATGTCTTGTAAGAATTGTCTCAGTGTTGGTGACACAGAGCTCTGTTTCACAGACTAGTTAGGAACTCTTACCACGTGTTCTCAGGGCTTCCCAGTGACTCACCTGCTGTGAAGTGTCACCTTGCTCATGCTCCTTTTGGTTTTTATCCTTTTTCAGAGTTGACAACACTCCTTCTTCCAGGACAGACTTGCTTAACAGTCACAGGTGAGATACAAAATACCCAAATACAGTTCACCAGCTGTTTCACCCCCTTACCTACTTAATCCTTTGATCCACACTGAAGTTCTGAAACACAACTACCTCTGTTATTTACTATGGATTGGGCCGATTTATCCAAAGTCAGTGTGTTAAAGTGAATTCAGTGATAGGTTGCAGTTTTTCAGTAAGTTTGCTATGTCCCTGTTGTGTTCTCCATAAATACAGGAAACATAATTTAGACCAAAAGAAAAGGCTATTCTTGCATCTTTTTTGGCTACATAGCTTTCAAATGTAGATCAAACCAAATTACTTTGCAGACATTAATACTAAAAATTCGTAAGTATGTAGGTACTGTTGTAACATCTAGAGATGAATTAGCGGAAAACCTCCACCTTGTTAGAAGCAGGTGATGAAGAGCCTAATTTTTAGGTTTCTCCCTAGAAATTTAGAAAGTGTTTCAGCTGTTCCAGTGGTGACACCTTGCTTAAAGGGCATGAATAAATCTGTGGAATGAAAAAATTCCTACCACTGCATTCTTCCAATTCTTTCTCCAGTGTGATTAAGTGCCATTTATCTGTCATCTAAATAGTTACAGGAGTGGGGGTTTTAATATAAAAGCTTACCATAATGAAGACTTTATATCAAAGCCACCTTATGGATCAAAGATGTGGGTACCACTTCGTACTGGTGGTCTGGGTCTCAGAATTCACATGGGTGTCAAATGTATGAGAAAAGAGAACTTTTCAGTATTTCATTTCCTTGAGGCAAGGCTCAAAGGTGTTTAAGGTTGTAATTACCAAGATCTGCCCACAAACAGTGTATCCATCAGGAACAAAGAAACCTCAGCTAAGAAGGGTCTAACACGGTCATAGTCAGTGTGTCTGTGTAGTTGAACAAATTTTGCTATTTACTGTCTGCTTTGAGTGTACTAAGAAAATATTTCATATATTCTGTGGTACTGATACAGATTTACTTTGTGTGATTTTATTACAGGAATGCAGAGCTGTAATGCCTCCTTGCTGTTAATAAAGGTCAGTCTTTTGCTGAGATAAGTTGTTTACAAAAGTGCAAAATCAGTAAAATTTAAAATATGCGGAGGTTAATTACATGTAACAGAACAGTAAAAAAAAAAAACCTGTCAAAATTCCTGCTGAATTAAAGCAGCACCACCTGTGTCACAAGAGTGGAGGAGTGAAACAAAATACTGCATAGAAATCAGATCATTAAGATCTGGGTCATGGGCAGCTTACTGACATGCTGTGTATTTTACACCTGTGTAAATCTGGTTGCAAGTAAACTTAAAAGATTTAAGATGTATGCTTCTGAGTTGTCCTTTGTTCTCCAGAGCAAGCCAGCTATCTTCTCATTTGCGCTTTGCTGCAGCAAATGAGCAAAACTGGAGCACTTCACTTGGTATAGGCTGAGGTCATTCCTTCCAGTCAGTCTGTGCATTAAATTGACGGAAGATGCACAAAACCCATCTGACTTGAATTTGCACGCTTAAGAGCTAAACCACTAGATGGCCTGCAGTGGAGGAACTAGTTACCACTAACTGGGAGGGAAAGGTTAATTCTGACAAATGCTTTCTTTACTAATAATCAGCTTTAAATCCTGCATGTAATTTGCATGCTATATGGAGAAATAAACCCTAGAAATACAGAAAAAATCAGTATTGAGAAACATTACCTCAGGATAACTAAGAAAGGATGAAAATGAAAACAATATAAAGCTTACTACATGGCCTAAAGATAATAGAACATAGTCTCACTAACATTCATGAACCAGTAAAACCAACATTGCCATGTGATCTCAAAGAACACTTGGATGAATTTGCTTTTCTGTTTAGTTTTGGGTTTTTTTTTTTTGCCTTTTGTTTTCCTCTTCTGTATTACAAATAAAGTGTAGCACTTTAAAGACATGATATGAAAAGGTAAAATAGTTCTCTAGAGTCATGTGATCACAATGTTGATTATTTGGAAATACAGATGTTCTCTGTGGAGCATATCAATAATAACAATTTAAAAAAAAATTCTGTAGATTGATGATCCAATTTGACATCGTCTCATATGATTAGATGGTGCTCTGTACAGGCTTACTATTGGATTTTTCTGTCTGGGCTGTGCAGCTCTTGTGTAAGGGCATCCTTCCTATTCAATCCTTTTATACTTTTTCCCCTCACTATTTCTAAACTTATTTTTTTTTCACCAGACCTGTTACTGCTATATTGCTGTACGAAAAAAATTTACTTGACAGCATCAGCTCAGGCTTTGTGCTGTAATGTGTGGTAACACGTTGCTTTTTCTCTCGTCTACACTCCTGATGTTCCTTTCAGAGACCTAAACGTATATTCTAAGGTATGACATACCTATTTCTTTTATTTAAAGAAGATTTTAGTACATAGATCTCAGTGTTGTAATTCATTCTTTTAACAGCATAATACTGTGAGACACTTGGTATTTGCTAGATTTTGCTTTGCTGAACTCCTGTTTGTCTTGTTACATTCATTAGCAGGGAGGAATTAGACAAGCTTTTACATTTTGGCTTTCTGGATGTAACCTGAAGTCTGAATGCTTAAGCTTGAATATTAACATTCTGTTCAGGACCAAGAATCAAGGTGGTGAGTTCCCTGTGATAAGTTGCATTGCTTGTTTAAATTTTTAAAAAGTCAAGGTTATGCAGACTGAATATTCTCCAAATAATTTTGCCTGGTTTTCGTTGTTTTTTGGGTGCAGGTGGATCTAGCCCTTCCCTTGTCCCATCTGAAATTAATGTGTCCTGAGTATGTTCTGACTTAGAACATACCTTACCCTTCTCAGACCAAACGTGCTCAGCATTTCTGTGCTTCCCTACAGCTTCCCTTCAGGAGGGGTAACGTGCTTTCCATGCCCTCATTTATTTTGGGTACACTGATAATATTTTTCTTTCCTGACAGCTGGCTACTTTTATTTAGTGATAGTGGAATGTCCCTAGGTGGCAACTGTGTCCTTTGAGATGACTAATTTCAGGACTGAATGAATTAATGTACTGATATATATGCTGCAACAGGTCCAGTGTCGATGCAGTCTAAAAATTGTCTGTACAGGCCCCTCCATGTTGGGAAGAAGGGTAGAACTGTTGTGCAATATAGTAGGTGTAAAGGGGAGGGTCGTTTAGGGTTTTTTGGGGGGTTGGGGTGGTTTTTTGTTGTTGTTTGGGGTGGCTTGTTTTTTGTTTGTTTTTTTTATTTCATAGCATTGCCTTTTCTTCCACTTCCTTATGTTCTACTTTGTTCTTGGTGTGTTTTTCCTTTCCTGTCCCATTTCCCGTTGGGCCCAATAGAGACAGTATCTCTGAGACCAGGCATTCAGCCACAGCACTTGCAGACGTCCAGGCAGTGTGCTGCCGTGTGCGGGCACGGTGATTTTCCGCTGCTGTAGGCTCTGAGAGGGACTAGCTTGGCTTTAAATAGTCACTGGAGACAACTTTTCAAGTTTCAACAATAACAGTGTTAACACTGGGACCCTGTGATCTGTCTGACATGGTGGAATGGCTGGTTGAATGCTCACGATCCAGTTCTTGCATTTTAATGAAGGTGAAATAAGGGTGCTTTGAAGCCCCTTGGAGGGGACCTGTCTGATGGCAGCTTCTTCCCTCTTAGCACAATCCCCCATCTTTGGGGCTCGGAAAGGAGACAGAACTATGCCTGACTCTGCCTGCTCAAAGGAAATACCAAAAGGGCACTGATCCAGGGTCTGCCATCAAAAGTGAATCTCATTGCTGTGGCAACGTGACTCGCTTTTACCAGGAATTAGGTGAGGCAGAAGCTGTTGGAGGAGTAGAGACCCAATTGTGCTGAAAGCAGCACAAAATCCTGCTGGTTTAAATGGCACCAGCACCTGGACCCAAGGAAGGTGGGAAGAGAGTCAGAGCTGAGCTTCCATGCTCTCCACAAAACCATTTCTCTTTTCATGGTTTGTCAAACCCATTCTGTTTGCTTTTTTTTTTTTCTTTTTCTTATGCAAATTCTTTTGTTTCAGTTTCAGCTGAATGGTGTAAGAACCTGAACCGAGAGGTTTGTTAAAGGCATGCAGTATTAGATGCAGAAGCCAAGCAGAGAAGGATGAAGGGAGATTTTCTTTCACATCTTGCACAATAAGTAGAAAATAGTCAGTGACCGTGTGCTTTGCCTGAGCAGTTTCAGCTAGCTGCTCTCATAACTGTGGTTATTACCATGATAAATAGCTGAAAGTGGTTAAACACTGCGATCAATCACAGTGCAGAGAACAATGTAATTAATGGTAAGCATAGGTGTTAAATAAACCATTATGTCTTGAGTCATTGGGCATTGAAGTGCACAAGTCATGTGGATCACTACCTGCATAATCTCAGCTGCTTCTGATATTTTTGTAAGTTCAGCACCTTGTCTCACTGCCACTGATGAGCGATACAGTGGAATTGAATCACCAGAGCAGGAGCTAAGGTGAAGCTAATTAAACTTCTTGACTGCTTCAGTCACTCCTTCCTCAATATTACTGAAAGAGCTGAGAATGTCACTGGTGAACCTGGTGATGGGAACGGCGTCTGTTGCAGTTTGATCATTTTCATCTTTGTCCCAGAGTAAAGTTGGAGAGAGTTGTTTTTTAATGTTAACCTTGGTGTATTTTGCATTAGAGAAGGCACGCAAGGTACTCCAAAGAGTACACTTTACACTCAGTGTGGAAGGCAGGGAAGCTTGTGATATCCTTACCTCTGGCGCAGAATTGTGTGTGAAGAGCTGCAGCACTGGCCACATTACTTTTTCTGGGGCATTAGGCAATTTTTCTGTAAAGCTTGGGCTGAAACTGGTTCCTTGAAGATGAGACCTGAAGCTTGTTTTCAGTATTGAGACACCTAAAACACCTCTGAAGATTGGTCCTTTGCTACATGGGAAGCTGTCAAAAAGAGTGAAGTACACCATTAAAGTGCTTGCTGTAGTCTGTGTTGCTGGGGAAACACAGCTCACTGCTCGGTACTATTTGGCATTTTCTAAAGACATGGCTTTGTGCCCAGCAATATTGTTCTGTGTAGTGCTGATGGGGAGCTGCAGAAAAACAAGTCACAGAAGCCAGATCTCTGTGCTTCAGGAGAGACTGTTGCATCTTGCACAGAGTGAGACGGACAGAAGTATTCCTGGAGAATTCAGTTTTGAGTAGGAATCCAGGAGTGCCTCTAAATTGCAAAGTTAGAGTCAAGTTGCTTCCTTTTCTGCCCATCTAACATCATCTTTTTTCACTTCGATTCAACTTAGCTAATGAATATCCGTTTATGCCAAATTATACCAAACTACAATGCTGTGTATGTTACTGAGAGTTTTTGTATGTGCTAACGCTTAATTAATAGTGTTATTCTTCATTTGATAGGATTCTGTTATGTTCCTTTATTTCTTTGAGATTTATTTCGTGTGTGCTTTTCATGTAAATTGTGATAGCAGAAATGCATGTTTTTAGAAACAAATTCTTAAAGTATTCAGTAGAGTCATGTGTGTATTGCCTACAGTCAAACATGGCACAGTCAGAAGGTAAAGTGATTTAATTTTTATTTGCACGCTCAATGTGCATTAACAAATTCAACATACAAGATAGCATTACATAATGTAGATTAGCTTACAGCATTATGCAGTTTCACACATGTTGAGTTAGGTTTTTTGCCTTTTTTCTTTTTTCACACAAAGTTGTAACTGTCCAAGTTAATTTTACAATAGAAGACACAAGGTAAAGAATAACCACACCTGGGAGATTTTACAGTGAGTCCGCTGTCACTTACTGTCTATTTTACGTTTTAAAAAATATATATCTGCACATCTTCAGTTTCCTATTATTCCAGAAGAGTGTTGGAGCTACTCCTATCTGCCCAATAGCCTAAGTCTATTTACCCTGAGCATGTTTCCTTGACAAGAAGTTCATCTTTCCTTTTCGACTAAAGGAATCTTAAGGACATCGTCTAGGCTTAAGCATGCTTTTCACACCGAAGGGAAAAAAAGGGAACTTTTTTGTTGTTGTTAGTATGTCCTATTCAGGTGTTTGGAGTGGTGTTGGAAAGCATGTTCTGAGGAAAAGTCATGATAGTTGCTAAACTTCAGCAACACAATTGCTTAGTGCAAAAACTAGGATTGAACTAGATCTACACCAATTTCCAAGGGAGAATTCATTCTCTTGGTTTGTGGCTGTGGGCCACTAATAGAGCATGAGCTAGAAAGCATTTAAGACAAAGATAAAATCTACTATAACCTCAGGCAGAAATCCTCGTAATCAGGACTGATAAAGCACAAAGGAAGTTCATGCTTCTGTCTGCCATGCAAGGCTGAGAAATAGAGAGCTGAGCTTCAGCTTCAATGCAACTTCTGTTGCTAATAAGACACTCTGCCTGGAAGGAAGTTTCAATGAGTAACTAGCTATGAGTGAGAAAATTCAGCTTTCCAAAAATAATTTCTTAGGAAGAGATGCCAAAGTATTGCCAACTAACAAAGTGCTGACTGTTTGCACGATGAGCCCTCCCAGCAGCTGTTGCTATACATGGCGGCTGGAGAGGAAACCGAGTAAGACTTGCTCAGTTATTCTTCTTTTATTAGTGGTGGAAAGGATCATTTTTTCAACAGGGCTCTAAAATTCAGTAGTCAAGTCCTGTAAGTAGTTAAATGACCTTAAAATTTTTTAAATACAATACATATGAGCTACATTCCACAGAACAGACTGGCTGCCTGGAAGCAACTAAATGTTCACTGAAAATTTGTGGTTCCTACATGCCTGTTTGCAAGCTTACTTCTGCTTCATGATTCCACTGGAGAGTTCAGAAGTAATTTTAATTTCTACAGCCTGTTTTAACTATTTCCACTCAGTTTACCAGCAATGTTTACATCAATTATTTGCCGCCAATTATCATCCTTATATCTTTCCTGGCTTGAATGTAAAAAGAAGCCAAATCGAGTTACTTGCCAGGATGCTACTGTCTTATACAAAACCAGTTCATGGGTTAGTGTTTACCATGAGACCTAATGCAGCTACTTCCAAACTTATATTTGTGGAACTTTACTCTATGAACTTCTGTTCAAAACTACTGACTATTCAGGGTTAATAGCTTGAAGTGCTACAGGTCACACTTGTCAAATAACATTTTTACACTTCAGAGGTGATGGTAAGCATATCCTAAGTCTCAGAAGTCATTCACAATTTAAGAACTAATTCAAGCTGCCTTGAAACTCTGAAAATTAATTTCTTGAAGAGTCTGACACATTTTGTAGTGACAGGTTTTGCCCCATGTTTACTCCTTTTTTGAGAGCTGGCTCCTAGAGATCATATATAATGCAAATTGACTCAAGTATGAATGAAGGGAAGCTTTGTAATTTTTTCACTTAAAACCTCTTCTCCAAAGGTATTTTCCTATCCCAGATATGCCATTATAACATAACTTGATCAATCATGTAGAATTTCATGTTTAATGTTTTAAAAAAATCAGCAAGAGTTCCCTTACCAATCAATGACATGTCAGTTTTTTGTTTTTTGTTTTTTTTTTTCTTGGGCCCTCCATGCACAGACAGGGTTAAAACAAATGAAATAGAGTGGCATTTCCCCAATTCTGATAGTCTGTGAGATCACACCTGTGCTAACTTCCCTGTGGCAAAAGCAACATGATCAGTTTGTTGGTGTTTGAATTTTAGATGCATATCTTTGATGTTGTGACCTTATAGCTCCACAACAAGTACATCGCAACTGCAAGTATTTCAGTACCTGACAACAGAATTATTTCTTCTCTGAAGGAAAGTGCCATTTTCCCCTGTATTTTCCTTTTGTGCTAGTGCAGAATTCTAAACCACCTTTATATGGAAATGCGGTTGGTACTCCCAAACCAGCAAAGAACAGAACTGCAAGAACCAATGGGCAGGCAAACTAACAAGAAACTAGAGGTTAAACAGCAGAATTCAGAAACTTTGGGAGAAGCCTAGTAAAGACAGGCCAATCTTGGTGAATACCAGCAAAGACAGTTCGGCACAAACACAACTTCCATAGTGACAGATAATTGTATTAAAATCTGCAACTTGATATTGGTAGTTATACTAATTTCAGTTTGTATTAGGCATGCAATAGTGTGATTACACTGTTATATATATTTGTGTTTTTTTTTTTTCTTTTCATTTAATGCTCTTTAGAATTTTAGTGCCCTGCAAAATCACATCACTAGAGAACCAATCAGCTGCTGCTTCTTAGGAAAGTTTAGTTCTACAGCTAAAACAAGGTTTAAGTCTGTTCTACGAGTCAGCTGTCGCTGCCGCAACCTCTGCTAGTATTCGCTCAGGCTGTGCCATTTGGCAACTGGCTTTCTAGGATTCTCACACACCTCTCGCCAGTGTTCCACACCACCTGCAGTGACGCTGTGCGCTCCCAAAATCAGCCGTCCCACCACTTCGTTTTTCGTGGTACGGTCAAAATCGATAACTAGAAATTCAATACTGATGTCAGGAAGGAGATCAACAGGGATGTCGTAAATGAAGGATTCGTTGAAGACAGGATTCAAAGTGCACTTCTTCACGTGAGTCTTCTTTTTTGCTATGCGCTTTCTTCCGTAGTAAACATTCACCTTAACGTATGGATCTGCCAAAGAGAGAAATAAACTAATAACACAGCCCAATAATGCTCCTGGAATTAATGGATAGGGTTTAGCTTGCTGAACTTGAGCCAGCTCAAGTAAATGGTGTGAGTCTCAGCTACTCACTCCAGCTCCCCCGGGGGGGGCATTGTCAGCGTATTTTCTCATCGCAAAGCAACCAGCTGCTGTTAACAGTGCAAGTGCTTTATGAATTTCAACACTGCATGGGGACTGGGGGGAAGCAAGTCACACGTAAATTGCAGTAATTAATCCTAGAAATACCAAACAGGTAGCATTTTGGTGAGGTCAGTGCCCAGCTGGCCAAAACTTTCACTTTTCACTGTCATCTAGGACAAGAAATATTTCTACCCTCTTTCAGGAAATAGCCCAACAAAGTCTCAAAATGCTTTTAATAATTTGCAGATGGAGAACATTTATAGTGGAAGGTACTGAAAAAAGAAGAAAGTTTCAAACAAAACCTTAATTTTTCCATCAACCTCACTTTGTTATTTTATTAATCAGTTTGCTCTTTATACAGATGCTTGTTTAGGATTAAAATTAAGATAGCAGGATAGCAGGCACACAGTGCTTTTTTTTTTTTTTCTTCCCAGGTAACACAAGTTTTGAAGCTGGAAGTCACTTACCCAGCTGACACTGGCTAATTTTCACTTTTTTATCCAACTGAAATTATGAGTTTATGCATAATGTCCAGATCATAGAAGGAAATTATGTTCATCTTGCAAGAATCAGGAGGTACAAGAGCAGCTACTAAAAAATTTATTCTGTAGGTGGAGACCACGCATGGAAAGCTTTGCCCCTTTTATTTTTTTTTTTTTTAAGAAAGAGTAAAATTTAAGGTCTACAATGGAGAATTAAGCCTAGTATGCATTCTTTCTGAGGTGTACAGGAGAAAGCTGCAAAAACAGGACTAAATTAAATTTTCTCAGTCAGGCTATTATTGAATCTAAAGTTGATTCTGACTGTTTTCCTATAATCCTGAAAGAAACTTTGCTAAGCGGATTCAGGAGTCTGAGAATCTGTGACTGTGAAAATAGGAGAGGCAGAAGAGCTGCTCTTCCCTTCAAATAGGTGAACAACAAAGAAAATAAAAAAAGCAGAACTGTTTCTAATGTCATATGAGTTTACTCCTTTTTCTTCTGAGTCTATCACTCCTCTTTTTTTTAGGCTTGCTATCTGTTACCCTCCTCTTGTAGGGGCAGGGTTTGAGGTAGACGCAGCAAGCAGTGGTCATGCTGTGGAAAAAATACTGCTAAGGGCAATGAGGAATGACAGCAGCACGGAGGCACAGAGCCTGCACAGGCTGGCCAAAAGCAACGTGGAGCTCTGCTGAATTTGGAAAATACTGTCTTCATAAACAAATAAGGTGATGCCAGAAAGATGTGACTGTTGGTCTCGCAGTAGGAAGGATTTGGTCTTTTTTGTATAACCATCTGTTGGTGAGTGACGGATCACTCGCAGTGATCCACTGCCCTTAGAAACAGTTTGAGGAAAAGTGTGCAAAGGAAATCTTCAGATAAGACAGGTGAAAAGATCTGAAAGTGAACTTGGGATATTTTTTTTCTACACATTTAGAGCTGGAGAAAATAGCTTCTACCTGAGAGGCCAGTGATATCCATCTTTGGCAAATGTCTGGCTTTCAGCACCACAACAGTCATTCTCTGCGCCACAGGCTGGTAAGACAAGGAGACTTGCAGCTCCCCTCTGCTAATGCATTTCTGTGAAAAAGAAACAAAATTTATTAGGACAAAATGGCCTTATACAAGGGGCAAATGTTGGAGGTCACTAGAAACTCTTATTCCCTGTGCTAAATGCCTAAAAAAGCTGGAAAATTAGATGCAGGCCATTTTAAGTGCCTCAGGCAGATGGAACCTCTGGGAGAAGAAGCGAGTGAGTGGCATAAGGTAAATCATCCTGTGCTGTTCACCCTCACCCTTTGCCTCTCGAGCACAGTAAGCATCACTACAGCCTCTTCCCTTGAATTCGGGGTTTCCATGAGGGCAAATCAGCTGTGGCTGCCTTTTGGGGTCTGCTACTAGAGGTGTCTGTGGGTTCTAGGAGCTTAAGTTTGACTTTTGGTGGAGTTTTGATGGCCGAGCACCTCAAGTTCTTTAGGTGTGCTGTGACGGTTTCACCATCCATTTAGTCTGTAAAGGTACAGGATGAAGATAAATAAAACCAGATCTACTTCAGTTAGACTTGCTGTATATCCTTTCAAAGAGTAACATAAGATAATTAGGTTTGGTTTCCAGATGGCATTCATTAACTTTAATTGAGATGGCACTAATTTAGATTAAATTCATTTGCTATCAAGGCAAACAGTATTAGCAATGGGTATGAAATTGTGTGGTGTCAGTATCACACTGATAGCAGGGCCATTGCATCAACTCGAATACCTGCCTGTTCAAGGTTTTGACTCTTAATCTTCCTCCTGCCCCCACAGGTGTCTGGTCCTGTTAACCTGGCAGAGCAAAGGATGTGTGGGGGGGTCCCCAAATGAAAGAATTTTTCTCACTTCAAACTGGTGAAGCACTATTGTAAACATAACACTAAACGTTCTAGTGATCACTCAAGAGGTGAAGCTGTTCTTTCAACTGCTGTTATTCAGCTAACAGGAAAAAATTCTGTGTGTAAACTTAAATAAGGAAAATGTTAATTATTATTTTGGTGGTTTCTTTTTATTTCAGCAGTTCCTGTGTGTTTAAGAGAAGTTTTCCAAATGCAAGGAACAAAGGCTATTGCTGCTCATGCAAAATTCTGGGAGGAGAGTAAATACATGAGCAAGTTCCTGACCCCAGGAGGGAAATGTTCAGAAATTTGACTTCTTGGATACACCAGAATACAACAGCCAGAGAGAGTCTTGGGGGTGGGGTGTATAATTTTAGGGTTTTGGGCTTCTTTTGGTCTGAAGTAATTAATGCAGTTACTTCAAAGTAATTTGCGTTCTGAGATTGTCTGTTAGAAATTACTGGGAATGTTCACCGGGATGGGATGTACACCTTTGCTGGCTTGGATCAGTGCAATAATTTACTGGATTTTAAATGCAGTTCTGTATTCCAGATTTTGAAACTTCCTGACATTGAAAACTTTGTTTAGTAATGGTTGTTTTGATATGGAACTACACAGATTTTCAAGAAAACACACCTGACACCAAGGTAAATCCATTTTTGATTACTAATAAATGTTAAATAATTTGCATCCTTGATTAAATCTATTTTTATTTAGCGTGACCTTTTTATGCTATTTTTAGTCTATTACTTATAAGAGACATGGTCAATGCACTGAAAAGAATACTATTGAAAGAACCCAAACCAGCCACTTCTTTTGTCATAACATAAAGCATCCCAAGAACCTAAGAAAAGCAAAGTAATTACAAGAACTCTGGTTTTGTTGAGATTCTTTTGGTTTGTTTTGGGTCATTGACATAGTCTCCTTCCTTTAAATAACTTTTTTTTTTTTTTTTTTAAGTGAAATGCCCCATATAGTAGAGAAAACTTCCAAGTAAAATACTGCCACTCTAGGACCTAATGAAGTATTTTAGAGCCCAGCAACAGTTTCCAATGTGCTAAGGCAATAAGTAAGCTCAAATGCCTTTTTCTATTAAACCTGGAGGATGAGTAGCAAAAATAAATTACGCAAGAAAATAAAAATCTTAAGTACCACCTCATCCTCCTACCTGAGCATAGTGTATTTTCTGACAACAGAAGACATCTTCCCCAATGTAAGCCTTAATATCCTATATGGATCGCTCATCTTTCTAGTTTACAGCACTAGAAACTACAAGTGGGATTAATTTCACCTATATTTTAGATGTCTACATTTGACAAAACCATCTTAGATGTGCTTTGTTCTCAAGTAAGGAAAAAATAGTCATCTAGGGTGGGATTGACCTGATCTCATTTATATCTCTGCTCCAGGAGAGGAGGAAACATGTCAGTCTCCCTCTGACTGTGTTGATGTATTCCCACTTACTTACAGTAACAATTCGGATGTAGGTAATTACAAGTATAGGTGTCTAAAATGGTCAGACCAGACAAACCTCCCACTCGGTGACGTTTGTCTTTGCAGATAAATGTCCCGTTATCACACCATCTCTTTTACTTGGAGATGGGGACTTTGCCTTTTTTCTTGGCATTATTAGTTCTAACATTCATCATTTCTCTGCCTAAATAGTGACTGTGCCTCATCAAATTGCCATAACCACATAACTAAAAGAGCACAGACACAGAATACCGATAATATGTATCTGTGGAAAAATGGGTTTCATGGTTAAGGATTTGCAGCATTGCTGCTTATTAGACCATGGAGGCTTCTGGGTCAAAAGAACCGGGATCAAATACAATGCAAGGAGTCTTGTGTCACATGACACGAAGTGACTTACTTGTATGTTCCTTTTGAGGATCTCCCTGGTCAGCTGAACCTTCCCAGTGCTTGGATCCACCCCTGCAAGGGGCACCATCACCTCTCCAATAACATCATCTCGAGAAAAGCGATCAAAGCTCAGCACGAGGAAGTGAAGCACTAAATCCTGGAGCTGGCTGTACGGGATCCCATAGAAGGTGAAGGTTTCATCAAAGACTGGCTCTAGTGTCTTGCGAAGTACACGAGTCTTCACTCGATGCCTTTTATCTGGAAGAATTGTCATCTTGATGTAAGGGTCAGAGCTCTGAGTGTGCTCATCCATCACTGGCAGCCCGTGAGCCTCCTGAATGGTAACTACCAGCGCTTTTTTAGGGAAGTTGTAGTCCACTGAGAAAGTCAGTTCACCCAACATGATATCATCCCCTGGAGAAGATGGGGAGGAAGTTTTACTTCCTCCTGGTGTGAGGCTTTGATCTGGACTTAGTTCATCTCCATAATCTACTTTTATTGGGAGCTGGTCGACGTGGGGGGTTGCATTTGGCCCCTCTGGAGACTTATCAGAGCCTATTAAACCAGATTCAGCAGCATCCACCAAGAGGTTTCCCCTTACAGTCTCCTTAGGAGTGCCATTCTTGTCTCTCCGGATTCGGTTAATTTTCTTCTTGTTACTCAAGGTCTCCGGATAGATACTGATGCCTTTCAACATGTGAATGAATTTATATGGTGGGGTTTTGTGCTTCTTTTCTGCTTGCTGGTGACAGCATGTCCACACAAAAACTGTTACTGAGATAGAAACCACAAGGACAGTAGCACCAATAAGGCCTGCCACAACTGGAGAGACATCTGCAGAGAAGACAAGGCAGTGAGAACAAGCTCATACCTTTGTGGTGGCCATGCCCCCCTGGGGCCAAGCGCATCTGGATAGAGATCTGTACGGTACTATTGTGTTGTTCTTGATTCAATGATCTCGGTATCAAAGCTTCCCCAGAATAAAAAATTACTTTAATTTATATTTTCCCACATGGGAAACATTTTCCACTCCTAAGGCATGTTTAACCTATGTTTCATATGCCAAGAATTTCAAAACAGCTGATGGCCTTATCATGACAAATTAAGCTTTCACATTACCAGCATCTCCACAGCTCCACAGGAATATGGTTTCTTGATTTGCAGGAAGCTTTTTTTTTTTTAATGCCCTGTTCAGAAACATTACACAATTCTATTTCAACAATGGAAAGGGAGTAATAAATATGGTCATAACACTGGATCTAGGGTTATCCTTTATTAACAATTTTTTTAAAATCACTTTGGCCTGAAATGGTTGACTGTTTTGTCCTAGCCCCATACAGCAGATACAGGGCCAATGGTATACACAAAATTTCATGTGGAAATGCAGTGTCCAGAAACGATGGACAGAAAATTCTGTAGTTGGATTTAGGGATTATTTCATATTTTCTAGAGCTTCAGTAATGACAAGCCGGAATAAAAAAGCACCGTGTTAGTTTTTAGCAACCATGACAGTTATCTTCTATTTTTAACGGTTGACTCTGGAGAATTATTACCAAGACACAGAATTGAACCAGTAGTGTTAACATCCTCAAGCAATTCCAGTCAGGGACCACCAAGATGATTAAAAAGTTGGAACAGATGGAGGATGGAGAATGGAGAGCAGATGGATGAGGAAGTTTGTTCAGTCTTAAAAGGGAAGGAAAAGGGAGCATTCCTTTTGCTGTCTTCAGGTTCTTGGTGGGAGGTTATAGGAAAGGTAGAGCCAGGCTCTTCTTATAACTTATTGTAGTACTTGTTTAATCATCATTAAAGCATTTATTTATTTTTTTTTAAGCAAGCAAACAAAAAAGCCCTCTAGCTCTATGCCTCTTTCCTTATAAATTGTACAAACTGCTTCCATAGTAAAAGAAAAAAACAAAAATCATTGTCATGCCAATCATGGCAATAACTAAATGGAACAGCTAGTAAAAACGGTAAGATGGGCTGATTTTCCTATTGTCATTATGTACCATAAACAGAAGAAAATAATCTTCCAACCTCATACTTGAAGCTATAGAGAGCAACTTGACTTTGTATTTTCTCTGTTCTTTCTACATTATTGTTTATTGAGGTTAATAGGCAAGAAGACTGCCAGACTATAGTCTGATGATCTGATAGGCCCAGGGAAAATTGTGCTCTTCAAGAGAATATGTCTCCTCTTTGCAAAATATCAAAATCACTTTTGGTTGGACAGAAACGTTCCCAGACTGAAACTGGAAGCCTTTTGCAATGCTGACCGATTCACAGATAAATCTGTCTCAGGCCCCGCTGCAAGTACAGCCTTGGATTGAATTAACTAAAGCAAGAAAAATTCATAAGCTTAACAAAACACCCCCCAAAAAAGTGAGTTTATTTTGTTATTTAATGTCCCCTTTTTGAAATGAGGCAAGTGATCTTTAACAGCTTGTGCTGGTTTTGGCTGTGAGTTAATTTTCTTTGGTAGCAGCTAGTATGGGGCTATGGTTTGGATCTGTGCTGAAAACAGTGCTGATAACACAAGGATGTTTTCCTTATTGCTGAGCAGCGCTTACACAGAGTCAAGACCTCTTCTGCTCCTCACCCCCCCGCAGCGAGGAGGCCGGGGGTGCACAAGGAGCTGGGAGGGGATGCAGCCAGGACAGCTGACCCCCACTGACCCCAGGGATATTCCACACCATGTGGTGTCATGCTCTGCATGTACAGCTGGGGGAGGAAGGAGGGAGATGTTCAGAGTGAGGGCATTTGCCTTCCCAAGTAACAGTTAATGCGTGAGGGAGCCCGGCTCTCTTGGAGACGGCTGAGCCCCTGCCTGCCCATGGGAAGGGGTGAATTAATTCCTTGTTTTGCTTTGCTTGTGTGTGTAGCTGTTGCTTTCCCTATTAAACTGTCTTTATGTCAACCCACAAGTCTTCTCACTCCTACCCTTCCAATTCTCTCCCCCATCCCACTGGGGGGGAGTGAGCAAGCAGCTGGGTGGTGCTTAGGCTTCAGTTAAACCACGAGAGTCCTTTTTTGGCACCCAATGTAGGGCTTGAAGGGTTCAAGATAATGACAGGTTTGATTGGAATGTACTAGATCAAATTTATAGCTGTTATTGCTGTTTAGCTATTAATTGGCAGGCTCCTGTGCCTGCCATGGGGCTTGCTTGCCTTGCTGTATGGTAGGGTCTAGTGCTGATTAGTGGCTGCTTTTCGCTTTCGCTGCTTGCTGCAATGCTGTATTGTCTGACTGCTGTGCCTGGGCATGTTCTGATAACAGCAATGGCCAAGTGCCTGAGCCGGCCAATGGCCGGGGCATCGCTGCTGGTTCTGTGCTGCTGCACTGGCCAGGCTGGCACTCCAGTGGGACCTTGAGTCAAAGGGACTGTGCCCTGTGGATAGGTCCATGTGGGAGCAGGACACCCCAAAGCGTCTGTGACTGTGGATAAGTCCACACCAAAGCAGGTACATCTCGAAGCGTCTGTGGCCGTGGTTATGTCTGTGCCGCAGCAGGTACACCTCTGAAGGCATTGTGGCCCAAGGATAAGTCCACGCTGGTGAAGGTACACCTGAGAGCATCTGTGGCTGGGGATAAGCCCGTGCTGCAGCACTTACACCTCAAAGAGACGGCGGCTGTGCATGTGGTCTTGCTGGAGCACCTCAAAGCATGTGGCCACGGATAAGCCCATGATAGAGCAGGTACCCCCCTGGAGGGACTGCAGCCATGGGTGAGGTCGCATTGGAGCAGGGTCACTTCTGAAGGGACTGTTGCTGCAGGTGCGGCCACACCAGAGCCAGGTACATCTCTGAAAGTGGTGTGGCCCATGGAGAAGGCCACATGGAACAGGCACACCTCAAAGCGACTGCGGCTGAGGACAAGTCTGTGCCACAGCAGGTATAACATAACCGTGGAGAGACTGTGGCTCATGCATAAGGCTCCACTTGGAGCAGGTACACCCTGAGGGACTGCAGCCTGTGGGTAAGTGCAAGCTGCAGCAGGGGCAAGGGGAGGAGTTCACTGCAATGTCAAATTTATAACCTGGCTCACAGGGACCAGGGGTGGAGACTGTAATGGAAATACCTTTAAACTGTTGTAACCCAGGATTTGAGTTGCACATTATAGGAATTACTATAGCAGGAACCACCTGAACCTAGGAAGCAGAAGCCTCACAAGAAGCAGTGCAAGTGCAGCAGTGACCAGACCTGAGCTGGCTTTGGTGCCCAGAAACTCCACACAACACCCCACCTCTCCTGTTTCGAGTGACCACCAGAACAGATGGAGCCCGAAGCCATGGACTAAACGAACTCAATGGACATTTTGTGGACAATTCACAGGGGTGGTTTGTAGACTAAGGGAATGATTTCTGTGTATTATATCAAAGTATGGGGAGGGAGGTGGTGGTTAATGAGTGTATGTTGGATAGCACGAGACCTCAGCGCGATGTAAATGGTGTGGAATAAGGAGTGGAGAATGGGCTGGTTTTGGGTGCGAGTTAATTTTCTTCAGTAGCAGCTAGTATGGGGCTATGGTTTGGATCTGTGATGAAAACAGTGCTGATAACACAAGGATGTTTTCCTTATTGCTGAGCAACGCTTACACAGAGTCAAGACCTCTTCTGCTCCTCATCCCCCCGCAGCAAGGAGGCCGGGGGTGCACAAGGAGCTGGGAGGGGATGCAGCCAGGACAGCTGACCCCCACTGACCCCAGGGATATTCCACACCATGTGGTGTCATGCTCTGCATGTACAGCCGGGGGAGGAAGGAGGGAGATGTTCAGAGTGAGGGCATTTGCCTTCCCAAGTAACAGTTAACGCGTGATGGAGCCCGGCTCTCTTGGAGATGGATTCTTTGTTTTGCTTTGCTTGTGTGAGCAGCTTTTGCTTTCCTTATTAAATTGTCTTTATCTCAACCCATGAGTTTTCTCACTTTTTTACCCTTCTGATTCTCTCCCATCCCACGGGGTAGGAGTGAGCAAGCAGCTGGGTGGTGCTTAGGCTGGGGTTAAACCACAACACAGCTAATTTGAATACAACTCAGCCATACGCAGATATTAAAGGCTTCACTGGATATGCAGAAAAGGACAAATGCTGAAACTCCTTATTCTGATCTTTTTTTGTATTTTTTTTCTATCGTGTCTTCAAAGAATCAGCTCTTATACCTTCATTTCCTGCAGATCTGATGGGACACTTCAAGCACACTAGAAAGTACCAAATAAGTCTTTGTGATCTTTCTTTCATTGAATTATCTAAACTCTTACATTTGGCTGCCATAATGTTCTGTGGTAGAGTTCCTCGGCTTAATTACATGGCATGAAAAAACAAGGGCTTGCATTTTGAGCCCACTTCACCTCATTTCATTTGATGCCTGTTCTTGCACTAGAAGAAACAGGAGTGATCGTTCCCTACTCTGTGCTGCTCATAACACCCCTCTTTTCCTGGCTGAACACTCCCAGTTATGTAATCATTCCATACATTCATTAGTTCTGTCTCCATGATTCCTTCCAGTTGTAAACTATGCTGATGTAAAGCTGTCTAAAACCAATTTTAGTTAAGCTTTTGCAACTTTCAGAGCACTTTGCTATGCATAATGTCCATTTTAAATGGCACCACAGCCTGTCTCCTCGCAAAAAGAGCAGAACCATGCTTTTTTGTTCAAACTTTGTAGGAGATATCTTTGTTCCGATGTGAGGCTGATTTAACTGACACAAACCCAACTTTTGGGGGTACTGAATTATTTTTCAATTAATGAAAAAAATGCTGAAAACTGTCTTTTAACTGGTGGTTGCTCATTATACCCTAATGGCTAATGGTGGCCGACAGTTAAATTATGACAGCACATGGCTCTTGGATTCCAGGAAACACAGAATGTAAAAGGTAAATATATACACGGTACATTAGATAAATTATATAGTATGGAGAATTGTACATCAGAATTGAAAGGATATGTAGTAACTATGCTTTAACATTAGACAAATTATATAGTATGGAGAACTGTATTTAAGAATTTAAAGGATGTGTAGTAGCTGTGCTTTAACTATGCTGCCTTATGCTCTGAGGGGAAGGTCAGCCAATTGCTGGAGGCCCGAAAGAAGCAGCAGTTTGAATCTTCAGGACCGCAGAAACCCAACTGACACAGACACTCAATACTGCGGTACCAGCCCTTGTCACCCACCGGACTACAGGGAAAAAAAAAAAAAAAATATATATATATATATATCCCCAAAATTTGTGAATCCCAACCCGGGAGAACTATTTCCCCACGCCGTGTCCGTGCCCGGGCGGGACCGCGGCCGCACGGGCACGGCCTCGGGCCGCTCCACCTCTGATGATTTAGCAGGGTTTGTAGTTTCTCCGTCGCCACCGATGCAGCCCCACGACCGGCGCCCGACCCCACCGGGGCCCGGCCCGGCCTCGCCGCCCGCCCCGCCACCCGGCCTGAAGGGCGGCGTTGAGGCCCCCGCACCCCCGGCCCGCCCAGGCCCCGCGCCGCCGCCGCCGCCCGCAGACCCCCCTCTCCCGGCGGCCGTGCCGCCTCGGCAGGCCCCGCCTCGTCGGGCTGCCGGTGCCGGTGCCGCAGCCGCCTCAGCCCCCGGGGAAGGGCGAACAAAGGCCGGGGCGCGGCGCGGCCCGGCACAGACATCACGTCATGCGGCGGGGGGGCCGCCCGCGCCCCTGCTCCCCGCCGGCCCGGGCTCTGCGGGCGGCCCGGCGGTGGGTGTTGGGGGGACGGGGGACGCGCCCGGAGCGCGGGGGCGGAGGGGGACGGGGGCGGCGCGGCTCGTCTCTGCGCCGGCGGGGCCTCGCCGGAGCGCTGCCAGGCCGGGGTGGGGGGCGGGGTGGGGAAAGGGGCCCGTGGCGCGGCCCGGCCCCACTCACCGAAGCCGGGGTGGACGCTGGTGATCTCCGCCATGGCCCAGGTTAGGCCGGGGCAGCCGGGATGCGCGGCCCGGTGCGGAGGCGCCGCGGTACCGGCCCCCGCCCGGAAGATGCTCGCAGCCCGGGATGCAGGAGCTGCCGACTGGTCCCGATGCGGCGCAGGCCCCGCCCGGCCCCGCCCGGCCCGGCCCGCCCCTCCCGCCGGCCGGCCCCGCCCCGCAGCCGCCCGCGGGGGTGACTCGGCAAGTGTCGGGGCTCTGGCCGCGCCGCCCGGGCGAGGAGCCGGGTGGCAGCGCCGCGGCGGGGCGTGTGCGTGGGCTGGCGGGGCCGGTGACCCCCCGCTCCCTCCCCGCGGGGATGGCGCCGGTGGGCAGCAGAACCGGGCAGTGCCTCACTCCCCCCCCACGGGAAGACCCCCCGAGGCGGCGGGAAACGCCGGAGCTCGGGGCAGCGGGCGCGGCGGCGGCTCCCGGCAAAGATGGCGGCGGCCGCCCCCGCCGCCCCGCGTGGTCACGGCGGGGCGGGCGGCCCCCGCACCGCCAACATGGCGGCCCCGCGCCTGGCCGAGATGGCGGCGCGGCGCCTGCGCGGCGGGCGGGCCCCGCGGCGCTTCCGCTTCCTGCGGAGCGAGCGGGACGGGGCGGCGGGGCCCGGGCGGCACGGCCAGCCGCTTTCCTGTCTTCCAGGTGGGCGCCGGGATGTCGCTGTCGCTGAAGATGCTCCCCTGCAAGAAGAGGAGAGCGGCGGTGGCGGGGCCGCAGAGCCCGCGGGAGCGCGGCGGCGAAGACGAGGAGCTGTCCGGCGTCGGCGGCTCCTCCTCGGCGGCCGCTGCTGATGTCTGCTCCTCCGCCAAACCGGCGCCGGTGGCCCGAGCCGCCGGGCCGCCCTCTTCCGGCCCGGGCGCGTGGAGGGGGCCCGGGGAGGCCTTGCTGAAAGGCGGGCAGCGGCCCCTCACCAGGGCGGCGCCGGGCCCCGGGCAGGAGGCGACGGGCGCGAAGGAGGCCTGCGCTGCCGCCCAGCTTCCCGAGGGCCTCGCGAGTCCCGATGCGGCGGCGGAAGGTAAATGTGGGCGCTGCCCGTCCCGGGGCGTGTTGCGGGGCGTTCGTGGGGCTCTGCACGCCGTCACCCCGGTTGCCGCCCTGGCGTCGGTGCTGCGCCGGGGCCGACTAAGGCAGCGCTTCACAGGCGTTTTTATATAAGCTTCTCCTTTTGGGTGCTTAGTTGTGTGGTGTTTTGTGCTTGTTTTTGTGTTTTTTGTTCCCCCCCCCCCACCCCGCCCTGTTTTCTGACCTATTACAGGTTAGCAGGCAACCCATTTTCGAAGTTGGTGGGTTTTCCTCCCTTAAAACATTAGAAAGCTAATTAAGAACTTAAACTGCTTGCCTCTAGTGTTGCCGAACCCTATTTTAGAAGTTGGGTTTATTTTTCAAATTTCCAACCGAAAATACTCAGTTTTACAAACTTGCATGTGTTTTCCAGGTCTCACCCTTGTGTTTAGTCTTTTATGGACTGCTATAGGGACCAGTCCTAACAGTAACTTTCATGGAGGTATTTCTCAGCTTTTACATAGTGCAGGATATGTTGCTTTCAGCTAGTCTTCAGACAAGTCCTTGTAAATCCAGGATTTCATTTGGAACAGTCACCTGGCATTTAGCTTTTAAAAACTAATGTTTGGCTAGTGAGTTGTGAGACTGGCAAAAGTGCAAGCTGCTGCTTCCAAAAATACTGATTATCAGAGGTTTTTTTCTGCATTTGCTTTCACTCTCGGAAGGTAATTCTTTCAAGCATTTGAAATAGTCTAGAGGGGCACTTGTATGGGGCTCTGCTGTGATCCTTTACAAGAACTGATGCAAATAGAACTTGTATTAATATCAAGTTACAAATTTGTTGTGGAACGTAGGTATTTTTGAAGTTTGTGTAAAAAGTCCAGGTGAAGTTTGTTTGCTCTGAGGTTCACTCACTGAAAGTGTGATGTGTGAGCTCCTGAGGGAGATAGAGGTATTAATGATCAAAGCAATGCTTACTTTGTCTCTCCGGTGTCTTTAAGTCTACTGAAATAAGTGGTAGTTTCCTGTTTTCCCAAATTGCCCATCATATTCTTTTTCTCTTACCTGGTATACATCTTTATTGCTGAGCTCAATGAGATTGGAGAATTGACCTGGCAAAAAAAAGTGGGGGTGTGTGGGAAGTGGTGGTGGTGTTTTTTCCTCTCCATCTGGATCAACTCCCTGATCTGATTTTCTGTGCAGCTGCACCCATAGCTGTACCAGCCCAGAGCAGCAGCTGCTGTGGTGTTGGGGTCCTGGTTTTATTGAGTGAGAATGTGTTTTCGTACTGGCTTAAGGTGTTCATTAAACTTCAGGTTTCAGCTGTTTCTTAATAATCATTGTAAGCCCATCTAACTCCAGGCTGCAGCAAAAAGGGACAGTGCTTTCTCATTTCCTTGTGAAAACTGTTGCCTCTGATTCCTGTGCTGCTGTGATTAGCTCACTGATTTGACTGAAAGCTGATTTTGTGTCTGGAGAAAGGGGAGTGGAACAGGGGTCAGTTCACCGTTGTTTTTGAGGACTGTGCAGAATAGGAGCAGGAAGGGTCTGTAGTCGTGTGGTTTTAAATTGGCCCAAGGTGACTGTGAAGCTGCATCCTAAGGTAGTTAGTCAGCTGTGCTTGTTCTAGCTGTGAATAACCTGTCTGGGTGAAGGAGTACCTGCCCCTAGTTGTTGATTTCTGTTGCTACAGTTGCATTTATACAACAGGGAGTACAACCATGTTTTAAACAAATGGTCAGGTTTTTTTGATTGGATCATTTGACAGGAACAGTTTTGAGTCTAGATGTGCAAAATGGATAGAGGAGGGAGCCAGACTGAAATAGCTGGAGGTGGGGATCTCTTCGCCTGGATTTGTTTCCAGCAGGACAGCACTCCTGCTGCAGTGCTCAGGGTATCTGCAACACTTTCACTGGCCAGGTTAGACTTGTGCAGTTGATTTAACAGATTTGAATGGATCACAGTAAGCTTTTGTAATTGCAGCAGCCTCTTAACCTCACTCAGCTGTGTCTGTATGGTGTATCTGACTACAACTTAGTGTATGCTGTTTACAGGGAAAACGCCTAAGCTGTATACAGAGGTGGAAGCAAATTCACAGAGAGATCCGTATCTGACTGAAAACCAATCTGCAGTGCAGGAGTCACCGGTGAGAAGTTCTTTGCAGCTGGCTGTTAGAAATTCAACTGTGATGAAGCCACTGAAGAACACCAGAGCTGGTGAGTGGCCCCAGCAGACTGATAAGGAAAATGAGAATTTGGGGCTGTTTATTCCATTCGGTAAGATTTGTGCAAGGAAACAGACCTGTGACTTGATACAGTAGATGGACAACTCTGGAATTGTGTATACCATGGCAGGGGCTGCTTAGGTGCAATGTTTTTTGAAGTTTTCATCCTGTGCTCTGTAATTCAGTGTCTAAATAAACTACTGGTATCCAAGTAAAATGTGCTGGAGCTGATCTGCAGTTTTTGGTTACTAAAAGCATTGCTTTCCTTCAGAGGAGAAGTTGTTATTCTTTCATTTCCCTGAGTCATCAAAACAGCACTTGGGAAACACTTTATTTCCCGGAAACTAATTTGCTGTTTCTATATGGTGCCTGAAGTTTTGCAACTGTTTTAATCTTGATGGTACACTTAAAACACTTCCCTCCAGAAAAGGTGTGAAAAGGCTGCTGAGACCATTCTGTAAAATCAGTCTAGTAGAGATGGCAAATACATACCTTTATTTGCTTGACTAATGTGACTCACTCAGGTCCTGCAGAATTTGAATCAATCATTCAAAAGACTGTTTCTAGTTCTTATGGCCATCTTCATTCAGGTGATCTGCTTATCAGCTCTTGGAAGGCTGCTGCCACTTCAGTATCTGAAGAATTCTAGCTTTGTTTTTTTTTTTAAACTCATACTGTCAGAATGTGCTGGATGTGAAGTATCTGAATTCTTAGATTCCATTTTTATTAATTTTCAGAGGAGCAAGATGGAGAGGATATTGAGAGAAGGAAGAAGAGGAGGAAGGCAACTAAACGGAAAAGAGAAGGGAAAAGTCAAGAGGAGGAGGGATCTTTGACTTGTGACATCAAGCTGGATGATACCCTTGATCGCACCTTAGAAGATGGAGCTAAACAACATAACCTGACTGTTGTCAATGTGCGAAACATCCTGCATGTGAGTGCTGCAGGACTATGACAGGGAATAGAGAAGTGCCCAGCTTTTTAAGAATGTGCAGTGTAGTCTTGAGTATAGTACTAATGGTAGCACTTCAATGAACAAGGAAGACTTAGTAGGCACCCACATTCTAATCCTATAAAAAGCTATAAAGAGAGAATCATGTAGTGTACATGTAAGTTACCTGGACCTGACTTTGTTAGTAGGTATTGATCCCTGACTTCCATTTGTTTACAGGGGTGAATGGGTCTGTTTTAGTGTACCCTAATAGCAGGAGTAATTGAACTAAAATGCGTGCTTCTGGTTCCTGGTGAGGAGATTGACTGTGATAGGCTGTGATCTCACTGTTACTTGTTTTGAGTGAACTCTTTCATGATGAAGTCCTGATGGAATTCCAGTGGTGCTGACAGAAGGGCATTACTCTTCATTAATGACCCCAACCAACGTTTTAGTCTAATGCATAACTTCCAGTTGAAAAGGAACTGCAAGAAGAGTATCTGCTGTCACAGCTGTGTCGTAAAACTCTAATTCTATACCTGTATTAGATGTAGATTTCAGTTTATCCCATGAGCAGGGTCTGGAGATCAATAGTACTTATTTTCACACAAAATTAAAACTTGTGCTTGCTTTTTTCCTACAGCTAGTATTGTTCTAATCCAGGTGATCTCAGAAATGTTACCTTTTTGCCATCCCTGTGGCAAATAAACTGGTGACTGCCATGATTCTTTTGGTCAGATTCACTAGCTGGTTTTGTGCAAGTGCTATAAACTAATGCTTTTCTCTGTCCCAGGGCTCTGTGGAAGGGCTGTAAATATCTGTCACCTACCTTTCCTGGAACCTTAGGACGGCATTCAGAAAATGTAGTCACAGATACTGAGTCTCTTCTGCCTTCCCCTATTTATTTTAAATATATACAGTGTTTTCTGAAATTACATAGCACAGTGTTTCAAAGAGTAGGTGGTTATACTTTCTCTAGAGAATTAGACCCTTACTATTTTGGAAGCCTGTGAGTGCTTAAGGATTTAAGTTTTTCTGTTGCAGCTTTGTAGCAGCATTTCTCATGTGGCTGGGATTGGCACATTTTACTGATTACTTGATGTAGGGCAGAGGGGCATGGCCTTTTGTTTCAACTATTTTCTTTCCTTCTGCTGGAAATTTATTCCGTGGGGCATTCACAAAGAATATAGTACAAATGTTTTTATCACTGCTGTGTTTACTTTATATTTTCTTGTCCAGTCACTGAACGATCTACTTTTTGTAATTATACTGTAATAAAAGTATGTTGTACATGGAATATTTCGCCATCATATTTCCAACTAGTTTTAACCTTAAGTCTGTTTCTTTTTAACAAACAGAATCTAAAGGATACTTTTTTGTGTGTTCCTGTAGGAAGTGATCACAAATGAGCATGTGGTTGCCATGATGAAAGCAGCCATCAGTGAGACAGAAGACATACCTCTGTTTGTAAGTAAAAAGCCTTTTCTGTTGTTCAAAATGCATGGTACCTTCTCCGGTCTGTCTTCTTGGTCTGTGATGTGGTATGGAGGGAATAGGTAGTACCGTAACTTACATTTCATTGCCAGATTTGCCACCTGGATGAAGTGAATAGTGTCTGTGTATGAGTGTAAATTATGAAACAGAATTATGAGGTGTTATTTTTATATACTCTGATCATGTCTAAAAGGTAATGAATTTAAAAAAAGGGAAAAGTCTTTTAGTAACTTGTTGCTGAGGGAAAGCTTGCAGTTAAGGAAAATAGCTGAATTAGGTTGCTGTTGTCTTGTTTTAAACTTTCAGGAGCCCAAAATGACTCGTTCCAAACTGAAGGAAGTTGTGGAGAAAGGAGTGGTAAGTACGTCATCTGCTTTTATTATTGCACCCTCCCCCTGCCCAAGTGGTTTTGATTGTTGGGTCTTCTAAAAGAAGTGTAAAGTGTGCTTTTATGCGATTTATTCTTAAAATGAAAAAATAAGTTAAAACAATGTAAAAAAAAAAAAATTTGTTTTAGATAAGCAGAATAGAACCAGGTCAGAGTTAGAAAATGCAGTGGCTTGACAGTATCTGTTGTACTAAAGTTACTGACTGTAGAGAGATCACGTGGGCAGTTTAGCCTTTGTTTGAAGTCTGTTACTTGCCTACTTTGGAGAACCAGGCATCAAGCTCAGGTACTCATTGGGTTTAATAGACAATGTGCTTTTCAGAGACAACAGTTAAATTGTTTTTATTATCTGTAGGTGATTCCAACATGGAATATTTCTCCAATTAAGAAGGCAAATGAGGTGAAGGTAAGTGAACTACTGGGAAACTGGAGACGATACTAGAGGCACCTTGCTGAGCAAGGAATCTTTTGGAGGGGTGGAGCAGGCTTGTGTCTAGCATGTTGGGAGTATTGGTGACCAGGAGCATTGCAAACAGGGTATGCAAGGCAGGACAAGGCAGTTAACACAGCAGCAGGTGCACAGAGGGCCCAAAAGACCTGCCTCCAGGGGCAGACCGAGCATGATGAGCTGGTGACATGCCATAGGGATGTCTTTTTCTGCTGGGTGGACCAGCTTCCCATGTTGGTACTGCAGCAGCCTCTACCTGGATGAAATTTCTGATAGTGAATGCTACTGCCCAGGCCTCATGCTGTGAGGTTCTCCCTAGGACTGCTTTATACACGGTAGGACTGCCTGGAAATATGTCCTGATATCAACTGGTTTTGCTCAGCTCTGCCTGCTTCAACAGATTTGTTATCTAGGTGTAGGCAGGATTCAGCAGTGTAGCAGGAGTGAATGGCCATTCAAGTACTAGAAATGTGTCTTTAGGATAGTGTCTGCTCATGCAGTGTTTCCATCATATAAATGCCCAACCATTTGTGCCTGTTCTTGCACCTTTTCAAGCTACTTACTTTGTTTTACCAATCTTACTTTAGTATTTTTTTTTTGTTTTCTTCAGCCTTTTTCAGTAGCCTCCTTCCTTTCTGAGCTTCAGTGTATTTCCTCAGTTAGAAATCTTTGATCTGATAGTGCACAGTTAGAGTGCAACTCTATCTTGCCTGTAAAAAGTTGTCACCTTTCTTCTGTTCTGTTGCAGCCTCCTCAGTTTGTGGACATTCCTCTTGAGGAAGATGATTCATCTGATGAAGAATACCAGCCTGATGATGAAGATGAGGATGAGACTGCAGAAGAGGTAAATGCAACTTGTACGAAGATCTGTTCTGTTCAGCATGGAGGCAGTAGAAAGCTCTCTTTATTTAACACATGAAAATGTGTAAGTTGTCCTGGACCTCCTAGTGATATTTCTTCAATGCTGTATTATTCATTTAGCTTAAAAAGAGTTGTTGAAATACTAGTTGAAGCAGTGTTTGATTGTGGCATGATTGCCTGATTTCATTCTGTGTCTTTTGCACTGTAGAGCTTACTGGAAAGTGATGTAGAGAGCGCTGCTTCTTCTCCTCGGGGAGCAAAACGATCTAGGACAAGGCGATCATCTGATGAAGAGGGAGGGACACTCTGTGAGGTAAACTTGCAAGAGAGTTTTTGCTTTCTTTGGAAACAACTTTCAGTCGTCATTCTTAAATTACTAATGCAAAAGCAAACATACATATTATTGCTAAAAGTTGTGACATTACAGGTGCTGTGTGGCGTTAGGGTCCCACTGCAACACTTTCTGCATAAGCAGTGAAGTGCAACCCTTGCAGAAAGAGCTTAGGCTAAAATAAACATGAGTACTTAAAAAAAGCACTGGCAATGGAAACAATCAGCTCTTCTTCAGATAATTTTTCTCCTTTGAGAGGAGTGCAGGAGAATTGCTTTCTGTGCTTGGCTTAGAAGGGGAAAGTGATTTTGATAAAAGCTTAAAGGTATTTGTGGTGACTGTATGCACTGAAGGAGTATGTGCCACGTGATAAGAGCCAAACAGCAGACAGGAATGAGAAAGTGACTGTGAGAGCTGACCACTGATACTGGAATCCGGGAAAGAGCAGTAATGTATTGATATTTCCATGTTCTATTCACCATGGGTTTGTTTTTGGGAGGGTTGGGAGTGTGCCGCAACTGCTAGTGTTTAAGTTTATCAGCTCTAGTAATGTTGAGACTGATACTCAAATTTTCCAAATGTTTCCTTTCCTGCAAGTCTTTTGGATAATAAATTTATTTGTACTTTCTGAAAATCAAACTGAATGTAATACAAAGAATCCATTTCCTTCTGTGAAGTATTTCTCTCATTTCTGTTGTGATAGACTGTGGTCAAGCAGAAAGAGAGACTTATTCTGTCTGTCCTTGGAAATTTATGTTCTAAATAAAACCTTCTAACACAAAGGCCTTTTTAATTAGATGGAGAAGGTTTCTGCACCTGTTGTTAGACATATTAGTGCTGAAGTAGTTCCCATGGGACCTCCACCACCTCCTAAACCAAAGCAAAACAAAGACAGCACATTCATGGAGAAGCTGCATGCAGTGGATGAAGAATTGGCTTCAAGCCCAGTATGCATGGATTCTTACCAGGTACTGATTTTGGGGATGCTATAATGGTGTGGTTTTAGTTTGAGTAAAATTTGTTAGAAAGGAGGTAACTTTCTGGTGTTCTCTGCTGTTACTTTTACTGTACTCTGCTCTCCTTTTATAACTTTAAATAAGTTGAATCTCCATAGTGTGTAGGACACTAGCTTTGTGAGAGAATAGAGGTACCTGTACGTAAAGTGTTGTTAGTGAGGCATACTTGAAGCTTCTTGTGTCATAACTGCACTTTCTACTTACATGTCTCTCAGTGCCCTTGTTTTGACTGTTAAATGTAGTTCTATGACGTTTACGTAACTAATGAAAATAGTTTTCCTTTTGAAAGATATCCTGTCATCTTAGTTGTGTTTTGCCTGCAAGTGTGCTATTAACACAGTTCCATCGTGCTTTCCCTTCACCTTTCAGTCTCTGGAAGACAGCCTCATTGCCTTCCGAACCCGATCTAAGAGACCACTGAAGGATGTTCCTCTTGGTCAGCTGGAGGCTGAGCTCCGGGCCCCGGATATCACACCTGATATGTATGATCCCAATACTGCAGATGATGAAGAATGGAAAAGGTGGCTTGGAGGGCTCATGAATGATGATGTGGAGAATGAAGGTATGAGACAGATGTGATGGTGGTGCTGTTGTTCATGGGAATTGGGGGTTATATTGAAAGCCTGGAGACTTTCCTTTCTATTTTATGCATGATGTTCTTGGCTGCAGCCAGTATCTTGTTTAGTAATATGCATGTGTTTTGCATGCTATCAGCTTTCCTTATCTTCTCCATGGACATTTACGAGGGTTTTTAAACCGCAGGTATCTCACTTTTAAATATTACTACCCAGAACATGCAGTAACTGGCAACCATAAACAAAAGCTACCTGTTTCAGCCCTTAATCCATCATTCTGCGTCATGAAGCTGGCAGCATTGATATACCTGAATCTGTCTGAGCGTGTCATGCTCCTTGTTAAGGACATGACTTGTTTTGATAGAAACAACTGTTTTCTTCTTTGAGAAGAAACAAGAGCCAAGTTTTGGGGCTTGACTTCCTTTTGTCCTGAATTTACTGGTTGCTTACAGTTTTGTGCAAATTGAATATAAAACACCAATTGAAATGATGCTACTTCATTCCTAAATTCAGCTGAAACTCCGGTCACAGAGAATAGATCCAGCTTTTCTAAATGGGAAAGGCTACAAATAAGGATGCTGCTAGCTCAGTTTGAAAAGAGGATGAGCTCAATATCACTTCCATAAAAAAGAACATACAGTTAATTTCAAGCAGTATTCCTAGCCCTCTGTGTTAGGTCAGGCAATAAATGAAGTGCTTCTGCTCATGGCAGCTGATTGATCTTGGGGCAGGGTAATGATGTTTCAAAACATGCTTCTTATTAGATGAAGCAGATGATGATGATGACCCTGAGTACAATTTCCTGGAAGATTTGGATGAACCAGATACAGAAGACTTCAGAAATGATCGTGCTGTGAGAATTACCAGTAAGTCTTGGGAATCCTGCCTCCTTTCTTGTTAGGGTTAGTAATTAACTTGAAAAGTGGGTGTTTTGTTGCAAAGATTTTGCAGTGTAGGCTAGTTTAAAAAAAAATATGCACGCTGACTTGAACAGCTGTTCTATGCAAAGTTGGCTTTCTGTGAATACGAGAGGATCTAGCCAGAGCTGCTGTGCTGTTAGATGCAATTTTACTCCATAGCAAAGACTGAAGATTAATACTTAAGTGATAGTACAGTCTGTCATAAAGCTTCAGCCAATTCAGAATTGAATGCTTGCCTTATGACTTGAGTGTATTTCTCCAAGTCCTTACAATCTTAAGAGTTCTATAAACATACCACTTTTAATCTTCTCAATAAAGCACACTTGTTTTAGGTCTTAGGTTAACTTAACTTTAATTCTGAACATTAGTTTTTATGGGATATTTCTGAATCAAACCAGTCTCAGCTGAAGTTTTACGGGGCCCAGCATTAAAAGATGATATAATATCAGAGGCCTTGCCTTCTTGGTCCTCTCTTTGCAAGAGAGATTCCTTAAATGACTTAATATAATCACAGGATTGCAAAGTGTTTCTTGGAAAAGAAATCTTCATACTTCTTTTTAATTTTACTTGCAGAAAAGGAAGTGAATGAACTGATGGAGGAGCTGTTTGAGACAGTAAGTGATAAATTAGATATAGCACTGAAGACCAGATCTTTCTCAGATATGACATGAAATCTCTAAAGCCATAAAGGGGTTGTCTCTGTAAGATGCTTCATGCTGACTATGTGCAGAGGGCCCTACCATAATAGTGTAATTTTTAGCCTTGGGAAGGAATGTACATAGGAACTTCCTTAAGTCCTTGCGGAGATGAATGTCTATGCTAAGAGAATCATCACAATCTTTATTATCTAAAGACAGTTGATAGTAAATGTACTATTTGAGCTTTCTATTCCTGACTGTTGCTACACATTTGCTATCAGTTTCAGGATGAGATGGGTTTCTCGAACATGGAAGATGAAGGTCCAGAAGATGAAGATAATGTTACAGAGTCTCGGCCAAATTTTAATACACCACAGGCACTTAGGTAGGATCATTTGTTTATGGTCATAAAACTAAAAAAATAACAACAGCTCTGTTATTAGGATAAAAAGCCTATGGTTACTTGCAGCTATGCTAGGCCATCCACCAAAGAGATAATGCCTTTTCAGCGCAGGCCACTGTTTTGAAAACTCTGAGCCGGTTTTATGTGAGATTGAACACCTAACTTGACCCTCTTTTTTTCTCTCTGCTACCTCTGACTTCACTGATTGTGATACGTCTTAAGATGATGACAATGAAAATGTAACTGTTCAGAAAGAGGCAAGAAGAATGCCGGCACTAAAAGATTTGTATCATAGCTGACAACAGCCAAGGTCTTTCAGAATGATCTATTCCAGCAAGGCAGCACCTCTAGTGGGGGATTCTGTTCCTGCTTCTTTAATCTCCATGCTATATATATGGTCCCTGTGTATTTAAATTGTGTTTATTTCTCAAGTCCATCCACATATCCCCCATTTATTAGACTAATTCTTCTGAAAAACTTGCATCACTACCTAAGACACTTACTTGAGCTGTTAACAGTAGTTAGAGGAGCAGGATATTGCATGACTGACAATGATACTTCAAAGCAATGGGAAGAGAAACCGGATACTGGGGTGTTCCTGCATATGTGGTCAAAGCTATGCAGGACCTGTGCAAAGAAGGTCCCAACCTCAGAGTGACAGCCACTCTAGCTCCCTTAATTCTTGTGCTTTACGCTGTGGTGGTGAGTGTAGTGTTCTGAAATAATTACAGAAATTGCCTTTTAATTTTTTTTTGTTGTTGTTGTTAAGGAGAGGGCTAAAGTTCATGTACTGCCCTTACATTTTTTCTGATTACAAGAAGTGCTTGAGGAGCTGGTTTGACCAACTATGTCACCTTTTAAGTAAATAGCTTGGATGTAATGGTGGCCTTTTCTAAGGAAAAAGACAGCAGAAGATAGCTGAGGGCTAGGTCTGAAATGGCTGTAAAGTTTGGAAATTGGCTTTTGATGATTTTTGATACGGGTTATGCTTGAAACAGTGCCTTGAAGAGGAAAGGGTCTCAAGCACTTCTTCCTAGATAATAATACCACTCTGTTTAACTGATTATGTAAACTGGCTAAAGGTGAACTGCAGTATGGATGTTGTCTCCTTGTTTATGGGGCAGATCAGCTCAAGATCAAGCTGTATCTGTTTGGGAAAGGAGCTAAAATGAAGGCTGGAGTTTCTTGATACTCTCTGGGATGAGCAGTACCAGAGGGGAGTCCAGTGATTCTTAAACCAGCTACAGACTAAAAGCAGGGAAACTTGATGCTCTTGTTTATTATTTGTATGCATTTGTCTTTGATAATGGCTAGTTGTATTCATTTTTCTTTGGGCAGTTCCCCTAGTTGTTTCTTCCCCAGTTTTATGTGTATATAGGATTCTTAAAGTTGTATTGTGGCAAAATATCCATTTGCTAGATTTATTGTTGTTTTTATGATACCATTAGAAGCATCGTGGAACAGCTTTACTTATAACTGACTTCAGGCCTGTTACAGAAGTGAAGCTGATAACTAGCAGAAATCAGAATGTTAACTGGTGTAGCTAAAATAAATAAAATTCTGTCATAAAGCAGGGGATAGTTGAAGCTGTTTTTGAACGGATAGTAATATGTGCATCATCTTTTCTGCTACAGGAGTAGTTCTTACTATAGTATCAGCAGATGTCTAGTAAAGTATTCTGTATAAAGCTAGATAATACTTTAATATTTTTATTTTTTAAAGTAACAGCACTAGAGTCAGAGTGTGATCTTTCTGGAGACCCTCATGGTAAAATGCCACCCACAATACCTTGTGTTCAAACCTTGCCTGATGATACAAATTGAACAGCATTGGTTAAAATGTATTCTAGATTATTTTAGATCCTGACTACTGTTGAGAGTATCTGAGCACTTGAGTGGAACACACGTGGGATATGTTTCGGACTGGTGGACAAGCCTGTTAGCTGTTCTTGGAATAAACAGTTGAAGCATTTCATCCCAGAACTACAACAGTGCTGTGGTAGATGAAAAGGTTTATGTATAAGCCAATGGTATAAATAGCTATTGTTTCGAGTTGAAGGTATTGTTGAAATGTTGAGTAGTACAGGGATGATAGTTCTTAAACTGTGCATCCCAGATACAGAGTAAAGTATTCTAAGTAAATGTGAATGGTTATTAGATATGTTTATTATATTTTGGTCTGCCTGATCTCAAAACAGATTTGAAGAGCCTCTGGCCAATTTACTGAATGAACAACACCGGACAGTGAAGGAACAACTTGAGCAGTTGAGAATGAAAAAGTCCTCCATCAAGCCACCACAAGAGATAGAAAAATCAAAACCTCAAAATGAGAAGCCTCTCCAGAGCCTTGTTCTAGACAGTATGCAAAGAAAGAGACTTCAACAGCAAATGCAGCAGGTAATAAAATGTTATCTGGTCTGACCTAATGAATATTTGCTGTATACTGCAGGGGGTGGGAAAGTCAGTGGTATAGCAAGCCAATTTTGCGTGCTTCCTTAAAGAAATTAATTGGAAAAGTTACATTTGAAGCTGGAGGTTTAATGGGTGATACTTACATGCCTGATTTCACATTGAAAGACAATTTGAATTGAATGAGCAAAGTAGAGATGATTTATTGGCATCTGTATTGTTCTCATGTGAGATAGCTGCCTTGGCCATGTTAGAATTCTGACTGTAATCTCTCAAAATCCTCTGCTTTCACCAACTTCTTTATTACTTTCTCAGAATATTACTCTTGATGTAGTTTGGATTCTTTTTTTCCTCTTTCCACCATACAAAACTGTAGAAATTCAGTTTGGACATTTTAAAAGCTGTCAGCAGCATAGATGAGGAGCTGTACTTAAGATAATTTTTTTCCATGTCCATACAAAGTTGAAGAGGAATTAATCTCAAAATTTGAAGCTTACTGTCAACTCGATCTCACGAGGACAAAGTGCACTGGTTTTGTGTGAAGTTGATACAAGTCTTGCTGAGCAGTCATTTATTATTCTGTGTGCCTCATACAGTGTCGTGTCTTGGCCTGGCATCAAGGAGAAGACACAGACCTCAAACACAGCCAAAAGAAATGGATCTTGCATTAGACATGTAGGCTACATGACTTTAATTTTTCAACTGCAAAGAAAGATGGATGGTGTTTGTACATGTGGGGAATTCTCATAGCTGAAGTCATTGTTTCTGAAGAAATACTTAAGTATTTATTTAGAAAAAAAGTATACTTTTTATTGTTATGGTATGAGACTGGCACAAAAGCTAGTAAACTGCCCTGAGGCTTAAGCAGATGTGTTCAAAATCTGTGTAATAAACTTCCTGTCAGTGGATATTAAAGTTTCCCCTCAGTTTTCTATTGCTTAAGAGGTTCTTTGAAGTCAGAATGTGATTTTTTTTTTTTTTTTTTTTTTTGGGGGGTGCTCAGGAGATATTTCTTACGCCTCTATACTTAGGCTTTCCAGTTTTTTGGATTTCTGATAGACTGAAAAAAATTCATTTGTCTGATTTTATTCTTCAAGCATGTTCAGCTTCTGACTCAAATACATCTTCTTGCAAGTTCCAACCCTGCTCTAAGTTCAGAGGCCAGTACTACCAGGATGTTTTTGGTAAGGATATGTCTAAAATCAGAGCTGCATGAATTTTAATGATTGCTGGTCACTGGAGATATTTAGAGAGCTTAATTTAATTGATCCCATTAAGTTGAGAGAGACTACCCCTCAGTAAGGGAATGATGTTATCAGCCTACAGTGAACATGCTCAGTACTTGAAGAAATTCACGTTGTGCTGACTAATAGCAGTGCTTTGAATTGGCATGTCTTTTATATTTTTTTTATTGTTTTATTGTAAATACTGAAAACAAAGTTAAAAAACCACAGCTTCTGTAATTAGTGAACATTCTGAGACCTTGAAAGATTCTAGAATGTGGGGGAATTAAAAAAAAAAAAAGAAAACAAAAACAAAACCAATTTCTCTGATTGTTCCTAGATTTGCTCAAAAAGACCTGTAATGCTCTGCTTTCTTTATGTCTGTCACTTCACCAGCTTTTATTTTTTGCATTATTGCATGGATGTATTTGTTCTTTACCTTCCACTGGAAGGCATATTCTTTTATCTTTTTCTGTGTTTGACTTTGCAGAGTGAGCTTGGTAACTTTGCTCGAAGCTCTACGCTCCTTCATCAGTCATTCAGTCCTAAGTTTCAAACAATGTTCCAACCATGTAACTTGAAGGGAGCACTGCAGCTCATTGAAGATTTTCACGCCCAAGTCCAAGTTGATTGGAGCCCTCGCAAAGCTGTGAAGAAGAGTGGTATGTATTTGAAGGGACAGAGGTGGGAAAGCATTTACAGTGGGCGTTATTTCTTGCTGTGCACCCTCCAGATGAGATATTGTTCAGACTTCTGTTTGGAATTAATTATTTTTTTATCTAAAAATACCTCACAAAAAAAAACCAAAACCCACATTAATTTAATTTTACTGGCTGCCTTTTTGCTTCTTAAACTTGCAACATAATCAAGCATGTTATATGAGCTGCTGGCTTTTCTTTGACATAATAATCCTGCCATTTATATAGCCGCAGATGATGTTTTGAGCTGCGGAAGCCCATCAAGGAACTATGAATCTGGAAATAGTTGTTCCAAATGTGTTGTTTAACACACATCAAGGAAATACTCTCTTCATTGGAGTATTTTAGTGGGGAAAAAAAAAAAAAAAGCTCCAAACGGTTGGTTTCAAATACTTGGTTTGTGATTTTTCTGCTACCTAGAGAGTGAGCTCACTTGAAATACAGAACTTTTTACAAGTGCTTTTTTCATTATAGAGCAAAAGAAAAGGCGGAAGGGGAAAGTAATTCTACCTTTTGCTGATGTAGACTTAACGGCAAGTAGAAAGTATGTAAATTCTAAAAATCAGGGAGAAAGTCTCTTCTTGCAGTGAAGGAAGTAAAAGAAATGGTGTTCTCAGGAACCCCGTTGTGAAAAACGTTACTTGTCCATGTATACATCTATCCTTATCTGTGTGGGATTTTTTTTTTTTTCACAGCCAATGAATTCCCGTGTTTGCCAAAGCAAGTGGCATGGATTTTGGCGACCAAGAGAGTCTTCATGTATCCAGAGTTACTGCCAATATGTTCCCTGAAGGCAAACCCTCCTCGAGACAAGATTATCTTCACCAAGGCAGAGGACAAGTAGGTGCTTAGAATTATTGAATAAAATGCGTACAAATGAGACCTCCTTGCTAAAGAGAGTTTCTAGGATGCAAACTTAAGGGATATCTGTGTATTGTACAACAGCATATCCAAATAGCAATCTGCTGTACTGTCTAAAAGATTATTTTTTTTTTTCTTTTCCCCTCCTTCCTTCCTGTTTAGTTTGTTAGCTTTAGGTTTGAAACATTTTGAAGGGACAGAGTTTCCAAAACCTTTGATCAGCAAGTATCTCTTGCCAACAAAAACTGCCCACCAGCTTACAGTACGAATCAAGAATCTCAATATGAATCGAGCCCCTGATAATATCATCAGAGTAAGTGATGCATTGAGGTTGGTATTTTTCAGATTTGTGTGTGTAGTTGGTGTTTGTTACACAAGAAAAGATGTGCTGTTTGTTCCACGGACCTTTTTGTATATGCACTGACACTTTCGTTAAAGAAAACACCATCCTGTTATCAGCAACGAGGATTTCTTCAAAACACCTTATCCTCCCTACTTTGCAAGTACTTATATTACTATTTTGACACATTAGAGCCCAGCACTTGCAGACAGTCCTAGTACAGATGTGGCTTCACAATCCTGAGAAATTAATACAATTACACTTTGAATAGTGAAGCTTAATTTAAAGTTTTGTCTCCAGTCAGGCTGAAGGTCCAACTGGCCAAATATCCTGTCCTGTAAGCTAATGGCCACTGCTGAAGAGAGATTAAGAACCAGAAATGCTGAAGTGTGCCTGCATATCTGCTAGCACTTTGCTTTCTTTCCAGAGATACCAAGATGGCAGTGAGCTCTTGTTCAGCCTTTATTATTTCTTTTTAATGTTTCTATGGGTAATACCTTATTAAAGTAGTAGTGATGAGAATTGCTTTATTCACATGAACACTTACAGAGCACAATCCTTATTCTACATCCTAGCAATTATTGGACAGGTGATCTGACCAGTCTTGTCTTGCGTTCTCTCCTGTGTCTGCATAGTACTATAAAAAGACAAAACAGTTGCCCATTCTGTTCAAGTGCTGTGAGGAAATTCAGCCAAATGAGTGGAAGCCACCTGTGGAGAGAGAAGAACATCGCCTGCCATTTTGGTTAAAGGTAGTTTCTTCTATTCTTCATCCAGCCTAGCGAGGTTTTTGTTGTTACTGGCTTGATTTCTTTTTGGGGGTTTTTGTGGTGTTTGTTTGTTTTTGTTTTTTTTTTTTTGTTTGGTTTGTTTGTTTTTCCTTTCCAGCCTAGGTCCAGAGTGAGTTCTTTCATTAGCCTACAGCCCTGAAGTCAAAAGGTAGTCTGATTGTATTGCATGGGATCCTGTGTCATTCTGAGTCTAGCTAGTAAACGTAGCAAGAACAGTGGTACTTGTCAACCTGAAATATTATACACTACTCTTGGTGCTTGTCTGCCCAGCTGCAGTACAGGATTAAAGTAATCATGGACATATAGTGTGTGTTGTCACATCCTTGTTTTGCTACATGGGTGTATTTCTGATGTCTCTGGCTTGATGTGTTGATTTTGTTATTTGGCTTTGTTAATCAAGATAGTCTGACCCTCACCTTATGGTTAGCAGGGTTGCCACTGTTCCCACTGTATCACAGCCATGAGAGATGGCGTGTTCTTTCCCCTTAAAGCCTTGCCTTTTAAGAGTAAAGAAGAAATCTGGGGGTCTGGGGTGGGTTTTTTTAAGGTTATCTTCACCTGCAGTGTGGCTGTTATTATACCCAAATGTCTCATGCTTCGTAAGGATTCTTTCTCTGAGATTCTTTGCACAAGCAAGACTAAGTTGGAGGCATAGTGACCATGCCTGCAAGTCAGTCAAGGAGGACTGTCTGAGGAAAGAATTACTCAGATTCCATAAAATCCAGTTCTCTTAATCAAGTATAGCATTTCATTGTTGCAGTGAAGCTTTCTTCCCACAAAATCTTGTATTTACTAAAGGAACTTTTATAAAGCGATTCAGTTCTGTTGTTTTTCAGGATCTCAGATTCTTTTGAAGGCTTTGGAGTAAAAGTAGTGAATATAAAGTAATATATAGTAAATACAAAGTAATATACAGTAGTATAAAGTAAATAAAAAACAGTTCTAGGAGCAAGTTGCTGTCTGTCATCTTCCGTGGTGCTGTTTGAAGGTGGTAATAAACAAATATCCTATGGACAGGACTAATAAACTCTTGTTCCCTTTAGGCAAGCTTGCCCTCCATTCAGGGGGAATTGAAGCAATTAGCAGAAGATACCAGGGAGATGCCAGGTTCACCTGATGCAGAATCTGTCTTTTTGGGGACAGGAAAGGAAACTTCAGACACAGAATATAATGAGAAGTACCCTCTACTGATGCCAAAGGGACTAGTGCTGACCCTAAAGCCCCTTGCCAATCGATTCTCTAGGAGAGCATGGAGGAGGCAGAGGTCTTCAGCTCTAAAGCCTGTCCTCATTCGACCGAGTCCTTGTCTGCAGCCCAGTTCCAACACTATTAACATCCAGAAAACCGTGAAGTTGTCCCAGTCAGAAGCTCCTCCCAGCAAAGTTATGGTTCAGATTCCTCGGCTAATCCAGCCAGCTACAGTTATGCAGACGGTGCCAGGAGTGCAGCCTTTGAATGTCCCAGCAGTGGTAGGAAGTGGGGATAGCTTGGAATTTCAGAACGTGCTCTCCACTTCCCATTCGGACTCCAGACAAGCTTTTCCAGCTGCTGTACCACCAGCTCTAGTGTCCTCAAATCCAGTAACTTTTCAGCCAAAACTGATGTTGCCAGCTTTGGCAGGAGCAAAAATACGTAAGCCTTGTGTTCGTAAGGGATATCAAAAGAAAAAAGGGACAAAATCTGCCCCACTGATAAAGACTTCACCCTTAATTCAGCCATCTCCTGTCATCCTTACTGTACCTGCTACCACAGTGAAAGTGGTTAATATAGGCAATGGTTGCAATATGATTCAGCCCATAAGTACAGCAGTTGGTAGAGGCACTCAGGCTATTCCAGTTACAACATTATTAGTAAATCCATCCACTTTCCCATGTCCATTAAATCAGCCTCTAGTGACTTCTTCAATCCCTTCATTGATAGTCTCTCCTAACCCTGTTGGTCTTTCTGCTTCATCTGTTGGTGAAAATGAAGAACAGATGAATCTGGTTCCTTCCTGCCCTGCTGGAAACAACAAAAATACCTATCCCACGGTGGAGCCCAAGGTTGAGCCCCCGGAGTTGTACGTTTCATGCTCTGCTGTCTCCCCCAAGGAGGAGTGTAGTAAAAATCCTGCCACTTCAAATAATGGCAGTCAGGAAAAGGTAAATAAGAGTGACTGCTGTAGCTGGACAGTGGTAGAAGGAGATGAGAATGCTTCAGAGCCATTGTCTGTGGACCTTTTGCCTCATTTAGAAGATCCAGATGAAACGGTGAAAATTGAGCCTGAAGAGTCAAATGATGCTACCAAGGAAGTAAACCCAGTACAGAAGAGAGATCTTTTATGTGCTGAAGTGAAAGAGGAATTCATGCTGGATCTTGGCCAGGAGCTGAACATGGAAACTGCATGTTCATGTTCAAATGACCTTAAAGAAATTAAAAAAGAGCATGCTTTGTGTGATGAGAAGGGAGAAGAGCAACTGGCCTTGCAGTCATCCCCCCATGGTGAAGAGCAGATGGATGCAGGTGTTGTTGCTGGACCCCAAGTAAGCAGTGAGTCTCCAAAGAATCTTTCTTATACAGCAGATGTTGAGGCAGAATTTAGTAGTCCGCTAGGAAGACCAGAGGATTCGTCCAGTATAGATGGCCAGTCTGTTGGGACACCAGCTGGCCCTGAAGCTGGAGGAGAGAGAGAAGGACAAGAGGAAGAGGAAGACGATGACTTTGATGATTTTACACAAGATGAGGATGAAGAAATGTCATCAGCCTCAGAGGAATCTATTCTTTCAGTGCCAGAACTTCAGGTAAAAGCAAACAAAACTTTAAAAAACTTGCATTGGTGTCTTGAAACACCCTAGTGGAGTCAGGCTAAATCACAATTTGAATCCAATTGTTAGCTATATAATAGCATGGTATTGTGCTGTTTTACAGAGAAATCGGCCACCACATTTTTCAGAGCAAATTTTAAGTCCTAACTAAAGGAATATCTTGCAAATATGCAGATTTAAATTCTGCTGAGTTGTAAGGACTTCCTCAACTGAGGCTGTTCTTTAAGTACTTTAGGTAAAAATTATTTTCCAGGTCACAATTCCAGCAAGCCTTGAAGAACTAAGATAATCATTGAAGAATTCCATCTAACTTAGGGTTTTTATAAACGGCAGATTCTGAAATTTAATTTTGTGTGTGATTAAAAAAAATAGGTAGTTCTGGTTGTTGTTGAATTGTATCCCTTCAGTAGAATCCTCTAGTAGGTCAGATGTTGATCTGTGAAATTGGTTGTTAGAATTATGATGGAGTGAACTAATTGCTGAATGACATTAGAACAAACACTTAAAGAAAACAATGTGACTTTCTTTGTTGTTGCTTTCTAAGGAAACAATGGAAAAACTTACTTGGCTTGCAACAGAGAGACGTTTAAGCCAAGAAGGAGATTCTGAAGAAGAGAATTCCCAGGAAGAGAACTCTGAGCCTGAGGAGGAGGAGGAGGAGGAAGGTGAAGGAATAGAGAATTTACAGAAAGATGATGAGATATGTGGAGATGTATCAGAGGAACCTAAATCTGCCTTCACGTTGACAAAGGCAGCCCCACAGGTGGAAGCCGACAGAATGCCAGCCGGTAAGTTCTGTGGGTTTCTTTTGACACAGAGCAGGGTGAAATAGAGCTGCTCTGTGCACTGAAAGCAAAACAATGGGGAAACTGTATCTGGGATTAATTTCACTTAGCATATATGAGCATAGTGATGCTTTCCATGTGGAAATTAAATTTTGCAACACAGTCACAATTCTGTAAAAACAGTTCATACCACAGAAGCCCTTGTGCATGTAAACTGAGTGTCCTTAGTCCACTGTAATGCATTTACGCTTCAAAAATTTGCAGACATAAGATTTGGTCTTTGTGTTGGCTAATACACAATACCTACATAAGAACAATATGAGTCAAGTCTTTGTTAAAATGAATTTTGTATTAAAAGGTCATGTTGGGGAAAAATAAATTAAAATAATACCTTAACCAGCGTCTAGCAAGTACTAGATGAATTTGTGCAGTGAACTTCGAGGAGGTGGACCTCAGCCCATTAGATCAATAGATTTCTAATCTAAAGACATAAAAATCTCAATGTAGCAACTCTTAGCATTTTATTTCACTCCATATTATGTGACACCAGTTATTAATCTGTGATGTTAACTCTATTAATGTAAATAATAAGCTAAAAGAATAATTTGCAAGCGTTAACAGCCACCTCTGCTCATATTCTATCTCTGTTTACCCGCTATGATTTTTTTGCCCCTGGTATGCAGTAGACGTGTCTATTAGTTCTCAGTAGATTGCTAGCTGAGTAACTGCTAGGATGGGTTTGTTGCTGTATCCAGAGATTTTTCCTGTCAGATGCCAGAAAAATAAACAGGCAATTTAAAATATGTTAGTCTGAGTAATGAAAAGTATACCTCTCATACACTTACAGGAGAGCATAAGCAGTTCACTCATCACTAACTCTGAAAACCTACTTTTCTATTGCAACATTGATCTAGAAGAGTAGTTGTCTGCCAGGCACAGGGGATGTGTGAAAAGTACCTGTACAACTTGCTTTGTGCTTCTCCACAGGAGAAAACATGAAAGCCCCTGGAAAGAGCAAGAGCTCACACAGAACCAGAAATAAGAGGGGACGGGCTCGTGCTAGCAAAGACACATCTAAGCTGCTCCTCTTGTATGATGAAGACATCCTGGAGAGAGATCCCCTGCGGGAACAGAAGGATCTGGCATTTGCACAAGCCTATCTAACCAGGGTAAGCCAGACCAGTATGTGACCCAGAAATGGAAACATCAGACACTGAGTCTTCTAACATGGTTCATGCCTGAGCCACATAACTGCCAGTTCTAACTGGGTGTACTGGATCTGGTCAGGGTGGAGTTACCTTCACAGCACCCCATATGGTGGTCCTTATTAAACTGTCTTTATCTTGACCTACGAGTTTTCTTGCTTCTGCTCTCCCTCTTTCCCACCCCCCTCCCTCTTGGGGGAGGCAGGGAGTGAGCGAGTGGCTATGGGGGTGCTTAGCTGCTGGTGGCAGTCAATCCACAACACTGATCCTCTTGATTTCAGAATTTCATAGTCTTGGATTTGGTTCCCTTCTCTCTTGTGAGCAGTTCAAATTTATCTTTAAGGAAGAGACTTGGTTGGCTCATCAAAACTGGGAGCACTGTGGAAATTCTGAGTAGCAAGAGATCAGAGATTACTAAATTAACTTGTTTTCTTCCTGGATCTTACGCAGTCCTGTAAAGATCTGTTGCTCTTTTCAGGTACGTGAAGCCTTGCAGCATGTTCCTGGAAAGTATGAAGACTTTCTTCGTGTTATCTATGAGTTTGAGATTAGCACTGACAAGCAAACAGCTGTGGATCTCTATTCCACTTTACAGAAACTGTTGCATGACTGGCCACAGTTGCTCACAGATTTTGCCGCCTTTCTTTTACCAGAACAAGCTTTGGAGTGTGGACTGGTAGGTAGAATGAAAGAAGAAGATCAAGTTTTAAGCAGACAATGTCAGTGCTTTTGGTAGTGAAGGAATTCTGCCTAGAGCAAGAACAGTAAACAGCTGGTAAATTATTTGCTTACCTTGCCGTTTTAATAATCAGAATTGAAAAGTCTAGTGTTTGTTTTAAGTCTCAATACTAAGTTTTACTGTAGAGAATCAACCATCCCCAGTTACGTCACAGAACCTGACTGCAGAGGCAAAGTGCAGATACACCAAGTGAAACGGTTCCCTTGACTGGCAAATCAGCCTTCCGCTTTGTAAGATAGAGGTTTTCACCTGTTAAATTCTTTCTGGATTTTCCTATCTTATGAACACATGGTTGAAGTAAAACTTTACAGCTCATCTAAGAATTGATTATATAAAGTCTTGTTTTTCTTCTTCCACCTCTTCCCAGTTTTGCAATGGGTATCAATACAAATAGAAAAATATAGTAGTGGGACAGGCATTTTGTAACTTGTTTAAGCCAACTAGAGATGCTTGGAAGTACGTTCTTGAACATGAGGGGTGAATCTTTTTCTTTTGGTCAGTTTGAAGAGCAGCAAGCATTTGAGAAAAGCCGGAAGTTTCTCAGGCAGCTGGAGATTTGCTTTGCTGAAAATCCTGCCCACCATCAAAAGATCATCAAAGTTCTGCAGAGTTGTGCAGACTGCCTCCCCCAGGAGATTGCAGAGGTAATCAGGCATCCAGGTATCTCCTTTCTCTCAAAAACCCTGAGAATGCAAATAGCTAGCCTGCCTCACTGTTCCCATCTGCTGCTCTCTGAGAGCACAAGAGTTTATCAAGTGCAATCTCCCTCTGTGGGGTGTGGGAGAAAATTGAAGCTGCCTCTTAAAGAGGCTTTACAATTGACTGGCCTGTGTGTCTCCTCTCTCCTCCCTCCACCTTGTTTTTCTCACCTTGCAGGTGAAATTTTAGCTTAGTGCCTCCTGCAGGTCTGCCTAGAATTTTGGAAGGATGTTTCTAGGCTAATTTGGTAGCTGGATGTGGAATGATCTCACAATATTTATGAAGTAGTACCAATGCAAGCATAAACTTCCATGTTTAATAAGCCTTGATGTTCCACTTTCTTCTCAGAAGGATTTCTCAAAGCATGTGAAGACATGGAAGGAAACACTTATTTTCTCTGGATTTCTCTTTCAGCTGAAGACCCAAATGTGGCAACTGTTGAAAGGACATGACCACTTGCAGGATGAATTCTCCATTTTCTTTGATCACTTACGACCATCAGCCAGCCGCATGGGAGATTTTGAGGAGATCAACTGGACAGAAGAGAAGGAATATGAGGTGGAGCGATCTCTTCCCCAAGGCTAGAAAAGATAAAAGGAGGGATACTAGGCATATCTGAACTTGAAGAATACAAATTGAGGCTGCATTTCCAGAGGGAGGGAAGCAGCAGGGTGGGATACCTGTTGGTGGATTGGATCAAACTTTAAATTTTTTTTTTTTTAACAGTGTTTATGTCTCTTCTACATAATTGAACTTGTCATGTCCTGGAACTGAGCTCAGTATTAAGAAATGAATGGGGAAAATGAAGTTTGGTCTGCTGAAGAGCTGTCGTGATAGAGCAGTTCTTGTGTGTTTCTTTTTTTGTAGTTTGATGGCTTTGAAGAGGTGTCTTTGCCAGATGTAGAAGAGGAGGATGAACCACCCAAGATGCATGCAGCCTCAAAAAATAAAAAGCGGAAAGAAGTCGGAGGCCAGAGCAATGACAAGGTGGGCCTGGGGTATCTCACTAGTCCACGTATCTGGACTCTGAGCAAATGCATGCCCGTGAGGATAAATGTGTCTTCTTGAGGGACGTGACAACAGCCTAAAAAGATCTGAAGAAGAGGGATTGAAATGTTTCCATTGTGCTTTGCTTGCTAGCAGCATAATCGCTTTAGTTCTCTCCGGGCGTGCGGAGTGCCACTCAGCCCGTCCTGGCTCCCTTTGGAGCTAACCTTTCCCTGACTGTCATCGCTGTGTACCATGTGCATTTGTCAGCTGGAGTATGTCTGTTTCCAGGAGGTCGAGTGGGTAGATGGGATGAAGGAATGTTCATGTTCCTGCCATGAAGGGAGTAGCGATCTCAAGCTAAAGAAAAGCAAAAGGAGGACCTGCAGCCATTGTAGTAGTAAGGTTAGTTGATAGGCCAAAGTCCCTGGAGTGGTGAGTGGAAAGTAGAGTCCTGCCCAGAGTCCCTCTGTTGTGATGGTCTGTTCAGCCTCAGGCCTTGTGTGTCCAAAATAAATAATGTGTTGAGGAAGAAAGTAAATCGAAAGATGACCAGTAGCGTCTCCTTCGGCGATCTGACTGTACTACCTGGCCTTCCCCTGTCTATCTCCTCCTCACTTTCTACTGCCCCTCCTTGCTGTGCTAAAAAGTGTTAATTTTGATGTTCTTTTGAGTTAAGAATAAGCTTTTTCGGTGGAAGATGCTTGTGTGGCCACTATGTGAAAAGAACTGTACCTGTTCATAATAAGAAAAAAGATTCAGCTTTCTAAATGCAAACATATTGCCCAACTGAAGCCTTTGTTAGGGTCAAGGAGTACTTTGGAAGCAAAGGCCAGGGTGTTAGGTTCGGACTGATCTATCACATCTGTAATTGTATGCCTACGTATTGATTTGCAGGTGTGTGAAAACAAATTTTATAAAAATAAAGATTCTCACGAGCTGACTGCAAGCCTTATTCAACAAGAATCAGGTCCTCCACCTGAAGGGAAGGATTCTGGAGTGTCTAAGGAACCTGCAGAAGAAAGCCTGGAGAACAGAGATGAGGGAGAGGATGTCCAGAGCAGAACAAAAACAGTATCCAGGAAAGCAGACTCTCTGGCTTCAGGTATGTGAAAGTCTGTGTGCACAGGCAGGTACGTGATTCATCTCCAAACTGGTTCACACAAATGGAAATGGGTATGGGACTTTCCAATGCACATTTATTGAGATAATGAGAACTTCTATTAATATTTTTTTTTTCCCTTCCGTTCATCCACTCTGGATGCTCTAAACATGCATATATCCAGAATATATCCAGAGCATTCCCCTTTAAAAAACAAACAAACAAACAAAAAAAACCCAAACAAACAAAAAAACCCCACAAACAAACAAACAAAAGCAAAAACAAACAAAAAAAAACCCCAAACAAAAACAACCCCATTCCTGACTACAGAAATATTCTCCCCTTTTCAGATGATTGGTCCACTTAAGCTTCTCTTTTTAGCATACTAATCCGATTCACAGTACTACCAGTCCCCAGTCCATGATACTGTTTGTTTTTTTTTTTTTTTTCCAGTTTTAATTTTAGCACAGCAATTCAAAATCATCATCTCTCTAATATTCTTTTAAATGATCTTCACGTTACCTGTTTTTCCTTCAGTCTGGTACAGACGAGGGAAAACATGATTATTGCAGGATAAACAACCTGAAAGAGATCTCTTCCTTCTCGTAGTAACTGTGTCTCAGTTAATGCTCCTGTTGAAGACCATACCCAGGTTAAGTACAGCGGTTTCAATGTAATGCAACTTGATGTCTAGTTTATAGTGGGTTTGTAGATAGGGCACCAAGAGCAGCAATGTGTGTTTCACTTGAGAATTTTGTTCTGGACAATGCACGTAAGCTTCTTTTCCATGTTCATCACTTCTTCACGCAGCTGCTAGTTGTGGTAACCCATGATGGTGAAGAAAATTGTGACTGCAGGGTGCCGCCTTTGCAGCACAGGGTGGGTAAACTGCAGATGGAATTACAAAGCTGCTCCCAAACTGTGTTCTCATTTACAGCATTATGATCTAGAATAATTAAAAAAAAAAAAACCTCTTGTAAATTAATAAAGCCTCCAGAAGTTTTTCATACTAACAGCTAGTTTAAACTTGTTTGGGTTTCTTACCAGGATCTCACCTGGAAGGAAAGATTGTCTCTGGCAGACATACATCTTCTGAAAAAGCTGTGCTGCCTGATAATCAGGTTCAAGAAGCAGGTGTCAGTGTTGCTGTGAATACTGCAAAGGACAGTGACTCTTCTATCACTGGCCCCAGATGGACACATCTGCAAAAAGCTACTCTAAAACTACCTCAAGAAACCAAAGACTGCCCTTGCACTGTGGGAGGTGAGAGTGAGGGACTAAACCAGCATCAAGGAAATGCAGATGCTTCCCCTGGGCTGAGCAGAGATTTGCTGCTGTCTTCCTGTTCTGCTACAGTAAAAGGTTTAATGGGACCCAGTTCCTCTTCCAGAAAGAGTTTATGTCAGACCGAAGGGCTTCATTCTGATTCATCAGATAAGCTTGCTGTCTTTGGTCATGCTTCAAAATTAGGTATGAAAGAACTTGAGGGGCCACCTTTGCCTTTAGAAGAAAAGCCTGAAGCAAAGCAGGGCTGGATAACCCCAGGTGGAAAACCAACACTGGGTAAGAGCTGCAGCTTCCAGTTGCCTGATAATTGCATTCTGGAAACGGATGATACAGGCTGCACTGGAAATGTTCCTGAGAGCAGATTAAAGTCAAATGCAAACAACTGCTTTCAGATGCATCAGCATTCTGAGCAGCTGGAATATAGAGTGATTACTGCCTCCCTGGGACAAAAGGAAGAGGAGCAGCAACAGCAGCGAGTCACAGAAGCAACTGTGTGTGCCAAGAACAGCAAAGTCAGCTCGACTGGGGAGAAGGTTGTCCTCTGGACCAGGTATATCTGCCCAAAGTACACCTTACATCCTCATGCATTCAGTATTGGGCTTCAGCTTTCATGTTATAGAGTATCCCTTAGTTTGTGTTCCCATTTTCTGATGTTTTCTGCCCCCTCCCTTTGAGTATTCCTGCTTTTTTTTCCTCTAACCAGTCTGTCACAGCTGCCGTCTTGGTCCTATGAGAAATACTGTCTGCTCATGACAGTGTAATTACTGTAGTAATTGAGGCTGGGAAAGAATTTTTTTTTTTCCTTCAAAAAGCTTAAAACCAGGCTAAATGCAGCTCTACTTAGAAATATGTCCTGTGATTGGTGGTGGTAGTAGTAGTGAAGGAACAAGCCTCCTGGGCTTGCCTAATGGTTGTTACCTGTACCCAGGAACAGGCTCTCGGGCTTGTGGGGGTTGAAGTGTGGCAAGGCTTGTTCTGGGCTGCTGTCACAGCCACTGTACTGTTCTGCAGGGAGGCTGACAGAGTCATCCTTACCACCTGTCAGGAGAAAGGAGCCCACCTGGAGACCTTCCATGCCATCTCGCAGAAACTGGGCAACAAGACTGCTAGTGAGGTGAGGGGTTCATGTCAAAGCTTGCATCTGCTACGGCTAATGGGGAAAGGGGGTGGAAAGGAGGGAAAGGTGGAGGTTTGCTGTCATATTAGTCTCACACACTTCAATTTGATGCTGCATCAGAGAAAAATAATCCTAATTGCAAGTAAGAAACCAAAACAAACCCTAACACATTCTGGTGGAGCCAAAAATCATGACTGCTGTGGTCTTTTTTTACACTGATACTCTAGCTTGATATTTGGTACCAGAATTGTCTCAGTGACTGTTACTTGGGGCTCCAGCCTTCTACTTCAGTACAAGGAATCTGCTGGGTTTTGTCCCTTAACCTTCCCCACATCACTGCCTAGGTAGGAATCTTCCCAAACTGCCAGTTTTTTACTTGCAAATCAGTAGAATAACGGTTCTTCCAAAGAAAACGGCCCAGTGCTCTTCCATTTTTTTCCCCCTTATGATTGAATCTTACATAAAATGTGATTGTGGGGTTGTTTGTTGTTTTTTTTTTAAGTAAAAGCACAAAACACCCTGAACTTTGTAGTAAGAAATTTCCATTTGGCACCGCCTTTTATGTCACTAGTCATCTCTCATTTCCCTTTTTCTTCAGGTATCCCACAGGTTCAGAGAACTGATGAGGCTGTTTCATACATCCTGTGATGGCAGCTCTGAAGACGAGGAGGATGCAACTAGTACCAGTAACACAGACCAGTTGTCAGATAAAGATCTTCTGCTTTCAGAGGAAGAACCTGATGACTGAGGTTTTTCTGGCTTGATAAGCCACTGACTGCATTGGAAGGAGAGTGGTTTGCCAGTTTGCTGCTAGACAGGTGCTGTGGATAAAGGAAAAATGTTTGCACAGGTACTTAAAATAGCACCTTTTTTAATTGTTGTTGATCACTTCCTGCTACACTTCTGACAAGCTGCACTTCTCAGTCCTGTATCAAACTAAAGGAATGAAAAAAGGCAGTAGGGTGATAATATCTTCTAGAACCTACGTGGGGAGCTTCAACAATGAAATGACAGAAGTGCTGCTTGTGGACACTGACCTCACTCTGGTGAAAAGATCGGGCCACCAGCCTTTGAAAAGAACATGTAAATATTGTATCATAAGATGTCTGTTTTCATGTGGAACAAACACATGATTTTTTTGGTAAGTCTTCCCCTTGTGTTGACTGTATGTGGGAAAGTTACAATCTGAATTCTGTATTTATTGTGTGGTCTTATTCTAACAGGCAGAGCAAATTCACTTTGCAAAGGTAAAAAAAAAAACCACCAACCATACAAAAAGAGTACCCAAAAAGCAGCTTTCCTCCTTTACGATACAACTGCAAGTAGCTGCAGAACTTAAGCCAGCCCTTGTAACAGGATTTTGCTGAAATTAAAAGAAAGTACCAGTTGGGCCATCTTTAAAGCCATTCCCTTTATTTTGAAAGCGATCTTAAAGATATTTTTACTTCCCCTATCTCTAGTAATAAAGATGAGTTAGTCTGAATCTGCTTCATCTTCAGATTCATCTGCTTCAAACCCTGTTTCATAGCACTGGGCTAGAGTTCTGAGCTCCTCTAAAGCCTCCTGGAAGTCGTCCAGTTCAACTCCAGCAGAGAAGAAGCTGGCCCATCGCCGCATGTTCAGCTTCTGGAGATCCTTGTACAAGCTGTAGAGGAGTGTGTGCAGAACTGGTGAAGACTGCAGGGCTGCTAGTACAGGGATGCTTTCAACAGCTGCAGGGAAAAACATCTTTGCTTCAATATACCAATCAAAACTTGTTTCCCTACTGTATCTTTACAAGCAGTTGCTTTACATAAGCTCAGCGTAGCATAAGAGCTGCTTAATACTCATAATTTTTGCCCTACAAACACTCAGAAATGTTTTGGGTTTTCTTTTTTTTTTTAAATTAATTCTCCTTTACCTCTGCTAGACCCTACTTGCCCCTACATGGATCTCTTTCTATTGCAAAGTAAGTTTAAGGGGCACTTGTTACCTGCTGAGGAGTAGGTGGGAGGTTTGTCCAGGAGGAAGCCTTCTCTGGTAAGAAGAGGAGAAAAAAACTGGGGGTACGGAGGAAGGGTGTGACACGGCTGCTCAAGCACATGGGATGTGCTGTAAAGAAGGTGAATAAAGTTACCCCAAACTTGCTCTACCTTCAGTTTGCAGTTAGTGTTCCCTGTTCCAAAAAAAAAAAAAAAAAAAGACTTTTGCCAACCTGAATGCTCCAGGAAACACAGTGTGTAAGTAATGCTGCAGAACCTGCTCAGTGCTCTCACAGGTGTGGAGTGGAGAAGGGGGCTGCTTTCCTGGGCAGCTGCTGCAAAGAAAACCAATTCAGGGTTATCCAGGTGACTTGACTGAAAATGTCCCTGATTCTGTTCTGCTATAAAGTAAGTAGTGTGTAACTGGCTAGATCACTAGACTTTTTTCTTTCCATTCAGCTGACACTCCTACTAAAAGGAACACAAATTACTTCTGTAAGGAATCATTGCTGTTGAGAGTGCCAGAGTTCTGAAGGGAAAAGTGCAGTTCAAATGCTGATTACCTGATGTGACTTTCTTTGCAAATTCCTCGTAGCACAACAGACTGAGCAAAACAGCAGCTGACCTTTTGCTCCCTACATGAAGACAGAAGCTTCCAGGGTACGTCCTGCTGGTAGGCACATAAAGTATCGGGGAGCGAGTAGCCACGTAGGACAGGAAAGGGGAGAGAAGCCCACGCAGCCGCAACCTGTGAGTCAGAGAGGGGGTGACAAACCACCCAGAACACACTCCCCAGATTGTGTGGATGTGAGGTGGAACACCAGCTCTTGCCTAGAGCAGTACTTCAGGTAGAGCTGAAAGGATCAGAAGCTGCTGTTCTCTATGCCCTTACCTTTCTGCCAGAGAAGTTAAGTGTTTCAGCAAGGTGCATCATAGAGGCCTGAGAGGAACAGAGCCGGTAAGGGGCAGTAAGGGTATCGAGCGCTGCTGCCAGGATTGCGCTACTGTGGTAGTTAGATGATGCCTGTGGAGGGAGATAAATGGAGGAGTTACAGGGCAAGTTCAATTCCTCTGTTCTTTAACCCATTTTTGTGTATTTAACTTGAGCATATTCTGAATTGGGCTTCTACAGAGGTTGTGTTTAACCATTATTTCACGTTTTGGATAAACAAGTCAGCTGCTTGCTAACACATCAACTGACAGTTTGCTCATCAACAACTTCTTAGTGCTCAGACAAGGTTGGAGTTACATACTCCACACGTGAAGAATAATGCAGTAAAGCTTTTTTTTTTTTTTTCAGTGCTGAAACTGAAGGCAGTACACCAATGTAAAGACTGAAAAAAGGAAATGTGTTAATATGTTTTAAAGTATGAAAATACTATGGGAATTAAAAGTTGACAGTTAAGGCTCTGCTAACAGGGAAAAAGCAGGGAAACAAATCTTTTCCGCTTAGCAGAACACTATCATGAAAAAACATTGCTGAAACTAAATAACTGCAGAAAACGCTGTTAGGGTGGTGAATCTGAAAAAGCTGAAAGCCAACCAAGGTAGGTTTTGTTTCTAGATAAACCACTCTGCCTTACATACATCACAGTTTATATATGGAAATGTGAGGGGAGGTTGTGGCTTGATTCCTAGACTCCCACTGAGCGACAAGGGGCAGAAGAGTGAGCTGTGACTGGAGAGACGGACAATTCCAAGGGCTGTGTTCATCAGTCTGTAAAAATTCTTCTGAAAATCCTGGAGGGGGGAGAAAATCCAAGCATTAGAATCTTAAAGATGCAAACAAGAAATGGTCTAATCACGGCTGAGCATGAAAGCATCACTGGTTCTTGTTTCCTCCATTGTTTACTTACTCCCACATTACTCAGGACTGGAGTCAAGCCCCAGGTCAGGATACCTTTTCCTGAATACTCATCGTAGAGCAGTTCTGTCACCTTGGCACCAACTCCAGAGAATCCATTGTGTAGGTCACAGAGGACTTGAAACCCCTGTGTAAAATGATGGCAGCATCTATGATTCTACTTAACCTTGAATAGAAAGTTTCTTGAAAGAAAAGGGAGTTAAACTGTCAAACCTGCAGATAATCACACTCTTCAACATAAAAGTGCAGCCGATCTTCCAACTCTTCTATGCAGCCAGGGTCCTGCAGGAGACTTTCACCTTGTCCAAAGGCTTCCAGACAGCCACATTCCCTTAGAGAAAAAAAAACAAACAAACAAAAAAAAGGTGGGGGGGAAGCTTACTCTATCCCCTCTTAATTATTCCTTGAAGGCAAAACCAAGATTCTGTTCTGGACAACAGAATCTGAACCAAACCTCTCAGCCATACCCATCGTGCATGTACTGGCGGATGACATAGATGCTCTTGGGATGCAAGTGCATGCTGAGGTAATCGGACCAGACCTGCGTGCTGCTGCCTGAGTAAGCTTCCTGGGAAAGGGCGAGTGGTGAAGAGGCAGGAGCTGCTCCTGGAACAGGACAGATGTAAAGAAGGAAGGTCTTTTCAACTGAACATTCCCTTGAATGAAGAAAACAAGAGCCTTTCATCTGGTGCAGTTTCTTAACCGGTTTACTGCATCCTTGACCCATCTTTCTGCAAGCAAATAAATTTCACCCCAGTTCTCCTTCTCCCTTTGTGCTTGTTCACTGACACATTCTCCAGCATCAGCTCATTCTACCCTTCTGGAAAAGTTTGCTCCCGGCAAAGCAACCGAGCCCACCAGAACCGGACAAACTCCAAGGAACGCCTCGAAAATGCGTGCACGCACCTTGAGCCGGGGTGCTGGACCTTCCCTTTCCCTCCGAGGAAGCATTTTCCTACGGAATAATCCCCCGGAAAAAAAAAAAAAAACAAACACTGTTACAGGCGGCTTCACCTCCTCCTCCCCCGCGTCACCAGGCAGACGTTCAAGCCAAAGCCACGAGTGACGGCGCGTGTCCGCCACGAGTGGGTCCCTCCCCCCGCCCGCCCTCACCGTGCGGCTCCCGCTGTCCCGCGGCGCGGAGCCCCCGGCCGGGCCGCGCTCCCGGTACGCGGCCACCGCCCCGTCCCTGCAACACAAACGGGCGGCAGCTGCGGCGGCCCCGCCTCTCCCCCCCCCCCCCCCCCCCCAACTCTCCCCCCGCCTCCCCCCGCACTCACCAGGCCACCGGCGCCTCCGCGCCCGCGCCGCCGGGCCCCCGCACGCCCACGCCGCCTGCAAGAGAGGGGCCGGTCACGGCGGAGACACTCCCCCACCCCCCACCACCCCACGCGTGAACCCGCCCCGCGGTACCTTTCAGCTCCAGCGCCACCAGGCGCGGCGTGTGCGTCTCGCGGCCGCCCGCCGCCCGCCCCGCGCGGAGCAACGCGTGGGCGCGCAGCTCGGCGGCCCCGGCGGGGCTGCGCAAGGTGGCGGCCTGCGGGAGCGGGGAGCGAGTCAGACCCGGCCCCGATCCCGATCCCCCTCCCCACGCACCCCCCACCCCACCCCCCCGCACCTGTAGCCCCCACCAGTGGGCGCCCACGCAGCCCGCGTACTGCCCCAGCTGCAGCGTCACCACCTCCCCCGGCATCGCGGCTCCGCGCCACGCAGGGCGCATGCGCGTCCCCACCCCCCTCAGCGGCGACAACCCCCGGGAGGCGCGTCCCGCCCCTCACACCGACACCGAGAAGCCGCCGCCGCCGCTCCCGCCATTTATTGCGCTAAAGGGGCCCCGCCAGCCGCTCCAGCTGCCGCGGGTTGGAGCCGCTCAGGAACCGCAGCTCCTCCTTGCCGGCCTCGGTGCGCGCTACAAGAGAGAAAAAGGTTCGTTAGGGGCGCGGCCGCACACCCCACACACCCCCCCCCCCCCCCCCCGCCGCCCCCCGCCCGGAGCTGACCTTGCTCGTGCTGCAGCCACTGCCGGTCCAGGTAGTAGCGGTAGCAGCTCTCGAACTCCTTCGGGTTGTAGTTGGGGACCGTGATGGGGACAAAGGGGTCCAGGGCGTCGAAGCCCTCCTGCGGAGCAGAGCCGAGGGTGAGACACCCCCCACACACACCCCCCCCCTCGAACCGGGAGGCGGCTGGGGGGAGGGCTCGGCTTGGCCGCAAACGAGCTCAAGCAAGGGAATGCAAAGAATAAAGTTACGGATTGAAGAGGGACTGAAGCGTCGTTACCACCCTGGCCTGAAAGCCCCTCCCCGGGCAGGACGGGGGGGCCCGGCCAGGACTCACCTTGCCCAGCAGCTCCTGGGGCAGATAGGCAGAACTGGGTTTGAAGAGAGAGCCGGTCTGGCTGAGGGTTGTCACAATAGCACCTCCACTCTAAAACGTAGATTAGAAACCTTTTTAGCTGCAACCACAGTATTTGGGCAGTAGTTTGATTCTAAACAAGTGAGGTATTGTCTTTCATCTTCCAGTTACTTCAATTCCAAAACTATGTAATTTACTTCTTATGTGAACCCTAGCCACTCCAAATACACATGCAGCCCAGGGAATATATAGCTGGTGTTTCCAGTGCTGGCATTTAAACATGCCATGGCTTTCTACTGAAACAACTGAAATACTTTTAAAAGGACTTTTCTATATACTCTTAAACCTCAACACTACCTGTTAGAGATACTGGCATCCAGTAAAATGAACAGGAAGCGGAGGGAGTTGACCTCTGATAGCAAAATACTTAGAAACTAAAAGTTCTCATTAGTTCAAAAAATCATGAAGTGTCAAAATGGGTATTAAATACTTCTAGCTCAGGGTCACAAGTGGCACGGTGATCAAGAAAAGCACTGGTACATATTTGACCTGTTCTTACTCTCTTTGGGTAACGTCAGAAACACTGACAAGATACTAACCCCTAACGCACTGTGCTCACTCTCCTTTGCCGAGGGAACAGTGTGATGTTAGATTTGCAGCTTTACACCTAGCAGCGTGTAGCTTTAATTGCTGAGAATAACACACCCGAAGGTACAGACTGGAACTCACCCAATTATTCATCATCATCTTCCTTAGATTGTACACAAGTGTCAGCTCCTCTGGAGAAACCTGGTGAAGGTTGTCTGCGTTACTTTTTTTTTTGCCAGCAGTTTCTATCTGACACATAAATTCCCCTCCCCTACTTTAAATTAGACTGGAAGGATCATTTGCATCCTTTAGACTCTTTTTCTTTGCTTTTACTTAGCACTGTAGCATTCAGCCATAGTAATGTTACACAGAGAAACACCCAAACCTTTCCTGCTATAATGAGACGTATATGTATTTTTTACTTACTGAGAAAAGTTTCTTCAGTAGAAATTGTCTAATGCACAACATGAATTTTACAGGTCGCTCCAAGCTAGCAAAGCCAAATGTACGCCTTTCAGGGATTACCACAGAACTTAAAAATGAACAAAACACCCTCCCCTGCAGTTGGAATGCAGAAATATCATCAGAGCAGATCACTTCTTACAGGGCTTTTGTCTTCCTTCTTTAATGTAGTCCTTCCCCAGAGCGCATTGACGCCGTCCACTGCCACAAGAAGTCGGAATGAGCCCAGATGACATTGCTGCTTTATCTCTTTCAGCACAACCCCTACAGCATCGCTGGCATTTCTCACGCGAGCTAAACCCTTTAAATAGGAAAAGCCACATAACTCAGGTTGGTTTTCTTGTTAATATATAATGCTGGCAACTTTGGGCACTGTCTGCCCATTCTAAGGGGGAAGGAAGATAAAACAACAGTCTACAGTCTGTTCCTTTCAAAGGAGTAATCTGGTCTAAGGTACTGAGCATCAAAGACGTAGGAACTTTCAAATTCTAATTTTTGCTTCTACCCAAGTTCTCTGTACAACTTCCTTTACAGATCCATCACATCTTCCACAATGGATGTTATAGCCACCTTGTTGATAGGGAAATGCTCTCCATTTCCTAGAATTCATATTTGTAAAATCTTTAGAAGCAGTTGATCTACATACACAATGATGGGATCTCCTCATAAAAGGTGAGACAAAGCCAGAAGCAGTTGTTACTCCTTACCTGCTCCACCACTTCACCCAGCGGTCTGCCCTCCTCAGTGCTTTCTTGCTTGCCCCACACATATTTTTTTTGTGTTTTTATCTGTGGTAAGAGAACTACAATTAGACTGGGAACTAAGTAGTGCAAAGGCAGTTTGGCAAGTCTGGATGGCAAGATTCCTAGTTCTTTGCCAGCATTAAAGACTAGTGCAGAATCTGGGAGAAGTATTCATGGCAAATAGCCATCCCACAGGGGGGACTTAAAGTACTTCTTTTTCTACAAAAACTGAATTCCAGTGAAGGGTAGGGTTTGGGTTTGTATGCAATAAAAGCGCATGCATTAATACACAAAGCATTTTTAGAAAATGAGCAAATCTAGAACTTGTGTCAAGGTGCTCAACGACAGGAAGCACGTGCACATGCAGTCCCTGAGAAAGGATCCTGTGGGTAGTTCTTAGCTACTAACCAAGACAACTTGACAGGCTCTACAAACCTCTTTTAGGAAGCGTTCATTTGAGGCTTTGAAGTTCTTAAGCCAGACTGATGCTTGCAAAGGCTGATCAAGCCGTTCTTTGTTGTAGGAAGACTGTATAAGCTCCCTGCAGTTTTTCACCCAGAGGTGAGCTGTAAGCAAAATAAAACAGTTGCTTTTTTTTTTTTAAGTCAAAATAATTATATGAGTTGGGTGGTGAGGGGTGTGTTTGTATGTCTTATCCTTACTCTGCTAAGAATTTCTGGTAAGAAAAGTCTGCAATTCTTAATGGAGAAGACTCTCCCTTGAGAACAGAGGTCACACAGACCCACACACCGTGTGTCTCCTGTCATACTCACTAACAGCAGGAAAAAGACAACTGACTATAAGTATGTGAGAGCAGGTGAAAACAACTGTTCTAGCTTATTTTGGGGGTTTGTGCTTTATAAGCCTTTTCCTACTATGGAAAAACAAAGATAATTTGCTGTGGCCTACCCTACATCTTTCTCCGGAAGCAGCATCTTCCGGACCAGTATGTGTATTTGATGTAATAACACAGACAGCATCGGTATTTCTTACCGTCTGGGATGTGCAGCACCAGCCAGCCTTGCCTTACACAGTAGTGAACTACGTGACACAGAGTCATAGTTTTCCCTGTTCCTCTTTCACCATCTCCAACATGAACTGTCAAGGAAAGTCTCTGAAAAAAACACTTAAATTTATACTTGACTGTAATTCTTTCACAAAAGACATAAAGGGAGTTCAAAGCAAGGAGGGCACTCCATCATGCTTTTGTTCAGCAGCAAACCTAGCCTAAAGTTTCTTCTCTCTCTATGCCCCCACCCCATGACATCAGAGCTGATGATTCCCATTCCCTTAGTTGTGCTTATAGCCCTGGTGTAGATCTGTGCCATAAACCAAACTGGGCTTAGAATAGAAGTATACAAGCTTCATGACCTTCCCAGACTAGCTTTGCTGACAACAGACATGTGGCAGAACCACCTCCTGAAGACTAAACCACAGTGGGCAGCACAAGATCAAAACATCACCCTCATCCGCGCAAATTCACCTGCTTATATTTAACTTGCATTCTACCATCAAGTGAGTGATAAAGGATACAGATCACATATCTGACAGCTGGGTGTGCAAAATTGGAGCTTTTCAGGTAAGTGAAAAGTTCTAGAGCTGGTTTTCTCACCATCAGGCAGGCTTCATTGAAGGTCTTAATCTGAGAAAAGGAACAGAATGTGAACAAGAAGCCAGGTGCTGGCCCACTAAAGCTGTTCCTGGCATGCCTCCATCTCTGACTGGTACTGGTCAGGGTCTGAATGTCCACTGCTCTCCCCTTGTCTACCAGACCAGTCATGCCATCATAGAAGTTTATCAGGTTGGAAAAGCCATGCTGACTACCCCTGATGATTTTCTTGTCCTTTGTGTGCCTGGAAATGGCTTCCAGGATTAGCTGTTCCATCACATTCCCAAAGACCAAGGTGAGGCCGAGCGGCCTGTCAATGAATCAGAAGTCAGTCACCTAGAATTACTAATTCACAGGTAAGAAATCTGTTCCTAAACTCAAGTAGGCAGTCTGCATCAGTTGCTTACGTGTAGCCTGATCCAGTCACAGCATGATCTGTCTCACAACAGAAATCAAGAGGCAAGATTTTTTGTTGCTGATATAAACCTATTTCACGAGACAGCCTGTTTCATACAGAAACATAACTGTGGAAAATATTTCTGTAATTCATTACGTACTCAAAAGTTAGAGATTAAAAATATTGGATAGAATGCTGCATAAGGTGGAATTCTCACACCCTCCTGCCACTATTCTGTTAGGTTGACTCCTATCTTTTAGATGTGGAAAATAACAGTAAGGACCAGGAATAATGGCATTCTTGAGCACATCACTCTCTCTTATTCCAACAGAGAAGCATTGTAGTTACCAGATGGATCTGGTTCTTCCCACATACCAGTCCACTCCCTACAAATCTGCTCCAAGACAAAATACCTGCTGCTGGAACCGATAGGGCAGTCCATGTGGAAACACAGCTTTCACCTCCTCGAGTGGAATGCTGTAATGGCGACCCTCGTGGTGTTCTGTATGGTTGGCCTGGGAAGGTAAAATGCAAACTGTGACACTTAGGAAAGTCTGATACATGTTTTCTGGATACAGAAGGCCTGAGAGAATGGAACTGGGGGGGGGGGGTGGAGTGCTCAATCGAAGCAACTACTTACTGAGAGTTAGAAGAACTAACATGTTAAAAGTAAACCAGGAATTGTAGTATCAGGACACTAGTGGCAGATGCTTAGGAAGCATCTAAAGAAAGGATATCCTACCTGGCAATAAACAATAAAGGGATTCCTTGAGCTTGTAGATGAACCATGGTGTTTTGGGGGCACCGGTGGCCCTACGCTTCATGAATTTATATAATCTTTTATTAGTCCACATGTACTTCTGGTCACCACAATATCTTAACAGCAATATGATCCTCTTTTGAGTTATCTGCAGGATTCAAACTTACTTTAAATCTGCAACAAAATTATGTTTTCTGGTTTGCCTTTTGTTGTTTGTCTCTCAATAGTAATTCCTAATTTGCCTTGTTAACTAGTACTGGTTGCTTAAGAACTCATGATCTGTTTTCTGGGGCAATAATTTCAAGTCCCTTGTTGTGACATAAGTAGTCAGTATTATTCCTCCAGTGGATTCACATTATTCTGCATTTATTTATATTGATTACTTTAAGATATCTGACTATGCACTCGAAGAAGCAGTTGTTGGTGGTATCTGAAAATTTAATACCTGTTTCATGCCTCATTATACAGCCTTGTTTTTTCCTTTCATTATTCTTCTACCATGCAATACTTGCAAAGATTGGTTTAGTCATCAGTTTGTGTGTCTTGTATAATTAGGACAGTACACAGAGACACTATTCTGCAGTACTTCCTCTGTGACTTTTACCAACTTTTGTGCCAGGCTTTGTCTGGCTTTTTTAGCAGCTTTGTGCAAAGCTCTGAAGCTTGTATTATGTCCCGCTCAACGCTTTCTGCACTTTTCCATGGATTTAAAGTGAAAAATCCTCCTCTTTATTCTTGTGCATGCCAATCTCCTGCTTACATTTTGGTTCAGATGGAATCAAAATATAACAACTGCTTTGTTTTCTTTATTTTGCATAATAATGATCCAGGAGAAGTAGTTTTATTTACTATGCAGAAATAAAAAGAAGCAGTCATTATTTCTGCCAGCTTTAGTAGATTTGGGGGCTGATCCAGACTTTCCTTGTATTCTTTATTAGCTTTGGTGTAGACCCATAGATTAATTTACTGAGGCCCAGAACAGGTGAGACAATACTGGCCAGGGCTTGGTTGCTCACCTGTACAATCTGGCTGACAAATTGTTTGCCCAGAACAAATGGATGAGGAAAAACCCCTTGCAATGAGTACTGCTACCGTGACCTGGAACCATGGAACCATGTGAGCAGCTGTACCTACAGGTTTGACTACTGCCTGCTTTTGCCACGAATATTTTGCTTTTCCCAGTTCCTTGATGGACTCTTCATGCGCAACTGCTGCAGCTCTGTTGCAGACCCCTGAATTCTCTAGCCCCAGGATTCTTGCTACATGTTAGTCTCCCTCCCTTTCTTCAGACCAGATTTTCAGTCTTTCAGCATGCCACATGCCTGTTCTCTTATCTTCCACTGTGAAAAGCCCATGGTAACTACACCCCTATTCCATACCTTACTGAGGAAGGGTGCTCACAGGACAGGTCAATGCATCCTGGACTGCATGGTTTACCTTGGGACAGCTGCAGGATTTGAAGTACCCACAGGTTTGCTGAACTGTTTATAGGAAGAAACCATTTGGTAACTTCAGCAAACTGCTAAACTACTTGAGTTGCCAATCTGCTGTTTACTGGTCAGTAAATCTTAGCAACAGGAAGAACATTTTTAAAACCTGGCTGGTCAGTAGCTCCTCTGCTGTAAGATGTTACTTGAAGATAGACTGAAGAGGAGACCTATTAAGAAAGACTTCATTTTTTTTCCAAGCAGAGCTGTATTTCAAACTCTGGGCTGGACTCCCTAGAGTTTTCCTGCATGTGTTGAACACAGACTAACAGCACCTGTGTTTGTGCATCACAGTGCTATCTGTGGACTTGAACAGAAGAGCAGTACTCCAGAGACCATTTTCAGTCTCAGTTTCATCACTGCCTTGCTGCATAACCTTGGGCAAATTCCTTCACTCTTCAGCTCCTACATCTATAAAGTGAGTCAGTATCTTTACCATTATATTGAGTTTTGCTAATGGGAAGGTATATAAAAGCTAAGTCTTATTAAAAATTTAGCTTTCATCTGGTCTTCTTAATCCATTTTTAATGGAACTTTACGGTGCACCAGTATGAGTGCAGTCAGAGCTATCAGGTTTGCTGATGAAGCGAGCCAGCGGAACCTCTCAGCTGCAATACAGCAAGTCTGAGGAACGCTGATCTGACAAATTAATAAGCAATGGCGGTTGTCGCCAAACATCAGGCACATGAAGTCAGAATGCCACAGCCAGTTGCCTGGCAACGTAAATGGTAGGCACAGGACAGTGGGGACAATCCTTGCCATCTGGACTCTTCTGTGCAATCTATAGAGACACCCGCATCACGTGAGTAAGATCATCTGCATGCTGCTGTTTCCATAGAGACCCCAGAGGAATCAGTATTGAAAGACTCCAATTACAGAGGCAGCAGAAAAGCACCTCAAAGGCTTATTCCATTCATTTATTCCACTTCATTTTGTGCTTGAGACAGAGTGTGAGGCTGGAATTATGATCCTGGAGAGCTGTGCTGTGGTCATCTGGGGTGTGTTTTTTATCCCCCTTCATAGCCAATTTGGGGAGGTTAGTCAGGGAAGAATAACCCTGGAGTTGAAATTAATGGTGTCTGATGGCAAGCTAAGCCACATCTGAGCTTCTGCAATACACAGTCTAGCTCATCTGTGCAACTACAGAGAGGGAATCAATACTTGTTCCCAGGAGCTTTCAGTCAGAGGACCAGCCCTGTCTTATTTAAACCCAGGCAGGTGCACTGCACAGCCATGGCCTGTTTTCCTTTGGGCTGGGGATCATGGTCAACATGCCTATTATTAGGCCTGTGTACTCCCTTCCCTTATATTTACTAGAACAACACAATCCCAGTAAGCACTCCCGGTCCCAGCATGTCCACAGGCAGACTGACAGAATTTAGGCACTTGCTGTCTGACAGTAACAATTGTGGCAGTAACTCACCGGGTCATTCTCACTGGTACAGAAAAGTGCTCTTGATCTTTCTGCCAGTGTTTGGACATCCTGGCTGACAACAGAACTTAAGCAATACTTGGCTGCCGTGTGGAGGGCATATCCATGGTCCAACTAAGAAAAGAAAAAGGCAAACAGACAACAAACTTCTCAGCAATCAAAGATTACCAGTAAAAAAATCCAGTTAGTAGTTTATTTTGTACGCTCATTGCATGCAAATTATGATGGGGTCAAGGTAGCATGCAATACAGAATAGAATTCTCCATAATTAGAATAAAAATTCATCATTAGAATATAAATTCATCATGAAAAAACACATTTCACATTTAGATGGCTGCTTCAAAACCACTTCCACTCACTTAAGTCTGTTACCACCTTAAGTCATCTAGAGATCCAACCCAAAAGATATCCCCGTCAAGATTGCTTAAGAGCACAAGTACAGACATTAGTCTTATTACTGGGAAGTTCCCACAATGTTTCTGCTTGCACCAATGAATAGTAGCTAGTACCTTGAAAATTCAAGCTGTCTAATAATCCATAATCACCTCAATTATTGAGGGATTAGTGCCGTGCTGCCCACTATTTGATATTTATAATTACATTCCCTGCACTGATTTTCCTAACTGTGTTCCTGCATACAGACTCTTCCATTATAATACAGACGTGGCTGAGAAACTGAAACAGCCAGCTAAGCTGATTAATTCTTTTTTCCATAGGCAGACTGCTGAAGCATGCCTGTAAAGCCTAGCCAAAATAGGCAAGAAAGTGAGTAGCAGAAGGACAAGCATTTTATTATGCTATGGTGAAAGAAAATATAACCATTTGTCAATGAATAAAAAAAAGCGTATCCTCCAAACAGAGGCTGTGACCAAAGCAAGCAAAACTGAAAGCCATCCTTCATATTACTGACTGGAACAGTTGCAGGCTCCAACTGTAAACAGAGCAAGTAGTTTCCTATTTTGTCTGCTAAGATGAGAGTAGCCATAAACTAAAGTTTAGAGACAGGAACAGCTGTTTCAGTTCTCCATGGCATGATGCAATTCTGCTGTCATCCGAGTTTTCCTCAGGGGGTCATTTGAAAGCCACAAGGGCTCGGAAGAAAGTGTAATGTCAGATCACCCCACATCCCATGTTAAACACACAATGGACTCCTGAATCAGCATTTCAGTACTCGCTCTCCTTTTAGGGAAGGAATTAAACTGGTTTGTACTCAACACTAGATACCTATATAGCAAACTACTGCAGTGTAAATATGGAAGATCACTAAACACTCATTTCTATCATCACATTCTTCTCTTGTTCCCACAATGTTCCTTTCTTCCTCAAATTCAAACGACCATTTAGGATGTCTTATTTGCTATGCTTAGTTTTAGGTCCACAAAAATGACATTTTACTGCCTAGAGCAAGGCACTAAGATGCTAATTTAATACATGAATAACTGGAGCATGCAACTATTGTCACCTATTCACCTAGAAAATGTCAGCCCAAAGTCATTCCTAGTCTCTCTCATTTTCTTTGAGCATCCTGCATTTCCTCCTTCTCAGGTCTCAAGTGAAGGTATTGGGGCTGTGAGCTTTGCTTACTTAAAAGGCAAGCTTACTGCTCTGTGGACATCCTTTCTCTGGAGTACCATACAAATCCTTGTCCCTGACCTGTGCAACAGTGAATGAGAATTAAGCAAGGATTAACTTCTTGTTCTGAGTGTGTATAGTTTTTATGTGTGTCTAGATACAACTCAAGACTTCAGCTGAATGATAGTCAAACCAATATTATCAATACCACTTTTTTTAAAAGCACAATCCCAGAAGGTCAGCAGGAGTTGGATTCTCTATGGTACAAAAGCCAGTTCCTAGTAAGTTCTGTGAAGGGAGTAGAAGACAGCACAGCAAGACAGGATGCAAGTGTGAAAAGGACTTTGTCTTTAAGTTCAGTTCTCTGTTCTTGCAGCCAAGTACAGAGAATTTCTATTTTTTCATCAGAAGAACATATCCCGTCTTTAAATTACTACATCTTTCTCCTGGAATGATACCGTTTTAGAACATCACAGCTTTGAGCCTTAGCATGATAATGTGTTCCTCAAGATCACTGTGTAGCTTTGTAGTACCTGGAGACATGCAATCCTTCCTAACTCTGAGGTGCTACAGAATCAACACATGCTCCTAGAGTAGTTAATACCGCGCTACTCAGTTATCCTGAATTTGAGATACAAACTTGCATTTCACGGATTACTGCATTTCTGTTTACAAAATTCACACAGAAGTACATCTGGATTTTTAACAGGCTACAAGAATACCTTTGAGTGACCTAAAATACCACTGCTAATGCATCATATATTATGACTTTATGCCACTTGGTCCCTCCTCCTGAACAAAAGACAGTGGCTTATCACTGATTCCCTTGGCTTCGTGCAGAATGCCAGAAACCTTTCTGGTTTACTGTTGAGCTCTGTGTAGTAAATCCTAACATGTACGCAAGGTTCTCAAGTTTTCACATCATCTTTTAACAGTTTCTCCTAGTAGTGTAGAGTGGATTTTATAGTAAGTTTCCATCTGCCAAAGGACAGAGTAATCTAACTCAGATCCCTGAAATGGCAGCAATCACGTGGTATATGGAGATTAATCACAAAGTCATGTGCCGTAAGGTGGAGCTGTTCCTACATGTTTCCACATATCTTAGTCTCTAGAAAAGACTGTTTATTTCATAAAGGCTGCCATCATAAGTACAGTAGTGTACAACCAGAATCTCATCTCTAGAAGCAAGTAGTTATACAGTCATCCTATTTAATGGCTGCATATCACTATGTACTAGTGAAAAAGCACTTAAAAGACAACAGCAAACAAACCAACTGAAGTTCTTCACCATTAGAAAGTCATTCTAGATATGCAACATTAACTCCTTATGCTGTTTAAAATATAAGGAAGCTTTCCTGATAATGTAGTGCTGCTGTGTTGTTGTGGCAGAGCTAATATGACTACATCCACCTGAAGCACTGAGCCAAGTTTAGCAAAATGGTCTTCCCACCAGCAACACAGGCTTTGTGAAAGGCTGCTGGTTCTGTTCTGTATAAAGGGGTTCTTCCTTTGTGCTTTTCAGCAGTATAGAGCAAATAGATTCTCTGTTTCCCAAGAAACACTTGCACTGAAGATGTAGAATTTCAGCGTTCTGGACATTACAGAATGCCAAACTTTAGTCTTCCAACAAATGTCTCATTTAAGCCAACTATCTGGGCTTGCTTGCACATTCTCTCCCTCTCTCCAGCCATCAGAGAGAAATATAAAAGGAATAACACACACAAGCTGTCTCTCTTTCCTTTGCCCACAATGGGACCTTACATAACCCAACTTATAGGAAGCACCAAGTTTTTAGATGATGAATGTAAGAAGAATCTCACTTTTTACAGTTGTAAATTGTCATTCTGGTTCACAGGACAGCCAAAATACTAGAAGCAGCAGCACGCTATTACAGGACTTACCTTTAGAGGATGGTAGACAAGTCCTTTCAGACTTCTCAGCATTTTTCTGCAGAGACAGAAGTGGATATTTAGGTTTTTTATTATGTTTAATGTATCTTCCACTGGCACCGAATCATTCCTGCCCAAAGAGGTTAAAGTCTAGGCACACAAATAATTCAGACAAACTGTCAGAATACTCTGCAGCAATACAGATGACTACTGGTAATCAGCGTCATTTGCCTAATAAAAAAATATTCCCTTAATTATGTTGCCTTTTTTCAGAGAGACATTTATGGAAAAACCTTACAAGTAAAGATATTTTATTCATCTAGTGAGAAGGACAGATTCTCTTTTTAGGGAAAGGCATCTATTTTGACTGCAGCTGTTAAGAGATGCAAGGGCAAGGGCTACATGGTGGTTATTTTGAATAAACTTCAATAATGCAGAGACTGAAGATGCTTCTGTGTTTCCTGCTTCATCCCAATCATATATTAGTATCTACTGCTCAGCCATCTTTGATTACAACAGGAGGAAAAACCCAAAACAAACCACTTGAGGAATTGTGATGCATAAAGGCAAAAAGGTAAGTAAATTAGTTAAATCTGTAATCTATGTCAGCATTCAAGGCCTTCTTCACAGCACTTACACAACACCTTAGGAGAAAGTAATGACAATATCTAACAAAGATGCTTTAAGAATTCTTGGTTGCAGTAAGTTACACAATGCATTCAAAGGGAGATAATTACCTTGTAATTCCTTAGGAGGAACAACTGTCTTAATGAAATTAGTGGTTAACTGCAGTGTTAATGACAAAGATGATTTAACTGTATAGAATGGCATTTACAACTGTTACTGCATAGAATGAGAAAACTCCATGCTAGAGGACGTTAATTTAGTAAAGATGTTTTACATTCTTTCATCTAACAATCAATGCAAAATACATATTTTTTAAAAAAAGCCCCAGTTTTGTGATTTCAAGAACAACTGAAGATATCAGCCTGTGGAGGCTTTTCAAGTAATTTTTCTTAACCATGCTAGCATGTACAGCAGAAGAGGAAGGAGAAATTCTGTTCCACATGAGAATGTATTCTTTTTGTTTCAAATAACTGTTTTAACAGTAAAGAAAGTAGGGATGGGAAAGCTGCTTTCTCAAACACAACTCATAAAATTAAGGAGTCACAAAACCCTGAAAATTTATGTTTATTTTGGGCACCTCTAACATTCTGACAACATTCTCGAATGACTTTAACGCAAGTTGTAAGGGCTGTTCTCCAGGGTTTGTCTATGTGTCTATGTCTAAGAGCTTTAGCAAAAGAGCAGATTAAAGCTGCAGCCATTTCACTGATTTGTACCTGGATTAAGTTACTAAACTGTCCAACAATATTGTTTTATTAAAAAAAAAAAAAAACAAACTTGGCTGCTTGTGGTCTTTAAGAAAGGATTTATAAATCAGAATATAATTTGTTAGTAAAAATTATGCAAAAAAACCTTGAAAGTTATATTTGCAGACATCACTAAGTAATCCTAACCTATCGCCTCTCCAGACTAAATGAAAAACAAATTTCTGGTTGCTTGCTGTCTATATATTTACACGGGAGTGAGAAGACAATATATAAATATGTAAACACAGGACTAGAAGACAGGAACAACTTGGGGATAACCAGCGTTGCCATCTTTGGACGACTGATGTCTGCACGTCCAGTGCTGTTTCAGGGACCTATTCCCCCCAGTCTTCCCTACCATGTGCTCTCCACCGTACTCTATTATTCTCTTTTTCTAGACATACGTAGCACTAAGACAACAAAGACGCATAAAGCACGTCATTCAACCTGATCTAGAAATGGGGGCCACTAGAGAAAAACCGCGAAAACTGAAGTTCTGCTCGTAAAACCTGCAAAGGAGAATTAAAGGGAACCCGCCGCCTTTCCATTCCCGCCTCCCGGCGGACTCCCGGCTGCTTCCCTTGTTCACCGCCGCTCAGCCCCGCTTCCTCCCGCAGCCCCGCCGCCAGATCGCGCCGCGATTACCGCCCCGAGCCTCCCCTCACGCCGCTGCCCCTCAGCGCCAAGCAAGCGGCCAGCACCGGGCGATACCCCTGACCCTCACCGCTGGCGGCAGGCCCGGCCCGCCCCGCTGACAGGATCCGCCGCGCGAGACACCGAGGATGACGCGAGGCCGCTACGGGTCCCGGGCAGGGCCAAGAGCCGCGGGGCAGGCCGGCGCAAGCCCCGCCCACCGCGGGGCTAACGGCCCCATCCCCCGGCGCGGGGCGGGGCTAGCGCGGAGGGGGTGTGGCTGGGAGGGGGCGGGGCGGGGCGCGGGGAGGGCGGGGCGCCGGGCGCTCGCTCGCGGTGGAGCAGGAGCCGCCGCCATTTTGGTTTCGCTGCCTCGGCTCGGATCAGGGCCGAAAGCGGCGGCCGGTCGGTGCGGGTCCCGCCCTGGCCCCGTCCGCGCGGGCGGCCGGGAAGATGCGGCGCGGAGGAGCCCGTCCTCGGTCCCGGCCGTGTTGTCGCTGACACGGTGAGGAGCGGGCGAGCGGGCGTCGGGCGGGGACTGGGACCGCCTCAGGCCCGGAGCCCGGGGGGAGGGGAGGCTGGCCGGGGAGCCGCGGCGGGGGCCGCCCCGCCCCGCACCGGCGCCGAGGCGCGCGCTGCCCCGCATCCCCGCCGCGCCGCCCGGCCCTGCGTCCCGTTTGCGGTGCATCCCCGGTGGCGGGGCGCGCCGGGGCGGCGGCGGGGGGATCCCCGGCGGCGGCGGCGGGGGGGGGGGGGCGCCCCGGCTGGGCCCGCGCTCGGAGCGGAGCGGGGGATCCCGGCAGGGCCCTTGCGTGAAGCGGGGCGGGGGATCCCTGACAGCTTGGCCCGCGTCGGGAGGGGGCGGGGGGATCCCTGACAGCCGGGCCCGCGCCCGGGAAGGGAGGCGGGGGATCCCCGCCAGCGGGGCCCGGACGCGGGGCGTCCCGGTGACCGGAGCGGTGTGCCCGCCGGGGAGGCCGTGTGCCGGCGGGACGCCCGCAGCCGGGCCCGTGCCCTGCGGGGGTGGAGGGAGCCTGACAGCCGCGCTCATGCGTTCTGTCGGGCCCCGCGGGAGCGGGGGGGCGGGATATCACCTGACAGCTGGCCCGGTGCCGCGCTGGGGGGGCCGGGAGGGCGCGGGTCAGCCCTGGCAGCGGCCCCGGGGGAGTCCCTCGTCGGCCAGGTGCCCGTGTCGGGTTTCAGGAAGTTTCCTGGTGATCAGGTCTGTGCGCAGGTCTCTGCATCCCTGAAACTTTCATTTTTCTGTAGGGCGGAGATGGTGGGAAGAGTGTAGTCCTGCCATTATGTGAAAGGCGGTGGTGCAGGGGGAGCTGGGGGTGCTGAGGTGATGGAGGCAGGGGATGTCTTTGGCACTTTTTTTTTTTTTTTTTCATGCTTGCTGGGATATTGGCTAGTTTACTAGGTCAATGGCTTATTGACTTTTCTGCTTGCAATCCTTCCCCCCCTCCAAAAAAAAAATCATACTTCTGAAATTTTACTTTCATTGGATTTTTCATCCTATTTTAGTTGTATTGACCAGTAATTTGGGATTAGGTGGTTGAACTTAATGTATTTTAGCCTTACCCATCTCTTAGATCAGAAGCCCAAATGCATTGCTGTCCTTTCCTTTCTGTTAGATAGTCTCCTGACTTTCTAACTTCTGTTTTCACCCTTGGTTTGTGGTTCCTTCACCCTGTTAATTACCTAGCAGAGAACTAGAAAGTACTTGGAATGTGGGTTTCCATCAGATGGCCTCGGGACACGCATTCGCTCTTCTGTTAGTTGTGTGTTGTCAGGAGCCAGTAAGGGAAACCTGAGGTAGTGGGTTCTTACACTGGCTTTTCAGTCTTGTTAGGAGAGATTTGGGGAGTAGGGACCGCAGGATGGATGTGTGGTAAAAATCTTTGACTTTACATTCAAACATTTAAATATACTTAGTTTTCATTTTCAGGAACAGTGTGCCTTTTTTGCATCTTTCGTTCTTTATTTTGTCTTCCTTGCATTAATCTAGATTGCACCTGCAAAAGTAATGTTTTCCAAGAATGTGGGTTTTCTTGGGTGAATCCTGAAAGACTTGTGTTTCATGTGGTCATCCTTGAGGACCTTGAGACCATCCCTGGTGCTTCTGCCTCTGTGTGAATGGGGAAGTTGTAGCAGCTGGTTGAACATATGGGTAGAGATGGGCTCTAAAATCATCATCTGTCTGCCTACTTGAGTTCTTAAGAAGCATTCTTACTCAAAAATTAAAGCCTCAGTAGCTTTTCTAAACTGTATAAGACAGATTTTTTTTTCTTATTTTGAGGGGGTCTAAGTACATCTTGTTTTTAAAGATAAAATTATCACAACTTCTTTTTGGACTTTAGTTACATTTGATTGCTACAGGCAGTCAACAGTCATCTAAAATGCACTTAATGTTTGAGTGATAATAAACAGTAAAATAATTTGAGTCATAATTTACAAAAAGATGCATCTTCTTTTTAGGAGTTTAAGCTGTCCTTGAAGATACAAAAAACAATTTAAACACTTGGTACAAGAGACAGGCTTATTGATACAAACTATAATGCTGTTGTCAAAAGAGAAAAATGGCAATAGCACGTATAGTTCCTGAAATACAGTAATTTTTAAATAGGTATTGTTGTCAAATGGATTGTCAACTTTAAAAAAAAAAAAATGTGCTGCCATTGGCAAGAGGTCGACTTTTGCCATTGTGGACACATTTCCTCCACTCCAATGAGGTTGTGTGTTTCATCTCACAGCTTTCAAAAAGAAAAAAAAAATCTGATATGCAGACCTAATGTGATTATTCTGTGAAAGCAAAATCTTTATTTATTCATAATTTTCTGTATCATGGCATTACCTGTTGTGCAGTACAGCTCACATGGTGTGTATGGCCGTTCTAGCACTGGGGTATTTTTGGCATAGCCAAGGACATTGTCTGCACATTATGTCAGGTGTTAAAGGTGAAATACTGGTTTACTATGTCCCTTACGTTATCCTTTACTAGGTCAGTAGAAATAAAAGTTTTTTCTTAAGAACAATCCATTGAAAAGCATTAGTCGTAGAGACATACCTCTCAGGAAGTTCCTGAATCACAAATTTGGAGGCTGGGATAATATTTTAGTGGAATTACCACAGCATATGTTGGGGGTTTTATGCTTTTCCCTAGGCAATCAGTATTGGCTAATGTTGGGACTAACAGCCTAAGGCTAAATGAACCTTTGGTCTGATCAAATATGGGTTTTGTTATGCAGTGTTTAGCAATTTCATATTAATTTGCATATGAATAGTGAAACAACAAAATTATCAGACAAGTCAAAATTCAGTCTTGCGTTTCCAAGCTTCTTGGTTAAGGTACGATATCAAAAGAAGTATGATTAAGATACTAGAAGAAACATTATATCTGCTTACAAAGTTTTCCTCTCACTGGAGCATACTTGCAAAGTGTGTCATCATGTCTGCTCTCTGCATTTCTTCTTACAAAATAAGTGTGATGCTGCCATTTGCTCTCCCAACACGTGGCCCATACTGTCTTTGCTATGAACACTTCTGTAGAATATTCTTGACAAGACAGGTACTCTCTTCTTTTATGGCTGTCAAAACCACATTTAACAGATTCAATTTGTAAAATATGATATTTGTCACCTCATATAACACAAACAGTAACTTTATTTCTGACGAGTGTCTCCATTTCTTCTGTTTCAGTGACCTCCCGTAGTCCATGTTGTTGCTTAGGATATGTGGTGTGCGGAAATATAGTGGGGTTTTTATGACACATTTTGTTTTCTTTTTGAGAAGGAACTTCTGAGTGTGGTAGCTGTCTTCCATAGCAGGAGAAAGAAGACAAGGAATATGAGAAAGGATTGTAGGAGACCATAGAGTTACTAGTAATATTCTGAGATTTCAGACACTCAGCTGAATTTTTTTAATGTCTCTTGGAGCTGAAGTAATAGAAAGAACCAAAAGAAAAATACCTTCCAAATATAAAATCACAGTATGTGCTCGTTAACAAAAGCAGTAGCAGAAATGAAGATGACATGGTAAATTGGACAGGGGAAAAAAAAATCTCATTTAATATTGCTAACGGGGTGGGGAGGAAAACTTATGTAGAAGTTGGCAGTAGAAGTCAATCCTCGGTATTTTTTTCTGGAAAAGCAGGGGATCAGAAGAACAAATCTTGGCAGATGATGAGCAGAAAGGGCTTTGGATGCATCAGCAGGGGAATAAGTGAATAATAAGTATTACAACTGTATATGGCGTTAGAAAAATAATTAATGAACACCATTTAGTTCAAGGTAGCACATGTCAAGATGGATGTTAAAATGCTTCCTAGTTCATCTTTTTTTGGGAAGAACTACTACAGGAGGTATTTAAGATCTACAGAATCTACTGGGTGAGAGACTGGAAGTTTGATGTGTTTTGCTTCTTAGCGGATGGTTAGGACATGTCTTGATCATGATTTGTAAGGCCATATAGAGATTTGATACCAGATGGTTCTTAATCTAGCAAAATTTATGTTAGCCTGAGATCCTGTGGATGAAAATTGTTACAAAATGTGGATTAGGTCTTGGAACAGAGTCCCCAGGGAAATGGAAGTTTCTTTCATCAAAAAAAAGTGTTTCAATAAAAAATGTTTATGTTGCTTTGGAAAGACCTGCAGTGGGTCTGCAAAATGTGAGCAGTGGGATAGGAATTGCTGAGCAGAGTTCTTGGCCTGGTGTAGAATACCGTGCTGCTTGATTATAGCAGTACTTTCTAGTCTTAGAAGTTATGAAGCAATGTGGTTAAATGACAGTGTGCAAGCTTAGAAAATACTTAATTGTGGGCATGGGCAATGAGGCTCCAGTGCTTTAATTTCAGAGAAATCTTACTGGGTGCACCAGACAGATTTAGTGCTTTTCTCGTAAAGGGCTTTGTAGTAGAAACATGCACAGATCTCTTTCAGGGATCGGTATCATTGAAGCAGGTACTTTGCAAGTCCATGGTCCATTTTTCTGACCTGAAGAAGCCTACAGTATAATTAAAAACAAAACTTGCAAATTAATGGAACAAATGTGGAAAGCAAAGACACAGATACATACTTTGTATCACAAAGTAAGTATGATAGGTTTAGGTCTTGAAAGTGCCAAATTATTGGTGTTTTCATGGTAAATTCATATAAGCTTTTATAGCTGCCTCTGAACTATGGCTGTCATCATTTGCCTGTTCATTTGCATTGATATCCACACGGAGATTTTAAGGCATAACCTGCATGAAGAATGGTAAAGATCCCATAGACTGGTGCAGGTGGCGCATATGAACTGTGAGGAGTAGCACAGAGAAAGCAAATATTACTTAAATAAAAGAGGAGAGAGAAAAAAATCAAATAACAGTACAAAAGAACGCATATAATGCTTGTCATTGGTGGAACAGAAAGCACTAAGGAACAGGAACAAGTGAAGAACCAAGGTAGAGTTATGCACACCTTGAAGACAATGACAGGAAGCTTGAACTTGCTGAGGTAGGGAAGAAGCAGCATTCATGGGATTCAAAGAGATGAGATGTAATCAGTTCACGGTTATGAAAATGGTCAAATTGTCAGACACATTTTCTGTGAATTAGAGTGGGGTAATTGGAGAGTCAGTGAGAAGAAGATTACAATGATCAAGGCAAAATGGTGATTAGGTCCAGGATTAGCATTTTTCCTGGTCTGTGTAGAGAGGAATTAATGCATAAACAAACTGACCTGCTATGTGTTTTTGAGAGCCATCAATTTTGTGACTATTTCTAGGATAGTTGCTGATTCTGTCTTACCACAGAATAAGATTTTAACACAGGTCTTCTCCCTTAATCCTCAATGTGCACTTTGTCTTGGTCTTGAAATTTCTAAGGTCAGTGTCTGAGTGTACTTACTTAAAGTCTTGCTATTAAGTAAATATGGAGTCAGATACAGCAATATAGATGGTGCTGTTTCAGTTTAATTTGGTTTCAGATTTTAAGCTTATTAATTATTTTTGAGAAAATGACTGAAGTGATGTGGCTGTTCTGGACCACAGTCGTCAGAGAAAGAAACATTCGTGTGAACAGAGATTTGAGTTGTGTGATGTAGGATTCCTTCCTTTTCCTGAACTTGTATAATAAAATTCATGCATTAGCTTGGAATTATTTTACTTCTGCCCAGTTTTCATTTGTGTGTCAGCATGTACGAAAAAGCCCATTTTTGGTGACATGGTGTAGCCTAATGAACGGAACATTGGGCCTTGAACTAGGAACTGTCACTGACTTGATTTCTAGCCCCCTGTGTCACACTGCTCTACCCATTTTTTCTAGTTGTAAAATGGAGATTTTTTTATCTAAGTACCTCTAGTCTTATGAGTAATAATAGCATTTTTGATTTTTACATGGTATTCTTAGTTGAAAATTTGTAGCTGCAGATGGAAATCCCTTTTAATAATGTGCACAGAACGTGAAAATGTCTGTTTTCTCTGAGAATGTAGCCAGTGAAGCCAAGCTTTCTAATGATTTGCATTTTGTGTTCTCAGCAGCATTTCTTCTGTCCTGACTAATCCTGGCATCTGTCTTCCAACCAGTGTCCGCTGCAGTTGCCTTAGTCCTCTCCCAGTATCACCTTTCACATTCCTTATCCTTCCCCCTTTTTATACAGTGCTCGTGTTTACTGAGCCACCTCAAAATACCACCTCCTCACTGCTGTTTTTCTAATTATTGTCTGGACAAGACTTGTATGGCTTTGGGTCCTGCCACATGCTGATGGGCTCAAGTATGCATGTGCTGACCTGCCAGAAGGACAAATGTCATAGATAATTGCTGAGCTTGTTGAAACCTTTTTGAAACCATTGAAACTCATTTTGAAGTTCATTGAAACTGTTGAAATCTTTTCATAGCATTCCTTACAATTCAGCCTTAATAACTGAATAGAATATAAGAACAGAAAATCGTGCTGGTTTAGTTCCTGAGATGCTCTTTTCAGTACATAGATATTTTTTTCAGACCTGTTTCTGACATATTTCATCTTCAAAAATTATTAAGATATTTAAATGATGAAGATATTTAAACACTTTCTGCGTAGAATACCACTAAAACAAATCTGTCCACCTGGATTGTTCTGGTTTAGCTCCTGGAACTTGAGAAAGGAGAACTTCTCTCCTGAGCTGCTGTTAAGGCTGAGTAGGGTTAGATCTGGAGTGTTTCAGTGTGCCATAACCACGGGGCAGACAGGCGTATGGACAACAGGTTGCCATAGCAGTGTCAAAAAGACCTGATACTTTTTCAGTACACTGAAGATTGTGTAGGTCCTTGTGTGCACTGTCACATTTCTCCAGGAGTTCCTGTCCATCCTATGCACAGAGTCCTTTTGAGGGTTGCTGATTTTCATGTCCCCAGTTCTGTAAACACTGCTTGTGTCCTTTTCTCTTACATCATACTCTAAATATCTGACCATATTGAAATGCATGTTTAGCTTCTCTTTTGTAACTGTGATTCGTCCTCTTTGGTAGTTATCAGTACACCATATTTGTATCTTCTGCAAATTCTTTTTCTGATTATTTTTCTTTGCATGGATAAAAATATAACGGGGTACACAGATTTTGTTCTTTGGCAGTGGCGGAAACAGCAGCTTACGGCTCTGTGGTGGTCTGTGTGTGAGCATGGGAGGCAGTGCTGGCATGCAAGTAGCCAGCCAGGGATTTGAAACTTTTGTTTTAGTTAAGGTGAAAAAACTCCCTCTAATATATATAGATATTATAATAAATAGCTTAAATATATATATATAATAGTGTCTCTGATTGCAGCATGGACTTTTCTGTTCCCATGCTCCAGAAAGTACAAATTAGTGCATGAATGTATTTGGTGGGGTTTTTTTTCTGTTCTCCCATCCTTCTTCCTTAATTGTGGAAAGTCCTCAAGTAATAAGCAGATTTTGTGGCATATTTGTAAACCAATGCATACTTGGGTGAAGTTCAACTTTTCTAGTAGCTCAGATGATCAAAATTGGATTGTGTCTGGGTTTTGGATGCTTTATGGTAGGTTTCATTAGCTACATCATTCTGTAGATGCAGCTGTTTCAGTGGGTCCAGCCTAAGAGTGGCAGTACTAGGAGTAGCTGTGCTCTGGTTTTAAATAAAAAAATATATATATTGGTGATCAATATTAAAAGCCTTAACTATCAATTGAAGTGTCATGTGGATGAAGTGGATGAATTAGAAATTATAATATTCACATACTTTTGACTTCTCACCTATCATTTAAAAGTGGTTTTACAGATAAATTGTATTTTTGTAGTGGGTTGCAGGAAGGGTTGGTGTTTTGAAACACCAGCTGCATAATTGTGCTTGTTTGAAGTATGATTGTTTGCTTTCTAAATGTTTTTAATATTCATTTAATTTCTGTTAGAAAATCAAAGTTTAGTTCTGTCTTTCTTCTTCTTTTGCAGAGTAAAAGATGCTGGCTGCCAGTAGTAGAACAGATCTTCTGTGGAACATATCTCTCTAAATCTTCCCTAAAATTACCTGAAGGCATATATTCCGCCTGTGATGGACCCTCGGAATACTGCTATGTTAGGCTTGGGTTCTGATTCTGAAGGGTTTTCTGGGAAAAGCCCCTCTGTAGTAAACATTGGCACGTTGGTGGGAAAAGGAGAAATAGAGCTAGAAAGTTGCACCAAGGAAGAAGACGACAGTAAGAAGAAGAATCGGGAGGGGAACAGTACTGAGAATGGGAAGAATGAGGCTCTGACTGATGCACAGCAACAGTTTTCAGTGAAAGAAACTAACTTTTCAGAGGGAAACTTGAAACTGAAGATTGGTCTTCAAGCAAAGCGAACAAAAAAGCCTCCCAAGAACCTTGAGAATTATGTGTGCCGGCCTGCTATAAAAACCAGCATCAAGCAACCAAGAAGGGCACCAAAGAGTGGGAAGATGACAGATGAGAAGAACGAGCACTGTCCTTCAAAACAAGTGAGTAGTGTGTTTATGTAGTGTTTTGCAAGTCATAGTGAATTTAAACTGTATTTAAAAGTTTCTGGCATCTTTGCATGATCATGTTCTACTGACTGTTTTTCCATGTGACCTCTGATATTGAAGATTCTGAAGTTAGAAATGGTTTGATTTCAGTTCAATCAGGAAAAAATGCTTTTGCTCTTTCACAGTTTGCCAACATTGTTTTTTCAGCAGTAGTGAAAGATAATTCCCATGTTAACTTGAAGTAAACATCATAGGTAAATTTCTGAAAAGTAATCGCATAATTTTTAGTCTCTTGTATAGAAGAAAGTGGGTGGTCTTGTCTCTAAATGGGGTCATGTATTTGCTGTGCTTGTATCTAGTATTTGGATTTACGTTTTTTTCTTACCTGTTAGAACCATTGTTTTTGCGTTGTGTCTTAACTGACACTGTGATGAACGTATCAAGCAGTGTCTGCAAAGTAAAAGATACTTTTCCAGATATGTTAGAAAACAGCTTGGTGATAAACTGCATATAAAGGCAGTGGCTTGAGAGATGTGCCAGGTATTTTCCAAATGTAAGGAGATAGCCCTGCCTTGAGGATGTCTTGTTTTTATGAATCTGCATGATGTAACAAGTAAGAGCAGCAATAACAGATAGGGAAAACAGGATAAATGGCAAGAATTATAAATGTAGTTGCATAGATACTAAATTTTAGAAGTGTTTTGTTACAGCATGCTCTTTTTTCCAATATACGTAAAAGTTTTGCTAACTAATAAAATGTTAGAATATACCCTCCACACTCTGTCTCCTTTTAGTACATACCTACTGATTTAAAGCTGAAGTTTTTCCCTATACTCCCACTTTCCTTGCATCTGTCTTTGTTTCCTTATGAGTGCATATTTATCTCCCAGTTTCCTTGCGCGTTCCTTTTGTAGCTTGGTTCAGCTTTGCGATGCCAGGCATTTCAGCAAGGGACTACAAGTCCCTGGAAGTTAAGAGTCCTTTCTTCACATAAGTTGTCTGTTCATGGGGCTCCTGTTTCAAAGGGTCCCAAGGCTGAAGGTTTTTAATTTCTCTAGCCTCCGTGCTATTCATAAGGCTACCTGCATAAATCTGTCCTGGCATATCTCATCAGGTAGAGCCTACTCAAAGGGAAGGAAAATTCCTTTATCTTATACTAAGACAATGTCTGGCTGACATACCCAAACCTTTTTCTTTCCTCTGGCATACCCAGATTTCAGTTTTCCTTGAGGAAGAGGATGTTCAAAGAGAAATAATAAATTATGCCCTGAAAGAACAGGTGTGCTGTAATGTTACATGTAATGACTAAAATTACTTTTTTGAGACTCAACCATGCTACTGCACTGGGTTTTTTCCTCCATTATAAACAGAAAGGCATTTTTAGTCAGTCTGTCAAACAAGAAATTCTTAAGTGGTACATTATGTAACTTAAAACTTTGGCCACAGCCTTTATTTTACATTCTTCCATTTCAGAACAAGCTTCTTATTTCTAATGATTTCTCTAACTTCATCCTGAAAAAAAATGAAAGAATAGATCACAACTTGTCATTATACCAATCACTTCCTATTTTTCTTTCTCCTTTTATGTTTTTTACTTTTTTTAACAAGACTATATTGCGACAAGTGGAGTATTGGGCCAATCTGGAATATCCAGTCATTGATCTCTCTTGATGTCTGGATTGAGGTGGTACTTGCAACTCAAAATCTCTTACTAGTAAAGAGAGCCATTAAGTATGGAAACTTTCCCATTGCAACAAGAGATTGTGCCTTGGGAATTTTTACCAGGGAGAATAATGAATATTTAATCTCGCATGGTGACAGCATGGATTCTTCTCCAGTGGAAATTAGAAAGTTGGTAAACAAATACTACTGACATTATTAAATATTACTGATATTATATATGAGACCATTGATACCATATCACTTTTTAATTCCAGCTGTTCTAAATGGAGTTACTTCTGCTCCTTGTCTGATGAACAACTTAAATGCGTAGAGAAGCTCAAATCTGTTGCATTAAATTTGCATTACTTAAAATAGTTTCAAATCCCTGAACTAATGATAATTCACTTTAGATACTCTGCTCTCTCTTTCAAATTGTACTGAAATGGTTTTCAAGTTAACTCTGTATGTTCCCTGCTGCCATTCTGGCACTTTGGAATGTTAGAAATGACACTTTACAGCATCCTACTGATTTCCACCAAGCGTGATTAAGAAGTGTCTTTCTAGAAACAAATGGTAAACATCATTTAAAATTATTGCATGTTTTGACTGTAATACCAGAGGGATTTTTTTTTCTTACTGCAATGAAACACAGTAAGTTTTAGCACTGTAAATTACACTTCAGAAAATTAAAACAATCCCTCAATCCTTCCTTTCAGTGGGAAGGAAGGGAAAAAAAAGCAAATATATGACCAGTTAGGAGCAAGGTGTGGCAATACTTTGAGCTGTGAAACTGAACTCTTTGTACTTTTAAAAGAGGAATAAAGAATTTGAATGACAATTTAGCACTTACAGTATACTCAATTAACCACTAAGACACAAGGAGAAGTAGTGGAAATATTTTGGGAATATTGGTGTGAAATTAAAATAGTAGGAAAATACTTTGCACTCCCATCTATGGTAGTTATGCTTCTTTCTCAAGCTTAGTACTAAAAGGATTCTTAAAACTTGGGGGCTGTCTTTGATTATGTTAATAGAGGGTTTATCTCCATTCTGAAAGATGAGGGATAGGTGAGGTGGGTAACTTGTGTATTTACAATTTGTCCTCCAGAAATGTGTAGACAAAAAAGTTAATAGTATTCTGAAGAGAAAATCATAGAACATAAAAGAGAGACCTAGAAAGATTCCCAGGTGTTAAGAGAAACAAAATTAAAAGTTACTGTAATGGCAAAACAGTATTCAATTTTCTTTTTGACTCTGAATATGAAACTTGGACTTCTTTCTTTCAGAAGAGTCTTGTGACAGACAGACATTGCTATATGGCTAGTGTACCTTTGCTAAGCCTGAAAACCTGAGCCTTACATGTAAACATAAATTTTGCTTCTGTTAGTTTTAGCAGAAGAGGTGAGTGAATGGCTTACCTATGCTCCCAAGGTAAATGTAGCCAGTGACGTAGCAAAGTTGCATTACTAAAGTTTTAGAAAATATGAAGGCAAGAAGTAATAGTAACAGCCTGCTTTAATTCTAAAATAGTCATGGTAAAACAGTGAAGCAAGTTGGAACATGCCCTTTTGCTCCATCTCCTTATTTCTTTGTAAAACTGCTGAGTGCAGTACTCTAGTTCTTTCTATTGCCCTTGGTTATGTAGGAAGACTCTACAGGAAAGTTTGCTGATGAAATCACAGTTACTAACTGAAAATTTTCAAGCAAAACAGTAACAAAGCTAAAGAAGTGCTTTGGTTTTTTTTCTTTTTGAGTAGCTCAATATTTTTGACAGGATAGACTCATACATTTTTGTCTTACACTAATTACACAAAGTAATTTTTTTCCTGGTAGTTGGCTAAAATTTGCTTTTACAAAAGTCTAAAAAGTCTTGGTGGTGAAAATTAAGCAGCAAGCACACTTTCGCTCATTATTATTTGGGACACTTGTATGGAATATATTGATAGGCACTACACAAACAATTTATGGGATTCTTCAGAATGCTTATTTGAATTATAGCCTGTGCGTTGGCCAGAAGTAGAACAGCTAAAGTAATAATGGGTAAACCTCTGTGTGTGTGTGTATATATACATATAAGAATCCCTATTGCTTGCTGGCAGTTCTCAAGAGAATTAACAAGCAAAATTTTCATTAACAAGCTGTTTTCTTCTAACTATTTCAGCTTTTGGAAGCTGAGACTATCTTGCATTTACTAATTTGGTTCTAGTATGATAAGTGTGAATTTTGCATCAGACTTGATAGGAGATACCCTGGTTCTTGTGAAAGATTATTTACTCTTAAGCTTTTTGCAAATAAGTACCAATACTAATAACAGTAAATAATAATCTAGTAATAATAAACGTTGAGATGTAGTGTAACAATGAATGCCTTTTTGGAAGTAATGCCAAATTTTTGCTATTGGTGCTTGTGATGATTCTGGAATGACTGATTATAACCTGTTAATAGTTTATATCAAAATAACCTGGAATTTTTATTCCTCAGATTAATGGTGCAAGTCTAGAAATCATATGTCTACATAGGAGATATAAAATTTTAAATTTGGCTTAATGCAAAATTAACAATAATACAAATGTTATGAAAACTTACATGTTTTATGTAATTGCTTTGGGTGATTCTTTCGTTGGATCGAGTTTTAAGCCAGACGGTTACAGCTAAAGTTTGCACAGGAACAAATGTTTTATTTTTTAAAGCACAAAAAGTTTTTTAATGTAATGTAATCTAGACCTTTTTAACAGTTTACGATCTGAAAGCCAGAACAACATAAAATAGATCTAGCATTCTTGAATGAAAATGCATGTAATCCAAGAAAAACAGTTTTACACTTCTGTGTGACATTGTCAACTTGCATTGCAACATAGAGGCATCTGTGAAGTAGTTTGAAGTATGTGCTTGTTTGCAGACGTATTAGGTGACTTAGATAGATGAAACATCTAGGAGATGGTAGGGGTTTTTTTTTTCCTGTGAGTGATTTCTATCTGCATTGAAATCTGACTTTACGCTTTCTCTGATACAAAACTGTGCATTTGTTAAAGTCAGACAGTTAAGTAGGGCTCTCTACTCCCTGGAACCACAAGAGAAAATTGAAATGCTGAACGTGCTGCGTGTAAGGCCAGCTTCCAGCATCAGGAGCAAAATGAAAACAAGAGCGTAGGTACGCATTTATAGAGCTGTGTGTGGACATGGCCATGCCAGCTGTTGAAGCTTTGAAGTGCTATATACACTGAGAGCACTCTGTAACTTGTTTTGGACTCCAGATCTCTCCTTCCTGACTAATGGAGTGATTGTTTAGGCAATAGAAGTTACTTCAGGAAAGCAAAGGCACCTTTTTTGTCTCCAGTGCAGTAGGACATATCATGGCTGCTCCCCGCCTCCCAGCTGTATGTTTTGTGAGTATGAGGGTGGCTAAGTTGGGGGGAAGTTCCTGAAATGTGACACTCCAGCATAATTTACATAAGATTGCAGCTGCCACAGAAAAGCTGGGCTAAATGCCAAACTATTCTCCATAGACTACAGTCTCTTTTACGCCACAGCTTTAAAACCAGTAACCGATACGACTGGTGGGTTTTGTTCTACTACTGCAGCAGGTTTGGAGACATCAGACCCAACCCATGCTTGTGGCCACCCTCCCCCAAGAGGAGAACTTTGATCAGTGACAAATCGCTGTTTTTGTGAAATCTTGTTTACTTTCTGGAAACAAATTTGGGCTGGTAGGGAAGTGATCATAACAGCTAGTGGAATTTAGCTTCTGGTACATTAAGGATTTCAGTGTGGACCAAGTAAAGAAATAGGCAGTGATCAAGGCTAGTCTGAGACATATGGTGTGATCTGTTTTCACTAGGTTTTAGACAACTTGCTTAAAAATACTTACAGTTGGTGTGTACCACCACTTATGCTATGGCTGGTGCTGGTAGAGTTGTGCTGGTGCTCACTTAAGCTGAGATGTACTTGATTTCCTCAATATGAGAGCAGTGCATTCAAATTCTTTTCTTCCATTGTTGCCTTCCATAAAGAAAATGGCCTTGTTATTCCTGAAGTTCATGTTTCTGCACTACATAAGTTTAATTTTTATCATCTGTTTGCAATAATCTTATTCTTCCTGAATGATACTCCTTAGTGATAATAATACCTCCCATTCACTTTAACAAAATATTTGAAATTTTTCATAATACAGAATTGCAAGAAGGAACTCTGACTCTATGCTCTATGTTGGGGTTTTTTTAACCTTTTTGCAGCTACTGCAGCAGCCAGGTTAGTGCAACCTTCTCTGAAGAAAGTTAGATATTTTGATCAAGATGTCTCTATTAACCATTACCAGATGGATTTTTTCCTTAAAAAACCCCACACCACTACCCACCCCAAAAAATGTTTATGTTAATCATACTGTGGCTTTATGGAAAAAAATGAAAATAATTGCCCATATTAAATGTTGGGTTTAAAAATGCTGAAAAAATTACATACTTTTTTGAATTTCTTCTCTGTCATCTCAATAGATGATTCTTGTCTTGTTTTTCATGTTCTTTGAAATTCCGGTGTGCTTGAAAAATTCACTCACCCTAGATGAGAAAGAAACTTCCCAGGGCAAATACCTTCAGCTTTCAAAGGGTCCTTGTTTGATGCTAAAGTCATGTTTTCAAAATCCTGGCATCTTATTTAGATGAAAGGTGGTGTTTGGAAGGGATTTCTTATTTATGTATTTATTTAAATATCTAATAAAACTTCCAAGCTCTTTGTTTGGAAACAGAGGAAAAAGCGAAGCCTGACAAGAGGCATTCAATGTCATCGATGGTAGAGTATGAGAATATAACTAAAACTATCTAGTAGGGTAGCTGACTATAGAGGAGCAATAGAAGAAAGAAGGAAGAGAGTGTATACACAGGTGGCTCAGCAAATACAGGAATGAAGAGTTGAATTCCCAAGTCAATATTGAGGTGAATTTTTCAAATGTGTCCAAGTCCACTGAACAAAAAAGATTAACATTTTGTTCCAAAGTTCTTTTTAAAATTTAAAACCACAGAAAAGAGGTTGTAACCCTACAAAGGTTGTTGTTCAGGTTGATCAGAAAGACTACTGTAATACCATTTAGCTGATGTCTCTAGCACTCACGGTCTACCCCGGGTATGTTCGAGAACATCAGCAGGAGTGGTTGGATTCCAGGCTTGGAGTCATGTCGTATGTCCTGCTGACTCAGTAGTTTCCACGTAAGTTCCAGGCCTGTATGTGGGCAGGAAGAAACACACCTCTTGCTCTATCCCTGCAGAAAGGCAGCAGCGCAGGATTTGGAGTGCCTCTTTATGCACTACAGAGGCTCTGGCCGCTCAGGCAGCACATTACCCAAGCAACTATTTCCCATCTCTAGGAAATTGTCAGACAGAAGACTACAAGCTGGATTCAGTCTAAGTAATGCTGGTGTGGTTTACTGAATAAATACTTTGTTCATGATCAGCAACAAAGCTTGCTGTTTATGAAATGCTTTCAAAGGAATCCAGGCTATATCTTTCTTCAGCATAATTAGATATAGGCCAACCATAGTTACAGTTTTGTAAAACATGATGAATCTAATGCTGATCATAATCAAGTACGGTAAGTACCATGCAATTGTCTTACTAATTTTTGTTGCAGAGGGATGAATAGGTGTGGCATTAATGCCTTTCACTCTTAAATGTTTGAGATAGTAGATCCCAGAAGGTTTTAAAATTGCGTGTATATATAATTAGCTTGTAAGGAATCAGTCTTACATTCTTAGCCCCTGCTTGGAGTGAATGTATCTCATGCATTTTAGAGATGTGTTGGGCACTGCATGTAAAGAAGAATGTTCTTCCAAAATAAAAGATTAATTTATTAAGATGTTCCTAGTGGGTTTTATTGAGGTAATGGGGATTGCAATTTTTTTTTTTTTTTTTTAACCTTCACAGAATAAATTTCAAATGTGGTTAGGTCAGAACTGAAAATAACTTTACACGTTTCATTTATTCCATGTGTGTTCTGTGTGTCATCCCCCCCACCCCATACAAACAACAGACTAATTTGACTTATTTTAGTACTGTCAGCAGTCTGGTGCAAGGAGAATCTATTACTACACTGATTGAGGGTATCCTGGGACAAGACAGGTTTACACAATGCCTGCTCTTGCAGTGCAGTGCTCAGATGCTTCTCAGTAGCGTGTCAGGTCTTCAAGTGTTATCACACTATAAATAAATATCCCTGAACATTATTGTTAATGTTTTGGATTTTGTTGTTTTTTTTTTTTTTAAATAAACATCAACAGTGGTTTCGGAGAATGTTTATAATTGGGAAACAGATTAAATGGTTTACATTTGAGGACTGGGAACAAGTTTGGATTTCCTTAAGATCAGAAAAGCCTTAACACATCCACTGAAATATATCTGCTTTAAAATTAATAGGATCGTGAAGTGTGTGTTTATATAGTTACCATATTATCAAAACCAGGTATTAATCATCTCAACGTACAAAGATATTGTGTTACTCAGAGACAGTCTTTATGCTCTGCTCCTAAAGATTTTTTTTTTTTTTAACTAACTTCTAGGACCCTTCAAAGTCATACAAGAAAGCTGGAGAAGTTGCAACAGTTGACTTACATGTGGAAGAAGGTATACAAGTAGAAACAAATCCTTTATCTAAGAAAGTTTCCCCATTGCACTCTGAAATGACAGATTATATAAAGTCATCTCCTCCGACTCTTATCAGTAGCCATAATTCTGACTTAAAGGATAGAACACAGATTAACGGAGCAACAACTGTAACAGAGAAATTGGCTCAACTTATTGCAACTTGTCCTCCTTCAAAGTCTTCCAAAACAAAGCAGAAGAAGCCTGGAAATGCAACTGCGTCTGGCTTGGTTAAAGACTCTGGGAAGAAGCTACCAGGAACCATAACTGCAAGTGGTTTAGTTAATAAAGATTTGGTAAAGAAATTGCCAGGATCTGGTATTGCTGTTGGATTGGTTAACAAGGACTCAGGGAAGAAGCCATTAGGGATTGGTAGTGCAGCCATATTGGTTAACAAAGACTCTGGGAAGAAGCCACAAGGGATTGGCCCATTAATTGGATTGGTTAACAAGGACTCTGGAAAGAGGCCTCCAGGGATCAGCACTCCAACTGGGTTAGGTAACAAGGACTCTGGAAGGAAGCAGCCAGTGACCAGCTCTGCAGTTGGATTAATCAGCAAAGATGTTGGGAGGAAACTTCCGGGTATCGGCACTCCAACTGGATTGACTAATAAGGAGTCTGTCAAGAAGCCAGTGGGGATTGGCACTCCAGCAGGATTGATTAACAAGGATACTGGGAAGAAGTTGCTGGGAATAAATAGTCCTACAGGATTGGTTAACAAGGATTCTGGGAGAAAGATGCTAGGGACTGGCAATACAACAGTTCTGACTAACAAAGACTCTGGAAGGAAGACACCAGGGATTGGCAGCCCAATCGGACCAGTTAACAAAGACTCTGGGAGGAAGATGCCAGGAATTAGCAGTCCGGTGGGATTGGTTAGCAAGGACTCTGGAAAGAAGCCAACAGGAATCAGCAGTCCAGTTGGTTTGGTTAACAAGGACTCCGGAACTCTGAAAGCAGACTCTCTTATGCCTGCCTCGGAGCCCTTTAAGCTTCCTTGCAATTCAAACCTCAGTAGCCTTGAAAGCCATGAGACTACAGATTTACTGAAGGAAAATACTACTAGCAAAACATTTGAGAAGCATCTTATGAGACAGAATAAAGAAAGTATCTTGGAAAAATTTTCAATTCGGAAAGAAATTGCTGATGTAGGCAAAGAAATGTTTAACGAAGGAATCTGTGTTCCACAGGATGCTTACTCAACCAGTGAAAAAGGGATTTATGAAACATCTAAGCATGAAAAACAGCCTCCGGTATATTGCACTTCACCAGACTTCAGAACAGGAGGTGCTTCAGACGTATCAACAGCAAAGTCCCCATTTAGTGCAGTAGGAGAGGGAAATCTTCCATCGCCTTCACCCACAGTGTCTGTTACCACCTTAAACAGGAGCCTCCCAGCAACATCTTCACAGTTAGCATCTAACTCATTGCATTTAAGTTCCACAGCAGATCTCTTAGAAGGTATTTCAGATCAGATTGGCAAAACTCAGTTTTCTTCTGACAGTACACTTCTGAATATAAACAGAACATTGAACCATACTTTGAGCACCGATTTTAAAGGTGCTGATAAAGATTTAAATGATTCAAAAGCTACTTACGTAGAAACTTCAAGAACTAGTCCTTCTACAGGGAAGAAGCCCATTTTGGCAGCTGAAACAAGCCTTCATGCTACTGTTACCCCTTCAGTAGTTAGTTTTACAAGCTTGTTTAGTAGCAAGCAGTTCCTAAAAATTGGTGCAATAGCTGCATCGGATAAATCCTGCCAAGGAGCAAAAAATTTGAGCACTACTCAACAATCAAAACCTTTAAAGAAAAGAAAAGGAAGGAAACCACGATGGACTAAAGTGGTGTCAAGAAACACGTGTCGACCTCCAAAGGGTCTAGAACTAGAAAGGTCAGAGCTTTTTAAAAACATTTCATACAGTGCACTATCAAGCAGTAATTTGGAGCCGGCCAAATTCTTGAAAAACATAGGATCATCTTCATTTGTGGAGCATGAATTTGTCAAACATCAGTTGCCAAAACTCAATGAAGCTAATGGACAGTCTCTTGCGCTGTTAGCTGAGACTGACAAGCAGACTCAGAAGTTCTACAGTACTCACAAACAACCCTCTAGTTTGTGTATGTCAGATGATTTCTTACCTGACATGTATAAACCCAAAAGAGGAAGGCCTAAATCCAAGGAGATGCCAGAGCTCGAAGGTCCCCCCAAAAGAACTCTAAAGATCCCAGCATCGAAAGTCTTTTCAGTGCAGTCAAAAGAAGAGCAAGAACCTCCAATTTTGCAGCCTGAAGTAGAAATTCCCTCCCTAAAACAGAGCTTATCAGGACAACCTTTTCCTAAAAAGAGAGGGAGACCTAAAAGACAGATCAGGTCATCAATTAAAATGAAGCCACCTATTCTTTCTGTGGCACCTTTTGTTGGAACAGATAACTCAAGCAAGATTGGGTCTGAAGGCGATCAACATCGAAGTGGGGATTTTTTTGAGAGAAAGGACCAGCTCCGAGGGCCAGAAGAAGTCCAGAAACCTAATATTTGTAGCATGACTGATTTGGAAGTAGATTCAGACAGAAAAGTTGCCAAGAGAAATAATGGACAGTTAATGAAAACAATTATTCGAAAAATAAATAAAATGAAAACTCTGAAGCGAAAGAAACTTTTGAATCAGATTCTGTCTAGTACAGTGGAACCAAATAACAAAGGGAAAGTGCAATCTAAGCTCCACAATACAGTGTCAACTCTTGCTGCCACATTTGGTTCAAAATTAGGCCAGCAAATAAATGTCAGCAAGAAAGGAACAATTTATATAGGAAAAAGGAGAGGAAGGAAACCTAAAGCTGTCCTGAATGGTATTTTAACTAGCAGTTCTGCCAGTTTGACAGTTCTTGAGAAGTCTGCTCAACAAGCTCCTGGTACATCACTAGGACAAGTACTTCCCCATTTGCTGCCTTCAACAGCTAATAATTCAGAGATTCTTCCATCTCCAGTTTGCTCCCAGTCTTCTGCAGTGAGTGGGGGACAGAGCCCTGTCAGCAGCGATGCAGGATTTATTGAGCCCAGCTCAGTGCCGTATTTACACATACACTCCAGACAAGGAAGTGTTGTTCAGACACTTGCAATGAAAAAAGCTGCTAAGGGGAGGAGGAGATTATCTCCACCTACGTTGTTGCCAAACTCTCCTTCTCACTTGAGTGAGCTGACATCGCTGAAAGAAGCCACTCCTTCCCCAGTAAGTGAATCTCACAGCGATGAAACGATTCCCAGCGATAGTGGAATAGGAACAGATAATAACAGTACTTCAGATCGAGCAGAGAAGTTTTGTGGGCAAAAGAAGAAAAGGCATTCATTTGATCATGTTTCCCTTATTACACCAGAAACTTCCACCGTTTTAAGTAATCTAAAAGAAAAGCATAAACACAAATGTAAGCGCCGCAGTCATGATTACCTTAGTTACGACAAAATGAAGAGACAGAAGCGAAAAAGGAAAAAGAAGTATCCTCAGCTTCGAGGTAGGCAGGACCCAGATTTCATTGCCGAATTAGAAGAATTAATAAGTCGATTAAGTGAAATTAGAATAACCCACCGAAGTCACCATTTTATACCCCGAGATTTACTGCCTACCATTTTTAGGATAAATTTCAATAGTTTCTATACCCATCCTACTTTTCCTTTAGATCCTTTGCACTACATTAGAAAACCTGATTTAAAGAAAAAGAGAGGCAGGCCTCCAAAAATGCGGGAGGCTATGGCAGAAATGCCTTTTATGCATAGCCTCAGCTTTCCCCTCTCCAGTACTGGGTTCTATCCCTCATATGGCATGCCTTATTCTCCATCTCCTCTTGCAGCTGCTCCCATAGGCTTAGGTTATTATGGAAGGTACCCTCCAACTCTTTATCCTCCTCCACCTTCTCCTTCTTTTACTACCCCCCTGCCACCACCTTCCTACATGCATACAGGCCATTTGCTTCTCAATCCCACCAAATATCACAAGAAGAAGCATAAACTTTTACGCCAGGAAGCTTTTCTCACGACAAGTAGGACTCCGCTCTTGTCAATGAGCACGTACCCCAGTGTACCACCTGAAATGGCTTATGGCTGGATGCTCGAACATAAGCACAGACATCGCCATAAACACAGAGAACATCGTTCTTCTGAACAACCGCAGGTTTCCATGGACACTATAACAGCTAATAGCTCTTCTCGAACAGTTCTGGAGTCCTTGAAGCGCTACAGATTTGGGAAGGAGGCTGTTGGTGAGAGGTACAAACATAAAGAGAAACACAGATGTCACATGTCTTGTCCACACCTGTCACCTTCAAAGGGTTTGCTAAGCAGAGATGAACAGTGGGTCAGGAGAGAGCCTTCGGAGTCTAATTCATTAGCACTGGGATTACAGACACCTCTACAGATAGACTGTTCAGAAAATTCCCCAGGTCTGTCCCTGGGGGGATTTACTCCAAGCTCTGAGCCAGCCAGCAATGATGAACACACAAATCTTTTCACAAGTGCAATAGGCAGCTGCAGAGTCGCAAACTCTACCAGCACCAATGGACGTAAAAAATTAACTGACAGCCCTGGACTCTTCAGTGCACAAGACACCTCACTAAATCGACCTCTCAGAAAGGAACCGTTGCCTTCTATTGAAAAGGCACTACAGCCGCTGTCAGGTAAGGGAGATCTAATTGTGTGTACTTCCGTATGAATCTTTCTATTTGATGTTGTACCAAGTATGTGCTAGGAAAGGACAAGTACAGCTTTGGCTATGTAGGAATCTTTCTGTGTTGGATTTCAGCGCTACTCTTGCTTTTGCTCTTGAGTGTCTCTATTCTGTTAGAGCACTGTTCTGTGCTTCTGGTACAGACTAATGTAGTATCTCTTCTCTGGAGCTGCTTAAGGGATTGTGTAAGTACCTCTTCCCACCAGATTTTTCTTGCTTTGTTATAGCAGTATATAAAGTTATGCTAAGGATGCTTTCTCATGGAAAGGTCGTTTCTTCTTCCTCACAATTTTAACTTACTGGAGAAAGGAGTTAAAATTTCTCATGGTTTTTGATACTTTAAAGGCCATGTTTCTGTTTGTTTTGAAGTTTGGTTGATTTGGTTTAGACTAGCTGCTGGTACTACTATTGTGAATAACATTTCCATTTAAGAAAATGTTTCCTTTTTCTTTTGTAACTCCATTTTAGTTATTTTGATAATCTCTACCACAGTATAGCTTTGATCCCTGACTTGAGACCTCTAGCAGAGTACTTCAGAACACTAAATGATGCTGGGAATGCTTAAAAACAAACCTTGTGATGACTGCTTTATTCATAGTTGGGAAACTCATCTTATGTAGCTTCAAGCAAAACTGAAACAGAACTAGCTGAAGCTGTATGTACAGAAAATTGCAATGATGCTGTCAGAGGGTTGCTGCTTAAGGAAAAGACTTCTATTCTGAAACTGTGAACTTTGTCATTTGCATAATACTAAGAAAAAAAAAATCTAATGTGACATTTAAGACTTGAAGAAACTATATTAGACATCACTTTCCATGCTCTACTGTATTACTACAGATGTTTGTGGGAATAATTTTCACATTTTATCTACTTATGTCTTAATTGCTTTGGACACGTTAGTGAGACCGCATAACAAAGATAACCTGCAAGACAAAAGTGTGGCTTGTGCTTTTACTTGCTTGCTTCTGATGTATAAAGGAAGTCTGATAGCTTCTCCCTCCCTCCAATACGTGCCTACACTCTCCCTTGGAATTTAAATCATTTGTCCAAAACCACTTGTGACTAATATTTCACAGACCAAGAGCCAAACAAACAACAGGCTACCAGTGATGAATAACACATCCTCACGTTCCCTACTCTCATCTTCATCCTTTCCTTGTGATACTCCTGTTCTGATGCCTCCTGCCGCCTCCCAGCTCTGTCTTTGTATGTTTTTTTCTGGGAGGGTTTTTTCTCTTTGTTTTGGCATTTGAGGGTTTTATGTTTTGCTTCTTTATTTTAAGGGCACTTGGAAGTGGCTGGATTCTTTTACAAGTTCATATTGCTTTATACAATTTCATATTACTAAAACTACTCGGGGCAGGGGGGAGTCAGGAGAAAGCAATAAAGCCATGAGATTGCTTCTCTTGCAGCAATGGAAAGAAAAATCCTAAATCACCAAAAGGGTTAAATTTAGCTCCGAGGAGTGAGGAATTGGTTGTGGTATCTCGTGCAGTTCTGGGAATTTCCTGAGGATTTCCATTACAGTGAATGATCTGACTTGGGTTTTTATGAGGAACAACCTAATTAAGGGAAAAAGCAGAGATGTTTTAAGCTGAAACCTGTTCATGAAGGCACTGAATCACTCTCCCTCTTACAGTATGTTTGACTGGTTCCTCAGATGCCATATATTACTTTCAGTAAGTGTACTTCCCGCAATGGAAACCAGCTGGTTTTATTGTGAGGCTGGCTTTCAGCTCAGTATTCATCTCATTCACAAGGAGCTCCTAATGCCCACACCATGTGCGTGCAGTGTATCAGAAAACTTAAAACTGCATCTAGGAAAAAGCCCTAGTTAAAAGCCTGGCTTCTTTCTTTTTTTTTTCTTTTTTTTTTTTTAATCATTATTACTATTCAAAGAGCAGTGTCAAGTTGCATGTTGTGTTTTGTTTTTAAACATAGTGCTGAATTGTGATTCTGAAACTATTACCGTAAAAGACTTCAGATGTTTTTGTGCACTTCAGAAAATAGCACAGGTGGGGAAAAAAACAGTGGTGCATCAAAGATCGTCTCTTTATTAAAACAGACGCAATTTAGGTGCGTGGTGGAGAGAACACTGAGTCAGAGCAGTTAAAACAAGTAGTCAGAGACCAGCATTGGGGAATGCCTTCTAAAATTGTTCTGTATGATCCATAGTGGATATTCATGATACTTTATGTTAAAGTATCCCCTATGGAAAATATGCTTTCCATAGACTTCTAAATGTAAACCTTGCCTCGTTGAATTAACTGACAGATTCTGTGATACTAGCTGATGGTAGGTATTTTCAGAGATTGTCTATGTCCAAGTTGGATTAGAAATGTGCATATTTTGGCAAACGGGACTCTAGTGACAGTCAGTATTTCACAGGAGATGAAGTTCAGATGGAGTTTACATGCTTGCAGGCTTGTTGTTTCATACAGACAGCGCGTACACACAGATATGCCGATTAAGGTTGCGAGGCTCTAACATTTGTCTTTAAGATTCTTGTAGGATGCTGTTACCTGTTCACGTGAAGTTCACAGTGATTTTCAGTAAACTGCAGCTTCACCCCCCGAGTTATTGCAAACAGCTTATAAACTGGTCTCAGTGTGCTTCTTATAATTCCTGGAAGGAAAGGGAAAGAAAAAATCAGCCTTTCGGTGGGGATCAGTGTAGTTGAAAAGCCATTGCTGCCTTCATCGAAAAATAAAGGGGCAGGTTTGAGGCGTGCAGCTGCAGCCCGGCGGGAGCTGCCTGCGCCTTCCCAGAGGAAAAACCCGCTTTGTCAGCCGTGAGCGGATTGCAGCTCCGCGGCAAACCCTCCGATTCCCCGCAGCGGCTCCGTGTCCGTGGGCGGTCCCGGGTGGGGCCCAGTTTTGCTGTGCGCCGCAGCGCGCTGCCCGCGGCCTCTCCCGCCGCCCTGCTCGATTCCCGGGGACGCGAACCGAGCGCCGGGCGGGCGGGCGGTTCCGGGCCGCGGGCAGCAGCGCCCTCTGCCGGCCGCGCCGCGGGAGCCGGTGCGGGCGGGCGCGGGCAGCTCGGGGGGCGTGGCAGGAGGCGGAGCGGGTCCCGCCGGCGCGGCACGGGGGGGGCGGGGTCATACAGGTGCCGCGAGGGGCCCCGCGGGGGCGCTGGCGGGAAACATCGTGCCGGGCTGCGGCCCCGGGGGGCTGATTTCCGTAGAAGAAACAAGCGCTAGATCTGTGAAAGAAGGAAGACCTCTAGGATATGAGCATCGGCTGTCAGCCAGCACAGTTAACAACAGCTTTGCCATCCAAGCAGTGCTCCAAATTCCTTTTTTTTTTTCTTTCTTCCTAGTATAACCTATTCCTGCTTAGAACAATTTTTATTTTTCTCTGATGTCCCTCCAAATTCCATTTTTTTTTTTTCCTTCCTACTATAACCTATTCCTACTTAGACTTTTTTTTTTTTTTTTTCTCTGACGTCCCAGGGTATTTGTGTTAATCTAAGCTTTATGAAATCAATGCCTCCTGTAGTTTCTTAGTAGAAAAATTCATTCTGGAATAAAAAAACCAGTTGACTGCTCTTTGTAATATTAAGAAACTGTGTGTAATCTGCTTGCACAGCTCCACTGCAGCTTCCTTTTTACCTGCGTGCTGTAGGAACAGAGAGTACAGAAGCCCTCTTTAAGAGCCTACCAACACCATCTCTACAGCAGGATGCCATGCAGGAAGATCATAAAATCTTCACCAGGAATATGATTTGCAACTTGGGACAGTGTCTAGCAGCCTTGTGATTGCGCCCTTGTTGAGAAGAATTAATGAAAAAGAAAACTATTCCTCTGCCTTGTTGAGAAGTTAGAATATTTGCAAAAGTGATATTATTTCCTCTATCAATTGAACATACATTAAATGTTACACCATGAGCTAATAACACCTGTGATTTAAAAAAAAAAAAAATCCAAACCTTGAGGCAAGACAGGGTCTCAAAGGAGATTGTCCTAAAGATTTCTGATAAGTCACTTTGGTGCATTCTAGTATTCTCCCATCATCTTAAACCTTAGGGTCTGTATTCAGGCATTGAAGCAAATGGTCATTTGCATGGATGCTATTTTGTGGCCTTGATTTAGAGCATAACTTCAGTGGCCCACTCTGTCATTTTCTTGGAGTCTGTTAGTAAGGAAAGAGATCAGAACTGAACATGCAGCACTAAGCTAATTTATCATAAATGATATTTTGAAGGGAAAGGATGAAAGTATTTTTAAGTATGTATTCTAGATTTTATCTTCTACAGATTTTCATGATGTGCATATTCACATTGCACACTGCTATGTGCAATTTTGCCCACTGAGGTTTTTATACTAGTATCTGAATTTTTGATATCTCAGCGTTTTCATAATTGCAATATGCAGATATTTCTATGAAATTTTACCAAATCCCACAACCTTTGATTTCAAGAGTAAGTGGAATTCTCTAAAAGTTTAAGTTTTAGGGAAATAAAACAGGTTTCAGTAAGAAAATATATACACATAAGAAAGAAACCAGAAATAAGTCTTTCTTCATGTTATCAGCAAAGATGCCATTACCTTTTTTGTCCCTTAACCTTTCTATAGTTTTTTAAAATTGTTTTGAACTTAAGTAATGGTAATTGTGATTGACACTGCCTGATGACATCTTGCAGTGATAAACCAATATCTAATGACTTAGCAAGCCCTGTGCATCCATAACACGTGGTGAAACGTTTTGCAGGTGCCTAAAATCCCATAATACATTATACTTGTTTGTGCGTAGATAATCTCTCATTTGTTTAGACCCTGGAGTTTTTACGTATTTGCCATGGCTGACCAAAGCAGAAATTTATTATTTTTTTTTGTGACAGGATCTTAAAAAGGAAACATTAACATAGCAAGAGACAAATCTGAAGGAGTACTTTTTCTTAAGAATCTTTTTTCTAGCTTTTCAGCTTTCTGCAGTTAATAGTGTCTTACCTGAAGCAACTTCTGCCTGAGGAATGGAAGAGAAATCCTTTTATGAAGCAAGGTGGATTGAAGATCGTCTGACTTGCCAGTCACAGAGGGTTGTGATGAGCAACATGAAGCCCAACTGGAGGCCAGTCACTTGCAGTGAACCCAAGGGATCAATACAGGGTCCAATACTATTTAACCTCTTCACTAATCACCTGGATGATGGGACAGAGCGAGCCCTCGGCAAGCTTGCAGATGATACAGGTGCGAGGAGCGGTGGATACACCAGATGATTGTGCCGCTATTCAGAGGGACCTTCACCGACTGGTGGAATGGACTGGAAACTGTTGAGAGGAGGAGCATCTCAGGCTGCATTACAAAGAGCATTACCAGCAAGTCAAGGGTGATGATTATTCCCCTCTACTCAGCCTTGGTGAGACCGCATCTGGAGTGCTGTGGCCAGTTCTGGGCTCCCCAGTACAAGAAAGACACGGACATACTGCAGTGAGTCCAGAGAAAAAACACAAAGATAACTAAAGGATTGGAGCATCTGTCATACAGAGAGAGGCTGGGAGAGCTGGGATTGTTCAGCCTGGAGAAGAGAATGTGTAAGGGAGATGTACCTGATGGGAGGGAGTAAAGAAGAAGGAGCCACACTGTTCTCAGTGGTGCCCAGTGACAGGACAAGAGGCAATGGGCATACACTGAAGTACAGGAAATTCTGCTCATACATAAGAAAAAAGTCTCTTACTGTAAGGGTGATTGAACTCTGGGCTGTGGAGTCTCCATCACTGGAGATGTTGAAAACCCAACTGAACGTGGTGACCCTGAGCAACCAGCTGTAGTTTGAGCAGGGTGGTTGGTCTAGGTAATCTGCAGAGGTCCCTTCCAAACTCAACTGTTCTGTGAAGATCAAGGAATGAAGCTAGGGTGTTCATTTGAAAGTGGGAATATGGGGGGGGGGTGTATTTTTTCACATAAAAGCAATATAGTCTGATATTAAGTGTTTTTTCCTCATGGCTTGTTTACTGTCCTACTTATGCCATTGGCCTGTGAGAAATTGCTTCCTGATGGTCCATTTCCATCCTTCTCCACTTAGGTGCATCAGAGCAAGCAAGTGTTCCTAAAGCTAAAAAAGAGTAATCTTGTTTGAATATTTAACATTTACAGTGTGTTGTACTGGCACTGCCAGACTGAAATTATTTTTTTTTTTTGTGCTTCTCTCTTCCCTGATGTGCTTTTCAGGCACTTTGCCAACACAGGACAAACCTTCCCAGAGGCAGTCAGAGAGCACAAATTGCAGCCCTTCCAGAAAGAGATCAACATCTGAGAGCACATCTTCTACAGGCAAGTAATATTTGGTGGCCTTGTTTTCAGGATCACTGATATACTAAGACCTATTCTACTACAGACAACTGAGACAGCACTGCTATGAGAATTTTTAACAGCAGCAGTATGTTCATAGAGATACTGAGTTCTTCCACTTACATTTTAGGATACAAGTGCTGCAAATTGATTTGTAGAATAGGGAACCTGAGCTTATAGAAGCAGCAGCATAACGATGGCAGAATGGAGTTTGGTTCCTCACCGGCTTATATCAGTCTTCATGAAGCTCAATGATTTAATGTTAGCAAGACCTGTGACACTAGAGTTAATCAGTGAATTAGATTAATAGATTAATTCCTCCATGGGGAAGAGCTTGACTTCTGCACTGTTCTGAGTGCAGACAGTTTTCTGCCCTTGGGTAGATAACTGCTAGGATCAAGATGGGGTGTGCTGTTAGGTTTTCTTTATTGCATGGGACAATCCTGCTAAGGTGATGGAGGATGAGAAGCAGCTCATCCCTGTCATCACTAATGATAGTTGTAAATGACCTGAGGCAGGTCAAAAATGATAGTAGGAGAGAGATGGAAGAGAAGAGCATGGAAAATGTTGTAGCATTCTCATCAGTTCTGTCAAATGAGGACCAAGTCTCAGTTGCACAAAATTATCATGAAGTTTAGCAAATGTATGACGAGAATATTGAGGGAGCTGGCTTTCTCAGCCATGGGGTGAAGTACTGTGCAGGTTGCTGCTTGAGGGAGTGTATCTTTGTTCACTTCATGAGGAAGGGAAAGGTACTCCTGATGGGGTTTGAGCTTGCTTTTGTAAGAAAGTCAGACTTGTGCAGTCACACTGTGTATGAATGCGTCTTGCTATCTGTCACATTTTCACACTTACAAAACTATTGAATCTGTTGTCCAAATTGTCAGAGGGAAGATCTGAAAATGTTAATTTTCTGTATATTACTGGCAAGTTGTCACCCATGTAGTGAATCCAGACCCTATTTGCAGTCCCTCTGAGGAAAATGTGATGTGACCTATGATCAGACACAAAAAAATCTGTAACGCTGACCAATTTTGTAAGAAGTCCAGCTGTAAAAAGAACTCCTGTTAGCAGAATTCAAACATTTGTTCACAGCAAAATTGATTGCAAATTTGTAGTAAACATCCTTAGGATTGGTACTTACAGAACTGGTTATGATTTCCATATAGGAAGTATATGCCAAAACTGTTATTTCCTCCTCCCTTTAAACAGATATTTGCAACAGATGCTTTATTCAGCATTTGCTAAAGAAAGTCATCTGCAGTGGAGAAGTGTTCTCTCTTTTCTATCTCTGTCTTGTTAACTTACTTTTACTTACTCATTTTAAAGGAGCAACTGCAATTGATGTAAATCTGTGTGTAGGAAGGTGTTAAAAACTCAGGCATATTTGTGCAGGAGAGCATAGGAATTAAATTAATCACAAATTTATCAACTTCAAAGTCATTAAACTGATGATGCATCTGAAAAGACCCATCTTTGTTATATTTTCCATAGATCTGGAGTGCATGTGGGATTTCAGTGCATTTGTCAGAGAGCTGCTTTGTTACCAAGGGCTACAAGTGTGCCTGACCAGGGCTGCAGCTGTTTTGGGGATCATAGCCTTCAGTTGTCCCATCCTTTTGGATCAGTTTCTGAACAGCAACACTAATTCAAGGACATCCATTAGACTTTGTGTCCGAATGTGTTGTGTTTTATAGTTTGGTTATCATTGGAAGGTGCAGCTGTTTACAGAGCTCACTGTGCTAAACAGATGGTGTTTCTGTGAGAAACCCTCAGCTCCATCCTGATGTGTATTTAATGACCATAAGAAAACAAAGGGTAATTTATCTTTATTATTTAAAATTGAAAGCTGAAAGTATAAATCCTTCCAGTTCTTTCAAAGTTGTTCAGGTTGCTAGGTTCTCCAAGTGATTACAGACTTACAGCAGTGACCTGACAAGTGTGTTTCTCTGTTGCTTTTTCACCTTGCAGGAAGAATGTTCATAGGAGGATTTTTAGAATTTGTTATGCTGATTCTTCCTCCTTTAAATTGTGTACTCTCTGAAGCATGTTTTCATTGCACTTGTAAATTCATGACTTTGGAATCTAAATGAGGAGTAAATTTCTCCAGAGTACCACACTTGGACTCGTGAGCACTAGGACTACAAAATATTTATTTTAAACTCTTTGTGCTTTATCTTTGTCAGCAAATGCATAATCTCCCTCCTGTCAAATGATAGAAACCCTTTTATAAAAACATTTTGTTTTCTTCCCTTTAACAGTTACCCTTACAGTAGTATGTGCTCTTCAGTCTACAGCCTAGGGCCCACTAGTTTAAGTAGATCTAAACTAAATAATTGGCCGCAGTTATAGTTACATTTTGTAAAGGCTAATGGGAGATGATTGTGATACATTTATAAGAAGACAGTGTGCGTTTCATTCCAGAAAGAACAGTGTTTCTTCTGATTAAATGTTATCGCTAAGAACCAGCAGGGCAGCTTCAGGAAGCTCTTCGTTTGGAATAAATCCCTTTTTAATACGGCATAATCTATATGGTTGACCTGGAAATTCTCTTTTTCAAATACCAGTCTGCAGCTCTAAAGCATATAATATTTAGTTTAAAAAGTGAGATCTAACTTTACTTTGTGTGTAAATTAGCCTTTCTCTTTTGTCCAGAATTTTTGATTTACCTTTAGCCAAGCCTGTACTTTATTGCAATCTGTTCTGTGATCATTATGTTTATATTTTTGATAAAGAAACTGCAAGAGCAATGAAAAAGTTGTTTCAGTACTTCAAACTACAAAAAAAGAAAACTTAGTGTAAAAAATTTCAGATGTTGCTCAACTTTTTTATCAGTATTTAATTTTTCTGTGCACAGAGGATTTCTTATTTTTGTTGTTGAATAGAAAGAAACTTGAAAAAAGTTCTACACTGTACATACATAGGGAATGCCCTCATTGTTCTTTGCTATTAGGAGCAGGGGACTGTGTGTGAATAAAGAGAAAATAATAGTATGTTATAAACAGTGATATAAGATGTAGACTGTGAACTTACTTGCATCGCTAGGTCCCTTTTCCATTAGAACTTGTGTTACAGAAATCGATGTCTTGTCGTTGAATGTTCTGGACAGTTACAGGATATAAAAGGCTGTCAGTCTATCCAACTATTGTATTTTAATTCCAACCTTATTTGATTATATCTCAAGTCTGTTTCAGTATGTGTATATTTGTGTTTCAGTGATTGGAGTACCCACCCGGGGAGCAAGGCTGGCAACTGCAGTTGATGATTCAGTGGATAGCTTACTGCAGCGCATGGCACAACATGAAGGCCAGGCTACTTTGGACAAAACCTTGGAAGCGGTCATTGCAAATGTGTCTGTTCCACCATCAGCTAGTCCTGCTCGAAACCACAACAGAGAGAGAAGTCTGGGGAAACAGGACAGCCTGGTAGCTCCAGCAATTCCCAGCAGCTCCTGCAGCGATAGTATCTCACTTCTGGCAGACAGACTACCAAACAGCTATTCCCCACATCATCTCAAGAGAAGTGTGGTTGAAGCCATGCAGCGACAAGCTAGGAAAATGTGCAATTATAACAAGATCTTGGCAACAAAAAAAAATCTTGACCATGTCAATAAAATTCTAAAAGCCAAAAAGCTGCAAAGGCAGTCACGGACAGGGAATAATTTTGTGAAGCGCAGGCCAGGTAGGCCCCGGAAATACCCAATGCAGGCTGTCGTTTCAATGCAAGCTTTCCAGGCGGCTCGACTGGTCAGTCAGGAGTTAGATAAAAGAGAAGAAAGCAGCAGTCCCTTACACCTTGGACCTGATACCATCACAGATGTGATTGAAGCTGTAGTGCAAAGTGTGAACTTGAATACAGATCACCGAAAAGGCTGGAAGAGAAAGAGGTGGCTTGCAGAAGAACAGGCCAGGAAACGACAAAAGTCTTTGCCAGAAGACGAACAGGAGAGCAGTAAGAGGTAATTCCCTTAGAATTTTGTACCCTCAGTATAGTCATTGTTGATTTTATATTTCAATCCATGAAAGGATCTTACTCTAATGAGCTCTGCTTGTTACATTTGTTTTCATTACGGACTTCAGTTTAGAGGGAACTGCATCAGTTTGAACTATGCTTAGGGTCTTCCTAAATTACTGAACACACCCCAAAATGGGATGGAATCTCAGGTAATCTAATGTCTCAAGTGAAGCAAGTTTTGTGGTTATCTTGGTGAAGAATACTTTGAATGAGTTGATAGCAGGTTAACTGATGAGATATCATAGCAGAGATTGTTCCTTTATCCTGTGCAGCATAAGGAACTCTAAGAGTTACATGTACTGTGGGAATCTTAAAGTGTTACTCGTGCATTACAAACAAATACTTGGAAACAACACAGAATGTCAGGTGACATCAGTTGATGCACAACAAATAAAGAATAAAACCAAAGCAGCTAGGACGAGTTAAGTTGTGCACCTGTGCAATCATTGGCTAGTAAAGGACCACATGAGAAGTCTATGGTCTAATCTTCACATGCTTATCTACAAAGTCATCAATACAAACAGATCAAACTCTTCCAGAAGTCTTCCTTCATGTATTTTCAGAATAGTTCTGAAAAATAACCATCTATTTGTGTTCAGAAATAAACACTGTAATATAGGCGTTTAGATTCACAGAATGTTGGTGAAACTACATGTTCAAAGGGTATATTGTGTGGTTCTCCTGAAGGCTAAGAAAAGGTTTACCACATGCTATTGTTAGAGTACAAAAGCAGATAGCATAAACTACCTTCTGAATTACTCAACTGAGGCTCCAAGAGATAAACATTAGCAGTACAAACAACATTTTAAAAAATAATTAATAATAACATTACTATAAAAAGATGGTACATTTCTTATGATTATGCTTAACCACCACTTGATCATGATCATTGAATTGCATTTTTTTAAATAGCCGAGACATCTAGTAATTCAGAAACGTGGACTTCTTTTTATGCTGACCAGATTATAGGGAGGAATAATGAAATATGGTAAAATAATCTTTATTCTTTACTTTTTCTTCCAGTTTTTCTGAGACAGTAGCTGAACCTCCCAGTCCGCATGATGCCCTTGGGAAACCGCATGAATCTGAAAACACTGAACAGCCTTTGCCTTCTCTAGCCCAGCGTGAGAAAAAAGCCCCTCGACCCCCAAAGAAGAAGTACCAGAAGGCAGGACTCTACTCTGATGTGTACAAAACAACAGAGTAAGTAATACCACTGAAAAGCTGCCATCTGATATTCCAATGGAAACGGTCTCTTTTTAACTAGAGCCATAAAGAGCTGCTACTAATGAGTAGCTGAAATAAAACCATCAACTTAATTCAAGCCTGTGAAAAATTACATGCATGATAATTATCAGAATCTGACCTAGTGAAGATTTAAAATGTAACCCCAGACAGAAATCAGCCTCAAGCAATCTGAAAGTGTTTCTGATTATCAACGTTGAAGAAGGTAAGAGAGCTTCATTGAGCAATCTTAATGATCATGTCAGTAAAAGTGCTGGGAGAGCTTGAGGTGTTCAGGTACTGAGTACAGTGTCTACATAAAAGGGGCCATTAGGTTTCTATTTTTATTGACTGAATGATGATGACTGGTCATGTTTTGTGTGAAGGAATTTCAGCTATGCACCCTTCTCATTTCACAGTTAGGTGAAATTCATCTCCTTCATTTTCTATGAGATGTTTAGAGTAAAAGTCCGGCATTCTTTTATTTTTTTTTCTACTGGTTGGCTCACAACCTAGTGGACGTTAGAAAGTGGACATAGCCCGTTTGTCATAACCAGCCTGTATCTGTTGCCTTTTGTAGGTACCTAAGTTCTCTGAAGCCATTTGAACAAATGTGTTGAAGTCAAGAATTTGCATTTCTTTTCTAATATGATCTGACAGGTTAAAGTGAGAGAAAATTTGTCACCTTCTCGCTCTGTTGTAGACCACTTAAAAATGTTACAGACGCCACTGGGAGACTGCTAGTATAGTTTAACAACTGCACCTGGTATATTCTCTTTCCATAGTAGAATGAAGTAATCAGTTAAAGGATCAAGACTCTAAGGAAGAAACAAAGATCTAGGTCTGATCAAAGTGAGACTGCTTATCTTTCTAATAGTTTGAAAGCAGATGTGCTAAAATTTTTGCCATTTGGATGGTCTGTCACTGGTATACACAGTCATGCAACATTCAAATACTGTATCATAAAAATTTGGTCTGTTGCCTCAGGAGGGGACCTGAGAGTCTTCTCTTTTTCTTTATTATAAAATGTTAGTTACGTTGTCAGTCCTAGTCAGCCAAGGGAGGAACTTTATTTCATAGACAGTAAGCAAACATGTAATTTGAAAAATTGCATGAATACAGAAAGTGCAAGTCAGGGTTTGTAGGCATTGTGGATGCAGATGAGATCAAGTTCACCACCCTGGAGAAGGCCATGACAAAGTCGAGCTCTACTTAACAACCTTCCCTCTCCCATCACATTTTGTGTTGCAGTTTCCTGGAAGCTTAGAGAGGTCCGATTTGGTCTTCCCCTTTGCTTGTTGCTCCGCATAATGAGTTCTTCCCTTATACTGATACCGATGTTTGTGATGAGCTGCTTGAGAACACTGAGGAAACTTTACCCTCAGCTTGAGGAAGCAAATGCTGCCTACACAACCTGAACTACCTCTCTGTACAGTTGTTTCAACACTGATACTGAAACAAGGCATGGAGATGCATAGCTGGGCAAGGACAGAACTATGGCCATCTCGGTTTAGGTGTCTTGTCTTACAGCAAGGTGCAGCTTGAAGGACTGTTCCCACCATTCCTTCGTGCTGGCACTTTATTAAGTTGGTTCAGCAAACTAAATCAGCAAAACAATAGTAATTTTTTTATAATTAAATTTTCTGCTGCTTTAACTTGCTGTTCCAGTTCCACTGCACAGTCAGACATATGTCAGTGCAAAAGGAGAGCAGGAGTTCATGTTGTTACTTCATTATTTATATAACTTCCTGCTGTATGAGTATGAAAACATGGTTTTAGTTGAGAACAAAAATTCAACTCTGTAATCGTACGGCACCCTCTAGTGATAGTACAATTAAGTGTTAATCAATGTCTCTATTAAAATAGTCTCTGCATTCTCTATTAATGAGTGTTGTACTTGCCATTTTTCTGTATTTCTGTTTGCAGTGTTCAACTGCAGACACTTTGCCTTGAAGACCATTCTCCTCTTCTATTGCATCTTTTTAAAATATTTCTCATATATCATTAGAACATACAAAGTAGTGAGTTTTACTGAGGTTTACTGTTACAGTTTACAGCCTCCCTCTGTATCAGTCTTATTCAACAGTTAACAGCACAGAAAATGTTGGTACTGTCATTGCTGGTTTTAGTCTACTGTTAAAAGAGAAAACTCTGCATCATTTCACTGCTGCTGCTTGAATTGCACGATTTGCCTCAACAGGATTTTACTCCAACTCACCTTGGTCTAGAAACATTATTAAAACACAGTGAAGAAAGCTCAGATTTTGATTCCTTGTAAATGAACTAAGAATAAAAGGAATGGTTTCTGGACTCAGTCTCAGTTTTACCTCAGTTTCCAAATGTAGTTTTGTAGACAGTGTAGCTGATCTGACATTAACCTCCACATGAGTTTTCCAGAATCCTCAGTTCTTCCTGGAAGAATTACACAGATCTTTTGCTGAAATGAAGTCCAGTGTGTGGTTGCACAAGACTGCAGCTTTGAAAACAAAGGAAGATTTAGTGCAGGAGTCGTTATCTGTTTAGCCAGCAGTGGCTTTCATAGAGGAGTGCAAAGTGTAGTCCACCAAAGAAATTTAATTGGAATTACTGAATTAGTAATCAATTAAGATGTTGTATATTGTTTAGGGAAATACAGTATTTTTATATAAGGTATGATTTTTATCAGTAATAACAAATATGAGTCCTCACTGCAAAAGTGTAATCTATAGAATTTGCTGTAATCAACACTGAATTGCATCTCACCTGTCATGAGGTATCCGCAGCTGCTCAAAGACTGGCGTTGCGCAGACAGGGTAGCTTAGCACAGGCCTGCTCTTCTGAGACATGGTGTTTCCATGTGATAGGCAAGTCGCTCCTACGGTGCCTCCATTTTGCTGATTTTTGAGTTTGTGAAGCTGCAGGGTGACTCAGAGTAGGTAAGGGAACATTTTAGGAGCAAACATTGAAAAATCAACCAGCTGAATTAAAATGACGGTGCAAATGAATTGCCAGTGAATTGCAGTTCAGCAAATGCTTTAAGTTGGCATAAGCTAACATTGCACTCCAAGAATCAGCTTTACTTTCTCCTCACCTTTGTGGCTTATTCCTATTCCTGTGTTGTCCCTTCCTTTGTCCCATCATGATGACCAGGGCAACTGAACCAGGCTGGGGTAGTGATTCAGATGAACTCTAACCTTCCACTGTAGGTTTCCTGGTGCAGTTAACCTTGCAGTCATACCAACAGTTTTGCCAGTGGAAGATGAGGAGCATCAAAGCCAGTTTATACTGACTTAAAATGTTTGTCAATGGTCTGAGGGAGAAAATTGGGCTCCGCGCCTCAAAAATGTAATTGTACATTCCACAGAGAACTGATCGCAGCCAACATGGTAAGAGTGTAGGGAGAAGACACTTGAAGCTGGAGAGAGGGAACTGAAATGGAACATGGTATCAGAAAGAAATGAAGGAGCAGGATGGAGAGAAACGGAAGTACGGGAAAGAAGACTGGTTCTGGTCTTTGTTCCCTTCTTAATTTGCGTCAGACTTTAGACTGACATTCTGAGACTAAGCCTGACCTTCAGTGCTTGCAGAGTGGTACAAAATATTCTTGTCTTCAGCAAAAAAATCACCTTGCTATTGCTGTTATTGGGAGCTTGCAAAGAGATGCCAACTTAGTCTACTGTTGGTAAGTGGACTTTTTACAGAATGGATGTTTTAAATTTGTCCCTGCAGAAATCGAACCAAACAATTTTGGGCAGTAGATTATAGAGAGGGGAGCATTTCTTATCTAGCCAGGCTTATGTTTCAGTCTGTGAAACAATCAGAAATGTAATCCTTCAGCTTACTGTTGAAAGTATGTGAACCTGAAATGTTAGAAGGTATCATTTCTGTGTGACTATTGGTGAGGTCTCACCCTATTCTAACTGGTTTGCTTGAAAAGGGGAGAGAGTGATCCTGGCTTTCTGGAGAGATCTTTTGCTTTTCAGCTGCAACAATGATTATATCTGCTTATTGAGGGGAACATCTTAAAGAGCATGGTATGAAAATGAGTAGGTACTTGTCCTTAATAGCACTGCAGAGTTGGTTGATCCTAGGAGGCTGCAAGGACAGTTAGTATAGTCCTGGGAATTCCTGCAACCTGTGCCAAGTGTAGCGAGGAGTATCTAGCTAGTAAGTATTCCAGTTTAGTTAAAAAATGAGACAAACAGAATGGGATCTGAGCAGTAGCAAAGGCAACCTATTGTTCCCACAGCCCTGAGTGAGGTGAGTCAGACCGGGCAGCGGTACCCAGTGTCAACCAAGAGTCTGAATTGCCAGACCAGGCTGTGGTGACAAGGCAAGCCAAGGTTAAGTGGAACAGTCAATCTGCGGGTCAGGATCAGGTCTGGTGATGGTGACTGGGGTCAGACACAGTCCAGGATTGCCCATGGCTGAGCCTGGAGATGGGTGCACCCATGAGGTGGTCCAGGGCTGAGCGTAAATGGATCTGTGGGAGCCATGGGCAGAGGGTGTCAGTGGAAGCCCCTCCTGAGGCTGGTCAGGGTCATAAAGGTATGTTAGTGGCACTCAAGGCCCTGACACCGAATTTAAGCTTCTGCAAGGCTATCAGCATGCCTCAGCAAAGTGAAAGGGAGAGGTCTTCTTAAAAAGACAGTAGCTAAACACGAAACCAAAACCTTTATTGCCTGCTCAGAAGCCCCAGCCTAAAATAACTAGTGGGAATATGGGAGCCTGTTAATACAGACCTTTTCTTGATAGCGTAAAGAGATCTTTTTTAATTCACGAGGCTTTTTTTGTATGGTATTGATATTTATAAAACAGCATGTATTGTTTATATTTTATTATTTTAGTATATTCCCTTTTTTTATGAATACTTATGCTTTATTTTGACAATTCAGCCTTTCCCTCTGAAGTCCCTGAAGTATTGATGGCATTTGTTCAGCGTACTGATTTTTCCTAACAGTTTTTCACATGCCTCTAACAATACTTCATCACTGTGTTTGGAAGGTAAACAGAGTAGGTGATTTCCCCTGTTTCTGTGACTAGGTCTAAGATGGGTGTGTCTACAGTGCCTGAATAAATTAATGTTATATTTTGTGTTTTTAGTTAATTGTCTTCTGCATTTCCTTTCCACACTGGCTTCCTCCTTGCTGTTTGTTTACCATAATTTATTTTTCCATTGGCTTCCTTTACACTGAATATGTGGGCATTAAAGGGTGCGCATCTGGCCTGAATTAACTCACCTTTCTATTGAACGTTTAATCTTTTTTCTCTGCCTTTGGTTTAAGGATTTGCTTGCCTCTTGGAAATGGAGGTTCACACTTTGACTTTTCAAAATGCCTTTCTATTTCCTTTTGATAAGAACTTGCTTTTCAGGTCTTGTAAGTAACTACTTTATGGCCGTTCTTTGCAAGTCACAGTGATTTGGTGCAGCACAACAGTTGGAAGTGTAGCAGGCTTGAGGTGGGGCAGCAGGGTGGTTTGGTTTTTTGTAATTGTCTGTAGAATATAATTTTTGCCTGGTAGGCAAAGGAGCTGTCTCTTTGCAGAAGCAAAAGAAATTAATTCCTGCTGTCAGTAAACAGAGTGGCATAATATTTAAAAACCATAACGGTTACTGTCTGAGAGAATGTTACTGCTTTTTGATTAGGATAGCTACCTGTCCACCTGTATACATTAAGTTAAATGCAAGTGTATCACAATAACTAGAGCCTTGCCATCTGTTAAGAGGAGAATTGTTTAAAGAAGAGTATATACAGCATCTAGCTCAACAGAGCCCTCATTTCAGCAGTATTCCTTACCTTTTATTTCACTACCTAAAATTTAGTAACTTGTTATAGTTGTGGAATAGTACCAGAAATCTGGAAAGGGTTAGAAGAGTATATGAACCACAAATTATTGCCATCCATCAGTTCTGTTTCTGACCTTCAGTAATTTATTTTCAGTTGTTATCAGTATCTCAGAATTTCTTTTGAACTTGCATTTTCCATTTACTAGTTAATAATATCACGTGTTTTTTAGAGTCAGCTTTCAGATGTATGTACAGTAATTAAAATGAATCCCATTAAAAACTTCAGTAAACTTCATTAGGCTTCAATATAATTTTAATCTTTGGTATATTTAATATTTAGAAGTCTTTCCTGAATGTTGAAGGGCTTCAATGCTAAATATAACCACATCAGTTTTTTCTTTCCATAGTTTGTAAGTAGCTAAAAGGAGATGTTTATAAAAGACAGGTTACTGAACTAAGTGGTTTGACATCTGCCTGACCCATACAACCATTCTTATTTCATATTCCTATTTTTTCCTTCTGTAAAGGATGCATCTCATTACTTTTTAAACTCTGATTTCTGTTCTTTTCCTGCATTTCTTGATGAGCAGCCTTCTAAAGGAGTAAAACATGAACGTTTGCTCTTAGCAAATTAGGAGAGCAGGCACTATACATGTATAACATGTCAAATACCTAAGCCAGCAACATCAGATATGATTTGTTGATCATCTTTTATTTTTGTAATTTTAGTGACTACTTACATATCACGTACTAAGCACTTAAAGTTGATGGTGTCCCATTAGGTGTTGCCTAAATAGTAGTTAAGGATAACAATCAAATCACGAGCTTTGGAATGGGCGTGACAAGTGTATTTGGCAAGCAGCCTGGAAATAAATTTTTTTGCACTTCTATTATTATTCTCTTGCCTGATGTTCTGTACATTCGTGCCTTAATTAAAACAGAAGATGTGAGTTTTGCAAATGACAGGCGTTCCTCATTCTGATTATTATTTTTTTTGTCACTGTCATCCACAGTCCAAAGAGCCGCCTTATACAATTAAAGAAAGAAAAGCTGGAGTACACTCCTGGAGAGCATGAACATGGATTGTTTCCAGCCCCTATTCATGTTGGTGGGTACTTCATGTGTGTTTTAATTATTGAGAAACAAATATCTCACTTGGGTGACATGGAAGTACTCTGGACTTCGCAATCTCTCTGCCTCTCTCCCTTTTTTCTCTTTTTATTTTATCGCTTTGCCAGGTTACTCATGTCTTTCAGCATATGGACTTCTTCTGTGTTCTTCAGTGCAAAAGTTTGACTCGAGGCTTTTTTTTTTTTTTTCTGATACATGAACTTTGTTCTCATTTTTTGTTTGTCATAAGAAAATACCAGTCTAGTTTAAAACATGCTTTAACTGCCATAATACTTTTGCTTAAATGCAGTACAATAGTCTCCTTTTCAAACTACTATTACAGTAGAATAAGCCAGAGACAATTATGACCATTTGTTAAATCTCAAAAGCTAAGCATGGAATAATAAATTCCCCCATGTTCCAAAGCATGTAATGGTGTCTGTCTTTAAGCATCGATAAAAGTGAGGAAGAATGAAAAACTTAGCTATTACGTAAGTTTTTATTTTATCCCCATTCTGAGGTCTTGGGTAGAACAGAAATGAGGTGTAGGGTGTCTCTTTGCCTTCTGCAGAAAGAAGCCATAACCTAAGGCTAGTATGAGCATTTAGAACTCATGGAGTTTCAGGATCTGTTCACAAAACCAGTGCACTGGCCTGGACTGCCTGGAGGGGAAGGTCATGAACTCCCAGACTCAGGTTTTTGCAGCTCATGTATTTTCCCAGGATAAACCAGGATTGACTTATTTTTAATGTAATTGTTTCAGCTTTTAAAATGCTGTGATTTCTTACTTTAAGTACTGTCATGCCAAGAGAGTTTGGGATATTCCGCACTGTTCAGTAGGAACATTTGTCTCATCAAATACAAATGTTTAATTGGTTTGTCTTCTTTAACTGAACTTTTTGCTTCATACACAACTTTGACTTTCACAGAGAGGTAGTAGCAGACAAGAGTTTTTCAGAGCTCTGTGAATCAGTAACTGCAAAACAGGTTTCAGAACTGAAGGTGTTAATTTAAATTCTCAAAAACATGACCTTGCTCAATTCCTTTTTAAATTGGGTCATATAACTGTTGCATGACCAAACCATCTGTCGGGATGCTCAGGTTCAATTTGCAGTGCCACAATCCTGTTCGCTTTTCTCTTCACAAGGCCCCAACCCCACGTTTGTTTGTGCTAGCAGACACAAGCAAGCTCCTGCGCTGAAGATAAAGCTGCTTCAATTACTCAGTATCACGTAGCTGGAGGGGGCTTGAGCTGCAGAGCAGAGTTAGGAGGTTTAGGACTCTGCCAGATGACTGCACTAGTGCCCACTTGTCGAGGGCTGGAGGGACCTTCCATGCACTCCAGGCACGGTGCCAGGGCACCTGAAAGAGCCTTTTGTTTTGCACGCTGAGGTCATAGAAGTGAAAGCAAATTCCCGGCAGATTTAGCTCTTTCCTGGAACCTGCTATGGATGAATAAAGCATTGAAAATGAAAAGTGATTTAGGAGTAAATTGTAAGGAAAACATTACAATTTTTATTTTCCACTGGTGAAAGTATTCATGTGAATTTACATGAAGCCACAGACTGGTGCTGGAGGAATGTAAAGGCACTTGTTAACATTTAGAAAAGCTGAGAAAATCAGACATGGGACTGACACCTCGTCCTTAGTCACTCTTTTTGCTGCAATTTTGTGACACAGTATTCCAACAAAATGATAAGAGAACATTTTAATCTTGTCTAGAACTAACTAGTGCTTGTATCAGACCTTGGGTCTTGTATTAACAAAGTCTGTGATGAGTTAGTTTCCTTCTTTTGGGAAGGGGTTAGGGGTGACAGTAAATTTTAGAATAGAGACGAAATCTGCAATTAAAGTAGTAACTCCTGTCTAAAATGAGTTTCAGTTACTGCTGAAAATACAGATATTCTTGAAGTCTTTCCGAAACATTTAGGGATGTGTTTGCCAAGTCTGAATTTGTTCTTAAGTCTCTTTTGGTAAAGGTCGTAGGAACAGGCTTGGATACTATTTTCTAAACTAAATTGGTTTCTTCGAGTACAATATTGTGATATACCATCTTACATGAATTGTGCATGCAGTTTTAGTTCTCTGTGCTGAATCATTGTAGTCTTGTGTACGCAGAAAAGTTCAAGGAAGAAGTGTCAACTTTGAGATTTCTACACAGAAGTTACGAGTGTTTACTGTATGCAGTTCTGTCAGTTATTTACTGTTGTTCCTTCAATAGCTCACGTTCAGTGAGCCCTCCTGGGTGAACATCTGCAAGTTCCTGGCACTGCTCATAAGAGTTTAACAGTGACTGCTGGGGTTCAGTGGCATCCATAACATTCAGTCATCAGTGCAGAAAGCAGCTCTCCTCTGACACCTACCTCACCAGGCATCTCGTATCTAATACAGCGGCTTTCCTCGCTGTCCATAAAGGTTTAAACCTGATTATGACACCGGAGTAGAATGCATTGCGGAGGGCTCTTCCCTGTGCTTGCTACTAACAAACAAAACGATCTGGGAGGATTCTGCTCTTCTGCCTCCTTGACTTTCAGACATTGAGAGGCCCTATCAGAATTTGGCATTGTGTCTAGGAGCAGCTTTTTTTCCTCTTGGGGATATGTGAATATGAGTGTATGCCACTTACAAACCTTTTTGTTTCAGGAAAGTATCTCAGACAAAAGAGAATTGACTTCCAGCTGCCTTACGACATCCTCTGGCAGTGGAAACACAATCAGGTACGAGATAAAAAGTTACTGGGTTGCCAAGATTATGATCAGAAGTCTTAGAAAGAAAATAGCAGGATTCTTACATGAAAGCTATGTTTATATATCCTGTATATTGATGAATATTCTTGTTGCTGCCACGGTATGAGGAAAAAAATGATTTGCATATGTATTTAATGTGAATAATTTCCATTATTCCATCTCTTGCAAAATAGCAACCCTATGGGTTTCTGCTGAAGAAAGTAATTAATTTTGCTGCAGACTTTTATTTTGGTAGTGTGCCTGCTTTCTGCAATGATCTTGTTTTAGACATGCCTCAGGAGAATTCAGATGTACTGCCAACAGCACTGAGAAATTTCAGGCCTTATTTTTCTTGGATCAATCCCAGCAGAGTGGAATTTATTTTTCACTTGCAAGCTGAAATTTTCATACTGAGGAAAGAAGAGAAACTGTTTAACAGTCTCATTCTTTAAAAAGAGCTTTAAATATGTGTGAACCTAAAAATAGGAATATTTTTTTCCCTGAGAAGTTTCCACCAAGTGATTTAACACAGGATTTAAGGCTGAGGGTAAATCATTCCCCAGCTCTACAGCAAGAAGGTGCTTTCAGACATATAACTTAAGCATGTAAATGAGCAAGACAAATTCCCAGGTGGTTGTGGCTCCAGCTACTCTTTGTAATACCACCAAAATCTAATCTTACAGTAATGATCATTGTTGACATTTCAGCCAAGGACAGTTTCTTGCCAGGTACTGAAGATTTACATCTGCCTATCTTATCTATTCAGTAATACATAAATAACAAATATATGTGATCTGTTTTCTTGACATTTTCCACATCTACTTGAACTACTGAAAACCCTTACAAGAGTAGTTTTGTTTGTACAATGGTTGAATGGTTTATTCAGTGCCTATTTGTCACATATGTATTTGAGGGAGGGCTATTAATGTAGTTAAATGTGTGTGAAATATGTAATAATTTGAAATTACTCTTTAAATCTTGTTTGAAAGGATGGAATACATATAAAGTTATGAAGTGTGATCTAAGCTTCCCTTTTCCCTCCAGTCATCTCCATCTGCAGAGGAAGTTTCTCTAATTAGAAGATGAATCTGCATTTCTCTTGGCTCCTACCTGTAGTCACAGTTTTCAGAGAATCACAGAATCGTTTAGGTTAGAAAAGACCCTTAAGAACATTGAGTCCAACCGTGATAAACACCTTAAATTTTCTTTTTCACTAAGTGTCAACACATGGTAATTCCACCAAAGATGCTTTCTCCAAAGTAGATTTAAATAATTGTTCTTCTTTTCAGTATTGAAAAGAACAGCATTGTTCAGAATAGTCTGTCCCCGTGGTATCCATTATCCATATTGCTCTGTTCAGATAGTATGAGAAGAATAAACAATATGCTGGAAAAACTGCTCAGCTAACTCATTAAGCCTAAGTTCTGTATATTCAGGGACTTTTTTTGACCTATTTGCTAATGTAGTCTGAGCCTAAAGAATAGAATGCAGATGTATTTTCTAGTAATGATTACAAAACTGTTGCATGTTTACAGAACGTAATTTCCCCGATTCTTTTGAATAACAGATGCACTTATGCAATGTATTAAAATTTTCTTTCTCTTCCTTTTAGTTGTATAAAAAGCCAGATGTCCCACTTTATAAAAAAATTCGTTCTAGTAAGTAAAATCTTATTACTAAAATGTGTTAACTGTGGAATTTTCACATGACAACCCTCCTTTCTGTCATGTTCTTCCAAAGACACTTCCACCTTGTTTTTTTGCTTTTATGTAGTTGGAGTGAAAACACTGTATATAAGTGGTTCTGTTTTTTCACCTGGGAAGAATTCTTTTCCCTGTTTGGGTTTGGTTTTTTGGTTTTTTTTTTGTTTTTTTGTTTTTTTCCTCCAGATGTATATGTGGATGTCAAGCCTCTTTCTGGCTATGAGGCCACTACCTGCAATTGTAAGAAACCAGATGATGACAACGGAAAGGGCTGTGTGGAGGACTGTCTTAACAGGTTAGAAATAGGTTGACTGACTATGATAAAGCAATTTCAATAAATGTATTATTTCACATCAACTAATAATATCTTAAGAAAAGAGTTGTGCTGGATGCAATCCCAGTAATAAAAGTATTGTTACAGAGCACATAGGGTAACTTTCTGCTGCACATATGCTCCCCTACCTCTTTCATCAGTGGAAGAACCCATTAAAAGCTCTATTTTGCTCTTTGAAGAGCAGTGAGCACCAGGCTGTGAATCTTTGTCTGAATTGTACCTTGAAAACAAGAAGCATTTTAGTTCTTTAATAACTTTTGTTTAACGGAGGAAATTTTTTCTTTTTTGTTTTTTTCTTTTTTTCCGTGTGTGATAGATCTGAAAATTATATTCACCTTCCTTTAACTTCTTTGTTTTTTATTTTAGGATGATCTTTGCAGAGTGTTCACCAAACACTTGCCCTTGTGGTGAACAGTGTTGTAATCAGCGGATACAGAGGCATGAATGGGTGCAGTGTCTGGAAAGGTTCCGGGCTGAGGAGAAAGGATGGGGTATTCGTACCAAAGAACCCCTGAAAGCAGGACAGTTTATCATTGAATATCTGGGAGAAGTTGTTAGTGAGCAAGAATTCAGGTAGAAATATTTATTTGCTGCTTTAACATGGAAGGCTCAATATATGACTTTAGCATCTATTATCATTGCTGGAAAATTCTTAGACAGAAACGAAAGGGAGAGTAAGGGGGGGGAAAAAGAATATTTTTCTGGTCACAGCCACCAGAATAAAGGCTTAGAATTCAGCTTTTTTGATCAACCAAGTTTTTCTCAATCAAATAGAGAGGAATGACTAGCATTTGGAATGCATCATCTGCCACATCTGCTTTGTAAATGCCACAAGTGAATGTGAATTTGATACAAGTGCTGTGCAGGATTTGAACTGTGCAGGATAGAATTGAGGGGCAGAATGGAGCAGGAAGGGAAATGAGCTTTTGCAGATAGGTATGAACTAAAAAGAACAAGTGGAAGCATTAATAACCAATGAAAGAAATTGTAATCTTGTTAACTACATAACATCATAGGATAATTGAGGTTGGAGCGACATACTTGCTACTCTTAGAGCTCTATCAAAAGACAAATGCAGTTTTCTCATACAGAGGTAACTGCTAGCACAACTGACTCTTTTACTACTGTTGCTCTCTTGCTAAAAGGAGGTAGCTGTAATCCATGGATGTAATTCCAGAAATTGTGGCCGGTCTCAGATAATGAAAGGAAGAAGCCAATTGTTGTACACATGCATACATATACACACCAAAGAATGTATACTTGCATTTTCTCTTCCATACACAGGTTATCAACATGAAATGTATACAAATAATCTGCAGAACCCAAAAGGGAGCATTCCAGAAGAGCAAATTTCTAAATTCTAATCCAAGCTCTGTCAATGGCCTTGACTTATAAAAATAGGTATAATAATGGTTTTCCTCCATCTCTAGGTGTATGGTTCTATAAAATATAAAAAATTATAATTGCTTTTTCTTCAAAACCCTCTCTCAGAATTCTTGAATGTGCTGTTACTATGTTACTCCCTGTTTGCTTTACAGCAATAAGCACAATCACAAACAACTTTCCTGTGTTGCTTCCTAGGAACCGGATGATTGAACAGTACCATAATCACAGTGATCATTACTGCCTGAATTTAGACAGTGGAATGGTGATAGATAGTTATCGTATGGGCAATGAAGCTCGTTTTATCAACCACAGCTGTAATCCTAACTGTGAGATGCAGAAATGGTAAGAAAACTATATACTGGAAGACTGGTATACCAGTGACTAAGATATAGATAACCAGATCATTTACGGGAATCTGATATAAAAACTGGGAGGGGAATCAAGCTGAGCAGTGTAAATAATATTTACTATCATGCTTGCATTGCACAAGAAAAGTAATGTTATGCTTTCAAGTGTTGGACATTTTGGAAATCTAAGTTTGGATATAAGTTTTCTGGCAAGGAAAATCCAACATTGTTTGTCATACTGTTAACCTGCTACAGATTTTGAAGCCTAGGTAATGCTGTAAAATAACCTATGTGTATATATTCTTTCCTTCTGGCAGTTCATTTTTTTTTTTAAGTAGGCAACAGGGAAGTAGTCTGATTTCAGCGCACCCTATATCATATCAGTACTGTTACCAGAAGAAATCCAGTGCCAGACCAATAGGAAGTACTTCTGAGAAATTTGTAGAGAATAACTTACAGTGAAATAGCAGATAGTCATAATAGGAATCAGCTGTGATGCCAATACAGCAGAGTAGCTTGTGATTCTCAGATAATTTTAGTGGAATTAAGCAATAGTAATCAAGCTTTAAATTTTAAAATCCAACACAAAAAGTAAGTAAAAGAATTGGAGAGGCAGTTAATTCGAGTGCATTTTGTGAAATGCAGTATGATGTGCAGTGTAAGCTTTTGATTTAGGGTGAGAGCCTGAATCTTGGTGGTTGATGAGTAAATCGGCCATGATAGCCAATATAGTTTGTAGTTTCTCTATATGACACACAACTTCCTGCTCTTTGTAAATACAGTATCCACTTTTTCGGCTTTCAAAGTGTATTGTAAGAACAAAAGAACAGTACAAATGAAGAACAAGCATAATCCAGGGCAGAGCTGAAGTGTTGCTTCCTGTCTCTAACACTCCCATTATGTGGACAAAGATAATTTTCTTTTTAATTATTGAGAATATTTTATTGTATTTTCCATGCAGGTCTGTTAATGGTGTTTACCGGATTGGATTGTATGCGCTTAAAGACATGCCTGCTGGTACTGAATTGACTTATGACTACAATTTTCATTCATTTAATGTTGAAAAACAGGTAAGGTTCACTGTGAAGGACCTTGAAAAAAATCACCAAGGACAAACAGTTTTGGAAAGCTGAAGGTTGATTAACAAAACTATTATTATGTTGTATTTGACAGAACTGATTCTTTATAATAGTGAGAGATAATCTAAATGTTTTGGGTTTTTTTTTTTTTTTTTTTCCAAAGCAACTCTGCAAATGTGGTTTTGACAAATGCAGAGGAATAATCGGGGGTAAAAGTCAGAGAATGAACGGACTTTCAAGCAAAAGCAATCAGCCTGTGAGCACCCACAGAAGGCCTGGACGGTCAAAAGAGAAAAGGAAGTCAAAGCACAAACTAAAGAAGAGAGTAAGTAGTGAAGACAGCTTTTTTAATGGATAAAGATTAATAGAAATCAGTTTGTTCCATGAGACTGAAAAACTTCATATTTTAAACTTCAGAGAAATAGTATAGAGAAATACTACAGATTCTGTCTCAGGAACTACTTTTACTGCTTTGCTGAGTTCTTGGCACAGTTTTTCCTGTCTATCAGAATGATCTGTTTTCCAGAGGGGCCACATCCCAGAGGAGCCTAGTGAAAGTGTGAATGCACCAACAAGGCTGACACCACAGCTTCAGATGAAGCCCATGTCTAACAGAGAAAGGTAAGGAATGATTTCGGTGGGATTTTCCTCAGAAATGTAGTGTTGTGCAAAAGTTGAAATTATTGTTTTTTCTGTAAGGTAGGGCATCATGAAATGTCTGAGCAAGCAGTTCTTGGTACTCCTCTAACCAGCTAAGGTGGAATTCCTCTCTACTGAGGAGAGAAGGTGCAGAAGTGTACCTCTGAATATCTGTCTTTTTCCCCACATTAAGTAGATAATTTTACAGTAAGAGGGTGATTCTTGAATGTTTTTCCAATTCCTGTAGGAATTTTGTGCTAAAACACCATGTATTTTTGGTACGAAACTGGGAAAAGATTCGACAAAAACAAGAGGAAGTGAAGCATGTCAGTGACAATATCCACACCACGTCGCTATACAACCGCTGGAATGGAATCTGTCGGGATGACGGCAACATTAAATCCGGTGAGGCCAACACAGGTTCCTCAGATTGCTACTTTGAGAACGTATATGACATGCCCGTGAAGAGTTTAAGTAAATTCTGTGAATGAATCAAATGTAGAGTTATCACAAGATCCATATACCTTTCGTAATACATACAGGGAATGCTATACAGATAAAAATACCTATGTATGTATTTGTATATGTATGCCCTTATCTTTACATAGCGGGGTAAGACAGAAGCTCTTTCACTGTTTAAATGTATTTTTTGCATTATGGGACTCTGCAATTTCCTCTGAAATACTTCTTGCTATTTTCTTAAGAATGAGAATTTTATACGATATAAACCACTGGTCTGGTTGCTGGATTTGATTGTGTTCCTCCAGCAGCCCTGATGTCTCTTAAGTCCTGGTAGAAGTTGTCATGTCTCACATTTCATCGAGAGTGGTTTATCAGAGGAGGAGGAGGATATTTAACGTTTTCCACGATTGGACCTTTACAGAGAAGGGTGTTTTCTGCCTTCTGTATCCCTAGACCAGAAACAGTTGAGCTGACTTTGAAAACTGTCATTTACCCTCATAATTCTATGGATTTGGGGCCTTTAGAGAACAAAGCTTTTTGGCATACAGTCAGTTATGGGACTGGGACAAAATACGACTATCAGAAAAAATGTATTAATCCTGTTCCAAAAATAGCACTCTATTCGTAGGACCATAATCTTCACAGCTGTGCAGGATTTGGTCCCCACTGTCAGGTACATGAGAGGCTGGGAAGTGAGTGTTTTGGGTGAATTCAATGACATGCTGTATTTGCCTCAGCAAGGTAAAATACTCTGATAATCAGCTTAACCATTTAGATGAGCTATAAGCAGTGAAAGCCAACCTGAAAATATGAAACTGAAGTCTTTTACTGTTATAGTAGCTTAGAAAACATGTTAATTTTAATAATTGCTGGTGGAGTTGCTGGATAGGAAAAGATGATCTTTAATTTTTTGTTTAGAGATAATTCTTTTTTGCCCTCTTTCAGATGTCTTCATGACCCAGTTTTCAGCCCTTCAGACCTCCCGCTCTGTGAGAACACGACGCTTAGCTGCAGCTGAAGAGAATATTGAAGTGGCTCGTGCTGCCCGCCTAGCACAAATCTTCAAGGAAATATGTGATAGCATCATATCATATAAAGGTGAAGGTGATGCTCCTAAAAAAATCTCCATGGAGAATTTTTCAGCCTCTGGAGCAATGGAGACTATGAACAGAAAATACTAGAAAAAAAAAAAGAGTTTCTTTCAGGATGTTAAATAACCTTCCTTTTTTTATTTTTCTTTTCCCCCCTTTCTTCTGCTACCAGTAATCACTTTGCTTTATCCTCAACCCCTTCCTCTGCCACCAGAATCTGCAGATGTTGCTATCCTTTTAAACTGATTTTTCAGTAGTTCAGCAAAATGGTACAATTGACAGAATTGCAATGAGAAACTCTCCTCCATTTTGATAGATGTGGTCTGATTACAGCAACCAACTTCTAGAAATGCAAAAGTGTTTCAATTCCCTGTGCCTCAGATAGTAGAAGAGTCTTTTTTTAACCTAGACTGAATGTTGTTAGTTACTTGCTTTTTTAATTTTTACTCCAGTAAATGTTGCTAAACTGTGTGTTCCTGTTACAGATTCCTCCAGGCAGGCTCTTGCAGCTCCCCTCCTGAACCTCCCCCCAAAGAAAAAGTAAGTACTTGCTTCTCAGAGCAACCCATAGTTTTCTATGATGGATTTGCACAGCTTTGAATTGCTAGTGAAAATGACATTGTGCATACATTCCCATTTTAGAAATGCAGACTATTACGAAAAGATCTCTGACCCATTGGACCTTGCCACAATTGAGAAACAGATCTTGACTGGCTATTATAAAACTGTGGAAGCTTTTGATGGAGACATGCTGAAGGTCTTCCGGAATGCAGAGGTGAGGCACTCTGGCCTTAAAGCTATCGCACAGACAGTGAGGATGTACCCTTGTGTAATGCTCTTGCTGACTTACAGTAATAAAAGAAGGAAAACACTTTAGAGAAAGAGAACTTGTGATGATCCATTTCTGGTGAACAGACATTGATAGCAATTCATGTGCTTCAGCTTACTCTTAGTGCTTTTTGGTTGCATCGGGTCAGACAAGTAGCAGATCAAAACCATGCATGAATATGTAACCTGAAAAAATGTAAGTACCTTTTGGAAGAGGTAACTTGTTCTTCTGTATCATACGTAAGATACATGGATGTGCTGTTCAAAATAAGGAAGTAGATGGACAGGTGTATACCACATTTGTGGATGCAGCTTTAATGAAGACATCTTTAAGGGTGCATGCAGACAGAAGGAATGCACTGAAAGCATGGAACCTGGAAAAAAAAATACTTTTTTGTTTCTTCGTTTTGTTTTTATTCAGAAATATTACGGCAGAAAATCTCCAACTGGGCGTGATGTGTGCCGGCTACGAAAAGCTTACTATAACGCTCGCCATGAGGCATCTGCCCAAATTGATGAAATTGTGGGAGAAACAGCAAGTGAAGCTGACAGCAGTGAGACATCGGTCTGTGAAAAAGAAAATGGGCATGAGAAGGACGAAGATGTGATCCGTTGCATTTGTGGCCTTTACAAAGATGAAGGACTCATGATCCAGTGTGAAAAGTGCATGGTGAGGCAGGGGGAACACAAAATGGAGCCTGGTGCTCTTTTTCTATTTTCTATAACCATTGGAGTTTCCATGTAGCTAGCAGCATCAGTTACTTCTGACCTTCATTTCCTCTCCAAAAGAATTGAGAGATTCTGTTTTCACAGAGGAAATGTAACTTGCATTTCTGTATAGAGGAGCTAGCACTTGTCTGAAACTGCCAGCAAGTCTTGTCTTTAGGCAAGCAGAATTAATTTCAATGATTTTGGGCTTTTACACAAACAGTTGCATGGGGATCTTGTCTGTTTTCTGATATAGTGTGAAATAGTTCAAAGAAAGTCTTGAATTTCTTTTGGGAAGCTTGTTTTCTTGCTTTCCTTAATATTTTCTGAGAAAATGCAATTTGTAAATAAAGTCTACCACAGGAATTTCTAACTGTGATGTATCTTTTTCTAGGTCTGGCAGCACTGTGACTGTATGGGTGTGAATTCAGATGTTGAACACTACTTGTGCGAGCAGTGTGAACCTCGTTCTGTGAATAGGGTAAAAAAAAAGTCTCTTCATTACTGCAGTTATAAACTAAAGCAGCTCTTGCATTTATATTTATTGAGATTGGCAAGACCAGTGTTGGATTCTCACTTTATAGTGTAGCTTCCTTGGTTTAGGTTTAATCATGTTCAGTGTCAGTTCTTCTTCTCTGTCCACTTCCGCGTATTTCCAAAAGGAGATCACCCCTGTTTTTGCAGTGACTACGGTTGGCATCTCAGAATTTCCTTCCTTTTTGCTTTTTTCATCCAGGAGGTTCCCATGATTCCTCGTCCCCATTATGCCCAGCCTGGCTGTGTTTATTATATATGCTTATTACGGGACGATCTGCTGCTGCGCCAAGGTATGTACTAACTCTGGTGGCTGGTGTGATTTCCATCAGATAAGAGTGTACAGAGATTTCTGGCATCACCCTGTTTGAAATGCTTTCATCTTTTTACAAGTAGAAAGCTGCACTCTTTGCTTTTATTGGAGTGACACATAATAAGAGTTCTCACCGGCTCATTGATGAAGAAACATTAATTACCTTTAGCATAGATAGGGCTCTCCTCCTGGCCAGAGAAGGAAGATGCTGAGCCAACTTACAGTGGTTAACATTTAGAAGTAAAGGCAAAGAAGGCTTATTAGGCCTTAAGTGTTTTAATGTGGAATGGTCATTAAAACATCCAACTTACTGCTTGTTTGTTCCCTGAAGTATATCTTTCTGGATATTGCTTCAAAGCCCTGAGTCTTTCAGAGGCAGCTACACAGCCACATAATTCGGTTCACTGATTATTATTTTTTTTATTTCATCTTACAGATACATACATGGTTAGAAAGAAGCCTATATAATTATTAACAGAACTACTCTTGAATGAATAAAACCAGTTGGTATGTTTGCTAGAGGGGAATGGGAGAGTCTTCAGGAAAGTGGAGAATTAAAAAGGTCAAAGAACAGTATATATTTATCCCCCCTGCAGGATTCTAGAATTTGCATTCAGTCTTCCTTTTTTACTGTTGCTCTGCATTGTCTTATCCTGTCTACAGTTCAGCCATTTGTTTTTCTTGTTTCTTTTTTTTTTTTTTTTTTTTTTCTTGCTGGGTTCTTTGCTGGAGAGTAACACACTCTCTAGGGTTGTATTGGTACTTGCTTCTCTGTTTTCTGTTGAAATGGATTATGTTTTAGCTGGGTTTTGTAGCATCTTCTGGTCATTCATAGTATTAAGGTAATCTTTGTCATGACATTATATTTCACTCACCTATGTCTAATCTGATCTTTGTGACTTTAGTTAGAGAAATGTTAGTCCTTATGTGACTAAACTTGATGTACCATCGACAGAGGACAAAGGAGACCAAACTGCCACTATTAGGCACCAGAGAATAGATTAAGCAAGGTGTATAACCAGAAGGTGCTAGAGAGGAATATACAACAACAGTAGAAAAAGGGGAAATCTGTGCACTTAACTGCTGGCCTCAAGTTCTCCACCAAGAGTTCTGAGATGAGACACCTGTCTATAGAAATGGTTGTGATGCAGGTGCACAGGCATATACAGTAGAAGAAAGAGTTTTTCACTCCCTCTGGATTCTAAAAGGTCATGTAATTTACAGATTCCAAGGCAAAAGAGACCATAGAGACCTTCAGCTCTACAGTCACTATATGTATAGACTATTACATTTTTCCTATGTGTTGTATATTAGAAAGAGGCTGATCTTGCAATAAAGACTGAAAATGCTCTTGAGACCACTGCCTTCCTTTGGAAGCTGGTCCGTCCTCACTGCTGGGGAGCTGTGTCTGTACATTGAATGGGTTTGTCTTCCAGTTCCAAGCTGGAGAGCTCATGTATTTGAGGAACAAGGCTGAAAAGCTTCCAGTTGTGTGAGTGCGCACACTTTACTGTGATCCAATCCCTCTAAATAAGGGAAGGTCCTTCAGTCTCTGGTTAGAGGACTTGGTTTTTAATTTATTGACAATTCTACTTGAGGTTGTTGAGTTACATACTACAGTATATAATATATACTATATCCTCTGCAAAGATTACCTAACACATAAAACCAGGAGATTGTGCAAATAGATCTCATCGGTTGGTCCATCACATCCTGCAGAGTGAACAAGGAATTCTACTTCAGATGCAAGTTGATAAACCAAAGTCAAAATGGATCTTGGAAAACCCACATAGCCAGAAACTGTCATATGGCACGATCTCTGATGCACCAGCAACAGCAGCCACATTTCTTCCTTGAAAACACAGAACTATAAACGCCCTTTTTGAGACAGAGGGGTAGCTATTTCAGTAGTTAGTAATATGTGGATAAACCTGAATTGAAATCAAGCTTTGTGATCCCTAGGGCCGTAGAGTCTCCATGTACATTTCTTTCTGAATATTCCTTTTTTAGTCAGGTACAATACATACTAGAGTTGCTTTATTCTCACTGAAGAGGTATGGAAGAAGAGTTGAAAGCAGCTAAATTAAAATAACAGCCAAAAATAGAGGGTTTTATTTACATTCTGCTTGGGGCCAGCAGCTGCTCTCAGCATGTACCTTCATTTTTTTTCCTCTGTGAGTCTTTCAAAGAAACTGGGGAGGTGGCTTCCTTAAAAGTAATACATAACTTAGTAAAATGAAGATGATGTTATCCCAGCTTTAGTTCAGATAGTAAGAAGAGCCAACCCAGCGTGTGAGAACAGACTAATCACCAGCAAATACATGCTGAATGCTTGAAGAGCTTGCACTCTGCTAGCTCATGTGCAAGCCTATGTCATTCTGTCTTCAGTCCATTTTTCACTTAATCAAGCTAGAATAAAACTCTCTCTCTCCTTCCTACAATTACAGCTTCTATTTGTTTACTAGGGATCCTGGTATACCAGAAGGCTGAAAAGCTGGCTTCGTGGTTACAGGCAAATATCAATGCCCATATGGCCCATGTCATCTTTGTTTTAAATCAGAGATTTTTTTTTAATAGTGCAATATACTGTACTCCACTGTTACAGTGACAGGTGACAACATAAAACCTTAAAGTGATTTTTGCATATGAGGATTCCTTATGAGCATCTTTTAAACTTATACAAGATTGATAAAAGAGGTTATTTTTATGAAAATATAATTACACGTGCTTCATTTTAATCCTAAATTTGGTTATAAGATAAGGGAGAACAAAACTGAAGTGTTCATGAACTTGGGGCCACATTGCACTTGGTGGTTCCCTAGCATCTTTTTACTAAGCTGTGAAAGTGAGACCAAACCTGCTAATTAAATAATGGTAATGTACATGGAAGGAAAACAGACATAACTGCACATACACAAAAACAGGTATGTACTTAGGGGAAAAAAAATCCAGGAGTCATTGCAATTTAATGGAAACATAAGAGAAATATTTGGCATGAGTCAAAAAGACAAACTGAGTATTATAAATGACTATGAACAAAATCAAAAAAGTAATTGTGCCATTCTGTAATCTTACGGTGTGTCTGTCTCTTGCACGCTCTGCACTGTTCTTGTCATCCCATCTCAAAAAGAGTATCTTACTACTTGTAAAAACAAGTGCAATGACAAGGATAATCAGATATGAAACATGTTTGCTGTGAACAAAGTCTATGCAGATGATTTGGAGGGAGATATGATAAAGGTCTCTGAAATGAGTGACATAGGAAAGTGCAGCAATGTAGAAACTAGGGAACAAATACTGAAATTAGCAGGTAACATATTTAAATGGTAGGAAGTACTTTTTTACAAGAATGTAACTAAACTATGGAAAGCATTGCAATAGGAAGGTGGAGAAGTCAAGAGTATAAATCGTTCCAGAAAGATTAGGCAAATTCTTGGAGGAGGGATTAATTCCTCTCTATGCATAGTGGTCCAGCTATAGCCTTTAGCTCTAAAAGTCCATAAAACAGAGATTAAAGGAAGCCTGAATGGGATACCATGGGAAGGCTTTTCCTATGCATGCCTTATTCCTGTGCTTTTTCCTCCTAAGCATCTGCTACTGCCCGCTTTTCTAGCTAGAATACTATGCTATATGATCTTCGATCTTACCCAGGGTAGTTTTTCTTAAGATTTTATGACTTAGGACCTCCCAAGTTTTTGTTCATTGTGAGATAAATAACAAAAAAAAGATGAAATTGATTTTTAAATATTATATATGAAATCCAACAATATTTTTAATAATACGTTGAATTTCCCAAATGTTCTCCCTCTGAGACTCTTCAGGTCCTTTGTGTACATTATTGATTAAAGCTTTTTCCGTAAAGGAGAAAGGCTTTTTGAATGGAGCGGTGTATTTTCACACTATCAAATTATAACCATTTTCACAAAGGGTGCAGTATACAGGTAAGAATGGCAGTAAAGTCTGGGAGGCAGAGAGGAAATACTTTGAATGATGGTTGACAGATCAGAGCAGAGAGATTAAAGAGTTAGTTCATTCTTGGGACTAAATTAATAAATAGAAGTTTACAGACCTGTTTAGGGGTTGCACTTGCAAAAGACTTTTTTAGTTGTCAGGAGTGTTGTTTTGTTCAGCCCTTTTTGAGTTCTGTTTACCTTTCCTGAGCTATGCATCTTGAGTTCTGCTGGAGTAATCAAAGGCTTGGTATTTCTCAGTCAGTGATTTATTTTCTTAATAAAAATCTTCTCTCTAAATATCTTCTCTTTTAAAGATTTAAACATTGCTGCTATCACTAATTTCTACACATTTTCCTAACCAAAACTTAATTTGTTACATGTCTATCATAATTTATCTTGATTCATTACTTGTTCGTATTTTCAGCCTGGGCATACAAGTCATGTTATGTTTAGTTCTTGCTATAAAGTTTTTGTGAAAATCAAGGTAACCTTTCCTCCTTTTGTGGGTTCTGCATTGGTTTTGCATCACTCTTTACAATTCAACATTAAGTAGCTCTGTCACATTAGTTTTAATGAAACCATTTACTCCTCTATTTTGGTGTGCTGGACTCATGAAAAGTTCTTTACAGGTGTGTATTTTGTGCCTATTGCCAGGTGATTGTGTTTACCTGATGAGAGACAGCCGTAGAACTCCAGATGGACACCCTGTCCGGCAGTCGTATCGGCTGCTGTCCCACATCAACAGGGAGAAACTCGATATTTTCCGCATTGAAAAACTCTGGAAAAATGAGAAGTATGTTCAAGGCATCTTTTAAATTTGAGACATTCCATACACCTACCTGTCAAAACACAGTAATGTTGTGGAAGTCTTGTCGTAGCTTAAAAATGCAGCACTGAACACGGTTCAGTTACAAAGGCTTGATGATTTCCCACTTGTCTCTGCTTGTGCTCCACAACTGCAAAGTAAAAACACGTAAGGTTGGAGGTTTAAGCAAGGGATAAGAGATAAAAGTTGATGCACTTTGCTCACTGTTGGAATAGGCTGAGAATACACACTGACAGCTGAATTGGCTCAGCTAACGATCACTGACTTGCTAAGCCACTGTAACATGATTAAATGCATATGCCCCAATGATAGCAGCACAATTAGTCTGCTGTGTTCGTAAAAACCACACTAGGAGTATTTGCACTTACTGAAGGAGATAAAGTTGAATGTGTAATGTTCACGTGACTTCGCTTTTCATCATTGCAAAAGTGCAAGATAGCTAATTTAAAATTAAGTGGAGGGCATTAAGTAATGTTGTATCACGGACTTACAGAAATAGTTGGGGTTTTTTTCCTTCTGTTTCTCTCTCTCCCTCTTACCTTTACACCTTCAAACAGAGAGGAGCGGTTTGCATTTGGTCATCATTATTTCCGTCCACATGAAACACATCATTCCCCTTCTCGAAAGTTTTATCACAATGAGCTCTTCCGGGTGCCATTGTATGAAATTATCCCCTTAGAGGCTGTGGTGGGAACGTGCTGTGTTCTTGACCTATACACCTACTGCAAAGGTAAGAAAACTTAACGGGGATGAGAAGTTAAATATAATACACCTTTCTAATAATTTGGAAAGTATGCTAAAATAGTTACTGCTGTAAAAAGGCCATAGCCAGTGTTTACAGGGTATCGGAGCTGAGGAAGCACTGCTGCTTTAGCACTGGGACAGGGATTTGTGTTTTAAGAGGGCCAGTACTGAAGAGACAGCAGCAGGGTGGGTTTGTGGTGGGCAGGGAAAGGAAAGTGATGGCAGTTGATAATTGTTTTTGCAAAAGTTTGGGTACCATTTGATTAGAGTATGCAGGTTTTCCTCTTAAATTGAGCTAGAGATGTGTCCCCTATCATGATTCTGGATCAAGGAGAACAGACAAGAATGCCTGCCATCCCACTGAACAGTTCTGACAGCCCCCTACTTCTCTTGACACTGTTTATGGGTTGTTTTTGTTCTAGTATACCATGTGTTTTCTCTTGAATCTGATTAACATTTTTTCCTATGTGCTTTGTTTTGAAACTGCAGGGAGGCCAAAGGGCGTGAAGGAGCAGGATGTATATATTTGTGATTACCGCCTTGATAAATCAGCTCATCTCTTCTACAAGATCCACCGTAATCGTTACCCCGTCTGCACCAAGCCCTATGCCTTTGACCACTTCCCCAAGAAACTCACGCCCAAGAGAGACTTTTCAGTAAGTGTTTCTTCTCTTAGCTTCCTTACTTTTTACTAGAAGACTGGACATATTTTTGGAAAGCCACTGGCTCTCTGTTTATGAATGAAGCTTGGTAAACCAAAGGAAGCTAACATATAAGCATGCACAGTCTGGATGAAAAGTTGGCTAGAAAGAAAGCTTGGAAAGAAAAAATTACTATAGACAGAGAATCTGCAGCTCAAATGCAAATAGATATTGAACAAATGGTAATGTCTGAGTTTAGAGATTGTGATTTCTGACCAAAATCTAGATGTTCCTTTCATTTAAGCCACTCCTGAGTGAAGGAAATCTTTAAACTCATTTTTCAGTCGCAGTTCTGCAACTATAAAATAATTTTATATGTTTTAGAGAATCACACAACATATAGTCCAATATGAGTCTGTTAGCCTGTCTGTGTCAGGCTTTCTTTCCTTTGGTGTGATCACTCCGTGTCTTAATAAACTTGCTTAAAAAATGTTTTTCAGCAGTACCTTTGAAGAGTGATTCCCAATACAGAAAAGCAGTATTTTCCTATTTCCATTTCCCTGCTCTATCAAATTACTTACTGCTTATTTTATATATAATTATCACTGAAAATGGATGTCAGAAAGACAGCAGACAGGCGGCAAAATCTTGAAGTAGTTTCCCTTAACATCCTCCATCTGAATATCTGTTCATTTCACTGTCTCATTTTCCCCAATTCCATGGAAGTAGCAACACTTCATGGTGTACATCTTCCTACACATCACTACTTTGTCCCTGAGCACAGAGGTATCAGACCTGGCAAATCTTTTGCAAGTAAGCACTTTTCTTCCTAGAAAGGGAGAGATTTTTGTAGTGAGTTTAGAGATGGTTCCAAACTTCTGCTGTGCAGAAAGCAAAGATTATTTTTATCATGATGAACCATGGCTTGAAATTTATTTAGAAGATATGAAAAGTCAGATAATGAGTCTGGCTCTTAACCTACTCTTATTATGCCTTCTCCTTGGAATTCATCTGATGTGCAAGATGTGCCAGCCATGCGCTGGCATTTCCGAAGTGTCAGATAGGCGAGTCCTGTATTGATACTTCCAGAAAATTTCATACACCAGAACTTTTTTTCCACTGTGAATTTTATTTGGTATTAAACATAATCTTTATTGTTGTTATAGCCTCATTATGTACCAGACAACTACAAGAGAAATGGAGGCAGGTGAGTCTTACCTACTAGATTGTTTGAGGAGAAGAGATGAGATAATCCTGTTTGTTTGTCAAGGGTCCACTCTTTTTCCTACCTTTCCCCTGGGTGCTATGGAAATACTAAGTTTAAATTATATAAAGCAATCCTCTGAACTTTCAAAGAGATAAAAGGGAACAAGTGAGGTTGGATAGAATATAGAAGCAGCTTTAGCATTGCTTAACAGTGTACATAAGGAAGAGTACAGAAGCCATTTTGAAAGTTAGCAGGAGCAGCTGAACGTGGGAGGTGGCAGAGCCCAGAACAAGAGCACCCAGGCTTCCCGCACAAAGGGAGATCAGATCCCTGAACAGACCTGCCCATGTTTGCATTGTAGCAAGAGCCAGTGCCAATGCGCTCTCTCAGTTCTGTTAGAGACTTTAAAATACCCCTCAGGAGCCATGACTGTTGCAGAAAAACGTCAGTAAGTGCTGAGCTCAACGATTTTGGAAGATAAAAACCCTTACAAATCGAAATGAAATAGCAGTTTGTTTTTAAAAGACTGCATTTGATGTTATGCAAGCAAGGTTATAGGAACATAGTCTCTCGTAGAGAGTAGCTGGTGGGTTTGAATGCATGTATGAAGTCAAATGACTGAGAATCCAGAAAGCCCCTTACCTGCTGAGAAGTCCTTGACTCACTAGTAATTGGCCTTTCAGGTGAGTGTCTGAAAAATTGTGGTATTTGAACCCTTCTTTTCCTGCTAGATCATCCTGGAAAACAGATCGCTCAAAACCACAGATTAAAGACTTAAACCAAGAAGATGATTCTCTTCCACTTATTGAGGATGTATTAGGAAACCAAGATCAAACTTCAAGCGAGATGCCTAGCCTAGAGGAGCCAGAAAAAGAGGCAGTCTCTAGTGAGACTTGTGAAACTGATAAAAAGGTGGAAGAAAGCAATTCCGACACAAGGCAGCTGTGCACTCCAGAAGAAAGGCGGCATAGTCAGAGAGAGAGACTTAATCAAATCCTGCTAAACCTCTTAGAGAAAATCCCAGGGAAAAATGGTGAGATTTTATGCTATGATTACACAATAGCATTTATTCTACAGATTTGTTTCCAGTTTGCTGCAGACAGTGTTGATAAAATAAATGTTTTTGTCTGAACTTATTGCTAGTGGACATTATTAATAGTTAATTTTCTTTGCAGTGATGTTTTCTTTTACAACAGTAGTAATTTCCACTCAATCCAAATTAAATTTCTCACAACTGGCACTATGTTTTGTATAATATTTTTAGTAACCACAAAAACTTTCTGAAGACAAATTCCTCACCATCATTCTGTGTCTACAACTGAGAAACTTAAGACATGCAAAGGAGGACTGAAGGGAATTTGGAGAATCTCTTGACCTTTAATGAACTTTCCATTGGGTTCTAAGTAACTTCTGTAGGTATTGTCTAAGCTGTAAAATAAGGGTGCAGTGGTTGCACTGGATAAGTATGTCTCTTTTTTTAATTTAAAGCCTAGGATGAGCTCTGTCCAGTCTCTGTCGTGTTCTCAGAGTTAATGCAAAATGATCGTGGACTCGTAGAATAATTTAGGTTGGAAGGATATTTGGAGGTCATCTGGTCCAAACATGACCCAAAGCAGTGCTAGCTTCGAACGCAAATCAGGTTGCTCAGCACCTTGTCCAGTGAAGTTTTAAATATCACTGTGGATGGAAACATCCTTGAAAGAGCTGCGAATAGGGAAATAGGAAAACTGTTACTCGTATCACCATCTTTTACCAAAAGCCTGTGGTCTGTTGCAGCTATTGATGTCACGTACTTACTGGAGGAAGGATCAGGAAGAAAACTGAGGCGGCGCACGCTCACCATCCCGGAGAGCAGCTTCAGGAAGTGATGCCACGAGAGGAAACTGTGGTCTGGAGTCTCCTACAAGGTCTGCTGAGGACTGAGGGCAGGAGCCCAACTTCCTCTGCACCAGCAAAGGAAAAGAGGGCAGCAGAAAACTGACAAATATACAAACAGTTAGCACTTAGATGTCTGGGTTGGCAGGTTGCCCTGCCCTGCTCTGCAGTGCTCTTATGGTGTGTGTGTTGTTGGGCGTGCCTTGTATTGATGTTAGGTACTGAGAAAAACCTCGTGGTTATTGTCTAGGATGGTCAAATTTAATTTATTTTTGCTTGATATTCCCACTCAGAGGAAAAAAAAAAAAAAAAAATGAAAAATTTGGGGAGGTAGGAAGGATAAGGACTGACTTACTCTGATGAGAATATTCCCCATGTTCACCAATTAACCTGTGATTGTACAAGATACTGTTGGCAGCGCCATGGCCCATGCCAGTGAATGAAATCCAGATGGGAGGGTGAAGGCCCAGTGGCTTAAAATGAAAGGCTGCCCTAAAGTTGTGGCCTCCAATTTGCACAAGTTCCAAGAAGAGAGAAACGTACCCAAACTTGCGAACGGTTCACCATGGAACGGCCAGTGCACACATGTACCTTTGGTCTGTGACAAAGGAGAAACTTCCAGAGTCACCTTGGAGCAAAGCAGGAGTTGGCTGGTTGAGGCACTTGTTCTGCGTCGGGGAGGGAGCGGGGTGTGATTTTTTTCACTTTTTTCTGCAGAGAAATTTTATAAAGCAAGTCAAATCCTGACAACACCATTGCTGTTGGTTTTTTTGATAAGCTGTGGTTCTCGTGTGTCTAGTGTGTTGTGCAAATTAAAATCTGTTAAAAGAAAAAGAAAAAGGAAAAAAAAAAAAAAAAAGGAAACTTCACTACATGAACCGTCAAGCAGTATTCAGAGCGAGTATTTGTTGTGAACTGTAGAATATATCAACTGCTAACACTATTCTTGTGTTCTGGTTGTACAGCTTAAAAATGTCCGTCTCTTAAATTAAGAGACAGTGTATCTCGCGCCGCCCTCTCTCTCTGCCCTGACAAAAGTATTACTCCTGAAAGCAGCAGCCGGGGCACGGATTTCTCCCTGCATGGGATTGCGATTGCCGTCGCGCAGCACGACGCAGTGCGGCCGCGGGGCTCCCTGCCCTGCCCGCCGCGCAGCGCCGCGGGCCGTCAGCCAGGCTGTGGCGAAGGGAGGGGGTGCTCGGCATACGCTGCCCCTTGAAAATGGCTTTGCTTTTTTGTCTTTCAGACGTACATATGCATATACAGTCCTGTTTTAGATGTTCTTATAAGAAAACCAGTTTTTAATGTGCCAAGTTGTATATATCTGCTGCGTGGATGTAAAGCAATACAGTAGTTACATGTTCCTTTTTAATGGACCAAGCTTGTCCTAATGTACATTCTTGTTATTATTATAATTATTTTACTCTTAGTGGAACATGACTCATTCCATTAACTTTTATGTGTTGATTTAAAAAGAAAAAAAAAAAAAAGAAAGGAAAAAACCCTTTGAGAAAAAATATTTTATTAAAAAAAAAAAAGAAATAAGAAAATAGTTTGGAATATTTTCTTACTGTAGAGAAGCACTGTACAGTACCAGGAACCCTGAGTATAAAATACTCGTGCGTGTAGTAGGAATATCGCATGTCCAAAATCTTGAGTTGTCTCATTTAGTTTAAAACAGAAATCATTGTCTCAAATGGTGTTAAACACTAAAAAGTTTTTAAAAAATAAAGTGCGTACAGAAGCGAGACACTAGCTCTGTCATTTTATCTTTCTTTTGTTGAAAGACTAAACAAAATGTTTTTTAGACAATCAAATGTTAGGTAAGTGCAAAGAATTGTTTTTCTTACTGGTGTAGAAATTAATGACTTTTTTTATTTTTCGGTTATTTTATAATAATGAGAAGACCAGTGTGTCACCAGGATCGCTGTTTTAAGACCAGGAAGCACTACATTATTGCAAATAGATATGAACTCTTAGTCTGCATGGGTGTAGGCTGTGTGATTGCTGAAAATAAATGCTGCTAATATATTTCCTTTTTACAAAGCATATCTAAATAGATCATTGTTTTGATGTTAATCTTTGTAAATTATGTATTACCAATTTTAACATTGGATGTAATTGCATAAAAAGCCTGCATCTCAATCCTGAGAGAGTCTAGTATTAAATGGAAAATCTTTTCCTATCGATGACTTGTGGGGTTTTCTTTGACATGTCTTCAATTTTCTTTTCTTGCCTCTTTGTCTCAATCACTCCTGTCACGTTCTGACCCTTACGGCCGCTTTTCCGGGTCTTGCTGCCCCGTCTCTTTCAAATTTCCAATTGCGTGATGGCTCTTTGCAAGGATTTCATCTGATGCTGATGGTTCTCCGGGTCAGACCTTGGCAGGAGGGATGATGCCAGCGTGCGTACAGCGACAGGAGCATCGGCGCGGTTGGGTAGTCGCAGGGTGCGCAGCCGTGATCAGACATAATGGCAGGTGGAGGACATGAACCGTTAAATCCACAAATTTAACGCCTGTTCCCACACTATAAACCCCCGGTACCTGGCGCTGTGCCCCCCCCCGTGCCTGCGCAGACAGCAGAGGCGGTTCTGTCGCCGTCACTGCCGCCTCTCTCGGAGGCAGCACACTTACCCCCGCCAGAATTCGCACTGAGTTACGTCGCGCAAGTGACACTGTCCCCACCGTTACCCAAAAGCCGAGCTGTGGGAGCTGCTGGCCTGAGCACCTACCCTCACCCTGCCCACGGCAGGAACAGAGAACCTGGGTGTCCCTTCACCCTGTCCCAAGGCTGCATCAACCTCGCCTCCCCGCTGATGGGCTGGCCCTGACGGGATACAGGCCTTACAAAGCTTTTAGGGCTTTAACTTCCTCCAGTTCAAAAGTGGTTCCTGGGAATAAATTTGGTAACTGTTTGCATTAGTCACTCGGGAATGGAATAGCTTCTTGATGACCCCGCCCTTTAATTTAACTTGATTCTTCCTTTTACCTCCTAGCCTGAAGCTCTATGGTCATTAAAATGCTCTTGACCCATACCCTTGTCTTCCTTTTAAACTAAAGATACCACCCCAAGAATTGCAGTGGGGTTGTTTTTATTTAAAAAAAAAGCTTTCAAGTACCTGGAGTCATCTGCTGACTTGACCCCATTTCAAAGTCCAGAAGCAGCTGCGGCATTCACGCAAACCTACTTAAGGCAAACTAAATAACACTCCAATTAAGATACGATGGCCCTTGTCTGAAGAGTAAAAATTCCAGCGAGAGAAATGAAAATGAGCACAGACTGAAAAGAGTGCTGCTTTAGCCTCGGAGCAGAACACAACCTGTTGAAGCACGGTCTCCTTTGCCACTGAAACGGTGAAAGAAGGATGAAACGTGGTTCTGGGGCTGCAAGCAAGAACACTGGCCCAACTGGTGCCCCTACACCAAGCTGCCGTTGACTCGCGGCCTTTTGCTGGATGCCCCCCAGTACAGCCATGTCTCTCTCTTACTGGGGAGCCCAGTACAAAACGCAAAGAGTGTGGCATGAAATCACAAGCAATGAGGAAAAAAACTTGAAAAAAAAAAAAAATTACAAGCCCTCCATCCTGTGACAGGATTAATTAAAATAACTAATCAACAAACTAACCAATGCATACCTTTACCAGCGCCGTGCAGCTTCCATCTTGGCTCCCCCCTGGCCGGTGGTGTACAGTGTGCACTTTTCCAGGGACGTGTCTGGCTCTGGCTGGCTGCAGATGCCTCTTCCTACACTGTGTAGGAGACTGGGCCCTTCCCACCAAGGGCTGCTGCCTTACTGGGCTCTGGGGCTGCTACCTGGCAGTGTTCAGGCGAGCACCAGCACAGCCCCAGCACATGCTGGCTTCTCCCACAAGAGCATTTACTCGCCCAGCACCAGCCCAGGCCACCACCCCAGGGACCCATGTGGCCATTTCCAGCCCCCCCCTGCAACCACAAGGATCCATTCACACATGCAGACACGAGTCGCAACCTTTATTTCCAGCTTTTTTTCCGCCCCCCCCCAGGAATAAGCTCATTGGCGCGGTTACAACTATTTACAGAGTGCTGGGACTGCACAGCAGCAGCTGGAGCTGGCCTGGGCCACCAGCCCCAGGGCAGAGCAGGGCAGGTGGAGGTGGTGGCAGGACATGACAGCACAGAGACGACATACAGGACCGAGTATGGCACAGGGACAGAGGCTTTCCCCACCCCCAGCCCTTCCCCAGCACAGGTGTGGGCAGCAGCTGAGGAAACATAAACCAGAGCAGTTCCCAAATGGGAGCCATGGTTTAGTGCCAGCAGGTCGCTGGGGACACGCACAGCGGTGGCTCAGGGGGATGCACCCATGGCAGACAGTAACGTCATGCAAACGAGCAGCAGCAACGGGCACCAGGGCTGGGTCCCCTGCAGAACTGCCAGCCCCGAAGGCGGTGAAGCCCTGGCAGGCGACCATCCTTTCCGGAGGTGGCACCTGCTTCGGCAAGCTCAGCTGCTTCCTCAGGTCTCCTCCGCCTCCTCACAAAACCAGGGATGTGTAACCGACAGGAACTAGGCCAGTGCTGTTTCCATGGCAGCAGCGGATCCAGTCTTCATCCACAGTGGAGAGCAGCTGCAGGATGTCCCCTTTTTGGAAGCTCAGGTGACCATCGGTGGTGCCCCTGTGGTCACACAGCGCCCGAACTGCCCTGCACAACAATCACCATTGGGGATTCGCCTCCCCCTGGGCCCCAGGTACCCCTGAGAGAGGCTCCCCCCGGACTCGGGAGAGGGTTTGATGCTCCAAGTGTGGAGCCAGCGACGCCAGCTGATGCTGGATTTCACTGAGAAGCCACATCACAAAAACATTCTGCCAAGCAGACCCGCGGAGCAGCAGCAGAGCGTGAGCCACTCTTGTGCGGATGTGGTGGGGAGATCACTACGGCTTTTCCAACCTGCCCCAGTTTGGTCAGAGCTGCCACGTGGTTGCTCCAAACAAGCAGCTCTGAATCCAGAAAGCACATGAGAGAAAGAAAAGGCTCAAAATTCCCCCTCCCCAAGATGTCTGCAGAACACAACTGACCACAGCCAGCAGATACACAGGCTCACCCAAAGCTCAGCAGGAGATGCAGGAATCCCAGAGGGCAGGGCCGAGGTACAAGTTAACAACAAGGAGTGGTGCAAGCCTTTCCCTAGAAAAGGCTTGTAGGATATCCAGCCCAGGTCTGGAAACAGCCCCTGTTTCTCCCCACCAGAGAAAAATTTACCACCAGCCCTCCAGCCCCAAACACCGCAGAGCCCGGCCTCACCTGCAGGTCTGCGGTGAAGCTGACGTGTTCCTCTCTGGCTGTTCCTGAGCACGGGTCTTCTCAGATGCCAGCCCCTTCACCACCACAGACAGGACGCGTGCGCTGGGGGACAGCCAGATAGAAGGTCTCCTGTCACAAAGCAAAGGAAGTCACAAGCTCATCTGAGAAGCCTTTTTCCACCCATTCTGCTTAGATTATTCTATTGATCTAGGAGCTGACAAGGGCCCTATCAAGCACCACCAAGCCTCCCTCATGAGCTCCTGCCACTCTAAAGGACCGATGCCATGCAATGGCACCAGCACCTGGGACGTGCACTAATCCCAGGAGCGCAAAACCTGGGTAATGGGCAGTACCAGACACCCCACGAGGCCGGCGAGCCCCATGGTGTGCTCTCCACTCATTGCCTGGGGGAAAAACCCTCAGCACATGCTGCTTCCCCTGCCCTGCCTGCCCAAGCTGGATCTTACCTGGATCTAGCTGAGATGGCGTCAGGACTGGGAGGGAAGCTCCTGGCAGAGGTGCTGGTGGCTCCAAAGAGCCGGCCCAGCCAGTTACCCTTGTCAGGACCAGGAGGACCACCCGCCTCTGGGTCAGAGGATGCTGCCCGATTCCTATCCGCACAAGGCTCTGGGGAAACAGCCAGGAGTTTCTCTCCAGCAGCAGGATCATCTGGCTTGGTGGGTACTCCAGCTCCAGCAGGCAGCATGAGGTCTTCAGGGGAAGAGGTCCCAGAGGTGTCAGCACTGCTGCTGGGCTTTGGACTGGAGAGTTCAGGGATAGCTTTGGTCTGAAGGAGCTGCAGCTCCATGCCTCTAGGCTCATTCACGGATGTTTGGGACCGCACAGCCTGGCTGGGGCTGGAATCCCCTGCAGCCGTTCGCAGCTTTGTCCACCAGACGAAGGGGAACGTTTCCTTGCTAGGAGCAGCATAAATCCTGGAGGCCTGGCTCAGCTGGCCCCACCAGCCGCTGAGGCCAGCCCCGGCATCCCGAGGGTCTGCCTCGGGCCTGTGGGTCTCTGGGGAGCTGTCAGCTCCCAGGAAAGCACGACTGAGCTGGTCACCCCACCGCAGCACATGCTGGAAGGTCTGCTGCAGGGCAGCCCTGACCTGGGGACCAGGGACCAGCCCCCGCGCAGCTCCTTGGGTCTGGGCGCTTGTGCTGCCCTCAGCACCCGCTGCTCGCCCCAGAGTATCGGGGGGGATCTCATCTTCCAGGCTGGCCCCTGCAGCACTGCTCTGGCCCTCCAGAGAAGGCTGCACAGCCCCCCGAGCCTGAGCAGAGTGATGGGCAAGAGACAGGGGTGACTCCAGCCGACGGGACAAGGGTCTTACATCCATGGAGAGATGGTGGTGTTCAAAGAGCAGGTCAAGGTGGAAAGTCAGCACTGAGAGGGGCTGGATGAGCAGCAGCAGTTCATCAGCGAGGTGAGGAAGAGGGCCTTGGCTCAGGGCAAAGAAGGCCGTGGGTGAATACAACACAGAGATTACACCTAGGAGATACAGACAGTGCTGAATAGATGCAAAATGCTCTACCCTTGTCCACACATCCCTCCCAGGACCAGCTGGGCTGCCCTAGCAGGTCAGACAGCCTTCTGCTCGGAGTTGTATGGAAGATGCACCATGGAAAACTATGCCCTTATTCCCTACGGAAATCCCAGCCAAGCATTGTGAGTGGAACAGGTATGGGATTATCACCCTGGCAAGTAGGAAAGGACTTGGATGGGCACTGCGTCCTTACCACGGCTCTCCTGCAGGTGTGAGATCCACAGCTCCAGCTGCTTAATGCTAAACAAGACAAAGGGAACCCATGTTAGAGCTCTTGGGACTCTGTTCCAATCTGCCATCACAGAAAGGACAGCCTGGGCCAGCAGCGCCAGTGCCAATACTCACTTCAAAAGGCCGAGGATAAAGGCATGAAACTTCTGTCTGGTGCTGTTGAGAGGGGCCAGCCCAGCCACATGCCAGCACAGGGAGTGGAGAGAGCGGGTGTTGGGGCCTGTGGAATACACAACACAAAGTCACTGCTCTGGGCGTACATCCTCCCCCAGAGTCTGGGCTGCAAAAGGACTCCAGACACCTTGAGATGACAACATTTCCAAGAGCACGTTTCTCACGCTGACCTGTCTTTACAGAGGCTTCCACCACACTCCAGGGGGAATTCTTCCTCTGGCCTGTGATAATATCCTTCTGAAATGGCTTCAGCCCATCCTCCACCAAGGCATAGAGCGCAGGGCAGAGAGTGTGCAGCAGCAGATAACCCACATCTGGGCTGAGCCGGCTGTCTCCCAGCTGAGCCTGAAGTAGAGAGGCACAAGGAGAGGAGAGCGGGAGGAAGAGCAGCACCTAACCCTGAGCCTGCAAGGAGGGATGGTGGGATCCTCCCCCTGGAGCTCCCAAAGCCTGCATGGCCTGTCCTCACCCCTGCCCACCCCAGAGCCTCAGCTCAGACCCTCACCTTCTGCACCAGGTTCCGTGCAGTGCTGAAGTGGGCGATAACCTTATCCACGGCGGTGCTGATGGCGATCAGCAGGGCTGTTGGACGGCAGAAAGGAAAACGTCAAATGTGGCCCCCAACCCCACTGCGAGGCTGGCTGGGGCTGACTGGCATCGCACCAGCGGGGAACCAGCGCTGGGCACCAGGGCCTGGATGCTGTGGGTAACCGAGCATCCCAGGCTGTTGCCATGGGAACCTGTAGCTCCCAGGGGCTGGGATGAAGGAGACGCCCTATCCAAGGGGGGACAAGGCCAGGATAGAGACATGGCCAGGAGACACCCCCACCCCTCCAAGGTGTTTTTCAAGATGCCGGGGGCAGCCCCATGCCCGCTCCCCGGCTCCACAGCACCATCTGCCGAGATGCCGGCAGCCCTGCCCGCCCCGCCAACACCCCCCCTCCCCCCCCCCCGGCAGCCCCGCTCCGGGACAGGGCGGACCCGGCAGAGCCTTCGGAGGGGAAACCGCCGCGGCCCCGCGGCCGTTACCTTTCTTCTCTTCCCCCCGGGGGTGACGGGGTCCCTCCGTGCTCCCCCCGCCGGGCCGGGCGGCTCCCGGGGAGGCTCCAGCGGCGGGCGGCGGAGGCCTGGCTGAAGAGAGCGGGGCGGCGGGGTCAGGGGGGGCCGGGGAGGGGGCGGCGAGACCCCGACCCCACTCACCGCGGGCAGCGCCGGGGCCGGGCGGGTCCCGCTCGCTCATGGAACCGGAGGGGACGGCGGGGCGAAGGGCGGCGGGCGGAGCGGAGCGGAGCGGGGCCGGGCTGGGCCCCACCGCCCGCCCAGGGCCCGTCCCCGCGGGCCGGGGAAGGGGAAGGGCCAGCGGGCAGGGCGACGATGTGCCGCCGCGGCGGAGCCAGCCCGGCCCCGGGCAGCCGGGAAAGGCCGGCGGGACGCAGCCCCCCAGCCACGGCCGCTGCGCCGGAGCCTGAGGCTCCTCCCCGCCCCGATCCGTCCCCTAAAGGGCGACGGCCCCGCACCCACTCCAGAAGGATCCCAAACTCTTACCCTCCTTGCAGACCTCGTCTCCTCTCTTGACCGTCCCTGGCACCCAGAGGTTCCCACCGGGTCTCCCAAGCCTCCAAACCAGGGCCTCTTTATCGCAGCCAGAGCTCGGCCCCTTGTCTCCAGGCAGACAGCTTCGCAGTAGCAGCCCCCCTTCCTCGGTGTCCCCTGGCTGCCCCTCCACGATGGGCTGCAGTCCCAGGCGGGATCTCCTCCTCTTCAGCTGGTGGCTATCCATGGGTGCCAGCAACTGTCTACCCAGTGGCACCCAGCCCGAGCCGTCGCAGCCCACGGCTGTCTCGGGGGGTGCAGGGGGGTGCTGGGGGGCCACCGGCTCTGCCCGCCCACCTGGCTGGCCCTTGGGCTTGTTGGAGGCATTGCGGTAGCGCAGCTCCTTGAACGTTGTCACCTCTCTCTGCTTGGAACTGGGAGGTCTGGCTGGCCAGTCCTGCTGGAGCTGGGGCCGGCTTGGCTCCTGGCCCACAGCGCTGGAGAGGAGCTCACTCGGAGGTGGCAGCTCCGTGTCAGGTGAGAATACGATCAGCCAGTCACTCCGGTCAGCCCTGGCCTGAGCAAGAATAGGCCCAGCAGCGTTCCTCTTCCTCTTCTGGGCGAGCTCATGGAAGGAGGTGATAGTCTTCTTGGTCACATCTCGGCAGAGCTCACCCAAGCCAGGCTCTGGCTGCGCAGGCAGGAGCGGCTGCTCTGCTCTGTGCCCACTGAGAACCTGCAGCCGTCGCCGGGGCCGGGGGGGCACGGGCGGGGGGAGGCTGCCAGCCCGGGGTCGTGGCTCTGGAGCTCTGGTCAGACTGGGATCGCACCGTCCTGCCGTAGGCGGTGCTGGAGGCGCAGCATCGGGGTCGGGCAGGGGGTTGCAGTTAGGGTCTAGGTCAGCACAGATGCTGGTGGTCTCCTGCGCTGCCGCACTGGGAGAGGGCTCATCGCACTGGGAGTCAAGCGAGCTGCTGCTGCAGAGGCTGTCTGGGCTCTCTCCAGCCAGGGTGTCTGGTCTCTGGAGCACTGGGGGGTTGAGGTTGGCATCTCTTCCATCACATGTCCTACCCTGGTCAGCCAGCAACCTGCCATCCTGCGTGTCTTCTACAGGACTGATGTTGGGCTGATTTTCAGGGGATTGGGACTCTTCTCTGGAGAACCCCTTGAAGTACACAGAGACTGGGGAATCATCCAAGCTGAAATCCGAACAGCTACTGACAGAGGAGGAGGAGGAAGCCAGATCACAAGGGGGATCACAAGGGGAAGCCACCTTCTCCCCAGCATGCAGGCAGGGGAAATCTTCTTGAGCTGCCTGGTTCTGGAGATCCAGCGTCACTGGCTCCTGAGTATGGGACTCACAACACCGGCATTTTAAGGAGGGATTGTTGGAATTGGCATCCACTTGCTCACAGTTCTCTGGGCAGTCACTGCAGCTGGTCTGGTCTCCTCCCCCCATGGAGCCAGAGGTCTCTTGGAGCTCTGGGTGCCGGGAGAGGTGTAGCCCCAGGGAGATGTGCTGCAGATGGATGTGGTTGAGGTTGCACAGCAGGCTTTTCTTCGGAGCCAGCATGATGCTGCCTCACTGGGAGTGCCAGGGCTCCTCAGAGAGCCCCACAGCTCTTCAGTCCATCCAGCTCCCTGCAAACATCAAATGCCCTTTCAGTCAGTGGGGAAGAAGGCAGCAGCACAAGCCTGGAGAGGAATGGTCAGGGCAAGGGGGATGGCAGTGACCTTGTGGCAGCCACCGAACAGGGAAGGGGCAGCAGCCTGAGACCAGTGTCAGGGCTTGGGGGTTCAGAGGCAGGAATATGCCCAGCAGAGAGGGGCTGCCCCACAGCTCCCCACTGAGCTCAGGCCTATCCAGCCAGTTGCTGAAGCCAGGGAGCCAGCAGCTGATCCCCAGAGCAAGACCTGAGCACGGTCCAAGGAAGCTCTGGCCAGTCCAGGCGGCTGCAGCAGGGCTGAATTCCCTCTGCTGGGTCTCAACCGTCAGGATCGCCTCAGAGATGCCATCAGGGAGAAAACGCCCTTGAAATCTCAGCCGGGGAAGGTCTCGGCCAAGGGACGGTGACACCACTGGCATGCCGAGGCCCAGGGCACGGCCAAAGGCACAGACGAGGAGACGCCCGGCCCTGGCCCGGCCTCAAAACCCGCTGCAGACCTGGCAGCCGCTGCAGCTTCTGCCGCATCGCTCGGCCCTCGCCCTGCCGAGGGGGAAGCGCCGGCCCCGGGCATCTGCGGCGGCCGCGGGCCGGGGCCGGGCAGCTCAGAGCCCGGGCGGCCTCGGGCTGCGACCCGGCCCCGAGCACCCACCGGGGCTGGAGGGACCAGCGACCCCTTCCCTTCCCCTCTCTGCTGCCCCCTCCACCCTTTTACTCCCCCCCCCCTCCCCGTTCCCTCCCTCGGCCCCAGCCCCGCTCACCTCGTCGCGCTGCGGCGGCGACTGCGGCTGGCGGGAGGGAGGAGCCCCGCCCCCGCCCCCTGCCCCGCCCCCTGCCCCGCCCCCGAACAGCGCCGGGAGGGGCCGGCAGCCCCCCCCACACACACACACCCCCCACCCGCCCTTTCTCCAGCCAACACCAGGCACCGACGCACCCGCAATAACTTGTGTTTATTGACCCAAAGGCGGGCAGATCTCCCCCCAGCCCCACCCCGGGGCAGGGATCAGCTCCAGGTAGATGTGGATGGGGAGGCAACCCCCCCACACACACCCCCCCCGAAGCAAAGACCAAGCAGTCCAGCATCACTTCTGCCGCTTGTAAATCTTCTGAGCTAGGCCAAGGAAGATCTCCTTGGGGAGGCGGTTGGCATGCTTTCTGATCAGTTCCTGCAGGCGCTGGTAGCTGCTCTCCTCGTACTCCTGAAAAGCTGCCCTCAGGCCCAGAGCATCATAGAGCTCCTTCACCTTTGCTACCTTCTCGGGCTCCTTACAGCCATAGTTCTCCTGAGAAAATACCAGAATAAGTCAGGCTGAGGTCCAGCTCACAGCAACTGCCAGAGCTGCTCATTCCAAGCGTGTCAGGAATCATTTCTTGTTTTCCCTGCTACCATCTTAGACTACTCACAACAACCAGCCCTACTCCCAGCCAGGCAGCAGCACAGTGCAGCTACGCAGGGTGGCACATGGCTTTTCGGGTGTATGTTATGGCACTACCCACCCTCTAACACCGCGTCCTCAGGGAGGGAGTCCACACCACCTCTCCCCCATCTTCAGGGGGTTTGTCAGCCTGGTGGTGTTACCTCCAGGATCTGCCTCTGGTCTGGCGTGACCCGACGCAGACACTCCACCACCAGCCAGCTGCACTTATTGTCTTGGATATCAGTGCCAACCTTCCCTGTCAGCTCCGGATCCCCAAAGCAGTCCAGGTAATCATCCTGTATGAAGATGGAATTACATGAGCGGCACAACCAGCACCTTAGAAGCACTGAAGGACGGGAAGCCACCTCCTACCTGGATCTGAAAGAATTCACCCATCTCCAGCAAGATTGCTTTGGCATTATCATGCTCCTCCTTATTATCAATACCAGCCTAAGAGGGGGGAAAAAGAAATAAAGCCTTCCCATATCTGGCTTCCACCTTACTTCTCCCATCTCCCCAACCCCTTGCCCTCCTTGACAGCCTCATACCAAGGGTTGGGCCCCTCCTAAGTCTCTTTCCATAAAACTCACCATGTACATGGCAGCAGCCACAGGCAGGTAGAAGGAGTAGAACGCTGTCTTGTACTTGACAATTGCCTTATACCTGTAGCAGAGGAACCCTGCTCAGTGACAAATCCCAGGCCTTCCCCTCCTGTCAGGGCTCTGCAGATCAGGGCCAGCCGGAGAAAAGCAGTATCTCCCTCCAAACCAGCCCCCAAGCTCTGACAGCAGGAGCACAACTTGCCCTGCAAGGCCTGGTAAGTGACAGCAGCATTTCAGCAAGCTGTTGTCTCTCTTACACAGTCTGGAAGGGACTGCAAGCAGAGCCAACTTGCCACACCAGGGCTGGCTTCTCTGTCCCCTTCTGCCTCTTTACCTCTGCTCACTGAAGCGATTCAAATCCACCTGGGAAATGGGAGCAGTGATGAGGTCCAGCATCTGCCCAAGCTCTGTCTGGTAGGCAGTCTGAAGAGGAAAGAAAGGATTATTCATGAAGTCTCCCAGGAAAGTCCCAAGAGCACAGTGAAAACCCCAAACCCAAGCCCCATTTCAGCTCCTCTCCAAGAAAGGGTGCATGTCTGGCAGGATGACCAGGAACTTAAGGAACAGTCCAAGATCCACATGGCACCAAGCATCCAGGAACAGCCCAGAGTCAGGGCGGATCTGCAGGAGGGGGGTGCAGGGGCCAGGCTCACCTGCAGGAAAAGCTCCAGCAGATGCAGGTAGTAGGGGCGCTCCCCGCAGTATTTCTTCAGCAGCCTGTAGACAGACGACTCGAGGAGGAAGGCATCGTTGACAGCATCCAGACCGATCCCCTCCTGCACCAAGAGCAGGGAGGCATCACGAAACACCTCGACCCCAAAGGCCGCCCTGCACCTGCCCAGCAAACAGGGGCCTCCCGAGCGTCCTCACCTTCTTGTACCAGCACAGCTGTCCGCGGCGGGTGAGGGATGCGTCCATGATGTCATCAGCCACCAGAAAAAAGGCTTGGAACTGCGAGAGGCTGGGTTAGGGGGTGTGGGGGGGTCCCCCCCGGGCCCCCGGCCTCCCCCCGGGCCGGCTCTCACCAGCTCAATGCACCAACCGACGGCCAGAGCACACCGGAGGCTCTCCGGGTCCTGCTGCCCCGGGGCCGCCAGCTCTCGGAAAGCGGCCAGCACCGTCAGCCCGCGGTTGCACTTCCCGCCGGGCGCGTTGTACTCCAGCACCTGCGGGCAGAGAGGACCGGGCAGCCGGGAGCGGGCAGCCCCGGGCCCACCGGCCGCCCCGTCGGGCGCTCCCTCACCTCCTTCAACCGAGCCACGGCGTCGCCCACCTCCGGGTGCCCCAGGCCGCCCTCCGTCAGGTCGCGGACGATCTGCGGGAAGAAGCTCAGGAACTCCTCCCGCTCGGCCGCTGCCCCCCGCGCCCCGCTGCCGCTCATGGTGACCGAGCGCGACCGACACCCGCTGCCGGTGCCCGTGTCCCCGACGGCCCGTCGAGGGGCTCCGCCCCGCCCTGGCGCGGAGCTCGCCGGGACGCGTAGTCCGGAGCCGCGGGGGCCGCCGGCGCCGCGCCACCGCTCGACTACAACCCCCAGCGTGCCCCGCGCGGGGGCGGAGCCATCCGCCGGCCTCGTCTGGCGCCCGCCCTCATTGGCCCGCTCCATCGTATGAGGATGAGCCCAAGGAGGCTGAGCCAGTAGGAGCGCGGGGAGGGCGGGATCGATCCAGCCGATTGGTGGAAAAAGAGAATGGAGCGACTGCCTGGGCCGAGCACGGGGGCGCAGCGCAGCCCGGGGAGGGGCGGGGAGCTGGGGGTTACGCGCAGCTGGGGTGTGCTTGGGGGGTGTGGGCAGTTGGGGGGTGTTTGGGGAATCCGAGAAGCTGGGGGATGCTTGGGGGGCGCAGGAAGCTGGGAGGTGATTGGGGGGTGGGGGAAGCTGGGGGTGTTTGGGGGGTGCGGGAAGCTGGGGGTTGTTTGGGGGGTGCGGGAAACTGGGAGGTGATTGGGGGGTGCAGGCAGCTTGGAGGTGCAGGTCGGGGCTACTTAGGGGGTGTGGGCAGCTGGGGGTTGCTTGGGGGGTGCAGGCATCTGAGGGGTGTGGGCACCTGGGGGGTGCAGGGGTGCTGTGCAGTGTAACAGGGGGTGCAGCGCAGGTGGGGGTGCACCACACACCTTTGGGTGCCGGGGGGGGGTTGGTCCTGACTTCCTGCCATCCCGGTGGCTGTCACCCGGCTGGGCCCAGCTCTGCGGTGGCACCTTACTGCGCGGTGCCGTGCGGGACACCGCTGCCGGCCCCGCAGCTCCCTCCCCGGTGCCTGCGCCGCTGATTGGCAATCTCCCATTTATCCGCCGTAATCCTCTAATCTCAGCTAACCCTGGTTTAATCAATCTCTGCCTTGTTGCTGGCTAATCCCCCACCCCCGCCATTGCCGCAGCCAGGAACGTGGGGGTTTGGGGCAGAACCACCCCACACCACGGCCAGGTGCCCTTGCAGAGCTGGGGCCCGGCTGCCCAGCGGCACAGGGCTCTGCCTTGCCCCCGGGATGGGCAGCGGGGCTCTGCCTTGCCCTGGGACACGGTGGGAGCCAGCAGGTCCCTTCACCTCGTCCCCAGCTCCAGCTGTGTTGGTTGCCCAAGCATCCCAGCCCTGCAGATGGTGGGTAAATCATGGCTGGGTATGAGACACACGGGTTGGAATTCTATTTCCAAGGAAATGCTCTTTTTGTTTCTGGCAGCTTCGGCGTGCTCTGCAGAGCAGTTCTCTGGCCAGGCCTGGGCAAAGCAGCCCGGCCCTCCAGCAGGATGCTGGGGCAAGGCACTGTTAGCCTACACACACTCTTAATCAGGCTGGCTTCAGTGTAATCTGAAATAATCAAATTAGAAAGAAACTGTTAATCAGCTCTGATCTCATCATGTGTCACGGAGTCTAATTCTTGCTGCTGGTGGGGCTGCCGCAGCCCCGCAGCCGTGGGGAGAGCCAGCGGCGCAGCGTGGGGCGGCTGCCTGTGCTGGTGGTGCTGCGGGAGGGCCCGGAGGCAGGAGCTGCCGTGGAGGGCTGAACTCAGAGCAAAGCTGCGTCCCCAGCCCTGCATGGGGCTGTGAGCCGCAAACGCCCTGGCTGCTGCGGCTCAGGCACCCCAGCCCATCTCACGCTGCATGACCTTGATTTAATCTAGTTAATGCCTAAAGTCTGCTCTGCAATCAGGCAGGGTATCAAGCCTCCCCCTCCCCCCAGGTTAATAAATGGAAAGGAGATGGGATGGGAAAATAATTAATCAAAGATAAAACATTAATCTCCCCAGGGTCTAAAGCGACGGGGGTGGGCAGGAGGGGACCTGTTGCCTTTGGGCTCCCACCACGCTGCCCAGGGCTGCAAGGCCAGGGAGATGCCCTTCACCAGGCGCTCAAGGATGGCCTGGCTGCTCCTGGCTCCAGGGAGGGCCAGGGTTGGATCTGGCTTTTAAGTAGGAGCACCTTGACATCCCTCCCTGCCCCATCCCGACCCCCCAAGCAGGGTGCTGGGGGTGCTGGCGGGCAGCGCCAAAGGAGGGTCCCCCAGACCAGCTCGGAATCTCTCTTTATTATTTAAATCCATTATGTACAACGACCAAAAATAAAAAAACGCTTTTAAATTCTCTGCGATATGAAAACTACAAGCTCTGTACATCGACTGCTGTGAGTGCAAGAGTGAAGGATCATGGTCTTTGGTGGCTAGACTTGCGCCCACGCACGCCGCAGAGACACGCTCGTGCACAGCCGACACCCCCAGCCCCTCCAGCCGCCCCTTTTGCCTCCCCGCCGGGACGGGGTGCTGGGGCAGCTCATGGCAGGGGTTTGCCACGACAGTGACCGGAGCACAGGGTGGCTCTGGCTCCGGGCACGGGGCTGTGGTGTGGAGAGGGTGCACCGTCGGCACAGCTGGCAGAAGCAGACCTGAGCTCGGTGCTATCCGGGCCGGCTCGTGTGCTCTGCAGGGGACACCTAGGATGACCACTAAAACATCTAAATCACGCAGTGTAAACACAGCCCAGGAATGTCTGACTATGCGGCCCGGCTGCAGACCCCTTCCTGAGGGGCTGCCGGGGAGACACCGACCATGGGGATGGAGCGGGACATGGGGGTGGGCAGGGGAGGGGAGTTGAAGTCTGTGAAAAAAAAGGCAGTGCTGGACATCCCCTCTGACGGACACGCTGATGGGATTCCTGCTGGGCTGCTGTGCCCCACAGGCTGGGCTCCCTGAGCAGCCCTGCGGTCCAGACTGGTCCCGACTTCCCAAAATGTGAGAAGGAGAACTGAAGACCTCACTTGGAGAAGTACCACATGGAACAAGACTCTTGCCCGCTGCACTGGGGGTCCGGCAGGCCCCGCTCGGCAGCTGCCAAGCCCCAGAGCATGACTACAAGCCATGGTTCCTGATTCCAGTAGTGGGAAGCAGCTTGCGCAGCGCGGCAGGATTGGGAGAGGACACTACTCTAACCAGGACTCTTAACACAGTTGGTCCAAAGCGACACTGTAAGCTCAGCTGCTCGGCAGAGCCACAACTCGAACACACATTGCTGACTACGGGCTCTGGAGGGGCAATGTGGGATGGCTGCAGGGACCCTGGGCCGCTGCCCACCCACACAGAGACCCGGGAGGGTTGGGGGGAGGCAGCCCCACGGCCCCTCACGTCACCCAGGCACTGCCTGGGGGGTTGGCAGCTCTTTGTGACACCCTTTTGCTCACTGCGGTGCTGGTGACTGGCATCTCCAGGCAGCCTGGAAATGCCCCCGCAGCGCAGGGCAGGTGGGCAGAGCCAGGTGTGTGTCCCCCCCACCCCGGGGCTGCCCCTTTGCTGGAGCACGGCGAGGGTCCAGGCCACAGCACCCGGGTGTGGGGGCAGAGCCCTGCCCAGTGGCAAATCCCAACCCCGTGGGGACCCAGCACCTCCAAGGCAAGATGCTCCTCCAAGGTGGGGAGACGCACCCGGAGGTTGATCAGCAGGAGACCCATCTGCCTCTGGCTCCATCACTTGCCACTCATCACATCAGGGGGACCTGCCCAGGACCCCCAGGTCCTGGCACCATGTCCCAAGGGACCTGCCAGGGCTTCAGGGAGGGGAGACCTGGCCCCCGCTGGCCCTGGGTACCCACACTCTGCCTGCCTGGGGACACCCCGCTGCAGGCTCCAGCCCCCTCGCTCTGCCCTTGGCAGTGGGCCCTGGGAGGCTCCTTCTCCCTCCTCTCCCAAAAAGCAAAGGTGCTGGGCAGAGCTTTCTGGGGATCATGTCAGGTGTGTGGCAGCCGCTGCTGCGACAGAGGACGAACTGGAGGAGCCACCTGGCCCCAAGGAGAGGCCATGGGGTGCAAGGGCAGAGTGCAGGGGGGCCCAGCCCCCAAGGAGCAGTTGTGGGGAGCAAGGGTCCCCAGGAGGCCAGAGTTTGGGCAAAGGCTCTGACCCGTCCTGTTGCCTCCAAGAGGAGGGCAGGACTCTGGACAGATGGTGATGAAGCAAGGAGGGGAGAGCCCAGGCAGGGTTCCCGCCTCGGGGCAGTCAGCAGAACCCTCTCCTCATCCAGCTGGGCCAGCTCTGGGGCTGCCCCACACCCATCCCTGCCATGCCCCCATGCTCAGAGCAGCCAGTCCACGGCTGCGGGTGCTGCCTCTCACCTTGTCTTCCTTCTGACACTGCCGGGGCTTCGCCAGGCGCTCTGCCTCTCCTGCTGCCTCCGCTGCCGGGGTGCCCAGGTCCCTCCTGCCTGTGCACGGGTGCCGCCGGGGCCTCACATGTTGGATGGGAGTTTGGGCTTCCCCGTTTCCACCTCGGGGCTGAAGGCCACAGAGCCCTTGCGGGAGGGACCTGCTGCCTGCCTGGACGCGGAGACCGGGGATTGCGGGGTGGATGTTCCTGCCACAGAGCGGCTGGGTTGAGCCAGTGATCCCGAAGGTGTCTGCTGCAAGTGTGCTGGCTGGCCTGGGATCCCTGGACATGGCTTGGCGAGGAGTCCGGCTACTGAGGGAGAGGATCTGCGGGCTAGGTTCCCTGCGGATTTCCTACCCTGATGCAAGGAGCTCCCATCAGCTTGCTGGGCCACTTTATTGGGAAGGGAGGGCTGGGAGGCGGAGAGGAGCCGGACGTCCTGGGTGAGCCGCCCCACCGGCAGCCCCTGGATGCTCCTGTGCTTCACCAGCTGCTGGGGCTGCATCAGAAGAGAGATGTGGGAGCCGGTGGCTCGGGACAGGCTGTAGTGGAGCGTTCTCCCTGCCGGCAGTGCCTGCTCTGAGCTGGGGGAAGGAGCCCCAGCCGCCTGCTGCAGCAGCGAGGTGGAGACCGAGGTGCCACGGGATTTGGAGAGCTGGGGCTGGGAGCCGGCCGGGGGCTGCTTAGCTGCCGATGGCAGCTCCCCCTTTTGCACCATACGCGGCAGGGGCTGCGCCCCGTGGCTTGGTCTCTGGGCCCCGCTCTCCAGGGGCGCCTGGGACTGGACCATGGGGGAGGAAGGCGAACCGGCGGCGGGTGTCTGGAGGTGGGACTGCACTCCTGACGGGGAGCTCACGGAGGAGGGCCGGGAGCCTCCCAGGCTGGGCTGGGACCTGCGCACCTGCTTCGTGAGCAGGGTGGCCTCGGGTGAGAGTGGGCTGGAGATGGAGGAGGGCGGCAGGAAGATGTGGGCTTGCAGGCTGTGCTGATGAGTCAAGGCAATGGCCACATTGGTGGTGGCGGCGGCTGTCTGCAGGGGTGCGTGCACCAGCGGCTCCCAGATTACTGGCTTGCCGCTCAGCTCCCGGCCCATAGCCATCTGCTGCAGGTCCTGGATGTTGTGGGCCATGTCCTGGTCGTGCTTCACGATCTGCTGGATCATCTCGTTGTTCATGGGCCCCGCGCTGTGCTCAGCTCGCTTGCGGAGCAAGATGGAGTTCTTCTTTCCTGGGAGGGAGGCAGCACTGTCACCAACCCTGGGAGCATTGGCTCCTGGGGACACCATGGAGGGCAGGGTGGCGGTAGGGAAGGGACAATAAAACCTCACCAGTGTGCCAATGGGAAGCAAGACCCTGGGGAGGGTCCAGGCTGGGGCAGAGGGAGAAGGGACAAAATAGGGGAGTCCTGGCTCCAGAGGTGCCGGGGTCTGGGGTCCTGCTTGTCCTCCGCAGGCGAGGGGGTGTGAGGACAAGCAGCTGGCCAATGCCAGACAGTGAAAATATGGGGGGGGGGGATGACAGCCCCCCTGGGAAGCCTGTCCTACAGCATTGACCGGATCTTGCCTGGAAGGCGAGCAGGATCCTGCAGGCAGGCTCCTTCCCTGTGCTCCCTCACATCCTCATTGCTGGGCACCCACGGTGCAGGGGTGCTGTGATCCACAAGGTCTGTGATGCCATAACCCATATGGGGCTGGTGTGCCGTGGCCCCGGGGAGCCAGGCGCAGAGGCTGCTGTGCTGGGCCCGGGGGCCACTCCTCACCTATGCGGTCCAGCCGGTCCATGGCCACCGTCTCGAAGGCCCTGCGCATCATGGGATACTCCTCCAGCACCTCATTGAAATTATCCACCGACAAGGAGTAGAGACGGCAGTAGGTGTCCGCTCGCACGCTGGCCGTCCGCCTGCCCCGCGTCAGCAGGCAGATTTCTGCAGAGAGATAGGTTTGGGTGTCAGGATGATGCAGCCGTCCATCCCCTTCCCGAAGGCACCCCGGGTACCAGCAGCTGGAGCAGGGATGGGACTGCCCAGCAATCCCACACCCTGCAGAGAAACAGAGCATGCCTCAGGAGGAGGGACAGACCCAGACGGCCATGCCCTTAGCCAGGGACAGCCTCTTCCTCCCTCCCCAGGCCATGGAGACATTCCTGGGCATGGCTGCTGTGATTGCCTGGCCCGTTTCACTCCCAGACCTGTGCTTGTAGCCCATAAGCTGGCTCGGATGCTGTGCTCTAAACCACACTCCTCTCTGGCCAGAGGTGGGGTGGGTGGATGCCCCCTCTGCCCAAGCCAGACGGAATTCAGGGCTCTGACTGCTGGGCCCTCTGATTCAATCTGCTGGACAAGGTACCCCATAACAACAGAGGTGGTGGACTTCTGAGCCCCAGAACCTGGTGTGAGGTGGATGCTAAGCCTTTGGTACTAGGCAAGAGGGTAGAAACATCAGGAATGCCCCAGCTCCTGCGCCCCGGCAGCTCTCCAGGTTCTCTAGCCCAGTCTCACCCCCAAAGTAGGAGCCATCAGACAGCTTTGTCTCCTTGTTGCCCTTGGTGAGGATGCTGACCACCCCGTGCTGGATGAAGTACATCTTTTTGCCCACGGTGCCCTCACGGATGATGAAGTCCCCAGGCTGGAAGACCTCAAAGCGCAGCTTGGTCAGCATGGCTGTCACAAAGTTGGGGTCCGCGTTGGCAAACAGGGGCATGTTGGCTACCAGGTTGCGGCAGTTGAAGTTGATGATCTCCTGTGGGGTGAGAAGCAGGTCAGCAGAGACATCATCAAGCCTGACCCCAGCAAGTCCCCAGCACTGGGGGGCCTGCCCGTACCTCTTTGAGCGGCTCACTGAGCTCCCCCAGAATGTTCTCCTCATCAAACATTTTTCCCTGGTAGCGATGCTCGTAGTACTCGTGGATCCGCTGGCGTGTGTCCCCAGGCAGCTTGTGGAATGACATGTACTGCTCCACTTGCTTGTACTGTGGGGACAAAGCAGAGCCACGCAGGGCTGCGCTGAAACAAGCTGCACTGTGCCAGAGGCTGGCAGCACAGCCGGCCAACGCTTGCCCCCTCCTTGGCAGCAAGAAGCAGCTGCTGCCAGAGCCAGGATCCAGGCACCTCCGCTCCAGGACCCTGTCCCAAAGGCCACCTCCAGGGCAGAGGACAGGAATCCCGTGCACTTAGGATGCGGAGGGTCCCAGGGCAGAGGCCAGGATGAGGCCTCACTATGCTAGGGTGAACCCCAACATCATGAATGGGCTGTCTCTATCCAAACGGGCAGCCTGACCCACACCCCCCAGGTGAAGTGGCAAGGGCAGGGATCAGGGCAGGAATCTGCAGGGCTGCACTGAGCTGGTCCCGGAGCTGGACCCACTCATGCCAGGGCATCTTCCCCCACCACTCAGGCGCTCACTACCCCACCCCACTGACCTTCTCCTGGTACTGGCGCCGAGACGAGTCAAGCGACTGGATGAGGGCGGTGGCGTGACCGATGAACATGGCGTAGCAGGTTGCCCCCACGATCATGCTCAGCATCGTGAGCCAGACGTCGGTCATGCCCTCGGGTGCCTGCTGGCCATAGCCGATGCAGAGCATGTGGCTCATGGCTTTGAACAGGGCATGCGAGTACTGTTTCCCCCAGGAGTCGTTCTGCAGATGGGAGAACAGTGGCACTGGCGGATCCGCTGGAAGGAATTGCTGGGCTGAACCCTCCAGTCCCTCCTCCCCGAGCCAGGGAGTCCAGAGCCCCAGCAAAAAAAAAAGGTTTCTGATGTGTCCAAGCCCAAGGGGCAGGGCTCTGCTCCAGGAGGAGGCATTGGGGACTGTGCGAAGCCCTGAGCCTGCACCAGCCCCTGCTCTGGGGACGGGGCAGAAGCCTCACTGCCCTGTTCCCTCCTGGCAGGGCACAAGGGATTCCCCTGGCTGGTTCCACTCCAGCAGCAGCCAAGATGGGCTGAGATTGGAAGGTGATGCAGAGATTCCCTCTACCCCATCCCGCTGCTGTTGTAGGGCTGAGACCAGCAAGACACTGCTCCACAGCATGTGGATCTAGGCAGCTCCAGCCTCAGAGGATGAGATGTGTAACCAAATCCTCTCCTCCCCCCCAGGAGACGCACAGCCCCTGCCCAGGGCACTCACCACCATGCGGTTGATGGAGACCCAGCAGTCCTCAGGGAAGTCTTGCAGCATGGGCACTAGGAACTGGAGGCAGCCATCCCAGTGACACAGCAGCAGCATCATGCCGATGAGGTTGAAGATCCTCACCACAGCACTGGCCAGGTCGTATGTCATATGGAAGATCTGGGGAAGAGGCAGGACTGGAGCTACAGAGAAATGTTTCCCAGAATGGCCCTCTGAACCCCTGCCCTCCAGCCAGCCGTACCCCACAGCCAGGGATCCCTTGGCCTGAGACCCCCAAGGAGTTCTCACCTCCTCCCACTGGTGGATGTAGCGGATGAGGCGCGAGAGGCGCAGGAGACGCAGCAGGCTGAGGATCTTGGTGAAGCGGACGATGCGCAAGGCCCGAGCTGTCTTGTAGACATCAGAATCCACCTGGGTCTCCAGGTCAACGATGAGGAAGATGTAGTCAACCGGGATGGAGGAGATGAAGTCGACCAGGAACCAGCTCTTCAAGTACTTCATCTTGATGGTGTGAGGATCGAGGATGATCTCTGTGTTGTCCTCCACCACAATGCCTGTCCGGAAGTTCAGCACCAGGTCAGCCAAGAAGAAAGTGTCCGAAAGCACATTGAAAACGATCCAGGGAGGGGTGTTCTCATCCTTGAAGAAGGTGATGCCCACAGGCAGGATGATCAAATTCCCCACCATCAGGAGCAGCATGATGAGGTCCCAGTAAAACCTGCAAGGAGGGAGCGCGGGGGCCAGAGCAGGGCAGGGAGAAGTGGGGAGAGGCAGGACACAGCCGGTTAGAAAGAAAACTCAGGTTCAGAGTTAGGGAGTCCAACACACGGTGGAGAGAGAGGCACACGGGACGCATGCACACATGCCCGCCCACACACACGACTGAGCCCCTGCTGCTTGGCTGGGACACATGCAAGTATGTGTGCGTGGAGAGGAGCAGTTCTGCATCGGCTCCTGAGGCAGAGCAGGGCCAAGGGTCTGGGGGAGCAAATGTCACCCTGCATGTGTAAGAACAGAAGGCTGTATCTCAAGGTGCTCGACTGTCGCTCCTCCCTCTCCCTGTGGCATGGCAGCGCATGGGCATGTTTGCCCCCACCCCAAACTTGATGTCTGCCCTGCAGAAAACTCAGGGAGGATGGGGGCTTTTTTCCCTGGAGCTCCCTGTCATCTGCCGGCTCCCCGCCACCACCCGGACTGGCTTAGCAGGATTTAGAATAAGCTTTGCTGGTTACGCAAACTGAGTGCCGAGCTCCTGAGGCAGCTGAGGGACTCCGGGGGCCGGGAAGGCTGTCGGGATTTTAGCACGAGTGAGCCAGGCAGCAGCCAAGCAAGGATAGACAAGTGCCATCACCACAGAGAAGGTGGGAGGAACACGTCTGATCCCAAAAGGGCTGCTTGCAAGCACTGGGAAGGAGCTACACAGCCCTGGGCCTGCAGGACCCCCCTAATCCACCTCCGTTCTCTGAGAGTGGACAAGCTTAAAGGCTTTGGAGGAAAAGCCAAGAGACACGGGGCAGCAGTTGATTATCATTTGGTTATGCCATGAAATTCAGCGTCCCCCGTTCACATGCAAACATGGCTGGGATGTTTTAATTCTTCACACAAACGCAGGTAATGCCTTTCTTCAGGAGGCTTGCAACAGCTCCTGCGACAGCTTGGTGGACTTCTGGGTTCCCTGCTCAAAGTCTTTACAGGTGCCTGGAAAAGCAAGTCCAGCTCCCACCTTCAGGTTCCTCTGTTAGCCCCAGCCCCTGGTTGTGGGTATAGACCTGAATCTCCAAAGGTGACCTTAGGGCAACTCTTAGTGCCTGGTGGATCCAAACTGGCTTTTGCATGTGACAAGAAGCCTGCAGGTGTTTCGTACCCTGCGTCCTCAGTGGGGCACAGGCGCCGGGCTTTCAGCAGGTAGTGGGGAAGAGGAGGGATAAGTTATGGCACCACATAAGGCTGATTCAGGGAGAGAGCACCAGAGCCTGGCAGGAAAGGGGGCACCACCTCCCCGGGGAGCTCTTCCAGGGCTGAGTAGCCTCACACAAATTAACAACTTCTTGCCCACGACCAAGATGTGCTGGGACAGGCAAGGCGATGCTGGACAAGGCAGAAGGGGCCTGACCTGGCCGAGCAGTTGCCTCCTGCTCCCCAACGCTGTGCCCCAAGAAATGCCACACACTGAGTGGGGAAACTGCCTACCCCCTGAAGCTGCCTGAACCTGTTGGGAGCTCTTGATTCAGATTTAGGCTCAAGCTTTTTAGGGCAAGACCTGTCCTTTACTCTGTGTCAGGCCGAATGTGTGGGGCCTTGATCTCAATGGCCTTTATGTATCCCCATAATATGATAAACACCGGTGTAATCCCACTGGCTGTCTACCTGCCAGCTTGCTTCGTGTCACCGGCTGTGCAAGCTGCTCCTGCCAAGCTCAGGCTCACAAACTTTGGGGTGGCTTCCCTGGGAAAAAGGTTCTAAGGGCTTGCAGCCCTGTGTTGCGCTGGAGCAGCGCAGGGGAGCTGGCATGTGCGAGGGGTCAGGGCCCAGTGGCAAGGGGAGCTGGCTACAGGTGCCAGGGACCTGCGGCAGGCACCAGTCCTGCTCCAGAGTGCTTTGCTAGGCTGAGAAACATCAGCCGTGTCACAGCTTGATGCAGAGGAGATGACTGCCTGGCAGCTTTGTCCCCCGTAGAGAAAGCCCACCCTATATGACTCAACATCCCCGTGACACCCAATTCCTCCCACATCATCCGTCCCCGAGCTCTCCCTGTGATCCCGGTGACACCGTGAGCCAGGCCCAGCTCCTCGCTGGGTGCCCTGCCCTCCTCCAACAGCTCCCTGGGCTGTGGAGATGGAGCCTGTGCTGGGCGGGCACTGCAGGCAGCTCGCGGGGCCCGCGTCCCCGTGGGGATGGTGCGGCTCCTCACCAGATACGGAAATTAGAAACAGCGTCGAGAAAGGGAGGAAAAGCTCTGCAAGGAGGCAGATGGAGAGCCCCTGCCTCCTCCTTTGTACGCCCAGAGCCAGGTCAGCGGAGGTTCCCCGGCTTGGCTGGGCTGCCCCTGGCCCAGCGGGAGCCCCGAGGGCCCGAGGCTGCGGGGCCCCGGGAAGGGGCTGAGGCGGAAGAAAGTTGTCGGTGCTCGCCGGGGCTCCGGGCGCGGGATCACCCGAGGATGGGGAAGAGGCTGGGGCGGCCCCAGGCACCGGGCAGGGCCTGGCTGCGGTGGGAAGCCGCGTCCTCCCGGCTCGGTGCGGAGCCCCGGCGCCCGTCGCTCGCTGTCCCCGACGGGCGATGGCGGCGGGGCCGGGCCGGGCCGGGCGGAGCCGCGCTCAGCACCGCGGACAGCGGCTCCGAGTGGGGCCGGGCCGGGGCGGCGGCACCGGGGCCGGGGCGGGCGCGGGGCCCGGGTCCCACCTGAAGTCGCTGTAGGGGTGGATGATCCAGGCGCCGGCCGACTTCACCCGCTGCCGCTCGATCTCCACGGCCCGGTGGCTGCCGAACATGCGCAGCGAGAACTTGTTCACGGCGGGCTGCAGCATGGCCCCGAGTTGCCGCTGCACGAACGTGCCCGCCGCCGCCGCCGCCTCGCCCTCCGCCACGATCTGCTCCGCCGCCGCCGGCGAGGCCGGGGCCGCGCTTACCGCCCCCGCCGCCTCCCCGTCCAGCACCGGCGGCTTCTCCCGCGGCTCGGGGCTCCGGCCCGGCGCCGCGTCCATGCCGCCGCCGCCGCGCCTCACGTTTCCTTCAAACGCCCTTGCTCGGGCGCCTTGCCCGCCGCCCCGCCGCACATGCCCGGCCCCGGGCGGGCGGGCGCTCGGTCGCCGCCCCCGGCCGCTCGGTCACCGGTCGCCCTCGTTCGTCGGCGTCCGCAGCTCGGCCGGCGCCCGCCTGTTGCGTACACCCCGGCGCGGGGGAGCGGCGGCCGGGCCCCGCCGCCAGTGGGGAGGCGCTGGCGGCACCGGAGCGGCCGCGCACCGAGCAGCGAGGCCCGGGCAGCGGCGGCGGCGGCGGCGGCGGCGGCGGCGGGACCCCGCGGCGGGCGGGGCGGGCGGGGCTCCGGGGGCGACGGCCGGCGCGTGGCCCCGCCCATATCCCCGCCCATCGCGGCCCCGCCCCGTCGCCGCTGCGAGCAGGGCGGGGCCGGCGCCGCGCCGTGTGACGCACCGCGTGCGTCCGTGCGTGCGCGGCGCCGCGGCGAGCTGCGCGCGGCCTGGCGGGGACCCGGATCGGCGGGGCGCGGCGGCGAGCGGCGGAGCCGGAGCAGTTGGAGCGGGGCCCGGGATTCCCGGGGGCCCACGGCCGCCATCACGGATTTCCTGTGGGACAAGCGCACCGGGCTGGCTGCGAGGACGGTGCGGCAGGGCGCGGCGCGGCGGGGCGGGGTGGGGGTAGGCCGCGGCCTCCGTGGCTGGCGGGGGCGGCCCGGGAGCGCGCGGGGCAGGCCCGGCCCGGCGGCGTTCCGCGGGGATGCGGCGGCGGCCCGGGCGTTTCCGGCGGCGGCGCTGGCGGGACCGGCCGGGCCGGATGGCCCGAGGAGGCCGCGGCCGGGCCCTGTGGGACCGGGGCGGGAGTTTTCGCACCCGCCGCCCCTTCCCTCGGTCCCGGTCTCTCCCGGTGGCCGGGCCCCGTCCCCCGTTTCGCGGCCGGGCCCCGGTGCTTCCGCTTTTGGCACTCGGCGCGGCCCCGCGCACGGTGGAGGCCCCGCCCGGCGGCCCCGGAGCGGGGCAGCGAGCGCCGCCGCCATCATCGTCCCCAAACCGGTTCCAGAGCTGCTGCGGAACGCCCCGGTGCGGGCTGCGCCGGCTTGGAGAGGGGGTGCCCGGCCTTGGCGGGCGGCCAGCCTCGCCTTCTCATGCCGCCTTTAATTAGAGGCTGCAAGCGATGCCTCCGTGCTGTGCTCGGCACAGCGAGGCCTGGTCGCGGTGCCGCCGAACTGGGGGGAACCGTGAGCGGCCCCATAGAACCCGGCCTTAATCCGGAGAGGCTTGCTCGGGTGTGATGAGCTTGGTGCCACCAGGTCACGGCATCATCGGGGGCGGTTTTGCCTTTCGGTGGTCCTGACTATAATGTCGGTGTAGGTGTGGGTGCGGGAAGGCAGCCGGCTGTGTGAGGGCATCTCTTTGGGGGAAAAAAAGTTACCGGTGGAAGGTCTCTGGACAAAGGGAGCTGCAGCTTCTTGCCTGTGGAGATGAGGCAGGTTGAGCAGCTTGGTGCTTTGAAACAAAAATACATGCAGGGAGCATCTTAGAGTTCTGAAGGGAGGTTTGGTGATGAGAGCAGGATCCCAAACTAGCACTTTAGGGCTGGGACCCGGTGTGCCATCTTACCAAGGGATTTTTCTCCTTCGCTCTTGACTCTCCCATCCCACCAGCAAGGTAGAGGTGAGCACTCCTCCCCTCTGAGGTCGGGTTTGCAAGGCTTCATGAACACCTCTGCATGTGGAAAGGGTGATTTTGCTCCCTGGATGCTGGAGGGCCCTCCCCACTTGCAGTAGGAAGTGTAGATGTCGCTTGCTTGGCAGTAAACCAGAGACATCTCTCCAGGAGCTGCCCACTTCAGTGTCTCCAGTACTGGTGCGCAAGGACTTTGGGCCAAGCACTGGTGATATCCTGAGCTTCATTTCACCTTTTTTCAGTTTTCCTGGGTGGTGCTTCTCTCCTTCCTGGGGAGCATGTTAGTTTAAAGAGAGAAGGTGGACTCCCTGAAGGTGCAAATGCTGCTTCTGGAGCTGTGGTCAGTAGAGATGGGTGTGAAAAGGGGAAAGTAACCTGGAAAACAGAACCGCAGCAAACACAGCGCGCATGGGTGGTTTCATCCTCTCTTGTTACGGGGTTCTGGGATCTCTCAGAAGTTCATTTCCTCCCTCTCAAATCCTCCCTGCACACTCAGACACGCTACTGATTGCCTCCCACCCTCCTTGCCCTAGCAGCTCCTCAGCCACTGATGCTCTGCACCAGTTTCCCTCCCTTGCAGTTGCCTCACATAGTCATCGCTGTCTGTTGTCCCCGTAGATGCCTCACTCTAGAAGGTACCGCTCGTCAGAGCGCAGCAGCCGGGGCAGCTATCACGAGCGCTACAGAAGTCGCAAACACAAGAGACGGCGGACACGGTCGCGGTCGAGCAGCAGCGAGCGTGACCGTCGGCACCGTCGGGAAGACAGTTACCATGTTCGATCCAGGAGGTGAGTCCGCAAAGATGAGGCGGGACCTCCCTGCGGTGCTGCTTCAGCTTGGCCAGAGGCATCTGTGGTCAGCCCAGCTTCTGAGTGCTCTGAGCTGTAACTTCCAGGGCAGTGTTCATAATCAAATCCCCTTGGCTTGCTTCCCTTCCCTAGCTACGATGACCACTCAGCAGACAGGAGGGCCTATGACCGGCGTTACTGTGACAGCTACCGGAGGAACGATTACAGCCGCGAGCGAGGGGAAGCCTACTATGAACCCGAGTACCGTCATTCCTACGAGTACCGACGTTCCCGGGACCGCGAGGGCAGCTACCGGAGCTGCAAAAGCAGCCGGCGTAAGCACAGGCGGAGGCGGCGCCGCAGCCGGTCCTTTAGTCGCTCCTCATCGGTGAGTATCCTGCTGTGCTGGGCCTCCCCTGTAACCTTTCTCTCCCAGGTGGCGAGCTGGGTAAGTAGAAAACTCACTTTCTAACGCTCTCTCGGACTCGGCTTGAGAAATGCGTAGAAAGCCTTGGATGCAGACAGCAGTCCTGTCCAGCATCCTGATGCGCCTTGGCAGTGGCTGCCCTGTGCCAGCTGGGCACAGGCAGCTCAGACCCTCTCTTAGTGTTGCCTGCTCAGAGGTGGGAGGAGGACAGGCATGCCTTGCGAGGCTGGCGTGTCCCCTGGGGTGGTGCTGCAGTCCTCAGCTCCTTTATCCCTGCAGAGCACTGCTTTTGTTTGGTGGTGCTCATTGAGAGTTGTCTAGGAACCCCAGCCAAGCAGTCTTTTGTGCAAGGTCTGTACAGCAAGTGTTCAGCTGATCCTGGCCTCAGAGAGCTCAGGCTGCCTGCAACAGACGGTGTGGTCCCTGGTTCGGGCCTGTGTTCTGTGGCAGGAAGCCCCTCCTCTGAGGGTTAGGTCCTGCATCAGAGCAGGATCCTTCTGGGTGGGCCCAGCTGACGTTGGGATGTCGTGCGAGGGGTTTTGCAAAGGAGTAGAGCTTGTGGACCGGTCAATTCAGGTGGAGGCAGCAACCATCACAGGCTCTTCCCAGCAGTGTCCCTGGCTTTCTCTTCTTGTCTGTTCTGCTGTTCACCTTCCACTTCTGTTAGACCCCAGACACGTTCTCTGCTCTGTGTGGAGCTCTCAGTGTTGTCTGGTCTGTTCTGGCTGTATGTCCAGGGATGGGATTGTGGGCTGGATTCGGGTCCCAAGTCTGCTGGCCGGTTGCTCCCAGGTGTTGGGGATACCTAGCTGAAGAACTGAAGGCAGGAATTTTCTCTTCTCTGGCATAAACCTCTTATCTGTCTCATCCCAGGCTGTCCCTATTCCCTGTTGGGCCTCTGCTTCTCTCCTGGAAGTTAGTCCTTCCAGGATCAGCTTCTTTGAGGGAGGGTCTAGGAAGAAGTGTCACATCTTCCCCCAGGCAGTCACTCATAAATTCTCTCTGGTTTTGGATGGATCTTTGTACCCAGAGTTGCTTCTGAAATCTCTGAATTCATCTTTTTCTGAGTGTTGGGGCTGGGGGAAGCTCTGTGGGTGGTTGTTGGAATGGGATGGGGAGTGCCTGTGTGGGGCAGCCTGGCCCTTTGCTCATGCAGGACTTCCCAGCACCTGCCTTCTGCTGCCTTTCCTCAGTGGCTGCCGTGGGGCTGAAGTGAGCCTCTCCCCGCGGCCACTGAGCACCCGGCTGCAGAGTTGTGCTTCAGTGTGCTCTCTTGGCATTATCCAGGACCCAAAGGCCAGTGCCGTTCCTCTCTGAGCCCCACTAGGAGCGAGAGCAGCTGGCCCCTTCCACTGCCCCTCCGCTAGCCCTTGTGCTGACAGTCTCTGCTCTCACACTGGTTCGGGTGGGGCTGTTTGTAGGTTCTTTTTTTTCTTTTTTTTTCTTTTTTTTTCTTTTTTTTTTTTTTTTTTGCTACAACGAAAAGCAAACTGTTTTTTTCTTTTCTGAGCTAGTGTGTTGTATCTTGACATGTTCCCTTGCAATATCCCTATCGTTATATATTCCTCTGTGCCGTATGAATTGGCTGGGAATCTCCTCCTGCAACCCCTCCTCAAACAACCATGTGAATTTCCAAACCAACCAATGCGTGACGCTGGCTGCTGCGCTGGTTTGAAAATCTGATTGGTGAATGATGAATTCCCTGTCTGCCTGGGCCAGCAGCGGAGTCGACAGAGCAGCAGAAGGGCCAAGAGTGTGGAGGACGACGACGAGGGGCATCTGATCTATCGCGTCGGCGACTGGCTACAAGAAAGATGTACAGCCAAATCGTAACATAATTTAGCTCTCTAGTTAAGCTCCCATCGCAGTCGCAGATCTGTCTTATCTTTCTGTTTCATTTTATTTTCATTGTTTATTAAAGAGAAACCCTCTCCTTTTCCTTCCCCTTTTGTTAAAGCTACGTTTATATTTTGTATTGTTACTGAAGTGGCAGGGAACTAGGGCAGTTGCCTTGTGCAGCCGGTGTCAGCCTTCCGCTGCTCCGGTCTCTCAAGCTGTGTGCAGGTTAGGTGTTGCAATGCATTCTCCTCTGCCTTGTGTATGCACTGCAATCAGGTCGTGCTCACTCTCTCATCTGCCTTCCTCTCTTTCTCTCCCTCCCAGATGAGATTATTAGCACCTTAGGGGAAGGCACATTCGGTAGAGTGGTGCAGTGCATCGATCACCGGAGGTACGTCTGCTCCTGGGGCAGAGGGGCACGTGTTGGTGATGGGAAAAGAGAGGCCACAGCTGGCGACAGAGCCTTTTGTGTTTAACGTGGAAGCCTGGGGGTGAAAATGTGTCTCTTCATTTCCAGTATTCCTCTGCTGGTCTGGCCACTCACCTTCTTGGGTCACTCATGTATTGGAGGGGGGTGGGGGAAAGTCTCAGGGCTGTTTGTAGGGGGGGAAAAGGCACTGCTTTGGTGGACAGCCCTTAACAGCCACCTTCTGGCTTGAACAAGGGTTGTGGAAGGCTGTGCTGCACGGGATGAGGCTGGTTCAGAAAGTCCTTTTTGCAGGGCACAGGCTCTGTGACCCAGCTCAAGGGTGATCTTGTGCTTTCTTCCTGTTTCTCCCTCAGGGGTGGTGCACGTGTTGCTCTCAAAATCATTAAAAACGTAGAGAAATACAAAGAGGCTGCTCGACTGGAAATTAATGTGCTGGAGAAAATCAATGAGAAGGATCCTGAGAACACAAAGTGAGTGTGCTCTTGTTCAGATGGAAGGGCATGCATCGCCTTAGCACAGTTGCAGGAATGGGATGAGAGATACTCGATATTGTGTGACTGAATTTGTTTGTAGCTAGTTTTTGGAGGCATATTGGCTTCCTGTGGGATACAGACTGAGCTGGGAAAGGAGGAGCCTGGTGCAGGGATAAGGTAGCCACATGGTGTGTGCAGACCTGTCCTGAATCAAAATTTTTCTCTCAGTCTTTGTGTCAGGATGTTTGACTGGTTTGACTACCATGGCCACATGTGCATCTCCTTTGAACTGCTGGGGCTCAGCACCTTTGATTTCCTGAAGGACAACAACTATCTGCCTTACCCCATCCACCAAGTACGGCACATGGCCTACCAGGTGTGCCAGGCTGTGAAATGTAAGTGTTCACTGATCTTCTCTCCCCTGGTTCTTGACTGACCTGGAGAGCTGCGCAGTTCCCAGTGTTTGTGCCAATTCTACAACTAGTGGCCCAGAGCAGTGACTTTTTGCTGCAGTGCTGCTGTGCCAATTCTGAGACTGAGCCTTCCTGCCTCTCCAGCAGTGAACGTGTACTTGGAATGAATTCTTTTTATTTTCTTGATTGTAAAGTTTTTGGGCTGGCAGTAGCTCAGGGCACTTCAGCATCCATCCCCTTACACATTCTGGTGATCAATATAATAAATCTTTGTGCTTCTGCCAAAGCGTCTTGGCCTGGACTAGCCTGACTGTTCACAGCCAGTTCTAAATGTGGGCTAAACTGGTGCCAGTATGAGCAAACTGAATGATGCTTGCTCTTTGGGTGGGCCCAGCCTCGTTTTGCTTCTGTTCCGTCACCCCGTCCTTTGTTTGCTTCCTCAGTTCTGCATGACAATAAACTCACTCACACTGACCTCAAGCCAGAGAACATCCTCTTCGTGAACTCTGACTATGAACTCTCCTATAACCTGGAAAAGGTAACAGCACTGCCTCATGTTAGAGGTCTTCTCTTGGGTTCTTGGTATCCCCAATCTTATCAGCAGGTGGGAGGAATCAGAACATGGCCCCAGGAGACATGGGGTTAACCAACTACATTGATACATTAGTTCAGGGCTTATATCTTGCATGAACTGCCTCTGTAGTTTATAAGTAAGCCATAGGGACCAGAGGCTTTTACCTGGCTGATGGTGAGAGTTTGTCTGGGGGCTGTGCCAGCACTAATGTACCCTCTGAAGCCTTCCCCCCACATGGTGCCCTGGGGTGATGGCTCAGCTGTGTAAAGAAGGTGCTAAATCTGAATCTCAAAACTCCTGAGTAACTGATACCGTTCTCCCTCATGAAGAAGCGGGATGAGCGGAGCGTGAAGAGCACAGCCATCAGAGTGGTGGACTTCGGCAGTGCTACATTTGATCATGAGCATCACAGCACCATTGTGTCTACCAGGCATTACCGGGCCCCAGAAGTCATACTGGGTAGGTACTGGTTGGTCTTTCTGCAGAGGCAGGCATTTGCCTTGAGGGCACTGGGTGCTGCCTGCTGGATTAAGGAGCATTTTGCCTCCACATCATTCAGGAGCTGTCCTGGGTTTACCCTGGGAGATGAGAAGTGCTTTGTTTAACATGCTCTACAGTGCTGGGTGGGCCAGCAATGTGGAAGTCAGTGTTTTTTGACATTGCTACCAGCTGGGCACTATGTTGCCACCAGTGTGTCAGGAGCCTGTCTGGAGGGGGTTTTTCAAGTTGTTTGTTTTTTAAAAGAGTGAGGGAGAGGGATTTGGAATCTTAGGCTATAACTGGATCTTTTATTTAAAAAAACATTGTTTTTTAGAACTTGGCTGGAGCCAGCCCTGTGATGTGTGGAGCATTGGCTGCATCATCTTTGAGTATTATGTGGGTTTCACCCTGTTTCAGGTGAGAACTGTATGCTGTATGGCTACCTCACAACTGATGAAAGAGGATCCTGGCTGTTTCCCAATACAGCCAGGAGCCTCTGGGACTGATGGGGTTACCTCCATCACTGCAGTCTTGTAGAGACGACCAAGGTGTTGCCCAGCAAGGGGTTCTGAATGGGGGAATACCCAGGGCTGGAGGTAGAACAACTGAAATCTGTTCCATGCCTTCTCTTTATGTTTCTCTTTCTCAGACACATGACAACCGCGAGCATCTGGCCATGATGGAGAGGATCTTGGGGCCAATTCCTTCTCGGATGATCCGGAAGACAAGGTGAGCAAGGCCAGCTGGGCACCACAGGCTTGCCAGCTCTCTCCTGCTTCACGTGTAGTGGTTCTCTGAGGGATTGAGCTTTGAAGCTGCCTGCTGAGCCAGTTGTCTGTGCTGCTGCAGTGTCCTGAGTCGTACGTGCTGCCAGGGCTGGCGTGTTGCTGTTGCTGCAAGACGTTTTGTACTTGGGGTAACATCTTCCCACCTCTTACTCCAACAGGAAACAGAAATATTTCTACCATGGCCGCCTGGACTGGGATGAGAACACCTCTGCTGGCCGCTATGTTAGGGAAAACTGCAAGCCGCTGCGGGTAAGGTGGGGTGGGCAGGGCCACCCAGTTGTTTTATCCTTTTCTCATTGCAGAGTCTTATAGTACCTGCCCCAGTTGTGAAGATTCTTCTTGTGGGCAAGGCTGGGCCGCCAAAAGGGTCAGACCAGTGTGTTCCTGAAGGAGCCTTGCCTGTCCCAGACATAAACTAGGAAGACTGCAGCAGCCTGGGCTTAATCTGAAGTGGAGGAGAAGGAGGAAGGCACAGAGACCTCAGGAAGTGCCTGGGAAAGATGGCGGGGGGGTGAAAACTCGGCAGTTTCATGTGGTAAAGCAGCCCAGAGCTCAGGTCTAGGATGAGTGACTGACTGAACAAAACCAGCCTTCCTCCAGTTTAGCTGTCCCTTCAGCCCAGGGAATGTATGGTGACTGGGACAGGGTGCAGTGTACTTAGCCCTTACCTCTGCCCTCCATCTCCCCAGCGATACCTGACCTCTGAGGCTGAGGACCATCACCGCCTTTTTGACCTCATCGAGAGCATGCTGGAATACGAGCCGTCCAAGCGCATCACCCTGGCCGAAGCCCTCAAGCACCCTTTCTTTGACATGTTGGAGATGGAGCCGAGCACAAAAATGTGGGACTCTAGCAGAGACATCAGCCGGTGACGCCACAGGTGCCAGCCTGCCCTCAGATTCTAGCCCCCGTGGAGGCCTGTGTGATTTCTATTCAGACACTTGGTGCTTTTTTTTTTTTTTTTTTATACATGAGAAGAACTCCCTGGACACATTTGTAAAGCTGTTAATATGTGAGATACTGTAAATAGCCCATATTCTATATCGGCCTCTGAGCACCACGGGCCTGACCTCCTGCTGTTGCTGCTGCCGTTATCGTGAGGCGAGGGGGCCTGTATGTCCATATTGTAAATACCTCTGTTCACATGTTGCTTTGTCTCTTGTTCTCTCTTGCCCTCCATGGTGTAAATACTCCAGGATTCAACAGCTCTCTGTATCTTAACTGTTTCCTTGTAAGTTATGAAACTGGTGGGACTGCATGGGAATTATTTTTTGGATCAATGTCATAGCCCATCCCCACACCAGAGTTTTATAAGAATTTTGTACAGTCTTTGTGAAAAATAAATATGAAGTGAATAAACTACCTGGTTTGGGTTTGGACCAGCAGCAGCCCCTCTTCGGGCTGTTCTGTGGGTCAGTTGTGCTCCTGATGTGCCGTGGCTGTATGCTGTGCCTGGCAGATGGGAGGAAGGTGCATCTTCTTGGGGGATGAAAGGTACTCTGGTCCAGGAAACTTCAGTTACAAAGCCAGCTCTGTCCACCTGCACCACTCCTCCCAAGCTTGGATGCTGGTCTAGCCTCTGAGTTTGCACTGGGTACGAGTGGCGTTTGGCCCTCTGAGGGCTCCAGCTGCTATGGAGGGCAGCTAAACACAGACTGGCCTTTTCATCACACCCTGTGCTCAGTGTTGAGGTGGGATCTAGAAAAAGGAAGACAGTGAGTACTTCAAGATACATGTTCTCTTTACTAGAAAAAACTCTTGTTCCCTGGAGGGGATGAAGTGATGGCTGCTGGAAAACGGGTGTCCAGGTACCCGCCTTCAGTTGTCAAACATATCCCAGTATCTGTGCCTTTTCAGCTCTTACAGGCTCTGCAGTGAGGCCTGGCTTGGACTTTTCCATGGGAATTGCTGGGGCTGTTACAGACCTGAGAGCAACTCTGTGTAGATGCTCTGCCAGCGTGTCTGCGAGAATCGTGTTGGGGTGGTGTCAGTTACAGAGCAGACACTCACGATCTGTTCTGCAGGAGCTTATTGCTTTGCTGTAGCAGCATCTGTCTGGCAGACTGTTATCACATCGAGGGATAAAGGAAAAGTCCATCTTCCCCTGGAGTTAAGTGTGGGAGAGTCTCAGGAGGGGTGACATTGAGTCATCTTCACAAGCTTGTGATCCTAACTTAAAGAGCTTGGCCTGGAAGCTTTCACCTGCCTTCTGCAGTATTGCTTGGTGATGCAGCAACCAGCTGGGTGTGGTGTGCCAGGGAACAAGAGCAGGGGAAGACCCTATGCTGCTGCACATGTAGCCAGCCCCTGGGTGAGTCTGGAGGAGAATTAGATTCTTGCTGCATGTCTCAGACTTAAAAATAGCCCACACCAGTGTCCAAAACCCAAATCCACAGCTTCTGCTTTCCCAGCAAAGAGCAGGGCTCAGGGTGCCAGCTGTCTGTATTTAAGTGGGAGCTTGTGAATTTGTGTGTAACTCTGTAAGTCCATGTTCAGAGGCTAAAAGAATACTTTTAGCAGAGAGGTGTGGTTGCTGTGAAGCAGTCAGAGCTGGACAGGAACCAGAGGCGGGTACGGATAGATGTCCCATGCTGCTCTCAGGACAATGAGGAATCCTCTTGGGCAGGTGGTGTTGGCCTGCTGTCCACATGCAGCTGGTAGTTGATGGAATCAGGAATCCCTATAAATAACTGGTCCAAGAGACACAAAAGTTAAAACCTCCCAAGCTGCTCCTCATGCCACGAATGCTTCCCTCTTTTACTTCCATGGAGTCTGCTGTATGGCTGGTTGGGGTGGGCTGCATGAAACAGCTGCTTGGCTGCACCTCCACTGACCTCCCAGAGGGTAAAGCTTGGAAGGGTTCCACGGAGCCGGCGGCGAGCAGCACCGCGGCTGTCCCGGTGAGCGGCAGGAGTCCAGCCGCGGGTTTTGGACGTGAGGCCTCAGGGAGATCCGCAGGAGGGGCCTGCTGGTGTGGCGGGCCTGGCTGACAGAAGCCATCCCGGGGTGGAGTCTGCCCTGGGCGCGGGGCCGGGAACGCAGCGGGGAACGGGGGACGCGGTGGGACATGGCGGGGCCCGGGGGGGACACGGGGGCCTGGCGCTAGGATGGGGAAACCGGGAACGCGGCGGAGAGGCCTGGGCCCGGCCCAGCGTTGCCATGGGAGGGGGGGGGGGGGGGGGGGGCCCCCCCATCACTGTTGCCATGGCGACGAGCTCCCAGCAGCCCCTGCGCTGGCGACGAGAGGGGGGTAATGGAGAAACGCGCCAGCACGTGACCTGGACCACGTGGCCGCGCGGGGCGCCCGCAGAGGGCTCCCCCCAACGCCACCCGCAGCGAGGCACCGCCGCGGAGCCGCAGGCGGGGCTTGTGACGTCACGGCGCAGCCGGCCAATCGGCGCGGGCGGGGCGGGGCGACGCGGCTGACGGGACTGAGGCGGCGGAGGAGTCGGCGGAGGCCCCGCTCCCGGTCCCGCCATGGCCCAGCGCGGCGGCCCCGCCGTGCTTCCGGATAACCCCTTCCAGGTGCGTCCCCCCCGGCGGAGCGGCCGTACCGGCGGAACCGGCCCCGGCCGGCCCCCACCTCACACCAGCCGCGCCTCTTGCAGGACCCCGCGGCGGCGCAGCCCCCGCCCGGCCCCGAGCATGCGGCGCTGGACGCCTACAGCCCGTTCGAGAGCGGCGCGGTGAGGCGGGCGGGACACCCCCCCCACCCCCCCCAACCCCCGCGGGTCTCTCGGCGGCCACCGGCGCCTCACTCCCCGCTCCTTCCTCCCACAGCCGCCGCCCCCCTACCAGGCCCCGTCGGCGCCTCCGCCGCCGCTGCCGGCGGCCGGTGTGCCTCCGCGGAAAGCCAGCCCCACGGAGCCCCGCAACTACGGCTCCTATGGCACGCAGGTACCGGGGGTGGGGAGGGGGGGGGAAGGCAGCCTGTTGGCCGCCGCGGGCTGGGCTGGGGAGAAGGCGGGAGCCCCAGGGCCTGCGCTCCCCGCGCCACAGGCCTCAGCGGCAGCCGCCACGGCCGAGCTGCTGAAGCGGCAGGAGGAGCTGAACCGGAAAGCGGAGGAGCTGGACCGGCGGGAGAGGGAGCTGCAGAACGCGGCCCTTGGTGGCTCCGCAAGTGAGTGGCCTGCAGGGCAGGAGGGGGGGATGGCAGCCGCCTTTCCCTGACCCCCTGTGCACAGGCACTGCTGCTCTCTCCTTGTCTCCTTTGCTCTGCAGCGAGGCTGAACAACTGGCCCCCGTTGCCATCCTTCTGCCCAGTGAAGCCTTGCTTCTACCAAGACATCCCCGTGGAGATCCCTGCTGACTTCCAGAAGACTGTTTCTACCATGTATTACCTCTGGATGGGTGAGTCCCTAGGGGAAATCTAAGGGCAGATTCTGGGAAGAGGTAGAAGAACAAGTGTCCTGCATGCGAGTGAACGCTGCTGGCTCTGGAAAAGTCATGACTAACATGTGGTGCCCAGGTCTTGGAGGGGGCTGAGCGCTTAGTTTGGGATGGGGGCAGCCTTGCTCAGCTTGTCTGACTGATCTCCTCTCCCCCAGCCAGCACCATTGCTCTCTTCCTGAACTTCTTGTCCTCGCTGGCCTGGTTCTGTGTGGAGCCCTCGTCCGGTTCTGGGTTCGGCCTCTCCATTCTCTGGGCTCTCCTCTACACGCCCTGCTCCTTTGTCTGCTGGTATAGGCCGATGTACAAAGCTTTCAGGTGTGTATAAGCTTGAGCTCCCAATCCAGTAAAGCAGTGAGGTGGCTGGCTGCATGGCTGGTGCTTGAAGCTGGGGAGACTGGGCTGCTCGGATGAACAGGTCCTTGCCCCAGATGCAACACTGACAGTGTCCCAGCTCCTTGTGACCTTTGGGTCTGGGGGATGTGGTGATTCTGTGCTGAGCTTCGTGTTCTCCTCGTGCCTCCCGCTTTAAGGAAGGTTTGAGAGTTTTTTTGTGGCCTAACCTTGCCTGTCTCTTTCTCCCAGGAGTGACAGTTCGTTCAACTTCTTTGTCTTCTTCTTCGTCTTCTTTGCTCAGAATGTGATGTATGTGCTGCAGGCCATTGGCATACCAAACTGGGGATTCAGGTGTGTGTTGTGTTGACCCCAGGGAGTGCTGGCTATCCAAGTACCCCAGGAAGGGAGGAGACAGGTGGAGAAGAGGGAACCTGTGGGCAACCACCTCTTGTTTTGCAGTGGCTGGATATTGAGCCTGATAGCACTGCGGAAGAACACGGCCGTGGCTGTGATGATGATCCTGGTGTCCTTGTTCTTCACAGCAGTGGCTGTGTTGGGCATCATTATGCTGAAAAAGGTGAGTTTGGATTGAACCTCAGGGCTGCGGGAGGGCGAGGGTGCGTTTTGGCAGTCATGGGGTCGCAGCTCTGTTCGTCGGGGTCCCGCAATGGGGCCAGTACCCTGACCCTGAGCATGCTGCTCTCTTCTAGATCCACTCCCTGTATCGCCGGACAGGTGCCAGCTTCCAGAAAGCACAGGAGGAGTTTGCTGCAGGGGTCTTCTCTAACCAGGCTGTACGCACTGCGGCGGCCAACGCTGCTGCGGGTGCTGCCACCAATGCCTTCCGGGCGCCCTAGCCGGGCTGGGGTCCCGGCTTCTCATCGCACGTGGGCTCTTTCTAAGGAAGAGGAAATCCAAGTTGCACTTTCATTGGATCCCCGTGTGTCTGCATCAGCTGTCAGAGGCTGCCTCATCCCAGCTTGGAAGTGCTGGTGCCTGAATAGTCTGCTGCTCTAACCCTTTTCCTCACGGATGGAGGCTGTTCTGGTTTGTGCTGGTCCCTTCCCCTCAGCAGACTGGGGAAGGAGCGGGATGGGAGGTGCTGTGGCCAAGCCCTGCGCCTGTCATCGCCTTCCCTTCCAGCACCAGCTGTGGGGGGCGGGCAGGAGCCTCCTCCAGACCTGTGACAAGGACTGAAAGGGCTGCTCCCCTTCCCTGGGCTCTCTTCCCCCACCTGGTTATGCCACTTGTGTACCCTGGGCCACGAAGGGCTCCCCTCATGCCCAGTCCCTGGGGAAGGCCGAGGCCAGCTCTTCCCTGGAGGTTTTGCCTGCCTTCCCTGTGCTGTGGGACCTGATCCTCAGCTGAGAAAATCATCCCCCCTGCTCCCCCAGGGAGCAGGGCTGGCTCTGGCTCTAGGGTGCTGAGCTGGGGGGCAGCCCCCTTCCAGTCCCTTTCCCCATCCTTTCCCTCTACTTTGCTGGGCTGAGCAAGTTCCAGGTGCAGGGAACAGGAGAGCGGGTCTGGGACAGGCGCCAGAGCTGGGTGTGATGCTGGTGGGACTCCTGTCCATGTGCCCAGCTGCAGCCACCCAGGGCGTGCACACGCTGGTCCCTAAACCCAGGCTGAGCACCAAGGAGGGATCCTGGTACCTCCTTAGCTTGCTCCTTGTCTCCAGCGTGGGGGTGAACAGCTCCCTTCCTCCTCTCCTCTTGTCCTGAGGCCAGTGACCCCTTACACCTCATCACGCTTCCCCGGGGGCCTTTGCCTTCTCTTTGCGGGGGCAGAGCTGGTCACTGTGTGCAGCACTGCCCCATATGTGCCCCGTGTCCCTGCTAGCCCCCGGTGCTTCCTCTGCCAGTGTCCTTGGCCATCCCTGGGCCTGGTGTCCCTGGCTTGGGGCTCATGAGCTTCACCCCATCTCTTCTCTGATGCTCCTGGGTTTGTCCCTGCTGCTCCTGGGCTGGCAAGAGGGTTCGTGCCTTCATCTGTGGGGGCCACCGCCTGCGGCTCTGCCCTCCCTGTCCCACGGCCCAGGGGGGCTGGTGATGTCGGAGGGCCCTGCTCCACCCGTGGCCACCCTGCCGCGGCGTCCCACGTGTTGCTGCGCCCGACGCCAAGCCGCCTTTAGGTTTTATTTAAGGAATAAAATGAAGTTTGACTCCTCGCCTCCGCCGTCTCCGTGCGCTGCCCCAGGGGAGCGGGAGGGTCGGACTACAGCTCCCGGCGTGCCGCGCAGGGGCGGCCCCGGTGCGGGCGGCTGCGGGAGCCTTCCCGGAGCTGCCCTGCGCCTCGGCAGCGCCCGCTCCGCCTCCTGCCGCGGGCGCGGCCACCGGGCTGCGGCCCCGGCCGAGCGGGGAGCCCGGAGGCCGCCGCCGGGGCTCGGCGGGGGGGGGGGGTGGGGGAAGGGGAAGGTGATGCTCGGCCGCGCTCCGCGCAGCATCCTGCCGCCCGGGCGTCCCGCGGCGCGGGGGCTGGGGGGAGCGGGGCGGCGAGCCCGCCGGTAGCCCCGTGCTGGGGTCGCTCCTGGCAGCGGGACCCCCACACGCACCATCACCCCGCTCCGCGGGAGCTCCGGCCCCTGCGCCCGCCCCCCACCCCCCCCCGCGGAGGATGCTCCTGGGCGGTGGCCGGACCCCCGCCCGCTGCCCGGCCTGCGGCTCCCGCCTCCCGGCGCTGTCCCGGGGGCCGGCGGCCAGGCCCGGGCACCGCGTCCTGGGCGGCGGTTCTCGGCCTCCGCAGGGCAGCATGATCCCCCGGCGGGGGCCCGGCGCTCCAGGGACGGCGAGAGAGGAGGAAGCCCCGGGGCCGTGCTCTGCCTTTGGCCGGCAGCTCTAGGCCGGCTCTCCGGCCGGGATGCGAAGGTACCGGTGAGGCTGGTTCTGTTCCCAGGACAACCCGCGGAGCTTCTGGCGGCCGCGGGTCCCGCGTGGCTGTGGGCGCTGCCCCGAGCACCCCACCCGGGGGGCAGGAAAGAGCCGCCGTCAGCATCCCTCGGGAGGCGAAAGGTGGAGCCCGGCCCGTTCCCGCAGAGCATCCATTCCTGCTTCCCCCGGGTCGGCCCCGTCCCGGCGCGGTGCTGCCGCCTGCCCCGGGGCTCTGGGGCCGGCTGCCCCCCCGTGTCCCCCGCCCCGGGGCAGCCATGCCCTCCCCCAGCGATTCCAGCCGCTCGCTGACCGGCCGCACGTCTCGCAGCCTCACCCACCTCCGCGTCCAGCGGACCTGGCTGCAGATCCTGCTGGTGCTGGGCTTCATCCAAGTGATCCTGGGTGTCCTGATCGTCACCTTCAGCCTGGTGGCAGCCACCATCACACCCTCCAGCAAGATCCGGCACTCCTGCCCGTCCTGGGCCGGCTTCTCGGTGAGTCTGGGGCTGGGGCGGTGTGTGGAGGGGCCTGGCACTGACCTGCTCTGCCGGGTCCATACAGCTCCCTGGATGCTGAATTTGCCACTGGTCCCAGGGGTGTGTAGCCCCGCTGCTCCCCCACCCTCTGCCTGTGGCTGCCATGGTGCATTGTGGGAGAATCCTGAGGGTTCCCTCAGGGTGACTCTGTGAGGGATGGGGACCCCCAGAGCGGTGCAGGGGGCTATCCAGGCTGTGAACACTGAGGTGCCACGCTTCCGGACAAACGCTGAGCAGGTTTATGCAGCCTCGGGCAGGGAAGGGGGTGTGGGGTGCTGCAGTGGTGACAGGGCGGGGGACTGTGCAGCCCTGCCCTGCTCCCGAGCTGAGCGGCGGGATGCTCTGCCTACCACGTATGTGGGGTGAGGGCAGGACCCCGGCAGACCCTAGGTCCCCCGTGAGGACCCTGCGGCATGGATCCTGGCCTGCGTTTGCTGCCCGACACGGAGCTGCCTGCAGTCCCCAGGCTCTCCAGTGCCCTGAATCAGCAGTTTCTCCTAGCTTGCAGTGCCGGGGCTGCCCCTACGGCCCTGCTGCTCCTGGGCTGGCTCTGGGCCCGAAGGGCTGGGGGGGCTTTTGCCCGAAGGCGGGGGCTGCTCTGAGCCCCGCTGTCTGGCAGACACCCCCTCCCCACCCTCACCCCTGGGCTTGTGCATCTGCAGCTGGCGCTGTCAGGGCTCATCGGCATCGTCTCCTGGAAGCGGCCGCTCACCCTGGTGGTAGGTGTTGGAGGGGGGGGCAGGGAGCCAGGATGGGGAGGGCAGCATGAGGGGGGGGGCCAAGCAGCCCCACGTGCCCCCAGATGTGCAGCCGCATGTGTCGGCTCCCTGCTCTGCAGCCCTGCCCCCCTGGCAGCCCCTCTCCTCCCCGCTGCAGATCACCTTCTTCACGCTGCTGTCGGTGCTGGGCGTCATGCTGAGCCTCGCTGGGTCCATCCTGTCCTGTCAGAACGCGCAGCTGGTGAAGTCTTTGGAGGCCTGTGAGAGGGTGAGGCTGGCCAGGGGGTGCCACAGTGCACCTCGGCGATGGAGCGCAGCTCATCCCTGGCTGCAGGGCTCTGGGGACATGGGGAGCTGTGGAGCAGGGGTCTGGTGGCAGGCTGCACTGGTGGCTCTCAGGGGAGAGTGTGGCATCCGAAGGTCCCTCACCAGTGTTCCTTGTCCCCAGGACAGGGACTCGTGTATCTGCTGCCAGGCCCACTTGGAGCCCCCCCCAGCCTCCTGCAGCCGGCAGAGCGAGATGCTGACCATGTTCCCCAACCCCGACTGCCGGAGCATCCGCATGGCGCTCAAGGTGGGGGACCTGGGGGGGGGGGCGTGGAATGGAACGACAACAAAGGCTCCCTGGGGAGTGGCCGTGCACCCTGCCATGCTTTGTGGGTGTCTGCAGCTCACCCCACTCCTCCCCAGGACCTCCTCTTCAGCGTCTGTGGCTTGACCATCTTTTCCACCATCATCTGCACGCTCTCTGCTGTTGTGTGCTGCATCCAGATCTTCTCCCTCGACATTGTTCATGTGGTGAGTCCAAGCCTTGGCCCGGGAGCAGATGGGGCTGGGGGGCAGCACTCCCAGGATGGGGGGTGGAATCTAGGGTGCCAGGGCAGGACCTGGCCCAAGCCAGGTGTGGATTAAGGCTCAGAACACGCTTCCCTTGCTGAATCTCTGGGTAGGGGGTCCCAAATCTCCCTCCTCCCCTCTCCTTGCAGCTGGTCCCCCAGCGCTCGAGCTCCGTGACGCTGGAATGCACGTCCCCCCCCGACACCTTTCTGCAGAGCATGATGGACTTTGAGGAGTTTGTGCCCCCGGTGCCGCCACCCCCCTACTACCCACCTGAGTACACCTGCAGCTCCGAGACCGATGCGCAGAGGTACCCAGCCGGGAGCAAGGCTGGTGGAGCAGGGCCACCATGGCGCAGGAGCCTGTTTGCCCCCCAAGCAGGGCTTGTCCCACCCGACATGGCTTTTCGGCTCTTGATTCTGCAGCATCACCTACAACGGCTCCATGGACAGCCCTGTGCCCCTCTACCCAACTGACTTCCCCCCTTCGTATGAGACCGTGATGGGGCTGAGGGGAGACAGCCAGGTGGGAGACGGGGGGCTGCGGGCAAGGGATGATGAGGCAGGGCTGGGCTCCTGCTCTGCCTGTGCCCTGACCGCGCTGTCCCACAGGCCACCCTGTTTGACTCGCAGCTGACGGACGGCTCGCACGCCTGCACCTGCGACCGCGTCCCCTCCATCGTGCTCAGCGGAGAAGGTGAGCGTGCCTCATCGGCGCACCTTGGGCTGGAGCATCGGTGGGACGGGAGAGGGGCCGCGGGGGGACCGGCCCTTCCTAGCCGCTCTTCACTCGCGCCCGCTCCTTGCAGTGTCCATGGACAGCGGGTCCCTGATCATGTCTGAGATCATGGACATCCCCGGGGACAGCAGCCCCTCGGAGGACTCGTGCCTCCTGGAGCTGCAGGGCTCCATGCGCTCCGTCGATTACGTCCTCTTCCGCTCCATCCAGCGCAGCCGTGCGGACTACTGCCTGAGCGTGGACTGCGTGCAGTGCAGCCACCACGCGCGCAGCCCCACGCTGGGCTTACAGGGGCCCTTCGAGGAGACACCCCAGCCCCGGGTGCGGGGGGAGCGCTCCTACTCCTGCTCCACGGCGGAGCCTGGCCACAATGGCATCTTGGTGGGGGGAGCCGTCACCCACAGCTGCAATCGCCTGGAGGGGTTGGCCCGCTGCATCGGCCCCTGCTTCCCTGAGGTGCGGCTCAAGGAGAAGAGCTCGCTGCAGGGGCGCGGGGGTGGCCGCTCTGCGGGGCCCAGCACCGGGCGCCTCTGCCACCCACGGCGCAACAGCGAGACCTCCTGCCCCTCATCCCCGGCCCCGGGGCTGAGCCAGCGCCTGCTCGTGAGGTCGCACAGTGACCCCGGTGTCCTGATGGCCAGCCATGCTGGTAGGTGGCATTGGCATCTGGGATGGGGACGTGCGCGCAGCAGTGTCTGTCCGGTGCAGCCAGCAGGTTTTGGCCACGTTTCTCTGTGGCCAGGCGGGATTAGAGCTGGTCTGAGGTGGGCGGTTGCACCTGGGGAATGGGGAGAGCAGGTGGGGTCTGCTGGGCCGGGAGGAGCCGGGGTTGTGTTGCCCGAGCTGGTGTTGGGGGTCCTCACAGTGGTGCGGGGTGCTGCCAAAGCTTGAGCACTCTTTCTGCTCCCAGCAGATTTCAGGGAAGTACTTTATACCAAAGCACTGGAGGACACCGTGTCCAACTCCTCTGCGGATACAGGTCAGGGTGCTGGGATGTACTGGGCTATACAAAGAGGTGGGGGGAGTGTTTCTGTAGCCCTTTGGGGATCAGAATCACCCCGTTGGGTCTGGGGCAGTGGAGACCTGCAGTGGTACCGTCCCCACCGGCTGGGGAGGGGAGACAGCAGGACCTCCAGGGGCTGTGGGGACAGGTCCCATCAGGACCAGCATCCCGGCATCTCACGTGGTGTCTCCGCAGGGCTGTGCTCGGAGGCCTGCCTGCTCCGCCGTTCACACTGTGACTCCCCGCCGCTGCTCCGGGCCAGCTCGGTGGGGAAGAGCAAGCTGCTGCCCTCCAAGAAGGTGACACAGCAGCTGTCGAAGACAACCACCCGTTCGCTGGGGGACCTCAAGGTCTGCCGGGGCACCCGTGGGCTGGTGGCCAGGTTCCTGCAGAGGCCCAAGCGCAGCCCGGCAGCTGGCGTGGAAGTGCCTGGGCACAGCTCCCAGCGCCACAAGCAGGTGGGCTCCAGCAGCCACGGTGCCCCAGGGGACAGGAGCAGCTCCTCCTTCCCAGGGAGCCCCATCCTCTCTCCCTCCAGTCCCCACCAGCATCTCCACACTGGCCCTTCCAGGGTCTCTGCTCCCATGCCGTGCACTTCATGGTGTCAGCACCCTGCCTTCAGGCAGAGCCTCCTTCCTACAGCCCTGTCCTTGCCCAGCCCTCCTTGGCACGGTCCCCACTGTAGGCATGAGTGGGACAATCGGGAAAATCGTGCAGTGTCGCAACAGCTTTGGCTTTGCCCCTGAGTCACCACAGCCCTGCAGCAGATGCTGGGACATCCTGGCATCAGCTCATGGGATGTTGGAGGCCTTGCACGGCCCGGGAAGCCCTGGCGGGAATGAGCCCATCCTCACTGCCAGCGTATGTGCGTGATGCACACACCATCCCCTGCCACCCCTGCCCTCTGTGCCTGCCTGGCTGCCCCCAGAGCGTGGGGTGCTGTGGGCAGGGATGCCAGCCACGAGGCTGAAGCCTGTCCCCGGGGGGTTGCAGGTTCCCTGGAGCGCCTGGTCGGGAGCAGAGCGTCCCCATGAAGGCATCCACCTGCAGAGCTGCGGGGATCTGAGCTCCACCTCGTCCCTGCGACGACTCCTGTCTGCCCGCCGGCTGGAGCGCGGCCGCCCACGGAGCCTCAGCGGGACCTGCAAGGAGAGTGTCCTCTGATGGTGCACCCCCCCACCCGCGGCACAGCCTCCGCAGGGACCCTCCCTGTGCCCCGGTGTGGAGAAGGGGGTCCCACTCTGGGCCAGGGCCCTCGGACATTGCTCAGACATTGTTGCTGCTCCAGCAGGGCTGGGTCCCTGCGCCACTGCCCTGGGGCCTCCTGCGCCCCTTCCCCAGGCGGGGCCAGGGCGAGGGGCTGGTCCCCTGGGGTGTCTGCTGGGGGGCCAAGATGGCCATACCTGTCCCCTGCGCTGGCCGTGCCTGTCCCCTGCCCTGTGCCAGCTGTGCCTGTCCCCTGGGATGGCCATGTCCATCCCTTGCCCTGTCCCCCGTGCCGGCTGTGCCTGCCCGTGTGCCCGCCGTGCCTGTCCCCTGGGATGGCCATGTCCATCCCCTGCCCTGTCCCCCGTGCCAGCTGTGCCTGCCCCTGTGCCCGCCGTGCCTGTGCCCTGGGATGGCTGCGCCTGTCCCCTCCCGCGCTGGCCGTGCCTGTCCCCTGCCCCGTCCCCTGTGCCAGCCGTGCCTGTAACCCGGGACGGCCATGCCTGTCCCCCGCATCGGCCGTGCCCATGCCCTGTGCTGGCCAGGCTCGTCCCCTGCCCTGTCCCCCTACCCTGGCCGTGCCTGTCCTCAGCCCCGTCCCCGCTCCCCTGCGCTGGCCGTGACCCGGCTCCTGCCTGGCTCCCCCCGGGGCCGGGCCCGCGGCGTTCCCAGCCGCGCTGCCCCTCGCTACAGACCGAATAAAGGTGGTGGCCGCCCGCCCGGGGCCGTGGGGCCGGTGGCGCCGGGGGAACGGAGGGGGCGGCAGGTGGGGGGGGGGGAAGGGAACGGGGAGGGCGGTGTCAGCTGACCGATCACGTGACCGGCGGGGCGGGGCGCCTGCGATCCCGGTGGCGGCTCCGGTGGGTCGGGAACTGGGGGGCGGGGGGAGCCGGGGCCGTGCCCGCCACCCGTGCGGCTCCCCCTGGGTCTGCGGCCCCGTTACCGTCGAGGCGGCAGAGCCGGCCCCGTGCCCGCTGTCTTGCCCAACCGGGCCCCGGCCCGCCCAGTACCGGAGCCGCACCGGCGCCCCCGGGCGTGGGCGGGACGGGAAGGCCCGGGCGCCCTTAAAGGCGAGGCCGGCAGCTGACCCGGTGCTGCGGGAAAGGTCGGGCAGCCAGTGCGGCCGGGACGAGCTCGGGGTGCCACCGGGACCAGAGACTTCAGCGGTGCCGCCGCCACTCACGGGATCCCCGGGGGGACGTGGAGGGGCCATGGGGGCCGTTGGTGCCCTGGGCTGGCTGCTGCTGCTGCTGCAGGCCGTGCACCGGGCCGCAGGTGAGCGCGGGGCCGGCGGCAAGGTGAGGGTGTCTGGGGGGCTGGGGGCAGTGCGGGAACTGGGGTGCCTGGGGACGTGACGGGGTGCAGAGCGCAGGGGCAGCGGGAGCACCCCGGGGGCAGGCAGGAGAGTTCTGGCAGGGACGCGTCCCCGAGCCGGCAGCTGCCCTCACCCTGCCCGTGCCCCCCCGCCCCCCAGGTGCCCAGCCCTGCAGCCCCAAGTATTTTGGCCGCGATGCCATGGTGTGCGTCTGCAACGCCACGTACTGCGACACGCTGGACCCCGTGGTCCTGCCGGCACCGGGCACCTACGTCAAGTACGAGAGCAGCAAGGCCGGCAAGCGGCTGGAGCGCAGCGAGGGGAGCTTCCAGCGCAGCCTGCGCGCCCCAGGTACCCGCTGCAGCTGGGCAGAGACGGGGCAGACCCTGCCTGCGACCCGCCGCCACACTGGCTCCCCTCCCTGCAGATCTTGTCCTGACTGTGGACATGACACAGCGGTACCAGAAGGTGAAGGGATTTGGTGGCTCTGTCACTGATGCGGCTGCCATGAACGTCTTTTCCCTTCCGGAGACAGCTCAGGATCATCTGCTGCGCTCGTACTTCTCTGAGGAAGGTGAGAACATCAGGAGAGGAGGAAGGGATGGTGATGGGGACCCTGCGGGCCTCTGCCTGGGCACCAGCAGGGCTTGGAGACGTCCTGTCCCACTGCCCACCCATCCCACCCCACTCTGCAGGGCTGGAGTACAACCTCGTCCGGCTCCCTATGGCCAGCTGTGACTTCTCCCTCCATGCCTACACCTATGACGACGTTCCCTTCGACTACGATCTCACCCACTTCAGCCTGCGAGACGAGGACACAAAGCTGAAAGTGAGCGGCAGGAGGGAGCAGGGTGGGACGTGGGGGCAGTGCAGGAGCTCAGCTCAGGTGGTCCCTCTGCCCCTTCCTGCAGATCCCCCTCCTGCACCGAGCCTTGGCCATGAGCAAGCAACCGCTGTCGCTGTACGCCAGCCCTTGGACCTCCCCGACCTGGATGAAGACCAGCGAGTCGTTTGTGGGGAAGGGCACACTGAAGGGGCAGGCAGGGGACAAGTACCACAAGACCTGGGCCAACTACTTTGTACGGTAAAGAGCGCTGGGGGTGAGGGGACGGGGGGGATACTCAGGAGGGGATCCTCAGCGGTGGCGCTGGGGAGGTGCTGTGGGTCACCTCTTTCCCCTGTGCCCAGGTTCCTGGATGAATACGCCAAGCACAACCTGACCTTCTGGGCAGTAACGGCAGAGAATGAGCCTTCGGCGGGGCTGATCAACAACTACCCCTTCCAGTGCCTGGGCTTCACGGCCGAGCAGCAGCGGGACTTCATCATACGGGACCTGGGCCCTGCACTGGCCAACAGCTCCCACCGCGACATCCAGCTCATCATCCTGGACGACAACCGGCTCCACCTCCCGCACTGGGCCAAAGTGGTGAGTGTGGTGTGGGGTCTGCCAGCATGAGGAGCCAGGGCAGAGCCCCAGTCCTGCTGGCACAGCATGTCCCCATGGAGGGCTCAGCCGCTCAGTCCCACGGCGTGAGGGCTGGGGCACTGGCTCTGCCCCCCAGGCACCGGTGGCCACTGACTTTTCTCCCTGCCAGGTCCTGGAGGATGAAGAGGCTGCTCGCTATGTCCACGGCATCGGCATCCACTGGTACCTTGACTTCATTGGTCCCATACAGGACACGGTGGTGCCCACTCACGAGCTCTTCCCCGACTACTTCATCCTGGCCACGGAGGCGTGCATTGGGGCCCATTTCTGGGAGAGGGATGTGATCCTGGGCTGCTGGGACCGGGGGAACCAGTACAGCCACAGCATCCTGATGGTGAGGCCCCCGCGTCCCCCCTGCACGGTGGGCCCCGGAGAGGGCTCCTGGCACACTCCCTCTCCCATTGGCACGCCACTGCTTGGGCAGAAGTCTGGGCTGTCCTGTTGCAGAACCTGAACCACTTTGTGGCCGGCTGGACTGACTGGAACATAGCCCTGGACCTGGAGGGGGGTCCCAACTGGGTCAAGAACTACGTGGACAGCCCCATCATTGTGGACAGCAGCGAAGGCATCTTCTACAAGCAGCCCATGTTCTATCACATGGGGCACTTCAGGTGGGTCGTGGCCCCTCAACCCTCTCTCAGCTGCCTGGACTCCAGCTTCATGGTTGCAGTAGCAGCTTGTTGGGATGGGAGCTCTTCTGGGGTCTGACTCTCTTCCTGGGGTTGCTCCTTGCTCATGCCTGTGCAGTAAGTTCATCCCCGAGGGCTCCCAGCGTGTGGGGCTCGTCGCCTCCAAAGAGTCCAAGAAGACGGACCTGGAGTACACGGCTTTCCTGCGCCCCGACGGTGCCGTGGTGGTGGTGGTTCTGAACCGGTGAGCAACGCAGCCCTGGGCTCCAGGCATGGGACCCCATCCTGGTGCACTGGTGCTGCGGATCTGACCCCGCTGCTCCTCACCCTCCAGGTCCCTGCAGAACGTAACCTTCGGGCTGGCTGATACGGTCGGCCTCATCACAGCCGTGGCTCCAGCCAACTCCATCCAGACCTACCTGTGGCAGCGGCAGTGACGGGGCTGGGACGCCCATGGCTGGACTGAGCCAGGCCGGGAGAGCAGCCCCACACTGCCTGCAGGCTCGGCCCTGGGGGCACAGAGGAGGCGGCTCACCACTCGTCTGCACAGCGATGGAGCCGAGTGCTCGGGCGAGCTGGGCCGGGGAGCGCTGTGCGTGTGCAGGAGGGCCAGGGGCACCGGTGCCCCTCGGGAGGGAGATGCCACAGGCTGTGAACGCTTTTTTCTGACGCTCTGACATTAAATGCTGATGTTGCCTTGATGTCTGCCGCTGGAAGAGAAACGTCCAGGTCCCTCCCCTGCTCCCAGGCACTGTGGCTGGGTGCCGGCTGGGCATAGAGCCTACAGGAGTCCCAAGAGCAGCATTAGAGCACCTGGAGCCCTCCCAGGGTGGCCGCTCTCCCTGCCCACCCTCCTGATCCCCTCCTGCCCTGACAACTCGCAGTGGGACTTACTCTGTCAGGGAGGTGCTCCAGGCACTGGTCTGCTCCCAGTTTCAAGCAGTTGCTGCCTGACAGGGCCCTGAGCCAAGCCTTGGGTGCTCTCCTACTGCCTTTGCGGGCAGGTTTAGGAACTGGCAGGCAGCTCAGGATTTACCCTGCACACAGACGCTCTGAGTCCTGGAGCAGGAGCCGAGGTGAAAAGCCTGGACACCTGCCTTGGTGGAACCCTGGGGAGGGACCACGGCTGAGCTTCAGCTTTCTGTGCTTTTCCTGCTAAAATGGAGCCACTTGCAGCCCGGTGCTGGGCTGGGAAGGTGTGTGGATCACATCTTGGGGTGCTCCCCGAGATCGGGGCTGGAGGCAGAACCAGCATGGTGGGTTCAGGGTACAAGCCAGCTCTGGATGGGGTCAGAGCAGTGGCAAAGCTCCTGGGGCTTTGCAGGGAGAGGGATGCCGGCCCGGCTGCAGCAGCCCTGCCCTGGGGTGTGCTGTCCCATGCAGGGATGGGGCAGAGCGGTCCCCACTGCGATGTGGGTGCACCAGGGGCTCAGCACCCGCCGTGGAGCTGGGGCAGCTTGAGCAAGCAGGCACGGGGCCAGGAGTGGGTGCTGAGATGGGCACACCCAGGAAGGAGCTGGAGAGCTTGGAGGGTGTTGCTGAGCAGAGGATTAGGGCAGGGAGATCACGATTGCGGCAGGGTGAGGAAGGGAGGCCACGGCTGCTGGGCTGATCCGGGTCAGCCAGGTCGAGGCAGGCGGGATGCGGCCTGAGGATGCTGACAGCAGTGATGCTGCGTGGGCCGGGCACAGCCCTGTGGTGACTCCAGCAGCGCCCGGGGTGGTGGGGAAGTGTGTGACAGGGTCACTCTGGGAGGCTGGCACATCCCACACTGCGGTGTCACCAGGATGCTGCTCTGGGGCAGGAGCCCTGCGATCCCCAACCCTGGGAGGGGGGGGATGCCCAAATCTGTGCGGAGGGGCCGGAGCATCCGGCTCCTGCCCGGAGGCTGTTTGTGTTTGTCCACAAGAGGGAAATATTTCTCCAGGATCGCAGCACCAGCAAGCCCCGCTCCCAGTATCCCACTTCCAGCATCCCTGCGCCCGGGTGCAGGACTGCTCCTCCACCTGCTGCTTCCTTCCCAGGTTCTTACTTACCAGCTTCCTTCGACCTTTTACTGGCTCCGGTACTAAAAGCTGATGGCCGGATGCTGAATCATCTTGGGACATGTGCCCTCGTCCCTGTGCTCTGCTCGCCTTTGAAGGACTGACGCGCTCTGAGTTTAATGGAGAGGGGGCGAATCCTTCAACGTCACTGGGCTTGGCTCATTAATTCTTGTGCAAAGCGTTGGCTCATTTTGGGGTGCACACTGACTCGTGGCTGCTGGGGCTGGGAGGATGGGAACCCCCCACCCCCAGCAGCTAGCCTGGAACCAGTGACCGCCAGCAAGGGCCAGGTCTCCCTGTGCTTAGGGCTGAGGTCCAGCTGCCTGGCAGGACCCTGGAGCCTGAGCTGCTGCCACGATGCTGCGGCAAGGCTCTGCACACTCGCCTCCCACTTTGGCACTGATGCTTTTGGAGCCGTGCTACCCATACAGGCAGCTCAGCCCCAGCTCCCTGTTCCCATGGTCCCCATCCCCAGTGGCCTGGCTAAGGGACAAAAGTCACCACCCAGGCTGCTCTGCCTGCTGCAGGGCAGGTCTGCAACCACCCTGAGAAAAACCCTGCTCTGGGATCGGCAGCAAGAAGCGGATTTCAGAGGATTTAGTGGGGCTGCTCAGCATCTCCTGTGCCACCCACTCTGTGCTGAGGCGTTGCCCTTCCCCTGGGTCTCACTTTTCCTGCTCAGCAGGAAGCTCTTATCAGCCTGTGTTGGTAGGGACAAGCTTCAGCAGCCTCCACGGTGTTTTTGCTCCCGGGAGCTGTGGAGGCTTGTGGGAACCCGAGCCAGCTGTGGTCAGGCCGGGCTGGACCCCAAAAGAGGGTGTATGGAGCATCCCAGGTGTCCAGGAGGAAGCTGATCGCTGTGGGGCAGCAGGGGCTGACCTATAAACCCCTCCCCAAAACTGGGGCTTATTAGCCCTGGGTGTAGCAGCCGGCTGACACGTTAGTCACAGCTGGGGGTGGGAGACCCACAGGGCAGAGGGACCAGGCCAAGAGTTTCCTTCTGGGGCTGCCTGTTTGCCCCATGAATTGTAACTGGGGGCTGCCCAGCCCCATCTGCCCCTTCCCCATGGCAGTTGGCCTGGGTGCCCCGTGGCTCGGCCCCACATGTCAGGTGGAGGCGTGGGATCATGTCAGGGCAGTGCTGGAGGGTAGGAGGAACTTTGATGAATTGAATTGCCCCACAGCTGCATCTGATATGCCAGAGAGAAGAAAATTGGCCATGAAGTGCTGCTCCACCTGGAGAGGGAGAGCTGACGGAGTGGTTTAACCCTGTGGAGGGAAATTCCGAGCCCTGGTGTTCAATGCTTTTGGGCAGGAGGAGCAGTGGCTGGGAGCTGGCTGCTCTCTGTCCCGCTGGGCCACCCCTGCGGAGAGATGTTGAGGCCACCCCTATAGCCCCCTCCCCTGCTACCAAAAAAACCCACCACTCACTCAAACCCAGGACAGTGCGTGCACGTGTGTCTATGTGAGCGGACATGTCCTGGGCAACGTGACCAGAACCCAGCAGTGCCCGTGTGCTTAGGTGAGCCGACCCAGTTCAGCCCTGTCTCTTTGGACTGGGAGGGTTGCTCTTGAAGGAGCAGGGATCACCCCCGGAGCAGTTTGTCACCAGGCAGAGGAGCAGAGGCTCTGCCCCTGGCACAGCTGGTGTCGGCGTGGTGGGTTCCCCTCTGTGGGTCTGGCTCGACAGTGCAGCCCTGGCTGCCGGCGCAGGGGGCCAGAGCGCAACCCTGCCCGTTCAGGGTGTGGGGTACTTGCCAGCTTGCTGCTCCTGCTGCTGCCTTCCATGGTGTGTGCTGATGTGGGGCGAGCAATGAAAAAGGCTTGGGCAGGGCATGGCAGCAGCTCCAGCTCCTGTGTGGCTGCACCTGATGGATCCTTTTGTGGCACCGGGTCATGCAGCCACGTTTGCCACCCTTACCTGGGGGTCCTGGACCCTCCCCGTGGGGAATGGGGGAACCACGGTGATGGGCAGGGGTAAATCACCCAAGGTGCTGTTAGAGCTCATTAACAGGACAGCCAGCAGCGCCTGTGAGCCTGCCTGTGGGCTCTGCTGTGCTTCCAGGGATTCATCCAGACCCTGCCTGACAGAATAAAGAAATCAGTTCTTCCTTCGTGGCATTGTAGTGAGTTCTCAGAGCTGCCCCATGCTGCATATTCCTGTGCTGGTGGGGTCTTTTGAGTGGCCAGAGCTGCCAGCATGATGTTCTCGCCTCTCCTCGCTGGGGGCTGACACCCTTGCACGGCAGTGGAAGGTGAGGGGGACCTGGTGTTCCCCACCTCTGGCCCTGCAGCGAGGAGATGTGCAATGGTCCGGGTCCAAGACCGGGAGTAGGTACGGGCCAGGAGGAGAGCAAGGAGGAGCTGTGGGGGTGGGAGAGGGTGTGCTGCAGAGGGAGGTCTTGAAGCAGCTCCCTGTAAAGGCGAGGTGGGGAGGCTGGAGCTGCCTGAGGAGGAGGAGGAGGGCTGGCAGCAGCACAGGTCAGGGAGCAGCCGGGGTGGAGGAGGGGGGGGGGCTGTGGGATCCTGGGGGGGGGATGGACCCACCTCACCTCCCTGCAAGGCAAGGGTCTCTGCAGGGGGGCAGGATGGACCGTGTGGCAGGAGCTTCCCAGCAGTGGAAGGAGGAGCGGAGACAGCGCTGATCCAGCCGGGGAGCACAGCCTGTTCCTCCAGCCCCTCCTGCACCCACGCCTGCCTTGGCTGAGGGTGCCCCCACCCGCAGGCTCTGCTCCCCAGGACCCACTGGAGCTGGGGGGACACGGAGGGGCCATGGGGGCTGTCAGCATCCTGGGCTGGCTGCTGCTGCAGACAGTGCCCTGGGCTGCAGGTGAGCACAGGGACGTTGCGGGGGTGGCAATGGGACGGCACGGCTGGGGTGCCCTGGGACAGGGTCAGGAGCCTGGGTGAGCGCAAGAACTGGGGTGCCTGGGGACGTGACGGGGTGCAGAGCGCGGGGGCAGCGGGAGCACCCCGGGGGCAGGCAGGAGAGTTCTGGCAGGGACGCGTCCCCGAGCCGGCAGCTGCCCTCACCCTGCCCGTGCCCCCCCGCCCCAGGTGCCCAGCCCTGCAGCCCCAAGTATTTTGGCCGCGATGCCATGGTGTGCGTCTGCAACGCCACGTACTGCGACACGCTGGACCCCGTGGTCCTGCCGGCACCGGGCACCTACGTCAAGTACGAGAGCAGCAAGGCCGGCAAGCGGCTGGAGCGCAGCGAGGGGAGCTTCCAGCGCAGCCTGCGCGCCCCAGGTACCCGCTGCAGCTGGGTGGGTGGCAAGTGCCACCGCAGGACCCCCAGGCACCGCGCACTGACTCAGGGTCTCCCTCGCAGGGCTGCTGCTGACGCTCAACGTCTCCGTACTGTACCAGCATGTGAAGGGCTTTGGCGGGTCCCTCTCTGACGCTGCTGCCCTGAACATCTTGGGGCTGTCACAACCAGCCCAGGACAACCTGCTGCGCTCGTACTTCTCTGAGAGCGGTGAGCAGTGAGGGCACCAGCAGCATGGGGTGGCTCGCAGGGTCCCCAAAGGCAGCTGCACTGGTCCCTGCTGCAGGGACACCCATCACCTGGGCGCCTGCTCCGGTGCCTTTTGATGCCTTTCCTGCTCCACAGGGATTGAGTACAACCTCATCCGGCTCCCCATGGCTTGCAGCGACTTCTCCGTGCGCCCCTACAGCTATGACGATGTCCCCTACGACTACGAGCTGAAGCACTTCAGGCTGGCAGAAGAGGACGTGAAGATGAAGGTGGGAGGCTGAAGCCACTGCCATCAGCCCCTTGTCCCCTCTCCCACCAGAGCTCCTGCGTGTGCAGGGTCCCCCATGACCAGGGTGCTGCTGTGCTGCACACACAGTGGCAGGGTGCACGGGGACAGCCCGTGGGAGCTGGCACCTCCTCCGGGGCATGTCCTGACGCATTCCAGCTGGCGCTGGCAGGCTGTGGAGCCGGGGCGCTGTGCCATGGGGTGGTGCTCGCAGGCTGCCATTTCCCACTGAGGTCCCTTGAGTGCTCCCCTTCCACCCACGCTGGGCTGTGTGATTTCAGGGGGCCGCAGCTACAGCTGAGCCGGTCCCTCTGCCCCTTCCTGCAGATCCCCCTCCTGCACCGAGCCTCAGCCATGAGCAGGCGGCCACTGTCGCTGTACGCCAGCCCCTGGACCACCCCAGCCTGGATGAAGACTAACGGGGATGTCCGTGGGAAGGGCACGCTGAAGGGCCAGGCGGGGGACAAATACCACAAGACCTGGGCCAACTACTTCATCAAGTACCATCCCCTGGAGCTGGGATGCTGGAGGATGGCAGAGGGCTGAGGGGGGGGCTGGGGAGCAGGTTGGGTGGGCAGAGGGTGGGCAGGCATGGCTGACTTTGCCCCCCTTTTCCCTGCGCCAGGTTCCTGGACGAATACACCAAACACAACGTGACCTTCTGGGCGGTGACAGTGCAGAACGAGCCCCTTGCAGCCCTCCTCACGCCCACCCAGTTCCCTACCATTGCCTTCACCGCCGCGAAACAGCGGGACTTTGTTGTCCAAGACCTGGGCCCCGCACTGGCCCGCAGCCCCCACCGCACCCAGCTCATCATCCTGGACGACCAGCGCATCTACCTCCCGCACTGGGCCAAAGTGGTGAGGAGCAAAGCCCACCACCCTGCCCAGCTCCTTCCTCTCCCCCCGCTCCGTGTCCCACCCAACCTTTGGGCTTCAGCTGAAAATTAAGCCAACAGCTGCTCCCAGCCCTAGACAGAGCAGGAGGCAAGTAAGGTCTGCCAGAGAGGGAGATGGAGCCAGCTAATTTGGTAGCAACCACCTCTGCCTGTGCCTGGCTGAAGCAGGGACGGGAGGTGGCATCCGCGTCCCGGATTCCCACAGCGCAGCACGCAGGGGCGCTGCCAGTGCACCACCACCTTCTCCAGGCAGAGTTTCAGCTGATTCGGCTTATCCTTTGCAATGCTGAAGAGCCGTTTGTGGGAATTACCTTAAACTAAAGGAAAGAGAATAAAATGTGTTCCCGCCCCTGCCTCGAGTGAGGTTGGAGCTGCAGGGGAGGGTGCAACACGTCCTCCCTCACCTCCAACTGGCAGCACCCTGGGGACCAGGCAGGGCCATTGTGCAAGACCACCCTGGAGAGGGATACAGAGAGAGGACCAGGCGGCAGCAGGAGCCCCGTAGGGGGCAAGGAGCCCACCCAGGGGCACATCTGCCCCTGCACACCCATTGCTCTGTAACCCAGCAGGGTGCCGGCACCACCTTGGGGTGCTGCATGTGGCTTTCTGCTTGGGGTGCAGGTGCTGAAGGGGCCTGCAGGCGTGGGAGCCTGCACTGCTGGCAGGAGGGGACAAGAGGGGAGGCAGGTGGCCCTAGGAGACCCCGCTGGCACGTGGGGGTCCATGTGTCCATCCCCGTGGGGCTCAGGGTGCTGGTGACCCCAGTGTGAGGCATCTCTTCTGCTCCCCCCCAGATACTGGGCAATGCCACCGCTGCCCGCTATGTTGCTGGTCTGGGGGTTCACTGGTACCTGGACAGCATTGTCCCAGCCCGCTGCAGCCTCGAGGCCACCCACAAGCTCTTCCCTGACCATTTTCTTCTCTACACGGAGGCCTGCAGCGGCTTCCTCACCCTCCGGTTCTCTGTGTCCCTGGGCTGCTGGGAGCGAGGGGACCACTACAGCTACAGCATCCTGAAGGTACGTCCCACCCCCAGCACTGCCTGCCGGGGGCTGGGGGCCCAGCTCAGCCCCGCTCAGCCCCTTCCCCTCCTGCCCAGGTCCTGAACCACTTTGTGGCTGGCTGGACTGACTGGAACCTGGCCCTGGACCTGCAGGGGGGCCCCAACTGGGTCAAGAACTACGTGGACAGCCCCGTCATCGTGGACAGCAACAAGAACGTCTTCTACAAGCAGCCCATGTTCTATCACATGGGGCACTTCAGGTGGGTCAGGGCCAGGGGGGCTCAGGTGCTGCTGCCAGCCTGAGACTGGGGTCACGATCCCTCTCCTGCTCCTCTCCCTGCAGCAAGTTCATCCCCGAGGGCTCCCGGCGCGTGGGGCTGCACAGTAGCTGCCGATGCCTCATCTGTCAGCTGGAGCACGTGGCCGTCCTGCGCCCCGACAGGGCCCTCGTCCTGGTGGTCCTCAACAGGTCAGTGGGGCAGCCCGGCCGGGGGAATGCGGGGGGGATGCTTGGCACCAGCCGTGCCAACCTTCTCAGCCCCTCTGGTCCCCCAGGTTTGGCTGGGACGTGCCGTTCGGGATCCAGGACCCTGACGTTGGTTTCATCGAGACTGTGGCTCCAGCTCACTCCATCCAGACCTACCTGTGGCGCCAGCAGTGATGGCCAGGGCAGTGCTGGGGATGGTGCCGAATGGCTGGGGGGGTCTCCAGGGGTCGGCTCTTCCCCCACCCTTTCCAGCATCCTTCAACAGTGGTGACCTACTGCTTGGGGGTGCAGGATAGACCAGGGGTTGGGCCCCCGTGCAAGAGGCTGCATGTGCTCCCAGCACTGGGGTCTCACCAGGGCAGCTGCTGGTTCTTCCCAGCCTCCCTCCTCCCTCCCCGGCACCCCCCGGCCCCCTGAAAGCTCCTGCTGCGCTGTGTCCTGGACCACGCTTCCACACGTGGCTCCCTTGAAACCTTCGCGTGTGTCTCAGGCGCCAAGTAAAGCCGTGACGTGCTCCCTCCGGTATGCACCGTACCCGTCAGTGTTTCCTCTATGCTCTCAGAAATCGCTCGGTTTTCCTCGGAGAGGCGGTGAAGAGCGAGGGGTGCCCCGGAGGGCTCCATCCCCGTGGCCCGCGTGTGGCTGCCTTGTTTATCGCTGCAGCTGGAGCCTCAGCCGCTCGCCAGCTCTTGATTTGTTTCATATGTGCTGTTGATTTTCCCCAGCCTTTTTTTTTTTTTTTTTTTCCCTTTTAAAATCAAAATGTCCTTTGCACTGGGGCAGACACTGTAGAAAAGGCGGAGTAAATTCCATCAGTGTCCCCATCTACCAAACCTCACAGACGAATTAGGATGATGCCATCTCTTCCAGAGCTCATGCCACTGGCTGCATCCAGCCACCCTCCGCTAGTGTGGCCTCCGGACAGACTCCCCTCTATTCTGGTGGTGGCCGACATAGAGCTGGCAGCCTGCAATTACCTGGCCATCCTGTTTGCTCTCTTTAAATACCGGTTACAGTATTTGCTTGCTCCAGCCTTTGGGAACATTACCAGCATCTTTGAAGTCCTGGAATGAGAAAGCCAGAGCGCTCCTTGGCAAACTCCCCTTGTGTGTGAGCTGTGGAGTTGCTGATGTTGGGGAAAAAGGGAAAAAAAAAAAAAAAAAGAGGTTTAACAGCTGTTTTCCTGGAGTGCGGCGTGAAGGTGGCACCAGGCTCTGTCTCAGCACTGTTCGCAGAGCACATCTGCCTGTCCTGTGTTTTTATCGATGTTCCTGGGCAGCACTGGCCCGAATGGCAGCTGGGCTGCCTGTGCTTCTCAAAGAGTACATCAAAGCATTGCCGCGCAGGGACGACGCGTACGCGGCCCCACACCCCCAGATGTTCAGCAGCGCTCGGGGACGCGTGTGCAGAGAAATACTTCGGCACAGCCCCTCCGGGCGGGCTCGGTGCTCCCCGGCCATCTGGAAACGCATCTGCCGCAGGGCGAGGACCTGCCCTCCATGCTGAAGAGCTAACGGGGAAACAGGGATGCAACATCCCCAGCAGCGGGTGCGAGGGGCTGGGATGAGGCTGGAGGGATCATCCCCATCATCCCCGCCAGCCACAGCCTGGGCCAGGGGGTCCTTGCTCAGGCCTGCAGCAGGAGGAGTGGTCCCCGGGTGAGGGGCTGCGGTCCCCAAGCAAGGGTCTGCCCCCCTGGCCACGCACACGAGTGGCATCAGGGGGACAGAGGGGCCAGGCTGGGCAGATGCCGCCTCTCCTGTGGCTCTGCCCCCCCTCCTGTTTCTCCCGATGCTTGCAATTAGGCAGGATCCCCAATTAGAAGGTGTGGAGCCCAGGCTTGTTTTGCAGATGATAAACTACTTCGGTCTGCCCCACCCAACCCAGCTGCGGGCGTGAGGCTTCGGTGTGGGGGACACAGCCCCACAGCAGGGGTGAGCGGGGCCCTGGCAGGCAGCACACACAGCCCCCCCACTGCACCCATTATCTTCTGAGCGGGGGGGCGAGGAGCAGGGTGCAGTCCCTGCAGTGGCTGGCTGCTGGTGAGGTTACTGGTGAAAGTTGCTGGTGCAGCCACCAGCAGGGCACAGCTGCAGCACTGATGGCTCTTGCCTGTGCCCCATGGCAAAGCTGACCCACTGCCAAGTGGGACTCGAGGTCGAGCACCCACAACCCACACAACTCCAGCGGGGCCACCCGGGTGGGCACAGGGTGTCCTGGGGAGACAAGGCTCCCTCTGTGGGGCTATTTGCGAGGGGAGCATCGTGCTGTGCGGAGGTGGCTGCCAGGGGTCCTGTCTGGGATGATGGAGGCACTTGGGGGGCTTGGTGGCTCCCACCCCTCTGGCTTCCCTCTGGCCACTGGGACAGGTTTCAGGAAAGCTTTGCAAATGCTGTGGTGAGTGTTGAAAGCTCTCATTGGAGCGAGGTTGCAAAATCATCCCCGGGGCTCCTCTTCAAACGCAGAGAGTCCCATGAGCTGACCTCTCCGGGACTCACCTTTCCTGCTCTGCCAGACGCTGTCACCTCCTACCACGCACAGCCAGAAAGCAGGTCCTACCACCCCGCTGCCCCGGCCCAGCGGAGACGCAGCGAGAGGCTTTTCTGTCAGCAGGTGAGTACCCTGGGTCCGGAGCGGCTTCATCGGCCAGTGGGGACAGGGATGGCTCCGGACAGCAGGACCACGCTGAGGCCGTGCCTGCAGCACTGGGCATCGCCCCCGGGCAGAGGCAATGGGTGCAGGACAGCCCGCCTGACCCCGGTCCCCATCCCCACAGTCTTAGGGAGCAGCGAGCTGGCACCATCCCACCCTCATGTCCCCTTGCCCCGGGGGCAGCAGCCTGGCATGGGGGTCCTGCAGCACGGAGGTGGCTCCTCCAGTGCCTCCCGAGAAGCTCCTTGCCCAGCGTCACGGGAAAGACAGGCCAGGGTGGGAGCACCCCCAGAGAGCAGGGACATGTGGGACCCCTCTGCACTTGGGCCCCAAAATACTCTGGCTGGGCAAGCTCGTGGGGTCGGGAGCGTGTTTGCTCCCAGCCGCAGCTTGGGAGGCCCCAGGGACACGTGGAGCGGCACGGCGTGGCACAGCACAGACACAGGATGAGCAAGGAGGGAGAAGAAGTGGGAGGGAGACTATGGGAGTGAACTGAGCAGCTGGGTACAGTCAGCGTGGGCGGCTGGGAATGCCAGGCCGGTGGGTTGTACACACCTGGGGGGCTGCACCCCCGGCTGGGATGTGGCCAGAGCTCTCCGTGGGCACTGGTGGGGCTGGAGGGAAGGCGAGAACTGGGCTGGGGCTGTGGAGAGTGGGCAGGGCGGCGGGGGGCTCAGCCCTGGCAGCGGGTGCTGATGTTCCCTGAGGCTCCCGGGTGGGAGGATGCTGGGGCTGTCTCTGTCCCTGTGCAGGGCTGGGACAGGGCAAGAGGAGCTGGTTGCTGACACCCACCACCCCGCTCCCAGCTCTGGTGCTTGCCGTCAGCGTCTGAACAAGCCACGCTGCAGCAGAGGTGCCATGGGACCTGGGTGCATGGGCGTCCTGGGCTGGCTGCTGCTGGTGCAGGCAGCATTGCAGGCAGAAGGTAAGTGCTGGGCTTGTGACCCCAGAGCAGAGGGCTGCAGAGCTCAGCAGTTTAGGGCAGCAAAGCCACGGGTTTGGCATCTGTGGTGGGTTGAAGGGGTGAGCTGGGGTCTTGCCGCAGCCCTTTTGTGCCTGCCTGGTCTCTCCTCCCGCCGCAGGCGGCCGGCCCTGCGATGCCAGGGACTTTGGTCACGGCTCACTGGTGTGCGCCTGCAGCGCCGTGTACTGCGACACGCTGGACCCCGTGGTCCTGCCAGCGCCGGGCACCTACGTCAAGTACGAGAGCAGCAAGGCCGGAAAACGGCTGGAGCGCAGCGAGGGGAGCTTCCAGCGCAATGCCAAGACCTCAGGTACCCGCTGTGGCCAGACACCTGCCTGCGCAGACAGAGTCTGTCCCTCCACAGTGGCTGTGACAGCGTTTGTCCCCCGCAGATTTCCATCTCACCCTGGACATGGCACAGCGGTACCAGAAGGTGAAGGGCTTTGGTGGCTCTGTCACAGACTCAGCTGCCATTAACATCCAGTCCCTGTCCAAGGATGCCCAGAATCACTTGCTTCGTTCCTATTTTTCTGAGGAAGGTGAGCCTGGAGCAGGGCAATGCTGCTGGGTGGAGGGGCCGGTCTGTCTGGCCTCCCATGCTTGGGGTCTGACAGCTAAGACTCACACCAAGGGGCTGGGAGGCTGCTGAAAGCCGGGGGGATGCACCCCCCTGAATACACCCCAGGGATGCTCATCCACCCACCCTGTCCCCAGGCATCGAGTACAACCTCGTGCGCGTCCCCATGGCCAGCACCGACTTCTCCGTCCGCCTGTACACCTATGCTGATGCGGAGGGTGACTTCGAGCTGAAGCACTTCAACCTGACAGAGGAGGACACACGGATGAAGGTGAGTCCTACAGGCCAAGCCCGAGGCACTGGGACTTGCAGCCCGGGTGGGCTGTGCTGGGGAAGGGGAGCACCTTTTTGCTGATGGGGAGGGAGAGGACTCGTCCTGCCGCCTGCGATGCCATCACTGGGGCAGACACGGGGAGCTCACTGCCATCCCGGTTGTCCCCAGATCCCCATCCTCCGGGCAGCCCAGGAGGTAGCCAAGTGGCCGCTGTCACTGTATGCCAGCCCCTGGACCTCCCCGGTCTGGATGAAGACGAACGGCGCGATGACAGGGAGGGGGACACTGAAGGGCAGCCCTGGGGACAAGTACCACCAGGCCTGGGCCAAGTACTTCATCCGGTGAGGGGCCAGGGGAGCACAGCGGGTGCTGGGGTCACCGTGCCTGGGGCTAAGGCTGGTGCTGCTGCGACGGGGCTGTTCACCATCTGCCCCTGCGCGCAGGTTCCTGGATGAATACGCCAAGCACAACCTGACCTTCTGGGCAGTGACAGCGGGGAACGAGCCCACGGCTGGTGAGATTGTCTTCTACCCCTTCCAGTGTCTGGGCTTCTCCCCCGAGCACCAGCGGGACTTCATCGCGCGGGACCTGGGCCCCGCACTGGCCAACAGCTCCCACCGCAACGTCCAGCTCATCATCCTGGACGACCAGAGGGTGATGCTGCCCTACTGGGCCCAGGTGGTGAGTTCCCACAGCGGCTCTCCCAGCCCCACAGCAGCTCTCCCAGCCCTGTGCACTGGTGACTCCTTTCTCCTGCCAGGTTCTCAAAGACCCTGTGGCCGCCAGCTATATCAGCGGCATCGGCATCCACTGGTACCTGGACTTCCTGGCACCCATCGACCTCACGCTCTCCATCACCCATCACCTCTTCCCAGACTATTTCCTCCTCTCCACAGAGGCCTCCACCGGCTCCTACTTCTGGGAGCCCAGGGTGGTGCTGGGTGGCTGGGACCGTGGCAGCAAGTACAGCCACAGCATCCTGACGGTAGGGCTTGGTGGGGGCCACTGATGCGCCGGCCACCCCCCTGCGCCTGCCCGCAGCTCAGCGCCATCACCTGCCCTGCAGAACCTCAACAACTACGTGACGGGCTGGACCGACTGGAACCTGGCCCTGAACCTGGAGGGGGGCCCCAACTGGAGCAAGAACTACGTGGACAGCCCCATCATCGTGGACAGCAGCAAGGACATCTTCTACAAGCAGCCCATGTTCTATCACATGGGGCACTTCAGGTGGGTCGGGGCCAGGGGTGGCCGGCAAGGAGCTGCTGACTCCAGCCACCATCCCGGGCCCCACGCTCAGACCCTGCTTGTCCCTGCAGCAAGTTCATCCCCGAGGGCTCGCAGCGCGTGGGGCTGGCTGTCTCCAAGAAGTGCCGCCGGTGCGACCTAGAGCACTCAGCATTCCTGCGCCCCGATGGTGCAATCGTCCTGGTGGTCCTGAACCGGTGAGTGGCTCAGCCCGGCGCCCCAACTCGAAGCCTGGCTGCCCGCTCTGACCTGCATCCCTTCTCCCACCCCCACAGCTCCCCTGTGGACGTGTCCTTCGGGATCTCTGACCCACAGGTCGGCTTCATTGAGGCCACGGCTCCCACTGACTCCATCCAGACTTTCCTGTGGAAGCAGCCAGCCTAGTGCAGAGGTGGGAGGTGCTGGCACCGGGAGCTCGGTGCTGGTGGAGGGTTTGGGGACGGGCCCCTTGCGTGGGGATGGGGCTGCAGAACAGCCCCTGCAGCCCCACAGTGCCCCCGGGGACCTGTTTGATCCAAGGGCTGCAACACCTGCTCTTTTCTAGATGTTTTCATAAAATAAACAGGTTTTCTACAACCTCACTGGCTCCCCCTCTGCTGCTCAGCGAGCAGGACTGTGCTGGGATCCAGAGGAAGAGGCAGGTTTGGGGCTGGTGGTACCTGCTGAGCCCCATGGGGTCCCATCCTGCCTCTGCCGGGGTTCCTCGGGGGCACCCTACGAGGGACCAAGTCTGTGCTGCAGGGGAGCAGGGGGCTGTCACCCCCCAGGGCAGCATCCCCAGACCAGGGCAGGGGCCTGAAGCTGGAAGGGACCTGGGGCCAGCAGCAGCCAGGACCTGCAGCCGGAATTTAGCACAGGGCCCCGACGTCAGCAGCCCCTGCTTCTCCTCCCGGCCAGAGCGGGCAGCCACGTGCTGCGGTTTCTCCTGACGGAGCAGCCATCAGTCCCCCCCACTGCCCCCAGCTAATGGGAACCGGGAGTGTCGGGCACATACTTCCCGAGTGACGTTACGGGGGGGGGGGCTGCACTGAGTCATCCCCCTCCCAGTGGGGCCCCTCAAACTGGGCCAGCGTGGGGGAGGCTCCGCAGCCAGCCCCAACACCGCGGCATGGCACCGCGTCCCTGCTCCTGGCACAACGCAGGGGCCCCCTGGCCATCACGTCTGGGGGGGCCTGGGGACGCTGGGCAGAGCCAGCTCCCGAGGGTGCCTGCAGCAGCTGGGTCGGGGTGCCGGTGGCGGCAGGAGCCGAACAAGCGAGGGGCTGTGTACCGCCCAGCAGCCAGCATGCAGGCGAGCCTGGCCGGGCGCCGCTTTTCCATTCGCGCGCTCGTAAACCGGCGGTGACCAGAGGAAACCGCAGCGGTGCGGCCAACCCTGGGGCTGAGCCCCATGCAGGGTGTCCCGAGGGAGCACCGTGGCACTGCTGGGGTACACGGTGCCTGGGCGCCCCCCCCCACCCCCCCTACCCCAGCCCCAGGCCCTGCTCTGCAGCCCACGTGCCCTCGGCCGCCGCTGCCGGAGCCACGCTTACCGAGCGATGTGTTTTTGGCAGTGCCAGCTGTGAGGAACTCCCCATTGCTGGCAGGAGCGGAGGAATGCAAACAGAGCTGTCAGCACCGGAGAGATTCCTGCTGCAGCCACGGCTGCTCGCCGCCCTGCTTGTGCTGCTGCAGGGAGCTGGGCTCCAGGTGTCCCTCCAGCAGTGGGGAGTGCTCATGCCCTCCTGGGCTGGGGACACATCCTGCCGAGGAATCCAGGACTCCCTTGCTACTGGTTTCTGCCATGCAGCAGCTCTCGGGGAAGCAGTGGGGGGGACCAGCCCCACAGAACCTACTGCCTGCTCTGCCTGGCAGACAGTGGGCTGGGATGCTGCAGGGTGGGAGAGAGGAAGGGCTCAGCCCCATGGCTGCTGCAGAAAGGAGGGGGATGATGCTGAGATGCTCACAGGTATTTTTAGGAACCTAAAAACCCACAGGGCTCCCCTCCACCCCATCCCCAGAACTCCCCGAGGCTGGGGATGAGGGGCAGAGCTACGAGAAGGACACGGGGTGCAGTACCAGGGCAGGCAATGGGGCAGTGCATTGGTGCCCGCTGCAGCACTCCAGCCTGTGCTACTGGGGAAACTGGGAAGGGCCCTGAGCTTGCTGGGAGGATGAGAGGGTGCAGGCAGAGAGAGGGAGGTTTATTAGCATGGCAGATGTGCTCCCCACAGAGAGGGCTGCAACTCCTGGCGGGACACAGAGCAAGCACCCGCAGGGAGCGACGCTGCCAGGCTCCTGGCGTAAAAAGTCAGTTCCATGGACTGGAGGAGGATCAGGCGAGCAGCTCTTCTTCACTCCTCCTCCTCCTCTTCCTCCTCCTCCAGGGCAATGGGCTGGCGACCAGCCGGCCCTGTACCACCACGCTGGATGGAGACGATGCCGCTCAGGAAGGCATAGCCCAGCATGGCTGCCAGCCCCACCAGCACCGACAGCAGCTGGTTGCGCCGTTTGTGAGGGTCCTCCTCCGCCTCGCCGCCATCAGCACCCACAACCCGTGGGGCACTGGCTGGGGGGTCACCTGGGGGGAGGCAAAGCAGGGGTGTGGAGGGGGGGGACAGGTCACCCTGAGCCTGCAGGGCGAGGCAGGGGGACGCATCTCACCTCCGTCCCAAGGGAAGTAGAGGCTGAGGATGGAGGTGCAGTAGTTGCACAGGTTCTGCAGGGACTTCAGGTGCTGCTGCAGTTTCCCGTTGGGCAGCTTCGCCTTCAGAAGCGGCGCCAGGCGGCTGAAGACAAAGGCGTCGAGGGAGGCCGGCCTGGGGCACAGAGACCTGCGACTGGGTCACGGTCCCTCCCACCTCCTCCCACCATCCCTACCCAAAGCCACCCGGACATGTCAGCCACCCCCAGCACCCCAGGGGACAGCAAGCAGCTCCTCCTCCTCCTCCTCCTCCTCCTCCTCCTCCGTAGGGAGCTGCACCCAGCCCTCGAGGTGAGGCTGGAGGGGAGCAGCACGATCCCATCCCTGAGCAGCTCTGCTGGCTCTAAGAGATGGGGAAAGAGATGCTGGGGCTGCCGGCAGCTCCTGCAGCCTTAACGCCTGCTGCCCACATTGCTCCGTGCTGCCACGGACAGCCCTGTCCCCTGTGAGCCTGTCTGGCCCCCAAAGTGACATGTGTGGGCTGCAGCTTCCACACAGACCACTGGGTCTTGGTCCTGCCTGGATACGGGGGCCTCTTGGGCCCCATAGCACCTTCCCCGCTACGGCCACCTACGAGTCTCCGAAGAAAAACTTCTGGGAGCCGAGGCGCTGGGATAGGAGTGTCAGGCATTCCCGAGCATCCCGGTAGAGCTGGAGAAGGAGGACAGAGGGTTGTCACCCACTCGGCCACGCGGCAGACTGCCACAGCAATAAGGGGAGGGAGAAGGGGGTGCTCAGCCAAGACGAACCCTGGACCCCAACTAAGATTTTGGCCTCATGTGGGTCCCTCTGAGTACCCACCGAGGACCAGCCATGCCCAGAACACATCCCCTCACCTCCTTCTCCAGCTTCTCCTCATCCTCCATGTAGCCATCTCCCCACATAAGCTGCAGCCGCTCCAGGTGCTGCTTGTGCATGCAATTGGGCAGGAAGAAGTTCAGGGGGAAGGGAATGGTTTCCGCATACCACTTCCGCGTGTGTTCCACGTAGTTCTTTGTGTCCACCCAGAAAGTGTGGATCTGCAGCAGAGAACAATCCACACCCAGGCCACGGTGGGGCTGGAGCCAGAGCAGCCTTTTGCCATGGTGGGCGGCACAAAGCCCGTGCCCAGCACTGGACTGGCTGCCCCAGAGACCATGAGGGGCTGAGGGAGCATCAGGGACGAGGCCAGACCCCAGCCCTGGCTGCACAACCCACTGGTGCCACACAAGATACCCAGCACCCTGATCTCTGCTCCAGGCTGCGATTTTGCTGCCTGCAACATCCTCTGGTTCTCCTGGCAGGCGAGTCCACACCTGAACCCACCGGCATCGCTCCAGGGAGCGGATCCGGTCCTTGGTGAGGCCATCTCCCCCGTGTCCCCCTTTGAGACGTTTCCACAGGCGACTCACCAGCACTGGCAGCAGTTTCTCTTCCAGCAAGGACACGAAGGCCAGCGTGTCCGCCCCTTGTGTAGCCGAGAGGTCGTAGTCAGCGTTATACTTCTGCAGAGCAAATGCAACGGGCATGATCCAGCGAGGAAGAGGAGAATCCTGCCCGTGCCTCTTGGGCAACTGCGACAAAGCCCCCTCCTTCCTAGGGGGGGCTCCGGTGCCCTCCAGCCCCGAGCCTGGGGCAGGGAGTGCCCCCTCGCACCCTGCTACCTGTTTCCTGAGGTGAGTTATGATCTGCTGCGTTTTGGAGATGGTGCCTTCGTCCCGTGTCTTCAGCGCAGGCAGGCGGCCTGAGGGCAGGGAGAGGGGTGGCTGCAGGCAGCAGTGCCCGGGGTGCAACCCTGCTGCGGGCGAGGGGTGCGGGGGAGCTGTACCGGGGTGAAAGGCCCCCCCACGCTTGCAGGAGAGGGCTCAAGGCAGGGGGAGAGATGCAGGTGGTGGGGCGGGGCATCCGTAAAATGGGGCAGGGGGGATACAGCAATGCAAGGAGGGTGGGTGAGGGGATGAAAGCGGTGTGTGATGGGATGAGGAGAATGTAACAGGGTGACGGGAGTGTGCAATGGGACAGGGGGTGCGACGGGATGAGGGGGGCACGCGATGGGGTGGGGGGTCTGATAAGGTGAGGGGGGTGTGCAGTGTCGGGCAGGGGGGTACGATGGGGTCCGAAGGGTGCAGTGGTGCGGGGGGGGGGGGGCAATAGGGCAGCGGGCGGTGCAATAGAGCGGAGGGGTGCAATGGGGTGAGGGGGACATGCAGTGGGGCAGGGGTTGCGATGGGGCGGGGGGGGCACCGGGCGGTGCCGGTGCCGAGGGTTGGGTAGTCCCGGCTGCCCGGCGGTACCGGTAGCTCCGGCGGGGACCCTTACCGGAGGGGCTCCTCCAAGGGTTGGTGACCCGGTGCACCTTCAGCGGTGCCCCCGTGAACCGCGCGTAGGTCTGCAAGAGAGGAGAGAGCGGTAGTGGGGGGCTCGGCCGGGCGGGACGCACCGGCACCGGCCCCAGCACCGGCCTCGCCGCCGCTCACCAGCACAGCCAGGCAGTCGGGGTCCACCGAGGGCAACCCCCAGCCCCCAGCCCAGCAGAACAGCTCCATGGGCGCCGCCATCTTCTCCCCCCCCCCCCCCCCCCCCCCCGACCCGGAACCACACGGGCCGGGCTCCGCCCGCCCCCACCGCGGGGCGGCTCCGCCACCGGCGGCCCGGGGCCGCTCTGTGCCCGAGCGCGGCGAAGCGGAGCCCCCGGGACGGCGATGGCTCTGCGCTTACCGGGTCCCTGGGACCGGGACTCGCCCCCGCATCCCTCTGCCCCGCACGTTTCCATGGAAAGCAAACAGAGGCGGGAGCCCGCTGGCAGCGGAGGGAGGGAAAACTCCCCGTGGGCGGCTCGGGAGCAGCCCGGCCCCCCCGTTACCCGCGGCCGCTGGCGTGCGCCGAGCCGCTGGGGACGGGGGAGCGGGGCTGAGCCCAGCCCGTTGTTATGGAGCCGGGGGAAACAGGAGTAAACACGGCCGGGACGCCCGGGCTGCCCGCCCGCCTTGGCCGGCGCTCAGCGGGGAGCGGCTCGGCCGGCCCGAGCATCCCCCGGTGGGCTCCGGCGGCACGAACCGGCCCGGGCAGGGCCGCCGCCGCCGCCCGAAGGGACGACGGGGGCTCCCGCGGCACCCCCGGTGCCCCCGCTCCTTCTCCCTGTAGCCCGGGGTGATGGGGAAGGAGCTCCCGGGATGAGCTCATGATGTTGCTCTGGGGCTTGGGCCGGGTCCCGGTGCTGATTTATGCCGCTGAGCGCTCTCCAGGCGGGCTGGCTCCGCTCCTCTCCCGCCCGGGGATCACCGCCCGGCCCGGGGGACTCCTCCGGCCCGGGGAGCACCGCCCGGCCCGGGGGGCTGGCACCTCGGCGTGGGGCACCCCCGGCAAAGCAGCCCCGCGCCCTCGACAACCGGCGGCGTCCCCCAGCTCTCCCGGGCTGGGATGCTCCGGCGCTGCTGGGGCTGCTCTGGCTCGCAAGAAGGCGGCCCCAGACTGCCTGACCTCCCGGTGAACCGGCGCCTGCCACACTCAATTTCTGTGAGCGGGAGCTGCGCCAGGGGCGAGCAGCGCCAGGGCGGCCGGTGGGTTGCCCGCAGCCCCGGGCCCGGTGCGCCGCGCTCCGCACCGCTCCGACGGCGGGGCTGCCGCCGCGGCCGATCGCCCGCCGGGGTCCCCGGGATGCGCGCCCGTGATTGACGGCTCTTTGTTTCCTCCTCGCCGGCAGCGCCGGCCCCTCCCCGTTCGCGCCACCCCGCCCCGCCGCGCTCCGCTCCGCACCGGCGGCACCGGCGGCATGGGGGCACCGGCGGCCGCGGGGGACCCGGCGCTCGGCGCGCTCCTGGCCCTGCTCCTGCTGGGAGCCGCCGGAGCGGCTCGCCAGGGGCTGCAAGGTAAGGCTGCTGCCGGGCCGGGCCCCGGGGCGGCGGCGGGGTGGCCCCGACGGGGCGTCCGGGCCGCTGCCGGGCGGGAGGCGGCGGCCGGAGCCCGCCTGGCCCCGCTGCCGCCAGCCGGGGGCCCCCGGCCCCTCTCCCCGGCCCGAGGCCGATGACAGCGGCTCTGCTCGTCCTGGGAGGTCTGGCAGCCGGGCTGCGGGCAGCGGGGGACAGAGGGACATTCATCCCGGGAGCATGGGGCGGCCGCCGGCACCCGGCACCCCTCCCAGGGCCGGCTCCGCCCGGGGCAGCTCGGGGCAGGGAGCCACCGACCCCGCCTGGACGCCGGTCCCGATGCCGTCTCAGGGCAGCGGGAGGGCTCCGGTCGCGCCGCGCGGGTCAGTGCGGGGCTCCCGGGGCCGCGGTGCGCGGCTGGGGTTTCCCCCGGCACCGGGGCTCCTCCCGGGCTGCCCGATGCTGTTGCACAGAGCGGGACCGGGCTCTCCGTGCTCCCCCGGAGTGCCCCGGGTCGGTGCCGAGGGCCAGCCCGTGCCTCCCGGGGCTCCCGGTCCCGCTGTGCCTTGGCGGAGCAGCCGCGGTCGCATCTCCGCACCGCCCGTCGGAGCCGGTCCCGGGGGGCGGGTAAGGGGGGGTTGGCTCCGCGATGCCCCCGCAGCTCCACGCGAGCTGCGCCCTCGCTCCGCCATCCCGCGGGGCAGGAGCGGATCGCCCAGCCCTGCCCGCCCTGGCTGCGGGATGCTCGGGGCGCTGCGACCTTTCCTCGGGGGGGGGAAGTCCCGGCGGCGGAGCAGGGCAGGCTCCGGGCCGGGGACCCCGCCGGTCCCGCCGATGGCGGAGGCTCCGCGGGTCCCTCTCGGCGCTGCCGGTCCTGGAGCGCCACCGCGCGGGACCGGGGCTGGGCGGGGCCCGGAGCCTTCGGGGCTTCCCCGGCCCCCCCCGGGGCCCGGCGGTCCAGGAACCCCATCCCCGTTCCCCCGTCCCCTCGGTCTGGCCGGGCTTGCTCCTCCCCAAGCATCTCCGCACCTCTGTGGCCGGAGCTGTGCTGCCGGTCGGGATGTGACCCCGGCGCTTGGCTCCCGCAGTCATTGACCTGCTGATGGTGAGCGAGGCCCGGCAGATGGCCAGCATAACGCACAAGATCCGGATGGAGCTCTTGACAGTTAATGATGTTTACCTCCTCTCCACCTTCCGCCTGCCGCCCAAGCAGGGGGGGACCCTCTTTGGCCTCTACTCCAAGAAGGACAACACAAGGTGGCTGGAGGTCTCCGTAGTGGGGAAAATCAACAAAGGTGGGTGCCTGTTGTGCGGGGACATGCTGGCCCTGGTCTTGCCCTGATGCTCAGAAAGAAATAGGGACCGAGTTCCTGCTACCCGAGGGGCCCAGCAGCGGGTGCATGCTCGTCCCAAGGGGCTGCCAGTGCTGGGGGGGGGAGAGCTGACAGCCCCTTCCCGTTCCTCTGCAGTCCTGGTGCGCTACCTGCGGGAAGACAACAAGTTGCACTCGGTCAACCTGCAGCATGCACACGTGGCGGACGGGCAGAGCCACACCGTCATCGTGCGCCTGAGCGGGCTGCGCGGGGACATGCTGAACGTGGAGCTCTACGTCGACTGCAAGCAGATGGACTCCAGCGTGGGGCTGCCTGAACTGTCGGAGATCCCCCTAGCAGAGGTGGAGTCCATCGAAGTGCGCACGGGGCAGAAAGCCTACCAGAGGATGCAGGTGAGTGCCAGCATCCCCTGGGGGGGCCGAGAAACACACCCCCTGAGCCCTTGGGGACAGGCAGAGCCCCCCATGGCTGACCGTGTCTCCCCTTGTACATCAGGGGTTTGTGGAGTCGATGAAGCTGATCCTGGGAGGGTCCATGAGCCGCGTCGGCGCCCTGAGCGAGTGCCCTTTCCAAGGAGACGAGTCCATTCACAGTGCAGGTAACAGCACGTCAGCACCCTGCACCAAGCAGAGGCAGCATGGAGGGCTCACAGAGTCACCAATGCATGCTGCCTGCTGTGGCACGTGGAGGTGGGAGGTGACAGCATGCTGCGCAGAGGGGTGCTCCTGCCTCTCCCAGTCCGGGTGTCCCCACGCAGGTGGGAGCTCCTGCGCTGTGCACGTGCTGGCCAGGAGCAACCATGCGAGGTGACGCTGCTGGTCTTTGACGTCAGCATTCAGTAATGTCTCTCCTTGCAGTGACGAGCGTGTTGGCCTCCATCCTGGGTAAGTCCCTGCTCTGCTTCCCCCTTTCCCTGGTGTGAGGGTAATGGCAACATTTGGGGCTCTGCGGAAGCAGAAGACCCTTTGCAGCCTGTCCCTGTGCCCCGAGGGCCTGCAAGGCTCCAGGATGGGGTGGATCAGAGGGCAGGGGATGTGCTACAGGGGTATGGGGTCCTGTGTGGACCAGGGAGGAGGAGGATGGCTCTCTCATCCTCCTGGTTTGGTGCCAGGGAGCAGAGCCGTCCCAGCCCACAGCCCAGGGAGGCTGCATCTGTCCTGGGGCTGACCTTGTCCTTTCTGGTCCTGGCAGGTGAGCAGACCAAGGCGCTGGTCACGCAGCTGACGATCTTCAACCGGGTCCTGACTGAGCTGCGGGAAGACATTAGGGACCAGGTGAGATGGCGGGGTGGTATTGGCTCTCCCTGGGCTGGATTTGCCAAGAGCACGGTGCCAGCCAGTACACTGCATCCCCTCTGACACTCCGTGCTCTGCTGCCTTGCAGGTGAAGGAGATGTCTCTGATCCGCAACACCATCATGGAGTGCCAGGTCTGCGGTGAGTGCTGGCAAGGCTCTGCGCCTACCTCGGGGGTCAAAGGCCGCCCTGTCTCACCCCCTGCCTGGCCCTCTTCTTCTCAGGCTTCCACGAGCACCGGTCCCGCTGCAACCCCAACCCCTGCTTCAGCGGCGTGGACTGCATGGAGACGTATGAGTACCCCGGGTACCGCTGCGGACCCTGCCCGCCGGGGCTGGAGGGAAACGGCACACACTGCGCTGACATCAATGAGGTGGGCACACTCCTGGGATGGGTCAGCAGCCCCAGTTCTGCCAGAGCAGCATGGGAAGATGGTGCTTCCCCTCTCTGGATGTGTCCCAGCCCCAGGGACACATCCGACGTGGGGGATGCCATGCCCGAGGGTGAAGCCTGTCTCTCTCCTCCTGCCACAGTGTGCTCATGCCAACCCCTGCTTCCCCGGCTCCAAGTGCATCAATACGGCCCCTGGCTTCCGCTGCGAGCCCTGTCCCCGCGGCTATCGGGGCAACACTGTCTCTGGAGTCGGGGTGGACTATGCACGGGCCAGCAAGCAGGTGAGTGCAGTGCCACGGGATTTGGCTGGGAGCCTGGGGAGCTGTGGGAGCTCTGGGCTGCTGAGCTGAGGGGACGGGTGGAGGATGCTGTGCCTTCTTGAGGAGGGCAGCTTTCCTGGCACAGGAATAGGCAGGGCTGCAGGCAGGGAAAGACCCCGGGTGACGGTTTCTTCCACGCTGCTCACAGGTTTGCACGGATATTGATGAATGCAACGATGGGAACAATGGGGGCTGTGACCCCAACTCCATCTGCACCAACACGTTGGTGAGCAGAGCTGCCCCACTGCCCTGCCAGGCGTCTGGGGCCACTCTGCAGCCCTAATCCTGCCCTGCCCTCTCTCCCCCAGGGCTCCTACAAGTGTGGTCCCTGCAAGTCAGGGTTTGTGGGGAATCAAACGTCTGGCTGCGTCCCGCAGAAGTCCTGCAGCACTCCCACCTCCAACCCCTGTGACATCAATGGCTTTTGCATGTTTGAGAGGAACGGTGAAATTTCCTGTGCGGTGAGTGGGGGACAGGAGCAAGAAGAGGGAAAAGCAGTGGGGTGCAGGGGGTATTGGCATGGGCAGTAGCTGGTCCTGCCAGGGCACTTCCCAGCCCCTGATTTCTTCTTTCTTCAGTGCAACGTGGGCTGGGCTGGCAATGGCAACGTGTGTGGGCAAGACACAGACCTCGACGGCTACCCAGATGAGCCCCTGCCCTGCATCGACAATAACAAGCACTGCAAGCAGGTGAGCTCTCAGAGAGGGAGGGCAGCATCCTTGGGCAAGGGCTGCCAGAGCTCAGTGAGCCCTCCCCATCTTTAATGCTGTCTGTGCCTGCAGGACAACTGCCGCCTGACACCGAATTCGGGGCAGGAGGATGCCGACAATGACGGCATCGGGGACCAGTGTGACGATGACGCTGATGGTGATGGCATCAAGAATGTGGAGGTGGCTGTGCTGGTCAGGCAGGACGTGGCTCTGGGGGCTGTGCTGGGCAGAAGGCTTCTCCCTTTGGCTTGGGGCTGACTCCCTTATCATACTGCTCCTGGGGACCAGCAGACTTGTGGCTCTGGGGTGGTCTCAGCGTGCTGGAGGAGATGTCCTCCCCTCTGACCCAGGTGGGACTGCGGCCTCTTGTCTGCCACTGCAGCACAGGCATCCCTGTCCTATCCCCCGCAGGACAACTGCCGGCTCTTCCCCAACAAGGACCAGCAGAACTCAGACACCGATTCTTTCGGGGATGCCTGTGACAACTGCCCCAATGTGCCCAATAACGACCAGCGGGACACAGACAGCAATGGCGAGGGGGACGCTTGTGATAATGACATCGATGGGGACGGTGAGCTGCTCTTGGGCTGCCTGCACGGGGCCAGGACTGCTGGCAGAGTGGGGATGCTGTCACACCAGGCCGGGGGGGTGAGGGCATCCACCCAGCACTGTCCTTGCAGGGATTCCCAACATGCTGGATAACTGCCCCAAGGTGCCCAACCCTCTGCAGACGGACCGGGATGAGGACGGCGTTGGGGACGCCTGTGACAGTTGCCCTGAAATGAGCAACCCCACTCAGGTATGGACAGCACCATGCTTGGAGCATGGGTCCGGGCTGGGCAGGGGGGCAGGGGGTTCCTCCTGCAGCACGGCTGGCCCCCCTCGCCCCAGGGTGTCCGCTGAACTAGGGCTCTGGTCTCCTCCAGACAGATATGGACAGTGACCTGGTAGGAGACATCTGTGACACCAACGAGGACAGGTGGGGACCATGTTGCTGCGGGGTCACCTCCCCATCCCCTCTTGTCCTGGCCCATCCCTGGGGGCAGGGCTGGGTTCCTGGAGAGCTGGGAGCGGGGAGGACAGGGTCTTTGGGGTTGGCTAAAGTGCTGGGACATGGTATCAGGTCCCCAGTTTGCAGCGCTGCTCTGACCCTTCTCTTCCTCCCAGTGATGGGGACGGGCATCAGGACACCAAGGACAACTGCGCCGAGATTCCCAACAGCTCCCAGCTGGACTCAGACAACGACGGGCTGGGGGATGACTGTGACAATGACGATGACAACGATGGCATCCCTGACTATGTGGCGCCCGGCCCAGACAACTGCCGCCTCATCCCCAACCCCAACCAGAAGGACTCGGATGGTGAGCACAGGGTGGGCGGGAGGAGGAAAAGCCGTGTGGGCTCAGCCTGGCCCTGACCGGGGTGCGTGTCCCCAGGGAACGGCGTAGGTGATGTGTGCGAGGAGGACTTTGACAATGACACGGTGGTGGACCAGCTGGATGTGTGCCCCGAGAGCGCCGAGGTGACGCTGACCGACTTCCGTGCCTACCAGACTGTCATCCTCGACCCCGAGGGGGATGCCCAGATTGATCCCAACTGGGTTGTCCTCAACCAGGTGTGGGTGCTGCCCCCCATGTTTCTGGGGACTGTGCTGCTGGGGTGGGAGCAGAGGAGGGGCCGGGAGGTCCCTGGGGATGCCCCTCACCCAGCTGTCCTCCACAGGGCATGGAGATCGTGCAGACCATGAACAGTGACCCGGGCTTGGCTGTCGGTAAGAGATGCTCTCCCACCTCCAGCCCCTGTGGGGCAGCCCCCCTACTCCTGTCCCCCTGTGCCAGGGGGTGAGGGGCGGTTCTTTGCCTTGCAGAGGGGTGAAGGGTGGGCTGGAGGGAGTTGGGGAGCTGGGGGAGAGGGCTCCTTGCAGTGTTTGCCTGCCTGTAGGCTACACGGCCTTCAATGGGGTGGACTTCGAGGGCACCTTCCACGTCAACACCATCACCGACGATGACTATGCTGGCTTCATCTTCAGCTACCAGGACAGCGCCAGCTTCTACGTGGTGATGTGGAAGCAAACGGAGCAGACGTACTGGCAGGCCACCCCCTTCCGCGCGGTGGCCGAGCCGGGGCTACAGCTCAAGGTGGGTGCTGGCCACCCTGCGGGCCAGGTTGGGCCCCCCCAGCCAGGTCCCCCCTGACACCCCATGCACCCACAGGCAGTGAAGTCCTCAACGGGCCCTGGGGAGCATCTGCGCAACGCGCTGTGGCACACGGGCCACACGCCCGACCACGTCCGCCTGCTCTGGAAGGACCCACGGAACGTGGGCTGGCGGGACAAGACGTCCTACCGCTGGCAACTGGCGCACAGGCCCCAGGTGGGCTACATCAGGTGAGCAGGGGGGGATCGTGGGGGCTGGTGGGGTGGGGGTGCCCTGGCCGTGGCCATGGGGCAGGGGGAGGATGCTGGATGTTGGGTGGGGTCCGGCCCCGGGGGGCACCACACCAGTGCGGGGGATGCCCAACAACCGGGGGTCCCCTTTCACGGGGCCACTGTGGTGGGGAGGAGGTCCAGCCCTGAGGGGAGGGAGCGGGGATGATGCTGGCAGTGGGGACGGATCCATCCCCCGTGGGACCACACGAGTGTGTGGGGGTGCCGGCTGTGGGGAGGGGTCGCGCCCCGGTGGAGCTGCGGGCGCGTTTCCCCTTTAAGGATCCCGTCGGGGCGGCCGCCGCGGGGGCTCCGAGGGCCGGGCCCGTCCGCCCCGTCGGGCCCCCGCGGCCATTGTCCCGTCGCCATGGCGACCCCGCCGGCCGCCGGAGCCTTTCACATGCAAAGCGCCCGACAAAGGCGGCGGGGCCGGGCCGGGGGCGGCGCGGGGGCGGGGGGGCTCCATGCCGGCCACGGCGGGGGGGCCCCCGGGCCGGTGCCCCCATCCCACGGGGTGCCCCGTTCCCGGTGCGGTGCCCCCATCCCACCCCGGCGAGGGATGCCCCGCTGCCCCTCCAACCCAACCCCGGGGCGAGATGCCTGGCGCTGGCCACGGGGGAGGTGGCGGGGGGGGGTTCCCGGTCCCCCGCTGACCGGCCGGGCCGGGTCCCCCCTCCCGCAGGGTGCGGCTGTTCGAGGGCCCACGGCTGGTGGCCGACTCCGGGGTGATCATCGACACCACCATGCGCGGGGGGCGGCTGGGGGTCTTCTGCTTCTCCCAGGAGAACATCATCTGGTCCAACCTGCAGTACCGCTGCAACGGTGAGCACGAGCTCCCCCCTCCGCGGGGGCCACCGGACACCCCCCCCCCCCGCACCGCACTGTGCCGGGGGCCGAGAGCACGCAGAGCATCTCCTCCCTTATCCCCGATGCGGGGGTCGGTCCTGGGCTGGGGGGCTGTCCCGCTTTAACCGGGGCTTATCTCCCCCCCGGCTCCTGACTGTCCTCCGCTGTCCCCCCGCAGACACGATTCCCGCCGACTTCGAGCCCTTCCGCCGGTTCCTGCTGGAGGGTCGCGAGTGAGGGGCCGCGCCCGGGCCGGGCCCCCCCTCGCCACCGGCACCCCGAGGCGCTCCGGGCCCGCCGCCCCTCCCGGCCGGGACCCGCTCCCGGCCCCCCGCGGACTTTGCACTGCCGGTAGCGGCGCGTGCGGCCGGCAGCAGGGGGGAGAGGGGCCCCGCGGGTGGCGGGGCTGCCCCCCCCCGCGCCCCCCGCCCTGCCCCGGGCGCTGCCTGCCGCCGCAGTCCCTGCCCCAAATCTGGCCATAAAGTTTTGAGTGTTTTCTAGCCTGCGCGCCCTGTTCCTTGAGGGGGGGGGGGGATTCCTGGTGCCCCGAGAGGGCGCCGGGCACCCCCCCCCCCTCTTCCCCCCTCTCCCCCCTCCCTCTCCTCCCCCTTTCCCCGTGCTCTCGGCTCCGTCCGTCGCCGTTCTCCCCGCGGTGGTCGTCGCGGGGGTGCGTGCGTGTGTGTGGGGGAGCCTGGTGCCCGGCCGGTTCCACAGGCGGAGCCCGGTGGCGGCGGGAGGCCGGGACGAGTGCAATATTGGTAGGCGAGAGCACAACACTGCACCGCATCCCGTCCCTCCCGCCGCCCCGGAGGGAGCGGAGCCGCCGCCGCCGCCGCCGCTCGGGCCGCTCCGTGGGAACTGCGCGGCGCGCGCCGAGACCCGGCGGCAGTGCCCGGTCGCCATGGCGACGGGTGTCCCGGCAACGCGGCGGAATGTGGCCCCCCCCCCCCCCCATCCCCGCCCCGGAGCGCGCGGGGCCGGCACCGGCACCGGCCCGGCCCGCCCCCCCCCCCCCCCCCCCCGCCCCGCGGCGGCGACAATGGGCGCGGCGGCGGCGGTTCCCCCTCTTAAAAGGGCAACGCGGCGGCCGCGGGGATGCCCCGCTGGTGCCGGTGGCGTTGCCCGCTCTCCGTTCACCCCGGGGCCGCTGAGGGACCGGGGCGGGCGCTGCCCGGGGGTTACCGGGGCATCACGGCGCACCTGTGCGGGTGAAATCACCGCTCGGTACCGAGCGCCTCCCGTCCCGTCTCGCTCTCCGGGCAGGGGGGGTGCACGGCGAGGCGGGGTTCGTGCCGCCTCCGCCTCCCCCGGCTGCGAGGGGCGCCCGCGGGCCCCGGTGCCGGTGCCCCGGGGGCGCGGGGCGAGCGTTGTGCGGGGCCGCGCCCACCAGGGGGCGCCGCAGCTCAAGCGCCACCGGGCAGGGCGGGGCCCCCCCCCCCCCCCCCCCCGAACCCCGCGCTGGGGATGGGGGTTGCTGCCGCGGGTGCTGGGGTGCCCTCAGGGGACGGGGACGCGGCTCCGCGCGTCCCGCCTCTTCCTTTCCCTCAGGTCTCCCACGCAGCGCGTCACCTGTGGTTTTCTGCCAGGGGGAACACTGCAGACCCAGAACCCCCACTTTGAGGGGGGGGGGGGCGATCTCCCCAGGACATGGAGCTGCATCCCCGCGAGCTGGGCTTGCCACAAAGAGCATAACGTGGCAGGTGTGGGAGGGGGCGGCAGCCCCGGGCGAGGGTCCGCTGCCCTTTTCCCATGGCCGTGGATTTTTGAGGACATCGTGTCCACCCAGAGCCTGCTGCCCATGCCCTGGCCGTAGTCCCCTTGCTGTGGACCCTGTCGGGGATTGGGTGCAGCTGGGTCCCATCGCACCCATCCTGACGCCCAGGGCACCCATTCCTCACCCTACTGGTCCTACAACATGGAGGGACACCCCCCCACCCCCCCATTCTGTTCCACTTTGCACCAACACCTTGAAACCCCCTGGCATGGCCAGGGTGGCAGTTCAGCTCCACGTGGGACTGGGCAGGATGCCGGGCACAGGGGCCCCTGCCAAGCCCTCCCCGAGAATTGGGGCCCTCCCTGGGAATCGGGGCTCTCCTGCAGAGCAGGGGCAGGGAGGGACCAGAAAGGCTGGTGTGGTCTGGCCGTGCCAGGGGCACGTGTCACCGAGGAGGATGGGGGCTCTGCACCCCGGCATGGGTGGTACCTGGTACCTCTGGGGTGGAGCATCGGCATCCGGCTTGGCACCAGCCATCAGCCTGGGCCGGGGGCTGTGGGTTGAGTGGAAAGAGGGTCTTGTGGCTGCTGGGAGGGCCCTGGGATCTGGCAGGTCGGTTACTGGGAGGTACTGGGATTTTGTGGGGCACTGGGCCCCACCTGCGTAAGCATTTCAGGGGGGATCACCGGTGTTTATCTGAGTGTAGGGCGAGGCAGTGGCCAGCCGGTAATGATTAACCCCGGGCTGAGCCAGAGGATGAGGCCCCCCCCTGTGCACAAGGAATCGGGGGGGGCTCTGTCCACCCTGTGCTCCCCACCAGCATCTGGGGGCTGTGGCTCAGCCCACGGGGCCAGGCAGAAGCTGCCCCCACCACACCCTTCCCAGGGATGCCCAGCTGCTGCCCCTTCCCCGGGCCCCCACCCGAGGCTTCATCCACCTGTGGCACAGGGACACCGTCAGTGACGTCCCCTCAAGCCGGGGCACTGTGGGGGACCCAACCCAGGGGGAGGATGCTGCTGGGGCCCCGTTGGCAAGGTGGCACCCCCGCTCCCTGTGCCAAATGGGGTGGAGGGACCCCCCCCTCCCCGGGGCTGGCGGCGGGGTGGGGCCTCCCCACCTGCTCCAGGTGCTCTATAAAGCTCCCGCCACTGTCGAGCCGCCAGTTCCTGATCCCGGATTGCAGAGCGTGCCGCTGACTAACGGGAGAGCAGCCGCTGCAGGGTCCCGAGAGGTTCTGGGACACCCCAGGACGAACCCCATGGCATTCACCGCCTTTCTTCTGCTGCTGGTGCTGGGCGCAGGTGAGGGGCTGGGGCTGGTGGCACCTCGAGCCAGAGGGAACAAGCTGGGACCTGGGCAAGCAGGAAAGTGACAGGGCAGGGGGATGAGAGTGGGGTCCCCTGGGCTGCTTTCTGAGTGGGGATCAGGGGACACCGGAATCCCTGGTGACAGGGGCTGTCTCTCCTGGCCTGGCACCGGGGTGCAGCACCCCATGGCTGGTGGTTCCCAGCAAAGCCGGGACCTGGGGACCTTGCTTGGTCCATGGCCCCTCTTAGCCGTGTCCAAAAAGATCAGCCAGGGCTGGGCAGCCGGGCTGTGCCGGGACCAGCCAGAGCAGGCTGCTCGCAGGCTGGTATGCAGGTGTGTCTCCGTGAGCCGGCCGGACCCCGGGCCCTCCTCCAGTGCCGCCAGCTCCTGCAGCACCCACTGGGAAACCGCCCAGAAGCTGCCTGCGCTGGCCAGTAGCCAGGATATGCGGGTCTAGGGGGGTGTGGGTGGCACCCCAGCTGACACATAGCAAAGGAGGTTTGGGGGGTGGGGGTGGGGGGGCTCCCTGAGCCCCCCGGCATGGCTAGATCACCCCAGGATGAGGGGCTGGGCATGGAGCCAGTGTCAGCTGCCCAGGCAGTACTGCCTGGACCCTCCGTGGTGTCACACGTGCCCAGTGCAAGCCCCAGTTGTGGGGTGTTCCTGAAGGTCTTGTTGGCCTCATGAGCAGTGGGAGCTGACAGTGGTTGGCACCTGGAGGTCGTAGTGCTCCTCGGCACCCTCTTGGCCCAGGGGAGCGTCCAGCTGAGGAGCCATGTCATGTAAAACCTTCCCAAACTGGTGCTGCAGTCCCAGCTGCCAACTCCTGGTGTTTCTTCTAGGTACACGTGCCATGACCATGACCGAGACCACCACGGAGACGACCATGGCTGACACGACCACCACAGAGACAACCACTGAGACGACAACCACCACCCCTGTGACCACGGCTCCAAACATCTTCATCTCCGAAAACACAAGTGGTAACAGGACCCAAACCTCCGTGTCCTCCCACATCACGATCTTCCCCATCACAGGCAACACCACAAACTTCCAGTCCAGCAACAGCTCCGCAGGCAATACCGCAGCCAACAGCACCGCAGGGCCTGTCTCCAGCAGCGTTGCCATCTCCCACACCAACACCACCGCAAACAGCAGCAGCTGGGTCCCCCCCTTTGGCACCAACCCAACCAACAGCAGCAACTGGGTCCCCCCCTTTGGCACCAACACAACCAACAGCAGCTCCGCAGCTCCCCCCTCCACCGTGGAGGGTGGCACGGTGATCCCCATCTCCAGCACCAAAGGCAATGGGAGCGGCAGCACTCAGGTCGTCCCCACACGGAAGACCTCTGTCACCACTCAGGGCAGTACGGCTCCCAGGCAGACACCCACGGCTGTGCTGGGCAGCGGCGGCAGCCCCAACCCCAGCAAAGCCGCAGCCCTGCTTCCCACCGCGGTCCAGCTGCTCCTCCGCATCCCGCTGTCCTTCCGCATCCTCAACAGGAGCTTCAATGAGAGCCTGCGCGACCCCGCATCGAAGGAGTACAGGAGCCTGAGCCGTACTGTCTTGACCTTGGTGAGTCCCAACCCTGACCACGGGTTCCCTGGGCAAGCAAAGACCCCCCAGTTTGTGCTGGGAAGGAACCATCTTCCATCAGGACTTCCCATGAAAGTATCCTGAGCATCTGCTCTGCCAGCTGCTTCAGCAGCCCCAGCTGGTCCTGCAAGGGGGAGAGGTGAGGGGACGGGAGGGAGGGGGTCTCTGCCAGGGGGGCAGCCATCACCCCCATGCTTTGTTCCAGTTCGAATATGTCTTTGGCTGCGCGAGCTGCGTGGGCAGGCAGACCTACAAGGGATGCAGCGAGCTGCGTTTCAGGTGAGCAGGTTGGCAGCTCCGGCTGCAAGAGGCCGGCGCGTCCCCACTGCACAGTCCAGAGCCCCTCGCATGGGGCAGCAATTCGGGTGCTAACGCCTCCTCTCGTGGGCAGCCATGGCTCAGTGGCAGTGGAGTCCATCCTCGTGTTTGGGCATGGCAATGAAACCATCACTGGTGATGTTGTTGAGCAGCAACTGAGGAACAGACTGGACCAGAACGGCTTCATCATGGACCTGCAGCTGGCCAGCATCTACAGTGAGCGGGAGCTTCGGGCTGGGGGTGCGAGGGCAGATGGAGCCCCACGGGGGTGCTTTGGGGGGTTCTGCAAGCGGTGGGACAGGCTCAGGGCTTGCAGCCGGCAGAGCCAAAGCAGTTTCCCAGTGCCTCCAGCAGGCAGCACTGGGAAGACCAACTGGATCCTGTGGAGGAGTGCTCATCCCTTGCACCCTGTCCTGGGGGTCTCTCAGGGCTGTTTGTCCCAGCCAGCCCTGGAGCTCTGCCCAGCGGCGCAGACACAGCTCTGGTCCTCTTTCAGGCACTGGGGAGGTGACGTCGCCGGCACTGGTGCCTGTGGTCCCTGACTGGGCCATTGCTCTGCTGGTCTTGGTCTGCATCCTGCTGCTGCTGAGCATCCTCACCTGCCTTTTGATGGTGAGTCCCCCATCCCCATCCCTGTCCTCACCTGCCTTCTGCTGGTGGGTCCCCTGTCACCATGCCTGTGCCATCAGACCCCTGACCCCTTCCCTCTCCCCCCCAGACCACCTGCACCTGCCGCCGGAAAAGCCAAGGGAAGCTGGACCTGTTCAGCACGAAGGACTCCTACCACCCCATGGCTGAGTACCCCCCATACCAGAGCCACGGGCGCTACATGTCACCCAACAGCAAGCCCAACCCCTACAGCCAGGTGAGCCACTGTCCCTTGGGCAGCTTGTGCCTGGCATCCTGGCCGTGGCGGGGCTGGGGTGGTGTGGGGGAAGGTGTTTTTTGGTGCAGCCGGGTAGCTGGGCAGGTCCCTTGACCGTTGGGTTAATGGCTAACGGAGCCAGTGGGACAGGGGATGGGTGACCCTGGGAGCCCGCCCCACACCAGTCGCCTCCCGGTTGGGAGGTGAGCATAACTTTCATGCCTGGATGGAGCAGCGGCGCTGGGTGCGTGGCTGGCACTGGCAGACCCGACCCGGCTCTGGGGAGCTCCCCACGACCTTGGGTGGCTGCTCCCCCTGCCCAACCCCGGGCCAGGGGCTCACAGCCTGACCATGCTGCCCCTTCTCAGGCTCGGCCACATCCCACCCAGAGCTTCGCATCTGCCGGAGTCGGGGCATCGTCCTGCCATGGCTGGGGAGTGGGGTTGGGGTTGGGGCCGGGGCCAGGGCGCTGCAGGGGTGGCAGGGGGCTGGGGGGCTGTATCCTGCACCCCCTATCCCGCACCAGCGGCTCTGAAACCAGAGCTGCAGGTGCAGCATCGGGACCTGCCTGCACACGCAAAGGGAACAGCTCCCCAAAGTGATGTGAGGTTTGAGGGGGCCATCCCCCCCACCCCCAGTACGCTGCGCACCCCTGCACGCTGGCGCTGCAGGTGGGGGCTGTATCCAGCTGCTTGGCTCCCTGCGAGCAGCTCACCCTGTTCAAATACCAGGGGCCTGGGTAAATATTTACCTTTGCTCTTGCTGGGCAAGCTTATCACGTAGGAGAGGAACACGTCTGGGGCCACCTCAGCTCCTCCACTGGCTCCTGCACCCGGGGGGGCTTGGGGTGCCCATGAGGGCTATGGGTGCCCGTGGGGCTGGGGGTGGCTGCCCCTCAGGCAGGGGAGGAGGATGCATTTTTTAGCTGAGCACCAGGCTGTCCACGGTGCCCATGGTGAGGGTGTGGGGGTTCCCTCACTGGCCCCAGAGGGGGGCTGAGGAGGGGGCTCAGCCTGCCCCCCACCCCTCCCCAGCCCCACTCTGACCCCCCTCACCGCTCCCTCCCCAGGTGGCCAGCAGCAACGGCGCAGGGACCGGCACCTTCACCTACACCAACCCGGCCCCCACCTCTGACAACCTCTGAGGGTCCCGCTGAGACAGAGAGCAGCTGCCGAGGGGAGGGGGTGGCCGCAGCCCCCCACTGCCCGGGGGAGCAGCACCGGCCCCGGACATGTCCCCCGGTGCTGCTCAGCCCCTCACCCCAGGCAGCGGGAGCAGGGTGGTTCTGGAGCAGCCGGATTCACGCGCATGACAGAACTGGATGAGCAAACGTTTGGGGTGGGAGGGAGGGTCCCCCTCACCCCCCCCAACACTTGCTTAGCTTTTCAACCCTGCTCCACGCCATGGGTGGGGGATCCGTGCTCATCCCCCCTGCGCTCTCCCCTGGGGGTTCAATTGCTCTTTATGTGGTGTTATTTTATATAAATATATATATATATATATATATATACACGCACGGCGTGCCAGCGTAAGGCTTGGCTCTGTGGGGAAGCGGGGTGACAGCGTCCTTGGCTGTGGTATATTTAGCACATTTCACCAAATAAAGGATGGGTGCAGTTGGGCACCATGTCCCAGGGGTTGTGAGGAGCCCCAGCACCCCGTGATGCCTCAGGGGCCTCGCCAGCATGTAGGGTGCCTCTCCTGGGGGAGTGACGGCCTGATTCTGGTTCCATGGCTGGTGGGACATCCCTGTTGTGGCCGTCACCCACCCGGGCGACCTCGGCTTGGTGGGGACTGCTCTCATTTCTCAGTCCAGGCAGACCCGCGGTTTGTGCTGGGGTTGTTTCTCGTCATTGCACCTTCAGTCGCCCGGGTGCGGGTGGTGTCCCTGTCCCCTGTGTCCCCTTGGGTGTGACCATGCCCTGCTGGGATGCCGTCCCTCTTGCTCACATCCCGCCCGCCTGTCCCGCACTCTCGGTTTCTGTCTCGTGAGCAAACATGTCTCATTCAACACAACCGGTTAGCCCCGGCTGCACAAGCAGAACGTAAAGGTGACGACAGGCCCATAAAGCTGCTGGGAAGGCTGTGCGTGCATCGCTGGCGTGCACGCAGCCGTGTCTGAGCCTGGCAGGTCCCACTCCCCTCCTCTGCCTGGGCTGGGCTCAGGATCCTTTGCATGAACCCCAAAATGGCTTTGGGGGCTGCCGGGAGGAAGGGGAGCACGGCAGTGTTGTGGGACATGCTGAGGTCAGTGGGTGGCTCCGGTGGGGCTGGGGACCAAAGCGGGTCCTCGCCTGCCTGGCATGGGGCCATGTGCTGGGCTGTGCCAGGGCACACACCTTTGGGATGGCCGTGCCTTGAGCTGGGGGGGGTGACACCTCCACAACCCCCCCCACCCCCCCCAGTAGTCCTGGTTTGGGCTGGGCCTGGGAGGGTTTTGGCAACCACTGAAAAGGCAGAAAAACAAGGAAACAAACCTGCCCCAAAGAAATCTCTTGTGAGCTCAGGCATGGAGCCAGCCGCTTTGCCGGGAACCAGCCCCGGGACCGGCCCGGCAGCGTGTGGCCGGTGGGCGACTTGGCCATGGCATGTGGGCTCGGTGGGGGACGGGGCTGCGCTGGGTGCCAGGCACCCCCAGCATGGGCCAGGATGTGCCTGGTCTGTGATGGGGTGGGGGTGAAGGGCTGGGGGGGGGGGGGAGCTGCCAGGAGAATTGACACAAGCCCCGAAACTGAGGGAAGGGGGATGTAGCCGGGGAGGGGGGTGACGTGTGTCGCTGCTGCTTTTGGTTTTCTATTTGCCTTGCTGATAGCCAGAGTTGCCAACAGCAACAGCGAAACCCAGCAGCCTTCCAGCTCGGCAGGCTGGGAGGGGGACTGGGGGGTGGGGTGGGGGGGTGGGAGTGCACCCCGGGGAGGATTAGGGCAGGAGCTGGGAGGTTTGCGCAGGGAGGGCTTTTTTGGGGCTGGGGGGTGTCTTTGCGTGAACATGAACAGTAGGATGGGGACACACGCAATGCCAGATCCAGCCCTTGCGTGCCAGAAGGAAGGGGCAAAGCTAAAAGCAGCCAAGGGGGGGGGGGGGGGGGGCACCGTGTCACCTCTGTGTGTCTCCCCCCCCTGCCCTGCTGCTGCGCGGGGATCAGTTCCCATTCCCAGGGCAGGGCCCCCTGGGGTGCGTGGGGCCGCCTCTGCGCCCCCTCCCGCTTCTGCCACCCCCCCCCCCCCCCGCAGCCCTGGGCAGGGCCCCGCAGGAATCGAAACAGGCGCCAGGGCTGAGCCCTACAAAGAGCCGCCTGTTCCCAGCGAGCCCGGCCACCGCCCCACCGGCTCCGAGCCGAGGCGGGGGGGGCCCCGTGTTCCCCGTGGACAGGCACCAGCTTGGGGTGGGTCCCGGCCCCCCATGTGGCTCCTCCGCCTGCCCCACGGGATGCAGGTACCAGAGTGGGGTGCCAGCCCCTGCAAAAGGATGCCCCAGCAGCCCCCCAGACTGGAACAGCCACCCTGGGGATCCCCCCCCCACACACACCTTCCCGCTAATGCTATTGGGGTTTTCTCCAGTCCCAGCTGGTGGCCTGTCCAGGAGCACCCCGACACCCCAGAACTGGGTGGCAGCAGCCACGTGGCTGGACAGAACGTGGGCACGGACTGGACACGTCAGCACTGCCCAAGCTGCCCCAAGCCTTTCCCTGAGCAGGATTGGCCCCTTCTGGCCACGGGCCCAAGGCCAGCCCAGCCCCATGGCAATGGACGGGTCCCGCAGCCTGGGGAGCAGCCAGCACCCCCCCCCCCCAGTCCCCCGTGCCGCTGCTCCCTAGGGGGTAGCCCTGGAAGAGTCTGGCATTGCAGTTTATTGTAGGAAACCATGAAAATACAGCAATTGTAACAGAACCCAGGAGAAACTACAGCAGCTCAGATGGATCCCAGTGCGGGACCGCTGGCACGGGCCCCTGTGGTGGATGGTGGCCCTGCACGGCTCCCGGCCAGGTCGGATCCTGACCCCGTTGCCCCAGCCCACCCTGGCTGCCTGTGGTTTGGCACTGAGCGGTGTGATGGGGACTGAGCGTGTCCCTCTTGGAGCAGGTGCAGGCAGGGGCAGAGGCAGGGCTGGCCGAGCACGTGGCTCCCCTGGGGACAGGGCAGAGCAGCCAGCAACACTCTGCGGCCCCGGGGTGGGGGAGCGGCGGGCACCGAGGGCACCAGTGGGCACAGCCTGGCAGCCCCCGGGAGGGACCCAGGGGCAGCTGTGCCCAGCTGTGGTGGCTGTGCCTGGCCGTGGCACCGCAGCCGGGTGAGCCGCATTGAAAATGAGCCATTTTAAAAAAAGTCTTCACACCTCATTCCAGCCCAGCCTCCCCCCACCCTGTCTCCCTAAGCCCAGCTGCCTCCCCCACCCCAACCAGCACCCCGCCTCTCCCCCCCCCACCATCACCCCCAATGTCACCTGCCACCCCCCTCCCTACACAGCCCTCTGTCCCTCTCACACCCTGGTCCGTCTTTAGGGCTGACCCTCTGCCCAGCCCTGCCCGTGGCCCCAGTTCAGAGCAGCCTCAAGCCAAACTGGGGAAAGGGGCAGGCGGACAGGGAGAGGAGGGGACAGCAGAGCTGTCCCCATCCCCCCCCCCATCCCACAAAACAAACACCTGGCCTGTTCCCAGCACTGGCAGGGCCAGGGCTGCCCTCCCTGTGCTCCGCTCCCTGCTCGCCTGTGTCCCCCCCAGACCCTGGAGCTCGCTGGGCAATCCGGGGTCGCGGCCGGCGTGCGTGCAGTGGAGCACGGGCACGGCTCAGTCCAGCTTGGCGAAGCCCCCAATGGTCACTTTACGCTCCTGCTTGTTGGCCACCAGCTCCTGGAGATGCAGGGCACCCCCTCCGATGAAGCAGAAGGCAGGGCAGACGGGCCCCGAGCAGTCCACGCCACACTCCCAGAGCTCACGGAAGGAGACAGCATCATAGAAGCTCACCTTGCCCTGCTCGTAGTCCAGGCAGATGCCGATACGTGGGGGCAAGGGCACGGTGCAGCCATTGGGGTCGCGAGAGGTGAGCGCCGACCCGTGCGAAAGCAAGATCTTGCCCATGCCGATGGTGAGGAAGGCGTAGGGCGGTGGTGCCTCCACCGTTGTGTCCTCTGCCCCACTGTCGTGGCCGCTGTCGGGGTCGTACCTGCAGCGGGGGGATGGCTGAGTCTTGGCGCCGACTCGTGACGGACAGGCTGTGGCTCCCCGGGGCACCCCGGTGCCCAGTGAGGAGGCAGGCACAGACAGAGGACACCCCCCACACACGCACCCACCAAGCCCCCCCGCTCACCTGGGGCTCACCACGTCCTGCGGCACCTGGAACCACTCCTGCAGCTTGCTCTCCAGCCCCACGCCCACCTTGACCAGGTAGGAGCTGGGGTCCACGCAGCAGGCCCAGTAGCTCTTGCCCTGCGTGATGGCCACGTCGCCAATGACCAAGTCGATGGAGAGGTGGCAGCTGGTCATCAGGCGCTCGGCGGCGAAGAGCATGGGGATGCCAGGGACGCTGCGCACGGCGCGCTGGTCCTTGCTGATGGCCAGCCGGTCCCGGTTGAAGCCCCAGCGGTTGTCCAGGAAGAAGTTGAGGACTGCGGAGAGGTGAGAAAGATGGTGTGAGCGGTTGGTGGGGCGCTCCAGAGGGGTGCTCCAAGCCCCCAGGACCCCTCACCTGGGGCGGGCGGCGTGTGCAGGTAGATATCCTCGCTGTACTCCCCGAAGCCCGCCTTGTTGCAGCCCTTCACCCGGAGCACATAGACGCTGTCGGTGTCCAAGTACTCGACGAGGGCGCTGGTGCCACGCACCTCCTCCCGCCGCTGCCACAGCTTCAGCCCCTTGGCCTTGGTGTCCGTCTTGCGGTACTCCACCGTGTAGTGCCAGGCGGGCGGCGAGTGCTGCGGCAGCCGCCAGCACAGGAAGATCTGGTCGTAGGCGTAGGTGCGCTGCGTGTCGATGACGGGGGCCTCGGGCGCTGCGGGGAGAGGCACCAGCGGGCATCAGGCAGCATCCCCCCCCCCGGCAGGCGGGGAGGCAGCCAGACGCAGGGAGGGGGCATTCCGGACGGACGCACGGACGCACAACCAGCAGGAGTCTAGGGGGATCTGACTGCGGAGACCGTGTGTAGGCACCAGAGGAGAGCGAGTCAGGGAGACAGAGGAGCTCGCTGCTGTGGGGCTCCAGGGACCAGACAGGCTGAGTGCAAGTCGGGGGGGGAGGAGAGAGAAAGAAAGAGAGAGGATGGAGGCAGCAGAAGTGGAGGAGGGGAGGAGATGGGGATGGCTGGGTGGTGTGGAGATGCCGGTGGTGCGGTGGGAGCAGGGAAGGAGGGGTGGAGAGATGAGGGGATGGTGGGTGGAAGCGGGGCGAGGAGGGGGACAGAAATGGGGCGAGGAGGGGGACGGAAACGGGGCGAGGAGGGGGACAGAAATGGGGCGAGGAGGGGGACGGAAATGGGGCGAGGAGGGGGACGGAAATGGGGCGAGGAGGGGGATGGCAGTGGGATGAGATGGGGTGAGAGGAGAACCGAACTGGGATGAAGAAGGGACAGAAATGGGGCGAGGAGAGAAACAGAAATGGGGTGAGAGAGGAATGGAAATGGGGTGAGGAGGGAAACAGAAATGGGGTGAGAGCAGAATGGAAACGGGGCAAGTGGGGATTGGAAATGGGTGAGAGGGGGACGGAAATGGGGTGAGAGGGACAGAGATGGGGCAAGAGGGGAACGGAAATGGGGCGAGGAGGGGGCAGGAGGAGCAGCTGCAGATGGAGGCGGGGGCAGAGCCACCGCCTGCCACTGCCAGCAGGCAGGACGGGGATGGAGGATGGCGGCGGAGCGGGGATGGGGTGGGAGCCAGGATGGAGGGATGGGACAGAGAGAGCGGGGCCAGCTCTGGGGCAGGGGTGTGACTTGCCTCAGTTACTTCGGTGACGATTCAGCAGCGGCCGCAGCCTATAAACAAAGAGAGGTAGAAGCAGGTCTGAAAAGTGTTGCCAGCGGGTCCGGCAGGGCCACGCGGCTCCTGCCCGGTGGGGAAGCGCCTGCCCTGCAGCGGGGCAGCCTCCGCTCCATACTCACCCTCCGGCGCTCCTGCTGCCCTTACCTGGCACCGTGGCCCTGCCTGTCCTGCCCCCTCACCTGGCCTCCCTGGCACAGGGCAGGGCAGGGGCAGGGATCACTTTGGGGGGGCTGCTGGGGCGGGGGCTGTCCCTGACGGGGAAGGGGGGACCGGCACATCCGCGAGCGCCCGCCTGAGCGCAGCCCTCCATGGCCGTGGCCGAGCTCCGAGGCGGGCAGGGAGCTGCTCTGCCCGCAGGGGCTGCACCTCCGCACGGGGCGCAGCCGGTGCCCGGGTCCTGCTGCCTTTACCTCGGATGAAGGCCAGGTCAGTGAGCAGCTTCAGCTCCCTGCTGACGTCCAGCTGGAAGTGGCTGAAAGAGGCCGTGGCCGCAGGACGGAAGCTCTGCAGCGAATCGGTGGCCCTGAGGATCCTGTGGCATAGGAGAGCAGGGACATCAGGGTGGCACGCAGTGGCCACCTTGGGCACCGGAGGACACTGACCCACCCCAGTCCGCGCAGCTCGGTACCTGTTGTGCAGCTGCTTGGCAGCCTGGACGAAGCAGGGGTGGTCGGTCTCCTTCAGCACCTCCTGGGCATAGCCCACCATGCCCGAGTTCTCCAGCATGGCCTGGTGCTCCTGGATCTGGCAGTGCAGGCTGGCCAGCCGCTCCTGCTGGCACTCCTCGATGGCCTGCAGCAGGGCCGCCCGCTTCTCCTCCAGCATGGTGCACAGCCCTTGGATCAGCTGCGACACTTCCTCCTTGGCCTGCAAGCCGTTTACCTGCCGAGCACAGCAGGGTCAGCGCGCTGCATGCCCCGGGGAGGAGAGAAGACCAGGCTGGCAGTGCCACCCCCCCAGCTGGGGACAGTTCAGGGACAGGCAGGCACCTTCCGCACTCACCTCCGTGTGCTTCACTGTCTCCTCCAGCTCGGCAATCTGGGTCTGCACCGTGTCCTGGCTGCTCAGGATGTAGGCGAGGCTCTTCGTCAGCTTCTCCTGCAGGGAAGGAGGTGAGGCAAGGTGCTGGCAACCCCCCACGCCACCGACCTGCACACCCCATCCGCACTGGGGCTCCCCCAGTGGCCCCGATTCCCCGCTGCTGAGCCCCGTCCCTGCCCCGAGCACGCCCCAGCAGCCCTTACCCTGAGGGCCTGGTAGGCGCTGAGCACCGGGGTGATCTTGTGGCTGGTGTGAGTGCGTCGCACGCGGCAGAGCTGGCACACCAGCCGCTGGCAGGTCTTGCAGTAGTGAGTCACCTCCTCCTTGTGCTCCGGGCACATCAGCCCCTGCACGGGCACAGGGGAGCTCAGCACCTGCCCCCCGAACCAGGGTCCCGCCCCCCAGCACCCACAAAACCCCGAGCAGGGCAGGAAGACCCTGACGAGGAGGCCGTACCTTGGGGCGGAAGGTGAGGGTGGGGGGCGTGGGCTCGTGCTGGGCTTTCTGGGTGCCCCAGGGGTGGTAGAGCTTGAAGCACTCATTGCAGAAGCTGGACTTGCACTCGGTGCAGCCCTTGGTGGCCTCCAGCTGTGGGGGCTTGCAGAACTGGCACATGATGGCAGCGCTGATATTGATGGTCTGGCGGTAGCGTTCCACCACCCGCTCCAGCGTCAGGTTGCGGAAGAGGCTGCCCAGGCCCCGCTCACCCAGGTCCACGTCCCGCTGGCAGGCCGGGCAGGGGAAGCTGACGGTCTGGGGGTGCACAGTGCCCCGCTTGCGCCCCGGGTAGGTGCCAAAGCCTGTGGGAGGGAGGCGGGGAGGGCATCAGGCGGGGGGGCACGGTGCCCCAGAGCCCCCTCAGATCTCTGCGGGGGGAGCCGGTGGGTCCCATCCCCGTCCCCTCTGGCCATCCTACCTGACTTCAGGAGGCGGTCGAGGCGGTCGGGCTTGGGGACGGCCCGGCGTCCCAGACGGGGGCTGCGGGTGGCAGGGGTGGCGGCAGGCGAGGAGGGCTCGGAGGTGGGGTCGCAGCAGAGGTAGCCGTGCTGCAGCAGCACCTCGCTGGCGCAGACGTGGCAGACGTTGTGCGTGCAGGGCAGGGCCAGAGGCTGCTTGTACATCTCCTTGCACACCGGGCAGACCAGCTCCCGCTCCATGTTCTTCATGCTGGTCTGGGGGAGAGAAGGGGGAGCGTCACCCGCCATGGGCAGGACCGGGCCCACGATGGGGACTGGGGCCGGGCTCAGGGCTGGGACTAGAACCAGGACCAGGGCCAGCAGTGGGACCAGCACCAAGATGGGGACCAGGGCTGTGACTGGGTTGGGGATTGGGGTTGGGACCAGCACCAGGGCCAGGATCAGGCTTGGGAGCAGCAGCATGGTCAGGATGAAGACCAGCACTGGGACCAGAACCAGGATGGGGACCAGAGCTGTGACTGGGATGGGGATTGGGGCTGGGGCCAGCACTAGGGCCAGGATCAGGACCAGCAAACAGCACTGGGACCAGAACCAGGACCAGCACTAAGCCTGTGATCGGGCCTGGGACCAGCACCAGGCCCAGGATCAGGCCTGGGAGCAGCACCAGGGCCAGGATCAGGACTAGCAGTGGGACCAGCACAAAGATGGGAACCAGGGCTGTGACTGGGTTGGGGATTGGGGTTGGGACCAGCACCAGGGCCAGGATCAGGCTTGGGAGCAGCAGCATGGTCAGGATGAAGACCAGCACTGGGACCAGAACCAGGATGGGGACCAGACCTGTGACTGGGATGGGGATTGGGGCTGGGGCCAGCACTAGGGCCAGGATCAGGACTAGCAAACAGCACTGGGACCAGAACCAGGACCAGCACTAAGCCTGTGATCGGGCCTGGGACCAGCACCAGGCCCAGGATCAGGCCTGGGAGCAGCACCAGGGCCAGGATCAGGACTAGCAGTGGGACCAGCACCAAGATGGGGACCAGGGCTGTGACTGGGTTGGGGATTGGGGTTGGGACCAGCACCAGGGCCAGGATCAGGCTTGGGAGCAGCAGCATGGTCAGGATGAGGACCAGCACTGGGATGGGATGCAGATTAGGGCTGGGGCAGGCACTAGGGCCAGGAGCAAGATGGGCAGCAGGATCGGGATCAGGATGGGGACCGGGCCACCCGCCCGCGGGCGTGCAGGCGGCTCCCGGTGCTCCCGGCCGTGGCGGCGGCACCGTGCAACGGGGGGGGGGGGGGGGGGCCCGGTGCCGGCCCTCCGCGGAGATCGCTGCCTGGCGGGTCGGGGCGCGGGGCCGAGGCCTGCCCAGCCCTCAAGGGCACCCTCGTCATCCCGCCCGCCCGCCCCCGCCATCGGGCCCCGCCGCGTTGCCATGGCAACGCCGGGCCCGGGGGGAGCGCCCGCCTCGGCCCCGCCGCCCCGCCGTGCCCCCCCCCCCCCCCCTCCCCTCCCGCCGCCGCTCACGCTGATGCGGACGAGCGCGTCCATGATGGAGGTGAAGGTCTGCAGATCCTCGCCTTCAGCCATGGCTCCGCGCCCGCTCCCGGCGCCGGTCCCCGCGGCGGCAGCAGCGGCGGCCACGGACGCCCCGGTCTGTTGCAGGGAGCGGCGGAGCCGGGGGAAGGGCGGGGGGGGGCGGCGGCGCGCATGCTCAGCGGGACCCTCCGCGCCGGCGGCGGCGGCGTGGGGGCGGCGAGGGGCGGGGGCGGCGCGGCACCGGGGGGCTCCTGCCGCATCCCCGGGCAACCCCCGCCGGGCCCGTGCGGACGGCAGCGTGGCTCGGGGAGCGGCACCCGGGGTGGACCGCGGGGCGGGCTGAGCGGGGCGCCGGTACCGGGGCTGCGGGGGGGGGGAGTGGGGGTGTGTGTTGGGGGGCGGGGGGGGGGTTCCCCTCGTGTCCCCGCCCCCGGGGCCGCCCGCCGCGCCGCTCCCCGCCGCCAGGGGGCGCGCGAGGCGGCGGGGCCCTGCAGCGCCGCGCCTGGCCGCCAGGGGGCGCTCAAACCCCTCTCTGCCCTCCCTAAGGGGGGCGCGTGCGCATGAGCGATTCTTTCCTCCCCCCCCCCTCCTTTCCCGGCGAGGCCGCAGTGCGCCTGCGCAGACCGGCGGCACCGGGAAACACCGGGGACGGGGGCGACGCCGCGGGGCACCATGGGTAACGGGGGAACGGCGACCCGGGGAGGGGAGGGGGGGTTTTGGGGAGGGGCGGGAGGTTGCTGCGGGGTGTTCCCGGGCCCGGCTTTGGCCCCGCGGTGCCGGTCGCTGCGGCGGCCCCGGTCCCGTTCCCGGTGTCCTCGCTGAGGCGGCCCCGCGGGCCCAGCCGTAGGCACGGGCACGTCCCTCGCGCTTTCCTCGCTGCTCTCGCTGCTGCTCTTCGCCGGGATGCAGATGTACAGCCGGCAGCTGGCCTCCACCGAGTGGTTGACCATCCAGGGCGGGCTGCTGGGCTCCGCGCTCTTCGTCTGCTCCCTCACCGTATCCTTCGGGGCACCGGGGAGCGGGGCCGGGGGTGCAGCGCTCCCGTTACGTCCCTTAACCTTTCGGCCAGGCCTTCAACAACCTGGAGAACCTCGTCTTCGGGAAGGGCTTCCAGGCCAAGATATTCCCCGAGAGTAAGTGCCACAGCGGGGGCGTGGGCGAGGAGGAGGGGGAGCATGCCGTGGTCCGAAGGTGCCCAATGTGCCGGCCCACGGCACAGCTGGGTTTGTGGGGGGCCTGCAGCGTGGCCCTGCCCCGCGGGTGTCCCACCCGTGGCACCGGAGGGTCACGGCTCTGCCCTGGAGGAAAAGAAAAGCCCACCACGGTAGCTCGTGCTGAGCTTTTGCCATAGTGTGGGTAGGTTGGTTCTGCTGCATCAGTGCAGCCGTGCTCTGAGGCGGATATGTTTGGGTGGCGTGGCTGCATCTTTTATATCTCCTGATTTTTCCCCTGCAGTCCTCACCTGCCTCTTACTGGCGCTCTTTGCCTCGGGCCTCATACACCGAGTCTGCGTGACCACCTGGTAAGTCCAGAGCTTGCCCTCAGGGGATGGGGAGCAGCCACCGTGCTGCTGTGGCCGCTGCCAGGGACCCTGATGGCTCGTGCTTGCCATTGGGAGGGGAACGGGCCACCATGCAGGGCTGAGGCTGTCCAGGGACCCCCAGGACAGCCAGTGTTGGGCACCACAGTGCAGTGGGATGGAAGGGGACGGTGTTGGTTCTACCCTGACGCGTTCCTGCCTCCCAGCAGCTGAGCAGCCTCTTCTCTTCTTTCATCACAGCCTCATCTTCTCGATGGTCGGCCTCTACTACATCAACAAGATCTCCTCCACCCTCTACCAGTCCACAGCGCCTGTCGCTGCTCCTGCCAAGGCTGTTGGCAAAGGCAGGAAGAGGAATTGATGTCCTGCCACCCCTTCCCCGGGGCAGCCCCCTCCCCTCCAGGACAGACCAGGGCTCTCAGCCACCCAATAAAGCCATTTCTTTGTAGCGTCTTGTCCACAGCTGCTGTGGGTTTGGTTCCTCCCCCGCCTCTCAGCCCCGTTTCCTCGCACCGCTGTGTGCTGGTGGGGCTGACAGTGGGCCTGCTTGGCCATCCAGGCTGCACTGGAGCCTGAGGAGGGGATTTCTCCACCTTGGTGCTGCCGGAACAGGGGCTCAGTGTGCGGCCAGGGCAGGGAGGCAGCCGCTGACCCCCCCACCGCCACCTAGCAGGGAAAATATGCTGACGGCGTCTCATCTGCCTGGACCTGCAAGAGAGGAAAATCCCAGTGGAGCTGGGCGGGTTGGAGCAGGCTCTGGTGCTGCTGGGGCTTGGCCCGGCCGGAGGAGGGGAGGGAGGCAGTGGGGGTCCCGGAGCGGAGGGGGACAGGTAACCGCCGCGGGGTGAGTTCTGTCCCCAGCGGCCACCCAGCCCCTGGTGCAGCCAGGGCTGCCGGCACCGGGCAGGGGAACAAAGGTGGGTCCGTGCCCCCGCCGACACGGGGGCAGGGGGGTGGCACCAGGGCGCGGGGGGGGGGTGCCGTGAGAAGGGCCCAGGCCCCGCAGGCCGTGGGAGGGCTGGCGGGGGCCGCTCCCACGCCAGTGCCCCGCCACCCGCCGCGGCCGGACACGGAGGAAACCAGATGTTTCCTGCAGCCCCGGTCCCGGCCGGAGCCCGGCGCCATCACCGGCACCGGCACCAGCCGCAGGGGGGCGCCTCGCCGCCTCGTGCTGCGCATGCGTCGGGTGACGTGGCGCTGCTCCGTTACTACAGCTCCCAGCGGCCCCCGCGCTGCGGCGCGCTTGCGTGACGTCCTCCTCGCGACGGGGAGGGGAGGGGGAAGAGCGGGCGCTGGGCCGCGGGCCCGATCCAGGTGAAGGCGGGGGGGCGGTACCGGCGGTTCGGGGGGATCGGTGCGGGGGAGTCGGTGCAGAGCGGGATCGATGTCGGGGGGGATCGGTGTCAGGGGGGGTCGGTGCGGAGCGGGATCGGTGAGGAGGGATCGGTGCGGGGGGGATCGGTGTGGGATCACTGCGGGGGGGTTTGTGCGTGGCGATCGGTGCGGGGGGGATCGGTGTGGGATCACTGCGGGGGGGTTTGTGCGTGGCGATCGGTGTGGGATCACTGCGGGGGGGTTTGTGCGTGGCGATCGGTGCGGGGGGGGGGATCGGTGTGGGATCACTGCGGGGGGGTTTGTGCGTGGCGATCGGTGCGGGGGGGGGGGATCGGTGTGGGATCACTGCGGGGGGGTTTGTGCGTGGCGATCGGTGCGGGGGGGATCGGTGTGGGATCACTGCGGGGGGGGTTTGTGCGTGGCGATCGGTGCGGGGGGGGGGATCGGTGTGGGATCACTGCGGGGGGGTTTGTGCGTGGCGATCGGTGCGGGGGGGGGGATCGGTGTGGGATCACTGCGGGGGGTTTGTGCGTGGCGATCGGTGCGGGGGGGATTGGTACAGGGGGATCAGTGCGAGGGGATCGCTGCGGGGGGGAGGGGGGGGTGTTGTGCGTGGCGATCGGCGCTTGGGGATTTCTGCGGGGGGATCGCTGCGGCTCTCACGGCCCCTCTCTCCACAGCTGCCATGACCAAGCTGGGGCAGTGGCTCTGCGCGCTTGCCCTGCTGGGCTCGGCCTGGGCTGCGCTGGCGCTGGCGCCACCGGGGCTGCGGCTGCCGGCCCCGTACCGGCAGGCCCTGCTGCCTCTGCCCGTCTACCTGCTCGTCGCCTTCGGCTGCTACTCCCTGGCCACCGTGGGCTACCGCCTGGCCACCTTCAACGACTGTGAGGAGGCGGCTGCCGAGCTGCAGGAGCACATCAGCGCGGCGCGGGCTGACCTGCGCCGACGTGGGCTGCGCTTCTGACCCCAATAAAGTTGAGGGACAGCGGCTGCCTGTGGTGTATGGTGCTCCCGGGGGGGCCGGGGCACAGTGGGGAGCGGGGGGCCTCCAGCTGCAGCTCCCCAGCGCAGTGCTGCCTGGGCTGGCGGCCGCTGAGGACCCCGCCAATGCCGGTGGGAAATCACTCATCCCTCCCCAGCATGAGGCTGGTGTTCGGGGAGCTCCGTGCACAGGATGGGGTCTCCGCAGAGGCTCGGGTCCCCGCTCAGCACTTCCACCGCCCTGCAAGGAGCCTGCCCCATCCCAGCCTGGCCTCTCCCTCCCCGAGCTGTTTGGTTCTGGAGGCAGGGATGCAAGGTGGCGAGGGCAGGATGAGGCCCTGCCCCGAAGGCCTGCGGCACTGGGTAGCGCGGCGGGCAGAGCGCATTCCCGGCTGCCCTTCAGATGTGGTTCATGCCGTCAGGTGGGAGCGGGAGAAGACTCATCCCGGTCCCGCTGGGCGGTTTCCAGGGGAAGGAGGAGAAAGGCTGGCTGGGTGGAGCAGGCGGCACAGCCTTTAAAATGCAGAGTGCCCAGAGCCTGTGGTCTCCCTCTGCCTGCCAGGGCGGCTCAGCCCACGCCGGGGGGCTGCTCCCTGCTCCTGCCGGTGCAGCGGCTGCCACTGCTCTGCTCCCACTTTCACAGGCAGCACCGGAGCACCGTGGGCTTCTCTGGGCCGCGGGCCAAGCACCCTGCGGCAGGGGCATCCCTGCTGAGTGTGGGGGGTGCTGGCCGGCCCCTGTCCAGCGGTGCCCCTTCGTCCAGGGGGGGCCGAGACCCCATGCTGCTGGCCCAGCTGGAAGAGCTGTGCGGCTTCTGGTGACGCATGCTGGGGCCTGCCTTCCTGGCAGCCTCCCCGGCTTCTTCGCATACCAGCCAAAGGACTTTCTTGTTTTTAATTATCGGCTGTGCATCCTTCTGCAAAAAGGAGCAGTTGGTATCATGAGGGAGGACTCGGGCTAATTAGCAGGAGCAACTAATTAGCTGTTTCCTGAGCAACAATGGCAGCTCAGACCAGGGTGGGCAGCTCCCGCGGTCTCGCCTGTTGCGTGGCTGTTTGTGGGGTGGCACCACCCCAGATACAGCAAAGCGGTGCCTTTCTGGGGCAGGGACCGCAGCCTTGGTGCAGGGTAAGGACAGCAGCTCTCCATGGGCTACCCACAGCCCTCCGTAGGCTACTCGTGGCCATCCAGGAGCTACTCACAGCCCTCTGGCAGCTCAGCCTGGTGGCAGCTTCTCCCTGCACAGACACATGCCTGCTACGGCCACTTGCGTCCCCAGGAGATGCTCCACTTGCCTCCAGCCTCGTGCGTGGGGCCACATCGTGGCTGCTCCCACCAGCCGCTCACGGCACCCGCTGGCCGGAGCGACGAGGCAGCAGCCAAGCTTCTGCCTTGTGCATCAGCGGGGAAAGCTGCCCTTTCCCACAGCGGTCAGTCCTTCCACAGCGCCTTCGCCCAGGTTGGGAGCTGCACCCCGGGTCTTGGGAGGGGCTGGGAGGGAGCAGGGGCTCCTCCCCACTGGGAAATGGGGTTTCTGTGGCGGGGGGAGCCAGCGTAGCCCTGGGGCGAGTCCCTGGGGCAGTGACACCTGCAAGCACAGCCAGTGCGGGCAAGGGGAGCTCTGGCTCCACGGGCCACGGCAGCAAGATGGAGCATGCTGAGCGAGCCTGGCAGCGGCGCCGGCTGGGGCTGTGCACCACAGCGCAGCAGGAGCTCGTCTTCCCCTCCAGCCACCATTCTTGTCTCAGCCCCATTCCTGCCGCTTGCCTCCGTATTGATTTTTTTTCCCAGGCCACGTCGCAAGGTGTAAACGAGTGTCTGAGCCATAGCACGAGCTCTGCCAAAGTCCTCGTCACTGCTTCCTTAATCCGGCCTGCGTCATCCAGGCTGGAGGACCTGCCCATGCCTACGGAGCTGCGGGAAGGGGCTCCTTTCCCTGGGACGGGGTGGGGGGGTCTCCTGCCCCTTTCACAAGGTTCCATTGGCTGTTGCATAATTTGGTCACCCAAACACACTCCTGCCCCTCTGCTGATGCACTTGCCTGATAACTTCATTCCAGATCATTGTTAATTTGTTAATCGAGTTTGGGTTGACGCCAACAGCTGCCTGATTTGTGCACACTCAATCATCATGGTTTTAGCGAGGGTTTTAATTGACTGTAAGTTTGCCAGCGCAATGGCCAGCAGCAAGCCCTGTGTCCAAGCTGCAGAACAGACTTTTCTTTCCCCATTGTGACCCGTGTCCCCGGGCTGCTGCTCGGAGGCAGGAGGGTCAGAGCAGCCTCCTCAGGCAGTGCTGCCTTCCTCAGTGCCCCAGCCCAGCCCTGTGCCTGTTCCCTTCCCGGGGTCAACACTGATGCTTCCTCGCTACTGGAAAGTGGGTGCTGCTGGAGGAGGGTTTGCCACAGTGCCAGGATGAGGCCCCCACCACCCTGGGGACAAAGCAGCTGTGGGGACAAGAGCCATCCCAGACTCCACAGCCAGCACACCAGGAGGGAGGGAACAACCACCAGGCGCTGGGAAGAGTCTCTGATTTATTAAAAGGCACTTAAATTCGTACAAAAGAGACGCAGGGCTTCCCAGAAGCCCCCAGCCTGGTCCTGGGGCAGAGCCATGGGCATGGAAGACTGTCCAGCGGTCCCTGGGGACATGTGGCATGTAGCACCCCTGGGTGAGGGGGCTCCCAGCACCCCAAAGGCATCGCTGAGACCAACCCAACCATCATCACTGAAGGACCAAGGGCTGGAGGGATGCCAGAGAGGGAGAACCATGGTGGTAGAGGCAGGAGGTGCCCTCCTGGGGCCCCGTTCCTGCCAGGAGCTGGCGGCCCTTGGCCGAGGGGGACAGCAGCACCACGGTGGCACTTGGGGCTCGGTGGCTGGGGCCAGTCCACACTGGAGCAGACTGGCAGGGGTTGGGGGCGGGATCCTTCACTGGTCCACCAGCATCTGAGGTCCTTCCTCGGGGGGCCAGTGGGGCCCCCCTCAGACATACAGGGGTCTGTAGGGCTTGTCCTGGCCCGGCGGATACTTCCAGAAGAGCCAGAACCGCACAACGCTGGTGATGATCCCCGGCACATTCGGGACCTGCGGGAGGACAGGGTGGGATGGGGGGGGAGGGAGTGGATCTACCCAGCTCATGGTGCTGCTGCCCTCCCCCCACCACCGCTCCACCAGCCCTGCGTTGCCGGTGGAGATTTATTGGCCTTATACCATCTAATTAATTAAAATCAATACTCATCTCACTGAGCCTAGTCACGGGCCCTGCTGTGTGACACACATGACGCCGGACGGGGGTCGGCCTGCTGCCAAGCTGAACGCCACGGCAGGGACACGGGATGGGATGGGATGGGATGAGATGGGATGGGATGGGATGGGATGGGATGGGATGGGATGGGATGGGATGGGATGGGACAAGACAGCATCCCTTGGCCTCCCGCCACTCCAACCCACCATGATGTAGGGGTCGTGGAGCTGCAGGCCGTAGAGCGTCCAGCTGGTGGAGGCCAGGAAAGTGGTGATGGTCAGGGGGAAGGACAAGCAGCGCGTCGACTTGCTCTGGACAATCTTGGCCTGCAGAACCAAATGTCAGGCTGGTCCTGGTCTGGGCAGCCCCAGTGTCGCCACGGCCCCCCGCCCGCAGCTGCTGCCCAGCCCCACACACCAGATCAGCCAGTGGCGAGAGGTACATGCTGATGGTGAAGACACTACAGAAGAGCCCCAGGCGTGCCAGGCGCGTCCGCGTGTCGGCAATCAGGAGGGTGAAGTAGCCATAGCCGGCGGCCAGCACAGCCAGGAGCAGCAGGCTCCGCAGCAGCACTGGGCGCTGGGATGGAGAGGAGGGGGACAGTCAGGGCGAGGGTCCCACTGTCCCCCCCATCGACCCCGACAGGCCGAACCCCACCTTCACAGGGCTGTAGTAGAGGTACGCCAGGATGTAGAGGGTCTGCAGTGCCGCCCCGATGGTGTTGACGGCGATCAGCGTCCAGTCCTGCTTCAGGCAGCCGTAGCCCAACCAGCTCAGGTTGCTGCACCGCAAACAGCACACGTGCTCGCCGCTGCAGCCTGGGGTCTTCTGCCCTTCCCCACTACCTTGTAACCCCCCCGCTCCCTTGCATGCGACCCCTCCCAGGGCTCAACCCCACTGTACTTGACATCGGTGGTGAGGAAGGGCAGGAACTGGATGTTCTCCACACTCTTGGTTGCCAACATCTGGCGCAGGTCGGACCTAGGGAGAGTGGAGGGGAGCAGCCTCCTGGGTGCCTGGCACCACGGGGAGGGGCAGAGCTGGGAGGACTGCAATCTTTGCAGCCGGCAGGCACCCCCTCCCCAAAATGTGCACCCTGAAATAATCCCAGCCCCCCCCTCCCTGTGCTTGTGACCACCCCACCTCCAGCCCCTGACGCTAACACCCCCCCCACCCCCACCCCCACCCCAATTCCCTGGTGTCCTTTGCCTTCAGTTTTGTCACACACACACACCCCCAACCCCAGCCCCACCAAACCCTCCCCAGTGCCTGCTACACTGCACCCCTCAACTCCCCTCCCATTGCACCCCCTCAATTGGACCCAGCACCGTCCCCATTCCCTCTGCACCAGCCCCCAATGGACGCCATTGCACACCCCCACTAAAACCGGCCCTGGGGCCCTCCCCATTGCACACACCCCCCCCCCTCAAACTGGCCCTGTGGCTCTCTCTCCCCATTGCACCCCCAACTAACCCCGGATGGCCCCCACTGCACCCCCTGAACTGCCCCGGTGTCCTACCCATCGCACCCCCCAAACCCCACTCCACCACGGCCCGTGGTCCCCGTTACAGCCCTCCCCTTCCCGCCCCCCCCCCCCCACGCCCCGCCGGTGGCGCGCAGGGCCCGGAGCCTCCCGGGCGCTCACAGCCCGGTCCCGAACATGGCAAGGGTGAAGGCCAGGCAGGCGGCGGCGAGCAGCGGGGCCATGCCGGGCCGCGGCACCGGGCACCGGCGGGGAGCGGGGGCGGTGCTGCCCGCGGCGGGGCGGGGCGGGACGCACTACCGGGGAGGGACGGGCCGCGACACCGGGGGGGGGGGGGGGCGGGCACCGAGCAGGCAGCCAGCAGCGTGCGCCGTCTCATCGGCACCGAGCAGCCCCGACACCACCGCGATGGGCAGGGTCCGGCCCCCTGGGGGCTCAGCCGGTAGCACCCCACGGGGGGGGGGGGGGGGGGGGGGGGCAGAATGGAGGGACCCCACCCTCGTTGTCCCATGTCCCCAGTGCGAGGAGCCCACCTCCCCAAGACGCTGGAGCCCTGGGGTCCCACATCCCCGTGCACCCAAATTCGGGGGGCCTCGTGTCCCTGTGACCCCACCTCCCCAGGATCCAGCATCCCCGGGGTCCCCCCACCCTTCAGATCCCATATGCCTGGGAGGTAGGGTCACGCAGCCCTGGGGCACCAAATTCCAGGGACCTGTTGTCTCTGTAACCCCAACTCCCCAGGACTCTGCATCCCCAGGGGGTCACATATCTCCATGATCCCCGTTCCCCAAGATCCCACCTCCCCAGGACCCTGCATCCCCCAGCATCTCACACCTCCAGGGTCTCCCATCTCCCTGAACAAGATCCTGAGAACCCCTATTCTCATGGCCACACAGCATCTGGGACCCACCACAGCACAGGGGGTCCTGGAACCCTGCCAGACTGTGTCCCCTGCCCAGCCCTGGGGACTCTGGCCACACCTCAGCCCCCCCCCCCCCACACACCTTGTCACCAGCAGGGTGCCCCAGGCCTTGAAGATCATCACAGTGCCTGGGGGATGGGTAAAAAACCACCCCCTCCAGCCCCTAGAAGGGCTTTGTGTCACAGATAAAAAGAGCTGATAGTGCCAGCACTGCTGTGGCACTTTTCCACTTCAAAGCCCTGTGCAAACACTGGCCAATTAATTAATTAACCAGCACAAATACCCCGTATGGGCCATTCCTCTTTCCAAGGCCAGGCATGGCCAGGAGAGCCAGGTCCATGGCGTGGGGGGACAGGCCCCTCACCTCCCCAGCTCCAGGTGCTCAGTGTGATCTTGGTTATTTATTCAAGACAATCGTATAAAAACTCCCATGATAGAAAGCTGTACAAATCAGGGCAGGCAAAGCACCCCATACAGGGTGCTGCCAGAGGGGTGCCCCTCCAGCACCCGGCAGAGGGGAAGGGAAGGGGGAGGTCCAGGGTGGTGGGGGCAGCTCTCACTGCCCCCGTGTGTGATGGGATGAAGGATGGGGAAGGGGTGCAGCACGGTGGGGAGGGGGGGATTTTTCCTAGAGCTCTGCCACGCTGGCTCTCAGGCAGCTCAAGGATGTCCAGAATCCCGGATCCGGTGACGCTGAGGGGCCACAGCCCCAGAGCACTGCCCCAGCCAGCACCGGTGGCACCCCGCTGGCCCCAGGGCCAGCACCGCATCCCCAACTGCGGGACATGTCACAATCTGAGCCCACAGCAAAAAGAGACCCGAGGGCCATCCATGAGCAAGCTCAGCTCCAGGGGCAGGGGTGCCAGCCCCCTGCTCCCCTCCAGTCTGGGGCACACGCAGCCCCTCCAGTCCAGGCTCATGCTCAGCCTCCACCTGCTGAGACCATCCTGTGTGTGAGGGCCGGGGGAGCTGGGGCAGCCTGAGGGCTTTGGCTGCTCTGCTTGGCTTCGGGCCCCCCGGCCCTGTAATACTGACAAATCCTTTCCTCGCCCAGATGTGCGCAGGGCAGGCCACCCCAGGGTGCATGAGGACCACAGGGGTCCTGAGCATCCCAGCTCCATCCCCAGTGGCCACAGCCTTGGTCTGTCCGGGCACAGCGGGGCAGCTCACAGCCCCTGTGGCACCAGGAGGGGCAGGAGGAGGCTGATTAAAGTGAAGGGGCTGCTGCCCCGCATCGCCGAGTTCTGCCCCACACTCCTCAGCACGTGTGCAGCTGCATCATCTGTGGGGAGAGAAGCTGTGAGCACCCAAGGGACAGGACATGCCCCAAGCCAGCAGCACATCACCCCGGGCAGGGGCTGCTGCCAGCCCTGCCCCCCCAGTCCGTGTGTGTCCCCCCCCACCCCCCTCCAGAGAACGGTGGGGCTCAGCCTGGCTCTCCTGCCAGCCCCATGGCTGCCTGGACTCGTCTGCCTTCCTGCAGCCACCAACCTACCTGCCTGGATCCTCCCGTTCTGCGTAGAGGCAGGGACAGGCGGTGCCTGAGCTGCAACAAAGAGGGTCAGGCTGGTGAGGGGCAGCTCCCCGAACCCCCCCCACAGCCAGGTTTTACTGGGTGCCGTTCTCCCGCAGCTGCCAGCACCTTCCTGGCCGAGCTGCGTGTGCCCACACCCCGGGGCTGGCAGGGGGCCATGGCCTGGCTGTGACTCAGCTCAGGAAAGGCCAAGCTGGGCACCAACACTGTGAGCAGGAAAGGGGGCACACAGATGGGATCTGGGGGGTCCAAGTGATACTCACTGCCTTTGCCAGCAACCATCACCTTCAGCTTCAGGCACGCTTCCCCGTGGTGGTGAATGGGTTTGGCTGCAAGGGAGGATATAAGTTAGGCAGAGGGAAGCCCAGCAGGGACCCCAGCCCCACAGCAGACCCCCAGGCACTCACAGATGTAGTAATAGCTGTGCCCCTCCTTAAACTCCTTGCCCAGCGTGAACGGGGTGAAGCGCTGGAACTTCTCTGAGAACTTCTCAGGGCCATGCAGGGCACTGGGCTTGTTGCACTCCCAGCGGATCTGCTCCTTGGAGCGGGGCTTGCAGGCCCGGTACTCCTCGGGCTCCACCAGGTAGAGCGTGTAGCGCTCCATGGCACGGGGGTCCACGCTCCCCTCCTCGTAGTGTGGGCAGATGATGTCCAGGTAGTCGTTGAGGCGCACCTCCACTGTGTAGTTGCTCCTCAGGAACCTGCAGCAAGAGGGAGGAAGGGGTCAGCTCCAGCAGGGAGAGGCATGAACCTTCCCCTGCACCCCCAGATTCTCCACGCTGATCAACAAGGCCAAGGGAGAACAGCCTCCTGACCACAGCAGCTCCTCAGAGCCCAAGACAGGGGAACCTTTGGTCTACCCTTCCCTGTGCAGAATCTCACAGTTCCCAAGGCTGGCTTTCGGAGGAAAAGCCCCACCCCGGACTGGCCCCCCACACACAGGCAAGCACACCCCCCTTCCCAGCGCTCCCCAGCAGCCGGGGAGCAGGGAGGGAACCCACTGGGACTCACACCCTGCCCGTCCCAATGCTCCCAGAGCCAGGAGGCGTCGGCAGCTCTCACCCGTGGGGCAGCCAGCCCAGCTCCAGTGCCTGCTGCTCCCCACACCTCACCCAGTGGGGAGGAGGGGGACAGACTGGCAGCAGGTTGGGGGCCTCTACGGGGACCCCTCACCTCGCTGGCTGCTGCCGCCTCGGGAAAGCAGAGCCACCCATCGGGGCCAGCCCCTGCTCCCAAAGCCCTGCCGCCCCTGCTTACCCTGGGGGTGGGGGGGCAGGGCAGACAACACACAGCCCTACAACCGGGGGGAGGTGGGGTGGGGTAGTCCTACAGTTGAGCAGGACACAACTCAGAGATAGGACACCCCTACAGCTGAGGGGTCATGGCTCAGGGGAGTCACTCCTACACCTAAGGGGGGCTGGTGCCTTGAGGGGCACCCCTACAATCGCAGGGTCACGTCCTGGGGGGGGAAACCCCTTTAGCTGGGGGGTTCGAGGCACGGATCCCGGTCACTTCCCCCCCCCACACACACACACACATCCTGCCCGGGCGGCGGGAGTCGCGGCCAGCCCCGTGTTTGTCAACACGCTTCCCTGTGCCCCGGCGCCGGGGCTGGCGCCGCGCCACCCCCGCGGGGAAGGAAGAGGCCCCGTTCCCGCTCGGCCTTGGGAACGGAAGGGCCCCCCCCGGTTTCCCACCGCCCCCCCCCCCAGGTCTGCACCTGGGCTGACCGTGCCGCTCCCCGGCTGCGCGCAGGGTTCGCCCCACTGGGCTCAGCACCGGCCCCGCCGGGGTTAAACACCGACCCCGCCGCCCCCCAGCACCGGGCTCGACCCTCCTCACCCCACGCTCCCCCCGCGCCTCCCCACCCCACAACCCCACAAAGGCCCCATCCCGGACAAAGGCCGCCGGGGAGCGCCCGGCCCCGTCCGCGCCCTCGGGGCCGCCAGGTCCCGGTGGCGGAGAGGGGGAGGGGGGAGGCTAGTGTGTATGGGGGTGGTCTCCCGGTACTCACCGGAGGTTGGAGCTGTTCCAGAAGACGGTGTGGCGCTCAGCAGCCGCGGCCGCCGCCGCCCAGCACAAGCCCAGCCCCAGCAGGGCCAGGGGCACCCACCGCCGCTCCATGCGCTCCGCGGGGCGCGCTCCGCCGGGCGGGCACCGCGCCCGGGCCCCCGCCTTAAGTACGGCCCCGCCGCCGCCCCGCCCGGGCCGCGCCCCGCCCCGCGCACCGGGGCCGAGACACAACAACAACACGGCCAACGCGGCGGGGAGGGGGGGCGAGGCCCCACCCCCGGCAGCGGGGGTGATGCGGGGTCCCGGGGTGGGGGGGCGCGGGTCCTGCTCGGCGGTACCACCACGCGTGGGCTTTACGTGTGCAAGTGAGGCGGGGGGGGGGGGGGGGGGGGGGGTCAACCCCTCCTGAGGCACCGGCGTGATGGGGTGCGGCCGGGCTGCTCCCCGCGGGAGGTGGGGGGTGAACGCCGGGGGCTCCGGGCGAAGCCTCCGAGCCGTGCCCGTCCCCTCCTCGCCGGGGGACGATGGCCAGCGGTGGGGTGCGACTGAGGGCGGGGACCCTGCGGGTCTGTCCTCCTCCCAGCCGTCGCCATGGGAACCCCCTTATCTGAGATGGCGGGACACACATGCACACACACACACACACACACACACACACATCAGGAGCCCTTGGGCAAGTGGGGCCTGGGGAGCTGCAGCCACTGCCAAGAAGATTCTGGGAACCTGGAAGGGCTGGGGGTGGCAGGGGCAACATCCTTCCTCGCCCCCCCGCCCGGCCCCTGCTTCATGCCCTGCCCTTATCAACTGCCTCTGCATTCCCAGGGCTTTGCTCCAGCACTGGGCAAACCCCACAGGTGTCCCCCCACCCTGCTCCCCCCACTCTCTGTTTGCTCAATATTGTGAAATTCGCCCCCCCTTCCCCGTGACTCCCTGGCGCAGGGCAGGGGGCTGCGGGTGCAGCAGGCACGTTGCCAGCTGCCTGGCGGGGAGCGCGGCGGCTCGCTATCTGCTCCCATCTGCCCCCAACACCGATCCATCCTTGTTAAGCCGGGCGGAGAGATGCTTCGCCGCTGTGTTGTGAAGTGATAACTCAGCTGCATTTGCAAAACAACTTTCCTCTTGTTTATTACATAATGATCCATTGATTGTGGGTAATGTTGCATGCCCGCCGCTGCAGCCGTGCGAGGAGCGCTCCCCTGGCACGCTGGAGGGGCTCGGGCAGGCGCCGGCACCGCGGCTGTAACCAGAGAGCGGCCGTCGGCTCCGGCAGCTGAGGGCTCCCACAGGGCGGAGGCTGTGGGGCTCGGTGCCCCACATCCCCCCCACATCCCCCATGTCCTCCCCGTGTCCCGGCCTCTCTCCCCACCCTCTGCTCCGGCAGGAGGGGGACCCGCTTCTTCCCTTTCATCCTCCCTTGTTGCGGCCAGGTCTGACATCATCCCCTGCGCTGTAATGACTGTGCAAGGCCTCCTGCTCCTGGGAAGCTGGTGCTGCCGTGGCTTGTACACGGGAGCACCTCCCGGGAACACCCCTGGGGCCACAGCCTGCTGGGATCGACGAGCCGGAGCGTGGCACGTGCAAGCCGCGGGGACGGGCGCAGTGGTGGGAGCGGGTCAGCACCAAAGCTGCTTCCCTCCCCGGGGTCCTCGCATTGCCCCGCTGCTGCCCCCACCATGGCAGAAACGGGCTGCACCTGGGCCGGGTGCCTGGAGAAACTGAGGCAGGGAGCAGCTATGGGGGGGGAATGGAGCAGCCTGAGGCTGTCCACCCCCGGGCAGGGCTGGTGCAAGCCCCAAGTGGGGTGTTGAACCTCCTGGAGCACTGCGCTGGATCCATCCTGTGGGACTGGGATGTGGTACCCAGCACTGTCAGCTGAGGGGCTCCTCCACCACGGTCCCCAGCCCTGGGGCAAGGCCACCAGCACATGGTGGCGGGGCTGGGAGTGAGGCCACGGGGACCTGGGCAGGTCCCAGTGTCATTGTCCTGCCTGGCCCAAGGCAAATGGGCAGTGCCAGCATTGCTGGCTGGACTGGGGGAGGAAGGACAAGCATGTGTCCCCTGCTGGGACCAGCCTGAGGGACAAGCCAGGGCTGGAGGGTGCCCCATTAACTCCCGGTGCTCAATCCCCCCGGGGCTTGATGGTGGGGGATGAGGTGATGGTCACACTGGGCAGGGTCCCGTGCAGGGTGTGCAGCCAGCAGTGGTGGCGTGTGTGCACGCAGGGCTGGGGACCGCCCCGGGTGACCGTGGGACGGGGTCGGTGCCCGTGTAGGCAGGGCTCCTGCCGCGCCAGCCGCTGCTTGCAGGACAAAGGTGAAGCTGTTTCGCGCCGTAAACACTCACGGCAGAGCGGCACGGGGCAGGTGGGGCCGGTCAGAGGCCGCAGAGCTTGTGACAAACTATTTATGGTTTCTCAGCTCGGGACACCCAGGTGAGCCCCAGCCCCTGCCTGGGCTGACATCACTGGCCGTGAAGCTGGGGGAGGAAGAGGAGCCATCCAGTCCGCGGCGGGGAGCAAAGGCCACGGTGACGTGCCGTGCCGGCTGCGTGCAGCCCGGCAGGTAGGCACAGCCTGACGCCAGGCCGCGCGTGGCAGGGGCAGAGCCATGTCCCCGAGGCTGGCTGGCCACGCCAGGCCCTTACACGTTTGGCCGGAGAGCGGGATGCACCCAGCCCTGCCCGGGGAGGACGGATGCTGCCACAGGGTGATGCAAAGCCTCGTGCCGCACTGCCGGTCCAGGCGTACACCCCGTGCCCAGAGCTGGACCTGCTGCTGGGGCTGTGGGACACCCCCCCCAGCACCTGGGGGGCACCTGAATCCCAGAACTGGGGTCCCAACAAGGGCTTCCCCCTGCCTTGGGGCAGAAGGGCTTGGGAATCCCCTGTACCAGCACCCCAGGAATCTCCCCGCCAGTCCAGGCTGCCCCTGGCGTGCCACACTGCGCCCTGCCCAAGGGCACGGAGCGGAGCAGGGCTGGGTGGCCGGTCCCCACCAAGCTGGCGGCGATGCCACACGCGCCGGGGAGTGGTGCCAAGCTCGAGGCAAGTGGCAGGAAGGATTTGGCAAGCAGGGCTCGCTCTGCCGCGCTGTGCTGGGGGCAGCTGACTCAGTCTCCTGCTCCTCAACAACACCCCCCCCCCCACCCCCATCCCGGGCTGACAAACCTGAGCTGGGCTCTCCAGCCCACCCCGCTGTGTGCTGCCGGGACGGGGGCTGTGGCTGGTCACTGGTAACCAGCATCCAGGGGGGCCACGGCCCTCAGCAGTGCTGGGTGATGCCACCCCAGCTGGACCCGAGCCATGGCATGGCCACCCAGCCCAGGGCCAGCAGCCGGGTGCCACGCTGAGACCCCTGGGAGAAGTGTGGGGGGGTCCAGGGCAGGGTCCCCAGCCCCACAGTGGGCCAGGCCTGTAGGAGTGCTGGGGGGGAACTTGGGGAGCCCAGCGCCTGCCTGGAGCGCTCAGGGGACCCGTCTGACGGGTTCGCCGGCTCTTCCCACCCCTGGACAAGCCCGGGCCGGCGGGACGCCGAGCCACCGCCCAGCTGCGCCTGCTGGGGTGGGGGCGGGGGGGGTGTGTGTGTGGAGAGAGGCTGCCCTGCCACCATGGCTGTGGGGACCCCCCAACCAAGTCCACGGCCACGGCACATTCGTCCCCCCAGACCCACGCTGCCTTAGGGGCAGAGATGCTGACCCCTTCCCTGGGGGCACTGGGCCCCCCCAAACCAGTGGGGTGCACGGTCAGGACCCACACAGCCGCTCCCCTGCACTCGCTGGGGCTGCGGGGTGCTGGCTGCAGGGCTGGGTGTGCCCCCCTCCTCCATAGCCCCAGTGACGCCCCCCACTTCGATGTGACCCCATCCTCAGCAGGTCCCTGAGTGCAACTCCTCCCTGCACATCCCGCTGCCTTGCTGGAGGCGCCGGCGGCGGGGGAGCCGAGGGCGTCCCCCCATCCCACGGGAGCCGCCGCACAGACAGGCGTGTGCCAGATCCCCCCGACAGTGGCAGGAGCTGACATGCCCGGCAGAGCCAGACGCGCCGGGGGGGGGGGGGGGGACACGACCATGTGGGGATTCCCATGGGGCTCCCGGGCACATTGGGGTGTTGGCCCACGGCTGCTCGCTCTGTGCAGCCGGCGAGGATGGTGAGGAGGGCTCTCCTGCGCCTCCTCCTCCTCAGGCTGCTCCCAGCCACCGCACCCCCAAAAGCACCCACGCCAAGGGTCCTTACCTGCGGGCGCTGCTCGCTGTCCCTGCCGTCCTCCTGCGGCAGCGCCGGGTCTCTGTCGGATGCTCCGTGCTGCTGCCCGGGAGTCCACGGGGAACAGAGCCAGCGCGAGGCAGGGGAGGGAGCACCCCGCATCCCTTCCTGGGGTGCCCTCGCTGCCGAGCCCACAATTGGAACCGTCGTGGCCAGGCCCGGCGAAGGGGGTGGCACAGTGAAAGTCAGCACTCAGCACTCACTGCCCTTGCTTGACCCCCTGCCCTGGCCGAGCCCCCCGTGCCTGAGGGCCGGTTGGGAGCGCTGCATGCCGCTGTGACAGGGGTTGGTTTTTTTATCCTTTTATTATTTTTTTTTTTTTTTAATAGACTAAGAGCAGAATATGAAAATCACCAGCCAAAGCACTTGAAAAAAAGGTTGAGATTGTTTTTTTGTTTTGTTTTTCCCTAAAAAGTGTCTGTGCGTTTGCATAGGTCGGGTCTTCACGGAAGACGAGGAAAATCCAACACGTTCATCTATGTACAAGCCAGCCTGGGGCTGGCGCCGCTGCCTATGGTACAGTATAGATATATCTATATAGTCGCTCTCTGTACAGTATGTATAGATCTCTATATAGGTATGTACAGGCTGCCCAGCCCTGGGGGTCCCTGCCCTCACTGGGCTCCCCAGCCTGGCGCTGCCCCCCAGACACGGGGCACCGGGTGGGCTGCGGGCAGGACTCCACGGGCAGGACTCGGCGCTGTGGGACGGTGCCAGCGGAAGGTGCGGTACACGCAGCAGCACCGAGCCACGTCCTCGCAGACGTGGCCACAGCCGTTGGCGGGGTCGGGGAGGGGTGGTGGTGGGGGGCGAGTCCCGGGCGAGACTGGTGTGTGCCGCAGCCCCCCCGCCCCGTCGGGCGGCTCTCCGGGCAGGGGGGTGGTGGTGCGGAGGGGCCGGGTGGTCCCGCGGTGGTTCCCCACTGGCTCTCACGAGGGGCAGCAGGTCGGGGGGTCCCCACTCGGCAGAGCCGCGCTGGCGGGGCCCCCGCCGGTGCCAGGAGCTAGGAGGCCAGCAGCGTCATGAGGAAGAGCGCGGCGGCCACGGCCAGGGGCAAGTGTTCCCGCTTGGGGCTGGTGCCGCTGATGCTCTTCTCCAGCTTGGGCATCTCTGGGTTGAAGTTGTCTGTGGGGAAGAGCGAGAGGGTGAGGGTGGCACCGGGGCGGCCCCAAACCCTGACCCCGCGGGAGGCGGCGGGGGGACGCGGCGCTGCGGGGCTGGGGGCTCTGCCCAACTCACCCAGGTCCTCGATCTTCACCTCGGGCCGCAGGGTGAACTGCGGCAGGGTGGGCGCCAGCTTCTCCCCGGAGTGCGACGCTGCAAGAGGGAGAGAGGGGAGGGGGGGGGGGGTGTCACGCTCCCTGGCCGCCTTGCGCCGCAGCCCCCCTCCCCGGGCGGGATGGGGGAACCCACCGGCAGGCCATGCCGCCCCCCGCTCACCTGCAGCCCCCGGGGAGGGGGGGGAATGGGGGTACTTACTGGAGGCGCAGCACACGAACACCTTCATCTTCAGGCAGGCCCGGCGGTGGTTGTGCGTCGGCGTGGCTGCAAGGCAAGAGCAGGCTGGGGTGGCTCCACAGTGGGTGACCCCAACCCCGGGCACCCGGAGGCTCGGTGGGACTGGGCATGGTAGGGTCTGGCCCTGCCTGGGGGTGCTCTCAGGGCTGGGGGAATGCAGCAGCACCCTCACCCTGCGCCCTGAAGCTGCACCTGCGTCAGCACCCTGGCATCCCCATCCTGCACCAGCAGCACCCCCAGCACCCCAATCCCGCATCAGCACCCTGAAGATGCACCTGCATCAGCACCGGGCATCCCTGTCCTGCCCCAGAAACACCCCCAGCACCCCAACCCTGTATCAGCACCCTGCATCCCCGTCCTGCACCAGCAACACCCCCAGCACCCCAATCCTGCATCACTATCTCGCATTCTACATCAGCATCCCCATCCTGCACCAGCACCCTCACCCACATCCCCATCCTGCTCCCCCACACCCCCATCTTTCCCCATGCCACCTCACTCCTGCATCATGACACCCCCACTGCCCCCCAAACCCCCATCCCTGAGCACATGGTGCCCACTCCTTGGGGTGCTGCAGCCACCCAGCTGCAGGGGGGGGTTGGCGTGAGGGGGTCCTGGCCAGGCTGGGGACGCAGAGGGACCCAACCAAGTGGTGCAGTGCAGGGTGACCAGCTGGGGTGGGACACAGAAGACCCAGCGGAGGATGGGGGGGGTGGGGGTGGGCTGCATGGGGGTCCCTTCTCAGCACCCCACGTACAGATATAGTAGTACTCCTGTCCTGCGCGGAACTCGTAGCCCAGCGAGAAGGCGCTGTAACGCTGGAACTTCTCCGAGAACTTGATGGGGCTGTGGGGCGCGTGGGGCCGGTTGCACTCCCAGCGCTTGAAGCCCTGGCTGGTGTTGCAGGTGCGGTAGCCCTCTGCATTCACCATGTAGAGCACGTACTGCTCCAGCCGGTGCTCGGGCACCGAGGCGTTGTAGTGCGGGCAGTAGATGTCCAGGTAGTCGTTGACATTCACCTGCACCGTGTAGCCCTCCCGCCGCAGGCTGCAAGGGAAAGGGGGGACGGGGGTCAGGGGCACCCCCTGAACCTTCCCAAACACCACCTCCCTCCTCGAAAGGGACCCGGAGGCTGGAGAAAGGGCAGCTCCCAGAGCAAGGACCCCTGAGGGTCGCGGTATCCCCCTGCTCAACCTCTATCTGGAGCCCCCCCACGACACACTGAGACCCCTGTGCAACCCCACAGCATGGCCTCGCCGTCTCGGGGGGGTGCAGGAGGGATGCTGCTGGGGATGGATGCTACGGGTGCCAAGCCACATGCACAGGGGAACGCCTGTGAGTATGGCTGCACGAGACGGCACTGCTGGGTCCTGCCGGCAGCCTCAAGGAGGGGACAGACACAGCGGGACAGACAGACTGACCCAGCCAAGGGGCTGACAGGCACCGGGGACCCTGCAGGACGCGGCTCCTGGACCTCACTGCACAGCTCTGGGGGTGCCCAGGGGGGGCACAGGGCCCCAGTGCTCCCCGGCTCCAGCAGCCTAGAGTCGACCTGCCGTGGCTGCCCACCCTGGCCCCAGCCCTGCCACGCGCCACAACTCAGGGAGAGGATTTCTCACCCTGCTCCGGCTAATCCCGTTAGTTTGTTAGTTCGTTAATGCCGTAAAGGGTGGCCCTGGGGGAGCCTCATTTACATTGATTAGGAGCGGCAATCCCCTCAGATCCACTCAGGAGAGGCTCTGCTGGCTCCTAATCCGCGCCCGGTGGAAATCCCGGCCGCGGTAATCCTCGCTGCCGCGCTGACCCACTGCTCCTGCCAATTAATTACAAGCCGGCGCTGCAAGGCGCTGGCTCTGCACCGAGCTGCCGTGGCAGTACCAGACCCTGACCGGACCTCGATCCATCGCCCAGCTCAGCAGCGGTGATGCCTCCCTGCACCGTGCCGGTGTGGTCCCCCCCAACCCCACTATGTTGGGGGTCCCTTGCCCAGCTCCCTGGGGACATGGACCACTGCATCTTGGCACATGTAGCCGGGCTCCCCTGCGGTGCATCGCTCTGGTTCAGAGCCCCTTTCCCTGCCCGTCAGGGCAAAGCCAGGTCTGGGAGCCCCTGACCCAGCTCTTGGGGTGTCCCCTCTCCCCACGGGAGGGTCCTGCCACCCCCCCTCTGGGACCCTGCCTGCAGTGGAGCAGGTTCCTGGGTCTCCCTGGCAGGGCTGGGCAGGCAGGGCTACGCGTGCAGACGCCCCACCCTGCGCAACCACCCCCGGGCGCTGTTTGGGGAGCCCCGGCACCCTGCCAGGGCCCGCGGCACCCTGGCATGCAGCGCCCTAGAAGCCAGGCACCAGAGACAGAACCAAAGGGGGACCCGGTGTCTGCCAGCAAAGGGGGACCCAAGCAGTGCTGCTTTCCTGCCCAGGGCTGCCGCTGGCATCGGGGGCCATGGGAGGGCTGGCAGCAGTCCTTGTCACCCGTGGGGCAGGGAGTGCAGCCCCACGCGGCACCTCCCTTGCCGCGCAGCCGCTATTCCCCGGCCCAGCCCGGCACCCACCGGCCGCTGGGCAACTCCAGCACCAGCAAGGTGCTGAGGCAGCCACCCTTGCTCCGTGGGGCACCGGGACCTTTCATCTTCCCCCTTTGATGTGGTAGGAAGGGGGGGAGGGGGGGAAGAGAAAAAGGCTTGTTATTAAAGAAATGGCCCCGAGGAAAAAAATGCAATTAACTCCGTGCAGGACGCAGGGCTGGGACGCCAGCGTGCCCCGAGCTGGCTGCCCCACAGCAGAGCGGTTGCCGGTGCTCACCGTGGCCGGGCTGTGGCTGTGCCAGAGGAGCAAGAGATCCCCTGGATCAGCCCCAGGTCTCTGCACCCATGGGAGCGACACTGGGATCCATCTCCCGCTGTGCCAGGGGAAACCCCGTCCTGGTGTGTCAGGGAGCTGTAACCCCCCCCTTTCCCCTGTGGCACCCAGTGCTGAGGCAGTCCCCCCTCCCCACCCCCCCACCCCCCCCCCGCGGGACCCCATGCTGGGGCTCATTAAGAAGCGTAGCTCCTGATAAACAGCCTTGCTAACGAGCACTGCCCCATGTGGCACCAAGGTCTCCCCCTGGGCTGGGGCACACCAGCACCACAATGGAGGGGTGCAGATGGGGTGGCGGGGGCTGGCAGTCCCGCTCCCCACGGCAGTGAGCCCCATGGACGTCCCCGCTGTGTGCCGAGAGCTCGCAGGCATTGGAACATCGTCACCAGATGCGAGGGGCTGGAGAATGGCCCCAAACAGGTAGAGCCACGGGGCCACCACGCGGGGACTCCAGCAGCAGCCTCAGACACACCACTGTGTCCCTGCCACGCTTGGCCCCTGCGCCGTGACCGCCAGCCCCACAGGCACAGAGCAGCCCTCCACGCAGCTGGATGTCCCCAAATCCCGGCAGCCTCAAGGTGATCACCAGAGCACCCCGAGCTCTGCCTGCAGCACCGTTTGGCAGCACAGGGCAGGCAGAGCCGCATGCCCGGGCCAGCCCCGGCAGCAGGCAGGGAGCCCACGGGCCTGTCTGCGGGCAGGAGGACAGGCACAGACACCCAGAGTGAGGGTCTCAGCCTCCTTTCTCACCAACACCCACCCCAGAGCAGGCATGGGCTGCCCAGTCCCTGCCAGATGCCACAACTATGGGGAAGCCCCAGCAACAGGCGACCTGGGTGAGGATGGACCCCCCCCAGCCTCCCGGGCTCTGGCAGCTGCAGTGCAGCCGGTGGGGCACGGTAGGCTCCGGCAGTGCCCGAAGGGTTAAACGCGGGAGGAGAATGGGCAGCATCACTTCTGCACGACTGCATTTTTAGAGCAGGGCTTTGCAAAGCAGTGGTACCTTCCAGCAGCCTGTCAGCGCCGGGCAGATGGATGTCCCCTGGCAGAACCGTCCCGAGCGCAGGCTGGGCTCGGCGCCCACCGGCCCCGCACCGGCGGGACCCCGGCTACCTGGCAAGCCGCAGCCACGGGTGAGCTGGGCAGCCGCTCTGCTCCCATCTGCTGCGATAAATCTGGGCTGAGCGCTGCACGCTCGCTCATGCACTGCTAGGGAGCGCCTGGTGCACTGCAGCACGCCCCGGCGGCAGCGGCACAAGGGGGACCAGACCCCCTGTCCAGACCCCTGTGCTGCGGGGGCTCATCATCACGGTGCAGGAAAGGTCTGGAGGGCGGCAGGGCCGGAGCTGGGCTCAGCATCCCACACTGGAGGTGCCAAGCGGTGAGGACCGGGGCAACACAGGGCATCCTCTCATGCAGGTGATGGCATGGTGGGTGCCGGCACTGGGTGCCAGGGTGGACAGCCCCCCTCTCCCCGCCACGCAGCCAGGCCTTTTGTTTGGCTCTGGCAGCTTCGCCCTTTCGGCACATCCGGGGCCCATCGATCAGCCAGGGAACAAAAAAGTGCCATTGATTTACGCGGTCCCCTTCCAGTCACCCTGCGCGACAGCGAGAGGTGAAGGCGCATTGATTGCCGCCGTCCATCCACACCGATGGGCGGAGGGACAGACCAACCGACCACCCGCCTGCACCCCCCACTCAACCGCCGGAGAAACGGGAGACTCAGCCTGGCCCCCCCCCCCTCCCCTCTCTCCGTGCCAGCCCCCCCCCACGCAGGCAGCACTGCACAGTCACGGCGCCCAGACGGCCGCGCACACGCGCGCTGGCTCGGCAGACAGCGCCTGCGACGCAGCCCACGCACACGGGTGGCACAGCACGGCCCCCCCGTCCCGTGTCCCCGTTCCCCCCCCCCCCCCCACTCGCCTGGCACAGCCACAAGGTGCGGGCGCAAACGGCGTTGCCGGCACACGGTGTCCCCGGGGCTGCCTCCCCGCTCGGGGAACCAGGGGTCCTGGGGAGACAGTGGGTGAAGGGACTGTGGTACCTCAGGGCAGCGCCCACCTGGGGGTGATGGGCACAGCCCCCCGCTCAAGCACCCTGGGACCCCCAGCACCACCCTACAGGTGTCCCCGCAACCCCCCCTGTCCCTATTGACGGCCACACGATCCCTTTAATCCCTGCTAAAGCCTGTACCTTCCCGCTTTGCTAACAAGATCAATGAGGTTTCTAATTGGGTTTTAATTAAACCATCAATCTGTAACCAGCAACTCAATTACCAGCATGGGCCGGAGCGGGTGGCCCCGACCTGGTTGCACCCCGAGACAGCCCCCGCACCCCAATGCTGTGGCCCCTCATACCCCGGGAACACCGCTGCCAAGGCTCAGTGCCACCCAGCGCAGTGACACATGGGGCACGGCCCCCTCTGCCCCCGGGCAGCAGCTCCCACCAGTGCAGCAACGAGCACCCACGGGTGGCCAGGGGCTCTGTGCCCCACAGGGATCAGCCTGAGGGGGGCACAGCCATGGGGCAGGGAGTGGCAAAGCCCCCCCCAGCCCACCTGGGGACGACACAGCCCATGGGGCTGGGTAATTAGCCGCTGAGAGGTGTAATCCCCACCTCCAGCCCCGCAGTTGGACACACCACCACAGTGGGGACCCAGGAGTTGGGGCACTGCCAGCCTCCCTCCCCCCCCCCCCCCAGCGGGTGCAGAGCGGGGACACAGCTCCTCTCCCGTGCGAGATGCTCCCCTGGGAGAGGCTTTTCCGCACAAGGGCTCTCGAGAGCCTGCTCCAGCTCTCACCACCTGAAACACAAAGTCAGCCAGATAAAAGCTGCCTTGAAGCAGCAAGTTGAGGGGGGGAGGGCTGCACACCATGCCGGGCCCTCCCCACACACAGGTGGGCTCTGACCTGCCTGACTCAGCCGGGCACCAGCACCCCACGTACACCCACCTCCCACTCTGCCCCCGCCACGGTGCTGGGTCCCCCGAGGCCTCAGGCACTGCCACCCTCGGTCCCTGCACTGGAGCCAGGGGTGCAGCATGGCTCACCCCCACCCGCTCGGGGCGGGGGGGACTCTCGGGGGCTGCAGCCACACTGGAGGGAGCTGGCCATGCCTGCGCCCACACACAGGGACAAACCGCTGTCCCCACCTCAGCATCCAGGACACCCAGCGGGGAGATGGCATCCCACACTGGCATGCTGGGGCCCAGTTTGGCTGGGGACACCCCTGGGAACCCGCAGCCACAAAACATGGGACACCCCAGGGATGCAGCCACACCCCCCCCCCCCCAAATGCCAGCACTGGGTGGGACTCAGCCACCCTGCACCTTCGCCCCGTGCCTGTTCCCGACAGGACCTGAGAGCAGAGGGCAGGGACCAGCCAAGGATAGTCCTGTGTCTCCGGGGCTCGCCAGATGCCACCAGCAGTGACAATGGGACAGACAGACAGCACAGCTGGACCAACAACCTGGCCGAGCAGGAGCAGGCACCTGCTCTGACCCAAACCTCAGATCCCGCCTTCGCGCCTCCCCTGGGCTTTGCCATCAGCACCCCAAACTGCTGCGGGAGGAGTGCCCTGCCCACTCGGGGACCTTCCTGGCCTCCAGGCACTCCCAGCCATCTGCCGTGGTGGCCTGGAGGAGCACAGGCCACGTACCCGAGGGGACAAGCCAGGGCCAGCCCGCCACTCCCCAAGGCATCACCAGGACCCTGGGTGCTGCAGGTGGGCTCCGTGGGGCAGTCCCTCACCCCGTCCTCTCACGGAAAGGAGCTGCAGGGGTGCTCGGGGCGGCGCAGCGGGAGATGCAATAAATTCCTGGGGTGCCTGGCGCAGCCCCCGAGGAGCAGCCTGCAGCTAAGCCTGCTGGCATCCCCCTCCTCCCTGGAGAGCCCCGCGGGGCCGCGCAGGGCTTGTTTATTGCTCTGATTGCAGCGGGGTTGCTGGGATTTGCAGGCTGCGGCCCAGGGAGCCTAATTCCCCCCATAATTTATCTAATCCAGACACTTTGCCGCGTGGCTATAATTGCGGCCGAGCTGCCGCACTGCCTAACAATAAATATCAGCGCTCCGGAGTCCCTGGGACACGTCTCTGCCGCAGCCGCCCCCACCGTGCCGCCCGTGCCCTGAGCCGGACGCTCGCAGCCGCGCCAGAGACGCGTGCGCAGCGGGCGCGAGTGTCTGGCTGCGACACCCCCAGCTTGGCACGGCAGGCGCACCGCCAGCACCCCCCTCCACCCTGTCCCCCGGGAGGTGCCGGGTCACAGCACAAGGCTGCGGGCGATGGGGTGGGGAGAGGCAGCCCCTGGGTCATGGTGGGGTGAGGATGGGGGAGCGGGTATCTCCCACCCACCGAGGTCCCTGCAATGTCACGGCGTGGGGATGAGGCCAGCAGGCGAGGGGGTCCAGCCGGAGGAGTGGGGCGCGGGGGGGGGGGGGGAATGCCCGAGCGTGGCGGGGCGAGCCGAGCGCCTCGCCATTGTGCTGCGCCTCGGCACGTCGCACACACGCACAATTTATGGGGCCCGAGCTTCCGCCTGGCGACACAATCTCAATGGGAGGGGGAAAGAGCTGCTGGGGGACGCTCACTCCCCACACAAAGGGGTGCAGGGCGGGGGGAGCCCGGGGGGAGCCCCAGTACCATGGGATGCTCTGGCTGGACGCACGTCCTCGCCACACCCCTGAGCGCTCTCAGAGGGAAGGGGAGATGGGCGATGGCAGCAGGTGCAGCTCCCTGATTCCTGGGGAGGGGTCCACGGACCTGCGGCGGGCTCGCAGCCCCCCTTTCCCAGCCAGCCCAGCCATGCCCATCGCCACCCCAAAGCCTGCGTGGTGCCCACTCCCCTCCGGTGCGGCTGTGCCAGCCCCAGGTGTGGGTGCCATGCACGCCACGCAGCCGGGCAGCCCCCCGAGTGGGTGAGGGCAGGTCGCAGCCCCCGCCACAGGGGATGAAGGAGGTGCCGGGGTGTGTGTGTGTGTGTCTGTGTGCCGTGGCCATCAACCGCCCGGGCTCCCGGCGGCCGTGGGCGCGACGGCATGTTCCACACCTCTGCCCGCACCCCGCCATCGCCCCCACAACCCCCCCGGAGCCCCCCGCCCCACCGCCTTCGGCTGCTGCCCCAGGGATGGCATCGCTGCCCGCCTAAGGCTGGGGGGGGGGGTGGCGGCGGGCACCCATCAGGCCCCCCCCCACCCCCGCCGCGCCGCCGGTGCCGCTCCCGCGCCCAGACAGGCGGGGGGCGCGTCTGGCGGCGGGGGCGTCGCAGCGGGACCCCCCCTTGCCCGGCGACGTACCGGGGCGGTGCGGGGGGTGGGGTGGGGGGGCGGCCGTGCTCTTCCCGCGGCACCCCGGTACACACCGCGGGGCGGGTCAGCGCCAGCGGGGACGGAGGGGGGACACACAAACAGACGACTCAGCCCCCGGTGCCACCGACCCGCCCGCGCCCGCCCCGGGAGCCGCCGAGCCCCGCTCCAGCGGTGAGCCCGACCCCGCCGGTGCCCGCGCCCCCGGGGATACCGAGCCACCGCCGGTCGGGTCGGGCCGGCCGGGCGGCTGCCGCCCCCCCACCCCCACCCCCGGAGCGGCCCCCGCCTCCGCGGGCAGGGCGAGGTGCGCGGGGCCGGGAGGGGCAGCGCACCGGCCCCGAGGGGGGGATCCGGCAGCCCCGCCCGCACACCAGCGCCGCACGGACACCGTCCACCGGGGGGGGTGGGGGGGGGTCCCGCACTCCCGGCGCGCGCGCCCCCGGCCCGGTGTCATCCCCCCGCCCTCCGCCGCCGCCCCCCCCCCCCCCCCCCCCCCCCCCCCCGCTCCATCTCCCCGCTGCTGCGCGCATCCTTCAGCGCGATCCCCGGCGCGCCCCCGCCGCGTCCTTCCTGACGGCGACCCCTCGCCCCCCCAAACCGCCCCGCCTGGCCCCGGGGGACACCCCCCACCCCCCTCCCCACCTCCTCCCGGTGCCGGTACCGGCGGCCTCCCCCACGCGGCCCGCCCCACACTCACTGCAGGTTGGAGCTGTTCCAGTGCACGGCGTGCCGGTTGCCCAAGGCCCCCGGTAGCCCCCGGCCCAGCAGCAACAGCAGCGGGAGCAGGGGCAAGAACACGGGCAACCGAGCAGCCATCCTGCCGCCGCCGCGGAGCCCGCCGCGATCCCAATGAATGGAGAACCGAGCCGGAGCCGCCCGCGCCCCGCGCCCCCGGCGCCCAGCTCCGCCCCGCGCGCTCCCGCCGCCGCCGCCGCGCCCCCGCGCGCGCTCCCGCCGCCGCCCTGGGCCCGCCTGCACCGGCACCGGCAGCGGCACCGGGAGGCGGCGGCCGGGGCTACGCGGGGCTTGGGCTGCAGGTCCCCCTGGGTGGGGTCACTGGGGCCGGGTCCCACCGGGATCAGGTGCCGCTGGGGTCTCACTGGGACCCCCACGGGTGGGGGCACCGGTGTCAGGTCCCATTGACATTGGGGTCTCACCGGGCACCCTGTGGGTGGGGGCACCGGGGCCAGGTCCCACCAACATCGGGGTCCCGCTGGATGGGAGCGCTGGGGCTCGGAGCACTGACCCCCGGTGTCCGTGTGTCTGGGAGAGCCGTGGGTGCTGGCTCAGGGTCCCAGAGGGTCCTCACGGTGCTGCTGCCGGCACCATGGGGGTCACATGTGTTCACAGAGGGGTTTGGCCACCCTGGGGACACAGGAGTAGGCGGGAGGGTGGGCACCCAGCCACTTGTCACCATCACAGGTGGGTTGCAGCCAGTGCGCCGGGGCAGCCGAGGTGCCCGAGGAGCACAGCCACAGTTCCAGGCTCTCCCGTCTGCCCCATCCTGCCCCAAGAGCCTGCGCATGGCCGAGCACCCACCTGTGGGGCCAGTCCCTTTGCTTTTCCCCCACTCCTGCCCCATTCCCCTCCCTCCAAGGGTCTGTGGGGCAGAGGTACCCAGGGAGCTGGCGGCAGCCGCGGGGATGGTGGGTGCTCCCCTGGTGCCAGACCCCACCGACCACGCGGGGAGGGATCGAGCTGGGTGCCAGCTCCAGCCGCCCATCCTCGGCAAAATCCCTTAGCAACTGCGGCGTGGCACCGCCCGGCAGTCCCGTGTGCTGGGTAACCCACACCCCGGCACATGTGTGCGCACGCTTGCACCCGCACAGGCACGCACCCTGAGCTCCCACGCGGGAGCGCGCCCGAGCGCGTGGACGTTGCCGGCACCGACTCAACAGCCCCCACTCCGGCAGCGCCGGCTTCGCACATGACCCGGAGATTTGGCAGCCTGAGGAGCTTGCCAATGAAACCGGGAGGTTATCGAAACCGCGGCTGGGCTTGCTGAGCCAGCCCTGGCTGTTCCTGCCGGGAGCTGTCTTGCTGGAGTGGCGAGCATAGCCGGGACGGTGCAGGGCCAAATTCTGTGGCCCCACGTCCCCACCACCCGGGGCCCGGTGGCTCCCAGGCCTGGGCAGGTGACACGGTGTGGATCTACTGCTTGATGCCGAGGTTGCGGGGGTTTCCTGGCTCCCCAAAGCTGCCAGGGGAACCCAGGGTGGGAGCGGAGCCGCTCCCTGCTCACAGCCCCTTTTTGGGCTCCCCAACACCCCTTCGGATGTGCGGATACTGCTGCAGCCCGTGGAGGGGGACCAGGATGGTGCTGGCCAGGGTTTCACTGAGGCACCCCAAGTCCCACTCAGAGCTGTGGGGTGCCCAGCGCTGGTGACGCTGGTGGCAGGGCTGTGGCACAGCCCCCCAGCCCCCATCCATGCTGGTGGCACTGGGGGCCCAAGCCCCTGCCAGAGCCCTGCCAGAAAGGGGGAGGGGGGCTGGTAGAAGGGCCCGGAGGACCAAAAAAGCCTCTATTAATTATTCATCTGGAGAAGTGAAGTGAAGAAAACACAACACGTGGAAAAGGGCTCTGGCTGCCCCAGGGGGGTGGAGGCGGCGGGGGGGGGGGGGGCACTGGGAGGGCAGGAGGGGCCAGGGCATCCAGGTGTCAGGGCACAGCAGTGGTAGCGGCAGCGGCTCTCTCCCGGTGCGCCCTGGGGCTGGGGCATCCCGGGGGGGCTGCGCACCTCTGGAAGGGCCCAGCAGCACCGCGTTGCCACCATGGAAACGCCTTGGCTCGGCAAACCCATGGCAACACACACCTCCACATGGAAACCCCCCCCCCCCCCGCTCATGGCAACGCACACGCTGCCGCCAGCACCCACACACCGCCGTGCTCACTGGGGGGGGGGGGACGGGACCCCTGCGCCGGGGCACCCCGATGTGCCGGGCCACAGTGGGATGCACTGCGTACTCCCGTGGGGATGGAGGGATCCAGGCAGCTGAATACACCCTGTGCATCATGGCGTGCACCCACGTGTGGGTGCCAGCACCCACCCGGCAACAACCCCGGGGTCTGGGGACAGAGCCTGGCTGCAGCAGCCGGCACACGGAGGGGGCTTGGCTGGGTTTTGCCGACCACAGCAGGAGACAGCATCTGTGGTGGGGACAGCCAGGGGACATTGCCAGCTGGGTGGCTTCGCTCTCAAGAGGACACAAGAGGCCTCGAGCTCTCCAGGAGAGCTGAGACATGAAGTAGCCCTGGTTCCGCCTTGTTTCCGTGTCCCCCTGTCTCCTCCACCCCATGTCCATCACGCTGAGGGCCAGCAGATTTCTGTTTTAAAGCAGGGGGGACCAGAGCAAAGCCCCCCACCCACAGACCGGAGCGGGGAGCTGCGGACACTGGCCGTAGTGGCCACCATGCTCAGACAGAGAGGGGTGGGCACAAGGGTCCTGCCAGTTTCGCATGCCCAGCAAGGGCAGGGGACCCACTTCACCCGCCGTGGTTAATATTTAACCGCGGCTTCCTGTGACAGCATGTCGCAACCACAGAGCAGAGCCTGCATTCAATAAATCATCGCGCCGGGCTGGGAGCTGGGGAGCTGGTGGGGGGAGCGAGGGGCAGCGGCAGAGCAGTGCCCAGCCGAGCGAGAGGGGGAGCCGATAAATAATTCATTAAATAAATAAACATGGCGAGAGCGCGGGGAGGAGGCAGGCGTGTAACCAAGACAGGGCTCGGTGAACACAGGCATGAAATATTCACCAGCCACACCTACACGTCCCCGAACACGCTGAGCTCAGGGCTCCCGACCTGCTGGCAGGAGCCAGGAGCCGGCATGTATCCAGCCAGACACGGCAAGAACATGCGAATGGCATGCAGACCGGGCAGCCAGGGCCGCAGGGCCACAGCACCCGGGTCAGGGAGCAGGTAGCCGGGGGTGCTGGCACATCTGTGGGGAGCCGAGCAGCCCCTGGCTCTTGTCAGCTCCTCCTGGCAGTGTTTAGCCATACAAATCGGGCAGCCTCACGCAGCCCGGCGCTTGAGCACACTGCTGTCCTGCCAGGGAGCGCGCCCGGCCACCGTGCCCGAGGCAGACTTGCCACGGGTTGCACGCCCACGGGCTTCCAGCCACCTTGCTCCTTGCTGCCCCTTTCCTTTTTTATCCCCGTTGTCAGTCTTTAAATTTGAATGAAGGCCTCACGGATGGTCGCGCCGCGTCAGCGTCTCGGCGAGTGCTGGGTGAACGCTGCCCCGGTGAGGGCATGGGGTGCTGAGCCCCGTCATGCCCAGGGAGAGGGGGGACCCCCAGCACTGGAAGCATCCCGCGGGACCTCCTGGGGCTGCTCTGGGGCTGGGCTTGGAGCCATGGCAGCATCATCCAGGGCAGGGATGTAGCACAGGGGAGGTGAAGATGGGTGGCAGTGCCACTGGCCACCAGACCACCCCCCTGGTGAGCCACAGGTCCAGCCAGAGTGGCCACATGATGGGGGGGGGGGGGGAGGGCTGGAGGTGAGCCCCGCTATGCAGATGGACACGGGGGCGATTTGTTAATTAGCACCTCAGCAACTTGAGTTAATTGATGCAGAGCTTGACGGCGCGGGATCGCAGAGGAGGGTTAATTGCCAACGCAAGGCTGGCCGCTGGCAGCTCGGCCCCGGTGTGGCGGTGGCAGCACAGAGCAGGGCTGTCGGAGGAAATCAGCTTCCTTGCGGAGCCGCCGGATGAAGCCTTGCGTGGCTCCCGGCCCCGCTGCCTGCCAGCCCTGGGCTGGCTCACGGTGCCCGGTGGGGAGGAAGCCGTGAAGTCCCTGCCCTGGGCGCCTGGAGCCTGTTTTCCGGAAGCCTGGCTCCGGCGGGCTCTGCCGTGCCAAACCCCACCAACCCTGGGCGTGTGGGGACCCAGAGGTGCCAGGCAGGAGGTGCAGGGCAGCCAGCTCCTCGCGGTTCCCACGGCTCAGCCGGCGCGGTCCCCCCACGCCACCCTGGCACACGGCTGTGCCGCTAGCAGGGGATCCCAGGTAGAATCCCCACGCTGCGAGGCACCGACCAGCACCCACCCGCACGCCGCTCTCACCTTAGACCAGCTTGAGGCACTGCGGGTGCTGGACTGGGGTGCCGGGCGGTGCCGGGTTCCCGGCTGCCCCCTTTGCTGCATCCCATGGCCCGGCAGCCCCCGCGCCAGCGGTGGGGGCTACCTGGCAAGAAGCACCTGAGTCAGCAGCCGGCACCGGGTGACTCAGCCAGCTCCTCTCCTCCTGCGTGGCAAACCTCCCTCCCGGCCTCAAGATCACTCCAATATCATCTGCCGGCAGCACCCCCGGCCTCGCTGGACCAGGCCCAGCCCTTCCTGCTCCGGCGTGGCCATGGCAAGGATGCACCGGTGGGTGTGAAGGCTGTGCCGGGAGCAAGCTGTCCGGCGTGGGCAGGGTGAGCACAGTGGGGGCTGACACCCGGCCCCACTGCAGCACGGCAGCTACAACTCCCTGGGGAAGGGACAAGGACACGGAGCTGGGTCTGCAGCCGCCGGCCCCAGCACTTGGCTCCCCACTAGTCTCGTCCCTGCCCACCCCGGAGCTCCGTGCTCCGCTTGCCCTGGCTGTGCTGCCCCAATATCCCCTGCAAGGCAGCTGGGGGCTGCATCATCTGGGGTGGGGGTTAGAACCTGCTTCCCCCCAGCACCTGTCAGACCCGGGCAGGCAGCAGTGGGTGGTGGGCAAAGCAGCAACGGAGAGCTGAGCATGGAGCTGATGGCACGTGCCGCTGGGCCACGAAAAGATGTAAATGCCCCACTCTGAGCCCCACTGTTCCAGCAGCTGCGGGAGCACCCGAGCGCATGGTGGGCACGAGGCCACCGCACATATCAGCCCCCCCCGAGGGACCCGCACCCCCGAGCCCTGGCAGGGCCTCACAGCACCCCCGGGGCTTGGCCCTGCTCAGCCCCAGCAGCATCTCATCCTCCCCAAAAGCTGCCTGGGCTGCACCAGCTCTGCCATCACTGCCCGGGGCACTGCGTGCAGCCCAGGGGTGAGTAAACGGAGGTGTGGGCAGGAACGTGTGTGCTGGGGCTGTCAGCGTGCACAGGGGCTCCTTGGTGTGTCCCTGTGCTGGTGGCTGTGCTCACGGCACCGTGGCCCCAGGGTGCCCCAGGTACTGGTGTGTTTGGGCACAGGGTGCCTCTGTGGGGTGCCAGGAGAGGTGTGAGGGGTGATGGAGCCATTGTCGGAGCATCCACGGGGTTGGGCAGGGACCTGGCCCTCAGTGGCACATCAGACCTGACACCCAATACTGGCACAGGATGGTGGTGCCGGAGTCCCCGCCAGCCTCGCTCCAGGAGCGGTGGCAGATCTCTGTGCTGCCCATTACTGGTGCCTAAGTGATGTTAATCTGATTGAGGGGTGACAGGCAGCATCAATATACTGCTCCTGCTGTACATAGATCACACCGCAATTAGCATCTGCCCGCTGCCAGGACTGGGAGAGCTGGCAGATGTGAAAGGGGGTGACATGGCGGGGTGCCAGGCTGGAGGTGCCAGGGACAAGTCCACGCTGTGACCTGCCCCAGGTTGTCCCCATGCTCCTGTCCTGACCCTGCAGGCAATAGTTCCAGGGGAACTGCAGCCCCTCGGTGCCCAACAAGGGGTGGGGATGGGCACAGGTGTCCCAGGGGACACATGGTGACATCCTGGGGACCCCCAGCTGGCACCAAGCTCGGCAGTGTGGGGCTGCTTCAGCTCTGCCCCTGGGATGTGCGGCCAGTTCCACCCACCCTCAGGGACAGCCCATCCCCATCCCATCCTGGGTGACCCCCCCCAGCCTGGGCTTGGGGACATGGGCTGGGTACACACGGTGACACTGCTCCGCTGTGCCCTTGGTGCCGGGCAGAAATGTGGGGAAGAAAATGAGCTAATAAATTGGGGGAGCGGTGGGGGGGGGGCTCAGGATGAAGCATGCATGCGCAGGAGATTTCAGGGCCTGAAATATTCATCAGGTTTGATGTGGCGCCCGCCGTCACGCTGGTCATGAGTGATGGCACGGGGTAGATTTAATAATGCAATGCTCATAAAAGGCTCGGGAGAAGGGCTGGGGGCGCGGGGCGAAGATGGCCATGGCTCAGCACTCGCCTGAGATGCAGCAACCCAGCGGGGACCCCAGGAAAAACGGGGGGGTCCCTCTGCCAGCTGCAGCCACCCCAGCCCCATGCTGCCAGTCAGGGGATGCCACAGTGACAAGAGCTGGGTGCCCCGAAAGGGGACAGGGCAGAGGATGCTGGTGGCACCACCTGGGGACAGCCTGGCACAGCTGGCAGAGCATGGAGAGTTTCTGGGGGGAGTGGGGTGCCCCATGCTGCCAGCACCCCCACCCAAGGGGGTGGCAGAGGGCCCTGGGTGGGTGCACTGTCCCTGCAGCCCAGCAGTGGGTGCCCAGCTACAACGTCTGGGCTGGGTGTGGGGGGGTCCCTGCCTGGGTGCGAGCGTGGCCCCCCATGTCCCAGCGCGGGGTGTTGCCATTGCCTCGTGCTCCCTCGATAAATAATTCAGCGCATTGATCTGCCTCCTGCTCCGCCTGCTTCTGGCCATGGGCTGGCTGTGCCACGCTCCTGCCACCCACTGGGACCTGCCTGTCCCTGTCCCTGTCCCTGGGCTGGAACCAGCAGGGACCCAAGAGATTGCCCAGAGTGGAGCTGGGCACACCAGCCCCATGCCCAGCGAAGCCAGATGCTGGCCAGGCAGCACAGGGCTCTCCCATGGCTAACGAGGTCTTTGCCAGGGAAGCTCGTTAGCAGCTTGATGATCAAAGGAGCACGGGGTGGATCAATGAATGGAGGGGGGGGAGCAGGCACAGAGGCACTGCAGGGCTCCTGCATGGGGGCCCTGGGCATGAGGAGGGACCTCCCCTGTGCAGGAGCCTGCCAGCCCCCCATGTCCTGCAGCCCCCTGGGGACTCGCCTCCGCCCCATGCTTGGATATCGTGCCTGCAGCTCCCAGTGTCGGGGTCCCTCTGTCCCCCCAGCATCCTCCCAGCTGGACACATGCCTGGAGGGGACAGACGGGTAGCGAGGGCTCTGTGCCCGTGGCGCTTTGTGATCTGTTGCTCACAAGGGCTGCGGTGAAACACTGGCACCTAGCCCCACTGCCGACCCTCGCAGCACCCACTCCGGGCACCCTTGGAAGACGCTGCCCTGCGTGGGCACCCACCCCAGCCCATGGCCTCACCAGCTGACTGCCCCAGGACGCAGCATGCCAGGAGGGAGGGGTGTGGGGGGGGGTCTTTTGCACCAACCCATTCCTGTCCCAATCCCCCTCCCAGGCACTGCCAAGCTGTGGCTCCGCTCTCCTCCTGCCAGCTGGGCCAGTGCCAGCCCCAAAGTCCCAGGATAGACCTGTCTCTGCTTAAAACCAATGAGAGGCAATAGGACAAGAGGCTTAAAACCCAGGCGGGAGCCCTGACTGCACCCTGCCCGCACCCTGCCCATGTGCCTGGGGCCAGATTCCACACTGCAGGCTGGGGCTCCCGTGGGCCACCAGCCCCGTCCCCAGGGATCCAGAGGGTCCCAGCACAGGGACCCCGGGCCACAGCAGAGCCAGCTCCGGCACCGCAGGCCCTTAGTATGCAACGGGTGCTGGCAGCACCGACAGAGCCGGCAGCTGAATCGCGCTGCCGCTGCAAGGGCAGCTCCTGCCCATCCCAGCTTCGGCACAGCAGGATTATTGTCCATGAGGATTACAGCGGGCTGGGAGAGGGGTTGGAGGGTGGGGAGGGGGGGGGCAGCTCTGCCGAGCTGCTGCCGGCACCCCAGCATGGGCAGATGAACACAGGCAGGGATGGCCGGACACCCCAGCGCAGAATGGAGACGCGTGCGGGCAGCGTCTGCCTGCACCCGTAGCCCCAGCTGCGTGAGCCCACCGCTGGCCCGGGTTGGCACCCCACGCTCCCCCACTTCCTCCCCGCTGCCTCCCAGGCCCCCCCGGCCAGCGGAGATCAGCGGTGGTGCCCTTGGCTCCCACCCGGCAGTGAGAATTGGCCAGCGGACACACATGTGCCCACCCGGCACCCAGCCCCACGGGATGTGACAGCCCCTGCACGCCTGTGCCGTGCCGGTGCGAGCCGGCATGCCCGGTGCCCGTACCCTCATTGCTATGGCAGGTGTGGGCTCGGTGCGTGCAGCTCTGGCTAATTAGCTGGCGCGGGCCAGCTCCCTCCAAAGCCCCTGCTGAGTGTTTTGCTAAATTATAACCTTGATGCGCATCGTCAGGCGGCTGCTCAGGGAAACAGCTGGCTCTGGCCCTGTGCACCCAGTGCTGAGCACCGGTGCGGTGGTGCAGAGCTGCCGGGCTGGGGTGGCAAGGCACCAGGGTGGCATCACACTGGGATGGCACCCTGTCGTGTGCCCACAACCGCCGGGTGATGTGGGAGGAGGCCTGAGGTGGGTGATGGGCTCTGTGGCGTGGCCCCGAGGTGCCGGGGAGCCTGCGGCCCGTGCCTGGTGTCCGGTACATCGTGCCCGGTGCCTGGCTCACCCAGTGCTGAGCTCCTTGAGGCTCGGTACACATGTCCCCTCGGCTTGGCGTGTCCCCTCGGCATGGCGAGCCGGTGGCCCCGTTTCCATGGTGACACGGAACCATTTCCCATCTCCGGGATGCTCTCTGCAGCTCTTGGGTGGGGGCTGCAGCTGCTGGCCTGCGCCCATGGGAGACAGTCAGCGACGGGCCCCACTGCCCTGGGGGGGGCTGTGCTCCCCCCTTCCAGCCCTGGGGAGGCAGGGAGGGGCTGCTGGGCTCCACATCCCACCTTCTGTGTCCTGGGGTTGCCCCTGGCATGGCCACAGTGGTTGACCTCACCCTCACCCCAGGGTGGTGAGGGGTGTCAGGGCATCCCAGAGCCCCTGTCCTGACATAGCTGGGTGGGGCACCCCAGCAGTGTAGCCGGGCGGGCAACCCAGTGCCAGGAGCTTCCCTGCATGCTGCCGGGAGCCACCACGGAGCCGTGTCCAGGCTCATGCTGGTGCCACAGCCCAAGGGACATGGCTGGGCATGGCCGTGCCATGCCTCCATCTCACCTCCCGCCACGCCGCTGTGGCTCCCCGGCTGTCGGCATGGCGTGCCGCTTCTTTATCCCCCCTCTTCATCTCAGGGCTGCCTATTACCATTTCACATCGTTTTCAGTTCCTGGCAATAAATTTTTCCTTCCCAATTTCCAAAGCTTTAACTCCCACCCACCCGCAGTGCCTGGGGCTGCTCCGTGGGGCACGGATCCACTGGCTGAGGGCGCCCAGGCACCCTCACCCCACGCCTTCCCCACTGGGATCTGGGTGTCCTGGCACCCGAGCATCCTGGCTGGTGTGGGTGGCAGTGGGGACCTGGAGGAGGGGCTGGCATTGTTGAGGGGGGGGGGAGCCCCGAGGTGGGGAGATCGTGAGACAGAAGGGACGGGCTAATGGAGCCTATTCCTTTAATAGATTCAATTTCTGCCGTGGCTGGCTGCGGGGCGCGGAGCCATCAATTCGATTCAGGGGACGGGGAATCTGATTTGGAGCGGCCGTGCCATCAATTAGCTTTTATTGATGGCATTGCTCATTGGAAGTCGATGGGATTTGAAGCCGGCAGCGGCTCCCGCATACCAAGCAAGCCCCGCTCAAGGACAGGGCCCCTGCTGCTCCCAGACCCCGCACCCACCCGTGGGTGCCCGCAGGGACCCCTCGGCCTCACCTGGAAAAGCCCTGGGGGACTGGGGTGAGGAGATGGGCACCCCCCGGCATCCCTGCATGGGGGTCCCACAGGTCACCATCACCCCTTGACGTCCCTGTATGGGGGTCTTTTGGGGGATGTCCCCATCCAGCATCCCTAAATGGCTGTCCCTTGGGACATGGTTGCACCCACCATCCCACACGAGGGTCCCTTGGGTATAGTCACCCCCCAGATGGTGTCACCCCCACATTGGGGGGGGGTCCCACAAGGCACAAGTCTCCCCAGCATCCCACAGGAGGGGTCCCACAGAGCAGACACCATTGTGGGCCTCGTGTTGGGGTCAGGCCCTGCTGCCCTCCATGGGGGTGGGGTGCCCCTATCTGTTTGAGGATGGGGTGCGAGGATGGGCTGTGGGGTGCAGAGGGAGGAAGGGCAGGCAATAGTTGGGGGGGGGTGGGGGAGGGAGGGGCGTGGCGCGGTCGATGCTTTTGCTCAGCCTCTTGCCAAGCAGTTTCTCCGAGAAGCCATAAAACCTGTCTGACGTGCCCAGCACCACTGCGGCAGGCGGCTGGCAACGCCTGCGCGGGGAGGGGGCTGTGGGGGCCCAGCTGCTGGCAGCCCTGTGGGGAGCTCAGCCCCCACCCCGAGGAGGGCAGCAGGGGGCTGCACCCACCGGGTGGGGGAACAGGAGGCATTGCAGGAGCTTTGAGTAACCTTCTTGCTGGCAGGCAAGCCTGGGGCACGGCACTGCCTGCTCCATCCCGTGGCCGCACCGGAGCCACGACCCCAGCTGGGACCCACCTGTACCACGACACCGGCCCCCGCAGCGACCAGGGTGCCCTGTCAGCAAAGGGTGACATCCCAACTGCGGCCCCCCGCGGCCCCATTACCGCGCCATGCATCCTAATGGGGAGTGCAGTGGGCAGATGGACAGAGGACCACCGTCCTGCGGACAGCCCGAGGGCAGCAAGTGGGACCACAGTGCCTGGCCAGGGGCTTGGGGTGACCAACCCCTCAAACCCCCCCAGCCCCCTTGCCCCTGTCCTGTCCCAGGAGCCAGCGGCCGGCTCTGGGTCCCGCTGCCAGGCGCTAATTGCAGGCAGCTCATCTGTAATTAAAGCTCTCCCTGTGACATGAGCTGACATCTCAATATCAAACCGCTGCGATGAAACCCCCGGCCTTAAAGGTTGTGGCGAGAGGTGGCGAGCGCCCTCGGGGACCGGCCGCCCCAGCCTGTGCTCCAGCATCCCTGCAGGGACGGGGACCGTGGGCAACGCGAAACCGGAGGAGGGGAGAGGGGGGGCTGCACAGTCTGAGGTCGCAGCGATCTTGCAAACACTGTATTGCTCGGCTCAGTCACTACCAGGGGTTAAAACCAAACCGTAGGGGCCGGTGACGGCATGGAGGAGGAGGGCGTCTTCCCAGAAGACAGATCAGACAGATCGGTGTGTCCTCGCCGGAGGACAAGGCAGCAGCGGGGGCCGGGCGCCTGCCGCCCCACTCCAGGGCCTGGGGGGTCCCCAGCCCCCTGGGGTGGGGGGTCCATGGGGGAAGGCACGAGATGAGGTGATGGCCCTGGGGCAGAGCAGGCGTCCGCCGAGCTGTGGGGAGCCCAGCGCTGGGGCAGGGTGGCCGGCGGGGCCGGTGTGCGGCAATGCTGGCGGGAAGCGAGGTCCCTGGGAGGGAGAGAGCCCTGTCAGGGGATGCTGCGGTGCAGTGAGGGGCTCCGCTCCCCAGGAGCACCCACCGCCCTGGAGCCCCCCCGCTCTCACCTTCCAGGCCAGAGCTCCTGGCCCCGGCTCGGCTCTGTGGAGGTCCGGTGGGTGAGTTGTGGCCCGGGGCTGCCCCACGGGCTTGGCGGAGGGGGGATGGCGGTGGAGGAAGAGTCTGGAAGCGGGCGGTGGGGCAGAGGAGCCCGTCTCCCCGCCATGGGCAGCGCCGGGGGGGTCAGATCCAGAGCAGGGCCAGGAGCGCGAGCACCAGGCACGGGGTGTGGGGCTGCAGCGGGGCCACGATGCCCTGGGCGGGCACCGCATCTGCCAGGGCAGGAGCAGAGGTCAGGGCGAGCCAAGGCCCCCCCCCAGCAGCCCCCACCCCCTCTGCCCGCCCTATACTCACCTTCCGGCCCCCCACGCCCACGGGGCTGCGAATTGGGAACCTCCGTCACTGGCTCTGGGGCTGAAACAAACACCGATGGTGTTGGCGACCAGCTCCCCTTGGGGCACACGGTGTGGCCCCCGAGGCTCCAGTACCCCCCAGCGGGGACCAGGCTGTCCCAGAGGCAGGGCAGTGGGAGCCCCAGACTTTCGGGGCGCAGCTGCATCCCCCCTCTCCCCCCAGTCAGACTCACTGGTGCTTTTGCAGCAGACGGAGACGCGCAGCTTCAGGCAGCGCCCGGCGCTCTCAGGGCTGGGGACAGCTGAGCAGAGGGGACACATCAGCGGGTCCCCCCCCCCCCGCCCCGGCTCCAGCAAGGGACCCCCGCAACAGCCGGGCCGGGCCAGACCCGGGCCTGGGGTGCCCCCTCCCGGCGGCCTGCGGGGCTGGCACCCCCCGCACCCTCCCACCCCGGGGCAGCCAGACCCCCCGCCGTGCATCCCAACCCTCCCCTATGTGTAATAATCCCTCTTGTATCCAGCTCCCTGGGTGCAGCCAGATCCCCCCCCCCTCCCCTGCACCCCAACCCTGGTTGCATCCCAACTCGCCACCCACACCCCTGCGCACCCCAACTCTGGTTGTAGCCAGAACCCCAGTGCAGCCAGACCCTCCCATGCACCCCAACCCCAGTCACATCCAGATCCCCGGTGCACCCCGACCCTCCCACGTGCCCCAAACCCGGTTCCCACCTGAACCCCAGTGGGACCCCGACCCTGGCTGCACCCAGCCTCCGGTGCCCCCTCCCCACTGCGCCCCAGGGGCACTCACAGATGTAGTAGTAGGTCTCCCCCGGTTGGAACTCGAAGCCGAGCGAGAAGGGGGTGAAGCGCTGGATCTTTTCGGAGAAGCGGACGGGCCCGAAGGGCGACTGGGGCCGGTTGCACTCCCAGCGCTTGAAGGCGCCGGGGGTCTCGTAGCAGCCGCGGTAGCCTTCCTGGTCCACCATGAAGAGCGTGAAGGTCTCTGCCCGGCCGGCGGGCACAGCCCCCTCGTAGTGTGGGCAGTAGATGTCCAGGTAGTCATTGATGGCCACCTGGATGGTGTAGTCGTCCCGCAGGAACCTGCCGGGCAGGGCAAGCCGGGAAGCGGGCGCCGGGAGTCCTGCTGTCCCCCGGGGAGGGCTGCCCCACTGCCCCCTGCCCCGGGCAGAGCAGGTAGCCAGGGTTTTTCCCCAAAACAGCTACAGGGCACCCTCCGGCCCCACACAACCAGGCATCAGCTTGGATTAGCTGCAGGCCGCTGGAGCTGAATGGGCTCAGCCGCTGTGGCCAGGGGGAAGCCCAGCCACGCCAGCCGGGGCACAAAGCCCCTCGCCCCAGGCACCCGCCTCACCGCCCCCAACGCTGATCAGTGCTGACACCCCGGCGGGGGGCCGGGGGGGCCACCCCGCGTCCTGCCGCTGCACTGGCGTGGTGCTGGGGGGGGGGGGGCCCTGGGGCAGGGGGCACGGGGGGGTGGTCTGCCGGCCGGGCAGGTTGGGGAGGGGGCCCAGCTTGGGTACCTGCGCGGGCAGGCAGGCACCGGCACGGCGGCATGAGCTCACGCCTGTGCAAACAGCGCGTGCAGCCAGGCCAGGGTGGAGCAGACACCTCTGCAGGCACACACATGCGTGCACACGCATGCAGACACACATGTGCACACACACATGCATGTGCTTGGTGCTGCCCGCCTGCAACAGGGGACAGAGCAGGAACACACACACACACACACACACACCCCAACCCTTTTCCCAGCCCTGGCAGAGCAGCAACCTGCACCCGCATCTCCCAACCAGCCGGATCCTGCCGCACCCTGGGCACGTACCAGCCTGGCAGGGCCCCGGCCTTGCCGGCACCACCGTAACAGGGATGGGGCTGCCGAGCTGCTGCCCAGCCTGGCAGGGTCACCCCGTCCTGCCGGGGAGACCCCGGCCGGCTCCAGCCCGCTCGTTCTGCCCCGGTGCAGGCACAGGGAGTGTTTACACCAGGCACAGATTCCTGGCAGCTGCGGCAAAGGCCAGTACATTAATCACCGGGCCAGCAGCGCTGTCGAGCCGGGGAGGCTCGGGCCGCAGCCACCCCCCCGCCCCCCAAGGCCGGGGGCTCTTCGAGGACAGGACCGGGCGCAGGCTCCCCGCTGACTCAGAGCATCCTGCCGGGCGACGCTGGCCGGGACGAGCCCAGGCAGGGCCGAGGGCTGCCGGGGGCCGGGGACCTGCCCTGACCCTGCGGAGGGGCGCGCAGCCCCCCCCATTTCCCAGGGCATCCTTGGGTGGTGGGTTCCCACATCTCCCATCCGCAGGTCCCCGCTCCCGGGGAGGGGGGAGCAAGGCAGCATCGGTGCCCCCAGCCCGGCCCAGCGTGTGGCCACCTGCTCCAGCCCAGCGCTGCGGGCTCAGGGCACGAGACCCCTGGGCCCCCCGCACAGCTCCCCAACCCTGCCTCCCCGCTCCCCCCCGAGCAGCCCCACGCTGGGAAATGCCTAAAATGGAGGAGGCCAGGAGGAGGGATGGGGCCAGACCTGGGCCCACCGATGACGGCAGAGCCCACGGGCAGCACCGCTGGCCAGGCAGGGGCTGGGCTGTGCCTGGTGGCCCCCACCAGTGGGGACATCCGCCACGCGGACCCACAGCCCTGGCAGTGCCACCCACCAGCTTGATGCCACCAAGGGTGCCCCCAGGCTCGGTGCCCACCAAACAAGTGCCCCCGGGCTGCCCACCAGCCCCATGCCCAGCAAGCGCGCCTGGGCTCAGTGCCACCTGAGGATGCCCAAAGCCCAGCAGCACCGTGGGCACCCGGGCTAGGTGCAGGTTGGTGCCACCGGGGACGTGGCATCACCAGGGCTGCCCACCGGCCTGGTACTGAGTGGGGTTTGGTGCCACCAAGGCTGCCCACCGGCTTGGTGCCACCCCAAGCTCAGTATCCCCTGCCCGATACCCCCCAGGGCTCGGTGCCACTGGCAGTGCCCAGTGGCTCGGTACTGCCCGGGGCTCAGCACCACCTGGGCGTACTCGGTGGCTCAATATTGCCTGGGGATGCCCGGTGGCTCGGTACCACCTGGGGCTCAGCACCACCAGGGCCACTCACCGGCTCGGTGCCACCCTGGGGCTTGGTGCCGCCGGGGATGCCCGGTAGCTCAGGACTCAGCACCGCCGGGGGTACCCACCGGCTCGGTACCACCGGGGGATACTCACCTGCTCGCCACCACCCGGGGCTCGGTGCCACCAGGTCTGCCCGGTGGCTCGGCACCACCCGGGGGTACTCACCGGCTCGGTATCACCTGGGGGTGCCCGGTGGCTCGGTACCACCGGGAGGTACTCCCCGGCTCGGTATCACCGGGGGGAGCCCGGTTAGCGCCGGGGCTCGGTGCCCGCCAGCTCCGCCCCTCCCGGGAGCCCACCGCCCGCCGCCCCGCCCCTCCCGGCAGCGCGGGCCCGGGGCTCGGCGGGGCCCGGGGAGCACAAAGGCGGCGGGGGCCGGCGGCGCTACCTGGGGTTGCTGCCGTTCCAGTGGACTCGGTGGCGGGGGTCGCGCACCGGCGGCGGCGGCGCCCAGAGCAGCGGCGCCCAGAGCAGGAGCCCGAGCAGCGGCGCGGGGCGCATGGCTCCGCCGGCGGCGGCGGCGGGGGGCGGTGGGGCCGGGGCCGGGGCGGGGGGAGGCCCGGCACGGCGGGGCTCGGCACGGCCCGGCCCGCCCCGCCAACTTCGGGCCAATCCGCGCCGCGCCGCCGCCCGGCAACTTCCCCGAGTGCCATTAACCCTTTGGGGGGGGGGGGAAAGGGGGCGGCACCCCGGCACCGGGAGCGGCTTCCCTGGTACCTCATCCCGGCACCCCGGGCATCGGACCGGGACCGGGACCGGCAGCCCCGCCCCAACCCGGCACCCCCGGCACCGAACCGGGACCGGCACCCCCGGCATCCACCGGGCACCGGGACCGGCAGCCCCGCCCCAACCCGGCATCGAACCGGGACCGGCACTGGGAGCGGGAGTGGCACCCCCGGCATCGAACGGGCACCGGGACCGGCAGCCCTGCCCCAACCCGGCAGCCCCGGCATCGAACCGGGACTGGCACCGGGATCGGGACCGGCACTCCCGGCATCAAACCGGGACCGGCAGCCCCGCCCCAACCCGGCACCCCCGGCATCGAACCGGGACTGGCACCAGGATCGGGACCGGCATCCCTGGCATCCACTGGGATCGGCACCGGGACAGGCAGCCCCGCCCCAACCCGGCACCCCCGGAAACGAACCGGGACCGGCACTGGGACCGGCACCCCCGGTATCGAACGGGCACCAGGACCGGCACCCCCGGCAACGAACCGGCACCGGGACCGGCTTCCCCGTTACCCCCCCCCACACACACACACGACCCGGCACCGCCTCGGTACCGTGGGCATCGACGGGCACCGGGACATGCACTACCCAGCACGGCCCGGGCACCCGGGACCGGCAGCACCGGGGGCTCCCCGCGCCCACCCCTCCCCCAGCCGTGCATCGGCACCCACTGGACGCCGGTACCGGCACCGGGCAGGGGCGGCGGGACCCGAGGGTGGGGTGGGACGGTGCTGGTCGGGGTGTGCGTGCAGGTGTGGCGGCTCCTGCACACGTGTGTGACCGTGCACATGTGTGTGTCCATGCACACGGGATGGCTCCCGCACACGGGTGTGCCCATGCACGGGGGGGGCTCCTGCACACACGTGTCCCTGCAGACGGGGCTGCTCCTGCACACGCATGCCCATGTGCACATTGGGAGGCTCTGGCACACAGGTGTCCCTGCACATGTGTGTGTCCATGCACATGGGCCGGCTCCCCCACATGCGTGTGCCCATGCATGGGGGGGCTCCTACACGTGTGTGTGCGCCCACTGGGCAGCTCCTGCACATGTGTGTCCATGCACAGGGAGCGCTCCTGCACACGTGTATCCCTCCACACGTGTGTGTCCCTACACACAGGGCAGCTCCTGCACATGCAAGCCCGTGTGCACACACTGGGGCTCCTGCACACGTGTGTGTCCCTGCCCACGTGTGTCCTTGCACACACATGGCTATGTGCACACAGGGTGGCTCCTACACACGTGTGTCCCTGCACACGGGCTGGATCTTGCACACTGCGTCCGTGCACAGGGGCTGGATCCTGCATACGCGTGTGTCCCTGCACACGGCTGGGCTCGTGCACACGCGTGTGTTCATGCACACACGTGTCCCTGCACACGCATGCCCACGCACAGGCGGGGCGGCTCCCGCACGTGCCCGTGCACACGTGGCTCCCGGGGAGACCCCGCCCCCTCCCGGGGGCGGCTGAGCGCACAGTCGCCGCCAGGGGGCGGTAGCGAGCCAGGAGCCACTTCCTGCACCACTTCCAGCGGAGGGGGGGGGCCGCGGGGGCCGCCGGGAGTTGTAGTTCCGCGGGACGGCGCGGCCTGTCCCGCTCCCCCCGCCCCGGGTTCCCGGTCCGGCGGGGGCAGCGCGGCGGCAGCTCACAGCCCTTTATTGGCGTCGGCGGTGGGAGGGGGGGGGGGGGGAACGACACACACACACAAGCGGGGGGCGACGCCTCCCCCCGCGGCTCCAGCGCTGCGGCGGCCCCGGCCCGCGGCTCAGGCCTCCCGCTGGGCCCCCGCCGGCGGCGGGGGGGCCGGCCTGAGGGAGAGAGGCGGGAGGTGATGGGGCGGGGGCCGCGCCATGGCCCCCCAACACTGAGCCGTGCTCCGGCTCCCCACAGCCCCCCTGCACTCCACCTCCACCCTCACACCCCTGCAGCACCCATCCCCGTGCTCTGGCACCCCATTCCTCTCAGCTCTACCCCCCCCCCCCCCCCCCCCGCAGCACCCCACAGCCTCCCATCCTTACCCCCTGCTGTGCCCCCCCCCTCAGCCCTTAGCACCCCAGTCTGATGCCATGTAGCCCCCCCCTCAACATCGCACCTCTCAGCACCCCCCCCCCCCATGCTCACCTGGAGGGAATCACTGTGACATAGGGGTGCCCGGGGGGTGTGTCACTGGGGGGGAGCAAAGTCCCGGGGGGGTCCAAGGGCAGCGGCCGCTGAGGCGGAGGGGGCTTGGCTGGACCTGGGGGCTGCAGGGGAACGAGGGTGTCAAAGCTCCGGCACAGGCCAACCCCCCCCCCCGTGATGGGCTTGGGGGGGGGGGGGGGGGCGTGTCTCAACCACCTCCCCTTGCCCCAAGGTGGGGCACGGGAAGCCCCGGCCCCGGTGCACGCTGTCCTGCCCCACACGCCGGTGCCGCCACCGTGCTGCCGTTACCTGAGTGCCGGGGGCCACGGGGTCCGCAGGCAGTGGGCGTGTGGGGGGGGGCGGCCTGTCCGAGGGGGGGGCCTGGGCAGAGAAAGCAGGGACAGTGAGACAGCCGGGGGACAACTCAGGAAGCGGCAGGCAGGAAGGTTTTGGTTTTTTTTTTGGGGGGGGGGGGGGGGGGCGCAGCAGGTCCCCGAGAACTGGTGCGCAGCCAGGCATGCAGCGGTGGCCAGCGGCCAGGGAGGTGCTGCCCAGGACCCCCACCCCAACCCGGTGGGTTACCTTGGGAGGAGGGTCCGGCGGGAGAGGCCGGGACGGCGGTTCAGGCCGTGCCGAGCTGAGGGCAGCCGGCTGCGGAGAGAGGGAAGAGGGGGGCAGGCGCGCCATGCAGCCCTGGAGCAGGGCAAGCCATGCAGCATGCAGAGACCCCCCTCCCACCGCAAAGCAAAGACTTCAACCACCCCCCCCCCCGTCCCAAACACAGACACACACCCCGCTGTGAGGCTTGGCCCCACGCCAGCAGCCCTGGTTTGGATGGCTGCTGCGATCCCGGAGCTGGGCGGCCGGTGCTGAGCACGGCACAGGGCAGCGGAGCCGCACGGTCAGGGCCGTGCCAGGCTGCTCCCGTCCCGGGGTGCCGCCGAGTCGAACCACGCGGGATGCTCAGAGCTGGTACCCAGGGCTGCCTCCACGGCAACAACCAGACCGAACCCCGGTACCCACGGCAACCAGAGCCTGTTACCATGGCGACAGCATCACCCTTGCCAGCAGCCCCCTCCAGCCTCAGCTCCCTGGCTCTCACCTTGCTGCTGTGCATGACCTGCAGCTCCGTGGCCTGACGCCACTGTGGGGGCCGGGGGCGCTCGGGGGGGCCCTGGCTGCCCGACCGGGGCTCCGGCTGTGAGATCCTGCAGAAAAGAGGCAGGATCGGGCCCCGCTCGCTCCAGGCAGTCGGGGGACCCCGCACGGCAGAGAGACACAGAGACCAGCAGAAGCCCAAGAGAAACGAACCCCTCAGCACCGGCAGATGCGACACCCTGCACCCCGGGGCTGCCCCACACCCCACGGGCACTGCCAGGGGAAGATCGCAGCACCGGAGGCCTTGCGAAGCAGGATGGCTCAGGGACAGCCCCACGCCCAGGCTCCGGCAGTGACGTTACCCGCTCCAGCCGTCTGGGGCTTCTGGACCCAGGAATCGGACCCGGGTCTCAGCGCTGTGGGGAGAAGAGTGGGGGGGCTCAGCCTGGGGCTGGGGGGGAAGCAACTGCAGCGACACAGAGGGAGGAACCGCAGTGACATGGAGGGACGATGCATGACAGGGTCTGCTACCTGCGCCGGGGGGGAGGGTGGGAGTGTGGGGGGGGGGGATGCACACAGGCACGCACACAGACTCCCCCGCTCGGGGACACACGCATGCACGCGGCGCTGTCAGCCGCCACAGGACATGCACACGCGTGTGGGTGCGAATGCACGTGCACGCGCCCCGCCAGGCGCCGCGCATGCGGGCGGGCAGCTCCGCTCCCTGCCGCGGCACACGCGTGCACACACGCGGCAGGCATGCACGACACTGGCGCGCTTACCCCTCCCCGCTGTCTCGGTTACCTGTACTGGCAGGAGGTCCCCTTGCCGAGCTGGCAGAGGTGCTTGTGCAGCCCGGCACGGCGGGCATAGCAGAGGCCCAGTGCCAGGGCCAGCCCCAGCAGTGCGCTCAGCAGCAGGGCGGTGGGCAGGGCGCTCCCCCCTGTGGAGAGTGACACGTCAGCCCCCCCCCCGCTGCACCCCACACCAGCTCCAGCTGCACAAAGCCCCATTCTCTGCGCGGCGGCGGCTGCCTGCCTCTGCCCTCACCTCGTTCCAGGGCAGCGGGGCCGCTGTCCTGGCTGCCCCCCGCGCCGGGACTCTCACAGGTTGGGGGGGCCCAGCCCCGCTCGCAGTGGCAGTGCCCGTGGTTGTTGCACACCTGAGTGGGTGACACTGAGATTCAGCCCCTGGCAGGTCCCCACCTCCAGCATCCACCCCCATCCCCGACCCCGCGCTCACCCCGTGCCCGTGGCACTTGCTCCGGCACTGCTGGTCACCCAGAGTGGAAATGTCCTGGCATCGGCGCTGGAGGCACACCTGCCAAGGGACGGGGCGTCAGCACCAGTCGAGCCCCCCGGCTCCTTTCCCGTTCACCCTGGTGCTCACCTTCCCAGGGCCGCAGACAGTGCCCGGCAGCACCATAGCTGCATCACTCACATCTTCATCCCCAGGCAGGAGGGTGCCCTGGCAGGACCCTTCTGGTCTGTCCCTGTGGGTGCTGCCACGCTGGCACTGCAGCATCCCACAGCCAGCATCCCTGCAGAGACCGAGGGAGGTCAGGGGCAGGGGCGGGGATGGCAATGGGGGGACAGTGAGCTGGAGACAGCACTCACCGCTGGGCACAGGTGACGTAGGAGCCGTTGGGGAGCTGCCCGCAGTGCCCACGCTCATCCCCTTTTGCGTTCAGGGAGGCCATGCAGGAGCTGGAGACAGGGCCGGCACCTGCAGTGGAGGCGGGGGATGCAGCAAACCTCAGTACCCTGCCCCAGCTCCTGGCCCCCTCCCCAGCCACACCATACCTGGCCCCAGCAGCTGTTGGCATTGCCCCTCGTAGGTGGCACAGGCCCCACCGTAGCAGACTGCTCGCCCACCGGCACAGGGCTGCCCGTCCTGCAGGAAGGCGTCGGGTGGGCAGCGTGGTGAGACCCCGTCGCAGAATTCAGGCAGGTCACACTCGCCCAGGGGCTCCCGGCACAGGTATCCGGCACGGCGCAGCTGGGGTTGGGGGGGGAAACACGGTCAGATGAACAGGGACCCCCAAGAAACCCACCCTGGGGAGCAGCTGGAGAGCCAGCACCACTGCCTGCCTGTCCCCGCGCACCTGGCAGTCCTGGCAGCAGGCATCCCCCGTGGCACACTCGGCCCCAGGCACCAGCTGGCAGATGCTGCTGTTGCAGCAGGGATCGGTGCATTCCTGCCAGCACAGGGGTTGTGGTGAGTGGGTGGCGCCAGCAGCCCCCCCTGTCCAGCTCCACAGCAGGGCCGGGACACAGAGCCACGGCACGGCCACCCCCAGACTCAGGAGAAGCAGGGGTGGCTGCAGAGGGGACTCCAGCCCACCCAGACACCCCCCTCCCCGTACCACGCTGAGGCCGCAGTCGCAGCCCTCGCCCGGCTCCAGGAAGCCGTTGCCGCAGCGGGGGCTCCCAGCCAGGCGCCGGGGCTCGGGGACGTTGGAGAGGCACCAGCCCTGTCCCTGCCGCAGGCTGTGCTCCAGGTCCTGCCGGCTGCAGTTGCTGAAGCTCAAGCCGGGTGTCAGCCTGTGGTGCAGGAAGGGGGGATGATGTAGCGGGGAGGGGGCTCAGACCCAGCCCCCCGCGGCCTCACCCGCTGCCTTTACCCTGTGGGTGATGCCATGATGCAGCCGCGGTCCTGCCGGAGGTCGCTGCAGTCGCAGAAGCGCCCGGCGCTGTCGTGACGCATGCCCAGGTTGTGCCCCAGCTGATGGGCCACAGTGGAGGCAACGACGAGGACGCTGACCGAGTGGTCCTGTGGGATGGGGGGGGGGGGGGAGGGGGTCAGGGCAGGCAGGCAGTGAAGGGATGGGGGGGACACGGGTGGTACTGACCATGCTGACCCCCCCAGAGCGCGTAGGGGAGCACATGGAGGCTTGAGCAGACATCCCCACCGAGACGTCTTCGAAGCGGGTGCCCCTGGGGACAGAGCGCGGAGGTCGGGGAGAGCTGCCTGCACGCCCTGGCCCCCGTCCCCGTCCCGTCCCCCACTCACGTGAGGAGCTGGGCATTGTCGTGGGGCAGCCGGGGCAGCAGTTCCTCCCGGCGCCAGCGCAGGAACCGCTCCAGTGCAGCCCGGGCACTGCTACCCACCACAAACTGGTCACCCTCACTCCAGACCTCCACTGCCAGCAAGGCCACCCGCAATCCCAGGGGCTGGAAGAACTGGGGGGAATGGGGGGGGGGGGGGGGGGGGCGGTCAGAGACCCCCAGCCCCACAGCAGCAAGGGCACAGCTGAGCCAAGCCCTGGGCTGGGCTGGATGGTGCCTGGCAGGTCACGATGGAGACTCACCGCATCCACCTGGTTGGCAATTTCTAGGGTCCGGGTGCGGACACGTTGCAGGTTGGGGTAATTCTGGAACTGGGGGTACAGGGAGGGGTGTCAGGGGGGTCCAGCGGGGGAGCAGGGCAGCCCCTGTGCCAGGGATGCCTGCCCAGCACTCACCGCAGCGTGGTCCACCACCATCACCAGCTCCACAAACCGCTGCTCCGCCACCGCCCGCTTGCCCTGGGGGATGAGAGGGGGTCAAGGACGTGGGCGAAGAGACCCTCTCCCATGGGGCAAGACCCATGGGTGACCTACCCTCTGTGGCCAGGGGGGCTCTGCCTCCTCTGCCTCTGCCTGGGGTGGGTCCAGGGGGCCCTGCCCGCAGGCCCGTGGTGCCAACCGGACCTCCCGCGCCTGGTACGCGATGTGTCGCCCTGGGGGGCTGCCAGCATCCAGCTCCAGCCCGTAGCTCCTGGTCTCCGACAGCCGGAGGTGGCCACTGGGGAAGGGGAGAGGAGGCATCAGCAGCACGGTGGGAGCTGGGCTCGAGGAATGCCGGGACCAGGGTCTCACCTGAGTCCAGCGCAGGCGCAGAGGCTGGCCCAGGAGCCAGGGAAGCCCTGCGCCGTCCCCCGGTAGCAGCAGTGCTCCTGCAGCAGAGAGGGGGACTCAGGAGCCAGCCCCGTGTTGGGATTCCCCTGGGGCATGGGGATTGCTCAGGGACACCGCTGAGGACACAACGTGCCCAGATCCTACCTGCTCTCTGGCCTCCCGCGTCACCTGCGTGCCGTTGGGCAGGTAGTAGAGCAGCGCCCCGGCACCCCGCACCAGCTCCCTGCCAGAGGCACATGTCACCCCCGCAGCAGGGACCCCCAGCTCACCCCACTGATGAAAATGGGGACCCTAGTACCTTCCACCTGCTGCGGGTGCACCTTGGATAGAGACAGGGTCCCTGGGACCTCCACCCCGCACATATCATGGATGGAGAAGGGCAACAAGAGGCCCCCCACTCCATGCGCACCGCGAATGGAGAGAGGGTCCCCCAGACCCCCACCCCTTGTGCACCACGAATGGCGACAGAGCCCATGGGACCCCCACCCTACAGTCACCATTCATGGATACGGGACCCCCATCCCACTTCCACCCCTGCTCCACCCCAGCCAGCCACTGACTCACCAGTTTTGCTCCAGCTCCAGCACCAGCCGCGTCCCCTCCAGCTCCAGCAGGACCCGCAACTGGGCAGGGAACCCCCCCTGCCAGAGGCAGCAGTTACAGGAAGACCCCCTGCCCCAGAGGATCCAACCCTGCCCCAAGCCGCGGGTCCCCTCCTGTCCCCACACCCTCTGAAACGCCATGACCTCAGCGGGGTGTCGGCGGGGGGCCAGGGGACCCGCCTGGCCCTGGCGTGTGCCTGGAGGGAGGGGGCGGAAGGGATCCCCTGCTCGCCCCGGCCCCCGCCCTCGCGCCCCGCAGGAAGCGTCCCTCCCTCCCGGGCTCATTGTGCCGGGGAAGGGGGGGGGGTCCGATGGAGCCAGGTCCCCCCACCGCCCCCCCCCCACCGCCCCCCACGCTTCCTGCCCGGTGCAGCGCGGCGGAAACGCCGGAGAGACTCCCAACGGCTGCGGGGCGGGCTGGGCCCTTCCGCCCCAGCCGGGAGGAGTGCCGGGCACAGGGTGGGTGCCCTGACCCAGCAAGGTCCCCCTCGGCATCAGGAGAGGAAGGGTTGGGAGATTTGGTGCCCCCTCTCCCCCACCACTAGCCTCTGGGGGGTGCCCACAGAGTGCTCGGACCCCCAGGAACTTGGGGCCAGAGGACACGGATGCCGGGTTTCCTGCACTGGGAAAGGGCGGGGGGAAGTGACAGGGTGCAGGCAGCCCCCACCCCACTGTCACAGACCCCTGCGTGGCGTGGGCACCCCAGGGACACAGGCTGGAGCTCACCTGGGTCGCCTCTGCCAGGCTGAGTGTCCGGTTGTCCCTCAGGACCCAGGGGGTCACATGCCAGGAGTGTCCCCATTCTGCGTGGCGCTGGTGCGAGCTGTCACCTGCACAGTGGCCCAGAGCGGCTCCATCACAGCTCCGTCACCCACCACACCCCAGTCCCTCACAGCCACCCGTCACAGCGGGGCCCCCCAGGGCCAGGGAGCAGGAATGGGGACTCCCACGCTCACCTCAGCAGCTCCCGGGGTGCCCCCCAGGCAAAGCCCCAAGTGCTACTCAGGGTGCCGGCTCCCCGCAGAGCCTGGGGGACACCCGGAGGGGACCCCCGCGGTGGGAGGTGGCAGGGGGACGGGGAGAACACGCCCCTGCCTTGGGATGGGCTTCCCGGGGTCCCCTGCCAGGGCTTGCGTCAGCCCCGGCCCAGCTGCCCAGTACAACCAGCTCGGGGACCAGGGCAGGGCTGGGAGGACCGGCCCGGCTGCCTCATAGTCTCTCACCCCCCGCAGCCCACCCTTCCCCGCGGCTTTCCAGGCGCCCCCCACCCTCCTGGGGTCCGGAGGATGCTGGAAGGACAAGGGTCCCCCACAGAGCCCACTCCCCACGGCCCCACCAGCCCGGGGAGCGCCGGGTCCCCACGGCGCAGCCGGCTGCGCAGCTGGCCCAACCCGTGGTCCCCGGGGGGCACCGAGCATCCCCCGGGGCTGCGACCCCCGGTCCGGTCCCGTCCAGACCCCCCGACGGCAAGCACGGCCGCCCTCCGGAGCTGCTGCCGGTCCACGCTCGATGCCCCGGAGGAAGGGATACCCACGGGCTGGGGGACACAGACCGACCCCCCACACACACCACCCACCCCGGGACGCGCCGTCCCCGCTCACCTCCGCCGCTCCCGGTGGTGCCGGTACCGGCGGCGAGGAGCAGCCCCGCGGCGAGGAGCAGCCGGAGCTCCCGCGCCCCCATCGCCGTCCCGCAGCCCGAGCGGGGCTCGGCGGCCCCGGGCTGGCGGCTCCCCCCACGCTGACCCGCCCCCGCCGCCGCTCCCGCCGCGCATGGCCCCGCCACCGCCGCTGCCGCCGCCGCTACCGGCCGCCCGGCCCGGCCCGGGGGGAGGAACTTCCTGCCCGGCCCCCGCCCGGCCCCGCCCGCCGCCCCGCCCGCCCGGTGCCGGGGGGGCCTCGGGGGCGGCTCCGGGGGTGCCGGGAACCGGCTGCTGCTGCCCGGGGCGCTGCGACGGAGACGCCTTCGCTGCGGAGCGGGACCCCCGCCTGCTCCATCCCGTGCGGCAGAGACCCCTGCCTTCATCACCCAGTACAGTGAAGACCCTCACCTTCTCCATCCCGTGCTCCGCAGACCCCTGCTTTCGTTATCCCATACAGTGCAGACCCCCACCCTCATTACCCCATAGACCAGACGCTCCTGCCTTCACCACCCCACTCAGCAGAGACCCCTGCCTCCATCACCCTGTACACCAGAGACCCTCACCTTCACCACCTCGTACACCGGAGACCCCCGCCTTGACTTTCCCGTATATTGGAGACCCCCACCTTCATCACCTCATTCAGTGGAGACCCCCATCACCCCATACTCTTGAGACCCCCGCCTTCCCTAACCCAGAAATCAGAGGCACCTGTGTTCACCATCCCATACACAGAAGACCCCCCCACCTTCAACACCCTTACACCTTTCACCACTCTGCACACCAGAGACCCCCCACAGACGCACCCCACAGACCCCACTCCACGCCGCGTACAGGTGGCCAGCGCCTTTATTGCTGCGTCCCCCCCCCCGGGTGCCCTCAGTCCGCGTACCCCACGTCCTCCTCGCTGCTCTCCTGGGAGAGGCCGTAGTCCCCGGGGGTGCAGGCGAGGCACATGCCTCCCGCATCCCTCCAGCACACCCCGCAGAATGGGGCGCCACAGGCGGGCACGGGGCAAACCCGATCCCGGGTGCTCTCAGGGGCCCCGCACACCGTGCAGCGCCGACGCATCCAGCGGCGCAGGCACGGCCAGCGCTGGCAGCACCGCTTCAGCAGCGACGTCCCCTGCGGCGAGACCAAGGCCGTGTGGGGCTCGGGCTGAGCGGCCGCCCCACAGGGGAACAGACCCCGGGATGAGGGGGCAGCGAAGCCCCCAGCCCCACGTCCCCGTCCCCACTCACCAGCCCCGGGTGCTGCCGTGCACGCTGGGCGATGAGCTTCCGCTGCCGGTAGACGAAGCTCTGCCTCTGTCGCAGCAGCTTGTTGTAGAGGTAGAGCACACGGCTCTTTTCCCGCTGTGCCGGCGAAAACCACAAAGGGTGGGTACCAGCCCACCCCAAAAAGTCTCCCCCGGGCCCTCAGCTGGCGCCGGGGCTGCTGCTCACCTTGGGGAAGTAGAAGGCAGCGATGACACGGCGCAGGCGGGTACATATAGACCTGGACCAGGCAGACCAGCACCAGCACGGCCAAGGGCAGGCAACTGTCCACGTACTGCTGCCATATCATGCTCCGGGGATGTGGCAGGCAGGCTGGGGACAAAGTGGCAGTGCTGAGCCCCCTGCGATAGCCCCCCGGGACAGGGCCCTGCCCCCTCTCGCAGGCAGGGTTGGCCAGGCCATGGGGCTGGGGGTCCCATCCCCTGAGGGGACTCACCGAAGTTGGACGTCTCCAACTGGATGTCGGAGGAGGCATTGAGGGCCCCGACGGTGCTCCGCAGGAGCCGAGCCATCAGGGATGTGCCTGTCACCTTCACGGACAAGTGGTGGCTGCCTGCAGAATGGGAGCGTGGCGGGAGGGGGGGGGCTGTGGGGCTGGAGAGGCGGGTGGAGGGGAGGGGGTGACCCTTGCATTGCTGCAGGGCTGGGGGCTGCCGTCCCGCGTCGTGGGGCAGGGGGCTCACTGTGGAAGGAGTACTCCACGAAGGAGTGCTGCTCGATAACGCTGAGCATGGTGAAGAGCACGTGGTCCAGACTGCAGGCGAGGATGAGGAGGAGCAGGGGTGGGATGCACTCCAGCAGCTCTATCACCTGCAGGGAGATGGGATCTGCCACAGCCTGGGCCCCCCTCTCCCCCAGCCCCAGCCCCAGCCCCACATCCCCCCGGCCCTCTGCCAGCCCCTCACCATGTTCCGCCGCTCAGGTGGCTGCATGGCCAGGCGGCGCGGGAAAATGATGGTCGAGACCTCTGCCGGGTGCAGGGGAAGCAGCGTCCGCTTGTGCTGGGGGAGAGGGAAGCAGGGCAGCTCAGCGCAGCCCCCCAGGACCCCCACCGGGAGTGGGCCCCCACCCTCCTTTGTCCCTTCTTCCCCCTCACCTGCTTTCTGCGGCGGGCATCGATTTGGTGGAAGTAGGTGGTGATGTAGAGGTTGTCGAAGGAGATGTCCTGGCAGTACTGCTTGGTGTAGGAGAAAGCCCTGGCAAGAGGCGGGGGGGAGTCCAGGGAGGGGCAAAGGACTGGCTACAACCCCCCAGAACACCCCCCCCTTGTCTTCGTGCCTCCCCCAGACCTGCTGACAAAAGAGGCCCCCACACCTCCACGCGCTGCAGCTGGCACAGGGGGTGCTTCCCCCGCCCCCCCCCCCCCATCCTGGGGCTCACGAGATGAAGACGAGGAGGAAGGTGTAGGAGAGCAGCAGGCGAAAGAAGGAGAAGGTCCGGTTCAGGCGGGCGCCGTGCTGCCGCACCTGCGACATCACCTCCTCCATCAGCTGCTCCGCCGACACGTTGACACCCAGAATCATCTCACGATGCTCCTCCTGCAGCAGAGGGGCCATGGGGCTGAGCAGGATCTGGCCCCCAGCCTGGCCCTGGGTGGAGGGGACAGGCACCCACCTGGATGACGACACTGGCAGTGAATTCCTGCCTGAGGTTGCTGACAGAATTGTTCACCAGGTCGTACATCTGCCCGAAGTTGCCCTCCACGGGGATGTTTTCCCTGCACCAGCTGTTCATGACTGCGGGGATGGAGCGGGGACAGTGCTGGCAGAGCCGGGACCCCTGGGCATCGCCCTGGCACAGGCTTCAGCTTCCCCCCCCAGGGGCTGCAGGGGACAGAGCTGGAGCCACTGAGGGAGGACAGGGTGCGAGTCCCACGTGCCACCCACCCTTGGCAATGCTGCAGAGGAAAGAGAACTTCATGGGCAGGCAGAGGAAGTGGCTGATGATGGGCACGACCACTTGCGCCATGCAAGCATCGTGCTTCTCTCTGAACCAGTCCTGGCAGCGCTGCATGCCCAGCTTGATCACATCTGGGTGGGGGGGGACAGGAGACCTCAGCTGCCCATGCACCCCGCCAGCCCCACTGGCCCAGACACCATCTGGGGTGCCCTGCAAGGGGTGTAGGGGGGCTGCAGCAGCCCCATCCCCTGGCTGCCAGCCTCCTGCCTGCTCTGCTCACAGTCGCAGCGCAGTTTAGTCTTTGTCTCATACAGCTGCTGGGTGCTGGTGGCCGAGTGGGGGTTCTTGTGCTGCTGCCGCAGGTCGTACCCCGCCTCGCTGGCCACCTCCTCGTTCAGCCCGACGAAGGCTTGTGAGATGTTCTGCATCTCGGTGTTCAGCGTCTGACCGCTCCGCTGCCAGGGACACACACACACACGGGCTCAGCTCCGGTCTCCCCACCCCCCTGTGCCCCCCGCCCGGGGTCTCCTGCCTCACTGTCATGTCCTCCATCACCCTGCGCATGGGGGCCGTCGACAGATGCCAGAGCTGGCGGCTGTGGTTGATCTGCAGCTCCGCCACGCAGCCCAGCGAGCGTGTCACCACCTCCAGGTTGTGCCAGATGTTGGTCACCGGCCCTGGCGCCAGCAGGGGTGGCTCAGACCCCGCCAGCCCCTCAGGACCCTGCCGAGGAGGACGGGGACACAGGGGGACCCTACCGTTGTAGATGGCGGCGAGGACAAAGGAGAGAACGTAGACCCGACCCTCCTTCCCCAGGAATTTGGGGCCCACGAGCAGGCTGGCACAACGAAAGTGGGGGGACATAGCCCATCCCAAGGCAGTCACCCCTGTAGGGAGAGAAGAGTTGTCCCTATGATTCCACAGAGAACACCCCAGGGTCCCCAATGGCCCCTGTCACCCCAGTTCCCTCTCGGCCCCATTCTCACCCGCCAGCCCCCAGGAGACCTGAAGCTTGCGCGTCTTCGTGATGTTCATGGGGAGGATGAGGAGATGGCAGAGCCCTGAAACACCCACAAATGTGCCCTGAGCCCCTGGTGCCACCGGACCCTCGCCGTGCCCACCACCGGGGCACACTCACCGAGGCCGAGGAGGGTCCCAACACTGGCACCCAGGAAGAACTTGCTGGTGCGGTACTGGTCTGGCTGGCTCCAGAGGAACTGGCTGCACTGGGCAGGCAGCAGTGAGACCACCACTCGCTTCAGGGCTGGGTGGGGAGGGTGGTGTCAGCCCTGCCCTCTCCCACTGCCCACGGGCAGCCCCGGTTGGGAGTGGGATGAGAGGGGAATCTCACTCGTGTTGGGTGGTTTCTCCTTTCTCTGTGCCTCTGTCCCAGCAGAGCCCTCTTGCTCAGGGGTTGCCGTCGGCTCCATGGCTCCGTGCCTTGTCCTGGCAACAGTGAGCTGCTCCCCTGGCACCGACAACGCTGCGCTGCTCCCCCGGAACCGGCACATTGTGAGCCGCTCGTTCTGCCCGCCGTATCCCTGCGCCTGCAGCCTAGGAGAGCGCCAGGAGCCTGGGAGAGCTCCATCCAGCATGGGGCTGGGCTCGTGGCTGCGGGGGCTGAGAGGCCGGCGGAAGAACCCAGCACCACGGTCTGGGGGCAAGAAGCCTCGTCGGGAGGAGGAGAACAAGGCGCGGGAATTGGCTTGCAGCGTTGGTGGCTTCGTGTTGGGAATAGTCCTGGCCAGTGCGTATGGGGCTATGGTGCTGCTGGAGCAGGGCCACAACATTTGGTACTGCCTTGTCACCACCATCTCCCTGGGCGCGGGGCTGGGGCTGGGCATGGCCTTCTCCGGCAACGTGCGGGTCACCGTGCTGCTATCGCTGCCCCACATCTTCACCAGTAAGCAGTCGTCGGTCCCGTTCCCAGGAGCTGGGGGAGTCCCTGGGGCGGGTGCTGGGTCCCAGCTGAACCCCAGGATTGCGCTGTCCCTGCAGGGGAGGGGAAGATGCTGATGCTGCTGCTGGCGCTGGGCATGGCTGTGCAGGGCCCCTGCACCAACATCCTGCACAACTTCTCCCAGGCCGCCGAGTCGCTGTCGTGCGGGGCCGAGCTCGCCCTCAACCAGACAGCCGAGCGGCTGCAACGTGCCCAGGAGCCATTGCTGAGTGAGAGGATGGGCCGGGGGGATGCGGTGGGACGGGAGGGTCCCTTCCGAGGGGAGCGCCAGCAGCACTGGCCAGCCCTGGCCTGTCCTCACCCCTCAGAATACAGCCAGGGCTCCCCCCTTCTCCGCAGACATGCTGACCAAACTCAAGGAGATATCCCAGAAAGCAAAGGTGGTGGGTGACCACGTCCGCAAGTTCTTCCGCTCCCTCATGGACTCCGTCAGCCACGTCTGTGAGCAGGGCTCCCCCAGGGTCTCCTCAGCTCCAGCATCCCCCATTGCTGCTTTTGGCCTGTCCCTGTCTCCCCGTGCCCGGCCCCTGATGCCCCTCTCCCTGCCTGCAGCCCGAGTCCTGTACAACGTCTGGAGGTGGCTGGTGAACGTGGGCAGGGTGTGCAACAAGGAGCTGGGCACGCCGTACCAGCGCTGCGTGCGCCTCTTCAACGAAGCCAAGGACAACTGCGAGCGCACCATCCCCTTCCTCTTCTTCCTCTGCTATATCATCGTCGCCTTCAAGACCCTCTGTGGTCTGGCCAACAGTGCGTGGGCTCCTGCCCCTCTGCAGCAGGGTGGAGGGCAGCGGGATGGACCCCTGCCCACCGTGGGGACCCTACCCTGGCAGAGATACCCCTTCTTCCACAGTTGCCCTCGTCTTCTGCATCATCCCATGGTACCTCCAGGCATTCATCAGGAGGCAAGTTGCAGTCCGTGAGTATCCCGGTGCCACAGGGGTGTCAGGGGGTCCCCCTGTGCCCCCCTCCCGGCTCTTGCCCCAACCCCCAGCACTGTGTGACCCCTTGTCACCCCTGCAGCCCTCACAAATGCGATGGATCGTGTCCGCCAGGAGTTCGAGTTCAATATCTCAGCCGTGCACCGCTTCGACATCAACCTCAGTGCCAGCAAGAGCCTGGGGGAGGTGGCCCTGGACATGATGGAGAGCGTGCGCGCGCAGCTGGAGCCCACCCGCCAGGTCCTGGGGCTCTTCACGCATGTTTCCTTCTGTGCCATCCTCTACATTTATTTCCAGTGAGTGGGCTGGGGTCCCACTCTGGCCCCTCGTAAGGACGGGGACTCAGTGTGCTGGTGCCCAGCGTCCCCCTCCATGTCTCCAGGGCACTGCGGTACCGTCGCCGATACATGAAGGATGACACCTTCGACAACATCTACATCACACAGCGCTTCGTGGCGCTGGACCTGCAGCGAGCGGAGCAGGGCAGACCCACCGTGCTGCCCCTGTCAGCCTGGGAGAGGCGTCGCTACATCCCCCCAGGTCAGCCCCATACCCGGGGGGTGTCCCCCAGGGGAACCCCGCCTCAGGGGTTCCGGGGGGGGGTCCCAGCACGGCACGGCCTCACGGCTCTCCCGTGCCCGCCCAGCCGCGCTGTGGCTGTCGCAGCAGGAGCGGCGCCAGTACGGGCTGCAGCTGGTGGGGGTCCTGCGCCACGTTCTGGTGGGGCTCAGCATCATCCTGGCCGACTACAGCCTCTTCTGGCTGCTTGACCTGATCCGGCACCAGCTGCGAGGGGAGATCATCAGCAGGGGTGAGCGGCATCCACTGTGCCAGAGCAGCACCCTTAGGTGCTTTGCTGGCTGGGGCCTTGGGGTGGTGGGTGCCCCGCTCCCCAGAACTGAGCCATTTGCCCCTCAGCGCCAGCGGTGATGGGTGTCAGCGTCAACGGGACAGGCTACACCAGCGAGATCTTCCGGGACTTGGTCTCTGCTTTTGAAGTGCTGCAGCAGGGCAACATCTCAGTGCTCTCCCCGCGCTGCCTCCTCCAGCCCGTCGAGCCCGACTACGGCACCTACATCAGCATGGGTGACTGGGGGCACCGCACCCACAGCGTGCACGGTGGGTGGGGGGTGCAGGGGAGGTGGGGGGTGTCACCCCTGTGTGATTTGTCCTCTTCCCACCAGGACTCCTCTACGGCACCTGCCTCTTCATCGCCATCTTCGGCAGCCACGTGGCACGCCTGCGCCGGGCGGTGTGTGCTGCCTACTACCCGGGCCGCGAGCAGGTGAGAAGCACCCCCACCACCACCTACTCACACCCCCCTCTTGGCAACCGCCTGCCCCCCCTCACCCCCATCCCTGCCACGCCAGGAGCGCATGATCTTCCTCCACAGCACCATCCTGGCCCGGCGCGCGGGGCTGGTACATGCCCTGCGCCAAGCCGCCATGCACCGCACGGCTGACGCCAGGCAAGGCAACCTGCTCCTCTTCCTCATTGCCAGGTAAGCTCCCCCAGGGGATTCAAGCATGGGTTTGGAGCCATCCTGACCCCATAAGCACCTTGCTGGGCATTCAAAGGGTCAATGCCACCCCTCCGGGGGTCCACGGCAAGGGGTGGCATTGCCCCATGCCATGGAGCATCAGCTCCTTGCCTGCAGGGTGCCTGGCTTTGACCGGCTGGCTCGGCTCTTGGGCATCAAGCAGAAAAGCTGCTTGGCCTGTGGGATAGCGGAGCAGCCAGACTTCATCACGTGCATCACGCCCGGCTGCAAAGGTAGGAGCCCCCTTAGATTGGGGACAACCCCTCCTGCCCCCCCCCAAAATCTCCCATCGCTCTCACAGATCTATTTTCCCCAGGGTTGTATTGCAGTGAGTGCTACAAAACCCTGAACAACATCTGCTCCATCTGCATGGGCCCCCTGAGCTACGGGGACACCGGGGATGAGGAGATGTGAGCAGGGGATCCAGGGACCCCACTGGAGACCGGGGACAGGGGGGGAGCCACAGTGGGAGGAGGGGGCTGCAGCCCACCCCCTTGCCCCCATCCCTGCAGGGACTCCAGCGATGAGGAGATGGTGGGGCTGTGGCTGGGTGCTGTGCGGGCGCTGCGGGGCCAGGAGCGAGGGCGATTGCTGAGGCAGCGCATCAAGGAGGTGGCGGGGGGCCGGAGGGGCAGCCGGCGACTGCCCCCCAAGCTGGCAGCCTGGCTGCGAGCCCAGCTGAAGGAGGAGGCGAGTGGGGAGAGTGACTGGGACAGCAGCGAGGACAGCTCGCTCTCCAGGTGAGGGCTGGCGATGGGGGGTGGCGATGTCACTGGCACCCCCAGCACTGGGGGGTCCCCAACACCTCTCTGCCCTCTGGCCCCCCCCCCCAGCCTGGACTTCAGTTACCAGGAGCAGCCTGAGAGCAGTGGCAGTGAGCTGGAGGAGGTGATGGCCCTGCAGCCACCCAGCAGCAAGGGCAGTGCCCGGTGACGCCAGGATGGTGCCACGCGGCGGCCAGGACGTGGGGCCAGGCTCTAGGGATGTGGCTGGAGCCCGAGCAGTGCGGTGGAAGCTGGGAGCTGCTGGGGTGGGTGGGGATGGGCTGGTGAATAAAGCACCCAGTCCTCAAGGCACTAGCATCCCGGTGCCCCGAGCTGGCATCTGGCACCCCATGGTGATCCCGACCTCGTGGTGCCCCCAGCCCCGTGCTGTCCCCAGCTCCATCCCCGCCCCACTCCTGGCCCTATTCCCATTGTGCCCCCAGCCCTGTCCCTGTGAGCTCCTCAGCCCCATGGTGTCCCCATCTCCACCCCTATGGTGTCCCCAGCCCCATAGTGCCCCCATCTCCACCCCCATGGTGCCCCCAGCCCTGTCCCTGTGAGCTCCCCAGCCCCATGGTGTCCCCATCTCCACCCCTATGGTGTCCCCAGCCTCATAGTGCCCCATCTCCACCCCCATGGTGTCCCCAGCCCTGTCCCTGTGAGCTCCCCAGCCCCATGGTGTCCCCATCTCCACCCCCATGGTGTCCCCAGCCTCATAGTGCCCCCATATCTATTCCCATGGTGCCCCCAGCCCTGTTCCTGTGGTCTCCCCAGCCCCATGGTGCCCCCAACCCTGTCCCTGTGGTCTCCCCAGCCCCTCATGCCCCCATCCCCATCCCTGCGGTGCCCCCAGCCCCATGGTACCCCCATCTCCACGCCCACGGTGCCCCTAGTCCTGTCCCTGTCCCCACAGTGCCCTCAGCCCCACTCACTCCCCCAGGCCTGAGCAGAGCTGCTCCGGGGAGCGGGGTACAGGGCAGACAGACAGCCAGGCACGGGGGGGGGTCCCTGCTTCTCCGTTTATTACCAAGCAGCCTTCGTTTAAAAAAAACAAACACAAACAGACAGACAGACAGACAGAGGCGACCCGGCGGGGCGGGGGGTGGCCGCCCGCCGATTATTTGTTTGGTTCCTGACACCAGAGAGGTTCAAGTAGCCGAAAATTTCAAGTTCACCATAAGGCACTTTAAAGCCATGACGGGAGCCAAGCCCCTCGTCCCCATCACCCCTCCCGGCACCCCATGGCAAGGGACAGACGCGCGGGGGCCAGGCAGCGCTGGCGGGCAGCAGCGGAGGGGCCGGGGGGGGGGGAATATATTACATCATCTTTTTAAATATAGATAAACTCTTATTTTAGGCAAATAGTGCCGGTCCCCTGCTCCCCCGGGGGGGGGGGGCTGCGCCCTGGGGGGGGCATGTGCAAAGGGCAGAGGGGTGACCGCTGGGGCCCGGCCACCCCGGGGAAGGGGGGGGGGTCCCACAGGGCCGGGGTGGGGTTGGGGGTCGGGGGGGGGGTCGGGTGGGGGCCGGGGCTGCCCCGCACCCGGTTGGGCTCACCCGAATAGTGCAACCAAGAGAAAGCAGCCGGGAGTGCAGGGGCGAGGGGGGCTCGCCGGGGAGGGGCTGCTCGGGACGGGGAGGGGGAAGGACAAGCTATGTACAGCGCGGGGGGGGGCGGGGCTGGGCCGCCCCCCCCCCCCCCCCCCCAACCGGGGAGAGCGCGGGGCCCCGTGCTCTCTCTGGTTGGCGGGAGATGGGGGGTAGTGGGGGGGGGTCGGTTTGTGGGAGCCTCCGCCTGGTCCCGGCCCCACTGGGGGGTGGGAAACACACATCCACGGCGGGGTTTAGGGCACACACACACACACGCTCCCCCTACGCACCCCCCCGCCCCGCGTCCCAATATCCCCCGCTGGGGTTTCGCCGCCCGGGCACGGCGGGGGGTGGCGGGGACCCCCCCCACCCCATTGTGCAAATCGGCCAGGGGGGTTTCCCCCTTTGCATAACTGGGAACGAACCGTGACAGGAAAAACGGGAACAGAAACCCCGGTGGGCACGGCCCGGCTCGGCACGGCACCCGCCGTCGTGGTGGCCCTACGCCGTCTCCACCGGCACGGTGTCATCCGGCTGCGGCCCTTCCTCGCCCTCCTGCTCCTCTTCCTCCTCCTCGGGCTGTCCCGGCCCCCAGTACCGGGCGATGGAAAGGCGCAGCCCCTCCAGCCGCCCGTTGGAGAGGTCGAGGCCGGGGGGACCGGCGGGCGGTGGGGGCGGCTCGTCGCGGCGACGGCGGCGGGTCCGCACCTCCAGGCAGTTCTGGCCCTTGAGGTGCCGCTGGAGGTGGTCGTCCTTGGCGAAGGCCTTGTGGCAGAGGTAGCACTCGTAGGGCCGGGCGCCCGTGTGCAGGTGCATGTGGTTCTTCAGGTCGTAGCTGTGCAGGAACCGGGCGCTGCAGTGCTGGCAGGAGTAAGGCCGCTCGCCCGTGTGCTTGCGCATGTGGATCTTCAGCTTGTCGTTCCTGGAGGGGACACACACACACACACACACACACACACACGGGACAGGCAGGAGTCAGCACGGGGCAGCCGGCATCCTCGGGGAAGAAGCTGCCCGGTCACGGCAGCCCCGCGGCGGGGATGCTCTGCAAGGTGCGGGGGTCCGGGAGCTCTGGCCCACCTCCAGGTAAGCTCCCCCAGGGGAAGCATCCATGGGGTTGGAGCCATCCCAACCCCATAAGCACCTTGCTGGGCATTCAAAGGGGTAATGCCACCCCCCCCCTTAGGGGTCTGTGGCAAGGGTAAAGCCTGGCCGGGGGTATGTGGGGACCGCCGCAGCACCGGCGGTGCTGTGAAATGGGGCTGTGTTGTATCACACCAGGGGTCCAGGCAGCGCTGGCAGGGGAGGGACACTGCCCCGGGCACCCCCGGGTGGCAGCAGGGAGGGTCCATTCCACAGCACTCACGGGGCGCAGAGACCCCACGGACCCGCGCCGCACCCGTGCCAGGACAGGGCTGGCAGGGGAGGTGGCACAGGGGGGACGCCGTCAGGTCACCGTCCGGCGGCACTCACCGTGTGAAGCGGACCCCGCAGACCTGGCAGGCGAAGGGTTTCTCGCCCGTGTGCGTGCGCATGTGGCGGGGCAGCTTGCCGGCGCCGTGGATGACCTTGTGGCAGACGGGGCACTCCTGGGGCATCTGCGAGCGGCGCTTGCGCACCAGCTTGTCGGGCGTATCCAGCCCGGGCGCCAGCGACTCGTGGTGCAGCGAGCTCAGGTACGCCATCAGGTCGGGGTCGATGGCATCCTCGTCGGAGGCGGCCTCTTCTGGGGACAGGGGGGGCTGGTAGGGGAAGGGGAAGGAGTGCGGGGGCAGCTCCTCCTCCTCAGGCAGCTCGAAGCTGTCGTAGGGCAGGGGCAGCCCCTCGGGCAGCGGGGGCGAGGGCGGCTGGGGGGGTGGCGGGGGGCTGCCGCAGCCCTCGGGTTCGGCAGGCGGCTCCTCGGCGTGGTTGTTGAGCCGGGCACCGCGGGCTTGCAGGAACTTGCGGGTCTTCTTGCTGCGGCGGGCGGCGGGGCGGGGGGGCGGCGGGGCGGGCGCTTCGCCCTCGGGGAGGGCGGCGAAAGCCTCCAGGTAGCGGCGGGCGCGCTCGCAGTCGCCGTCGTCGGGGCCGGGCGCCTCCAGCCCGCTGCCTTGCAGGATCTCCACGCAGGCGGCGATCACGCAGGGGATCTCCAGCAGCCGGGCGGCACGCAGCACCTCGCCCATGTTGGCGCTGCTGATGGTGAGTGTGGCCGTGTAGGCGAACTCCAGCAGCGCGCCCAATGCCTCCGGCCCCACAAAGTCCAGCTCGCAGACCTCCTGCCCCGGCCCCGGCCCGGCAAAAAGCTTCTTGAAGTACCGGCTGGAAGCGGCCAGGACGGCGCGGTGGGTGCGGTACTCCAGCCCCTGCGTCTTGATGGTGACGTCGCAGAGGAGCCCGAGCTGCCGCTGCTCGTTCAGGCAGCTCAGCAGCTCGCTGCTGTGCTCGGGGAAGGGGATGCCGATGAGGTCGTCCTCCGGGCTGGCCATCGTCCTCCTCACCTGCGGGAAGGACGGGAAGCTCGCCGAGACCGGCACGGGAACCAGCCGAAAGACGGCGCTTGGGGGGAAACACCGCAGCTGAAGCATCGGCTCTGCCGCGAAGCCGGAGTGCGAGGAAACCTCCGTCGCGCGGGGCTCAGTGGCGGTGGAACCAGAGACCGGGGTTTCGGTGGGACACCGAACCGGGGCAGGCTGGGGGCGCGGGGGCTGCCCTCATCCCCCCTCCACATCCCCCCGTGCCGAGGTTGGTGGGCAGCAGGCCCCCCGCCGCAGCCCCCCGCGCTTCCTCCCCTGCCAGCGCCCAGCCGCCCGCGCCGCCACAGCAAAGGGGGAAATCTCAGCGCGGCGCCTTTGAACGGTGCTGAGGCGCGGCGCTTCCTGCGCCAGCCCACCCACCCCCCCACAACCACCACCACCACCCCCCCGGCCCCCCGGCACAACCAGGCGCAGCCGCCGGCTCCCAGCAGCCCCGTCCTGGGAACACGGGCCTCGCCGGCGGCGGGCACGGGTGGGCGGGCGAGTGCCGGGAAGAGGGCCCCGAGGGCCGGGGGGCCGCCCCGCAGAGCCTAGCCGGGCTGGGAACGGGGGCCACGCTTCCTGCCACCGCAGATTAGGATCAGCACCCGCGCCGCCGGTTCCTGCCCCCGCTCCCGGTGGGGGCCCGGCCCCCTCCCGCTTTGCCCCAGCCTGGGGCCGCTCCTCGCCCAGCCAAGCCCTGCCTGAGCGAGCCGGGCCTTTCCCACGCTGCGGCTGGCAGGGCTTGGCCTCAGCCCTAAACCTGGCACTGGCACCCGGGGTCCTCGTGGTGCCGCACCAGGGACCAGCGCGTCCCCACGGAGCCGGTGTGGGCAGGCGATGGAGCCCGTGGGAAGAGGGAGCCCGACACCCTCCCGACCCACAGGCAGGGTACCGGCGGTGGCAGCGCCGGTGCTGCAACCCTATGCCCAGCCACGGGTAATGCCCTCCCGGCTGCGCGGTGCTGCCGGGTGACACCAGAGCTGGGCCGGGTGACACTGGGGTGGGACGCCCGTCTGGGTTGCCGCAGCCCTGGCGTCCCTGGGTTGCCTTCTCCCCGGGGAAGGCGGAGGTGGGCACCCAGCACCGCCACGTCCAGGCTCTCGGCGCTGCCAGGGCCCTGCTGTGCCACGCTGAGCCGTGGCGGACGGCGGCACGCCGGCGCCGGACGTCGCCGAGCCCGCAAGCAGGCCAGGCCGAGCCCATCCAAACTGAACCCCGCCGCGCCGCGCCAAGCCACGCCGTGCCGTCGGCGGGCGCGAGGGGGGAACGTGCCCCCTCTTGCCCGTGGAGGGGCGGCGCGGCCGGCGGCCCCCGGCACAGGGGCCCATCCCCGTGCCGGCCGCTCCCTGCGCTTGGGCGGCCGCCAGCTGGGGCTGCCTCGGCAGGCGGCTGGGAACGGCCCCGGAGCAACCGGCTCCGGAGCCGCCCCAGCCGCTGCCGAGCAGGCCCGACCGGCATGGCAGGCGGCAGCCGCCCCTGAAACTGGGAGCCGGGCAGTGCCGACCGCCTGGGATGCCGGCGCCGGCGCCAAGCGCCCATGGCCAACCCCCCCCCCCCCCCCCCCCCGCCAACCCCGCACCGTGCCAGGAGCCTTGGCCCGCCGCCGGCCGGGGTCCCCGCTGCCCGCCTGGGTGGGGGCGAGCGGATTAGGGGTGATTAAACCATCAGGGCCCTGGGAGCCAACAGGCAGCGACAGCCCCCGGTGGGATTAGGCAGGATTAGCAGCAGGGGCAGGATTAAGGGGGGGAGGCGAGTGCCCCACGCCGCGCCTCGGGTGGCTGGAGGGGGACGATGGCGACGCGGCGCCCGCCCCGCGGACGTCACAGGCGGTGGTCCCGAGATGGGGTGGCATCCGTATCCTCCATCGCTGCCTCCCCCCGCTAAACCCTGATGGCAGCAGGACGGACACCCCTTCCCTGTCCCCACAGCAGCCCCCAGCCCCACGAGACACCCGGGCACGGGGTGCTCGCAGGGCTCTTCCTGCCTGCAGCGCTGGGGCTGGCACCCACCGGCACGTGGCTGTTTGGGGGGGGGGGGCTCCTGGGCCCAGCGCAGCAGCCGAGGCCCCGGGGTGCTCCGAGGAACAGGCATGGCCACCGACCTCGCCGCGTCGCGGTGCGGGTGGGAGCAGCCTCGGTGGCACTGGTGCCACTGGTGGAGGGCTGGCTCGGCCCGCCGGGGGAGCCGAGACCCCCGTCAGCGGTCGCGGGGCCGGATGCCTGCGGACGACGCCGCGGGGCTGGGGCAGGGCGGGGGCGAGGTGGCGGCAGGAGGGGGATTTTCCATCGCACCAAACCACCCGTTACAGCTTCTTCCCCGACACCCCCACCCCCCCCCACCCCCCCCCCGCGCATCCTCCCCGCTGGAGCGAAGTCACATGCTGAGCGGGTGCTGCCATCGAGGAGATTGCAGCGGTGATAAGGAAATGGGGGGGGGGACACGGGACACGAGGTGTGAGGGTGCCAGAGCCACCCCCAGACCCCCAGCGTCCCCTGGCCGGTGCCGGAGACGATGGTGCAGGGGGCACGGGCAGGGAAGGGGGCCAGCAGCGATGCTCGCACCCCCACCGCACCAGAGCTTTCTCGGTTACGTCAATGCCTGCGGCCGGGCCCGTTTCGGCTGCAACAGCCACACGGGGCTGGGGAAAGGGGGGGGGGTCGCTCCCCACGTTGAGCCGAGCTCCCATGCCGGGGCAGGCGGCAGCAGGAACAATGCCTGCCCAGGTCACCCTGACATCCCGCTGCTGGCCTGCGCCGCCCGGCACAACCGCCACCAGGCCCCATTCACCTGCCAGCCCCCCCCACTAGTCTGGGGTAAGGGGAAGGGGGGGTCTGGTCACCCCGGCACAGCCACATGCAGCAGAGCGGGGGTCTGGCCCTGCAGCACCCACCCTCCGTGGGGACTGGCTGCGTCCCGTGCCACCCAGCCAGGATGGCACCCTGCACGTGTGTACGGTGCCAGCCTGCGCCAGGCACCGGCCCCGGCTTGGGGACGGCAGGAGATGTGGGGTGGGAGGGGGTTCCCAGGGGGTTCCCCCACCTGCTCCCCCATGGGGAAGGGGGGGGGCAGGGGTCCCAGGGAGCACAGCCCCCGCCTCGGGCTGCTGCCGAGCGCTGCTGCTTTCGATCACAAGAGTCACAAACGCTGTCGAGGGACTTCACAGCCGCACTGGGGAGAATGAGTCACCCAGGAAGGGGAGTGAGACACCAGCCATCGACCTGGCCCCCAGCCCCTCGCCCCGCCAGGGCCCCTCATCCTTTGGGAGCCGAGAAGGGGACCCAGGTGCCCGGGCTGTGCATCACCCCCCCACCCCCCCCCATCGCCGGTGGGGAGCAGTGGTGGCCCCAGCACCGGCCGCTGTGGTGCAGGGGGGTGACGTGGCTGTGGGGCAGGTGGCTGCACGGACCCTCTGCCCACCTCGTGGGGAAGGTCGTGGGCTGGGGTCCAGTGGGGCCAGTAGCCCTGAAGCGGGCATGTACTGGAGGTGTGCCAGGGGTCCCTGTGCTGGAGGGGAGGCGGCTGCGGGGAAGCGGTCCCGCTCTTTGAAGAAAGAAACAAACAGCGAGCAGAGACGAAAGGAAATGGTTTGAAGAGGGAAGGGGATGAACACAGCCCCCCCACCCCACGGCGCTGGGACGCAAGGCCCCCCACCACCACCACCCCGACCCCCTGCTGCTGCCTGGCGCCTTGTGCCCGCAGTGCCACCCAGGAAGCTCCCAGTCCCCAGCACCTCAAGCGTCTCACGGGCACAGCGTGTGCCGTGCCCAAGGCACTGAGGAAGGGGGTCCGAGCCCCGCCTGGCTCAGGTTTGCCTCCGTGCCCAGCTGGTGCTGCCCGGTGCGGCTCCGGAGGGGCCCGGTGCCAGCGCGGCATGCTAGCCAGGCTGGAGGCTGGGCACGGGCAGCCCTGCCATGGCAGAGCACGCAGCTGCAGAACTGGCAGCGACCCCGGCACCAACCCCGGCACCTGCAGCAGGGACAAGCAGACGCCGGCCCAGCCGAGCCCCCTGTGCCAGCCCCCTGCCCCACGCTGGCATCATGACCCCCTCCCGCTGCCAAAACCTCCCCCGCCGCCCGACCCAGTGCAGAGGCGCGTCCGGCTTGCCTGGCATTGCCGCCGCAGGGTGCGGGGCCCGCTCTGCCAGGCCACGGTGACCCGGACCTCACCGCCTGTCCCTTCCCATCCCATCGGCAGTGAGGGCGGCGCAGGGCTCGGGCGGCACCAGCATCCCGGCTGGTGCCGGAGCAGCTGTGCCCGGCCTTCCCCGTGCCCCGGCAGCACCGCGCCAAGTCCCCACCGCCCCCCCCCCGGGCACCTTCTCCGCCTCGGCAGCCGGTGGCAGCGGGGTGGGCGCCCGGCTCACCTGGTGCGTGTCCCGGTGTGGCTGGGCGCTGCGCCGCGGCCGGGTCGGCGGCCCGCGAGCGGCAGGGAGGGGAAGGCAGGGTGCTGTGTGAACTTGGCCCCGCTCCCCGCTGCACTTGAGCGCAGGATCCCACCTCAAAAGGAGTCGACGCCCACACCCCGGGTCACGCACCTCCCAGCCCCGCTTCCCAGAACACACACGGCATTAACCCTTCGCGGCCGGCACCGTGCCGCGGGGCGCCAACCCGGAACCGGGCAAGGGGGCATCCCCCTGGCCCCCTCTTGTAGGAGGAAATTCCCAGCGCCGGCAGGATGGGCGCCCCGTGCCGCAAGGTATCCCCTCCCCGCCGTCGGCATCGCCGCCCCGCCGCCAGCCCCGGCCCACCGTACCGAGGCGTCGGATGGGCCCTCGCCCTCCCGCCGCCCCAAGGCAGGGCGCTGGGTGCTCGCCGCTGGCCGCGGCCGGCCCGGGCGCCTGCGCTCGGCGGGAGCGGGGTTGCCACCGCAGGGCTGGGCTCGGTGTGGCGTGCCGTGGCCTGCCTGGCCAGCCCCGGAGCCGCCCCCCAACCCTGCAGATGCACGTCCCGCTCTGCCCCCCCACCCCCCCGGAGCGGGTCCCTGAGGTCCCACAGGGGGATGCGGGATGCTGTGACCTGGGGACGGCCCTGGATGGACCATATTGCCCAGTCCCCTCTGCTCCCAAGGCAGGGGCACCCATGGGCCATGGCCCCCCGTGCCCCCACAGCCCCCTGGGGCCGGCTGCAGGTTCGCGCAATCCCCCCTGTAATTACACCTTCTGCGTCCCCAGCTAAACAGCAATTAGCAGCCTGGGGAGCGCTCCCCACACCCCACTGCCGGCACCCAGCATCCGCCCCGGCCGCCCACACCAGCCTGGCCAGGGCCGTGCCAGGGCACCGCGGCAGGGCTGCCCCCCAGCTCGGAGTGGGACACACACACACACACACACACACACACACAGGCACAGCCCCGGCCAGGCTCCGGGCAGCCGTGCCGGTGCTGCCAGCAGCATGAGGCTGGGCAGAAAGGGGAAGAGCCCTGTGCCAGCGCGGCCACGCAGCCGGGCAGGGAGGGGGGCCTCCAGCCCCAGCAACGTTGGCGGAAAGAGCCGGGTTGTGCAAGAGCCCCGACCACACGGGCGGGCAGCGGGGATGGCGGGCGGGCAGAGGGGCGACAGCCGCACCAGCATCTCGCCCGTGCGAGCCAGCGCGCCCTGGCACGGCATCCCGGCACCCCGCCATCCCCGGGGACCGTGTGCCAGGCTGTTCTGCCATGGGACAGGCCGATGCCCAGAGCGCGGGCAGCTCTGCCCGCCACGATGCTCCAGGCTGGCCGGCCACCCTGGCGGGGGGCACAGCCCAGAGCCAGCACCCCCAGGAGGGAGGGAGGGACACGGCACCTGCCTGCCAACCCTCTGCCTGCCCTTTGCTCCCCATAAAGGAGGGGAACGGCGCCAGCCCCCCCTGGCCCAGGTGTGCCAGGTGCTAAGGGCGGGAGATAAGGTGGGCGAGGCGGGCAGGGAGGGGCACGGCATGGGCACGCAGCCCTGACTCAGGGTTCCCGCTGGTGGCCAGGCCCCACTGGGGTGAGTCACCGTGTCCCCCCCACCCTGGGGGTGTCGCAACCGCCCACTCGCCGGCCGCTAACTGCTGCTTGCCCCGGCTAGGGGGCACTGAGGGTGCCCACCCAGGGGGGACCAGGCGGTGGAGGTGCTGGCCTTTGGGGAGGATGGGCTGACCTTCATCCCTCCTCCTCCATGCTCCACCCTTGTCATGGCCAGTGCCACCCTGACCAGTGGCACCAGTGACGGGACACAGCCTCATCCCGCACACAGCTGGGACAGACTCTGGCAGCATCCCCGCTCCCGCACGGCACCAGCCCCTCTCCTGATGGCAGGACGGGCATCCCCATCTCCTGTACCACGTCCCGACATGGGGGAACCCCAACCTGCCAGGACAGGGGGTCCCACAGCCACCTCCTCACCCATGGGTGGCCAGGACAGATGTGGTCACGAGTGCGTGGCCTCTGTGGGTCACCCGTGGGCTCTCCACTGCGCACATTGCCGTCCCCAATGCCGGAGAGAGGCCACGGGAGGCCAAACAGAGGTTGTCCCCAGCTGCTCCCTGCCAGCACGGCCACGTGCAGGCAGGAGCAGGCAGAGGGAAGGAAGGTAGGAAGGAAGGAAGGAAGGTGTTGCCGAAATGGAGCTCGGGGAGGGGGGAACAGGAAGGAAATGGTCAACAGCAAACCCTATGTTTGATCACCCTGGCATGGGGCAAAACCCACCCGCTGGTCCCCCAGCAGCCGGGGGGACGACGCTGTGGTGAAGGCGGGTGGTGCTTGGAGGGGCTCTGAGCCCAGGTGGTGCTCAGGCCACCCCTGGCAGTGCCAAGAGGGGCACAGCACAGCCGGGCATCCCGCTACACCCCAGTTTGCATGGCCCAGTGTGGCCAGGATGCTGCTGGGATGGAGCAAGATTCGGCTGCCCACGGGCACCCTGGCAGCCTGGTCCTGGGCACAGGGGTGCTGGTGGCAGCAGGATGAGGCTCTGCCAACCCTCAGCCTGGGACAGGCAGGCTTGCCTGTGGCTGGTCCTGCTCGCCAGCCCCAGGGGGGAGCCGGCTCCAGTGCCACTCACCCTGCAGCACAGTCACGGGAGCCCCTTGGAGGGTGGCCAGACCCCCCAGGTCCTGCCGGGCTGCAAGGCCCCAGGGGGCCCCCCCAAGGCTGGTGGCATCTCCTTCCCAACGTGGGGTCCCTGTCCTCATGGCACCCTGGGGACTGAGCACCGCCAGCCAGAACAGGACAGGCCCCAATGCTCCATCCGGGGACCAGGGCAGTGCTGGTCCCGGTGGGGGTCACCCAACAAGGACAGTGCCAGCCCACAGCCCCCCCTCCACACCCCCCAAAATAGCCCGGCTTCCGCCCCCACGGCAGCTGCCTGCTGCCAGCTCCCCGCTGCCCACGGCTGATCCCGGGTGAGGGGAGGGGGGGGCAGGCGGCTCTAATCCCCCCCAAGCCCACATAGCGCTGCCAGCGGGGCCATGCCCGCCGCCGTCACTCTGACCCACGCAGGTGCTGCGAGTGAGACCCCAGCCGGCCTCACGCCATGGGAAGGGCTACAGCCCCAGCCCCACGGTGGAGCTGAGCTGGGGGCAGCTGGCCACGGAGTCCCACGGTGGCACATGGGGCCGTCCCCAAGCTGTCCCCAGCCCCGAGCCCCACCGGGATGTCCTCACCGCGCCGGCCGCCTCAGCACAGCCCAAGTGGGACGGGAATCCCCTTCCCCTCCCCTGCTCAGCCCCACAGGGGGACAGATGTGGAACATCCTCCTGCCCATCCTCACCGCGGCCCCCAGCCCCATATCCCTGGGGATACCCACAGGAGGCGAAGCAAAGCAAAGCTGCCGGGGTGTCACCATGCCCGTCGCGTGCCAGCTAGCCCGGCCGAGCTCCCCAGCCCACTGGTGTCCAGGTCAGGCAGCGTCTGGCACCCACCTTGCCCAGGACCCAGCACCCAGCAGCAGGACCCCGTACTCACCGCCCCCTCCAGCCGCTGCCCATGGGGCCCAGAGACACGGCGGGGACAGCCAGGGCAGAGCGGAGCACGCAGTGCAGCCGAGGCTGCCGGGAGAGGCCAGCGCTCGCCTGACCTACTTCTCCTTCCGCATCACCTGCTTTCATTTTCCCTCGCCATGGCTCGGTCCCCCCGCCCGCCCACAGTCCCGCCGAGTCACACCGTCAGCTCCGGGGGCCCCGGGCGTCCGGGCCCCGCAGCTCCCACCGCACCGGTGTGCGTGTGAACCGGCCACCCATCCCCAGACACGGAGCACGGCCGGGCACCGGGCACACTGAATGAAGGTCACCGGCCACGGCACCAGCCGCGGCCACCTCCCCCGCTGCCTGCACGGCCACCCAAGCGTCACCTCCCTGGCACGAAGCGAGTTTGACGGGTCTCAGCCCAGCCCCTCTGCGGGTCCCTCCAGACGCCCCAGGGCTCGCTGGGGTGTGGACACGCAGCTCCCGGGGCATGTCGGGGACGCCAGTGCTGCCGCGGGGAGCCGGGCGGGCGCCAACCCCCCCAGACAGCGTGGCCTCCCCTGCCAGCACCCCGCCGGCTCCCGCGGTGGGGTTACCATGGAAAGGCAGTGGCGGCCGGCGCAGGGGGAGCGCGGGCTCCCGGGGGCTCCCGCCAGCAGCCCGCGTGCTGCCAGGAGAGATTTCTCCGTGGTTTCATCATCCGCCGCCCGCCCCAAAGGAGAAGTTCCTGCTCCACACGCGGGGCAGCGGCCACCCCTCGAGAGCTGGGGTGTGGGGGCTGCGCTGGCCCTGCACCCCCCACTGCGCCCACTGCCCGCCCCCGCCGCACTCAGGCCTGTCGCGCTCGTGCCACGTGTGCACCGAGGGTGCACAGCACCAGCTGGCAGAGCCGCGCTGCCACGGCCTCGGGCTCAGGCGGCGCTGCCAGCGAGGGGGGTTTGGCCAGCCTGCACCCAGGCGGGTGGTCTCGGAGGGTCCCCAGGACCCAACACCACCGTCCCCTCAATCCGCCTGTCACCTCCCCACACCCGGGGACTTGACCTGCTCTGCACCCCGATCCCCAGCAAGGGCACCACCAGCCCCAGCTAGCCCCCCAATCCCACTGCCCCACACCCTCCCCTGCCCCACAGCTTCCCCTTCTTCACGCACCCACTTCAAGTTCCTGAACCCAGCTCCTCCCTCCACGCCCAGCACCGGCATCACCGCCACGGCCTCGAGTCACCGGCAGCTGCCGTGTGCCTCTGCCAGCGCCGGGCAACCCCAGCCCACTCCCTGCAAGCCCAGCCAGCTCAGCTGAGGCGAGGGAAACTGAGGCACACCGAGACTCACCCCACGCCAAACCTGGCACCACGTCCCCTTGCCCGGCAAAAGCAGCCCGGGGTCAAGGGCGGCCGCAGCCCAAGACGGCAGCTCTCCCCCGGCGCGGGCTGCGGCAGGAGGGTAAATACCGCACCCCACCCCGGGCAAACAGCCGGCTGGGGGCAGCCAGCCAGGGGGGGGAACAGGTACAGCAGGGCTGGGTGTGCGTGGGGCAGAGTCCACCGGTGTTTGGCGGGTGCTAGCGAGCCACCAGGCCTGGTGGGCACCCCTAGGTGGACCCTCACCAGTGGCAAGCAGCGAGGCACCCACTGCCAGCGTGCCAGGCTGGCGGGTCACTGGCACACGGGGACACCCACCGTCCACTCCTGCCTCTACTGGCACTGGTGCAGAGTGGAGGTCCCGAGCTGCCTCTCCCACTGTGACGGTACCATCCCTGCCCGGCACACGCGGGGATGCGGCCGAGCTACTCACCGGGCCGGGAAGGGCGGTGGAACGGCAGCAGCACCCCGTCACCCGTGGCGTGAGCCCACAGGGGACCCCGGCTACATGGCCGCACCGCAACCGGACCCTAGCCAGAGCCTTGGCGACTACCCCGGGAGGCGGCAGGAACCTGCCAGTAGCACCAGTTTCCCGCAGCCCCTTGCGGAGGGACCGGGAACGGCCCACGCGTGACCTCCCCCCACCCCACGGGCGACGTGCCCACCGGTTTCAGCGCGGAGCAGTGGCGAGCAGGCACGGTCACGGAGCGGGGGGACCGAGCGCCGGGAGCCAGCACTGCTCCGCGCCCCGCCCGTGCCCGCCCGCCCGGTAGCCCCCCCGGATCCACGCGACTCACCGCAACCGGGCTGCAAAAGCGGTCGCCGCACCGGTACCGCTACCGGTCGGTCGGTACCTCCGTGCAGCCCCCGTCGGTGGGTCCGTCCGCTCCCACCCGCCGCCGCTCACCTGCGCGCCCCGCCCGAGCTACGGGCCGGTCGCGGGGCCGCGGCCCCGCCTCCGCCTTCACCTGCCGCCGCCGCGCCCCGCCCGCCCCCCCCCCGCCCCCCCGCCACCGCCGCCGCCGCCGCCGCCGCCGCCGGGGCTCCAGGAAGCGCCCGCCCCCACTCCGCTCATTGGGCAGCGCGCCGGCGGTCCGCCCTCCTATTGGAGGGGGGGCCCGCCCATCAGCTCCGCCACACCCCCCCCACACCCCCCCCACGGGAGGGCGGGGGCCATGCGGGGCCCCCCCCGGGACCGGGGTGCGGTGGGGGGTAGGGAAGAGCTGAGTCAGAGGCGCGGGACGACGACGGCGATTAACGGGGCCGCGCTGGAACTGACCCCGGGGGTGGGGGGGGGGGGGGCTGCCCGGTACGGCCCCGCCGGCGCCTCGACCGGTGCCAGGCGCCGGGCGCGCCCCGCCCGCTGCGGCCGCCGAGCCCCGAGGCCAGCCCGCCCCGCTCCGCCCCGCGGGGGGGCGGGGGAACCGGGCACGGCAGAACCGGGGGGAGGAGGGGGGGGGGGGGGGATGGAGAACGGGGAGACTCGGCACCTGCGGGGGAGGGGGGGATGGAGTCCCGGGAACCGGGCACGGAGGGGGGATGGAGAACGAGGAACCGGGGGGGGTGAAGGACGGAGAGCCGGGCGCCGGGCAGTCGGGGGTGCCGAGGGGCGCGGCGCGGCGGGGCAGCCCCCCCCCCCCCCCCCCGCCCCCCCTCCGCTGCCGGCGGCGCTGGGGCAGGGCGCGGCGGCCCCCCCCGGAGCGGCCCCTCCGCAGGTGCCTGGGCGGGGACCCCGCGCAACCAGTTTGGCCGCCGCCGGCCCCCGGGAGGCAGCGGCGGCGCGGCCCGGGGTTCACCTCACCTCACCCCGTTCCCCCCCCCCCCCCCCCTCCCTCGGCACCCCCCCCGGCTCCTGACTCAGAGCCCGGCCGCTGCCCGGCGCTGGCGGAAAGTGTGAGGAGCCGCCGCCGCCGCTGCCGCCGCCGCCGCCGCCGGGGGCTGCCAAGGCAAACACCGCCCCGCGCAGACGTTATGTCAGCCGGGCGGGGGGGGCCGCGCCGGGGGGCACCGCTCCAGCGCTGGGCCCCCCCCCCCCCGCCCGCCCGCCCGCCCGCCCGCCGGGCCGCGGTACCGGGCACCTGCCGCTGCGCCTCGCCCAGCCCGTCCGCTCCTTTCCCCGGGCCTCGAACTCCGCTTCCCTTATCTCCGTCCGTCTGTCCGTCCGTCCACCTGCCTCCCCCCACCCACCCCCGGCCGCACTTCCACCTCCCTTCGCACACCGTCCGCCTGTCTGTCCGTGCACCTGCAGCCCCCTTCCTCCGGCCGCCCCCCGCGGGCACACCGCGGGCACTGACCCCCCGGACGCGGGGCTCCGGCGGGGGCAGCGGAGAGGAGGGGTGTCGCGGGTGGGGGGAGGGGGGTGTGCGGGGGGGGGGGGGGGGAGGGGGGGGGAAATCCGCCGAAAAATCCCCTCCGTGCCGCTGCCGCCGACTCCCGCTCCCGGCCCCGCCGCCCACCGGCCCGAAACCGTCCTCCCACGGCCCCGCCGCTCCCCGCGGAGCCCCCGCCCGCCCCCACGGGCCGCCGCTCCCGGGGGCCCCGCTGCGCTATGTCAGTGCCGGTGCCGGCGGCTGCGCTCCCGCTCCCGCCCGTTCCCCCGGGGGCGGCCCCGACGGCGCGTCCCGCACTCACCTCCTGCCCGCGGGGCCGCGGCGGGGCCGGGGCCGGGTGGGGCCGGGCGGTGGCCGCGGAGCCGCCAGGCCCGTCTCAGCCGGGCCGGCGGCGTGGCAGGAAGGACCGGGCGGTCATCGCGGCCCGGGCGCGGCCGCCTGCAGAGGGCACTGCCGGTCCCCCGGAGCCGAGCCCGGCGGGCGCCGAGCGCGCCGTCCCCGCGAGGCATCGACACGCGTGGGGACACCGGGGGCGTCTTTGGTGCCGGTGGCACCGTTTATTGGGGTTACAGATAGCAGGAGCGGCCCGGGCACCGCGAGACACCCGAGGCTACGCTCACCCGGGGGGGGTGGGGGTGTCCCCCTGCTGCCACAGTGGCCGGAGGGGCCCGTGGGTCCCCCCAGCCCAGGGACCCGCTATGGAAGAGCTCGGTTTTCGTGCGGCACCTCCATCCCAGCTGCACTGGCCCAGGCCGGCACCCTCCCCAGGGGTGCTCACCTGCCCCACACATCCAGCTGTGCTCACCTGCCCCCAACTACAGCTGTGCTCACCTGCCCGATCACACCCATCCAGCTGTGCTCACCTGCCTCTCCCACATCCAGCTGTGCTCACCTGCCCCACACACCCATCCAGCTGTCCTCACCTGTCCCACATCCAGCTGTGCTCACCTGCCCCCCACATCCAGCTGTGCTCACCTGCCCCACACATCCAGCTGTGCTCACCTGCCCCCAACTACAGCTGTGCTCACCTGCCCCACACATCCAGCTGTGCTCACCTGCCCCACACACCCATCCGGCTGTGCTCACCTGCCTCTCCCACATCCAGCTGTGTTTGCCTGCCCCACACACCCATCCAGCTGTCCTCACCTGTCCCACATCCAGCTGTGCTCACCTGCCTCTCCCACATCCAGCTGTGCTCACCTGCCCGATCACACCCATCCAGCTGTGCTCACCTGCCCCACACATCCAGCTGTGCTCACCTGCTGCAGAACCCACCCCACACTTCTCCAGCTGTTCTAACCTGCCTCACGCTCCAGCTGTGCTCATCAGCCCCACACCCCCAGCTCTCCCAGCTCATTCTAGTTCCCCCCCACACCTGCCATACCCTCAGGCCCCCACACTGCTCTGGGGCTCTGTCCCTCCCCTCCCCCCCCTCCTGTGGCCCCCGGCCTCCCCCAGACCCACCGGGCTCCTGCACATCCCGTCCTGGCTGCCCTCCCCAGCTCTGGCCCTGGCTGCCTCTGATGCGGGGAGGCTCCTGCTTTGTGCTTTTCTGTTTTTTACAAAAATAAGATAAATTAAAATAAATTTAACCATTAAAATAAACAAAATAAAACAAACAAACAAACAAACAAACAAAAAAAAACAGAAAGAGATTAAATAGTGCGCTGTGTCAGCAAGAAACCCATAGCCAGGAATGGTGGGTGCTGGCAGGGTGGTGAGACAGGCACGGGGGGCACCGGCCCCCCTCCCAGGGCTGGGGCAGAGCATCCCACAGAGGGTCCTCTGGGCCAGGACAGCCTCACTACAGCACAGCCCTGGGAGAGGCTGGGGGGTGGCAGAGGGGTCCCCCAGCTCACACCCCCCTTGCACTTGCTTTGTCTGGGTGTCCCTGGTGCTTTCCCCCCCCCCCCCGCCCCAGCCCCAGCCCCTCAGCGTGGCTGGTTCAGCAGGACCTCCAGCCAGCAAGGGCAGGAGGTAATGAACTGCCGGGAGTAGCAGGGCCCCCAGCCCTTGGCAAAGCTGATGCGGACGCTGTGGGGGTCACAGGGCCCCTCCCCGGGGAGCCGCCAACCCCCCCCCGCCCCCCGCCCGCTCGTAGTCGAACACCTTCGCCGAGTAGCCGGGCAGCACCTTGAGGACAGTGAGCCCACGGGCACCGGGGGGCCCCAGCGTGGGCGAGCTGACGAAGATGGGGTGCTCGCTGCGGTTGTAAGCCCACACGCCGCCCAGCTCCTGGCTGAGCAGCAGCCCCCGGCCAATCTTGCCGCGCGCTCGCCGGACGGCACGGCTACGGTGGGCAGCCGGCAGCTGGCCCAGGCAGAACCCGCTGCCCCGCGGCAGCTCGCAGAAGACGTTCACCGACGCCTCGTGCACAGCATAGAGGCGGCCCACGCGTGTCCGGTGCTCCCAGTAAGCCAGTTTGCACCAGTAGCCATCCTTAATGGTGCTCCGTGAGAGGCTGGTGTCTGGAGGGGGAGAGCAGAGCTGTCACCGCCGGGCAGAGCCACCCGCTGCCACGCGGACGTGGCTGAGCCAGAGGGGCTGAGGGGAGAGGTGATGGGGAGGGAGTGGGTGGGTGGGTGGGGGGTGTCCATGTCCCCCGCTTCATGCAGGGGCTGGTGAAGTGGACAGACGGATGGACGCCTCTCCCTGCACAGGCTCTGGCATGGGGTTTGAGTCGTGGGAGCTGCTGCGCACCGGCACATAAGGCTGGGCCGTCCCCGGCCACTGTCCCTGGGGATCACGGTGAGGGAGGGGGGGGTCCCTGGGCTCGGGGAAGGTGGGGCGGTGGCGGCCAGCGGCCTGGTGGCCAGCAGCCAGGCTGGAGCCGCGGCTGTGTGCGTCAAGGCACATTGTGTGTGTCCCCGTGGGCAGCGCTTCCTCCGGCGGGGAGCCCGGCGCCGCCAAAAATAACAGGAGCCGCGGTGGGGAGTGGGGGGGGGGGGGTGGGGGGGGGTGGGGGGGGGCAGTCCCCTGGCAGGAACCCCTCGTCCTGCGCCAGAGCTTTTCCTCCTGCCGGGAGGGGCTGCCGGCTCCGCTCCCCAAATTTCAGGCTCTGGGTCCCTCAGCTCTGCCCTGACCAGCAGCAGGGTGGGAGCAGAGCTGCCCGGGGGAGTCAGCGCTGCCTGATGCCCCCTCTGCCTGCTGGGCAAGGTGTGTGTGTGGGGGGGATCGAGTAGCCCCCAGCGTGGCAGAACCCTCTTACCGCGCCAGTCCCCACCGTTGTAGCTGAACTCCAGAAGCTGAGTGCTGGGGTGCTGGGGCTTGTCCGGCCACGAGGGACCACAGGATACCTTCGAGTAGGGGGGTGGTGGGGTCTCTGGGCAGGGGGAGAGATGGGGCTGAGGGGCTGGGAGGTACATCCTGCGCCCCCCCGCAGAGCCCCCCAAAGCTCTGAGCCAGCCCCAGAGGTGGGTGGGTGGGTGAGGGGCTCCGGTCCAGCCGCCGGCACTCACCAGGAGCAGCCAGGCGGCTGAAGTGGTGGGGGTTGCAGCAGAGCGTGGCTGCGTCCCCGCAGCCCCCCCGGCCCCCAGCGCAGTAGCAGAGGTGCTTGAGCTCGTGGGGCTGGCGCAGGTCGGGCCAGCGGTAGAGGCGGCAGAGCAGGACCTGGGGGGCCAGCGCCTGCTTGGCCCCCCGTGGCTCCCCCCGCGGCGCCCAGACGCAGCCGGACTCCCAGGCTCCCCGGCTCTCCACTGCCTGCACCAGCAGCTCCAGCTCCTCGTCCTTCAGCTTCTTGAAGAGGGCGTGCGCCGCCGGTTTGAGGGCGCCGGGGCCGTCCTCGGGGCCGGCCGCCGCGCAGCGTTGCCGCCACAGCCGCCTCACCAGCCCGGCACGGCGCGAGCGGAACATGGGGCAGCCTCAGCGACCACCTGCGGGACGGGGACGGGCCTCACCCCCTGCACCAGGAGGGTGCTGAGACCTCAGGGGGGGGTCCCCAGTGGGGACTGGGTTCATCCTCCCACACTGGCAGAGCCACGCTCCCGTTCCCCACCCCAGCAAGGCCACCCTGCCCGGGTTTACCAGTGCCTGTCCCCACAGACACGCGAAGACACTGTGCTACTCTCAGGGGGATGGGTGTCCCCAAGGTCAGGTGGGGGACGTGACCCCAAAACCAACCCCCAGCGCAGGGGAACGTGCGCGGACCAAGACGGTGAGGGCAGGGGTCCGCGCACCCCTGCCCGCAGCACCCACCCACCCTCCTGCTGCCCCTACAGCGTGGGGCTGGGCGAGGGGTCCCTGGGGAAGGGGAGGGTGGGGGGTCTCACTCACGGTGCGAGGAGCCGGGGCTGCGCATGGGGCTGTGCTCTCAGGGAGGCCGGCACTGGTCTGCCCGCCGTGCGCTGCTGCCAGGACTTTTTCCTGTGCTGGGACACTCTCCCCTCCCCCGGACCTCCCCGTTTGGGGAATTCATTGATTCGCCCCATCCCGGCCAGCCCCGGGGCCGGAGCCAGGATGCGACAGCAGCGGAGCAGGCGCCAGCTGCGTGGGCTCCGGCGGCCAGGGATGCCCAGCACCGTGCTACCGCGGCTGCCGGAGCTGGCCTGGCTTCCACGGGCAGCCGGGAACCCCAACGGCACCACGGCCCACACCGGTGCGTGGCCACAGGAACCAAACCGGGCAAGGGGGTGTCATGGGGTGGAGTGGCAGGGCATCACCCTGGCAGCCCCCATCCCTGCCTGCGTCCACGTGGGGGTTGCAAGGACTACCTGATCCCCGCATGGCACCCCGGGCAGGGGTCCCTGCAGCCCCCCAGCCCTCCCCACGGCCAGGGCACCCCCCCGCGGGTGCTCAGTGAGAGGGGGAGCCTGCTCCACAACAAAGCAGCTAATGTAAACGGGACCCTTATCCCGCACCGGGCCGCGCTTCCTGCTCCCGACTTCCCGCCGAGATAAGGGAGGCCGCGCTGGCGCCAGGCGCTGCCGCCGAGGCTGGGGCGTGCGGAGCTTCCCCTGCGCTGGGGCCAGGGCTGCCGGCAGCCCCCGCACAGGGATCCGGCCCCGAGCCAGCCCCAGGGCACGGTGGGCTGAGGACGCAGGGGGACCCACCGCCACCCCCACGGCAGGACCCTGGTGTCCCCCTGCGTCCCACCGGCCGTGACCTTTGCCGCTGCTCCAGCCAGGATGGGCCCTTTGGGGACATTTTGCTCTGGTCACTTCCCGCTGGCTCTTGGCAGCGCCGGTGCCGGCCAGGCGTGTGGGGCTGGGGCAGGAAACGGCCTGGAGCAGGGACAAGCGGAGACGCTCTTTAAACAAGGGGCAGGGATAAACCCTGTGGAGGGACAGGCAGGAGGGGCAGGTAGAGTCCCCACTCCTGCCCCTCAGCCCCAAGCAGCGGGGATGTGTGGGCTGGGGTAGCTGGGTCCTTCCCAAGGCGAGGGATGGAAGGTTTGGAAGGGGTCGGCACCCCCAGCGCATTCCCCAAACACACCCAGCCAGTCAGGTGCTGCTCAGGTTTATTGAGGTCTCTGTGATCGGGGCGAGCGCAGGCTGGATCGGGGTCCCAGCGCTGGGGGGGGGGGTCCATCAGTGCCATCAACACAGGGCAACAAGCAGTCCTGGGGAGGGGAGAGAGGCACAGGTGTGTGAGGGGGTGAGGACCCCCTTACCAGCACCACAGCTGCACCCCTTCACCCCCCAAATGCTGGGCCCCCACCACCCCCCAGGAGCACCCCTGTCACCCTCCCCAAGCACCACGCCGAGCGGGCAGCCGAGGGCAGGGCACTCACCCATCACACAGGGGCAGGCAGGGGATGCTGGGGGTCCTGCGGCATCGAGGCGGGGGGGTGCACAGGGAGGGGGGGTGTGTGTCGTTCCCTAGTCCAGCAGCTCGCGGATGCACCAGCTGCAGAGCAAGAGGTAGACGCACTCCCGCAGCAGCCGCAGGAGCCAGGAGCCCAGGCGCAGCCCCAGGGAGGTGTTGGTGGGAGCCGGCAGCGCCATTGCCCGTGCCGCTCGCCTCGGAGCGCCGGGGGGACGGGCCGCCGCGGTCCGGAGAAGCTGCATGGCTGAGCAGGGATCAGCAGGGTCTGACGGGGTGAGAAGGGGAGGCAGCCGTGCTGCCACGCGGGGCCCCGGCAAGCGCTGGAACCTGCTCCATTCTCTGCGCTTCAAAAGCCTCCACAATAGCGGGCACGGGGAGGGGGCACTGCCCAGGGGATCCTTTTGTTTGGACAAAGCTGGCCTCGCCCCCTCCCCGTCCCGCTCCTGCCAGAGCTCCATGGGGCCCGAAGGGACCAGTGCGCCCAAGCGCGAGCGCAGTGCAGACCGCAGGCTGAGCACAGCAGGTTTATTCAGTGCTGGCAAGCAGCAGGGTTTATTCAGTGTCATCCCCAGCGGTACCAGTAACATCTGCGGGGGAGCCAGCCGCCGGCGGTGTCCCAGCAGAGCCTCCCCGAGCACGGCCCACGGGCCTTCACTGGCGGGAAGTACGCTCGTCTTCTTCGTTTTCCAGCTCGTAGGCAGGCCGGTAGCTCTCCCGGCCCCGGGCGTCAGTGTAGCGCAGGGACGGGTTCTTCAGTGTGTTGGCCATGCTCCCCAGGGAGGTGTAGCTGTAGAAGGAGAAGGCGGCTACAAGGCTACGCCCAGGGGCAGCGGCCGTGCCGAGCAGGGAGGGCAGCACCAGACACTCACCCCTTGTCATAGAGGATGCAGTAGGGGACAAAGAGCTTGCGCAGAAACTCCCAGATGTCCCGGTAGGTCCAGTCCTGTGGACAGAATTAGGCAGAGATTGTCACAGAGGCAAGCAGGTTGCCCCCTCGCCCTTGGGGAAACGAGCCAGCCCCCCCACAAGAAGACGCAGGGGAGTCAGCTGGCCCCCAGAGCACCCCCATCCCTCCCAGCACCTCCCCAAACATAGGAAAAGACCCTGGCAGGCAGGAATGAGCCCTGCCTGACAGCACCAGGCAGCTTGGCTGCAGCGAGGGGCACCCACAGCCGCGCAGTGGGGCAGGAGATGCTCTGGGGAGAAGGGGAATTGAGAGGGAAGCCCTTGGGATGGGTGTGGATTAGTGCTGGCTTCCAGCCCCGTCATTTTAACTCGCCAGGCTCACTCTCCCGCGGAGCAGGGACAGCCCTGTCCCCAGCTCAGGTGGAGGCCACATACCAGCAAGGGGTTCACACGCATGTACGGGGGCCAGTCGGGGTCTGTCATGCACATGGGCGTCAGGGTGCGCGAGTAGGGGTCCGTGCGCCGCGTTCCCATCAGGACGGCCTCCAGCTGCGGTTGCTGCTCCTTCAGGTGAGCCAGGGCCTCCCGGATGGAGCCCTCCACGGTGCAGAGCTGGATCTTGTACCTGCGCAGGCAGGGTGGGCTGTGAGGCGCTGCTGACCCCCTGCCTTGGCAGCCCACCCCTCTCTGCCCCGTACCTCTGGACGGTTGCTTGGATGAACTGCTCCATTTCAGGGAAAGGGGACACGATGCGGATGTAGAGCACTTGTAGCTTCTCCTGCCTCGCCGGGTACTGCCTGGGGAGAGACCGGAGGCAGGGCAGCTGCCAAATTCCCACAAACCAGGCTCCAGGTATCTGCTCGTTCCCCAGCGCAGGGCAGGGGAGAGCCCTGGAGCCCCAGCTGGGGTCCATGGGACCCCCTCACCCCCACGGGTACCTCTCCAGGGCAGCATGGACGAGGTGCAGCAGGGCTGTGCAGTCCTTGCCCCCGTTGAATCCCACGCAGAGCTGGGCCAGGCTGTACCGGTCCAAAGCCACCTCGATGGTCCGCAGTGCCGCTGCCACCTTCTGCCCCAGGGCCGAGCCTGCTGAGAGGGGATGGTGGGTGCCCACCCTGGGGCCGTGCTGCCTCGGTGCTGCCCCTGGGTCCGCGGCACCTCACCCTCCACGCATGTCCTTGTCTCCAGACACACTGCGGAGCCACCGCTGGCACTGGAGCCTGGAGCCAAGGGCTTGTGCAACCCCAAGCTGTGTGACAAGGATCCTGCCTGCGTGGGGGAACTGCAGCACCACTGTGCTCTCAGCGACTGGCACAAGCCAGCCCTAACTGGGGTTATGGGTCCCACCTGTGTGGGACCAAGCCTCCTGCAGCCTCAGTATCCCTCAAGCCCCCCTCCCAGCACACCAGCTCTGCTCCCAGACCGGTCTTCCCACTGCTCCAGCCCTTCTGGGTCTGCACAGGAGCAGCGTGGAGGCGCCGAGCTGTGCTGCACTTCCCTGTACCTGACTCAGCCAGGCCATAAACCTCCGCGGCTGCCGGTGAGACACAGTCCACCACCGACGGCACGACAACGCCCGGCGGCAGCTTCTCCATCAAGAAGCGATACGCTTCCTCCAGGTCCTGCTCCGACTCCGAGTCCAGCGTCAGCTTCACGCGATAGTAGTTGTTGGCCCAGTCTGGGTAGGAACCCAAGCTGACACGGCCCTGGAAGGTGGCATCAGCCTGGTCCAGCGTGGGCGCGATGAGGATCTCGTCAGCCGCCACGTAGATGGCACGGGAGTGGAAACGGGTCTGCTCGCTGCGGAAAAGGTGGGCGAGACCGTCCAGCGCACGCTCCATCAGCGCCGGGATGCCGGGGAAGATGTAGACGTTGCGCACGCTGACCAGCGGGTACTTGAAGGCGCTGCCCGTGCGCCCGTCCCTGCCATAATTGAGGCGGGAGGACTCGGGGACGCGAGCCAGCTTCATCTCGGGGCACTGTGTGTCTGTTTTGCCGAAGAACTTGTGCACCAGGGCCACCAGCTCGGGGTGGAGGGTGACCCGCTCCCCGAAAGCCCTGGCCACGGCCTCGAAGGTCACGTCGTCGTGCGTGGGGCCAATGCCCCCCGAGGTCAGCACGTAGGTGAAACGGGAGGCGAAGGCGGACACCTCGCTGGCGATGGCGTCCACCTCATCGGGCACCACCGTGATCCGCGCCACCCTCACGCCCAGAGCGCGCAGCCGCCGGCACATGAAGAAGGAATTCGTGTCTTGCGTGTGGCCCTGCGTGACGGAGACACGCGTGATGGCGGGGTCACCTCGGGGATGCCAGGCCCCAGCCCGGGAGCAGGTCCCGGCTCGCTCCCGGACGCACCTTGAGGATCTCGTCGCCGATGACGATGATGCCGGCGGTGGCAGCGGAGCCCCGCGAAGTCGTGGGGGTTGATGCCGCCATGGGGCGGGAGGCGGCGGCGCGCAGCGCCCCCCGCAGCGCGCCCCACATGGACCCGGCCGCTCACCCCCGCCCGCTCCAGGCCGTATCACCGCCCCGCGCTCTCATTGGCAGCGCGGCGTGCCCGTCACAACGGGGCGCTGCCGAGCACGGATGGGCGGGGAGGCGGGACACCGCGGGGACGGAACCATCGCAGCGGAGCGGGGAACAAAGCCCGCCCCCCCCCCCCAACCTGTGGCCGTGGGTCGGCCCAGCAGGCAGAGGGCGGCGGCACGTGCGTCTACCCTGGGCACCAGGAACACACCCCACCCCCCCCCCCCCCCCACCGCCAAGCCCTCCCCTACTCCGCCGGTCACCGGAACGGTGCCTGCACCGCCCAGGCAGGATGCCGAGGGACCGAGACCCCTCACATCTCCCCCTCGCCCCCCACCCCGGCACGGCAGACGGGAGTTCCCAAACATCCATTTATTGAAGCTTCGAAACACGCTCAGGCCTCGCACCGGGCAGGGTCCCCCCCGGCACCGGCGCCCAGACGGCACCGGGGGGTCACGGGCACCCGCCGGCGCGGCGTGGGACGAAGCCCCCCGGGAATGTCGAGGAGTAGTAGGAGGAAGGTGCTGCTGTCTCAGCTCGGGCGGTGGGGGCTTCGGCGGGTGAGGGGGCTGCTCACTTCTCCGGTTTCTTAGGCAGCGGCCGGCGGAAGAGCAGGATGTGGGGCTCTGGGGAACAGGACGGGAGGTGGGGTCAGTCCGGGCTCTCCCGGCCGCCCCCCGGCCCCCCGCGGGGCTCACCTGGCTCGTGGATCATGTAGTGGACCCAGCCCTGGCTCTGCTGCACCCCCAGGTTCCGCCACTCCGACTCCGACAGCAAATGGGTTTTGGGCACCAGCTTGGCGATGTCCTTGGGCAGCATCACGTGCCTGCGCCCCCACAGCCGGTCACCGGGGCACCCCCCCCCCCCCCAACGGGGAGCTGTTAACGGGACCACCCCCCAACCCTGATACGGAGCGGTTACGGGGACACCTCCCCGCTCCGTCCCCATCCACCGGGGAACCATTACCGCGGTAACTCCCCTCTTGCCCCCTCCCCGGGGAACCGTTACCGGGACATCCCTCCGTTTACTAAGCAGCCGCTACCGGGACACCCCGCCCCCCCGGGGAACCGCTACCGGCCACCCCCCCACACACACCCCCAGGGAGCCGTTACCGGGACATCTCTCCCCTTACCAAGGAGCCGCTACCGGGACACCCCGCCCCCCCGGGGAACCGTTACCGTTACCAGCCCCCACCCAGGAGGCGTTACCAGCTCCCCCTCCCCCGCCTCACCGGTATTCGAACTCCTCATCGTCGTATTTATCCGAGTAGTAGATCTGCTTGTGCGCCATGCCGCCGGGCCGCCCCCTTCCCGGCAGCCCCCGTCTCGCCTCAGCGCCCCGCCGAGCCGTTGGCCCCGCCCACCCCCCCCACTTTCAAACGCCACCGCCCCGCGAGCCCATTGGTCCGTGCCGCCCAGCGGGCTGAGCGTCACGGGGCGGGGCGGGAGCCCATTGGTCCGCGCCGGCTGGGCGGGGAGGGACCGCGGCGCCTCTTCCTCGCGGGCCGCGGGCGGCTCGTTATTGGTCTGCTCCGTCACGTGGCGGGGGCGCAGTGAGGCCGCGCTGGAGGGGCGTGGGCCGGAAGTGAGTGGCGGCGCGGCGGGGGGAGGGCGGCTGCCGGGACCGGAGGAGACCGGCGCGTAGACCCATGGTGCCCCGGTGAGCGCGCGGGCCGGCCCGGGCGGGGCGGGGGGGGTCGGTGCGGCCTCTGCAGCCCCGCAGGAGCGGCTGGGCCGTGCGGGAGCCCCCAGCGGCCTCGCAGGCCTCAGGGCGGGCGAGGCCCCGCGGTGCCGGGCCCGTGTCCCGGGGACCCCCCCGCCGTGGGCCGAGTATCCCCCTTCTCTCTCCGCACCGCTCCCTTAAGCGGGGTGTCCCGCCGCAGCCGCCCTTCCCCGCTGCCTCTGCGTGCCCGGCGCGGCGGAACGGGGAGCGGGGGGCTCGGGGGCGGCCTGTGCCAGCCGCTCGGTTGCCTCCAGGTCTCGGGGTGAGCCTGGTGCCCCGGACCCCCGCGGTGTGGGGGCCGCTCTCTGGACACCAGCTCGCGTCAGCCCTTCCCGGACGCTTAGAAATGCGTGTTGGTGCAGTACACGGTGGGGAGGCCGGCTCGGGGGACGCTGGGGGAACCCACCCCCCCCCCCCAGACTGGTGTGACCCTCAGCAGGGCTGGGGCACCAGCTGGGTTTGGAGGGATCCTCGAGTGCTGTAGTGCCTGGATGTCCCCTCCTGCTTTCAGCCCTTCTTGCTCTTTGATGCCTCAAAGGCAGAGGATGAGTATCCAGACCAGTCCTGGCTGTTGTGGATGTGGGTCCATGCCCTTGCAGGCCTTTGCCTCCCCTTCCCCGGCAGTGTGTTGCGTCCCTCTGTTGCAGGCTGTCCCAGCTTCTCCGGTTGCATCTTTTCGATGGGGTCACCTACACGCTGTGCTGGCCCAGGGACACCCCAAATGTGGGTTCAGAGGAAACGTGACATGCACCCTGCCTGCTGGGTTGGTGCCATGGAAGCCTGTGGGCAAAGAGCAGCTTTCAGCAGCGCTCCCCAAGGCCGCCCTGGCCTCAGCCTTTTCCGAAGGTGTTGCAGGTGCCATCTCTTCCCTGCCAAGCATCCATCCACAGCCCTTTGGTGGGGTAACACTGTGGCTGGGCCACCTTTGACCCCGGGAGCTGCGTGAGACACTGTCCCCTTCTCAAAGGACACACACCTGGGTCCCAAGGAGGCTTCAGTGAGGCTGAGCCCCCCAGGTTGGGGTCTCAATCCTCCTTCCCTGCCACCCATCTCAGGCCCCAGCATTCAAAGAGCCTCGTCACCACCTTTGCCCAGCAGTGAGTGACCTGGCACAGTCTCACACCCGGGCTGACCTGCGCCACTGCGCCTGCCAAGCGGGGCTCTCTTTATCTCACTGCCTCCCGAGCTAATCACGTTAGCACCCGCCTGGGCTCAGACATAGCCTCTGCAGGCCCCAGATAAGGGCATGATTGCTGCAAGGAAGTAAATCGTGTTTGCTGCCCTGTGCTGCTCGGCTGGCCTGGCCCTGACCGCATCGGGTGGGGGTGGGAGTGGGAAAGGCAACGGCTCCGAAGCTACTCCTGCTTTGCTAGCCTTGTTTTCCCCTTGCAGAGCTTCCTGCCCTTCCTGGCTCCCGCCTTATAGCCTCTTTCCATGACTCCCTTCTCTTCCTTGGTCTCCTAGGAAGGGAGGGGGCTGCAGCCCTGAGGGCTCTGCACGTCCTTTTGTGGCAGGGTGGTTGGCAGGAGGGGGCAACTCTGCCCCTCTGGGCTGCCTTCATTCTCTCCCCTTGCGTGTGGCCTCTGGGCACTGGTTTTGGGCTGGGCGGGGATCGGCTCCGACACTTGTCTTGGGTCACGGGAGTGACTCTCAGCTCCTGACACCATTTGCTGATGTGGGCAAAGCCTGAGCAGAGTCAGGCTCAACCTCATGCTCCTGCCCTGGCACATCCCAGCTCCGTTCTCCATCAGATAGGAAGCAGGAGGCTTCCCTGGCTCTCCCCCTCTCCGTGTCAGCAGCGTGTTGCACGGCTGGTGCTATGGCCCTGTCTGCCTGTGGTCAGTGAGGAGGAGCAGGGTCTGCCCCTTGGCATCAGGGCCACCGCCTCGGCGGTCCGGGGCAGGGCTGGCTAACTCCCTGTTTGTCCCCGAACCGCAGGTCGGAGTGCCAGACGAGAGGGGCTGTGTGTTTCTGTTCCCTGCCCGGGGCCTGCCCTGCCCTCCGCCAGCGATGGAGTACGTGGTAAGGACTTCGGTGGAGGGCTAGGTGGCTTCGGTGATGGATCCTGCCTCCCCTCTCTCCCTGCTGGCAGGGCCTCAGCCTCCCCACATCTCCACTGGCATCTCCCAGCCCCTCTTCTGAACAGCAGAGAGGTTCTGCGCAGGAGCGCATTGATGCTGTCACGATGTTTAGGGGGAAAAAACAGCCGGGGGCTGGATTTGAGTGGGTTTTTTTGCTTCCCTTTTGCCCCGGAGACTTGGGGATGACTCCACTGCAGCCACTGTTGGACCAAGGGGGTCTCCTGCCCCAGACGAGGTGCGTACGTGCAGCAGTGGCCAGTGCACGGTTGCCTGCTCCTTGCTGTGATTTCTTGCCAAACCACTAGCGTGTTCCAGGTCTCTGACTCAGCTCCCAGTTTGTGTTTCCTGGGAGGATGTCAGGCACTGGCCCAGTAGCGGGGCCCCGAGCGTCCCCTCTCTGCTCCTCTTCTTCACCCCAGGCTGTGTGTGAAGTTCCAGCCCCAGGTGCCCAAAAGCAGCCCACATCCCTCTGCTTCTCCCACATCCCTCCGCTCCTCCCACACGTCGGGGGGATCTGGCACCTCTCCTTGCTGCTGGGGCCCGAGGAGCGGCTGGGCTGGGATGTGTCCCCGGAGCTCGGGGGCGGTTGTTCTGGCTGCTCCACTGCTGGAGCTCGCTGCCGGCTCCTCTGGCAAGGGGAAGGGCTGCTGCCTGCTGGATGGGGCTCAAGGGCTGCCTGTTCAGGCAGGGTTGTTGTTCCTTGGCTCTATACACATCTTGGTTTGCCTTCTGTGCTCTGAGCCCGCTGGGAAGGGGTCTCTGATTCCCTGGGGTGGGCTCTGGAGCTGGGGGGCCTGTGGCGGTAGCAACTCCAGTCTCTGAGGGCTGGGAGCAGCAATATGTCTTGTCACCAGCCAGTGCTGGCTGGCAGAGTGACGTGGGCTGGCTGGCCTCAGGAGGGTCTGATAAAATCAAAAATTTTTCCATCTTATAAAAGCAGAGGCCTGTCTGAGCAGGGGGTTGCAGCTCCTGGGGTGTGCCAGCCCCTCGGTGCGTGTTGGGGACGGCTGCTCCAAGCCCTGTCGCCTGTCTGGGCCCTGGTGTGGTGGGAAGGGGCTGAGGAGACCCCCTCTGCCCCCGCACGATTCCCTCCCGCTCATATCCTGGCAGGTCCCTAGGGAGGTGTTGGGGCTCACGGAGCCCATGCTGCCGTACCGAGGGGACCCCAGCCCCACATCCCCCAGTGGCTGGGCCCTCCTGGGCAAACCCCACTGCCTCACACCCGTTTGCCACCGCCCAGCCGGGCTCCCCCCCGGCAGCTGGGGGCTGTGGCTGGCCCCTCGCAGGGCTGGCGACTTCCTGGCTCCCTGGCCCGGGGCTTCCTGCTTTTCTTTAGAGCAGCGGCGCTGCTGGCCACGGGAAGGTCACAGCGCCGAGCGGCCAGGGGGCCCCCGGCAGGGACCAGAACTTCGTGGGACGGCTGGCGCAGGCTCGCCTGCGCCTGTGGGACCACCGCCGGCAGCGGCTGAGGTGGGGGCTGGCGCTCGCGGGGGCGGCGTGCATGGCCGAGGCGATGCTCTGGCGCCGGGAGGAGGCGGATGACGGACCCGCTGGCGTGAGCCGCAGCCCCTCACGCCGGGCGGGAGGCTATTTCCAGCTCCGTCCTGGCTTCCATTTCCCTGCCCCTGTGGCAGCGTGCCAGTGTTTGGGAAGCGGGGCAGGCAGCTGCCGGTGCCGAGCAGTGCCTGGCAGCAGGTCCAAGCAGAGCCTTTCCCTTGGGCTGGATTTACCAGGTTTTGGCTCCGTGGCCAGTTTTGCAGAACGCCTGGTGCCCAGGAAGACCCTGGCCCATGGTGGGTCAGAGGGGTTGGGTGCCGCAGGGCTAGCTGAAATCCCTGCTTTACCCCACAGGAGGAAGGGGGGAGAGCTTTTGCCCCCCGGGGAGGCTGGTGCGGATGAGGCCGTGGAGAGCGGCACCAGCGGTGCAGTCGGGCTGGCCCGAGGTCCTGCCGGTGCGTCGAGGACGGGGGAGCAGGGGAAACTTGCCCCTGACGCTCCCTGCCTGCAGCTGGGGACTCTGCCCGGCTCCCCATGGCAGAAGGGGCTGAGGTTTGCCCCCCGGCATGCTCTCGCCACCCACCCGTTCCCTCTAGCTCCGCCTGTGACCTTGATTTTTCTGCTCCAGATAGGCACTGGGTCCCCACCCCTCGCTGGGAGCCCCTCCTGCGCTGCGCCCCAGCCCGCGCGCAGCCCCCGCTGCGGGCAGAGCCTGCCCCGTCGCCCGTGAGTCAGCACAGCCCTTCCGATTAGCGGCAGCCCCTTCTTCTCCTCTCCCGGGAGGAGCCGCCACTCAGTGCTGGCCGGGATGTGGGAAGCAGCAGCAATTAAGAGCAGCCACCTCTCCTGCCGGCTCCCTGCCACGGCTGGGGACCCGTGCTGAACCCTGCCTCGCCCGGCGGACAGCCCACCTGTATATCCTGCTCCTGGGCATCCTCCTCTTCCACCAGATCCGTGCCCGGAGCCGCGCTCTCAAAGGACTGGATGTCCCTGTATCCCAGGCAGCTGCGAGCACCGGCGGCATTTCAGCATCGCGGCCCCCCCCGGGTTCGGGCGCTGTTCCTCCCGGCAGAGCCCGGGGAGCCAACAGCGGCTGCCCGCCGCTGGCACGTGGGTTGCGTAGCGCCGGCCGCCACAGAAGGACCTTGTTCGCTCCTGGATGGTGCTGGGAATGGGGCTGGGCTGGGCTTGGATGCGCTCTGTGGCTGCCTTGTCTCAGGGCTTTAAATATTCATGCTTTTGATTTCCTCTTAGCGGCTGGCGGCTGTGGGGCAGCGCAGGGGCTGGAGGGGAGGGAAGCTGTGCTGGACCCAGCAGCGGGGCAGAGGGGGCTGGCTCCGACCCCGGCTGAAGACAATGGGATTTGTTGCCGTCCCGGTGTAGGAGCAGCGTGGGGCTGTGGGGCTTGAGGACCTCCGGGCTGGGGGCCAAGTGTGCTGAGTCCCCCTCCCTGTGCCAGCGGCTCTCTGGAGTGTCGCCGCGACCCCGTTTTCAACCCGCCACGGTGGGAGTGTGGGGTCGCTCTCTGTCTGTCCGGATCCGCACATCCTTGCTGACGCCGATCGCGATCGATCAGCTGCGACGGCACGGAGCCAGGCAGCCCCCGGTCCCGCTGCCTGGCGTCCCGGGGCCAGCTCTCCCTGCCAGCCATGCCGGGCTGGTGTGGACCCGGCACGGAGCTCGGCTGAGGCTTCTGCTTGGGGGTGGCTTCCCAGTGACTGCAGGCGCTCGGACTCTCTATGGGGCCTCCGTGAGACCCAGCCGGCTGCCTCCACCCCGCTGCCACGCGGGACGGGTCAGCCCCGGCCCTTCTTGCCTCTCTCCGGCATGGATCTCCTGCAGAAGAGCAAATACAGCCACCTGCGGAACGAGTCTGTCTCCTCTCTGGAGGAGGCCATGGGGGGCCTGGGGGTCCCGGCCTCTCCCGTGGAATCCCTCGCAGGCACACGGTCTCTGCCTGGCTCCCTGTCCTCCTCCTCCCTCGGCCCCGCGACGCCTCTCGGGGAGCTCACACCCGAGTCGGAGGACAGCCCCACCACCCTCTGCTCCTTCTTCCCCAAAATGGCCAACCTGAAGCTCTCAAACCCCGCCAACCTGCTCAGCCTGCGGGGCTCCTCGGCCGGCGGCAGCCCCGGGGAGCCTGGCCCTGCCGGGACACTGGCACCGGCACCAGCAGGGGCTGCTGGACCCGACTCAGCGGGACCTGTCCCTGTCTGTTCCCAGGATATGAACAAGTTGAGCTGCGGGAAGAAGACGCGGGTGGAAGGCGGCCAGCTGGGGGGTGACGAATGGACCCGCCACGGCAGCTTCGTCAATAAGCCCACCCGAGGCTGGCTGCACCCGGATGACAAGGTCATGGGCCCTGGGGTCTCCTACCATGTCCGGGTAAGTGCTGGGGACTGGGTGGGTCATGGGAAGGGTCATAACGGGCATTTGTGGACCTCCTGGTGTGCTTCTTGGGGGTGGCAGGTGGGCAGTGGGATTCACGGAGACGTTACTGCTGTGGAGCCAGGGGGCTCAGGGTCCCGGCCCCCTCCCTGCCTGCGTGGGGGGCAAACCCCAAGGCTGGCTGGGCTGACCTTGCTCTCTTCCCCCAGTACATGGGCTGTGTGGAAGTCCTCCAGTCCATGAGGGCTTTGGATTTCAACACCAGGACGCAAGTCACCAGGTGAGCTCTGTCTCTCCCCAGGGGCTGGTGCTTTTGGGGGGGTGGGTCTGAGCCCCACACAAGCCCCTGGTGACATGCGGGGCTTTTGGTGGGGGCCAGGTTGCCTGCCGCCCCGTCAAATATTAATTCCAGTGTCCATTCCCCCATTTGAAAAGCCTGGACAGCACTGCCCAAGGGCTTCCTCTTTGTCACCCTGTCCTTTCTGCGCTGCTCCCCATGTCCTCGGTCCTATGGTTGCGGGGTTACAGGGGAAGGGGGAGGACAGGCACTGGGGGGACTGACATCCCGCTGTGCTCCCCTCAGGGAGGCCATTGGGCTGGTGTGCGAGGCTGTGCCCGGTGCCAAGGGAGCTGTGAGGAGGAGAAAGGTGAGGCCGGGCTGGGCAGCTGCCGGGGGGGAGCGTGTTCAGCGTGTTCTGAGGGCTGGATCCCAGCCCAGCTGGCCGTGCCCGGGTTGCACAGCCTGGGGCCCTGATCTCCCACCACGGCTCGGGCCAGTGGAGCTCAGCAGGAGTGGTGGTAAGGACGAGGTGCCTGTCTCCACTGTGGACAGCAGGATGTGCCCCGTCCCCCCGCAGCTGGGCTGTGTGTGGCCTGAGGAGCCCCATCCCCACGTTGCTGTTTCCCCTCAGCCTTGCGGCCGCTCCCTCAACTCCATCCTGGGCAAGAGCAACCTGAAGTTCGCCGGCATGCCCATCACCCTGACCATCTCCACCAGCAGCCTCAACCTCATGGCTTCTGACTGCAAGCAGGTGAGAGTGGGGAGGTGCTGGGGCCCCGGGTGGCTGGCTTTAGGTGAGCAGAAACCCTCGTGTCCCCCACCCTGGGCCCCACTGGGGGAGGGGATGTCCCCAGCCTCCCTAAGGGATGTCTGGGTGGGCTGTGTGACCTGCTGAGTGCCCATCTCCCCCCAGTCCCTGGGAGTGAAGAGGTTGGAGTGATGCTCCACATGCTTTGCAGGATCTGTCCTGGAGACTCTTGGGAACCAAGTCCCCTGGCCTGGGGCCAGGTTTTGACCCCACTCCCAGTTGCCTTGTTGGTATCCCAGTCCTTTTCCTCATGGCCTGGGGCTCATAACCAAGCTTCCAGAGGCTTGCAAGCCCCCGTGCCAGTCCAACTCCAGGAGGAGCGTGGCAGGCAGGAGGTGCCATTTCCATCTGGGTGCAGAGGAGCTCCTGGCTGCCTCTGACAAACTCTCTGCCTTGCAGATCATTGCCAACCACCACATGCAGTCCATCTCCTTCGCCTCTGGGGGAGACCCGGTGAGTACACAGGGTCCCCATCTGCGTGCCCTGCCCCAGGATAGGGATCGCTGCCTCTCCTGCCCTCTCCCCAAAGTCTCAGGTGCCGTGTTCCCTGGCAGCCCTGTCTCACTGCTGGTCTCTCGCCCACAGGACACAGCCGAGTACGTCGCCTATGTTGCCAAAGACCCCGTCAATCAGAGAGGTGAGGCTGCTGCTGAGGGGCCTAAATGCCAGAGCCCCGTTTTGTGGATGTTCAGGCACAGCTCTGTGGTAGGGAGGCACTGGGTCCCCCGGAGGGAAGCTCTGGGGTGCATCTGGCAGGCTCGAGAGGGAGGAGAGTTTAATGTTAAGGATTCCACACTCCCATCTCACCATTTCCTCCACAGCCTGCCACATCCTGGAGTGTCCGGAGGGCTTGGCGCAGGACGTGATCAGCACCATTGGGCAGGCCTTTGAGCTGCGCTTCAAGCAGTACCTGAAGAACCCCCCAAAGCTGGTAACACCCCACGACAGGTAAGGGCAGGGCTGTGTGGGAAGGAGGAAGATGGGAGGGTGTCTGAGATCATTTGGTTTTGGAGAGGGGGATGCAACCCTGGCCACTGTCAGCTGCTCATATGTGCCATGCCCTCCCAGGATGGCAGGGTTTGATGGCTCTGCCTGGGATGAGGAAGAGGAGGAACCAGCACTGGATCACCAGTACTACAATGACTTCCCCGGCAAGGAGCCTCCCATTGGGGGAGTCGTGGACATGCGGCTGCGGGACGGGGCTGCTCAGACCCCCAATCACTTGGGGGCCACGCTGGTAAGGCTCTGGGCACATCCTTATTGGGAGGCTCCATGTTATAAGAGAGATGCAGAGACCCCCACCGGACCACGAGCTCTTCACTCAGGGTCATTTCACCACAAAACCTGCAGCACGTGTCTCCCCGACACCTCTGGCAGCCCAGGGGGTGGGGAGTGGGAAGTGGGGGGGGAGCATAGCGGGGCTCACCACCCACCTCTCCCTGCAGCCCGTCGGCCAGACGTCTGGCGGGGACTATGACCCCCGGAAGCAGCACACTCCTGCTCAAGGTAACGTGATGGATGTGGCCCGTCCCTGTTTCTTTTCCTAGACCCCAAGTGCTCTGACAGCAGGCGCTGGGGCTGAGGCAGGCTGGAGCTCTGCTCACCACGGTGCTCTTGATAGCAGGGAGAGAGAAATACCCGGCTCCGATGGGTGCATCCGGCCGCACAGACTTGTTTGATGACCCATCTTACGTCAACGTGCAGAACATGGACAAGACACGCCAAGTGTCAGCCACCGGCACCCCCGCTACAGCCAACGGCAGCGCCCAGAGAGACCTCTTTGACATGAGTGAGTGGGACGGCGGCTGCAGCCGTGCCTGGGCTGGGGGTGGGCGGCCGTGAAGGTCAGTTGTCGACCCCACTCCTCTCTCCCTGCAGAACCCTTTGAAGATGCCCTGCGTGTCCCCCCGTCCGTGCCCGTGGGGCTGCCCCCTGCCCAGGTGGTGGCTTCCATGGAGGAGCAGCTGAGACGGGAGCCCTGGTACCACGGGAAGATGAACCGTAAGGAGGCTGAGAAGCTGCTGAAGGTGAACGGAGACTTCCTGGTGCGGGAGAGCACCACCACCCCGGGCCAGTACGTGCTGACCGGCTTGCAGGGCGGGCAGCCCAAGCATCTACTGCTCGTCGATCCCGAGGGAGTGGTGAGTCCACGTTTAACACCTCGGGGATGGAGCTTGGCACAGTTGGGGGGGTGCCCTGGGGGGTTGCAAGAGCCACCTGGGCACCGGGCATCCCCTTTACTCCTTGGGGGGACACCTCTGGGCTGAGTTGGGGGATTGAGAGGGTGTGTAGAGTGTGAGGGCTGCTCCCCTCAGGTCCTGAGTGCTCCTCCCCTGGCCACCTCCCCCCCCCCCCCCCCCAGGTGCGGACGAAAGACCACCGCTTCGAGAGCGTCAGCCACCTCATCAGCTACCACATGGACAATCACCTGCCCATCATCTCAGCCGGCAGTGAGATGTGCCTGCAGCAGCCGGTGGAGAGGAGACTCTGAGCGCCCGGGGGGCCCCGGTGTGCAGACCCCCCCCCCCCCTCCCCACCGGCCCCGCTCCCTGCCCCAGGGAGCCCTCGGACTCTCAGCTGGGTGCTCTGCCCAGGACTGAGTGTGGACTTGGCCGGAGATGGGCTCTGTCCCCCTCTGCCACATGGAGCTGGTGGCTGTGGGGGGCACGGGCAGCGTGGGGTGAGCTGCCTGCAGGGTGGGGGGGCCCGTTTTTGCCAAAGCCCCTGCCTCCTCCCAGCTCCAGCCTTTGCACAGCAGCTCAGCTCCTACCAAACCCCGGGCCCTGGCCGCTCTCGTGCTCACCAGTGTGGGCACGGGCTCAGGGCTGGTGGAGCTGAGCCCCCCACCCCACTCCACGAGTTGTGGGGGGGCAGGCCAGCCTAGTCCCCTGCCCCTGGGCCATGGAGGGGGGGACTGCGGGGGGGCTCTGCTCCCCCAGGCACAAGGCCTGGCCAGCCCCGCACCCACCGTACCCGATCACTTTATGTGTTAACTCTGTGCCTTGACCCCGCAGGTCCCACACTTATGCAATGCTGTGGGGTGGGGGGGGCCGGGGGCAGAGCCCCCCCCTCTTTCCATGCTCCCAGTCCCCACTGTGCTCCTTCCTGGGACATGCTCCTCTGCACCCCCCACCCTCCCTGCACCCCCCCCCCCCGGGGGCACAGCTGGGCACAGCTGGCTCTAGCAGCCCGGAGGGGGGGGGGGGGGGGGGGCAGTGGGAAGGTGTCACCCCTGTCACCCCCCTGCCTTGCATGCACGGTGTTACTCCCCCCCACCCCCTTCCAAGCCAAAGTGCAGCCCTGGCCCCACCGTGGGCCCCGCTATACCAAAGGAACTGGCGGTTGGTATTAAAGTTGGTATTTCTCTAGGCCCTGGCTGGTGTGAGGGGGGGGGGGGGAGACGGAGGTGGGGGGGGGGGTGGAGGGGAAGCACCCGGCTTACGGCCCCTCCCGCCCCTGGGGCGGCAGTGTTGCACATGGTTCCTTCGCCTCCCCCCGCACGGGCCTCGCACATGGTCCGTCCCGCTCTCCCCTACGGCCGCTGCACAGCGTCCGCCCCTCAGCGCCCTGGAGTTGGTCTGTTCCATTCCCCCCCCACCCCCCTCCCGGGGACGTTGCACATGGCTCATCCCATCACACACATCCTCTCCCCCCCCCGCACACACATACACTTGGTCCGCCCCCGCCCTCCTCGCTCGGTGATTGGCCCCGCGCAGGTTCCGGTTCCGGTCGGTGGACGCCGCGCGGAGGAGCGGCGGGGCCATGGCGGCGGCGCGCCGGCTGTGAGGGGCCATGGCGGCCCCGCACGCTGAGAAGCTGGAGGGAGGCGTTCCGGCCCCACCGCCCCCGCCGGGGCCCGCGGGCAGCGCGGCCGCCGGCGGGCCCGGCCGGAAGCAGGGGAAGGCAGGTGAGCGCGGGCGGGCGGGGAAGCGGCCCCGGTCCCGTCTGACGCGGCCCCGGTCCCGTCTGACGCGGCCCCGGTTGTCCCCGCAGGGCTGCAGATGAAGAGCCCCGAGAAGAAGCGGCGCAAATCCAACACGCAGGTAGGGCCGGGCGGCACCGGCACCGGGACCGGCACCGGGACGGCCACAGCCCTGACCGCCGCCTTCTTCCCGCAGGGCCCCGCGTACTCCCACCTCTCGGAGTTCGCCCCGCCGCCCACCCCCATGGTGGATCACCTGGTGGCCTCCAACCCCTTCGAGGATGATTTCGGGGCCCCCAAAGTGGGGGCGGCCCCGGCCCCCTTCCTCGGCAGCCCGGTGCCCTTCGGCGGTTTCCGCGTCCAGGGGGGGATGTCACCGCAGGTGCCCCCCGGTTATGGCGGGGGGCCCCAGCCCCTGCGGAGGCAGCCCCCCCCCTTCGCCCCGGGGCAGATGGCCCCGGCTTTCAGCATGCCCCCCCAGAACCCCAATTACGTCCAGCCCGGGGGGATGAGCTTCCCCGGGCAGCCCTTCAGCCAGCCCCTCGGACAGAACTTCAGCCCCCCAACGGGGCAGCTCATGCAGGGGCCGGTTGGGGGCTTCGGGCCCATGATCTCCCCCACCATGGGGCAACCCCCTCGGGGGGACATGGGTGCTGGGCCGGCCCTCAACCCCCCCGGGGGACCGGCGGTGGCTCAACGCTTCAACCAACCCGGCAATCTCTTTGGACAGTCGCCCATGCAGCGCCCCGGGCAAAACATCCCCCCCCTGCCCCCCACCGCCAGCCCCTTCCCCGGGGCTGACCCCGGCTTCCCCACTGGCGGCGAGGAGGGGGGCAAGAACCTCAACCCCCCGCCCAGCACCTTCGCCCAGGAGCAACATTCGGGTTCCCCCGCCGCCGTCAACGGGGCGCAACCCACTTTCGCCCCCAACAGCGCCGGCCGCGGGACCGGCACCCCCGAAACCAACAGCCTCCCGCCGCCCCCCCCGGGCAAAGCGGCGGGGGGCTCGGGTCACCAGCCGCCCCCGGGGTTGGTGTACCCCTGTGGGGCTTGCCGCAACGAGGTGAACGACGACCAGGATGCTATTTTATGCGAGGCTTCCTGCCAGAAGTGGTTCCACCGGGAGTGCACGGGGATGACGGAGAACGCCTACGGGCTGCTCACCACCGAGGCCTCCGCCGTCTGGGCCTGTGACTTCTGCCTGAAGACCAAGGAGATCCAGTCGGTCTACGTCCGCGAGGGCATGGGACAGCTGGTGGCAGCTAACGATGGCTGAGCCGCCCTCCTGCCGCTGCGTACGGCTTCCCCTGACGATTTAGGACCAAACCCCCTTTTTTTGTAGCTGTTTTCCTCCCCCCGCCCCTCCCCAAGCTGGTCAGAGAGAGTGCTGGGCACCGGTTGCGGCTCCTCTCTGGGGACTGCTGCTGGGACCCGGTGCTGGCCAGCTTTTTGCTGAAGTTGGGGGGAGACTCCAGCCCCGGTGCACTGGCCCACGGAGGCTGAGGCACCCCGGTGCCCGCTCATCTCCCAGCTCAGCTTGAGGGGGGGGGGTCAACAACCTCGCAGGGGGGAGCGATCTGGTCCTCACTACCACCTGTGACTCCCCTCCCCGGGGCTGGGCAGTGAGCCCGGTGCCCCCCTCCATACACACGGGGCAGTCCCGGTGCTCCTCACGCCCCCCCCCGTCCTGTCCCCCCCCCCCCCTCCCCGGTGCTCGGGACAGTCCCCGTTCATCCCACCCACCCCCTCTCCCGGTTTTAGCCGATCGTTAATGGAAACTTTTGTACCGTCGCTATAAAACTCTGAAATCCAAGTTTCTGTGTCTTACTACGCTCCCACCGGGGATTTGGGGGGGGGGGGGGGGGGGGGGGGAAGAGGGTGTGTGGTGTCCGGTACCGGGAGGTCCCGCCCCGGGCCACCCCATTGGTCCGTCGCGGCCGCCGCCCACCTCATTGGCTGTTCGCATCACGTGCGCGCCCCTTCCCGAGGGCGGTGACCGGCACCGGGGAAAAAAGTTACCGGAGGCACCGGGGAAAAGTTACCGGAGGGACCGCGGCCGCGCCCGGCGGCGGCACCAGGTACCACCCGGCCCTGGGGAGCGCCGCGGTACCGGGGGGGGGGGCTGCGCAGCAAGAGCGGCGGCCATCGCCCGGTACCGCGGCTGCCGGGATGCCGGTGTGTGTGTGTGTGACACCGGCGGGGTCATCGCCCCTCCCGGAACGGTTGTGTGTCCTTGGGGGGGCGGCGGGGGCTGCTCGAAGATCCGGGTACCGGCGCCTTGCTGCGGGGCTCCGGTGTCCCCCGGTTGGGCCCCGCGGCCCCCGTCCACCTGCCCGGCGGCATCACCGGGCTAAAAATACCCCGCGGCAGCAGCTGGTGTGTCCCGGGGGGCGGGGAGGCTCGGTCTTTCCGTGGCTGCCGGTGCTGTGCCCGGGGCCACTCCACGGGCAGAGTTTGGGGGACCAACCGTCACGGCGACCTTGGCCCACCCGGTCCAACCCGGGTGGTGGTGGGAGCTGGTTCACGTCTGTCCGTCTGTCTGTCTGTCTGTCTCTTTGCAGGTGGTTCTGGGCCATCCCCATGGCGGAGAAATCAGCCTCCCGGGACTCGGACAGCAGCTGGGTGCTGGCGGGCAGTGAGGTGAGGGCTGGGGACCCCCCCACCCCTCCCCCCCGGGAGCACCCCACAGCCTGCCCAGGGCTGCGGGCAGAGGGAGGCAGGCGGCGGTTGGGACCCCCTCTGACATCCCCCCTTTTCTCCCAGGGTCTGCCCATTGACACGGTGGGTCCGGAGCAGGATTCGGCCTCTCGCAGCACCGAGGATGAGGAAGTGGAGGAGGAGGAAGGCACCCAGGACGCTGTCACAGGCAGGCGGCAGGTGCAGGGATAGGGCAGACCCCGGTGTCCCCCCTGTGTCACCGGCTCACTGCCGCTCTCTGCCTCTCCCCAGCCGTGGCCACCAACGGTGCAGCCACCTTCCCCGGCCAGGCCCAGCACCCCGAGGGCAGCGGGCTGGGGGTAAGCTGGGAGGGGGGGGGGGAACTGGGGGGGGCTGGGGTCCTGCTTGCCCCGTGGGGACCTGTGACACCTCGGTGCCTGTGTCCGCAGGACCCGGAGGAACATTGGGGCCCAGGGGCTGGGGCAGTGCCTGCCCCAGATGGCTCCACAGAGCCCGGCGTGCCGGATGGCGACGAGGAGGAGGAGGAGGAGGAGCCCGAGGACAAGCTGGGACCCTGCCCTGACACCCCCAAAGCAGGTCAGGCCCTCCCAGGGGAGCAGTCCAGGGGGAGGGGTCCATGCTGGGGTGCAGCCCCTCCCTGGAGATCCCCCCCATCCCTCCGCAGAGCCATCAACAGAGGAGGAGAGCTGCACCAGCAGTGACGACGAGGCAGAGAGGCTGCGGCAACAGCAGGGCCATGAGCCCCATTCCGGGCCTCTTCCCCCCACATCTGCCCCACACCAGGGGACACCGGGCACCGGTGACGAGTACAGGCCCAGCGTGAGCAAGTACCTGCTGGGCATCTTGGCACTGCTGGCCGTGGGGCTGCTGATCATCTCTGGTGAGTGGGGGTCCCAGGGGCAGGGTGGGCGGGGGGTCCTGGTCTCCCCATCATTGTCCCTTCCTCTCCCCAGGTGGCATCTACGACCTGGCAGATGGTGAGTACGTTGGGACTGTCTTGCCCAGGCAGCCCGGATGTTCGGCTGCGGTTGGACATCCCCGTCCGGTTCCTCCCCAGACCCTGTGGAGAGCGTGGTGAGCCGGGACACGGCGGCTGGCAAGCCGGAGTCACTGCTGCCCGCTGCCAGCACTGTAAGGAGGGGGCTGCAGTGGGGCTCAGCCCCTCGGAGCTGGCGGCATCCCCAGCCCCGCCAGGGCTCCCCATCCTTCTTTTTCCCCCAGGACTTGCAGCAAACCCCCCCCCAGTCAGATGCCAGGGACCCCCAGAGCGTGCAGTCCGTGAGCCTCCTCCTGGACAAGCTGGCCAAGGAGAACCAGGAGATCCGGCTCATGCAGGCAGAGCTGCAGGTGGGTGAGCGCGGCCGTGCCCGGGGCTGCCGCGTCCCGGTGCCATCCTCCCCCTCCCACCTCTCTCACGGCCCCCCCCGCACCCTCCCCCTGCCCCAGGCCCACAAGGAAGAGCTTCACGCCCTGCTGCAGAAGAGCGAAGGTGAGACGGCGGCCGGGGCGCAGCAGCAGAGCCTGGCCACCGAGAACGCGCGGCTACGTGCGGCGTTGGAGCGGGAGGCCGCTGCCCTCCGCGACGCCTGGGCCGAGCTGCAGCGCCTGCGGGCTGCGGGAGCACCGGGCGGCCCCGGGGCCGGGGAGCCGGGGGCAGAGCAGCCCCCCGGCATGAGTACCCCAGCCTGTGGTGAGGACACGGCACGGCAGAAGGGTGGCCGGTGGCACGGCTGGCTGGCTTCAGTGCGACAGGAGCTGGCGGGTGCCCTGGAGCGGGCGCGGGGTCCTGGGGGTCTCAAGGGGCTCATGGAGGAGCTGAGCGCCCTGGAGCAGCGTCTGGGCCAAGCTCTGGAGGCAGAGGGGGCCAAGCCCTTCCCTGAGACCTGGAAAAAAACGTTCAAGGCAGAGAAGAAAGAGAGCAAGCGGCAAAAGCGGCACAACTCTGGGGGGGCCCCCCACAAGAGGGAGCAGGGCAAACCCCACGGGCACGGGAAGGACCCCCGCCCCCCCCGGGAGCACAAACCAGGCAAAGCCTGGAGGAAGTCGTCTCACGGTCCCCCCGAGCATGGCCCCCGTGAACTTCCCCCACTCAGCCGGTACCGGGCACCCCAGGGCTGCTCAGGGGTGGCCGACTGCGCCCGCAAGGAGGGGCGGGAGGTGCTGGGGGCCGCGCTGGAGCCGGTGCAGAAAGAGCAATTCCTGCAGCTGCTGGAGGGTTTCATGGGGCGGCTGGGCTGGGGGGGGCATTTTGGGGGGCTGGCGGCGCAGCTGGACGGCGCCTTCGGGGCCGACGGCGCCTTCGCCCACGACCGCCTGCGCTTCGTCGACTTCGTGGACGACGTGGAGGAGCTGCTGGAGGAGGTGGCGTGGCGGGAGCGGGGCGACGAGGAGGCGGCCGACGGCTTCGAGGAATACGTGCTGCGGCACTACGGCGGGTGAGCCGGGGCGGGCGGTGCCGGGGGGGGGTGGGGGGGAGCGGTTTGGGGGGGGGCCGAGCCCCCGCACCCCGTTATCACAGCCCCCCCCCCCCCCTTCTCTTGCAGCGCCGGCGGGAAGCCGCAGGGCCGGAAGGCTGCGCGGCAGCACGGCACGGGGGGGTAGAACCGGGGGGCAGCGCCACCACAATCCCTGGAACCCCTCGGGCTCTCCCCGTGGGTCGTTTTGGGGGGGTCAGGGGCTGCTGTTGCCCCCGTCCCCCCACCCCCTCCACCCCAGCCCAGGGCTGGGTAGCGCCGGGTCCCTGACCAGATGCACCGTGTGATTCTGCGCAGCCACGGCACAATAAAGTCACCGCTGGGCAGAGCTGTTCCGGGTGCGGGGGAAAAGGGGGTGCTGGGTGGGGAAAGGGGGTGCAGGGAGGGAACGGGGGGTAAAGAAGGGGGAGTGCTGGGAGAGAAGAGGGGGTGCTGGGGGGAAATGGGGGGTGCTGGGGGGGGGGAAGTGGGTTCGGAGGAAGATCGGGGTGTGGGGGGGTGCTGGGGTGTTCCGGCGAGGTTTTGGGGTGCGCTGCGCCGGCCCCGCCCTGCAGGGGGCGCCTCGAGGGGCGGAGCCAGAGGCGCCGCGCCCCGCCCCTCCTCGGGCCGTACCATTGGGCTCTCCGGGGGGGGGGGGGGGGAGAGGGGGGCGTGGCCGGGCGGGCGGATGGCGGTACCGAGCGCGGTGCTGCTGCTGAGCGGGAAGAGGAAGTCGGGGAAAGATTTCGTGGCCGAGGAGCTCCGGAGCCGGTACCCAGGGGGCGGGGTCGGGCCTGGGGGGTGGGGAGGTCGCGCCCGGTGCCGGTGCCGGTACCGGTGCCGGTGCTGCTGACTCGTCTCCCGCAGGCTGGGCCCCGACGTGTGCACGGTCCTGCGCCTCTCCGGGCCCCTCAAGGAGCAGTATGCCAAGGTACCGCCGGCCCTGCCACGCCCTGCCACGCCCTGCCACGCCCTGCTGTGCCGCGCCGAGCCGTGCCAGGGCATGCTGTGCTGTGCCATGTCACACCGCGCTGTGCCATGCCATGCCATGCTGTGCCACACCATCCCGAGCTGTGCTGTGCTGTGCCACGCCGTGCCAGGCTGTGCCGTGTTGTGCCACACTGTTCCATGCTGTGCCACGCCATCCTGAGCTGTGCTGTGCCATGCCACGCTGTGCCACACTGTTCCACGCTGTGCCACACCATCCTGAGCTGTGCTGTGCTGTGCTGTGCCATGCCACGCTGTGCCACACTGTTCCACGCTGTGCCACGCCATCCTGAGCTGTGCTGTGCTGTGCTGTGCCATGCCACGCTGTGCCACACTGTTCCACGCTGTGCCACGCCATCCTGAGCTGTGCTGTGCCATGCCACGCTGTGCCACACTGTTCCACGCTGTGCCACACCATCCCGAGCTGTGCTGTGCCACACTGTGCTGTGCTGTGCCATGCCATGCTGGGCTGTGCCACACTCTGCCGCATTGTACTGTGCCACGCTGTGCCGTGGTGTGACATGCCACGCTGTTCCATGCTGTGCCGCACCATCCCAGGCTGTGCTGTGCTGTGCCAAGCTGTGCCACACTGTGCCACACCATCCTAAGCTGCGCTGTGCTGTGCCATACCGTGCCACACTGTGCTGTGCTGTGCCACACTGTGCCGAGTTGTGCCACACCGTGCTGAGCTGTGCCGTGCTGTGCCACACTGTGCCATACCATGCTGTGCCATGACATGCCGTGCTGCGCCATACTGAGCTGTGCCACACCACGCTCCACTGTGCCATGGCACAGGCTGTGCCCGCTGACCCCCTCTCCCCGCAGGAGCACGGCCTTGACTTCCAGAGGCTGCTGGACGCCAGTGCCTACAAGGAGACGTACCGGCAGGACATGATCCGCTGGGGCGAGGAGAAGCGCCGCGCCGACCCTGGGTTCTTCTGCAGGACGGCGGTGCAGGGTGCGGCGCAGCCGGTGTGGGTGAGCGGCAGAGGGGGGGGACACAGGGAGTGCGGGGGGCACAGGGAGGGCGCTGACGGAGCCCCCGCGCAGGTGGTGAGCGACACGCGGCGCCTCTCGGACGTGGAGTGGTTCCGGGATGTCTACGGGGACGTGGTGCAGACCGTGCGGGTGGTGGCCACCGAGGAGATGAGGAAGAGGAGGAACTGGGTCTTCGTCGCCGGTAAGCAAGCGAGTGCGGCTTCCCCTGAGGACGGTGCCAAACCCGGGGCTGCACTGGCCCTGCGGCTGCTCCCCAGGCATGGTTTTGCTGCCTCCACCACCGTCCCCTGGCCGTGGGAGCTGGAGATTTTAGCTAAAGCCCCCCCAGCTCCGTGGGGTGGGGGACGGGCGGATGGATCCTGACCCACCCAGGGTCTCACCCAGGGGTGGATGACGCCGAGTCCGAGTGCGGCCTGGACCAGGGAGTGGCCTTTGACTGGGTGATCACCAACAACGGGGACGAGGCAGCGCTGGACGAGCAGCTGGAGACGCTGCTGCAGTCGCTCCGTGGGCGGCTGTAGCTCGGTGACCCTCTTGGGGACTCTGTGTGTGTTGTGTGTGTCCCCCCCCCCGGCATCCCCCCTCCCTGCCCTGCAAATAAAGCTCTGACACGGAGAACCACTGCCACCCCGGGTCTGTGTCTCATTTCCTGGGGACACACGCACACACCTTCACATGAGGCTGGGGGACACGAGCACTGTCCCTCTACGCCTGTGCGTGCTCCCCAGATTTAGGGGGGGAGGGGACAGAGGTGCAGTTTAATTCCCGCTGCCTGGGTGGGGGGGTGTCGCCAGCTGGGTGCTTCGTGGTGTATTTTAATAGGCTTCCAGCACCCAATTCCCCACGGATTATCCGCTTCTCGAGCAGACGGCTCCTGCCCTAATACCCGCTCCTCACCCCCAGCACAGCCAGGGGGGTTTTGGGGGGGGTTTTGGGGGCTTGGGGAGGGGGGTTAGGGCCCTGTCCCCCACATCCCATTGTTGTAGCAGCGAGCCCCGGGTCCAGCATTGCCCTGATCCCCCTTGGGGACATCCCTCGGGCTGGGGGGAGGGACACGCACACGCGTGGGGTGACCCATCCCCAGCGTAGGAGCACCGGCTCCAGCTGCTGCCGGTAACCTCCGGTCTCCGTAAGGGGATTACGGGGGCTTTATATAAGGGGAGGCGACCCCTCGGGGGGGGCTCCAGGGTCCCCCCGTGGGGTGGCTTCCTCCCTCCGGGGACCCGCAGCCTGTGCCGTCGAGGGGGGAGCCCGGTGGGCGTCTGTGTGGGGGGGTCACCAGGGGAGGTGGAACCAGTGCAGGGTCGTTCGGGATTTGTAGTCCGCCGGGACTCACCGGCGCCGGTACCGGGGGGGGTGTGTGTGTGTGTGTGTGTGTGTGTGTGTGTCCCCCTCCCGGAGGACTACAAGTCCCGAACGACCCCGCAGAGACGCAGGAACCGGGGGCGCGGGGCGGGAGGGTTTTGGGGGGGGTGGGGGGGGGATACGAAGCGGGGAGCGGGCGGGGATGATGTCAGCCTGCGGGGAGCCCCGGCGCGGCCAATGGCGCGGCGGGGCCGGGCCAGCGGCGGCGGCGGCGGCGGCGGCGGCGGCGGCGGGGGCGGCGGCGGCGGCGGCGGCGGCGGCGGCGGCGAGCGCGCGGCAGCGGCGAGCGCGCGGCGCCCCATTCATGATCCAGCGCGCGGGGCCGGTGCCCGGGAAAGCGGAGCCGGTGCCCGGGAAAGCGGCGCCGGTACCGCCGGTATGGAGACATCGGGGCATCTCCACGATTCGGGCGTGGGGGACCTGGAGGAGGACGGTCGGTGTCCCTGCCCCTTACCGGGGGATGAACGGTCACCGCCGCCGCCTCCCGCCGCGCTGCCGCCGCTCCAGCACAGCCTGTTGCACTCCTCGCCCGGGTCGTTACGGGCCCCTCCTCCTCCTCCCGCCGCCCCCGCCGCCCTCCACCCTTCCTCCCGCCACGGCAGCCAGCTCAACCTCGGCGACCACCCGGCGGGCTCCGGGGCGGGGAGCGGCAAACACCGGCAGCCCAGCCCGTTGGTGCACCGGCGGGACAGCAACCCCTTCACCGAGATCGCCATGAGCTCCTGCAAGTACAGCGGGGGGGTAATGAAGCCCCTCAGCCGGCTCAGCGCATCCCGCAGGAACCTCATCGAGGCTGAGCCGGAGGCTCAGCCCTTGCAGCTTTTCGGTGCCGGCGGACCCCCGGAGATCGTCGTCTCCCGGGAGGACAACCACGCGCCCGCCGCCCGCCGCCCCGACCGCCCGCCTGCCCGCCCGGCCCCCGCCACCTTCGCCAAGGGGCCCAAGCGCAAAGCGCAGAACATCGGCTACCGGCTGGGGCACCGCCGGGCGCTCTTCGAGAAGAGGAAGCGCCTCAGCGACTACGCGCTCATCTTCGGCATGTTCGGCATCGTCGTCATGGTCATCGAGACCGAGCTCTCCTGGGGGCTCTACTCCAAGGTACCGATGGGTCTCGGGGGTGGGCGTGAGGCCACCAGCGCTGGATGGTGCCCGGTGGGGTGAGCACGGAGCTGTTGGCCCCATATGGCATCCCGTGGGATAAGCATGGAGCCGGTGGCCCCATCTTCTGTGGGATGGGGCCGTACGGGCCGGCTGGGGATCACCGGGCCAGCGCTGGGGCCTTACAGCGACACTGCGGCCGCAGGTGTCGGGCAGGGCGAGCTCCAGGCTGGGGGCCGCCGGGGCTGCGTGCTGGGGCGGGTGCTGCGCCCGGGCCTGGCGGAGCTGCCCCGGGTGCTGGCAGCGCCAGGGACTGACCTGCCGGGGTCTGCGGTGCCCGTTGCCAGCCCGGCCGGGCACTCCTCCAGGTGCCGTGCCCTCAGCGGTGTGGCGGAGTCTCCACTCCGTCCTCCTCCTCCTCCACACCCCTTTCTTCCATTTTTTGTCTTTTTTTTTTTTTAATTTTTTTTTTTTTATTTTTTTTGCAGGACGGTGTCTTTTATTTATAATTCTCCCCCCACGCCCCTTCCAGCTCCTGCTCCTGGGCTGCGCTGGTTGGCAGCGATATGAATAACTCTTTGTATAGACATCTGTCATGTTATTTATACATATCCAGAGAGGGGAAGGCATCGGCACCCGCGCCGGCAGGGCGTGCGTGGCACCCATGGGCGTCAGCGGGACAGCGCTGCCGAGGGGGCTGGGGGGGCGGCCGGCGGGGTCCCCGTGCCGTGGTGCCGCTGGCAGAGGGGAAGGAGCGGGGTGGGAAGGGGCTGCTCGCCGCTTCCTGCCATTATCCGGCGCAGGCGGTGAGGAGGGCGGCGCGGGTGGAGGAGGCGATGGAGCTGGAGCAGGTGGAGGGAGGGAGGGAGGGAGGGATGTGGCTGGGGGGTCCCGTGGGTGCAGGGGACCCCACCGCCTCCCCACGGAGGTGCCTGGTTGGCAGTGGGGGGTTCCCGAGCCCTGGCTGCCCACAGCTGCCGGCATCAGTTGGAGCACAGGGGCCGCCGGCAGCGGTTCCCTCTGCTCCGGCCGAGGCGTACTTCAGTGCCGAGCCACATCCCTGGCTCCCCCACCGAGGGAGGAAGACGCTTCGCTTCGCTGCCGGAGCCTCTTCCCTGGCAGTTCCCACTCCCCTTCGGCAGGAGCAAGGCCAAACCGCCGTCCCCCACCTGCACCCGCTACCTGTTGAGCTGCAGTTGCCCTCACCGGGTTGCCCGTGTGCCTGGTGGGGGTGGGGGGGAACCCGGTGGCCCTCACCGCACGGCCGGCGGCCCCGCTGCCACGCTTGCTGACCCCGCCACGCCGAGCTGCCGCCTCAACCGGGGAAGACCCTGTGAGTCAGCGCTGCCGTTGTGCAGCCGCCCCGACCCCCGCCCCGGCGCCTGCCGCTCACCGCGATGCTCGTGCCGACAACTGCAGGGTGCAGGGGGGGGGGAACTCCCTGGCTCCCGGCTGCCCCCGGCCTTTGGCTGGAGCTGCGGCAGTGGGCGACGGTTTATAAATCCAACCCCCCCCCCCCTCCCCGGCAGCCCTCGGTGGGAAACCGGAGCTTGCCGGCAGGAACGCGGCCGTGACCGAAGGAGCGCCTGGGGCCGGGGCCGGCAGCTGTTGTGCGGTTGGGGATGTCGGTGCTGCCGGCCCTGGCCCGGCTCCAGCTCGGCCCCCGCGGCCAGCAGCCGTGCCACCACGTGCTCCCCAGGCCGGAGGGCGCCGGGGCTGAGCCAGAACACGAGGATGCGGTGGCTGGATTTTGCTGGCTCGATGCCCGTCCCTTGAGTAAAGGCAGGATGGGACCCCCCTCCTGCCCCTCGGGGATGGCACGGCTGCTTCCCAGAGCCACCAGCAGCCTGCGCGGCACGGCCGGGGTGAAGCGTGGGGAGGGTGTGTGCCGGGGGGGGACGCGGCGTCGCCGCGCTTCAGCCAACACCCCCCCCCCCCCCCCCCCCCGCCCCGGCTCCCGTTGTTTGCCGTGAGCGTGGGATCCAGCAGCAGCTTTTCCTGCCGGGTCCCTCCGGACCCAGCAGTGGCAGGGGGTATCGGTAAACGCGGTGAGCGTGCGGCAGCCTGTGCCAGTAGTGCTTGCCCGGAGAGCCGGTGGGTCCCTGGAGTCCCAGTGGCACCATGGGGTTCCCCGTGCTTTGGGCAGGCAGGATTAGTGCCCCCGGGAAGGGTCTGGCCAGAACAGCCTTGGCATGAGCGCTGCACCGGAGTTTGCCTATTAATAGCCGTTGTTTGGTCCCCGGCACTTCTCTCAGCACCAGCCATTATATTCACACAATTGCGTGGCCGGAGCCAAGTCGTTAACAATGCGCCACTGCCTCCGCAGCAAATAGTCCCTTCTCCACATTTAAATACCCCGTGGGGATGAGGGACACCGGGGAGAGGGAGAGGAGCGAGGCTGAAGGCATCCCGGGGTGCTGAGGAGCACAGCGTGCCATGAGCAGGCCAGGTCTTGGTGTGCCGTGAGCACGCGGGGCCTCTCTTAGCATGTCATGAGCACGCTAGGTCTCAGCACGCTGTGAGCGTGGCAGATCTCGGCATGCTGAGGATGGGGTGGAGGTGTGGGACGGGTGTGGTGGCAGGGCGGGTTGGTTTGGAGATGACACCTCGGTGAGGGGCTGCGAGTGCTCGGTGGGTGCCGCTGGCACCGGCGGGGCTGGATCGTGGCCGGCAGCAGCACGAATTTGCTGGCGGCAGAAGTGGGGCCCCGAGGGGAGCCGCGGGAGGGGACGGTGAATCCTGCTCTTGCTGGCAGGGTCCCGGGGAGCAGCCGCTTCAGCCCCCAGCGAATCACTGGCTGGTTTAATTTATATACAACTAATTAGCAGGAGGAACTAATTACACCATCCATTAGGCTGCCATAATATTGGGCTCACGCCGGATGCAGCCAGGGCGCTGGCATCGCATGTCCCAGAGACGGCAGGCTGGTAATTACACTTGGCAGAATCAGATTTAAAAAGTGTTTTGGAGAAAGGGCCGCTCTTGCCCAGGGTGCTGGCGGTGCCCTCGGAGCTGGGGTGGCCGAAGCGCTGGGGGGGAAGGGGGGGCACAACATCTCCCCAGGGGCACGGAGCCCAGCGGCATCCCGTGGCCACATCCCCACTAACGCCCGCCCTGCTCTCGCCTTGCAGGACTCCATGTTCTCCCTGGCCCTGAAATGCCTTATCAGCCTCTCCACCGTCATCCTCCTGGGCCTCATCATCGCCTACCACACGCGGGAGGTGCAGGTAGGTCCCTGGTGTCACCGGCACCGAGCTCGGGGCTGCCAGGGCAGGTGGCTGGGGTGGGCTGCAGGGTTTGCCAGCCACCCCGGTGGGATGCAGTACCCGAACTCGCAGCCTGCGTGGAGCCTTCTCCCTCCTCGCCAGGCTCTTGGGGGGCAGCAAAGGGTCTCGGGGGGCAGCGGGGCTGGGCACTGAGTGGTCTGCCCGGGCGCAGGGTGCCCGGCAGAGCTGCCAGCGGCTGGGGGAGGCTCAACCAGGAAGGGCTTGGACCAGCTGAGGTGCCAAGGAAAGCTGCGAAATCCTTTCCTAATCAGGTCTGCCCACTCTCTTCCTCCTTGCCTGCCCCGGCGTTGCTGGGAAATGAAAGGGCTCCCAGTTTGCTCCAGGAAGACTGCGCTTCCCCGCGGGATCCGGCTTCGGCACGACGCCAGCGTATTTTGGGGATGGGAGGAATGAATCACTGGGCAGGAGAAGGAGCATCTCAGGATGGGATGCCAAAGCCCCCAGCCCTGAATGCCGGGTGTTTTGGTGCACCAAAGATCCCACCTGGTCCCAGTCAAGGCTGGGGCAGCTTTGCTGGCTGGAGGGGCTGGAGGAAGGCACCCCACTCCCTGCCTGCCTCCTGCCTGCAAGGGACCTTCCCGGGAGCCACCGCTCCGGCTCAGCCTGCCTGCATGGGGACCGAGCCCAGCGGTGGGTTGCTCAAAGCAAATATTTGAGAGCTCTGTTTTTTGCTAGAATAATATTTACCCTGGGGTAGCAGCGGTTGGGGTCAGCTGGGCGGGCCGTGCCCCGACACTCGCCGGCTTCCTCCGCTTGTTGTTCTTGGGAGCGGGTTGTACAAACACAGCGTCCACCCAAGAGGCGTGGGGCTTTTCGCCTCTCCCCCCAAAATCCCCACTGCTGTCCCTCCGCTGGTCCCGGTCCCTGAGCGCATTTGCGGTGCCAGTTCAGGCACCAAACCTCGCCACGACCCGGTCGTGCGGCCCCAGCTGCTCCACTGGGCTGGTTACACTGGCAGGGAAGAAAATGAGATTGGTTTGACTTGATTTGCTTCAGACAAAGCCATTCTGGCCGCTGATCGCCCTATTATCTCCTAGGTGCTTATAAAGGGATTGCTGATAATCTGGCCGGGGATGGAAGCAGGGCTGACAGAGCTGTAAATCCTCAGCCTCTCGTCCCTCTCACCTAAGGGGGGGCTGCACTCACCCTGCCATGGCACTGCCAGATGTCCCCAGCCTCCAGGAAAGACTCGACAGTGGCTTCAGCCTCTTCTGTCAGTGTTAATTGCATTAATTGTCGAGTCCTTCAGGGCATTTGCAGCTCTCCCTGTGCCTTGGTTTCTCCGGGGCTGGAGCATCACTGTGCCTGGGGTCCTGCCTGTCCCCTCCCCAGCTGCCTGCACCCACTGTCACCCAGTGTCCCTGGGGTGTCCCTGGAGTGTCCCTGGGGTGTTCCTGGGGTCTCACTGTGCCCGTCGCCCACCAGCCAGGGCTGCAGGTGAGCAAGATCCTCCCATCCCCCCACCCCGGCCTCCCAGCTCTGCTTTCTGCTGCGAGGCCATGAGTGGCTGCTAATTGCGTGCTCTTCGTTAGGCTGAGCCTAGGTCCTCGCCCTCCCATGGCGAGGGGCTGCCCTGGGCTCGGTGGCTCTGATCCATGTCCCGGGGTGGTGCAGGGTGTGCTGTCCCCTGCCAGCGCCACATTTATCACCACGGTGTGTGACGGAGCACAGTGCTGAGGACGCTGCCAGCTCCAGACAGAGGTTTGGGGGGGGGGGGGGGGGGGGCACAGCCTCCCTCGTCCCTGCCCTTGGGGTGCCCAAGTCTCTTGGTTCATTTAATCCGATGAAGGTTTTTCCCCCCACGCAGCTTCTTTGGCGGTTTTCCTTGTCCTTTGCTTGCCCGGAGCTGGGGTGGCCAACACGCTTGCTCCTTCCGCTGCCGGAGCCGGTGCTGGGGATGCTGGGGATGCCCTGTCGGGTACCGCTGGACTGCGCTGGGGTTTCCATGGAAACCCGCAGCAATGCACTGCAGGTGCAGGGCTGAGAGGGGCTGGCGCAGGGGGAACCTGCCCGAATCCCCCCCCTCCCTCCTTCCCTTCCCTGAACTGGCCTGTTGCAAACACCCCACACGCAGTCAAAAGGCTCCCTGCCTTTTTCCTCTTGCTAATTTGTTTATTTTTAACACCCTTTTCCAGGAAGGAATGGGCTGTCAGCTTGCTAAATGCCTGAGGATCTCCCTTGACAGCTTGGAGCATTTTTATAAACAATTTCTCAAACAAAGCAGCTAAAAGGAGCGGAGCTTTCCAAACAGAAAGGGAGGTGGCCGGGGACGGCCGCTCCGTGAGTCAGTCCCGGCGGCTCTTGCCGTCCCTGGGGGGAGCCCTGTGTGCCGTGCCGTGCCGGCGAGGCGGCTGCCGCAGGTGCACCGGGGCCTCCGACAGGGCGGGAGGGTTGTTCCCAGGCGCGGTGCCAGCCGGGGCCGTGCTCCCACCCACCGCCCGGGTTGGAGCTGCCCCAGGAGCTCCCGGCCCCCCGGACAAGCCGGTGTCACTCTGCGCTTTGCAGGGTCGAGGACACGCCGGTGACATTAGTGCCAGCTGCCACGTCCCCCTTGGATCCCTTCCCAGCGGTGTCTTTGCCAAGCGCTGCTTGCGGAGAGGCCCTGAGCGCGTCCCCGCTGCTGTAGGTGACACCAGTGTCCCTGTTGCCGGGGCGATGGCAGCCTCGGGGTGGACCTGTCGAGGCAGGACGGGGTGGGGGACCCCCCAGGGGTCTGTCTGCGTGGCAGAGGGACCAGCCCGAGCTGCCGTCCCCCCCAGCTCCTGCAGAGACCCCGACTCCGTCACCGGTGGTGGGAGAGGAGCTGGTACCCAGGGTGAACTGGCGGTTACTATGACAACCGGATCCCATCGCCGCCAGCGGCCCAGTGCTCTGGCTGCGGCGTTCCCTCACCAAAAGTTGTGCTGGCACTCGGGGCGTGGCGGCTGCTGATGGCACTGGTGGGAGAGGAGGTGGCTCGTGCCGGGGCTCTGCGGCACCATGGCTTGCCCGTCTCTGTGCCCTGGGCGAGGAGCCTGTGCCGGGAGGTGAGCTCCTGCCAGCCGCCGTGCGGGAGTGGGTCGGGGCGAGCTGTCCTCATGCCCTGCCTCGGCGTGTGCTCGAGGCCAGGCACCCTAAAGCTTTCTGGGGTGGCCCCAGCGCCGTAACCATCCCCTGAACACACAGGCAGAGCAGCAGAGGGGATGGCAAAGGCTCGTTCCCACCTTTTCCTTCCCCATCCATCCAGCTCTCCTGGCTGAAGCCATCCCTGGCTCCGTGGGGCTCTGATGTTGGTCCCCCCCACTGCCTGTGGTGGGCTGCTGGTGGAGCAGGGTTGGTTGGGGCCACCAGTAACTCTGTGGTTTTGCATCCTGCTAGCTCTTTGTGATCGACAACGGAGCCGACGACTGGCGGATAGCGATGACGTATGAACGCATCCTCTACATCAGCCTGGAGATGCTGGTTTGTGCCATACACCCCATCCCTGGGGAGTACAAATTTTTCTGGACAGCCCGCCTGGCTTTCTCCTACACGCCTTCTCGGGCAGAGGCGGATGTGGACATCATCCTGTCCATCCCCATGTTCCTGCGCCTCTACCTGATCGCTCGGGTGATGCTGCTGCACAGCAAGCTCTTCACCGACGCCTCCTCGCGCAGCATTGGGGCGCTCAACAAGATCAACTTCAACACCCGCTTTGTCATGAAGACCCTCATGACCATCTGCCCCGGGACGGTGCTGCTGGTCTTCAGCATTTCCCTCTGGATCATCGCTGCGTGGACGGTCCGGGTGTGCGAGAGGTGAGAGGGGCTGGGGCGGCGGTTTGGGGTGCTCCACGGAGCCGCGATGGCCCAGCACACCGGGGGAGGGATGTGGAGATTGGGAGCAGCAGGTTCCCACCCCAACGAGTCCCTGTCCCGTGCAGGAGGCAGAGGCAAGGACAGCCCTGTACTCGCAGTGCCTGGGGACAGGCAGGGGCCCCGGGTGAGGGGACGGTGTGTGGTGCCAGCTGGCGCGGGAGCCCCAGGAGGGTGTGGGGGGGTGGTGGGGGACACGGGGAGCAGCGGAAGCTGCGGGGAGGCTGTCCATGGGGAGAGGCTGGCGAGTGGCAGTGCTTGGCTTGGGCTCTGGCGTCGCTGCGAGCGACTGCCATGACAACACCGCGGTGACAAACCCACTGCCGGATGGCATCACGCCGGCATCGGTGTGCTTGGCACGGGGGTTGCTGTGGCGACCGGCCCCGGTGGGTACCGCTGCACCTTCATTTCTCAGGGACGTGCCGGCACCCCTTTGTCCCCCGAGGGGAATCGGGGGGGGGGCTGTGACAGAGCACCCCCAGCCCACCCCAGCACTGTGCTGGAGGGGTTTCTCCCCAATCAGGGTGCAAGGTGCTGGCAGCACCCATCCATCCTGGGGCAGGGAGGGCAGGTCCCCATGGGGTGTCCTGTGCCAGCGCGGGGCCATCCCTGTCCCCAGGAGGCTGAGCTCGACACCGTGCTGCCATCAAAGCATGGCTAATTGTCCCAGAGGGCTCTTGGAGCCTGGGCTGGTCAGCAGGAAAGTGCCTGAGACACCGTTTGGTGTCTGTCTGTCAGTGAAATCGCGTGAAATCCCTTTAAGTTGTGGCAGCTTCGTGCCATCCTCAGAACTGAGGTGCGAGGGGTTGCGCCTGCTGACTCCCCAAGGTCCCCCGAGACACCCAGTTTCCTTCTGGGTGCTTGCAAGGCAGGAGGAAGACCACCCCTCCTCTTCCCCAGGGTGGGACCTGTCGCGCTGGTCACCCAGTGAAGGGGCATTAGAGCAGCTTTAAGTGCCGTGGCAGAGCAGAACAGCACGCTGAGATTTTATGAGCTTTTACAGGCTGCATTTGCCTTCCTGCCTCCCTTAATGATGCTCTCAGGATGTGCTGGATAGTCGTGCGCTGCTTAATTGTGTTTGGGAGATTTTTATTTGTGCCTCCTAAACAGGGAGCGGGCGGACAGGCTCCCAGGGGATGTGCAGGGGCTTGATTCCGTACCTGGGGGGCTTAGGCTGGAAAACACAATGTAAATAAAGAACCATTAGCGACCAAAAAAAAAAAAAAAAATAGAAATGACGCAGACGAGGCGCTGCAGATCACCGTCACCCGCAGCTGCCGCCACCTCCCTCTGTCTACAGAGTGAACCTGGGCGGGCTCCCAGCCGGGCTGGGGATGCACCGACCCGGGGGTACGCACGACCCTTGGGACATGCTCCATCCCCAAGGGATGCACCGGCCTTGGGTGCTGCACAGCTCCTGCAAGGGGCACCCAGGTCCTGTCCCTGTGTCCCCACCGATGGCGGGTTGCGGTTGCTGCACTGGCGCTGGAAACCGGTTTGCTGTGGCTTGTAGAAGCATCCCCAACCAGCATCTGCTGGGGCCGGGCGGCTTGGAGATGGCTGTGCTGCTCCAAGATGTGGTCCCCGGGGCTGGGGTGGCACGGCCGTGGCACGTCCCCGTGGGCGCAGCGTTGCTGCCAGGCATCCTCCCGTGCATGCCGGGGGGTGGGGGTGGGGGGGCTCAGCTCTCCCCGAAGGCAGCGAGTCGCTTAGCAACCTCGCCTGGCCGCCACGCAGAGCTGCCTGCGGTGCCGGCAGTGCTGCCGGCCTTGCCCGCCGACGGCACACACGTGCGCTCGCACGTGTGCGTGCACGTGCAGCCAGCCCTGCTCCCCCGGGGTGAGGGTGCAGCCAGCCCGGTGCTGCCCGCACCCACGGGGGGGGGGGGTCGGGTTGGCATCCCGGCGTGGCGATGCTCCGCTCGGCCGGGGCGTGGGACTGGGGCGATGCTCGTGGCAGCCCCGCTGGCCACCCTTCACGGGGGCAGGCGGACGAGGGGGCGATGGAAAGCGGCCCTGGGGTCTAACTGCTTGCCACAGCCCCGAGCAGGGAGCCCCGCTTCCCGCCCGCGCCAGCTGTGGCACATGCCAGCCCCTCCTGTTTATCAGCTCCTTCTCCTCAAAGAGATTCTCGGAATAGAAAACATCCGGCTGTCCGGCTGTGCTGTAACCCCCGTGCCTAGCACGATACTCCCAGGGTCATCCCCGCAGCTTGAGAGCTCACATCCTGTGGATGGGCTGGGCTCAGCCTTTCCCAGGGGAACACACTGGCTGGGATTGGGGGGTGCATGCCACTGCCGGGATTTTGGGGACCCCCACCGTGGCCGCGGTGATGGGCTCTGGCTCCCCTGGCCAGTGCTGCCCAGAGCGCGGCAACAGCTCTTGCCGCGGCTGAGTGCACCGGGATCTCATTCGAGGCTCCAATTACTTGGGGGGGGCGGGGGGGAAAAACATTTCGGAAGAGGAAAAAAACCCAACTGCTCCGGGAGTGGGGGAGCTGAGATGAACCGGGGGGAAATTGCCAAAAAGCTCCATCTGGTTTCCCTTTAATGATTTCGTGAGGAGGCTGGGAGAAGCCTGCCGGGGAGCGGGATGCGTGCAGGCAGGAGCGTGACCATCCTGCCTGTTGTGGGGCGAAGGTGCTGCCTGCCCTTTGCCCACCCCAGGGCTGAGTCCCGCTGCGGGCTGGGCCAGCCCCTGCTCCATCACTGGGAGCCAGTGCTGCATCCCACGGGAAGCATCCCTGCGTGGCTCGGCTGGGCTCGCGCCGGCCCTGGGGCCCCCGGTTGCGTGTTTGCCGGAAGAGCCGCAGCCGGCTGCCGGGCCGGCCAGGAGCGGTCACTGACCTCGCAGCTCAGCAGGGACACGGTGGAAACTTCGCAGCACCCCCCCTTGAAGCGGCGGCCGCTCCACGTGTGCTTCATCTCGAGCGTGTGAGCCGTTCCCCCGCGCTGTCCGAGAGCCAAGCGCATGCCGGAGGCTTGGCAGGATCCGTCCCCCGGGGCGGCGCAGCGGGGAGCGGGCTCAGCCCGCGTGGAGGCAGCGGTGGGGGGGGGGGGGATGCGGAGGAGGATGCCGGTGGCGAGCTGGAGCGGTCGGGGGCTTTGCAGAGCCGCAGCTGTTTCTCCCATCAGCCGGCTCGCACCGCCGTGCCACGTGGCACCGGCGACACAGGCGGCGGGACCGGGATGTGGTGACAGGTCTGACTGAAAGCAGAAGCCCTTTCCATTGAGTTTTCGCTCTGATTTTGTCTGTGTGGGTTTTCCTGCGCCAGAAATCGCTCAACCGCTGCTGCTATGGGGCGTCCTGCTGCGTTTTTAATCCCTATTCCCTGTTGCACAGCACAGCCTCGTGCCAGGGATGCCCCCACTGCTCCCCACAGCCGCCCCCGTCCCCTGCCATGACACTGATGCCCGTGTCCCCTTGGCAGGTACCACGACCAGCAGGACGTAACCAGCAACTTCCTGGGTGCCATGTGGCTCATCTCCATCACCTTCCTCTCCATCGGCTACGGCGACATGGTCCCGCACACCTACTGCGGGAAAGGCGTCTGCCTGCTCACCGGCATCATGGTAAGGGCCGTGCTGAGCCGGTCGCCTGTCCCGTGGGCTCTGGTGTCCCCGTCGCGGCAGCAGGGCCACCAGATTTTATGGGAACCCGCTTCCTGGCTGGCTTCCTGGATTTATGGGAACCTGCTCCTGTGCACGAGGTGTAATAGCTTCAGCCCCGAGGTCTCGCAGCCTGCGAAGCTGATAGAGCTGCCGCTGCAGTTACTGGAAGCGGAGTAATTAGCAGGTCATGGCGGTTTGGTTCAGGAGGTGATGGTGCAGGCTGGGTGTGTGCCTGGTGGGTGCTGCAGTCCCTGCCCTGGTGAATTCGGGGTGCATTTGGACTCGTGTTTGGCAAGGGAGTTGGGAGCTGGACCGCAGCAGGGTTCGGGATGTCCCCAGGGAGGAGAAGGGCCCCCGAGCATCCCTTGGCCATCCCCGTTCGCACCACCTGGTTTCCATCGCCCGGAGTAATCCCAAATGCTGCCGGCTCCTGCCGAGAGCAGCTGGGAGCCCTCCACCCCCTCCACGCTCCTGCCAGCATCACGGCTCTGCTGTGGCTTCATTTCCTCGTGGCCAAAAGGTCACCGTCCCCCGGGGCCTCCGGCGTACCTGCTCCAAGGCGCCCATGAGATGTCCCAGCTTGCGGGGCTCTCCATCCGGGGCGGCCAAAGGAGCGGCCGGGGGCCCTGCGGTCACGGCTCCCCCGCAGATCCTCCCCAGCACCCCAGTTCTACTCCCCTCAGCTCCAGGGGAGGGGATGGAGCCATCCCCCTGTGGAACTGGGGCAGCCCGAGCTGGCGCCCAGCACCATCCGGGCTCCGCTCTGCGCCCCGCGAGAGCCGTCAGACGAGGCGGCTCCGCCGGCGGGTGTTAATTTTATATTATCTGCAAGCCTTTGATCTGTCTCGTATGAGGCTGGGCGCCAGCGAGGGTGATGCTGCTGGTAGGAGCCAAATGAAGGAGAAAATCCCTCTTGAGTGGGGGGACACGCGGTGTTTCCCAGCAGCGCAGTGCAAGGGAGCAGCCGCCAGCTCGGCCGCGGGGGTCCCAGTGCTGTGGGCTCCCAGAGCTCCCCCCCAGCCAGCAGTTCCTTTGAACTGAGACACCATCCAGCAAAGCGTGCCCCGCTCCCAGCACCCATCTGGCAGCACAGCTGGGGGATGGGGACCCCCCCATGATGGCGGGGGGATCCCCAGGGCTCCCTGAGCCCCACAGCACCAGGGGTGGCCGCCCCACCGGGAAGAGAAAAGCGATCAGAGTCGAGAGCACACACAGCGGGACCTTCAGGGATGCTAAAGGATTCAGCTCAGAGCATGATGTTAATTAATGACTCTTTAATAAATTAAGGAGTGTTTGCCAGGATCGTGGGCCTCTGCCAGAGTGCTCGGGGGGGGGAGCGGCTCATCTGGTACGGGCAGCAGCAGGCAGAGTGCTGGAGCACCACCGAGAGCGGAGGCTTGGCACCTTTGCTTTCCAAAGACAAACAGGCGCCGGAGATGATGGCTACGGCGTGGATCCGGCCCTAATCGCTGGGATAAGCAAGCTCCCAGCTGTCGCTGTTGGGAGACGTGGTGATTCAAAGGGTTCCGATTCGGGGGTCCCCTTCCCCGCTCTCCCCCAGGTCAGCTGGTGCTTCCCCACCGCTCTCCCACCCCGGAACCCCACCTCGGGTGCTCCCCATCCTACAGCATGGGGCAGGTCCCCAGCCTGTGGTGGCTTAGCCTGGTCATTTCTAATGGGTGCCAGGGAGGTGAGGGCTCAGCACTGATCACCAGCGACAGCATAAATCATCCTGTTAATTAGCCAGCACACGGTCAGCCGCTCAACACCCAGGGTTTGTGATATCTCCTCCTTAGGATAATGTTTGTGGGGGGTTGCAGCGGTGAGGGTGGGAGTGCTGCTGTTGCACGAGGTTGCTGGAGGATGACAAACTGTTTCCCTGCCTGACGTCCCCGCGCAGGGCGCCGGCTGCACGGCGCTGGTGGTGGCTGTGGTGGCCAGGAAGCTGGAGCTCACCAAAGCTGAGAAGCATGTCCACAACTTCATGATGGACACGCAGCTGACGAAGCGGGTAAGGTGTTGTGGGGGTCAGCAGGAGTAGGGGGCCGTGCTGCATGGCGGGAGCTGGGGGGTGCAGGGTACCAGGGTGGGAGGAAGGTGTCAGCACCTCTGGGTGCGGGTCCCACGGGTCCCACAGTGGAGGAAGGCATCCGAGTGCCTTGGATGCAGAGCAGGCACAAGTGTTACGGGAAAAGCAAACACCACCAGCTCTGTATCAGGGATTTAGGTGATGCAGGATGCTTGGCTGCACCCCCAGGAGCAGGAGGAAAAGCTGTTTGTTTTGTTTTTTTTTTTTTTTCTTTTTCCCTGGGAGGATACAGACTCCCTCATTTTGCAGAGCATGATCTCACTTAGCTCAGTGTCAGGAAGACAACTGGATTTCGGTGATTCAGTGCCTCGCCTGCTGCAAGCGAGAGCCGCACCACGAGGCTCCTGCAGTTTCCATCCCCGAGGAGGGACCCGGAGGCCGTGGCTGTAGTGGGGGTCCACGAGGTCGCTGGTGGTGCCGGGGTCTGGTGTCACATCCTGGTGTCACGCGGGGGCTGCAGGAGGTCTCTGGTCTCAGCAGCCTCGTCGCAGCAAAGCGTTGGCAACCCGGTAGTGCCGCGTGATAGAACGGGCTCCGCGCACCGGCAGCAGGAGTGATATTTTATATAGGGGATGGTGGCACAGCGAGCATCAGTGCAGCCCTTGGAAAGGTGACCTCCCAGTGCTGGGATGTGGCTGGGGCACCCCGCTTCGCCCTGGAGAGCAGAGCCCCGGGGAGAGCCGCGTGCCAGCAGGAGCCCTGACACCCCGGGAATTGTCGGGGACCTTGGCATGGCCAGGCTGGGAAAGCAAACAGCCGGTCGGTCCCACTCCCCTGGCCATGGATATGGATCCGTGGGCTCCGTGCCAGGCAGGCAGCGGCCAATTCATCTTGGAGTGAGCAGCAGAGCTGCGGTTTAGCCGGGGAGCCTGCGGAAACCACGTCCTCATGCCGGCAGCCCAGCCGGGACCTGCCAAGAGCGGCAGATGGATGCAGGAATTGAGAAAAACTTTGGGATTTTTCGCTTTTTTGCGAGGCTTAGGGTAGAGCTTTGTGCGTGGGTGAGGAACCCAGGATGGGGGGGATGCGGGCGCACGGGGGGGGCTGAGACCTGCCGCTCGGTGCGGGCAGCTCTGCCTGCCCTTCCTCCCGTCCCAGCTGCCTGTGATCCTGTGCAACGGTGCGGGAGTGGAGCCGAGCACCTCGCTCCAGCCGGGGTGAGCCAAGTGCTCTCACAGCGTCGGCTCACGAACCGTCAGCTCATGGCAGAGCCAGGCCGGTGTCTCCGTGAAATCCCGTGTGCCGGCGTGGCCGGGGCCGGTGACCTGCAGCCACCTCTCCTCCTGCAGATCAAGAACGCGGCAGCCAACGTCCTGCGGGAAACGTGGCTCATCTATAAGCACACCAAGCTGCTGAAGAAGATCGACCACGCTAAAGTCAGGAAGCATCAGAGGAAGTTCCTACAAGCCATTCACCAGTAAGGGGCTGCGCACTGGGCAGGGGTGCTGGGGGGGGATGCTGAGCCCCAGCGGAATCGTGGTCCAGCCCCTGGCAGGGACGTGGGGACAATTTCCCATTGCCTGGGACGCAGGCAGGTCTCTGGCTGCGGTTTGCAATTGGGGAGGGGGTGCAGCCACATTGCTCTTTCCTTCTCCCCAGGTTGAGGAGTGTGAAGATGGAGCAGAGGAAGCTGAGCGACCAAGCCAACACCCTGGTCGACCTCTCGAAGGCAAGTCCTCGCAGTGACCTCTTGGCTCGGCCAGGCTGCCCGAGTGTTTCTCTTCACTTGGAAAAACTAAAGTGGACCTGGCTGACCGCAAAATGCTCCAGCTCGGTGGATGTCAGCCGGGAATAGCTGCTGTGGGATGGCTGCCCTCGCAAGGCAGGGAGAGAAACACAGACACGAGCCAGGGGCTGGGGAGGGGGGGGGGTCACTAAGCTTCCAGGAAAGATCTTTGCCCCCTGCACCCCCTTTTGCAGCCCCAGCTGGGGGTACCATTGCTTGGCAGCACAGGGCCAGCCGCCCCTTTCCCCTCCAGCTGCACGGAGGCAGGTTTTCCACATTTTAATGTCTTCAGGCGAGCTAAGCTGTGGTCACAGTGCCCCGCAAGCTCCTGGAGCGGGTTGAGACAGGGCGGCTCTCGGGGCTCTGCTCACAGAAAAGGGTTAAAGGGCTCTGCTCTGCCAGGGACAGCGGCACTAACCCCGCCGCTGCCCCGCTCTGTTCCCTCCTCAGATGCAGAACGTGATGTACGACCTCATCACCGAGCTCAACGACCGCAGCGAGGACCTGGAGAAGCAGATCAGCAGCCTGGAGTCCAAGCTGGAGCAGCTGAGCGCCAGCTTCAACTCCCTGCCCCTGCTGATGGCCGACATGCTGCGCCAGCAGCAGCAGCGCCTGCTCGCCGCCGTCCTGGAGGCGCGGGGGGTCGGTGTGCCGGTGGGCACCCCCCAAACCCCTCTCTCCGAGAGCCCCATCGGGGTCAGCTCCACCTCCTTCCCCACCCCTTACACGAGCTCAAGCAGCTGCTAAAACGCAGCCCCCCCTCAGCCCCCCCCACGGACAGGGGAAGCGTTTCCACGTAGGTCCCGAGGTCTCCATGGACTTTCTTCTGGTCCTCGAACCGCCGCAGGACCCTTCGGCCGGAGCCGGTGGGACCAGCAGTGCCGAGCGATGCTCGGAGCTTTGCCAACGCCTTGGTATCGGGAATCGCATCCCCATTCAGGTGCCTCTACTCGTGGTGAAGGAAGGGGACGGGAGGCGACGCCTCGGGCGAGCCTGCGCCGTGGCGTCCGGTGGCGGACGGAAAACCCACGCTCAATCTCAGGTCTTCACATTTGAAAACAAACCAACAAGTCAGAAGCACTGAAGCAACGGAGACACCAGAAGGGAGAGGTTTCCTCCCCTGCGTGGACCCTGCCGGGGGCCGGGGCGCTCCCCTCGCCCCCCGCCCCTCTCAGCATCGCAAAGCCCCGCCGGGCAGATGCCAACGTGGTGGTTTCTTGCACAGGCTCTGACCTACACTGCCCACGCTCCATCCCATCTCCTTACCAGGACTCGCACGAACCCCCCACCTCGCATTGCCAGTGGGGTGACAGTGTCTGGCTGTAACCTGCCTGGGGAGTTCTCCGGGAGCCGTGAGTGTTTTCTGCCCAGGCAGAACAAAGGACTCTTCTTCTTTTTGGTCCTCGCTGTCATATTCTGCCTGGAGACACGTGCCGGAGCCAGGAAAGCAGTGCCTAAAGCGTGCGGGGCCGCGGGGCCGGGCAGGGCTGCCCCCAGCCAGTGCAGCGATGGCTAATGACAGGGCTGGCGGGCCAGCCCGGGTGCCGGGGGGGGGGTCTCCAGATGTTCACATCGCCACCCGCCCGAGACACCACCCCTACCCCACCCCACCCCCCCCCAGCATTTTGGGAAGCCAGCAGGCTCTTTGCAGCGGCCTCAAAACTGCCGGATGAAAAAAAAAAAAAAAAACAAACCATCGGCTACAACCGCCTCCGCTCACACCGGGAACGTCCACGCTCGAGCCCAGCCGGCAGCGCCGAATCCGCCGGGGTCGAGCAGGAGCAAGTGCTGTCGTAGCGGGGGGCAGGCACTTCATCTGTTTAAAACAAAGCCCATCGCCTTCGTGCCGCTTCTGCTGGGTTTGGTGGGGATCAGCAGCACCGTCCGGCGCCGTCTCGGCAATGGCACAGCTGCCACCTGTGCCTGCCAAAGCACAGCCCCTCATGCTTTATCTTTTTTTTTTTTTTTTTTTTTATGCTGGCATTCAGCTTTCTGAGGTACCCTTGCATCACCTGGCTACTTCTGGAACCAGCTATTTTCTATTCTGCTTTCACCATTTCACCCTTTTTCCTCCCCAGTTCTGCCCCGGGGTCGTGTTCAGGGTCTGCTGGCTCCTTGCATGGAGCCCTGCCTGCTGCTGCTGGGCTCCGGCTTTGGGGCTGCTGTTTGCTGCTTTCAATGAAAACTCAGCAGAGGCTATTTATATATTTTTAAACAGATGAAGTAACCATGTAATTACTCCACGATATTAATTACACCTCACCCAGCAGTGTCAGTAATTGTAATCAAAGTCACTGTGTTACTCCAGGTATACTCGGCCTGTAATCTCCTTTGTAACTCTTTCCCTTCCATAAATAACGCTGGATTTTGTGCGCACGTAGGCAGGGACGTCTCAGCCCAATGCCGAGGAATTTCTGTGCAAAACTCCACTTGCTGCTGGTGGTAGGTGGTTTACTCCTTGTGCCCTGCAATTAAAGTTACGTAGAAAACAAGCAGTAGTTAGCGAGGAGCCCTCTCCCCCGCCGGCCCCAGCCAGCGGCAGGAGGAGAAGGAGGAGGAGGAGGAGGAAGGCTGCAAGGTAACAGCAGGAGTGCTGCAAAATGAGCTCCCGGTGCTGCAGAGGTGGTTGCGTTGAGCCCGTTGGTAGCAGGGTAGCGAGCCACGGTCGTTCCCATCACATTCAGGGAGGGAAGGAGAACGCACGGCGATCGCTGCCAGCCTTTTCTGGTCCGCGGCCGGCTGGAGATACTCGGCTTCTGGGAATGAGCTGCTCTTCCCCTCTTCCAAGCTCTTGTCATTAGTGTAATTGCAGGGTGGGCAGGACGGCTGAGAGAGTGTCGCTGCCTTGGCAGCCCCCGAAGGTCTATTCTTAGCCCTGCTGCTGCTCCCTGTGTGCCTCCAGGTGACCCTCAGCCCTACCTCCCCAGCGGGAAAAGCTTCTGCCCGTCTCCATAAGGAGCCTTCCAGCATGGCAATGGAGAAAAGGTTGCAAATTTGGAGAATGAGCCTGAAACGCAGTGTCTCTGCTGGTCTGCAGGCAGCCAGCAGAGAAAAACACTTCCACGCCTCTCCTGGGATTTGGGCAGGAACAAACTGCCACGTGCAATGGGGCTGTGCACGGGGCGAGGTGCAGGGATGTGTCCTAGAGCATCAGAGAGCTGGAGGAAGTATTGATGCTCGGGAATTGATACTGCCAGCGGGAACCTCCTTATGGGCTAATGATCAAGTCTGGGAAATCAAACCGAGTAAGTCAAGACCAGGCACTGTCAGCTTGCTGGGACTGGAGACGCTGAAGGGGCATGAAGGACCAGTGGTGAGAGCTTCAGGATCGCAACTGGTGCACAAGATGGGGCAGAGCCGCCGCTTCAGCGGGATTTCACCAGGGCTGACAGGAGCTGGGCTGGGGCAGTGTGATGTCCACACCTCGCAGCCCACACCCTGTATCCTCCAGCCTCACCCCTGCACAACCTGCACCCCAAAGGAACCCCTCGGCCTGAAACCTTGCAGCCCTGGGTCTGCACCCTACTCTGCACCTTTCACCCTGCATCCTTTCCACCCCTGCACCCCCTCAGCCCCCACCCTGCATCCCATACACCCTGCACCCCCCCTATTGCACCCACACCCCTGCCAGTGCTTCAACACTGGTGCCAGTAGCCCTGACCCATTGCCCTGAGCACCCAGCTCACCGCACCCCACCGAAGCCAACACAAAGACTAACCCCCCCACCCAGCCCTGCTGCCGGGACCGGGGAGCCGCCCCGAGGCCACGGTGAGGGCAGGCATGGGGGGGAGCCCCCAGCACCCCAGCATTGCCCAGCCCACGGCATCCCCTGGTGTTGGGGGGCTCTGGGCCTGGGGTGTCTGCCTGGAGCTGCCACCCTGCTCCTTGCAAGTGGCTCTCGGTCACCAGCAGTTGAGCAGATTCGAGCTGGAATGTCCCTTCCTTGTGGCGGCTGGCAGGGCTCCGGTAAATTGCTCCGGTAAATGCTCCCCAGCCGGTGCTGTCTACAAACCTGAGAATGTTATTTTGGAGCCTGCGGCCCCCGAAAGGCATCGGGACAAGCGGAGAGAAGAGCTGGGACCAGCGACCGAGGCGGAGGAAAAGCACAAGAACAAAACTGCGATGCAGAGTTATAATCCCAAAGAGATGCCGACCTCCCACAGCTGGGAAGCATCCGACCCCCCACGCCGATGGGGCTGAACCCCGAAGCCCCTCCAGGACCCACCTAGCCACAGCCAGTCTCATTTTCGGCACAGCCTCGGGTTTTTTTTGCTCCTTGAACCTCCTCCCTGCGCTGCCTGCGAGGAAACGTCCTAGAAACGCCAGAAAAATACCACGTCCTCTGCAAACTCACAGACGTTTCTGTCTAGACTTAAGGAGCTTCGACCTGGGTTTGCATCTTGCCTCTGTACTGCTCGCTTCTTTTTTAACAATAGGGGAAAGCATAATAGTTTATTTTAACTATGAAATATATTGCTATATTATAAAGGTTATTGTAACTTTCAATTATGGTTTTGTACCCAACCCGGTTGTCAGCAGGCAGCGACGCCAGCCTGCTGCCACAAAATGTCTGTTTCTGAGTACAGCCGCTGCTCCCGGTGAGGACGGAGGCCAGGGCTGGCAGAGGAGGTGTGCAGAACCCCAACCAGAAAGGCTCCACACGCTCCCTATCCTTTACCCCCAGGTATTTATTCCCATTACCTGGAAGCTGGCCTTTAGCAGGTCCAGATCCACGTTGCCCAACAGCACCAGAACTTTGTTTCTCCTTAGGGAAAAGTCTGCACCCCCCCCCTCCTTTTCTCCCAGGGTCTCAGCAGTTTCTGGAAAGCCATTTCCCCCCCCTTGGTTGTCTCCAGCTGAAGGAGGGACTCAGCTCCCTGGGCATGAGCTGTGCAGGAGCCAAAATTCCCCCTTTCCCCCAGGATAGAGGCTCTCGTGGAAGAAGTGGTCGGGGGGCGCGCTGCTTCCCTCCTCCAGCCGGACTTTCGGCACATTTTGGCTCAGCGTGGGCAGGATCCAGGCAGGGTTTGAAACAGGGAATCACTCGTGCCTAGGAAAGGGTGAGGGTGCAAACATCCTCCTCCGCGGAAAAGCTGGTCGCTGAAACACGCTGCTCTGCATTTGGTCTGGGGACCGGCAGGCAGGCAGGACCGTTCCTGCCCGCTTTGGCTCCCTTAGACCTGGAGCCGGGCTGTGTGGGGTTTGCTCAGAAGGAGGCAGGCGGCAAGAGCGTGCTCACTTTTTCTTCTCAGGTCAACACCTAATTTCTGGGATGGGGGTAAGGGCAGCCCTGCCCGGGTGATCTGCGCTGCCACAGGCAAGGGCTGCGTTCCTGGGAGCGATTTCGCTCTCTCGGGGTGAATTGCTTTGAGGGAACGCAGCCACGGTGCCCAGGAGGTGACCTGCCCCGGGGAGCTGCGCCTTTTGCTCGCTTCAACCTCAGGCTGTGATGGTGTAGGGGGACGAAGCCTTGAGCACGAGAGAAACACGATGAGGTTGCAGAGACTGCTCCGTCTCAGCCTTCCAGCTAGCTGATGTACTCCTTGAGCCTTAGAGAGTATCTCTTCCTTACCTCCAGCCCCTGAGCTGCTGGACCTGATTCCCACTGGATCGAGATCTGTGGGCAAATAAGTCTTAAAATGTTCTTTTGCAGCCCTGATGCTCCTTCCTGGCCAGTCTTCCCACATGGAGCGTGACCATGTCCGGGAACAAGCCAGCGCCTACGGGACCAATTCTTGCTGCTTTTGTCCAGTGAAAGCCTAAAACCCCCTACACCGGCTCTTCCCCATCAGAGTTGTCGTCACTGCCGTGCTGTCATAGTTATCACCGTAATTACTGTCACAATTGTGCTGGTCTGACCCTCCCAGACCAGTCAAGCCCAGTAGGGTCAGGTCCCAGCAGCAATGAGCTGCCACCAGCTCTGGTGGCTCCTTGCTGGGCCCTAAACCCAAAATCCCCCCGCAGAAACCAGCTGGCAGATGGTGGCTGCCTGGGATTGCCCGGCTGGGGCTGTTCCTGCCCCCACACATTTGCCCCCACTTGTCCCCCGCTTTGGGACACGGTCAGGACCAGCTCAGGCATTTAGAGCTCTGCCAGAGGAGAGGGGCTGGTTCCCCTGGGAGGGCAGGGCTGAGCCCCCCCCTGCTGCCACCTGGGTCTGGGGGTGCCTGGGGATTTCTAGGGTGCTTGGCCCCCCTGCACCACTCTCCCTTGGGCTCCTCCTGCCCAGCATCTCCCAGCCAGCTCAGAACCCCGTGTGATGGACACCAGGTAGGTTTAATGGGGGGGAAGGTGATTTCTCAGCAGTTTGAGAAGGGGAAGATGCTGCTGCAAGGCTCAGTACTGGTCCCAGCTTCTCCTCTCTCAGCTCTGAGCTCCCTCCCAGAAGGCACCCAGGTGGCAGAGAGGGGCTTTTGCAGGGGAGAGGAAAAGCCTCTCCATGGGATTACTTATTTCCCTGTTGGATGAGCCACCTTGGAGCCCCGTGGGCCACAGGGCAGGGCTCCGGCACCGCCTGCTCGATGGGGCTGGAGACTGGTGCTCCGGGCACTGCAAGACGCGCGCCCAGCTCCGCTCCTCCTTCTGCCCAAAGTGTTCTTCCCCTCGCTGAGGTCTCGGCACACCCTGACCCGCCGACGCACCTCCCAGCAGGAGCCATTTGCGTGTCTCCGTGGTCAGGATCTGGCCCCGGGCTTACATCCCTCCTTCTGGTCCGATCTCTTGGCCAGGGGGAAGGGAGCGGGCACTGGCCCGTCCCCACAACATTGCCATAAACCCAAGCTGTACCCAGAAACAGGCATGTTTTAAACTATGGCTTTAACCTGTTCACTGTAAAAAGTGCCTTGGACTTTAATCTGAAGAGGTCAGTATCTATAAATATTTACCTGTGCGGGTGTGTAAGTATGCAGCTATCTATGTATAGTTACACACACAAATATATGATATATACGTACATCTATAAATGCTTCAGACCCCTCTGTTCTGCTGGTCTTGGGAGCTCTCTTCTTTCTGCCGCTGGGGTTGGGGTCCAGCTGTGGAGTGATGTTGGAGGCATTTCTGCTGTGGATACACCTCACCACAGGACAGCCTCACACCGTGAGGGTTCTGCTCGGTGCGGTGGTTCCCCCAGTGGTGCTGAGCTCTCCCGTGCCTCCCCAGAAAGCAGCTTTGTCCCTCTCGGGGGTCCATCTGTGCCCTTTGGGGAGACCCCAGCGAGGGGGAGGCACCTCTGTTCCCTTGTGCAGGAGGATGCTGACACAGGGGTACCATCTCAAGAGCCCCCCATGCCCAGGAGCTGCTGGGCACTTTGTAAAACCCCGTGCACTAATTGCTGCCCCTCAGGACGCCCCAGCTCCCCGGGCAGCTTTATGTGAGCAGCGAGGTGTTTTCTAGCCACTTGCTCCCAAAAGTGCTTTTTTGAAGGGGATTGGGGTTCCTGTGTGCTCCGGCTGTGGCTCAGGGAGAAACCAGAGGAGCCCGACAGCATGGTGGATGCTCTTTTCTCCATCTGTGTGCCAAAGCTCCCCAAGGATTTCCCTCCCGCTCACCCCAGCTCTGCCTGAACATCAGAGCTGGGCTGCTCCCTCCAGTTCCACTAACAGCTCGGTTCGTCCCTCACCTCTAAAGAAGCAAGGATAAAAGCTGGCTGGGGTGCAAAGGGCACGAAAACAACTTTCACAGAGGGAACATGTTGGTAGAGAGAAAGGGAAGCTGGATCCTTTCCCATTGAGCGCCGCTAAATCCAGGCGACGAGTCAAAAGCCTTGCTCAGAGCCTGGCAACGCTGAGCTGCGAGCTTTGGCTCGCTCTGTCAGCGAGCGGGCACTAAGACAGCAGCCTGGGGGACTGGCTGCCCCAAAATGCAGCCCCATGTAGGGGCCAGGAGGGTGCCAACAGGCACATGCCTCCCGACTAACCCAGCTAGGGGTGTTGCAGGGCCAGTGGAGGAGGAGTGGGATGATGTGCAGTAGTTAAACTGTGATGAATTGATAAATTGGATTTTTTTTTTTTTGAGCTAATACCTGTAAATCCTAAAAATACCTCCAACAATCTGGGGGACTCTTTGATAGGTGATTAAAAGCCTTGAGCTTCATTTCCAGTATTAGTGGCTTAGCACAGCAGAGCCCTAATGTATGAAGGCAGCTGTATTTCTGATACTGCCCACGGAGACAAGGCAAAATGCGTTTAATCTTTGCGTGCGGCATGAAATCTGTTTTTGTTAATGGCTTGGGATTAATGCTTCTCCAAGGAGAAAGAGAATCATGTCCATAATGCAGATCTCTGCCTCCCTGTAGCCGTTTGCCCTTCGCTTTCCCAACCCGAGGGGGAAGGGAGGGAGGATGCTGCTGTCGGTGTGAGGGTCTGGGCATCTTCACCCATTCCAGTTCGACACGCCTGCAACAGCACTAGGCTGTGCGGTGACAGGATGGAAAGTGCACTTTGGAGGAAAAAAGGAAAAAAAGAAAAAGCTATTGTTTTGCTCAGCAGTTCTTTACAGATATAGAGCTTTTTATAAATAGCGGGGAACCGCTGGCCTTCCACTCTAGGGATTGGAAAACCACAAGTAAACGGCTCTGTAAGGCACTGGTTTGAATTGGCACCTGCCTGCTGGGAGCGAGCAGGACGTGGGAGGCAGCTCCCAGGGACAAGGAGGGGCAGGAGGGGACTGGGGTCTTTGGATGAGGCTCTGTGTTTGTACACAGGCAGGAAAATGGCTCTAGCGTGAGCTACGGCTTCTGCACGCCGGCATTTCCCCAGCTCGTGAGCTGTGAGCCTCCCTCCCTGCGAAGCAGCTTTTGCTCCCAAGGGGATGGGGTGGGCAGTGAGTGAGGGAGAGCCACAGTTTCCAGCTGGGCAATCCAGATGTGGTCCACAGCTCCCGAGCCCAGGCAGAAGAATGTCCTGTAAACACCCTCCTGTGCTCGCTGCAGAAATAAAATGAGCTGGGGGCCTGTCCTGCACCTATTTCCACCTTGGATGGGCTCCTTCTCCAAGGTAAAATCGAGGCTGCTCAGATGTTAATTCATCATCCCAGCCTTGGGATTCCAGGCACTGACGGGGTCGTTTGTTACTGTTAATTATCCGCACGGCGGTGTGAGGTCTGCAGGCCAGATCACGCCTTTGGAGAGCTCTGTGCAACATCAACCAAACAGCTCGGCACCACGAAAACTGCTCCTGAGCCTGGGGAGAGATGCTCTGACTCCTGCTCCGGGGCCGTGCCTCTGGGATTTGTTAGTCACCGGAGCCTGTGACGGTGCCACTTTGCACGGTCCCCCTGCTCGGTGGTGACACGCAGGGCTGGATCTGCGTGCAAGGGCTGGCAGGGGTGTATTTAGCTCCTGAGCTTCCTGCTCAGGCCCCAGCATTTGCACATTGGCTTCCTCTTTGCTCCCAGACGAGCTTGCAATTCCCGCGAGCACCCACGGAGGATGCATCTGCACGAAAAGACGCCAGGCTCACATTAAAGGCATTTGTGTGCTTTTGTGTGGTTGTCGGCATGGTAGAAGTCATCTCTGTTTCCCAGAGCCTGCTGGCCTGCTGCTCTCACAGCAAGAAGGGTTTCTCAGCAGGGATCAGCTATAAAATGCAATGGTAAATGACACTTTTCTACCTAAATGGATATTTCTGAGTTTCCTGCTGGGGAGCAGCCACTGTGCTGGAGCAACAGCAACTGTCGCGAGCTGGCCGGTGGCAGGGGTTTTGCTGCAAAACCTGCAGACAAGTTATCACCTCACCCATGATGATATTTCAGCTGAGCTGGGGACCCAGGGCCAGGAGCAGAGTCCAACAGGAGAGCCCCCACTGCCGCCCTGTGCAGGTCAGAAGGACCAAAGAATTAAAACCATAAAGGGGCACTTCCAGAAGCACTAGAGATGTGGCCGGCTGCTGCAGGACGTGAGTTTTGATGTGCTTGGCAAAGTCACCACCTAACCCAGAGCAGCCCTTGCCAGTGCAGAGCCTGGTTTCAAACCAATGCAAAGGCTTAGACATCCTTTCAGGAGTCAAAAAGCGGAGAAGTAATTTCACTGAAAATGAAGGTGAGCTCTTTTCCATTTGAAAAATAAGGATTTGGGTGAGAACCGGTGTGTGGCTCCCAAGGGAGGCCAGGCACAGGCACAGAATTCCCCGTGAAGTCTCAGTTACTCTGGACGGTCCCATCCAAGGCCCTTGCTGTGACTCGGTGTGCAGCAGGCACCGACACGGCCTGATCTCCTCCTTCCTGCTCTCGCTGCCTTGAACAACATCGTAGGAGCTGGAGGTGGCCCCAGTTCCCAGGTACGGAAGGGGAACCGTCAACCCCGCACCGTTCCCTGTCGCTCCTCTCCTCCCTCTGCCACACCAAGCCGTGCTGGCACAGGGCTGGGGAGGATGCTGCTTGCTCCAAAGCTGGCACTGAATGTTTGTTGAGAGCAACAGGTTTTGTACTAATTAAAGAGGAATCAATTAGGCTGCAAGATATTCAGCCACCTGGTGCTTCTGACTATTTTTTCCTCCTCCTTCTCTTTTTTCTTAATGTGCTGCTGCTGCCTCCAGGGAAGCCATGAAAGAAGCAAGACATGTTCCAGTTTCTTGCTTTCTTTTAGATTAAAAAATGCTGTTTGTGAGGGAATCTGTGCAGGCCAACCAATTAAAGTGCTGTGCATGTCCCTGAGATCTTCAGCCGGCATCTCCTGTGCCATCCATCACTGCCTCCAGCCACCCTCCTGCCTCTCCATCAGCATGTGTCGCTGGCTCTGGCAGTCGGTTTGTGCTGTGTGAAAAAAATAATCTGCAGCGAATAAAGAAAAAGCAGCGAAGGAGGTGTAATAGGATCCCGTGGGAGGCACAAAGGAGTCCTACATGCAAGGAAGCCCTTCAGAGACCCGGCTGCGCCAGGCTTTCCCCTGCGAGATGGTCCATTAGAGTCTCTCCGTGCTCAATAGCACATAAATCAAGAGGAGTGGAGAGCAGTGGCTGCCTGCCCCGGGCAGCCCCCGGAGTTTGCTGAGTGCTGACCTTGAAGAAAATGGCTGGGTCAGCAGGGAGCCCCGCGGCAAGTACCGCAAGTGATGCGGGTGAAAATCGGATGCTGGAATGGTGACGAGCGGCAGCAGAGCAGCAGCAGAGAGCTCTGCCTGGGGCTGAATGGGATGCCTTTTACCCTCAGGCCAATGCTTTTCCCACCCGTGGCTCTGCCCTGGGGAGGGATTGTGAAATCCTTTTGATTTGTCTAAGTGCATGATAAAGCCCTCTTGCAGATAAATCAGATTTAATATTAAATATGAAAGGGAATAGCAAAGGGCAAAAAGGGGAACCTGGACTTAGATGGTGATGTAAAGGTCACAGAAGAGAGTATTAATGCCATGTCGACTGACACGTATTAGGAAGCTCCTTGAATTCTGGCATTAGGGAGGATTCATTAATTTAACTGATTCACTCTCTGGGAACTGCTGCATCAGGTGTGCTAATTCAGAGCAGCAACAGTAACCCCCTTCTCCTCCTTTTCCAAGAACAAGCTCTGAGAAGCGCTGGGCAGCTCGAGGTCTGTCCGGGGTCCCCCTGTCTGACACCCCTCAGCGATGCTTTGGCCATCACCCAAGAGATGACAACTCAGTAAGGGAGAGGCTGATCAGGCTGGAGCCGCTCCAAGGAGAAACACCGGCGTCTGAAGCATGCTTTGTGGTGGTGGGAGTGGCCGGCCTTCCCACAGCCCCTCTCCGAGCTGGAGGAGCCCCTGGCCATTGTGGCACTGGGTTGGAGGAGACCACCACGGGGTAGGTTTTGCCAAGCAGACGCTGTGATGGCTATAAAACCACGACGGATGAGCCCCTTAGCACCCCAGAGCTAAAGGTGGGGGCTGTGCTCACGTGGCATCCCCTGCCACGCGGGCGGCTGCGCCGCAGTCTGCCTTCCCCTGCCTGTTTTCAAGGGTACCTTTTGTAACAGACGGAATAAAACTGTGCCGCTTCCCACCGCTGCAGCTGCCGTGGGAGTCACCGCGCCGGCTCCTTCGCCTGCTGCAGCTGTGCCAGCCCCACCTGCCTTTCCCTGCCGGGCTCCACGGCAGCTCCGAGCCAGGGATGAAGGCCACTGGAGCACACCGACGCATCCCTGGAGCACGCTGATGCCTGAGAGGGATAAGCATCGCGGGGACAGAGGTGCCGGGAGATGTGGCAGAGCCTCTCCTTCCCCTCTGCTCCACACCAGGAGCTCTCAAGATGAGTAATCGCTGCTGACATCTTGGGAGCACAGGCATGGCAGCGCTGGGGCTGTATCAAAGCTCAGGTTCACTCCTTTGCTGAGCAGCAAGGAGCCTTGAGAGAAAAACCTTGTGCAAGGCTCTGGATAGTTCTGCTGCTTCCCCAGCTGGGAACCAGCCCCTCAGGAGCAGGAGGGGGCAAAGTGGGTGAAATAACCACTTTCCGAGAACCAGCACCTTTCTGCAGTGCCCACACCGAAGCCCCAGGCTCAGGATGGGCCAGCGTCTCCCATGCATTACCTGCACTGTGCTTATAGCTACAGTAAAAATCTACTGAAAGAAAACAAAGTATTTTTTCCCCTCCAAGGGGAACTGAAGGCACTGGAGTTATAGAGATTTTCCACGCCAGTTCCCAGCTGTGCATCTGCAGCCAGACACAAGAAAAAGCAATCTTTGGGAGGACGTGGGAACTGACTCGGCCCAATTCTTCGCTCCATATACGAGGGGCCTGGAGCGCTTGATGGGAGCTTCTGCAAGAAGGCCAAAACCTAATTGAACCTCTTGCCTCGGCAATGCAAAAGCAAAGGTTGCCCGTGGGGTGGAGGGGAGCAGGCACTGGCAAGGCTAATAATACACCGCCACTCCCAGGGCTGCCTTCAATTAAAAATTGCAGCCGGCTGATTGAGGAGGGTAACAAAATTTCCCCTTCGCAATCAAGCCACCAGCTTTTAACTCTCTTGTAGGAGCAGGCTGCCTTCAAGAGCGAGGAAGTGATATTTTAGAGTGTATAATAAAGCATCTTAAAATGAAACTCTGAGGAACAATAGCCTTAGCTGAGAACTGGCATTTGAACAGAAAGTCGGGCGGGGGAGCTGTGCTACAATTTATTTCCTCTCATTTCATTTCATAAGAGGGAAGCAAAACAAAGCAGACACCTGAGGCATCTCCAGCTGGTGCTGGAGATTTAGTAAATGCTGCCATCGCGCGGGGAAGCCTTTGCTCGGCCCCAGGGAAGCCGTGGGCTTGGGGGAGCCCCCAGGGATGGAGGGGGAGCAGGATGAGCCCCGGCATTCTGAGGAGCTGGTGCCAGGTGAGCAAAGCAGCCCTCTCCATCCTCTGCTAAAATCTGCGGGCATAATGCAGGTACCTGCACATAAGCCGGTTATCAGCCAGCAGCTCCTTATCTCCAGCACAAATTGTCTCGGCTTTATGTGGCCGTGATGCCGGGAGGCTGCTGGAGCTTCTGCCAGCGTGAAGCAGACGCCGTGGCTGCGTTAATGCTGGGCCTTCGGCAGCCGGCAGTTCTCCCAATCTCCCAGCCGTTCCTATGGAAACAGGTTGGGAATCTGCCCAATTTTCCATAAAGAAGGAGAAGGGGGAATGAACTCGTATCGATTAAGTTTCTATTTGTCGCATTTAGGGTGTTGCAATTCAAGAGGATATATGGCCCCATAACTCTCGCTATAGATTATTTCATGGGCAGGGTATATCACACCAACGCACTGGAGAGCAGCGTCGTAACCTTCGCATTCTGCCTTAACAGCAGCCAAGATGAATCACATTTACCGAGGCTGGGTTAAAGCTTGAGAGTGATCACAAGCAATTAAAAAGGGAAGGAAAAAAAAAAAAAAAAGAACAGATTGAGGAGTTGATTGTTGTGTGCTCTGCGTGCTGTGGAGTCATTCGTGCTTCAGTGGAGTGGGTGGGAGACATTGCTGTGTGGACTGGTAGTGACTGACCACCCGTGTTTGCAGGTCTGCTGTGAGCCTCATCCTGGGCAGGGGGGGTTTGTGCTCCCAAATCCTCCTAGGAATGAAGATGTGACTATTTCAGCTGGCACGAAGGGTCCTGTTTTAGAAAATGAGTCTCCCCGTTACAGCAAGAAAAAAACCCACACCAAAACTAAACAGGGAATCTCAAGCCCCCAAAACTCTGAATCCAAAAATCATCTGAAAAAAACCCCAAACCCTGAACAACCCTCAACCTCAGCTTCAAAAACACGTCACTGAACGTGAGCGGTAGCCGAGCCTGGCAATTCTGGGGCCTGACTCACTGTTTCTGCCTGCCTACAGTGACTCCAGGCTCATTGAAATGCCTTCGCAAAGCCGCAGGGAAGCAGCTGTGGTGGGCGCAGGGTCCCCAGCCGAAGGTACACGCAGCCACCGTCTCTTTGGAACAGGCAGAGCTGCTGGTGGGAACTGGGGTCCTCCAAGGAGCTCATCCTCGTGTGTTTTGCTCATTCACGGGCCAGTGTAGGCAGATGGCTCCCTAAAACACATCCAGAGCCCATGCCTGGTCCCTCCCAGCTCCCCTCCACCTTGGCAGAAGAGGGGCTGGGGACTGATGTTCGTGGACGTGACTATAATTTGCCAGTCGTACCACAGCAAACAGGCGCTGCCCCGCCAGCAGCCTCGGAGCCATACGAACCAGTATACCTCCTGCCTGGCACCCAGCGCTGCCGCCGCCTCGGGACTCCGATCCCTCTGCCAGATGGTAAATGACACACAACTATTTACGCGCAGGCAGCAAAGCAGCAGACAGGAACAATCTGTTCTGTGCCGGGAGTTTTCTAACTCACACAGTTAGGAGGGATTTTGCCCGTAAAAGGACCAGAGGCTGTGCCTGGTTTGGGGTTGAGGAGGGGAATATCTCCATCTGCCTGGAAAGAACTGTGGGACGTGACTCTGGCCTCAACTGGAGGGGCAGCTCTGGCATTAAAAAACATGTATTAAATGGGGATGAGGCGAGTCCCACAGAAAATGGGGAGCCCGTGTGTTACCGGAAAGTGGCAATTAACTCACTCTCTAAGACTCAGTTTTGGAGTTGTAGAAAGCAGGGATTCTTTATTACAGCACCAGACACACAGGAGAGAGCTCCTCCTAATTGTGTGTCTGTGAAAATGGAATCAACAAGCATTTATAGTACCTTAATCATACATATTCGTTTAATTTTTATCATAACTTTTCTGGGAACTCGTTTAGCATACGTTGATGTCTCCTGCGCATGTCTGTTGGAGTCTCTGGGTGGTCATCGGGGGTCTTCAGATGAAGGCTCGTAGTCTTCTTCACTGTGTCCACCAGCTGACCCTTACTTCTGGCAAACTCAGTCCTGTGATCAGGTACATCTTGTCCTTCAAGGCTGGCCTGGTCTGGTTTTGTTGCTAATTTGCGGCTTCTTTGTGTTTCTTTGCACCTGCCACTACAAGGCTAAACCGTCTCCAGTAAGATTATTTATGAGTTCCCTTATCCTATCTAACTATTCCTCAAAAGATCAGAATTTGTTCTGCAGCACAACTGTTAAATGGTTAAAACATTTCAAATTGGTTTTAATAATTCTATTCCACAAACATCTATTTTGTAATAATCTCAGTTTGCAGGTATCACGTGGAGGAAGGAAGGGGAAAGGGGGGGGGGGGGGCCACAGGAGACAGCAGAGCCCCGTCCGTGGTGGTGGGGGGAGCCCCACGAGGCGCGGGGAGGCCCACGAAGGGACCCCCCCCGACATCCCCTCGGGGGATCCCGACGCCCCAGGCCCGCGGCGCCGCCGCGCGTTGCCCTCACTCAACATGGCGGCCGCCGCGCGTTGCCCTGAGGGGAGATGGCTGCCGCGCGGCTCCGCGCACCCTGCGCCGGCGGGCGCCCGCTTGCGTCATCACCCTGCGCCGGCACCGGCGGCGGCGGCGGCGGCGGGGGTAAGGGGGCGCGGGGGGGGGGGGGCGGGCCCGGCTGCAGGCCTCTCCTTATCAGTAACGCCTGGGCCGCACCGGGCCTTCGGCAGCACCGGCAGGTCTTACGGGCTTCCTGGGGTGGAGCCGCGCCGCCTCCCCGGCCCGCCGGTGTCTTGCGGCTCCCGGTGACACGGGCGGGATGGGGACGCGCCGGACACAGGCCGCGGGTTTCGGGGACGCGGCGTTGGTCGTGTCCCGGCAGCCCCGGGGCCCTGTCGGTGTCTCGGTAGCGCGGGGTGTCCCCTCCCCTGCGCGCTTCGCCAGCGGAGCGCGTGGAATAAAGTGTTTTCGGTGGTGCCGCTCTTCGCGGGGCCCGGCGGGTGGGACCTGTGGGACTCCCGGCCCCGGGTCCCACACCGCCTTTTCCCGCACGGTGCCCCCGGGGACCGCGGCCGGCCCAGCCCTGCGCTGGCCCATCGCGGTTCCGCTCGGGAAAGCGTTGGGACGTGGGTGCGGGGTAGCAGCCAGCCTTGGTCGTTGGAATTTTTTTTTTTTTTTTTTTTTTTTTAGGTGTAGTTTAAGGTGACAGCCGTAGCCGCCACCTCTCTCCATGCCGGGAAAGCCTCAAATCCTGCTTCCCGCTGGGGAAAGAGCTGTGGCCCCCCTCTCCGAGCTCCCCGGGTGGGGCGGGGAGGCCGCTCCGGGATCGGGAACCGAAACCGAAACGGAGCTCGCAGCCATCTTGCCGGAGTGACCGGTTGCCCGCAGCCCACCCGGCGCTGCCGCCCCGCTCCGGGAGATGTTCTGCGGGTCGGGGTTTCTTTTTTCCGTTTATTTTCTCATAAAGTAAGGGAATTTGGCATATGGATGAAACCGAGGTAAGGGCATTTTTTTAAAAGTCCCTCTTCCTGCCTGCCACGATATCTCTCTTGCCTTTGGCTCAGGGGTTGCTTTTAAAACAAGTTCACTGATCAGTGGGGGCAATGGGGTCCCCGTCCCCCCCCCCCCCCCCCCCGGAGCTGGGAAGGGGGGAACCCCCCTTGCTTCGCTGAGCCTCCCCAGCACCGTATGTGGAGCCTGTGTTTATCAAGGTTGGTAAAATAAGTTATGGTGGTGGCACCTGGATGAAGTTGGAGGCTCTTAATGAACTTGTTTAATAAAAATTAAAGTTTAAGATGGCCTTGAGGTGTGTTCGATGAAGATAGGGAGCTTTATGAAGATAAAACTTGCATCAGAAAAGCTATGTTTATGAAGATAGGTGACTTAAAGAGGTCACCGGAAGAAGGTAGGACGGGGACCGTGCTGCAGGTATCAGTTGCATGTTTTTATCCACTCGGTTTCACAATGAGCTACTGTCACAGAGTGAGAATATATCCTGTGCTGGGTTACTTATTCTTAAAAAGCATATTAAAAGCTTAGACTTACGCCCTGTACTGTGGATGTTGGCACAACTGTATGCGATGCGAGCAAAATTCGGGCTACAGTCCTAAACAACTTTTTATACCATTCCCAGCTGCACACCTATCCAATTTCTATGTGTGTTATCGCTTTACTTCCCCCGTGGTGCGATGCTTTACATCCGCGGGTCACTTAATGTCCGGGAAGCAAAAGACATTTGGAGTTTCAGACTTTTTTGGGCATGGGTCTGAAAGCTGTTGCAAGCCTGTTGCAGCTCTGTCCTGTGTGACTGTGGGAGCTGCTTCACCCCCTTGTGCTCCTGTTTCTCTGATAGCAAAGTCTGAGATTCTTCTCTCCCTCTGGGCAGAGGAGAGAAACTCGCTCGTGTTTTGGAAGCGTGGGGTGAGCCTTCGACAGAAGGCATCGTGAACAGACAAACTGCCCTTGTACAGCTACCATGAAATTCAGTCCAACAGGAACAGAGGGTCACTCTTATTAAAGCTGTTTCTTGTGGTTAACTTCTGTGATTCCTGACTGCTGGGTTCTGTGCAGGCCAGACACAGTGTTTGCTATTTGTGTTTACATGAATACTTTAGACTCAGTGACAAGGTGAGGATGCTTGAAATGCCTCAGTAGCAGGGAAGCGGTTTAAACTGCATTTCTGGAATCCAGTAGTTGCATAAATAGTTTCTGAATTGTGTTTTTTCCCTCCTAGCAGGCCCCTGCTTAGGACAAGAGGGCACAGGGTGAATTGCAGCTCTTCTTCTGGCGTGCAAGCAGCCCGATTCACACGTGTGTCCCAGCAGTGCGCTATGAACAGAGGCACTGGTCGAGGCAGAGGCTCGTATCTTACCCAGTCAAGACGTAACTACCCCAGCACTAATCAAGTTTTTTTTAACCGCCCTCATAGCCCACGAGAAAGTAATTTTTCACACCAGCAGTTTCTAACAGAGCGGGACACTGAAGTCTGTTTGCTTCAGGGACAGGGATCACACGACGAATTGCGCATCAGAGACGTGCGAGCTGTGAGACCAGCTCCTGCAGAGAGATGGCAACCTGGCTGCAGCAGAGCAGGATGGCATAGGTTCTCCAGCAACCGTCTGAGGGTAGAGACTTTGCCACGTTATTGTTTTCCTCAGTACCATTGTCAGAAGAACTTGGAGAGAGATACCGACACCATCGGGCTGAATTTCCAGAGACTGTCTCTTTCTGGACGAGACCGTGAACAAGAAATTCTGACTATTTTCAGGCAGCTTGGGGAGGGGAAGACTTGTACAGTTCATGATCTCACACATAAACTTAAAATTCAAAAGAAGGAGGTCAACCGTGTTTTGTATAAACTCTTCAGAGAAGGCAAGCTGCACAAAGGTGGAGAGACGCCGCCACTGTGGAGGATTGCCAGCCCGGGGCCAGGGAGAGAAAGAAGCCCCACTCACCACAGCAGTGGTCACACAGATCCAGCTTGTGAGAACAGAGAAGAGAGAAGTGCAGTTGGCTCAGGAGACGCCGATCCCATGATGGCTGAGACAAAGGACAAAATCTGCAACTACTTGTTCAGCGTGGCAGAAACAACGGCGCTCAACCTCGCAAAAAACATTGGGTTTTCAAGGGCCAAGGACGTTAATGCCTTTCTTAGTGCTCTGGAAAAGCTGGGAGATGTCCACAAGCAGAACACAAGCCCCCCACGGTGGTCCCTGACAGACAGGAAACGTGAGCGGATGCAGATGAGGCTGAAGGCCAGCACAGTAACGCAGGTGGCAGATCCCACACCCGAGTCAGGTGTTCCACCTTCCTCTGCTCCTCCATGTCCTCAGGAGGTGACCGTGGCTTCACCAGCAGTGAAAGAAGAAAGTGTAGAAAACGGACAGCAGGCTTTGGGGCAGACCGATCAGAGCGATACCAGTGACACGGAAGCAGCCCTGCCTGAGGACACTAAGCCTGAATTCTCCAGTTTGAGTAATTATGATAACTCTGAAAATGGCAAGTGGGCCATGGATGATATCCCAGATAATCTGAACACTATCAACAAGCAGCCCGATGAGTCGGAATCCATCATGAATTCCCAGTCCTCCCCCAGTTACGCCGCCCAGTTTGAAACTGCTTTCCCATGTACGCCCGTAGAGAAACTGTTGGCTTGTCAGGAAAAGAACCCAGTGAGTGGCCTTACCGAATATTCCCAGTACACGTACCAGCACTGTGAGTTTACCATGCTGGAGCAGAGTGGACCCTCTCATGAGCCACGGTAAGAACACTTCCTACCTTTCCTGAGCTTTTTACTTAAAATGATCTGACTTCAGCTAACTTCAACAACTCACCTTTGTTCTGAAGGGCCTGCTCATTAATGTTTACTTCATTTCAGAAGGATTAGCCTAGTTGATTCCTTGCAGCAGCTTAAAAAAAGAAAAAAAAACGAGGCTAAAATTTAACCCAGTTTGGGCAACCCTGCACCTCGTTCTGAGCAGCGAAGGTGGGATTCATCTCTTCATCTAGGTCCTGTCTGATTTGATCACTTGGCTTTCAGTTTGATTTTATAGAGGGAAACTGGTGTTTCTAAGCTACCTCTCAAGATGGTCTCACCCTGGAAGTGGTATAAAGGGAGCCCAGAACAAAGTGCTTGGGTGCAGATATCTTGGGTTAGATGAGGTGAACCCACTCTGGACGTTTCTGTGGTGTAGCAGGTCAGAGCAGCCTCTGTGAGCAGAGCACGTAGCACGACACTACAGTTTGAGGAGTCAGTCTCTGGAGTCCTGCTTTCCCTTGTGAAATCGTGGCTGTTCCTGAGCATCAGCGAGACGGTGAAAAGCGCCATATGTGCCACACTGGAATATGTCAATAGATCCGCTAGACGGGAAAATTGGCCTACTTTCTAAAGATGGAGTCCCAGGGTTTGTTCGTGGGTTGGTTTTGTTGTTGTTGTTTGGTTGGTTTTTTTTATTTTCTAAGGAGGGATCTGAATGGATTCAGCTCCATAACCCCTCTCCGGATCTTGTTTGACCCATTCTTGGTGGAAGCAGGTTTCCTCTGTATGGGGCTGGAGGACAGAAGAGAAGCCATGTTTGTTAAGAGTTCGTGGGAAGGAGAGAGAAACATCAAAGGCAAGAGGTTTACGTGAGGTAGCACTTCTCTGAGATGCTGTGAATGCACTGGATAGCCAGGGAAAATGTCAGAGGATGAGTGACCCCAAATAGCAGAGGCTGCTTTTAAGCTTTCTTCATCCCTGTGCAGGAGGCATAACTGAACTACTCCCTGCATACAGACATTACATGTTTCTGGTGCTTGTGGAACAAGGCAATTCATCTTTTTCTTTCCAAACAAAATCTGGAACTGCTCCTTTGTCATGAACAGCTCTGGAAACAGAAAGAAACGGAGCCCAGATATAGAGCTGTTGGGGCATCCTTGGTATTTTTGTCTTCTGCACATGGCAGCCTGGGTTTGCTCTCCCAGCCAGGAGCTAGCTGTTCCTTCTCACTTGAATTCCAAAAGCAGCCTTGCTTGTTCTGAGACAACCATGCTTTTGCCTTTCAATTTACCTCTTTGGTTTCCTCTTTCAAAGGTTTAAGTTCCAGGCAGTGATTAACGGGCGCCGATTCCCACCAGCAGAAGCAGGGAGCAAAAAACTTGCTAAACAGGAAGCAGCAGCTAACGCAATGAAGGTCCTGATGAGTGAAGCAGAGAATGGAAGACACAGTGGAATTAAATGTGAAGAGCAGGTTCCCTCCGACAACTCTGAACCAGAATTGGTGAGTCTTATTTTCTTGTGAGGCTGGTCAAACAGTGTTTAGTTTGAAACTGATTTCCTCCGTCTTCTTGCTGTAGCCTTTGCAGCCAGAGCCAGAGCCGTCGTCTGCGTCAGCTCACCTCAACCTGCTTCCTGGGAAGCACCCTATCAGCATATTAATGGAGTATGGACAGAAATCGGGAAACACGATTGAATTCCAGATGCTCTCTCAGGAAGGCCCACCTCACGATCCTAGGTATGGCATATTGTTGTCAGCTTTGGGGAGGATAGAAACCCTTTCTTTAATATCTTTCCTCTTCAGCATGCTACCCACGTAACTGGATTCATCGCTTACCTAGCTGAGTGCTCCTCTTATCCGAGGAGTCTGGGCATGGCTCTTCCAAGACATCTGCCTCCAGAAAGAGACCAAAACCAGTGTCATTTCTCAGAGAAAGGATGCTGTTTCTTCTACCAGACCAGTAACAGTACCCTGGTTCCAGTCCTGTACCCTACCTCATAGAGCTCTACTGGGTTTATTTAGGGCCATCATGGTAGATTTAAATTGGAGATAACCCAGAAAAATTCAACTTGAACTGGGAGAAGGGGATAATATACAGGTCAAGATACCTATACTTAACACTTTTCATATGCTATAATGTCCTGTCAGGTTCAGCTACTGTGTGAAAATGGGTGACCAAATTTTCCCTGCTGTGGTAGGAAACAGCAAGAAGGGAGCAAAGCAAATGGCAGCAGAAGTAGCTGTGAAGATTCTTTCTGGAGAGTCTGTACCCCATGTCTTGCCTGAACAGGTACAAAGAGCTTCTCTGTAAGACCCAAGTGTTTTGGGTTGGGTTCCCCCCTCCTTTATTTCATATTCCACTGGATTTCACCCCACAAGGTCACGTGCTGGCTCTAGCAGAGGTTTGCTGAGTGCTCTTGGCCTGCAGTAATACCAGCTACTCAGTAGTTAACAGCCTTCTCCTGTCTAACTCTGCTCTAGCCTGCTGTGAAGCCCCACAGTGACCAGTCCACGCACAGCTGTGGACTGTGGATCACCACTCCAGAAGAAGCCAAGGTGGTGAAAGCGAAGGGTCTTGGGGAGCTCATCAAATACCTTAATGTCAATCCTGTTGGTGGCCTGTTGGAATACGCCCGCTCCAATGGGTTCGCTGCAGAGTTCAAACTCATCGACCAGTCAGGACCTCCCCATGACCCCAAGTAAGTAGCTGCCTCTGTCCAGGCGGAAATCTTGCACTGTTGCTGTTGTCCTGGAGAAAGGGCAGAGAACTCAAAATTCCTGATACAGTTTGACATGGCAACAGGCCAAGCTGCTGCCTCTGCCAAACCTTATGTCTGGATGACAATAAGCTACCTCCACTCTTCTCTCCACTGAGAATTTAAAAACCAGACTGAAATCCATAGGTTTCTTGATTTCCCAGAGGTGTGCTGCTGTCTTTATAGGTTTGTCTATCAGGCGAAGGTTGGAGGCCGTTGGTTCCCAGCTGTAACTGCACACAACAAAAAGCAGGGCAAGCAGGAGGCAGCTGATGCAGCGCTCAGAGTCCTCATTGGGGAAACAGAGAAGATGGAGCGCATGGAAGGGATGAACATCACTGAGGTAAATCCTCTTCCTCCAAAGCTGGGACTGCTTTTCTAGCCCTGTCTGTCCTGTGCCTTTCAGTCCAGCAGAAAAATGCCTTTGAGATCAACTGTGAGATCTTTGTTCCCTGAAGGTGTAGATAAGCTGATGTCTTCCTGAAGCGGGTTAGATGTTTCCTCAGGGCATGGATGTACTCTTCCCTCCTGCTGGCCTCTGCTTCAGGGCTAAATTATCATCAGATTTTTCCACAAGCTACTGAAATGTGTTCCTATGGTGGAGCAGGAATGTGCTTGTTTTCAATTCTGTGACCTTTTTCTTTTTTCTCCACATTCCTTCATGCGGCTTTAGAAATTGTGTATCAGCTCAAAAACTCATGCATCAGATAAGAGCAAAGCTCTGGTTATGTCAGGATGGCTGTCCCAAACCTGTGTTGCTTTAAATCACGCTTAGAGTTTTGTGATCTCTTAAGAGCCGTGTTCCAGGCTGCACAGCTGAGCACAGCAGCTGTGGCTCTAAATAGAAAAGCCATCAGGGGGGATTTGTCAGTCAGCAGTGCTAGAGGAGGCAAGTGCCTGTCTGCCATGGGAGTGACTGTGCAGTCTCCTCACAAGCAGCCAGAGAAGGAATTCCTCCAAAGCCAGTAACAGATTTCCTTGGCTGAGTCTCTGGGAACAGGCAAGATGGGTTTTGTCCCTTTGTCATGGGGGTTTCCCCTGGCAGTCTCGGGAGGCCATTCCTCAGCCAGGAAGGCAGCTTGCTGCTGCCTCTTAATGACATGCTCAAAGCAGAACTCAAAGCCAAACTCAAAGCCTTGGACAAGGTTTTCCCAGAAGTACCTAAAAGAACTTCACCCACCCCTTGACACGATACAGTCCGTGCACTCAGCTCACAGTTGCGCTGCCTGTGGTTCATGTTTTCTGCGTTCCTGCCTTCTGCTTGGATAGCTGTGCTTCAGGTTAGCTACTTCTTGAGCTGTTTTGTTCCGTGGCCTGCTCGTGATGTCTTAGCAGTCCTGGTCTTGTGTCCCCGCTGCAGCTCCCCGTGAGTGGCAGCACCCTACACGATCAGATGGCTATGCTGAGCCACCAGCGCTTCAACACCCTCACTGCTCGCATCCAGCACAACCTGCTTGGGCGGAAGATCCTGGCTGCCATCATCATGCGGAAAGGAAATACGGGTCTGGGAGTGGTGGTCAGCATTGGAACAGGTATGAACATCTTCTTCCAGCGTAAGCTGAGCTCTCACTTTCCCACTTTCCCTGTCAGCAGCACCCAGGAAATGGCTGTCGCTGTAGGCTTCCTCAGAGAGGGCAAGAAACGTTCCCAGGGCTCGTGTGGTGTCACAAGTGATTTGGTTATGGAGAGAGAACAAAGCAAATGTCCCTGCAGCTATATTGCACTTAATCTTTGCTTGCGTTGCAGTGTGCTAATCTGTGCATCAGAGCATGGATTCCTCGCGTTGTACAGCACGAGATCCCCCAGCTTCTCTACTGCGCGTACCTTGGGTCCCTTCCTAGTGAGCTGCCACACTCCTACCCAGACTGGTGTGCTGAAAATCACTTGGGAAGTGATCACTGCCCCTAAACCTGTGGCAATTTAAGTCTCTTCTGTCCCTAAAGTAGTATGTGCTCTTTGTCCCTTTATTTTCCTAACTGCTTAGATCTGGATAATGATTTAATAGTCAGGGTGCTGCTGCTGCTAAGGAGCCCAAAGAAACAAAACTTGAAGCCAGATGAAACCTTCCCTCTTTCTGTGAAACTCTGCGTTGACTTTGACGCTTGCCATTTTACTTTTTTTATTCATTTCAGGTAATCGTTGCGTGAAAGGAGAAGAGCTGAGCTTGAAGGGAGAGACAGTGAATGACTGTCATGCAGAAATCATTTCTCGAAGAGGCTTTGTGAGGTGAGAGAAGAAGAGGGGCCTGCCAAGAGGTGCTGACCCGTTCTGGAGGGATGTAGCTGTGACGGTTCCTTGCTGTGTTAAGAGTGGCTGTGATCCTCTAACACTACTGTTTACCCATGTGTTGTTAAATAGAAGTTATTTCTGATAAGAAGGGGCCATGCCTGAATGGTGCCCAAATTAGTACCGAGCTGGAAACTTGCCAAGAGCCCAAGGGCCACATCTGATGTACTAAAAATAAAGCATCCTGCAGAGGCTGCTTGGCCGGCGCGCAACGCACTGTTTCAGCCTGAGCACAGCTCTGTCTGAGCCAAGGTGCTGGGAAATCTGCAGGCCAGGTCCCCTTTTGGCCTTTCTGGACCTGGATGTAGAAGGCTTCAGGAAAACATACCGAATGTGTTTGCGTTGATAAATCAGAAATCCTTTTTCATAGGTTGGAAAGGGTTTTCCCGACTAAACTGCCCAATTGTTCTCTTCTCTTTATAAACATTGTGTAGCACGTTTTTGTTTTTTTTTTTTTTTTCCCCTCAACTAAAGCGAGATGAAGTTGTACTAGCCTTGTTGATGTCTGCCCTTCCAGTTATGAACAGCAAAGCCTTCTTAAAGCCTTTGCCTGCTGCCACTATACTCTGTGCATTTCTCTCAGCACTGGAAGGTGTTGAGGGCTGGTCCCTGGAAAGCTGTAAAGTCAGAGGATTGCACTCTTGCTTACTGTCTGTCTCAACTGTTCATCTTGACAGTCGTGACTGCTGGGCTGCTCTGGCACAGCAGAGCTTGTTGGAGACAAGAACAGTGAGCTCCTCCTCTCCTTGGAAAATAAGTCCGTGCACAGGCTCTGCTTGAGGAGTCTCTGTGAAGCTGCAGTTTTTGTTTAGTCCTTGACACTGTGTTGGAGACCTCAAGGTTTTTCCCTGTCGCCAGACAGAAGCAGCCATAAAAGACCCAGTCATTGTAAACAGATCGCGGGGTTGTGTTAATAATACCACTTGCATTCAGCTGCCCTTGGGGCTGTTTACCCTTAATGCAAACTTGGTGCTGACTAAAGGTGCTAGGTTAACAACCTCGAAGTCTCCTTCACACTCAGATCAGATGCATGCAAGCAGCAGCCAGCCAGGCTCCTTTCTCCCTCCTGCCAGTGCTTCCCTCTACTCACCTGACAAAATGCTTATTTTCTATTGTGTGTCCTCTGCACGGCAGGAAATCCGCTTGATTTCGTTCCTTTTCTGTAGCATCAAACACTATTCACTGGCTTCTCAGCCACACCTCCTGGTCTCCACTCTGCTGTGTGGCAGGAGCAGGTCACTTGGTGTGACAGAGGCAGTGCTGGGGACCCTGCCCTGGCACGGGCAGTGTTTGGATTGAAATGCTCCTTGTCTGAGGAGCAAAGCAGCCTTTTGACATGACGTTGTTATTTTCAGGTTTCTCTATAGTGAGCTGATGAATTATGACCCGTCTAATCCTTCCTCTGCAGAAGAGAGCATTTTTGAGCCAGCAGGAGGGAAGCGGCTCAAAATCAAGAGCAGTGTTACCTTTCACCTCTACGTCAGGTTTGTGCAGAATTGTGCCAGGAGTGACTGGTGTCTGCGGCACTATCGCACCCCTGGCCCTGGCTGTTTTCTGGGAGTCAGTGGTGATCTGGGGAGTGTTGTTTGTTTTTGTTTTTTGTTTGGTTTTTTTTTTGTTGTTGTTTTGTTTTTTGTTTTGTTTTGTTTTTTGTTTTGTTTTGTTTTTTTGTTTTGTTTTGTAGCACAGCACCTTGTGGAGACGGGGCGCTCTTTGATAAATCCTGCAGCGATCAGGCAAGCGTGGTGGGGCAAGCCCAGCATCAGCCTCTCTTTGAGAACCCCAAACAAGGCAAGCTGCGGACCAAGGTGGAGAACGGTGAGTGGGTTCAGTCCTTGCACGGTGGGGTGGCTCCAGTCCTCTTCTCTGAGCCTTTCTGGAGCTCCAGTTTCCTTACCCCTCTCTGTGTGGTGCTGTTGTGGAATTTGAAGCATTCAGGAACCAAAGGAGGTGGGTGAAAGGGATGGGAGCATTAAGGAGAGAGTCCCTCCTTCCAAACTCTGCCTGTTGGACTGCCACACTAGCAAGAGTACAGCTGAAGTTTGCCACAAAGCTTCTATGTCTCTGACTTCCCTTTCAAGCACTATTCCATTCTGCTTCAGCCATGTTAAAAATGACTCTGTAATCAGTACCAAGTTCCCTTTTTCATGTGACACTAAAACGTTCTCAGAACTTGGTGACAGACTGACTCCAGAGGTCACGCCGTGCCTGTGCATAGAAGATAGTTTCTGGTGCAGTTGCTGATGGGCTTTTGTTCTGTTGAATATCCAACTCTTTACAGCAAAGCTTTCTTCTCATGTACAGGGGAAGGCACCATTCCTGTGGAGTCGAGTGACATTGTGCCCACGTGGGATGGGATCCAGCATGGGGAACGGTTACGAACCATGTCCTGCAGCGACAAAATCTTACGCTGGAATATACTTGGCTTGCAAGGGGCATTGCTGTCACACTTCATAGAACCTGTTTATCTCAGCTCTGTTACACTCGGTATGAGACCCACCGTCCTTTCTGGGCTGGGGTGGATGTGCTGCCCCACTCGCTAGAACTGGGCTGCAGCGACAAGTAACCTCCCTTCCCCAAGTGCTGGAGAAGCTTGTTTGTGGAGGTTGTAGGAGTAACAGACTGAAACGTCGTTCTTGGCAGAGCTGTGCTGTTTGGAAATGAAAAGGGAGTTTGTGAATTTTATGCTGTGGGTGGAGTGGGTTTTTCTCCAAAGTTCTTGATTTTTAGAAGGCACATGTGATCTAGGAGGGTGAGACAGAAATTGCCTGTTTGTGTCTTTGGTGAGAAATGTTGCAGTCTATAAACCTTCATCTTACACATCTAGGGTACACGTAGCTGTTGCTGATCCACATGGCCGCGAGCTTTCTGGAGCTTGTGAGAAGCACTGTGATTCTCAGGGTTTGGCTTGTCCCTCGCCCGTGCCGTGCCTGTTCCCTAATCCCTTCACATCTGTCTTCACAGGTTACTTGTACAGTCAGGGTCATTTAACACGTGCGATCTGCTGCCGCGTGGCAAGAGATGGGAACCTGCTGCAGGAAAAGCTCCAGGCCCCGTATCACATTAACCACCCTGAGGTACTGCGGGCTTGGCCCCTCTTTGGCTTTCTGTCCCCCCCTTCCACCTCTGCCCCTTGGGTTCGGACCTCGCTGTGGCGCTCGGCAGTGGGATCACCTGGCAGAAGCTCTCCAGCCAGGGTCAGGAGGTTAATGGCCAGAAACCTGCCCCTTTGTGTCATCCCAGAGTGTCTGAGGGTTCCTGGCAATGACTTGGTTTGGGAAAAAGATGACCAAAGTCGCCCCTGTAGCCTTCAGCTTAGCAAGAACCAAGTGCTTGCTACTCTCATGAAATCGGGATGAGCTGAACCCCTGCCTGCAGGGGCTGGAGCAGGCAGGAGGCTGCCCTTACCAGGGAGCTCGTGCAGCAGGACTGGTGTTAAGAAACCCTCTGACCTCTTGTGCAGGTTGGGCGAGTCAGCGTATATGACTCTGCAAGGCAGACGGGCAAGACGAAGGAGTCTTCGGTGAATTGGTGTCTTGCTGATGAAAGTGAAGTTGAAGTCTTGGATGGCACAAAAGGGAAAGTAGATGGGTAAGAAGAGCCTTTCCTGATGCTGCTTTTCTGTTTGGGGACAGCTCTGAAGTCGCTCTGAGTACACCCTGCGCTGTTACAGCACCTTGTGTGTGGGGAGGGTTGGAGAGAGGAATGTCAGACGGACGTGAGAGAGCGTTCTTGAAGCAAAACAAAATACTGCCCAGCTCAGACCCTACAACAGAGCCCTGCTGAGCCAAGAAATGTCACAGGCATCCCATTGTGGGTTTTTCCCTGAGCCCCCTGCTCCTCCTTGCTCTTCTGTGTGTCATGTCCTTCATTGCTACCTTTGTTTTCCTTCTCAGACCGAAACTGGAGGTGTCTCGTGTGTCCAAGAGGAAAATGTTCACCCTTTTCCAGCAGCTGTGTGCCAAGAATGACCGCAAAGACCTGCAGAACCTCTCAGTGTACTCGGATGCTAAGGAGGCAGCCACGGCGTACCAGGAGGCCAAGCAGTGCTTCTTCAGCATGCTGGAAGAGATGGGCTACGGCAGCTGGATCCGCAAACCCCAAGAGGAAGATAATTTCTCTTTCCCTGATGCATAATGAGATGCTCTGTGTGTGTAGGGAGGTGAATGTGCACAGGCGTGTGCATGGGTGTATGCATCTTTCTTTGACCACCTTCATTTTGGAGTGGAATCGGGAGCGTGCAGCAGATTTCCCTGTAGGCCTGGCTGCCTTCTCCCTCTACTCTTGTTACTCTGAGACCCTACCCTTTCTCTTTTTAAAACGCATGAAAATTATTGTCTTTTTTTTATGCTAGGACAGGCTCAGTCCCTGTTTGCTTTCATGTTTTTCTCTCCTCATTTTTTTAAAAGAATGTCCAAGAAACCAGAGGGATTCTTGAACTGCAAGCTTGAAACCTTTGGACCGTGCACTATGGATCCCTCTGGCAGGTTTTAAGGCAAATTTTCTCTTTTGAGAAAAAGCAGCTGACTGGCTGGTTTTATGTGTCTCTGGCAGAAGGTGGCTGGCAGCCCGTCTGAGCTGGGACACGGGACTGATCTCTGCAAGATGCCACCAGGATCAGCATAACATTCCACGTTAGTAATAAAAAAGCAAATTTCTGTATTATTAGCTGGCTCTGAGCCGTGGGTGTGTTCATGCCTGCAGAGTGGAAGACGGGCATCGGGTGGAGCTCAGTGCGGTTTGGGGAGGAACAGAGCTGAGTTATGATGAGTGGATCTGTGCAGGACCGTGGCAGTTGAGAATTAAGCCTCTTGCCTTAAGCCAGGGGCTTGTCAGGCAGAGTTGAGCCCTCGGGGGGGGGGTCTTGATACCCTGAAATGACGGGGCAGGGTTCACCTGGCTCCTTCTCCCCCGCCTCTGCCTCTAGGCTGGGGTGTCTCCTCCACTCTTGGGAGGCTGGAGGTGGCCACAGGCTGTGTTGTGTGGCTGCCCATGAGCCCAACCACGCGCCAGATGCGCTTGTGGAAGGTGAGAAGTAAAGATGCTGTTGCCATCCACCAGCAGCTTTATTAGATGTGGAGCAGCCCCTTGGCAGAGGCGCAACTTGCGCTGGGACAGGCGACGCCTGTGACAAAAAGGCCACGAAGCAGTTAGGGTGGAAGCATAGCCTAAACCCAAGAGGAGAGCAGGGAGAGCCCCAGGCTGGTGCATCTCTCCCCGCGCAGCAGGAAGGGATGCCCGTGGGCGCTGGGGCTGAGCAGGTTAAAAGCTTGCCAAAAGGCCGGCTGTCCTGGGTGCACCCAGCCCACGAGGGTGGCAACAGCCTCGGCCTCCTGCTCTCCCCTGTGCCCAGAGCAGGGCCCCGGGGGCAGCGATGGCACAAGGATGGAGCTGGGGACTCCTCTGTCCGTGGTGCCCCCCCCCCCCCCAACTCGGTGCTCCCCCCATGCTCTGGCTCTCCCGTGATTACTGAGGCGCAGCGGGACCCCCCCTGTCCTGCACTCACCCAGAGCTGCACCCACAGCAGAGGGGATGCAGAGGTAGGACAAGCCCCTGGCCTGGGGCTGCTTTAGGGGCGAAGCTCTTAATGTTGGGGTGCACCTCTGAGAGGAGGAGGTCCCGGGAGCACCAGCTGGAGCAGCCTGGGATTTCCCTGGCCGGGTGAAGTGCTGGGATTTAAATTAATTTCTGGCGCGTGGCTTCCCCCAGCACCGTGTGCTGCCAGCCCCCGTCTGCACCGCGCTCCCCTCAGCACACAGGATTAGTGGTATTTATAGCAAATGCTCCATCGTAATTTTCCCCGACGTGGCCAATTCCTGCTTGTGTGGGAGAGCGTGGGAAGCATTGCCGAGCCACCCAGGGCTGCCACTCAGCACCCCGGCCCCGCTGTGTGACCCAAGGGCGGGGGTCTGGCTGCCGCCTGCTCCCACCTCAAGTTGGGGTTGATTTGTATTTTTTTTCCTCGCACAATTCATCTGGCTGCTCTCAGCTCTAGTGCACAGAGCTGGGAGTTTAGCCAGGGGATGGTGGGAGCGTGGAGCAGCCCTCGGCGCTCGCTGTCCTGGCAGGACCTAAAAATAGTCTCCTCCTGCCTCATCTGTGCGCTCACCTCAAGGAGTCGGAGCAGAGCATCCTCCGCCTCTGCTCCTACCACCTCAGCGTGGCTCTGCCCCGCTCCTGGGAGCCCCAGGGCTGGTGGCAGAAACCCCGCAGCGGCTGGGCCACCAGCCCCTGGCTCTAGGTGGTCCCGCATGGTCGCGTTGGCAAGAGGAGATGTGGTGAGCGGCCGGTGCTCCCGGGAGCGTGGGAGGGAGCTGAGCACATCCCCATGGGGCTGGTTTTACACTGCTGCGTTCCCTCCCTCAGCAATCGGGATTTTCCTCTTTCAGAGCCAATTCCTCCCCGGCTTCTTACCTTGGTCACGGGGAGCCGAGCCCCCCCACCCCCCAACCCAGGCTCCATCCTGCCTCTTCCTCCCCAGGGGGAGCAGTGCGGGATGAAATGACACTAAATTGAACCAGCCCTCGTCCTGTGTGAGTATTTATTGGTTTGCAGTGGCTGCCTGGAGCCCGGCACCCGGCTCTCCAGCCCTGGGACCAGCCGGCCCCTGGCTCGGTGGCGGGGAGAGGGCACAGAGCCCACAGTCCCTCGCTGTCCCCGGGGAGGGTGGGTGGCTGCCCCAGCGCTATTTGGAGGTGGGGGTGCCCTGGCTGAGCTGCAGCAGGGAGTTGGTGGCGTAGTTCTGGAAAAGGGGCTGGAGGAACATGCCGACGGTGCCGAAGACACAGACAAAGACGAAGATCCACAAGAAGAGGCGGTCGATGACCATCGCCACGTACTTCCAGTCTTCACTCACCTGTGCGGGGCCAGGAGAGAGGCCGGGTCAGGTTGGGGCCTCCAGCATCACCCGGTGCTGCTGGTGCTGCTCCCGGCAGGCGGCTGGACCAGGAGCTCAGCAGCTCTGCTGAGCCCCAAATCTGCTCCCTCAGCGCTGCAGCTCCCGGGGCCGCCTGCCAGCCCGCCGTGGGGCTCGCTCCCCCCCACTGCCACCCGTGCTGCTGAGCCTGGGAAACTCATCTCCCCAGTGAGCTGAGCTAGCAGGAGGGCAGCGTCGCGCAGCCCTGCAGCCCCATCCAGCACCAGCTCTGCCAAAATCTGCAGCTTCACGGTGCCGCGCAGCAGCGTCAGGCCTCCTGGATTTCCCGACCAACTGGTTCAGTTTGGGGGCCAGGGCTGGCACCCCTGCCTGGACAGGGGCTGCGGGGGGGGGGTGTCCCCAGACACGGGGCTGGGCAGGGACCCCCTTGGTGCTTGTGCACGTCCCTTCCTGCAGTGCAGTCGTGCACCAGCACGTGCTCTGCACCCCACAGCCCTGCCTACAGCCCTGCCCACACCCCACAGCCCTGCCTGCACCCCACAGCCCTGCCCGCACCCCACAGCCCTGCCCACAGCCCTGTCTCCACCCCACAGCCCTGCCTCCACCCCACAGCCCTGCCCGCACCCCACAGCCCTGCCTGCACCGCACAGCCCTGCCTACAGCCCTGCCCGCACCCCGCAGCCCTGCTTCCACCCCACAGCCCTGCCTGCACCCCGCAGCCCTGCCCACAGCCCTGCCTGCACCCCACAGACCTGCCTACAGCTCTGCCCGCACCCCACAGCCCTGCCTGCACCCCACAGCCCTGCCTGCACCCCACAACCCTGCCTGCACCCCACAGCCCTGCCCACACCCCACAACCCTGCCTGCACCCCACAGCCCTGCCCACAGCCCTGCCTGCACCCCACAACCCTGCCTGCACCCCACAGCCCTGCCCACAGCCCTGCCCGCACCCCACAGCCCTGCCTGCACCCCGCAGCCCTGCCTGCACCCCACAACCCTGCCTGCACCCCACAGCCCTGCCCACACCCCACAACCCTGCCTGCACCCCACAGCCCTGCCCACAGCCCTGCCTGCACCCCACAGCCCTGCCTGCACCCCACAACCCTGCCTGCACCCCACAGCCCTGCCCACACCCCACAACCCTGCCTGCACCCCACAGCCCTGCCCACAGCCCTGCCTGCACCCCACAACCCTGCCTGCACCCCACAGCCCTGCCCACAGCCCTGCCCGCACCCCACAGCCCTGCCTGCACCCCGCAGCCCTGCCTGCACCCCACAACCCTGTCTGCACCCCACAGCCCTGCCCACACCCCACAACCCTGCCTGCACCCCACAGCCCTGCCCACAGCCCTGCCCGCACCCCACAGCCCTGCCTGCACCCCATAACCCTGCCTGCACCCCACAGCCCTGCCCACACCCCACAACCCTGCCTGCACCCCACAGCCCTGCCCACAGCCCTGCCCGCACCCCACAGCCCTGCCTGCACCCCACAACCCTGCCTGCACCCCACAGCCCTGCCCACAGCCCTGCCCGCACCCCACAACCCTGCCTGCACCCCACAGCCCTGCCCACAGCCCTGCCCGCACCCCACAACCCTGCCTGCACCCCACAGCCCTGCCCACACCCCGCAGCCCTGCCCACACCCCACAGCCCTGCCCGCACCCCGCAGCCCTGCCCGCGCCTGCCCCGACTCACGCTCTGGTCATCGTCCTCGCTGCGCATGTGGTCGGCGATGAAGCGCACGCCGTCCACCGCCTCCTCCAGCCCACAGGCACAGCTGGCCGCGGGGGCCGGCGCCTGCCCCTGCCGCTCCCGGTAGCCGTTGAGCCCCTCAGCCTTGGCAGCGCCGGGGTTGGCGTAGCAGGCACAGGCACGGGCGCCGGCCCGGAGGAAGAGGGTGGCGGTGGCAGCCCGCTCCTGGGTGTGCCGGCGCTGGCGCAGGCGCTGGCGTGCGCAGTTCTGCCGCGGCTGCTTCATGAAGAGCAGCGCCGGGAGCTTGCGGAGGAAGAGGTTGCGGACCCAGGGCGGCATGGTGTGCGTGGTGGGCGAGCGGTGGTGTACGTTGAGGACACAGACGCTGGTGACGATGGAGAAGGTCACCAGCACCATGGTGAACATGAGGTACTTGCCCACCAGCGGCACGTCCAGCGAGGTGGGCGGCACGATCTTGGAGATGAGCAGCAGGAAGACGGTGAGGGCGAGCAGGACGGAGATGCAGAGCGTCATCTTCTCGCCGCAGTCGGAGGGGAGGTAGAAGACGAGGATGGCCAGGGAGGTGATGAGGATGCAGGGGATGATGAGGTTGATGGTGTAGAAGAGTGGCTTGCGCCGGATGATGAAGTCGTAGGTGATGTCCACGTAGGTAGAATCCTCAGGGTTCTCGTTGCGCCGTCCTGGCAGCGCCACGATGTCCCACTCGCCGCTGGGCGTGAAGTCATCCAGGCTGGCCACCTCACTCTTCAGCACCAGGTCAATCTCGGTGCGGTCGTAGGTCCAGGAACGGAACTTCATGGTGCAGTTCTGCTGGTCGAAGGGGAAGTGCTTCACCTCGATCTTGCAGGCGCTCTTGTAGATGGCCGGCGGCAGCCAGAAGATGCTGCCGTCGTAGGAGATCACCGCGTTGGAGTAGAAGGAGACCTCGTACATCCCATCGGCGCTGGGGCAAAGGGATGGGCTGTCAGCCCTGGCGCTGCCCCGGCAGTGCAACGGCACCGCCCCGAGCCCCTAAGGGGGTTGGGGTTCACACAGCCTCCCCCCCCCAAAAAAAAACACCTACTTGTTGTAGAGCACCACGTCGGGCAGCCAGATGTGCTTGGAGGGCAGGCGGACCTTCTTCATGTTGTCAAAGTCCTCCGGCTTCCAGGTGAGGCGATAGTCCTCCCACTCCTGCAGGCAGGCAGGCTCAGCCCGGGGGGCCAGGACAGGGTGGGCATGGGGGCCCCACACAGGGTATATGGGGGGTCCCGGGGCAGGGGGGGAACAGGAGGGTCCCCAGGCCAAGGTGAACAGGGGGGGTCCTCGGGACAGGGTGCAGGGGGTCCTGGGACAGGGTAAACAGGGGGTCTCCAGGCCAAGGTGAACGGGGGGGGGTCCCAGGGCAGGGTGCAGGGGGGCCCAGGGCAGGGTGAACAGGGGGGTCCTGGGGCAGGGTGAACGGGGGGGGTGCCAGGGCAGGGCACAGAGCGGGAACAGGACAGGGTGAACAGAGGGGGTCCCCAGGCCAGAGTGCAGGGTGGGAACAGGGGACTCCCCAGGCCAAGGTGAACAGGGGGGGTCCCCAGGGTAGGGTGAGCAGAGGGGGTCCCCAGAACAGGGTGAACGGGGGGGGTCCCGTGGCAGGGTGGACACAGGAGGTCCCAGGGCCATGGCAGAGGCCAGGGCTCCCACCTGGGTCAGCCAGACATTGGTGGTCATGATCTGCTCCCGCTCGTGCTGCGGAGAGAGCGGGGCCGGTTATTCGGGGTGCCGGGGGGGTCTGGCAGGGCCCCCCCTCCTCTCCGCAGGGAATGGGGGGAGCAGAGCCCCGACCGACTCACCACGCTGATGAGCTGCGCCAACGACACCATCAGCTGCACGGTCACCAGCTCGGAGCCGTTGGTCGCCGGCCGGATCAGCTTGTTGTAGCGCGCGGGGTCCAGCAGATACTCGACCAGCCGCTCCTCCGTGTCCGTGCCCAGGCTCCCTGGGGCGCGGCAGGGGGCTGAACCCCGCGGCGGCGGGCAGGGTCCCCCCCGGGATCCCCCTCCCCACCCCCCGTGGCCACCCCGGGGGTCTGGGCCTGGAGGCTGATGGGGGGGGGGGGCGGGGTGCGGGTGGCACCGGCGGCTCGAAATGGTGGGAAATGGGGGACCCCGGGGGGGCTGAGGTGTTTGGGAAGCAGCAGCTCCGGGAGATCCGGGAGATCCTGGACACACACCCCCACACACACCCCGCGGCACGGCTCGGGCAGCCGCAGCCCCGTGGGAGCGCTGGGAGCACCGGGAACGCGGCCGGTACCGGGTGCACGGCGGGTCCGGTACCGGGGAAGCGTTGGACGGTTCTGTGCAACAGGCGCAGCCGCGGGGCCCGGTGCGGTCCCCTCCCCGCCGGTGCCGGTGCCCGCCCGCCCCCCTCCCACTCCCCCGGTTCCCAGCACTTACGTCTGAGGGCGGCGAGGAGGCAGAGGACGCGGAGCAGCGCCATGGGGGCGGCCCGTTGCCGGTGCCGCCGCCGGTGCCGGTGCCCGGGCGCTGTCCCCGGTGCTGCCCGCGCTCTCCGCGGTGCTGGAGCCGGCGGCGGCGGCGGCGGCGGCCCCGGGCGGGGCGGCCCCGGGCGGGAGGCGGTGCCGTTCGCTGGGCCGGGGCCGCCCCGCTCTCCCCGCCCCGCCGCCGCCCCGGGGACACCGGGGAGCACCGGGGGGGTGTCGGAGCTCGCCGCTCCCACCCAGCCCCCGCCGCCCCCGGTTCCCGCACGGTCAGGGGAGCCCCGAGGGGGCGGCGGAGCTGTCGGGAGGAGCTGGCGGAGCCCCCCCGCGGCCCCGGGACACCACGTGACACCCCCCCTCCCCACACCCCCCCCCCCCACACGCACGTGACCCCCGTCAGGCAGGGGCGGGGCGAGCGGGAGGGGCGAGTCCCGCCCCCTTTCCCTCCCCGGGGCGCCTTTGTGGCGTCACTTCCGGCTCGGCGGCACCGGTGGCGAGAGCGATTCCGGTGGGGGGGGGGAGGGGGTTGTCCCCGCCCCTTCCGCTGGCGGCGGGAGGGGTCACTTCCGGGGAGCGGGGCCGTCCCGCCGCCATCTTGGGCCGGCTCCGGGGGCTGCGGCGGCGGCGGCGGCGGAGCGGGTCCCTCCATGGGAAGATGCAGCGGGCGGGGCCGGAGGAGGCGGCGGGGTCGCAGGCGGCGGCGGGGGGGCCCGGGCGGAGCGGGGCCGAGGTGGCGGCGGCCCCCGCCGGGCGGCTCCTGAGGCGGGAGCTGCGGCTGCTCGAGTCCATCTTCCACCGGGGCCACGAGCGGTTCCGCATCGGCAGCGCCTGCCCCGACGAGATCAGCTGCGAGTTCGTCCCGGGAGCCGGGGCCCGCGCCGGTGCCTCCGGGGCCCGGGGGCCGCCGCCGGGGCCCGTCCGCATCCACTGCAACATCACGGTGAGGCCCGGGGCGGGGGGAACGCCGGGGCCCACGGGCACCGAGGGGCCGCCCCGGTTCCAGCCGGAGCGGCGGCTGTTGGGGGGATTGCGGCCCGGGGGATCCCGGCGCCGTTGCGGGGAGCGGGCCCCGTCCCCCCCCCCCCCCACCCCGGGGTCCCTCGGCACGGCGGGGAAGCTGCCTCCGGTGTGTGTGTGTGCGTGTCCCGTCCCGGGTGAGTGGGGTGCTCGCCGAGTCCCCCGGGGTGCGCTTGGCCGGGGAGTGTCTCCCCGCAGAGCAAACCCCGGAGCCTTCAGCCTCGCAGCAGGTTCTCATCATCCTCCTGGCCCGTTCCCCCCCCCCCCGCAAGACTCTGGCCTCCCCGGAGGTTTGGGGTTGTTTTTTTTTTTTTTTTTCTGAGAGGGGGTCCCACGGGTGCCCCTGACCGGCGATGCCCCACGTCGGGCTCTTTCCCACCTGGGGTTTAGGGGATCCCGGTTCTGGTTGGGTTCGCAGTGGGGTGCGGATCCCACCTCCCCCCCCCCCCCCAGCGAGTTACAGCGGGTGCTGCGGCTCCGGGCGAGGAGCAGCAGCGTGGAAAACCCCCCCCGGTGCGGCGGCTGTACGGGGCTGGGATTTTCTGGAGGGGGGTGATTTGGGAGCGTTGTCAGTGGGTTTTACCCTGGGTTAAAAGCACCTGCCCGGCCTCTGCCCCTGCACTGGTGCTGGTGGGTCGTGCACACCTCAGTCTCCTTCTGCGGCGCTTCTGGTCCGGAGCTGGCAAGGCGAGAGGCTCACGGGGCAGCGTGAAACGCCCTCGGTGTCCTGCCTTAACAGCTTTCCCACCCCCCCAAAAAAACGGCCAAAACATCGCCGCTGTCCGTGTTCTACCCCGCTCCCCCAGACGGAGGGGGGAAGTGGCACAAGCGCTGAGCCAGATCAGTGTGGTTGGAGCCAGGGTTTGTTTTGCCCGTGGCCCTGGAGGGTGGATGTAGTTGCTCATGGGCCGTTCTGCTGATTTCTCTGGTCTGGAGGGATCGGTTTGTGGGAGATGTGGGGCTGCAGCTCCCTGCCCTGCCCGGCTCGCCGCTCCGTTCATCGGCGGCGCCGGAGACGGTCGTGACAGCTCAAACACCGCCTTCTCCTCCTCTCCAGGAGTCTTACCCAGCCGTTCCCCCGATATGGTCTGTGGAGTCAGACGATCCGAACCTGGCAGCTATCCTGGAGAGGCTGGTGGAAGTCAGGAAAGGAAACACGCTGGTGAGCGGGCACTGCCTGGGGCGAGGCGACGTGAGGCTGGCTGCTTCGGGAGGGTCAGACCCCTGCTGCGTGCCTGCAGCCGCCTGGTGTTGGGGGGTGCATCTGCTCTCATAAAGGTTTGGGAAATTTGGGATGAGCGGCTCTGACTTCTCCTGAGTTTGATGCCGGGGTGTGATTTTCCCCCCCGGCCCCTGTGTCTTCCACTGCTGGGAGCAGGAAGGAGCAGCCTCTGGGCCTCCGCTCGCTTGTTTGCGAGGGGTCTTGCAGCGCGGAGGACGGCTGCGGCTTAGCTTGGCGCGTGGGTTCCCTGCGCCTTTCTGACGTTTGTCTGATCTCTGGACAGCTTTTGCAGCACCTGAAGCGAATAATCTCCGACCTGTGCAAACTCTACAACCTCCCCCAACATCCAGACGTTGAAATGCTGGACCAGCCCCTGCCGGCAGAACAGGTGAGTGACGCAGGAGGAGACTTTCTAAGCTCATAAAATGAATTTGCTTTAGAGGCTGGAGCTTCATACCCCATGAAGAAGCGCAGCGGGTGGGTGCTGATCTCCTTTCCCTGGGGGGATTCCTGTCCTGGGTGATGCCAGCCTGCTCCGTTGGGCCTCGGTGCTGTTTGGCTGCTCTGGTGTGGCTTCCTGTAAAGGTTCTTGGTTTTGCTTTTGACTTGGTTCTGCTTGTAAACCCCTGTTTAACCTTGCCTCAAAAGTGTCGAGGAGGGCAGGAGAGCGTCGCCACAGGAAGCTGCCGGTGCGATCTTCGTTCTCTGTCCTTTTGTCCCTGCAGAGCACACAGGAAGAGGTGTCCTCTGAAGAGGAAGACGAAGAGATGCCAGAGGTAAGTGCCGCCTCGCTGTATGAGGAAGTTACACCAGAGAGCTGAGCGCGGGGAGATGCCTGCCGAAAGGTGCGAGGGCGCAGGGAGTTGTGTCTGGGAAGATCCTGCTGGTTGGCTCGAAGGCTGGATTGTTCTCAGCATTTTGCTGCTGGGGACCCAGGTCCTGAGCCACGGGTGGGAGCGATGTGTTCACAAACCACAGGCGACCGCAGCAGCCGAGAGGTGTAGCCGTGGCCTCCAAAGGCATCCAGACGAACTGAGAGTGGAGCCCCTTGGACAATTTCTCTCTTGGCTCATGCTGCTGTGCTCTAGAGCCTGGAATTTACTTGCAAGCGATGGGATTTCCGGGTTGCCATTGCTGGCAGGGAAATCACACCATGAAAATGGGACTCCCGCAGAGAGGATTAGGTAGGATGGCTGAGTGTGCGAGCGAGCTAATTGGCAGGAGCAGCAGAGGCAGCCATATTTCACTGCAGGCTGAGAATATCATGCTGCAAAACCCACAGGCTTCGGTTGTTTGGTTTGCGGTTTAGAGATCTCTAGAAGTGGGTGGAATAATCTTGAATCTCCATGGTGATGTTTAGCGATGCCTCGCACACTTCTCCTGGGGTGTGAGAGGCACGGGCACCGAGTCAGCAGCACTGCAGAACCTGGGGGCAGGTCACTTAGCAGCAGCACGCGGAGCAGTTGTTGAGGTTTTAGCAAAGTCAATAGCTTGCTAAATCAAGGCTGACCTTTTCCAGGGTCCCCAGAGAAAATGAGGAGGCTTGAACTGGTACCAGCATAACCTCCTATATCTGCAAACTTGCTGCTTCATGGCAAATTTGTGATGCGTGAGTCCTCACCCTCTTGTGGGCTGAAAAAGAAATCCTTGGGAACTGAGTGTTCCCCCTCGTGCTTTCTGCTAGCACCGTGCGTCGTCGTTTAGGGACAATGCTCTTGCTTAGAGCAAAGGTTTCTTGCTGAGCGGTTGGATTTGTTGGGCTGTGTCAGAAGAGCAGAGCCGTGCCCTGGTACAGAGATGCATTATGCAGGTTAATCCACTCGAGGGATTTTCTAGGAGGATCTATTTTCTTGTGTGACAGTCTAAAAATGTCAAAGCCTTTCCAAAAATGCTGCTCATCCGGAATAGCAGCAGCTAGCTTGGAGAGGCTGAATAAAAACACTTGTTCAGAGGATTTAATACCAGCGCCAGAGCTGTGTGTCCCCACAGCCATTTGCAGGCAGCTTCCAGGAAGTTGAACCCTGTGTGTGGATACTGCAGCTGCCCCTGATTGCTGCAACTGGTTTTTGCTGGGTATTAACATCAGGGCCTTGTGCATGTCGAGCTGAGTGGTGGTGTGGGGAGGGATGAGGGGCAGAGCCTCTGCCAGGGTTAGGGAGAGCATCGGGAGCATCCTGCAGGGTGGAGAGCTGAGCTGATCTCCAGACAAGCTGTGAAACGTCACCTCTTTTTGAGGGGACAAACATCCTGCGCCACTGAATTCCGTGCGTGAGGGTCTCTTCTTGCGCTGCCGGTGATGAGTTCCTGTGGGGGTTTTTGCTTGTGAAGGGGCAGCAACACGGCCTGGCAGTGCTGGGCACTGTCCCAGCCGCCCAGAAACGCAGCATGGGGCTGCTTGTTCCACGTGTGTGCTGAGATACAAGTGCCTTTCAGTTACATGGGGCTCGCTGGGGGAGCATACGTAAGATTAATGACTAATTCTAAACAGACATGAGACTTGGCAGGGAAGAATCCAGCAAACAAAGAGCTTGTATTAGCCCAGTTTAATTCTGGAAAGGGAAGTGTGCTGCTCTGCCTGCTGGCTTTGGTATGGGAGGGCAGTGGGGGCCCAGTGCCTGTAACTTCTTCACTGAGCATGCCCAGGCCTTGTGTCTTCCACCCTGTTTGTGCCTCAGATCGGGGCTTGGGACTTCCTGGGGAGGGAGAGTTGCACCGAGAATCTTTCCTGATTCAGGGCAGCTTCTGTCTGCAGTACTTGGAGCAGGGAGGAGTGAAGAAGCATCTCCTACTACCTCTCCTCTCCCCTTCCCAGGACACTGAGGACTTGGACCACTATGAGATGAAAGAGGAAGAGCCGGCAGATGGGAAGAAGACAGAGGATGAAGGCATTGGGAAGGAAAACCTGGCCATTTTAGAGAAAATAAAAAAGAACCAGAGGCAAGATTACTTAAATGTACGTGTCGCCCGGCGGGCGGGTGGGTTGGGGAAGCAGAGGGAGCCAAGGGCGAGAGCGATGGAGGCACCTCCTAGCCCTAAATCAAAGGGGCTGTCCCTGGCCAAAGGTACAGCAGTGGCTCTCCGGGGCTGGCGTGGCTGATGCAGAGAAGTCTGTGAGCTGTCTCTGCAGCTCAGGGACGTAAGTGTGGGCCTCGGGTGCCCCAGAGGCATCGGTGCTACATGGGGCAGCCTTCCTGCAGTGAGATCTGGGGTTCCCCTCTGCTCCCAGGAGCTGCGCCTCACTTTAGAGGTGGCTGGTGGGTTGTGCTTTTATATTCCTGAGCTGAGATTCTAATGCAGTTGAGAGGGCACAGAGGCGTTTCTGCTGCAGCCTGTGGGTGGCCTGTGTGGGGCCAGGGAAGTTGCTGTAGTGGGAAGGATGGAAGACACGAGGTGGGGGAGAAGGTAAGGTCTAGCTTAGAGGCTGCACGGGAGTTCTAGCTCAGGTGTTGGCCTCGTAGAGCAACAGCTGTGGAGGGTACAGGGTAACAATGCAACTTCCCTCCTCCCACGTTCCTCGCAGGGTGCAGTGTCTGGGTCTGTGCAGGCCACCGACCGGCTAATGAAGGAGCTCAGGGATATTTACCGATCACCAAGTTTCAAGGGCGGTAAGTACTGCGGGGAGCTCGGGGCAGGGGGCTGCTGCTCCGCTCTTCGTGCTGGGGTTTTTCTCATCGTTCTGGGTGGCACCTAATGGGCCTCAGAGCTGTTCTGCTCTGCTCAGCTGGGAAGAAGCTCTCTGGCCTTTGGTGGTTGTGGCTCTGTTAAGAGTGAGCAAAACTGCCTTACCGTCTCTGTTCCCCACCAGTGCTGGGTGGGAAGATTATCTGGCTTTGAGGGTGATGGTGCTCCTACCCCTTTCCTGAGCCCAAGGACTCAGGAAAGAGCAGTCATAGGAAAATTACTGCCCTGGGGACCATCCTTCTGGATAAGTGCTGCTTTTCGGAGCGGGGGGGCTGTCTGTGCCAGGCTGAGGTTGTGCTGCAGGGCCATGGGGATTTAAAATTGGTGGTGGCTCGACTCCCTGTTCAGTCTCCCCCGCCCCGTAGTGATGTGCCTCTTCTCTGCCTTGCAGGATACTATGCAGTTGAACTAGTGAACGACAGCCTGTACGATTGGAACGTCAAACTCCTGAAGTAGGTGGCATGGCTTGGGATCATACAACTGTGGTGGATCTTGGTGGTGGGACCAAAATGTCCCTGTGAGCCAGAGGGGAAGTGAGCAGGGCAGGGGAGCACCTGGCAGACCTTGGGTTAGCCTCTCTCAGGCAGCTTGCTTGCTGTCTCCACATCAGAAAGGAGGTGACATCTCCAGAGAAAGATGAGATAATCTGAGGGCTCTGCAAGTCTGTCTGCTGTTCCTAGAGTCCTGGAAGAGGTGCATCAGACAAAACCCCGAGCTTTCACACCCTCCAGACACCAGTGCTGCCTTTTCCTTGGGCCAGGCAGTGTTTATTTTTAAGCTGGCAAGCATGCAAAAAGGGTGTGATGGTCTTCTCCGCAAACCGGGAGCAGAATGGTGACAGCCCGTGCTGTCTCTGCCCTCCGGGTGAGAACCCGAGGGCCCACGTGGCAGCCAGGTTGTGCAGGTACAGTAGCTCTGGGCTTCGGTGGCAGTGAGCGCGGCTGACCTGAGGTGCACAGCCTTGACTGTGACCCTCTGGGTTTTGCCTTCGGCAGGGTTGACGAGGATAGCGCTTTGCACAATGATCTCCAGATCCTCAAAGAGAAAGAAGGCACAGATTTCATCCTCTTAAACTTCTCCTTTAAAGTAAGGCTTCCCGTACCTCCCCCTCCTCGAGATACGCCTGCCTCAGCGAGTCGTCAGAGAAGATGTTTCCCAACGGCTTTGCTTCTCTTCTCTTCTTTCAGGATAACTTCCCTTTTGATCCACCGTTCGTAAGGGTCGTGTCCCCGGTGCTGTCAGGGGGGTAGGTGACTGTTTGCCTGTCTCTGCTCGCTGGGGTCTCCAGTGCTGCTTCCTGCACCAGTTTTCACTAAGACTTTATCCGGTGCTGCGCAGTCCCGTAATCTCCCCGATAGGATTTTGCAGTAGCTCTCCTGGGAGGCACAGACAGGGGTGGTGGATTTTTTTTTTTTTTTTTTTTTTGGTGCATTTTTCCCATCTGACATCTACCCTGAGAAAATGGTTCATCTCTGGAGCAGTGGGTGGGCGAGGCCGTGTCCGTCTCTGACGTAACTTTGCCCACTTCCTTCCCCAAGGTATGTTCTGGGTGGCGGTGCCATCTGCATGGAGCTACTTACAAAACAGGTGGGTCCTGGCCAGTATGTGGACTTGGGTAGCTGCTGCTCTCCGCTGTGCTTTGTGTTCTTGCCGCTCAGGACCTGCTGGCAGCCGAATCCTGCCTGTACCCCTGGCTGGCAGCTGCCTGGCGTGGCTTTGCGATGCCTGTGCCGGGCTCGGGAAGGCCCTTTGATGGCTGGGGGGAAGCGCAGCCCCCTGCGTGAGGGTCCTGGCCTCACTGTGTTGCTCTCTGCCCCTCAGGGCTGGAGCAGCGCGTACTCCATCGAGTCGGTGATTATGCAGATCAGCGCAACGCTGGTGAAAGGGAAGGCACGAGTACAATTTGGAGCCAATAAGGTAGGGCCCCGTCAGCGAATTTGAGGAGCGGTCGGTAGTGGGATAGAGGCAGATGAGGGTGGGTTGGCTCTCACCGGGTTCTAGCTGGACTGACAGTCGCCCTGGTTTCCTTTGCAGAATCAGTACAGCCTGACAAGAGCACAGCAGTCCTACAAATCCCTGGTTCAGATCCACGAGAAGAATGGTAAGGGCTGAGGGAGGGGGGCGTGCATTTCCCCTGGCTACTCCGAGCTCCCTTAGGCCGAGCGTCCAGATGAGCTGCTTGAGTTTTGTTGTGGTTTTTTGTTTGTGTTTTTTTTTGTTTGTTTTTTTTTTTTTTTTCCCCACCCCAAGTGCAGAGATGACCTGGAGTGAGATGGCAGCTGCTGCCTAACACAGCGCGTGCAGCCGCAGCATCCCTCAGTGCTAGTGATAACTAGAGACAGCGCGGCACTGGCCGGGTGGTGTGGGAAATAACCCAGAGGAAAAGCCTCCCGGTTACCTGGGAGATGTGGAACTTGGCACGCTTGCTCTGCCGCCCTCGGCAGCTTTTCCAGGTGTATATCCATGTTCCCTGTGCAGCTTCGTCCCTCACGGATCTCTCTTCTCATTTCAGGCTGGTACACACCGCCCAAGGAGGACGGCTAGCACAGATGCTGCAGGACCAATCTGATTATCTTCTGGATGCTCTACTTGGATCTTAACGATGCCTCTTGGCTTTCTCCCAGGATGTAATAGCTCTGCCTGTTGCAGGACAATAATGGCTGTTAAAAACTCTAAATAAAACTGTTTAAGCAGTTGGACTGACTTAAAACACTTGCTGGACCCTTGCTAGCAGGCATTCTTGTTAAAACAAACTTTTGAGCCTCTTGTATCGCTGGAAGCTTTCGACTCTACTCCAGTCTAGAGCGTCCTCCTTACCTATGCTATGGATTTAATTTATTTTCTTATTTCATGTACACTGCTTTTTTTTGTTACAGTGTATGATGGATGTGTATGGAAAATGTATCTTTGGAGAAAAATTACAGTTTGTTAATTTGAAGATGCTGGTCTGACTAATTTTTTATTTTTTTTTTTTTTTTTTTCCAAGCTGCTGCTGGGTGGATCGTACCCTGCGCTGGCAGCGGCGGGGAACAAACCCCTCTGCAGCAGCTGTGCCACGCTGCATCTTCAGCCCTGGTCCTGTGGTGTGGATGGAGCTGAGGAGCCACGGGCTAGGGAATGGCCCAGGCCTCTTGGTGTTGGCTGCGAAGTCCCTGGACAAGCCCTGTGGGAAGGTCTGAAACAGCTGCCTTGGAAGAAGAAAATTTTTTAAATTTTTTTCTTTTTTTTTTTTTTTGCAACAACAGAGCAGGGCTTCTGTCCCCTTCTCCCCTAGAGCAAGAACAGACTTTTCTCTTTATAAACTGCAAACTTACGCCTCTGGAAGTGGAGAGGGGAAGATCCGTAAGGCTTTCCTGTGTCCTGCTGAGGATGAGGGGTTCATAGCTGCACCCCAGGGCTGCCAGCTCACACCCCAAACTTCGTGTCCTGTCTTGCCAAGCAGTGAGAGATGCGTGGAGGCTCGGCTGTGACAAACCCGGAGCTGTAGCCCTTTGCCCTTGTCTCTCCCCACTAACCCCATGTGGAGGGGGAAGGGGGCTGAGCCCTTTGTACCTGTAAATGCTGCGCTGTGGATGAAAGCCTGGTTCTCTAGGGTTTGATTTTTTTTTTTTTCCTCCTCAAGCCCTCGTTCCTGCTCGGCTCAGTGCTACAGGGCTGAGCCCCAGCCCTTGGTGGAAGGCATTGCTGCAGTCGTGCCCTGTTGCTTCAGTCCCTGGTCCTTGCTCAAGTCCCCTCTGCTCTAGCCCGAGGCTGCTGGAAGGAGATTTGGGTGTTGGAGCTCCTCTAACTTCTGGTGCTGTGTCCTCGGCTGGAGGGCATAGCTGACTCATTAGTGTCAAAGCCGGGCCATCAGTATTAATTCACTGTGTTTGAATAAAAGTTATTAGAAAAATCAAAGGGCCTCAGAAGTCCATTATCTCCTCCACCAGCTGTTCAACTCTTTAGGCTTGTCCTGCTCCAAGCCTTGGGATAAAAAGGTGCTGTATGAGAGGGATTATTCCTGGCTGCTCTGTGCTTGCTGCAGGAGCAGCTCTGGCCTTGGCTGGGGACTGTTTTTAAATGCTTTGCTGAAGGACTGGTGGGTTTGGGTATGCTGAGCAGCTCTGCCCTGGACCAGCACCCGGAGGGGTCCTGAGCTTTCCCCAGTCCTGTTCCCAGGGCCTGGTGCTGGGAGGGGAGCGGGGGCAGCCGTACTCCCCTCTTGAGCTCAACCAGCACTGAGGAACCTGCTGGGGAGGGGGTTAAGCCAGTTCAATGGATGTTTAAAAAAAACCTTGTGGTGTTTCCCCCTGGTGCTGGGGTTGGGTGCAATGTGGTGGTTGCGGGAGCTCACGGCCTGAATCCTGGCAGCTCTCCGAGTCGAGCAGGGCCCTGCCAGACCCTCTGCCAGGAGGATGCTGACCCGGCGGGCGCTGGGGCTGGGAGGGCGGCAGGAACAGCGCGGGCTGGCGTCTGGCAGGCGTCCGCCCGTCCCATCTGTTCTCACCCGCCCCAGTGCCGGGATCTGTCCTGCCCCGAGACAGGCTCTCAGCGCTCGTCACCACCGGGCTGGCTCCGCTCTTGTTTTGGCTTCTTGGGGAAGCAGGCGTGCGGTGCCATCTGTCACCGCTGCTGGAGATGCTCCCACAGCCTTCCCCTCTGGGAGCTGGCAGGGGATGGGGACAGGGAGAGGCTTCCCAAAGGAGAGGTGTGGACAGGGCGCCGCGGGGAACGCCGCCGCAGCACGAAGCCACCGAGACGGTGCTGCCTGCCTGCCTGTCCTGCCGTTGAGGCTCCTGGAAAAAAGATGAAGGGGGGATTTAAACCTGCCAAGGAAAGAAAACAAACCAGCACCTTTCTCATTAAGCTAGCACCGGAGCTTATCAGCGGAGGCGTGGAGGTTTCCTTGGCCTGGAGAAGGTGAAGCTGAAGCCAGCCATGATCCCACTGCCAGTTTGGGCGCCAGCCTAGCAGCGATGCCTTGCCACCACGAGGCACATCCTGCCCGGCAGCGCCGGCAAGGAAATTGCCACCATTTCCTACGGCGCTGCCGACGACCCTGCGCAGCTGCTCGAGGCTGCCCAGCGCCCCGGCACCTCCCTGCACACGGACAGGGGCGAGCACAGTGCTGGGGAGCAGTGCTGTGTGTCGGGGTCTGTTCTCCCAGTGCCCCCACCTCATCACAGCAGGGGTGGGTAGGAGCTGGCTGGGCCTTGGGGATGTTCTCCAGCAAACAGGAGGAGCCCGTGTCCTGCCCCCGAATCGTGGCAGCCCCATCCTGGGGGATGGGGGAGCATCTTTACCTGCAAAACCCCATCCTTTTTTGCTGTGTTTTTGCAAAGGGCTCGGTAAGGGGCCCCCCCCCCGGCACCGTGCAGCCCAGCTGCCAGCCCGGCAGGAAGCCAAATCACTGGGCTCAGCCGGGGTTTTCCGGCAAGGTCTCGGTGCAGCCAGCAGAAGTAGGTCTTCACCAGTGTGGTGTCAACCACAGCCGCAGCGTCAGCGAGCGCAGCGGGGCCTTGCTCTCGCCCTGTCAGGCTGTGCACGGGGAAGGGGGGTCCGTGCGTGGGGGTCCTGGCACGGGGGTGGGTCAGCACAGTGGGGCTGAGCACGGGGCCCATACAGGGGCTGTGTATAAGGGGTCACGCGTGGAGGTCTGGGCGCGGGGCTCTCTGTGGGGTCCACGTGCAGGATGAAGCCCCCTTGTCCCATCAGTTGGGTCCCGAAGTCTCGCAGCCCCACCGGGACGGGACTCCCCCCGCCCCGCGCCGTTCTCGGGGACCGCGCATCCCTCGGCAGCCGCCGGACGGAGACCCCGCTCCGGAGAGGACGGCGCCGGGGCTCCCCGAGGCTGCCGGGGCCGGTGGCCGCTCGCCCGGCCGGTGCCGCGCCGTCCCCCGGGGCCGCCCCCTCCGGATCTGGGCGGGGAGCGCCGGCCCCGCCGCCCCCTCCGGCCCCTCCGGCCCGGCCCGTCGCGTCCCGCCGCCGCCGCCGCCGCATGGGGCCCCCCGGGCCGGCCTGACTCCCCCCCGCAGCATCGCCGCACCCCGGAGACGGGCCCCGCCGAGGAGCCGCGACGGGACCCCCCGGCTGCCCGGCACCGGCTGGACCCTCCGGAGCACGGAGAGACCCCCTCCGGGCCCCCTCCCCGGGGGCAGACGACCCTCGGAGCCGCCCCGGGGCTGCCCCAGCCGGACCCCTCGGACCCCCCCGACTCGTCCCATCGCTGGAGCAGAGACCTCAGCCCCACCCGGGACCCTTCTCCGGGGCCAGGGACCCCTGGGGAGACGCGGTCCCTTCCTCCGGACGTGGGAGCCGGCACCCCTGGGGACCCGCCAGCCGTCCCCGCGGGGGCGAAGGACGCCTGGAGCCCCCCACCCACGCCGGGGGCGAAGGCCCCGGACCCCCCTGCCCACATCCCCCCTCCCGGGCTGGCCCCTGGCCACCGAGGGTCCCGCTCCCGGGGCTGGGGGGAGCCGGGCTGCCCCGTGCCCCCCGGCTGAGCCGGCCCTGAGCCGGCGGGGCGGCCGTGGGGCGTCGAGGAGCCCCGGGTGGGCCGCAGCACCCTGCCCCTCCCTGGCCCCATGGCGGCCAAGTGGTTCAAGGAGTTCCCCTCCAACCTGAAGACGGTTTCGGAGAGGGCTCGGCCAGGCAGCGGTAGCCTGGGCAAGAGCCGCAAGAATTCGGCTGCCGAGCTGGGGGGCTGCCGGGCTGGCCCGGGGGGTGGCAAGGAGGGGGGTGGCCGGTTGTCGCGGGACAACCTGCAGGGTCTGCTCCAGGCTGCCACTGGGAAGATGCGGAAGAACTCCCGGGTGGAGGGGGGGACACCGGAGGGACCCCCCAAAGCCTGCGGCACCTACATCAACCGCCTCATCAAGGTGGAGGCTCACGAGAAGAACGGGAAGGGGTACCCTGGCCCCCTGCCCACCGGCCTGCCTGCCCCGGAGCAGGACAAGGGGAAGACCCTCAAGACAGAGACGGTAAGGGGGCACTGGGGGGGACTGAGCGGCTGGGGGGGGGGGGAAGTGTGCAGCACTGGCAGCTTTAACCGCTTTGGGCTTCGGCTCATTAGCCCCGCTAACCCCAGCCTTTCATCACGCCTGGCTTTGCTGCCTTCAAATCTCATCCAAAGCTCCCTTCATCCCGACTGCTCTTCATCTCCTGGGGGGGGTGTGCGGGGGGGGAGTGCTCGCCAGTCCTCACCGCATCCCACCGTGTCCCAGCCCACCCTGACCCCAGCGCTCAGCCGCTAATTAAACAAAGGCTGACGTAAAAGCTTTTCTGGGAAGCTGGACTTTCACCCCCACACAGCCCCGGGGGTGGCTGGGGGCCAGTTGGGGGTGGTGGGGGGGTGCTGTCAACCAAAAGGGTCCCCAAGCCTCCCTCGGGCTCCTCCCCACTGCTGGGGTGCATAGGGATGGATGCTGCCCCCACCCAAAGGTGCCACCGGCTGCACCCCCTTGGGGTTGTAGCATGGGTCCATCTACTCAGACAAGCTGCCAGCATCCCCCGGGGGAGCCCCGGCTTTGCGCTGGGGACATCCCCACCACCCCCTCCTCCTGCTTCCCCCCCACCCCTTTCCCCAGCACACCCAGTAGGACCCCCTGGCCGTCCCCTGAGGCCAGTTGGTGCCCATCCCATCCTCAGGTCATCATCCTGGAGGACTACGCCGACCCCTACGACGCCAAGCGCACCAAGGGTCAGCGGGACGCCGAGCGCCTGGGGGAGAACGACGGCTACATGGAGCCCTACGACGCCCAGCAGATGATCACAGGTACGTGGCGTGCCGTGGCGTGCCGTGGCGTGCCGTGGCGTGCCGTGGCGTGCCGTGGCAGCGCGGCTGGCACCGCTCCCCGGCCGGGAGCTCACGGCTGCTCCTGGAGCCGCCCGGCGCGGGAGGCTCCGGGAACAGGAAAGCTGCTCGCCGCTTCCTGCGGCTGCACGGGGCCAGATAAGGAGCGGGCGCGAGGCCGGACGCTGACCCGTGCCCGCCGGCCCCTCGCCCGGTGCCACGACCTGCTGCCATTGCCCAAAGAGGGGGGGCACTGCGTCCGTGCAGAGCCCTCAATATCACCCAGCCGGGGCCTGGGAGGGTGGGGTGGGGGGCACAGCACCCTCAAGGGTCCTCCCATGGCTGTGGCCCCCCCCCACACACACACACCCTGCTCCCCAAAGCCAGCGACCCCCCGGCCGGTGTGGCAGCCGCCCAGCTGGCCAGAACAACAGGAACTGACTCGGCCGGAAGCTGAAATAAAAGATTTGCTGCTGATGGTTTTTTTCCATGCGGGGCAGTCCGGGCTGTTTGGCGGAGCCCGGCGCCGCGGGGCGAAGCGGGGGGCTGGGGTTTGGGGAGGGGGTGATCCCCACACACCACCCCCCCCCTCCCCTCAAGGGTGGTCTCCTGCGGGGCCGGGCTCCAGCGTGGGGGTGTAGCATCCTGCTGTCTCGGAGCCCAACTGGCCCCACCGGCGTGTTTCTGTGCCCGCGGCGCCGGCAGCCTCCGGGCTGCGACAGCAGGCCAGGCGCCATGAGGATGGGCTCCTTCCTGCTCCGGCTCCTCCCAAGCCCGGTCCCAATGGTGTGTCCCTGGCATGGGGTCCCTGGTACACATCCCTCCCCAAGGGCAGGATTAGGGGGGGTGGGGTGGGGTGTCTCAGGGGACACACAGCCCTCTCCCTGACCCACCGTTCCTCTTCCCCGCAGAAATCCGCCGTCGGGGCTCCAAGGACCCCCTGGTCAAAGCCATCCTGCTGCTGGACGGTCCTGGCGAGCCCGGGGAGGCGGGGGGCAAACCGGAGCCGGCCAAGCGGCCGGGGGGCAAGGAGACGGCAGGGAAGGGGCCACAGCTCTACGACACCCCCTATGAGCCCGGGGAGGGGGTGGCTGGGGGGACCCCAGAGCGCAGGGCGAGGGCTGGGGATGGGCGTCTGCCTGAGAATGACGAGCGTCCCGCCGGAGAGTACGAGCAGCCCTGGGAGTGGAAGAAGGAGCAGATCGTCAAAGCGCTGTCAGGTAGGGGACGGGGATGGGGATGGGGACAGAGTTTTTAGTAGAGCCTGTAGCAATAGGCCAAAGGGTGATAGTTCTAAACTAAAAGAGTGGCAAGGTAAAGTAGAGCGGGGGAGGAAATTTTTTACGCTGAGGGTGATGAGACACTGGCACAACTTGTCCAGAGAGGTGGTGGGTGCCCCATCCCTGGAAACATTCAAGGTCAGGTTTGATGGGGCTGAGAGCAACCTGATGTAGTTGAAGATGTCCCTGCTCACGGTGGGGTGGGGTGACTAGATGGGGACAGGGACATGGGTGGGGACAGGGATGGGGATGGAGGGGGCTATTGAAGCCTCACATCTTGTGTGTGTCTGTCCCTGTCCCCCATCCCCCCCCCTCCTTCCCCAGTCCAGTTTGAGGGCTCGGAGCGTCCCAAGGAGGAGATGCCGCGGCAGCACCTCCGCCAGAAGAGCTGGACCCCCAAGATGCTGAAGCCGGCGGGCGGCGAGCACGGCGAGGGGGAGCGGGTGGACCCCGCTCTGGCGCTGGAGAAGCAGCCGTGAGTCGTGAGGATGAGCTGGGGTGGGAAATGGAGGGAGGGGGGGGGGGGGGTGGGGGTGTCCTGGGGCTTTGGCACCTCTCAGTGTGTGTCCATCCCCCCCCCCCCAATAGCTGGTACCACGGGGCCATCACACGGGCCGAGGCAGAGAGCCGGCTGCAGGCGTGCCGCGAGGCCGGCTACCTGGTGCGGACCAGCGAGACTGGCAGCGGCAAGTACTCCATCGCGCTCAAGTGAGTGGCTGAGTGGCCGTGGAGTGGGGGGGGTCCCAGCCCTGGGGAAGGGGGGGGGGGCGGGTCCCACTTTGCAGGGATGCGGTGGCAGGAGTCCCCCGGTTGTTCACGCCAGAGCCCTGATGGGGTGGGAGCACCCGTGTCCCCGGGGGATGGCACCCCCCCACACCCCCGCAGCGGGACCCAGGCATACTGGTGCAGCACTGGGCCATAATAAGGGGGGGGGGGGGGTGGGGGGGGGGCCAGGCGGTGCGTCCCCCTCCCCGGCACATTGTCGGGAGCGCTGGTGGCGTTTCCTTCCTGAGGAAGCGGAGCCCCTGGAGCTGAAACAATCGGAGCGGGACGGGAACAAACAGGGGTGGATGCGGCCGCGGCCGCGGGGCGGGCGGGCGCCGGGGGGGCCGGCGGCAACCGCTGACGCCCGCCGGCCACCCAGGACCAGCCAGGGCTGCGTTCACATCATCGTGGCCCAGACCAAGGACAACAAGTACACGCTCAGCCAGGCCAGCGGCGTCTTCGCCAGCGTCCCCGAGGTCGTGCACTACTACTCCACCGAGAAGCTGCCCTTCAAGGGGGCTGAGCACATGGCCCTGCTGCACCCCGTCCACTGCAAGCTGCATTAGCACCCACTAATGCCCCCTGCCCCCCTCCCCAAGACTGGCCCACGACCCCCCGGGCCCGGGGTGTGGGGCACGGTCCGGCCCCGGTGACGGCCGCGTGCTGTGGCGAGGGTCCCGCCGAAGACCCCCTTGGGTCACGTCCCCAGCCCTGTGGGGACCCCCCGCTCCTGCCTGATGGCCCCTGGACTCGGGCACGGCTGCGCTGCCCTTTCGCCAGGACGGATCCTGCCCGCCCTGTGCTGGAGCTGAGCTGCTGCGGGGCTGCCCCTGGCCCCCTCCGGGGCAGGGGGACACAGCGAGATTGGGATGTGTAATGAAGTAGTAAAATAAACTTGGCTGAGAGGAGGCGAGAGGTCCCGAAGGGGCTGGGATGGGGGTGGCTGGGGGCTGTAAGGTGTAAGGGACAGGGTGGGATTGGGGCTGGGGGCTCAAACGGGGAAGGGAGGGGGCGGGATCGGGGCTGGGGGCTCAAACGGGGAAGGGATGGGGCAGGATTGAGGCTCAAGGCTGCAAAGGGGAAAGGAGGGTGTTGGTGTTTGCAGAGGTGCAGGGTTGGGACTGGGCTGGGGGTAGGGATGGGGCTGGGGGCCGCTGGGGGCCCCAAGGGTGCTGGGAGGGGCAGGTACCCCGGGGTGCAAGTGCTGCAGGGGGGTACAGCCCCTTCCCGGCCCAGGGTCCCCATGGGGCTGGCTGCCAGGCTCTGCTCTGCCGGCAGTGGGGCCGCGGTGCTGCCCGAAACCAGGGCAGGTTTTGGGGGCTGGGGGCCCATCAGGGTTCACCCCAGAATCTGGCCCCCCCAGACTCCTGGGTGGTGGTGGTGGGGGTGTCACCTGCCTGCTTGGGAGGGCAGAAGGGGGTGATTCAACCCCAGCCTCGTGCTGGCAGGAGCCATCCTGGTTTTGGGGACAAGGGGTACTGGGGCTCCCCCTCCACACACACACATCTGCATCCTGCTAGGCTTTTTATAGAGCAGGGCTGGCCGGGGGGGGGGGGTGGGGGGGGGAGGAATGTGGCGTCCCCAGGGTGCCCAGGCACCCGCTCCCCTCACCCTGCGGTTTCCTGCCCGGGTGCAGCTGCAGCTCCCCGGGGCGTTGCACAACCCGGTGTGGGGTGGGTGGGCTGCTGCTGGGGGCACTGGTGGCACAAGGGCATGGCCTCGGGGGGGGGGGCGGGTGCGTGGCCTGGAGTAGGTGGCACGGGGGGCTGGGGTGGGGGGCGACAGCACAGACTGCACTGCCTGGAAGGCACTCAGTGGCACAGGGGGGGCCACGGCTCGGGGTACATGGCCCGGTTAGGGAGCACAAGAAGGCACAGGAAGCATGGACTGGGGGGGCACAGCCTGGACTGGGGGGGGTGCACCCCTTGAAGTCACTCCCAGGTAAGGGAGGCTGCAGCGACCCCTCCATTACTCCCCCCCCGCAAAGCACCCACTCCATTACAAATCCAAGGCATTTATTTAGGGGACACATTTTACCACATTTACCCAAAATATGCTTTAAAAATAAGCCCCGGGGGGGGGCGGGGCAGAGGGATGGGGCTGATCCAGCCAGGCCCCCCCCTTCCCTGATATCTGTGGCACTGGGGGGGGGTTAGGCCCTTCCGCAAGGGGACCCCCACACCCTGCCCTGCGGGCAGAGCCCAGCCCTGCGCCCACGTTCCGGCATGGATGCGCGCCCAGCACCTTCACCCTCAGCTTCCCAGTTTGGCTGGGGCGCCAGGGCTGCCCCGCACTGGGACCCATCTTGGGGGCCCCCCCCCCGGCCCCCGGGCTGGTTCTCCATGGGGGTGGCACTGATCCCCTTCCTCAGAGGCTGCTCCCAGCCACGGGGCCTGGGGGCAGCTTTTGGCACCCAGAAAGGGGGTGGGGTGGGGCTGCTCCCAGGGGCACATCCCGACCCTGGGACCCCCCCCCAGAGCCAGGGACCCCTGTCCAATGTGCAGGCACCTGCCAGAGCGTCCAGCCCCCCAGTTACTGCCCTGAGAAGAAATAGTCCAAGTTGGTGACGTGGAGAGTCCTGGGGGCCAGAGGTCCGGAGGGCGAGAGCAGGGGGGTCTCACTGAGTGGGGGGCCGGGGGGGCTCAGGGGCACCAGCACATGCTGCCCCTCGCCCTCTGGCTTGGCCCCTCGCTGTCTGCCCGTCTGCCACGTCTGCCTGTACCTGCAGGAGGGGAGAGCGGTCCCACATTAGGGGGGGCAGGTGGAGCCCCCTCCCCCTCAGAACCGCCCCCCCCCCAGGCACTCACCTCACCATGATGCCCACAAAGAGGGCGATGCCCAGGAGCAGGCTCCCCCCGGCTACCAGGAACGTGTAGGGGGATGCCACAGAGCGGGCGCTGGCTTTCACAACAGCCCCTGTGGCAGAGAGGGGGGGGGGCGGGAGGAATGGGCTCGTTGTGGGGATGAGCGACCTGGGGAGTTGTGTCCCAGCCCCCCGCAGCCAACCCAGGGCCCCCTCCTCACCACCAGCACCCTCAGCAGCACGATCCCCGAAGAGCTCAGGGGGCAGCGTGACCCCGTAGGCGCCATCGTCCACGGGGAACTGCAAGAGAAGGGAGGGGGGGCACGATGGGATGGGGCAGCCCCCCAGCCCTGGCATCCCCCCTTGTCCCACTCGGGGACACAAGACCCAGCCAGGATCGTGTCGTGTCCCCCCGGGGCTGAGGCTGTGCCCTACCTGGGAGCTGAAGGGTCCCATTTCAGAGGTGAGGTCCCCGGGGTCTGTAAGGTGAGGGAGGACCGTGAGACTGGGGGACGCTGGGGCTGAGCCCCCGATCCTGGGGCCCCGCGTCCCCCCTCCTACCTGTCCAGGGGGTCCCCACTGCCACCCGGCTCCACTCACTCCACACGCCGTGGCCGAACTCCTCCTGCGCCCGCACCTGCACCACGTGCCGCGTCCCCCGCAAAGCGTCACGGATGTCCAGCCACGTCGTCATCACCTGGTCCACCTGGAGGGGACACGGGCAGCACGGGGTTGGGGACAGCCTCACCGGGGCCGGGGGACAGCCCCACACCGGGGAGGGGTGCCTCACCTCCGTGAAGGTCTGGGCGGGCTCGGGGCGGTAGCGGACCTGGAAGCGGAGCCAGTAGAAACGGGGGTCCCAGGATGAAGGGTAGGACCAGTTGACCCGCAGCTGCTGCGGTGCCTTTTCCAGAGCCTCCACCGTCACGTTGAGGGGGGGGTCGGGCTTCACTGATGGGAAATGGGGAGGGGGGTCAGGGCCCGGCACCGTACCGCTTGGCCAGCCCTGGCCTCCGGCAAGAGGGGAGCGGCACTCACGGATGCTGCTGAGGGTGATGATCCTGTCCTCTCCGGCCGAGCCGCCGGCACCGTTGTTGACGCACGTGGACACCACGAGGGGTTTGGTGTCGTCGGCGCCGGGTGGCACCTTCACCCGGCAAACAAACTTCCGCGCCTTGGAGAAATACCGGCACCACTGCTCCGTGGCGTTCTCGGCTGCAAATCTGCGGGGCCGCGGCTCAGCTGGGGTTGTGATGCACACACACACACACCCCCCCCCCCACCCATACACACCGGGCACAGGGCAGCCGGGGCCAGCATCCACCAAAGGGTCTGTGGGGAGGGGGCACGGAGGGACACCCCTGCGTCCCATGCTGCGGGGTCCCAGCCCCGGCTCACCTCTGCTTCACCCAGAGCATCGCCCGCGTCCCCGGGGACGGCTTCACCCGCAGCGGCCACTCGCACAGGACGTCTTTGTTGTGGCTCCGTCGGTAGCAGGAGACCCGAGGGGTTTCGGGGGGCTCTGCAAAGCAGGGAGAGGCGCTGGGGAATGGGGGGACGCCTGACCGGGGAGGTGCTGCGTGGGAAAAGCCCCTGCCCCGGCGCGGACCCACCTTCCACCAGCAGCCGCAGGGAGCGCAGCAAGCGGCCCCCCGCGTAGCAGCCGTAGCGCCCCGAGTCCTCGTAGCGCAGCCGCCGCAGCAGCAGCGCGTTGCCCTCCGCCAGCCGCCTCCTGGGGCCCCCCACTGCCCCCCACTCCTCCACCTGCCAGAACACGGTGACGTTTGCTGGCCCCTTGTCCCAGCAGGTCAAGGTGACGTTCGCTCCCGGGCGCCCCAGCACCGTGTCCCGCGAGAGCCCTGGTGGGGGGACGAGGAGGGGAGGGGGGGGGGGGGGGTCAGGCAACGGAGACAAGACCCCACGGGTGTCCCCAGAAGTGGGAGACACCCCACTGTCTGCGCCCCCCCCCCCCCTGCACTCAGCAGCTACTAGCTGTCAATATTTGCAGGAGGTAGCGAGGAGCCAGCAGCTGCTGAGCCAGCGATTCCCCACCGAGCCGAGCACCGCCCCCCCCCGCCGGCACGGGGACCCCCCCCCCCCACCCCGGCACCGCCACGGGGACTGACACCGCAGCACCCAACTGGGGGTTATGAGTTTGGGGGGGGGGGTGGGGGTCTTGCGGTGGGACCCGGCCGGGCAGCGTGGGGAGTGGGGCTGTTGGAGAACTGCGGGCTGGGGGGGCCGGGGGGGGGGCCGGGGGGGGGCCGGCGCTGGCGGGGTTAAGCAGCCGGGCTGCCCGGGGGCACCCGGCCAGGCCTGGGCTGGGGCCAGCGAGGCCGCCCGGGGCAGCGCTCCCGGTTCTCGCTGCAAAGGTCAACAGCCAGCGCAGACCTGTCGGTTCCCGTCAGCTTCCCGCTACCGGGAACGCACCCAGCACCCGCCCCCCCCCAGCACCAACCCCCCCAGCACCCACCCCCCCTAAAGCACCCACCCCCCCTAGAGCACCCACCCCCCCTAAAGCACCCACCCCCCCAAAAAGCACCCACCCCCCCTAAAGCACCCACCCCCCCAAAAAGCACCCACCCCGAGCCCCGCCGGGGCGGGCAGGGATCCGTCCCCCTCCCCATTAGCCCCGGGACCGGGAGAAGCGCTCCCCCCCCCCCCCCCCCCCCCCCCCGCCTCGACCCAGGGCAGCCCCGCCGCGGTGTTGGGGGAGGACAGACGGACACCGCACGGACGGACAGACAGACGGACGGACCGGACGCGCGACCCTCCCCGGTACCGGTCGCACTCACCCGCGGGGCCGCAGGGCCGCCCGGGAGCGGAGGAGGCGACGAGGAGCAGCAGCAGCGGCAGCGCGGCGGGGAGCGGCGGCCCCGGGCAGCAAAACATCGGCGGAGCCGCCCGCGGCGCGGCCGGTGCCCGCGGTTGTGAAACCGGGGCCGGGGGGCGGAGGGAGGGGGGGGGGGGGGGAGGCGGCTCCGCGGCGGCAGCACGTGCGCCCGGGAGGGGCGGGGCCAGGCGGCACCGGGAGAGGGGGTGGGGGGTGGGTGTGTGTGGGGGGGTGTCGGTCCGACCCCCCGGTGTCCCCCCCCACCTCCCCACTCCGCAGGACACAGGACACGGCAGAAGCTGCTCAGAACTTTTTTTTGTTTTTTTTTTTATATATATATATATATATATAAAAAGCTGAGTTTTGGTTCTTTTTTTTTTTTTTTTTTTTCCTCTGTGGACCCATAAAATGATACAATTCCATAATATAGAAACGTGTAATAAATTAGACCCCCCGATCCTCGCCCCCACCCTCCCCCCCCCAACACAAAATAACCCCCCAAACACCCCCAAAAATAGACTCCAGCCCATGCCAGAGCCCGTCCTGAACAGTTTCCTCTTTGGTATCAAGGAGAGAGTAGCCCCGAGACCCCAACATCTCCCCCCCGAGACCCTCTGATGGGGAGGGGACGATGCCCACCTGCACCCCCCCGGGGAGAGGGTCCGGTGCCCCCAGAGCTGGGGAGGAAGAGGAGGGAGGAAGCGGAGGCCAAGGGTTGTGCAAGACTCTGGCGTGGGAGTGAATCACGGCGGCCTGCAAACCCCGCTGCTTCCCGCAGAAAGCAGGAAGGAGCCGGGGAACGCTTCCCCTTTCCCACCCGGCCCCCCCATCCCGGCACCCCCAGAAGCGGGGGGCCCAAGGAGGGTGACACCCCTCACCCCCCCAGCCCCAGCGCCTGCCCCCTGCGCTCTCTCCGTAACCAGTCGTGCCAACACCGAGAGAAACAAGTCGCTCTGTAAACTTGGGAGGGTTTTTCCTTCCTTTTTTTTTTTTGTTGCTTGTTTGTTGTGGATTTTTTTTGTTTTGTGTTTTTTTTTTTTTTTTTCTTTTGTATAAAAAAAGATACGTGGGGGGAGGGATGGGGGAAAGGGCAGGGGGGCTGTCACGGCCCCCCCCTGGCCCCCCACGCCTGCCCACGGTGGTGGCTCTGGCATGATACATTCGCGTGTGATGGGGTATTTGCACTCCGTAGAGGTGAATACTGACAGAGGAGCAGCCTGGGGGGGGGGGGGGGGGGCTGGTGGGGACAGCGTCCTTCTGTCCGTCCATCCCGGGGACAGGGAAGAGGATTTTTTTGGTTACACTGCAACAGTCCAGACTCCTCCAAACCTCAGCACCTGGGCCCACGCGGCCTCCGCTCCCCCCACGGGCCCCCTCCCCAGGAGGGGCTTGACCCCGCCCCCCCCCCCCCTCCTCCTCAGGGCATGGCAAGAGAATGGGGTGAGGGGGGGGGGGTCCCCGGCTGCACGGGAGGGGACACGATTCCCCCGCACCCCCCCCCCCCAGCCTCACACCTTGAGCATCTTGTCGGCCGCGGCACTGGGGCTGCCGGCGGTGCTGGTGTCGCTGCCCTTCTTCTTGCGCAGGGTCTCGATCCAGCCGGCGCTGGGGCGGGCGGCGAAGCTGGAGAGGGCCAGGGAGCTGAGCCGCATGTTTTTGCCGGACATGATGAGCTCCCCGAAACCCTCCTGGTGGGAGAAGGCGTAGCCGGAGCGGCGCGAGCCCGCACGCCCCACGCGCCGCATGCACCGGTGCTGGGTTTTCTGTTTCTTCCGTACCAGCTGAGTGTAGCGCACCTGGGGGACACGGCAGGGGGGACAGGGTCAGGAACCCACGGACCCCAGGGGACAGGACCCCCGGGGCCGCGCTCCCCCAGGGCCACACGCTCTCACCGTGTCCGAGAGTTCGGGTTTCAGGTCCAGCTTGAGGAAGCGAAAGGCCACGACGGGCATGATGCAGACCACGGTGGTGAGGGCGATGGTCAGCCAAACCGCGGGCTGGGCCAGCGTGTTCTGTGCATTACCTGGGAGAAGCACAAATCCAGCCAGGGCTCAGGCAGGACAGCACCCTGCTGGGGTGGGGAGGGCATCGCTCGGCCCCCCCCTGGGACTCACCCACAAAGCGGAACTGGTTGGGGAACATCTGGAAGAGGCCGTCGCTGTGCATGGTGAAGAGGATGGCAAAGTAGGCGGCCAGGCTGCCCCAGATGAAGAAGTGGTTGATGGCCGTCCAGAAGCCCGTGTCCAGCCCGATCTGGTGGAGAGGGGAAGGAGGTGGGGCAGGGCTCAGGGGACGGCTGCGACGCACCCAGCACGGCCGCAGGGCCCGTGAAGGGACCCAAACCTTCACCCTCTCTTTGTGCTACGGGGTTAGGGGGGCCGAGCAGCCGCAGGCCCCACCTGCACGCTGACGACGATGACGAGGGAGGTGGCGACGGTGACGGCGAAGGACTGGTAGTCGGCCAGCTGGGCGCCATCGTCACGGGTGGCGTCAGCGAAGACGCCGTAGGGGATGAAGAACATGAGGACGGAGGTGTAGATGCCCTGGGCGATGCAGATGAAGAACTCCCGCTTGTTGAAGAGCAGGTTCAGCTGCCCAGGCTCGTAGAGCTTGGGGTACTCCATGCTCCGCTGCTCCGGCACGTCCTGGGGGTAACGTGGCTCTCTGGGCACCTCCGTCCAGCCCCGGGGCAGGCAGAGCCTGGTCGCTGGGGCTGGGCCAGCCTTCACCATCACCCACGGGGGGATGAGGATATCCCAGCCCAGACAGCCCTTCCTCCCACGCAGAGGAGCCAGGCCAGCTCCTTGTGCACCCAGGGACCCCTCCCACCCCGTACCTGGTCAAAGACACCCATGGCGAGCACGGGCAGCGACGTGTAGACGATGTTGTACAGCGTGATGAAGTACTGGTCGTACACGGTCTGCAGGGGATGGAGCGCTCAGGGGACACGAGACCTGCCCGCCCCTTGCCCCAGCCGGCCCCCGCATCCCCGCGCCCACAGCTGCGGTGACAGCAGAGCCACCACCAGCCCCGCCGTGGGTGCCCACTCGAGGCCCCCCCCCCCGCACCCACCACACGCTGCCACGCTCCGGAAGGATCCCAGGCTGTGCCTGCTGGTGCAGGATGAGGCCCTCCGGGGAACCCCGGGCACACTTCTGAGCAGAGGGGTCCCCCAGACAAACCCTCCCCAACTCGGAGCACGGGGAGCCAGCAACACACCTGCGCCGAGAAGCCGCAGAAGAAGCCAAACCAGAAGTGGACCATGGTGAAGGCAAAGTTCTTGTAGAAGAAGTAGCAGAGGAATTTGCACATGCGCAGGTAGGACCAGCGCCCGTGCACCAGGAGCAGGCGCTGCAGGAACTTGAACTGTGAGAAGGAGTAGTCGGAGGCCAGCACCGCTTGGATGCCCTCCTGCCCGCTGATGCCCACCCCGATGTGGGCAGCTGTGGAAGGAAGAGACACGTGGAGTGATGACGGCTCTGCCAGGAGCACAGGGGACCAGGGGTGGCACCCCCTCAGCGGGACTGCGTTCCTGCGGGGCACAGAGGGGAGAGGACAAAGGGTACAAGGTGCAAGGGGGGGACCTGTCCCTCCCTGTGGCTCCCCAGACCCCGGGACTTACTCTTGATCATGCTGACATCGTTGGCCCCGTCCCCGATGGCCAGGGTCACAGCTTTCTTGTACTTCTTCACCAGCTCCACCACCTGGGCTTTCTGCAAGGGCGTGACGCGGCAGCAGATGACGGCCTTGCAGGCACAGGCCGTCTCCAGGAACTCCACCTCCATGTCAGCCTCCAGCGCGTGGGCCTGCAAGGAGAGCGGGGAGACCGTGGGGGGGCCACGGCCCGCAGCCAGGCAGGGTGCCCCATCCCACCCGGCGCTCCCAGGTCCCTACCAGGCTGTGCCCATTGATGACCAGGGCATATTCACCCGCGATGGCTTCCAGCACGGAAGTGAGCTTGGAGGAGGAGAGTTTCTCTTGATAGGAGAAACCGTTGCCCACGGAGCGTGACGCGTCCATCATCTTCTCCCGGGCTTTCCTGAGGAGAAAGAGAGGGGTCAGGGGGCCCCCCGATTCAGGGTACACCGCATCCCCCAGCTCCCCCCCATGCAACCGTGCCTCACGTCGGCGCCGCGTGCGTCCTCTGCCCAGCCCTGCCCCCCCGACCCTCACCTGAGCTCTTCTCGCACCTCCAGCACGGTGTGGCCCGTGACCACAAACACCTCCGTCATGTCGTCCGTCAGCATCTTGCAGGAGTAACCGATGTTCACAGCCGTTTCTGGGGACGGGAAACCAGGGGCTGAGCCAGAGTCCCATCGCCCCCCCCGCCCCCGGCAAGTGGGATCCAGCCCGCGCATGCTCTCATCTCCAGCGCCAGCCCAGACCCCCACCCCAGCAACGCCTCACCCTGTTTATCCCCTGTCAGCACCCAGATCTTGATGTTGGCCAGCGTCAGGATGGCGATGGTTTCGGGGACCCCCTGCTGCAGTTTGTCCTCGATGGCCGTGGCTCCGAGCAGCTGGGGGGACCCAAACAAGGAGGAGTTCAGCGGGGGCTTCCCCCCCCCCAGCAGCCTCCTGCCCTCCCAGTGCCCCCAGCGCACGTACCATCATATCGTGCTCCACCTCATCGTAGAGCCGAGCCAGGCGATCCTCACGGGCCTCGGCGGCACTGCCGGCTCGGTGCAGCCGCTCGGACCAGTCCTCGTAGTAGCTCTCCTCCAGGTCTTTGTAGGCCAGCACCAGCGTCCGCAGCCCTTCGCCAGCATATTCCTGCAAGGAGCCGGAGCTGGGTGCCCAGGCAGACCCCGACGGTGTCCCCCGGACCCTGATCAGCCTCCCAGGACAGGGCAGAGCCCCCAGGCTCCGCGCTTCTGGGCAGCTCCCTCTTCCCTTCCCAGCCCTGCCCTGCTCACGTTGAGGTGGTCGGTGGTGACGTTGGTCAGGTCCTGGTTGACGGGGTGCAGGCGTTCCAGCAGGATGGTGTCAGCACCTTTGCAGTACAGCCGGATCTTGCCCTCGGGGCTGCGGACTGCGGGGAGCAGGGGACAAGCTGCCTGGCTCAGGGGTGCAGGAGCAGGTCCCAACCCCCAGCCACGACCCCGCAACGCCTCCACAGTCACGTCACCACCTGCGTGGGGCTGACCCCCAGCGCACCACACCGAGCCCCCGTGCCCCAGCCCCACAGCCCCCGCGCCGTGCCCAGGCCCTCACCGATGACAGACATGCGCTTGCGGATGTTGTTGAAGTCCAAGATGGCCAGCAGCTGGTAGGTGATGGCTCGACCCAGCTCGTGCACCGTGATGGTCTTGGGCGTGCGGGACCGGAACACAAAGCCGAAGTTTCTGGCAGCTGTGACCAGCGCTCCCTCGTCTGGGGACTGAGCCTTGTAATACAGCTCCCCTGAGGACAGCACGGGGGGGGGGGGTCAGGGCCAGCACCACACCCCGAGCCACGCTGGGGCAGATCCTGCCCTCCGTGCCCACCTTCACTCTTCTCCTCAGACATGACGGTGTGGCAGAGTGAGAGCAGGCGGAAGAACTCGTGCACGTGGGGGTCTCCCAGCTTGACGGCTTCCAGTAGGCTGGGGTCCCAGAACTGGAACCGGGGGTCCGCCAGTGGGTTGAAGGAGAAGTCAACTGGCTCTGGCCTCTGGCAGAGGGGCAGAGATGGGGTCACCTCGCTGCGGCACGCAGCACAGCCAGGCACCCGCCCTGCGGCACCCTTACCTCTCCCAACTCCGCCTTGTGCCCCAGCACATCCTGCACGTCACCTGTGAACCGGGGCACGGAGTTAACCAGGTTAACCAGAGTTAACCAACGCTGCCGGCCCACTGGCACCCACGCCCAGGCTGGGCCACAGGGCACCCGCAGCCCCACAAGGTGACGGCTGAGCCCCCCCTCATCCCCCGGCTGCCCCAAAGGGTCTGCACCCCCCAGGCAGACCCAGCCCGGCCCCCGTGCCCTGCGCTCACCGTAGCTGTGCCCGTTCACGGAGCACTTGCTGAAGACCATGATGTTCTGGGTGAGGGTGCCGGTCTTGTCGGAGAAGATGTACTCCACCTGCCCCAGCTCCTCGTTGAGGGTGGTGGTCCGGGCCTCAGCTGGCGTCCGGCGCTTGGCACAATACATCTTCTTGTCCCAGTTGATGAAGTAGCTGTGCCCCAGACGGATCACCTCCACGCTGCGGGGAGGGGACAGCTGGGTGTCACCGCGGCAGGGCAGTGCGCTCTTGCTGAGCCGGCGACGGGCGCACACGCGCCCACCCCGGACCCCCGAGCGCCTGGGGCACCCCGGCACCCAGGGCCCCCACGCTGCTTGCCGGCTCCCACGCCCTCTCCCAAGGCCAGCCCGCACCCGCTCCTACCAACAGCCACCACCAAGCCAGGGCTGGGGACGCAGGGCCTGGCACTGAAGGGGGGCAGCCCGCAGGGCTCCCCGGGCATCTCGCACACCTACGCGCCCCGAACCCCCTCCCCAGCCCCCAGGGCAGACAGCAATGAGCTAGTGGGAGGGGTGGGGGCGACACGTTCTTACCTCAGGGGTAAGGGTGACAGAACCCATGCTGGGGAACGAAAAGAGAGAGAAATTAAAAGAGAGAGAGAAGGGGACAGTGCAGGAGCCTGGGAGCTGCAGGAGGGCAGAGCAAAAATAACCAGCATGCAGCCAGGGCGGGGAGAGATGAGCAGCCAGACAGACACAGCTGGGGGGGCCCCGAGGGACCAGTGGGGTCTCAGGTCTTGGGGTATCCCCAAGGGCAGATGTGGCCCATCACTGGGAGAGCAGCCCGCGCCCACCCCATGCACACAGCTCTGCCCGTGGGTCTCCATCCCCACCTCCCCTCCCCAGAGGGCACCCCTAATTCCTGGTGCCTGTCCCTTGCACACCCCCAGCCCAGCCCCTCGGCCCCTGCCCTACCTCACGTAGAGCGAGATGGGCACCACAGTGTTGAGGATGATGATGTAGGACCAGAAGGAGAGGAAGCCGGAGAAGAAGGCACTGTGCACCCCCTCGTCCCAGGGCAGGTAGATCTGGAAGCAGACGCCCACCTCGTGCTCCCAGATGGCGTTGCCGATGGCCAGGATCACCCCCATGCACACCAGGAACCCGAAGATCTGGGGACAGGATGGGACATCAGAGCCCCAACCGGGCCAGAGCCAGGGCTCCCCGGAACTCACCTGCCTTCCACGTACCCAGAGCACCAGCGTGTTCATCAGCCGATCGATGCTCGTCCGTTTGAACTTGGTCCGGCCGCTGTTCTGCATCAGTTTTGTGTCAGGCCCTGGGGAGGGAGAAGGGCGTCAGGGCGGGGGGTCTCTCCCCCCCGCGCAGCGCAGCGGTGGCAGCTGCCCCAGCCCACCTGCAAAGATGACGAGGCCAAAGCACCACTCGGTGTTGCGCAGGACACAGCCCCGCAGCAGCATGTTCTGGTTGCTCAGGGGATACTTGCTCTCTTTCCAGTACAGCGTCCCACCAAACTTGTCCAGCTTGTTGTTGGGGGGTTCACAGATCACCTCACCTGGGCGCAGGGGAGGGCTTGGCTGTAACGTGCCTTCTCCACTTGGCCAGCTCCATCCCAGCGCTCCCAGCACCGGCCCCAGCTCCCCAGAGATCCACTTAAAGGACCACAACACCGCGTGCATATGGCCCTGGTCTCTCCAGGGCGGACTCACGCCAGGTGAGGGAGGAGGAAACCATCGCAGAGGACCAGCTGCAAGCACTCACCATCAAACCGAGCCAGCTTGCTGGTGTCACCCAGCTCCGAGGTGACGGGGATGGCCTGCCGCACCTTCATGTTGGTCTCTCTGCGGGCAAGGAGGGACCGTGCGCGGGGTTTAGCGACGGCCTGGCAGGGAGGGCCTTCACAGATGCTCCCCGATTTCAGGCTCCGGGCAGCTCCTGCCCTGGCCACAGCTCGTTCTCACTCCTACCTCTTGCCTTCCCTCGCCAGCCGAGGCGAGCAGGGGTTACCTACCCGTCCAGCTCCGCGGTCTCTATGTAGCACAACCCATGGGGTTCGCTGCTGGAGAGGAGGAGGAGGTCAGCCTGTAGGGAGAGACACACAAAGTGTTGTGCTGACACTGGGGCTCCCCTACGCCTTCCCCAGAGAAGCTCCTGGCCCTCAGACACTGAAGGCTGGCAGGATCTCTGGAGCCGTGTGTCCTTATCGCAGGGTGCTGCTGGCACCCTGGCCTGGATACCATCGCCTAAAGTGCCCACACCACCCAAAATCCTGAGCTCAAACACGATTTCAAACACTACAACCGAAAATGCAGCTTCCAGGCTGGAAAAGTCCGTGACGTCTCCACCCCAGGAGGTGATGGAGGAGCACAAAAGCAGAGCGGGCGCAGCCCCACGCCGTGCTCCTGTCCCTGTGTGCTACCCAGCTGGGACCGTGCTCATCTCGGGGCCACACTCACCGCCACGAACTGGTTGTTCTCCAATTTGATGATGTCTCCGACACGGACATTCATCCACTGCTCCTGCCGGAGGCTGCAGAGGGACGGTGGAGCGGAGTTAGGCAGGATCTGATAGCATTGCCTCTCCCCCCACCCCACCGTGCTCTGCTCCTCCCTGCAGCCCTGTGCCACGTCCCGCAGGGCCCCGTGTCCCCTCCCCACGACACTCACACTCCGCTGATCAGCACCTGAGACTGCCGGTTGTTCACCTGGTTGTCGCTTTTATGGCGGAACTGGGGACGGAGGGGAAGAGACAGCAGCGTCAGCCCCTCTGGGGACGGGGTCCTGCGTCCCTCCCCCTGCAAATGCCACGGCCGTGGGCACCGCACACCCTCGCCCCGGTCACAGCCCCCCTGCCCAGCCCCAAAGTCCCCACGCCCAGGCAGCAGCAGGCAGCCAGCCCAGGTAAAGGGGTGCGTGGGGGGCCACTCACATAGTCGTCGGTGGCATCTTTGACAGCTGTGATGGTTAAGACAAGAACCAAAGGCACGATGGTGGTGAACCAGGAGAGGGAAGAGATCTGGGGGATCAGCTGGGGACAGAGAGCGGGAGTTAGAGGGGATCAGGCCAGCCCCAGACCCACGCTACCCCTGCTCAGGGGTGCCAAACCCATCGCTTCCCAGGGGCGGGATGTGCCCTGGGCCCTCCCGGCTGCCCCAGAGTGTGTGGGGGGGCCCCATCTGCTTCCTCAACCCTCCCAGCACTCACCTGCAGGATGAGGAGGAAGAGGAAATAGGTGTTGGCCACTTCCTGGAACTGCTCGAAGAGGTTGACGGGCAGGAAGGTGACAATGTTGTACTTGGAGGTCTTGATGCAGTTGCTCTGGGGATGGATGGGGCGAGAAGGGGGTTCACAAGTTGCCAAGGCCCCATGACCCCCCCAGCGTCGCTCTGGGGGCAGGGCTGCAGCTCCCCGTAGCCCTAATTCGGGAACCCTGGACGACAGCCTGGACCCCCCACTCCTGCCCCTGCTCTAACTTCGCGACAGCTTCCTTGAGAAGCGGATTCCTCCACCTCGGTCGCCAGCCGGGACCCAGGGACCGGCCTCCTTCGGCAGCAGCACCCGGAGCATCCGGCTGGCAGCACCCAGCCCCCCCCAAGGGTCACCCCAACCCAGACCCCCTGCTCCCCATAGCGAGGCCAAGGCAGGGCCTGTTCTGGAGCAGCCAGAAATAACCTCCAGCGTGGAGGGGGGAGGCCAAGGTGAGCGGTGCCCCTCCCCCAGCGGCTCGTTAATTAGCCAGACACAGAACCCCATCAGGGGACCGGGCAGGGGTGCAGGCAGCGCTGGGGGGTTTTGGGCCCCAGCAGAGGATGGAGGGGCTGCATAACCCCCAGTCAGACCGCACCGTGCCCCCCTCCAGCAGGCTGCCCCGGCCCCAGAGCTCCGTTGGCGTTAATGGCTTGTCAGCACAATTTTCTCAGGGACAAACATCTATTTTTAGCTGTAACCCCCCACCCCCCTTCCCCTCCACTGACCCAGAGGGTGACGCAGGCCCCAGCCCCCCAAACCTGCCCGAGCCGTGGGACAAGGCCCCAGGGGAGGGGGCTCAGCCTCCCCACTCACCGCGTACTGGAACTTCTCGTTGTACTCCCGCGCGTTGGCTCGCACCCGCCTCTCCTCCTCTGCAACACAGTGCACCCCATCAGCCTCACACCCCTGCACCCCCAGGCCCCTCCTCTGCACCCCCAGACCCCCCCACTCTGCAACCTGCCAGCCCTACTCCCTTGCACCCCAAAAGACCCCTCGGGCAAGCCCGGGAGCCCCAGACCCCCAGGGGAACAGGGAAGCCCCCCAGCTGTGTCATGTGGCCCTGTGCTCCCCCCATGCCAGGACCCGTACCCCTGCACCCCCAGCCCTCTTCTGCACCCCCAGACCACCAGCCCCCACATCCCCAGACCCCCAAGCCCTGCATTCTTAGACCCCCAGCCTTACTCATCTACACCCCCAGAGCCCCAGCGCTGCACCCTAGACCCCCAGCCCTCCTCTTCTGCACCCCCAGACCCCTGGCCCTGCACCCTCAGATCCGCAGCCTTACTTCTCTGCACCCCCAGCCCTGGATAGCTGCCCCCCCGCCCAGACCCCTCCAGCCCTGCACCCCCAGTCCCCCAGCCTTCTCTGTACCCCCCCAGCCCTGTCCCCCAGCCCTGCACCCCCAGACCCCCAGCCTTCTCTGCACCCCAGCCCGCTCCAGCCTTGCTTCTCTGCACCCCTAGACCCCACAGCCCTGCACCCCCAGCTTTGTTTCTCTGCACCCCCAGCCCTGGATAGCTGCCCCCCCAGACCCCTCCAGCTCTGTACCCCCAGATGACCCCCAGCCTTACTGCTCTGCACCCCCAGGCCCCCAGCCCTGCACCCCCAGACCTCCAGCTTTGCTTCTCTGCACCCCCACACTCCTCCAGCCCTGCATTCCCAGCCTCAGTTCTCTGCACCCCAGCCCCCCCCCCCCCCCCCCCCCCCCCCCAGTCCTGTACCCCCAGACCCCCAACTTTGCTTCTGTGCACCCCCAGCCCTGGACAGCTGCCCCCCCCAGACCCCCAGCCCTGCACCCCCAGACCCCCAGCCTTACTTCTCTGCCCCCCCCGGCCCCGCACGCACCCGCCCCGCCGGGGGCGCGGACCCGCGGCCACTTCTCGGGCATCTCCCGGGGCACCGTCACGGCTGCGGGCCCGCGGCGAGCCCCGGCGGCTCCATCCCGCGCTGCCGCCGCCGGTGCCCCGGCTCGGGCCCTCCCGCCCCGCCCCGCCGCGTTGCCGGGGCAACGGCCGCACCGGGGCCCACCGGGGCCTACCGGGGCCTACCGGAGCCCCGCCCCGCCCCGCCCCGCTCCGCTCACCTGGGGCCCGGCGGGCCGCGCACCGCTCCATGGCCCGCGGCCCCGCAGCCCATGGGGAGCGGGCGGCCGGGGCCGGTGCCCGGTGCCCGGTGCCGGGGCCGCTGCGGCCCCGCTGCCGCTGCCGCGCTGCCGCCGCCGCCTCAGCGCCCCATGGCCGCGGCGGCGCCGGTCGGCGGCGGAAGTGATGGGGGGGGGGGGGACGGACGGACGGGGCGGCGGCGGGGGGGGTTCCCGGGGAGCGGCGGGGGTGGGTGCGGAGTGACAACCCCGGGAGGTGCAGGGGCAGCGGCGGGGGGGGGGGGACGGGACAGGACATGGGGACACCCCCCCCCCCTCGGCAGCACATCCCCCCCAGGTCCCCCCAAAGCCAGGCCGGATCTGCCCCCCCCCCCCCTCCTTGAGCTGCCACCCCCCGCATCCAGACACAAGACACCCCATGTCCTCAAGGCTCTTTTAATGTTGTAATGGGGACTTTGGGGAGACACCCCCCCCCCCCCCCCAACCCCCAAGCCACCGAGTCTGGGTGGCGGAGGGGTCCCCAGCGTCACTTCTTCTGGGGCGGCAGCATCCCCCCGGTGTCCTTCTCCCGGGGCGACATGGCGATGTCCGGGGGGACGGTGGCGTTGACGAGGACCAGAGAGCTCTGCGTGGCGGGGGGGTCACCCTCCTCGCCCGGGTGGTGGAAAGCCACGAGGAGCTGGTAAAGGGCCGAGCCCACCGCGGCCCCCAGCAGCGGTGCCGCCACCGGCACCCACCACCACCCATTGCCCCTGCTGGGGACGGGGCACGGTGGGCAGGGGGGTCACCCCTGCCACCCCCCCACCTCGCCCCCTTTCCCCCTACCCACCTGAAGACCTCCGCGCCCCAACCCGCCACGTAGGTGAAGAGCCGGGGCCCGAAATCCCGTGCGGGGTTGATGGGGCAGCCGCAGTTGGAGCCCATGGAGATCTCGATGGAGAACACCAGCAGGGCCACGGCCACCGGCTCCAAGCCCTTGGGGACACCCTTGTTGCGGGTGTCCAGGATGGCAAGGATGCCCAGGATCAGCAGCGCCGTGCCCATCACCTGCGGGGCCAGCACCGCAGCTCAGCACCGCAGGGACCGGCACCGCCGGAGGGGGTCAGGGGGGAGCCGACACCGGCACCCACCTGGTCCAAGAAGCCGTTGGAGAGGGAGAGGTAGTCAGCGGGGTAGGTGGCAAAGATGGAGGCGGTTTCCCGGGGGCCGGAGGTGGCGAGGGTCCCGTTGCTGTAGTGCTGGATGGCGTCTGCGGAGCAAAGGCAGAGCCCGGCTCTGAGCCCAGCCACCCCAGCACAGCCCGTGGTCTTCCTCACTGGGCTCCCCCCCCTGTACCGTAGTAGAGGGCGTAGACGGCTCCGGCGGCGATGAAAGCTCCCGAGGTCTGCACGGCCACGAAAATGGGAAACTTCCACCAAGGAAGCTGCTCCAGCAGGCACATGGCGAGGGAGAACGCCGGATTCAGGTGGGCCCCTGCAAGAGAGCGGGGAGAGGGGCTGGGGGTCCTGGGGGGCGTGGAGCTGGGGGTCGACAGGAGCTGGAATCCCCTCCCCAGCCTCACCGGAGACTCCCCCCGCCGTGTAGATGGCCACCATGACGGCCAGGGCACCTGCCAGGTTGGCGGTGAGGATGTTCCCCTTTGTCCCGGAGCTGGTGACCATCTGTGCCGAGCCACTCAGGGTGATCAGCTGGAGAAGAGGGACACGGCTTCACCACGGCCCCCCTAACCCCTCACTGAGCCCCCCCCCCCCGCTCCCCAAGCCGCACCACAGCCGCTGGTGGGCTCAGTGAGGCGAGGGCTGCCCTGGTGCCTCTGCCCACGCCATCTCCACGGCTTTTGCTCCCCCATCTCCTGGGCTCCAGCTTTGGGCGCTGGACAAGGTCAGGCAGGGAGGTGGTTACTGGTCCTGCTTGTGGTTTTGACAGCACAGTAAACAAATTATCGGCAATTAAGTAATCATCTTCCCTGGGGAGATGGCAGGGAAGGGATGCTGCCAGCACAGCCGTGGTGTCAGCGTTTGCCATTGCGGGATGCAGCCTGTCTGAGCGCGGCTCCAGAGCCCCAACCTTTGCCTGCTCCGGGGCAGGGAGGTGTCAAGGCAGACGCGCTCCCTTGGGATCTCATCACGTCCCCACACTGCTGGAGCAGGGTCCAAGCCAGGGGCTGGGCAGTGCCGAGTCACTCGGTGAGTGTGGAGAAGCCCCGAACCCTGCCCTGAGGAGCCCTGCCACCCTTGGCACCCGCCACCACCCCCCGGCCCACCCGCGTGCCCCACTCACGATGAGCACGAAGACGGCCAGCAGCTCAGCCAGGCACTCCCGCGCCAGCTGGTTCTGGACACGGAGCAGAGCCTGGGCCCTTTTTAAAAAGGAAGAAGCGCCCATGGGGCCGGCTGGTCACGGGCAGCAGCGGCAGCAGCGTTGGTGTCTCCGTCCCGGTGCGATTTTATGAGCCCCGGGGCTGGGGTGGGTGATAACACGCAGACTTTAAACCAACCAGGGCCACATCGCAGGGAGACGCCTGGCAGGGACCAGAGTCCCACGTGGGGCCAGGGACGGCAGCGCCTTGAGATGACGGAGTCCCCTGGTAGGACCAGACCCGGTGGGAAGCCCTGAGAGGCCACGGGGAACCAAAACCTCGCTCAGGTGAGCTGGCACAAGCGTTTCCCCTCTGGGGAACCCCCCCTTTTTCCCTGCCAGATCCCTGCCCAAGCCACAGCTGCAGGCAGCGCTAATGAAGAGGCCTTGGAAAGGCTCCCAGGATGGGCCCTCGAGGGAGGTGTTTGCGCAGCGCCGGGCAGGCGGGGAAATGGGAGAGGGAGGTGGGCAGGGAGCCAGGGCAGAGGAGCCCAGCATCTGCCTGCACCCGTGGGGCAGCCCCCAGGAGCCACGCGGGCCCCTGCCTCCAAACAGAAAGAGCCTGGCAAGTCACTGTTAGCATAAATAGATTTTATTGCTCTGCACACACGCACGCGCGCTCAGCCCCCACGGCTCCCCCGAAGGTGGGGAGCCCCCAGCCTGGGCGCCAGCTCCCAGCAGGATCTGACCCATCTGCAACAAAAACAGGCAGTGAGAAGAGGCTGCTGCCCACTGCCCGCCCTGGGTGGAGCTGGCACCCATCCCCACAGCCCCAGGGTCCCCCCGCACCCATTGCACATACAGGGTGCTCAGCTGGGGTTGGAGGGGGGAGGTCCACAGCTACCAGCTGGAGAACCAGCGTCGGAAGAAGCTGCCCAGCGTGGACGAGGGGTCGCTCAGGTTGGGAGCACGGAGCTCGTCTGGCTGCGGCCACGTGCCCGCGAACTGCGCCAGCTCCCCTGGGAGAGCGGGGACGGGTCACTCAGAGGAGACCCCGGCCCGCTCCCCTCGCCCCTCCTCAGCGCCCCACTCACGGTCGTCCATGTTGACCACCTCTTCCCGGTAGTCCTTGCTCTGCCCGTCCTCCTTGGTGGTGGTGATGAAGGCTTGGTCTCCCCTCCGGCGCGTCACCGTCGTTTCTCGGCGGCCCTGGCTATCCTGCACGGTCCGGCGTTCCTCCACCGCCTGCGCAGAGCACCGAGCCCTGAGAGACGTCGCCACCCCCGGGCTCTGCTCCTCGCAGGGTCACCCACTACTGTACCCCCCAGGGGACACTCACCCCATCCGGGAGAGTCACTTTGGTGACCGAGACGCTCTGGAAATAAGAGCGGGACTTGGGCTCCTCGGGTCTCAGGATGGTCCCCAGCCCCGCCGAGGAGACCTGGGAGTCCAGATCTGTGGGGGGGAGATGGGGGACGGTGGGGACGCGCCCCGACGGCTGTGGGAGCACGGGGAGGGTGGGGGGAACGGGGAAGGCAGAGGCCTCGTGGCCTCGCTCCCACCTTGGTCTTCCTTGAGGCCAGGAGGAGCCGGGCGAGCGTCTTCCAGCTGCAAAATAAAGCCCCGCGCCGGTGATGGGGAAGCAAAGCGTGACACCGCGCCGGGACGGCTGCGGCAGGCGAGCCCGCGCGGGGCAGAGCCCTCACCCACCCCCGGGAAGGGTCTCCAGGGCCAGGCCGGGTCACTGCGGTGCTCGGGACCCTCCGGGGATGCGCTGGAAGCGGAACCATCCGGCTGCTTCAGCATAGAATCCCGCAGCGGCCGCCCCGCGCCGGGCTCGCTGGGGCCGGGCTGGGGGGGCTCTGGGGTGGAAAAAGCAGGGGGAGTCGGGTCAGGTTGGGTGACCCCAGGGGCTACCCCCAAAGCCCCGCTCAGCCCCGGCCCGGGGCAGCCCCTTCCCGTCCCCACCGATGGGGTGCGGAGCCCCGGGCCAGGCCCCCCCGAAGACCCCCAGGAGCTCGCCCACGTCCCGGAACAGCCCCTCGAAGGCGCCGCGGGAGCCGCCGGGGCTGAAGCCGAAGCCGAAGGCGAAGTCCGGGGGGGGCTGCGCCAGAGACGGGCCGTCATCTTCCTCCTCCTCCTCCTCCTCGTCCCACGCCGTGCCGCCGAAGAGCGGGTCCCGGGGCCTGGGGGATCGCGGCGCTGAGACACCGGGGCCCGGAGCAACCGAGGGCCGCTCCGGGTCAGGACCCGCGGGGCAAGAGGGGAAACCGGAGGGGGAACGGGAGCGGGCGCCGAGTCGGGGGGTGGCCGAGGTGCCGGTACCTGCAGCGCCCCGGGAACCCGAAGAAGCCGCGAAACGCGTCGTAAAAATTCATCGCGCTGCAGCCGCCGCCGGCGGGCCCGGGAGGAGCTGCCGTAAAGCGGCGGCGCCGCGCAGCGCCGCAAAGCGCCGCCGGGTGTCGTGAGGCGCCGCGGCCCGGAGGGACCGGGATCCGCCGGGCACCCGGTAACCACCGGGGGTTCCCCCCTCGAAGAGCCCGAAGCGGTGCGGCCGTGCTGGGAGGGGGCCGCACAGCCCCCGGAGGGGACTGGGGGGCTCCGGGCTTCATCCTGCACCGCCCAGGGGTCCTGCAGGCGGGCCCCCCAAGCTCTGTTTTGGGGGGGGGGGGGGCTTAAGCCAGCTCCAGCTCCGTGTGTCCCCCCCATACTGAGAGAGGGGCTCCCCCAAACCCCAGCCCCTCAACTCACGGCTCAGCTCCCCTCGGACAGCACAGGGGCTGGGCACCCACAGCTTCCTGTCACCCCACTAACGGGGACAGTCCCCTCCCTAGGGTTGGGGACCCCCCTCTGGGACCCCCAGTCCCACCCCGAGGCCCTGATGGTGACAAAGAGGGGGTGCACCCGTAGCACCAGAGCAGGGGGGCAACTGGGACCACACAGGCAGAGAAACGGGGGTCCCTGGCCCAGGGAAGGGACAGGGAAAAGGATGGTAATGATGTCCTTGTGTTGGGATCCTGGGAGCCAGCGCCACAAAAAAAAAAAAAATCCCGTAAAAAATCCAGAAAAGGGCGGGGGGGAAAAAAGAGCCAAAAAAATCTGGGGACGGGTGGGGGGGAAACCACCCCACCACCACCCTCACCCAGGGCCTCCCGTACCCTGCACCGAAAATACGGAACCAGGCTGAGAAGGTAGGTATTAAAAAATACACACGTCACTTTGTGATCTTTATTCTCTTTAGTAAATCACCCGCAGCGGGGCTTCAGTTGAAGTGACCAGTTTGAACTGAAAAATACAAGATTTGGACTGCATAGAAAAAAAATAAATGACAAAAAAAAAAAAACCAAACCAAAACAAAACCAAAAGCAGAAGATACTTACAGCGTGCAAGGAGGGGGCAGGACCTGCACTCGGGGCCTGGGGGGGGAGGGAGGGGACGCAGATGGAGAACGTAAAATAAGGGGGGGGTGCCCTCCAGGGCGGTGGCAGAGAGCAGTGGAGGGTGGGCGAGGAAAAGAGAGAACTACAGGACGGCGTGGGGTTTTTGTTTTTATATACAAGACACATTTATCCATTAAATTTAGAACACGGTACAAAAAAACACTTCAACTAATTAATCTTACAATGCTGTTCATATCAATTACTGTTCTTATTCCTAATAATAAGGGGGTTTGCTGTAGGCGACTCGCAGCTTCCACTCCTTTGGATCCGAGAGGTTCTGGGGCAGCAGGAGGTGGGGGGAGAGGGGAGAAAGGAGTAAAAACCAAAAAAGGCCCCTACGGCAAACGGTTCAGAATCTGAATGCAGAGAGAGAGAGAGAGAGAGAGAGAGAAAGAGAAAAAAAAAAAAAAAAAAAAAGAAAAAGAAAAAAATACAAATTCTATATTACATACAACAGGAAAGGTGGCTGAAGACGGACAACGCAGAGCTGCCCGCCGGCCTGCCCTGCCCGGGGGCTGCGGGGCCCGGGCGCTGCCCCGCGGCAGGACGCTCTCCTCCCCAGGATCCTTCGGCGTTGGGTTCGTTGGGATTCTCTTCTGGAAGCAAGTGGTGGGCGAGGGCCGCCCCGGGCTCAGTTGGCGCCCCAGCTGTAGCTGTTGTAGGCAGACTTGTTGGCCTGGGATTTCTGGGGGATGGAGCTGCCTTGGCTGCGCTGCCCGGAGCCGCTCTGCGGGAAGGAGGGGGGGGGGGGGGGGCGAGAAGGAGAAGCAGGCGGTTATCGGAGGGGATGGGGGGGTGCCGCTGCCTCCGGGGTCCCAACCCCTGGCGTGCCTCAGGCGGCTCTGCCGCGGACGCTGCGGGCTACGGCTCCTCGGAATCACTGACCCGCCTCAGCCCAGCGCAAGCTCCCTGGGGCCAGGGCACGGGCCACCTCCTGCACCGAGCAGCCGGCCGGTGGCCCAGCAGCCACAGGACCCTCCCTCGGCTCAGCACCTTCCTCCAGAGCAGCACCGTGCCAGGACCCCGCAGCTCTGCCGTGCGGCGGTGGGGGGGGGGAAAGGGTGGGGAAAGGGGTCGAGCAGGGGGGTGTGTGTCTGTGCCCGCGGGTGTGTGTGTGTGCACATACTGACTGAGGGTCTCTCTCCTCGCCTGGCGGGGCCACGGGTGGGGAGAAGGAAGGGGCTACGTGAGCCTGGGGGGCCTTAGGGGCGGGGGGAGACCCCAGGGCAAGTGCAATGCATTATCAGAGAGGTTCATTACCTGGTCTTCCTGCTGGCGTTGGCAGCACAGTATCATCTGCAAATATGGAAGCTGTTGCAGTACCAGGATATGTAAAAATAAAGGGACAAACTATGACAATAGAAATCCACGGTTAGACCTGAAAGCTACGGCAGGGTCGTGGCTGTGGCGAGTAACCCCTTCGCTGCTGGCCTGCGGAGCCGCCACTCCGAGGAAGGGGGAGGTCGGGGCGTACCAGGCATGTCTGCGTGAAGGGGCACTACCCGACCGTACCTGGTACAGCCCGGCAGCAAGGGGGCTGGGCCGAGGACCCCCCAAAGCGGAGCGCACCCCGGGCCTTCCTCACCTCATCCTCTTATCAGCCCTGTGTGTATGTGCAGGTGTGAAGCATGTGCGTGTCACCGCGTGTCCACGTGTGTCCGCCGCAGGGCGTGAGGGAGGGAGGGAGAAGGGGGGGGGCCAGGGGGGTAGCGAGAGCCCTAAGGAGATACCCCAGCAAGGGCCGGGGGGCCGGGGGGGGCATTGCTTACCTGCCCGTCCTGCTGCAGGTGGTGGTGGAGGATCTGCGAGTGGGGCTGCTGATGCGGGGTCAGGATGTGCATGAAAGGGGTGGGGGGGTACGCCGCCGCCGTCGCAGGGTTGATGGGGCCGCCGCTGCCCAGCGCTGAAGGCAGGTTGAAGGAGGCTGCCGGGGTTCCAGTGTGAAATCCCTGCTTCTCGAAGGATTGCTGAGGAGGAGACACCGACGGCGGAGGAGTAAGGGCTGGGAGCTGGGCAGCGTGCCCCCTTCCCAGCTCCGCAAGTCACGGGCCTGGGAGTCAGTGGGTGGTGCAGAGAACAGGCAGAGTCTCTGCCTATGGCTCTTCCTGGGCTTGGAATTGCTCTAAGCTGGGAAAGGCCGAGCATTTCCCTCCTCCCTGGCTGGCTGCTCCAAGGGGAAGAGACATCATTACCCAGGGAGGCCATCTCAGAGCTGGGCTTCCACTTCCCAAAGTGGCACCTTCCTGGAACACACTACAGACACTAACCTGAGTTTTGGAGTAGACAGAGCCCGAGATGTCCGGCACTCCTGTATTACTGGATGTCACAGATACACCTGGGGAGGAGGAGGAAAGGCAAATGAGCATTAGGCAGCAGCCACTGGTTCAGCAAGAGCTACTGCTGCTAACGCCAGCATCAGGTCATGGAGCTCTGGTGACCCAGCAGCCAGGTGAGGTTTGGAGACAGACGTGATCTAGGGAGCAGGGTCTTGGCAAGGCCAAGCTGTAAAGCACCTGTACGAGTGCAAGTTTTTTAGCTCTGGACACAAGCAGTTTCTGAATACCTCCAGGAACAAATTTAGGGGCCTGCTGCCACCCAGAGAAATGCACATTCTTGAAGAGCCCAGAAAATAGCAACTCAGAGAAGAGCTGGGAGGATGCAGACGACATACAAGGAAACAAACTCCCAGCATGACATGGCAGCAAGAACAGCCCAAGAGCTCCCTGGATGTAAAACAGGCAATTGCATGTAAAGGCAACTCGACTGTGGGCTGGGCTGGTTGGTGCAATGACGGGCAACACTGGCACACAGCCCACATTTGATGCTGGCTGTTTCTAAAAGGTGGTGGCACAGAGGAAAAAGCCTCAGCAATCATTTAAGGCCTGGAAAAAGTGTTGAAATAGAAGAGGTTTGAAAGACTTGGCACCAGGTGACCTGGTACACAGCCAAAGTATCTTTGCAAAGAGAAAACAGTGTCTTGAAGAGCTCTAATGTAGTGAAAAAAGGCACAACAGGAATTTAAAGGCTGGAAGAGGGACCCAAATGCAGGCCCTCTAAGTCAGCCAGACATTATCCAGTGAAAGTCAGTGCTGAGTCAAGTGGCAGGTTTGTGACCTTCTTGCGTCTTTGAACCAAGAAGGACACTTCTTTAGAAAGCAGACATCTGCCAAACACAGGAGTCAAACAAGTTCCCAGGCTCAAATCTGGAATAATTATTGTTCTGTTGATCACATACAGGCAGTACGCAAAAAAAAAAACCACACCAACACCCACAAACAACAAAACCAAACCACCCAAACCCCAAACAACTCAGCAGCTTAAGCTTCTCTGATGCAAGTCCAAGGCCCCAGCCACTCAACTGCTTGGCACAGAGGAAGGCAGGAATGCCCTGTGCTCCTCAAACCTTCTCTAGACCTGGAGGCAGCCCAAGCCTGGGCCTTTCCAAGGAGAATCAAATGACCTGAGAGTTGCACCATGCCCATTTTCCTCCCTTACTGCTGGGGGCAGCGAGACAAAAGTCCCCTTACACAGCCTGTGAGAGTGTGGACAAGCCCTGCCACTGTCAGTAACCGCTGCTGAGAAAGATGCTCTGTTGGGTCTCTTACCAGTGCTGTATCCATGGGAGCCATAGCCACTGGGCTGCTGAAAAGGGGTTGCTGATGCGTTGACGCTGACATTCACACCGTGCTGCTTGGAAGAGGTAGGAGCAACCTACGGAAAGAAGAGGAGCAGAGTGAGGAGAGGCTTTGCTGCGTTGCCCGAATCCCACAGCCTGTCTCTGGGCAACTCACAGGGAACACGGCGGGCCCGTATTGGAAGGTGCTGGGGAGCCCTGGTACCCCTGTGTAGTACGGCAGACTGGTGTAACTGTAGCCAGGAGGCAGCGCTGGGTTCAGGAACGTCTGCTGCGTGGTGTGGTGAGTCTGGGTCTGGCTCTGCTGAGGCTGGGCCAAAGTCGTTGCAGGAGCAGGGGAAGAGGCATCACCTCGGCCAAATTTTGTTAAGTCACCTGGAATAGAGGAGATGAAAAGGGACTGAAGAACAGACGTGTCAAATCCTGGCCCATTCTAGCTCAGCCCAAAGCTGACCCAGCCTTTTGATCAAAAGGTGACTTGAATCAACATCCCCCCTCCCCCTACAGCTACTAAGGACTGCAGCTCTCCCAAGCCCTCAGACCCTTGCATGCTGATAAGGCTAAGCTGTTAATTGCTCTCCTCATTCCTGAGAGGATGACTTCAGAGGGGAAAGGAAACCCACAGCAGCTAAATTACATGTCAGCCTACAATCTGGTGCTGGATAAACCCGCTACTGCCTGCGCAGCAACAGAGCCCAGATGCTAGAACTCTCCCAAAGCCCCCTCCATGCATCAGCAGCAGGCCTCAACAACTCGATTCCCTCCAGAGGCAGAGCAGAGGCCAGGGCAGCAGCCTGGGGGCCCTGTCCTACCAGCAAACAGCTCCTCTTTGAAGAAGAGAGTCAAATATCTTCCAGCTGAGGATGTGTGAATGGCCCCTTTTTACAGCAGGGCTCACACCTCCCTCTCTCTGGCTGGCGGCACCAAATCAAATGCTGCTGCAGAGGCCCAGGAGCCCGAAGAGAACGCTCAGAAATATCCCTCTCTTCCCAGTCGGGGCACTGAGGGCTTAGCTGCAGGGCTCGGGGAAGCTCCCGTTGCTGCTCTTCATGAGCACCTGCTTGGCTCTTCCACGCAAACACTCTCTCTATTCAGAGCTCGCACAGTAAGGCAGTGAATTTCTCAGTGCTGCCTCAGCTCACAAGCGAGTCCAGGATAGCCACAAACATTAATTACCACTGATGTTAACTTGGCAAATTATGCATGCAGCAGTGCCGCACTCTGAGCTTGGGATTTCAAGCCTCAGTGTGCCAGGCAAAAGCACTTCCGCACAAACAAGCTCCTGCTGAAGCAGGGGAGAAGTGGTGCTGGAAAAAAAGCGATCCACAAAGTGCAGCAATTCCTAAAGCACATGAAAGCTCAGCACAACTGCTGCCCACTGCGAATCAGCAGTGTGAATAAACACACCTAACAAGGTCAATGAGAGATAAGCCACTCACTGGGCATTTGGTTTGAATTTGACAGGTCCTAAATGCCCCGTTTTCTTTCTCCATGAGACTGCCACATAGATAGAAAAACTCACTTAATTTCTCAAGATTTTGTGCTTCTTTGTATTTTTACTCTTGGGTGCTTGAGAAGCACTGCTTAGCCCCTGCCTCACCATGACCTAAAAAGCAGTTTTACACATCTCAGATTCTTTCAGCCCTTCCTCACTCCCTTTCCAGCAGCAGCATCAACTCCTGCTTGTCCACATCTTTCTGGTGACATGCCTTGGCACCACCAGATGATCAAAGGAAAGACACAAATTTAGCTGTTGAGAAACATGCTCAGACTAAAGGCAGTGCAGGGGACTGATGCAGACACAGCTCCAGTGGACAGCAGCACAGGGAACCAGTAAGCAGCAGCAGAAACACCTGATGGGTATGCAGTCAGAGCAGCTTTTTTCCCTACCAGAGTACGGATTGCTGCTCAGGCTACCATCTCTTCCAGTCAGCGGGGTGGTGGGTGTAGGGAATGGGATGCTGTAGTAATCCTGAAGGATAAAAACAAAAAGGAGAAGTGTTATGAGCTCTGTCCAAAGATGTAAAGCAGTGTATTTTAGAAAAAAGGAATTTCTGGACTGCAGCCACGAGATATGTTGGAGTATTGCAGTTCAATCAGCCACACCGAGGCTGATCACAGCCTGCAGCAAACCCCAGGTTTTTGTAGCATGCACCATCCCCCTCGTCTGGCTATTAGAAGAACCAGATAAGGTCTACTGGTATGCAGACCTTACGCTGCCTGGACTTTCTCCTCTGCTTCACGAGGGGCATGTTGTATCGCTAAATAAAACCCATTCTCATAAAAGTATTTAGTCACTGCCCCTTTCAAGGATCAGAAGTATCTACAACAGCTCATCACACCACTGCTGGGCAGAACAGCTCTACCTGCTGCAGCCCTCCTGTTCTTCAGCCCTACCATCAATCAATACCACTGTCTGAATAACTGGTGCTCCTAACTCGCCAAGCACAAAGAAGCAACTGATTAACTCCTCACGACTGCCATGGAGAGGCACATCCACTGAGCACCCTGTTTTGCCAGCTCTTCGGGACTACCTCTCACAGCCTGACCTGTCTGTACGCCCAAAGCACACAGCTCCAGCGAGCCGACAGACCAGTGGCAGTGGTGTGTCCACACCAGTCTTCAGTACTCACCAATGGAAATCTCGTCTGGAGCATTTGCAAGTCATCATATCCATACACCTGTGGCTAGAAAAAGAGCAGGAGATGACGTTAAGGACACTGACTAGGTAAAGATACCTATTTTTAGATTAAATATTTAGAAAAATGTGAGAGAAAGCCAGCAGCAGATGATCAGAGGCTACACAATTACTTAAGGGACAGGCAGCCAGCATTCACTACTGCAAGACTGACGCTGCCAAAAGCATTTTTACAAGCTATTCAAACGAAGAGTGAGCACCAACGTCTAGCACCACTGCTCCAGACCACACAAGCACTCAACAGTTTTCCTCTAGAAATTATTTCAACATCGATGTCTGTCCTCACCTTCAGAAAAGGGCTGTGACACACCCCTAGACTTTGTGGCAGTCACTACCCTTGTTCTGACCGTGTGGCCTCTGTCATACCATGATGCTAATCCAGCTTCACAATTTCATGAGCCATGCTCTGACCAAAGGCTGTTAACTCCCCAAAGGTTGGGGAGGCTGTAGAGAACGGGCAAACAGAACCTGCTCTGGAGTGACCAGAATTGCAGACGTTTACCCCTGGAGGCACAAGGATTTCCTCTGCTACTGTTTTATGGAAAACAGCATATCCAAACTCTTCCCACCCAAGGCAATCCTGCTGGGCTGATGTTACAGTTTTTGGTTTCTCTGCTACACTACACCTGCTCCTGCTAGCTGAAGACATTGCTAGGAGGGATCTAGTGGTATGACAGGACTGCAAAAAGCCAGTTGTCCCACTCACCGGATAGGCATGTAGCAGCCCTGGAGCCATGATGTATGGATTAGGCAACAACGGTGGGACTCCAGGAGGGAGATTGGGAGGGGCTTTTCCTAAAAAAAAAGGAGAGAAAGGAAAAGTTCCACAGTGAAGCAAGCAGCAGAAGCTGTCTTTCTTAGCCTCCACACCCTCCTCCTGTTTAGGAGCACCCAGGAAAGTACCTGATGTTGTTGCAACGGAGCTGCGAGTGGAGGCCGTCACCGTGGAGTTACTACTGAGGCTGAGGCCCAGGCTGCTGACGCTGCTGAGACTGGATGAAACGCTTACGACCGGCGGGGCAGCTGACACTGTGCTGGAGGAGGTGGAGAAAGTGCTAGCAGAAGAATGGAGGCTTGCTTCACTCTCCACACTTGTGTGCTAGGGAAGGAAGGAAAGAGAGTTAGGGGACCAGGCTGATGTAACTGAGCGCAGAAATATTGCGGGATGCTGTCTATGCAAAATATTGCGCGTCTCTGCACCGGGTCATTCCCGAGAGCCTGCAATGAACTCAGCTGCTGCAGGCTACAAAGAACCTGCTTTGCACCTGGCTTAAGTCCAAAGTCCTGAAAGCAGCCAACCTCTAATGCTTCCAAGCTTCTCGTGCGGCTGTGTCCCAGCATGTCTGTCTGCTGGGGGAGGCAGGGCTCAAGACCGCATTTGCAGCAGGGAGATTTATTCTGCTGCAAAGCCAACACCCAGGGACTCTGTACTGCAGGAGCTCCAGCAGTATATACATTTGAGCAGTGACACTCCATCAGCTACCAGTTTGCTCTGACACCCAGTTGCAATTTCGCAGCACTTTCAAGAGCTGCTACAGGCTCCAAAGAAGCTGCTGCTATGTCTGAAACAGGCAGGGCATCAAAAGCCAAGCTAGAGGTGCACAGACAGTTCTGATATAGCTCTCTGTTCTCCCTCCACACAACATCTAACCTCCAGCAGGACAACCATCAGCCTGGCAGCTATTGCCACAACTGCAAACTCCGCCGGCCACTGACTCACACCAGCAAACCTCTCCAAGCCAGGCAGGAGTGGGGGTGACAGTCCCAGAGCACACTTAGACTCACCAGAAGAGTTGACGTTGACGTTCGCCCAGAGGACGTGGATGAGGACAGACTGTTCTGCTGGGTGGGTAGCGTGCTGCGGAAGGAGGAACAAAAGGTTGTCAAGTCAAGGTTCAAGAGTCACCCTTGGGAATACCAGGCCAGATCCCATTACCCATCTGCTCAGATGGGATGAGTCATTTCAGTCTTCCTCACTGCATGAGACAGGCTTTTATGTCTACTATAGATCCTTGCTTCTGCTTCTCTAGAAAACCATCCCCCTACACTTGCTCACCTGCTGAGCTGGGTGGTGGTCGTACTGGGGATTTCCTCACTGTGGCTCAGGCTGCTCAGAGCTGTTGAGTGCTGGCTGGCTGTCGTCAGCAAGGATGATGCAGACACCCCATCATTGAGAGGCGTGATACTGGGAGCAGAGGGGGAATCAGATTTCACTGCGGGGCCTGTAGCACCTGTGAATGAAAGCTTTGGGTTAGGGGCAGCTACTAGCAGCTCCTGGAGAGCAATTCGGTGGTGAGAATCAGCAGGGACATCTGGGGCTTCCCTCACTGCTGCCAACCAGTTACACACTTATGACAACGTGATTGTGTTCTACATCTCACTTTACCCCAACACCAACATTGGCTCCGCAAAGAGCTTCAAGACCTACAGATAAGGTGCCTTTCACAAACAAATCGGAGTAAATTATTGTCATCAGGGAGTGACTCATCAAGGATCTCACAGATTCATCAGCAGAAAGCTGAACATTTCAAGGCAAGCAAATAAACTCAGTGGCAGCAATTAAGTCTACCAGGAAAAGGTCTGTCTTGCAATTAGCACAGATAAAGACTTTTCATTCAAAGCATACAAGCAGTACAAGAGACTCCAGACACCCAGCACACTGGCAGACTCTTACCTTCAACGGCCTGTGTGGTTTGTAATGGCGTGGGTTGTACAGAACTGAAACCATTCTGAGGAAGAAGACAAAAAGAATACTGGGCATTGCAGCTGCTCGTTTCCAGAGGCAGATCTAGCATCAGTCCCCTCCCACATTCCCTCCTCAGTTGTGGAAAAGGCGTGCTACCAACACAGATCACCAGAGTGCGTCAAGGTCAGTCCCAAGTTCAACTAGCCCAGTGCCAGCAGGACCCCCAGGCACACGCTGGAGAAAGCAGTGTAAGACATTTCACTGCTGCTGGTAGCTGAGACTGGCTCAACATCCTCAACCCAGGTTCAATAGCCCAAATAGATGCCACTGAACTTGTGTGCAGCATGCGAGAATCGAATCCTTAAGACAAAAATAAATCCTTAGCCTGAATGCCACTCTGCAGCAGGGTAATTATGCGTGACACGACACACAGCCTGCAGTCAACTTAACCGCTGTTAACCCCACTGGCCCAGCCCCAGGTAAGTAACATAACTAAGGGCTCTGGTAGCAGCCAGAACAAAGCTCTCACAAGAGTCCAGAAGCCACGTGGTGAGGCTGGAGGATCACAGAAACACTTGGTAAACCACTTAGCTTTCCCACAAGACTGTGCTTCACATGCTATGCTTACTCAGTGCTATTTTCCTACCTTGGCCTGGGTCAGATCTTTCTGGGGCGAGGAGGAGATTGAATTTGGGTATCGCCTCGTCTGGGTGGATCTCTGTTCATACAGTGGTCCCTGAGCACTGTTCTGGGAGGTAAATGTTGCTGTCTGTATTGTGCCGCTCTGGTAACCAGACTCTTGGCTTTGATTGGACGAAATTGTGGATGAAGATTCACTACAAAGGGGAAAAAAAAAAAAAAAAAAAAGGGAAAAGGAGTTTACATTTTCCTCCAAAACGGCCCTGCTGTAAGCTGCTGACCCACACTATAGGATTTTCATTTCAAATTTTAATAATAAAGAGCTCCCAGCATCAGCATAAAGGCATCACACAAAGCAGCCAAGCAAACCAAGCAGAGAAACATACCGAGACAAGGGCTAGCCCAATCACAGGAGGATGCTGGCACCTAGCTGCAGCCTTGCCTCATACAGTGCTGTGCTCTAGGTGACATTTCATGAGCTGCCACCACTCAGGTCCCAGCACTCAAGGGACTGGCCAGATACTAAGGGTCAGCCCAACAGAAGACAGAAACACTTTGCTTTGGCAAGGCATCATCACAGTAGATACACCTACTCTACCGCGTCGTGGTTTGCCAAGCAAAAAGCAAGACAAAGCACACAGAATCCATTCACCAGGGACAAGGAGTGGTTGTGCTGGGGATTCCCCTCCTGTGTTTCCAGCAACACAGCTTAACGGCAGCAGGAAACGTCTGCTTTCTGTGTAAGTACCACAGGCCAATCAGTCATAGAGCTGCCTGAATGAGTCTGCTGGCAACTTAAGCTTTGCTGTTGCATACGTTGTCCCCGCTTTGTGACCACAGCACAGTCAGAAAGGGTCTACTAGTATGCAGCAATGACTGAAGTCCACAGGACCAGCTACCTTCCAAAGCTACCTGCTTGGATTAATTTTTCCCTTCCTCTCTCCTGGTCCTCACCTAGCCGTGCTGGTGTACAGGCTGCTTTGAGATTGGCTAACGGCGGCGCTTGTTGTGGGCGTCGATTCGTACTCCGCAAGAACAGGCTCCGAACCAAACTGTAATGCCCCAAACTGCAGGTTTAGCCCTGAGATATCCGCCGAGCCAGGCATTTCCACCGCAAGCGCAGGAATCTGCAAGGGAGGAACAACAGAAAGGATCAATCACTCCCTGGGATCAGCATGGAAAATGACTTTAGTGGCCACATTTCCCAGCACATGACGGTAGTTGCACGCTTGCACCCTCTGAATTACACCGCTCAACCCAGGCAAGCAAGCTTTTCTCTGTCACCCTCACAGACACCCAATGCTAAAAGCAGGAAGGCCAAGCCCAGTCCTTCCCTCACCAGCCCAAATGGATTTTTCTGCAGCCCTAACACAATACAACGCCTCCTTCCCCATCATCAGTTGGCACCTTTGATGTTAACGATGCTTTTTTCTTCTGCTGCTTCAGCTTCTGCTGCGCTGGCTGGGGACTGGAGGACTGGTTGTCCGAGGACCCTGGGGACATCTGGGGAACAGGATTGGTTTTGCTGGGCAGCGGCGAGGAAGGGGGTGCCGGCACAGTCGCGGAGGCAGTCACCACAGTCTGTTTCTCCTGCATAAACACTTCTATCATGGTTGAAGTTGATGTGAAGGCCTGACGCTTGGTGAAGGGACTATGCACGGAAGAGTCTGTTGGGTTCTTGAGATCTACCAGGGGAGACAAGAGTCGAGTTAGCAGGATTTATTTCCTTAAAACTACATGAAGTTCTGACGCTTCTCACTATGACTCTTCCTCGAATCTGTTGGAATCAGAGAGCAGAGAACCTCAGCATCTCCACCCCCAGCCTTGTGCTCTCACCACCATCAACACCAAGCCTTTTAAGCCCTTCTCCCCTCAGCTCCTTCCACCATCTCTACAGGACAAAACGAGCTTGCACAAAGTCCTCCATCCTCCAAGAAAAGCCAGACTTCACAGTCCCTTGTGTGGAGGCACTGCATGTCAGAGTCCTGCACGGGCCTGACACTGTTTTCTTACCCCTCCCTGACAGCGTTGCTGCATTTCATCACCTGCTCTTTCCCCTGCAAGTACTGGGCATCCCACTCAGGGCTGCCCACCCTCAGGTCTTTGCACAACCACACCACCCTCCTCCTTCACTTAAGCCTTACTGTAGCTTATTAAAAAACAAATCCTATCGCTCTGAATCTCTTCTGTGGCTCCTTGTCTGAAAAGATCATGAGCTGCCAACACTGACTGTGACTAGGACAGGGCTCGATTTTTCTTCGGCTTAGATTTGAACCAGAGCCATTTCCCTATAGCAAGAAATAAAATGCACAAACTGAAAGAAATGGCACTAGTACTCGACAACAGCAGGGCTCAGGATCTCATCTGAAAAGCAGGAGCCTCTCTTTAATCAGTGTTTATATGCTCGTGCCAGCCGAGAGGTAGAGTTACTTCTTGGCATTAAACAGAAACTGGAATTGCATTCCTTTAAAAGATAACATCAGGTCAGCAGTGAGATGAGACTGACAAGTGTCAGTATTTGGGAACTATTCTCCAGAGGTGCCCACTTTCAGACCCCTCCTCTGTTACACAGCTTTATACCAGAAGTAGTTCTGCACACTGTGAGGGTCTTGGGAACGCCAGACCCCTGGCCCTGAAGCTGGCTGGAATGACTAAGAGACAGATGGATTCAACTGCTCTAAGTATAAAAGGAACAGGGAAAGACTCGTATGCACCTATTACATTTTACTCTCATAAACTTGCACCCACAGTTCTTTTAATTGCTCCAGCACAGATGGCTGGGTTGTGAACTTGTGATTTGGCCCTCCACCCAATCCCTCGCGCTGCTGCTTGCAGCGCATTTCTGCAGGTCTGGGAGACCACGCTCCCCTCTGGGGAGCCACGCTGCTTTTCCTTACCGTACTGCACAAGAGACGAGGTCTGCGTAGTGGATCGCATGTCCCAGGAAGCAGCAGTGGTGCTCCCAGCAGGCTGGGTGTGCTGAGCAGCCAGCTGAGCCAGAGCCTGGGCTGTCTTGAACTGCTCCAGGAACTGAGAACCTGTGGTACTGCTGCCTTTGGCCTCCCCGACATCTCCAAACCCTTTCCCCAGCATGCTCACCTGCAATTTCAGCAACGACATAACAAAGTCAACGTCTCCCTTGGTTTGGAACTTGGCTCAGAGGACAGATACATCTTTTAACGTAAGTCTGAACACACTGTACCCTGCTGCTTCTCACTGGGTGCCTCAGCTTACCTCCCGAGCTCTAGATACACACAGACACTGCTGGCAAGGAGAGCTCATACTTCTCTCAGCCTTTATCGCATGTGAGTGCAGGTACACTTATTTGTTGCCCAACCCATGGAATTTTACAGTGTCATGGAGGCTTACAAAGAAAGTTACCAGATAGGATCTCTAAAAAATGTACTAAATTATTCACATGCATTCAGTTGCACTAAAAAAAAAGACAACCACCAGGAGAACTTGGCTTTACAGTTAAGGTGGTTTTGAAAATCCTTCTTGAACTGTCTCACTATTAAGCACATAAATTTTATTTCTTTTGCTGAAGTTACACAAAGAAGCATCTGCCCAAGCCAGTGCACATCCCCGGATTCAGATTCAATGCCTCCTTCCTTCACCTGTCAGATGCCAGTATTTCATCCCAAACCAAACTCCCAACCAGTTCCACTCCTTAAACTGTTGAATTTGCAAGCCCTGGACTGCAAGAGTTTTTTCCTTCCCTCTAAGCAGGAAAAAAGCATGTGTTGCAAGTCTGACAAGGGCAACAGGGGAGGAATTATCCCAATTATTTCTAATTAAGCAATGGACTTTATGCCTCTGCATTTAGAGCAGACTGGCGAATCATCCAAGCAGAGGACTCTGCTACCCACAAGAAGCGAGCAGGTGTCAGAACTGTATGTCCCATATTGCCCCAACACAGACAGAGAACATCAGGGAAACCAACACCCACCAAAACCCGCACGCTGGCAGAAACCAGCATTTCCTTACCATGCTGTGGTGAGAGAAGGAGTTACCAGAGGCGGGCTGGGATATAGCACTCTGCTTGGAATTGCTGAACACCAGCGGCTGGGCCAGGGAAGGAGCCTGGGATGACTCCAGGTTTGTTGACTCATTCTCCATAGAAGAGGGTGTCTTTCCTAGCAGGACTGCAAGATCGATCCTGAGTAAAGAAAGAAGATAACTTGCTGAGGTTAACACACGCTCTGTCACACCCCTCACTTCCATTACAGTGGTGCTCTACCTCCAGCCTCACAATTTATAGCTGTTACTTTATAAATTGAATGAATCTGCAGGAATCTGCAGAACATTAACTCACAATTGCTGGTAGAAATCTCAAAAGGACAGAGACCAAGCAAGATGCTGCACAGCCTTCTATTTTAAAGCATGTCTTCTGTTAAATTGACACAGCAAAAGGCCCACAAATCTAAAGAACTAGCAGCAGAGCCTAGGAAAATTTTAATCCAGGATTAGGACCCGGAAATTTGTAACTCAACTTTTCCATTTAAATCCATTTAATCTTATTCAGAGATGCTGCATTTTAGCTAACTGGCAAGGTTTAGTCTGAGATGCCAAATTGCTCTGGGACTTGTGTGCCACTTTTTCCATGCAAACAACATTGCCACGCGCTTTCACCTCTGTCCAGCTGTGATTGTCACATTCTCGGCAGGCAGAGGCACTGAAGACACGTTGGAGGCGGTGAAGATCTTTGTCTCAGACAGCTGAAAGACAAAAACAGGGAAAGAATGTAAAAGTGAAAACAGTGTCTCGGGACTCCTAGTAAAGCACACAAACATTTGAGACAAATGGCCACAGAAAGACTCAAGAAATTCAAGTGTTTAGATTTAAACTTCTCTAGCATTCGGCTCCCATCAAGATCAGCTTCTATTTCATTTCTTTCTTCTCGTGCAAGTGCACAAATCACTTGCCAATGGAAGAAAAAACCCCAAATCCTTCTACAAATTTCCCACAGTCCACAAATCCCCTAGGGCTGCTGGGGTCTTCAACGGGTGCTCTGAATTGATAGTACACAGCACTGATCTGCAAAAGCCACTGCACAAGTAGGTGCAAGCATTGCTAAAGAAGTCAAAGAAAAAAAGCTTCAGACCCACAGTTAAGCTTCCAATGATCCTGGCCTCACCTGGATGATCCGACCAGAGACAAACACATCTACTTCAATAGAGGAGTGAAAGGTGAAGAGTGGATGGAGAGCAGCCCTGTGGAGGAGGCCTTGGGGGTACTGGTGGGTGAAAAGCTGGACATGAGCCAGCAACATGTGCTGGCAGCCCAGAACCCACCCGTGCCCTGGGCTGCAGCCAGAGCAGGGGGGGCAGCAGGGCCAGGGAGGGGATTGTCCCCCTCTGCTCCGCTCTGGGGAGACCCCCCTGCAGTGCTGGGGCCAGCTCGGGGGCCCCCACCAGCAGAAGGACCCGGAGCTGCTTGAGCGGGGCCAGAGGAGGCCACGGAGATGCTGGGGGGGCTGGAGCAGCTCCCCTGGGAGGCCGGGCTGAGAGAGTTGGGGGGGTTCGGCCTGGAGAAGAGAAGGCTCCGGGGAGACCTTCGAGCGGCCTCCCAGGGCTTAAAGGGGGGACAGGAGAGGTGGGGAGGGACTCTGGATCAGGGGGTGGGGCTAGGACGAGGGGTGACAGGTTTAAACTGAAAGAGGGTAGGGTTTAGATTAGATCAGATCTAAGGATGAAATCCTTCCCTGTGCGGGGGGTGAAGCGCTGGCCCAGGGTGCCCAGAGCAGCTGTGGCTGCCCCCTCCCTGGAAGGGTTCAAGGCCAGGTTGGACGGGGCTGGGAGCACCCTGGGCTGGGGGAAGGGGGCCCTGCCCGGGGCAGGGGGGTTGGAACTAGATGATCTTTAAGGTCCCTTCCAACCCAAACCAGTCTGTGATTCTAGGGAAGGGAAAATAACATTGCTCAAAAATGGATGAAGGGGAGGTTTAATGACCACCTGTGATTTAGCCTAGAACATATCTGAATACGAACAGCTTTTATTCCAGACTGAGGAGCTGCCAGAGTTTAAAACCAAAATCAGGAATCCCCAGGAGCACATCACACACAATGAAGGCAAGAACAGCTATCAAAGGCTCTCTTTAAGCAGAGACCTGACTGAACAGACAGAGAAGCTGCTTGCATCTCCAAACACAGCAGGAGCAGTTCCTTAAGATGCTGCCTGGAAAGCAAAAGCCTTCCCCTCATGCAAAACTAATAATAATACTAAAAAAAAACCTGACCCTGCTCCTGTCTGCAAGAACAGAAGTTGTCCCTTGATTCAGAGAGGGACCTGAAGCCCATTTCAGAAGGAACTGATACAGAAGCATTAAAAGTAGGTGATAACAGCATCCATCCTCCCCTGAAGATGCTGCCAGGTAGAGAACAAAAAGCAGAGAGACAAATCAAAGAGCAAGTCAGAAAGAAAAGCCAAGAGCTTCTGTTCAATCCAAATCACAAGAACCAGCAGAGGCACGTGACACACGCATGAAACCGCTGCTGCCTCCTCCACAGCACGTGGTGTGGATCAAAGGCAAACCTTCCCAAACTGCCAATCCACCGGAGGAACAGAGCAAGAATCTTCCATGGAGTCAGCCCAGTTTATAGGAGAATTCGATCATGCAGCTGCAGGAAACGTGAGGACCAGACATGATGCCCCAGGGGATCCCTTCCTGTCTTGGGCTCCTATGACAAGCTCTACTACACATGTACTTTAGAGGCAGCGATGTGTACTTATCCATCATAGCTCCTGGAATCGGGAGCCTGGCTTGGGCTATGCCCATAGGTTGGGGAGGAAGGTCTTTGTGCTCCTCTCGTAGCTGTGAGTGTACAAACAGGACAGCAGCCTGCCGGCAGACGCATGGAGGAGAGGGGTTTGGAGAGTACCTACATCTTCATTCCAGTCCTCCGTGCCCCATTCTTCTGTCGCTGCCCTCCACGCACCTACAAGGATAACAACAGGTAGAGAAGTTACGCGTGCATCAAAGCTCTACCTCCAAGAGTCAGGGAAGCACTGGGGAGCTTTGCAAGCAGCAAGAGAGGATTTCTAGTTGCCAACCAGACAAGTTAAAGCAGTCGACCCCAAACCATGATTCATGGGCAAGGTACCGTGATGGGATCGCCTCAGCCTTGCTCAGGCAGGCTAGGCTGAAAGAGAGGGACCCCTGGGCTGACAGCGAGGGCAACGCACACACCCCGACACCGAACAGGGAAGCTGAGCTTGGCAAGGAAGCCCCGGCATCGTCCCCAGCCTCCTTGTGCCATTTTCCTGATTTCCCCTTGTATTGCACCCACGAGCAGTTAGTGTTACCCCAGCAGCTCAGACAGAGCACCTCCTTTGTGGGCTTCCTGTCAGCTCTTATGCAGGATCTCATCACCCAGTTAAGCCTGAAGACTGTAAAACCTAGGGACAACTGAACCCATCACATGGTTTGGTTTTGGTATTTTTCCCCCCCCCCCCCATCAAAATGTTGAAACCTCACTGCACCAGGATCTCCTATGCACAAGCAAATGGGAATCAAAGGAAAATTTAAGGGACTAAGCAATTACTGCGTTTTCTCTGACCAATTTCGGAGATATGCTCAAAGTGAGTAGCTTAAAGTATCAGGGAGAAAAGCACAAGATTTCAGCCACAATCCAGCACAGTGCAATTTGTAAGAGAGCAGAATTTACTGGAAAACAAAAGAGAGTTTTGCCTGGCCGCATCTTCAACTTGTTCCATCCCTCACTTCCATCACAGTTTAACCTCAGTACTTTGAATATTACGTGGCAACTTTTGAATCCAATGAACAACTTAAAATTTGGTGTGGGAAAACTGGAGCATTTTACACCCCAAAAAAATCAGAGCGTGAAAACAGCCGTGTTTTGCACAGCTTGTTTTCAGATCAACAAAACCCAACATGGTCAACAGGGTTAATCCTGGAGATGTTTAGAAGGATGGAACAAGTTGGCATCAGCCCTTTCGTAAGGCAAAAGCCTTTTACAGCATGAAAACAGCATGTGGGGAACAAGAACATTATCAATTCTTCTGCAGGACACAACCAGGCTCACTGAGATTTTGGGGAGAAGAACACAGCAGATCTTCCCGTAAACACTTTAATTATGAGGTCAAAACATCCAAACAACTGCTCATCTAAAAGTGGGGGATTTAGTGCATGAAATAAGTATATCATCGGTGACTTATTCTTTGTCATTGTTTTGTTGGGTGTTTTGTTTTGCCTAAGAAGTTGAGCCAATTCAAAAAGCCTTCCTGGATTATTTGTTTGGTTTTGGGGGTTTTTTTCAAATTCAAATTAGGAATACCGATATTAATACAACATGACTTCCTTAAATGCCAGGAGTCTCAAAGCACACTACCCCTTCCTCCCCAGCCAGAAGCATCAGGAGTTCAACACAAGCAATGCAAAACACATCTGGGGTTTGAAAACCCAGACTCCACCATTCCTTAGATTTTTTTTGTGCCCTCACAGCACTAGCAGGAAGGCTCCTTCCCTGATTTTCACGGATCGAAAAGATCCTGCCAGCTCAACCCCTACCCAAGAGGTAAAGTGTGAGCTGGAGGTACCTGGGGGTCAGCTGCAGTTGGCAGAGGAGAGTTGCCCCAAGAAGAGTTTGTGCACGTAGTTACACAGCACCAGGCTCTCGGTTTTGCTTGCTTAGGGGAGTGAGAAGAAAAGCAAAGCAATACAAAAAGCAGAAGGAAATCCTGCAGATGAAGAGCAGCCATTGACAGGGCTTTTCTGGCAAGTCTAATTCTCGAGTACCAGACACCTATCCAGCATGGCCTGTGCTCCTTGCACACGAAGGGACAGATGGAAAAGCGAAGGCCTGCCACGTACAACTGGGCATTCACCAGAAATCCTCCAGAAAGCTTCCTCACCACCACAACGTGCTTTCATTTTTTTAAAGAAAGCAAGTGTATTGCTCTCCATCAAGCTGTTCTGAAGGGGAGAGCTGCAACTCAAGCAACTCCCTAACACTTCCAACACCATTTCAGAAGTGTCATCATGTGAATGGCAATCCCTCCTCTCTGCTCTAAGCAAGCTCTTCAAACAGCTGCTGGCCTTTAAGCTTCTCAAACCAGGAAAAGGGATAAAAATAAAATTAGAAGTCAACAGGCGAATAAGAATGTGCTGAATCAAAAAAGCCCCATTTTTTTCCCTCCAAATACAGTATCTCTCTACTTTAAACTGGGAAATGAGCAACCAGCTTGCTCCTCCCTCAGTTCATCAGGCAGTCTGCTGCTATCTCAATGACTGGACACATTCTCCGTGCCCCAGCCTGGAAGGGCAGCAGATCCAAAACTCCCCACTCTGCACCTCAAAGGAATGCAAATCCAAATAAAGCCAAAGTGTGGCAAAAACACAATGGTAGCACTGGAGCAGATGGCCTTGTGCTGCCTGCAGGAGTTAAAGATTAACCCAGAGGTGAGAACCAGGAGATACTCTCCACAGCAACAGAAGCACTCCCAAGTATGTCTGCCTCCAGGCCCCTGCAAAAGAGATGCTACAGCCTCAACACTCCTCCTCCTGTCCTGACCTACAAGAGCCAAGTGGCAAGTTCCTCCAGAAAGACCCTTAGCCTCGACTTCCAGACCTCAGGTTAGACAGAGGAAACATTAGTCAAACATGACTCCGGTCTCGTTATGGGGCAGCAACAGGATCTGGTAGGTAGAAGGCAAACTGGATCATCTCATGGGTGTCTCCTGGCTTCCTAAGGAATAGAGGTACAAGAGCTGGAAATCAAGTGGCCAGGCACTGAGCAGCTTTGCCATCAAGCATCCCAAATCGTCTCAAAATCCACCGTCACCTTCAACTGCAGGGCAGGTCTGCTCAGGTGAAGAAGAGCAGGCGGGCAGCGAGAGCATGCCAAAGCAGCCATCGAGCACATCGCTCGCTCAGAGGTAGCCATAAGCAAAGACAAAGCACCGCGATAGTTTAGCCAGGCTAATTCCCCCTGCAGCAGTGTTCTGACCCTAAGCAGAAACACAGCAGTGAGGCCACTGAAGCGACCGCTGCAGAACCGAACCACCACAAGGAAATGGCACGGGAACAAGGGCAAGTCACAGATTTCTGCGTGTGACAAGCAGAATACGACTAAGCTGCCTCACAGTTCCTTCCCTCAGGTGGGATACTCTGTCATCAGTGCTGTGGACACGAAGCTGCTCTGGGTACTGAGAAGCAGTGGCTGAAGTTAAAATTTACATAATACACAAGAATTTGGGTTAACCTCTCCCCATTTAGATTCAAGGTGTCAGCATTAGTAAAAGCACAGTCAGAACAAACGTCAAATATTTAAGATGAACAAATTAAGAGAGGGAAGAATGACATATCCACAGATATTTCAGGTTTTTTTTAAAAAAGCTATAAAGTAAAAGTATCCGGGGCAGTTAGTGCACCTGGATGTATCGTACCAGGAGCAGTGTCAAATTTTCGGGGATAATTTGACCCCTCACCCCCAATGAAATCAAGTCCTGAAACAAAAAAAAAAAAAGACAAGACAGACAACCAGTGAAATTTTGACTTGAAGTGAAGGCGAGTTTCATTGCCCCCATGTACACTATTCACGTTGTACCTGTGGATATTGTTAAATTTAAGGAGATGCCTGCAGCTACTAAAGTAGAAACAAAACGACCACGCATGACACAGGTGAACAGCACAGCTGCACAATAAACTTTACAGCTGCATTGTAGTGCTAGAGGAAATCTGAAGATTTTTCTGATGGAACAACTCCATTCCCCCCAACCATGCTCTAACCCACTTTGTTCCATAACTCCACAACACACCAACACAGAAAAACACCCCAACACACAGAAGCCTGTTCAGACTAGACAGTTAAACTTCTGGCACATAATGCTCATCCAGTCTCATCCCTTTTTCCTCCAGATAAATGTACCCATCACCCTTAACACAGGCTTACACTGCTCCCTCAGCTATTTAAAACTCCATTTCTCAGTCTGCAAGGAAACAATCACTCAATCTGCTAGTGTTTTACAAAATCATGCTTATTTTTTCCCCCCTCCAAAAGAAACAATAAAAAACCCAAACAAAAACACACCAAAACACAAACCAACCAAAAAATCCTACAGTAATGATGTGTAATAAAAGGTATCATAGTTTACAGTACTTTATTTCTCTCTTCCCAAGGCTATCAGTTTTTCAGCAAATAAAAAAAATATGGAAGCAGCCTAAAGAAACATCAATACAGTTGTGAATGCTTCTAACAACTAAGACATGGTATTTACCTGAATGCTCAAAAATCATAGAAGAATAGTTTGACTTCACAGTGGTGCAAGATCACTCCATAAAAAAACCCAAACACTCTTAAAATCCCATACAAATGAACTACTTACAATTACTGATTGTCCCTTGTGACTCTGTCCAGTTATCACACTGCAAAATCTGAGTTCACTTGTGTCTTACAATAGTGCGTGTACTTGAAACAAAAAAAAAGTCCCATTTTTCCAATTCAAGAGAATGTGCAAGGTCAGATCAGTGTTCGCAAACCGCCAGGTGAAGAAACATTTGCTTCAAACAGGGAAGCAATGAAGATTTCTTTTCAGCTAGCTTCTGTAACAAGGTCTCATGCTACAGCAGTTCAAGCAAGATGACTGTGAAAGAGAGAAAGCTCCTCATACTGAAATCAAGAGCAAGACACCTGAACTCTGAGTAATATTCTCTGGAGGATGCACCAAGTATCAGGAGAATTTGCAGGTGTTTATCATGCTACCATTTATAAAAAAGACTTTTCCAAAGAGGCAGCGTGGTTTCTGCTGGAAAACAAGTGGAGGCATGTGTCCCTGTGCCTCTAATTGAGCAACAGCACAAACTCACACCGGAACAATCATCCGGCTCCCAACTTCCAATGTGGTGACCTTCACAGATGGAACGACACCTCCAAGTGCAAAGAATCAGAGTAACTGAAATCCACCTCTGAATCAACCACCTGGTTCCTCCATCCCCGAGCCGTAGACCTACCCAGAAGCTCCTCAGTGCAGCTGGATGGACACAAAATCCACTTACCCTCTAAATACAGAGCAGCAACCACTTACTTGTGCCATCATCCGGCTCAAAGCTGCCAGTGTTGTTCCACGTGTTGTTGTTGCTATTCCCATAGTTCTCATCCGTGCCGGCCGGCTCAGCATAGTCAGCCGGGTTGAAAGTTCTGTAAGAAATATCAGGATGGAAATTTTTACTCCTTCTCCCTTAGCATTTTCAAAGCAACGGATTTTATTCATACCACGACACATCTCAGTCTCAAAAGGCAGTTCTCTCAGCAGAGGGATGCTTCTGCTACAACAGCCATTCCAAATTTAAGTTAGCATGATGCAGTTTTGTCATTATTAACAAAAAAAGGAAAATTGGAACACAAGTGACTGACACAAACAGTGCTACTCGCGCACAAATACTTTTATTTTTGCTGTGGTTTGTACGAGCAGAACTTACCCCATGCCTTGGGCAGAAAATCTTCCCCCTCGTCGTCCAGAGCCACCTGTAAAATATACACGTGTACACTGCTGAGCATCTCTCCTGCCTCTGCATCACTGGGAAAAGAAACATCTGAACAACATACGGAGTTCTGATGTCCAGAATATGAAAGAATATGAAAGAGGATCTTCCCAAGTTGATGGGATTTCCAGCAGGTTCTTTACATGTATGTGAATGACCTCAGCTGGCTGGCAGCATAATTAGCGATGCATGATTCCAGGCTCAGATGAGGTTTCCAGCTGGCACAAACCATAAGTACCAGACCCCAGGTTCTGATTTCTGCAGTGTGTGTCCTCAGCAACAATTCCTGAGCAGCACAGATTTTGTGGAAAAATGAATTTCTGCCGCTGAGTATTTAAAAACCAAGCCAAGCGTTTGCACCGCAAAGGTGCTCAAAGACACACGTGCAAGAACAAGGAGGATTAAGATTCTATTGCTAGCAAGCAATTGGCCCACCTGCCAAACAGTCACCTTGGTTTTTTTTGGTTTTTTTTTTTTTTTTTTTTTAACATTCCACCTCTATTCAATAAAGCCCTATTTTTTTCCAGCTCCACGGATGGGATGTAAGAACTAGATACTGTTTCCAGCACACTTAAGGTGGGGAAGCAATGTGTACGCGCTAAGTGTAAGCGTAAGAACAGAAAAATCAAGCACTTATTTTCAGCTTGGCAATTTGTCCCATAAAAGAGGCTTTCAAACCTCACGAAGGAGATAGAACATGCTGACATCATCCTTTGCCTCCCACCCCACGTGTACCTCGGCCTCGGCCACGTCCTCGCCTCCCTCTTTCTGTGCCTCTTCCAGAAGATCCTCCAGTCTTACCACCGTCTAGTCCATTCTCCTGGCCCCGAACTGCAAGACAGAACAACGCAAAGACAATTCAAAGATTCATCCTGCTTTAGGGAAGATAGAAGACCAGACCTCAAACACTGAAGCGCAGTGGCTGTGCAAGAGACCGTGCCACCAAACACTCCCTTAACTTCTTTTATTTAAGGTATTGAGGGCATCACCCAAGGAATCATCTCAGACATGGGAGCATCAAACAGATTGCCACACGCACACAAGGATGGCTTTCCTCAAAGGCGTATCTGCCCAAGAAGCTTTACTGACAGCTTTTACGCAGCACAAAGTGCCTTGGTGTGCACCGTGACAGTTACGGGTGTTATTAAAGGGCAGGTCCATACACTCTCTTCCACGGCTGGCACCTCGCCCCCGCCTCGGTGGCCCGCCACGTCGTCTGCTGAAATCCCGATCCCTCTCCCGGTTTTCTTTGCTTTCTTCACTGGGTTCTGCCTGTCCACTCTCCTTCTGTCCTGAGACACCCTTCTTCTTCCCGACCATTTCCCAGGAATGCTGAAGGTTTGCAGAGGGTAAAGAAGTTAATCATCATTTCATCAATACAAGATGCAAATGCACACATATTTAAACATGCTACAGAGACTCTAAGAAGGGCCTCCAGAAAAGCTGTTTCCAGCTCAGTTTTTTTAGAAATCTATCAGCCTGCATACAGTACAGCTTCTTCCTTCCAGGAAAGCTTTCTTACAGCTGACTGGTATGTTGTCTGAGGTAAGAGGAGATGAGTTATTCTATTTCTGCAAAGATCTACTAAACTTCTTAAATAGAGTGGGCATAATACTTAAGTTCAAAGCATGGATAAATTTACCCTGTTTAGGGGGAAAAAACCCTGCCATTTCATGTAAGTCACTGGTTTGGGCAGCTCTCAGAATAACCCAGGTAAATATTCCAAAGTGCTCTGTAGTCAGAATTTTGGTTAAGTTATTCTCTCAGATGCAAAGTGATTTAAAACCCCTGCCCTAAACAGCAGCTCACAGAGACGGGAGTTATCACAGAATTTATCCAACAGGCAAGTTCAAGTCATCGCAAGTTCAATTGTAAGAAGTTAAACACACCTCCAGCTTACTGTTGTGGGCCTGCTACAGTTTATTTTATGACAGTCTGCAGTGGTTTCACACTCTTAAACTGATGCTGCACACTGTTAGATCAATTAAAAATAGTCACAAGTCATTGACAAACACCTGAAAACATAACTGACAGACAAGTAAACAGTTGGGTTTGGATGACAACATGCAGGGACAGTGACAAAAAAAAACCCCAAATGCAGAGGCACAAACTGCCTTCAAACCCAAGGCTTCTGAAGTCTCTCTCCATAGGTATCTGGCTCAGAAAGAAACGCAGAAAACATTTACTTTGAATACTGTAATTTCAAGCCAAATCTAACCCAACGCTAAGATCACGCCAGCTCCTTTACTGTTTGAAATACAGTACATTATGAGTAACTAGCTCAGCAGGTGAGCTGTCTTCATCAGCACGCGAGTATTTGAGCAATTAGCAAGTCTGTTTCTTATCAGAAAATCCCCTTTATGAGGTTGCTGCACAAGCTGAATCCAGGCCAGAAGCAGCTCCAAGACCTTTGACCAATTACAGTGCAGACGCTGCCTGCACTCCGTGGTGTGGGTACCAGCTCACAGGCCCCAGAAGTGGCAGGCACTCGAGGGCTTTGCTCTGCCAACTCCCTCTCTGCCTCCACAAATTTTCCACAGTAGCCATGCCTTGCCCTGCATATGTACATATATCTATCTTGCACAGCTGGGTGTTTCAGCTGCTCGAATAAAGGAGGCACTGCTACATAACGCAGTTTACTGCACACTATCCTGGATGCTATTTTCATGAGCAACATATTTATCTAGGAAATGCAATTGTTGTGATAGCAGGGGTTTGTTGTTTAACTAGAAGGCACCGGTTATGAGGGAGGTGGAAGAAAATACAGTCATGGCAAAGCTTTACCTCAGCAATGCACATTCATATCATTCCCCTTTCTAAGAGGATTTTCCAACAGCTACTTTGTTCAGTTGTCAATAGAAAGGGCTCTCTAAAGGCAAGGAAGAACGCTCACGTGCGCTGCACTGAACTTGATTGGTGCCAAAGCTAGCAAAGCATCTGACGCTGGGGAGCAGCTACGTTACACAGAACATAAGTCTGCAGTGTCCAGCTCATTCATCTACACTCAGGGCTAATAATGAGGAAAAAAATGAGCTCCTGCATAATATTTTGAAGTGATATTTACAGCCTCAACTCTACAAAGAGTTGAATCTGCTCCAGCCAAACCAGGGTGCTGGGAGGGTATGTTTGATCAGAAGCAGTTTGGAAGGATCTGATAGTCATAGGGTATTTGCTGGGCTGTAACAGAACTTGCATCTCTGCTGTCTTTGTCACAAAATTAACGACATCCCACACACCAGGCAGAAGGTTCCTCCTAAGCAAACGCTCAGTTGTTCTCTGAGCTGACTTTGTCTTGCCCAAGACTGGCACCTGCATGAGCAACAGCAGTTGAGCCTGACTCCACAGAAAGCAAACAGCAGAAAGACCCTCAAAAACATAGCACAGGCAGCAGCAAACAAGCCAGTCAGCACATCATTGAGAAGTGAATGTTTATGGCCAGAGACACAAAACTGCATTACTCCAACAGAAAGGAACCGCAGCTGACACATACCTGTGTTTCAACACAGGTCACTCAGACCTTGTGGGAAAAGATAAGTTACTTCATATTCATAGCCGTGTGAAAGCTTATACAGATGCCACTGTATCGTTGTCAAAGCACTTGGATTCAAAAGGAATAGGAAGTAAATGATACGTTGCATTTTCCCCTTTATTCCTTTGGGCCTGCTGGCCACACTCATATTCTGTGCAAGACTACAGAGAGCAGCGTTAAGAAGCCAGGACACAATCACACTTTACATGCTACTTGTGGAACTGGTCAGTCATTTTGGCTCTCGTTATTTAGACATTACTGTATGTCGTGTCTCCAAATATGCAGTTACACTGAACTAGGCCTCACCAGATTTACAGGACCCAATCCTACCGTGTCCGGATTGCCCTCCAGCAGCACGTTGATGGCTCTGTTAACATCCCCATTGCAGTCATGCAGAGCAATCACACACTCGTCCTGGTTCTTGCCTGTGATGTCGATCAGCTATGGAGAAGACAACACCACAGTCAGCATGTCCCAAACCAAAAAGGCACCAAAATCTTTGTGGAACTCTTAGAAGGCAAGCAAGTTGAAACCCAAACCAGAAATCCTACAAAGAAATGTCAGGGTTTGGGAGTGTCCCCAGCCTTCTCAGGTTAATTATGCCCCCTCAACAAGAAGTAACTGAGGGTGAAAATTTCTGAGTTACTGTTTCACCATAACCCAACCCACAACCTCCTTTTCTCAGGATAACACAGTTCCCTGTGTCTGGGGAACAAGCCAGTCCAAGGAAATTCAGGGAGCAGCCAGCTGCATCCCTCCCACTCCCCTCAGCATTCATGGTACTCCTGATACTGATCTTGCCTTCCTGTCAGGGTTCACCCTCACTTTCCACACTCACTTGTTTCACCTTCTCCTCAAAGTCAGCGTCGTTGTGGTCCGAAATCATCTGTGCAAGTCGAATCTGTTCCGCAGTGGCCTAAAGAAATCGAATGTAGAGAGAGCGTGGTTAGAGCAGCGCATTTCCAACAAATCTTCCTCCAAAAGCCATACCACTTCCCTCAGATCTCTGGAAAGGAATCAATATGATGAAGAGGAGGCACAAACAAGGGTCAGAAAGAGGGAAGCTTCAGAGAGAAAGCCAGATGGAAGAGGAGCGAGCGAGGTGAGACTGGAAGAAAGGGACATACCACTGGATGGCCTCGTGGCAGCGGGTGAACAACCATCACCTAAACTGTGTCCGCTTTGAGACAGACCTTACCACCACCAGAACATCAAGACCCACTGCAGGCAGCTTCTCAGCCGCTTGCATTCACTGAAGTGAACAGGGAATGGTCAGATGGAAGTAAAACCCAATCTCAGCCCCGGCTCCTGCTTGGAGACACCGATGCAGAACCCCCACGGTCAGTGGCCGCCCAATTAACCTGGCTCTGCCAGCACCACCCTTCAGCTTGCAGGAAGTTCGTTAGGCCAAGCCCAGCCGTTAGCACTGGGCCAGGCAGGAGTGCCAGGTCTCCACCTCCAAGCTAACTGGTTTCCATGGACGCTGCCCTTACCTGCGGCCGCTGCTTGTGCTGTGTCTGGCTCTGTGTCTGTGTCTGCTCCCAGTTCCCCCGGGCTCGGTTAGTGCCCACCGATGTCATCATTTACAGTATATACAAATAACAGTATTTACAAGGTAGAACTCTGTGGTGGGGCAGGGGAGAAGAGAGAACGGACTGTTAGAAACTGAAAACAAAAGGCAGCACCAAGACTGAACAATTGTGTGGGCGAGGCAGCCAATAAAGCTGTCGTGGGCCCCCACCCTCCCCACCGCTTCCCCAAAATTCACAGTGGGCCAGCCTACCCTTTCCATGCGCCCCCAAAACAAAAAGGCCACTTGTACTTCTCCAGGTTTCTCCACCACTACCACGGCGGAGAGCTCTGAATGAAACATCACCTGCATCCGAGTGGGATCAATCAGGACCCAGGAGCAGAAGTACTTGGGGTAAAGGGTTTGACCACTTGCTGCTAAAATACAAATGTGTGAGTGAGCACAGATTTGCCATGCCCAGGGCTGTCAGAGGCTACAGCGATCAGCTGGAGCAAGGAATGCTTGAAAAAAGCTCTAAAGAAACTGAACATGGAGAGCAGGACATCTCAGAGCCATCAGCTACTTCCCCTTCTCCTTTCTTGCCTTCAAAGCAGGGCAGGGGAAGCAAAACTCTCCAGTAATAAACGGTGCTGCAGGTTTGTGGGATATTGATTTAAAAATCTACCACTCTTGTAGAACTGCCCATTTCTGCTTGCTTCAATTATTTCCCAGAACTGGAAATACAAAGTTTTCTGCTACTGAGTATTCTGGATTAAAAAACTACCAAAAAATTGAACTAGATGTCAACAAGAAATAACAGCCAGCAACATTGTTAGATAACTGCTTGAGGCAAAAAATCCCAGTAAGAGTTCAGGCCATGGAGCATCCAAAGCAAGTGGAGTTTCATAATCTCACACTGGGCTTCGGGGGAAGAGCCCAACCCGGATGGTTAGAACGGGATCAGCACTGAGTAGTTTTACTCTGCCTATTGTCTCCCAGGTACAAGGGATGCCAGACATCCCACAGCGCTCGGCAGGACTTGCTACTTCCAAGTCCCCCAAAACTCAATGATCACAAGCTTCACATTTTCCGATTTTGTTAACAAGACTGCAACACCTTCCTCCAAAGCAGCAGGTCCTGCTTCAGGTGCTGGTGCTGCAGGCAGACGCTTGGGACAGGGGAAGGAGCCACAAATAGAGCGTAAGAGCAGGGAGGAAACCCGAGCGAGAAAATCCAACCTGCAGGATACGATCTGAAACGTTGCTTGCGAACACCAACGTGGCAGCACAGAGCAAGACCTGGCGTGCAAAGCAGGGAAAGCTCAGAAGCAGCGTTAGCAAACAGTCCGGTAAGAACTGGGGAGTCTCTTGTCAAAGTCCGCGAGCAGAGTGCTTGACCAGGCTGAAGAGCTCTTTCCCAGAGAGCACGGAGACCCTAAGGTCACCTCTGCGCCCTGGCTCCACGCGCACACCACCGCTCCTGCTCCCATCAGTGTCTAGTCTTCCTTTGTAGCCAAGTTCTCAAGTGCAATTGCTCCCGCAGCTTCCCACAAAACCTCAGAAGTTTGCCCTTCGGGGCTACCCATGCCTCGCAGCAACTTAGAAACACAGTTTCCCAGCTATACGGTGCCAAGGTTTCTTATCAGAAAACAATCCAAGCTACCTGTCCAGTCACCAGGAGCCCCAAGGTACGTGTGACACCGAGCAGATTTAAGGAAGAGCACCGAGGCTGGGCTTTACCTAAGGCAGAGCAGACAAAGCCTCTTGGGCTCTGCAGCCATCCCTCCCGCACTCCACGCAGGCCTTCTTCCCCATGGTATTTATTTTCGCTCTCCACTGCTAGGTCTCTTCCAGTTCTAAGTGTTTCACGCACAAACAAGTTGTCATATTAAACCAATTTGGCAGCAGAACTGCAGGCCCAGAGGGAAGCAATCCTGCCCGTTTGCAGTAACTTAATCTGCAATTTCAATAGGATACAGTTCCAGCAGTCTGCTGCCCCGAACCTTTGTGCAGTGGCTGGGCATTGTTCAACAGCTGCCGCACTCTGCTCAGCCCAGCTGCATTTCTGCCACAATTAAATCATGATTATTTTTTCTTTGACGTGCAAAAAAACACAAGAAAAACATCTATTACAGAAATATCTGCCAGGCCCTGAACCTGCTGAGACCATCAGGTAAGCGGGCGTCCCCACGCAACACCCCAAGCGCTGTATTGAGGGGAGAGGACACAACTGCTTCAAATATATTCCTTAATCACGTAACTTCAATGCAGCTCACAGGAACATTTAATGGCAAATTTTGGTCATCCTGACACTTGAACTGGCCTCACACAGAAGTCATGATAATATGAGTTTACTGGTGCAAAGCAGTCTTCATCAAAAGTTTTGCCTTTTTTTTTTTTTTTGCAAATCCACATATATGCACTAAGAAGGATATAATAAAATAGGGTGACTCCAGCCAAAGCAAATCATGGCTGATCCACACCAGAGAAACAACATTAAACCAGGCCAGTGCTTACATTTTAAGACAATGGGAAAGCGATACACTCGTACAGGATTTAGGGAAAACAAGAAGCTTCACAGCTACAGGTTATAACACCTTTGCTTCAAAGAAGCTGCAAGTAAATATGACGCACTTTGGCATTACCCCTTCTCCTTTTCAGACTACACCTCTACCAGCCTTCCACATCTAGATGAGAGAGTCTCGACTACACGAAACACGACGTGTGGAGTCTCCAGAAAAAGAGATGATACAAAAATGTAACGAACTGTTAATTTTATTAGAAATTTCAGTTAAGTTACAGTTTTAAAACAAGGATCTGTCAGTCACATCCGCTATCCCCAGCTGTGTCAGACCTGTTGGCTGACGCTGGGCAAGTCCCAGCACATCCCAGCCTCAGTTTCCCTTATCTGTTAATACAGAAAATTGGTATTTTCATCCCACCCTGACAAAGCTTAATTAACACGTGCAAAAGGCTCCGAAGCTCCAAAGGAAAGGACCACAGGGGGTAAAGCATTCAAAAAGATTTTCCTGCAACATGGGGCAAAACAAACACCCGAAGGAGCCCAATGTGGGGAGCTGGGTTATCAGTGTTATGAGTTTTCCTCAGGAGCAAACACATTACAGCTGCAAAACAAGTAACTCCCCTGTGTGTAAAGTATAACATTTGGGGGACATGCCCCCAGATACGCCATCAAAGACCCCAGTTTGGCAGCGATGCGCAGCGCTTTATTGGGAACTCACCGGCCAGTGCTGCCGTCCGGGAGCACGCAGGCAGAGACCTCAAAACCGCACGGAGGCAAACGCCGCGCACGGGACCTGGAGCAGGGCCGGGAATGGCTCCGGGGCCACCAAATCGGCATCACCCGGGAATTTCACGTGGGCCGCGGGAGGGCCCGCCCCACACCGAGGGGCCGCCGGCGGCCACGGCCCCCGGGGCGCAGGCGAGGGAAGGGGGCCAGAGGCGAGGAGCCCCGAGAGCACGGCGGGAGCGGGGCAGCGCGGAGGCGCGGCCCCCATTGTTACCGCCGGCAGCGGCGGGGCCGGGCGGGCCCCGGGAGCACGGCAGGGCCGGAGCCGCCCGGTCCCGCGGCCCAGCAGGCCCGGCGGCCCAGCCCCACGGCACACAATAGGGGCGACCGGCCGGAGGGAACCGCCGGGGGGGCCCGCGGGGCCGGGTGGGAGCCCCCGCGGCGGCGCGGCGCCAAGCCGGGCCCGCACCCGGGAGGCGGGTGAGCGCGGGCCGCTTCCGCCCTCATGGCCGCGGCCGCCATTCCCCGCCCCCCCCGCCGCCCGCCTCCAGCCCGCCCGCCCGCCCGCTCTCACCTGCGGCGGCCGCGCTCTACGCCAGCCCCCGGCTGCGGCCCGGCCCACTAGGCCGCGCGGGGCCCGGCGGCAGCGGCGGGGCGCGGCGGCCGCCCCCGGAGCGGCGCGGCGGGACCGGGCGGGCGGCGGCGGCGGGGCCGAGCAGGCCGAGGGGTGCGCGGTGGCGGCGGAACCGGGGGAAAGGCTTGGGGGGGGGGGGGGGGGGGATTTAAAGGGGCCGCGCGCAGTTACCGGAGCCGCCGCCGCCTCCGCGCAGCCAACTTTACCTGGGTCTCACCACACTGACAACTACCAGCGGCGCCCGCCCCCATCACGTGACGAGGGCGCGGGGGCGGGGACAGTCCGGCTTCACGTGAGAGCGGCTGCTCTCCCTCGCTCTCGCCCTGTCACGTGGCGGGGGCGCGGAGCGGCTTCGGCGGCCGCCATGTTGTGCGGCCGCGGCCCGGGCCGGGGATGGCGGGGGCCGGCAGCAACTGGCTCTCCGGGGTCAACGTGGTGCTGGTGATGGCCTACGGCAGCCTGGTGAGCCCCGGGGGACGGAGGCGGGCCGGCCGTGGCCGTGGGGATCGGGCCTTCATGGAACCGGGCCCGGGGTGGCCGTGGGATTCCTGTGAGGCCGATCCTGGGGCGGCCGTGGGGCCGATCCTGAGGCGTCTGTGGGGCCGGGCCTGAGGTGTCCGTGGGGCCGATCTTGGGGTGGCTGTGGGACCTGTGTGAGGCCGATCCTGAGCTGTCCGTGGGGCTCCCGTGGGGCCGATCCTGGGATGTCTATGGGGCTGATCCTGGGGTGTCTGTGGGGCCGGGCCTGAGGTGTCCGTGGGGCCAATCTTGGGGTGGCTGTGGGACCTGTGTGAGGCCGATCCTGAGTTGTCCGTGGGGCTCCCGTGGGGCCGATCCTGGGATGTCTATGGGGCTGATCCTGGGGTGTCCATGAGGCCGGGCCTGAGGTGTCCGTGGGGCCGATCTTGGGGTGTCTGTGGGGCTGATCTTGGGGTGTCTGTGGGGGTCTCAGGCCAATCGTGGGGTGTCTGTGGGGCTCCCGTGGGGCTGGGCCTGGGGCCTCTGTGAACCCGATCTTGGGGTGTCCGTGGGGCCCCTGTGAAGCCGGGACCAAGCTGTCCACAAAGCTCGGGTGAGACACTTCCCCGGGTATCTGTGGGGAGCTCTCACTGAGCTGGACTCAGGGCCTTCATGGAACTGGCCGGGAGTGCCCCGGGGGCCCCTGACATCTCTGGGGCTGGGGGAGGACGTGAGGAGGAGCCTCTGTGGAAATTGGGGTGTTTGTGGGGCCGGCCTGGGCATCCACAGGGCTCCTGATGGGCTGAACAGGGACCCCTGTGCGTGCTGGCTTTGGGGGGGGGGGGGGGCGTCTGTGGGGCCCTGTGCTCGCTCAGCGTGGGGTATCCATGGGGTCAAGAACAGGGTGTCAGCGGGGCTAAGCCGAGTCTGGCTGTGAGACCCCCTCAACCCCTCTGTGACCCCTCCAGGTCTTCGTGCTGCTGTTCATCTTTGTGAAACGCCAGATCATGCGCTTCGCCATGAAGTCCCGCCGCGGCCCCCACGTGCCCGTCGGACAGCACGCGCCCAAGGTGGGTGTGCGCCCTCCCTCCCCCCGTGCCTGTCCAGAGGGGCAGGCAGGGTCTGCTTCAAAATCCAACCTTCCCAGGACCTGCCATCTCGCTGTGGTGACGGGCAGTCAGAGAAGGAGCAGGTTTATTTCAGAGGGCCCCCAGACTCTTCTCATCCCTCTGATCCCACAAAGCGAGTGCTCCGTAAATACACTTTTTTTTCCCACTGTGCAGGATTTAAAGGAAGAAATCGACATTCGACTGTCAAGGGTGCAAGACATCAAGTACGAGCCGCAGCTCTTGGCTGAGGATGACACCAGGCTTCTGCAGCTGGAGACTCAAGGTACCTTCTCTTCCTGCCTCTCGGTCGGAGGCTGCTAGAGACACCGTCCGGTGCCTGTTCTGCTGCAGCAGGTTATTCCCCCGGCGCCAGCTCGTGTCACTGGCCTCTCTTGTTGGCTGTCCCATTGCAAGGTTGCGTTTGGCCAGCCAAGATGAGATGGTGTCTCTGCACTCTCCTCCTATCTGCTTTCCTCACCTCTCTCTTGCTGCCAGCTTTTGCAGAGCTTTCAGTTTGGGTTTTCTCTTTCCCAGGCTGCTATAACTACCTGTACAGGATGAAGGCGCTGGATGCGATCAGGACGTCTGGTAAGGGAGCTCAGGGCGGGAGTAGGAAGGGTGGAGAGAGACCGATGTGTGGAGGAAATAAGGGTGCGGCGTGCCAGCCAGCAGCCTCGTGATAAGGCTCAAGGTCCTGATTTGGGAGTAGCAGTCACTCACCCTGGCCAGGGCTGGCAGCCTGAGGGTCAGCTCTGCTGCTGCGTTGGGAGCAGTCAGCAAACAGGGGCAGCAGACGTGGTGGGACGTTTAATTAGCTGCCAATTTCTGATACTGTCTGCAGGTGACCACAAGCATGTCTACCTGCGCTTCAGCCCGTTGCGTTCTGCTTTTTTTCTTTTCCAGAAATCCCGTTTCACACAGAGGGCCGGTACCCAAAGTCTTTAATAGGGAGGAACTTCTGTGCCTACCTGCTGGAACTGCGGAATTCCAGCACCTCCTTCAAAGGCATCCGCAAAGCCTTGATCGACACCTTGCTGGATGGCTACGAGAGCGCCCGCTACGGCACCGGGGTAAGCGCCGGCGCTGCATCGGCCGGACCGAGGTCGTGCTGTAACCTCGGCTGGATCTTACACCGTCTTTTCTGTTTGCATCCAGGTGTTTGGGAAACCGGAATATCTGAAGTACCAGGATGCTCTGAACGAGCTGGCAAACATGTAAGTGTGACTGCCCGGGCGCGGTGGTGGCTTCTCGGGCCCCAGCAGCCCATCGGGGAGGTGTGAACAGAGACGGGCTTTGGGTGGTTTATGCCTGTCTGTCCTTCCAGGTTTACTTACCCCTTGCAGCCCGCCTGTTAATGCATTTCTGGGTTTGTTACTTGCTCACAGTCCACGTTCCTGCTTGCACTGGGACCTTGGGTGGGCTCCAGGCTTGGCACCTGCAGAAGCCCCGGCCTTGGTTTTCAAAACTGCAGTGAGCGCCGTCGTCCTGAGGGCAGATCTGCCTCGTGCTGGACGCGATGGTTGAGCGGCTCCTCTGGGGACGGCGGCAGCTGTGATGGTGTCTCTCCTCTCTGCAGGACCAAGGCCCGGGGAGGCAGCAGCCAGCGGCAGCACCAGTCAGCAGCAAAGGACCTCACCCTCTCTCCTGAAGTCTCCAACCCTGCCACCATCCAGGTCACCTACCTGCCTTCCAACCAGAAGAGCAAACGTGCCAAACACTTCCTGGAGCTGAAGAGCTTCAAGGACAACTACAACACGCTGGAGAGCACCCTGTGAGCGGCGCAGGGAGCACTGCTCCGGGGACCTGCCACGAGCAGAGCCCCTTGCTGGGTGCAGCCGGTGTCCTGAGCGGGTTTTGGCCGCGGTTTGGCGCGTGAGCAGCGTTGAGAGGAAGCGGCTGCGCTCCCGGGTCTCCCTCTCGCCCTGCGCTGGAGATCGTCGCTCGGCCGAGGCTCCGTTTTGGCCAGTGGAGCTCGGCCCTCACCAGGAGCCCGTTTCAAAGCGGCGTGCCCGCCTGCGGAACCCGGAGGGGATCGGCCTGTGCGGCCTCCTCCGCGCCAGGCTTGGGACACGCTTCAGCCTTGAGGCTTTGAGTCCAGCAACATCTTGGAGCCCTGGCCCTGTGAATAAACTGATTAGCTTTAGCTTATTTATAAAAGACATCGATCCCAGCCAGCGCTCTCCTCCACCTGTCCTCTTTCCCTGTGACAGCCGGTGGGGGCTGATGCTGTCTGTCCGTCCTGTCTGTGTGGGGCTTGGGCTCTGGAGCTGCTCGTCTGTTCTTTCCAAAGGGTGAATGCTCTTCTTTTCCCCGTGGCGCCATCGCTGCCTGCTGCTCTCAGCCAGGCGTGCCCGGGCTGCGCACCAGGATGCCTGGACAGAGTGTAAATAGTTTGGTGGCCAATTCTCGGCCGCCGCAGCTGAGGTGCCTCTTTGGGCTGCGGTTTCTACTTCTTTCTCCTGCAACTTGGCATTTGGAGACGTCTCGGGCAGACAAATACCAGCTTGAACGTCCTGTCTGTCCTGCCAAGGGGGTGTTTCCTCCCACTCTCACCAGCACCTCGCGTGCCAGCGGCTGCCGAGCTCCCGGGGAGGGGCGAAAGCTCGTGGCCCCCAACGTGACGTCTGCGTCCTGCCAGGCTGACGGCAGCGCCCACTGCTCACCAGTCACCGCAGCGTGTACCGCATGGGGCAGGGACCCCTGCCCCTCGCCTCGGCCTCTGCACTCTTTTTAATTGCTGTTTAATAAAAATGACAGTTAACCCCCAGCAGGATGCGTGCTGTCCTCTGACTGCAGGGAGCCCTTCCCCTGCCAGATCCAGGGCTGCATCTGTCCCTGTGCCGCTGCTGCGGTAACGGGGACGCCGCGGTAACGGGGATGCAGTTAACGGCCTGCCTGGGGTAGAGGGTTGCGGGGTCCCTGCGGCACCGGCCATGGCAGTGGTAAGCAGCCAGACCCCCTGGCTGTGGCAGGAGGGGGTGGGATGGGAGCAGTTGGGGACATCAGGGTGCACCGGCCACCCCCCCGACCCCCCCCCCAAAACGCTTTGCTTTGCTTGCAGGTCCCGGTGAAGGGGAACGCCTGTGCGAGGCAGCTGGAGAGGTAGAGCTGGTAACGGGAGCCCCCGGGGACTGAACCCCCGGTGCTGGGGGGCAAGCAGGCGAGGGGGGAACCCCGGCATGGGGCGAGCTGGGGCCCAGCCCTGCGGCCAGGCCGGAGGGGTGGGCGCTGGCGTCTCCCTGGCACCCTGCACTGCTCACCCACCCCGTTGTCCCCACAGCTGTGGGCAGCTGGGCAGGGGGCACCCGCGGTGCTGGGAGAGGATGTGGGCCGCAGCCCCCAGGGCACTGCAGCAGCAAGTGGAGCGGGAGCTGCGCCTCGCCAGCGAGGAGCAGCTGGTGGTGAGGCTGGGAACCGGTCAGGCAGAGCTGGGTGCGCTCGGCTTTGTGCCGCCGGCGTTGGGTGCCCCCTTGTCCCACTCCAGTACCATTTCCTAGGGGACAATGTCTCCCAGGACCCAGGGCGGGTGGTGGGGTTCAGCACCAGCTCCTGTGCCCGGCAGGTCCGCCGAGCCGCCCTGCACCGGTTTCTCCAGGACGAGCACCGGCAGCACCAGCGGGAGCTGCGCCAGCTCGGGGAAGCTTTCTACGTGGAGCGGCTGTGAGCGCCCGAGCTGGCGGGTTCAGCGCCGGCCTGGCATCGCCCGGCTTCCCGTCTGAGAATAAAACACGTCGAGCAAGATGGAGGGGGGGGGGGCTGCGTCTGCTGCGTGCCGGGACGCGGGATGGCCCTGGGTGGAGGTGGAGGGAAGATGGGGCCCAGCGCCATCCACGCGGCTGGGATCGGGTGGCATCGCCCGTGACCCCACACACCCTGGATCCCACACGCACGGTCCCGGCCACGGCCACGCCAGGAGATGGCAGCACGGCTGGCGCGTCTCCGCCGAACCGTGCCAGCGTCGGTCACGCTCTCCCGTCCCCCCCGTGGCTCCTGGCCCTGCGGCACAACCCTGCAGCATCGAGGAGAGGAGCTGGTGCGATGCTGCCCGGCCCCGCTCACCATTTGGGGACCCCCGTCTGCTCCCCAACTGGGGTGGCCCTGTCCCCCCGCCTCCTGTCCCTGCTGCTCGCGCCTGACCTTGGTGTCTCCTGCCCCCAGGGCCCATCAGCGCCTGCCCTGGCTCTGCTTATTGACAGGGCTGGGGGCCGCTGGGCTGGCCCCCCCCCCCGGCCCACGGCCCTTCATTAGCTCGGCTGTCAGGTTGCATCACATCAGCCGCCGCGGCACGCGTGCCCCCCTGGCTCCCGGCATCGTGCTGCCACCACATGTGTCCCCGCCGTCCCCCACTGCCACCCCCCGTGGGGACAGAGCCCCTGGTTCCCCAGCCCAGGCAGGCAGCGGGGCCGGGGCTGTGCCTCTCTCTGTCTCCCCATGGCACTCAAGGCTCAGGCTGCCCCACATCCTGCCCCATTGACCCCTCAAAATTTGGGACCCCACAAAGCCCCCAGCCCGAGGTCGGTGCATCCCGTTACGGCGGGGAGACGTGTACCCCCAGCACCCCGAGAAACCCTGTGGGGACTCCTGACTGGACACCACCGTCCCAGTCCCAACAACCACCCCAGAGCGGGCCAGGGGTCCCGCCTTTGTCACCCAGCTGCGCCCAGCATGGGGGGGCCACATCCACATGAGAGATGGGGCCGGGCGACAGGTCTCCCTGCGGAGGGAATGCTCCCGTGGACAGGGGGTCCCAGCAGCTCCCCCAGAGCGAGACGGGGATGCAGGAGGTGGGGACGTGGGGTGCAGCCCCCCCCCCAGCGCCGGCCAGGGCTCGTCCTTGGGCAGGGTCACACGCAGCCCCTCCGTGGCACAGAGCCCACCGGGACAGGGCCGGCTCCCCGGTATCGACGGCCCCGCTAATGACGGCGGAGTGTGACCAGGGGCAGGCACGGGGCCATCGACCCGTATCGACCGGCTGCGCTCGGCGGCAAGGGCGCAGGGGTCCGCGGAGGGGGGCAGGGGGACGTCGAGGGGTGGTAATTAATGGGAACGAGGCCACGTGCACGGGGCCAGGGCGCTTGCCGATGGCGTGTGTCATCCCCCCCCCCCCCCAACCGGCTGCGGCTGAGCGCCGTTATAAACGCCGGCTGGGCGACCCCCCAAGCCAGACCACCGAGGAGCCCCCCGAGCTGGCCCAGGTAAGGCAGTGATGGATGTGGGGTCCCCTCAGCCCCGGGACGGGTGGGCAGCGCTGTCTGCTGTGCCGTGCCTTGCCGTGGCGTGCCATGCCATGCCGGGAGACTGTGCCCATACTGCCCTGCTCTGGCTTCAGCCCCGCGGCTGGATGCCTCTGGCTCAGGGACGGTATTCCAGAGCATCCCAGTATCGGCACAGCCACCCCAGTGGGCTCCAGACACTGAGACGAGGCTGGGGTGCTGCCTGCACGGTGCCCCTGTGGGTCCTGCCTGGGCAAATGGTGTGGAGTTTTCCCCCTCTCCCCCCCCAGTTCTCAGCCTCTCCTTCTCTCCTTCTCTTGCAGGGAGCCACTGTCCACTTCCACTTCCTTCTGCCCCTGCCTCTGTCTGATATGTTTGATATTAGGTTGTTTTATTGGAAAACCAACTAAATATCAAACATATTCTTACAGTGCCAGGGATGCCCAGCGCCGACCTGGCAAGATACTGCCTGCGCCTTCCCACGGGCAGAGGGGAAGTTTGGGGGAGGGGGGGGGGCCTCTGTACCCCTTCCCGCACCCCCAACCCACCCTCTTGCTACTGCAATAAATCCTGTCCGCCCGTGCCACGCGCCTGTGTCGGCGGGACCGGAGCTGCCGTCCCCGGGGGCCGGCGGAGGTTTGGGATGGCGGCGGGGTCGGCGCTCACCACCTGTCCCCCTGCTCGCGCCCAGGATGAGCCCAGGACAAAAGCGCGTGGCCCCGTGCCCACTGCCGGCCCCGCTGCCCCGATGGGCAGGAGTATTTATGGCTCCCGGGGCACAGAGGTGCAGCGGCCGCTCGGGGCCCTTCGTGGGCACCGTCCTGCCTGGTGCCCTGCCGCGGGAGCGGGGACCTGCCGCTGGGGTTGGTCTCTGTCTCCTGGGGTCCCTGAGTGCTGACCCTCTCAGCCCCCAAAATCTGTCCCCGCATGGGAGCAGTGGGTCTCCCCCGTGGGAGATCCCGATCTGGCTCACGGAGCCAGCGGGACCTTGGTGCTGGCGCGAGGAGGCTGTTAATCTCCTGGCTGCGTAGGAAGTGCTGCTGCTCTCCCTGAGAATTCCTCCCCGCGCCTGGGGAATTTGCTCCTCCAGCTGCCAACATCATCTTCATCCTCGCCACCAAGCACCAGCTTGGCCGGAGCAGGGCTTGGGGCTCAGCGGGCTTCCCCGGTGGGTTCTTCTGCGGGTGTCGGGCTCGACTCCCCCCACTGCTCCCTGCTGAGCCAAACAATTCGGGCCAGGGGCTGCAGCTAAGCCCCTGCTCTTAAAATAGCACTGGGCTGAGCTCGCCCTTTTCCACGCCGCCCCCGGATATGGGTAAATGTCAGCCCAGGGGCCACCAAAACATCCTGAACCCCCAGTGGGGTGCAGACCAGGAGGGGCTTCGCTGCTGGTGCCGCGTGGACCCGGCTCGGCGTCCCAAGCGTGTCCCAGGGGAGTGCCAGGAAGATGCACAGTGTCCCCATCATGCTGGCCAGGGTGTCCCGTTGCACCGGGGGAGCGGGCAGCCAGGACAATGCAGAACCCCCCATTCGCAGCCCTGCCACTGCTTTTTATAACCACCCCAGCTGTCTCCAGGAGCCCAAATAAGGCTGCGGCTGCCCGGACCCCCCCAGGACAGACAATGGGTCTCGAGCACAGACTTTTTGGGAAGGTGGGGAGGCAGCTCGGCCCAAGAAAGGCAAAGCCCCCCGCACCAGCGGGCAGGGCAGGGTTGATAAACCGGGCAGCGGGGTGTCAGGCAGCACTGCCGCCTTGCCTGCCCCTTGCCTGCCGCCCCGCCACCGGCGCCCGTGTCCCTCCGAGGATGGAGGCCATCAAGAAGAAGATGCAGATGCTGAAGCTGGACAAGGAGAATGCCCTGGACAGGGCAGAGCAGGCGGAGGCTGAGCAGAAGCAGGCAGAGGAGCGGAGCAAGCAGGTAGGGCGGGTGGCAAAAGCCCCCAGCCTGGGAAGTTTGGGGGGGAGTTGGCTTCTCCGTGGGCTGGAGCATGCTGAGCCCAGATGCAATGGAGACTCTGGCAAAGGGTGCAAGGGCGTGAGAGCTGCCGCTGTCCCGCAGCTCAGGGGCTGGGTGGTGGTCGTGGGGCATCCTGAGGGCTGCCCTGGGCTCAGCCCCCTGCCAGCTGATGGCACGGGGGACAGGGACGGACACTGTGGGGCAGAGCTGGCCCCGGGATGGGGCAGGAGGGACGCTGTGGGGCAGGGATGAGCCCAGGATGGGGTCGGCAGGGCTCTCCTGCCGAGCGGGGGTCCAGAGGGACACCCACCTGCGGTGACTGCTGCTGCCCTTCCAGCTGGAGGACGAGCTCGCCGCCATGCAGAAGAAGCTGAAGGGGACGGAGGATGAGCTGGACAAATATTCCGAGGCTCTGAAAGATGCCCAGGAGAAGCTGGAGCTGGCGGAGAAGAAGGCGGCGGATGTACGTATGGGGGGCAGGGTGGGAGCTGGGTTGGCTGCCCTCCCCTTGTCACCCTCCCGGTGGGACTGCAGCCCTTCCCCAGCACCTTGGGGGGCAGAGGAAGGTCCCTGTCAGGCTTGGTGTGCTCCCGGCAAAGCTGTGTGGGTGTCTGGGAGCAGAGAGTGACCCCAGCAAGGACACCGAGTCACGGTTGCCAGCGGAGGAGCTGACCTCCAGAGGAGGAGGGAGCCCTCGTCTCCCCGGGGCAGGCGGAGGCTGCGTGGGCAGCGTGACAACTGCACAGCCAGGCTATTGTTGGACACCGCTTCCAGGAAAACAATGGTGTGAGCGGTGCAGGGTTTCACCGGCCGGCCGCCGTCTGGGCCCGCTCGTCGGGACTCTGACCCCACGGGGCCATGAGGGTAGAGCATCGGGGAGATGCAGATCTTCCCTCCTGGGAGAAAGCCCCTGGCTCCTCTCCCTCGACGGGCGCAGCTCCAACGTCAAGCCCGGAGGCAGGAGCCTTCCCCTCCTGCTACACCACCAAACCCCGGCACGGCGCCTGGGCTGGCTCTTGCCGGCACATCCCGGCCCTGAGCAGGGGGCCAGGGTGTCACCAGGATCTCCCCAGCCCTCCCCGAGCCCCCGGGGCAGTTTGTCAACCCCCGCGGCTTTGCTCATGGCGTGGCTGAGCGTGTCGGCAGTGCCGGAGCTTGGCACATTGCAGAGCTCGGGGGGGCCCTTTCCCTGCTTCGCACCCTTCTTCCCTCCCTTCGCTCCCCACTGGCATTTTCACACTCCCTGCCGTCACACTGAACCCCTTTCTGCGCATTTGGAGACCCCTTTTTCTGTCCATCACCCCACAGGGCGGCTCTTGGGGCTCCCCTGGTTTCGCTCAGGGAAGCAGAGGGGCAGGAGGAGGGATTTTGCACCCCGGAGCTGCCCCCCAACTGCCTCCCGGCTCCTTCCAGATGGTGGGAGCGCACAGGATCAAGCCCTTTCGGCTATCAGCTCATCTTGGGGGGGGACACTCCGAGCCATTCGGCCAGACGAATGTGTGCCAGGCCTCTCCACCCCGGCCAACGCACCCCTGGGGCACACACCTGCCAGGCTGCGGAGGATTTTAGGAGGCGGCACAAGGGCAGCAGCCCAGCACCACTTTCCATTTTATTCGTGCGCCCGAAGCGCTGCCGAACAGGCTTCGTGGCAAGCGAGGGGCAGCGACAGGTCTCGGGGGGGGTGTGTTTTTTTTTACTGAGCTATCAGAGGGGCTGCACGACCCTCGTGGCACGGAGGAACGGCGCTCTCGGCAGCGTTTTCTGCCTTAACTGAAACCGGAGAGTTTTAGCGATGGCAAAAGGTGGGTTTTGGCACGTGGTGGGAGTCTGGCACCCGGCGCTCTGTCCCCGGGGGGGAAGGAGGGGAGCGTGATCTGCCCGTGGGGCTGAGGGACGCGGTGGCCCTGGGGCTGCAGAGCCACCCGGCCATGGGACCCTGAGGGGTGAGGGGCTGCGTGGGGCAGGGGCCGAGGGGCACGCACCCCCCCAGGGCAGGACGTGGAGGCCGGTGTGGGGCAGGGCCCAGGTCCTCAGGGGACTGTCCCTGCTCATGACATGTGGGGTAGGTCCCAGTGTCTCCCACCCACGTGGGGCAGGTCCCCATGTCCCCAGGTGTCTGTGGGGCAGGTCCTGGTGTCCCCACACCTGTGTGGGGCAGGTCCCCATGTCCCCAAAGCTGCACGGGGCAGGTCCCAGTCTCCCCACACCCGCGTGGGGCAGGTCCTGGTGTCCTCCCCACCAGCGTGGGGCAGGTCCCAGTGTCCCCACACCTGCGTGGGGCAGGTCCCAGTATCCCCACACCTGCGTGGGGCAGGTCCCCATGCCCCCAGACATCCATGGGGCAGGTCCTGGTGTCCTCCCCACCAGTGTGAGGCAGGTCCCCATGCCCCCAGGCATCCATGGGGCAGGTCCTGGTGTCCCCCAACCCATGTGGGGCATGTCCCAGTGTCCCCCCACCCTCGTGGGGCAGGTCTCAGTGTCCCCACCCCCACGTGGGGCAGGTCTCCGTGCCCCCAGGCATCCATGGGGCAGGTCCCAGTGTCCCCACACCCGCGTGTGGCAGGTCCCAGTGTCCCCCCACCCGCGCGGGGCAAAACCTGCTGTCCCCACACGCACGTGAAGCAGGTCCCCGTGTCCCCAGGCGTCCGTGGGGCAGGTCCCAGTGTCACCCCACCCACATGGGGCCGGTCCCGGTGTCCCCCTACCCGCGCGGGGCAAAACCTGCTGTCCCCACACCCACGTGAAGCAGGCCCCCGTGTCCCCAGGCGTCCGTGGGGCCGGTCCCGGTGTCCCCCCACCCGCGCGGGCCCGTCCGGCTGCCCCCCCGCCGCCGCCGCCGAACCGGACGGCTCCTCCCCGTCTCCACGGCAACGCGGGTGGGAAAGGGCGGTGGCGGCAGCCGGGAGGGAGGGGGGGCGGAAGTGACGTCACTTCCCGGGCGGTGGAAGCGGGGGGCGGTGGGTTCCGGTATTTCAGGGCGGGGCTGGCGCGGCGGGACGGGACCGGGACCGCGACCGGGAGCGGGAGGATGGCGGGGGCCACCACCATCGAGGCGGTGAAGCGCAAGATCCAGGTGCTGCAGCAGCAGGCGGACGATGCCGAGGAGCGGGCCGACCGCCTGCAGCGGGAGGTGGAGGCCGAGCGCCGCAACCGCGAGCAGGTACCGCCGGTACCCCGGGGATCGGGGGGGGGGGGGGCGGCTGCCCGCGCCGCGGATACCTGCTGGCACCGAGTGGGGGGGATTCATCCCCGCGGTGGTGGTGACTCTCGCTGGGGTTCCCCGGTGATGCCCCGGTGCTGCGGAGCGACCGGAGCCGGAGGATCTTTCTTCCGTCCTTCCCGGTCCCCTGTAGCTGGAAGCGGCTGGTGGGGCGGGGGACCCGAGGCCCGTGGGGAGCCCCGGGGGTGGGCGGCCTGTCCCCGGTTGGGTTCGCTCCGAGCTGCGGGAGAGGAAGGGGAGGAACCCGGCCATCTTGTCTGGCCCCGTGTTGCAAGCGCGGAGGTGCGAGTAGCCTTGGCGTGGGCTGGCAAAATGGAAGTGGTTTCACTCGTGATGCTGCCAGCGCGGGAGCCGGGTGGGAAAGTCCCGAATCCCGCGTCTTGTCCAAATCCCGGTGAGCGGGGGTCTCCGCTGCCACGGGTGGGCTGTTCCCCGGAGCGTGCTGCGGGCAGGCAGGGACTGGGCTGGGGTTGCTTGGAGGGAAGGAAGGACCGGCCGCGGCAAAATCAGAATGGGTGGGCGCCCACTCGCCTAACTGGGTCTGGTGTCGGTGCGTGGGGTGACACGGGGCAGGTCCTCGTGGGTGACTGGCTGGGATCTGGGTGTGACTCTCCGCAAATCAAATTTGCGCAGTGTTGCTTCTCTTCAAAACACGAAGCAGAGGAGTTTTCCCACCCCCCCCCAAGTCTGATGTCTGGGGCGAGCAGCGTGGTGCTGCTGCTGTGGGACCCACCGGGTTTTGAGGCTGATGGCAGCGGCTTCTGCCGCGCAGTGGGACGAGGCCACTCCCAGACCTCAGCTGGGCTCTTTCTTCGCAGCCACATAAGGAATTCTCTTGCAATAGCGGCGTTGTCATGGGAACATAAGTGTTTCTCCCAGCTCACTGGAGCCTCGCTACAGGGGAGAGAACCCAGTGTCGTGGTGTCTTGTAGTCACCCTGTGGCCTGGCCCTTGGGTCCTGAGGAATGTCCCTGTTAGATCTCTGTGGCCCGAGGAAGCGATGGTGAGCCTCAGAGGCTGAGGCCAGCTCTGCCCGTGGCTTGCCGGGCTCCTGGTAGCTCCCTGACTCAGAGCTGCCTTCCTGAAGGAAGCACGGAGTAACGGGAACGTGCTGCTGCTTGGCAGTGGGGCTGCCTGGAAGTGTCACCCCTGTGCTCCGGGGAGGCCTGACAGCTTCAGCTGCGTCCAGTGAGGAGAAGCAAAAAGGGAGGTACAACGACCCTCCTGCAGAGGGAGAGTCAGTTCCTGGTGGGTTTTTTTTGGGTGGGTTAAGCACTGCCTGCAGGAAGTCAGGGCTAAATGATGTGGGTTTGAGGGGGATCAGGAAACGGAGGCCTGCTATGCTGGTGTGTCTCCATCCCCTGGGAGAAGGAGGAGGCTCTCCACCTTGACAGCTCATTGCCTCTTTAATGGGTAAAAGACGTATGTGTGCAAGCAGTCTCCTTCCCAGTTCTGTTTCGCGTATCGTTTCGTTCCTCTTTGAGCAGACCACTTCCTCCTCCGGAGGAACGTGCTGGTGGGGTTGGCTCTGGGGCAGCCTGCTGCAGCGCTGCCTTGTTTGAGCATTGGAGTGTTGCGGGTTTCCCCGGTGAGGAGCAGGGCGTGCCAGCCCAGGAGCTCCTCTTTTAACTTGCGTTCTCACAACCCGGTTTTGAAACATGCTGCAGGGAGGGGGGTTGCTGAGCACCTCGCTGCCAACAGGGAGGAAGAGCTCAGACAAACTCTCCCGGGAACTGGATGCGATTTTTTTCAGGCCCTGCTCTAACACTGGCTTCTTTCATCGCTCTGCTCCTCCCTCCTTGGGCATGGTTAGAAGCAGCGTGTACTTGCAGGCTGCTTTGTTATAAGTAACTGGGATATTTCATATATGCCTGGCATGTGCCTGTGCACGGGTCTCTGTAGAAGATCACAGTGCTGCCCTGAAATGGCTGCAGCCCTGTCCATCTTTGTACCAGCGCAATAATCCTGCTGGAGAGCAGGGTTCTGGGTTCCTGCAGGGTGACTCAGGTGGGGTGTTGGTATCCCCAAAGTGTCTAGTCTTCCCCCCAAACTCTTGTCAGGGTTGACGCGGACTGGGCTGTAAGCAGACGCCTCGTGGTCCGTAGCAGTGCTGCTGTAACATGCCTGGCTGGGGGGCTGTGATGGCTTCTGAGCTCTGCTGATTCACTGGGGCCTTGGTTGCTTTTGTGGTCATGCTTCTGGCAAACATGCGGCACCTGCGGGCTCTTGGCGATTTCACCAGCTCCTGGCATGTATGGTGAACAGAGGTGGCTGTCTGCATGTGGCTGTTGCTGGTGGAGAGACTCCTCAGCCTGTCCCAAGGCTGGGTGAGGCTTTTGCTCTTTCTCTGGGTTATTAGTGGAGCGCTGGGAGGAAGGAAGCCCAGAACACAGCTGGCTCTTGGCCTTGAGCTGCTGGGGTCATGGGCGCTGCAGTGATCGGCTGAGCCCTGCTGCTGCCCCAGGTCGGGGCACTCTGCTAGAAAGCCTGGCCTGACACAGCTTGGCAGACCTCTAAACCTGAAGCTCTTAATCTTTCTCACGTTGCTGATGAGAGGGCTTGTTTAAAGCAATACTCATGTCCAGATCACATGAGTAAACTGACTGTGCTAAGTGGTAGCTGGTGTGGTAGATAAACAGGACTGTGATTGATGGCCTGGCAGGATCACAGCAGCTGCAGAGAAGACCCATTAGTGTAAGTCATCTACTTAGTGTTTATGGCTTAAACTGTCATGTCAGCTCAAGCTGACAGGCGAGAAACCTGCAGGATGACTGCTGCATGGACAAAGCATGCATGTGAAATGTGGCGAAGCTTAACGTGTGTGCAAGTGTATGGGCGTGCAGCCTCTGTAAGAAAGTGGATAAAGCACTCTGGCTTTGTTTTCGCTTCCTGTGTGCTGCTGCTGACCTGAAGGCAGACCTCAGCTGCCCTGTGCTAACTGCTAAACCTGCCACAGACTGAGTCACTCTCATCTGCTCCCTCTAGGCTGAGGCAGAAGTGGCATCTTTGAATCGCCGTATCCAGCTGGTAGAGGAAGAGTTAGACCGAGCCCAGGAGCGCCTTGCCACAGCTCTGCAGAAGCTGGAAGAGGCAGAGAAGGCTGCGGATGAAAGTGAAAGGTGAGCAAGGGCTGCTGCTCTCACTCTGTCAAACATCTCAGATATGTTCCTGACCGAGGGCCTGGTGCCATCAACCTCTTGGGATTCCTGGAGGGTGGGAAGTAGATACCACATCAAGGCTGGATGTGGGAGTCGGTACCCGCTTATGCAGAGTGACTAAAACAATGCTGTTGGCTTTGAGTGAGTATCTTGGAACCTGAGGTTAAGGAGTGAGTGCTGCGTGCTACTGTGCATCCCGACCTCCAAGGGAGGAGAAATAGGTGGGTTCTGGGACACTGACTTTTAAAGGTGGCTGCTGGTGAGGAAGCCTTTCTTCCCATTGTCTCTGCCAGCATCCGCCCTTCTGGCAGATGTTCCCTGACCTGGCAGTGTGATTCAGAGGGGAACGGTGCACTTCCAGTTGGCTGATGTGCTTCATCGGTGCACATGCTGTAGTGAGCAGCCTGACCCAGCTGATGTCCTGCCATAAAGACTTGGCTCTTCCTCCATTCCGGCCTGGAAAGTGCTTGGCTCAGCCCTGTGGAGTCCCTAGAACAGCCTGGCTTGTTCTTCTCAGCAGCATCACATTTCCCTTCGTCCAAGAGCCCAATGAGCTGCTGGAGTCATGCTCCAAGGAGCAGTTAATTCTGAGCAATCGGGATTGTATTTGCATCAGCTCAGTGGTGTCTGTCTTCCTGTGCTACGCTCTGCACTTGGAGGTGTCACAGCTCATAAGGAAGCAACGTGGTCCTGGGGGAGCACTGCTAATGCTCTGAAACTTATTACCCTGCTGGCTTGTCCAGGATTGTTTTATACGTCTCCCCTCCCTGTGCTTTCTTTTGGGCAGAGGCATGAAAGTCATTGAAAACAGAGCTCTGAAGGATGAGGAGAAGATGGAACTGCAGGAGATCCAGCTCAAGGAAGCCAAGCACATCGCAGAGGAGGCGGACAGGAAGTATGAGGAGGTGAGACTGTTGGATGCTGTAGTACAGCTGACCCTGGCCAGGAGAGGTGGCTCCTCTTCCTGCTGGCAAGGCTTTCCTTGGCAATCCTGGAGGGGAGAGCCTGGCTCTCAGCAGAGCTACATCAGTGCTCCCCTCAGCCAAAAGACTCTGGCAGCTCCAGTGACTCCTGCAGGCATTCCCTTTACTGCCTTCCACAGCCTGCAAGTACAAAATCATCTTCCTTACTCTTAACTCCAACTCTCCCTCCCAGGTTGCTCGGAAACTGGTGATCATAGAAGGAGATCTGGAGCGTACCGAAGAGAGAGCTGAGCTTGCAGAGTCGTGAGTAATCTGCTTGCATGTAACTGGCACGTCTACCTTTGCATGGGAACTAACACAGCATTTCTAACCTTGTTACACAAGGCCTGAAGCACAGGGTGGGTTTAGATCTTTGGATGAGAGTTGGCAGCACTCTCCTACTCGGAACAGGATTAGGTCCACTGTGGATGTGGAGTTTGCAATAATGTGATTCGCCTTGTAGTGGAGATGTTCTGCCCCTTTGCATGGAGGGACTCCCTAGTTTGCAAGGCCAGAGACGACTCCTCTGCTCAGCATTCACCAGCACTGCTTTGTACATGTGGTCACAAGATCCTTACACATTGCTATGGGGCACGAGAGTGCACAGTGCTTGTCCTAAAGCGGCGGAGGCCTCCCGGGCTGGGAGCTGAAGTGGCATGTGGGATGTCCAAGGGCGGAACTGTGGCTGAGGTTGGTCTCTGGCATCTTAAAATATTTGCAGTAATCACCACAGGCTTCTGCACACTGCTGAGCAGCAAGCTGGACTTCCTCTGCTCGGAGCAGATGCACAAATTGTGGTGTGTGGGCTCCTTTCACACATCTGGATGCTTTAGCTGGTCCTTGAGGAGCTGGTCAGGGCCTTTCTGTGCTCTGGGCCTTGTCTAACAAAGTTAGTATGTACGCAGCAGTAGCACTGTGCTTCCTGCCCGGACATGCATGTCGTGACCATGACTTTTTTGTGTTTTTCCCCCTACCCCCTTTTTCGCTCTGCGGTATTGTGTTATTGGTGCTCCTTTTGACCCTTGCCCCCACCTGGCTTGTGCCATCGTGTGACCATCACTAACAGTCGTTGCCGGGAGCTACAGGAGCAGATCAGAGTGATGGACCAGAACTTGAAGTGTCTGTCTGTTGCCGAAGAAAAGGTACTAACCTTTCCCTTCTCGAACCATTAAACCAGAACTCCTGTGGTCTTCTTGCCACGCTCCTTCCCTCAGCTTAACTGCATCTTTCTCTCTCCTGGAACGGTCTCTCCTCTCTGCCTGTAAATATTGCTGTCTCAGTGGTGGTGGCTGTCCATCTGTCTGTCAGAACAGCTTCCCTCCCCTCAGCAAACTAAACATGCAGCGTCTACTTGAAGACTCCAGGTCCAGCAGAAATCTGTGTCCACATCTCAGCGGCTCAGCTTGGTGCCCTGCGCATGTGCTGGCAGAATACTTAAAATACAAACTTAGAGGAGGGAAGGGAACTTGCTTTCCGCACAAGTGCCTCAAAGCAGGGTCCCATCCAGTCTGTTTGCAGACCGCCTCCTAAAGAACTACCTGGTCTTCCCTGCACATGGATTTACTCCTTGTCTCTCCTGTCTTTCCTTCCCACTTCTTTTTCTTTTTCTCCCCCCTTTGTTTACAAAACCCCACAGTAAATGTTCCGAGCTGGAAGAAGAGCTGAAGAATGTCACCAACAATCTCAAGTCTCTTGAGGCTCAGGCTGAGAAGGTAGGGCTGCTTGTCCAAGGGCCAGAAATATTTCTGTTTTGCTAGGAGGGTGTGTGACAGCAGAGCACCCACTGGGATGAAAATGATGCCACTGCAGCCTTAAGCAAGCAAGGAGAGCTGTGCTTGCTGTCCCGGGAGAGCTAACGGATTTCAGTGCAGGGCTAATGTTGACTGTAGAAGCTGGGAGTGCGGGAAGTCTGGCTGCCCTTCCCTGCCTTGGGGCAGACTTGATAAGCCACGATGTTTATGCTGCTGGGATGAGAATTTTTCTGCGCCCAAGTTTATGTGCATGTTGTGGGACTTGCTGCCTGACCCAGTTCTGTTGGACTGGGGCAGGGATGTGAACAACTCCCAGTTGAAAGTTTCTGTGGGCATGTGCTCTGCAGTGAGGATTTTAAGTCGCTCTGGAGTGGGAAGTACCTGGGGCTGCTGAGAGCTGACTGCTGACTCCTATCCTTTTCCACAGTACTCTCAAAAAGAGGATAAATATGAAGAAGAGATTAAGATCCTGACTGATAAACTCAAAGAGGTGAGTGACCATGTTGGGACAGCCCAGCTGGGTGACCTGGCCTGTTTGCCTGGGGAGAGACATGGTGGGTGGGAGACTTGATGTCCTCGGGCTGATGCCTCTGTAGTCCTTTGCTGTATCCCTGAACTGCTGTACTAACTGTCTCGCTTCTGTCTGGCAGGCGGAGACCCGTGCTGAATTTGCTGAACGGTCTGTAGCCAAGCTGGAGAAGACCATTGATGATTTGGAAGGTACATTCTGGGCATGGGAAGCCAAAGAATATGTGGTGAGGAGTGGGGAGCTGAGGGAGGCTGTCTCCCAGATAGCTGGAGAGTGGAGATACTGCTCTGCTCCCCAATACTTGGGGCATGACCTAACTCTGCCTTCGAGGTGAGGCTTGGTGCCTCTGGGCTCAAAAGTCATGCCATGAAAACAGTTCCCTGGCTGTGCTGTGGCAGGTCTCAAGCTCTTGATCCAAACACCTTGCCATATCTGACTGATAGTGACAGATAGCGTGGCTGGTGTATCTTGGTTGTGATGCCCTCAGGAATGTAACTGGATTCCTGTGCTCCAGCTTAACCCAATTTAAGGAATGGCATAGGAAGAAAAATGCCTGAACTCAACAGGAATTGGTTACGATATCATACTTATGTGCAGAATCTCATGCATGTGGCTGGCCGCTGCAGACAGTGTTGCTGCAAGTCAACCACAGTAGTCAGTCTTGAAACAGCCCCTGTGAAGAATCAAACTCCCCAGTATTGGTCCTGGTTCAAGATGGAATCACCAGAAGCCCCATCCATGCAGTGTGATGGTCAGTGGGTGCCAAGGATGGGTGCCTTTCCTCCTGTTCCTGGTTTCACAGTGCTTCAGGAGCACTCCTGAGGCCAGCCGTTGCAGTATCCTACCTTTCCCCCAAGCTGTGGAAGGAGAAGGTTCTAACTGCCTCCCCTAAATCTGGGGCTGTGGCTGGATTCTTCTGCGGATAGCTGTGGCTGGGGCTGTGGTGCTGGCAAACCAAAACTCTTGCAGGCCTCTGGCCTCGACCACAGCATGTCTTTTAGTGCCAGGTCTTGGAGATTCAAAGCCTCATCCTACTGTCTAGAGTCACTCGGGAGGTTTTTTTAATCTAGAAATAGCAGGGGTGTCAGCTGAGCTGTTCCAGAACTGCAGCCAAGCAGCAATTTGAGCCACCTCATGATCCAGGGCAAGCTTTTATTGGGAACTGCAAAAACTCCTCCAAATCCTTGCATGCTCCCCATGAAACACGTTGATTGAGTGTTGGCTCCAGTCTCCTGCCTTGCTGCTGAAGTGACCTAGTTTATGACAACTGACAAAGTTCTCTGGGCTCCATGAAGCTGTTAACAACATTACCAGCTGTACTGTAGCCTAGGCAGCCAGAGCTGGGAGAAGTCTGTGCCAGCTCTGCTCAGTGCTCGAGGAGTGGATCAGTAGGAGTTTCAGGACCGCCTCCTCCCCTGAAGGTGGGTGATCTGCCGGTCTGCTCATTATCTGATGAACACAGGCGTGGCCTGTCTGGTCTGCTCACCCTGCCTAGCTGTGTACTGCAGGATGGGAATTCCCTCTGCCCAGGACTATTACGTGACTGACTTCTCCCAAGCTGTTTTTTGTATTGAGACTGAAGGTGAGAACAAAGCACCTCAATTAATCTGTGCCTTCCTTAGGTGTAGCAAGCTTCTCCCTAAGTGGATGAAGTTGCCGTTCCCTGCTACTCCTCCTGTCAGTGGTTGTTGCTGACCTAGCTGGGCAGCTTGTTCGCACAAGCAGATGTGGTTTGAGTTCTTGGCTCTGCTCCCCTCAGATCTGGCTTGTAATCCTGGAAGGCACTTGCTGGTCAGACTGTCCTCAGGCTATTGGAACCCTCCCATTCATTGTTGGAAACTAATACAGAGTCATGGTGGCTCCACATAGAACTTCATTTTCTTCTGTTCATGAATCCCATGCTGCTTTTCCTGCCCCAGGGTGTTGGAAGAACTCCTCTGCCTTCCCTCATTGTTTCCCTTTTGTTCTCCTCCTAAACCTCTTCTAGATGAGCTCTATGCCCAGAAACTGAAGTACAAAGCAATTAGTGAGGAACTGGACCACGCCCTGAATGACATGACTTCCATGTAAATATGAGCTGGCTGGTGTTTGCCTCTCGCTTCAGCAGGCTAGACCGCCAGAGCTTGCTTGGTTTGCTGTGATTTTCATAGTTGGAGAATCAATGGCACTGTGTTGTCTAGGTTACTTCTACAGATCTCTGCCTCGGGGATTGCGGAGGCTTCCCTGCAGCATGCTGTACTCTAACTCTAGGTCCTTGTGATCTGCATGTGTAACACCAAGTGCTGTGCTGGCCTGAAAGAGTTCTGACTTGAACTCTACGAGTGCAATTCCCAGTCCCACTGGGAAAGGCTTCCTAAGGTAACGTGGCGTAGCTGACTGCTGGAGCCACTGGGCCATGGTCTCAGGATTCCTCCTGGAAGAGGCTGTGGATAGCACTCGAGTGGATTCCTTAGGAATTGCTGTAACAGGCTTGAGATGGGCTGGATCGTGAACTGATCTGTGGAAGTAGCTGAACTCACATTTCTGCAACTTTTGCTACTTGGCTTTTTGTTCAGATTTGTAGCGGGTTCTGCTAACCGCTGCTCCGCGCAGTCCTTACCACTAACCAAGGAGAGGCCAGGTACTTGCACTGCAGAGGAAGAGCCTTAACGCTAGCGTCCAAAAGCTCCCTAAGCCAAGTTTGCTGTGCACAAACACTTAAGCTTCTCTTAAAATCAGTGTCTCCTTCTGTCTCACACAGATAAGTCTTGCGATTCCAAACTCCACTTTGGATTTGCCTCTCTGCTTGATGGCTTTTTCTGCGTCTGCACCCTACATTCATGCTCTTGTCATCTCACTCTGAATTCCAGTACCTTTTTCCAGTTACTGTGCACAGGGCATCCCTGGGAACAAGTGCTGTAAAGATGCTGAAGCTTGACAGCAGCAGCAGCCCCCCAGTTATGCTGCACTTGCTCCTAAACAAAGCTCCTTCTGTTTGACCCGACGTGCCAGACACTGCTGTGCTCTGAGGGGCTGCCCTTTCAATGTCTGGGTGTAGCTGGGAGTATGTTGTTCTCATCTGCATATCTTGTGTAGAACCATAAAGCTCCTTTTGTATTTCTCTTGCCTCTTGCTCGAGCATGATGTCACCTTTTTTTTAAGAAAAACAATTCTTGTATAAATTGAATGGAACGGCTGGTGCTTTTGAGAAATGGGCTTCTAGTGACCACTTGCTGCTTTAAAGTAACTGTTTCAATCTTGCCTTCAAACCAGTGTAACCCTCATCAACCTAGTTGGAATACACAGACTTCATTAATGTGCTGGATTTTTCCCTTCGAGTGTCGTACTAGCTCACAGATGTGAACTGCAGCTCTGCAAACGGTGCCTCGGCACTCGGCATGCTCTGCAGGGTCAAACGGGAACCTGGGGTTTGTAGTGGGAAGCCCTCGAGCTGTGCCTGGCTGAAGACACTCCTCACGCCTGCCCACTCCGTGGTGTTCACTGGCATCGGGTGCCAAATGCTGGCTTACAGTGGGAAGTCACCACATCTGATAGTTGCTAGGTCACTGGCAAGATGTGAAAGCTAATAAATATCAAGTGAGCTCTGGCTGGTTTCCAGTTGGCCAGGACTGGTTGGGTGTGAGGCGCCGCCTGTGCCTGCGGGAAGGATGTATGGCCTCTTGCTTCAGGAATGAGAATGCACCGCAGTAGGGCTGTGGACATCCGAGCCAGGGAATCCATGTTTTGCAGAGTCCTTGCCGTGGAGGGGCTGAGGGTGCCAGGATCCTCCTGGGAGTGTGGCATGGAGCTTCACACTGAGCACTGCAGCTGGCAGCAGGCTGCAAACACTTGACTTGCATCGCTGCTGGTCTGAGCCTGTTGCTAGTTACTCTGGTATCGTAAAAACTGATCAGCCTCTAGTAACTGCATGTGCTGCCTCGTGGTGGCTTGTCAAATACTTTTTCCTTTCTGGATTGGTTCATCTGCCGCAGTGCCCGAAGAGCCCTTCATGAACCAAGTTTTGATGAAATGGGACACCTCCCGTGGTTTCCTCAGGTTTGTGTTATGCCATTCTCCACACAAATGGCACTAGCAGTAAGGATAGTCCAGCCACACTGAACTGCCCCAGCCTGTCCTCACTCTGTCTTCTGTGTTAGGGCTATCCCCTCTCTGCTGGGTTTGGGTGGGGAAGGAGGGAGCATTCCCACAAGGAATTTCAAAGGGTAATAGCTTGGAAAGCTCTGACAGCTGGTGGTCTGACTCTCCTGGGGCATGGGGCAATAACAGTGCGCCCTGTAAGCACAAAGCAAGAACCCATAACTCCTCAGTAATCAAACCTGCAGCTGGAATAGGAGTCTAGATCCTGTGGGAGTGGCAGGGCTTCTGTCACCAGTGTTTGGGGGTGTAGAGGCTTCCAGCCCAGCATTCATTGTTGCCAGCTCTTACCAGGTGGGAGGTGGCACCCTGCCCTTGTGAAATGGCCTTTTTCTCCTCATGGGGAGGTCCTGTCAGCTGTGGGTTTGTTACTGACTCTCACTGTGGGAGCTGGTGGCTCTGCAGTTGCACAGTGGTGTTGCAAGCGATGTTATCGAAGGCTGGGCCATGGCAGGCCCTTTCCCTGCTTGTCCCGATGGAATTCCACGCTGGGTGGTGGATGGATGGATGGGTGGGTGATGCAATTTCTGCCCTGGGAGGTTTTGAGAGTCTTCTGGTCTGACTGGATTGCTAGGCTTGTGCAGGCTGGTTACTGTGAGCTGGGCTCTTGATTCAGGAGTGCTGCAAATGCAGATTAGCTGACCAGGAGGCACAGGTCCTGGGAGCTCTCAAGGTCATAAGGATGGCTGGTAAGGCTGGCCTGGGGGCTAGGTGGAGAAGAGAGCAGGCCAAACACTGGAGCTAGCCTCAGCAGACCTGGGCAGGCATTCCATGTTGAGGAGCTGAGGTCTAGGAAGGGTCATGCTAATTACTTCAATCAGTCTGCTCCCTCATGTGTGTGGATCATCAGGTCCCGGTCCACAAGCAGTAACGCTTGCTTTGAAGGCCGTGAGCCGTTGCACTAGTCTGCAGTCACCGGTACAACTGACCACAGTTCACTCTCATCCTCTGCTGCTCTGGAGACCCAGGACCAGCCCTGATCACCTGGGGCTAGAGACTGGCATCCAGGTGCCCAGCCTACCTGCTCAGAGCCGGCATGGTGAGAGAGCGAGTCCCTAGCACCAGTGGTAGCTGATGTATAAGGTAGGCTCTGGTGTTGGCCAGGATGGGGTGTATCTGTCCCCCATACCACCACTTTCCTCAACTTCTAGTTAGATTGTGGTGGGACAGAAATTGTTGGCTTCTCTGGGTGTTGCTTGGTCCCATGGTGTCTTTAAAGAACAGACAATCAATTGTCATTACTACCCTCTGTTCTGCAGAGTGAGGTGCAGCTGGAGTAGGAGCTGAGGGTAGCGGAGTGAGGGCGAGTTTCCCCCCTTGTGTGTGGCTGTTACACTGGAGGGACTGGGCTGAGACTGGAGCTGGGGGGGACATGCTTTGGCTGTTCCATGTGAACAGCTTGGCTCTGTGTCCTGAATTTTACCTGACCAGGTCTTGAACAAGAGTAAAATATTCCTAGGTTGAAAGCAATAAGGAATGGTGTAGATCCCCTTCAGAGGGTGCCCTAGATGTCTAGGGACCTTGTAGTGTAAGGGTTTGAGAAGAAGCTTAAAGGCAGCAAGAGTTAAGCTTTATGTAGGCTTTATGCTCGCTCATCAGGCAGAGGCAGCATGCTGTGCGTATCGCTACAGTTTGTGATGATTAGCTCTGCTAGACTGAAAGCTGTCATATAAGGATTTTTCACTGCCTGGTATTCCCCCACATGCAGGGATTGGAGTTGTCAGACCAGGAGGACCCTGCCTGTGTGGATGGGCAGAGGTAGATGCTGAATTGGTTCTCTGCAGCAGCTGGTTGTGGCTGCCAGGCTGCATGGCAGGGCAGTGGCTGTCCAGCACAGAGAGGTGACCTGTGCTGGGAGAGGATCAACCTGTTTCTCCCTTTCCCTGCAGTTGCTGATGGGCATGTGTGCTTGGTACCAGGCTTGGGGATAAGTGTGGCTGCTAGAGCCCTGTGAGGCTCTGAGGACAGGGACTGGGTGTGAGGTGAAGGCTGTCACATGCAGTGGCAGCTTGTGCCCTGCTCATTTAGTTCTGGGGCAGCTGTAAAATAGGCACCTGTGCTCCAGAGCTTTCTCTGTCCTGTAGCCAAAGCAGATACTGCCTTCGGTCATTGTCTAGACGTGGTGGGTTGTTAGTGTGGCACAAAGACATGTCCTTGGAGGAGTGTCCTCCAGGTCAGGTATGAGATGCTGTCATTCTTAGTTCTTATGGTATCCCTGTCCTACTGTTAAAACCCCATCAATCCCACTGCTGCATGGTGTGGCTCACTCTGGAAGGTGCTTCTGGTTCAGCTGTGGTAAGACTAGGTCTTTCTGCAAAGTGCTCCACTGGCTTAAAGCACATCCCAAGTCTCTCTCCTTACCTGGGTACAGCCCAGCCTGCAGGCTCCTCTTCTGGTGTTCTCCTCTTCTTTTCTTTGCCTTTGCAAGCCCTTGGCAGCACTTTCATTTCTGCCTGCACTGGGTTTCCTCTGTGATCTTCCTGAGCTGAAATGCAAGTTAGAGTAAGACAAACCTTTGTTCTCCGCACCTTCATCTGTGTAATAGCCTAGATTTGATCCTCAGGGGCACGCACTATGGAGACAGCTTATTTGATGTGCTCATCTTGGTACTCTACTAACCTTCCCTTTCTCTCTTTTTCTCTCTTCTTGTTTCCCCTAATCCTGTTGCTGCTGCAGAGCGCCTGTACAGCCAGCTTGAGAAAAACCGCCTGCTCTCTAACGAGCTGAAGTTAACGCTGCATGATCTGTGTGACTGAGAAGGGGGCCCACTAATACCATTAAACAAGCTTATTGCGACCACCAGTGCTGTGGACCACAGTGAAATCTGATCATTCTTAAGACTGGCAGACTTGCAAATTTTGTGCAATTGCTGCTACTTAATGGGGCACTTGAATTTATCCTCTAATTTATTTATTTAAGAGCGTTTTGGTTTGTTTTTTTTTTTTTTTTACCAAGGTAATATCTCTTCTTGGTGAAGTAACCCTCAGACTTGGCTGGTTTTTGAACAGTCTTGTTCACTTGTCCAGGGGGTCCTGCCTGGCTCCTCCATGGAACCAGAATGGCTGCACCCACCAGGAGAGGGGTGGCGTGAAGTTAGGCTTATGTCTGCTAAAAGGTGCCTGTCAAGGGCTACAACTTAATTTACTGTTAGCTGAATGACTGTAGGATTTCCTGCTGCATGGAATGATGGCTTCTACCAATAAATGAATGACCTTGTGGTCTGTAAGACACTGCACACCTGTAGTACTTTCCTATATAGTTGAGTTCTAACCTAGAAGGTTTGGGGGAAGCAGTCATTCCTGGGGTCTCACCCCAGTGCAGCTGCAGAGCCCCGGAATGTGTTGGGAAGGCTCATGGATGTCTTGAAAGCAAGTCCCAAAATCCACAGCATGAAGCTGTGTCTTGAGTGCCTGCAGGGAATCTGAACGCTGCTGTTTCTAGTGCTCTAGGAAGGCTGCTTCTTGCTCTGTGCACAGTTTCTGACCCTGGGGAGGTTGGGGAGAAGCTTTGAGAAACTGCCTGTACCTAAAGGACATCTTTCTACAGCCTGTCTGTCCAGTGTCCCAGCGTGTGGATCTCTTCAGTGATAAGGGTGGGCTCACCTTTGGAGTAAAGCCTACCTAGAGCGCTAGTTGCTGATCTGAGCTCTCCTCCTGGCTTAAGGAACATGTGAGAATTGACTGTGCAGCTGCCTGTAGTCTCGGGCGGAGTTGCAGCACCCTTGCTCCTACTTGCTCCCTGCCTGCCCTTCACTGAAAACAGCCTCTTCCCCACTGTCCTTGAGGCATGGTTGTCTGCTCCCTGCTGCTAGGTAGTTACGGTCTTGGTGACCAGCTTGGCATCTCTGTCCTGTGCCGGGGGGAAGGGGGACACAACCAGCTGTAATTCTAGGGGGTGATTTCTAAGAGTGTTTTACCTCTGCGTTGCTGTTGGGTGCCTTGCTGGGCCATGGGGGTCTGCTGTCTGGAAGTGAAGCTCTGGGGAAAGCTAGCTGCAGTCGGAGGCACCTGCATGCAAAACACTGCCTAGAGCACTGGCTAAAGGTACGTTGTGACCATGCCGACTGGGAGCACCGGCAATGCGAGAGGCGAGGGCTACAAACGAGCCAGGTAACTTCAGAGCTTTGAGCTGCACCCAGCCAGGCACCCTGGTCTGAGGACTTGCTGCGGCAGTGTGCTGGGAAGGGGCTAGCGCAAGCTTTCTTTGGCGAAGGTTTCCTGGTTGTCTGAAGCTCTCTTGTAACTCTTGACTCTTGCTTCCTGCCAGATAAACTGAAATCCACCAAAGAGGAGCATCTCTGCACGCAAAGAATGCTGGACCAGACTCTGCTAGACCTGAATGAGATGTAATGGATCCCTGCCACTGCCTCCGCCACACGATGCCAGGGGGGCCAGCCCAGCCGCTGCTGACCTCTAACCCTTGGGGACCAGAGTTTACTTTTCTGTTGCCAACTTGACCAAACGCAAATCTTCTCCTTCGCCTCAGGGTTAAAGGCCATCAGGTTGGGCAGAGCTTCAAACAGCATTATTAAGGGAAATAAACAATGCAATAATGTTTGGGGAGCATGTTTGAGATGTATACATTTTGTAACTACCTTTTTTTGTAGCAACCATTGTAAACATTCCAAATAACCCGTGGGGCTGGTGAGCTATACTTCAAAGCTCTTGGCTTTAAAATTTGGTATTAACTTTCTGTTAATCAGCTCTGGGCCACCCTGCTTTGGCAGGGGAGGAAAGAGGGTGTGATGGTTCTGGCTGTGGGCCACTGAATCGGAGTAGCTAGGCTAGGGATGGAAGCCTGTTGGGAAAACTTGCTTTCCAGGAGCTGTTTGCCAAAAAAGCAGTTCAATTTCTCAGCTTTAAGGCAACTCTGTGTTGTGGAATGGCAACTCGGGTAAAAGGAGACTTTCTCTTTTTTGAGCCAAGCCTGTTATCTGAATAATTGAACCTTCACAGGGGTTATTTCCCTTCCCACTGTTGGCCACTTCCTTTCCTGGTAGGCTTAGAGAAGCCATGGCCCCTCTAACCCATTGCTACACAGGGGTTGAATTTGCCTTCACCAAGTGATGATGCACCAAGCTTTATCGCTCATTGCTGGGTTACACTTAACAGCTTCAGTACAACAGCCTTGTTTTCTTGGAGAAGTTTTTTTGCCTACCCTGAGGGAGGGAACTGAGGTCTTCCCACCTGGCCAGGAGTGCTCTTAGTGTCTTAATAAGGTACAAGCCATCTTGCTGTGCATTGCTGATGTGTAGTCGTGAGGCATGAGTGTGCAGATGTGTCAAGCTCGCGGCGTGTAGCTTGTGGTTTGAGCATGCTGCTTGGTCGTAGCAGTCTTCGGGGCCAATCTGGAGAAAAGAACCCTATCAAGTGTTTTGATACTAAATTGAGAAATTGTCTTACTGTCTTTTGAAATAAAAACCGATCCCTCCACGCTGCTGTCTGGCTGCCGAGGTTTGTTGTGTGTGTGGGGGGGGGGGGGGGGGTGTCTGCTCTCCTCCTCCCACTCCCGGGGCTCCCGGCTCTCCTCCCTCTCCTGTCCTTGGGGCTCCCTGCTCTCCTCCTCCTCCCACTGTTGGGGCTCTTCGCTCTCCTCTTCCTCCTTCTCCCACTCTTGGGGCTCCCCGCTCTCCTCTTCCGCCTGCTCTTGGGCTCTCTGCTTTTCCTCCTCCTCCCGTTGTTGGGGTTCCCCGCTCTCCTGCTCCTCCCGTTGTGGGCTGCCCAGTCTCCTCCTGCTCTTGGGGCTTCCCACTCTCCTCTTCCTCCTCTTCCAGCTCTTGGGCGCTCTGCTCTCCTCCTGCTCTTGCGGATCCCAGCTCTCCTTTTCCTCCTCCCACTCTTGGGCTCTCTGCTCTCTTCCTCCTGCTCTTGGGGCTCCCCGCTCTCCTTTTCCTCCTGTTCCTGGGCTGCCCACTCTCCTCTTCCTCCTGTTTTTGGGACTCCCCACTCTCCTCCTCCTCTCCTGGTCTCCCCGCTCTTGGGGCTTCACGCTTTCCTCCTCCTCCCATTCTTGGGGCTCCCTGCTCTCCTCCCGTTCCTGGGCCACTCGTTCTCCTTTTCCTCCTGCTTTTGGGGCTCCCTGCTCTCCTCCTCTTCCCGTTCTTGGAGCTCTCCTCCTCCTGTTTTTGGGGCTCCCTGCTCTCCTCCTCCTACTTTTGGGGCTGCTCGTTTTCACCTTTAAGCTAAACGTGCCCAGGGCGTTGCTGCCCTTCAGCGGGAGCTCCGGCATCCCGGTGAGCTCATGGCTGAGCCGGCAGTGGTGTGGGGAAACAAGGGGCCATTGCTCCTGGTGAAAAAGGGAGTGGTGGTGAGGGGAGAAAAAAGGTTACCGAGAGTGTTGAGGAGGTGGGAACCCCCTGGTAGAGAAAAGGGCCTGAGGGGAGGGTGTATGGAGGAGGGGTCGGTGGCTTGTTTTCCTGGGCTAGGGAAAGGTTTGGAGAGCTCAAGGGGTTGTCCTGAAAAAAAAAAAAAAAAAAAAAGGGGCAAAACCCTGAGCTCAGGATCTTCCTGTGGGGCTGTGGGCATGGCTGTGTGTGTGCTTGCAGGACAGAAAGCTCTTGCCTCGTTCAGTAGCAGCACAGCCCAAGGGGCCTCTGCGATCTGGCGGGGAGCGGGTGGCCTGCTTGTGCTTAGCTGTGGGGCGCCAGTTTGCGTAGCGGGAGCAGGGCTGGTTTGTTTTCCGGGCTCCTATTGTTGGCCAGTATCAACATCAAAACCTGGAGCAGAGGGATCGTCAGCTGTTGGCCGATGCACTTTTGGAACTCGATAGGTGAGCTGTAGTGAGCGAGCTCTACCCAGCACTGAGAAGGACGCATCGAAGCAGGTTATTACAAGAATAAATACTAAAAGAGGGAGTGATTTAATGACAACATAAACCTGCACTTATTTAAGCGCTCTGCCTCTTTTTGGTTTTAAGCTCATTTAAAGATACACCTGTGAGTGGAGGTGGGGAAAAACATCTTCCCGTCTTTCAGGCCTCCCTCACATTACAATATAGTCACTGTTGAGCCTGTTTATGAGAACAGTGCCATTTGTTCCCACAAAGTTTTGGTGTCTGCTCAGTCTTCACAAGCCAGAAAGCTAAGCAGTGTCATGAGGGCTGACTAACACAGCAGGTAGAAAAGTGAAAATTCATAGAGCAGAGGATTGCACACATAGATGTAATTTTTTTAGAAGAATGATTTAACTGTTCTGATGAAAAACCTGTGATTTATCATACCATATTATTCAGGCTCTGTAGGATGGCAAGCCACCTATTTGTTCTTTATTATTTTCACTAGTACTAGCTTTTTGTGAGTTTTGAAGCCAGTATGATCTTGTAGATGCTGAATTAAAGATTATTTGTTTTCTTGTAGTGACAGGCCATTTACTCCGTTGTGATGTGATTGTTGATATGATAGACAGGATTGAAATTATCTCCCAAACTTGAGAAAGTGTGGTCGATTCTACCCTAGAGTTGGCTGAGAGTGCTCTGGACATCGAAGGTAGTACTTGTGAGAAGCTCTGCTGCTATAATTCCAAAGTTGTAATTCTTCCTCCTGAGAGAGAAATGCTTCTTGTCTTCCTATTTAAAGGGAAAGGAGGTTTGGATTTACAATGTCAGCTAGGAAGAATCTATGAGTTTTAGTCTCTGTGTGAATTCTCCTTTCTGTAGATGATTATCGGATTCCTGTAATTTGTGAAAGTCACCTTTTTGCAGAATTAGAACTTTCCCTTGAACTTCATGAGCTTGAGCTTCACGACCAAGTTATTGTGCCTGGTAGGTCTGACCTACCAGTGGCCTGGAGGTGAAGACAGTCACTGTGAGAGCAGTGCAGGTGGGACGGAGCAATCTGGTCTTGGTTCATGAGAGTATCCTTCTAAATAGAGTCCCAGCTAGATCTTGTGTCCCGATATTTGGCTGTCCTCTTTCCCAAGTATGACCAACCTGGTCTGTAGTAAAAGAGACTGTGAAGGGAAATAGGAAATGTTGGGATCTGAATCTGAGTTTCTCTGAATGCTTTAACTTCTCAGAGTAGTTACTGGGACTCTCTGAGGACATCTGCATTCTTTTTTAATAAAATGAAAATCTTGAAAGGATTCCTATAAAAGAACAAAGATTTTCATATGCGAGCTGCATCTGTTCTTCCTAATTGCACTATCTGTGTTGTAGAAGATGGATTTTGGGGTAATAAGAAAATGAAAGCTTGATTGTAAAACTCACACTTTTTTTTTTTTTTTGATGAGGATCATACTTCTTTAAAATATAATTGCATCCATTATGTTGGCAGTGAGCATCTAAATCTTAAGGCAAAAGCAGACTGCCTCTTTTCAAGTGCACTGATTTGAAAATTGAAGTTGTCTTTTCTCTGTTTGATGGGCCGCTCTCTAAATCAGAGTAATTAACTAAACTAAAGATTAACAACAGAGAATGGGCCTCAGAGCTTGGAAAGCATGTGTCATGGTTGCCCTTGTGCCACTTTTGTGCTGCTTGCTGAACTATTTTTGTTGGAGTGTTTGGAAGCAAGAATTAGTTTTTACATGATACTGGATACTTTGGAGGATGAATAATGAGAGCCTTTCTGCTTCAGTCACTAATTCCTACCCAGAAAAAGTTTTGCAGTGACCATAAGCACGGGCTGCCTCATGGCTGTCCTCTGTTCTGCACTGAAATCTGTTTATTGGCAGCAGAAAGATGCCTCTGGAACGGAAATTACCACCACTGGCACTCTCACTGCTCTAGGACAAAATGTAATGTGAACCTCAGGTTTCCAAGCCAATTTAGGAGCACTTTTGTTATTAATCTGCACATTAATAACTTTTGATAATAGAGTTGCATTTCTTAAAACTGCGTTACCACCATTAGTTGCTGTTGATGATTCTCAGGAGCAAACCGTATGTTTTATTGCATGTTTCACCGTAACCAGGAGACAGGTGGATACTGGAAGTGAAGTGAGAGTATGTGATCACTGTAGAAGTTTATGACACAGACAGCACTAAAGTGTATTTATCTGATGTGAATATGTGTTTAGTTAACAAGGAGCAGCTGCCAAAGGGAGTGCCATGATGAATTGTGTTAGAGATATTTAGCACTAATAAGGCAATGAGAGAGAGAAGGAGATTAACCCTTACTGTGTTATCTCAGTCTCTCCCTCAGTCTCTCTATTGCACACATTTTTAGTCACATTTCATCCATTCTGATCTTCTTACTATGTTACAAATCTCTACAGAAATCCATGATTCTGTGTTTGTGGAATGAGCATTGGGTTTTCCTTGTAAGGGGGCACAACTTTTACTGATCTCTATAAATTTGCAGAACTTGAGAATAACTTGACATTTTTCTAAAGAGTATTTTGAAGAGCTCCTGTCTTCTCATAATGTGTCTTACCATATTGTTCAGGCCCTGAAAGATGGCATCACAGGGATAAAGGCTGAACAGACCCTCACCTTCCCTTGGCAGCCCTTCCAGAGCCCTACCAACACCAGGACTCTGCAATTTTTCTAACACCTTACACTCGACCGCATGTGAACTTCATGACGTTCAACAAGGTGCAAGAACCTGCACTTGGGTTGGGGCAACCCCCACTATTAATACAGGCTGGGGGATGAAGGGGTGGAGAGCAGCCCCAAGGAGAGGGAATTGGGGGTGTTGGTGGGGGGAAAACTGCCCGTGAGGCAGCCCCGTGCGCTCGCAGCCCAGAACCCCCCCGTGCCCTGGGCTGCAGCCAGAGCAGGGGGGGCAGCAGGGCCAGGGAGGGGATTCTCCCCCTCTGCTCTGCTCTGGGGAGACCCCCCTGCAGTGCTGGGGCCAGCTCGGGGGCCCCCAACATCACAAGGACACGGAGCTGCTCGAGCGGGGCCAGAGGAGGCCACGGAGATGCTGGGGGGGCTGGAGCAGCTCCCCTGGGGGGCCGGGCTGAGAGAGTTGGGGGGTTCAGCCTGGAGAAGAGAAGGCTCCGGGGAGCCCTTCGAGCGGCCTCCCAGGGCTTAAAGGGGGGACAGGAAAGGTGGGGAGGGACTCTGGATCAGGGGGTGGGGGTAGGACGAGGGGTGATGGTTTTACACTAAAATAGGGAAACTTTAGATTAGATATTGGGAAGAAATCCTTCCCTGTGCGGGGGGTGAGGCGCTGGCCCAGGGTGCCCAGAGCAGCTGTGGCTGCCCCCTCCCTGGAAGGGTTCAAGGGCAGGTTGGATGGGGCTGGGAGCCCCCTGGGCTGGGGGAAGGGGCCCTGCCCGGGGGGGGGGGGGGTTGGAACTAGATGATCTTTAAGGTCCCTCCCAACCCAAACAACTCTATGATTCTATGAAAATGGGTCACCTACTGCTATCTAGTGTTGGGGGAATATTAAACCCATTAATTAGTTCTCAGCATTTTTTTTGCAACAGTTGTTTCATCTGTGTGTTTACAAGGACAGGCCTCCATCCTGAGAACATATCAAAAATGACAAGGACATACTCAAAACTACTGCATTTAGGCATTTGAATAAATTAAATTTGCAAATTTACAAATTGTCCCCATGGTTTAGGGTGCGCAGCTATGCTTGTCTTCTCCTTCTGTCTTCCATTATTTTCTTGAAAAGTTGTCCTAACAATATGAAGATTCAAGAATTTAAGCAGTACTTTGTTAGCAAGCTTCAGTCATTTACACCTTAATTTCTGGCAAAATGAAAGCCCCTTCCTGATTGTTCAAGCTATAGAATTAATTGATTAAATAAAAATGGGTATGAATTATACAAAAACTAAATTCATGTGGACTATTAAAAAAAAAAAAGATATTTAAACTTCTTTAACCTTCCTTTTTCATTATTATCTGTATCTTCAGATATACCAACATTTTAATGATGTAGCCATTAGCTCAGTGACTTCATTAAAGCATTCCATTGCTCTCATTCCCTTCCAAAAGAATGTCAAGAATAGACAAACAACTGAAAATATGCACATACGAAAAATTTGGGGCAAACCAACCGTGTCATATAGCTTCAATCACCCCCCCTTGGCTGGCGGTGGCCACTGAACGGGTCCCACGAGCACCAGCACGTTGATCCGTTGTTCCTCCCAAAGCCGGGAGCTGTAAATCACTCTGGCCAGGCTCCTGGCAGGGTATTTCCTGCCCCCCTGGGCTGCTGTAGTGCAATCAGTGTGATGTGATCAAGGGAATTATAGCTTGAAACCAGGAGAGAAGTTTTTTTTCAAGCAAGAGGGGAGTTGCCCTCTCCTTTAGTAGCTTCTGAGGAATATATCTTGGGGAGAAATCCCTGGGCATGTGAAAGAAGTTAGAGCATCTGCACCTTCTTCATCCTTAAAATCCTAATCGCAATCAGTGCTGGCTGAGTCGTTAGTTTAGCTCATATTCAGTACGAATTGAAACTTTTAAAGCAAAGCTCCTGCTGCTTTGGTGGATGAGCCTGGTGTCCCTGGCTCTCTGGCGGGGCCGTTCTCTTTTGGAGCTGGGCTCTGTCAAGAGTGAGAGCAAGTCAGGGATGTCATTAGGTGGTAGAGCAAGTGGAATGTAAGTCGGGCTATGAAGGGGCTGCCAAGAGAAGGTGAGAGCCAGTGACAGCTTTCTGTCCTGGCCACGTCGGTGTGAGAGCCTTCTTTGGCCATTTTCTCTTTCCAGCCTGGAATTTGGCCATTTTCTCTTTCAGACCTGGACTTTGGCCAGTGAGGCAGCAGGGAAATGAGACCCTTAGGAGACAGCACAAGCGCCGAGCCCCCGCGTTGGTGAGGCTGCACAGGGGTTGCCAAGGAAGGGTGAGGGCCAGCAAGAGCTTTCCTCCCGGCGCCTTCCGTGCGGGAGCCTTCACTGGATGTTTTCTCTTAAGGTTATGCAGGGAGAAAATGAGAGGGGCCAAAGCCGAACTAGAACTTAATCCGGCTACTGCCATAAAAGACAATAAAAAATGTTTCTATAAATATATTAACAACAAAAGGAGCGCTAAGGAGAATCTCCATCCTTTATTGGATGTGGGGGAAAATATAGTGATGAAGGCTGAGGAGAAGGCTGAGGTACTTAATGCCTTCTTTGCCTCAGTCTGTAATGCTAAAACCAGTTGTTCTCGGGGTACCCAGCCCCCTGAGCTGGAGGCAGGGACGGGGAGCAGAATGGAGCCCCCACAATCCGAGGGGAAATGGTCAGCGAGCTGCTACACCCCTTAAACACACACAGGTCTACGGGGCGGATGGGATCCAGCCAGGGGTGCTGAGGGAGCCACTTCCCATCATTTCTCAGCAATCCGGGCTCACTGGGGGGGTCCCGGGTGTCTGTACGAGACAACCAGGCGATCAGGCAGCACGGGTTTATGAAAGGCAGGACCTGCCTGACAAACCTGGTGTCACCTTCCGTGACAAGGTGACCCGGTTACCGGATGAGGGAAAGGCTGTGCAGGTTGTCTACCTGGACTTTAGCAAAGCCTTTGACTCCATTTCCCACAGCATTCTCCTGGAGAAACTGGCTGCTCCTGGCTTGGGCAGTTCTGTTTAACTGGGCCCAGTTCTGTTTAATATTTTTATTGAGCTGGACAAGGGGATCGAGTGCACCCTCAGTAAGTTTGCAGGTGACACCAAGTCGGGCGGGAGCGTTGATGTGCTGGAGGGTAGGGAGGCTCTGCAGAGGGGTCTGGACAGGCTGGAGCGATGGGCCAAGGCCAGTTGTACGAGGTTCAGAGAGGCTGGGTACCGGGTCCTGCACCTGGGTCACAACACCCCCCTGGAATGTGACAGGCTGGGGGCGGAGGGGCTGGAAAGTGGTGGAAAAAGACCTGGGGGTGTTGGTCGACAGCCGGCTGAATATGGGCCAGCAGTGTGCCCAGGTGGCCAAGAAGGCCAATGGCATCTTGACTTGTGTCAGGAATAGTGTGGCCAGGACTAGGGAAAGGATTGTTCCCCTGTACTCAGCACTGGTGGGGCCGCACCTCAAATATTGGGTTCAGTTTTGGGCCCCTCACTACAAGAAAGACATTGAGATGCTGGAGCATGTCCAGAGAAAGGTAACGAAGCTGGTGAAGGGTCCAGAGAACAACCATTGAGTGGTTTGGGTTGAAAGGGACCTTAAAGCCCCCCCAGTCCTAACCCCCCTGCCCCGGGCAGGGCCCCCTTCCCACAGCCCAGGGGGCTCCCAGCCCCGTCCAACCTGGCCTTGAACCCTTCCAGGGAGGGGGCACCCACAGCTGCTCTGGGCACGCTGGGCCAGCGCCTCACCCCCCGCACAGGGAACAATTTCTGCCTTAGATCTTGTCTAAATCTGCCCTCTGTCAGTTTAAACCCGTCACCCCTCGTCCTACCCCCACACCCCTGATCCAGAGTCCCTCCCCACCTTTCCTGTCCCCCCTTTAAGCGTCTGCCAGTTTGCATGAACATTCCTCCCCTGGCTAGGAATATCAGAATCACAAAGGGCTGTTGTAAACATATCTGCTGTAATGGAAAAGATGGATAATTCTATTTCAGCCTTACAGTTAGAAGTACAACAAGCATCTCGGGTAGCCCTGCAAAACAGCGTAGCACCAAATCGTGCACTCATCACTCAAGAAAGTTACCTGCATACACCACTTGTGTGCAGATCAGACATGGACACGCATAAAATTGGGAGCTGAACTTCAAATACTGCATGAAATACTGGAAAAAAAAAAAAAAAAAACAAACAACCCACAACTTTTAAAACTGTTGTGGACGGCTACCAGACATGAAAGAATGGTTAGGGAAAATACTGTAGAAAGCAGCAGGGCCCTGCCAGCGCACGGGCAAACCCTGGGGCCTGTTTCTCTCTGGTTACACTGGGGCCTTCACTGGGTTTTGCCAGGGCCCTGCTGCCCTCCAGAATTTCCTTGGGTCTTCACAGAGCTTTGCCAATGCCCGGGCGGTTCCTGCTGCACTCTCGAGCGCCCTGGGGCCTCCAGCAGGTGAAGCAGAGGGTGCAACCAGCGGCAGCCAAGGTTGGGGTGAGGAATCCTGGCCTGGAAACGTTCTGGTAACAAAGAGCGTGTTCACTCCAGCACAGCCCAGGATTTCCCATGCTGTCCGGTGTCCAACAACTGGCCAGAGCAGGTCCAACCACCTCTCAGCACTTGCAGGTCCTCACTGTGCCACCACCTCCCCCCCTGGGAGAAGCACAAATCGATGCCCAACACGCAGCCACAGCAGCATCTATTTATGGCTGTGAAAAGAAATCTTATACTAGTGCTTAGAGCCTGCAGGGAAGGTGGTGCAAGGTACCAGGTCTTCTGGGCCCTTCTTTCCCTCTTCTGTTTATTTTACCCATAGTGATTTATTTTGCTGTCTGTATGCCCGTTAGCTGCTTCTGAAGGCAGCCAGGTGCCTCCAGGACTTCCTGGTAAAAAGAAAAGCAGGCTTCTTTCACGGTGTTCATTTTATTACAAAAGCCTCAGTACCTCAACACACCTCAAAACCCTTAACAGAGCAATCAGAAAGAACAGAAACACAGCGATTTAACTGCTCGCCAAAATACAGCGGGGCTTCCTAGAGGACAAGCATCGACGGGGACCTCCCGTGCCCCACCTCGCAAAGCAGCAGCTCTACCACACCTCTGGTTCTGCCACCGGACAGAGCTCCTTCCCACAGCTGTTTCAGTAAGGCAGCACTCGGAGGAGGGGGGGACGGGAGATTTAAGACATTTGAGGAGACTGCGGCAGGCAAAGCGCCACTTGGCTGAACGGAGTCTGGAAGGCAGCACAGAAACACCGCGGAGCTGCACCGCCCCGAACAAGCTCCGCCGCGCGTTAACACATTCGTATCACCCATGCACCGGAGCGAGGGGCCCCTGCTCCGAATATGCAAACAAAGGGGTTTGGGATTTTCAGTTGGTTTTTTTTCCTGTTTGCTCATTTCTTTTTTAAAAGGTAGAGGGCAACACATCACTGCCAGTGAAGCGATTGATTCCCTCTTGCTGACAGGGCTGAGGCAGAGCCCAGGCAGCGCTCTGCTGATCCCAACACCCCTGGCAGTTCTGGGGCGTGTGTTGTTCTTTCCTGAGCTCTGGGGTGCTGGTGGCATTTGACTTTGTTCAGTTCTTTTTGGTCTTGGGGGTGTCATACTTTCTCTTGCTCGAGTACCACAGCAGCAGCGGGATCCCGATGGAGGGGAGGGTCATCACACCAAAAGCTGCCCAGTCCAGCTAGAAGGAGAAATTGTTAGAAAAAAGTCAAACTAAATCATGTACAGTGAGTCTTATAGGCATGAGATTTGTTCTGAAAGCTTCTGGCTCAAACCCCACAGTGCCACCTCCTTCACAGAGGCAGCTGGGATGAAAACTCCTTGCTTTTTTCGTCATACTCTTCTGGACAACCGATATGGATTAATTGCAATCCATGTCGGGAGGTTTTCCAGGTGACTGCAGCGCAAACCAAAGACACCACAAACTGGCAAAAAGCCACCGTGCTGGGCTTGCACAGTTGCTGCAGTGCAATTTCAATTATCAAGTGAAAGGTACTTACAAAGTGAGGGGAGAACCTCCTGTCAAACTCGCGCTGAGCCAAGATTCCTCCCTGCCCAGGAGCACTAGTGAAACCAATCTGAAAAAGGCGGGGGGACAAAGACAGTATTTGTCACCTTTCCTTCTTGCAACAGAGCCCGTGCAGCGTCGCAGTGCAGGGACATGCATCTCCCCTGACAAGCAGCAAGGAGAGCACAGGCAGGTGTATCTGCTGCCCGATTTGGGAAGGATCCTGTAAATAGCTGACTCACCACAACCTGTCCGCCCTCCTGTGCCAGGTACGTGATGGTAGCAGAGGTGAAGTTGAAGTAACCAGCTTTGAGAGGCCGCAGAACCACAGTGTGGGACACGTTACTCGCTCTGTGAGCCGTAAGTTAAGGAAAAGAGTTGCATTTCATCAAAGGAAGAAAAGTGAGGAGACAGGTAAAGAAGAACCTCGAACCAGGTGGAAAAGTCAGTCCTGGTGACCGCTCTGAGTCCTCTGTGGTTACAGGCCCATCCAAGGCTGATCCAGCTGCTCCTCCCTCCCAGGCAGACGAACTGCACAGGGACCTGGCCCCGTTTGCAAGGAACTCTTTTCTTTTAACACAGCACCTTCAAGGAGAACAGAGATTTTCATTTAACACCCTGCCCAGGGTCTGGCATTCAGTGATCACGAAGGCAGACAGGAGAGCTACAGGGTGCTTAGGGGTAGAAAGGACTGCTGGGAAGAATTTCAGAACGTGAAAAGATACGGAGCGATCCTGTCCCACTTGACGTTGAGCATCCCAGAGACAATGCCAAAATCTTCTGGGGGGAAGGAATCATCCGACAGCTCCACATCTAAGGCAGCACTAAATGCAACAAAGGAAGGGATGAGAAGAGAACCTTAGACTTGGCATTCTAGTCACAGGGTACTGCCCCAAAGAAGGATGACAGTTCCACACAGACAATTCAGCAGCTGGAAAAACTGATTCTTGAAACATGAAAAGTCACCAATAGAAGATGGGGAGGAGAGAGAAGGTGGATTACAAGGAGACTTCAGAAAGAGAAAGGCAAAACTGAGAGAAACCAAAGAAAACAGGAAATCAGATGTGAAAAAGAGCTCACAAAGCCAAGAAAGTCTGCATACATGGGGAGCACAGTGTCACAAGACACAGAAGTAATTAAATGATGCTGGACCAACATCTAGAGCAGCCACGAGGTGAAAGCACAGACACCAGAACAGGAAGAAAAAGGAAAATTGCAGGGACAAACCTTCAAGCACTGTTGATAAGCTCAGAATTAGATGGAGTAAAAGTAAGAGCATTTATTAGAAATTAGAAAAGTAAGAGCACATCATGGAACACAGAAGTAGTCTCAAACCTGCAGACACACACATACTTAACATTTGCTCCTGGTCAGTATTAGAAGTCTAGACAAAGGTTACCTGGAGCCAACATTGTAGATGTTGTACTGCAAAGTCAAGTCCTTGCCCTCCACTGCATATCTGTTTAATAAAGATTTGGAGGCCAGGAGCCTGGCGCCTTCCTCACAGTGGGCAACATAAACCAGGGCAAACACAGCGAGAATCAGGAGCTTCATCTAGAGGCAAAACAAAAGGGAGTGTCATTGATAGCGTAATTGCAAAAAGAACACAAACTGAACAACTAAACAAGACAATTCGGGCATTTTTGTGTAGTGAGACATGAACGACTGTATACTTCACAACAATATTGAGAAAGGATTATCACAAGCTGGCAGAAAATTACCCGCCACACGACTGCAACAACCCCCGAGATATCTGTACACTTTTCTGCAAGCATGTAAGAAGTAGCACAGCAGTGTCCCAGATCAGCAGGCATAGGAGAAAAGACAAAGGTTTTGCCCTTTGTCAAAGCCCCAGTAACAACCACTCCCCTTTATCACATCTCAGTGACCTGCAGAGGTCTCAGATCCCAAAGCCTCTTCGAGTAACTTTCAGAGCAAAAGCTTTGGCAGTTAAAGGTTTCACCAGTTTTAGCAATTAACAGCTAATTGCCATTGGAAAGCATGGCAGCTCTCCAGCACTTTTACACAACCGAGTTAGTTCTTCACCCCATCAAATTCTCTGTTCTTCTCAGAGAACACTAGCTCCTCGATTTCCAACATTTATTACTCTTCCCTGCTTGCAGCCGCTTTCCTATTTCCAACCACCAACTCCCTCCAGCGGCCTTCTGGTCCCCAGAAACCCCCGGTTCAGGCCACGTCTCCCAGTTCCCCCAAGCCCAGCATCCCAGGAGCTGCCCTGCTGAGCGGACACGGAGACCGCAGGGTCACGACATACACAACCCCTGAGGAAACCTGGGATGCTCCCACGCAGCCCACAGACCCACAAACTCGGAGATGTCGCTCCGTGTAAAACACTGAACCGCCCGGTCCCACCGACCGCTGCCTGCCGGGGAGCCAGGACGCAGACACAGAACAGCCGGTCCCTCAAAACCCACCCCCCAGAAACCCGGGGACACGCCACCAAGCTCCCTCCTGCACGGCCCACTACCCACGGAGCCCACGGGCCCTCACCTCGCCGAAGGCCGAGTCAGCGCAGAGGCAGCGGAAGTACAGCACACCGGAAATGACCCCTTGCGGCGCCCCGCGGCCCGCTGGGAAATGTAGTCTCAGCCCGCGGAGGGGGATGCGGGCAACACGACTCCGCGCCTGCGCAGAGTGCGCCGTCCGCTCTGGAGGACGAGGGGCGGCGGGGGGAGGAAGTTGAACTACCTCCCCAAGAGCCTGCAAACACCAGTTTCAGCCCAAAAACACTACTTGTAAACTCTCCGGGGTTGTTGTAAAAGGATAAAAAGAGCCAAAATTTAGCAAAAGACAAAAAGGCAATGTTTCTCAGACGATCTGTGCCTCAGAATCTGTTTTGTAACCAGGATCACTACATAAACAAATTTATGGTTGCTTAGTTCTAGCACAGAGCTTTGTATTGTTAAAGTTTGTGATCAACAAAATAGCGAACTGAAACAACACTGTCGAAAGTCCCTATTTTTGTGTTCTTTAGGTGGACTCATTATAACATAAACCCCACACTTCTAGAGCTTAAGTTGCCCACTTCTTCATGAAACCCCTCACTCTCTGAGCATGTGTACACGAATAGGTAGATACTGTGACCTTAAATGAAAGCAAGGAATAAAAATAGCCAATAGATGATATGATGATAAAATACTAACCAATAATTATATAGAGGCACGTGTTTCTGTGTTCAGAATCAAATAAAGATGGGGGGTGTGTGCAACAAAGTGTGCTGGCCACTTTGGATGTCTAGCACCCTTTTCTGCGCAGAACCGTAATAAATACAAATATCTCAACTCTGTGTATTAACTGGCTCTTTGCACACCAGGTGAAGAACCCATTTTTGGGGACAATAGGGGGAAAACATAGAGTGCTGGCCCTGCACACTGCCCCAAGCCCTCTGCAGTAGAGCCACCCCAAGCATGGCAGGGACACTGGGGTTTCGATAAGTGACAGGACAGGCTTGCGCCTGGAAGGTGCAGCTGAAGGAATGCTCCTTGCCAGGACTCAGTTTCCCCTTAGGGAGAAGGGGACAAGTGGCCTGAACCTCTGGTTTGGGTTTGCTGGAGGCCTGTTGCTGAAGTCAGTGCTTTGGGAGAGCAGACAAGAAGCTGCCAAGCAAGGATGTAGCACAAGGAGCCAGAAGGCAGCCATACCTCCTCTCCTCTGAGTACTGCTCACGTTTCTCTCCATCTGTTCTTGAGGTCGGTGTGATTCTTCTCTTATCTCCTTCTTGAAGAGGTCTGGCAACAAGGGGGAAAAAGAGCCACCCTCCCCACTTTGCCTTCAGTTAGTGACAAGCACATAGAGCAGAAGCCCGATGACCACCATGGCTCGGAAGAGCACCTCAACGAGAAGCAGCAGGACACCGAAGATGAAAATGGCCAGCAGCTCTGCCCAGCTCACCAGTGCTGCCAGCTGCATAGAGGCTCTGCGAAGTGATGAGGGAGAAGAGGATGAGAGCAGGGAGGAAGATCTGGGTTAAATTCCTCAAACATCCGGTGGGACGTCCCTTCTAGTGCAGAGACCCAAAGCTATGCCTTTATGCATTAGGGACGCTCTGTTTACCTAACCCCACACCAGAGAGGCTGCACCCTTCTGTTTCTGACAGATTAGGAAATGTCCCAACCTCCCTGGTGCAAAACCAAAACAAAACGTAGCACTAACACTGAGGAAACAGAAAGCTACTGGGCCCAATTTTTAGCGCTGAAGGAAGCCTTGAGGTGACCAGTTCCTGTGTTTCTCAAGGAGTTGCCTGCAGAGCTCTAGAGGGAGAAAGGCCACAAACCCTCCCCTCTGAAAACACATTGCTCCTCACACACGCTGACAAACTGCCTGTGACTTCTCCAGGGCCCCTGACTCCATGTAGCACCTCATGCTCCTCTTTCATTGAAGTTCCCCACTCCCAACTTTTGCAGACAGCTGTCCATACACCCACTTTCTTCTTTCCCTGCTGAACCACGCATAGTTTATCCAAGCCGCAGACTACAGAAAGCATCACAGAGCTTAAATTAATGTACACTGAGGCAGAGTAACCACAGGCTTCTCCCTCCGCCACCTTGGTGAAGTTTGGTCCAGTGCCAGGATAGACTAGGATTCCCATCATCCCAACACTGAGAAAATACCTGTCCTTGGCTTAGAACTTCTGTCAAAGAGGCTTTAATTTCTCTGCAAAGCACCTCACTCCAGGAGCTGTTGGCTGTCAGAGGTTAATGCATCCAGCCTCTACTTCTACATGTTTTTATTCCTGGCTAACAGTTGGTGAGTCGCTGTGAGCAGATAACCCTGAGGAAGGTAAAGCCTTATTATGGAGCTGAACCATTTGAGGGGGGGTGGGGAATCAGACTAGTTAGAAATTTTTCTAGCACACAGGCTGCGTAAGGGCAAACGGAACTGGTTTTGGGCCCTCCTTCCCTGGAATTAACACCGAGCAACTGGAGAGGCCCGACAAAATGCACCGTGATAGAAATGGCTGCTGTGGGGATGCCTCATGGCTGCCGGCCGAGGAGCTCTGCCCTGAGGGGGCACCGGGGGGGCCTCAGGTCCCTCAGGCTGCTCCGCTCCAGCAGCCGAGACTCCGCGAATGGCGACCGCTACCTCGGGAACTACCGCTCCCAGCATGCTCCGCGGCAGTCTGCCGCTCCCACGGTGCGCCGCGGGATGGGCGAGCCCACAACGCTGAGAGGAATGGGGGTGGACCTTCCGGACTTCCCTTCCACGCACGGTCCTCAGAGACCCCAGTGGGCTTCGCAGCTCGACTGTGGAGCTGCCGCATCCCGGCCCCGATGTCTGACAGGTGCAGCAGGGAGCGCCCAGGGGCCGCTCTTCCGACCCCTTAGCGTACGCGCAGTGAGCCTCCCCCCTCCGCCTCCCCATATCGTCCATACGCTCGGCGCCGGCGCTCCGCACATGCGCACTACCCCGCGGCCCCGCCCAACCGTGGCCCCATGCTCTGGGTCGCCCCTTCTCAACCGAACCTGCTGTCAGCGCGCCGCCTCCCTATTGGGTGGCGCTGCCGTGGCGCGGGGCGGGATTGGCCGCTGCGGCCAGGGGGGCGGGGCGGCAGGGCCGCGGCCCGGTGAAGCGGCAGTTCTCGGCGCGGCTGCCTCGCGGTCGGGCTCTCCAGAAGGTTCCGCGCCCGCTGTCGCGATCGAACCGTCGCCGCCGCGATGATGGGCCCGCGCCCTGTCCTTGTGCTTAGTGAGTGCCGCCGCCGGCCGGCCCGGCGCCCCGGGGCGGGGGGGCGAGGGGAGGGCTCCCCTTTCCTTCCTCATGTTCCCGCCGCCATGTTGGTCCCCCTCACGGCCGCCCCTCCCCGGGGCTTCGCTGGGCTCTGGCTCGCCCAGAGCTTCTCCCTCGCCGACTCTTCCAAGTCCCCCCAAGCTCTTCGCAGGTTCCCCCTAATGGGGGGGTGCCCCCTGCGCGGGGGGTCTCTAGGCATCGCAGCCTTCCGCTTAAACCTTTCTTGGCAGATCCCGACTCCCCTCACCTCTATTTCTGTGTTTCTTAACACGTTGCTTTGTGCTGTCCCGTTTGAGCCCATTGCGCTTTGTGGTTTTCTCGCTCCCCCCTGCTATGAGGTTTTTCCATGGGGGTCTCTTTCTGCTTGGGTTTCTCGCCCTCCGTCTGCTCAGGTCATCAGTCACCCAAGAACAGGCAGGCGGTTGTAGCTCATGGCCCCTTCGCTTTAGGCGTGCTTACCTTATTCTCGGTGCTGCTTTCCCTGTCGCTTTCTTTTGTTCTGTCTTAGAAATCTGTATGCGTGAACATCCATTCCTGAAATAAATCTGTGCTCATCCATTCGAGGCTTGTAATAAAAGAAAAAGCAGCTAAAGAGATTCTTTAGGGCAGACCCTTTTGGCAGTTAGTCCCCAGAGGTGGTTGTGTGTGGTACAGCAGTGGCTACTTGCCCTAATGTGCTAAAGGCCGAGCAACACTGGTGTATGAAACTTAATTTTAAACCTGTGTTTTTTGTGAGTATCTGTAACTTTTTTTGGACTGAAAACTACTATGCAGCATTTCCTTGGCTATGTGGGATCTTGCAGATTCTAATGAGTCACTGCTGTCTGATTTTCTTTGGGGAATAGGTTGTATTTCAGGGTTGCAAAGTTGAATTACGCTAATCAGGAATTCTGTTACAGTAAGGAATGTTGTTTTTCACTGACGCTCTTCTATGAATGTGCTTTCTTATGGTGGCTGTGGTATTTACATTATAAACACAATTTAGAACTGGTCACATATCAAGTGTGTGTGACTATCTTTGCTACATTGTCAGTATCACTGTTTCAGTCTTGGATTTCTTAGTAAGATCAGATTAAAGTTATATTTGTACTTAATATTTTAATTTTCTTGTTATGTGCTTTAGGTCAGAATATGAAACGTGAGTCTGGAAGAAAAGTCCAGACTGGAAACATCACTGCTGCTAAGGTACCATATTCTCATGTCAGGCTATTTTTTTTATTATTATTTTTTTGGTACTCTGTGTGTGTGTGTGTACTTATCTATTTAGGAGGGAAAACTGGATTTGAAGTGTGCTTTCTATAGTCTGTGAATCCAGAGTAGAAGCAGCATAGAAATTGAATTTTCAATGCTAGAATAATAGGTGCAATATAACTGAACACAGAGGGATTTAACCCACCAGTACCTCTTTCTCTGCAAAATTTGAAAGTGTATAATATTTGACATCTGATTAGATAATAATTTACTGTGGTGTCAGTGCCCTTAGATTCCCTGTGTTATCACTCCCAGACAGTGCCCAGTTTCTGCTACATTTAAGCAACTTCAGAGTCATTGGGTCACTTAAATTTTGCAGTGGCTGCTTGTTTCATATAGAGTATGTTTTTTTTAGACTTTTTGGTTCCCTCCTGTATTGCCTCATTTCTTTTGTTTGTCCTAGACTATTGCTGACATTATCCGAACATGTTTAGGACCAAGAGCGATGATGAAGGTGAGAGCTTTTGCTGAAATACCTGTGCTGTCTACTTATTAGAAACACTACACATATCATAGTTAAGTGCAAATATTGCTTCTCTTTTGGTTGCAGATGCTTTTGGACCCGATGGGTGGGATTGTGATGACCAATGATGGCAATGCTATTCTTAGAGAAGTAAGTTTCTCCTAAAGGATTGTCAGGCTTAACATGTGAGTCAGAATCTTCCAGGATACAGTTACATGGCTGCCAAGGGAACTGTGTTATTTTGTTTTCTGTCTTGAGAGCCAGCAAGTACTAATCGGCAGTAGTAAGAAGGGTGCTTACTGGGGAGGAATTAAATATTTCCAGCAAAGGCTCTTCCTCCTCAGAAAAGTAGATTTGATCCCAGGGTGGTGAGTTTTCATGGAGGTTTTAGCAGACTGATATAAATTCTATGGTAATAGTAGCTATAATCGCTTGCATCAAAACCTTATGAGTAGATGCTTGCTTTTACAATGCCATATAATTAGACCAAGAAGTCACTGTTGTCTTTCTGGTGCAAGTGCTGTTAAAATAACATCACAAAAATAGTAATGCCTGAAAAACTCTGGGAGACACAATATTGTGAGATACAAGAGCTTATTTTCAGTCTCAAAAAGAAGAGAAATCTTTGCTGTAGTTGGGCAGAATGCCTTTGATTGTTTAAAAGGTGTGGTGTTTGTTCCATTGAATGATGCAAGAAGTTTCAGCTTTAGTATTCTGGAACAAAAATGTACCTCTTGCTTCTGTACAGATTCAAGTCCAGCATCCAGCTGCAAAATCAATGATAGAGATCAGCCGTACTCAAGATGAAGAAGTTGGAGATGGGACCACATCTGTAATTATCCTTGGTAAGGAGACTGAATAAGACAGACTTTTTATAAGGGGTTAAGGCTGAAGTTTGCCCTTTTTGCTCATCAGAGTCCAGTAAATATGCCGTAATGGGACAGATATTTACCAATGCTACAATTGCCTTTTTTTTTTTTTTTTTTTTTTTTTCTCTCCCCCAACCATGGAAGAGAACTCTAAGTTTATTAAACCCTTAGGCAATCAGCTCTGTGCTTTGGAAAGTTGTGTTCTTTCCCTGAGAAAAGCACAGTTAAGTATAACAAAAGATGTAGGTGAAGTAGTGCTCTCTGTATGGATAGTAGATACTTCTTGTCTGGTACCCTTTTCTCCTGTCTTAACTGTTGATTGTTCTACTGACTCATCTGGGGAATTCTTATGTCTTTTGGGTTTTAGCCGGAGAGATGCTTTCTGTTGCTGAACACTTCCTTGAACAGCAGATGCACCCAACTGTGATCATTGGTGCTTATCGTAAGGCTCTGGATGATATGATCAGTATTCTAAAGAAAATTGGGTAAGTATGGGCTGGTGGGCGTTAGAGAGAAGGGATGTGGGGTTTCTGTACTGTTTAAAGATGATTCTTCAGAGAATCATGTTAGTAAAATATAACTTAATATAATTGGAGAGGGATTTAATGGGATTATGAATAAATTGTGGCTATAGTAATACTCAGTTTACTGTTTGTTTTTTCCTTTGTGTCAGCACTCCAGTGGACGTGAACAACAAAGAGATGATGCTTAAAATAATAAAGAGTGCTATAAATACTAAGGCAATAAACCGCTGGTCTGACTTGGCCTGCAGCATTGCTCTTGATGCTGTTAAGACTGTGGAGTTTGAAGAAAATGGCAGAAAGGAAATTGATATTAAAAAATATGCAAAAGTAGAAAAGGTGAGTATGTCCCAAACCATTTCTTATCTGTGTGCCCCTTCTCATTCTGAGCTAGTTGTTACAGGGGGAATATTTTTTTGCTGCTGATCTGCAGTCCACAGACAGAACCCTTGAAGATATTTTAGTCCTCTCAGCCTTGACGGTTTACAGTGAAAACAGGGGCAGTTATTTCAACTCGTTTAGAGTATTTGTCAAAAAGATCATTTGAGTTGTTTTGGTTTCCATCTTCCAAGCACACATTGCCAGGCAATAGGATGTGAGCAGTTTTTTAGGTTCTTCCATGGCTTTTCACTTCATGGAAATCAGCGTCCTCTTAAAATTAACTCGGCTTGTGACCTGGATGCATCATGGTTACCTGGAAGAGTTTTCCTTTTTCAGGGCATGGGATGGATAGTTTCAGGAGCACAGATACAAAGGTTTTTGTAGAGGAGACTGACTTGTCTCATTTTCCCCCTTTCTTGTGTCTGTCAGATTCCAGGTGGTTTTAGTGAAGACTCGTGCGTTTTGCGTGGAATCATGGTGAATAAAGATGTAACTCATCCCAGGATGCGTCGCCTTATTAAGAATCCACGCATTGTCCTTCTGGATTGTTCACTAGAGTACAAGAAAGGAGAGAGCCAGGTAAAGCAAGTCCTCTTAGAGATATCCACAACTTCAGATTTAAGACTAGTAAAGTGAAAAAATCCAGATAGCTGGGAAAAAGCAGAAATAGTGAAAGGCTCTCTTTGCGTTCTGCCTTTCAGAGACCTTTTGCATGTACAGGCTAATTCTGCTGTGGGGTCAGGACCCTGGGGAAAAAGGTAGAAAAATAGAACTGAGGCTACAGGGTGTTCACTCGCTGGAGCAGCTGCAGTGATTGGTGTATCTAAGTGATGGTCAATAGTCAGAAATATTTCTGTGCTTTAATTAACACTTGATGTTAAACTGACAGTGTCACAGTTTTTGATCAGTATTTTTCACTGTCTAGTTCTCCTTAACATCTTCACCAGGCAATATTGGTGGAGTTAAGATCTCTCAAGTCAGGGGGTCTGTGTCTTAACTTGGAGAAGGGCTGGGAGGAATACAGTGAGGTCACTACACCTCTTTTCTGTGCAGACTGATATTGAAATAACGCGGGAGGAAGACTTTGCCCGCATCCTGCAGATGGAGGAAGAGTACATTCAGCAGATTTGTGAGGATTTGATGAGAGTCAAGCCAGACCTGGTCATCACAGAAAAAGGAATTTCTGGTAATAACACGTGATCCTTCTTTGTGTTGAATTCATCTTAAGGTTCGTGCTGTGTTAAATGTACTGTTTAGTAACTTCTTTAAAAAAAACAACAAACAAACAAAAGAACCCCAAACACCACCAACAAAACCAGCCACACAAAAAAAACCCCACAAACCTGATTTTGAATATGATCCTGGTTTTGTGTTTTGGTGTTTTGCTTTTTTTTTGGGGGGGTGGGTTCAGCTTTCAAGCAGATAGTTCTACGTTGCAGGCATTGAAGTTGGTTCTTGAGATTTCCTGGTGAACATGGACACTTAAAATAATATTTTGCTTTTCCAGCATTTGGAAGCAATATCAAAATATAAATGAGGATGAGTCTGGAAAGCTGCACTGTAATTTTGCCCTGCAGCTTGGTTTAAGAAGCTGCGTTTAGATTTTTGTTTCCATAACTCTTTTTACTTTAAAGACATGTAAAGTTTGTCACCGAGTCATCAGTAAAATTGCACAAACCTGATTTCAGACTTGGCCCAGCACTACCTGATGAGAGCTAACATCACCGCGATCCGCAGGGTGAGAAAGACAGACAACAACAGGATCGCCAGGTAAACGCTGTCTCCGACTGGAGCCCATCCTTGCTGTCTGTGACACGGAGTTTTCATCCTTACCTGGCACTTTCTCCCTAGTTCTTAACTTTGAGTGTCTAACCTGGCTGTTGTTTGTGTGCTAGGGCCTGCGGAGCTCGCATTGTGAGTCGCACAGATGAGCTGCGGGAGGAGGATGTGGGAACTGGAGCCAGGCTCTTTGAAGTGAAAAAAATAGGAGATGAGTATTTTGCTTTCATCACTGATTGCAAAGACCCCAAGGCTTGCACTATCGTTCTGCGTGGCGCCAGCAAGGAAATCCTAGCAGTAAGTTATTACATGTTCTGCTTCCCCTTCTGTCCTGGCAGCTTTCTTGGTGTCAGTAAGTCATCGCTTCCTTTTGAGCAGCTTTTGTGTGCGAATGGAGCCAGCACAGGTTTCCTCTGGGGTTCTGGAGAGACAAAGAATTCCCATCTCGTGGGCTGTACCGTACAGTGGAGTCAGAGCTTGTGTGCTGCGGAGGAGCCGGCCTGAGGCTGTACCCTCAGCTGGCACTGTGCCACAGTCCCCTTGCAACCAATAAATCTTTCTATCCTTAAAATCACACACGCTTCTGTGCCCGTTGCAGGAGGTAGAGCGCAACCTTCAGGATGCCATGCAGGTGTGTCGCAACGTCCTCATCGACCCGCAGCTGGTGCCGGGAGGGGGAGCGACCGAAATGGCCGTTTCCCACGCGCTGACAGAGAAGTCCAAAGGCATGACGGGGGTGGAGCAGTGGCCCTACCGTGCGGTAGCCCAGGCTCTGGAAGTCATTCCCCGAACGCTGATCCAGAACTGTGGCGCCAGCACCATCCGCGTGCTGACCTCGCTCAGGGTAAGACACGCAGCGTGGGGTCATCGGAAGAGATCCAGCCCCTTCCTGCTCTGTCCTACCCCCTCGGATCAGTTGCTCTTCCACAGCAGTGCCTGTGGGGGGGCAGCAGCTTTTTAGTAGTTGCAGTGGGCTTTTACATAAAGGGAAACCTGTGTTGAAGTAACCGTTCTGTTGAAGGTGGTTGAAAGCCTGTTGCTTTTTTTGCATTAGGTGGGCTGCAGATGTTTTTTACTGAAGTTTTGAAAGCAGGAAAATGGAATTAAATAATTTGTTTGAGGTTACCAGAGTTTAAAATCAAAATAACAAAATCCTGAGGGTGAAGAAAATTTTGATTTTGATCTTCCATTGAGATTAGATCGGATGGTGTGAGAGAGAATATCTCCAAGTCTTCTGATATTATGGTTTCAAGTGGTGCTCAGTAACATGCTCTTGTATAAACTCCAAAACGGAGAAAATCCTAATGACCTTTACTATTTTCCTGAGCCATTGGTCAGTTTGAGTTTCCAGAAAGTGACTTTGCCGTCTTACTCCTTCAGTGGTGACCTGTCGTTCTGCTTACAGGCAAAACACACTCAAGAAGGCAGCCAGACGTGGGGAGTGAATGGTGAGACCGGAGCCTTAGTTGATATGAAGGACCTGGGCATCTGGGAGCCTCTAGCAGTCAAGTTGCAGACCTACAAAACGGCAGTAGAGGTAAGGAGAGCGTTGGGAAAACGTGAGAGCCACGTAGCACCACCAACCGAGCGTGGTGCGTGCCGTACTGACGCAGGAGCTGTGATGACAAGGGCTGCAGCACCCGTGGGAGCCCGTACTCAGGCTTTCAGGGGGTTCATTTTTGATCATGTGGCTAAAATATGTTGTGTTCCATCCCACCCTTTTCTGCAAACCGTGCAGGCTAGTTAGTCTCACAAAGGTGGGCTGACAAGTGACAGCCCGAGCCGTGACTGATTCAGTGCCCACGATGTGCTGGAATCTAATTAGTGGTCCTGGGAGCTTCTGCCCTTTGGGTTGTCCAAGCAGCCTTGCGTAAGCTGCCCTCCCCTTGGTAAATGATCCCATTTTGAGCGTTCGCTTGCTGGTGTTAGATCAAACGTGGTTGCTCTGTCCCTTTCTTAGAAATAATCCGTGTCCCCTTTTCCATGGGGCCTCCCTGCCTGCGAGGGGCACCGTGTCCTTTCCACGTGCTGTGCTGAGAGAATCACTTAATCAAAGGCAGACAGTTCTTTAGTGTGAAAGCCGAGTAGATCGGATGTTTTTCTTTGGTGTGAGCTCCTGACTAGACCTGGGTGTGGGGTTTCTCCCCAGACTGCAGTTCTCCTCCTCCGCATTGATGACATTGTTTCGGGGCACAAAAAGAAGGGCGATGATCAAAGCAAGCAGCCCGCCGCGCCGGAGGCAGCCCAGGAATAAGAGGGGTCGAGTCACCGCTGAGAAGAAGCAGAAGAAGAGCTCGATCAAGCGACCCGAGCCTGAGGCTGAGCTGGGGAAAAGTTTGTCCTAAAGTCTGTGGGAGGGATGGGGGAAAGAAGAAAATAAAAAAAAAAAAAAAAAACCAAACTCAAAACCCCGTGATGGTGGGGAAAGGGCTGATGTGTCATGTACGTGCCCCTGCTCTGGGTGGAGATAGTGATGCTTAATTTAAGTCTCTGGACTGTAACTTCTCCTTACTGTTTGCCTCAAAAATAAACCACGTCATTTCAGTCTGGTTGTGCGTTTACCGCAGGTCGGGGGGGGGCGGGGCGGGGTGAAGTGAAAATCCTTCCAGCTTCTGGGCAGGGTAATAGTGCGGGACTGGGTCTGCCCCGTGGGGGGCTTCCCCCCCGCCGCGGTCCCTAACCCAATCTCGCCTCCCACGCAAAATGGTCCTGAAGGGCGGCGGCTCCTTTAAGAGGCGGGGGGGGGGGGGGGGGGGGAGTTTTCCGAGCGGTCACGTGAGCGGGGGGGGGAACCTCAAGATGGCAGCGAGCCTGGTGCTGCTGGCTGCGCTGCTGGCGGGGGGGGGCGCGGCGGGGGGCGGCCGGCAGGTGAGCGTGGAGTGGGGGGGACGGGGGACACACGGCCAACGGGGCCACCAGCCCCCCCGCCAACAAATCCCACCCCCCGCGTTCAGGCCGGAGCCGGAGGGAACCTGCATCTTCCCCGTCCTGACACGCAGGGCAGCGTGGGTGGGCCACGCGTGACTGGGGACCCTGTCCTGCTGCCACGCACCCCAGCGCCCCCCCCCTCTCGCTGTGTCCCGGCGCGGCTGACTCAGCTCATTCTGCCGCAGGACTTGTCACCCCCAAAACTCACGGCGGGGGGGGGAGAAGGGGGGGGGAGGCTGCGTTTGGGATTATCCTGCGCCCTGCGGGACCCCTGAAACCTCTCTTCCCTTTTTCCCCCCGCAGGTGTCGATGCAGTACAACCCCGGCTGGAACAACTCCTCCGTCAACCTGCTCCACGTGCGGGCGGTGGGGGCCGCCGACACCCTGCACTACATCTGGAGCAGCATTGGGGCCCCCGCCGTGCTGCTGGTGGCTACTGGGAGCGGGAGCAGCTCCCTGCGAGTCAACTGGACCCGGCTGCTCTCGCCGGCTCCGGCGGGCGCCCTTTGGATCGACCCTCCCAGCAGCGTTATCTACTCCGCTGCTGTTGTCTTCACCAAGGTACCGCTGCGGAGGGGGCGCGGGGCGTTGCTGGGGGACGAGCAGGTCGGTCTCAACTGCAGCGAAGTGACCCCTCGGGTCTTCCCCCCCCTGCTTGTCTCTGGCTCGAGCTGCGATGGTGCTGCGAGACATTTGGCTCCTTTTTTCGGTTTCCTTCCTCTCCCTGGTCCTCGCCTGTAGCACAAAGTGGTGTCCACAGCCCCTCTTCCCCTTCCTTCTCCCTAGGTGTTTGAGTACAGCGAGGCCCAAATGCCGGAAGAGCTCTTCTACCCCACGTACGACCTGTCTGATTTTTCCTGGGACAGCGTCAACCACACCCTGAACCACACGGCCCTGAGGGCCGAGTTCACCGGCGTCCCGGCCGCCGACCCCAGCGGCAGCTTCGCCAACGCCAGCCTGGCGTTTCGGGTGAGTCCCCAGGGGCAGAGAGGGGGTGTGTACTGTGCTGGGGTGCTGCAGGGAGAACACAATGATTATCACATCCAAAGCGCCTTCTGGGGAGGGAACGCTTGCTCCTTGCTGTCCCTCTGACCTGTGTCCCCTCTAGGTGACAGCTTATGAGGCGAGTGGCCGTGACGGGCCCCTGCCCAGCCTCCTGCACACAGCAAACAGCTCTAAAGTGGAGTTTGTACTGGCTGGGGTGGCTCCGCGGGGCAACAGCTCCCGATTTATGCTGGAGGTGGCCACGGTGGAGGAGGCAGGGGTGGCGCAGAAGCTGCGCTCGACACGCTCCATCGACGATGAGTACACTCCCACCATCTTCGAGGTGAGTGTGGGGTGAGCGCTGGGCTTGAGGACGTCCCCCCTCCCCACCGGTGCAGGAAGGAGGCTGGGGGGCCAGATCTGGGACTCCCCGCTATGGTCGTGAAGACCATCTCCTGCCCTCACGTCACCGCCGTCGTTCCCCTTCCACCAGATGCTCTCCCTGGTAGCCCAGTCCCAAAACGACAGCTCCACGCTCAGCTTCCTGCAGTGGAAGGCGACAGCCTACGGCTCCCGGAGCCCCAGGCGCGAGGACAACATCCAGTGCCGGTCTCACGGCCTGCAAGCAGCCAACTGGACCCTGCCCGCCTCCAGCGTTGTCCGTGCCTACTTTGGGGAGGGTGTAGGCAGCACCTACACCGTCAGCGCCATCAATATCTCTTTTGGGGGAGAGGATGGGAAGGTTTACCAGGAGAAGCGCTACCTTAGCTGGTGAGTGGGGTCCGTTGTGCGTGAAATGCTGCTCTCCCAGCCACTAATAACGTGCAGTTTGGGGAAATGATAGGTTAGAGGGTTTCTTTGTTTAATAATTATCTCCTTTAAAAAGGCTGTGTTTTTCTGTGATCCCGTAGCAAGGAATTTTGCAGTTTATTGATGCCCTCCCTCACCCCTCCCCCAGTCTGGGAGACCCTCTCCTGCCCCATGTGAGATCCTGCCAAGAAGTCTTGATCTCACCCCATTGCGGGGGGAGAGCCTCCGATATTCCACCCGCGGGACACAGCTGATCCCCACCTCCGTGGCTGATTTGTCTCATCCCCTCCTGCAGGTCGGCGCTCCTGGGCTTCGGGCAGCCCCCTAAGGACACCTTCTCCCCCCTCGTCATCTCCATCATGGCTGTGGCACTGGGCACCCCCACAGTGATGCTTCTGGTAGGCAGCTGTGTGGTTCTCTTTGCCCAGAGGAAACGCTACTCTGAGTACGAGCCCATCAACTGAGTGGGACGGTCTCTGGAGAGACCCCCAGGATCCTTCTTGTCGCCAGGAAACAACTGTGGCTGCTGCAGGGGCTCCAGTGCCTGCGATCTCCTCTCTGTCCTCCCCTCCGTCCCTGCAGTCCAGGCTTGGAGGGGGCCAGGGCAACATTTGCAGCGGTTGCCCACGTCGCATATCGCTCTTGTCCTGCTCCCTCTTACTGCATCTGATTACACTTCTTCCTCTGTTTTCTCCTGATCCATCCAGTCAAGGGAAGTGACATGGGGGAGTTGGTCAGCGTTGTCTTGAGCCGCGGGAGGATCCTCCTTCTTCCAAGGGATAAAACCACTGTTGCCATGTCTGCAGGCACTCCGGGGTTGCTTGGGTGGCTCCAACCCAGGAGTGGGGCTGGAGGACAGGCCTGGGGCTGCTCCTGCCGGTGTGCCCAGTGCCTTTTGCTGCTTCTTCGCTGTGCTGGGGGCACCCCAGAACAGCCCCCCTCAAGCCAGCTGGGGCTCACAGACTCCTCAGTCCCCAACAGGCACTTTCTGCTGGGCTGGCCTCGGTGAGGGCTGCTGGTGCAAGAGGGAAAAACCCAGTGCTGCTTGAGCTCAGGTATGTCCTGTCAGCCCGCGAAGGGCTGGTCCAGCCTTGCTCTCAGTTAACTGCAGCCGTTGGCTCTGCCGGGCTGGCTCGGAGGTGCTATCCAGGTGCTTGAAGCCATGGGGCAAGCGTGGTCTGCGGCTGCTCGGTGTTTGAAGAGGCACCGCATCACTTGGGGGCGTGCTGGGTTTTTACGTTCTCCATCGCTGTCTTGTCTTTGACCAAATTAAAGTGGATTTCTAAGAGCAGCTTCTCGTGGAAACGCTGCACTGTGGGTGAGCGCGAGGAGAGCAGCTCTGGGGTCTCACAGGAGTTCAGGGGCGCTGAAGCTCAGCAGGAGCCGAGGTATGAAAACACCTCGGAGAGGAGGGAGGCTCCCTGTCCCTGTATCGGCTCATGCCCCGCAGCAGCGTGTGGTGCTCTGGGGTGGTTTTGCCTGTGAGCCCGGGCCATGGGCCGTATCCCTGCTGTGATTTGAAAGAGTTGAACTGTTCCCATTCTCTGACTTGGCTGGGCTGCCGTGGGTCAACTGCTGCCATGATACAGCACTCGGATATGGGAGGCGGGACAAGCCAAACACTTGGCAGATCTAGGAATGGAGGGGCTTTCCCTTTATTTGGTGGATTTTTAACTGTCTTAGGTTATGCCTGAGAATCGGAGAACAATCGGATGTGTGTGGAGCTGGACTCCCAGGGCTCCCTTCGTGTCTGCAGAGGACTCCGAGGTGGGGCCCGGTGCCCTGAGGGGTGCAGGCCATCCCCTGCCCTAGGCAGCAGCAAGCCTGGTGCTGTCTCACCCATCCCGGCTTCTCCCCGCATCCCTCCTTGGGGCAGGGCTCCCTCCCTCCTACCGGGCCAACTGGTTTGTGAACTGGGTGCTAAACCTGCACCAGGAGGAAGAGGCTGGGTGGGATTGGCCACACCACCGTGCAGGGACCCAGGAGCAGGGTTGGCATGCTGTTGCAGCGCTGGGAGATGAATGTTGTTTTTACCCTTCTTGGAAAAGTCATTTTGGGGCTGGATGATGGCATACCATGGGTGAAGCTATCAATCCTGGCAGCGGCGATTCCTAGGGGAATTTAACCCACCCTCCCCAAACCAGCCACAGAGCCACTTGGTGAAGGACTTTATTGGGGAGAGTCAGCTGCAACAGGTTAGGCAAATCCCACTCCAACCCATCCGCTTGGGATGGGGCTCGCTGGGTCTTGCTCCGGGCCCTGTTCACCCTCCTGCAGGAAGCTCCCAGTGCAGAGGGGTTTGCAGTTTAGCTCTGTCAACTCCAGGCACCCAGCAGAACCTTGCCAGGTCCGGGCAGGGAGCAGGGGCCCAGCCAGATCTGCCTGCACCCCTTCACCTTCAGGGCTTACAAGGCAGGGCGGTGAGGAGGGCTCAACCCCTCTGCACCTCAGGGTCCAGGCACCCCATTTCCCCAGGGCCTCACTCACCCCCAGTACCGGAGTTTGGCTCCGCTGTCCTTGGAGCGGTCCTCGGGCTTTGGCGCTGCAATAGCAAGGAGGTTTTCGGGCTCCAGAACAAGCATGCTGTAAAGGTTCCAGAGTAGCATGGCCAGGAGGGGCAGGAAGGTCATGCTGAAGCCGAAGGCGCGGAACGAGCGCCCGATGGCATACGACAGCCAGTAAATCAACCTGGAGAGGGCAGAGAGGTGCAGGTTCAGCGAGGGTGATGCCGTGGGGCTGGCACCCAGCGTTGCTCACGGGGTTCTGACCCCAGCAAGGCTTTGCCAGGCATGGCCGCTGCGGGAAGTGGGATGAGGGATGGAGCAGCCCTTCCCCTGTGCCAGCTTTCCCGGCTGTCGTTGGCCGGGTGAGGCACTGCCAGAGCGGGAGTTTACACCAAGACATGGTGTTTGCCAGCACTGACAGACCCCACTTGCACCCTGGGTGCTGCTGCAGCCCAGGTAGGGTGAAGGAGCCACTTACCGGGAGATGGCAAAAAGCCCCGTGAGCAGGGGGATGAGCTTGAGGACCTCCTGGGGGAGGTAGGTAGCCAGCACAGCCATGTTGAAGAAGTAGAGGATGAAGAGGTGGACAGACTGGGAGACGTAGGTGCGGTGGATCTCCACCTCCTGCTGCAGCTCCCCGAAGGGCTCCAGTGCGGAGGAGCAGAGGCGGGAGATGCCGCTGACGATCATCCCTGGGGGGGCAGAGAGAGGGGCTGAGCAGGCTCCTGGTGAAACTGCCCTGGGCCCCGCGGGGCTGGGAGAGATGCAGTGGGGTGGGAAGAGGGTAGGAATACTCAGTCTGCTGCTCCTGGTGGGAGCAATGGAGCTGCAAAGAGCTCAGCCCTGGCTCTACACACCAGCCCCACAGCTCCTGCTCCCCTGGGCCCAGTGATGGGGGCGAAGGGCTTCGTACGGCAACCCCATGGCTCACCCAGAACAATGGGGAACGTGGCGAAGGCAGCACAGCGGAGTGTGTAGACCAGGCGGGCGCTGATGGTGGGCAGCAGCGGGGCGTCGAAAGGCAGGAAGACGTAGGCCCCGTAGACGAAGCAGGGGCAGAGGAGCAGGGCCCCCACCACCGAGGCCACAGCCTTGAGGTTGTCGGTGCCGCAGTCCCTGGCGCATGGGCACCGCGGCCGCTCGGTCGGTGGCTTGGCCACTCGCCCCTCAAAGCCCAGTGGGTCCCGGTAGCGCGAGGGGCCGACGGGAAGGCAGACCTGCTTCTGGCGGAGGGTGTCGGGTCTGTCGCTGTGGGGGACGTAGCCCCCCTTGCCCTCCTCCCGGGGCCACGGGACAGGTTGCTTCTTCTGCTTGCCGGGTGTCCGCTCGATGCACTGAGGGTCGATGGGCACAAAGACGTGGGCCGCCATCACGGGCAGCCCGGGGGCTTCCTCGTCTTCGGCCTCAGCTGGGGGGCAGGGGAGAGCAGCCTCCCCAGGGTCTTCACGGCCTCCTTCAGGACTTGAGCGTCTCCTTGTCTCTGCCGGCTCCGGCTGGCCCTGGGCGCTGCGCTGGCACCGGTCCCATGGCAGGGTGGCATCAGGGTCCCCCGGGTGTTCATCCAGGGCTGATGGCACCTTGTCGAGGGGGGCAGCCAGGGCCACCTTCCCCAGCTCCAGCAAAGCCACCTCCTCAGGGGGCAGGATGGGGTCAGCAGCAGCCATGAGAGTGGCTGGCTCAGTACCGCTGGGGGATGGCAAGAAACTCTCCTGTGTTTTGGGGTGTTGAGAGTGGACTAGCTTCCTGTCCCTTCTGCTTCACCCTGTGCCAGGACAAAGGAGACAGACCAGCAGAAATGAGAGGTTTGGGGTCATGCACACAGCCCCGGTTACAACATGGGGTGCAGATTGGCAGCCGCCAGCCCTGGAGCCCCCGTTGCCTGCCTGCCCTCCCGCTGTTAGGAGAAAGCAGAGCCCAACGTCCCCACACTCTCACACCCTGCCAGGGCGCCCAGCCCACGGCAGCAGGATCAGGGCATGTGGTACCGTGTGTGTGGGCACCATTGCCCTGAGCTGGGTGCCTGGCGAGCCCTGGGTGTGCAGGTCTGGCTGGAAAATGGGGGCAGCCTGGGAATTGCTTTCCCACCCGGCCAAAGATCCCAGGCTTTCCGGCTGGGCATGAGCGTTGTGACTGGGGGGAGCTGAACACTGCCTTGCCGATGCAGCTGGTTCCACCCACAGCTCCATCTCGTGCCAGCATCAGCCAAAACCTGATACTTGTAGGAACTGTGGCCTAAGCCAGGATGAGCCACATTTGCTGCCTCTTGTGCCTGAGCCCGATCTGGGGTCGGCACAGGAGGCTGCTGGGCGCCACTTTCTATGAGGGAGCAGGAGATCCAGGCAGAAATCTCACATTTTTCCCCTCTTAGCAGGTGATCCCTGTCTTTTAGCCCATTCTAGGTGTTGCTGGATGTGGGCATGGCAGCCTCCTGCAACGAAAATCTCTCTCCCTTCTGGGCACAGTCATCCCCGCACCTCCAGCAAGATCCCTGGCCTGGCCACAGGCATGGGGAAACTGAGGCACGGGGGTGGCACGGGGCTTCCTCTGAGGTCCGCACAAAGGGGTATGGCTAAAGCAGGTTCCTGCGTCATGCAAACCTCCGTCTCCCCACTCCCAGCCCCGCTCACTCGTCGCCCCGTGGGACACGGGAGGGAACACCGGGCTCCCCTCGCTGCGAGACTTACCTGGAGAGAGGTGGGGGGCCATGGGGCTGGGGGCCCCGCAGCGGCGGCAGCTCTGCTGGGAGCCTGCAAAATGCTTCCACCGTCTCTCCGCCGCCGTCTGGACTTCAAACCAGTTTAACCAGCTGAGGTGGGGCTGGGCTGGAAGGGGCAGGCGCAGCAGCAGCCTCGCTCGACGCACAGCACAGAGCCCGGCTCCAAGCCCTTCCCACGCCGCGGAGGGGACAGCCACCATGAAAGGGGCAAGCGTGGGGGCAGCGTCGCCCTTCCAGGGGGGGGTTTCAATACTGGGAGGGCTGGGGCCTGATGGGGGAGAAGCCCCAGTGCTTGGCTGCCATGGTGGAGACTGGGCCGGCCGAGGTCTCTGGGCTGTTCCTGTGAGAGCCGCGGCCGTGCCATGGGGGTGAAGCGCCAAAGGGACGGGGGGGGGCTCTGGGGAGTCCCCACCCCAACCAGCGGCACCCGGCTTTCGTGCTACGTGGCGGCACGGAGGGTTTCTGATGAGTGGGGAGGCATTCCTCCCACCCTTCCGCCCAGCTGGGCCGCTCGTGGCCCCCCACAACAATGGAGGGCAGCCCCTCTTTGAACCCTGAGGTGCCAAGGCAGAGGGACACCCGCCCCACAGCTCTGCCAGGCCCATGGCGTGGGGCAGCCACAGGGAAGGGCCACCAGCCCCACAGTGGGGAGCAAGCCCTCAGGCCTGGCTGCCAGCGCTGCCGCCCTCCCCCGGCGCGCAGGGCGAGCCGTGGAGTTCACCGACTGACGCCGTCACGGCCGCCATGTTTGCCAGCACTAAGTGCTGGCGCCGCCGTCGTGTGGTTGGGGGGGGGGGGAGGGAAGGGAACTCTCGCGAGATGACGCCGCGCTGCCGCCATGTTGCCAGCAGGAAGTGCTGGTGCGGGCCAACTCTCGCGAGATGAGACCCGGCCCCGCCGCCGCCATGTTTACCCGCCGCCCGCCGGTCCCGCGGGCAAGTCTCGCGAGAGCGGCGCGGGGCAGGGGGCAGCCATGGCGGCCGAGCGGGGCCGGGGGCGGCGGCGACGGCGGCGCGGCCGGTGCTGAGGGGGCGGCGGGTCGCGCCCGGCCCGGCCGGGCCTCCCCCTCGCCGGGCACCATGAGCCAGGGCGGCGGGGCCACCGGCGAGAGCGGCGAGCCGGAGGCCAAGGTGCTGCACACCAAGCGGCTGTACCGGTGAGGAGAGGGGCGGCGGGGGCGGGAGGGCGGAATGAAGGGGGTCAGGGGAGATGAGGGGGCCGGGGAAAGGAGGTGAGGGGGTCTGGGGAAACTCGGGGGGCCAGAGGGAAGAAAGGAGGTGGGGCGGGGTTCGGAGGAGGTTGGGGAGGGCTGGGGCGATGCAGGGGAGACTGTGGGGGCCCGGAGGAAGGGGATGGGGAACCGGGGGAGTTTGGGTAGGCCGAGAGGGAAGAAAGGATCCGGAGGAGATTTGGGGATGACAAGGGGGGATGGGGATTGGAGCGAGGAGCGGGGGCTGGGGACCCAAAGGAGATTGGGGAGGACCAAAGCGAAAGGGAATGCGGGGGTTTAGGGAAGATGGAAGGGAAGGAGATGGGGGAAGTAATCAGGGAAGATTTAGCGGGGTTGGGGAAGGCAGAACCGAGGAAAGACTGGGGGTTAACAGGAGGGAGGTGATGGGGGCGGGATCCAGGGGAGATTGGGGGAACCAGGGGAAGGGGGATTGGAGGGATATTTAGGAAAGATGGGGGAAGGAGATGGTAGGATTTAAGGAAGATTGGGGCATACAGGGGAAGAGGGTGGTGGAATTTAGGGAAGATTGGTGTCAAGAAAATTGAGGGAAGTTCAGGGAGAGTAGGCAGTACTAAGGGAAAGGAAAAGGGGGAAATTTGGGGAAGGGAACAGGGGGAGGGGGGTTGTGTAGGATCCAGAAGAGATGAGCAATACACGGTGTGTGGGGGGGTGACAACGGTGTGGGGGGGGGTGACAACGGAGGCAAGGTGGGAGGACAAGGGAGAGATGGGGGGAAGAAGGCAGGTGGGAGGGTAAGGAGGGCATCAGGGAAAAGGGGGTCATGGGGCACCCAGGGAGGTTGGTCAGGACATGGCTGGTGGTGGAAGGAGTTATGTGGGATTCAGAGAGGTGGGGAAAGAGGTCTGGGGTTGCAGTGGGATAAGAGCAAGACGAGGGTGGCTGGAGGGGGGGGTCTGTGGCATTGGCAGTAGACAGGGATTACGTGGAAGGTGCTGGAGAAGAGAGTGTGATGAGCAGGAACTTGAGCCAGGGCACTTTTTTGCTGTATGGAAGGCAAGACTGCTCTAGCTGTAGACCTTCCCAATAAAACACTCTCTGGGACTCCACTCTCACTAACACCTCTGCACTGTGCATTGGAAATGGTGTCAGAAGACAAGATTCAGGAAATAATGATGGCCCTGGTCAGCTCAACCCAGGAGGGATGAGATGCCGTGCTGCCAGCACTGGGGTGCCTGTCTTCTGCTCTGCTGATGATTTATTTTGTGAGTGTGGCCCAGAAATTGTCTCCTCCTGTCTCAGTTTCTCCATCGGTAAAGCAAATTCACAGTGGAGTTTCATCAGCAACAGTGTGGTTTCAAAGATGAACAAAATGATGAAGGCAAGAGATAGATTTTATGTCAGGGTCCATTTTCTTTATGTCTTGCTGACTTGTTTGATGACATTGGGCATGTCCTTTTATCTTGTGGAATCTCACTGCCCTCCTCCCTCCTCTAAAACAGGGCAAGGCTTGCTTCCCTCTGAGGAATCTGGCAAGATCCTTGCCCCAAAGTCTAAAGCAGTAATAGGAAGTTTGAGTGGTAGTTACTAGAATTTGTTTGTTTCTGCGATGCGCTTTGTACAAGCATGTTCCCTGCACTCTGAAGTTACATTAGGTACATTTCTTTTTCTTATTGCAAGGTCAGCGGTAAAACACAATGGCTTGGATTACCCGAGGTGTGGGCTGCGTTGTCACGCTGGAAGTGCCTCCAGGGCTGTGGAGCTCTATATCTGCTGCCCCACTGAGTTACCCCATTTGATTTTAGGGGTGATTTCAGATGTCTGCGCGTAGTTAAGCTAGTGCAGCATAACGCCTTGCCTGCTGCCACCTGAGGTGTGGTGGACAGGATTGGAGAAGGATGTACGTGCTTGTGCTTGCAAAATAGAATGCATTTTGTTTAAACCACCTTCGTCATGGTTTTAAGATGTGTTTTACTTTGTGGTCACTGTGGACCAGGAATGTGTGTGCTGCTTAGCTCACCTGACAAGTGGCACCTCACTATGCCTCTGGAGCTCACAAGCGAAGATCCCTTGACCAGACACGGGCTTGATCATCAGGGCAAGGAAGTGATTGTTTTCTGTTTAAATTTTTATGGCAGAATAAGGTGTTTGGTTGCTTTATAGCATTTTCAGGAAAGGAAACTCAGACTCCTCTAGAGATGGCTTTTCTTTTATCTGGAAGTATTGTGATTTTAGTGCAGGATTTATAATATCTGCAGTGGCCACAAATTTTCTTGCTATGTAGCTGATGGCTCTTTTAGCAAGCTTTCTACCTTAACAGTCTCTTGTCAATTCTTCTCTATTTCAGCCTGAAGTTCAGTTAGATGAAGTTGTAACTTCATGTCCTCTAAGAAGCGTGTGGTACTTTGTGTGATGGCTGACTGTCTCTGGAAACTTTTGGCCGTCGGATTAAACAGTGCCTTTGAGTCGCAGGTGTTTGAATGTCACAGTCGCAGCTATAAACTGTGCTCACATGGGATCAGCTTTGTGTCTGCTTGTGAGAGCAGGGAGAGTTGAGCTCTGGTCTCCACGGTCCTTGGCAAGCTGGCCATTGGAGATGAGGTTGCCCATCACTGTTCATAGGATGGTCAGTCTTTGATCTTTTCTATTTAAATCTTCCTGGATTGATAATCCCCAAATTTCACTTCAGAATGTGGCAACTGGATTATCCTGGGTGCTGTTCTACCGTGTATGTTTTAGCATAGGATGACTGGGTTTATTTTACAGATTTCTTTTCCGGATTCTGGGTAACCATTAGCTCATTGCCTTTGCGTTACTATTCTTGTCTGCCAATGTTGTTCTGGGCAGTATTATTTGTGTACTGACACATGCCAGAATACAAATGAATGGCTGCAGTTCTTTTCACTGAGAAATATCTTACTCAGAGACTGTGGCTCTTTAGTGATGTATTAAATAAATACAGAGAGGACAAGTAATTCTCCCTGCCGTTTTGCCCCATCCCAGAATGTTAATGGCACAGAAGGAAAGTGGTAGATCGGTGTCTGCGTGGCTGAAGAGGACTTCGCGCTGGACCATTTCCACCCCGCTTGGCATGATGTGCTGTACTCGGTTCTTTTAATAGACTGGCATCTGATTTGCCTCCTCTGTGGTTCTGATGTGCTGTCTGAAAGCAGCGTTTAAACCCAGCAGGTATAAAAATGGGTACTGGGACAAAATCTGGCCGCTTAACTGCTAAGTAAAATTCAGCCCATGGTCTCAAGCCGCCCAAGGCACAAATGCTACATTGCGTTTTAATCAGTGCATCGTCTAGCGTCAGTGTTGATGTTTCCTAACATTTTTGAAGTGAGGCTGCCTTCTGTATGTTTTTGTCCTTACCGTGTCTCCTTTCCTCACCACTGCGGACACAAGATCCTTGCAGGTCATCACTGGCTGTCACAGATTCTTCTTTACTCCTGCCTCCGCCTCCTCCAGCAGCACCAGGAGCTCATGCTGATAAGAAGACATTTTAGCTGTCCGATTGCTTGTAACTTGGAAAGGGGTTTCTGGCAACTGCTTTTTGAGTTATTCCTGTAATTTCATGCGTGTCATGCTGCACAGTATCAAGATGCATTCCTGTCACTGCTTAACTCAGGAGGATTCTTAGATGAGGTTTCTTGATCCTTTTTTTTTCAGATATAAAAAAGACCAGCAGAGGCTTGTTCGGCATGTGGGCTACTGAGCAGTGAGAGAACCTGGACCATGTGCCCATAAAGGAATCTGAATTGATTAAGTGGCAGGAGAAGGAGTCAGTGTTGAGCCTTTGAATACAGTTAACTTGCACGTGAGGATTTGGACACACAGGGTTCACACCTGCGTGTGTGACATCCCACCTAAGGGCCGGCCGTATCCTTGGATGCAGGTGTTGAGTGCTTGTAGTCCCCGTGAAATCATTTCCCACCTTGAGGTGTCAGTGACATGTGAGCTTGTATCAGACATACAGCAGCTGCCGATTCTGTGCACAGCAAACACATTTTTGCAGCTATTTTGAAGATGTAGAGACTGCCTATTTTGGGAGTAGAGGATCATAGTTTTCCTATACTTCTCTCTGGGAATCAAATGAGTCAGCAGTTCCCCTTTCTTCTGGTCACCCTTCTGCATAGGAAACAAATCAGTTCTCTGTGAGCCACACTGTTTCCTGCTGCAGTGCTCACTGCAGAGGGTCTTTGAGAGATACAGTGACAGAACATTAATCGCAGGTTGCGGTAAGGATATGGTTATTGCCTGCTGCTTTGTGGAGATCTATTTTGGGGAAACTAAATGTGGGGGTGGACTTGTTTCCCCTCCTGCCCCCCAACATGCTGTGGGCTTGGATGAGTGCTTCATACTTATTGCCTTCTACCTGTAAAGCAAAAAGCATTTTACTTGCTTGCCTTACTTGCTGTTCAGGGTATTACGTTGTTAAGAGTTTTCAGGGGACCTACAGGCCATATGAGAAAGATACTTGTTGGGAGAAGTGGCTGTGGATATCAAGGTTAGTAGCAGACTTTTGTATGTGATTCTTCTCTATTACTCTTATTGGTTTTCATCATGATTATTTAGGAAGAAGTTGGTTCAACTCTGTGGTGTTTTGATCTCCCAAGCCATTGTGTAAGACAGTCCCTACACTTTGCTTTTCCTGTCTTGTGGTTTACTGAAAACAAATGAGACGTTCAGTTATCCTTGGATGGAAGGTTTCCTGTGACAGCATGAGATGGGACACTTTGAGCTCCTGAATGTTCGGGGCTTTTTTCAGGAAGGTTTCTTCTGGTGTGGTGGGCTTGTGAAAGGAGATTTGCCTTGCTAGTAAGGGACTGGTATATAAAACAGTCAGTAACTTTACTGTAGTATCTGTAGTTTTCAAGAAAGTGGTGATGGTTTCAGCCACCTCCTTAGCGTATGGCTTTGCATGCTTTTGCTTGCAAATGCCGTGCAAGTGCCCTGTATTCAATCTGGCAACCATTTGTGCATGTGCACAAAAAGAAGGTTCAGTCGTTGCGTTGTGCTGTGAGTGTGGTGAGGGAGTTTGCATTCTGCAGATGATGGAGATTTCGGGATGGGAGAGCAGGCTGGTATCAATATCAAACTGTTCTGCTTTGCAGAAATTTGCTCTGATCAGGTCTGTCTCATTCCGTATTTACAATGCAGCTTGCTTGTCTTCAGCTTCTTGTTCGAACAGCTCTCTGTGTGTGGCAGGCTCAGCAGTAGGAGCAGTGAAGGTGTTAGAGCAAAAGAGGGGTGACAGGCAGATAGATGTGGAGTTGAGGGGGAGAACAAGTACCTGTGGAGTTTGATAGCTGGTGGCTGGGGTGGCTTGGAGGACATAGTTCTTAGAGGACCATGTAGAGAGAGCTGGGAAAAGTTAATGACAGGAGTCAATCAGTTGACCTCAAATACAGACTTAACAAAAGCATGGGTTTAGAGATGATCTCTCTTGGTAGGAAGGGTTTAACATGGCTGGTCGATTTTGCTTTATTGAACTGTCCATGAGATATCAATGAGGTTACTTTCTGTCAGCACTGATGCTTCTGTAAGTCCCCAGTTTTATTCCACTGCAACGTTGTTGAATTGTAGTCTGATTTGTTCACAGCTACAAACTTTTGAGTGCTTCAGATTTTACACATGGTGTGGTATTCCTCCTCCAGGAGGAGAGTCTTGGGCAGCGATTCACAGAAGTATTTTTTTACAAGACTTAGAGGTTTGGAGGTTGCTTGGTCTGTCCTTTAACTGGCTTTCAGGGGAAAAATCTCATAACAAATATCATATTTTAGGCTGGTTTTGAATATCTTTTACCTATCACTGAGAGATCTTTAAGGGCTTTAATCGATGAGCCGCTGTAATGAAGATCAGGAATTTTTGACAAATGAGAATGATGTGAGTTGCCTTTTTTTTATAGACAAGTTGGTAAGGAAATAGGAATTGGTGGAGGTTTGACTCTTACCCTATCAAAACAGTCATTGTTGGAAATCAGTCAACTTTATTCATAGAGTTTAAGACATTGGAATTAATCAGAGTGTAAGTATAGAATGATTTAATTGCAGAGGTTAAAAGTTGCTAACGTGTCCAAAGACCTTTCTGACTTTGCTACTGTGGAAATAATTGACATTTTCGACCAGACAGGCAGTGATAACTGGTGATTAAACAGCTGATTTGAAGCAAAATCATTACAGTATATGTAACTCTGCTTTTTAGTTCTTTCAATTTTTTTTTTTTTTAAATAAACTGCAGAAAGGAAATCAGTTAATATAGTGTGATAGTATAATGCGGCTTGCTACTAGTGGAATTAACTAGGCTAGTATGGGCCTGTGTAGACATTCCAGATCTCATGAAATAATCCCAGATAACTTGCTGTTCTGAAACTCTTCTTTCTGTGTTACCTTGCAGAGCAGTGGTAGAGGCTGTTCATCGATTGGATCTCATCCTTGGCAATAAGGCAGCGTATCAAGAAGTGTTCAAGCCTGAGAACATCAGCTTGAGGAACAAGTAAGTTGGGCAGGGCACTTGCTTTCTATATTTGGATGGGGAAAATCCATGTGGAGGTTTCAAATCTGCAGTTTCATTGTATATTCGATTTGTAGTGTTCCTGTTGACCTGGGATCCCTCCAGGTTTTTGAAGCAGAGGCTAGATTTCAGTTCTGTATTTGAACAGCACCTCACCATACAGTTCGTGGCTGGAGGCTTTCTTGGATGTAGTTGTAAAACAAATAAGTCATCTTCGTGTTGGCCAATGCCTTCCTTGTAATTATCTTTCAAAAACTCTTGGGGAAGAAATTTCTTATATGCGTGTGAAATCTTTTATCAGGTTCAGAGGGTGCCTAGCAGGGATGATTTTACTTACTTTTTTTTAAGCTGTCAGGACAATTCTTAACATTACTGCCATTTAGGAAGTTACTGATAGCCAGCTGAGCCAAGGTACCTGGTGAGGTGTATGTATGGCTTTTCCAGATACACTTGTGTGGGTGTGATACAAGCTGTACCATCACCAGATGGCCTAGCTCATCCATCTTAATGAATTCAGATTTTCCTTTTCCATGCTTATGTAGTGGCAGCTGTATTTGAAGCTGCTGTAGCTAAATGTGAATTCTCTGCTGTCTGTCTCAGGCTGCGGGAGCTGTGTGTGAAGCTGATGTTCTTGCATCCAGTGGATTATGGAAGAAAAGCAGAAGAACTGCTCTGGAGAAAAGTTTACTATGAAGTTATCCAGCTCATTAAAACAAATAAAAAGGCATGTATCTATGGTTCTCTGGCATGAGAGAGTCTCTGGCTGTGCAATGGGTGAGACCAAGTTAAAATCTTCATTTGCTTGGAGAAGTTGTGGTCTGAACACAAATCAGGAAGCCAGGCACTCCTGAATTTTAATCATGGAGCTGACATACCTGCCCGCAGCTAGACAAAAAGTGTAAGCTTTAATGATCTGCCGAGAGAGCTGCCACTGCAGAGAATATTTCAACATAATTGGCTTAATTTTTGTGTTCCCATCTTCAAAAGACTTATCTCTATGTTGAACGATGGACTTAAGAGGCTTTGTCAGTGTTGATTGTTTTTACTAGAGTTGATCACTGGAAAATACTCACAGTATTCACACTTGTATTTTCTAGTGCTGTGGACTCTCTCCTGGTGATCTGGTTATCGAGGTGTATTTAAGGTGCTCTAACCAGACACCTTGATTTTATTTATTTCTTGTTGCAGCAAGTATTTCTCCTTCCTGATGCTGACCCTTAGTAAATACCACTAGATAAAACATTGTTGAGCAAGAGGAGGTACAGAACCATGCAATGCCAGTTACAGCTGAGCTACCCACTATCTTGCTTCATACTCGGTATAACTTGTGTGGCCAGCCTAAAATGTTATCTGGACTGCATTAACATCTTCTCATTTTTTCTTCCCTCCAGCACATTCACAGCCGTAGCACTCTGGAGTGTGCGTACCGGACTCACTTAGTTGCTGGCATAGGATTTTACCAGCACCTTCTCCTCTACATCCAGTCTCACTATCAGCTGGAGCTGCAGTGCTGCATTGACTGGACGCATGTAACAGACCCTCTCATAGGTTAGTGCTTCGTGGGTAAGGCCTGAATCTCAAGCAGGTGGCTTCCCCTTGCACTAGTCCATCTTTGTTTTGGCATTCAGGGGATTATCTTTGCTTTTTTTCTGATTAGCCAATTATCTGTTTAGAACACAGTGTCTGTCCCGCTCTTTTCCATGACACTGTTTTGTTGTTGTTTTTAATACTAAAATAGAGAAGAAAGAAGGGCTTCTAAACTGGAAGAAAATGCTGTTAAAATATTCGTTAGTAACTGTTTGGTGATGGCAGATTTTTATGGAAAATTGAAGAGCAGTTCTGGCTGTACAGAATGTTTTTAGAAGCTTAAAGCAGACAAATGGACCATTGTGGGGAGTAAGTTCTTGAAATCAACAGATTTTTGTCAGGACATGCTATTCACTAGATGTAAGATACTGTTCCTCCTCTTGGTGCCCCTTCTATCTGTGCTCCCTTCACGTACTTCCTAGTTGTACTGTGTGTGGCTTTGAAACTGCTATTGCATCTTGGACTGAGAACATGAGGAAGCTCCTGTAACACAGTAAGGTATGCTCTTGGTCTCAGGTAACCGCCTCTGTGCGTGCCCTTAGATGCAGGGTAATTTGAGGTATCTTACCTATTAGGGGAGGAAGAATAAGAATGTTCATAGTCTTGAAACAGCTCAAGGCTGCATATGCATTCACATCCTTTGTTACCTTGTAATAGTTTGTTCACATTTGCTCCTGTGTTGTGCTCAGTGGCCTGAAGGCACATGTTCAGGTGGGTCCAGGTGAGAAATGGAGCCTCTGTATGTTTTGTGAACTGTATTAGCAAGGGTTTAATTGACATTCTTAAAGCTGGCAGCAGGGAGGATGGCAGAGACTGTCATAAGAGAAGTTAGTATGTCTTTAGCAATAGAACATTTTATTTGCTGGTATCCTATTCTTGGTTCTGGGAGATGGTTGTATCATGATTGGCTTTGAAGTGTCGATTTAAAAGGCAGATGTCCCTGGCAACTGTTGCTTTTAGAAATGTGTCTCGGTACTGCAGAATTAATAAATTCTCAAAATGCGCATTCCAGATGGGTTTGTACCCTGTGGTGCGTGATTGCATTTGAAAGGCTCCCCTTATTCAGGTTTCTGAAGGTGTTTAGACTCTTTAATTAAAAGAATGCAGCAGACAAGTGTGTAACTGGATAATAGAGACATAACCTTGCATATCCAGAAAAGATGGATGTGTAAGAGTCCCATATGAACTACAGATTAGGCTGGGCACAACTTGATGGTTATAAATGGGAGCAAGAAGATTCAAAGCAAAAAAGAAAGGGAGATATGTCCAATAGCATACGTGGACACAGATTTGAAGGCCATGTGTTTGTATAATGCAACTTCTGCAATGCCTGTTAGTAAGTGGGACCCAACCATTCCTCACTGGTCTCTTAAGCATCCAGATTTCACATCCACTCTCTTGAACTAAGCCAAGAGGGAAGCAACTCAGACTGCAGGCTAGACTGGTCTTAGAAATCTTCCTTTGGGATTCCTGCTTGAGGGAATTTTCTCCAGAAGGTGGAAGACCTTGGCAACAGCAAGACTGAACGTAGACTGAATCCATGACACTGGTCTGCCTGGTGGCAGTAAATGCTCTCCGGAGAGGAAGCGTGAGCGCGCGATGGCCTTTGCTTCCCGATCTGGCTGAACTGGCTGGCTGGGGAGAAGGTGCTGATGGGGAGATGGGAAGCACTGTCTGGCCAGTAGCAGCCCCTCCCAGGAACTGAGTCATGTTTAATGCCTTAAGTTAGTTCAGATCAGCTGGCTGCAGCCTTTCCCTGTTGCTTTTGACACTTCCCACTGCCTGAACTGCCCCCCCCCTTTTTTTTTTTTTCTTTTTTGTACGTTCAGTATAGACTAGAATAGACTATTTCAGTTGGAAGGGACCTACAGTGGTTATCTAGTCCAACTGCCTGACCCATTAAGGGCTTACCAAAACTTAAAGTGTGTTAAGGGCATTGTCTAAATATTTCTTAAACACCGACAGGCTTGGGGCATCAACCACCTCTCTAGGAAGCCTGTTCCAGTGTTTGACCACCCTCTTGGTAAAGAAATGCTTCCTGATGTCCAGTCTAAATCTCCCTTGACACAGCTTTGAAGCATTCCCAGGGGTCCTGTCTCTGGAGCCCAGGGAGATGAGCTCAGCACCTCCCTCTCCACGGCCCCTCCTCAGGAAGCTGCAGACAGCAAGGAGGTCACCCCTCAGCCTCCTCTTCTCCAAACGAGGCAAACCCAGAGCGCTCAGCGGCTCCTCGGAGGACGGGCCTGCCAGCCCTTTACCAGCTGTGTTGCCCTCCTCTGGACACAAAGGCAGTTTTGTCCAGAGGCAGTTCTTCCTGTCTGACTGCAGCTGCCCTGTCTACAACACAGATTTGCTGTCCTGTTTTTTCCTTGTTTTACTTCTCGTCCTCCCTTTTCGGTTGGCCAGTCCTAAATCAAGAGCTCAGTCTTGGGATAATGAGTTTGTTTCTGTCTCCAGTCTTGGGGAGGGTATGTCCACATTGTATGCTATTACCAGGTGCAAGTGTACTTAGACTTTGTTCTGGCTTCTGAGGATTTGCGCCGGCTCCTATCCAAAGGTCTCATTAGCCATGCTAACAAAATCAGCCTCTCGACAGGCCTTATTAGCTTGTGCTCAGTGCTATGTTAACATAATCACATGGCTTGTAGACAGGAATTGGCCTTTGTCCTCTCATCTAAGTGCAAATGGAGCCAGCTCTCTGTGGCATACCTTGTAGACAAAGTCTGAGTGACAGTCATTTCAGTGACTGTTAGGGATGCAGTGACATGCACTGCCCTTACTCAGCAGGGAATTGAAGGGAGAGTGGGTGAGCATTAGTGTCTACATGTATTTTCTACATTTATTTTCCACATTTTGACAACAAGAATGAACCAGTGCTGGTCTGTAAGGTGCCACAGATGGAAACCAACAGTGAGGTCTGACTATGTGGTCTTTGTTTTCATGTGGTGAAACGTTGACTGTCTCAGGCTGAGGTGTAGGTTGCTCACGTGTCTCTCCAGCAGCCTTTACCCAACGGTGTATGTGATTTCATATTTCTCATGTAGGTTGCAAGAAACCTGTGTCTGCATCGGAGAAGGAGATGGAGTGGGCACAGATGGCATGTCACAGATGTCTGGTTTATCTGGGAGATCTGGGTAAGAACAGTATTGTCTTTGAGGGGAGACCTTTACAATGTTAAAAAGATGGTGCCTGTACCGTGCCGAGTCCATCATTGTTAGTCACCAGCCGTAGTTACTTGCAGACACCGGTTTCCCTCGGGCACATTTGTCAATGACTGGTATAAGCTGAAATTCTTGTGGATAACTGAACTGCTACAAATTGCAGAAGCTTTGTTTTTGGGCAAATAGATGAGGGGTTTGCTCTTGATAAACAGCTCTATCTGTGTCTGTGTAAGAATGGAAGCCTTTGTTTTTATTTATGTTGTTTGGACAGTGTGAAGGAGACTCAAAGTGGGCTGACTTCTCAGTTCAGACTTGCTTTAAGGTTGACGGAACCGCTGTCACCAGCACAAGTGTGACTGAAAATCAGATTTATTAAGCAATATTGTGAATCAGTCCAGAGTGTAGGCCACTGAAAAGCCCCAGGTTCTTTGTCGTTATGTCTGGCTGCATATCACCCCTTTTAAAGCAGACGTGTCTATCCCACAGTCACGACCTGCTGAAGTGTGTGGTAAGTGTGTCAGCTTCTTGCTTGATTGTGAAAATGTGGGAGTGAAGGCAATGAGAAAACACAAAATTGTGTGGAAAAACAGCTATTCGAAGTGTAGAGCGGGTAAATGTGCTTGACATGCAGCAGCCTTCAAGCTCTTGAAAGCTGTTTGGCATCATCCCTGTGCGTGAATTGGTCTAAAAATGGCATTGCAAATAAATGTCTTATGGGGGTAGTAAGAATGACTTACCTGACTGGTGGGAGAGATGTGCTCACATTTTCATGATGCTTTTACCTAAGGTGTTTCTAAAATGCCGACTCTTACCAAAAAAAAAAAAAAAAAAAAAAAAAATCCAGTCTAGCCACAGCCAGGTATTTTATTAGATCAGCTGGCTTGCTTTAGATTTCACCCTCTGCTGTAGTAGAATGTAGTCTGGGGCACTGGAAAATGGAGCACAACTCTGAGTTATTTCAAGGATAAATGAATCAGCACTTAACACATGGAGCAGAAGAATTTCTTCCTTTTGCTTACATGCTGCCACAAGTGTTGAGGGATATCCCCTTTGCTTGAAGTGGCAGGGGTTGTGATGTGCAGAACAGTGCAGTTAAAAGTGCTTCAAACAGGCCTGGCAAACTCTGCACGTTTCTGTGTTTTGCCAAGAGCAGTTCTTCTTTGATGGAGTCGTTGACTTGGCCAGTATTTCTAGTTTTGTGGTATTTTTAATCTGTAGGGGAGCTCTGCTTCTCTGCAGAAGGGAAGAGAAGACACTGCCTTTTGGTTTCTGATGTGCTGTGTATGGTTTTGTTTCAGCTCGCTATCAGAATGAACTGGCAGGCGTGGACACAGAGTTGCTGGCTGAGCGGTTTTACTATCAAGCCCTTTCTGTTGCACCGCAAATTGGTGAGTGAGTTACCATTAATTTTTAGTTGTTAAAAACACGTTGCCGCAACCTAAAAACAATACTCTGTGATACTCTGCTGGTCAGATTTACATCCTGCTGCTGACAGAGGAATGGTTTTATGCTCTGGTTAAAATTAGTTCCTTTTTTTAAGAATGTCTCTTGCTGGCAAGCCAAAGAGAGGAGTCAAAAAAAAGACCTCTTTGCCAGTGTCCTCAATTTACTCATCTGATAACCTCTGAGAAGCTCTGACTTCTATGAATGTGGTAAAATTGTGCTTGTCTGGTGAAGGGAAGATCCAGCTGTCTGTTGCCAGAAGCAAAGCATTATTGGTCATCTCCTTCTTTTTAGCCCTGCAAAAAAAATCTCACATGCTGCTTTCTTTCAGAAGTGACTACCTTAAGAGAACAGATTGTGGCAAGAGTTGAGAGCCTGTCTTATCTTAAAAAGCATGCAATTCCAGAAAAATGTTCTCTCTGTGCTGTCTTTGAGGTCTCACTGAGGTATTTGTTACCAATAAGTGACAAATTTCTTCACTGAAGTGAGTTGGAACAGAACTCTTAAATGCTGATAAGGTGATGTCTTTGTCAAGAGAAATACAGAGTCAAGGCCATGGCATTATTAATACAGAGGAGGAGGCGGCGGCGGCATTTTGTTTGTTCTGCTTTCTTATGTAGATAACTGGCAGGAAGGTGGGGAGGATCTAAAAGCACTATAAAACAGAAAAAAACCCCTGGGTAGTGAAAGGATCAAGTAGTCCAGACCTTTGTACTGCAGCTTTACTACTGTTTGTGTCTCCTGGCTTCCCTCCTGTGTGGAAATGCAGTGAGAGGGAAAGGATCTGCTTTTTAGCAGGGCTGTTGGAGAATTGTAAATGAATTCCATTGCCCCTCTCTTTCATGACAGGCATGCCCTTTAACCAGCTGGGGACTTTGGCAGGGAGCAAATACTACAATGTGGAAGCTACCTATTGCTACTTACGTTGGTGAGTGTCTGTGAGGATCTTGTCTTCTTGGACAGAGAATCAGTGGACTGTGGTTGCTGCTGCCAGATTCTTTTCTCCTTTACTTTGGACTTGTGACTGTTTTCAGCGGATGAGTTTCAGGCGAGGGGGAAGAGAGATGGACTTACTTCACCTCTGAGCAGGGCTGGTAATAAGAAGGAGCCTTAGTGAAACCAAACTGTCATGCTGGTCACTAAAATACATGTGCAGGGCTGCACTTGGAAGGCAGCTTTTCATCTGAGACCCTCTGCCTATGCTAGAGAGCTAGGTTTGGGGGGGAGGTGCTGAGTGAGGCACCTCTCGTAGTGAGGTGGGTGGAATTCAGTTATCTGAACATGGCCTTAAGGCGCAGATTTGAAAACGTGCATAAACCTTGCAGGTGGAGCTGTGGTGCAGCTTGAAGTGGGGTTTGCAGACATCAGTGGGAGTTAAGTAGCCCAGCATGTTCAAACAAAAGCACTAGGTACCTGTCTTCATGCTTAGATGCCTGAATAACTTTCTAGTGAATTAAAGCCATAAAACGCGAGCAACCTTGTGGCAAAGTAACTTTTGATGTGCTCTGTTTTGGTATTACAGTATCCAGTCTGAAGTGTCCTTTGAAGGTGCCTATGGGAACCTGAAGCGGCTGTATGACAAAGCAGCCAAAATGTATCATCAGTTGAAGAAATGTGAAACCAGGAAGCTGTCTCCAAGCAAGAAACGGTAAGAGGGAAAAGAAAAGGAGAGAGGCACAGGCTGAGGCTTTACAGTGCCACCAGTGTCATCCTCTGGGTTGAGATTTACCTATTAATAGAGCTCTGTTAATCTAGTCCATCTCTGTGACGGGGCACCTGCTTTACAGTGTTTTCTTCTCTATCTTTTTAGAGGCAAAGACATTAAGAGGTTGCTGGTGAGCTTTATGTACCTGCAGAGTCTTTTGCAGCCAAAGAGCAGGTAAGGTTGGGGCAGATTATATCTTCTGTTGATAACTCACAGTAGCAGGCATTCAGAATTGGAAGAGACTGTTCTCTGTAGGATAACAGTGCCTGTGCTGAGGGTTTCTGCCAAAAGGTCCACAACTTTAATCCTCTAACCTTGCAGGGAGAGTGAAGAAGATTGTCTCCCAAGGGAGGCTGAAATACCGAAGGGTTAAAGACTTTGTGAGTCTGGCTGAATCAGGCCAGTAGCTGAGTGATTGTTGAACTTGAGCCTCACAGCTCATCTCTGTGCTCTGCAACTGCCTTCGGTGTTTTCTTGTCTTGTTCAGTCATCAAATGCTTTTTCCTGGCAAGCGCTGGATTTAGACTGACAGGACAGCAAAGAGTCACTGTCTGTACGTGTGCAGGGCTGTTCATTGCATTTGGAAATCTGTAACCAAATACCTTGTTCAAAGAAACAAACAGCATAACCTGTTCATGTTAGAATAAATGGAAAGCTTTGTACAGCTGTGACTTCTCTGTCTCTCTGGGAGGTTTTCAGGTGACTGTAAATTAACCTCTTACTGCTTGAAATAGAGCAGCTGTTTTAAAGGGCTTAATCACAGGCTACAGCTAAACTCATCATGAAATAGTTTAGGTTGGAAGAGACCTTCTGAGGGTTCACTCCTGCCCCAAAGTAGGGTTGACTATGAGGGTGGCTTCAAATGTGAAGTCAGATGAGGTTGCTCAGAGCCTCATCCAGCTGTGTTTTGAATGGATCTAAGGACAGAGACTCCACACCTCTCTGGTCCCCCTTCTAGTGTACCTAGTCTCATTTTCCTTTTCTGCAACTTGTACCCATCGCTTCCCTTCCTTTTGCTGTTCACCATTAAGTTTTACTCAGGTCCTCTGTAACCACCTATTTGGCATCTGAAAGCAGAAGATTATATCCCCCTGAGCCTTCTCTCTTTCAGGCTGAACAAACTCTGTTTTCTTTGCCTCTTCTCGTAAATCATGTTTTCTATTCCCATTGACAGTCCTCTGCTGGACTAAGTCCAGTTTGTCAGTGTCTTTTTGGTTTTTTGTTTGTGTTTTTGTTTTTTTGTTTTGGGTTTTTTTTTTTTTTTTTTTTGTATCGAGGACCCCAAGACTGGATGAAGTACTCAAGATGCCCTCTTGTGAGTGCCAAATAGAGAGGGAGAATAATTTTCTTCAACCTGCTGGCTATGCCCTTGCTAATGCAGTCCAATATGTGATTAGCTTTCAAATATTGACTTATACTAGAGTGAAACTTCAAGGCTCTGCCTAACACACATTTAGCACATAAGAAATTTGGAAAGTACTTCAATTTCCCAAGCATGTTGCCCCCTGAAAAGGATTTGCTAGATGTTTTGCAAGCAGGTTTATGATGTGACTAGGAGACCTCCCATAGCTTATTATACTGAATACTGTTGGTACTTCCTTTGAAGTAGCTAATAGCTACAGAGGATTTTGGAATATTCTTACAAGGCTGCAAGTTAGATCCATGGAAGGAGAAAAAGTTGAGTCCCCAGGTTGTGCACTGCCACGTCACCTCCTAACTGAGCAGTGGATCTGAAACTTTTGCTACCTTTAGCGTTGGAGTGCCCTGTGTATCTTAATGGCTACTGCCTGAGCTCCCAGGGAAAAAGTAATGTATATTTTGGTGACCCATCTTTTTCCAGGGAGGTGCTCTGGTTATCATTTGTTGTTAGTTTAGCAGCTTTGGAGAGGAAAACATAATCTGATTAATCTCACTTGCTTCCCCTAGCTGTTGTTGCCTGCAGTATATTCACTGGTGCTTCACCCTGTCTAGTGCTAAAGGATAGCCTAGCTGCCAGTTTTGGTTCAGTTTCCATGCAGACATTGTCAGGAGCTTGAGTCTTGAATAATAATTCTTGTTTGTTTTCCCCTCTTGTTAAGTTCTCTGGATTCTGAGCTGACATCTCTCTGCCAGTCTGTTCTGGAAGATTTCAACCTGTGCTTGTTCTACCTGCCATCTCCCCCTAATCTGAGCTCAACTAGTGAAGATGAAGAAGAGTATGAGAGTGGCTACTCCTTCCTTCCTGATCTCCTGATCTTTCGCATGGTGATCATCTGCCTTATGAGTGTTCACAGCCTCAAGAGGGCAGGTAACCAGTGCTTTATTCAGCCATTCAGAAATGTAATGATTAACATTCAGCAGTCCAGTTAGGCTGAAGATGTTGTCGTAATTGGCATTCATGTTTTGGACTAGTGGTCAGTCTCCTCCACCTCATTACGCTATCTTGTTGCAGGTTCGAAGCAGTACAGTGCAGCCATAGCTTTCACACTGGCCCTCTTCTCTCACCTGATAAATCACGTCAATATTCGCCTGCAGGCAGAGCTAGAAGAAGGGGAAAATCCAGTCCCAGCCTTTCAGAGTGATGGCACAGGTAAGAGAACAGACACAGTATATGCTGGGTCTCCCCAGTTGCCTGCCTATTGGGCCAGCTTTTACTTTTCTTGCCTAAATCTCCTGGGCGTGGGTTTTGTAGTGCAGTCCCTGAGTGGTGTTAGGGACACCTTGATCTGCTGGGCTGAAATCCCCAAAGATGGGGGAGGCAGTCTCCACTTAGATGCTCCCTGTGAGTATCAGAGTCATCACAGGATGAAAATGTTGCTTTCCTTGTTGTAAGGAGTTATCTTTCTGTATCTGTTGGCAGCTCATTCATCATCTGTTTACCCCAGTCTGTGCTCCTTATTTTCTGTCTCTGCTGTTATTTACTGGATTCTTCTCCACTGAGGAGATGATCTCAGGTGAAACACCTGGGCAGAGCAGCGTCTAAGGAAGGCAAGCGCTGCTCAGCATACCTCAACTCTGCTCAGATGAAAACAGATCTTTAGTTTCCAGGGGATCCACTTGAGTAGAGAATAAAACTGCTGAATATTTCCCCTGCAAGCAGTCCATCTGTTATATTTCACTGAATGCAAGACTAGAGTTTTCCTGGTCAAAAGCAACAATGAATGACTACTCTCCTGCATGGGTTTTGAAGCTGTTAGGGCTGCTGGAAGGTCTATGAGCATGTTAGTTAAGGAAGGCATTAGGTCAACTCAGTCTAGTTACAGGCTGGAGTGGGTTTGATCAAGCTGACTGGCACGTGCCCTTGCCCTGCTTGGTGGGTCACTTGGCTCTCAGACAGTAGAAAGATGGGGAAAAGATTTAAGCTACGCTTGTGTATTTTATGTGGGTCTAGCAGCAGTCAGCACTGAGGCGACCTGATAACGGAGCAGCACAGCTTGGACGGTAGGAACCCAGGCTTCTCAAGTCTTTCTGGGCACCTTTTAGAAAGTGAATCGTTCTTCTAGGGTTCCTGTTACTTGTTCTCTGGTTAAAGGCGCTAATAGAAGTCATGGCTGAAATTTACATTGCTGATTCTGCAGGCTCAGGGCTGGCAAGCAGCTTGTGTGACACATCAGGACTTTCTTAACTTGTGATCTCATTTCAAATGCCTGCAGATGACCAGGAGCCACGGGAGCCACTGAACTCGATTGAGAAGGAAGCTGAAGCTGACTTGACCAATCATCAGCCCAGCGAGGAACAACGGAAGAATGACTGCAAGAAAAGCAAGAAATACTCCCGCCTCTCCTGTTTGCGTCGCCGCCGCCACCCCCAGAAGGTGGATGAGAGTGACCTGAGTGAGGGCTTTGACTCGGACTCCAGCCAGGGCTCCATAAAGGGCAGCGATGGCTCAGAAAGTGGCTCAGAGAAGAGTGATGAGGAAGCAGAAGCTGCTTTTGATGTGGAGACAGACTCTGACATGAACAGCCAAGAATCTCGGTCTGACTTGGAGGACATGGAGGATGAGCCAGGTGAGGAGGGAAGTGGCCGAGGCAAAAGTGGGCCCAAAGAGGCCTTAAAAAACTGTGTGGATGGCAGTGGGCTGGGGGACTCCAAGAGCCCAAGCATCTCTAAAATTGAGGCTCCGGATCCAGCAGTGAATGGGCCAGCTTCCCTGAGCACTAATGATGCAAGCATAGCCAGTAATCTCCAGGCCATGTCCACCCAGCTGTTTCAGACCAAACGCTGCTTTCGCTTGGCTCCCACTTTCAGCAACATCCTTCTGAAACCGAACAGTGAATCACCCACGTTGAAGGATGGAATAGAAAGCAAGCCGTGTGTCAATGGAGATCTGGAGAAGCCCAGCTTGGCAGAGCAAGGTAAGGATCAGCGACCTCGTTCAGAATATGTGTTGTTGCAGTTCTGTGTAGAAAACAGCAAACAGGCTGCTACAGCCTGCAAAAATTCACCCCTTCTCATGGTGCAAGTTCTCCTTCGGCTGGGTTTGGAGGAGCGAATTGCCCAAGTACTGGGCAGGTCTTGGGTTGGGTGTTTCCTGAAGGGGAGGACGTTTGCTCTTACTGCCTGATGTCCAGGAATACATGCACTGAGCAAAGGAAACTCCTGCAGCCTGCCAGGGTTATCTGTTGTTCTGGTCAACAGGCTAAACACTGAGCAGATCCAGAGGATAATTCCAGGAGGTATTAAAAATTCAGATTAGCTTCCTTTTTCCCACGTGAAACGTCTGTTGTCAGACACTTAGTAGTGCTTTTGGTGTTGGACAGTGCAGATGCAGTCCAAGAAGTTCTCCATGAGATGTTAGATTATCAACTCTGCAGAGCTCTCACAGGAACTTGTCTGTAAGATGTGACCTAGGTGCATGCGAGAGGAACTGAGGGCCTCTCTGTGTCCCTCTGAACGCTGCTTTGCTGAGTGCTCAGGACTGAACCAAACTGCAGATGCACAGCAGGTGGAGCTGCAACGTCTCTATTACCATGCAACTTACACAACTGAGTAACGTTCTGGGAAAAAACAGCTTGAAAGGGAGATCTGATGCACTACAGGGAGTTGTTTGTATTTCAGATAAAACCACATGGGCCTGTTTGGTCTTGTTTGTCATTCCTCCCAGCTTCCCTGGAGCAAGGAAACATTTTTGCATCGTGCTGCCAAATTCAATGGGCCTGCAGCACTGGCAAGATTCAGGCTTTGCCTGGGCCAGGATTTGAAGGGGGAGTATTAGATCATGTTAATGTTTACTGGCTCCCGGCACTGCTTCCTAGCCACTTGAAAGAGATTGGGGGTAAAGGAAGAAACAAATAATTTTTGGTCTGTTTAACATTTTCCTTCAATGGGTTACACAGATGTTGCAGCTCCACGAACATATTTGAATAGTGTGGCCATGGTACCTTTATAGATGTAGAAAATGGGAGGTTGAATGGGCCAGGTCGAATGAATTAACTCATGTGCTTTTTAGCTTTGAGCTCTCCTTGCCTCAGCTGTGCTGTTTCAAAACTCAAGATATTTAATGGTCTTAACAATCTATCAGGGATGGTTTTGGTATAAATTACTTCCTCCCTTTTGATTCTGAGGGTTTATTGAATGATAATTGCTGTGCTAATAGGCAGAAATGACTGTGCAATTAAAATAAGGGACTGTAGCAAAATGCATTGTTGATTCCCACATTGCTGCTCCCTCGACCTCGGGTCACTCACGTAGCTGGCATGCAGTTTCGTTGGCAGTGGCTTTGAGATCCTCAGGTCTGTGGAATTACAAGACTTAAAAGCATATCCAGTATTTAAAATCACCTGGACCTTGGGTCATAAAATAGCCCTACAGTTGTCTTCTTGCATAGCCCAGAGATTGGTGCACATTGACCTAAACAGTGATCACTGGCTCTGTTCTCTGCAGTAGCTGACCTGGTCCTTGTGCCAGCACGTGCTGCTTCCCCCTGCTCTGTTAGCGAGCGTCTCGGAGGCTGCTGCAGGGGTTAAGGCATTTGACAAACTTTCAGAAGTTGATTTTATCAATCTTCTCCCAGTGAAGCAGAAAATGCAACAGTGATACACTTATCAACAGTATAGGGGACAGGCACCCAGAAGTTCAACTCTTACCAACCCAGCATTGTTCTCATACCAGTGGGGCTTGGCTTCTCAAGGGGTTTAATGCCTGCAATCCTGCTTCACCCTTCGTTTTCCAGATGATGTGTCTGACTCTGAGGAAAGCATTTCAAGTAACAAATCCTGCAGGAATGAGCGATCCCTTCAGGAGAAGCTAGAGATCGTGACCAACGAAGGACTGCTGCTCACTGTCAAGGTGTTCCTGGACTGGCTGAGGACAAACACGGACCTCATCATCATGTGTGCTCAGGTGGGAACTGCTCCGTGCTCAGTCTAAGGCTGTGTTTGTTCAGTTCCCCTGGGCTGAGATGCAGTGGGCATATTGAACTGTCTCAGTCTTGGACAGATGGTGATTGTAAATACCCCCACTGCTGAATTAAGGTAATCTTGACCTGAGAAGCTTAGTGAAGTTTGCTCTTCATAAAGCATTCTGATGTCTGTGAAAGATGCTGGAAAGCCCAAGTGGCCTAGTTATTGCATACATCTGTCCTGACGTTTTCTGTGGCCTTTTGTGCTTTGTTCCTGCAGAGCTCTCAGAGCCTGTGGAACAGGCTGTCTGTGCTCCTGAACCTTTTGCCTTCTGCTGCAGACCTGCAGGAATCAGGTACTGGAGGAGGAAGTGGCAGTGTAATGTTTCAGCAAGCCTAGTCATCAGTGATTTCCATGGTGTGTGATAGATCCCGGGGTGAGAGATTTGCCAGTAGCAGTTTATTTTTAAGCACAACGGGAAGCAGCATCACGCATGTGCTGTTTTTGTGTTTAAACAGTTAAATACTGTCCCGTAGACTTTAGCTCTATTAATGCATTCTATACGGTGACAGTATTGTGAAACATTCGCACCTGTGTGCATGAAGTCTTTGTGTGGCCAACATGATTGGAATGAACTGCCGAGACCATAAGTTAAGGGTATGATTTTTGTCACGGCAGTTGTGGAAACTAGTTTTGAAGCTCCAAATGCTCATGATGTACCCTATACCTCAGCCTAAAGATCCCTGTGGTTCATGAGAAGTGCAGTTTAAACAAGAATGCTTGTTTGTTGGAAGAAATGAGAAAGCTATCCCTCCAAACTATAGTTTTTCTGAAGTCGTGTGCCTCAGCAGGTTGTTTGGGACAGTTACCCTATATTGTGGGTGGCCTTTTTGTTCTTCCTTCAACACATGCTCACAGTACATATGTAATTTAAAACCTCTGCCCTTGATCATTACAGATTGTGTGTCTTAAAGCAGTTTTCCTCTTTGTCCCCACATCGGTTGTTTAAGTCACCATTTATTGCTGTGCTTCCTCTCCGTCCTCTCCAGGGCTGGCCCTGTGTAATGAAGTCAAGGACATTCTGAGTGGTGCTGAGCTCCCAGACCTGAAAGCCAACTTGCTGCTCCCAGAAGATGTGGCCCTGCGAAATCTTCCCCCTCTGAAAAATGCACACAAGAGGTTTAACTTTGAGCAGGACCGGCCCATTTTCTCGGCAGTTGAGGAGGTGAGTCAGGGCAAATCCTGAATCAGGGCACAAGCTTTATTTCCCTTTCTGGAGTTACAGCCTGTTTTAGCTGTGCAGATGAAGATCTAGTTCCTTCTTGCCAAAAAAGACCCCAAACTGAGTCTGGGATGGATTCATGTTATTGGTGGTTGCTGCATTCATTTGTCAATCCAAAAATCAACATTCAGAAAAATGCCTTCCCTTCCTTGTCAGCGTCATCATGAAAGGAAGCAGAGTCTCATGCTGACAACTTTGCTCCCAATCTCCCCGTCTGGGCAGAAGGGTTGTTATCTCTGCCCTGCCTTGAATGAAGGGAATTTGGTTGAAGCTGCAGGATACTTCCTGTGATCCTTCTCTAGCAAATGCAAAAGTTGGTGAAATCTCACTTCATGTGGCACTCTGTGCCCTTGTAGCACACTTCTGTCTGTTTTCCAAAGCACAAAAGGCCAAGATGATTATTTCTGGGTAGTGGAGGTGTGCAGAAAATGGCAATTGTTCTTTTCCTGTCTTGCCTTGCTAGACCAATCCACTCCCTTTGGAGCGGGGAATACATGAATATCACCTGCCTCAATTTGAGGGCACTGCTCTGATGTGTGACGTGGGGTCCATGTTTGTTAAATCACAGTCCAGCCTGCTGAGGTCCTGAATGTCACCTCAACCTGCCAGGGCAGCTGCAGCAAAGTGCAGCAACCTCATATCCTACGTGAACTCACCTTTAGCTGCCTTTGCTCGGCAGCCCAGCGAAGAATAGTGCCTGCCTCAAAATCAGATATAGATTGTTGTTTTATTTGATTCCTTTTCCCAGCACTGAGGGCTTGAGCAGAGGTTTATGGGGGAGAGCCTGTTGATGTTTTCTAAGGTTATCTCAAGTCAGGGTAGCCCGGACTGCAAGCACTTCTGAGTTTTCTGGCCAACTGTGGGCTCTCCTGCAGTCTCTGTCTTCAGAAGCACATTTCCATCAGAAATGTTTCCTTTGGATTTTCTTTTTTTAATAGCAGTTTCTGCCTTTTCCAAAAGTGTGAGCTGTAGGATTGGAGCTGGCTCAGGCTGCAGCCCCTGTGGGGAGACATGGCTGGTGATTGCCTGTCTGCTTCTTTGCAGTCTGTTGTTCGGATTTGCTGCATTCGGAGCTTTGGCCACTTCATTACCCACTTGCAAGGCAGCATCCTGCAGTTCAACTCAGAGCTTGGGATCTTCATCAGCATAGCACAGTCGGAGCAAGACAACTTGCTGCACCAAGCCCAAGCCCAGTTTCACATGGTGAGTAGGCAGAGGTGGGCTAATTCTCTGTACTTGGCAAGATTTTCTGTAGATTACTGTTAGATTGTAACTGTAATCACAGATCTTTAGTGGGAGGTGAAAATTTTGCTCCTTAGAGCTATTCAGGTGTCCCCTTTTCACCCTGTTTCTGGAAGCATGTGCTAGTGTCAGCTGGTGTTTCGTGCTAACTGATATGGAAGTTTGTTTTTGTAACTAGGCTGCAGAGGAAGCTCGTCGGAACAGGCTAATGAGAGATATGGCTCAGCTTCGACTGCAGGTAGGAGATGCTGGTTCCGGCCACAAGACTGGCAGGGTAGTGGCCAAAATCTCTGAAACTAGAAATCCTAGAATACCAGGTTGGGAAGGTCCTCAAGGATCATCTGGTCCAACCTTTCTGGCACAGCACGGTCTAAACAAGCTGGCCCAGCACCCTGTCCAGCTGAGTCTGGGAAGGGGGAGCTCTCTGCTCCCCCCTCCCCCCCGCCCAGAGGCAGTAAGTCTGTTCTGCAAAGACAGAGTTGTGGAATATCTTGAGTTGGAAGAGACCCATAAGGATCATCGAGTCCAACTGCCTGCTCCCCATAGAGCTACCTAAAACAAACCATATGACTAAAAGCATCATCCAGATGCTCTTTGAATTCTGACAGGTTTGGTGCCATGACCACTTTCCTGGGGAGCCTGTTCCGGTGACTGACCACCCTCTTGGTGAAAAAACTTTTCCTAATGTCCAATCTGAACTTCCCCTGAAGCAGCTTCAGTTAATTTCCTTATGTCCTGTTGCTGGTCACCAGAGAGAGGAGATCAGCACCTCCCTCTCCGCTGCCCGCCTCGAGGAAGCTGTAGACTGTGATGAGGTCACTCCTCAGCAATGAGGTCACCCCTCAGCCTTCTCTTCTGCAAGCTGAACAAGCTGCGTGACCTCAGCCACTCCTCATAAGTCTTGCCCTCTAGGCCTTTCACCATGTTGGTCACCCTCCTGGAGATGCTTTTAATAGTTTGACGTCCTCCCTAGATTGAGGTGCCCAAAACCCCACGCAGCACTCGAGGTTGGACCGTAGCAGTGCAGTGCAGAGCGGGACAGTCGCCTTCCTCTGACCCCCTGGCTGCATCCAGCTCTGCTCCACGTGCTGGGAGGCTGGAAGGTCCTGATGGAGCTTTGCGAGTTGAGCCTTGCCCTGTTTGATCGTTTGTTTCGGTATAGATGTGAAATGGGTGTCTCCGTGTGTGTGTTTTTTCAGCTGGAGGTTTCTCAGCTGGAGGGAAGTCTCCAGCAGCCCAAAGCACAGTCAGCCATGTCTCCTTATCTTGTCCCGGACACTCAGGCCCTCTGCCAGCACCTGGCTGTTGTCAAGCAGTTGGCCACCAGCGGGAGGTTCATAATCATCATCCCTCGAACAGGTATGGGGACTCCACATCAAATAACCAAGCCTGCCTTCCCCTCATTCCCTCCTTGCTAGGAAGCAAGCCCCGTGGGCCAAGGTGGTGGCTTTCTTTCCTGCTGCTGTTGTCCTTTACTTCGGCTGGAGCAGCTGAAACGCCGTTGCCATATGTCACTTTTGCGGCCCGTTTTATGCCTGGCCCATGCTTGGAATCTAACGTAGTGTATCAGAGAACAGCTGGAAAGAGAGAGGCCCTCTTCACCCTCCGCTTCGTCTGCCTCCTGTGGCAGCCACTGCTTCCGTGCATCAGAGACAGTTTAGCGTGATGAGGAATTCTTGACACATCTGGATGAGTTTGCAGAAGTATAGCTGTAAGCCAGATGGTTTTGCTTCTTTTTTTTTTTTTTTCTTTTTTCTTTTTTTTTTTTTTTTTTTCTGCTAGTGATTGATGGCTTGGACTTCCTGAAAAAGGAGAACGCAGGTGCTCGGGACAGCATCCGGTATCTGGAGGCAGAATTTAAAAAGGGAAACAGGTGAGAGTGGGAGAGCGATGCGATTTGCTCTTGGTATGGGTGTATTTTGGGGTGGAAGAAAACGTTAATGGTGCATCCCTTGGAGCAGAGTGAGGAGTGGGCCAAGGCAAAGCCAGGCCTCAGGAATGCACTTGGCAAGAGGGAAGGTGGTGAAGTAACAGATTTGGCAGCTGGTTCTCCAGATGTGTTTGTAGTTGCTGCTCAGCCATGAAATGTAGCTGCTTCTGAGGAGTGGAGGGAGTTGCATCTCTTTATCAGTGTATAAAACTGAGCAGTGTCTTTTACTGATGCCCTGGGCGTGCTGGAAGAGCTGTGCTGCGTTACTGCCCAGGTTAGCTACAGAAGGACAAACAGCCGTGGCTCTTTGAAGACCAGCTGCATCTTCAGGGCTGGTGGGCTTTGAAACAGCTGTCACGTTATGAGCTGCGCACGGCGATGGTGATGAGGGGGGAGGTGATCTAGGAGATTTCACAGGGGATTGATTCCCTGGGCAGACCTTTGGGTGGTGTTTTGGTTGGTAAAAGCCAGCACTGCAAAAGGGCGCTGCGGCACCTGGTGGACCCGCTGCAGAGCATTGACTTCGGTCTGTGCGACGTTCTCTGCGTGAGCTCAGTGACTCTGATCTTTCCTTAGGTACATTCGTTGCCAGAAAGATGTTGGGAAGAGCTTCGAGAGGCATAAATTGAAGAGACAAGACTTAGATGCCTGGTAAGATCACAGGATCTGGAGATGTCTGAGCCTGATTCCTAGCAGGCAGGAGGCTTTGGGGAGAGGTGTTAGCAGTGGGACCCATCATGCAACTTCCTTTATTTGGTGCTCTAGTAATTATAAAATTCCCTGGAGAGAGTGTTAGGGCATCCATCTGTGCGTCTCACGTAGCACCAAGGGTTTGATGCTAAGAAGGGTCTCAGAAAAGTTCTCAACGGGCAACAGAGAAACAGTCCTGCTTTCCCCACGTCCTCCCGAGCATATGTGAAACTGTTTGCACAAACAAGTGGTCTGCCCTCTGACATTCCCCTGTGTTTGCTTTTTTTTTTTTTTTTTTTTTTTTTTTTTATACATCTGTCTGGCAGGAATCTCTATAAAATACTGGACAGCTGCAAACAACTGACAGTGTCCCAAGGAAGCGGAGAGGACGACACCACAGGAATGGTCACCATCATCACGGGCTTTCAGCTGGAGGACCCGACCACGTTCTCGGCGCCCATGCAGGTCAGTAGCTCTTTGAGCTGAACCTTTCTGCTTCCTAGCATGGTCAAAATCTGGTTGATTGGCAAGAGACTTTTTTTTTTTTTTTTTTTTTTTTAAATGTTTTCTGCCTTGGGTAATAACTGCCCTGGATTTCCCAGATTTTGTGATTCCTGTTTCCTTGAAGGCCTCTTGATTTCTCATGCTTTTGTGGTGCAGTGTGTCCTGGAGGAGGTGGCAGAAGTAATTTGCATGTCGGTGCACGCCTCTCACACCAGAGCAACTTTAGCATGAAGGAAAATTGGGCCTTTTAGCCTTGACAAACTGCCTGAGGATCTCCAAGTTGAGGGGCAGTCGTCTTGACGGGGCAAGAAAAAAAAAATAACTTGTTTTGTCTCTGTTTACTTGCAGTCTGCCATCCAGGCAGCCGCCAATGCCAGTGTAGAAATAAAAAATGTTCTGGAGTTCTACAAGCAGTGGAAAGAGATGGGCTGATGTTCGGAAAGGCATCGGGTTGGTGTACCTTTCTCTCCCCCTCTCGGAACGTGCAGCGTCTGAACAAAGGAAACAAAAATCCGGGCGTTACTTAGAAATGAAGAAGCAGCAGCAGCAACAATAACAAAAACTATCTACCAAAAAAAAAAAAATAAAAAAAAAAAAATATCCAATTTGGGCACGCACACAGACACCCTCTACCTGTATCCCGACCAGACGGCTGTACATCTCCGACGGCGCCAACTGCTCTGAGAAGAGAGAGGCACCTCGGCACGGCCGAGGCAGAGCTCTGCCCTTCTCCCAGTCGGCAGAGATGGGCGAGAGACGGGCAGTCATTCATTCCCCCCTCCTTCCTCCCCAAAGCTTGCTTGGTCATCTGAAATGGGCAGGCAGCTTCTAAAGCGTGGACTTGACTTAAGTGAAACCAAACCAGCGCAGCAGAAATGGAGCCCTCCTAGCTTGGGAAAGAAGATCCAAAGAGTGTTTAGCTCTTGTTTGGCAATCTGGTGACAGGAAAGCAGATTTTTATTTCTTACTTTTTCCCCCTCCTTTGAATTAATTATTTTTCAAGGGTTTTTTTTTTCCTTTTAATTCTTAGTTTTTATATATATAAATATTAAAAAAAAAAAAAAGTAGAGTTCCTTTGGGGTTCTGGATACTCTTACAATGTCAGAGAGAAAAGGAAACAATTATGCTATTTAAAAGGGGGGGAAAGCTCTTAATATAATTTTTTTTTTTTCTTTGAACAAGCATATTTATTTCCTTTCCCTGTCCCCCATGGAACGGGCTCAGTGCAAAGGGATGTTGGCCTGCAAGGAGAGAGTAGTCTGAAGTGCCCCGGTGGGCTTGGTGCACGTGCTTGCTCTCCTTACAAGCTGCATGCTTCATGAGCAACGAGAGGTTGGCCGGGCTGCTTGAGAGAGGTGAAAAGGACTCTGCTCCTCCTTCCCCAGTCCCTCCCACTTCTTTGCTTCCAGCGTTAGACCTTGGAGAAAAGGAGTGGAATCCAGCAGAGCTGCTGGAAGAGCGAGAAGAGCCACGTGGGATTTAAACACCGATAAGGCTCAACCACTTGGCTTGAATGCTGTGACCCTGGGATGGAGCGGTCATCTCCGAAGGACCCAATGCCTCTTCTTTTTTTTTTTTTTTTTTTTTTCTCCCCTCTTTTTTTTTTTTTTTTTTATTTTATTTCTTTTCTAAATCTTGCAACGAGATGTGGAGGAGGAGGATCCTGAAGCCATTATCTCTTCTGCTGGTTGTTCCAACACACCGCTGCTGCTATGCCATGCTAGTGAGGGTGGCAGAACTTGAGTGTTTGTATCCCCCCTCCTCACATCCCTCCAGGGCAGGCAGAGGCAGCGCGGTGACCGCCACTGCCCAGGAGGACTGAGCTCACAAACTGTTCAGTGCTTTTTTAGCATCCCAAAAAGAAGGGATGATGCTACCTGGACAGATGCTGGAAGAGCTAATTCCCTGAGAGGGACCTTTCAGACCTCCATCCTGACAGCATCTCAAGCAACCTGTGTCTGACGTCCTGTCACACGCTGATGCTTGGAAATGAAGAAACGGGTTGCTCCCAGGACAGCAGAGTGGTGGGAACGGCCTCTTTGTAGTTCATCTGTGTCAGTGTACTCAAGAAACAGATGTCTCCATCCACATGAACTAACAGCAGCTATGCAAGTAAAAACCACTAGTCTTCTACGTTTGCGTGTGTTTTCACGTGGGCCAGCCAGAAGCTGCTACAAAAGGGGCATAATATGGAAAGACAAGTAACATACTCCAATCTGTGCAGACTTCTAGCATGATGCATTGTACTGGAGTGGCAGGATGTTCCTTGTTTTCAGGTAAAAACTAACTAAAAAAAAAAAAAAAAAAAAAAAAAAGAACAAAACAAAAACAAAAAACAACCTAAACAGCACAAGTCACAGAGGATTCATTTATTATATATTTCAGTTCCTTTTCAGCATGCAGCCTTGTAGCACAGCAGAGAGAAGTGCTGAGCTTTAACTTAGAGCTGGCCCTACAAGATCCGTACCTTGTGGCCAGAAAGGCAGGTGGCAGGGGTGGAGTGGCAGGGTGTCCCTACAGGTTTTTCCTTTTGCAGCTTCTCCTGAAACTCGTGGTGCTTTTCTAGGCTAAGCCAAGGAAACAACATAAGCAGAACGGCAGGTCAAAGACTCTGGCTCATCTTGGGTGTTCTTAGAGATCTAAGATGGGCTCTCTGAAGCTTGTCAGTCACTCTTTTCTCCAGTGCTACCGGTGTTTTTATTTGAAGCCATCTGCTTGGTTCATTATTTTTGTTTGATGGGGTGGGAAAAGAAAATAATCACCTTGTGGGATTTGTCCTTCAGTGTGTGAGGTGGAGCAGTGTGGTGAAGTGGAGAGCAGAGTCCCCTTCCCTCCTGCCCCTCAGTTCACTTGGAGAGCGCTGCTCCGTTATGGTGAAGTGCACTCTTTGTTTGGTGGGGTGGATAGCTGGTGGACTGTGATGTGTTGGTTTTGTTTGTTTTTTTTTTTTTTTCCCTCCTCCTGCTGCTTAAGAAAATCATCCACTGCCTTGCTGCAGAGCACATCAGAAGGGTCTGCAGTCTACAGCTCCCTTCTGCTCCAGCTAAAGCCCGGCTGTGTTTGCAGTCCTGAGAGGCCTAATTGTCATTCCCCTCTGGCTGCGTAGTGCAAGGTATGCGCTTGGGGTTGGTAAAGAAAAGAGCATTCCTGGGCTGAAATCAAAATAGCGAGGAGCTGGAGGCATGCCTGGGCTTTGCTCAGGGCCAGGTATTCCCTTGGCCACAGCTGGATCTTGAGGGGAGAAAAGAGCAATGCAAACAGAGCAGCAGCCAAAAGGGAATGCCTGTCATGCCAGTCACGAGCATCTCGGTTGGTGTAGCTCCCCGGGGCTGCCGGCGGTGCAGGATGAGAGCTGGGAGCCACGTGCTGTGGGGTCGGGGCAGCAGACGAGGCTGGTGCTGTCACTGAACAGGCTGGGAGCAAGGGGCCACAGTCCAGTGCAGAAGGAAGGCTAACACATTCCATCCACGTCCTGAATTGGACTGATGGCTTTTTTGGGCTGGATACAGAAGGCAGCTGAAGAACAAAAGTAAATAAACTTGACATTTCTGTAACAAGACGTTGCTGAGCTGCAGTGAGCCCACTTTGGGGCTGCGTGGTGAAATCAGAGGGCTTTTTTCTAGAAGGCAGCAAGGTTGTTGCCTTACTTTCCTCATAACCATCCCTTAGTACATGCCCTGGTCTCCTGAGGGGTTGTTTTAATATTACCTTGAGGTTTTGCACACCTGGAGAGGAGGAGAAGGCCCTAGCCCTTCAACGGGGAATGTTAACTGCCCGGTGGCATTTTTCAGTACATCATACCTCTGGGCTGAGGGATAGTCACCTTTTAAAAAAGGCACCTGAAACATCCTTATGATGCCACCTTGCTTCTCCAGAACATGCAACTATGGCTGGGATGTTCTCCAGAACATGCAACTAGGACCTGATGAAATTTTTTTTTTTTTTTTTTTTTGGATTCATATCCCCAGTCAGAGATACATGAAGCTGAAAAAATGGGGGACTTCAAAACTCTGGAACGGCGCAGCTGCAAAGCGGCCTCAGGGAAGATGGCAAGCTGTGTCCTCTGGCAAGTGTTGCCTTCTAACGGAGGCTCAACTTGACGTCTTTAAGATTGGGGTGAAGGAAAACAGTTCTTAGCCCCAGTCCCAGCACTCACGAAGAGTTGGGAGTCTTGTCCTTGGGGATTAGTTGATACAGATCTGCTGTGTCCGAGGGCCTGTGCTGCTTTGCCCCGCACGGGGTGCGTCCCTTCCAAATCCCAACCGAGAAGCCAAAAGCAGGAGGCCCGTTTCCCTGGCCTGTTGGTTGGTTGCCGACGCTTAAGCTGTTCTCCAGGGCTAAAGAAAACTTGGAAGGTCAGTGGGGAGGCTCCCTGGATCCTGGCTCACTGCTCTGCCCCCGGCTCCGGGGCGCTGCGCCGGGGCTTATCCCCAGGGCTCACCACAGCGTGCCCGTGCCAGCCCGAGAGCCGCAAACCGCCTCGCCACGCTCGTGTCGTGCAGCGCCCGAGCCTTGTGAACGCTAGCTCCCGTCCAGTGCTCACCCCTGTGCTGCTATTTCTGTACCAGCTCAAAGCTTGCTCCCATCTTAGGGGCCGAAAGCATTGCTTTTAATGTGTGTGGGGTTTTGTGGTTTTTTTTTTTTTTTGTTTTTTTGGTTTTTTGTTTTTTTTTGTGTGTGTGTTTCTTGGGTTTGAGTCTTTTCGTTACCACCACGTTGAGCACTCGGAAGTTGCTGGGGTGTCCCCAGGTTGGTGGTGGCTGAGGCTGGCTGGGTTTCCCTGGTGGGGGGGTGGCCAGGGGCTGTCCCCATGCCCTGGGGGGTGGGCACGGTCACCCTGCTGCCCGCTCGACTTCTCAGTGGTTTCACAGGCTGTGCCAAGCGACTCTTCTGCTCCAATCCTTGCTCAGCTCAATGCCACCTGCAATGCCTTGGATTTTTGTTTGCATCTTAGATTTGATTTTTTTTCTTTTTTTCCTTTCTTTTTTTTTTTCCTCCTTAACATCCAGCAGAGCTAGCCAGTCTGGCTGGGGCAGAAAATAGGGTGGGGAAAACGGGGTGGCTGCGGGAACGGAGAAAGGCAGGAGGGTTGGCACAGGATCTCTGTGTTGCTGGTCCTGCCGCTGTCTGCTGGCAGGGAGGGGACTGTTGCTTGGTTTGAGGCGAGGGACAATCATCTCTCCCTCAGTCCTCCTTTTGTAGCACAAAAAAAAAAAAAAAAAAAAAAAGCCCAGCCTGTGGATTTGTGCTTAGATAGCTCTCACTGGGGGACCGATGGGACGGCTCTTGGAGCCCAGCTGGGACGAGGAGGAGCTTGGGGGCTCTCACGGCATGTGTCTTGACTGTGATCTGAACACATCGACTAGCTTAATAAAATACAAGATATTTGTACCTCTTGTTTTGTGGTGATTCCCAGCTCAGGCCGTGTTTCTCCTACGCAGCCCCGGAGGCGGGTACATTCTGGTCTGGGAATCCTGCGTGCACTTTGCTGGCCGAACTTTCTGCTTTTTCAGAAAAAAAAAAAAGGCTTTGCCATTCCAAGCCCCTTCGATTGTTAATTGACTCGGTGAAGGAAGGCATACCCTGGGTTTGCTTTTGATTTGTTAGGATGAAATGTAGGTGGGTGCCTTATCCCTATAATGTGAACAGTATTCCCTTTGTTCCTTTGCTCATTGCCTTTGTGGTTCGGGACGAGTCCATCCTTTCACTGGGGCTCTGCACGTTGCTGCCCGCAGGAACATCCCCAACCCCAGCAACACTGTGATCAGCAAAAATAACCACTGGGCTTTATTGGGTACCTTCTCAGGGGGGTTGGAATGTGTACATTTTTAAAAAATGTGTAACTTTTAAGTGTTAATTCGAGATGTCTTTCAGAAGTTTGGCGTCAGGGGCAGAGCTGGGCAGCACGCTTGGAATTGGCTCTGTGAGGGGCCGGGGCGGGCGCTGGTGATGAGGGAAGCTGGGGTGGGAAAAAGTCTTCCATTCCCTATATTCATTCACACCAAAGCTCCTTTATTCCCTCTGCTAGTGGAAAGCAATATAATTTATTCTCCCCCTCCAATTCTTTGGAGGCTGCCAGCAGTGGGAAGGTGGGAGGAGGGAGGTTGTGAAAAAGCGAATCCGCCTTTCAGTTCCTGGTGGGAGGAAAAACCGTGGGTGACTTCTTCCCGCGGGGCGAGACGTGCCCTGCGTCCCAACGCCGCTGCCTGCCGTGGCACAAAAGGGACCTGTCCCCTCCAGAGGGGCTGGAAACGCCTCTTCCAGCTTGGGGAGGGGGTGGTGGTGGTGGTGGTGGTGGCTGTGCCGAGGGGCTGCCCGGCTCCGATGGCCTTAGCGGGGGCCCTGCGCCGCTGCCTCCCCCTCTGCGCCTCCCGTTTTCTTGGCGGCGTGTGGCCGCCCGAGCCGCCCCGTCGGGGCCAGGGGGCACGATCCCAGGGGTTTGCTCCTGCAAAACTGGGGCAGGATAAAACCTCAGGAGGCCGAGCGAGAGCTGGGGCTCCCGCTCCTGCTCGTTGCGGGGCCGAATCCTTGGAAAGCCCCCCGCAGCCTCCCGCTCGCCGGCCGTTCCCCGCGCCTCCGCTTCTCCCCGCGCGCAGAGGTGATTTCCCTGCCCTGAATAAATCCCCCCCCCCCCCCGCGGGGTTTGCAGTGCTTCACGCAGGGGTTTTTCAACAGCAGGACCTCCACCCCTGCCTGGAGGTCCCTTTGCAGGCGGGCAACGAACCCCCAAACCCCACCACCGACCTTCTGGCAACGCCGGGAGGAGAAACTCAGCTTCCCCTCGTCCGGGGCTGCCGCTGCCCGGTGGGGAGGATTGGAGCTGCACGTCCCGGGGTGCTGCGGCTCCCCGTGCTGTGCTCAGCACCCACGGCGGAGCCGGGAACATGACCCTTCCGGGGGTAAATACACCCCCAAAGATGGGAGCTTGGAAAACGTCGCTCCCGGTTCAGCCCTCCGGCTCCTGAAGGGTGGCCGCACCCACCCGCGGCGGGGACGCCTTTGCTGCCTCGGGCGAGCCCTCGTCGCGCCAGCGGGACGCTGCCAGGTCAGTGGGGAAGGTTTCCCCAAACCTGTTTTTGCTTCCTTCACCTTTTCCCGCCTCCCAGGTCTCCGCAGCGCTCGTGGGACCCCGGGGTGTCACCGGGTGGGGGTTTTGCTGTGGGTCCCCGCGTGGACCCGGCACTCCATCGCTGCAGCTTGTTGGCATTTAAAATCCGATGCCCGGAGCCACTTTCCAATGGTCCCTCCACTGATGGAGGTGCGGGGTCTTGCATCCGGGGGGGGGGGGGGGGGTTTGGGGGGGGATTTCAGCCAAAGCAGGCAGCCGGGCCGTGGCAGGGCGGGCGGCGTGTCCAGCACAAAGCTCCCTTTGAGGCCCCGATGCCCCTTCGCCAACGAGCAGGAGCTGGGGAGGGACCCTGCGGCCGAGGACACGGGCGGCGAGCGGCAGCCGTGGGGCCGAGACCCCCGACCCACGGTGGCGAGGGGCGGGGGGACACCCAGCACGGCGTCACCCACCGTCCCACCAGTGCCCCACTCCACGCAGGCTGGTGGGAGGTGTCTCCGGATGCTTTTCAGTTGTGGGTTTTTTGTTTTTTTTTTTTTTTCCTTCTCCTCCCTTCTAAACCCCTGGGGGAGTTTTGGGCTGGGGGGTGGGCACTCGGGACTCCCCTCACGCTGCTGTGCTGTTTCCCTTGTGCTGTGCCTCAGTTTCCCCACAGGGGAAAACCTTCCCCGGGCGCCGAGGTCAGTGTCCCGCTTCACCCTGGCCCTCGCAGAACGAAACCTCTCTGGCTGGGGGGGCTGCGGGGCGGCTTTTCCCCCCTCCGTGGGGGCCTGGTCCTGAGCCTGTGCCTACCAAAGACATCCCCGGAGCAGGTAAACGGGGTCAGGAGCCCCCACGGGGAGGGGGGATGCAGTGGGGCAGGGGACGAGGGCAGGATTTGGCTCTTTGCTGCAGCCCCCACCCACGGCTCCGTCACATCCACCCTCTCCTGGGCCTGGGGGGGGCCTGATCCTGCTTAGACCCCCCCCCAGCAACTGCTCTGGCTCTCTAGAAGGGTGAAACGGGGAGCGGACTTTGCCCGTCTCCGCAGGACATGGGCTGTGGCCCAGCACCCCGACACCCCCAGCCCTGAGCGCCGCGGCCCCGCCATGCTGACCATAAAGCTGCCGCAGATCTTCAGGGTCCATCAGGTGCCTCGGGTACGTGTGGGTGGGTGATGGGGGGGGGGGGGGGGGGGGCGGCTCTGTCCCCATTCCCCCCAACCCCCTCGCCCAAGGTGAAGAATCACCTGGGCTCCCCACCCCGACCTTGCTCCAGCTGCTGAGATGCTCCCCAGCCCACCCTGCCTCAGTTTCCCCACCCGTCACGAGGCCACAGCAGCTCTCTAGGGCTGCCCCCACTCCACACCCCCCCTCGGTGTGGGTCCTGACCAGCCCCCCACTGTCCCCACAGATCTTCTGGGAGGATGGGATCATGTCAGGGTACCGGCACCCCAAGAGCTCAGCCCTTGACTGCGTCCTCAGCTCCTTCCAGATGACTAATGAGACAGTCAACATCTGGACACACTTCCTACCGACCTGGTGGGGATGGGGACAGGGTCATGAGCAGGAGCGGTGACGGGGGTGGGGATATGGGAGAGCGCCAGGGATGGAGACGGGGACGAGGATGGGAATGGCAAAAGGAGGGAGATGGGGATGGGGACGAAGAAGGGACGGGGCTCGCCCCGACACCCCTGTGCCCGCAGGTATTTCGTGTGGCGCTTCCTGGTGCTCTCGTCCTCCCTGGAGCTCTGCCGGGAGCCCTACCACTGGCCCCTGCTCATCTACCTGCTGCTCGTCTGCCTCTACCCCTTCGCCTCCAGCTGCGCCCACACCTTCAGCTCCATGTCGGCGCGCGCCCGCCACATCTGCTACTTCTGCGACTACGGAGCCCTCAGCCTCTACAGCCTGGGTGAGCCGCTGCGGAGGGGGACGGGGACACGGAGGGGGACGAGGAGACAGAGGGGGATGGGGACACGGAGGGGGAAGGGGACACGGAGGGGGACGGAGAGACGGAGGGGGACGGGGACACGGAGGTGGATGGGGAGACGGAGGGGGACGAGGAGACAGAGGGGGACGGGGACACGGAGGGGGACGGGGACACGGAGGTGGATGGGGAGACGGAGGGGGACGGGGACACGGAGGTGGACGGGGACACGGAGGGGGACGGGGAGACGGAGGTGGACGGGGACACGGAGGGGGACGGGGACACGGAGGGGGACGGGGACACGGAGGGGGACGGGGAGACGGAGGTGGACGGGGACACGGAGGGGGACGGGGACACGGAGGGGGATGGGGAGACGGAGGGGGATGGGGACACGGAGGGGGACGGGGACACGGAGGGGGACGGGAAGACGGAGGGGGACGGGAAGACGGAGGGGGACGGGGACACGGAGGGGGACGGGAAGACGGAGGGGGACGGGAAGACGGAGGGGGACGGGGAGACGGAGGGGGACGGGAAGACGGAGGGGGACGGGAAGACGGAGGGGGACGGGGAGACGGAGGGGGACGGGGAGACGGAGGGGGACGGGGACACGGAGGGGGACGGGAAGACGGAGGGGGACGGGGACACGGAGGGGGACGGGGACACGGAGGTGGACGGGGACAGGGAGCCACCGGCCCCACGAAGCCGTGTTTCTCTTGCAGGCTGTGCGTTTGCCTACGGTGCCTACGCAATGCCGGACCACTGGGTCAGCGGCGTTTTGCACCGTTACTTTGTCCCCACGGCTGCTTTTAACTCCTTTGTCTGCACCGGCCTCTCCTGCTACTCCCGGTAGGTTTGGGGGAAAAGCGCCAGTGCTGCAGCTGGCTGGAAAACGGGGCTGGATGTTTCCTCCTCCTCAGCTTTGGGGTCCTGCAGAGTGTTTCAGGGGGGGGGAGGTTCTCCCCTTCTCCAGGCAGTGGGTCGCACCCAAAACCAAGGTGCTTGCGGGGTCCTCGCTGTGGGGGCTGACAGGGGTCCGTGCCCCCCGCCTGCTCTGCTCCCCCTTCACAGCTTCCCTGAGCTGGAGCATCCTCGGCTGAGCAAGGTGCTGCGGACGGCGGCTTTCGTGTACCCCTTCCTCTACGACAACATCCCCCTCTTCTACCGGGTGAGTGTCCCAGGACAGGGGTCAGATGCCACCACCGTGGGGGTCCCAGGGGTGGGGGGTGTGTGTGTGTGTGTCCCCGTCCCTTGCTCACCCGCCTCCCCACAGCTCCTCTTCTGCTTCTGGGGTAACTGCGCCTGGAATGAGGCTGTGGCCGGGTACTGCTACCACCTCCTCTTCGCGCTTCTCACCGCCTTCCTCTTCGCATCCCACCTCCCCGAGCGCCTCGCGCCCGGCCGCTTCGACTACATCGGTGAGCAGCAGCCCCCAGTGCCGCAGCTCCAGCCCCCCCAAAACACAACCCCCCCCCCCCCCCCTTCTTGCAGCGGGAGCTGGCCAAGGAGCCCCAGCACCCAAGGGTGACGCTGGCCTCTCGCCCCGGGGCAGGACACAGCCACCAGCTCTTCCACATCTGCGCCGTGCTGGGGACCCATTTCCAGCTGGAAGCCGTGCTCTGGGACGTGTGCTCGCGCCGGGCCTGGCTCCAGGGTCGCCTGCCCCCCCCCGGGCTCCCCGGCACCTTTGGCACTGCCGCACTGGCCCTTTTGGGCAACGCTGCCATCATCGGCGCCTTCACCGCTGCCTTGCCCCCGGCGCCTGGCAGCTCCGGCAGCCCCCCAAGTGTCCCCACCGAGGCTGGACGCTGCAGGGACCCGCGACACTGTGGGGTGAGTGGCTGGGGGGGGGGGCCCGGATGTCTCAGCACCCCTAGAGCTCTTCCCTCCACCTCCAAGCCGGGGGAGAAGAGAGTGAGGGGCTCAGATGCCTGAGCCCTGCTGTTGGGTGTCTTGGGGTGCCACAAAATTAGGTGCCCCCCCACCCCGTGCAAAGCTGCACCCCTGCTGTCTATGCCTCAGTTTCCCCACTTTTTCCCCACTTTTAAAATACAGCGAAGCCTACTCATCACTGCAGGGAGGGCACTGTAGTGCATTTATGCTGCATCTAACCCACGTAGCAGCGTCCCCCCCCCCCTCTCCTTTAACCCCAGGACCCCCAAAGCCACGACCACTGCAGGGGCCCGTTTCCCACCAGGTTCAGCTCAGAAACCCTGGAGACCCACGTGTGTGTGTGTGTGTGTGTGTGTCCAGGATTGCCACAGCCCAGTGGGGCTGAGATGCAGCACTGGTGGCCCCACGGCAGCGGGCACGGCCCCACGGCCACTGCTCAGTGTCAGACCCCGGGGGTGGCGGAGGGGACCGGGGCTGGAGGCAGAGCAAAGGTTTTGGGCTCGAGGTGAGGGTGAGGAGGGCTGGCGAAGGCTCTGCAGGGTGGGAGCAGGGGTCAGGGCTCTGGCTGAGCCAGGGCTCCTGTGCCGTGGGACCCCGGGAGATGAATTTGGGGCAGGATCTATCACCCTGGGAGGGTGCAGCAACGTCGCAGGTGGTTCGGGGCGAGAGGAGAGGCAGAGCCCGGCAGCCCCCAGCACAAGGCACACACACGTGTGCACACTGGGTGTGCAAGAAGGGGGTGGGGGGGGGGAATGCCATGGCCAAGCCCAGCGCCATGCATGGGGTGAGGGGCCCAATTTCCCCAAGTTTCCCACCCCGGCCTTAAATGAAGTGGTGGTTTGCTGCGGAAACCCAGCCCCTGGGAAAGGCGCAGGGCTCTGGGACCCGTGGGGCAGCCCTGCTGCCCCCCAATAACCCCCTGCTTGGGACAAGCATCTTTAAATTAAACTGGAATAATGGTGGGGCAAGCCCTGGGCTCATCGTCGCATTGCTGGGCACCCGCTCTGCTCCGGAGCCTGTGGGGGCTGAGAGAGGGAGGAAGAGGCTGGAGCTCCTTGGCCTTGGGGGCTGGGGGGGGGATGATGTGGGGGTACAGCCGCTGGGGTCTCCCTCCCATCCCGCACCCTCAGGCTAGGAAGGAGCTGGCTACACCGTCTGTGCATTTATTTCTTTCCACGATTAACGGAAAGGGGTGTAAAAGGGGGGTGGGGGGTGGGGGCTGCTCGGGGTTGGGGGGGGCGGGTTGGTGCTCTGAGCTCAGCCCCAGCATGGCTGGGGGGGGGGGGGGGGTCGGGGGGGGTCGGGGATGTTAAACGGGGCCGTAGAAGCGCCGGTATGCCTCCTGGAAGCCGATGTGGTCGGCCAGCTCGTCGCAGTCGGGGTTGAACTCGCACACCTCGCGCTTGGCCTCCAGCGGGTCCCGCACGGCCCCGTAGACGCTGCTGGGGAGAGATGCGGGAGGCAGAGGGTGGTGGAGGGTCCCCTCCCCAAAACAAGACTTCACTGTATGTGCCGGCTGGGGAATGGGCGCCCCCCCCCCCCCCCCCCAGCCCCTCCTCGGTGTCACCCGGGGCCGGGGGGGGGACACACCGTTCCCCTGCACAACGGGCTCAAGCGTTACCTGTCATAGATGTAATTCCTCTTGTGTCTCCGCACCATCTCGGCGCTGGCGCGTTTGGAGACGAAGGCTGCGGGGACAGGGTGGTGGTGGGGGGGTGTGTGTGAAAGGGGGGGGGTTGGGGGTCCGGGGAGGGGGGGTGTGGTGTGTGTGGGGGGGGTGTGTCCCTGTCCCCGCAGCAGCAGGGCCCGGGGTGGCCGCTGCCAACTCACCTTCGGAGCTGGGCGAGTCGTCTGCGCTGGCCGAGCGCTCGGCAGCTGCGGGACGGCGCCGAGAGGTCAGGGCAGCCGGTGGGCTCTGCCCTCACCCCTCTCCTCATTTTTTGGGGGTGTGGGTGTGGGTGTGTTGTTTCTCATCACCTACAACACCCCCTCCCTCCCCAGCCCCCCCAAACCTGGGAAAAGGAGCCCCGAGCTCCATCCCTCTGCTCCATTCCCCTGCACCCTCCCCGCCAAGGCTCAGCAAATCTCCCTTTGCTCCCTCCAGAGCCCTTCCTGAGGCGCAGCCCCCCCTCCACCCCCCGGTCCCCATCGTCCCCCCACCCCACCCCGGACACCCCGTACCTCTGCGGCAGAGGCCGAGGGTGAGGAGGGCCAGGAGGCTCAGCAGGACGAGGGGCTTCATGGTGCTGCTCGGCGCTGTGCTGGGCTCAGCCCCTGCTCCCCGGGCGGCTTTATAGGGTGCTGCGCCCCGGCATCGAGGAGGGGCCCCGCCAGGGCTATTTCCAGAACATCCGCCGGGGCCGGGAGCCGCCAGCACAGGCGGCAATTGTGGTTTTGGGGTGAACTCGGTTGCCCCGGGACCGGCCGGAGCCCACAGGGAGGGAAAAGCGGCCCCGGGCCAGTGGCCGTTTGCTGGTGGGCCCAGCCCTGCCGGCTTGGCAGCACCCAAGTCCCCCAGCCCTTCACTGGGGCGGGAGCTGGGGCACTGCTGGGACGCCTCGCCGCGCTCCCCAGGCGCTGGACTGGGCTGCCCCAGTTCCCACTGCTGGGTCCCAGCGGGGTTGTTGCTGCTCTAGGAGAGTTTCCTGCCAAAACCCACGGGGTTTTCCTCTCCGCACGGGGACTTGGTGGCCAGTTGTTGCCCCGGGGACCAGCGCGTGCTCCAGCCGCTCCAGACTGCCACGGCTGGGAGGAGAGGGCGAGCCGGTGCCCTTGGCCTTGGTCTCCACGCAGCTCTCCTGGTCCTTCCCATCTCCCATCCCACGGTGTGGGCCAGGGCTGGGGCCCCTGACAAGAGCCTGTTCCCAAAAACGGTCCCTCAGGAAGAGACCCAGCACCTCTTAAAACCCCAAACCAGGGATTTTCAAGAAAACCTGTGCTGCTGTTCAGGCAGCGAGCAGCGGAGCAGGGAGTGGAGCAGCTGGAGGGGCAGAATCTCTTGTCCATCCATCCTTTTACTTCCTACTCTCCACAAGACCCAGCAGTGTTCCCCCCACACCAGTTTGCTCCCATTTAACTCCAGGAGGGCTCCGAGCAGTGGGAGCTCCCAGGGCCGCCCGGGGTGACATTCCTCTTCGGGATCCTGACCGCTTTCCCGACTTTCAGATCCTCTAAATCCCTGCCATGTCTATGAAAAGCGGAACCGGAGGCTTTTGGGGCGGAGGAGGAGAGAAATGCTGAAGGCAGAGCCTTTGTCAAACAAACCCATAAACTATAGAGTACGCGGGCCAAGCGCACACAGCGGGAGCCAAGACCGGGGGAACAACAGCTCCAATTTATTTAGATTATAATGCAGCGAGGGAAGGCTTGTTTACGACAGAGGGAAAATATGCCTAAGTCAGTCAGTTGCAGGCTCTGGATGCCTCTAATTGAAACCAGCGGCTTGTGCGTGGTGGAAACGGCCACCGCTGTTCTCAGAATTTGTTTTTCCCCCCCCAACCTGGGCCCAGCCTCTCCCGGGGACAGCACGCACGCACCGGCGAGGCGCACGCTAGGTGACAGAGAACCCGCTGCCCTCGGCAGAGCTGGTGCCGCAGCCAGCCCCTGTCAGGCTCAGGAGGACTCTCCTCATTACCTGCCCAGCCCAGAGGAACGCCCTTTTTCTTCATTTCAAAGACACGCTCACTTGCAGGGCTTCCCTAACAGCCACCGAGTAAAGAACAACTCCGGCTGGGTAAAAAACAAACCCAGTTTGGTTCTAGGAGTCGAGGTGGAGGTTTCATGGGAAAACATTAAACCCCTTTGCCACGAGCCCGCAGGGTGTTCAGAGCTCTGCTCGTCCCCGGCTGCCTCACGCCGCGGTCCTCGGGGAAGCGCCCTCAGCGCGCATCTACCTGCCGGGAGGGGAGCAGGGTGGAAAATTAAGGGGAAAATAAAAAAAAAGATTAACTGGTAAGGAGGAACACGGAGTGATAAAGCAGCTGCTGACACGTCTGTGCTGATGGGTCACGGGCAGACAATGCTTTAAAGACACGGGTACTGACGATGAACACTGAAAAACGTGGCAGAAGAGGCCGGTGTGGTCATTTATGCTCCAGCTGGACAAAACGCCACGGCAGCACTTACCCGACTGCGGGCTCCGTGTGCTACAGCTCCCCAGCCCCTCGTTCCTGGGCACAGCATACGGCACCGATTTTTTTCTAATGCACATCTGAAATACCATCAAGGCCACAAATCTGGCTTTAGTAAGCCAGAATCACGCCCAGCACAGCGCTAAAGCAGCGTGCGAGTGCACAGACACGCTCTGGCTACCAGATCTGTCGGATTCTCCTCCCTGTCGAGCTGAGCGGGGAACAGGCAATTGTTATCTGTTTCCAAAGATCCTGATGCGTTCTTTTTTTTTTTATTTATTTCTTTGCAAACTTTGATCAAATTGTACAAGTCCGGCAGCTTTTCAGTCCCACCGCAAGTTTTTTTTCTGGCCCGACAGGATGAACACAAGTGGTTTGGACACGCCACGCAGAGAGTCCTGCTTCCCACCGCGTCGGCAGCGCTTCCGAGACGAGGATAAACTCCCCCCACGAAACGCGCAGGATCTCCCCGCCTCCTCACTGGGGCTCCTTGAATGTCATGACGAGTTCTCGTTGCTCTTTACTAATTGCCTAGAAGGAAAACAATCACCACTGCACTCAGCAAAGTGCCTTCCTCCACAGACGCCGGCGTTCAGGACGCAAAGCAGGCTGATATAAAACAGAGCGTCGCATACATTGCCGTCGCCAGCCTGTCACGGAACGCAACCCACTCATCTCACCCACAGAAACATCCCACCCAGTGCACAGGGAAAAACATCCAGGAACTCCAGTGAAAACGCCCAGGCTGATGCCAGCAGCACCTGGCCCCTGGTGAGGCCTTTGACAAGTGGAGGGCTTAAATATAGTGCAGCCATTTGCCAGGCAAGCCGCAGAACAGCGTTTCTTGCACGCTGATGCTGCGGAGAGAAGGGGGTTTTATTTGTTTATTTTCTATTTTTACCTGCCAGGCATGTTTGCGAGCTTGTATCTGCTGCTGCAGCTCTGCAATCCTATCCCTCCCCGCAAGCACCGACTCTGCCACCTTCCTGTTTTCTTCCTCCTTCTCCTTCAGGATTTTCTGCAAGTACGACCGGTGCTTAAGGAGGTACGGCACCATGGCGCTGCGAATGTCCTCCTCCGGGATCCCGCTGGGACGCCTGGGAACAAACTGGGATGTGAAGCAAGCAGAGAGCAACAGTCTTGCACAGCAATTAGTCTCACACACCTCAACCCGGAGCCGAGCTGCTGCTGTAAGTTTACCCCTGGCAGGGGAAGCTCGAGGGCAGCCAGAACGTGCGCGTCTAACGGGCACCCCACCATGCAGCCCCCCCCAGCGCCAGGCACAGAGGAGTGGGAGGAGACCTTTCCAAAACCCTTCTGTTAGTTGAGGCCTGGAGGCAGGCAGGGTGTAATTAGCTTCCCCGATCACAGAAACAAGTAAGTGTGATGATACTTTTGATTACAAGACCCAGCCTGCCCCTATGGGGCGAATGAAAGGCAGAGCGTAACACTGCCAGTGCCTGCTGAGTCCCCGAGCAAGGCATCCCAACAAGAAGTGCTCTGCTATTAGAACATTATCTGTGCCTAAAACATGCCATCAGCTTTTTGAATTATTCAGAATTGAGTTTACCTCCCCCTGGTCTCAGCAGCACTAACCTCCTCCTTACACTGAGGAAGCCCAGATACATGACCTAGAGAAGCATAGATAAAACTTTTTTTCTGATGCTTCAGACACAGTGCCATTGCTGTCAAGGTACAGGAGGTTTAGAAAATTCCCTTGCAGCACAAGGACTACAGAACACATCAACACGGTCCAAACATCCCCTGGGAAGTGACTTTTGCTCTTGAAGGAACGCGCACACGCTCCCCAGACTGTCCGTACCACGCAGGCTCCTCTCGGTTCTTTGCCTCCTCCACGATCTTATCCAGTGAATTAAAGACCGTCTCCAGATTTCCCTCATTCTTCACCTCCTGGATCTCCTCCTGTGAAGGAAAGACACCACAGGGATTCAGCAGGACCCAGACTCAACTGACACAGGCACCATTCCGCGCAGGAGCCCTCGCTTTTCCCTGGATGAAGGCTACGTCCTGGGAATCACCGGCTATTGAGTCGCCATCCCTGGAGGTATTTAATAGACTTGTAGACGTGGCGCCTGGGGACGTGGTTGGGTGGTGGACTTGGCAGTGCAAAGTTTACGGTTGGACTCGGTGATCTTAAGGGTCTTTTCCAACCTAAATGGTTCTGTGGTTCTACAGCTCCTTCTAGGAAAGGCAGGTCTGGAAGAACCTTTGGGGAGCGGTCTTAATTTTCTGTTTCTGCATTTGCCACCCTTAACACCAAGGAGGGCGGCGCCTCCCGAAGGCACGAAGACCCCGTTCCCCCTTTCACCTTGATGGACGCCTGCAGCTGGGATATAAACTGGTCGTAAATGCTCCTGGTCATCTCGGGCTGCAGCTTGTAGAAGCAGCGGTAGCAGTTCGCGAACCTCTGGTAGCTGCAAAACCGGGGGGGGGGGGGGTGTCACTGCCAGGGCCCGCGGCCTCCCCGCGACAGCCCCCGGCGGGACCCCCCTTCCGCCTCACCTCCCGGCGGCCACCAGCTTCTCGAGGAAGGTGTCCACCACGGTGGCGAACATCTGGGCGCGGCCCGGGGCTGCCGCTTCGCTCGGACCGCTCTCGCCGCCCGCCGCCGCCCCCTCAGCGCCGCTCGCCGCCGCCGCCATTTCCAGCCGCCCAACGACCCCGCCGCCGCCGCCCATTGGCTGCCGCCGCCGCGCCGCACCGCTGCCATTGGTGGGTGCGCGGCGGGGGGGAAGGCCCGCCCCTGTTTGCTGCGCATGCGGGGTAGCTGTGCGCTCCGCGCCTGTCTGGAGGTGGCGGGGCGTGGCCACGAGGCGGAGGGGCGGGGTCGCTCGTAGCCCCGCCCCCCCCGCCCAAAATGGCTTAAGCGCTAAAAACCCCCGAAGTAATAAAAATCACAAGGGGCCGAAATGCTTCATCTGCTGCATCAGGGAAGGCAAGAGCGGACTAGTCCCTGGAGCAGGGCGATAAATACAATAAGCTGATTGCGTGTGTGTATATATATATACACACACACACATATATATAGGTGTATATATATATAATAACCCCTCTGCTGAGACCCCTGGGTTAACCCTCACCCCACTCTGCTCACAGCCTGACAACATTCCCGATCATTTAATGAAATAAAACGATCAAGCCTGAAGAATTCAAAAAGGGAAGATTAATCCAAGTTCAGCACAGAGAGAGGGGGAAAAGGAACAGACCTCATACATTTTTCCCTTGTTGAGATGCTGCTTGTAACCAGAAACAACCACAGTTTGTAAAGAAGGATCCGGATTTACAACTAATCTCTGGTTTCAGGGACTACACCTGCTTAAGCCCCTTTTTTTTTCCAGCTTGTTCAGCTTTGCTCGCAGTGCCTGTCACCGTCTCTTCAGGCAGTCTCTGCTGGCCAGGTCCCTCCTGCTGCTACGCGGAAGGCAAAGCGTTAACACCAAGAACGCTTCGCTGTGAAATGACAGAACTCCCTCAGTCACTGTGACCAACGCGCTTTTAAACCCAGGCGTCAAACTGAAGGTCTCTGAAGTTTATTAGTTGTCAAGAACTTTGCTGGTTAAGAGGGGAATATTAAGCTTGAGCGCACCTCCCTACATTTGCACCGTCTGCCTCTTCTGTGACACACACCAGGACTTACCCTGCTGGTAATCAGCAGAAGCTGGTTGTTATTGTTTCTTTTAATATCGGTATCGCTGCCGCCTTTGTGCAAGAAGGGGGCTACCAGCTCGGGATACTTTCTTGCAATCTTATCATGCTGCTGTTCTACTTTTTAGAGCAGAATCTGCTATTACAGAAAGAGCCAACTGGAGCTGTCTTTTGAATGATAAAAACGTGACAGAGCTTGAACAGCTCTGTCAGTGGCTCAGGCATACATCACCTTATTTAATGCTGTGGAAAACAAAGGTCGGATTAACAGGCCCTTGATGACTCATTTGCAACCCCATTAAAGAGTACTGGATCTTATAACCAAGTTCTGCCCTTAAACAGAGGTCCCTCTCCAGCTTCAGCAGCATCTGCCTGTACTTGTTCCACCTCCAGCAGAAACTGTGGCACATCCAGTCTCTGCCGGGGCTGAACCGCAGCCATTGGGATGAAGGCAAGAACCACGCTTAGCAAGTCCCAGGTGAATAAAACCCGCCTGGGAGCAGCCAGAGTTTGGCAGCATCAATGCTAACAACCAAGAATTCCTTGTTACGGCAGTGAGATGAACAGAGGTGGCGATACATCTGTTATTTGGAGGTGTATCTCCCACCTCGCAGACGTACAACTAACCGAGACGAGCACCATGTGTGCGCTGGCATCACGAGAGGAAAATCTCAAATATTGAGACCAGCAGAGTGAAGTTAAACAATCCCTTCATTCCTCCTCCCCACGGAGCAGCCTCTTGCTTCATCACTCGATTGCAAGTTTGCATCTGGTAAAACGCACAGACCGTAGCTCAGGATTTTGATCCAGCAAGAGTGTGCAAAGAATTATCCTTGCCCTTCCCAAACAGGATAAGCAGGATTTAAACTTACAAAGTATTAGTGAACCTTACTTCTTATTCAATATGAACATGCCAATCAGGTTTGAACTGGATCAAAAGCCAGTACAAGCTTTTTTCTTCTTCCCCACCTCACATCCAGTTGTAGCTCTAATCACATTCAGTTCTCCTCTCGGCTGCTGGCAGCACAGCAATCTGACACTTCCAAACGCTGCATTTGTTTGTGCTTAAACTAACTAAAGGTGGGAAGTGGCAGCAGCCACCCTGAACATGCAGTATTGACACTCACATTGAACAAGGCCACAGAACAACCACTCAGTCCCCCAGAAATCAGAAGCAGCTTCCCTAAAATAAAAAAAATTAAATAACAACAGATTAAAAACACAGGTTAGGTGTCAAAATTGCCATCAGCTAATTACAAACAGCCAGCTCAACTCCTAGCTTGCCTATCAGCCAGCTTGCTGTTTGAAGGATGAGAGATAGGAAACATTTTCCAAGAACATACAAAAAAGGTATGTACAGATCTATTCAAAACGCAGTAAATAAGGTCTTAAGTGGTTCCAGGTTACTCTCATCTCACATCTTCTAGAAATAAGTGTGGGTGATTGGAGGAATTTACTTGTCTATTCTATTCTTCCAGCTTCCCACAGTACAACTGCAATCAGCACCCAACCCACCAGAGGGCTCTGCTGCAGGCTGCTAGACTCCCCTCCTCGGAAGTCTGGCAACGATGAAAATAATTTAAAGAATAAACTGGCTTTTTGCTTCAGCCAGTAAGTCTTTAATTTAAAAAAAAAAAAAAGGGAATTAAGAACTTGCCAGGATGCATTCACACACCTGGCTGCTTTTGAATGAACTGTCACAGGCAAACAGCATTGCCAAAGGTCACATTTTGATGGTTTTAAGCAGAAACAGCAGCAGAGCATTGTATTACAATCAAATCTAAAGAGGTGAATTGCAGTTGCTCTTGCTTCTGCTTTGTACTGTGAAACCAGCTAGAGACAAAGGAGATGGCAGCTGCCTCTCCTGAGCTTTCAACCGTGACGGTCCAAATTCAGCAGGTTCAAAGGACGGTTTCTCTTCCAGCAGCTGGCTCTACCAGTGTCTTGAATCCACCAGCTCCGGGCGGAGGCTCAGCTTCTTCAGAGTTTCATACCCCACCACGATGACGATGGTGGAAGGAGTCGCCGAGATGATGCGGGCAGAGAGGCCTTTAGTCAGGCCCCAGGGTCCTTCCTCTGCCATGAGCTGTCTGAAGGTGAGGATGATGGAGCTCTTGCCTTCCACCTGCAAAGCCAGAACAAATATTCACAAAGCTGCCAGACTTCATGCTGAGCTCCTCTGGGGCTCTGCTCCGACTGAAGATTCTAGACACAACAGATCAGCCCGTCCAATAACCTTGATCTAGTCTCCAGAACTCCCTGAAGGGGGGAGGGAAGCAAGAAGTCCTAAAGAGGCAGCAGTAAGTAGGATTCCTAGACCTGTCTCCTGCTTCCTCTCACCTGCCCCCACCTAGAAGGGGCTGGATCAACACAACAGCTCAAGTCTCACTAAAACGGACACTGCTAGAAGCACCTCTCCTTTTCTGAAGGATGCCACATCTGCTGGGGAACATCATTTGAGCAGTCAAAGGAGGCAAAGCCAGACTTGCTACCTGAGCTGCCTCCTATTAATGCTGAGTGCAAATTAAGCAGCACAGTATCTAGGACAAAACAACCTACGAAGAGAGAGAGAGAAGGGGAGCAGTTTACCTGAAGCCACAGAGATCAAAGAGCTGAGACCGAACCCCACCCCTGCGTTGCGCTGTTGTTGCAGGCAGACATGCCAAGCAGGCTGAGCACTTACCTGAACCCGAGCCCTGATGACATCCATGGGGTTGGTGAGCGTGGAAGCTGTTGCAGCTGCAAGTGGCCCCGATATAGCTTGCAGGAGGAGATGGGGACAGTCTTTAGGAGTCAAGCTCGAAAGCTGTTCTGGGAACAGGAGGGAAAGTAAAGTTTCAGGCGAGTGGCCGCTTATCAGTTCCTTAACTCGATCAGCTAATTTAAGCTGATTTGCAGTGGGCAGAATTCCTGATTTACAACCTGTCACCTCCTCCCACAGCATGTCTAAGCAGCTCTTTCTGCATCAACCAGAAAGTTAGCAAAGTGCCAGTAGCAAGCCCATAAACACCCCGGCGCCTCTGTGCTTCATGCTACAGACTCTGATCAGCTCAAACACAGGCACTTAGACCTGCTGGGCAGAATAAGCTTGTACATCCCCAAAACAGAGCATGGAAACATTCACCCTCCTTCAAATGGCAGAGGGGAAACCTTTAGACAAGGCTATTGGAAGTTATCTGCAGAGATTCGCACAGATCCAGAAAGCTTTCACTGTCCGAGAGATATCCCCACGGTCTCCTGGCTGTGGGATCTCTGAGGAAAAAACCACTACGTACTGCTCATCCCAGGGATTTCCTCATCCTGCTCCTGCTACCTGGCAACTGGGATTTGAATCTCCCACACTTTTGTTGATTCAAGTTGTACAGAAGACAGTCCAAAAGTCCCAGTTTCTTTGGATGATGCGGTGGTTGTGTCTATCTGGCAAGAGGGAATGAAGCTGCTCTGTTCTCCACCCAGAGCACTGATCGGAATCGCTGCCAGCAGTGTACTTTGAGCCCCGAGGAAGGTCCAGTGACCCTGGCTGCTGCCAGCCCAGCCCAGCACAGTGTCCAGGGACGGAGGACTAGAAAAGGCAGCCAAAGCAGAGATGCATTGACAGCCGGGGCTTATGCTCACCATCATCCTGACTTCCACTGCAGAAAACTAGGAAACAGAGCAAACATCTGAAAGAGGCAAGCTCTGTTCAGTCCATATCAACTTGTTCTTAGACATCCGCTTTCGAACCTTTTTGGCATGAAAATCTTACAATTAATACAGTAGACTTTGGTATTAAAATTTTTTGACGTGGAGTGAGGGAGCACTCCCACCAAATTCAGACTGGACCAACCACCTAAGCTGCTGTTGCCATCTAAATGTAGCACTGATGCATAGCCAGTGCTCCCCATTGTTACCAGAATGTGCCCACTCTGAAAAGCAAACTAGACATTTGAGACACCTGTATTTTTAAAAGCAGGTGATTTCCAAGATGTGCTTTAAGCCTAGTACGTTGAAATCTAAGCCTCTCATTATCATCACTTTTAGGCAGATTGCTATTAGGTAAACATTAGTCTAAAAACCACATGCAAAGCTGCATGACAAAAATCTAAAGGATTATCAGGGGGAAAAAAATAAATCTTAGCTGATCATTATCTTTAGTATTTGGGAACACCCTGAGGATTACCAGAGCTGAGCTAGGGAGAGAGAACGTACTGTTAAGTGCAGTTTTCTATCACAAGGCTTGATGCCAGTTCTAAAGCTCTGGAAATGGAAGCATGATCTTAAGACACAAAACCACGGAAGAGTTGTGGTCAACTGCTCGATGCCCATGTGGAGAGCAGTGATGAGTGGTGTTCCTCAGGGGTCGGTGTTGGGACCAGCGATTTTTAACATCTTTGTTGGCGACATGGACAGTGGGATTGAGTACATCCTCAGCAAGTTCACCAGTGACACCGAGCTGTGTGGTGCGGGGACACGCGGGAGGGCAGGGATGGCATCCAGAGGGACCTGGCCAGACTGAAGAGGGGGGCCCGGGCAAACCTCATGGAATTCAACAAGGGCAAGGTCCTGCCTGTGGGTTGGGGCAATCCCCAGCACAAACCCAGGCTGGGTGAGGATTGGCTGGAGAGCAGCTCCAAGGAGAGGGACTTGGGGGGTTGGTGGGGGGAAAACTGCCTGTGAGCCAGCACCGTGCACTCACTGCCCAGAAACCAACCGTGCCCTGGGCTGCAGCCAGAGCAGGGAGGGCAGCAGGGCCACGGAGGGGATTCTTCCCCTCTGCTCCGCTCTGGGGAGACCCCCCTGCAGTGCTGGGGCCAGCTCGGGGGCCCCCAACATCACAAGGACACGGAGCTGCTCGAGCGGGGCCAGAGGAGGCCACGGAGATGCTGGGGGGGCTGGAGCAGCTCCCCTGGGAGGCCGGGCTGAGAGAGTTGGGGGGGTTCAGCCTGGAGAAGAGAAGGCTCCGGGGAGACCTTCAAGCGGCCTCCCAGGGCTTAAAGGGGGGACAGGAAAGGTGGGGAGGGACTCCTTATGAGGGGGTATGGGGGTAGAACGAGGGGTAACAGTTTTACACTGAAAGAGGGGAGATTCAGATTAGCTCTAAGGCAGAAATTGTTCCCTGTGCAGGGGGTGAGGCGCTGGCCCAGGGTGCCCAGAGCAGCTGTGGCTGCCCCCTCCCTGGAAGGGTTCAAGGCCAGGTTGGACGGGGCTGGGAGCACCCTGGGCTGGGGGAAGGGGGCCCTGCCTGTGTCAGGGGAGTTGGGACTGGATGATCTTTAAGGTTGCTTCCAACCCAAACCAGACTGATTTGTCTCTGCCTGTTGTTTGGTTTTGCTATGAGATTTGTGGCTCTATGAGTCTTCTTTCCATACACAAGACTCTTGAGTCCATGTGAACTGAAAGACGAATTATACTTACACGGTGGCTTCAAAACTCTGCCCAGTGCCACACAACAGCCTTCCTCACTTCCATGCAGAAAGCAAGCATTATTTGGAATTAGCGAAAGAGAAAGTTAAAGTAGATGCATCAAGTCCCTCTTGCCTGGGGCCATCTAGTTTTAAGCCCTCTAGCACCGAGACCCCTATTCTTTAAATCTGCATTTAAAACCATGCTGCTCTCAAAATTCCACCCAACGTCTGCAGAATTCGTTTAAACTGGATACAGCTATTTGTTTCAAGACAGGTTCTGCTCCTATCCAATAAACAAAAGCAAATCACGTTGGGTCCACAGTTTCAGAGTTGATCTGAGGGGCTTTAGGTCTCCTGGGATAAGATACATTCGAGATCTCTTTTCACTTACCGGCATAGAAGTGGTAGAAGGGCCACCAGACTGCACTGTTGGGGATATAGGTGAGCAGCGAGGCCACGTAGCCCCTGTAGAAGCCTCTAAAGCCATCGGCCTTGAAAATCTGTATAATGATGTCCTTGGTTTGGCCAAAGACCAACATCCGCTTGCCATTTTGGTTCTGCACCTTAAACCTGCCCATGCTTTCCCCCTTCCTCTGCATCATGAGATGCTGGGAGATCACATCGATGGGCACCGTGATGCTCTGGGCCACCAAGGAGGCTGAGCCACCTGCCACGAGAGACTTCACAGCATTGTTGTTGTTGTACCGTGACACATACTTTCGAGTGAGCTCATACGTTGTCACATAGCACTGTCCAGAGATCAGGGTGAAAGTGTTGACCAAAAAGCCACGGTAGAGCCCAGCTGTCCCTTCTGTCCGCAGGATTTTCACAAAAGCATCAAAAGTCCCGTTGTAGAGGCTCTTGCCCTTCTGAACCTGCAACCGTGTCCGGATGAGTGTGAACGGGTAAACACTCACCCGGATCATCATAGTCATGCAAATCCCAAACACATAGAATTTCCTTTTGTCCAGGTGCTCCCACTCAATGATGGGGATGTTGCGTTTGTCCTCCATGACTCCTTGCAGTGGGGGAAGAGAGGTGGTATGCCCCAGATCTACCTCAAAAGTACAGAGCAGATCCAGGCTCAGCCCTCCTATCTTGATTGACTAGACTGGAAGTGCTGGCATCTGAAACGAGAGACACTTTCAGCAGACGATGATGCACCCAACTCAGCTAAAAGCAGGCTACTTCACCCAACTTTGCTGATTCTCCTGAAGTACACAGACAGCCCCCGCAGAAACTGTTCTGCTGGCAGAGTGGTGGGACTGTAACCTCAGGAAGCAGGGCCGTACCACGTGGCTGATGGCGGCACCTTCTGATGTCACCGTAGCTATTCGATAAACTCTAACAGCAGTCTGCACACACGGCGGTTCTCACTACAGTCTAGACTACTCTGGTGCAAATCAAAGCTCGCCAGACTTTGCAAAGCAGTTTCAGATCCACAGAGGAAGAGCACTGCCCCAACCGCGAGCACTACCTTTTAACGAACACGCAGGAATCTGGACTGTCAACCAAAGCAGCTTCTCCCCAGTCATCCTGGGTTTGTGATGCTTCTAGAAGTCAGGATGTCACTTTTCAGTCCCAGGCTCTGCACAGAGAAGGAAATGACAAGTCTCCATTTGTGTTCCCAGATTCCCTGCACAAATTAGATGTTTTTCTGGCTGTTTCCATTTCAACCTTCCTAAAGCTAGAGGGTGATGCAAGCCAGGGAAGGGGGAAGAGAGGATGTGAAAAAGAGAAGCAACAATGGGAGAAAAAGAGAAATGCAAACAGCCACGTAGAGTTCTCCACATTGATGACCAAAACCCTGGAAAGAAAGGGTTAAAAGTCCCCACCCAGGGATCTCAGTTGAGCAGTGCCTAACTGCGCTTTTTAGCTAAGGTGAGCAAAGTTCATCCTCGCTCCCAATACCGCATCACCGCTTCTGGTCTGATAACTCTCACAAACCTGTCACCCTTCTGGTTTTGGCAGGCTGACAGTCCCAGGAACGGAGGAACCAGGGGGGAAGGTTCCTGGTTCAGCCTCCCCCACTGCCGACCCTCAGCCTGGCTCCGGCCCCTGCCGCACCACCGCTGCGCCTCATCCCGCAAGCAGCCACGTCCTGGCACTCACCAACTGCTTCCCCAGCACAAGACTCTCGGTAGTTCCATCCGCCCCCCTTTTAGCTGTAATTTGCTCTAACTTGGTGTATGATTAACCAAGCTTGAAAATAAGCTAACCTCCTCGCAAGGCCAGGCATATACAAGCAAAAAGCGAAAAGCATCTCGAAGAATCAACTCAACACGAAACCAATTACTTCAACAACCACAAGAACTTTCTTTCCGTATCAAAAAAAGTCTACGGGTCTTCAGGAGTAACAGGCTGCTACATTTTTAGAAAGGGCTTGACTGCAGCTGCATCACAGCTTATAGTTCAGGCTCTGGCAAACAGGTATTTGATTGAAGTCATTGCACAGGCACAAGCTGAACTGTTGGAGAGCAGAGCAACACCGAGTAGCTCCACTTGCATGTGTAGAAACTGGAACAAGTGTGCCAAAACCAGAGAACTGAAAACAGATTTACTCTGAACGTAGACCGAATGAGAACTCAAGACGCAGTCAACGCCATACACCAATCTGGGGGTCATTTTACATTATCAGTGTAATGCAGGAAGACCACAGCATAAATTTCAGGCTTCACGAAAAGAGCTCAAACAGCCAAGAGCCATTTGGTTAGAAACGCAGTAACAAAACAACAGCAATTATTTACCTCTGGCACAGAGAAGAAATTATGATTATGAAATTATAGTAGGGGGGTGCTATTAACAGACCATTTCATTGCCTATCTGCCAACAAAATATTTGTTTAACATCAGCAAATGGTGTAAAGGCTGCCAAGGCTCGTGCTGACAGGCAGTGAAGTTAACAATACCCACGGGCATCCAGGTCCAACAGGGAGGGTGGGGGAAATCCTATTTTACCTGATACAAAGAAAACTACACTTCATTGTTACAGTCAAATGACTTGACAGATAACACATAACAAATACCATGGCTTGTCTAAATAGAAGGTGCATTGCTTTAATTATAATTACAGTATTGCTGGTTCACTAATACAGGCGTAATTAGACAGCATAAACTTCCCTACACAGGAATTACCTGCACACAGCACCTGTGAAAACATCATTTTGTTCTTGTTAGGAGTCCTGCTAGCTTAATATTTTATTATTAAAAAAAAAAAAACAAAAACAAACAAACAACCAAAGGAAAAAAAGGTCTAGGCAATGCAATTTCCTGGTGAAGCCTGAGAGTTTAGTCCATACTCCAAATTCCTCTGTCACCCAAAACCTGGAATGTAACAGAGCTCCTCATGTGAAAGGTAAGGTGTACGTGCTAAGAAAGGTCCTCATTGCTGTAATAAGGGAAATAAATAATAATAATAATAAAGTATCCCTGATTTTTATTTAGTTTCACGTACTGTAGTGCTTTGCTTTTAGAATTTAACCATAATCTCCTTGGGGAAGCAACTGTACTTTCTTTGGGCTTTTACTAATAACTGTTGTCGTTCAGGGGAGTTGAAGAGGGAAGGCATCCCGGCCTTCGATTTGACCACCATGATCACAGTTCTTGCTCTGCCAAGGTGAGAGTTTTGCTCAGAGCATTTATTCCTCCACAAATTAAATCTAAAGCCTTGCTCAGAGCAGTGTTGCATTCAGTTTCAGTAACTCTCTGATGATCTTTCAAGTAATTTGGGGGAGACTGATATAAAAGTAATTGCTAAATCTCAAAAGAACTGACCTGCCCTCTAAAACGAAATACAAGTACACCAGCTTCCCCTTCTCAGGTCACGGAGCCATTCAGTACTTCAACACTTGAACAGTTTCCATGCCAAAACTACAACTTCAATAGATTTATACACGTGGTGACTTCTCACTATGAATAGAAAAGCATTTCTCAAAGTTCTGCCTAGAAATTAAAGCAGAGGATTACCAAGCAGACTGTATCTGCTTTTGCTTTCTCGCTGGTTTGTGGCATGACCTACAGGATACAGCTTCAGTCTTCTAAACACAGACTGCAACTTAGTATGAACCCCCCCACAGTTTACATCCTCTTTCATACGGCCTCATCAATCTGTTTCTCCAAACCATTTTTGCTGCAGCTGTTTCTAAACACAATTCTTTGGCAAATAAAGACAGGGCCTTTGTGTACCCCTGCCCAAGGATGTCTCCTGCTCAGCATACTAATGCCTTCGCACTAGGGCCTGGGAACCATCCAGAAGCAGGCGGTGAGGCTGCCTTCCCGAGCTCCAACTGCCACACACGGTTTCCTGTGGAGATCCTCTCAAGTGGGAAGGCACGAGATCAAACAAATCCACTACAAGTCTCTCAGATTTGAAGCCTTTTATCTGTGCCACACTACGCCGAACCCGGCCTAAGCAGGCAGCTCCGTTTTCAGTCTTTACTGTTGCTCTCCTTAAATTTACCCCAAGATTGAAGCGGATATCAAAACAGCCTCGCTGAAGAACTGCAGTCCCTCTGCCAGCAGCTGTCTGCCTGTAAACGATGAGGCAGAGACACTCTAAGGGCAGCGCTTCCCAACCCCGTGCTGCCTTCCCCCCACCTCCCGTGCGCAGGGGCCGGGCAGCTGGTGCAACCGCCCACCCTCCCACCTTATCGCTAAAGCCACCAGCGCTTACGTTTGGCCAGTCACACACACACAAAAAGAAAAATAAATCCGATGTGCTTTTCTAAAGGCGGAAAACGCGGGCAAAGTTTGGCACGGTACCCGCTCAAGGTCACCGAGCGGAGCAGCGGGGGGGGGGGGTGCAGCCGTGGAGTTTTTCCCAGCGCCGTGGTTTCACGCCCACCCCCCCCCCCCCCCCCCCCCGCCGCGTCCCGCAGCCCCGGGGACCACCAGCCCCTTCCCTCGGGCTGCTCAATAACGTAGCGCCCGCCGCCTCAGCCAGGCGGGGGTCTCCCCAGGCCGCGGCCCCCCCCCCCCCCCCCAAACCCCTCTCCGCACCCCGGTTTCCCCCCCCGCCAAGCCAGGCCTCCCGCGGCCCAGGCCGGGCCCCCGCCGCCCCCTCACCTCAGGCCGGCTGGCGGGAGGCCCCCGCCCCGCCCCGCCCCGCCGCCGGCCGCTCCCGCCGCCCCATGGCCGCTCCCCCATCGGCCGCCGCCGGCCGGAAGTGAACGGCGGCGGCGGCGGCGACGGCGGGGCCTCGCGCGACGCCCGAGCAATCAGCGTCCGAGCGCCGGCGCCATCTTGGGGAAGGGCTGACGCCGCTCCGGAAGAGGCGCCGCGCACTTCCGGCCGCAGTAAAGAGGGCGGCTGTCCGCCGTGCCCGGGGAGGGGGAAGACGGGCGGTGGAGGGGGTGCGCATGCGCAAAGCGGAATGTGCCCTCCCCTTAAAGGGACAGCGCCGAATTACAGCTCTTAAAGGGCCAGCGGCCTTTTCACGACGGGGAAGAATTCCCGTGCTGGCTGGTGGAAGGGCACAGGGCACGGCGGGGTGGGGGGGAAACAGCATCGGTGCACCGAAATGAAGGGAGTGATGGTGTAAGAGAGCCCATACCTCACACGTGTACTGCCTGTTCCACCCCCTGCATTGCACAGACATGCACACACGGACACGCACACACACACGCACATGCACACTCACATGCACACGCACACGCCTGAAAGCCAGAGGCCACAGGGCCTGGCGCTGCCCTCCTGGGGCTGCTCCTTGCACCCAGCAACACGACGCCGTAGCTTTTCCTTTTTAATAAAAAAAAAAAAAAAAAATCGAATGTACAAAGAGCAGGGAAATTTACAGCTGGTTTGTCTTAAAAAAAGAAGGCTCAACGTCATCAAAAAAGCAGCGGGGGCCAACCCTGGGGTGTGGGGGGCCAGCTGGTGAGAAGTGGGGGGGCTCCCCCGCCGCGGCTATCTGGGCACCCAGGGTGGTGGGGAGCGGGGTGGGGAGCTCTGGCAGCACAGGGTGGGTGCCCTTGGGGTCGGCCCATGGAGCCCATCTCTGGGCTCAGCTTTCCCCATTTTGGAGGTTTTATGGATCCCAGGAGTTTTCCCGGGGGTGACACCACTGTCAGCCACTACCAACTCTGCCTGTCCCCACCCCACGTCCTTGCCCCATGGCCATGTCCTGCCCCTCAGACCCACGGCCACGTCTCTCCTCTGCGCCCACATCCTTTCCCCATCATCTCGTCCCCCAGTCTCCCCCCATCCCACCCCCTCACTGCCTCCCTCACGGCTCCCGGGGGGCCCATCCCACTCTGCTACCCCTCGCCACTATCCCAAAATGTTACCTTATGTTAAAACACATGTATTAAATTAAAAAAAAAAAAAAAAAAAAAAATTCACATTCACATCATCCCCACACCCCACTGCTTCCTCACGGTCTCCCCGAAGCCGGTGGTGTCACACCGTGTCCCCCGCCGGGACGCGGAGCCTGTTGTTATCAACATCGATATCCCCATCAAGCTGGAGGCAGCAAGAGCGGGAGCATTCCTCCTCCTCCTCCTCCTCAGTGGGGCCTCCGGGTGTGGGGGGCTCTGCGGTCTCCCCGTTGAGGGGTACCTTCTCCCGATGCTGGGATGGGGGGCTGTGGGGCGCGCTGCACCCCCGCACCTTGCTCCTGGCTTTGAGCTGGTCGTGGTAGGCGAGGAGGGCCAGGCAGGCAGCAGCGGCCAGCGTCACGGCCAGCAGCACGGTGACAGTGACAAACTGGGGCCAGTAAGACCGCGGGGGGCTGGGGTCGGAGGACCCCCAGGCCAACCCCTCCTCAGCCAACCCGTCTGGCTGCGGGGACGCCCCGGTGGGGTCCCGTAGATGGTAATGAGCCACAGTCCAGGTGTAGCCGTTCTCGGTGGCCTGGCATTTGTAGGTGCCCGCAGTCCCCCGTTGCATGATGACCACCAGTGTGTGGTCAGGCAGCAGCTCCACGTCCCTCCGGTCCCCCCGGTCCCCCCGGCCCCCCGGCTGCTGCCAGCTGTAGTTGGCCAGGGCAGAACGGCGGGGGCACGGCAGACGGACCACGGCGTTAAGTGGGGGGCTGAGCCCTGCGGGGTGAGGAGAGGGAGAGCAGGGTGATGCAGTGCACCCCGTGTGCCCCCGTCCCACCCTCCAGCCCCCGTTCCCGCTGCACCCCCGTACTCAACTCTCTGCGGCGGGATCCTCCTGTGCACCCCCAGCTCGGGGCATGCCCATGCTCCTTCCACGGTGGCACATGGTGGCCGGGCTCCCTGCTTCGACGTCCTGCAGCCACGTGCTCCTGCGGCCGGGAGAGCAGCATCAGCACCCCAATCCCGCCGCCCCCCCCCCCCCCCCCCCACCGCATCCCCCTTCCCATCTTCATCCCGTTGCCTCCCCAGCTCACCCAGTGTCCTGGGTGTTGGTGGCACGGACGGGCTGGCAGGAGCCCTCAGGGCTGTGCCAAGCGCAGTACGGGTCCCGCGCCAGCACGCATTCGGCGCAGCTCCGGTGCAGGCTGCAGTTGGCCAACGGGACTTGGAGGACACCACCGGAGTAGCCCACGTAGAGGATGCCCTGGGGAGGGAGAGGCACAGGGCTGAGCCTCCCCCCTGTACCCCCGTGCTGGGCTTGGGGTGGGCTGTCGGGTCATCCCCTACCTTCCCCGGGGCCAGCAGTAGGTTCTTCACCGGCTCTGGTGTCCCGAAGAGCTGGATGCTCTCCACAATGTGGGGACCCCCCGGCAGCTCCACCGCTTTGTGCAGGAAACCCTCCGCTGCAGGGGCACAGGGGACATCGCCGTTGTTTTGGGGTGGCCAAGGGGTTGAGCAGGTGCTCTGCCTGTACCCCTCATGGAAACCCACCCGTGGCCAGGAACATGACGCGGTAGGTGGCCCCCGAGACGCCACGAATCTCGTCCACCGCAATGCGCGTGTAGGTGACGTCCGTCTTCACCATCAGTGGCCGGCCCTGGGTGGGTAACACCTTCCCATCCATTAGGAAATGGTCCTTCATGAAGGTGAGGGCTTTGTCAGAGGAGGGACCCATGTAGCACTGCAGGGAGAGAGGAGTCAGTGCTGGCGTGGGGAAACTGAGGCACAGGGAAGGGGGGACACGTGCCACCAGGCTGTCCCGTGCCAGCACCGGTTGGGTGCAAAGGGACGCAGCCCCCCCACCCCTTCCCCATCCCACTTGCAGCACCACCACCATCTCACCCCAGTGCAAGAGCCCAGGGCAAACTGGGACAGGCAACCCAGTATCATCCCCCCCTACGAGGGTCTTGTCTCCTGGGGGTGAGCAGCACTCACGCTGCCGGGCCGGGGACTCATGTCGGGGCCACCGTAGACCGTCCAGCGGGAGCTCTCCTTGTTCAGCTCCTTGTACTTGCCCTCGAAGACCTCTTCCAGAGCCTCCTGGCTGTAGGCACAGACGGCTGCGCTGCCCGCCCTGCCCGCCTGCCTGCAGGGACAGCAAGGTGAGCATGGGGAGGGTGGGGGGTCCCCAGCGCACCCACGGGGCACCCCTGGGTGCCGGGACTCACCACTGCGAGGTGAAGACGGCGTAGAAGTCGGCGCCACCGTCGCGGCGGGGCAGGGCGAAGGCGTGATGGATGACGTTGAAGGGGAAGCGGCCGGGTTGCGAGCACACCAGCTGGGCCTTCAGGAACGTCGTCCACTTCTTCTGCAGCACCTTGTCCCCCCCGACATCGCTCTGGGGGAGCCGGGAAGGTGCTCAGCCCTGGGGCGACAGGAGCTGGGTACCCCCGTCATTGTCCCCCGTCATCGTCTCCGCACCCACCTTGCAGACACGGGCCACCCGCGGCACCAGGAGCCGCTCGAAGAAATCAAACTCATCAGCCGTCTCCTCGAAGAAGAAGTAGACCTTGTCATCTCCAGGGATGCTGAAGGAGGCCACGAAGGCGGCGTCGGCTGTGGGGCACAGCCAGGGCGGGTGGGTGAGGAGCTGGAGTGGGGGGGGGGGGGGGGCTGCTGCAGGCACCCCCCGGCACGGGGAGGGTGAGGGGGGCTGGGGGTTCCTCCCAAGGACCCTCTCCCTGCTCACCCGAAAGCCAGCGGAGGAAGGCGTCCGTCTTGAGCAGGGTCCGGCTGCCCAGCGAGCGGGAGATGATGGGCTCGTTGCCCTGGAAGTTGTTCATGGTGCCGGCATAGAGCTCGCCGTCTGCTCGGGGACGGGGTCGGGGTGAGCTGTGGCGGGGAGCCCCCCCTTGCCGTCACCCTCCTCTCCATCCCAGCGATGGGTGCCCACCCATGGGGGCCACTGGCCCCGTACTCACCCACCAGCAGGGCCGTGTAGGTGTGCTGGGGGTCAAAGGGGCACTGGCCCTTCCCGTCCAGGAAAGGTTGTCCTCTGCCGCTGGACATCAGCGTGAAGTTCTCCAGGTGCTGCGGGAAAGGGGAGAAAAATCAGCTGACGGTGTTAAAACCAACCCAAAATCCACAAGAAATGGCTGCGGGCTCCCTCCGGGTGCTCACCACACGCTCGGCAAGCGGGGAAACTGAGGCAGAGCACGCTGCCTGGGATCACCTGAGAGAACCAGGACCCAAAATCAGGGGTTTACCACCTGCACCTGACCTGGCAGGTGAAAAGCTGCTTGGCAGACATGGTTAAAAGCACCAACAGCTCCTTCAGCGCATGAAATGCAAAGCTTCACCTCAGTGGTGGGGGGCACCCAGCACCCCACATTCCCAGGGGGCTTCCCGTACTGCAACCAGCTCAAATCCCCCATCCCGCTGGGGCTCCTGGGCCAGTATTTTGTGGATCCGGAGACACCCCCCCCCCCTCCCCGCGTCCCCGTCCTTGCTAGGGAGGGGCACTCACGATGTAGGTGCACGCGGGGCTGAAGGCGTAGGTCCCGCAGACGTAGAGGTGGGTCTGGTTCAGGGCCACGAGGACCCGGATGAAGTTGAAACACTCAGTCTGCGTGGGGGGAAAGATCAGAGGTGGGGGCTGAGCGTCCCTGTAGCTCTGTAGGACCACCCCCCGCCGACCCCCCCATAGTCCTGACTCACCTCCTGGCTCTTCTTCTTAAAAGCACACTCGGAGGTTTTCTCGGCTGTGGGTCCCCACGTTATCTGCAGAGGGAAGGGAGAAGGTCCATAGTCGCTGAGCCAGGCCACAACCGCCCAGCCTGAGTGGGGAAACTGAGGCACAGTGAAGGTCACCCCCCCACACCCCCCCTCGCCAAAGAGATTGCTGCTCACCGAGGCTTTGGCATGGATGCTGCCCGGGGTGCCGACGGTGAGGGCCAGCACCCGGTCTCGTGCCCCCACGTACAGTTCCTCCTCGCTCTCGTGTAGGAGGAAGATGTCATAGTGGGAGACGTTGTCCTGGCTGAAATGGGTCAGGGTCCGTCGGGGGTCCCCTGGCAGGAGCAAAGGGGGGGGGGGGGGGTGATGGGGACCAAGGGACACACACACACATGTGTCCCACCACCATCACCACCATCAACCGCGGGCGGATGCAGCAGCAGCTGCCATTGCGGCTTGTGTCACCTCTCACGTAGGAAATGGGGTACGTTGCTTCCCCCCCCATCACCACCTTCACTTCCCCCTTCAGGTCCCCACCTCCCCCCTCCCCCCGTCCCCTCTGGGTCCTGCTGCAAGAGCTGGACACCCCCAAGGTGCAAACCCTGCGCATCCCTTGCCCGCCGATGCTTTGCTGCCCTGCAAGAAACGGCGTGCATTTTTCCCTGCTGGGCTGCAAGCGCTGCCAGTGATGTTCTGGGGCCACGGCCGTAGGGTAATGCTCCATTTTGGGGGCATGCATCACCCCAAAGTGCCAGCCGGGGGTGGGTTACAAACCCCCACAGTGCCCTCAAGCACAGCTGGGGGCCGCAGGCTTCTTGTTTGCCCCTGCCAGCCACCCAACAGGGGTGAAAAAAAAAAAAAAAAAAAAAAAAAAATGGGGATTTTGCAATTCTCAGAATGGCTGCATGGGGAAGGGGAAGTGACAGCATGGGCAGGGGCCTCTGGAGGGCACAGCTCTGCCATGGGGACACCAAACTCTCCTGCCCGCCCAAATGCCACCGTCCCACAACACCGCCAAACCCCTTTCTTTGCAACCTGCCACACGCAGGCAGGACACAGTGCCCTGTCCCACCGAGGAGGCAGCTTTTTCCCCCACCCAGGGTGGCCCTAAGCAGACACCTCCCCCCACCTCGGTGTGCAAAATCGCTCTGCTAGAGCTGGCACCCTGGGGTGCACCCAGCTCCCACTCCCAGAGGCGTTCGGGTGCCACCCAGCCCTGTTACATCTCCCCCCCGCAGCGTCCCCGCAGCCCTTTCCAGCGCCCTGCTCCCCGCGGCACCCAGCCCCGTGGCCACTTTCCCACTGCCCCAGCCCTGCGTGGGGCTAACGAGAGGGGTAACGAGGCGGGGAGGCTGTGATGGAGAGCAGCCCACGGGTCCCTGATGCTGGATGCTCAACCCTGGGCGGGGGGATGCTCTCCCAAGCTGATGTTGTGTGTCGTGTTGCCCCCCCACCCCAGACCAGCTTGTCCCCATCTCCCCCCGGCCCCACCAGCCCTTTTGGCTCCTCGTACTCACCGCTGGGAAAGGCGACGCGGGGCAGGGGCTCGGCGCAGAGCAGGGCAGCCGGCATCACCACACCGCAGAGCAGGCGGAGGGCAGCGGCGGGCATGGCGGGGGGCGGCAGGGATGCGCCCCTCGAGGGTCCCAGCACCATCCCTGTGGGAAGGGCGAGGGTTAGGGCAAGCGCTGCCGGGGTGGCTGCGTGCCACCGAGCGGAAATGAGAGGGGGGAAGCCAGCACCAGGCGTTGGGGGGGGGGGAGCCCCAGCACTTCAAGCCACGCGTGGGCCCCGAATATGGGCAAGAGCTTCCCCTGTCACGGCGGCACAGGAGGAGACATCCCCACACCCCGCTGAGCTCCCCGCACCAGGACCCTGCTGGCACAGGGGGTGTCCAGATGCTCCTGCCTTTGCCCTCGCGTCGTCCCACAGTCCCTGTCCCCCATCACGGATCTGGAGGGTCCCCAAAATGAGGGTGGGGACGGGAGATGCACCCCCTCCCCCTTCCCTCAGCTTTTTTTGCAGCTCTTGCCAGAAGCAACAGGGAAAGAGCAATGTCTCAAGAACCGTATGGTCCCTGGGACCCCTCATAGGTGACCACCATGTCCCCAGCGAGTGGCATTACCTCTCCGGTGGGCGAGGGCAGAGCTGGCTCACCTCCACCCCTGGAGCATTGGCACCCGGCAGGCGCCTGACCCCAGGGGTCTGTGGCCAGAAGACCCCTGCGGGCCCATGCCCAGCGCCCGGCCGAGGTCCAGCCGCGCTGCCAGGCTCCCAGCCTGGCTCGTGGCAGGGCTCGCTGTGGCCCAGCCCAGCCCAGCGTGGCCCCGCCGGGGCCTGTGGGAACCAGAAAGTCCTGCTGGAAGAGGACGAGCCCCAGCAGGTTGGGGCAGCGGGTGCCTGCTCCCGCCTCGCCTGCGTTGCACCTTTTGGGGAGGGCAGCGAAGCCTGGTGGAGGGAGCTGGGATAGGAGCTGGGGTGCTCTGCTCCTCCAACTGGGGTGCCCAAGGGCTGGTGCGGGGGGGAAATGGGGTGTCTGGATGCCTGGGTTCCCTTCCTGGCTTTGGGGAAATCTTTGGGGTGAGAGCAACTCAACGTCATTTCTCCTGCTGACTGTGAGGATGGACAGCGGGGCTCAGCATCGCACCCACAAACAGCCCCCTGGGGCCCAGCATCACCCCCCACAACAGTGCCAAGGGGGCTGAGCGTCACCCCCACAAACAGCTCCCTGGGACCCATCATCACCCCCACAAACAGCCCCATGGGGCTGAGCATCACCCCCGCAAACAGCCCCGTGAAGCTGAGCGTCACCCCCCGCGAACAGCCCATGGCCAGGCTCCATCCTTCACCCCAGGCTGCTCTGGGGTGGCTGTGGGCGAGAAACCCCATGAAGCCAAAACCTTGGGGTCCCCCCAACACCATACCCATATCCGAGGTACCCCAATATCCCGCTCCAGACAGGGCTAAGGTGCATCCTGCCCTCTCGGGGTCTCCTTACCTGCCTCCCCCAGTGCCACCATCCACCCACCGGGACAGCAAGCCCCGGGAGGGCAGCGCTGTCCCTGCCACCTTGCTTGGCCGGGACAGAAAGCTCCTTGTAAGCACAGAAAGTAGGTTACTCTGCCCCGGATTTCCCACTTGGCGAAGGGTTGGCTGAGAAACGGGGCTGCACGGAGGCTTGGACCGGCCGCATTGTTCTGCCCTGGGCTGGAGCCACCGGGGCCGGCGGAGGGGGAGGAGGGATGGGAAAGGGAACGGAGGCTCCTCGGAGAGGCTGAAGGCTCAGGGGGACCATGGAAGGGCTGGGAAAAGCCCCCAGAGTGTTTCCCCCACTCTGGTACAGGGTGTGAAGCGAGAGCAGCCTCAAGGCTGCTCCAGCAGCACGGGCAGCTGAAGCTCCGTGAAAGTTTTGTCCCTCCTCAGTTCTGGGTCCCCTGGCCAAAGCGGTTTGGGGACCCGTGGGGGTGGGGGGGATTACAGCCTCCCTGCTCAGGATCTGGCACATGGAAGCAAATGTCACCAAGAACCTCTCAACATTGGGGTGGTTTAGTTTTCCCTGGTGCTTTCGGGTTCACCACAGCCGTGGCTCCATGGGACTTGGTTCCCTGTCCCACCCACTCTCCAGTTTCCCTCCAAGCTGGGGAATATTATGCTGCCACTAAACACACATCCTCCTTGCAAAGAGCGGTTTAACCTGCCCCGGGACAGAGCCAGCCCCAGCCCACGTCTCAGCAAGGGGAAGCACGAGGGTGCAGGGCAGATGTGCTGATCTGGCTGCTGAGACCTTCCCTGTGCCTCAGTTTCCCAAGTGGCTGGGAACTGGGGTCCCCCCCGCAGCAGGGAAGAATGTGACCCTTTTCTGTTGCTTGATGCCAACCCCCTGCCCATGTTCCCCCCACCCCACCCCCCAGCTCCATGAGCATCCATGTGGCATGGGGAGTGCAGGGCTGCTTCTGACACCCAGGCAGAAATCAGAGGCTGGGGCAGCCTGGCTCAGACTGGGGGAGGCTCCTTTGATCCCCCTCTCCCCAGACCTGGAGCAGGAGGGGGTGTGGGGGAGCTGGAAAGCAAGGGAGGAGGTGGGGGGAGATGCAGTAAGGGTATGGGAGGATGAAGGGGAGGAATGTGGGGGGGGTGCAGAGGGAGATAGGGGAGGGATTTGAGATGTGGGGAATGCGAAGGGCAGGATGCAAAGGGTGGGGACAGATGTGGGGTAGTGCAGGGAAGGGGAAGGAGGATGCGCAGGAGGGACTTGGGGTGCAGAGGTGTGGAGGGATGCAAAGGAGCTATAGGAGGAAGAAAATGGGGTATGGAGGAAGGCAAGGGTGCAAGGTGGGGGGATGCAGCGGCAACCTCAGCCCCTTTGTCACTGCCCGGCAGCATCAGAGCTGTCCGAGGGTCCCCAAAGCCCGTCTCCGCGATGGCGACTGCCCCCAGCCCCGGCTCAGCCTCACGCCCCCGGGGGGGTGCCCCCCCGGCCCAGCCCCAGTCCCGGTCCCGGTCCCAGTCCCGGTGCGCTGGTACCGACCTGTGGCAGCACCCGCGCCCGGGCGGCCGGGGGGGCCTGGCGGGCCCAGCATCCCTGCGGGGCCACCGGATCCTGCTCCGGTCGCCATGGCTACGGCTTACCTCGGCCGGCTCCGGTTGGCCTCCCCCCACCCCCCCCGCCCCCTCCTTCACCCCCCCCACCTCCCGCAGCCACGCACGGACACACAGACAAGCTCGACAGACGGACACACGGCTGCATAGGCACGTGCCGGCGCTGCCACGCACGGACCTGCACACGCGGGGGTGTGCACACACACGCATGCACACACACACAGACACACACACAGAGAAAACCCCCCCCCCCCCGCCCGCAGATGTGGTCAGACACCCCTGTGCACCCACGTGTTTGTCCCACGCCTCTCCTGACACATTCCTCTGCCCCCCCATAACTACATCGCGTCCCTTCACCCCATCTCTGCTGCCCCTTATTTGCATCGTGTCCCTGCACCCCCATCTTGGCATCCCTGTATCTGTATTGCATCCCTGCACCCCCATAGCCACACTGCATCCCTGCACCCCATCCCTGCACCCCCATAGACACACTGCATCCCTGCACCCCCATTCCTACACCCCCATAGCCACACTGCATCCCCACACCCCATCCCTGCACCCCCATAGACACACTGCATCCCTGCACCCCCATTCCTACACCCCCAGAGCCACGCTGCATTCCTGCACCCCCATCTTGGCATCCCTGTATCTATATTGCGTCCCTGCACCCCCATATTCACACTGCATCCCCCCCACCCCATCCCTGCACCCCATCTCTGCTTCCCCATATCCACACCACATCCCTGCACCCACATTCCCGCGCCCCCATACCCACAGTGCGTCCCCACACCCCATCCCTGCACCCCCATAGCCACACTGCATCCCCTCACCCCATCTCTGCACCCCCATATCCACACCACATCCCTGCACCCCCACCTCTGCATCCCTCTCTCAGCCCCCCCGGCCGCTCACCCATCCCAGATGAGCCGCGTTGGCTCTGGCTGCCTGCACTACCTGGTTTTGGGGGGTCCCAGGAGGGGGTTCGGGGCCCAGCAGCTGCCAGGATCTGGTACCAGGCAGACCACCTGGATCCTCACGCTGCCACAGCACCCACAGCACCCAATTTTGGTTCACCCCTCAAAACTTCCCTTGGGGGGAAGCCTGGCCCAACTGGTGCCGGCAGATCTCACTTCTCCTTTGGAACTTGTTTTCCTTCCCCTTCCCGGCCGTGTGGGAGCGGGGTGCCCAGAGCCCCGAAACAGGATCCTCTGCCATTGCTGATTCCTCCCTCCGCAACCGCCTTCCCTGCACGGCCTCAGGCAAGTCACTTTGTCCCCAGCCTGCAATTGCACAACCATGCATGAGGCGCCCCGGGAAAGGCGCCAGCCCTGCCGCGTTGCACAAGCTGGGGTGCCAGTATCAACATCCCCCCCAAAAGCAGCGAGAGCCCATCCAGGGGCCCCTTTCCACCCCACGCTGGGGGGACTCGCCCTGCCCAGAGCTGGGGAGAGGACCCAAGTGTCCCCTCGGCTGCTCCCCACTTTCTGCCGCCCCAGTTCCCACGGGGCTCGGGAGGTTGGGAGCCTTTGCCTGGGAGTCATAAGGAGCTTTTGACTCGTGCCTGCCAGCCCACCGGCACCGGAGGCTTAGCTGAAGCCGGCTGCGGGGAGGCAGAACTACCCTGGCCCCCTCCCACCCCAAGGGTTGAGTCACAGACCCCCCCCCAACCCCTGCCCGGTCCCCCCAGGGGTGCCCTGCAGGCGTCCTGTGACGTGCAGCACCTTGGGGTGCAACCTTGCGGGGTGGCAGCGGGCACAAGCTCGCATCTTAAACCACCCTTGGGATTAACGGGGCGGCCTGACCTTAATCCCCCTGGGCACGCGGGGGCCTGGAGGGGGCCAATGTGGGGCTCGCAGGGCCCCCAGGACCCGCTTAGCCATGCCTTGGCCCAGTAAACCCCAGTAGCTGCCAGACATTGGGGTCAGTCCTGGCTGTACCCCATCCCAGTGATTGCTTCAAGGCTCCCTTGTGCTAGATTTTTTTTCCCCCCACAACCCTGATGGTCCCCAGTGTGTGCCACCCCCACCCCACCCCCCCAAACCCCGGTGCTCCCAGCCAGCCGTGCATCCCAGGGTGCCTCCACAGAGACCCTGACACTCGGTGCACAAGTGAGTGAGACCAAGTGATGGGCTCCCATTTCTCTCTTGGATTCCCCTCCCGGGGGGAACCCAGAGCTGGGCTCAGCCCTGTGGGACTGCAGGAGGAGCTGCAGAAACCCAACCCTGCTTCGGTGCTTTGGCTGGAGCAGGGCTGGAGTTCTGTCACAGGCACTCTTGTGCACGGTCCCCATGGGCTGTGCCAGCTCCCCATGGGCTGTGCCATGTCCCCATAAGGGTGTGCCAGGTCCCCATAGGGCTGTGCCAGGTCCCCATGGGCTGTGCCAGGTCCCTGTGGGTCATACACACTCCCCATGGGCTATGCAAGGTCCCCATGGACTGTGCAAGGTCCCCACAGGGGTCTGCAAGGTCCCCGTGGGGCCACTCAAGGTCTACGTGGGGCTGTGTAAGGTCCACGTGGGATGTGTATGGTACCTGTGGGGCTGTGTAAGGTCCACGTGGGATGTGTATGGTACCCATGGGGCTCTGCAAGGTCCCCGTGGGGCCTTTGCAGGGACCCCACAGGTCATGCGAGCCGTGGGGCACCGCGGGCGGCCGAGGGACACGGAGCAATGCCACCAGCTCAGCCCTTCCCAGTGTGACACGGCCCCGCCATGCCAGGACGCCGGGGGGGTGGTGGTGTGGGGAGGACCCGTGGCATTTCCCCTTCCCTCCTGACCTCATTTCTCGCGGCAGCACGGCTGGGCAGGAGCACGAGGTCCCAGCAGCGTGTTTGGCTTCCCCCCTGCCATTCAATAACCTGCTATTCTGGGCACAACCTCGTGACTTTCAGGGCCCGGCGGGGCGAGGCTGGGGGTCAGGCTGGGTTCCCTCCTCGGGGCCAGACGCAGCGCGGAGGGGACGTGCTGCAGCTCCTCGGCATTGCCAGCTCTGCGGGGCATCCCTGAGCTGGCAGAGAGATGGGGGGGGGTGCAAATGGGGCACAGGGAGGGGGTGGCACTGGAGCCGGAGTGTCCCCTGCCACCCTGTGAGCGCCCTCCTCCGAGATCCCCTGTTGTCACCTCCCCTCCCGGGAAGGGGATGTGGGCACCTCGCTGGGACCCCACAAACCAGCCCAAAGCTGGAAGGTGGCAGCGATGCCCCGGAGCCCCCTCGGCACCCGCTGCCCTCGCAAGGCTCAGCCCTGCTTGCACCCGTGTCCGGGGCGATGTGAGCCCACACATCTGGGGGGTGACCCAGGCAACCGGGCGGTGGGAGTGGGGGGATAACCCCCGGGGTGGGCACCCCGGGCACCTACCTGGCTGTGCCTGCGCCCCGGCCGCCCGCCCGCGCTCCCTCACATCGCGGCTCCCCAGTGCTGTGCCAGGTAAAGCCGATTACGCGCCGGCTTTACAGCTCTCTCCTTCTCCTCGGCATCTCCTCCTGCCTCGCTCCAGTGCCTGGCACGGCCCCGGAGCCGCGGTGGGGGGGGAAAAGGGGGTCCCATTAGTGGGGTGCTGGGGTCATCCCCACGGTAGGAGCAAACCTGCACTCAGGGGATCACTCAGGTTCTGCAACACGCCCCAGTTTACCCCATCCAGGGGTATGTCTGCTCCCCAAAACCCTCCAAGGGGAGGAAACCTCTGAGCCCTCCCCGCCAAATTCAGTCCCCCTCCCTGCCAGCTTCTCTCTGCATCAGCGCTGGGTTGGGGGGCTCCTGGCTCTTCAAGGACCCCCTGGCTGAATCAGGGTGCGTGGGGCCACCCTACTTTCCTCCATCCATGGTAGGGTGCTGAGTTCCAGCTCTGGCTGCGGGGCTAAAAGGGATCCCCCCCTCCCCAGGACAAAAGCGAGCGCCGGGCTGGGGTGCAGCAGCGTGCCCCTCCAATTCCCGCCCCCCCCCCCCAGGATAGCAATGATGACAGCACACAGGGTGGGAAGGGTTTGGCTGTATTGATTCTGGAAGGAAATACAGGCAGTAATACAGAAGCTTTGCAAGCACAGATACATACGCAGTCTCGCCAGATCCCGCCGGAGCGGGGGGGCTCGTGCTGGGGACCTGATCCTGCCCCCAGGCTGCGCTTGAGGCAGAGGGTGCTGTGGGCATTCCCCAGTCGAGGCAAAAAGCTGAAATCTTCATCAACGGCTAGATGGACCCTTGCAGAGAGGGGAGCTGGCCGTGCCGGACCCCAAAATCCCTCTCACTCAAACAAAAAGACTTCCTCACTGCCGTCCTGGCAAACCAGCCCTATCCTGGACTAAGCATCCTTGGCCTCATCCTGCCCTGAAATGGGCTCCTGAGCTCCTGCCACCGGAGAAGAGCCCAACTAACCGCAGCCGAGAAAAACAGGGGTGATGCAGCAGCCCCCCAAAAAGGGGGTCCAAGGGGGTCCCACTGGATCCAAGCCTGCGGGAGTGAGGTCCATCACCCCATCCACCAAATCCATCTGGTCCCGGGATGCAGCTCCGGTGGGTTTTCACTTCCCCTACTCCATCTACCCTCAACGCCGTGCGGGGTCCCGCGGGGCTCCCAGCCCTGCTCCGGAGAGGCCCCTGCCTCGGCTAAGGCACAACTCGGCTGCTTAAAAAAATAAAAAAGAGAAAACCCACAGGGCAAGAGGTGCCTTGGATGGGAAATACAGTACGTGGAGTAATGGGATTGCACGTGGGCAAGGGGCTGGGAAGGGGGGTAATGCCCGCACGGCCGCGGAGAGACATGGGGCATTGCCCGCAAGCTGCCAGGAGCCCCCCACGCCAGCGCTGCAGTGAAATAATCCAAAAAAAAAAAAAAAAAACCAAGAAAAAAAAAAAAGCCAAACAAAGAAAAGGGAATTTGGGGTTCAGATCCACAAAAAAAAAAAAAACAAAAAAAACCAAAACTTGGGGTTGCAAAGGTGCTTGAGGCAGCAACCCTCCTTGGCACACGCCCACCAGCACCTCTGCGGGTGCGCTCCTGCGCGACGCCCGACGCACGCAGGAGCGCGCAGCTCTGATGGGGATGGCTTCACTTCTCCCGGTCCTATGTAAAAAGCTTTGGCAAAAAAGTTATAATCTAAAGAGCTATTAAACTACAATCTCTTCCTGCATGGCTGTTTGGTAAACACAATTCCTCGGTGTCTTTGGCTGGTTTTAAAAAAATTCTGAAGCTGAAAAGCTTATTTTTGTTTGTTTTTTTTTTATAGAAATAGATTTTTTCTTTACAAAAAAAAAAAAATCAAAGCATCTTTTAGCATTTTTAATATATATATATATAAAATTTCTGCTATAGAAAACAAAAAAACCAATGTTGGTTTTTTATATCGTTTTTTTTAAAGGAAAAAAATTTCTGTTGCTTTGGGAAGAAACTAGCTCAAGATGGCCAGGAAACACAGGAATGGTGCCACGGAGTTACATGATGCTGCAGTTTTGCACAGCCTGAGTCTGGGAGAAAGAAAGAAAAAGAAGAAAATTAAAATAATTCAGTGTTACTATCCGTTTTCTCTAGCTGCGAAGGAGCCAGCAGTGTCCAAGCGGGACCCTCTGGATGCCCAGTGCCGAGCGTGCGCCCCTGGCTCTCATCCGCCCTGGCCCTTGGGGTATAATAAATATCCCTTGGCTGGGGTATTTATAGCACTGAAGTCAGGAATTTGAGAACAAGCAGTAATATATGAGGGTAATAATATTGACTAATTTGAGGGTATTAATATTCAAGTGCTGAAATATTCAAGTTACCAGCATGAGTAATGCTCGGTGGTGGTGGAACGAGAGCCACGGAGGATGAGGGATGCTGCGGGGCTGCCACGGGGGCCGAGCATGGGATGGGCTGGGGAGATGCTCCAGCCACATCTTTTTCCAATCCCGCTCAGACTCCACGAACCCCTTACAAAGAGGCTTGTGCCAGCCCAAAAGGTGCCCGGGGCGAGAGGACTTAAGCAGAGGGGAGGAGAGGAAGGAGGGGAAGGGACCCCCGCAGCGCTGCTTTGTTGAAAAAAGATGATGCAGGGACAGGGTGGAGACCCGGCAGCGCAGGGACAGCCTGGACCCGGGGTCTGGAAATGGCACTAACCTGCCTACGGGGGCTGGAGTTCCCCAGGAGGTAGGTCCTGGTCACCAAGCTGTCCCCAAGGCCGATGCTGCCAGAGTCAGCGATGCTGCGGTAGCTGCGGGTGACGGTCACGCTGGAAGTGGAGGAGCCCGAGGACACGGTGTTGACACCGGTGTTCTGGTTGCCCGACTTCTCGGCCGGCTGACCGCACGTGCCGCAGACCACCGTGCGTGAGCGGAGGTTGTATTCACCGGGGTCCCCAGAGGCACCGCAGCTGCCCTAAATGGGGGTGGGGGGGGGAACAGACAAAACGACCTTGAGCACCCGCCCGAGCATCTGTCTTGAGCACCCTGCCCCGAGGACCACGGCAGCACCGGTGTGACCCAGGAGGGCTCCTCAAATCAGTCATCAAAGAGGGTCCGCGCTCCACCCATCCTCTCCATCAGGTGGGTTAAAAATAATAGAATATTATTATTATGTTTATAATCCCAAATTACTGGGGCTGGCACACTGCAGATGGGTGAACTGTCCCTGCTGCCCTGTTCTTGCCCGCCGAGCTCTCGGCATACAGGAGACGTCTTATCTTCTTGTGCTTCTCTTGTGCTTATCTAAGAGCATCCTCTTCCTCGCTGCCTGGGAGAGCACGAGCTGACAGCTTTCCAACGGGAAATTCGCTCTTAGAAAGGCTTCAGCCCCCAGCCGAATGGGCAGCACCGGCTCGTGGGAGCTTGGCTCCTCCGTCCGGGGACAGTCGATGCGTCTCAGCGCGGCTCTTCTTATCCAGAGAACTCAAAGGGAAGTGGGTGATTGAGCCCCATCCTGCTCCTGCCACACAGAGCCCCCCGGGGAGCGGCACCCAGCGGATTTTTTGCCAGCGTTGAGGCACAGCGCCGCAGTGACAGCATCTCTCCGTGCGTGATTCCCGAGAGCATCTCATGTGCAAGAGGGATGTCTCCTTGTGGGATGGGCTGGGGAAGGTTCCTGGGCTGCAGCCAGGGATGTTTGCCTCGATACGGGGAGAAGCGGCTGCAGCTCTGCTCCTGGCACACTGCCTGCTGCTCTTCCAGGGGTGTATTTCAGCTCTGTGAGGGGAGCGATGGGCTGAGGGACAAGGTCACCCCTGGATTTGTTCCTGCACCCTTGTGAAGCGAAGAGGATGGAGCAGCTGCCGCGGGGAAGTGTCGTCCATCACCTTCCCACCACCCCGTCCTCCACCTCCAAGCGATGCGAGGTACCAGCTCAGCCTCCCTCCTGGCTTCCTCCAGCCCCTTTCGTGACAGGTCAAGGTTTCTCGGGATTGGAGATGGCTTCCAGCAAGGTCTCCAGAGCTTTTGGGGCAAGCAGTAATCTTCTCTAGGTTCCAGAGGTCTGTTGGCTTCTCCTGTGTAGTTGTTTCCACAGCAGCCTCCCAACTGCCTTCTCCCATAAGGCCTGATCCTGCGTGATGCTGAGCTGCCTCCCACCCTGACCGGGACTGGATTCCAGCTCCCCCACCATCCCTGCGACCGACCCGCTGCGACCCACACCTTCCCCAGCGCGGCACTCACGTGGTGATGGCGGTGGTGGATGTTAACTCCGTCGTCGTCCTCATCGTCATCTTCATCGTTGATGATCACGGTGCGGACCAGTTTCCTCATGGCCACCTCCTGCAGGGGACAGGAAAAGAGTTGGGGGGGGGGGGGGGTTGATGGCTGCCACCCCCCCCCACCCCGTGCCCCGAGCCGGTGCTGCCGTCAGGCTCTCACCTCCCCGTTGGAGTTGATCAGGGCAGTGCGCAGGCTGTCCCCGGAGCCCCAGCTGCTCTGGGCTTTCCACACCACATTGCTGGGGGGGCTGTGGGTCGCCCCAGCCCCCGAGGCCCAGATCTAGGGAGAAAAGCACAGAGAAAAGCAACGTCTCGGGTCTGCGAAACCCAGAGCCCCGGGGACACGGGTCTGTCCCACCCAAGGAGCCTGCGCCTTGGCTCCAGCCGCTCCACGTCACCAACGCCACTGGCCGGGTTTAGGATTTCGGCTGGATCCTTCCCTGGGCAGGGACTCACCGTGACCACCTGGCCAGCCTTCAGGGTGAACTTCGGGGGGAAGCGGTAGGTGATGGGGGGATCGTCTCCATTTTGCCGCTTGATCTGCCAGTTCCCCATCGCCTGGTCCTGCGAGCGAGAGAGCAGCAACCCTGAGATCCCCAGGTTCCTCCCCAGCTTGCCCCGGTTCACCTCCCGCCCGTGGGGTGAAGTGGGGCTGAACTACACCCCCCGGGGGTCCTCCCCGAAGGCAAACGCACCTCGTTGGACTTGTTCCTGAGACGGACGAATCTGCCCTCCAAATCCACCTCCTCCACGCCGACGCGGCCGCTTGTCCGGGCGTGGTGGGAGAAGCTGGTCCGGCTCTCGCTGTCCTCCAGCTTCCTCTTCTTGGAGGAGCCCGGGGTGGACAAGTGGCTACGGGACGCACCTTTGTGGGAGGAAGGGCTGGGGGACAGCCTCAGCCTGGGCAGGAGGAGAAGGTGAGATGGAGTCAGTGAGGACGGGAGGGCTGGGACCCACACGGCCCCCCGGGGAGCAGCGCCCCGTGCTCACCGCTCCTCCTCGCCCTCCAGCAGCTTGCGGTAGGCGTTGATCTCCATGTCCAGAGCCAGCTTGATGTCCAGCAGCTCCTGGTACTCGTCCAGCTGCTGCTGCATGCGCGCCCGCATCTCGGCCATCTCCCGCTCCTTGTCGGAGAGCAGGCGCCGGTTGGTCTCCCGTTCCCTGGCCAAAATATCCTCCAAATCGTGCAGCTTCGCCTCCTTGGCAGCCAACTGCGTGGAGAGGGAAGGTGAGGGTGGCTGCTCTACCTGTGGCCATCACCAGGCGGGGGCTCATCCCCAGGGGAGGACATCCGGAGGGATCCCTTCGTGCTGAGACTCACCTGCTTCTGCAGCTGGCTGACCTCAGAGGAGAGGTTGTCGATGCGGATGCGGGTTTGCTGCAGCTCCTCGTGGGCAGCACCCACCATGTTGCTGTTCCTCTCGGCCGACTGCTTGGCGTTCTCCAGCTGGAGGACAAGACGGGTGGGTCAGCGTCCCCAGCACCCGCCGGCGCTCCGCAGGGGAGGGGGACAGAGTGTGGTGGGCGCTGCTCACCTTCGCCCCGTAGGTCTTCTCCAGTTCCTCCTTGTAAAGCCTGATCTGGGCTTCGTGCTGGCTCCGCAGCTCCTGCAAGGCTTCGGAGAGCTTGCTCTCAAACTCCCGCTGCCGCCCGTTGTCGATCTCCACCAGCCGGGTCTCGTGGCGGCGCTTGGTCTCCCGCAGCTCCTGGGGACAGGTTAGGGGACACGGTGTCACCTTGGGATCAGCTTTGGGGGACGAGGGACACGACAGGCGGAGGGTGTTATCCCAAGTGAGCCCAGCACCCCGGCGTACCTCACTGTAAATGTTTTTCTGGAATTCGAGCTCTTCCTTCAGCGTCTGCAGCCGGTTCTCGGCGTCCACGCGACGCAGCATCTCATCCTGCAGCTGCTTCTTGGTTTCGCCCAAGGCACTTTCCAGCTGCAGGGAATTACAGGCCATCACAGCGGGCTCCAGGCACAGCACCCAGCGCTGGCCAGGGACCCAGCACCCAGCCGTGCCTCTGCCCCACAGTCCCCTGGCACAGCGGGGGGGTCCCTGGGGCATTTGGGGACAGGGCTGCCACCGCTCACCTTGGCCACCTGCGCCCTCAGGTCCCGCACTTCAGTCTCCAGGTTCCTCTTCTCGCCCAGGGCTGTGGAGAGCGCAGCCTCCTTGGAGTTGAGCAAAGCCTCCACGTCCTTGAGGCGCGCCTGGGCAGTGAGCAGGTCCCCTTCCTTCTTGGCATTCCTGCAACGTGCCGGGTGGCACGGATGAGCGGCACGGCAGGGAGACGCCGCGCCTCGCACCCCCCACCCCGCCCCAAGCACACAGAGCACCCCGTCTGCACCCCGCTGATCGCCCCGAGAGAGCTGTGGGATATGTACCCAACACCCAGCCGGCAGCGGGGACCGGCAGCTCTGGCCAGCTGGTGTGTCCAGCACTGGTTTGATACTGGAAAGGGCTGGGAAGAACTGGGTGAGCAGGAGGTTTCTCAGGGTTGTAACGCCCGTGTGCGATACGCGCACCCACGGCTGCTGTGCCTGCTGCAGGTCAGCGTGGCCCAGCCCGGTGCCGGGGTGGCACGGCGTGGCATGGCATGACACGGCGTGGCATGGCATGACACGGTGCGGCGTGGCGTGACAGCACGGTGTGGAAAAGTGTGGCATGGCGTGGTGTGGCGTGGCACGGCACAGCATGGCGTGGCGTGACGCAGCGTGGCACGGCACAGCGTGGTGTGACATGGTGCGGCGTGGTGTCGCACAGCGGAGCGCGGTGCGGTGTGGCACGGCGTGGCACGGCGTGGCACGGCGCAGAGCAGCGCTGCGTAGCGCAGCACGGTGCGGCACGGGGCTGCGTGGTGCGGCAGCAGCCGGGGAGCAGCGAGGGTGCTGGAAGGTGCAGAAGCCCCATAGCTAGAGCTGCCCCTTAGCCAGAGCTGCCCCATAGCCAGAGCTGCCCCTTAACCAGAGCTGCCCCTTAACCAGAGCTGCCCCATAGCCAGAGCTGCCCCATAACCAGAGCTGTAACCACAGCTGCCCCTTAACCAAAGCTGCCCCATGGCCAGAGCTGCCCCATAACCAGAGCTGTAACCAGAGCTGCCCCATAGCCAGAGCTGCCCCTTAACCAAAGCTGCCCCATGGCCAGAGCTGCCCCATAACCAGAGCTGCCCCATAGCCAGAGCTGCCTGAAGGAGCCTGCAGCCGGGCACAGAACCCTGCGATGCCTTTGCCAGCACCGGGCAGCTGGTGCCTGTCCCTGGCGCAGATAAAGGGCCGCGGGTGCTGAGCTGGGCCGGGGGCTGCCCCACGAGCTGAGCCCCGCTGTCACTTGGGGGGGTGCAGGGCAGTGGCGCCGGCCCCCCATGGCCCCAGCCTGCGCTCAGCCCCCCAGCACAGGCCTGGGGACGGGTCTCCCTGCCTCCAGCATCGCTGTGCATCCTCAGAGCCCCCGCGCCATCCCGTGCCCCCGCTCCCCTTTTGCTTTTTAAGACCCCCCCAACAGCAGGTCGAGGCCATTTCTTGGAGGCAGCAGACCCGACACCCATCGCTGTGTCCCTGGGGAATTTGATCCGACCAAACCACCAAAACGCAACCTGACGCTATTTCGGTAGGCCCTATAAAAAGAAAACACCCACTTGCACTTTCGGTGGCCGTCAGCACCGGGGCGGGGGGCTTGCACTGTCGGGTCACGACAGAGACTGTCACCCCACCTCCCTCGAAATCGGGCGTGGGACTCGCGGAGGGGGGATGCGCCCTGGGGACCAGGCGCCGGCCGCAGTGGTGGCCCCTCGGCCGTAGGCGAGCGCATTCCTGGGGCGGGGAGCGTTGCCCCCCCCCACACCCCGCGCCGTGAGATCATTGAGTAAAAAATACCAGGGAGGGGCTGGCGGTGCTCAGCCTGCAGGATCAGGCCCCGGGGCAGGACGGGGAACGGCAGCAGCGAGATGCTGAGGAGGTGCCCACAGGGACACCCCACCCCCCCCCAGCAATGAGCAGGCGTTCCCAGACCTGCACATACGTGGGAAGCTCCTGGCTTGGCCGACAGCAGATTCTCCTGCTTTCCTGTCTGCTTGCCGACCTGAGCCAGCACGCTGAAGTTGTTCCGAGACACTCGCACCGCGTGCGGCCCTTCCACGCTCAATTCTCCATCTTTTTGCGGGGAACCGGGGTCCCGCTTGCCGGTCCCTTCCCGCGCAACCCCCTCCTTTCATGCCAGTGACTCATAGGACAAAAATGCCATCTGGGAGCCGATCCGGAGCCTCCTCGGCTCATTGCAAGCAACATTTGAGGCTGAGTTTTCCCATCTGGCAGCGGCTCGCCCTTCCAGCCAGCGTGGCCACCCCGGCACTGCCGGCAGGGTTTAATCCTGCCGTCCTTGATGGAATTAACCACCGCGTTAGCTCCGAGAAGAGCCTGCCCTTGGCGCTTGGCTTCTGTAGCTCTGTGATCGCCGTGTCGGCCACAGAGATTTGGGTACAGCTGGGGCTCTTTGGGATGGGGCTTGTGGCGTGTGCAATGTCAGGCACATCCTGAAGCCTCTGGCTCATTAGGGGACGCCAGTACCATTTATAAGTGAAATACGGAGGGGAAAACGCTGAGGCTGGATGGTTACGCTTGTGCCCCCGCAGTGGTGACAGATCCACCCGCTCCAGGGATTGAGAGATCCAAGGCTCAGGGCAAATACATGTCGATGCCTAGAAAGCTCCGTGGTAAATCCCGGAAGACTTGAGGACAAATCCCTTTTCCTTAAAAGCCTCCCGTGCTGAGCTCCGGGTGACACCGGGGAGGGCAGAGGCGGGAGCTCGGTGCTCACCGGCTGGGCTGCAGCGGCGGCGGCTGCGGGGCCGAATTCGGGAGCAGTTTTGCAGGAAGGAGAGGGGAGACTTGAATCCCATCCCGTCCTCTCCTCTGGCTAGACCGGAGGTCTGTGTGACACAGCTCTCTGGGACATGAGAATCCCCCCACATGCCTTCAAAACAGCCCTAACCCCGAACCCCAGATGAGATTTGAGCCCCCACTCAAGTCCCCTCCCACGCCAGGGACCCCTGTGCCCACCAGTCACCCCTGTGACGCCTGTTCCAGCCCAGCCACGGTTTGGGTTTTCCCCCCACCTCCCGGTGGGTCCTGCTTTTATTTCCCCTGCAGCCTCCCCAGCTCCAGCTGGCGCTGGGCTAAAAATAAAAACTCTCATGGCAGCTGCGTTGCTCCCACTTCCCTCGGCAAGGGGACGAACGGGGACCTTCCTCCTCCTCCCTGGAGGGTTTCACTGGTCTCCCTGTCCTGCCTGCTAGAGCCTAAAAGATCCCAAATCTTCTGCCAGCCCTAAAGGAAGCACAGATCCACCCTGAAAGGCTGCGTGCCTGCAGCCAGGGGACATGGGCTCAGCATCCTGCAGGATTTGATCCCCTGTGCTGGGAGAGTTGGGTGTAAAAACAAGCATTTATCGAAGCCAAGAGGAGAAAACACAGCGGAGGCACCAAATCCTCAAGAAATAAATGTCTCAAGAGAAAAGATGGAGGGAAAAGGGGCCTCAAGATGTTTTATTTTTAGCTTTTAAAAGCAGGAAGGAGGACAAAAAAAAAAAAAAAAAAAAAAAAAAGAAAATTGCAGCTGAGCTGCCAGAAAATCCAAATGTTAATGGAAAGTTGGACCTGCTCTGACTGTACTCAGCACAGACACAGAAAGAAGCCTGCAAAACTGAGACGATAGCTTCAAAAAAGGGTCAGGGCTGAAGACCCTCGGGGCAGACGGTCCCAGCAGAAGGTTCAGGGACAGCCCCGCAGAGCGGCGCCGGGGATCTGCTATTGCTTCCCCCCAAATCCCAGCCCAGAAACCTGGCAGATCCCTCTGGAAAAGCTGAGAGAGGCCAGAGCTGAGTCGGAGCGCACGGGAGGCGAGCAGCTTTGGGCACGTGCCCCCCCCCCCCCCCCCCCCCCCCCCCCGCCAAGGCTGACAGGAAGGTGCCAACCCTCTCCGAAAAGCCAAAGCCCACTAGACGCCTTTTAGGAAACACCCTTTGGTTTCACCCGACCCCTCGTCACCACGAGCCGTTTCTGCGGCACCACGGCAGCGCCGAGCTTCGCACGCTGGAAAGGGACCAACGGGGTGGGATGGGGCCAGTGCAGAAACAGGCGTTCCCCTCCTTCCCTGCCTTCCAAATCGCAGCCGCCCCACCCCAGACAAGGTGCCAAGTCAGGGGAGCTCGCAGGCTCGTGCCCCATCTCTAAATCTTTCTGCGCGTCTGCAAATCCCCGGGGACTGCGGGTTTCTTTCTCACCTTGCTGGCAGGGAGCCGGGCGACAGCACCAGCCTGCTCCCCTGCAACAACCCTGCCACAAGACTGGGGAAACACTATCCCAGCAAAGGCTTTACGACACATTTAGGGCTGGGGAAACTGAGGTAAGAGAGGCATCATGTGCCCAAGCAGGTTGGTGACGGATCTGATTGCTGGGAGGACCCAGAAAACCTGCTCTGCCCCACCTTGGGCTTGCTGCTTTGCACTGCGCTGCCTCCAGCACCAGGGATCAGTCCCAGGGATCATTCCCCCATCGCAGGGATCTCTCCTCCATCCCTGAGATTACTTCCCCTATCCCAGGGATTTCTCCCCCATCCCAGGGATCTCTCCCCCATCCTGGGGATCGCTTCCCCATCCCAGGGATCATTCCCCCCCATCCCAGGGACCATTCCCTCATTGCAGGGATCTCTCCCCCATCCCAGGGATCACACCCCCTATCCCAGGGATCATCCCCCCCATCCCAGGGACCAGTCCCTCATCACAGGGATCTCTCCCCCATCCCAGGGATCTCTCTCTCATCCCAAGGATTACTTCCCCATCCTGGGGATTGCTTCCCCATCCCAGGGATCATTCCCCCATCCCAGGGATCTCTCCCCCATCCCAGAGATCACTCCCCCCATCCCAGGGATCATTCCCCCATCCCAGGGATCTCTCCCCCATCCCAGAGATCACTCCCCCTGTCCCAGGGATCATTCCCCCATCCCAGGGATCTCTCCCCCATCCCAGAGATCACTCCCCCTGTCCCAGGGATCATTCCCCCATCCCAGGGATCTCTCCCCCATCCCAGAGATCACTCCCCCTGTCCCAGGGATCATTCCCCCATCCCAGGGATCTCTCCCCCATCCCAGAGATCACTCCCCCTGTCCCAGGGATCATTCCCCCATCCCAGGGATCTCTCCCCCATCCCAGAGATCACTCCCCCTGTCCCAGGGATCATTCCCCCATCCCAGGGATCTCTCTCCCATCCCAAGGATTACTTCCCCATCCCAGGGATTGCTTCCCCATCCCAGGGACCATTCCCTCATCACAGGGATCTCTCCCCCACCCCAGGGATCTCTCCCCCATCCCAAGGACTACTTCCCCATCCCAAGGATTACTTCCCCATCCTGGGGATCGCTTCCCCATCCCAGGGACCATTCCCTCATCACAGGGATCTCTCTTCCATCCCAAAGGTCACTCCCCCTACCCCAGGGATCGTTCCCCCCATCCCAGGGACCAGGGCCCCACGGGGTAAGCAGCAAGGCCGGCATGAGGAAGGGCGGTCTCGGGAAAACCTCTGCAGTGGGGCAATGGGAATGTGGCAAAGCAGCTTCTCCCAGCTCCTGACTCATCTGTGCCGCTGTGCCTTTGCCAAATCACCAGGATAAACAGCGGCTGGTCTCCTAGCAGGGGAGCTGTAAACAGCCACCGCGATGTATAGCGAGGACAACATCTGCACGGGGCCAGCATCCTGTTAGGCACCGAGCCCCCTGCCAAATGGCAGCCAGGGGGATGCCAGCGCTGGCGGTGCTCAGGGGTGCACGGAAACAGCCCCCACCCTCCAGCTCTGGCTGTGCCAAAGCCCCTTCCTGGTGCGCCAGGGTTGGTGCCGGCCGTGCCACACGCTCCTGGCACGCCCGTCCCCGGGGCCGAGGGGCTTCCTCGGCTCCACGCGGCCCCAGCTTGTTGGCATCTCCTAAGAACTGGGCTTCCCCCTCCTAGAATCGGGACCTGGCCTTTCCTTGCACCCTAAAAATGAACCTAAAAAGAGCATTTCATGGGGGTGCAAACGGACCCTTCAGTCCGGCGTTCCCGAAACCTTCCTGTTCCTCCTCAAACCCCATCACCAGGACCCTCGCAGGGAGCTGCGGGCACGTACAAAGTCCAGCGCGACCGGACCCGATCACAACCGATACCCCCCCCCCCCCCCCAGGAATCAGCTACAAACCCTCCCCCACGAAGCCTTTAAGGAGCTTTTCTCCCTTCGCTGGGTACGCCAGAGCAAACGCCCCGCGCCCACGCACCGTCTCCCCGCGGCCTCGCCTCTCACGAGGGGAAAAGCAGTTCGGCTCCGTCAGCGCTGCAACGAATCGGCGCACGTGACCACGGTGCGGACCGGTGTGTGTCCCCCCCCCCTTCACTACTTAAAAGCCGGAAACACGATTTCAGAGAATAAATAGTATATTAAAAAGCCTCACGCGCCCCGTGCTGGCTGGGGAGCCCCGGTGGCACTGGCTTCCCGTCCCGGGCTGTCACGCCAGTGCTGGTGACTCATCCCAGCCTTCGCCAGTGGCTCGAAATGGAAATCCCAAGTCACCAAGTGACGTTGCTGTTTGGGCTGAGGCCCCCCCCCCCCCAGTAACAGGAGGGCTCCGTGGTTTTGAAGGGCAGATGGCATTACCAGAGTGGGTTTAGAGCTGGAAAAGGGGGTTTTGCCGACTTCCGTGTAGGAGTCGACGGGGGGCACGGATGGCACTTTGCTTTCCACCGCCTGTACTGCGTTTTTGGGGGGGGGCCGCTGGTGGGGTTTGCATCAGGCATGAATCTAGGTGTCTGCAGAGACAAGGGGCAGGGTTTATCCTCCACAGAGGTGTGCCCCAGCGTGCGGCTGAAATAACAACTTCCCACCGGGTCTGCCGGTGCCTTGCTGCCCCTGCACCCTCTTCCACAGCTGCCTTGAACTCTTCCAGGGCGCAGCAAGCCACAGGAGATGGATGCAAAGAGCTGGGAAAGGGCAAATGAGCGTCGGCTGCTGGAAGCCACCGGTGCCAGGAGCGTGTGGACCCTGGCACGGCTCGTGGCTGAGCCCCAGGGACGAGAGAGCAAAGCGAGGGCAGAATTTCCCTGCGGATTCCCTTTGCCACCAAAACCCTGGGTTACCTGGCACAGGCAGAGATCCAGGCCTCCAGGCTGGGATTACGTGCAAAGTGCCACCAGTTGAAACTTGATTTAGCAAAACAGATCCAGCCCCAGGTATTGTCCCCAGAGCTGCAGAGCTCGGCAGTTTGTCTGCACAGCGCAGAGGAAAAAACCTGGCCAATGTTTTTGTCTGTGCAGGTCCCCAGGGGAACTGGCTGATCCTGGGGTTTCCAGAGGGAGGGCTGGTTTTTCGCTTGCAAAATCTGCATTTTCCATTGAAAAAAAATCACCAAAGACTTTAAAAACCTGATCTCAACTGCTTGAAAAACCACAATCAAACACTGATCATTCCCCGCTTGCCAGCCCAAGCTCGGCACGACCCAACACTGTATATTTTGAACATGCTAGCTTGCCTTTTGCTGGCTTCCTATAGAATTCTGAATCAGGTTGTCTAAAAGACACTTGATGGCCTGGACTTAAACCATCTTAAATATAGATTAAAGCAATAACGTCCTTCATCAGGAAAAAGGAACTATCTAAAAAAAGACTGGAATTGTGCTGGAAAGAAAATTATTTTAGGCGTAGCTCTAAGTATGTGAATACAACACCTTCCACATTGCTTACTTTCCATCTTCTGAGGACACGGTTTCAGCAGAAAAGGCACAAGACGAAAGCTTGTTTTTCCAACCACAATTTGCTAACAATTTATAGAGTTGTATATAATATAAAAGCCTGTTTAAAGCTTAAGCCTGCACTGTGCATACTTCTGTCTTTGGGAAGAGGAGAAAACAAGGAAATTCTAAGTATTTGTTGCAATACTGTGAATATTCACAATGGTGACAAGGACAGTTTCATATTTTTAATATAATGGACAAATATTCACACAACAATTATATTTTGGACTAAATTAAATTTAAGGGATTTTGCTCAGTCTTTACTATTTTATTCAAACACAGCAAATTCCAGTTTTTGCAATAACTGGGTTCAAACTTAATAGGAAGCTTTGTACGTAATTTTTTTTTTTTGCACCTTAAACGACTCTTAGTGTTGCACCCCCATAGAAATCCCTGAACATTAGAATTACCTTAATACATCCTTCTCTTGATGAATGAGAAATGCAAAGCCTAAGAAACACCACCTTAAAGGATGAAGACAAAGTGCAGATTCCTGGGGTTTCTGGGGGGATTTGACATAGTGGGGGGAGGCCTTGTAAACACAGTTAAAAACAGAGAGCTGAATCACTCATATTAATCATGTTTTCAGGACTGGGAGCGTTGGGGCAGGGGGGGAAACAGCCATAAGCTTGTGTTTCACTGGGACCTGGCAGCTGGCGATGCAGCCAGGACTCGGGGCAGCAGGGAGGGAGCAGGGATGCAAATCCCATCCCCGGGGAGCAAGGAAACACGTCGCCACCACGCAAATGTGGTGGTCACCTCCTTGCCCTCCACACACGCGTGCGATCCAACGGCGTCCCGGGACGCGGAGCTGCGCAGCCCCGAGGTGATGGAAAGCAGGGAGGGGGTTGCTCTGCTTCTGGGGGCATTGCTGTCCCTGCTACGCTACGGGGAGAAAGCTGCACCCCCCAGGCAGAGTCTGCTGCGTTACACCGACCCACATTTGGGAACAGGGCAGGATGGAGCAAGACAGGGAGCAAGCTCAAGGTCCCCTCTTACCACACCCGCAGCAGCAACCCACCCCATTTTCCATAAATCTGCGTACACAAAGCTTCCAGCTCGCAAAATTTGCTTAAGAAACAAAGCGAGGGATTGTTGGATCCAGCTGCCACCATCTTCCTGGGAACAAAAGGGTTTGCTATCCCGTCTCCGAGAGCGCAGATAAAGGCAGGCGAGGTGTTTACATTGCTGTCAGGTTTGTTTGCACGCAGCGGCGGCCAGCCCGGCGCAGGTTGCGCCGGAGGTGCCTCGTTTGCCCGCTTCGGCGTGTCGCTGCCCTCGGGACACCGGTGTTTTGCCAGGCTCTGCCCCACGCCTCCAGTGCAGCAGATGCTCCCAGCACACCTCTGCCCACTTCCCCTGCCAGCACGCCCCACGCCAGGATGAAGCCCAGACCTGCTCGGCGCGTGTGTGGGAAAGAACCACTTCCCCACCAGCGAGGGCTGCAGACGTGGCATCCCTAGAAAGTGCAATTTAGCCCCAAATTTTTTCACGCACAGAATCACCTTGCAAACGGGGCCGCTGCAAGAGGCTTCAACCCCCCCCCCCCCATGACCTCCCCCCTTCTCGGCCCCACGTGCCCCCACAGCCTGTGGGCGAGCCCCACTCCGGCAGCTTTTTGCACTGGGTTGCAAAAAGCAGCACCGCTTGCTAGTCGGGACATACACCCCGCGGGTTTGCGTCTCTGCCCCGCAAATGGGGGCTCCGGGTGCAACCCAGCCTGCAAAAACGTGACGCCAAGGAGCAAATCTGCCCTCCCCAGCGCTCTGCTCCCCGCCTAGAGCCTACGGTGTGAAGGCTCAGCTTTGCAAATCCCTAATTTCTCCCAGTGCCCGCAGGGCTGGGGAGGGGGGGGGAAGGTGACCGGGGGAGTGAGCGTGGCACGGTGCCCTGTGGTGGGGATATCCCTGCGCCCCATAGACGCTTCCAGGGAGGGATTATCCACGAGCACCCATCACACCAGGAAGGAAGGGGCAGGCGAACGCGGCTGCCGGCGCGGCGGGGGCCTCCTGATGCGGCGACGCACGGCCCCCGCCGCGGCCGCACCCTGCTCCGGCCCGAAGTCATGCAGCTGAGCGTGACTCATCTCCCCGCTCGTGCCCCGCTGCAGCTCCCAAATCCTCCCTCTCCTGCCCCACTGCAACCCCTGTCCCCACGGAGCGGGGCAGGCGGTAAAAAAATCCGTGGAGAGCAGCACAGAGGTTTTATTGCCACAGGTCACGTCCTGCTTCACCGCTGGGCTGCAAAGGCTCTGTGAGCTCGGGCAGGGCTGGATCCAGAGCTGTCCCCAAAGCTACTGGTGAGCCCAGAGCTGTGCTCGGCCACTACACTGCAAGGAGAGGGGGTCAAGTGGCTCTTCCCAGTAGGGACTGGGAGCTGCAATGGAGCAACTGGCCACCCCCAGTGCTGGAAAACTGCCGGGTGCCCGTGAGCGCTAAGGCCAAGTCTCCTTTGGGCTCCCACCCCTTTGAAGCCCACACATTACACATCCACGTCAAGAGCTTAGGTTATTTTTTGGGCTCGCATGACTCAGAGCTGGGGCTTTAATGGAGAAAGCGTGTCCCTAAATTGTTATTAAATAAAACTCGAACAAGTTGGCACTACCAAGCTCAGCCTCCAGCTGAGCGCTGCGGCGGGGAGATGCCAAGCTTTGCTCAGCACCGAGCTGGATGGCAGGAGGACAGGGATGTCGAAAGCAGGAGCCAGAGCAAGTGGTTGGAGGTGGCTTTTGTCCAAGAGGGTTGAGAGACCTCCGCTATCAGAAGCCCTCTCCTACAGAGGTGCTTCTGAGCCACTCGCAGCCCCGATGCAAAAATTCAAAAGCTTCAGAAGAGCTGTTGTTTGCTCCTAACCCTGGCTCCATCGCCTCTTTGCAGGGACACGGCGCCAAAACCCACAGTGGTGCAGCCCTGTAGTTAAACAGGGCAAAGTACAGGCAGTGGGACATTCACCGTGCAAAGTCCCCGGGCTGTTGGGGAACTCTGTCCTGCTGCTGTCGCACCTCCTGGCTCTGAACGTGGGAAGGCAGCAATAAAGCACCGTGGCTGGCTACGGCGTGGCAGATATCCCCAGCCACAGGTGCTTTCACCTTCGTTGCGGGAATGAAATCGGTTTACGATTGACAACGGGCGATGCTGACTCAGCATTGCTCAGGAACAGGGGTGTCCCAACCCCGGTTTGGTTTTGTGGCATCTCTGCGGGCTTGGTTCAATGTGTTTCCTTTAACCACGTTCCACCCCCTCTCTGGCTCTTCTTAATACCCACAACCCACGGATCGCACCGTGGGGCTCACGGACGTGCTGCGACGCCCTTCACATATGGAAATGGGGCTTTTCCCGGCCGGCCGGGAGCCGGGCACGGTGGTCTGGGGGGCTGAAACACGGGGCTGCAGCTGCCACCGTGCCGGGATGGGGGGACAATGCCGGCCCCTTGCAGTTGTTCAGCTTCACACTGGGGCTATTCAACCCTCAGCAGGGAGGGGAAGGGAGCGGAGACAGGTGGGCGCCCAGCCCCGATGCCCCCGGTGAGGGGCTGCGGGTGACTTGACGGCAGCTGCGGACGGATACGGGTTTCACGTGGGCACTCGGCTGTTTGGGGACACGCCGAGCCAGCTGCAGAGGCACAGGCTCAGCAAACAGCCTCACAAAGAGAGCGGCATGGGGAAACGTGTAACGGAGCTGGCGTCAGGACAACGGGACGCGATTCCCAGCTCTCCCCATCCAGCACCCACTGGGCTGATGCTGCCCAGGGACTCCCCCACGCCAGCCCTAATTTTAGCCACGACCATGGGGGAGAGCTCTGGTAGCTTCCTCCTACCCCGGCTGCCAGCAGCAGGGAAGGAAGCTGCTGCTCCCAAAGGGCACGAATTTAGCAAAATAAGGAGCTGGCAGCAGCTCAGTGGGCCCCACCCCGGCCGTGGCACCCCCTTCGCGTGCCTCCGCCGAGAGCCGCACCGGGCAAGGCTCTCACTTCATCTGGGCACCGACCTTTAAGCATTAATGGGACTCAGACAACTGAAGTGATGCACACGAGGCTGAAAAACACTTGTGGCAGCAAGCGTGGCCAGGGCAGGCTGGGACGCGCTGCGCCAGGCACTGGATGGGGATGGATGTGTTCCCACACCAAAACCAGCCCCGTTTCCCTTTGCAATGGCTCCTCTTGAATCCCCCAGCCCTGAGGATAAGGTCCTTAATTTGCCAGGGTGGATCCTATCATAATAAAAACGTCTAAGGCCACAGGATTTCCTCTTGTTCCCCTCATCCCTGGGTACACACCCCACGGCGAGGGGATGGCCCAGCCCCGCAGCAGGATGGGGTAACGCTAGTGGCTGGGAGATGCCAGCGAACGCAGCCGAGCCAAGAAACAAAAGTGCTGGAGCCTTTTCCTCCGGCTGAGATCATCCTGCTTGGGGAGCTGGGAAAAAAGGCAGGGGGCTGGATGTTTGCACAGACAAGAAATGCCCCCGCAGAGAAATAGCTAGGGGCTAACAAAAGCTGCAGCCTCGAAGCAACGGGGTTTTTGCCACAGAGCCCTTCGGCCTCGCAGGGAGGGCAGGCATGTCCAACCACCCCGAGCTGCTGGGTGTGGATGTCAGTGGAAAAGAAATCAGTCCAGAGTGCTGGAGACTCAGGGCAGCGTTGTTTAAGAGGGTCCCCAAGGGGCATGGGGGGTCCCGGACCAGCCCCAGCTCCACATCGCCTGCTCCCCCAAAGCAGCACCCGGCTGCACAAGCTGTTCTTTGTTTGCTCCAAAAGGGCAAAGCCTCCTCCCAGCCAAACCATTCCTTCTCTGGCAGGGTTTCTACAAGACAGAGGAGGGGAAACAGCCCAGGAGCCTGAGGTTTCTCCCCCACGCAAATGTTCCAGCACAAGCACATTGCTCCTAAAGGCAGCAGAAAGGCAGCGCCAGACCCTGCGGCCTTTTTTTTTTTTTTTTTTTTTTTTTTTCCCCCCCTCAGTAAACGTGTCCCAGTTATGTGCTCCTTCCCAGAAGGTCATTGCTGAACCAGCCCAGGGAAAAATCCACCTGGGATGGGGAAGGGCTGTGGGGCTCACCCCAGCCCTCCTGGCACCCTCACTGCTGCCTCCTTCGCTCTGCCCTTGGGAAAGCTCCCCCCAGCCCTGCAGCAACCTTTGGAAAACAAGAGATTTTTCCTCATTAGGGCCAGGGATGAGATCTGGGCCCGGGGAAGGAAGAGGCACTGCCAAGGCACAGGCTTAATTGGGTTAGGGGCTGCAATTCAGGAAGCCATCACTCATCAGCCGCACTGCTAACGAGGGCCTGGTTCCTGTTTCGGAGGAGGGAGCCGGCCACATCACAACCACCCCTTGCCCATGGGAGCGGGGCACTGGGAACCCCCCCGGGGCTTCTGCTCTTGGGGATGGAGGTGCCCGAGGGCCATATCCATACACCCCTGCACCCCCAAACTGGGGCTTGCACTGACAAACACCCCGGCCTTGAGGATCTGGGATGAGGTGAACCCTCCGTGGAGCAAGGCAAGGGCTGCGGCTCCTCTTTGAGTCAGGAGCCAGCCCACGGCTGGGCAGAACTGGGGTGCAGAGCATCTCTCCGCAGCAGCCCAGTGCCGTGCTGGAGCCTGTGCCCCCCAAAACCACCCGCCTGCCCCTCCCTGGGGACCCTTCCCTGGGGAAGGGGCATTTTGGGCTGGTCCCACGGTCTGGGAGGGGACAATACCAGGCGCTTGCCAGCACCCCTGAGTCACCAGCCGCCCTCACCGCACCCTCTGCTTCGCCTCAAACGTGGCTCCAGCACAACCAGTGGCCACGCAGGGCTGGGGAGCCCACGGGGAAGCCCCGGGGCTGGGGACACACCCAGTGTAGGGCCAGGCAGCGGTGCCCTCGTCCCACAGAGGGATGAGGATCCTCTGGTGCGAGGAGCCAGGGTGGGTGCTTTGGGGAACCTCTCCTGGACCAGCACTGAAGCAGCCGAACAGGCAGCGGGAAGGGTCCAGCCCCAAGGGAAGAGCAGCCAGGAATAGAGGGGTGACAGGGGGCACGGGGCGGGCGGCTGCCTGCACCTCTCGACCCAGCTGTGCCCCAGGCTGGCCAAACCTTCTTCCACCCCCACAGCTCTCGCACCAGTGCGTCAGCAGCTGGGGAGACTGGTCTCCTGTTCGCACACCCTCTCCCCCTCTATCCAGCACCTCTTCCCCCACCCCAGATGGGGCACCCCGGGTCCTGGGGTGGGCCCAGCGCCGGGCACCGTGCCCGCAAGCAGACACGCCGTACCCCGACACCCCCAGCCACCCCCTCCCTCCCTTCTGCACAGGCGAGACAACCCCGGCCGCGGGCCGCAGCGATGCTGCCGGTGCTGATAACGCGGCCCCGGAGCCGCCTGCCCCACGGGAGATACCCACCGCTTCCCCGGGGGCTGCCGAGGGGAGCAGAGGGCTGCCCAGTTATTTATTAGCCGAGCAAATTGTCACCGCACCGAGGTCAGCGAAACCACCCGGGGACGAGGTGCTGACCCGGGGGCTCGGGGTGGGCAGGCAGAGCCGGCAGGACCGGTACCTCCCTGCCCAGTCGGATGGTGGAGAGTGGAGCAAACACCCACACCGGCTGCTCCACCACCAAAGTGGCACACGGGGCCCTCCTGACCCCCCGAATGGCTCCGACCCCTCCGCAGGGTGGTCGTCCCGTTCCCCCATGCCCGAAAGATTCGGGGTGCCCTGGCCAAACTGAGCCCTATGAGCGACATCGCGGCTGGGCAGCTGGTTTGTGCCCTTCTCTGAGCAACTCTGCCACATCGAGAAGGTCCCCAGGGACACGAGATGAGCTGCAGCCCCTTTGTAAGGATTTTGGGGGTTGGAAAGCGGCCCCAATACCGCTGCCAAAGGAAGTGGGGACACACCAGAGGCAGGAATGAAGAGCATCGGCTTTCCCCGGCAAAGCCGCTCTTCCATCTCACAAACCATGACTCAGAGACGACTCAACACATTGAAACACCTCTCTCCTTCAGAAACCGTGCTCGCCACCCGTTCTCAGAAAACGGCAGTCTGAAACCCCACTGAAACCCACCTCCCAACCGAGACCTGCTTTGTGGGATTCCCCTTGAGTCAAAGCACTTCTTCAGGGCGATCTGTCAGCGCTAGGGAACAAGCACAGCAAGCTCCAGGAGCAGGAAAAAGCTTAACACATATTTTTTGCAAGGGATCGTTCTGCAGCACAGCCAGCTCTGGGCTGAGCACGCAGCTCACAGCCAGGGACGGCTGCGGGCCGGGCATTTTTTCCAGCCCTTGAAAGATCATGGCCAAGATAGATAGTTCTGGGTTTGCACAAGGCAGCAGAAGCCTTTAGACAGCTCAGCTCCTCATTCTGCCAGCTCCCAGATCCAAGGGATCTGGCGAGCAGCGATCTGTCTTGCAGAGAGCAGGACAAGCAAAACCGCCTTATCTAAGGACAGAGCCGCAGCCGCGCACGGGAAATAGAAAGCTAAATATAAAACACTGCACGGCTTTCAAAGACAGCTGTAAAAGGCTGCACATTCACTCCCTTCCCAGTAGGTAGAATATTTATGGCATTTTCTGAGGAAGTTAATTTTAGCCTCATATGGTACTGACTCAAAACAAGGTGTCCAGAATAAGAGGCAAAAGATCAAGTGGAGGAAGAGGGGGTTGTCCTGCCACTGCCCAGCCCGGATCCTGCCCCGAGCCAAAGCTGATGACGGGAAGGGACCCGCTCGCTCCTTCCGTGGAGCGGGACTCGGGGAGCTGAGCATGGCAGGGCTGCGGTCCCAAGGCTGCACGGGCTGGCAGAGCCCCGGGGAAGCCCAGCCGCCCGTCCCAGCGGTGTGACACCGGCCAGGGACCCCGTGTCCTCAGGGGACCTGCGCCGGGCATCTGCCCCAGTCCTGAGGAGGGGAGGGCAGAGGCACCCAGCAGCACCAGGGAGGTGGCAACGAGGTGGGCATGCCAGGAAAGGAAAAGTATAAACCTGACAGGGAGGGGCTGGGGGGGGATTTGAACCTCAACGCAGACCTAGAGCGCATCACCCAGAGCCAGCCGACGGGAGAGGGATGAAGGCGTCGTCTGAGCATTGCTGGCCCCAAAGCAGGGGATCCCGGAGAGCGGGAACAGCTCGGCACAGGGAGGGTTAAGGCGAGCAGAACCCAAGCAGGTTCTTTAACGGGTGCCAAAGACAGCAGAGGAAAATAGGACGAGCAGGCGAGATCTGTGGGCAGGACAGAGCCAGCTGGCTGGCACCGCTCCCCGGTCTGCGCTGGAGCGTGTTTAGGAATAGCTCCAGGATGACGAGGCGGAGGGGCCGCCAGCCCGGCGCTCATGCCCCGCGTCGCCCGGACCCTCCCCGGGAGCCCGGGACATGCCCGCTCAGCCCCACGCCCCACGTTTTGGCAGCTCTGCTCCCCGATCCCCCCCCCACCACCCCCCCGCCCCGGCCAAGGGCATCCCGGCCAAAGATGGCGCTTGGAGGGAGAGCAGGAATGCCGGGAGAGCTTCCCTCCTCTCTCGGTCCCTGCCACGGACACTCCTGCCCCAGCTGGGTCACGGGTTTCCCCTCTGCCTCCTCCAGGTTGCTCCTTCCTCCCTCCCGGCTCCCCGCCAAGCATGACGACAGTGACCGTCCCGCCACGGTCTCCCCCCCCCCCCGTCCCCCCCCCCGCCCCAATCCCCAGGGCACTCACCGGGCTTTCAGCTCCTTGTGTTCCTCCCGGACTTTGCTGAGCTCCAGCTGCAGCCGAGCTCTCTCCTTGGCCACCGAATCCAAGGTCTTACGGGCATCTGCCAGCTCCGACTCGTAGGCAGCCTTGATGCCCGAGACCTCGCGGCTCACCACCTCCTCCGACTCGGTGATGCGGAGCCGCAAGCCGGCGTTCTCCAGCTCCAGCGATCGCACCTTGTCGATGTAGACGGCCAAGCGGTCGTTGAGCTCCTGCAGGTCCTCCTTCTCCTGCAAGCGGGTGATGCGGGTGGGGGACAAGGGGGTCCCCGAAGCCCCGCTGCGGGTGCTCCTCTTCTGCGAAGGCGTCGCCATGGGGTCCGGCGTCGAGGCGAAGGACACGGCACAGGTCACAGCTCGGCGTCCCACGCCACCCACCCAGCTGTCTCGGCTGCTCCTGCTTGTCTGAGTGACTTGCTTATATCCCAGCTGGGCTGAGCACTGGGAGGAGGAGCTGGGAGGAGGAGGCGGGTGGAGTTACCCGAAATCTGGGTGGAGACAACTCACTTGCATCAGTCAAGGCCCTTGCTTGGGAAAAGCTGGAAAAGCATCCCTGGGAAAAGGGGCCTTGTGAAGGGCGGCTGTGGGGTGCGCAGCCCAAGGTGACCCCCTTGCAAACACCCCGTACCCGGCCTTTGCTTGGGCAATTCCCCCAGCTGAGGCTGGCTTTCACCTTGGGGGGGTCTTGACAAAGGCAAAGTGCACCCTGAGAGGGGCTGCAGCAATGGGGTGCAGCCAGGCACCCCCAGGACCCCCGGGCTGGGCACCCTCAGGACATCCCTGCCCCACAGGACAGGGTAGCTGACATCTCAGCAGCTGACCCCGGGGGAGGGGGGGGGGGGGTTGTCCTGACAAAACCCCAATGCAGGAGCCCCAGGCTGCACAGGACCCCGGAGCACCCCAAACTCTGCACTCTGGGAACGCAAATACAGAGTCCCGGGTCACCCAAAAGTCTAGGGTACCCCAGAACCCCGAGGCATCACGGACAGAGAGCCCTGGGGCACCCAGGGGAGCACCAGACGACACCCCCCAGGTTCCCCAGAACTAGCTTTGCCCAGTTTCTTATCACGGGCTGTCCCTATTTCCCAGCTCTCCCCAGTACAAGCTGTGCCCAGTTTTATCCTTTCTCCCAATTTCCCATGCCAGCTGTGCTCAGTCTGTAACTCCCCCAATTCTGAGCGCCAGTTGAGTCCAGTTTCCCCTGCCCCAGTTTCCTGCCCCAGCTGTTTCCCAGTCACCCACGTCCCACTGCCAGCCATTCGCAGTCCCACCAGCGCTCAACCGTTCTTCCAGCATCTCCAGTTCCCGGCATGGGTGATTCCCAGTCCTCCCAGCTGCTGGCCAGCTTGGAGCAGGGTGCAGGGTGCCGAGACTTGGCAGCTCGTGACTTCCAGATCTGCCACACGCTTCCTGGCACCCCCCAGTGCTACCACGGGGGGGGATGTCCCCTCCTTGGACTTCGCCCCCTCCCGCCCAGTGCTTTGCACTAGGAAGCCAATCCCTCCTGCACAGGAGAGGGAGAACTGGGAACGGCAAGGTGAGTGGAGAAGCAACTCTTCTGCATCCCAGAAATGAGGGGCTGAGCCAGGACCTCGGCGGGTGGTGGTCCTGGGGGCTCCAGCTTCCTCCACTGTGAGTTCTTGCTTGCAAAATTGGGCTCTTCGGTGAGGAAAGCTGGAAAAAGGAGCTGCGCCCCGCAGCTGGGGATGCTGGTGAGAGGATGCTGCCTTCGGGTCCGGGGCTGGCGAGACGCGAGGCCGAAGGCACGGCCATAGTGCTGCTTCCCGAGCCATGGACAGCCCCGCTCATCCCGCCCGCGCCGCAATCCAGCTCGAATCCCTTCCCAGCTAATTGAAGTGCAGCTGAGCCGCAGGCAGGCTTGGGAATGACTCACACAGCAACCAGAGCAACACACGCAAACACATGCGCACAAACACACACACACACACACACACACACGTGCGTGTGCGTGCGCGCTTTATGAATGATTAATCTCCGCTCCCAGCGCCGATGAGTCACTGCTACAGGCGACCAGTAGCGGGGTGGGGAGAGGGACCGCAGCAAAAAATCCAGGGTCCAACTTTCAAAAAGCAACAGCCCGATGCCAGGAAGCCGCCCCAGCACCAGAGCCGTGCTGGGAGGGCGGCTGGGGCAGCCTGGGCACAGCCCCCCCGGCGCTGCAATGGGGAGAGGTTCGGGGGGGTATTTGGGGTGCTCGGGTCCCCTGGTCTCATTGCACCCCCTTCCCCATCCCTGCACCTGGGGGGGGGGGTGTCCCTCCCTGCAACCAGAGGCACCTTTGGGTGCTGCATGCAGGGGGGGGTGACCATGCCACCACCCAACCAGTGCTGGTCTCCCTGCCTGGGGGGGGGGGGGGTGTCTCTACTCTCCTTTACCACATTCTTTTGCTCAGTCTTTCTCTCCCTTTGCATTTGCAGCTGAATTCTCCTTTTCCTCCCTCCCTGTCCTGAGCTGCTTTTCCTCCCCCATGCTCCCCCACGCATGTACCCCTTTCCTGGGGGGGGTGTGGGGGGGGGGGCACCCTGCAGCCCTGGGGACCCCCACGCATACCACGTCCCCAGGGGCGGTGAGAACCCTGGGGCCTGGCGATACGAGCCGGGGACATGGACAGGGATGGTGACAGTGGCCCCGGCACCCTGGCGGGCCAGGCTGGGGACCCGGGGTCCCCCGGGACGCCTGTGCCACACAGCCTCGCTGCCGAAGGCGGGGTCTGGCCCACGGCCCCGGCGCGGCGGCTGCCAAGCCGCGGGGCACTGTGGGACGCAAACAGCCTCCTTCCACTCCGCAGCTTTGTTTTGTTTTAAAAAACTAACACCCCCCCTTCCACCCCACCCCGGGGCAGGAAGGAAAGCGTTTCGTGCCCTTTGCCTCCGGGTGCTCCCCAAGCAGGAGAAGCGTCCGGAGTCCAGAGCATTCCCTGGGATAAGGACACGAGGGTTAAAGCTTCCTTGCCCTACTGTGGGAAACTGCAGCCGGGGCAAAGGCAGGGAGGGACAAGCTTGGGCAATAGCTAAAAATCACAGCTAAGGGTCATCGGCACCGCCTGTCCCTGCTCTGGCAGCCCCCCCCGGCACGTCTTGGCTCCTTGCTCTCCCCACGGATCTGCCATGCACAGGACCCCGGCACTCGGTCCCCTGCTTTGCAGACCTGGGGGGGGGCTGAGCTGGAGGGCTTCCCCTGGGCTGGGGGCTACAGGACAGTGTGGCAGGCCTGGGGGGAGTCTGCTGGCCGGGGACTCCGCAATCCTCCTTGGTGGCATTGGCAGCCCGGAGTAAAGAGGGTCAGACTCTGGCTCCTTTGCAGTAGTTGCTCCATGCAGACCCTGTCCGGGATGGGACAGTGATGCCCCCCCACACACACTGCACCCATGCAAACCCCCTTTCTCCTGGGTGCAGACAGCCCTGCTCTGCTCCTAATTCCCCACCAGCCCCGAGCAACTTGCAGGGGTGATGCCCTCAGCCCTGCTTCGGACCAGGGCGGGAGGATCCCGACCCAGCATGGATGCGGGAAAGCAGAGGAGCCCATCACCAGCACAGCTGTGAGCTGGCTCACCACCGGCAAAGAGGCTCCTGTCACTTGTGCAAGGCAGAAGGGGTTTAATTTAAACCTGATGAGCCGGGCTGCATCACAAGCAAGATGGGAGGACAGGCTCTGCTCTGCACCTCCCTTCCCGGCCGCGGCACGCCACAGGCCAGGGCACAGCACAATGCTTCAGCCCCCAAAACGTGAATTCCTGCGGTTTCCACGAGCGCTCAGAGAACTGGAGCGGCGTGGATGAGGCTGAGCAGAGCGAGGGGGACAGGCGAGGGGCGATGGATGGCGGGGAGGCTGCGTGGCTCGAGGAGAGGATCTCGGCGTGGGCCGTATCTTCCTCGGCGTGACTCAGAAGGCAGAAAGGAGTCATGTCCCTGGAATTTCAAACCCCTTTCAGCCTTCCAGAGCTCTGCGAAAAAGCCTGGAAGCATTGGGTGCCTGCAAAAGCTGCGACGCCAACGTAGATGTGCACCCGTGGGCTGCGAGGAAGCGCAGCAGCGCTGAGGGCCGGGGGCGGTGAGAGGAGCTGCAGCCTCAGGGACCCCCACACCCTCCGGCTGCTCCAGCTCGGAGGGACGCGGGACGGGGACGTGCCATCGGGCCAGGCGGTGCCCGAGGTGGGGGCCCTGCAGCCTGCTGCTCAGATGGCTTTTCAGCTCTTTTGGGCTCTTTCCAAAGACCCTGGGGTTCACTTCCCAGGCTGTGCCCCGCTTTTGTCACCGGCTTTTGCAGGCACAGGGCAACCCAGGACTGAGCCACCTTCCAAGCTCTCTCCCCAGCCGACACTCTCTGCTCGTTCCCAGCCCCAGCAGGAGCCGTTTCTCCAGCAATTTCCTTTCCAAAGCAGACACACCCCATCACCAAGTGGGGATTTTCCCTTTACAACCCTCTCTTCTAGCCAGCAACACATAGCACCGTTAACCCTACATCCCCGACCACTCTATCACCAAGAAGAGAAGATCCCAGCCTCCAAGTTTTTTCCCATCTTATCCCAGACAGCCAAAAACCACTGGGTTGGGGGGGTACGCAGCAGTCCCCCTCCCTTATAGCCCTGGCAGTAAGTGACATGCCCAAGGAAGAAGAGAGGTGGCAGAGGCAGGGATGGGACTCCGATCTCCCCACCCAGCATCCCAACCCATCACATCATGACATGCCTCGTGCTGACCTGCAAGGCCCTGAATGTGATGGGCTTCCAGTTCCGCCCCCCCCACCAATCTGTGCACATGAGGGGGTTGGGGTGTGTGTATAGAGGAGTTTTAATTAGCTAATAATCTTTAATAGCGTTTAATTGCCTTGTTATAAAAGGTAATTACAGCAGTACATCAATTACAGCTGTAAAATTAATAGATTTACCAGTTGTATTTATTGAGAGCTGAAACACGCAGCGAGTGGCAGCCAGGGCAGCGCTGATGGGCGAGCTCTGATATGCCAACAGCAGAAACGAGAGCAGCCACGGAGCCACTCTGGCACGAATCCTGCTCAAGCCCCTCTGCCCAAGGCAGCCTGGGAACCACGAGCACCTGCAAACCGCCCTCCGATCAGCAGCCAAGGGGTGAAAGCAGAGCGGACGGACAGACATGCCAAACGTGAGGATGGAGCTCCCTGGGTGCAGACTCCGGCTCACGGGGTCCCTGCCGTGTCCCTCTGGGACACAGGGACAAGTCACCTCTGCTCTGCTTGAGCTCCTGAGGTGGGAACAGCCCTGTTTGCTTGACCCGGGGCAGATGTCTGCCGAGGGGATGACTGTGTCCCCCTGCAAGTCCTGTGCTTCACTTTCAGGAGCAAAAGCATCCCCAAAATCCAGCCTCTGACTCCCCTTTTAGCAAGACAGCAGGGACCCAAGGCTGCAGGAACCCGTGGGTGCAGCAGCAGAGATAGGAGCACACCCAAAGTGCTGGGGCAGAGGGGAGCGTGCCCCGGGGTCTGCGGCAGGCTCTGCGCTCCTCCCAAATTCTCGCCAAGCCCAGGAGCGCTGGTGCTGCAGCTGGGCTGCCAAGTGGCAAACGCAGCCGCTCCAGGCAGCCCAACGGAAAATTCATCTCATGGCTTCCCCACGAGGGGAGGGTTTTAAAGGAAAAGCTGTTCTGGTGTCACATTGCTTTGTGGCCCCATCACCCAACCCGCACGTTAAGTACTTTGGGGATCAGGGGGGGATGGGATGCTGAGCCCTCCTGCCCCTTTCCCAACCTTGCTGAGGGTTGTTCCTATAGACCAGGATCAGCCTATTTTCCATAAAGTCAGTAGACCACGCATCCACCCAAAATATCCCATTTCACTGAAAGGAGCAAGTTTCTGAGTGTAAAAGCCTGAGCAAGCCAGTTTTCTGCTCCCCACAACCCCTCCGGTGCTGCTGGGCTGGGGTCACACTCACATTTTAATGACCATTTTTTCCCCAAGCAGTGAGCTTGGCACGCGTTGGAAAAGCAAAGACAATGGGCTGGCGCCAGCCCAGGCCGGCGTGGGGTGGAGGACGGAGGCACGCACCAGTCTGGGATATGCCCCATTAAATGCCACCTCAGAAATGACACCCACACCCACAGCTGACTGGCAGGAGCCCGGCTCATCCCCCATCAATCTGGAATGGGGGGGGGGGGGGGGGGGCGGGGAGGGGCTCGAAGGAGTTAAAAATCCCTTTGCGTTTTGCCCAGACACCTGGGGCAAATTAGGGGAACCTTACCACTGCTGGAAATGAATCTCTATTTCCCACACAGGCTGCAGCAGAGTCATCTCTGCCGTGGCGAGGAGCTGCGGGATGTCCCGTAGCGGGTGCTCTCCATAGCCGTGTGGTGCCTCGAGACAGGGCAGACTGGGGGGACCAGAGGCTTTGCAAATTAAAAAGCAGAACTGCTTCGCGGTGATTCCTGGCCACTCTCACTATTTGTCCTCTAAAAGGGTCTAAAGCAGCCATGTCCCTTACGGTACTCCCAGGCAGGGTTGGGCTGGTTGCAACCAGGCTCTGGTGTCAACGCACAGGTCCGGGGGCTCCCTCCTGAGCCCCCCTCGCCACGACTCGAGCTGGGCTAAGGATTATTCCTTGTGGCGTTGCCCCTGGCCCAGCCGTGGGCAGCCCGCGGCACGGGCGAGGGTGCGCGGGCAGGGCTGTGGTTTGCAGGGCTGTGGAGGTTTTCCTCCCGCGCGCTCTGTGCCAGCTCGCCCTGGCACGCAAAACGCCGCGGCCACCGAGCCCTGGCAAGGTCCGCCAGCCGCCGCCGCGGGCAGGATGCAGATCTGCCTGCCCTCATCCCAGCCCAGAGAAATCCCAGGCTGTGTCAACGGCACGGCAGCTCACCAGCTTCCTCGCAGGGCAACGGAGGTGCCAAAGGGGATGTTTGTGCAGGATGGAGCTGGAGAGGATCCAGGACGTTCACAGGGCTCAGCCTTCCCCGGCTGCCATGCTCAAAACCCGCAGGAAAGGTGGATAAAAGCCATTCTGCCTCCGGGAGGGCTCATCACGGCCCCGCTGAGCTTCCCCAGCATCCTCCATGACTCCAGCTCAGCCACAGACCCGGCCTCAGAGCAAACGTCCCCAGGTTGGCAGTGCTCCTGGCGCCTTCCCTTCGTCCCCAGGGAAGCCCCGAGGTGGACGGCTGCGGGTGCAAGGAACTGCGGCCGGAGGCTGTTGCTCCTACGGTAAAACAGCCACATGCTCGAAGGTCTCTGTTGCTTGAGGCTTTTAGGATCCCACAAGATAAATACCTTCAGGGGTGGTTTCAGGATGAACTAATTCCACCTCGAAGGCAACCTCTCCTACTTTTCCATTTTGCCCATGTACACAACGGCCAGCCCAGCACCTTTGTTCCTGCTCTGCGGGCAGCTACAGGGATTAAAAAAAAAACACCTTTTACTGTGGGTTGTACCAGAGAGCAGCCACGGGGCATCGCTCACTCGCTCCTGGGGAAAGGGTGGGGACAGGGATGGGGACAGGGACCAGCTACAGGAGCTGGGAAGGTGCCAGGACAAATGCCCGGAGCCCTACACCCCCTGTGCAGATAGTCACATCCCTTTTTGCTGCCTTGAAAAGGGAGAACCGGGGAGAGGCCAGGGACGGTCCACGAGCGTCGGCGCACAGCTCAGCACGTCCCTCGGCGCAGATGGGACAGAGCGGCCGCACGCCGGGTTTCCAGCCCGTATCCCCACCTCCCCGGCAGTCCCCCCCCGTGCAGCTCCGTTTCTTGGGGCTGGTGCCACCATCTCACAGACGGGGATGGTCCTTCTGTCACTTCTTGGCAGCTCCCTGGAGAAGGGGTCACGTCTCCCCGTGCCCCCCCCTGGGAGCAGAGCGGGCGACCCGTCGCACACAGTGGCAGAAGGAAATCTAGCCCCAGCACATCCAGCCACCAGCAGCTCGAGGTCTACTTATGCCAGAGATGTTTCGTAAACTCACAAGTCTTCCAAAAACACCATCTCATCCCTTCCTTGAGCCTGTTTGTCCTTTTGGCCACCCTGGATCCTACAGCAATGAACTCCTCGGTTACATTACATGCCGCGAGAAGCGTCCCAGACATTTTCTCATACAAAATGTGGTGTTTGCTGCTTTCATCTCTGAATCACAGGGATATGGAAATCTCAATTCTTCCCTTCTTTCCTCCCAGATCTGCAACCCTTGCTGCTGCGGAGGTAATTTAAAGTGTGACCGAGAAACGCCGAAAAGCTCAGAGAGCAGGAACCGAAGGGAAAAAACAGCATTTATGGCGATTTATCTCCTGGTTCTGAGGCCTGACTCACACTTCCCGTACACTCGGCATGTTGAGTGTCCCCTGGGTTCCTCCTGCAGCTGATAGCTGCTCGGAGCAGCCAGATTCTCAGTGCTGGGGCTGCACCCTCCCGGGAGGGAACCTGCCACCCTGCAGCACCGCTGGATACCAGGAGGGGACCCCAGCCCAGGGCTGGGGCGGTGGGGGCTGCTCTGCTGCCAGCTGAGCACCTTCCCTCCTCTGCACCCCTCTGTATTTCCTGGAGACGTACCAGGGCTCCCCGTAACCCATCAGCGGGGGAAGCTGCACCGGCCAAACACTGTGAGCCCAGACGGGTGCGTCAGCAGCTGCTTTTCATTCATTTCCCTTTACAGAGCTTTCTGCAACAGGGGTGTTTTCCTGCTATTTACTACCACCTCTCCCGCCCAGCCCCGCTCAGCTTTTTCTGCTGGGGCGGGAGAGGAGAGGGTTGTGAGCTGGCTGGCTTTACCATGCTTTAGTGCTGCAAAAAAAAAAAAAAGTGAAATAATAATAAAAAAAAAAAATCGCACTCAGAATAGTGCAAAACGGAAGTGCTGGGGTAGTCCCGCGGATTAAAGGAGAAAAAGAGACAGGCTCAGTTGCAGAAATGAGAGCAGGACGTTGCACGAAGCCGTGGTCTGCGTGGCACAGACCACCCGAGCAAGGGGGATGAAGCATTTACTACCTGGTTGCTCCAACCCAGACCCTGCAGGCTTAGAGCAGCCCCGAGGCTGCTCTTGTTTATGCTATGAGTGACAAAAATCTTTCCCCAAAGCAAGGTGAACAAACCTGCCCCATGGGGGGAAGCTCTGTGTATCGGCTGTGGGGAAGGGACCGGAGCCCCCCAAATGGAGGCGGGGGGTGCCCGGGCAAGGGGAGCCACGGGCCAGCACCGCGGGGTGAAGCCGGAGCACCCACACGGCAGAGGTTCACTGGTGCTGCTAATCTGAGCTGATCCTGCAGCATCTCTGGGTACGTGGGCGGAGGAGCAATGGGAGTTCTCTTAATGGGGTTTGGACGTAAAAGTCAGCAGAGGCTGGAAATAAATAGATTAACATCAAAAGAAAAATGTGATGTAAAAGTGACTCGTCTCGGTTTTGGCCCAGGCAGGAGAGACCGGGCAGCTGAACGGGCCTTTCCGTCCTCACTGTTAATTACGGGCTGCGGTGTGACAGAGCCCAGCTCAGCGACGGGCTGTTTGTTTGCCTGTTGCCAAGTGCCCCGGGGCTGCGGGTTGGGAGTTGCAAACCCTGTGGTTCAGCCACCGTTTCGAACTTGCAGAAGGGTTTTGGGACGGGGGGGGGGAAGCCAGGGAGATCCCGGCTCTTGGTCTGATGGCAGAGCTGAAACCAAGAGGGTTGGGTTGGACTGGGCAGGATGGAGCCTGTGGTACCAGCAAAGGGGACTGTGCTGGCCGTGCCGGCACTGGTGGAGACCCCAGCTGCTGCAGAGAGGTACGAGGACGTGAGCTGTCGATGCAGCGAGTGCCGGCCACCCCAGCTCACCCAGGACGAGCGCAGGGTGCTGTGACATGCACAAGCCCCAAAAACCACTGCGCAAGAGCGGCTGGCGGACAAACCCCACCGGGAATGACTCACTGGCGGTCAGGAAACACCCTTGGCTCTGACAGCAAAGACAGGGAGCACCAAACTGCATTCCTGTTCCCGTTCTGGAGGTGAGTTTCCCCCTTCCACTTGTGTCTGCTTCTATCTTTGTGCTTCTCTGTGCAAAGCCTGACCCCCTGCAGTAGCCTTTCAGATCTGCCAGGCCCCGTCTGCAGTGCTCAGTCCACCCCATAAAACATCCCCTCCACCTTCCAGTGACCTGTGGACTCCTTGAAGCTCATCTATCCATGATGCACAGGTCCATGCCTCAGTTTCTCCGTTTGCCAGGCTGGGGTAAGCGACTTCTTCCAGCCTTTTCCCACCTTGGCTGTTCACCTGGGAGTTTCTCTGGCTGGAGAGTCTCTTTAAGTATATAGAATACCAGAATCACAGAATAGCTTGGATTGGAAGGGATCTTTAAGTCTCACCTAGTCCAACCCCCCTGCAATGAGCAGGGACATCTTCAACTCAACCAGGTTGCTCTCAGCCCCGTCCAACCTGGCCTTGAACGTCTCCAGGGATGGGACATCCACCACCTCTCTGGGCACCCTGGGCCAGTGTTTCACCCACCTCAGCATAAAAAATGTCTTCCTTATGCCTAGTCTGAACCTCCCCTCTTTCAGTTTAAACCTGTCACCCCTCGTCCTACCCCCACCCCCTGATCCAGAGTCCCTCCCCCCCTTCCCTGTCCCCCCTTTAAGCCCTGGGAGGCCGCTCGAAGGGCTCCCCGGAGCCTTCTCTTCTCCAGGCTGAACCCCCCCAGCTCTCTCAGCCCGGCCTCCCAGGGGAGCTGCTCCAGCCCCCCCAGCATCTCCGTGGCCTCCTCTGGCCCCGCTCGAGCAGCTTCCGGGTCCTTCTGCTGTTGGGGGCCCCCGAGCTGGCCCCAGCACTGCAGGGGGGTCTCCCCAGAGCGGAGCAGAGGGGGAGAATCCCCTCCCTGGCCCTGCTGCCCCCCCTGCTCTGGCTGCAGCCCAGGGCACGGGTGGGTTCTGGGCTGCCAGCACACGGGGCTGGCTCACAGGCAGTTTTCCCCCCACCAACACCCCCAATTCCCTCTCCTTGGGGCTGCTCTCCACCCCTTCATCCCCCAGCCTGTATTAATAGTGGGGGTTGCCTCAACCCATGTGCACGACCTCAGGACTTAGCATTGTTGAACATCATGAAGTTCACATGTGCCCACTTCTCCAGCCTGTCCAGGTCCCTCTGAATAGCATCTCGTCCCTCAGGCATTTCAACCACACCACTCAGCTTGGTGTCATCTGCAAATCCTGTTGAGGGTGCACTCGATCACACTGTCTGTGTCACTGATCAAGATATTAAGCAGTACTGGTCCCAGTACAGGACCTCTGAGGGACACCACTCATCACTGCTCTCCATCCAGACATTGAGCCACTCTCTGGATACAACCATCCCGGCAATTCCTTATCCACTAAATTGTCCATCCATCAAATCTATATCTCCCCAATTTAGAGAGAAGGATGTTGTCGGGGACCGTATCAAAGGCCTTACAGAAATCCAGACAGTTGACATCCATAGCTCCTCCCTTGTCCGCTGCATGCAGTCACTCCATCGCAGAAGGCCACGAGGTTGGTCAGGCAGGACTTGCCCTTGGTGAAGCCGTGCTGGCTGTCTTGAATTCACCTCCCTGTCCTCCACGTGCCTCAGCATAGCTTCTGGGAGGATCTGCTCCATCACCTTCCCAGGCACAGAGGTCGGTAGTTCCCAGGGTCCTCCTTTCTACCCTTTTTAAAAACTGGTGCAACGTTTCCCTTCTTCCAGTCACCGGGGTCTTCCCCTGAGTGCCACAACTTTTCAAATATCATGGAGAATGGTTTGGCAACCACATCAGCCAATTCCCTCGAGACTCTGGGATGCATCTTGTCAGGTCCCATAGACTTATCTATGCTCAGGTTCCTCAGGTGGTCACGACCCTGATCTTCTCTTACCGTGGGAGGGACTTTGCTCCCCCAGTCCGTGTCTTGCGGTCCATCCACTTGAGCGGTGTGGGAAGAGAGGCTGCCAGTGAGGACTGAGGCAAAAAATTTGTTGAGTGCCTCAGCCTTCTCCTCGTCTGTTGTTACCAGTTTGCTGGGTGTGTTCATTGCGGGGTGAGGTGTACACTTTATTTGACCTCCCTTTTCTGGCTGACATACCTATAGAAGCCCTTCTTACCGTTCTTTGCATCCCTTGACAGCTGCACCTTGGCCTTCCTGGCCCCATCCCTACACAACAGGACAGCATCTCTATACTGTCTCAACTCAGCCATGTTGGTCTCTTACCTTCCTTTCCTGATTTCTTACGCCTGGAGATTGAGAGTTCCTGTACTGTATGGAAAGCCTCCTTAAAGATTTGCCAGGTCTGTTCCTCTCCCTTGTCCTTGCGGGCAGTTTCTCAGGGGGTCCTATTGACCAACTCCTTGGACGGCTGGAATTTTGCTTTCTGAAAATTCAGGGTCCTGATGCTACTCTTTGCCTGTCCCATGTCCCTCAGGGCTGCGAACACCAGCAGTGTTTGATCACTATGACTCAATCCTGACATCTCTGATTAGCTCATTTGCATTGGTGTCCGATATGTCCAGTATCACATCCCTTCTGGTAGGGTGGATATACATGGTCGCCTGAAAGGCCAAGCCCTGCTCTCATCTGAGGATGTTGGAAACTACCATAATACAAATAAAGCCATGTATGATTAATGATTATACAGCATCATCCACACCACAGGCTCTGAACAGCCCTCAGCTCTGTCAAGCAAGTGCCAACACCCAGGGCCTGACCAGTGGCATGATTTTGCAGACCCGTGGCCGGATCCATCCCGGTTCCCTTCCCCTTGGCCAGCCCAGCCGGCCGTCCCCGTGGGGCTCTGCGGTGGCAAAGACACGGCACAAAACCGCCTCTCACCGCGCAGACCCCGCAGCCCCCAGCCTCTCCTCACCCTCCTGCCTGCACCCCGCAGCCGCGGCGGGCGAACGGAGCTGCCGGCTCTGCAGGGAGGGATGTCGGGGTCACAGACACCGTGGGTGACCCCGGATCTGTCCCCCAGGAGAGGCTGTGTCTTGCGGCGTGGTGCTTTCACAGCTGGCTGAAGAAAGCCCAGCCCAGCTCAGCCCAGCCCAGCTCAGCCCAGCTGAGTTCAGCTCAGTTCAGCCTGGCTCAGCCCAGCCCAGCTCAGTTTAGCCCAGTTCAGCCCAGCTCAGCCCAGTTCAGCCCAGCTCAGCTCAGCCCAGCTGAGTTCAGATCAGTTCAGCCCAGCTCAGTTTAGCCCAGTTCAGCCTGGCTCAGCCCAGTTCAGCCCAGCTCGGCTCAGCCCAGCTGAGTTCAGCTCAGTTCAGCCCAGCTTAGCCCCGCTCAGTTTAGCCCAGTTCAGCCTGGCTCAGCCCAGTTCAGCCCAGCTCAGCTCAGCCCAGCTGAGTTCAGCTCAGTTCAGCTCAGCCTGGCTCAGCCCAGTTCAGCCCAGCTCGGCTCAGCCCAGCTGAGTTCAGCTCAGTTCAGCCCAGCTTAGCCCAGCTCAGTTTAGCCCAGTTCAGCCTGGCTCAGCCCAGTTCAGCCCAGCTCGGCTCAGCCCAGCTGAGTTCAGCTCAGTTCAGCCCAGCTCAGCCCAGCTCAGTTTAGCCCAGTTCAGCCTGGCTCAGCCCAGTTCAGCCCAGCTCGGCTCAGCCCAGCTGAGTTCAGCTCAGTTCAGCCCAGCTCAGCCCAGCTCAGTTTAGCCCAGTTCAGCCTGGCTCAGCCCAGTTCAGCCCAGCTCGGCTCAGCCCAGCTGAGTTCAGCTCAGTTTAGCCCAGTTCAGCCCAACTCAGCCCAGCTCATCTCAGTTCAGCCCAGATCAGCTCAACCTAGCCCAGCCCAGCTCAGGCCAGTTCAGCCCAGCTTGGCTCAGCTGAGCTCAGTTTAGCTCCGTTCCGCCCGGCTCAGTCTAGCCTAGCCCGGCTCAGCCCAGCCCAGCTCAGCCCGGTTTCCCGGGCAGGGATCTGGAGCGAACGGCAGCACCATCTCGTGTCTGATCTGTGCAGTACGGAAGAGGCGAGTCCGGTCCTGGGACAAGCCTGTCCATCGCCCGGGAACCCCGAGGGGGGTGGGCTCAGGGGGCTGCCAGCGCAGCCATCCTCACCCAGTGGCTTCTGGAGGAGGCTGGGACTTATGACAGGGGTGTCCCTCACCTCTGAGAAGTCCCTAACCTGGAGACCCAGGGCGGCACGGGGATGGTCCGGCTGCCGTCCAGAGCTTTGACGCTCCCAGCAGCCTGGGGGTGCTCACCCACAGGGCTGCCACCCCCTCGCTGTCCCATGCCACCCCGCTCTGCAGATCCCTGCTCTCGCTGGAAAGCACACGGCACCGAAAGCGCAGGCACAGATTCATTTTTATAGGCACGGCGCCAGGGCTGAGAAACTGCTTCTCATTAGAACAGCAGAGCCTGGTAATAAACGGTGCCGAGCCCCCATAATGGGCTGGCATCCTCCCAAGGGATGCAAAGGGGATGGGGAGAGGAGACATCCCTCACCGGGGCCTGCACGCCCTGGTCCCCGTGCACCCAGTGCAGCTCGGGGTTGCGGGGAGCACCCCCCTTGTTTCCAGTTGGTGCTGGTGTGGGGAGCAACAGCCACGTCCTGACTCCGGCAGCGGCCCGGCGGCATGGCAGCGCAGCGTTCACCTCCCTCTCCCTGAGCAGCAACCACCCTACGACGGCCCGTTTCTCTCTCCCTCCAGGCCGTTTGCCAAGGGCATGCTGCAGAGGGGGGGAGAGAGGGGAAAAAGGCTCCCGGACAGCAGATAGTCCCGGTGAGCCAGCGGGAGACAGGACACGCTGCCAACGCGGCTGCTGGGTGAAAGCAGGAATCGGGAAGCGGTTGCAGCCCCTGCACAGTGCAAGCTAATGTGATGCCACCAAGGACCGGGTGGGACAGGGATGGAGACGACCCAAAGTGCCTCCCGGGCAGGTAAAAAATCATAGCGTTGGACCAGCATGGGCCTTTGGAGACTTGGGATGCAAGCGACAGCTCCTGCATCCCGGCCTCTCTGCACGGAGCATGCTGGACACGGAGCTCCCTGCTTCTGGGGTGGACCCAGGGTCCTTCCTGCCTCCTGCTGCTCTTCCAGCCCAGCTGCACGGCCCCGGCATCCTCCCCCGAGCACAAAACACTCCCCTGCTCTTGCCGGCACATCGCTGGCGCCGGGATCTCATTGCTCCCGAGGCAGAGCGCCAAGCGATCTGGACGGGAATAGTTAGCAGGCTGACAGCCGGGCTGAGCTGCAGGTGTTGGGCTGACAGCAGCACCTCCCCGCTGCTCGGGGAGGTGGCGGGGGCAGCGCCAAGGCTTCTCCAGTTTCCAGAAACAAGATCTCCGGGGAGGCTGCCTGGCCCAGGCACCAACTGGCAGACGTGGCAAACGCCGCGGTGGGGACGGCCTGGCAGCGAGGTGCCACTCCGCTGCGCTGCGCCCCTGCCCGCTGCGGGAGCATCGCCCCGTAAAAGAGTTTTTTGGTGCTGCCCGCAGCCAGCCTGGCCCCCAGCCCTGCACCCGGGCACCCGCCCCGCTGACACCGACCTTGCAGCTCCTCTAAGCAAAGTGATGGGTCAGGCGTGGTCCGAGGAGCCCACCGCATCTCCTGACACGGGGATCTAGGATGGGGCCCCCCACATGTCCTGTGAGGCCAGGAGAGGGGCTCAGCCAGCTGGGTGGCTTTTTGCCAAAGTGCTGAGTTGTGCCATATGCAAGAAACACCTCCCTGCGATCACCCACCAGGCAGGGAAGCCAAGCCCGTCCACCCACCCTCTCCAAGGCAGAGCCAGGGTGGGACTTGAGGCAGGAGCAAGGAAAAACCTGGCATCAGCATCGCTGTGCTGGGTGCTACTCCCTCTCCTGACCCACTGCCTCCTCCTTTGGCATGTGGCGGGGATGGGATGACGCTGCCCTGGGCCACCTCCTTGCCTCTGAGACGCTGAAACCAAGGAGTGGGAGGCTTCAGCCATCGTGGGATGCGCGTGGGGATCTCCTGGGCTTTGCAAAAGCCCAGCCAAGGGCTGTCCCTTCCTCCTTTCGAAGAGTTCCGAGCCCAAGGCAGCGCTGAGCCCTACCCGAGGTGAGACATCACAGCCAGGGGCTGTGGAAACCTCAGGCATCACCTCCCACTCCCCTTCACCTTCTCCCTCCTCACGTCCACGTCAGAAACCCACGGCCCCTGTGTGTTCGGCACGGCCCTCTGCCCCACGAGTGGCTGGGACCCCACGAGCTCCCAAGGGGCAGGGGGATGTTCCCACAGCCAAGGCAATCCCAGCATTTCGAGGAGCATCGGAGCTGTCTGCAACTCAGGCTTGGATTTACACCAGGTGGCCCTTTGCTGCTTGCAGAGGATCCGGCCCCTTGGCAAGCTCTGAAATGATCCCAAGCCCCCCTGCTTTGTTATTAAATCAAATCCATCTGGCCTTGACCACGGACGTTTGTTATTCGAGATCCCTCTCAGAGCGGAGCTGGGATTAGCTGCTGGGCATGGGGGGATTCTCCCTCCCTCTCTCCCACCCGCTCCCAGCCCCTCCTGCCTCTCTCTTTTGTGTTTCTCCACTTCTCGGAGGAGCAGGGGGAGGCGCGGGCTCTTAAGGCAGCTTTTGTGCAACATGGAGCAGCACGGGTGTCCCTGTGGGACCATTATGCCACCGTGCTCCTGGCGGGTCCCGTCTAGACATAATTGCCTGCACCTGACTTGCCCATGCGTGGGGTGGCCAGAGCCCCCCAAACCCCCGGGACACCGCGGGCCAGCAAGGGGGGTGACACGGTGCTTTGTCCCAGCCACCTGCCATTCCCATTTCTGACCCTGAGCAGCCGGAACCGCAGCGTTGCAGGGAGCTGCTTTCCCCAGGGGACACGGGGGGCTGAGCAGGGTTATCCCCCCACCCCAAGCTCGGGGAACCCACTGTCCCAGGAGAGCGGGGGCAGGCGCCGGGGTAAATCAGAGCGATGCAGGACATGCTCCTGCTGAACAAGTGCTTTTAAGCGTTGCTGCTTGCCTGGGCCATCACTGCCGGTTTCCCTCAAGGCTGCAGCTTTCAGACCACTGTTTAGGAGTCGCTGGATTGAGCAATTCCCTCTGGCTGTAACCTCCACGAAGATGACCGGTTTCCCCTGCTCTGACAACACAGAAAGTGGCGGGGAAATGCAACTGCTGATGACCTGCCAGCAGGATCCGGAGGCCGGGGACCCCCGTCGGCGTGGGGAAGCCACCCTCGGGGCCAGCAGACGCCCGTCTGCCGCAGCCACCTCCACGCAGCGGGGACGAGGCGACAGCGCGTCTCGCTCCAGCCCCGCAGGGACCCCTCGAGGTTGGGCAGATGGGGATCCACGGTCCCCACAGGCTCCCCAGCACCGGGCCCTGTGTTCAGGCTGCCAGCAAAGGTGCCAATTAGTGCGCCAGCTCATTTCGGAGCTATCGCCGGGCACAGGCTTTCGCTGAAAAACCTTGGGGGGCCCAGGGCATGCCCCTGCCCCACTGCTCCCAGCTGAGCCTCACCTCAGCCACTTGAATCCCCTCTGCTCCAGAGGACACAGCTTACAGCCCCGACACGCGGTTACACCCCCACCCCCCCCCCCCGGTGTACGCTGTCCCCAGCAAGCTATGGGTTGACCCCACTCCTCGCCCACTCACACCAACAGCCCCTCGGCCCCCCAGAAGCTGCAGCGTGAGGCGCATCCTTCCTGGGAGGGTCTCCCTTCACACGAGATGAACGATCGCAGCAAAGCGTTGAGCGAAGCCGGCTGGGTACGGCGTGAGCGGGACAGGACAAGTCAGAGAGTAACTTTAAACATGGACCTGGTGGTTAAACCTCATCTGCAAAGGCAGGAGGAAGCAGCACGCCTGGATTCCCTCTCCCCCCCTTGGCAAATGTGTGATACTTTGAATACACCCCCAAAGAGCCTGCCCCAAACTCCATGTTCCCTTCACAGCTGTACCAGAGCCCGTCCACCGCCCAGGACTGGGGAGGTGGCATCTGAGCAGCGCTGCGTGGATGGTCCTTTCCCCCCAGGAACCACCACAGCACACGCAGAGGCTCAGAGCCTCCTCCGTGAGCCGGTGGCAGCTTCCCATCTCACCGCAAACCTCTTCAGGACCAGCCCGGGGATTCAGCATCCCGCAGCCGGGTAATGCCAGATCTGCTGAATTTCTGCCTGACTTCCAAGTCCTGATCCTTCAGCAGCTGACTGGAAAATATAAAAGGAGACAAGGCGCTTTCTCAGGAAGCCCTGGAGTCCGGAGCACTCAGCAATGCAATAATTAACAGCGGGTGCCTTCATTCCTGCGTTCATACATGTTCAGGGTTGGTTATCGCACCAGCCCTGCTCTCCTAGAGGATCCTCAGTATTTAGGCGCAAAGTCTGCATCCAGCAGGAACTTTTTAATGGCACAAGGGACCTTTCGGTGGCAGAGAGGGTGCTGTCACTTTCTCCGGATGGCCCTGCTGGTACCAGTCTGCAGAGGGATCTCAGCTACGATGGAGTCCCAGCTCCGTGCCCTGCGGTGGGCTGTCAGCCCATTTTGGAGGAGGCTGGGAACATGTCCACTTGACGTGCCTGAAAAGCAGCTCACATCTTCCCGTTGCTATGGAAACACTTCTTTTAAAGCAAGTGAATAATAATAATTAACACGATCTATTAAATAATAGTAATAAAGGCATTAGTAATGACTTGTAATTGGTAAAGCACTCTTAATAATACATGCTCGCTCCACAGCCTGCTCCCAGCGCAGGAACTGGGGCCGGGGGCAGGATCTCCCACCCAAAGGGGAGTCCCGGGCTGGGGCGAGTGCCCTCTGCGTTCAGTGCCGTAAAGGCATGAGCTTAGCGGGATTCAGTGAGGGATCAGACATTTATCTGGATAATGAGGATGTCTAGACTGATAAGAAGAAGGGTTGAATTGGCTCAGGGCCTGATTCTGCTTCATGGTGCGGTTCGCGCAGCTTGGCACACTCCAGAGCCGTCGGGAGTAACCTGTGAGCAAAACCAAGATGGGTCAGGGCTGTGCGTCCACACCCGGGCTGGACACAGCCCTTGTTCTTCCTGTTTTTTAAACCTAGCAATCAGAGGTATTGACAGGATCCCTAACCCCTGGAAGGCAGAGGCAAGGAGAACTCTAAAAAGCCTTGAAAATGCTCAGATTCGTTTTTCTGAGCTCTTATTTTCCTGCCATAGCTATGCCCTCACTGTCTCCTCGCTCCTCATGGAGCAAACCCCACAGACTGGGGCACAGCCACCCGCGACACCATCCTACAACCTGGCCCTGTGCAAGGAAGGCAAAGCCTGTGGCAGGGGGGAGATGATTTTAGGCTGAGCTGTTGGATTGGAGCCACGCAAGACTGAGCTGGACAAAGCGACCCTGGGTTTCACAGGGACTGGGCAGAAAGATGGCTCTTGCTAACTCAAGCGACCCTTGAGCAGCAGTGCTCAGGGAGGAGAAGGAATAGATGAGAACAAGCATCTTCTCCCTCACCCGCTGCATCTGCTCCTAGTCCCAACGCAAAGCCAGCTCTGGGGGGCTCGCGGGTCCCCCCGACTCCGCGGTTTCCCCCAGCCAGGCCAGCCGGGTTACTCTGCTCTGCCACGCACACGCCGGCCCTTCACGTCCCCTTCCTGAAACCCCATCGCCGAGAGCAGCGTCCAGAGCGAAGTGGCACAGGGCCGAGCCCGGAGGGACTTTGCAGCAGCGAGGAACCAGTTGCACGTGCTGCAGAGCGACTGCGGGAGCTGGAGGTGGAGCAGGAATCCCATGAGGATCCTCTGTCTGGTGGAGCGGATACTGCAGCCTGGCCTTACAGGGCTCTCTCCTCTACAGAGTCATCACTTTGCACAAAACTCGAGGAATTTAATACCTGGGAGGCTTCCATCCCTCTGCCAAACTTGGTCGAGGCCGGTCAACAGGTTCAGACGGATGCGTCAAGCCCTGGGATCAGCTGTGGCTTTGCCTCCCTTAGGAAGCCATGCTAAAATGTCCCCTCTTCAAGCTCTGAGGTGCTTCCAAAAGGATCTGGAATTGCAGAGAGCCAATAAATGCCAAGACCTCACAGTGTCACCTGCTTGTCTGCGCCAAGAGTCCCTTTGCTGACTGCAGCCAGCTGACAAGGTCTTTGCACAGCAGTAGCGAGGACCAGCTCACTCAAAATCGCCCAGCGCTCCCGCAGGAATCTGCCTAGACAGGCAGATCCAGGAGGAGAACACTCCAGGAAAACCTGGTGCCTGCATGATTGCTGAGCTGTTCGGAAAAGCAGGTCCCCACTGTCAGGGCTGAGCCTCTGGAGAGGCACCGTCTGTCCCTGGGCTTGCACAAGCAACTTAAAAATCATCTGAAAAAGCTGGAAGGTGGGCTCTTTGGGCTTTTCCCCAAACAGGCTCGATGTCCAGGCTGCTGTACCAGGCAGGATGCCCGAGCGGCATTAAGAACAACGAGGTGTGTCACAGTGATTGCAAGACACCTGCGTGGCTTAGCCTCCATCCCACCCCAAAACACCATGCTGCAACTCCCACCGTGAGACTAAAATTAGTAGCAACAGGAAGAGCTCTGGAGCACGATGGGATGATTAAAGCATCCCTGGAAAGGAGGCATCACGTGCAACGTAATGACTTTCCTCGTCTCTGGCACAACGTGCAACAACTGTTGTGGAATACGATGGGGAAGGGGAAGGAAGGGAGAAAGAGAAAGGTTCTCCTACACAAAATTGGAGTGATTGGCTTGTCTAGATGAGAAAAAACAGGACCTTGGCTCTGCTGGACTACGCCACGGACACGCTGTATGACTTTGGTCAACTTGCTTATAAAGACACGAAAAACTTGAGGATCACGTACGCTATCACTGCCTGAGATTTATTAACTGCTTTGGTTACAAGTAAATACCCAGATTAAAGGGGAAAAAAAGTGTCTTTTAGATCTCTTTAACTTTGTGTGTTGAGCGCGCTTTGTGAATAATCAGTGTCATCGTTTTCTAGCACAGTCAGTGGGGATGAGGCATTGATCTTTCACTCCATGCGAGGATATCCAAATCCACATTTTTGAGCTCTTTGTTGGCCTTGCTTGGCCAAAAATATGACTGCAGCCAGCCCCATCACCCACGTCCACGTTCCTGAAAGGCAATGGGATTTCACTGGACCTCACTCCTAGCTATATACCTTCCCTGTTTTCAGATAAAATCACCCATACTTGGAAAAAACATTCAACCAGTGGGTACAATGAGCCTCCAAGCAGGAAGATGTTACTGCGCTGAGAGAGCTTGCTTGTAGCTCAGGAAAACAGATCCGCCCCTCTAGCTGCACCCTAATGCGAGTTGGTTTGATTCCACGCCTCAGATCCTCGTCTCAAAACTGGAAATTCGGCACATCCCCCCTCTCCCAGGCAGACCCGTAAAGACAGTGCTCATTTGTTAGGGTAATAGGAGACAGGTAAGTCCCTTGGATGGGGCTGCCATATTTCCGTACAAGATTTCCTGGACAGAAATACGTGCACATGCGCTGCACAGCTTGACAATGAACGTGCAGCGAATCCAACACATCCTGGACGTGTTGGATTTGCTGGGCGCACGCGGACCATCTGGCCAGCACATGGGCCTCGGGCTTGACACGTCCAGGAAGCATCTGACTTACTGCGGATGCAGCAGGCAGCCGACGGGAGCGCCCGCGGGAAATCTGCCCCACTGGCATCGCGGCCGAGGACGGCGCGATGCCCCAGGAGCGGCTCCGCACACGTGCCAGAGCAGCTACGCCAGGATTTCTAGGCCGAGGTGGATTCAGAAATAGCAGACGAGTGGCCAAAACCCTAACATCCCGCCGGACAAAATTTAGAGGACGCATCCAAGGAAACATATGGTAATCCTGATGTTCTATAGATTGAAATCAGGAATTATCTGCTTGCAGAAGATGGGATTCCAATGGGAGGAAAAAGTATTCCTCGGAAAACAAACGACATGTATAAGCAGCAGGAATAAGGGGAGAGTAGGACCCTGAAAATGAAACCCCCCTTTCGATCCCAGACCTAAAATCACCCAGATTTCAAGCTGAAGGAATTTCATCAACAACCTTAAAGCAGTTTTTACAAAAAGCCTCATGACCAGAAGTCCAAAACCTCCACATTTACAATCACAATCGAGTCTGCAAGTTGCTCAGCACCACCAGTCCCACCACCAGATTGTGCCTGTAGCTCAGCACTCCATCTGCAGCCAATATGCCGAGCTCTTAACAAATTGAGGGGTTTTTAAATCTGGTCTCCTGGGCCTGATCCCATGGACCTGGACTCACCAGAACCAATGGACTTCAAGGAGCTTTGGATCAAAGCTTTGCGGTAATTTACTTATCTCATAGAAGAGCTTAATTAACAAATGTTTGCAAAGCACTTTAGGATCCCTGCACGGAAAGCAAGATACCTCTTGCTATCCAACCCATCTACAAAGCAAAGAGGTTTAAAATCAATGCACAGCAAATGAATTTGAAGGACAGTTGCAGCCACAGATGGGGCCGCAGTGAGGTAGCCTGGGGTGGATCGGCCACCACGGAGGGCAGATTAATTTCTGAACCTCGTGCTGCAGGCAATGGCCAGCACATGGGGCTGCCGGGCAAGATCGTGGGCTCGAAGCTCCACGTACCCGCAGGGTGTGAGGAATCCCTCCCAGCTTCCGAGTGTTTGGGATATTCCCATTCCGTGTGCGGCTGAGTGGTTATTGAAACGAGCTGCCCCGGGGGTGGGAGATGACATCTTGGAGCTCTCGCAACGATGTTACCCCAGCTCCAGTCTCACATGAAAGAAAAATGAAGAAAAGCCTAAAAAAAGGTGTCCTGGTCACAAGCAGTGTTTTTGCCTCCCTGCTGCCTGGACCAGCCCTGGCTTTTCGCAGCAGTTGGTGGGAATGGGGACACTCGCCCAGCATCAAAGCTTTTCCAGCAGCTGCCGTCTCTCACATACCTCTTTCCCCCAGACTCGGGTACTTTTGGGGGGGAAAAGAGATTCAGTGCTGGGAAGTGCCCAACTTTGCTTTGCATTGATGACACAAATTAACCTAGAAAGTTTCTTTCCTGTGTGTGCTCTTGATGAATGTAAGTTACTGTTTTGCCTAAGGACAGTCTGCTGGCACCACCTCAGTCAATGTCAGCTTTATTCTTGCCTTCGGTGGGGCTTTCTCTTACAAGCTGTGGTGCCCGGACTCCCCTCCCCGATGGCTCTGGCATCGACAGCAGTTGCAGTTTGCAGTTTCTCCCTTTTCTTTGATCATTCTGCAACCTATTGCCTAGGAAAGGGGTGAGGAGCACGTGGTGCTGCTATATGATCCCAACCTCTCTGCTTGGCAGAGTCTTCCGTCATCCCTGGTTTTAATTAATACTTTTTTTTTTTTTTTCCCTGACAGTAATTCAGGGATGTGGATTTTAAAACATTTGGAAATACCAACTTTTTAACTAGAAACACTGTGTTTCTGCCAAAACCTTGGTAGGGACTTTTGCAGTAGTGGATATAGCTGTGCACAGACTATACCCGCAGCAAACTACTCAGCTTGCAATCCAACACCATTACCCGGAACCAAAAAATAACCTTTTACTCCCATGTCCAGGGAGCTGCAAACATTCGAACCTCCGACAGTCCCGTGATACCAGCCCCAGTGATCTATTCCAGCTCATCAAGTCAATTCAAGCCACCTGGCAGCGCTAACTTTAACCTGAATTACTATTGAAATACAGCTTCCCCAGAGGGCAACAATGCCAGACGGTAGGTAAGATCATTCCTAAGCAGTTGCTATCACTGTGAGGAGGATCAAAGTCTTGGTTGGAGCCCAGCTACGCCCCCAAAATATTGTATGAACTGAGAAACGTTGCTATCAGGGACCCATCAGGATTAGTCATTGCCCGTGTTGCCAATTCTTGCAATTTTTCTATGAGCATTCATGTTTGCCTGAAATTCCCAGCTCCGTGAGTCATGTGAATATGTGTGAGTTGGAATTTTCATGTTTTAAAGTAAGCTTCTAGACCTTGTGGCTGTGCAGAAAAGCGAGGTGATGTAACTTGAGTGAAATCTGAAAGCCCCAGGAGAAGGCAAATGAAAAGAAACCCCATATTCATTATTTTTGTGGAGTCACGCAAACTTTTTAGTTAGTTTTATGATTTCTGGGCCTGACTTGTGCTGTTTGAAAGCTTGGAGCCGGAGCTCTGCAGTTCTGTCTTTTTTTTTTTTTCCTTTTTTTCCTTTTCACTTTATGATTTCAAGGGGCACTTTCTGCTCCTGAAAACTCCAGGGCAGAACTTAAAATGGAGGTTGGAAGCAAAACTGTGTCCCTAAAATGACGTGATACCTACAGACCAGGCATCTTTATTGGCTGCATGAATGAGATCAAACTTTGGCAGATGAAAATGTTGCTCTATAATTTTCGGGACAAAAAACAACGGTTCCCAGCAATACCACAACATACTGTACGCACATGGATGCACGCGTGAATACACACCCACGTTATAGACACACCTGCATATAGGCATACGTGCACACAAAATGCTTCATATAAAAATACATTTGCAGTTTATGTGCATATTTCAAGTAAACGCTCCCCGCTGCATGCTTGCTTTACGTGTTTGCATTTTGCACACACATGCCTGTAACACATATCCTTCCATGGATACACCCAATCTTTTCACATGGTTTTAAGCCTGTGAATGAGCCGTAGTCAGCAGGTTTGTGCAAGAGTAACAGGCAGCGTGTGTGTGAACAGCCGCATGTATTAAATGCGCATATTTTTGTCCATATAACCTCCATGTGGCACACGGGACTGAGCGTGTCCGTATGAAACAAACACTCCTTGCCATGCATGTGTATGTGCTTATAGAGCCACTATCCATCATACCACAATACAGACAGACACCACCTCTACGACGAAGGAAAACATCCCAAACTGCCAGACTTTCCTAAGTCCCATCACCATGCAAAGGTTCAAAAAAATTACAAGGAATTCAAGACCCTGTTCTACAGTCATGACCAAAAATGAGCCACATGAAATGCAACAGCGTGAGGTGGGTTCTTCTGTTCTTAGCTATAATTTTTTTTTTTTGAACACTCACAACACAAACACCGAAACCTCTAACCCCACAGCCGCTCCGCTCCAGGTCCTGCAGCAGAGGGAACCTGCCACCACCAGCCCTGCCGGCCACTGTCCCAGCATCTCCCTGACTTTGCGCTACAGATCGAGAAACCTGGATGCCAAAACAAAACGAAAGCAAAATTCCCATTCCCAAAGTGCCTGGGCAAACTTGCAGGGAAAGCTATAGCAACACCTTACCGTCTGAGTCAGTGGATGAGACATTTCCTTGTGCTGGGTGCCCCATCTGCTTAGTTCATCTGCAAGCTGAGATCTTCTGCTTGTAGACCCAGAAAGAGGGCGGGGGGGGGGGGGGGGGGGGGGGGGAAGAGAGAAACCTTGCTGCAAGGATCTGAGAGCCAGAGAGAGGAAATCATACAAAATACAGTGGGGGGTAGAAAATTCCTGCCACGGTGACAAGGCATCAGTGCCACCATCCCCCCGGCTCCGTCCCCAGCCAGAGCCGCAGCCGTCGCCTCTGCCAGAGCTGCAGTGCAATGTGGCTCGGTGGGAGCCTCGCATCTTTCTGCATTGTCTCTCTCCAGTGTAAGCTCAGGCAATCTCATTTCATGGGAGAGACATCTGGTTTGATTCAAAGGGAAGAAAGGGGAAGAGGGGAGAAAAAACACACACACACACACACACACACACACACACACACACACACACACGGCCCAGCCTTGCTGGCGGGGAGCTGGAAAGCTATTTTCAATGCTTCCCTCTGCGCTAAATCGCTCCTCATTTCAATGAGAAAAGCTAGCCGAGGGAGCAGGGCTGTCCCATGGCTGGCCCCCAGCATCCCCAGTTTGCACAGGGGGCTTTGCTGGGGCAGGGAGCCAAGGGCGGGGAGGCTGAGCCCCGCTCCTGCGCCTGGAGCCACAGCGAGGCCTTGGGGTGCCGGGGGGGGGGTCCCCCCTTTGCTTCTTTTTCCGTGATTCCCGGTGCTGCTGGACGCCCTGTTTCAGTCCTCAAATGTTTGGTTGGGGGGGGGGTCTTCTCATCACAAGCCTGAAGCCCCCACGTTTGGGGGGGCGGGGGGGAACCCAGCACGTCTTTGAAGGCCGTGTCCCCCTTCACCAGGGAGCTACCTGTCCACGGGAGGTGGGCTCATCCCCCCAGGACCTGCCCTGTCACACCCAGCTCCCTCGTCCCCCACTCATCACCCCACGGACTCTGGTGCCGCTGCCAGCCTGTGACCCGAGCATTTCCACCCTGAGGTGTCCCTGCCCGGCCGCCGCTTCTCCCACAGGTTCCCACTATCCCAGTGGGTCTCTGGGCTCCCTGACCTCTCCACAGCACCCCTCACAGGTGGGCAGACCCCTTCCACCCGTGGCTCCTCTGTAACGGGGTGGGTGCTGTTTTGTCCCCCCCACACACCTCTGCCACTGGTGACCCTCCATGCCCAGGGCGTCCATCGCGGGTCCCCACACATCTCCCTCCACCCATGTCACAGCAGATCCCCCCACAGCCCCCTCCACCCGTGTCACAGTGGGTCCCCATGCAGCCCCCCACCCGTGTCACAGCGGGTCCCCACACATCTCCCTCCACCCATGTCACAGCAGGTCTCCATGCAGCCCCCCACCCGTGTCACAGCGGGTCCCCACACATCTCCCTCCACCCATGTCACAGCAGGTCTCCATGCAGCCCCCCCACCCATGTCCCAGCAGGTTCCCACGCAGCCCCTCCACCTGTGTCACAGCAGGTCCATGTTCCGCCCCCCCCCCCCCATGTCACAGCATGTCCCCACACCCCCCCTCCCTGTGTCACAGCAGGTCTCCATACACCCCACCCCCCCGTGTCATAGTGGGTCTCCCTGCACTCCTGCCACCCGTGTCACAGCAGGTCCCCCCAACCCCTCGTGTCACAGCCGGTCCCCACATATCTCCCTCCACTCGTGTCACTGCAGGTCTGTGTCGTCGTCCCCCCCCCCCCCGCCGTGTCACAGCCGGTCCCTCCCACACCCCCTCCGTGTCACAGCAAGTCCCCCCACAGCCCACCCCCCCGTAGCCCACCCCTCCGTGTCATAGCCAGTCCCCACACATCTTCCTCCACCCGTGTCACAGCAGGTCCGTGTGTGTGTCCTGTGTCACAGCCGATCCCCACGTCCCCACCCCATGCCAGAGCGGGTGTCCCCCCCCCCGTGTCACAACGTGTCCCTACACCCCCCCCCCCCTTGTATCACGGCGTGTCCCCCCCCCCCCCTCGTATCACGGCGTGTCCCCACCCCCCCCCCCATGTCACGGCGTGTCCCCACACTCCCCCCCCCGTGTCACAACGTGTCCCCACGCCCCCCCCCGTATCACGGCGTGTCCCCCCCCCCGTGTCACAACGTGTCCCCACGCCCCCCCCGTGTCACGGCGTGTCTTCACACACACCACCCCCGTATCACGGCGTGTCCCCCCCCCCCGTGTCACAACGTGTCCCCACGCCCCCCCCCCCCCCCGTGTCACGGCGTGTCCCCCCCCCCCGTGTCACAACGTGTCCCCACGCCCCCCCCGTGTCACGGCGTGTCTTCACACACCCCCCCCCCGTATCACGGCGTGTCCCCCCCCCCCCCCCCGTGTCACAACGTGTCCCCACGCCCCCCCGTGTCACGGCGTGTCTTCACCCCCCCCCCCCGTATCACGGCGTGTCCCCCCCCCCCCGTGTCACAACGTGTCCCCACGCCCCCCCCGTGTCACGGCGTGACTTCACACACCCCCCCCCCGTATCACGGCGTGTCCCCACACCCCCCCCCGTGTCACAACGTGTCCCCACGCCCCCCCCCGTGTCACGGCGTGTCTTCACCCCCACCACCCCCCCCGTATCACGGCGTGTCCCCACACCCCCCCCCGTGTCACAACGTGTCCCCACGCCCCCCCCGTGTCACGGCGTGTCTTCACACCCCCCCCCCGTATCACGGCGTGTCCCCCCCCCCGTGTCACAACGTGTCCCCACGCCCCCCCCCCCCCCCGTGTCACGGCGTGTCCCCCCGCCCGCGGGCCGCTGCCGGCGCTCCGCAGGGGGTGTGCGCGGCGGCGGGGACTACATCCCCCAGCAGCCCGCGGGCCGGGGCAGCTCCCGCTGCGCCCAGCCGCCTTCAAACAAAAGAGTTTTCCCCCCGCGGGGCTCCGCGCCGCCCCGCGCCCCGCCGGCCCCCCGCACACCCCGCCGGCGGCTGGGAGCCGGGGGCGGAGGCGGCGGCGGGGGGACCCCGGCGGGCTGGAAGTGCCTGGGCGAGGGAGCTCGGGTTACAGAGAGAAAGGGGCTTGGCTAGGCAGAGGGGAGGTGGGCGGAGGGTCCTTTTCTCTGTCTGTTTCTCTCCCTCTGCCTTTTTTTTTTTTCCCTTCTCCCTCCCGAGCTCTTTGTGTCCCCCCCCCACTCCCCTCCTCTCGCTCTCACACCCCCCCCCCCCCCCTCCCCAACCAACCACCACCACCCAACCCCCTCTCAAGTCTTTGTTAGCCATGCCTAGCCTGGTAGTACCAGGGATAATGGAAAGGAACGGGGGTTTCGGCGATTTAGGCTGTTTCGGTGGGAGCGGCAAAGACAGAGCGCTGCTGGAGGATGACCGGGCGCTGCAGCTCGCCCTGGACCAGCTCTGCCTGCTGGGGCTAGGCGAGCCTTCCTCCTCCTCCTCCTCCTCCGCCGTGGTGCTGGTGGAGGACAGCAACAACAACAACAATAACCCGCCGCCGCCGCCGCCGCAGCAGCCCCCGCCGCCGCCGCCGCCGCCGCAGCAGCAGCCGCCGCCGCCGCCGCCGCCGCCGCCCCCGGCCCCGAAGGGCTCGTCGGCGCCCAGCGCCGGGGCGGCGGAGCCCAAGTTGTGCGCGTTGTACAAGGAGGCCGAGCTGAGGCTCAAGAGCAGCTCCAACACCACCGAGTGCGTCCCGGTGCCCAGCTCCGAACACGTGGCCGAGATCGTGGGCCGGCAAGGTGAGCGCCGGGGCGCGGGTCCACGCCCGGTCGCCGGTCCCGTTCCCCCCCCCCCCCCCCCCCCGACATCACCACCCCACCCCGCGCCCGGCCCGGGCCCCTTCCTCGGGAAACTTCCCCCGCCACCCGCGGCATCCCCGCGGCCGGGGGGGGCTGGGGACCGCCCCGCCAACTTCCCCCGCGACTCGCCCCTCGCCGCTCCCTCCCATTGTTCGGGGCCGGGGCCGGGCGGGCACCCGCGCCCCGGCCGGCTCAGCGCTGCCGGGGACAAAGCGGAGGGGACAGCCCCGGGCGGAGCGGGGCTGCGAGCGGGTCCTAGGGTTGTTTTTTGTTTGTTTGTTTGGTTGGTTTTTTTTCTTATTTGGTTGGTTTTTTTTTTTTTTTTTTTTTGGGGGGGGGGGGAAATCTATAGGAATGCCTGCGTGGGCTTGTCCGGTTGTCTGCACCGGAGCCCCAAGCCCGTCGCTCCTCCGGTTCTGCGAAAGAGCTGTTCCTGAACCGCGCTCTCCGCCCTCCTCCTTTTTTTTTTTTTTTTTTTTTAAAAAAAAAAAAAAAAAAAGAGGAGGGGGGGTGGAAAAAAAAAAATAAAATAAAGCGGGGGGAGGAATGAAGAGAGCCGGGCTGGCTGCTGGCGGAGCCCGGCCCCGGATCCCCGCGCCCCGGTCGCGCTCGGCGCCGTGGGGAGAAAAATCCCCTTTGTTGGGTTCGGCGGAGCGAGGGGGTGTGGTTGTGCCGGGGCTCGCCGGGGCCGGGCGGGCTCGCTGCCGGGCCTAGCACGGCTCCCAACAACCGATTAATGGAAGTTGAACTCCTTCTGCCACCATGTGACTGGCAGGGACCCTGGAGCGGGCACCCGAGCGTCCCGCGTGGGCCCCACGCACGCCTCTGCCGCCCGGCCCCGCCGCTGACCACGCTCCGCGACAGTGATGCTTTTGTTCTCCTTACGGCTCTGTTCGGAGCGAGGTGGAATGGAGGAGGGCTTTAAAAAAAAAAAATTATATATATATATATATATATATATATATATACACCACACCCACTCTTAAGTCACCCCTCGCCCACCCCCACCGCTCCGGGCTCCCGAGTGTGCGTGTGGGGGCGAGGTGCGCTGCGGGGAGGGCAGCTCCACCGAGCCGCCCGTTGGCATTGCGGGAACCGTCGCAGGGTTAAACCGTGGGGCTGGCGAGAGAAGTTTTGTGTCTCTTACAGAGGGGGAAAGAAAAGAAAAAAAAAAAAAAAATAGTGTGGCTAAGTGGGATTTTTTTTTTTTTTTTTTTTTTTTTTTCTTTAAGCAAGTAACTTGACGCTCTGGAAGTGTGACGGGCAGAGACTGCGGCTCCAAATCCAGATGCTTCCTCTCGGGTTGGGAATTGAAATCGCCCGAGCAGGGGGTTTGCAGTTTGATGGGGGGTGGGGGGGGGTGGCTCCTCTGGGCCAGAGCTCCCAGGAGGGGGGACGTGCAGAGGTTGAGGTGGGCAAGGGGAAGCCACGGGGAGAGGGATAAATGGCTAATGGCTGTGCATCGTTACGCTGGAGAGTGTGATGGGAACAATGGGGCCTCTGGTGGCACAGCTCTCGGGGAAGCGAGGTCCCCGGGCAGGGATGGAGAGCGGGCAGGAGCGTGCGGGGGTCCCGTCCCCCCCCAAAACTCAAGGTGCCTGCGGCTCTTTCTCTGGCTTCCCCCACGCTGGGATTGGTGGCCCCTGTGCTGGGGAGTCGGGGAAACAGGAGAGGGGGGTGAGGGTGCGGGTGAAAAGATCCCCCCCTGGGCCTGATCCTCCCCGTGACGCTTTTACACCGCGGCCAGCCGAGCGTGGCCAGAATTGCCGGGGCTTTGCACCAACTCTGCGCCGGCGGGTGCAAGGCCTGGAGAATCAGGCCCCCTTTGTTTAATAAAGTTAGAAAAGAGAGAGGATTCGGCAGGCGGAATCGAGGGGAAACGTTAGACGATGCGGGAGGTGCCCGGGCGATTTTCTTCCTGGATCTCACTGCTGCCCCAAACTCCCGCGAAGGGGGTGTGTTTCGATGCAGCGGCGTGCCCGCTGCGGCCGGAGTGATGGAGCGGAACGTGGAGACCTGGATTGATTTTTTTTTTTTTTTCCACCATTTTTTTGCGTGTGTCTGTGAGGGCTTTCCCTCACATCTGGGAAACTGGGAAATGTCAGTGGGCCAGAGCCCCGGCGAGGCGGGCTCGGCAGCGCTCCATCAGTTGGTGGGTCAGACAGTGTAAGCTGTGCCCCTTTGTAGGGGCGCGGGGGCCGGATCCTGTGCTGGTAGAAACCGCGACTGCTTCAGCCGAGGCCCCGCAGCCACGGTTCTTTACTCCAGCAGAGATTGTGGCCCACACTTATTTTTAAAGGCCTACAGGAATGTTTCCTGAGTCTTGTTTTTGTGGGCAAGGCTGTATTGCGAGGGTCTGCCCTCAGATGGAGCTGGGTGCAGGGCACCCTGGGGGGCCGAATCCTGCGCACTCATGGATGCCTGACCAGGAATCCCAGATAGAACCCAGAAACTGCAGATTGTCACCCCCTTGGTCATACTGCTCATGGGGCTGATGGTGTTCTGAGGAAATGAGTGTTTTATGGGTACTTATGAATAGGGTGGTGAACATCTTGGAAAAGAGAGGGGGGAAAAAGAAGCAATAGTGAAATAAAAATTATTTCAGGGCTTTAATTGCTAGCAGGGTTGAACTTGAACTTAATATTTTCTGATCTGATGAACCACACTGCTCCTTCATGTTATTTTAAAATAACATCTACCATCTTTGAAAGTGTACCTTACTGATGTGTGTGGATGTAAGAGGCCTGGATCTGGGCACGAGGGCCCTTTTATGTGCATCTGGCAATGGGATTTCCACCTGCCATAAGACTGCCCTTTACTTTGCCAGAGGAGTGTAAAGGCACTTGAGTATAAATAAGGCTCAAGCCCCATATATTTTTATCGGAATGTTTGTGACTTGCGAAGAGGTTTAATTGTGGCAGAGGGGGTGGCTCCACTTCGAAGGAGAGATGCTGCAGGAGCTAAACCTGTGCTTGGCAGCTCCCTGCTTTCCCCGGGAACTGTTAACGTGCCCTCGCGGAGCCAATCGCGTGCTGGAAACCTCGCTCGAGTTTGCGGCGGTGCCGGTTTGTGCGCTGAATTCGAGCAGCGCTTCTTCAGCTCACTGGGACTCACTGGGACGAGATCGTGGACTGCTGAAAGGGGGACTTTGTGGGAATTGGCCGGACAGGCGCTGGGAGCTGCTCCTCCACCGTGATGCCCCAGGGTCTGCGATGGAGAGCTGGGTGACCAAGGACTGCTTTGCAGGTTGAAGGAGAGGAAACCAGAAAAGGAAGGATGGGGGGATAAAGTCATAACATCCCCTTGAGCGACGTTTATGACCTCTTCCGCTCTGCCCCTGGCCGTGGTTGGCAATGACTTCCCTTCCCAGGCTGGAAGTGGAGCCATGACCTCCATGCTTGGCCTCCTGTTGCTGCTAGGGTGAGGAGCAGGGACGTCTCTGCCTGTGTCGCGGCTCCTGCGGGTCGTTCCCCCTCTTCCCTTGGCGTGTGGCAGGAGTGTGAACTCCAGCCATGCTGCGCTTGGGTGGCTGAACCTCCTGGCATGTGCCGCGGTGAGAACGGTGCTCCCTGGGTCTGGAGCCGGCCTGGGCCTGCATGGTGTGTTGGGGTGCTTGGGGGCTCTTGTTTTCCGCCTGCCGGCTCTTCTTGGGGGCATCTTCCCTGCAAGACCCCCTCCAGGGCTGCGCGTGTTCTCAGAGCTACGCAGATAAATTTGCCAGGGTGGGAAGACAAAGCACTGAAGTGCTTTGCAGGTGAGTTTGGAGGAGACAGCAGGGCACCAAGGGAGTTGCAGAGGAGAACGTTCTTGCCACCCAAGGATGTGGGTTGAGATGGGAGGGATGCTGGGAAGAGTGGAGAGCGTCTAAAGGTGTCGTGCTTCGGCTGTTCAGAGTGTGAACTCGGAAAGGGGCAGGACTCCTCAGCCACCACGATGGCCAGGTTCTTCCCTGGTAGTCACCTGTGGGAGGTGTAGATCAGCCTGATGAAGATGCGTATCTGACTTTTCTGCCGGCGTTAAACCTGCTCCCACTGACAAACTGGGCTGCTGTCAGTGGAACCGGGGAGAGGCTGCTGGACTTGAAGTGGGGCACGTTTAAGGCTAGATCTTGTAGTTGAGGAGACATGGTTGTGGTTCTTTGTGTGCCTGGCATGTGCAGGCATGGGGAGAAGGTAGTGGGGCAGTTTGGCTTCCTGCTGCGTGGAGCACAACAGCGCAACCGCCCATTCCCAGCAGGTACCTTCCCTGTAAGAGTATTTTTACTCTCATCATCAATAGTAGCATCTATTGTCACTGGTACCCAGAGACACCCTTTGATGAAGCATCTCCCAGCCTGCTCTAACTAGCCTGTTGTCAACAGGAATGAGATTATGTGAGAGAGGAGCTTAACATAAATTGCTCTTTCTTGGCAAGGTGAAGTCAAATAACAAGAGGCCCCACTAACCCCAGGTGATTGGGCTCTTTGTGTAGCTCCAAACATGCTCTAATGCTTTCAGCATTTAAAAATAGTCCAAGGAAGCCTTTTTCATTGAGGAAGTCTGATGATTGCAGCTCCCCCACCCACCATGTGGAGGTGGATGTACAGCATCCGAGAAGCAGCGAGGGGGTCAGATCCTGTTGTCTGCTTGCTTCACGTAAATCTTGGAGCTAAAGCCACCTGGTCTGGTGGGGCCTGAAAACCAACCTCCTTACACCGCTCTAGCAGCTGGAGATGGGCCTTCAAGGGAGAGAGAAATTGCAGTCAGTGTCAGATTGTTATAAAGTGTTAATGAGAATCCATTTGAATTTACACCAGGGAAAAGTGCGGAACGGGATCGACTTTGTGCGGTTTGAACCAGAGGTGGGAGGAGAAAATGGGTCTGGGAGAGAGACAAAGGGAATTTTCTAGGGAGACACGCACGCTCCGCGCATCGGATCCGGCTGCTGGATGCCGTGCTGACCGAGTGAACCGCGCCGCAGCGCAGCCGGCCGGAATCTAGGGCAGTGGGAAAGCGCGCTGGCGTTGGGTGGGGGCCCCCGCCCCCCGTCCCTGCCTTTGTCTGGCGGCCCCATCCTCCCACGTCCCGTCCCCCCCCCCCCCGCCAGCTCGCCTGGCCCCCGCTTTTCGCCGCTCGCCGTCCGGCTCCGAGCGTGTGCCGCGGGGCCAGGGCAGGATTGTGCGGTGCCGGGGGCCGCGGTCACACCCACCCCGATGTGATGCATTGCTGGTGGAAAGCGGCTGCTGGGGGCCGGGGGCTTCCACCCCGGTTCCCAACTTTCCTCCGCCGCACAAGGCAGCGATTGTCTGTGGCATCTGGGTTGTTGCTTTTGGGTCACGTTGCTTTTTCTTTTTTTTTTGTCTTTTTTTCCCTTTTTTTTTTTTTTTTTTTAATAAACAACTTTCATCGCTATGTGAAAAAGCTTAAAATCACTGCACTGAAATGAGGTGGTTGCTTATTTTTGTGGCGTGGTGGTGTGTTGGTTTTTTTTTTTTTTCCCCTTCTTGTAAACACAACTTGCATCATCAGTACAATAAAACCTCAATGCAAAGGGATTTAGTTGTTTGTTTGTGGTCCTTTTGTGTGCATTTGTGTTTTTTGACACCACTTTCATCAGATTTTCAATGCAGCAAAATCTTACCCCACAGATATTCAGGAGGCTTTATTTGTGATGTTCTTTGTGTGCTTGTCTTTTAACATGGCTTTCATCTTAAATGGGAGAAGAATGCCCCACCTTACCAGAGATATTTGAGGGTTGTTTATTTTATGGTCCTCTTTAATTTTATGACTATAACAGAAAAAAGACCAAGTCCTAATTTGCCCTTAGGCTCTCTTATACCACACTGGCAATGTCAAAATGTCCTAAGTGGGGTATTTACCAGTGTAATTGATGCCGGTGCAGTGTAAAGGTGCCTCGGTATAAATGTGAAGAGAGCTAAAAATCTTTTGTCTGTAGGGATAATTTTGTATCTGATGAAAACAAGAAATGTAGGGATCTGGAGTGATTGTGTGGTGTGTTTTGTTTTGTTTTGTTTTTTTAAAAAAAAAAACAAACACAAAACAACCACCACAAAAAAACCCAACCAAACAAAAAAACCCACCTTGGGGCTGGATCCTTGTCTGCTCTAAGCTGGTAAAGCACCTCTGAAGCTTTCAGGTGAAGCCCACGCTTCTAGGCATAAACTGGCACATGCTGGAGGTGTGCCAGTTTGTGCCAGGTAAGACCCTCTAGGCTGCATCAGTAGCAGTATGTACCTGTGCAGGATCTGGCCTTCTAGCAGCAGTAAGGAGAAAGTTGTCAGCAGGTTTCACTCTGAATTTACACTGAAGTAAAATATCTGACGGAACTACTCCATAGGCATGGGTGCATTTTCCGTTGCGCTGTCCTTCTGCTGGCATTTGCACCGTGCCTGGTGCACTGGGCACATCTGCCTCAAGCACCGCTCTGGCGTTTTCCCGCTGCCAGAGCAGTGCCTGGGAGCCTTTGGGGTAAATCACAGTGAGGTCCTACGGCAGCACGTTGGTTTTACGCCGCTCTGAGTGAGAAAAGGTTTGGGATGGGTTCGTGCAAAGTAACTGACAGTCAGATTGGATGCATCCTACACCCTTCTTGCCCTTGTGAGCAAGTGCCTTAGCTGGACAGGTGAACCAAGCTCTTGAAGCCTTCTCTATTAATTTTGATGGATTTGTTTACCCCTGATGCAGGGGTGGACAGAGAGGAAAATGTGGCTGTGCATCCCAATCTCCCCCTGATTCCCTACCCCACCCCTTCCCAGTTTGGCTTTGTCTAGACTTGATTTATTCATTTGTTTTTAGCCAGAGCTAGCTGCTCTGCGGATTAATTCCAGTTAGATAACTGGTCTGGGTGCTGGAGGCTCGACAGTCCTCAAGGGTTTGTTCCTGTATGTTAACATTTGTGGCTTACTAGCGTAATTTGCAAACACATTTACTTTGAGTCAATTGGCAATCAGTTAACTGAAGTTAAAAAGAAAAAGGGGTGTGTGGAGGAAATAGTCATGCAAGCCTCCTTTGCAAAATGCTTTGGGATCTGTGTTACTGGCAAAATAAAGAATAATAGAAGCTAGGTAGTGGAAACATAACAAGAAAGGGTTTAATTCTTTCTCTAATATAAAAATCTTAACTGGCAGGAGCCTGCCAGGGATCAATTAGCTGATGTCTGCACACTGCCTTAAAGAGTAGAACACTACAGCCAAGTTATATATTATTATAGTTTCTACAGGTCCTTTTCTCCTCTTAGTTTTACATTTTTAACACCACCTACTAAGCGGTTCTCTCCCCTTTTAATAATCCACCACGTAAAGCAGTTTGTTGCATGTTGTTTTCAGATTTCAGTTACGCATGAAGAAAGCCTTTCATTTAAAAAAACCCATACAGAACAGATTTCATTTGAAAGAAAGCACATAGGACCGTGCTACTCATCTGGCCAGGATATAAAGGGCCACAACCTGATCTGGCTGTGCTCGGTCAGAAGCGGAGTGATGTCAAACGAGCCTCAGCCCCTATTTAGTTGTACGAAGCAAGGTCAGGGTTGGGGTTGAGGTGGGCTGGGAGCCTTGGTACTAAGTGGGTGAATCAGATTTAAGCCCAGCCCGAATTTCGCTGATGTAAATCAGTGCCACTCTCTTTGAAGTTGGTGGAGTTAGCTGGGTTTGTACTGCTGATGGCTTGGCTTGTTGTCTGCACCAGTTTAGAGCTGCTAAAGATCTGGGCCACTGAACCTGCTGGGCTGCTGGTCTTGATGGAGTTGGTCTAATTTCCTGTGGGGTTATTTTCTCCAGTTTTTAAGCACAGGATCCCCCATCTGTCTGTCTCTGCAAAGCTGGCTTTCCTGTCTGCAGGCCTGTACAGAGACCCTCCCTCCTCCTCCCCCTGCTTCTCACACCATCGACTGCACCATGCGTCCTTTTGTCCGTTTCTAGATCCTCCCTCCGCCTCTCGCCATGCTCTCTCCTTGCCCGTCTCCCTTTTGCTGTTTTGGGGTGTCTCTCCTTTGCCTCCACACCCCTAATTCCCCTCCTCCCTCAGAGGGATCGCAGCGTGCCTCCCTCCATTTCCATCACCTTTCCTCCATTCCTAACTCCCTCCCACCCTCTCCAGCTCCTGTAACTCGCTTACATTTGCCCTCATTCATGTGTATTCCTTGCCACTGTTTCCTTCCATCTGTTCCTAGCATGGAGCCCCTGTCCTTTGTCACTGCTCTGCTTGCCCTGACCCTCCGTGTCGTCTCCTTGATTGTTTCCTGTCGTGCTGGGCTCAGATCCCTCTCTCCCTCCACACGCAGTCATTGTCCCGTGGCTTAGAAAAACGCCGAACACAAGCCCAGCCCAGACAAACGCCTACCTGAGGTCCTTTTGCAAACGAGGGCAAGCCTTGCGCTCCTGGGAGGCAGAACGTGGGTCACTGAGGAATTTAGCAAAAGCTACTCCAGTCTGGGGTGAGGCACGGGAGTCATTTTCAGCGTGGATGCTTGCTGCTAACACCCCCTTTCTTTCCATGCGACGCTCCAGTGATATCCCTGGGGAAATGGTGGCATCTCGGTTAATCTTCCTAAGATGGAATCTCCATCTTTGGAGTGAGCAGCATAGGAGCAGGGCAGGGAAATGTCTGCCAGGGATGGGTCAGGGAGAGCCGACCCTGCCCTGGGGCTGCAGGAGGGCATAGGTGGCCCCTTACAGTTTTATCCCACCCCCTACAAGCTCCTTGGGATGAACATTTATTCCGTGATTTTGTCTGCATGCTTTTATTCTACAGTTGTGTCATGCCTAGCACCGTAAAGTCCTGTTCTTTGAGTTTCCTAAGTGCTAATATTAAAACACTGTGGATGACCATCAGTCCACATCAACTGTTTAGAAACTTTACTGAATAAAGCATTGCAGATATTCCTCAGGGTGCAAACTCAGTTGGGAGTAACATGTGAGCTACGTTGGACTTGGCAGGGGGTGGATTTGGTTTGAATTTTGGGGATTTGCCCAGCTCCTTCTCTGGGTCAGATCTAGCATTTACATTCCCCAGGAATGTGAAATTAGTGGCTTAGAGATGGGTTTAATGCAGCAGCATCGCAATGCTAACCATTACAGGAAGTTTTGCAGTAACACAAGGCAAGAGACAGCTATTCTTCCCATTCTACAAATGGGGGAATGAGGCTGAGAGAGCTCATGTAGCTCTGAGGAGTTAAAAGTTGTATTGGGAGTCGACAGCAAAGTCAGGATTTACCGACACGTGTCCTAGACCAATGCCAAGACCCTCTGACAGGCGGTGGGGTTTCGAAGCTATGCTGGGAGGCTTCGTGTTTGTGCAGTCTCCTGCAGTTTGACGAGGCTGCACCCCCGTGCCCATGCGATGTTGCGAGATGCGAGTGTGACCTGTCAGGCTGAGCATGCTTTGTGCAGCTGAAACTATTGGTTGTACTGCGTGCGGCGCCTGCCACCGCTGCGAGCGCGGGGAATTATTCTTGTCAGATGTAGTGGCACGAGGCTCTGTTTTTATCACTAAAGGTGCGGGGTTCGATTCTTCCTAATGATACACGGTAGTGGGATCGTTAACGTTTCCTGTAAATACCCCGATGTCACAAGTCTGCGTCTCTCGAGACAAGCTGCAGATAAGTGGCAGCACTAAGTGAGTGGCAGCCCTGAACTCCCAGCTGGGAGAGATGTTGTTATTTATTAGGATCTGTATAAATAGTAATGTTCCAGCCCACAAGCTGAGGAATCTTAATTTCTTGGTTGCAGAAGCATCGTTTACAGGTCATCTTGTATCAAAGTATCTTGTCAGTGTGGTATATTGAGGAAAATTTGGTGTCAGATGGTCAGAGGAGAGGACAAGAGGCTCCTTTTCGGGAGATAAGAAGGGGTGGGGAGGAGGTGAGAGATCTCACAGAGGTTTCACTGCCATATCCTGATCCTCTTGTTCCATGAGCCCTGAGTCAGTCACCCGAATCCTTGGGAAACCAGGGTAAAACACTTGCCTTACTCCATTTGCACTAGTAGAAATGTGGTGCCCTGGAGAATCACATTTTAAAATTTTTCTTGGAGACCCGAGCTTAGAGCAAACCTCCCCACAGAGGAAGCAGCAGTCTGCAGGGGAATTTGATGTCAGTTTTGAAAATGCCTTCAGTCACCAAGGAAGGCTTTTGGAGAGAGGGGTCGGAGGGACAGCAGCAGGGAGGGTTTCCAGAAGTGGTTTAGAAAACTGTGCCACGTCTGTAAAGACATTTAGTTGCCTGATGGCATCCTAGTGTCATCTGGGAACCTGGAGTCGCACAGCTGGCTCTAAACCCCTCTAAAAAATGAATTGGAAGCCAAAACACACTGAAAAGTCTCTTGCCTTTTTTGGAAAAGCAGAAAGATGTTTTCTGAGCTGTAAGGAGCAGGGGGAATAGGCTTGGTGGGCTCCAGGGAGGTGGGTATAACGACGCTGTCATGGCAAGTGACATCAGGAAAGGGTCCAAGCACCTGGACCACTGCGGTGGGGAGTCCTGTGGCCGTCGGCGTTTGATAAACCAGATGGAGAGACAAGGGCAAAAGGCAGCCCTTGGCTGGATGGCTTCCCCTCCCTGGGCAGCCACCGCCGCACCTTCCCTGCGGCTCCTGGGGAGCACCAGGAGAGGGGTCTGCACGCAGCTGGCGGTGGGGCTTTCTGTGGACACGGGAGGGCAGCCCTGCCCCATTTCATGCCGTTTTGACCCCAAAGCAAATACCGGCATCCTGCTACCCCTCAGCCTCCTAGCAGTGCCAACATCTGATGTCCTACCATACCTGAGGTGGGGAGCCCAAACTGCTTCATCTCTGCTACTCCCCGCTTGCCTCCCTAAAAGTGACCTGGGTCACACCGGATTCATCCCAAAAGCTCCACAGTAGGACGGGAGTCCCCATGGAGGGCTCTGCTCTCTTGAGTTATGGCAGACGTCTCTCCGCTCGTGCCTTCCATGAGCTGGCGTGGGGTGGCGAACAGGCTCCACGTTGGCCATGCCTGGCCGTGGACTCGGCGTCCAACTTGCTTTTTTCTGTCATCTCCAGCCTCTCTTGTGGCCCCATGTGTCAGCCAAATCCTTCTTGTCCCAAGAGCCGCTCTGACGAGAGGGGGAGCCAGGGCGGCCATCTTCTCTGAGGGGCAATATGGCGGGGCCTTGGGCCTCAGCAGGGACAGGCTTCCTCACAGGGACCGACTGGCCCATGGGGAGGGCTTGAATCCAACCCCTCCTAACTCCTTGTTGCTTGGGGGTGTGCGAAAGGGAGATCTCTGAGGGATGATTGCTGAGAGTGGCTGATTTCTGAGGGGGGAATTGTGGGGGGGGGGGCAGCACAGAAAATGACGACACCCGCCTGGGGATGAGGGAGCCTCAGCGGGGGCAGATCTCTGGGAATGGTGATGGAGAAACCTTCTTCTGACATTTTCCCTGTCAAGGTTAGGGGAGAAAGGGCCTTTTCCTCATTTTAGGTCCCCGGGCAGTGGCTGCTGCGTGGTGCAAGCCTGCTGAAAACATGGCAGCTCAGCCTGGTTTCATGGCAGCTCAGCCTGGTTTTATGAGGAAGAGGGGAGGGTGGTGGGACAGCCTCTCTAACCTCCCTGCCTTGTTTTCTCTCTCTTCCCCAAGGCTGCAAGATCAAAGCCCTGCGGGCAAAGACCAACACCTACATCAAGACTCCAGTGCGGGGTGAGGAGCCGGTCTTCATGGTGACGGGGCGGCGGGAGGATGTGGCAATGGCCCGGCGGGAGATCATCTCCGCTGCCGAACACTTCTCCATGATCAGGGCCTCCCGCAACAAGGCTGGCACCACTTTCGGCAGCGCTCCCACCTTGCCGGGGCAAGTCACCATCCGGGTGCGTGTGCCCTACCGTGTGGTGGGCTTGGTGGTGGGCCCCAAAGGAGCCACCATCAAGCGGATCCAGCAGCAGACCAACACCTACATCATCACGCCCAGCCGGGACCGGGACCCCGTCTTTGAAATCACTGGTGCGCCAGGCAATGTGGAGCGTGCCCGGGAGGAGATCGAGACCCACATCGCGGTGAGGACGGGCAAGATCCTGGAGTACAACAACGAGAATGACTTCCTCTCCAGCAGCCCCGACTCTGGCATGGAGAACCGCTACTCGGAGGCCTGGCGAGTCCATACGCCGGCACCGGGCTGCAAGCCCCTCTCCACCTTCCGGCAGAACAGCCTGGGGTGCATCGGTGACTGCTCCGTCGACCCCGTCTACGAGACCCCCCGGCTGAATGACCAAAACGACTTCAATTACGGTTACCTCTTCCCCAACTATGGCGTGAACAAGCAAGATCTGTATTACGGGGTGCCGGAGTCGGGTGCCCCGATGTGGGCTGGGCAGGAGAACACCAACCCCGTCTCGGTGCTCTTCTCGAAGCAGCAGCGGTCCAGCAGTACCGGCGCCATCCACCCGAATTCACATCGCTCCCCGTCCTCCTCCATCCAAGAGCCCAATCTCTCTGGTCTCCCCAGGCGGTCACAGGGGGAACCGCTCCAAGGGTTTTCCAAGCTGGGGACAACTGCCGCTGCCCGGACGTCTGTCTCCAGCAGCCGCGAGTGCATGGTGTGTTTCGAAAGCGAAGTTACGGCAGCTCTGGTGCCATGCGGCCACAACCTCTTCTGCATGGAGTGTGCCGTGAGGATCTGTGAGAGGACTGATCCAGAGTGCCCGGTTTGCCACGCTGCAGCCACTCAGGCCATTAGAATATTTTCCTAAAGAGACAGAGCAGGGCATTGGGGTGGGGGGTGGGGGTAGGAAGGGAGCTCGGGGGGGTCCAGGAAAGAAAAATGATGATAATAATAATAATAATAATAATAATGATAATAATAATAATAATAATAATAATGACATCTGAAGAACAAACGAATGAAAGAATAAATTAATTTAAAGAAGAAGAAGAAGAAAAAAAAAAGAAATTATTTTACAAGCAATGTATGTTATTTTTTAAAAAAAAAAAGTGAATAATAAAATTAAAATGAATAGCAAAGCCAGAAATTTTGAAGGGCGAACGATGCTCCAGCCTGCAATGTCTTTTTTAAAACAAGTACTCTGAACGCACACTCGGATCTCGCAAGCAAAGCGGTTTAGTTCAGTTTTTTTTGGTGGTGAGATTGGGACTTCTCTGCATTGACCAAGCCAGGCCATCTCGATCGGACGGAGAAGGGAGCAGGGACGTGGGGAGGGCCCTGCCAGCCTTTCTTCTCCAGCCACGTTCAATCTTCATCTTGGTCTGAAGCCCCTACTCTCCTCCCCCCCCGGGGATGTCAGCCCAACTGGGAGCTCAGAAAGAAACAAATAGAAAGAAAGGAAAACGGATGACGGGGATTTAGAAAAACAAAAAAGAAACCATCAACCTCTGGGAACCTGTTAGAACGAGGGCACAACTGTATTACCTCAAAGATTTAAACAAAAAAAAAACCACAGCAGCTAAAGAACTTTTATTGTTTTCCTTTTTTTCTAAAAAAAAAAAAAAACAAACAAAAAACCACAAAAAAATGAAAAAAAGATGATGAAGAAATAAAAATGACGCCGGTGAAACTGAAGAAGGTTTGGAAGAACCTATTGGAATCACACTGGGCGATTAGCATTTATTTTATTATTCTGAGCCACCGTGGAGTCTGGAACTTTGTTCTTTTTTCCTTATCCGAGCAGGGATTTGTTCATCAGACGAATCAGGAGTCACTAACAGGGTATTTCAAAAGCAGTCCTGAGTTCCCATCCATGGGGGGAGTGTATCAACTTCCATGTTTCCGTAGTTCACTCTTCATCCTTTTTTCCAAGTGATGCCAGCTGCAGCTACACACAACACGCATGCGCACACACACACACACACATAGAACATTGTGCTTTTCTTTTCTTAAAAAATATATATATATTGCACCAAAACCTAAGAAAGACGATCATGCAATACAGGCAATGAGCCCATACAAAACCAACATGCATCCCAACAGAAAGCAAAAAAAACCCCGAGTTTATATATATAATTTTGTTGTCGTCGTTTTTAAACTGGACCAAAACTTTTGTTACCCAAAACCAAGTGGGGGAAAAAAAAGAAGAAAAAGTATTTCTTTATGGACCAAAACCTCTTCAGCTGTCCTTTACCTGGATCTTCCTGAGGTTGGCCACTTTTATATATTATATTTTTTTCAGAACAAAACAAAAAAAAATTGCCTTGTTGAACATCCTTTAATCATTTCAAGACTCCTGGTTTTGTTAAATCAGATACTTTTTAAACCATTGGGAAGTGGGAGAGGATGGGCTTCGAATCTGGCTTCTGTGCCAATGCACACAAGATGCAAGCCAGCATCTTAACATCATCAGGTTTGTTCAACCAGTCTCTGGATGCCAAAATGCTGTGATGGTAAAGATGTGTGTTGGATTAACCTATCAAGTACCAGTATACCTATCTATAAATATATATGTATATATATATATAGGCACTTAACTCATCAAGCACCTATATATATATATATGTGTATATAAAATGATATATATATATAATTTTTCTCCCACCACCACCGCTTCCCCGTTTCCTTACCCCTCAACTTCTGCTCACAGATCCTGGACCCTGATTTAGAACTGAACCAACAAGTTTCACAACTTGGCAGAGACAGTTCTACAGCAGAAAAAAAACAAAAAAAAAAAAACACAAAAAAAAAAAAAACAAAAAACAAAAACACAAAAAAAATAAAAATCGCCTGAGATTTTTTTTTCCCTTCAGTTACAGGAGACTTTATTTTCATCGTAATAATGTTCCTGGGAACATCCCCTCTTCTGCTCAGTTTGCTGCCGCTTGCTCCCGGTTGCTGCCTCCACCCCGGTATGGTCTGCTCGAGCCATCCTTGGTCACCGGAGGAGAGGCTGAGCTTGCCACTCTCGGGGCAGGCTGCTCTGGTGCTCTGCGTCGATAAAGATCCACTTTCGATCTTCAGATATCGGGTGGAGGGGCGTGAAATGATGTGCCTCCACCATTTTGCATCAACGGTAAAATATTACGTAGGGGCAAGAGGTAGATGGAGGGGTGGACGACGTTCCTAGGCTCTGCTGATGTTTTGGAAGAAGGAAAAAAAAAAGAAAAAGAAAAAAAAAAAAAAAAAAAAAAAAAAAGAAAAATTGCTGTGCTAAAGGGACACTGTCAGGTTGAATTTGTACTCACCTCCTCCCCAAAGCTTTAAGAAATCTCCGGCCGTTTGGTTCTCCCGGCCCTGTGGTGTGCACGGCCGTTTGCACCGGGCGCGGGTCGGGATGCGAGCGCTTCCCCGGGGGACGGTGCCGCGTTTTGGACCCGCCGGTGTGGGAGCCGGGGGGCGATGGGGGGCCGGGGGTGCTGGCCAGCCCTGCTCCGGCCAGACTCCCAGAGCCTCCACGGCCCGGTGCTGTCCCAGGGCACAGATATAAAAGCCATCCCCCACCCCGCGCCGTGGAAGCGTGGCCTCAGCAAAGGCTTCAGAGCCCCGGCCAGCTCTGGCCACGTCCTTTTTAAAACTGGCCCAGTTCTCGTTCAAAATCTGGCTTCGGTTTGGTCCCAGTAAAAAGAAGGGGAGGGAGAGGGGGAACATCTCTGTTCTCCGGGCAGTAAGCTCTCGCCTCCCCACGCGCACCACCTCGTCATGTCCCGTCCCCCCCACCCCAGGGTTGTATTTTAACCGTTCTTTGTGCAAAATTCTCCCGCTGATGTCGAGAGAGTGGCTGGGGCAAGAGCTGGGGGGGTGGGGGCGGGTGGGCGGGGGGAGGGGGGGGGGCATCCAACCACCCTTCAAAGGGGCGTTCGGAAATGTTCGTGTTGGTAACGGAGGGGATTTAGCTGGAAACTGCAACGGCAAATGCTTCCCTGGCCGAGTCCCCCGGGGCCGATATGTTAGTTGAGTGACTAGTCGTTCTTGGCTGAGTGAAGTCTGTTCGTGGTAATGTGAGCAAGTTTTTGATCAATGTCTTTATTTGATGCCAGGTTGTGAAGAGGTGGGTGGGAGCGGGGAGGGGGGAAGGAGACACCCGTGTCGGGGACCTGGGGTGGGGGGGACCTATTCTAGCACTGACCCTAGGGAGTGGGGAGGGGGGAAGGTAAGGGGGGCTCTTGTCTGCTCCTTTTATCTCCTCCCTTACCTTAACAAGCGAAAACGATGTAAAAGCCTCCTGCATGCTGAAAAATGTTAGAGAAAAAAAAAAAACCTTTCTTTTTAAAAAAAAAAAAAAAAGGAAAAAAAAAAAAAAAAAAAAGGAATAATGACCCAAACAAACGTCCATGCTTGCTGATCGGAACCGGAGAGGGGCTGTCCGTCTGTCCAGGCAGCAGCGCGTCTGCCCCTCTCTGCAGACGAGGTTCCTACTCAAGTCTCCAAGTTGGCCTTTAATAAAATCTTCAGTTCCAATAACCTTTATATATATATATATATACATATATATATACATATACATATATATTAAAAGAAAGCTTGATGTAGCAGTTCTAGTTTAAAATGAATAGAAGTATTTCGGCCCCTGTTTTATTTTGATTTCTCCTTTTCCCCTGCTTTCCCCCATACCCCCATCAACTCCATATTTTGATGTAGCAACTTTGGAAGAAAGAAAAACAGGCGCTGTAAACGCACCGAGAGCTACCTCTGGCCCGAGGGGGGGGCTGCATGGGGGGCTCGGGCAGTGCAGGAGAGCTGCGGCCCCCGCTGCTCCCCAGCCCTGGGGGGCACCCGGAGAGGGGCAGTCCCGGGCCCTGCCTGTTAGCATCCTAGGGGAGCCCGGTTGCGGGGCTTAAACAACAAATTTGCATAACTTTTTTTTTTTTTTCTCTCTTTTTAAATATATGTATATATATAAAAATCTTAAAAAAAAAAAAAAATAAAATAAAAACAAAAAACAAGAAAAATGCCCATGACCTTAACTATTTGCTCTGACTTGTATCTTCCTTGATAGGTGACTAAAAATGGCTTGTTGGTCTAATTCACCAGCAATAACGTTAACTAAAGACAGACCCCTCCTCCCTGCACCCTGCCCCTCTCTGCAGCAAGGTCCGAGCGGGGTTCCCTGCGCACGGGTGGGCTTTCCCCCGTCCCTCCCGCCCCGCGGGGACGCCTTTTGGTGACCCACCTTGCGATAGGAGCAGCAGCAGTGGAAACCAGCTAAGCTAAACCTCCTTGCTAGTTCAGCCACCCCAAACATCCCCCCCCCCAAGGGCTGTGTGAGATAACCCGTTTCGGGGTGCTAAATGGATGTGGGGCACCCTACTTGCACCCGGGGGAGGAGGGAGGCACGTGGTGATGGGACCCGGCACATGAAGCCGGGTCTCGCCGAGCTGCGCCGCTCTCCCTCCCTCTGGTTTAGGAGCAGCAAAACCTTTGCAGGGAGCCTGGTCTTCAAGACCTCCCCTCCGCCCAGCCCCATCCTTCAAATCACACCGAAGCAGGGGATGGGGGGCGGTGGGGGGCCTTAATTTTGCAGCTGGGGAGCAGCCCAACAAAATCGGGTGGGCTCCCGGCAGCGCTGAGCACGGCACGTGCATCCGTGCTGGCAGGATGGGACCGCTGCGAACGGGCGCTGCTGGTTTCCCCGCCGGGCCGGGCAGGGGAGCGGGTTGTCCCCGAGTGTTTCGGTCTGGTGGAGCCGGGGTGGGGACCCAGCTGTGACTTGCCATGCCCGGGGAGGGGTGCCGGCGGTGGGGTTCCCTCCTGCTGCGGGGGGCTGAGCTGCGTCGGGGTGCTTTTGCGAGGCCGGCGGCGCAGCCTCCGAGGGCGCGAGCGGTGGGACGGAGGGCAGGTCCCCAAAAAACCCAGGCGGGGCTCGGAGTGTAGCTGTGTTGGAAGGTGCTGAGCCGTTAGCAGGAGGCTTCCAGGCCCAGGCAGGATCAGACCCGTGGCGTTGGGGGGGACACACACACACACACAGAGCGGACCTGGCGAATGGGACTGACTTGGTTGGCAGACGCGGCGGTTGAGCGCGCCGCTGGGATTTACGCACGTGCTTCGCCAAACCGCAGACGACTCGGGCGCTTGCTGGATCCGAGGAGAGCGGGGGCTCCGGTGCTTCTTTGCTCAGTTTGGGACTCATCCTGCAACCTTGCCTGGTGGACGTGACCTCCCGGGCAGAGCCGAGGGGGTGCGAGGGCTGTGGGAGCGGGGGGCTCCCCGGTCCTGGCACAGCGGGGAGATGTGACCAGGGAGAGGACGAGTGGCAGCGGGGTGCTCGGCGGGGGGAGTTTCGGGGTGGTGCCTGCACTGTGTCCCCCGAAACCTGCTGCGTCTTTGGGTGGTGTTTGCAAAGCTGCCGCGGCGGGGACAGGGGCTCCTGGAGAAGGGATTGTGTGGGGGAGAGGGTGACAAAACGTAACAAAGGGAAACGGCGGGATAAAGTAATGTCATGCTGTGATGTCATCCTCATCGACATAAATTATATAGAGAATAGTATGTATTATAATACATAACAAAAGAAAAAAAAAGAACCAAAATTGGATTTATATTTAATGAGGAGATACTATAAAAATATCTTGTCCTAGCTCCCATTTGCAAAAGTATTTTTCAGCTGGAGGGATATCTATTATTTTTTTCTCTTTTCTTTCTTTCTTAAAAAAAAAATAATCTCCATACATACAAAGGCTCAGACTGTTAATATTGTGAACCTCTTAAATCAAAATGATCCAACCTGTTTATTTGGTATTTGAAGGGTTTATTTTGATGCATTTACTGGTGTTTTTTAAAGAGAGAGAGAGGAGGGAAAAAAAGACTAAGATTTTAAAATTAGAACATTTCTTTATAATTTAATATTCTATTTTAATAAATGCATTTATTACATGTAAATGTAGCAAGGAACTGGGCTAATAAAAATACTTTTTATTAGGTAATTTATTATAAGAAAAAAGGATATTTTATTTTATGATAAAGTGATCCTTAAAAGTTTAGAAGGTTTAGAATATATGTAGGTTAAAAAATACATTTGTATCCAGAGTATTGCTTAAAAAGTGTTTTTAATATATGTTTCCTTTTTTGTGTGTGCGTGTGTGTATGTAAAAGGTGATAGTTATGGTGCAGATAGCCCTTTCCAGAAATAAGAAATTAACACAGTTGGATGTATTTAAAAAAAAAAAAAAAAAAAAAAAAAAAAAAAAAAAAAGAAGAAGAAAAAAGGTAATTAAAAACCAGAGACATAGAAGAGAAAAACCACTATGAATCAAAGCCCGTGCGGTCGTGTCGAAGCCCCCGTCCTGTGGTTGCTCTGTTTAGCAAATCCCTCTGCAAGGGGTCGAGGTCTGAGCGGGCTGAAGCATCTGTGCAGGATCAGGCCCTGGCTGCGCAACCCCCCACCCCGGGCTGGCGGCGGGGGGGGGGGGGCCCAGGGCAGGCGCTGGGCGATGCGGGTTTGCTCCCGCCCTGGTTTCTTGCGGGAAGGGCAGCTTTGGGAAGCAAACCCGGCGTTCCTTCACCCCGTCGCCCTCCTCCTGCTCTGCAGCCCTACAGCGAGCCCCCCGGCCTGGCCCCGGGGGGAACGGGCGCAGAGTTTTGCCGTCGTCGAGTCGGCGGGCGGTGGGGTGTCCCAGAGCCCTGTGTACCGCTGCTCCTTGTCCCAGGCGAGAGGGTTTACGGTCCTTCCCGCGGCCCTGACGGGAAGGACAGACAGCCAGTTCCAGCCCGGACCTCCCCGGGGCTGCTCTGCGAGCAGGGTAGGGGGGGTTCTTGCCGTCCGTTGCCTCTCTCAAGGCTTTGGCTCCCTTTCATTCCCGAGCGGGCTGCAAGGCCACGAGTGTTTTGTCCCAGCGTTCAGGCCAGGCCTGACCTCGCCAACATCCCCCCCCACACCCCCCCACACCCCCCCACACCCTCCACGTCGTCCTTTTTGGACCCAAGGGCTGGTGCAGGAGCGGTGCCCCCTCCGACAGCGGCTTTGGGCTCGTACCCGGTGCTCCGAGCAGCCGGGGGGATGCGCCAGCTCGTGCAGAGCCCCCGGCCAGCTTCGACCCATCCAACATCGGGCAATGGTACCCTTTCTGCTCCCCCCACACCCCACACCCCCCCTTTCCCCCCGAGCCAGCGTGGGCATGTCTCGTGCACCCCGCGAGGACAGCCTGGAGCGAGTGGCGTGCCCCCTTTTTAGCCAGGGAGGCACTGAGCTTGCAAAGCACGTGCTTTAATCCAGGAAAGCACTTAAGCATGCGCTTAGCTTCAGCCACATCCCTGAGTGTTTTGCTGGATCTCAGCCCAAGGAGCTGCTTTGCAGATGGGCTGAGCAGCCTCAACCTCCCCGTGGGCTGGGGAGCACGGGGGGGATGGGGGGTCCCCGTACCCCCACCGCGAAGCCAACCCTTGTCCCGCTCCCCTTCCCAAAGCAGCGGGAAGGTGGGGGATGCTTCTGCTCTGTTGCCTTTCAAAGAAGCATTTTAAAATAAGATTTTTTTTTGTTGTTGTTGTTGTTTGTTTGTTTGTTTTTAACCAAAAAGGAGAAGAAAAAAAAAAAAAAAAAAAAAAAAAAGAAAAGTTTGAGTTGATGGGTATTAAGAAAAAGTTAATAATAATAAACATTCAAATTTATTTCATATAATCCTAGAGTAAAGATTAAAATAAAATTAACTAGTTCAAATAGTAGATGCTATCCATATTGTTTAATCTATAGTAGATCCAAGTGATCCCAGACAGAGCAGAATGTAAAATAAACTTGTAAACAAGATCAGCTATCATTTTTAACTTCCCCAGAAATTCCATCTTTTTTTGGTACTATTTTTCTGAAGCAAACAAATAAACGAACGAAAGCCTAACAAAATAACAGACCACCGACTGGTACCTTCTGTCAATCAAAGTCCTGAAGTTATTTTTATAGAGGGGAAAAAAAAAAAAAATGGGATCTAATAATATGTATTTTTTTAAAAAGATGCGTTTGGGTTTTTATGTTGCTTTTTTAATAAAACTATAAAAGATTTGGCTAGTCACTGAACAAAATAAGAAAGTTTTAGGCCATTATTTTTGCCTTATTCTGACCTCCAGCCTTGGGCTTGGCGCATGAAATTTCAGAAAAAGAAACGTTAAAAGTTACTTTTCTTGTGCTGTTCTTGCTTTTTGAACTCCTCCAAGCACCGAAGGTGTTGGAAGGTCCCGGTGGTGGGCGGGTGGGACCGTTCCTGGGTGGGAAGGCGAAGGAAAGAAAAATTGGATGAACTCCCCTCTGTAACGTGACGGACAGAGCTCGAAGGCAGCGAGGTGCTGGTGCGAAGGCACGGGGCTCTCCTGGCGTGGCCGCTGCGGGGCCGTGAATTAGGCTTTCTGCCCTCGGAGCCGGGCAGTAGACACAAGACATTAGGGTTGGTTTGTTCCCCCCCTTTTTTTTTTTTCTTTTTTTTCCTCTTTTTTTTTTTTTTTTTTGTTTTATCTTTTGTTGGTTATATCTCGACCCAGTGAGGAAGCATTGCACCAGGGAGACGATGTGCGCCTTTGGGATGAGCTCGCTTGTTCAGCAGCTGGCATCTTTCGGGATGCCAGATTTGGCTTGTTGGGTGTTTTGGTTTTTTTTTTTTTTCCTGTGCCAGATGCTCCCTTAAGGGAGCTGTTGCTCAGCCTCAAATCATCGGGTTCGAGCGCTGGAGCTGCGGGTGAAACGTTTGCAGAAAGCGCTTTGCTTCCCGACAGCCGGCCCCGCGCCGTCCTGCTCTCGGGAGGGTGACAGCCTTGGCGACCGCCTGGTTTTCGGCTCCGAAAGCGAAGGGAGGAGGCTGGAGGTTGCTCTGCGTCGGGCTCTGTGACAAGACGCCCGAGTCCTGGCCGCGCCCGGAGCCGGGAGCGAACGGCTCCCCGGACCGGCGTGCGGGTGGAAAGGCTGGACGGCGGGTCCGTTCGCGCGGCGGGGAGCTTTTCTGCCGACGGCAGATGCGCTTGGGACGGTTCGGGGCAGGATTCGCCCCACGCACCCGGCCAGCTGGTTAAACCCTGGTCCTTAACGTTTCAAGAGCCAGGCCAGCGCTTTTCTCCAGAGCGTCGGCGACTGCTTTTCGCTGCACCAAAATCACCGTTTACGCGATAGAACTCGAAAACAAATGACCTAGCGTCAACTCCGTTATTATTAGAGAAGCAGAGTGTTGCAAAGAAAACACTCTTGAAAGGTGGTTACCTCTGGGTTTAGCTTTTGCTCCTATCCTCTGTGTCGTGGCTCGGCCGTCGCAAACCCAGGGGGGTCCTGCAGTTCAGGAGCATCCACAAGGATCCCAAAGCCTTCGAGAAACGCAGCGGCTGCCCCTCGTCGCTCCCTCGCCCGCGGACGGCACGCCTGCTTCTGGGGTGGGACGAGGCAGCCGCTTACCAGCATTCATTCAGCAAAGCCATGCAATAGGTTAGGACAGGAAGCGAAGACAGTTCTCATTCGGTTTCTGCGTATAGCACTGTGAATCAGAGATCACTCCACGGGACTCTCCCCGGCACGCCCCGGGGGGGTGGTTTCGGAAAGCAGGGCACGACGGCTCCCGCGCTTTCGGAGGGGTTCGTGCTTGGTGGAATCAAGCGCCTGGTCCTTCTCTGCAGGGGCGGCAAGGCGGCCTGTTTGCTCTTTCATTTTTGTTTTACCTCATTTTTTGGTTTTGATACTTGAAGAAGAGTCAGTGATTGACGTTGTACAGTGATGCCCTGGACTGGAGAGTGGATGCACTTTATAGTAACTTGTATACTGATAGTGGGGTCCCATCCTGCCTCTGCCGAGCCCGCAGTGAGGTTTCCTTGGTGTCAGCACCGGCAGGAGCAGAGCCAGGATGGGCTGGTTCTTCCGAAAACCTTTCTAGGATGTTAGGGAGCAATCTCTGTATTTTACTGTGGGTTCTCACATACTGTAGAAATTCGAAGTCACGTTCTGCTGTCAGTTGACCCGGTGGAAAATTCAGCCATAACTGCGCTGGGCTGACTTCAGTTTTGCCTGTGCCGTGATGGCTGGAGGTGGTGCAGGTTGGGCAGCTCCTGCTTTTACTCCCGTGTAACTCCCCCGTTTCAACGGGGTTACTCTACTGGAATCTGAAGTCGCTTCAGCCCTGGCAGGATGTGGTGTTACCGCTGGATCCACTCCAGCGTCGCTTCGGGGCTGCTAACAGAGCAAATTGAAAGTCACCCCCAGTAAAGTGACACTAATGTAAAATCTGGAGTTGTTCCACTGGTGTTTGTGCAGGAATAAAAAAAAAATGAAGTCACCCTCCAACGGTGGCACCAGTGTACCAGGCAGCTGATGGCAGAATGTGTTTTCTGGTCTTGCGATGATGCTTTTGAAACAACTTGCAGAGAAACAGAGCGGCAAGACAGAGCAGCGCTTCGTGGCCGCGGAGATCTTCTCTCAGCTCCCAGGAGCTGGGATGGAGACACGGTCGCAGGCTGCTTTGCTTGTCTGTGAAACCATCAAACCATCAGCACTTTTTTTTTTTTTTTCCCCTTATGGATTCTGTTCAAGATAATCTTTGAAAAAGGGGATAAAAAAAAAAAAAAAAAAAAAAAAAAAAGATCAGGGACCAGATCCTGTTTTGCAATTGAGGATTTGCTCCCGGGTTAAACGCAGTGTTAAGCAAACACGAAAGGCGGTGGGCGTGAGTGCTGATGAAGCCCAAACTAGCAGGTCTGTTTGAGCCACAGCCGCTGCGGAGCCCACTCACGCTGCCGTGCCGTGGAGCCCAGGCTGATCCCAGCCCCAGGCGAGCCAGGGAAATCCCCAGGGATGCCCAGAGCAGCCCCTGGGCACCATCGGGAGCCTTTGGGGCTGCAGAGTGTTTTCTCTGGCTCTGCCCCGGTATCAAAGAGATCCAGGCTCCGAGTTGCTGCCGTTGGGACTCTAGCAAAGCAGCTCTGGTGGGATTTCCCATGTAAGACACGAGCTAAAACAAAACCCAAGCCTCTGGGGACCATCAGCAGCCGATCTCGGTGATACCCACGCAGCAGCCGTGGCTTCCAGGGGAGCGCAGCCCTCCGCCAGCCCTTCATGGCTTTTGCTTGACCAGTACCATGTTAGCTTTCTCTCATCCTCGCTCAGAAACGCTGTACAAGTTTGTGTGTATCCGCTTTCCCCCGGATCCGGGTGCTATCACACAGTCCTACTCCACGGTACTACCAACCTCGCGCTGAGCCAGCCAGCCACAGAGTTGCCCGGTGTTAGCCTGGCCGTCCTGACTGTGTGGCCCTTCCATTTAAAGTCCATTCCCTATTATGTTGTGTTTGATTTTTTTTTTTTTTTTTTTCTCTTTTCTTTTAACGTCATAGGAAACCTGTAGTCGGGATTGTTACTATTGGAAACCGATCACATGTTCCATCCAGGTATTTTCATCTCTCTGGCATTACGCAAAAATAAAGGCCTGAGAGAGAGATATAAACGAACATAGAAGTAGAGTTAGGCTCGTTGTCTGAGTTTTGAGGCATATAGTATAAGGGGAGAAGGAAAAAAATTAAAATAAAATAAAAAATTAAAATAATGATGTTGCACAACTTGTAGAAAACAAAGAAGGGAAAGGGTTAATGTATTAAATGTGCTAAATTACATTAAGAACTTAATTTTATTAAAGTATTATTACTTAAGAAACCTGGTGTCTGCTCTTGGTTTCTGTCTGTTCACGCTTTAGGAAGGGGTCTGGGAGTTGTTGGGAATGGGGCCCCTGGCTGGGCTGAGCTCCAGGGGCAGCGGGGCCTTAACCTCCTTTGAACACCCCTCACAGGTCTCTCACGCCTTTATCAACGCTTCTCGGGGTTAATTAGAGCAAAGGAGTTTCATTTGCGAGACCATCAGCTCCCCTGCACCAGCTGCTGTCCCCAGTCCCGGTGGCAGCGAGGTCCCACGTCCACGAGCTCTGTGTGCAAACCCCTGTCTTGTTTCACCCTCCCCGCTCCTTTCATCCCAGCAGAAATCATACAAAAACCGGAAAACCTGGAGCAAAACGGAGCTGCCGAGCCCGACAGTGTCTCCATGAGCTCATCATTCCGTGTGTCCGTGCTAGGGCCCGGCTGGATGGCAGGTCTGACGGCGGCGAGCCCCGAGGGATGCTTGGTTCAAGCCCTGTCCCTTTGCGGAGCCGGGGGGGCAGCAGCCTTCCCCCCCCCCCCCCTTCCCCGTACAGTCCCGGCGCCGGGGCTGACATCACCTCTTGGCACCTCGTTTCGGTGCGGGCAGATGGTGGTGCGGGAGGGGGGTGGCACTTGGCAGCTCTCCGGCTGGTTTGCATCACGCCGTGCCTCTCCCGGGCGGTGTGGGCACGGGGCAGAGTCCGGCCGGGGTGGGGTGGGGGGGGTGGGAATGACTGTCACTCACCTGGGGACAGCGTCTGGCCATGGTCAGGCACAAGAGGTGGCCCAGGGATGGGTCTGGCCAGCTCAGGGGTGAGGTTGCCTTTTGGGTAAGAGCGGTGCCGGAACGCGGGGACACGCTGCACCGGGATGGCTGGAGCCAAGGCTGAGCTGCTGCCAGGGCCGGGAGCGGCTGCGCTGGCGGTTGGGGAACAAAAAGGGGCAACCTCAACCCAATTGGGGCTGGCACCCCCACGGCACAGCCATCCCCGTGCCCGGTTCACGCACCCCCACCCTCCCGCTGTGTTGCAGCTGCAGGATCCAACCTGCCCCTCCGAGCCTGAATTTCAAGCTCTCCCCTCCAGCCTCCCAGCGAGACACCCCCTTGCCCGGGTCCCACCTTCCTCCCTGCCCTTCCTCCTCTTCGCCTCTCCTCACCCCCTTCATCGCATGGGGATGCTGCCCGGCCGCGCCATGCCCACGCGGGCAGAGGCGTGGGGCCGGAGCTGGCAGAGCTCCCGGCCTCAAGGAAGGACCCTGGCAGAGAGAGAAAGAGCCTCCAGCAGCAACTTTATTTGGGGATTTTGCCCAAATTCCCGTTTCATCTGGTAAATCGCTTCCCAGGGCGAGACGCTGGCACAGCTCCTGCCAGCGCAGCCGAGTGAGATGGGGTGACCGGGGGCACCACGGAGAGACAGAAACACCCCACCCCACCCCACAAAAAAAAAAAAAAAAAAAAAAAAACACAAAACAAAACCCAAACCCATGCTGTGGTGTGGGGAAACGCTCCCAGCACTGGGGTTAATGGGGACAGGCTCTCCCGGGAAGGCCACCGCAGTGCCTGCGCCCCTCTTGATTGACACCTGTCAATCACCCTCTGACAGCGGCACTGGGCTCAGCCCAGCCTGTCCCAGCAGGTTGGGCGCTGTCCCCCAGGGCAGGGGAACGGGGCCACTGTCACCCTGTAAGCGCAGCAGACGCTCCATCTAGTGGCAGCCGCGCCCCCACGCCGCGGCCACGCTGTCACCAGCCACGGGTGGCGAAACACACGAGTGGCTCCTCGCATCCCAGAGCCCAGGGGACCCCCGTGCTGGCACCGGCCGCCACAGAAGGAGGTGGGCGCAGAGACTGGGTGCCCACCCTCAGCACCCCATCCCTGCCCTCACACTCACCCCACCAAAGCCCCAGGACCCCTTTGTCCCCTCCTCGGGGGTCCCCCAAAGGACACGTGTGTCGTCCCCCCCCCCAGTCCCCCTGAGCTGGGGCACCAGTGCGAGAGGTGCAGCTTTTCCCTTTGCTGGGTCTGTGCCGTGGGGACGCCTCAAGGGGCTCACGGCGTGAAAAACGGGGTCCTTCCAGGCATGAGCAGGGAGTCACACACCCCCCCCCGCACACCACAGCGGGGTGTCCCCAGCAGCACCCCGAGGCACACCCAGCCCTTGGTGCCGACGGGGCAAGGCTGGGTGCAACCGGCTGCGTTCCTGCTCGCTTCGCCAGGCAAGAGAAGGGTGCACCCCCCGTCCCCTTCCCCACCCCTGCCCTGAAGGGCTGCACCCAAGGGTGCTGCAGAAACGGTGCTAAACAAGGGAGTCACAATGTCTGGGCTTGTTCAGTGCCACCCTGAGTCACCCCACGACTCTGCCTTCAGGGCTAGAGGAAGCAGGGACACAAGGGGATGGCATGTCCCAAACCCTGGGGAGACAGGGGAGAGACCCTGATGCTTTTTTTCCTCCACACCCACCCCCCAATATTTGTTTAGGTCCTACACAAACGCAGGGAGCGCGGCACGCAGGCAGCGTGATGGTTCACACAGGAGCAGCCGTGCAGAAGCAGCCACCAGCCCACCCTGTTCCAGGGGGGCTGCAGCGGGCAGCAGTAGAGGGTGAGAAACATGGTGCCACCCTGTGCTGGGGTGGTGTTGGGGCAGGGGGTGGGGGGGTCAGGGTGGGGGGCACCCCAGGGGGCTCAGATGTTCTGGCAGCAGGGCGCCTGCCTGCCCTCCTGCTGCGTGGGCAGCACCCGGATGGGCTCGATGGTCGTGCTGGGGCCGAACTCTGACTCCGGCTGCCCCGTGATCTGCCTCTGCGACACGATGCGGTAGATCTCTGCCAGCAGAGAGAGAAGGAAAAAAAAAAAAAACAACAACAACTTTAAGTATATATTTCAGCGGGGGACTGGCCCCTTCCCCAAAACACACAGCTCAAATGCCCACATCTTCCCATCCAGGGGAGCAGGATCCCACCCCAGAAGGTACAGCCAGAGTCCCCAGCAGGGACACGATGTCTGAACCCATCCCCGTGTCCCCTCCCCAATTTTCCTGGTTGCCCCTTACCCGAGAGGATGTTGTGGAAAGCCGTCTCCACGTTGGTGGAGTCCAGAGCAGAAGTCTCAAGGAAGGACAGCCCGTTCTTCTCTGCAAGGACAGGGCGAGCTCAAGGAGGGTGCCGTGAGCTGCAGCTGCCCCGGGAGGGGGACAGGACGGGGCAGGGTGGGGGAGATACCTGCAAAGCTCCTGGCTTCATCAGTGGGCACGGCCCGCAGGTGCCGCAGGTCGCTCTTGTTGCCCACCAGCATGATGACGATGTTGGCATCGGCGTGGTCCTGCAGCTCCTTGAGCCAGCGCTCGGCGTTTTCGTACGTCAGGTACTTGGCAATGTCGTAGACGAGCAGAGCTCCCACCGCCCCCCGGTAGTACCTGGGGGACAGAGCGGGGACAGGGTCACGGCAGGGCTCCGGGCGAGGGACACGGGTGGGGAATAAGGAAACTCACGCTGAGGTGATGGCCCGGTACCGCTCCTGCCCGGCCGTGTCCCAGATCTGAGCCTTCACGGTCTTGTTGTCCACCTGGATGCTCCTCGTGGCAAACTCCACCCCGATGGTGCTCTTGCTCTCCAGGTTGAACTCATTGCGGGTAAAGCGTGAGAGCAGGTTGCTCTTCCCCACCCCAGAGTCCCCGATGAGCACAACTGGGGGGGGCAGGGGTACAAGCACAGCATCAGCTCCCATCCCGGACACCCAGCAAAGGCATTTGCATCCTGCAGTGCCGACCAGCCCAGTAAACCCCACAGCCCAGTCCGGCAGGGATGGGGGATCTCCCCATTGCCCCCACCTCCGTTTCATCCAGGGAGAAGCTGCTGGGTAAGGGGGCTGCGACTGCGAAGCTGCGCTCGGGGAGCAGGACCAGCAGCCTCCCTTCCTCCCAGAAGCATCGCAGCCACCAGTAATTACCCCTCAAGAACATTCCTGCCATCGCCTGGAAGTTGCCAGGGGTTTCCCTCCCAGCACCAGGAAGGTGCCACGTGCACCTACGTACACAAAACGGGCGGAAAACCAGAGAAAGGACCTGTGCCTAGGCAGCCAGGCCAGAGAGGCCAAGCAGAGCTGCATCTCTTATTCCCAGCTCAAGCTCCAACCCTGAGGGCACACAGGAGGACTTAAAGACATGGTCTGAAAGGAAACATCCTCATCATCCTCCTCCTCCTCCTCCTCTGCTGCTACTGCTCCAGCCCTTGAGCCAGGAAGTCCCTGGGTGTGGGTTAGTTAAGTGCATTTTCTCCCTGTCCCAGATCTGGCTGGTTCCTGTAAAACCTGGTGCAACAGGCTCTGGGGAGGCTTTATCACACAGCTCCCCTATCAAGTTTGTTGAGTTTATGACGCAACAGGTTTTGATTTTCTCTTTTTTTTTTTTTTCCTTTTCTTTTTTAAATTCCCCTGCTGTGGATTCTGTTCGTTCTCCGGGTGCGCTCAAACACAGCTCGCTTCACTTCGCCCACCCTCAGGGGACCAAGCCTGGGGGACACTTCTCCTTGCCAAGATCAGACGACATCAGGGCTGAGATCCCAACAATCCAGTGACCACCCCGGGGAGAACGCTGGAGCAGCAACACCGGCAAGGAACCGCCGGGCACGTCAGATCGCTGCAAAGCGCGCCGGAGGATTCGCCTGGGTTTTGCAGCAAGACCCGTCCACACTCAGCAGCCACCTCCCTCCAAGGATGTTGCTCCGTGCCCTGGATAACCCGCTCCCCATCAGCTCCAGCTCACGGGGACTCGGCTGCTTTGCGTGGGTTGGGCTGCAAAGCCTCCAACAACGTAGCCACCCCCTTGCCAAAACCCTCGTTGCAGGGCAGCCAGCAACCAGCATTGCTCCACGAAGCCCAAGGGCGTGCGGAGCAGCTCGCTGCGATCACCGGAGCCTCGCTGGCCATCGCCGCGCCAGGGCGGCCGGCAGCGGAGGGTGGGGTGTCTCCTCCGCGCAGCGTTGAAGCTGCTGCCTGCTACGTGGGTGCCTGGGATGGCCATGACAGCCTGGGCTACCCTGGACAAACCGGTAGAAAAATGCAGGCCAGGTTCGTTAACGCTCACCGAGCCTTGCTGCTTTGATCTGGGCTTGGTTTTTAAATCAACGGGAAGTTGCTACTTCCCCCGGCTCAACCGCTGCATCCCCTATCCCGGCCGTGCTGTGCTCCTGCTGCCTCCAGCCCCACGCACCTCCGTGGCTCGGGGACAGGAGGGCAGCACACCCGATGTCTGCAAGAGCCCTGGCTGCCAGGAGACGGCACTAAGCACAGCCAGGGGAAACTGAGGCACGAGCATGCCAGGCTGCATCACCCCTGCAGCTAGCAAGAAAAAAAAAAATTATTGGTATGGCAAAGCCTTAGGAAACCAGGCTGGGGGAGGGAGGAAGGAGCAGAGGCAGCCCGTGCTGGGCATGTGCTGAGCTTGCAGAGCCCCCCACGGCCGTGGCATGCTTCTCGCACGCCCGTGGGCTTTGCACTGCACCAGGGAGGGGGTTGGATGGGGCAGGGATCCAGCAGCCTCCGTGGCACCTTGCTGCAGAGGGGTTACGTGCTCAGCCCCATCCCCCTGAGCTGGAAGGGCAAGAGGGACTCGAGCAGCATCCTCCACCCCACGCACAACAGCATTTGACACACTCAGCTCTTGATGCCTCTGAACATGCAGCATGAGCTGTTGAGAGCATCCTGTGAGCACTGGTGAAACATCCTTGACACATCACGTCCCAGCCCAGAGGTGGGGATGGAAACAGCCTGGAGCTCTCCACAGGGTCCCTGATGAAGGGTCCAAGGAGCAGCCATGCCCAGGGCCATTTCTCCTCTATCCCGAGCCCCTCCAGCAGCATCAAGGGCCTTCCTGCGAGCACAGCTGGAATTTGCATCGTGCTTTGCAACAGGAGAAGGCGGCTGGTGCTCCCATCTCGGTGGAAATCAGGATGACGTTGCCTCGAGCAGTGACCATCTCCCATTTCTCAGGGGGAGAAAAAACTGGTCTCAGCAGAGCCATCTAACCCCAGAGAATGCTGGCCCAGCTCTGTGCCCCTAAACACTGCGTCTCCCTTGGGCTTTGCTCCTGCTTCAGGAGGGGTGAGCAGACCTTGCGTTCAAAACTGAGTTCTCTTATTTTTTTAAGGACTCCAGAGACTGAGGAGGGGAATGCAGAGCCCAGTGCCGAGCTGTTCTCAGCACCGGCTCCTGTAGGATCACAGGGAAGGGACGGGCACCACAGGAGGACATCGTGCCGGGGCCATCTCAGAGCTGTGCTGCTGGCACGACACTGGGCAAGAAGCAAAACACACACCAGGCAGAGGAGCTCTTGCCCAGGCACCTCGCTCTGAGGCATCACCCAGCTCCGGCTGTATCAGAGTTTCCCCCTCTCCTGGTCCCAGAATAACTCCAGGGAGGAGGATTTTCCTGGGCAGGGGCCAGGGGAGGTGCGCAAGGAGCTGGGGGCTACGGTCATGTCGGTGGCTGGAATTACTCGGGGCCTTTCAGGCAGGGCTGCACGGGGAGGCTGACTCACGGCCAGCCGTCGGGTGATCTCACTCCCCGGCTTTTATTGCTCGGGAGGTTGTGACGTTGCCAAGCTGTCCCCTCGCTTCCCCCATCACCCGCCCCAGCCACGGCACGGCGGCCGGCGCAAGGTGGAGAGCTGCTAAGGGCGGGGAGACGGCGGCTCGGATGGGGATGCTCCACGGGGGTGCTGGGTTCCGACGGCCAGGAAAACCAACGTTGCACCTCCAAGGGCCCAACCCTGTCCCCCCTTGCACACCAGAGAGGTCACGCCGTGACGGACAACCCCGGAGCTCTGGATCCTTCCCCTTAACAAGCAGCGCAGCTTTTCCGCTGCGGATTGCTCGCTGCTCCTCCCACCCCCGACGTGCAGAGGGGAGCACCCAAACCCCCTTGGAGGGGGTCAGGGGCCAGCACGGGCCCCACGGTGCCACACAGAGCAGCTTTCCTCACCACCCCTGCCTCCTCAGCCTGCCCCCACGGGCAGGGCCACCCCTCCCCTGGCTGCTACACCCAGGTGGGGGCTCCCAGCTCTTCCCACAGCAGTAACGAGCGGCTTTAATTAGCACTAGGGCCTCAACCAGCCACCTGCACCCAGCAACCACAGACCACGGCAACATTTCAGCCTCTACCCTGAGGACCCAGCAGCACCCACACCCCCCTGCCACCCCTCTGCCCAGCACAGGAGAGCCCCCCCAGCACCTTCCCAGCACCGGGAGCTGCGTGTTGTACCCCAGTACAACCCCAAGCCCCGGCTCCCAGCTCCATCCCGAGGGTGCTGCACCACCCACGGCAGGCTGAGACTGAGCACAGCTCATCGCAGGCATGGCCAGAGCAGCACAGCAGACCCACCTTTGAAGAGATAATCATACTCATCATCCTTGCCCCGCATCTCGTCCAGCACCACAGCCCCACTCCTGCTGAGCCAACGGGGATTTCCGGGTCTTATCCAGCCCTGGCAGAGGCTGTCCCCTGCACACCCATTGGCGGTCACAGCCCTTCCTCCTCCACACCCATTGGCGGCCAGGGCTGTCCGTCACCGCCCAGGTGTGCTTACCTGGGCCAGGTAAAGGGGGGGGGGGGGGGGGGGGCAGGTATGTGGGTGTTCCCATGGGAGAGGGCTCTGCACCCTGCTCAGCCCCGCCGTGTTCCCCCGAGGGCTCTGGGGCGCCCTGATTCGGGGTGTCCTCACGCAAAGCGCCGTGTGGCAGCGGGGCGAGGGCCGCCGTGCACGTGTGCCACCGGTGGTGACAGCCCTGCCCACGCAGAACCCGCGGACACCAAGTGGGAGGCTGGGCCGGCACGTCTTTGCACGGGCGGGTGCCCAGAGCTGGAGCAAGACACGGAGAATCCAGCGGCAATTCTCCCATTTCCGAGGGGTTTCAGAGAACAGGCTGAGGCCACGGATAAACTGCCAGCCACCCTCTATAAACCATGGGGGGGTGTGGGGATGGGAACGGCTGTGTGGGGAGGGGGTGCAGGGGGACCGTGGCATCGGGCCGGGCTGCTTGGGTGGCCACGCTCTCCGGCATGTCATGGGGAGTGGGCACCAGGGGATGGGACCACGAACACGCAGGAATTCCAGCTCAGCAAGCCTGCGTTTTGCAAGTCCTTTAATGATTGTGTCACCGTTGCACTGGACACGGAGCTGCTCCCGGGGCCCCTTGGCACCGGGATCTGCACCAAACCCCGTCCCACCGTGCAGACAGGAGGGACCTTTGCTTGTCCCACGCCTGGGATGGGGTCGGAGGTGTGCCAAGGGCCGAGCGCTGCCACTTTGTTCCTTAGGGCTTGGGACAACCCCAGAGCTGGCCCCAGTGGGGACAGAGGCCTGCGGGGACAGCCCCAGCCCCAATGCGTGGCACAGGGTGGTCCCACGGGAGCAACCCCAGGGCCAGATTCCAACGGAGAGGGTCCTGTTGTCAGCACGGTCCCGGCCAGAACCTCCTGGCTCCTTCCCCAGCCGTGCCTCGGGGGTATCTCCGTCCTCTGCACCGCGGGGCTGGAGGGGCTGGGAGGTCCTTGCGTGAAGGCGGTGATGCTAATCAGGGCCCGGCATAAATGAAGCAGATAGAGAAGAGCTCCCAGCGCCGGTGCTTCTCACCGTTTATGGCAGAATTTGGCCACTGTCCGGGCTGCTGGTCCCCACTGCGCCAGGACGGGGGGTGGCACCGCAGACTGGGTGACATTGCAGACTGGGTGACACCAGCCTGCGCCGGTGGCCAGATGAGTCTGCATGGTGGCAGACCCAGCTCTGTGCCACTGGCGAGTCCTGGGACTGTGGGGGGGGGGGTCCCTGGGGGGCTTCCCAGGGTGCCTGGCCAGCTCAGAGGGCCACGCAGCATGGGCGCTTCTCCGTCTGCGCCGGGGCCGTGCTCTCCGGGCTCTCGCTGGCAAGCGACACCGTGTTGCTTTGGCTGCTCTTCTGCTTCTGTTTCTGCACTTTGTGGAAGATCTCTGCAAAACAAGAGGCGCCGGCGGGGTCTGTGTGTCAGCCAAGGGCCCCCCGGAGAAGCAGGGACAGTTTTGAGCCTGCAAGCCCCCATTGCTGGCCCTCTGGCCCACTGCTTGCCACGCCGGTGGCTCTCCTTCCCCTCCACGCAGCAAAGGGGACGAGGTGAGGGGTGACAGGGGAGCAGCTCCCCCCAAGTCGCATCCCTGCGGTGCCTGGGGAACACCCTGCGCTTAGGCAATTTCCTCTTGCCCAACCTGGGATTAGTGCTTCACCCCGTGCCGGGGCTGGCAGCTCGCCGGGCCAGGCTGGCTCGGCACGGCGCGGCACAACGCGGCACAACAACGCGGCACAACGCGGCACACCTCGCTTTGTGCTCCTGCCCCGATGCTGCTGGCTGCCACTCCTGGAGAGGTGCTCCTGCCCGAGCATCACCCCTCTCCAGGAGGTCCCCCCAGGTCCTGGCACCCGGTTTGGCAGGGTGCTGGAGACGTTGAGTCAGGAGCCCAGGACAACAGGAAGGGGGACTGGGGATTACAGGGGGAGAAGGAGCCCCCGGGGTTTTGGGGATGCCCAGGGCTGTGAGAACAAAGCCATGGGGTGCGGAGAACGAAACGCCCAGCACAAAAGGCCGGAAACCAAACCATCCAGAAAGACAACACCGAAACCAGCCCCAAAGAGCTCACGTGGAGTAGGGCAGAGGAAAGACACGCTGCAACTCTGCCCAGCCCTGCATCCCCCAGCAAAGGACCCCGCGATGCCCCGGACCCCGGGACCCCGCTGCACCCCGGCGATGGTGCATGTACCCTTCAGGATGGTCTCAAACGCCTGCTCGACGTTGGTGGAATCCAGTGCTGAGGTCTCGACAAACAGCAGCCCGTTGTTGTCTGCAATGAGAGGAGTCCCCCAAGACGATGCAGACCCCGGCAAGGGTACGGGCTCCGTTTTGGAGCCCCTTCAGAGATGTTCAGGTGCCCGCACTGGTGCGGGTGCCTGCTATCAGGGAGGTTCCCAAGCCCCCAGCCCCATGGCAGGGTGCCAGCCTGTACCTGCAAACATTTTCGCCTCCTCCATGGGCACCTCCCGAGCCTGCGCGAGGTCGGTTTTGTTCCCCACCAGCATGACGACGATGCTGGCCTCGGCGTGGTCATACAGCTCCTTCAGCCAGCGGTCCACCACATCGTACGTCTGGTGCTTGGTGATGTCAAAGACGACCAGGGCACCCACAGCCCCCCGGTAATACCTATGGGAGAACCCCACCATCACCCCACACTCTGGACAGCCCCCCCCCCCAGCATCCTCACCCGTGGGGCTCAACTACAAAGGCATCACCAGCCAGGTCCCAGGGGCCGCCCTGATTTTGGGCATCCCGTCCTTACGCAGAGGTGATGGCGCGGTAGCGCTCCAGCCCAGCCGTGTCCCAGATCTGAGCCTTCACCACGGCGTCTCCCACCAGGATGGTGCGGGTGGAGAACTCCACGCCGATGGTGGTGCGACTGTCGTGGTTGAACTCGTTGCGGGTGAAGCGGGACAGCAGGTTGGTTTTGCCCACCCCGGACTCCCCGATCAGGACGACTGTGGAAAGAAGGGAGAAAGCCCACTGGAGCTGTCGCGGAGGGGAGAGGGCTGCTCCAAGGTGCTTCACAGTAATTCAAATAACCCTTGCTGACCTGAGCCAGACCTGTGGGCACGGGGTGCCCAGGCATCCCCCCCTCTGCCTGATGACCCCAGACCTGGGCACAGAGGCCGGGCAGGCGTGTGGGTGTAGCACCCAGCGCTGTCACTCCTTTGGCAAACGGGGGTCCCGTCCCCGCGTCACGAGCTCTCAGCCCCTCGAGTGCGGCTGAGCCACTTCTGCTGAGCCCACCCGTGTTCCCTGTCTGCTGGCGTGGCCCCAGCGCTGTTTTATGGTGGGGGGGGGAACACATGGCTACCAGGCTCTGGGCAGCAGGAGCAGGGTGAGGACGCTGGCAAGCCCCAGGTCGCCCAAAACTGGTGGCACCCTGGAGCCTGTCCATCTCCCATGGGGAGCACCAGGGTCCAAGGGGGCTCCGGCTGGTAGCACCCGGCCGAGACGCAGCACACCGGAGCCTCGTGCCTGCGGAACTCAAGCCGGGGGGCACGACGCCGTGTCCCTGTCTCTCTCCAGCCCAGGTTTGACCCCTGCGTCCTTCTGTGTGTGCCACCGCGCAGGTCACCGCAGCAGAAGGACTTTTAAACGGCATTTTAATCTCACACGCTCAGCCCCAGCCGTCTCAGCCCCCACCGCGCGGCAGCAACTCGCCCCGCGTCCCACACGAGCAGCTTTGGGGTGGTTGTGGGTCTCCCCAACCCCCTGACCCCTCGCAGCTCCCGCCACACTTCAGAGCTGCCGGGACGATCAGCAACATCCCATTTTGGGACATGGCAGCTCGGGGCGGGGAGGGAAGGCACCTCAATTCCCTCCCTGCAGCTCCCGTCCTCCCGCTCCATCCCTTTTGGGGAGGGGGGGGGGGTTCGCATCGAGCCCAGGACTCACCCTTGAAGACGAAGTTATAATCTTCCTCGGCGCTGCCCATGTCGCCCCGGCTGCTGCCGCTCGGTTTCCTCCTTCCCGCTGCAAAGCCTCGAGCAGAGGGTGCAGGGCGGGCCGGGCTCCGAGAGGCGCCGAGGGAGGAGATGGAGGGGGCAAAGTTTCCTCTGTCAGGGAGCGCGGGGGGGGTCTGGGGGAGCCAGCGGGGTCTGGGGGATCGAGGGGGGGGGTTTGGGGGAGCGACGGCAAGGCCAGCCGGGGTTGGCGGTGCAGCACGGCCGGTTGACTCAAGGGGTGGGACTGGGTGTCGCAGCGCAGGTTGGGCAGGTAGTGTCACCCCTGGGACCGTGACGGGGCGGCCAGAGGAGGAGCCGGGGCCTGATCCTGGCTGCTGGGGCCGGCTGGCAGCGCGGGGAGGGCTGGGGCAGCGGGGCCAGATCCGGAGCCCCCCCAGCTCAGCTCCCGGTGTGAACGCGTTGCCTCGCCTCTGCTGCCATCGTGTGAAAGCCGGGGAAACCGGGGAAGGGAAGGATCCTCCCCCCGCTGAGCCCTGCTACCCCAGTGCAGCCGGGCAGGGGTGCAAGGTTGGGGCTCAGCGCTGTTGCACCCACCCCCTCTTGACACAAGCCCCTGTTCTGTTTTTCCCCCATCGCTACAGGCACCCCCAAAGCACTGCCCGGGGCACCCCCAGCCCAGCCGGGTGTGCGTTACCACCCCCCCCCCCCCAGCTCCTCCTTTTATTCACAAGAAACTCAAAAGGACACAACCATCAGACACACTTTTATTCCCCACCACCACTTTTTTGCTCCCCCCATCCTATTTTTAAAGGCCACACCAAAGCAGAACCAAGCTCCGGGAGGCCCATGGGGGCTGCTCACCCCCCACCCATGCCGGTGACAGTGTCGAAGCAAACAGCTTTTGCACGGTGGCACCTCTGAGCTCCTCCGCTACGGTGGTCAGGATGCGGCCACTTGCGTGAGTGGCTCCTCCAGGTACTGGACCAGCGCCTGCGCCTGCGAGCAGAGAGCGGCGTGAGAGATGCCGAGGCGGATTTTGCAACCTGCGTGTGCTTATTTTAATTTTTATTTCATTTTAGAGCCTTAAAAAGGTGCGGGGCGTGGCGCCTGGGCTGGCACGGGGGACAGAGGAGCCTCTGCAAGGAGGAAAGAGGCGTCCCAGGCATGGCAGCTCCCATCCTCATCCTCCTCAACAGCTCTTTCCCACCCCACTGTGGGGACGCAGCCCCGCAGGCCCCCCCCCCCCCCCCATCTGCATTACCTTGGCCTTCAGCATCCCAAATCCGACCGTTTCCTTCGCATACATGCAGAGCAGCAGGTTTGCCACCCGTGTGATGGCCACTCGCCCCTCCTGCCCAGAAAGAAACAGCACCCATCGCACCCTCAGCTTGGCAGGGACCGCTGGCAGGGTGCTGGGGGACCCCCAGGGCCACGGTGGGTGCCCGGGAGCCCAGGGAGGGGAGGGCAGCCCCCAGTGCCACATACCATGCAGTCCATGAGGATGAATTTGAGGTTGTCCTCATTGAATGCTTGGTGCCCGTTCTTGTCGTAGGCCACCCAGATGTTGCTGGCGATGGCCGCGGTGACCCTGGCATCGGTGTCCCCGTAGCCCGAGTAGGCGAGCAAAGACCCCTCATTGTTCAGGAGCCTGGAAATAAGACGGGGGAGCAAATTGGTGCCTCTAAACGCAGGGGGGGGACCAGACCCCATTGCAGTGCTGGGGGGCAGAGCAACCCCCCCAGCCCAGCACTTCTCCCAGGACACCTCAGGTTTGCAGGGGGATTTTGGCAGGGGGTGGGGGGCTCCAAAGCCAGGAAGCTCTGGGGTGGCCCCAGTCCTGAGCAGGAAAGTAGTGGGTCTGCGGTGGCTGTGCCTGGTGGGCAAGCACCATGCATGTTGTCCCTGGCACCGTGCACTGTGCGTGGCCTCAGCACCATGCACCATGTAGTGTGCACAGAGCATGTCCACGGCATCGTGCATGGTCCTGGCACTGTGCACCATGTAGTGTGCACCATTCATGTCTGTGGCACCATGCATGGAGCATGGCCCCAGCACCGTGCACGTCCCTGGCACCGTGCACAGTGCATGGTCCTGGCACCATGCACCATTTAGTGTGCACGCTGCATGGCCCCAGCACCATACATGTCTCTGGTACCATGTATGAGCCTGGCACCATGCACAGTGCATAATCCTGGCACTGTGCACCATGGCCCCAGCACTGGGCATGTCCCTGGCACTGTGCACAGTGCATGGCCACAGCACCATGCACCATGTAGTGTGCACAGAGCATGTCCACGGCATCGTGCATGGTCCTGGCACCATGTACAGTGCATGGTCTTGGCACCGTGCACGTCCCCGGCACTGTGCACCATTTAGCGTGCACAGTGCATGGCCTGGATATTGTGTATGTCCCCAGCACTGTGCACCATTTAGTGTGCACTGTGCATGGCCCCAGAACCATGCATGTCCCCGGCAGTGGGCACAGTGAATAATCCTGGCACCGTGCACCATACAGTGTGCACAAGGCATGGCCCTGATACTGTGCACCCTGCATGGCCTTGGCACTTTTCACCATTTAGTGTGCACAGAGCATGGCCCCAGCACCATGCATGAACCTGGCACCGTGCACAGTGCATAATCCTGGCACCATGCACCATGCACAGCACATGGGCCCAGCACTGTCCATGGCCCCAGCACCGTGCACTGCTCCCATTCCCAGCTCCATGCATCGCCCAGCACCTTGCACAGCCCCAACACGGTGCTTAGTGCATAATCCTGGCAACCTGCACCATGTAGCGTGCACAAAGCATGTCCACGGCACTGTGCATGGCTCTGGCACCATGTAGAGTCCATGGTCCTGGAACTGTGCACCATGCAGTGTGCACAGTACATGGTCCTGGCACCATGCACTTCTGTGGCACTGTGCACCATGTAGTGTGCATAGTCCATGACCCTGATACTGTGTATGTCCCCAGCACTGTGCACTATTTAGTGTGCACTGTGTGTGGCCCCAGCACCGTGAATGTCCCTGGCACCGTGCACCATTTAGTGTGCACAGAGCATGGCCTCAGCACCGTGCATGGCCCCGGCAGCATGCACAGTGCATAATCCTGGCACCCTGCACCATGTAGTGTGCACAAAGCACGTCCACGGCACTGTGCATGGCTCTGGCACCATGTAGAGTGCATGGTCCTGGAACTGTGCACCATGCAGTGTGCACAGTACGTGGTCCTGGCACCATGCACGTCCGTGGCACTGTGCACCATGTAGTGTAGATAGTGCATGACCCTGATACTGTGTACGTCCCCAGCACCGTGCACCGTTTAGTGTGCACAGAGCATGGCCTCAGCACCGTGCACGTCCCCGGCAGCATGCACAGCGCATAATCCTGGCACCGTGCACTGTGCATGGTCCCAGCACCGTGCACCATGTAGTGTGCACAAGGCATGGCCCTGGCACGGCGCACCCTGCATGGCCTTGGCACCGTGCACCATTTAGTGCGCACAGAGCATGGCCTCAGCACCGTGCATGTCCCCAGCAGCATGCACAGTGCATAATCCTGGCACCATGCACTGTGCATGGCCCCAGCACCGTGCACCATGTAGTGTGCACAAGGCATGGCCCTGGCACGGTGCACCCTGCATGGCCTTGGCACCGTGCACCATTTAGTGCGCACAGAGCATGGCCTCAGCACCATGCATGTCCCCAGCAGCATGCACAGCGCATAATCCTGGCACCGTGCACTGTGCATGGCCCCAGCACCGTGCACCATGTAGTGTGCACAAGGCATGGCCCTGGCACGGCGCACCCTGCATGGCCTTGGCACCGTACACCATTTAGTGCGCACAGAGCATGGCCTCAGCACCGTGCATGTCCCCAGCAGCATGCACAGCGCATAATCCTGGCACCGTGCACTGTGCATGGCCCCAGCACCGTGCACCATGTAGTGTGCACAAGGCATGGCCCTGGCACGGCGCACCCTGCACGGCCTTGGCACCGTGCACCATTTAGTGCGCACAGAGCATGGCCCCAGCACCGTGCATGGCCCTGGCACCGTGCACAGTGCATGAACCTGGCGCTGTGCACCATGTAGCGTGCACAGCGCGTGGGCACCGTGCATGGCCCTGGCACCGTGCACAGTGCATGAACCTGGCGCTGTGCACCATGTAGCGTGCACAGCGCGTGGCCCCAGCACCGTGCACCATGTAGTGTGCACAAGGCATGGCCCTGGCACGGCGCACCCTGCATGGCCTTGGCACCGTGCACCATTTAGTGCGCACAGAGCATGGCCCCAGCACCGTGCATGACCCTGGCACCGTGCACAGTGCATGAACCTGGCGCTGTGCACCATGTAGCGTGCACAGCGCGTGGCCCCAGCACCGCGCACGGCCCCGGCGCTGTGCACTGCACCCAGTCCTGGCTCCATGCGTCACCCAGCACCGTGCACGGCCCCAGCACCCTGCCTGCCCCTTGCAGGGCCCCGCACGCCCCCACCCCCCGGGGGGGGACATTTCCGGGGCAGGACAAAAAAAGCATTTCCTCGCAGGAATATCGCCCTGCGTGGAGTGGGAGGGTGCCAGCTGGCCCGGCAGCCCCCAGCACACGGGTGGGCGAAGCCGCCCCCTCGCCCCCGGCCCCCCCCCCGACCCCTACTCACAGGGTGCTCTGGACCCCGCCGGTGTTGGCCTGGCTCAGCACCTGCGTCAGGGCTTTGGGGCGCAGCATGGCCGCGGCCGCCCCGCTCCGGGCCCTGCGATGGCGGGGAAGGATGGAGCAGGCCTCCTCCGTCAGCGGGGGCCATGCTCAGCCCGGAGCAGGCTGGGACTTGTAGTCCCCGTCCCAGGGACGCCATGTGTCCTTCCTGAGGGTGGCGTGTCCCCCCCCCCCCCCCCCCAGGGCCACCCATGGGTGCTGCCCCAGCACCCAGCTCAGGGTGCCGCAGGGTTCACTCACCCGAGGGGTGCAAGGGGAAGGAAAACCCGCCCGGGGTGGGGGGGGAGTGCTGGGGTCAGCCGGGCACCCCCCAAACACTGCCCTTGGCACCCGGCTCTGGATCGGGCCCAGCAAAAAAGGCCGCGGCAGGGCAGCAGGAGGCTTGTTGCCCACGTGGAGCCCCAAATAAAGGCGGGGAGGGGGGGGGTCTGCTCCCCACCGGGGTGCCCAGCAAAAAAAAAAAAAAAAAGAAAAAAGTAAAAAAAAAGAGTGGCTTTTGCAAAGGGAGGGGGTACGCATGGTGGAGCTGGGTAAGGGGATGGGTGCAGGATGGATCCAGCTAACCAAGGGGGGCCAGGCTGCAGCTGGCTAATTAGGGTGCAGCATGGATCTGGGTGATGAGGGGGGGGCTGCAGGCTGGATCTGGCTAATGAGGGTGGGGGGTGTGTGTGTGTGTGCAGCTAACCAGGGGGGTGCAGGCTGCAGCAGGCTAATAAGAGGGGGTGCAGACTGAACCCAGCTAAGGAAGGGGTGCAAGATGGACATGGCTAACGAGGGGGAGTTGCAGGCCTAATACGGCTAATGAGGGGCTCTCGCTAGACCCCTGGGGATGCTGGGCGGACGGGCAGCACTGCGGACAGCCCCCCGCAACTTCACCGCCCCCCCCCCGCCCTTATAACGCTCCTGCCCCTTTAAGGCCCCCGCGGCGCCGCATCGCCCCGCCGAGCCGCTAGGGGGCGGTAGGGGCCGCGCCGGGGCCCGCGGCGCCGCTCTCTGCGCGGCGGCGCGCGGCGCCTTTCTCTGGTGGCGGCCTCGGGCTGGCGGGGCGGGCGGCGAAGATGGCGGAGCCGAGCGGCGGCGGGCCCGGCCCCGGCGGGGAGGGCGAGGCGGGGCTGGGCGGCCCCGGCGGAGCTCTCATCCGCGTCACGGTGAAGACCCCCAAGGACAAGGAGGAGATCGTCATCGCGGACGGCGCCTCCGTGCGCGAGGTGGGGGCGGGGGCGGGCCTGGGGGGTGTGGAGGGACGAGGGGGGCCGGGGGGAGCTGAGTTGGGGGTGAGGGGCTGAGGGGAGCAGGGGGGGCCCGGCTCTGGGGGAGTGACGGGCTGGGAAGCCGAGTGCGGGGGCTTTTTTGGGGAGGGACCCGGCTTTGGGGAAGGGGGGAGGACTTTTGAGGGGGAGTGAGGGAGCCGGGGGGCCCTGAGAAGTGGGGGGGAACGTGGGTTTGGGTTGGAGGTGAGGGCGAGAGGGACTTGGAGGACTTTGGGAGACCTAGCTCCGTGGAGGGGGAGCTTGGAGGGGCACCCCTGGCCTTTGGGGCCTTGTGGGAGCCAGGCTTGGAGGGAGCTGGGGGAACTGGGCGAGGGCGGGGGTTGAGTGGGGACTTGACACTAGGGATGGTGACAGTCACGGAGATGGTTCGGGGGGGGGGGGGCACGGTAATTGATGTGGGAAGGGTTGTGGGTGTCGAAAACAGGACGTTTTGGGGGGCGTGTGAGGGGCTCAGAGCGGCTTTGTGGGGAAGGGAGCTTTGGGGCGGATGGTGGCTGTGGGGAGAGGGGTGTGAAGGCGCGGGGTGGGGGTCTGGGGCCTCAGGCTGTGCGGGGAGTGGGAGGGAAAGGTGTTCCTGGAGCGGTTGGTATGGGCAGGGTGATGCGATGGGGAGAAGCGGCTTTGGGGGCAGAGCGGGATGAGCGTGTATGGGGAGGCAGGTGGGTGTTGTGGGGTGGGTCTGGACACGGGGAGGCAAATCCCTCGGGCGAGAGGAGTGGGGCTGGGCAAACCTTTGGGGAGAAGACTGGATGAAGCGGAGGAAAGGGAACGTCAGCCCGTGTGTGGGCTGGGCGGGTTTGCTCCTGCGAGGGAGCTTCTCAGGGTACGGTGGCACGGGGCGAGCGGGAGGGGGCTGGAATTTGCAAGGACTGGCTCAGGCACTGTCAAAATGGCTGTGCCCGCTGGAACAAGGTGTCATCGGCACAGCTTTTGGCTTCTTGGCTCGCTGCGAGCTTTGAACTGGGGTGAAGGATCTGGCGGAGATCTCTGGGGAGCAGAGTGGTAGGGTGGGCAGGGACTGTGGGAAGTGTGGCCCTCTTGCTGCTTCCCAATCACCTCCTGAGAGCCTGTTGGTATTAAGCGGGATGTTAAGTAACAGCTTTGTGCAGAGGAGGGCATGAAGCTTTGCAGCCAGGATGACCCGGGGCTCTGGGCTGTGCTCTCCTGGGCATTGTTTTTGAGGGTTCTGGTGCAAAGGCTGCAAGCTCTTCTGAGACAGGTGTGTGCTTCTCTTTTCCTTCTGGCTTTTCCCTCTGAATTTCCTATAGTTTGTGGCTTCCAAATGCAAGGATTTTTTTTCCTCACAAATCAACTTGGGAATGCCCTGGCTGGGCTAGCAGTGACAGTCTTATTGGCAGGTGTTAATCCCACCCCATCCCACAGTAAAGAAGAGGTGTCTGTGTTGTGTGGCGTGGCATGCTCCTAGGGAATTCAGTTGCAGAAATAGGAGTTGGAGAAGACCTAGTTTATTTCCATTGGCTGATAAAGGATTGTTCCCTTTTCCATAGAGCTCTGTCCTGTATTAAATCAGAGTTGGGCTTTCCTTAGGAAAAAAAAAATCAAATGAGCAGAGACAAAAACAGTTCAGTCATTCAGAGGATAAATGGTGTATTTGGATTAGACCTAAGAGACACACTTGATTTTGCTTTGGAAGCCGTCAGCTCTTCTTGAGGTAATTGCTCTATTCTTTCTGAAATTTACTCCACATTTTGTAAGAGTAGAGCTTGTCTTTGGTTTTGTTTTTTTTTTTTTCTTAACACCTCAGACATCCTCAGCAACTGATGACTGAATTGGTACCTGCATGGGCTCCTTTTGGCTGAGGTACTGAAGGATTATCGGTTCCTTATGCTGTTTCCATAGTGGATATGATATCTGGAGTATTAGCTTTAAATTTCTGGTCTTGATCCTTTGCCTGAAATACATTTTGTTTGTTTTTCAGTTCAAAGAAGAGATTTCCAGGCGGTTTAAAGCCAAACAGGATCAGCTGGTTCTGATCTTTGCTGGGAAGATCCTGAAGGATGGAGATACGTTGAATCAACATGGGATCAAAGATGGGCTGACTGTGCATTTGGTCATTAAGACTCCGCAGAAGTAAGAAACTGTTTTGTCTTGGGGGACTGAGGGGTAAATGGATGATGCGAATAAACAGTGGTGGAGCATTTCTGCCCTGTCGGGGACCGAAGCAGAGTACTTGTGTGAGGCCTGAGCGCTGCTGTTGGGGTGTGTGTGGGTCTGGCAGCCGTGATCTGGCGGGAGAACTCTCCCAGGATCTCTCCCTGCCATGCCTTTGCCATGCAGCTGTGGGCTTTATCACTCAGCCTGTCTTTTCCCTAGGTTACACAGCTGTGTAAGTTTGTGACAAGTACCTGAGGGGGTTGACTCTTCTTTATCACAACTCGTGTATGTGGCTTTATGTATTTTTGGGCTCTTGTAGTTTAGTAATCTTGAAAGAACCCATTGGAACTTGATACTAGTACTAACAAAGATAAGTTGCTGTTAACAGAAATTACTTTCCCAATGAGTTTGTGTTGAAGTTGGAAGCAATATCCAGTTTTTCTTTCGCTTCCTATCACATATTCTACTCTTAGCCTTTGCTGACACTCTCAGGTGCCACGGGAGGCACGCCGCGCATGCAGAGCACTGTCTGTAGGACAGAACAGTGTTTCTGTGCGGTACCTATAGGCATGTCTGCTTGGACAGGAGCAGACAGGGGGGGTCCTCAGTCACGGTGGGAATGTGCAGAGCCTCGGGCTGTATGACCACACGGTGTGGTTGTTTGCTCGAGCACAGTACTGTGGGTACACCCTGTGGTAGCTCCCAGTTGGGACACGGCTCACTTGTGTCCGTCTGCACTGTGTAGCTTGGGCTGAGAAAGGGACGCAGGATTGACCACAGGGTCCTGTGGGATTTGGCTTTTCCCAGTGCTGTCCAGCGGGGTGGTGGGCACGGAAGGCTCTGGGGAACAGTTGCTGTTCTTCAGGTGCAGCCACATCTTGTTGATCTTCGCAATCATTTCCTGGACTCCCTGCTGCAGTCTGATGGGGCTCCTGGTGAACTAACGGGGCTGCGTCTCTTTGTGCAGTTCTGCTGTCCCCCGGGAGAGCTGCCTTACTGGCTTAGTCAAGATTAGCGCGCTTTTTATTTTCCCCCTCTTTTCTTACAAAGACAAGCGTGTGTATTGTCAGCTTCTGCAGGAGGCCTCCCTCTGGATTCTGCATCTCCAGGTAGTCTGATAGTCTGATGCTGTTTACCACTGTCTCCACAGCAAACTGCAGTACTTGTGAACAGTTTCAAAGGGTAAACAAGAGAGCTGTCCTGGGTTGCTCATTTTTTGTCCTGCTAATAATCATAAATAAGTGCTTGCTGAAGACATTACAGCCTCTTCCTGTGTTGAGAGAAACCAAGTGACCTTTCTCCAGCTTCCTCCTTCCTTTTTTGTTCAGCTTCCTATTTGCATTGTTTCCCCGCTCTCTGCCTCCCTCTTAGTGGCTGCTGGTTTTCAGCAGCTGTCAGGTGAGTCTGTAAAGTGGACGGGGACCTTCAGGTTTGATTTTTAAAGTCCTAGAATAAGAGTGAAAAAGGAAAGGCAGAGAAAGGAATCATTCTTGGTTTGGAAAAAATAAATTAATAAATCATTGTTCTTATTTACTTGTCTGTGGCATAATAGCATTATTTGAGGCAAGTAAAGTGAATTTTGTGGTTTAATTTCATGTGAAAGCTCTTCAGCACTAGTCCAGGACTCACTGTCATGACTGCAGATGCTTCAGAGAATCTTTAAATGTTCCCTTTCATATACCTGTAAAAATCCTGAGGAGAAACTGTGATTACAAGGTACTAGCTTGTGTTGGTTTAATCAATAAAGCTGATGTCCAGCATCTGCTACACTGTGGCTTATGGCACACCATGTGCACGTGTGTATTAAGAGAAACTCTAGTCAACTTTTGTTTGGATGGAGAAGCCTTGCATGCAAGGTGCAGCCAGTGGCAGAGATGTGATTGTAGCCAAGCTGGCCAGAAACATTCTGCAGCTTCATGGGACAGATGCTAGCTGCCTTGTGCCTCAGTTTCCTTATCTGTAGATTAATGCTGATTCTTACTTTTGCCCTCAGGAGCACTGATAGGAATATTCAGTGCATGGGAAGATTTGCAGAAAAGCAGATTCTTGCTTACCCCATGCACTAGCCCTGCTGTAACCTCCTGTGGTTTCTGTGGGAGCAGCAGGAGGATTTTCCTGTTTGGAGCAAACTCATTGCTCAAGGATATAGCTGAGGTAAATAGTTCAGTGTGATTCAAAGAAGATGCAACTCGGGGTAAGACCAGTCAAGCCACTTCGTGTGGGCCAGGATAAAATGTCAGGGGCTGTTATGCATCAGGATGGGAGGCTGATTCCAGCAGATGGACGGCATCTGGGAGCACGGCTGTGCACCCGGGCAGGCGGGAATGGAAGCAGCCAGGGCTGGTGGCTGTGAGGACAACAGGCGCGAAGGGAGGCTCGGTTGGCGTGGGGTGCACTGACCTGTGTCCCCCGCAGAGGACTCTGCTCAGTGTTCCTGAATCTCGGGAGTTTAATGCTGCCTTTTGTTTCTTTGCAGGGTCCAAGATTCAACATCTGCCGCTTCTGCCCCCACTGCTGCTTCTGCCCCCACTGCAACCCCTTCTTCTCCCTCTGCCCCGTCTCAGCCTTCCACATCCAGCAGCGCCGCTCCTGACGCCGGGAGCGGCAGCAGACGGAGCAGTGGGTCAGGGACCATGGGAGGTCCTGGAGACGGAGGCCCTAATAGTGCTACATCCATCCTGTGTAAGTGATGGCTGTGAGAAGGTGTGACACAAAAGAATTTCCTAGGATTAGACCATGGAGTTGGGGTTCTTGACTCCCAAAGTTCTGTCTGCTTGCTGTAGGCTTTGCATGAGTCGCTTCCACCGGTGTACCTCAGTTTCCCTGCTCAGGATAATGCCAAAGCCCTTAGTGAAGCTTGTGCAGGGGGTGTCGTCCCTCAGAGCTGGTCGCCGTAGGGGGATGTAGGATACCCCTAGATTAGTGTGGGTGCAGTTCAGCTGATGCGCTTGTCCTCTTTTTGCAGCTGCCGACAGTTACTGACTCACACCTCTCTCCCCATGTGTTGTTCCCTCTCCAGCTGGCTTTGGCGGCATCACTGGGCTGGGCAACCTTGGGATGGGCTCTGCCAACTTCATGGAGCTCCAGCAGCAGATGCAGCGGCAGCTGATGTCCAACCCAGAGATGCTTTCTCAGATCATGGAGAATCCCTTGGTGCAGAACATGATGTCTAACCCTGACCTCATGAGACAGATGATCATGGCCAATCCCCAGATGCAGCAGCTCATGGAGCGAAATCCAGAGATAAGCCACATGCTGAATAACCCGGAGCTCATGAGGCAGGTGAGTCAGCACGCCAGGGCCTGTTTAAAGCATGTTCAAGAGCATCTTTGTGGACCAGCTTCCGTGTCTGCTCTCCAAAGGGAGTGTGTGAATGCCAGATCAGTGATTTTAGAGATCTCTTCCTTCCTGCTGTAAGCTCCCTACAAACAGATGGTGGTCTTGAGTTATGTGAATACTGATTACTCAGCCCACATACTTGCAACTCTTATCTCCCTTTCAGGGCTATTAAATCCATCCTGTGTGGGGCAAAAAAGGATGCTGGGTTCATCCTAATGTGCTGCATAAAAGGCTACTGTGTTCTGATTCAGGAATGGGAGTAAAAGCAGTCATGGGGAAGTGAAGCTGCTGCAAAAGCTTTTTGTTTCTCTCTGTTTCTCTTGATAGATTAAGTATAGACTTATCTACAGCAGAGCTGTACAGTCAGTATTTTACTACCTGTATCAGCGGAGAGCACTAGTGGTAGGCCGGGATCCTAGAGGTCTCGATTTCTGTACAATCCCAGAACAGAGAGGACCCATGCCCTAGAGGACTGGTTATCTGGAAGACCAAACGTTTGTCGGAAGGGAAGCATAAGGGATGAGTGAGAGCCTGAGTGTTAGACAGCTCTTGACAGGACTCTGCTGTTCCCCCAGGAAGACTTGTCAGGAGGTCTTTTTGGGTAGTTGCTGGATGAGCCTAGTTTCCATCTGCTTCTCAGTTATCTGTCTTTCAACTGCGTCGGTCACACATGAAATTCCAGAGCTGCAGAACTAAATTGTGAACGATCCGTACTTAAGCAGCTACTCAAATGAGATCTGAGTGTTCCTTGCGCAGGGGAGACCCATCGGAAGTTTGGAGAGTGTGAATTTCCTGGTTTTCTTGAAATGGGAAGGATCCAGTCTCTTCCACCTTCTCAGTTTTTGAATGCAGTCCATCTACTTTGAGTGGGAACATATGGGTGTTAAATGTTTGGATGTCCTGATCCTGCTTAGAAACAAAACAATCTCATCCAGCTGAATTGAGGTTGAGAAGGAAGAGAGCTGAGCAAGGATGGGAGGAGCCAGGATCCCTGGGCTCTCTTTGCTTGGATAAATGATCTCTCTGCTCTCTGGCTGTGAAACGGGTTTAATTATACTCTTTCTTCTGGGAGCCGAGACTTAACTCTTTCAGTGCTTGGCTGGTAGATCATCAGAATATCCCTGGGCTGCTAACCAGTCTCTTGATCCACTCCTCTCTTCCGTGGTGCACATGGGCCTGAGCTTTCCACATTTTCCTCCTTCTCCCAGACAATGGAGTTGGCTCGTAACCCTGCCATGATGCAGGAGATGATGCGGAACCAGGACCGAGCTTTGAGTAACCTCGAGAGCATTCCAGGAGGATACAACGCCCTGCGCCGGATGTACACGGACATCCAGGAGCCCATGTTTAGTGCAGCCAGGGAGCAGGTATTGGCTGCATTCCTGTAAGTGGGGTGTAATGTGCTTGAGCATGGGAAAGGGGTCTTTCCCTGACCCCTGTGCTAACGGGGCAGCCTTCCCAAAGCCTGGCTCTTCATCCCCTCCCACTCTAGGTGATGAATGCAGCCACTAGCAAGGAGAACGTTGTGCAGTGCCTGTCACCTGCTTCTGTTGCAGGGTTTGGTGTATCTGAGCAGGGACCTGCCCTCGCTCCTTTGGTCTCCGAGCAGGCTGGATGCCAGCCATCGCTGATGTGAAGGCCCCATAGCTTCGTTAGCACAGCCCTTTGCTCTCAGCCCGGCTTACTGTATTAGCTCAAGCCTGACGCCTTTGGATTGGAGCTGGCTGAGATCCAGCTGGCTTGAAGCACAGGAGGAGTGAGCGCAGGTCTGTCTGCAAAAGGCTGTGCAGACATACTCCAGTCTAGCATTACCTACTGGTATGTCCGGGTGCTGATTTTACATGGATGTTTTGAAGCCCTGCATTTGGGAGCCAAATCTAGGGCTGTGGCCACTTCTTGAGCCTGATCTTTTTCTGAGCAAGGTGTGTTTGTGGATTTCACATTTCTCAGGAGGCAAATTATGGCATGTATTTAGGAAATTCTGTTCCCTAGCTCGTACAGTGGTGGGGTTAGTCCAACGTTCTCTGCTAGGGCTAACTGATTACAGCTATTTATTTTTTTTCTTTTTCCCTAGTTTGGCAACAATCCTTTCTCTTCCTTGACGGGGAATTCTGATAGCTCAAGCTCTCAGCCTTTGCGGACGGAGAACAGGGAGCCGTTACCGAACCCCTGGAGCCCCACACCCCCTGCTTCCCAGAGCCAGGCACCCAGCAGTGAAGGGAGCACTGGCTCGGCAACCACCCAAAGCACACCGACTGTATCCAACCCCTTTGGGCTGAATGCTGCCAGCATTGGGGCTGGTACGTAAGCGTGAGAGGAACCAGAGGGTGCTACTGACAGAACAGGTCACCCAGGCTTCCTCGGAGGGTGGTTCCCTCTGGCATTTGAGTGCCTGTCCGTGGCTGCTCTTCAGATGAATGATTCTAGCCCAGCTGCAAGCACAAATGGGTTATTTCTGGTGTGCCCATCAGAGGGTTTCTTTGGGAACTGATGTCCCTGCACCCCTCAAGAGCACAGGAGAGTGGCAAGCGAAGAATTACCGCAGCCATATTCACCGTTGGCCAGGGGATGAAGTAAAGGCATTGCTGTTCTATGTCATGTCGTATTTCAGGCATTGCCGCGGTGCTCAGGCTTGTAAGGGATTTTCCTTTGTCTTCTCTTCCCTTTCCCAGGCATGTTTAACAGCCCAGAGATGCAAGGACTCCTGCAGCAGATTTCTGAAAATCCTCAGCTGATGCAGAACATGATCTCTGCCCCTTACATGAGGAGCATGATGCAAACTCTTGCCCAGAACCCGGACTTTGCAGCACAGGTAAAAGTGTTGCAGTTGTCTTTTATTGTCAGACAGGCCATGAGCACAATGCTTGTGAGACCAGCCTGCTTCTGTAGTCGGAGCAGCTCCTCTTGCAGAAACCGGAGAGCTGAGTGAATATAGGCAGTGTTGTTGTATTTCTCGATAGCTTGAAGGCAGCCACAGTACTGAACCCTGTGTCTTAGCAGAGCCCCTAACAAAATAGGTGGCTTTCAGAGGGACCTGGGCATGGCCCTTCTCTTTGCCTGTGACCAAGTGGCCCCTGTTCAACACTGCTGCCAGGGATTGAGCTGACCTGTTTCAGTCCCCATTAGCAGGGGAACATGTTGAAAGCCCAGGGAGGGAGTCAGGGGCACGAATGACTTGTTCATCATGGCTTAGTTGCGTAGGGTTTAACAGCCAGTGGCAGCAACCCTCTGACCCTACCTACGTGTGCTGTCTCTTGCTAGATCATGGTAAATGTCCCCCTCTTTGCTGGGAATCCACAGCTTCAAGAACAGCTCCGCCTTCAGCTCCCTGTCTTCCTGCAGCAGGTAAAGGCCCCTGTCTGGCCCTGTGCTGCTCTCAGCCCCTCGGCTCCAGAGCTTTTCCATCCTCTGTAGGAAAGGGAGGATCTCGGCTGCTTAGTCAAGTGGACTAGGAAGCATGTGGGCTTGGGTGGTTTGGGCTGTGAAAGAAAGGGGTTTGTACAGGGGCAAAAGAAAGGAAGAGCTTGTTTAGACAAGGCAATCTAAATTACCTAAAGGTGGACTTATTAGAGTAGTTAAACTACATAAAACCCCTCTGTAACAGTCTCACTGTAATGAGTTTACAAAAATTAAAACAGCTAATTGTGCTAGAGCAGCTGGTTCGCTCAGGTAAATCAAATAAAATCACTTTCATTCCAAAGGCATGTGCCCCCAGTTCTAATCTGATTCACCTAGTTCATTTAGGAAATTTGATCTAAACTCTGTGAGTATCTCTGGATGAGCCCTGCAGTCTGGAGACTTGAAGGAGGAACCAGACTCACAGGTTTGCTCTGGCTGCAGGGCGAGAGGCGCAGCTCTGTGCTGATTGTTGTTCAGATTTAAAGCTGGTGGATCTCTGGCTGCCAAAGCTCTCGCTGTTTGGTACCGCTGTGTCTTTTTGCCTTTGTTCCCAGATGCAGAACCCAGACTCCCTCTCCATTCTCACCAACCCCCGCGCCATGCAGGCGCTCCTCCAGATCCAGCAGGGACTCCAGACGCTGCAAACGGAGGCCCCAGGACTAGTGCCAAGGTAATAAGCGCTTTAGAGCGGGCTTCTGCAGGCAGAGCTGACATGCTTGGTACCAGCAGGCAGACTAGTTGTTGATTCATTGAGATCTGCTTAGGGCACTCTGTCACAGGGACTTTGTGTGTGTGTGTGCCTGCAGGCCTCTGTGAGCTCCAGCTAATTAGCACTTTCTGCTTGTGTGTACTTCTCACGGGGAAGTCCTTGACCCTTTCTTTTTGGAGAAAAGGTTTGGAAACCGTTTGTTCCCTCCTCCATCTTTTGTTTGCCATAGTCAGTACTGGCTGAACTGAAGATTATCTCTGGGGAGCAGCACGAGATGCACAGCCACGGGGTTGGGTGGGTACGCTGGGACAGACTGGTCTGCTGGCAGCCCCGTTCTCTCTGGCAGCGTGGGTCACGTTCAGTCTCTGCTGTTCCCTTCAGGCCCGCGCCTCTGTTAGGAGCGCTTACTCCCAGCATCATGTGTGACCGGGATACAAAAGCAGCTGCTTTAATTTACATAGCTGTCCTGTAGCATGGGCCTGGCAGAGCCTGCTGGTTACCGTGCTGCTGGGGGACACCCAGAAGTGCCACCCTGCCTCTGAGCACACCCTGCCTTCCTCCGCAGCCTCGGCTCCTTCGGCATGCCTCGAATGCCCCCGTCCTCTACAGGAGGAAGCACAATCCCGGAGAACCCCGTTCCCTCCGCTTCGACGCCGGCCAGTGCCTCTCCAGCTGGGGGTGGTAACCCCCAACAGCAGCTCATGCAGCAGATGATCCAGCTGCTGGCCGGAGGAACCTCTCAAGTATGTAACACCCAGCTGCATGCCGATACGTTTCTGGGGAGGGACGTCTCCAGGGTGAGCTAGCGGTTGTCCCAGTCCCGCCCCGCTCTAGGGATGTGGTTCCCAACAGGTTTCTCTCGGCTGTGGTGCTTTATGCCAAGTTTGGTGTCTCAGGCTGGTTAGTTGTTTGGGGTGTAGTAACCCTTTGCAGAGGTTTGGAGCTAAGAGTGCCCGGGATCCTCCTCGCAGCGCTGCTGTTGCCGTAGGCGCGGAACTTGGACTAACTGTGTGCGGTGTGGCTGCTGTGCCACAGCCCGTGGCAATGTGGGGAGGTGGGTAACACCGAGGAACGAGCCCGGAGTATTTTGCTACGCCTAAAGCTGAGCTCAGGGTCCTTGCTCAGCCGTCGTCGCTGGCCCAGCCCATATTGGATGTTGATCTCTGCTGTCTGACTCTGAGGTCTTTGTCCTTTCCCTCTGCAGGCGCAGAGTCCTGAAGTGCGATTCCAACAGCAGCTGGAGCAGCTGAACGCCATGGGCTTCATTAATCGTGAGGCCAACCTCCAGGCGCTTATTGCCACTGGTGGAGACATCAATGCAGCTATTGAGAGACTGCTGGGCTCCCAGCCTTCCTAAACTCTTGTCATGCTGCCCCACAGACGTCAGCACATGCATCCATACACATGCACAGGGGGATCTTTCAGGAACGCCCACCATCATTTTCATATCTGACAGCTGTCCATGTATTTAAAACAAAAAGATACAGCTTAACCCCTGACCTTCCTACTAAGTTAAGATTTCATGTTGAAATGCTCTTTAACTGGCTTGTATGTGGATTCCAGTTCTCATCGTGGCCACAGAGACTTCAGATGTGTATTTTTTCCTAAATATGCCCTCTGTCTCAGACACTCTTCTCTCTCTCTCTAGATGGTAGAGGCGATACTTCTAGTTACTTACCTGAATGATTGTGTTTTGAGTAGCTTGATTTTAACTGTACATGATTCCCTCCCCTAGCCCTCCTTTCAGGCAAATATTTAAAACTTGAGCCAATTTGGGTTTTGGTTATTTCTCCCAGCATCTTATTGAGAATGGATCAAAAAAAAAAAAAAAAAAAATTTGAAATGACCTGGAAATTTCTAATGTCATTTGTCTTAATGTACCATTGGATGAACTGAGCCTGTGTCCCTTGCACACAGGTGCCTCTGATCTCCTGGTAGAGGGTTAATGTGCATGAAAACTACATTTGAAGTGTGGCCTCTTTACACTCTTGGGATGGTGTAAAGGAGCCTAGATGCCTTCAGGGATCAGGCTTGCTGTTCTTGAACTTGAGTTGAAAGTGCCGTGCAGAAGAACGTGTTTGAAAGGTGTGTTTCTGCCCAAGCAATTTAGTTCTCGCGCAGTGGTGTCAGGGGTTTGTTGACTCTTGTGCTCAGTAGGCTCATTTCTGAAAATGTAAAAACAAGGAAATTGAAAAATAAGTTAACGATCTTTTTGCTTCACTGGAAAATGTTGAAGTTCACGTTCTTTCCAGTTTAGATCCATCCTCCATTCCCTCCTCTACCCCCCCATTTTGGTGTGTTTGAATGTTACAACTCTCCAAGAAACTCCCCAAGGACCAGCAGGGTGATACTTTCCCAAGAGCCTCCATGGCTGTGTAATTTGCATACCATTTTTATCAAAGAAAAATAAATGCGCACAACCATCTGTCTCCCTGCACTCCATGTATCTTCCTTGACTGCCACACCTAAGCCGCTTGAGTTCCCCTAGTTCCTTGGGGTTCATCTGTCTCGTCCCCCGTGCTTACCTCTTGCAGATGGTGTGGGGTGTCGTGCAACCACCCCACCTGGCCGGGCTGCCTTCTCTCTTGTGGCAGGAAACCTTTTTGATGCTTAACTGCTGCCGAAGGCTTGCCCAAACTCTGGCCCTAAACGTGCCGGTTTGGACGCTTCCTTTGAATTAGGACAAGCTAACAGCTACTTGGTAGTTCGGCCGTATTTGGATAACCCGATCCACGGGATGCAAGAAGCCAGTGGGTCCTTCTGCTGAGCCCAGAGGTGTCCCCGGGGGGGAGCCCTGGGCAGTTCTGTGCACCGTGGATTTTACCCCTGCTTTTCTGTAGGAAGCACAAAGCTTGCTGTTAGCTGGGTGTTAGTTTTGGGGGCGTTTTTTAAGTTTCTTTTGATAGAGGAGGATTGAGCAGTGAGAGGGAATGGGAAACGGCTGCTTTCTTGTATACCTGTAAAACCTGCTGCACCCAGCTCGCTTTAGAGTTGGAGATGGGATCTATCAGTATCGTGTGTTGCTGGATAGTGTAGGTGGAGCAGGGGTTGCTTGAGAAAACATGGGAGTGCATGCAGGATGGAAATGCTCCTGCCTTTGTGTATGTGCATCACAACGAGCCTGGAGTTTTTTAGATGAGGATTGAGAAAGCCTAGCTTTAATCTCTTGGAGGCTGTGCACATACATGTGGATTTCTTTTTGCAACCTCTCCTCAAATATAAAAGGAGGTTGCAGAGATGTGTAAGGATGGGTATTGAGGTACCTGACTGGGCTGGCAGGGCTGAGCTCTTTCCTAATGTTGCTAATTGGCCCCTTTGCAGCTAAAAATAGGCTTCTAAAAAGGCCTGTACGGTCCTTTGTGATCTCTTAGATTCGGCGGCTTGTCCTTTGCCTGCGCTAAGGTCTGTTTATCTGCAGAGGCTCTGTCCCCATGCAAGCCAGCTCTTGCAAAGAATGCATTTGTGGGAGGATGGGGTAACCGGGCAAGTAAGAGGGAGCAGAGGAGGTGACTGGAAGGGGAGGTGGTGCTGCTGGGTGGAGGCGAGCGGAGATGGACCCCCCCCCCTCTTCGCGAGAAGGCAGCGCTCTGCGTTTGAACCTCTTTGAAAAGCAAAACTAGTCCCCAACCCTGTTGTTTCTGGCTGGGCAGAAACAGTCCTTCCAGCTCCCTCCTCGGCGTTAGGGAGATGTGCTGATGTGGTGTAAATCACAGCGACGCGAGGGATCTGTGTGTGCGAGGGGAGCTGGTGTGCTGCTTGCTGGCAGGACAGGAGCTTCTGGCTTGTCCCTCTGCTTTTGACAGGGACTTGGAGGGGCGGGGGGTGGATCCAGTGAGCCCAAAGCAGTGAGCCTGTGGACAGGGGGGCTCCTGCCAGGCCGTGGCTGCCATCGCTGTCTCGGCTGGGACTGGCGAGGTGAAGCAGAGTTGGTGATGCTTCAGCCTCGCTGAGCTGCACGGAGGCTGGCAGTACCTGTGTGGTGGAGGGATCCTGCTGGCAGCGTAGGCAGACTGCTCTGAATTATTGAGGAGAATTAACGTGCTGCTCGTAGAAGTTCTTGCTAGGATAATTTTTCCTAAGCTGGGGTCCTGCTTTTCCAGAGAGGGCTCTGGACCATGGTGAGTGCGTGGAAGCCGTTCTCCAAGGCTTCCCGTAGAAGAGGGGGGATAACGATTGTCTTCTGTCTGGGGGAGAAGCGAGGAAGGTGAAATGTTGAGTCTTCACAGGCCACTCAGTCCTTGGTGTCTCTCTGCTCTTTTAATCAGGAAAACATATTTCTCCTGTCTCTCCACACCGCAGCATCCGCTCTTATGTCAGTTTGAGATCATTCCTCACCTGCTGCCAGCCCACCAGCCAAGGTGCTAAAATAAAGATAACAGGGCAGCCTGCTATCTCGGCTTGCAGCCCCTGTTTGCATCTGATGTTCATCTACCAGCTCTCCAGCTTCCCCCAGGCAATTTGGCAAAGCTGCCACCCTCCCGCTCTCCTCCTTGCTGCTCCAGAGGGGCTTTGTCGTGCTGGTGGGGAGCAGCCGGATGGATTTGTGGCTCTGGCTTTGGGGCCGAAGCCGTGCGGAGGGGAGCAGCCTCGGGGAAATGCTCTGTGCTGGTGCAGCTTTCACCAACCCCTCATCCCTTACAGGAATTATTTTCCCCCGAGGTTGCATCTCTCCAATGGGCTTTGCAAGCCCTTCCCTGTAGCTGCTGTAACTGGTGCTCTGGTTCTCCTTATTCCTCGGGGAGCGGAAAAGCAGCATGATCTGCCCGTGCCCACGCGCTGGGATGGAGTGCTGAGCTCAGAGCTCTGTCCTGCACCTGCCTGGGGAGTCTCTGGCCTCAGCCCAGTGGGAGCAGCAGCGTTTCCCCCCTTCTCAAAATTGGAGGGGGGGTCTGTAAAGGTTGGGAGGGCAGGGCCTGGGGAGGAAGGGGCCACGGCACGGGAGCCCGGAGGTGTGATGGATGTGGCTGCTCCAGCCCTGGGTTATCCGCCGGGGATTCGGGTCTCACCTTTGGTCGGCCCAGGCTTGGGAGGAGACGGCGGCTTTGAAGGCTGGTGAGAAGGGAGCTTTTTAGTGAAACCTTAATCCCCTCCGGAGAGCTTTCCCTAATCCTCAGTAATGTGCTGTTCAAAAGGCCTCTTTCAAAGGAACAATTGCACTTTTGCTGTTGTATCTCTCCTTCCCCGAGGAATTGCCCAAAGGTGTTCCTTGCTGACTGTTTCCTCTCATTTTTCTCTGATAAATAGAATTAATTCCCTTAAAATATAATGGAAGGAGCAATTTCCTCAGCGGGTAGTGCCGAATCTGGCTGATTGATTTGGAGAGATTTCTGCTGTCAAGGATGTATTTTCACTTTATTCTTCCCCCCTCCCTGGAGGAGAACCGCAGCCTTTTCCCCTAATAACCAAATGTAACACTTCCAACGCTGAAATCAAACCTCTTAAGTGTGGAGGAGGGAGATATTGCAGGAAATGAGCATCAAAATTTCTTTCAAGAAACAATTTTTTTATTACTAAGGTCCCTAGCCATGACATGGGCTGTTTCCTGTGGCCACGGCCCTGATTTTGGGGGTGCAAGTTCAAACCAACTCTGTTAATAACTTCTGAATGTGCTGCAAGAGGGGGTCAGCAGGGAAGTCTCTCAGGATTAGGTCATGGGGTGGGATAGTTTGGAAAAAATGTGTATGTCTATATTTATATATACACCCACATATACATACTTCTCTGTATATTGAACTACTGCAGCACCTTTGCTCAGCCACGGGAGCCCTAAGGAAGGGCTAGAATGCTCCTCGGCCTCTCTGCTCAATTCTGCAGCATTTCAGGGCAGAAAACCATGATTTAGAGAGTGGTTGGGACACTGCCAGCTCGCTCGGCTGCCTGCCAGCAGGACGTGAACCTGGCACATTCAGGTCCATATTCACATCGCTCTGACTTAGTTTATTTTTAATTTCTCCAGCAAGTTGATACCTTGCTCCCTGCCGGTCCGGTGCTGGCCACGTTCCACCGGGGTTTGCATTCCCAGCTCGCAGGGTCGGCTGTGCTGGTGCCCACTGGCGTGGAGTCTGTGCCCACGGCAGGCTGGAGACTGGGATTTGTTGTTTGCTCCCCTTGCCACTGGAAACAAGAAAATGACCAGTCTTCCAGCCTGCCCCAGGGCTGAAGGGTGTGCGGTGGTGTTGGTGACATAAAGGACAGTGGTTGTGCCTGATGTGTGTGTCCCCCAGTGCCAGTGATGGGTTTGAGCCCCAGTTCGGCCCTGATCTCCTGGTGGGGAGCCTGGACTGACAGAGAAGCTTCTCCCACTGCTCTGGGAAGGGCGTCTGCTTTTGGGAGATTTTGTGGCGCTGGGATGCTCAGCCCTGCCCTGCTCGGGTTTTCCTGAGTGTCCTGGTGGGAATATCCCCGTCCTCGCTGCCTCAGTTTCCCTGAGACACATCTGGGGTGCGGCTGTTGTGAGAGTGCTCCTCTACGAAGGTTATTGCTGCTTTTTTTTAATCCTCACAGAGAGAGTGGTGAAATATGGAGCAATCAAGGCTGCTGCCCTACAGACTCCAAGCTGCTGCGGTCTCTTGGCTTGGCAGGACCGCGGAGAAACACCCCCCCCGCTACCCCTGTGCACCCCAGTGCCCTTCTCAAGGGGAGCGGGAGGAAAAGGCGGCAGGCGCTGGGACGCTGGGGCTGGGTGGGAAAAGCAAAGTGCAAGGAGGTGCGGTGGCAATGCTTAGGGGGCTGGAGCAGGGGAGGGGGACATCCCTCTAACCCCCCCCCCCCCAAACCACACCAGCAAAATGCTGCTGCTGTGTGCAACCGCTGGAGTGCAAAGCTGGTGCCTGCGACGTCTGCAGGCACAGGCCGGTGCGCGGCACATGGACGCCACGTGCACCCCGGTGCGCGGCACCCGTGCCCCTCGCACGCCGCCCACCCAATGCAACGGCCTCCCATGCACGTACCCTGCACCCCCCCAATCACCTGGGGGCTGGGTGCCCGTCCTCCCCACCCACTCTCTCCTTAGGCGGCGTGAGCGGAGCAAGGGTGCGCAGGGGTTTTGGGGGCCGGTCCTGCGCGGTGCGAGGAGTCGAAGCATTTGCACGGGGAGCCTTCCCCCCCCTCCCCGGGGTCACCTCCTGCTTTGGGAAGCGTGGCTGGAGCAGAGGGGGACACGGGGGGTGTGACCCAAGGGAAGGTCTCCAGCCGTGCGGCATCGCTCGGGGCAGACCCCCACACGCAGCGGGGTGGAGTGGGGTGTCCCCAGCTCTGCTGGAGCACCCAAGCCCAGGGTGCTGGTGGCTGCCAGCACCTGCAGTTGGCAGCTTTGGCGAAGGGATGGAGCCAGGAGGGACAAGGCCGCGGCGTGGCCCCGCTGCCGGGGTTCGGGGGACCCCCAGGGCCCGGCTGGTGGGGGGCAACGGGGCCACAGCACCGGCTCAGGATGTGGCCCCTTCCCTTGTGCCCGGCCCTGGTGGAAAGCGAACAGCCCCCCCCGCCGGCTGCTGGGGCTGAGTGCTGGCACCGTGCTGTCTGCTGGGGCTTCCCAGCCGGCCACGCGTGTCTGCATGTGCACACGTGGGTGAGCACACACCCCCTCAGCATGCGTGTAGCACGTATGCGTACATGTGTAAAACGCCGGGTGTGTACGTAACGCACGGTAAGCCGCGTGTCAGCGCGTTCTCGTGGCACACCCACGGCGGGGGTGTGTGCGTGTGTGTACATGCAACGTTCAGCCCGTGGGTGCGCGCACGCGTGAGCCCGGCCGCGCGTGGAGGTACGAGTGTCAGCGTGTGGACCCGCATGTTTTTGGGTGGCTGGAGGTTGGGGGGGAAGTGGGGTGGGGTGTGTGGGTGGGTGCGTCCCCGCGCGCGTGCGCGTGTCGACGTGCCGCCGTGTCCGCCTGTCCGTGCACGGCCCCACGCGAGGGCGCGTTCTCGCCCACCCCGCCTGCGCATGCGCGGAGTGTCGTGTTCCCCCCCGGTCACCCTCCGACTGCGCCTGCGCATATCATTCTCTTCCTTCCCCTGGCGCATGCGCAGTCGGCACTGCCTGCCGGGCAGCGGCGGCGTGGAGCGGGGGGGGGGGGGGCGGTGGCTGACGGGACCCCCCCGCCATGAGCGCCCCGGACCCCGGGATGCGGTTTGCGGAGAGTCAGCTGCAGCGGCACGGCTGGCGGCGAGGTGGGGCCCGCCCTGGGCTTCCCCACCCCCCCACCCCCGGTGGTCCCCGGCCCACCCCCCCCCCGGTCCCTGTCCCACTCTCCCCCGCTCTCCCGGTGCGATCCCCCGCCGCCCCCCCCCCCCAGCTTCCCGGAGGAGCAGGGCTCGGCCTCGCAGCCTTCCCCCCCTCTCCCCGACACTTGGGATTCTCCCGGTGGGAACCCCCCGTGGCCTCCCCCGGGTGGGGGGGGGGGGGGGGGGGGGGGAAGTGTGTGCGTGTGTGTGTCGCTGCGGCGGGTGACCGGTGGCCTTGTCCCTAGGGCGGGGGCTGGGGAAGCGGGAGGACGGCATCGCCGAGGCCATCCGGGTGAAGGTCAAGTGTGACACGGCGGGGGTGAGTGCAGCCCCCACACCCGGTGTGTGTGGGGGGGTCCCGTCCCGTCACCCACCCCCCCCCCACCACCACCACCACCTGCGGCCGTTTCAGTGGCTCCTCTGCACCCCCCAGGTGGGACACGACGCGGCGGAGCCCTTCTCCTTCCACTGGTGGGACCACGTCTTCAACAAGGCGGCTGCCAACATCGCTGTGGAGGCTGGGCAGGTGGGAGGGCTGGGGGGGTGACACACACCCTGGTGGGGCTGGGATGGGGTGGAAGACGATGGGGGGGGGGCTTTGCAGTCCTCTGTACCCCTCCAGCACCTCGCAGCGGGGACCATGGTGGCAGAGAGGTGCTGCTGGAAGGGATGAAGCCCCTCGGACCAAACGCTCCCGAGCCTTTTGCATCCCTCTCCCTCCAGGATGGCGTCTCCATGAAGACCCTGTCCGAGCAGGGCGTCAGGATCAGCAATAAGAAGCCCCGCGCGGCCGGCGGCACCGGCAGCATGCTCTACGGCCGCTTCGTGAAGGTAACCGACCCTGGGGGAGCAGCCGGCATCTCTGCAAAGGCTGCTGTGAACTCGGCACCCCGCCACACACCTCCCTTTGCAGCACAGCCTCTCCAGCCCATCGCTGCTATATCCCCCAGCACTCCCCCCGCCACCCCCCTCCTCTTTTTCTTGTCCCCTTTTCTCCCGGCCCCTCTGCCTCTCCCCGCTGCAGGCAGCCACGCTCACGGCACGCGGGGAGGAGTCCACAAAGCTGCCCGCCGGCTCGGAGAGCAGCGAGGAGGAGGAGAAGCTGGACCTCTCTTCAGCCAGGAGGCAAGGCTGGGGCAGCGGTGCACGTCCTGTCCCCACGACGCAGCAGTGGGGAGGGACGAGGGCTGCAAGGACCGTGCTCCCCCCTCATGTTGATGCTGGGGGGTGACACGTCCTGTCTCCGTCCCGCAGGCTGACGGACGAGGAGCTGATGCGAGTGTGCGGGGGCCGCACGGCACACAAGTAAGTGGCTGGGCTTCCCCCCTCCTGGCAGGGGCTTCCGAGCAGGCTGGGCTGGGGGGCACGTTCCCTGCCAGACCCCGGCTGCCCGCAATCGTTGCAGGGGTGCCCGTCACGGCCTGACCATGAGCGCCAAGCTGGCACGCCTGGAGGAGCAGGAGCGAGCCTTCCTGGCCACGTACCGACACAAGGACCGGCAGCGTGAGCCCCCGGAGAGCAGCCCCCCAGCAGAGAGGCAGGAAAAAAAGAAGAAAAAAAGGAAACAGTCCAGAGACAGAGTTGATCCCAAGATGCTGCAGAGTCAGGAGCCAAGCGGAGAAGGGGAGGTCTTGAAGAAGAAGCGGGAGCCAAGTGGAGAAGAGGAGGTGGCAGGAGAGGAGGAGAAGGCTGCAAAGAGGAGGAAGAAGAAGAAGAAGGAGGAGGACAAAGAAGAGCCAGTTGAGATGGAGAAGAAGAAGGAGGAGGACAAAGAAGAGCCAGTTGAGATGGAGAAGAAGAGGAAGAAGGACAAAGAAGAGCCAGTTGAGACGGAGAAGAGGAAGAAGAATAACGAGGACAAAGAAGAGCCAGTCGAGATGGAGAAGAAGAAGAAGAAGAAGAAAAAGGACAAAGAAGAGCTAACTGAGACAGAGGTACCTCTACAAGACACAGATGGGCCAGACCAGGCTGGGCACAGCCCCAGGAAGAAGAAGAAGAAGAAGAGGAGGAGGGAACCATCATGAGCAAGGGCCAAGGCTGCCATGCTGCGCAGCTGCCCCTACCAGCTGGCTGTGAGGGTCCTGATGCTGCCTGCTGGCACTGATGGGTGCCCGAGGGTGCTCTGGGCTCTCCCCAGGTGGAGCCCGGCACTGTGGCCCGGCTGCGTGTCCACTGCGGGAGGCTGCTGGGCTGGGACTGGTTGGTCTGGAGCTGGATGGAGCTTTATTTCACTCCTCCTGTCAGGGGTGACCCCAGTTTCCACCAGGCCCTGGGGCAGGGACACAAAGGGACAGACCCCCACAGAGCATTGAAATATTTTTTCAAGGGCACAAATAAATCTTTATTGCAATGAAACTATCCTGAAGTGCAAGACATGCGGCAGACCCCGGGATCCCAGATCGTGTCTGTACTTCCCTCGAAGCACTCAGACCAGGTCCCAAGTTCCTGCGGGCTTTGGTCTGCACTGAACTTCGATCCTGCTGGCAGAGCTGGGTAGGATGGAGCCCAGCGAGGTGCTGACCATCCTCCTCGCAGAGGGCTGTGGCTTTGGCAGAATTAGGCCCTGATCTCCTATGCTGAATCCTAGCCCAGCGCCCCAAACCCCTGCTGAGCCCCAGCCCTAGTTCAGCTGCAGGACGCAGTCTGTCTCGGGGTATGGTGGCAGGTTTAAAGTGTATTTCTTTTGGAGCGCGGCCGGCACAAACCTGCCCCCGAGGAAGTGGTAGCGGCCAGTGAAATGCGCTGCTGCCTTCTTGGGTGCCGTGAGCGAGATGAGCATGTCGGGCTGGAGACCATCCGCCTTCCCTTTCTCCACGTCCCAGCCTGAAACAAGTCCCGAGGCCGGGCTGGAGCCGGGAGGACCCCGGCCGAGCACCGTCCTCCCGTGAGTCCGGCCTTTACTCACCCGAGGGGATGTCGATGCTGGCGATGGGCACCGTGATGCGCTCCAGGGTGCTGAGGATGCTGCCGAAGGGCTCCCGCACCGCTCCCTGGAAGCTGAACCCGAAAATGGCATCCACCACCAGGCCGTAGAGCTCGTCGATGAGCGCAGCCTGCGGCGGGGAAGGTGGCGGGTGAAAAAAACAGCCCCGAGGAAGGAGGACGGCTGCTCCCTGGCTGAGGGGCTGCTCCTCACCTCTCCCGGGAATTCAGGGAGGAAGGGGATATCCATCTTCTGGCACTGGGTGGTCAAACCTTCAAACAGGGGCTTGTTGGGGCGCTTGGGGTAATACACGGTTGGTTCGTAGCCCTGCAAAAGCGGGAGGGACCTGGACAGTGCTGTGGCGCCAGGAGCAGCCAGAGGAGTGGGAACCCCAACGCCTGCGGGTATGGGGGGTGCATGGGGGGCAGGCAACACCCCACCACCACCCTTGCGGGGGGTGGAGTGTGTGGCCGCTCGCACAAGAGACTCACAAACATTTTCAGGTGCCGGGCGCAGACCAAGCCGTCGCCACCGTTGTTGCCCGGCCCACACACGACCAGCACGGCGGGCTGGCTAGTGGTGAAGGAGCTGGGGGGGTAAGCCTGGTGTGGGACAGGAGGTGTAGGGTTACGCCGGGGAAGTGGGGCCACGCCGTGGGGCCCGGATTCCACACCCCCCCCCCTACACCACCACCTTGTGCCCACCTTGGCGATGGCGGTGGCGCAGCTCAGCCCCGCCAGCTCCATCAGCTGGTCCACGCTGAATTTATACTCTGTGAAGAGCTCCTGGTCGATGGCCTGTGCCTCCTCCTGCCTGGGGGGGGGGGAGGGCACCCCCGGGGGTCATGAAACTCGGCCGGCCCGTCGGGGCCAGCTGTGACCCCTTCAGCTGTGGAGTGAGGGGTGGGGGGACAGGATCCAGCTCCCCACGCTGAAACACCCCCCCCCGTGCACCTCTGCACCCCCATGCATCCTGCCCGACACCTCAGCGCCTTGTTACCCCCTACCCCCACCCCCCCTTCCCTGCACCCCCCAAATATCCCCCGTTCCCTCCACCGCTCTCCGGACACCCGTGCAATTTTTGACACCCCCCCTTCCCCTCCGCAGCCATACCCGAGGAAGCGGAGCCCCCCCGCGCTGGGCCGGTGCATGGCGCGGCGGGGGCGGCACCGGTCCCGCTCCCAGCTCCGGTCCCAGCTCCAGCCCCGGTTCCAGCAGCGCCCGCCCACGCGTGTCCCCGCCGCCACCAGTAACCCCAGTCCCAGCAGCGCCCTCGGCCCCGGCATTGGGTGGGTCACGGAGCTCGGCACGGAGCAGGCGCGGGGGCCGCCCCGGGGCGGGGCGCCCATCCCCGTGGTTGCGGGGCGGCGCCGGGCTCGGAGCCCGCGGTCCCTCGGTACCCACCCACCACCCCACCCGCGCCCTTCCCCCGGCCCCAGCACGGAAAGGAGAACGGCAAAGCAGCGGTTTCAAAACCGTGTTGGCTCAAGCACCGTGAACGCGGACACGCGGGATGCGATAGCGGCACCCCCCCCCCCCCCCCCCGACACACACACATCCCCCACGCTGCGTGGGAAGCGGCCATCTTCCCCGTGTCCTTCACCGTCACACGAGGCTGCAGATGAGGGACAGCACCCTGGTCCCCGTGCGTGGGTCGCGGCTCCAGCAGCCGGTGGCGTCAGCGGCGGGGCTGGGGGGGGGGCAGCGAGGCCACCGAGGTGTTACGGGGTGCGGGGGGCACCCGGTGGGGTGCAGAATAGAGGGGGGGTATGAGGGGGGGGGGTGGGATTTCATAGATGCTTGAACCCACCCTCAGATCCGCCGCCCCACCTATAGCAGGTTGGTTACAAGGTGCCAAAACCCCAAACCCCTCTAATTTGGGGCTTGGGGACATGGTCATTGGGGTGACCCAAGCCCTGCTGGGGGCAGGGGGGGGGTCTCCATCCCTGAACCCTCCCCTCAGAGGACACCTTGCTCGCTTCTCCAGTGTGTCACCTACCGCTCCGGGGACCTCAGCCGGAGGGGCTGGCGGTCACGACGCCCTGCGAAACGCAGCGTGAGAACCGGCAGCCCTCGGCTCGCCGGGGAAGCGAAGCTCCGGTGCTGTTTGGTACTTACACGGCGCGGTGGTGGTCGGGTTACTGGGAGCAAAGCAGAGACGGCTCGTGGAGGTGAGGGAAATCATCTGTGTGACAAACTCCCCTATCGCATCGTCACCGAACCCTCCCCGGTATCTTTTAAAATTCGTGGATTTTCACCTTTAACCACAAGAAGTCCCCACGGCAATGCCGCTCGCTACGTTACATTTGCTGCTGCTTCAAGGGTATTTGGGTGCAAGGAGCTGTATTGGGGTGCCTCCCCCTCGCCCACCCACCTGTTAACGTGGGGACGACTGCGACACCCTGGAGCTGCGCTGGGACCATCCTCATCCTCCCCAGACGTGTCCAGGCGGCCACGTGGGTCACGGCGCTCCGGTGCGGGGCCATCAGTCAGGGCTGCTCCTCTGCCTCCGGGGAGGAAGGGCAAATAGGCAGGATTCCGGTACCAGACCCTGCCGAAGCCTTGGCTCGGGCAGAAATCAGCTGTGTGGCTCAATCAAGGTGTCTGGATTTTAATTTGCACCCTCTTACCTGAATGCCCAGGACGTGCTCCTGGCACAGGCTCATTCCCACGCTGGGCTTTCCCCGCAAAGGAACTGGGGTCAAAGGGAGGAAGATTTACCTCATGGGTGATACTGGGAACTCACCCACGGAAGAAGGAGCGACATGATGGCAGGTTCCCTACTCACACCTTGCTCCCCCGGAGCCGTGCCCCGCTGGCGTGGGGCAGCGTGGAGCAAAACCACAGCTGGCCAGCGTCCTGCTGGGAAGGAGGGACGGTCCGGGGTTTACACACGCGTGTCCCTCTGCCCAGCAAACCCTGGTGCCTCTCCCCACCAACCCCCACTTGGGGTGTCAGCCCCCAGCACCCTGATCTGCCCCCCCACGTCCCTGGGGTGATGCTCACAGGGGCTGGGGCGGGCACCCGGCCCCCGCCGCGGGCGAGGCGGCCGTGGAGGCAGAGCTGGTGCTGGATGGCGTCGGTGAGCTTGTGCACAACCCTCTCGCGGGCAGCTCTGGGGGTGTCCTGTGGAGGAGAGAACCCGCGTGGGCTGGGCCGAGTGGGTCTGGGAGTGGGTCTGCCCTAGGCACCCTCCCCATGATGCACGGGAGGGTCCGGCCTCGGGGATTTCCCCGGTGTGCCTTACCTGGCAGTGGGAAAGCAAAGTCAGGGCCTCCTTGTAGTGCCCGATGGCTTTCCGGGGGTGTCCCAGGTGGAAGCAGGCTGCTCCCAGCCCCTCGCACGCTTGCCACTGCCCCTGCACGTCCCCTGCGAGGCGAAGGGCAGCATCAGCGCTGGCCCAGCGCATCGCAGCCGAGGTCCCAGGGAGGGAGCATCACTGACTCCCTTTGGATCCCACGTGCACCCCGGCTCGACTCTGCTCAGCATCCAGAGAACCCCCAGCGCCGGGAGGATTTATCTGGGCCCCCCCCTTACCCGAGTCCCGGAAGGCTTGCAGGGCATGCAGGTAGTTTTCTGCGGCACCCTCGTGGTTCCCGAGCCGGCTGCAGGCGTACGCCAGGTTCCCAAAGCACTGCCCCTGCGCCCTCCGGTTCCCTAGAGCGCCTGGAATTTGGAAACACGGGGCTGCATCCCCAGCTAGCACACCCGGCAAAGAGCGAGAGACACCGGTGCGACCTACCGTGCAGCGCCGCCGCTCGCCGGTGCCAGCCCAGGGCCGTGCCGAAGCTGCGCAGGGCGTTGTGGGCAGCACCCAGGTTCTGCAGCAGCGCAGCCTCCCCGCGCCCGGCCGGCTCGCCGCTGCGGAGAGCGAGAGCCCGCTCGAAGTTCTCAGCAGCCAGGGAGAAGATGCGGAGCTGGGAGTAGCCGAGGCCGATGTCATTGTAGAGTTTCCCTGCGGGGCCGAGAGGAAAAGCCGGGTGCGGGCGCCGCTCCCGAGGGCACCGGGAGGCCGGGGTGCGGCGCGGCGTTACCTCGCAGGGCTGGGTCGGGGATGCTCTCGCAGAGCGAGCGGCACCGGGCGAGGACCCCCGCGATCTCCGCCGCCCTGAACTGTCGGCTCTGCAGCATGGAGCCGCTCGCCCGGCTCAGGGCCACCGCGGCAGCCTCGGGGCTCGCCGCCGCCGTGTAGGTCCGTGCCGCGTCCAAGAAGCACCGCGCGGCTCGCGCCGGCTCCCGCATCCCCAGGTAGCAGCAGCCCATCTGCACGCGGGTCCCCGCTCGGCTGCCAGCCTGCGCCGCGCCGTCGTGGCCGACGGCTTTGCCAAAATACTCCAAAGCCTTCGGAAAATCCCGGAGCCCTTCGTGAACCGCCCCAATGCTGAAATAAAGATCATCCGCGTGCTCCTCGCTCTCCCCCTCTGAGGGATGGGAGCGAAGGAGGAACTCGAGGCCCTTTTTGGGCTTCCCAGTCTCCACGTAGGCAGCCCCCAGGTTGAAGGCACAAGCCCTGCGGAGCTGGGGGCTCGCTGTGCCCCCGGAGAGGAAAAAAGCCTTCCTGAAGGACCCCACCGCCTCTCGCACGTCCCCCAGCGCCAGCGCCCGGTGTCCGGCTCGCGTGAGCCCCTCGATCTCAGCCTCCCGCCCCCCTGCCTTGTCCCCTCGCTCCTGAGCATCTTCTTTGGGCTTTTCCTTCCCTTTCTTGCGGCTCTTCTTCCTGGCCGGGGGGGCTGCGGGGACCGCGGGCTGTGCTCCCGGATTAGCAGCCTCCTCTGAAGCCATGAGCAGGGGGAGCGATCTGCCTGCAAGAGAGAAAGATGCAGCGGGCAGCCTGAGCCAGCACAGTCCTGGGATTTCTTAAAACGAGCAGCATGATTTTATATTATTTAAAAAAAAAAAAAAAAAAATTAGAAAAGTCTTGTAGCTGGTTTGGTGCTAAAATTTCAGGGAGGAAAAAAGCCTTTCCATGGAGGACCCCAGCCCAGCTTCTGCACTGGGTGCCTGTCCCCCGCAAAGCTTTGTGGCTGCCAGGCAGGAGAGGGGGGGGTCACTGGGGGGGGAGTGGGGGGAAGCTGCAGCAGGGGGTGGGTGTTCCCGGGGTGTCTTGGGAGGCAGAATAACCAGTTGCATGCACTTACTGTTTGCTCTTGAGGTGCAAACGGTGTCGAGGGCGTGGAGGGGAGGGACAGGGCATCACCACCGCTTGCAGCCGCTTCGCTGCTGCGACCCACCGCTCTCCGGACGGGGACAGAGGGTGACCAAAGGGCCTCCGAGTCCCACCGGGGCTGGGCTGCCTGGAAAGCCACCCGAAGCCGGTCACAGCCCCCCCCGGGTGACGGACGCCGGTGCCCGGGACCTGGCGCTGGAGCACAGATGGATTCTGAGCGCCAGGAAAGCGTCGGGGTCGTGCGTGACACGCACAAACCGGGACAAAGCCAGGTCCCCTCCTGGGGAGGGCACGTTCCGCAATGGCCCCGGGGGGCTCCGGTTTCATCTCCGTCACCGGCGCGGTGTACAGTGCCATGGCAACTCGGTTCAGGCGCGCCGGTGTGAACCGCGGGATGGACGGCACAACCGGTCCCGGCTTGTTTAATGGGGGGGCACGCTCGTGGTTTGGAGCGGTTTGATGTATGGGCACGGTGCAGCGAGGGTGAAGGGCACCCCGGGGCCGCCCCCCACATCCTGGGGTCCCCCAGCAGCCCCCGCCCATCCCAACCCGGGTGGGCAGAGCGCGGTGTGGGCCGGGGGTGCCCTGCTGACAGCCGGGTGGGTGCTCCCGGTGTGTGTAGATCCTGATCCCCCCCTGCACCCCCGGTGTGTGTCACCCCCTGCACCCCCAGTTTGCCCCCATACCCTGGTGTGTGCCACCCCCTGCACCCCTGATCCCCCTTTTCACCCCAGTGTGTGCCCACCCCCTGCAACCCCTGCACCCCGGTGTGTGCCACCTCTGCACCCCTGATCCCCCCCCTGCACCCCTGATCTCTCCCACACACCCTGGTGCCTGCCACCCCCTGCACCCCCGATCACCCCCTGCACCCCAGTGCATACCCACCCTCTGCAACCCCTGCACCCCAATGTGTGCCACCCCCTGCACCCCTGATCACCCCCCCCCCGCACTCTAGTGTGTGCCACCCCCTGCACCCCAGTGCATATACACTCCCTGCATCCCATAATGTGCCCACACCCTGCACGCCCGATCTCCCCCCGCACCCTGGTGTGAACCACCCCGGCACCCCCATTTCCCTCCGCACCCCGGTGCATACCCACCCCTTTCACCCCTAATCCCCCCACGCACCCCAGTGCGTGCCACCCCCCTGCACCCCCAAACTCCTCCCACATCCCGGTGTGTGCCACCCCCTGCACCCCTGATCCTCCCCCGCACCCCGGCGCACACCCACCCCCTGCACCCCCCCGCACCCCGGTATGTGCCACCCCCCGCACCCCCTCGAACACCCCCGCACCCCAGTGTGTGCCACCCCTGTACCCACCGCGCCCCGCTGTGTGCCACCACTGCACCCCAAAACTCCCCCCGCACCCCGGTGCATACCCACTCCCCGAACCCCGGTGTGTGCCAGGCCACCCCACTGGTCCCGGGGCTCCCCCACCCCGCGCACAGCGCCCCCCCCCCCGGTACCGGACTACATCTCCCAGCGGCCCTTGCGCGGCGTCACGTGGGCGGCGGGAGATTCAAATCGCGGGTGGGGCCGCCGCGGCCGCAGCCATGGAGGGAGCGGGGTCGGTGCGATGTGAGTGGCCGGGGCGGGGGGGGAACAGGCGGGTCTGGGGGTGCGAGGGGTGCGGCGGGGGTTGGAGTTCAGGTGGGGAGGGGGACAGCGGTCGGACACCGGGAGCCTGGGTACGGGCTGGAGGGGATGTGTTTTGGGGGGGTGCTGGTGGGTGCCCCCCAGCAGTCGTGGGTGTTCCCAGCACCAGCGGTATGAGAGCACCCCGAAACTGCACCTGTGCCCCCCTCCCCGCCCCGGGGGCACCCTTTTTTCTTTGGGGGAAAAAAAGGAGATGGAAACGTTCCTCCAACCGCCAGACGAGCCTGGGGGGGGGGGTGTGGGGGTGTGTGTGTCACGATCGCTGCCAGGTCTCAGCGCGGTGCCACCCACGCGAGGGCTGGGGGAGGCGCGGGTTGGCTGCTGTGCTGAAAACCTGCCTCTCCTTTGCCAAAGCTTAATTTGGGTGGCGATGGGTGCTTAAAACACCCCCCACGCCCCCCCCCCGGGGTAGCGGGGTTTGACGGCGGGTCCCTGTCACCACCCAGGCGAGCGCCTCACCGCAGACGAGATGGACGAGCGGAGGAGGCAGAACGTCGCCTACCAGTACCTGTGTCACTTGGAGGAAGCCAAACGGTGGGGCTGGACCTGGGGGGGGGCGCACTCGAGCTCAAATTTGGGGGGCAAAAGGAGTGTGGGGGGGTGGGGGTGGAGCTGCAAGGCATAATGCTGCAAAATCCTGCCTGCTCCTGGGGCTTTCTGGCTTTCAAAGGTGGACTTTGGGGTTGTTTTTTTTTTTTTTTTTTGGGGGGGGGGGGGCACTCAGCCACGCTGCTGCACCCAAACTGAAACCCACCACCTGTCTGCTAAAGCCTGCAGTAAAGGGGTGGGGGCCGACCTCTCCCTGCCACGGGGTGGGGGGGTTTATGGGGATGAAGCGGGGGGGTGTCTCCTTTGGGTGCTGCTTTTCCTGTCTGGGTGGGGGGTACTGGGGGTCTGCGATGCGCCCCGTTTCTGCCCTGCCAGCTGGATGGAGGCCTGCCTGAGCGAGGAGCTGCCCCCCCCCACGGAGCTGGAAGAGAGCCTGCGCAACGGGGTCATACTGGCCAAGCTGGGCCACTGCTTTGCCCCCGCCGTGGTCCCTCTGAAGAAGATTTATGACCGTGAGCAGATGCGGTACAAGGTAGGACTGTGGGGCATGAACCTTGGGGTGTACCCCAAAATTTGCAGGAGCCTTTCCTTTGCTGGTGAATACAAAGTGAGGGGGGGCACACACACATACTGATTGCAGTCGTTAAGGGACAACTTAATAGACCTCAGCTGCAAACGGGGTCTCTGAGCTGTGCTGTCCCCGTGGGGGGGTGTGTGTGTGTCACAGGCTTTGCTTCCGTCTCTAACCTTATGGCTGAGTGGGTTTGAGGGAGAGGGGGACCCCAGGGATGGGAGAAAGTGGAGTTCAGCCTGATTCTGGCTTCTTCTTCCAGGCAGCCGGGCTTCACTTTCGGCACACGGATAACATCAACTACTGGCGCGATGCCATGAGCCACGTGGGGCTTCCCTCGGTAACGTGTGCCCGTGTCCCCCTCCCCGAGCCAAGGGACACGCTGGCCTTTGCCATTGTGGCATCACGCCACCGGCTCGGCTCGTTGAGGGGAGGGCTGGTGTTGTAGGGGACAGAGATGAAACCTCCCCCCCTGCCCTTGGACACCTCCTCCCCATGGTCCCCTCTCAGTGCCATCTCCTCCTGAGCTCTTTCTCATCTGGTTGGCAGATCTTCCACCCGGAGACCACCGACATCTATGACAAGAAGAACATGCCCCGGGTGGTCTACTGCATCCACGCGCTCAGGTGGGTGTCCCTGGCCTGGCCCAGGGGCCAGAGCTGTTGTCATGGGTCGTGTCTGCGCTCGCGAGCCCTTTGGTGGCATCACCCCCAGGGCTGGGGTGACAGCCTCGGGTGTTGCAGAAGCGTTGAGAGGGAGAAACAAGGGACTTGCATGGTCACCGTGCGTCTGCTTCGTCTTTCAGCTTGTACCTCTTCAAGCTGGGGCTGGCTCCTCAGATCCAGGACTTGTATGGGAAAGTGGATTTCACGGGTACGGCACCGCACGGGGGAACCTGGGCCAGGGATGAGGGTTTGCCAACGATGCTCTTGCATCTCTGTGGTGGGGAGGGGATGTGGGGAATGAAGACCTTGGCCAAGCTTTCCCAAAGCTGCCTCGGTGATGCTTACCCCAGTGTGAGTGTTTCCTGCACCCCTCTGGTTTGGCTGGGGGGCTCCACTGGCTGCCCCCGCTCCTGTGCTGGACCACAGCACTGGCGCTGAGCGGTGATGCCTCTGTGCTCTGCTCCAGAGGAGGAGATCAACAACATGAAGAAGGAGCTGGAGAAGTACGGCCTGCAGCTGCCTGCCTTCAGCAAGATCGGGGGCATTTTGGCCAACGAGCTCTCTGGGGACGAAGCAGCAGGTAAGGGGTGCCTGTGGGGGGAGCAGTGCTGTGTATCAGCCCGTAGCAGGATCTCTGCTCAGCCCCTAAATGTTAAATCTGGGGCCAGCAAACTGAAAGATGCTCCCCTTCCGACCCGGACATGGGTGGAAGGGCTGGCACAGCACCCGAGGTTTTGCATTAGCTGGGCTTGTTGGAGAGATACTGAGACTTCCCGGGCCCCTGGAGAAGTTGGGGTTCCCGCAATCGTGCGTGGGGTGGCTTGTCCCGCGGGATGTAGCGGGGGGTCGGGGGTGTCCCTCCGTGCCCTGTCTCACCTGCCTGCTTCCCACTTCGCCTCCAGTCCATGCCGCGGTGCTGGCCATCAACGAAGCGGTGGATCGGGGGGTGGTGGCCCAGACGATGGGGGCTCTCCGCAACCCCAGCGCGATGCTCCTCGACCTGCGTGAGGGGCTGGCGGGCGCCTACCAGGAGATGCTCCACCGGGCGAAGCTGGAGAAGGGGAGCAATGCCAGGAACAGGGTGAGGACAGCACGGTGGGGGGGGGGTCCAGGGGGGTTGGGAGAGGAGCAGCTCCATCACTGATGTGCTGGTGAGGGCTTCCAGCTGGAGGGGTCCCTCTCAGTCAGATGCTGTCCCCATGCTTGGTGGGTAAAACGCAGCCTGGGAGCTCTTGTTGCTGATCAGAAAATGGGAGGGGGAAATGATTTCTCTTTGGGGGCTGGTTGACCCAGGGTTTGGGGTTGGGAAATGAGCCCAGGCATCTGCGGAGGATCCCCCCCCACCCCTGCATTGTTGGGGTGCGCTTGGGTGGAAAGCTAAGAGTGGAGAGTCCTTCTCCAGTACCTGCAGGTGATCCCTGAGGGAGAGGACATCTACGACTGGTGCCTGACCCAGGCTGAAATCCAAGGAAACATCAACAAAGTGAATGGTGAGCAGAGTTTTGGCCTCTGTCTTGGGGGAGAGGGTCTTCAGAGCTTGCTGGTGGGACTGTGGTACCCCAGGCTGGGGGGAGAGGCTGCTCAGGGTGGGGGGGCAGAGTAGGAAGGAGCTGTTTGCTCAGGCCAGCTTCAGACCCAGCAGGGAGCAGGGCTGGGGGGGCAGATTAGGAAGGAGCTGTTTGCTCAGGCCAGCTTCAGACCCAGCAGGGAGCAGGGCTGGGTGTGCATTTCCAAGGAGAAATTAAAATTACTGCTGTGCAGGCTTTGACTGTAGCTCCCTTTGCTCCCTGGAGCTGCTGGATGATTTACCTGCTTTCCTCCGGGTATAAACTCTCCTAGTGCACGGAGCTCTGGAGGAGGTGGACGATGCCCTGGAGAGACAGGACGTGCCGGCGCTGCACCGTGCGCTGCAGGACCCTGTCCTGGCCCTGCGCCGCTTCCAGCGGGACAACCTTGACCTCTACTTGGAGCAGCTCAGCACGGACAGGGAGCAGAAGGCGCTGGTAGGAGCCTGTGGGCGTGGGGGGCCTGTGCTGGGGTGGCACCCAGGGCTGCAGTGGTCCCCAGGAGGAGAGGGGTTACCCCCTGGGTCAGGAGCTTTTTGCAAGGGGGCTGAGCGGGGCTGCTCTGTCAGCACAAGCAGGATCTGGTATGAGGCCAGAAACCTCTTTCTGCCCGCTGCAGGAGCTGGGCTACGTGGACCTGCTGGAGCAGGAGGAGGTGGAGGCAGGGATCCTCGCGGCCAACAAGAAGGGCGAGGAGGAGCGAGCCAGTGAGTGACTGAAGTGGCTGTTTGCAGCAGGTTTTGCTGCTCGCTCCATCCCCTGGAGCTGGTGGCCCTGCCGCCAGCCTGGCCAAATTCCCCCAGGGGAGACGGGGCACAGCCACCTCCGGTAACCCACCCGGGCCAGCTCACCCCGGTCTCTCCCTCAGTGCTGCAGGCTGTCGGCCGGATCAACGCGGCCATCCGCCGAGGGATGCCGGCCGAAACATTGGAAGTGCTGCTGGACCCTGCGGCGCAGCTGCCTGACGTGTACCCCCTCGCTGCCCCCCTGTACCAGTGCCAGCTGGCCCTGCTGCAGCGCCAGCACCCAGGGGTGAGCTCCCCCGGGAGGTCCCGTAGGCTGTGGGGTGCTTCCCTTGTGCCTGGGGGGGCTGGAGGATGGGGTATGGGGGGGGATCAGTGTCTCTGCCTGCCCCATGCAGGGCGAGCTGGTGCAGGAGGAGCTATTTGTGGCTGTGGAGATGCTTTCGGCCGTGGCGCTGGTTAACCAAGCCTTGGATGCCGGAGACCCCGACGGGCTCTGGAGCAGCCTGGTCAGCCCTGCCCTGGGCCTCTCGGGTGTCGAGGACGCAAATGCGCAGCGGTGAGGAGATGGTCTCTGTGTTTGGGGGTGGTGGTGTGGAGCAATCCCTTGGGAGGGGACGGTCAGGGGGCCTGGGGTTTGCATGGGCTTATTTCAGCAGCCTCCCTGCCCTATGTTTTATCTTTTCCCCTTCGAAAAGCCAGGTAGCTGGCTCTGGCAGGCACTGTTCCTGCTTTAAAACGCACTGAGCTGTTGCCCTGTATCTCTCCTGCAGGTATTTTGAGAATTTACTGCGGCTGAAGGGCCAATCTAGGGAAGCAGGAGCTGAGTTCCTGAGCTGGAATGACATTCAGGACAGCGTGAACGGCACCAATTCATCAGTGCAAGATGAAAACGACCGTGAGTCCTGCCCACGTGGGGTTGGGTCGTGCAGGAGGATCTGCAAACCTCCCAGGAGAGGGGGTTGCACTGGGACCCTAACCCTAAGGAGACACTGGAGAACCTTGTGCTACCCTGGGCTGTGACTCCGTTGGGCACCTGGAGGGTTGGAGGAGCTGAGCTGTGTGTTTTGTTTCCCCCCCTTTGCAGGCGTCCTCGCTGTCCGGCTGATCAACGAGGCGCTGGTGCAGGCGGACCCCGAGAAGACGCTGGCGACGTTGCTGCTGCCGGCAGCCGCCCTGCCCGACGTCGCCCTCCCCACCGCTCGGCGCTACCACGATGTCCTGGCACGGGCACGAAGGCTGAAAGCCCAGGTTGGGTGGCATCTCCACCCCCCCCCCCCCCCCACTGCAGCAGCACAGCACCCCGCAAAGCAGAAAGGCGCTCAAGGGTCTTGGTGTAATGCAAGACCAGCATGGCTGAAGCTCTCAAGGGCGGGCTCCCCACCTCGCTAGACCCCATCTCCCCCCATCTTGCAGGCCACGGAGGATGATGGAGCTGTGCTTTGGTGGGAAGAGATCCAGGAAGGGGTCTGCAGGGCCAACCAGGACACGGTGGCAGCCAGGAGGAGTGAGTGCTCTCCCCAGCGTGGGTGCCTGCTGGCCAAGGGGGCTGCTGCAAGGGGGAGGTGAGAAAGGGAGGGGCTCACATGAACCCCCTCCGCTCCCACAGTGGCTCTGGGCACCGCCGCCATCAACCAGGCCATCAAGGAGGGGAAGGTGACCCAGACCCTGCGGGTGCTGCACAACCCCGACGTGGCCCTGCGCGGCGTGGTCGGCGCCTGCGCCGCGGCTTACCAGGAGCAGCTCGCGGCTCTGATGGCCACCAAGAGACAAGCAGGTAAAAGCTTTGGGGGCTGCAAAAACTTCCCCCCCGCCCCCGTAGGAGCTTGGGGTGGGGGTGTGCACCCCTGCCCCAGCCATTCGGAGAGGGGCAGCACCTCTCCGTCTCGGTGTACAGGGAGCGGGAAGCCGTGCTGGATTCGGCACAGGCTGCCGGATGGTGCCGAGTTCTACCTGAGCTTGCAGACCTTCGAGGGCAGCTGGCAGCCCCCACGCGACGGCGGTTTCAACACCACGCACCTGAGCCGGGAGGAGATCCAGGTACGGGGAGGAGGGGGTTTGGTGGGCGCTGGGGGCGTCGCTGGGGCTGAGCTGGTGCTTTGTGTCCGTCCCCCCCCCTCCCACAGTCGGTCGTCACCCGAGTGACCGCGGCGCATGACCGGGAGCGCCTGTGGGCGTCCAACGTCGCCTTCGTGGTGAGGCTGCAGGCTCGGCTGCGGGGCTTCCTCGCCCGTCGGGAGCTGGCGGCACGGCGGCACGTCCTGCGGGAGCAGCGGCCGGCTGCCATCAGGATCCAGGTGAAGTAGCCAGAATTCCATCCCAACTCTGCACGAGGAGGGGGGGATGCAAACCACAAGTGGCTGCTCGCAGCATCCTCCAGCAGCGCCGGGTGCTTGCTGCTCGGCACGTTTAATAGCCAGGACTCGCCCAAGGTACCGCAGAGGGTGGTACGGGGCTGTTCTCGCAGCTTTGGGAGCTGCTTCCTCTCCTCTCCCGTGTTGTGTTATCCTCTCTTGGACCTCGCAGAAGCCTTGCATGCATCTCGGTAGCTGGTTGTCTTTTCTCATGCTCAGGCTTGTTGGAGAGGGTACAAGCAGCGCAGAGCTTACCTGGAGAGGCTGCGCTACCTTCAAGCCAATGCAGATGCTGCTGTAAAGGTTTGGAAGACTCTTCCTTCACCCTCTGTTCCCGCACCGGGTATCACCGCCCTCTTGTTTAGCAACGAACGTGGTGTCTCCCCCCTGCCCAGTAAAGAGGCAGCCGGGGGAGTGGAATATGGCAACTGGACCAGGGCAGGGCTGGGAGGCATGAGGGGAGTTCAGGTCGGGGGGAGAATGTCTCGCATAAATCCCCAACGTTTTCCCCTTTTCCACCCACTCGCTCGGGTCGAGTGAGTCCTTCCAGTATCCAACTGCTGGAACATCTCTCCCAGATCCAGGCAGGCGTGAGGATGTGGCAGGCTCGGAGAAAGTACCAGGAGAGGCTGCGCTACTTCAGGCAGAATGTGAGTGATGGGATGGGGAGTAAAACGGCTCCTGGGAGCGTGTCACTGTCTGGGGGGGGACAATCCTGAGCATGGGATTGGACCCCTGCCCACAAGTGCTTGTGGCACAGCTGGAGGAAGAAATTGGTGCATCCTTGCACAGGCACAGGTGGGAAGGAAAAGGTGTCTGGTGGGTCTGGAAGCCAAACTATCAGGCTCTGTAAAGTGTAAGGGGAGAAAAAGCACTCTGGTTCTTTCAAAAAACCAACAAGGACTTGAAGATGCTCATTAAAGGGGAAGGAAATTTTGGGGAAAAGAGCGTGTTGGCTGTGGGAAGCAAAGCTGTACCTCCGGAGTTGCTGCAGCATGTGAGATACAGCAAGTGGAGGGGCAATGACCACTAAGGAAAAAGAAATCCTGAAATCCCTCCGGGATCCTCATCCTGGGCATTGGCAGATTCCCAGCGGTGGGAGCAGGCAGCCGGATGCCCGGCCAGCTCTCCTCCACTCCCCACGTGTTTCAGGGATGCTGTGGGGAAACATCCTCCACCCCGTTGTTTGTCTTGGCAGATTAAAGCTGTAATTAAAATCCAGGCTTTTGTGCGAGCTAACAAGGCCCGTGGGGATTACAGGATGCTGGGTAAGTGCCTGCTCGTCTCTGCTCTGAAGTGGTTATAATTAATTGGGAAGGGGACTCTGCCTCCTCCCTCGTTGGCCCCGTGCGGTGGGGAGGCAGGGGCGGGCTGGCCACCAGTGTCCCTGGGGCAAGCATGAGAGTGGCAGAGGTTTGGTGGCCCCTCGGCATCGGCTAGCTTGCCCTCTGCTCCCAAAGGCTTCCCAGGGAGGTGCCGTCTTGTCCTCTGTCCTGGTGTTGCAAGAGGATGCTTTTTTTGAGGAGGAGGATGGGGTTTCTTGGCGAGATTCTGAGGGTCCACACTGGGGGTGGCTGCTCAGTCCTCCCTGTGAGTTTTCATGGTGGTGCCGTGCCTTGCAGTCCACGCCAGGAACCCACCGCTGAGCATCGTCCGGCGCTTCATCCACTTGCTGGAGCAGAGCCAGCATGACTTCTGGGAGGAGTCGGAGGTGCTGCGGCTGCAGGAGGAGGTGGTGAAGAGGATCCGTGCCAATCGGCAGCTGGAGAGCGACCTGGACCTCATGGACATCAAGATTGGGCTGCTGGTCAAGAACAGGATCACGCTGCAGGTGAGGAGCACGGTGGTGGGGGAGGACCTCGGCCACCTCGTGTCTCTGCCACAGGACTCAAGCCAGTTCAGAGCTTGTCCTTCCCTTCTTGGCTTCGCAGCTTGAACTCTCTGCTTTGCTTTTAACGTGGTTGAAGGGGTTGGGGAGCATTGAGGTGCCTCTGGCTCCCTTTCCCCAGAAACTGGGCTGAACGCCGGAGCTTGCCGGCAGTTCCCAACGCTTCTCTCTCCTCACCTGTGCGGCTCCAGGAGGTGGTCTCCCACTGCAAGAAGCTGACCAAGAAGAACAAGGAGCAGCTCTCGGAGATGATGTCCATAGACAAGCAGAAAGGGCTCAAGTCACTCAGCAAGGAGAAGCGGCAGAAGCTGGAGGCCTACCAGCACCTCTTCTACCTGCTGCAGGTGGGGCTGGTGGGGCTTTGTGTCCACCACAGCTGGAGGAGCAGCGTGGGGACCCTGGCCCCCTGCCACCCCCCAGTACTTGGAGGTTAGCTTGGTGTTCTTCATCCCTGCAGACACAGCCTGTGTACTTGGCCAGGCTGATCTTCCAGATGCCCCAGAACAAGTCCACCAAGTTCATGGAGTCGGTGATCTTTACCCTTTACAACTACGCCTCCAACCCACGGGAGGCTTACCTGCTGCTCCAGCTCTTCAAAGCAGCGCTGCAGGAGGAGATCAGGTGGGTGGCTGCGGGCGCCCTGGTTTGGGGACAGGTCTGGGAAAAGTCTGGACTTAAGGGTATGGCTTTGGCTGCAGTTATCTCCTGGCTGCTGCCTCCTGTGTTGGGGAACACGCATGCTGGTCCATTCCCTTCATCCCATCCGTCCTGTCTGTCTCCCCAGGTCCAAGGTGGACCACGTCCACGATATCCTGACGGGGAACGCCACGGTGATCCGGCTGGTGGTCAGCTTCTACCGTAACGCCCATGGGCAGAACGCCCTGCGGCAGATCCTGGGTGGCCCCGTGCAGGAGGTCCTGCAGGACAAGACCCTCAGCATCCGCACCAACCCCGTGGACATCTACAAGGCGTGGATCAACCAGACCGAGTCGCAGAGCGGGCAGAAAAGGTCAGGCCCCCGGGCAAGAAGTCTTAGCCTGGCTGCAGGGTGATGGATGTTGGGATGGTGATGGGGACCTTGTCTTCCATCCACAGCAAGCTCCCGTACGAGGTCAGCCCTGAGCAGGCTCTCAGCCACCCCGAGGTCCAAAGGCGGCTGGATATTTCTATCCGCAACCTCCTCGCGATGACGGACAAGTTCGTCTCTGCCATCACCTCTTCTGTAGACAAGATCCCGTATGTATCTCGAGGGTTTGTGTGCACATCCCCACAGCACTGTCGGCTTGAAGGTAGCTTCAGCAAGGCCTTAGAAAGGGAGGTGGGGTGATGAGGGGCTTCCTGCCCCGCTACCCACTGCAGGACTCAGTTATTGCACCGTCAACAAGGAAAAATCCAAATATCAATGGGTACTACTGCTTCTGCTCCTCTAGCAATGCCCCAGTGGGCTGGCTCATCTTGCCACTCCAGTTCTGAGCACTTTACTACTACTGGTGTTAAGGTGTCTGCAAAGAAGAAATTGAGCTTTTGTGGTAATCTCAGAGGATGAAGGTTTCCTCCAGGGGTGTCTGGGCTGGAAGCAGGGTAGGAGAGGGAGCTGAGGGATGCTGCAGCCAACCAGCCTCTCCTATGGGCTTCTCCATCACCCCGAGCCTGAGGCTTGTTGCTGTTTGGATGATGGGTAGTTGGGAATGAGCAGGGTGGCTGAGCCTGGTGCTGCCCTGCCTGCTGACGGACCTCTCTTCAGCTATGGGATGCGCTACGTGGCCAAAATCCTGAGGACCTCGTTGGCTGAGAAATTCCCCACGGCATTGGCAGAGGAGATCGACAAGGTACCCCGGGGCTGGGGGGGGTGTCTGCGTGGCTTGGCGGGGTTCAGCTGTGTGTGCATGTGGAGGGCCAGTATCCTTCCACAGAAGATCAAGTCTTCTTAACTTAAAAAACCCTTCAAGTCAATAATTTCCTCGAGCCACTAAGGGAATGCCAGCGGTGGGCAGTTCTCCGAGCTGCCGTTCCCTCCGGGAGGGTCCCACCAGGCAGTGAAGAGCCTTCCCTTCTGAGCTACCACCCCTTGGGGGGCCACCGACTCGCGTGCTCCCCAACACCCAGCCTGTCTCGTGCCCTAGATTGTGGGGAACCTGCTCTACTACCGCTTCATGAACCCAGCGGTGGTGGCCCCCGACGGCTTCGACATCGTGGACATCTCGGCCGGGGTGACCCTGCATCCCGACCACCGCCGCAACCTGGGCTCCGTTGCCAAAGTGCTGCAGCACGCGGCCGCCCGCAAGGCCTTCGACGGCGAGAACGCGCACCTCTGCGGGGTGAACCAGTACCTGGAGGAGACCCACAGCAAGTTCAGGTGGGGGCACCAGGGTGGCGCCGGGCTGGGAGGGCGGTTACGAGCTGGTGGCAGGGTTTTTGGGGCTGACCAAAAAGGTCCTTCTCTGCAGGAGGTTCATCGCGGCTGCCTGCTGCGTCCCCGAGCCAGAAGAGAGGTTTAACGTAGACGAGTACTCTGAGATGGTGGCGGTGGCCAAGCCGGTCATCTACATCACCGTGGGGGAGCTCATCAACACCCACAAGGTGAAGGCACAAAAATCATCCACAAACAAGCAGTATCCTTTTCTGCTCCCCAACCCCTGGGTTTTCTGCTGTCTCATCCCGCTTCGCTGTATCCCGCCACTAGCACATCTCCTCCTGGCCTTTTTTTTTTTTTGCCCCTTTTTAGGCAAGGATTCTGCAGGTTCTCTGCTGCTTGACCTTCCCTGAACCTCATAACTTTGCAGTCCTCTCTCAAGTGCTTCGTTCCTGACCAGCCTTCACTCCCTGTTTCTTTGCATCCCCTTTTGCCACTGACTCTCCTCCCTTGCACCATCCAGCTCCTGCTCGAGCACCAGGACTCCATCGCGCCGCACCACGGAGACCCCCTGCACGAGCTCCTGGAAGATCTGGACGAGATTCCTACAGTCCAGTCCCTTGTTGGTAGGTAGAACTCTGGGGCCCAGCACCCATCCTGGCAGGGGGAGGATGGGCACGGGTGATGCTTTTCTTGCATGAAGCTCTAGCTGGATTGCTTTGGGCACGGGGAAGCCAGCCCTCCTGAGCCCAGTGTGGCTACCTGGGCTCTCTGCCCTTGCAGGGGAGAATGTTCCCAGCCCAGCAGACAGCAGTGCTGAGCAGGCGCTCTCCCAGCTCAGCAAAATGGAGATCTCCCTCACCCTCACCGGCAAGCTGGTGCTGGAAGCCAGCAGCGAGGAGAGCGATGCGAGGAGCTTGCTGCTGAGGTGAGGATGGGCTCTGCGGGCTTCGGGGGAGCTTGCCGGGGGCTGGGATGCTCAAGGAGGGCAAGAAAACCTTAGGAGCCAACTAAATAATGTCCTGTTCTGGTGGAGGGAGGGTGATGGACTGGAGCTGGATGCCTGACCTCTCCCTCTGGTCTCTAGCACCAAGCAGATGCTGGTGGACGTGATCCAGTCCCAGCCAGGAGATTCCCTCCCGGAGATCCTGTGGACGCTGGCCTCTGAGAGCGAGGTGGGATGCATGAGGCTGCTGCTGGGGATGAGCTAAAAAATTTCCTGGGGTAACGGCAAACAAGCCATTGGCAAAAATCTGCCCTGCTCCTCTCAAAGGCTTGGCTCTTACCACTCCCAACAGTGGCTGGGCTCCGTTTTTCAGAGAAAGCATGTGTTTTGGGCCAGGAGAGGCTTGTAACAAAGTGTGTGCCTGTGAGAGGGGTTTGATTGCTCTATCTCATGTCCTGTCCCAGCCATGGGCCAGGCTCATTCCTTTCTCATCCCTAGGAAGCCTCCCACGACCATCTCCTGCACAGACGAGCGCTGCGGGATGCCCAGACCCCTGCCAAGCTGAAACGCAACCGCTCCCTGGCTGCAAACAGCCAGCTCTCCATGGAGGAGAAGAAGCGCAAGATCATCCGCAACCTGCGGCGTTTGGAGAGCCTGGAGCTCGTGGACTCTGCCCATCAGTACCAGGAGCTCATCACCGAGCTGGCCAAGGTGTGCTTGGGGGAGCTTGAGCCAGGAGGTCACCTCTAAACCCACCTGAGGTTCTGCTCCGGTGCCTCAAAGCTCAAAATGAGTTAAAATTGTTGTTTGTTTGTTTGTTTGTTTTTTTTTTTGTATGGCTTCATTTCCCCCAGGACATCTGCAACCAGAGGCGTTACCGGCAGCACCGCAAAGGGGAGCTCCTGAAGCTGAGACAAACCCTGCAGGCCCTCAACGCCAAGACCTTGTTTTACGAGGAGCAAATTGATTATTACAATCAGTACATCAAGACCTGCCTTGACAACCTGGCGGTCAGCAACAAGTATGTCCCCTTACCAAAAAAAAAAAACCCCAATAATTATCAACTTAGAAAAAAAAAAAAAAATATATTTATCTGGATGGTGTGAGTGTTGGGGGGGTCCAGGAGTTGCATGTGGCTGGAGACCAGCTCTGAGTGCGTGGTCCCTTCTCTTCAAGGGTCAGTGGGAAGAACAAGAAGCTGCAGCCGCTGCGCTATACGGCGGCCCGGCTGTTCGAGAAGGGGGTGCTGCTGGAGATCGAGGACTTGCCGCTCAGCCAGTACGTACCCCCTGGTCTGTGTGGGATGAGCTACTGCAGCACAAAGCTGGGGCAGGTAGAGGAAAATAGCCCGGGAGGAGGGTGCAGGTAGGCCCACCCCTGTGTCCCCCTCCCCCAAGGATGGGGTGAGTTGTTTTGGGTATTACCAGGAGAACATGGGATGGTTGGTATTTGGAAGAGGGTGGGGGGGGTTTTGGGGCTGTGGGTCTGGCCTCGGGTGTGCTGGGGGGGGGTTGTGCTGGGGGGGTGGACCCAGCTGTGAAGCCCCTTTTTTAGTAGTGAGCACCTCCCTCCCTTCAGGTTCAGGAATGTCATTTTTGACATCATCCCCTGCGAGGAGGCGGGTGGGTTCCAGGTGAAAGCCAAATTCATGGGGATCGACATGGAGCGGTTCCAGCTGCACTACCAGGTGGGGAGCCCATCCTGGGGGGGTGGGTGGGTGGTGTCCCCATGCCTGGCTGATTTGGGGGGAGACTGGGAGCCCTGCCCTGAGCTGGGGACAGCCTCGCCGTGCATCTCCCCGCCGCGTGTCCTGTTGCAAACCCAGCTCCGTGCTGGCTCCCCTCTCCCCTGGGGGGCTGCGGGGGGGGGGGGACAGCCCCCTCCCTGGGCTGGCAGTGACGGTCACCTCTCCCACAGGACCTGCTGCAGCTGCAATACGAGGGCGTCGCGGTCTTGAAGATGTTTGATAAGGCCAAGGTCAATGTCAACCTGCTCATTTTCCTCCTCAACAAGAAGTTCTTTAAGAAGTAACGGGGAGGGGGGGGTGGGGGAGGGCTACGGGGGGTGGGGGTGGGGGCTGAGGGTGATGCAAACCTGCCAAAGAAAAACCTTGGGAGCGATGGTCCTGGGGCAGCACATCCCCGTGGCGGGGGAAAGCTGCTGCTTGCAAAAGGAAGCACCCGGCTGGGGAGAGCCCTGGCCCTGGGCAACCCCAAATCAGTGTTGGGAGCCCCCGGCTCTGCGGCTTGTAGCGGCGTGAGCCCAGACCCGGCCCTCCCCACAGGAAGGATGCGGCTGCCCCAGCTTTTGTAGCGTGCATAGCTTTTAAAAGTCTAGTTTTTGTGGGTGTTTTGGCTGTTTAGTTCCTGTGTTGCTAACAGCTGGCTGCTCAAGGACACTATGGATTTCTGGACACTACATGTGTTTTTAGTGATGAAATAAAGGTATTTTAATATATATATTTTTTTTTTTTTTTTCCCCTCCCACTGAATATGGGGAAATGTCAGATTTAGGCTTTATAGGGGGGTAGGGAGAGAGGGAGGATATAGAGGCAATAGCTGCTTGTCAAAACAGCCATGGGCTGTTTTTTAGTAAATCAAGGTGCAATAGGAGAATATTGTTTTTTCACTGCCCGCTCTTTAGCCAGGCTGGGGGTAGAAATAGGGGAGGATGGTGACCCAGAGCTACTGCTGTCTTTGGGCTGTTTTGGGGGACCGGAGCAGGGACCTCTCCCCTCCTCTGGACCACACTGATGTTGAGCAACCCCCAGCCCACGTCTCAGCCAGGATCGTGGCTGCTCTGCCCCCTGTTGATTTGCTCCGGTGCTTAATTAGTTTTAAAGGGTGGCATAATGACCAAGTATGGCCATGGCTGCTTTTAAAGCACTTTCTCCTCTCTAAGCTCTTTCCCTGGCCTTTTCTACATGATGGGAAAGGAGCTGATAACAATCCCAAACCTCCGGTACTGCAAAAGAGGTTTTTAGGGGGACGTGAATTAGAATCTCCATCGCTGCATCAGTAACTGCCTGAGCACCTTTGGGTGGCTCAATGGTACCCTGATCTATCAGCATCCAGGGCGTCTGTCTTGTCTTTGGAAAGTGATGTTTGTTTGTGAGGTTTTTATGTATTTTTTTTTTTCTTTCCCTTCTGTCACATAAAAGCTGCAACCAGTGCTTACCCCTACAGCGTGTGTGTATTGCATCCCAACTGTGCTGCCTTTGCTCATTTACTCTAAATAAATATGTATAAGAAAATACTGAATTGCTCTGGGTGATTATTTTTCCTGAAACCAGCTTTGTGCTCCTCACTTGCTTCTCCTTTCACTTAGGGGGTGTTTCCTACAGCTCCCTGTCCCCACAGCAAGGCGCTGGGAGTCATTGCCCTGTTAGCAGGCACCGGCTCCCTTGAAGCCGCGCTGAGTCAGACGCTGAGGCACCGACTCAGCTCTTGCACGGGGAATTTAGGCCACTTTCAGACACACTTAGTTCTTAAATAAATACTATGATTACATCTCATAAAGACTATGATTATATCTCTAAAGGAATGAATTGGGATCGAGCTGCAGCACTCTTCCTGTTTTAAAATAGGACCAGGCTGTGGTTAACCTGTTGGGTGCTGCACCATCAGCAGGGACACGATCCCTGGCAGTTGCTGGTGCGTAGTTACACATTATCACATTTTTTTTTTTTTCTTCTGGTTACCTTTTTTTTTTTTTCTTCTTCCTTGCTTTCAGGGGAAGAGGAAGGTGGTGTTTCTCTGGCTGTGCCGGTGCGCTTTGTTTGCCACCAGCCACCACCTACAGCAGCTGTTGGCTTTGCAGGAACAGCATTTGACCCCCTGAAACCATTTATTGGTGATGTTTTGGGCGTGGAGGGGGAGCCTGATGGAAAAGGCTCTGCTTAATGAGAGTAATCCTCAGCTCTTCATTAAGCACATGCCTTACATCAGCCTCAAGCAGGCTGGAGGAGACCCGGCGCTGCTGTGGAAAAAGTGATTTTTTTTTTTTTTTTTGGCTCCTGGAAAGCTGTGCAGTGGCCAGCCACGACTCAGAAACGGAGCGCTGGCTCTTGCCTCCCACCCACGCCTTTTGAAGGGGAGGTTGGGGGGGAAAAATCAGCCCTGGAAGTGCCGAAGGAGGCCCGTTGGCTCGCTTGGGCTGAGCGATTTCCCAAGGCAGCTCCACTAGATGTCATTGCAAGCCGGGGGAAAGCGCTGTGGCCGGTGGGAGCCCAGGCACCGGCTGTGGGTGCTGTGCCGTGTCGCACACACTGGGTGCCCTGAGCACCCCGTAGCAGGGTGGGTACCAGCCGCCTCCCGCTGCCGGGGTCCTGGATGTGACCACCCATCAAACGCGGTGTGGTGGGGCCCGGGATGGAGAGGGGGATTGCTCACACCGACCCCAAGGCGTGCAGTCCAGGGGAGACTGAGGCACGCAGGGGAAGGGGATTTGGCTTTGGCCTCTCCTCTGCCCTCTGGGCTTTTCCCCAGGGCACTGAGCTTGCTGGGGGCTACGTGACGCTTGCCCAGGCTGGGACAGTCAACACGGAAAGGAGACAGGGTGGAAAGTCAGGTCCTGCCCCAACCTGTTGCTAAAACCATCTTGAAAGGGATTATTTGGGGATGGGGAGAAAGGGAGAGGTTGGGGCTTCCCCTGAGGCTCATATTTCCCCATATCCAGCTCCAGCAGCCCCCCTGGGCCTGGGGCCACATGCATCGTGCCTGCAGCGGGACCCCAGGCCTGTCCCCTCGCACCCGGCTGCGATCCGGCATCGCTGGCTCTGCGGAGGAGCTGGCGGCTGTGCCGGGGGGTGCTGGCAAAGGCACCACGTCCCCAGCTGCCACGCAGCCCCTTTAGCAACACCGGTCCCGCTTCCTCCAGCCCCGCTCCCTCTCCCTCGTTACTTATTGCCATAACTGCTTCCAGGAGCATAAACGAGCTGCCAGATGGGTGATTTTTGATAAAAAAGAGGAAAAAAGGGCACGAGAGAGGGTTAACATAAGTATGCATATAAGTATATGCATGTGTATATAGGTGTGTGTAAGAAAGAGAGTAAAATGGTGTGGGGTATGGGGTATGTGTTAAGTATTTCACATCTTATCAGACTGGCTCTCAGGGCATCAGATACAACCCCTGCCACCTGTGGCACTCAGCATTTGCAGGAGTTAAGGAGATTGGAGGCAGCTGCCAAGTGTAATCAGTGGGGATCGGTGCCACCAGACCCACCCTGGAGCTGCTTCCCTGATTTGGGGTGGGAAAGGGGCTGCTGGGTCTGGGATTTCCCAGATTTTGGTGAGGGTGAGGTGAGAGAGGATGGAGGGGTGCAGGAGGATTCATGGCTGAGCTCGCTGGCTTGGGAGCATCCCCTGTCTACTCCAGTATGCCCACAGGCACCCCCCAAACCGTTGAAAAGTTAAATTGGGCTCAGAAAGCTGCTTCTGAGAGTCCTGATCCCTCCAGCTCGGGGGCTGCTGGGCCTGGCAGAGCGGGTTTGGTGCTGGGTGGGCTGGTTTGAAGGCAGCTCTCCCGGAGAGCCGCTCTCCCCCGGCGTCACGTGCCGCGGCGAGCGCTGCTAATCCCGGTTTGAAAGCCCGCGCCCCACGCTGCGCCCGCTAATCCCCTTCGCTAACGCGGCGGCGGGGCTCGGGCTGCGGCGCTGCCTCGGCGAGCCCTGGGGTGTCCGTGCGCCCTCCACGGGGGCCGTGTCTGCATCTTCTGCCTCCTCCTGGGGCAGCCTTAAGGATGCTCGGGTGCTCCCTGCCCTGTGCAAGAGGGTGCTGAGCCCCAGACCTCACACACACCCCCCCCCCCCCCCCCCCCCCCCAAAACACACTTGGATAGAGGCTGATGTAAAAGTCAGCAGGACTGGGCCATACTGGGTGCATCCCAGCCCCGAGGTCAAGCCATCCCAACGCCCCGGCAAAGCACCGCGGCTGCCCAGGAGGAGGGATTCACCTTATTTAGCCAACCTGGCTTCGGCACAGCCCCCGTTACTCAGCACCCGAAGACCTCGCCTGCAGCACCGAGGAGGTAGGTGAGCGCTCGAGCCTGCCCGTGTCCGACTCGGGGTTCAAGCGTGGGTTTGCTGGGCTCCTCCCCAGAAGCAGCCGCCTTCCCAGCAGCGCCGGGGGCTTTGCAAAGCGGCTCCTGCTGGGATGGCGCAGGCTTCGGGCGCTTAAGAATAATATTGTTGTTCCCTTCCGATGGTAGCAGCTTCCTCGTGGGAGAGGGGAAAAAGCACAAACCGAACTGGGGAGAAAATAAGAGGGGAATGTTTGCCGACTGTCTGCTGTGTGTTGTTGCTGTTTGTTGTGTTTCTGCCGTTGCTTTGGCAACCCTGAGAAGACATGCCAGGCTGTAGCATCGCGGGTACCAAGCGCTCTGCAGCGAGGAGCCGGGGCTCAGCTCGGCAGGGCCAAGCTGCTGGCCCGGTAGCAGCCATGAGTTGGGGGCTTTGGGGAAGGGGGATTTCTGGGATGACATTTGCATCCAGCTCAGCTGTTTCCCCCCTGGGTGAGCCTGGGACGGGCGCTTGCTTTGCACCCCTGGGCCGTGGCATCTTCCGAGAGGGACACGAGATGTGCAGAGAAACGTGGCTTAAAGGTCTGATGCTTTATACTCACCCACGAGGGAAAGCAGCCAGCATGGCTGTTCACTGGGATGCCTGGGGAATATCTGGGCTTATCCCCTTCCTTCTTGTCTGGAAAAAAAGGGGAAAAGAGGAGTGTTGTGGCGGGGTGGCTGCTGCTGTGCAGCACGGTGCACAGCTCGCCTGAGGGGCTGTGAGAGCACGGGGTGATGCTGCCTGTGGGTCCAGGCCGGGCATCATTCCTCTTCTATCAGCGCACCAAACCGTGGCCTAATGCAGGCAGGGGTAATCTGCTTTTCCAGCTCCTGTAGCTTCGTCTCCCCCTTGCAGGCTGGGCAGCCCCGGGGTGGAGGTGGCTGCTGCCTGGGTGGGCAGCGAGGGATGGAGCCAGGCTCCCGAGGGGTGGGTTGGGGTTGGGGTGCCCAAGGCAGAGGATCATGGCCGAGGAGGGGAGAGGGGCCAAGAGCAGGCTCGGGGAGGATGGCAATGCTCCCGGGAGCCCCTCGCTCCCTCCCGCAGCCCCCGGAGCTGCGAGAGCTGACATCCATCAGAGCCCGAGCAGTGTGTGCCCTGCGGCATCCCCAGGGCAGAGCAATCAGGGGGTGGGTGAAGACTTTACCCCTGGGGACCAGGAACCACTTCGTGCAGCCAAAGGAACACCAGAGATGTGTGTTAACTCTTTGGGGGCTGCAGCAGGAGAACCGAGCTCCTTGAGAATGTGGGCACGGACCTCCCGGAGCCTGCAGACCCCAGTGCTTTGGTAGTTATCCCTGCAAGCCAAAGGTTTGGGGGCTCTGTTTCTTTCCATCCCACTCTGCACAAGAAGTGTCAGCACAGAAAGGTTGCAGCCTGTCGCTGGTTAAAAGTGCCAATTTAATTAAATGATTTAATTGCCGCATCTCCAAATGGCACTTGTTTTAACTGAGAGGAGAGGCCTGATGAGGAATCCTGCCCTGAACTGGAAGCTGACTCATTCTCCTCCCAGTCCCCGGGTCAGCGCTGGATTGCAAATAAACACACCAAATTCCCACTGCTCGGTTCTGGGAATGTGCTCCTGGCCCGGGCAGAGGGCAGGGACCCGGGAAGGGGCTGGGTATCCGCCTGCCTCCCGCTGCATCCTCCCACCCGAGGAGCTGGGGGGGCTTTGGTGGCACCTGGAACCATCTCCATGGGGTGGAATAAAAACCCGGGGGACTGTGGCAGGGGGGAAACACCACTTTGCCCTGATGAGGGTCTCGAAATTCCCAAAGTGCAGAGATTCCCTGCCCTGTTGCCTTTTCCAAATGGAGAGAGCAAGGCTCAGGCCCCAGCCCTCTTGCATCCCCGCTGGAGCTACCAGGGGAGACCCAATCCCTGTTTCCTTTGCTTCCAGCCCTGTGTATCCCCATCCCCTCCTCGGTGCGTGTTTTCCATCACAGCATCTGTGGGCGCAGCTTCAGCCCAAGCCCAGGACTCAGGAGCAAGGAAAAGTGAAACAAAAAACGGACGGAGCTGGGACTTGAAGCCACATCCGAATCCCCGGGTGGGGGGCAGTGCTTTCCGCCCCACAAAACTCCCTGCGTGGGGCTGAGCAGAAACGGGAGCCAGCCGTGAGTCACCCTGCGAGGCAGGAGAGACCTTGTGCCGCTGAGCCAGCGTGGGCTGGGGGCTGCGGCCCTGCCAGCCACGGGAAGGGGAAGCTTTTGCTCAGCACGGATGCTCCAGGGGAAAGAATGAGCTCTGGGGTGGCTGGAGGGGACTGGAGCAACAGGCACGAGGTCAGGGAAGGTGCAGGGTCTGCCCCGTCTCTGAGGAGAGAGTGCGAGGGCGCGCTGGAGCAGGGAGCCAGGATTTGGGCACTCCTGGCCCCTCCACCCGACCCCCCTGGGCCGCCTGTCCTGGGGCTCGTTCTCCTTCTGTGAACTCCAGGGGCACAAAAAGAAATAAAAATCTGCCCCTCTACTCTGTTCCTGCCACCCTGTCCCCAGCCTTGGGATCCTTCCAGGCTGACGCTCGTGAATGTTTTCCCCTGTCAACTTCTTTCGCTTGAATCAGCGGACGTGACTCACCAGGAGGAAAGAAAGAGCTCGGGCGAGCTGCGGGGAGGCGACACTGGGTCCCCTTGGGTACAAGGGCCGAGGCAGCCGAACACCACGGGGGTGAGGAGGCAAATTCTGGGCCGCCATTCACCTCTGTCCCATCACTGTCCCCTCCCTGTGCCCAGCCCAGTGGGTGCAGCAGAGTGGGAACTGGTTGAGCCGGTGCACCCCGTCCTGGCGGAGAGGGGAGATTCCTCTGGCGGGGTGGGGGGGGGGTGTGATCCTTGGGGGGCTGCAAGACACGCCTGCGCCTTCACCACTGGGGTGGCCCGTCGCACCCCGAGGGGACCAGGTCCTGGGGATGTGTGTCACCCTCCCCAGGGGACCGTCAGGCGGGAGGAGCAGGCAGAAACCCAACCACGGCAGGTTTGTGCTTTGCTGGGAGGGGGAAGATGGAGAAAATCCCTCCGTGGTGGGTTTGCTCCTCCTGGCACTGGGTTAGGGGAGCAGCCGAGCAAGGGTGCCAAATCTTGGCTGGATTAGTTAAAGAGATCAAGCAGCCAAGGGATTAGGGAGTCAAGAGAGCCGAACACCTGCGGGGGGGAAAAAAAAACCTATGGAGGAGGATCTGCCGAAGCTCTGGAGAGAGGTGTGCAAGGCCTGAGCTTTGGAGTGATTAGATAAGTGAATCAGGGCCTCGGAGCGATTAGAGAAAGAAATCAGGTTTTACACCAATTAGGTAAAGTCCCCAAGTGATTAGATACAGTGGTGGCTGCAAAGAAAGGTCTCCCAGCGGTCCTTGGTACAGATAGGGCTGAGAATTGATTAAAGGAGCATCAGAGTCTGAGAGCAATTTGATAAGAAAACAAAACAGTGGATCAATTAGCCTGGGAAAGAGGACGAGGCTGGGCGATAACGAAAATAGGGAAGCGGAGCTGGAAAAACCAACCCCTCCAGCCCCTACCATGGGGCTGGAGGAGCCGCAGGGAAGGGATGGGAGGGGAGGAAAACGGTCCCAGATGGATCCTCCAAGGGCTCTGAGGACCTGAGGCACTGGGCTGAGTTTAATGGGCTATTTCAGCTTGACATTAGCACAGGTAAATTCACAGCCTGGCCTAAAAATTAGTTTACTGTTGGCTGTGGCTGGTGTGAGCCCTGCGCAACTTATCGTGGGACGTGGGGAAGCATCTCCGGGCTGCTGCTGCTCCTCTGACCAAGGAGGTCTTGCTTCTCCGAGCAAGAGAAGCAGCAAGTTTTTCATTTCAGAGAATTTATTTTTTTAAAGCAGGTTTTGCTCTGGGCTCACACCGTCACACACCTGGAGCAAGTTTATTCACTGGAAACACAGTTATACCGGGGTAACTCAGACCCGAGTCCCGTCCCAGATGCTCTGGGAGCTTTCAGATACGGGTGCCAGACGAGCAAGCAATTAAGTAACTCAACGGAGCCTTGAAATAATTAGACTAAGGAACACAGCTCCGGCAGATGAGTTTAGTGAAGAAATGGGAGTGTTGGAGAGACAGAGATGAGAAGGGTGATCAGGTCTCGGCACAATTATCTAGAGAAAGTCTGCTCCAGACTGATTAGTGGAAGGGAAAAGAGCTTTCCAGGCAATTAGGTGAGGGAAATCAACTCTGGGCAGGAAGAAAATAGACTATGGAAGAGATTGGGGTGGGAGATAGTGAGTTATCTCGGCTCCCGAGTTAGACAAGGGAGCTCGATAAGGGCTTTCTGATGCGGAGGCAGAAATGGGGATTAGGGGGGATTAGGGAGCAGAGGTGGGTGTGCAGCGGGCGCCCGGCGCTGGCAGGGAGAGGCTGGGGAGGGAGGTGGCGGGTTCCCCCCGGGCTTGAACAGGGGAAACCAAGCCCTGAACCTGGGGAGCGGGGGGAGCAAAATCCTGGGATTAAGGCTAATGCAAAAAAATGGGGGTCCTGGCCGCAGTGAGGGAGCAGTCGGGATAGCCATGGGTTGGAGAGGGGGGAGGGAGTCGGGCGCTATTTCCAACCCATCCCGTGGCAAAACGCTCCCTTCATCTGCGCAATGGGATTAGCCCCGCGCGCCCAGAGATGTTAAGAGCCTGCAGGTACTTTCTGCACGAGTGTTTTTGACTTTAGGGCAGGGGGAGAGCATGGGGCGAGCTGCCCCAGGGGGTGCACCCCATGGCGCCCAGCGGTCCCCCGGCCGAGCCAACGGGAGCACACGGACGGTCGTGCGGAACGGGGTACCCCCGGCAGCAAGCTTTACCCCGGGTTTTGGGGCGCTGAGCCACCGTGAGAGAGGTAACAACGGTCGGCCGCAGCCCAAGGTCGCGTCGCAGGTCAGCGGCAGCTGCAGCTCAAAAGGGCCGAATCCTTTGGGAAAGGATGCATTTGCTATTTGATTAGCCTTGACTGCTGCTGGAGCAGATTTTGCTGGTCTTTTCCTCTCTGAAGCTGGCCCTGGCTTGAATTTGCAGGGTTCCATGAGGCCAGGCTCCTGGTGCTTTTTTTTTTTTTTTTTTTTTTTTTTTTTCCCCTTCATTGCTTTTTTTTTTTTTTTTATATTCTTGCACACAAAAAAGGAAAGCGGAGGGAGGGAGCACAGCATCACCCAAGGCACATGATGCTGACTCTGGTGCTGCTGGAAGGGGAAGCTGTGGTTTGGCTGCTGGGTCATATTTTGGCCTCTGGAAATGACCCTCTTGGAAAGATAAGCACTGTCTTGCCAGGCTGGGTCAGGGGGCTTGCGGAGCCCCCCCCCCGGGAGAGGCGGCAGCGTCGGTGGCTGGCGGGGGGGAGCGAGGGAACCGTGAGCAGTGATCCAGGGCGATGCTCAGCATCCTCGCAGCGATGGGGCTCAGCCCCAGCTGCTCAGTTTGCACCGGCCCGCAGGGAAACCGGCTTTTCCCCGCCACAAACCATCCAGCCCCGATGGCAATGGGCTGGAAAACAAACCCCGAGTTAACCCAAGAACCCTTACAGGTCAGGGAGATATTTAAAATTTTAAAATTAATTCTTTAAATTTTAATTTACTTTTTTTTTTTTTTTTTTTTCCCCCTCCTGATTTGCACTTGTGAGGTTTTGCTGCAGCTCCCGGCAGCAGATTGCGAGTGATGGAGAGCAGAGCCAGGGCCAGTCGGGGAAGGTCTCCTGGACACTCGTCCCTCCTGGGCGACACAGTCCTGATTTTAACAGCAGGAGGGAGGCTCTGACATATCTCTGTCACCCTTTGGCCTCTCTGCTGAGCTCGCCAGGATGAGCCTGGTTTCTGTGGGGTGACAGAATTATCTGGGACACAAGTAGAGCCAGGCTCCACTCTGGTCCCTGTTTTTTTGCTGGCGGTGGATATCCTCAGGAGATAATGAGGCAAATTGTCCCCCTGGGACTCCACGTACTTCACCTCCCATCAATGGGATGGAAACGGGGCTTTATGGTATGTTAGAACCCTGCAAAGCCCTGAGAGAGGCGTGCGGATCCCTCCCTCGGGGGCCAGAGGGTGCATCCTCCTCCCAATTATGAGATGCTGCTTTTGTTCAAACCCTAATGTGAATTTCACTGTTTTCATTATTTTTTTTTTTATTTCCCAACCCCCCTCCCCCCCCCCCCCCCCCTTTTCCAATTCAGATGAAAAAGGTATTTGGGGAAAATAGAAATATTTAGACAGTTCCCTGACAGGCAGTAGAGCTGGAAGGGTTCTGAAAGATCTTCTGCGGTGTGGCATCGTGCACGTGCGTGCTTATGAAACCTCAACACAAAGAGTTGGGCTCGGGGACGCGTGTGCCCTCAGCAGCCGTGCCCCGACCCCCATCACGAGCCCCAAAGGGTGGGATGTTGGTGCTCACCCCGATGGGTCTTTCCTCCTTCCAGCAGCTGAGCAGAAAGTTGCCTTCAAAAACTAGATAAGAAAATGGGTTTGAGCTGGTTTTGGGGAGGGTTTTGGAATATGTATGTATATATATGTGTATAAAAAAGCCTACAAATGTCGTATATATATATGTAATATGTAAAAACCACATTTGTCACATATATAAAAATATATATTTCACTTTACATTGTGCATCTGTCAGGGCTGGCAAGGGAGTTGGTGTTTGTGGTTCATACCAGCCACCCATTTTCCCATGTGCAGGGCTCGGCTGGACGTCTGGGTGAAAACAGAGGTTGGGCCATTTGTACCTTGAAAGGGCCAGGGAAAAAGCCCATCTGCAGCCCTGTGATGCTGCAGGGACCTTGGGGACATCAGTGAGGGCTGCTGGGGACAGAGCTACACTCCTCTGTGCCGACAGCCCCGGGATGGGCCCAGACCTCCTTTCCCAGGAGGCAGAGAAATCCCCAGCCCTGAAACTTGCCTTCCCCACCCCATTTTTCTCCCGCTCACACCCTCTGGTTTTGGTCTCGGGGAGATGTCAGCTGCAGAGAAAAGCTGGCCGTGTTGCCCCGAGCGGAGAGCGGCCACCGCACCCTGCGCTGGGGAGGGGACGGGTCCCATCCTGCACCCCACTCCCCTCGTCCCAGCCGCTCAGGCTTCACCCCATCGCTTTGCCTAATTCCGGAGCCTCCCTCCGCACCCCGGCGGGGGCTTCACCTTCCCTGGGAGCCAGCCCTTGATCCTGCGGGCTGGGTCCCCTCTGCGTCAGCTCCCCGGACACGGATGCCACATGCATGGTGGCTCTGTGCAGGACCACTCACATGGGGCTGCTGAGCGGCAGCCTGGGGAGCGAGAGGGGCTGGAGACCCTTTTGCTTGGGCTTAGAAAGAGAAGTTCAAAGCCCACGTGCCTGGAGACCGTGCAAAGGCATTTTCCTGCTCCGAATTTCAGTGAGGTTTTTTGCAGACGTGCTCAGTTGCCCCCTCCCTCCCCACCCTTTTCTAGCGCGTTGCTGGGGCGGGGGAAATAAATGTATTTAAAGAGTTTTATGGCTGCAGAAATCTCTGCTGCTCTGCATTACATGCGGCCTCCAAACTACCGGGGTGGGGAGATGCCGGGGCAGGGCTGTGGCAGTGGGATGGGACATCCCAGTCCCCGGCCCCAGCCCCTGGCTGGTGGGAAGAGCGAGGCAGGGCAAGGTGTTCCCAAACCACCTGCAAACCACCCCGTTGTCCTCCTGTCCCTTCGGGAGGGGACCCAAAGGTGGGGTTTTGCCCCATGGGCACGTCTGCTCTGCCTTGGCCACGCTTGGTCTGGGTGGACCCCCTGCTGCGGGGTGGGGGGGGGCTGGAGACCCGGACAGACCCCCGGGGAGCCAGGAAGGATGGAAAGGGGAGGCAGTGCGACCGTGGGATGGGGGGCTGTGAGTCGGCCAACTTCCCTGTTAACGGTTTCGGGCTCACGCAGAGCACGTGTGTCCTTGGGCAGCGCAGACGTCGGGGGTGTCGAGGCAGTTTTGCTCCCCAGGGTCAGGGCGGCAGCGACAGGGAAGGGATGCACTGGTGGTTTTCCCAGCTGCCAGCGCTGGTTTTTTTTTGGGGGGGGGGTTTGGAGAGCGGCGCGGGGGCAGCGGGCTGGTGGGAGCACTGGGGCTCGCTGCCCCTTCCCGCAGCCCCCACATGCATCCCGGCTCCATCGTTAGCCTGACCCCTGATTACACTCCGCAGGCTCTGCATCGCTGCCGTTGCCCGGGCAACGTGTCGTCGCCACAGCAACCGTGACAACCTTATGTTCATTAATTTAAAAAGGTTCACAGTGTAACAAATGAAATAGTTATAAGCTTGTCAGGGTGTTAAGGAGCAGGGGCTGACAACTCGCCCCCCCCCCCCCACTGCCTGCGCCTGTCGGAGCAGCCCAGCCCAGCTCCAGCCCCTGGAGCAGCTCTGCCTTGGGATGCCATCCCAGGCCCTCCAGCCTGGCTTCATCACACCTCCCTTAATTGCAGCAATTAGTTTGGGCCACTTTTCGGAGCACCCTGGCAGTGCGGCATCCCTTGGTGACCTCCCTGGGGAGAGGCAGACCTGGTGCACGACCAGGAGCTGGATGCAGGCAGGGGGTGTGTGTGCGTGTGTCTATGGCAGAGGGGGGTGGTTTTGTGGGGTTTGGACCAAAGGTTCTCCTTGTGTTGGGGTGTCCAAACTGCGGCGTGGCCAGTGCTTGATACAGAGTTGGGGTTACCCCACTGTCCTTCCCCGGAGCGAGCGTGGGGTCTCTTGCAGAGGATAATTATTTTCATGCAACCTGTAGCACCTTAGTATTTGCACCATTAAAATTAATATCTTTATCTTTGTAGCCAATATGGTTGAGAGAGGGAGGATGAACAGGCCAAATACATGACTGTATATATATATATCTTGTTTCCTTAGGAAACGTGGACAGCATCATAGATACCCTGAGCAGGCCATATCCTCAGATGGTGGAAGTTAATCCCGGCTGGCTGAGCCCAGCAGCTGGGGTAAATCAATGTTTTCCTTTAAGTTCCTGGGCCAGGTTGCTGACAGGTACAAATAGGTGTTGCAAAAATGAAGATAAAAAAGCCATGGCAGTCGATGCCAGTTGAGTCTCTGGCTCTTACTTCATTATGTATTATTTTGCTGAAATCTCAGCAGACTTCAAGTTGACCATAACCCTTTAATCTCAAATAAAGGCCATCCTCTGTTTGGCTTTTTGTAAGTGGAAACATGAAAGGAACCGGTTTAAAAAAAAAATCTCCTGCCATTGCGATTCCACTCGGCGAGCTGAGAATAAGGTCACTTTTCAGCGAGAAAAGTGGCCGTTTTAGTTAAAAATAAAAATGGTGAATTCTGGGCCACATCCATTCCTGGTGGAAGCTGGCGCCACGTTTGCACTGGTTTTTGTTAGCTGGGACCCAGCGTTTCCTGACTCCAACATGGTCTCTTGTGCTGGCAAAGTGTCACCCCGAGGACCAGATTTTGCCCCAGTTTCAGCCCCTGCGCCGCTTTCCTCGCGCGCGGGAGGCGGTTATCGCTGCAGTGATGGCAGAGGGGGATGCTCACCCACTGGTTTCAAAGCCCAAACCCGCTCCCCCACGACCATCCCCGCAGGCAAATGGAGCACAGGCAGGAGCTGGTGTCGGAGGATTTGTGAGGAGAAGGGGGATGGCAGCCCCTACATCCCTGCTCTCTGCCCGGCACTCCAGGGCTGAGCAGCCTCCGCCGGCAGCAGCGGGAAGAGAAACCTGGTGAGCACCCGCGGGTGCTCGTCTCCTTGCCTTCAAGAGATCCTTCAAAATCTTTCTCAATAATTAAACAAGCAAGGCCTAAAAATAGCACCGAGATCTACTATATGTGGCAGGATAATTTAAGGGGAGAGCAGGGAACAAAATGTCCTCTGTGTCCCAATCTCCCCCCGCCCTGACGACTCGGTGGGCGCCGGTTAGGCACGGGGAGGCTGCCGGGTTTTCGGGAGCAAGGGGCTGGTGGTGGGTGGTTGGGGTGGCCTCCAAAGCAGCCGGATTTAGGGAAATTTTGCTCCCTGGAAGAGGCTCTTTGGCAGCTTTTGATGTCATGATGGGTTTTGGAAGGGCACCGCAGCCTCAGCTGGGGGGTCCCAGTCTGCAGCGAGGAAGGGACCCATTTGGGCACCCTTCTTCTCCACTGTGGGCATTGGCAGAAGGCACCTCAGATCTACCCCAAAATAAGCTGGTGGCACAGCCGACCACCCAGCCCGTGGTTCAGATGCTGTCGTGAACGACAGCCCAGGAATAGCATCCCCAGATGAGGCAGTATGAGCCTTAAATACCCTCTCTCCCGAGTCCTTGCTTATCTTCAAAGCTCTCCAGCACAAAAGCAGGTCTGCGGTGGAGCAGATAAGCCCATCGCTGGGAAGGTGAAGGTGCTGCTTGAGCTTCTGCTCGTGGGAAAGAGCTGCAAGGGGGGCCCTGGGCTGGGGAGGGCTCTGCCCTTGGGGTGCAGGGGCTCAGGATCGGGCCCGTGCCATGCTGTCTGTTTGAGGGGGGGGCGGTTTTGTGCTTCTCTGTCCCGTGGAGAGAAGCAAAACGGGACTCGGTGTCAGCAGTCCCGGGGCACAGGGATGTGAAACTGGGCTGCAAGTGCCGCTCAGAGTGTCAGTAATTATTCCGGCTGTGAGATGGCAGGGTTAGCCGGGATGGCGCGCCGCGAGCTTGTGGCAAGCTCTTCGTGCAGCGTGAAGGAGCCCACGGGGAAAGGGAGCAGGGCTGGACCCCGTGGGAGCACTGGGATGTCTGGAAAGAGCAGAAGGGGAAGGGATTAGGAACGGATAGCAGCCCCGGGGGCGGGGGGGAGAGAGGCAGCCAGCGTTGCTGCCTCTCGGTCCCTGTTTGGGGCACCCCAGGACCTGCCCCCCTCCCCAGATGGGGTTCCCGGCCTGGCCTCCTAAAACTCCCTCGCAGCGAAAGGCAAACAGCTCAGCCGCGCGTTGCATAACCGGGAAAAAAGGCGTCCTCCAGAGCCGAGTGGCTGCCGGCCAACGTTTGGCATTAAAGTGGAGCAGAGGATACCGGGAGGGGAGCGCGGATTAGGTGGGGAGGAGACGGGATCAAGTGAGCAGCAGCCAGGGCAGCCTGGCCGCTGCCTTGCGGGGGGTCAAGCTCCTGAAGGTCCACGGCTGGGGAGTTGCTCGTGATGCAAAGCACTGTGGCACGCAGCCGAATCCGAACACCCCCCCCACCACCACCACCCTGCACCTCCTGGCCGCCCCGAGGCTCGGCGGTGCTGAGATGGGTCCAACCCACGGCTGGGAGGCTGCTTTGACTCACGGGTGATAAGGACCTCACCCAGGAGAGGTTTTTTTTTTTTTTGTGTGTGTGTGTGTATGTGCACTGGGCTCAGTTTGTGCAGGTTTAACTGGCTGGGCCATGGGGAAGGCGCTGGGCCCTTTCATTAGGGCCAGGCGTGCGTGCGGGATTTGCAGCTAAGCGTCTCAAGGAGGGTTGCAGGAGGGGAATGGAGATTGTCATGTAGAGCAAAGAGGTCCTGGCTGCAGAAACCCAGATCTTCGCTTTCTCCAGGCTGTGGAGCATGGAGCTGCTCTGGATCTCGCGCTCTGATTCAGCAAGACGTTTAGGCTTGTAACTTTTGGGAGTTCCTTGAAATTGGGCTGCTCCCAATCAGCAGCTACTCCTACACATGGAGGATATGCACTTGCTTGGGGAGCCTGCTGAAGCTCTACCCTGCCGGCTGCTGCAGCCGCTGTGTGCACCAGAAAAGGGAGAAGAAAAAGATCTAGTTAATTTGAAATTGCAAGATGCTCCGCAGTGTTTTTCCTCTGAGCTAGACGTTTTCACAGCCTTGGTTAGCTGATAAACTGCATGCTGGGCTTAACCCTCAGGGGTGCTAAAAGACACCTCCCTTGCTGATAAAACCCCCTGCAGCGGGAGCTGGGGGATGCTCTGCTGTGCCTGCTCTGCCCCGCGTACTGCTGCTGTCCTGGTTGGGAACCTCCAAAGCCAAGTTGCCACCAGCTTGGGCTGAGCTAAACCCAGGATGGGTTTGCTGCCTGGAGAAGCTTTCGGATGTTTCCCATCAGAGTTTGGCCCCGGCGGTTACCCCAAGGAGCAGCAGCCGTGGTGTGCAGAGCCCACGCGGTGCCATACTGCTGGGGTGGCAGGGGGGGGCTGGCAAATGATCCTGACCAGTGGCCGAGCCTGAGGCGATCTCCAGGCTGGTCCAAACCTCCAGCCAGGCCAGGTAGCCCGGCTCAGGGTGGGGGTCACCCTCCCCTTGCCTTGGTTCCCCAATCAGAGATGATGAGAACGAGCTGTTCCCGTGGCCGGCCCGGTGCTGGCCTCGGGGACACCCACACAGGGCTGCCGCTGCCTGGCCCCCGCGGAGGGGTGGCCCTGACTCAGTTCCTCTCTCGGCCGCAGACGGTCTGTGGGACTTTGGGCAGGACGCTGAGGGTGGCTGCTTTCTGCAACTTGCTGCTTTCTTTTTTTTTTTTCTTTTTATTTTTTTAATTTTTTTTTTTATTTCCCTCCCCCCCGCCTCCCCCCTTCTCTCGTAGTGGCTCCTGTTCGAGGGCTTGCCGCAATGGTTCCCACTCACCCATCTGCCTGCCTTTGAAAGCAGAGCATTTCACAGGGCTGGCTGCGAGCAGGGACCAGGGGGTTCTCGGGGGGTGGGGAGAAGGTTCGGGGCTGCGAGTTTGTGCCCTGGGAAAGTGCCTGGGGAGCTGAAGGGCAGCATCTTTGTATCAAAATCAGGATGAGAGCCAGGAATCGCTGTCCCCCCAAGAGCTTTGCGGTGCCAGCGCCGGTGGCACGCTGCCCGGGCTTCCCAGCCTTGGGTCGAGGATCAGGGCGAATCCCGTTTTAAGGCAAAAGGTTATGGGCGGGAAGGAAACAATCATAAAGCAAACACCACGGCGTTCTCCAACCGCACATGGTTTTGGCACAATAAATAGAAGGGAAGGGACAAAAATAACCCCCAGGGTTGCAGTGTGGACACAGAGAGGAAGCAGGGCTGTTTTGGGGCCGGGGGGGGGGGGGGGGGTTGCTCTCCCAACCCACCCTGTATCGCTGAGTCACGGGTAAGTTGGTGTCCTGCAGTGCTGCAGCTGTAAGACAATATCCAGGAGCAGAAATGATGAATGAGCATCAGGGAAGGCACCTGAGCCCTTGCAAAACTCGCTGCACCCCACACCCTTGCAGAGGGCTGGCGCTTTCCCAGAGTGCAAACCCTGTTCTCAGCCCTTAGGACCCAGCCAGGCTGCACCTTCCTTTGGGCACAGGCAAAACCCAGATGTAAAGGCACAAGGACTGGCCCGGGGCCTGGCAGCCGGGAAAAACCACCAGGAATCTGGCTTTAGGTTTTGGAGCCGGGTCTGCGAGCTTGCACGTCTAATGCGAGCTGCCTTCCCTGGCCGCCAGCGCTTCTGGTCCACATTTGGGGTGGGTTTGGAGAGCGGCGGGGAGGAAGGGAGGATGCAGGCACGGACCTGGAAGCGAAATGTTTTCACGCTCCCATGCAAGCCTTGCTACGGGAGAGGGAAAAAAAAAAACAAAAAAAACAAACAAAAAACCAAACCAAACCTCGTCTCACCCCAACCTGCACTGCTTCCCCCCCCCGCTCCAGCATCATCATGGGAAACACCTCCCAGCTGCACCAGGACCTCGGTGCAATTTGGGCGGGAGGGGTTAGATGGGGTGGGGGGGCAGCATCCCCCCGCAGGGTTCCGGACCCCCCCTGCCCCGCGCGGCCCCGGTGCTGGGGCGCGCAGCTGGAGCCCTCGCAGGGCCCTGCCGCTTTAAACCTGCCTCTCCCACGTGCTGTCTGGTTGTGCTGGAGACGGTGACGCAGGCAGGACGTCAATGGACGCTGTGGGAGAATTTAGACTTGGAGAGGAAAGGAGGGGGGGGGGGCAGGGAGGAAGGGCCCGTTTGCAGGGAGCAGGGGGCCGCGGGGCCGGTGGGGGGTGCACAGCCGGGGCAGGAGGGACCCAGCACCCAGCTTTGCGGGGTTCCCCCCGGGAGCATCGCCAGAGGCTTCGCTCCCTGAAACGATTCCCCTACCACCACACGTCATGTGTCCCCCCCCCCCCCCCCAAATGCTGGGGCCTCTGCCAGCTGCGAGGGCAAATAATCCGCCTCCAGCGTGCCCGTGCTGGGGTGGGGGGTGGTGGTGGGGCCACGTGAAGGCGATGCTTCCTCCTCGCCTGCATGGCTACCCCCCCCTCTCCCCCCCCCCCCCGACTTGTCACCCCGCACGTGTGCCACCCCCGTCCTCCCCACGGGTTGGGTGCGCAGCGAGTGTGCCAGCCTCTGCGCTGCACCGTGCCCTGGGCACGGCACCTCGTGGGTGCCACGGGGACGGCAGGGACCCGGGTTTGGGGGGGGGGGGGGTCACCAGGGCTGGCCCCCCCGCTCGGGGCCGCAGAGCCTGGCTTGACCCCGCGTGCGCATCTCGCTGCACAGCTCCAGCTCCTCTCCCCTGGCGGTGTTTGCTCCCCCCAGCCCCAAAAGCAGGCTGTGCCACAGCCCAGAGCACCCATGGGGTCAGGGTCCAGCTAATTTGGGGCTGGCAGGAGACCCACATCCATCCCCCCGCCCCGCTTTAAGCTCTGCAGCATCCCAAGAGCGCCGGCATTGCCGGGTGATGAGCTGGCGGCGGCACTTCCACACCAGCCAGCGACGAGACAAACCACAGACTTTGATTCCTCACCACATCGGACTCCTATCTTTTTAAAAGCCAAACCAGTCTCCCCAAAACCAGTGTGGGAGCTTTGCTCCTGCCCGGCGCGGAGGGAGGAACGGTGGCAGAGAGAAACCAAAATCGCGGCGAGGAGGGTAGAGATGCTGCTCCACGGCATGGGACGCTGCTCTTGGCCTCTTGGCTTTGAAACCAGCCCTCAACCGGCTCCTCGCCCGTCCTCCCTAAGCTCCACGCAGGAAAGGAGCAAATATTTTTCCCACTTTAGGTTTTTGGGTGTCTTGTTTTTTTTTTTAATAGCCTGAGGGTGTAGGTGGCTGCATATCTTGGAAGACCCAGGAGTCCTGCCTCCTACCCATTGGCATAGGGCAAGGGAAAGCAATTTCCACTGTCAAGAGGCTGCGTACCAGCTGTACGAAGCCATCAGCCTGGTGTGGGAAGGGAGTTACTCAGCATTTGGTTCCCAAGAGAAAAAAAAAAAAAAAAAATACAGCTCAAACTGACTTTCCAAAATACTTTGAGGTTCATAGTAATGTTCTCGTCTTCGTCTCATAAATATCCTGGGTTGGATCCTTCCCTTGTTTCCACCCCATAGCTCACAGAGAGGCACTGGAGCTCGGCTGCTGCACATTATTATGACTATTTTTATTTTTTATTTCTTTGGATACATGATCTCAGTTGATTGGAAAACAAACGCCAGAGAATCCTTGAGGAGAGACTGCAAACAGCTCTTGGTGAGATGACTAATCCCATCTCTATCTAAACCAACAGGGTGCTAAAAATAGCCCCTATTTCTAACAATAAATATAATAAAATAACTTAACTGACAACAAACAGCCCCAAAAAGCCAAACACACTGAAAAGTCCACTAGAAATATGTATCATGATGGGGGAAAGAGCCAGGAAGAAACTGTGTCACTGAGTCAGAGGGGTGACGGCGGCGGAGGTGCCTGTGCCACTGGTGATGCTCGGGTTGGATCCGGCCTCTCCGTTGAATGCATCTTACCTCTTGCCCTAACAATTTGTGTTTTGTCTTAATTTATCCCAGATTAATGCGGGGAGAGGTGCAAGGGCCGCACTCCAGCGTGGGGTCCACGCACCAGCCCCCAAGCAAGCCCATCCCGGGGTGGCCGGCTGCGGCAGTGCCACCATCCCACCCCCGAGCATCCGCTGACGCCCCCCCGAGCCCCAAATCACGAAATCACGACCCCCCCTTTCCCCAGCTCCGGGCTGCAGGTCCGCTTGCCCCCCCCCCCCCCCCCCCCCCGCCCCTGGGCTTTCCCTGCAGCGTTTGCTCCCTGCCCGCCAGCCTTCCCGAGCCGTGCGCTCGCCACACACCTCGGATAATTTGCCGCCTACTTTCCACGCACCGGGAGCCTCCTCCCACACCCAGCGCGTTGCAAAACGTCCCCCTCGGCTGAGTCACCGGCATCGGGGAACCTCTTCCTGCCCTCCCGGCCCGGGACGGGGCTCAAGGAAGAGCTGGACATGATGAACAGCCCCAACGGGAGCACACCCCAGCCCCAGCCTCCCAGGCCTTTGGGGAGAGAATTGGTTTTTTTGGGTTTGTGCAGCACCTCGTGCCGTGGCGGAGGCCAGAGCAGGGGGACCGCGTGCCGCTGAGAGATGGGTGATGGTTAATGGTTACAGGCATGGTCTTGGTAAAGACGCAATGCCTGGCTCTGCTCCCTCACCCCCAGCAGCTCCCCTGCGGCTGTTTTTGTGCTCCAGGGACGCTGGGAGCACCTGTATTCTCAGTGCTCCAGCTGGATGCGACCCAACGGGGCTGGGATGTCCTTGTCACCGGTCCTCAGCCCTCCTGTACTGGGACAGCGGCCTTGTCCATGACGCAGCCATCACTCAGCATCCCTGTCCTCTGGGGCATCAGAGTCCCGCCGGACTCGTGCCGCACGTGTGGGGAGGTGGGCTGCATGTCCCCTGGTCGTGGACACCCATGGAACATCTCCCGTGGAAGCTCCAACCCCTGGCACGAGCGTGCTTCCACCGGGCGCAGTCCCACGCCAGCTGGATTTTTATTTTCACTGCTTTCTGTGGCACGTGGGAGCCACATGGCACTTCTCCGGCCAGCGCATGGCGGCGAGAGAACTCATCCAGTGGGAGAACCAGCACGGCCATGCCCCTCGGTGCAGACCCTTCCAACCACCGGCCCCCTCTGCATCCCCAGCCCCGAGGCTGCTGGCGGGTGGGGGCAAGACGGCGACAGCACGAGGTCCCCAACCCCCCCTAAAAAAAATCGAGAGTCCTGCCCCAACCAACCCTGGCGTGGAACGAGCGCCGCAGTGGGAGCCACGGTTCGACAGGTTGGATTTCTTGAGGGTAACCACAGAGCAATTTCTCCAGGTTGAAGCTCCAGGAGGAGCTGGAGGAGAGGGAACATAATGCCCCGGCTTGAAGCTGGGCCCGGGCGTTGCAGCCCTGCAGCCGAGGAGCGCAGGAAACCGCCGGGGGCTTGGCCGCGTGTTCCCAGCCCCGAGGATTTGGTGTTGAACTGGGACCTTTTGGCGCCTCTGAGCACCAGATCCAGCATCCCCGCTGTGGAACGGGCCCTTTCACCGGGGGAAGGGGTCAGTAACGTGCCCCAGTGGGGCTTTTAGGGACACGTGCCAAGGCTGACCCCCGGGGTTTGAGGCTGGGACGGTGACACTCGCACCCCACCAGCCTCACTCCCCTGGGTCTTGTCCCAACCCCCCCCCCCCAAAACAGCAGCTTTCCCTGCCATCACCCCAGGGGGTGGCTGCTCCGGCCATGGGTGCGGGCTGCACACGGGGGTTTGAGGGACCCCTCCCCACACACCTCCCCATCGCTGGGAAGCACTGCCATGAGTGGGGCCGTGCCAGAACCCCGCGGGTGGTGGGGTCGTGCAACTTCACCCCACTCCTCAACTGTGCCCTCAGCAACCCCCAGCCCCTGCTCTGCATCCCCCCCCCCACCTCCTCCTCAGCCCTTGCTCTATCCGCCCCCAGCCCTGGCTCTGACCCCCTCCTTGGCCTCTGGATCTGCCCCCCCAGCCCCGGCTTTGCACCCCCCAGTTCCATACCTGTCCCCCATCGGTCCCGTCTCTGCCCCTGCCCCCATCCCCGTCCCCCCGTCCCCCCGTCCCCTGGACCTGCCCCCTCCCACCAGCCCTGTCTCTGCCCCCCCCAGCCCCGTCTCTGCCCCCCCGGCCCCCTCCGCCCCCCGTCTCTTACTCCCTGGTCCCGGCTCTGCCCCACCCGCCCCCCGTCTCTTCCCCCCCGGTCCCCCGTCTCTTCCCCCTCCGGTCCCGGCTCTGCCCTCCCGGCCCCCGTCTCTTCCCCCCCGGTCCCCCGTCTCTTCCACCCCCGGTCCCGGCTCTGCCCCCCCCGCCCCCCGTCTCTTCCCCCCCGGTCCCGGCTCTGCCCCCCCCGTCCCCCGTCTCTTCCCCGCCCGCCCCCCGGCTCTGCCCCCCCGGCCCCCGTCTCTTCCCCCTCCGGTCCCGGCTCTGCCCCCCCCGCCCCCCGGCTCTTCCCCCCCCGTCCCCCGGCTCTGCCCCCCCAGCCCCCCGTCTCTTCCCCGCCCGCCCCCCGGCTCTTCCCCCCCGGTCCCCCGTCTCTTCCCCCCCGGTCCCGGCTCTGCCCCCCTCGTCCCCCGTCTCTTTTCCCCCCGCCCCCCGGCTCTGCCCCCCCCGCCCCCCGTCTCTTACCCCCCAGTCCCGGCTCTGCCCCCCCGTCTCTTCCCCCCCCCCCGCCCCCCCCCCTGCCCCCCCGGCCCCGGCTCTGCCCCCGGCCCCGCTCCGCTTCCTCCGCGCCGCCGCGGCCATTGGCTGCCCGCGCCGCCGCCCGCGCCCTGCGCCGCGCCGCGTCCTGACGCTGGGCTGGGCCGGCCCCGGCGATGGTCGCTCCCCGCCGGCTCCGCCGCAGCCCCGGGAGGCGGCTGGGCTCCGCGCCGCGGTAGAGGTGGGTCCCCGTCCTTCCCTCGCGCTTTTACTCATTTATTTATTCTTAACGTTGCCTTCTTAGGTTTTTTTTTTTTTTTAAATTATTATTTTTTTAATTCCTTCCTCCCCCCCCCCCTTATTTTTTATATTTTTAACCTCTTTGCGATTCTGGCGTTACTTCCGAGAACGGCGATCCCCCGCCCTGCCCCGGGCCGTACCGCCCGCGTTTAACCGGGCGAAAAGCTCCGTCTATGTGTGTTTGGTAGGAGCGGGAGGGGGGGGGGGGGGGGGCTCCTTTCCTTCCCCCATCCCCCCCCCAACCCCCCCCCCCCCCCTCCGGCTCTGCGCGGTGCCGCCCCGAGGCGGCGGGGATGGGCGGCGGAGCGCGGCCGGAGCGCGGAGCGCGCAGCCGGCGGGGGCGGAGAGCACATCCTTCCCCCCCGCCACCCCCCCTTCCACCCCCCCCCCCCCCCCGCCACCCCCCCTTCCACCCCCCCCCCCCCCCGCCGCCGCCGCTTCAAAACAAACCGTCACCAAAATGGTGCAGAGGTGAAGGAGGGAGAGGGAGGAAGGGGAAGAAGTGTCGCCTCGGCCTGGGCGCTGCGGGGGACAGGTGAGAGGGGGGCGGGATGGGGAGGGGGGGGGGATGTGGGTGCAGGGGTGCGAGGCAAGGGGATGGGTCCCTCTGCCCGGTGGGTGCTGCTGATGGGGTGGGGGAGAGGCACTGGGGGGTGTGTGTGCGTGTGTGTGTGTGCGCGCTCGCCCTGCTTTGGGGCAGTGCTGGAGGGGTTTGTACCCCCATGGTGACAGTCCCCAAGCCCAACCGGGGTGGCCTTGTGGGACCGAGGGAGAAGTGGGGCCAAGCAACATTCGGGGAGGGGGGGGATGCCCTCCCCGGTGGGGCTCAGGGTGATGCTAAGGGTGCTGGGGTGGGTGGGGGGGAAGCAGCTGGTGGAGGGGCCGCCAGCAAAGCTCGGGGTGCTGGTGAAGGAGTGTGGGGGGGGGGGGGGCTGTGTTTTTTTGATTGGCAATAGCAGCTTTCGGAGAGCCGGCGGTAAATCGAGTCCTGGAGCTTCAATGACTTGGCCGGGTGCCGGCTCTGGAGCTGACAGCCGTGATTGTTTGTTCCTCCGGGGCCGGTGGCAGCGGTGGGGGCACAACGCCGCGGCTGCCATTTGACAGCGACCGGAGCGAGGGGCCGGGGGGGGGGGGCAAAGCCCCCGGTACCGCCACCGCGGCCTCCCCGGGACATTGAGCGTTTCCTCGGCTTGGCGGTACGAGGGGCCACGCGATGCCGGGGGAGCGATGCGGGGGACAGGGCATTGGGGTGCTGTTCAGCATCTGTAGCGCCTGTTTGCCAGTGGCTTATCTCCTTCCCAACAGCTCGCCCCCTTGGCTTTGTTGCTGGCTTTTTTTATTTTTTTTTATTTTTTTTTTATTTTTTTTTTTTTTATTTATTCCCTCCCCCTCGTGCACACCCAGCGAGGCACACACGTGTGCGCGCACACTCTGCTCTTCCCTCCGCACCCTGGGAGCCCTGTGGCACCCCGTGGCTCTGCACGGCCACAAGCTGGGGTGTCTGTGTTCCACACCCCCCCCCCCCCCCCGACCTCATCCTCCTGCGCTTTTGGGAGCTGCCATACATTTTTGGCTGGTGACACCCCCCACCACCTGCAGGCAGGGGTCTGGGCAGGGAGGCAGATGCCGGTAAGTGGAGCACAGCTGGTGTGAATTCCCCCTGTGCCTCCTCCCAGGGCAAAGCTTTGGCACAGCACCTCTGCCTGCCTGCCCCCCGCCTCCCCCCCGCACCCAGCGCCGGGGAAGGCCTGATCCTGCCCCTCCAAAGCCTTTTCTCCTGTGGTGCGTGGCCCCACGTGGATTTTCAGGCTGGTTTTGCTCTGCCAAGGTGGTTGCTCTTAAACCACTGTCCCAGTACGGCCAGCCCAAAACCTCACTGGGGACAGGGCTGGGCTGGACTCGGCGTGACGGGCTGTGGATTTTGAGTGTAGGTAAGGTTTATTCTGGGTGTTTTCTTTCCTTCCCTCAGCCGATTCGGTGCTGGTGGCCCCAGCGTGGGATGTGCTGGGGCTGCCCGTGTCCCTTGGGAGCTCAAAGCGAGCTGCCTGCCTGGCCCTCAGGATTGCTGCCCGTGGGCTCCTGAAGGTCATGGACCTCTGGATGGGCCTTGTGGCTTCTCCATTCCTCATTTCCCCCCCCCCCCCCCCCCCCCCTTCCCCCTTGTCCTTCAGCCTCTGCAGTTGTCGTGGCTTTGCCAGGCTGAGGCATCCGCACTCGTGCTCGGCTCGGAGCAGGTGGCCGGTGTCCCCGGAGCGGCGGGGGCCGCTGCTCGGGTTTCGCCGGCGCTGCCAGCGCGGTGGAAAAGCCGCGGCAGGGGTTTAACCGGCTTGTGTTGAAGGTCTGCTGGCTCTGTGCTTCCACTCCTGCCCCGGCTCCCCCCCCACCCCCCCCACCCCAGCACGAACGGACTCGGGGGCTCCTTGTGCCTGCCGGGCACATCCCCACCAGTGCTTGGTCCTTTTGGGGGGCTCCAGGGACCTTGGGAAGCGCCAGCTTTGTCAGTGGGTGACCTTGGGCAAGTCCCTTTGCTTCCCCACGCTTCGGTGTTGCTCTCAGGAGAGGGGTGGTGTTTAATGTGTTTATTCCCACCCCCCCCCCCCTCCCCTTGCTGGTGTGGGGCTCTTGGCTCCGCTTGGGAAGTGCAACCGCGGAGATGGAAAGGGCTGTTGCTATTTTATCCCGTCCCCGAGCGGGCAGGGTGGAGGCACGGACGGTGCTGGAGTCACCCGGGGTGGATTTTTCCCAGGCTGCCAAGTGAAACAAGTGGGGTCTGATTCTCATTTAACGCCGCAGCCCTTTACTGCGACTCTGGCAACGTAAAGGAGCCTAAATATGGTCATAAACCACATCCACTTCGAGGTTCGTCCGTGCTGCCAGGGCAGCCTGACGGCGGCTTTGTGCGAAGGAGAACAAAGCCGAAAGGGTCGGATGAAAAGTCCGGCAGTGGGACCCAGCTACCGTGGTGGTGGCACGGGCTGGGAGCTGCCCGGCAGCGGGGTGCCGGTGCTGGTGCAGGCCGTGGCTCGTGGAGGAAGGATGAAGGCGAAGGTGGTGGTGGTGGTGGTGGTGGGGTGATGCCACCCAGCTCATCCCGAAGCACCTAGGAGCACTTTGATGAGAAGGGGAGGGCCCAGTTACAGGCTCTGCCACTGTGACCCTGGGCGAGTCATTTAAACCTTAAAAGCATCAGTGGTGAGGGGCAGAAATTGTTTTTCTCTCTCTTTTTTTTTTTTTTTTTTTTTAATCAAGCCAGAGTGCTTCCCAGGGTCAGGTTGGTGATGCTTGGAGTGTGCTGGGAGGGGACCTGCCCCGGGGATGCTGCGTGGCCTCCCCCCACCCTGCGGCCATGGGGTTGCAGGGCCACGAGCGTTTTGCAGCGGCTCGGTTGGGAACGGAGGGAAAAGAGGGAGCGGGATGTGTCGCTGGCATGACCCCCCCCCCCCCCCCCCCCCCCCCCTTTTTCCAGGCCGCTGCCGCCCCGCTGGGTGCCCCTGGCAGCCCAGTGCTGGCGGCGCCGCCGCGCAGAAGCCGCGGCGGTGCCCGAGGCTTGGGAAGTGAGCAGGCAGCATCCCGTTAAATCCCGTTAATACCCGGGAGCACACGCGGAGGTGGCCCGAGCGGGGCCGTGGCGAGCGAGCGGGGGCTGCCGTGTCGATGCCGTGCCGGACTTCCCCATCTGCAACCGGAGCTAAAAATACCCCCTCTGCCTCGCCCCGTCGCCGTCCCATCTGTTCGGAGGGCGAGCTCCTCGGGCCGGGGACTCTTTCTTATTTTTATGGCTATTTTGGCAGTTCCTAGAGGCTGAGCCGGCCGGAGTTCAGAGGTGACTCTATTGCAAATGACAGTCCTGCCCCCGGGAAGGTACGGCTCTGCCGCTGAGCCAGCCGCGGTGAGCAAAAAGCAAGTGAGTCAGAGCAGGGGCAGGGAGGAGGAGGAGGAGGAGGAAGGTTGGGGAGGGAGAGGAGGTGTTGAAAGCTGTGGCCGTGCCGGGTGCCGCGGGGTGGGAGCCGGGTCCCCCCGGCCACACTCGCCCTCCCTGTGACAGCAGGGCTATGGGATACATCAGCCCCTCGCCTCCCCGAGACGGTATTTATTACTTTACCATCCAATACGCCTCTCCGGGTTTGTTTTTTTTTTTTTTTTTTAATTTTTTCTTTCCTTTCTTCAGCTAATTAGAGGAGCTTTCAATAAAAAGCTGAAATTTGTTAATCATTTTATTTGATCAGAGCTTAGGCAGTGCCGGAAGACCTCTAGGTTTTTCCCTCTGCCTTGTTTGAGCAGCAGTTTGCTTTTGCTTTCAAGATGGATCTAGCCGTCTGCCTGCCAGCAGCTCTACCTCCACAGATCTGTCGCTTTTCATCTTGCACTCCAGTTTGGTTTGCTTGTGGTTTTTCTTTAATTTTTCCTTTCCTCTCGCTCCTGGTGTCTCCCTGCTGTAGCTCCCCAGTGCTTGAAAAACGGACAAGAGCTTGCATCCTTTAAAAAATTGGGGGGGGAAAAAAAAAAGAAAGCGCCCACGTGGAGCGAGGACTTGATAAATACATGGGGAATCATTTTGGAGCTATTTATTTTGGGGGGGGGGTGGGCTGTATGTTTGCCTTCTCTTAAATGGTGGCTAAAAAGGTGTGGGGGGAGAGGGGCTTCTGAGCTGCATGAGGAGAGTTTTTTGGGGAAGCTCGGCCCGTTTTCATGTGGTTTGCGCTGAGAATGGGGGGATGCAGCAGCTGCTCCTCAGTTCCCCGGGTGCTCTTGCCCGAGCTATAGGTGAACTTCTTCCCCTATATAAAAGCAGGATGGTAGGTATGGATGAGACGAGGTGCATGTGATGGTGTCGGGGCTCCTCGCTGCCAGGGTCGGTGTCACCTGGAGGGGTATGGTCGCGGCGAGATGCCCTGGTTATGGTTGAGCACTGGGATGCCGGGGTCCATTCCCGGTGCTGGGTGCTGCCGTGGTGCCCAATGGGGCTTTTAACAGCCCCGGCCTGGCAAAAGCAAAAAAAAAATCATCAAGAGAAGCGCTGGGGGTAGGTGCCTTGGTGTGCGCGGTGAGGATGAGCTGGTAGGGCAGGGTGATGCCCACGCCGGGATGTGTCAGGCTCCGGCCACCACCCAGGAGCCACCGCGGTGTCCCCTCCCGAAGCAGCCGGACCGGACCGCGCCGGGGCCGCACGTCTCGCTCCGTGCCGAGCAGGACACGTATTATTTCACAACGTGCAATTAAGCCGTTGGTTTTCCTGGAGCCGGCGCGCGGCCGTGCCTGGTGGCTGCGGGTGGAGGGGCTGAGCGGCACCCGGGTCCCCGACCCTCCGCGCTTTGGTTGCTCGGCGCTAATTGTAATCCAGAAGCGGGGAGATGAGTCCTTGCCATCCGCGCTGACACTGCCCCGACGCCCGGGTCTGGCCGGTGCAACCGTCTCAAGGTCAAAGCCGTGCTGTGCTGTGGTGTTGCTGGGCTGCTGCTGGGCATGAGCCGGCGCGGGGTTGAAGCGCTCCCACCTCCTGCCTTGAGTCAGTGTTGGTTTGGGGTTGGAAAGGTGATAATTAAACGACCTATTTCTGGGCAGGGAGGAAGAGGAGGAGGGCGAGGAATCGTTTCTCTTTCCAGAACTTCAAAAAAAGCTTCCAGCAAGCGTCCGGAGCAAACCCAAAACCGCTTCCAGGAGGAGGTGCCTCCGATCGCCTCCCAGCCAGGGTGCTCGGGGCTCGGGTGGGGGTCTGGGTGCCGTGGGGAAGGGTGACCTCCTGCTGCAGCACTGCTGCTGCATCGGCCTTTTTTTCGGAAGGAGGTAAAGCAAAACTGCGGCTCCTGTTTTTTTTTTTTTTTTTTTTTAACCAGCTCAAAAAAATAGTAAAGAGATTTGGGAGGCAATGCTTGCCCCCAGGGCTGCGTCCCTGACCCGAGCCCATCCTGGGGTCACCTCTTGTAGGGAGGGCAGCAAAGAGGATTCCTCCTCCTCCTCCTGCAACAGGGGGGGATTATTTGTAGCGCCTGCAAGGCCAGATCCTGCACCCCGTGGCAGGGTGCTGGGGGCTCTCGGCAGGGTGTTACCTGCCCAGGAAGATGCAGTGGAGCTTGCGGGGTGGAAGATGTTATTGATGGATATAAGCAGTGGTTATAAATAGCCCTGGTTGAAAGTTTTCATCTTCCTTTTTAAATGAAAGTGCCTTTTGGAACAATGTGACTTTTCTCCATCCTTTTGGAAAGCATCTTTTTTTTTTTTTTTTTCTGATTTTGAAGATGAAACTTTTTTTTTTTTTGAAAAAAGAGAATTTTTCCTTTCCAATTATTGGAAGACTTCAGGGAAAAATTGCTAAGCGCCACAGAAACAAATACCCAGGAACACATCCCATGTTGTGCAGGTGGGGAAAATATGTGGGGTCAGATGTGCTTGGTTTGATTTTCTTCAAAAAAGAAATTGAGAATGGAAAATGTTCACAGCACCAGTGAGAGTTTTTTATCAAAGCGGTCAAAATTTTGGGGGCTGAAAAAACAGGGCTTGCTTAAAACCTGGTGCATCGAGCTTAAAAAAGACAAGTTAAATAAATTAAATACATTGGACAGAGGACTTCTGTTTAGTAAAAAACTGGCAATGTTTCTGGGTTTCTGTCTGGAATTTTTTGGTTGTAAAACCTGAAATTCTCCCCCACCCCAGGCAGTAACCTTGAGACATGGTGCTGTAGCAGGAGTTTCCACTGACAGGGAAGAAGAAAAAAAAAAAAAAAAAATGTGGACGAGTTATTTTGACCACCCAGACGTCTTTTTTTCATGTGGGCAGTCACTGGGACTGTCCTACCCCGCAGCCCCAGGCCGCGGTGGCCAGCGCTGAGAGCATCTTCTCTGGGGAGCAGGAGATAAACCAGTGGGATTAGGGGCTGCGGTGGGGAACGGCCAGGATCGGGCTCCAGGCATGGGTGCTCCTGCTCTGTGGTGGCCTCCATGGGAGAGCTCAGGCCTGCAAAGAAACGAGTGGGTTTTTTTTACCACTCTTGAGCTGGTCTGGAGGCAGAGAAGGGCTGCGTGTTTGCCTAACCGTAGGTGGGGTCTGAGCTGTCAGGCGTTTCCTAAATATCGTGATAAATGGCCCCGTGGAGCTGGTACCTGCAGGCTTCCCGCCGGTGCGCGAGCCAGCGTTCAGCCTTGGGGGGGAACAACCCGCCTTGTCCCAGCGTGAGCGGCTGGGGACACGACTGTCCCCGGGGGGGTGCGGCGTCCTGCGGCACCCGCGGCATCTCTGGGCTCAGCGTCGCTTTGGGAGGGGACCCTGGTGCTGCTCGGCTGGTCGGGGGGGTGGCAGGTCGAAAAACCTGCAGCCGGTTAAAATCCCGGCGTTGCCGGAGCCTGGCTCTGCCAGCCGGCTCCCCTCTCCCTGCCAGGCAGCACGGGGGGAATTTTTGCGCTTTAAAATTCTGCCGAAGGGAGCTTTGACTTTAGCTCTGCCGCTGGGCGTGCAGTGCTCGGGCCGGCTGAGAACTTGCTGGAATAAACCATGGGGGAAAGCAAAGCGTTTGTGTGCGGCGCCGAGCGTCTCCTCCGGTGCTCACACCACTGGGGAGGTCGTGGTGGAGGCGAGGAGGTGCCTCCGGACACGGTTATCCTGGGGGATAAACCACATTTTTCCCAGGAGATGTGGCTCTGCCCTTAAGAAAAACCTGCGATAGCTGCAAATTAATTTGGATAACTGGGAACTGGGGTGGAAGGGTTGGGCGGAGGCAGGGCTTGCTCGGACGTGGGCTCGGGGCAGTTTTTTGTCTGGTATTCTGGTGAGGAGCGGCGCTTGCGATCGCGTGGATGGCGTGTGCGTGCCAGGCTCTCCTCCGAGGGCATGGACTGGTGTTTGGGGGGTCTTGGGGGCTCCTGGAAGGGCTCAGGGTTGCGGGGTTGGGGTGCAGCAGGAGCCAGGCTGCTCTCCAACCTCTTCTCTTGGGTGATGCTTTCCCACAGAGCTCGGTGCGCCGCTGGCCATCTCGCTCGGCGCGGTTTCTGGGGACTCGACGCCCCATCCCCTGGGTTTGAAGCACAGGGATCCATCCCAGATCCGTCCCCAACCTTCCCTGACTCGGCACGGCCGTCCTTCCCACGCGCCGGCAACGAGCCGCCGGGAAAACTAGCACCTCTCGACTCGCTCGTTCAAAAATATCCCCGTCCCCGCGCGGATGCTGCTGCCAAGATGGGGAGCGGAGCCGGCGCTACCTCTTTGCAGAAATCTGTCGCCTCGCTCGGCGGTGGGGAGGTTGGGAGCCGCGGAGCGCCGAGCCCCATCGCTTTCTAAAATAGAAGCAGAACAAATGGTTGGAGCAGGATGCTGGTGGCGAAGGCAGCCAAGCCTCTTCCCGCGGCAGCTGGTGGCTGGTATGCTGCTTCTTGCTCCCTCCATCATTCCTCTCCCCAGAGCTGGCGTTTTATTGCAGGGGGAGAGGCGAGCATCTGTCTTTTGGGACGGCGTTGGGCACACCGGTGCTTTTCGGGCTTCGGTGTGATCCCCCGTTGGGTTTTGGTACGGTTCGGCTTTAATCGAGCTGTGGGGGCGGCGGGGCAAAAAGCGGGGTTTCGGTAGCGGCAGCGCGGTGCCGCGGCGGTGTGCGCCGGTGCAAGAGAAAGGAGGGGACGGGGAGTTGGGTGGTGCCGGTTTGCGAAGGGACTTTGTCCCAAAACAATGACGTAGGTGCCGGGTTGAGCCCCGGGCACGGCGCGGTGGCAGGTGCCGACCCGGCGTGTCGGCTGGGTGAGCGTGGAGCTGCCGTATCTACAGCCCGTTCCTGGGGACGGGGACGGGGGACGGGGGGGTCCTGGCGAGGTGCTGGGTGCTCCCGGGGTCCCCAGGTGTCGTGGGAGCCGCATTTGGGCTGAGCTCTCCCTCCCCGAAAGGAGCCTGGCCGGGGAAAGGCTCACGGAAAGGCTCCTCGCCGCCCCGCTCCCAGGGGACCCCCGCTCCCAGGGGACACGAAGCCGCGTGTCCTCGCCCCGGCCGGCCGCTGGCACCCAGGAGGGGAAACGCTGAGATCGGCTCTGGTTGCAAATCAAGAGAGTTTGGAAAAAACCTGTTAATTGCCCTCTGGTCTTTGAGGTTTAAGGCCAGACGCGAGCGTGTGCTTTAGCAAGCAGAATTTCACGCCTGCCTCTGGGCCGGAGAGGGCTGCTCCAGCTGGACGAGATGGAAGTGGGAAGGTCGGGGAGAGGCTTCCCGTAAGGGAAGATGTTCTTGCCTCGTCCTTTCCAGCGGAGAGGACCAGCCACCGCGAGCTCAGCATCCGCTCGGGTGACCTTCAGCGCCTTCTGCTTGGCGAGGGAGGAAGGCTGCTTTGCATGCCTTCTCCCCACGATGCTACACATGTACCAAGCAAACGGGGTCTTTTTTGTTATGCAAATGCCGCTTTGTTTTTAGCTTCTCAAAGATAAATACCTTTGAGGCTAAATATGGAGCTCGGGGCACTGCTAAAAGCAACCCCGGCGGTTCGAGGGCTGACAGGTTGGACGCTAAAGCTGGTGGTTTGGGGGTTTGGCTTCCCTTTGGGGACTGAAACAAAATGCTCTGAATTTTTATTTTTTTCCCTGAGGTTACACAAGCTTTTTTGCACTGAGGAGCGTTGCGAGCCCCGATGTGGGGGCCCCATGGCCGCCGTGCAGCACCTGCTGCCCCGCGCTTGGATTTCCCATTTTTGCAATGATGTGCTGTGATTTTTTTTTTTTTTTTTTAAATTTTTTTTCCAAGCATTTATGGGCTTGGGAGACCCAGCATCACACCACCCTCCAAGGATCCCCACTTTGAGCTGCCTTTCTGAGTTGTGTCCCTGCTCCGTGGCTCCGGCACGGGATCGACGGTGATTTCCATGTGCCTCCCGATGCCGGCCACCCGGGTTTTGCCGTCGGGTTCTTTCTCACACCTCGCAGAGAAGCCGAGGGGTGCAGGTTGCACGGCTGGAGCGGCGCTGGACGCTGTGCCAGGTGCCGTGCACCGGACCGAAGCGCCTTTTTCTCACCTCCCGTGCTGGAAGGGCGCGTGGGCGAGCGTGGCGTGGGGCGAGGCGTCCCCCGGGGTTTTCTGGCTTCCTTTGGGACCCCGTGAGCCCGCTGGCAGCCCGTCTCCCTCGTGGTGGGAGGTCACGGGCTGTTGGGCTGTGTTTAGGCAAAGGTGTTTGTGTTACGATTTTATTTTTATTTGTGCATCTCTCGGAAATTTTTCGTCACGGCGGGTGCCGGTTCAGTGCCTGGTGATGGGGTGGAAGGGGCGTGGTGGGGGATGGAGACGTGGCTGAAACTGGTTTAGCTTCTGCTCGTGCGATTTTTCCTATTTCTGTGCTGCAAGAGAGCTTGAGGATCCTGGGATTTGGGGAGGGGGTGGGGGGCTGAAGCCCTCAGGGGTCTGCCTCGGGTCCTGGTTCATCCCTCCTGTAGTGTCACAGGTCACTTTCCAGCCTGAAGACTCGCTGACAGGGGCTTTTTGGGGCTGACCCCTGAGAGTGTGACACAAAGAGCACCCCGAGGTATCTCGTGGCCTTGCAAAACCACGGAGCAGTGGTGGGTGTTTTTCCCGTCGGGACGCGGACAGGAGCGCGGGGACTCCTGCATCCCGTTGGTGATGGGATGCCGCTGGGACCTGCTGTGGGCAAAGCAAGGTGGAAAGGAAAGGTGGTGGAAAATAAAGGTAAAAAAGGGCTGGGCAGCTCTTTCAGAGCTGCTGCTTTGCAAAGTTGGTTGGTTTTGCCACCGGCTGCGTGCTGAGCTGTGGTGGGGCAGAGCTAAGGCCGTCCCGAAATGGGGTGTTCCTGCTCAGGGCCACCCCAGGTACTGCAAGGGCTGCCTGGGAGCTTAGGGCTTGTCACTTTGGGTGACTTTGGGCGTCAGGGTGGCAGTCTGCACCCTCCAAAACTCGGCGGGGTCTGGAGCATCCGCGCCCGAGGAAGCTGCTGCCCAAATGATGCCCAAAAGCAGGTACCCTGACCCAGGGGCAGGGGCACCTCTTCAGCTGTGGGTCAACCCCCCCCCCCCCCTCCTCCAGCATCTGTTCAAGGTGCCACCCTGGTTGTTTCTTTATTTTTTTATTCTTTTTTTTTTTTTTTTCCCCCCCTAAATACATTACCAGTGCAGCTCGTCCATATTTCAACCACCTTCTCCCTCCTGTTCTCGCGCTGAAGTCTATAATGCTGAAATTATAGCATCACCCTCGTCGCCATGGCAACATGCAGGGATGTATTTAAAAAAAAAAAAAAAAAAAAAAAGGACCAGAAGCCCTCCAAGGATTATGACTTCAGTGAGGGATCAGGCCGGAGGGGAATCTGGGTCACGGCTGGAGCAGGCTTTTCTTCCAGCTTGTCTTTGGTAATTCCCCTTACTGTGACCTGGGGGACGCGTCAGGGCAGGGCAGAGCTGCTGTTAGCACCCGTGGGTGCTCCCAGTGGTGGGTCCATCTGCCCTGGTGGGTGCTGTGCTCCCTGCGGAGGAGATGGCTCAGCACCTGTGTGCACCCCAGGGAAGGACATCCTCTGCGAGCTCGGTATTCCCACCCCAAATCCAGGCTTTTTAACCAAAACTCATCTGTTCCAGAGCATGCGGTGCCTGCAGGAATGCCAGAGCCACGCTCCCCGTCCCCCCCCTGGTTTGTGCATTGCAAGTTTTCTCTCTCATCCCCCAAAATAAACAGGACTCTTTTTTTCTAAATTTTTTTTTTCTCCTCTTCATTTTTTTTTTTTTTTTTCCTCCCTTTTTCCACACCCCCAGAGCCGCTGTTGCTGGTGGCAGGGAGCCCAGACTCCGTAGGAACTCAGAAATGCTGCAGATCCAAGCCCCGGCTGCCCTCTCGGTTTCGCAATCCTTTGGAGTGGGGGAGAGAGAAGGAATAAAATGGGAGGGGATTTTTTTTTTTTTTTTCTTTTTTCTTTATTAGAGATTTATAGACTTTCCCACCAGTAGGGACAAGGAGCCGGAGCCGAGCAGCCAATTTTCTACAGTAAGTTTCCAACACTGCTCCTCTCCGGCCTCTGTGAAACCCTCTGCGGCCTCGCCTACGGTGGGTTGGGTTGGTTTAATTTTTGGAAAACCATCGGCGATGCTGGCGGGGGGGGGGGGGCGAGGGGGGGGCGGTGGCGCTTCTCCGTGTGCCGGCATCTCCCATGGCCGCGGCAGTGGGTTAGGTGATGCTAATGGCTGGGAGGAATCAGCTCAGGTGGGGTTTTTTTTTTGAGCTCTCAAAGCCTTTTTTCTACCTGTTTTTTGGTTGCCTGCAAACCCTTTGGCTTGGACCTCGCAGCGATGCCGCGGCCATCGCTCGCGGCTGCGCTCCCTCCGGCTCGCCGGGCTCGGCCGCTGCCGGGGAGCCTTCGCTGCCGCCTTCATCTCCCTCTGCCGTTCGACGTCTTGTGGGGTTTGTGGTCCATTTATTTTTAGGTAATTGCAGTGTCCGGGCTCTGAAATCGCCGGTCGGTAACGCGCAGCCGGACAAGGGAGTTTTTTGTTTGCGAGTGTATTTTAAGCGGCTCGTTTTTTACAGGCGAGAGCCACCGGTGAGCTCCTCGTGCCGGCGTGGAGGGATCCGGCCGATGCCATCGCCGGCTTCTGTCCCCACAGATGCCACGTTACCTGTACCCGGTGCTGTGCACGGGGCAGGGTGCAAGGGTTTGGCTCCCCAGCCCCGCTCCGCACCCTCGCGCAGGATCCGGCCCTCCGCCAGCGCTCCTGCAGCGGGGAAAAATCCTCCCTCCCAGAGCTGTGAGATCTGAGTCCTGGCAGCTCTGGTCCCAATGTCCAGTGATTAATGGGATTAAATTGGTGCCCCTAGTGAGGTTTTTTTTTTTTTTTTTTTTTTTTCTTTATTTTGCATCTGGTTTTCTCAAGACTTTTTAAGCGGCGGGGGGGCCGGGGCCACATCGCGCTGAGATCTGATTAGATAAGGGAGAGCTGCCTGTGAACAAAATTCCTACCGGATAATTATTTATACCTCCATGTGCGTCACTAGTAAACATCTGGATCCGCTCCAAACATCTTCATTTGATTTGTTTTGTAGTCTCTCAACAGGGATGTTTGTCAGATCCCCTCCCCGCCTCCCTTTCGTCGCGTGGCTTTGGGCAACGTGGTTGAGATTAGGGGTGGGCTTTGAGCTGTCGCCCCTCTGCCTGTCGGATGAGCCCGTCCCTGCCTGCTCCTCACCAGCCTCACTTGCCCATTTGCCCCCGGGCATTACCAGTCTTGGGACTATTTTAACAAATTCCCAGCTCCTGGATACCCGTGATGGGGCGAGGGTCACGTTGTCCTTTCTTGGGAGGAGAAAGTTTCTGGTGTTTGTGGTTGCAGGAAAAATACGAGTGGCCAGAAAAACCCAAAAAGCAATCCCAGATGTGTTGCTTTCTATTTTAAAACATCACCGTTTGATTTGGGGGCGAACCAGACTCCTGACCTTTCGGAGCTCGTGGGGCTGGCAGTCACGCCGAGCTCTTTGAGGCCAGGGCTGACTTCTTGCTCTGTTTGTGTAGAGCCAAGAAATTAATATTAATAACTTTCCCTGAATGAGAGTTGAGTACCTGCTTCCCTGGGGCTCCTTGGAAGGCTCCGGCTCAGGCGGATAACATCAACAGTCATTATGAACGGGACTAAGAGCATCGCTCCCTGCGCTGCACGCAGCTGGGATGCAGATGGGGAAGGACTGGTGTGGGAGGGGAGAGATGAAGGAAGCCTCTGGCTCGCTTTTAAAGTGTCTCGGGCAGGGCTTTCAGGCGCCATGAGCGATTTTTTTTTTTTTTTTAATTTTTTTTTTTTTTTTTTTTTTTGGTGTGTGTTCCCCCCATCCTTTCTGCAGCCCTGGCCCCTCTTTCTTTGCATGACTGCAGTGGAAAAACCATCCCGAGTTGCTGGAGCTGGCGACGGATGCCAGCTCCCTTTGCGTTGGCAGGGCCTGAAATCTGGGGTCTCACCTCTGCTGGGCTCTCAAAAAAAAAAAAAAAAAAAAAGTTTCAGTGCTGCACCCAGCCTTAATCTCTTTAAACTGTATTTTGCTAATCCTTCATTAGGATCTCATTGTGAGCTTGTTATCCCGTTAGGGCTTAGAGCCGCGCGTGGCGGCATCGCCTGCCGAGCCGGGGCGGGAAGGGGCTGTGTCGTCCCCGCCAGTGCCACGTGCTCCGCTGGGACGTGCTGGTGGCACTGGGTGTCGTGGCGAGCTGGGCTCCACGCCGCGGTGCTGGCTGCTCGAAGGGGAGTGGGTGACAGCGGGTGCTGGGTGCCTGCGGTCCCGGTGTTTTCGGTGAGCACCGGCGGGGACGCTGTGTCTGTTTATCTTCCCTTCCATCGCTGGATGTGCCCATCTGGGGTGCCGGTGCCGGGGATGGAAAGGGGGGTGCGGTGTAAAATAGAGCTGGTTTTTTTTTTTGTTTTTTTTTTTTTTTTTGTTTTTTTTGTTTGCACTGAGGCTAGGCCTTGCTTAGCGTTTCTGAGTGCCCGCGCTGCAGCGGACCCGCGTGCCAAGGGCGAGGTTTTAGCCGAGGTTATCCGGCGAGCTCCGGGGAGGTGACCCTGAACGGCATGCCGGGAGGAGGGCGAGCTCGGTGCGTGCAGAACCCCCTTCCCGCTGCCTCGGGAGCCTTAAAAAGGGCATCGGTCGGACCCGGCGGGCGGCGGGCAGATTCCTTCCCTTAGCGAGCGGCCGCTTTCCCGCTGGGAGGCTGGAGCTGGTGTCCTGCTGCTCCGTGCCGCCGGCTCCCCCGGCCTGGCACCTCCAAGCTCCCCTGGGCAGCACCCAGCTTTGGCAGGGACCTTCTCGGGGCGACTGGGTGATGGCAACAGCTCTGCAGCACCCAGGGGCTCAGGATACCTGCAAGCCGCGGTTTTGGAAGCTGCTTTGGAGGAGGAGGAGAGCGGAACCTCGCCCGAGTCTAAAGCCAAAGAGGTGGAAAGTCCGTCTTGCTGGATAATTGAGCGGGGCTGAGCCCGCTTGCCTTGCAGGCTGCGATCTGCAAGATAGCAGGAGATGGTCTGCAGAGCGATTGCAAAAAAGCAAAACAAAAACCGCACACCCACACATTCCCACACGCGCAGGCAAACAAGGAAGCGAGCATACAGGGGGGATAAGCGAGCAGCCAGAGTTGAGACTCAATTTTATTTGGTGGAAAATGAAAACCGCTGCGGCAAGCGAGAGGGTTCCTGGCTTTTTTTCCCCCCCCTCAAAATAAAATTTAGGTGGGATTTTTATCTTCCCTGGTTTTTGTTCTGTGTAGAAATGTGGCTCTGAGGAGAAGTTTGGTGGCTAAAATATTGCTGCCTGGTTTAGTGCTTTCCTGTCCAGCTTCCTACTTGCTGGAAGGTCTCGCAGGCACCTAAGTTAACGTGTCCTCGTCCGCTTCTACGTGCCAGATACAGCGGGGTCGGGAGAAGGGAGGTGACTCCTCTGACATTGCCCAGTGAACGAAAATGAACCGGGCTCTAAAACTGCACTTGGCTTGCTTGAGAGCGTTTGCCGGAGTTTAAAGTTTAATGCACATTTATTTTGCCTTCAGGTTGCGGAGCGTCTCTGCAAGTCCTGCTTTTTGGCAGCTGCCGGGCGCGGTGAGGGGGCTCGTGGCATCTCTTGGCTGGAGGGGATGGGGTCTCCGCAGGGAACCCGAAATGCTTAGGTTCCTGATGTAGGACTGAGCGGCTTTGGTTCTTGCTGCATTTATTTCGGCAGCCAACGCGGTGCTTGTGCTGGTGCTCAGCCTGCGCCGGAGCGGCGGTGGGTCCCGCTCCCCCCCCGGGGAGGGGGGCTTCCCTTCTGCACCAGAGCACCTAGGAATCGGGCATGAGCCGTGGTTTTTACACTGGCTTTTATCCTTCCAGAAAAGGGGAATAGTGACATCCAGGAGCGCCGGGTCCCTGGGTTTCACAGCCCTTTGGGCTGCTCCCACCATGGGCTCGGCGGGGGCCGTGCCGCCCCGCTCCCCGCCGCTGGGAAGGTAGAGCTTTTCCAAACGCCTCTCTCCCCTTTTCCTGTGCCTATAATTAGCCCTGGCTCCCCGCCACCATATACTGTATGATCCTGGAAAGAGGTCATGGCTTTGCTGAAATTCTTGGGAACAGAGCTGCCTTTGCAGCTGGGAAAGCAGTGCAATTTCCAAGCAGATAAGAAATAGGGCAAATGCAACTCTTTTTCCCTGCTGTAATTTATGGGCTCTGGGCATGGCATCCGACAGCCTCCTCCCTGCTCCGGCTCTCCTCTTGCTCGGGGGAACGGATGAGTCTGTCTGGATTGGCAAAGGGGTTCCCACCGGCTCCAGGGACGCTGCCCGGGGGGTGGGGGGGTGGGGGGGGTGAGGAGAGCCCCTTCTTCTCCCGGCTCTTGTTTTTCCCTCCTGCTCTGTCCCATCCAAGGGCTTGCCCAGGGCTGGAGAAGGAGACAAACCCCATTCCTGAGCGTTTGGGGGTCCTTTCCACTTCTAAAACTTCTCATTTTTGTGAATTTCCTGGGAGCGGATTTCCCCTTGCAATAGGAAAAGCATCATCTCAGTGATCTTAAAGGACTTTTCCAACCTAAACGATTCTGTGATTCCATGATCTCCAGCCAGGTGAGGAATAGGACCCCGCTTTTCTCCCACAAAGGGGCAAAGCAAACGGGAGCAGAGGGGTCTGCTGGGCTTGGGGAGGGTTTTCCTGCCCCTGAACCCTCCTGTGCAAACAGTTGAAAAAACTCAAAGTGAAAAGAATGTTTTTAAAATAGAAAACTCCCCTCTTCTTAAAAGAGAGACAGCAATACAGCAAAATCCCCTGTTAAGAAGTTTCCCAAAGCACTGCTATTGTTTCTCTACCACTGTACAGTAATTCTGAGCAAAAGTCAGGATAAATACAACCAAAAAGGACAGGAATAAAGAGCAAGGGCTCAAGTTGCCATCCTGGCAGGGACTCTGCACGTGCTCTGTCCCCCCGGCAGTATCCCACCGCTGAGCTGATCTTCCCTTTCCAATGGAGAGATTAGCTAAAAAAAATCACGAGATTAAAAAGCAAAACACTTTCCATTTGTTTTAATTGGCTTGTAGGCCAGAGAGCTGCTTCTCCTCCCTCCCTTTTAAATCTGAACGCTGTGATTTTCGCTTTAAATTACAGGACTGTGGGACTGGGGTTTTGAGGGGAAAAAGCACTGAGGGTGCTGAGGTCCACGATGCTGCTGCCAGGTCCCCTTTTGCAGCACCAAGAGTTTTTCCAGTGATTGCAAGACTTGATAAACCCCTTTTTTTTTTTTTTTCACGTTTGCCAGTGCTGGCGTGTTCATACTGGGGGTTGCGTTTGGGATTTGGGATTTTTCCAAGGGTCAACAAGGCGGATCTGTCAGAGGGAGGTGCTGGGAGGTGATGCTTGCACCAGCCACTGAGATTTTGTTGCCCCGCAGGGGACCGAGTCATTTGGGGAGCGGCAGGGCAGTTTCCTACGGATTCGTGCCGCTCGGTTGACTGCTTAACCAAATTACAGAGAGATCTTCTTTTTTTCTGTTAGGTGCCTATAAAATCCCCCTTCTGCTTTCCCCTCACAGTGGCGTACGTGGGGGGTGGTGTAGGAGTTGCTGATGACGGCACCGAATGTGCAAGTGTTTCTCTGCACCTCGCCGGAGAGAAATATTTTAATCTTTTTTTTTTTTTTTTTTTAATTTTTCCCCCCCAAAAAAAAAAAAAAAAAGTGGATCTGAAGTTTGGGAAGTAGGCGCCCTCCCCACAGAGATTCGCCGAGGATGCAAGGGATTTTTGGGCTTGAATGTGTAGATTTGGGTAACCCCAGGGCTGATTTTATTCTCTGGTTCGGGGTTTTCCCCCGCTGGGTTTTGGGAGGCTGCTGAGCAGCAGAGGCTCGCTCCGTCGGGATGTGGCTCCTGCTTTTCCAGATGCAACCCTGGCTTTGTGGCTGGTGCAGAGCTGTGCTCAGCTGCCGGATCAGTGCTTTGCCTTTTGGCCCATAGAGTTCGCACGAGGGATTGGGGTTTGCATGAGGGGTTGGGGGCAACCCCCTTTTTTTTTTTTTTGCTTTTTGGGGAGGAGCAGCCCTGGTTCCTGATCGGGTCGCGGCCGCGCTGGCTGGTTTTTCAACCCCTTGCAGGGGTTTCATCTGGAAGTGATGGTGGGTGCTGGTGCCAGTGGCTGTCACTGGTGGGCTGGATACTGGGCGAGCGAGGCGAGGAGGGGGTTGTTGAAAGGTGCTGGGTGCCTGGGAGGTGGCAGCAGCCCTGCCCATGGCCAGCTTAGCTCAGGACACACAGGAGGGTCTGTAGCACAACCCCGAATTAAATGCACATCTCCCAGGCGTCCCGCGTTTGACCACAAAGCCATCTCTGCTCCTCACAAGGAGGGCCTTTTTCTTTCTTCTTTGCAAGTTACTTTTATAAGCAGGTTTAAAAAAAGCTCTTGGCTTCCAGCTATGAAGCTGGGCTGAGATTTTCCGGCATGGTGACAGTCCCCGGTCCCCGGGTTGGGGGACAGCAGTGAGGGACATGTGGAGGTTTGCGTGGTGCCTTGTCCTAGTTAGTCCCCACCTCTTCCATCTGCATCTGCAATTGTGTTTGCACGGGGTTTTGGGGGGCTGGTCGACAGCCCCTCTCCCCTTCCCCAGCCCACCCCAGGAAGGCCTTGTGTCACCTAATTGCAGCTGGGAGGTGACTTAGGACCTTCAGCTCTTTGTCGGAGAAGGGTTGACGGATGGGCTGGAGGTTTTGGACTTGGGTGAACGTGTTTGTTTGGTTTCCATGGGGAGAGGATGGGGCTGAGCTGCCGGTGGCAGCCCGAGCTGCCCGGGGAGGCTGCGGCAATGCAAAACGTCCCCCGGAGCCAGCGGCTGCTGACTCGGCCGACAGCCAGAGCACGGCGGTGAGGGGCCTGGGCTTTGCTCTTAATTACGATGATTTTCTGCCATCGTCCCTCTCACCGGCGCTGGCACGCAGCCCCATCTCATCACACCTCACCCGCTGGCCTTGGGAGTTTGGAGCTGCCTCGCAGAGCCGGGGCTGGGGCTGCGCACCCAGCCCAGCCGGATTCCTGGGCTTGGGGAGGGGGGGGGGGGGCACGTGCTGCATCACCCTGGGTGAACTCCTTCGGGGACCTGCCCGAGGTAGGGTTGTTCCTAAATAGCGGGGTGAGAGGAGCTTTGTTCCTGCCGGGCACACACGCGGGAACTCCCGGTGCCACCCGTGAGCTTTTTGCACAGATCCACGTCGTTGCTCTAAACAGGCCTGGTGGCCGGGCGGGCGCGGATGCATTGGGACGGGGTCCCTTCCACAGCACACCCCCGGCCCTGCTGCCCTCGCAGGCACCGGCGCGTGTTGAAGAACCAAACTCGGGGTTGATTTTCCTCCGGCTCCGCTCTGGTCATCCGCGGGCGGTTGCGTCGGTCGGCGGCCGTCGGTGATAATTTGCCGGTGTGTTCTGTCGGTGTGCGCGCCGGTGGGATTTGCATCCCCCTCGGCGCCTCGCGTGGGGTTTTACGTGGATGTGGAGCGGCTGCAAAGGCAGTGGCAGAGGATCCGTCCCCACCGTGTGACAGAAAGGAGAGGGTGGCTTGAAAGATAAGTGGGAATCAGATGGGTGGTGTTTGGGGAGAGCCGGCAGCAGACAAGGAGGGGTTGGTGGGGCAGTCAGTAGGGCTTAAGGGGAGTCTGGGGGGCAAAATGGCTGATAGTGCCTCCTCTGCTTTACCTCTGCCTTGGAAATGCTGGCAGGAGCTGGAATTGCAAATCTGGAATAGCTGTTACGGCTCCTGTAAAGCCTCCTGCACCCCAGGAGCAGCACTGGGGTTTTTCATGCGATGCCTGGGTGGGTACCGGGGGACGTGAGCAGGGTGGGGGCACTCGCGGCCCCTCTTGGCACCTCTGGGATGGATCTGCATGCGCTCAGGCTGCCACGAAGTTGGGCAAAATTAATTAAGGAGTGCAATCAGCAGCTGCTCCGATCAAACGTGGCAGTGGCCGGTTGTACCCGTACCTGTTCCTGTACCCATTGCCCAGCTCAGCTGCCCAGTGCCCGGCACAGCACCTGCAGAGCTGCTGCCATCTCTCTGGGCGAGGGCACAGAGGCGTGTTGCTGGGTTAACTGGTGCCACTGGGCCCCGGGGCCAGTGCCAGCAGGTGGCAATGTGGCCCGAAGCATTTGCTTCCGTCACTGGGGCGAAGGCAAGGGTTGGGTGCTTGGGGTATGGGGCACCCACGTCTTGGGATCCCTGAGCTCTCATGGGAGCCCCTGCGATGTCCTCGGGTGTTTTGGGGTTGGTTTAGGCTTGGGGTCCTCCTGGGGCTGGTGGGTGAGCAGGATGGGACAAGGAGGGAGGCGAGGGGCTCGCTGAGGGGTGGTAATAGGGGTTTGGGCTGGGGCTGGGGGGGGGGGGGGAAGGTTTGTTTCTCCAGCTCTGCTGTTTCTGCCCCTCTCTGTGCCTCAGTTTCCCTGCTCTGGGAGGAGCCGGCGGTGCTGCGAGGCAGTAGGACCCCCATGTGCGGGCAGTCGTGGTCCTGCTGACCGGCACGTGGGGACGTCCTGCGGCAGTGTCAGCCCGAGACCCACAAACCGGAGCCTGCCCAGGTGTAGGCACCCGCTCGCCGGGGTATCTCTGCTCCTGCCAGATGTGCTGGGTGCAAGGAGACGGGTGGGTGGCCCAGCTGTGCAGCGAGGGCAGAAGCAGGGTGTGGGTGCTGCGAGCCAGAGGGAGACCCCCTGCACCCGTCCCTCCTCCCGCGCTTCCCCCAGTCCCCCCGCCGTCCCTCGGTCACCGGCGTGGCACGGTGCGTGGCTTTGCTCCGAAACCCATGCCAGCCCCCAGCCCTCCTGCACCCCCCGGCCGCCCCCGCCCACCCGCGTCCATACAGCTGGAGGTTTCGGTTCTGCATCTCCGCCGCCCAAGGGGGAACTTAGCCGGCGAGAGCGAAACTCGGTGGCTCCAACGGTCACATGCGTGCACTGCCTGCCCGCCCCCCCCCCCCCGCCCTCCCCCCCCCAGCACCCCTCCGTGTCCCCCAAGTCCTGGCAGGGCTGGTGGCCGCTGTTGCAACACCTGTGGCAAGTGTCTGTGCCACACTTGGCCGCCGTGACCTTTCCTGGAGCACGGCTCCGTGGGGATGGAGAGCGACCAGGGGCTGGGTTTTGGGCAGGGGACCCGTGCTGGGACCCTCTGAGGGGGGCAAAGCCTCTGCCAGGTGACCTGGAGGAGCAGGGAAGTGACACCCACCCCCCCCCCCACCTCAATTCCCACCTTGCCTCGGGCTGGGGGCACTTTCAACCCAGCCCCTGTGCTGGTGATGGGGGAGCACCGGTGGCAGTCGCACCTTTCACACGGTGTGGACGTGTGTCCTCGGCACGGCTGGCTTGTGCCATCGCTCTTGTGCCATCCCTGCACCAGCATGCCGGGCAGCCCAGCATCTCGTGCTGCTGGAGGTGGATTTATCCCCGCGCAGCTCCCTCCTCACCTTCCTCCCATCCCCTTTTCTGCAGCCCGTGCTGGCGGTGCGGGATCTGGCACAGTGGGTGGGTGGGAGCCACGGTTTCTCACTGTGTTTAAGCACCAGCCTGTCCTGCCTGGACTGGGACCTCTCCCATTTTGTCCCTTCCCACCTCTTGGTGGGAAGCCAGAGGAAACCCAAATGTAAAAGACTCATCAGGACTAATTAAGCCCTGGGGTTATTCCCCATGGCTGGTGCAAACTGGAGGCCAGACCATGGCTGAGATGCCTTAGTTTTGTGGGCTGGAGAAATGGAGAAAGTCCTTTTTTTTTGTTTGTTTGGTTTTTTTTTTGTTTTCCTGCGCTAATACTGGAGGTGATCCTTGCTGTTGCCTGGACCCCCCGAGACCAGCGTGGCAGAGCCCTGAGAACTGGGGCCACCCTGGTTTGAGGTGGGGGTCCACAAGCGCCTGGCAGAGAAGCGGCGAGCCGGGTTGGGAGCCCGGGGAGGGGAAGTTTGGGTTTGGTATCCAAATGTTTGCGGCCCCGAGCCCGTTGCTAGAGGAAACATGAAAAAAGGGGAAGGAGAGATTGCGGTCGGCTGCTCTTCCCCTCCACAATCTGCGCCTCCCTCTTGGCCCCTTGGGCTCCGCTTCGGCCCGGAGGAGCCCCACCACAGACGAATTCTCCCCTCCATCTCCCTTTCCCCCCAAGACTTTCCCCCGTGTGCTCGGATGTCCCCGTGGCAGTGGCCGTGCGGGATACCCCGGGGCCACCGGCACCCCAAGCAGAGCCAGCGGCAGCGAGGTTTTCCTTCGCCAAGGTAACCAGCCGAGCTCACGCCGGCAGCTTAATTGGCTGGTGATTGATCTCATAACAGGGCTGGGAGCTCGTTTGAGTGATTTAGCATCTTCCAGCCTTCTGCGCGTGGAGAGGATGTGTTTTGCCTGAGACCCTTCCTCCCCCAGCTCAAGGGAATTATTTATTTGCACGTATTACATGTATATATGATGTATCCAGGGATATATATATATTAAAAAAAATATATTTTAAAATATATATATCCAGGGATATATATATATATAAAAACTATATATATGGGGTTATATATATTTGGGGGGATATATATGTATGAGGGTATATATATTTGGGTGTTTAAATATATATATGTATGGGAATATATATATATTTTTGGGGGTATTAGCAAAGGTTGGCTGTGGCACAGGGGCTGCTGAGCAGATATCCAGGGAAGTCATGGGGAATGGTCTCTGCACATCCTCTGGGATCCTTCCAGGCAGGCTGGAGCAGCTCCACCAGCCACCCACTGCCTTTGCAGAGCAGGTTGCACCAGCCCGACTACATCAGTTAAAAAAGAGGGGGTCCCAGGAGTTCCCCCCCCCCCCCCCAACATCAGGGAGGCTGTCCTGCTGCTTTTGGGGCAGATCCCACCTGGAGGCGATTTGGTTTGTTGCTGGGCAAAACCAAAGCTTTGGTTTTCAAACAGGAACAATTTTATCGTCTGCTCAGCATTTCTGTTTGAAAGCTGGACAAAAAGATTGTCTTCTCTTTCCCCCTTTTCCTCCCCTCCTTTTTTTCACTTAGAAAGGGGAATTCACTTGGTTTTGCTGCCTCCAACCCTCCCCTATGTGATTTGTTCTTCCCCAGCTTATAAAATAACGGAGTATTTTGAAAACACGACACTGTTCCCCTTTTCTGGGCAGTATTTCTCTCTATTAAAACAAAAAGGTTTTGAATGCAGGCGGTGCCGCGGGGATGAGACCTGGGGACTGCAGAGGGTCCCTTGGGGCTGCCGGTGGCACAGCCCGGTCCCGGTCTCACTGTGCCACGGTGGGTCAGACAGTGACATTTCGAAATACCCCAGAATCCGGAGTTTCTGGCAGCTGTGGCAACAGCACTGGCGGGTGGGGGCTTTGCTGCTTTGCACCGGCTTGAAATGCTGCAAAATAGGGACTGGGGGGGGGGGGTTTACTGGTGCTGGTACCACCGGGTCCAAAGGGCAGCGGCTTCGGCAAGGTTGGCCGGGGCATGAGGCAGCCCTGGAGCCGTGGGGCTGGAGAGGATCAGACCCTTGGGCGCACGTTTGTGTGCGCTGTGGTCTCCAGACTGTCCCCCGGGAGCTGATCTGGAGCCGGGTGATGTTGGGGTACGACCCTACGCTGCGTGGGGATCAGGCCCTTGCAGGGGAGCATGTGGTGCCCTAAGACCCATCCTGACCCTCCCAGGGTTTCCCACCTTGCTGCGACGAGGGGGCAAGCTGGTGGCTCGGCAAAGGTGTTGCTTGTATTGTCGCAACCTGGGGACCACGGCACCGCCGTGGCCTGCGTGGAGTCGGATGTTGTCCGAAAGTCAGAACAGCCCAGTCAGCTCCGGGAGCTGGGGGTGTCTGGAATCACCAGCCACGGATATTTTAGCTGTCGGTTCCAGGGTCTGTGGGAGCGGTGCCTGGCGTGGCTGTGCCGTGGTGGGGACGTGGACTGGCACCGCTGGCACGCGGCTCTGGGTCCGGGTGGGACGCGAGTGGGGACCCCACAGCCCACAGGGATGCTCCCAGCTCGTCTACTGGTGTCCCCCACTGAGGAGGGGCGACTCCGTGTACAATCACCTGAGGTCTTGCTTGGCCGTGTGCCCCGCCGTTGCATCCCCATGGGATGAGAGAGCTGGCCCTGACCCCCCCCCGGGGCAGGTGGGGGTTCGGGAGCCTGTCGAGAAGCGTTTTGCATTAAACACCGGGGGTGGCATCTGTGGCACCCATGGTGCCAGGGCGGGCCCACTCACGCTAATGTCTCCATCCCTCGGAGCTGACCCCGGCCCCGTTCCCTGCGGGTAACACCTGGGTTTATGCTGGTGACAGCCCGGCGGGTCTCGGTGTGGTGGTGGGGGGCTCGTTTGCAGAGCAGCAAACCCCAAAAGTTGGCAGCTAAGATAAGGCAGGGTGGAAGCACCAGGTAACACCATCCCTCATCCTGGCTGCGAGCGTGGCACTTGCAAGGTGACACGTCTTCTGTGGGTGTCCTTGTCCCTATGCGGGACACCCTTTTTTGTTAAGGGAAATAGGAGGGTGGTCCTGGGTGGGGGGCAACAGGTTGGTCTGGGCGTTAACGGGTGCAATTGGGGCGGTGGCTGGAGCCCCCCCCCCCCCATCCTTGTCGCCGCTGCTCTCCCTTCGTGGAGGTGATGGAGCCAGGCTTGTCCGTCTGTCCCGATGCTGGGGAACCCTGTGGCCGGTCCATCCGCAGGACCCCAGCCCGCACGGCACGAGGTTGGGTGCTCTTGGGAGGCTGGAAAGCTGCTTGGACCCCGGCTGTTTCGGGGTGTCGTCTCCGCGTGGCTCCTCGGGGGCGAGGGGTAGGTGAAGCCCCAACCCGAGCCACGCGCTCCTCGCTCCGGCTTTGTTCAGGCTGAATTTTGTAATGTCAGGAAATGAGCTGGCTGTGGGAGGGGAGGCAGCGGGGAGAGGAAGGCTGGTTTTGTGGTTGAAGCGGAGGATGAGGACGCCGGAAAGCCAAGCACAATTCCTCGCTCTGTTGCAGGCGGCGGGGGGGGTGAGGCTGCAGCTCGGCTTCGGGAGCGGGAGCTCGCGGCGCGGTCGGAGAGCTGGGTGCCGGCCTCCGTGCCTCAGTTTCCCTTGCGTTCAGCGGGAAAAGCCGCCATTCCTCTCACTCGTGGGAGCGCGCCGTGAGGGGACAGGCTCTGCGTGGGGGGTGGCACTGTCTCGCGCCAGACCGTGACAACCACCGGTAGATGAATGACCAGCACGAGGCTGGCTGAGACCGCGGTGCTTTGCCTCGTGGATCGCCTCCCGTCTTCGAGGGGCGAGTAAGATGAATTTAGCAGCCACGCTTCCTCCTGGGCCGCGGCGTTTTGTGCTCGGCGAGGGCCGCTTTGGCTGCGCTCCCCGGCAGAAAGCATCCGAGCGCGCAGGTCGGTGCTTTTCCCCGCGGGGAGCACGTAAGGGGTCTTCACAGAAATTCCCTTGAAATCTTCAACTGCCAGGCTGGATCTTGTCTCTCGTTAATGATAATTTTTGGTTTATGATTTGTTCCATTCCCGAGCTCTTTTTTGGTTTTTCCCTCTGGTCGCTTCATACCTGTCCCTCCTGTTCCTTTTCCCCTCTTTTGTGGTCCCGCAGGTTCCTGTATCCCATCCCCACCTTTGGGCACACGGATGCTCTTTGCGCTTCGTGGCGTTGGGGCTTTTGGTTCCTTGCAGGAGCCTGGCAAGGTCCCGCTTGGCTTCCGCAGCCCTGGCAGCAACGCTCAGGATCAGGGTGGTGCAGGGGGTAGGGGGGAACCCTCCAGCTCCCGTCCCCTCACCCAGGGCCGCTGCGGGGGGGTGTCTGGAAGCCCCTCACTGTCCCCCCTGACTGGATGGGGTGTGCGGGGAGCCCTGTCCTTGCCTCCGTGTCCCCTCAGACTGATGGCTGCTCGTTTTTTCTTTGCAGTTTGATTGAGGAGCGGTGGCCGCAGCTCATCCTCTGCCAGGAGCGGAAGATGCTGGAGTCTGCGTAGCAGGTAGGGGAGGAAATCCCAACTTTTGGGCTCTCGCTGCCCTTGAGTTCGCTTGCCAGGGGCCGTGCATCTCCCCCGCTCCAGGCTGGGGGCGAGGAGGGGGCCCCCCACGGAGTTCCCCCCAGCTGGGTGCAGCTCAGACTCCCAAATTGGTGCAGGATCTGACCCTACAGTGGCAGGAGGAGCAGCGGGTTGTGGTGCTGGCAGGGAGGCAGGGACCACCCCCACCCCCCCCCAACCCTGGCTGCGCACCCCTCTCTTGCTGCAGGCGTGGGGAGGGGGGGGGGTCCCAGTGAGCAGAACCAGGCGGCAGAGTCCCCAAACTGGCACGGGGCAGGGAGGTGACACCTGGTCGAGGTCCTGCAGCCCGGCAGGCAGCCCCGCACCCAACGGTGGGTGCCTTTGTGATTCTCCAGCATCCGTCTTCCCCTTCGCTTTGTCGTCTGGCGCCGCTCTACTGGGTCCCAGCCACGGCCACGACACTGGCTGGGGGGCTCTGTGGGTTTCTTTCTTGGCAAATCGGGGGTGTCAGCGCAAAAGAGGGTTTTACCTCACTAGTTTCTCCCTGCGTGGATGATACTTGTGGCCAAACCCACTATTACTTTGTCCCTTGTGTTCCCCAGAAATAAGGTGCTGGTGGGGGAGGGCCCCGTGTCCAGGTTTTCTCCCTTCTTGACCTTCTTTGCCTGTTTATTGCTGTTACAGTAAATGTTTGCATCTCCCTTGTCTGCAATGAGGTTGTGGTAGAGACGATGCCACGGACCCGTTTTATGAGGGCTCTATGGTTTTGTGTAATGTATCTTCTGTACCTGATATTGAAATCAATAAAAGGAAAGATTTTAAAAATAATCTGACCCCAGCTCCTGAAAGGAGGGGACTCTGTCGTCGCTGCTTAGTGAGCAGTTTTGCTGAGTTGAGATGGCTTTTTAGTGCCGGAGAGGAGGCAGGTAATTTATTTGGAGGCTTGGTGCTGGGAGATGGGGATAGCATTCGCCGTTTCCTCCGCAAGGTCAGGACCAAGGGCTTCCTCTTGCCATGCTGATAGAAACCAAGAGCAGCTCCACAGGCTTGTGTCAGGGTGGAAGTGGTGGAAGGGCCCCGCTGTAGCTCAGCGAGGCTCGGTTTGTGCCGGCGGTGGGTCGTGGCGTGCCGGAGGAGAGCGGGGCCAGGGGGGCTCAGCCGGGTCCATCCTGCTGCGGTTCTGCGAGTGCCACGTGCTGGTATGGGCCCGGCTCCGGGCACAAAGAAATACCAGCCCAGAGGCACGCTTTTTAGGGCGGTGAATAATGAAATGGAGTAGAGGAACGATGGGAGTGGAGAGCAGGACCCTCCCCAGCTCCGGAGCGTCGCAGTCCCGCTGCACCACGCGTGTCCCATCCCCCTGGCCCCGGATGCTGGTGGGCGGCGGCAGGATCCCTCTGTAATTACACGTGTTCTCCCCCAAATTGCTGCTTGCTGCTGGAGACGGGATGCTCAGCTCCGCCGACTCCCCGCTGACCAGTTGCGACAGCTCCTTAATCTTTAGGCTCACACAAAATTCTGATTTTTTTCGGGTCAGCAGTGTCCTCCCGCAAAGCCCCATGCTGCTGCCGGTGCCGGCACAGAGTTTTGAGCAGGGGAGGAGCAGCTCAGCGATTCCTGCAGCTGCATAATTGCTCGCTCCAAGGAGCGGTGCATTAAGTTGTGCAGCTTGGGGAGGAGGATTTCGATAAAGCATCCCAGGGGACTGCTTTGAAACTCGTCCCCTTCGCTCCGCGAGCGACGGGAGCTGAGCAATTAGAAGAGCAATATCGACCCTGCCGCGGAAGCGTGCGACGACCAGCACCGGGCGATTGAATCCCGACCGAGCCCCATCCTTGCGTCCTGCAACGTGCAGCATCGCTGCCCGCGATCAATAGGCATTTTGTTTTCCTGAGGCCAGCCCCATTTGAGGCACACCAGGAAAACCTCTCTCTCCCCAAGCGCATCTGCTGCAGAAAACTCTTCTAGGGCCTGCGACCTTAATTGAATCGACTCTTTCATGTCCTGAAGACGGCCGTATCATCTCACTGCAGCCATGCTCAGTAAACCACGTGGCCGTTACCGCATGCACAAGTGGCAGGGGCTGCTTTTCTCTCGATGAGATTTTGCAGCCCAGCCTGCTTTTCTCTCGATGAGATTTTGCAGCCCAGCCTGCTTTTCTCTCGATGAGATTTTGCAGCCCAGCCTGCTTTTCTCTCGGTGAGATTTTGCAGCCCAAGGCTGATTTCCAGCTGCTTGGGAAGAGCCCTTGGGTCACCGGGTCTGCCCCTCAGCTGCCTAAGGCCTTGCATCATGATCTTTTGGAGGTTTAATGCTGGTGGAGACCAGAGTTTGCAGCTCCTGGGCTCCCACCACGTTCCAGGCGCGAGCGTGCCGCTTCGCCCGGCACCGAGCTGTTTGTGTCCGACAGGATTCTCCCTTTTTCCTGGGAGAGCTTGTAAAAACCAGCTGGCGGGCTCACCAAAAATCCCACTTCATGCCCCTTTCCAACTTTGGGAGCGGTGGGATCCTGGGTTTGGTAAAGCGATGGTTTCCTGCTGCCCGGGCGGCTGCTGAAACGCGATCGTGCTGCTGGAGGTCACCTTTTAACTCCCCGCGGAGCCGGGTGGCCTTTCGTGGTCACGGCTCTGCCCTGAGCTTTGGTTTTCTGAGCTCATCCGCTATTTTGCCACCGATGGGAGGGGATAAAAAAAAAAAAAAAAAAAAAAAAAAAAAAAATTCTTCAAAGCCGTTTTCCCTTGGGGAAAAGCCAACTTGGTCAGAAATGTCTTGCGCAGAAATGTTGTCTGACCGTGCCGACCCAGCAGTGGGACTGGTCCTCCCCGGGGGTCCCGCTGCACTGTGGGGTCTGTCCCCATCCCGCTGCGTCCCCGGGTTTGGGGTGTCCCCAGGTTTGGGGTGGCGGAGGAAGCGAGCCCTGGGGGCTGCTTTCGGCAGCTGTTGGCAAGTGAGCGGCTCTGGCTGCTCCCTTCCCCCCTGCCTGCCGGCGTAACCACCTCCTCCTGCCTTCGCATCTGCCTCTGCCCTCGGGCCGCCGCGACGCGCCCCACACGGGATTTTGGGGGGGATCGGGGGCCGGCCGGTGGCCTCGGGGACGGCGGCTCCATCCCGCGTGCTTCCTCCCGGCCGCCAGCGTGCAGCAGACGTGGAGAAGGACGCAGCCACCCTGTCTCCTGTAAGTACCTCTCACTCTTTCCACTGGAGAGTTAAAATTAGCAACTTCTTTTTTTAAAACAGGCATCACTTTAAACCTTGCCAGCCCAACTGGGTTTCCTTTTATTCCCCCTCCCCCCCCCCCCCTTTTTTTCTCTTGATTTTTTTTTTTATTTTGTTGTTATTATTGAATGTATGCATGCAATTTCTCCCCCCCCCCCCCTTTTTTTTTTAAATTTTTTTTCCCCCTCTTTTCATTCTTTCCTTTTTTAAACACGGGTGACGCTGCAGTGTCAGTGTGGAGTTTGGAGCCAAATAAACAGCCCGGCACACCCCCACCCTGATCGCCTTACAGAGCCCGGTGCCGGAGCCCAGTGCCGAATTTAGAGCCCTTATCTATTGTCAGCCTCCGTGGTCGCCGCTGCTCTGCCGGGGGGGGGGGGGGGTGTTGTTTGCCCCAGACCCCCTTTTTGCTCCTGACACAGATCTTCGATGTGAGTGTGCCTCTAATTATTTTTTTCCCCCCTCTCCTTTGTGTTCGTGGTAAAGCACAAAAGTGCCCGTAAATCAGGACCCGTTGCCTTTTATCCAGGGCTGCGTGGGCAGGGAGGGAGAAGGGGGTCTGGGGGGGGGGTGGGGGGTGTGGGGAGTTCCCATGTTGGGAGGATCAGCTGCATGGAGAGAGGGGGAAACTGAGGCACGGAGCGAGGATGTGGCTCGCTGACGGCGAGTGGGTGAGCTGGGATTTCCTCCTCTTAAAATAAAACCAAATACAGACGAGGAAGGAAAACGCAGCAGGCACGGGCTCAGATGCAGGATTGGTGGCTGTGCCTGTGGGATAAAATCCAGCCCGTTGGGGAAGCTGGAAGCCACGGTTCCCCCCCGGGGCCGGGACGATGCCGGGGACCGAGGTGGGTGGAGGGTGCCGCGGCCGGAGCTCGGCTACGCGGGGCCGGGGCCGGTGGTTGGAGGTGGCCGTCCCAGCCCGGATCTGCGAAAGCAAACAGGAAGGCAAGCGGGGAGCAGCCCACCGGGGAGGTTATTTATTGTGGTTGCTCTGAGGTTGGTACCGGGGTTTTTTAACACCTTCCTGCTCGGCACCGTTTCCTTTCGGCCGGGGCTGGGTGCCTGGCGTGGGGGGAGCTTGTGGCTCACGCAGGGAGGTGACCCGGGTACCACGCACCTCTCCACCCCAGCATCTCCCTCCCGTGCCTTCTCCTCCCTTAACTATTTTAGAAATGTTTTGTTTGCTCCAGAGACCAGCGCAGCCGGTCCTGCATGGACGGACGGATGCGGTGGGGCTGGGGCTGGCGCTGGGCTGGCTCATCCTAGAAAAAACATTTTCCATCTTGATTTTTTCTTTTTTTTTTTTTCCCAAGGTTTTTTTGTGCTGTTACTGCTTTGGAGCCAGGACTGCCCAGGTCCTGCTTGGGCTTCATAATGCTGTTAATCTTAACATCCACTTCTGTGAAAACGAAGGTGCCTGTAGGAAGGAGAACGGCATCCCTCAGAATTGCTTTTAGTGTTTCCCTCCCAAGACACGCTCGTGTGCGCTGCCCTGGCTCCGGTGCTTGTAGGATGGCTTGAACACAGCTGGGGCTGGAAGATAAACTTCACTCTTTGAGTTAAACCCAACCCTTTAACCATCGCTGGGGGTGGGCGAGGCGGGTCCTCCCCTCTGCTTGACTCAGGGCACCGCGTCGCAGCGGGGTCGGCCCCGTTTGGGGACAGAGTTCGGGGCCGTGGGTCTCGTCCCCACCGCAGGGTCCCGGGTTTCTGCTTTCGAAGCTGAACGGCTGCCCGTGGTACTGCCCTGGGCAACAGCAGGAGCAAAGCCCTTTCCTTTTCCTCCTCTTGCATCTCTTGTGGGCAAACAACCAGTTTGGGCTGCTATTTATTTATATTCATTTATGTCCTCACCCTCCAGCCAAAAATTTTGACTGAAATATTTTAATTTCTAGCGGGGAACTCATGCGTTCCGAAACCCATGATTTCTCTTTATCCCCCTTTGCAAGTCTGCAGAAAAAAAAATGCCTTCTTTGTGTTTTTTTTTTCCAATATTTTCCATTTTCCGAGAGGAATCGTGACTGCTGTCTATCTGTAACACTCCTGCACTCCTCACAGCTCCCGAGCTCTCGGCTGCCCTCGGGATCTGTCTCTGCCATCCCTCTGGAAACCCGGGCTGGTACCCGCAACCAAACCCTTGGCGTCAGCCGCAGCCGCGTGCTGGCGGTGCTCCGGCGCAGCAGCCTGGAGGGTGCCAGACCCGGGGTGGAGCGGTGCTCCCGGAAAACGCCAAATTTTGGCATTTCCCGCAGTGACTGGGCATCCCCATCGCTCTCCTGAGCATCGCCACCGCAGTTTGTTGGGATGCTCGAGGTGAGCAAAATCGGCACCCCCAAAATCCAGGCCTGGCTGAAATCCTCGCCTCTCTGGCACGTGGCTTTGGGTGTAGCTGCAGGGAAGGGCTCAGCCTGTCTGGGACCCCCTCAGGGGACTCCCCCTCCCCGCCTCAATCCTCCCTGGATTGGGTTAAAAAAATGCCCTTTTAAACCAGAATAATCTTCCCTGCTATTCCTGGAGGATGCGTCCTGGGATGGGCTCTGGATGAGTCCTCCTCTCCCTGCTAGTGGGAACCATCACCCAGCAGGTCGTCGGTGCGGGCAGACCACGCCGCACACCCGGCTTGGTTTTGGTGCCCCGGCCGGTTACCGGGGAGCGGGGAGGACAGGATTTGTGCGCCTGTGTCTAGAATGTGTGTCTTGTGAGTGAGCAGCAACAGCTGAGAACCAGCTGTCCCGCTGTATTTCGGCCGCCTGACGAGCCGGGGCCGGATCCTCACCCACCCGCCTCGCTGGCTCGTGGTTTGGGAACACGGGGTGAGGATCCGGCCCCGTCCCTCGTCGGGTTTTTGCCTACGGATGCGTGTGGGTGCAAACTGCTGCTGAGCGGGGGGAGCGGGGCCGTATCTCATCCCGGCAGATGGCAAAGCCTTTGTGGCACGACAGGCATCCCCCAGTCCCAGCAGCCGCGAGTCACGCTGGGGTCAAGGGACCCTGAACTGGTTTGTGTCCCCTCCCAGCCCTGCAGCAGCTCCGGGTGCCCCGGGGTGCTGTGCCCGGGGTCCCCTGAGCGCCGGTGTCGGTGGCAGATGTGGCTGCTGATGCAACGTTATTCGGGTGCCGGCTTGGAGCCGCCGTGTTTTCAAGGCAGTGCAGGGCAAGAGGAAGTTAAAGCTGTTTTTTTCTGGGTGGCATCTCATCCCGGTTCCTCCTGCTCACTTAGAGCGGGTTCGGTTTGGGTTTGGTGGTGGCTGGACCCCGGTCTGTGCCTCTCGATGGGCTTCGGTGGCTCCTTCTCCCACAGCACTTGGGTGGGAGGTCTCGGGGACAAGGGCTTTTTCTGCTCGGTTCCTTGTGCCAGGGGCCTTGGTCTCTGATTGTTAATTGTGGTGCTGTTATAGTCCCAAGTAATTAATGCTGTTTGTGGACCTGTGTTTGCTTTATTAAAAAAGAAAAATAGCAGCGTCTGGTGGTAAGCTTCCAGCTGTTAGATGGCAGCATGCTCCGAGCGTGAGCCTGTGGCTATGGAGCAAAGTTGTTTTTTGGGGTGGAAATGGCGGAGATGTGTAAAGGATGGATGGGCAGGTCCACCTATGAGAAAAGCAGATGGCCAGGATGTTGATTTTTGTGGGTTTGTTTCTCAGTTGGAAGTGCCAGGGACTGGTCAGAGCTGTGATGGTTGAGTCTGAGCATTGGGATGGAGGCAGGAGCCTGGTCCTGCCCGTTCCTGGTGGCGGTGGCCAGATCTTTCCCACCCATCTCTCCAAGGGACTCTCTGCTGAGCTCTGCTCTGGTGTCACCCTCCTGGTATTCAGTATTGCCATATCAGAGGCAAATTAAGTTGATTTGCTTCTTATCCTCCTCCTTGTGATCAAGATGAACTGGTGACCACCATCCCCCGCCCAACGATGGGAAGCTTTTGGCTTCACCACCTTCACCAGCTCCTCCACACCCCAGACACATGCTGGACCCTGCAGCCCCTGGGGACCCCAGTGCTGCCTGCCTGGGAACTTAGGACATGTAAACCCTGCCCGAGAGCGTGGGACGGGGCAATGCAGGAGCAACATCTGCTTCTACATTGTCTTCACACCTTCAGATGTGATGGATGTGATGGCTGCTTTGGGCATGGATGCAGTTAGCAGTCAGTAGATGCAAATAAACCCAGCAGCCCCGTGACTTTTGGCATTGCTGCTATTACTCACCAGTGCTTGGGAGTGGAAAAAAAAAAAAAAGAAAAAAAAGAGGAAAAAAAAAAGAAGTGGTTTGGGGAGGCCGGTTTGGAAGATCTTGGTGGCTCAGGGGGTCGGGCTGAGCCTTTGGGAACGGTGCTGCCAGGGTTGTGGGCTGGGAGGGAGGATCAGGCTCAAGGACTGAGCTCCAGGATGGTGCTGGGGATCGCTGGCATCTCAGCAGCTCCGGCTCCCAGGCTGAGCCCGCGCGGTGCTTTGGGTGCTGGAGGGGCTGCAAGCTGTTCTCGGGTGCCCCTTCCTGGGTGGGGACGGGGTGTGTGGGGTCCCTGGCCATGTTGGGGATGGAATTTGTGCCCTGTTGTCCTTGGGCAAAAGGAAGGTGACTGCAGGATGCTCTGGGCTGGCTGGGGTGGGGGGATGCATCCCCTAACCCCATCCCATTGACACGGTCGGGAAGAGGAGTGTTTCCCCCAGAACACACTTTGTCAGGTCCCGTGGCTTTTCGTTGCACTTGAGGATGCTCCAAAGCAGTGGTTGGGTCTCACGGAGTTTCCCCTGAGTAAAACCCACCGCGGGGAGAGACTTGTCCCTTCAGCTACTGGGGGAATTCCCATCCCCTTGCATGGAGAGCCCCTAAATTCCCTGCAGGGAGGGTTTTGCCCTCCTCACGCTGCTGAGCCACCTCTGGGGACCCTGTTCCTGGGTCCCCGTGGTGGGAGCTGAAGGCAGCGGTTGTCCCCCTTTGGCGTGTTGTGTTTTGGGATTTGCAAGTCATCGATGTGCTTCCGATGACTGTAGGGAGGGTGCTGGGAGTGGGGACCTTGCTGGGCTGCACCCTCGGGATGGGGGGGGTGCCCAAGGAGATGGGGGGTGATGTTGGGGTCCAGGTGCTGGCGATGCAGGCAGCCTTGGCTGCCCCCACCCCAGGTTTGCATCTTGTCGTATTATTTCCCATTTCAGAGGAAAAAAACCCTCAAAGTGAAACATTGCTGCTGTTGTGTGCTGAGGCTTTTCCTGGGCTCAAGCCCTCCCACCCCCAGGGGGTAAAGCAGCTCTGTGGGGAGCAGGACTGGGTGGCCCCCAAAACAGTAGTCACATCCTCCCCCTCCATCCTCCCCCCTTTTCCTTCCTGTGGCCTCAGCACCAGCGAAAGTCCCCACTGTGGGTCTGGTTTGGGGTCAAGAGCTGCTTCTGCTCCCCACCAGCACAGGGATGACTTTGACAGCCTCCTGATTTACGAGCGCAGGATCCGACCCTGAATTCAGCTCTCTCTCCTTCTTGCCTTTTTTTTTTTTTTTTTTTTTTTTTTTTTAATGAGTCAACCTCTCATCTGTCATATTAAACCTCCTCATTACCAGGTATCTAAATTTTGCTCTGACAATAGTGACAGGGGAAGCTGCGATATCATTGCCACGGCGCGGGGCTACGGGGAGCTGGCAGGTGGTTATTTCATGCCCTGCAGGGAGCCGTGGGGGTGGGCGACGGAGCCGGATAATGGGCTCTCGCTTCCCTTCATTTAGAAAACTCTACTTAGTGCAGAGGGGAAAATTACCCCCGGTCTCCAGCTCTGGAGCTGGTGATGGATAGAGGACAGGAGGGAAGGGGAACAGCTTCACGTGGTCCGGCTGCTCCTCCCTGGGGATGGAGGGTGGATGTGGGGATGGAGGTGACGCAGGGCTGCCCCGTGCAAGCGGCTGGTCCCAGCTGGGAAAGGGGGTGCTGGAGCTTGTGGGGTCCCCAGCCTGGGTGTGCGCGTCCAGGGAAGCTGCTGAGCCATCCGGGAGACTGCAGGGTGACGGGTGATCCCTGCTGCGAGGATGCCACCGCCAAGGTCGCTGCTCAAGGTCACGGGGCTTTTCTGGTGGCTGCATCAGCCGTTGCAGGCCGCTGTTCCCAGGGGTGCTTTAAAGGTCGTTTTAGCGAAGGGCTGTCTGACCCCTCTGGTTTCACACCGTGCGGCGAATCGTCCCCACCGGTCCCTCCCCGCAGCATCTCCCTCCGGCAGAGAAGACCAGCAGCCACCGTGGGAAACCATGCGGCGTGACAGGCTGCAGGTCCCCACTTGTCCCGGTCCCGTGGGCTTTTCCTCCCACAGACCATGTCCTTGCCTTGGCATGGGGTGACAACAGTTCCCTGGTTGACTTTTGGCTAGCGCCGAGCGGGGCCGTGGGCTTACCGGTGTCCTTGCCAGTGGCTCCTGCCACTTGCCCCACGTCCCCTCCAGCCTCTGCTGCCTCCAGCCACGCTGGCAGCGTGGGGAAGGTCACTGGCTGTGCCCGGTGTCACCCGGCCTCTGCAGCACCCATCCCCAGCCTGGGATGTGCCCCCCGGGGTGCTGGATATGATGGCATCCCTGGCTAGACATGACATGGGATGAAACAGTGGGATTTGGGGTGCAGGGGACCAGGGCGCCTGGTTTGGGTGCTGCCACCGAGCCTCCAGTCCTTGTGCCAGCATCGGGGCTGTCACCCTTGTTTGATGGGTGTTGTCTGAGTCCACACTGGTGCAAACGGGTGCACGAGCTGCAGGGGAAGAGAAAGTCAACCCTGGTTTAATAATTTCCCCCAAATCCTTTTTTCATCCCCCTTCCTTGCAGAGGCGAATGCCAGTTCTCCAGCATCATTTAAGGGCTGTGCGTGGTTTGTTTTTTTTTTTTTTTTTTCTTTCTTCCCCAGACTCTGCCGGTCTTGGCACGGCGCGTGGTTTTGTTACAGCTCAGCAGAGCTGGCTGCGCGGTTGGCATCTGCTTTTCTCCAGAGAGCGCCTGAATCTGGGTCAGGAATATATGTGTCTTTTTCAAATTCCTCGGGGGCCTGACTGAATCCAGCCTCGCTTCTGCTCTCCTGAGCCTCCCGAGGTTTGTACCTGCAGCTGCTGGGATGGATCCTGCGCAGGCAGGAGGACCCGAGCCGCTGGTTTTGCTGCTGATCCTGGGGAAATCGGGGTGCTCCCGCAGGCGCGTCAGGTGCGTGGGAGGGATTGCAGCTCGCCGCTGGATTTGCACCTGCGGGGTGAGCAGGATTCGGCCCTGGGAGAGGGTTTGACCCACCAGGGCCCTGCAGCTGCATTTCCGAGCGGGAGGTTTTGCTCCGGAGCCGTGTTTCGGCCGCCTTCCTCTCCCCTCCCCCTGCCTGCATCTGGAGGCTCGACACAGGAACCCAGATAGCATCATCCTGAAACCAGAATAGAAGCTTTGGAGGAGACTTTAGCATGTTTGTGTGGTTTTGATCTCGGTTTGTAGATAAGGAGGTGCTAAACAATGCTAAGCTGGCGAGTTGGAGTCCTTCAGGGGTGCGTGCAGTGGGGCTGGGGAAGCGCAGGCATCTGCCCGCGGTGATGCTGAGGATGTCACCGCGCGGGTACCTGTCCCCTTTCCTGCATCCCAGTGGGGTGCTGGGGGTGCTCCTGCCCCCCATCCCGCAGCAAAGCCTGCTCGGCCCATCAGCGATTGCTCGCTGGCGAGGCGACGGCAAGCACCACGCCGGCGGCTTTGCAGGATAGGAAGAGCAACGTTAACATGAATACGCTGGATTTTAGGGAAGAAGGGTTTTTCCCCCCTCAGTGGAGGAGAAGGAAGCGGGTCCTGCAGATCTAGAAACTACCAAGAAGGAAACTAGAAGCCCTTGGTGTCAGCGTGGAGGATATGTTAAAAAAAACAGCAATTAAGTCACAAAAGGCAGGCCCGGCTGACAGAAAGGAAACAGGAAGGCAAGAACTGCAGTTAAACAGTTGGGTTCAAGAGGTGACTTGAGCTAAATCCATATCCTTAAGGGATGGAAGTCCAGCTCTGTCCGCGGGCGGGAAGCGGCTTTGTCGGTTTGTGCCGGCGCGAGACCCGGGAGCCTCAGGCTGAGGCTCGGAGCCCTCGGCTGTGCTTTGCTGTTTTAGTTGCAATTGCTTTTAAGGCTCTTTTGCAGCGGGTGGCGGGTCCGAGCTTCGCGCGGGCGCTGCCGGACCTCTCCTCCTCGCGGCAGCGCAGCCACGTCGCGCCTCCGCCCAACCGCTTTTCTTGGTAAAAGCTGCACGTTTGCAAGGCGGGGAGCGTTGCAGCAGAGCGTGGGGCTGCTCTCAGCCCCTCCGAAGCATCACTGCCACCTCCAGAGCATCACTGCTCCCTCCCTCCACCCGGCCCGTTTCCCCGCCGAGCCCCTAGCCCAGGACGGGGCGGCGAAAGGCTCGGCACGACGCGTGTAAACCACTTCCCATGGCAGGCTGAGCTCGCAGCCCGGTTTGCAGCGCAGCAGCATTTCCCCGGCGTGGGATCCCCGCCGCCGTGAGCAGAGAGACGGGACCAATCCTGCTCCTTGTAACCCCCCGTGCCCACCGGTTGGGTGCTGAAGCTCTCTTGCAATGGCTCGCCTCGCCCGGAGATGCTCCGAGATAGGAGAAGGTGTCCGTGCTGCGTGTTGTTGTGGTCGATTCTGTATGCGGACAAACCCTGAGCCCACCCCCCCCCCCCCCCCCCAAAATGTTGAGTTTGCTGGGCTGAGTTTGGTGAATTCGGTCCCGTCGGGCCGCCCTGTTCCCTGGGGGAGGATCCCTCGTCCCGCTGCGGTCAGACCTTTTGCTCTCAGCCGGCCCCTGGGCTTGATGGAGCCAAGGAAGGATAAACCCATCTTTGGGGGAGAATTCCTGCAAATCCTGGGAAAAGGATGGGTTTGTCCTGCAGAGCGGGCGCTCGGTGCCTGGGCAGAGCGGGCTGCCGGGTTGGGCTGTGCTCCTCCGTAGCTGTCATCTGCTTTTCCCCCTTCAATTTGGGACTTTTTTTGCCATTATCAGAAATCCTCCCGTTCATCTCCTCCATAAGAAGAGCTGTGTTGGTCCTTTCAGCATCTTCACAGGAGGGAGGTTTTCTTCTTTTCCCTTTTCCTTCCTTTTTTTTCCCCCAGCCTCCCACTGTCCTTTGAAGCTGCTTTTGCAGGTTTCCGTGCGGCCAAGGACGTTCCCAATACGCTGGTCCCAGTTTAGGGGATGGAGATGGGGAGAATGTCCCTCGAACTGGTGCCACGATGAACCCATCCAAATTTTGCTGTGACTTAGAACACTGGCTGCAGAAAAACCGGGTATTTCTGCACGGGCATGAGCGGATTGGGGAGCGCAGTGCCGCACGTGAGCGCAGGGGCAGCACACTGGGAAAATCAAGGCCACGCAGAGCTCAAAAGGAAAATACATTTTTGGAAAGGATGCATTTATTTGCCTTTATTTATCTTCCTAAAGCTTTTGGATTCATCTTTTTGATCTTTCCTTTGCAGCTGCACAGGCAACGTTTGGTTTATTTAAGCTGACATCGTGCTGAGAGCACAAGGCTTTACAAGGTGGGGTTTTAAGGAAGGACAGCTTAATATCATCGCCTTCGAGAGGAGTGGCCGTGTCATGGCTAACTTTAGTAAGGAGGCAACTAAAAAGGGATGCAATAAAAGTATATTAAAAATAGCAAACGGCTGTAGAAAGTGGATGTGAGACTCTAAGTGCCCCTACTCACGCAGAGAGAAATATGGGGCTATTTAGTAGAAATGGAAAAGTGACAAATTATGGAGCGGTGCAAAGAACCCTGCTGCTTGTGCCATGCCGAGGTGAAACCATTTAGAAATAGGTAAAATAGATCAGAAATATGTATAGTTGGTAAAAAATCCAGAAATATCTTGGAAGAGATATCGGCTCTCCTGCCTCCCCAGCTCTTGGAGCTGTGGATTCAGCACCCCCAAATTCCTTGTTTTGTAAAAACATCTCCCAGCTGAGATTCCTCTTTGCTTTTTCTTTCTTCCCCCATTTGCAAAATGCTAACTCTGCTCCCTCACCCGTCTCTCCAATTTAAAGCAATTTACTTGGAGCCGGGTATGAATTACTCAGCACAGAGTTAACCAGCACCTGCTTGTAGTTAATTGGCATGTGTGTTAATTGCTGTGATAGTCATACTTGTGCGAGCGCGCGAGGGGGGTGTAGGGCAGGAGGGAGGGATGTGGGCGCTAATGGGCTGCCTCCATCCCAGCGCTCCCCCCCTGCATCCCCGGGGCGATGCCGAATTTCCCCTTCCCTGATCCTTCCCGAGGTTTCCGGGTGCTGAAGAGGGATGGGGTGACTTTTTGCCGGCGCCGTTCGCTGGGTGCGGAGCCTGTGATTTGCTTTCCAGCAGGTTTGTCGGTCCCCTTGGGTGCCCTCGGGGTCCCTGCGGTTCCTCCTCGCCGAGGTGTAGTAGCCGAGATGCTCAGGTGGTTGCGTGGAGATGGTCACCATGGAGACGGGTACCACTGGGGATGGCAGCGGCGATGGGGGGGGGTGGCTGCGGGTGCCCGGGGTGACCCCGAGCCTGGCTACACCCCGTGATGTTTGAGTTGTCCCAAGCCTGGTTTAGGACGGCGTCGGGTCACATTTTGGGGTAAGCCAGTCTGCCTTACCGGGCTGCGGAGATTCTCTAGTGTCTTGGAAGGGCTGGGCTTAACCCATCCGCCGGTGTTTGTGCGCCTCGATGGGGTGTTGCGGCTTGGGGGTGTTGGTGCCTCATCCCAGCCGGGATGGGAAGGTCCCGTGGGCTCAGACGCCACGCGGGGTGGGGGTCTTCTCATCCTGCGTGCACCACGGGACGGCGTGAGCCTCGTTTCCTTGGAAAACCAGGCTAAGGAGAAAAAAAGCTGCTCTGTCAGAAGGAAGAAAAGATGATTTAATGACTGGGGATTTTATTGAACACTCAAGACCCCGAATGTTAAAAGTTATTTAGGAGTTTAACTCCTTTTAAGAGTCATGTGCTCTGGGTACTTGTCCATATATATGTTTAGGGGGCTTATATTCCACCTGATCATGGAGAAGGGTCATGGGGGATCTCGGTGCTCCAGGGTGGGCAATTAGGGAACCAGAGCAATTTGCTGGTGAAGGAAAGGGAGCTCTGGAGGCGCTCGGCTGGGTGCACGGGGTGGGGTGGGTGCTTGTGGGCTGGGTCCGAGCTGTGCCGGTGCGGTGGGCAGGAGGGAGGGAGTCTCTCCAGGTTTCTTGCACTTGCAGATGCCGCTCAGAAACTCGAGCCTGTGGTTGGACTTTCTGAAACAGCCACCTGGGCAGGAAACGTGAATATACCTGGGTTTAAAAATAGGTTGGGGGAAAAAAAAAAACCCTAACCTAAAAACAAATAAACCCACCCCAAAACCCCAACTCCAACACCGCGAACATGAAGATAAAAGGGAGGAGTTTCAAATCCCCTCTGGTGGATGAGTTCAGATGGCAGCAAACAGTGCCGTGTGTTTCTCCATCCCTCCTTTTCTTCCCATCCAAGGACTGCACTCGTGGTGGAGTGTTTTCCTTCCTGTGCAGGGGAAAAGGGATCAAGAACCTCACGCGGCCAGCTCCTTTTACCCCCACGATGACAAGAAAAAAAATGTGTTGTTAAATTGCCTTTTTCCTGTGGGGGACTTCATCCAGCGGCGCGAGCAAACCCCGAGGGTGGAACGATGGTCCCGCCGAGGACCCAGGAGTCGGGATTTGAGGAGGAACGTGGTCCGGTGGTTGAAAAAGGCGATTTGTAGCAAAACACTGGGGTTTTATTTGTGGCACAGGGAGGGGAATGTGGTTTGAATGCTGCCGCTCCCATGCAAGAAGCACTGGCTTGTGCGAAGCTCGGGGCAGGGATGAGCAGCGCCGGGATTTTCTCCTCGTCCCGACAAACATCCCATCTCTTTTTCGAACGCCGCAGAGCTTTTGGCCGCAATAGCATCCTGTGAAGAAGTCCCACAACTGAATTGTGTTAAAATATATTTCCTTTCACTTGGTTTAAATTTACTGCCTGTTGTTCTCCAGTGTTTATTGTTGCTTCTGGATAGTTCCTCTCTGGTTTGGACAGTAAATCCGCTGCCTTTTCAGAGGGTTTCTCTATCCAAGAGCTGCAGCACAAGGAAAGAATTAGCATCTTGCCCTGGGTCTGGATGTGGAGCTGTTGCTACTTCATGTTGCTGCTGGAGGTTTTGAAGATGGTGAAGGTGAATATTTTTCAGCCAGTTTAAAGAAATGGCAAGTCCGAAGGGAAAAGCTGCAAAGCAAACTTGGTGCAAAGTTCCTTCTCCACCAATTTTTCCACACACGTGCAAAATCCTCACCTTGGCCTCAGGCCTCAGGACTGTGGACTCTCTCCCACGTGGGCTCCCAGTTGTGGATGAAACAAAAATCCTCATTTTCCTTTTGGCTCTTCCTGAATCACCGGCCTTCGAGGGATGCTCTTGTGGCAGCCCGCTGCCTGCATCCCCTGCTCACCGGTGCCAGTCCGAGCAGCGGTGCTCCAGGACCAGTGATGCTCTGAAACTGGTTATGTAATGGAACCAGTGATGCTCTGAAACTGGTCATGTACTGGGACTGGTGATGCTCTGGGACCAGCGATGCTCTGGGACTGGTCATGTACTGGGATCGGTGATGCTCCGGAACCGGTGATGCTCTGAAACTGGTCATATACAGGGACTGGTGATGCTCTGAAACTGGTCAGGTACAGGGACTGGTGATGGTCTTGGACCGGTGTTTTCAGGGTTGCCCAGAGAGGGATGGGGAGCAGCAGCCTAAGTGCATCCCCCCAACACCAGCTCGGCATCCCCAGTGGCGCCGGTGCTGCTTGTAGCTGGACGGTCCTTCCCATTTGCTGCTGGGAGGGGAAACACACACTGGTTTTGAGGAATAATGATTCAAGCAGCAAATGCCATCCCTGTATGGTTCATCCTTACAAAAAGTCTTCCTGGTGAGATTTACAAGAGAAAAAAGAGGATTTTTGCTGCTCTTCATCTCTCCGGTCTCTGTTGCGGGCTCCCCGTTGCTTGTGGATGTCAAGGAGGGGAAAAGTCTCCCCATTTCCCTCTGGGCTGCTCAAACCAGCACTGAAACAACAAAACGTGATGCGCGATGAATAATTTTAACCCCCCAAAAAAACAGAGAAAAAGATTAAGTGACTCACACGACTCAATGAACCCCGAAAAACAAGTGTGGGAGTGAGACTGTCAGGGTTTGTTTGTTGTCGGAGCATCGTCAGATGAGGAGGCAAAGGATGGGGCCAAGGTTCCTGGGGGGCTTCGGTAGGGTCCGGGGGGCTCCGGGCTTTGGGGTGGGAGGGCAGCAGGAGGAGCTTGGTCAGGGCTGGTTGTGGGTGAATTTGGGATGATGGGAGGGGAGAAAAAGTGCTTTTTTTTTTTCCCCCCCCCCCCATACTTTTTGTAACAAGAGCAAGGGCTGGGGGCTGCCAAGTTGAGGCAGATAGGAAGCTATTTTGGAAGTGGCTTTTCCCTCTGGCCGGGTCTTGGCACGGGGCACCCTCACCTGAAATATGATGTTATCACTGCTCTTGTCCAGTCACTCGGAGAGAGACCCGGGAGAAAAATACCTGCGGAGAAAGGAACTGGCTGGGTTCCCCCTTCATCCCCTTCGCTGCAATGCAGTGCACGCTGAAAAACTGGGGTGAAATGGGGCTGGGGGGGGGGCTGTGCTGGTAGGTCCCCCAGTATATCCAGGTACAGCCCCCAGCGTCGGGAATGTGGGTGCCCGGGGGGGGTGCTGAGCCTCGGCCCCGTTATCCGGCGCGGGGTCAACGGAGCGAGGCTGCCAGAGGAGCCGTGCGGGTCCCCCGGGAGCTCTCCCAGCTTTGGGGAGAGACGTGTAGAGCAACAGGTACCCCCGAATCGATCCACACACCCCCCCCCAGATCGATGGGAACAACCAGCACCCGGTTGGTGTTGAGCCCAGCCAAACCCTGGGCTGCCTCGGCTTCCTTCGGAGTCCTTCCCCTCGCCCGTAAGAATTAGGTTTCTGTGCCTGATTATAGGGTTTTTTTAAGTAATCAAATAAAGACATTTTAAAATTCCAAATTGAAGATTAATGCAGAAATTGGAGACGGATTTAAATTGCCCAAGCTAATCACCAGCCACTCGACTGCTTATGACTTTATTAAGAATAAAAAAAAAAAAAAAAAAAAAAAAAAGTCTGGAGTGTCACGGAGGAATAATGATTCACAGGCTCGTTGCTGCCGTCTCCTCCTCCTCGACAAGCATCGCCATGCCCGGCCCACATGTGTCCTGCGGCGCGGGCGTTTTTGGGCTCCATCCTTGGAGTTTTTCAAGACCAGGTTGGATAAATCCCTCTGCAACCCTCCTGGCCCCAGAGGGGAGCGGGAGGATGGAGCAGAGACCTCCCCTGGGCTGGGGGGTAGGAGCCGGGCCAGCGGTGGGGAGGGTGCCGGGTCCTGGATGCAGTTTGGGGACAAATGGTCTCATTTCTGTCTGTCTTCTTGAACAGGTTTCTGAGCAGCCGCTGACAACTCAGCCGACCCTGGATCCGGCCACGCAGGAGGATACCATGAACTGAGCAAGGAGCGACGAAAAATCTTTTTTTTTTTTTTTTTTTTTGTTTTGTTTTGTTTTGGCTTTTTCGGTTTGTTTTTCATCCGAAAAAAAAAAAAAAAAAAAAGCCCCCCACGCTCTTTAATGAAAGCGTTTTAAAACGGGGTTACTTTTCCCCTCCCCTGAACCGAAGTCGTCCCGGGTGCGGTGAGGATTTCCGGACAAGATGGGGAGAAAAAAGATCCAGATCCAGCGGATCACGGACGAGCGCAATCGGCAGGTCGGTGCTTTCCCTTCACCTCCCCGCTCCCTCCTCACCCGCTTTCCTCCCATCGGGTATTTTAAGGGTTCAAAACAACCCATTTCCATCCCATTTTGGGCCGACCGGTGCTTTTCTCTCCCAAGCCATAAAATAAGCAGATGGGTGAAACTTGGCACCGGGACCGGATTCAGGCGGATACCCAGAATCAGGCAAACGGCCCCATTTTGCCGTGGCGGGGGCTCCCACCCAGGCGGTGCTCCTCGTCTTGGAGCTCCTCGCACCATTTCCATCTAAGCGCTTTTCCAGAAGAAAGTATCTTCTCCAGTTAGCTTCCTTTTTTTTTCTTTTTTTTTTTTTTTTTTTTTTTATTTTGGTCTTGCAGAAAATATATTTCAGTTGACATTTTCCGTGAGGTTTTTCCAATAAAAAACAGCCACAACAAGTATCCATTTTTCTGAACGCAAACAACCCAAATTATTCTTTTTTTTTTTTTTTTTTTCTTTCAATTGAAAACTTATATGGGTCCAGGCTTTTTTTCCCTTGTGCTCTGTTGAAGCCAAGCCTTAGGCATGCATGCATGTGCCTGTGTGTAGAAATACATGCATGTATCTTAGAAGAGGAAGAAAAAAAACCCAACAGATTTTTTTTTTCCCTAACTTATGTGTTCCTTGAACTGGACTGGCTGAGTGGCAGCTCTTTGCCAGACCAGGTTTGCTCTGCGATGACTCCATCGATGTATTTGCCCGTAACCACAAGACTTTCAGGCGGGTTCTTTTGCTCCGTGGCTTCCTGCGGCCCTTGAGTTTGGCTCAGCAGATCCTCTGCCTTTAGCCCAGCCACCAGCGTGGCCTGCCACTCTTCTTTTCTACTGCTTTTATTCCAGAAAAAAAGTATGTGTATATATATTCCTGATGCTTAAAAAGTGACAGATACACAGAATTGGATGAACTGGTTTATTGCTCCACAGCAAAACAATAGAAAATTGCAGGTTTTCTTCATTACAGCTTTATTTGGTGGCTGGGGGATGGGATGGGCATAAAATGTTTTTTGATAATGTCCCAGTTGCTCATGGCACTGTTTATTTCCATAATTAGCAGTAAATGGGGCGTTTGGGGTTATTAAGGAAGCTGGAGTGTGTTTTATGGGGCAGTGCTGCTGCGCGTTGCGTAGGGGAGAGAGGGATTCGCAGCTATTGGAGCCCCATTAGAAGTTCAAATGAACGGAAAATATTTGGTAATGCTGGAGGTTGATGGCACAGCCCAGTCCTGCTGCATAAGCCTTCGGGAAAGGAAAGAGGCATTTCCCTGCCAAAGGCAGAAGCCAAGGCGGTGGGAGGCGTTTTTGGGGGGCGTTGAGCTGCTCCTTGGTGCAGGGTTTGGCCGAGGAGGGCTGGAGATGCCGAGTGAAGCCCCGGTGGGATATAGGGGTGGTTTTAGCGCGTCTCTGATGTCAGGTGTTGTCCCCAGAGCTCCCGGGTCTGGGGGGATGTTGGTTTTCCCTTGACAGCAGCTGCGTCCCTGCCTGGGCCGGTTCTTCCAAACCCCAGCGCGGGAGCGAGCGCGGCACGTATCGCTTTGCTTCTCCGAAAACCCAGCCCTGCTTAAGTCGGGTGTCAGCGAAGCAGCAGCTGTTTAATTGGTCATCAGCGCAGGCTTTGCAATCAATTATTTTTGCTGCTCCCTTTCTTTGGGAAACAAGGACACGCCAAGAAGAGAGGACATCTCGTGACGAGCGGCTGCTCCCGGCAGCGTGTTGCTGATCTGCTCTGTCCACCGCGGCGGGAGCTGCGTGGGGCTGGGGCATCGATCACCGCTGTGAAAGCGGGGTGATAACCCTCCTGCTTTGCACTAGGCTTGTGCAATGCCAGGATCTGCTCCCTGAGCTCAGAAAATGCCCCGTCTTGCTTTATCTCATTCCCCTTCCCTTCCTCTCCTGCCGTTGTTGCAGATCAGAGGTGAGAAGCACCCACGCACGCATCGGCTAAGCTGTGGCTTAAACCCGGGGTCTGGGAGCGTCCTCAGCCCATCCCTGCCTCTCCAGCAGCCCCTCTACCCCAAGGCTTGGTGTGGGGGCACAGCTTGGGTCTCCCGTGCTGCACCCCAGGAGCTGAGCAGCCTGGCACCGCTGAATTACACGTGGGGGTTTCCAGCCGTGGCGTTGCTCCCGGCAATGTTGCTCTTGCACCGTCCTTGGCGTGTGCCGGCACCCGGCTGGCTCCCGCGGCACTGCCTGCGTCGGGGGAGGGAGAGGGGTGAGGAATGGGAATCGTGCGTGGATGCTCTGGGGAAGGAGGGATGCCGGGGTGGTCGTGCAAGGAGGCGGGGGCAGAGCGGCTCTCAGCGCCCGCGTTTCCGCTCGCTCCGCGCGTGGAGGTTATCAGTAACGGTGGTTTGGGGCCGCCGAGGCGTTGTGAACCTCGGGAAGAGTTAGGGTTGAGTAGGGGCTCTCCGAAGCCTTCGCTGCGAGGTGAAGCTCTTCCCACGCATCTTGCAGCCAACCTCCGGCATCGCGCCCCGGGCCTTGCCTCCCGTGGGTGCGTGGGCCACGAGCCTGGGCGGAGGAGACCAGAATTACAGCAGAAGCCAAAACCAGGGGAGGGGGAGAGCAAGTAAGAGTCACTAATGTCATTAGAGGAATTACTGGAGAGGATTTGCCATAACGGATCAGACCATCAGTCCTTCAGGGCCAGCCTGCTGACTCTGGCAACGGCCAATATGGTCTGCATCAGGGGAAAGGCAAAAATCCCCTGCTAGTGTGGGGCAGTAATTCCTTCCTGACCCCTTTGGTGATCGGCTTATGCCCTGAAGCATGAGATTTGATTACCCTCTTAGACTTAGAAGGTTAATTCTTCTAGATGAGACTCGTGCACGGCGGTAGGGGAAGGTTTGGGGTTTCTGTCCCTGGTCACGGGGTGGGATGCTCAAGGCAGTGTCAACTGATGCCTTTGTGCAACGGGGCTGGCTAAATGGCAAATGTTTGCTTTTCTCTGCAAGAAGCAGGAGTGCCCAGACAGAGGGATGCCCATCCACCCCGTCTCTGCCTGCAGAGGGAATATCCCGTCATCCGTAGAGGGATGATTTGGTGCTTTGGGTTCTTTCTGCTTGGCTCTGCTCAGGTTGGTGGTTGATTTTGGGGCAGGTGACCCCATGCTCTCCTTCATTGCTCAAGGGCAATACCCAAACCGCGGCCAAGAGCTGCCCTCTCGCTCGCACACCTCGGCCTCACGCCGTTGCCTCCGACCTCGGTGCCCGAGCGGGCTCGGGGAGCCCAGCAAGGTGTTTTTTTGGCGAGGTGTCCCCAGCACCGGCGCCTGCAGAAACAACCGCCCTCGGCTGTTCCCTGTGTCTTGGCGGAGACGCCGTGTGTTTTCCTCTCGAGGGCTCCTCGGGCTGCTTCGAGCGTGAGTCAGAGCCGCGGGGCCGAGGCACGCCAGGCCGGGCTGCGGCGGATCAGCCGGTCTCTAGCAGGGATGTGAGACCAGAAACGCTGCTTGACAAGGCGCCGGGGAGCCCTGGGTGGGTTTTAGTGCCTGTGCCGGCGCAGGCTGTGGGACAAAACCGCTGCTGAGTCCCCACCTGAAGTCACACGGTGCGGCACCGGCTGCGGTGTGATGCTTGGTCTTGGCCCTGGGAGCAGCCAGGTTTTGGGTGGCTGAGAGGTCCAGGCTGCCGCCGGGGAGGCGGGAATTGCTGATGACACCAGTGCCTGGCCCTCCAGTAATTTAATTTGAGTCATGGTGTGCTGGACCTGGGGTGGATGCTGGCAACGTGAGCCCTGCCCGGTGCCAGCCCTGCCCTTCCCCGGGGATGAGGTGATTAGAACCGAATCTCTGTTACTGCTTAATCATCTCTGGGAGATGGCGGGGAGGGATGGGCAGCCCCCTGCACCGTGCACACCCAGCGCTGCCCCTGCTCTGCCCTCCCAGGGCACGGGGGGGGGGGGGGGGGTTTGCGGCTCCGTCTCGAGGGATGCTCAGCACTGGGTGCAGGACCCCGGTGGGTGCGTGCTGGGTGCTGCCGGTGGCATCGCAGCAGCAATGCTCCTCCCCGCCGGTGCGGACGGGGTAAAGCTCCAGGTTAAACTCTGGATCGCGACTGTAACACCCGCTGACTCGAGCTGAGCGAAGGCAACCAGCCTCCTTCACTCTCCTCCCTCAACGCTGCAAATTAAAGCCATTCAGCTGCAAAATCGATGCCGTGGCGGAGGCCCTAAGTGGGGTCGAGCCCTCCCTTGCACGCGCACGGCGAGGGAGCAGCTCTCAGCACCCAAGGGCACCTCAGCTCATCTCCAGCCCTTCCCCGGGCTGCTGCTTCACCCCTGAGAACAATACTTAAAGCAAAGCAGTGCCTTTTATTTTCCTTTGCTTTTTTTACTTTGCCTTTTCTGTTCAGTTGGGGGGGGGCGTGAGGGACTTTTGGCTCCTGGCTGCGCTGCACCCTGGATGGGGACCCCCAAACCAGCTCCCTCCCCACCAGCTGGGTCCTGTTGGGAGCATCATGATGAGAGCTGAGCGTGGGCTGGGAAATGCAGCCCAACGTCTCCCTGGCATCCTGAGTGGGTTTTGGAGCCCGCATCCAGCTCCGTCCCCGTCCCTCAGCCAGCTCGCAAGGATCGGTCTTGCAAAAGATGCCTCGTTAGGTGACAGCTCTAATGACAGCTTGAGGCAGGGCAGGCTGGGGGGACAGGGGACGCGGGCACAGCGCGGTGACCCCGGGTAGGCAGGCGGAAAAATTGCCCCAACGAGGTGATGGGGACAGCAAGAGGGCGGCAGCACCCGGTGCGGGGGGCCCAGGGTGCCTTTGGGGAAGCGCAGCCTCCCAAGAGAAAGGGGAATCAGGAGAGCGGGTCAGGGGTGGGGTGGGGTGGGTGAGTGGTGTGGAGCAGCCCCCCAACCTGCTTCGGGGTGGCTGAGCCCCCCGGCTCTGCGGCTCCCGGGGTTGGGCGCTTGCTGTGCTACTGCAGCGAGCGAGGACGAGATCTCTGCTGCTTGAATATTCGACTTTAAAAAAAAAAAAAACAGCAACCCGCAGCCCCCGGACAGATGGTAGCTCTGCTGGGGATTTTGCTGAAATTTATTTTCTCTTGATTTGGCAATATGTGATTTCCAGCACTGATAATCATCTTTGTGCTTGTGAAGTGTCTGCCTTTGGAGGATCCTAAAATAGGCAACGGTATGAACCAGTTGGAAGAGGGAGGTGAGAGAGGAGAGCTTGGGGTGGTTGTCCAGCTGGGGAAATTGAGGACAGACTCTGCCCCCACTTTCCTTTTGCTCTTCCTCCAGTGGTCACCCCAGTGTTCTCCGGGCGGTGTCAGGCCTGTGGCAGCGTGGACACGGCTTCTGACCACGTCTCTCCATGCTTTCAGGTGACCTTCACCAAGCGTAAGTTCGGCTTGATGAAGAAAGCCTACGAGCTGAGCGTCCTGTGCGACTGCGAGATTGCCCTGATCATCTTCAACCACTCCAACAAGCTGTTCCAGTATGCCAGCACCGACATGGACAAGGTGCTGCTCAAGTACACCGAGTACAACGAGCCCCACGAGAGCCGGACCAACGCGGACATCATCGAGGTGAGGCCGCCCGTCCTCTCCCCGGCTTTGCCGTTGTGGTGGAGCCAGGGCCGGGTCTGGCACCGCAGCCGATGCGGGAGGTCGGTGCAGGGCGGGGATGGGAGCGAGCAGATCTCCAACACTCAGTGCCGGCCTGGTTTTGCACCTTTTTGGTCCAGCCGACAAAAATACTCGGTTCTGGGTGGTAGAGCTTGAAGCTGTCTTGAGTTATGTGTTGATCTACTGCCGAAAAATTGAGGGGCAGGTTTGCTTCGTGGGACTTGCCCGTGGTCCAGGCAAACCATGGGATGGTTTTGGAAGCATCTCCTGGGGCTGCTGCACAGGGGTGCCTTGGTGCAGCTGGTGACATCGCCCCTGGCCGTTGTTTCAGACGCGCACAGTGGGGTTGTGAGAGGGAACCAGCGGCTAGATCAGAAGTCATTCAGGTTGGGAAGGACCTTTGGGTGGCTCCGGCCCAACCCCTGCTCGAAGCACGGCCAACCTCACGGGTAGATGGGGTTGCTCAAGGCTTGCCTGGCTGGGTTTTGAGGATGGCGAGTCCGGTCTGACCAACACCAGCGCTGCCAGGGGCACCGTGTCCCAACCAGCATCGCAGGAGATGCTCGGCCACCACGTGCTGTCGGTGACTCCGCGATGGCCCTCTCCACCGCTTTGGCCTCGTCCCTGGCGCTGGCAGAGCATCTCTGGGCTGGAACACGGGGCGTTTGGCTCGCAGGAAGGTGCCGGGGGCATCTCAGCCATCGGTCGCATCCTCTGCCCCGGGAAGACGGGAGCCACTCGGTTGTGGCTTTTCAGCGTGTGGGCAGCTGCCTCTACCCCTGGGCAAACAAACGCAGGCAAACGAAAAGCTTGGCTGGGCAATTATTGACATTACAGGCGGGCATAAATGAACGCCCGCGGAGCCGTTAGTGAGCGAGCGGAGCGGGGGGGCCCTGGGAGGGTCGGAGGCAGCCGCTCTGCTCGGACCTCGCGCAGCACGAGGCTTCGCCGCTTCAAAGCGCTGCCGGAGGAATCGGCTCCTCCTGCCGCTCGGGCTGTGCCGCTCCTGCCTTTGAATCCCTTCCGTGCATCTTGGGCAGCATGCTCAGGCTTTGATTTCATGGAGAAGGAAAAAAAAAAAACCCAACAACCTACCTCCTGAATCTTGCCTTTTTTTTTTTTTTAATTTATTTTTTTTATTCTCCATTAAATGTGTCTTTCTGAGAGGTTTGGACTTGAGGTTTTCACCTCATCGTCCACCCAGTTCCCGCTGATGTGCCGCCACATCGAGCCGTAGCCAAATATCCAGCAGCACCTGCCTGCCCTCGCCGGGGTGTGGAGACTCTTCTGCCAGCGCACGGTTGCGTATGGACCTTAGAAATGCTTCCAAAATGTCTTTTTTGGCCTGTTTGAGCCAGGTAGTGCCTGTCTACCGTGAAAATGCCGGGGTTTTGCAGGCGTGGTTCCCTGCTGTGCTAGTCAGCACGGCCTCACCCAGCCTCTCCGGGATGCTCAGACTGCGGCGCTCGCAGCGTCGAACAGATTTGTCTTGGCCTAAAAATACCGTAAACATTTTGGGCAGCGTTCTCCGTTCCCTTATGGTCCAAGATGCAAACACTCCCAAGCAGACAAGTTACACACAGTCCTTGGCACCCAAAGAAATACTGTGTTTGCACCACATGAAAAGCTGGAGCTGCATCCAAAGCCGAGGAGAGGAGCATCAGGAGCGGAAGGATATTGGTGGATGGCAAGAAAAAGAGCCCAAACACGCCGGGCTCGGCACGTCTTGCCGGCAGAGCTGCCTCAGAGCGAAACCTGCTGGGGCTCTGGCGGGTTTTGAGGCCGCTGGAGCATCTTTCCCCACCCCCATCTCGTCTTGGAGCAGGGTTAGGGCTGCTCTAAGATTTTTACTGTTTCTTCTCCCAAATTCCTCCCCCTGGGAGCCCATTCCTGCTCCTGGTGCAGGTTTCCGTCTCCTCCCTAGCCACTTCCCCTCGCTCAGCTCAGGTCCCACCAGCCCAGCTTTGTCCCCACCACGCACGGACCCACTTTATCTCACTTTTCTTGGTGGCTCCCAGTTGAACGTGACTCCTCCAAGAGTATCTTTGCATCCTCAAAGCTTCCCCAGCATCAAGCATTCGTAAGACTGAATTTGCTACCAAATATGATTTCAAGTGGATTTTAAGGGGCTGCTGCTTGCACATCTTCCTTCCCTGTAACACCAGTGGCCCCTTTCTGCTGGAGGGATGCAACCCTGAATGGCTCTGGCAGCATCTCAGAAAGGACGAGGAGCAACCAGGACCTGGATGAATTGAGGCAGAAACCTCTTGATTTCCTTTTTTAGCAGAGGGGGAGCGAGCGGCGGCTCCGGAGGCTCGGCTGAGCCAGGGTCTCCTCTTTCACCTGGGCTGCGGGGCTCCTGAGGACAAGGGTGCTGGTACTACCAACTCCGGGCGGTACAGGTTGTTTTGTTCAAATTATGTTTTAAAACAACAGTAAACATGAGATCCCCTTATTTTTTTGGCCCTGGGGAGGTGCAGCCTGTGGGGGGCATGGGGAGCACCCCATCACGTGCTGCACGGGGATGCCCTTGAGGGGTTTATCCCCCTGGATATTTAGCGAGAGGCAGAGCTGCTCTGGGATGAAAGCACCCAGCCCTGGTTCAAGAGGGGTTCATCACCCCGACTGCCTTTTGGGGACCATCCCCTGGGGGGGCCCCTCCACGTTTCAGGCACGGGGACGGCAGCGGCCGTCCGGCAGTGGGATTCAGCCACGCAGCCCCCGTGGCTCGCTCCGTGCCCGGCAGAGTCCTGGCCATTGCAAGCTTTTAAGTCTGAGCAAATCTCTCTTAATGCAGAGAGGGGGGTTTCCTTAATCAGGCGGGGGACAGCTGAGGCCCCCAGACAGGCACGCTGGGTGCCACGTGCGTGCCCGGCCTGGGATCACGCCGGCTTTGCTCCTCGCTGTCGCTTCTCGTTTCCTCACGGCCCCGGGTGACGTGCCAGTTTTTGATAAGGGACTTGGCCATGAGCAGCGCTGGCTGGGCACGGGGACGCTCCAGAGCCACTTAAAGTCACACAGCAATTTCTTTCCTTTCCTTGGCTGCATGACCCAGGAGGGCTGATTGTTCCCTAATTCTCCTTCCTGGGGTTGTCTTTCCCCAGGGTGCATAAAATCAGGCATTTTGCAGGGTGCTGGAGAGGCAGCGAAGTGCAAGGGCAGCTGCCGGTGCCGCGTCTTCATCCTCGTTCTCTCATCCTCATCCAGACTTCCCCAAAGCCTGGGGAGGGGGGTTGAGTCTCCCTCCTCTAAGGGAAGTCGACCGCATCCTGGTCGAGCATCGTTTCCTCTCACGTGTTCTGCGTTTCCTGCTGCTCTCTCACCCTCTTTGGGTTGGAAATTTGCTCTGGCATGAGCTGGGATCATGGGAGCGGGAGCACTGCCTGGAAAAGCGGGTCTTGCAGCAGGTCTTACCACGGGGGGACTCCTGACAGAGTGGGGGGGCCTGGGGGCAGCAGGGAGACGGGCCAATGATGAGCTTTTTTTTTTGCCCTTTTTTTTTTTTTTTTTTTTAACCATGTGAAGTTCTCACCCTGGTTTTCTCCTTTGACAATTTTCTGCTGTGCAAGAATTGATTTTAAATCTACTTTATATGAAAAATGGTCCTGTTCCACTGGATGCAACCCAGTGACAAAAAGGTTTTGTGCCTCTTTGCATATTCTGCACTTCCCCTGGAGAAGGAAATGAGGAACGAGAAGGAAATCTCTTTTCTACAGATCCTGAAAACAGGAATCTTTGAGTTTGATTCTCGCTCCAGCAGGATTGTTTTCCTTTTACATCACCTTGTCAAAAAGCAGAAAATGTGGGATGCACACTTTTTTGTCCAAAAAATGAAAAAACCAGCAGCCGATGCTCGTATGGCTGGAAGTGGCATTTTGTTGTCCCAAGCCTCTTTCTGAGCAGCAGATTGCTGTGAGCCGTGCCGCTGTGGCTCTAATTTTATGAAGTTAGTGTCCAGGAAGAGGGAAGAAACCAAGGTAACAGCTGCTGTCTAAGTTGAAGCTATATTAGATACCAAATATATTAGACCCACAGAGGAGAAAGACCTTGGGAAATGCAGAGAGGGGCAGTGCTGTGAGCTGCTCGGAGGGGAGTCGCTTGGTGTGGGTGAACAGAGCTGTGTTCACCCCGTTTCTTTGCTTTCCTCGACAGAGTTGTTGAGGGAACAACCCCCAGGATGATTTCATGCGGACTTAGAAAGGGCAAAATGCCACGGCCAGCAGCATCTGCCCATTTTCCCTGCGCTTGCTTTGGGCTGTAAATATGGGGCAGAGCTGGGGGAGCTGGAAGCTGCTTAAAACCTCCCAGGAGGCTTCGTTGCTGCAGATTGTGGAAAGGAGAAGGATGTTGCTTGGCTGAAACTTCTTGAAAATTCAAGGTTCTGGGGAACGGAGGTTGCTCATCCACCCGCCCCGCCCCGACTCCTGATCCCGCTGGCAGGTAGAGGAGAAGAACTTCCAGGGATGCAAGGGATTACCATCACATTTCCCGGCCAGAAGTGGAAGGGCAAAGATGAGAGATCCAGCTACTGTCCCTGCAAAGAGAACTGCTACGAGGTGGGCACAACCCCCTGTAAGACACCGGAGAGTCTTCCCAGCCAGCACCCTTTGCATGCACCCGAAGGAAACCCAGCTTCATCCCTTCCACTGCTCATGGAACAACTTTTTCCATTTTGCTTCTGAAAGAGAAGGAGGAAAAAACTTTTTTTTTTTTTTTTTTTTTTTTAAAGAAAGGCTCAACTTTCCGTCTTTCGGCTGCATCAGTGAGACAAAAGGTTTTGGAAAAATAATCTGCAAAAAGCAGTTTCCCCCACCTCAAAAAAAAAAAAAAAAAAAGGCAAAGCTGTTCCTTCCCCACCGGCAGCACCCATTCCTTTTTTTGGCCCGTTCTAAAAACAAGCAAGGACACGTACAAAAATAGCAAAATAATAGGGAAAAAAAACTTGGAAACCTGCAGAAAAATCCCTGGGAACCTCCTGTTCATGCCAATGACTTGGATTCCCACTACCTTTCTTTATAAAAGAGATAATAAATAACACGAACTAGGGGTACCAGGAATTATTATTAGGTAATTATTAAGTAGCAGGAATGATTGGTAGCACCAGAAGGGGCTTCAGATGCCACCGTGCTCAAGGGGGGGTCAGATCCTTCGCTGGTGGAGCTGGGTGTGGGTGAGGCCTCCTCCCCTCGGCAGATGAAATCGAAGGAGCGAGTGTCCAAACGACGACCGCGAAGGAGCCGTTTGAATTGAAAATATTGTGAAAAGCTTCAGCTGGATGGAAAAGAGCCCCCCCGGGGGCTGCAGGGCAAGCGTCCACCAGGCAGGACCTGGGGGCAGAGGCAGAGCCGTGCGGCGCGGGGTGCCGCGCCGATGCCGAGCAAAACCCGCCCGCGGCGTTTCCAGCCCTTCCGGAGTCGTCGGCGGTTTTTCTCCGCTCCCGCAAAAATTCCCACACGAGCTCCGTGTTTCCCGGAGCTCGCAGGTAGATGAGGAGCCGCTCCAGGATACTTTGGCCTCAAAACAGAGATATTTATTACTGTTTAGGAAGACAGAGGAGAATTGTCAAGGCTCTTTTTTTTTTTTTTTTTTTTTTTTTTTTCCCCTGCTGAATTTGGCATGAAAAGAGATCAAGACTTCCAGGAAATTCTGTAGCTTTGACTTCTAAAAAAAATAAATTGGCAAGTGATGGTTCCATAATAACGCCTAATTGCTTTTGGTATTTTGAAAATAGGATGATTAAATGTGCATGTGTAACGCAATCTGCAAATTGGCTACTGAGCATGAAAGAGGAACTTTTGGGGTTTTCACCATACCCTGCGCATAGCCCGAACGTGTGATTACTGGGTTCCTGTTAACGAAGGAGGAGCTGTCGCATCGTTAACTCTCTGCAGCAGCCCCCGGGGCCGTCTCTGCTGGTGCAGCCTGGTCTTGGCGTGGGGTTTGCTGCCCGGGTGTTGTCACTGTCAACCTCCCCCCCGCCCCGGCCATGTCACCCCAGCAGAACTCGCCGTCTCCAGCACCCCCAGGCTGTCACCGTGCCACGTGCCCTCCTCGTGCGATGCTCTTGCTGTGGTACCTTTGCGTTTGGTAAATGCCACCCACCTGGTTTGGCCAGGGGCAAGCGGCTTTTTTCCTTATTATTTTGGGTTTTACATTCCTATTTGCAAGAAGGTTTTCCCTATTTTTAGCAGGAGAGCAGATATCATTAAGGTTTATTTCCCCTCCTTGTCGTAGTAATTGTAGGTGACGAATGCGTCTGAGCTGGTACAGGGCCAAATTCAGCTCTGGCGTAAACAGATCCTTTGAAAGCAAAGAAGTTTCTCTCCATCCATCCCCACGTTGTAATTCCTAAATTAGAGACACCCCGGTGTCGAAACCCAAGGGCCTGATCCTGACTCTTTAACCCCGTTGAGGTCAACGGCATCTTGGGGCGAAGGTGATAATTTGCGGCAGGGCGAGTCCTTGTCTTCATGGTCCGGGGGATGTTTCAGGGGGGACCTGCCCATCTCAGGCAGCTGCCCGTGTTCCCCATCCCCACTCCCAGATCTCAAACTGTCCCGGTTGTGTTTTCAGACGTTAAGAAAGAAAGGTTTTAACGGCTGTGACAGCCCGGAGCCCGACGGCGATGACTCGATAGACCAGAGCCCCTTGATGGAGGATAAATACCGTAAAGGCAGCGAGGATCTGGATATCCTGTTCAAGCGATACGGTGTAAGTACCTGCCCCTTGGCCGGAAAACCTTCATTATATGTTCTTTTTGTTTTGTTTTTCTTCTGTTCGATTTCCCTCCAACCTCATCCCCTGATCCCTCCCCAACACCCCCTCCCGTGTACCCCTTGCCCTCCCCCCCCCCCCCCCCCCCCCAAAACGTAACAGGCGCTGAACAAGAAGCACAGGGAGTGCGAGAGCCCGGAAGGGGATGAAGTGTTTGCGTTGACCCCGCAGACGGAAGAGAAATATAAAAAGATTGATGAGGAGTTTGATAAAATGATGCAGAGTTACCGGCTCGCAGTGAGTAGCTGGTGGTCTGCAGCCCCCCCCCTCGCCCCTCCCCGGATGCCTCCAGGTGACGGGGGGGGGGGGGGATGGATTTTGCATGGCTTTGCTTCGGAGCCGTGCTGTGCCTTGGGAGCCGATGCCCGCAGCCCCGAATGCACCCCGGGTCTGATGGCCGAGATGAACGAGGGGCCTTGAGGGTCCCTCCAGTTTCCCACCCGGAGAAGCAGGAACAACCCTTGGGAAAACCATTCCCATTAGCTCCGGCATTCCTGAGCCTCCTTGGCTCGGGTGGGGCAGCACAGGAGGATACTGCTGTTCTCCTCGCCGTTGCTGCAAATGCTGAATTAGGGCCTTCTTTTTCACCCTTTTTTTCCCCCCAAAGAAGGATTTTTGCCTGGGTTAAAACCCTGGCGTTCATGCGAGCTGCCAGCAGATGCCGGCCCTTCACATTCCTCCAAGACTCAGCCCGGTTTGGGCTATTCCACATTAATTCCCCCCAGATCCACCGAGCCCTCAGGGCAGCTGGTGGCCGTGGCAGAAATCCAGGGAGGTTTTAGCCTGTGATCCCAGAGCCATCACCGGGGTGGCATCAGGACAGCGCTGAAAGGGATTTGTGTCAGAAGATGGGAGGAGGAGGGGGACACGTTTCAAATTAGTTGTTAGTTCAGGGGAACAGAGGCTATTGATGCAGGCAAGGCTTCTTCAGAGGGATTAGCCCCGAGTCGCTGCAGCCATAATTAATGCTGCCAGGAGCAGAAAGGAGGCTCATTTTCAAGGGCTGGATGCAGCACCACAAAAATTACACATACCCCCCCCCCCCTCCTCCCCAAAATTAATCTGCCCTCTGTGCTTTGCAAGCCCCCACAAGTTAAAATTCTGGCTTTTCTTGAGGATTAGGTCTTATGAAATCCACAGCTCTTCATTTTGCTGACTCAGCAGGCGAGCTCTGCGTTGCTCTGGGAGCCTCCAAAGGACCCCAAAATCTGCACCTCCATCCCCTGCATCTCAGGGAGGGGGGTGGCTGCCCTGAGCCCTGGGAGAGCTGGGGAGCTGAAACAAAACGGGGTGCAGGCGGCGATGGTTGCTGAGACAGCAAGCTCAGCCCTCCGGGGTGGGTTTAGTGTGGGATTAGCTCCTGCAAGGCTTGGCTCTGCCAGATTTCACTAGTGAGGGGCTGGTTTCTACCCCAAAAGGGCTTGTGTGGGGTGGGGGTACAGCCCCAGCTGGATGTGCCCCCCCCAGTTCCTAGCACAAGCCCCACCACCAGTGCAAAATAGGTCAAAAAACCAGCAGAGCTTTCTCCTTGGTGCAAAACAACCTTGGCAAGCAGCGACTGCTTAGCATCTGTATTTTTCTGCTGCAAAGGGAGGGCTCCAAGCAGGGTCCAATCGCCGGTGGCAGCATCCAGACGTGCCATGAAGGGACAGTCCGTGCCTTAAAGTCATTTTGGCTGGTGGCATTCAGGTGCTGGGCGCTTCGTAGTCAGGGCGTAGCATCTGGCTCCCCCACTAAACCTCCCTGCGCAGCAAGGGCCCGAGCGATGCAGGTGGAGCGTGTGCGGATGAAGAAGATGCTTTTCCTTTTTAACCAGCTGGGTTGGTTTTGTGTGTGACAAGAACTAACCAGCCTCAGCGGCCGGGAAAGCTTAACAACAGCCTTGTTCGCTAAAGAGAGGCCTCGGTGTGGCTTCTGCGTTTGGTGTTTGTAATCGCTTTTAACGAAAGCCGAAATCGTTGAGGTTTGGCTGATGTGTGCATCTTCTCCCCCGGATTTTGGACTGATGTGCAAGCTGCCTTCCCTAGCTGTGTCCTCCCTGGGGCGAGGGGAGGGGGGGAACGTGGGACCACTTAGCTGGTGGCCTGGGTGTGCACCTCGCTGCGCGCCGCGGCAGCGTCAGCCTGACGCTTGCTTGAAAGCGCAATGGGATAGATAAGGATTCAAAGCAAAACTCTGCTCCCCGGTTGGTGTATCAGCCTTTATCACGGCGTTGCTTAAGATGCGATGCACGGGCGTCAGCTTTTCCCTTCCCGGGAACGGGCACGCACACAGACGCGTTTGCAGTGATTTATTACACAACGCCGTTTCGGTGTTCAGGCAGCGCCCAAGAAAACCTTCCTCCTCCCGGTTTTGCAGCCGTGCAGAATAAGCTCCCGGGGCCGAGCAGAGGGAGGGCTCTGCATTCCAGCTCTCCCCGGCGCTCTGTAAAGGTGTGGGAAACGCCGAGCCCGGTTCCTTGGAACGGCGGGCCGGTGGCCCTCGGAGCGGTGCCGCAGCGCGGGCTCGGAGCCGCCGTCCTCTGAGCTTGGCTGCAGCCCCGGGACAGCTCTGAAGGGCAGGATGCCCTTGAGAGGCTGGTGGGGAGGGTTTCCAGCAGCGACACCGTCCCACTCCTTCCTCCCATCCTCCCCTCTTGCCCAAAAGAAAACCACCCATCTACGAGCAGGTTTCTGGAGGGGGGGCCGCAGGGCAGCAGCGAGATGCTCAGCTCCCTCTGCCCTCGCCGGTGCAGCCTCGGGGCGGGGTGGGGGGGGGTCCCAGCTCCAACCCTGTGACGGTCCCATCCGGCCTCTCCAGCCCTGAACAAATTAAAGTGGGACTTTAGCAAAGCCCTTGCTAAAGCCTCTAAGCAGGTGCCTGCTCCTGTTAACGAAGAGCAAATCAGTGACATAAGACAGACGGCTAGGATAATCACGGCGAGTCTGGCTCCAGCGGGGACGCTGGTAGGTGAAGCTGGTCCTCGACCCGTGGGCAAGGATAGGGCTTTAGCAGTTCTCCTGCTTCACCCGGGTCAGCTCCTCCTCCTTCCCAGCAGCTCCCGGAGGTGCCAGGATGGATCCCCAGTGCTGGTGCGAAGCAAAACGAGCCTTTCCCAGGTGCTGGGTCACCGGCAGCAGTGCCAGCCCGAAGCGGTGGTCAGCTGCTGGCTCTTTGGGAGGGCTCCTCCCGTCCTGCTGGATGTGGAATGGCCTCGTAAAAGCCCTGCGGGCTGCTTGGCCTCTGCGGTGGGATGAAGGGCAGCGCCGAGCTCGGCCGCTCTCGGTTCTGGCAGGAGCAGATCACCATGCTGCTGCCCACCTTCAGGCTTCGGGGTGTTTCCAGCCACCCCCTCCGCCGCTGCCCTGAAAACACTGGGGGGTAAATAAATACAGCCTAAAAATGAGACCAAAGCAACTGGTTGCAAAGCTTTGATCTGTCTGGGTGGACAGCCGATCGCTCTTCCCAGTCCTCCCTGGTGGGGTCCGGGCTCGGGGGCATCCCCCTGATGCAAGCACCGCAGTGAAATGGGGGTTTACGGGGACACAGACTGTCCCCCCTTTTTCAGCAGTGGCGCGTTGCTGCTGCTGTGATGCAGGATGAGGCCCGCTCTTGCTCAGAGCCTGCAAAGCGAGGAACTTCACCCCTCCCTGCTCCTCACCCGCTCGTGCCTGCTCCCCTTTACCCCCCCGCTCTCTGTTCAGTCCGCAGTGCCCGCTCCGAACTTCGCCATGCCTGTGACGGTGCCGGTGACCAACCAAAACACGCTGCAGTTCAGCAACCCGGGCAGCTCGCTGGTGACCCAGTCCCTGGTGACCTCCTCGCTGACGGACCCCCGGCTCCTCTCGCCGCAGCAGCCAGCGCTGCAGAGAAACACCGTGTCCCCGGGGCTGCCGCAGAGACCGGCCAGCGCAGGTGAGCGATGCCGTCATGCTTCGCACCCCTTACTCCTCATCCTCCCTTGCTGGGGGTGCACGGGGCATCCCGGGGGGCTGGGGGCAGGGGACACCCCGGCTGCCTCCATCCCCCGCCCAGGGGCAGGACGTGTCCCTACATCCATGGGTGGCAAGAGCAGCCTGGAAGGGTTTTGCCCGTGGGTGCTTGTTCCTGCCTTCCTGCCAGAGATTGATGCCCCCAGTTTGTGCCTTGGCCTCAAACTGGGGGGTGATTCCCTGCGCCCCCCCCCCCACACACACACCTTACCAAGGTCTTTTCGAGAGCCGGATCCCCGCAGGGATCTGTTTCGAGGTTGGGCAGCGCAAGGAGATGAGTCACCCGGCGCCGTTCCCAGGCTTGGGGGTGGCTGCCGGCATCCCGCTCGCCGGTGGCACTCCGGTGACACGGGACTGCTGCCTAAAAAGGGCTTTTCTGAGTCGGGCTGTGCTGGTTGCAGTTGGTCGCTGAGCGATTACTCATGCGGATCTGCTGACAGATAGGAGGGAGCAGTCATTTCCAGTGGGGACCGGTGACGGGTGGCGGAGGGCAGGTTGAGGGAGAGGAGCTCGTCACCCGTGTCCCCTGCAGTGGCAGGGGGGGCCGACGACGTGTGACCACGGCCCGGCTCTCCTGCAGTGCGATCATAAATAAGAATAGCGCGCAGAAAGCCCCTGCCTGCTATTTTGGTTGTCACAGATGGTCTGTAAAAATGGCGCGGGGCTGCAAATGGCAAGAGCCGGTGACTGTCACCGCCTGGACATCTGGGTGGTGGGCACTCGGCTGCGTCCCCCCGGGGCTGTGAGAGCTCCGGGGGGGGCTTTGCAAAGAGGCCGGAGGGGGGAGAAAGGGCAGGGAGGTGCCTCCAGAAGCAGGTTGGGTGGCTGGGTTGGAGCGAGCAGAAAGAGGTGCCTGGGCTGGGATGCAAGTGGGGTCGTGGTTCAAAGCCAGCTCGTTTGCTTACTGCGCTCCCCTTACGGTCTCGGGGATGGCTCGAAGCACTCAGATATCAGGATGAGCCCCCCAAACCTGAGGGAGACAGGTTTTTATGCTCTAGGGCTGGTCCCAAAGAGCAACATCTCACTCCAGGCTGGGCGGCAGAGCCCTCCTCGGGCACAGATAGCCATAGCTCCAGCCGCAGGGATCTCCCCTGCCCTCTTGCAGGCCCCTCTGCCGGAAAAAAAAAAAAAAAAAAAAGAGGCTTCGTTGTAATGCAGAATCCGCTGGAGGCTCGCCGTTTCCATCTCGCTCACTCGCCGTTCGTTTGAAGGGGGATAATTTCGCGGTTGCGAGCGCAGAGGTGTTCCAAGTCCGGCCATCTGCGTCTCATTCACTCGCTGCCTGGGACATGGAAGAAATCCTGTTTATAGGAGCCAGGCCCTTGCATGTTAGAAGAGCTTTTTTTTTTTTTTTTTCCCCCCCTTAATTATTTTTTTTTTTTTTTTAGCAATGCACTCGAGCTGAGAGCAGAGCGCTGCGGCATTGTTTCCAAAGCAAATGTGCAGCAGAGTGTTGGGTCGGTATCTCGGCGCTGGCTGATGCCGTCTGCTCGGGGCTGGCGCAGGAGAAGGGCAGCTGAGGGGGTTTTTGGGGTCGGCATCACTCACCTGAGGAGGTGAACCCGCTTCAGCATTACAAGCGGGATCCTGCAGCAAGGGCACAGCCCCCCAAATCCCGGTGGGGTCCCTGCTTCGGGATTTACATCCCCATCCCTTGAAGGGAGGATGCTGCGGTGCTGCGGCTGCTGCATTTTGGGGGTCACCTCGCCCTTTTTCAAGCTGTAAGATATTTCGGGGACCACCGCCATCCCCGATGCTGCTCCCACGTGGGGAGCAAATGCGCTTCCCTGCACGGCAGCAGCTCAGCCCTCCAGCACTCCTCCCGCTTCCAGGGGCTCACTGCAAGCCCAGACCTGAGGGCCGGGGGCTGGAAGAAAGGTTTCTGTCTCAGGTTTCCCCGTCTGGGGTGAGAAGGGTTGGGCGGTGGTTAGAGGTGAGGTTTGGGATCGGAGGCTCCTCGTTCCCCTGCCCAGGGCTCCGGGATGACTGCGGTCGCAGCTCCGGAGCCTCCGTGCCGGCTGTTGGCCGAAATCACCGCCCGCGGCGTGGCCAGGCAGCCCCGGGCTGTGAATAGGTGGCTTTCAGAAATAACTGAATAACAAGGCAGGGGGAAAAAAAAAAAAAAAAAAAAAAAAAAAAATCTTTTTGCAGGCGAGGCAAAACGTTCAGTTTATTGGGGATAAAAAGGCCTCTGGTACGGTTTTTCCCGGCACGGCAGGGAGCGGCGGCGCTTTCCAAGCGTTGGGACCGTGGGAGGCCGAATTGTAGCAGCGTCCTGGCAGCGCGCGGGGCTGGTTTCCATTCGGTGCGAACATTACAGGGGAGATAGTGTTTCACGTCTTGCTGCTGGGGCTCCCTTCCCCGGCAGCACCGGCCCCGTGTACCCCAAAGGGGGGCTTGGAATAAAATAGCCGCCAGTGTTTTCCAAGCCGCCTCCTTTGGAGCGGGCTCCTGTGTCGCCTGGCTCCTTCCCAAAGGAAACGGATCTGCCTGGATAATGTTTCCCAACCTGATCACCAGGAATGCTGCTCATTTTGCCCAGGACTTTCTCCCCGGGAAGGCGACACCGCTCATTTTCCTCCGCCTTCCTCCCTCGTGCTCCCCCTCGCCCTCCCCCCCCCCCCCCGAAAGGAGGGATGCTCACCCTCTTTGCGAGTGGACGGTGACCCCGTGTTTCCACTTGCTTTGCAGGGGCGATGCTCGGGGGGGACCTGAACAACACGAACGGAGCCTGCCCGAGCCCTGTGGGTAAGTAAGTGAGGAGCCGTTGCCTTTTGGCACGTGGCGTGGGTGCCGGGACCTGCGCCCTTGTCTCTCTTTGCCACTCCTTGCCTCAGTTTCCCCACGCTAGGGAAGATTTTGCTGCTGGAGGGTTTGGCACGTGGAGCTCCCAGGCCTTTGCTGGGGGCTGCTGGTCTCAGTGGAGGCCCCAGAGGCTGAGGCAGGAGGGGGGTGCGTGTCCCGGGGGGGGGCCAGCATCTCCCCTGGGTCTCTGGGAGAGCTGCAAATCAAGGGGCTGACCGAGACAGCCGCTGAGAGCCCTGATTTGGGCAGCTCTGGGTTTAGCTCCCCACGCCGCAACCAGTTCTTCCCCTGACCTCGGGTGAGTCACTTAACACCTGATTCCTCGTTGCGCTTGGGCCCTATAAAGGAACTTTACTGCAAGGAAAAAAGCTCATTAAGGTCCCTTTCCACTGCGAGAGCCTCAGCGCTAACAAGGCTCAGACCTTGTGGCTTAGCTCCCCAGCTATAAAATGCGCTAATAATACCTCCTTCCCCGCGGTCTGCCTCCGCTGTCTGCAGGGTGAGGTCTTTGGGGCCGACGCTTGCGTAGGTACAGCCCCAAAGCCACCGACGGCCCCCCCCCCCCCCCCCCCCCCCCCCCCCCGCCCTTCTCCTCGGGTCCTGCTGGGAAGCAGCTGCTGCTACCGGCACGGCTGCTGCGGGCTGGGGCAGGGCGGGCTGCGGGCCAGGGCTTAGCGGGGTGGATGCCATCCATCCCCCGGCGCGGGGAAGGCAGCTTTGCACCAGGAGCCTGGCTCGGCACCCCCTGGGGGGGGAGCTTTTTGCGGTGGGGTTCCAGCCGACAGCACGGAGGAGGAGCGTGAAATTCGGCGGGGCCCCGGTTAAAATCGAATTGGAGCCCCCCGGGGTCCCGGCGGTTGCGTGGAGGGGGCTGGTTCTGCGGCACGGCGGACGCTCCCGGGAATAACCTTTTCCCTTTTCCCATGCCAGTGCCGCGGGAATTCCGCCCCGGCGCGACCCCTGCCAGGGCAGGTTGTGGGGTTGGCGTCTCCCCGGGGCCCCCGCAGCGCGCGACGCAGAGCTTTGCTGCTCCTTCAAAGGGAGAGGGAAGGAGCCATCGTGCCGCAACACACACACACCCCCCCCTCCCCAGCCACCTTCGCGGCCCCTTTTCCCCCCCCCCCCACCGATGCCGCCCCCACGTCAGCTGTTTGGGAGCAGCCGCCACGGCGCGGAGCTTGGCAGGGCCCGTGAATGTCAGCATTGACGTCACCGGAGCATTCCCCGCGTTCCTGCCGCCGCTCCAGGAAACGGGAGTGAGGAGCAGGGACAGCCCGGCCGCGGCCAGCCCCGGACCCCCGCTGTCCCCGGGCCCCTGCCATCCCCGGGGCTCCCCGCGCCGGCTGAGGGAGGTTCTGGCCTCATGGCTCTGGCTTTGGCACCATGGTTGAGGTTTTTGGGTACCTGGGACATCTCTTTCCCCTCCTCCTCCTCCTCCTCCTCCTCCTCCTCCTCCTCCTTCCTCCTCCTCTCTTGCAATCTCTGCAGCGCCAAGCGATTACCTGCTGCCTCTGAGTCATCAGCCGCCGGGTGCCTCTGGTCGGATCCTGCAGCGATGCGGGCTGCCTCCCCCCGTCCTGCCTGCACCCTGGGGGGGGCCTCCCACCCTGCCAGCCCCCTTGGGGGGGGATGCTGTGCCCTGGCTGTCCCCGGCTTTGCGAGGGCACGGGGTGCCGCCAGGCTCAGATTCGCACCAGGGTGGTGCAGAGGCAGCCCGGAGCGCTCCGCTTTTGGACCCTTTTTTTTTTTTTTTGAGGTTGGGGTTATCCCCAAATCCCAGCGGGAGCGCAGCCCTTCTGCAGCTCGAGGGGGTGGCCGGATCCAGGCTGGGGGGGGGCTCCTCCGATGGCAGTGCCCAAGGTCCCCTGCCAGGGAAGCCCCTTTTGGGGGTGAGCAGCAGTTCTAGGAGCCAAACCCCCTCCCCGCCAGTGCCAGGGCCACCCTGACCCACACCCCAACTGGTGTGCATGGCAGCGTGGCATCCCTCAACGTGGCAGTGGCCGTGAGAGCCGCACGTGCATCCGTGTCAGTGCTGCCTTGGAAAGGAGAGTATCAAGGGCTTTAACATTTCTTTTGGCTTTGCCTCCATCGGCTTTTGCATGGTCACCAGCACTGCAGGTAGCAAAAGTCCCCCTGAAGAATTTTATGCACCTTTGTTGTTCATAAAAGCCTCGCAAGCAAAATGCATGTCGCTCACGGTGCGCGGAGGTACCCCGGGGAATTTTATGCACCTCGGGTGCGCGGAGATACCCGGGACCTGATGCGCCAGGCTCATGCCTTATGCACGGCTGCTCACGGCGATTTGGGTCTGGGAGGCCACCTCACCGGGGACAGGAAAGCCGGTCCCCTCCCTCGGACAGGGACACGGATACGGGACTTGCAAGCCTGCAGCAGCCCGGCCACCCCGGGCATCCCAGGCATCATCTCTCATCCCCCGCAGCATCGGTGGGATCAGACCCGCTGCTCCCAGGGCGCGTGGCCGTCCCCCGTGCCCAGTTTATCCCGTTTCCGATGTGTCCGGCCCTGGGACAGCTCTGGGAGCGGCGGTGGCTGCCACTCTGTCCCCCCATGAGCACGCGCCACGGCTGCGGCGTCACTGCCACCAGCCGCCTGCTGAAATGCAGATGTAGCGCAATGGTAGATGTGATTAATAATGCAATCAGCGACCTATTTTTCCCGGTCTAACGTGCAATGAATATGAGGGCTGAATCCTGGTGATTGCTAAACGCTTTTCTATCTTTGGGGCCTATTCATAAAAAAAAAAAAAAAAACAACCCTCATCAGAACAGTAATCTGATCCAATTTATTCCTTTCCTGATGTTCATCAAATCTTTTCCTTTTTAAATTTTTTTCTTCCTTTCCTTTCTTCTTTTTTTTTTTTTTTTTTCCCCTCTTTGCACATAAAATCCTTAAGTGGGGCAGCAGGAGGAGGAGGAGAAGGGAACCTCAGATCTTCAAAGGGGCAGTAGGATCAGTGAACCGATTCCTCGCTCTGCCACAGCCCCTTTTTGCTGCTCCGGTACCATAAAGAGACCTTAAAAGTGAACGTAACAGTAGTTATCCCCCCTTGCTAGGGCCCCAGTACCCTGCCAGAGCAGCAGAAAGAGGCCTTGCTGCAAATCAGACCTGTAATATTTATTGGTTGTTGTTGCAGTAATGATTGTGCAGGTTGGGGAGCTGCCCCAGACGCTGGGAGCTCAGGGCCTGCCCCTGTCCCTGTCCCTGTCCCTGCTCCTGCCCTGGGAGGAGTTTGCCTGGTCTTGATGGGGAGGATGCCCCAGCTGGTACCCACTCAGGGGCTGTGGATGAGGCCGCCCGGGGTGCAGGAGGGTTTTTGGGGAGCCTGGGGGGATGCTCTCCCAGGCAGGAGCACCCGTGGAGCCCCGCTGTGGCACCGCTCGCCGTGGGTGCGTTTGCCACCGCCGTGCTTTCACCTTCTTCCTCTCTGTCCCCCATTTTTCCTGCAGGGAACGGCTACGTGAGTGCCAGAGCCTCGCCGGGTCTCCTTCCCGTGTCCAACGGCAGCAGCTTGGGCAAGATCATCCCGGCCAAGTCCCCGCCACCGCCCTCCCACAGCACGCAGCTCGCCACCAACAGCCGCAAGCCGGATTTACGCGTGATCACCTCGCAGAGCGGGAAGGGGCTAATGCACCATTTGGTGAGCACCCAGCAGAGGTTTGGGAGGAAAGCGGGGTGGGAGCGTGTCCCCTGCCAGCAGACGGGTCGCGGGGCGGACTTTGCGCCGGAGCCGATGCGGGTGCCGTAGCGGTGGGAAGCGGCCGGGGGCCGCGCCGGTGGGGAGACCCGAGGTAAAAAAAGCTTGGGTTCCCGTTTGCAGCCGTGCCGGATGCCAAACAGCACGGTGCAAAGCCTGTGCCTGCAAACAGCACGGTGCAAAGCCCTGCGCCGGGCGCCGGCGTAACCCCTATGTGCCCCGTGGTAGGCGAGGGTGCGGCGCGGCGGTTGGCGGGGGCTGTCGAGTTAACGGTGCCTCTCGGTTTTCTCTCTGTTCTCCCGCGGGCAGACGGAGGATCACTTGGCTCTGGTGAGTTCCCTGCTGAGCGTGCATCGCGGCGGGGTGGGACGTGGGCAGCCCGTCCCGTCGGTCCCCGCACCCTGCCCTGGCTCGGCGAAGGCGTGGGGCGCGCGTAAGGGGTGGGCACCGGCCCCTTTGCCCTCCGTTGGGGACGCGGGCGCCAGCGCAAATGTCACATCCAGTCCTGCCCCGGAAAATCAATCCCGAGAAAAACGCTCTGTTAGGAAAATCAGGTTCCCTATGGAAAAGGAGCTGACACCAGCTGTAAAGTGCCTGTTTCTCCACCAAGGCCAAAAAAGTGGTGCTGGTTCCCCCGGGGGAGGTCGGCGCGGGTCCCTCTTGGGGCTGGTGCTGTGCAGAGCCAGCCTGGGCACTGTCACCACCCAGGGACCTGCCCCGTGGGCTTCGCTGGAGCCACTGCAGTTTGCAGCATGGGAAGACCTGGCCCACTGCCACCACATGAGAGATAGGGAGTAAATCAGGCTCTTCCCATATTAAGGATATTATTTAAAGCCTGTGTAAATCCACTGGCTGGCTAGTGCGCTCCCTAAACCTCCTTTGTGCACAGGGGCAGTTTTCTGTGTTATTTTTATGGTGGTTTTTTTTTTTGGGTTTTTTTTTTTTTTTTCCCCTTCCCTGCCAGCAAAGTGAACACCACCTTGTTTGTGGCAATGATTCACCCTGTTCCGTTGCTATTCTGGTGCAGGGCAGATGGGCGACAGGTCAGCGCAGCGAGGAAAGGGCGAGAGCCGCTGTAGGATGCAGCTATCGCAGCCAGGGAAAAGCTCTCCAAAAACACAGGAGTCAGCCAATACCTCTCGCAGCCTGCAAGGAGACGCTCTTGGCCAGGGCTTTGGCAGACTTGAATTCTGCTGCTCTCCATGCCCCAAAACCCTTCTTGCTTAATGACCCCCTCCCAGCAGCTCCGTGCCTCAGTTTCCCCATCTGCAGAGTGAAGACAGTCACCACCCGCCTCCCCATCTGCTCGTCACCGTTCCCGCTGCCAGAGGGCATTGCCTGTCTCCGAGCTAGAGGAGCAGCTTGCTTTAGGCAAAAATCAGCCGGGTTGGCATTAACAGTTTTAATTGTTAGTCTGAGCTAACCCGGCTGATTTTTGCCTGAAGTGAAGTACAGTCCTCGATGGAGCCGAGCTGGCAGCGGGGAGGTGGAGGGTGATGAAATCCGGGAGGGGGGGCCGGGGAACCACAGCACAGCTGGATCTGGAAGGGAAAAGCAGAGCCTCGTCTCGCCTGCTCTGCAGATCCATCCTGCCTGGTGCAGATCCACCACACCCCCCCCCCCACAAGCCTTGCTCTGCTAACCTTCCCCCCACATTTGCTCTCTCCATATTGCTCAACCTACACACCAGATCTTCTCTAAATGGCAACTCCCACCTCTTTACACACAGGCAGCAGGATGAGTCAGCTGCCCCTCCGACAAGACCTTAACCCCCTTGGCCCACGGGCTCAGCCCCTGCCCATCCTCAGGGTTTGCTCCTGGCAGCTTTAAGCTCCGAGAGGCGTGTGTGTGTCCGTGTTCCCCCCCCCCCCCCCCATTTCTCTACACGCTCCTAATGTTCAGGGTAGAGCAGGATCCCTTCACCAAGCCTACGGCGACAAGCGGGCACACCTGGGAGCATGCCTGCATGGTTTTGTCACCAGCCTGACTGGCAGTTTGCGACCGGGAGCATTTTGCAAAGCCGCGCGGTGGTGTGAATGGCAACGGGGCGGCGGGGGGGGGGGGGGTGGAGCAGCTTGGGCACCTCGGCACCCTGCATGAATCGGGATGAAAAACTGGGGTGCTTCCTACAGCGCAGGAGGGTCTGCCATCCCAGCGTCGCCTCGTGGTGTAACGGGGGTGGCTGCTGCCCTGCTCCCGGTGCAAGGCTGGCAGAGCCCCAGTGCAAGGCTGGCGGAAGGGATGGGGCTGCGGGTCGCATCCTGCTGGGCTGGCTCAGGGTCCGGTGCAGGCAGAGGAGGGACGGGGCTGAATCCTGCCCACCGTGGAGGTATTTCTCTGCCGAGTCCTTAACCCGCAGGCAGTGGGCATGGCCGAGGGCGGTTGCCAGCAGGATAAGTGCCAGGAAAACCTGCTCCTACAGCCCCAGGGCTTTAGCAATTAGAGCCCTGGTAATCGCCTTCCCCGGGGCGGCAGGGAGGGACCCATGGGCTGGGCAACATGTGGGTGCAGGGTGCTGCAAATCCAGCACGCCGGGGTGCTGTCACCCTCCGGAGGGGGTGAGGGCAGGGATTTTAGCCTCCAGCCTTATCCCAGGAGAGTCCTGCGTGGCCGTGAACCATCGCAGGGTCCGATGCCCGGCCCCCAAAGGCCCCGGGAGCGCTCAGCACCGCGCAGCGAGCCGGGAGGAAGGCTCCCCACCAGGTCCCTGGGGACGCAACCAGCCTCGTGCCGGGCGTGATTTAAGCTGGGCACTGCCCCAGTCTTCACAGGGTGACGTGTGCCTGGGTGCTTCAGATTAGAGTCAAGCCTCTTGAGTCTGATTTAAATCAGATCAGGAGAGACAGCCCAGATTATCTGCCTTGTAAACAGGGCTGAGTCTGACCTGTAGATTCACCCATGTAACTGCCTGGAAAACCACGGGGGGAGGCTGGCATGCACCGGTCCAAGGGCAGAATTTTTCCACAGTGGACCTGCTAATGCCTGAGTCACCCAAACCTCACGAGGGCACCGAGCCGGCAGGTTGCTGAGCACTGACCTTTAAGTTTAAGGATGCCAGAGTGCCTTTAAAATCCCGAGACCGATGCTCAGCGCCTTCAGCTTGCCTTAGGGGCAAGGGGCTCATTCTTGAGCATCCATGCTGCAGGGAAGAGGATGTGTCAGCTCTGTGCTGCATTAGCCGGTCTGGTTTTGTTTGGTTCCTTTCTCACTGCCCGAGTAGCCCAGCAAACCTCACATGCATCCGCTGGAAAATAGTGACTCTTCTTTTTTACATCAGAAGGAATACGGACCGAGGCATCCTGCTGTTATTCCACCTCCATGCGTGCATGGATGTTGCTGGTCCTTGCGGGTGAAGCCCAGCCCTGGGCAGAAAGGTGACCCAAGGCCAACGCCAAGTGACCTGCAGATGAATGTCACAAGGGTCCTATCTGTCTGTAACTGGTGTGGTTTGCGCTTTGCTTTGTTGCAGTGAGGAATGGCCAGAGGATCCATCCTGCTTAGTCCCGCAGTCCCCATCATCAGCCTCGGCTGCTTTAAAGGCTGGTGCATGCCCGGGGGGGGCAGCATTTGGAGGGGCAGGGAGGGGCACAACCCACAAGGACGACAGGGTCAAATGCATCTGGGTTGTAACTCGCTCTCCGTTTGCTTCCCCAGCAGAATACGCAGCGGTTAGGTGTCTCCCAAGCAACTCACTCTTTAACCACACCGGTTGTTTCTGTGGCTACTCCGAGTTTGCTGACGCAGGGGCTGCCTTTCTCTGCCATGCCCACAGCCTACAACACAGGTAAGAGCGCGCAGCCCGGGTAAGAGCTTCCCGAGGGAAAATTTAATACGAGAGGGAAATGTGCCGCTGCAAGCACGTGCCTGGCTCTCGCCGAGCAGCTGCGTGATCACTCGTGGAACTCGCTGCTGCAAGACACGATCGAGTCCCAAGAGTTTCACAGGATTAAAATCAAGGGGAAACTCATTATATAAATAATGAGGACTCACTGTCATATCCAGAAGGGCTGTGAGGGCATGATTCTGTCATGCTGTAGCCCATTGCACGATGCTGGCAGCATGAAGGTGCTTTTAAGTGGATGCTAATTACAGCTACACCCATCTCGGGGCTCTCAAGAGCTCTGGGTGATGTTGTAATAGGGGCTTAATGAAAACGAGCGTCAGGCCCCCAAAAGTTTGGGAAGAATGCAAACCAGCCTGCTCGTAGGCACATCAGAGTCGGGCTGGTGGGGTTCAAACCGGCCCAAGGCGATGGTTACAGCGCGCTTGGCCTAGCAAAGGGGTTGTTCATCTGCGAGCTGTCAAACCCCCACGAAGACTTTAAGCACTTGCCGGGTTCCTGCGTAACTCACTTTGGCACTTACTCAGAGAAAAGTTTGCAAAAATGTAAAAAGCTGCTTGTCTGGAAGAACCCAGAATAGGCGTGTTGGGAACTCCCTCTCCTAATTAGTAGGTGTAGGCCAGAAGAAGCCTGTGCGTGACGAGTAGGCTCCTCTCCCTGCGTGGAAATCATCATCGGCAGTGTGGTCCACCAGCCAGTCTGTGTACAGAAAAGTCCCCAAAATAGGTTTTAATTGAGCCCTGTGCTGCTACCACACGGGGTGGAGGGCAGGGCTGAATTTCAGCTTTCTGTATTTATTTTCCTCCTGCAGCTGACCACAGGCAGAGAAGCGTTCCCGCTCGGGCGCCTTGAGTGTCTGTGGCTGGGATGTTTGCTAGAGACACTGCGGGGTGGGGGGGTGGGGGGGGTAGGGGGTATCATCGCCTAGATAGCTGCAGGGCGCAGATGCCCTGAGCAAACTCCAAGCCTGAGGGGGTTGCCACTTCTTTTTTTTTTTTTTTTTTTTTCAGGGCTAACCTATTAATAGGGTGGGGATAGTCTCAATTTCAGGCCGGTGAGGCTGTGTTGAGCTTCCCGCTGGCCAGGGTCGCGTGCCTTTTCCCGTGCCTGCTCTGCAGCCTGATGAAGTCAAACCTGACCGTTTGCAGCTTTGAGATATGGGACCGCTCCGGTCCAAGCTCTTGGCATCGTCGTTACAAGGGGGTGTTGTTACGAAGGGGGTGGCAGGAGCTCCTAAACCAGAAGAGCTGGTGCTGGGGGGGGTAAAAAAAAAAACTGCGCGGGACAAAGAACCGGGTGCTGGGACTTTTCTGTAGGGTGTGCCTCGAATCAGGCCGGCGGCTTTGGCAGCAGTTCAGCGCCTTTGCAGCCACCTCGGCGGCTGCTGCTGCTACAGGCAGGTTTGGCCCCACCGGGGTGGGGAAAACTGAAACCACAAGACGCCCAAAATGATGGCAGGGAGGGGGGGGTGGGGGGGTGGGGGGGTCGAGCGGCTGATAAAACGCTGGGGATCTGTGGGGTGCAGACGCGGCTCTGGGGTCGCCGCCGGCCGAGGGTTTCACCAGCACCTGGGGGAGCATTTGCTTTGCCCCCACGGGCTGCCTCGCCACAGGATTTGACACCCTTTGTAAAATAATTACTCCCCCCCCCACACACACACACACCCTCCCCGCCGTTTTGGGGATGCTCGGCTGGGTTTTGGGATGCTCCTGGAGTTGGGTGTGGGAAGAGCATCTTCCTCTCTTCCCCATCTAAGTGTAGGCGGGGAGGTACCAGGGCGTGAGGGTGGGGGTGCAGCGCTGTGGGGGGGTATTGAGGTGTTGGGGGGGGTAACCGGGTCGTGTGGGAGGGTACAGAGCCGTGGGTGGGGGCTACGTGGCTGTTTCAGGGGGGGGAGGTGGTGGTACCAGGGCGGTGAGGGGGGTACAGGGGTGTGGGAGGGGGGAAACCGGGTCATGGGGGGGTGGGGGGGCGAAGTTCAGGGCCGTGGGGGGTACCGGGGCGTTTTGGGGGGAGCGGCGGGTGCCGCGTGTCTCCGGCGGCGGGTGGGCAGCGCCCCCTGCTGCCGCGTGGGGGGGTGGACACGCGGCGTGGGGCCGGCCCGTGGGGCAGGACCACGCACGGGGAGGTGGTGGGAGGGTGTTTCGGCAGCCCCCCCTCGGGGGGTTTCCCTGCCCCGGGGATGAGGGGAAAGGTGTGTCTGCGTGGGGTTTTTCACGCGCCGGGCTCCATCCTGAGTGGAATCAGCGTGGGGGCAGGGCTGCCTTTGCCATTGCTGCGCTTCTCGGGGGGGCAGTGGTAACGAGTGGGTGTTGGGTGGTGTGGAGGTGGGGGGGGGGTCCTGGCAGCAGCTCGTGCCTTGACGCTAGAAGACAACTAGATCTGAGGATGTTTGGTGCCGGGGAGGGGGTGAGACACTTGGCACAGGTTTTTGGCTGCCCCTTCCCTGGAAACATTCAAGGTCAAGTTGGGCAGTGCTCTGAGCAAACTTGGCTAGTTGGAGATGCCCCTGCTCGTGGCGGGGGGTTAACTAGCTGAGCTTTAAAAGCCCCTTCCCCCCCCCCAAAGCAGCCCGTGGTTCTGTGATTCCAAGAGATGTGGCCCGTGGCCAGCAGCCCCTTGCAGCCCCCAGCAGCAGCAGATGCTCGCCCAGCTGTGGCTGGTGTGCGTCTCTTGAGCGGGTCTCCCATCTTCTTGCGCTGCTCAGGGTTCCGTTGGGAGTAGGTTTGACATTGAAATGACTGAAGGGCTCTTGCTTTTCCAGATTATCAGCTGACGAGCGCCGAGTTGTCTTCTCTGCCAGCGTTCAGCTCACCTGGTGGGCTGTCCCTTGGCAACATCTCTGCCTGGCAGCAGCAGCAGCAGCAGCAGCAGCAGCAGCAACAGCAGCAGCAGCAGCAGCAGCAACAGCAGCAGCAACAGCAGCAACAGCAACAGCAGCAGCAGCAACAGCAGCAGCAACAGCAGCAGCAGCAGCAGCAGCACCTGGTTCCTGTATCACTAGGAAATTTAATGTAAGTGAAACGGGTACCAGAAGCCGCTCAGTTGATGTTGGAAAAGGAAAGAGGGAAATGAGGAATTCCTCCGAGGTGCCAAACCTGCAGAACCCGAGCTGTGACTCCTCCGCTGGGTTGTTGTCACCTCCCACGGCGGGGCCCTGGCGATTGCAGTGGGTTTACGCTCTGCTTCTCAGTGGCAGGAGCAGACGTGCCCACAGCTGCAGGAGGAGCCAGACCAGCCAGCTCCTGAAGTTTGGGGAGTCCTGTCCCTACCACTATTGTAGGAGTGACCCTGGAGTCCCCAGATGAGATGGGGGTGGCGGCGTGCTAGGTGATGCTCTCTGAGAGCTGCTTCTTGCAGCAGGAGCATTGCTTGCTTCCACTCGTGGTGGGGGAGCTGAGATCCAGCAAGAGCCAGAGTTAAATGGGATGGTAGTTGCAGAATAAGAGGTCTGGAAATAGTGGTCCCACTAATGTAGAAAGAGGGTAACTTTTAATATTGAAAATGAATTGCTTTACTCCAGGGAAAAAAAAAAAAAATATATGCACTTGCATATTGGAGCAGGTTTTCTGGAGTGTTTCTGAAGCTTTTAGCCTGGAATAAAGCATCCACACACAGAGCTTTTATAGAGTATCTGCCCCTCTGATGATACTCCCCCGGCAGTGCTGGGTCCAGCTCGGGGACCCCCAACAGCAGAAGGACCCGGAGCTGCTCGAGCGGGGCCAGAGGAGGCCACAGAGATGCTGGGGGGGCTGGAGCAGCTCCCCTGGGGGGCCGGGCTGAGAGAGTTGGGGGGGTTCAGCCTGGAGAAGAGAAGGCTCCGGGGAGCCCTTCGAGCGGCCTCCCAGGGCTTAAAGGGGGGACAGGAGAGGTGGGGAGGGACTCTGGGTCAGGGGGTGGGGATGGGACAAGGGGCGATGGTTTCAAGCTGACAGAGGGCAGATTTAGGTGAGATCTAAGGCAGAAATTGTTCCCTGTGCGGGGGGTGAGGCGCTGGCCCAGGGTGCCCAGAGCAGCTGTGGCTGCCCCCTCCCTGGAAGGGTTCAAGGCCAGGTTGGACGGGGCTGGGAGCCCCCTGGGCTGGGGGAAGGGGGCCCTGCCCGGGGCAGGGGGGTTGGAACTAGATGATTTTTAAGGTCCCTTCCAACTAAAACCACTCTATGATCTTAGTCAAAATAAAGATTTAAGCAACTTGCCCACGATCACACTAAGACCATGGGACAAAAAGAGGCAGGAATTGAAGAGGGGGATTTGGTGACTTTACCCCAAGGCCAGTTTAGGAGGAAGACTCTCAGATCCCCAGCCCAGAGTGCCAGGTGGGTGTATGGATGCCCCAGGCTTTGGCGCAGTGAGTTCAGTGCATTTCTCCGCTGCCTGGAGCCCGTTTGCAGGCAGGGCAGGCAGCAGCTTCCCCAGCAGCTGCCTGGACCAGTGGGGCTACAGGACCTGCGGAAAGCCTGGACACAATTTCGGGTTGTAGTAAAGAGGCTGAAAAGGTTCCCAGCTTGGAGCAAAACCACCCATCCGAGCCCTGCACTGGGTTTTTGCAGCCCACGCTGGGGCAGAGCCGTAGGGGAGTTCGTGGGACGGGGTTGGTGCGTTTGGGTCGTGGGTGGGATCGGGGCTGGGTCACGGGTGCTGGTGGAGGAGGGATGCTGCCCACCGGGTCTGATCCTGGTTTGACAGTGCTGTGTGCTGGTGAGCGTGCAGATTAGGAGTTTTGGAGTCATAATAATTCATAATTGTAATTATGAATTCAGATTTATAATCTAATCCAGATGCGTAATCTAATCCAGGTTCATAATTCTGGATTCATTCAGCCGCGGGGTGTGCGGGTTATGAATTCTGTGGATTGGAGGGTAAAAGGCTGCTGGAAAGATGAGTAACAAGAGACTTCCCGTTATCTCCTCCTCCATCTGTTTCTCCCCCTTCCTCCCCTCCTGCTCTCCTCCTCCTCTCCCAACCTCATCCCCCCCCCCCGCCTTCCGGACACCCAGACAAGGGAGTCACTTGTCCCACACCACCACTTTGACTGTCAACACCAACCCCAACATCAGCATCAAGTCGGAGCCCGTCTCGCCCAACCGGGAAAGAAACACTGCCACCCCGCTCAGCACCTTCCCCCACCAGCCCCGGCACGAGCCCACCGGCCGCTCGCCCGTCGACAGCCTCAGCAGCAACACCAGCTCCTACGAAGGCAGCAGCGAGCGGGACGATCCCGCCCGCCCCGATTTCGGCTCATCCCTGGGCCTCCTGCGACCCACCAGCGAGCCCGAGGGGGAGAGCCCCTCCGTAAAGCGCATGCGGTTGGATACCTGGGTCACATAACGGGTCCCCGCCGTCCCTGGGAGCGCCGCCGGCTCGCAGCGGGGCCGCGGGGAGGGGGCGGGAGGGGTGGGAGGGAGGGGGGGGGGGGGCGAAACGGGTGAAGGGGATGGGATGGGGTGGGGGGGGGGTTGGGGGGGTGGGGTGGGTGGGTGAAATGATCATAAACTGCCTGAGAAATAGCTTTAGGGTTTTGTAGGCATTCATTCTAGCGCAGCAGGCGACGCACGCAGTACATAACGGCGCTTCTCGGCCGGGGGCCGCAGGCTGGGGAATAACCGGGCGCGTGGGGAAGGTGGGGGGGGGGGGGGGGGGGGACACACACACGGGACGTGGAAATCAAATAGCCACGTCCTTGCCGAAAAAAAACAGGTCCTGGCGCTGCTCGTCCCCGCGAGCCGGCGCGGGAGGGTGGGCTGGGCGGCAGTCAGTGACACTGGGGACACCGGTGTGTGTGTCCCCCCCCCTCCCCGGGAGGTCGGACCGTATCCCTAGAGAAGAGCGGCTGCGGCAGGACGGGCTCCGAGGGGAGACGGGGCACGGAGCACCCCAAAATGCACCTTTGAGCAGTGCCTGGGCTCTCCTAGGTCCGTGTGCAGGGAGGGGCGGTTCGGACACGATCCAGCTCTCAGAAGGGTTGAAGGGCTTTGGCAGGCAGCAGTTTTCCTGAAAAAAAAAAAAAAAGGGTTTTCCTGAAAAAAAAGGGTTTTCCTTCAAAAAGCGTTTTTCCTAAACTGGTTTTTCTAAAGCGGCTGGGAAGGCAGGCTGGCATCGCCCGGGCTGGGCGCGGAGAGCTCGGCTGCAACACTCAGTGTGATGCGGGCGCATCTCCTGCTGCCGGCATCCCGCAGAGGTGTGTCGGGGGGAGTAAGAGGCAAATTTTTAAGGCTTAATCCCGTTTGCTTGAAAAGTAGGTGCACAAAAGCAGGCAAGGGAACCCCACTATTGCTGGCTGTGGTTATTTTAAACCGGCAGTTAACCTTGCCCAAAAGCAGAGGGGAAAGTCTTGCCTCTTCCTGGGCGCAGCGTGGTTGAAGAGGAAGGATGCGTTATTGCTGCTTTTAAAGAAAATTGCGGGGTTTACCAAACAAAAGTTGTAAATGCATTTTAAAAGTGCGTTCCCATTCCACATGGGCCAAAGCTTTAAATTAGAGAAGTAGGGAGAAATGATTTTTATTGCAAAATGCAAGTGAAGTAATTATCCTCTGGGATTTTGCCTGAAGGTTTCTAGGCCTCAAAAGGTGTGGATGAGCTGTGCGGAAAATCTGCTGAAGTCTTGATGGAGTATTTAGTGGAAGGAAAAAGGAGGGAAAACCAAGGATTTTCCTTGTGTTACCGGTTGCTCCGGCAATTTCCTGGGGACAGACATCAGCACCCTGACCCCAAAATGCAGCAGCCAGCTCAGGGCTTGAGGGTTTGGAAGAGAAAGGGCCGTTCCTGGCTGGTGCAGGTTTTAGGGATGGGCTTTCTCCCCGCAGACGCTCTTCTCCGGGACGCCGGTCGCCCGTCCCCGTCCCAACCTGCCACCTTGTCACCCTTGCGCCACCGCCTGCGCGGGGACAGCCCTGGGGTCGCGGTTGCAAAGCGGCACAAAACCTGCCCGGATGCCACCTTTGCCAAGCAGCTCCTTCGGAGCCTTTTTATTGCATAAAAACCTACTGGGGTGATGGCAAACCAGAAGCAAATTACGGATTTTTTTTTTTTATCAACTTTTTCCAACCAAACTTTTTTCCCAAAGTTTGTAATTGGAAAAAAAAATAAAAAATAAGTTGGTTGTTACTATGAAACAAATGGGGGCAACTTAAAGCGGGTGGAGGAGGAGAGGAAATCTTCCCAAAATTGGGTCAAAATGAATAGCTGTGAGAAACGATGGCCAAAGAGGGAAAATGTGGCTGCGTCCTGCCCGGTGGGGCACAGCGGTGCACGAGCCGCTGGCTAAAATGTCCCGGTTAAGCTGAGCTAAAGTCTACCCTGACTCTTCCTCCTCTCCCCAGCAACGAAATCGGTCGGGGTGTGGAGACCCAACGGCGGGACCGGGGTGGCCGAGGCTCAGCCCGGGCTTGACCTACTGATGAGCCGCGGTGCCGGCTCACGCCGAGCCTCGCCCGGGTACCGGCATCTCACCGGAGCCCGGGACAAGCACCTTATCCTGAAACCCCTGCCTGCGGCAACGAGGCCCCGAGAGACGGGCCAGCTGAAATTTCCCCCTGAAAATCTCGCAAAATAATCGCTGCCACAAAAGTTTTTCCAAATGACGGTTTTAAATTTTATTTTTTCTTTTTTTAACGATGAATTTTTAATTCCCTCTCCTGTTCCCATGCTCCGGAGGGCTTTGGGCGGGCGATGGAAGCCCCGCGGTGCCAAGGAAGGCTCCTGGCAGGTTTTGTGTGGTTAAACACCCACCACCACCACCCCCCCGGCCCCGTCTCCCCCTCCCCGAGCCGTACCCAGCGGGTACCGCGGTGCGCTGGGGACATGCTCGGATCTCACCTCCAAAACGCCGGCGCGGCATCGGCGGCAGAAGCGGATCTCCCTCCCTCCGCCTCCGTTTGTCCATCCGGGAAGCGGGAGAGACGCTGCGGACGGACCGTGCTCCTCCTCGCCCACGCTGACACCCCCCCCCCGCCCCGTCCCGGCGACACCGGGTGCACCGGACACGCACCTGAGCTCTTTGCACGGCCTTGCTTTGGAAATTAGGCGGGATTAACGACGTCTCATCGGTCTCGTTTTTCTATTTTTTCGTTCTTCACAAAAAGAAAAGAAACCCAACCAAACGGTTTCTCCCCCGCTGGGGAGCGGCGCGGCAGGAGGGGCCGGCAGAGCGGCTTGCTCCGGAGACCCCGGCGGGGAGCAGGCGGTGAAGACCCCCACCCCCCCCCCCGGCACTCGACGCCGTCCGCGCCGCTGGAGCATCGGAGGGGAAAAAAACCCAAGCAAACCAACCAACCAAAAAACATTTTTGCTCATTAACTTCATGCCCTGACTCCCAAGTTCACACTTCTACCTTGAAGCTGAGAGCCTGGAAAAAAAAAAAAACAAAACAAAACAAAAAAAAACAAAACAGCAAAACAAGACATAAAACCGCTCTGGGTTATGTAGAGATGCAGGTGTAGATCTCCCCGGAGGGGAAAGCGCGAGCCGGAGCGGATCCGCAGCAGCGCGGCGGCGGGACTCGACGATCCCCTGGGCTGATGCCACGGGCAAGTACGGCTCGTGGGAAAAGCGGGGACGCCCCGGGTCGGATACGGCATTAGCTCCACCGGCACGGTGAAACGGTTTTGGGGGTGGTTTGTCGGGGGTCTTGGTTTTGTTGAGGGCTTGGGGTTATTTTATTATTATTTTTTTTTGTCCGGGTCATTATTCTTTATTTCCCCCCAGACTGTAGTATCCAGTAAACTCCTCCTAATTTTCAAAAGACAACGAGAAGAATGACAATCTAAGAAACCAACACCCTCCTTTGTGCTTCTATAAATATGTTTCTGATCTAATTTTATTTCTTGTGCTCATCTGTACTGTTGACAGTTACAATTGTGTATAATTTTTTTTTTTTTTAATTTGGAATTTTTGCGTTGTATAGGGTTTAGTTTTAAAATATATATATATTTTCCATTTTTTAAAAAGGGGTGTTGCAAAAAAAATTGCACGATTTAAATGACAATAGTTAAAATGCTGCAGTTTTTAGAGATGTGGAAGCAAAATGGAGCTTATTTATTCTCAAAGGCTATAAAGGTGTAAAATGCATGAAGAAAAAAAAAAAAACATTTACAAAAAAAAAAAAAGACAAAAAAAGTGTAACCTGAACAAAGTGTAGCGTTAAAAATTTTAAAGGATGACAACAACAAGGAAAAAAAAAAAAAAAAAAAAAAACAGCTAATATATTGTGTTTGGGCTAGTTTGCTTTTGTTTTTAATTGTTCCTTTTTTGGAGAATGAAATACAATTGTGTATATTTTCATATAAGAAGTATGCACTGATATGTTTCAAAAATGATATATTACTTTCTAAAAGTGTGGTTACTTACCAAAGTCTGTTTCTGATCTTTACCTTCTTGAAATCTCTGTGGATCCCTCGAACACGCGCACGCCGGGGCTCGACGCCGCGGGCCGGATCCAGAGGTAAGCCGGGGTGGTTTGCACTCCGGGGCCGGCCGCCGTGCGGTGCAGCCCCCCCCCCCTCACTGGCATCACCCCCCCAACCCCACGGCCCCTCTGGGACACCCCCCCCCCCCCACCCGCCCCGGTCCCCGCGGGGCGATGGGGATGCGGGAGCCCAGCGCCGGGGCGGCTGCTTTTAGGGGGGGGGGGGGGGAGGGGGCCACGGGGCTGGGGGATGCGGCTGTGATGGTGGTGTTGGGGGGGGGTGGCTGTGACCCCCCCGCCCCCCCCCGGGAAGGCTGGTCTTTCCCAGGGTTTGGCAGAGCCGAAGCCGGTTGGTTTTTGGGGTGTTTGTGCCGGCGGCGATGGGGACGGGGCTGGCTGGGTCCGCGGTGGCCGTCGGTGGGACGATGCTGGGGGAGAGCAGCGTTGTAGGGGGGGGGGGGGGGGGAAATGCAGAATTAAAGGGTACGGCCACGTGCCGGGGGGGGGCGGGGGGGGGCACGGGGAGCGGGCCAGGCCTCTGCCACCGGCGTGCGCCGGGATAACGGGGGTTTTGCACCTCGCCGGTGCGGGGAGGAGGAGGAGGATGGAAAAAAGTTGCGGGGTCTGGCTCGGGTGATGCTGCTGCCCGCAGCCGTAGCAGCGGGATGGGGGTGGGAAGTGGCCTGCCCACCCCGGGAGGAGATTCGGGGACCCCAAGTGATGCCTCGAACCTAAAATATCAGGGCGGGGTGCTGGGGGGGGGAGCGTCAGGTGGGTGTTGAGGGTGCCGATGGCTGGATGGGGATGGTCTCACCGGCCCCGGGGGGGCCACGGAGGTGAGCAGCCGGTGCCGGGTCGGGTGCGAGGGGATGGGGTGCCCCCGTACTAACGAGGCAGTTTTGGGGGATGGTGAGGAGCGTCGGAGGCTTGGATGAGGGGGTTGGTGCCTGGGGGGGGGGGTGTGTGTCTGTAAGGGGCACCCCCGGCCCCTGCGGGGGTTGCGGTTGTGACGGGGGGGTCCCTCGGGGAAGGGGGTTTTTGCTGTCGTGTGGCTGGAGCCGCTGCTGGGGCTTGGGGGGTCTGAGGTGTTAAAACCAGAGCTGGTCACAAAGGGCCGCGTGTGGTCCTGTGGGGGAAAGCGGGGCGAGGAGAAAGAAAAATGTTTCCTTTTCCTCACCCTTTTCTTCTTCCTTCCCTCCCCCCCCCCAAAAAAAAAAAAAATCTCAGCAAACCAGGGAAAAAAGCAAATTTACAAAAACCGGCCGCAATTTCCTGGAAAATCCCACCTCCTGCACTTTTTTCCCTCCCTTACGTTGCTCAGTTGGGAAATTCTCCCGCAACGTTTTGGACGGGAATCGGAAAGTTTGTCACCAGCTCTGGGGGAAATGCTGCAAACTGCGCTGCGGGCGCAGGGGGGAGCAGGGCGAGCATCCCTCGGGGTGGGGAAGGAGTTTGCGCCATCCTCCCGGCCATGCCTTGTCCCTGCCATCCCCGGTGCCACGTCCCGCCTTCCCCTCCCATCCCTCCGGCTGAGGGCACAATTTGGGGATGTTTCGGGGATTTTGAACACCCAAAGTGGCAAAAATTCATCCCCATCCTCCTCTCCCGGGGCTGCGGGTGAGTCCGTAGCCGTGGGCTTCAGCCGAAGGTTTGCTCTTGTTTCCCTTGCCCATTTTCGCATCATTTTACTTCACCTTTTCTAAATCTTCCCCTCTCGCTTCACTTTTTTTTCTTTTTTCTTTTTTTTTTTTTTTTTTCTCTTCAACAAAAAAACTCAACCAGACCCATAAACCGAGTATTATGTTTTCACTACCTCCTTCACCCTTCCCTGTCCGAAGCCAGAAGCCATGCTCGGGATGTAAGAGGGCCTTTCCCCCTTCATTTTTTCCTTTTCTCTGGAGATTTTGTTTCCCTTGTCTGTCCTTCTCCCCCCTCCTCCTCTCTCTCTGATCTTTCACTTGTAGTATTTTACCTGGCTACTGTAAATGTAAATAGCGAGTTTCAATATGTTAGCAATGGTAACTGGTTTTTGTTTTTCGTTTTTGTTTTTTTTTTTTTCTTTTTTTTGTTGTATTGATATGAAATGAGATTATATTTTTGTCAGAGTATATTGTAATAATACTGACTTTGGACATGGCCGAATTGTACAGCTATTTCTTGTTTAACCCTCTTGGCTCTTCCCGTGCACCCCCTCCCCATCCCTCCCTGCTCCCCAATTTTCCATGTCCCGGACCCTGCCAGGCTCCCGGCCGGGAGCAGCCGCTTGGCAATGGCTCGAGCACCAGGGATGCTTTTCCACACTGGGTCCCCAAAACGCTGGGATGTCACCCCTGGGTCCAGCGAGGTCAGCAACACCCAGAAATACCTTTGAGCGAGCCTTGGAAACGGGGAGGTACCTGGTGTGCGGGGAGGCTCCAGCTCTCTGCTACGCTCCCAGCAGGGATGTGGGACCTCGGAGGAGCGGACAGGGTTGTCCCAGCTCCCCGCTCCTCCCCAGCGGGTGGAAAACCCCTTTATTTTCCAGTTTATTCCCCTTGAGCTCCGTTCTGGAAGTGCGATGGCTTTTTTGAAATATTCTTTCTTTAAGCCAGAAGAGGGTGGTGTGGCTCAGGCTGCGCCGTGCACCTCGCCGCATCTTCGGAGCAGGCTGGGATGGTTTTCCGGGAGCTGAGGATTTGATAACGTCCCTGGCCCGATGCCACGGGGAGAGGCAGAGAAGCGCGAGGCGTCTCTGGGCTGGGGTGGGTCACTGTTCTCAGCCAAACGCTGGACCCGTCCCGGTGGGCTCCCGGCATCTCCCCTCCAGGCCGAGGGGCAAAAGCGGCCCTGGTTGGCCCCGGCACCCAGTTGGGGCCACGAATCCTCTTCCCCGCGGCGCTTTCCAAGCAGTTTGCAGGCAAAAAGCGGGGGGACACCCACCATCCTGGCTGTGCTGCTGCTCCCCCCTTGGCAAACAAGCCCCCCCCCCCCCCCCCGACAGCCTCTGGGTCGGGTCCTCGTTCTTACCCCATCCCCTTCGCTCTCCCCGGCTCCCCGTAGCGGAAATAAAGCAGGTAGGTGTTAGCATACTCTGGGGTATCTGCAACAATCTTTGTAAAATAGAATAGACCCTTTAAATGATGCACTAAAAGAAAAAAAGAAATAAAAATAAACCCCCTCCTCAACTTCTCTGTACGATGGTTAGTTGGATCTCCTACACGGCTCAGCCCGTCTGTATCGGCACAGGCAGCTCTTCTCCTCTTCCCCCCCAGGATGCTGCACAGGTAGAAACAAAACAGAACGTGCACTTCCCCTGAGTAGTTTTATTTATTGTTTTGAGAAGCAATTTAAAAGGGAAAAAAAAAAAAAAACCAAACAAAAAAACTGTGTATCTATAAATATATATATATATATTTTTAACCTTTTTTTTTTTTTTTCCTGATGCTCCTCCCCACGTGTGTGTGTGTGTGTGTATGTGTGCGTGTGTGTGCGAGTCAAGGGATTCTGCGCCCACGGGTGGCAGATTGGAACACCCAGGGGACGGTCCCGCTCGTCCTGCGGACGGGACGCGGGGACCGGGGTGTCCCCTTCTCCACATCCGACTCTTGGGGTGCGAAGCAACGAAAGCCGAGCAGCAGCGTTGGGAGGGGAGGGAGGATTTACGCCAAGAGCTTGTAAAGTTTTAACCGGGATCTTTGACTAATTCCATCTTTCTCTTGAGTATTTGCACCCCCGGGGTCTGGCCTGGCCGAGAACCTCCTGAGTCCTGGGGACGCCGTCACCCCTGTCCCCGTCCCCTCCCGTCCCTGCTCCCGACCTGCACCCTTGACAATCAGTGGCTCCTTCCCAGGGACTGCAGCACGTGGTTGAGACATCCGTTTCGTTTTTTCAATATTCCTTTTTTTGTGCTGTATGGTGATGCGTTATTGTATATTCCACAATAAGAAAGAAAGAAAAAAAAAAAAAAAGATATAAAAAAATGATGATAATAATAATAATTACCATGAAAAATTCTTATGAGTTTTGTTTGGAAACTCTTTCACTATATTTGTTGTAAAGAGGTTTACTATTAAAAAGAAAAAAAATACACGTTTCTGATAATTTTCTGTGCCTCTGGCTCTTTCTTTCCCACCCTCCTCGGCCCACCCGTGTTGCAGGGTGCAGTGGGGTGTCGCTCTGGGTCCAGGGTTCAAGCTCCTGCCAGAAGTCCCGGTGAGGTGGGGCTGCTCCCCGTGTCACCCAGTCTCAGGGACTGGAGGTGACACTGCTGTCCCAGTGCCGGGGCAGCTCCAGGGATGCTGGAGCTGGGATTTGGGGGTGGAGGGAGGTGGGGGTGGAGTTGTGTTACCCCACCTTCCTGCTCAGGTGTCCCCAGTCCTGTCCCACGCCCGTGAGGACCGTGGACGCCCCTTGCTCGGCGCAGAGCCCCCTCCCTGAAGGCAGCCCTGATGCGGGGTGATGGGCGCCCTGGGATGCCCTTGAGGGAGACGGGGGTTCCCAGCACTGATTTTTGGTGCCCCCCCCCCCCCGACCCTGCAGACAGTGAGTCCTTGGGCTGCTTGGCTGGGATGGACACCCCAAGACACCCCGTGTTACAGCTCCCACGGACCCTCGCAGCCTCCTTACAGCTCAGGTACCGCATTTCCTACCCGAAGCTTTTCCGGGTGGGATTCGGAGCATCTCCTGATCCCCTGATGCCTCACGAGACCCTCCCCGTGGTCTGGAGACAGGATTTCTGTTGGGCTTCCAGCCAGGATACCAGGTAAGCGTGACTGCCCAAGGGCTCCCTTCAATTTGGGGTCCTCAACTTTCTGCCGGCTATTTTGGGGTTCCGGATATCCCCGGGGATGTTGTGAGGTTGGTGCCTGCGGGGAGGGCGGCAGCACCCAGCTTCTCGGAGGGGGTTGGCACTGGTGGGAACTGGTGCAAGCAGCGTATCGGGGTGCGGGGCAGAGCCTGCACCCCATTGCACCCCTTCACCTGCTGCGGGGGGGGGCTCTGGTTTTAGGGCTGGTGAGATGGGGTTGGGGTTAGGGCTTTGGCCCCTATAGTGCAGCCCCCCCCGCCCCACCGCAGCCGGGCCGGATCGCTGCTGAGTTGAACAGCTGCCTCCCAGTGAAAAATCACCTTTTCGCCCCAAAACTAATTGGGAGGGTGGGGGGGTGGAATATCCCCTTTCCACCCCAAACTCACCCCCTCCACCTGCAGCCTCCCCGGGAGGGCTCAGACCCCGCCCCAGGCGCAGCCGACGCGGAGTTCCTTTAACGCTCAAAATGCAAATTTATTAAGTTATTCGCAATTAAATGCTGGACTCGGGAAGGGGGGGGGGGGGGGGGAGGGGAGCTGCAGGGTCGCGTTTCGCCGCGAGGTGGCGGCAGAGCGCAGCGCGCCGCGCCGCTGATTGACAGCTGTCACTCACGGCGGCTGCGCATGCGTGGAACGGAGCGGGGGGGTGCGTGGCTGGGGGTCAACCCGGGGCTGCCAGCGTGGGGGTTTTGGGGGCCCCAACGTGGGGGTTTTGGGGCCTTCGGCGTGGCTGTCGCTGTGTTACGCAGTCCCACGCACCGCGTGGCCGGGGAGTCGGTGTGAATTTCTGGAAAAACAGGAAAAAAACGGGATCTGTGGGCAGCCCGCGAGATTTCCAACCCACGCAGGTGGGGCGAGGACCCGGCCCGTCGCCCCGCCTTGCCTCTCAGCCCCTTTGGGGCTTGCGAAGCCGGATTTTGAGTGGCCGTGGAGTTGCCCAGCGCCCCCGGGGGATGTTGCCCCATCCTGGGAAAATGGTTGGACCAAAACCGGGGCCAAAGTTATCCCGGCTGCTCCTTGTTGCTTTGCAGCGACACGTTCACGCGGGGCTGGACGCAGGCAGCTGGCCCCAAAAGAGCCAAACAAAACCATTTATTTTGGAAAACGCCATTTCATCAAATTTGGCTTCTTTTTTTTTTTTTTTTTTTTTTACAGAGCGAGGCTGTGCGGTGTGGGAGCCGGTCCCCGCGGCACGAAGCTCTCGCCCATCCCCAAGCCGACGGGAGCTGGGGATGGAAATACTGAGAGTTTATCAAAAGGCACTTGCAGGAACAGAGTGATATTCGTATTTGGATTGCGGCTCCCTTTTGTGCTGGAGGTGCTCTCTGCACAGGCGTGCGCTGGGAAGCAGCTCTGCCCTCCGGGGATGAGGCAGCCAGAGGAAGGGAAGGAAAGAAAGAGAAAATCCTTTGCCTTGGATCATTCAGCTGGCAGCCTGGGAAGGATGTGGAGCTTTTCTCTCCTGTATTTCTAAGTTTTAATAAAGGAGGAGGCTGGAAGCTGAAGTTTGGTTCCTCCCTGTGTAGTGGATGACCTTTGGTTAAAGCATCTTCCAGCCCCAGATTTCAGTTTCCCCACATAAGATAATCGCTCCCTGCAGCCAGAAACTATTCTTTGTATAGTCAAAGAATAGTCAAAGAATAGTCAAAGAATAGTAAAAGAGTAAAGCGCAAGTTTATCTGTTATTTCTTGATTCTTGAGGTGTGGTCTTAGCTCAAGAGAGGTAACTGGGAGTCAGCAGTGTGAGACAACAGAGGGCATTGAAATCCCTAATTCGGCTGTATTTGATGTTAGAAGGATGTCTAGGACAGCACTTTTCCAGCAAGCCCCTGCAAAGTTTGTATCCGTGGAATTACGTGCCTTTGAACTTGTGCGTGCAGGCACGCCCGGCACACGCGCGCCCCGAAGACTGTCCGCGAGCTCCGAGCTGCTCTGACTGTTTATTTTACAGACCACCCCACTCCAACTTTGAAGTAGAGTTAAACAACAGCAACAAATTTATATGCCCAATATAAATCTTTAATCAGAACATGTTTTTCCCCTCTCAGAGCCTGCACTGCTGTGTACAATCAGAACGCAAATCAAAAGAAAGCGGAGTAAATTATTCATTGGGAATCTATTTCTGCTTTCCCTACATGGGAGACTCGGAGGCAGAGTTCGGGGGTGAGCGGCTGTCTCGGGGCTATTAATATTCACTCCGATAAGTTGAACTGTGGCCACAGTGCTGAGGAATGGGGAAATTGCTGGTAATTTTTGGCTTCTGCTTCGTGCCGCTCCTGGTTTTGCTCTCCCATCGGGGTGTGCGGGGCTGGGCTGACCCACGGGTGTGAGCTCCACCGGGAGTGGGACAGCAGCGCCGGGTGTTGGTACCTCTCCCACCCAGCCCGTGGGAAGATGCTCGCATGACTACAGCTCCATCCACACCAGAAAGGATCCGCGTAGCTTTACACCCGGTGGGAATCGATCCCCACCCCCCCCCCCCCCCAGACAACCCGGCGTGCCTCACCAGCTATTTCCATACCTCCCTCTCCCGAGCGCGTTGCACCCACCTACACACGCTATTTATAAAATAGCAGTTCTAATATACAGCCGACACAAAGCCACACCTGCCTGCGAAGCTTCGCATTGTGGGGCTCGGCTTGTGTTTTGCCGTTAACGTGACACAGAGGCGTCGGAAGGATCTAAACATTTAGGCAGAGTTGCCAAAGCTGCTTGGAGAATAGTGCAGGGTGTGCTTGCTTTTGGAGGGGGGAAGTACTATTATTATTGTTGTTGTTGTTGTTGTTGTTGTTGTTGTTGTTGTTGTTGTTATTATTATTATTATTATTATTATTATTATTATTATTATTATTATTATTATTATTATTATTATTATTATTATTATTATTATTATTATTGTCATCTTCATAGGCATTATTATCTGAGGAATGCTTGGGCCTACATATTGATAAACGTCTGACATGGTGCATTGTTCTCAGTTGTTAGTGGAAGCAAAAAACCTTTTTTTTTGTTTTGTTTTGTTGGTTGGGTTTTTTTTTTGTTTTTTTTTTTTATTTCAGAGTCACGCTCCACGGCACAAACTGTAAAAATACATTTTAAAACGGCAAAAACAGACAGGTCGAGACCTTTCTGTTAACAATCCTCCACCCCATCCTTGAAATCTAAAGTAGTGAAGGATTTTGCAGAAAATAATGGATCATTTTCCCATTTACCCATGATTCAAGGATTAATAACTAATCCCATCAAAGGACATCTGCTTAGATTGTTCCTTGTCAGTGAAAGTAAATAGAGCCTTTTAGTCTTTAGACCTAAACTCCTCTGAGGTTATTATGCCGAGGGAACCTCCTACAAGCGCTTGCTTTCTCTTTCGCTCCTGCTGTGACTAACCCTGGAGGGAGAAAGCAAACTTTGCTAGTCCCTGGACATAAAGGTTATTTGCTAGAATGGAGGAGACTTTTATGAGAGGCCGGGTAAGCTGAGACCCTCACCCTCCCCTAAGGCTTGGCTCTAGCGGGGGGCTGCAGCCCGCCGAGCCCTTTGAGTTGCATTGTCCTGCCTCTCTGGAAGATTTCCCCCTTTCCGGATGGGGATGCCAAGTCTTCGCTCCCCCAAAAGCTTCCCCCCTCTTTACATGGTGCTGCGGCTCAGCTCTTGTGGGGTTAAATGGGTAACTGAGAAATCGTTTGGGTCTGGGGCCAAAATCTCCAGACTCGGCAGAAAAAGTCTTGGTGGGAGGGGGGTGTGGGGAGGGAGGGATGGGGCAGCCGCCAGCACACGGGACCGTGCCACGGCGACCCTGGGGGGAAATGGGCAGGGGGTTGAGCCAGGTCTTGAGGGCAAAAGACCTGGGAAATAATGAACTTCTTGTGAAATAATGAGCTGCCGTCGGATGACTTGGGTTTCCATCAGTTAGGGCTCCCAATGCTTCACAAAAAGCTGGTTTTGGGGGGCTGGAGACTTTCTGGCCAGGAGGGACTAAACCAAAATCTGAGCAAATTGCCTCAAATAAAAGGAGCCCTGACTCTTCCTCTGCCCAGGAGCTGCTCTCTGTAAATATTAACAACTCGGCCTCCCCAGGGCAGAAATAAATATCCCCCAGGGTCACCCGGGGAGAGCCTGGCGAAGGTCGCAGCGGAGCCGAGCTCTCCTTTTCTCTCCTTGTGCTGGGGTGGAAATAACCACCAGGCACCCGTGCCAGGCAGTTGGAGGGATGCATGTTGTAAGCATTTCAGAACATCTAAAATTAGACTTTTTTTTTTTTTTTTTTTTTTTTCCCCCCTACCAGAACATGGCTGAGTGTCTCATCCACGAACACCAGCTGTGGATTTTTTTGCTCTCGCTTTGGAAAAAGCTTCCTCGGAGATACAGACAAAAAAGAAACGCTGCTCCACCCTCTTCCTGGCGCACACAAAATACAAGAGTAATTACAAAGTGGGGCCGTGGGCCCCAAACCCAGACCCTGCTCTGGGCTATTGAGGGAAATCTTTCAAAATCCGAATGGAAACCAGCCCTGTCGGCCTTTTGCCGTGCGGGGAAGCCGGTCCTGCTGTGCTCACCCTCCCAGCCCTCCGGACCCGCAGACCCGACGCCTCTGTAATCTAGACTCGGCTTCGAGCTCCGGCTAAGGGAACAATTGCAGGCAAAGCCAGTGGGAGTTCAAAAGGAGCAATACTGAATTAAACGATAGCAATTTCCCTTATTTTCTGCCGCTTAAAGGTGCACGCTGGGAATGTTTAAATATCCTTGTTATCCCCTTCAATACCTAGAGAACATTTTTTTAACGAGCAGGGCTGTAATCAGGCCGCGTTCGTGCCAGGCATCTCTTACTAACAAACGCCATTCTCCAAAAGAGCTGTCCAGATCAAAGCCCTTTGAAGCAGAAGAAAAGGCACCTGCTGGACTGAGTGCTTCGGGCAGCTGTGCGAGCCGGGGTAGGTGCCGGGGGGACACTTTACCCAATTTTACCGAGACAAAACAGAGCTCCCCTCCAGTACGGGAAGAGGGAATTTTAGCGTTTGGGGGTTTTCTGCTGTTTTTTTGCTACCGGTTTGGGGATGAGCAGAAAGTGAGGATAGCATCACACCTCAGGCCAAGATGATAAATGAATTTGCTTGTTTTCAGGCTCCAGCCTCCTTCCCCATCGAAGCTCCCACATTATGCCTGTGCCCTTGAAGGCATCTAACTGCGGTTTGGCCTTTTGGGTGAACTCCTGAAGTCTCCACCTGAGCTAGAGAGGAAATACTCGCTGGGGAGAGGCAGGAGGAAGGCACGAGGCTTTCAGGGGAGGAAGGTTTGTCTCTCTGTGGCTGGTGGGTGCCTGGGCTGAGGATGGAGCGAAGGGTGCGGGTGCCCAGGACAAGGGTTGCCCGTGCACGGCTGGCACAGCCCCACAGGCCTGGGGATGGCTCCGGGGCTTCTCCGCCACTGTCCTTCAGCGCGCAACCGCTTGCCTCAAAATGCATCTTTTGTTGCCATTTTCTTTGTCTGGGAGGATGCTGAAGCGGTGGCACGGCGTGGCCCAGGCGGCAGCAAAAATGCCCAGCGAATGCGCAGAAAAAGCGCAGTGCACGGGGTTGGCGCTTTTCAGCCCTGAGACAAAGACATTTCTTTAGCAATCGCCCAGCTCCAGACCTCTCTCCTGCCCCCAAATCCTCGAACCGCTGACCTCCTCAGGCACCCAGGCCCCAAATTGTGATGTGACTGGGGCCACGAGGAGAATTTCAAACAAAACCCTGTATTTGGATGTCGCATGGTATCAGCAATGCACACTTTTAGAGGCAGCGGTTGTTGCACGGCCATGGTTTATAGAAAATAAGCACATGCGGTTTGTCTACAGTCACACGTGTTTGTGCACATCTCAGTGCAAATACTCAAAAAGCCAAAAATCTTCTTTGAGCCATATGTAGCATTTCTTACAGAGCTCAAACATCTCCCGAACGGAGCCTCTCTGAGCTGGCAGGCAAAAAATGAGGGAATTTCCCTTAAAAATCCCACCAGGGAAGATGCGAGCTGTTCCATGCCGGGGCCCTGCAGACTCTCCGCACCCTGAAAAGCCGTCACGGCCTCGGAGGTGCTCACTGGTGTCCAGCACCCACCAGTGAGCAAAGAGATCATGCTTTTTTTCCCCCGTCAAGGCTGCGGGAAGAGCATTTTGCGGTGGCTATTTTCCCCCTTTACCTGCACAGGGACACGGAGAGCATCTCCCTGCTGGTGTCCTGCGTGGGGGGGAGCCTGGTGTGACTTGGGTGGATGGGGCCAGGGGCGGTGTGTGTGTGTAAATCAAACCCCACACGCACATCACACGCCTGCAGCCTGTGTGTACCCCGCTCATGATACACGCGACCCCGCACGCGAACACGCTTGCAGTGAAGACGTGCACGGGGGGGGGGGGGGGGGGTGTCCACGGGTGGGGTGTACGCAGACGCCGAGGGTTGCTGAGCAGTTTTGGGGGTGCTGCTGGTGAATTAGACACCCCCCTTTTGCAGCAGGCACCCCCCCTCTTTGCAGCTCCCCAGTATGGTGTGGCTTCTCCCCAATCTGACCTGGGCAGAGGGCTGCGGGGGGGGAAGGGGCTGGGGCTTGGGGGGGCAGAGCCTGGACCCCGCAGGGCTGCAGTACCTTGCAAAAACACATCGAAATAAAATCGGGGGGGTGGGCTGTTGGGGGGGGGAACATACACCTCAACATCCCCCACTCACCCCCTCCCTGACATGTGCCTTGTGCTCTGCAACCCAGCCCAGCGGCGGGCACATTTCTGGGCAGAATTAAGGGCTTGCTTGGGGTTTGGTGGGTATTTTTTTTTTTTTTTTTTTTTTTTGCATTATCTCAACAAGTAATTTTTAATCGGTGCGGGGGTTGTGCGGCTCCGTGGGGAAGGATGGGGGGAGGGGGGGGTTGCCGGCCGCCTGAGGCTCTTCCGCGGCCCCCGCTGCGCGCAACTACCGCGGGGCTGGCGGCGGGGGGGTCCCCGCGGGTCCCGCCTGCCTCCCCCGGGACACCGACCGCCGAAAATCCCGGTTTTCCGAGGTGAAAATCCTCCGTGATCAACTGAGATTAACCGCCTTCCCCCCCCCCCCCCCCCCCCCGCCCCCGCCGCAGCCGGGAATTTGTCTTCCATCATAAGCTTGCTTAAAAAATAAGTTTAAACCGCCTGTTTTCCTTAAATAACGCCCCTTTAACTGCCCGTACGGCAAATGACTGACGCTGTAAAAAATAAATGTGAGATGAGACGGGTACAAAACTCCTGGGCTGTAGGAAAAAGCTGCGTGCCTTCAAATGGAAGAGCCAGCATTTCCTCAGTGATTTCTGAAGTAATTCCGAAAAAGATGGGATGAATATATCTCACTCTTCTCTCCAACCCCTCCTCTTTAAAGTTCAATACAAAAGAAAATAAAGCAGAGCTTTGCGAGCCCCAAAATGAAGGTGTGGCGGGTCTGGGCACAGATGGGAGCAGATCGGCACCCGAGCCTCGGCTGAAGGCAAAAGTCGCCACTTTCTTTAATTGCTACTTTGGGATAAGGAGGGGGGGGGGGGGGGGGGGGGGGTAGAGAAAAAAAAAAAAAAATCCACTTTTTTAGCATAATCTGGTGGGCGAAGCCGCCGTCCCCACTCGCGGGTAGACAAGTGGTTCCAGAGCTTCTCGGGTGAGGATTTTTGCAGGGAAAACGCTTCATCTCGTTGGTCGTCGGTAACTGCGAATTTGCCAAGAGAGGGGGAACCGAAAGGATTCCCGCCCCCCCCCCCCCCCCCCTTTCCTAAACAGTGTTCTCTACGTTTCGAAACTCACAGGAGAATTGTAGAAACTAGCAGCTTAAGTCCCCAAATATAAATAATAACCAAATCAAAAATATAAAATGCGACGGAACGGAGATGCCCAGGGTAAAGGAAGCCTGTCGCCGTGCCGGCTATATTCCATTTCTGGCCATTCACAGTAAATAAATGAATGAAAAAAAAAAATATATATATATATTAAATCCTGGTAGCTCAGGAATTAGCGAGGGATGGGGCAGAGGAATGCAGAAAGCAGCGACTCGGACGGGGCTGGGAAAAGTGGCTCAGTTGCCGAGCTGCAAATGCGACCACTGAAAAGGGCTTTTCCCAATTAAAAAAAAAAAAAAAAAAAAAAAAAAAAAAAAAAAAAAAGAAAAAGAAAGAAAGAAGGCAAGAAACCCCCGCAATTACCTCTTTCCCCACGTCTGTTGAGCTTGCCTGCGGCTGGCACGGGCAAAGAGCAGGAACAACCCGGGCTGCGGGGCACGGTGCCACCTCCCCGCAGCCCTTGGGGCAGTTTTGCTCACTTTGGGTATTTTTGTATATATTTTTATTATTCAAACCAATCCCCCAAACATGCTTAGCGGAAGGAATCGATTCCTGGTTTCATTTCATTATCGTTATTTTGGGGTTTGGGTAGCTGGCGAAATAGAGAAAATGTTATTCACGGGGGGAAAAAAAAAATCACCCAAAGTAGGAACAGAATTGGAGTCCAAGTTGAAACGGGCATTATTCTTCTTTGTGATTAGGGTTTGTGGAAGGAGGAAAACAAAGTCATTTCCCAAATAGAGGGGGGAAAGCACAGAGCCGGGGATAACTTCATAAAATGCCACGGTAGGAGACGCTGCCGGTCCCCCCCCACGACGGACACCGTGGGAGAAATCCGCTCCCTGCCTTGCTCCTGCCGTGACACCCCCAGGTTTGATCAACATTCAGTATATGCCAGGGGGACTTTGCTCCTAATCTGTGTTTCTTAAGGGAAAAAAAAAAACAAACAAACAAACAAAAAAAAACAACAAACAAAAAAACCAAACCAAACCAAACCAAAAACCCAACCAACCAAACAAAAAAAAAGCCACAAAAACCCCCGCCGATGCTTATAAAATTGCAGGTAACTCTTTATTGCAACAAGGGAACTCGCGATCGAGCGTGTGCGCCAGAAAAGCACCGGTTTATGGTCTTGGGTTTGTTGTTTTTTTTTTGGTTTTTGTTTTTTTTTAATAAAAGGTAAAAAGTCAGTAGTTACCTTGCAAATACTCTCTAAGCGTGTGTGCGCGGCCGGTGCCGGGCCCGGGGTCCCGGCGTTTCCCCTAATTCACGGGTGATTTCCCGGCGCCCAGCCCGCAGCCCTGGCTGGGGGCATCGCCTCGGTTTTGGGGGGCTCCTGGGAGCGCAGAGGAGCCCGGCTGGGCCGTACTGCTCGCCGGGAGTTTATTTCAAAGGGAGGACATTTTATTTTAATTAATAATTCGGAGCAGCCACGCGGGACCCGGACGCGCGTGGCTGCGTGCCCCGAGCTCTTTGTGCACCCGCGGCCCCGCCGGTTGCCTTCAAAACCACCCAAATACCCACAAACAACCTTTTTTTTTTTTCCCACCTGCTCCCTTTCCCCCGCACCCCTCACCCCAATTTCCAACCCCAAACCCCGCTGACGGTTTCCTCGCCTCGCCGAGAAACACTCGCCGCATCTCAGCCCTCCTCTCCTCCGTGGCTGCGGAGAGAGAGGTTGCCATATTTGCATATATGGTAATGAGATCCTAATTGCCAGGCTCGCTGTGCTTCGCTGATCGATTTCCAGTAATACATAGGTTAAGGAAGCTTGGAAATAGCGCGGCTCCCCTCCCCCGCTTCCTCACCCCGTAGCCCCCCCGCTCCGGACCCCCCTTGCGATGGAGCTGGCCCCGCATTTGCATCGCAACTTTTTTTTTTTTTAAATATAACACGTATACTTTACGTATAGGCTACGTGGAGGCTCCTCGGCCGCTCCTATATATCCTTACGCCGGGCACAGCCCCCTCTCCTCCGGCGCCGGCTCCGGCCTCGGGGCCACCGCGAAGACCCGCGGACTGGCGAGGTGGGGGCGAGCCGGGCTGGGCCGGGTGGGGCCGGGCGTGGCAGGGCGTGGCAGGACCCTACGGGAGCATCCCCCGCCGCCCCGAGGTGAGATAACCCCGAGGGAAGAGCGGGCGGCCGAGTGGGGACACCCCCCCCTCCACCTCCCCCCCCCCCCCCCCCCCCCCTTCTAAGCATCGCTCCCCTCCGTGGGTTTGGCGGGTCGGGCCGGGGCGCGGAACCCCCGCGGAGCCCCCCGCGTACCCCCCGCGTACCGCGCTGGGCCGGCCCCGCAGTCGGACAAACAATGTGAGACTTGGCGGAACAAAAGCCCGCGGGGCTTGGGTTGCTGAACACGTCTGAGGCCAGACGAGCCGCGCAATTTATTGGACTTGGTGAGAAAATCATAATAAAAAAAAAAAAAAAAAAACAAAAACAAACAAAAAACAGGAGGGAGGGGGGAAGCCGGCGGAGATGGGGGGGCTGGTGGAGGGGTCCGTCTCTTAAAGTAGCTTTTTTAGGGTCTGGGGGCGGCAGCGCTGCGGGGCCGGGCTGGGAGCGGGACTGGGAGCGGGACTGGGAGCGGGGGGGGCCGGGGACGCGGATCCCCCCGGGGCCGGCTGCGGGCTCGGCGCTGCCTCCAAAGCGCTGGGGGCAGGTGGGAGCCTCCCCCCTTTTCCTTCTCCCCCCTTTTCCTTCTCCCCCCTTTTCCTTCTCCCCCCCTTTTCCTTCTCCCCGCCTTTTCCTTCTCCCCCCTTTTCCTCCTTCCCCCCCCCCCCCCCGGCATCCCTGCATCTGAGCTAAGAAAGTTTGGGGACGCCCGGGCACGGTCCCCCCGACCCTCCCGGATTTTTCTCCCGCGCCCCCTCCCTCCACGGCGACCCCGGGCCGGGATTATCATGGAAATACCCCCGGCCCGCTCCCCTCGGCAGCAGCCAGCGTCTTTTTTCCACGGTCTCGGGGGTGACCCAAACCCACTCCGGGTGTGTGTGGGACTGCACTGCCTCCCCCCCCGGCTTGGAGATTAAATTTTGGGGTGCAGAGGCCCCCCCCCTCCGCAATCCCCCCGCCGCTGTGGGCACGGGATGGGAGCGGCGGGTGCGAGGAGAGGCCTGGTAGGATACAGACTTTCCCGGTCGTCGCCACCCCCCCACCCACGCGTGTCCGTGGGCTCATTGTTGCCCTCCTCGCCCAGTGAATTTCCCGGCCGTGGGCACGGAGCAGGCAACGACGCTGCCCACGGGGCTTTGTGCTTTGCTCGACAGGATGCTCGCCGTGCGTGGGCGCAGAGCGATCCCCGCGCCCGTGGCGGGGGGGGGGGGTGGGGGTGGGGGGGCTGGTGTTCCCTCAAATCCCCCTCCTGCAAACGGTTTCCCCGCGGGAGCGGCCGCAGGTGCTGCGAGGGGCCGGGCCGCAGCGCGGAGCGTTGAGTGGGGACACGCACACGGGTGGCCCTGGAAGCGGCAGGGCCGGGCCACTCCCCGCGATCCCGGCCGGGTTTTGCCGCTTTTGCCGTTTTTTTTTTTTTGGGGGGGGGGGGAGGAGCGGTGGGGGGGGCGATAAGCAGAACTGGGGGACCCCCCCGATCCGCACCTCGTTATCCGATAAGTAAATCCCGCCGGACGCGGCTGCAATCCGCGTTACAATAGACCCAGCGCGGAGGTTACGCGCTTCTTCCTCCTCCCTCCGCGTCTGAGCGCGGCCGGGTGCGGAGCGGAGGGGCAAGGAAGGGATTTCTGCCCCCTCGCAAACTTCTCGTGATGGTGAATTGCTTTCATTTCTCCCCCCCCCCTCCTCCCCCCCCCGCCACTCAGGTCCGCGCTGCTTCTGACCCTTCCCCGCGAGTTTCTGCCTTGGGGCGGCTCCGCCGAGGCTCCCCTGGCAGCAGGCCGGGAAGGCACCGAAAATAAGGGGATTTGGGGGTTTTCTGGGGCTTTTTAGCAGCTATTCGGGGCAAGCTAAGAGCCTCGGAGCTGCCCTTGGCCATGCCCCGGCCGAAACCCTCCTCCCGGCCCGGGCACCCGGCTTTATTTTTTATTTTTTTGCCAAGGAATCTTTTAAATTTATTTATTATTTTTATTTTCCTTATTTTTCTTAAAAATACGCATCCCTGAGGTCTGTCCTTAATTCCCCCCATTGGCGCGGGGAAGGAGAGGAGGTCGTGCTCAAATGTTACACGGAAAAAATAAAATCGTGCAGCGGTTGGTTTTTTTTTTTTTTTTCGGTTTGTGCGTGAATTCCCGGCACTTGATACCCGCCAGGTCAGGTCCTGCCCAGCTCAGCTCCATTTTTAGCCCTGGGCAGCCCCCCCCAAAATAAGTTTTTTCTTATGCAATGGTCTGCGTGCTAATTTTAGGGCTGGAAATCTTAAAATCTGTCGTGAATCGTGTGATCCCGCGATCGCGGCAACGGCTCCTTGTATTTATTGGCGTTTTTTGTCTGTCTTCAGTTTGCCTAAAGCGACTTTATAGAAAAGCAGCAAAACGTGGAGCAGGTTTTTATTTGCTAATGAAACTCAAAATACACCCGAACATCTTCTGCAAATCGCTGGTGTCCTACCCTAAATCCTCCCGGATCGGAATGTGTCTAACGCGATGTTAATATTAAAAAAAATAAATAAAAAAAAAAATGCACTGTCATCGGGATAATCCCAGGGAGAATATAAGTTTGAAAGCTGAATCCGTGTCTTTGCAGCGTGTCTCGGGATAAATAGCAATATTTGTCGTGTTTCCTCTTTTGGCGGGTTAAAAAAATAATTTTAATTTCTGCAGGACCCTAAAATATAGGGTTTTTTGGTTTTTTTTTTTTTTTTGTTTTTTTTTTTTTTTTTTTTTTTTACGTGGATTTAATAAAAAGGAGAATAAAAACAGGGGAAGGCGTGTGGCTGTGTCCTCAAAAACCCGTCTCAGCGAGGGTGGGGAATGGTTAAAGTCGGGCCCGCCGGGCCCCCGCGGAGCCACTTTGCGACCGGCCACGCGTGGGGGCTGCGTGGGCGCCCATCTCGGCGTTGCCGCTCTTTAACCGTCCCCCTCCGTCTCTTCTCTTCCAGGACAGCCCCGCGGCTCCGGCTCCGGTCGCTGCTTCACCCCCAGCCCCGACGGCTCTGCCCACGGGGGAACAGCCGCTCGCGTGGGGAGAGCGGCCCAGGTGGGTCACGGGGGAAAACGCGGAGGGAGAAATCACGGGGGACACCTGCCTCGGAGGGGCGAACGGCTCGGGGAAGTGGTCGGAAAGGGCCGTTTGCCCTAAATTGCAGCTTGGGAGCTGCAATTCGTGGGGTGGCTTGGGGGGGGGGGTGGGGTGGGTGCCCGCGGGTGCCCCCAGGGGAGTCCCCGATGGGTGCTGCGGGCCCCCCGCAGTGAGCAGTCGGCAGGATGTTCCCGAATTCCGCCGGTTTTCCCCCAACCAGGGCTGGAAATGAACACGGGGGGGGGGGGCGGGGGGAAAGGCTCACACCCCCCCACGCCCCCCCCAAAAAAAGCCCTTCATGCAGCTGGGGGGTCACAGGTTGGAGGCCACGGGGAGGGTCCAGGGCGGGGCAAAGCCCCAGCCCTGGGGGGAAGCGGGACCAGGCTGCTGGGACACCCCCGGGGTAGGTTTGGGAGCCCCCCCAGGGTTGGGATAGTGCCACCCCAGCCCCTTCCCTGCTCGCCCCGTGGGTTTTATTGCCCAAATGTCCCCTGTCGTCCTTTCCCCACTCCCAGGGCTGTAACACTGGGCCTGACGGGAGCCAGACCAGTGGGCTCCTGTTTTCCCAGTGGGGGCAACTGGGAGAGAGGGGCCCGATGGGGGAGGATGTGCCACTGACCGTGCAGCAGGAGAATGTGGCTCTGGGAAGGAGGGAAACCTCATGAATACTGTCCTGCCCCAAACCCGCAACCCGCAGCCCCAACCTGGCTGTTTCCACAGTAGGAATAAAAAAAAAAAAAAAAAAAAAAAAAATCAAGGCAAAGAGGAATTTTAAGAGAAAAGGAAAAAAATAAAAAACAAGCCCCAAAACCAAACAACCCGCTCCCAAACACCCGTTCCTGTTTGAGGAAAATTTTTGTTATGAGTTTTGATGCTATCTGTATTCTAACAGGGAAAATCGAAGGGTGATTAATAGAGAGGCTGAGGGGTTCAAAGGGTTCGATTTCCGTCCGGGTCCGCCCAGTGCGGCCCAGTCCGGGCAGTGGCTGCGGGTGGGAGAGGCTGAGCCCCCTGGGAGGCCGGGGAGGGGGATGAGGGTGCTGAGGGTGCTGAGGGTGCTGGTGTTGCTGAGGGTGATGGTAGTGGTGGTGATGATGGTGGTGCTGAAGGTGGTGGTGATGGTGGTGATGGTGCTGCGGGTGTTGCCGATGATTGTGGTGGTGCTGAAGGCGACGGTGCTGAGGGTGCTGAGGGTGCTGAGGGTGCTGAGGAGGGTGCTGAGGGTGCCGGTGGTGGTGCTGGGGGGGTTTGGCCGTAATGACGGTGAGGGCGGTGGGTGTGGGGGGGGTGATGATGGGGAGGATGGTGGCTATGGGGGGGGGGGGGGCTGATGAAGGGGAGGTTGGGGATGGGGGGTGATAGGGATGGGGGGGGGGGGTGGGGGGGTGATGGGTGGCGGCGACGCGCGTGTGCGCGCCGCTGCCGGCCCCTCCCCCGCCCATTGATGAACCGATAGGCGCTGCAGAGGGGTGGGAGTCAGGGCAGGTGACGTCAGGCGGGGCCGAGCCAATGAGGGGCGGCGGCGAGGGCCGGGAGTGTGAAAGCATGAATGAAAAGTGCCGCGCGCCGCTCCCCCCCAGCGCAGAGGCTGCGGGCAGCGGCGGGCAGCAGGTAGGAGCCGTGACCGTGACCGTGACCGTGACCGTGACCGTGACCGTGACCGTGACCGCGGCCCCGCGCTGCCTGCGCGGTGCTCCGCTCCGCGGGAGAGAGGAGCGAAGGGCGGGCGCGGGTGGGTGTGGGTGTCTGTGGAGGGCGGGGGGGGGGGGGGGGGCGGGGGGCAGGCAGCGGAGCCGAGGCGTTTCGGAGGAGCCGGCGCTCCCGCAGCGTGGACGTGCCGCCCCCCGAGGAAGGAGGATGCGGGGGAAGGAGGGATGGAGCGGTGCAGGGGGAGACGGGTGGGAGGGATGCGGGGCTCCCGGAGGAAGGAGAGGGATGCGGGTTCCTCCCTTGAAGAATGGAGGGATGCGGGTTGCCCTGGAGGAGAGGAAGGGTGGAGGGATGGAGGTGCCTCCCCGGAGGAAGGAAGGGTGGAGGGGCGCAGGTCACCTCGAGGAAGGAGAGGGATGCAGGTCGTATCCCCCCCCCCCCCCGCCACCCGAGGAGGGAAGGATGGAGGGATGCGGGTTCCCCGCGAAGGAAGAAAGGACGGAGGGATGCGGTTCCCCGCGAAGGAAGGCGAGGGATGCGGGGAAAGGAAGGCGAGGGATGCGGATCCCTACCGGAGGAAACCTGCGGGGCCCCCCCCCGAAGAAAAGGAGGGGTGCGGGTCCGTGGCCGGGGTTCGCGGTCTCTGCGCGCAGGGCCGGGGTCCTGAGCCGCGAGTAGGAGTCGCTCCCTTCCTCCTTTCCTCCCTTCCCTCCCTTTCATCATTTCCTCTGTGTTTTCTGTGTTTATTCATCGCTTCTGTTCCCCCAGATCTTGGCTGAATCCAAAGCATCACAAGTTATTATTTATTTTAACCGGCAGGTTTTTTCGCAGTCATTTTGTTTAGAGAGCGTTAAACGCATTTATGGGTGGGGAAATGTCCTTTTGGTCTTTTATGCATATTTTAAGTTGCGGGCGCAAATTATATTTGCTTTGATTATTACCAGTTTGAATGCATTAATTTGATAGTTATTAAAAATAATGCGGGCTTAATTCTCAGCACCTGCAGAATATCATTTGGTTTGCAAATGAAACAAATTTAAACGCGGCAGAAAAATAGGCTGCTCCTGCGTGGTTATCCTGTAATTCTGCTCAAAACTGTATTTTCGAGGGGCCTGATCCTGCCTGTCCCATTGATGCTCAGGAGAGCTTTGCCCGGGGCTCGCTGGGTTGCAGGAACAGGGCCACTGGTGTAGCTGTGGGCTGATATTATGGATCTAGCTGCTAATATTTGCATCTCTTTTTATTCGTTTTCCCTCCCTCGTTCCTTCCTTAAAAGCCATGTGCCCCCAGCCCCCCTGGAGAAGAAGAGGTTGGCTTTTTCCTGCTAATGCTGTAGACTTCAGGGGTTGGTTGTTATCTTTGGTTATCTAGCTGTATGAGTGGTGTCAATTCTTCATAAAGCTAGATAACCGAAAGTAAAAATAACCCCATTACACGCCTGAGGAGGATGTGGAGAAGAAAGGAAATTCATCAAAAGGAAGAGGAGGAAGAGAAAAAATGAAATGGAAAAAAAGGAAGAGAAAGGAAATGAGAGGCGGAAAAAAAAAAAAAAACTGGGGAAAAAAGACAACTTTTTGAGACTGGAATTAAAACCCGAGGTAGGATTTTTTTTTTTTTTTTTTCAAAAAAAAAAAAGAACCTATTTGCCTCCTATGATTTTAAGAAACAGTTTACTGATTCTGTGCATGTGAAGAAAACGTCTGTCTTGAGAAAGACAAGGATGTTGCCGCTCTCTCCTCGGCTGTTAACTGTAATTGAATTAACAAAGTAAAACTTCCAATCAGATTATGAATTAGTTAAATCCAGGACACAGACTACAGATCAAGGATGAACTTTCATTGCATAACCAGTCGTATAGCATCAGAGAATCCATAAATCAATACAGATTACTGTGTTGGATTATCTATTTAATAAAGCAGCAACAGAGCAATGTTTATTAATGGTTGTTTTGCAAATATGAGCGCTGAATTATTATTTTTTCTTTTTCCCCCTTCCCCTCCCATTCCCTATCTGTTATATGTTTCATTTTCTTCCCTGACAGATATAACTTGATATCAGGATTAGAAAGAAGGATATGGTGATTTGGAAAATGGTTTCTTGCAGTTTTCTTTGTTTTTCTTCCCTAGTACCTCTATTCAAATGCTTTCTTTCTTCTTTTAACCCTTTGTATATTAGCATTTCTTTGAATGGACTCCAGATTCCAAGATCGGGGTTTTTTTAAAAAAATATCTATCTATCTATCTATCTATCTATCTATCTATCTATCTATCTATCTATCTATCTATCTATCTATCTATCTATCTATCTATCTATCTATCTATCTATCTAATTTGTGTATGAAACCACATGAGACTAATTGGGGAACTTGATTTTATATAATTTATCCTTGCTGAAAATCCATGCTGGTCCTTACCCCTTTCACTGGATCATATGTCAATCTCTTCCTTATGGAAACTGAGATTTTTTTTTTTTTTTTTTTACCTGCTCTACCACAGAAGGGAATTTTGGGTCAAAGAGGTGAACTGGGTGCTTCCCGCTTGCTTTTAATGGTCAGACTGGTTGCCTTAGATGCCACCTGCAAAATACAACAACCTATTTGGGAAGGTGTCTTGATGTTGCTTAGAAGAACACAAAGGTTTTGTGATGGATTAAGATAACATATAATCTCAGAATGGTCATTCCAAGGGGGGGGAAAAAAATCATAGTAATAAAGAACAAAATGTGAGTGACAGCACCTGAACTAATTTTGGAAAGGAGAAATTATAGGATTGCAACTTGATGAAAACTGTCTTGTGAGAGATGTAGAGAAAGAGATGACTTTTGACCTGTGCTGGACCCGCTCGTTTTGCTTATGTGCTCATTGGGATCTTTTTTTTTTTTTTTTTTCTTAAAAAAAAAAAAAACAAACCCACAAAACAGAAAGGCATAAAAAACTGTCCCTGGTACCTTGTTCAGGGAAAGGCTGTAGTTCTGGGTGTAATATGAGAGATTTATCCTACTCATATGATGATTTTAAATTAATAAACAAGATACATTTTCCCCCTCACCCATGGCCCTGTAATTCAGAATAATTTAGTGCTTGTGTTGACACCCTGTAATGATCTGCTTGGGGAAAGCTTGAGGAAAACCTCCTTTCTGTCTTCCCTTTGAGGTTCATCTAGGTGCTGCTATTGTTCCTGGCGCTGTTCCTGCAGCCCACGCCGGCGGTGGCAGGGGCGTAGGGAACTTTTTACAAGCTCTTGTTTTATTCCCCAGCCTCGATGCTGCTCCTCCCTTGGGTGAGAGCAAAGTGCCGCTCTCCTGGCCTGGTGGCTTGTCCCCAGTTGGAAGGGGACATTACAGAGGACAGGGCGATAGGGGACCGGCTCCAGAGAGCATCCGAGCCTTGGTCCGTGGAAGGGGAGAGAGCGTCCTCCATGGATGCTCGTACCCCGAGCAACTTATAGGATGGAGTTGGACACCCTTGGCTTTGGTGGCAGCGGGATGTCACCGCACAGAGCTCTCCTCCTTCACCCCTCCGAGGCAAACCGAGCCGGGAGGAGAACAGTTGCCGGCCGAGCTGGTGCCCACCAGGACTGGGATGTGCCTGCGGGCGGACACCGGCACTTGAGCGGTGGCCCGTAAGCCCTCGGTGGCTCGCCCAGGGACGAGCGCGCAGGGGACGAGGGACTTTTATTCCTGGGCGAGCGCTGGTGAGCTGCCACGTGCCACCCACCATTGGCCGGTGTCTTCGTTCAAGGGGGAGAAAAAAAAAAGCCCCTTTTGGCCAATCAGGGGCTGGAAGCGCTGCGGTGCGATCATCTTTTGGTGTTCCGCGGTGGCCAATCGTGGTCCGTGCGGGGCCAAGGCGGCCCCGCCATAGGCTGATGTTTGATGGTGTCACTTGCTGGGGGATAACAAAGGCACCAGCAGGAACGGGGAGGGGGGGGGGGGGGGATGCGAACTGGGGCGAGGGCGAAAAAACTCGGCGGGGAATTGCGCAACGTAGGGAGCCCGTGCGTGGCGGGGCAGGAGGTGCCCATGCTGGTTGGCGATGGAGGGGATGGGTTAAAAACCCCACCGTGCCCAGCCCGGAGCTCGTGCGCCTCATTCTCTGCTGCAAAAAGGGCCTTTTGAAATGGTCGTGAACCCCGCCTTCACCTCGAGGACACGGCTAAAGCATCCCGAGGTCTTCGCCGTTCCCTCTGTGCTCCCAGTCTGGCAGGGAGAACGGGAACCAGTTGCACCCCACTCGCTGCCCTTCGGTGGGGGCAGATTGTCGGGTGGATCCCGTGGGGGTCGCGGGGCCGTAAGTTTTGCCTCAGCCCCCCCGGAGTCCAGGGGCGCTGTCAGAGCCGCTCGCTCTCCGGGCGGGTGGAGATTCTCTTTTTAATTTGGATTTTTGTTGTGGTGGGTGACCGCTCCCAGCAGCGGGACTGGTTGTGTGGCTGAGAGCTTGGTTCTCTTGAAGGCCTTTGGGAACATGAACTGGAATAGTCTTGCAAACAGCTGATTTTATATTTTTTTTTTTTTTCCCCCTTTTCTCTCCAATTTGTTGCTGGAGTACACCAGTAATAAGAAAGCCCAGTGTGTTGGCATGACGTTGATCCAAATTGCAGCTTACATGTGGCCGTTTAAGCTTGCTTGGACACTATGATTTGACTGGTTAACACTCAGCACTGTCTACTCTGTTCTCCCTTATGGCTACATAACTGCTGGAGACGTTAATAGGAGATATGCTTGCATGTTCTGGATTGAGAGATTAGCTCTCCACGTTCTTTTTCATGCTTAGAAACAGTGTGTTTGGAGGAAAAAAAAAAAAAAGGCGCAAACGCAATACTAATTTTTCTGTTGTTCCGTGAGTCACTGAGAAGAACTAGCCTATACAAATATAATATTTGAAAATTATTAATTTAATTCAATATATCGCTTCCATCCAGGAAAGAGCTAGCAACTGAGTTGCCTTTAGCTCCTGTCTTTAATGCTTATGCCAGGGATGCAGAAATGCTGCAGATCAGTTTTGCTGTTGAGGCCAAAGCCCCTTTGCACCACTCTCATCGTGTGAGCGATGCGCTGCGGCCGGCACAGCAGGTCGGGGACTGGCAAACATGCAGAAATACCCGTGTTGCTCAATGCTGCTAGTGGATATTAACTTTTTTTTTGTGAAGGATAAAACATTTGTAATTTTTACAAATAACATTAGCAAATTCTCAGCCCCAAACTGTGAAAAATAGCTTAAAAATATTTTTAAAAAATCAGGATTTGTTTGTGTTTGAGGAAAGCAGACATTTCCAGGCTGAAGGAATTTTCTGCTGGCTTTTTCCAATTTTAAACTGAAAACAAAAGGAGGCCCTGGTGGCTCAAGCCCTTTGAGGTCTCCACGGAGGATGAATTGCCCCTTTTCCTCCCCAGACTCTCGGTCCCGTGGGCCCCGCGCGCTGTGGGGTGGGCAGGTGTGGAAAGGCACTGCAGTGCAACCACAAAGAGGTCCTATAGACAGGAGATATAGATGTATATTTATATATATGTGTGGGGATCTATATTTTTTGGAAAACTATAGATATGTTTCCTCCCTCCAAGCTCTCACAGCCGGATTTGCATGGGAGATGGGATGGTTTTTAGAGATGCTCTTGAGGCAGGGGTGGGCAGGCGGCGGTGGCTCGGTTGCAGAAGCTCTGTTGCTTTTGGGGTGCTGGGGGTGTGCGATGCTCAGTCCAGGAACTTCGTATCAGGCTGGGTTTGGGGGTGATGCCAAGAGAAAGCGTAAGGCTTCCTGCCACCAGTACCTACAGGGGTCAAAAATGCTTATTGAAGCCTCCAGTCCCTGGACCGGGGCTGAGAGGGGAGCTCGTCTTTGTGCCGAGAACAGAGTCTTTCCTCTTCAAACAATCAGGGCTTCAAAACCCCTGAGCGTTTTCAAGGGAACGATTTTTATGTCGGGATTATGATAAACCGGCTGAGTGGGCGCGCTAAGCCGCCATAGGAATCAGATCAGGCCCTGCTTTAATTTCAGCAAGTGGCGGGTGTGTGGGAACGGAGGCCGGGGTGATGCTCTGAATTAACCGTCTGAGCCCTGGGCCCCAGGGCCCCCCATTTCGGTGCACGGACCAGAGGAGGGGTGCGGGCAGCTGCCTCTTCGTGCTGACCCCGGTCCCTGTCCCCGCCGTGGCTTTGCAGATGGGCCGGCTGCCAGGGCACTTGGCAAGGTGGTTTGCAAACGCCCTGCGATGGCTTTGGGATGTCCAGTAGCAAGCTCTCTATGGCAGGAGCGAAAAAGGAGAGGGGGTTTCTCAAATCCCCTCCCCTGCTCCTCACCCCGGGGTACAAGCGTGGTGCTGGGCAGCCAGCAAATGGGACCGGACGGCTCTCCTGCACCCAGCCTGGGGAAAAGCGGGTGGCAGTGCCCCAAGGCGGGGGACAGCTGGAAGGAAAATGATGAGCTCCGTGGTCTTCAGGCTCCTCGGAGGCGACGGCTCGCCGGCGGGCAGGTCGCTCAGATGCAGCCGGGGTGATTGGATGTGAAAGCGGAGCCGCGGCTCTCGCCGCCTGCGGTGGCAGCTTCGCCTCTCCCCGTCACCCGCCGCCGCTGCGGGAGGTTTTGCTGGCCCAGGTTCATGTGACAGTGCTGCCAGCGTGGCGGGGGGGGGGGGGGAGGACCCTAAAAATAGTCCTGGGGCTGCATTCTGGCTTACCTTGCGGGATCTGGGGGGACAGAGATAGGAAGGGACATGTGCGTGTGAGTCCTGACGCCTCCCTGCTTGCCGCTTTTCCCCCTGTGGTGCAAAATGAAGTGGGAAAGGGTGCTAGCCGATGGGCTTTGGAGCAGGCAGGATCTGACCATCTGCAAACCTGTGATGGCCATGGTTAGTTTTGCAGAAAAAAAGCTGGGAAATCTTGGTTCAGGAGCCCTGTGCCAGGCGGTGCCATGGACCCCCTGAATCCTGGGGCCAGGATGGGGCCGGGGGGGGGATGTCTTTATGTACTGAAGTCTGCAAGGCTAATGGGGAGGCCTTGGATCAGTGCTCCTGGCTGAATCCATCTCTGGTTATCAGTGGATCAGAGTCTCGTGCTGCCGTATAACTCCAGGATTTATCGTGCTACAGCTGAGACCAGACTTGGACCTGGCATCTGTAACTGTAAAGCTAAGCTGTGTAATCCTCACCCAGCAGTGACGGCCGTGGCCTGAGCTTCAGCTTTAACAGCCCAGGCTAGGTGTAAAAATCATTTTAATTCCACTTTCAGGGCTTTTAGTATTGCCAGAGCAGGGACAAAGCGGGCAATGCCAGGATGCTGGTGCAGGAGGAAGGAGCATCCACACTGGGTGCATCTGCTGGGTTTAACTGCTTGGTCTTGTGCGAGGAATTTTTGCAGGCAGTTAGAGGGCATGAGGTTGAGCTTGTTCTGGGACAGGGAGAAAAGGCAGACTCTTAGAAGGGAAAAAAAAAAATGCAGCTGATTAATAAGTGTTGGGGATGCAAAAGACTGGGTATTCATTGCTGTGGTGGGGTGGCTTGGCCCTGAGCCTTGCGTGTTGCTCCGTGGGGGCTGTTGGCTCATCCTGTGGCCTTGCATTGCTCAGGTAAATGCAGGTAAACCAGGTTTAATTTGACCTTCAGCAGGTTCCTGCCTGCTGGAAGCTCAAAAGTCATCCCTTTAGGGGAAAAAATAAAAGGCTCCTGGATCAGTGCGTGAGTTACGGGGAGGGAAGAGGGGGTCCCTCAGATGCTCGTCACACTTTTGGAGGCACTGGGTGCTCTTTGGAAAGGAGGGAGAGATTTCCCTGAGGAGCCTGCTTTGTTTCATCTGTTCCTCCCCCTCTGGCTTTTAGTAAATTCCTACTATTTTAGGTAAGAGTGAAATATTCAGCTTTTACGGTATTTCATAGGAGTGGATTGTTTTAGGGATTCCTGGGCTGAACCGGGCAGGAATGCATCTGGGCCAAATAACCTTTCTCCGGCATCAGCAGGCACCAGCTGCTTGGGAGAAAAGTGCTTGAAACCCTACAATTATAGGATAATGTATTCTGAGAGAGTTTCTCAGCTTTCTGTCCCTGAGCTGGAGAGTTTATATCTCCTCCCTGGTCCTTGTAAAACGTCCCTAAACTTGGGTGTTCTCGCCATCCGCTCCTCGATGGTGCTGGGAGTAGGGGCATCCCGCAGCGGCGATCTGCAGGGGCTCAGGGCTGAGCAGGAGGAAAAAAAAAAACTACATTTTCTAGCATTTGCTTTGAATTTGCCTCTGTGCCCCCTGTTTTGGGGGAGGAAACTTGTCTTTGAAAAAGGCTGGAAGTGCACTGGCCTCCGCAGCCACATATGGAGTCAATGGAAAAGCCGTGGGGGGAATTAGGAGTGTAACTTTGATTGTTTATGGGAATTAGGCACACAATTCACTCAGGAACTTTGATTAATCCTGCAAGGCTCTGATGATATCCAGAGGACTTTTCTATGTGCTGGGGCTTGGCCGGGAGGTGCAGGGTTTGACCCCTCTGGCTGCGGGGAGGTTTGAGGGCTCGGGATGCTTCGCTGGGCTGGCCATGCACCACAGAGGATGGGTGGCCCTGGGCCACTGACCCACCTCATGATTTTGCAGACAAACCCCATTCTCTGGAGGATTTTCTCCCTTCTTCCCCTTTGTTTTGGCTTTGATCAGCAAAACCCACCCAGCCTCTGTGCTTTTATTTTATTTTTTTTTTTTTTTAATTTTTTTTTCTAATGAAAAGAAAGTTCTGTTTAATCTTAAACCCATCCATCTCTAGGAGCCTCAGCAGGGCTGGGTGGGTTTCTGAAGGGAGAGCTTTGCCACAGAGCTGTGCACCTTCTCGATGCTCCTTGCTTGAGATAACTGCTTGTTTTTGGAGAAGCAGGGAGCAAGAGGAGGCCTTGCCTGTGCTGCCTGGCCCCGCCGCCCATCTCGGCCGAGGTTTTTTCCAGGGCAAGCCAGCGGTGAGGCCGGGGTGAAGGCAAGCTGCCTCCCTCCTCCGGTGCGAGGGATGGCCACGGAGCAGGTTGCCATGGAGAACCGGGATTATTCTGCGCGTGTGTACCGGGGCGGGGGGGAATATCGTAATTTTTTTTTTTTTTTTTTTTTTTTAAACATTTGTGATGGAGCGCGATGCCGCCAGCGGCCGTGCTCACCCGACCTTGGGAGCTGCAACCTCCAAACCCCATCCCCATCCCCTCCTCCCTTACTTCTGCAGCCCCAGCTCCTGCACCAGCTCCTCCATTGGACTCTTATCTCCAATAATCCCCCCGTAAGAGGGCTTTCTGCTTGTTATGACACCCAGTGAAAGCGTGGGAGAAAGATCCTTTCTTCGCCCTTGTCCTCCACGGCCAGCCACTAGCCTGAAAGGGAGGCTTTTTTGTGTCTCTGTGTGCCTGACTAATTGAGCTGAAGGACTTGCGTCTGGAAGGGCTTGAAAGGGACTTTTGTTGCCGCTGCGGAGTTTGTGGAAGGCGAATGAGCCCTGCTTTCTTAGGGGACGTGGGTCCTGGGCAAATTTGACTCTCGAGTGCTCACGCCCCTCCGGTTCTTTGGGAAAATTAGAAAAAAGGGTGGTGGGCTTGGTGGTTTCTTTTCTTGTGGGGTTTTTTTGGAGGGGTATCAGCAGCCCCAGGCGCTGGAAAATTGAGTCTGGCAAAAAAAAAAAAATCTGGCCCTGGAAAGGTTGGTGAGCTGGCTTTAAAAAAGAGCATGGTGAGATGTATTAAAACTGGTTAAAAATAACAGTATCAGGAGCCTGTGCCTCCAAAAATAACAGTATCGAGAGCCTTTGCCTCCTGCTTTTTTACGGACTGATAATCAAAACCCCAATCCTTTCTGTGATCCCAGGGGAAATTGCTTCATGGTCTAAGGGCACTTCCACATCCCGTTGCATCCCGAGAGGTGATAAGCATCGACTATCGTGAGGCAGTTTGAGTCGCCACTGCAAAATTCCTCTTTTCCTCTTGTCCTTGATGGGAGTGGTGAAAAGTCAGGATTCTCCCGGCAAGTACTTTAGCGAGTGTTTGGTGCAGGGTCATCCTGGCACCGGTGAGCATGCAGGAGGGATGCCTTCTGCTACCTAGAATAGCCCCAAACCCAGATCTGTCTTAAAAAAAATCCACAAAAGTCCTCCATGATAGGAAACCCAAGAGATTTGCCACAGCCATTTGGGATTTTAAAGGCTTTTCTCTGCTGGATAGGTTGGTTTGGGGTGGCTGCTGCCCCATGTCCCATCCCGAGGACTCGGTGCTTCCACTTGTCTCTCTCCAGGATATTTTCTTCCTGTCCTTGCTAATTTTTCTTGATCGGATGCTGGATTCATTCAAAGAGCAGCAGTGCCTTCTCCCAGCCCGTTTTTTCCCCACAGCGAGGCTTAGGAAAAGCCCTGCGCAAAACCCAGCGCTGAGCATCCCACCTGGAAATGACCCCCCCCCCCCAGCAAAGAGGGAAAATGGGACTTTTGGGGGGAAAACAGGGCTTTTTGGCAGAAAAGAGCCTGGCATGTGGCAAAGGCTGGGCAGTCGCTTGTGGCTTTTTAAATGGTTGCTGGTAAAAATGGGGAAGAAAGCGGCTGCACGGGGGATTTTGCTCCCCTTGCACACTTCTCTTGGGACGTGCAGGCCCTGGGCCTCGTTGAGAAGCTGCTTGAAATTATTGTCAAGAAATATGTTTCCTTTGCCATTTTTTCTTTTTTTGCCCCCTCTTTTATTTTTTTTTTTTTCCTTCTTTCCAGCCATATTCCAGAGCCCTGTGCACAAGGAATTGCTGTCAAAGCTGCCAGGCTCCATTCCACCCCCTGTGTGGATAAACACTCCCAGCGTGTGTTATTTGGCAGTCGGTTTCTAATGCAAAGTGATTAAAACATTTTGAAAGTTGAATTTTTGATGGGGTGGAGATGTAGAGGCTGAAAATGTCCACAGCACCTCTTTTTCTCCCCCGTGCTCAGAGGCTGCAGCCTGGTGCCTTTGGGATGTAAAAATGCTGGAGCTTTCCAGGGCCAAAGAGGTGCAGCAAGGATGGGGAACAAACAGAGCAAATCGGTTTGAAATAAATGTGATTAATGAAATTTGATGGAGAAGGGAGGTGAAGGAAAAGAGAGGAGAATGAATAGGAGCCCTCTTCGGGGAAAATAAATAAATAAATAAATAAACTAAAAATCAGTTTTGAAAATGGTGCCTAACCCCTTTCCATGTGACCTCGCAAGGGAGGTTTTAAGAAATCAAGCAATTTCTGCAGTGCTCCTTGCTGGCACCGTGCTAAAAACACAAACTTGGTTTTCTTTGCAGCAGCCTGAAGCCCGTCCTGCCGCAGCTCCAGGGATGCCTTTGACACCAGGTATTTGCTAAGTGAATCCTAACTAGTTACCATCCAGAGTAAATGACAATTTACATGCTATTTGTGTGCTCGTAAGGAAGCATTAGAGAAGTTTGCTTTCTCAGCACTGTGATATGATAATGATGTTGCATATTAGTCATTAGCAATAAGTAGCTGTCAGTGCGAGCCTCGCCGGCTGGGCACACACTGGTGCACCCACCAACATCCCTCCAGCCCTTTTTTCTGCACAGGACTTGGCTTTCTCAGCCTCCATTTTTATTTATTTATTTATTTATTTATTTAATATAAAAATTCCAATATTAAAAAAAAAAAAATCACCCCGTTCCAGTTTTGGAATTATGTGTGAACCTGGAAATTGGAGTCGAAAGCGGATTAAGGGAGCAGAGCAAGGCTCACAGATGTCAAGCTGCCAGTGTGCTGGAGGCCAGAAGACAAATAAAAAACCCCAAATTGCTGATAATCCTGGGTTTTTTTTTAATTATTATTTTATTTATTTATTCCCCCCCTCATTTTTTTTTTTAGTAGGGAAGGGCCTGACTCACTTTTTTTTTTTTTTTTTTTTGACCCTCGAGGTTTGCCGGGTGCTGAATATTTTACACACTGCAGAGGCCTTACCAGGCTGGGAGCAGATTAATGAAATAAAAAGGTTTATTTTTTAATAACTGTCCAGTAGTTCTGGGTTCATGCATTTCAGAGCACACCAGACTGCCTGTAAAACAATAATTTTTACGGTGTCTCTAGCCAGACCCCTCCCAATTTGAGAAAATTCTCAAATTTGGGAAATTCTTGCCCTAGCACAGATTATTGCTCCTGCCCCCAACAGCTTCCAGTTTAAATAACAAGAGTTTTTGAGCAGATGGAAAAAAAAAAAATGTGGGTATTGGAAGGAGCTATAGAAAATAACAGAAAAATCAGGAGGTTTTAGCGCAGATGAGGCATAATTCTTAGGCAAACCACAGCAATAATATTAAAATGCATTACTATTGCTGATCAATAACAGCATTGCTATAAAATATTTAGAACTATGCAATGCCTCTATTTCTCTGCTTTGCAGCTCATTGTAATATTCATAATTCCTGCAATCCCTACGTTTGCTGAGTGCGGGGTTATGCCCCCGGGATTTCTCTGTTTCAGTTCCCAGCACCGAGGCCTTTGCGTTTTGGGGGCGGGAATGGGGGGAATTGGGATTTTTCCAGAGGTTTCAGAAGAGCGGGGTGGCGGTCCCACGAGTCGTGCTGATGCCGTGCACGTTTCCGACACGCTGGGAGCATCCCGGGGCGGGACAGGGGGATGCGGATCGGGCCCTGGTGCCCCCTCTGCTCCTCCCCCCCTCCCTGCCCGCAGGATTCCGGGCTCATCCAGCACTGGGCGAAACTGTGTCATTTTTTTTTTTTTTTTTTTTTTTTTCCCCGCAATGCAAAAGCCAAAAAAAAACCCCGAAGCATGGGATTTCAGTGTGGTTCGTGACTTTTTTTTTTTCTAGCAGACGAAGAGACGGTGGCTCAGTGCCCGTCCCGGCGAGCGGGGTGGATGTAAACAGCCGAACCCTCGTGGCTCCATAACCTTTTGCCGATGCATCGCAGGGAGGGTTCCAGCTTCTGCCGAGAGCGGCCTGCTTTTCCTTTATTTTTCTTTATTATTTTTTACTTTTTTTGAATTAATATTTTTCTCTTTTTTCCTTTTTCTTTTTATTTTTTTTATTTTCCTTTTTCTTTCTTTCGCTTTCTTTTTTTTCATTCTTCTTTTCGCTTTCCTTTTCATTTTTTCTGTTTTCCTTTTTTTTTTTTTTCTGTTTTCCTTTTTAATTTTCTTTTTGTTTTTGTTTTCCTTTCTCTTTTTTCCAATTCTGCATTTAAGCCTGCTTTGTCTCCTGCCAGCGCGTTTAACGAAGGGGCAGCCGCTCCCACACCAATTTTTTTTTTTTTTTTTTTTTTTTTGTTGTTGGGATTTTTTTTTTTCTGGTGCTTTGTTCCACCCGACTCCCTCCCCAGGGACCACGGGGCGCCCACTGAGGGGTGCAGGTCGGGGTGCTCAGGGATGGACGGGGAAACACAAAGCCCCAAGGAAGACACGGGGCTCTTGTTATCCTGGTCATGCGCGAAAGAGTTAACCCATTAGAAATTCCGAGCCCTTCTTCCGATAGTTAAACCTGATTTGCATGCATTTGCATAATGAATGTCATTTGCATTCTTGGAGGTTGGCTACTTCTGTGGGAAAAGTCAAAGCGGGATTGCGGGGAGGGCGAAGGGGGGTCGGCGAAGAAAGAAGGGAAGATTTTTTTTCCCCGCACCCCACGCGCATCCCTGCTCCTCGCCATCCTCGCCCAAATGCTCTTTTTTTTCCCCCTTCTTTCCCCCCATTTTTTTCCCCCCCTCGATGCCTTCCTGCCTCTCCCTTCCGCAGGACGCACAAAAGCCAACGGCAGATAGGCCGTGTCGAGGCGAAGCGCATCCTTTCCCTCTCCCCCCCTTCCCCTCCTTTAATTTCTCCCTCTAATTCCATCTTGGCTCCTGTTCCCGGCGCCCTCACGCGCGGGGGGCTGCGGCCCCTCTCCCTCCCCTCCCCGCGGGTGCATGCGTGCTGAAACGGTAGCAGAAAGGGGGAAAAAAAAAAAAAGGTGGGAGCCACCATTTTAGGCAGCTGACGTGTAAAATGGCCGATTCTCTTCCCCCCCTGGTCCTCGCCACGCGGTCGGCTGCATCCCCGCAGCATCCCGGGGACGGGGCCGGGGATGGATCCTGCCCGCAGCACCCCAGGTACCACGGCCTCGCCGCGGCCTTGGGCTCCGTGGGGTGCTCGTCCCGGCCTCGGCCGTGGGGATTTTCCTTTTCCCGCCGGCGATGGTCTTGGCACGGGGCGTCGTGGCCACGAAACACCCCCCCACTCCCCCCAACCCCGGGCCACGCGCAAAGCACCAACCCACACCCAAAAATCAACCTCCTTTTGTTTCATCTTCAGTTTTCACAGCAGGGATGGTACTGAAGGCGAGTGTACAGTCTTTTTTACCAGATTGTTGCTTTTTTTTTTTTTTTTTTTTTTTTTTTAATTATAGTTTAAAATGACCTCCACACCACATGGGGATATTGTGGGTTTTGAGGCTCGGCTGCAGAATTTTTTCCTAGTCTCAATAGATGACATTTATTTTTTTGTGTATTGCAATAGTATTAGGGAAACAGCTGTTTAATTTATTTTTTTCCCCGTTTTTTGGACTATAAAATTTAATTTTTCGGTTGTTGAGACCATTTCATAGCTCTTTAGGAGAGGGTGGGGAAAAATCAACGTGAAACGAGTTTATTCACCCCGTCCTTGTGCGTGATGGGCAGAGGCGTGAGAGGCTTCACCTGGCCCAGATGATTTGTGGGTACAAAGTTATTGCACTAAGGTGAATATGAGAGGGGAAAACTCACTTTATACAACATACAACCTGGTGGGGTGTGAACTGATTAATTTTATTACAGCACTTGAAATATTTTGGGGTGTTTTTATCTGAAGATCCCGTTGTGAGAGGCTTGTGGTTACATGAGGCTGGGTTTGTTGTTCTTTTTAATTTCTCCCCATCCCTCTGTTGCCATGAGACCTAGAAACTGAAAAGCCTAAATACACCAAGCGAGTTTAACCCTGGTGCAATGGGAATTTTGAAAGCAGATTAAAAATAAGCAGAAATTTATCCTTAGAAGGAAAATAAATCACTACTTTTTTTTTTTTTTTTTTTTTTTTTTTTTCCTGGTGGGCTGGTGTCGGAGCCCCAGCCGTGCCTGGCTGGGGTCATCCCCGCGGGGAAACGCTGCTCGGCTCAATCCTGGTCCCTGGTGGGGTCTGAAAGGTGGGAAGGGATGGGGAAGTGTCACCATCAGATCCCTTTTGGTGGCCTTGGCCACTGTCCCCGGGGATGGTGACGCTCCGAACCCGAAGCAGAGCGGGGTCACAGGGTGTCCCCGGCCCGAGCTGCGAAGGGTGCGCACCCCACACTCCCCTCCGCCGGCCAAACTTGCTCATTCAGGAATGGGAAATACTTTCTTAAAGCTTCCAAAAATGCAGTAAGGCTCTTAGCGATTTGGCTAAGCTGCATCTACTTAGTTGATTTCTCACTGCTTTTATTTATAACCTTTGGTCCGTGCTGGGGGGATTTTTATTTTTCATTTTTATCTTTTTTCTCATTCTTACCCTGGGATGAAGCACACTGGAAGTGGGGTTGGAAGGAGAAGACTGGTCTGGGCATCCCTGCTCTGCTCCCACCAGTGCCACTCTTTGCTCTTCATCACTTCATTTCCACAGAATCGGATTGTCTCTCTGATTTCTGTAGTGTTATCCATGATTTATGGGACTAATGGGCAGGAGAAAAGACTCTTTCTCTGGCCCAAGTGCCTTCCTGTGTTAAACAAGCCAAGTAAATTCTGCACTGGGCGTTTAAATCGGTGTGTAGCCTGTGAATAGCCGTGGATGAAAGTAGAGCTTATACAGATGAAAAATATATAAAGTGACTATTAATATAGTGCTAAAATAAAAAATAATTCTGTAAGCGTGCTCCAAAGCAATACGGAGCGGTGGCTGGCAGCACGAGGGGCGCGGCTGCTCGGTTTTGTTATTTTTAGGCGGTGCCGGTGCCGGTGCCGGTGCCGGTGCCGGAGCTCTCCCCCGTGGTTCCTACTGCAGCAACAAGGGGAAAACCCCGCCGAGCGCCGGGGTTGAGGTCACGGGGCTCCTCGGTCGGCCGCCGGTTTCCCTCGACGCGGCTCCCTGACGCTTCCCCTCCTGGCGCGGTTTTGGAAACGCGCAAGGACGCTGCGAGTTTCCCAACTGGCTTCTCTCTTCCTCCTTCCCCTTTTCTGCCAGAAACGTGGCCGTAATCTCCCTGTTCTGGTGTAATCCAGCCAGAGGGGGACAGGGCTGACATTTAACGCGCTCCCATCCTCTTTTCTCTCTCTCCTGTCAGGGAGGAGCGTTCACCCACGTTCACCCCCCCCGTGATGCTCTGCTCATTTTCTGGCTGGCGAATCGCAGGTCTCTGGCCCTGGTGAAAGTTTGCAGGGAATTTCCTGGTAAGTGGATTGATCGATTGATTGATTTTTAAAGGCTTTCCATAAGCTCTTAAACTGGGCACTCTCTAGCACCAGCACACCACCCGGATGGGCTGAGTGTCCCTATAGCAAATACTCGGGGACTGGTGCGAGACCCCAGTGACCATATGATGGGGAAAAAGAAGGGCCAAAAATCTCTGTGATCACCAGAACCTTCCTCACTGTCTACTTGGCCCAAAGTCTCAAACAATTGGGGATTTTTGTTCTATATTTAATTTCTGTTATCTCAGGTTTGTTAGCTTGTAATCCTCAAACCCCGTGAGAGGTATCTTCCCCCCCTGCAGGAATAAAGGGCTCCTTTTGGGGTCCTTTTGAGGGTTTTTTGTCTTTTAGATGGAAAGAGAGTAATAAAGGTGTTTCTGTTGCTTTTGTTTTTAGCTCAGATCAGCTCACTATAACATGAACCCAGGACTGGGGGCTATATGGAAGAAAAAAACAACCTCCAAAAGCCGCGAGAGCCTGGCCATGCAGGAGCTGCCAGCAGGACCTGTCTTGTGGGACCCTCAGCAGAAGCCCCTCACCATGGCTGATCCCACACCCTCCTCTTCCTCCTCCTGCCAGCAGACCCTGGCCTGGAGCACGACGTAGATCGCGATTTGCACCAGCATCCACCCAGGCTGCTCGGGGCTGCAGGCCAGCACGGGGACACCAGCACCTCTTTGGGGACGGATGGGGTGGAGAGGACACCAGGATGTCCCCATCCCGCCGCTGCGCATCGCCCCGTGGGCAGCTCGCTGGTGAGACCAGGGTGGGATGTGGGTACCGCTCCGGCGGGTCGCATCGGGGCGCGGGGATGCCACAACCATCGAGGGATGGGGTTTGCAGGTAGAGCCCGTGCCAGTGGGCAGCTGGCCTGAGGCAGAGGTGATGGGCAGGGGGAGAGGGGCTGGGAAGGGACAGTGCATTTATTAACGAGGCGCAGCTGAAGCGGGTCCTTTGCCAGTGGTCAAGTCTGAATCACAAACTCCGCATTGTTTCCGAGTGGGTTCAGCACATTTCCCTTCTCCCCCTCCCTTCCCCTTTCCTCTCCTCTCGCCCTCGTACAAAGATGTCATTGTGCCGGGGACTTGGTGATGGCAGCGTTGTTATTTGGTCAAAAAAAAAAAAAAAAAAAAAAAAAAAAAAAGAAAAGAAAGAAGTGGGGAGGGGGGGACCCAACAAGGTGAAGAGGTTTAAATCAGCTTAGCCCAAATGCCAATTAAAAACCAAAGAGGATTAGGCTTGTGATCAGCAGAATAGACAGTCATTGTACCCGGACGAGGGGGTTTCCCCCCCCAGGCCCGACGCCGTGGTGCCGCAGGTTTCGCTGCTGATTGTCACCGCTCTCCTCTCGCGGTGGGATGGAGAGGTGCAGGGGCTGCCCTTGACCCCCGGCAGCCGGGCTGCCCGCACCCGCCGGAGCGCTCGCCCGTGGCACGAAGCAGCGAAAGCCCTACGGGTTTCTGGTGCAAAGACCTTTTTCTTGATTTTTTTTTTTTTAAGTGTAAGCAAGGACTCTTGCCTTGGCTTGAGTTCAGCCGAGCAAGGAGAGGTCTTGCTCCCTCTGCCAAGGGGGAAGGTCTCCCCTGAAACTGGCCCTTGGTCTGAGCGTGTCCCTCAGCCGCGAGTTGGTGGAGGGCGCCGGGAGCGAGGTGCTGTCTGTGTGTCCGGGCAGACGTCGTCCCCACCTCGCCAGAGCTGGATGGGCAGCCCTGCTCCGGCACACCCAGGCGCTCGTCCTGGCTCAGAGCTCTCGGCGGCCGCTGGACCAGGCTGTGGGGGCCATCGGCCAGATCTCTGCTCCCGGAGCAACCAGGATCACCTCTGGGCCCAGGGAGACAGCGGAGCGGTGCCGGGAGCATCACACGGGCTGTTCTCCAGCTCAGGGAGACCCAGAGAAGACTTTGCACTTCTCTGCACCATGGCCTGGAGATGACTTCTTGGTGCTTTCTGTCTGGTTTAGTCCTCCTGTGCCATCCGCTTGCTCGCTGCTCGCATGGTTTGAGGTCTAATGTAGCCAGAAACCGTGGTCCTTGTAGCATCCTCACCTGCGGGAAAGGAACCTGGGATGGGTGAGGCGGGTCTGGGTGCTTGCTTGGATGTTTGCCCATGCTCAGACTCCCACAGCTCACCCAGCTCTAAACATCTCTCCCAGTACATCAGTAAACGGGTAAAACCCCAGGAACAGAGAGATGCTCTGTACCGACATGGCTGCTGTTAACAGTGATGAGAGTTTTGGGGAGAAAGTGTAATGACATGCTAATTTTAAGGCTTTTTTGGAAAGCAAAGTTACCAAGCATAGGTGAGAGCCAGGCCCAGCGGCGAGACATTTAAGGGATATAGCAACAAATTGTGATGGAGCTTCAGCACCTCCATGTCTGGGTCTCGGTGGGCTCAGCCTGAGTCCCCCTCCTCTTTTAGCCTGGTGCTTCCTGGCAGTTGAGGGTGCAAAGGGACCCCCTGCACGTCTGTCCTGCCTCTTCCTGGGGTGTCTGCGGGATGAACCCTCTCTGTTAAGGGGGACCATGGCCTGGCTGAGGTGTCCCTGGCCCTTGGTGGATCCCGCTGTCCTGCTTTGCATGGGAACGCAGGGATGGCAGCGATGGAGCCTGGTCCGGCCCCAACCAGCACTGGGTAAAAGCTCGTGGGAGAAGCTGAGCTGAGACGTTGCCACCATCAGCTCTAGCTGCAAAATGCCCCCGGCCTCGAGCCACAGAGAGGAAAAAGGAGCAAAATGGTCCTTTTCCCTGAAGAGCAGAAGATGGAGAAAACATCCCACCTCCACCCAAGGAGCTGTTTCTCCCCACTCCTGGGCACTGGTAACACGGCTGAGAGACCCCAGGCACGGTGCGATGGACGGCCCCGGTGCCCAGGCAGCGGTTTGGGGCAGAAAGCAGGGATGCTGCGGAACGAAGGAGATGTGCTTCAGGGGACAGGGAAAAGGTGAAGGCGATGCCACAGGCTGGGAGGTGCAATGCCACCACCGTCCCCACGCCCAGGGGATGCCCGCCAGCACCCAGCAACCACGCCGGCTGTGGGAGCGCGGGGGAGAGGGCAGGATCCGTCCCCTTTTGTCGCCGCCGTGTAATTTATGATATGAGAGAGGGCCATTGTCTGGACCCATCCTGTATTTTTCCGAGGGCTTTGCCTCTCTTCCCAGACCCCCGCTGTGCTCCTGCTACTGTACCGTTGCTATGGGACGTGCTCCCCGCGCCGCGGCTATGCGGGGCAGTGCCGGGGAGGGCTGCCCGCCGCGGCCGGACCCATCTGGAGCCCCGAGCCCCGCTGCCGGCAGCCCAGCCGCTCGGTGGCCCCGCTGACGTGCCGAGGGCCTGGGAATGGGGCTTTCGGCCCTTCCAAGTTCACGGCCACCGGTGGCATTCAGCTGCCGGAGTGGGGGGGCAGCGGGATCTGGGGCGTTTGGCTCCATTCTCCCTTCCCTTTCAGCGCCGGCAGTGTCCTCGGCGCATACAGATCCCCCGTCCCTTTCTCCTCCTGACAAGTGCGCACATAAATAAATTACCCCACCGGGCGAGTGTGGAACAATCTGTCCCCTAAATTCTATTCATCGCCAGACAGGACCCATTATTCCCCCGATTAAAGCCGCTGGAGTAGCTTGCAAGGGTTACAGTTACTCTGTCAAACTGTAAATAAGACACTAAAAATAAAGGGCGCTGGCGAGAGAAGGGGGAAAGGGAAGCCAGACTAATGCCTGCTGCTAGGGAAACCGAATGAATCCCTAATGACGCCTGTGTACAAACTGCAAATAATGAAGGAAAAGTGACAAACAGACCTCGGCCGGGCTGCGGCGAGGTCCTCGCTCGACAGCGGTGACGGGGACCTGCTCGCCCCTTCCTCCGGAGAGAATCAACGGGGACCCCCTTCCCGCACCCCTCCGAGCAGGGCATTTAAGCCCCCGTCCTTAACTTGTAGAAAGGTTTAGGTGTGGTGGGTGTGTTTCTTTTTTAGGGACAGAAATCCCCTCTGCTTGAGCCTGCATCCCTTTTTGAGGTTGCACGGGGAAAACGTCCATCACTTGTGGCCTCAGGGCAGCGAGCAAAGAAGCAGCCCCCAAAACTTTAGTTTGTGTTCTGCTGCCAGGAGCAGCGCGTGGAGCTCTGCTGTAGGACAGGGCTAGAACCAGGCGGGGGTTTAAGTCTGTCTGTCTGCCCAGGGCCTGTCCCTCGGGCAGCAGGGGGTTGCGGCCCCGGCTCCTTCCCACTCGCAGCAGGTTGTCAGAGACCTGGAGCTCAGACCCGGGTCTGCTCCTCGCTGCTGCCTGTGCCCATGACAGAGTGCGGGGAAGATCTCCAGCCCTAGAAAGCCTCTTTGGATAAAATCCAATTCCTTTCTTGCTGCTCTCCTACCAGCCAGCAAAGATGGGGATGTTCACCTCGCAGCGGATCCTTCTTTTCCTCTGATACCTCAGAGCTGAAGAGGCGAGGCGAAAAATTCTCTGTGATAGGCTCATCTTGGGTTTTTCTCAGTTCCAGAGGGACCGAGCTGTGCACGTTTTATTTCAGGTCCAGCTCGAACTATTCCCATCACCTGCAAGGGGCTAAATCCTGGAATGCTCCCTGTGTTGCTCAGGGAAATATAATTGTGATTCATGTTATGCAAGCATGCAAAAGATGCAGCAAAGAGAGCTCCGAACTGTCCCTCTCCAGGTGGATGCTCGCTCTCAAAAGGAGAACCCCAAGCAGAGAAAATCTCGGCGGGGCCAGGCAGTACTGGGGACACAGCAGATGTGTCACTGGGCTGGAAACTGAGCTGTCATCCCCCCAGGTCTGTGCGGATGCCACGCTGCACGTCCATCCTCCCGCACAGCCCAGCAGCGCTGGAGTGTTTCTGGGACCTGAATCTGCAAAAAAAGCACCAAGGAAGGGCAGAGCCGAGAGCAGGGGAGCAGCGAGATGCCGACCCCTGCCCCGCGGTGAGGATGCTGCTGAGCATGGCACTCACCCGCTCTCCCACCAGCAGCAAAATCGCAAGGGTCCTTCTACAGGCAGAGGGGTTTCGAGAGATGTGGTCCAGCTTGGTGCTTTCACAAAGCTCAGGCATCTTAAAAGGGATTTTTCAGGCCAGCCGAACCAGTGTGGAGCCCAGTTGCATTTCCCAGTCAGGTCAAACCTCGGCTTAGCAGATTTCTTCCCTTTCCGTCTTAGGAAAAAATACCCTTTTCACCCCCAGTTTCTGGCTGCGAAGCCTCATGACTCCACAGCAGCATTCCTGGGACGTTCCCGACGTGGATTGGTATGTGCAGAATTTCAAACAGCGGCACATAACTCCACGTCTCCCGTGGGCTCCCCCAGCTGCACTCAGTTATTTGGGAGAAACTCCAGGACAGAGCAGCAAGGTTTATTATCGCTACTAGTGGTAGTGATGTCTGTGTAGCACCCGTAGACCCAGGTGGGTGGGTGTAGGTGGTGATGAAGGAAGAGGTGTGCTCCTGTCTCTCCCCTCCAAAATTTACCAGTTTAGTTGGGAAAAGAGAGCGATTTGGAAAAAGTCTCACAACCAGCCAGGGTTGAGCAAGTCAAACCCAAACCTGGGTTGTCCTGGTGCTCCCCAGCCATGGAAATGGGCAGCTCTGCGTGAAACCTGCTCCCTGGAGGTTGCCTTTAGAAGAGTGGTTGGCTTAGAGAGCCTAATCTCATCCTGGGAGAGGGTTTTGCTCCCTTGCCAGGGATGGCTTTGCTTGAGGATCAGGCCCTGGGAGCAGCTCCAGTGCCAGGGATGCACCCGGGAGGGTTCAGCTCCCCTTGAGATTGCATCGAGAATGGCAAGACTTAATGAAAATTAACTTACTTGCCTTTCCCTGCCTGAATCTCTTGGGTCACATTTTCCAAGGTTTCTCTCGACCTGTAAAAATATGGTTATTGCTATTTTTTTAAAATGAAAGCTATGATTCCCCTCCATGTTAATCACCTGGCTCCAGAAACTGGAGATTTAACGTGGTGTTTTATGAGACTGGCAGTTGCTGGCCCTTGAGCAAAGCATGTCCTGAACCTGGTTTACCCTACAGCCACCTAGAGAGATGAGGAAAATCAGACAGTCCTTGATATTAAATATCTCTGTACCACTTCTGAGAAGATCCCGTGCCTACCTGTCAGTCTTTCTTTTCCTCAAAATACCTGAATGTATTTTTTTTTTCCTATCTATGGACGTAATCTAGATGAGCCCATAAAGCAAGAGCTGGCAGCTCACGCTTCTCTTGGTTGGGCATTCAGAGATTGCTCAGCAGGGTCCTAAGGGCTACTTAAGGGCTTGTGGAGGCCGTGTTTCACTAAAACCCCTGCCAGTCCCCTTCCCTTTACAAGGATTAGGATGAGGCAAATACCTTCACTTTGGTTTAATTCTAAATACCTGATTTTGAAGGTGTTTGCTGGCACAGCATGCACACAATGCACACACGCTTGCAATAATAGCCAGGTAGCTTGCATGGCTAAATCACTCTGGATTTTTTTTTTTTTTTTTTTTTTCATTATAACCTCCTTTTAAAGCACGTTTAAATGCTTCCCCGCAGGCTCATGCAAGGGCTGTTAAGGGCTTCATTTGAATAAATAAGTGCACAGGTACAGGAGGAACATCACCATAACCCCCTGGAACCCCAAGCATCAACGATGGCATCAGAGAACTGGCAAGGGGGAGAAGGGGCTCGATGTTATATATTCCATAAAGTAGAGTAATTAAGTATTACTAGTTTTGATGACTTCAAACAGAGTGACTCCAGGAAATAAGCCCCTTCTTTATAATTAGTGGGATTTCCTCTGCATCAAACGGAGAGATTGATTCTTTAATCTGCTCACATGCTTTTGATTTGGTCTTTCAGCTGCTTGTACCAACTGCTTCTACTCCCTGCTCTTGCCGATAAAACCTTGCAAAGGAGATTTTAGGAAGGCATGACCTGAGTTGAGGTCTAGGATTTTCTTTGTGTGTGGCTGTTTTGTGTATTCTTAATTTGCCAGAGATGATGATCATGATGATAGCAATAGTAAAAACAACAGACATAGATTTTTAACACCCGTGTATGTTTAGGTCAAATAATTGGGCTTTGGGGGGGATTTTTGTTATTGTTTTCTCTTCCCAACACACTTATTAGCTCTCACGCACGCTCTTTAAGACCTGCAAAGATCTTTTTGGCTACCTGTCTGCAATAACCCTGAGCTGTCCCAAGTGGAGCTTACGGCCAAATGTACTTACTCTTGTAGGAGAGCACAGACATAACGCTGGGGTCTGGCCAGGCTTTCGAGGGCTCAGTTAAAATAAGGACTTGATTTCTGAAGGACTTGGGATGTGCAGAGGAAAGACACCCTTTTTCTAGAGTATTTCAAGTGTTTGGTTCTGATTTAGGACTAAACCCAGGAACTTTGGAAGCTCTGGCTGAAATAGAATCCCTCCAGATGTTGGTTCTTTCCAAGTGAAGGGTTCAGGAGGGAGCAGGAACTTGCCTCCCCCTGCAAGTGCAAGAAGCCGATCGTGAGCAACCAGCTCCTTCCCGGGCATCTCCGTGGGGTCGGTGGCACCGTGTCAGTCGTATGGGAAATTCAGTCTGGGGTCTGTGCTGGTTCCAGGCACGGACTGAACCCACCTCGTGCTACCCCCACCTCCAAAATTGCTCAGATCTTGAATCGTCCCAGCAAACAGCCCCCAGGCTGGATTTCTTTCCGGTATGTGAGGTTCTTCTGGGACTGCTGAGGAGGGAAAAAATGGGGGAAATTTGGGACTACGCTGTTTTCCATCTACCTTTTGGTCTTGTTGGAAAGGTGCAACATGGGGAAGAGAGAGGCTTGGGGTGTTGCACCTCGACTGCGTCCCTTTGAGCGAAAATCAGAGGGTGGTGGCTCTGCAGGGGGGGTGTTTTGGTAGCTGCAGAGCTGGGACTGGCGTCCCAACCACAACCCCTCTTTTCCGAGGCCGGCGTCGCTCTCAGTGCATCTCACACACAAATAGGGTGGTGGTGGTGGGGGGGAACAAGCACAGGGCTGTCCCCACCGCGATTTGGTGGTCACAAACCTGCAGGGAGGAGCTGTGGGAAGAGGGGGGGGGGTCGTACCTGAGCTCACCTGGAGCCAGGATCAGGCTGGGGGGAGAGCTGGTTTAGTATGCCCCTCGCAAGCCTCCCCTCGTCTGGAGCAGTGTTGAACACAGATCGTATAATTAGAGACCCGGTTGAATACGTAACTGTACAATTATGCAAATAGTGATCAAAATCACTGTTTTCAGCAGAAATGCCTGAAGATCAAGACAGAAGCTTCATGCAACCTTAATTTAATCTGGTCCTGCAGGAGTGGGGAGGTCTGATGGATGACCCAACCTTGCGCCTGCCTGTGTTTAGCAAGGCTGGGGTGGGAGGCGGGGGAGAGGAGCGCCGGAGCATGCTAAGCGAGGGCTCCGCGCAGCCGGCGAGAGGGAAAAATGGCACCGGGATCCTGTTAGCGTGTTGGCAGACGGGGGGGGAAAAAATAGCAGACGTGGAAGTGCTGATGTTTACAGTGATTTTCTCTCTCTTTTGATTTCAGGTGAATAACACGAGGCTGGAAGGAAAAAAAAAAAAAAAAAAAAAAATAGGAAGGAAAGAAAGGAAGAAAGTCCCCAAACCCAGGAAATCTGTGTTAATTGCTTATGAATGTCTCTGTCTAAAAAAATTATTGAATTGATGTTGTCGTGGGTTTTTTTGACAGCCTGTCTGTTACATTTTTTTAAAATATTCATGTACCGAAATCTAATTACTAGGCAAATTTAATGATAATGAAATGAAGGCACTTTAGCAGAAAGCACAGGGCCTTGTTAATGTTTTCTCAGCCTCTGTCTTGTTCATATTTTTAAAATATTTTTTTTTTTACAACTGCCTTTCTTGCATAAAAAAAAAAAAAAAAGGATTGCTGAAAATAAAACTTGAATTGCTGAAAATGTTTGTGGTGGCTCTGTTTATAATGATGGGGAATTTGCAAGGTGATTAAAGGTGTTTTGCAAAAATCAAATGAGACTAACCTAATCAGATAAGGCAGATGAAATATTATTATTAGAGAGGTAACATTAAGAGCGTGCCTGGGGGCTTTAACGCAGATGAAGACCTTGGTGTGCTGGCTGAGGTGTGTGTGCAGAGGCAACACCACCCTTGACATCCTCTGGACCTCTCCAGCCTCTCTTTGCAGGGCACAGGTCTTGGCTGAGCCCTCCTTAAACCAGGCCTGGCTGGACAGAGCACACATGTGATGGATGGAGCACACATGTGATGGCTGGAGTGTGGTTGTGATTCATGGAGAATGCACATGATGGATGGAGCATGGATGTGATGGAGCATGGATGGGATGGTTGGAGTGTGGTTATAATTCATGGAGAATGCATGTGATGATGGGAACACACGTGGTGGTTGGAGCAGACATGTGATGGTTGGAGCATGGGTGTGATGGATGGAGCACACATGTGGTGGAGCATGGATGTGGTGGATGGAGCACACGTGGTGGATGGAGCATGGATGTGATGGATGGAGCACACATGTGATGGAGCATGCATGTGATGGATGAAGCACGCATGTGATGGAGCATGCATGTGATGGATGAAGCACACATGTGATGGAGCATGCATGTGATGGATGGAGCACACATGTGATGGAGCATGCATGTGATGGATGAAGCACACATGTGATGGCTGGAGTGTGGTTGTGATTCATGGAGGATGAATGTGATGGAGCATGCATGTGATGGTTGGAGCATGGATGTGATGGATGGAGCATGCAGTGATGGATGGAGCACACATGTGATGGATGGAGCACACATGTGATGGAGCATGGATGTGATGGATGGAGCACACATGTGATGGTTGGAGCATGGATGTGATGGATGGAGCACATGTGATGGAGCATGGATGTGATGGATGGAGCACACATGTGATGGAGCATGCATGTGATGGATGGAGCACACGTGATGGTTGGAGCATGGATGTGATGGATGGAGCACACATGTGATGGATGGAGCATGCATGTGATGGATGGAGCACACGTGATGGAGCATGGATGTGATGGTTGGAGCATGGATGTGATGGATGGAGCACACATGTGATGGTTGGAGCACACATGTGATGGTTGGAGCACAGGTGTGATGGAGCATGGATGTGATGGATGGAGCACACATGTGATGGTTGGAGCACACATGTGATGGTTGGACCACAGGTGTGATGGATGGAGTGTGGTTGTGGTTCACGGAGAATGCACACAGTGGTCAGATCACGCACCAAGCTCCCACCACCCCAGCTCCACCTGCCCTAGGTGCCTCCTGCACCCCAGCTGGACGGGCAGCAAGGGGAGTGTTATCACCTGGGTGGTGGAAACAGGCTGTGATCCAATCCCTGGGCCTGAGGAGGTGACACCTGAGAGCCATGAGCGAACAGGGCAGGGCCAGCCTGGGCTCCTGGGGCCGTTACCCTATTTAAAGGAGGGCACAGAAGAGCTTTGCTTTCTTTCTACCTTCATCTCAGCTGCTGCCCTTGCTGTGGTGGGCATCCATTCCAGCGCTGGTCCTCCTGCCTCTCAGGTTGGTCTCTGTTACTTTTAGGTTTCTTAAGGGTCTGGCAATTTTATTGAGGATGAGAACAGTTTTACTGAGGCAGTTGGTGACCCTGCTTGTATTTGTAGGGTCTGTTCTTCTGGAAGACCTTCACGAAATTGTTTTTGTAGTGGCTGCAGTGCCCAGGTGAAGGTGATGTAGGGGGGAAGGGGAGCACAGTTGGCCTTGCTGGCTCTGAGTAGCTGGAAAGTGGGACCCCCGACGTGGGGTGACTGGAGGCCAAACTGGCACAATGGGTCTCAGGTATCCCCAGCAGGGCTCAAAGCGTGGGGTCTCTGTCGTCCTTGTTCCCATGTGCCCTGGGTACCTTGTAGGAATGAAGTGAGATGGGAATTTGCAGTCCTGGCTGTGAATGTGAGTAGGCAGAACTGGCTTTTTCTCCCTAGAAATGCTGCTCATTGCATGCTGAGGGGGCACGAAGGACAGCTCGGTGGGCTTGCACAGCCGTGGAGAGTCTTGAAGGAGGACTGTCAAAGGCCAGGAGACACTTTGGACCTCTCTTGACTTGCAGATTCTGTGCTCCCTCGGTTGAGGGCAGGAGTCCCTGCTTGGCCCTCCTTGCCCTGCAGATCAGCTTTCTGGGCTGTGGCAAACCTCTTAGAAGCAGCTCCTGGACCACATTAATCCCCTTAATTCTTCCTGCGACCGTTCCCTTGTGGTGATCAGCAGCCAGAAGGCTTCCTGACACCATCTCTGAGCTGCTGTGTTTAACTGTGGAGGGATCAACCTCCCCCATAAGTGAAGGGAAGACCGTTGACCCTCTTCGTGCCTCTGGTTTCTACCCCTCCAGCAGCAAAGGCTTGCATGTGCAGAGGGCGGTGTGGAGGATGGGGGGAGCTCCCTGCCTGATCCTAAATCTGTTACCACGCAGAATTTGGGGTCTGGATTTACAGGCATGCTTCCTCGGCGCTTGAGGTCTTTGCAAAAGTTCTGGCTCCCTCCTCTCCTGCCAGAGCCCATCCCCATCGTCAGAGCGGTGCTGATGAAATGCTGTGGCAGGAAGAGGTCAGGAAAATGGGAAGGGGTTGCAGACTGGTGTGGGGGTCTCCAGCTCCAGGACCCCACAGATGCATTTAGTAAAGGCTTTTTCATCTCTTTTTTTTTCTGGGCTTCTCCACCCGTGCCTCTTGGCTCCTAAAGTGTTTGATGTGGTTGCTCCCTGCCCTTTAGCTCCTCTCTGGGGGTTTCAATGGGGGAGCAGAATAGTTTCTGGGTTCGCTCCATTTGGGGACCAGTTTGATGTTCAGTTCTGTGTTGAGAGAAAAAAAAAAAAAAAAACCTTTCCGAGTGGACTCGGGAGCGTTCACAAACTTGCACATTTGCACACATCTATGTTTGTTTTACAGAGCTCTTTGAGCTGCATTTATCCTGCCAAAATGACAGTTTTCTATTAGAGAGCTGCAGCCCGACACGATGATTATAATTGTCACTAATTTCTTTCTTTTGCAATCAGGTTTGTACCTTGACACACTGGCATAAAATGAGGCAGATTCCCCCCCTTCAGAGCACGGCTGGCTCTCAAAATATTTGTAAAGCCCTGATTTCTTTAGGGGAAGCTGGTGCAGCTCTGGTGTCTCTGCTGAGATGCCCAATTTCAGCTGATGGTGAGGAAGGGGCAGTATTAGCAACGTGCAGACCATGAGCTGGGGACTGGGAACGTTTCATGCAAACACTTTTGGAAGGGGCAGACACTCCTCAGAGAAGACAAATCCCAAACCAAGCCTAGGGAAGGCTGGATGGGAGGGATGAAAGGCTCTGCCCTGTCTTTGATTTGGGGTGGAGAGTCCCAGGACTGGGCAGGGCTCTGCACCAAGGTCCTCTTGCCATGATGCACCTTCCCAGGGCAGAGTCTCTTGCTGCTGGCCTTGGTGAGGGTCACCGCCTGCTTTGCTGGTTGGGCTTTTTCCACTGAAATTCTGTTAAATCAGTATAAATGTGATGTAGTGGGCAGGAAGGCAACCGGTGGGAGGAGTGAAAAGAGGCTGTGGGGCTTGCGAAGGTTCAGAGAGGGGGGTGAGAAGCGCTTCTGAATTGCTTCTGCATTTCTACTGGGGTCATGAGAGGAGAATTTGGCCCTCTTATTTATTTATTTTTTAGCTTAAGCCTCTGAAGAGTGCTGCAGAGATTCCCAGGGGGTATCGGTTGGCAGAAGTCCCATGATACCCTCAAAAATATCCCCCCAAACAGAAATAACTCTGTAAAACAAAGCAGTGGATTGTTCAGCCAACTAAAATTACCAGCATGTCAAATAAAATATGTACAGCATTAAAATAAAATTTGCATTGCAATAATGCTTTATTAAGCACATTAGGAGATTAAAAGAATCAACCCATTTGTTCCCATTCACGTTGCGTCAGGATTTGCATTTCTTTTTTCCCCACCTCCAACTAGCCCCTCTCCCCGTGCTTGTTTGGGGAGTGATTTTCTCAAGGAACCTTGCAAAGATCTCCCCGAAAGAAGGTGTGTGTGTGTGTGTATGCTGAGGGGTTTTTTAAATCAAAGCACTTGACTCGGTTGTGTGTTTGTCTGCATGAGTGTGCAGCAGAGGAGGGGTGGAACGGAGAAGAAAAGATTTGTCTGCTCCCATTTCAGCTAAAATGGTTAATTAAGACAATAGAGGCTATATAACAATTGGGGCCGGGGCCGTGAATGGTTGTCTAGACTCTATAGTTCAGCTGCAACTTCTCCGTCGGAATTTTAACTTGGCCAGGCTCGTTTCCCCTCCCCTTTTTCCCCGCCTCTCAGCTCATGTCCATAAGTTCCCTTTTCTCTTTTGTTTGTTTTTTTTTTGTCCTTAATCAATCTTTTGAGAGATCGGGGCCGGATTGACAGCTCTGCCTGTCTGAGGTCTTGTGTTTGCCACGGCGCTGCCTTCCCAGCGCCCGAACCGGAGGCATCATTGTTAGTGGAGCCGCTCTGCTCCTGGACGGGCCTGATCCTGGTGCAGGGAGAGGGGCTGAGACCAGGTCTTGGGGCATAGTAGAGCGGGACCTTGGTATAAATGAGAGAGAATTCTTTTTTTTTAACACTGGAAGCTTTGGAGAGGGCTGGGGGGGAAGTGAGGGGGTTGGTGCTCAGTGTTTTGGGGTCCTGGCATGGAGGGTGCAGCCAGGGTTTACCCGAGTTGCGTTGCTCTGGCTCTTGTAATCCTGATTTCTCTGAGCCGGGGCTAATCCTGCTCTTGGGATCTCTGTGGGGCGAGTGGGTGAGGCTGGACAGTGTGAAGCCAAGTGCTGCCAGGTGGTTTTTCTGGGCAAGGTGTCGCGCAGCCGCCTTCCTGCCGCACATCTAGAGTGGGAATTGGGTTTGTGGATGTTGCAAAGAGCTGCTCTGGCCCCAGGAACAACCGCCTCCCCTGGTCAGGCTCAGAGCTCCTCCTTGGGCTGTTAAACCGGCTCTGAGATACCCCCAAGCTTTGAAGAGAAGCAACATGAGCAGGGAGAGACCTCAAGTGCCACCCAGATTTTCCCCTCCCAACATTTTTAATCTGACCTTTGGGAATTGCTTCAAAAATATCCCCAAAGCACCTAAAAAAGGGCATCCCAGGGCTTCAGCTTGCAGCACAGGGATCTGGTAAAACACTTGAGCCCTGTAAATCTGAGATGAGGAGGATGGGGGCTGTTACTGGAGCAGCTCCCCCAAAGCCCAGGGGTGCTCCCCACAGCCGAGGTAGGGGCACTGTTGTGGGGGTCTCACAGCTCAGAGTGTCTCCCAGCCGTGCCACATTGGGACTTCTCGGTTTTGTCCCATATGGGGCTTCAAACCTCTCTCTCTCTTCCATGGGGAAAGCCTCCCGTCGGGCTGGAGAAGCCTGGCTGGTGTCTAGGTGGCTTTAAAGGCAGTCTGAAGTGGCTGCACTATTATAATGGCATGCACAGCGGGAGGGAACCTCTCTGGAGGAGGACGCGGGGATGCAGCCACGCGCTTGAAATATGGGCGAGATTATTCCAACTGCATACATGCAAATGAGGCCCGTCTGTAGACAGGAGAGACAAAAGGTCATTAGCTTCCCATGTAGAGCCCTTCGTGCAGGGCCTAATTTACTGTCTTCCTAACCCTTTTCCACAGATCTCGCATTTTTAGACTTAAAATGGTGATATTTTGGCAGTTTTGATAGATGTTGAACAACTCTGGGTTTATTAGATATTGTGGGACGCGTAGTGAGCGGGAGGGATGTGAAAGAGTTCAGCTTCTCCTCGAAAGCAGATGTTTGAGACTCATTATGTACTGAAGGTTGGCTTGTAAATTGAAATGTACTTCAGGGCCTCCTGAAATACAAAATCCCCCAGATATTCCCCCAAAAGCATGAGCTTCTGCATGCCCAAAAGCTTGCTGTCAGCTCTTGCAAACTTTTTTGATCCCTGAGATGATGTTTGATTTCTGAAGTGAAGCCGTGGGGTGGTGGTGGATTGCGTGGCCAGCCCCCACTGAGCTGGATGAGGTCGCTGGACCTGAGCGAGCTCGGAGCATCCTCGGGGTGAGGGGCAGCCCTCTTGTCCCGCAGCACCCATCCCTCCTTTGGGTGAGTCGGAACTGGCTGCCTGTTGTCACAAACACACGGCCAAGCTTCCCGTGGATCCAGAGGCATCCGTGTGCTCAGAAAATCCTGCCCTGGGCTGGGGAGAGGTCGTTACCCTCTCTGCTCTTTCCCTGTGCAACTGGGGAAGAATCAGATGTTTCGGAGGCTCCTGCAGCCCTTTGTGAACCCCTCGGGGGCTGAAGGGACCTGGGCTGGATCCAGCCCGTCTGCTCAAATAGTGCTTACAGCGGGGTTTGGCACAGGGAGCTTCCCCGCCGATGCTTTTGGTGCTGCTGCCTGAGTTTTGGCACCGAAGTAACGAGGGTTACTGGTGATATTTCCCTGGGCGTCCTTAAACTTTTAATTTTGGCTGTTCTGCTCGCCATCAAGGTCCTGCAGGAAGGTGGCAGTGGTGGGGAAGGGGTTGGGGTTCCCCCCACTTCCAAGCACTGAGGTGGGATTTGGTGCCACTGGCTCCTTGCACGCAGGGCAGTGGGTTACGTGGTCTGGTTTGGCTGGCAGAGGGGTGAGGGTGCTCTGGGCTGAGGGTGCCATCCCCACGGCCAGGGCTGCGAGCCAGCGCGGCTCCCGCCAGCCCTGCCTCCCCCAGCCCGGGATTGAGAGTTTATTCACGCACTAATCAAAGTGACATGATGGTCGTGGCAGACTAAAGCCATTCACTCCCCGAGCTGGCGAGGTCGGGAGGTCGCCCAAGTTCACAAGAATGGGGCTTTTGTGATGCAGATCGGCGGAGAGCGGCCAGACGAGCATGGCAGGGTCCCCCCACCACCGTGACGTCGAGTGGGACCGATGCGCCGGCGTGGGCCTGAGCAGGGGGCTCCTCTGCTCCCCGGGGGCACGGTGGGGGACACTGATGGCTGCCCTGTGCTGGTTCAGGGGGTGGGTTTGGAGGCTCCGGGTGTGGGTGCTCCTACAGTACAAGGAGGAGGTTAGCAAACCATTTGGGGTGCGTGCATCCCTGCAGCGAGGCTGTAGGGCGCTGCGGGGCCATGGGATGCTCGGTGCTGGTGTCACCTCGGAGCAGACACCCAGCTCCCCCCTGCCTGCCCGTGGGGCTGGGAAAGGGGACGGCTTTTGGGTCACACTGCTGCACCTGTGTCAGGTCGATCCGGGCTATGCCTGCAGTCCTGGCCCTGCTGCTGGGATCTGGGGAGCTGTGTGGGGCTCAGGTGGACCCCAACCTCCATCCCGAGCCCCCCAGGGTGTCTGTGGGGTTCAGCTGAGCTGTTGAGGGGGAGCAAACCCCAGGTTGTGCTCCTGAGGACCTAACCCAGGACCTGCTGCGTGTGGCAGGGGAAGGGAAAATGCAGGAGGGATGGGGAATGCAGGGCTCATTCCTGAGCTGAGAAATTGCCTTTCTCCATCAGCCTTTAGGCAACGATATGTCCCCTCCATCCGCTCTCCTTCTGCTCAGGCAAAGTTAGACACTGCCTGTGCATGGCCATTTGGTAGCTTTACTGATGTGATGACAATTTTACACCTCTAAAGCTTAGCAAACCCCCAACCCAATTTTTATAATTGGCTCTTGACCAAAACAAGAGTTTCTTTGAGGGTGTTCTGAACAAAGCACGCTGATGGCAGGGGCACCCTGAGCCACAAAGGGGCTTGGCTTTGATCCTTTCTGCTTTTATTGTCAGTGGAGGTAAAATAAATGGTTTAAAAATTAAATTGGTAAGAGGTTTTTGAAAATTTACAAAATACTTTTACGGCAGATTTGAGGTAGCGGCTGTGTTCAGCCACCTCTGCGGGCACTGATGTGAGCAATAAGGAGTAAGTTCAGTTTCGATTTGAGGGACTGCTCTGCAGAGGGAACTGGCTAAAAATAACAGCCAATAAATTTGGGCAAAACTGATTCTTTTTTGCTGAAATGGGAAGCTTTGGGAGGAGATGTCCAACAAAATTAGACCTTCTAGGGGGGAAAAAAACTGCAGGAGAATTTTTCACAAGCCATGAGCAAATTCTGCAAGAAACAGAGAGGTTTCCCTTTTCTGGAAGTGAAAGCACAGGTTATAACCCCAAAGCGCTGGGGCTTTTTGACTAGCACAGTTGGACTTTTGACCCGTTGGTGTAAATTTGGAGTATCCTAGGGCTGCTTGGGTCTTTGCCGTGGTGGGCTGAGGGCTCTGCTGTGCAAAGCAGGCTGGAGGTGGATCACGGGTGCTGCTGCGAGACCTCCACCGGCCGCCCTGATAGAGAGATACGTCCCGTGGCAGGGCATGAAATCTGCTTGAATAGGTGACTCCCAGCTCGCGCAGTCCGATGCGCCTGAAATGACTAAATTACCTCTTTGCTGCCCCCGAGGTCCCTCCTGGGCTGATGAGGGTGGGCAAAGCTGCTCTGCAAACGGCGAGGTTTGGGGGCCAGGTCCTTGCTTGTGTTGAGGGGATGTGCTTGCTCAGCTGTTGGGGAAAAATGGGCTTATACCTTAACAAGTCATGCCTTCCATAGTGGTTTATCTGTATTTGAGATGTATTCCATACCATTTTTGTTGCTGTTCAAGTTGGAAACTTCCTATTCAACCCAGTTCTGTAAGGAAAAGGATGTATGTGACTAAATATGCTTCTGCCTGCTTCTCCCTGCCTCTCAAAAAACCCTATTGGGACCAGTTGACTGCAACTCCGGATTTAGTCCATGGTTGTCAGCAGTGCTGGGGAGGAACGGGTGGAGAAGAGCAGGGAGGGATTTACCCCCCCACACCAGCTTTTTCAGATCTGATTTATTTTTAATTCTAAGGAGCCTTTTGGTGTTTCCTTGGTGGTGTTTGGGGAGGTGGAGAGAGAGGAGGCCAGAAGGTGAGGGCTGGTGGGATGCAGCGGTCCTTCCCAGGGCCATGCCGCACTTGGGGAGGGTGGGGGGATGCAATTGCAAGTACAAAATAAACCAGAGAACGACCATCTCCCTTGGACAGAGAAAGCGAAGGCAGAGGCACAAAGGGGTGGGCTTTCTTTTTTTTTTTTTTTTTTTTTTTTCTGGGGGAATACAATGTGATGAATTCAGCGCGAGGGCCAGCGCCACCCTTTAATATACTTTCAGCTAAACAGGGGTTTCTATGGCAGCCGGGAGAACCAGGCGAGCCCTGAAAAGATGTTTGTGCAGAGCTTTGCCAATGGCATTTGTGGCGAGGGGCACCGGTGCCAGACGGGTAAACGCTGCGCAGCCACTCATCACGCGCTGACAGCCTCCCGGTCCCCCACCACCACCCCAACGTTTCTGGGGTTTTAATGCCCCTCAGACAAAAGGGGCGGCAGCGTTAGCCCGGGATGTGGCTGGCATCGGCCCGGCACCGTTGCCTTACACCATTGTGGTGGCTAAAAATCTGCCGGGGAAGCAGCCGCGTGCCAGGGGGAGCAGGAGGCAGCGTTACCCCCAGGCGGGTGCTGGAAGGGTGGGATGAAGAGGAGGAGCAGGGGGTTGACTGCCAGGACTTGGCCATCCCTCCAACTCTACCCGATTTTATTTTCCCATGGTTGGAAGCGTTTTCCAAAAAAAAAGTCTGAAAGGATTGGTGTGGTTTTTTTTTTTTTCCCCTCCAGTTACGCTGCTTGTCTCGAGTACTGGTTTGTCTGGTATGAGTAGGGAGGACCGAGAGCCTCCCTTGTTGTCGTTGCTTTCTCCTGGAAGGAGTTTTGATGTGAGGAGGTGGTGATGGTGGCACTTTGCGTGGAAGGGAGAGTGAGCCCCAGCTTCGTCCTCGGGGATGCTGCAGGGCTCTGGATCACCCATCTTAGCACAGGTTTGCAGCAGATCTCCAACGTTTTGCGGCCGCCTCCTCCGAGGGAAGCGGGCTGGGATCAGCTCTGCTCGGGAGGTCTCATCCACGACCTCTTTGCTGCTGTGTTTCCTCTAGATATTTTTTTTTTTTTTTTGCATAGAAAGGCTTTGAATTTGCTTTTTACCCAGAGTTAAAGCTGCCTATTCTGGCAGCATCAGCTCCCTGAAGGTCTGGGGCCTGTGCTCCCTGATGTAGCTGGGAACAGAAGCGCCACTGTCGGGGTAAATCCTGGGCTGGTTTTGGTGGGGTAAATCAGGACTGCTCCCGCTGAAATGGCTGCAGGGGAGGCTCAACACGCTTCATCTGGTGCTTCTCCCTGTGATGTTGCATCGTCTACAACAAGTAGTTCCAGATGGTCCCTTCCCCCATCCCATGGGGCCTTCTCATGCTTGTCCTCTCCAACAGCTCCCTCTCCCCCACCAAAAAAAAAAAATGTGTTCTCCAACTTGCTCCTTTCCCATGGGCATTTCCATTCCTAATCTTTTGTTGTTGTTGAGAAAACATTTCGAATGAGATTTTTTTTCTGAGCAGGGTTCCTATAGATTCAAGACTGATCTCATTAAGACAGCCGGAAGGGGAACTGGATGTTTTAAATTCATTGGAAATACTTGAGGTTTTTCTTCCCTTCTCCTTCCTCCTTTCTTCCACTTCTGAGGAAGAACAAGAGTTGGAACTTCAATGTTTTTCTCTGAGTGAAATTGCAAAGCAAATTACTTTAGACTCTATAATGTGAAATATTAAAATGAAAAGTGATTTTTTTTTTTATAAAACAAACTCAGTGCTCCTTCTTGAAAAGCCCAAAGCAAAATGTGTTGATCTCATTTCAGTGCTTCTCCCCTCCCAATTTCTCTTTCAAAATAAACTCTTTGTAGAAATGGACTGTGTTTATGCGTAACATCTTGCTTTTGATGAATTGTCATTTTTCCATCAGAGAAATGTCCAGCCAGCTCCACCCACTAAGCCATGTGTTGGTGATATCCCCAACTGCTTCAGTTTGTGCACAACTAGAGAAGAGCTCTTCAGTCCCCGCTTCCACCCCTGTGCCAGTCCAGAGAGTCAAACTCCCCATCTGACACCGGTAAAAGCCAAGATAACACTGGGGCAGCTCTTGAGTGCTGACGTTTGGGGTGTTTGGGTGCTAAACCGAGGTATTTTCACCCCTGAACTCCAAGCTGTCCCTTGCCACCTCTCTTCTCCATCCAAGCGGAGCAGCCTGGGATGCTCAGCTCACCCCAGGGATGCAGGGTGTAAGGTGTTTCCTCCTCACCTCTGGCAAGGTTTGGGGAAAATCTGAGCAGCTCCTGGCTCAGGGAAGGTGATTCCTGAAGGTTTTTGTGCTATTTCTCATTCTCCAATGGGTAAATGTAGTTTTCTGGGTCTCCCAGAAGAGCCACACTCTGGTGTCCCCGCTGTGGCCAGTGAGAGCTCCCCTGGGGTGAGGAGTGCCCGCAGGGTTTGGGGTAAAAGTGCTGGGATGAGGCTGCACCCACCTTCTGCCTGTTCTGACAGCTCTGAGAACCCAAGGTGTGCAGAGGAGGCTCATCTGCCTGCTCCAGCAAGAGGTGGCCTGGCAGGGCATGTCCTCCTCCACCCCCCCAAAAAAACCCAACCCAAAACTGGGTGTGGACGAGGTAAAAGCTGCAGGTAAATCGCAGTGGCACCCCCAGAAATCAAACAGCAGCTCTCAGAAGGAAGGCCCGGCGCTCTTTGAGCTATTTTTGACAAATGCTTGACTAGGCACAGAAAGAGGGTTATTTTTAAAAAACAGAATTGTTTTTTCCTCAGGAAAATCAGGTGGGGAACAGACGGGGCTGTGCAACAGCCCTGCCTCCCCCTGCCCTAATATTTGAGCCCTTTGCTTGATGACAAGAGGTTTGTGAAAAGAGGGGGGAGAAGAGAAGCAGGGGTGGCTTTGCCCCACCGAGGAGGAGGGTGGCGGATGCTTGCTCTGTCCTTGACATGAATTCCCCCACCCCATGTGCACCCCCAAACAGAACCCGCTGGCACATGGGTTAGGTTACAAGCAGAAAACGGAGCCTGATGCTGGATTTTGGGGACGGGGAAGGTGATGGAGGAGCCGGGAGCATCAGGCAGGGCTGAAAGCAGCTCCGGGAGCCTCTACCGGCGCCGGCCCTGGAACTGCAGTGCAGCCCCTGGTCCCCGTCACGGAAAACGCGAGGAAAAAACAAATGTCAGCCCTGTGTGGCAGTGGGTCAGGCAGCAGGGATGAGCAGCCTCCGTTCAGCTGTAGTGACACAGGGCGGGATGGGCTGTGATGCTCTCGGAGAGATGAGCTGGGGGCCAGATCCTGCCCTCGCCGGGCCCGCTCAGCACTAGCCATCTCCTGGGTTGCAACGAGGTGCTGCAAGAGAATGAAAAGGGTTAAAACTGTGGCTGTTTTAATGGTTAAAAGCTTGGTTAAACGGTTGAAAGCAGGATTTGTTTTTGGGTTGCAGTGCCTGGGTGGGAAATGGGGGTGCGCTGGCTCTGTGACAGGCATCCCCTGGGCAGGGGGGTGCAGGGCATCCCCTGAACTGGGGGCTGCAAATCTCGTCCCTCCCTGTACGCCACCAGCTGCTTTTGCAAAATCAGTGGAACCACCCCAAATTGCTCCTTTCCTCTCATTCCTGGCCACGGTGGAGAGGGAGGTTTGGAGGGTGGGAAGTGCCATGTGGCTCTGAACCAGCTGAGGGACCCTGTAGCTGTCAACAAGGACTCAAATACTTTTAAATATATTTATTTGTCACCTTCTGGCCACAGCAGTGAGGAGGGAGGACCCTGCTCAGCAGAGATGGGCAGTAGCTGTGGGAGGGCTGGTTTGTGTTTCTTGTTGGAATTGTTGAAATCCCTTGCTCTGGGCAGGTGAGAAGATCCCTGCCTTCACCTGTGAAAATTTTGGCAAAAGAAAGTGCTGTGGGGCGGGAGGGGATGTCTGCTAAATTTTCTTTAATGGAACATGGGAATTCTTTAAAATTTTGACAAGCAAATATCAATAGATTCTTCTATTTAAAACAGAAAAAACAGTCTTTCAGCAAAACATATTTTTTGGCATGAGGCATCCATGTAGTTATAGTTAACATTTGACAAAAATATTGCAAAAAATCACCAAAAATGTATGCTAAAAATATTTTGACCAGATCTGAATTTAGGCAATTTCTGTGCAATCCCCTGTCCTCTATAGGTAGGATATCTTTTTTTAATGAATTTTTAGATATGATGAAATATTAACAAATCATCAAGTTAAGCATCACAGAGTTCAGCTGGTCTCCAGGCTTAAAATTGTGGCAGAGGGCAGTGACGCCTTGTTGTGATAATCCTGATGCCAGTGTCTGTAGCGTGTGCTGCTGTTGTCTGCCGTGGCTATAATGTCAAAAGAACCCCTCATAAATATACTATTGCAGCGTAAATGAGGAAAAACATTTATTAAGGCAAAAATTACCCATCTCCCCTAAATGAAAACAAATCCCTTTTCAACTGTGCTGGCATTTTTAAAAAGGAATATTTGTCAGAGCGGCTTGATGTTGTATTAATGGGGGGGGGGTGGGGGGTGGGTGGGTGGGAAGTGTGGCGGTTCAGCTGTGAAGAGACTGTTTATTTTCCATTTATTTTCTGGACGTTAGTGGCAATAAAACGCAGGGCACCCCCGCTAACGGGCTGGGAGACAAAGGGCTGTTGTGTGGCAGCAGGTATGGCAAGTTGGGATAGGAAACGGGTCTGGGGCCGTGAACCATCCCCGGCATCACCCTGCAAATGGGCTGGGCTCGAGCCTGAGGGGGGTTTTGTTTTTGGGGTTTGGAGGGCATTTCCCAATGTTTTCTGGGTGTTTGGGCAGGCAGGTGGGGGAAATGGGTCCCTGTGCAAATCCCAAATTGGCCGGGAGGGTGGTGGTGCAGGTGAATTGGGTTTGGGAAGAGGATGCTGTGTAGGAGAGACCCCACAGACCCTGCTCCTGTTCCGGGTGAGTTGGGGGCAGATAAAACCTGATTCCTATAAAGCCCCAGCTGGGTACATCCTTAGATAAAATCATAAATATCACCCCATGGCCTCCACACCCGTCTCTCTTGCATCAGCTTAGACGAGAGACATACACATATAAATAGATTTGGATTCCTCTTTTTTTAGTCTTTTTGTGTGTGTGTGTGGCTGTCATGCATCCTGTGCCTGCTTCTTTCCTCTCTGAAACCTGTTCTGGGCGAGTGCTTTGTTAATTGGAACAATCTTATTTAAAGGAAGATGAATTAAAAAAAAAAAAAAAAATCAGCAGCCAGCTGCCCCCATCGACCCCCCCCCCCCCCCCCAAATAAATGTCATTGCTTCAGCACTGCCTGGCAGCTGCTGCCCTCTTTTCTCCGTGGTGTGTGCCAGGGCGCGAGCTTGCTGTTGGCACTGGGAAACACTGGTGGGTTTTAGGGGGAAGAAAATGGTTTAGCTGGGGTTTCAGGGTGGTGGCTGCACCCGTTTCCCCTCCGTTGGGCTCTTAGGGTTTTCCCGGGGTGCCCTGTTGTATGGGTGGGACTCGGGGGAACCTGGCTGCAGGGGCATGTGTCCTTGAGGGAAGGAGGAGGGTGGAGGGAGGGTCCCCCCAAGGAATTGGGCACTGGCCTGGCTGTGCGGCCAGTTTGGCTCAGGGCTTGACACAACATCCTCGGGCACCCTGGGGGGTGACCCCCCCCGTCCCTGTCTGGTGGGGACAGAGCCGAGGGAGGATGGATGTGGCTTGACCCTGGGTTTGGGGGGGGGGGGGTGGGGTGTCACTGTACAACCCTCCTTCCCAACCCCTGACCTTGCTCGTGCCCTTTGCTCAGCTGAGCGTAGGGACCTTGGTGCGGATTTGCACCCGTGTCCCAGCCCGTGGGTAGGGGGGCTCGGTGGGCCAGATTTGGGGGAGGATCATCGGGGTGAGCATAAAGAAGAGGGCTCCTCTGGGCTCAACGCACATGCGCGTCGTCTTTCCCAAGGATTTGGGGTCATCACTGTTGTGCGTGTCCCCCTCTCCTCGGCCCTGGGCAGCCAATGGCTATTACCCTGCCTGTTTGCAGAAGTTTAATAGGATTAGTGATCTTAGAAGCCCTTGTGTGCTAAATCCCATAACTACTGCTGGAATTGGAGCGCTAAGGGGGGAAAAAAAACCCCATGTAGAGAATGCTAAACTGATCCCTCTGAAATATCAGGTTAAACACCACCCCAGTTGGAGCTGTGTTTTGGTGTAAATTATCATAGGTTTGGCTTTATCCATTACCCAACCGCTGTCTTGGTGCTGCCTCGCACCAGCGAGCTGCTGCAGCCGGAGAAATCGCAGCCCTCCCTACGATGCCGATGCTGGAGCGAGCGAGGGTGGGCACAAGAATCCCGTCTGCCTTGTTGCTTAACTGTGCGTGCACCAAAAAGTGCAGGTTTTGTCCCCGTTACTTGCAGCGATGCAAAGGAAGGATCAGGCCTTGGCTGTTCCTGCGGTGGAAGGCGATGCCTTAGATAAAGGTTGAATAAAAGTTATCAGGATTAGAAAGAAATGAAAAGCTGTGACAGTGTTATCAGAAGTTGTTTATATATAATTAAAGGATATGTATGTATGACTTTATCGTCTTCTAAATTATAATGTTTTTTTATTTTCTTTCTAATGGGGGATTAGGAAGAAATGGGGTATGGCATACATAAAACAAGCAACAGCAGAGAAATAGTCCTGTCTGCTTTATAAGAGAACAATACCATATTGTTGGGCTGTTATTGTGGTTGCAAAGGTAATAAATATTGTCCTGAGATTTCTCTTGTTGAAGGTGGTGGGCTGAAATACACGGTCTTGGGTGGGTTTGCACAGCGCCCGGCAGTGAGGGCCCGCTGCAGTACCTGCACAGGGGGAATCGTTATTCACCACAAAGTCAAAACATTTTCCTTGGGACGCAGCATTTTATGGAGTGGGAGGAAAAAGGGTTCAGGTTGAGCCAGGGAGTGTACACACTTTGGGGGGTTTGGGGTGTTTTGGTTTTGGTTTGGTTTGGTTTTTAATTTTATTTTATTTTTGGGTTTGTTGTTGTTTTTGTGGTTGTTTTTTTTTTTTTTTTAGGGGACCTGCTTTGGAGGAAAGCACACAACCCCCAACCTGGCTGAGCTCAGCTCAGAGCAATGCTTGGATTTGAAAGCCACTTTTGGGTTTCATTAGGTTAAAAAAAGAGCTTCAACCTCCTGAAGCAAATACTAAAATACAGGTTTAAATTGCTAGAAATTTTGGACATACGTTCTTTCTGGTGGTCCCTTGAATGACACTGATTTTTTTTTTTAGTTCCAGTGAAACCCTCTTATTCTGAAAACAAATATTATGTGTAATTTATGTGGGATCTAAGACTTTTCTGTTGTAAAATTACTCTGCTGGGAGAGTGGTCTCTCCATCCCGGTGCTGGGAAGCCCCTGGCATGGCAGGACCTGGAATATCTAAATTTTTTTGTTGTTGCTTCCCACCCTTAAAATACAAAATAAATCTGTGCGCTGGTGACAATAGAAGCTGGTTTAAGATTTGCAGCAGGGAGAGAGCAAGGGTTGGGGACAAAAACCTGGTGCTGGGCTTGCCAGGGCTCCTGGATAGCTGGGTCACACCGGGTGGCAGTGCCAGCGGCTGCGCGGTGGCACCAGTGCCCTGGCCGGAGCGTGCCCGGGTGGCACAAGGGGTGAGGAGCCACCCAAGGGACCCTCCTGTGCGAGGGCACCTCTTACCGCTTCTTGGAGCGGAGCGTTCCGGGGACAAATCTTCTCTTTTTGCAGTTTGCAAAAGAAGAGTGAAAACGGGAGGGTCTCGGTTCTTGGCCGTGGCTGCTGGGGAAGCAGCAGCAGTCATAAGCAGCAATTAATATATTTCTGAAGGTATTTTGTATCGTGGAGCACCTTGATTTTTGGTTAAGGCTCTGAGTTGAAGATGAAAAGTTGTCCATGCTTGGCAAATGGCATCAGTCTGGGACAAATACAAAATCCTATAACATGTATATGCGTGAGCATATATATGCACATCCACGAGGCAAACACAATTGCATTCGCTTCAGTGGCAGTTTTATTTTGTGGAAGAATAATGTTTCATCAAATTTAAAAATTATTTGTGATATACATTGTGCTCGCTTGTGCCCTGCTTACAATTAATGTAATCAAATAGTGACTGAATATGCCAGCAGGTAAAAAGGACAAATCTAAAGGTATTTTTTTTAAAATAAATCTAGTTGCAGTGCTTTCTAACAGAACTGTGCTTTAAATTAAAAAAATACAATATTTAATCTCTATGGCTATAAATGTAGGAGCTATGTTTAGATATGCAAAAAAAAAAAATCATTAAAACCAATGAAATTAATATTAGAGGATCAAGTGGAAAGCTTAAACTACATAAATCACTTATTCATTATTTTCCAGGATTTTCAGTACTTCTGTACCGCTATAGCTGGGACAAACTGATGTGCATTCAAAAGATGAATGCCTTTTTTTTTTGTTTGTTTGTTTGTTTAGACTCTAAGTTTTTGCCGGGGGCTGCAGCTCGGACGCAGCCTCCGGGGGTGATGGACGGACAGAGCGCAGGAAGGACGGAGCGCTCGCTCCTGCGGGACCCCTGTGCGGCCGCGCTGGCTCCAGCGCTGGGCTCTCGCGGGTTTGGGGACACTTTTTAAGCTGCTGCACTGGGCTCCCTTCGGTGATCTTTTCTGCCGAGCTATGTAATCAGCTAAAATCAGTGGGTTTGTACTTTTTATTTTAAAAAAAAATTACTCTTTTTTTTTTTTTTTTTAGTCTCCCAGCCATTCAAACCTCTCTTTTGTTCCGTGGTGTGTTTTCTTGCTGTTTTTTTCCAGCCCCCCCCCCCCCCCCCCCCAATCACTTCTCTCCCCAGAAGTTATGGGAACGCAGACTGGAGGGGGAAGCCCAGCTCAGGGCTGGGAAGGGGGGGGACTTGTGGGGGCCCCAGTGGGACCCTCCACGCAGGGATTTCTCCTCTCTTTGCAAAGAGGTGCCCCAAACCAGCCCCTTCCCCGGTGAAGCACAATGCAAACCAAACAAAACCCCCTCCATGCTCGCTTTGGATATTTGCAATTTATTTACGATTAGCCCCAAATTTAACAAAGATGACAGATTGAAGGGGGGAAAGCAATTCAATTAATTTGTAATCTTACATTTCATTAGAAAATGCAAGAATAATGATCGCATGCAGCAGGCAGGGGGAAAAAAAAATCATAAACGGAGATTTCCCCCTCCCAAATCAGATTATAAAATAAGCTTTTTTTAATTAAATTAGTTGATGCGCAGTTGATCAGAGTAACCCCAGATTATGAGCGAAGTAAACAGGACTAACAAACAAATCGAAATAACAGAGGACACGAAGTTAACTCCTCTCCCCTTGTTTTTGGGGCTGCCGGGGGGGGGGGGTCGCGGAGGGGGGGCCGAGCCGGGGATGGGGGTGCGGGGGGCAGCCGGCTGGCAACAGGCGACCTGGGGCAAATAATTCGTTTGCAAAACAGGGCTTTGCCGGCAGCTAAAAGATCCGCGGTGAACTCGCAGGCGCTGAGTTTCTTTTAACCCGGGTTAAAGCCCCAAACCTGCAGAAAAAGGTCATTTGAAGTGGGGGGGAGCGCCGAAATGCCGCCCCCAGGTTTAGCACCTCGGGCTAAAAGTGCAGAGCCCGGATCGCACCGGCTCGTCCCACTCTCCCTCGTTTTAAAATATTAATTGGCATTTATTTTTTTCCCCCCTCCTTTTTTTTTTTTTTTTTTTTTTTTCCTTCCACGGAGAAACGCTCCCTGTTTAGTCCCGGGTGGGTTTTGCTCCCCCTCCCGCCCCGAGGGCTGGGTAGGAGCGAGCGGTGCTGCCCGCGGGTGGGGGCGTGGGAAAGTCCCAAATACCCCCGAATTCCCCCCATTCCTTCCCCGCCAAACTTCAGCTTCGTTTTCTGCCGTTTCTCCTAGCATTTTTCCGTGCCAGCAAATCGGCAAAAAAACTCTTTAAATTGACTCAGTTGAGCTTTCTTTCCCCAAAAAATCGTTGAAGTCGAATTAGCTCCTTAAAACCCAGGAGGGGGAAGTTTGGGGTAATATCGTGTGTTTCTGGGTCTGGTCTCAGCGCTGTGCGGGAGGAAGTGTGAAATCTCGCCTGCCACACGTTTCAGACAAAGCCGTCTTGTTACCCGGGATTTGTCGGGTCAAGCAGGATCCCGTTTTAAGCCAGTTACTAAATGTAATTCTCCCACTTTGCCTCTCAATTTAGCAAACGAAAAAATAATTTTTCTACTGGGGGCATAAATTGTAGTGATTGTTTGCCCCCAGAAGTTAAAAAAGGAGATTTTTAGCTACATTGTTATTACTGCCATTAGAAATAATGTTTGTTCATTTATATAATGAACAATATTCGATAAATGTTTAAACATGCTTAAAGTGTCAGCATTTTATTAGAAATTATTCTGTTAAAATAGTGTACTTTAAGATGCAATTTAAAATTTCTGTGTTTTTTAAAAAATAAATCTTAGTAAGGCTTTTACAGTGTCCTGAGCTGGTGGGAACCAATTTAGCTCCATTGTATAACATCATCCCAGGGTATTTCCTATTATTCTTAGGAATTTGGATTGATTTTTTTATTGTGAACTAAACATTTTCTTAGAGCTCCCTTTTTTTCTCTTGGAAAAAAAAAAAAATAAAAACCCTAAAGAAAATGTATCAAAATAAGAGTAGGTGTTTTCAGACGTATTCAATACCCAGAAATACAAGTGATGGTGTGTGGCAGAACAAGAGTTTTTAAACTTGGGTCAGCTCAAAGCTAGTTTGGATTGAAAAACAATCCTTGAGACAAGGTACAAAAGCTTAATTGGTTATGAAGCTGGTCAAAATTTTCAGAATATGATTAAAGCAAAAGAATAACAAATGTGGTGTGTTTTCACTTTTTAAAGATAAATGTCTTTTTACCCTCCCTGCTCAGAGGCATTCAGAGCCAGTGTGGCTGGTGCAATTGCTGCTCCAGGACTTCCCTGTCCATTGGAGCCATTTAAATCACAAACACTTTTGTTTCTTGTTAAGACAAGGGAGGAGGGAAAAAAAAAAAAAAAAAAAACCAAAAAACCCACAACAACAAAAAAAAAAAAACAACAACAAAAAAGGCAAGCCACAACAAAACCAAAACAAATGGATTTTGAGGACGCTTCTTAAAAAAATACAAGTATTCCTGGGGATTTGGCTGGGTCCTTGCTCCAGCTGGAATTAGCTACCTAGAACAAGAAAAATACGTGGTTTTATTCACACCTCAGCACCGTGGAGGGCCTTTTGAGGGGATGGGGGGACTTTTGAAGGGGTGGGTGCTGGTGCCTGCTCCCCCAGGCAGGGCAAGGTGATGGGCTCGGAAGCTGCAGCCCCTTCCAGGATGGAGCTCAGCTGCCCTCTGCTCTACAAGGACTTTAACCAAATTTCAGGCTACTCTCCTGGTGTTTCACAGCTTGTTGGGTTTTACCATTGTGAAGGGTTATAAAAGCTTCACCGGGCTTTGGGCAAAAGATGGTGGCTTCCAGTTGTTTCTGGTTATGTATTTCACCTGGCACAAAGAGTCCCCGTGTCAGCTGTGGCCGTGGGACGGCAGCGAAACTGTTATTGCCCCCACTGAGGATGCTTGTTAAAAATCCCTCCAGCTAGGTGCAAACACCCCAGCTTTGCACAAAAGAGAAGCTGAAGGATAGTTAATGAGGTGGGTTTTTTGTTGTTGTGGTTTTGTTTTTGTTTTTTTTGTTTTTTTTTTTTCAAATGTGGAAGGCAGAGGTGTCCTTAAAAGCCACCCTGCTCCCCCCTGCTTCCCTCAATTCCCCCACCCTTGCGCGTGGTACCGGCGACCAGCATTGTGCACCGCTCTCCAGCCCCGCTTGGCCTTTTGTCAGCCCCCTTTTCTGTGTCAATCAGATGGCTTTTGTCAGGTCCCAGACATGTTGTGTCCACACGCACACAAATATCCCCGCGCAGAGCGTGGGGGGACGCGGCGCACATTCAGATCGTGCGCTGCACCCTCCCGTGCATGGATGCACACACGTGGGGTGCACACGCATGTTAAAGAGCTGCCAGGTCCTCCCCGGGGTGGTTGGAATCGTGGTTCAGGGGTGGCTGGAGCAGGAAGCAATGAGGGTACCCCTTCTCCAGGTGATGTGGTGGCTGTCCGTGTGTCCTCGGGGGCTGTCTGTCCTGCTTGATGGAGCCAGGGGGCTGCTGGCACTTCTTTCCCTCGCTTCGAGTTTTTCCCTGCCGTTGCGTTTCTCCATCCGTTGCTTTGAGCTGTCTTCACTTTTTTCTCCATGTTTCTCAAGCACAGGGTGACATTTCATTAAGTTGTTCCTGGAAAATATATATTTTATGGTGCTCTTTTTGCGACTTCTCATGTAACTAGTGCTCAGGTGACAGAGAAACCGTAATTTAGGTCCAGGGTGGGGGGATACCCTGAACACCCATTGCATGTCCCTTCCCCTCCCTGCCTCCTGGGCTCCTCTCCACGTTCAGTTGCCCGAGCCCCCCCGTCCTGCGGTTGCTGTTGGGCCCCCAGCTTGCTGCAGCTCAGAGGGCAACTTTGGGCTAAAAACCTATCCTTTTGGGGACTCCGCCAGCTTCTGCAGCACCGGGCAGGGCTGGGGAACCCACATAGGGGGGCTTGGCAGCTCTTTTTTTTTTCGGCTGCTGAGCTGGGGCTGTTTTCCAGCTGGCCCCTCATGGCACGGTCCCTGCTAGCTCCCCAGATGACAGGAGGCTTTTTCTCTGCCCCCACGGTGCTGCCATGACCCCGGACCGGACTAGACCTGGTAAAGCCATGACCCCAGGCTGGACTAGGCCTGGCCAGGCCGCTTGGTCTCCTAGCAACCGCTCGGGCCTTGATGGCGCCCACAGGCCTCAGTAGCCCCTCGGGCCCTGCTGGCTCCCCACAGGCCTGGCAGGGTGACCGAGGGACGGAGAGGAGGCAAGAGGGGAGAGCATGGCTGCAGGCTCTTGTGTGCGGAAGAGCCCGCAGCAGCCGCCGCCTTCCCTGGGCATCAACAAAATGGCGGCAGGGGCTCCCAAATGGCGGCGCCCGTCCTGCGGGGGCCCGGCGGGGAAGGCGCCGGCGCGGTGCCAGGGCCGCTCCGGAGGGCACAATGACTGGCACATAACGGCCCCTCGCCGCGGCCGCCCCTCCACCGCGGCGGTGCCAGCTGTATCCCCCCTCCCTCCGCCTTGGCACGGGCAGGCGGCCCCGCCATGGCCGCCTCTGAGGAGGATTAAGGCCGCAGTTGTGTCTCCCTCTTTCTTTCCCCCTCAGTGGCTGAGAACAGGAAACGTGAACCTATCTGAGACTAATTGACTTGCAAATTAATCGTTTGTCCCTGTGCCTGATAATTAGTGCTAACGATTTTTACACACACACACACACACACACCCCTTTTGCTCTCTCCTCCTCCTCTTTATTTTAAAGGGGGGCTGTTTTCCCTTTCTTTCTCTTCCCCCTCTCCCTTTTTTTTTTTTTATCCACCCCCCCCGCCCCAGTTCTTCCCTAAGCCTCCCCAGCTGCCCCCCGCCGTGGGGTGGGGATGGCACTGGGTTTGGGGGCGAAGGGGCCTGGCAGGGCGGCCGCCCCGCTCCAGCACCCACAGCTGCTGGTTTGCTTCCCACGACTCGGTGCCAGCCTCCACGTCTGCCCGCGAAGGACAATAAACGGGGCTGGGAGAAAGGGGTCAGGAATTTGGGGGGCTGCGGAGGGGCTGGAAGACAATGGAGTGGGGGGCTGCCTTAGGGACGTGGCATCGCTTTGGAGGCAGCTGCAGCTAGACCCGCGTTTCCAAACTTCCCGAATTACCCAGAAAAGGGGTTGAAAAAAAATAAAAATTGGTTCAAAAGGAAGCAAAGGTTGGGGGGGTTGCTTTCTCCAGCCTTCCCTTTTCCTCTGGCTTTATTCCAGGGATACATCTAATTTTTACAAGTCGGAAGAGATGTTTCTCCTGAAGGAGGGCAGCTCAACGTGGGTATTTGAGGCTGGCGATTGAAATCACTAGCGTTGGCTGTCGTGGCTTTGTCCAAAAGTCTCACCTGAAAGCAGGGTGCTGCAGGGGATGGACAATGATGCTGCTGGGGCATGAGGTTAATGTGGGAGAGAAGAGGAAGAGCAGGATTTGTGGTCACTCTTGTGGTTTGGAGCCTCTGGGCTCGTTTGTGCCTGAGCCTGGGAGCAGCTTAGGGTCAATGGGAGAGGGTACGTTCAGTTCGTTGGTGATCTGTCAATGGGAGAATGCCGTTTTGTTGAAATCAACACATTCTACAGGAATATTTCCCTGTCAGCAGCAGAACAATGCTGCTGATACGTTGTTCTTACGCTTTTATTGAGGGCTGGTAACATAAACCACCATAAAGTATCTTTACTTTTGTTGGTTCATTTCAGTAAACTTTTGCTGTGCATTGTGTCTCTAGTGAGACTGTACTATGTAATTGAAAATTCTGCACGTAATTGTCATATTTCGATGCAATTCAAACCAAAACGCTTTGATGCTCCTACACTGGAATTACTGAGAAATTCCACACGGCAAATTTAATTCTTTTCTTCATCCCTATTTGTTAGGAGGAAAAGGTGTCATTTGGGCAGGATGCATTAGGGTGGAGGGGGGGGTACACAGGACCCTTTGTGATGCTGAGCTGCCCTTTTCCCGCTGGCTGGATGGGGTTTGCATCCTTCCAGTGCCAGGCGAGGCAGGAGGTGAAGCAGCCCCTCTGTGCCCATGCTCAGCACCCCGACCAGCCCACGGCAGAGCCAGGGTTTGTCCCCCCTCCCTGGTCCTGACCATGAGTCAGGCTGAGGGTGGGAGCCCTGTGTCCAGCCATCCCACCTCTCCCCTCCAGCCGCGAGGCACTTCTTCCTCTAGTGCCCAACCGTTGATAATTAAAGGGATCCTTTTCTTTGCAGCTCTCCTCCCCAAATGCTCCTTGTGCCTGACACAATTTGTCAGCCGTACCCCTGCTGTAATCCTATTTTTGCCCCCCTCTCTGCCCTGCTTTATGTCCAGGGCTCTCTTCGCCTCTCACTTTGCAGCTCCCGCTGCTCAGACGTCGCCGGTCCCCCTTCCCTTGGAGCTGGGAGTCTATAAACCCCGGCGATGCTCTTAGACTCCACGCTCATGAACTCGGTCTGTTTGGTTTGACCAGAGTTAATTGCACACAAACTCCGGCCTGCCGGCACACAGGGGCTCTTTGTTCCTGCAAGAATCACTTGCCCTTCAGGGTCGCTGTGGCCACGACCCGCCGTTCCCCAAGGGTCGCCCTGCCGACATGCACTGTCAATGTGATCCCTGCACTGTGGCGGAGGGTGGGATGATGCAGGTTGCTGTGGGGAGAAAGCTGAAATGGGGAGCAGGATGGGGCAGGAGGAGGCATTGGTGGAGCCTTTTGGGTCAGGCTCATTGAAGTAATGGGATGATTAGCAATGATAGGTTGAGCTTTATGGCTGGGGAGGGGGAGAGAGGGTGAAAGAGTTGTTAGGGGTGGATTAACCCCCGTCAGACCTGTACAAGAGGTTTCCCAGATTAAGTACAAGTTCAGTGGTCTGTAAACGTTCCCCTTTCGCCAGGGTGCTTCGCCAGAGCAACTCTGGAGTTAATGAAAGCTCTGCAGCTTGTGTTCAGGGAGCAGACTTTCACAGCATCTCAATTCCCACTTGTGCTCGTGGTCCCACATCCTTTCAAAGGGAGGTTGGGCTTAAATCCCATGAATTAACACCCCTGTGTCTTTAGAGACCTGAGCCCCCAAGTGCCAGACTAACCTGGTTACTTGGCTCCTGTTAGCTTTCCAAGCTGCTCGGAAGCAGCGAGAGAACATTTATTGGGCTCGTGGTCCCTCCAGCATGTTTTGGGTGACAATTCCATCTGTATTGCACTGGCAGCATGGGGGCAAAGGCTGCACTGGACACTGGTGTGATGTGCCTGGCACTCTGCAGCAGCAGAGACCCTGGGGTGCCGCGTGGAATTCGGCGCTGCTCAGAGCCAAGTAAATCAGTTAGGGACGAGCCACTTTGCTCTCTGCCAGCCCAGATTTGCAGAGGGGCAGGGGTGTCTCTGATGGCGGGTGCCGAGGAGCACTGGTCCTGGTGCAGGGTTAGAGACAGCATTGAGGGCTCGGTGGCCCCTGGGCAGGACTGAGACTGTCACGATGACCCTTTCTGACCTGTTCCCCCAGCCAGCCTTATCCTCCTCTGCTGCTCATGAGGAAGGCAATCCCTCTCCTCTTCAGCATCCTTCAGGCTCTGAGTGAGACCACGAGTTACAACTCATTTCAGAGGGCGAAGGGGCTGATAGCTGGCAGCAGCAGCGGGAGCGATGTCCTTCAAAGCTCTCCAAGGTGGCAGAGGGCCCTGGGCGCTCAGCAGTGCTGGAGGGGATGTTCCCACTGACCATCTCGCCCGCGGCTCGGGCAGGTGGGAACCGTCCTGGAGACAGCGGGCGCTGTGCAGACCCCTCTGTGCTGAGCGGGGTGGGCTGGCGAGACGCTGCCTTGAGGCGGTTTCCCAATCCTGCGCACCTGGTACTCTGTCAATGCAGCCACTTGGCTAAATGTGGGTCATTGTAGGAGGGTGCAGCCACTCGAGCAAACAAGCCTCAATTGCCCACTGATTGGGGTGGCTGAGAGCACCATCACTGAAATTTCTGAGGGGGGAGGCATTAATAATCCCCATTCTGTCTCTGCAGCCCTTGCCCCCTTGTTATTTCCCTCTTTGTGTCTTAATTTGGCCCATTATTATTATTTTATAAAAGGGCCTTTTCTCCACCCCCTCCCTCTTGAAGACACTCCTTAGACCGATGGGAAAATGGCAAGGAATAATTATGAAAAACATCAGTGGAGAGAGGGCCATCTGAGAGGGATTAAAGGATTACAATTAAAACTCATTTTAGGGAGGTGATGTGACATTAGCGTTTTCATTCTTCCCCCCACTACCCCCCTTCCCCAAACACCCTCCAGGCTATCTGGGTCTAAGTTGATTAAATGACAAACTCCAGCTCAGAGGGAAACAACAACAAATTAAAAAGAGTAAAATGAAAAACAACAACCCAAAAATGATTTACAAAATTAAGTGAAAATGAGGTCACTGAGAATTACTGAAAGTCTAGCAGCAGCTGGAAATAGGGTGGACAAAGCACCTGCTGCTAATAGCAGGTTTCTGGTGGTGGGAGTATCTCCCCTCTGCCTGGTCCAGCAGGCAGGTGAAGATGTCTGAGGTCTCTGCTCCAGGATATGACTTGAGTTTTAAATGGGTTGTGGAAAATTCTGCTTTTGGGTGATTGCCATGCGGGCTTGGTGCTCACCACAGTGTTCATCAGCCCTGTGCTCCGCCGAGGCGACGCAGGGCTTTGCTTTGGGGAGAGCAGAGCCCGGGCTTGCTATGCTCTTCTTCCAACAGCCTAAAGCAGATTTGCAGCCGGAGCGCAAAACCTGCGAGGTGCATCTGTGCAAAACCAGCGCTGGAGCTTCAGAGCCGAGCTAGCCGTCGTTTCTGCTTCGGCGCATCCTTTTTCTGGCATGGCTCTGTGGCCCTTTTTCTCAGCTCTTATTGCTGCTCGGACTCACACTTTTCAGCTCCTACTAGTGGCTGGAGCCAACCAGACCCTGCCTTGCTGCTCTGACGGGCTTCGTGCTGGCTGCGGCGTGATTCTCAGGGCTGGAGGTGGGCTCCAACTCTCCCCAAATGAAGCAAAGCAGAGGGTGATGCCTGTGGCACAGAGACCTTCCCCCTCTCCTCCTTGTCCATCAGGACACACAAAGGTTTCTGCCCATTCCTCTTCTGGCATGGAGAATCTTGACGGGGCTCCTGAGTATGGGAGCTGCTTATCACATTGTTGAAATTCAGCGCTGTCGTAAATAAGGGGCGGTGGGAAAGGCAGAATGCTCAGAGCGGGGTTCTGTGGGGAGCTGACATTTCCACATGGAAACTCACACCAAGCTGGGACATTATCTGGGGAAGGAAAACAAATTCTAGGATGATTGCTGGCCATTTCAGCCAATGGTTATGAAGCCTGGGATGGGGGATTTCCCTTTCTAAAACAAAAATGTCTGTAAATCAAATTATTCTGATGATGTGGACACCTAAACCTGTGCTGACAACCACGTTTGAAAGGGGGATGACGGGAAAGTGTGGAGGCAGCGATGTGTGGCTCAAACTCTGCAATTCACGGTGCTTAGGATGTTTTGGCTGCCGGTATCTGATCTATAGGGGCCCGGACAGCAACAGTGGGACCGAGTCCACGTCCTGCCCTAAAAGCACAGATCTTACAGCATAAACTAAACCACAAAAGCCCGCAAGTGCGGGGCCTGGGAGTGCCTTTCCCTCAGTGTGTGCGTTTCGGCAGCGCACGGCAGCTTTGGGCGTGCAGGTCGGGAGCGGAGAGGAGCTTCTCTCTTCTGCGTCCTCCGGTTTCTCTGGCCGAAGGGGTCGGGCTGCAAACCCAGCCTCTCCTCTTTCGCCTCCATCCCTGCAGCCTGGCATAGCCGGGCATCTCATCACGTGGGTGCGCACGTGGGCGCGAGCGCTCGTCATGTGAGATGCCATATAGTGTCTCATATTGGGAGGCAGGGAGAGCTGCAAAAAGCTTAACGGAAGGGAAACTCCCCCTCCTCCCCCCCCCCCGCACCCCCCCCTCCCCAATCCAGATCCAGCCTATTTTCTTTCCTCTCCTTTTGTTTCTGATTTCCGGAACTATGCGGCAAAGCAAAGCGTGGGGAGAAGAAAGAGGCTGAAGAGAGCTGGCATCTGGCAGGGAAAAGAACAAAATAGCAGAGCAGGGCTTTGCTAGGCAGAAGCAGTAAAGGCGGATGGTTTGCAGGGCCCTCTGCCTCACCGGCAGCGACCGCCCAGGACCTGGGCAACCCCCAAGAAAATTCAGGGTCTCAACACGGGGCAGGTGCCCTGGCAGGTATAAACTGGCCCAGAGCTTGCTGCTTGCGGTGAAGCCAAGCAGCTTGAATTTTAGCCTGCTCGTGGCCGTCTTCCTGGCTGCCCCCATTCATAGTACCTATCCCTTGGTCTCCCTCCTGCCGTAAGCTTCATCCACCCGAGCATTCCTAGGCACGTCCGTCCCAGCAGTTAATTCCCCAAGGACAGGCACTGCACCTCCAGCACAGCATCGAGGGGCTGGTGTGCAGTAATACGGCCCCATCCCATGCTTTGTTTGCAAAAGAGGAGGTCGAGGCGGAGGCGATTCTCTTGCGGCCGCTTTTTTCGAGGCTGAAATGATCAGGGCAGCGCACTTCTTTCTGCGATGTCCCTTTTACAGTCAGGGCTGGGAGATGCCTGAATATATTTTATTCCTTTTTTTGCCTCTGTCCCGGCCAGTACAGAAAGAGGTCTTTACATACAGACCCAATGAAGATAATGTTAATTAGGTAAATTAATTAGGACCAAGATGCAGTGTTTTCCCCCTGAGGAGGAAATACAGTAAACTCCATTTTTGTGAGCTGTTTATTCAGCCAGGGGGGTCGAAGGAGAATAGCGGTGTCAAAGAAGCTGCCATTTTCAAGGTCCTTGTGTCCCTTCTGCGCCGCCCTAGAAAGGGAACAAAACTCTGTTGACAGCAAAATCTCAGCAGGAGCCCCTGGGCTGAGGGGCACGGGGAAGCAAAGTGGAAAGGGTGCCAGGTTTCCGAGTGCCTGGAGGGAACAGGCTTTGGTCTCCGGCGTTTCAATGGGCCGGGGAAAGCAAATCAGCCCTTTCAAGGCCAATCATGCTGTTCTCGAAGGCACACACTGGAGACAATGTGCCGTTGGCAAGGGGAAAGGGACTGGGTGGCCATGGCGAGGGCAAGGGGAGGAGAGCTACCCGGGGCCACGAGCCGGTGGCTGCTCTCCCGTTCCATCCATCCCACCTCCTCGGAGCACTTTGAGAGGTGCTGGGACCTCCTTAGCCCGTTGCATCAGGAATAGCCCAAGGAGGCTGTTGGGCTGGGGGAGATGGGGCACCCATGGGTGTTTCTCTCTGCATTTTGTGTTGTCCTTTGGGAGGCTCAAGGCTCTTCGCTCTCTGCCAGCATGGTCGCAGCTTGCATGGTGAAGGAGTGCTAATGCACCGTGCTTGCTCACTGACCCTCTTCCCACTTCAGCCTTTGGTTTCACAGTTTTTAATTCATTCCATGCTGAAAGCCTGCAACCAGGGGAGCCTGATCATAGCCCACGCACTTGGTCCAGTGTCGTTTTGGTTTGGTTTGTTTTTTAATTGGGTCAATACCCTCCCCGAGACAAGCTGTGGGCCAGACGGGTTCGTGGCTGCTTGTTGAGCCTTGGTCGGTTGGGGTATTTTCATGCCGGGTGCTGCTGTATCTCCTCGAGAGGAGCAGGGATGATTTTGATGGCTCTTTCGCAGCCTCTCTCAGCCCAGCGCCCTGCCCACAGCACCATCTCCCGTCAGCATCGCTCTGGCTCGCAGGGCCAGTGCATCCTGGGAATTTCCTTCCGCAGTGCCAGAATACCTTCACCTCAAGCCCGATCATGCAGACGATCTTCCATCGTCATATTTAACCCCCCCTCCCTGTCACTGACCAAAGCCAGGATGAAAGCGGCGGGTTTTTTTCCCTCTTTCTTTCTTTTTTTTTTTTTTAATGGCGTTTCATTAGCCTCCAAATCAGACAGGCTAAACAATGGTGTTCTGTCAGCGATGGGCTTTCGTGCTGATTTCATCTCCTCTCTCATCCGTATGCAAACCAGCCTCCAGCAGGCTTTGGTCATGCCATGGAAACCGAGGTGCAGGCCCGGAATGGGGGTTCTCGGAGTGAGAAATCTCCTGTTCGCTTTTTCCCATTTGCATAATGCAACTTTTCTTCCCCCAGACACTGAGGCGCTTTGTTTATAGAGAGCCGAGAGAAAGGGGGATGCCGGGGACAGAGGAGGACCGCGGGGAGGGGGGAAGCGCCCGGTGGGAGTGGGGAAGAGGAGGGCAGCTCTCGCAAAAGAACACGCAGAGAAAAGCGCGGGGCGACTGGAAGGGAATATATATGAGGATGGGGACTGGGAAATGGGGCTGGGCCAGTTCCCCGTGATCCTGGGACCCGCGCGCTCCTTTGGCCTCTCTGTGCCAGCCGAAGGGTGTCGGGGGGACTTGGCGTGGCTGAGGATCCAGCTGGGAGCCTGGGTCTGTGCTGAATTAAAGCTGGTTGTCATGATAATGCCCCCCAGAGGAAGCAGGAGCCTTTTCAAGCCCTGCATGAAATACCTCAAAGGGTTTTGTGCAAGAAGCCCCTAAGAACCTCATCTGGTGGAAACCGAAGGTTGTTTGGAGGAACAGTGACCCGTGGGGTACGGGGGAGGTGGCTAAGTGACAGCCAGCAGAGCGTAAGGACCTGGTTGTCCTGGGAGGTGGGGAGAGAAGCTGGGGGGATGAAAGCATCCCGGGTTTATTCACGAGGGGCTGTGGGGCTGGGAGGCAAGGAGGTTAAGCAACGCAAAGTTGCAGTCCATTTCTCTCCCTTGAAAAGCGGCCAACTCCAAGGCTGTGCGGGGAGGCAGGAGGGTGGAGGGATCGGCCAGTCCAGTCCCCACCAGTGCCCCCAGTTTATTGGAGTCACCGGAGGCAAGTCGCCTCCCACCTTCTACCTCTCCTGCGAATGGGTGATCTGGTTCTCTTCTTCAAACCAGTTTGAGATCTACTAATGGAGGGGGCAAGGGGGAATCTCATCGCCTCCGATGGCTGCACCTCCTGCAAACGAACCCTGGTTATTGCTGGCTCCCTCCGAGTCATCAGGGTGTCTGATTTATGAATTGAATTGAGTGCACATTTAATAGTAATAATAACAATAATAGCAATGAAATGTATTAATCAGTGATGGATGACAGGCATGAAACCTGCAGTTAAAAGTATTTTAGGATATGTAAAAATCTCTGTTAATGATTTGCAAATGAGGTGCAGACGGCAAAGCAGGCGGCAATGGGGATATTTTTGGGTTTTGCCTCAAAGTGGGGCCACTCTGTTTTTAAGGTGATTTAGTGCAAGTTGGATCTACAGGCATCTGCTGCCGAGCGAAGGTCTCCTTTTGATACCGTAAAAACATGATTGATGCTTCACCAGCCCCGGCAAAGTCCTGCAGGGTGGGCTGCAAGGGCAGGGCCAGCAAAACGGTGGGCAGGAGCCTCGGTGGTGCACGGGCTCTTCCTTGCACGTGGAAACTGCACGGATTTTGACTGGAATTGGTTCAAGCCCCACTTGTGCTGTTTGCGCTTTGGGGCTCTGGTTGCACATGGGACCAGACGTTACTCCATCCCCTTTAAAGTGCAGCTGGGATTCATCTTGGATGATCTACGGAATGTAAAATATTAAATATCTACCTGTGGGCAGGAAAACTCTGCAGTCTAATCTTGGCGTCTGATGAATACAGTATTGTGGGACGGGGGGAAAAAATGAAGGGAAAAATGAGTGCTTTGGAGGATTATGCTGCAGCTCCGCAGAGTCCCTTTAGCCAGCAGTAATACCCACCTTGACATCCATCTCAGGTGCAGTGGTACCTCTGTGTAGCGCAACTCAGCATCACTGACGTACCGCGTGGAGCAGCTGGAATGCTGCTAATGCTCTGTAAAAGGGATGGGGATTTTGAGGTGGCTGATTTGGGGCTTTTTCCTCTTTGTTTTTAGTCTGGTTTAGACAGAAAATGAGATTTCTGTGATCACAAGGCTGCGTCTGTCATTTCTCGCCTCTCTCCCAGGAACTTCTGAAACGGGATGACTTCAGTCCCGTTTGGCTCAGTGTCAGTTTTTGATCCCCAGTCTGCGGGAACTGCTTTGGGGCTTTAGTTATATTTGTTTTTGAGAAGCTCATTTCTACTATTGGCTCCAAAAAGTGGGTTTTACTTAAAGGCAAAAGACCGGTGAAGGGCTGTGACCCTTCCCTTTGGACAAGGAGAGCAGAGGGGTCTGCGTGGTGGGGGTTTGCCAGGGTGCAAACTGCAAATGCCTCTGCCTGGGGCTAACGAGCTCTGTGGTTAAGGAAGCATAGGAGAATCTCAGTCCAAGGAGACTCCAGCCCAAACGGGCTTTTCTGAAGGAGCCTCACACATCTACAGGCAGTGCCTGCCTGCTCCTGCCCACGTCGAGCCGGAGCTGCTTGTGGAGTTGGGCAGTTGCCTGTCTAAAGCCCATCGTGGCAGCCTTTGGGCAGTGACGTGGGAGGAGAGGAAGGAGCAAGCTGCGATTAAAACACTCAACTTGGGTGGAAATTGCTTTGCAAGTGGCCCGTGCCAGGACGGGAAGGGACAGCCCGCCCGCGGGGGACAGGGGGACGGTCGCTGCCGGAGCAGGGAGAGGGGCTTCCCGGCATCGCTTCCACGCTTGCCCTCCCACCCTCCGGCCCCGCTGGTCATGCCAATTTGTCACAAAGCTGGGATTTCAATTAAACCCCAAAAGGAGGGGTCAGGGGTTATGCAAACACGGTGGTAAAGGCCACTCGCCTGGAGGGCTTTCCCGGGGCCGCTGGTGCCGGCCCCTCGCTTTACACAGTCCCAATTGACCCGGGCTGAGGGCCGGCATTGTTCCCCACGCTCCATTCAAAAGGCAGTTTGTCAATAAAAATCGACCTCTCAGCTCCTGGGGATGCTTCCACCTCCTCTTCCTCCCTTTCCCACCAGTTTGGCCAGAGCAGAGCTAACGGTCCCTCCGTGGTCTTCGCACCCTGAAGGCGAGAGCAGGGAGGGGAGCAGAAAGGCCACGTGCTGCAGGGCACAGCAGCGATCGTGGCAACTGCTTCTCCCCGTGTTGTGTGGGTTTGCTTTGTTTTCTTTTTTTTTTTTTTTTTTAAATTACTAGTCTCTACCCTTCGGTCCTTTGCATCCGAGGGCGGTTTCCAGCTGGACCACTCGGAAACACCAGGATTATTTGTCCTCTCCAGACCTTGTTCTCCTTTCAAGGCCATTAGCTATCACTCTTGTAGCCGCTCCCATGAGCATCCCACGGTGGTTTGCTGCTCGTCACCGCTCGGGTAGGGTTGATGCAGGGACCTGGAGGTCTCTTCTCCAGCAGAACTGAGCCCCGTTATCCCTCCCCGTTACACCATCAACACCGCAGCCCCACGCAGGGCAGCGTCTCTCCCTACCAAGCCACGTGCCTGCCTGTGCATCCACCCGCTCCGGACACGATCCCATTTTTTGGAGAGGGACAAGATTTCCTGGCGGATTTGGGCGGTGGGACCACATCGGCCGCAGCTCTTGCGTGCTAATTGTGCCGGGCAGCGTTGCAAACAAGCAGTGCTTGAACCTGCAAGGCTGAGGAGGCCGTTTCAGCTGCAAGATAAATGGATATCGTGGAGCAAGTGGCAATTAGCGTGGGTAAAGAGCCCCTTAGTGACTGTCCCTTACATAACACCTTTGTTCCAGGCCCTTCACTTCATATTCAGTTTGTAAATAAACTTGACTCCCAGTTTTACTGGGGCCTTTATTCCCTCTTTATTTTATTTTATTATTCTTTTAACCCGGTGAAGAACGAGCCAATTGTTCGCCCGCGGGGAGATGCGGCGCTTTGAGGAGCTGCCCGGCCTGGCGTTGCCCGCTCGCCCCGAAACGGGCGCCGGCAGCAGTGAGCAACAAAGCCACCCACACGGCTGCCATGCCAGCGATTTTAATTGCTTTGCCCCCACTGACGGTGTCCGGAGGCTCATTACGCTGCTGGCGATGAATGAGGGCCTGAAAACGGAGCTTCGTAATTGCGGTGGGGTGAAGGCGGTGGGGGATTTCATTGGTGGGGGGGGGGTGGCTTGGCAGAGGGGCTGAGCTCTGCCCCCCAAGTTTGGGGTCAGGGAGGGAGTCTGGGGGGATTCTGGATCAGCCTCAATGCACGGACCCGTCTCTAATTCATGCCACGTCCTCCCTGTCGCCATATAATCGTGGGGAGGCTTTGTCTGCACCCATGGGTGGCCTCTGCCAGGCTGGCGGTGAGAGGATGCTCCGAGGCACGGCGGGATGGGCCGTGGTGGATTTTGGGGGTGCCCGCTCCCAGGTTTTGGGCACGCTGCGGGGAGCAGGGCTACAATGGCTCTTCCACCTTTAACCTGCAGGCTCAAGCTGTGATTTGCTTTTGCCCGGACCTTTTCCAAAGGGCAGGGGCTGCCCGGGGAGTTACTGAGACGTTTAATACCACGAGCAGCGGCTCTTCCCTCGCCGCGGCCCGGTGCTGGTGATGCTGCGCCGCGATGGGAAGCCGTCGGGCGCTGCTCTTTGTTCGGCACGGGGATGCTCGGGCCCCTGCTCCTCTCCCGAGCCTTCCCTCTCCCATATGGTGCCCATTATTAGACGCGTGCACCAGCCTCGTCTGACAAGGAGCTTTACAGGTGTCGCTCGGATAACGATTCACACTCTAACGAAGGTGGGAAAGATGATTAGCTGGCTTTCTATCAAACAGCACACGGCATCAGCTGTTCCTGGGGGTGGGGAGGTGGTGGGGGCTGTGGATGTGTAAGGACACGTACGCCAGGAGCACTGGGAGCCCGGGCTTTGTCCTGCCTCTAATTCCAATGGACTCTCCGGCACCTCTTTGTGTGCCTTAGTTTCCCCAGCTGTAACAGATAGATGTTGTTATTGCTTTTCCTTGTAAAACACCCTTCGAGCAGCTGATCGAGCTCCTGCATTAGCAAGAGGTGATTTAGGCAGCTGGGCTGCCACAGGAGAGGGCAAGGGAGCTGTCAGAGTTGGGGGCTCTCAGGGGATAAGGCTGGGGAGAGGCAGGGAGGGGGGAGATACACATGAATTAAATGAACCCCCTGGAATCAGGGATGTGGTGTGGTGTGTCTGGAGCGTGTCCTGCCGGCTGCGAGAGCCCCGTGGCGTGGGGAAAGGGTCCCCGGTGCCAGCGTGGCACGGGCAGGGCTTGCTCCACGCAGCTGGGTCCATGCCCTCCCCTGCCTGCGTCGTGTTGGTGGGGGCTTGGGCTTTTCCTGTGGATGTATTTTATATAAAGGCTGGTTTAGCAGGCAGGTCCCAGCATCCCTGAGCCTGCCACACACACACGCTGTGCTCTCAACCCCTGTGAGCTGGCAGAATTTCTTCTCCGGCTCTTTCCACATCTTGAATATTGGTTGGAGAGAAAGGCAAAAGAGAAAATGAGACTAAAATGAGCTTTTCTCAGCTGGCCTTTGCTCCTGTGCAGGGAGAGCGGCGCTGTCTCGCGGTACACCTCCCCGTGTCAGGCTGAGATCTGAGGGTGAGCCCTGCTCTGAAAAGTGACGGAGCAGAGACTTCCCCGCAGGGCTGGGGAAACTGAGGCACGAGCGGCGTCTGGCACCCAAACCACCCTCGAAGCAGAAGGGGTGTGAAGGTGGGGTGCTCGCCCAAGCTCCCCGTGCCCTGCCGGGGTGCGATCATCACCGAACCACCGCCGTGACCCACCCGTCCCGGGACGGGCCCCCGGAGCTGCGGGCAGAGCCGACGCTGCCTCTCCCCGAGCTAGCGGGGCCGGCGGGATTATCTGCTTAGCCGCACCATCTGTTCGCCAAACTGCCATCATTATGTTCAACTTGGGAAGAAAACGGCCCCTACAGAGAAGCAATTTGTTCGCTGACTAAACCTTTCAGGCTCTCGCCGTCCGAACCTACCCTCGCCGCTGCACGGGCGAGCTCTCCGCTCGCGTTCGGCTCGCTTAAACAATCTGCGGGGAGAGTGGTGGCACGCAAGCTGGTCGTGCTGGTAAATGGGAACGGGGAGGGCGCAGGGCTCCCCTAATCCGATTACAAAACATAACAACCTTTCAGAGGGGCCGGGGGGCCGGGGGAGGGGAGGAGGAGGAGGGAGGTCCATTTCACACCCGACCCCTACGTCTGGGGGTCTCGCAATGATCTCACTGGAGGGGCTTTTCTTCCCGTCGCAGTGGGTTGCTTTTGAAACGTGCGGCGAGGAGATCAAAAAGGGGAAAGGGGCTGCCTGGGAAAGGGGAGGAGAGGTCTGGGAAGGAGGCGAGGTGGGAGCGGGGGGCGCGGGGCTGGCGGTGAGCCCTGCGCCCCAAGCCTGGGGGTGAGGACTGGAGCCCGGCACCCCCCTTGTTGGGGCACCAGCCCTTGTGCTGCTGCTTCTTGCATCCCTCCTCTGCGAGGCGGCACCGGGGAGCGGTGTGTGCCACGGGGAGGTGGGCACGTGGGACGTGTCCTCCCCTACAACCGGAGCGTGGAGTGGGGCTGGGGTCTCTGCATGGAGCAGGGACAGCAGGAACCCCCCCCCCCGCCCCAGCGCCTGCGGTGGCAGCAGGAACGGAGCCACGTGGCCCACTTCCCTGTGTTTTGTCGTAGAAATTCAGTGGCACCGAAGCATTTAGCAAATGTGTTGATTTCATCAGGTTTCCTGTAATGAACAACTGAAACTGGAAAACTTTGAGCGATGGTTTGACTTGTATCAAAGTAAGAAGCTTCGAATTTCTGCTGTGGAGCAATGCTTCCAGCTCCAAATTCCCTCTAATTTGATTTAATTCCTTTTAGAAAGGATAAAGAGCCCAGTTTAAAAGTAACGTTTTGTGGCCAGCCTGCAACTGAGTCATTTTTTTCTTTTTTTTTTGCATCTTTGATGCAATCACATAAAGAAAATAAAATCTAGGTATTTCAACAGCAGCAGGTATTAAAATGAGACGGCCCTAAATGTGGCCACTTTGGGTAGCAAACTGCTTACCCCAAACGTTGGTACGCTGGCCCTGAACCCCTTGTCCCCTCTGCGTGGCATGGGGCTGTGTCCCCTCCCCGGGGGATGGTGCTGGCAGTTGGGGACACTGCGCCTGTGGGAACCCCACATGGTGAGTGCCAGAGTCTGGCACCGGAGGCGTGAAAGCATCTGGCAGCCGCCCCTGGTCTCGCGAGAGGTGGGTCCCCCCCCAGGCCTCTTCCCACCAGGGACCCCCCCACGGTCACCATTACCCCCCCCAGGAGCCCTTTGGGGCTGTGCCCCCACTCCAGGTGCTGTAGGACCTCCCTCCCCTTGGCTTCACTCGAGCTGCCGTATTCCCGGGGTGCTCAAACCCGCTCCTGGGCTGGTTTGGGGGGTGCTGCCCGCACATGGGGCAGGCAGACAGGGTGGTGGCGGTGGTGGGACACGTGGAGATGGGGTGTTGGGAGCTACTGGGGGTGTCCTGGAAAACAGGGGGACCTGGGCGCTGCAATGGCCTGGGGAGCATCCCTCTCCCAGTGGGGCTGAGTGCTGGGAGGCACTTTCAGGTTTTGGGGAGGGGGCGTTTTTCTTGGCCCCAGTCCCCAGTACAAGACAATGAGTGGTAAAAGGGAAGGCAGGGGTCACCCCTGTGCTGGGGACCCCAGTGTCACCCTGGCCTTGCTCCCGGGTGCTGGCACATTCTGGTGGCCAAGGCTCTAGGAGGGTACCCCCCTCGGGGTGGGGGGACACGATAGGGATGGAGCAACCCATGAAACCCATCGCATGGGCATCAGTTGTTAGGGTGAAGGGGGGATTCTGGGGGCTTTGCTTTCCTGGAAAAGCTTTTTGCTTTTCAGGAAAGAAACCTGAAGGGAATTCAGCCCGCAGAGCTGGGCAGGCACTGGGAGAATTCACTGGCAAAGCCCGAAGCTACAAAACATCACCGTGTTTTAATTGTTGTGTGCAAAATTGTCTGTAGAAAGTCTTTGCTGCTTTCTGTGGAGCCTGGTACTCCCCATCCAAGACACAGCCCCCCTCATTGCCTTCCTCTCTTTGGAGAGCAGTAGATGGGGAAATTGAGGCATGGAGCAGAGAGGGGAAATGGCTGAGCCATGTCTGGACAGCCTGAGGGGTCCCTGGAGCAAGCCAGGTCGTTCCCACCGCAAGCACCCGTATCACTGCAGCATCTCTTCACCCTGCAAAGGCCCGTGGGCACCCGACTGCTCCCAAAACCTTTGGGACCAGGGGCTGGCTCCCACATGGGGACAAGCCTGGCTGGCTCTGGATCAGGCTGCTGGGAAAATCAGGCTGCCAGAAGCTGCCCGACGCCGGCAGAGGGTCGAGCCTGATGCTGCAGGACCTCACCAGGCGGGGTCAGGGTTAGACCAAGGTGCTGGCGCCCAGCTCCTTTCTCCTTGCCCTGCGGTCACATCCTTCCTCGGTCACCTACACCAACGCAGAGCCATGGAGAGGGGTGGAAATGGGCCCTCGGGGCAAATCAGGACTGGGTGGGGGGGAGCTGGGGGTGTTTAATGAAGCTGTTTCCCACGCTAAAAAGGCCATGCAGGAGGAGGGAGGGTATCGGCAGCCAGGGAAGCATCCAACCTCTGCTGCTACCTGAGCTCCGTAAACCCCTTTTTTTTTTTTTTTTTTAACCAGCAAACCCCCAGCTTTACCTCCCAGAGGACCGTGTTTTCTAGGCACTGCGTATCCGGGAGAGCCCTCAGCCCCTTCATTTTCAGGACGGCTCCTGAGGATGCCAAAAACCGGGCGAGGGCGTCTGAGAGCCGGGCGACCGGCGCTGCCCGGTTCCTCTAGCCGGGCTTCCCCTGACATCTAGCGGCAGCGCTGGGCTGGGCTGCGCGGAGCCCCGGCCCCGGGGACCCCCCCGGCTCCAACCCCGGCCCCGGGGGCACCCCCAGCCGCAGGGGCACCCCTAGCCCCGACCCCAACCCTGGGGGACAGCCCCTACCCCGGCCCCGGGGGTTTTGCGCAGCGCCGAGCACCGCTGGGCTCTGCCCGCCACGGCCGAGGGTTCACTTTGGGGTTGCTCCTGGGCTTTTCCCCCAAATCTATCGGTTCCCTTGACCCTCGTACCCTCCCACTGGAGGAAAAACTCACCCGTGAGGCAGCCCCCGAGCGTGGCAAGCAGCAGGGTGACGGGCAGGGCGCAGAGCTGGAGGAGCGCTTGGTCGGTGGCCGTCCGGCTGCCCTGGGCTACCAGCGGGAACACGAGCTCTAATCTGCAAGCCGGGGCAGGGACGGGGGTTTTGGGGAGCTTGTTTACCCAGGCGGGGGCTCTTCTCATGGCTCTGGCTGTTTTGCTATAAGGGGATGCATGGAGCATCCCCAATTTCAGGGGTCGTGGTGGCCCCAGCTTGGTGCACGGATTCACTGGCACCGCTGATTCTGGCTCTTCTCACCTGCCACCGTAAGCATCTGCGGTGGCCAGTGCTGTCAGCAGCGTCCCCAGCAAGGTGCCCAGGATCCCCGGCAGCCCGTGGACATTGTGAACCCCACACGTGTCCTGGGTTTTCAGCCTGGAGCGCAGGACGGGCTGGGGAGAGCGTTAGGGAAAATCCGGGGTTCAGAGGGAGGATGCTTGCCCAGGGAGGCTGCGCTGCATCTCGGGGTTTGGGGCTTTGGGAGCTGCAGGGTGGCAATGCAGCCTCCCCCCAAAAGCGGGGTGGTCCCCTGACCTGGGACCGGTGTCCTCGGCTGTCCCAAGATGACTCACCGTGAAGAATCTGAAGCCAAGGGGGGGGATCAGGCCAGCCAGAAACCCCGCGATGAGGGCCCCAAAAGGGGTGACCAGCATCTCCCCAGCCATACCCATCATAGCCACGCTGGCCAGGGTGGCATCTTGGATCTGAACCTGATGGAGCAGGACATGGTTAGGGGAATTGGCTTCATGGAGGACATCAGCATGGGGCTGGGGAGATTTGGACTTCCTCAGGGATCAAACTGGGTCTTAACAAACCTAAGAAAGCCTAACGGGTATCCCCTTTTGTCCTGGGTGTATTCATGCTCGCTGTCCCTGTAGGACGGGACGTGGGCAGTGCATGAGACTTGGGTTTGTCCCAGGAGAGGACCTACCATCGGCAGCATGCCCTCCTCGTGGAGGACAGGCGAGAGGACAAAGGTGGCCAAGGTGCTTGCCGCCAGCGAGAAGTAGGTGTTGAGCACTGCCCAGGGCTCGGCGTTGTCACGGACAGTGGTGGCTGAAGTGAAGCTGGGCCAGAAGATCCACAGGTAGATGGTTCCTGCAGGGAAGGGGAACAGGCAGGTTTTGATGTTGGTGTTGATCCCTCATGGGAAAGAAGCTTCTTGCTAGAGCCGAGATGGAAGTGGCCACAGTTTGCAGTGTGGGAGGTTCAGGTTTTAGAAAAGGGAAAGCTTTTTCCAGGAGAGGGTGGTGCAGCCCCAGGACAAGTCCCCAGGGAGGTAGAGGACATCTGTCCTTGATGGTTTGCAGGACTCTGTTGATCAAAGCCACAGCCACACTGTCCTAGTGTTGGTGATGATCCTACCACCACCGTGTCTATGACTCCGGTGTTGTAGGATTCGAGCTCCGTACCAACCGCCGCAAAGAAATCTGGCTGGTGCCCCGTGTCCTGCTGCTCTTTCCTCTTGTCCATCTGAGGCTCGTGCAAGATCCGTGAAACCATCAAGCCGAAATAAGCACCAAAAGTGTGAACGGTCAAGGAGCCTCCGCTGTCTCTTACCTGGTGAGTACAGAAAAACACCGTGCAGGAAGGAGGGATATGCGATTTGTCTCTACAGACAAGGCAGGACTTGACATGGATTTTAGGGAGCCTAAACCCATGGTGATGCCCTTTATGGTGGGCCCCCCCTCATCAGTGACTCACCCCCATGAGACTGAGCAGGACGTATTCATTGAGGGTGAAGAGGGTGACTCCCAGCAGGGTCAGCAGCAGCATTTGAACAGGGTTTACCCTGCCCAGAACAGCTCCGGTGGTGATCAGAATGGCTGCGGTGCAGAAGTCGGCACTCACCATGCTGGGAAGGAGAGGGAAGGTGTGGGGCTGGACCTGACGCTGTTGGGGGGTGAGCAGATTTGGGGGGAACGGGAGCTGAGCCTGCAGCCCGGACCCTGCATCCCACCACTCCTGGAAGCTGAAGGGACAGCCCGAGCCTTGCGATGTTGGTGACAAAGGGACAGCTGGGCTTGAGGCAGGCGGGGGCCAGCGTGCCCCCCCTAAATACCTGGCTGTAAAATTGGCGGTACTTACATGGCCCTAACTAGTGTGGTACTCAGATAACCCAGCAGCCTGGTCCTACTTGTCCTCATAATCCTCCTCCAAAGCAGAGCTGTGAGTTTTACAGAGGAGGGAGCCAGTGTGCCAGGGCTGGAACTGGGACGATCGCAGCCAGGCAGCAGAAGCTCCCGCCTGCCTTACCTCTGAGCTCCCATGTAAATTTTGCCATTCAGGAAGAAGTATAAAAAACCCTGGATCAGTACAGCCCACTGGATGGAAAAAGCCACGATGAGGATGCTGATGGCCACGCTGCCCGGCCCGTAACGGCCGAGGAAGGCCACCAGGAGCCCGAAGCCAAGGAGAGACTGGAGATGGACATCCCGGAAACCTGGCAGAGGAGAGGCAGAAGGATGGGTCTGGGGTATCTAGGGCAGGCAACCCCCCTCCTGCCTGCTGGTCACCCAAAGGGGGCTCAGACACCCCCTGCTCCCCCGGTTTTGGGGAGCTGAAGGCTTCAGGCAATATAAATCAGCCTTGCTCCACCTACATGTCTCTGGAACCGTGGTGCATCTGGCCTTGGATCTCCCTTGGAGACCTCCAGCAGAGACCACGAGCGGTTGTTGCTTGTGCTAGTGACAGGTAAAGCCATCACACCCACACCCCCCCCCCCCCACGATGTGTCCCCTACCACCCTTTGAGGTGGCTCCTGGCCACCCCGTTTGCAACCACGCTGTGCAGACACCCCAGTCCATGCATGTGGGTCACCCTGCAGCCCCAATAAACCTCTTGGGGTGGCCGAGAGCCACCTGCACCCATCACACCAGCGCAAAGGTGGGTCTGAGATGCCAGCCCACCCCCAGGGACCTCTCTGCTGCCCCTGAAAACATCCCGTCCCACTTCACGGGACAAGAGGACTAGGAGGGTGAAATGGGACCAGTCTGGTACCTTTTGGTGGCAAACCAGAGGAGAAATGACCTGATTCTCACTTGGATTAAATGCCCTTTGCACCCCCGGCTGTGCCGGGAGCTGTGTCTGTCCTTCCCTTGAGTCACAGCCAGCCTGGGTGGGGTTACGTGGGCAGGTGAAACCGGGAGAACCTGCCTGCTCCCTGCTCAGTGGCTCTGCTCCTCTCAGCTCCCCTCCCTTGCCTTGGAAAAGCCGGGGTGGGTCCCTCAGTCCCCAGCCCAGGATGAGTTTCACAGCACGCAGGAGGATGCTCCCAGTGGGGTACCCCACCCCAGCCCAGCGTTGGATGCTGCGGCAGCCCCGAGGGAGCCAAATCCCCCGTGAAAGGGGATCAGTGCGAATCCCTCAGCACTGCAAAACCCCAGCAGGTCAGTGGGAAGTTTGGCGGACCCCAAAGTGCCCGGAGCAGCTGCCGCATGAGGACAACCCCTGCACAGAGTGATCCTCTCCGTGTTCCAGCGTCTCCTAGACCCAAATATCCCCGTTTAGGGCCTGGCTTTGTCCAAGCATGTGGGAAATCCTTGCAGAAAGTCTCCTTTCCACCCACCAACCCCTCCTCAGCGGGGTGCACCGGTACCCCAACCCTGCAGCCTGATGTTCCCCCTCCTCCGTTTTACTCTGGAGTCCAGTCTGGAGCTGGATGGTGTCACAGCTCTGCAGCCTGGACCCAGCATGGTGACACCCCTTGCCACCCCCTCGGCAGCACCTGGGGACCAGGTAGAGCCACTCTCCGCACCCACCCGGGGTGGGGGTACTCACGGGGATGCTGAAAACCCAAGTCCTGGTTTCTCCAGCTGCAGTTCAGCTGCTGGGAGCAGAGGCTGGGGCTGCTCTCTGGGCTGTACCGGACAAAGCTGGCGAAGAGGAGGATGGTGAGGATTTGGAGGAGGAAGCACAGCCCGGAGAGCCGAAGCCTCGAGGCGGCCGTGTGCTCAGGCATGTTGCGGGGTGCTCGGGACAGATAAACCCTCCCGAAACCGGGGAGACACGAGGAGAGATGCATTGGGGCTGCAAACTCCGCCTGCCAGAGCGGCTGCCAGGTCCTGCCCTCGCCTCGGTCCTTCCCACGGGCGGAAGAGCCGGACGGTGCTGCCAACACGGAAACCCCGGGCTGGCCGCCCTGGCACGCCTCGGCAACCTGGTTTTGCCACATCAGGCTGCTCAGGCTGCTGTGCTGGGGAAACACGCCGGGCTTTTAACGTCAGCGTCTGTCTTGGCTGGGTGTGAGAGGGTCAGGGTGGGATCTGGGGTGCTGGAGGCGGCGGGGGGGGGGGCTTGGGGATGCCTGAGGTTTCAGCCTTTCTGGAGGTTCGTCACGGGAGAACTGTGATGGTTTGGGGGGATCGGATCAGACAGAGGAGACGGAGCGTGGTGCAGCAAGCGCAGGGGGACTGACCCGCTGCGGTGGTGCTAGGCTCCGGCAAGTACAGCAAAGCCAAGTTTAAACTCCCTGGTCAGTAAGAAAAGTGATGGTTTGGGGGGGGGCGGGGTTGGTGAAGAGGTTACCTGTGGGGCTGCGTGGGGAGGAGGAGAAGCTGAGCCTTGAAAAACAAAGGCAAGGAGCTGTTTGTAACCTGTGCCAGGAGAGGTGGGAGGGGGGAGCTGGAACGCAAGGGTTTCCTTTGCTTTTCTTTGGCTGCTTCTGCTTTTGCAGAGAGGTGTTTGTAATGCACCGAGAGCGGGTACAAATCCCAAAAAGGGAAAGGAAGAGAAAAGGAGCCGAGAAATAAAACACAGAGTGTGTTTGGGAAGTGACTCGGGTAACTCCTTTCCACAGCGGCGGGCCAAACTATGATCTCAGATAAGCAGCATCGGGTTGGGGTCATGCCCTGACGCCAATGGGATGAGGAAGGGGAATGAGTCACTTTTGGAGGTCCCAGCCAGTGTCCTGCTTCGGGCTGTGGTTTTGTGAGAGGCGAGGGGTGTAGCTATTGCCCTCAGTTGGGAAAAATGCAAGAAATGACTCAGCTCGATAGTGGTACCACAGAGCTGGGAAACAGCATCCTCTTGCCAAAGAGCCCTGAGAGGCTGCCCCGGGGCCGGGCGCTGCTGCTGGGGATCAGGATCTGCTTTTGCAGCTCTGGGCATGGGAAGTGTGTGTGGGGGAGATCACGGGTGCTCTCTGAACAGCCACGGACCCACAAAATAACCGTAGGGGGGGGTGTGGGAGCGGAGCGTGCAGTGCTGCTGTGGTTTAGCTGTTCTCTGCATGGGGGGAGCAAAGCTCTGGCCTCTTTTTGCTCATTAAAATGAGCCAAAGCACCGACCAGTTTGTGCTGGGAGAGCCTTGGAGGCTTTAAGTCCAGCCTGCTGGCATCAAATTGATGGCAGGTTATAGCGTTAACCCCTCTGCACAAGCAACTCCATTTAAACAGGGGCTGGGGGCAAGGGGCCGGGGAGCCAGCGCGCGCCCTGGTGCCGCTTCCCCACCGGGGAGGTTTGTTTTCTGTGCCGTGCGTGCCACGGCGAAGCCAGGATCACTGTGTCCTTTGGTGCCGGGGACAGACGCTGCTTGTCTTGTGTTTCCTTCGCGAAGAGCTTCCTCCACCCTTGGAGATGGACCCTGGGGGAGGGAGAAGATAAGGGAGCCCAGAACACAGCCCCATTGTGCGGCCGGTTTTTGCTCCCGGCAGCATCCCGGCCCCAAGGTGACGATGGGGAAGCCTCTCCGATGCTTTTTTTGCAGGGCAGGATGAGGCTGGTGAGATTGCAAGAGCATCAGGGACGACCTGTCGGAGCCCCGAAGGATGGGAGCAGCATCTCCCCATCGGAGACTTGATGGGGAGGGGCATAAAATAAACCATTGCTCTGCTGTCTGTGGGAGCAGTGAGCACCGTCCCGGCACTGGGGGCCGATGCCGAGGGGAGGCTTTGCCAGCCCAAGGGGCTGCTGGAGCCCTGTGCTGGCATTTTCCCCAAATTCCCCGACACTGTGGCCAGCAAATAAAGGGATGTTTGTTAGCCGGGCGCGCTGTGTTTTTGCCGAGCAGAACAATAAAGAGAAAGACGCTCACAATGGGAAATTGTGCTTCCTCCTCCCCGTGCGTTCCTCGGGGAGGTGTGGGGAGAGAGGAGAAAAAAAAAAAAAAGAGAGAAGAAAGCGGGAAGAGACGGCGGCGGAGCAGGGAGCGAGGGCACAGCCGGTGCTCGCCGGTCCCACGCACCATGGGAGCCGGCACGGGGGGCCCGCGGGGACGTGGGGCTGCCGGGACGCTGCCCGCCCCGGGACGGTGACAGGGCAGGGGCTGGCTGGGAGGAACCCCCCCCCCCGCTGTGTCCCCGTGTCCCCTCTTCCCCGGCAGCACCGTGACACAGGTTTGTCCTTTCCGGAGCCCTCGGCCTCGCGATGGGGCGGCTGTGACGGAGACGGGACACGGCGGGCGGCGGGGCAGGACGCGCGCTGGAGGCGTTGGATGGGAACGGCGGCTCCCCAAGGGACACGGCTGGGGACGGTAAGAGGTTTGGTGTGCCGGGGAGGAGGTGAGGGGACATCCCCCCCCGCTTCGCACGGTAAACGTCGGTGTGTCCCCAACAGAGCAGGGCCACCCGGCAGCCCCATGGCATCCACAGCAGCAAGCGCTGCAGGTGCCCCCCACCACGTCCTCCGGGCCCCCCTGAAGCTGGGGTACGGTCCCGCTGCACCTCCCTGACCCCTGCGCTCCCCCCCCCCAGGCACTGTCCTGCACCCAGCTCTGAGGATGCAGCAGCTTCTTCTGCTCGGCTCTTTCTGGTTCTTGGTGGCATCCCCGGCATTGAGCATCTTGCAGCGGCCGACGGGGAGCCCAGGTAGGGAGCAGGATCCAAGGGGAGGAGGGAAATGATGCTGGGGGGGGGTGTCCAGCCCAGGCAAGGGCTGAGCTGTGCATCCCAGGGGTTGCAGGAGGGGGGAAAAGGAGCCAAGATGAGTGATGGAAACCAGATTGTAGATGCCCATGAGGGTCAAGGGGCGTCTGGGGGGGGGGGTGTTGGAGGGATGGCGAGCCGGCGCTGAGGCTGCGGGGGTGTTGCCGCAGCCCCCCCCCGCCTGCAGTACCTGCTGGAGCCCCTCCACCCCACGGTGCACACGCAGCGGGGTGCCACGGCCACCCTGCCCTGCGTCCTGCGCGCCCTGCCCCGCAACTACCGGGTGAAGTGGAGCAAGGTGGAGCCAGCCAACTACCGGGAGAGCATCATCATCATCACCAACGGGCTGTACCACAAGAACTACGGGCCGCTGAGCCCGCGGGTGCGCCTGCGGCACAGCCACCGCTACGATGCCTCGCTCACCATCACCGACGTGGCTCTGGAGGACGAGGGACGTTACCGCTGCCAGCTCGTCAACGGGCTGGAGGACGAGAGTGTCTCGCTCACGCTGCACCTCGAAGGTGAGGGGGGGGTCCCTCCAAGGGGACGTCGGGGAGAGCGGAGAGGGGACACTGGACTAGACTGGGGGTCCACGGCTGGGTGCCTCCACCCGTCGTGTCCCCTGTTGCAACGCCTCGTGCCCCAGCCTTATCTTCAGCACTGAATCCCTGGGGATAACAAGCCAAAGCCTCGGGGAGATTACCTCCTTCACCCTCCACCCCTGTCCCTGTCCCCCCCAGGCGTTGTCTTTCCCTACCAGCCCAGCAACGGGCGCTACAAATTCAACTACCACGAAGCCAAGCGAGCCTGCGAGCAGCAGGACTCCCGCCTCGCCACCTACCAGCAGCTCTACAAAGGTGAAGCATCTGAAAAAAAAAAAAAAAAAAAAAACAACCAAAAAACCAAACTTTTGTGCACCCCTAAGCGCACCTCGCTGGGCACGGGACTGGGGAGGAGGGAAGTGCCGGTGCTGAGCCGTCTCTTGCCCCGCAGCCTGGACGGAGGGTCTGGATTGGTGCAACGCCGGCTGGATCCTCGACGGGACCGTCCACTACCCCATCATCAACTCGCGGGAGCCCTGCGGCGGCCGCCTCCTCCTCCCGGGCGTTCGGACTTACGGGGCCAAGGACAAGCAGAAGGACCGATTCGATGCTTTCTGCTTCACTTCTGCTCTTCAAGGTAGCGCTGGGGTCTCCCGTCCCCCCAACAGCGGTTCCGAACCCCGATGCCCACCCAGCTCTACATCAGGGCTGGGGTTGTCCCCAGGGGGCCACCCGTGGTGGCTGGTCACCCCACCATGTCCCCGTTCACCCCCAGGCCAGGTTTACTTCGTCCGGGGCCACTTGAACTTCAAGGAAGCCGGGCAAGCGTGTCGCAACCACGGGGCTGCCATCGCCAAAGTGGGGCAGCTCTACTCGGCCTGGAAGTTTTCCCACCTGGATCGCTGTGACGGGGGGTGGCTGGCGGACGGCAGCGTGCGGTACCCCATCGCCACCCCCCGCGAGCGCTGCGGGGGGCTGCCCGACCCCGGCGTCCGCAGCTTCGGCTTTCCCAGCAAGGAGCTGAGGAGCTACGGCACCTACTGCTTCGCGGGGAAGTAGGAACGCCGGGAGGAGAGGTGGGCTGAGCGGAGGGGACGCTGGCGGGACGCTGGCTCTCGTCACCCAGGCAGAGAGAGCTTGAGGCAGGGTTTGAAGGGTGGAGGGGGGGGGGGGGTCAGGGGAGGGTCTCCTGGTGCTTTCGGGTGGTTCAGTGCACCCTCCGACAGAAGCGGTAGAGCCGGGTTTGGGTGCTTGGTGCATCCTCTGATGGAGCTTTGGGGCTTGTTGGGTGTTCAGGGCTCGCTGGAGAAAGCCAGACCCGTTGCTGGGGCAGGAAGGGGGGTTGAATCCAGCCCCCCCAGTAGGCACCACAGGCTCCCCATTCCCCAACCCCAGGGCGTCCCTCGCCCCATCCTCACTCCCCACAAGGACTCTGGCTGGTGCAAGCGCGCGGGAGGGCTGGGCATTAACGAGTGTGACTAATGGAGTTTCGCCTTCTCAATTAATAAAGCGACGGTAAAGCTGCACGGCAAAGCCACGCTGTCGCCTGGCCTCTGCCCCCCCGGGACCGTCTGGCCCCTCAATGAGGGGAATTTGACAAGGACTTTCCGTCTCAAGCAGGGGGGCAGCCAGTTCGGGGCCCCCCAGACACCCTGTCCCGGGGGTTATCAGTGTTCCTGGCACTGCACACGGGGGATTTCTGAGTTTTGCTGTTCAACACAGCCAGGGAGAGCTATAAAAAGCACCGGAGCTGGCACAGTGCAGGGGGAAAAACCGCGTGGGGGGATGCCAGCACCCCCCTGGTACCTGCGATGTGCCCCCCCCACGTCTTTGCCGGGAGCAGCATCCCAGCCTGAATCCTGACCGCTCCTCAATGCCGCCGGGATGCGGGGACGCTTTGGGCTGTGCCTCCCTGTTCCTGTGGTCCCTGGGGACGTCGCTGTGCCAGGGGCTCCCCGGCTTCACGGTGCTGGTGGGCGCTGCCGCGCTCCCCAGTTTGGGGCTGCCTTTCCCCCCCTCTCTGCACTGGGGCTGCCCCAAATGACCAGGCCACCGCTCCGCACTGTCCGTTTACTGGTTTTAATACCCACAGAAGCACAGAGAGGGGGTTTGGGTGACATGAACTCACCCCGAGCCCACAGCAGCGGCTTCTGCCTTTCCTGGGAAGCGCAAAAGCCCCCCTGCACCCCGGGAGAGGTGCTGAGCCGCAGCACGGCTTGGATGTCCCCATGTCACCCCCCAGCACGGTGTCACAGCGTGAGGACAGTGGGAGAAAGCAGCTGGAGGTGATGCTGGCACGTCGATGCCGTCACCTCCCCGCAGTCCCCACCTTGATTTCGACTCTGGTGTGACTCCAGGACCAAAACTCCTCTTGTGCTACATTTCGGGTCGCTGTTGGTTCCTTCCGAGGGGATCTTTAGTTATTAGGATTTTTTTGTACAGATATAAAACAAACAAGGAGGTGGACGCCCAACAGTGAGGTTTCGTGCCCCACTGGGGTCCGCGCTGGCGTCCCAGTGCCGTCCCCATCCGCACCAGCTCCAGGGCTCGGGGAGGTGGTGGCTTCTGCCCTGGGGACTCGCTCAGTCGTCGGGGGGCTGAGCCAGGCCTGGGGGTGGGGGGGACACAAGAAGCCCCAGGTGAAGGGAAAGCCCCAAAGGCAGATTCTGAAGGGGGGGGGGGGGGGGGGGGAGCGGGAGAGGTGAGGGAACCGGAGGGGGGGCCCTGTGCTCACCGGGGCGGCAGGTCAGTTGGGGTGGCTCCCACGTCCCGTCCTCCCGGCACCGGGTGACGGGCGAGCGGCGCTGGACGAAGCCGCGGCGGCACTGGTACCGCGCGATGGAGCCGATCTCGTAGCGCTGCTTTGGTTTGCCGAAGGCGTGGGCGTTGCTGACGGCGGGGGGGGGCCCGCACTGCACTGCGAGGGAGAGGGGCAAGGGGGGGGGGGGGGGGTTCATAGCAGCCAGCTGCGGATGGGCACGGCCAAAGTGGAGCAAACCGCCCTCAATAAACCCCAAACAAGGTCCCACGCCCAGGAGTTGTTTTCCCCACTGCGGGGATGGTGGGGAACCCCCACTTTGGGGTCGTGGAGGGGTGCAGCCCTAGCCTCCCCCCACCCCCCAGCCCGGGGCAGGGCTGCGGGGGGCAGGCACGGCTTACCCAGCCCCATTTTGCAGGTGTAGGAGAGGTGATAGTTGCAGGGCACGTCGCTCCACTGGCCCCCGTCGTGCCACACGATGACCACGCAGTTCTCCCCGGAGAGGAAATAGCTGTCGGGCTGCCCGGGGTGCCAGTTCTCATAGAGCTGGGGGGACAAGGGGGACAGGGTGCACCCCAGCACACCCTTTAAGGCCGGGGGGGGCGGCGCTTAAAGGCATCCTCCTGGCTGGGACACCCACTCCATCGGGAATGAGGTCGCATCTCCGTGCCCCTTGGCATGGTCCTGGGACCCCAAATCCTGGGGTCTGGCTCACCCATGGCAAACCCCGAGGATGCAAAAGGCTCTTGGGGTGGTTCAAAGTCTGATCTCGGGATAGGTCCCATCCAGTAGGCACGTTCCCAAGTTATGGAGAAGGATGATGAGGTGCCTGGGGGGGTGGGGGGTCGGAGGTTCACCTCCGGGGGGGGCGCACACAAGGGCTGTCAGCCCAACTTACCAAGGGGCTCCCGTCGGACCACTGGAAATCCCCCTCGATGGTCCGGTCGTTCAAGCCGATCCACTGGTATTCCCTGTACTGGTCTGGGGGGGCAAGGAGGGTGTTGGGGGGGGGGCACAGGTAGGAGTCCCAGCACTCCCTGTCAGGAGGGGAGCTGGAGGCTGAATTTGAGATTTGGGGTCTGGAGGTGAGTGCGGGGAGGTGGAGGTGTCCCCAGCCCTGCAGCGGGGGGGGGGGTGGTGGGGTGGTGTGTGTTAGAGGAGGGTGCTGGGAGGTTTGGGGACAAGGGGAGCCCCGGAGGGGACACAGCGGGACCCCCCCCCCCCCCAGCTCCTGCACCCCCGGGGGATCGGCGGGACGGGGCCGGCCGGGAGAGGGCGGCAGAACCCCGTGTCCCCACGGCCCTGCCCGGTCCTACCCGTCCCTGCCCATCCCTGTCCGTCCCTGTCCGTCCCTGTCCGTCCCTGCCCATCCCTGTCCGTCCCTGTCCGTCCTTGCCTGTCCCTGCCCATCCCTGTCCATCCTTGCCCGTCCCTGTCCGTCCCTGCCCATCCCTGTCCATCCTTGTCCATCCCTGCCCATCCCTGTCCATCCTTGCCCGTCCCTGCCCATCCCTGTCCATCCTTGTCCATCCCTGCCCATCCCTGTCCATCCTTGCCCGTCCCTGTCCATCTCTGCCCATCCCTGTCCGTCCTTGCCCGTCCCTGCCCATCCCTGTCCGTCCCTGCCCATCCCTACCAGTCCCTGCCTGTCCCTACCTGTCCCTGCCAGTCCCTGCCAGGTCTCACCCTGCCCCTTCCTCCTTCACCCTCAAGTCCCTCCGGGCCTCTTCACTCCTTGCCCCGTCCCTGCCGCTCTCATCCCCTGCTCTGCCTCCCTCCGCCTTCCCCCCCACACTCTTCCTCCGCGTCTGCTTTCAGGCAGGTCATTGCTTTGCCTTCAAATCTACTTGCACGTGTCCAACCCTCTGCCGGTCTGTCCACCCATCTCGCATTTATCCTTCTGCTCCCATCTCTATCAGTGTATCTATCTACCTGTCAACCCATCAATCCATCCATCCATCCATCCATCCATCCATCCATCCATCCATCCCTTCATCCCTTCCTCCTCCATCATCCCAGCCAGCCTGCTGTCTGTCACGCTTCCCCTAACCTCTCCCTAGCCAAGAATCCGGTGAGCAGCCAACCACACTCTGGTCAACCCAGCATATTGGCTTCATATCCTTTACTCTTTATTTTCCCTTTACTCTTTATTTTCTTTGACTTCCCTAGACCGTGTCTGCCTCCCCCTCAGCACAGCGGCGCCAGGTCTCTGCCTCGGCTCTCGGCTGCGTTTTGGCTAAAGGTTTAAAACTTGAAGCCCAAGGCTGAGGGATGCTGAGGGTCCCCTGGGCAGAGGGGCAGCGCTCCGGGGGCGGGGGGATGCAATAGGGTCCCGGGTGGTGCCACATACCGTTGATGAAGTCCTGCTCTTCGGGGGTCAGGATGGTGGCCAGGTGCCCCCCGTAATGCCTGCACTGGGTCTCCGCATCCTCCCAGCTTCTCCGGGTGGAGAAGTGCTTGTAGCACGCTCCCTGGAAGCTGTCCCAGCCCGGGCTGCACTTCTCCAGCGCTGAGCCACAGTGGGGAGCAAGAGGGGAGAGAGGAGAGGGTCAGCGTGACGGAGCCCAGCAAAAATCCCCAGAAACCTGATTTCCCCACATTTATCTCTCCTGGGCCGCTGGCAGGAGCTGGGGGGACTCACGTCTTTCGCAGCTGGTGCCTCCGTAGCCGGGCAGGCACAGGCAGGCGAGGCGGGCGCCGTCCTCCGTGCAGGTCCCTCCGTTCAGGCAGGGGTTGGGGACGCAGCCACCTGCAAGGCAGAGGCAGCCTTCCTCACCACGGGAGCTCAGCGATGGGGAGGACCTCGTTAGTGCCCAGCAGCGGTAAAGCCCTGCAGCGAGCACCCTACAGCAAGGAGGTGCCTGAGCTGGCCACTGCGGGCACCAAATCTGGGGCGGGAGAAGGATTTGGGGACACGGTGACGTGGCAGGAACCATCCCGTCTGCCCCACGCTGCCCTCGGCTCACGGGAAGGTCCTGGCTCAGCCGCCCCGGCCAAGAGCTGACAGAGCTTTGGGCTTTGGCCTCCCCCCATGGCGTGGGGACACAAACTGGCCGCTCTCATCCTCCACACCAGTGGGCTCGCTGCCGTGCCAGCCCCTGGCCCGGGGACGGCTCCTGCTTTCCCCTGGAGCGACGGAGCGAATGCGCTTTGGGATGGGAGGCGCAGAGGATAAAGCCTTCGGCACGTCCCGGCCAAGCATCCTCTCAGCCTGGCGGCAAGGTGAGCCTCGCGCCTGTCCCCTTGTTGTCACCTTCAGCCGGTGACACCAGGGCTGAGAGCTCAGCCAGCGCCGTCCCCAATCCACATGTCCCCACCAGCCCGTTACGGTCATTAAGGCTCCCGGAGCACATCGTGTGCTCCCAGCCCCGGCTCAAGAGCGTGATTAAGGGCTGTCACCAGCGCCGGCGGAGCGGAGACTGAAAGTCCTTGACACCCTCCAGCCTAACGATGCCCATTTAATGGTCCTTGGCTCCGTGGAGCGGCGCTGAGGACGATGCTGCAGCCATCACCTCCCACCCGGCCCACTCGGGACACCCAGCTCATCCCCAGCAGCCCGAGGCACGGAGCGGGGTGAGCTATTTAGGGCCCTGCCGCCTTGCACCCGGCTCTTTCTCAGCATCTCTCCTTGCCAGGGTGAAGGCAGCCATCCCACAAGGTCTGGCCACCTGCCACGGCGCATCCTCCGTGCCACGGGACCGGGACCCCGCATGGTCCCCCCCCCGCTGCAGCCCCCCCCGCCCTTGCAGGGAGCCAGGGGGGCAGACGGGGCTGCTGTAAAGCGGCGTCAGAGCTGGGAGCATCCCGGCGTGGGGACCAGAGGCGGGGGGGGGGTGGTGACACCCACCCGCAGCAGCTCCGTACCCACCGCTCGCCCATCTCGGGGGGAGCGGGGATGGAGGGGGGGGGGGGGGCTGTGCTCCCCAGGGGCACTGCAGTGACTTCGGGGTGCTTGGCCATCGAGAGCTACACGAGGAGGGGTTCTCTTGGCGGGGCTCTGCACCCCATGTCCCACCGCTGCCCCCCCACGGCTCCAGGGGTAGGAAGCCCCCCCCCCAACCAACCCCCCTTCACGCTTCCAGCCCTTGTCCCTCCACCCAGAGCAACACGGGGTGAACCAGCCCCGGGGGGGCCACACGGAGGGTGCAAAGCAGGTGTAGCCTACACCCCACCTCACACGGGGTCCCACCCACCCCTCTCCCTGGGGTCTCGCGGGGCTGGGGGGGGGGCCGGGGGATTAGTTCGTCAGTGGGAGAGGCGCACGGGCGGTGAGCGAGGCAGCAGGCGCAAGGACGAAGGGAAGAGCTAGCCGAGATGCTTGTTCTAGAAAGCTTTTAATTCCCTTTATTAGTATCACTGTTAGTCAGAGTAGGGTTTGGGGCCTTCTTTTGATTTTTTTTCTTTTTTTTTTTTTTTTTTTTTCATGGAAACAGTCATTAAAACACTTCACAGAAGTAGAAGAGATTTAAGTGCATGCAGAGCTCGGACCAATTTGTTTGACAAATATGTGCTTCTCCGGACCTGTAACCTTCCCTTACCCAGCTGAGGAGGAGAGAGAGAGAGGAGAGACAGACGGACAGAGGGAAGCACAGCGTGAAGGAAAGGTGTTGGCTTTCTCTAGTGCCAGAGAGTGGCCAGGAGGGCTGCCCCGAGGGCGAGGGTGGCACGGCGGGGACCCCTGGCCGGGTGGGCACCCGCCCCGACGCTGGCCCGCTCGGTGGGGAGGGCGGGCAGGGGGGCAGCCGTGCTGGGGGCCGGGGTCACCCCGGAGCTGCCGGTACGGGGAGAGGTGAAGCCATCCCTGCGGGTCCCACCTGGTTCTCCGGGAACGGCTGAAAGGAAACCCTCCACGGTTGCAACGGAGGGAGCGGGTTGCTCTTCCTCCTCCTCCTCCTCGTCCTCCTCCTCTTCCTCTTCCAGAGATGCAGCCGGTGTCCCGCGGTCAGTGCCCGGGGGTCGCGGCACAGCCTCCTCGCCTCCCGCGGCCAGCACGCTGCTGCTGCTGCCAGGCACCTCGACGTGCCACGGTGTGACCGCTGTCACCTCCACCGTAGGGACGGAGCTCCCGTCCCCCAGGGTCGTGGGCGAGGGGAGCCACAGGGCCCCCGACTGCTCCTCTCCCTCCTCCTGCGGCTGCGAGGGCGCGGGGGGCAGCGGGGATGCCCCGGGGCTTTCGACCACGTCTCCCGAGAGCTCGGCATCTTCACCCGTGGGGACGGGGGTGCTCGCCCCACCAGCCTCGTGGCCACCTGGGGGGGTCCCGCCAGGCTCTCGGCTATCTGTCAAGGTGGCAGAAGCGGTGCTGGTCGGCGATGGCACCCGGTGCCCAGGTGCCCCAGGGCTGGCAGCGTGGGCTGGCCGCCCCACGGCATCCCGCGGTCGGTCAGGGCGGTGTGTGGGGCTTGGTGGCTGAGGAAACCCCTCGGGAGGCTCCGCGTCACCTGCTGTGGACCCCACTGGGGACGGGGCGCCGGTGGGTCCCTCCATGGGCTGGCTGGGGTCTCGCCCTCTGCCCGGGCTCTCCGCCGCTGTGCTGCCGGGGTCCCTGCCCGGCTCTGCTCCCCGCTCCTCCTCTGCAAAGGGCAAGGCAGAAAATCAGTGAGGCCCCGCGCCGGGGAGCCAGCCAGACCGCGGGGCTGCAGGCACCGGCATCGCCCGCCGGCACTGCTGGTCCTGCCCGCGGTGAGCAGAGCTGGGGGGACGACGCCGGCACAGCGATGCGCAGGGAGATGGAAACGGCCCCGAACCTCTGTGACGTTGTCCCCTCCGAACCGGCACGGCAGAGCGAGCTCTGGCTCGGCCACTGCCAAGCCCAGCCCCGGCACAGGCTTCCCTGCAGCAGGGGCCGTGCTCAGCCCCTCACCGCTGCGCCTGGCCTCCTCTCCCTCCAGCCGCCAGCACCCTTCTCCGGCTTTTTGTGCTGCTAAACCCCTGTCTGGCACTGACCCTGCACGCTGGACCCCAGCCGAGGGAGGGACAGACGGATGTCCCCACGCCGGTGACTTGTGCACCAAGCCCTACACCAAGACACCGGTGCCCCGGCCGTGGGTGCTCCCTCCAGGGGAGGGATGGGGATGGTTGGGGTGACCCGGGCACCCACGGGTGCTGCCGACCTCTCCTTGCAATCCCGGCGCCTCCGCTCCTCTCTGCACCCCAGCTCTGGCACCGACCTACCCGCGCGGGATGGCCCGCGCCCGGCCGCTGCGCACTGCCCAACTGTCCCTGTCACCCCAGCCTCCTCCGTGGGGGGACGGGCTCCCCGGTTTTGCACCACAGCTAAGGGGGGACGCCTGCCTCGAGGACGGCCGGGGCCGTGGGGAAAGGGGAGGCAGAGGTTGGGTGACCTGAGGACATGGAGGTATCTAGCGGGGGGTGCCAGGCCCCTGGCCCCCGGGCGTCTTCGGGGGACGGGCTCGGCTTTTCCAGCTCAGCATCCTTAAAGAAAGGGATGGCGTATATCGCCCCTCGCGACTCAATCTCCACTTGCGCTTTGGGCAGTTGCAGCTCCTCCAGCTTTTCTGCCACTGTAACAATCTCCTGGAAGCCCTCGGGCTCTCTGGCTCGGTATTTTCCTGCAGCCTCAGGGAAAGAGTTTGTCCCTTCTGTGGGCAGAAAGAAAGTGGGATATTACTCCCCTGTCCTGGCCCCGCGGCAGGCAGAGATGCCCTCGCCCCGGCATGGGGCTGGAGCCCTGGGGACAGCCTGGCACCCCGGCGGGGACCCAGCTCTCCTTGACCTCCCTTTCCCCTCTAGACAGGGTCAGCGCAGGGCAGGATTAGGCCCTTCCCAGGCGCTGCCGGAGCGCGTGGCTTCGGCAGGCGTCCAGGCAGCGCTGGATTTTGCACTCGCAGCGTTTTCAGCTCGTCCCTGCCCTTCCCAACAGCGGCTCTCGCCGCTTGTCCTCCACCCGCTCCAGCAAACCCTAAACCTCGATTGACGCCGACACCCCCCCACACCCGGAGTAAGGGGTGGGGGGTCCATCTCCACGCCCCCATCCCCCCCCCCAGGGAACACAGATGTGTGTGGGGAGTTAGTGGGTTAGAGGGGTCACGGATTCAGGGGACGGGTCCATCCTGCCTAACCCATGGGTTTCCCTACCAAGAGGTGGGGAAACTGAGGCACGGAGATGCACGGCATCCACTTGATCCGTGGGGAGAGTGTCCCCATCCCATGAGCCCCCGTGGGCCCGAGGGGTTGCACAGAGATGTGGGACCGGGAAGGAGGAGAGGAGGGGTGTCTCTTCCTCCCTCCATGCCTGTTATCCCTGTCAGCCTCTGTCCTTGCTCGTCCCCTCCTGATTTATCACCCGCCAGCTCGCAGGCCACCCCTGCAGCGCCGGCAGCTCCGCTGGTCTCGCTTCCCGTTCACGACGGTGCGATATCGCCCCAAACCAGCCTTCGCAGGCTGCGCCCAGCGCCCCACAGGGACCCAGCGATGTCCCCCACCCGGCCAGGGGATGAACCGTCCCAGAGCCCTGCTCACGCAGCTCGCGCTGACCCACCGTGCCACGCAGGACATCCCTGTCCTGTCACGATATAGCGGCGTGCAGTACTGAGGCTGTGCAGGGCACCCCTACTCTATCGCGATATATCAGCATGCACTACTGAGACCGTGCAGAGCATCCCTCTATCATGCTTTATCGTCATGCAGGATCAGAACCATGCAGGTTACCTTTCCCTATCGCGATATATTGGCGTGCAATACAAAAACCATGCAGGGCATCCCTATTCTACCACGGCAGGTTGACGCGCACGACTGAGACGGTACAAACCACCCCTCCTCTATCGCGACAGCGCGGCGTGCAGCACGGAGAGCACGCAGGGATCCCGACCCTGCAGAACAGCCCGGCTCTCAGCACGCGGGTGGGCTGGAGCCGGTGCCCCGAAACCTCCCACTGATCCCTGCCGGGGAGCACCCGCGGGTCGGGGCGGGGGGGGGGGGGGGGGTTGCCCCTCTTTACCTCGAAAGCAGTACGCATCGTATCTGCTCCGGGCATCGGGGAATCCCGTCTGGTTGCGGAAGAGGAAGATGGTTTTGACGCCCGGGAGGGCCCCGCCGCAGCGTTCCCGGGGGGTGACGATGGGGTAGCGGACGCTGCCGTCGGCCAGCCAGCCGGGGCTGCAGGCGTCCAGCCCCGCGCTCCACGCCGCGTAGAGCTGCCCCGTGCTCGCCAGCTCAGCACCCAGCACCCGGCACCGCGCCGCCGCCTCCTCCAGCGTGAATTTTTCTGGGGTCGTCTCCAAAAAGATCTCCCCTGCGAAGAGAGGAAGGAGACGGGGCGTCAGAGCCGAGGGAGCGGGGGGCGGGTGGGCTCTGGGAGCTCCCCCTCCACATACACACACACCCCTCGTTTCCTCCGCTCTCTGCACGACCCCAGGAGCTGGTTTGGAGATGGGGAGCTCCGGCGTGGGCCTCGCGAGGAGGAGTGCGGGGGGGCTGAAGGGGCCCTGCCTGCCTCGGGACTCCCTGCACACAGCAACCGTGGCGCAGGCACGGCTGGAGCTCTCGTGCCACGCAGGATACCTGCCCTCGCAAACGGAGCTGCGACTTTACACATCCACGAAAGGGACTGAGGAGGAGCAGCAAATCCGCTCCCTGCACGGCGCAATCCGCGTACGGGATATTCCTAAAGGGGACCTGCAAGCCCGGCGGCCGCCGCGGTGGGGCTTCGTGCTGAGAAAAGCTGGAAACCGCTGCCCTAAAGCGCGCTGCGTGCCAGCCCCCCCCCACCCACGACCGCACCGCTCTCCCCCCCCACCCAGCGCGTCGCAACCCCGCCCACCAGCGACCCGCACCCCATCCCTGCCACCCGCTTGCCATCACCCCAACCGACCCCCGCGGCAGCCGCAGCCGGGGAGCCCCGTCGGGGCCCGAAGGAGGGACCGGCTCACCCCCCACGCACACCCAGCCAGGACACGCAGCACCCCAGTGCATGCAAAGCGCGGGGAGTGCTTGCCTAACACACACCCCACCCCTGAAACCACCACGCAGCGCTTGCACCCGCGCCGTGCTGCCAACCTGGGGCATCCCTGGGCAACCTCCAGCCCTGAGGCCGGCGATGGGCACCGGCCGCGGGGAGGGAGAACGCCCCGCGCCCCGCAAACCGAAAGCACCGCACAAAGACATCCCCCCACGCTTGCGTGCAGCGACGAGCCCAAAGCTTTGCAGAGCTCAGAGGTTTCGGAGCCAGCGCCTGCGGTTCGGGGCGGCTTTTTGGGGGGGATTTACAAGGGGTTACGGGGGCGAGTTAGCGCGGCCGGAAAAGCAGGGGAGGGCAGGACGGGGGTGGTGGCACCACGGGCACCTGGGAGGTCCTCGGCGTAGCAGTACACGTCGTACATGTCCTCTGGGTCCACCACCCCGTAGTTCCTCACCCCGGGGAAGCCGTTCATGTCTCCGTAACAGGCCTCGCGGGGCGTGTGGATGGGGTACCTGGGGCAAGGAGAGCACAGGGGAGGGCTGGCGACTCACGGAGGGGTGGAGGGGGGGAAGGCGGGGGGGGGGGGAGATGCTCTGGGGGACGGCGATGCCCACCTGACGGTCTGGTCGGCGATCCAGCCGGCATCGCACTGCTCGTAGCCGCCGAGGTAGGCAGCGTACAGCTGCTCGGGGGTGGCGATGTGGGCGCCGATCCGGGCGCAAGCGTCCCGTGCCTCGGCGAAGGTGTAGGCGTAGCGCATGGAGCCCTCCCGGTAGTGAAACACCACCCCTGAGAGGCGGGGGGGGACGGGGGGGGGGGGGACAGGGGCATGAGCAAGGGGCTTCACGGCAGCCCCCACGTATATGGGTGCATCTGCACCCTGGTGCAACTTTGCAGCAGCCCCCAACCCGCATGGGTGAATCTGCACCCAGGTGTGCTTTTGCAGCAGCCCCCTCCTATACGGGTGCATCTGCACCTGGGTGCCCCTTTGCAGCAGCCCCCACCCTCATGGGTGCATCTGCACCCTGGTGCATCTTTGCAGCAGCCCCCGCTCACATGGGTGCATCTGCGCCCGGGTGCACTTTTGCACCAGCCCCCTCCCATATGGGTGCATCTGTACCCGGGTGCAACTTTGCAGCAGCCCCCATGTATATAGGTGCCTCTGCACCTGGGTGCAACTTTGCAGCAGCCCCCACCCATATGCGTGCATCTGCGCCCAGGTGCACTTTTGCACCAGCCCCCACGTATATGGGTGCATCTGCACCCTGGTGCAACTTTGCAGCAGCCCCCTCCCATATGGGTGCATCTGCACCTGAGTGCAGGAGGGGTTTGCTGAGCCAGGAGAGGGCACCTGGGCAGGGTGGACCTCTGCCCCCCCAACCCCAGCTCCCCACCCGCCCCAGTTCCCACCACTCCCCACCTTGAGGTACCTTTGACTTTGACATCGAGGATGTCGTGGCCGTCCTCGATGCCGTGCTGCACGTCGCAGCGGTAGATCCCCGAGTCGTTGGGCCGCAGCTCGGTGAGCAGCAGGGAGGCGTTGGTGTAGCGCTGGTGGAAGATGGGCAGGGAGGCGCGGAGGCGATAGTCCTCGCTCACCTTCACCCTGTCCCCTCGGGCTACCAAGATCTCCACCTCCTTGCCCTCAGAGATGAAGGTCCACTTGACCCGGGGGGTTCCCAGGACTGCCCGGCGCCCAGTCGTGCCGGCGGTGGGCTGGGGGCCGAGGTAGGTGATAAGGCAGGGGATGGTGATGTCTCCTGCCAGCACGGCGTCGAGGGCTGGGTGGCGTGGGATGGAGACCTGCAGAGCCTTGAGGTCCTCTGGGTGGGAGAAGAGAGGAGCTATGAGCGGGACCAGCATGGGGTGGCCCCCCCAGACCCCCAGCGCAGGGCACGATGCTGAGTTACCTGTGCCATCTCCGGGGCCAAACACCTCCGGGACCACCGTGGGGGCAAACACCCAGAGCAGCAGCAGCCGGAGGGCTGAGGCCATCCTCTGCCCTGCAAGGGGGGAGGACAAACCACCAGCTGTGTTTAAAAACCAAAGAAGGAGCAAAAATATCCCCTCCCTACGTGAGGGGGGAGGAGTGGGGGAGAGTCCCCAGCCCGCGTGTGCGGGGATGGGGTGATGTGTTGGGGCGCAGAGGGAGAGGCCGACACCGGCATGGCCACGGGGTAACCTGGACCCTCAGATGATGGAGAGGAGAAGGAAGAGAAGGAAACATGTCCTGGTCATCAGGAGGAAGAGATAGCATGAGCAACTGGAACCATTGGCTGCGTGCCACTGGGTCCCATCCAGCCCCACCAGCCTTCCCAGGGAGCCGGGTCCCCTGGGGACAGCAGAGCCCAGCCTGGCCCCGACAGCACGGAAAGTCTGAGCCCAAACGCTGGCCCCGGCGGGCGGGGAGGTGATGCCAGAGCTGGGGCCGCCCTGAAAAACCTCAGAAGAGGGTATTTTAATAGCTGGTGTTGAGCAGGGAAGAGGCAGTGAGTCCCGGCTGGGCAGGCGAGCGTGCAAGCGAGGCGCGCACGTGTGCGCTGGTGCTTCTGCACGCATGTCGCAGCGTGCACGCTCATGCGTGTGCGTGCGCTCGTGCACGTGTGCGCTCTGCGGGGCGGTGGGAGGTGGGGGGGGTGGGGGGGGTTGAGGTCAGCGAGTAGCCAGGAATGGGGAGGAAGGAAAGGGGGGGGGGGCACAGCCAAGGGCACACAAAGCGCGGGGCGGAGGGGGAGGGAAGGAGCAGGAGGGCTTCTCCTCGTTGCCATTCAGCTCACGCCGGAGGTTCCCCGCGCGCAGGCTGGGAAAAACCGGGGCCGAGCAAAGCAGCCATTATGTCCCAGGCCTCTCTCAAGGCTGCCTGGCACAAAGGGCTCTCCCCGGCGGGCTGGGGACCGGTGCTGAAAGGAGAACCAAGTGGCTAGCACGGCCGTCGCCAGCCCCCGGCCCTCCCCGGGGAGCAGCACAGGGGACTGTTGGGGACAGCGGGCATGTCGTGGAGGGGCTCCGGCTGCCCGCGGCCTCTCGCAGCCGTCCGGGGAGGAGGCTGACGCTGGGGGTGCGGGGAGATGCTGCGCAGTGCAGGGGTGCGCATCCTCCCCACCCCGTATCTCCCTCACCCCCTCTGCGAAGGCTCCTCAGGGGATTGGGGGGGGGGGGTCTCCTCAGCACCCGCCCCCGTACTGAAAATGCACTGCCCGGTTCCCCGGGGACGGGAGCACAGTGACCCTGAGACTCAAAGTGGTTTTTTAATTTATGAGCTCTTTGTGCTGCATTGATTTCGGCAGCCACAGAAGCGGATTTGGCACCTCCGCGGTGCTTTCTGGGCCAGGTCGCTGGCTGCCAGGGCCAGCCTGACGGGAGGCTGTCCTCGTCACCCGCATCCCTCTGCAAACAGTGCTCCCCGAGTTTACCTGTGGGACCAATGCACCAGGGAGAGGGTGTGAATACAGCCCCCAGCACCACGCAGCATGGACATACAGCCCTTGGCACCACAAACCATGTATGTACAGCCCCTGGCACCATGCACAATGGATGCACAACACAGACTATGTGTGTACAGCCCCTGGCACCATGTACCATGTGTGTACAGCCCCTGGCACCACACACCATGGACATACAGCCCTTGGCACCACAAACCATGGACATACAGCCCCTGGCACCACAAACCATGGACATAAAGCCCCTGACACCATGCACAATGGATGCACAACCCCTGGCACCACACACCTTGTATGTACAGCCCCTGGCACCATGCAACATGTGTGTACAGCCTCTGGCACCACACAACCATGGACACACAGGCCCTGGCACAACAAATCAGGTATGTACAGCCCCTGGCACCACACACCATGGACATACAGCCCCTGGCACAACAAATCACGTATGTACAGCCCCTGGCACCATGTACCATGTGTGTACAGCCCCTGGCACAACACAACCATGGACATACAGCCTCTGGCACAACAAACCATGGACAAACAGCCCCTGGCACAACAGAACATGTACGTACAGCCCCTGGGACCACGCACCATGGACATACAGCCCCTGGCACCACAAACCTTGTATGTACAGCCCCTGGCATTACACACCATGGATGTGCAGCCCCTGGCACCACACACCGTGGCCGTCAACCATCATGTGCAGCCCATGACCCACCCCCTGCCCAGCAGGAGCTCAGCACTGGCAGCCAAATCCCGATCGCCCAGGACCCGGCCAGCGGTGCCAGAGCCAAGCCAGGAGCTTTCTCTGCTCCGGCCAGATCATTTGAATTCAGCCCCACGACTCTGGAGCGAGGGACAAAACCCTCCTGCTCGGCGGCCGTGGCTGGGCTCCAGTGCGGGGGCTGGTTGCCGTCCCCCCGGGGGGCCAAGCAAGGAAGGCTTTTGTCACGGGCACCTTTTTCTTCCCGTTCCCAAGGCGCCGCAGTGGCGTGAGCAACAGCCGTGAAGCCCCGGGGAGGAAATTCAAGTGATAAAACTCTGCAGGAACCGGGCAAGCTGGGGTGAGCGGGTGTCTGCTCCCCTCCCGTGCCCATCCCTGGCTGGGACCAGTCTGTGAGCACTGGGAATGAGATGCAGAGAGGGTTAAACCTAATTTCACCCTGCCCATGGGCGATGCCCTGAGGTCCTGGAGTCTCCTGATGACCAGAGACATCATGTTTGGGGTTTGGGGTTGGATTTTTGGGGCTTTTATTTTTTTCCAATTTGCCACAAATGGAAAATTGTTCAGCCCACACGTCGGGAGGGAAAAGCTGAGAGCTGGACTAAAGCAGCCCAAAAGCTCAGAGAGGGGGGGATGGCAGAAGCCTGTGGGGCTCAATCGCCTCCGAGACGTTGGAGCTCAGGACCCACTGGGACAGACTGAGACACGGGCATGCACACGCGCAACGGGGCCGGCTAACCTCCATTTCCATGGGAAACCAGGTGGAAAATGGAGCTGAAGTCTATTTTGGGATGGGAGTGAGCTTGCTTTCTCCCCTGAGCTCGGCCCTGCTTTTGGAAGCAGCTCCTTGAACACGGGGCCGGGGCGATTCGGGGCTGCAGCACCCGATCCAAGGGGAAGGGCAGGAGATGCTGGGAAAGGGAAGAGCCAAGGGCTGGATCCCTCCGTGTCCTCAGAGAGGGGCTTTCTCCTCCACGGCCCCCTTGTCCCCTCCACGTGACGGTTGCTCATCCTGGCTCACAAGGTGCCCTGCCAGCCCGCAGCGAGCCGGGGGGAGGGCAGGCAGCGGCGTGGTGGCTTTCCAGGGATGCTCAGCTGCAGAATGAGTCAGCAGCCACGGGCAAAGTCTGGCCCAGCTCCAGGCACAAGCCAGCAGCCCCATCCTCCCCAGCAAAGGGCTTCGGACACCCCCGTTGTCACCCCAGTCAGCCCGACGCACCCGCGTCCCCGGCCACGCACGTGGCTGCCTCCGTATTGGGGTGTCCCCCCCCCTACACACACACACACACACACCCCCTCGCTGCAAACTGGCCCTGCAGCCAGGATCTGCCCCCGCCGCAGGGTGTGCATGGGGTGCAGTCATGCTCAGAGGGGTCCCCCGGAGCGGTGCAGTGCTGGGGGGGGACATGCCAGGTCCCCTGGGAGGGGGGCTGGGGGGGCGCAGGGGACATGAAACGCCCGGCAGCCTCTTGGCAGAAGCCGCTGGCAAAGCTTAAAAATCCGGAAGCAGGTGGGGAGAATGCTGGGGGGGGTCCCCCTTTAGAACAACTCACCCCCCACCCCCCCGTACTATCCCAGCAGGGAGAAAGGGGCTCCTTGTTGCAGGGCTGGTGCACAGGGATGTGCCTGCTCCACCCCCCCCCCCCCCCGCAGCAGAGGGGCTGGGGGAGCCCAGGGAGGGTCCCTGGGGAGTCCCACGGGGTGGGGTGGGGGTGCAAGCAGAGCCCATAGGACACCCCACACACACACAGACCCCGGGACACGTGGGCACACGCACGCCCGGGTGAGCGCGTCGCACGCACACGTGGAGGTTTGCACACCCATCCCCGCCTTTCCCGGCTGCGGGGCTCCAGTGGGGAAACTGAGGCACGAGGTGGGATGGGAGAGGTGTGGGGTGGAGGATGAGGCAGGGGGGGGAGGGGGGTGTGCCCCAGATTTCAGCGCTGTTGCTCAGGAGGGACCCCGCAAAGCTGGAGCTCCCCGGCCCCTCCGCACACTCGCCCGTGGACTCGCAGCTCCTCGCTCCCAGCACAAGCTCACCCGCTTTCCCAGTTTCCCCAGTCTAAACCCGTTCCCTGAAAAACAGCCCTAAAAGCACCCCGACCGCCCTCACACTGCCACGCACACGTCCTGCAGCTGGAAAAGGCTCCGAGCTGGGGCAGAGGGAGTTTTTCCCACCCCTCCGGCAGCTGAAAGGAAGAGCAACAGGTTCTGGGTTGGTTTGAGACGGGAGAAGTCGGTGTGACGGGAGAGGACGCGGCTTCGGCCAAAAGCGGTCCCCAGTGAGGGGGGGGATGCTCAAGGGCAGCCCCTTCATCCCAGGGACAAAACGTTCTGGGAGGGGAAGGGGTTTGCAGCAAACTACCCCAGTCTGGGGCACCCCATGGGGGACTTGGGGTCCACGCTTGGGGCTGCTCGGTAGGGAAAAGCCGTGAAAATCCCACCAAATGTTTCATTTTACCCCCAGCCCCTTCTGTCCCCTGTACTGGGACACCAGCAGAGCCAGGGGACGGTGCTGGGGGGGGATGGGGGCATCCAGCGGCACCTTGCAGCCACCCCAAACCCTGGGATCTGTCCCAACCCCTCCGGATGAGGCAGCTTTGTCCCTGAAAAGCTCCAGTGATGCAGCCGGGCAGGAGAGGGGGGGAGCCGGACCCCTGGTGCAACCCCCCTGCCCAACTCCGTGCCTCAGTTTCCCTTTCCACTGCTACCCTGACTGCAGCGTCTCTGGGACAAGGACCTGTCCGGAGTCTCTGCAGGGTGGATGGGGAGGGCTCCCCTCATGACAGGACACACACACTGGACCCCCGGCCCCTCTGGCAGCTCTCCCAAATGAAAATCCCATGGGAGCAGCTGCTGGAACAACCCCAGAAATCCCCCTTATCCCCAACATCTTCAAGCCCAACTGCTGGCCGGGCAGCACCGAAGTATTTTTTCCAAGAACTCCCCCCCACACACACTTCAGCCCCCTACTCTGACTCCAGCGCTGCAGAGCCAGCATCGGTACAAGCTGATCCATTAAAAAAAAAAAAAAAAAGAACTTGCAGAGCGATGCTGTCCTCCCGGGGGGGGTCAGTGACAAGGACAAACCTCCCCAAAGCACAACCGTGGGGACCGCCAGCTTCGAGCATCCTCCACTGCAGGGCAAGAGGATGCCCTGTGCCCCCCCGTGCCTGCATCCCACGGGGGAAAAAAACACCGGGAAAGCTCTCGGCATCCCCACGCTGGATCAGCTCTCCTCTTACTTTCCGCCGGCGCGGAGGTGAAACGAGATATTGAAATTAATAGCGCAGTACGGCAGCCGGACCACGCAGCGCCCCGTGGCTGCCCGTCGGCCGAGCCCAACGCTTTCCCCGCATCCCACCTTGCTCGCTGCGCGGCGGCAGCCCCGCGGGGGCCCTTCTCGGTGGCGGGGGGAACGGCAGCGCTGGGGGGGCCTCCCCGTGCCCAGGGCCCCGGTGCGGGGCTGAGCTGCGGCTTCTCCGGGGCAGCGCAGGCAGTGGGCGGCAGCAGGTTGGCAGGACGGCTGGGAACGAGCTCCAGCAGGCATAAGTGCAGGCACCGAGAAAAGAGGAGTCTTCTGTGTGTGTCCGTGTCCTCGTCTCTTTTCTTTTTTTTTTTTTTTTTTTTTTTTCCTTCCCCTTTCCCTCCTCCTTTTATATTTATTCCTTCCCCTAATTAAGGAAAAAAAAAAAAAAAATTATTACCGTGTTGGCAGGCACTTCGTCCCTCCCCTTCCCTCCCTCCTGGCAGCTGGCAAACCCAGCACGAGATGCTGAGTGTGGGGAGAGGAGGATGCTCAACCCGGGCACGTTATTTAACCCAATGCAGCAGAAGTGGAGGAGCAGCCGGTGCTGGCTCCCCCAGACCCGGTCAGAGAAGGGGGACCCCCCCCTGCCACAGCCCCCCACCCCACGGGAATGCCCTTTGGATGGTTGTTTCCAGTATTTGGCAGCTTCAGCTGGACAGGGAGGGGGCCGTGGGCAGGGGTCCTGGTAGCCAGCGGAGGCTTTGTCATGCAAAACCCCCTTTGCTGGAGAGGCCACAACGGGTCCCCATGCGGGTAGAGGCAGCGTCTGGGGGGGGGCTGGAGGGACCCAGAGGCTCCCCCAGCCCCAAATAGGTGGTGGGAGCAGCCAGACCCGACCTCCCAGCACAGCACTCACAGCCGAGCCCGGTCCCGTGGACAGCACATGCCGTGCCTCAGTTTACCCACCTGCATCCATCTCACGACGGACCCAGGATAATTAATGCATCTTTAGGTTTGATGGCTTGCAGATTGCTCCGGGGGGGACATGTCGGGACCTGGGGGGGGGGGGCTGGGGTGAAGCCAGGGCCCCTTCTTTGCAGAGCCAAGCCCCTCGGGAGAAAGGCAGCCCCCACGAGCCACCGTCGGGGCTTTTTATAACCAGATCTCACTCAAACGTTCTCTGGCGTGGAGCATCCTCTTCCCGGGGGGGGGGGGGGGGGGGGGGGGGCCAGCACGGAGCCTGCCAGATAATTGCTGGGGTGAGTTTGCAGAAAGCCGCAGCTCCTCAGCAGAATTAATCATTCGTCACCCTGGGAAATAATTACGGGTGGCGGAGACGGTCTCGTTAGCGGTGCAGTCCGGCGGGTGAGGCACGCCGCAACGCTCTGCCCGCGAGGCAGCCGCATCGCGGTGGGGGCCGGGACGGACGCTGGGACAGGCATCAGGACGGACCCTGGGACGGGCAGGGGTGAAACCCATGGGCTGCCCCAAACTCTGCACACACACATCATATCCCACCCCCCCCCCACCCCCCCCATACCCGACCTGTGAGGTCACATCCTGCACCCGGCACTTTTGCGGCAAAAAGCTCAGGGCTGGGGGAAACGCAGAGTGCCGGCTCAGCAAGGAGCGTGCCCCATCCTAATTGGGAACAAATGTTCCCAGCCTGGCTGGGGTTTCCTTGCCGGCTCAGAGCAAATCTTCCAGGGCTGCCGCTCCGCCAGCCCCTTCCCAGGGCAGCTCCTAGTCCTTTCTGGCTGGTGACATCGGTGGGACAAAGCCCTTGGGACATCCAGTTCCGGGAAGAGGCAGTGGAGGAGGGAGAGGAGCAAGGAGGCAGCAGGGCACAACCCTTATTAGACATCAGAGGATCCCCATCCCTGCCTGCAGCCTCTCAGAACTTCTCCCCACTTGCCCCAGGACCAGCCTCAGCAGCCGAGGGAAGGGGTCCAGCCCCATGGGGACCCCCAACAACAACCGCAGCCCCCAGCTGTGTCCAGGCTGGAAGGGCCCTGATGCCCAGCTGTGCTTCCTCCTCCTCCTCATCCTCCCCCCCCCTCCAGCCCTGCTCAAAGTCACATAGCATTGCCTGCCAAGCACCCCGTGCCAAGGTCACCAGCACCCCCCGGACCCTCACCCAGGGGTGACACGGCTGAGGGGCTGCGGCACCCCCAAACCTGCTGCCTCCACAAACCTCTGCTGCTGCCCAGCAGCTGCCCCTCAGCACCCCGTGGGGACAGGGGGGTCACAAACATCCCCATCCCAGGGGATCCTGACCCCAAGCATCCCCCAGGGACATAGATGTCCCCATCCAAGGGCTTTCTGACCCCAAGCACCACACCAGGGACATGGATGTCCCCACCCTGGGGGGATCCTGACCTGGAGAGCATCCCCCCAGGGACACGGATGTCCCCACCCCAGGTGGATCCTGACCTCGAGCATCCCCCAGGGATGCAGATGTCCCTATCCCAAGTGACTCCCAACCCCGAGCACCCTGCAGAAGGAAGGGATACACAGGCATCCCCACTCCGGGGTGTCCCCCCAGCTCTGTCCCCAGCCTCCCCCAAATAGGGAAGCGCAGAGACCCCTCAACACATCTGGGGATCCCAAGGGTGCAGGATTTGGGCTGTCCCACTGAGCCCCAGTGCTGGCTGTGGGACAGGGGACCGGGCACGGTGGGGAAAGCCAAAGCAAAGGCATGGGGGAGGAAGAGGGGAGTGAGGGCAGGGAGGAAGGAAACGCTCCCTCCTTGGCACTTCCCGGCGTAGCCGCGGGCACCGAGGGCCGCCTTGCGGCAGGCACCAATATCGGGGACCAGCCGCCCTCGGGCACCCAGCCACCCCATGGGAGGAGGAAACTGGGAGCTGGTGGAAAAGCCAAGCAGCCAGGCAGAGGGGAGGGCGGACCGCCAGCTCCAGAGCTGTGTGATGGAAACAAGGAGGAGGAGGAGGAGGAGGAGGAAGAAGGCGCATGAAAAAGCTCCATCGCCCTGCTTGCCTGGAGCTCCGGGGACCTGGAGATGAATTACCCGAGCTCAGCGCTCCCTGGGCTGCTTAATGGCATTTCAATCCCGGCTGCGAGAGGCAAACCAGAGCCGGGGCCAGGGAGCCAGACAGGATGTCTGGCCGGAGATGAGCCGGGAAGCCGATGTCTTCGGGGACCCCCAAGCTGGGGCATCCCCCCCCATCCCCACCAGCCAGGAACCGGGATGGGACGCAGCAGCACCCGGGGGGAAAACCCGATCGCTGCCAGGCAAAGGGGGGGTCGGGCTCCCTGTTATTGCTGCTCCCAGATGGGGCGGGGGGGAGACGTGGGGGCCCCACCAGCTCCTGGAGGGAGCTCAGGGATGGCTCTGGGTGGCTCTGGGTGGCCTTTGCCAGCAGAGGGGACTGTTGCTTGTCTCTCCAGAGGAGCTCGCCTGGAGCCAGCCCTTGTGACAGCTGGGGAGGGGACATTTACTCTTTTTCTCCTTGCCCTGATGAGGACAGAGTAGGGACCCTCCCATGGGAAAACCACCGTCTCTCTGGGAGAGGGAGGACCGGGAGGGAAAGCTGGCAACAAGTCTCTCCCCAAATGATGTTTTCCTGCCTCTTTTGTTCACAGAAACCTCCCGAGTTTGAATTTTTAAACTTCCTCCCTTTGCCAGCCTGCTGCCCTCCCCCCCAGATAAATCAGCTGGGGGGGGAGGGGGGGGGGAGGGAAGAAAAATAAAAAATAATAAACCCCAAACGCTCCCTGCAAAGCGATTCATAACCCCACCGTGACGGCGGGTGAAAGCTGTGAGCGAAACCAAATGTTGAGGCGGCGCTTGCCAAGTTTCGGAGGCTGCCGGCGAAAGCGGCGGCCAGCCGCAGCCGCGAGTCCCCGTTGGGCTCCCAGCTCGGCTCAGCACTTCCCGCTGAGCACATCTGGAGAGGAAGAAGATTGCAGCTGGACACAGCTGGATGCAGCACCCCCGGGGGGGGGGGTGTCGGTTGGGGTGATGCCCTGTGCCTCCCGCCCCCCCCCCCGCTCTCCTCCCGCCCCCAAGGGATGCCTGTATGGCCAAATCCAGGGCACTGGCTCAGCTGTGGCTTGTGCTGAGCCCAAAACTGCCCCAGTCACCAAGGGTCACTGGTGACCCCAGTGCAGCCGACACCCCCCCGGGACTGTGACACCCCCGACGGGCCTCGTCTGGGCCCCGGGTTTTGGAGTGGCACGGGACCAGTGAGCCACCGAAGAGGATTGCCCACAGCCAAGCCCTCAGGGCTGGGCATCTGCCAACCCACCCTTGGACATCTCCCACACTGAGCCCCACGGCAGCCCCCCAGCACCCTGCCATGGCAGTCAAGCTTGGGGGGGGTGGGTGGGGGATTTTCCCAGCAGATCCATGCTGGGGAGGGAGTTCCAACCCTTCAAGCCACTCTCCCAAAGCGCAAAGAAACACCTTGCCCTTCCCCAGGGCTGGGAAATCCTGGCGGTGTTTGCTGGAGCAGGGCTCAGCCCTCCCGCAGCCGGCGTCGAGCCCACGTGGGCTGAAGCCGGCCTGGCTGCGGAAGAGTTAAGCCCCGCTGCTCACCCCGGTCTCGGGGGCCTCCCACTCGCCCGGCGTGGAGTATGAATAGCTGCACTCCCCTCCGCTCCCAGCCACTCGCTTCCCTCCCTGCCTTCCCACTCCTCCAGAGCCCCGGCATCTTCCCCGGCATCTTCCAGCCTTCTCCGACATCCCCCGGCAGCGCCGGCGCCAGAGCCCCGGCATCCCCCGGCAGCACCGATGCTGAGCACGGAAAGTTTCGCAGGGGCGAGAGCCCTGGGCGAGGAGTCGCTGCAGATGTGGGACCTCAACAAGCGGCTGGAGGCGTACCTGGCCCGCGTGAAGTTTCTGGAGGAGGAGAATGAGGTGCTGCGAGCCGAAATCCAGAGTGCCAAGGGCAGCCCCGCCGGGGACTCGTGGCGGGCAAAGTACGAGGAGGAGTTGCGAGCCCTGCGCGATGCGCTGGATCATGCCTTCAGGGAGAAGTGCACGGCCGAGCTGGCCAGGGACAACCTCTACGAGGAGGTTCAGCAGGTGAAAAGCAGGTGCCAGAAGGAGCAAGCAGCCCGAGAAGAAGCCAAGAAGCTGCTGTCCTTGAGCAGGAAGGAGCTGGAGGAGGAGAGGAGAGCGCAGATCTGGCTGAAGGAGAGAGCCGTGCAGCTGGAGAAGGAGGTGGAAGCCTTGCTGGAGGTGCACGAGGAGGAAAAAGCAGGGCTGGACCAGGAGATCGCCAGCTTCTCGCAGAGCCTGGAGAGCTTCCGCTGCGCGCCGGTGGCTTTCCAGCCGGTGGAGGTGGAGGACTACTCCAAGAGGCTCTCGGAGATCTGGAAAGGGGCAGTGGAGACCTACAAGACAGAGGTGTCGCAGCTGGAGGGTTCCCTCTGCCAGGCCAAGGAGAACCTCTGGAAGGCGGTGGAGGACAACCAGCAGAGCCAGCTGCAGCTGCAGCACCTGGAGAAGGACCTGGCGGGGCTCAAAGCACGGAAGGAGATGCTGGAGGAGAACCTGGCTCGGCAGTGGCAGGAGCAGCGCGGGGAGGCAGAGAAGTTCCAGGTGGGTGAAGGCGGTGGGGAGGTGCTAGTGCCCTGGGGAAGGGGAGATCGGGGTGCTGTGGGTGGCTGGGGGGGTGCTCAGGGGACTTCAAAAGGATGGGGGAGAGGGACAGGGGGAGGCAAGGCGGAGGAAGCAAGCCCCAGGGCAGGGGTGGATGGTGGCCCTGGATGAGCTGCAGATGGAGAGGAAGCTCAGGAGGAAGAGCAGAGCGGCTTGGGGACATGCTTGTCCCCATCACAACAGGCACCGGGGGCCACCCCGCTGCAGGGGAGCAGCACCCAGATACTGGGTCCTCCCCCAGCACCCTACCCGGGGCTGCTGCTCCACGTCCCGCTGGGCTCCAGAGCCGGTGTGCTGAGGGGAGGGCAGCCCCTGCCCGCTGCCCCCCCAGAGTTGGGCGCAGGCAGGGGGGTGCAGGCAGGGGAGTGCGGGCAGTGGGGTGCAGACAGTGGGGTGCAGGCAGGGGGGTGCAGGCAGCGGCAGGGCGGGGGGGGGGGGGGATGGGGGGGCTGTTGCAGGGTGGATAAACTCCGACCGACTCTGCTGCAGCTGCAACCCAACATCTGCAAAAGTAATTCAGCGGAGGGAGGCGGCGGGGGCGGGGGGAGGAGGCTGGAAATGCTGGGGACCACGCAGACACCGCCCGGGGAAGGGTCCTTCTTTGTTCCAGGACTGGGGACCGGCCACGGGTGCCGCGGAGCAGAGGGTGCAGCGGCCTCGACCGCTCACCCGAAAGATGCTTCTTTCCCACACCGGCATCCCACAGTCCTGAACACCTCCTCGGCCTTTTCTCCCTCCTCCTCCTCGCTTTTCAGCTCCAATCCCCTTCTCACCCCTCTGTCCGCATCCTCAGCCCCCCCACCCCCCTCCAGTAAAACTGAGTGTCCAGGACCTCTCTTCTCGCAGCATCCCCGGGGTGTGGGGGGGTGTGGGGGGGAAGCGAGAGCCACCTGTGTGCTCCCAGTTATGGCAGGGCTCAGGCAGGGCTCAGGGCTCCCTGACCCCCCCTTCGTGCTGCCCGCAGCTGGCGATGGAGGCCCTGGAGCAGGAGAAGCAGAGCCTGCGGGTGCAGATCGCCCAGGTGCTGGAGGACAGGCAGCAGCTCATGCACCTCAAGATGTCCCTCAGCCTGGAAGTGGCGACCTACAGGTGAGGTCCCCGATGCAGGGGACAGGGCTGGGACGAAGCCGCCGCTTCCCCGACACTCCCTGAACCCCAACCCTGCACCGCTGTGGGCACAGGAGGGGTCTCGGGTACAAGAGAGGCGGAGGGGGGGGTCTCACATAGGGGTAGCCCCAGTAGTGCCCCTCTTCCAGCCCTTCCAGATGGCCCCAGACAAAGGCAGGCTGCCAGGGGACTGGGGGGGACAATTAGCATGAGAATAGGGGCTGTCCCCGGCTGAGCCGAGGGGCCTCCCCGGCAGAGCATGATGTCACCCGTCATGGACACTAATCCTGGGGGCGAGGGGGATGGGAGGGGAGACAGGAGCAAGGGGGGCTGCTCTGGGCCCCCCCAGTCGCCCCGCCAAGCCGGGACAGGGCAGCAAACCCATCCATAGCCCCTTTGTGCCTCAGTTTACCTGAAAAACAGCGGCCGTAGCCCAGCGGGGTGTGCTGGAGTGCACAGGTTGCAGACACCCACACCCCCCCACACACACCCCCCCCGCCCCGTAGCACCCACCCTGTAGCACCCACCCCACTCCTCTCCTTGCAGGACGCTGCTGGAAGCAGAGAGCACCCGCTTGCAAATGCCAGCTGGGGAATACAAGCTGGCCAACGGTTTGCGAGGTAAGGGAGCCCCGGCAAGAGCCCTGGCATTGCCGCCACGGCACCCCGGAGGGGGGGTTGGGGGGATGAGGCTGAATATAGACACAAGCATTTTCCTGGCAGCAGTTGCTCAGAGTGATAGGAAGGTGCAAACGGCGACCAGGGGTCTCCTGGCATGGGGCTTGCAGCCGTCGCGGTGCAGATAACAGCTTATCTGCTTCTTCGCCTCTTTTTTTAATTCCTCCCCGGCACAGGGAGAGCAGGAGCAGATCCCTGTGCCCAGTTGGGACTGTGGGCTGTTGTGAAAAGCGGAGCATTTCTTTTTTCCTCCCCCAAAATAACAAGGAAAGCCTGTTGCCTGCACGCTTCCCCCCAGCAGCAGGACTGGACTGCGGCTGCAGCCGGGCAGAGCATCATCCCTGCGCGATGCCGAATCCTCCAGGAGCATCGGCACAGGCTGCACTCGAGGGAGGAATTTCCCACGTTCTGTTTAAAAATAGGAGAGGGGACAGCAAGAGGCACCCAGGCGGCAGAGGAGGGACGGGGGAGCCAAATGAGTGGCTTTTCAGCGCGCTCACGGCGCTCCCCCCTCGCTCTTTGCAGATCTCAAGCTGGAGGTGAGCAGCGGCAGCAAACTGGCACCGGCGAGCACCGACGCCAGGCGGCTGCTGCCCTGGGACCACCGTGCCAGCCCCTCCATCTTCTCCAGGGCAGAGGGGAGGGGACAGCCAGCCAAAACCCAAAGCGACTCCCTGACACCCAAAAGCCAGAGCTCTGGCACCAGAGAGCTCCAGAAAATCAGCTCAGTCCTCCATGCCACGGCACCGCAGACTGCCAGCACGACCAGGGAGCTGGGTGCCCCCATCTGCCCCTCGCAGCCTGGCAAAACTGCCCCTCCTCTCTCCCCAGAGCCCCCCAGCCACGTGCCACCGGAGCCAGGGAGCCCAGGGGGTGAGGGTCCTGCCTGGCCGGGGGGAGCCGGGGGTGAGATGAGCCAAGGGAAGGAGCATCCTCCACCCGGAGCCACGGCGGAGCCCCACGATGCCAGCGTGGAGCCCCTGGGAACGGCGCCCGCCCGCAGCCTGCGGTACCCAGCCCAGCTGGTCAGCGAGGCGCTGGAGGATGCTCTCAAGGAAATGAAAGACGATGCTCAGCCCAAAGAAGAGCCCACGCTCAGCGCCGCGTGGGGCCTCCGGGACACCCGTGCCCCCAGCCCCGTTCCCCCCATAGAGGCTTGTGGAGGGGATGTTGCAGCGGGGGACGGGGAAGGGCAAGACCCCTCTGAGGGTGCCAGGGATGGGGAAGCCCCCGAAGTGGAGGAGAGGGCTGGGGAAGCCGTGGTCCAGGGGCTGGGTGCAGAGAGCAGAGCCCTGCGGGATGGAGCTGCATCCCCGCCAGGACCACATCCCTGCGGCACGGCTGCTTCCCGGAGTGCCGCGGCGAGCCAGGAAGAGCTGGGAGTGTGGGAGGAGGAGATGCCCAGTGTGCTGAGCTCAAGGGAACCAGAAGTGGTGGCCCAGGAAGAGGACACGAGTGACCCTGGTCAGATGGGGACCACCTGGGAAGAGCCAGAGCAAGAGGAGGACGAGGCCCCAAGCACAGAGGCATCGCACCCCTCGGAGGATGAAGAGGAGAGGGGATCCCGCAGCCCCTGCGGGGAGGACAGTGATTTCCAGGGCGAAGGAATGGATGTGCGAGAGGGGGAGTCCCCGCAAAGGGAAGTCGAAGCTGCTCATGCTGTCCTCGTGGAAAGCCACCTGGTTTTGCCCACAGAAAGTCACCTGGAAGAGGACTTTGTTGATGGAGAGCAGGAAAAGTCTGAGCAGCGGCAAATGCCCATGTGTGAGATGGATCTGGCTGCAGAGGAGGAAAGGGAGCAGGAGACGTGCCTGGGGCAGGAGCCCTCGAGCATCCATGAGGCCATCCCAACAGAAGGGGCTTCATCAGGGGCTGAAGAAGATGCCGTGGGAGAGGAGGACCCAGGCAGAGCAAAAGATGGTGAGGGAGAAAAGGGAGAGGCTGTTGGGGAGGTGCTGGTAGGAGAAGACCTCGGGGCAGGAGAGGCTGCAGGACCTGAAACCTTGGGACACAAGAGCGGAGCCCTGGAGGAGCCTGGGGACCTGCAGGAAAATGGCTTTGAGGAACAGGTACTGGAGCAGGAGCTGGAGCCAGAGCTGGGAGAGGAGCCCTGGGGCAAGGGGGACAATGGCAACGGCCAAAAGCCCCGTCCAGAGGACTGGGAGGTGACAGCAGAGGACACAGAGGGGGCTCTGGGGACAGAGGAGCCAGCCTGGGCAGATGACACCCCAACAAGCGCAGGAGGGCTGGAAAGCGAGGAGAGAGGTGGCACATCACCAGCAGAGCTGGAGGAAACCCAGGAGGATGATGAAGAAGATGCTGAGAGCCAGGGGATGAGCCAGCAGCAGCCACCGCCGGAGGCTGAGCCGGCCCTGGAGCTGGCAAGGGACGAGCAGGATGGCACCACAGGGCAGCCTGCCCAGGCACCCGCAGATGTCCCCGGGCAAGGGGACAGCCAGGAGCCAGCTGAGGCTCCGGAGGAGCCAGGGGAGGTGCAGGATGAGGATGCTGATGATGAGCTCGGCTCAGAGCCGGGACAGCCGGAGAGCAGCAGCACCAGCCCCGCGGCACTTCAGCAGGTACCCGGTGACGGCACGGAGAGCGGCGAGGCGGCGGAGGAGGATGCCGGGAGACCAGGAGAGCTGGAGCTGGTACCGGGGGTGGGCAGGAGGGTGGAGCTGGAGGACACGCTGCCCGACAGCACGCCCTTGCACCTCTACGAAGGGGAGATGCTGGCTGAGGTGAAACCCAACCAAAACGCTCCGGAGACTGAGGAGACCACAGAGACAGCCCCTGCATCCAAAATAGCTCCGGAGGATGAAGGATGGCTGGAAGGGAAGGACAAGCCACCAACTCCCACCGTGCCAGAGAGCCATGATGAGGAGGCAGGGATGGAGGTAGCCCCTGTGGCAGAGGGTGCTGAGGAGGAGGAAGGTTATTTCATGGTCTCTGCTCCCAACCAAGAGGTGTCCAGCTCGGAGGAAGCTGAGATCTCTGAGGACTTTGAAGAAATTAAAGTTGAAGCAATCGAAGCCAGCAAAGATGATCTGGAAGCTCCTGGAGAAGCATCTCCAGTGCCAGAGGACGAAGGGCACTTTGAGGCGTTTGTTGGTGAAGCAGATGAAGACATGAAGATACCCCCAGAAGAACCTGAGATGCCAAAGGATGAGGATGAGGACGATGATGGGGGTTTTACTGCTGAGCTGGAGGAAGGTATGGCTGAACCCGAGGCAGACCCCGGCTCCCCCAGGGCCGTGGGGCTGTTAGCCGGAGGTGAGGATGAACCAGCCCGGGGTGCCGCAGGCTCCGGCGCACACAAGGGACCAGGGTGCTCAGAGGACTTGGCTGCCGAATCGATCGAGGAGCTCGATGGCACGGTGGAGCCGGAGAGAGATGCTGGCACAGCCGAAACGCTCCCAGGCTGCAACCTGGGGCTGGTGGGGCAGGAGGAGGAGGAGGAGGAGGAGGAGGAGGAGCCCGGTACGGCTCACCACGACACGGCCGAGCCCATCCCGCCGGCAGAGCTGCAGGCCAGGGTGATGCCGGTTTTCTCCGCTGCCCGACCAAGCGGAGCAGACATCAGATGAGCAGCCATTTGTGGAGGAGGAAGCACCAGATGGTGACAGTCCTCTCCCGGCTGGGGACGAGGAGCCCCCCGAGGCCGACCCACCTCAGCCGGGCTCTGCGCCGGAGCAGGGAGGTTTCCCAGAGATGATTGAAGAAAGCCCAGGCGCTGCTGATCTCTCTGCAAAGGTGCCGGTGGACGTCATGAAGGACTCGGATATTTTGGAAATAGTCGAGCAAGCCCTGGAGTTCAACCAGGAGCTGGTGATGGGGGTGAGGGCGGCCGAGGGTGGGCAGCGGGATTCCCGCGGGACCGAGCTCCCCCAGGACGCTGAGGAAGACTCCTCACCTGCCTCGTCCAGCGAGGAGGAGCCGACGGTGCAGGAGGCACCAGCGGATGCGGCACCGGGGACGGAGGGTCTGCTTCGGGCCGAGAACGGGCTGCACCGCGAGGCCAGCCTGGAGGACCTGGCCGAATTCACCGAGGAGGTGCTGAACGGCATCGCCGGCGTGCCACCGGCGCAGGAGTTCCCCGCGGAGCCTTCGGCCCCCGGCGCGGTGATGCCCCTGCAGCCCCCCGCTCCCGGCGATGCCACCGCCGCCAAGCTGGCCGATGCCACCCCGTGTGGCAAGCACGGCGGAGCCGACACCGTCCCCGTCCCCTCCGCTTTGGGGGACGATGTCTTGTGCCTCGCGCCCGACCAGCCGCCGGCGTGCCGGCTGAGAGCCGAGCAAGAACCCTGGTCCTTGGGGGACGAGTGACGGCGGCGGCGGGGGACCCCTCCAGTAGCCCCCTCCCTGCCAAAACCCAGCACCCTCACTTCACCCACCCGCCCACCTAACACTTCTCCATCTCCTTATGATTTTTAACATGTTTGTGTGGATTTTTTGCACCCCTTTTCAGAGTGAAGAACCACCAAGCTCCATTCCCCGCCCTGGCCCCCCAGTTTTCGCATGCTTGCTCCGGGACCCCAGCCTCATTTTGTGCCCCCTCTGGGTGGGTTGCCGTGGCTATATTTAATTTAAACCCCATGTTTCCCCCCTTCCCTGTGATCTCCCCCCCCTCGCCCCCCCAGTGCATCTGCCCCAGGAAGCCCAGCTGGAGGCTGGGGACCCCCACACGCTGTACCCCGGGACCCAGCACCTCGGGGCAAGGGCACCCCGGGGTCCCCAGCCCCGACCCGCCGACGCTCGCGGGGCTGACCCACGCCGGATGTATTCTCTGCCTTGACGTTAATTTAATAAAGCCTCCTCCTCCCACACGGATCCGCTGCAGCCCGACTCTCCTCATTCCCACGGATGGGGGGCTCGGGGGGGATGGGATGGGATGGGGCAGCAGCCCCAGGGCAGGACTAGGGGAGGCAGAAGGGGACCCGGTTTTGGGGGGGATGCACTTGCAGACTGCTTTTTGCCAGGAAAGCATGGCTGGGGCTGTCTGTCAGCACAGGTTGGAGACAGGGACCCCAGGGCGATGCTGGCCCCATCCCTGGTGTGATGCACCCCCCTTGGGGAGATGCTCCCCCATCCCCAGGTTGAGGTACCCCTCTTGGAATGATGCTCCCCCCATCCCTGGGGCGATGCTGCCCTTTGAGGTGACCCCCTGAAATGATGCTCCCCCATCCCTGAGGTGATGCACCCCCCCTTGGGGCGATGCTCCCCCATCCCCAGGTTGAGGTACCCCTCTTAGAATGATGCTCCCCCCATCCCTGGGGCGATGCTGCCCCATCCCCAGGACAATGCACCCCCCTGGGGCGACGCTCCCCCATCCCCACAGCCCCGCAGATGCCACTCAGGACTCGCTGCTGGCCGGGCAAGTGCTCGGCCTCCTCCTTGGCTGGCCAGAGGGAGCAGGACAGGATGCCAGCCCCCCCCATCCCCGTGCCAGCGCCTTTAGCGATGAGCCAGCAAAACCAGCCGCTGCTCCTGCCCGGCTCGGGCGGGCTGCCCAGCGTCGGGAGCTGTCGGGTACCCCGAGTATTGAGGCGGGGATCCCGTCACCCCGGCAGACGTGGCTTTACCCCTTCTTCCACAGGGTGCTGGGCTTCCAGGGGGGGTCTGCAAGAAGCTGAGGGGGGCTCAATCACCCCGTTGTGTGACCGGGCGTGGGGACGGCGCGGGAAGAGCCGCATAAATCAGCCTCCGGCCAGAGAATGGGCTTCTTTATGCCGGGCAAAGGGCTGAGTCACCCCGGGCAAGGGGATGAGGGGACCCGGGCGGCCACGGCATCCCTGGGGACCGACAGCCTCGCACCCACGGGTGCGCTCAGCATCGCTCCTCGGGTGCTGAGGGATGGGCTGCCCGCCTGGCTGGCCCCACCGCTTGCCCACGCGCCGGATTTAGCCCGGCCGTCCCCGTGCCAGCGCCCGGGGATGCTCGGAGCCAGGGACCGATAAGGCCCCGACATTTATCTGCCTTCCTCTCTGCGAAGCCCCCAGCCCCCTCCCCTGCCCGAAGGCGACGGTTTCCTTTTAAGGCTAAACTCCAACGGATCCAAACACCGTAATAAAAAAAAAAAATAACCCCTCCGATTAGTTTAATCAGGCGCCGAGCCTGCGTTCAATCAGCCTTTGGCCTGAACGCACCCCTCCAGCGAGGCCTGGGCAGCATCAGCCCGTCGGCAGCCGATGGCAGCTCCAGTAATGCCCCCCCCAGCCCCCCAGTGTCCCCTCGAGCGGTGCCCCAAAAGTGGGGCTGCCCGGGCGAGGAGGGACAGTGGCGGGATGCTGGGGAGGAGATGGCGGCCGGGCGAGGAGCTTCGCAAGGCAGGGGGTGACATTCCTCCCGAAATTAATCCACATTCCAGCCAGTGCTGACAAAGCGATGAGGGGGGACAGATGGCGGGGGCGGGGGGGGGGGAGGGCGAGCCCCTTCCTCGCCCTGAGGAGGAGGAGGAGGATGGGACGAGGCTGCTGAGGGCTGGGGGTCACCCGGCAGGGTGGGGGACGGCTGCTGGGTGCTTTGCAAACCCCGGGGGCTGCAGCCTGGAGAGCAAAACCCCAGCGATGCTCGGCTGCAGGCGCAAGAAATGCACGAGCGAGTGCTCATGGAAGGGACCGAGCGTGTCCCCAGTGGGACCAAACATGCCTGGACCCCCCCCTATGCCTGACCCCGGCATGGGGCTGCAGCTCAGACACCCACCAGGCACCCACCCCCACCCCAGACAAAAGCCACCGGACCCAACCAGAGGCTGCGGGGCCCCACAGGCAGCACCCACTCGGTTCCACCCACACACACCACACCCCCCCAGCTGAGCACCCACAGTCTGATTTTGGGGACCAGGCTGCTTTCAGGGACAGGAAAGAGAAGTGGAGGTGCCAACCCCGCACCCAAAAACTGCTCGCACACCCAGACGGAGGAAGCACGGTGCTGGTGCACACGCGCGTTGCAAAAAGGCGGGAGGGGTGCGGGGGGGCTTCGGGGGGGCCGCAGTGATGGGGGGAGCGGCGTGGGGCTGGCCGGGCTGGTGCTTTGAGCCCCCCAGAGCCCCCCGCAGCCTGGCCCCCTGCCAGCCAGGGAAGGGTTTTGTTTCCTTTAAGGCTGGGCGAGAGGGGGATTTCAATGGAGCCCACACAAAAACTCCCTGTGGGGTGAGCCCGCGCCGGGGCGGGGAGGGGGGACGAAGCAGGATGACCTCAGCGATGACTTCATTCCGCTCGCAGCTCCCAAAAATCATGGGAACCTTATAAGGAAAGGACTAAAAATACAGCCAGAGGGGCAGGGGCAGCCCCTGCTCCCCCTCCCCAAAATAAGCCCTTGGGGATGCTAAATGCGGGCGAGCAGGAGCCACGCCGGGGCCACGGTGCCGTCCCCGAGGGGGATGCATGGTGGGGACAATTGATGGGGATCCAAAAACACCCCCCCCCGCGGAAGAGGCGGGCTGGTCCCCCACGCGAGAGCAGGGTGGGGATGTGGGCGATGGGTGCCCCCCCCCCGAGCGAGGCATTGCCACCCCCAGCCAGCACCGTCCCTTCCCGATGTGCCGGGGAGGTGGGAGGGGGTCACTTGGCCACCCCCTCACCCGCCCTTCACCCCAGGTCAGACCCCCCGCCCCGGGAATAGCTCTCAGCAGCTATAATAAGCTCTGTCCCCAGTTTCGGGGGCTCACCCAGCTGCCGGGTCGTGACCCCCCCTTGCAGCACCGTGACAGCTGCTGCCAAATCGGGGAGGGGGGGAGGGGGGGAGGGGGGCTGGGGGGGGGGGGGGGGAAGGATGCCTGGAGCCAAGCCCCAGGGCTGGGGCCCCGTCGGGAATGCGCGCCTGGGGCCGTCTGTCAGCATCAGGGAGGAAGACGGGGTCACTGGGGGGATGCACCCCTATTCCTGGGATATCAACCCCCTCCCTCCCCGAATCCCACACTCACAGCCTGATCCCCCTCCCCACACCGTCACCTCCCCAAAATATTCCTTTGCACCAAAACGGTTGGGGGAAGACAGGGAACATGGCACCCACCCACCCACCAAGCAGCACCCCAAGACCCTCTTCCCCCCCCCCCGCCCCCCAGCCCCAGAAGCGCCGCAAACAGCCCCAGCACCTGTAAACACGGTGCAGGATGCGGCACGCAGCCCTCAGTCACCCACCCGTCATTAAGTGTGTGTGTGGGGGGGGGGGGCGTGGGGTGGGAGCGGTACAGGAAAATGGCTGGGGCGTGGGAAGCAGCCCGGCCGGCTCCCGACACGTGAGTGCCAGCACCGTGCCTCAGTTTCCCTTCTCATCCAGCCACAAGCAGAAAGGGGCTGAGCCAATGATGGGGAGTGGAGAAGCTCCCCCCCCCCCCCCCACGCCCCTCAGGGCACCCCATTACTCTTGGGTACCTGGCTGCACCCACCCCACGTGAGCTGGGGGGGGGCATCTGGGATGGGGAACAGCGGGCACAGGAGGTGACTCACCCCCCGGACACGGCAGCCGGAGGAAACGCCGACAAAGCAGCTCCTTCCTCACGGCACAGCCGGTCCCCAGCACACAGGTGGCACTGGGACAAACAGGGGTGTCGTGTGTGTGTGTGTGTGTCCCCCCCCCCCGCTTCAGGGGTTGATGGGATCGGATCCAACCCCCAAACCTGGGACGGAGAAACAGGGCTGAGCCCCCGTGGATCCAGAGCTGGAGCCCACTGGAGTTTTGGGGCACGGTGCCAGGCAAAGGACCCGCTGTTGGGGACAGGATGTGACCGTGGCCAGTCCCGAGTCACCGCCGGCAGCTGATGCCGGATCCGGCCCCGGGAAGGGGCCAGGAAGGTCCCTCGGCTCCAGCTCTGCCTGGCCTGGGACCCCCCCCCCCCCCCCCCAAGTTTGGGGACCCCCCTTCCCAGTTTGGAGACCACACGTCCATTTCGAGAGGGACAGCCTGCCCAGTTTGGGGACCACCCCCCCACACCCCCCCCCTTTCCCAGTTTGGAAGGCTGCACCCTCAGTTTGGAGACCGCACCCCCAGTTTGGGGGACAGCCTGCCCAGTTTGGGGACTCCGTGTCAGACCCTGCTCCCAGCCCGTCGAGCAGCCGATGGCGGCAGCTCCTCCCAGGAATTCGGAGCAAATTCCGCACCCCCCCCCCCCGGCAGCTGGGATGGGGGGGGGGGGGTGTCTCTGAAACCCCAGTGGGGTGACAACTGCCCGGCAGGGTTGGGTTTCAGGGGTGGGGAGATTTATCACCTCCAGGCTTGTGGGATCCCCCCCCACCCCCCCACCGCAAGCATTGCCTGGGGTGCTTTGCCACCCCCCCCTGCGAGATGCTGGGGGGCCGGGGCACCCCCACACGAGCTCGGCTGCTTGCCCAAACATGGCCAGTGAGTTTGGAGGGCGGCGGCGGAGTTGGTGGAGGGGGTGGCCATGGAGGGGGGGGCACCCTGAGCATCCCAAACCTCGCCACCACCCTGGCAGCACCACCCCTCCTTTTTGATCATGCCCCCCCCCCCACCTCCACAAACACCGCTGGGTGGACTCTGGGGGCCACTCCAGCTCCCCAGGGCAGGGTTGGGCCCCCGGCCGCTGGGGGAGGACATCGCTGCTGGCCTGGGGGGGGGACAATCAGCAGTGCCCCCCCCCGCCTCAAACCCCCCCCCCCCCCGCCAAAATCAGCCAAGCCCAGGAGGGCAACACCCCACCCCACATCACGGTTACTGCTCCTGGCAGCCCCCAAACACGGGAACATGCCCCCCCCCACCCCAAAACCCCTCCCTGCTATTAGTAACACACACCCCCCCTCAAAAAAAAAAAAAAAAAAAAAAAAAAAAAAGCCAATTTGAGGAGGGGGGACACCTCTCCAGAAGGGTCCCGGCTGGGGGCACTGCCAGGCAGGCCCGGCACACCCCCGAAAGTCTCCCCCGTTGCAGGGCACCGGGCAGGAGCCCCCCCAACCCCCCCCGCCCCGCCCCGCCCCGGGACCCCCCCGGCCGCCGGCGGGATCGGGCCCGCCGCGCACCATACCGCCCCCTGCAGGACGGCCGCGGCGTTCGGAATTCCCACTCTTTCCTCTGATTGGCCGCTCGGTTCAAACCAATGAGAGAGGGAGGTATCAGCCAGGGAGGGGGGGCGGAGCCGACCGCGGATCACAGCCAATCCAAAACCGGCGAGACGCTCCTCCTCCCGACCCGCCCCGGAAGAGCTTGAAACCAATGAGAATCGAGACGGGGCGGAGGGGGCGGGGAGGTGGGCGGGCTGGTGAGGCCGTCGCTGCCAATGGGCGCGGGGCGAAGGGTGGAGGGGGCGGTGCCCGAGGGGAAGTTTCCAGCCAATGGGGAGCACGGGGGGCGTGTCCCCGGCTTCCAGAGAGTTCGGAGACGGGGAGCGGAGCGGCGGCGGCGGCGGTGAGTGGGGGCGGCCCCGGTCACGGATCCCCCGGACCCCCCCCCGGGACCGACACCGACACCCCGCTCCCTGCCCCTCCTCGGCGGCGGGGAGGAGGGGGACCCCGGGGGAGCGGGATCGCACCCGGTTCCGGGGCCTGTCAGCAACGGGGATCCGGGCCCCGCCTGCACTGACACGGCCCAGGCCCCCCCCCCCCGGTGTGTGGGGGTACACCGTGTTTTGGGGTGCCCCCTCCGCCACGGCGGGGCCTTGCCCCACGGGGACAGGGTTTGGGGTGCCTGGGGCGGGGTGGGTTGCTGTTGCCCAGTCCGCGCTGGGTCGTCTTGGGGACCGGGATGTCCCAGCGCCCGTGGACACCCCAACAGCCCCCCCCCCCGCACACACACACACACCCCACCCCCCCTCTGGCCCAGCATCACCCCCCCCCCGAACCCCCAAATCCCCGGTTTGGCCCTGGGGAGCGGCCCGTGGCGGGTCCCCGCGGGACGGATCCACACCCGGCCCCGGGGGGGCTGCCAGCCGCGGTGGGGGGGCGGGGGGCCCATCCCAGTGCCCCCCCCTGCCACGGGAGAACCCGGAGCACGCAGGGTGCAGGAGGACGGGCGCTTCCCGGCGTTCCCCCCCTTTCCCCGTGTCGCAAGATAAACACGTCCACGCCCCACGTGGGGTTTATCGCCTCCCGGCACATTGCCCAGTGCGGGGGGGAGAGCGGCCGGGCCGTGGGACCTCCCCACGGGTGGTTGCTGCTGCTGTGGGGAAACTGAGGCAGGGCTGTGCGAGCCGGGCGCGGGGAGGAGAACAGGGATAAAAGCTTTTGGTGAGTCCCACGGGTGGAGGGGGGCTGGGGGGGGGACGTCCTGGGATGGGTGTCATGGGCTGGGGAGGGGTCCCGGGCTGGGCCTCACGGCTCTCTCCTCTCGCAGCGCGTCGGCAGCGAGGAAGATGGTGAAGGAGACGGGATACTACGACCTGCTGGGCGTGCGGCCGGGAGCCAGCCTGGACGAGATCAAGCGGGCGTACCGGCGCCTGGCGCTGCGCTACCACCCCGACAAGAACCCCAGCGAGGGCGAGCGGGTAGGTGCAGCCCCCCCCTGACCCCCACCCAGCTCGCTTCCTTCTCATCTCACCCCCTTTCCCCACACCCCACACCCCCCCCCCGGCCTTCCCCAGTTCAAGCAGATCTCCCAAGCCTACGAGGTGCTGTCGGACGCCCACAAACGGGCGCTCTACGACCGCGGCGGGGAGCGGGCCATGAAGGAGGGCGGCCTGGGGAACCGAGGAGGGAGCGGCGGATTCGGCTCCCCCATGGACATCTTCGACCTCTTCTTCGGTGGAGGAGTGCGGATGCGTGGCCGGGCGGACAGGCGAGGTACCGGGGGACAAAGGACCCACTGGGGACCCCGGGTCTGACTGCCCTGACACCCAGGCGCGGCGCAGTGCTGGCTCGGGGGGGGTGCCAGGATCTAGTTGGTGGCCCGTGGGCCACCTCCCTCCCCGCAGCGCACAGCCCGACGCGGTACCTCGTCATCCTCATTACTTTCTCCATCTGCCCCTCTTCAAAGGGCCCTTCCCTGTCCCTGTCCCAGCTTTCCCCCGCTGTCCCCAGGGCTGGGGCTGAGTCAGCCCAGCGCTGCCCTTGGCTCCCCGTGAGCCCCGGGGGAGGCTGCAGCGAGACGCAGGGCGTGCAGGGCTGCTCCGGTGACTGTACGGATGCTTTCGGCCTGGGTCACGGGGAGAGGGTGACTCGCCACGGCGTTTCTTGCTGAAGTGACACGATTTAATAGCAGGGCAATTTAAGAGGCCGAGGGGAGCGTCTCGGCTAGTCCAGGTAGAGCTTCTCCAGCCGGGTTGAGGTGATTAAGCAGTTGGAGGGTGGCCGGGTGGCAGAGGGCCCTGGGGTAGGAGCTGTGCCCGACCCACGCTGGGGACCTGGGGCTGCCCCGGGGCAGCTGGCAGGTTCCAGGCTTGGAGACGCGAGGAGATCCCTGCTAGAGGCTCTTCTGAGCCCTCACGCCAAGCCCGGCTTAAAGCTGCTTCTGTTCCTGCTGCCGTCTCTGAGGATAAAGCAAGATTGGCTTTGGAGGGGAGCTGTCAGCCACCGCTCCCCGCGGAGAACCGGTGACGCCGAGCCCCGGCGGCCGCCTGGTCGCGGTTCAGGGGGGGCGGCGTGCGGCCGGGCGCCGGTCCAGGCTCTCCTTTCCATCCCTCCAGGGAAGACGGTGGTGCACCAGCTCTCGGTGTCGCTGGAGGACCTCTACAACGGCACCACGCGCAAGCTGTCCCTGCAGAAGAACATCATCTGCAGGAAATGCGGAGGTGAGCGCCGGAGCGGGCGGGCTGCGGGGTGCCCCGGTGAGGTTGGGGGGGGGGGGTTGCTGCTCACCCCTCTGCCTTCCCTCGCCGCAGGCTGCGGGGTGCGGGAGGGAGCCCAGAGGAGATGCCCCAAGTGCCACGGCTCGGGGATGGAGGTTCGTATCCACCAGCTGGGGCCCAGCATGATCCAGCAGATCCAGACAGTGTGTTCCCAGTGCCAGGGCCAGGGCGAGTGGATCCGGCCTCGGGACTGCTGCCTCACCTGCAACGGCCGCAAGGTCGTGCGGGAGAAGAAGATCCTCAGCGTTCACCTGGATAAAGGTGAGACAGGGCTGCCGGGGGAGTGGGGTCACCCCCAAAACGGCCCCTCACGCCCTGAGCTCTCCCCACGCACCTCCACAGGTATGAAGGATGGGCAGAAGATCACCTTCCACGAGGAAGGGGACCAGGTTCCCGGCCTGGAGCCCGGGGACATCATCATCGTCCTGGATCAGAAGGAACATCCCGTTTTCCGACGCAGCGGTGACGACCTCATCGTCAAGAGGGAGATCAGCCTGGCAGACGCCCTGTGCGGCTGCCGACAGGTCATCCGCACCCTGGACAACAGGACCCTGCTCATCTCCTCCCAGCCAGGTGGGCTGGGACGGGGTGGGGGGGGCTCTGTGATACCCCTGCGAGGGGCCGGGGGCGGGGTGCCAGGACCTGCCGGGTGCGGTGAGGTGACGCTAATCCCCGTCTCAGGTGACGTTATCCGACCCGGCGACCTGAAGTGTGTCCCCAACGAGGGGATGCCCGTCTACAGGAGCCCCTTCCAAAAGGGAAAACTCATCTTGCAGTTCCAGGTGAGGAGCAGGAGCTGGTAGCCTCCATCCCTGGGGATCCTCGACGCGTCCATCCCACGCTTCCATCTCCTCTCTCCCGGTCGCAGGTGAAGTTCCCCGAGCCCGGCTGGCTCCCCACCGACCGCCTGCGCCAGCTCCAGGCCTTCTTCCCGCCCCAGGAGGAGGTGATGGCCACCGAGGACACGGAGGAGGTAGAGCTCAGCGACTACACGTCCCACGGCGGCTCGGGCCGACGGCCCTACACCGGCGAAGCCTACCACGAAGACGACTTTGAGGACGGCGTGCGCCAACACGTCCAGTGCCAGACCTCGTAGCTGGGGGTGGGGGGTGGGGGGGGGGTGCGGGGAACCGGAGCCACCCCCGTCCCCGTTCCCCCCCCCCACACCTCCGTGGGTGGCAGCGGGGCTCGTCTCACGGGGGCAGGGCTGGGGAGGGTGGGGGGGCTCGGAGAGCCGTCAACGTTCAGGGATGTACATAGGTCGCCTTTCCGACAGCACTTAACCTCCCTCGCCCCCCTCCCCGGGGAGCCAGGCACGGGGCTGCCCCACTTCTGGGGGTTCCCCCCCCCACACCACCTCCCCAAAATCCCACCAAGGGAAGAGGTGGGGAACGAGGCCCCTCTTTGACCTGTGAGAGGGAGCCAGATCCTGGCTCCGTGTTGGCGGAGGAGCCGCTGCTGCTGTGCTGGCCGTGGGCTTGGTGGCCGGATCCGGCCGTTGCCAGCCCAGCGGGCATGTCCCGCACCGGGACAGCGCAGTCCCAGACCGAGGAGGGTGGCCTCGCCGTCTGCCTCAGTTTCCCCAGCCGGTGGGGCAAAGCCTCCGCAAAAGCTGATTTGGTGAGGATGGGAAGTGCCCGGCTCAGCTGCCGGCCCCCACCGGGGTCCCTGCCACTGCCCCACGGCACCCACTGGCCCCACGCCGTGGGGTGCCGCTGCCCGGCCCCCCGAGTTCCCTTGCTTTGCCCGTTTCTTTCCTTGCTGGAGCCTGGGTCAGGCCTGGGGAGCGGAGGGGGTTTCTCTTTTCTCTTTGCACAGAACAGAATGGGGTTGGGCGCGTGGGGGGTAAGGGGAGGGGGGGGACTGGTCCCTTTAATTTATTTTTGGAAGAATTTTCTTTTTTTTTTTTTTTTTTTTTTTTTTTGGAGAGAAAGGGGGGAGACTTTGTACATGGCATTAAAAGCAAATCCTGGGGCGGAGTGGCTGCATGTTCCCGCAGCGGGGCCGTGCGCCCCGCGGAGAGGCCGCCGGGGCACGGGCGGTGACTCCTGCGCCCCGCTTTGATCTGCCGGGCGTGCCTCAGTTTCCCCGGCTTTGCACAACAGGGAGGTGACCCACGGGGCGGGGAGACAGGTCCTGCCCCCTTCCAGCTGGGGCTTTTCCCCTTTCCCCTCCTGCTCTGGGTGAGCTGGAGCGCCCCCTTCCCCCCCCCCCCAGCCAATCTCCCCATCTTGTCATCCCTGCACCCCATATCTGACCCCCCCTCACCCTGTTTCACCAGAACCCCTCGTCCCCAGCCCCCCAAATAATCCTTAGACCCTTTGCGTCGCCTCTGCCTCCCCAGACCACCCCCACCCTGCCCTGTTTCGTCACCCCCAGACCTCCCCCCCCCCCCCTCTCCCCCCTTCTTGCCCTCCCTGGACTCTTCACATCAGCTCAGCATCCCTGGAGCCCCTCACAAGTGAGGCAAAACCCACCCCCCCCCCCCCCCCAAAAAAAAAACCAACCACAGTCGTGTGTGTCCCCCCCACCATTTCAACCCTGCACTCACCCCACGGGAGGGCACAGGAGTCGGGGGTCTGCGCTATGGGGCAGAGCTAGACTAATGGGGGGAGGGGGGGAACCCCCCAAAAAACACTGGAGATCAAGCTGCTACACCCCATAAAACACCCCCACGCCCCCCCCCACTCCACATGCCAAGACACCCAACACCCTCCCCCACCCCACCGCAATAGGGTGGGGGTGAAACCCCGCAGCCCCTCGCTCGCCTGGGGGTGTCAGTGGGGGCTGCAGCAGGACCCCCGCTTCACACACACACATACCCACGCCCCCCCCCCGGTTTGATCCTGGCTCCCAGGAAAGCGTCCGGCGCCAGATGTTGGGGGGGGGGGGGGAGGAGGAAGAGGAGGCGAGAACAATGCTGGCCGGCCGCCAGCCGCGGGGGAGCGGGGCGGGGGGCTCCCTCCCCGGCCCCCCCAGCCCCCCCCAGGGCATTGGGTGCTGCAGCAGCGCAACGAGCCGGCCCCGGGGCGAGGGGAAGTGTCGGTCACCCCCCCCCTCAAAAAAAAAGTGTCCCCTCCTGTCACCACGTCCCCGGGGAAGGGGACCCCCCCACACACCCCCACCACGGTGGGAACCCCAACCGCTCTCTACCCGAACCCCTTTCCGGGGGGGGGTGCGGGGGGGGCTGAGGGGCAAAGACACACTCCCCCTCCCCCCCCCCCCCCCAAGTCTGGCACCTTCTCAGCCCCCAGATCGTCAGCCAGAGACCCGTAACAAAGGGGTACGGGGCGGGGGGGGCTTTGCTGGGGGGAGGGCGTGTCTGGCAGCCGGCCTGGACCCCCCCGGCCCATTCAGGGTGGGCAGCCAGCCCGGAGGGTGCTGGGGGTGGTGGAGGGGGTGACCCCAGCCTAATTTTTTTGAGGAGGGGGGACACGGCTGCTGCTCGGCCCCTGTTAGGGAGCCGGGGGGGGGTGGTGGTGGTGTCACAGCTTGGCTGCTGCCATTTCAGCCCCTTCCCAGCACCAGGAGACTGGGGGGGGGTTTAAGGCCAAGCCCCCTGTCTCTCCCCCCTCCCTAAATGAGGACCCCCCCTCGCCCCAGCATCCCAGCCCAGTGGATGAGGATGTTTCCCCCACACCCCCCCCCAGCCCCAAACCTGCCCAACAAGTCGTGTCCTTCCCCCCCCGGGCAGGTATTCACCGTGGTGGGGACAAGAGCCAGCGTGTCCCCCCCACAACGGGTGGGGCGAAGCCCCCCCCTGCTCCCTCCCAGTGGTTCCAGCATGGGTCGGGGGCCAGGGACGGGGGGAGGGGGGGGGGCCAGGCCCGTCGCGCCTTCGCTTCCAGAAAATGCATGAAAAATGCCGGGGTGAGGGGCCAGCCCCCCACCCCCCCCCGCCCGGGGTCGGACATTCATTACCCGCAGCACAAAGCGGGGCGGGGGGCCGGGGCCCCGCTTTGTCTCCGGTAGATGAAAGGCGAGGGGCCAGCCCGAGCCCCCTCCCCAGCCCGGGGGTGTGGGGGGAGGGCGGTGGGCGTTTGGGGGGGGGGGGGGGCGGGCAGCGGGGCCGCCGAGGTCACTGGGGAGGATTAGTGCTGGATTAGAGGTGCTGGGGGCACCCGAAACCACCCACGCAGTCCCGTGGGAGGAGGGGACGGGGGGGGGGGGGACGGAGGAAAGACACGACACACTGCCCAGAGCATCCCGCAAGGTTTTGGGGTCATTCGCCCTTCCCCCCGGCCCCCCCCCCCCAACTCCACTCGGGGCCCCCCCAGCAGCGGCCGGAGGAGGAATTAATTTGCTTTTGTTTTAAGGAGCAGCCGCCATCCAGCAGCCAAGGCTCAGCGCTGGGGTGGCCGTGCGGGAGGGGGGGGGGGGGGGGGGGGCACATCCAGCCCATCCCTCCCACGACCCCCCCATCACCATGGGGGGCAGCACCCGCAGAGCAGGATGGAGCCCCCAGATCCCCAGTTAGGCCCCAGTGTAGCTGGACATTACTGGGATGGGGGGGCGGGGGGGGGGGGAGTGCAGGCAGCTGGCGGCTCTGTGGACCTGCCCCACATCCAGATGTGCTGCCCCGGTTTTTGGGGTACCAGGGCTCCCCCCAAAACCCGGGGGCTCGGAAGAGAGACAAATCGGAGCCGTCCCCAGGGTGACCGGGGAGAAAGAGGATATTCCTCGAAGGGGAGAAGCGGGAGCGGCTGGTTTCCATTACCGGCTGCTCCTGCCCAGTCGTGGCTTTTGCGAGGTCTTTGGGGAGAAAAACGAGCGGTTTGGTGAAGAGGGGAGGGGGCCGGGGGCAGCGCCCACCCCGTCCGCTGGCACCCGTCCCGCCCGTGATGCCATCCCCTCCCGGTTACGGTGGTGGGGGGTGTTGGGAAAGCCGGGACGTGGCCCTGGCAGCGTTTTGGGAACGGTGACGGGGGCGATGGGCGTCTGCCAAGTGTCCACCTGGAGATACCGGAGCCCTTCCTCCCCCTCCTCCTCCTCCTCCCCAGGGAAGGTGTAATTACACCCTTCCTGCAGCTGAACACGCTCCCCGGCAGTGCAGCATCACACCCGGGGCACGGGGGGTGACGCCAAACCCCAAATCCCAGCCCCCCTCCCTCTGCATCACCTCCCCCCCCCCCCAAGCCCCTCACCGCTGCCCCTCCCCAGCCGGGCAGGAGGCAGTGGTGGGTCTTGGGGTCTCAGGGCTGTTGTTCCGCCCCCCCTCCATCACCCCAAAGGCAGCCACAGGCACCTCTTTGGCTCAGCAGGACTCCCAGTGCTGGCGGGGGGGGGTGTGTGGGGGGGTGTCAGTGCCCCCCCACCTGCCCCATGGTGGCTCTGGGGCTGCTGCAGCTGAGGGGTCCCAGCCCACCCTGGGGAGCAGCTTTGCTGCATCTCCCAAAAGTGGGGGGGGAGGAAGAGAGACAAGATTGGGGTGGGCATGGAGCCCCGAGCAGAGCCCACCCATCCTCCCCGGGGTAATTAACCCCACCTCACTTAGGGCAATTAGCAGGCAGCACCCAAAGGAGCATCCCCAGGAAGAGCCCGGGGAGCCACGTCCTGGCAGGCAGCACCCATGGGTGCCCGGGTTCCTCTGGCCGAACCGGGAAAGGGTCTCCCCCCCCCCACCCTGCACAGGAGCTGCTGTTGAATCCGAAGGGTGAGCTTGCACCCCAGCCCCCACGCCGCCCTCCCCGCCCCACGGCTGCCCCTCGCTTCCCACGCTGGGATGTGCCAACCCGGCCACCGCCTTCGCCCCCGGCCCCTTGCGCAACCAGGATCCCTGTAGGTGCCAGCCGGGAGGGGACAGGGACGCGGGGAGGGGGGGACAGGGACACCGCAGGGAGGGGGGGGTGGGTCGTAGAACATTTATTGAAAAGAGGAGGGAGGTGGCGGGACGATCCTTGGGAGGGGGTTTCGGATCCTGGGAGGGGCTCAGACCTGAAGCTGAATGGGTTGGGGTTGTTTGGTGTTTCCTTCCGATACAATATTCACAAATAAATACTGGGGGGACGTGGAGCAGGGTGGGGGGGAGAGTGAGCACGGCCCCGGGGCAGGGTGAGGGCCAGGGGCTGCGTTCAGGAAAAAAAAAAAAAAAAAAAAAAAAAATTCAAACTGAACCAAAAACAGTTAAAACCAACCCAAAGACCCAGGGAGGTGTCTGCGTTACCCCCCGCTGCGGCCCCGGCGCCTCTCCAAAAACCGGGTGCTTTGTCTTGCAGCGAGGGCGGCAGAAACGGGGCCAGAAAATGAGATTTTCCTGCCCCTAGAGAAACCCTGTGCTGGGTGGGGGGACGGACGAAAAAGCTGTGGTTTACCCCCAAAAAAGGGGGTTGCTCTGATGTAGCCCCTTGGGAAGATGCAACCCCCTCCCTGTGGCTGTGGGGTGAGCGGAGGGGACACAGGGTGGGTAATGGGGGCTGGGGGGGGACACACAGGGATGGGGGGGAGGCAAAAGGGCTGGGGGGGGGCGGTGGGAATGCTGATGTGGTGCCGGGGGTCAGCGGAGCGGGGGGGTCACTCCCGGATGTAGACCCTGGTGCAGACAACATCGTCGGCCATCATCGTCTGCAAGGAGGAGCAGGGGCACGGTTACGGCCATGGCCCCCACCCCACGGGTGTTTCCCAGCATGCAGTGGGGCAGAGAGCCCCCTCCCCCTAATTTTGCCCCCCCACCCCCACCCCACTCCAACCCTCACCAGGATGAGCTCCCCATCGTTGGTCATCTCCCTGGACCAGCCCGTCTTGGGTCCTTCGCCCTTCAGCAGCCGCTGCTCACACACCATCTTGTTCTCGCTCTCCCACTTGGCCAAACTCTGCAGAGGGGGGAGAGGGTGACACTGGGGACACACACACACACACTCCCCCCAAGAAGCCCCCCACGCACCCCCCCAATCCATCACCACCCACCGAGAGATGGATGGGGCCATTTGTCCCTGCGCGAGTGGCTGCTCAGGTTTGTCTGTCACCCGGGGGGGGGGGGGGTGGGGGGGTGTGCAGGGGGAGAGGGGCCGGCCCCCAGCTCGGGGGGGGGGGAAGCGCGTGGCCACGGGCGCGCAAACACGCGTGGGCACCCGCGCGAGCGCTCCCGCCCTCGTGCAAAAGGTGTGCACGCACACGCGCGATGGCTCCTGCCCTCCCGCAAAAACACGCGTGCCCACGCGCGAGCCAGCGTGCCTGCCCCACTCGCGTGGGGGGCGGTCTTCCCCCCCCCCCCCCCAACCTTGCAGGGCCGCCCGTCCACCGTCTGCTCCTCGAACTCCTCCCCGATCCTGAAGCTGATCTCGGTGGTGCGGACGGTGGTCGAGGTCTTGATGTAAAAGGTCTCCCCGTCCTGTTTGATCTCCACCGCCGGCTTCGAGGCCGCCGCCACCGCGATCTTCCTCAGCATCATGTTGACGCCTGGGGAAGGGGACGGCGGCGTCGAGCTTCCCCCCCCTTCCTCCCCCCCCCCCCCCCCCCAACAGCATCCCCCAGCACTGGGGGGGAGCCCCTTCCCTGCGGTGACCCGTAGCCAGAGAGGTTAAGTGGCCCTCGGGGCTGGCTGTGGTCCCCTCACCCCCCCCCGGGAGGGACGGGGCAGGGGGTGAACATGATGGGGGACACACACACACAGAGTGACCCCCCCCTTGTTTGGCAGTGCCACATCACAGGGGGAACCCCGAGCACTGCAGGCAGCTCGAGGCAACCCAGGAGGGGGATGTATGAGTGTGTGTCCCCCACGTCTCCTGCCACATCTGGGCCACATCTGGCTCTTGTTACCTGGTGGCGGGGGGGGGGGGGGGGGGGGCGATGCCGGGGCCAGCTCCGGATGCGCCCGGGGGAATGGATGAGTGTGACAGGGAGGGTGTGTGGGGGCCAGGGCTCCCCCCAGTACGGGGTGACGGTGGGGACAAGCTCAGCCGGGGAGGAGCAGCTCCACGCCGAGTGACCTGCGTGACCCCCCCCACGGTGTGTGTGAGTGTGTGCCCCCCCCCCCCCTGCAGCCCCCCGGTAACCACAGGGCAGCTGGGGCTTTGTCCCCGCTCCCGGAGGCGGCTCATCCATCACGTCCCCGAGCCCCCGCTGTCACCGGGGCCAGCCCAGCTCCCCGGGGAGCTGCTCTTTGGGGACATTGTTCCCGTGTCACCCTCCGGCAGCCAAAAGCTGCGGGTGGGCACCCGGCCAGGGAGAGGGATCGTGCCCCGGTCACCACCCCTTGCACCCCCAGAAAGGGGCTCCCCCCCCACCCCCCAGCGGCACAAAGACGGGGACAGGGACAGTCCCAGCCCCACAGCGGGGACACAGGTGGGATGCGGGTACTTGGGGGACAGGCACGTCCCTGTGGGGTATGGCCGGGGCGCTGGGGGCCCCCACAGCCACCCCAAAGTCCCTTCCCTCCCTCCGAGGCCTGACTCACGCCTGGGGGTGCCCAAAACCCGGCTGCTGGCAGATCTGCCCCCCCCGCCCATCATGCTCAGGGGGTGGGGGGGGGCCCCGAGGAGAAACAGCCCCTAAAGGGAGCAAAAGCTGGAGAAGGGGCACAATGCAACCAGACATGGGGTCTTGAGCAGATTCCCCGCCCCGCCCCCCCCCCCAAGCCCCTCCGCCCAGGGGGTCCGGAGGTATCGGCTTCCCCCCCAAAGCTGCTGAAAGGCCAGGGGGACTGGGGGGGGGTGGCAAAGGGCAGGAGCCCCCCGCTCGCGCCGTGGGAAAGGAAGAGCGGCTCGCTGCGGGCTGGCAGATTTATTTTCCTGCTGAGGTTTCTCTGAGCCAGTTTCACCGGCGGGGCTGGAGGGGGAGAGGGGGCGAGGGGGGGGGCGAGGGGAGTGAAATCCAAGAAAGTGATAATTATACTGAAATATTTGTTACGTATCCCCTAACCTGGAAAATATTCTGCTCCGGCAGCTCCCCGGCAGGCGGGGAGAGGGTCAGGCAGAGGGGAGCAGTGGGGGGGCTGGCTCCGGCCCTGCCCAAAGTCCCGGGGACCCCCACAGCCTGTGCCCCCCACTTTTCCCCCTTGCGATGGGTTCTGGCCCCATAATCCCACCTCCCCTGAACCCCACTCATGGGACACAGCACCGTGGTGGGAGGTGGAGGGGACCCGAAACGAGCCCTGTGGGGATGGGGCACCCCCGCGGCAAGGTCCCATCATCTGGGCTGTGGGTTTGGGGACACCGGCTGCACCCAGGGGTGTGGGTGCCTTTGGGGTGACGGGAGCGGGGTGCTGGGGGGAGGGAGCCCTCGGTGCGACGGGGACTGTGAGGGTGGCAGGAGTTTGGAGGTGCATGCGCTTGGAGAGGCCACCATGGTGGGGAAACTGAGGCAGGTTGGGGGGGGGGGGGGGCGACACGACACCCCTCGGGAGCAAGGCACGCTGCTCCCGCCCCGCCTCCCCGTGCCTCAGTTTCCCCACTGCGGAAGCAACACTTCGTGAAAAGGGGGGGAGCGGAGGGGGGGGTCCCCTCCAGCACACATGCTCTGGGCTCTGCGATCCGCTCCCCCCACCCCAAGCTGGAGGAAAGGTTTGGAGGGGAGATGGGGGGGCAGGACCCCCACCCCCTCCAGGCACCTCTGTCCCCCCCAAGCCAACCCCGAGGTGTGTGGGGGGGGGGACCCCGGGGCTGGGGCTCGCACTCACCCAGCGCTTTCAGCAGCTCCTCGAAGTTTTCCGAGCTCTTCATCTTCCAGTTCCCGGAGAAGTTGGGCATCGCGGCTACCGGGGAGCGGGGCCGGGTTGGGGGCGGCGGGGGGTGGAAACCAAAGCGGGAACCGAGCGGCACCGAGCGACCCGCCGCTACCTCCGCACCGGCACCGGCCCCGGCCCCGCCGCGCTCCCGTCCCGGCCCGTCCCGCCCGCGCCCGCCGTTTTATCGCCGGGCTGGTCCCACCCCCTCCGCCCCCGGCCCCGGCCCCGCTCCCGGGGGCTCTGCGCTCACCTGCGGGACACCCCCCCCCCCAACCACCTCCCCCCACCCCGCCCCAATTTGCCCCTGGGGGGTGCGGGCTGGAGGCACCCCCCCAGCCGCCTGCACCCCCTCTAAACTACACACATCCCCCCCCCCCCCGCGAGATGCCTGAGCCCCCCCCCAATCTGTCTGCACGCCCCACACCGCCTGCACCTGCACCCCCCACACTGTCTGCATCGCCCCTGAGCTGTCTGCACCCCTCCAACCTCCCTGCACCCCTCCGAGCTCCCTACACCCCCCTAAACCTGCCAGCAGCCCCCCAATCTCCTTGCATCCTCCTGAGCTCCCTACACCCCCATAAATCTGCTGGCACCCCCCCCCAATCTACCTGCATCCTCCTGAGCTCCCTACAACCCACTAAATCTGCCTGCACCCCCCAATCTCCCTGCACCCCACCTAAACCTGCCTGCACCCCTGCAATTTCCCTGCACCCCCCCAAATCTGCCTGCACCCCCCAATCTCCCTGCACTCCCCCTAAACCTGCCTGCACCCCCGCAATTTCCCTGCACCCCCCCAAATCTGCCTGCACCCCCCTGAGCTCCCTACACCCCCCTAAATCTGCCTGCACCCCCGCAATTTCCCTACCCCCCCCCCCAAATCTACCTGCATCCTCATGAGCTCCCTAGCCCCCCCCCCAAATCTCCCTGCACACCCCGCAGACCTGCCCTGCACCCCCAGAGCTGCCCGGCCCCGCGTCCACTCACACCCCAGCAGCAAACTGGGTGCTGGCTGGGCACCCCTGGGGCGTGCGCACGCCGGGAGGGAGACACCCCCGGAGCCCACGCGTGTGCATTCGGCACGCGTGTTTTTGCGCACACGCCCGCACGCCGTTTGCACACGCGTGTGCCCGCCGGTGCTCGTAAGCACACGCGGGCGGGCGATTTGCCTGGCCGTGCTTTCGCACACGCGTGTGGCATGCGGGCGCCTGCACACACACACACACACACGCATGTGTGTGCACGGCCAGGGAGCGGGGGGGGCTGCGTCACACCCCCCCCCACCCCCCCAGCTCTGTGACCTGCGTCAGGTTTGCTTTGGCTGCGGGCCTGGGGGAGAGCAAGAAGATGAAGTGCTAACGCTAGATTAAAGCCCTGATAAATTGGGCCCGGGGTAAAGCGCGATGAATTATTTTCTGGGGTTTCTCTCCTCCTCAACCAGCCGGAGGAAGGTGTCGCGTGGGGCAGGTTGTGCCGCGGTGCTGGCCCCGGCTGAAACCCAGCGGGTGAGCAAGAAATGGCGTTTCTGGTTCATCATCAGCTCTGAAATGGAAGGAGAAAGATTTCTGCTCCAGTTTGGGGTGGAAACGCCCCATTAGATCCACTGTCACCCCCGGCCACGTCCCCCCTCACCCCCAAAAATCTCCCGGCTGTGGTGCTGGTGAGCCAAGTTCTGGCTTGCAGCAAGTCTCTAATCCCCCGAAGAACAGGATTTATAACAAAGGGCTGACACAACCTTACCTACAGCGACGCCGATGCTCGACGGGATGCCAGAGGGGACAGGGATCTCTGCAACCCCCCCACCCTCCCCCCCAGCAGAGCCAGAGGGGTTTGGGGAGGGGGTGCAGGGGAAGGGTCACCCCAAGCCCTTCACCCCAGGGGCGTAGGAGCTGTGTACCCCCATCACGGAGTCACAGAAAGAGGCGATGCCACATGTTTGCTCCGAGTTTTTTTGGGAAAAAAAAAAAAAAAAAAAAAAAAAAAAAAAAAAGCCTCATTTTGCAGGGGAAGTGGGTGGAAGGGGGCTGGGGGGATTTGGCTGTACCCCACACCCTCGGGGCACCCCAATCCCCACGGGGACCCCCCCCTTGTTCTGGCAGGTTGGGGCTGCGCTGGCCACGGTGACCCGGCGGGGTTACGAACGCTGGTCCCGGCAGCCCCACATCTGGAAGGGATTCTGCCGGGAAGGGCGGATAAAACCTTCGCACCCCACCCTCCTCTCCCTCCTTCCCATCACGGGAAAGCCCCGGGGGGGGGGGGGGGGGGGGGGGGGGGGGGGGGATGGGGGGGGGTATGGTACCAAATAACACCCCCACACACACCCCGGGCAAGCCGGTGAACCCCGGGAGAAGCGGAGGCAGGCGAGGAGCAGCGTCGCGGTGCCCGGGCGGCAGCAGCTGGCTCGGCCTCTGGAAACAACTGGCACCGGCCGCCGCTGCCCCGCTCCCCCCTTCCCGACAAAAATCCTCCCAAACCACAGAAGTCCTGAGCGCTGGGCCCCCCCCACCCCCCCCACCCCCCCCCCAAGCCTGGGCACGGCTCCCTCCCCTGCTCAGCACCCCCATAGGTGCGTGCGTGTGTCCCCCCAAATGCTGTCACCGCTCCCAAGTCCCTCGTGGGGGAAGGGGATGTGGCTGCAATCGTGGCGTGGGGTTGAGTCGCCCTGCAAATCCATCCCAGCTGGCGGGGTGCAGCCCCCCCCTAATCCCCCCCCCCCCACCTCCTCCTCCTCCTCTCTGCCTTCCCCGGCCGCTGCGGAAATGAAACGCAGCTGGCCGGCGCGACCGTGCCCTGCCCCGGCCCAGCAGCCAGCCCGGACCCCCGGCTGTGGGGTGGGGAGGGACCCCACGCGCCCCACGGCCACCGCTGCGCCGGCGGCTGCCGCCACGACGGGTCCCCGGCCCCCGGCTCGTGGATGTGAAACCCCCCTCCGACCCCGAGCTGCAGCCAGCATCTGCCGACAAGCTGGGGCCCGGCCGCCTGCTTCTCATTTCCAAAGACATTTTAAAAAAAAAAAAAAAAAAAAAAAAAAAAAGAAATTTAACGACCGGCCATTTATAACCCAGCTCATAAAACTCCGCCCCCCCCAACCCCAATCGCTTTCAAACCCAGCCCAGACACAAAGGCTCCCGGCTTCTCCTCCCCGCTCTCACCTTCCTTTGGATTTTTGGGGTTCTAACAGCTTTCCCATCCCAGAATGTGCAACGCAGGACCCGGGTGCACACGCAGGCTCTGGGAGCAGGGGAGAGCTCTGGAAAGCTGCCCCCCCCCCCGGAAAAACCTGCAAAATCCCAGCCCATGGGGTGCTCAGGCATCTCCTCCCTGACACGCTGCAGGGGGAACCCAGATTTTAGTGCTTAAATTGCAAATAAAAGGGGAACGGCTGCCTGACTGTGGGGGATTCGGGGGTGTCGTACCCCCCCCCCCCCCCCCCAAAAAACTCCCCCCTCAGTTTCCGCTGCTGGGAGCCGAGCGCAGCCACGTAAACACACCGAAAGCCTGGAAAATGTGACGTGCGCCGGGGGGGGGGGAAGCTGGGGACCGCTGGGGCCGCATCCAGCCCAAGCGCGGGATGGAGGGAGGGAGGGATCCCCCATGGTGGCCCTTGTCACTGTCACCGCTCCGGGCCCCAGCGGTGACGAAGAGGAGCCGCGTGCGTGGGGCTGGTCAGCAGTTTGGGCAGGGAGCAGCCGGCTCCCCGCGGTTTAACCATAAAAAAGGGGTGAACTACGGGGAGGGGGGGGGATCCCCACAAGCCCTGGGCAGGGGGAAGGAGCTGGCGCTCGTACCTGGCGTGAAGAGGAGGGGGAGGAAGGGTCAGCGGGAGGCAGATGGTGGCAGGCGATGGGTGAGGCCTGACAGCAGCCCCCCCCCCCCCCCCCCCCCCCCAGGGGCCTGCAAAGCCTGGCGCCAGCTCAGCAGCGTCAGCCCCCTCCGAGTCCCCCGGGAGCTCAGCCCCAGGCGCTGCCTGCAGCCCCTGCTCCCCAGCGACACCCCAGCCCCCCCCCCTCCCAGCTCTCCCCCTCTGGGCCCAGTTCAGAGGTCAGCCTCAGCGAGGTGGGGAGGGGGGGGGAATAAAAAAAAAAAAAAAAAAACGCTTGGATTTCAAACAACGAGAAGGGGAATCTGATGCGGAGCCGAGGGCCGACCCCAGGGCCTGGAGCTCCACTCCATCCCCACCCCCACCCCCCCCTCCAAGGAAGGGCTCGTTAATCACTTCTTTTTAATTGGGGTTTTTGTACATCAACATTTCAGTTCAAAGCAGCCCCCTCCCTCCACCCCCACCCCCCTCCCCTGCCCCGGGGGCAGCCTGAGAACTCTGGGGCACGTTCAAGAGTTCAGGGAACAAACGCCCGATCAGCAAGCGGGGTGACACCGGTTCCCCGTGCCCGGGCTCGCCCCAGCCCCCGCCCTTGCAGCAGCACTTACACAATGAGGAAGGTGGCACCTAAATCATTGGGGGGGGGGGGCAGGAAAAACAGCTCCGAAATCCGAGTGGGGACTTTCCGGCAGGATCTGCATCCCGCCCGCTGGGTGCTGCCCACTCCCACGCCGCAGCCCGGAGCCCTTTGGCTGTTCCTGCCCTTGTCAGAGGTAGTTTTGGAAGGAGTGGGAGGGGAAGGAGCACACACACACCGCCCCCCCCGCCTCAAGCACCGATTTCCCCCCCCCCCGCTTTGGGGGCCTGGGCCTGTATTTGAGGCGAGTGCAGCCGGCAGAGCCCCACTGCTGCATGCGGCCCCACTCTGGCTCGGGGTGTTATCGGCGCCTCTGGGGGCGTGGGATCAGAGACAGACCCCCCCCTTCTTGCTCCCCCCAAGTCAGGAAGGCACAGGTTGGTCCCAGCTCTCCCCCCCGTCCCCCCCCCCGTTCCTGGGGGAAGGTGGAAGGAAACAGCAGCGGTGTAAGAAGGCACATCGGGAGGCATGGGGCCGAGGGACAGTCACGCCTGGCTCCACGCTCCCACTGTCTGTCTGTCTCTGCTACCTTGCCCAGACGGACGGACGGAGCAGCCCCTCGGCCCTCGCTGCTCCTCCCCGCGGGCTCAGGGTCCCTTTTGGGGTGCAGGACTGGGCTGTGGGGCCGTCACTCCTTCTCGGGGTTCAGCATCAGGTGTTGCTCCCACTCCACCTCTACCACTTTGTAGAGCTCCATGGTGGCTCGGGCGTCCTCTACCGAGGAGTGGCCGCTCTTCCCGACCTGTCAGGGACAGAGACAGGGGGTGGACACAGCCTGAGCCACTGCTGTGACACCGCTTGAGCAGAAAAAAATCCCCCCCTCTGATGCTGCGGGGATCCCTCCTCCCGTGGGCTGGCTTCCAGGGAAGGGGAAACTGAGGCACGGGGGTTGCCTTGCTCCCCAGGACTGGCAGCAGCGGCCGAACTCAGGGCGCCCCGGTCTCAGGGCAGTGTGTGAAACCTGAATCTTTCCCCCCCGGGGACGGATCTCCCCGCCTCGACACCCCAGTGCAGCAGAAGGATCCCCACGCCACTCCCCAGCTCGTGGCGAGGAGCAGGGGGAGCCCCTGGCTGAGGTGGCAGCTTCGCAGCGGCACCCTGTGGCGGCTGCTGAGATCAGGGAGGAAGAGGAGAAGGAGGAGGAAGAGGAGGCAGCCGAGCTACCTGGATGTCCTTGTGCAGCAGCTCCTTGGTGAGGCGCTTCAGTGAGATGGCGACGTGCTCGGGGAACCCGCCCTTACGGTTCAGCAAAGGGATTTTGGACGTGTCCCGGGTGAGCGCTTTGGGGTGGAAGTACTTGAGCGCCTTGAAATCGTTGCAGATGGCGTGGCCGACCACGATCTTCCCGGCGAGGATGCGCAGGATCTGAGGAGGGAAGATGAAGAGGGAGGACGGTTCACGGTCGGTTTCCACCCCTGCTCGCGCCCCGGGGATGCGAAAACGTGGGATTGAACAGGAGCGGCAGCAGCATGGGGAGGTTTTCCCTCTGCTGCAAAGGCCAGGTGGGGACACGGGCAACGCTCGCCCACGCCGAGTCCCCCCACAGCCTGACAAACCCCCCCGAAATTAAAAATGCAGCCCCCCCCCCTCCAGGCGCACGGGCGAGGGGCTCACCTCCCGCTGCGCTTTTCCGAAGGGGACGGCGTTCACCAGGTGCTGCCGTCGGATGCCGCTCCAGCGGGTGCGATAGTCGACGACGGGGGCGGTGGGACGGACGTACTGGTCGTACAGGACGTCTCCCCCCTCGCTGACGATGCTGCAGCGGGCCAGGGCGCTGGTGCGGCCGCCGGGCCCGGTGCCCACCATTTCACAGTCGATGGCCACCAGTTTGCGGGGCCGGGTGGGGTGGCTGGGGGCTCTTTGTTCGCCCTGAGCCGCTCGCCGCGGTTTGGCGGGGACCTCCGGTGCCTTGGAACCGGCCGAGCCGCCGCCGCCGCGCTGCTGGGGGGGGGAGGCGGGCCCGTTCGCTTCGTGCCCCGGGTTGAGCCGGATGCAAACCGGGCTCTCCGCGCCGCCGCCCCTCGCCGCCGCCTTCCTCCGCCCCCCCCTCTTGCCCGGTTTTTTCCGGGAGCCCCCCCCGGGCGGCGGAGCCACCGGCAGCTGCTTCGGCTTAAGCGCGCCCCGCCGCTCCAGCGCCCGCCGCCGCCGCACGAACCGCTCGTGCTTTGGGTTCCCGCTCCGCGCCCGCCCGCGCCGCCCGGGGGGGGCCAAATCCAGGTTGAGGATCAAGTCGCCCATGGCCGGGACCGGGACCGGGACCGGGACCGGGACCGGGACCGGGACCGGGACCGGGACCGGGACCCCTTTCCCCCCACCCCCCCACCGCCCGGTGCTGCTGCAACGCCCCGGAAGCGGAAATTGCCCCGGCGTGGAGCGGCGGGCGCCGATGACGCAATACGCCGGCGGCGCCTTAGGGTGGTGACGCGATAAACCAGCGACGCGGGCACCACCCCCCCGCCCTTCTCCTCTCGCGCGCATGCGCGTTGGCGGGAAGGCGGCGGGGCCGGGCGGTGAGTGGGGCCGCTCTGGCCCGCCGGCGGGGCGGCTCTATGGCCCGGGGAGCGGGGGGGGGACGCTGACGTTGCGGGTGACGTCGAGGGCCCGTGGCGCGGCTCGGCGGCGGGCCGCGGGAGCGGCCTGGTGACGTCATGACCGCACGGGGCGCCATGCTGGGTGATGCCGTGGCCCCGTGACGTCGTGGCCGTGGGAGGGCAAATTGCCTCCTTGGGTGATATCATGGCTGCTGGGCGTGCCTCGGTGGGTGATGTCACGGCCAGGTGACGTCATGGGTGTGGGAGGGGCAATCACATCCTTGGGTGATGTCACTGCCTGGTGACGTCATGGCCGTGGGAGGCCAAATTGCATCCCTGGGTGATGCCATGGCTGCTGGGCGTGTCTTACTGGGTGATGTCACGGCCAGGTGATGTCATGGGTGTGGGAGGGGCAATCACATCCTTGGGTGATGTCACTGCCTGGTGACGTCATGGCTCCAGAGAGACGTTATGGCCTGAGGATGCGACAGCCCTGGGAGGTCACAGCCAGAGGAAGGGGGTGTGTGCGCGCACGCGCGCGCGTGTGTGTGTGTGTGACATTCAGAGGTGACATCACAACCCCAGGGGACTCAACCCTGTGCTGACGTCACAGGGCTGACGTCACACCCCCCGCCCCGCCCTCCTCCGCCATGGCGGCCGCCCCCCGCCCGGCCCTGCAGCAGGAGCGGCAGCGAGCGGCCGACATCATCCGCCTGCTGACGCTCTACCGGCCCCTGCTCGACGCCTACGTCATCGTGAGTGGCCCCCGCGCGTGTCCCCCCCCCGCCCCGACCCCCCCAATCCCCCCTGACACCCCCCCCCCCCACCTCTGCCCCCCAGGATTTCTTCGCCGAGGGTTTGTGGGCGCAGCTCCCCCCGCCCTGGCAGGCCGCCCTGGCCACCGCCGCCCCCCCGCAGCTGGCCGGGCTCCTGGGGGGCCGGGGGGGGGCCCCGGGGGCTACTTGGCCCCTCTCCCTCCTGGCCTTCGCCGCCGCCGCCCGGGCCCTCGCCTTCCCCCGGGGGCAGCCGGGGGGGGCCCCGCGCCCCCCCTGCCACAGCGCCCGCCTGCACCCCCTGCTCCGCCGCCACGTCAAGCCCAAAAAGCAGCACGAGATCCGGCGCCTGGGGAAGGTGGGTGCCCCCGCCCTGCGACAACCCCGAACCCCCCCAAACCCCTCCGACCCCTGAACCCCCCCAGCTCCTTCAAACCCGCCCTGAACCCCTCAAACCTTCCTATCCCCCCAAACCGCCCCCCACCCCTTGAACTCCCCCTGCCCCTCCAAACCCCCCCAGCCTCTCCAACCCCCCCTCAAACCCCCCAAACCCCTCCAGACCCCCCCCCGACTTCCCCATTCCCCTCAAATCCCCCCAAGCCCCCCCAGCCCCCAAATCCCCCCAGCCTCTCCAACCCCCCTTCAAACCCCCCAAACCCCTCCAGACCCGCCCCCCCCGACTTCCCCATTCCCCTCAAATCCCCCCAAGCCCCCCCAGCCTCTCCAACCCCCCTTCAAACCCCCCAAACCCCTCCAGACCCGCCCCCCCCGACTTCCCCATTCCCCTCAAATCCCCCCAAGCCCCCCCAGTCCCCAAATCCCCCCAGCCCCTCCGAACCCCCCTAATATCCCCAGCTCCTCCAAATCCCCCTAAATCCCCCCGGCCCCCTGAGCCTCCCCAAACCCCACCCCCACCCCCTCAAACCGCCCCCCACCCCTTGAACTCCCCCTGCCCCTCCAAACCCCCCCAAATCCCCCCAGCCTCTCCAACCCCCCTTCAAACCCCCCAAACCCCTCCAGACCCGCCCCCCCCCGACTTCCCCATTCCCCTCAAATCCCCCCAAGCCCCCCCAGCCCCTCCGAACCCCCCTGATATCCCCAGCTCCTCCAAACCCTCCTAAATCCCCCCGGCCCCCTGAGCCTCCCCAAACACCCCCCCCACCCCCCCAAAACCCTCAAGACCAACCCCAACCCCCAGAACCCTCTTTGACCCCCCCAGCCCCCCCCAACCCCTCCTCAGCCCCCCTCAACCCCCACAAATCCCCCCCCAATCTCCCCACAGCTGCTGCAGCGGCTGAGCCAGGCCACCGGCTGCGACCACGTGGTGGACGTCGGAGCGGGGCAGGTAGGAACTGGGGGGTGATGGGGGGGGGTCCTGGAGGGGGGGGGGTGGGAAATGTGTGTGTGTCCCCCCAGCTGAGCACCTGTGTGTCGTGTCCCCCCCCCCCCCAGGGCCACCTCTCACGCTTCCTGGCCTTCGGCCTCGGTTTATCAGTCACGGCGCTGGAGGGTGACGGCCGCCTGGCCAGCGCGGCGGAGCGCTTCGACCAGGAGCTGCTACGGCAGCTGGGTAAAACGGGGGCCCCCCCGGAAAACGAGGGGCCCCCCCGGCTCTGCCAGAACCGCCCCCGCTGCCCCCCCCCAGCTCCTCTCACCCCCCGGTGCCCGCGCCATGTAGCCGGCCGCTTGGACCCCAAGATTCCTTGGGGGGAGTTCCTGCTGCCCCCCGATCCCCCGGGACCGGGACCCGCTGCCCGGAATCCTTTGGGGGGTCCGGGGGGGTGCGAGGGGGGGTCCCGGCTGCTGGTGACGGGGCTGCACGCCTGCGGGGACCTCAGCCCAGCCCTCCTGCGCCTCTTCGCCCGCAGCCCGGCCGTGGCCGCCGTCGCTTCGGTAGCCTGCTGCCACATGAAACTGTCCACCCAACCCCGGGGTGAGCCCCTGGGCTACCCGCTGAGCGCTTGGGTAGCCGGATTACCTGGCCACCAACTTTCTTACCGGGCTCGGGAAGGTGCCTGTCACGCCTTGGAGGAATACGCGGGGCGGCTGGCGGGGGAGAGCGGCTGCTTGCGCACCCACTGCTACCGCGCCGTCCTCGAGACCCTCATCCGAGCCGCCGACCCCGGCAAGAAGCGCCTGGGGGTGCAGACGGTGAAGAAAGCGCACGCCCTCAGCTTCCCCCAGTGAGTTTGGGGTGGGACACCCCTTTTTGTGGGGGGGTGCGCGTGTGTGTGTCCCCCCCCCCCCTTTTTCCCCTTTTAACGTGACACGTTACCCCGCAGGTACGCCCGCCTGGGGCTGCCCCGCGTGGGGCTGGACCCGGCCGCCGTCCCGTTGGACTCGGAAGCCGTGGTGGCCATGTTGGAGCAGCAGCACAAAGTGGTGGCTTTTTTCAGCCTGACCCTGCTGCTGGCCCCGCTGGTGGAGACCCTCATCCTCCTCGACCGCCTGCTCTACCTGCGGGAGCAAGGTGGGTGCCGCCGCGGGGTTGGGGGGGGGGGCACGGTGGGTGCTCTCAGTACCGACCCCCCCCCCCCCCCCCCCACTTCTTTTCCCAGCAGGTTTCCAGTGCGCCCTCGTTCCCCTCTTCGACCCCCAGTTCTCCCCCCGCAACCTGGTGCTGGTGGCCGCGCGGACCCCGCTGGGCACGGTGCTGTCGGGCCTGGATGAGGACAGCAGCGAGGATGAGGAGAAGGGGGTGACGGAGCCCCCCGGAGAGGGGCAGAGCCCCCCAGCTCCCGCTGCCGGGCGCAAACCACAATAAAACCGGGATTTGAACAACCCAGGGCTTGGTGGGAGTCGGGGGGCTGCCAAAAGCACCAACGCGCTGCCAGCGGGGAAAAAAATCAAGGGGTGTTTTTATTGTAAACCCCGACGCTGGGGTGGGTCCTGGTTCCCCCCCCGTCCCCCACCAGTTAATACCAGTAGGATTTCTTGGCCCTGCGCGTCTCCACGATCCCCATGGCGTCCATGATCTCCTCCTCGAAAGTCTTCAGGGACGGCAGGTACGTCTTGTCCAGCGCATCCTCCACCGTCGTGTCCTTGGGGCCATCTGCGTGCAGCCGAAGGGATGGCGCTGAGCCCCTCAGGGGTGGGGGACACCACCCCCCCCCCCCCCCCCATTCCAGCAGCCCACCCCCCCTCAATGTCCCCACTCACCGATCCACTGCTCGGGGACGATGCCGTCCCTGCGCTGCTTCAGGGGCAGGGGGATGATCCGGCCGCTGCGCAGGGAGACGCGGACCCGCTCGCCTTCCTCCGTGTATCGCCATTCCACCTCCGTCGGCTTCCTGCCGGCAGAAAACGTTTGAGAAGGAGTGGGGGACACACACACACACACACACAACACGGGACGGGACAGGACTCATTGAGGTGGGGGGGCTCACAGCAGGGTCCCCCAAAACTATTACCGGTCCTCAGGGTCAACCAGGGAAATCTGGTTGAGCAGCAGCGGCGCCTCGCTGGCGATGTAGGTCCCGGTGTACTTGGCGGTTCGGTTGATGTAGCGGTAGTGCTGGGATGGGATGGGGGGGTTATTGACACCCTGTATGTGTGTGTCCCCACCCCCCCGCCCTCACCTCAACGCCCCAGCAGCCCCCTCACCGTGTTCAGCCCTTCCACCACCACCCAGTTGCGGGCTCGCACGACCTGGGTCACCATCCCCTGCTTCCCCGCATCCTTCCCGGTGAGGAGCTGGACCTGCGGCAAAAAGAGGGGGGTGAAGGGGAGCGCCCCCCCCCTCCCCCCCACCCTTCCATCCTTGGCGGGGGGGTGGGGTGGGGTGTGAGAAGAGGGGGGCCACACGCTCACCGTGTCACCCTGAAACACTTTCCAGTCCTCCTCGGCGATGGGCTCGACGAAGACCTTGCGGCGGCGCAGCCCCGGGGGGTTGCGGCGCTGGGCGTTGGCGGTGTCGGGGGGCCACGTGCCGTGCCGGTAACCGGGGGGCAGCTGCTGGCACCCCGCGCGCAGCAGGGCCGAGAGGCGCATGGTGCTGGGGGGAGTGGGGGGGTCATGGAGGGGGGGGGGGCCCCCTGCGCCCCTCGGGGTACCCCCTCCCCGCTGCTCCTCAAGGTGATGTGCTTCTGAAGGGGGGGGGGGGGGAATGACACCCAGGTGCCCTTCAGAGCCCCCCCCCACCCCGCAAAGGAGACCCCGACAGAGCCACCCCCCCACCCCCCCCGAGGGACTCAGGCACCCGGCAGTGACTTCCCTCCCCCCCCCCCCCAACTCTTCAAAGGGGACCCAGGAATCCGGCAGAGCCCCCCCCACCATCAAAAGGGACCCTGGCAGGGTCTCTGAGGGACACAGGGAGCCGGCAGAGCCCCCTCCCCTCCTCAAAGGGACCCAGACGTCCCACAAGGCCCCCCCCTCCCCGCAAAGGGCACCCAGGAATTTAGCAGAGCGCCCCCCCCCCGCCATCAAAGGGGACCCTGACAAGAGCCCCCCCACTCCTCACTGGGGACCCCAGCACCCGACAGAGCCCCCCCCCCCCACCAAAGGGACTCAGGCACCCGGCAGCCCCCCCCAGAGTGCACCCAGGAACTCGGCAGAACCCCCCCACTTTCCAGCCCCCCCCCCCCCCCGCTCACCTTCGCCTCGCCCGCGCCTACAGACCCGGGGGGGGGGGGGGGGGGGCGGGAAAGCGCGGCGCACGGCATGCCGGGAGCTGTAGTCCGCGCCCCCGCCCCCTGGCGCGGTGCATCCTGGGAGCGGCCGCGCACGGGTTAAGCCGCCCCGCACGCCGCGGGGCACGCCGGGAGTTGTAGTCCCCGCCACCCCCACACCCCCCGCAGGCCCGGGGCGTGGGGCCGAGCTGTAGGGAGGCCCCCGACCCCCCCCCACCCCCCTCCCTGGGCTCGGCCCTGCACCTCCCCACGCGGGACCGGGGTGGGGGGAAGCGCCCCCCCCCCCGGGAGCCCGGCCCCGGGGAAGCTGGGAGTTGTAGTTCGGCGGCGGGGCTGGCGCACGGCCAGGGCTCCATTTTCTGCCGCGGGAGCCGCCGGCCGCCCCCGGGGCTGATCCCGGGGGGGGCGAAGCTCCATCACCAGCCCGGGCACAGCCGAGCCCCTTCCGAAGCAGCCCCTCACCTCCCTGCTTTGATTTTCTACTTTATTAAACATCTCCCCTCTTAAAACCACCCCCCCCACACACACCCCCTTTCCCTCTTTCCAACAATTCTCTCCCCAGGAAAAGTCCCAGTTTGCTCCAATCCCTTCCTGCATTTTCTTCTGGTCCCCCCTTCAGCACCAAAAAACCCCAAGCCAAAACTGCCAGGGGATGCCAGAGCCCCTCTCCAGCAGCAGCCCCCCCCCCCCACTGCGGGGTCAGCGCACCCCAAAACCGCTAGCACGGCGGGAAGGGGCCGACCCCCCCCCCCCCCCCGGGGGCACGAAGACGCTGGTGGAAGCGCTTTAAAAAGGCATGAATCGCTTTTATTTCAAATCAACTGATCAGCCCCCTAGAAATCACTAATACAAAGCATGCGCCCCGCGACGGCGGGGCCGGGAGATGCGGGTCGGTTCAGGGGTTCGTGTTACCGGGTTTCTCTTCATTTCTCTTTTTTTTTTTTTTTCTTTTATTTTTCTTTTTTTTTTTTTTTTTTTTATTTGTGTGTGTGTGTGTGTTTTTTTGTTTTGTTTTGTTTAAATTCCATTTTCGGTTTGTTTCTCTTGTCCGGAGCTGCGGACGCGACGAGCCGACGAGGGTCAGCACCCGGGGAGCCCAGCGGGGATGGGGCAGGCGGGAAGATCAGCTCGCCGGGGAGACCGCTACAGGCTGCGGGAGCCAAAAAGAGACCCAGGCACTCGGTCACAGACCCCACAGCACCAAGACCCCCCCCCTTTTCCACGTTACCGGGGACATTCCCCCATGCCCAGGCCGGGCAAGGGAGGAGCCCAGCTGTTGGGGATGGGGGTCACCACACCACCCTCACCTCTCCTTATGGTCTCTGACCTCCTCCGCGCCCGCTTTCTCCTTGCTCTCCTGCTTGGCTTCGTTGGCGTCCAGCACGCCGGCGGCGTCGCTGTTCTTCTCCTTTTCCCCCTCGGCCAGGTTGGGTTTCGGCTCCTCCTTGGGGGCCTCTTCATTGTCTACTTTCTTCTCCCCTTCCTGCCCCTCCACCTCCTTGGTGCGTTTGGGGGAATCCTGGGCGGGGGGAGCTCGGCTCAGCCCAGCCCCGGACCCCCCCCGCCTCACCCGCATCCCCGTTACCCCCCTTACCTCCAAAGCATCTTCTGCTTTCCTCTTGATCCCGGCTTTCTCATTCTTCTCCTTGGACTGCTCATCGATCACCAATTTCCCCTCCTCGTCGCTGCTGCCCTCCGCGTTGCCCTTCTTCTCCCCGTCGCCCTCGGGCTCCCGCTCCGGCTCGGCGTCCTCAGGGCAGGTCTTCTTCTGGGTGGGCTGGAGGGGACACGGGGGACTCACAGAGGGGGACCCGGGAGGTGGGGACGGGGCTGGAAGGAGGCAACCGGAGGGGGACACAAGGCACCAGGACCTTCCCCCCCAGGCTCATGACCCACCTGGTAGCCGGAGGCTTTGACGGTGGGGTTGTTCTCAATCTCCCACAAACCTTCGCTGAACCCTTTCCGTTTGTTGGGTTTCCCGAACTTCTCCTTGCATTCTTCATAAGGGAAGAGGTCTTTGGGCCCCAGGAATGCCCTGCTCGGAGGGAGGGGGGGGGAAGCAGTGAGGGATGGCAGCTGAGGGGGGACACACACACACGTCTCACCTCTCCCCAAAACCCCTGGGGCCATCGGGATCCAGCAGTGCCCCCCTCGTCCCCGTCTCTCGCGCGCACCGGGGCCCCACTCACGTTTCGTGGGTCCCAAAGAAGAAGACTTGGTATTTATTGGAGGAAGATTTTACTGCAGCTTCCGGCATCTCGTCAATCTGTGCGACACAAAGGACGGGGTGAGAATCGGGGATGGCAGAGCCCCGGCTCCCCCCGACACCGGGATGTCACCCACCGGCTGGGACATGGGTGTCCCGCACGCCGCATCCGACTGACTGACAGAGCCCAGGGAGAGAGGAAAACATTATTCCTTGGGAATTCACCCACTGGTGGGCAAGAACAGCGGTTAATAAAACGAGGGGCTGCGCCCACCAGTGCTGGGGCAGCGGGGGCTCCCCTTCTGCCACCCCGAAGGGAAGGCCGAGGAGCGGCCGCCATAAGCTCTTGTCTAGACTGGCTCAGACATATTTAGCTCAGCAAATTTGCGCGAGAGGCGGGCCGGTGGTGCCGGTGAAGCCAGAGGCATCGCCTCCAGCCCGGGGGTCGGGGCGTGGGGATGTTGGGGGGGAAAAGACAAGAGGCGTCGGGGTGCCGGGTGATGCCGTCCTGCTGTTGGGACACCCCTCCTTCCCTAGCAAAAAAACGGGGTGACCGGCCGCGGGGCCGGCACGGCAAAGACCACGGGGGTCCACGAGCAACCGGCACGGACCCCGCTGGCAGGTGCTGTTTCACCGAGCGTGAATATTCCCGAGGCGCCAAGCGGGAATAGAGCGAAAGCGACTCCGGCTGCTTTTTATAGCGTCTAAAAATAACACACACCCCCCCGGCTCCAGCCAGCGCGAGGAGCGCAGCCATAAATTCCCCGAGAAAGCCTCAAAGGGAGGTGGAAGGAGCCGAGGGAGGATGCGGGCGGGGGTCTCGAGGTGGATGCCAGCACGTCACCGGGCAGAAAGGTGCCAGCGCTGACAGCCGGGGTGCTGGGTCCCGTTCCCAGCGCACTGCTGACTCACGGCACGACCTTTGCTAAGTCACTGCCACCCCCCCAGCTCGCCGAGCCTCAGTTTCCCCAGCCAGCCAGCCCAGCATGGAGCTGGGGTGCCAGCAAGCAGTGCTGCCACTGTTTTTTGTTGTGGTTTTTTTTTTTTTTTTTCCCCCCCTTCCTCCCAGCATGTCACCGACCCATCTCAAATGCGATGCTCAACGGCTGACCTGGCCAAGGGTTTCTCCCAGTTTCATTCCCAGAGCTGGGAATACCATGCAGCTTCATTCCCCGGCATCCAGGAACTAACGCATGCCGTTGTGCCGGGGGGTAACTGGGTGCGATGGGATGCCGGCAAGGGGCTCCCACAGAGGTACTGGGACACGGTGGGCACTCGGTGTGATGTGCTGTGCACGGTCCCCACTCCTGGAGGGCTGGACCGGGGTGGGATGTGCCTCTGTGCCATCCCCGCTGCCCAGATGTGGTTCAGGGGCACATCCAGCCGCCCTCCTGCACCCACCTTTCCGGATCCAGGGGGGTTTGGGATCGGTGACGTGCCTCCACCCAACCTCCCAGGGCTCCTGGCACCTCCGTCCTGCCCCAAAGCCCCCCCACTTCCCTCCCCATCCAGCACCCCCAAATGCACACCCCCCCCCCCCAGCTGGTTTTAAACCCCCCTTTCACAAGGTGGCACACACTGGGGACAGGGACTGTTGCCCTGTGGTCCCCAAGCCCACCACACCAGGAACCGTCCTTGGCCAAGGTCGTGGCACAGCTGAGGGATGGGCAGCGGTGGGAAAGTTCCCGTCTTCCCCCACGGCCGATCCCACACAGCACCCGGGATCCGCCACCCAGCCCGTCCCCCGAGCACCAGCCCCTTATCTGCCCCTTCTCCACCCAAACCTCCGTCCCCGGAGGAAAGGACGCGGCATCTCTATCTGTAGGGGCAGGCGGGGTGTGGGGAGACACGGGGTGGTGGGTGATACCCCAGTGGGGACACCGATAGGCAGGCGCTGGGGGTGGGAGCCCTTCTGAAAACCCTGGTGGGGGGAGGGCTCAAAGCACTGCCATCTGGTTGTCCAGCGTCTGTTTGTCCATCCCTGGTGCTCACTGGAAAGGTGGCAATAGAAGGGGGGGGGGTGGGTGGTGTTAAAGGGCTGTGGTGCCGGGTTAAAGTACACGTGTGCCTGTCGCCATGTCCCCCCCCCCCACCCCATGCCACCAGCTCCATCAACAGCTGGTGACAGGGTGTCACCAGCCCGTCCTTCCTTGGGGACCTGTAGACCACAGGGCTGGGGGGGGGGGTCTGAAAACAAGAGACAGGCCCCCCAGGAGGGAAAGCTCTGGAGCGTGGCAGGGGAGGGCCAGGCACGTACCCCGGTGTGGACTCTGCCCCCAACCTCTGCACTTGACCTTTGCAACCCGTCCTCGGAGCACGAGCGAGGCTGGGAGCAGCTCACCCTGCACCAGCCCCACGGGACCCCCAACAGCACCGGGGTGCCGGGAGCAACCCACCCCCTGCCTCAGTTTCCCCACCCAGGCTGGCAATCAGGAGTTGGAATGAATGGAATTAATTCACACGGGTCACACACGGCGGAAAAAAACCACGGGGCTGGGGGCCTGGGGCATCCCTGAGCCCCACAGCCACGAGCCCACCCAGGGCTGTCCCCAGCCCCAAGGGACAGCGCCGTGGCCTTGGTGGCCTTCTCCCAGGAGGGAAGGTGCCACTGGGCAAGTGCCAGCGAGGGCGCGGGCAGCGGGGATACGGCGAGGGGAAAAGGATGAATTTGTGTGCGGGGAGGCACACACCCACCCTGGGAGATGGCGCCTCCTCTCCCTGCTTTCGTGCCTCAGTTTCCCCTCTATTCTACTGCTGCCCCTCTTGGGGAGGGGTTTCCAGAGGACAGGGCTGAGCTGCTGGTGTTGGGGGACGGTGCCAGGCACCGTCTCCCTGGGGGAACTGTGAGCAAGAGGAAAACCTCCTCCCCCCCCTCCCCACCTCCCCGCAGTGCCTCTGGTTCTTCCCCCTCCATTTCTTCCCTCGCCGTTTCTTTCTGCTCCAGCCACACCTGGTCGGAAACAAATATCCCAGCGAACGCCACGCGCGGCCGGGTAACGTTTCATCACAGCACCTGATTAGTCACGGGCAAACCCTGCCTGCTTCACCCCAGCCCGTGACGGGATTCGTCACTGGAGGGAGGGCAAAAGCCGGGGGGGGGGGGGGAAGGGGGGCTCGGCCCCCTCTGCAAAGCAGCACCCCAAAACCTCTCTGTTCAACCCAGCATCCCCCTCCCCGGGATGGGGAGGGCAGCCTGCCCCCATCTCCCGCTGCTTTTGGAGGGGGGAGAAACCTGCTCCCCCCAGGGCCCCGAAACGTTCCTGCCATGATGGTGGCGGTGAAACCGGCCGCGGGGAGCCGAGCACGGCGTGAAACCCGAGCGGGCCCGGCCCCGCGCAGCGTACGCAGGCGCTAATTTGGTCTCCGGGAGCTCAGCCTGGTACGAGGCCGCGTGAACCCCGACCTGGCTTCACCCCCCTACCCCCCCCCCAGCCCCAGAGCAATGGGGTGCAAGGGGGGGAGGGGGTGGGGAAAAACCCATCAAAGGGGTTTTTTTTGGGGGGGAACCAGGGCCAAACCCCACCGGGGTGGGATGGGTAAAGGAAGACGGAGCAGTGGGGCTGTGTCGGGGGGCGGGGGTCAGGGGAGCATCGCTGCCCCCCGAAAAGGGAAGCGGTGGTGGAAGCAGGCGCCAGGCTCCCAGGGATCCCTCTGGCTCCTCCTTGCAAAGCCGCTTTCAAATGCGCGTTGGGAGGCCAGTGCCAAATCCCAACGCCTCCCCACCCCCCTCCCCGGCCTCCCCGCCAGAACCCTACAAACCAAACAAAAGTTATTCAAACCCGAGGAGGGGAAGGAGGAGGGGATGGGGGGGGGGGGGATCCTCGGCCTTTAAAGCCCGCTGCGGCGCGATTCCTCCCCGTTTTGGTTTAATTTGGGGTTTGCAGGCGGCCCAGCTCCCTTTGCAGCAAAGCTGCTCGGCGAGGAGGGGGGGGGCGGTGAGGAGGGAGCTGGGGTGGTGGTGGTGGGGGGGAAACACTCCAAGGAAATTTTAAACTGCATCATCAACCTCTTAAAAATAACCAGCGACGTATTCTGTAGCCAAAGCTTCCCCCCCCCCTCCGGGGAAGGATCAGGCCCTGATGGCTCTCGGTGAGGGCGGCCGAGGTGCTTTATCCTTGGGGGCGAACTGGGTTCATGGTACTGAACCCCCCCCCCCAGATGCTCAGGGACCCCCCGTATCTGCAGAGCACCCAGGACCACTGCTCTGGTGTGAGTGAGCCGGGTGGAGGCGGCGGGTCCAGCACCCCCCCCTCGACACCCCCCCCCTTCCCTGCGTGTGTCGTCCCGTCCCCCGTGTCCCCCCCCCCCCCCCCCCCGTCCTAAGTCCTCAGCAATTATATTGATTTTTCAAAGCCAAACGCCCGGCAAGCGCTGGCACCTATTTGGCACCCAGTGAGAGGTAAGGCCACGCGGAGCTGCGGGGGGGGGACACGGACCCACACACACGCTCGAGGACCCACTGGTGAAGCCAGGATGGGTGTGGGGGGGTTTGGCTTGGCTAAGTCCCCCCCCAAATCATCGGTGAAGCGGAGCAGCAAGTCCACGGAGCGGGAGGGATGTGCCGCCCCCCCCCCCCCCACGCCCCGTGGGGGAGTCCCGATGGGGCTGGGCGGGGTAGACACCCATGATGCAGCCCCACGCGGGAAGGGGACACCCCCACACACACTGGGCGATGCCGGTGGTGTGTGTGTGGGGGGGGGGGGGATCATCCCGGGGAGGAGGCGGGGGCTGCGCCAGCCTCGTGCTCCGGTGCAGGATGCGGCCCAGGTCACGGCTTCATCCCTTTTCCCCGTGGGTGGTGGTGGGGGTTTGTCCTGCCCCCCCGTGGGTCCTGCGGCGGGGACCGGAACGAGCAGGAGCAACGCAGAGAGGGGGGGGGGGGGGGGGCGGCGCTCCCTACTCCCACGCGGTGGCAAAAGCCACGCGGTCCCCCCACCCGTGACCCCCCCACACACACCTGTCTCCTTCCTCCCCCCGCCACGGAGGGAAATGAATAAATAGCACAAAAGGGGGTCGGGACGTTGTTTCCAATACATTAATTCCCCCTCAAAAAAAAAAAAAAAAAAAAACAAAAAAAAAACCCCAACCAAACCAAAATAACCAGAAAGCGCTTTCCCAGCCGCCCCCCCCCCCACCCCACGCCGCGAACGAATAACCCCCAACTTTTCCACCGCGGGGAGCGGGGCCCGGCCTTACATAAGGTGCCGGTAAAGTTGGATCCGGACGAAAACCGGCGTCGTTCCCCCCCCTCCCCGCCCGGGACACCGGCTGCAGCGTGCGGCCGCCCGCGTTATGCAACGGGGAGCACCGCGGGGGTGAGGGCGGGGGGGGGGGGAATTGGGGGGGGGTCCCATCGCCTGCACCACCACCCCCCCCCCCTCGCCCCGTTCCTTCCCCCGTTCCTTACCCGGGCAGGCCAGTGCGGGTAACCCTTCATCTTGGCAAAGACCAGGTCCCCGCATTTGTATTCCTTCTGCCGGTTGGACCGGGACATCTTTGCTGGCGGCTCCTCCCGGGACCGGAGGGGGGGGGGGGGGGGGGGGGGGGGGCGGGGGGGGGAAGATAGGGGAGAGGGGAAAGAAGGGAAGAGGGGGGGGTTAAGGTTGAAGTTTAGAAGGCAAACCCCAGCGAGGCAGCGATTAGCAAAAAAAAAAAAAAATATATATATATATAGAAAATAATTAAAAAAAAATTAAAAAAAAAAAAGGGGGGGGGGCTGGGGGGGGGGAAGGAGGGGAACCAGCGGGTTCTCCTGCCCCCCAGCGCGGCGGGCCCGGCGCTGAGCCCGGGGCGGGGGGCGGCGGCGGCCCCGGCCCGCGGTGCTAGGAGCGGCGCGGCGCGGCGGCGGTGGGTCCGTGCCCCATGCGGTTGTTTGTGTTTGAAATTCAATTGCTCCCTCCCTCCGCCACCTCCCCCCCTCCCCCCCCCCCCCCCTCCTCCTCCTCTTTCTCTTCCTCCTCCTCCTCCTCCCGGTGGATGAGCTCGGAGGCTCGGCAGCGCTTGCCTTGCGCACCCACCCACACCCACGGGTGAGCGGGGAGAGGAGGGATCCCCGGGCGGGTTGGGCTTGCTGCGAAATACCCGGCTGGAGGGAAGCGGCCACGCTTGTGGTGCAAAAAATTTAAAAAAACAAAAAAAACAAACAAACAAAAAAAAAAAAAAAAAAAAAAAAAAAAACAAAACACCCCCCGAAAAAACCCAACACCCCCCCCCCAAAAAAAAACCCACCAAAACCCCAATTAATAATAATAATAATAATAATAATTTATCCAGCTGCAGGTGGCTTGGGCGGGCTGGGGATGCCTCCAGTTTTGGTGAATAATTGTGGATGAATCCAGTTTTGGTGAATAATTGTAGATGAATAAACGTGGATGGATCCAGTTTTGGTGAAAAAATGTGGATGAATCCAGTTTTGGTGAATAATTTGGGATAAGAAGGAATAGGGACACAGCGTGACACTGCCACCCTGGCGTGACTTCAGAGGGAGATGGAGTGGTTTGGTATAAACCCAGTGTAGCTACATCCCCAAAAATCCCCATCCCAGCTGCAGCTGAGTACATTGTAGGAGAGGGAGAGCAGCCTTTAAAAAATAAAAAGAAAATAAACAATCGGGAGCATTTTGTGCCCCAGCAGCGCGCTGCCTTGGGTGCACTCCCCCCTTCACCTAAAGCAGAACAGGCAAAGCATTTTTCTTCAGAAATACCCCATTCTGCAGGGCCCGGGCCAGAGGTACTGGGATTACTCACAGCGCACGAAATGAAGCACGTAGGAAAATGTTTGCGTGCCTGGAGAGGAGGCTCGGGCCGCCTGGCCAGGCTTGACGTGGGGGTGACTAAGTCACCAGATGAGTAAATCTACTAAAGGCATCTGGGCTTCAGACTAAAACCACAACAGGGTGTAGGCCTGGCCCAACCAAACACCTGTGATTAAATTAAGCACAGATTAAGCTGTTTGCAAGACTAGAACCCTGACCTGGCAGCTGGGATTCCTGGGCTGGACTCTTTTCCTTCCATCCTGCCTGTGCTTTCCTTGGCTTAATTTCTCCTAATGAGCCGCAAAGTAACACAAATAAATAACCAGAGGGGTCACAGCTGAAAACAGGACTCTGTTGCACAGGGGTGAGAGCCAGGCCTGAGGAATCTCTAGCTTAAACAGAAAAGGTGAACAAAGGGTGAGAGAAACAAAGATTTCTCCCTCTTCCACGCAGCAAGAGCAGGACCTTGTTTAAACTTAGTCCCTTCTATCTCTGACAGAGTTATTGTTGATTTTTCTCTGCAGAGGATGAGGCCTGCCTCACACTGAAGTTCTGGGCAGCGTAACCTGCTTGCTCTGTGCTTTTTGGGGAAGGAATGAAAAAAAAAAAAAAAATGCTGAGGAGATCCCACCACATCCCCAGGATTTCAGCCCAAGGGGTGCTTTGCTGGCGACCTGATCTAAAAAAAATCCCCATCTCTGTCACACCATGTCTGTTCTCCAATTTGGTTTCCAGTCGATTTGGAGAGCGGGTGGGCAGACCTATAAAAGAAAGGGGCTTAAACACCTCCATGATGCCCTTTGAGGTTCAGGCCCCCTCAACAAAGACTTCACTCTACAAGTCACCGCAGACACGTGCAAGACACAGCCAAAGGCTCGCTCTTTCTGGTGGACAGGGAACCCCAGGAAAGGGGTTTCTGCACTGCCAGAAAGAAAAACTGACAGAGACAGGACCTTCTGTGAGCCCACCTGGCCCCGTGGCCGCAGGAACAGCCACCTCCTCCTCAGCATCCTTGTGCCAGTATTGCTCAGCTTCGCTCTTACAGGTCTAAAATGTGTGAAGAGCAGGGGAAAAAAACGTACCTGTAAGCATCACAGCTACTGAAAAACCACACTCACCTTTCCCTCTCGCTCCCAGAGGCTTCAAGGCCTATTCTTAATACAGTATTTTTAGTATTTTTCAGTCCTTCAGAACAGGATAGGATGGGTGGGGCTGGGCCTGTTAGTTGGGTATCACACCATTCGAAATGATGGAGCTTGCATCACAGGATACGCTCCTCATCGAGCTTGATTTTGCTTTAATTATTTATGCTAGTACTTCGCTGCAGCTTGGCAAATGACTTCCATGTGGGCTTTGCCTTGGGGACCCAAACTGAGCACCCAGCTCTCCTCTTATTAAGGCCAGAACAGAGCAGAAGGAGGTCAGAGTCAAACCTAAAGTCGAGTGAAGCGCTGAAGGAATAAACCGGCTGCGAGGGAGCCCCAGCTGTGACAAAACTCCAGCAAAGACTTCCACAGAGACCGACAACACTGCCTAGGCCAAGCTTTTGCCTTAAAATTAAGCAGGCGGAGGGGCACTAGCTGCCCACCCCCGCCGTCGCTCTGTCCCCCCGCAGTGACACAGCAGCCCGGGGACCCGCCGGGAGCTGTAGTTCCCCCGCTCCGCCGTTCGGTTTGGCGATGAATTAGGCGGCCTGAGGGCGGGGAAACGGCCCGGGGGCGGGCGGCGGGGAAGGCCGGGAGCTGCAGTCCCGGCAGCCGAGCAGGGCGAGTAACCTTGGGCCGGAGGGGAGGACCCGCAAGCCCTGGGGAGCGGGGTCGGTCCTGCCCGACACCCTCCCACGCACCCCAGGGATCGCACCGAGCCAGTTCCCCCCACCTCAGCGGCTTTTAGCGAAGATATAGACCGCGCTTTACCTCAGCGCTTGGCTAGGCCTCGCTAGGCCCAGCCCTGCCCCTTGCATACCACCCGCCATGTCGCCCCGCCCCGGCTCCTGGGGCACGCCGGGAGCGGTGGTCCCGCCAGGCGGCGCCGCAGACTACACCTCCCGTGGTGCCCCGCGGCGGGGCGCGCTGGGAGGCGGGCAGCGGGAGGCGCGCGGGGCACGCTGGGAGTTGTAGTCCGACGGCGCGGAAAAGGGAGAGCTTGGGGGGGGAGGCGCTGCCGGCAGCCATTATCTGGGAGCGCGGCGCGCCGGGCGCGGAGCCGGGTGTTGGGCCGCCTCGCCGCCGCCCCGAGCACGCGGCCCCGCCGCTGCGCGGGGGTGGGGCCGCCATGGCGGCTTAGCCTCGCCCCGGCCCTCCCCTTCCTCCCCGCTACGGTCGCTGAAGGCGCGGCGGCGGCGCGGCCTAGCTGGGAGGGCGGATCCTCGGCCTCGCGTAGCGGCCCCTGCCCGCGAAGGGCTGCCCTCCTCGGAGGGCCATGTCCCTGGTGGCCTATGCTAGCAGCGAAGAGGAGAGCGATGCGGAGGAGGCCGCGGGCGAGGAGGAGGAAGCCGCCGCCCCGTCTCCTGCCGCAGCCCAGCAGCCCCCGGCCCGCGGGCTCTTCGCCACCTTGCCTCCCCCCAAAGACCCCGTGATGCCGCCCCTGCCCCCGCCTCACCAGCCGCTGGGCAGCGGCTTCCCCCTGCTGCCGCCACCCCCTCCTTTCCTTATGGGCCCCCCGCCCGGCATGAGGGGCTTCAGCACCCCCCCGCCGGGCATGAGCCCGGGCCAGGCCTCGGCCGGCAGCCTGCCCGAGCCGGCGGCCAGCGGCAACGGGAGCGGGGAGCAGCCCAGGCTGGGGGGGCTCCTCCTGCCCCCCCCGAGGAACGCAGCCACCACGACTGCTGCCTCTACCCTCAACCTGCCCCCTCCTGTCTCGGCCTCCGCTGCTCCTCCCGGGGCTGGGGTGGATTTGAGCCTCCCCAAGCCAAAGAAGAGGACAGAGCCGGTGCGGATCACGGTGCCCGAGTTGCACAAGGGAGATGTGAGTATGAAAACAAGCCATCAACTCTGCCGGGGGGGGGGGCCCACCCTCAAGCCCTGAGAAGGAGCACCTTCGTGTGTGAAATTCTCTCCCTGGCACAATCCCCCCGTGGATTTGTTTGCCCATAAAGCACAGCATCTCTTTCCTTGCTCTCTCCCATCATAATACAGCAAGGTACCAAACCCTATTGTTGCGGCATCTATGGCGAGGCTTGTCCCAGCTGCCAGCCCTAATCCTAAAGTGCTTTGCAGAATTAAACTGACATAGAAACCTTATTTATAATCATAATACGGCAAAACCCAGATTATCTTCACCCTTGTTTATTACTGAAGTTAACAAGTTGGTGATGCAGAGCTGCGTGGCCTTGTATGGGGATACCTCCAAAGTCTCTTCTTTTGTTTGCTGTACAATTGATAGCTTTTCCTGTCAATTTATTGCTTATTTATCTAAAGGCTTCAGACGTTCTCTAGACCTGTGGGTAATAATTTCCCTCTTAGCTTGTTCTTTTTCGTGTTGGCAGTGCCCTGTGCCTTACGGGGCTCCCAAGCACTGAATCCAGGCAGCCCCGTGGCAAGAGCAGGGAAAAGCAGGTCCCTACCCCTCTTTTTTTTTTTTTTTTTTCTAGGTGTCTCTATTGATGAGCTTTCCTTCTCCCCTCTCTGCTCAGTCACTCTGGGACAGCACTGTCGTAGCATAGAGGTGATGGTTATGTGGCTGCAGCCGTGTCTGGCCTTGGTCGCTGGCTCTGGTGAGATGTGGCTGTAGGGACAGCTGAACTGCGGAGCTTAGGGTGATTTCCACAGGGACAGGTAGCTCGAGGAAGAGGTTTGACTGTATGGATTTATAAACAGCATCAATTAATAGCGGTCTGGCAGCATCTTAGACCTAGGGGAGCTGAAACGAAGTCAGTGCATCTCACTTTGCTGGAAGAGCAGTCTGCGGGGGCACGGGGAGAGCGGGTGAGAGGACGCAGGCTTCCCGCCTGCCCCTGAACCACACTCTGCTGCTCGCCCAGTTTGGTAAATTCCAGAGCCAGAGCTCCTCGTGCCACAGCTCCCAAACGGCTGGGTTGCACGGGTTCCCCTTTTAGGCGAACGGACGAGGGACATCCCATTCTCTCATACCTGCTTTTTGCTTACTCACTTTCTTGCAACGCTTTGCAACAGGCACTTCGTGATACAGCAAGCGTTCGGGGTCTTCACGTCCTTGCTGGTTGTACGGTTACTGAAATAAGCTCAAATGAAAGGAGATTTGTTCCTGCCTTTTATCTCCCTTTCCATGTTCCAGTGTATTGGCTTTGAATAGAAATACTGCAGGTCAACAGTGTCAAGCGAGCAACTGAACGATGAAGGGAGAAAAAGTACCTCAAAAGCAGGGCTGGTCCGAATAGTTCCTGTTCAAGATGCCTGGAAGTCCCTTGGCCCGTGACTGATATCCTTGTTCATTCCCTCTTTCTCCTTAAAATACCTCCTGTCCCTTTTGTTTGCACCTGTGGAGAAGTTCCTGGGCAGTCTGTTTTATCTCCTCTCTCTCCCAAATGTAACACGCGGGTTTTATGGCAACTCTTGACTTGCCTTTATTTATGCATGTTCTTTGTCTTTGTCCTGTTTTATAATTTAGATAGTAAACTGGCAGAAGACCTTGTTTCCTGTAATCTCTTTAAAGTGCTCTGCAAAGCTATAAAACGATAAAGATGTTTAAGGGCCTTTTCTGATGCCAGAGAAGACCAGACTTTCTGCTCAAGTTCTAAATGGATATTTAGCAACTGCAACATTATTGTTGACAATTCCCTGTTAATCCCCACAGTGAATTTTTACACCCTTGCTTTGTGTGATTTTGTGCTTCCCTTCTATCAATGTAATGCTGGCTGTTACTTTGAAAGAGAGCGCTGACATTATGTTGTGCAGCTTGTGTTCTGTGCCTTGTTTTAGGTTTATTTTCCTGTGATTTATTAAAAAAAAAAAAAAAAGCCTGAGCTGTTGGCTTTCTAAATGCTAATTTCTGGCCGGAGCCAAATATGTAGAATCTGAGTTTTTCTGCCCACTCACTCTGCTTTAGAGCAGCGTTAAAAAGCTGCCTTGAGAATTTGGAATTTTGGGTTAGCGAATCCTGGTTTTTGTTCCAGAAGTTGCATAAATGAGCTCAAGTGAGAGATTATTGTTTGGCTGTGGATGGATCGCTCTTATGAGGTTTTTAAACGGCGATGCTGACTTGTTTGCAAAGCTTCAGGTTTTACAGCAGAATGCAGCTTGTTTTTCTGCCTCTGCCTGGACTGTGGCAGCCCCAGCTATCTCTAAATAGTACTGTGGACAGTTTGTTTATCTCTCGTAGTAGTAACCAGGGCAGGCTTTTATCTCTCTTTGCCCTGACATAGATGCATCAGCAAGACTGTGAAAAAGAGCTTGACCGCGTCCCACTGTTGCTTTTCAGCTTGGCTTTTGGCAGATTATAAATCCAGATCTGTGTTACTGTGATCCTTTGGCTGGTTCAAACTGAAAATTAATAAATTGCATAGTGGGTGGGTTTTTTTCTTTTGTTTTAATATCTCAAGTTGTGCTAAGCTCTGTTTTTCTTTCTCAGTCAGATTCAGAGGAAGATGAACCAGCAAAGAAGAAAAATACTCTTCAGGTAAATACTTTGGATATTCAATTAAACAAGTTTCATAGGAAAGAAGCATTTTGACTGTTACAGATCTTGGGCTTCCACTAGTGTAAATCAGCCACTCTGATTAGCATGTGTAAAATTCCTGAAATCCCCTGGGGTGTCAGGTCCCCTTTTTGGGGGCAATTTCATAAATTTAAATCTCAGGAAAATAGGCATTAATGTGGGAAGTAGGTGGATATTTCCAAGTACCACATTTCCCTTAAAAGTCCCACTGGCCTTTTGTGCGAAAAAGCCCTGCAGCGTGTTCAAAGGAGCAAACGATTGTGCTGAGCAATGGGAAACCCATTAATGTTGTGAGAATCGGAGGGAGATAATTGGCAGGGAGTCAGGAAAACTAAATAGTCTCACTCATTTCTCTTCTTTCTGTGAACCGTTTGCCCTTCATGAAAACTCACCAGGGACGCGGCGAGGGCTCTGGCTTGTCCGCTTTGCTTCCTCAGCCCAAAAATTTGACAGTGAAAGAGACCAATCGGTTACTTTTGCCCTACGCTTTCTCGAGGAAAGCGGGAGACAACGCCTCTGACTCAAAGCCCGCTAAGGCCCCGACCTCTTCCTCCAAAACAAAACCTCTGTCCAAGCCAGCGGTGCCCACAACTCCTTCTCCGTCTGCCATCAAAGCTGCGGCGAAGAGCGCTGCCCTCCAGGTAACCAAGCAGATCACGCAGGAAGAGGACGACAGCGATGAAGAGGTCGAGCCAGAGAACTACTTCTCCTTGTCTGACAGGAGCGAGCCCAGCGTCGTGGGTGCTGAGACCTACATGTACTCTGGCACGGTGGTGTCGGAGGACCCACCGCCCGGGACAGAGACAGAGCCCCAATTCCAGGACGCTGCTGCTAACGCCCCTCTGGAGTTCAAGACGGGCGCGGGCTCCAGTGGTGCTCAGCACAGCTGGGCCCCCAAACCCGGAGAAGACTACGGCAGCCAGCCGTACAGCCAGTTCCCTGCCTACGGCGAGGCCGGTGCATATTATCAGGTGGGTTCACCGACCCGGAGATGAAACTTGATAGTGCTGCTCTGAAAACCCGTCTGGGATGAGGGGCTCTGAGTCAGGTACTGGAGCAGGCTGGGGCTTGGGGGAGTCTACCCCGTTTGAGTTAGCCAGCACAAAAAGCAGAGCTCCACAGCGCTTGGCAGAACAGAATTCCCCTGGCATGACTGTAGGTGCTCTTTGGATAAATGTTTAATAGCTGCACTTATTTTAAAATGCCCCTGTGCAGCTGCCCCTGTTGTTGTCAAGGTGCAGAATCAGGGCCTGCTAGAGCTGGTGTCTGAAGCCAGGTTGTTTCTAGTAATTCAATTTGCTGTTGAGTACCTCTGAAAAAATGCCCTGTACTTTTCAGTAGTGCCAGCGTAAGGAGATGTGATTAGTGACTACTTCAGCCAGCGCTGGGACGCGCTGTACTCCCCAGAGGCTGAGTGAAATCCCTCTAGGTGAAAAAGCAGCAGCTCACGGGGCGAGGAACGCGAATCAGTGCTCCGTCTCGGGGCCCGTGTGTGTGGTTGCTCCAGGATCAATTTTGCTTTGCTCTCGTGACAAAAACGGGTTTTCCTTTTGCTGACAGGATTACTACAGCGGCGGGTACTACCAGGAGATGGAACCAGCCCAGGCACCACCACAGGAGATGAGCACTGACTCCTCCTTCATAGACGACGAAGCGGTTGGCACTTTACTGGTTTTCCCACTGCGGAATTTGCGTTTAAGCTCTGCTAGAACATAGGACCCATTTGACAGCCACAGTCCTGCCCCACCAGCACAACCTGGGCTCCGTGCGGAGTGGGACTGGGTGGTGGTTCCGTGGGGTCTGGTGCTGTGGTGTGGACGTGGGCGGTGTCTGTTGGGCTACTGCTCCAGAGGGGTTTGCTGGCTTTACAAGCAGGTGATGTTTGTTATTTCCACTGAGCCCAGTCTCGTTCTCGTGAGGGGCATCTAGGGCAGACAAGGTGTGTAGGAGCAAAGACGTTGCTTGCTGAGGTGCAGATGAGCTACCATTCCCATACCTGCACAGTACGTCCTCTAGCACAGTGGTGAATTCTCCACTTATTTCAAATGCTCAAAACCCTGTTTTGAAAAATTCTTTCCCATTGTTGATCTAATCTAGAAACTGCCAGACTTGTTAGCTGCGCTGCTCAGTGCTGCAGAAGACAGTGGCCCATCTGGTGCTCGCTTCCTTCGAGGGACCTCTTTACTTTAGAGGTGGATTTGTGTTATGGGAGGGTGGATGTGTTAGCAGGTGCCTCCTGAGCACTTAAAATGAGAGTCAGGGGTCCGAGGGTTTTCTCCTGAGGAAGACTGAAGGCAAGAGTAAATGCTATTTAAATGCATAGAAAAATGAGCTTATAACCTCCATGCTAAGTAGTTTAAGATATGATCTATAGCAAAGCAGAACTCTCCTAAAGACAAAAAATCCTGATTGGAAAAATGTTTATTGATGTGGTGTGTCCCATGATTGGGGAGCTAAGGCTCAGACCCCATCTACATTTACTTAAGCGCTGGTGTGTGACGTGTGTGTGTGTAACTCTGGTTGTTCTGTTTTTCTTCCAGTTCAAGCGTTTGCAAGGCAAGCGGAACCGAGGGAGGGAAGAGATCAACTTTGTGGATATCAAAGGTGACGATCAGCTGAGTGGAGCCCAGCAGTGGCTGACCAAATCCTTAACAGAGGAGAAGACCATGAAATCGTTCAGCAAGGTACGGGCGGGAAGGGAGGAGTGCTGGCTGGGATTTTGGAGGCTGCTCTTCAGTTCCCATTTCAGCCACAGCTGGAGCTGTATTAGATGCTACGCAGTCACCAGGGTGGGGGTGACAGAGACCCTTGTGTTGTGTGTTGTATAAATAATTCCACATGAGAGACCAGTAGAGCTTCTCAAGACACAGTCCTAGCGTGCTGGTGGTAAAGACCAGCCAGGAACTGCTTCAGCCTAAGGCATCTGCCCAGAGCTGTTTAATAGGAAACAAATGCTTCTTGAAATGGCTTTGTGCATTCTGTCATTTTGCTGTCTGGGTCAGCATCTCTCCAGGCTTAACAGTTCACCTGGTTTTGCTTTCTAGAAAAAAGGAGATCAGCCCACAGGACAGCAAAGGAGAAAACACCAGATCACATACCTGATCCATCAGGTGAGTGGCTTCCCTGCGGTGTGGAAACTGTCACGGCACTGAGCTTCTAGCTTGCTTTTTGCTTTGCTTCACCCTTCCCCTCCCGCCCAGCTCCAGTGTGTGTGTGGTTCTGTGTCTTTGCGAGACTCTCTGCTTCCCGTCTCGGTTCCGCGCCGCTGCTGTGTGGTTACTGAGCGGCTGCTGAGACCATCCCACAAGAGAAGCTGCGTTTCGGCACGAATGAAATGCCTGTGCACCCCAATTTAATTCAGGCCTCTTGTCAAGATAATTGTGCTAACTCCTATAACGAGGCTTCTCGCTGAAGTGCTCTGTAATCCCTGTCAGCAGGGGCAGAGGAGGGTGAGATACTGCTGAGTCAGTGAGCGGCGATGCTGATGTTAATCCTCTCCATTTCTGCAGGCAAAGGAAAGAGAACTGGAACTGAAAAACACGTGGTCTGAAAACAAGCTCAGCCGACGTCAGACTCAAGCCAAATACGGATTCTAACACCTCTGTCCCACTTTTTTGGCCGTTGTCCCAGGTGACTCACCGTGTCAGACGTCTCCTGGCCTTCTGGAGATCAACCAGGCCCCGTGTAGAACGTGGTCTGCTCGGCGGGTGGGAGGATGCTGCACTCCCCTGCCTGGCAGGAGAAAGGTTTAATGCAAGCCGGTCCTGAAACTCCACCTGTAATCTTTCCCCCTCCCTCCTCCTAAGCGATAATGCGGAAGGTTCCAATCAAGCCTGTTTCGTACGACTGATGACGGTCCCAAGGCAGCGCAGGGAACGTGCCCGGTGCAAGGCTCGGAGCTTTTGTCCTGTAGGTACAGGGGCTACTTCTCCTTCGACATAGCCTCGCCACTGGAACCTTAGGCTGACTCTCAATAAACTTCCAGTTCCCACTTTGCTCCTTTCTTGGACTCGCGGTGCGTTGAGAGTGTAATTTTTCTTTCTAAAAGACTGAGTTTCAGGAGCAAGCCTGGCTGTTTTTTTTTCTTTCGGTCCTTTTGTTTGACATGTTTTCATGGCTGCTTACTCAAGTCCGAGTAAATCCAGTGCTCCTCTCATGCAAATGATTTCGATATCTTTTTTCTTTTTTTTTTTTTTTCTTTTTAAGTGTGGCTAAGTTAGTGTTTTTATTCTCAGCTCCACCCGCCTGTATGTCTCAAACCATGCTGAGGGGAAACTCCTTTACAGGTCAGAGCTTGCAATAGAGGTGAAAACGCCCCGCGTGTGGAACGCACAAAAAGCAGTGAGGATCTCTTGCCCAGCATGAGTGAGCCGCTGCTGAGGGCTTTTGGATAAACGTGATCGCTGTGTGTATGTACGTTTCTCTTCCTTTTTTCCCCCCCTTTTCCCTCCTCCTCCTCCCCCTGACCCGAGGCCTGCAGTGCTGTACCAGCCTGCTCTCCAGACTTGCTGAACCGAGTTTTCCCAGCCTCGCACGGTGCAGTGCAGCTGGCAGTGAGCTCGGCGAGTGAAGCAGCAGTATTTCCTCTGAGCAGACACAGATGAAAGCTGCCAAGTGTACATTTTTTTTTTTTTTTTTTCTTTCCATCTTGTTTATATCAATTTTATTTCAATTAAGTGTTAACTTTATCCTCCTGGCTGGGAAGAGGAGACCGTGTCCGGCCTTAACTTTTTAAAATGGAATCTTTTATTTAAGGTATTAGGTCTAGGCGATACGACTGCAAATCATGTGCAGCCTTGCTGGCCAGATCCACGTATCTTTAGCCAAATCTCTGTGGCCTCACTTTAGTTTGTTGTTCACCAAAGCGTGAGATGCCGAAGGGGACAGAGAGCTGGTCTGGCTGTTTAACTTACATTCCCACCACTAAGGGTTGTATTTGTTGTAACCGCAGCTAAAAAGGCTAATATTTGTTACTCCATTTAGAAAAACTCCCCGAGAGGTTGTTTTTCTCCCATGTTACCTGTTAAAAACAAGCAAACAAAGCCCCCATGAATGAAGTCTTTTCTTAGAATATTTTAAAATAATCTGATTTCTAGTTTAGTTCCCTGGATGTTTTAGTACTTTGCAGAGCCCATTTTGAGTATTTGAATGACCGGAATAAAGTTACTGTTGGGTAATTTATTCATATCTTATATGTACAGCGAAATCCTCTGAAAAGAGATTTGATAAAGGAATAAACTTTTAAATGAACCGAACCACACCTGTTTCCAGTCGCGAGGTGCTCAGCTCCTTGCTGGAGGCGTTGATTTTCCTTCTCCCCTCTCTGGTAAGGCCGAAGCACCTTTGCACCCGCCGGTGGTTTTGGGGGGGGGGTGGGGTGTGTGTGTGTGGGGGTGCTGTGGCTGTTTGGGTTTGTTCACAGAGTTGACCTCCTTGCGCAGCCGGTGGTGACGAAATGCTTGTCCGAGGGAGTTTTGCTCCGTGCAAGCTCATTTGGGGTGCGACCCCCCCCCCCCCCCCGGCACTGAGCTGTGCCCCCCACCCCGGGGATTCATCCGCTTCAAACGCCGAGGGCGGTGGCACTCGCAGCACGGCGGGGCGGGAGGCTCCGGGCTCCCAAATTCTTCTGGGTGGGATCGTGGAGTCCTGGAGCGAGCCGAGAGGCTGAAGCTCGCGAGTTGGCCTTTTCTTTTTCCATTTCGGAGTGTAATGGCTCATTTTTAGCACTAGAGGGGGAGTTACGAGGAAGGGAATGGTGGCTGACTTCTGCTTTGCTTTTGGCCGTTTAAGAACAACAAAATGTAGGCTTGTGAAAAGCGAAAGTAGAGTTGTTTTGTGTTGTGTTTTTTTTTTTGTGTGTGTGTTTTTTGTTTTTTTTTCCCTGAGAGGTAAAAGAAAACAACTCCAACCCCACAGCCCTTTCCCCTCCCTGTCTCAAAGTTCTGTCACATCTCAGCGTGGAGCTTTAGCCTCCTTTAAGGCTGGGCACAGCACGTCTGCTGCGAGGATGCCGTTGGCTCTGTCATTTCAGCCCCAGCGGCTGAATTTGGTCCTTGGCGTTGGTATTCTCCCACGGTTTGTGGCTGAGGAAACAGGCAGGGCTCGGAGATGTCAGCGCCAGGCTGGTGATACTCAGAGTGGCCCTGCCCGGCTGCGGTGGTGCTCGGGCTTGCGGCCAGTTTAATATCTGACTCTGGATGCACCAGCCCTGCCCAAAACCCATCTCTGTTTGGACGGTAATAGCTGCTTCCGCCCTCATTCTATTAATAGCAATCTCTTTCTGAAAGCGTTCAGAGATAAATTAAACCCGTTCCCCCTCTTAACTGTCTCGCAGGGGCTTGGGAAGGGTGTGGGAATCCCGGCACGGAGCCAACTGGCAGCACCAGTATGGCCAGGGCACTGCTTGTCTGCGGAGGGGCCAGCTGCAGTCCTGGACCTCCCCTCCCAGGTTCGAGGGCTTCTTTTGGCGGGGCAGGAGCCTGAGAGCTTCCTTCTGCCTGGGAGCTGGGTCTGGTCTCAGACCTACCTGCGCGGGAGGGTTTAGAGCTGCTCATAAACGTTCCTGGGGCCATCCTGCCCACCGCCCGCGGCTCGCTTTGCAGCGCTCGCCCTCCGGCTGTAAACGGGGTCGTCAAGCTCCAGCGCGGGGTTCGTCGTGCCCTGGGGAATCTGGGGAGGGGAGGGGGGGGGGTGGAGATGGGAACCAGCCCTGAGCTCCTGCCTCAGCACGCAGAGGTTTTGACTTGAGAGCCAGGACGTGGTTGAAAGTTTGGCCCTTCGCCCTCCCGGCCCTCAACTTCGCTCCCGCTTCGCCTGCGAGTCGGGGTTCGCCTCTCCAGCGTGGAGTGCTGGGCAGGGGACCCCCCGTTCCCCCACCCCACGAGCCTGGTGCGGGGCAAACCCTGACCCGGCAGCCTCTACGAGAGGTCAAGCACAACGAAAGGCTCTACAAGGCGGCCCGGAATGAGGAACGCACCTCCACGGCCGGGCTGGGGGCTCCTCTCCCCTTCCTGTCTGCGCTGGGAGGTGCCGGGAGCTGCCGCCTCTTGGAGGCCTGGCTGGACAAGCTGCGGAAAAGCCGGCGGTGAGGGCGGGATTTGGGGAGCAGCGTGGAGAAAGCGCCTCGGGCTCCCCGAGGAAAGGGAACGGGCTGATCCTGCCGGGCCAGCGCCACCTCGGAGTAGATGTTCTCCTCGGGGCCGGCGCTGGGGCTCGAGCCCCGGCCCATGGCGTAGAAAGGGATGGGCTCTTCCAGCTCGTTGTGAGTGGGGGGGTTGGGGGCTCGGCCCTCGTGGGGTTCGGCGTAGGTGTGGAAGCACATGAGCTGCTGGTACTTGGCGTCGGGAGGCTCGAGGGGGACGGCTTCTTTGTGCTCCTGAGCGCAGGGACCTTCCGGAGCGGCGGGGCTGGGCGGCCCCTGAGCCACGGTCAGGGAGCTGGTCTTGACTGGGAGCGGTGGGGGGACACGGGGAGCCTGGGGAAGAGATGGGACAGGTGGGAGTGGGGCTGCGTCCCCACCTCTTGAGGGCTTTGGCTTCTGTTCTTGGGGAAATGGCCCCCCATCCCATCCCCTCTGCCCTGCCTGTACCTCCCTGGGTGAGCCTCCCTCAGCGCTGGGCTCCGCGGGCAGCGGGGGGGCTGCCTGCCTGGTTCTTGGGGTCCCCTTGAAGATGGTGCTGTACTCCGAGGGGTTTGCTGGCGCTTTGCTCCGTGGGGAAGGTGCGGCATCGCTGCGGGCTGGGGTTTGCATCCCTCCTTGGGGCTCGTCATCCTGCCGACAGGAGAGAGGTGCCGGGGTGGGTACGTGGTCAGGGGCAGACCCACGCGGGTGCTGGTCCCACCTCGGGTGTGCTGCCCGCAGTTTGGCTCCTTGCTCCCCGCACCTAGGCCAGGGCGGCTCCGGTTCCAACCCGACTTTCATGATGCTTGGGCTTGGCTTTGATTTCCCCAGCTTGAGAGAAATCCACCTCCCCTCGCCCCATTGCGTACAGCAGGAATGACTCTGCTTTTTTTGGCTGCCGGGACTAACGAGGGGCCGGGTCCTCACCTGTCCCCACGGCACCGTCAGGAACTCGTGGTACGGCGTGATGGGGGTGACGGCGTAGTGCCGCAGCAGGTCGGCCAGCTCGGCGTGGGCACTCCGCTCCCCCAGGATCACGTACCGCCCGTCGGGCAGCTGGTCCAGGATGAAGTGCCGGCAGCGATCCCTGCCCCTGGGGAGAGAGGGAACGGGGTTGGCAGGGCGGGTGGGAAGGGGACTGAGTGTATCCGGTCCCTTGGACAGGGCCAGGGGTCCCTCACCTGTAGGACAGGACGAAGCCGATGGTGCTTTCGCTGAAGCGGACCAGGAAGCAGCCCGGCGGCTGATCCTGCAGCAGTTCCTCCGTCTCCCTGTGGGAAGAGGCCCAGAGCCCCTCGCTTTCACCCCCTTCGTGGCATCCAGGGGTGCAGCTCCCTCTTTGGGAGCCCAAGGGTGGGGATGCTGAAGGGGCCACCCCGTTTCCCAGCCTTGGCTTCCCTTCCCCGCTCACCTCCGGCTGATGAAGCCGTGGAACCAGGCTGGGAGCTCGCCCTTGGCTCCCAGCCTCCTGGCTTGTGTCTGTTCAAACCACAGCCTTGTCCGGGCACGCAGGGCCACCAGCTCCGGCCGTGGGTCCCCGTCCCGCGAGGACCAACCCTGTGGGGCTGGCCAGGAGCCTGGCAGGACCTGGAGGGAAGGGGAGAGCAGCCGGGGGCTCGGGTGAGGAGGTGCCCTGAGGATGCTCTGCTCCCCGCACAGAGCTCGTGGTGCAGCCCGGGAGGACACGGTCCCTGTGGGTGTGTGAGCTTGGGGGGGGGGTGCTGGGACGGGGAGCTGGGGGGGGACAGACCCTTCACAGCCCCATGTCCTACCCTGCTGTGAGTGTTGTGGTGTCCTGGGAGCTGCTCTGCTCCCTGAGGCTGGACCGGGGTCGTGTTGGGTCCCGGCTTGCTGCTGGCTGCGTTGTCCTTGCCGATGGGTTTGAAGGTGCTGAAGAGGGGACTGTCATCATCCGTGGGTTCCCCTGGCCCAGGGAGTGGGGAGAAACGGGCTCAGGGCAGCGAAGCCTCCCTGGGGGCCCTGAGCTGGCCCTGTGCCCCATTGCTGCCCATGGGGCACCGGGATGGGTGTGTGTGTGTGTGGGGGGTTCCATGACCCCCCCATCAAGTGCTGCTCTTGCCCACAGCCTGGGCAAGGGGCACCTTTGCCGTGTGCCCCCCATCCTAGGGCTCATCACCCTGCTTCTCCCCAGAGAGACCACCCTGGACCCGCACTGCAAGAAGGGACAATGACCCAGGGACTGCTGAGCTGGGTGAGGAGGAGGAGAGGGGAAAGCACGTGAACCCCCCCGCCCCCACGAAAGTCCCTGGGGTGTGGGGTCAGCCCCGGGAAGCGGAGCGAGGCGGGTGTGGGGCTCTGCATGCAGCCACCGAGGGACCCTGAACTTGGCCCTGAGCCGCCAACACTCAGCAAAACAACATTAATCCCCAGCAGATGCTTGAGGGGGTGGAAAAGGCCGGGGCTGGTTTGATCCGGGAGGGAAAGCCGAGTCAGAGGAGCTGGTTGAGGCTTGTCTGAGAGTGGGGGGATCCACGTGGGGGGGACGGGGAGACTGGGGGCACGGATGGACAGCACCTCATCTCCACCTTTAACCAGCTGCAGTGCCCAGCCGGTCCCCGTGCGTGGGGAAGGCAGGGAGATTGTTGATAAAGTGAAACAAAACAACCCAAACCGCAGCAAACCAAGGCGGGGAGTGCTGAGGAGGCAAATTTGGGTCAGGTCCTGCCTGGGCAACGGCTAGGCAGCTGGGGACAACGTCCCTCTCCCCGGCTCGCAGGGTGGGCAGAGGTCCTGGGCGGAGGTGGGGGGCTCGTCTCTGCTCCCCCACCCCAGCACCTTGGCCTTGGAGCGGTGGCTCGAGGGGGCTTTGCTTCCCGGGGTGGGATGTGCTTCTTAAACCCTGTGCTCCTGGGGTGAGAATGGGTCGAATCGGATTTAAAACGGGGCCATTTTTGCTCCCTGAGACCTTTCGGGGCCGGATTTCCTCCTTCGAAAGGGGTAAGACCGGGCTGGGGTGGGCAGGGGCCCCCGCTCCCTCTCTCCTCACCCCCTTGTCCTCTGCCCCTTCTCCATTGTGCCTTTGGAACGGGGGGAGCATCCCCTCATTGCCCGGCGCTTGCCCGACCCAAACCCCCTTGCTCGGGGTTTGCTCCTCGGCCTTTTTCCTCCCGTCCTGGCACCAATAAAACCCAGGACGGACCCCAGCCCAGATCCCCCAAGCCCCGGCACCTACCTCCGCCCGGCCACACCGGGACCCAGGAGTCCATGGCCGGAGCTGATGGGATGGCTGGGCTGGCAGGACGGACAGACGGCCGGGCTGGCAGGACGAGCAGCGTTGCTGCTTTGCCTGCGCTCGCGCCTCCGCCGCCTGCGAAGGGCAGGAAGCAGCAACCGAAGCTGCAAAAGCGCCTTTGCGTGATGGGGAGACGTCACAGGAAGGTGGCAGGGGTGGCACCGGGGTGGCACCGGGACCCTCGGCACAGGCTGGGCTGCGGCGAGGAAGTGGGGGTGGGGGGCTCCGGCCACCCCCCCGCCGGCACCGTCCCGCTCTGCAAAGGGCTCTTTGTTCCTCCCATCCGCACCCCGGGGTCTCGCGCTGGCAGGGCGCGGGGCTCGCTTGGCCCAGGTTGATGCCACAAACTGGGATTTCGGTTCCTGGCGCAGGGTCCTTTCCCCGTGCCAGACCCGAGCACATCCTGGGAGACGGCAGGGAGCACCGGCATGGCAAAGAGGGGCTGAGCCCAGCTGGGAAACGCAGCGGCTGAGCCGCAACTCTCCCTCCTGGTGGTGCCAGGCTCCGGCCGGCCCCGCGGAGAGAGCGGTGCCAACCCCGCTGCACCCCGGAATCTGCAGGGATTAGGACCGCGATTAGGGCTGGGTTGGCTCATTGTCACACCAGGACAGGGACGGGGTGCACCCGGCGGTGGCTTTTCAAGCCCCTGGGTGCCGATGGTGCCCGGTGCCCCCCAGTATCCCCCAGCACACGGTGCGGTGCCAGCCCCGGCTCTCTCCACCTTAAGAAACGTGTCCCTCCCTGCTACCTTCACACCCTCCGCTCCGCTTCCCCTCCGCCGGCCGCTGTATAATATTTTTATTTGTCAGCCAGGTTTCCTGTTTGCAATCCTCACGCCTCCGGGTGCCGAGCGGCCGGGGGACATCAGCCACGGGGACATCGGTGAGGGGGACATTGGCTGCCTGCGGCTCATCCCACTGGGTCTGGGCCACTCCTTGAGGATCCGAGGTGCTGGAAACGCCGGGAATTGCCCCTAAAAGGTCTTTTCCAGCTCTTGTCCACAGCCGGCCACGGGGACAGCGTAGGGGGATTTCTCAAGAGAGCTTGGGAGGAGGAACGCAAAGAGCTTTTATTCTTCTGAGTCGCAGCCGGCTGGTGGCCAGATCCGGCCCCGGCTCGCTGGGAAACGCCGGGACTTCGAGGAAAAGCCTGGCACTGCTGGGATTTTCTGGAGGAAAGGCTGGAGCTGTGTGCGGCGGAGCGGGGGCGGAGGTAAGGGATGCTGGGGTCGGGCTTTATCCCGGTGCAGGGGGGTCAGGGAGTTTTGGGGTCCTGGCGGTGCATTTTTTTTTTTTTTTTTTTTTGGCAGCTGCCACCTGCGAGGTCATTTCCCTGGGAGCCCATTTTCTGGGGCCGGGGTGTTTGCTCGGCGTGGCTGAGGCCGGGCTGGTTTTCCCGGCAGAGGGATGACCGGCAGCGGGATGCGGTGGGATGGCACGCAGCCCCCGCGGCTCCAGCCCCTGCTGCCGTGAGCTCAGCCGTGCCACCCGTGCCTCAGTTTCCCTCCTTGCAAAAGCAGCAGGGTGCAGGGGGGCTGTCCGGTGAGGGGTGGGGTGTGTCGGGGGGGGGGATCAGCTGCTTGTGTCCCTCCCCAAGGGACGAACGGATGCGCCGTGACCCTGGGCGGTGCGTTGGGCCCCGCGGCCGTGTCACATGCTGGGGACAGTGGCCTGGCTCCAGTCACATCCACCCCCACGCACGTACCAGCCCCGGGGACCAGCTGGCTCTGTGGATGAGCTGTGCCTGGCTGGGGGCATCCCCCCCCCCAACTGAGCCTGGGGGTCCCCTCACCCATCCTGGGGGTGCCTCAGGACCGTCACCATGGGCAGAAGCTGTCCCCTGTCCTGGCTGGCTGGGGAGTGAGGGAGAGCGCGGCTGGGTGTGGAGGAATGCTCAGGGGGGTAAGGGGGTTACAGCTGGGCTGGGAAAGCGGGGGGGGGACACCAGGCTTGGGGACCACTCGCTGTCCCTTATGGCCACCGTGGGGGGGACAGGAGGGCTCCCAGCCCCTGTTTGGTGCAAACACCGGCGCAGCACAACGCCGTGGGGACGGGGACACGGTGGCAGGCTCAAATCCCGCCCCCCAGGAGCTGAGGAGGGGGGGATTAAACCCCTTGCAGCGGGTGCACCCCGGTTTCTGGAGGGGTAAATCCCGGCGTGCCGAGCTCGTGCAGGATCTGGCCCCGCCGTCCTTTTTGCTGAGATAAGGCTGAGCCAAGGCGGCTGGGGGGGGTTGACATCTCAGGGTCTCGTGCTCCCTTATTGAGCTGTTTTTTCCTGGGGGGGGGACACACCCCGCCTTTTGCTGATATCACCTTCCTTATCCTTTTCCCGGTGGCCTTGAACCCCACAGCCCAGGACCCTCTGCCTGCGCCAGCCCAGGAAACCTCCCGCTCTTGGGGACAAAGCGCTGGGGACACCGAGGTGGCCCCAAGGCCGGGGATCAGGGGCGTCCCCCCGCTTCTCCGCGTCGCTGCGAAGCCGCTGGTCCCGACTGCCCTGACCGCTGGAGCATCACTAATCCCATCTTACAGCTGGGGAAACTGAGGCACGGGGTGGGGGGGGTGGGGGGGGTGTCAGGCCCCGGCATTTGCCTGCTGCCGCGTAAGTTAGCACCTGAAAGAGGCTGGTTTGTGGCTTGGAGCTGGCGGGGGTGAGAACCAGGACCCCCCCCCCCTCTCCCTTAGTGGATGCTGTGCGAAAACCCATCAGTGTAATGAGTTGGGGGGGCTCTGCCAAGAGCAGAGGGCAGGCAGGGCCCTCCGTGGGGCCTTGCTAAACCCCCCCACCCCCCCCAAATCTCCTTTCCCCCTCACCCCATGGCTTCTTGTCCTTGCAGTGATGGCTGAGGGTGGCCAGGCCAGGGCCGTGGCTGGGGGGGGGCTGAGAGCTACCCCTGACAGCACCCAGGTGAGCCTGAGCTGTGGGGCTGTGGGTGTGGGGTCTCCTGCCGGGGGGCTGCGGGCGACGACCAGGCAGGACTGTCATGGATGAGCTCATGGAGATGTTTTTTTTTTTTTCCCACTATTAATCCCCCTCTTTAAAAAAAATCCAAAACAAAACAACCCAACAATGTTAGGTTTTCTCTGCATTTTGCACCCCCCCGTCCTCCCCAGTGCAGCGAGGGGCAGTGACACCCCCCCCCTCCCTGCCTGCCCCTTGCCTGATTTCTGAGCCCACTGGGCAGCTCCTGCCCACCCCGATTGAGGGGTGAAAGTCTCCAAATTCCCACATGCCGGAGAGCTGGGTGCGAGCTGGGAGACACAGACAGGACCGGAGCTCAGCCACAATATTAGACAGCGGAGAATCTCCTCTAGTGTGTGTTCTGAGGGGGGAGGTTGTGGTGCTCTCCATGGGATGGGGGGGTCCTTGCATGGGCACGTCACCGTACCCTGGGCAGGTGGCTGAGCCGGGGTCCCGGTGCATCCCCGCAGGATACGGGGGCTACGAGGAGCGAGGGGCTAGTGGCCACCCTCAGCCCGGGCAACGTGGAGGAGCTGTACGAGCTGCTGGAGACACTGGGCAGGTGAGCGGGGTGCAGGCGGGGCTCCCGCCCGCGTGGGGTCCCCCCAAAAACAGACACACCCCACCCCCACCCCCCCCCCCGCCCCCCAAACCGGGTGTTGGGGGTCAGCCCGGCCGTGCCCCAACCCCGGCCTCTCGCCTCAGCGGCCACTTCGGCGTGGTGAAGCGGTGCCGGGAGCGCAGCACCGGCGCTTTCTACGCCGCCAAATTCGTGAAGACGCGGCGCTGCCGGGGCAGCCGCCTGGGGCTGGAGCGGGGGCAGGTGGAGCGGGAGGTCGCCATCCTCCGCCAGCTCGATCACCCCAACATCATGCGGCTCCACGACCTCTTCACCAGCCGAGCCGAGATGGTGCTCATCCTGGAGCTGTGAGTAGTGGGGATCGCCAACCCCGCCCCCCTTTTTTTTTCTTTTTTTTTTTTTTTTGCGCCGTGCGGTGCTGAGCTCCCTTCCCCCCCCCCCCCCCCAAAACTCCTCACCCCGCGCAGGATCGGCGGCGGGGAGCTCTTCGACTTCATCGCGGAGAAGGAGATGCTGTCGGAGGAGGAGGCCATCGAGTTCCTGGGACAGATCCTGCGCGGGGTGGGCTACCTGCACGCCCGCCGCATCGCCCACTTCGACCTCAAGGTGCCCGTGGGGACCCCCCCCCTCCCCCTATCCTCGCTCCCTGGGGGATCCAGGGGCTGCAACCCCCGCCCCGCTCAGCTCACGTCTCCAAAATGCTGATCGCATCCTGCCCGGCTTCCCGGGATGCTGCTGCCCTCTCCGGGGCAGTGCCCGCCGGCAGATCCTGGCACCCCCCCCCCCCCCCCGGTCACCCCGCTGTGCCTGGCCTCGTCCCCGCAGCCCGAGAACATCATGCTGCAGGAGAAGGACGTCCCCAAACCCCGGATCAAGATCATCGACTTCGGGCTGGCCCAGCGCCTGGAGGATGGTGTCACCTTCAAAAGCCTCTGCGGGACCCCGCAGTACATCGGTACGGGGCTGGGGGGGATCCCCGGGGGGGGGGGGTGTCCCCGAGCAGCCCTGCTCCGTGGGGTGCAGCTGGGATGCTCTGTAGGGACCCCCGGGGTGGGGCTGGGACCCTCTGGGTGTGCGGGGAGGTGACCGGGATGGTGCTGTCCCCTCTAATGTCGTGTGTGTGTGTGTCCCCCACCCCGGCTCTGCGATCACCCCCAGCTCCTGAAGTGATCAACTATGAGCCCCTCAGCTCCGCGACCGACATGTGGTGAGGACCCGGGGGTGAGGGGCTGAGCCCGGGGGGTGGTAGGGACCCCCCTGGGTGCCACGGGGCACTGGGGGGGACCCCAGGGAGGGCAGCGCCTGACCCCCACCTCTGTCTTTCAGGAGCATCGGGGTCATCACCTACATCCTGTGAGTATGGGGCGATGCTCCCTGCGGCCAGGGGAAACTGAGGCACGGGGATGAGCCCGGGCTGTGGGGTGGCTGAGCCGGTGCTGTCGCGGCACTCAGGGGCTCTGTCGTGTCCCCGCAGGCTCAGCGGCTTGTCCCCCTTCCAGGGTGAGACAGACGCCGAGACCCTTTCCAATGTGGTGGCTGGTGCCTACGAGTTCGAGGAGCGCTGCTTCAGCCAGACCTCCGAGGCAGCCAAGGACTTCATCCGGCAGCTGCTGGTGAAGGAGCCAGAGTGAGTCCCGATCCCCTTCCCACCTCCATCATCTCCATCCTCATGCCATCTCCACCCCCATCTCCAGCATCCCCACCTCCGTCCCCAACCCTATCTCCATTTCTATGCTCTCTCTATCCCCATCCCCTTCTCCATCATCAGCTCCATCTCCATCAACCCCATCTCCATCCCCAACCCTCTTCCTTCTCCATGCCCTCTCGATCCCCAACCCCATCTCCATCATCGTCATCTCCATCATCATCTCTGTCTCCATCTCCATCATCATCATCCCCATCATCATCTCGATCTCCATCACCATCATCTCCACCCCAACCCTAATCCATATCCATGCCATTTCTATCCCCGTCTCCATCATCTCCACCCTCATCTCCATCATCTCCATCTTCATCATCTGTGTCCCCCTCTCCATCATCCCCATCTCCATCCCCAACCCTCTCCCATCTCCATGCCCCCTCTCTGTCCCCAACCCCATCTCCATCATCGTCATCTCCACCATCATCTCTGTCTCCGTTTCCATCAACTCCATCCCCATCATCTCGATCTCCATCTCTATCATCTCCGTCCCCAACCCTCTTCCATCTCCATGCCCTCTCTATCCCAACCCCATCTCCATCATCATCATCCCCATCATCATCTCGATCTCCATCTCCATCATCCCCATCCCCAACCCTAATCCATATCCATGCCGTTTCTATCCCCGTCTCCATCATCTCCACCCTCACCTCTATCATCTCCATCTTCATCATCTCTATCCCCCTCTCCATCATCCCCATCTCCACCCCCAACCCTATTCCATATCCATGTCATCTCCACCTTCATCTCCACCATCTTCATCACCTTCTTCTCCATCACCTCCATCATCCCCATCCCCGTGGTGGATATTTGGGGCCGGGACCCCCACCACCCCCCACCGCCGCACCCCTCTGTGCTGCAGGCACCGCATGACAGCGGCCGAGTGCCTGGTCCACCCGTGGATCAAGGTGAGAGGGACCGGGGGGGTTTGGGGTTGGGGGGGGATGTGACGGCCCCCCGGGAGCGGGGTGGGGGGCACGATGCCGACGCCACGTCCTCGCCCCCGGCAGCCCCTGAGCCGCAAGCAGGCGGCGAACCGGAGCCGTTCCTCCATCAACATGAAAAACTTCCGCAAGTTCAACGCTCGGAGGAAGTGGAAGGTGAAGGGGGGGGTTCCCCGTTCTGGGAGGGGGACACACCCCCCCACACACCCCCCCAGAAGTGGGGTCCCACCACCCGTGGGGTCCCTGGGGAGCTCGAGCTGTGCTCCATCCCAGGGCTGGCTGCGTCTTGCGGGGTGGGGTGTCTGTGTGTGTAGGGCGGGGGATGCAGCCCTGCGGTGTGGAGGGGGAAGAGGAGGGGAGGGGAGTGACCCCCCCTCCCACACTCAGACCCCCCCACCGTCCCCCTGTCGTCCCCCCCACCCCAGCTCTCCTACAACATGGTGGCCGCCTGCAACCGGCTCTGCCGCACGCGGCTGCTCTGCGGCCTCAGGAAGGAGGATGAGGAGCTGGTGAGCAGCCAGAAACCCCCAGACCCACCCACCCCCCCCCAGCATGGGCCAGGGTTTGGGGGAGAGAAGAGATTTGGGGGGGGGGACACACGACACACCTGGCCCCCCAAATGGAGTGGGGATGGCTGTGCAGTGGCTGTGTAACGGGGAATGTCCTCACCTGGGGGGTCCTCTCCCCTGGGGTGGGCTCCTTTCTCCTAGGGGGGTTCCTCTCCCCTGGGGCGGGGGGGATGGTTGTCTCCCCGGGGGGGGTGGGTCCTGTCCCTCTGCTCTCCAGCCCCCCCTGTGCCCCCCCCAGCGCCACTGCGAGAGCGATCAGGAGGAGGAGGGCAGCCACCCCGTCACGCTGCTGCGCCGGAGGAGAAGCAGCTGCTCCTGAGGCCCACCCCCCCCCCCCAAAAAAAAAATAAGGAGACAGGACCCCCCCATGAGAAGAGCCCTGGGGATCCCCCTGTCTCCCCACTCCAGGGCACAGGAGCTCTGTCCGGCTCCAGTGCTCCCAGTTCCACAGTGCTGGAGGGTCACTGGGGCAGCAGCCCCCCCAACACCCCATCCTGCCCCCCCCCCGGTCTCTGCTGCAGTGGGGCCGGGGCTGCCCCACGGCTGGGACCCTCGCCCGTGCTCAGCCCCAGCGTGAAAAATAAATGTCTCCCCTTCATCCCTCCTCCTCTTCCTCGCGGCAGGGCTGCTGGGGGGGGGGGGGACCCCAGGGGTTGTGGGGTGCAGGCACCCCGGATCAACCCTGTGATGGAAGATGACCCCCTCCGGAATGGGGGGGGGGGGGTGTCTCCATCAGTGCCTGGCTGCTTTCTTGCCATCCCCGCACCAGAGCAACCTGGATCCTCCTCTTCCTCCAACTGGGGAAACTGAGGCAGGAGGCAGTCTTTCCTTCCCGACCCGCTCCGGCACGGGGAGGGGGGGGGGGCCCCCCCCTGTTTTTCCCCCCCTTTTTATTTCCCAAACAAGCCTTGGCGCTGGCCCTGACAGTTGTCAGGCTAAATATTTTGTGTGCGGCAGCGGAAAACAAAAGTGAAGGGGCCGCAGGGTCCGGGCGAGGGCCGCGGGGGCCACCCCTATCCCGGCGTGCCGCGGGTGCCGGCGGGGAGTGCCGGCCGGACACGGCGTGTGGGGCTGGACACGGCGTGTGGGGCTGGACACGGTGCAGCAGCGCCCGAGGCGGGACGGGAACGGGACCCCGGGGGTCCCACTCGGGGATGGGGACAAGGGTGCTGGGTGCCCTGCGGCTGGGGGTGACGCTGCTGGTCCTCGGTCCCCTCCCGCTGCCCCCCGTGAGAGCCCCCTCTGAAAGTAAGTGCCTGGAAAGGGGGTGGCTGGGAGTGGGGTGGGGGGGTGCTTAATTTGGGGGGGGGGGGGGTGTATGAGCTCTGGGGGTGTGGAGGGCTGCGTGGTGATGCCCATGGGGGTCTTGCAAGAGCCAAACCCTGAGGCAAAGCTCTTTTGGTGCTCCCTGGCTCAGTTTCCCCCTGTAAGCTGCGGATCCCACCCCCCATCCAGGGCAGGAGGGGCAGAGCGTTGGGACATCATCCCCCCCCACACACACACCTCGCTGCTGGGATGGGAAGAGGGGGAGCGTGGCGGGGGGCTCGGCTGGAGCCGGGGGGCATCGATCGCTTGGGCCCTGCCGGGAGCCGGGATGGTGGAAAATTGTAGCTGGGCGGGAGTTGGGGCCGGCACCGCTGCTCCCAGTGCTGCTGCTGGGATGGAAAATGGCTGGGGAGGGGGCAGCGTGGAGGGAGGGGGGGGGGGCTGGTGGTGCGTCCCGTCTCTCATGGCTGGGGTGCAGCCACTGGCTGGCATGGCTGGGGGTGGGGAGGTCGCAGGAGGGTTCGGGGTCTGTCAGTCTGTCCTCCCTTCCCCACCACCCCGTGCCTCAGTTTCCCCGAGCATTGAGGGGCTGTGCTGGGGTTGGGGGGGAGCGATGGAGGAGGGGGGTGAAGCATCCCGGTGCTGGGGCTGTGCCGAGAGCTTCCCTGGGGGCTGTGCCTCCCTGTGCCTGCCCCCCCCCAAGGGACCCCTGTCCCCTCTCTGTCCCCTCCAGGGACACGGGGGGACCCCTCTCCCTTTGTGCAGCGGAGGGACGGGGTGACTTTCCCAAGGTCAGGGAGGGCGGCGGTGGCAGGGGGGGCTATCACCCCTGGCGTTACGGCTTGTCCTGTGGGAGGATGGAGGGGACCGCCCTGTCCCCACTGAGTGGGGGGGACACACACAGGGGTCCCCCCAACCAGCACCAGCCCCCTAAAAAAGGGTCAAACCCCGGTGCGGGACCGAAGCGACCCGCGCCTGCCCGCGCTCCTGGTGCCACGGGCAGCTGCCAGGGCCGCGGTGCCCACAGTTAATGAGTGACACTGAGAGGGGGGGGAAAAAAACCGCCGCGGGGGACACGGTCACAAGGATACGGCCACCAGACGCAGGCCCCGGGCTGGCTGCAGACAGACGAGGGGGAAAAAAAACGCACCCCAACCCCACCGGGACCCGGACCGTGCCGGCGAGCCGTGTGCCGGCGGGTCTGCGCGGCACGGGTGGCCGAGCCGGGGTGCCGGCGTTGCCCGGTGTTTAGGGTACACGCCGAGCCGGCTGTGTTTACTCCGGGTGTTTACAGTAAATCCCTTGCCGAGATCTCAGCGGCTTCTTTCCACCATAACTCGGCGTCAGGTTTCAGGCAGGGAAAGCCGCCGGCTCGTCCTGGCTCTCGCATCCGCGCCGGGATGGGGAAAATGGGAGATGCTCAGCTCCGTGTTGCCCCCAGTGCTCCCGCTCCCTGCCAGGCTCCGGGTGGGGAAAAAAAAAAAAAAAAACAAACCCTGGGGATGGCAAACCCACTGCCGGGGCTGTGGGTGCCCGTGGTAGCCTCGCGTGCCCCGTTAGCCGCCTGGGCACCGTGCCGGGGAATTAATGGGAACGACCTCGTGGGAGCTGCCGGCACGCTGGGGAACCACTCAGCCGTGGGGGGGAAAGATGCCCCCCATGGCTGCCTCACAGCTCGGGGAAGGGGGAAAAACCCCTTTTCCCACCCCACACCAGACCCCTCCTAGGGCAGGCGGTGGGGCTGGGCCGTGGTCCGTGGGGCGAGACGCCCGCCCGGGCAGCCAGAGCTCGTTAACATCACGGCTCGCCGCGCTGACGGACGCGTCGTGCCCCGCAGAGCCGCAGCACGCCGGCTGCCTGTCAGAGCCACTCGCGTCTCCCCGACAGCCCAAACCAATTCCAGTCCCGTGTGACAGGCAGCGCCGGGATATTAAACTCCCCCCCCCCCCGTCCCCTGAGCATGCCTGCGGCCCCAGCGATGGGCACAGTGCATGGGGAGGGGGGGGATCCCTGCGTGGGGGAGGTGGTGGTGGGGGAGCTGCCCTGTCCCTGCTGCCCACGGGGTCCCCCTCTTGTCCCCCCCCTCCAAGTCTGCGGCAGCATGGACATCCGCAACGACGTCTCCCAGCTCCAGAAGCTGGAGAACTGCTCCATCATCGAGGGCAACCTGCAGATCCTGCTGATGTTCACCACGGGTGCCGAAGACTTTCGGGGGCTCAGCTTCCCTCGCCTGCTCATGATCACCGAGTACCTGCTCCTATTCCGCGTCTACGGGCTGGAGAGCCTGCGGGATCTCTTCCCCAACCTCTCCGTCATCCGCGGCACCAACCTCTTCTTCAGCTACGCCTTGGTCATCTTCGAGATGCCGCATCTGCGGGACGTGGGGCTGCACAGCCTGGGCCACGTCCTGCGCGGCTCGGTCCGCATCGAACGCAACCAGGAGCTCTGTCACCTCTCCACCATCGACTGGGGGCTGCTGCTGCCCGACGCCGTGGACAACACCTACATCGTCGGCAATAAGTTGGCCGAAGAGTGCGCCGACGTCTGCCCGGGCATCCTGGACGTGGAGAAACCGTGTGCCCAAACCAACGTCAACGGGCAGCTGGATTATCGCTGCTGGACATCCAGCTACTGCCAGAAAGGTGGGTGCCGGTGGCGCGCGGGGCTCGATCGTGCCGGTTGTTTTGCCAGCGCGGGGCCGGTTTGCCCCGTGGCGGCTGTGGGGTGGACCGGGAGGGCGCTGGGGAAGGCTGGTGGAGCTGCGAGGGGATGGCAGGCCCCGGCACGTGGCCATCGCTCCCTTGCCGCCGGGAGCGTGGCGTGCCAGCGGCGTGGCGGGGGTAACCGGATCCGCGCTGTATCATCCTCCGGGGGGAGAGGCCAACTCCTGGGTGCCGTGTTTTCCCAGCGGCGAGGTAAATACAGGCCCCCCCCCGGGCTCGTTTGCTGTAAACAGGAGACTTGGTAATGAAATATATACTATAAACACCGATCCTTATCGGGGCTGGAACCTCGGCTGCTGCCCCGGCACCGGCTGCACTGGGCAGCTGGGGCTGAACGTGGGCTGAGCCTCACCCCATCCATCCGTCTGTCCTGCCGTCTATCCGTGCAGCCCTTCAGCCCCCCAGCTGGTCACACGGCCACCTGTCAGCCCACCTGTCCGTCTGTCCACTCACCGTTTGGCCATCCCTCCACCTATTCCTGCGTCCCTCGACCTGTTCCTGCATCCCTCCATCTTTCCACCCCTCCCTTGCTTCATCCCTGCGCCCCTCCTTCCATCCCTCCTTCCATCCCTCCTTCCACCCTTCCTTCCATTCCTCCCTCCATCACTTCATTCCTTCCTCCCTCCCTCCATTCCTGCACCCCCCCATCCCCCCCCCATCCCTCCCTCCCTCCCTCCCTCCCTCCCTCCCTCCCTCCCTCCCTCCCTCCCTCCCTCCCTCCCTCCCTCCCTCCCTCCCTCCCTCCCTCCCTCCCTCCCTCCTTCCATCCCTTCCTCCCTCCATCCCTTCCTCCCTCCCTCCCTCCCTCCCTCCCTCCCTCCCTCCCTCCCTCCCTCCCTCCCTCCCTCCCTCCCTCCCTCCCTCCCTCCCTCCCTCCCTCCCTCCCGCCATTTCTGCATCCCCACATCCCTCCCTCCATCCCTCCCTCCCTCCCTCCATCCATCCCCCCAGCCCTCCACACCCCTCCCCTTGCCCCGCTGAGCCGTAGGGTGTCACCAGCCCCCCACCACCCCTTCCCACCTCTTCCCTCTCCCTGCCACACAAACCCGGTCCCCCCCTCCCCACCTCGCTGCCCCAGGGCCGGGCTCTCCGCACCCAGAGCCTTCTCCTCGCCCACGGCACCGACTCCCTCCCCGCAGTGTGCCCGTGCGGCGCGGGCTCGGCGTGCACGGCGGCGGGCGAGTGCTGCCACGCCGAGTGCTTGGGGGGCTGCGGGCGACCCCGCGACAACCGAGCCTGCGTCGCCTGCCGCCACTTCCACTTCAACGGGCACTGCCTGCCCTCCTGCCCCCCCCGCACCTACGAGTACGAGGGCTGGCGCTGCGTCACCCCCGAATACTGCGCCAGCCTCCGCAAGGTCTCCGACAACCCCCGCGACGCCTCCAAGTTCGTCATCCACCAGCGGCAGTGCCTCTCCGAGTGCCCTTCGGGCTACACCAGGAATGAAAGCAGGTTGGGGCGGGGGGGGGTGGGGGGGTGTCCCCAGTGCCCCCCCGGCACGGGCGCGGCGGTGGCCAGGGGCCCGGCTCATGCCTTGTTGTCCCCGTCCTCCTGCCCGCAGCATCTTCTGCCACAAGTGCGAGGGGCTGTGCCCCAAGGAGTGCAAGGTGGGCACCAAGACCATCGATTCGACGCGGGCGGCGCAGGAGTTGGGGGGCTGCACCCTCGTCGAGGGGAACCTCATCGTGAACATCCGCCGGGGCTGTGAGTGCTGGATCTGCTCCCCGCCCCCCCCAGCCCACAACCTGCCCTGGGTGGGAGAGCTGTCACGGGGTGTGTGGGAGGGGGGAATGCAGGGGGGGGTGTCTTTTCCCTTGCAGGGTGAATTAATAGTGGGGTTCCCCCCTCCCTGAGCTCACACCCGCGGGTTGTCCCCAGATAACCTGGCCTCGGAGCTGCAGAGCAGCCTGGGGCTCATCGAGACCATCACGGGCTTCCTGAAGATCAAGCACTCCTTCGCCCTCGTCTCCTTGTCCTTCTTCAAAAACCTCAAGCTGATCCGTGGGGACTCCATGGTGGATGGGTGAGGACGGGGCGTGGGTTGGAGAGACACGTGTGGTTTCAGGGGTGCCCGTGCCCACCGCCCCCATCTATGTCTTCTCTTCCAGGAATTACACCCTGTACGTCCTGGACAACCAGAACCTGCAGCAGCTCTGGGACTGGAGCCACCACGTCCTCTCCATCCCCGTGGGCAAGATGTATTTCGCCTTCAACCCCAAGCTGTGCCTGGCTGAGATTTACCGCATGGAGGAGGTGACGGGCACCAAGGGGAGGCAGAACAAGGCCGAAATCAACCCCCGCACCAACGGGGACCGGGCGTCCTGTGAGTACAGGGACGGGGGACACCCGGCAGTGCCCGCAAACCCCCCCCCCCCCTGCCCAAACCCTGACCCTCCCTGCAGGCAAGACCCAGACCCTGCGCTTCATCTCCAACGTCACCGAGTCCGACCGCATCTTCCTCAAGTGGGAGCGGTACCGGCCCCCCGAGTACCGGGACCTCCTCAGCTTCATCGTCTACTACAAGGAGTCGTAAGTGGTCGCTGATCCCCCACTTGTCCCCATCGCGGAGGTTCTTGGGGACCCCAGCCCGTGGTGTCCTTGTGCGCTGGGGGGCTGCTGGACCTCGGGGAGGCGGGGGTGGGGGTGGGTCGTGTGGCTGGGAAAGGAGCTCCAGGACCCTCCCCGGTGCCCGGTGTGGGGCAGACCCTTCCAGAACGTGTCGGAGTACGTGGGGCAGGACGCCTGCGGGGCGCAGAGCTGGAACGTGCTGGACGTGGAGCTGCCGCTCAGCAGCGAGCAGGCGCCGGGGGTGACCCTGCTCAACCTCCGCCCCTGGACCCAATACGCCATCTTCGTCCGCGCCATCACCCTCACCACCGCCGAGGAAGGACGCAACTACGGGGCGCAGAGCGAGGTGGTCTACATCCGCACCATGCCGGCGGGTAAGGGGCTGGGGAAGAAGGGGGGGCCGGGGACACCCGTGGTGTCCCCCCAGAAGTGGGCTGAACACTCCCGCGTCCGCCCAGCCCCAACGGTGCCCCGGGATGTCATCTCCATGTCCAACTCCTCCTCCCACATCGTGGTGCGTTGGAAGCCGCCCACGCAGCGCAACGGCAACATCACCTACTACCTGGTGCTGTGGCAGCAGCTGGCCGAGGACATGGAGCTCTACGTCAACGACTACTGCCACAAAGGTGAGGGCAGGCAGGGGGGGGCATCGTCGGGGGGGGGGGGGGATGCTCTCGCCGAACCGGGCTCCGGCGGCGCTGCCAGCCCTGCCCCGTCTCTGCCCGCAGGTCTGAAGTTGCCCACCAGCAGCGCGGACACCCGCTTCGGGGACGGGGATGGCCCCGAGGTGGAGCAGGACGCGGAGGAGCGGTGCTGCCCTTGCCGCCCCGCCGACGGGCAGCTCCGCATGGAGGGCGAAGCCGAGTCCTTCCAGAAGAAGTTTGAGAACTTCCTCCACAACTCCATCATCATCCCCAGGTCATCTCCGTCTCCACGTCAGGGGGTGGTCTTCGTGTCGGGGGCAGGGGGGGCGGGCGGGTCCCCCAGGTTGGGTGCGTGTGTCTGCCATGGGTGGGGGAACCCGGTGGCTGGTCCTGGCAGATCCTTTAACCGATTTCTCGCTTCTCAGGCCCCCCTGGAAGGTGACATCCATCAACAAGAACCCGCAGAGGTGAGCGGCGACCACACAAGCCTGGAGGGTTCCCCTCCCCAGCTTGATGTTGGGGGGCACAACGCTGGCTCCTCATCGCCTCCCGTCCCCATCTCTTGTAGGACCCCCAAGCGGCGCAGGGATGTGGTGGCCGTCACATCCCCGGCCAACGCCTCTTCGGCGGAGCCGCCGGCCCCGAGCCGCGCCGGGGGCGAACCCAAACCCGACTTCCAGATCTTCGAGGACAAGGTGGTGCGTGACCGGGCGGTGCTGTCGCGGCTCCGGCACTTCACCGAGTACCGCATCGACATCCACGCCTGCAACCACGCCGCGCACACCGTGGGCTGCAGTGCCGCCACCTTCGTCTTCGCCAGGACCATGCCGGAGCGTACGTCCCAAAACCCTGCCCCGGCGATGCTGGGATATTCGGGGGTCCTGGTGTCTTTGAGATGGGGGGGATTGGGAGTGGGTTGGGGTCCGGGTGATGCTCCCCCCAGGAGCTTGACCCCCCTCTGTGCTCCCGCCCGCCAGTGCAAGCTGACAACATTCCCGGCAATGTCACCTGGGAGCCGGCCGGCAAGAACAGCATCCTGCTGCGCTGGGAGGAGCCCAGGAACCCCAACGGGCTCATCCTCAAGTACGAGATCAAGTACAGCCGCGAGAGCGAGGTGAGGACCCCCCCCGACACCCCCTGCCCGGCCCCGCCAGCTCTGGTTGTGGGGGTGCAGAACCCTTCCCCTTCCCCAAGTCTTGTGCAGGGTTGGGATGAAGCCCCCTTCACCCCCCCCCCCCCCCAAACACACTGTCCCCCCCCCAGGAGGTCACCACCGTCGTCTGCGTCTCCCGTCACCGCTACTCCAAGTACGGGGGGGTCCACCTGGCTCTGCTCCAGCCGGGGAACTACTCGGCCAAAGTCCGGGCCACCTCGCTGGCCGGCAACGGCTCGTGGACGGGGCTCATCAAGTTTTACATCCTGGGGCCAGGTACCCACGGGGGATGGGGGAACACCAGTGGGGTCCTTGGCTGAGGGACAGGCAGGGAGGGGGAGCTGGGGACCAGGGGGAAGTGCTGGATGAGGGCACTGGGGGAACTGGGGGGGATGCTGCTGGGCTGAGACGCCGGGGATCGGGGAGCGCTCCTGAAGTTGGGGAGCTGGGGGATAGGGGGGATGCTCTGGGATAGGGACACCCAGAGATCAGTGGGTGCTGCTGGTCTGGGGAGCTGGGGACACCAGTGGGCCCTGGCCCACGGCCACCTGCTCCCGGCAGCTGAGGAAGAGTCCGGCAGCTTCTACGTCCTGCTCACCGTCACACCCGTGGTCCTCATGGTGCTCATCTCCTGCCTCGCTGTCTTCGTCTTCTTCTACAACAAGAAGAGGTAGGGACCCCCCCCCACCCCTGCACCCCCAGAGCTGGGCTGGGGCCCGATCCGGCCATGCCAGGGCTGGGGAAGGGTCATGGGTGGGGGTGGCACCGTGCTCTGGCCCCCCCCGTCCTCTGAGGGCTGCCCACCCCTCGCAGGAGCAATGACGGGTACCCCAGCGGGACCCTCTACGCCTCCGTCAACCCCGAGTACTTCAGCGCCTCAGACAGTATGTGGAGACGGGCAGGGGGGTCCCCGGGGGGGTCTGCTGGGCTGTGCTGGGGGGAGGGGGTGGGAAGGGGATGGGAAGGTGATGGGGATGGGATGGGGATTGGATGGGAAGGGGATAGAGATGGGGATGGGGTTGGGAGGGGGATGAGATGAGGGTGGGGATGGGGATGGGGTGGGATGGGATGGGATGGGATGGGAGGAAAATGGGGATGGGACGGGATGGAATGGGGATGGAGATGGGGATGGGATGGGGTGTGAGGATGATGGGAGGATGATGGGGAAGGGATGGGGATTGGATGGGAAGGGGATAGAGATGTGGATGGGGTTGGGAGGGGATTGAGATGAGGGTGGGGATGGGGTGGGGTGGGATGGGATGGGAGGATAATGGGGATGGGACGGGATGGGGATGGAATGGGGATAGAGATGGGGATGGGATGGGGATGAGGATGGGAAAGTGATGGGAAGGTAATGGGGATGGGGTGAGAGGATGATGGGAGGATGATGGGGATGGGATGGGATGGGATGGGATGGGATGGGATGGGATGGGAGGATGATGGGTATGGAGATGGGAAGGTGATGGCGATGGGATGTGGGGATAATGGGGATGGGACGGGATGGGGATGGAATGGGGATGAGGATGGGAAAGTGATGGGAAAGTAAGCGGGATAGGGTGTGAGGATGATGGGAGGATGATGGGGATGGGATGGGATGGGATGGAGATGGGAGGATGATGGAGACAGAGATGGGGACGGGGACAGGGATGAAGATGGGAAGGGGATGAGCGGGTGATGGGGATGGTGACAGAGATGGGGATGGTGGCGGGGATGGGGGTAGAGTGGGAGGGGGATGGTGACGGGGATGGAGATGGGGATTGAGATGGTGACAGCGGGTGGGGGATTGGGATGGTGACAGCGATCGTGATGGTGACAGTGATGGGGATGAGGATGGTGACGGGGACGGGGTGGTTCCCCCTCGCCCCGCAGTGTACATGCCCGATGAGTGGGAGGTGTCGCGGGAGAAGATCACGGTGATCCGGGAGCTGGGGCAGGGCTCCTTCGGGATGGTGTACGAGGGGCTGGCGCTGGGGCTGGCCGCTGAGGGCGAGGAGACCAAGGTGGCCTTGAAGACGGTCAATGAGTTGGCCACCATGCGGGAACGCATCGAGTTCCTCAACGAGGCCTCCGTCATGAAAGCCTTCAAGTGCCACCACGTGGTAGGTGGGCGGCCAAGGGGGAGGGAGGGAGGGGAAAACGGTGGTGGTGGTGGGGGGGGGGATCCGGCCACTCACCCGCCACCCCTCTTTGTCCCCACAGGTCCGTCTGCTCGGCGTCGTGTCCCAGGGTCAGCCAGCTTTGGTCATCATGGAGCTGATGACACGCGGGGACCTGAAGAGCTACCTGCGCTCGCTGAGGCCTGACGCCGAGGTGAGGGAGGGCGAAGGGGTGTCTATTTTGGGGTGGGGGGTGGGGGGGTGTCGCGGTGTTTCCTCCCCAGCCCCGACTGTCTGTGCGCGGTGCAGAACAACCCCGGGCTGCCGCCGCCGTCGCTCAAGGACATGATCCAGATGGCGGGGGAGATCGCCGACGGCATGGCGTACCTCAACGCCAACAAGTTCGTGCACCGGGACCTGGCCGCCCGCAACTGCATGGTCTCCGAGGATTTCACCGTCAAGATCGGAGGTGGGTGGGCAGCGGCGGGCAGGCTGGCTGCCAGCCCCCCCCCCCCCCCCACCTCTCCGCGCTCATGCCTTCCTCCTCCTCTTCCTCCTCCACCAGATTTCGGAATGACCCGGGATATCTACGAGACGGATTATTATCGGAAAGGCGGCAAGGGGCTGCTCCCCGTTCGCTGGATGTCCCCCGAGGCCCTCAAGGACGGCATCTTCAACACGCAGTCCGACGTCTGGTGGGTGTTGGGGTGCGGGGAGGGGGGTGGGGGGGTGGGGTTTGGGGGGGGTCGGGGCCGGGGGGTGGGGGGGTGGGGGTGTTGTTCCCAGGCTGAGCAGCGGCGTGCTGGCAGGTCCTTCGGTGTGGTGCTGTGGGAGATCGCCACGCTGGCTGAGCAGCCCTACCAGGGCATGTCCAACGAGCAGGTCCTGCGCTTCGTCATGGACAACGGCGTCCTGGAGCGGCCCGAAAACTGCCCCGACAAACTGTGAGTGAGAAGAAGGGAGACCCCCGCCACACACACCCTCCCCCCCCCCCCCCCCACCTCACCCCAGACCCTCGCCCCGCTGCGGGAAAGGCTGGGGAGGGGGAAACTGGCACCGAGCCCATCACCCTGGCATCTGGTCTCTGCGGTGTTGGGGTGGCCGTGGGGTGCCAGGCCCCCCCCCCCCCCAAACCCAGCGGGTACCCTCTCTCCCGCAGCCACGAGCTGATGTGCCTGTGCTGGCAGCAGAACCCGCGCCAGCGTCCCTCCTTCGTCCAGCTCCTGGAGAGCATCAAGGACCACATGGCGCCCGCTTTCCGCACCCTCTCCTTCTTCTACAGCCCCGAGAACCGCCGGCGCGGCTCGGGAGAGCCCTCCGACGCCGAGACGGAGCAGCCCCCCGGGGAGGGGGACGAGCCCCCCGCGTCCCCCCTGCCCGCCCGCAAGGACCGCAGCCCCGGCCGGCTCCCCAACGGGACAGCCTGACTCTGACCCCGGGGTTGTCCTCGGATCCGCGCCGGACTCTGCACCCCCACCCCCCCCTCCCTCCTCTGGCTGCCCCCCCCACCGCCGGGACCCGCCCCCCCCCCCCCCCCTCCATGTTATTTATTGCTTCCAAGGGCCTGGCCGAGGAGTGGGCGCCTTGGGAAGGGGGTGGCAGGCAAAGCAAGGATGCTCCATAGGGTGCATCTCCCCTGGGAATAAATTGGGGTGCCCCAAATCGGGGGGAGGGAGTGGGAGGGCTGCTGGTTGGGAGAAGACCACGCTGGTATTTCCTTATGTTGTTTTTTTTTTTGGAGGGGGGGGAAATGGGTTTCTGGGGGTGGGGAGTGGGGTTCGGGGTCTCCCCACCAACCTGCCTCCTCCGCTGCCCCCCAGCTGCCCGGCAAACAGGTCAGTAGTGTGACACCCCCCCCCCACCCCCCCCACCTACTTTTACAGGTGGGGAAACTGAGGCACGGGGCAGCTCTGCAGCGGGGAGACACCTGGGGCTGCCTTCACACTTCCCCCCAGTCCCTGGCACTGGGACCAGCGTTGGGGCTGTGCTGGTCCACAGAAGGGGCTTCACTGTCTAATCCATGGCCGTGGGACGCGCATGAATAAAGGGGGACGAAGCTCGGCCGCGGCGGTGCCTGGTTTGTGGGGGGGGGTGGCACACGGGGCTTTCCACTCCCCCCCACCCCCCTCAACCCCATCCGCTTCCTACGCGCCCCGGCTGCGGCTTTACCCTGCGGTGCCCGAACCGGGGGCGTTTCTGGGGAAAAACGTCAAAGCAGTGGAATCTGGGAGGATGTGGCAGGCGGCAGCCACCGGCCTGCTCTGGAGGGGGGGCTGCTGAGGGTGGCCAGAGGGGTCTCAAGGTGGGGTGGGGGGGGTGTGTGTGTCACTGCAAAGGGGAACTGTGGCCCCGCTGGGTGCCGCTGGGGGGCTGGTGTGGGAGATGGGTCCGGGGCTGAGCCATGCAGGGGGAATGCAGGCTGAGAACGTGCTAAACTCAGTGCACAAATGAGCCCCCCCCGCCCCGAGGTGCTTTGGGGACAGGCAGCAGCTGGGTGGGGAGGGGGACCCACCAGGGGAGGAGGAAGAGAGTCCTGGTCACCAAACATCCCCCCCCTCCTCGTCTCCAGCCTCTCTGCACCCCAAAATAACGGGGTGCTGGGGGAAGAGCCTGAGCCAGGGCAGCTCCGTTGCGTGTTGAGATTTTGGAGGCCTGGAGGGGTGTGACAGGTTGGGGGGCTCTTGGTGGCCCCCCTGAGCCCGGGGGTGCTGGTGTGATGGCTCCTGTCCCTCACGTGCAGCCAGCTCTGGGCAGGAGCCAGGTCCTGGAGCGGGGACGTGCGTGTGTATGTGTGTGTGTACATGTGTGTGTACATGTGTGTGTACATGTGTGTGTCCCGGTGTGGTTGGGGGTGCCAGGATGCTGCTCTGTGGGCTTGGGGGGGCAGGTTTGGGGCTGGGGGGTGCAGGTGTAGGGTGCCAGAGTGCAGGCAGGTTGCAGGCAGGGGTGCAGGCAGGGTGCAGGGGTGCAGGCAGGGGTGCAGGGAGGGGTGCAGGCAGGCCCCCTGCTCGGTGCCCGTGTGCGGCGGGACACCCTCTCCGTGGGTCGGGGAGTTCCGGGCAAGGCTGCGGCCGAGCCCCCCGCCCCCCCCCCCCCCCCTCCCCGGTCCAGGGGCTTCCCGGGTGTCGAGTGCCGGTGAGTCACGGCCGGGGTTGGGGGGGTCGCCGGGGCCGGGGCGGTGCCGGGGCGGGGGGAGCGGCCGGCCCCTCCCGGGAGGCCGGTCCCTACGTTGCTTTTAAGCCCCGCACGGTCCCGTGCTCGGGCTGCCGGGCAAGTGCGAGGGAGGGCGGCACCGGGCACCGGGCACCGGGCCCCGGGCACCGGCCCCGCGATGCCGCCGCTGCCCGCCTGGCTCTGCCTGGCCGCGCTGCTGCTGCTGCTGCTGCTTCCCCTGCCCGTCCCGGGCGCTGCCGGTCCCTGCCCCCGGTCCTGCCGTTGCCCCCGGGCCGGTAGCCTGGTCTGCCGGGAGCCCGGTACCGTGGGCAGCCTGGCCCGGCTGCTGGGGACCGGCGGCTTCACCGACGTGTGAGTGGGGCTGGGGCCGGGGGGGGGGGGGGGCGGGGGGGACAGGGTGATGGAGGGGGGGGGGGTGATGGAGCTTGGGGGACAGGGCTTGGGGGTGATGGGGCTGGGGGACAGGGTGGTGGAGGTGGGGGTGCTGGGGCTGGGGGTGCTGGAGCTCAGGGACACCCAGCAGAGGGGCTGGGAGTGATGGGGCTGATGATGATGGGGGGTGAAGGGCGCGGTGACGGGGCAGTGGGGCTGGGGGTGGTGGAGCTGGGGGATGGGGTGACAGGGCTCGGGGGTGACGGACCTCAGGGACAGGGTGGTGGGGCTGGGGGGTGATGGGGCTCAGGGGTGATGGGGCTCAGGGGTGATGGGGCTCAGGGGTGATGGGGCTCAGGGGTGATGAGGCTGGGGGACGGTGATGATGGGGGTGGTGGAGCAGGGATCCGCTGTGGGGCTGGGATCTCTGTGGGGAACGGGGTTGCTTGGTGGGAGGCGCTGGGGGGGCTGCAGAGACAGCGGGGGGCAGGGGAGCCCTGCTGCATCCCCCCAAGGAGCGAGTGAGGGACTGGGGGCAACTCTTTGCCCCCTCCCGCAGCGATGCCAGTGGGAGCTATGGGCTAAGGGCACGGCGGGGTGCCCGGGCAGGGAGCACCCAAGCCATGGGTGCAGGGAGGGACGGACCCCCTCGTCCCCACCCCAGCAGGGCTGTCACGTTGCCCCAGGGCCTGTGGGTTGGCATTCTGAGGGCGGGGGGGGGGGGGGGGTACCCCGAATTTACTGGATTGGGGGATCTCTGTTCTTCCTCATCCTCCTGCTCCAAGATGCATGGTGGGGAGAGGGGGGCTGGAGTGAGCAGAGGTGTGTGTGGGGGGTGCTGAGTGATGTTGGGGTGCCCAGACTCCTGGGTCCTCCCCCCGCCACAGCCCTGGCTGTGCCGCATTGCCGGGGGGGGGGGACTGGCTGCGGCATGTCTCTGTGCCTCAGTTTCCCCCCATGTGCCGGGGGATGCTGCGCCGCGGGGCGCTGCCAGCTCTTTGTTTGCTGGCTGCTGAGGTGGGGGGGTGGGGGGTGGAGGTCCCCGAGAGACCCCCGGCCATCCTGCTGCCCTGGATTCCCTCCTATCCCCACAGCCTCATCCAGGGGGTGGTGGTAGGGACACCCCCACCCCCCCTCCCCGCACGGAGGTCGGTGGGACCAAAACCCCCTCCATGTGTGTCTGAATCCTTAATTAACCCCTGGCAATTTGGGGTTCTCAGGAGCAGCCTGTGGGGTGGGGCAGGTGGGAAAACCCTGTACCCTCTCCCAAAGGTCTTTCCCTTCACACCCTGCCTTGGGAAAAGGGGAAGTGGGGGGGGACACACACACTCGGTGCCCCCCGTTACATCGCAGGACACTGTGGGGTGTGAGGAAAGGTGGGGACCTATGAAGGCGTGGGGCTGAGACCCTGCAAACTCGCTCTCTGGGTGAGACTGTGGGCTCCAAGCAGCGGCTCAGCCTCCGCACTGTTGGGATCCGCTGCTGCCATCCTCAGCTCCACCTGATCCGTGCCCCCCGCCCCCCTCCCCCCCCCCCCAGCTCCTCCCTCTCTGCCCAGAGGGAAACTGAGGCACGGTGGGACAGCTCAGCTCTGTCCCTGTCCCCGTCCCCATCCATGGGCTGGCGTGGGGAGGGGAAGAGCCGTGGGCCCCCACTCCTAAATCGCCCCACGCTTTGCTGGCAGCCCCTGGCATGGGGGGTCCTGGGGCTGCTCCCCCGACCACCCCCCCCCCCGCCTCGTTTCCCTTCCAGCATCATCGAGAACCAGCAGACACTGACGACCTTGACCCGGGCTGACACCAGGATGCTGCGGGACCTCAGGAGCCTGTGAGCACCCGGGGCAGGGGGGGGGGTTCCCTGCACAGGGAAATGGGGGGGGGGGGGGGGGGGGCGCGCTGGTGGATGTGGGCAACCCCAGAGCTTCATCCCGCTGCAGGGAGATGAAAGGGGGGGGTGGTGGTGCTCCCAGGATGGGGATTCAGGGTCCCCAGTGCGGGTGCTCAGCCCTTCCCTTTCTCCAGCACCATCTTCAGGTCGGGGCTGCAGCACGTCTCTGCCGACGCCTTCCTGGACACCCCCAGGCTGAGCCATGTGTGAGTATCCCCCCCCCCCCAGTTTGGGGGTTCAGGTCCCCCCATCCCTGCAGGCACTTGGCCGTGGTGCAGGGCGGCTGGTCCCTGCACCCAGGCAGGATTGATGGTGTCCCGCTGCCCATCACCCATCGACCGGCAGGAGCACAGGCAGCTGCTGGCCCCCCCCAGTGTGGGAAGGGACCCCAGAAATCAAGGCGGGGGGGGGGGGACGACACACGACGACACACAAAACCCTGTCTTGGGGTGCGTGGGGCTCCCCTCCTTGCAGGGAGGTGCCTGACCCCCTGGCAGAGGTGGCTTTGCTTGGTCACGGTGTGACAGCGGTGGCCCCGGTGCTGCCCAGTGTCACGGCCAGACCCTCTGCAAGGGTGGGGTGATGTGGGATGGGGGTCTGCAGTGGGAAGGGGGGGTGGGGTGTGGGCTGATGGGGACTGTCCTTGCAGGAATCTCTCCTCCAACGCGCTGCACAGTCTTTCCTGGAAGACCTTCCAACATCTGCCCCTGCAAGAGCTGTGAGTGATGCTGCGGGGAGGGGGGGGAAGGTGGGTGCGGCGCATCCCCAGCCTGGGATGCACCCCCGGGGTGATGCGGAGGCGGGGACGGCTCGAGGTGACCCGTTTGACCCCTTGTCCCCTTCCCTGCCCCGTCTCAGCATCCTGGTGGGAAATCCCTTCAACTGCTCCTGCGGCCTCCGCTGGCTGCAGCTCTGGCAGAACGGGAGCCGGGCCGAACTGGGCAACCAGTCGCTGGGCTGCTGGGAGGGCAGCGTGCTGGTCCCTCTGGGCAGCCAGCCCCTCCGCGCCTGCGGTACGTGGCAGGGGACCCCGCCGGGTTTGGGTGCTTGTGTGTCCCGTCCCCCCCCCCCCCCTGCTCCTGAGTCACTTGGCTGGGGACAACGTGGGACGTGGGGAAGGGGGGGATGTGGCCCCCTCTGACCTCCTCCTCCTCCTCGGTAGAGCCCCCGACCGTCCGCATCGAGCACCCCGAAGCGGTGCTGCGCCAAGGGGACAGCGTCAACCTCACCTGCCACATCGCTGCCGAGCCACCGGCCACCGGGGAATGGGTGGTCCCCGAGGTGGGACCCGAGCCACCCGTCATCACCAAGGCAAGCTCAGCCTCGCCGGGGCACGGCCGGGGACCTTCCCAGCAGCACCGTCCCTGCCACAGCATCGTCTCGCTGGTGGAGTGGGCGTGTGTGTGGGGGAGCTCAGCTCCGGGGGGCTGTTTGCTCACCCCATCACCTGCAGCTCTCGGACTGGGAGATTGTCCTGGAGATCAGCAACGTCTCCGCCAACCTCAACCACAAAGAGCTGACGTGCCGGGCGGAGAACACGGCGGGGCCAGGGGAGGACAGCGTGATGCTAAATGTCACCTGTGAGCAGCCCGGAGGGGACCGGCGTGGGGGTCTCTGGGGTTGAGGGGTCCATCTTGGGGACCCACCCGGCTCTGTCTTCCCCCCCAGTCCCACCCGTGATCCTGCTCCTGCACGAAGCCATCCCCCAGCACTTCTGGTGCATCCCCTTCTCGGTGGATGGCAACCCGGTCCCCAGCATCCGCTGGCTCTTCAACGGCACGGCCCTGGCCGAGGGTCCCTACATCCACACCCGCATCGTGGAGTACGAGCACAACTCCACCGTCCTCCACGGCTGCCTCCAGCTCAACCGCCCCACGCACGTCAACAACGGCAACTACACCCTCCTGGTCCACAACCCCCTGGGTTTCGCCACCCGCAGCATCCAGGGGCGTTTCATGGAAAACCCCTTCAGCTTCAGCCCCGAGGAGCCCATCCCCGGTGGGTGCCGACAAAGGCCGGGCATGGTTGGGGGTGGGGAGGGTCTGGGGGCTCTCCCCGGCCTCGGTGGAGGTGATGCGCCGCGTCTCTCCTCGCTCTGGTGTGCAAAACCAGTTGGATCTGGCTCTGCCCACTGGCTCCGAGCAAGCCTCGGCGTGCCTCAGTTTCCCCAGGGGTGTGGAGGGAGGACGGGGTGCTCTCGCCTGGGGGGAATGAGTGTTTCTCCTTTCTCTCTCCCTTTGGGCTGCACCAGTGTCTCTGTCTCCGCTGGGTGAGTGAGCGGGCACGCAGCTCCCCACGGGCACAACCCCCTGCCCCGGCATCCCCCCTACATTCTGGGGTTACCCCCCTGCCTTGCTGGGGGGGACCCCCTGCCCCACGCTCAGCCTGTGCCCTTCTCCCTGCCCCAGGCACCAGGAACAGCTCGCTGGAGGGCCCTGTGGAGACGAAGGATGAGCACACGTTTGGGGTGAGGGGGATACTCTGTGGATTGGGATGGGGGGGACCAGGACATCTTTGGGAGGGTGGCACAGACCCTCAGGGGACAGCCGAACCAGAGCCGAGTGGGATGGGGACATGTGCTGGGGATGAAGGACAGAGCCCTGGTGCCTCAGTTTCCCCTGCGGGGCAGATCCTGGGACCTGGGGCCACCTTCAGCCCTTCCCAAAGGCTGGAGGAAAGGGACTTGGTGGGACCCCAGCCTGAGCCCCGTCCCTGCTGTCACCAGGTCTCGGTGGCCGTGGCGCTGGCCGTGTTTGCCTGCCTCTTCCTCTCCATCATGCTCCTCGTGCTCAACAAGTGCGGGCGCCGGTCCAAGTTCGGCATTAACCGTGAGTCCCCTCGCCTCGCCCGGCGCCGCGGGGGGATTCGAGCCGAGCACGGGGACACCCCGGTTCCCGCATCTGTGGGGTGGCCGAGGTTGGGACAATGAGTGGGGACTGGGGGGGGGGGGTGGGGGGGGGTGGGGGTGTGCCGATTCCCCCCACCATCACCACCCCCGGCAGCACAGGCAGCAGCTGCTAATTCACTCCTGGAATGGATTCAGCCTCTAAATGGGTTTGATCGGGCTGCCTGGCCCCCCGGGGGCCAGTTGGGGCGGGGGGATGCTCGGCAGAGCCTGGCACTGGCTTCACTGGCTGGGGGGGGGGGGGGGGGGGCGGGGAGGGCCGTGGGACACCCCCCCCCCGATGGCCTTGTCCTTGTCCCCTCAAGGCTCGGCGGTGCTGGCCCAAGAGGACGACCTGGCCATGTCCTTGCACTTCATGAACTTGGGCAGCAGCCCCCTCTCCTCGGCCGAGAGCAAGCTGGAGGGGCTGAAGAGCAACTTCATCGAGAACCCGCAGTATTTCTGCGATGCCTGTAAGTGCTGGGACTGGGACAGGACGGGACGGCACACGCCACCGTGATCCCCAAGCGTCCTCCCCTTGAGGGGGGCGGTGACGGGTGGGGGCCCCCCCCCAGGCGTGCACCACGTGCAGCGGCGGGACATCGTGCTGAAGTGGGAGCTGGGCGAAGGCGCCTTCGGGAAGGTTTTCTTGGCCGAGTGCTACAACCTCCTCCCCGAGCAGGAGAAGATGCTGGTGGCCGTGAAGGTGAGGAGGAGGAGGAGGAGGTGGTGGGGGGGGGGGGGGGATGATGTCGCGGGGGGGGTGGTTTGACGCCCTGTGCTGGCAGGCGCTGAAGGAGGTGACGGAAAGCGCCCGCTTGGATTTCCAACGCGAAGCCGAGCTGCTGACGGTGCTGCAGCACGAGCACATCGTCAAGTTCTACGGCGTCTGCACCGAGGGCGAACCCCTCATCATGGTCTTCGAGTACATGAAGCACGGCGACCTCAACCGCTTCCTCAGGTGGGGTGGGGGGGGGGGGTGGGGGTCCTGTGGCCCCAGCCCCCCCCTCTGCTCCATCAGCACAGCCAGCCTGCTCCCTGCTAATGCAGCCCTCCTTGCAATATTGATTAGATTAGCTGTCTGAGAGGCTTAAATAGAGAGAGATTGGCCATCAACTGGAATAAGCAGAGACTTTTCGATTGCCCCCCCAGGTATTGCTGCTAGACGAGGGGGGGGGGGGGGGGGGCGCTGCCAGAGGCATCGCTTTAGTGGCCGCACGATGAGCTCTGAGACGTGGCTTTTATGATTATTGTTATGGGAGTTGGCATTAATGGTTCTGCCGAGCAAAAAAAAAAAAAAAAAAAAAAAAAAAAAATAAAAAAAATCCCGGCCTCCCCAGCACGGTTGTCAGCCGCGCTCGGCATCAAAGGCAGAGTGGCTGGAGCCTTGCTGGCCCCCGGCCCGCCTCGTATGCCCCGCTTCACGCGTGCTGCCTCGCACGCGCCGCTTCACACGTGTCATTTCACACGCACCACCGCGCTTTCGTGCCTGGCCTGTGTGGGCTCGCACGCCCTGACACGCAGGCTTCCCCGGCGTGCTGGTCCATGCACACGCGTGCACTCCCTTCCCTGGCGTCCTGGCACACACATGTACACCTTCTCCCTGGGCACGCACACATGTGCACACCCTTCCCTGGCATGTGTGCACGCAAGAGCATGCCTTTTCCCCGTGCGTCTGCATGCCTTCCTCCTGCACGTGCACACAGATGTGCACACCCTCCTCTGGCATGCGTGCACACAAGTGCATGCCTGTCCCTGGTACCTGTGCACACACATGTGCATACCCTTCCCCTGTGTGCACTCACATGTGCACACCCTTCCCCTGTGTACACACATGTGCACACCCTTCCCCTGTGTGCACTCACATGTCCACACCCTTCCCCTGTGTGCACACATATGTGCACACCCTTTCCCTGTGCACACATATGTGCACACCCTTCCCTTGTGCATACACACACACGTGCACACCCTTCCCTGGCACGTGTGCATGTACGTGTGTGCACTTCCCCTGCATGCATGCACACACCTGCATCCCTTTCCCTCATGCATGTACACACATGTGCACATTCTTCTCTGGCATGTGTGCATATATGTGCATGTAATTCCCCTGTGTGCATGCATTCATGTTTACGCTCTTCCCTAGCATGCCTGCACACACGTGCATGCCTTTCCCCTGTGCATACACACACACGTGCACACCCTTCCCTGGCACGTGTGCATGTATGTGTGTGCACTTCCCCTGCGTGCATGCACACACGTGCATCCCATTCCTTTGTGCATGTACACACACGTGCACACCCTTCCCTGGCACATATGCACACCCTTCCCTGGCACATGTGCATGTATGTGTGTGCACTTCCCCTGCATGCACGCACACACATGCATCCCTTTCCTTCGTGCATGTACACACACGTGCACACCCTTCCCTGGCACGTGTGCATGTATGCATGTGCACTTCCCCTGCGTGCACGCACACACATGCACCCGCTTCCCTGGCACGTATGCATACCCTTCCCTGGCATGTGTGTGCATATGCGTGTGCCCTTCCTCTGTGTGCATGCACACATGTGCACCCCCTTCCCTGGCACACATGCACACACGTGCACGCCCCTCCCCTGTGCACACCCCCCCCCCTTTCCTGGCACATGTGCACACTTGTGCATACCCTTCCTCTCTTTGCATGCACGCACACGTGCGCTCCCTTCCCGGGCACGCATGCACATGCGTACACACATGCACACCCTTCCTGCCGCGTGTGTGCCCAGCCTTTGCACACCCCCTGCCCTTCTCCGAGCACCCCCCCCCCTTTTTGCCCCGGCAGGTCCCACGGCCCCGACGCCAAGATCCTGGACCAGGGGCAGGGGCAGCCCCGGGGGCAGCTCACGCTCAGCCACATGCTGCACATCGCCACGCAGATCGCCTCGGGCATGGTCTACCTCGCCTCCCTCCACTTCGTCCACCGTGACCTGGCCACCCGCAACTGCCTGGTGGGCCACGACCTGGTGGTGAAAATCGGGGATTTCGGCATGTCCCGGGACATCTACAGCACTGATTATTACCGGGTGAGCAGGCTGCGGGGTGGGGGTGGTGGTGGGGGTGTCACTCTTAATTTTCCCTCTTAGCTGCTGCCTCCCACCTCGTCTCCATCCATATTTAATCACAGGGTGGTTCAGGTTGGATGGGACCTTTCAAGCTCATCTAGTCCAACCCCCCGCCACGAGCAGGGACATCTTCAACCACCTCAGGTTGCTCAGATCCCCGTTGAACTTGACCTTGAATATTTCCAGAGTCGGGACATCCGCCACCTCTCTGGGCAGCCTGCTCCAGTGTCTCACCCCCCCACCCCGCCCCAGCGTCAAAAATTTCTTTGTTCTATCTAGTCTGAAGGTGTTAATGAGCAGGGCTAGGGGATAAATGGTAGGGGGGGAGGGGGGCCCTGCCCCACTGACAGCCCCGCTGCGGGCAGGTGGGGGGCAGGACCATGCTGCCCATCCGTTGGATGCCCCCCGAGAGCATCCTCTACCGTAAATTCACCACCGAGAGCGATATCTGGAGCTTCGGTGTGGTGCTCTGGGAGATCTTCACCTACGGGAAGCAGCCCTGGTACCAGCTTTCCAACACGGAGGTGAGCGAGTAAAGCTGGGGGGGGGCATGACCCCCTTCTCGAGGCAGGGGGGGAGGTACCCAGGGCGGGGTACACCATCTCCAACCCCCCGTTCCCGCAGGCCATCGAGTGCATCACGCAGGGGAGGGAGCTGGAGCGTCCTCGCACGTGTCCCTCCGAGGTGTACGCCGTCATGCAGAGCTGCTGGCAGCGGGAGCCCCAGCAGCGCCGGCCCATCAAGGACATCCACAGCCGCCTCCAGGCCCTCCTCAAGAACCCCCCCGTCTACCTTGACATCCTGGGCTGAGCCCCCCCCCCCCCCCCATCCCTCCTCTGCTCCCCGTTGTGTGTCCCCCCCCCCCCCCCCCAGCCCTCCCCGCTGCCCCAGGGGATGTGGCTCCCCCTGCCCCAACGGAGCCCCCCCGGACTGATGCCTCGATGCAATAGGGGGAGAGGGCTGAAATCTTATTTATAGTGGAAAATACCGGCCCCCCCCCCCCCCCAGGGGGCTGTAGGGCTGGGCTGGGGGCCCCCCGAGGCTTTGCCCCCCGGGATTGTGGCTGTGCCCCCAGGCTCCTTGGCTTTTCCCCCCGTGTGCCAGGATGGAGGCGCTTGGCTGATGTGGGTTGGCTCGGGTGGGTGGGGGGGGGGGGTACAGCAGAGACACCCCCCCACCCCAGCACTGGGTCCATGCTGGTACAGGAGCTGGGGGGGATCAGCTCTCCGGGGGGGGGTTGGGGGCACCCCGTGGCTTGGCTGCTCCTCTGTCCCCTGTCCTGGTCCCCGGCTGGCGGGGACACCCTGCGCTCGTCCACTCTGCAGTGAAACTGGTCGAGAATAAAACTGTCCATCTCTCCCCCCCCTTGCTGGGACCCGCCTGCTCCGGGGCATCTGCCGGGCACGGGGCAGGATGGAAGGTTTTTGGGGAGAAAAAGGGTTTTTTTTTGGACCTGGGAGGCTCTATGCTGGGGAAGAGGAGCTGGAGGGCATGTGCTGCCCCAGAGATCTCAGGATGTGGGGATGGTGTGTGCCTGGGATGCAGGGATGAGATGAGATTCCAGGATGCAGGGATGATGTGTGCCTGGGATGCAGGGATGAGATGAGATCCCGGATGCAGGGATGATGTGTGCCTGGGATGCAGGGATGAGATCCCAGATGCAGGGATGATGTGTGCCCAGGATGCAGGGATGAGATCCCGGATGCAGGGATGATGTGTTCCCGGGATGCAGGGGTGAGATCCTGGGATGCAGGGATGATGTGTGCCCGAGACGCAGGGATGAGATCCCAGGATGCAGGGATGATGTGTGCCTGGGATGCAGGGATGAGATGAGATCCTGGGATGCAGGGATGATGTGTGCCTGGGATGCAAGGATGAGATCCCGGATGCAGGGATGATGTGTTCCCGGGATGCAGGGATGAGATCCCGGGATGCAGGGATGATGTGTGCCCGGGATGCAGGGACGAGATCCTGGGATGCAGGGATGATGTGTGCCCGGGATGCAGGGATGTGATCCTGGGATGCAGGGATGATGTGTGCCCGAGATGCAGGGACGAGATCCTGGGATGCAGGGATGATGTGTGCCCGGGATGCAGGGATGTGATCCTGGGATGCAGGGATGATGTGTGCCCGAGATGCAGGGACGAGATCCTGGGATGCAGGGATGATGTGTGCCCGAGATGCAGGGCTGACATCCCCGTCCCCATCCCTGAGAGGAATTTTTTTGGCTGTGCCATGGAGACCACCTTGAGCATCCCTCCAGGGATGCTTATGCCACACCCCGGCCTGGACACCTGGGTCCCCTCGCCAAGGTGCCGGGGGGGGAGGGTAAGACTTTGTAGCACAAAACCAAACCCCCCCTTCACCCCCAAAGGGCAAAGCCCTCCCTTCCCCGCACCCCCTCACCGGAGCCAGGGGGTTATCGCATGCCCTGTAGCGTCCACTCCATCATCCTTCCCTGGGCTCTCCGGCCGCCTTGGTAATGGTTGAGACCTGGATCTGACCGTAATGGAGCTGAATTGATTTCATCTGGCTAATTAGGCAGCGCAGGCAGGGCCCTGGCAGCTCCTTTGTTACCCACGGTGACCTGAGATAAGCGTGAGGAAAGCGGGCTCGTAGGGGAAACTGAGGCACAGCGGGAGCGGCCGAGGGGACGGGGTAGGGGGGGAGCTGCAGCGGGTGCTGAGGGGCTCGGGGCTGTGCCGGGTGCCGGGGCCTGGGTGTGACACGATGAGAACTGGAGGAAACTGGAGCCGTCCCCAGTGCCCTGCGGCTCCCAGGCTGTAATCCAGCCCAAACCCCGCGGCGGGGCCGGATCCAGCCCCCAGCCCGCGGCTCCGGTCCCTCCGTCTGGCCCCAAATCTTCACCGAGCTGGCATGGGCAGGATCCGGCCCCGCTCGAGCGCAGCCCGGCCGGTGGAGCCCCCCCACCTGCTTCCTCGGGGTCTCTAATCGCTGCCCGCGCTGATTTATGACCTTTTTTTTCCCCCCCCTGTTATCTAATTTGAGGAAGGAACAAGATTACAACCTTGAGCTTTTCCAGCCCCGCGCCGCAGATTGCCGCAGCCCAGCGCCCCAAGAGGGACGGTGCGCCGTGGTGACCCTCCTCGCCATGCTGGGTGGGCTTCCCCGCAGCCGTGCCTCAGTTTCCCCCCACGGGCGAGTGGCTGTGCCTCAGTTTCCCCCCTTAAAGACAGTCAGGGAAGAGTTAATCCCCCCCAGCCCCTCTCCCTGAAGGGTTCAGCCCCGATTGATTTTATTCCCCCCCTCTCCTGCCGCAGTTTCTCCATTTCACCGGCTCCGGGGGGAGCGGTAATGGACTCTGGCAATGAGGTAATTAACGGCTCCGCTCCCTGGCAAAGCCGCCCGCCCCAGCGGCACCGCGGCCTGGCCCCGCTAACGGGGGTTGAGGAGGGTTTTGGGGTCCCGGGCCCGATTCTGCCTCTTGCAGCCAACGCAGCTGCCAAGAGCCGCTGGTGGTCCATGGCCGCATCCTGCATGGGTGGGGGGGTCCCACTGTGCTCCCCCAATGCTGCTGGCTGAGACGCTGGTGGGGCTGGGGGTGTTCCCTGGGGGGTCCCACCCCTCCACCAGCAAGCCCCTAAAAGGACCCTCAGGTCCCCGCTAAGGGGAACAGCTGTGTGTTTTAGGGTTCCCCCCCCCGCCTCTTCCCAAGGATGGGGTGGATGGTTTGGGGGGGACATCGGGGCTGGGGATGCAGCTGCGTCCCACTCCTATGGCTCCCAGGGGAGGAGGGGGCTGAGCGCTGGCCAGACCCCATGCAGCCCCTGGTTGCCCCTAAGTGCACTTGGGGGTCCCCATCCCCTCTGGCAACGGGGGTCCCGGGGGGGCTGCAAAGGCATCTCGGCGTTGAGACGCAGCTGAAGTGCTGCTGAAATGTCCCCGAGCAATATTTCCCCACCACCTTGGGGACACCTTATTTAAGAGCATCAGAGGTGAGGGGGCGGGCGGAGGTGGGGGGGGGGGGGGGGCTGTCACTTCCACAGCAGGTCCCTGGCTCTGGATGTCCCTGGCTTGTCCCAGCCCCCATGTCCCCACCTCGGGGATCCCCCCCCACCAACCTGCCGCCCCATGACCTCGGTGCCCATCCCTGCTCCGGGAAGCGCCGTTTCGGGGTGGTCACAGCGGACCCCCCACTGCGGGTGGGCTTGATCCTAATGGACCCCCGGGAGTGGGGAGCGGGTGGGGGTGAGGGGGAAGCTGAGCCACCCTGGGATGTGAAAATCGTTACGAGTGATTAGAGCTATTACTGTAACGAGGAGAGGCAATTAACGGCGCCTTGACATCAGTTGAGGCCGGTTAATGTAAGTTGTGCTCGCTGGGAGCAGGGGGCAGCTGGGCATGGAGGGGACACACATGGTGCTGAGCTGCCTGGCCGGGGGTCCTGGGATGGGGGTGACACGTGGCTGGGGGTCCCGGGATGTCAGTGGGATATATGGTCAGGATCCTGGGATGTGGGGAGTGATGGATGGCTGAGGAACCCAGGATATCGGGGTGATGCAAGGCCAGGGGTCCCAGGATATGGGGGTGACGGCTGGCCGGGGATCCTGAGATGTAGGGATGGGGATTTGGGATGATGTGTGCTTGGGATTTGAGAGGCAGGGATAATCTGCGCCCGGGATGTGGGGACGATGTGATCCTGGGATGTGGGGATGACGTGTGCCTGGGATCCTGGGATGATGCTTACCCTGGATTTTGGGATGCAGGAATGAGGCGTGCCCGGGATGTGGGGAAGACGTGTGCCTGGGATGCTGGGATGTGGGGACAAAGTGTATCTAGGAGGCTGGGATGCTGCGCCTGGGACACGGGGATGATGTGTGCCTGGGATGGGGGGATGCCATGACCGGGATGCAGGGATGCTGTGCCCAGGGTGCTGGGTACCAGCCCCGGGCTCTGCTCCCCGTTGCCACCAGATGCTGCTGTTAAGCCAAAGGAACCCCAAAGTCCCTGCAGCCCCTCGGCTGGGGGTCCTGTCCACTCGCCCCAGCCCTACAGGACACCCTGGATCAAAGCCTGCACCCATGGGTGCCAGCACCGGCTGGGGACCTCAAGGGAGGAGAACCCAGGGGTGGGCACAAAGCTCCCGCCCTCGGCGGTGCCACGCTCTCCATCTGCTCCCACGCAGAGTCCCACGGCTGGTGGGCAGGGCTGGCCCCACTGCCGAGGGGGTCACCAGTCCCCACAGAGCCCCCGGGGGATGGGGACACCCTCCAGCACTGGGACACGGTCGAAGGGGCTGTGCCGGGACGTCCCCATGGACTCTCTCCCCACCCAGCACCGTGTGTGAGCGGCCCCGGCGATGTTCCAAAATCAGCTGGTTTCAGGCCAGAAAAGAAAAAAGAAAAAAATAAAATAATAATAATAAAAAAACCCTACGGGTCTTTTTTTTTTTTTTTTTTTTTTTCTCCTTTCCGTAGTCGTCTCCATGTCCAAACTTCCTGAGAGTGGCTCTGGCCCTCCCTCCGCTTCCGACGGCCGCGCTGCGCCGTCCCGGCCGGCCGAGCCCTCGCCTTGGGGGTGTCGCACCCCGACCCTGCCCACCGCCGCGGCCCCCGGCCAGGTGAGTGCCATCGTCCCCAGCCTGGGGCACCCCGGCTCCCCGGGGGGGGGTGGGTTTTGGTTGGGGTTTTGCTGTGTCCTGCTGGGGTGGTACAGGAGGGGACGGTCCCCCAGCGCCGTGGCGGGGGGGCTTGGGGACCTGGCGGGTTGCCGCAGCCGAGGTGAGGGGATGGTGGGGGGGACACATCAGATGGGGGATGGGACGGTGCTGTGGCACCTCGCGGTGACCCCGTTGCTGACCCTAACCCTGACCCTGACCTTCATCCTCCCCCCCCTCACCCTCACCCAGCCCCATCCCTGCGGGTTCGTGGTCCCTGGAGGAAAAGCGTCAGCTCTCGGGCTGCGGCCGAGGAAGCATCGGGACAGAGATAGTGGCTCGGGGCGGGGGGGGGGGGAGTGCCCAGCACCGTGTCCCCCCCTGCCCTCACCCCAGCCTCCCCCCCCCTCAATTCTGTGCCTTGTCACCAGTGGCTGATGCTCCCCATCCCACTCAGGGGGTGCTCAGGGGCCCCCATGGGGTGGGGAGCACCGGCTCTTGGGGGGGTCTCTTGCCATTATAGCAAGCTTGAGGGGGGGGGGGGTGCTCTTCCCTGCCGCTGGGCCCCCCCCCCAGCGAGGAGCAGATGGGGCCCGCCAGCGCATTTTGATGACTCCTCGCTTTTCCTGCCAGCATCTCCCAGCGATTCCTGTTGTTTGCAGCAGCGCTGGGACCACCCCCCACCCCCCCCCCAACCCCATTGCTGGAGCAGGGGATGGGGCCGGCAGCAGGACACGGGGAGGGCTGAGGGGGGGTCCCCCTATCTCTGCCCCCCCGGGAGGGTCCAGGGGAGGGAATTTTGCCTGCGGATGAGCAATTAATTCCTCACCGCTGGGAGCTGAAGGGAAATAGGGGGAAACTTTCCCACTAAACTGTTTTTTCCACTTGAAACTGGCCGCTCCAGGATGAGGAGGGAGGGGGTGGGGGGGTCAGTCCCTCCCTCAACCCCTTTATTTGGTCCCAAACCGCAGTTCAGGCCTCGGCGAGGGGGAGGATGGACTCGGGGGGTGCCGGGGGTGGCACCTTTGGGGTGTCTCATGGCTGGAGTGGCGCGGAAGCAGCCATAAATCCAGCTGTGCCGACCAGGAAACCTCTGTTTCCTCCCCCCGGCACGTGTGTGTTTAACCGTAAAACCCGCGTCCCGGCAAACGCGGCACTGAGGTTTTGGGGAGAGGGGGGCTCGCTGTTCCCTCCCCCTGCCCCCCCCCCCCATCCCAGCCCCCCAGGCTGGCGGGGATCCTGGAGCCGCCCCGGCCAAGCTGGACCCTCTCTGAAGTTGAGCAAGAAGCCGCCGGATCCAGGAAACTCAACCGGGAATAAACACGAAACGGGTTGAAACGGGGCCACGAGGCGCCGCGCCAGGGTCGGGAACCGCCGTGCCGAACCCCACCCCGGGTCCCGTCCCCCCCCCCCCCCCAGCACACCGACATCCCACACCAGGGTGGGGTGCGGCAGGAGAGGTCACGCAGGAGGGTCCCCCAGGCTGCTGGGTGGCCGTGCCTCAGTTTCCCCTTGGCACAGCGGTGCTGGGGGTGGGGAGCAGCGTGAGCCGGGGTTGAGGCTGTTCCTGGCGCCAGGAGGAATGTGAGGCTGGGCCCCCCCCCCGAGGAGGTGGGATCCTATGCCGGGGGGGCGGTGGGTGGGGGGAGCTGGAACGCGGGCGAGTTCCGAGGGCGACACCGTTTTCTCGCCTTCTCCCCGCGCAGGATGGTGCTGCGGGCCGCGGCGCTGGCCACGCACCTCTGCCTCCTGGCCGCCCTCCGCCCCAGCGACCCCAACGTCTGCAGCTACTGGGAGAGGTAGGACTTGGGGGGGGGGGGGGGGGGGCACTGGGTGGTGATGGCGGTGGGGTGTCCCCCTCTCCACCCCGGGAGCTGTTGTCACCCCGCGTCCCCTCCTTCGGCAGCTTCACGGCGGCGGTGAAGGAATCCTACACCAAACCCCATGTTGTGTCTTCTGCCGAGGCCTGTCCCGGGGTGCTGGGGCCCCCCCTGCCCTGCCTGCAGCAGAGGTGGGAGCAACCCCGGCCCCCCCTTGGGGTCTGCAGGGTGCCCCCAAAGCCATGGTGGGGCTGGGTTAGGGTGGCCCGCTGCAGGGTGTCCCCATGGATATGGGGGGGCTGGGGCAGGTTGTCCCCATGGATATGGGGGGACTGGGGCAGGGTGTCCCCATGGTTATGGGGGGGCTGGGGTGGGGGTTTCCCCATGGATATGGGGTGCTGGACTGGGGCTGTCCCCATGGATATGGGGGGACTGGGGCAGGTTGTCCCCATGGATATGGGGGGACTGGGGCAGGGTGTCCCCATGGTTATGGGGGGGCTGGGGTGGGGTGCCCCCACAGTTATGGGGAAGCTGGGACAGGGTGTTCCACTGCAGGGTGTCCCCATGGTTATGGGGGGGCTGGACTGGGCCTGTCCCCATGGATATGGGGGGACTGGGGTGGGGTGTCCCCATGGTTATGGGGAGGCTGGGGTGGGGTGCCCCCACAGTTATGGGGGAGCTAGGACAGGGTGTCCCACTGCAGGGTGTCCCCATGGTTATGGGGGGGTTTGGGTGGGCTGTCCCCCCTGCAGGGTGTCCCCATGGTTATGGGGGGGTTTGGGTGGGGCTGTCCCCCCTGCAGGGTGTCCCCAGGGTTTTGGGGGGGTGGGGTTGGGGGGGGGCTGGGGCGGGGTGTCCCCATCCTGAGGGTGCTGGTGCGGGGGGCGCAGGATCGTGTACCGCACTGAGTACCGGCAGGCAGTCCGGACCGACTACCGGAGGCGTTACCAGTGCTGCCTGGGCTACTACGAGAGCCAGAACTCCTGCATCCGTGAGTGGGGCGAGATGGGGGGGGGGGGGGCCCCCGGGGGCCGCGTTCCTGGCTCACCCCCCCCTCCTCCCCGGGTCGTGCCCCCACAGCGCGCTGCACCCACGAGTGTGTCCACGGCCGGTGCGTGGCTCCCGACCTTTGCCAGTGCGAGCCGGGCTGGCGGGGTACCGACTGCTCCAGCGGTGAGGGACGGGTGTAGGGGTGCTGGGGGGGGGGGGCATGGAGCTGGGGACCCCCACGTGGGGGTGACAGGGTGGGGGAAGGGGTTTCTTTGGAGGACTGGGTAGCCTGGGGGGGGGGGGGGCGGGGCATGTCCTGGTGGTTAATGGGGATGGGGAGAGGGATGGAGAATAGAATGGGGATGGGGAATGGGATGGGGAAATTGGGATGGGATTATGTGTGGGACGGGGATGGGGGTTCAGATGGAGATAAGATGGGGATGGATGGATGGATGGATGGATGAGATGGGATGGATGGGGAAGGATGGATGGACGGATGGATAGATGGATGGATGGACAGATGGGATGGGGATGGATGGATGGATGGATGGATAGATGGATGGATGGGATGGGGATGGATGGATGGATGGATGGATGGATGGATGGATGGATGGACAGATGGGATGGGGATGGATGGATGGATGGATGGATGGATGGATGGATGGATGGATGGATGGGATGGGGATGGATGGATGGATGGATGGATGGATGGATGGATGGGATGGATGGATGGATGGATGGAGGGATGGGATGGATGGGGAAGGATGGATGGATGGATGGATGGATGGATGGATGGATGGATGGATGGATGGACAGATGGGATGGGGATGGATGGATGGATGGATGGATGGGATGGATGGATGGATGGATGGAGGGATGGGATGGATGGGGAAGGAAGGATGGATGGATGGATGGATGGATGGATGGATGGATGGGTGGATGGATGGATGGATGGATGGATGGATGGACGGACAGATGGGATGGGGATGGATGGAGTGGATGGATGGATGGATGGAGGGATGGGATGGGATGGGGATGGATGGATGGGATGGGGATGGATGGATGGACTGATGGGATGGGGTTGGATGGGGATGGGGAAAGGGGATGGATGGGATGGGATGGGTGGGGATGAAGATGGATGGGATGCGATGGCGTGGGATGGGGAGGGACCGGTGGTCTCCCCCGTGCAGAGTGTGACGAGCAGTCGTGGGGGCCGGGCTGTGGGCACCGCTGCTCCTGCCACCACGGGGCCCCCTGCGACCCCCTGAGCGGGGCCTGTTCCTGCCCCCCCGGCTTTGCCGACCCGCTGTGCCACCAGCCGTGCCCACCGGGCACCTACGGCCCGGGCTGCCGCCTGTCCTGCCCCTGTCACCACCGGGCCCCCTGCAACGCCTCCACCGGTGCCTGCCTCTGCCCCCCGGGGCTGGCCGGCCCCCTGTGAGTAGGGGCTCCTCACTCTGCGCCCCCCCAACGCCAGCACCCCCCTCCCCTGCACTGGGCAGGGGTCCCACTCACCCCTCACCCCCCCCACCAGCTGCGAGGTGCCCTGCCCCAAGGGGACACCCTGCGACACCTCCTGCCCCTGCCAGAACGGGGGCATCTGTCACCCCCCCAACACCAGCACCTGCGTCTGCCCCCACGGATGGATGGTAGGTGGGCTGAGACTCCCCCCCCCCCCCCCCGCAATGTGGTCCCTGCCTCAGTTTCCCCTGCTGACCCCCGTGCTCCTTCGCAGGGGGAGATCTGCTCCATGCCGTGCCCCCCCGGGCGCTTCGGCCCCGGCTGCCAGGGCGAGTGTCGCTGCCACAACGGGGGCCACTGTGACCCCTGGGGGGGGCAGTGCCAGTGTGCCCCTGGATTCACCGGAGAGCAGTGAGGGGGGCGGGGAAACAGGGGGGCTGGGGACAGGAGGTTGGGGGGACAGGGGGATGAGGGGACAGAGCAGTTCTAGGGGGGTGTGGGAAATTGGGGGGACAGGCGGGACAGAGCAGTTCTGGGGGGGGGGTGGGAAGTTGGGGGCACAGGGGGATGAGAGGACAGAGCAGTTCTAGGGGGGTGTGGGAAGTTGGGGGGGACAGGTGGGACAGAGCAGTTCTGGGGGGGTGTGGGAAGTTGGGGGGACAGGGGGGACAGAGCAGTTTGGGGTGGGGGGGAAGTTGGGGGGACAGGCGGGACAGAGCAGTTCTGGGGGGGGGTGGGAAGTTGGGGGGACAGGCGGGACAGAGCAGTTCTGGGGAGGGGGTGGGAAGTTGGGGGCACAGGGGGATGAGGGGACAGAGCAGTTCTAGGGGGGTGTGGGAAGTTGGGGGGACAGGTGGGACAGAGCAGTTCTGGGGGGGTGTGGGAAGTTGGGGGGACAGGTGGGACAGAGCAGTTCTGGGGGGGGTGTGGGAAGTTGGGGGGACAGGGGGGACAGAGCAGTTCTGGGGGGGGGGTGGGAAGTTGGGGGCACAGGGGGACGGGGGCCAGGGGGCTGTGACACTTGGGGACAGGGCGCGTAGGGCTGGGGGGTCAGGGATACATGGGGCTGAGGGTGCACGGGAAGGGGAGGGGGGGGGGCGCACATGGGGATATAACGGATAGCGGGGGGGTACAGGGCGACGGGGCCACCAAGCCCCGCTGCTGCCCAGGGCCACCCCAGCTCTCCCAGCCTGGCATGCAACGAGCTGGCCGGCCTCAGCTTGCGGCGGGTGTGTGTCCTGGAGCCACCTCGGCTTCTGGTGGGGCTGTGTCACCCCTCTGTGTGTGTTTGTGTGTCCCCCCCCCACCCCTCACCGTACGCAGGTGCCGGGAGAGGTGCCCGGTGGGTCGGTACGGGCAGGACTGCCGGGAGAGCTGCGACTGTGCCAACGGCGGGCAGTGCTTCCACGTGGACGGGAGCTGCCTGTGCGAGGCCGGCTTCCAGGGCAGCCGCTGCCAGGACCGCCACTGCCTGCCCGGCCTCTTCGGCCTCCGCTGCCAGAGCCGCTGCCTCTGCCACCCCCAGCACAGCCAGAGGTGGGACCCCCCCCTCCCACACACCCCCTCGCCTCCCCTCAGCGTCCTCGCATGCCCCCCAGCACCCTCGCCTTCCCAAAACCCTCGCCTCCCCCCCCAACATCTCTGCATCCTCTCAGCGTCCTCACCCCTCCTCCCCAACGTCGCTGCATCCCCCCCAGCATTCTCTCCTCCCCCCCCAACGCCCTTGTCTGACCCCAAAATTCTCATCTCCCCCCAACTTCCTTGCTCCCGCCAACACCTTCGCCTGCCCCTCAACACCCTCACATCCCCCCCCCAATATCCTCACCTCCACCCCAGCATCCTCATCTCCCCACATCCTTGCTCCCCTCAACATCCTCATCCCCCCCCAACATCATTGCATCCCCCCAACATTCTCTCCTCCCCCCCAACGCCCTTGTCTGCCCCCCAAATTCTCATCTCTCCCCAACATTCTTGCCTCCCCCAACATCCTTGCTCCCCCCAACACCTTTGCCTCCCCCTCAACACCCTCACCTGCCCCCCAAATCCTCACCTCTACCCCAGCATCCTCATCTCCCCACATCCTTGCTCCCCACAACATCGTTGCATCCCCCCAGCATTCTCTCCTCCCCCCAACGCCCTCGTCTGCCCCCCAAATTCTCATCTCTCCCCAACGTTCTTGCCTCCCCCAACATCCTTGCTCCCCCCAACACCTTTGCCTCCCCCTCAACACCCTCACCTGCCCCCCAACACCCTCACAACCCCCCCCCCAAATCCTCACCTCCACCCCAGCATCCTCATCTCCCCACATCCTTGCTCCCCCCAACACCCTCGTCTCCCTCCCAACATCCTCACCTTCCCCCAACATTCTCGCCTCCCCCCAACATCCTTGCCCCCCCCCAACACCCTCACCTCCCCCAGCATCCTTGCCAAGCAAGCCAGGACCCTGGCTGGGTAGCCTGGAAGAGGTTAATCCCCGCCCCCCACCTCCCCAAGGGACGTGCTTTGTGCCCCCCCATATTTACAAAGCCCCCTCCCATCACACCCAGTACCCCACTGGTGTGCTGAGTGTGTACCCTGCCCCCCCTTCCCCCCCCCAGCTGCCACCCGTTGCTCGGGGAGTGCGTGTGTCACCCTGGTTGGGCCGGGCTTTTCTGCAACGAGAGTTGCCCCCCCGGCTCCTTCGGGGCCGGCTGCCTGCAGGCCTGCCTCTGCCTCCACGGGGGGGTCTGCGACGGGACCACCGGCCACTGCCGCTGCCCCCCCGGCTACACGGTGCGGGGGCACGGGGGGGCACGGGGGGGCTGGTGGTCCTGGAGCAACATGGGGGGGGGGGACACACAAGGTGTGGGCATCCCTGGGGGGAGAGTAGGGGTGTGGGTGGTCCTGAGGGGAACATGGGGGGTGTGGGGGAATCTGGGGGGGGAGAGGATCTGGGTGGTCCTTGAGGGAGGATGGGGTTCTGGGTGATTCTGGGGGGGGGTCTGGGTGGTCCTGAGGGGAACATGGGGGATCAGGGGGGATCTGGGGGGGGGGATCTGGGTGGTCCTTGAGGGAGGATGGGGGTCTGGATGGTTCTGTGGGGGGGTCTGGGTGGTCCTGAGGGGAACATGGAGGATCAGGGGGGATCTGGGGGGGGGGGATCTGGGTGGTCCTTGAGGGAGGATGGGGTTCTGGGTGATTCTGGGGGGGGGGGGTCTGGGTGGTCCTGAGGGGAACATGGGGGATCAGGGGGGATCTGGGGGGGGGGGATCTGGGTGGTCCTTGAGGGAGGATGGGGTTCTGGGTGATTCTGGGGGGGGGGGTCTGGGTGGTACTGAGGGGAACATGGAGGATCAGGGGGGATCTGGGGGGGGGGGGATCTGGGTGGTCCTTGAGGGAGGATGGGGATCTGGGTGGTCCTGAGGGGAACATGGGGGATCTGAGGGGGGGTCTGGGTGGTCCTTGAGGGAGGATGGGGTTCTGAATGGTTCTGGGGGGGCGGTCTGGGTGGTCCTTGGAGGATCATGAGGGTCTGGGGGGGTCTGGGTGGTCCTTGGGGGAGTGTGGGGGCTGGGCAGCCCTTGGGTCTGAGTTGGGGGGTCTTGTTATCTCTAGGGTGGTTTTGGGGTCTGGGCATCCCTTGTGGGGGGGGTTTGGGGAGAGGGGATGGGTATTGTGCATCCTTGGGGGGGCAGATTGGGGGCGTCTGGGCAACCTTGAAGACGGCTTAGGAGTGCCACGGGAGGATGGGGTTTTGGGGTCACTCACCCTCCAGCCCCAGGATGCCAAGAGGGTTGGGTGGTCCCCCAAACTCCTGGCTTCTTTCCCCAGCCCTGGGTGGGGGTCCTGGCTGTCCTGAAGTCTCCCCTCAACCCCGTCCGTCCTCCCTCCTCCCCCCCCCCCCCCCCACCAGGATGAGCACTGCTCCTCCCTGTGCCCCCCTGACACTTTCGGGACGAACTGCTCGGGGCGCTGCTCCTGCCAGCACGCCCTCTCCTGCTCCCCCCTCGACGGCTCCTGCCTCTGCAAGGAAGGTGGGTGCACGCAGGGGTTTAGGGGGGGGGGTGGTCCCTGTCCTTGTCATCCCCCCCCCCCCCGCCCACCCCGCTGTCCCTTCATCCCACAGGCTGGCACGGACCCGACTGCTCGACCCCGTGTCCCGCTGGTATTTGGGGTCCCGGCTGCAACCGGACCTGTGCCTGCGCCCACGGGGCAGCTTGTGACCCCCAAAGCGGGACCTGCAGTTGCCCGCCGGGCTGGCAGGGCCCCCGCTGCCTGCAGCCCTGCGCGGTGAGTCCCGCCTGCACCGGGGGCTTGGGGGGGGGGGGGGGGGCAGAATCAGTTCCAGTACTGCCCCCCCCACCCCCCCCCTTCCCTGACCTGTCCCCGTACCCCCCCAGAACGGGACATTCGGAGCGGGCTGCGGGCAGCGCTGCGACTGCGCTCACGCCGACGGCTGCGATCCGGTGACGGGAGCGTGCCGCTGCCTCCCCGGCTGGACGGGTAAGGGGTGAGGGGGGACACACACACACACACGCAACCAGGGAAAAGATGGGGCGGGGGGGGGGGGGGGAAAACCCTGCTGTGCCCTCGGCCTTCATCCCTCCTCATCCTCCTCACAGGGCCGCAGTGCAAGCAGGGCTGCCCCCCCGGTTTTTGGGGCCGGGGTTGCCGCACGCCCTGCTCCTGCCGCAATGGGGCCACTTGCTCACCCCAAGACGGAGCCTGCGCTTGCGCCCCGGGGTACCGCGGCCCCACCTGCCAGCGCCGTAAGTGTGTGTCCCCCTAAAAAAAAACCTCACTGATCTCCACACCCCCCCCACCCCACCCCGGCCTCCCCGGGGGCTGAGACCCGGCGCACTCATCTCACCCCAGCCTGCCCACCCGGCCGCTACGGCAAGCGCTGCTCCCTGAGCTGCTCCTGCGCCAACGGCTCCTCCTGCCACCCCGCCAACGGCTCCTGCCTCTGCGCCCCGGGCTGGCGCGGCCCCCGCTGCGCCCAGCGTGAGTCCCATCCTGTCCCGTCCCCCCTTTTTTTTTTGAGGGGGGGGGGTGTGATGTGGGGAAGGGGGCTGGCTTCATCCGACACCCCTCGCCGACTCCCCAACATCTCCAGCCTGCGACCCCGGCTCATGGGGGGAAGCCTGCGCCCAGCCCTGCCTGTGCCAGCACGGGGGGACGTGTCACCCCGCCGAGGGGACCTGCCGCTGCCCGCCGGGCTGGACGGGGACGTTCTGCGGGGAAGGTAGAGCCTGGCACGGACACCCCCCCCCCCCCCCCCAACACACCCCCCTCCTTGGGTCTGCACCCCCCGGCTCGAGCCCGGGGGTCTGGGGATGGAGGGAAGTGCCCGGGGCTGTATGGGGAACCCCAGCTCCATTCTGGGTGGTGTGGAGATACAGGGGCCCAGTATGGAGATATAGGGGGCCACTATGGAGATATAGGGGCCCACTATGGAGTTATAGGGGCCCACTATGGAGATATAGGGGCCCACTATGGAGTTATAGGGGCCCAGTATGGAGTTATAGTGGCCCACTATGGGGCTCCGTAGTCCTGGGAACTATGAAGCCATGTAGTCCCAGTATGGAGCTATATGGTTCCACTGTGAAGTAATACGGTCCCAGTATGGAGCTATATGGTCTCAGTATGGATCCGTGCAGTCCTGCACAGTACGGAGCTATATGGTCCCAATATAGAGCTATATGGTCCTGGGTGCTATGGGGCTGTACGGTCCCAGTGTGAAGGCATATGGTACCAGTATGGAGCTATATGGTCCCAATATAAAGCTATACAGTCCTGGGAACCATGGGGCTATATGGTCCCAGTATGGAGCTATATGGTCCCAGTATGGAGCTATGCAGTTCCAGGCAGTATGGAGCTATATGGTCCCAGTATAGAGCTACATGGTCCTGGGCACTATGGGGCTGTATAGTCCCAGTACAGGGCTATACGGTCCCAGTATGGAGCTATAGGGTCCCAGTACGGGGCTATATGGTCCCAGTACGGAGCTATAGGGTCCCAGTATGGAGCTATAGGGTCGCGGGCACTATGGCTCTGGCTCCCCCACCCGCTGTGCCCCCAGTCTGCCCCCCCGGGACCTTCGGGCTCCAGTGTCACCAGCTCTGCCGCTGTCCCCACAACGTCACCTGCCACCCGGCCAGCGGGACCTGCCCTTGCGCCCCGGGCAGGATCGGGCCCCTCTGCGAGCCCGGTGAGTGGGTGCAGAGCCGGGGGGGGGACACACACACACACAACATGGGGGGTGTGTGTCCCTGTGCCCCCCTAAGGACTCTGTGTGTGTGTGTGTGTGTGTCTGTGTGTCCCCAGGGACCCCCGAGCAGCCCTACACCATCGTGCCGGCCCCCCCGGCAGCCTACAGCTCGCTGGGGGTGGTGCTCAGCCTGGTGGCCCTGGTGGCCCTGCTGGTGGCCGCGGTGGCCCTGGCGCTGTGCTACCGCCACCGCCAGAAGGGCAAGGAGGGCCGGCACCTGGCCGTGGCCTACACGGCAGGACAGACGGACACCTCGGACTACGTGGTGCCGGGTGAGCGCTGGCGGCGGGGGACGCGGCCCTGGCTTCAGTGGCCCCGCGGCACCGGGCTGATGCCTGTCCCCGCAGACGTGCCACTGAGCCACCACGCGCACCACTACTCCAACCCCAGCTATACCACGCTGTCCCGCTGCCCGCTGCCGGCCCCCGGCGCCCGCAAGGTACGGCCTGAACCGGCACCACCGGCACCACCGAGGTGTTGCCCGGTGCACGGTGATGGTGCGGCGCGGCGCGGTGTTGCACAGCGCACCACGGTGCCGGAGGGTGTTGCACGGTGCAGCATAATGGTCTGGCAGAACGCGTCGTGGCGCAGCACGGTGTTGCACGGTGCACTGTGGTGGTGTGTGGTGCAGCACGGTGTTGCACATTGTACCGTGATGGTGCTGCACGGTGTTGCAGGGTGCACTGGGGTGTTGCACGGTGCTGCATGGTGTTGCCCGGTGCACCGTGATGGTGCAGCACGGCGCGGTGTTGCACAACGCACCACGGTGCCGGAGGGTGTTGCACGGTGCACCATAATGGTCTGGCAGAATGCGTCGTGGTGTTGCACGGTTCACTATGGTGTTGCACAGTGCACCACGATGGTGCTGCGTGGCACGGTGTGGCATCACACAGCATGGTGCCACGCAGTGCACTGTGGTGTTGTGTGGTGCAGCATGGTGTATCACATTGTACCGTGATGGTGCTGCACGGTGTTGCAGGGTGCACTGGGGTGTTGCACGGTGCTGCATGGTGTTGCCCGGTGCACCGTGATGGTGCAGCACGGCGCGGTGTTGCACAGCGCACCACGGTGCCGGAGGGTGTTGCACGGTGCACCATAATGGTCTGGCAGAACGCGTCGTGGCGCAGCACGGTGTTGCACGGTGCACTGTGGTGGTGTGTGGTGCAGCACGGTGTTGCACATTGTACCGTGATGGTGCTGCACGGTGTTGCAGGGTGCACTGTGGTGTTGCATGGTGCAGCACAGTGTTGCACATTGTACCGTGATGGTGCTGCACGGTGTTGCAGGGTGCACTGGGTTGTTGCACGGTGGTGCATGGTGTTGCCCGGTGCACCGTGATGGTGCAGCACGGCGCGGTGTTGCACAACGCACCACGGTGCCGGAGGGTGTTGCATGGTGCACCGTAATGGTCTGGCAGAACGCGTCGTGGCGCAGCACGGTGTTGCACGGTGCACTGTGGTGTTGTGTGGTGCAGCACGGTGTTGCACAGTGTACCGTGATGCTGCTGCACGGTGTTGCAGTGTGCACTGGGGTGTTGCACGGTGCTGCATGGTGTCGCACAGTGCACCGTGATGGTGCAGCACGGCGCGGTGTTGCACAGCGCACCACGGTGCCGGAGGGTGTTGCACGGTGCACCATAATGATCTGGCAGAATGTGTCGTGGCGCAGCACGGTGTTGCACGGTGCACTGTGGTGTTGTGTGGTGCAGCACGGTGTTGCACAGTGTACCGTGATGCTGCTGCACGGTGTTGCAGGGTGCACTGGGTTGTTGCACGGTGCTGCATGGTGTTGCACGGTGCACCGTGATGGTGCAGCACGGCGCGGTGTTGCACAGCGCACCACGGTGCCGGAGGGTGTTGCACGGTGCACCATAATGGTCTGGCAGAACGCGTCGTGGCGCAGCACGGTGTTGCGCGGCGTGCCGTGGTGTTGCACCGTGTGCTGTGGCACAGCACAGTGCTGCATGGCTGTGCATGTGGTGTTGCACAGTGTACCGAGGCGCAGCATGGTGTTGCACGGTGCAGCACGGCACGGCTACCCGCAGCCTCGTAGCCAGCCTGTCCCCTTTGGGCTCCAGGCACCCGGCACCCCGCTCTTCCCCGGCACAGAGAGACCCCCCGGCCCCGAAGGCAACGCCACGCTGCCTCCCGACTGGAAGCACCTCGGGGCACCGGCTCTGGCCCCCCGGGGTAAGGGGAAGGGAGGGGGGGGGGGGATCAAGTTGGGGGCAGCTCCCTGGGAGCTGGTGGGGACCTTGGAGGGAGTGGGGTGCACAGCTGGGACCCCGCAGGATCCACTGGGAAGGTGCTGAGGTGGGTGGAGGATGTTCATGGGGTGGAGCAAAAGGGGGGGGGACCCCAAACGTGCCCCGTTCCAGGGGGGCAGCTGGACCGGAGCTACAGCTGCAGCCTGGGGAAGTACAAGGGCAAAGGTACGGGGTGGGCTGGGGGGGGGAATGGGATGGGAAAAGGATGGGATGGGGATGGGATGGGAAAAGGATGGGATGGGATGGGATGGGAAAAGGATGGGATGGGGATGGGATGGGAAAAGGATGGGATGGGGATGGGATGGGGATGGGATGAGGAAGATACAGGGAAGGGATGGGGATGGGGATGGGAAAAGGATGGGAATGAAACATGTCTGGGATTGGGTGTGGATGGGATGGGGATGGGGATGGGATGGGGGTGCGATGAGGGAGCTACAGGGAAGGGATGGGAATGGGAAAAGGGTGGGGATGGGCTTGGGGTGGGGTGGGGAAGGGAGGGGGGTGGGCTGAGGAAGAGGCAGAGGTGGAATGGGATGGAACTGGGCTGGAATTGGATGCGGAGGGAATGGGGATAGGGATGGGATGGGCTAGGGGGTGGGATGAGGGGGAAAATGGGAAGGGATGGGGATGAGGAAGAGGCGGGGGTGGGCTGGGGAAGGGACAGGGCTGGGGTGGGGAAGGGCCAGGACTTGCCTGGGCCACAGCTGGCCACGGCTGCTCCCTCCCCTGCGCCCCCTGCCATGGGGAGCCCCCCCAAGTGTTTCTCCCCCCAGAACCCTCCCCGGAGGGGCTGGGGATCAGCACCAGCTCCCTGGCCAGTGAGAACCCCTACGCCACCATCAAGGAGCTGCCCCCCGGCCCCGGGAGGGCCCCCGAGGGCAGCTACATGGAGATGAAATCCCCAGTCCGGCGGGAGATGTCCTACGCCGAGATCGGGGTCCTGGAGGAGCCGCCCCAGGAGGGTACGGCCGGGGGGGTCCCCTGGCCCCCCTGAGCCCGGCCTGGGGAGGGCCACGGCCCTGGTGATGGGGGGGCATGGCCCCATGGGGGACATGACCATGGTGATGGGGGGGACATGGCCAAAGTGTCAGGGGGAACATGGGGGGTGGGGGGGACATGGCCTCGGTGATGGGGAGGACATGGGGAGGACATGGCCACAGTGACAGGGGGGATATGGGGGGGACATGGCCTTGGTGATGGGGGCTACATGGGGGGGACATGGCCACGGTGACAGAGGGGACATGGCCTCGGTGATGGGGGGGACATGGGGGTGACATGGCCACAGTGACAGGGGGGATATGGGGGGGACATGGCCCTGGTGTTGGGGGCTACATGGGGGGGACATGGCCAAAGTGACAGGGGGGACATGGGGGGGACATGGCCTCGGTGGGGGGAGGGGACATGGGGGGACATGGCCACGATGATGGGGGGGACATGGGGAGAACACAGCCTCAGTGACAGGGAGCATATGGGGGGGGACATGACCATGGTGACGGAGGGGACATGGCCAAAGTGACAGGGGGGACATGGCGGGGGACATGGCCTTGGTGATGGGGGCTACATGGGGGGGACATGGCCACAGTGACAAGGGGGACATGGGGAGGGCATGGCCCCAGTGATGGGGGGGGCTTGGCCTTGGCGAGAGGGGGGACATGGCCCTGGCTATGGGGGGGACATGGCCCCTGTGATGGTGGTGGCACGGGGGGGGGGATACAGCCATGGTGATGGGGTTGACATGGCCCTGGGGGGGGACACTGCCTGCATGGGGGGGACATGGCCTCAGTGCCAGAGGTCATATGGCCCTGGGGGGGGGGGGGACGACGACACACACGGCCCCTTGCAGCCTCCCCTTGTCCCTGCAGAGAGTTGTCCCGGCGGGGCCGAAGGTGTCACCCCCCCAGCCCCCCCCAGCCACTACGACTCCCCCAAGAACAGCCACATCCCCAGCCACTACGACATGCCACCCGTCCGCCACTGCCCGCCGTCCCCCCCGCTGCGCAGGAAGGACCGCTGAGGGACCGTGGGGACAAGGGACAGGGGGACCCCCCCGCCCCCCCCCCCCCCCGGGAGGGGCCGGGGTGCCCCAGGCCTGTCCCTGTCCCCGAGCTCGGGGGTGCGGGCGGTGAATAAAGGGGTTGTCGGTGCGGAATGAGCCGGGGCTGCCTGTGGCCGGGGAGCGGGACGGGGCCAGGGTGGGCCCAGGGGTGGGGCCGGGGGTGGCAGCAGGGACAGACTCGGTGCTGGGCCCAGTGACGGGATGAGAAAAGCACCAGTAAAGGCCCAGTGACGGCCCCAGTAAAGATCCAGGGACAGTCCAATGACGGCCCCAGTCAGGTCCCAGTGCGGCCCCAGTCAGGTCCCAGTGCGGCCCCAGTAAGGTCCCAGTGAGGCCCCAGTAAGGTCCCAGTGATGTCCCCAGTAAGGTCCCAGTGAGGCCCCAGTAAGGTCCCAGTGCGGCCCCAGTAAGGTCCCAGGGATGTCCCCAGTAAGGTCCCAGGGATGTCCCCAGTCAGGTCCCAGTGAGGCCCCAGTAAGGTCCCAGGGATGTCCCCAGTAAGGTCCCAGGGATGTCCCCAGTAAGGTCCCAGGGATGTCCCCAGTCAGGTCCCAGTGAGGCCCCAGTAAGGTCCCAGGGATGTCCCCAGTCAGGTCCCAGTGAGGCCCCAGTAAGGTCCCAGGGATGTCCCCAGTAAGGTCCCAGGGATGTCCCCAGTAAGGTCCCAGGGATGTCCCCAGTCAGGTCCCAGTGAGGCCCCAGTAAGGTCCCAGGGATGTCCCCAGCAAGGTCCCAGGGATGTCCCCAGCAAGGTCCCAGGGATGTCCCCAGTCAGGTCCCAGGGATGGCCCCAGTAAGGTCCCAGGGATGTCCCCAGTCAGGTCCCAGGGATGTCCCCAGTCAGGTCCCAGGGATGTCCCCAGTAAGGTCCCAGTGCTCCCCGCATCGCTGCCCAGTGCCCGGGTGGTCGCGGTGGAGGCCCCGCCCCTTCGGCGCAGACCCCGCCCCTTTCCTCACGGGCCCCGCCTCTTCTTCCACACCCCGCCCGTTCCGGGATAACCCCGCCCACTGCGCCCCCCGGCCCCGCCCAGGCCCCGCCCCGCGCCGGCGCCACAGCAACCCCAGGCCCCGCCCCCCCGCGGCGGTGCCGGTTGGGGTCGGGCCGAGCCCGAGGGACCGAGGGTACAACCGGGACCGGGACCCCCCGGGGAACCACCCCCCCCCCCATAGGGATCCTTCCAGCCCCGGGACCCCCCCCCGGGGCTCCTCAAGGGAGACACCCCCCCCATAGGGACCCCTCCGCGCCCGGGACCCCCCTCTAGGCCCCCCATAAGGACAAACACTCCCTCCCCCCCCCCCGCATAGTGCCCCCAGGCCTGAGAACCCCCAGGGAGGCCTCTATAGGGACCCCCTTAGACACCCCCCAGGGAGACTCCCATAGGAACACCCCCCCCAAAGGGTGTCCCTCCATCACCCCCTGCCACTGGGACACCCCTATCCCCTTCCAGGGACCCCCACCCCATAGGCACTCCCAACCAAGAGAGACCCCCCCCCCATACCCACACAGGGATCCCCATAGGGCCCCCAAGCCCTGGGACCCCCCCCCATCACCCATACAGGGACCCCACCGGGATGCAGGGGGTCGGGGTGCCGGGTAGGGCCAGCCCTGGGTCCGGTGGGTGCTGGAGGGGGGTGAAGGGGGCGCTGAGCCCCCCCACCTCCCCCCCCAGCTGTGGGTCATGAGGCGGCGGGGGGAGCGGGCGCCCAGGGAGAAGGTGGCGGTGGCGGCTGCGGAGGAGGAGATGAAGAGCGCGGGGAGGAAGGCCGAGCAGGGCGCAGGTGAGCGCCTGGAGTGGGTTGGGGGGTCCGTGGGGAGGGTCCCCCCCGCTCCACCTCCTGCCTGCCCCGCCCGCAGAGGAGTACCAGTGCACCGGCCTCTTGGAGCAGGATTTTCCCGAGCTCTGCGCCCGGGCTGGCATCGCCGCCGTCCCCAAAGTCACCCCGCGGCCATCCCCGAGCTTCCCCGAGGACGGTGAGCGGGGCCGGGGGGGGATACTGGGGTACAGGGGGGCTGGGGGGGGAAAGACTCAATGTGCCAGTGGGGTCCCCGTCCCGCAGAGGAGCCCCCCGAGCCCACGCTGGCGGAGGTCCTGGCTGGCATCGAGCGCAAGTACAGCTACTTCCAGCCCTGCGTCCAGGCGGAGCGGGAGCACGAGGATCCCCGCAGCGTCCGCAGCCGTCTTCCTGCGAGGTGGGTGCTGGGTATCCCCCCGTCCCCCATCTCCCTGGCACCCCAGGAGCCCTTGGAAACCAGCCTGGGGGGGGGGATCCCCCTTGGTTTTGTCAGCACCGTCGGGTGAGGCAATATTTGGGGGCTCTCCCCCCCTGCTCTGTATCCCATCACACGCGGCTTTGACCTCCCCGTCTCCGGCAGGCTGGAAGATCGAGGAGGACATGCTGGGGGTCCTGAGCCAGTGCCTGCCCGCCCTGGCCGGCCTGCAGGCATTGCAGTGAGTGCAGGCAGGGATGGGGGTGCAGGCAGCGCCCCCCCCCCCCCTTCCCCCCCAAAACCACCAGGGTGTGTCCCCCCCCCCATCCCCGGCAGCGCATCCCCAGGTCGTTTTGTCCTCCCGCAGCCTCTGGAAAGTCGGGCTGACGGAGCGGCTGCTCCCGGCGCTGGTGGCACTGCTGGCACGTTGTCCCCGCCTGCGGTACGCAGCCTGTTGAGGGGGGGGGCCCCCCTCGTTAGCGCCAATTAAGGAACGGGGGTGCCGGGGAGGATGGTTAACGGGGTTTCCCTCCGCAGGACGCTCAGCTTAGAGGGGAACCCTTTGCCCGAACCCGCCTTCCACACGCTGATGGGGAGCGACAGCACGTGAGTCAGAGCCAGATCGTGTGTGTGTGTGTGTGTGTGTCCCACCCCAGAACCCCCGCCGCAGGGTCCCCAAACCCATCGTGACCCCCCCCCCCCCCCCCCAACCCCCGTCCTGCAGGCTGGCCCACCTCTCGCTGCGCAACAACAGCATCGGGGACGCGGCCGCCCGGCTCATCGGGCAGAGCCTTTCCACCCCGAGCTCCTCCAACCGCAGCCTCGTCTCGCTCGTCCTCAGTTTCAACCGCATCTCGGACCTGGGAGCCGGCTACATCGCCGAGGTGGGCTGGGGGGGGGGCTGGGGGGGGGGGCACAGCTGGGTGCTCAGCACCCCAGCACCCCTCGCTCGCTCCTCCAGGGCTTGCGCTTGAACCGCTCCCTGCTCTCCCTGTCCCTGGCGAGCAACGACATCGGGGACGCGGGGGCCATCAAGCTCGCTGAGGTGGGTGTGCCGTCGTCGTCCCCCCCCCCTCCCCAATAATTTCTGGGGAGTGGGGTGCATGGGCTGGGGGCCGGATCCTGCCCTGACCCCAGCCCCGCTGCCTGCCAGGTGCTGGGCCCCTTCGCGCTGACGCACGCCGAAGTGGTGGAGCGGAGGCGGCTGCTCTTGGCGGAGGCGCTGGGACGGTCCCGCACGGTGAGACCCCCACCTCCCCGCCCCGACCCCTCCTTTCCAGAAAAGGCCGGTGGCTCCGGGTGGGGGGGGGGGGGGGGGAGGGCTGCCAGCACCCTGAGCACCCCTCTCCCCCGCCCCCTCCCCAACCCCCAGACCTCAAAAGAAACCGAGAGCCAGAGCGAGCAATTTTCCAGCCGCCGCAGCAGCATGACCAACGACAAGCTGCCCCCGGCCAAGTCTGGCAAACCCCCCTCCAAAAAGAAGGTGAGGAAGTTGGGGGGGGGGGGGGGGGGCCTGCCCCTAGGCGTGCCTCAGTTTCCCCACCCTTCCAGCTCTTCGGTGCAGGGAGGGGGGAGGCAGGGGGTCCCCAACTGCCCCCTCCATTGCAGGAGCCGGCGCGGAAGGAGGAGGCCAGGCAGCCCAAGAAGGGTGAGTGAGGGTCCCAGGGGCTGGGGGGGGTGGCATGGAGGGGGGGCTGTGCCCGGCTCAGCTCCCTCCCTGCTGTCCCCCTCCCGGCAGCGCCGGAGCCGAGAGGCGCCCGTGGCAGAGAAGCGAAACTGAGCAGCCAGGAGAAGCTGAGCCCGGAGGTGGGGGGGATGCTGGGGGGATGGGGTGGAGGGTGGGGGGGGGGTGTGCCCAACTTTGGGGTCCCACACCCCCTCCCGTGTCCAGGCGCCGGATCCGGCCGCGCCGCCGCGGCCGCTGCTGGATGAAGCCAGGCAGAGCCAGGGCAGCGTCGTCCTGCCGGGAAACCGGGCGCTCCTCAACCTCAACCTGACCTGTGAGGGAGGGAGGTGGGGGGCTCAGCCCCATTAATGCCCCCTTTTCCCCCCCCCCCAAGCTCTGCCGGGCTTGTCTGTGACCCCCCCACCCCCCTCCTTTTGCAGACAACCACATCACCGAGCGGGGCCTGGGCGCGTTCCTGGCAGCGCTGGAGAGGCAGCAGCAGGAGAAGCAGCCGAAAGTGCCGGGGAAAGAGGGGCTGCTGTGCCTGTCGCTGGAGGTGAGTTGTGGGGCCGGCCGTGGGGCTGGCAGCTCCGTGTGGGGCAGGGCCTGACACCCCGCTTCCTCGCAGAAAAACCGCATCCCTCCCCCCAGCCCGGCTTTCGCGCGGCTCCAGGAGCTGCTGCCGCCGCTCGACCCCCTCCTCAAAAGCCAAGAGGAGGAGCGGGAGTCGGGGGCGTAAAAAAAAGTTTTACCACGGGAAGGAAAACAAACCAGATTATACAGCATCGAACAGCAACTGGTCAGTCTTGGCTCTATTATATATAATATATATATCAGACACCCCAGCGCTGGCCTCGCCGTGACGCCCTGGGAGGGGGAGAAGGGCTGGGGGGGGGAGCGGAGGTGGGACGCGCCCCGGCCGTCGCCCTGGCTCCCCAGCCGCCCCCTCGGGTCACCGATTGTCACCGGCGGCAGCCAGGGAGGAGAGCCCGGTGCTTGGGGCGTCCTCGCTGTCCCCCCCCACCCCCACCCCATCCCCGTCTCTGGCTGGGGGGGGGGGGGCGGGTGGGGGGGGGGGCCGGCGGTGGTTATTTACAGGAGGGGTGCACGTACGTACATATTTATAGGCAGCGGGGAGCGGGGAGGGGGCCGCAGCACGGAGAGGAACAGAACAAAGTGCATTTATACAGACTAGATCCAGCTCTCACGGCCGGGGGGGGTGGGGGGGGGCGTGGGGTGGGGTGGGGGGGCCGAGCCAGGGCTGCCATGCGAAGGAGTGAGGGGGGGGACACACACACCCCGGCTGCTGGCCCCGCCGGATTGTGCTCCCTCCTTCCAGCTGAAGCCCCCAGCGATTTTGGGCGGGGGGGGGAGGCTCCCACGGCTGCCGGGGCACAGTGGGGGCTGTTGGGCAGCTCCCTGGCTTTGAGAGACTCTGTAGGGGAGGGGGGAAGACACCCCACCTCCCCCCCCCCTCCCCGCTGTGGCTAAAGGCCGGCGTCGTGAGCGGGGTCCTCGGCGAGGGGGGCTCTGGAGCCTGGAAGAGAGCGGGGGGGGGGGGGGTGGAAAATGGGGTGAGGGGCTGGAGGGGGCACGGTTTGGAGGGGCTGGGGGGGGGGGGCAGGGGAACACGAGCGCTGCGTGGGTGTGGGTCTTACCTGGGGCGTTGGTGATGGGGCCCTGCAGGGTCCGGAGGGCGCGGGACAAGGGGCTGTCACCGTCGGGGCTGGGGGGCCGCTGGGCCCACCCGTCCACCTCCGGGGCTGAGCCCCCCAGGGGGGTGACGTCGGCCGAGGAGCTGCGCCCCAGGGACCGCAGCAGCTCCCGGTGGGCTGATTCCACAGCCTGGAGGGTGCCCGGGAGAAAGGGTGCCAGGTCAGAGGGGTGGGCGCAGGGTTGGGGTCACAGCCCCCACCTCCACGACACCCTCATGGGCTCCCCCCCCCCGCCCCTAATTTGGGGGGGGGGGGGTGTGTGGGGGGAAAAGGGGGGTGGGGGGTGCTCACTTTGAGCCTGTTGAGCTTCAGCGTCAGCTGCTCGATGGTGCGGAAGATGAGGTCCACGTCGCGGAGGGGAGCTGGGGGGTCCGGGGACCCCTCGGTGGGGCTGGGACGGGCGGGTGCCTCCTGTGGGGGGCTGGGGGGTGGCGCGGGGGCCGCGGGCTGGGGGGGTCCCGCCGGCATGCTGACGTAGAAGTAGTTGCCTGCAGAGGGGACGAGCAGCGTTAGTGGCGCAGGGACCTGCTCGGGTGGGTGTTGGTGGCACTGGGTGTCCTCGGCCATGGGGACAGTCCTCAGGGACGTGGTCCTGTCTGGGTGTGTCCCCCCCCCCCGCCCCCCCAACCCGCCTCGCACGGGGACAGTTCCTCCCAAATGACACTGTCCCCCCTGCCAGGGACACATGTCCCCCTCAAGGGACACGAGGGCATCCCCTTCGTGGGGAAAAGGGACCCTGGCCCTCCTGGGGACACGGGGACACCCTGCGAGGTCTCGGGAGGGGATGGGGGGGGGGGGGACATGACTCTTTACCATCTACATTAGCTCCGCCTCCTTCCTGCAGCTCAGTTTCTGATTGGCTGCTGCCTGGCAAGGGCGTGGCCTCCTTAGCACCCTCCGCCTGGGCTGTGCACCCCGAAAAGAGAGGGGGGAGGGAGAGGGAAGGGGTGAGCAGGCCCCGCCACCGGCACCCATCACCAGCACCCAACAGCATCCTGCCACCAGCACCCCAATACCAGCACCCATCAGAGCCCCCAGATCCCTGGGGTGCACACAAGAGGGGGGGGGTGGGTGTGTGGGGGTGTGTTCACCCGCACCCCTTGGCCCCCCCCCCCCCCATGAAACCCCCCAGCTCTGACCCAGCGAAGCTCATGCAGGCAAGCAGGGAGCGAGACCCCAAATCCCAGCGAGGGGGAGCTCAAGGAGAGGAGAGGGGGTCCCCAGCGCCTGGCCCCCCCACCCTGCCCGGCCGAGGACCCTCGCCGTCACCCCTCTACCTTTTCGGACGACTTTGTAGCCGCTCGGCTCTTCGGCTGCTGGACCCGTCTCGTCCATCTCCTCCCGGCTCGACCGGGGTTTGGCGTCCTCGGCGGCGCTCGGGGGTTCTGCCAGCACCTCCTGGGAGGCCGAATCCTGACTGGAAAGCACCGAGTCCCAGGCCTGGCCAGCACCCCCGATGACCGACGGCGTGGGCGTCAGGTCATCCTCAGGCTCTGCGTCCCGGCACGGCAGGAGCCTCCGAAGGATCAGGAGCCGCAGGTTCTCCACTGGGATGGGGGGGGCGGGGAGGAAGAGGTGGTTTTGGGCTTCAGCTCCCCCCTCTGGAAACGTGGCAGGGGTGGGTTCCCTGCCAGAGCCCCCCCCCCCCCCCCCCCCATAGCACTCACCATCCTCCAGCGCTGCCTCGGCCAGCCCCTCCATGCCGACGGGCCCCGGGAGCAGCAGGCGGGTGGGGGGTCCCGGGCGTTTGGCTGGGAGGGTGTCAGCTGCCTCCACATCGGGCGGGGGGGCTGTGGGCAGCTCTTCCTCTTCTTCCTCTACCTCGCTGCTCACCGGCTCCTCCAGCAGCGTGGGGGGCTTCTCCCTGCCCAGGAGCGTGGAGGGATTGTCGTCTGCTGCGGGGAGAAGCGGGGAGCTCAGACCTACGGCCTGGCCCTGAAAGATGGGCAAGGTGCAGGCAGCGAGCAGCAGGCAGGGCTGGGGGGCTGCGGGGGGGGGGGGGGGGGGTGTCGCTCACCTGAGGAGGAGTCCTCTGCCTCCGCTCCAGAGCTGGTGCCTCGGGACAAAATGGGGGAGACGTCGGGGTCCTGTAACACCAGGCTGCGAGGGAGAAGGGGTGTTAGGCAGGAGCCAGGGGTTGCCCAAACCCCGCCACAAGGTGCTGGGCGCCCCGACAGCCACACCCAGGTCCCCAGTGACCAAGGAGGATCCTTGTCTCCAGCCCAAACGCCTTCCAGGAAAAGCCAGTTGCTCTCCTCCCCCAGCGCCCACCAGCACAGGACTGGGGTTAGGATCCTGGCTCCCAGCGAGGGCTGGGTTGCTCACCCGGAGGGTGCTGCGCGGGTGGGCTCCGGCGTCCGGCGCTTGGGGGGGGAAGGTGGCATTCCTCGTGGCACTCTGCACCGCCTCCTCTAGCACCTCCATCCACCTGCCCGGCCCAGAGCCCCGTATCAGCTCCCTGGCGGGGTGGGGGGGCTGCTTCCCCGCCAGAGAAGCCCCTGCCCCGGGGCAGGCACTGCCCCTCGCTGCCAGGACCCGTCCCGCCGCGCCTTACGTGTTTTTCTCCGAGGATGTCAGCGCCACCAGCTCATAGATCTGGGGTCCCAACTCCGACGTGCAGATGATGAAGAGGGCTCGTTTATCTGCGTGTGGGGTGACGCAGAGCGACGAGGAAGGTCAGAGCACAGCAAAGGCTTTAACCCGACCCACCGGCACCTCTGTCACACCGGCCGGTGACGTGGGACACTGCCAGCCCCCCCCCGGCTCCTCCCCACCTGTGGCCACAGAGCGGATGAGCACTGAGTTGAGCTTGAGGACGGGGCTGAAGGTCTGCTTGTTGTCCGAAGAGCCCAGCGCCGTCTTGCTGTGGCACTTGAGCACCAGTTTCTCGTCCTGCTTCTGCAGCAGCACCAAGAGGTCCTCGAGGAGCAGCACGTGCAGGTCTGGGGGGTGGGAGAGGAGACAAGAGAGTGGAGGCTCAAGCCGGGGATGCGCTCGCAAGCCAGGGAAAGCTCCCTCCTTGCAGCTCGAGAGGGGATGACGACCTGGCAGATATGGCAAAAAGGTGACTAAGAGGGTCCCTGTAAATGCCACTGGGGCTGGGGGTTCAACGCCCACGTCCTGGGGGGACGCTGAGGCAGGTCTCCCAGCGCTCCCAGCACCAGGCAATGGGGAAGGTCCGTACCCACTGTCTTGTCCTTGCCGATGCGCCAGGTGAGCGGCCCTTCGTGGATCATGCGCCGGGAGGTGAGGTCCAGGCTCTGCGGGAAGCCGAGGGCAGTGGGGAGCGTGGGCCGGGGCCGGGCAGCCCCCCCACACCAGCCCCCCCGCCTCCCCCAGACTGCTCGGGAGCTGGGGCTACCTTGAACTCAGCAGCCAGGGGGTTGCTGGTCCTCTCCAGCGAGGTGGCATCCAGGCGTTTCTGGTAGCCCTCCAGCCGGTGCCGGTTCTCCGCTCGCTTCACCGCCTCGTTCACGTACTTGAGGATGTCCCGGCACTGATCCCGGGCTCGGCACAGCTTGTCGTGCTCCGAGGTGCCCGCTGGGCACGGCGGAGAGCGGGGTCAGCAGGACGCAGAGGAGATGGGGCTGTCCCCATCCCACTGCGACAAGCTCCCAGCTGCACCCCAGGCACAAAACATCACCGGCCCAGAGCTCCCTGATGAGGAGAGGGGAGATTTTCCCACCCCCAAGACCCGCCCTGATCTGGCTCTTTCTGCTGGAAAGGCAGCACACCCTCCCCACCGCCCTGGGATTTTGCTCTGGATGGCAACGCAGAGGCACGAGCCCCACGGCAGAAAGCCATCGCCTCCCGCCAGCCGAAGGACGTGCTGGAGGTGGGAGCACTCATCCGAGTGACCCTGGGGACAAGCCCCCCCCGTGGGCCCCCCCCCAGCCCCTACCCTCAGTGTGCTTGATGATGTTCTCCAGCAGCAGCGGGTACTTGGTCAGGCGCTGCATTTCGGAGATGATCAAATCCTTGAGCTGCAGGCGCCGGCACTGCGGATTGCTTTCTGCTTCCTGGGGTGGAGGGAAGAGGGCGAAAGCCCCGAGGTGGGATCGGGGGAAGCCGGGGAGCACCGGGGCGAGGAACTGCCCAGGAGAGGGACAAACCTGCATGAAGATCTGGAAACGGGTCTCCTTGCGCTGCTTGGTTTTGATCAGCTCTAGGGCGATGGATTGGTAAGAGCAGAAGTCAGCAGCGACCTGCTGGATTTCCTCTTTGGCCAGGCCGTCGAACTGGGGGGGGGGTGTGCAGGGGAGAACGAGGCTCAGGCACCCCCGGGGCTCAGTCCTGAGCCCCGAGTCTCCCTGAGCTCCGAGGGGAGCCACGGCCAGAGGACAGCGTGACAGTGGGGTCACCTCCACCTCCCCTTAAAGATGACAACGCTGGAGAACAAAATGTCCCCGAGGGCTCTACCACCCCTGTCCCCTCGGCCTTACCCGAGACAGCATGAGATCCCCAATTTCTTTGATGATTGGTCCTTCTTCCCGGAGCTTCTTCATGGATTCGGAGAGAGAATCTGAATGAGGATGTGAGGGACAGACAGGATTCATGTGAACGGGGTGCTGGGGCCATCCACCACTTGTCTGTGCAAGCCCCAGCCTGTCCCGGAGGGTCCCTGCCAGCTCTCCGGCACCGGTGCAGGCAGGAGGGGCCAAGAGCTGAATGGGCTTCGACTGCTGCCGTCATGGACGCAGTGTGTCAAGGAGTGTGACACCAAAAGCGTGTCCTCAAAGTGTGCTACACCAAGGGCTGGTACGCAGCGGGTGTCCCAGACACGGGACGTGGGCAGAGCCCGGAAAAAAACAGGCTCTGGATTGCTCCCAGGAGAGGGAAAGGAGAGGCCGGCGTGACAACGCGGTTTGATGCCCTCGGCACGGCTGGTCCGAATCGTGGGTGATCACTCAGGAGCCCCGGGCAGCCGTGGGCCGCCCTCTGCTCCCCAGCGCAGGGCGGGTATTTCCAGGGAAAAGCAGGATCCGAGCGGGAAGAAGCTTACTGTGGATTTCTATCAGGTCAGGGAGGTTGGGGAAGAGGAGCGCCAGCTCTTCCCGGGACAGCAGGTTCTCCTTCTTCATCCGCTGGTAGAAGAGGAGGTCGAGGACTCGGAGGATGCGGAGGTGAGACCCTTCGGTGGCAAAGAGCTCTGTGCGAAAGGCACAGGGGTGGAGAAGTGCCCAGGGGAGTCCCACGGTGCTGGGGCGCGCTGCCGGGGTTGGGGGGGGGTGGGGGGTGGTTCCCTCACGTCCCCGGGGTGCCCCGTGCTCCTTACCGTTGATCACCTCTTGCCGGTCGATCTCCTTCTGCGGCAGGTTGGCCACCAGCTCCCGGCTGACCGTGTGCTGCCAGTTTTGGGAGTCCAGCTCGGGCTCTAAGTCGGAGAGCTGGCCTTGCTCGTCCTCCAGGAGATGAGGCAGGAAGGGGTCCACACCGAAACCCAGGCTGGGCGACTCGATGCTCCTGGGAGGGTGAAAGGCGGCGGTGGGAGTAGTCTGCAGCCACCCGCATCCAGCCAGCCCACCCCGCAGCGCTCCCAGTACAGCCAATATCTACCTGGGCCCTATTTCGGCTTGAACCCGGGGCCTTCAGCACAAGAAGTACAAGCCTCTGACTCTTGAGCTAAAAGACTACGTCCCCCAGCAGACATCTATATAGGTCCTTTAAGCTCCTGTGTGAGACACAAGGGAACAGAGGTGCCCCCTCGCCCCAGGAGGATGAAGAACTAACAGGGGACTCCCTCCCGGGGCAGCCCTGGGCATCGCCTCCCCTTGTGCTCTGTCAAGGCTCACTTACGGGGAAGGAAAAGCTAGGAAGGCACAGATGGAGCCCCTCTGACCCCCCCAAAAGTGGGGGGCACAGCCCCGGCACACCCCTACAGTGACGCTCCTGCTCTGAAGGAAAACTGGCCCCGGGGACCCCGGCCGGCTCGGGGCGGCGCGGTAGAGACGGCAGAGACCAGGGCTGGGCCACTCACCTGCGTCCCATCTTCGGCGTGTATGGAGGGGTGGGATTTTCCAGCGACCTGGGGAGAGATGGGAGAGTCATCCTCGTGTCCTGATGTCCTGACCCCCCCCCTCCACCCATCACTGCACCCCGCGGGACAGCACCCAGCAGAGTTTCCATAAGCCCCTCCAGACGTGGGTCGGCGGCGAGAGGCGTTAGGGGCACAAATGGGGATTAAACCCTAATTCTCTCCGTTTTTCTCTTGGCAAACGTTGGCTAGGAGGCTCTGCTGGGTGCTGTGGGGCCAGGACCACCCAGTTCTGCGTGGCTGGGGCTTGGCCACAGGCTTAGCAAAAGCTTTCCCAAGAGAGTGTCTCAGCCCAAGGGGTTCAGCTTTCAGACCCGCGGCTGTCCCAGCTCTCCTTCGAGGCCAAACATGCCCAGGGGAACCCAGGCCCTCCCTGCCCGGGGCTCGGACGGCGTCTCCCACCTTGTAGACAAGCTGGAAGCAGAAGATGATGCCGACTGGTGAAGCCTCGTGGCCTCGGCCGCCGCATCCATGTCCACATCGCTACGGGACCGAGGCACGTTTTCCACTTTCCGGGATTTCTTCATCTCCTCCCGGCCTTTCAAGCTCTCCGAGCGGCCCAGCTTGACCTCGGCGCGGGAACTGCGGCAAGGAGACAAAGCCGAGAACAGGCTGAGCCTGGTGGGACAGGCAGGGACAGCCCCACGCGCACAACCCCACCAAAACCTGCGGCGGGACCCTCAAAAACACGGGCTGGCCCCCACGCATCCCTCTGCCTTACCCGTCCGACTCCAGCAGGTCCTCGGGGAAGCTGCCGGTGGAGAGGCGCTGGGTGCCGGGCTCCTGGCTCTCGTAATGCTGGTTGTTCTCAAAGTGCTGGATGATGTTCCTCACGTTGCCGGGTTTGACTGCTGGGGCGCCAAGAGAGGAAGGAACCCCAGTGAGAGCGGGCTGTGCCATCCAGCCCGGGCTGCGGAGGTGAAGGTGTCAGTGGCATCGCGCCCGCTCACCGAGGGGACTGGCAGCTTCCTCGGGGAGATGTGCTGGGCGGGCGCCCGGGACGCCCGAGCGCTGGGTGGGAACGGCCAGGGCAGGCAGCCCTCCTCCCAGACCCCACGGCACCCAACCGAGCCCACCCCAACACCCGGTGCAACCAACGCTGGGGTAGCTGGGGGAGGGGGAGAAAATAAAACTAAGCATGGGAGGTGAATGGCAAACAAAAGAAGAGGCCTTTTACCTTCAACAGGGGACAAAGGGACATGAAATGCTGAAAGGAAAAACAAAAATGAGATGTCAAATCAATCCTGCATTTCAGCAACGAAGGAGGCAAAGAGGGAACGTGTGAGCTAACGGCATGAGAACTCAAAGCGGAAGGGGAGGAAGAGGAACACAAGCACACACGTGTACACACACATGTGCGTGCGCACACACACACACACGTGTACACACTTGCTCTCTGCCACTTCAGACCCCCCTCAGGGGCTGTGGCACTTTTACGACACATCGAGCAGCCTGGAAGCCTGTGGGATTGGGTAGAGGAGATAAATCTGGGGGCAGAGCCCGGCTCTGCTCCCTTCCAGCTCCCCTCAAAGCCACGTGGGAGCACGGACGGGTGAGACAACGGGTTTCCAACGAGCAGCTGGAGGAGAGCGGAGGGTGGCTGATGTGAAGTGCCTGCCACCCGGCAAACGGGAGTCCCACGGGTGCCCCACCAGCCCCGGCCACGCAGACGGCTGCCCATCTCCAGGCAGCAGGGAGGCTGGCGGGTACAGCACCCCAGAAAGTCCCGACACTCACTGCTCTGGGAGGAGATTTTGGGCTTCCCAATGTACTTGAGGATAGGGTTGCGCTTCTTGTCTTCCATGGCGTCCTTGTCCTTCTTCGTGCTGCTGCTCTGTTGGGACGCCCGAGAGGAGCACTGATAAAAACACAGGTCACCACGCGGGCCCCGGGGGTGTCCCCAACCTTCACCCCGCTGGGTGACCGCCGCCGCACGAGCCTTCGGGGGAGGGATGGGGCCGGGAGCCGGCTCTGCCCTGGCACTAAGTGGCTCTCCAAGGCATGGGGGGAGACGGGGATCTCCGGAGAAGCCCCTCCCTCCAGCAGCAAAACCCTGGCCCCGGGGGCAGAGGAGAGGCTGCCAGCAAGCCACCCACCTTCTTGGTCTTGGGGAAGAAAGGCAGCCACTTGTCCCTGTCCGGGAGCGACTGGGCTTTCTCGCTGGTGCCGGCCACCCGGGGCTCCCGGCTGCGGATGCCTGTGTGGTTCATATACGTGCTGAGGGCAAAGGCCATGGGGGAGCTGGAAAAGAGGAAAGCGTGAGGCTGGAGATCCGACAGCAGGCCAGGGGAGATGGTGGGGGAGGCCGGGATACCCCGCAGGGCTCTGAGGGGAGAGAGGGTCCATCCCTCCCCAGGCAGGAGAGGATGCCCAGGCTGGGATGCAGGGCAAGTGAGAAGGGAAGAAAGGCAAGAGGCGGTTCATGAGGGCGAGCTGGGGTGGCAGGGGCTGGCGGGGGGGGCTGCACCCAGTTCAACCTTCCCCAGGGCCAGCCTGAGAGCCCACGGGGGTGCGCCTGGCACGGGGAGAGCGTGCTGGAGGCCAGCGCGGGAAGGGGATGCTCCTGCAACTGCTCTCCTTTTGCCTCCTCAGCTAACAACTGTAAGGCAGTCGCATCTGGACGTGCTCCCGCTGCGCCCCTGGTCCACTCACCTCCTGTCCTCTTCATATTTTGACCTGGAGAGAGAGATGGGGAGGGATAAAAGAGCTTGTTTGGAACAGGCTTCTCTACTCAGCGCAGCCCCAAGCCCTCCACCCCACCGCGTCCCCCTGCCCCTCACTGCACCCAGCGCCTGCTCCAAACTCTCCTTCCCGCCTCCAATAACAAATGCGTGGATCAAGCAAGATCAAGGAGCGGAGCTAAACCTGTGTCCAAACCCCTTCCCCACACCCTTGCCCCAAATCCAGGCAGACAGGCGCTCCCCCACAGGCAGGGCAGGGAGCCTCCCCGGCAGCCCAGCACTCACAGTATGTCGCCCAGTTGGGCCAGCTGCTTCTCGGCTACTTGCCGCTCCTTCTGGGGGTCCCCATCCAGGTCCAAGAGGTCGTTCTCCCCATACAGACTCCCCAGGCCCATGGTGCGCTTTGTTCTGCGGGACGACAAGGGTCAGGGCCACCCGACAGGCAGGAGCCCGTCGCGCTCTGCGGGGCACCCGGGCAGCTGCGTTACCTGTAGTCCTGGATCTGCTCCTGTATCTCGGGCATCACCATCTCCTGAGCTTCAAAGAGGGTGGCTCGGACATCGTCCCCATTCCTGAGGCGAGTCTCTGGGGAACGGGAGAGGAGGATCGGTGTCACCAACCACGCTCAGCTTGCAAGGAAGGGCACAGGGGATCTTCTGGCAGCTCCAGGCCCTTGGGCAGAGCGGGGCAGGCAGGGAGACCGCAGAGTCCCCTTGCTAGTCGGTGTCCAGGCTGGGACAACCCGTCTCCCATTTAGCACGGTCCTGCTGCAGCAGGCACAGGACCCGAGAGCCCCTCACTCACCGATCTCAGCCAGGAGCTGCTCAGACACTTTCACTCGGAGAGGCTGGGAAGGGAAGGCAGAACAGAAGAGCGGCTCAGCACCGCTTCACCCTCCCCGTGCAGCGAACAGGGCTGGAAGGAGCTGGGGATACGGCGCACGCGCCAGAGCCACGCTCAAGCCAGCATGGAGAGGGTGCCCCGCGCTCCTGCACCATCACCCCGCGGCAATTTCTGAGGCCAGAGCTGGGGATGTCACACACCGAGCACCCAGCACCCAACAGACAACCCCCCTCTGGAGCAGCACAACGGGACCCCACTCCCTCCGAGGGGGCACTGAGCCCCAGAAGCACTAACGGGAGCGCCTGGTGCCCCGTCCTCGCTGCCAGGACCCCCCTCTCCCCGCCTGTGCCGAGTTTCCAGGCACGGGGGCAGCTGCAGTTGTGCAACGACGGGGTATGTGCCTTACGCAACCGCTTGAACCAGTGGCAAAAAAAAATATTATGGAAGTACCCCCATGCAAGGGACACGACACCCAGCGCTGGCTTTCCAGCTGATCCTCTGCAGGGACAAGGACTCGGGTGCAGGCTCCCAGCCCTTACCGCGTTCCTGTCTAAGAAGATGTTCCAGATGTCCTTCCCCAAAACCCGGGAATCCTTGGCTGTCGTCTGCTGGCAAACATCCGCGCATAAGTAGAAGAGCTGCAAGGAGGGGAGAGCAGAGGTGGGCAGCGAAGGAGGGGGGAAGTTTAGAAGCAGGGAGGGGAAAAGCTCAGTGAAGTGGTGCCCCGTACGGCCATGAAACAGGAAACGATCACTGGGGTCTGGGGAGGGCAGCACCCCCCCCCCCCCGCACCGTGCCACGCCTGGGAGGAAGGGGAGGAAGTGTAACCCTACGCTGTGTTTCCCTCTCACGTGCACACACGCACACAGCTGTGGAAACCACTGGCTGGCAGCTGCCAGCAGCAGGCAGCCTCCGGCAGAAGGGCAACCCAGAGCTCTGCGGATGGGCTCGGCAAACCAGCACCACCCCGCGCTCAGCCCGAGGAGGGGATGGTGTCAAATACGCCGCCCCGTCTGCGTCCCCCGGCTCCCCGCTCCCTGTCCTGCGTCGGTGACACCGGCCGGTCCCTTACCAGGGGGCTGGGATCTGCCTGGGAGAAAATGTAGCGCAAGAAGACCCCCAGATGCGCCGGTCGGGATTTCAGCTTGCCCAGGTCCTGGAAGAGGAAGTCGCACTGCGCAGAGAAGGGACCAGAGCAGAAAGAGCCAGTCAGGAAGGAAAAGAATTAACTCCTCCGGATCAGCCCCGTCCCACGGCTCAGCACCGGGGTAAACCCCCAGCTCCCACCCCCATTTCCTCACCCCCGCAGGGCACTCGCCTCCCCCAGACCAGCCTGTCCCTGGATGTCCCCTGGGAGGATTTCTGAATTCTGCCAGGTGCCGGAGCACCCACAAAGGGAAGGGGACGTCCCCTAAGGGGAGGGGACAAAAGCCAAGAATACTTTGGACCCCGTTACCTCGTTATTGAAATATCCCGGGTCGTAATCCTCCTCCGGCCCGATGATGAGGGGTCGTCCTGTCCGGTCCGACCCCTGCCAGGGAGAGGGGACAGAGTTAGGAGCCAGACACCCGGCTCTGGGATGGGGGGGGATGCCTCTACCCTCCCTGCAGCACCCACCCCGCCAGCTCCCGAGGGGAGCTCGGACCACGTGTGATCGGGTCGAGCCCCCATCAGACACCCCGGGGGGTGCGGCGGGACCCCCCCACCCGGCCCCAGCCCACCTGGTCGGCGGAGGGGGTGAAGGGGGTGTCGGAGCCCTGCCGGCGATGGTGCTGGAAGAGGCGGGCGGTGATGACCGGGGAGGTTCGTGGGCTGTCCAGGCCGTGGTCGGAGAGGACGGAGTTGCGGTTCAGGGAGGTCTGCTGGGGGTGGCAGCGCGGGTGTCAGGGGGACACGGGGCATGGGGACGGCCAGGGGGCTGCCGCCACCGCTCACCCACCCAGCAGAGGCACTCGGGGCCGTCTCCAGAGCAGTTCCCAGGTCAGAACGGCACAAAGGGAGGCAGGCCCAGGAACCACAAAAACCCCCCAGGGTCATCAGAAAAACTTTTAAGATTAGGACCACAAACTTTTGGGGTAGCCTTCACTTTGGGGGCAGTCACACCGGGCTAAGTGTTACGAATTCAGAGCTGAGGCCGCATGACAAGAAATTCAGTTTGTTCAGACGCCAGACAAACAATTGTAATTACAACAGCAGGTCCTTGACCCAAGGAGGCGCGGACTTGTCCACCTCCCCACTCCCAAGGCCCAGCAGAAATTGGGGTGGGCTCCCCACGGCTGCAATAACCCCGCTCTCACCTCGCTCAGGGAAGGGAACCGCTCCGGCCCGGACTCCAACCCGCTGTCACCATCCTGTGAGTCCAGGGAGAGGCGTCCTGGGAGCAGAGGAGAGAGATTGACCCCTGTGTTCAGGAGACGGGGACGAGGGGACAGTCCGAACCGGCAGCACAACTCACCTTCCACCACCCTGAACCCGGCCAAGCCGGAGTCGCCGCAGAGCCGCCCCGAATCCTGCAATGTGAGGAGGTGTGTTGGACCGGTGGGACATTCCCCGGCCACGTGGGGACACCCGGCCACGGGCCCAGGGATGGGTCAGCCACAGCGGCTCCCACCGCAGCAGGTTTGGGAAATCAGGGGTATCTCCACCGCTGTGCCCACCGCCTCGGGTCTCCCCAGGCTCCAGCCAGGCTTGGAGGGAGCCAGGAGGGATGGCAGGCCCCCCCGAACTGGAGGTAACCCCGCTAATTTCACGTACCATGGAGCCACCAGTCTCCTGGAGGATTTTGAGCTGCAGCTGGCTGACCCGCCGGCGCGCTCCCTCGATCTGCTCCTCCACCGCCGTGGCAGGGTTTCGGCTGTACGCCTCGTAGAAGCGCTGAGAGGAGAGACAAAAGGGGACGCTCACACCGGCCCCAACCCCATCCCGCCGCCCACGGGGAAACGGGGCTGAGTGGGACGACGGGCTGAAGCACGCCACTGTGCGCTGTAAGGGCTGAGAAGCCAGGAACAGCACCGCGGCAGAAAAAAAAAAAAAAAAACCAAAATAAAAAAATAAAACGTGCCACCACCAATACCTGTAACTCTGCCTCCTCCTGCCGCAGCATGTTGCGGAGAATCTGCGTCGCGTGCTTCTGGACTTCGGGGTCCTGCAATTCCCGATGGGTGCAAAGAGATGGGTTGAGCGGCGGCAGCGGGGACAGGGCAGGGTGGCTGGGTGGGGGCGCCCCGCGAATCGCTACCTGCAAGGGCTTGGGGTCGGTGATGCGCTGCGGCGGGGGGAGCGGCGGCGGGGGAGGCGGCGGGGGACAGGCGGGGGTGATGCGGGGAGCCCCCGCCGTGCTCACGTCTTGCTGAGAAGCAGAGAGCCCCACCGAGGGAGGGGGAGAGCCCAGGAGGGTCAGAGCGACGTAGGCACCGGCTGGAAAAAAAATTGGGGGAGCGGGGAAACGGAGGGTGAGAAAGACTTTCGCTATTCACTCTTTCGAACCTAAACCAGCCGACGGGCATCACGGCATCGGGGTGGGCACGTCCCCGTCCCTCTAAGCAGCAAGGCCCCCTCTGCCGTGGCGGGTGCCACGCTGGCCCACCCCTGCGAACGCTGAAAGGATCGAGACAGATTTTCCCCATCTTTTCCCAAGAATTGAGACCTGCCCTTGGGTGGGATGCTGTGGCCTCCCAGGCTGGGGATGAACGAGGTGCCCCTCGCCGTGCTGCAAGGCTCGTGGCTGAGGCTGTGAACACTGATTTGTCTTTTTAGGACCCTGCTGCGGGGCGGGCCGTCACCCCGTGGGTGCGCGAGGTGGGGGTTGGGTGCCAGCCATCTCCCTAATAGCCCGATGGAAGCGTGCTTCGTGCTCCTGTTCAACCCCGGGCACGATGGAGCGGGGTGGCTGGGCAGAGCAGCCGGCTAGTGGGGAGCAGGGCTGCTGGTCACCCGGGGCGAGAAGGAGCCGCTCCGGCTCCCCGGTCGTACTCACACTTGATTAATTTCACCACTTCGAGGTGAGAGCAGTTGGTCACCATCGTGCCGTTCACCTGGGAGAGGGGAGAAGGGGCGGGGGGGGGGGGGGGGGTCAGACAAGGGGTGGCAGGGGGGGAGCGGGGCACGCGGCCCTGCGTGGAAAAGCAGCGGAGGGGACAGCCGGGGGGGGTGCTCACCTTGACTATTCGGTCCCCCTCCTGCACCCCGGCTCTCATGGCTGCCCCCCCTGCGACACAGGGAGGAGAGACAGACATCAGGAGGGACGGAGGGGAGACGCACCGAGCCAGGGGCTCCGCTCCCACCAGGCCCAGTTCAGCCTGGCACATTCTGTGCCACTCATCCTGCCAGGGTGGGGACACGGGGACGGCCAGGCACATATTTCCCACGGGACGAGGCTTGCGACCAGCCGTGGGTGCTTTACACACAACACCCAGCAGACCTTCAGCTCACAGCTCATCCAGACAAGCCCTCCTCTGCTCACCCAGCCAGACCCCAGCCTTTTCCATCCGTCTCGGGGATGGAAGAGGGGGCCCCAACCTGTTATCCCACCATCCGGGTTGGCTCCGACACATCCAGAGAGCCACCACGTGCCTGGATCCAAAGGCAGGAGCGGGGCCCAGGAAGAGCAGCACGGCTCTGCCGCCTCTACCCTTGCCTGCTCTTTAACAAAGCTGCCGAGGTTGGAATACATGAAAAATTTGCTTTTCCTAAAGCCAAAACCGAGAGGAAAATGTTTCCATTAGGTTCAACTTCAAGCCAAGGGTCTGACACATGGCAGCGAGCTCCGAGAGTGGAAAGTACACCGGATTGTTCGGATTCTTTCAGCTTTAACGGTCTCATTATTGGCAAATTAAGTGAGTGGGAAGAGGGGGGACAGCACTCTGGGCTGTCCTGCACCTGGGGATGCTCCCTGGGGTGAGGGGGCCGACGCGGGGGGCTCCCCACATAGCTCCAGTTGCAGGAGAGAGGCACTCCAGCCCTAACCTGCCCTTGAAACTTGCAGCATTTTCCCTTTCCTATATTCTCATTTTTCCTGGCTTTCGGGCTAGAGGGGGGGGAAGGGGGAGGAGGTGGGAACATCCGCTGTAAAATAAGCAGCTCATTGTCTATTTAAATTGCTGCTCCAAGCCCTGCCACCCCGCAAAGTCATTATACAGCAAAACCGGCAGCGTCTCCTGCAGCACAGCGCCAAGAGCAGCGAGCTGCTGAATCTGTGTTTACCCAGGGCTCCAAAAGGGAATTCCCCACCCACCCACGGTCAGCAGCTCCCCGGGTTGTACAAGGAGCAGGGAGAGCACGGTGATTTTGGGGCGCTTCCCCAAAACACTTCCCCCAAAACTGCCTTACTTCCCCCCCAGCAATCACGTCCTGCCCACCTTGGGTGATGCCGTAGCGAGATCCCGAGCTGGCCACGTTTAGGAAGGAAAACCCCTTTTTCCCACGTTTCCTCACAAAGGGATGTGGCTTTGGGCAGGTGAGGGGAGCCCCGAGGTTAACTCCTGCCCCCCCTGCCCTCACCCCACATGCCGCCAGCGCCGGGCCCTCTCACCTGGCCGCACCGACTGCACCAGGACGACGCGGTCCCCGCTGACGGTGAAGCCGAAGCCATGCTGGTCCTTCTGGATGATGACGCAGCGCTGGACCAGACCTGGGTGGGGGGGAAGAGAAGGAAAAAAACAGTGGGGCGCAGCCTTGGCTTGTGGGGACCCCCTCCTGCTGCTCTCAGTTTCAGGGCCTGCGGCTCCCACCAGCTCTCCTGAGCCACAGCCCCGTGCAGAGCCCCCGGTGTCAGCCCCCCCTGCTGCTGCCAGACCCCAAGGGCACGGCTAATTCGTCCTCACCCCGCAAACCCCTCGCGCGATGTCCCTGCTTTGGAGCCCTTCTCCTAAAAACGGGGTGCCCCCGGGGAGCACAGGCAGGGTGGGAAGTAGCTTCTGGCTGCAGGCAGCTGGAGCATCATCCCTGGCCCCGCTGGGCTGCTTTGCCAGCAGCCGAGGAAGCGCCCTGCCCTCCCCAGACACCTGCAGCCTCGGCTGGGTGACTTTGGGTGCTGTGAAGGGGCGCAGCAGCCCTGTCCCCAAGGGTGCTGCAAGGACTGAGGGAGGTGGCAACGTGCCCCCAAGCTCCCGGTGTGGACAGGGCGCTAAACGCAGTCCTCAAGTGCAAGAAAAGCAGAGGAGGGGGGCAGGAAAACCCTACCTGTGGTTTCGGAAGAGTCGGAGGGCTGGCGGTGGTGCCCGGGAGACCTCCGCTCTGAAGACGAGTCACCCAAGGAAGACAGGCTGCTTAACCTGCGGAGGAGAAAGATTACTCAGGGAGGGGGACAGCTGGACGGAGCCATCCTGCAGCCACGGCTCCTTCTCAGGCTTCGGAAAAACAAATGCACGGAGCTGGGAGGTGACAGCAGCCAGCACGGGCGAATGCTGCCCATCCCTCCCGTTGCCTGTCCCCAAACCGCCTTGGGAAAAGGCTCCTCTCCCTTCACCACCACGGGGCTCCAGGGAGAGCCCCCAAAAGAGACCCCGCTCGGGGCCAGGACCCCGAGGTCCCGCGTTTGCTGGCAGGGAGGAACGGCGGGGGCTGCCCGGGACGAGCGGGGCTCAAGGAGAGCGGCGAAGGTGGTGGGTGAGGGGAGGGATGCATCATGCAGCGCGGACAGGATGGAGCTCAGCGGCAGGTCTGTACCAGGCAGCAACGGGGCTGATGGAAGGAGAGACACGAAGCAGCAAAGGATGGGTGAGAGACACAGACAGACAGACAACAGGCAGTTACTTTATGGTGCTGTCCTCTCACTGAGCTTCGCTAGTCCTGCAGGAAGGTTTTGGATGCTGGATGGGCACGTGGACTGGGGCTTTCTGTGCATCCAAGGGGCACAGCGCATCCCCTCGCTGCCGTGCTGAAAGGGGGAGCTCATCTGCACGGCTCTTTCTAGCCCCGGCGTTTATTCTCCAGCTAATGGGGGTCTGGGGAAGTCCAGGCTGGGCAGCCATCCCTGCAAACACTCCTTGAGGAAGATGGTGCCGGCAGGCTCAGTGTGTGGGCAGGAGACCCACGAGCTGTGGCCAGAGGGGACGGCATGCCAGAGCAGCCCTCAGCTTTTACCCCTCCTCAGGGGCCTGACTCTGCCTCCAAACTGGCTCCATCCACAAAACGAGGGCCCCGGAGTGCTGCCTCCTCTTCCCTGTCCCCCTCCACGATCCCACGCCACCCCAGGGATGAAAGCCCTGTCTCTCCTCCTAACCAGCCACAGCTCTCCCCTGTTGGGGCAGGGCTGGAAAGCAACGGGAAGAGGGAAAAAATGAAGGTGCTTCCGTTGGGAAGAGCAGCCGGTCTCTGCCTTCCACCCCGAAGGCTGCGATGAAGCGAGGGTGCAGGATGAGAGCACAAGCAGCCCCGTCCCTGTGCCCGCTTACCTGGGCAGGTGAGGCTGCCTCTTGCTGCCCGGTCGGCTGCCGGAGAGGACAGAGACAGGGGTGGTGGCCGTGAGAGGTGGCACAAGGGACACCGGGAGGACAGCGGGAGGCGGGGAAAGACAAACAGATCAAGAGGCAGAGGTGTGACAGGCAGCATGGTGACAGCACGCTTACACCCCTTGGGGAGGGTGGCAGGACCCAAAAACACCCCCCCGAGCCCGGCACGGCCTCGCAGCGCCCACCAGGCTCGGGGCAGGGTTCACCTTCGCTGGGACAAATCCTCCTCCTGGTTTCACACCTTCCTCTGGACGACACGGAGAAGGAGGCGTCGAGCAAGAGGGTCCCCCCCAAAACCACCCCATGGGGATGCAAAGTCGGAGCCCGCAGCGGCGTAAACCCAACAACTCCCCCTCTCCTTCCCTGATCCAGGAAGCAAATATTAGGAAACGCCTCCTTTAAGGTTGCCTGGACAATCTTAATCCAGACCCGACCTGCACAACCGTTACGCCACAGCCTCTTAATTTACTCGACTACAACCCTCGCTCGCTGAAGCGAGGGATAAACCAGGACCTCGGCGCGAAGGAGCCCAGGCACGGTCGCAGCCTGGGATGGGGGCTGTGGAAGGGGGGAGACGGCCGAAGCTGGAACCACTCTCCCCCCTCCCCATTTCAGAGCACTGTTGCCAGTCGATGGGTAGGCGCAGGATTAACCCCGCGGGATTACCCGGCAGCCGGGCTCAGGGTGCTCGGGGCAGGTCAGACCCGTCGCTTATCCAGGCCAAGGAAGGATCGGCTCCTCTTTCCGCATTGCCCCGGATGCCAGGATTTAAGGTGCTGCTGCACAGCGGGACAGTCGTTAAGCCTCTTCGTTAGGGCAAGCTCCCCAGTGCCCGGCGGTGCCGGGACCACGCGTGGCTGAGCCCACAGCCCGGCCAGGGGCCACCAGTCCAACACCAGCACCGCGCTGGGAGATGCCAACCCCACGCCCGTGGCAGGAGCCTGTTTCCATCCCGCTTGAAGGAGCCGGGCCAGCGCTGGCTTATTGCTGTCTAAAAGAGGAGTTTAATTCGGCTTTGCATAAGCTCCTTCCTAATTGACTTACGGAGAGCCAAAACCTGCCATTTCAAACCAAACGCTGCCGGCTTGACGGAGACCTGACCCCGACGCCTGTTTCCAGCTGGGGAAGCTGCTTTCGGTGCCCGGAAAGACCAGCCCTCCAATTTTCCTATAACTTTTAACTCCAGAGCCCTTGTACATTCCCCAAATCCTCCAACCGCCCTTGACTCACCCAGTCCCAGCGCCGGTGCCAGTCTCCAAACCGGCACCTGTAGCCACATCCTACACCACGGATGTTTCAGCTCTGAGGTTATTTTCCCTGATTTTGGCTACTCTCAGTTAAATCGCGGCTGTCTGCTTTTCAGGATCACGCGACGGGAGCAAGATGCTCTGCGCGGCCTGCCTGTAAATGGGGGCAGGATGGGAGAGGGCAGCACACACTGGGCATCCCCCTGAGAAGCACCCAGCCAGGCAGAGGTGGGCACAGCAGAGGGAAAAAAAGGAAAACCAAGGACAAAAATAAAACCAACACGCACGCTCAAGAGCAAAGCACAGCCCAGGCACTGCCACCTCGGGAGTCCACGCAGAGCAAACGCCACAATTAAAAGATTAAGAGAAGAACAGGATCAAATCCTCAAAGCGGGTCAGTCTCCAGCTGGAGCTTTGGAAAACTCTCTCTCCGAGACTGGGAGCTTTATTTTTTTTTCCTTCCCAGGTCTCCAAACGGTGGCTCCCTGCGATCGCAGCTCCGGGGGAGAGAAAATGTTTTGCGAGTAGCCGGAGCCTGCGCTGGCAAGCCTGGAAACCCGCTGCCTTTTGAAGTGAGAGAGGAGGCAGGTGGGGCCAGAGCCAGCCCATCAGCAGGAAAAGTTGCAAACAAATTGAAATATATATGGCAAAAAGAAAAAAAAACAAAAACAGCCAAACAAACAAGAAAACCAACGACATGAAAAGGGAAATCAGTGTCTTGGTGGGATTCCTCTCGCAATTGAGTCACTGCTTCCACTGCAGCCTGACGTTAACGGTCTGAGCTGCTGGTAGCACCAGGATCACCTCCCGTGCCAAACCCTGCCGCCGGCCGCTCTCCCGGGCCACAGCCCTCACATACTGGTATTCTGGGGACAGGAAGGAAGGAATTTCAGCTAGGAAAAAAAAAAAAAACCAAAACAACAACAACAACAAAAAAAAACCAACCAACCAAACAAACAAAACCCAAAACCAAACAAAAAACCCCCAAACATAAAAATGATTCAGCTTCCTCCCCTTCCCCCCTCCCCGTGGCAGGGCAGAGGGAAATCGGCTGCGTCCAGCCCCGACGCTCCTCGCGCTGGAGCGGCTCCAGCCTCGCAGCGGAAAGCCGGCCGTGCCGAGGATGCGCCGCAAACGGGGATGTCCCTCCGCATCCCCCCGCCCCGCTCCCCGCTTCCCCGGGAGCAGGGGGGGGGGGTGTGTGTGTCCCCGTGTGTGTCTGTGTGTCCCCCCCCCGGGGAATGCCTCCCGCCTCTCCGCCGCAGGGGACGGAGGGCTCGAGGCTCAAAGCCGCTCCTGCCCTCCGTGGCCGAGCCATCCACCGCTGCACCATGACGCATCGGGGAAGCTTGTGATTACGCGTCTGCGTCTAAGTTTGCACGGCGAGGCAGATTTGAACCTCGCTAGGGTGTTGCGAGCAAATGAAAGAAAGAGGGAAAAAATATAAAAATCAGTTCTCGACATTTATGGCCGCCTGCAGACGCAGCTCGTGACGACGCCCCCCCCCCCCCCCGAATCCCCGACGAGATCTGGTTTTCAAAACATCTTTTCCCACACGAGAACGCACAACAAGTTTCCGTCTCCCAGCCGGGGAAGCACGTCACTTGAAGCGCGGGACGAGGGCAGCTCCCCGGGGACTTTTGGCCAAGAACCCGCCGCCTCCGTCCCCGCCGTGCCGATCCTGGTGTGTTTGTATAACCCAGCTCCTTCTTCCCGGCAGCGGAGCCGGGACCGTCCAGCGGGCTTCCGACCCCGGCGGTTCGGCAACACCGCCGGCACCGCGGCAGCCGGCCGAGATCCGGCGCGTCCCCGTGGCACGCGGGCTACGCGCGACTGCCAAGCCGCCCCGCAGCTGCTGCCCGGCCGCCCGCGAATCCACGAGGCTGGAGTCATCCCGGATCCATCTGAGCTTTATGCAGCAAAGCTTTTCCTTCTCTCTCTCTCTCTCTCTGCATTTTTTTTTTTTTTTTGGGTATTATTTTTTTTTCTCCAAGGGAGAAAAGCAAAGCAAAGCCTCAGCCCTCAGGAGGCGGCTGGTAGCAAATTTCATTTTGCAAATCAGATGCAAAGTCCCGTGTACGCGCCACAGCAAACTGAATTTAAATCCCCGGATTCCTCCAGCAACTTTGTTGCAGCAGACAGGGGATTTTGCAAAAGCTTTGTTTAAATTAAGACTTTTAATTAAATGGGGGGGGAAAAAAAAAAAAAAAATAAAAATTAACACGACAAGCACAGCAGCCCCGGTTGTTTAATGGCGCAGCAGACTCCATTCCCCACATTTCTAATTGTCTGTGTGCTGCAAATTTTTGCAATGCCAATTCCCCACGGGGAGGAACGGAGGCTGAGCGCGGGGACAGCTGCGATTTCGGGCAGCCAGTCGGTTACGCAAAATTTGTTGGGTTTTGCAGTCGCGATGCCTGCCCGGCTCACTGGGCCGGGGCCCTCCCGCACCGCTCCCTCCCGAAACACCCCCCGCAGCCTCTACGAGGGGGCAGCCGGGGAAAGAAGACCCTAAACAACCCCAGCTCCGCTCCCAGAGATGGCTGTGGGAGCTCCACAGCAGGATTAGACCCAAAAAGGGACACAGAGTGGAGCTCTCTGCCCAGTAGAGACCAGCAAGAGCTGGGGAAGAGCATGGAGGGGCTGTGGGAGCCAAGGAGGGAGCCGAGGAAGGGGCCAGCAAGTATTTACATCTTAATTAGATCATGTTTGCAAAGCACTTTGCACACAGTCTCTGCTGCATAAATGCTAAGCCTCACGACCGTTACCAACAAAGTTAGGCCGGATCAGCAGCAATCCTGCGCACCGAAAGCCCTTTCCTCCCACAAAGTTTTGTTTTCAAAAGTGTGTGCCATCCTTGCCCTGCCTGCCTGCAAGAAAACCACGGCATGGGAGCGTGGAGGGAGCCCGATGGGGAAAGCGGAGCCGAGATCCGAATTCCCCGCCAAGGAAGATGCGGTTCACACGCAGCGCGGGGCCCAGATTTTCCAGGAATGGTGCCGGAGCGTGCAGCAAGGATGTGAGCAACCTCAAATCGCTCCCGAGCTCTGCCCGTGCAGGGCGGTGTAATCATTAACGGTGCCACTCATCTCCTGGAAAACACAGACTGGCAGATCTGGTTTGTCCGGCACTCACGGCGCTTTTGGGGTGCGAGATCTGGAGCAGCGAGTGAGATACGGAATAACCTACCCCGAAGGGACGTTTTCTCCCTGACCTTCCTCCTAAATAAAAGCCACACACCTCAGAGTGGGGAAGATCGCGCCTCTTTCCACCAGTGCAGCTCAGGAACAGCCGCTCTCGAAACGCTTTCCTCCAGCCTTCCCCTGGGCTCCTTCCGCAATTAAAACCGTGGCAATACAAGAGGTTAGAGAGGGATGACTAAAGCCACGGACAAGTCAAGTCCCTACGGCTGGACGGTGCTCACTGATGATCAATGCGCAGCTCCTTCTGCATCTCCTAACACTGGAGGAGGAGGATCTGTACTGGTTTGCACTGGTCTGCCTCTCCTGGGAGCCTGCTGGACTGGGATGGGCTGCATGGACCAGCGGGCAGAAGCCCTGTGCTCACCCCAAAGCCACTGTTTGCTCAGTGGTGGCGGCTGCTGGGGTGTTTTGGCCGGGAGAGCCCTCACATTAATCTATTTTCAAGTCATTTTTATTGCTGCAGAGCCGTGCCACCCAGCAACGAGTGACTCCCAGCTCTGCCAGGGCACTTCAGGCGCCTGACCTTAAAGAGCGGAGGAGACCGCGGCTATTTAAAGAGCAGAGAGAAGTCTTAAGCCCGGTAATGACGCCCCGCAGCTCCCCGAGGTGGGGAAGTCGGGCAGCCAGGCTCACGCGGTGCGTCCCTGCTCCGACACGCTGCCGGGACCTGGTCCTGGCACTTCCCCACCCAGGATGGGAGCAAAATTCGGCAGCTCCTTAATTTCTGCTCCAGGGGGGCTAGCTGTGAACAGGCAGAGCCTTGTCGCTGGCCTCGTGGCCGGGTTCTCTGCCTAATTAAGAGTTACGCAGAGGGAAAGCGTGGCGGGGTGGTTTTGTACTCCACCCCAGCCCCTGCCTCGCCCACCCGATCTTTCCCCCAAACCAGGAGAAAGCCGCGCAAAGGGCTCGCTGGCGAAGGAGGTGGAAACACGTCGCCCACCCTGCCCACGAACGCACCAAACCACATTTCGGGCCAGCAGCGTGTGCCGATGCGCCGGGAGCCCACGTTGAGCATCCTCAACGCCGTCGGCCAGGGACGCCTCCAGCGGCCACGGCACCCCAACGCCCTGAATCGGCTTCTCCTGGAGCATGGGGAGCGACCACAAAACCTTGTTTTCAGCAGAAAGCCATGCCAGGGGCACGAGTGGGCGAGCTCCAGGTGGAATAAACGCTGTCGCATCCCTACGGCTGGACGGGGTGGGGGGGGGGGGGGGTGTCCCAGTCCACGAGCCTGGCCGTGCCAGGGACACCGGGAAGCTCCTCGCCCCAAGACACAGCAGTCACAATCCGCCTCCGTTCCCTCAAGTCCCCCCAAAAGCAAATGGGGTTTTTCTGGGGCTTATTCCCTTGGCTCCCATCCCTCTGCCATGCTGGTCTGCTCGGACCCCGCACATGGGTGCCAAGAGGGGTCTGAGCCGGCTGCCGAGGAGCAAGATGCCCGTTTCCAGCTCCCGAATGTGAGCAGGTCTCCCATCTTTCTACGCACAGAGCGGGGAAGATGCAGACAGCGCTGCCTACCCGGGACCACGCTGTCCAAAGACGGGGGGGATACACACACGCACAAGCGGGACCCCCACCAGCCCCCCCATTCCTGCGGCAGAAGGGGGAATATCCTCCCGCTGGGGGTTAATTAGCTTAATTGCCTGCAAGGGACTGAGCTCTGGAGAGGATAGGAGGGCGGTGAGGCGCCCCATCCACCCCAGGGGCACGCCCCCCCCCCCCCCCCCCAAAAGCCCACCTGAAGAGATTTCTGGTTAAAACTGAGGCTGTTAGGGGCAAAACGCTCCCGCTGCGCCCCGAGGAAAGCGATTTAACAGCGCAGGAGCGAGCCTGGGTGCTTCCCCATTTCTAATTTCGGCCACATTTTCCCACCGGTCACACATGGGCTGGTTTTGGGGTAGTGATTTTTTTTTTTTTTTTTTTTTTTTTTGGGGGGGGGGGGGGTGGGTGGTGGGGATACACACACACACACCAGCGTAAACCTGAGCATCGTGGCGGGATGCGACCACCTTGGGGTAACGGAGGGATGGGCCAAAGGGGGGGGGGGGGGGGACGACAGGGACCCCCCCACCCCCCCCCTCCACCACGGAGCTGGAGGCCCTGCGGCCTGCGCTACCCACGCCCCCCCCCCAAAAAAAAAAAAAACAAAAAACCAAACCACAGTTTCACCCCAAAACGCTGCCTCGTTCAGAGGGGACCCTCCGGCTGCAGCGCGGGGGGGGGGGGGTGGTCTCCCTGCCGCCCACCGCCCCGCTCCCCTCGGCTGACACCCACCCGGAGGCCGCGGTGAGCGGCTGCGGCGGGGACCCCCCCCCGGCCCCCCCAGACCTACCTGTCGAGGGCCTGCGGAGGCCGCACGCTCATGGTGCCTCGCCCGCGGCCCCTCGGCGCTCAGGGCGCGGGGAGCCGCCGCCCCGCTCCGGCCGCCACCATCCCCGGGAGCCCCGGCGGCGGCCTCGGCGGCGGCGGGGCCCGACCCCCAGCTCCGGCCTTGATCCCGGCTCGGCGGCGGCGGCGGCGGCGGCTGCCCCCCCCCCCCGGCACAACCCCCCCCCCCCCCCCCCGGCCCCGACCCGCCCGGCAGCGCTGGGGGCCGGGCCGAGGGAGAGGCCTACGCCCGCTCCCAATCCCCGGGCTCGCCCGGCCCCCGCCGCCGCCGCCGGTGGGGGCAGCGCCGGCGGAGGGGAGGAGGGTGGTGGAAGAGTGTGTGCGGGGGGGGACGCGCACACGCACAGACACGGCCTGAGGGGACACGGGTGGGGTGGGGGGGGGGGATGTGTGGGGATGGGGGGGAGCCACGGGGAGCCACGGGGAGGGGGGGGACCCACTTGGGTATAGAGGACCCACGGGGGGACAGCGTGGGGCGGGGCTGGTGGGGGGGGGACACGCACACGCACACCCACGCAGTGTTGGGGACGCAGAGCGCGGGTATGGGGAGGGACCCACAGACGGGGTGATCTATAGACAGAGGTATTGGGGGACCCGTTGGCACAGCCTGGCTGGGGGCGGGGGGGGGGGGGGGGGGGGATCCACAGACACAGCCCGGTTTTAGGGGTCCCAGCCGTACCCCAGGCATGGGGGGGTCCTGAGCCGCAGCGGGGATTTGGGGGGCTCACCCCCTGGCACCCCACTGAGGGGTGCCCTGCGAGGAGCCCCCCCAAAGCCTCGCCGCCTCCCCTTGAGCCCCCACGGGTGTCCGGTGCCATGAGGGTAAGGGCGGGGGGGGGGGGGGGGTGTCCCCAAAAAGGAGAGCGAGGTGCTTTCCCCCCCTCTTCCTGCCCTTGCAGATTTCCCAGCATGGAAAACATGGAAAAGCGAAAATGAAAATGGGCCGTTTTCTGGGAATCCCTGCAAGTGAGCGGCGGCTGCGTGGCTCGTTCCTCTTCACCCCAAATCCTGAACCCCCCAACCAGCTCCCAGCCCCCCACTGCCCCCAGGACCCAATCGGCTTTTTGGGGGGGCCAGCCCGTCCTACCTGCATTCCCCTGCGCTGCCGTCCCCCCCAAATCCCCTTTACGTACCCCTGGGGGTGGGCGGTTTTGGGGTCGTGGACGCAGCCTCCCCTCTGCGGTGACGGTGGCTTTGGGGTGCCACTGGATTTGGGGTGCCACCCGGGGCGAGCACAGCCAGACCCCTCTCTGCAAACTGGTTTATCTTGGGGGGGGGGGTGTGTGGTGTGAGCTGGTTCCTGCCCTTTGAGACCGGCAGCTGCGTGCAGGCAGGGTCCGATGGCTGGGAGGGGGGGGACAAAGGGCTGAGCCTGGGGGCCATGGGGGGCACCCCAAACCACGGGCGGGAGGCTCAGCCAGACCCCGGGGGCTGCGCTGGGGATGTCGGCCGCATCCAGGGGTGCTGCAGGGGCGGGATGGGGGGGATGAGGGGGTGTCGCGGCTGCCCACCCCCCCTGCCCCGATGCACAGCCCACCCTAGGGCGGCTGGAGGGACCAGCCGGGGGGGGTGCGAAGCTGCTGTGGCTGGGAGCACCCCACTTTTGCCCGTTCCCCCCCCCCCCGCCTTTGAGCTCCAGCTTCACCCTGAGGCAGCTTTGCGCAATGGTGGCATCACGCCGGCCTTCCTCCTCCTCGCCTTCCTCCCCAGGCTGGGATGATGGGGGCTCCGCCACCGGCCCCTCGACCATGAGCGGGAGCCTGGGGAAGGGTTTGGGGGGGGGGAAACCGGGGTACAGAAGCCCTGCGTGTCCGGGGACCCCCAGTTTGGGGGGGCCAGGAGGTGGCTGGGGAAGGTGGCCCAGGCAGGTGCCAGGGAGGCCCGGGGCTGGCAGCGGTGGGGGGATGGCAGCCAGATGGGGAAGCTCCTCTGGGACCCCCAGACAGCAACAGGACCCCCCCCAGGTTTGGGGGGGACAAGGAGCCGAGGCCTGCGGGCAGCAAGAGATGGGACGCGCGGTGAGCAGGGCCAACGGCACATCCCGGCCGGGGTCAGGCTGAGGGGTGCGGGCAGCACCCCGGGGTGCTCTCCAGTGGGCTCAGCACCCTGCGGGTGGGTGCCCCGTCCTCCCTCCCAGTCACAGCCACTGGGTGCTGCTGTGGGACCAGCAACGGCCGCGTCCCTGCCTGCGCTGGGGCCGTAGGCAGCACCGGGGGCCCCTGAACCCCACCGTACCCTGCACCCACAAAAGCCCCGGCACCCACAAAAACCCTGGCGCCCACTGCTCCCCACCTCCCTGCAGCCCCCTCCCTGCCCTGCCTGTCCCCAGCGCATGCTGGCACTGGCCGTGCCCACCAGCCCCGCTGCCCCCACACTTACTAGTGAGGCTCTTCTCCAGCATGTCGGGGTGCTGGGGACCCCAACGCCAGGCCAGCGGCTCCGCCAGCACTCGCCGGCTCAGCAGCACGCTCGGCACCAACTGGGGGGGGACAAAAGGGGATGTGGCAGTGCCGGGGAAGGGCAGCCTGTCCCCACGGGTCCCCAGGACCCCCTACCTGTGGCTTGGCATTGCTGGGGGGCACGGCAGGGGGGGGTGGGGGTGGGGGTGGGCCGGGCAGCGAGCATCCCACAGCGGGCAGCTGAGGAAGAGGAGTTTGCTGAAGTTGAACTTGTAGGTGAAGCGTTTGCCCTTGGTCTTGTGCAGGATGCGCTTGTTGTAGTAGTACCTGGAGGGGGGTGTGTGTGTGTGTTAATGGGGGAGCTGAGGGGTCCCACTGGGATTGCAGATGCCACCCCGTGGGGTCCCCTGGGACGGCGAGGGCTCTGTCCCCCTGTCCTGTCCCGTCCCCGCCCCCCCATCCCCTGCGGCACCTGAGCGCCCGGCTCAGCTTGTCGTAGTTCATCTGGGGTTTGCATTTTCTTCTGCCCCACAGCCGGGCCACTTCATCGGGGTCCTTGATGACAAACTCCCCGTACTCGCCCTGCTGCCAGGCGATGACATGGCGAAACTCCTCCTTCTGCAGCAGCTCCAGGATGAAATGCCATAACTGGATCTGCCGGGAGCCGGGGCTGGACTCAGCTTTGTACGCCGAGCGAGCGGGGCACTCTTAGGGCTCTCGGGGGACCAGGGGGACATCACCCCAAGATCACTGCTCCCCCTCAAAGGCAGCTGATTTTTAGCTCCGGGGAGGATGGTGATGAGATCTGTGCCCCATCCCGGAGTGGTTGTGGGGCTGCAAAGGGGGGACTGAGCCGGGGGGCAGTCAGGGAGGAAAGCGGGGGGCTGAGGGGGGACCTTCCCTCCCCAAGGTTTTGCCCCCACGTGCTGGGTGCTCACAAGATACCCAGGAGGAGCCGGGCAGGACGGACAGCCCTTGGGACAGACGGCCACGCTGCATCCTCCAGCCTGCGAGCAGAAAGCAGAGGAGCCCTGTGGTCAGCACCCAGCACCCAGGATGCACCCAGCACCCCCTGGATGCACCCAGCACCCCCTGGATTCACCCAGCACCCCCTGGATGCACCCAGCACCAGAGGATGATGCTGCCCATGACCCCCCCGCCACGGCCGGGACAGGCCACGCCACCACCACTCATGGGGACAGTCGCGTCCTCACTCACACTGGGTTCAGCATCGCCAAAAAACCCCAAACCCGCCAGCCGTGACCGCTTCACGGGGGGTCCTGGGGTGGGGGGGACCCCAGCCCCCCCTACCCCACTCGCGTGTGGCCCTGCCGGGGGGGTCTTCCCGAGTGGGAGGTGCTGGGCAGGAGAAACCCTTTGAGGGTCTTAGGGAGCATCACCTGGGTATATAAAGGGAGCTTAAATCTGCTTACACCCCAGCAGGGAGGAGAGGGAGCGAGACCTGGCTGGGAGGGAGAGGGGCGAGAGGAGGTTTGGGGTTCAGGGTGGAGGTTTGGGGGGTCCCCGTTCGACGTGGCAAAGGAGCCGCTGCCGAAAACCCCGACTGGTTTTTGCCCCTTTGGCTGCAGGTGCCCGGAGGTGAGTGATCCCCCGTGCTCCCCCCTTCCTCCTCCGTTTTATCTGAGTGTGAGGCCAGATTCAGCCAAAAAAAGCAGGAAAAAAAAGAGATGGGAGTGGATGGAACAGGGTGATGGCACCTTTGTCCCTCCCTACTCCCTCCTCTCCCTCGCCTGAGGCACTTCCCTGGCCCCGTGTCCCAGCCGGGTAAATACAAATGGGGCAATTTGGGATATTTGGATTGGAGCAGGAAGGCAAACAGGGCTCCGAGAGCAGCAGATCCAAAGGGCAGGAAGCTGCAACCCCCCCTCGAGGGCTCAGGCGCCCATGGAAGAGCTCCATACCCATTTTCTCTCCTTGTTTATTCTCCATCTCTCATTAGCAAGGGCCTCAACACCTTGTTCAAGTCTCTGTTATGAGGGGGGGGGGGCCAGGGTCCCTGTGAGCCCTACGGGGGCTGTTGAGCCCCGGGGTGCCCCGTCTCCAGGTGAGGGACCCCCAAGTGTTGGGGGGAGAGGAGCCAAGTGGGGACCACAAACATGGAGGCGGTGGCGGGGGGGCTCCGAATTGGGGCAGGGGGTCCCTGGTGCCCTGCTCTGGGGGTGGGCAGGGAGCCAGCATGCCCGAGTCCCCCCCAGGATGGGGCGAGGGGGACAGCGAGCGGGGCGCAGGGGGAGAATTTGGGGCTGATCCCACAGGGGTGAGTTTTGGCCAGGTTCCTGCCCCTTTATCTCTCCCAAATCTCGCTTCAATCTCCTTAGCTGCCTCCCTCCCTCCCCAACCCCCCCCCCCGGGCCCTGCTGGGGCATCCCCCCCCCACCCCGGGCAGGCAGAGGTGAAGGGCCTGTTTGTTTAAAAGCATTTAATGCTATTAAAACAAGCGGATTAGGGAACATCGGAACAGCCAGGAGCCAGGGGGGACCCCAGGGAGGGGGGGCAGATCCCGGGGCTCATCCCAGGTATGGGGCAGAGGGATGGGGAAGGAGCATCACTGCAGCCACCCTCGGTGGCACGTCACCCCTTCATTTCCCGGGGCTGGGAGCCCCCCCGCCCCCTCCTTGTTTTGGAGGGTCTAACCTGCACCCCATCGGGGACCCCCATCCCGGGCTCAGAGCATCCCCCGATGCTCACGGTGCTTTTCCTTCCTCCCTCCCTCCCTGGCCCCGCTCATTCCCATCCTTCGGTCTCCCGGGACTGTGGGATTTAAAAGGTTTCAAACAGAAACTCTAACCGGGCTGGGGTGGCGGGGGGAGAGGATGACAAGGGGGTGAAGGTCACATCGGAAAGTCACAGCCCTGGAAGCAGCCAGAAGAGGGGCTGAGGGGGGTTCCTGGGGGGCTGGGCTGGTCCCTGGGCATGCTGTGTCCTGGGACAGTGGCATCCCCTGTCCCCCTCTTGGTCCCCTCCTCTATCCCAGGGCTGGATACAGCCCATCCCAGGACTCAATACATCCATTCTGGGGCTGGATATTGCCATTCCCAGGCTGGGTACGACCATCCCGGGGCTGGATACAGCCATCCTGGGCTGGATATGGCCATCTGAGGCTGGATACAGCCATTTCAGGGCTGGATACATCCATCCCAGGGCTGGGTACAGCCATCCTGAGGCTGGATACGACCATTCCCGGGCTGGATACAGTCATTTCGGGGCTGGATACGGCCATCCCAGAGCTGGATATGTTTTTTTTAGGGTTTGAATATGGCCAGCCTGGGGCTGGATATGGCCATTTCAGGGTCGGGTACATCCATCCTGGGCTGGATACGGCTGTTCCGGGGCTGGCCGTGCTGGGTGCTGGAGGAGAGGAGGGCACTGGATCCAGCTCTGACCATGAAGCTCTTACAGCCGCCGCCAGGAGCAGGGTTGGAATTTGGGCTGGGATATCGTCTGCTTCATCCCCTGAGCCCAGCCCTAATCCTCAAAGCTCTTTGGGGTTTTCCCTCGCTGCCTAAATCCTCTTTGGAGCCGGCGGCAAGGCGGGGCTGGCGCAGGGGCACCAACCTGAGCAAACAGGGTGAAACGCCACCCTTGCTTTTGGTGAAATTGGTGAAAATGGAAATCGAACCCCCGTTCCTTGCCCGCGCCGGGCCCTGCCTGCAGCGAGTCACCCCCCCCCGTCCTGCCCCGAACATCTGCAAAGGGACAACCCAGCACATGGGTGGGAGCTGTGGGGCAAGCGGGGTGTCACCGGCCCTGCCCCGTGCCGGCGCCGGTGCCGTCAGGGTGGGCATCCGACCCACACTGGGAGCGAGAGGGGCTCCGAGGGGTGCTGGGATCCCCGGGTCCCTGCGAGGGAAGGGCTCACGCTGCCTCTCCCGGCTCGCTCAGGGGTCTCCCACCTCCCGCCGGTGCCCGGTGTCCGTCTCGCCCGCGCGCTCCTCGCCGCCGGCACACCCGGCCCGATGAATTTCAATGCGTTTAGGGTCACTTCAAATGAAACCCCCAGTCCTGCTGCCGTGGCTGCACAGACAATTGCGTTAACCCCTCACCAACTGCGGGCTGCTGGCCGCTGCCGTCGCCATCCTCCTCCTCCTCCTCTTCCTCGCAGCCGGTCCCTGCGAGCGGCGGGGATGCAGCTCCCTGTGCACTGGTCCCTATGGGACACCGGCTGGTGACAGGGATGGGGACAGCCAGAACGGGCACCGAGCTCTCTGCCAGCAGCGTCCCACTGGAGAAGCAGGGATGTGGCGGGGGATGTTTTGGTCAGGACGGGGTTTCACCAGCCCCGGGGGGCCTCTGGAAAACCCTCCCGGAGCCACCCACGAAGCCCAGGGGAACCAAAAGGGCCAGCAGCCCGTCCCTGCCTGCGCTGCCCGTCCCCGTGATCCGTGAGGAGCAGGTGATGCCGGGCAGTTGGGAAGGTGATGGGATCCTCCCCAGTTTATCTCCTCCAGTGGCGCAGGGTCACATCCAAGCCGGGAGGGATTTGGCCACAGGGCAAAACCGGGACCCGAAAGGGGCACAGAGCCACATGCCCCCACGTCAGCCGTGGGGACGAGCCCCACTCAGCTCAACCATCCCGGGGAGTCGGTTGGTGATAGAGGGGAGCAGCATCCCTCCCCGCGCACCCCGCTCCGCCCGCTGCCAGGGAATTAAAACCCGGGGCTGTTTGCTGGTTAAATCAAGCGAGGCCAATGCGTTGGAAAGCGATAGAGGCTGGGGTGTGTGTGTGTGTGTGTGACTGATGGATGGGGGTGGGGATGGTGCGGGTCAGCAAGGGGGTGTGCGAGAGCTGGGGGGGGGTGGGATGTTCATGGTGGGGGTGCTCATCCCCTCAGAAGCCACAGGGATGCTGCAAAATTAGCCGGGTCCGAATCACCCGGGCATCAAAGCTGGAGTGAAAATCTCCCGGCCCTCCGTGCCGCATCCATCTCCGGTGCTGAGCACCCCCACCCTAGCCAGCCACCCATCTCTCTCCGCCGGTTCCCGCTGGGATACAACCCCCCGGCGGCAAGCGTGACCCACCCCCCCACCTCCCACCCCCCCTCCCCAAAAAATCCCTGGCACCCAGGCCGAGCTTTGCCCGCTCCCAGCCGGCACAGCTCCGCCGGCACCGGTCCTGCCCGCGGCCCGAGCCCAGCCGGAGCCAGCCAGACGCGTCCCGGCAGCGCGGAGGCCGGGTGGAGCCGGTGAACGTTTCTTGCCGATCCAGGAGCTCGCTGCGAATCCCGCAGGGTGTAGCCGGCTGCCCACCCATTGCGACACCGTCAGCCGCGGCGGCACGGTGCCAGGGCCCCGGGCGCCGAGCGCTTTGCCTACCAAAGCGCCGGGCGAGTTCCCGCTCCTTTGCTTTCCCTCCTTGTACTGGGGAGGAAAGGCCCAGGCGGCTCCGTATCTGTTCAGACTTGAAGGGCTGGAGCGCGCCGGGGAGCGAGCGGGATGAGGAGGCGGCAGCGGTGGTGCCGGACCCGCGTCCCACCGGGCTTTGCCCTGCCCGTTGCACCGGCACAGAGCCGGGGGATGCTCCCGGTCCAGCCCCGGCATCTCGTGGATAACCCACCGAGACATCCCCGTCTTCCCCCCCCCGGGATGGACCCACAAAGCATGAGCTGGGATCGAAAAGGCATTTCTCGCAGACGAATCCCCCCACCCTGCCAGGAGACCTCGCGAATTAAAATAATCTTTGATGAAGTTGGGAGGGAAGGGGGTAAAAGCAAGCGGTGGGGCAGGAGTGGCGAGCTGAGCTGAGGGATGGTCGTGGACGTCGGCGGCTGAGCATCGGTCGGAGTGGAGGGAAGCAGCCAAACTTGGGGAGCGATTGGGGAGGGGAATAAAAGAGGAGAAAAGGGTTGAAAAGGGAAGGGGGATGGAGGGGACAAGAGGAGGGGGCTCAGCTGAGGATGCGGGACGCTCATCTGAGATGAGGATGAGGGACGGGGTGTGAAGGGGAGATGAAGAGTGACAGGACACGGTAAATCGGAGACGGGGAGAGAGGAGGGAGGGCAGAATTGGTAGAAAATTATCAACGAGCAAGAGGAGGAAAGGAAGAGGGAGGAAGGAGGCAGGAGCCAGGCGAGGGGTGCTGGGGGGACCGTGCCGGGAGCAGGATGAGGCCGGCGTGCGGGTGCAGGCTCCCAAAGCCTCCTCAGGTCCCATTAGTGGGGATGGAAGGTGACAGCTACCGATCGATAGCAATCGCGCTGACAGCTTCCCAGTAATAAACCCATTTATTACGTTTTCACATGCCCCAGCCCCCTCCAGCGCCCACGAGCCCCCCCCCACCCCACCCCAGCCCACGGCTGCCTCCAGGCCCCTTTTTGCCTGCAGCCCATGTCGTGCAAAGCCCACGTGCCGGGCAGGATCGGGCCCTGGGGCTTTGCAGAGCCGGGGCTGTGCGGCTCATCCCTCCTCCCGGCCGGGCGGGAGCTGCTCGCTCTGCCTCTCCGAGGTGCTTTTCGGGTGCCAAGGGAGGATTAACAGCACCCCGGGCAGGAATGGGGCTGGAGGTGGTTTTAATTGCCATTAAGAGGAGGCTGGGACTGGATGAAAGAGCTCTGGGGTTTTATTGCACCTGCGAATTCGGGTGGTTCCAACAGCAGCAGGCTCCCGCTGAGCCGCAGGCTGCTCCCGGCCAGGTCCCCGTGGGGAGCAGAGACCCCCGCGATAAATTTGGGGGGGGTGGGGGGGTGGAGATGCCAAGAAGAGACCAAGGGGACTTGTGAGCGTGGGGAAATCCCCAGTGGGTCTGCAGGCTCGCTGCCCTCGGGGAGGTGTGTGGGGGGGGGAAACCTCCCACGCGCCCAGCTGCACACGAGCATCCCCCCCGCCCCGCCGAGCTGGGCATCCCTCCCCAAAAAGGTTTTGGAAAGTCCCGGAGAGATTTCGCCCGGCCTGTGCTGCGTTATCCAGCCTCCCGTGAGCCAGGTAGCGTGATGTTCTGGCATGGTGGAGGGTCACGCTGGCATCGGGGGGGGGGGGGCACCCTGGCATCGGGGGGGGGGGGACACACACGCTCGGCCACGGCGTGTGGGGAGCGGCTCCCGGGCTGGTTGTGCCGGTCCAGGTCCCCCCCCCCCCCCCCGACAGCCACAGGGTGCAGAGCCCCGTCCCCCCCATTCCCAGTTCATCTTCGCCGGCGAGCGTGGGGCCAGCACTGGTCGCGGGGTGACGGGGAGTTGGGGACCCCCATCCCAGACCCCGCCGGCGAAGGGAAAACCCTGCGGGGTTCTTTCTCTAAACCCGTTTGTCCTTTTCTTTGACGCCCTGAGGAGCTGGAGCTGCAGGTTCCCGGCGCATCAGCCCTGGGAGCCGAGGGGGGTGCGGTGGGGACGCCTGTCCTGTGTCCCCGCGGATCGCCTCGTCCCAAACCTGCTGCAGGGTGGCGCAGGCGAAAGGCGGCCGCGGGCAGGGGCTGAGGGGCCGGAGCCTTCACCAGCTCCTCCGGGGAGGAAGACTCCGCTCCCGTTGGGTCACAGCGGATGCCGTCGGCTTGGCGTAACCATGGGGGGGGGGGGGGACACACACGACGACACGAGGCCCGATGCTGGGAGCAAGAGATGAAGGCACACGACCCCTGGCGTGGTTTTGCAGCCCCCCCCCCCCCCCCCCCCCACCCAGGGAACTGGGGGGGGGGGCCGGCTGGGAGCCGAAGTGTGAGCAGATAACACAGTGGCCGAATAAGAGATAAAGCCTGATCAAATGCAGGTGAAATGGAGGAACGGCACAGATCAATGCTGGCAGCTCCCCCCCCCCGGCAAGCGAGGAGGAGGAGGGAAAAGGAGGGTGAAGGAGGGGAAAGAGATGAAGAGAAACGGGCTGGGATGAGGCTGGGGAGTCCCAAATCACAAGCTGCCCGCACCCCACCCCCCCCCCCCCCTCAAAACCTCCACCCCTCAAAACCTCCACCCCAAGAGGCTGCGGTATCGCCCCCGCCCCGGGAGGGGGTGCGAAGCGAGCGATGCTTCCCCCGGCCCCCGCATCGCTCCCCCAGCACGAGGCTCGGAGCTGGGCTCTCCGGCCGTGCCGGCGTTTGAGCGGGGTCAGGCTCTTCGTCAGCTTCGCCCTCAGCTCCCGGCACGAGCTGCCGGGGCCGCTTTGGAAAAATCCCGCTCGGACGTCGCTGGAAATTTCTGAAGATTCGTTTTTCCAGTTTGGGCTCAAATCTCTCTGATTTTTCCCTGGAAAGCAGACAGCGTTCTGCTCCAGAGGAATCCGCAGCGGGGCGGGAAGGGGGCTCGTCTTCATCATGAAGTTGGAAGGGCGTTCGCAGTTTTCCCTTTTAATCAAGAAGCTGGAACAGCGTCTGCAAAAGTGCGTTTTTTTTTTTCCCCTTATTTTCCTGGCTGCTCCCTCCCCAGGAGGGGCCTGATCCTGCGCAGGGGCTGGCAGCATCCCCAGGGAGGGGAACACGACTCCTCCGGCTCCTGCGCCCGGTGCCTCGTTGGGCAACGGGATTATTTTTTTGCAACGACCGTTTTGCAAACTTCCAAACAGGACCTTGGTTTTCCCCCAGATTGTCTCAAAATCCAACCCCCCCCCCCCCGAAGATGGGCCTGGGATTGCCCCACCAGAACCACCGCGCTCGGCCCGGCCACCTGCAACAGCGAAACCAGGGTCTTGAATTCACACCTAGTTGCGAAGTACTGATTGATAAATAAAAAATAATCCTCCGCGGGGATTAGCCAGCTGTCAGGACCCTAGCGCGCACGCGTCCTTGGAATTAATGGGTGTTTAATTAAATATCCTTCTTGTTAGATTAATTGTGTGTCTGAGGAAGGGAGCGGAAAGCTCTCGCCGGGCAGCTCCGTCCCTCCAAAAGCACGGCCTGAACACGAGGGTGCTGGGGGCTCGAGCCACCCTGTGCCAGCCATCCCTGTTTGCAAGAGAATAATAAAATAATAATAGTGATAATAATAATAATAATAATACCACTACTACTACTAAGGAAGGTCCGGAAAGGCGATGGCCGTGGAGCAGAGCCCCGTGGTGTAAGCACATGGCCGAGCGCCAGGGGCACCATCCTCTGATCTTCTCCCTTTCCGCGCTCGGAAAGAAAATAAAAAAAAAAAGAAATAAAAAAAAAAAAAAAGCCCCGAGCGGGGTCCCCCACGCCAGCACGTCCCCGTCCCCCTCCATCCCAGCCCCTTTCCACTGGAGAAATCCTGTAAAAAAGGCCCCGGCGGTAGCGGGTCCGGCCAAGGGGAAAGCTGTGCTGGTCTCGGGGTGGGGATTTAAGCCGGCTTTAGGTGAATTCCATTTAAACTTGACTTTACAAGAGCGCGGCTGGGGCGGTCCCAGCCCCCCCCCCCCATCCCGCTCGGCGGCACTTGAGGTTTTGCCAAACCCGGGCAAAAAGCTCTGTCTGTCTGTCCGTCTGTCCGCCTGTCCCCGCTCATCGAGCCGGGAGCATCTCAATCCGCGCTGGCTCCGGACGCAGCCTCAGCTCCAGGAAACACTCGGGGAGTGAAACCCGCCAAGAACCGAGCTACCAGCAGAAATGCTTATTTAAAAGGTTTATTTAACTTTTTAATTTGAGGTAAAATACTTTTTTTTTTTTTTTTTTTTTTTTTTTTTAGTTTCGACTTCCATAACAAAATACAGAGCTATCAGATACCCCTGGAAAAAATATGTATATTATACATATATTTCTATAACATTACATCATATATATATAATATATATATGCAAACTTTTTTTTTTTTGAAGACTTTATAGAAAGTGGAACGTCTAAAGGCACTGCACAATGGAGTATTTAAAGACTACTTTACATTGTTATGTACATATACACACACGTTCAATCCTGCTCTCCCTGGACAGACAGCCCAAGCTAACCACGTCCCCGCCGTACGTGTATGCATCCACACTAATCCCTGCTGAATCAATTCTAGTAAAGTCAAAGAACATGCCTCAGGAAAAGTGATTTGTTTTTAAAAAAGAAAAAACAACTTTCTATCAGTAAATACTTTCTCCTTAAAAGCACTCTAAAAAAATCGAACTTTTTTTTTTTTTTTTGTTAAAACAATCTGATTACGATTATTTCAAACCAAAAGAAATTCATTTTTTTTTTTTTCTTAAACCCACCAGGATCCAGAAGACAAAAAGAGGAAAAAAAAAACAACAACAAAAAAAGTTACTTTAAAAACAAAAACATAATTATGGAATAAATAAAAACAAGGGACAACCGAGCAACGGGTAGAACCTCCCGCAGGCGACGAGGGCGACGCGATCGGGCGCCGAGGTTAATGCTTCTGGAGAGGGGCTCTTCCTCCTCCTCCTCCTCCTCCTCCTCCTCCCCTGGATTTGGGGAGGGGACGGGCACGGTGGTTCGTTAAGTTCCGCAGCTCGTTAAGTTCTGCCAGGCTCGCTCACCGCTGCGGGGAGATGGGTGGCTAACCCTCCCCGCCCCGTCTTCATCGTTTGGTTTGGGGTTTTTTTGTTTTTCTTCCCCCCCCCCCCCCCCCCCCCCCCAAATCTTGGCTTACTGCTGGTTGTCCGATTAAAGTCTCTTTCCTACAGATTCTCTATGACTAAACAAAGCAAAAAAATGGTTTAAACATTAACATGCTCTTGATTAATTAATACAGGTGGACGTTGAGATTTCAACCATTTAAACTTTACAAGTTTAAATATTTTGGCACATCGGAATATATATATTTTTTTTTTTTCCTTTTTCTTCTCATTTATTATTTAAAATGTATTTATAAGCGCCCTCCTCCGAGGCTGCTGCTAGGCAATGTGAAGTCTGGTCGGGAGGAGCCCCTGCCTCGCACCGAGGGGACCCCCTGAGCCGGCGGGGACGCGGGTGACGGTGGCGGGGGACACACACGCGTGCACACACGCGTGCACACACAGAAACGCCCCAGTTGTTGCCCCCCCCAGCCCCCCAGCCCCTCCGAAGCGGAGCCCATCACCCGCAGCCGCTCTCTGGTCCGTTGTCCTGAGAACCTGAGTCCTTTATCCCTGAACGCGGAGCTCCCGGTTTGCAGTGCAATGGCTATGAAGACAACACCCCCTCCCTCCCTCCCTCCCCCTCCCCAGCTTCCCCCCCCCCCCACCCCAAACCGATTACAAACTTTTAAAGCCAAACAACAGTTCCATTTTTTTTTGTTTGTTTGTTTTGTGGTTTGGGTTTGGTTTTTTGTTTTTTTTTTTTTTTTGCCTTAAATGAAGGGCGAGAAGGGCGGCTCCCCCCCCCCCCCCCCAAACCTCAGCCCCCCTCCCCATCGGGGAGCGGCGCCCGCGGGCTCCGGCACTTGGAGGGGTGACGATATGCATTACTGATGGGAAAGGCCTCGTGTTTCTAATTCCTGAGTTCACTCACTGATTTCCCCCTCCCCTTCTCCGGGGCCGGGATCGAGGGGCTCCTTCCCCCCCCCCCCCACACTTTACTCCGCGCTCAGCTCCGCCCGTGGCGGGGGGGGGGGATACATCCAGGTGCCGGGCTGAGGAGGGGAAGCCCCACGCTCACCCATGAAAACAGATTCCAGCTCCCGCATCCCCCCCCCCCCCGGGATCGCTCCTGGTATGACAGCTCGATTCGGCGAGGCCCGACCACCCGCCTAATCGAGTTTGCAAATAACCTTGTGCTCACGCAACGCTCCCTGCCCTCCTCCAACGGTTACCGAGCCCTCGACCGGAGAAATCTGCCCGCGCACGGCCCCTCGCCTACAACCGCCTGAAAAAATCAGCCGCTCCCTCTGGATACAGCTCCAACCCCGTGGAGGTGGGTTGTTTCCAAGCTCCTTTCAAGGAATCGTTCCTTCGGGATTCATCCCGACGCAGCGGGAGACAAGCGCTTCCCTCGGCATAATCCGGAGCCGAAAGTTCATCAGCCTAATGAGAAACGGAGCCGCGGAGGGAAACGGCAGATTTACAGCAAAAACACAGCCGAGATTTACACCTCGAACCCGGCGTGGGGAAAGGGAGCCCGGCCGGCACGGCCGCCCCTCCTGCAACCACCGCGCTCTCCGTCGCTCCTTCCGTCTCACCGGGCAAAATCCCAAACCTCCGCGACAGCCAACCTCGGCCCAGCGCACCCGGCCCTCGCCCAGGCTGCTTCTGTCAACAGACCCCGCTCGCATAAAGTGTACACGTAGTTAAGGCATGAGTCAAAGTGATAGGGGAACCAAACAAAGGGAAATAAGGTTTAACAAAGCTCCTGTCATTCCTTCTCTATGAACTCACCACAATCAGTTCAGTGTTAATCTTCCAATCACTCCCAACTCCACCCATACAATTAGGGGGGAAAAAAATAAAAATAAAAATAAAAAAAAAAAACCTAGGGTACATTTTAATGCGTATATTAAAGGCATTAGGTTATTTTTTTTTCCCACCCCACTCCCTTCCCTGAAAGTTTTTTTTTTGTTTTTTTGTTTTTTTTTTTTTTAATATTTTGCTCATGGCTTCTGCAGTATTTCAGAAAGGCGAAAAGGACGACTAACGCATCCCGAAGCGCTACCGAGATCCGCCGGCCGGGAACGCGGCGCCCTCTCCAGCAGCGTCCCACCTCGCTGGCGCGCCGGTGATTTGCCGGGTTGTGTCTTTCTGCAACTTTCCCCGCTCCGCAGACGGTGCAAAATTCCCGTTCCACACACAAACCGCTCCACAACCCCCCCCCCCCCCCCCCAAAAATACAGACGGCTTCCGAGGCTGACGCACGGCACGCCGCGAACGGGCAGGAAATCCTCTCCCACCATCGCACCAGGCTCCGTATATAACCAAAAAAAAAAATAAAATAAAATAAAAATAAAAGGGAACTAGATGAATTTGGAGATTCCTGCTTCTATAAATACTAGAGCGTATATAAAATAGACCGTGTCTGGAGTTCCTCCGTCCCGGTGGAGGCCTCGACCCCGCTGGAGTTCGTGCAAGGTCTGAAGCTCGCGCGCAAGGGCGGCCGGCTTCCCTCGCCTCTCCTGATCGGAGCAAGACAACCGCGTCTCACCTGCAATTCAACAACGAAAACAAAGAACACAACCCCCCCCCCAACACCCCCCCTCCCCCCAACCCCCCCCCTCCCCCCCTAATTTCTAGAATTACCAAACCAGGCTAGCCCCAGCCCCCCCCCGCCCGCCCCCCCCCCACGCTCTGCAACCTTGCTACATAAATACACAGATGTTTTCAGCACAGCCGGCCGGCGAGGCCCCCCCACTCCCCCCCCCCCGGGTTTAGGTGTCGGAGGCAGCCGTGGCCGGCACGGCCTTGGGCCCCGCTGCGAGGTGCGGGCTGCCCAGCGCCCCGTTCCAGTGGACTCGGCCGTTGGGGCGTTCCTCGGGGCCGTCGGCCTGCCGGTCACCGTTCCAGCGGCGCTTGAGACGCAGCTTGGGAGGCATCAGGGCGTCCTCTCTCTTCTCCTGAGCCCCCGGTTCTCCGGCAGATGACTTTTCCCCGCTGCTCTCCCCTTGCTCCTGGGCTTCTTCAGCCGAGAAGCCAGCCTGGCTGGGCACCGGTGGGGCTGGGTGCCACGACGGGGCAGCTGGGCGGGCAAACACAGGCCCCTTCTCCTCTTCCAGGCTGGCTGCCACTCCGGAGCCTTCCTCTCTCTCACTTTTGTCTTTTCCTTTCAGCGGTGGCTCTTCGGACTCTGCCTCCTTGTCCATCGCGGGCTCGACCTTGACCCTGGGAGGAGGAGTAGCTAGCTGGGGGGCCGCCGGCTCCTCAGCGCTTTCCAGTCTCTCTCTGTTTTTGCGCCCCACGGGCGGAGGCTGTAGCTTGATGGGGAACTGGGGCTGCTCCTCGAGGGGCATTTGGCACTGTAGTGGTGGCACCATGAGCGGGTAGCGGGGGAAAGTCCGCGGACTCAGGTGGTAGTTGAAGACGGAGCAAGCTTGCGAATGCAGGTAGTGTTTCATTTCCTCGGGGTTGAAAGAGAAGCAGCTGCTACCTGTGAAGGGGCTGAGGCCCGGAGAAGGGCTGTAGGAGAAAAGGGTGGGAGTCAGGGACAACGCAGGAGAGATGGGGACGTTGAGGACCCCGCCGCGCCCCGGCAGAGGGGACACGGCAAAGGGGCTGTGAGGATCCGGGTAGATCCCGGGCCTGGTGAAGAGCGGGAGCATGATGTCGGGCTTGCGTTTCTGGTGGTTGACGCTGCCAGCGCCCACGGCGTTGCGCGAGGCCATGAGATCCACGCCACGGCGCCAATCCGAGGAGCCGTCCTCCAGCTCCGGCATGTCCGGCTTCCTCTCGCCGCCGTCACCCAACGCTTCGGGGTTGGATGGGACCAGGGACCCGCCGGAGAACCGGCCGGGCTGGGCATCTTCGGTGGGAGAGTGGCTGTCCAGCGGGGGGAAATGGAAACGGGACGAAGCCGTGGGGACAGGAGGAGCGCTCTGCGGCACGACACCTGGGACAGGGAAAAGGGGGGGGGGGATGGGGGGGTGGGTGGGAAGAGAAAGAGCACCAGCGAGTTAAGAGCGCAGGGAGTTAAATCACAGGTAAAGAGGGCTGCACCCGCAGGCGTCTGGAAGAGTAACACAAAAATACCACGCGCTGGCAGACGACGATTAGATGGGAGGTGCCTTCCCCATCTGCTCCCTTCCCCTGCATAGCTCCAGTCTCCTCTGCCCACCTCAAAACCTCGCCACTGCTGGGGGTGAAGCTCCTCTCGCCGCCCCGGCTGAGGTTTCGTGAACCTCCAGTGCCACTGAAACAACTTCCACTTTCGGATGCCCTCCCCTGACCTCCCCGCTCTGGTTTAACCAGAAAACGTCTCGACGCTGGTGCGTTAGGAGCACGGTTGGTTAAGCAATCGCGCTCCAACGCCACCGGCAGAAGCGCTGCTGGTAAACCTCAAGCTCTCGGGGCTGACTGAAAAGGCACCGATTTGTGCTTTTCTGGGAAGATGTCTCCTCTCCAACGTTCCTGCCAGTAACGCTGCCAGCTCTCGCTGGCTCCTCTTCCACCTCCGTGCCTACGGAGCCGCCTGTCTACAACTTACTCCTGCCATAATGAGCCATATTGAGGCAAATTCTGCCACCCGCTTTTTCACCTCCACAACACACCCGTTGATTTTTTTTTTTTTTCCTCTTCCCCCCCCCCCCCCCCGCCCCTTCCCTTCAAAACTGCGCGAGAGAGAGAAGAAACCTGATTCCAGTGCCCCAAACAGGTTTGATATCCCAACCCCCATCCCAGCCAGAAGGAAAGAAAACAGGTTGTAATTAGACAAGTGCATTCCAGTTCTCCAAACTTCTTTTTTTAAATGCATGCCCCAGAGATAGGAGGGAGTGGCTGCAAACAGGGAAAAGGAACAGCAGTGAGCAATATTGAGCTGGAACTGCCCAGACTCGTTGCTGCAAGTAATTATAGATCTGCAGTGCAGCTTCATACTACATCTTACACCCCCATGCTTTGGCTAAGGACTCCTGAAGAATACATTTCCTTCTCCCCACTGCCACACAGGCAACGTGTCTCACTCAGGTGAAGCAGAACGCCTTGATGAGTATTTCTATTCTCCCAGCCCCGGTTTGGGGGTTACTCTTTGCTTCGAAGACAATGCCTTGAAATCACATTTGTGCTCGAGCCGGGCTGGGACTCCCCAGGGGCGGGGAGGGATGCAGGTCGCTTCAACTGCCAAGATCAACGAGCAGCCACCGCCGTACCGTAGGCACAGGCTACACGAGCACCGCACCGATGAGAAATACTCTTGCCCACACGTAACCTGTTTTTCTCAGCCGCCGGGGTTTCAGAGTCAACATTCAAACCCCACTTTCCCCTGCTCTCTCCCTGCTAGACGAATCTTCAAGGCTTCCCCTGGGGCACTCTTCATGAGGTGAGAACTAAGCGCACAGTGCTGTGAGAAAGGCTGGTTCAGGCGCCTCTGCGTTCGCGCTTTCTTTGCTGTGGAGAGTTTGCAGTCTCGGGCCTCGCCGTAATGACTTCCAGAAGGTTTGTTGGTTTTTTTTTTTTTTTTTTTTTTTTTTTTTTTTTGATGGACTCGATGGCCGCTAATTTCCCTGGTTGCGTGGTGGCTGTGCAGTTATGGAGGCAATCACCCCAGCTGTAGAAATCTAGCTACGGGGGTACTCAACTCCACCAAAAAGGATCTTGTGAACAAAGGACCCTCTTCCAGAGAAACCACAGCAGTACTGCTGACTCTGGGACAAACCCAGACTGAACTCCTGCTACTGCTCCTGGCAAGAGACTCAAAGGCCTTTTAGGACGAGAAGGGAACAATTACGCTCCGTTCCCAAACTCTTTCTCCTTATCCTGAACGTCAGCACGCTGTTCTGCCACAGGGAGAATCGAGAAATACCTGTGATTTTAGTCAAACTCAGATGAGTTACTACGCTCTGAAAACTGCTCTGTGCTGGCTGTTACGTTCCTCTGAACTCTAGATAGAAGTCGGTTGAGAAAAGGACATTCTTTTTGATGTAAAAGGAGCAGAACTGAAGCAAACAAGGGGCCTTTGCAGATGCAGGGAGGAGAGCAAACTGCTGTTAAGCTGCGAACTTTCTGATAGTGCTCACATGCATGCACCTCTAAGCTCCTTGTCGAGAAGGGTCACATTTATATGGCACCATAAACTTACGTTACAAGCATGTGAGTGAGGCAAGGTCCCTGCAACAGAGCTAAAACCCTCTTATCCCAAGGACACCCGCCCCCCCCCCCCCCCAACAGCAAAGCAGAGCAAACCCACGGCGCTTGTAAAGACAGTCCAACAAGCGAGCTCAAAAAGGAAACCAAAATGCCTCCAGTCTCCCCTGAAGACAAACCCCAGGGAAAGAACGCTCCAGATAAGGCTTTATCACTGTCCAGCCATTCCCACCACAGCAGCGCTGATTGCCCCGGCGGTCTTTCAAGTGTAGATGAGTGATAGGGGAGCTGCAGGGGCTGCCCCCGTTCCAGGAGCAGCCACAGTTAAAACCAGCAGCCCCGACCCCCCCCCCCCCCCAACTCACCATTAGGGCGAATGTTAATGAACGGGTAGTTGGGCATCACCAGCTTGTTGAAGTTGAACTTGTAGGTAAACCTTTTGCCCTTTGTCTTGTGGAGAATCCTCTTGTTGTAATAGTATCTGTTAAGGAAAGTTAGAGATCGATCAAAGCACGTGGTGACCTGTTAAAAGGCCTCGTGTTTCTTTTAGCGCCATCCACATCCACCTCTGCCGTAGCTACAAAAATGAAGTTGCCCAGAGAATTTATGTTATTAATACAAGAAAATCGGGAAGTTTCCAAATTACACCCACTCCTTTTATAACACATTCTTCAGCAGCAGGTTTCAAACCATTTTACAGGTCATTATGTTCCTTAGAACATGTGGGAAAAGGTGAGATCCTGAAGGGAAGTGAAAGCTGAACAACAGGCCAAGCCTGTACATGCTGTTCTTACCCCTGTCCAAACTGGGACTGGTGCCACGGGCTGGGGGGGTCTCGTACGAGCCCCTCACATGGTGTTGGCGCTCCCTCCCTATTCCCACCTGCCCCAGTGCCCCACAGCCAGTGACACACGCACGGTCACTCCACGTGGGCTGTGACTGCCAGGGGAGCATTACAGGACCCAAAACAAGAGGGGAAAATTCAGGTGGACCTGTGCTAAGACACAGAACCTGAAAGAGGGAAACGTGTACCCGGGCTGGGGCAGAAGAAAACTCAATGCGATGGCAGAGCTGAGCAAAAGGGACCATAGCCTCAGATTTGTTTTTTATTTCTGCAATCTTCCAGACCCAGGGTATTGTAACAGCGCACAGGGCATCAGGCTGGAAATCGGGAGAGCTGGTTTGTGCTGTTCCCATGCCTGCGAGCAAGTTCCTTCCCTTCTGTTCACCCCTTCGGATTAAAAACACTCCCTCGCTTTTGCAGGCAGGGCTGGAGGCGCTCGGAGCCGGCCCTGGTCGCTGGTCAGCCTCCCTTCCTCACCTACACGGCAGAAAAAACTCGGCCACGGAGACAGCGGGGTATAATCCCCACCGCAGCCTCCTCCCCGCTTACGCCGACACTGTTTGTCCTCAGCCTCCTCATCCTGGTGTACAAACAAAGGCGTTACGGGCGGCTCATCGCCACCACACGCCGTGTTCGGGAGGCAGATTAACACACACACATGCTGCCCCGTTGCCACAGCTCGCAACCCAACGAGGCAGCCCCGAGCCGAAGCAGCTGCCGGTACCCGCAGCGCTCTCGCCCCGCCGCTGTCACCCCCGGCACCCAGATGCCAAGACATGATCAGTGTCGGCAGGTGGAGGCTATTTTTCCCCTCCCATGCACCAATTACAGCCTCGGTGCCATTCAATTTATTGTTTCCTTCCTGTTCCAGCACAGGCTCTGGTGTTTGCTGCCTTGTTTGTCTTTGTCAGCTCCACCCAGGAGGTATCAGAGGGCGTAAGGCAGCGAAGTCCACGTTACAGACTGATAATGCCAGAACCTGTCGGGAACCCAGCCACTCCTGCAGGTGACAGGCTTGAAATGCTGAAATACTTCAGAGGGTCACGCTAGTTTTCCACTGCCCGACTTCAAAATACACAGAGATAACTGAAAAATAAAACCAGCTAGGGGAGGGTCTAAAGAAAAGAGGGCAAAGTTGTACTGGAGGCTGTGGAGTTGTGAAGCGAGGAATGCGCAAGCCCCTGTCTCGCACAAGGTGCATCCTTAAGATTAACCCAAATTCGTGTCATCGGGGCTCGGGAAACACCCAGTCCAGGCCCTCGCCATGGGACTGGCACCAAACCTCTGCCTCGCACAGATTTAGTGGTAGAGAGGCCAAGTACAAGTTATGTTAGAAAGGGGAGTTGCTTTCTCTGAAACGGTACCCTTGATGGTGTGATAACAGAGTAACACCTCTGGTTTCCTCCCACACCTTCATTGCTCAAGCCAGCAGCAGCAATGGAAGCTGAGAAAAGAGACAGAAAAGCTCCCCGGAAGGAAGCCATCCTGATAATAACCACCTGAACTGGAGGTGCAAATTTACACGGTGACGCAGAACACGGCACGGTGAACCCAGGACTCCCTCCCCCGTGTCTCTAATCACACCCTGGTACAGTCAGACCTACCCGAGCAATCCGGCATCCCACAGCTCAAAATTTGATACAACCCCCCCCCCCCAGAAATGCAGATGCCACCGAAAAAGGGTCTGAATATTTAAATCAGTTCCCCAAATGAGGCAGGGAAGGAGGGAAGGAGGGCTCGTTACCAGCCCCTCACCTCTGTGGAAATTTCTGCTCACCTGAGCGCCCGGCTCAGCTTGTCGTAGTTCATCTGGGGTTTGCATTTTCTTCTGCCCCACAGCCGGGCCACTTCATCGGGGTCCTTGATGACAAACTCCCCGTACTCGCCCTGCTGCCAGGCGATGACATGGCGAAACTCCTCCTTCTGCAGCAGCTCCAGGATGAAATGCCATAACTGGATCTGCCGGGAGCCGGGGCTGGACTCGGTCTTGTAAGCCCACTCTGGGAAATGATAACCTTGGAAAGGGTCAAAAATTAAAAATAAAAAAAAATTTAAAAATAAATAAATAAATAAATAAAAAGTAATTCAGACAGCAACAGAAGCTTACAACTGCCAAGCTCTACTGGGTGTTTATCATGTTTTCTCCAGAGCAAGACCACAGAGCATCGCCGGGGGCTGTAATTCTATTAAACATTCAGTGTGGAAGCAGAGAAACCTGGCTCTCCTACTCTAGCTGCTCATTTTCTTACTCCTTTTAGCCCCCTCTCCTTGGAGAATCCCCAAACACCGCAAAAAAAAAATGGTAAAACCGAAAGGGCCGTAAGCGTGAGCAGCAGTGGAAAGGAGCCCAAAAGCTTGAGACGCTGCTACAATTTGGACTCCAGGTGGCTGAAATAACACAAAGAATCCCGATTTGAGCATTCGGTGCGCCCATGTCGAGGGGGGGTGAGGGCGGGGGGCTCTCAGGGCCTCCAGCTCCCCTTATTTCAGAGCACGGCAGCCCGCTCCAGCTTCGCCTGCGTCGGCAGATGTTTCTGAGCGACTGCCAAGTTCGGCTTTCTCAGAATAGTTTCCCAGCACAACTACTAACGCAAGGGTATATATATATTTTTTTTTTTTAATTCCGCCCCCCCTCCCCCCCCACCCCCTTCTCTCCTCCCCCCAAATCATCGTGGCCACGATTTCAGGCTCCAGCAGCGTGGAAGAAGTCGCATCACGCTCCGACGCCACCCACCCCGCTATCGCAGGCTGCGAGGGAGACAAAACCAGGCACGAGCTCTGCCAGACTGGAGGGGATCCACCTCAGAGATCCCGAATCCTTACGAATAGAACAGCCCCAGGGAGATTTATTTGTATATTAAACCCAGTGCTCTTAAACCCGCGCTGACAACCCATCGGCCGGGCATCTGACCGACCCTCGCTCGCACGCGGCTTTTGCCCACGTACGAGAGCTTCGGGGAGAGGTGGAATTAATCCCGCCTGAGCTCCTTTATCCTGGGAAAAGAATTCGTAACAGCTGAACAACTCAGCCTTTAGACTTCCTTACCTCCTCCTCCTTCTGGCTTATCCACAATGCTGCAGCCTGCTTTCATTTTCTCCCTCCTGCTGACTGCAAAACAGAAGGAAATCGGCATCAGCGACATCGACACGCCATTATCGCAGGCGGCACTTGGAATTTCTCCGGAGAGGCCACCTCCAGCCGTAACCCTGCCCGTCCCCAGAGACGCCGCCCGGGCTCTCCGGGACCATAATCAGCCCCGTCTGTCTTTCCAAAAAGCCGGCGTTTAATCCCTGCCTCCCTCCTGCCCGGCCGTTAAAGCCCGCGAACGAACCGCGGCAGCGCGGCGGGGCCGTCAGACAGACAAAACAAGCCAAACACAGTTTGTCTTCTGTTCCTAGACGGGCTCCGCTGCCAAAATACACAAGCTGCTGAGCTCGCCCAGATGTACCAGCGAGGGGAAAAAAAAAAAAGGGGGGACGGGGGGGGGGGGGGTGGGGGAAGAGAAAATCCCGGTTCCCGATCCCCGTTGGAGGCGGCACATCTGATTCCAATCGCTTTAGGGGGGGATCGGCTGGAAGCGCTACCTGGCAGCGCCGCGGAAACGGAGCAAGGGGTGCGCGTGTCTGTAACCCCCCCCCCCCGAAAAAAAAAAGAAAAAAAAAAGAAAAAAAAAAAAAAAAAAAAAAAAGAGGCTCCGGGAGCAACAGCGGGATCCCGAGCCACCCTCCTCCGGAGGAACCGGCCCCGCTGCGGCCCCGCCGGCCTTTCCTGCTTGGAAATGTTCAAAGTATGTAAATGGCTGCCGGGAGGAGATGGAGGCGCCGCGGCGGCGGCCGGGCCCGGGCTCCCGTTACAGCCCCCCCCCCCCCCCCCGCCGCCGGCCTGCCCCGGCCTGCCCGCCGCTCCCGCCCCTGCCCCGGGCGGGGCAGCCGCGGCACCGCCGCCCGCCCCCTCCCTCCACCCCCGGGCCTCCCCCCGCCCCCTCCCGGTTACCGGGCCCGGCCCCCCCCCTCCCCCGACCCGCTTCCTACGTTTACCGGGAGGATTTCCCGCTACGGTTCGCCCTAACCCTGCCCGGTAACCGGGAGCTCCCCGTTAATCCTCCCCCCTCCATCCGCAGCATCGCCGCGGCGCTAACCGAGACCGAGAGCCTCCCGGTTGGCCTCCCCGCTCCGGTAACCGACCCCCCCCCCCCCCCCCCACCCGCCAAGGCCTCGCCGGCAGCCGGGCCCCGGCGGGACCGAGCCTGCGCGTACGGGGCGGCGTCGGCGGCGGTTCGGCCGCGCCCGGTGGCGGGACCCACCTGCGGGGGCGGCGCGGGCCGGGCCGGGTCCGGCGGGTGCAGCGGGGGGGGGGGGGGGGGGGGCCGGCGCAGCGCGCCCGGGGCCGCGGTGCCGATGCGGGGAACGCGCCGCTCGCCTCGCTGCTGCCGCCGCCGCCGCCGCTGCCTCCCCCGCACGGCCGCCGGAACCGGAACCGCCGCCACCGCCCACACACTTCCGGGCACGAGCCCACGCGCTTCCGCTTCCGGCCCGGCCCGGCGGGAGCGCGCACGTACGGCCCCGCCCTCCCCGCGCCGTGACGGAGGCGGGGGAGGGGCGGCGCGACCCGAGTGAGCGGGATCCAGCTGTGCGGGGATCCAGCTGTGCGGGGATCCAGCTGTGGAGGGTCCCATGTCACGGGGATCCAGCTGTGCGGGGATCCAGCTGTGGAGGGTCCCATGTCACGGGGATCCAGCTGCGCGGGGATCCAGCTGCGCAGGGGTTCGTTTCGCCGGGATCCAGCTGTGCGGGAATGCCCTTTACCAGAATCCAGCTGCGCAGTGGTCCCTTTTACCGGGATCCAGCGACGCGGGGATCCAGATGTGCAGGGCCCCATGTTACAGGGATCCAGCTGTGCAGGGATCCCCTTTACCAGGATCCAGCTGCGCAGGGACCCAGCTGCGCAGAGGTCCCTTTCACCAGGATCCAGCTGCGCGGGCCCCCAGATGTGCAGGGATCTGTGTTACGGGGATCCAGCTGCACGTGTATCCAGCTGTGCTGGGATCCATGTTGCCAGGATCCAGCTGTGCGCAGATCCAGCTGCGCAGGGCTTCGTTTCACCGGGATCCAGCTGTGCAGGGCTCCCCTTTACCAGAATCCAGCTGCGCAGGCATCCAGATGTGCGGGGAGATCTGTCTTACCAGGATCCAGCTGCGCAGGGATTCAACTGCACAGAGGTGCCTTTTACCGGGATCCATGTTGCCAGGATCCAGCTGTGTGGGAATCCAGCTGCGTGGGGGTCCCTTTGACCCTGATCCAGCTGTGTGAGGGTCCAGCTGCATGGGAGTCCCTTTTACTGGGATCTGGCTGTGCGGAGATCCAGGCTACCATGATCCAGCTGTGTGGGGATCCAGCTGCGCAGGGATCCCTTCACTAGGATCCAGATGTGCAGGGATGCCGCTATATGGGGGGGATCCAGCTGCACGGGGGGTTCTGCTTTACTGTGATCCAGCTGTGCAAGGGTGTGACTGTATAAAGATCCAGCTGGACAGGGATCCTGCTGGGCGGGATTCCCACTGCATGGGGATCCAGATGTGCAGGGCTCCAGCTGTGCGGGTATATGACTCTCTCAGGATCCAGCTGTGTGGGCATACAGCTGTGCAGGGGTCCCCATTTACTGGGATCCAGCTGTGCAGGGATCCTGCTACACATGGGGCCCCCTTCGCCAGGATCCAGCTGTGCGGGGATCCGGCTGTGCAGGATTTGTCCCTGTGGGGACCAGGGCCATACAGCGCTGGGGCCGTATGGGGGGGGGGGGGCCCAGCTGTGTCCTGGGGCGTGAGCAGCTGGAGGCTGGGGGGGGACGACACCCCCTCTTTGGGAGAGGGCACCCCGTGACTGACCCCTGATACGCTGCACAGAGCCGTGGGTGCTACTTCCCCCCCCTCACCCCCCCGTGGGTGCTGGCCCCCCCCTGCCCTGCCCTTGCTACAGCTCCTGGGGGGGCCGCTTTGGGACGGGGCCAGCCCCAGCCCTGGGCATCACCCTGTGCCCCCCCTCCCCGCCCCCCCCCAGCTTGAACCCACACATTGGTGTCCCCCCCATCACCACGAGCCCCCCCCCCCCCAGCTTTTATCCACATGTGTGTCCCCCCACAATCACCCCCCGCCCCACTACAGGGAGGGCAGCCCAGGACCCCCGCCCAGGCTGCAGAGCCCCCATGTCCCTGGGTGCCCCCGGGGGGTGGGGGGCTTTAGCCCCCAGAAATCCACCCACATCTCATCTTCACCTGCCTTTATTGGAGTCACCAGTGAGCCAAGGCTGGGGGGGGGGGGGGTTGGAGCCCCCCCCTCCAGCCCATCCTTCACCCCTATCCCTGCCGGGCTGCGCTTGGGTTTGAGGAAAGGGGATGTGGCAGCCCCCAGGGACGCTGCCCACTGTGTGTGTTGTCTGTCCCGTCACCCCCCCCCCCCCAAATCCTACTCTGCTGCCACAACAGAGGTGGGGGGACACGGGGCAGTTGGAGACATCATGGAGGGGACACACACACACACACGAGTGTCCGTCAGCCCACGGCACCGTCCGTCAGCTCGGTATCACGGGGGCTCGGTGGTCCCCGTCCTGCTTGGGGACAAAGCGGGGACAGTCAGTGCCGGGACGCAGCCGGGTCCCTCCGGGGGTGGTGGGATGAGGATGGAGCCCCTCCCTCCCCCTCCCCGCCGATGCCGGCACGGCCGCGGTGCTGGCCACACTCACCAGTGGCAGTGGGCTAGGTGAGCACCTCGGACTGGTTGCCCGCGCTTGCCTGCACCTGGCTGTAAATGGTGGTGGGGTGGTCTCGCTGCTGGGGGGGGGGGGGGTGTGTGTGTGTCAGAAAACAGGGAGGAAACACCCCCCCCACCTTGAGCCCCCAGCCCTTGGCAGGGGGGATGGTTGTGGCCCTCCCCAGTTGGGACAACCCCCCGGGGGACATGGTGACCCTGAAAAGTTCCCTTTGATGTCCCCCCCCAACACCTCCCCGTCCACCCCAGGGGTGAAGCACGAGGCGTTTCGGGGCGATGGGGCTGAGGAAGGGGGGGTTGTGTCCCCCGGTTTAGGGGACTTTGGGGACACGGAGGGACCCTCAGCCACAGCGCCTGGAGGAGAGGGCTAGAAGCCAGAGCCCAGCCCCGGCATGAGCAGAATTTGGCCCCGGCATCGCCGTGCAATGGGCCAGGAGCCAAATTCAGCTCTAGCCCCCCAGCCTCACCCACTCCTCCGTCTCCAGGGGGGGGTCTCCTCTGGATCCTGGTGTACCGCGGCTCCACCGGAGCATCCTCGCCGGGGAGGAAGGAGAGGGCAGCTACGGTGAGAGGAGCAGGCGGGGATGAGCGGAGGGGTGCCGGGGGGAACCGGGGTGCGGGGAAGGGGGGATGGAGCCGCCCAGGTCCGGGCAGCGCCGGCAGAACCACAGCGAAGGAAAAAGCCGGTTTCCTCTTTCCCGGCTCTTTGCCGAGCGCTTCAGCCTTGAGCCGGCAGCGCCCACCTCCCTCGGCTGCTTTCTTCCTCCTCTTCTTCCTCCACAGCTGGACGATGCCGAGCAGGGCACCCGCGGCCAGCAGCAGCACCAGGCACAGCTGCCACATCCACCAGCGATGCGTCTCTGCGGGGACAAGCCGTGGTGGGTGCCAGGACCCCGCCGGCCGGGTGGCACCGGGTGCCGGGGGGGACAGTTTTTTACCCTGCTGCCGGCACAGGGTGTCGAGGCGGATGGAGACGCTCCGCTCCTCGATGGGATTTCGGGCCACGCAGGTGTAACTGGAGGCGAAGGCGCTGGCGGGCACGGCCAGGCACAGTGTCCCGTTGTCTTCGCAAAGGTGACCCCAAAGTGTCCCCAGGGAGCTGCCGAGCTGCCAGGCGGCCTCAGCACCGCTGCCGGCCAGCACCCAGCACCGCAGGGTGATGTTGCACCCTTGGTCGGTGAGGGATAGCAGCCGGTGCTGGATCTCTGGTGCTGGCACCGGCTCTGTTTAAGGTGCAAACAAACCCTGTCACAGGACCCAGCCTGGCCGGGGACGCCCTGGGGACACCCTGGGGACACCCTCGGTCCCCAGGGAAAGCGAGTGGGGCTGGAGGGACAGCGAGAGGGTGCGGGAAGGGGAAGCGCAGGTGGGGGTGGATCGCGGTTAGTCATGTACCAGGAAAATCCCCATGACATATGCTCAGCATCAAGAGCATTCTCTCTTCCCCTTTCTCGGCGCTGATAACTCTGGGTGCAGAAGGGTTTTATTGCCTCTCCCACAGGCTATAAACCCACTGAGGCTGTAAAACCATCTCCACCACCCACCGCTTTGCAGCCGCTCACCGTAGACGGAGAGGTTGAAGATCTGATCCTCCACCAGCGCCGGGTGCAGTTTAATCCGAGCCCCGTAGACCCCGCTGTCACCCCGCTCCAGGGCCCTGATCTTCAGCGCCGTCTCGTTGAGCATCTCCAGCCGGTCCTTGAACCGGTCCTTGGGGTCGGGGCGCTCGAAGGTGCCGGACCGAAACTCTGCCACTTGGATGGTGGCACCGGCGCCGGTTGAAAAGCTCCACTCGATCTCCCTCACTGTCTTGTTGGGGGGTAGAGCCGGGGAGAGCAGCGCGGACCCCCCCAGGACACCGTTCACCTGCTGGGGCTGGGGACCTGCAGCTCCTGGCCGGGACAGGGATAGTCTGGAGGATGGACACCCCCAGCAGACCCCCCGTTCCTGCCCACAGCCCCCACCCGAGGCACCCGTGGGCATCTGCCCACCCGTGCCTTAGTCATGAGAGTGTGGCGCCTGCCTGAGATGATTCATTTAATCCTACACCCGTCACCTTCCCTGCCAGCATCCCCCGGGGCCGGGGGGATGCCAGGCGCTCGCGGTGCCTTCCCCAGCATCATCCTGTGTTGTCCCAGTGTCACCCCGTGTCACCTCACGCTGTGCATGGGGCCACCCCACAACGGGGACCAGCCAGGGCTTCATGGAGAGGACGGGGATGCTCTCCCCACTGATCCTGTGCCCAAGTGGGGCCCAAACCGGGACAAGTTTGAGGTGAAACCTTCAGGAAATGTCCCCACGTGTCCCACTGGGGACAGGGACCCTCCAGCCAGGGCTGTGGGGCAGCTCAGCGCTGAGCTTTCGGGGCGCAGCCCCCCAACGCCCGGGGGTGACAGCGAGCTGGTCCCAGCAGCAGGGCTGCCCACGCCGGGGGGGGGACGCGGCTCTGAGATGCCGAAGGCTGCGAGAAGCTGACTCAGCCTCCCCTGGGTGGGGATGGCCGGACAGCCAGACGGACAGCCGTGTCCCCACAGCTCAGGGCCCCTCCTGCACCCCGGCTCGCAGGCTGCTCACTTCCTGCGCGCTCTGGGGCTGGCTCCGGCCTCTCCCCCGCTCTCCCCAGCCGCTTTGGTTTGCAAAGAGGAAGGCGAAGCGAGGAGAACAGCGCGGCTGGGATGCAGCCGTCAAACCGCACGCACCGGGGGGTGCGCGCGCGCGCGTGTGTGTGTGTGTAGCATTGCAGGGGAGGGGGGTTCATCACCCCATCATGCGAGCACGGCCGTGGGACCTCAGCCTGTTTTTTTTTGGAGGGGGGGGGGGGTGTTCATTTGGATGCCCACCACGTTGGGCGCCAGGAGGATGCTGCGTTCGGTTCAGCAGCCGCGAGAGGTGACGGCGAGACACCCAGCTGGGCGATGGTTAAACGCCGGGCAGCACCCGGCCCCTGCCCCCGCACTGCACCCATCAAGCCTTTTCTCGGTGCCAGCGATGGCTGCAGGATGCAACACCCCCCCTCCAACCCCCCACCTCCATGCCCCCCCCGAGGAAGTGGGTACGTAGCGGTGATGCTGCAGCGTGGCCGGAGTAGCCCGGGGCCAAGCTGCCCTTCAGCCTCCCCTCTTCCTCCTTGCGGAAACACACAGGCAAAAAAAAAGGAGAGATCACCCCTCCTTGCCTTCCTCCGTAACTTGCCAAAATTAATTTTCCCTTTTCTTATGGCCGGTCGGCTGAGCGGAGCGTGCCCAGCAGCAGCCACGGGGCAGAAGAAGGAACAAACAGCCCCAGGTGCCAGCCTCGGGGTCCCAGCCCCGTCGGGGACTGTAAACCTCTTGGGGATTGATTTATGCCGGCAGTAAAACGAGGAGGGGAGGCTGAGGAACACCCCACATAGTTTCCCCCCTCAGCTGCAAGCAAACAGCCCCATCTCTCCCTGACGCACTCCCCAAGCAACCACCGGTGCCCCGGTGCATCCTTCCCAGCTCCTTCACAGAGGGAAATCCCGTTCTCACCCCGAATATTTCACGTATTTTCTAACCTCCCAGGGCTAGCGTTCATTTTGCAACTGGGATCCAAAGCCACACTCCCCAGCTCTCTCCCACCGCCGCCTGATCGCTGAGAAATGGGGGTTTGCTAATAGATGGGGGTTGCGGGTGTTGGACCAGCCGTGGTCCCCTCCCAGCACGGCTGCTGCCCTCCCCTCATGCCTACCTGCCACTATCAGGAGTGGGGCCAGCAGCCAGGGGACAGGGGGACGTGGGTGACCGGGTGACATCCCCATTGCGAGCTCAAAGCCTTGATCTCTAGCTCTGTCTACCGGCTCGGAGGGAGTGAACATGCAAATCCACCCACATACAGCAACGCACCTTTCCAGGGGAGTGGCGATGCAAGGACACCCCGGGGACATCACCGAACCCCAGCTGGTGTCACGCGTTGGGGTTCAGTGCCATCTCTCTCTCTTGTTGCACCAAGCGTTTGGTGCTGGTCCCCAAAGCCCCTGGGTTGATCCCCAAATCCCCCAAGCTGGTCCCTACTGCCCAGCCCTCGTTTTGCACCCCCCCTCCCCGGGAACGAGGTGCAATAAATAAATAAAAGAAGGAGCCGGATGCTGCCTGGTAATGCCTGCTGTTGGGTAAATAATGCCAGCTGGGCCGGCTGCCTACGTGGAGCCAGGGGAGGGATGGGTCCTTGTCCCCATCGTGGGGCCAAGCTGGGGTGACTGCTCCTCCCCCGGCTTTAAACCGAGGGGAGAGGGTCCCTCTTGGCTTGGAAATGTCCTGGTTGGGCTCCCAGCACCCGGGATGCTCCTGTTTCCCGCATTCGGGATGTTCTGTCCCCCATACCTGGGATGTCCCATCCCCAGGGCCCGGGATGTCCTGTCCCCTGCATCCGGGATGCTCCTGTCCCCCACATTTGGGATGTCCAGTCCCCCACGCCCAGGTTGTCCCATCCCCTGCCCCGAGGCTGCGTTTCCCACTGGGGGCTCGGCCGGTTTCTCCCCTGTGAACAGGAAAGTGTTTGCTCGAGAAACTTTCGCTGAACTGGAGTCCCCTCCAGCAGCAGCAGGGGACATGCAAAAGAGGAGCAAGTCTCTGGGGACAGGCCAGCCCTGTCCCCACAGTGGTTGTCACCCCTCGGGGCTCCTGCCATGTCCCGGCTGTGATGGAGAGTCAGGCTGTGAGAGCCCCCCCCCTGGGTTTTGGGGGGATGGGGGGGGCCAGGGATGGCCCCGGCCAGCACACGGATCACGAGCGGAGGTCACACCACTGCTGCCTTTCTGAAAAGGGAAGTGAGAGGCGGCTGCGTCACCCCCAGCGTGCAGGGGACAGGGCTGGGGTTTCTCGGGGTGCAGCCTCAAACCTGGGCAGTTTGCACGACCCCGGGCTGCTTTTACTGCGACGGGTCCGCGTGCAGATGCACAGAGAGAAACAGGCGGGCCCGTGCACGCACGCACACGCATGCACATGCACGTACGTGCATGCCCGGTCCGCCGTCAGCTCCTCCTCTGTGATCTCACCAACATTTATTTGCTCTTTTTACAACGGCGGGAGGTCTGGCCGAGCGAGGGGCCCCGTGGCAGTAGGTGCTGGACACACAGGCAGTGAGACACCCGCTCCCTCGTGACAGTGCACGGGCTACACAGGCAACAGCTATGGGGCGGGGGGGGGGGGGTGGGGGGGCAGGGGGGGAAGAGGTAATTTGGGGGGTGTTTCTCGGTGGATCTGCACAGGCGACGGTCCCTTCTGCATCCCTCCGTGGCCCCGGAGATGCCACCTGGGTCTGCACCAGTGGAGCTGCGTGGGACGGCGTTGGGGGGTCACCCCGGTGTCCCCTCTGCGGCAGCAGCGAAGAGGGTGGGCATCTCCCCACAGAGGGTCCCGGGGAAGCCACGGTGGGAGCTGGAGGCTGGGAAAGGGGGGAGTTGGGGAGGGGTGGGGGGGTCAATCTGCCCCAGAGGGTCTCATCCTGGCCCTGCAGTGCATGCCTGCCCTCCCCAACGCCCCCCAGGCCCGATCAAGCCCGGCAGCAGCGGCATGTGGGAGGTGAACCCCGGGGTCCCCCCATCCCGGAGCATCCCGGGACATCCAGGGACGGCGGAAGGGTCCCCCAGCTCGTCCGGGATCCCACTCCCCAAACAGTTTTCAGAGGGTGTCAGACAAGGAGGTTGGAGAGAAACCGGAGGTAGGGGGGGAAAAGCGTCCGTCCGGCTATCGCCCCGAGACGGTGCCTCCCACCCCCGGAGCCGAAACGGGGGGCTGGAGGGTTCGGATTTGGCACACAACGCACTTTACAGCCCTTCCGGGAAATCCCGATGCTCCGGCTCTGCGGGTGCCTGCGGGAGAGAGGAGCCCTTCAGCCTCTGCAGCGTGCGGTGAGGGAGGTCGGGGGGTCCCCCCATTGCAGACCCCTCCCCGGCGCTGGGTCCCCTTTTGGGGGAAGCTGCCCCCCCCCCCCCCCCCCCCCCGCACCTGAGGGCCTATGTCACCTCCTCGGCCGTGTCCTCTGGCGCCCGGCGGATCTGCTCGTAGACGGTGGTGACCGGTGTTTTCTGCGGCGGGCTCTGCTCCTGGTTATTTTCGGGGTGACCGGGGCCCTACAGCAGAAACTGGGGGGTTGATGAGGGATTTGCCAGCCCCGCTCCCCTTCCCAGCCCCCAGGGAGTCCCTGCGGGATGCTCTGCCCGGGCACGGTGCCCAGCCTGCACCCATGGGTGTCCCGTGGGGCTGGGACCCCACTGGGGCTGGGATCCTGATGTGGCCAGGAGCCCCAGTTTGACCAGGACCCCCTGGTGTAGCCGGGACCCTCAGTGTGGCTGGGACCCCACTGGGGCTGGGATCCTGATGTGGCCAGGAGCCCCAGTTTGACCAGGACCCCCTGGTGTAGCCGGGACCCTCAGTGTGGCTGGGACCCCACTGGGGCTGGGATCCTGATGTGGCCAGGAGCCCCAGTTTGACCAGGACCCCCTGGTGTAGCCGGGACCCTCAGTGTGGCTGGGACCCCACTGGGGCTGGGACCCTGGGGTGGCCAGAACTCCCGGTTTGGCCAGCACCCCCGCTGTGTTGCCGTGACCCCTGCCATGGCTGGGACTCCCGGATCTGTTGGCACTCCAGCACAGCGGGGACCCCCAGTGTGGCCATGACCTTGGTGTGGTCAGGACCCCACAAGTCCCCCCGGGGGCCTCACCTGGTCATTACCTTCCGGGGGGCTGCGGCGCACGATCTCGGCGTACTGGGGGTCAGAGGGGCTCTCTTCGGCGGGCACCGTGGGGGTGGCAGCTGCAGGGGAACAGGGCGTCAGGGGGGGCTGGGAAACACCCCTCACCCCACTCCCCAGCCCCCCAAAGCCATGCTGGCTCTCAGGGGGGGGGACGGGGACGGACAGACGACACTTGAATTACCTGGGTCTGCCGCCTTCTCGCTATTCATCCGCCAGCACCAGAAGGCTCCCCCCAAGCTCACCGCCAGCAGGATGAGGGTCAGGACGATGTACCCCGACTTTGAGAAGGACGTCTGTCCCCCTGCGAGGACAAAAAGGGACACTGAGCGGTGCCAGCCCCCCGCCAAGGGGTGAGCCCACCCCCGTGCCAAGGCAGCCGTCTGGTGCCGGACCCCCGAGCATCGCCGGGGCGAGGGTCTCACCTCCGCTTTGGCAGATGGCTTGCAGGTCGAAGAGGACGACCTTTTGGTCGGCGGGGTTGCTGACGGTGCAGGCGTAGGTGACGTTGGTGGCGGTGGGCGGCAGGGCCAGCCGTAGGGTGGTCCCGTCCTGGGAGAGCTGGTGGCGGTCGGGGGTCAGGTCCCGGATGACGTTGTCCCTCTTCCAGGTGACGTTGACGACGCCTTTGCCGGCGCCCTGGCACTGCAGCGTCAGGTTGCACCACTCCAGGGTGCTGGCCAGGAGCTGGCTGCGGGTCCGGGGGCTCGGCACCGACTCTGCGGCCGACGGCGGGGGCAGCTCAGCGCGGGGTGGAGGGGAGTTCTCCACCCTGCTCACCCCCGCTGTCGCGCTTGTCCCCGGCGGGGCACGGCACAGCCACCCTGGGGACCCCTGGGGGTGGCAGGATCGGGCTTTTTGCAGAGCTTGAGGGGCTGCAGGCACTGGGGTGAAAAGGTTGGGGTCTAACCTAACCCTGGTAAACCCCATCACTGCTCCATGCCTCAGTTTCCCCTCCTTTAAAGGGGTTAGTGCTCGCACTCGGGGCTTTCTATTTTACCCTGGTAAACCCCATCATTGCTCCGTGCCTCAGTTTCCCCTCCTGCAACGGGGTTAGTGCTCACACTCAGGGCTTTCTATTTACCCTGGTAAACCCCATCATTGCTCTATGCCTCAGTTTCCCCTCCTGCAAAGGGGTTAATGCTCACACTCAGGGCTTTCTATTTACTCTGGTAAACCTCGTCATTTCTCTGTGCCTCAGTTTCCCTTCCTGCAAAGGGGTTAGTGCTCGCACTTGGGGCTTTCTGTTTTTGCCCCAGGTGCCTGTGCCAAACCCCAACCTGCAGCCGCTCACCGTAGACGGAGAGGTTGAAGATCTGATCCTCCACCAGCGCCGGGTGCAGTTTAATCCGAGCCCCGTAGACCCCGCTGTCACCCCGCTCCAGGGCCCTGATCTTCAGCGCCGTCTCGTTGAGCATCTCCAGCCGGTCCTTGAACCGGTCCTTGGGGTCGGGGCGCTCGAAGGTGCCGGACCGAAACTCTGCCACTTGGATGGTGGCACCGGCGCCGGTTGAAAAGCTCCACTCGATCTCCCTCACTGTCTTGTTGGGGGGTAGAGCCGGGGAGAGCAGCGCGGACCCCCCCAGGACACCGTTCACCTGCCAGGGCTGCGCCCGGGCTTGGCCGAAGAGGAGCTCTGCGAACAAGACAGAAAGTCACCGCACACGTGGGGACAAGATGGGGACAGCGGGGACAAGATGGGGGCAGTGGGACAAGATGGGGACAGTGGGACCCTCGGGGACGGGTCCCTTTTTGGGGGGAAGAAGCAGCATCTCCCTGCCCTGATGCAGCCGCCTGGTCTCCGCTCTGCTGGCTGGTCCCTCTCCGGGCTGAGGACGAGGATGTCCCCCCCAAAAAGACCCCGTATCCCTACAGAGCCACCTCCTGCTCCGGCAGGGAGGGAAGGATGCCGGGCTTGGAGACTGGTTGCCAAGAAAAATAAAAAAAAAAAAGCATCAGCTGGTTCAGATGGGGGTGCCCCATCTGAACGGTGCCGTCGGCGAGGCTGCGGCCGGGCTCTCACCAGAACAACGCTCCAACAGGGTCTGGGAGGAATTCCCAGCCAGCGGCTGCAAAACCTCATTGTCCACCTTAAAACGCGCCTCGGCCAAGATGCCTACGAAAAATCGACAAGGGTTAAGGCGATGGGGGAGCGCGGGGATGGCTGCGGGGGGGTCCCTGCGATGGGGACGCTGCACCCGGGAGGGACGGAGCCGCCTCCGAGGTGCCGGAGCGGGGCGATTCCCGCAGGGATGGAGTTTGCTGCCTCCAGCCCAGGCAGCTCCCCCAGCCCGAGGGGCAGGTTTCAGCCCCTCCATCTGAGCCTCCACCATGGTTTTTTGGTTTTTTTTTTTTTTTTTTTTGGCAGCATTGACAGCTCTCTGCAAAATCATGCCAGGAGCTGCTCGGCACCACCTCCCTCGCTCCTGGCAGCTCCCGCCTACCTACAAGCTGTCTCCTCTCCCGGCCCCGGCCCCCGCGGCCCCCCACGTCCCTCTGCCACTGGGATAACAGCCTCCCCTTCTCCCTGTCCTTGTCCCACGCGGGGACCGGGATGCCCAGCCGTTGGGATGGCGAGGTTGGGGCGAGCAGCTTTGCCCCCCAGCCCGGCTGGGATGGGTCCCCACAATAGCCAGGTTGACAGAGCCTGCACCCCTCCGCCGCCTCCCCTCCTCTCCCCCTGCTCGCAGGAGGCAGAAGCAGATGCGCCTGTATATTAAAGCAGATTAAACACAGGCATCCGAGTGTTTACTTTGTATAAAACCCTCCAGCAGCCCCACATTACAAGCTGCCTCTTTGCTTTGCTTTATAAGAAGGGCTCCACATCGCTGGAGCTTTTGTTGCTCTGATCCTGCTTATCCCAGGCTCGATTCCTGTTCTTCCAGCCGAATCTTAAACCCGACCGAATTCCTGACACTTCCCCGGGCGACTGCAAAGTTTTGGGGGCCCCGTGAAGCTGCCCTGGCCATGGGCACCGTTGCTGCGTGGCTCTTGCTGAGCGTGGAGAGAGGATGCTGAGCCCGTGCGCGGGACCCTGGGGGATCAGTGGGGTGGTGAGGGGGAAGCTGAGGGTCCCGAGGCGCTGGGTTTGGGGTCCGGGGGGGGGGGGACAGGAGGGGACAGCCACCACCCCGAGGAGCAGAAAGGAGCCGGGGATGGGGGGGTTGGCCCTGCAGAAGCTCATCGAGCTTCTCACGGAGGAGCTCAGGCAGCTGCTCTTCCCCCCTCCCCTCGTCCGCAGCCGTGCGAAGGCGGGAGGCGGCACGTGTGCCCCCGCTGTCCGTCCGTCCGTCCTCCCGCTGCCCCCTGCTCACCCAGGGCCCCGCGGCGCAGGCAGAGGCGCGGGCATCCTCCCCGCACCCCTCCCGGCGTTTTCCACCCTCCCGCGGCACATCCGCTGGCCGCCGCTCTCCGGGGGGGTCCCCGCCGGCCTCCCCCGCGCTATTGTACGAGTGGCTGGAGGAAATGACGGCTGGGAAAAGCCGGCTGGTGCCAGGCCTCCGCCGAGCACAGCCGCCGCCTCAGCTCCCCGGCATCCTCCCAGCTCATCCTGTTTACCCCAGGATTCGGGGAAACCGAGTCTCCGCAGCCCTGACCCCCGGGGCAGGATCCGGTGGGTGAGGGAAGGGGATAAACCCGGTGATGCTCGATGCATCGCGCTGCATTCAGCACCTGGATTAGTCCAACTCGGGTCTCCATCGGACCCTAAAAATTAGAGATTTATTCACCACGAGCCCCGGTTTTGTTCTTTCTCATCACCTCCCTGCTGCACTCTGATATCAAATAATTTCGATCAAAGAAAGCTGCTGGAAAACTCCGAAGCATCACTAACAGCCTGTTTTCCATCTAGCTGGGTCAGATATTTGTCATCAGCGTAGCAGAGCTGGCACCCTGTGCCACAGCCCTCCTGCCCGATGGCTGGCGACAGCCCGTCTTACTCGTGAAGCCAATTAATCGTTAGGAAGATAAACCCCCCCCCCCCCCGCTAATCTGCCCGTACTATTAGATGCTTTCTGTAGGAATTGGAGGTTTTATGGGAATTATTAAATGTGTGGATTAGCACGCTGGGAATTAAGGGGATTCCTTGCTCTTGCTTTACGTAAGGAGCCGCTTCACAGTCGGATCTGGCACGGCCCTGGGGGGGGGGGGGGTTAAAGAGCTCCGTGGGGTGACAGTGGCACCCGGCAGATGCCACGTTAGGGGCGAAGGGACCCTCGTGGGGGGGATGGAGGTGGGGGCCCCGCAGCCGCTCGGCCGCCGCCTCGTTACGAAACCTCTCGTTAAGGCTGGCCCCCCCAGCCAGCGTTCCAGAAACCATCTCATACCTGGCCGGGAGCGCGGAGGGATGGAGGGGCAGCGCTGGGGGGTGGGCTGCAATTAGCCCGCAGCTAATTGAGAAGGCAGGACGGGGTCGGCATCCCTGCCCGCAGCCCACCCCGCCGCCAGCCCCCTGCCACGAGGCTCCCGCGGGACGAGGGCTCGGCGGTGGCCGCCCACGCACTCACCTGGCCCGAGGCCGAGCAGCGCCAGGAGCAGCGAGGGCAGCCGGGCTTTGGTCCTGGCCAATTCCCCCTCCATTTCTCCTCCTCGGCTCTTCGTGCGGCTCAGTGGGCAGAGTCAGCGGCAGGAGAGGCGGGGAGGAGCAAAGCCGCCTCTTGCTGCAACCCGTAGGAAGCCGTGCATCGCGGGGCACAGCCAGCTTATTAATTAGCTCGCCAGAAATGATTAGATGGCTGGGGGAAGCGCTCGGGACCCGCGCTGCCGAGGATGCTAAGGCAGCAGGGCGGGGGGGCTGCCGGTGACCTCCCGACCCCGCGGTAATCCGTCAGCCCGGTTCGGTGCCCGGATTAGCGCCGGCGATGCCCGGGCACGGCCCCTGCCAGCTCTGGCACGCTCCTGGGCACGACCAAAAGCTCGTTGAAATGGGGCTTCCCCAGATCGAAAGCGTTTCCCTGGGGAAACCCGGGCAGCAGGAGCATCCTGGAGCTGGGTGGGGGGAGCACCACTAGCTCTCCTCCCGGGGGTACCCGAGCACCCTTGGGTGCAGAAAACAGCAAAACAGCACAGGAGGGGGGATGTCCCCAAGCTGATGCGAGGTCTGGGTTGAATCACAGGGGCCACACCTGGGGAATAGATGCCCTGGCAATATCGGGTGGTGGTGCCAAGGCAGCTGTGGACCTGCCAAATCATCCCCATGGGCTCCCCCCCGCTCCCTCACGTACCTCCCCCCCCTCAGAAGGCTGCAGAAAAGCCCCCACCCCCCCACCCCAAGCCCTCCCAGCCTTGATTTAAGAGCCTTGAGCTGCTGCGGGGGCTGTGGCTGGAAGGAAGCGCTTTCCATTAGCAGCACAGAAAGCTGATTTTTTATTTAAAACCTCCAGCAACTCGAAGTGGAAAACAGGGAGGGGGAAAGCAGCCTCCGCAGCAGGGCTGTGCTCTCTGCAGCGGGACAGAGCGGGGCGGACGGCATTTGCTGCTCCCCACCCACAAGCAAAATCATTAACCTGCACCCAAGGGACTGTTAACTCCAGCCCTTCTCCTGGGGCACCTTCAAATGAGGATCCTCAAAAGGCTGGGGAAAGCAAGGCTGGTGTGGGGAGGGAGATGGGCTGTTTATGGCCAGTGGATGCCCCAAAACTGCCCGTTGGGGTCCCCCCGCGGAGGGGAGCAGGGGCTGGACACAGTCCCCTTGCTGCCACTTCCTCCCACATCCCTCGAGGGGAAATGAAAGTTGCCGAGTTGAAATTTCCAGCTGATGGGGAAAACCAGCTGGTGCTCCGAGAGCCGAGGAAGAGGAGGACCATGCGGTTGGATGGCACGAAGGCCATACCATCCCGAGACAGGGCTCCGCGGCAGGCGCTCGCCGGGGATGACACCGGCTCTTGTGCAAGGCAGGGGCTTCCTCCTGCCAAATCCTCCTGCCTGCGAGCTGGCACTGAGGGCTTTCATGGGCTGGGACGTGTTGTGGCAGATGTCCCCTGCTGTCCCTGCATGATGGGGACACGGGCAGCATCTCGCCGGGGCTCGTCTGACCGGGTGGGCTGAAGGCGTCGCGCGCTGGCTCAGGACTTTGGGAAATGCCGAGCAGAGGCGCTGGGTCTGTCACTCCCCCGGTGTCACGCTGTGAAATGCCACCAGCTCGGTTCTCTGCGGGGACATTGGGGTGTCTGGGGGACACGGGATCGGTCCGGAGGTCGTCATTCCCGCTGGCACGTGCAGCTGCCAGAGCCGGTCCCTGCGGTTGGGACCGGCCGGCCGGGGGAACCGGCTGCGGTTCTTGGCATGTGATGGCGAGGGACGTCCCCGTGGCACCGGGAGCTGGGGCAAAGGGGCAAAGCGGAGCGCGGGCAGAGGCGGGGAGGGATGTCTGAGCCGTCACCACGTCCCTCGTCATCGGGGTCGGTGCCACAAAAGGATTTTGAGGGAATTCCAGTGCGGCAGCCAGGCCTGACGCCGTCCCCTGCGATGGGGAAAGGGCCGCGGTGGGGGGACACCCGGCTGCCAAAACAGCCCTTTGCAGGGCAGGGGGCAGCTCGTGGGTGCCTGGAGGTACTCGGAGACCCCCCAAGACCCTCCTGCTCCCTCTGATCCCCCCATGCTGCCTTCACCTCCGCTCCAGCACACGCTAGCCAGGCCTGTGGATCAGCTCCTCTCCATGCCAGACCCTGCAGCTGAGGGTGGTGTTGGGGCAGCCGGGCTGCACCCCAACATGGAGCACCCCAACACCCCCCCTTTCCCCACAGGGGTTTCCTCTGCGTGATGGTGCCTCCAGTCCCACTGGGTACGTGGCATGAGGTGGCCCCAAGCGCGGACAGCTCTGGATTTTGGGGTCCGGCAGCCGCTCTGCAACGGGAGGGGATTACACACACCAGCAAAAGCGGATCCCCCCCGCTTCCCTCCTGTCCTGGAGGGGTCAGGGGGGCAAGCGAGAGGCAGCTGGGATGTGGCCCAGTGAGCCATGAGGATGAGCTCTGTGCCCCACGTCGCAGCCGGCTACTAGAGCTGATTAGCCCAAGCCCAGCGTGGCCACAGCGTGCTGGAGCTGGGAGGTTGGGAAATGGGACGGGGAGCTCGGGGCTGCCTCTGGTCTGGGCTCGGGAGCTGCTGTTTGATGGGCGAGGGGCAGCGACCGCCTGCGTGTCACATCGGGGGGGGGAGAGCAGGGCCCCGGCGCGGCCGATGCTGAGCGGTGCTGAGCCCTGGGGAGGCGACAGGGACGGTGCTTGTTCACAACAAGGAAAACCACAGAATTTGCTGAGCGCTCAGCTCGCTGTGACCGTAAATCACTGGAGCAGGGAGGAGACACGGGGGCGAGTCTGTTCTCAGGGCTGGGAACATCCCGACTGCTCTAGCAGAGGGGCCAGGCGCGCTGGTATTTAGTGCCAAAATAAAAGAATTTCTGCAATCTGCATCCCCCCCCTGCCCCCGCATTGCAGCCACCCACTGGAGACGGAGAGGTTGAAGAGCTGATCCTCCGCCAGCATCGGGTGCAGTTTAATCCGAGCTCCATGCACCCCACTGTCACCCCGCTCCAGGACACCCCCCCCCCTCCGATCTTCAGCGCTGTCTTGTTGAGAGTCTCCAGCTGGTCCTTGAACTGGTCCTCAGGGTCAGGATGCTCAAAGCCACTGGGGCCAAATTCTGCCACTTGGGCGGTGACACCGGCTGAAAAGCTCCACTCGATGCCCCTCGCTGTCTTGTTGGGGGGCAGAGCTGGGGACAGGAGGCTGCGGACACCCCCAGGGCTGTGCCCAGGCTTGGGGTAACTGAGCATCAGGAAAACAGGGTGCAGAAGAGATGGGAGGTCGCAGGAGCCCGTTGCCCCATCCTTCACCCCAGGGTTGCGGACACAGAGTGATGAGGGACCCCAAACCCCCCCCGCAGCAGGGGATGTGACGGCTGGGGCAGGAGGAGCTGGGTGGCACCCACCCATCCTCGACCCTCGCCGCCTTCTCACGCGGCGGCAAATGAAAATGCAAAGCCGGGGGGGGGGGTGTTCCTCATTCACCCCCTCCCATGATTTCACAACTCGCCCAGCTCCACCCGCCTTTCCTTCCCCTCCTGCCTCGTGGCCTGCGCTGCTGTCCCCGCGTTAGCAGGGTTGGGGTGACGAGGAGGGGACACTGCGTTGTCACCTGCGTGGGCACCCCCCCACCCTGCCACCGTGCCCCCCAGGCACAGCCCCTGCCAGGTGGGGAAGGAGGGACCAGTGACTCAGGCTGAGAAGTGACATCCCTGCACCAAAACTGGGGGACCCCCACGGCTCTGGGGGTGCCAGCTGGTGTCACCCCCTCTCCCCAAAAGCTTGGCAGCAAGGGCCATCCTGAGCATCAGAACCCACTTCTCTTTGTCCCCATTGCTGTCACAGCAGCAGCACACGGTTGTTTTTTCTCCCTGCAGGTGACAACCTGAGGATGGAGGGGTTTGGGGGGGGGGGGCTTCCCCACTGCTCCCAGTAAAGATCTGCTGGATGGAGAAGGCTGCACCTGTGTGGCCTTCCAGCAGAGGGAAGTGTGGCCTCAGGAAAGGACCCAGTGACAGTCACAGCTACTCTTCATCCCCCGCAGACAGAAACTACGTAATTTTAGAGATCTTGCAGGTCCCATGGGCCTTGCTTCCAGCCCCCGTTTCACACCGTACCCCAGCTGCAGCCGCCCCGTCCCAGGGTTGGGGTCTCACCCCCCCCGCACCCCCACAACTGACCCCTGGTGGTGCCATCTCGCACCCTGAAGCACGGGAAGGAGGAACCCCGGGCCAGCACAGTGCTGGGGGGGCACCGACCACCCCCTCAGCAATGCCAGTGCCAGCTCCCGTTTCCCTCCAGCACACGCCAGCGACCGAAAAACTATTTAAAACCAGGAAGGGCTCAGCTGGTAACACAAACCGGGGTGCCTGTGCCCCCCACGGCCACAGCCTGAGCTCAACCTGCCAGCGTCAGGGTTGGGTCTTGATTTTGACTCTCTGCGAGGGGCAGAGGCGGCCGAACTCATGGCAGACAAGACCCTTTTGCTCTTTGAAAAAAGGTTTGTGAGGCGGTTAAAGCACCGAGGGCTGCTGTGAGTAATTCCCGCACGGGGCGAAATGGGCCACGGCTGCAGAAACGGCGGCTGAGAAGGCAGGGAGCAGAGAAACCCAGTTTTATTATTTATCACTGCCGGTTTAGGGTAGAGATCTGCCCTGGCACGGCGCAGGCCAGCAGTAACACCATTTAGCACTTTGGCAGCAACATCTTCCCCGCGGCGCCCGGCAAACCCCGTCCTGTCCCCGCTCCCTGCGGGCTCAGGCCCAGGCGCTGCTGGAATTGGGGGGGGGGGGGGGGGGGGGGACGGGAGCCCCCTGCCCACAGCAGCCAGCGCTGGCTGCTGCCCCCCAACCAAGGGGCTGAACAGGGCGCTGGGGGTAGAGGATCCCCCCCCCGCCCCCGCACTTTGGGGTGCCCCAGAACTCTCAAGCTCAGGCCCCAACCCTGGGCCCCCCCACAGCTCTGGGCCCCAGCACCCCCAGCCCTCCCCATCCTGACACCCTCTGCTCCGACCCCCGGGACCCCCAGATCCCTCCCAGTCCCCCCCAGCTCCCAGGGACCCCCCTGCTCTCCCCCAGTTACCCCCCCGGCTCCCGGGGACCCCCAGTTCCTTCCCAGTTCCCTGGGACCCCCAGCTCCCCCCCAGCTCCCGGGGACCCCCCCCGCTCTCCCCCAGTTACCCCCCTGGCTCCCGGGGACCCCCAGTTCCTTCCCAGTTCCCCCCCTGGCTCATCCCAGATCTCCCGCGGCTCCCAGGGACCCCCAGATCTCTCCCAGTTCCCCCCAGCTCCCAGGGACCCCCCCGCTCTCCCCCAGTTACCCCCCCGGCTCCTGGTGACCCCCAGTTCCTTCCCAGTTCCCTGGGACACCCAGCTCCCCCCCATCTCCCGGGGACCCCCCCGGCTCCCGGGGACCCCCAGTTCCTTCCCAGTTCCCTGGGACCCCCAGCTCCCGGGGACCCCCCAGCTCTCCCCCAGTTACCCCCCCGGCTCCCGGGGACCCCCAGCTCCCCCCCAGCTCCCCGTGACCCCCCAGCTCCCGGGGACCCCCCCAGCTCTCCCCCAGTTACCCCCCCGGCTCCCGGGGACCCCCAGTTCCTTCCCAGTTCCCACCCACTTCCCTGGGACCCCCAGCTCCCCCCCAGCTGCCGGGGACCCCCCAGCTCTCCCCCAGCTGCCCCCCAGCTCCCGGGGACCCCCCCAGCTCTCCCCCAGTTAGCCCCCCGGCTCCCGGGGACCCCCAGTTCCTTCCCAGTTCCCACCCACTTCCCTGGGACCCCCAGCTCCCCCCCAGCTCCCGGGGACCCCCCAGCTCTCCCCCAGTTATCCCCCGGCTCCGGCGGACCCCCAGTTCTCTCCCAGTTCCCCCCAGTTCCCCGAGACCCCCCGCCCCCCTCCCCATAACGCCCGCCTGCCGCCGGGCGCCGACCAATGACGCACGAAGCGGGCAGCAAGCCCCGCCCCGCGCCTCGTTCTCACCCGGCGGCACCGCCCAAATCTCGCGGGGGTTTCTGGGGGGTATAAATAGCCCCGCTGCGCAACGCGGCCCTCAGTGCCCGCGCGGGCCGGGGCAGGAGCGCGGGGGGGATGCGCTGCGGCGGGGCGCGCCTGAGGGGGAAGGGCCCGGGGTAAAGAGCCTGGGGCAGCTCGGGAGAGGCAGGGCGGTTGCCCTGAAGTGGTAAAGCCGAAGTCTTTGAGGGCTGAGGCCTGGTGCTAAGCCAAGGGGATCTGAGCCCTCAGAGCTGCCGTCCGGCCCGGCGCAGGCCCGTGGGCTGACAGGGCCCTGCGAGATTCCCAGAAGCGGGTGGGGAAACTGAGGCACGGAGGCAGCTCCCTCCTGTCAGCCCGTTCCAGGGGCGGCTGCCGGTGCCCAGCTGGGCACTGGAAGTCACTCCCGCTTCTCCATCCTGCCACGCAAATGCAGGGAACCTCAATCCTCCCTCTGCCTTTTTCTTTCGCTTTCCAGGAGCTTGTGATGTATTGGGAGCAAAATCAAATTACATTTTATCACCAGCCTGGGTAACAGAGGGTTGAAAGATTAAATTCCAGCATGACAGTCAGCGATGAGGGAAGGGACGGGAATCATATCTCTTTGGTTACAGCGTGTTATTATCGGGCACTGGGCTCTGAGAGACAAATTACAGTTTTCTTGAGGGAATCTTCGTTTAATTTTTATTTTTTAACCTGCTGCAGCTGTCAGGGTGACTCGGGAGTTCAATTGTGGCTGTCCAGTGGCCCCGGTAAAGTTTTTGCTGGCACTGGGTGGATTTTGGAGAAAATCCTGGGAGTGTTATTCACTGAGAGGGGGAGTCCTCTTCCCCCCTCAAAACACAGGGGGGGGGTTCACTTGCACCCCCAAATTTTGGCAGGCGCGTTCCCCTCCTGCCGCATCGAGGGGAGAACGGGGCACGCGGGGGTGGAAGAGAAATAAAATCGCCCAACCCATCCCAAATCCCACACCCCTCAAAGGCTGCAGCCTCTGCGAGGCCGTGAGGGAAGGGGAGCGGGAGGAAGAACGAGGCGAGAGATTTCTGCGAGGAGGCGGTGAGCCTGCCGCCGTCCTGGGGAATAAATTAGAATACATCTCGGGAATAAATTAGCCGGCTGACGAGGAGGGGAGATTTGTTTCCTGAGGAAAGGAGGCTGCTGCTTTAGCAAGGTGGAGACACCTCCGGGGCTTAGATTTCAGAGCTGAGCCGATCGCTTTGAAGCCGCCTGGCGCAGTTTGAGTTCGAGGGGTTATAGACGGCGAAGAAACTTAATGTCTCTTCCCTTCCTCCGTGTCCATCCATCCGTCTATCTGTGGTTCCATCTGCCTGCTCCTCGCTCCAGCGAAAGCCATTAAGAATGACAAAGCACCTTTTTTTTTTTTTTTTTTTTTTTTTTTGTTTTAAAGATGGGTCCCTAGGAGCAGCAGGCAAATTGCCTGGTTCATGCATAATAAACCAGGCGTGGAAACACGCCGAGTAATAGGCTACATTTGTGGGGGAAACAAAATCGTTAAGCGAGCCTGTTTGCAGGGTGTTCTGGGGGAGAGAAAAAAAAAAAAGAAAAAAATATATATAAAATAAAGCCAGGCTGGGTGTGGAGGGGCTGGCAAACCTCCCCTGCGCCTCCTGGCATCAGCTCTGCTTAAAAGCTTTGGCAAAATAGGTCAGCGGAGCCCGGCGCGCATCCTGCCCCTCATTTAGTTGGGGTCTGCAGGGCCAGTGGACCCCCCCCCAGCCCACCACCCTGTGCTCCCACGGAGGCCAGGAGCTGGTGGAAATGTCACCCGAGGTCCATGTGTTGTCCTGTGCTGGGCACGGCGAAGGAGCTCATAGCACCCATGTCCCCAGCACTGCTGGCTGGTACCCCCCCCCCCCCCAGCCACTCTGTCCCATGGTGGGGGGGTCACCCGTGCCCACCCGGTCACAACGTTCCCACAGAACAAAGGTGACCTGCAGCTCGTTTTTTTTTTAACATTTATATTTATATATATATATAAAAAAATTAAATATATATAATATATCGTGTTTAAGACTAAAAATATAGTACATAATATTTAAAAAAAAAAAAAGGAAAATGAAAAATAAAAAAATGGGAGGTTGGGGCCGGGTGGGGGGATCACAGATACGTGTCTCTAGGGGTCTAAACAGCCTGTGCTAAGGAAGGGACCCCCTCGCCCGGTGCTGGGGGGCTTGGCCGTGGCCTTGGGGGGGGGGGGGTGTCCCCATTTGCCCCCCCCCCTGCCCCAGGGGGGAATTTTAATTTAAAGCTTCGGCTTCGACTGACGGCACCCGGGGGTGGCTGGGGCAGGACGCCCGTCCCGCGCTGCCGCGCTGGCTATTGCTATCGATGGGGGGGGGGTGTGTGTGTGCAGCACCTGGGGTGGGAGCCCCCCAAAACGGGGCTGTCCCCTTGGGGGGGGGTAGGGGGTGTGGGGTGGAAAAGAAAAAGAGGTATGGAGGAGGATTTTTTTGGGGGGGGGGGGGGGGGCGGGCTTAAATCAGGCACCATTGTGAGAAATGGCACGCAGTCCTGCAGTCGGAGGCTCAGGCTGGGCGCGGGCTCAGCACCTTCCAGGGTTTGGCCCATCCTGATAGTACCTTTTTGGGGGGGGTTGAGGGGGAAAAAAGGTGGGGTTCTCCCCCCCCCCCCCCCCCCCCCCCTAGTCTCCAGGCGTGCCACTGGGGCTGTAGGGCTCTGGCAACCCCTTCCCCAAAATCGTACCTGCTCGCGCCAGGGCCGGATCCAGCCCGCCGGGCTGGGGCTCCGTCGGTGGCTGGGAGCGGGGTGCTCAGCGGGCTGGGGACCGCAGAGCATGTCCCTCCCCTAGGGAAAACCCCAAGGGGGGGGGAAGGTATTTCGTACCTAATGCCGGGGGGGGGGTGGGGTATATCACAGGGACAGCTTTGGGCAATGAGGTGACCCCAGCCAAAACCCACCGCACCCTGGCAAGTGTGTCAGTGTGTGTCCCCCCCCTCCCCAACCCCAGCTCCTGAGCCGGTGGCTGGGTGAGCAGAATTGGGGCCACCCCCATTGCTACAGGCAGCGAAATCGGGAGGGGGGGGGGGGGGGGGGGCCATCACCCCAGTCCCTGGAGCTGGGGGACCAGCCGAGCTCTCGCTCCTCACTGGTTTGCTTCGCTGCGGCTCAGAACATGTGCCAAAGCCTGGGGGGGGGGGGGCCGGTTGCGGAGTGGTGATGTTTGCTGGGAGGGTGCTTACACCCTATATACACCTTTATATACATTCAGAAGAGGGACCCCCCACCCCCCCCCCCACCCCGGTGCACCCCCACATCGGCCAGTGGCAGTGGGGGTGGTGGAACAGAACCGGCCGGCCCAACCGGGTGTTGTTTGGGGTGTTGTTTGGGGTGGAAACTCACAGCTGCCTGTCCCACAGGTACGAGTGTGCGTGTTGGAAGGGGGGGGGGGACACACGCCGGGGGGGGGGGGGTCGGCTGCTCTGAGCTCTCTGGGGCCCCCGGGGCACCCCCTGCTCGCGGCTCTGAGTGGGGCGGGGGGGGGGGGGGCTGTTGGTAGGTGGGATGGATGGGGAAGGGGGGAGCCGGCCCCAAGGTTGGGGGGGGGGGGGGGGGCTGTCTCCGAAATCAAGGCACAGGGAATGGAAATGGGCTGGGACGGGGCTTTTTTGGATAAACCCAGAAACGGGGCATTGCATATATGTATGTACATGGATATACACACATACAGCACCTCCCTGCTCCCCCACTTTGGGCTCTGGATGGGATGGGGGGCGGAGGAGTTTCTGGGGGGGGCAGCTCGTGTGCAGCCCCTCGCTCCTGCAGAGGAGGGTGAGGCGGGTGCTGGCTCGGGGGTGCTGGGGACCCATCGGGGAAGGATCTGGCCCCACAGAACATGGGGAAGGATCCAGCCCCACAGAACTCGGGGAAGGATCTGGCCCCACAGAACTCGGGGAAGGATCCGGCCCCACAGAACTTGGGGAAGGATCCGGCCCCACAGAACTCGGGGAAGGATCCGGCCCCACAGAACTCGAGGAATGATCCGGCCCCACAGAACTCGGGGAAGGATCCGGCCCCACAGAACTCGGGGAAGGGGGCTGCGGGGCAGCGGGGGCTGCAGAGCCGGCCCCGACAGCCGCGCGGACCCGCACGCACCCGCTGAGTCTGGGTGAGATGGGGGGGGGGGACACGGGGACGGGGACGGACACGGGGGTGGGCATAGCGGGGAGGATGCCCCCCCAATCTTCTCCCTCCTCCGGGAAGGTACCGAAAAGAAAGAACTGAATGAGTGGAAGCTCGAAAAGACTCGGCGGCTCATCCCCGCCGCCAGCAAACCCCGGGATGGCGGCGGGTTGTGAAGGGGGGGGGGTGGGGGTGTGTGTGGCACGGCGCGTGGAGTCCAGCCGCCGGAGGAGAAGCGGGGCAGGAGGGTCAGGATGAGCCCCTGAATATCAGGGGACAGTCGTGAGGTACCTGTGGACCCCCGCTGCCTTTGTGTGTGTGTGTGTGTGTGTGTGTCCCCTCCCCGGGCTTCGGCGCCGCCCGCCAGCCCCCGCCCGCCCTAGACGTGCGTCTGCATCCGCTGCTGGAAGCGCTGCCCGTAGTCCGAGTGCTGGGAGGTGTAAGAGAAACGGGTGGCACTGGCGTACTTGCCCATGGGGTCGTAGGCGTCGTAGGGCGCCCGTTCCAAGCTGGGGGGCTGCCCGTACCCCAGGCGGTAGGTGGTATAACCGGCGCCGGCCGGGAAAGCGGCGTGACCCCCGTAGTTCTCGTAAGAAAGCTGGCTTGCCGTCTCGCCGCCTGCCGTGCCGGGAGCGGGGCCGGGACCCGGAGCCGTTTCGGTGGTGTAGTCGGACGTGGGGCCACGGCTGTAGGTGTTGAGCTGAGCGTAACCGCTGGAGTGGGAGAGGCGGGAGGGCGGGCGGGTGTCGTAGCGGCCCGGGCCGGGGTTGCGGTAGTCGGCGTAGAGGACGGTGCGAGAGGACGGGCGATCCTCGTGGGCGCGGACGTTGTAGTAGCCGTTGGTGGGGTCCTGCGAGGAAATGGGGGGAAGTGTGGGGAGGGATGGGCTGAGCCCGGCTGGGATTGGGCTCTGCAGGGAGAGGAGGGACGAGTGCCGGCCCTTCTCCTCTGCTGAGTGTCCTGCAGCCACCCGACCTGGGACAAAACCGGGACCTGCTCCTCTCCTACATCCCACGGGACAAAACCGGGACCTGCTCCTCTTCCACGTCCCACGGGACAAAACCAGGAACTGTCCCTCTTTCACACCCCACGGGACAAAACCGGGACCTGCTCCTCTTCCACGTCCCACGGGATAAAACCTGGACCTGCCCCTCTTTCACACCCCACGGGACAAAACCGGGACCTGCCCCTCTTTCACACCCCACGGGACAAAACCTGGACCTGCCCCTCTTCCACATCCCACGGGACAAAACCAGGATCTGCTCCTCCTCTACACCTCATGGGACAAATCCGGGACGTGCCCCTCTTTCACACCCCACGGGACAAAACCTGGACCTGCTCCTCTTCCACATTCCACGGGACAAAACCGGCACCTGCCCCTCTTTCACACCCCACGGGACAAAACCGGGACCTGCCCCTCTTTCACATCCCACGGGACAAAACCGGCACCTGCCCCTCTTTCACACCCCACGGGACAAAACCTGGACCTGCTCCTCTTCCACATTCCACGGGACAAAACCGGCACCTGCCCCTCTTTCACACCCCACGGGACAAAACCGGGACCTGCCCCTCTTTCACACCCCACGGGACAAAACCTGGACCTGCCCCTCTTCCACATCCCATGGGACAAAACCAGGATCTGCTCCTCCTCTACACCTCATGGGACAAATCCGGGACGTGCCCCTCTTCCACATCCCATGGGACAAAACGAGGACCTGCCCCTCTTCCACACCCCACGGGACAAAGCGAGGACCTGCCCCTCTTCCACACCCCACGGGACAAAACCAGACCTTGAGCTCATATTCCTCACGGGTGTCGATGGTGTCACAGCGAAGGTCCTGCTTCAAGTCCACGTCATCCTTGAACGACTGCAGAAGACGGTGGGGAAGAGACGGGCTCATTCCTCCACGGGCCCAACCGTCCCAGCACGGGGCGGGGAAGGAAGCCGCAGGGGTGACCCCCCTCGACGTGGGGTGTCCCTTACCGAGTAGATGGCCTTCATGACACGGGTGGCCGTGGAGACGCTGGCCGTGTCCTCCTCGCGGTCCGCGTGCAGTGTCAGGGGCTCCCTGTTCACCGTCTCCACCTTGATGTCCAGCTTGCGCAGGGTGACATCCTTGCGGCCTGGGGACACGGGGGACCGGGGATGGAGGTGGTCGCCAGCAGCACCCCCCCACCCCCCCCACCGTGGGTGGCACCCCCAGTCCCCTCAGCCGTGGCCGCAGACCCCCCCGCGGCCCCCACTCACTTCCTTTCCGGCGCCGGTAAAGGAAGCAGGCGAGCGCGACGAGGAAGCTGATGACGAGGATGCTGGCCCCGATGGTGGCACCGGCGATGATGCCCACGGGCAAAACTTCTACAGGAGACGGGGAGACGTTAGCTGGGGACAGGGGACAGGGCCACTGCCAGGAGGTGACGGCGGCAGGAGGGCGCTTGCCCTCGCCGAAGCCCCGGGGCCTCGCCGGGCTCCCCGGGGGGCCGCGGGGCCGTGTCGGCGTTACCTTTTTCCTCCAGCTGGATGATGGCAGTTCCCGGCCCGAAGCTGTTCCAGGCCGTGCAGTTGTAGCGGGTCTGGAAATCGGCGTCCATGACGTTGTTGATGGTGAGGGTGGAGAGGACCCCGCTGCCCGTGTTAGTCCGCTCCACCGTGTACCGCTCCAGCGTCCCTGCCTCCAAAATGTTCTCCTTCCAGGCCCACGCCTGGCCCCGCCGTTTAGTTGGGGGGGGGGGGAGGGGGGGGGGGGGAAGAGGGGGGGCTGTGTCAGCACCCACAGCTCAGCGTTGTCCCCAGAACTGCCCCCCCCCCCCCCCCCCCCAGCACCCCCCAGCCCCGCCGCGGCACTCACGATGCGGTCCGGCGGCGGCGTGCTGCCGATGAAACACTCCACCTTGCCGCGGTCCCCGCGCACGGCGTACTGCACCGCCTCGCTCGAGATGATGGGGGGTCCTGCGGAAGGTGAGGGGGGGGGGGGGGAGGGGGAGGAAAGTTGGGGCGGGGTGGGGGGCTTGACTGAAATCCCAGAGAGAGATGGGGACACACCGTGCTGCAGGCACCGCTGGTTACGGGCAGGTGACGGTGACTGTGACAGGCGGGTGATCCATCCGTGTTCTGGATGGAGTGGGGGGGGGCGTGGGGGGGGGGGGGGGCTGGTGCTGCTCCTTGGACACACACACACACACACACACACACACACACACACACACACTCACCGTTGACGAAGAGCGTGACCTCGCGCTCGCCCACGCCGATGCGGGGGACGATGGCTTTGCAGACGTACTGCCCCGCGTCGGCTTGCGTGACGGACTTCAGGTACAGCTGGTTGCTGTTGCTCAGGACCTGGGTGGGTCCAAGCGCCGTGGGGCATGAAGGAGGGGGCCCAGAGGCCCTCAGACCACCCCCCCCCCCCCGCCATCTCGGCCGCCAGCCCCCCTACCATGTTGGACTCTTTTTTGGTCCAGGTGAGGGTCAGCGGCGGGTTGCCGGACCACACGCACGTCAGCGTCACGTCGGAGCCGATATCCGTGATGGTGGGTTTGGGGTCCACCACGATCCGGGGGGCAACTGGAGAGATGGAGGGAGAGGGTGAGAGGCTGGGACACACACACACACACACAACGCACGCAGAGCAGCTTGGGGGTGCTGGGGGGGGGTGGGTTTGGTTTCCACTCACAGTGCACATCCACCAGCGTGCTGACGTTGGTGCTGCCGATGTCGTTGTGCACCTCGCAGGAGACTGGCTCCGTGAAGAAGGTGTAATCCACCTGCGTGTCGTACTTGTTCTCCTTGGCCTCCTCGATGATCACCCCCCCCTTGGCCCACCTGGGAAGGGGGGGGGGGGGGGAGGGCAGGGGGCAGAGACGCAAGGCGGGCACATTCAGGGGGCACGCGGGACCCCCAGGGCCCTGTTTTACCTCCCTCCCCCCTCCCCCCCCCCCCCCAATCACCATATGATGCCGAAGCCAAGCCAGGAGGTTGGGGAGGGACCTCCTGGGGTCCCGTGGGACCCTCACCTGTAGCCTTTGATCTCGGGGTTGGCGGTCGCCATGCAGGTGAACACGACCCTCTCGCCCTCCTGCACCGTCTGGGGCTGGATGGACAGGGTGACAGTCGGGGGATCTGCAGGGGAGGGGGGGGACAGACGGAACTGTCACTGGCGCTGGGACAGGGCTCGGCGTGGCAGAGGGAGAGAAGATGAAGGGACAATCCTGCTGCCTGGCTCCTCCAGTGCCCCCTCCCCACGCTGCCACCCAGGGCACGGCCCGTGCTGGGGGGGGAAATCCCAAAAGCTCTGATGGCATGGTGTGGGTGCCCAGCATCCCTTCCCAGTGTGGGTGCTCACTGTGGGTGCCCAGCATCCCTTCCCAGTGTGGGTGCTCACTGTGGGTGCCCAGCATCCCTGTCCAGTGTGGGTGCTCACTGTGGGTGCCCAGCATCCTTTCCCAGTGTGGGTGCTCACTGTGGGTGCCCAGCATCCCTTCCCAGTGTGGGTGCTCACTGTGGGTGCCCAGCATCCCTTCCCAGTGTGGGTGCTCACTGTGGGTGCCCAGCATCCTTTCCCAGTGTGGGTGCTCACTGTGGGTGCTCTGCATCCCTGTCTAGTATGGGTGCTCACTGTGGGTGCTCTGCATCCCTTCCCAGTGTGGGTGCTCACTGTGGGTGCCCAGCATCCCTTCCCAGTGTGGGTGCTCACTGTGGGTGCCCAGCATCCCTTCCCAGTGTGGGTGCTCACTGTGGGTGCCCAGCATCCCTTCCCCGTGTGGGTGCTCACTGTGGGTGCCCAGCATCCCTTCCCCGTGTGGGTGCTCACTGTGGGTGCCCAGCATCCCTTCCCAGTGTGGGTGCTCACTGTGGGTGCCCAGCATCCCTTCCCCGTGTGGGTGCTCACTGTGGGTGCTCTGCATCCCTGTCTAGTGTGGGTGCTCACTGTGGGTGCCCAGCATCCCTTCCCAGTGTGGGTGCTCACTGTGGGTGCCCAGCATCCCTTCCCAGTGTGGGTGCTCACTGTGGGTGCCCAGCATCCCTTCCCAGTGTGGGTGCTCACTGTGGGTGCCCAGCATCCCTTCCCAGTGTGGGTGCTCACTGTGGGTGCCCAGCATCCCTTCCCAGTGTCGGTGCCCACTGTGGGTGCTCTACATCCCTTCCCAGTGTGGGTGCTTGCCATGGGTGCCCAGCATCCCCTCCTGCCGTGGGTACCCAGCATCCTCGCCCATCGTGGGTGCTGGCCGTGGGTGCCGAGTCCCAGCAGGGCAGAACCTTCCCACAGCAGCCACTGGAGGTCGGTGTTCACCACGAACTCCCGGCCCGGCCTCCAACCTGGCACCCCGCAAATCCCAGGTACCCCCAGAACCTGTCCCTGGCTCCCTGCCCCCTCTGCACCCCCACGCCACCCCCCCCACGCCAGGATCATCCCTTCCGCCCCCGGCACCGACTCACGGTGCACGTTGAGCTTGACGAAGGTCTCCTTGCCCGCCGGGATGGCATCGTTGGTGCTGCGGCAGGAGAACACCCGCCCAATGTCAAGGTCGGTGGGGTTGATGGCCAGCTGGCTGGTGGTCGTCTCCCGCTTGCCGTCGGCCAACACCTCCTGCCAGTGAGAGGGGACGGTCCCCGTTGGCTCCCAGCGCCGCGCTGAGGCACGGGGGGCGGAGGGGATGGACGCGGGGGTCCCGGTGGGTCCCGGTGGGTCCCAGTACCGTGCTGGTGATGGCTCCGTCCTGCTGGAGCCCGTCCCGGTACCAGACGATGGTGGCCGCCGGTTTGGCGCTGCGTGCCCGGCAGGTCAGGTTGTACGGCGTCCCCGCCCGCAGCAAGATCTCGGGGGCTCCGTCGATGGTGGGGTCCTCGGGGGGGACTGCAGGGGGGGGGGGGGGGGCGGGGAGGAGGAGAGGGGGGACACTGGGTGGGTGCTGGCTGCTTGGGGACAGGCAGACCCCGCTCCCTGCCAAAAAACCAACGCGGTTTTGATAAAGGGAGAGCGATTACGGGCAGAGGAGGCAGACCTCCTCCTCGCAGCGTTTGACGGCACCAGCGTCCGCCGTGCCGGCACCGCCTGGGTGTAAATCCCCGGTTTGATCAGGAGCTGAAGCCCCGTTACTGATTTATCAGAGTTTGGTTCATGGGGAGAGGGAAAGGCGCCGGTTGGCATCGGGAAGGGAACCCCGTGCCGGCAGAAGCCGGGGCAGGAGGCACGAGCCCAGCGCGGTGACTTGGCCTGGGGGGGGTCCCCGATGTGTGTGTGTGGGTGGGGGGGGGCTTGGAGAGGGGGGGCTCGGGGTGGGGGGGGATGTTCGTGCCGCGCATGCGGAGATGGATGCGGTGGAACGGCCTCGGGCGTTTGTGAACCGCCCCCGGGGAGCTGGTGATGATGGAAATGGGGACGGGGTGTCTGGTGGTAGTAGGGTGGGCAGAGAAGGAGGGTCCCCCCCTGCCTGGGGACCCCAATACCCCCAGGAGCCTCCTCTGCCCAGGGACACCCCTGCCTGGGGACCCCAATACCCCCAGGAGCCTCCTCTGCCCAGGGACCCTCTTGCCTGGGAACCATTCTTTCTGGGGACCCCCATGCCCAGGGAACTCCATGCCCAGGGACCCCCCTGCCTGGGGAGCTCTCTCAGGGGACCCCCCTTCCTGGAGAACCCCCTGCCTGGGGACCCCAATCCCCCCCGGAGCCTCCTCTGCCCCAGGACTTCCATGCCCAGGGACCTCTCTGTCTGGGGACCCCGTTGCCTGGGGATCCCTGTGCCCAGGGACCACCCCTCCCCTGCCCCAGCTGCCCCCCACCCTGGGCAGAGGATGCAAGGGGACCCCACTCTGCTTGACAGGGGATGGAGGAGACCCTGGGTACCCCCAGCCTTGGCAGTGCCACCCCAAAGACCCCGGGGCAGGGCTGTTCCCATCCGCTTACAGCCCCCCCCCAGGCCAAACCTGGCCCCTTTGGGCTGGGGGGGGGTCCCCGGGGACCGTCCCTGCCTGGGGGTGCAGGGAGATGCTCCAGCAGCTGTGGCACAGGGAGCCACGCTGCTCAGTACCCCAGCCACATCTCCCGCTCGCGCGCCTTTTATCTCCCGTCTTTCTAATGGGAATTTCAATGCCAGGGGAAGAAGGAGAAAGAGGGAAAAAAAAAAAATAAAAAATTAAGAAAAGCAAGAAATCCACCCCAAAACCCCATTCGTGCAACATTTCCGCTGCAGCTCCGGCATCTTCTTTCCTCATTTTTTTTTTTTTTTTTTTTTTTTTTTTTTACAAGACACAAAAGTCAGGGAAATCAAAGTTACTGCACTCGTAGGTCCCGTAACTCAGCCACGGCGTGAATATAGATTAAGGCATTAAAGATAATGGCACATCCAGGCTGCTGGAGGGAAGGGGGAGGGCGGCAGCGCAGGCAGTGCCAGCCTTTCCCGCGCCTGCGAGGGGCTCGGGGGGCCGTGGGGTTTGGAGGGGCCGCGGGGTTTGGGGGGGATGCGGGGTTTGGGGGGGATGAGGGGTTTAGGGGGGATGCGGGGTTTGGGGGTGGGGGCTGGCTCCTTACTCAGCACGGTGAGCTTGGCGCGGCGGGACCGCAGCGCGGCCTCGGTGGCCTGGCACTCGTACACGGCGTCATCGGAGAGCTCGGCGTCGGTGATCTCCAGGTTGTACTGGCCCGAGTCGGCCGTGCCCACGATGCGGTAACGCGGCCAGGCTGCGGGGACAGGGCGGGGCGGAGGGGGGTTCAGCACGGAGGGGATGGGGAGCACCCGAATTCTCCTGGGCCTCTTTTTCAGGGAGGAGAGGCTGGGGGAGGGAGGGAACCCCCTGTTCCTGGAGAAGCAGCTCCAGTTTGGGTACAGCCAGGGCAGAGCCTGTGCCCGGTGCCAGCCCCAGTGAGGATCCCTGGCACCCGTGGGATCCCTGGCATGCGTGGGATCCCTGGCACACGTCGGATCCCTGGCACGCGTGGGATCCCTGGTGCCCATGGGATCCCTGGCATGCGTGGGATCCCTGGCACACGTGGGATCCCCGGTGCCCACGGGATCCCTGGCATGCGTGGGATCCCTGGTGCCCATGGGATCCCTGGCATGCGTGGGATCCCTGGCACACGTGGGATCCCCGGTGCCCATGGGATCCCTGGCACGTGTGGGATCCCTGGCACACATGGGATCCCCGGTGCCCACGGGATCCCTGGCACGTGTGGGATCCCTGGCATGCGTGGGATCCCCAGTGCCCAGGGGATACCTGGTGCCCAGGGGATACCTGGCACACATGGGATCCTTGGCACGTGTGGGATCCCTGGTGCCCATGGGATCCCTGGTGCCCATGGGATTCCTGGCATGTGTGGGATCCCTGGCACACATGGGATCCCCGGTGCCCACGGGATCCCTGGCACGCGTGGGATCCCTGGCATGTGTGGGATCCCCAGTGCCTAGGGGATCCCTGGCACACGTGGGATCGCCAGTGCCCACGGGATCCCTGGCACGTGTGGGATCCCTGGCACACATGGGATCCCCAGTGCCCACAGGATCCCTGGCACGCGTGGGATCCCTGGCATGTGTGGGATCCCCCAGTGCCTAGGGGATCCCTGGCACGCGTGGGATCGCCAGTGCCCATGGGATCCCTGGCATGTGTGGGATCCCTGGTGCCCACGGGATCCCTGGCACGAGTGGGATCCCTGGCATGTGTGGGATCCCCAGTGCCTCGGGGATCCCTGGCACGCGTGGGATCGCCAGTGCCCACGGGATCCCTGGCACGTGTGGGATCCCTGGTGCCCACGGGATCCCTGGCACGTGTGGGATCCCCGGTGCCCACAGGATCCCTGGTACGCATGGGATACCTGGCACACATGGGATCCCCAGCGCCCATGGAATCCCTGTCATGTGTGGGATCCCTGGCACATGTGGGATCCCTGGCATGCGTGGGATCCCTGGTGCCCACAGGATCCCTGGCACGTGTGGGATCCCTGGCACATGTGGGATCCCTGGTTTCCATGGGATCCCTGGCACATGTGGGATCCCTGGTGCCCACGGGATCCCTGGCACGCATGGGATCCCTGGTGCCCATGGGATCCTTAGCACATGTGGGATCCCTGGTGCCCGCAGGATCCCTGGGATGTGTGGGATCCCTGGCACGGGTTGGGTCCCTGGCAGGCGTGGCATCCCTGGTGCCCATGGGATCCCCGATGCCCACGGGATCCCCGGTGCCCACAGGATCCCTGCCACGCGTGGGATGCTCCGTGCACGCAGGGAGCCTGGTGCACGCAGGCCAGGTACCTTTGAGCCCCTGCCCCATCCCCAGGGCGAGGCCGTCTTTGGTCCATTGCACGATCCCGGAATAATTGAGCACCACGCAGGAGAGGACGATCCTCTGGCCGGCCACCACCGTCTGGTCCTCCGGCTCCTCCACGAACCGCGTCTGTGCCGCTGTGGACAGAGGAGGGGGGGGGGTCAGCCAGGGGCCCCGGGTGCCCCGGCACCAGCGGCCGTGCCGGCACCAGCCGGTGCTCCGTCACGCCAGTGGCTCCAGCACCGTCCCCCCCCTGAGCTGCCCGCGGTCCCTGGAGGTTTCAGAGGAGCTGCTGGGGGTGTGGGAACCCCCCCAAACCGGGCTCTGCCGCACTCCCAAACCCCCACCCTGTGCGGCAGTGGGGATTGATGCCGTCACACGGTTTGGACGTGGCGGGTGTGCCGGACACACGCGTGTGCTACCAGCCCCTGGCACAGGGAGCAGGACCCCGGGAAGGGCAGTGGGGAGAGGGGCATCACTGCTCTCCCATCGGTGTCCCACCCCCCCTCTTCAAAAGCTTTTTTTTTCCAAACTATTCAAATGATTTCCACGGTGGCGTGGGAGAGGGGGAGGCAGAAATCTCTGGAGGGGATGAGCGAGCCGCGGATAACGAAGCCACCAAGTCCCCAGCGTGGCTTCTGCCTGCGTGGCCTGGCCCAACCCGGCACTGTGCCACTCGTGGGGTGCCCCACGCCCCTGCCACAGCCACGCCGGGCACAGCCACAGCTCGGGCACCCCAACCCGCTCGGGTTTGTCCCCAGGGGCTGAGGGGCAGCCGGGCTCCCTTGTCCCCACCAAGGGGGATGGGCCGTGCCGGTGCTTGGCCCCCTCCTCGCTGTGCCTGGCGTGGGGGACCCACCCGTCACCATCACCCCGGCGCCTGCCCGGGGGTCCCGGCACGGGGTGGGGTACAGCAACGCGCAGGGTCTTGAGCTGGAGAGACCCCCCACGACCCACACGCGGCATCCCCAGTACCTGTGGTGACAGGTACACCGAGAGTCAGCATCAGGCCACCCCAAAACGCCAGGATGGGGCACCCCAGGATCCCTGGGACATGACACCCCAGGATTCCTGGGAGATGGTACCCTGGGATTACTGGGACATGACACCCCAGGATCCCTGGGATGGGGCACCCCAAACCCTTGGGACATGGCACCCCAGGATCCCTGGGATGGGGCACTCCAAATCCTTGGGACATGGCACCCCATGATTCCTGGGATGGGGCACCCCAAATCCTTGGGACATGGCACCCCAGGATCCCTGGGATGGGGCACCCCAAATCCTTGGGACATGGCACTCCAGGATCTGTGGGATGGGGCACCCAAAATCCCTGGGATGTGGCACCCCGTGATTCCTGGGATGGGGCACCCCAAATCTTTGGGACATGGCACCCCAGGATCCTTGGGAGATGGCACCCTGGGATTTCTGGGACATGGCACCCAGGATCCCTGGGATGGGGTACCCCAGAATCTCCAGGATATGACACCCCAGGATCTGTGGGATGGGGTACCCCAGAATCCTTAAGACATGTCATCCAAGGATCCCTGGGATGGGGCACCCCAAATCCTTGGGACACAGCACTCAGGATCGCCAGGATGGGGCACCCCATGATCCCCAGGACATGGCACCCCAAGATCTCCAGGATGGGGTACTCAGGGATCCCTGGGTTAGGACAGCCCCCAGATTAGGGACCCCAAGATCCCCCCAGCCGGGCACCCCAGCACAACAGGGTGCAGCAAACACCCTTGCAGGCCGCTGTGGTGATTTGGGGACAGTCACTGCTCCCGGCCACCCTGGGGTGACCCCATGCCACCGCCCCGGCCCCCCCCAACTCCCAGCCCACGCCAGCCAGCCTTGCGGCCCCCCCCGGAGGGTAGACAGAGCAGGGATGCAAGGAGGGAGGGAGATAAAGGGAAGGAGAGAGCGGGAGAGGCGGGGGAAGGAGGGGAGGGATGGAGCAAGAATGGGGGGGGGGGCCGAGGGGAGCGGGAAATAAAAAGCAGAGCGGAGATCAAAGAGGAAGGTGCCTGGAGAGAGGTGGGCGTGAGGGAAGATCAGAGCCGGGGAAGGGGGGGGGGCGAGACAGGCAGGAGGAGGCGCAGGCAGCGGCGGCTGCCTGCCAGACAGAGCGGGGGGACCCCCAGCCCCCTGCCTGCCCGACGGGCAGCGCCGGCCTGGCACCGGCTGGCACTGGGCTAGCACGGGGCTGGCACTGAGCTGGCACTGGGCTGGCACTGGGTTAGCACCAGGCTGGCACTGGGGTAGCACAGGGCTGGCACTGGGTTAGCACGGGGCTGGCACTGCGTTAGCATGGGGCTGGCACGGGGCTGGTACTGGGCTAGCACGGGGCTGGCACGGGGATGGCACTGGGTTAGCATGGGGCTGGCACAGGGCTGGCACTGGGCTAGCACGGGGCTGGCACTGGGCTGGCACAGGGCTGGCACTGGGCTAGCACGGGGCTGGCACTGGGCTGGCACGGGGCTGGCACTGGGTTAGCTCAAGGCTGGCACTGGGCTGGCACTGGGCTGGCACGGGGCTGGCACTGGGCTAGCACCAGGCTGGCACTGGGTTAACACTGGGCTGGCATGGGACTGGCACTGGGCTAGCACCAGGCTGGCACTGGGTTAACACTGGGCTGGCATGGGGCTGGCACTGGGCTAGCACCAGGCTGGCACAGGGCTGGCACTGGGTTAGCTCAAGGCTGGCACGGGGCTGGCACTGGGTTAGCACGGGGCTGGCACGGGGCTGGCACTGGGTTAGCTCAAGGCTGGCACTGGGCTGGCACGGGGCTGGCACTGGGTTGGCATCAACACTGCTAGTTTCTGCCTCCCCTTTCCCTCCCCGCCTCGAAGGGGCTTTGCTGGGTGCTCCGAGGGACTGGGGGGGTGGGACGGGACGGGGACACACACACACACACACTGGAATGTCGTCCCCCCCCCAGCAACCCCCTGCGCTGCCCGTCCTGCCGGGCAAAGGGCTGTTTAGTCTGGAGGAGGGCGATACGGGGCCGGCGGGCGCGGGGGAGGCCCAAAGCCTTTCCGTGTCGCGGGGCCTTGACGTTGCGCCGAGGAGGCGGGCGGCTTCCCCAAGGGCTAAAAACCAGGGGGTGCCCCCCCTCGCTGCCAGCCCCTCCTCATTGCTGTCCCCCATCACCCCCCGCTGGCCCCCGGGAAGTGTTGAGGGGGTGGGATCGTGGCACGGTGGCCCTGGGCTCTCAGCATGCATGCACATGTTTGTGCACGGGTACACACGTATGTGTGCACGGGAGCATGCCTGTGTGCATGGGAACGTGCCTGTGTGCATGGATCATGCACATGTGCATGGGAACGTGCATGTGTGGATGGGAACGTGCATGGGGGCATGGATTGTGCATGTGTGCATGGGAACACATGCCTGTGTGCATGGGAATGTGCATGTGTGCATAGGAATGCACCTGTGTGCATGGGAGTGTGTGGGAGCATGTGGATGTGTGCGTGGGAGTACACGTGTGCATGGGAGCGTGCGCCTGTGTGCACGGGAACACACGGATGTGTGCATGGGGATGTGCGTGTGAGCACGGGATCACACGGATGTGTGCATGGGGATGTGCATGGGAACACACAGATGTGTGCATGGGGATGTGCATGTGTGCACGGGAACATGTGGATGTGTGCATGGGGATGTGCATGTGCATGGGAACACACGGATGTGTGCATGGGGATGTGCATGTGTGCACGGGAACACGTGGATGTGTGCATGGGCATGTGCATGGGAACACACGGATGTGTGCATGGGGATGTGCATGGGAACACACGGATGTGTGCATGGGGATGTGCATGGGAACACACGGATGTGTGCATGGGGATGTGCATGTGTGCACGGGAACATGCCTGCATGCCCGGGACGCGTGGGGAAAGCACACGCGTGCGCGCAAGCGTGCCCAGACGCGCAGGGGACTACACCCGTGCGCACGGGAACACGCGCGTGTGCACGGGCCGGTGGGGTCCCTGCAGGTCCCTCCCACGCCCCGGCGGGCCCACGCGTGGCTCCTGCGGGGCTGGTGCGTGGCTGGTGCGTGGCCCCCGGCGCGGGCCGGGCTGGGGGGGGCGCAGGGACCCCCGGGGACAGGGCCCCCCCCCCAGCCCTGTCTCCCTCCATTTATCAAACCCAGGGCTGATTAAGCCCCGGGGCTGCGGCTCCAATCTCCCTCTCTCTCCTCTCGCTATTAAACTCAGGGTTCAAAGAAAAGCTTTTTATTCGCGCTGACAGCTTTCAGATGGAGCTAAATCTCTCCGCGCTAGAGGTTTTTTTCCCTTTTTTTTTGGTATTATTTTATCTCTCTCCCTCCTCCCCTTCCTCTTCTCGCTGCTTTTAAATTTAAGCCTTTCCCCCTTCCTCTTCCCAAGTTGTTCGCTTCTATTTATATTGGAAAAAAAAAAAAAAAAAAAAAAAATTTAGACAGGGAGGGGAAAAAAAAAAAACAAAAAAACAACCAAACCACAACCACCCTCCACTGGTTTTATTCTGCGGGAGAGAAAAGAGGATTTGGCTTCCCTGTGGCCCTGCCCGGCGGAGCGGAAAGGGAGAGATGGGAGAGGAGGGCAGGATGAGGCCGCGGCTGGATGCTGAGGCTCCTGTCCCCGTCCCCCCTCCGCTGTCACCGCGCTGTCACAGCCCCGGCGCCAGCGCCCCGAGCCACGCGTCACCCGGTGTGAGGTGACGGTACGGGGAGGGGAGGGGAGGGGAGGGGGGGGGAAAAAAAAAAAACAAAACAAAGCACAAGCGCCGCGACCGGCCCTGAAATAACCCGCCGGGAGCTGGCGATGGAGGGGACCTCTCGCCTGTGTGGGGAAACTGAGGCACGGGAGGGGGCTGGCCTGCTGATGGATCCCACTGGGGATGGGGGGGGTCCCATCCTGCCGGGTGCTGGCAGAGCGGTGCTGTGCCGCGCCGGGGGTGGGGGGGGGATGTGCCGGTGCTGAGATGTGATCGGCCCTGGCACATCCCTGCGCTCCCCCCCCCCCCCCCCAGCCCGGCGTTGGGGCTATTTTAGGCTCCGGTAATTTTGGTCTTTCAGCTAAACCCGGCGACGTTTCGGGGCAGGGACACGGCGGGGGGGGGGGGGGGGGGGGGGGGCTGGTGAGGCCGGTGACCCCCCCACCCCCCCACCCCCCGTGTCCCTGGGGTGGCCCCAGCCATGGGGAATGGGGTTTGGGCCGAAGCACCGGCGAGGTGCTCCCCAGAGAGGATGATTGGGGGGGGGGACACGACACAGACACACACTCCTCTCTTCGGTGATACCCCCCCCACCCCCCCCACCCCACAGCATCCCCCAAGTCACAAACGGCGACCCAACCGGTGGCCACCCAGCCCGGCAGCCCGCTTGCCCGCGCCTCCCAGCCGCTCGAACTGGTATTTACTGGAGGGCCCCCCCCTTGCCATCGACAATTTACGAGCCCCCTTCGCCGCGATTACCCCGGCACGCCGGCGCTGGCCGGGAACAGCCAGAGCCGGGCGCTCTGAAAGCAGCTTGGCAGGAGAAACCGCTTCCGCTCCTTGTTCGAAGTCGCTCAATGCCCTTTTTCTATTTTCTTCTTTTGGCTTTTTAACGCTAACGTGGCTGAATCGGGGGTGGGGGGGACACCCACACCCCCCCCCCCCCAGCCCCCCGGGATGGGGATGCTGGCGGGTACCAGCAGCTGGGGACCCATCCCAGTGCTGGCCGCACCACTTGGGGGGTCAAATCTCTGTCGTCCCCTCCCACACACCCGGTTTTGCGATCAGCCCCCGGCGCATCCTCCTCAAAAAGGCCCTCGACCCCGTTTGACCAAAATCGCTCTCTTATAATCCCGTCCTGATCGACAGTAATTGAATATTACGATCCTTTAATTCCTCATTAATTGGATCCCCCAGCCGCTTCTCCGTGCTGCACGGGGAGCTGGCAGCATCCTTGGTGGGTGGTTGTCCCCATCCCCACCGTGCCGAGCATCCTCGGTGACCAGTTGTCCCCGTCCCCGCCACACCAGCGTCCCCAGCAGCCAGTTGTCCCTGTCCCCATCCCCTCCGTGCCAGCATCCTTGGTGGCCGGTTGTCCCTGTCCCCATCCCGGCTGCCTCCGGACCCTGTGCCCTGGCTCCTCTCCCAGCGCTGGCGGGTCCTCCCCATCCCGGCAGGAACGGAAAGTATTTCAACACCATCATATGACGCCAGCACATCGTTGGCCAGCGCCCAGCGCCCGGGCTCAGGAGGCACCGGGACGGGGCCACATCCAGCCTTGTCCCTCCCCATCATCCCCCCCCCCCACCATCTCGGGTGGGGGTGTCACTTCGAGCATCCCCGGCTGCCGCTTCGTTTGACCCCGTTCCTCCTGCACGTGCAACGGCGGGGGCAGAACTGGGGCTGTTTTAACCCAACCCCCCTCCGTGCCCCGAGAGGGAAAACCAGGCACGGGAGCCCCCGCAAACCTCTCACAGCACACCCCCCCGTCATGGCTGCTCTGTGCCTCAGTTTCCCCCGAGGCTGCACGTCCCTCCCCACAGCTGGGGACATTGGGATGTCCCCAGTGTCCCCGGCAGGGTGCTGGCGGGGGCCGCTCTGTGCCTTCCCCCGCCCCCCGCCGCTCCCAGCTCCCGAAGCCAGTGGTAGCGAAGCTCTCCGGGGAAAGGATGCTCCAGTTATTTTCATTTTTTAAAAGGCAAAATTATAAAAACAAATGAGGAGGAGATTGGTTCCCCTCCCCCGGCCCCGCCGCCTCTCCTCCCCACCCGCTTTCGGCAGCGCCGGGTCCCCACCGTCTCCCCCGCGCCCCGGCCCGGGGTCACCTTGCCCGTGTCCCCCCGGCGCAGCATGCCCCGGAGCGCTGGGGTGCAGGACAGGCGCCCATCGGGCCCCCCCATCACCCCAATCCCCCGCGGTGACCCCAGTCCCGCCGAACCCCAACGTCTCCCCACCTCCTGTAACCTCCCGATTTCTCATCTCCCGGCCCGGTCGCAATCACCAGCGACACCAATCTCCCAACAAATTTAGCAGCTCATTTCCCATCCCAGCAAATACCCCGTTTCGATTATTCCCTCCGGGTCAGACCCCATCAATAGCCCGGCGGGAGGATGCGTGCGGCGGCGGGGACAGTCCCTGGTACCCCGGGTACCACTCCCCGGGCATCCTCCTCCGGTTGCCATGGTCCCCAGGAGATGCTGGCCATCCTCGGGGAGGGGGGGGGGGGGGGAGGGAAACTGAGGCACGGGGAAGATCAAAGGGAAGCGGGGATCCATCAACCCAAGGAGAACTCTGTCCCCTCCGCCACCAGCGTGACCCCACGCTTCTCTTCCCAACCCACTCCTGAATTTTCCACCCGAATCTCCTGCTTTTTACAACCAACCCGGGCACGCGGCGGGGGAAGATGGGCTGAGGCCCCAGGTCGTCATTAGAGGTACGGTAAAAATACGCGACGCGGGGACCATGCAAAACAATTTTCAATTAAAATCTCGTTGGGAAGAGGCATAAATACCGGGGGAGATGACGTGGTGGAATTGGGTTCTATTTTTCCTTCCCGAGGAGCCTTAAATATTCCCCACCTAATAATAATAATATAAAAAAAAATGAACTCCCGACTTACGAAACAACATATAAATTCCCCTCGTAATTACATTACTTTCAGCACTGCAAAGATGCCAATAAAATATAAACCAGCGCCGGGCAGAGAGAGAAAATATAGAAGAAAATAAATGAATTGCTTTAGTGCGGTATGGCAAAGGAGGCAAGCTGGGGGGGGGGGGGGGGGAACTGTGGGGGCTGGGGCCCCCACTGCTGCCCCGTAGGGACCCCCTGGGGGCACCGCTGCTGTCCCCTGGGGCTAACTGCGTGTCCCCAAGGTCCAGGTTTGTGTCCCCCCCCCCGCCTCCAGGAGGTTTCATTCCAAGGGGCCCTCGGTTTGGGGTGTCCTGGCAGGAATCTCCCCCCAAATCCTGCTCCTGCTCCCCCCCCCCCCCCCCGCCCCCAACTGCAGGCAGAGGCTTTGGGGGGGAGGTGTGGGGGGGTCGGGGGGTCTTTGTCTCCCTCCCACCTGCCCCACGCTGGGAGAAGGACCCATCGGCTGCCCAAAATTGGTGGAAAAACTTGGCCCCTTTCTCCCGTTAATCCTGGTGAAAGGGGGCAGCCAGGCAGAAAGACAAAGGGCTGGGCTGGGGGGGGGGGGGGGGCACGGGGCGATGGGGGGGGGGGCACACACTGACCGTGGGCTTGCATGAGAGCATGTGTGTGTGCACACGTGTGTGCATGTGTGTGCACATACCAGCCGCGTGCTCGCCCGGGAATATCTGTGCCTGCAGGAGCCGGGCGTGCGGGCCACGTGTGTGCACACGCGTGTGCTTGCGTGTGCCAGCCCCGGGCGAGGGCAGACACCCCCCCCCCCCCCCCACATCAGCTCCTTGGGCCCCGCAGCACCCCTGGGAGGGGGGTGCGTGCTGTGTTTGTTTTAGGGGGGGGGGGGGGGTCCCTGCTGAGCAGCTTCGCGGGAGGGCTGAGGGTGCAGACCGGAGCTGCCTTCACACCCCAGCCTTCCTCCTCCTCCTCCTCCTCCTCCTCCTCCTCCCGGCGCTGCCCTTTGCACCGCTGCCAAACAAAGGCCTGGGCTGCAGATGTTGCTCCCACCCGGATTTCTCGGGGTCAGCCCACCCCCCCCCCCCCCAGTACCCCCCTCTCCCCCCTCCAACATCCCCAGGGACACCCAGCACCTCCCAGTGGGGTCCCAGCTCAGAGCCCCCTCACCCAGCGACGGTGCAGACCCTGGCCTGAGCCCCCCCAAAGCGCCAGGAGGTGGTGGGGGGGGGGGGGAACCCAGGCACCCACCCACCCCCCCCCCCAGCAGACAGAAGGAGCTGGCGGAGCCTCCTCTTGTTATTTCCTCTTCATTTCTGGGGCTGTCAGAATTATGGAGCAGCGCTGTTTATTGGCTTGAGTTTAATTAATTTGTGTAATATCCCTGTTAGGAACAATGTCTAATTAAGACTTTTGTTTGTGTGTGCACACGGAGCTTGGGGCGGGGGGGGGGGGGAAGCTCTTCTTTGGGAAAATGGGGAGGGGGGAGGAAATAAAAATCCCTAATCATTAATGAAGGAGGGGGGGGTGGGGGGTGGAAATAAAAAAATATTTAAACAGCGCTGGCATCCTTCCACCAAGCTGCTGGTAAGCGCTCTCGTTACAGATGTCTTAATGAGACATCTCTTAATAATGGGATTATCATTCACATTGAATCGGGACAAGCAGCTGTGAGAGCGCGAGGCTCCGCGTCCCAACGTACGGAACGGGCTGAGTCAGAGCCCGGTTTCGTTACCGGCCCCGGGAGCTCTCGGTAGGGATGGGGGGGAGCCCCCCCACCCGCCCCCCCCCCGTGCCTCAGTTTCCCCACGGGCAGCTCGAGGCAGCACCGTGAGCATCGGTAGCAAGCGGAGGTTAAATGCGGCATCGGCTTGTTTCGATGCCAGGCAAACGGGGGTTTAATAAAAAAAAATAAAGAAAAAAAACAAACAAAACCCCAAAATACCCCAATCCTGGATGATACGGGTTTGAAGGGAAGGGGGGGAAAAAAAATCAATGGGGATGGGGTGTGGGGTGGTGGTGTCCCCCTCCAGCTGGACCCCAAATTCAGTGGGGACCCCAGGTCCCCCCCTAGCCTGGGTGCCCCCTTCCTCCCTGCCCCCCTCCCCAGCTCCTGAAGGGAGAATATGGGCAGGAATTTTGGTTCCTTCCTCCCCAACCAGCTTCTTCCTCCCCAGGCCTGCCTGGCTGCGGAGTCAGCACCCCGGCAGGGCAGCAGCGGGGAGGGTGGGGGGGGGCCCAGTGGGGGTGGGAGCCCCCCAAGAGCTGCCCACCCAACCCGCAGGGCTCCCCACTGCCAGGGAACCCCAGCTGCCACGGCGCACCCCAAACCAGCCACGAGTCTCTTGTCTCCCACCCCCACCCCCCCCACCGTGAGGATTTGGGGTCCCCCAAGGACCCACCACCCCACTTAGGATATTTGGGAGCGGGGGGGGGGGGGGTACCCGTGGAATTTGAAGCCCAGCAACCCCCTCCCCACCAGTTCGTTCCCTCCGAGCTGGGTGCTGGGGTCCCCGCAGCTTGGGGAGGAGGACGAGCATCGTGTCCCTGACTGGGGTGGAGGTGGGGGGACACGACACCCACCCCACTGGGTTGACCCCGGCTTTTGGAGGGGGGGGGGATCCAGCCCTCCCTCCCCTCGGGGGCTCTGCAAATCCCGCTCAGGAGAAGCTGGAGGGAGCAGCCCTGGCTCCAGCTCCCCGCTCCTGCGGTCAGAGCCCAGCAATGATCCCACAAGCCTGGAATTTGAGGAATTTCCTGCCAAGGCTCTCTGGAAGATGAGGGAGAGAAAGAAAAACCAGAGCTTAACCCTCAGCTCCCCGCGCCCATCCCGCAGCGGGCAGGGGGCTGAGACCCCCAGGAAGGGACTGGGGGCTATTTTGGGGTGTGGGTGTTGGGGGGGGGGGGGGAGCGTGTAGCTTTGAGGGGGTTGCTTCTCGCTGCTCCCCAGTTTTTGGGGGGGCCAACGCTGCTTGTGTGCAAAGCCGGGGCCTTGTTCGTGTTGATGGCGAAGGCAAAGCGCTTCGTGCCTCAGTTTCCCCCACCGCCGCTCTCCTGCCTCCCTCCTGGGTCCCAGGGAGCCCGCCTCCGGCCTCCACACCACCCAGCATCCCCCCAACCCATCACGAGCCCCCGAGACACCTCCAGTAGCCCACCAGCCCGGCCGGGGAGCTCAGCACCCCCCAGCCCTCCCCGAGGACACACGCTGGAGCTCCTCACGCCCTGACCCGAGGCTGCCAGAGGTGCAGGACGGGTGAACGTTTAAAACTATTACTTTAAATCAAATCCACTTGAAAGGTTGGGGGGGTTTTGCATAATAATTTAAAACAAAAAGGGAAGGGAGGAAGCTAGAGAGGAGGTGGCTGGAGCCCCCTGCTCCCCCCCCAAGGGGTTAAGAGGGTCCTGCTCTGCCTGGGGGGGTGATGGGCACCCCAACCAGCCCCGCTTTGTCCTCATCCCCCCTCCCCAGGATATTCCCATCTCCCTCCGTGCTCCCCACCAGGATGCTCAGAGACAACCGGGATGGGGGGGGGGGGCGCAGCCTGGGTGCCCCCCAACCCCACAGCTCCCCCGGGACGGGGCTCACTGGGCCTCCCCGGTGTCAGAAGCCAAGTTTGCCGCCGCCCCCCCCCCCACACACACACCCCCCGTGGAGACCCCAGCCGCGGCCTTCCTCCCGCTCCTCTGCCTCTCCCCTCCCAGCGCCACGGCGAGGCTCCGGCGGGCGCAGCGGGGTGCACGCCCGCACCCCCTTGCACACCCACGCGTGCTCCCCCCCACGCTCCCCCCCGCACATGCGTGCTCCCTTGCACGCCCGCACGCACACTTTCCCCTGCTCCTTTTCTTTGCTGTTCCTATGGCAACCCCTCCAAGGCACACAACCGCTCTCCGATTGGAAATAAAAGTTGTTTTTCCTCCCCTCCTCCTTTACTCCACTCTTTCGCTTCCCCCCCCCCCCCCCCCCCCCTCTTATTTTGATTTCCATTTGGATCATAATCCGCCCGTTGCCATGGCAGCGCTGGCAGCCCTTTATGTCCCAGCCCTTGCAGAAAAGGCCTCTCTCCCCCTTTTTCCCTTCCTTGCGCCTTCCCCGAGTGGGTTTTGCTCTTTAAATCCCTCCTTCCCGCCAGCCCCTTGCGGCAGCGACCCCGGCATCGCCGGGATCCAGCCCGGCACCGGGGCCTGGCGTCACCGGCTGCGCCACGTCCGATGCCACGCCGACGGGACTTTTGCGGCGGGTGGGTGGAAAGGAGCTCGTCCGCCAACCCCTGGTAGCTACAGCCCAGCAAAGTCCGGGCGGGAGCCGGGATCCAGAGCTCCGGCCTTTTCCCCAGATACCCTTAACTCTGCCCCACGGCTCGGCCGTCCTCCTTGCCCGAGCATCCTCCCCTTTGGGCCAGCAGCCGGCCCGGCTCGCTCGCCCAGCCGGAGGGCGACACGGTGGCCACGCTGCCACCGACAGAAGTGATGTGGGGGGTCGCGCCGCCAGCGCGGGATGGTTTCCCCCATCCCCTCCGTTTTCCCCGCTCGCCACCTCCCTCCCGCGCTGTGCCCACTCCTGGCTGGGAGCAGGAGGTTATGAAAATGAGCTGTGTGCCCAGGAGACTGTAATTATCTGCTAAGTGTGAAAGCTAGAGTGATTAATTAAGAGATAATAAAAAGAAAAGGAGGCTAGAGAGGGAATAACGGATGCTTTGATGATAAAACCTGAGGTAAGGCAAGCAATTAGGGGAATCTTTATGGAGAGTTAGCTATAATCCCCGCGTTGCCTGCGCGGCGGGGGGGGGGGGCTGCGTGTCAGAGGGATGGACGGACAGACCCACGGATGGCGGCGGTGCGGCAGCGGGGCCGTGGGTCACGCTGCGTGACCGGAGCCGGCTCCGGCATCCCCGGGGCTGCGCTCGCTGGGCCGGGCGTGCATCCCAGGTAGGATCTAGGCCAGGAGGAAAGCTGGCTCGGGATTAAACCAACCAATCCTGAATTAAAGGATGGGAATTAATTAATGCCGCTCGGTTCTGGCCGGTGGGAGAGAGGTGCCCGACGACCCTGATTTCACCTCTGGATGGTTGGCTTGCCAGAGGTCGCTGCGGATGGACAAACGGGTGGCTCGGGGTCCCTAAGAAATCAGGCAGGATGCTGTCGAGGAGGTGGGGGGGGGGGGGGGGGAAAAGCTGCCGGGGGGGCTCCGCGGTTGGGCTGGCTGCCTCCCCGCCGGCAAACCGGGCCCCGGCACGGCAGCGGGTGATTCAGCCCTGGCACAGGCTGCCCAGGCAAGTCCCGGCACGGGGCCGCGGCAGAGCCCGTCCCGCCGGCCCCAAAAGCTGCCTCGGCCCCGGGGGGCCCCGAGCCGGAGCCCTCCCGAGGGGCTGCGGTACGTCCCTCGCCCGCTCTGCTCCCCCCCCGGGGGGAAAGATGGGAGGCGTCCCCAAGATGGGGAAGGGGCTTCGTCCCCTCCCGGCGCCCGCCCAGGAGAAGGGAAAAGCATCGGCAAAGCCCCACCAGTGCCCACGAGGCCGGATCCCAGTTGCCAAAACGGTTTCCCTGAAGGGTGGCTGCGGGGTGTCATCCTGCTGCTGGGGGGGGGGGGGGCTGTGGTGACCCACCGTGGCTTTGTCCCCTCCACCGAGGGGTTTTGGGGACGGGGGGTCTGGAGGGGGGTGTCGGGTTGGATTGTGGTGACTCGGGCTCTTGGGGACGGCTGGCATCGGGGAGGGGACACACACACACACACGCTGCCGGACACGGTGACGCCAAACCGGAGCCAAACCAGCTCCTCCAGAGCAGCTCCGGGCTGAGGACACCCTGTGCCATGGGGACAGTGGGGTCACCGCAGGCGAGTCCCCAAGGGATGGGGCCCCCCGGAGCCACCAGCATCACCACCGGCCCCCGAACGCCCACGCCACCAGCTCCGCTGCAGCCCCCAGCCCTCGGCGGGGTGTGAGGGATGAAGGGGGCCACCATCCTCCCCCTCACCTTCACGTCTCGGCCCCGGAGCATTTCCCGGGGGGGATTTTATTACCCTGCAGCAGACCACGGTCGTCTTCCAAACCACACCACGCCACCGGAGGGAGGACGGAGGGAGGACGGGCAGGTGCCCGCTGCCACCGCCGCCATCCCCAGCATCTCCTCGGCCGCGCTGGGACCACCAGCACCTTCCCTCACCTCCTTCCCCCCGTGGGGAGCCACCAAGAGCATCAACACCCCGGATCGGGGCCACCCTGTGCCCCGGCACCGTCCCTCCTGCCCCAGCACCGTCCCTCCTGCCCTAGAAATTTGGGGCCAAGGGGCCACATCCCCCCCATCCCAGCCCCATCCCAGCTCTCTGGAGGGCCCTGAAAAAGTCACCAGCAAAGGGACCACCAGCCTGACCTCAAACCACCCAGTGCCACCCCTGCTCCTCCAGTGGTGACGTCTCTCAAGGGAGCCGGGGCTCAGCTGGGACATGCAGCGAGCGTGCCAGGTCTCAGAGCCGCACGCTGGGGTGGCCCACGAGCCACGGGGGGCTGGCGTGAGCCCCCCCAGGGCGAGCCCTCGCTGCTGCTCCTCTATCAGCCCCCATCCATCTCTCCGCTATTTCAATTTTGCTGCTTTGGAGAGGGGAGAGGAATAAAAAAAAAAAAATAAACCAAAAAAAAAAAAACCACCACAGAGAGAAAGAGAAGAAGAATCACCCAGAAAATGAATAAATATTTCAATTTGAGGCGCAATCACGGCGAGTGATTGAAACGGGGGGAAGAATAATGGGTTTCATTTAGATAAGATACAGAAAATTATTTAGTGAGAAATGAAGAGTGATGAAACCCATTCAACATCTTTGTGTGCAACGACATGAATGGCACTGAAACCCCCCCCCCCCCCGCCGCCCCCCCATGTACGCACACGCCGGCCAGCACAGCCCCAGCTGCAGGGGGAGGGAACCTCAAATTTTGCCCCCCCAAGCAACAGCAGCCACCACCACCCCCCCCCCCCAGCACCCCAGTTTACAGCAAAGCTTTTCTCTGAGGCAAGAGCAAAACTTAGACAGTGGTGACGGGACGGGGCTGCTCGGGAGGACCCGGAGGGGGGTCACTGGGTCCCTCCCCCAGGGATGTGACCCCCCCCCCCCCCCCCCCCAGCAGCTCTCCCCTCTGCCGAAGCGGCGATGCCGGAGCTGGGCCCCTCTCGCCGATCAGCTCCACATGGCACCGGGCGGGAGAGCGGGCGCTTTTGTTCCCGGGAGGGCAGCAGAGCCCCGCGATGCCTCCCCCAGCCTTGCACGGAGGGGGGGGGGGGGACCTGGGATCTGCCCCCGCCCCCAACCCCCTAAAAGGCTTTGCACGCTCCTTTTAAACCCCGGGTCGACTCAGTTTGTTTTTTTTTTTTTTTTTCCCCCCCTCCCCTCCCTCCTCCTGGCATCTTAGCAACGCCGCCCCCTTAATTAAAAATTAGATTGGATTTTGCAGCGGGGAAGGAGCCGCAGGCCGTGCAGGGCTCCAGCCCTGCGGAGGGCCGAGCCGGCTGAGACCTCGCGAGCTCGCTGCACGCATGGCGCGTTTCCCCCGCTCCCCTCACCCCGCGGGGCAGCGAGGCCGAGATTCGGGGAGCGGGACTGTGTGTGTGTGTGTCCCCCCCCTGCCCCGATCCGCTCCTCTCGCTCTGCATGACCTTGGCCCAGCAACTCCCCGTGCCTCAGTTTCCCTGAGAGGGCACCACGCAGATCTTTGGGGGTCAAACAGGGACTGGGGGGGGGGGGGAGGGGAGCAGGGAAGGGGGTGCCCCCCCAGCTTGCAGCAAGCCCTGGAAATCAAGCTTGGGGGGGGGGGGGGGGGGGCTGGAAAAGAGGGTGCCTCACATTCCCCCTCTCCCAAAAGCTGGGAGCTGGGGGTCCTGGGTGCCCCCCAGAGATTCCCCCTCCACTCCCCACGGATGGACGGACAGACGGACGGCAGCCCCCACCCAGCTCCCATCACCATGTCCACACCGGGTGTGTCCCCCCACCCACCCACCCCATCACCCTCAAGAAGCTCGGCTCCCCCCAGCACTTGGGGTGCCCAGGGCCGGGTCCCCACTCCTGGGACACCCCCCCCCCCAGACCTTGGGGTCCCCTCGCTTGTCCCGGCACCCGACACCCACAACTTCCCGCCTCCAACCGCCGCTGCCCACCCCGTACCCCGAACTCCGGCAGCACCGGGAGCCCCGCGGGACCGCGGTGGGAAGTGGGGGGGCGGGGGGAAACACACACACACAGAGGACCTTGACCCCAGACCGGGGCATCCAACAGCACCAAAACCGGGGGAACACGCGCAGCCCCCCCCGGGGTGGGGAGAACCGGACCCCGCTCCATCCCCCCCCCCCCAAGTAAAGGGCGGGGGGTTTCCACGAGGACCAGGGAGTGGCGGGGGGAGGGGGGGAATGTCCCACCGACACCCCCGGAGCGAACCGCCGGTTCCCGGAGGGCGAAGCCGCCGCTTTCCCCGCGCGGCCCCGCTCCCATCCCACGGGGGGACGGGGCGGCAGCGGGTGGGAGCGGAGCCGCTGCCGGAGCCGAGCCGGGGCTGGAGCGCTGCCCGCGGAGTTGGGACACGCGCTTCGGGCGGCCCCACGCTGCCGGTACCCGCTACCCACCTTGCCCGTGGGTATCAGCGAGAGTCAGAAGGCAGAGGAAGAGGATCCGCATGCTCCCGTCCCGGCCGCGCTCCGGGCAGGGGGCGCGGGGGGGTGGCCGCTGCCCCGCTCCGCCGCCCCGTTCGGCCCCGCGCCCCGGTACCGGCACCGCTAGAGCATGGCCCGGCCGGGCAGGGGCCGGGGAAGGGCCGCGGGGCTCCGCTCCGCTCCGCGCCCAACCGCGCCGCTCCGCGCCCAGCCCCGGAGTGCGCGGCCGGCGGGGCGGGGCGGGCGGGGCGGGGCGGGGGGCGGCCACGCGGGACGGGCGGGGAGGGGAGGGGGGGGGGGGAGAGGAGAGAGGGGGGAGGGGGGGGGGGGGGGGGGTGATGGTGTGCTGCAGCCCCGGGGGGGGGGAGCGTGCGTGTTCGCGCGTGTCACGCGTGGTTTTGGGCGTGCGTGTGCGTGTTGGGGTGCGGGCATGTGTGTTGCGGCGGGAACATGAGTGTTGGGGTGTGGGCATGTGTGTGTTGGGGCAGAAACATGTGTGTTGGGGCAGGAACGTGTGTGTTGGGGTGGGAACGTGTGTGTTGGGGTGTGGGCATGTGTGTGTTGGGGCAGAAACGTGTGTGTTGGGGCGGGAACGCGTGTGTTGGGGTGGAAACATGAGTGTTGGGGTGTGGGCATGTGTGTGTTGGGGCAGAAACATGTGTGTTGGGGCGGGAACGCGTGTGTTGGGGTGTGGGCATGTGTGTGTTGGGGCAGAAACATGTGTGTTGGGGCGGGAACGCGTGTGTTGGGGTGGAAACATGTGTGTTGGGGTGGGAAAGTGTGTTGGGGTGCGTGCTTGCATGTGTATGCCTGTTGGGGTGGGAACATGGGTGTTGGGGCGGGAACATGAGTGTTGGGGTGTGGGCATGTGTGTGTTGGGGCAGAAACGTGTGTTGGAGTGGGAACGCGTGTGTTGGGGTGGGAACATGTGTGTTGGGGCGGGAACGTGTGTGTTGGGGTGGGAACATGTGTGTTGGGGTGGGAACATGTGTGTTGGGGCAGGAACATGAGTGTTGGGGTGTGGGCATGTGTGTGTTGGGGCAGAAACGTGTGTTGGGGCGGGAACATGTGTGTTGGGGCGGGAACGTGTGTGTTGGGGAGGGAACATGAGTGTTGGGGTGTGGGCATGTGTGTGTTGGGGCAGAAACGTGTGTGTTGGGGTGGGAACATGTGTGTTGGGGCAGGAACATGAGTGTTGGGGTGTGGGCATGTGTGTGTTGGGGCAGAAACATGTGTGTTGGGGGCGGGAACGTGTGTTGGGGTGGGAACGTGTGTTGGGGTGGGAACGTGTGTTGGGGTGGGAACGTGTGTTGGGGTGCGTGCTTGCATGTGTATGCCTGTTGGGGTGGGAACATGGGTGTTGGGGTGGGAACATGCATGTTGGGGCAGGAACATGTGTTGGGGTGTGCGCTTGTGCGTGTGTGTATATTGGGGTGTCCTCATGCATGTTGCAGTGCAAACATGTGTGTTGGGGCGTGAACGTACATATCGGGGTGCATGCTTGCATGTGTGTGTGTGTTGGGATGTGTACATGCATCCTGGGGGATGAACATGCTTGTTGGGGTGCATACATGTGTGTTGGGGTGTGCACTTGTGTGTGTGCGTGTTGGGGTGTGTACATGCATGTTGGGGTGCATGCTTGCATATGTATGCATGTTGGGGTGTCAGCATGCACGTTGGGGTGTGAACATGCGTGTTGGGGTGCAGGCATGTGTGTAGAGATGCATGCTTGCATGTGTATGTGTGTTGGGGTATGTACATGCATGTTGGGGTGTCCTCTTGTGTGTGCATGTTGGGGTGTAAACGTGTGTTGGGGTGCAGACATGTGTGTTGGGGTGTGAAGACGTGCTGGGGTGTGCACTTGCGTGTGTGCGCATGTTGCAGTGCATAAATGCATGTTGAGGTGCATACATGTGTGTTGCAGTGCATGATTGCATGCGTGTGCATGTTGGGATGTATACATGCATGTTGGGCTGTGTACATGCATGTTGGGGTGCATACATGTGTGTTGTGGTGTGTGTTTGGGTGGGTGTGCAGTTGAGGCATGTACATGTGTGTTGGGGAGTGCACTTGTGTGCATGTGCGTGTTGGGTTATGTACATGTGTGTTGGGTTATGTACATGCATTTTGGGCTGTGTACATGCATGTTGGGGTGCTTGCTTACTTGCGTGTGCATGTTGGCATGTGTACATGCGTGTTGGGCTGTGTACATGTATGTCGGGGGCGTGCCTCCTCCTGTTGCTTTGCACGCCGGGGTGTTTGCACGCGCGTTCACGCCCGCAGTGTGTGCACGTCGGGCTTCTTCCACGCGCGCCGCTTGGCCCTCTCACGCCAGCGCACACACGTGTGCGTGCCAGCCTTGCACACCCATGTGCGGGTCCACCCATGTGCACGTGTGTGTGTCCGCGTGGGGACGCGCTCGGCCGTGTGCGCACTGCAGCCAGCTGGGAGCAGGGACCCCGCAGCACCCCGGGGCCAGGGGCCCCCTCAGCGCCCTCTCCCCACACTCCCTGCAGCCTTTCCTCTTCCTCCTCTTCCTCTTCCTCTTCCTCTTCCTCTTCCTCTTCCTCTTCCTCTTCCTCTTCCTCTTCCTCTTCCTCTTCCTCTTCCTCTTCCTCTTCCTCTTCCTCTTCCTCAAGCTCCAGCCAAAGGGGAGCATCAGCTCCTCTTGCCTCCTGAGCCTTCAGCAAACACCGAACCTTCAGTTTTCATGCTGTGGTGTTTTGGCAATTTTTATTTTTTGTTTTGTTTTTTTTTTGAGGGGGTTGTTGAGTTCCTTTTTTTTTCTTTTTTTTTTTTAAGCTTTTCCCCCTCCAATAGAATTTCCAGCCCTGAGGGGGTTTACAGCAAACCCTGCGGCGAGTGGGATCCAGCGCCTGGCACCCCTCTCTCCGCCAGCGTGGCCGGGGGCGGGGGGGTGTGCAGGAGCGGGAGTTGTCCCACCCCACGCCACAGCGGAAACGCCGATTTTTTTTTTTTTTTGGCTCTAATGGGGATTTCTTGAAAAGATGTGGGGTTTTTTTTCCCCCCTTGGCCATAGGGCAGGTGGGGGTCCCGCACCCCGTGCCGGTGGCCGCCGCATCCCCGGCGTCCCTTGTGCGACACAGGGGGGGTGGCTCTCGGTGCGGGGTCCCCCCTCGGCTCCCTGCTTGGGGGGGGGTCCAGCCTCCCTCCTCTTCCTCAGCGCCTTCATTCAGCTTCGGCTTTTCTCCGGGGGACCCGCTGCCCCCCGGGGTGGGGTTTCACCCAGGGACCGCCGAGCCCCTCCCGGCACAGCCCCCAGGAGCCTCCGTGGCTCCGAAGTGGCCGAGACGGATGATTACAATAAAAAGAGATGAAAATAAAAAGCTGTTTTATTAAAAGTAATAACAGCGGTTCTCCTCGGGAGAGGCGGCTTGTGGGCGATGCAGGTTGTGTCCGGATCGGCATGGCGGGGGGGGGGAACACACAAGGATGGGGGGGGACGCTGGGGGGAGCGTGGCTGTGCCGTGGGTTCCTCTCACCCCAAATCCAGCCAAATTCTTCCCGTGGTGCTGGAGGGTCTCGAGGGGCCCCACGGAGCTGCCACCCCCCCCCACCTCCCTGTCCCCCCCCCCCTTCCCACTCTTGCAGCCGCCCGGAGGAATTTGAGTAGGAGAGGAGATGGCCGCGGAGTGGAGAGGAATATGAAGGAGTTTGTCGAGCACGGAGGAAGGGGAGAGAGGTCAGGGAGGAGTGGCGGTGGCCGCCGGGAATTTGCTGACGGGAGGAGAGGAGAAAGCCACGGCGGGGGCAGCCGGGGGACGGGGACTTGGGGGGCAGCCTGGGCCCCCCTCCAAACCCCTCAACTTTGCCAGATTGAGGGGGGCAAAGTCCCCGTGGGGCAGCGTGGCCTGGCCGGCTTGGCGTTAGGCCCATCAACCCCGGCGTCGGGGCGCATTGAGCAAACCCGTCCCGGCCGGCGCGGCCCTGGGGACACCCTTCGTGGCAGGGTCCCCGCGGTGCCGGGCGAGGGGTCCCTTCTCCCTCAGGCTCCGAGGCTGGGGGGGGGGTGCCCGGCGCCCCCCAGCACCGTGCGGAGCCGCGACTGGCATCGGCAATTTTTGTTTTCTCCCGCTCGCCAAGCACCGGAGGCGGAGCAGGATCTCCCGCGGTGCGCGGCGGGCCGTGAAAGCCCATCTGCGCCAATAATAATAACAATCATAATGATATTTATACAGAGCCTAATGTCTCCGAGCAGCTTCCAGAACCCATTTGGAGGCAGCCGCTCGCTTTTCCTCATTACGAGCGACGCGCTGGAGCGGAATGGCTAACGAAGCCGCTCGTTAGCCGGCCCCGGTCCGTGCCGGGTCAGCACTGCGGGGCCCTGGGGAGTCTCAGTGCCTGATGCTCCTGCTGCGGCTGAAGCGGGGTGGAGGGGAAGGGATTTCACACAACAAATAATTTGAGATATATTTTGGCTTATGAAAAGCACCTCGGCAGGGAAAGGCAGGTGAATTCCCCGCTTAAATGAGCAGCCAGGCTGGAGCAGTCTGTATACCCCAGCCCTTCAGACCCGCGTTAGGCCTCTTTATTATTATTATTATTATTTATTTTTTTTAAAAAAAGCAATTACTAGGAAGCCTCTTTGCCTGCATTCGTGTGCTCCTGCCGGCGTGACCTCTATTCCACGGTAATTAAGTGCCTTCCAGGAGGGGCTGCGGCGGGCGCTGCTTGCCCAGCTCCTGCCTGCTCGGTGGATGGTGATTTGCAAAGAGCTGCAGGAAACTCGATTTCCTAAGGAAAGGCAGCTCCTCTCGCCACTCCGGCCTCCTTCCCCCCTGCCAATAACTCCTCAACTGCTTGGCTGATTTAAAACAAATTTCACAAGCGGGTCAAAGTCACCGGGATAAAGGAGATGGGGCGAGAAGGGGGCTGGGGAGAGCTGCTGGGTCTGCGCTCGGTAGGCTCAACTCTATATTAGACATCAGAGCATCCCCACTGGGCGCCAGAGCCTCCACAACTCGCTGATGCTGTTTTTTCTTTATTTCCTTTATTTTTTTGGCACACAGATGTGCCCTAGGGAGAGGTGGTTGAGGTGGGGTTCCAGCCTGGGAGATGCTCCCGGGGGGACCAGACGCTTTGGCTTCCCCAGCCTGTTTCGGGGTGGGTGCTGGGTGCCAGCTGGGTGCTGGGTGCCAGCTGGGTGCCAGGTGCCAGCCGGGTGCTGGGTGCCAGCTCGCAGCTGGGTCCTCACGGAGGCATTTGCTAAACGGACACCAAACAGATGGGGACGTGCCGGAGAGCCCCCGCGGGGCTGGTGGGCTGTGGCATCCATCGCTGCCTCGAGCGCTGCCGTTCTCAGCCGAGCCGGGGTGGATGCAGTCGGGCCCTGCCCCGGCCATCGCGACCCCGACCCCAGCACCCCAAACTGCTCACCCAGCCACCCCCCGACAGCACCTTGGACTAAAAGGGGGGGGGGGGGGGAAAAATCCTCTTTCCCTGCCCCTAGCCCCAGACGGCGGCCGAGCGCTGAGCCTGGTTTGCCAGCGCTAATCCCGTCCCCGTAACCCACTGCCCCTCCTTCCCCGTCACCACGATCGGGGTTTCCTCCACGAAGGGTTCCTCGAGACACGTCCCTTTGCTCCTCGCTGCCTCAGTTTCCCCATCTCCCAAATCCTGCTGCTCCCTGGTGCGGGGCTCAGACAAGAAAAGCAGATTTGGGTGTCGCAGGGTGAAAAGGGGACACGTCACCCAGCATCTCCGGTCCCCGGGGGGGGGCCACGTGCCGTCTAGCCGGCGATTTAACCAAAACACCATTTCCAGCATCACCCCAGGGCTGGTCCAGCCCCGGCTCTGAGCATCACCTCCCTCCACCCCGCCCGGCACGAGCAGCCACCACAGGGGTGCCACCACCTTTTAATATTTATTTTTCCCCCCCTCACGCTAATTTCTGGCGTGTGCTTACATCTTCTAACTAGGGTTTTATTTGTCGCGTTTGTTTGTTTGCCTCCCGGGCTCGGCTCTCGGACAGAGGTGCTAATAAAGAAGACATCTGTCACCGGGATTAGATCGTGTTCTTGTTAACACGCTGTTTCCTTTAAATAAATAATTGTCTCCCAAACTGGCATTCAATTATTAAAGCAAACACTGGCGCAGGCCTGGCGCGCGGGTGATGGGTGGACGGGATCCCGTGGGGACCCGGCGGGGCGGTCGGGGTGGCCTTTGCACTGGAGCATCCCCAGGGAGACCCGTCCCCGTCCCCATCCCCTCCCCGGGGACAAATCCTGCTCTCCCACTGCAAATAACCATGCGGCACCCCAGTCTGCCATTAAAACCCCCAGCTCTCCCACGTGAATTTTCCTCTCTCCTGCCTCCCCCCGCCCACATTCATCATCCTCCAAAACTGATTTAATTGTCTCTGTCACAGGCTGTGCCTCGTCACGGGGAAAGCACAACCCCATCCCATCGCCCCACGAGGTCGAGCCGTGCTTAATGTATTATTTCAATCAGCTCTGCTCCTGGAATGATCACAAAATCACAGAATCATTTAGGTTGGAAAAGACCTTTAAGATCATCGAGTCCAACCGCTAACCCAGCGCTGCCAAGTTCCCCTCTCAACCACGTCCCCGAGCGCCACGTCTACACGTTTTTTAAACCCCTCCAGGGACGGTGACCCCACCGCTGCCCTGGACAGCCCGTTCCAGTGCTTGACAACCCTTTTGGTGAAGAAATTTTTCCTCATCTCCAACCTAAACCTCCCCTGGCTCAACTTGAGGGTGTTTCCTCTCATCCTCTTGCTTGTTGCTTGGGAGAAGTGACCGACCCCATGCGGCTACAACCTCCTTTCGGGTTATAGTGAGTAGCAGTGATTTCCAAGAGCGATAAGGTCTCCCCTGAGCCTCCTTTTCTCCAAGGCTGAACCCCTCCAGTTCTCTCAGCGGCTCCTCATCAGACTTGCTCTCCAGACCCTTCACCAGCTTCCTTGCCTTTCTCTGGACACTCCCCAGCACCTCAATGTCTTTCTTGTAGCGAGGAGCCCAAACCTGAACCCACTATTTGAGGTGTGGCCTCACCAGCGCCGAGTCCAACGAGATGATCGCATCCCCAGTCCCGCTGGCCACGTTATTTCTGACACAAGCCAAGGTGCTGTTGGCCTCCTTGGCCGCCTGGGCACACCACCAGCCGGCTGTCGACCAACACCCCCAGGTCTTTTTCCACCACTTTCCAGCCCCTCCGCCCCCAGCCTGTCACATTCCAGGGGGGTGTTGTGACCCAGGTGCAGGACCCGGTACCCAGCCTCGCTGAACCTCGTACAACTGGCCTTGGCCCATCGCTCCAGCCTGTCCAGACCCCTCTGCAGAGCCTCCCTACCCTCCAGCACATCAACGCTCCCGCCCGACTTGGTGTCACCTGCAAACTTACTGAGGGTGCACTCGATCCCCTTGTCCAGCCCAATAAAAATATTAAACAGAACCGGGCCCAGTTAAACAGAACTGCCCAAGCCAGGAGCAGCCAGTTTCTCCAGGAGAATGCTGTGGGAAATGGAGTCAAAGGCTTTGCTAAAGTCCAGGCAGACAACCTGCACAGCCTTTCCCTCATCCGGTAACCGGGTCACCTTGTCACGGAAGGTGACACCAGGTTTGTCAGGCAGGTCCTGCCTTTCATAAACCCGTGCTGCCTGATCGCCTGGTTGTCTCGTACAGACACCCGGGACCCCCCCGGTGAGCCCGGATTGCTGAGAAATGATGGGAAGTGGCTCCCTCAGCACCCCTGGCTGGATCCCATCCGCCCCGTAGACCTGTGTGTGTTTAAGGGGTGTAGCAGCTCGCTGACCATTTCCCCTCGGATTGTGGGGGCTCCGTTCTGCTCCCCGTCCCTGCCTCCAGCTCAGGGGGCTGGGTACCCCGAGAAAAAAACGGTCTTGCTATTACAGATGGAGGCGAACAAGGCATTAAGTACCTCAGCTTTTCCTCAGCCTTTGTCGCTATGTTTTCCCCCGCATCCAACAAAGGATGGAGATTCTCCTTAGCGCTCCTTTTGTTGTTAATATATTTATAGAAACATTTTTTTACTGAATAAGAGCCAGAGCAAAGAGATTAATTGAAAGAGGCTGCAATTCCCGCGCGCCGGTGGCAGGGAGAGGGATGGTTCAATCGGAGGAGTCCCCTCCCGGGGCTCGTGACTTTGTGCTTTGCCTCTGCGTCGGGGTCGTGGCTGTCACACTCCTCGGGTGACACTTTAATTACACCCAGGACCTGGTAGAAATATGGTTCTTGATGTGCTTGAGACATCGAGAGCAACCCCAGGCTGCTGGCAGGGAGGATTTAGGCTTGTTGGGGGAGATGGAAACTCGTGCTTGCCGGGCGATGATTATAATGGCAATAAAACATATGGCCAGCGTGGTGTGCCATAGCTTGCAGGCCATAAAGCACAGGTAACGAGCCCGGGGCTGCCGTGGGGTTGCTTGAGGTGTTTGGGGTGCTGGGGGGAAGGCTCACGGATCGTAGGGAGCCCCTCGGGCTCCCCCCTGCAATGGGGAATAGCGGAACGGGGCTGGGAGTGGACGCTGCTTCTCCGGTCATTGCTGCAGGGAGCTGTGGGACCCCGAGATTGCTGTGGGACCCCAGGGTCGCTGTGGGACCCCATGACTGCTGTGGGACCCCGGGATCACTGTGGGACCCTGAGATTGCTGTGGGACCCCAGGATCGCTGTGGGACCCCGGGATCACTGTGGGACCCCACAATTACTGTGGGACCCTGGGATTGCTGCCTGATCCTGGGATTGCTGCGGGACCCCGGGTTTGCTGTGGAACCCCAGGATTGCTGCCTGACCCCAGGATCATTGCGGGACCCCAAGATTGCTGCCCAACCTTGGGATCGCTGTGGGACCCCGGGATTTCTGCCTGACTCTCTGATCGCTGCCCGACCCCGGGATCGCTGTGGGACCCCGGGATCATTGCCAAACCTTGGGATCACTACCCGACCCCAGGATCTCTGCCCAACCCCACGATCGCTGCCTGGCTGGTGCCTGTGGCTGGAAGGAGGGTGCTGAGCGCCCAAAGGTGGGGACGGTCTCCCTGGGACCAGCACAGAGGGCAGGCCAGGCTCCATCCTGCTTGCTACCCAGCGGCTGCCGGCCGGGGCAGCACCAGGGATGGGCTCGGGATGAAACGTCACGGAGAAGCGAAACCCTTGGGTGTCCTGGCAGGGCTCTCCTTCCTAATCGTCCTTATTTGCCCAGGCCTAATTCATAAATCAGCAGGCACGAGTAATTTCCCCAGGAGAGCATTTAGACGGGAGATTGAATGAGTAATTTACTGGGAACATTAAGACGGCACCAGATAACTTATTTATGAGAACTTTTTGACAGATCTGCCGCTCAATAATTTATGCTGCTCAGCATTTAGTCAGGGTCACCAGTAAATAATTCACTTATTATAAACTATAGAAGGTTTTATGAGACGCTGAATTATTATCTTGCACTGGATTTGGGGCTGTAAATATGAAACCGATGATGCCCCAGTAACGGAGGTGTCCCTGGAATGGGTGTGCTGAGACCCGGCGCCGCGGCACGCTCGGTGCAGGGGCTGTGCCGGGATGTGTTTTGGGACTGCCAGGTCCCCCTCGGGGGCTGCAGTGACCTCTGAGAGGAAGAAGCATTGCCACATTTTGGGGCGGCTGCTTGTGCAACGGACGAGGAAACTGGGTTTTATTTTGCACCCTCGAGGGGCTTTCAGCAGAACAGTCTCAGCTTTCCCAACCTGGGGAAACTGAGGCAGGGGAGCCACCGCTCCCGCAGACCCGAATACGCTGCCGTGGGGATGGGCCCTGCGGGGCGGTGACACCGGGGGGGCTCAGCCCCCCAGCCTCGGCTCCCTGGTCATGACGTGGATGACAGCCACCAGCACCAGCAGCGGCCCGAAGACGGCGGCCACGAGATACCCCTTCACCACGCAGTAGCGGTCCTGCGCCCCGCACGCCCCCGGCCCCCCACCATTGCCCGGGGGCTGCCCCCCAGCAGCTCCCTGCGTCACGGTGTCGGTGTCGAGGGGCTCGGTCACTCCCCGGGGTCCTGCCGTGCTCCTGCTCTGTCCTCCTGTGTCACTGGTCCCGGTCACCATCTTGGGTGAGTCATCTGGGGGACATGGGGCGGGACGTGAGCTGTGGGGCAGGTGGCTGTTTTGGGGATGGGGAGGGGTCTGGGTGCCACCAGGGATGGGGGAAACACCCCAGGGGGGGTCTGAGTGCCACCAAGGATGGGGACAGCAAGTGCAGCACCCCAAGGGGGGTCTGGGTGCCACCAGGGATGGGGACAGTGGGTGCAGCACCCCAGGGGGGGTCTGGGTGCCACCAGGGATGGGGACAGTGGGTGCAGCACCCCAGGGGGGGGTCTGGGTGCCACCAGGGATGGGGACAGTGGGTGCAGCACTCCAGGGGGGGTCTGGGTGCCACCAGGAATGGGGACAGTGGGTGCAGCACCCCAAAGGGGGTCTGAGTGCCACCAAGGATGGGGACAGCAAGTGCAGCACCCCAGGGGGGGTCTGGGTGCCACCAGGGATGGGGACAGTGGGTGTAGAACCCCAAGGGGGGGTCTGGGTGCCACCAGGGATGGGGACAGTGGGTGCCACAGCCCAGGGGGGTCTGGGTGCCACCAGGGATGGGTGCAACACCCCGGGGGGGTGGGGTCTGGGTGCCACCAAGGATGGGGACAGTGGGTGCAGCACCCCAGGGGGGGTCTGGGTGCCACCAGGGATGGGGACAGTGGGTGCAGCACCCCAGGGGGGGTCTGGGTGCCACCAGGGATGGGGACAGTGGGTGCAGCACCCCAGGGGGGGGTCTGGGTGCCACCAGGGATGGGGACAGTGGGTGCAGCACTCCAGGGGGGGTCTGGGTGCCACCAGGAATGGGGACAGTGGGTGCAGCACCCCAAAGGGGGTCTGAGTGCCACCAAGGATGGGGACAGCAAGTGCAGCACCCCAGGGGGGGTCTGGGTGCCACCAGGGATGGGGACAGTGGGTGTAGAACCCCAAGGGGGGGTCTGGGTGCCACCAGGGATGGGGACAGTGGGTGCCACAGCCCAGGGGGGTCTGGGTGCCACCAGGGATGGGTGCAACACCCCGGGGGGGTGGGGTCTGGGTGCCACCAAGGATGGGGACAGTGGGTGCAGCACCCCAGGGGGGGTCTGGGTGCCACCAGGGATGGGGACAGTGGGTGCAGCACCCCAGGGGGGGTCTGGGTGCCACCAGGGATGGGGACAGTGGGTGCAGCAGATGAGAACAGACACTGAAAGAGGAAAGGGGAATTTCTCCACCAGGCACATGACCGTCCTGGGCTCGTCCTCATGGTCGAGGGGCGGTTGCAGGGGTGGGCTTGGGGCTGGGGACCTCATGCAGTGGCAGCCCACCCACATGGGGACATGCCCGGGGTGAACGGAACCCAAGCCTGGTCCCCGTGCCCCTCCTCCCACCATCCTCGGACTCACCATGAACCAGCAAAAAGTAGCAAAAGGTCTTTGGGTTGGTGGGGTCAGACGAGGTGTCCACGACCACCTTGTACCTCCCGCTGTCCACCAGCTCCAGGGGTCTGATCTCCAGGGACAGGTTGGTGGAGTGAATGAACAGCCGGCTGTGGAAGTGGGGCAGGTAGTTGGTGGTGACCATCTTCTGCCTGGGCTTGGCCTCGGCGATGTGGGTCTCCCAGGACATCCAGGTGACCCGCACGATGGCCTCAGTCATGGGGTGCAGGGCCGGGAAGAAGAGGGACTGTCCCTTCAGCCCCTCCAGCATCTCCGTGCCACAGCAAAGCTGCAGACCTGCAAGGCACCGGGTGCCAGGAGACGGTTGGGGTGGGGACACACCACCACAGCAGTGACTGCAAGGACGAGGGAGGTCTCTATCCCATGCCCTCCCCCCCCCACACAAAAAAAAGCACCCCAAAGCATCCCTGGGGAGGGATGCTGGCGCAGCCAGGATGCTCCAGCCCACCTACCCTGACATCCTGCGGGGATAAATGGCCCACTCAAGTCCCAGGAGCATCCTTACCCCCAGCCAGCAGCACGCAGAGGAGAAGCATGGCTCCAGTCATGTCCCCTCCTTGCGTGGGGGTGGCTGAGCAGACACTACCATCCCCAACCCACCGGGCTGAGCTTAGAAAATGCCTCTGGGGATGGGGGCAACGCTGATAAAGAGGGATTGCACAAGGCTCCCTGCCAGGAAGGACATGGGTGCTGGTGGGGGCGAGAGAAGTGGTGACTTAGCGGGTGGGACTGGTTTCATGGAGGAAGCTGGTGTCTGGCAGGATGTGACAGGGTCTGACTCTGCCCTGGGATGAGCAGGAGGTGAAACAGCAGCTCCTACTTCCCCAGGATCTTGCGGGGATGATGAATAACCCGGCGGAGGCGACGGGAAGCAGGGGTTTAAGATCCCACTTGGGGGGGATGCAACTGGCTGGGGGACACGGGCAGAGCTGGGGCTGGGGTCCTTCCCCTGGACATCCCAGCCCTTTTCCCGTCGGAACCAGCTGGGAGCAGGGACACGGCTGCAGGACAGGTGAATTTTAGCTGGGGCCACGGGAGGTTCAGTCCTTGTATGAGATGCTCTCCGTGGAAACTTGCTTTCCCCTGGATGCTATCCCCTCAACAATGCATCCTCCATCCCTATCCTGCTCCGAAGCGAAGGTTCCCACCCAGTTATTTCTTCCCCGAGTGATGTGGGATCAGTGCAGGGAGCCAGCTCCTGTGGGATGGGTGCTGGGGGGGGGGCTTCAAGGACCTCAATCAAGGCCAGGCTCAAGCCCCCCCAGGGACAAACCCAGCCCGGCTGCCACAGAGCGCGGTCGCATGCTGCCACCTCTCGGGCAGAGCCACGCGCCAGCCTGGAAGAGTATTTTGGTTAAAAAAAAAAAAAAAAAAATGTGGCTTTTCCTCCCTCCATGGTTTAGAAGCGGAGCACAGACGGGATGCTGCGGGGACGGGCTGCAGGCCTATTAAAACAGAAAAGCATTCGGAAAGCTGCCTGGCTGAGAATGGAGGGGGGGGGGGGGAGGGGGGCTGTGGGGGTCCCCAGGGGGACCCCGATGGTGACATCTGTGTGAAAACCTCGTGCGGGATGGCCGCTCGCTTCCCACTCCCATCCTGCAGCACCACCTGCCCCGTGCAGCCGCGATCCTGAACACCGGAGGGACACCGGGGCCGGGGAATCAGCCCCGTGTCCCCAAGCCAGGAGCAGCTCTGCCTGCACAGACCCCCCCCCCTCAACACACACACAACCCCCCAACCCTCCACCGCCCTGCTCGCCCGCGCAGCTCCTGGGCCAAATTTAGCTGGAAGGGGAAGGAGAAACTGCGTGGATGATGCGCTGAATAAAAACACCCTCTGCAATGCGGTGCCTCAAGCATGCAGCGTCTTCCCTTCCTCCTCAACGTGGTCCACGAAATGTGGTAAATGTTCCCCTTTCTTTCCTTTCCATTTTTCCCCCGCCTCGTGCGCTCCCCGGGCAAAGCTTCTCCAGCCCAAGGAAGGTCCCCTTGATGTAAATTGTTCCCTACATGCTGAATGGAGCTGCAGACAAAAGCTCTAATTAATCGGCTCAGCCCCTTCTCTGGAGCGGAGGTTTTCAACCTTGCAAAACGCTGCTTTTCCCTTTGTAGCCTTAATTAGGTTTTTGGTTTTTTTTTTTTTTTTTTGCTCCTCTGCCGGCGAGGGGGAGGAAGGGGCTGTGGGAGCCGGCGCGTCCCACGTCACTGCGTGGGGAGGGAAAGATGCTGAAGCTCCTTCCAGCTGGCTCCGGCTTGTGGGGGGGGGGTCAGGCCGTGCCTCAGTTTCCCCCCACACCCCCCACCCCCAGTGGGGTTGAAGCTGTTGCACCCTGGTTGCTGTAGGAAACCTGCTCCGGCTGCTGGAGAGGCTGAGCAGATCCCATCCCGCCCCGCTCCCCGTGCCGTGGCCTTTTCCCAGAACTTTTCCTGGGCATCTGCCCCTTTCGCAGCCGTTCGCCCGGTTCTCAGCAGAACCAGCCAACAGCCCCTGCGCCCGGGGTGGCCGTTCCGCAACGGGGAACCCCGACTCCCCCCCCCCCCCCCCCCCATACATCACCCAGTTCCCAGGCAGGGTTTCCCTGCCCGGCAGCAGGGCTGGGGGATGGCTCGGGCCACCGCGACGGCAATGAGCTTACCGTAAGGTGATTAGCGGGGGCGGATCGGAGGGCAGAAGCAGACGGCGGGGAGATCGGATTAGGGGCTCCCAGCCCCGGCGCCTCTTGCTCTCTTCCAGCGCTCCCCAAGACCCACCAGCCCCGAACGATGCTGTCGGGCAGGGGACACAGTGAGCACGGGGGACACTTGGCTTCAGTGGGGCTGTGGCATCCCCGATATCGCAGGAAAAGCCGAGAGTACCGCTGAATCATGGTAAAAATCACGCTCAGGACAAGCTCATTAATATCTACACCAGTGATTTAATGAGGTGGTTTCTGGCGGCCGGGGTTAGATAAGGGACCCACAAACTGCTGCTGCGCCCAGATGACACGATGCTCCTTCCACGTGGCTCCCTGTCCGTGGTTTATCTCTACGCGGCAGATCTGGAGTCGGGAGATTTGGGAGAGGGAATAAATCTCTGGCGACGAGCAGGCGACGCGCCGATCTGCTTCGTGAAAGGATGGGGAGGAGAGCTGGCGTGAGGCTGGGGCGATGCTCCTCAGTCCCCCGCATCCCGGTCCCTGTGGGATGGCTCTGTCCCAGAGCGGGGGGCTGGCAGGACGCCGGGGAGTGGATCATGTCCCCCCTTTGCTCGTGGGACAACCCCACCCTGGGGGTCTCTTCTGGGATGGGGGGGGAAGCTTTGCCCTGGGCTGTTGGGGGGGGGAGCTTCATCCTTTGAGGTGAAACCCCCTGCAGCCCATTTGGTCTGTCCTCTCCCCAGAACAGCTCGGAATTCGTTCGAGAACCCAAAATACAGAATGCTGAGGGGAAAAAAAAAAAACAACTTTTCTTTAATCCATGCTCAGGTGGGTTAACAGCTCTCCACGGTTGGAAGCAGTTCATTTGGTGCGGCGTCTGGAGGCCTGACTTGATCCACAGAGACCCTTTGGGGGTTCGACGAGCGGGGAGAGCCACGGGAAGAGGGTCTGCAGGGCCGGAGGAGGACGTGGGTGACGGCCACGGCTGTGAGCAGGCTGCCCAGCACCAGAAGGCAGAGCAGCCCCTTCACTCTGCAGTAGGGCCACAAACTGCCTGTAAATAGATAGAAACAGGGTGGTGGTGGGGGGGCATCCCCTGCCCCCCCAGGGGCACCGAGGCCAGGTTGCCCACAGCACAGACTCAGAGCATCTGTGGGGACTGATCCTTCCACGTCCCCACCACTGCCAGCACCGATTCCCAGCCACACAGCACCTCACACGCCGGCTGCACGCTTCTCTGCGCCCGCAGCCCGTGGCTACATCTCCCACTTATTTATCCCGGATGGATTTAAACCCCAAACCTCCTTTTGGAGCTGAAGAGGGGCAAGAAACCTCTCCCCAAAATGATTTTTTTTCCCTCCACAAACCTGAGGCCGCAGCACGGCAGGCTGCCACGATGTCGGTGCTGGCCGTGTCCCAGCTCACCGGGTTGCTCACGTTGCAGCGGCAGACGGTGGGGTCGGTGTCCCCGCGGACCTGCAGCTGCAGCCGGGACTGGGGCTGCGGGGTTCCCGGGGGATCCCCACCACAGGACCAGCTGTAGGAGACATCGCCGGCACCGGGCACGGTGCAGACCAGCGAGAGGTTGCACCGGTCCTGCTCCCGGTGCAGGATGCGCACGTCCAGGTGCGGCCGGTGGATGGGCTCTGCGGGGACAGAGCCGGTGAGAAGGGATGGGGGGGACAGGGGGACGGGGTGATGGGGACCCAGCTACTCACCCCACACCGACACGTGGAAGCACTGGACAGTGACAACGCCTGAGGAGTCCTCAAAATCTGCCCGATACTCTCCACTGTCTGCCGTGCTAACCGGGCTGATCCGCAGGGAGAAGTTTTCCTGCTGGAATTCAGTTCTCCCAGAAAAAGGACTCATGGAAAACTCGACAGACTGATCATGGTCAGCTGTCAGGATCCGGTGCTGGTATCCCAAATCCAGTTTCGCTTTCCACTCAACCTTCACCCACCCCTTCGGGGGTTTCTCCAGCAGAAGCTGCAGCGTTCCCCCGGCAGACACGGCTTGTTCCCGGCACTTCGGGGATCCTAAAGCAGAGAGGGGTGAGCGAGGGACTGTGGCCCCGGGAGATGCTCCACGGCTGGGGAGGGGGCACGGCCGCTGCCATACAGGGGGTCCCACACCCGGCACAGCCCGGCTCTGTCCGTCCCTGGGGATCTGGGGCTCGGAGCCTCAGGCATCGTGTGCCTCCAGCCCCTCCTTGGCTCCCCCCGGGCGGCCGAGCGCAGTTTGGGAAGCTGTTTTGAGTTTCCCCTTTTCTCATGTCCTCCTACCTTTGGCTGGTGAGAAACAGACGCTCCCAGCTATACCCTCTGGGTGTTGTTTTCTCCTAACAGGTATTTGCTATCCTAGGCTAATAGAAAGGGAATCCCATTTTCCAAACGCAGGGGAAGCTCTGACAAAGCTGTCGCTCACCGCCCTCCCCTGTGCCTCCTACAAGTTAAAGCCTCATGAGCAGAGCATTTTTTCCTAGACATGCAGCCTTTTCTTTAAGAACTGGACAATTTTTCACAATAATTCCATCTCAATGGCCCAATTTAAGCGATACCCGTAGCGCTGAAACTTTCTGACCCTCAAGAAGAGCCTTTTGCTTTCAGCTTCAATTTGTTCAGGTATTTTGTCCTCCCCTGACAACCCAAGAGAGTGCTCTGATCCTGTAACAAGCCCTTTGCTTGCTAGTTCGCACGAGAAAAGAAAACCAAAAACCGGTCCACTGCCACGCACTGACCCTGGGCAAGCTTTTAAAAGCGGTTTCCCAAGGATCTTGCCGGCCCCACGCGGATGCCTGGCGCAGAGGCTGGACACAACTCATTGCAGCTCCCGTGGCAGAGCCGGGTGCCACCTGCACGCACTTACCTCGGGCTCGGCAGAGGAAGAGGAAGGAGAGGAGGAGGAGGAGGACGTCATGCTCCATGGCTCTGCTGGGGCAAGGCAGGAATTGGGGCGGAAGCTCAGGGCAGGCGTGGGGGGAGGCTCAGCCCCAGCTCTGCATCCGCTGCCCCCCACATCTCCTGGGAGCCCCCCCCAGCCCCCTCACCCCGGGTTGGGGGGGGGGGGGGAATCTTTGGGCTCCCCGATGGGCCCGATCCTGCTGCTCGGGGCCGGCAGATGCGTCCACACGTTACAAACCGCCGCCGTGCAGCTTCTCCCGACGCAAGCTGCAAAGGGAAAGCAAAACCCCCCCAAAAACCGCTGCCCCCCCCCCCCCCGCCTCCAGACCTGGGTAATTAGTTTCCTCTGAGGTTTGTAGCCGCCCAGTCCCACAGCCAAGCTCTCTGGGGCAGCTGGCGACACGTCCCTCTGCACCGTGCTCTACTCCTGGGGTACCCCGCCATCCACCCCGGTGGAGGGTTGGGCTGGGGGGGCGGGGGGGGGGACACAGCGGGGGTGAGAGCGGCGACGTGGAGGAGATCACACAGAAGCGGAGGGTGCAAAGGAACCGCAGGCGGGAGAGGAAGTTGCTGCTGGACAGTCGCTGGGGAGGGGGGGGCCGGGGGGGGGGGGGGTTGCAGCTCCCTGGTTGCAGGGAGCTCATTTGAGTGCCCCCCGCTCCCCGGAGATGCGCCGGGATGGGGGTCCCCGGTGCCCGGCGGTGCTGCTGTGCCTGGTGCTGCTGGCCGCGACCGGCGGCCGAGGTGAGGAGGGGGACGCGGTGCTGGGCTCGCTGGGGGAGTCTGGGGGTGGGTGAGCCCCCCCCCCGCGCCGGCGGCATTCGAGGGGGTGCACGGGTGGGGAGCGGGGGGAAAAGGCTGCCTGGCGGTGCCGCTGCCCCCCAAAGCGCCCACAGACACTCAGACCGGGGGAGGGCTGCGGGGTGACGGGGAGCGAGCCAGGCGGAGGGGTCCCTGGGGAGATGAAGCGGGGCTGGGTGATTTTTTGTTTTGTTTTGGTTTGTTTTTCCTTTTTTTTTTTTTTTTGTTTGTTTGGTTTTTTGTTGTTGTTGTTTTTTTGTTTGTTTGTTTTTTTGTTTTGTTTTGTTTTTTGTTTTTCGGATTTTTTTTTTTTTTTTTTTTGGTTTTTCTTTAGTTCTCTGTGCCTGGTCCTGCCCAGAGCAGACGGAGCGGGAGCGGCTCTCGTGCAGTGCCAGTTCCACTTTGCGGGCAGCCTTGCTGCCCCACGGCACATGGGGCTTGGCCGAAAGAAGCCACTTCCCCGCCGGAGCAGCACCCACACCCCGTGGGCAGCACCCACCTTTCCTGCACACAGAAACGCAGTTTTTTCAAGGCTAGGTCTCTCCACCGAGCACACACAGCACTTTTTCCCCCCGTTGATTTCTCCGGAGCTGACGGTAGCTCCTAAAAACAGGAACTTCTGCATGAGGGGAACAGAGAAAAGCCGGGGCTTGGGGGGACCTGGAGCATCTCCCAGCTGCAGACCCTCCCTCGTGCCACCCTTCCCTGCTCTCGATGCGACCAGGCGAGCATCACCTCCACCTTCCCTCTCCCACCACCCCAAGATGCATCTCCCAGCCCCATTACTCACCCCGGTGGTGCAGGGCTGGGGGGAGGCTCTTTGCTGCTCGGGGGTGTACAAGATGGGGTGTTGCTTGCTCGAAGCAGCAGAGCCTGCAGCAGCCACAGGCTCAGCTGAGCTGCAAAACCTCCCCGAAGGTACCAGTGTGGTTAACCTACGGCGTGCTGCACCGGCCTGACCCAGCGCTCGCTCTGGCTATAGGCAGGGGGTTATGATCAGCTCTCCAGGCTGCAGGGTGTTTTTTTTTTTTTTTTTTTTTTGCATCATTTCTTCCCCCATTCTGCACACTCACTTCTCTAGCACCCTGTCTCTGGGCCAGGTCCTTGCTGGAGCAGCTCCAGGAGCCTAGGATGAGGGCATTAAGGTGCCCTCACAGCTTTCTTGGGGTACTAGATGCCTGCAAAGCAGTAGTAAGTGGTAATCCCTCTTTCTCACAGGCTCTTTAGCACCCAAAGTGGTGGGGAGGGCTCCCTTTGTAAGGAGCTGCAGGTCCCAGGTGTGAACCATCTGGGTGGGAACTGATAAATGGTGCCTGCTCCGGAGCATGCTCCTTTATTTCCTCGGGAGATGATGCTTCTGTCTTTGCTTGCTCCAACCTTTCCTATTTCTATATCTGTGGAGTATAGGGGTGTCCCCTCCGCACCCCAGGATGCCATGAGGACAGGCGTCCTCATGCCTGCAGCTTTGCAAAGACCAAGGTTTACGCTGGAGTTGCTGGGGCTCTCCTGGCCGTAGGGGGGAGGTAGCAGAGGTGGTGGCAGGGCTCCGCGTTCACACCGGTTGCACAGAGGTGAAGTCCCCCCCCCCGGAGGCTACAGGATGGGGGGGCTAAGCCGAGCTGCCGGGGGGTTAACACTTGCTAAGCTGGGCTTTGCTGAAGGCTTCAAGGTTCTGGGAGCTGTACTCTGCAAAGTCCACCAACGGCTGAGGCAGCCCCCCACGCTGCCCTGACCACATGCAGCCCTGAGGAAGCCACGAGGCTCTGTGCACACTCTGCACACTCAGCTGTGGGTGATTGTTTGTTTTAGGGGCTTTTTTTTTTTTTTATCTCACTTCTGCCAGAGCCCTTGACATCCGGGGTTGCACTGAAAAGAGGGAGGTGAGCACAGAGACTCAAGAAAAAAAGGGTCCAGTGAGTAAAATTCCTGCTGTTCCCCAGGCTGGATGGGCAAGGAAGGAGCTGGGGCACAAAAGAGCAACTAGATGTTACTATCGGAGGGTCTGTGGCCATCCCTGGCCAGACACACAACCAGCCTGGGATGGTGCAGAGAGAAGGGAACCCCCAACTGGGGGTGCTGATGGGGAACCAGGTTGAGCTTGTCCCTGGGGAGCCAAGGAGGGGCTGTGCTGGGGGTTGCAGGTCCAGGGCACGGGTGGGATCCAGCGGCCGTGCCCCCTCCCCAGCCGTGGAGCATCTCCCGGGGCCACGGTCCCTCGCTCACCCCTCTCTGCTTTAGGATCCCCGAACTGCCGGGAACAAGCCGTGTCTGCCGGGGGAACGCTGCAGCTTCTGCTGGGGAAACCCCCGAAGGGGTGGGTGAGGGTTGAGTGGAGAGCGAAACTGGATTTGGGATACCAGCACCGGATCCTGACAGCTGAGCATAATCAGTCTGTCGAGTTTTCCATGAGTCCTTTTTCTGGGAGAACTGAATTCCAGCAGGAAAACTTCTCCCTGCGGATCAGCCCGGTTAGCACGGCAGACAGTGGAGAGTATCGGGCAGATTTTGAGGACTCCTCAGGCGCTGTCACTGACCAGTGCTTCCACGTGTCGGTGTGGGGTGAGTAGCTGGGTCCCCATCACCCCGTCCCCCTGTCCCCCCCATCCCTTCTCACCGGCTCTGTCCCCGCAGAGCCCGTCCACCGGCCACACCTGGACGCGCGCATCCTGCACCGGGAGCAGGACCGGTGCAACCTCTCGCTGGTCTGCACCGTGCCCGGTGCCGGCGATGTCTCCTACAGCTGGTCCTGTGGTGGGGATCCCCCGGGAACCCCGCAGCCCCAGTCCCGGCTGCAGCTGCAGGTCCGCGGGGACACCGACCCCACCGTCTGCCGCTGCAACGTGAGCAACCCGGTGAGCTGGGACACGGCCAGCACCGACATCGTGGCAGCCTGCCGTGCTGCGGCCTCAGGTAATTTGTCCTCAGGTGTGAAAAAGCAAGATTTAGGGGGGTGGGCAAGCCGCACTGTTTCCAATCCTCTCTCATGGCCCTTCGTCTCCCTTCCTGGGCCAGTGAAACTGTGGAGGACGTCATGCTGATGTTAAAATGCCAGCTTCCCCTCCTGGGAAAGGAAATGTGATAGCTGAGCAAGGGTGAAGTAACCAGGGCTGAGGCTTCCTGGCCAATTCTCTTCCCCTTGCGCTGTCGTCTGTGTGCTGGGATGGAGAATGTGTTCAGCTTGAGGCTTTGCCCCACATCGAAGCTTTACCCTTCTCCTTCCTCTGCAGGGCTTTTCAGTATGATTCCACAGTGGGCAGTGGCCTTGGCCCTGGGGCTGGCACTGGCCACCTCCATAGCCCTCGCTGTCTCCTGTTACTGGTGGAAGAAGCGGAGGAAGGACCCCTCAGGTTTGTCCCGGGGGTTGATGTGGTGGCTCGTGGGACAGGCAGCTGTGGGGTTTTGGCTGTGCGGCCCCTCCTCTCCCTCCCGACTGCTGTCACGCTCCCCACGCTCTCCGTGCTGGCCCTGGGCTTCTCCCTCCTCCTGGGGCTGATGTGGGACAAGCCACTGGGCGCTGTCACCCTCTGCCAGGTGCCACAGAGAGCACGAGGTCTATGCCCATCGCGGCTGACTCAGGGTGATGAGCTGGATGAAGCAGCCAGCACCCCAGGCATTGGTGCCCAAACCTGGAGGCCTCATCCCACGGGGTCTAGAGGGCTGCTTGGGTTTGGATATTCATTTTATGCTGAGCTGGAGCATCCCTCCCCAGCCCCTGCCAGGTGCCAACAAAGTGAAACCTCCCACTGCCAAGGGACCTCTTTCTCCCACCGCTTTGCTTTGCTTGAGGGCTGAACCCCCCCAATCCGGGGGCTCGAACACATCAGCTGCCTTATGCTGACCCTTCAAACTCCCCCAGGACACGTCGAGCAGCCACTGACTGTCTATGAGGAGGTGGGCAAAACCCGAACCAACCGAGACCCCGTGAGTGCTGGGGGTGTCCCTGGGTGCCCCCTCCCTGCATGGCCCAGAGGGACGGGACCTCTGGAAATGTTTGTCACCCCACGTTGGCTCCTTTAACCAGGCTGGGGTTGCTTTCTCCCCCAGAATGGCACCAGTGAAGCCACCGTGGGAGGAAACACCATCTACGCTGTCGTCTGTAACAAGGCTCAGGTAGGGTCAGTCCTGCGCTGGAGTTGGGGGTGGGAATGGAGCTGCTGTGCAGCCCCTGGGCTGGATACATCCACAGCAGCTTCCAAGACACCCCCCCCCACACACCTTTTGCCCCACATTTCTTTTCCTTTCTGCATCTTGACCGTTTTTTTCCCTTGCAGGGACCCAGATGCTCTCAGGAGCCCGAAAGCTGCACCATCTACTCCACGGTTCAGCCCAGCAGGAGGGTGAGGTTGCCCCGCTGTGACCCCGGCCCCTCTGCAGCGGCCCAGAAACCCGGGTCCCCTCGGTTCATCAACCGGGTGCTGGGCTCACCGTCCCGCTCGTGTGTTGCCTAACGGCAGGTTCTTGCTCTGCTCCGCAGTCTCCTTCTCTCAGGAGGAAGAGGCTGGACCGAGCTTTGGTTTCCACTGCCTACGTAGAGGTAACGGGCACCGGAACGGTGAGATGAGCCTTGGGTCTCTCCAAGAGCTCATCAGATTTTGGGGCTGGGGGCGTGTTTAACCCTAACCCTTTCCTTGCAGGCTACGGGGGGTTCTAGACACTGGTGCCCACCGTTGCAGACCTCACCTTTGGCTTCTGCCAGCCATCACCTCTCCTAGTGCCCTGGTTGTCTTGGCAAGACCTGCCCTTCCCTTCGGGCCTCTTCTCCCGGAGCACCCAGAGACCTCCAGCACCCACTGGGATCCCACCCAGCAAAGCCAAGGGCTCGCTCGGGATGGAAACGGTCAGACACGGGTTTCTGCAAGGCTGCGAAACCCCAGCTGCGCCTTGGAGGCTTTCCTGCGAGGGAAGGGGGAAGGACTCGGCGATGGGAACCTGCCTTCGGAGGAGATGGATGTGAAATTGGACCGGCGGGGTTGTGGCGGGGAGAGGATATGTGATGTGCGTGTGATCTGGGGGGGTTTTTTAGGTCTTGACAGGTTCGATACACCTCTGGAATTTATTTTTTAGGTGTGAATATAAGCTGAACTGCATGAGGCAATTGTGGTGCTTGTTTAATTAGCTTAACTGGCTGTTTATAGCCTGAAATGTACCTTGAGCATGGGGAGGGAGTGGGAATTGCCTTGTTTGTCGCTCAGGAGCCTCTGAAGTGATCGCAGCCTCGTGCGGAGATGTGCTTTGCAGAGGTTGTTGAGTGTGTCGGGTAGGGGAGAGGGGGCCCTGGGCAGGACAGTCCCCCGGTGAGCTGAGTCCCAGGATGCTGCCACATCCCTTCCCACCTACGTTATCCCGTGCTCCTCCAACACGAGCGGCCCTGGGAGGAGGAGGTGGAGGAAGAGAGAGGGACTCTGGCTTCAAAGATCTTCCCAAAAGGCAAGATCAAGGGCTTTTCTTCGGGATTAAAATGAAACGTGACACTTTGATGGCAGCATGGGGAGCGGCGGCGGCTCCGCAACGTCCCCGAGTGCCCGAGTGCCTGGATCAAAACAGCTTTGTGGCTGCTCCCTGTGAAACGAGCATTAATTGGGATCATTAACGGAGCTGAGCTGGGAGGCTGGCACGGGGAGGGAAGTGGGGGGGGGGTCTGGCTGCAATTTAGGGGGCTGTGCTGGTGTGGATGGGGGGGTTCAGGCACAGCGTGCCAGTGCTGCCACTGGAGCTGGGCTGGTTTATGCCATCCCGAGTCCCATCCTCTGCTTTTCCCGATGTGCAGGTGTGAAGCAAATACACCTTGCACTGTCAGGGTGCATCCCCCTCCGCACGCAGCCGGCGGCCTCGATGGAGAGGGGGCAGCAGGGCCTGTGGCTGGCTGAATTCGGTGGGAAAAGTTCAGGAAGGACGGAAATCCGTCAGCGCAGGCGCCGGGGATGTGGTGACAGTCTTTGCTGGGCTGCGGCTGCTGCCTGCGAGCGGGGGCTAAAGCAGGAGCCACATCTCAACCCCTCTGCAGCCTGAAACGCCGGGTCCCTGCGCTCCTGATGAGCAGAAACGTCTGAAGGCGACAGCACAGAGCCCGGGGGCTGCTGCATCCATCAGCACGTCGGGCCCCCGCCGCAGCCATGCTCCGTCGCAGCGCTGTAATTGGTGCTAATGACCCTCTTTCTGAATATTGGACATAATTTGCAGCTCTCGCACTGCAAGCACTGAGGCAGCACTTTGCTCCCTGCCAGGGTGTTGTGGTTTAGGCCTGGTTGGCAGCCAACCACAATGCAGCACCTCTCTCTCCCTTCCCCTCCGGCAATGAGAAGGGACAGAGAGCCAGGCTTGGGGTTCAAGATAGGACTGGGATGGGGAAAAATCCCCCTTTTCTGATCACGAGCAAAAGGCAGACTCGTTAGGGGAAGAAAAAAAAGAACATACATTTATTACAGACACTAACAACACATAACAGAGTAGGACAGTGAGAAGCATTGCCACATCTTGAGAACACCTTCCCCCCACCCCTCCCTTCTTCCCGGGCTCAGCTCTGCTCCCGATAGCTCTACCTCCTCCCCCAGTGGCGCAGGGGCAGGGAATGGGGGGTGCAGTCAGTGCTGCCACTTTCTTCATCTTCGGTGAGGGGAGTGTTCGGAACTTGTTCCTCCTGCTCCATCGTGGTCCCCCTCTCACAGGAGACAGTCCTCCACAAACTTCCTCCGACTTCAATTCCTCCCATGGGCCGCAGCGTTCCCCACACTGCTCTGTCATGGGTCACTAACTTCCTCCGACTGGATTCCCTCCCACGGCTGCAGCCCTTCCCGAGCTGCTCCGGCGTGGGACTCCCCCGCGTGCTGCAATCCTCCCAGCGCTGAATTACAGCAGCGGGGCTACCTTTTCCCATGAGAACCCGGCCTTCTTCGGGCACAGCACCTTGATCACTGAGCAGGAGCAACAGGCCATAAATCAGTGTCTGCTCCACCGTAGATCTTCATGGGTGGCAGGGGGGGCCGCCCTGCCGTCTCACCACAGGATACAGGGGGGTCTCTGCTCCGGCACACCTCCCCCCTCCTTTCTTCCTCCGTTCCTCCACTGACCTTGGTGTTCATGCAGCTGCAGCAGCTCCTCCTCACAAGTCCCACTGCCCGTCACCACGTCCCTTCTTAAATACGTTATCGCAGAGGCGCAGCTGATTGGCTCAATTTCCCAAACAGACGTGGAGCTGGCTTGGAGCTGGGGGAGCTTCGAGAAGCTTCTCACAGGGGGCTGCCCCGATAGCCCCCTCCCCTGCCACCAAAAAACTCCACCACTCACTCAACCCAGAACACAGGGGGAATTTGCTTTCCCAGCTCCAGCAGTTCCTATGGGCGTGGGGACGAGCCGGCGGGTGCTCGGCACCGCGGTGCCACCGGATCGGTGCTGGCGAGCCGGCCGCAGCATCGGCACCGCGTGGCTGCTGGCGTGCTGGCACTAACGTCCCCATCCCGTGCTGACACCAGATCTCCCCCCACGCTGGACGGGGACCGCTCGGAGCTGGGATTAAACTGGGCCAGTGCTCAGCGGGTGCCGCCGTCGCCCTTTGTTCATGGCCTGGGTCAGCCCCGGTGCTCTGCGCTCGGGGCCGGGGAGGTGCATGGGAAGATGCTGCGACCGTTTGGCCCCGACACGGGGGCTGTGCTGGCTTCGCTGCCCCACGCGTCCCACGGCTGGTGCCCAACAAAGGCCCTGGAATATTGGCTTTCAGGAAGGAATCCAGGCTGTAATTAAAATCCTTCGTTTTAAGCATCTGCCCTGGTTGGAGTCCGGTGCACTGGAGCTGCAGCTTTAGCATCAGCATGTCATCCCTCTTGTCTCTCTCCCACCCGCACTGGTTGCCTGCAAATCGGGGTCACAGGGACACCCCGACACTGGTGCTGGTGGTCCCCACTCAAGCTGGGGCTGCTCGATGGCACATCCAGGGGCTGGCCCTCGCCGAGGACACGGACCTGGGTTTGCAGGAACTCTGTGGGTTGGTTCCGGCAGCCGCGAAGGGAAAGATGTGGCCCCTGGGCTCAGCGTTTGAGTCACCGTCAGGATGGTGGGGTGACTCTGACGGGAGGGGGGGTTTGGGGTGCTGTGCGTTGGTGTCGCTGCACTGTTACCCTTCCTCCTTTGCAAACCCGGAACGAGAGGGAACAGAAAACGAAGGCTCTGTGGTGGCTTCATCCTGTTACCCCTCTGTGAGGCTGCATCACCAACCCCTTCCCTGCCGAGAAACCCCCCAGCCCCGGCTTTAAGCACAGTGGCAGGGGGGTTTCTGGCTCGGGGGGGGGGGGGTCCCTGGTGAGCAGCTGCCCGGCGAGGGGGGATTTCCACCCCGAGGTTTGGGTGTGCACGCAGGGAGAAGATGGCGGCGGAGCTTGCGACGGTGCTCTTATTCCTCTCCACGCAAGGTACGGCGGTGGGTTCCCCCGGGCTGAGGGTGATGGGTTGGGGGGGGGGTGGGAGATGGCTTTGGGGATGGTGGGGGGGACCTCGGGGATGTGCCAGTGGGTCAACCCTCTCTGTTTCCCGCTCTTCCCCCTGGATTTTCCCATCCAGGTGTGGTGCCCTTCCCACGGGAGCTCTCGGTATCGCCACCACCATGCTGGGGGGGTGAGCGGCAGCTCCGGGTGAGCCTGGAAGGAGGAGAGGAGACCAAAAATGAAAGCGAAGGGGGGAAAAAGCACTTCACACGGGGATCTTGGGTGGTCCTGTGCTCGGGGGGGGGGGGGAGGCTGAAATCCTGCCATCAGCTTTAGGGGTTGTCCCTGCAACACGCCTCCGAGGCCGAGAGATCGCAGAGGTGTTAGGAATTAGTGAGCAAAGGGGTTACTTGCATTTTCCATGTGTCTGGGAGGAATCTGAAGTCCCCAAGCAGGGGTGAGTTCTGGGGAAGGGGTGGGCTGCGTCCGGCTGGTCAAGCAGCACTGGTCTCGGCTTTTTCAGCAGCCTGGGCACAGCATGGTCCGCTGAAGGTGGTTGGGGCTGTTCACGAGGTGGTGTATCTCAGCCCCAGCCTAAAAAACCAGAAACCCTACCACCAAATCCACTGGCGACGCAACAACTCTGTGAAGATCGCCAGCCGGGACAGCAGGTCGAAGGTCCAGTACCCCAACAGCACTTACAAGGGACGCCTGGAGCTCTTCCCCAACAACACCCTAAAAATCAGCCACCTGCAGAAAAGCGACAGCAGCATGTACCAGGTGTACCTGGAGGATGAGGTGGGCGAGGAGCACATAGAAAACATCCTCCTGACGGTGTACGGTGAGCTGGGAGGACGGGGGGGGGGGGGGGGGGGGTTGTCCCAGCACCACGTGGAGGGATGGGGAGGCCGTGACACCCCGCTGCCTCTTGCAGATCTCGTCCCGAAGCCCACCGTGAATGTCAAAGTGGTTAGGGATGACCTGACGTGGTGCAAAGCCACCCTGGAGTGCTCGGTGGGGCTCGAAGGGGTGACCTACGAGTGGATTTCCCCCAGCAAGCTCCCGCTGGAGGGGGTGGGTGCCTCTGTGCAGCACGTCTCCTTCGACCCCTCGACAGAAACCTACATCTGCAAAGTCAGCAACCCTGTCTCCTCCAACAACGCCTCGCTGACCTACAGGCACCCTTGCTCCTGGGCAGGTACCGCCCGTGGCGCACGCACCAGGCGGCAAAACTCGGGTGGGCTTGGCTTTAGGGAGGGGGGGGGGGGGGGGTCCCTGCAGCAGCGGCGGGGACCCCGAGGACAGCGGGTTCCTGCAAGTGCAAGGCTGGAGGTGGCCCGTGGGGTGGGAGGGGTGGGTCGCTTTTCCCCCTCTGCATCGTGGGCTGGTGGGTGGCAGAAACCCACCTGGGGAGGGGGTTGGGGGGTCCCCTGCCACGGCTGGGCAGCCCACAGCCTTCCCCACGCCCCGGGGTCTTCCTCTGCCTCCAGGTGAGTCTTCTGCTGCCTCATCCTGTGCTACCACCAGCGTGCTGATGGCCCTGGGACACCACCTCCTCCTCCTCCTCCTCGCTCTGGCTTAAGGACACCTTGTAGTTGCCATCTCCCCTTGCCTCATCGCCCCTCCAGCCGTGGAACAAGCACCTGGATGAGGCCCCCCAAACCGTCCGGATGCAGAAAGACACAGTTGCTCAAAGGAACCACTACAACCAGTGCCCGTTACGCCAGCACCCACTGGGTCTCATCCACAGCCGCCTGCTTCCCCGCCAGCTCAGGCCCTGGTTGCTTTGACGCTGCCTTCAGGGTAGCTCTGTGCCTCAGTTTCCCCTCTCACCTTTTCTGCTTTGCTTTAACCAGCGGTTGTGCTCTCCAGATCTGAACAGAACTAGGCTGAAGTCTGTCGCAATGGTGTTTTGAGAATGGCAGCAATCTGAATTGCTAAACTCGTGACTAACCGCTTCTCTCCCTGACCACGAGATCTGTGGGGAGACACAACCCGAGCCTTTCCTGGGGCTCCTCGTGGACTTGGGTGGTCCTCAGCCATCTCCTGCTGTTGGTGATGCCCTTTATGGAACTGATGACCAGTGTGACAGTGCAGGACAGTGCACGGTATGTTTAGCCTGAAACCAGTGACACCAGCACGGGTGCAGCTGGGTGCTGCCCAACCTCCAGGTCTGGAGCACCAGAGCATCTCGAGGTGGCAGAGCCGAGGTGGCACCTCTGGCTTTCCCTGCAAGGGAGGGTTTGGCAGGGCGAGTACCATGTCTGCCTTCAAAACTATCTGCGAATATATTAAATTAATTTTAACCCGAAACCCTACATTTTTAGGTGCCTGTTCTGCATTCTCCTCTGGACTGGGGCCGGCTGCAGCGGGTGCTCAGGGCCTGGGGGACGACGGAGGGGGGAGCTGGGTTTGCCCCCCAGCACCCTTGCTGGGGACAGGAACCCTTCCACAGTTGTCCCCAGGGGAGGACCCGGCTCTGGCTGGTGGGACACTGGCCCTTTGGGGTGGGAGGATGTGTCTGCTGGGGATGGTCCCTCAGCCTGCAAGGAGGGATGGGGGACGTGTCCCAGGGCCCTGGGATGCTGCTGCTCCTGCCAGCTGGAGCAAACCAGCCTGAGAAAGAGAAGAACCGGGCTCCAGCCTCCGTAAAACCCAAGAGGCATCACTTCCCAGAGCCATCTTTAAGCAAAGACTCCTAAGGCCAAATTCATCAAAGGGTCAACTGGGACCTCGCCAGCTCGTTTGGAAAATCAGTAATGAGCACGAGTCATTCCAGCTCCCAGGTCTAATGAGCAGCTCTGGGTAATTCCTGGCAGGTGGCTGAGGGTTTTAGCACCAATGTACATTTTTGCAGAAATTCCCCCCCACCCCTGTCTTGAAAGTATTTGCTTGGGTCTTGCTCCATTCCCATACAGATGTCTGGGGCTCTTCTGCCTCTGACAAAATCCAGGATGACCAGTGAGAACCATCATAAAACCTCTTGTGATGAATAAACGTGGAACCCAGCGCAGTGCCTCAGTCATCTTTCTAGCCTGAGCTGATGGGGAAAGTATGCCTTTAGGATCACTATTTTTGGTTAAAGAAGGTTTTTCTGTGACTGCCTGTAATGGTTTTTGTGCCCCCAGGTGCTTCCTGGAAGGATTTTATTTATTTATTTATTTATTTATTTATTTATTTATTTATTTATTTATTTATTTATTTATTTATTTATTTTTCCTTGATGATTTTGTTTGTTAAATTATTTTTCCCATTTCTTGGGACCGGTGCCAGCCCTGAGGCGCGCTGCTGTTGCTAGTGCCCCATGAGTGATACTTGGATTTTAGGGCTTTCCTGGACCAGTTTGGGGTCAGTGGTGTTCCCCGTGCCAGCACAACGTGGACGGGGCACCCATCCGTGACGAGGGAGGGTTGGCGACGCCCACTCTGGGAGGGCCAAGCTGGTGGAGCCCATCCACTGGAGATCTTCCTGCCCTTGTGCTCTTCGGCTGGGATTTGTGCCGGGGCACCTTGCTGCTCTGCAAAATACCCCCAGATGATTTTTTTGCCCCTCCATCATCTGGCCAAGCGCTCGGTCCAGGAGCCGGCTCCCGCGTTTCTGCTGAGCTGAATCTCCCGGTGTACGTGCGGTGAGAAAAGGTGCCGTGTCTCTTCGTGTTACTCTTTCTCTTCCCTTTTACGCCTCTGCTGAGTTCTTCCCTTCTGTGAACAGCTGATTATTGAGAAATGGCTTGGTTTTATTTTTGGTTGTTTTTTTTTTTTTTTTTTTTTTTTTTTTTTTCTCTCTTGTCCAGATGTTTTCTGATAAGGAAGGAGAAGCCTAGCAGAATGCTGGGGTGGTTTAGTGTGCTTTTAGGCTTTTTGTCATTAGAAATACTGTATTGTCAACAGAACTCATGGAGGTCTTGGAGTTTGTCTCCACTGAAAAGCTGTGGGATGTAAGGTCACTCTTTATTTCCTTGGGGCGCTCAGATTTGGTTTAAACCAGCAGACGAATTCCTGTTTCATGCTGCCGCCTCTGCCCTCCTCTGAAAAGCAGAAAAAGCAACAAAAACTTGAAGAAACCAATAGGAAAAAACCCTTATCCCATTTTTAAAGCTGCGCGGGCCGAGAGCTGATGGAGGTGAATAATTCATTCCACTAAAACCACAAAAACAACTGAGCTTTTCTCACCATTTTCCCGCGGTGGAACAAGCGAGCGGTGTTTTCCGCACATCTCCTCCCTGAGCGCTCAGCCCAAGAACAAGGATTAGGGTTCTTCCTCTAGATCCCACGCAGTCCAAAGCAGGGTTAAGGGTTAATCCCAGAATATTTGGGGTTTTTTCAGCCCCATGGTGCTGGGATTAAGCAGCCGTGCGGGGGGGGAGCAGCCGCTCGCCTCCACCCCCGCTGCGGTAGCAAGGTTTGAAGGCTCCGTACAGCCCCAGGAAGCTGTTACAGTATGTGAAATTATTTTCTTGCTAGTTGTTTCCTCTTCTCTTGGGGTCGGGTTAAGGACCCATGGTAGGATGATGCAGTTCTGGTAAAAACTATAAATTGATGCTCTGCTTCTCTCTGCAGGTCTCTTGGGCTGCTGAAGTGTTCAGCAACACGACTCAGTGCTTTGAATACTTTCCACTCAAAAAACCAGTGAAAAAGTCATTCAGCCAAAAACAGGAAACACATGGCCCAGAGCAGCACCCCTGATTTGAGTATACCTGCTCTTATAATGAGCCCAGCAGCAGATATTAACTCCACTGCCGCAGAAGCTCCGTGAACCGAGGCATGGGCTGCAGCGTCTGTCTCTGGCTGCTGATCTCTCTCAGCCGTGTTTGGGGTATGTACGCTTTTCTCTCTGTCAAACACTCGCTTCAGATTGTTTGGGGATTTTTGTCAGATATTAAGACCTTTAGAAATCACGAGCTGCGTGCCAGGCGGACGGGCGGATCGGGTATAAATATTCATACAGAAGATAAATGGCTCGCAACTCCAAGCTGGATGTGTGGCGCATCCCTAATACGCTCCTACTAGTCAGGCTGAGGAGGGAGAGAATAAAAGATGATGAATGAACAAAGACGGTGATGGACAAAGTGTAGCTGCAGCAGTGAAACTCTACTGTGTGTTGTAACAGAGTATTAATAGCACTGAGCAAATAATTTAGCACCAGATGTGAACTGGGGTACTTGAGATGAAGGTCCTCGGTGGATTGTCTCTCCGCGATTGTGAGTCTCCTGGATCAAGATGTGCCAGTGGGCTGGGGGATGGTACCCAAGCAATAAAATGTGTGTAAGGTGGGGGGGAAGGGACTGGCAGTGGGGCAACGCCCACTTTTTGGATGCCTAGAGCCTCAAGGATGTCCTTGAGGAGTCGAAATCCCCCCCCTCGCCCCCAGATCAGCTGAGCGGGGAGCGAGGACCACCCAGACCCCCCCCAGGAGCGCCTGGGTTCTCTCCCCCCAGCCCGTCGGCAGTGACAGGAAGATGTTGCAAAGTTAGTTTCGGTGACAGTGAGCCTGCACAAAAGCGCTCGAGTGTCGGGGCCCCTGAGCAGAGGAAAAGGAGCTGCGACAAGTCCTGACCCTCCTTTTGGTGCCAGCTTGATGCCCGTTCCCCTTCCCTGGGGACACTTTGTGTCATCACAGCCCCAGGAGCCCTCTGCTCCTCCAGCTGTGGAATTACCGGCTGCGAAACGAGGGGCTCGGCCAGGAAAAGAGAAACTTTGGCAGAGCTGGGCTTTCTCCTCGGCTTTTCTCGCTTACTGTTACTAGAATACCTGCCTTTAAAATCCCCCCGGGGTTTTCTGCCTGGCCAGCCCATCGAAAGTCAAAAGTCCCAGGAGCAAAATACCTGATGTGAGGGCTGCTCCGGCCCAGCACCCCGCCAGCAGATCGCTTGCCTCCCTCCAGCCCCTCCATCACTGCAGCTCAGGTGGTTTCAGCCCTTTTTACCTCATTCCTCCCGCAGCCTTGCTCCAGCCGAGTTGTCTTCCCTGCCAAGGAGATGCTCCTTGCCGGGGCAGAGGGTTTTTCTAACATGATGCAAAAAGGGCTTTTCCATTTGGTAATTACTGAGGAGCCTAACCGCTGCACGTCAAGAGTACGTGTTGCTGAGCAAATACAGCATCCGTGCGCTGGGCTTTACGGTAAAAGTCTCAGCAAAAAATGTATGAGGCACCGGGTCAGCTGGGCCGTGGGCTTTCTGTGGGATGACAGCTGTGTCTGCATGGCCGCTTCGATGCTGGGGAGACGTCGTCCACAGAGACAGCTCAGAAACTGCTGCGCTTTGTGCCGTGGCAGGGCATAAGGTAAGCGATGGTGCTCACTTGGGATGTCGGCAGAGAGACCGTTGTTCGCTCTGTGGTTTTTACCGGGACCATATGTGCTGCAGGAGGGGTGGGCCTCCCCAGATCTGCTCTTCTGGGGTTGTCCCCCCTCTTTTCTTTTTTTTTTTTTCCCTCTGAGGCAAAGCCTCAGCCCGACGGAAAGAAGTTGGTAGGAAACAAGGGGGGGTGACATGGTGGAGTCCCTTCCACGCTGCCGGTGGCTGGCAGCAGCAGTGAGCTGACACCTCTCCCCACGCTGTTTCCTACAAAAACAAACTTGTTTGCCCAGGAGTGTGGGCAAATATGAGTCACTGCTTTGCAATGAAAGACAGGAAAGGGTCTAGGGGAGAAAATCCTCCTGCATGCTCTCCAGGAAATCCAGGTAGTTGAGATGCTTTGGGACGTGTGGGGATGTTTGCACCCCTCTTCTTAAGATCGCTTTTCCATGGCCACCAAGAAACACACCTGGGAGCAGCTTGACCAGGAGAAGGACAATGTGGGATTTACACCTGAGCCCACCTCTGGGAGGCTGCACTTCCTGCAATTTCTACGAAAAAATCTCCCACCGAAGGTTTCTGGATCTGAGGAGCTTGAGGGAGGCGGGTGCTGTGATGTGCACCCAACTGCAGGCTTTGGCCAAGAGCCACCAAGCATCACTTCCCTCTGGACCGCCCTGGTGTCACTGGGATTTCTCCAGGCTGGTCCCACTGCTACCAGCACCCTTCTCCCAGAACCAGCATCCCCACCAGACTGGAACCACAAGCCCCTTTCCCTGCTCGAGGCAGCCCTGCTCCACGGGATGATGTTTCACTGCGCTGCCTGGCTGTCCTTGTGCCAACAGAAAGTCCAGAGCCTTAAATCAGGATTTGGCCATCGTGCACAGTGGTGCCTGATGTGGGAGAGCCTGTCTCCTTGCTCTGAGAAGGCAAGAGTGGGGAGGAAGAGCAGAGGAAGACAATGCTTCCCCTCCGGCTCCTGACCCGAGCCCTCTACCCTCATCCTTTGGGGTCAAGGATGTGGGGCTGAGAGCTGGGGGTCTCTCCTTTGGTTTTGGGGGTGGTCCTGTGGGGCGGGTGTGGGGCAGAGCCTGCCCCGAGCCCTGATGGACAGCACGACTCCTGTTCCACGCGCCTGCAATTGCTGGTGCCGGGATGTGGTGGGTACCATGTTTTCGAGCTCTGGGTTTAGAGAATCTGTTCAATTTTTGACCGATTTATCTCATGCAACCCAAGGTGTCCCCGGTCTGTGGATTACCAGGGCGAGCCCAACGCCGTCGCTGGGTACCGCAGCTCTGCGGGCGGCTGCCCTCCTTCGGCAGAGCCGGGATGGGGGGACGATGGTCACCCCGAGTCCCCCCTGCCTGCCTCAGCCCTTCTCTCCGCTCTCCTCCCAGGCATGGGCCGCGGGGCGAGGGAGACGGTGCTGGGCACCTTGGGGAAGACGACGATATTGCGGATCCCCCCCGAACTCCAGAACCTCACCCTGCGCTTCGGGGCGGCTGTTTGGAAGCGGGACACGGAGGACCCGCAGAGTAAGCTCGTCCTGCTCAAGTACTTGGACGGCAACTACACCAACTACATGAAGGAACGAACTTTCTTCCACAAGTCGGACTTCTCCCTGGAGATCCTGAGCACGAGCCGGCAGGACAGGCAGCTCTACGAGTACATCGTCAGCAAGGGCCCGGAGGAGAAAGTCTGGCAGATACGGCTGGAGGTGTACGGTGAGACACGGTGCGCCGGGAGGACCGTGCTCGATGCTCCCGGCCTCTCGCGGTGCTGGGAGCGGGTCTGGGAGGTGGGGTGGTGGTCAAGGCGGGGTGGAAGATGACCACCCTGGTGTCAAGGTGCTGTAGGAGTCCAGGGCCCTCTTGCAGCCCTATCTGGATACCCCGAGGAGCATTTCTTTGGGCGCCTGCTGACCACGTCCCCCTCTGATGCCATTTGCGACTGGTCCAGGGCCAGGGCGGCTCCTTTCCATCTCCCAGGGATTTAGGAGAGGCCGGCAGGATCTCACAGGCGGGGCCAAGGCAATGTTTGCATCCTTCCACAGACACCAACTTCTGCCCCTTCCCTCCCCTTCTCCAGAGCCGGTGTCTGATCCCCGCATCGAGGTCCTCAGCTGGGCGCCGGCCAACGGCAGCTGCACCGTCACCCTCAACTGCACGGCGGAGCGAGGGGACAACGTCTTCTACAGCTGGGGCAGCCGGGACACCGGCACCTCGGGGCTCTGCTCCGGCAACGGCAGCCTCCTGCACTTCTCCTACCCCATGCAAAACTCAAGCATCACCTGCGCCTGCACGGCCAGCAACCCCGTCAGCAGCCGGGTCGTCACCTTCAACTCCTCCGAGTGCAGCTACGAGCAAGGGGGTAAGTCCCCAGGTGCCGACCCGCCTCTCTCCAGCCTCCCAGTCCTGCTCTTGCTTTGCAGGGGACTTTTTTCACGCTGTTTTAGGCAGCCTCCGAGGAGCCTTTTGCAAGAAAAGTGGCCGCTGTGTCACCTGTGCAGGGTTGCCCGGTCCTTCCCGTAAAAGCCGGTCACGGAGCCGTGGGTCCCGCCTGCCCCCCACCCCCCCTCCCCGGCCACCGCACTCGCTGCGCCCCGCTGCTCGAGGGTCGTTTTAAATGCATGCCGCTCCTACGCTGGGTGATTCAGGGACGATAAAAACCTCGGTGACAACTTCCCCCTTCGTAGGCTCTCAGGGCAAAAGTCACACTCTCTCTCACTGGGATTTTCTAGCACTCCCTTGTGACTCGGGGGGGACTTTCACTGGGGCCGGGCCGTGCGGTAGCTGCCCCTTGCCTGGGGACGCCGAGGCGAAGTCACATCTCTGCTGGGGCTCTCACAGTGACCTGTACCGAGAAAACATCCCTGTGGGAAAAACGGTTGGGACTCTTGCTTAGGAAAGGGAGATGCTGAAATGAGACGCTCCGGGGTGGGGTGGGGGGGTTTCGGACTTGTTTCTCACCCCCTCGCCCCAAAACCCCTTGCGCCACGGGACACCCCTGCACGGTGTCACCCTTAGTGGTCCGGGAACGGGGACGCCCCGGGTGCCGGCCCGGCTGGGAGCCGTGGAGCTTGGTCCCAGGGCCCTCTTCCTACACACCTGCGGCACAAGGGCGTTGTACAACGGGCCTGCCTCCCCGCAGGCCTCCGTAAAGCCACCGGAGACATTTTCAGGGCTTTATCTGGCCCTGATCTGGCTCCCAGCAGGTTTTTTTCACTGACTGTTGAAGTCTGGAGGCGATTAGAGACGAGCTCTGCTCAAGAGAAGCATTTCCTGCCCCTTGTTTCCTGTTTTACCAAAATCATCAGCTCAAAACTAGGTGATGGGATGAAAAAAGATTCTAGCAGCCTGTTCTGCTCAGCTCGGGGCGGTTGACCCCCTCCCCTCTTTTTCCCCATCCCAGGCAGCGCGGGGTTGAGGACGAAGCATCTCGTGCTGATGGTGCTGGTGCCCATCGCGGCAGCGATGATCCTCACCGGGGTCTTTGTGGCCATCCATTTGGTCACACCCACTGGTGAGTGCCACGAGGGAGGGGTGCCGGGGGCGGTTGGTGGTCCCGTGGGTGGGGTGAGCCTTGTGGGGGGGGGACAGATGTGCCCCCAGCCAGCCCCAACGAATGGACCAAGGGGTTGATTCCTGCGGGCCCCTTGTCTACGGAGTATCCTGGCAGTTGGGAAGGAGCGAAAAGTGTTTCTCTTGAAGCACAGAGTTAAAAGGCAGGAAGGAAACCAGCTTGAAAAAAAAAAAAAAGAAAAAAAGAAGAAATGTAGCTGCACATGATCTCTAACACTTTACACAGATGATGGGCTTCTGAGATCATATCGCACAGTCTCAAGGGGAATTGAGTGATCCCAGCCCAAATGAGAGAAAGCATCTTCTCTCCAAGCGCCTCAGCTGGGCTGTGTCCCTGCCTTTTCCCATTCCCCACGTAGCGAAAAATTTGCAAAGCTGACCTGTGGTGGCCAGAAATCCTCCGACCACAGCCGGGCAGCGGGCACCGTGCTGGGGACGGACCCCAGCGTGGGTTCACCCCCTTGCCGTGCCCTGGGGTACCGGAGCAGGATGCGGGTTGCAAAGCACCGGGGTCCCTCCCCGGTCCCCTCTCCCCTGGAAGCTCCGTGACTTTCTTATCCCCCCGCAGCCGGCCGGCAGCAGGAGCTCGCCAGGGACAACGCGGTGCACACGATCTACTCCCAAGTGCAGAGGGTGGAGGTGAGCCATGACCAGCGACCCCAGCTGATATGGGCGCACGGGGGCGGGGGGAAAAACTGCTCAGTTAGTGATGGAAATGCTCCATTAACAGTGGGACTCCAAGTGCTGCAGCTGGTGGGGAGCGCAGGCGCGACCTTGCTGGGGTTTTTTGGGCTCTTTGGGGGGTGTCAGACGGTGGCAGCCCGGCTTTGGGCAGCAGAGAAGGCAGCAGCACCCAAATTCCTGGGTCACTGCTGGGTGTTTCCTCACTGGTCCGCAGCACACTCTGTGATGGGTCGCTGGGTGTCAACGCAGTGGGGAGGGTGACATTGTGGCCAGGGGGAGGACTGGGGTGGCCCTGAGCTCCCTGGGGGTCACCCATCCTTGCCATTTCAGGAGTCAGCCTGGCCCCCGCTAATTTGAGAATCGCTGGGAATAAGGTTGGGAGCTGCAGCTTCCCCAGCACCCCAGGATGGCTCTGGGGACGGGCTAGGTGTTTTTTTTCCTTGCTCCCCAAATCCCACTCAGTGCAAACTGGGGAGGAAATGGTGGGTCCGTGTAGGGTGGAGAGAGGGAAGGGCCCCCCTGGCGAGCTGCCTGCTGCTGCTCATCCTTTGCTTTCTGTGCAGAAGCCGAAAGGGGCCCCCGCCGCCGAGCACCCCTCCTGCACCACCATCTACGCCGCAGCCACCGGCTTGCCCCCGGCCACGACCCCGGCCCCCGGCAGAGCCCCACGGCCCCCCTGCAACCCCCCGACAGAGCCACCCGCCCCATCCCACTCACAGGTAAGGGTGGCTGCCCCCTCCCTGCGGTCCTCGTCCTGGCTGGGTGTTGCCGTGGGGCACCCCACAGCCCCCCCCCCCCCCCCCCGAGCTCGGGCACATCGCTGACCCCTTTTGCTTCCCTGCTCTTTGCCGCAGAGCCCCGACAAGGAGCCCACGACGGTTTACGCCAGCGTGATGCTGCCCGTGGCCTGAGCTTCTCCGGGCAGCACCCCAGCCTGGCTTCCACCTCTGCTCGCCGGGCACCGCCATCCACATTCCCAGCTGGAGGGAAACCCCGCTCGTCCCTGGGGAACTGGGGGTAAAATCCTCCGGGACATGCCAACCCTCGCCACAGCCAAGCTGGGACTGCAACACCGGCCCACGGAGGGGTGAGGGACGGTGGAGCAAAGAGCAGGGCTGAAGCAAAGCAAGAAATCTCCCCAGGCTGTGGCTAAGGGCGGCCAGGAAGATGCTGCAGCGCCGGGAGAGGGTAGAGGGGCTCTGGATATGACCCCACAGCCGGGCAGGAGCGAAGGAGAGAGAATCAGTGCCTCGGAGGGGAAGGCTCAGCCTATCAGCACCGCGGTGCAGCACCGGCAAGTATGGCCGGAGCAGGTTTGCACCCCAACCTCGTCCCTGCCCCGTGGATTTTTCACCCCATGGCCTCATCCCGTGGCCCGGCTTCGCTAGAGGGAGCCCCCGGCTCGTGGCAGCCGGTGACGCGCAGGGATGTGGGTTCAACGGCAGCGGGGAAAAATCAGAAGTGCGTTGTTTTGGTGTGATTTTGTTTTTGTTTTGTGTGTTTTTTGTTTTGTTTTGTTTTGTTTTTTGTTTTTTTTTTTCTTCACCTCTGCTCCGTGACTGATTACAAAATGCCTGGGTTTGCAGCCCAAGGGGAGAAGAAAATTTTGCAATCCCCTCCGGGCTGAGCCCTGCCCAGCGCCTGCCCAGCCCTGGCTTGACCCCCTGCACCGGGGGCACCGGCAGTTGCGTCCCACTGCACTTTTCCATCCCTGATCCTTTTCCACTGATGACCACGGGAACAGGCGAGGATCTTCCAGGTGGACTATTTCAAGCTGAATTTCTGTCTGAGAGGGGGAGGCAGCCCCTGGCCTCAGCAGCTCCAGACGTCCCTGCAGATGCTGGGGTGCAGGATGCTGGAGGTGGCCTGGATGAGGGACCAAGGCTGTTAAAATCTTTCCAACCCCTCTCAAGCTGAACTATTTTATAATCCCAACATAACTCAGCTCACACAACAGGTCTGATCTCGTGTGCCGCTGCTAAGGGAAAGGAAAATAAATTTATAGTAAAGCCTTTGGGAAAGGGTTGCTGGAGGATTGTGTCAGGGGCTGGATCAGGCTTTGGGGAAGAAGAGAATTGGGTGTTTTTTCACCTCCCTCGCTTCCTTATTTCATTACTATAGAAAATCAGCTGAGCTGCTTCCTTGGAAAAGTCTGCCTGCAAAGCAACCACTTCTCCTCAGGAGCATGGGTGGGTCTGGGAAAGGGCAAGGTCACGCTTGCTTTTGTGCCTCGAAAATGGTGCAAAAGCCCCAAAGTCTGTGCCTGGCACTTGGTGCAGGATGGAACCCGGTGCTACCTGTGTTTGTCCTTGCCGAACGATGGGGCATCCCGTGATGTCCAGTCACCGCAGCCCACGCCCCGAGGTCCACAGGGGGAAGAGTTCAAGTGAAAATGCTAATATTGCCATTGCAAGGAGTATTGAGCTTTGCATGATGCTGCAGAACCCCCCCGGGAGAGGGTCGGAGGAGGCAAAGGGGGGGTTTACGGGGTGGCTCATCTCCCCAGGGTGTCCCTCTGGGCTTCTTCTCACCCCTCTGTTGGGGTGTTGCAAACTAAGAGGTCTTTTTAGGAGTTCAGTGATGTTAGTGCTTTGCTACTGAGCAGCAATGGGGGTTCCTGTGGTGATGTACCCCCTCACCCTTGGGGCAGCACTGGAAGGCAGCAGCCGCCCCTGCTCCCTCACTGGGTAGAGGGACCCAAAGCTTTTTTAAAACCCAACAACCCCAGCTCACCCACTGCACTTCCCCCTCCTGAGTCTCAGTATGACGCCAGCGTCCTGCTACTTCCCAAAATAATCTGAATTAGGGAAGTGGCTGTTTTCCCTGCACTTGTAATTCAGCTGTCCCGTCTAAGGGGGATGGAATCTGGGGGGATGAAGAGTTTGGCTCTCGGCACCCCTTAGGAAGGATGCTCTGGTGACATCGGTCTGTGGGTACCAGTTTGCTCGTGGGTGCTGACCTGGGATGGTCTCCACGCTATCCCTCGCTTAAGGCTGGTTCCCTTGCCACGTGTCGCACGGCCGCGATGATGCTCTTTGTCCCAGCTGCCCCACTTTGCTTGGAAATGGAGTTTTTCCACCCGAGCTTTCATTACATACACGGGATTTTCCTCCTTGTCATACCCCTTCTGGTACCAGGCCCATTGTAGTGACTGGTGTCACTGAGATGGATGAAGTGCAGTTATCTCCACCCATGTAACTGTGGGAGGGAAACTGTGTGGGCGCAGGCGCTTGCATCTTACCCCCTGACAGCACGAGCTGCGGTAGATGTTCGGTGTGGCGAGCTTCTCTGTGCGCTGTGGGTTGATGGATGTGTTTTGGTGCCTGCTGCTCCCCTTCCTCCTCCTCTTCCACCAAGCCAGTAAGTACAAGATGCTCATTTGCCCTCGGTAGTGGAAGGGAAGGGGCCCACGTGGGGTTTGAGTTGGTTTTGGGGGGCTCGTGGGGGACAGGGCTGGCACACGTGGGACCAGCGGTGCCAAGCGTGGCTCCGAGGGGATGGAGTTTGGCCTAAGGGCGTTGGGCAAACCAGGGTGAAAGATGCCCAGCACAGCCTGGTGCCAGCCTCTCATTCTCGTCTGGTCTCCCCCTGCTAACGAGTGAATGTGTCAGGTCTCAGCTCCAGCCCAGTCTCCATCCAGCTGCTGCCAGATGTGTGCTGGCTGCCGCCTTTGCCACTCTGCTCTTCCGTGTTCAGGGTCCGCTCCTCGGTGTGTTGTCTCTGAGTTTTCTGTTGCTCCTGCTGTTTCGTTGTGAGGTATTTGGGGCTGTTTGGAACAGGAGACACTTTCTGCCTCTTTCCAGGCAACGGGCAGAGACGCTTCCCTGCAGCCTCGAGGGGAGTTTTACCACTGGAGGGGAGCCCTCCAGTGTCCTTGTCTGCTTATTTTAGCAGAGTTTCCTTCTTCAAGTTTATCTCCCTGACCAGTTTTCCTTCTAGGATGTCAGAGATGTCTGTTCTCAATGTCCCAGAGGTGTCCCAGCAGTGTCAGGCGAGGGGGAACCAGAAATGCAGAGCCCAGGGGAGAGGTGACAACCTTGGGGTCTGGCTTAGCCAGGACCAGTTCCCTTTTCAGGAACTGGGAAGGTAACCTCCGTTGCCAGCCCAGACTGGAAGCACTGATTTTTAAAATGGGAAATAACCAAAACAAAAGGGAAATGTCTTCCTCCTCAGAAGAAGAAGGGAGAAGCAGCTGCATGGCTGGGGAAGAGGCCACCCGTTTTCTTGCCTGCTCGTGTAGGTGAGCTTGGCCTTTTGGTCTGGTGATGAAAATGAACCTGCCTGGCCTTTCTGAGCCATTGCCACTTGCACTTTCAGTTTGCATCTGGAGGCCCTGTCCCTTGCACGCCCTTTGCACATGGGATGCAGCATGGGTGTCCCGTAGCTACCGGGGAACCTGGTGCCTCTCGCTTCACGAGCCCTTGGGGGATGGAAAAGCCCAGGTGCTCCTGAGGGACCTCAGCCCAGGGCCTCAGGAGCAATTAGCTTCTTTAAAAGAAATAGGAATCCTCTAATTCCTGCAATCACCCTGTGATGGAGCAGTTCCTCACCCAACACTGGTGGTCCCACGTGCACCCTTGTCCCCAGGGGGTTGTGGTGAGCCAGCAATGTGCTCTGGTAGCCCAGAAAACCAGTTACCTCCTGGGGTATACCAAGAGGAATGTGGTCAGCAGATTGAGGGAGGGGATTCTCCCCCTCTGCTCCGCTCTGGGGAGACCCCCCTGCAGTGCTGGGGCCAGCTCGGGGGCCCCCAACAGCAGAAGGACCCGGAGCTGCTCGAGCGGGGCCAGAGGAGGCCACGGAGATGCTGGGGGGGCTGGAGCAGCTCCCCTGGGGGGCCGGGCTGAGAGAGTTGGGGGGGTTCAGCCTGGAGAAGAGAAGGCTCCGGGGAGCCCTTCGAGCGGCCTCCCCATGCTTATAAGAAAGATGGGGACAGACTTTTTAGTAGGGCCTGAAGCGATAGGACAAGGCACAATGTTTTTAATCTGAAAGAGGTCAGATTCAGATTAGATATAAGGAAGAAAATTTTCATGCTGAGGGTGGTGAGCCCCTGGCACAGGTTGCCCAGAGAAGTGGTGGATGCCCCATCCCTGGAGACATTCCGGGTCAGGTTGGATGGGGCTCAGAGCAACGTGGTGTAGTTGAAGATGTCCCTGCTCATGGCAGGGGGGTTGGACTAGATGACCCCCAAAGGCCCCTTCCAACCCGAACCACCCTGTGATTCTGTGACTTTGCTCACATCTGAACAGACGTTCCGGGCGCGATAGCACGGGGGCTCTGGCCCCTGTACATCCCCCTGTCCGTGGCATCGTGCTGTGTGCTCACCGCGGGGTGAGGCTCTTCTTTTTGGCCAAGGACCCTTTCCCGAACCCTCCTGCCTTCTCCACCAGCCAGCCCCCGAGCTCGCTGTGCCTCCTCTTCCTCAGCACGTGGCCTTCAGCCCGGCTTCTCTCCCCAGCGTGCACCGACGACGGGAAAGATGTGACGGGGGCGGTGGGCAGGTCCATCACCTTCGACCTCCAGAGCCTAGATGGAGGAGCTGCGGCCTGGAGCTTTCGCAACGATGTCATAGTGGCTGTGATATTCGGAAATCCTCCTGAAGTCACTTTTTTTGATGACAACTACAAGCCACGCTTGGCCTTCTCCAAGAATGGCAGAGCGCTCACCATCTCCCAGCTGAGGATGGAGGATGCGGGTACCTACACCGCAAAGACCTCGGGGGCAAAAACCACCTTCACCCTACACGTGTACGGTAAGTGCCTTTTAGCGTTGGTGTTTTGTTTTTATTTTTTATGCTTTGTGCTAAATGAGGGGTAGGGGATTTCCTGACAGCCCCCCGTTTCCCCCAGGGGAGCTGGCGGTGCCGACGGTGACCTGCGTGGTGCAGAACTGCTCGGCCGACGGCTGCCGCTACGCCCTGCGCTGCACCGCCTCCGCCCCCGGCTCCGGCAACATCTCCTACGGCTGGAACGTGGGGGGCTCGCCAGGGAACGAGGGGCCCACGGTGCTGGTGAAGGTGTCACCCCGGGACGAGCTGCCGCTCACGTGCACGGCGCAAAACCCCGTCAGCAGCCGCAATGTCACCGTCACCTCGCCCGCTGCCCTCTGCGCAGGTAACCGCCGGGGAAAGGTGCCGGAGTGGGTGGCAGGGATGGGCTGTATCCTGCTCCCAGTGGGTCCAGTTTCCCCCAAGCCATGCCTCGGCGTGCAGAGAGAGAAATGCGGACCCCCGGCTGAGGAATTTACCTCTCTCCCTGGTCTCTCCCCTCGCCGTGCTGCCAGAAAACAAAACCCACCTTCCCGCCGCTGGTGAGGTGCCGAACCGCCCGTCGGTGCCCGGCCTCACTCCTAAGTGTCCAAATGTGCCCAAGCCTGAGGCCAGCGCAGTCTGTCCCCTCCCAAAACAGCTCGTGGGGGGTGTTCAGGGTTTCTGGGCAGTGCCCTTAGCATCCGTGCGCTGTCTTTGTCACCTGGGGGATCTGGGGAGAGGGGGTGTCCCTCCAAAAGTCCCAGCTTGGGCTAGGAGCATTGAATCACTTAATGGAACAGAGATCCGGGGCCAAGGATGGGCTGGAGGTGGGAGCATGGCTCTATGGACTGCTGTTCCCAGCCCATGTGGGGTTTTCCCCCCCAAAAATCTGCCCGTGAGGTCCCTGGAGGGCAAAGGGATGTCAGTGGGGGCAGCCACGGCCGTGGAGGGGCTGGGGTGGGAGTCCCCCCGCTGCTGCTCTGTCTGCAAAGCCACTCATCCTCGTGCAGCATGTCACTTCTTTATCGTGTTGGGCTGTGTTATCGTGAAATAAGGATCCCTACGAAGCCAGGGAGGGGCTTGGCAGGGTGTTGAAGCAGAGATTTCCCCCCCGCTCTGATGCCGGGAAGAGGCAGGTATATTTTGGGGTGTTGTTACTGGACCTTCTTCTCTTTATAGACACCTACTCCAGCAGGCAGACTGGAATTGTGGCCGCACTGGTGACCGCAGCTGGAGTGATTTTAGCAGCGGTTATCTTCGTGATCTACTGTAAATCCAAAGGTGAGCTGCTTCCCCTGGGCGCCACCGTCCCTGCAGACCTGGCGAGCAGGAGATGAGACCTGAGGGGGGGGACACAGAGCTAGCCCCAGTGCCTGGGAAACCGGGGGCTGCAGCAGCCAGAGCTGAAGATGCTGGAGGTGTGTGTGTGTGTGTGTTTGCTTTTGTTGCTGCTGCTGCTGAGAGCCCTGTGTCGCTTCTCCCCCAGGCTGGAGAATCGTTTTGCCTGCAGCCAAGGCGAGGGACACAGGTAGGACTTTGGGGATCCCTCAGGCACTTCTCTCCCTCCCCCTTTTTCCTGGTGGGAATAACCTGGTCGCATATAAGATCAGGGGGAACATCGTCCACCGCTGCGGCTGGGGACCGGAGCGTACCCCGGCTCGTGGGACCCCGATACCTCCCTGCACCCCCACCCTGAACACACGGAGGCAGGTGAAAGGGGCCAACCCCGGGCGATGTCGCGGTGGCTGAAGCCCTGTCACCCCCCAGCCCTTTGCCAGAAGACTTTGTGCCAGCCCACCGAGAAGGAGCCGGAAGAGCAGCAGGAGATCGCCAAAACAAAAGGGATTTTGGGGAAAAGATAAGAGCTGGCAAGAGATGACCTGGAAGGGCGGGGGGGGGGGGAGGGTTGGACAGAGACAAGCAATGAAGGATCATGTGCCCCATGGCCAGAAACTACCTCCCTGCAGCACCGCACGCAGCTTGAGGGACCGCTGCCTGGTTCCCCCGGCTCCTGGGGACAGAGATCGGAGCTCTCGGGAGAAATGGAGCAGCACGAGGGTGGCCACAGGGACTGAAGCACACCCTGGGCATCGCTTCAGGATCAGCCTGATCAGATTCAGGGGTCCAGGGTGCGAGTCCAGCCCCAAAAAAATGGTGGAAGAAGATGCCACTGGACAGCAGTTCCCATCTCCTCTCGCTGATGTTCAGGGCTGTTTCGGGCCGGGCCGTGCCCATCGCTGCTACAACTGAGCCGATGCCCAGCAGAGAGCTCGCCGACTTCTTTTCTTTCTGTGCGTGCTTTGTCGTTTCTGTAAGCTGAAATAAAGCTGACACAACCAGGCGAGTTCCTGCCTCGTGTTTTGCATTTGCGTGCGCCCGCGCGGGATGGCGGGGCGCACCCAGCACCAGGACCACGGGCTCCTCCTGGCCGATCGTTTGGATCCAGCTCTTCATCAGGAACCGTGGGAAAAAAAAAAAACAAAACAAACCTCTCCCCGAAGCGCTCCTCTCCGCACAGGCTGAAGCCTGGTGACTCTGTGGGGCTGACAGCTGTGCTCCAAGTTAGAGGCACTGAAATTTCAACCCAAAAATGGGATTATGAAGGATTTAAATCCTCTCTCCCCCACTCCGTTTGATGAGCCAAGGAATGAGCTGACGCTAACGCTTGCTACAATGGTGGCGACATATGAAGGAGCGAGAAGTGCATACTGCCCTCCAAAAGCAGCTGGGGACCTTGCATTTAAATAAAAAAAAGCTGATTTTCACCAGCAACCCCCTTCGGCGACTGTCCTTTGAGCTGGAAGCAAGAGCCCCATTCCTGCAGCAAGCGGGGGCAGGAGGGAAGGTGGGATGGGAAGCGATGCTCACCTGGACCCAGACCCACAGCAAAGACAACCCCCCCCCCAACCCCCCCCCGCCCCGGCAGCTCCGAGGGCTTTCCCCCAAGCCCAGCACAATTTAAGCCAAGATCCCCTCCAGCCCTTGGCGAGGAACACCCGAGGTGCCCGGGGGGGGGGGGGTGGGGATTCACTGCAGCCCCTCCCTGGCTGCAGCAGGCAGCTCCCTCACTGACCTTCCACTTTTTATTCTCCTGGCAGAGCCCGGACCCGAGTACATGACGGTGTACGCCCAAGTCGGCCCTTCCCAGCAGGTCAGTCCATACAGGCTCATCCCTGCCCTCCAGGTACGGGCTGTGCAGCTGGGGGGGATGCCCGGGACAGGGATGACCTGGGGGACACGTGGCGGGGAAGGGGAGGAAGGCTGGCAGCTGGACAACCCCTGGCTTTGCCTCTTAGTTCCTCCTGGGAGCTTGAAAGGGGGACGTGCCGACGCTGGGGCTGGCCCAAGAGCAGCCGGCACGGCCACAGCCGCCCTCCTGCACTTCCCGGTGCATCACCGGGGGGGTTCCCCGGCCCCACCAGATTTGGCTTCTGTGGCTCACCCGGGCTTTGAGATCCCTTTGCCAGCTCTGAGCCCTGGCAACGCTTTTGAAAACCCTTTTCCCCAGGTGCAGAGTTTCTCTAATGCACAACAGTATGACCCGAAGGAGAGGCCGAGCCCCGGTGTGGAAACCTCCAAAACCATCTATTTAACCGTCCAGGCTGTGGCCCAGGTGAGTTGGTGCTTGTGGCCACCTCCCCCAGAGGGGCTCCAGGACCGAGCAAGGAGATGGGCAAGACCTGGAGCAACAGGCATGGACAGAAAGGCTTCACTGGGCTTTCTTGGGGTCCAAAGCTTCAAGTCAAGCCCGAGGGTCCCCTCTCTCCCTTGCCAAGGGTGGGATCGGCTCCCGCGAGCCCGAGCAGAGCTTTTGTCTCTTTGCCCTTGCAGACAGATGACGAGAAGATGGGCCGGGGCCTGCCAGGGTGCTGGGAGCAGGATGAGAAAAGCCTCTACTCGTCGATCAGCTAGTCAGAGCCCGCGGCGCAGCCCCGGCACGGCTCCGGTGGGCCCGTGAGCCCGCTCTGAGCGCGGTGCCCGTCTCTGCCCGGCCCCGACCCGTGGGGCTGCAGCATCCCCCCCCTTCCCTCCCCATCACTGCTGCCTCCGATTCGCCTGTCGGCACCGGTCCCCGGCCACCAACGTGAGGATGTAAGTGCCCTGTAGGCGCAGGCTCGTCTGGCACAGGAGTTCTGCCCGTGTTTTGGCACCCACGTGGGGCGGGGGGGTCCTTCTTCTGCCCTCTCTGACCAGACCAAGGGACATGGACCAAAACGGGGGCTGCGTGTCCAGCCTTCCCCGTGCAAGGACATGAGCTGATGCTCTTGGGGTTCGCTCTGCAGCGCCTTGCAGTGTGGATCCTCAGGGCGAGAGGACGGGAAGACTTAAGGAGCCTCCTAGAGCCTGTTTTAATTTAATTATTATTTTTCTTTTTTCTCTTTTGCTATACACTTAAACTTGGCAAGTACTTTGGCTGCTTCGCTTGGTTGCTAAACTAAGAGAAAGCAAAAATACCACTTGTGGTAGAAAGCGGAATATGGAAACACGTGTGTCTTCATGCAGGCGTGCACACCCAGGCTGCTGCGATTTCAGTGCTGGCTGCTTCCCAAGCTGTCGCAGCTCCTGGGCTGGCCGGGGACCTTGCAAACCTCACAGCACCCCAGCACCGTGCTCAGCATCCCTTTATGCCACCAGCAAGCTGCGTGCGGTCCCATGAGACGCTGCAGGGCCGTGCTGGGGTCCAAGGGCAGGAGGTGGTCTGGGCTCGGGGGAAAACAGGACGAGGCATGTGGCTGGTGTCATTCTGTTCGGCTCTTTTGATGTGCTTGTATTTGAGGCTTTATTCTAGGATGAAATATTTGTATGTGAAATGTATATGTTGTGTGTTTCTGGAGTTAAGCGGCTTCCCAGCCCGGCTTTAGGGAGGAGAGCAGCTCCCTGAGCGCTGGGCGATGCGGGGTTTCACCCTGAGCTGGGACTTACAGGGCTCTGGGTGCCCAGAGAGCCGGGCACGGGGCACCCCCCACCCTCCCTGCTCCCCAAACCTGCCCAGAGCCGGCAACTGAGCAAAACACTCACGTTGGCATCAATTTTCCGGTGCCGCCGGACAGACAGATGCCACCCGCGCTGGGAAGCTTCTTCCTGCATGTGCCACTTCCCTCTGCTCTTTGTCTTGTCTGTGCTGATAGTAAATTATTCAGGGATGAAACTGGAGATTTCTTTGAAGTGCCTGGCACAGGAGAGCCCTCTAGGAGCTACTGGAATAAAAATGCAAGACACATCAGAGTTCAATTTCTGTCTGCATATTATTTTGGGTGAAAACAGTCCGTTATTGACAAGCCGGTGGCGTAATTTGTTTATTCTCTGCATTCTCACAGTATGTGACAGGCTTGCTTTTGAGTTCCTCAAATTCACGCTGAGCAATTAAAAATATAAACCAAAGCGGGTCATGCATTTTACCAAGGGATTCGTTTGCCATCATATTCGTTCGGCATCAGATCGGTACTTGTAACTCCAAGCCCGGCCTGGACAGGGTTTAAACCAGCGACGATGGCACCGGGGACTGGCCCGACGGGAGCTGGGGCAGTGCGGGAGCATCCCCACCTCCTTGGCCCGCGCCGATGGCTGAGGGGCCTCCACCCCTTAGCCCCGGGGCGCAGCCCCAGAAATGACCCCCTGGGATGGTTTCTGGCCATTAATCACCCTATTTCAGTGCCAACACCTTTGAGCTCACAGGAAGCCGTTGGTCGGGCAGAAAGGGGAAGGAAGGCAATGCAAGAGGGGCAGCAGCGGTGGGAGGTTCGGTGGGCAGAAGGAGGAATGGAGCCGAGAGGCGTCGGGACGGGGTGGCTCTGCGTCGCAGTGCTCTGCTCTGGAGCTGGTGAGTGGGGCTGGGGGGTCCCCTCACCTCTGGGGCTGGAGGGAGAAGGAGGAAGAGGAAGGGGTGGTGTGGAGGCAGCGGGTGCAATGCCACAGTGCTTTCCCAGGGACACTTTGCAGGGCAGGATGCTCGCCCAGCCGTTTCATGGCGCGGGGAGATGGGGGGGGGCGAGGCTCAGGCCGCCTGCTTTATGGCTTGGCTCGGGTCTGGCTCGTGCCTGGGGGAGGTTTGGGGTTTCCTGGGCTCTCCCAGCGCCGGGCTGCATCACAAACCCACGCCCTGGGCTCCCTCAGTCCTGCCCAGCCCTTCGCAGGGATGCTCGCTGACTGCCCGGCCCTGTCCGCGGCCGGGAGCGGAACGCCGGGGTGCTGCTTTGCCCGGGCACCCCGTTTCACCGCCGCAGAGCCCCCACCCGCCCTGGCACCGCTGCTGGTTGCCCAACCTCCAGCGTGACGCTGGCCGGCAGCGTGGGAGGCCCACGTGTGACTTCCCACACGCCCTCGGCTCCGTCTCCCCCGGCATCCACCGCGGCGCTGCTGCCGTTACCACCTTTTCGTTAGCAGGGGGGTTGTCTCGGCCGAGCCGTGCAGGAGAGCGGTGTAAGCCCGGCTGGAGGGATGTGGGTTAACCATTTGCTTTTCCCTAAACCACAGTGCTGCGGTGCAGGACCACGGTGGGGCTGGTGCAGCACCCCAACTCCGTTCCTTGATCCTTGCGGGGGTGGGGGGGGGCGGCCGGTTCTGGTTTGGGGAGGCCTTGACAGGAATTACTGACCCTCCTTCCCAGCTCTCGTCCTCAAAGAAAAGGAGCCAGGGCACCAAAGCACCACGCAGCGTGATGATGTCCTGGAGCCAAGGGGAGACCCTGCCACAACCACCGAGAGCGTGGACAAGCTGACGACGTGGCCAACGGCCACCCCAACCCCAACGTGGACCGGGGGCCCCGGCACCACCCCCGTGCTGACACGAGCAGGCGCCGCGGGGAACAAAACCCGTGAGTCCCACGAAGAAAGGAAAAGATGTAGTTTGGGGATGTGCCACCACCCTTGGGGGGGGGGGTGGTCCTGCATCCCCCTGGAGACCCCCCAATACTTGCCAGCCCCCCACCCCCCCCCCAGCCACCTCTGCGGGCAGCATGCCCACCTCTCCTCTCTCTCCCCGCAGAAAATGCGGCGGCTGTTCCCGTCAGGTACTGGTCGCCAGTTATTTTTGTGGTGGTTGCTCTGCTCGTGCTCTTCTTCACATACCGGAGGACCAAGGGGGAAGGTGAGATCCCCACCGGGGCACCAGCATCTCCCGCCTTCGCTCAGCTGTGTGCTGGGTGAGCAGGAAAGGGTGACAGCCATCTCACAGCCCACATCCTCAAAAGCCTCGAGAAGTGCCGCAAAAAGTCAGTTATTCTGGTACAGCTCGATGAAGGGGGGGGGCTGGGGAGGGGGGGGGGGGGGTGTCTGGCTTCGCGCTGGAGTGGGAGGGGGCAGGATCAGGCCCTCACATCACCCAGAAACCTCCTCGGCCACAGCTTAGCCCCACGGGGAGCGCTCCCCCTTGCTCAGAGCTTTAAAAGTCCAGAAGTTTAACCCATAACGCCCTTTTCTGCTCTATTTTACGCCTCTCAGTCCCAGCTCTGCCCTTTCCCCCCCTCCCCGAGGCAGGGACTTTTTTTCTGCTTTATCACAACCCTCAGGCTCGAGGCTTTTTCCTCCTGCAAATCCAAACGGAAAGCTCGTCAGCTCATCCCCCACCGCTCCCCTTTTCCCAGGAGGGTCTTGCGGGGCTTTTTGCAAAGCCCGTTTCACGGTTGTAACGCTTGTGTCTCCCCTGGCCCGCAGGGACCCGGGACCGAGCCGCCTCGGCCAGTGACTCTTCAGGTGAGACGTGGTCAGCCCGAGCCCGGGGGGGGGGGGGCGAGGGGCAGCTGGTTTGGCCACCGGTTGACCCCGTCTCAGGGCCGTGATTCACATCCCAGCTCGTTGCGTTGCAGATTTAGGAGCCCTGGTCCACCTCCCCACCCACGACACCGCTCCGATAATCCCCGCGCCCCAGGTGAGCCCGGCTCGGGGGGGGGATCCTCTCGCCCGCAACGCGTGAACTGGGAGGGCTGGGAGCTGCTTGCCGGCCCCTGCCCGGGTCTGGGCAAACCCCCCAGCCCCGTGCCTCAGTTTCCCTAATCCACCACAGCCAGGGGGTGATGAGGGTGCTCAGTGCAGCGCCACAAACAGCCGCTGCCTCTTGCAGGGGCAGAGGAAGGGGTCGGCGAACCCCCCAACCTTGGAGCACACCGAAACCATCATCTGCGAGCCGGACCCCCCGCCTCCCCAGGTATTTCACCCCAATGCACTGAGCCCCAGTGCCCGGGGGGTGTGGGGGTGTGTGGGGGCTGCCAGCTGAGCCCCAGCCCCTCCAGCCCACGCAGGTCTCTGCGGAGGGTTTGTAGTCTGCCCCCCCCCCCCCAGCATTTAATTTTGTTTCTCCCCAGCCTGATACCCCCACAACCGCCGCTGGTCCCCGCTGCTCCGCGGAGCCCGGTGCTGAGTGAGGGTTCCCGGGGGGACCCCAGACGCTTCCAGACCCCCCCAGGGAGCACGTAGGCCACCCCCGAGGGCCAGAAATGGGACGATGCTCCCGGCTGGGGAACGCGAGCAGCGCGTGTCACCTCGGCCCTTCCTCTGGCTGCTCGAGCGGGCACCCAAACCCCAGCGGGAATGGGGACCCCCGTGGGACAGGGACCCCCGTGGGATGCGGCCGTGCGTGGGCTGTTAGTGCTGTGCCCCAGGTGTAAGGACTGGGGGAGGAGGGGGGGTGGGGGGGGTCAAGGCACCTGCGCTGGGCACAACCAAGCCAATAAAACAGGATTGCACCCCAAAACTGCCAGACTTTCTCTGGGGGGGGGGGACCGGCAGCCTCCCCTACGCCCGGCCCAGCCGTCACTTTCCAACCCCCCCGTCCCCCTCCCCGTGTCGTGGAATTGAGTGGGGGCGGCTGGCAGGCAGCCCACGCCGTGGGGGCTGGGGGAAGGAGGCTCTTGTGCTGCTCGATTACTCACCGAGGGGAAAAAAAAAAATAAGCAACACATGGAACTGAAATAATCTGCTCCCCCGCCCCGCTCCCCCCCAGGAGCCAGCGGCTCATCAGATGACTGTTGAACTCATCACAAAGATGTGGCGAGGGGCTGGGGATAAACACCCCGGCGAGAAGCAAGAGTGTGCGGGGGGGGGGGGGGGGGCTGAGCTGCAGCATGGCTTGGCAGGGGGGCCAGAAGCCCCCCCCCCCCCCCCCCCCCCAAACTCCCTCCTCTCCCCGCTGCTGGGGACAGCGCTGCAGGTGCAGTGCCCTGCCTCAGTTTCCTCTCGCTCTGCTCCCCCCACATCCTCCTGCGAGGTGTGCGAAGCGGGGCACAGCGTGGGGAGGGGGGGGTACCAGGGAAGGGGGTGGGGGGGAGGGAGGAGAAAAGGTGCAAAAGCCAAAGGAAACGCTGACGCTGGGGCCCAGTGAATCAGTGCTGCTGTTGCTGCAGGGGGCCCCCCCCCCCCTCCACAAGCTGGGGAGCAGGTGGGTGCTGGGGGGGGTGTGGGGGGGGTGCAGGTGCTGACACATCTGCTGTGGCAGCGAGGGGACCGCAGGCAGCATCCTGGGGGGGGGTGGGGGGGAGGAGGGGGACAGGCAGGGGCTCTGCAGCCCCCCTTTCCCCCCCTCCCCCCTGGAGCTGGGCATGGGGGGGGGACTCGCTCCATCCCCCAGCAAAGGGATTGGGACTTGCCCCCACCCTGGGGAGGGTTTGGGCATTTCTCCGGTTTGCGTGGAGGGCAGCCCAAGCCCTTCACCCCCATAAACCCCAAATCTCTTGGTCCCCCAAATCCTCGGCCCTATAAACCCCAACCCCCTGACCTCACAGATCCAACCCCCTTGGCCCCATAAAGCCCAAATCCTTGGCCCTATAAACCCCAACCCCCTGACCTCACAGATCCAACCCCCTTGGCCCCATAAAGCCCAAATCCTTGGCCCTATAACCCCCCAAATTCTTTGTGCCATAGACCCCAAATCCTTGGCCCCCATAAACTCCAAGCCCTCGGCCCTATAAACCCCACAACCTTGGTCCCACCCATCACAGTCCCTTGGCCCCATTAGATTCCAAGCTGTTTGTCCCATAAATCCCAAATCCTTGGCCTCACAGTGCCCAGACTCTCGGCCCCATAGACACTAAACCCTTTGTCCCATAGACTCCAAATCCTTGGTCCTCTAGACCCCAGATACTCAGCCCCTCAAACCTCAAGCCCTTGGCCCTCTAGACCTCAAACTCTTGGCCCCATAGATCCCAAATCCTTGGCCCCATGGACTTCAAGCTCTTTGCACCATAGATTCCAAATCCTTGGCCCCTCATCCCTCAAATCCTTGGCTCCTCAAACCCCAAACCCTTGTTCCCTCAAACCCTAAGCCTCTGGCCCTCTAGACCCCAAACTCTTGGCCCCTCAACCCTCAAATCCTTGGCTCCTCAAACCCCAAATCCTTGGCTCCTCAAACCCCAAATCAACCCTTGTTCCTTCAAAGCCCAAGCCCTTGTTCTCTCAAACCCTAAGGCCTTGGCCCTCTAGACCCCAAACTCTTTGCCCCATAGACCCAAAATTCTTGGGCCCATAAACAACAAATCCTTGGTCTTCTAGACCCCAAACCCTCAGCCCCTCAAACCCCAAGTCCTTGGCCCTCTAGACCCCAAACTCTTGGCCCCACAGACCCCAAACCTTTGGCCCCCATAAACTCCAAACCCTTGGACCTCTAATCCCCAAATCCTTGGTTCCCATAAACTCCAAGCTCTTGGTCCCCTAAACCCCAAGCCCTTGGCCCCACAGACCCTAAATCCATGGCCCCCCCCAACCCCAAGCCCTCATCCTGCATCAAGCACCCTCCAAGGGCAGGACGAGTTTCTCTCCGAGTGCTCCCTTGAGGCCACATCCTGCCACTGCAGCACCTCCTAAAACTGCTGCCTCACCCCAAAGCAGAGGGTGCTGGAAGACAAAGGGTGAAAAAAAAAAAAAAAAAAAAAGTCAAAATGGGTTTATTTTATAAAAAAAAAAAAATTTGTACAATTTTAGTTCCTCTATGAAAAAAAAAAAACAACCAAAACAAACCAGCCAACAAAACTTTCTACCACTGCCGTAATGCTTCGATCCACTGCAAACTGTAAAAACAAGCTTTTTATATATTAAAAAACAATTTTACACTTTACAATTTTCTACACACATGCACAAGGTCTCGGCTCTGCTTAGGAAAAAAAAACCAAAAAACAAAAACAACAAAGCAAAACCAAAACAGAACCAAAAATGAACGAAAAAGGGTTTATTCTTCTTAAACTCCAAGTGAAAAATCCCCCCTCCCCGGCCGACCCATCCACTCGCACTCACTGAAGTCTTTTTTGCAGTAAAACACCCCAAAATGGGCTCCCAGTGGCAGCAGCACTGATAGAGTGAGGGGGACCAGGGGGGTGAAACCTGGGTCCTTCGGCCTCGAGAGGCTGGAAGATGAGGGGGAGTGGCAGAGAGGGGTGAGAAACTCCCCCAAAATTACAATTTCCTGGAAATTGGGAAATCCAGCCCCGAGTAGCGCAGTGCTGGATGGGGATGGACCCCCAGGACCCCTCCAGCACCTTAATGTTGTTACTGGTGCTAACTGGGGAAGCCCCCAACCCCTCTGGGGTGACACACATGACCAGTGTGCCACGGCCCAAGCGTTGCCCCCCCCCCCCCGAACTCACACCCTTTTAGTGCTTAGGACAAAATAAATCAAATAAATCAGAATCAAATCCAACCGCACGCCTCCCCGGGATGAAATCTGGCAGCTCCCACGGCCAAACCAGCCCCCGCCCTGCCCAGCCACAACCCCCCCGGGACCCCACGAGACCCCCGACCCGACACAGTGTGGCCAGACAACAGGATCCAGAGGGGAAAAAGGAAAAATTAAAATAAATCCATGAGGTATTTGCGACCTTAACAAATACAAGGGAAGGCAAAACGCTTTCGCGTCCCCCGTGGCGAGGAGGCTGCTGCTCGTGGGATCGCCACGGGCCACCTGCCACCACGGGACATTAATTAAGGACCTCACTGAGCCACGAGCCCTCATCACCCTCACCAGGAACCCCTCGTTTCACTCACCCCACCGGCTCCAGGTCCAGGATTGGACCCTGAGGGACATTTTAAGCTGCTCTGCCTGCAACCTGCGGCCACAGCTCCAACCGGCATGGGGAAGCCCCATGGAGATGCTGCTGGGACCAAGGACATGGGTCACCTCAGGAGCAAGGAAACCACTTAAAAAAAAAAAAAAAAAAATCCTTCTGCTTCTCGTAAAAAACAGATTTTCATTTGCTTTTGTGAAGAGCTGAGCGCGGTAGACCATCAGCAGAGAGGCGAGGAGGATGTTCCTACAGCCGGGAGCATCGCCGCTCCGGTGTCTTGGACGCTGGGGGAGGTTTTCATAGCAGCCACTGATTGCGGAGGTGTTTGCAAAATACTCCCCTCCCCAAAATCTCTAGGATTAAAAACCAGCCCCAGACGGTGGGCGGTGGTTTAAGGTCAGAGCCGGGCCAGTTGCCAGGTAGAAAAAGGGGCAAGAGCAGAAGGTCCTTGGGACCTGATGGTGCTTGAAGACGCTGGTGAAGAACACGTAGAGTTAGCCCTTGAGTTATGGCACCGAAACGCCGTCTCCTTCCTGGCCATGCCACTGTCCTCCGCCGGCTGCGCCTTCTGGGGGGACGCTACAAGGACCTGGGTTTCAGGGGAGGAGGAGGAGGAGGAGGAAGAGGAGGAGGAGGAAGGGGCTCAGCCCACCCCAACGCGGGCCAAGCTGAGGCGGAGGGCGAGTGGTCACAGGTAGGTGATGGAGCCGGGCCTGGGTGCTGCTTCCCGGCGCCCGCCGCAGTTCTGCCCTCGAGCCGTGGCCTCCCTGAACCCCGGCGGAGATGGGGAGGACGAGACGGAGGGGTGCGGAGAGGGTCTTCCCCCCCCCCCCCCCCCCCGACCCCTCTCCATCCCTCTTCAGCTCACACGGAGGTCTCCGACTGCAGCCTCATGACGAACTTGTGCGACTTGGGGTCCACAAACTCCTCCGAGAGCTTGAAGAAAGGGATCTTCTTGGTGCTCACCACGAGGCTGAAGTCCTGGCGCTTCAGCACGAAGACCACCCCATCTTTCAGGCCGTTCGTCACCGGCTCCTCGCTGACCAGCGTCCACTGCTTGGCCAGCCAGCGGTCCTTGTGGTACTGGATGGTGGGCCCGGCCGTCAGGTACCGCTCAAGAAACGCCTTGGAGGAGGGAAAGGACATGTGAAAGTCACCTTCCTAGACCTCAGCCCATTTTTTTTTTGTTTTTTTTTTTTGCAGCCTCAAGCTGCTCGGCAGGTCCTGCAGGAAAAACATCCCCTGCGCGTTGCTCCCTCGGGGTTACACCCACCTTCCTGGCTGGAGCCCCCCCCAACCCTTTGTCCTCCCAGTGGGATGCTCTCACGTGGTGGAGGGGAAAAAAAAAAAAAAAAAAACCACACCCAGCTCTGGACCAAACCCGTGGGCAAACTGGTGGACCTCCCCCTCCGCCCCCCAGCACACCTTGGGCGTCATGTCGTGGGTGATGCAGAACTCGAGGTGCTGCAGGATGCTCTCCATGGTGTGGTAGGGCTGCTGCTTGGTGGTGCGCAGGTATTTCTGCATGGCCCGGGCCATGGAGGCGAAGATGGCTTGAGCTGCCTCCCGTGGGTCCATGATCTCCCGTGGGTTCTTCTGGTCCTCCTCCTGCAGCCGCTTGATGTGGGTGAAGGCTTCTTCCACCGCCACCACCAGCCTGCCGGGAGGAAAATCATGGATGTGGCTGGAGCAGGGCAGAGTCTGGCCAAGAGAGGGAGATCCCCTGGGCTTGGGGGGTGGGGGTGGGAGAGCCACTCACTACCCACCTACCTATGGATGGCCAGAACCCAGCTTCCCACCCCAAAAGAGTTTTGGGGGAGATCTGGCCGCGCCACGCAACAGCCGCGCTTGGGATGCGCTTCCCCAAGAGCGGGGACACCTCGTCTTGGGGGGCTGGAGGTGACACCCCCCACCCCCCCCCCCCGGGGGTCAGCACAGCCCGGGTCCTCACGGGGGTCCTGGGATGGGCACCCCATGGGACAACACAGCAGTGGGGCACCCAGGGCCACCCGGAGCTCGGTCCCCGCCGCCGGCCCCGTACCTGGCGCGGCGTTTCCGCACCCTGCGCTCGTGCTCTGCCTCCTCGTAGTAATACTCGTTGTGGCTGTTGTCGCGTCTCCGGGCAGCCGCCGCGATGACGGCCCGGGACTGGCCCGTGGAATTGTTCGTCGTGTTTTCTGCGGGGGAAAAGGATGAGGTAAGACAGGGGTTGGAAGGGCTGCAGGGTGCCCGATGCTCCCCCTGTCCCAACGGCCGGGCTGTGATCCCGCTCCGGGCTCTCCGGAGCTGAGAGGAAAACACAGGGATGGGGAAGGGAAGGGGGAGAGAGAACAAGAGGAGAAGCCAAGGGAAGGGGAGCTCACCCTCGCCGAGGGAATAGACTTTAAACCCGGACATTTTCTTGGACAGGACGGATTTTGGCAGGTTGAGGAGGGCGGGGTTGTAGACCGGGAAATCGTGGTAATAGTTCTCCAGGATCCACACGGCTGCTCGCTGGATGCTGCAAGGAAACAGCCGGGCACGGGGGGGTGTGTGTGGGGGGCACGGGGAGCTGGTCAGCACCGTGCCGAGGGTCCCGGGTTGGTGGTGGTGGCGGGGGGGGCACACAGCCAGGGCGGGATGAGGAGGGAAGGTCGCCCGCACCCACTCGTGAATACAGGCGTGCACCTCCGCCCGCACGAACACCCACGCATCGGTGCGCACACCTCCGCACGGGAACGCACGACACCCCCCCCCCCCCCCAGCCTCAAGAACCCACGCACACCAAGGGTGAACAACGCCAAAGGGGGGGACCCCCCCCCCCCCATACCTGAGGTGGCCGACGTTGTAGAAGCGGCTGGCCCCGTCGGCGGAGCGCACGGCCTTGAGGGTGAACTGGGGCTGGAGCTGCCGCAGCTCCAGCAGCACCACGGCCAAGTAGTGCACGAAGAGCAGCGCGTCCACCAGCGAGACGGCGTACTGCACCACCCCCTGGTAGTTGCGGTCCCGCGAATCCAGGATCCGCACGCCGTAGAAAAGCCAGTAGGAAACGACGAGGAGGAAGACGAGCACCATGAGCAACGCTCGGAAGACGAAGACGCGAGGGAAGAAGGCTTTGGGGCGACGGAAGAAAAGAGCCCAGCTGCCCAGCAGGAGGATGAGGAGTTTGAAGGCCACGGAGATGAAGAGCCCCTCGCAGGGTGTCCCGCAGGGCTCCAGCTCCTCCCGCCACAGCAGCTGGGGCAGGAGCATGAAGGCGAGGGGGGTGAGGAAGGCAAGCAGCGCCAGCGCCCCGGCCAGCGAGACGCCCAGGTGCCGGGAGCAGTCCAGGTGGGCGCTGTCCTCCATGTCCTTGGTGATGCGGGTGATGTCATCGTGCGAGATGCTGTGCTCCGACGTCCCCGTCACCACCGTGGTGGTCTCGCCCCAGTTGTCATCCTGGGGGAGAGCCGATGATGGGAGGGTTACGCCGGGGAGGGTTCCGTCTCCCCCCCAACCCCAGCACCCCCGGGGGGGCTGCCCACCCCAACTCCAGCGTGTCCCGTCCCCCAAACCTCAAAGCCCGGCGCGCTGCCCGGCACCATCACCCCCATTTTGACCGCGGAAACCTCAGCCTGGGGTTGGGCAGCGATTTGGCCGGGACCCTCTCGGAAACCCTCGGCGGCGGCTCCGTGCCGCGCTTCCACCTCTCCGGCACCGGCGAGAGGAGCTTTGGAAGTGGGAAGCATCCTGCTTCCAGGCAAACCCCCTCATTAGCGGGGCCAGAAGGAACATGCCCGGCTGCCGTCCCAACACACCCTCGCCGCCGCCTCCCCCCAGCACCGCGCCGGGCAGGATTAAATCGCCGGCCATCCGGCAGCTGAAGAACACCGGACGGGTCTCCCATGGCCTCCAAAAACCCCGCTCCCTCCAGCCAGGGGGGGTGCAGAAACGACCCGTCCCCGTTTGATTCCTTCCCAGCTAAAACGTGGGGGTTTCAAGGGAGGGAGACGTTGCGCCGCAGGCGCTGAGAACACCGCCCCGGCGCAGCCACGGGTCTGTCCATCTGTCCGTCCTCTCGCTCAAGACTTTCGCGTTCTGTTTTACAGCACTTCAGCACCCCTGAAACTTGGGGTTTTATCACATCGCATTTTTCTCCCCACCACCCCCCCCGCCTCCCCGCCCTGGATTTCTGCGGGAAAGTCAGTGATTTCATTCCAAACAGCAAAATAAAGCCGCAGCCTGGGGCTTTCTGGAGGGGTGGGAAGCAGAGGAGGGTCTGGGAGGATGAGCCCATATCCCAGCCCGTCCCCAGGTGAACCCACGCTGCCATCAGCTCGCTCCAGCCACAGCTGGACCGGGCGGGCTCAGCCGCCGGCATCCCGGCCGCCGCGAAGCCCGGCCTCTCCTGGCGCCCGATTGCTTGGTGGGGGGAAGATGAAAAGAGCTGGAGCCGCCTGCGTAGGTGGCTGGGAGATGATTAAAGCCAGGGAACGGGCTCCACGGCAGCCGGAGGGGTTGCGGCACCCAGCGTGGGGGGGCACGGCAGAGCCGCCCCCGCTTGCCACTCGTGCCGTGGGACCACGGGGGGGGGGGGCCGGTGGAGGGATGCAGCACGGGGGGCTTCCTCCACACCAACCCGCCCGCCGGTGCGATCTTGCTGGCAGCCGGGGTTATTAACACTCCGGCACGGCCGAGCCGGCATCGCCCGCAGGCGCCGAGCGAGGAGCTGGAGCTAATCCCTAGGGAGTGGATCCCCAGGGAGCGGATCCCTAGGGAGCGGATCCCCAGGGTGTTTTCCACCTTGGGCAGCCCTTGCCCACCCCGGCTGCTTCGCCCCCCGCCGGGGGCGCCGCGACAGCCGGTCCCTTTTTTTTTTTTTTTGTTTTTTTTTCATTTGCACCCGCGCCCGCCTTCCCCGCCGGCGCCGCCGTCCGCCAGCCAAAGGGCCAGCCCAACCGGCTCAACCGGAGCACCAGGCGTGCCGGGAGCCCCCGCGCCCCGCCGGCGGCTCCCACCCTCGGCCGCAGCCCCGCGCCGGGGCAGAGATGCCAACCCTATACCTCCCCCCCCCCCCCCCGCCCCCCAACCCCAAACCCCAAGCCCAACTCACCCTCTCGTCCCCCCGGGTGGACTCATTGTCCAACAAGGGCTCGCCCGGCGCTTGGATGGTCACCGACTTGTCCCCCCGGCTCCCGTCCCGGCTTTTGGAGCGGTGGCGGTCCCGCCGGTCCCTGGAAGGCAAGAGGGTGACACCGGGGTGGGTGCGCTGGGCTGGCAGCACCCATTAAAGGCCAGGGGATCCCCCCCCCCGAGCTCACTGACCCCTCACCTGTGCTTGCGGGAGCTGCGGGAATGCCCGGACTTGTAGGAATATCCCGAGTACTGCGACTCATTGTCCATGGTGTCGGAGCGCCGGGGCTTGTGCCGCTCCACGCCGAAGGGCTTGGGTCTCCCCGGCCCCGGGACAGCGGCCAGGGCCTCCTTCAGAGGGGGCTTCTTCAGGCCCAGGGGCACCTTCAAGAAGTCGACTGTCACCTTGAGGGACTCTATTTTGATCACCTGGTTGGGCTCGTTTCAGGAGAAAACGGTTCGCCTGCCTGCGGAGGCGAAGGGAAGGGTCAGGGGCGGCGCGGCGGCGTCCCGGCGATCGCCCGGCGGGGTCCCGGCTGCTGGTGAACATCCCCTCGCCCACCACCCACCCCGTCCCTGCACCACCACAGCTCCGGCCCCAGTGGCAAACGGGGACGGGACTTCAGCAGGGAAAGGGAATTTTGGGTCACTTTGGGGCATTTTCTATTTTATCCCATGCCCAAGCTGGGTCCGGGATGGCCACCTTTCCCTTTATTAATGATTCTGCACGATTAGCTTCTGTTTCGGGTGTTTTACACTTTAATTAATATCACGATCGTTATTTTAGCTGCCAAGAGAGTGCCTAGGGTGGGGGCCAAAAGGAAAAAAAAATAAAAAAAAATGGAATGAATAATTGGGTGCAGGCAACGTTTCAGGCCCATCTCGCAGCACGGGGCTCTGCCTGGACACGTTTCCCAGCAGGGAGCCGGGATCTCACCCGCAGGAGTCCCGGTTGCTCGAGGAACGTCGCTTCCCCGGCTGCCGGGAGCCACCTCGGGTGGGACCACTGGCCCGGGCCACCCCGGCGGCGTCCGGGCCACCGCTCCACCACCTCAAGGCTGGCTCGGAGCAGACCCCGTCACCCCCGTGAGCTGACTCACGGCTGCCAGGTCGTTATTAGCCAACCCCAAACTCCCATTACAGCCATCTGTAGGTGCACACGTATATAAATATATACACACGCGCACATGATAGCCACCTACGCCTGCTTATGGTGCCGGGTCTCTGCTGGGTTGGGAAAATAACACCTTGCTTAGCTCCCAGCCAGGCACCGGCTCCTCGGGCAACGGCTCGGGGATGTGGGCAGGAGGTTGGTGGTCTCCCAGGGTCCCCGGTGACCCCGCTGGTTTTGGGGAGTCCCAAGCTGCTCGCAGCCCTGATGGGGGGGTTCAGTGTTACCTCGCCCGGATCCCACTGGGAAAGGGGACCCAGACACAGATGGGAGCCACCGGTGACATCTCCCCGTGCTGGGGGATGCTGGAATCCGTTGGAGGGGTCCTGCCAAATTCTCCTGCCCTCACCCTAAGGGTGCTGGGGGGCAGCAGGCATTAGGCACCCCCCAGAGCCCCAAACCTCCCCCCCCCTCCTTCCCAGCCAGCACCCCATGCCGGGGGGGCCGCGCCGGCTGTGTTTGGGGGGTGGGCCCGTGCTGGGTTACCACGGAAATACCATTTCAACCAAATAAAACCCAAACGTCTTTTGGCCTCTTTTCCAAGGCCTCAAAGAGGGGGAGATGGGGTCGAGGAGGCAAAAGAGGGCGGGGGGGGGGGATCCTTTTGTCCCAGATGCTGGATGCTCACACATTTATCACTATGGAAACAAAAGCGCAACACCCCCCCCCTGCCCCCCCCTCCCTCCCCACGCCGGTTGTCTAGGAGATGGCAACAGGGCCGGGAACTCGTCCCGGCATCCCCAGCGAGCGATGGGGGAAGGGGCTGGGAGAGAAAGGACCCCCCTGTGCCCCCAACCTCCTGCCAGCCCCCCTTCTTCTGGGCTTTGTTTGCAGGCAGGGATCGGGTTTCTGCTGGGAACAATGCCGGGGCCTCGGCCATCGGCGCAGGGGGGGCCCGGACTGGTTTGTCCCCCGTCCATTGACACCACGAGGGGGGTTAAGAGCGGGGCAGGGGGATGGACCCGGGGGGACTCACCGGCGGGGAGGTGGGGGTGAAGCGGGTGCAGGCGGGTGCTGTCCCCCGTCCTGGTGGTCACCGAGGCACTCGGGGCATCCTGAGCCTCCGGCGGGGATGGCATCCAGCTGGCGGGGGCTAAAGTGGGGGGGGGGCTGCGCATGGAGTAGGGGCTGGGGGTGGTGGTGGGGGGAAGCCACTCACAGGACGGGCGGCCGTGCCGGGGGGCCGCGGTCGAGCTGGAAGAAACGAGAAAGCAGTGAGGAACCAGGCATCCCCCCCCCCCCCCCCCGCGGGATGACGCAGCCACGTGTGCGGGGGAGAAGCCGCGAGGCGGCACCCCGGGGCACCCCCAGGCGAAGTCCATGTCCTGCAGGTCACCCCCCCCCCCCCCCCCCCAAACCCCGAGAGCTCCTCGCTTGACCTTGACCCCCGGCGAGCGCCTGAGAAGAACGACGGGGAGGGAAACTGGGCACCCCCCCTCCAGCAATCGCATCCTCACTGCATCAGCACCCTGCCCCGTACCTCAGCACTGGATGTGGCCCTCCCCGAGGCGTCCAGAGCCAGGCTGAGCACCGCTCCCCCCCTGTTCCCGCGCCCCCCCCCGCCAGCCAGAGCCAGGGGAGGCGAAGCTGATTTATCAACCAAAATCAAGGTGGGGTTTTCCAACGCATCTCGGCGATTCAAGGCACCACCGGCCCGCGGATTGACTGCTCCTCGGCCACCACAATCCCGCGGCCAGCAGCCACGCTTCAAGGCCACCCCCCCCCCCCCCCGAGTCAGGGGTCCCCCCACGGTGGCGTGGGGAGCTCAAGGCTGTCCAGGTCCCAGAGGCAAAAACCAGAGCTGAAGGTTGATCTGTTCAGAGGGAGAACAAGGCGGGCACTGGGATCTCACGCTGACGAAGGAGCAGAGGTCACGGGCAGAGGCTTTGGGGCCCTTTCCCAGGGCAGAGCCGCGGCGCGGGACGGTTTGCTCCGGCACGATCCATGACTGAACCACGGGCGACCTCCACATCCAGACCGACGAGGACCCTCCGTCTTGCCAGGAACAAAACAGCCGAATTTTCTCCCCGGCAAAGGCTGGCGGGGGGGAATAACACCCCCCCCCCCCCCCAACCCAGCGAGGTTAATTTGTAAATCAAACAGCCATCCCCACAGGTCGCTGGAACCCGGAGCTCCTCGTCCTCCTGTCCTGCCGACACTTGGGTGCTGGTGGAGCAACTTGGCCGCTCCGGCGGGGAAGAAAGGGATTTTTTTTTTTTTTTTTTTTTTTTGATGGTTTGCCCGGCAGAGTGAGGAAAGCCGGTTCGGCAGCACGAGGTGCTCGGGTGGAGAGGCTGGCAATGGATGCCTCGTCTCCAGGAGAAGCAGCTTCGCCTTACCGAGCCCGTAGAGACGCAGAGCAACCGCCGAGGGCTGGGAGCCAGAGCCAGACGCATGCAAACGAGGAGGAAAACTCTCATTTTTAATAGCGAGGTGATTAACCATCAGAACAAACTCCCCAGGGGAGGTGAGGATTTGCCATCTCTTGACATCTTCAAGTCCAGACTGGATGGCTTCTCGGGATGATGCTGGAGCACATCACAGGGTTCAAAGCAGAGAGAGATCGGCTGGGGCTTCGGGGCGGTCAGAAAAGCCACTGCCGCCGTCTCTCCTGCCTTTGAGTCCGAGAACCTCAAACATGAACTATCTTTTGCATTCAAATGCTCAAAAAAAAAAAAAAAAAAAAAATAATCCAAGCGTTTCTAGATGAGAAAGCTTTCTTATTTCAAACAGCTCCAGGGGAAATCCCAAGAGGGAAATCCTCTCCTCCTGGCCCCAGCCAGGCAGCATGCCCCTCGGACCGGGCAGCACAAACCCACGCCGTGTTTCTCTCGCCCTGCTTTATTCAGCATTGAGACCTCACGAGAGAGGGGCACGACGTTTGCTGGAGAAAAACCCACTTTGAGCGAAGGGAAGAGGGAGAAATCGGCGGCTGAACCACTTCTGTGCTGGCCAGGAGGGTTGGGACAGGCCCGGCTGCCTTCGCACTGGAGCGGAGCGGCGAGAGTCCAGCCGTTCCCGTGCCAGAGCTCAGCGATTTACGCCACTGGTGCTTTTTTTTTTTTTTTTTTTTCCAGCATCTGCAAATCTAGATCAATTAAATAAATACCAGCGTTCAGTCAGGATGCTCGAAGGTGGTGACGAGAGGGGTGTGAACGCAGCCCTTCGCACACTGGTGATAGCTGGCTTCTTCAGTGCCGGGGCCAAACAGGAGCGGGAGGAACCATCAGCCACATCTGGGCAGGTGTTTCCCTGCTAGACCCAACAAGCATCGTGGCGACGGGGAAACTGAGTCACAGAGCGGGCCGGGAAGACCCTGGGGTCCTGGATTCCCAGCACATGACTCCACCACTGTTGATCCTCCCAGTAAGCCTGGGAGGGCTGGAAGCCCAGCTCCGCCCTTGACAGAGATGGGGAAACTGAGGCACGCCGCAAGCCGGAGTCCGTAGCTGTTTATGGTCAGGCAGAAACCCCAACGCGAGCCTCAGCCCTGCCTCACACCGTAATTTTGGGGCTGTCCTCCCTCACCGTGCCGACACCGGGGTGGTTGGTTGGCCCGGGGGTCCCTGAGCGGTGATGCCCGCGGTGGGGATGCCGCCGGCACGCCTCCAGAGCCGGCCTGGGACCCGGGGGCACCTCCCGGCCCTGGGCCTGCTGAGCCAAGTGCCCAGCACGTTCGCTCGCTTGGCTACACAAACACGCTGCCTCCGCACAAAATCTGCCTCCCCCCTGCCCCCCCCAGCACCGAATGCTGGGGAGACAGCAGGGGTGCTGCCGGCACCGGGAGCTGGGCGCCCACAGGTGACCCGCAAAGAGCAGAAGGTGGGTGCGTGGATATGAAAAACCCCCACGGGGGCTCCTGTGTGGATGCGGGGGGGGAAGGTGGGGTCCCCAGGCAGGAGCTGGGGGGGGGGTCAAAGCAGCTCACCCCATCACATCTATTCAAACCCCAAGCACCGGCCATGCATCACCCACTGAGGAGCTGGAGAGAAGCCACCAAGGCAATCCCCTCGCCCCCAACTCTTTGCGCGCCCCCTCCAGAAGCACAAACACCAACAATTTTCCTTCCTTTCTCCCCAGGCCATGTCCAGCCCTCCACCTCCTCTCTGCTGAGGCTTCCCAGCGCCCTCACGGTGCATCCCTCAACCCTGAGGCTGCTCTGCTCCTTTCCACAGCCGAGTCCCCCCAGGTCGGGATGGGACAGTGGCCACCCTGGTCCCCCCCGCCGCTGCTCCAGCCCCGGGAGATGCCGCTGCTGGGAGGAATCCACAAACTTCCAGCTCTTTGGTCCATTGGCACGACCGGGTGCTTCAGAGGGACGCAGGAAAGCCCAAGTGGCTTAATCCAACTCCCCCATGGGGTCTCATTCTGCTCTCAAATTGCTCAGCGTCAGCTTGGACGCAGAAGGTTTAATATCCCTTCCAAACAGCCAGCTTTTATTGCGATCACTCGGGATTGTTACAACATCCACAGGAACGTCCAGTCCCTTGAGTGCTCGGTCCCCACCAAGTTTCCTCCAGTGGGGAAATCCCGCTGCGTGACTACAGGACAAAGCTCAGCTTTTCACCCGGCATTTCAATCCCATCGCGTGTCCGGGAGCGATGGAGGTCAGGGATGGACTAGCTGGCCTCTGCGTGGGTAAAAATGACTGCACTGAGATCTAGAACCAGAGGGAGAAAAAAAAAAAAAAAAAAAAGGGGGGGAAAGAAAAAAAAAAAAAGTACAAAACCCAGGGATTTGCATGAGAACGGGGCTCGATGCAAAGAGAAAGGTATTTGCATTGCAAAATGTGCTGGCACCAAGGGATCCTAACCGTGGCCCTACAGGGCGCTCGCCGGCCCATCTCGGCACCCAGCACCCCCCATCCTCGCAGCCCCCCAGCCGCCTCGGCCCGAGCTCGCGGGGAGCGCTCGGGGCTCCCCGGGAAAACCAGCAGCAGCTTCACCCTCCCGGGTTCTGGTGGCGGGTCCAGGTGGAGGTGGGATGGCACCGTGACGCCCCAGCACATCGCCACCCCCACTGCCCAAATCACACCTCCCCGTCGTCGTCCCCCCCCCCCCCGCCCCTCCGGCCACACCGGTGGCACCTCCGGGTGGGATGTTGACGCGACGTGACAAACCTACGGTCACCCTGGGACACGGGGGGGATGGCATCCCGCGGTCCCAGGCCGCTTCTCCGGTGGTCACCAGCATCCGAGCGGGATGCGCGGACGTGGCGAGCCGAGGAGGCGCCGGGCTCCGCGCTCGGGCTTCGGGCCGTTATTTTCATTCCAGCGCCGTCCTCCGAGAGCATCGTCGGAAGCTCTGTCCCCAGAGTGCTGCAGGGACACCCCAAAAAGCCAATTCCAACCCCAAAGGGACACCTGCGGCGCAAACAACTGCGCTTTTAGATTGATCAGAGCTTTGCTCCAGGTACCTCAGACTTATCCCTACTAAATCCTGCCAGGCTGCGGCGGGCAGACAGCATTATCCTTGTCTCGGAGCCTGGAAAAGCGGCGTAGAGATGGGATCTGTCTGGGTCCAGGGAGGGAGCGAGGCGACTGCTTTCACCCACCGACCACGGCGCTCGAGGTGGGGGCCGCGCTCAGCCCCAGGTGGCACACGCCTTTGGAGGGCACGAGGGAAAAAAAAATCCCTGGCGTGGGCTCCAGCTTTGGCGACTGGTTCCTGCCACCCCCGGTGCCACGATGGCAACGGGTCCGAGCAGTCGTGGCTTCATCGCTGGCACGGGGGCAGCCAGGGAAGGGCGGCGAAGCCCCGTGGTTTTCTCTCAGGCCCCCTCCCAAACATCCCGGCTGGACAATAAAGCCGTAAAGCATCTACCGGCGCTCAGAAAACAGAATCAAAATCTCAAATTGAGTGTCAGACCAAAGAGTGGGGGCTGATTCAGCCCTGCCTGACGCCAGGGAGATGGGCTCCCTGCCTTCCCCCCCCAGCCCCATTGTCTGCGAGCGGATGAAAACAAGAAACCACATTCGATCATTCAAATGGCCGAAGGGAGCTCGGGGATGGGCAAGCGGTGCCCCCAGCCCCGTGCCCGTCCTCGGGGCCGTGCCCCCACCATGGGGGGCTGCCCCTGGGACCCGCAACCCTAAACCAACCACCCCACCGGCCAAGAGCCAGGTGAGGGGCCATCGCCGGCTCCAATGAAGTGGTCTGCTAATTAAATCAGCCGGTCTCATCCCGAGCTTCCCCCCACCCCGCCCCAGCACAAAGGCGGTGTAAATACACAGGAGAAGCCCGGCTGCGCAGAGATCGCATCTGACTCAGGCTGCCTAGGAGCCCAGCTCGGTCCCAACACAATCCCGAATTGCTGTGATTAAGCAACAGCCGTCCCCAGAGGCTCCGTGAAGATAATATTTAATTTTTTTTTTTTTTTTTTTTTTTTAAACCTCCGCCTCGGTTATTATACCAAGGCCTGGGGGGGGAAAACAGACTCTACGCCCTCTCCCAAGGAAATAAAGCCTCTCGCCCCAGACAGAGCAGCAGGGCCGATGTCTGAGCTCGGCACAGAGCAGAGGGAACTCCCTGTTGGCTCAGGGCGCTGTGCCAGGATGGGACCAAGAGAAACCGGCTCAGAATCCGGCCGGGTCTCTCGCAGAAGCAGGTGAGGGCAGACACCCCCCCCCCACACCCCCCCCCCAACACACACACACACAGATTTGGCAGATTTCAGCCGGTTTTCACCTCCCCATCCTCAGAGCAGCCACCCAGCCCCGCCGCAGGGCAGGTAGCGGGGTGGACACCCCATAGGTGCCCACCCTTGTCCCCCGCGGCCACCGCCACGGTCACTCGGTGGCTCGCGGGGGTGGCGGGGAGGGAGCCCTGCGCTTCCACCCACGCTGGGCACAAAGGGCTGGGGGGGGCCAAGGGCTGGTTGACCGCAGCTTGGCCAGTAAACTCCAGAATAAGCGTGCCCGCTACGGAGTGGCAAAGCCACAGGCGCCGGTGCAAGCCAGGGAGGGGGGGGGTGGTGGTGGTGGGGGGGGGCACCCAGCCCTGCTGCGTCGCCCACCGGGGACGCTCCCAGTGCCAGCGGAGCCTGCGGGAAGGGAGCGCCCAGCACCCCGGGAGCGGGGCCCATCCCGGGGTGCACCCCCCCATACATACACCCGCCCCCCCCCCCCCCTTATGCTTTAGGGCTGAAGGTTAAAAAAAAATTAATCCTGGCAGCCCCGCATCCCCCCGAAACGTAACGAGGCACCCTCGGGAGCGGGGCTCGCCGAGCAGCCGCTCCCCGCCTGGCCGCCGGCCCAGGAAAGTCCCCGGCTTCCCAGGCCCGGCCCCAGGCTCCGCACCCCTTTTCCCCACCGATTTCTCTCCCCCCCCCTCCCCGCCGCCCCCCGCCCCGCACTCACCATCTCCACCGCACCTTTGTGCGCGCCGTGTGTGTGTCCGTCTGTTTCCCTCCCCCCCCCCCCCCCCCCCCCCCGCCCGCCCCCAAAGCACCAAAATCCCGGGGCTGCTGCTGCTCCAGCGGCGGTGGCGGAGGAGGAGGAGGAAGAGGAGGAGGAGGAGGCGGAGGAAACCCCGAATCCCAGCGGAGCGGCTCTCCCACCCCCCCTCACCCCCGGCCCGGCACCCCCCGCCCCCCCCCCCCGCCGCTGTTCCCGGCCGCTCCCCCCGCGCCCGCCCATTGTCTCCGCTCCGCGCTCCCAGCGCCCCTCCGGGGCCATTGTCTTGGGGGGGGGGGTGGGAGGAACACACGGACGGACAGACGGACACACACACGACGGACAAGACGACAACGACCCCCCGGCTTCCTTTCCCCCCCCCCCCGCCCGCCCCGGTCCTCGATGTGCAGCCCGGTGTTTGGGGATAAGGATGGTGGTGGGGTGCCCTGGGGGGTCCCCACTGCTTTGGGGGTGTGTGTGTGTGTGTGTGTGCAGTGGAGCTCGGGGTTAAGCCCCCCCCCTTCGGATTCAGCGGTCGTTGAGGGTCACGCAGAGCCCACGAGGGCCTCGCGCCTGGGGGGGGTGTGTGTGTGTCACTGTGCCCCCCAAGTGCCCCCCTCAGCACCCGGCCACAGGCCAGGGTGGGGGGGGGGAAAGGACGAGCCTGCGCCCCCCCCCCCCCCGAGGTGCTCCCAAAAGGGGTAACAGCCCACGGGGGTTGTGTTTCTGCTCCCCCCTTTGTGCCAGGCTGGGCTGTTTTGGGGTCGGGGTAAGGACATCCCTGTGATCAAGAGACTCACCCCAGCCCGTGGGTGCCCCCACCCGTGAATGCCGAGTCCATTGCCCCGGTCTGGCTCTGTCCCCCTGCCCGTGTGCCCGAGTGTGTGTGGGGTATCCAGCCGTGCCCCTCGTAGTCGGGGTGTCACAGCTCGGCCCAGCTCACCGCACGTGGGAGCTTCTCTGTGCCAGAGGCTGACCTCGAGTGGGAGCAACTGGAAGACCCCCCCCGCCTCCCACCCCCCCAGGGAGCAAGGAGAGATGGGACACAGACACGGGGGAAGCAGGGGGTTAGCGCTTTGGGGCAGCACTATCCCCTTACCCAGCATCACCCGTGGGAAGGAGCCTGTGCTCTCACGGGCCACTCGCACCCCTTGGCAGCGGGGGTGCTGGGGGGGGGCACCCTCAACTGCTCCAGAGGGAGGGACCCCCAATCACCCCTGCCCCCCCATCCCCCGGGGCTCGGGACCCCAACGCAGAGCGCCCTGCAAAGCCACTACTCCCTCCATTGGGCCGGGGTGGGGGGAAAGGCCAGAGTGCGTGGGACTCCCGCCACGCGTGGGGGAACCCTGCGGCGGGGGCGCATCACCTACCCGGAACAGCCAGGCCGAGCCGCCGGGCGCTTTATATCAATGAGCGAGGCTGGGAACGGGCTGGGCCCGCCCCCTGGAGCTGCCCAATGGCGTGAGGCGCTCTCCTCCCGGCGCACGCCATTGGTCGGATTTAAATGGCTTGTTTTCCCTTAATGGGGAGGAGTGTCCGGGATGGGCGGGTTTAGGCTTAAGGTTTAAGATTTAGGTTTAAGATTTAGGTTTAAGGTTTAGGTTTAAGTTTAAGGGTTAGGTTTAAGTTTAAGGGTTAGGTTTAAGGTTTAGGTTTAGGGTTGTCCCTGGTCAGGCTGGAGGAGTCTTGCTCTGCTTGAGCCCTGACACAGCTCAGCCCATGTGTTTTGGGTCCCTCTGGGTTCACCCCAGAAGCCGAAGCACCGGGTGGGTGGTGTCCAGCAGCATCCCCAAGTGCGTGGGTCCAGGCTGAGCTCGGGGAGAGCTGCAGGGAGGGAAAGGGCAGCCAGAGTTGTAAGCTGGAGGACAGAGCTCAGGGCACCTCAGGAGGGACCCCCCCACCCAAGTCTGGACAGCTTCTCCTTCCTTTTTTTTTATTGAGGGTCTTGGCTCTTGTGGAAATGCTCATCCAGGAGCCACCGTTGTGGGATGCCCCACGGAGTTCAGTGACGCTTTTCCCGCTGTGTTTTCCCACCTCCCAGTTCGGCTCCATGCTGCAGTTGTCACGGGGAATCCCAGCTCCAGCCTGTTCCCTGGGGCAGGTTGAGGAGCCTCAGGGGTGCTCCAGGTCCTTCTCTGCCTTCACCCACAAAAGGCGCAAGGAGGCACGATGCTGCGTCTTGCACCAGCCGTGGAGATTTGAGGGAGGCAGATCCCAGGCTGTGCGCGTCCCCTGGCTCCTGGCACAGAGCTGGGGGGTCACTGTTCCCCCTTTTCACGTGGCCCAGTGGGCTGTGTAAGCCACTGGAGCAGCCTTGAGGTGTCACCTCGGGGGGTGCAGGAGCTGTGGCCAAGTTTAGGTCATTATGACCCAGCAGGACTTTGGGGATCCCTGCTGGCTGTGGGTCCCCTCTGCTTTCCCCCCTCCCCGCAGCCAGCTGCCCTGGGCTCTCTTCTCGTTCCCACTCTGGCTCCGGGAGTGATTGATGGGCCCTCGGAGCTCAGTCCTGGCCAGCTGGGGTTGCTGGAGCCTCCCTGCCATCTGGGCTGGGCCGCATTGTTCCACCTCGTGATTTACAGGGATGGTCCCCTCCCTCCACACCCTGCTCTCAGGATGGAAGAGCCTGCCCGGCTCTGCAAGGAACATGGGAAGAACCTGGGACCAGCGGGGCACAGGGTGCTGGGCACTTCCCACCCATCTCCTGGGGCTGAAGGGGTCCCCAGAACCAGCTCTGTCTTGCCGCGTTCTTGGCAATGACCTTTTGCAATGCAGGGAAGACCCCAGGCCCTTGCAAAGTCCTCACACGCCTCCCTGAGCGGAGCTGGGGGGGGGGGAAGTGGTGTCCCCTCACACCCGCCGGACCCCTTTCCTTGCCCAAAGCCGCCCCACCACCCCCCACACAAACAACCAGACCCCAGCCGGGTCCAGCACCCATCAGTCCCAAGGTGTCACGACCGGGCTTCCCGCTCCGTAGGGAGGGGAACGGAGGCTCCGGGCAGACAACTCGCAAGATTAGGAATCCTAGAAAATGGGGTGTGGGGTGACAAGCCTCTCCCTGCCCCAAGCAGGATCAGCAGCATCTAACCCAGCCCCACAGAGGTTTGTCTGACCCAGCTGCAAGCCCCGGGGCTGCGGGATGCTGGTGATTGTGCTGGACCCCCCCTGGGCCCGCTGGCCCCCCTCTCCCAGCGCCATGGGCTGTGCACCCTGCCTGTGGTGGGGGGACACACGACCCCTGGGTCCCAAATTTGCTCCGCTGCTCTCTCTGGTCTCTGTCCAGACGGGCTTTTTATCTCTGCCAGGCGATCGCCGGCGCGAGGCGTCCGATGGCTCATTAGCTCCCGCTCGGTGTCTCGGAGGAAGGGATCAGATAAGTGTTTTATCTAGGGAGACCGTCGGCCCTTTTGGGCCGGGGCCTGTCTCTCCCAGCCGCCCGGCTCGGATCAGCATCGCGGCCTCGGGGGCCCCTTGTGCTCCAAACCAAGCATGAAATGAGCATTTTACACGATGGGTCACGGAGGATGCTTTTGGGAAGGTCCTGCCTGCGTGCACGGGTGACATTTGCCTTTGTCCCTTGCCCTCCCCCAGCCCTGCAGTGGGGTTTATGGTGGGTCCCTTCGCAGGGGATGGGGATGCTCCGGGGCCCGGCTGGCAGGGATGGGGGTCCGCAGCCTGGGGGGGGGAGGGTGGTGACAGGGGTCTGGTGTGTGATGTGCAGGGTCCCTTCTTGGGGACCCAGCAGATGGCACTGCCGCCTTGCGCAGGCGAGCTGGGGACACAGCTGCTGCCCACGGTGACATCCCCGGGGGGACCAGGGCGCAGGCAGGCAGCCTGGCCCTGGGGCAGCAGGCTGAAACAAGGGGTGTCCTTCCCCCTTCCCAAACCGGGGTGTCACATCCTCCTCCGGATACTCCTTTTTAGGGGAGGAGGGGACAGGGAAGGAAGGCAGCAGCCACCCCCACCTCGTTGTTGCTGGGGCAGGGACACAGAAATGCCGCTGGGATGAAGGATCTGAGCAGCTTCATGCACGTCTCTTTATCTGCACCGTCAGGACTATTTTCCGTAGGTATTTTTCAAATGAAAAGCCCCAGTGAAAGAATCCTTGTGCACACACCTGAGCACCGGGACCAGCGTCCTCCAGAAGCCAGGGGAGATGAAGAGATGGAGGTGTGTATGGGGAAGGAGAGAGAGAAGGAAATAGCTGTGGGACTAGGGAAAGAGTTGGGAAGCGTCTAGGAAAATGCTCGGGGAGGGAGAGGAGAAGCTGAGCTGCCCGTCACCCTGCCTGCCCGCCAGCACAAAGAGCAGGCAAGGGACCCAATCTGTTGGAGATGACAGCAAGGCCAGAACCAGCATCTAAATTAGCATGAAGCGTTTCCATTGTTCGAGGCACAATGAGGACCATATGTCAGGGCCGGGGCTGGCAGCCGGGAACAATGGGCCCGCAGAGGTTTGGGAGCCGCCGCCGTGGAGCTGGCGCTGCCCTGACCTGATTGTCACCTCCCGGAGAACAGAGACGGCCGCCCCGCACGAACCTCCGGGCTGGGAGAGATGAGCTGGGGCTGGATGCAGGTGCTGGAGACACGCTGCATCCCGAGGGGTGAACTCCCGAGCTGGGAGAAAAAGAGAGTGCCAAGGTCCCCTCCCGTGTCCCAGCGGCCGCTATTGCCCCTACAGCCCCGTGCAAAGTCTCCTTCCTTCCTTCCCCTGCTCCCTCCCCCATGTTTATTATTTCCCCTTTGACGCATCTCTGCTGAGCCAAGCTGCAGCCGAGGCCAATTGATTATATGAAGAAATTTGGAGCAAGTCGGCGAACAGCTGCAACCTGCCCCCAGGGACGTGCGGGATCGGCGCAGACAAAGGAGACGAGCCGCAAACTTGCTTCCCCGCGTCGCTCGGGGTGGGCTGAGGAAACGGGGAGAGAGTTGGGGGGGCTCGTGGGGGAGAGGGCTGGGGGACCCAGAGAAGGGACCTGCGGGGTCTCTGCGAAGCAAAGGTGAAGGGATGGGTGAGTTCGGAGCCCAGGGCTGCACTGATTTCCCCTGGGTACGCAGGAGGGAGAAGGTGGTTTATTGGGTGTGTTTGGAGATGCTGGTGACTGGCCCAGATGTCCTCATCGCTCTGCTGTCACCAGAGGGGCTGGGCCATTCGGGGTCTGCTCGTCCCAGTAAACCCAAGCTGGGCTCAAACGGCAGCTGCAGACCCGGGGGAAGCCCAAGACACGGCGTCCACCCCGGCCCCGAGCGAGCCCGAGCCTGGCCGGTGCGGGTAGGACTCTTCGAGTGCCAAGAGGACACGTCCTGGTCCCCTGGCCGGGGCGGTGGGTGACGGTCCCCCTCCCACCACCTCCTGTCACAGGCACGGCCGCTGCCGGCCGCTCCTGCGCGGGGAATCCGCCACCACCACCGCAAGGAAGAGATGGCTAAAAACAAGATTAAAAAAAAAAACAAAACAAAACAAAAAAACCCAAACAACCAAAAAAACCCAAACAACCCACAACAGAAAAAGGGAAGCCGAGCGCTCCAAGTTCAAGATCTCTCTTTTGCTGGCAGTTTAATTCATTTCCCCCCTCCCCGACTTCCTTGTGAACTCATAAATAATAAATCCTTGCAGTCTGAACAGCCAAGACAAACACACGCTGGGGCACACCGCATACAAGGGTGGGTTGGTTGGTTTTCCGCCGTGGTCATTATTATTTTTTTTGTTTGTTTGTTTGTTTGTTTTCTAGTTTTCCTTTCCCAAAAGTGCACAACACAGCAAATAAATAATAACATTTATCAATAAATTAATTCAATAAATATCCTCGTGGCACAGAGGCGTGGCTGGTGAGTGGAGGGGAGGAAGGGTGGGCTGCCCTGCTCTGTTTTGCTCTGCCGCTGCCCCGCTGAGCGATGCGGTGACGGGGGACCCGGCTGCGGGGTCCCCGCTCCAGCCCTCGGGGATCCCACATTCCCCGGTGAGTCCTGGCGAGACAGAGGTAGCGATCGTTCTCCCTGCTTTTCTGGGGAGGGGGAAAATGAGGTCGCTGGGAGCTGGCGGCAGGGACGGGGGTGGGATGGAGCCAGGAGGTCTGTGAGGTGCCGGGAAGCCCAACCGGGGCTCGGCCACCCAGCCCGAGCAGCGACCGACACCTCAGGGAGGCGAAAAAGTGGAAATGTGGGAGCCCAGAGCGGGGCAGGTGCTGCTGGGACCCCCTGTTCCGGCTCTGGGGGTTTGCTGGTGTTGGCAGGACGTGGCACCGAGCCTCTCACGGCGGCCGGTTCATCTCTGGCACACCAAAGTCCATCTCCCCCAGCACCTACCCCGCGGGCCGGACCACTGTCTGCTCGTGATGAGGCTCAAGGAGGAGCAGCCCCGAGCCCCTTCCCCGCAGGCTCCCGGCCTGGAGCGTTGGCTCTAAGCACAGCCAGAGGTTTTTGCCCCATCCTGGTCCCCCGCCCGGGGCTCTGCTTGTGCTCTTGCCACTGCCAGTGCAAAACGAACTCTTCAAACAAACAAACACCCAGAAAACAAGGCAAAACATTCACTCTTGCAATGAGCTTTCCCCAGCCTCAGCGTGCCTTTGCTGGAGAAAAGGCTGCTCGGCTCAGCTACCCCTTCCCGCTCCCCTCCCTCTCCCAAAGTGCTGATCCATGTTGGGGGGGGGGGGCCGGGGAGAGCCCCGGCTGCTGGAAGCTGGGCAGAGGGGCCGTGTCTGCTCCCTCCCCTCTCCAACCCCGCGGCCCTGCCAGCCGCAGGTAAAGTGCAGTTTTACCCCAGCAGAGCGCGTGCCGTGAAAGGTCACGCCGCACCAGGGCCGTACTGGTGTAAACGGGAGAGGCGGGGGCTGCCCATCAGCACATCAGCCCCGGCGTTGCCGAGAAGGGACGCGGCGCTGGGGGTGCTGAGCACCGGTGTCCCCCCCGTGCTGGGGCTTGCGCCACGCTTCTGACCCCACTCGGGACTTTTTCACCAGGAGCACGGAAAGGGGAGAGGGAGGAAGAGTGGGGAGGGACGAAGCGCTGCGCGGGGAGGGCTGGTGCTCGGCGGGGGGGTCGCGTCTGTCGGTGCGACGGGCCAGGCCTGGGGGGGTTTCACACTCGTTGTGCAACGGGCCAGGCCGGGGGGGGGTTTCACACTCGTCGTGCAACGGGCCAGGCCGGGGGTGGGGTTTCACACTCGTCGTGCAACGGGCCAGGCCGGGGGGGGTTTCACACTCGTCGTGCAATGGGCCAGGCCGGGGGGGTTTCACACTCGTCGTGCACTAGTGCAAAGGAAGGTCGGGCAGCAAAACCTGAGCCCCACGGGTGTGGGGAGCAGAGTGGGGAGCTGCGGGGAGACCAGAGGTGCAACGGGGGGGGGGGGGGGGCTTGGAGAGAGCCCGGGTGCTGCTCCGGGCACCTTGCAGGGAGCACAGCGAGGGAGCACGCCTCTCGGCTCCATCTCGAGGGGAACCCGCCGCCGGCGTCTGTGGCAAGCGCGGCCAGGTCGTGCCGGGTCTGCGCCATGCTTTGTGCTGACTTTTGGGGCGCGAGGAGCCGGGAGGAGCTGCTCTGTGCCTGCCCAAGGACGCTCCTGGGCTGTGCTCCCTCTGCGGAGAGGACGGTCCCGACGTGAGCCTTTAAGTGGCCAGCACGATGCCAGGGACAAAACAGCAGCGAACGGACAAAATGCCCAGACTGGCCGTGCTGGTGGGGCGGCCGGCGGCGGAAGGCGCAGACAGACAGACAGACGGACAAGAGCCCGGGGTGGCTTGGCGCCGCAGCGTTTTCACGGGTCCATTTTTTTGTGGCTTGTGGAAGAGGTGACGCACAGACAGACTGGGGCTCAGTGGCTTCTGCCGCGGGTCGGGGAGCAGGCGTGGCGGACAGACTGACGGGTGCGGGCACCGGATCCCGTCGGCAGTATCAGTGGGATGCGCAGCAGAAGGACGGACGGAAGCTGGGAGCGTACGCGGCCAGCACAGGCTTCGGGCAGCAGATCCAGCAGGACAGACAGATGGCCCCTGGCCCAAACGTCCAGCTTGACTCGAGCAGGACGGAAAGACAGACAGACGCGGGCTTGGTGGTGGGGAAATACAGAACGTGGTTCAGATAGGGGGTAGAACAGACAGCTGGGGACTTGTTCCTTTTGAACAGACGGACGAACACAGGCACAGCATTTTGGATGCCCAACATGTGGTTCAGGTCGTAGATGGACAGATGGACTCGAGCTCTTGGCTCAGATGCCCGGCACACGTTCAGGTAGGAGATAACGGCAGACAGACAGACGGCCGCAGGCTGGGCGGCTCAGACATCCAGCACGTGGTTCAGGTAGGAGATGTAGCAGATGGCCAGGCGTAGGATCTCAATCTTGGAGAGCTTCTTGTCCGGCGGCAGGGTGGGCAGCAGCTTCCGCAGCTCGGCGAAGGCCATGTTGAAGGCTTCGACGCGGATGCGCTCCCGCGTGGCGTGGGCTGTCCGGTATTTGGCCGTGGCACGTCGCCGGCGCCGCCGTTCCTCCCGACTCAGGTGCTGCAGGTCTTTCTTCACCGGCTCGCCCGGCTCGGCTATCCGGGACTGAGCGCACAAGCCAACGCCGCCGGCGTCCTCCGCGCCGCCCGCGCGGCCGCCGCCGCAGTCGCTGAAGACGGACTCGGACTCGGAGTGTGTCGGGGGCAGGTCGATCTCTGTCTGGTCCGAATTGAGCATCATCTTCGCAGAAGAGGGGTGGGCAGGCAGACGGGTGCTTCAGCGGTACGGTACGTCAGGAGGACAGACTGACCCCGGCGCAACGTCGGGGCAAAACTGCTTTGCTTTAAAGAGAAGGTCTCTGGCTCACAGCAAGCCCCTGGTTATTCTCCTCCTCTTCCTCCTCATCACCCAGAGTCTCCGCGAGGGAATTTCAAAATTTTCCCTTTTCCCCGGAGGACTCGTTGGGTGGGCGACAACTTTCACAACAAATAATGTAAGAAGGATGGCGGGACGCATATAAATCAAATCAAATCAATAAATAAATATGCCTCCCCCCCCTCCCCGGCGCGCGCGTGTGCGCGGAGGCCGCGGGCTCTTCCGTGCAGCCGTGGCAGGACCCAGGTTCAGAGCCGTCAGGTGTCAGAGCCGAACTCCTCCCGCGTGCTCTAGAAAACAGAAGCACAGGGGCTCTCAGTATCGCCCGGCTCCCGGCACACACGAGACACGTAGCTAGAGAGCACAGCTGTTTGTCCCACCCGCCCCGCGGCAGTGGCCTTGGCCGGAGCAGGGCACGGGGGGTGGGCTGGGGCTGGGCTGGGGCTCCGGGTCCCCGCGGCTCCGGGTCCCCTGTCACGGGGAGAAGGAGCCCGGGGGGTGGCTCCGGGAGAAGGTGGAAGCCATTTCTCCTGGCTCTCCGGAGAGATGACAGGTGGTGGATGAGCGAAGGGGAAAAACAGACTGCAGGGGCGAGGGGAAAGGAGGGGGGGGGGGGCTTATTGTATACCAAATGAGCCCGTATGTCATGGATCCTGGCACCCCCCGACATATGGAACCCAACACAGCTGCTTTGCTTGATGTGGCCAAATAGACGCTGGCTCCCCGCTCCCTCCGGGACGCTGCGCCGCCGGCCGGGAAAGCTGCCTCCCCTCTCCCTTCTCCTCCCACCCCCCCCCCCCCCCCCCCAAAGCCCCGCTGCCTTCCCTGCGTGGCTCCAGCCGGCACAGATGCCTCCGGGAGCAGGTCTGGGAAAGGCAGGTCTTGCCGCGGGCTCATCTTGGCCCCCGGGCAGGGGAAGGGTTGGGGTGGAGCAGGGGAAAGGGGAACAAACTTCAGATGGGGAAATGGTGCTGCTGGAAAAGACGGCAGCCCGGCTGGGAAGGCAGCCAGGCAGAGATGTACAACATATTACCTCTCTCAGGCTTGACAAGCTTGTAATGAGCCATACGACTGAGAAATGGCAACTAAACGAATATGGACAGGCGATGACTGGGAAGAAATAGTCCACATCCCATTTTAAAAGACTGGCGGCAGGCAGAGCCCTTGGTGTGCGTTCGCAGGAACACAAGGAACCCCATGAGCGGGTACAGAAATGTCTGCACAGCCCCTCTGAGCCCCCCCCCAAAAACACACGTGGCTGTTTCTTTGCGGTCTTACAGAAACACACAGGTACACACACGTGTCCACATATACACACGTGCATGTATAGACACAGACACAGTTTCCCAGCACATATGTGCAAATGGTCCCAGTCAAAAACTCCTCGGTGAGAATCCCACATCCATTTATGCACAATAATTTACAGGCACACTCATAAATCTACCCCCAGGCAGGCATCTCTGTGCATACACACACACACACACACTCACCCTTGCACTGTCATATTCCGCTTTCACCAAAAAAAAATAACCTGGACTCTTTTTTCTCCTAGAACACAAAACCTTTCAGCTGTGCACGAGAGTATAAGTAAACCATCCGAATCCTAAACAAAAAGTTACTCTTGTGAAGCCCTTAGCCTGGAGATGATGGAAAGGCTGATGGAAACGTGGCTTTCGGGATCCACGGGGATGTCCTCTCAAGGCTCTGGGCTTGCAAGAAGCTGCACTGTCCCCAGAGCACGGCTGAGTTTGGTTTTGTGTTTAACTTGCTCTCCCTGCGACCAGCTTCAGACACAAACCAGCCGGGGATCAAGAACCGCGACCACCGCCAGAGCGTGTGTCTCAAGTTCCTGAATTACCCACATCTGCTGCAGCCAGCCCCTACAGCCGTGACTCCTGCACCTTGTTTAACCTTCTCCATTCCCCTCCCGCTTTATTTTTGTTTTTCCTTCTGCTCTTGTCCCCTCCCTGCTGACCTGGGACCTCCTTTCGGGTGCTCGGTGGTGGAGGGAGCAGTCCTGCCGTGCCGGCTGCTCTGCCCTCGGGAGCAGCGTGTCCGTGGGTGACCACCACCCAAAGCAAACCTGCGCCCGGCCGGTGAGCCGGGGCAGCCCCTCATGGCCAGCTCGAGGCTCGTTGCCGCGTTTCCCCCGCGGTGCCACCCCACTCCCACTCCCAATACCAGTCCCTGGAGCATCGCTCCCAGCCGTGGGGCAGGACTGTGGCTCCAGCCGTAAGCGCAAGCTCCGGACAGGCTGCAGCCGGGCTGGGAGAAAGAGGGAAGGTCGGTTTTGGGGTTGGACACGTGCCACGGCACCTCTGCACTTTCAGCGCCCGGGCCGTGGCGAGGAGTCGGCGCGTGGACGCCCAGGATCACGCTCGCGTGTGCAGCTCCGCATCTGCGTGCGCAGCTTCTCCTTAAACACCCTCCCTCCCTGCTCTTGGGGCCGGGGAACCGCATCCGATCTCTTGCGCTAGCTTCCCAGTTCTCCTGGCTCCTTCTCATCCCGGCGCTGCTGCTCTGCAAACAACGGGCCTGTTCTCCTCTTGCTCTGCAAACTCAGGTGCTGCCTCACCCGACCGGGGCCGAGCTGGAGGTTCAGTCCACGTGCGGCTGAGCCGCCCCGGCAAGAACCTGCGGAGCAATTCCGCTGCCTCCTGGCCCCATCGCTTCAGCACAGGGCAGGGAAGGAGACAAAACAATCACCTCCCGTCCCCTCCCGGGGCACCAGCCCTGAGGCATGAGCGCGTCACATCATCCTGGAGTAGGGGGAGGCTGCAAAAACTTCTTCTCCTTGGGCAGACAGGGATGGCGACCTGGCTCAGGAACAGCCCGGGAACCACTCACCAGTCCGCCGCGGTCCGCAGAGGGCACGGGCTGCGGGACGCGTTGCTGGCCCCGTCCCAGCATCCTTGGGAGTGAATTTAAGGGGTATCGAAGGCGGGAGGCAGGAGTCCTGCACGGGGGTCTCAGTCGCAGAAGGATGTCGGCAGGAGACACCGGATCACTTACGTGAAGACAAGTTTCAGTACTGGACCCAAATAAACTCCTCATCCCACTCCTCCTTTGCTGGGTTAATCCAGTCCTCAAAAAGCTTGTCCTTCACATGGGTGACGTGTGTTCTCAGTGGCTCTTTTTCACTCTTTCCTTCAGCTGAGCCGTGAACTGTCATCTTCCTAAATTCATCCACTGCAAGAGCCTCTTTTAAACCTACACTTGCTCCAGTCCTGCCCTCAGCAAAACCCCAGTAAAGCTTAAACCCCTGAGAGGAAGCAATGCTCCCCACCTCCTCGCTTGCCCTTCTCCTTGCGCTCCAGACCAGCTGTGTAACAATTTTTGAAGACCCCCTGGCTACGCAAAGTGTGCCTGGGACCCACTTTAGGCCATCTGACTGAAGGTTCCCTTTTCTTTTTCCTGAGCAGAAATCCCCTGTGCCCCTGCCAAGCCCCAAACGAAGGCTGCGCAGGCAGGTTTGTGCGTTAAACCTCGCGCCGAGGTCAAGCCCCCTTTTCCCGAGAGAGCCGCCAGCTTTGCGCTACCTTCCCGCACAGACCACGCTGCTCCTCTCACCGTCCCTCTCCCCACGTCACCATTTCAGCAGCATCAAACCTCGCACCAACCAACATCCAGGAGCACACTCACCCCTCCCCGGGACAGCCACCTTACCCCCAAGCCGATGACCATTCCCCCGGGCTCCAGCTTTTCTCTTCCAGCAGGATGAAGCTCAAAGTAATCCAGGGAGGGAGGAACCGCTTGACTCATCCGCCCATTGAGGAGGCAGAAAGTTTCCCCGGGTGCGTCTTGCTCCGTGGGATGGACTTGGGGGGTCAGGGGGAACCCCAGCAGCCTTGGGGCCCAGGCATGCTCCTCCTTGGGCGGGAGTGCGAGCGGGCCACCGCGCCTTGAGATGGACACCCCAAGGAGGCATGTGCCCCATACGCTATATATACACCCCAGCCTCGCACACCGGGTCCGACCCCGGCTGCCTCATTGGCCGCTCCGGTGCTCCCCCCCTCATAAATATTAAAGTCAAGAGAGGGGATGCCATTGGCTGTGCGGGAGGTTGGAGCCCCCGGGAGAGGAGGGAGGTGGAGGTTGGATGTGGTCCTGGAGGGTGGATGGAGGTGGTGGGCTGGGAGGGAGGGAGGGAGGAGGGTGGGGGTGCTCCGGGAGAAGGCGACATCTGTTCGCCATGCATATTTCATAAAGGAGAAATCGAGAGATGGGAGCGAACGTGGAGAGGGGAGAGGGAGAGACAGGCAGGCAGGCGAGTCCCCGCGCCAGGGTGGGACGAGGAGCGGCGCCTGCGGGAGCAGCGGGACCCACGGCACAGCTTTGCCGGGTGGCTCCCACTGGTGTGCAGCCCTTGCGTGGGTGCGTGGGTGAGAGGGGCTGGGTGCCTGTGCTGCGCCGGGCGCGTGCGTGGGGTGGGCGAGCGCTGGTGGGTGCCTGGACCAGGGACAGCCTCTATCCCACGCGTCCTGCCTGTGAGCTGCTGCAAAATTCACCTGTAGTAGAGTTTGGTGAGGAACGAGAAAGAAAGTGAAAGAAAGAGGTACCCAGAATACACAGGTATTGCTTTGAAACGCTGATCCTCTATTTAACCATGAAACAATGATCTCTTGTGTGGGTTAGACTTGGTCTCTGCCTCTCACCCTTCTTCGATTTCGAATTCTCCTGTTAAACTCTGTCTGGAGAAAATCTGCTCTGGTTTGCCCTCGTTATCAGGAAACTCCCTGCTCTGAAATCCCTGCGTCCCCCATCCCACGGATACGCGGGTCCTCCCAGACCCTGCGTTTTGCTTGCTGGAGTCTCCCACTTTCATCTTCTCCTTCCACCGAGTGTTGGACGTTCCGGCCCCCCCTCGCTCCCCTCCCAGGCCCTGGGGGGCTGGTTCCCCCCCCCCCCCCCCCACCCTCCACGGCAGCCCGAAGCCCAGGTGATGGGCATCCGCACCTGGGCGCACTCCAGCCCGTGGCACGGATCGGCAGATGGTCTCGGAGTTTGCAAGGCGAGCGGCGGACGAGGCGGAGGGATCAGGTGGCAGGGAGAAGCCTGCCTCACCATTGCTATGGCACCGATTAGAAAACAATCTTCGCCTAACGAGCTCGTGGCAATCGCCACAGCCTCCCCCCCCCAGGGAACGCCCGGCATGCCGCGCACCTCTCGCTCCTCTCCCGCGTGCCGACGCGCCGTCGGCACCTCCACGTCCACGCGGGCAGGCGCACCCTTCGCCAACCCCTTTCCACCCGCCGTGTCCCGTCCCCCCCCCCCCCACCTTGCCCGTGCACGCACGGCCCCCTCCGCCCTCGCTGCAGCCCTCCGCCTGGGCCCCCCATCTCCCCCGAGGGGCTCTTTGTATTTATTTCTCGCTCTGCGCTCCCTGTCCTTCCTCTGTTCCCGTCTCGCCTGCCCACCCCCAGGGCCAGCTCCTCTCCCCCTGCCAGGACGCCAGCAGGGCCCCCACCTCTCTCCGCAGCTGATGCTGAGCTGCTCCGGGCATCCTGCCGGGCTGGGCTCGGGGAGGAGGGGAGGGGAAGGAGCGGAGCTGCCCGCCGGAGCCTCCCCACTGGGGACGCCGGGCCCGATCTGTGCTGGCCTCCGCAGCACCCAGGCGAGCTGGGGGGGGGGTGGTTTCGGCTCCCTCTCAAGTTCTTCTCCCAGGTCGAGGCATTGGCAGATCCATCCTCCCACCCTGGCTCTTAGCAGCTCGCGTGGGGACACGGGCATGGAGTGCCTGAGTCAGGGGGACACTAACTGGGGGGCAGCTCTCTCTGCTCGGCTGCGGTGACACAAGCGGTGTCTGCTCCAGCAGCCGAGCCCCCGCCCCGTAACGCAGTCACCTTAACTCTGCCCTGGGATAACGCAGACTCTCCGCCTTCCTCTTCCGCCTTCCTCTTCCCCCCGGGGTAAGAGCTGAGATTGCAAAGGCCCCTTCACCTGCCAGCATCTAAATCTGACACCGCCCGGCGGGAGGATTTCCTCTGGGGACATCCCTCAGCTTGGAAAAAGGCTGTTTGTTGCTCCTAGAGGAGTGCCGGCGGGCAGGACGCGGCCCTGCGTGGCGCACGGGCAGCCCGCAAAGCCCTGCAGAGCTGACCTGCTCGGGGAGGGGGGGAGACGAACCGGGGCAGGGCTGTGCCGGCGGAAGGTGAAGCCACAGGTCTCGTGGGAGGCTGACGGCAGAGCGAGAAACTCAAGGCTTTTCTCCTGCAATCCAGGCCAATATTCCCCCCTGGTCCCCGCTTGGAGCCTGCAGCCCGCGGGAGCTGCCGTGGTCCCTGGGATTTTGACTGCTGCCTCATTCTCTATGCCCTCGGGAAGAACTTCTGAGCTTCAGCTACCCTAAGGCTGACAAAAAAAAACCGATGACATTTTGGGGGAGGGAGAACCGGAGACCCTCCTGGCTTTGTTCTTCACTTCTGAGTTTCCCAACTTCCTGGCTGGCAGAAACTGGTGCTCCTTGTCAAAACCAACCAGGTTTCTTAAGCACCGGAGCCCACAAGCCGGAGCCTGCAGAAACCCCTCGTTTCTTCTGAATTCCTGGGCCTCCCTTTCAACGCGGCGTTCGAGAAGAAAGAAGCTGGTAAACACCGGTGGGAGCCCAGCCAACTTTTTAAAATCTCTTGATACCTTTGGCTTGACCTGTGAGGTTGACGGACCCAGGTGGGTCCATTGGGGTGTTTCCATCCAAGCGGATGAAGCCCTCCAGGACTTGCCCACCGTAACCCACAAGGTTTGGGGCTCGAGGAGCCGTGACACGGGGCCGGGGGGGACCCGAGCCGGGCTGGCCGCTCCAGGCCTCCTGCGTGCGTGCAGGGAGGGCACGGCGAGGTATGAAAAGAGCCTAGAAGAGGCAGCATTTGGCAGGAGATGAGGCGACATATTGTACAAAGCCACTGGGGACCACACTGGCCTGGGCTTGTCGGGGAAAACAGGCAGCTTTAACCCTTGTGCTACTGGAGCAGACGCGGCTGGAGTAACTTTTATGCAGCGAGGGGCTCTATGTCCAAATAACGGGTGGGAAACCTGGAAGGAGATCCCTGCCACAACACCCAGATGCCGGAAAGAGAGTCCCTGGGGGGCATTACTGCTCCTGTCCATCAACTGGTACCTTCGGGCACGTGGTGGGACTGTGCCCCATCTCTCCAGCAAGGACCCTCTGCAGGACAAAAGGCTCCCCCCGCGTTCCTGATACCACCCAGCTGCTCGTTCACGGCAAAGTCTTCTCTGGCAGACCTGCCTTTTTGGACTGTTCCCTGCAGCCAGGCCCGTCAGAGATCCCACAGTGTCCTGTTGGGTGCCGTTATACTTTGTCCAGACACGCACAAGTGCAGTTTGTGGAGGGGGAAGCTGCCAGCTCCATCATGTCTGGTTCGCAGCGTGCTTTTGCAACCAAGAGCTGCTGGCTGCGACGGCTCAGACACCCCGCGCAGGTGGCGCAAAGCCACGCGGATCACACCGCGATGCTCAGCTGGGTGACGCTCCAGCTACCGGCCTCTTTGCAGACGGCGAGGAGGAGGCAGAGCCGTTTGGGTGGAGGCTGGAGGAGCACCTGGGCGGCCCGTTAACCCTCACTCAGGGTGATGACGCCCGGCGAAGCCGGGGCTCCAGGCCTTTCGGGGCGAGTGTGTGCGAGCGCGCCAACGCGCGTGCACGCGCAGGCTGCCTGCCCGCGAGCGTGCGTGCACGGGCACACTTGGGCTGCAGGGTCCACGGGCGTGTGGGCGGGGTGGCTGAGGAAGGTCCAGCACCCCTCAAGCACGTGTGTTTGCACGCCCGCCCGTGTTTACTTGTGCACGCGCCTAACTAATAACAGAAGGCCCCCGATCCGCGCGGCTCTCCCCACGCCCTGGGCACGCTTGCCTGGCTAGTGACAGAAGCCCTCGGCTCCGGTAGCCCTCTCCTCTCCTCGCCTTTGTCTCCCTGGCTTTTATTGAGTGCAGGTTTTGTGAGCGGTCGGTGACAGACGGCCCCGGTGCTCGATAACTAGACAATCTGTCACCACCACCACTGACAGCTTTCACAAGGAGCCCCTTTCCTTTCATCCTTCCCGGTTCCCTTCGCCTCTGCTTGTCCCCCTTCCACACGTGCTCTCTGGCTTTGTTCCCCCCTAAAAGCCAAATAGCGACAGAAGCTCCTGATCATAATATTGCTCTAATCGAGTCTGTCATAATCGGATCCAATCTAATTATGTCCAGATCCCTCTCTTCTCCTGACTCTCTCTATTGCCTGTCCATCTGTCCCTCTCTTCCCTTCCAGTCTTTGTGTCCATCCATCTGTTATCTGCAGGCCTTTCTCCCTTCCCACCATCTCCCTGGGCCCCTGCCCCATTCACAGCGTGGCCGCCCCGGCCCTTTCCTCCAGCGGCTCCCTCTCCAATCCATCTCTCTTAAAGGCCTCTCCATCAATTCATTTAGCAGCAGCTCCCTGCCTCCTCTAGCCCATCTGCTTCTCCCTTTCTGCTGGCTGCGAGATGCAGAGATGCTGTTTTGTTTGTATGTCGATCTTGATTAGCCCCAGAAACCTCACTGTTAAAGCTGTGCTGGCACTGGGGAAAGATCACCTGGGTAGCAGAGAGCTGTAGGTCCTAAGCAGCATCCTCCATCCCTGCCTCACCCTCTGCCTTCTCCGCGCCATCGCACCACACGCTCAGGCTGGACACGCAGGTGAAAGAGGCTGGAGAGAAAAGGACGGGGGCCCAGGAGCACAGGGCTGCACGAGGCAGGCTGGGGAGGTGCAAGCTGGAATCGGTATCGCCCTAAATTACCTTCCTTTTTCCTCTAGCCCTGGTATTTTTCTCCAGGAATGCGTGCAACTGGCTGGACGACGGACAGACGCACAGGCGTGGTGGTGAGACCCGAGTGGATGCTCTCGCTGCAGGCAGAAGGGAGGACGAGGTCGAGAGGAGCCGGGGCAGACGGCTGCAGTGGTGCCTAGGGGGGGAACTGGGTGCCAGGTATCGGTGCCGTGGATTTGGGGTTTGGGGGGGGGGGGGGGGGGGAGTCACTCCAGGGTCTTCTGCACCTTTCCCAGCAGCAGCGGGTGCTGGTCTCTGTCAGACACAAGGGCGGCGGCAAAGATGGACCCTGGGCACGATCCAGTCTGGCAATTCCTACACTCCTAGTTGTAGTAGTCAGATCCTGATTTTAAACACATGCTGGACTCAGATGCCTGCTGGGCTCCAGCCAATGGCCCCTGCTTGCTGTGATAGTTATCCCCAGCTAAGCTGCCTTCGTTCCTTCAGCTGGACCGTGTTGCTGCTCATGGTAGGACACAGAAAGCAATGGCCAACGGTCGGGGCAGCAGGACGACTGGAGAGTGACCACAGGCTACTGGACTGGGACACAGGACTCGATGTATCCTTTAGCATCACACAGAGGCTCCATTACACCCGAATCCGCTCCGCTGGTCCACGGACCAAAGACCCCGGTCTGTGGAGGCAAAGGATGGGAGAGCCTCGAGGCACCGGGCACACAAAGCTCAGAAGTCTTTAAAGTATTCAGCACAGATCTAAAGCAGTTTCAAAGGCATGCAAAGGAGGAGCTTGTGTGGCAGGTAACACGTTTTCTCCACATATTTATTTAGGAGTTAAAGCTACGTGCTGCTCACCCTTGAATAATCCATGCCTAAGCAATCGCCACTTGGGAAAACAGGGTCTGGATGTCTGTATATGCCTGAAAGGGGTATGTAGAGCAACACCTCAGTCTCTCTAAATCCTGAGCTACATATCAGGCAGGCAATGGCCCAAGTGGGAGCCAGACCTGGCCACACTGCAATGCTGACTGTTAGGGAGAAGTGAAAGGGGTAAAGAGTCCTGGCAAAGGTGCTCGTGGGACAGCTCGGCTCCAGCCAGCTGCAGCCACTGCTGCGGGGCTCCAGGGCCGGGAGCAGGAGAGGCAGCAGAAGCTGGGCAGACTGGAAAGGGAGGATGCTACGTGAGGAGCAGACGTGTCATCTCAAGTAAGAGAAAAAGAGACTTCTCAGAGAAGCGACAGAGAGCATGGTACTACGAATACCGCTCTGCCATGTCGCAGGCTCAGCCCCCAGAGTGGATAAGGCAATGGTGGCTGCTCCTACGGCTTCTCCCAACAACCTCTCCTGCCCTCGGTCAGAAAGTGTCTTTCTTTGGTCTCCAAAAATCAATCCCTTCACCCCCGCAGTGGGCTTCATCTGTTTTAGCTGCTGATAAAAAGTAGAAAGCAAATTATTTAAGACAACACCAATTTTTTCTTCCTGTCTCCACTGCTTCCCTTCTCCCAGCAGCCAAACAGCCCTGGCTTTGTTCTGGGTATTAATTAACTTTCCTGCCTCTTAATATTCCAGAGCCATAAAGTTCCCAGGAGCTGGGAGGCCGGGCGCTAAGAAAACACACATTTCCTCTCCTTTCTCCTTGTCTCATTGACTGTCACCCCCATATGTCTCCCCCCTCAGGGCACAAGGGCAGCTGCAAACCCTCCTCTCTGGGCTCAGCCCCAGCCCTCTGCCTCCTGGGAGGCAGCTGAGTTCAGAGGTCAAGAGAGTCAGTGGCATCTTCTTTTTGTGCAGAAATCCCTGGTAGAGTTGCATGGGGAGAGAGGAGAGGAAATTGATGCTTGCAAATTATGTGTGTGCATGAAGGGGGGGGAGAGTGTGTGTCTCAGCAAGATGCCTGGGGGCTCCACGGCAGAGACAGCAAGTGCCAGCTGCCCTCCTCAGCAAGAGGAGTCAGGGGCTGCCCAAAATCTGGGCTTTGCCGTAGCTGGAGGTGGTTTGGGGTAAGCCAAGCACTGTCTCAGTACCAGAGGCGCGGGTGGGAGTTCCACGGAGCATCTCTGGGGGTTATCAGTAAGGACAGGACTTCTTGTGGATCCGTGCAAGGCAAGGTACAGGGATGAAGCTCATTGGGGAGGACAGTCACGGAGAGCCAGGATCTCTACTCCTGGCTTGGCACCTTGTAGCCAAACGAGCCAGCAGTGGGTAGTGAATTTCTCCAAGCACAACAGGAAAAGCGGTTCCAGTGTCCGGCTGATCTCCAGGGCTCTCCAGCCAGCACCAGACTCCCTGGAGCTGGGTGCAGGGAGGGGATGGGAGCAGGAACAGGCGCGGAGCTGCAGCCTTTACCTTCAAGACCAAAACCTGGCACAAGCTAAGGACAGGAGACTGCCCCTGGGAGCAGCTGCCCCAGCCTTCGCTGGCGTCAACAGCCTGTTTATTTTGAGGAGCAGTTCAGCAAGACTTGCTAGAAGTTGCATCACCTTTTCCCCCGGCAGAGGGTTGCAGAACTTGCTTCTTCCAGGCTCCGTCTCTTGAGGGGAACAACTTTGCCTTTGGCTGCTCAGCCGCTTTCACCTTTCTTCCTTGTGTCTTTGGTCAAGCGTTGAGCAGGGGAGAGAGCTTTCAGAATCCCAGTCCCACTAAAGCAGCAGAATAACTGATCTGCTGAACTCTGTGCCTAAAAGATGCCAAGGATGCCAAGTGCTTGGACAGAACTCAAAGCCGTCCAGCATCTATAAGTGTCAGGAAGAACTGGTTAGACCAGGAGTGATGTAAAACAACCTCAAAATGTAGCAGTTCTGGAAGAAATTCAAGTCCTCGTGCTCTGGAGAAACAAGCTGAAGTCTAAGAGTCAGAAAAGAGCATTTTCCCAGTACCTGAACTTGATTGCGATGCTGGACTAGAAATGGATTGAGCTTTTGTCTCCTCTGCTGCCTGTGCTAGAGCGATGGTAACCTTCGTCAGGTGGGAGAGTATCTGAACTCATCACGGCAGCAAGGTTTGCCAGGAGAAATCTCTCGAAGCCAGCAAACAGCTAGGTATCTCTAGAGCGTTCCTGCGAATCGTTTCCCAGCTGGACCACGTCCTCCTGGACCGGCTATGACGGACGCAAGCGGTGCTTGCTGCATCCCTTCCCTAGACCAAGAGGCAGCCAGGGGTACGCTGCTGCTTCAAAGACAACCAGACACGGAGCGGGGAAGTGGTTTGCTTTCCATATGTTTCGCATAATTTCCCATGCGAACTTTTCTCATTATCAAAGCAAATGGGCTTTGAAGGGGGGAATTCTCTCGTACACGTCAGCCTACCTCAAAGAAGGCCACACCACCGGCTTCGCACCGTCATCCGGCACAACTTGGGCTCTACCTCGTTTACCCAGCACACATCAAAATACACGCAGTTTCTCCTCAGAACTCAGTAATTTTGTTCCTATCGCCAAGACAAAAATAAATCTACTTATATGCCAATACTCAAACTACTTTCCACATTAATGTACTGAGAAGGCACTTATTCCCCATTGCTTATTAGCATTAGGGATGCTCTAATTAATGCACATAATCTCAGGAGTGATGGAGAAAAGTGTATCAGGGGAGTTATCAACTTTAAGGTTTGCGCAGCTGAGGACAGCTGCTGTTATACCAGGATGGGGAGGAGGAACTAGAGACACCACTCGCCCCAAGCCAAAGGCAGCTACTGCACATTACGAAGGAAGATACACAAGGGGTCAAAGCCCATTTCATTTTTAAACTGGGGACTTGGATCTGCCGCAGATAACTGTACTCAGACTGATGGTATGGAAAGGGTGGCTTAAGAGTGAGCTTTTGCAGGGCTAAGACACTAACTCTGGGCTTGAAGCAGCAGACAGCAGCTCCCTCAGGGGCAGCGATTTAGTTGTCGTACACAAAAGCAGCAAAGGCTTTCCTGGTCCCAGCGGAGGGGACGGAGCACTCACAAATCCACTGTCAGCTCTTTGTTCGGAGATCGGGAGTGAGACTGAGCAACTGAATAGGTCACAGGGATCTCGGTTCCTCCCAGCTTGCTCCATTTATGATCTGGAGAGGGATGCAGGTGAACTAAGACCTTTTCACATGGTCTTGTTTCCGGATAAAATGGGATTTCATTCTCCACGACACAAAAAGCAGCTCCTTTCACCAACATTAGCTTTACTTTAACAAAACACCTTTGTACTTCAAGTACTGTTCACCTCAAGGGCTCAAGAGCATCCCCTCAGCCCTGTGAAACACGGGTGAGATTCCCTCTCCGCAAGGGGAAGCAAAGCGGCCGCAGCCGGCCTGGGGAAGGACAGGGAAGAGAAACCGAGGGACCGGGACTCACTCTCATAGCTCATTTACTTCCCAGATGAATCCCGCAAATCCTGACTATTTCTTCCCCACCCCCTTTCATCCACCACTCAGGCCCAAGTCCCCAGAGGAGGGAAGGCTCAGATCTGCACGGCGCAAGCCTCATCGTCAAAAACCAGCTGAGCAAAACGAAATTTACTGACCATGGCAAAAACACAACGAGGAGGGCTGGAGACACCGGCGGCTACTGCCTTTCCCTTTACCCCTCTGTGCAGCGACGCTGCTGGCGCCAAGAGGGACACGCAAACCCCCAGCTCAGGGGGAATTTTGGGCTGACAGTCAAGCGCAGAAGACTTGTGGCGTTCTCCAGCCTTGGCAGCAGGAGGGAAAATGTGTCTCTGCTGCAGCGCCTGCCAGCCTAGCCCCTTGCTTCTCCCCTCCTTTTGTCGGGCACTGATAGGAGGGCTGCTCATCGCGCTGTCCACAGGGGAGACCTGTTGGCCATCCAAGGAGCGGCGCAGGCACAGACAACGGCGGCAGCTGTTTGTTCGCCTCGCCAGAGAGCGGCTCCGAACAAAAAGCTGGGAGTGGAAAATGGGGCTGGGAGTGGTAAAAAGGTTTATTTCTGTGTGTATGGGGAAAACGAGAAGAAAAAAAAAAAAAAAAAAAACCAACACCAAACAAAAATTACAACCAGAAGCCTTTAGGGGGGAAAAGAATAAATAAAAAAAGAGAGCCCAGAGAGCCCAAACCCAAGCACAGAATCTAGATTTGAAAGGTGGGAGAGAGAGATGGGAAGGACACGTTTTTAATTTGAAAATTATCAAGAAACCTGGGTGTATTGACCCAATTCACTGATTAGCCAACACTGATCCCAACACCTCTCCACACAGCACTGTTCCACCATGAATTAAGCGTTTGCATTTTGATACGTTAAAAAAAAAAAAAAAATTAAAATAATTAACTTACCTTAGGGAAGGAAAAGCATTCTACAAAATTCTCTGCCAGACCACAGGCTATCTTGAGGTCCTGCATCTCACCCAAAATACTTTCATGCACAGCAATAGTCTACTTGGATAATTTTGGGGAACTGATTTTGTTCTGACAAAGTTGGAATGAGTCCAAAGATTAGGAGTTAGAGGCTATGAAAATCCTTATTGTAAAGACAAGGTATCTCCATGTAAATTGAGATAGGAGTCTCTTCAGCATTGCTAGGAGAAATGAAAAGAAATCAGGCACAGAAACATTCCACCAAGTATCAGGAGCAGTTTCCTGATAGCAAGATGCATTAGCAAGTGGAAAAAGCAGCCCTCAGGGTAGCACTGAAAGTACAAGCTCTGAATTACTTTAAAACTCCGGAGTGTATGCCTAGCTGAGAAAAGACTTAAACACAATAAGCCCTCGCTGTCCTCTAAGGAAGGGAAAGCAATGTCTGCCTCAGTGCTAGTCAGCTCCGATTTCTGGAATTAATCCTCTCTACCTATTTTTGAGCTCCTCGTTTTGGACAACAGCATTATCGCACCTTTAAATCACGATCGGTGAAGAGCAAGTGAATTTTCATACACAAGGAACCAGGAATATCCGAGGGTCAGTCACAACCACTAGCCCTGAGAGCCCAGGCTTGCTGGGCACTAAGCAATAGCATCGAAGGAAAGAAAGTGGGTGAGCACGCTCATTAAAAACCACGTTTATTATACCAGCACCTAGAGATCGACCGAGGTCAAGGTACCATCGCACAAAGCACTGTCTGGAGTGATCAGACATCCCTGCATTGGAGAGCTTACAGTCTAAACAAGTGGATTAATTCCCTGTCCTGTCTGAGGACACCAATGTCTTCCTTTTGTTTAGCTGTAAAAAGAATGCAAAGTTTCAATGCGAGTCAAAAACCAAAATCAGACAATCTCTATTTCTCCCAAGACCAAAACATATAGCAACACCCGGTGGTTTTGGTCCTTTTGGCAGCAACTAAGACAAAACAGGCAATGGGTTAATTTGTAGGTGGAGATTTTTTTAATTAAATGGAACTATTTATATATATACAAAACCCAGAAAATATTGCACCATTAAAAAAAGGACATTTTACATCTAATCAACTGTTAAACACACCTTGTCCTCCCTGCACTGCAGTATACACAGATTCACAGCGACTGTCGGACATTATCAGGCAGCCTGTGCTGTCAGACACCACGGAAATCTGCTGGTCCACGTACATCCCAGAGAAAATACCTTTACCCTTTCCAACATGGCCTTCATTTAGGGAACACATCCATCACGTTGTCGTCTCAGGACCAATCCTCTCAACTTGCTCAGAAGGAAGGACAAATTAAAAAGAAAGGCTTTGGGAACTTCTCGGTTTCCTTAGGGCTTGGTCGGCACCGTTTTCTGGGAAAGTCTCTCATGTTTTAGGGCTCAGTCCCCAGAACCCGAGCACGGAAGCTCTGGAGAGAACCCTTTGCGTCCCTATCCCGAGAGAGGGGCATTCCAGTGTAGTTTTATCTTTGACAATTGTAATCCAAGGGCTAAGACTTCTCAAGCCCCGAGAGCATCTTCAGTAAGCCACAGCCCCAGGGTCCCGTGGGATGCTGAAAAGTACATCAGCTTTGGCGTTGATAAAATACGTGGTCAGGAGAGAGAAGATCAGAATGGCAATGCCAACAACCAAAGTGATTATCTAGGAAGGGATGAGAAACACTTAGCATTGTTGTTACAAACACAGACCTGCAACACCTCACAGAATTTGCATCAAACAGGGGTTTCTGTCAGAAAGCCACAGCGAGACACTATGTACGCTGAAATAAAAAAGATACTCTGAGGAGCTTACAGCCTCAGCTGAAAGTGACTGCCAGACAGGAACAGGTCAGCTTTTGCTGTAGTTATCAACAGTGCACACAAACCAAGAGTTTAAGAGAAAAGGTAGGAAAGTTGTACCACGGATAAAGAACCTATCACCTTGCAGAGCGGTTGACGCAGTTCACAAAGATTTTTAGCAAGTATTTAATGTGACACTTTGGCTATTCCTGCATGAACTGTCATCTCCTCCGGCAAGGAACTGTAAATGCCTTCGACGAGCACGGTTGCTGGCAGAATCAACATCTGTCAGTAGCCTTCGTGTGGCTGAGATTGCCTCCCGCTCAGCACCTTGCCTGAAGCCTAAGCGCCAGGCCAGCCTAAGGCCTCGCCACGTTCCTTTCTGTCATCCCTTCTTCTTGCATGGTAGGACTGCTGTTCCCAGTCTCCCCTGGATATCTCAGAACAGTCCCCATGCACTGGCCAGTCACTCACGTGCTGCTACAGTTTTTTGCTATCGGGTCAACACTTCAGGGATGGCTGGGCTCAAACTGTGCATCTCCAGGGCACCAGTATCTACTGGGCTGTAACGGGCTGAGACACACAGGCAGGGCATTGTGCTTGTTCGACAGTGGTAAAAAGGCCCAGTGCCACACAAATTAATCACTCAGATTTCAAATAACCACCCGAGAGATGCAACAATTGCCTGGGCTTGCATGGCCTTTGGGTGGCTTAGGGCTAGCACATGATGATGACAGCGCTGTGCACTCCTGAGTCTGTCCTGACAGGGTATGACATCATTAACAGCCAACCAGAGGGCATCAAGACAGGCACAGAGCCCCAAAGGGACGGTACGCTTAACCCTTATTCTGCTGGCACTGAAGCCACTTCACACCCAGCTAAGGGCTGCTTAAAATCTGAGACACCGAAGCAACAGCAGCTTTCGCTTGCGAAGGTTTGTGCAAAAGTTATTTCTGCGCTGTCGAGAGGGAACTCCAGCTGCAGGAAGGGAGATCTGGGTCGCACATCAGGCGAAACGTCTCGAGCCAGATTCACTGGCTCGGCTTCCTGTGCTTGGGGAAGGGGTTAAAGACTCCTGTCACTTCTATCTTTTATTCACAGAGCTCAGCCTGCTCATGGGACTCTTGATTATTCTGCACAGTCTCGGCCTCAGTGGCAAGGTTATTAACCCACAAATGGCCGGAGGTGGTAGGGTTATCACCAGCGATGCATTCTGGGTTACCTCATTCTGAAGGATCGAAGCCTGGCTGTTCTGAACTGGGGAGCTCACACAGGATGATGGCACAAGATCTCGGAACAAACTCTGAACTATTTCTCCAGCTGTCAGGAGATGTTATTCAAAGCTAGCCATATTTTTTTCTGCTACTTTCTTTTTCAGACATGTACAAACTCACCTCTAGCTCCTTGCTGGCTACCAGAAATATTCGGGCACGGATCTCTTTCCACCGACTCTCTGTCCATGTGGAATACTCTGTAGATCCCCACTGCCTCAGCTCAAAGGCAGGAGACAGCGCTTTGCTTAGGTGAACAGTGGACCGAACGCAGTAGGGGACTCGTGATGTTGAGTTAGGGTCCAGGGAACCCTGCACCCAGGCATATTCATACATCTACAGAGAAAATGGGAGAGTTAGAGACAGTAAAAAACCACTAGCAAATAATCAGATTATCTCCTTGTTCTGGAACCTTACCCGTGCCTCTGGGGAGAGAGAGGGGCTCTACTGACTGTTCTCACTTCAAGGGGATCCTTTTGCCCACTCCTCCCCTGCCCTCGGGCATTAAGATGCCTCCTTGCTGGAGGAGTTTCCCAGTTCTCTCAGGTTATTACGAGCAATAGAAAGCTAACCAGCTTTCCTCAAAAGTGGAAATCAGCAAATTGGACAGCAGATCTGTTCTTGCCTATCGTCCCACACTAATGGATACTTACTTCTTTCTCACTGCTGGGTATTTTTTCAGGGTCCAGGCACTCTTCCTTGGTGAGGTTAACAACCGTGCCCGTGAGGTTGGCCAGGACATACTGTACAAGGTAGGTGGTGTTCACAGGGCTGGAAACGGCGACGTAATGTTGGGGAACATCACCTGGAACAGTCAGAGAAAGGGGATTGGCAGGGAGATGGCCAGACCACGTTAGTATGGTGCTTTAGAAAGCTGCCAGGTAACATATGGGGTCAAACCCATTCCCGTGTTCTTCTTCCCCATGCTGCTCTTACCCAGAATTCCTTTTATGTCTGGTTTAATGATGGACTGAAACCAGGAATTGTTCATTTTAATCAGAAACCCATACAGCATTCGAGTGACCTGGAAAGAGATGGAAATTGGTTTATACGAAGAGAAGAGAAAATAGCACCTTAACAGCTAACACCTCTCAAGACTATTTGGCTGACAGATGTTTCCCACGACAGGGGCCAAGAGCACAGCAAAGGGGAGACTATACGTCACAACTGTATATAATCCAGGACTGAGCTATGACAACTGGGTTTGACTCCAGCTCCGCTGACTCCTTAGCTGGTCCCTGTGGCACACGTTGCCATTTCACCCCAGCTTCCTCTTCTGTTTTATGGACAGTAGATAAAGGAGCTCTGTTTTGCAGAGGGCTCGTGAAGCTTAATGTCTGCCCTGAGATTGAGAGGCAAGGAACTAGAGAGGGGTGAAAGGTTTTTCATTCAGCTGTGGTGGGGAAAGAGAGAAGGGGGGGGAGGCAAAGCCCTCATGGAGACAGACAGGACAGCATGCTGTGTAAACACATATAAACAGAGACAGAAGGGAAGTACGTGAGGGCTCATCAGAGATGCCAGGGACTCAATTCCATCTGCTCGTACCGTTCTTGGATCTGCCTGAATAGCAGAGGTGTTGTTGGCTCCCCCTGCAAGCCGGTAGAGAGCACGGGCGACCACTGTGGCAACTTCTGCCAGGGACTGCAAAGGAAGAGTGCTCTGTGTTAATCAAGATAGGCAGATCCAGCAAAACAAGCAAGGAGAGCAAGCCAGAATCCACACATCCATCAAAACGCTTACGTCGTGCTACCATCTGAGTGCCTATTGCCTTTATCACTGCACAGAGCACCCCCACCTTCTTTCTGCCCTTTTTGGAAACAGCTTTCCCCTTCTGATTGCCCCACCTGCCCCAGATACAGCAGCTAAAGAAAATGCAAAGTAGGAACCTTGGCTGTGTCTGTGACATACTCCAAGGTCTCCTCAGGGCTAAGCCCCTCAGGGTACTGCATCCGGATGTTCTCTGGAGTGTCGTACATGCTCTGGTAGTATCTGAAAAGAAGGCAAACAGAGGTTGGGGAGGGGCAGAAAGAAACCACAGGGCATGGAATTCAATTCAGAGTGTGCCTAAAGCAAACAGTGGGAGCAGTCTCCTGGGAGCAGAGATACAGCCCTGCCAAAGCACTGCCCTGCCACACGCTCTTTAAACCATTTAATGAGGCTTTATAATTAACTTGGCCCTTCCACAGCTTCTCCCATCTGAGGATCTCCAAGCAATTTACAAGCTGTGATTAGCTTTCAGGTGGGCGACAGCCCAATCTATTAAATGGGTAGAGAAACTGAGGCAAGGACAACCCATGCAGGTGGTCTCCTGGGAAGAGAGCTTTTGATGCAAGTCGTGCCAGTGGATTTTATTAATGCCTTATCTTGAAGCCGATGAGGAATTCCAAGTGAACTCTAGGAGAGATTTACACCAAAGCATCTGCAGCACGTGCAGCTGAACTGGGAAATGGGCTGAAAGCCCACTGCATGGTCTATGCACCTGACAATCCCAACCAACCCGGGACTGATCCCCCCAGTCTAAAGGGGAGTCACACAGCAGCGAGTTGCGCTTTCCTCCACCCCAGCTCTCCTTACCCCTTTAGAGCAGTGCAGATTTGGAGGTGGAAGGCAAGCTACTTCCCCTCAACTGCTACAGAGATTCTCAGAAACAGCAGAGAAAGACAGAAGATGAAGGGAAAGAGACCAGTTGAAGAGTTTAAGAAACTGGGGAGAGGCATGCATCTATCCTCTACCCCACATTTCCACTTCCAAAGTTGACGAGGAGCAAGGGATCCCCAAGGAACATGATGTAGTAGGGTCATGTGGGGTGAATGAAAGTGCCCTTTCCAATGCCTGGGGCTTTCTGCCATCACAGATAGAAAGCTGTATTAAAAAAAAAAAAAAAAAAAAAAAGGCAGCTAGCTTCTGGAAGAACAGATGAGGCTTAGGCACGCTCAGTTGCCATTTGCTCACCTCTGGCTTCCAGCCAGCTGTGGGGAACATTTTCTGTACAAAACTGGATTTCTTTCGGTTGTCAGAATAATTATGTTGCGCTTGTTCAATTACATGGCACACGTTTGCTCCTCTGCTCCCCCCAGACTCCTACTCCACACGTATGTTAGGCAGCACACCCCTGGCAGAGGCGTTGCAGGAGCTCACATGCCCTCTGCCGGCTCCGCTGCCTTTGCCTGTGGGCCAGCCCGTGCCCACCGACCCTGGAGAAGTACCTGTTCTGGAAGGCAGTCCTGTGGTCAGTTAGGACCACGCCGGGGATGTGCCGGGCCCGAAGGAAGCGCTGGAAGGAAGATGGGGGAAGAGGCTGCGAATATCCAGCTTCCTGCAAAGTCACGTTCGCTCCCACGCTGCTGTTACTCAGAATATCTAGCAATTTTCTAACCTGAAAGAAGAGAAGACGGCGCTGTTCCGCTATTCTTTTGGATGTGTAATTTCTCTGGGAAGTGAAATTAGCACACCGATCATCTGCAGCGTGCTGAAGATCCCGCAGCATTTTGGTGAGGTGAACGACTAGAGATTGCTTCCTATTACCTGCACTTCAACAGACTCATTCATCCGAGAGACGGGATCCGTATGCATCCATAGAACTGAGCCATTCCTTAGAGCCACCTTCAAGAAAAAACAAACAAACAAACAAACCACCATAAGTATATACTTGGAAATCACCGAGTCTTGCAGAGCAGGGAAGTCCAGTCCAGGGAAAAATCAAAACCAGTAAAAGGCTGGCTGGGAAAAATCACAGCTAAATTAATCACAGAGAAAAGGGAATAAAAAGGTCCCCTAACTTATCCCGCACCTGATTCAACTCCACAAACGAATGAATGTTGTCCAAGCGGAGAGGAAACTTTTCTTTTTCCATATCATACACCATTCGTGAGCTGCCAATGTAGTCAAAGGTCTCCTGTAACAGGGAGAAATTAATATGTGAATCACAAATGGATAGCTGTATTTGAGAGGCTGAGGAGGACCAAAACCAAGAGTCTGAGGGCCAACTACTGCACTAAGTGTTTCTGAAGGTTTGCATAGTCTGGCACACACCAAATGACCAAAGTAAATATTACATTGTGCCTAGCTCCAAAGACAAAGGTATTGTAGGAAGGGCTGGAGCAAAGGACAAAAAAGAAGGCAAATTACAGAAAAACAGGGGACAGCTATTGAATTCCACAAGCAAGAAAGGCACAAAGTCAGAACTAAGTAAGCACCAATATCCAGCAAGATACCGCTACTGTGAGTAAGAGCAGAGAGGCATTAACACAGCCTTTACTCTGGCATAAGTCATCCTCTTTGTTTTTTGGTAGAGGATAGCAAGACAGGAAAAGGGCGATTCTCCATTCCAGGAATTAAACATATGAAGCTTTCCTGAAAGGAGGGGCGTCCGTTTCCCTGGAAAAAAAAGGAGGGAAGGCTAGATGACACAAGTGAGTTTGTCAAGGGAGCTGCGAGAAGCTGAGCGTTGCCTGGGAAAGAATAGGTGCCCCCAAGAAAAGAATCCCCAAGACAAAGAAAGGCAGTGAAGTCAGCCAGCCACCAGACTTCCCCCTTGACCAATTTACAGCCAAATCTTGTCTTTCCTCCTACATCCTGGGAGCACGACAGAGAATGCCCGCTCCATAGCACTGTATGCCTGTCTCCCCCAGGGAAATTCTGACCAGGGATGTATGTGCTGAGGAGGGTGAATGAAGGGAATCACATGGCCACGGCAAGAGGCTGTGGGAGCCACTTTCACAAAGCTGCACAAAAGAAGCCATCAACCTAGATGCCTTGAGGGGAACATCAGCTGTTGGCCATCAGTCCCTCCTCCACACTCTTGTTCTGCTTTTCCACAGCTGCCAACTCCAGTGCTGGGCTCTCAGATATGAGCTGCATTTCGCTGCTGTCGACGCATATATTTTTAATCTAGCCCTTTCGGGGCTTCATTTCAGAGTTTAAAGCCTGGCCATTGCAGCTCATCCTGGGGGGGCGGGGGGGGGGGTGAGGCAGAGAACAGCCACGCAGACAGGCACACTGGGAGGAGACAGGAGGGAAAGCAAAGTTTGAGCCATTCATCCAGAATGAACTGTGGGGCAGAATACGGGTTGCCCCAGTGGAAGCTCCATCTGCTGCTGTTATCCCAGTGCAATTAAGATCCTGTTCGCACTGGGGGAGCGGAGAGAACCACGGTGTGGGGATGCAGACAAATGACTCTGCACAAAGAGTAGGGAAAAAGTTCATTTGCAGGGAGCCAAGGGCTGATTTGCTATCTTAGAACAAGCCAAATGGTGGAGAGCTGCTGCTGCTCTTACCCCTTGGAAGAAGGTGAACATTATATTCCTTTGCAACAAATGAACATCTGATGCTTTATGAAGGGCTTCAGCAGCAGCCAAGTGGGTCACAAAAGAAGAGACAGCACTCTCTGCCCCAGGCGCAATGTTCCAGAAGAAGGAATGGCTGTCAATCTGTAAGCACGAACAGGAGGTGTAAGAAATGTGCACGCAGGCAGAGGAATACCGTCCTGGGAATGTAAATTTATCACCTCTCTCTTATCCCGCTCACCCTACTGATAGGGGAAGAACCAAAGCGCCCTGCTTAATGAAACTTAAAATACCAACTGCATTGCTGTGGCAGTCCTGAGGCCTCAGAGCCCTGCCACCACCACCACCCTGACCTGAAAACTGAGATTACCAGGCATGCCGTAATTTTAATGCTTGCATCACTGTTTAGCATGAGGCTCTGAGATGGTGTCAAAATGGAGTTTTGAACTTGGATCTCTGTAGGGTGTAAAACGTCCATAAAATAGACTGCTAGAGGGGGAAGTAAACTTCTTTCTCAGCTCTGACGCTGACTCACTGCTTGACACACACACAGAAATCTCCATGTGATTCAGTGTGTTCCCCCCAAAAAATACAGACGAGCCAACCATGCTGTCTCCCTCTTGGCCACACTTTTTAAGGATATGAAATGTCTTAGGCAAGTGTAACAGACAAGCTAATTATTTCTACTTCTCTGGTTCCATCAGTGAAAAAAATGCTAAAAAATGTCTCATGTAACAAGACAGAAAGAAACAAAATGCAGACGTTCTTATATTGAAACAATAGGTAAACCCACCAACTAAAAGGCTCGTACTTGCAGAAAAACAATAGCCAGTCAGATCTAAAAGGTTTGGAACATGGGAAGAAATTAAAATACATGAGAGGTATGTTCCCATGAGACTCTAAGCCCAACATCTTCTCAGAATCCTTCCAGTCCATGCCCTACAAAGCAAGATTAAGAGGTACCTACTCGTGTAGCGACAATAATAACTTCCTTCTCAGGATCGACTTTCCCAGAGGAATTGATAGGTTGCAAGGTGCTCCACACATTGTAGTCAACAAGAGGATCACATACAACCTCTAGGAAGCAAAACCAACATTGCTCGAGTTGTGACTACATCAGTGACAAGTGAGACATAAGCTTTCTGGTCAGCTGTAGCTCATCAGTGGTTCTATCAGAGGAGCAAACTGCTGCTCAGCAGGCATGAAGTGCTGGCCCCAGGAAAGTCCCTGACAAAACATTCACCAGGATTTCAATTCATGTACACAAAACCTAACGGAGCAGTTATCTCAGAGCTATTCTTGGTAATCTGCATAGCAGGTATTAGGTGTCTTTCTCAGCCAGCATCAATTCTACAGATTATTTTCTAAACTAAATTTGTCATATTTGGGATATGACAAACATATCCCCAAATTCCTTCCCACTTCAGTAGTTTATTTTGAAAAGGGTCAGTTGGCGTGCAAGCCTTTAGGAAAACTCTAAAATTTTCTTTCTTTTGCACAACTGTACTCCACCTGGATTCTTGTCACCAGCCTTATCCCACCTCATGACAAGCAAAGAGGAATCTGTTCACCTGGATTAATGCTGAAGGTGCTTTGGAGGGAGCTGCGTCTCATGCAGGTAACAGTGCTGGTGACAGCATGCATGTGGGAAAAAAGCTGCATGGCACAGAGAGGGTACTCGGGGCCAGATCCATCACGAGGGACATTATGGTCTTGGTAACACTGGATGGAAATAAAAATAATTACAAAACTTAGCCTTTCTGTAATAGTACTGTGTACTGCATATAAAGTTGGGCTGTACTTTTTTACTGTAGATTTCAACATCTAAGCTGTCAGAAGACAAAACTTCTGCCCCCTTTCCTGAACTGTGCAGCAGCTCCCCTCTCCTAATCGTTGAGGAAGTGCAGTACCTGCTTAATAACTTGTGTCTCATTGGCATCTTCAAGGAGAAAAATAGGGAAATCAAAATCCTCATATGAAAGCCCACTCCCCACAGGATTCCACACAGTCTTATTGCAGTGTGCAAACTGAGGGCCATAATCTTTGGAATAGACACCTGGAAAGAGAAAGAAATGGGCAAATCTGAGCCTGCAAGAGAATAACAGACTGCAGGAGAGGCAGGGCCTGCTGAGAAAATAGCAGCAAATACAGAATGAGCACCATTATGGGCTGAGGAACCAGCTGACAAAAGCTTGGAGAGATGGAGTTGGTCACTGCATGCGGCAGAGTGGCAGAGACAGAGTGCTGTGCCACGCAGAGAGAATGAGAAACATGCATGCTCAAAGCCATCACATGCCAGGAGGCTGGCATGAGCACTCAGTGAGCATTTATCACATGCTGAGAGAGCGGAGGAGGCACACAGAGAAACATCATACTTCAAAAGGAGGAACATACAAACCCGCATTTTCTGAGCTCATCAAGTGCTGGAAGTACCCCTAAGGCATCCATAATGCGCTCGTCATTTTAACACCTAGATACCGTGCAAACAGCATGAAGGCAGAGCCAAGACAAATGCCAGCACACCAAACTCATCTCAAGAGCGTAAATGGCATCCTTCACGGCAGAAAGCTTTGTGCAAACTACAGAAGGTGTGGCAATTTTTCCCCCTCAAACTGCAATACAGTAAATTTGCTGCATGTAAAAATAATGAAATGAAAACCTGACTGAAACCACAGAGGGAATTCAGGGAGGCAGAATGTCATTTTAAAAAGTAGTGACTGGCCCAGACAGAGAGGTTAACACACACTCTGCTCAATCTGTGCAAACACAAGACGCTTTAGTCATCACGTGTGGACAAAGTACAAGTTTCACATGTTAAAGAAAAAGAAGTTACAACCACCCTTGCTCAGGTTTAACACTTTAGTGACTTAATGCTGTTTTAGTCATCTTATCTAAGAGTCTTCCCCTAAACACCCATTCCAGCCCTTGTTGAGAACGATGAGATGCCAGCTCAGACATGCTACTTTGAAGGAACATATCGAGCCTGTTACTTGAACACCATTTTGACATTAAAACGTAGCTGCAATTTCAGCTATCCTTCGTGCTTCCTTCTTTGAGCACACAGTGTAAAGACCCTATTTCTCTTCCTCTTAACAACGATAAAGACTTAACATTTCCTTACCAAACCCATCATTGGGGCACTTCAAACCAGGAGAAAATCCCTGGGGAGGACTAGGCTTGGCAGGGGCCACAGCAAGGCCTGACACTCGTGAGGTTCCCTTCAGCTGCAGCATTACCTTCCTGGAAGAGAGAAAGTACAACTGATATTACAAATTCATGAACAAAGAGTTACAATCCAAGACTGATGTATTACAGCTGAGCATGTGATGATGCTTTTGATCAAAATAACTAACACGTCCCTTTATTTTCTCAGAACCGCATAAGATTATGCATACAGCAACAGGCAGAAAACTTCAACCACTTCTTTCCTGCTCTGCCCAGGAAGAGATGTGACCAATCTTAATAATGTTATTTAATGAACTTTAGTAACTGCTACAGTGATGAACATGGCATGAGAATTTACACAGAGCAGAGCAGCAAGGCAGCCCATTTAAGAAGAAGTAAATTCAGGCACAAAAACACAGGAGAACCACAAATGTTTCAACCTCCCTACACTTCAGTGCAGTCAGGGCTGATTCTGCCAGCTGTCACTTGAAAAATGGCATTTTCATCACCAGGTTAGGGATCTATATTGGTCTTCTGGGCTCCAGTCACGCTGGGAAGACAAAAACTGCTGATGACTGACCTGTTGAAGAGGTTCCCATCTAGCAGTATCATGTAGGGTGGGTGCGGGCCATCAGCAAGCACCCAGTTCAGGTCCTCCTCCTTCTCAACCACATGGATCACCCCTGTGTCGCCACTGATGGAGGCTGTGGGAAGAGAGTGTGCCCTTCATGTTTCACAGTGATCTATTTCATTCACCCCCCCCAAACCACCTGAAACAGCAGGGCAGTAGGTTACAAGGGCTTTAGGAAAGAGCAGCTCATGGGGTTAGAGGGCTGGAGGGAGCAATTCGGTGAAATGGCACCATTTAGCTAAAGCAGGACAGAAAAACGAACAGTGGCTTTTAGTCCGGAAAAAAAAAGCTGAACAGCACACATTAAGAAATAAGCGCTCATGCTCTGAAAGCATCTTTTGTTTAAGCACATCAAAGCACTTAAGGACCTTCAGCTAACAAAGAACAATGAGTCTCCTGTGGCTGAAGAGAATAAGGAAGGATTGGAGGAAAGCGAGGCCCTGAGACAGAAAGACATTCAGGAGGAGGCAGGACCTGCCTCAAGGACCACAGTCCCCTCAGCACAGAGTAGAGATTGCAAATTCAGAAACTGAGAGCTCAAAGTCAACACAGCACGAGGCCCGGAGGAACACATGGGGAAAAAGATTGTGACAGCAAAGGGGACTAGCAACAAAGCAGGTCTACCACTTGCCATTTCACCCTGTTCCAAAGAAAACTGATGATGGACAAATCGCTTTCATGAGAAGCTACTGATAAAAACAAGCCCTTTGTCAACCCTCCCAGTTAGTAACTGCTGGCATTGTTGGAAACTGCCCGTGACTGGGAAGGAAGAACGGTGTATGGCTGCCTGCCCAAACACTAGGCTCACGCAGAGGGTGGAAGAGGAGTTAGAGAACCTTGTACCCTTGGTTATCTGACCAACCAAGCGCAGCTGTGCTGCCCTTAGCACTGCAGGGCACGGCTCATGGTGGAAGCAAAACTGAACTGGAAACGAGCAAAATACTGACTCACACTACCTTCAGCCAGGAAGGCTGCCTGAAGAGGATTCCCTTATCTATCTTTTAACAGTCCTGCAGTTCTGTCTTCCCCCTTTCAATATGACAAAACAACCTTCCAAAGCTAACAAGCGCTGCACAAGCAGCTCAGCCAAACCCTCCACTTCTCACTTCTTCACTCTCTGCTCCCTTTCTCTCGTACCTTGTTAACCCCTCACGCATTCTACAGCGCTCGCAAATTTGCCTTGTACCCCTCGAACCTGTGGCTTGGTTTTGTCCTGCGTGTGCACTGCCTGCACAAGCTCAAAACGCTGCTCTCTGCCTTGGAAGGGATTTTCAAGGCCTGTAGGAACACAGTCTACAGTCACCACCCCCCAATTTAGCAGGAACAGGTCAGCATATTCAGCGTTATTGGAAAAAAGAGCAAACTGAGAACAAGGGCAATGCTGATCTAAGCAAACCCAACAGGATTGCTGCATTACCCCCATCACCCACGGCACAACCACCCCAAGGAGCAGCTCTGGGGCCCCACAGCTGTACTCACACTGGCAGCCAATCTGGTGGGTGGCATTCAGGAGGCGAACACACGGTGCCGTTTTGTTCAGGGGAATGTAGATTTTCCTCTCCACAGAGTTCCCCTGGCAGGGACCTGGGGAGAAGACACAGCACCGCTTCAGAGGGTGCCAAACCAGGGGCTCCCCGCCTCTCAAAAGTCTCTCCCCAGCTCGGGGGCGGAGAGGAAAGACGCGCCCGTCCCCAGCTCGCAGAGGGACAGGAGCGGGCTCCCTGTGCCGCCAACTCAAAGGGGCCAGGCGGGGCTCTCCCTGCCTCCGCCTCAGTCACGGAGCCCAGTCAAACCGGGGGAGGCCCAGCCCGGCCCGCCCCTCTCCCAGCCAGCCTCACCCACTGCCAGCACGGCGAGGAGCAGTCCCCGGAGCAGCCCCCGCCAGGCCGGGAACGAGTCCCGGCGAGTCCCCGCAGCGGCCTCCATCCCCCGGCTGCCCCAGCCTCGCCCCGCCGCCGCCGCCATCTTGTCAGCCCTTCCGCTTCCTCCCCCGCCGCCGGAAGCCGCTCTGCGCCGGCGGGAGGACCGCCACCTCTGTGGTCGGGGGACGGAAGCGGAAGTCAGCGGGGGGAACATCCGGGGCGCCGACGTGGAGGGCCGGGGCGGAGGGCGATGCTGACCAAGTTCGAGACGAAGTCGGCCCGAGTGAAAGGTAACGGTGGGACCGCGCTTGGGCCGCGCGGAGAGCCCCTGGGGGTGTGGGGGGACCGTGCCGGGAGCTGCCACCAGCCCCTGGGGTCGCTGGGTGTGGGGGGTCGGGCGGCTCCCCTAGAGCTGCTCCGCGCCTCAGGGCTCCGGTGCGCGAAGGCCTCGTTGTCACGTCCCTCTGTGCCTCGGCAGGGCTCAGCTTTCACCCCAAGCGGCCGTGGATCCTCACCAGCCTGCACAATGGCGTCATCCAGCTGTGGGATTATCGGATGTGCACCCTTATCGACAAATTCGATGAGCATGATGGTCAGTGTGCTGGGGGGAGGCGCTGGGACCTGCTGGTGGAGGGAGACTGGGGTGCGGGGGGAGGTGGGGAAGCTCTGCTGAAGCGTTCCTGAGGCCTCTACTTAAATTTGCCTTCAGAGTTCGTCTGTTTTAGCTTCTATTTCTTTGCAGCTGGTTTGCTGAACATTGCTTGCACATGCGTAGAGTGGGATAGTAGTTTTGTTTCTGGCTGGAAATACAGACCTGAAAGGCCTGGATGTTTTGTGATGGAAAAGAGTGGGTTTGCGAATGGGATCTCAGACTGTTACATGACTTTTCATCATGACTTTGAAGCTTTTAATTTACCAATAGCTACAGGCATGAGGAAGAGTGCAAATTGTAGTCTTTAAGTGGTGCAAAGGACTGCTTCAGCTGTCTTGCTGTGTCCAACCTGCTCTTCCTATTTGTAGGACCCGTTCGAGGTATTGATTTCCACAAACAGCAGCCTCTCTTTGTTTCTGGAGGTGATGATTACAAAATAAAGGTAAAATTTTACTCCTGTAGCTCTTGTTCTCTGAAAAGCATCATCCAGGGAATGGAATGTGCAAAGAAACTGGTTAAAAGATGAGAAAGAGTGTTTGTGGGTGGGAAATAGTGTTTAGGAATTGTGATTCTCCTGTTTCAGAGACACTGGAGTTAACAGCAGCGAGTTGAAATCATTTTGTAGCTTACCTTAGAAAAATACTTTCAAATGGAAGAGAGAGGCTTGTAGGTGAACTGAAATGTGAGAAAGCACAAAAAAAAAAGTCTAGCAGGTGGTGGCCTGTGCTGTCATTGTTCTGCTTCTGTGTTGTGCAGGTCTGGAATTACAAATTGCGCCGCTGTCTCTTCACTCTGCTCGGGCACTTGGATTATATTCGCACGACCTTCTTCCACCACGTAAGCTCCTCTCGTGCTTACCCAGTGGTGGATGCCTCCTCCCTTTGTGTGTGAAAGGGATTTTTTTTTTTTTTGCTTCCCTTGCTAACGAAACTGTGCTGGTTTTGCTGGTGTGAGGGTGCTCCAGAGATGGTGGCCTTCTGTAGAGGTACAAGACGCATAAATTCTGCCTCCAAGACCTTAAATAAGATTTTAAAGGGTCATACCTGGGGACGGATGGAAAATACCATGTGGGAAGGGAATGTCTGGGGTTTGTATTACTTCATATATAGAATACTTTGTCTTTTTAGGAATATCCCTGGATCTTGAGTGCTTCCGATGACCAGACCATTCGGGTTTGGAACTGGCAGTCCAGAACTTGTGTCTGGTAAAATCAGTTGTTGCTTTAAAAAATAACTGCACAGTTTGGGGGCGAGCTGTCTTCATCTGTTGTTTTCAAGCTGTAGCCATGCTTAGTTGAAGGAACAGAACTGATAAAGAGAACTGCTCAGTTAGGAATGTTTCCATCAGTCTTGTCTTTTGCTTGTTTATTCTGATGCCACTAGACTTGTATTCATAAAGGCGCATATTGTTTGGTTGCAGATTTTTTGAGGTTAAAATAATGTGTCAGTGCTGAAGCCTGCGAAGTTATTGATATCAGAAAGCTGACTCTTGAATGCTCTCTGTAAGAACAGATATGCTCAGTGTTCAGCCATGCCAACTCTGGAAGAGTCGCAGTCAGCAATCCTGTATTTCCTTCCTGAGACTGAGCTTAGTGCTGTTGGTGCAAATTGGATTGTGTACTAAAATATTTTATGCTTAAATGGTATTTTCTGTGCTTTTTGTTGTAGTGTGCTGACAGGACACAACCACTATGTGATGTGTGCCCAGTTTCACCCCTCTGAGGACCTGGTAGTGTCAGCCAGCTTGGATCAGACTGTGCGCGTTTGGGATATTTCTGGTGAGCTGCCCAGATCAAGGGGGTACCAGTGGCAAAGCCCACCTCAAAACTGCAATTGCCGAAAGTCAAGTGAGGCAGGAGGGAGTGGTTCAGATCTGAGAGCAGGAAGAGTAGCCTGGTGACTGCAGGAACCTCAGGCAGAAAATTAAAAATTCTCTACTGCTGGGGACCTATTCCCCGTAGTTTTCATGAAGTCGTGGGATGTTGGGAAGGGACCTCTGGGTGTCATCTATTCCAGCCTTTTGCTTGAAGCAAGCCTTCTGTGACAGTAGATGAGGTGAGCTGTAGCTTTGTACAGCCAAAAAAAACCTCTAAAGGTGGAAATTCTGCAACCTAGTCTTTCAGGCTGACTTTATAGCCAATGTAGGCAATGAATATTGCTGTCAGAAGGGACACAGGGTTGTCGACTGATCAGCTTTGCAGATATGCCAGACTTGGAGGAGGATTTTAGAAATTTCTGGATCGCCTTTATCCCCTTGGAAAACTCTTGGAGGCAGCAATAAGTCATATGTTCTGAGAGAAAGATAAAAAGGCCTCTGCCTGGATTGCAAAAAGGGTAGGGTTTGGTTATCATAGCCTAGTTGTGGGTGGTGGCAAGAAGATAATCTTATCAGGAATTCTTTCAACTTTTTCAGTGTGGTTGTGTGTTTCATAAAATAAAGATCAGAGCAGGAGTTGCAAATCAAAACTCCGAAGTACTTAGCTGATACCTGAGCTATTTCCTAGTTATACGTAGGTGATTTAATGGAATGAAATATGATGGCTAAATAAAAAAGCTAGAAATTGAGAAGATATTAGCTGGAGAGAAGGGACTGGTGGGGGGGAAGCACTGGTGGTGTTGCAACTAGAGACAGACTTCATCCGACCTGCCGCTCTCGCCATTGCAGTTTTGGTTGGGCACGCTGCGTTATTTGTAGCACACGCTCAGACACGGCCAGCTGTGTCAACAGCCGGGGCTGGGGACAGGATATCCTGGTTATTTAAAACCTGTCCTCCTCTCTGTACTGCCAGCATGGGGAGTTTAACAACTATTCTGCCAGTGAGCTTTGCTGCTGCATTCTCCCACAAACGCTCTCTCTCAGCAGAGTTCCAGCTGCCAAATTGGTTTGGAGATAGTACAGACCTTTTTTTCTCAGCTGATATGTGATGAGGGGTTTTAGAGACATGCTGAATTATTGACTCAGCTGTCGCTCCAGTCAGACACGACACTGCGAGAATACTAGTGTGTGGAAAAACCCACAGAGAGATAAGTGGTTTCAAAATACAATTCCGCTTCCCAATTTTTCCCCAAAATGACTTCTGTCCTTAGCAGGATTCTGTTCTGACTCTAGCAGTCTCCTGGGAAGGGTTATTTCCCCATTTTGTCTGATGTCTGCTGTGCACATAATCCTAGTCAGAGAAAACATCATTTGGTGTTGAGCTTTAAATCCATTTCTGAGTGCTGCTGTTAACTTGCAGCTTCTCTTGACATCAGTGACAATTTTTTTCAGCAGGTTTTGGGATTATGAGCGCTGGGTCTTTGATGCCCTCAGTTAAATGAATCTAAAGGTCACATTCTAAAAGCCTCCTCCCAAAACTGTGAACCTCAGAGACAGTGTGAGGAATGAGGAGTGTGACCCGGACTGGGCGCGGGAATGTGAAGATTTTCCTCTTGGTTTGAATTCCTACACAGATAATGCTCCTTGGTTTGAAACCTGCTGGTAAAGCATCTGCAATGCAAAACAAGTAGGCTCAAAGTTAAAGGGTCTGTTTGCTGCTCATCTCCTGAGAGAGACTGTGGGAATGCAGTCAGAATAAGCTTGTTTATATATATTAAAATGCATGAACGTTTGTGTTGTATTATTCACCTGTGCTGTGGAATGAAGTCCTTGCTCATGGTGCTGATATTAACCTACAGACACTACAAAATAATCTTCTGTTTTCCTCTAAGTATTAACCCCCGAGGAGGGTGTTAGTGGTCTTACCCTGAGTGCTTTTGTGTGTGCTCTAACATCACACACCAACTTCTGTTTAACCTCGCTCGTGGTTGGCAAACGTCGATGTCTGATGCTTGGCAGGAAACTTCCTTGTTCTGTCAGGGCTCTGTTTAGTCCATCTGGGTGACCAGCTTAAGTGAGGATCACCCGAGGGTTTGGGCTGGCAATGTTGAGAAGCCCTGGGACTGGCAGGACCTGAGAGTCCCCAGGTAGCGTCGGAGGCCTCGACTGCCTCTCCTTGAGCACCCTCAGTGGATGTATGTTGACGGCTGGCAAAACCCTTGGTACAACTTCAGCCTCCACTGCACTTCTCTAATTGCCCACTGAATGTGGATGGATTACAGGGACAGGAAAGAACCTGAGGCCAGCAACAAAAGGGTCTGTACCCAAGAACCCTCTTTAGTTTCCATTGAAGAGGAGAATAGAGCAAAGGAATTTGCAAAGGACTCTTTGTCGTCTTCCTTCTAACTTGCAGCTTGTCATTCACAGTTAGCATGTCACCCCTTTACTCTGGTTATTTTAATACCTGTTCTCCTGAGTGGTCATGTGCATGTTGAGCTGAGTCTCCTTTTCAGGTTTCTTTTTTAACACCTGTCCTCAGAATGCCTAATAGCTGCCTTTCTGCTACGAGTCCCTTTTCCGTCCCTTCTCCCTCCCCAGAGCAACACAGGAGGCTGGTGTGTTCTGTGAGTGTCCTGCCTTTCCTCTCGATTTGTGCAGTTACGCCAGAAATTTTCCACTTGTGTCCCAGTCTTGTTTCACTGGCTTGTCAAAGGCTCAAGTATTTTCTCTTCCAAAAACTCTTGTATTTCTTCACTCCTCTTTCTTGGATTATGTATGTTTAATTCCTCCTTTCTGGGGTACTTAGTGTCAGCTTTGTAGGGGTATCTACTCAGCCATTCCAGTCCTTCACCGTTACCCGGTCCGTCTGTATGTGCACCTCCCTCAGTGCGCTGAGCCTTTGTGCTTTGCTGTGAGACACTGCTTAACATGTTGGTTTCATTAGACTAACTTTGCCAGAGAGGTTGTTGAGCTGTTAATCCATGAGGAGTTTAGGAATCAAAATTGCGACAAGAAAATAATAATTTTTGTCTTCAGTATTGTTTGTTTGCTTCTTACCCTTCCCTCTCTGCTGGCATCCATGCCAGTGCAATTCTGCTTTTATCTTAGACGTTTTTTTCTTATCCTTAATAAATTTCGTGATAGCATCCTTGGGCCAAGTACTTTTAAATGGCAAAGCATATTTTCTGAGTTATGTTTTAGAGTGTTATGTGTACAGTCTTCTCCCTGTGCACTGTTGGAGGAGAAGCTTTTTTTGATTCTCAGTTTCCCTACTGTGGTCCGTTGGGTTTTTAGGAAGGATAGCAGGTATAGGCCTGTTTTAACTTGGAACCCATAGTTTTCTTCAGAATCAGGAACAGGGTTTATTTCGTATAGCTTTAGCTCCTGAAAATACTTTGTTTCCAGTCAGGTTGTCCAAATCCATAACCAAGAGGCCATCAAAGTGATGTGGGTGAGAGTCCCCTGAAAGGTGCAAGCTCAGATAAGCGAAGGGGTAAGAGGGGGAGAAATGGGAACGGGTCAGTCCTCCCTCGCTGAGGTGCTGCTGCCTTCCTCCCAGTGAGCTGAGGCGATCCTCCCTGCGATTTGCTGCATTGCAGACTTTCCTCTGGGTATGTCTAATCTGAGCTTGTGCTTTTGGAGGAAGTGGAAGGGAGTCCTGGATGTTTCTCATCCTCTTTCAAGTTCCCAGTTTCCACCTGAAGATGTGTGTAAGCAGCACAGGAGAGCACTCAGCTTGTCGTTAAATCAGTAACGTTGTCTTGATAATGTAATTTTTGCTCCCTCCTCCCCTGCTTCTCCTTCCTCTTTGTTCTACAAGGCCTAAGGAAGAAGAACCTGTCCCCTGGAGCTGTGGAATCGGATGTCAGGGGAATAACGGGGGTGGATTTGTTTGGGACAACAGATGCGGTTGTGAAGCACGTTCTTGAGGTACAATGTCAGTGTGTGTGTGCAGTACAGCCTTTTCAGTTTTATTTAATGAAATCTGTGACATAAATGATCCTCTAAAAGCCCAGAAAAATAGCAGAGGAGAAAAGAGTTGAAACACCTGGCTCAGCTCTGTAGAGTTACGTGCTCTTGTAGATTATGGAATTACTTTTTCTGAGTTTAAAATCTGAAATCTGGAGATATTTGCACTGTAACCAAACGGATATGGTTTTCTCCGTACTGCCAAAAGCTCAGTTAAATAGCAGATGTTATTACCTTGTGTTCATGGAAGCAGCAGAGGAGATTATGGTAGAGACAGCCTTCTGTAACGGCTTGTTAAAGCGAGGAAGTGGGGCTGCTCTGCTGCCGAGCTTCAGCTTTGCTCTCTTGGTGAGGAACGGTATCTGCAAAGCTTATTATTGCGGGCATCTCTGATCTTACTATCTGTAAGCATTCGGCATGAGCAGCATGGAGTATTAAAATAGTGGAAGCTGTGTCTTGGGAAGTCTGTCTGCAGTCTTTGTTGCTTCGGCCTTCCTTTGCTCATTCCATTCAGTCACCAAATTGCTTCAAGTGACTGTTTTCTTTGCGCCTGTAGGGCCACGATCGGGGGGTGAACTGGGCTGCCTTCCACCCTACAATGCCGCTTATTGTGTCGGGAGCTGATGATCGGCAAGTGAAGATCTGGCGGATGAATGGTAAGAGGATTCTCCAGGGAGGGCCCTCAGGGAGAAGGGGGTTAAGAGTTGAAATTTATGTTTGAACATCTGTAGGCTGAACCTGGAGGTAATTTACACTTTGCAAACGTGTCTGTATGATAGAGTGGTAAATAATCCCAAGCAGCGTTGGGTTTTGCAATTTGAGGAGAGCTCAGTTCTCTAGCAAACACTTCTAGCTTCTTTTGATTTGCACACACTGCTGAACAGAATCTTGTAGGATTAGGAAAACTTGACTCAAGTTTTTTGAATATGCCCGGATGGAATAAGAAAGGGAGATGATTTGAGAGCCAGAAGCCCTCTGCCCGGAATGGTTGTGCTTTTGTCAGCTCAGTCCAGCTAAATTCTGTACTCAGCACCTCTTTCGTAATCTGGTTAATCTGTTTCTCAGGTGAGTTGTGCTGGTGATTAGAGAGAGATCGGAAATGTGAATTGCAGAGAATGGTGTAGGAGCTAGTGGCCGATGCAGTTTGCTTTTTATTCAAACGCTTGCTGTGCTTCTGCTGTGGCAGAACTTAACCTGTTTAAGTGTTCTTTTCCTCATTCTTTTCCACTTCTGGCTAGAATCGAAGGCCTGGGAGGTTGACACTTGCCGGGGGCATTACAACAATGTCTCGTGCGCTGTCTTTCACCCGCGGCAGGAACTAATCCTCAGCAATTCAGAAGACAAGAGCATCCGTGTCTGGGATATGTCTAAACGGTTAGTGCTTGTCAAGCATCTGACTCAAGCTCATTGTGCACATTTTTACACTTATGAAAGACCTGCACTTATTCTTAGAGAAACCGAATGCTAGCAGTTCTTAAAACGTCATTGCTAGTGTTTGATAATTCAGGAGTGGGAAGTCATAATTTTCACGTTCTCTGTCCCTTTGAGACACGTGTGAAGAGGAAGGCTTGTAATTGTCTGAAAGCAGGTGGAAGACGGCTAACTTGTCTAGTGATACTGCTGCTGAAAATACGTTAAATGAGAATATATTATTTGACAGGAGGCTTTGAATACAATGTTTTGAACTCTCAGTGGGCTCCTTGTGCCGAATGCTAGAGGTGGTCTGTATGGCAAAGCTCAGGATCTTCAGTTTTGGGAACTGAAGTTTACACCAAGGTTTCCATTTGTTTATATTCCTTATTCCTTCTGTTGCACATTTAGCACGGGCGTCCAGACCTTTCGACGTGATCATGATCGCTTTTGGGTATTGGCTGCTCATCCCAACCTCAACCTCTTTGCTGCAGGTAAAAAAAAGCTCCTACTCAGTGTCTGACTGGTTGCTGCGAAGAGAAAATGCATTCCATGTAGGAAATCCATATGGGATTTGCTTTTCTTTAGCGCGCTTTGCAGAACACACTGACTTTATTAAATGTAGGGAAAAGATCCTTATTTAGTGGAACAGAGTCTCATTGTATCAACTGTAGTTCAGAGTTGGAACAAGATAGACCCTGCATTAACTAGCTAACTGCTGTAAGGCTAAGAAGAGAAGGGACAGATCCTAGGGGAACCTGTGTGGGAGTATTAATCCTTACAGACATGCGTGACATCGAGGCAGAGTGTTTCTAGAAGAGTGTCAGGTCTTAGATTTACTAGGAAACCTCAAGGAGGACGGGCACTTAGGAGAGAAGTGGAATCAGTTAATTCAGTGAGGCTGAGGAGTAGCAGACGTGGCTGGCAGTCACTGGTTGTGATTTTTGTTGGCTCTTTCTTGGTTTGAAGGGCTTGGTGGTGTCATCTTCATAATGAGAGAAGCCACAGGATTTAATTCACGTTTGAATTCTTTCATGCCTTTTCTCAGGGCATGATGGTGGAATGATTGTCTTCAAGCTGGAGCGTGAGCGGCCGGCTTATGCTGTGCACGGGAACATGCTGTATTATGTGAAGGACCGTTTCCTCCGCCAGCTTGATTTCAACAGTTCAAAAGACGTTGCTGTCATGCAGCTGCGAAGGTAGGAGATGGGTGCTCATCACCTTACAAGAGGTGTTGCCAGTATCCTGAATCCCTTATTAGTTTCTCGCTTACAGATAGATCATATTATTGTATTTGCACACCTCAGCTTCAGCTGACTCTTCTGTCAGATGAACTTATAAAATCTAGAAGTTTTTCTTAGGTAAATTTTTATCTGTGTGTAGATAAAAAAATTTTTATCTGTGTTTTTTTTTTTTTTTTTTTTTTTAACTAGTTTTAAGTTTCAGACTGAACTGACAGCTCTTTCATTTATGGAAACACTGATATTCTTACTCTGTTTCCAAGTGGTCTTGATTCAGGAAATTCATCAAAACTGAGCTTTTCTGGTACTCAGTATATTTCAGAAAATGAAAAATGTTTATCAGAAGGTAACTTTGGTAGAAGTAATCTTGATCTGCTCAAAGTTTCTCTTTTCTTTGTGACTCTTTTTCAGTGGTTCCAAGTTCCCTGTGTTCAACATGTCATACAACCCGGCTGAGAACGCTGTCCTTCTCTGCACAGTAAGTCAGTTTTGCTGCATAATGTGCTGAAAAACTTTCCACAAGGCTGTAAATGTTGGTTCTGTGAAATCCTATCTCAAAATGGGTTTTTGCCCCCCTCTCTGCAGAGAGCCAGCAACTTAGAGAACAGTACTTATGACCTATACACCATTCCCAAGGATGCAGACTCCCAGAATCCGGATGGTAGGCATTTCTTATTTCACATTAATCCTTGTGGGTGTTCATTATTGTGTAGCTGTCCCCTCCTCTGCTCTCCAACTCTGTATGTGTGTGCTATATATAAAAAAAAGCTTCATTTCTCTAAACCTCTCTTGTTGGACTCTTTCTCTGTATTTCCCAATGCCCCTGCAGCACACATCGTTTGGCAGGCTTCCTGCACACTATATCACACTACACTGACTTGAAAAATTCATGTTCATCCCAAACTTTTACTGCTACAAATATATATTTTATAATTTTGTTATTAGGAACTTTCTGTTTTCCCTTTCGACACAGCAGGCAGCCTTCCTGGCTTGTCAACAGAGATGGATTTTAACCAGATATGTTTTGTTCTAAGAGGTTTTATACTCTGAAAAGTGGCTGTAAAAGTGACAGTGCCAGACTGCCAGTAGTCATTCTTCCTCTCGGCAAATACCATGATCAGTTTTGTGCAATTTACAAGTCAAAACATGATTTAGGAAAAAAAAAATAATTCTTTCTCCTAACTATGAATTCCATTTGGGATCTGAAACTCCAGCTGGTTCCTCCTGCCTCTGTCATCACGGCAGTAAAGATTTTGAAATGAGTGGGAGTGATGAATGAGTGAGACTGGAATCCAGCTCACTTGCTCATAGATTTATTGATTTCTGTGGGCCTAATGAAGGGAAAATTTCTTTGCTGAGTACAGCCAGCAGGTGTATTTGAAGAGAGAAAGAGAGGTTTTTAGGAACTTTATATAGATGAAATGTTACTGAATATATTTCAAATATTTAGTTTGAGATGATCAAAGCTGACTTGTCTGGGGACACCCAGCTTGTGACCCTTTTAATGAGAAAAAGCATTATTCATCTTCTGCACGAAGAAGAAACGTTCAGGCCTCATGAAAACCATGCACTTTTAATACATGTTCAGGAATAGCATAAAATTTTACTGGTTGGTCAATACCTTCTCCAGCAAGCTGCTATATATGCAACCTTCTGATGATCTCCCAGGGCTAAAATGTAGGTATTTAACATGTGTCTTGGAGTTGTCATCCTCATGTCCTTCAGCTCATTTACCTGACCTACAAGGGAAGCTAAGCTTTCTTATCACTCTTCAACAGTCTTTTGGGTAATATATTTCAATCATTTTCTGTCTGATCTAACAGTCAGTGTTAAAGACTTCCAGCCAGTAAAAATACTGAGTTGTGGAGATTCAGAAAACCAGAAGTTGCCATCAGAAAACCCCAAGCAGAGCTGGGAATTGAATTCAGACAAGTCTTTCTTGGGCTGCGTAGCAAATGAGGGCTGAGGGGTGAGGCAGTCAGGTTAAAGTCATCATTTGTTGGGATGTAAATCTGCCACAAATGGCACTGTGCTTGGTGAAGTAGCACGCGGTCTAGCACGTGAGTCTCTAAAAACATCGTGTTGGGGTGCAGGACTGATGAGAAAAGGGGCTGAGAACTAAAGAACTAAAGAAAATTTTAATTTAGCAAAACGGCAGCAGCTCTCACTTCACTTCTCTGGTCCCTTCCGCTGCTGCAGAAAGCCTTCTCCACATCTGATGCGCGTCCTGCAGCACTGTTCTCTCTCTGTGCTGTCTGACACGCAGAGTGCTGTGTTTGTATTAGCATTTTAAAACTGGGAGAACAGCTGCGTGCTGGGGCGAGCGCAGCCTTTCTCCTCCAGCTCGTTATATCCGTTTGCAGGGGAGGGGGGGGGAGGGAGAAGGGAAGGGGGGGGGGGGGGCTTACATTGAAGCCGGGACCCTCGCTGCTCGGTTCGTTTGGCCAGCAAGGCTCTGCTCGTTAGCTTGACAGACGGTGCTGTCGCCCAGGATGGCCTGTGTCGGCGCCAAGCGGTGGCGTTGGCGGTACCGACAGCCACTTGTCTTGTGCCTTGGCTGGAGAGAAGGGCTGGCGCTGGCCACGCCGAGGACATCGGGAGGGGGGGCAGGAAATGAGTCTTGTGAATAGCCTCAGGTTAAACATGAGCTAGTAGGAAGCAGCTACAACAGCCAAGATGGGATCAAACAAGACTGACTAATGTGTTGCTGGAAGAGCCTGCCAGAGGTTTTATTCACTGCCTGTGTTTTGCTCTCCCCAGCCCCTGAAGGGAAACGTTCCTCCGGGCTAACAGCTGTGTGGGTAGCTCGTAACCGCTTTGCAGTCCTGGATCGCATGCATTCGGTAAGGGGACAAGCTTAATAGGGTCATCTTTTTAACAGGGTATGGTGTCGTTTGGAAGCCTGCAGATGGAAAGCGGGGAGATTGGGTTAACAGAATTATTGGAGATCCGAGTAGACTGGCAAAGCATTGTCAGTAGAGAGTGGGGCTGCGGACATACACGAGGAAATGTAATGCAGTGACAATGTAATGAGTTGAAATATTATTTAACTACTTTGTCAGTAAATCTCAGCTCAGTTGCTGGAAGCCTGCTACAGCAGGTGAGATCAGGAATGACAGCTCTCCAGAACAGGGCTGTGAAGCCAGCCAGGTCACTTTCGTAGCATGGAAGTAATGGGGAAATGGTGAAAATACAGGTTAGATTATTAACAAAGCTCTTTGTTCCGCTCTTGTGGAGTGTGATAGGAGAAAGAAGGGGGAAAGACAGTCATGGAAAGTTTTCCCTGCTTGAATTTACTTCATGTGAAGGGGAAGAAAAGCCTTGCTCTTTGCCTCATGCTAGATACTGTGTTTTGTTTTGTTTAAATTCAGAGTGTGTTTTGACTTAGGAAATTCAAGTTTATTTCCTGCCTGTTCTGGTGCTCCTCCCTGCCTTCCCCTTCTCCGCTTGCCATTCTTGCCTCTCAAATTCCTCATTTTCTTATTCTGTCTACACTCGTTCTCTCTCGTTTTTCCCTAATATTTACTTTGTTCATATACTCATTGTAGAGAGGGTTTGCAAACTGTATCAGCCAGTTAGCAATGACACCAGTGGGGCAGAAAAGAAAGGTTGCTCTGTTTCTGCACCCTGGCAAACTTGTGGTTGGGTTTTCTCACAGGGTAAAGTCTGATCCTGCCCTGAGAAGGGCTGCAGCTCTTATTTTGGCCTCACGTCGCTGAGGTTCAGCTACACAAAAATTCTGAGTGCAAACAGTCCGAAATTTCTTTGTGGAATTCAGCTAACTGTCCTGTGCAACATTTCCTCTCATCAAATGGCAGATCCTAATCAAAAACCTGAAGAATGAGATCACGAAGAAGGTGCAGGTGCCGAACTGTGATGAGATTTTCTATGCTGGCACAGGGAACTTGTTACTGAGGGATACAGACTCCATCACCCTCTTTGACGTGCAGCAGAAGCGGTAAGATCCAGTCTGCTGGGGGAAGTTTTAATATTGTAATCCTGCTGGTGTATGCCCTCTGGGGACAAGTAATAGCTATTAATGCACTCCAGAATTTAGCATCAGCTGCAGGCTGTGTCAGACCGATCCAAACCACGGCTAGCAACTGTTACGAAGAGCAGAGTGTAAACATAGCCAAGGTGCAATTTATGCTGCAGGCATCGTGCCAGTGATCACAGGGAGATGCGTGCCATACCCTTGTAAATCCTGTGACTACGGAATCGGGTGCTGTAAAAGTGGAGAGAAATCAAAAAACCCAAACTCAATCAAGCTAAGCTTGCCTGATATCTTGTCCCTGAGGTTTTATATCTGCTCAAAATGCTCTTTTGGCAGCATGTTTGTGCTGGTATATGTGCTGCTAGCCACAAAGGAACAGGCAAGGAGTTGGTGCTTTTGGCCATCTTTGTAGGCTTGAGAAGGTTCTGGATCATCTGCAGATAAATATAGTGCATGCTGATTGTTTCTGTCCCAGAACTTGCCTAATTTCCTTGCTTGAATGCCTCTGTCTTTCTAGTATTGTTGGGAAAGTTATAAGTAAATTAATGCAAGTGCTGCTTGGAAATACCTTATTTCCCTCGTTCTGTTAAATCTGCCTTTAAAACCCCCTCAGAAATCTAGGTTTTGAAGTCAGTTGTCACTCTAATATATTTGTTATTGCACAGGTATGGAGAGAGGTTTGTTTTGCTGCACAGGACTGCAGAGACACTCGGTTCTGCCTCACGATTTTGTAGCTCCAGAATAGCAAAAAGGGCCTTCAGAGCATCTGCAAATTGGGCTCAGGCTGTTGGGCACTGGTCGTTATCATACCGAGCTTGATCCTAGAGCGTGCTGTGGAGGGATATTGTTCAACTCTGATATCAGTGCTGTCCTTTCCCAGAACTCTGGCCTCGGTGAAGATCTCCAAGGTGAAATACGTCATCTGGTCGGCTGACATGTCCCATGTAGCTCTGCTGGCTAAGCACGGTAAGTGCTGGGGTGGGGCGGGGGGCACAGTGTTTCATTGGGATCCTGGTGCATGCTAGCTCCTTCCTCGATTGGGAGCAGAGTCCCTGCTAGCATGGCCTGCTAGAGAAACCACTGGGTGCCATGGCTGGCAGTGAAGGTGCAGCTGAGGGCATTCACAGCGTGGGCCCTGCCGCTTTGCCCCTTCAGCAAAACCTTTCCACAGGCCTGTAAAACAGAGGGCTGCTTGTGCTCCTCAAACTCATCCAGCTAATCCCTTTCATAAAACAAAGGCGGATGGTGACAATTTAGTTGTGGTTGCCGTCATCTCCTTAGCATCTGACGCCCTGAATTGAATTGCTGTTGCTGGCACTATGGAATAGAGAAGCCATAATTCTGAGACAAATGTTTAACAGTAGAGGGTTCCCTAGCCTTACTTTTTTTGGCTTTCCTTTCCAGCCATCATGATCTGCAACAGGAAGCTGGAGTCACTGTGTAACATCCATGAAAACATCCGTGTCAAGAGCGGTGCCTGGGATGAAAGTGGTGTTTTCATCTACACCACCAGCAATCACATCAAATACGCCGTCACCACAGGGTGAGTCTGGGAGTCGTGCACCGAGTCCTTGCACTGGCAGGCCTTGTGGAGGCTACTGTGGGGTTTTTGGTTTGGTTTGTTTTTTTTTGGGGTTGTTTTTTTGGCAGACACCAAAACTGGTGCTTGTGAAACGGCACTTTTGTTACAGCATGGACATACCCAAGGGCAGCTAGGGCTAAATACTCATGTTTGGTTGCTTAATCTGTGCACTGGTGTTTTATCGCTGGGCTGGATGCCTGCACTGTTCATCTGACTGGGGCTTGCTTTTATAATGCAGGCTGAAATAACATACGGAGTGTTGAGGTAGGGGATGTAGTCCTACGGATGTGTTGGCATGTGTCACACGTGTGCTGTTTACTGGCTTTAGGGATCACGGAATTATCCGCACCCTGGACCTGCCTATCTATGTTACCCGTGTGAAGGGGAACAACGTGTACTGCCTGGACAGAGAGTGCCGCCCCAGGGTCCTCACCATTGATCCCACAGAATTCAAATTCAAGCTGGCATTGATCAACAGGAAGTATGATGAGGTGAGGAGATGGGACAGACCCTGCTTTCTTCCTTGACCTAAACCCAAGGGTCGAGGGAAGTCCCTCGCAAGCGGTGTTGGCAGCGTCAGTGCCTGGGCCTTTTCTCTGCAGGTGCTGCACATGGTGAGGAATGCCAAGCTTGTGGGCCAGTCCATCATTGCTTATCTGCAGAAAAAGGGCTACCCAGAGGTGGCCCTGCACTTTGTCAAGGACGAGAAGACCCGGTTCAGCCTGGCACTGGAGTGTGGCAACATTGAGGTGAGGCGCAGGTGGTGCTGTGAGAAAGGCATGTCCTCTGGGTATCGCTTGCAAACCTTACTTTTTGCTGTGAGGAGGGAGGAGTATTGGGAAGAAGGGAGTATTAGTTGAGAGTGATAGAGTTGAGGGTGACAGCAGTCCTGCTAAGGCGCAGGCCCTTGGCTGGGGGAATGATTTAGTGCAGCGATCCTTGTAATCCCATGCTTTCCATCATGGGCATTATCAAGAGAAGCCAGCAGAGAAAACTGGTTTCTGCAAAGTCTTTGTAACCATGTTAATTCTCTTGTTAGATTGCTCTGGAAGCAGCCAAAGCTCTGGATGACAAGAATTGCTGGGAGAAACTGGGAGAAGTGGCATTGCTGCAGGGAAATCACCAGATTGTGGAGATGTGCTACCAGCGCACCAAGAACTTTGATAGGCTTTCCTTCCTCTATCTCATCACTGGCAATCTGGAGAAGCTTCGGAAGATGATGAAGATAGGTGAGTGCCAGGGTGATGAGATAAGAGCGAACGGGCAGCAGCACAGTGGAGGCTGAGAACAGCAAAGCTATTGTGACTTTTTTTCCTTTTGGTTTAGCTGAGATCCGTAAAGATATGAGTGGCCACTACCAGAATGCCTTGTATCTAGGAGATGTGGCAGAGAGAGTGAGGATCCTGAAGAACTGTGGGCAAAGTGAGTAACAGACTAACATAAATCCTTGTGGGCTGGGGAGAAGCTGGGGAGGCTGTTGGGATGAACAGTAATTTTTGGAGGCAGATCAGCATAATCCCTTACCTGAGAAACTGAATCAGATGAGCAGAAACTAACCCGAGATCCAGGAGACCCATATCAGCTGTAGAGCTTATTCAAATGGTCAGTTGTTGCCTGCACATTCTAGTCCTAAATCCAGTAACATCCCTAAAGGTGTGATTCTACACCTTGGTATGCTGCTAATCTTTCCTTTGTGGCCCCGTGTGCTGGTGTGAGAAGTTTTCTTTCTCTAGGCAACGAAGAACACTCACTCCTGTTAGTTATATCTCATTTCAGAGTCTCTGGCCTATCTCACGGCTGCAACTCATGGTCTGGATGAGGAAGCTGAAAGCCTGAAGGAAACATTTGATCCTGAAAAGGAAACGGTTAGCAGACTGACTAATGCTTCCTGCTTCATTGTGAGAGTTCTAGAGTTTGGGAAGGAGATGACAGTGAGTGTTAAGTGTCACTGGCTGGGCAGCTCCTTTCTGGGAGGGAGGAACCATCACCGTTCCAGTCACTTGAGACTGCCTGTGCCGCTTGGAGGTGGGTAGGCCAAAGAGTGGGATTTTCCTTCTGTGGCCTTTAGCTGTTTTCTGCACCTCTCTGCTCAGATTCCAGACATTGATCACAATGCAAAGCTGCTGCAGCCTCCTGCTCCTGTCATGCCTCTGGATACCAACTGGCCTCTGCTGACTGTCTCCAAGGGGTTCTTCGAAGGAACAATTGCTAGCAAAGGTATTGCTTTGTACTTGGAAAGGTGCATTAAGCTGGGGTATGCAGGATGGAGATATTTATTTGTCTCTGTGGCTCCTGAACTGTTGCTGTTAACCTCAGATTTGTTATGTGTTACTAGCAGAGATTGGAATCCAGCTTGGCATTTACACAGTCTTGGCAAATCTCTCAAATCTTTGGCCTTTTAGCACAAGATGAGACTTAACAATTGGAGGGGAGGGTGCTGGTCTAATGTAATTCTTTGCTTAACATCTGACCCACTCAGAAATGAGCAAATGAAGGATTCTACCCTTTTTGTAGGCAAAGGGGGTGCCTTGGCTGCTGATATTGATATCGACACTGTGGGCACTGAAGGCTGGGGAGAAGATGCAGAGTTGCAGCTGGATGAAGGTGGGTGAATCCCAGAGTTTTTCTTGCAGAGGTGTAAGTGTGTGCCTGTGTAAGAGCTCTGACTATTTCTCCTCTGCCCCCTCCATGCAGATGGCTTTGTGGATGCTGGAGAGGGCTTTGGAGAGGAAGGCCTAGGTAAAGGACAGGAAGAAGGAGGTGGATGGGAAGTTGAAGAAGATTTGGATCTTCCCCCTGAACTGGTAGGAGGCTTCTGAGAGGCTTGTTGAGCAGCCCAGTTGTAGTTACTTGGGAAGGCGATGACAGCTTGTGGTGGTGGTGGGGGAAATGTGTTCTGGGCTTCTTCAGAGACTCGGTCATCACAGCTGTGGCCAGCTCTGATTTCACCTGGGTGCTGGAAACTTCCGCACTAATCACTGCTCTGTGTGTTCCCCCAGGATGTACCTGCTGGTCCAGCAGGAACAGCGGAGGACGGATTCTTTGTGCCCCCCACCAAGGGCACCAGCCCAGCTCAGGTAGCGGCACAAGTCTTTGATTGTCTTTCTCAGAAAATTTCTACTTCGCTGCTTCTTTTCCGGTTCAGTCTTTCTTGTTAACACGTGCCTGCGAGCAGAGAGTAGGAATTTAAGTGGAGTTAGGGGTGATGAGGGTAGGTAAGACAAAGGTGTGCATATACACAATATGTTTCCCTTCCATTCTTGTAGGTGTGGTGTAACAATTCTCAGCTTCCTGTTGACCACATTCTGGCAGGCTCCTTTGAGACAGCAATGAGAGTAAGTTGCTCGTGGAGTTCCTAGGGAAAAGATTGTGCTCTTGTCCTCACGTATTTTATCTCTGATCCAGTCTGAACCTTCATTTTGTGTCCTTCTTTGAATCATTTTGTGCATTGTTTTCGCTGGGTATAAAATAAGAGGTGCTGTGAGCCTGAGTGACATCTTTTGTACAGCCCTGGACAACTTTTACTCAGCAGTTCAATGTGTCTCTTCCAGCTCCTCCATGACCAGGTAGGAGTAACAAACTTTGGACCCTACAAGCAGCTGTTCCTGCAGACCTATGCCCGTGGCCGCACGACCTACCAAGCTCTGCCATCTCTCCCTGCCATGTATGGATACCCACATCGCAACTGGTAAGCGATCGGCTTAGCTCCTTTCCTGTCCTCTTTCCCTTGGGCCATACACCCCCCAGCCTCCTCGACAGTTGGAGCCAGAAATGTCTCCAGTTTCTGTTGTGAAGGAAGGAGCCTTCCCGTTTGTGGGTATAAACAGGGAGCATTCTGTCTTTAGTGGGATTTTTCCGCTGCCTGCTGTTAGATGTAAAGAACTGCTTTCATTTTTTTTATTTTAGAGACTAAAACCAGGGTGAGGTGGTTGGGATGCTGTGTTTTCTAGCGCTAATGCTCTGCCTCTGACAGAGCTGGTGTGAGGCATCTAGAGAACCACAGGTGTGTTTTCACAGTGGTGCCTGGGAGCCACTGTAGAAAAATGAGCCAGACTTCCCAGCCTGCGCTAATGCAGAGTGAGCTGGGCATTGTGGGTGGCAGAATTATGGAAGCACAGATGTCTTTTGTGCTAAGCTAATGGCAAAGAAAAACAGCGTGGCCCTAGGTCAAAACATTTCTGACAAGTTGCAGTCGAGCTGACGATGTGTGTGTTCCTGCTGGCCTCTGCAGTGGTCTCATTTGTACCCCCAACCCCTCTTTGGTGCCCCCAGGAAAGAAGCTGGCTTGAAGAATGCCCTCCCTGCTGTTGGACTGAAACTCAACGACCTGATCCAGCGCCTGCAGCTGTGCTACCAGCTCACTACAGCTGGCAAATTTGAGGAGGCCGTGGAGAAGTTCCGCTCTATCTTGCTCAGCGTGCCCTTGCTGGTTGTGGACAACAAGCAGGAGATTGCTGAGGTGAGACGCAGGCTCGTGTCTGTTTTCTGTGTGCCCGTGGGGCAGGAGGCTGAGTGCCTGACTCTGTCTCCCTCTCTGAAAGGCTCAGCAGCTGATAGCCATTTGCCGGGAGTATATTGTAGGACTCTCGATGGAGATTGAGAGGAAGAAGCTGCCCAAAGAGACCCTGGAGCAACAGAAGCGAATCTGTGAGGTACAGAAACTCTTGTGAATTCCTTCACTTTGAGGGAGATTGAGGGGGAAGTAGCCTTTGGGTTTAAAAAGGAATTGGGAATCCTGAATTCTGCCATTTCCTCTTTTAAATTAGATGTGGTGGTGATTACCTGGGAGGGGTTTTTTGCAGCATTTTTCAGAGCATCCAGCTATTCCCATGGTTGGTAGTGATTGTATCCCTGCTTTCCCTCCTTCTCCCTAATGCAGATGGCTGCCTATTTCACCCACTCCAACCTGCAGCCTGTCCACATGATCTTGGTGCTGCGTACCGCTCTCAACCTCTTTTTCAAACTCAAAAACTTCAAGACAGCTGCTACTTTTGCCCGTCGGCTGCTGGAGCTGGGTCCAAAGCCTGAGGTGGCCCAGCAGGTACGTCTGTGAGGTGCATGGCCAGAAATATCTGCTGTGGCAGACCCCGCCTGGACGGCTTCCTAGCTGCCCCTCGATGTGATTGCTTTTTGCAGACGCGCAAGATCTTGTCAGCGTGTGAGAAGAATCCCACTGACACCTACCAGCTCAACTATGACATGCACAACCCCTTCGACATCTGTGCTGCCTCTTACCGACCCATCTATCGTGGCAAACCCGTGGAGAAGTGTCCGCTCAGCGGAGCCTGCTACTGCCCGGAGTTCCATGGGCAGATCTGCCGCGTCACTACGGTGAGGGAGGCTCAAATTCTGTTACCACCCGCTCCTAACCCGCGATGTTTCCCTTGACAGTTCCCTCCAGCAGCTTTCCCCCGTGCTTGCCCCTAACTTGGCGTAGGTTTTGGGTCAAGTTGAATGTTGGAGGACTTGGCACGTGAGGTGGAACAGTTTGAGAATTGTGAAATATTGCGTAGTTCAACTGCTACCTGCGGGGTCTGACATTGTGGCCATCAGCGGCGGGCGTTCTCGAGAACCGTCCAGGCTCTGAGCGCCGCGTGTGGGGTTGGGCTGTTGAGTTGCTTTTAAGCTTTAATCATCTCCCTTTCATTCCTCAGGTGACGGAGATCGGCAAAGATGTCATCGGGCTGCGGATCAGCCCACTCCAGTTCCGTTAGGGCATGCCTGTCCCAGGGAGGTGTGAGACTGGAGGGAACCGGTCCTGTTCCACAGCACAGTGTGGAAACCTTCACCTCCCACCATTCCAGCTTTTAGTTCATAGTCTCTTCACCATAGCCATGCCTGTGCTGTGTCTTCCCTGCTCTTCCCCACCCAGGAATGCTGTAGTGAGACAATTTGCTGCTTCCAAGTAGCAGCAACTTGAGCACCTGTTTCCAGATCCAGCTGATGTGAAGTTTCTGTGTGCCCTTGTCCCAGAGCAGATTTTTTTTCCAGAGGATAAAGGGTGGTTCTTGCTGAGCTCTGTTTACCACACAGTGCGCTTTGTAGAAACTCCTTGAGAGTCAGCAGCTGCCTCTTACGTCCTTTAGTGTCAGGCTCCTGAAAGAAGAGCTCGAAGACCCTGCTGCAGGCTGGAGAGCAGGAATTGCTGAGCCTGGCTCTCGCAGGACCGCGGCCCTGTCTGGATCTGGGCTCAGTGCAGAGCCTGGCCCTGCTCCGGGGCAGCTCTCCGCCCCGCGGAAGTGGCAGGAAAAACTGCTCAGCATTCAAGTGCTAGTGTTGACTTTTTGTTTTGTTGTCCTAGCAACGCTTCTCAAAATAATCAGCTTCTCTCACAAATAAAGTAGATTGACCATCTTGATCTTCCTGTTTTGGAGCTCACTTGGTTTTACTGAGATAGAAGAGAGATAAGGTTTAATTTCCTCTTCTCCCCTCGGTCCCTCTTCTGCACTCCTAAGCTACCACACTTAGAGGTTTCTAAACTTTCCAGAAAATGGAGGCTGTAGTCCTGAAATAATTTATCACGCCGGCAGGGGCTGCTTCTAATTATAGTTAATTATATAGTTAATACATAACTGCTGTTGCCAGGGCTCAAATTATCCTCCTTGGTAATGCTCCTGTCTTTGCGTTTACCTTGCGTAGTTGTACCCTTTAGTGTTACTGCATCTTTCCCCGTGGCACTTCGCAGGCTGGAGGATCTCCAAAGCCGGGCAGATCGTGGCTTCCAGCAGTGACAAGGATGAGAAAACACATCTCACATCCATGGAGGAGCAGAGGGTAGAACGCAGAGCTCCTGCTCCCTCTGTGGCTGGACTGCTTTCCTAGTGCTTCCTCCTCAAACACGATGCTGAAATAAAACCATGCCTTACACTAGGATTTTAAACCTTTTATTTTATACATAAAAATGAGGAGTGGGGATGTCCCCATCTTAAAGGCGCTGCTTCCAGCTTTGCATCGGTCTGGTTCGAGGAATGTTCACAGCGGTGGGGGGAGATGCAGCAGCCAGGGCTAAGGGTGAGGGGCCTTAACAATCAGGGTATCGTGGCAGGCCACCGCAATGCCCCCGATGAGGTTCAGGAACTCTTGGAAATCTAGCTGCCCATCGCTATTCAAATCGAGTTTCTTCATCATCCTGTCCACAACACCTGGGTCCTGATTCTGCAAAAGAGCCAAGAGATGGGAGTCGATGTCTGCCTCGAGGCAGAGGTGCCCCTCGCTGAGCCCCCCCCCCCACCCCAGGCGTGGAGCTGCCGCTGCCCAGTTCATCACCAGTGGAGAGGGACTGGCAGAGAGAGGCAGAATTTGGTCAGGCCGCACTCTCATCAGGCTACACTGTGGCTTCTGGTGGGAGCAGAGGCTTTTAATTGCTGTCCCAGACGCTACGGGAGCTGCTTTTGGCCTGGATTTTGCTCACCTTCGTGAAGGCAGCCAGCTCGGTGTTCATGAAGGCCAGGAACTCCCTCTTGGAGAGCGTGCAGTTGTCCCCCTCGCGCCCTGCGTACCGCTGGAAGACGGCTAGCAGGGACTCGATGCAGCGTTCGGTCTCCGTGGGCTGCAAGAGCAAGGTCAGGTGAGCGTTGCAGGGAGCTCGGGGCTCGCAGGGGAGCAAACCTGGCTCTGTTTCTGGAGGAAGGCTGAGCTGAGGTTGGGGGGGGGACGGGGACTCCTGCTTTCTTCGAGGAGTCTCATATGCCCAACCTGTCCAGCTGCATTTTTCTTTGGTATTAAGTTCTCTGATGCCTTGGCACAGCACTCTAGTGCGGGAAGGACCCGGAGGCTTGGGGAGTGGTGCATGGAAAATCCCCTGGGGAGATGTCAGCTCCCATCAGAGGAGTGTCCTGGACTGGGAAGAGGTTGTGCTGCAACCACTGCAATGTGCTAGTTTTTTCCGTGCTCTCCAGCACGGCTTGGCTGGGACTGCATTTGTAGAAAGATAAGCCCGTTCTCCCCCTTCCCTTCCCCCTGCCCGGTCTGGACAGAGGAGAAACTCTGAGTCACCAGAGAAAAATTCAAGCAGAGTTAGCTCCCCAAGCTCCTGCCTGCAGGCAGGGACAGAGCTGGTCTGGAGAGGGCAAGGTGAGGGACATGGGGGGGGACGTGGGGCTCTTTCCCCTCCCCATAGCTCCAGACTTTGGGGAACTGGGCTGGAGCCCACCCTTCCCTGCCCAACCTCAGCATCCTGGGGCCTCCCCGCCACATCCTGCCCTGCCTGAGGCTCAATTCAGCCTTTTTTTTGGTTAATGGGAGAGGAGCCGGGTCTCTTCCGCCCTCAGCCGCAGGTCCTGGGCTCCTCTGTGCCCCCCACCCTGGTGCCGAGGGGGGGGTGAGATGGTGGAGGCAGAGCTGCAGCCCTGACTCTGGTAATGGGCAGCGGGGGGAAAAAAGGAGGAAGGAGGGGGTGGGGAACAGCACCAATGTCACCCCTTGGTCCCCCACACCTGCAGGGACCCTCTGCCCACCCTGTGTAGCTCTACACCCTCTTCCCGCGCCCGGGCCCCCTCCCCGGCAGAGATTTAGCTCCGCTCTTGGCACCTTCTCCCGTTTTCCGTGCCAAAGCGTTTCTCGCCTTCGGCTCTGGGGCCGCTTGCGGGAAAAGCTCCTCAGCCCTTGCCCTCCTGCCCTGCCAGAGCCGTCTTCTCCCTCCCCATCCCCGGGGCTCACCATGGCTGGGGTGCGACGAGACGGGGTTGGGGAGGGAGGCTCGGTCCTCAGCACGGCCGCGCTGGGATGCAGCAAAGCCCGAACCGGGGCGGTTATGAGCCTCAACGCCGCAGCCACCGCCCTGCCCGGCGCAGCCACCGCCCCAGCCCTGACTCAGCCCCCCCTGAGCCGCGTTGGGCAATCGTCAGCTCTAACGGCAGATCGGGACATGCCTGCGGTCCCCAGCTCCGGCTCAGGAATGTGCTGAGCCCCTCCTCTAGGCTCTCCATCCCTTTCCCTCCCGAGTTTTATTCTTTGCAGTTATTTACACTCCCGTTTTCTCCTTGTCTGTTTTCTCCCCTTGGTCCTTTGCTGCTTGTCCCTCCATTTCTTCCCCAGGGTCGGGGCTGAGCCCCCAGCCCAGGCTCCCTCAGTACTACCTGGAGCGTCCTCAGAGTTTCCTCTTGCTACAGCGAGATTTGGGCTCCCCCATCTCTGCTAATGAGGCCGGCAAAGGCAGATCAGATGAACAGGCACCATTCCCCCCTCCTGCAGTGCTGGGGCTGCTCACTCTGGGGGCTGGCTGCTGCTTGTCCCCTTCAAGCCCGACTGGTCCCACTTGCTCAGTTTTGCTGGTAACACCTTGTAAAATGGGGGGGAGGAGGAAGCCCTGTGGGGTTGGGGGGCTCTGTGGGCAGCTGGCTGCAGCCAGGATTTGTCCCCGGGGGTGCTGGTCTGAGCTCCTTGCCAGGTCTGGCCACCCATTGTGCAGCTACAGAGAGACTCGGGAGAGCTAAAACCAGGGAGAAACAGAGGTGGAAGAGGGAGAAGGAGGCACCCAGAAGGGCAAGGATGTGTCCAAATACCTCGGAGGAGGGATTTGTGCCCCAGGGGAGCCGGGGAAGCTGCTCCCTGTTTACCCGTGTTTGCACAGCCGTGCCGTGGTTACAAACCCACTTCCCCGCCTTTGCGACCGGTGCTGACACAATCCCTCGCCCGTGGCCGGATTTCCCCCTGACTCCCAGCCCTGGGTGTTTCCGTGTTTCCCCAAAAGCTTCAGGGGACCCCGTAGCACAGAGGTGGGGGGTAACACAGGCTGTCCCCGCCCGGCGCGGGTGCTGGGATGTGCTCTGGGATGTGGGACAGCTTCCAGGGCCGGGGCTCTTTGGAAAATGCTGCTGGAGACTGAGTCAGCATAGAGCAGGAGAAAAAGAAGCAGCCACTCAGGGCGACAACAGTCCCCAATATGTTTTCCTTTCTTGTCCCAATTTCCTGCCCCAAAGCTCTCCTTTTCCCCCATGTATTGGGGGAAAAATACTTCCCACTCCGCCATCCAGCCCCTCCCAAACTGGAAACAGTTCAGTCCCTGTAAAGACAAAAATATTTTCCAAACCTGGGAGCCGAGGGCAAGAAACCTGGTCCTCTTCTGGGATATTTGCAGTTCCACCTGCATTTGGCAAACTCTTCTTTGTTGCTCCTTTAACAATAAAATCGGAGCTGGTCGAGTGTTATTTCCCCCTTTGCAAGAGCAAATCCCAGCGGGGGTGATGGCCCGGCCCCGTCCTGTTTGATTTTGGGAGGTTTCTGTTCCTTGCTGCTGTGTGTGTGTTTGCAGACGAGGCTTTGGCCCTGGTTGCAGACAGACCATCTGTGCTGCCATATGTTTGTCACCGAGACACGCGCCTGTCGCGTGCACGAAGGGGACATCGCCCCGCGCATCCACCTGCCCCGGGCTGGGACAGACCCTTCTCAGTCCTCCTGGCATCAGGTTTAAAACATCTCAGGATGGTGGCTGTGGCTCGGTGGCCAAGAAGCCCTGAGTGCTGGTCCCTGAGGTTGCATCAGGCTCTGGTGGACCTGAGCTGCCCTTGCTCCTCCTGGCCAGCCCCGTTGCCAGCCAGCGGGCTCTGGTTGCATTTAAGAGCAAGACACAGATGGTGCTGGGGTTGTCCTCGCTTCTCTTTTTCTCTTCTTGCAACACTGCAGCCCCATCTGCTGCTGAGGCAATCGGTTCTCTCTGGCTCAAGGGAAAAAAAAGTGAATAAAATCTGGTTTTCTCCATGGAGGGTCATGGATGTCTCCACCTCCAGCCTTGTGCACCATGTGTGAGAGCGGTGACTTCTCGGGGCCGTGCTGCTGCCTCTCTCCTGCCTGAGGATCCAGGAGTGGCCCCAGGTACGGGGCAGCCCAGGGGAGAAGGCAGATGGATGCGTGTGGCCAGGAAAATGTGTGTCTGGATGGCTCTTAACCAGCTGTGGCTTTGCACCGCTGGCTGTCCCCGTAGTGCACAGGCCCGTCCGTGTGTCCCCACGTGGGTGTCAGACCACAGCGTGTGCAGGCTGTGGTGGGAGCCCCTGAAACCACGCAGATCAGTGGGGAGGGCCGGAGTTTGAGAGGTATGTGGGCTCCTAAACATGTAGTAGGGAGGATTCGGTGGGATTTTCAGCGGCCCCTGTCTGGATTAAATGTTTGGGATTAGGAGGAATGTGTGATCTGAGCTGGGGCACCCTCCCACCAGGCTGAGGCCCTCGTAGAAATTAGATGCAAGAATGAAAGATGGCAGCAGCCAGTGCAGTCATCAGCTATTTATTCTGATTTTTCATGCAATACATCAGTGTGAAGAAGAAAAAGACACACCCCCCCCACCATTACCCTGCAGTAACCACAGCATAACTCGACTGCCTCAAAGCCTCCGTGGGGCTGAAGCTGGGATTCTGCTCAGCTGTTAGGGGAGCAGAAAAGTGTAACTAAAAGCACTGAGTCTAAAAAAGAGTGGTGTTTTGTTTTGTTTTGGTTTGGTTTTTTTTGTTTGTTTTCCCCCAGCCTCGAGGACCTTCAGGCCCTGGAATAAGTATGATTGAGCTACTAGAATTTTTAATTCTTGATCCATTGCAGAGCTGAAGCCAACAGGAGAGCCAGTCACGGGGCTAGGGAGATGTGAGTGCAGTGAAATGCAGAACAGTCATGCCACAGGGTAGAAGAGATGACAGGGACATAAAGGACAGAGAGACCCAAGGAATCCAATTAGAGCAGAAAAGTGACTAAATATTGCATTAATGTGGATAGACATAATGCAGGAAGGCAGAAACCGCAGATCCTGCAGTAACTCTCTGCCTACCTAGCTGCTGAGGATTTGTTACATGGGAAACCCCCGAAACCCACTTGACACCCTCTCAGAGCACCTCATTAACCCTTTTGTGTCAAACACTTCTGTGCCACCACACGGTGACATCCTAAGCTGAAAGCAGAGAGCAGAAGTGATCCTCAAAGAGGTTTAGAGAAGCCCCATCAGCTCCAGGGAGAGGACTTCCCCTTAAGATGTCTTGGCTTCATCCCCGGCAGGACAGCTCGGTTCCTCCTGTGAGAGGGGGGGGCCCTGGCTCTGCTTGGTGCAAAGACGTGGTTCCTCCTCCCGTTGAGGCTGGGCATCGCGCACTGGCCGGGGGCTCCTCTTGCTGTTCTCCTGCCGTGGCTGGCGGCTCTCCTCTGGTGGGGGAAGCTTTGCATCCTCACGGCAGCGGATGGTTTCATCTCTCCGGGGTGTCTGGGGATGGTTCTCTTTGGTGGCTTGCTGGCATGGCTCGCAAGCGTCCCGTGGTTCTGGAGCCTGGGGCAGAGGTGGGCAGCTCCTGGCCTCCCTGTCCTCACGCTCTCTCAACTGGCAGCTGGACTTGGGCTCCGAAAGGACCTGCTCCCTGGCAGCTTTTGATCCATCTCCCCCGGGCTGATGCTCATTCTCTTGTACATCAGGCATCTTGGGGTGCTGGCTGTCCCTCCTGTCCTCCTTGAGCTTTGCCTGGCAAGCGTTACCCTTAACACCATCTGGCTCAGAGGCAGAAGCCTGGTGAGACCTGTCCCTCACTCCCATTTCAGACCTCTCCTGGGGCTCATTGAGGATTCCTGTGTTCTCCTGGGAGCTAGAAGCTGGTGTTCCCCCTTGCCGTGGCAGTTTGGACTCCCTTGTTTCTCGCTTGTCATTTTGGGGTCGTGGATCTGGGTGGTTGCTCTTGTCACACGGGACTGCTGGTGGCTGGGGTGACACACAGCACTTCTTCACATAGACAGGCTGTCCCAGGTCATTGGCCTGGTGGCAGATGATCTTGTAGGTGGTAGCTTCAGGATCATTCAGATTCTGGATCACATGGATTAAGTACGCAATGGTCTGAGGTTTACAAGCCTCAGGGAGGACCTGTACTTCTGGGGGTACATTAGGCTCAGCAGGGATGTAACGGACCCTCATGTCGGTGACAGATGCCTGCTGGCCTGCAGGGAAGAGGTCTCTGTTGTCTACCTCAACCGTTTGGTAGAGGCTTTTCTTATGCCTTAGTCTTTCATCCTCACGTGACCGGCATGTGTTTTCCTCAAGTGCTTCTTCCTCATGTAAAAGCTGATGGATACTCCTTTCTTGATCGTCTGAGGGATCGCTCGGAATATTCTCACGGGCATCAGGATGTAGTTCACTTCCATGATGACTGTGCAGAATCTCTAACTCCTGATCTTCGAGTCTCTGGAGGATGCTGCTCCTGCAGGTCCCTTCATCGGATCCCATGGCAACTTGTTGTCCACTCTTCTGTGTATGGCGGCTGCAGCGCTCATACACCTCCAGCTCGCGTTGGCGATCGGTCCTGCCGTTGCACACAGGCTCTTCCCTGTCTCTTCCCTGGAAAGTCTTCTTCTCATCCTCTGATTCTTCGCACTCACGGGGATGCTCCCTCCTTTCCACATCATCATGGGGCTCCTCTTCACAGGACATGGGTTGACACTCCCTCCTTACCACGTCGTCACGGGGCTCCCTTTCATGGGACACACGGTGGACGTTGATGTCTCCTTCTGCCTCTGCTGACTCTTGCGTCCGTTCGAACCTCACGGACTCACGTTGTCTCCTTCCCTCATCTTTGGGCTCACGTGTTGGAGGGTCACGCCTCTCGCGTGTCTCTCTCAGGTCGGTGGTGGCACCTCGCTCTTCCCTTTCGCGTGTCTGGCGGCTGCGGCGCTCGTAGGCCTCCAGATCCAGCTCGCGTTGGCAATCGGTCCTCCTGTCATCCATTGGCTCTTCCCTTTCTCTTCGCCGGCAAGTCCTCCTGCCATCCTCTGGTTCTTCGCAAACACGGGATCGCTGCCCACTTTCCACCTCGTCATGGTTCTCCCGTTTGCTGGACACACGGTGGACCTTGATATCCGCTTCTGCTTCTGCCTCTGCCGTCTCTCGCGTCCGTTCGAATCTCACAGATTCACGTTGTCTCATTCCCTCATCTTTGGGCTCACGTGTTGGAGGGTCACGCCTCTTGCGTGTCTCTCTCAGGTCGGTGGTGACACCTCGCTCTTCCCTTTCACGTGTCTGGCGGTTGCGGCGCTCGTAGGCCTCCAGATCCAGCTCGTGTTGGTGATCGGTCCTCCTGTCATCCACGGGCTCTTCCCTTTCTCTTTGCCGGCAAGTCCTCCTGTCATCCTCTGGTTCTTCGCAAACACGGGGACGCTGCCCCCTTTGCTCCTCGTCATGGGGCTCCCGTTTGCGGGACACACGGTGGACCTTGATATCTGCTTCTGCTTCTGCTTCTGCCATCTCTCGTGTCCGTTCGTACCTCACGGATTCACGTTGTCTCCTTCCCTCGTCTTTGGGCTCACGTGTTGGAGGGTCACGCCTCTCGCGTGTCTCTCTCAGGTCGCTGGTGACACCTCGCTCTTCCCTTTCACATGTCTGGCGGCTGCGGCGCTCGGAGGCCTCCAGGTCCAGCTCGCGTTGGCGATCGGTCCTCCTGTCATCCACGGGCTCTTCCCTTTCTCTTTGCCGGGAAGTCTTCCTCTGATCCTGTGGTTCTTTGGACACACGGGGATGCTCCTTTCTTCCCACCTCCTCATGGGGCTCTTCTTCACAGGACATGAGTCGACACTTCCTTCTTTCCATGTCGTCACGTTTCTCCCTTTCCCGGGACTCACAGTGGACCTTGATGTCTGCTTCTGCCTCTGCCGTCACTCGTGTCCGTTCGAACCTCACGGATTCACGTTGTCTCCTTCCCTCATCTTCGGGCTCGTGTGTTGGAGGGTCATGCCTCTTGGGTGTCTCTCTCAGGTCGGTGGTGACACCTCGCTCTTCGCTTTTGCGTTTCTGGCGGCTGCGGCGCTCGGAGGCCTCCAGATCCAGGTCAATTTGGCGATCGGTCCTCCTGTCGTCCATTGGCTCTTCCCTATGTCTTTGCCAGCAAGTCCTTCTGTCATCCTCTGGTTCTTCGCACACACGGGGACGCTGCCCACTTTCCACCCCGTCATGGTTCTCCCGTTCACGGGACACACGGTGGACGTTGATGTCTGCTTCTGCCTCGGCCATCTCTCGTGTCCGTTCGTACCTCACGGATTCACATTGTCTCCTTCCCTCATCTTCGGGCTCGCGTGTTGGAGGGTCACGCCTCTCACGTGTCTCTCTCTGGTTGGTGGTGACACCTCGTTCTTCCCTTTCACGTGTCTGGCGGCTGCGGCGCTCGTAGGCCTCCAGGTCCAGCTCACGTTGACGATCAGTCCTCCTGTCGTCCATTGGCTCTTCCCTTTCTATTTGCTGGCTAGTCCTCCTGTCATCCTCTGGTTCTTTGCACACACGGGGACGCTGCCTCCTTTCCACATCATCACGGGGCTCCTGTTTGTGGGACACATGGCGGACCTCAATGTCTGCTGCTGCTTCTGCCGTCACTCGTGTCCGTTCGTATCTCACAGATTCACGTTGTCTCCTTCCCTCATCTTCGGGCTCGCGTGTTGGAGGGTCATGCCTCTCACGTGTCTCTCTCAGGTCAGTGGTGACACCTCGCTCTTCCCTTTCACATGTCTGGCGGCTGCGGCGCTCGGAGGCCTCCAGGTCCAGCTCGCGTTGGCGATCGGTCCTCCTGTCACGCAGAGGCACTTCCCTTTCTCCTTGCCGGCAAGTCTTCCTGTCATCCTCTGGTTCTTCGCAAACACGGGGACGCTGTGTCCTTTCCACCTCGTCACGGTTCTCCCGTTCGCGGGACACACGGTGGACCTTGATATCTGCTTCTACTTCTGTCTCTGCCATCTCTCGTGTCCGTTCGAATCTCACGGACTCACGTTGTCTTCCTCCCTCATCTTTGGGCTCACGTGTTGGAGGATCACGCCTCTCGCGTGTCTCTCTCAGGTCGGTGGTGACACCTCGCTCTTCCCTTTCACGTGTCTGGCGGCTGCGGCGCTCGGAGGCCTCCAGGTCCAGCTCGCGTTGGCGGTGGGTCCTCCTATTGCTCACGGGCTCTTCCCTATCTCTTTGGCTGCAAGTCTTCCTCTGATCCTCTGGTTCTTTGGACACACAGGGATGTTCCCTTCTTCCCACCTCCTCACGGGACTCTTCTTTGCAGAACACGGGTCGACGCTCCCCACTTTCCACATCGTCACGGTTCTCCCTTTCTTGGGACATGCGGTGGACCTTGATATCTGCTTCTGCTTCTGCCTCTGCTGTCTCTCGTGTCCGTTCGAATCTCACGGATTCACGTTGTCTCCTTCCCTCATCTTCGGGCGCGCGTGTTGGAGGGTCACGCCTCTCGCGTGTCTCTCTCAGGTTGCTGGTGACACCTCGCTCTTCCCTTTCACGTGTCTGGCGGCTGCGGCGCTCGTAGGCCTCCAGGTCCAGCTCGCGTTGGCGATCGGTCCTCCTGTCGTCCATGGGCTTTTCCCTTTCTCTTTGCCAGCAAGTCCTTCTTTCATCCTCTGATTCTTCGCAAACATGGGGACGCTGCTCCCTTTGCTCCTCGTCATGGGGCTCCCGTTCGCTGGACACACGGTGGACCTTGATATCTGCTTCTGCTTCTGCTTCTGCCATCTCTCGTGTCCGTTCGAACCTCACGGACTCACGTTGTCTCCTTCCCTCATCTTCGGGCTCACGTGTTGGAGGGTCATGCCTCTTGGGTGTCTCTCTCAGGTTGGTGGTGACACCTCGCTCTTCCCTTTCACGTGTCTGGCGGCTGCGGCGCTCGTAGGCCTCCAGATCCAGCTCGCGTTGGTGATCAGTCCTCCTGTCACGCAGAGGCACTTCCCTTTCTCTTTGCCGGCAAGTCTTCCTGTCTTCCTCTGGTTTGTCACACACACGCGGTCGCTGCCCCCTTTCCACCTCGTCATGGGGCTCCCGTTCGCTGGACACACGGTGGACCTTGATATCTGCTTCTACTTCTGCCTCTGCCATCTCTCGTGTCCGTTCGTACCTCACGGACTCACGTTGTCTCCCTCCCTCATCTTTGGGCTCACGTGTTGGAGGGTCACGCCTCTCGCGTGTCTCTCTCTGGTCGGTGGTGACACCTCGCTCTTCTCTTTCACGTGTCTGGCGGCTGCGGCGCTCGTAGGCCTCCAGGTCCAGCTTGCGTTGGCGATCAGTCCTCCTGTCGTCCATTGGCTCTTCCCTTTCTATTTGCCGGCAAGTCCTCCTGTCATCCTCTGGTTCTTTGCACACACAGGGACGCTGCCTCCTTTCCACATCATCACAGGGCTCCAGTTTGTGGGACACGCGGCGGACCTCAATGTCTGCTGCTGCTTCTGCCGTCACTCGTGTCTGTTCGTATCTCACGGACTCACGTTGTCTCCTTCCCTCATCTTCGGGCTCGCGTGTTGGAGGGTCATGCCTCTCGCGTGTCTCTCTCAGGTCGCTGGTGACACCTCGTTCTTCCCTTTCACGTGTCTGGCGGCTGCGGCGCTCGTAGGCCTCCAGATCCAGCTCGCGTTGGCGATCGGTCCTCCTGTCATGCAGAGGCACTTCCCTTTCTCTTTGCCAGCAAGTCTTCCTGTCATCCTCTGGTTCTTCGCAAACACGGGGACGCTGTGTCCTTTCCACCTTGTCACGGTTCTCCTGTTCGCGGGACACACGGTGGACCTTGATATCTGCTTCTACTTCTGTCTCTGCCATCTCTCGTGTCTGTTCGTACCTCACGGACTCACCTTGTCTCCCTCCCTCATCTTTGGGCTCGCGTGTTGGAGGGTCACGCCTCTCGCGTGTCTCTCTCAGGTCGGTGGTGACACCTCGCTCTTCCCTTTCACGTGTCTGGCGGCTGCGGCGCTCAGAGGCCTCCAGGTCCAGCTCGCGTTGGCGATGGGTCCTCCTATTGCTCACGGGCTCTTCCCTATCTCTTTGGCTGCAAGTCTTCCTCTGATCCTCTGGTTCTTTGGACACACAGGGATGTTCCCTTCTTCCCACCTCCTCACGGGACTCTTCTTTGGAGAACACGGGTCGACGCTCCCTCCTTTCCACATCGTCACGGTTCTCCCTTTCTCGGGACATGCGGTGTATCTTGATATCTGCATCTACTTCTGCCTCTGCCATCTCTCGTGTCCGTTCATACCTCACAGACTCATGTTGTCTTCCTCCCTCGTCTTTGTGCTCGCGTGTTGGAGGGTCACGCCTCTCGTGTGTCTCTCTCTGGTCGGTGGTGACACCTCGTTCTTCCCTTTCACGTGTCTGGCGGCTGCGGCGCTCGGAGGCCTCCAGGTCCAGCTCGCGTTGGCGATCGTTCCTCCTGTTATCCATGGGCTCTTCCCTGTCTCTTTGCCGGGAAGTCTTCCTCTGATCCTGTGATTCTTTGGACACACGGGGATGGTCCTTTCTTCCCACGTCCTCACGGGACTCTTCTTCGCAGGACATGGGTCGACACTCCCTCCTTTCCATGTCATCACGGTTCTCCCTTTCATGGGACACACGGTGGACGTTGATGTCTGCTTCTGCCTCTGCCATCTCTCGTGTCCGTTCGAACCTCACGGACTCACGTTGTCTTCCTCCCTCATCTTCGGGCTCGCGTGTTGGAGGGTCATGCCTCTCGTGTGTCTCTCTCAGGTCGGTGGTGACACCTCGTTCTTCCCTTTCACGTGTCTGGCGGCTGCGGCGCTCGGAGGCCTCCAGGTCCAGCTCCCGTTGGCGATCGGTCCTCCTGTCACGCAGAGGCACTTCCCTTTCTCCTTGCCGGCAAGTCTTCCTGTCATCCTCTGGTTCTTCACAAACACGGGGACGCTGTGTCCTTTCCACCTTGTCACGGTTCTCCCGTTCGCGGGACACACGGTGGACCTTGATATCTGCTTCTACTTCTGTCTCTGCCATCTCTCGTGTCCGTTCGAATCTCATGAACTCACGTTGTCTTCCTCCCTCATCTTTGGGCTCACGTGTTGGAGGGTCACGCCTCTCGTGTGTCTCTCTCAGGTCGGTGGTGACACCTCGCTCTTCCCTTTCACGTGTCTGGCGGCTGCGGCGCTCGGAGGCCTCCAGGTCCAGCTCGCGTTGGCGATGGGTCCTCCTATTGCTCACGGGCTCTTCCCTATCTCTTTGGCTGCAAGTCTTCCTCTGATCCTCTGGTTCTTTGGACACACAGGGATGTTCCCTTCTTCCCACCTCCTCACGGGACTCTTCTTTGCAGAACACGGGTCGACGCTCCCCACTTTCCACATCGTCACGGTTCTCCCTTTCTTGGGACATGCGGTGGACCTTGATATCTGCTTCTGCTTCTGCCTCTGATGTCTCTCGCGTCCGTTCGAATCTCACGGATTCACGTTGTCTCCTTCCCTCATCTTCGGGCTCGCGTGTTGGAGGGTCACGCCTCTCGCGTGTCTCTCTCAGGTCGGTGGTGACACCTCGCTCTTCCCTTTCACGTGTCTGGCTGCTGCGGCGCTCGTAGGCCTCCAGGTCCAGCTCGCGTTGGTGATCGGTCCTCCTGTCACGCAGAGGCACTTCCCTTTCTCTTTGCCAGCAAGTCTTCCTGTCATCCTCTGGTTCTTCGCAAACACGGGGATGCTGCCCCCTTTGCTCCTCGTCATGGTTCTCCCGTTTGCGGGACACACGGTGGACCTTGATATCTGTTTCTGCTTCTGCCTCTGCCATCTCTTGTGTCCGTTCGTATCTGACAGACTCACCTTGTCTCCTTCTCTCATCTTCAGGCTCGTGTATTGGAGAGTCACTCCTCTCGCGTGTCTCTCGCGTGTCGGTGGTGACACCTCGCTCTTCTCTTTCACGTGTCTGGCGGCTGCGGCGCTTGTAGGCCTCCAGATCCAGCTCGCGTTGGCGATCGGTCCTCCTGTCGTCCATTGGCTCTTCCCTTTCTATTTGCCGGCAAGTCCTCCTGTCATCCTCTGGTTCTTTGCAAACACGGGGATGCTGCCTCCTTTCCTCATCATCACAGGGCTCCAGTTTGTGGGACACATGGCGGACCTCAATGTCTGCTGCTGCTTCTGCCGTCACTCGTGTCCGTTCGTATCTCACGGATTCACGTTGTCTCCTTCCCTCATCTTCGGGCTCACGTGTTGGAGGGTCACGCCTCTCGCGTGTCTCTCTCAGGTCGGTGGTGACACCTCGCTCTTCCCTTTCACGTGTCTGGCGGCTGCGGCGCTCGTAGGCCTCCAGATCCAGCTCGCGTTGGCGATCAGTCCTCCTGTCGTCCATGGGCTTTTCCCTTTCTCCTTGCCGGCAAGTCCTCCTGTCATCCTCTGGTTCTTCGCAAACACGGGATCGCTGCCCACTTTCCACCTCGTCATGGTTCTCCCGTTTGCGGGACACACGGTGGACCTTGATATCTGCTTCTACTTCTGCCTCTGCCATCTCTCGTGTCCGTTCGTACCTCACGGACTCACCTTGTCTCCCTCCCTCATCTTCGGGCTCACGTGTTGGAGGGTCACGCCTCTCGCGTGTCTCTCTCAGGTCGGTGGTGACACCTCGCTCTTCCCTTTCACGTGTCTGGCGGCTGCGGCGCTCGGAGGCCTCCAGGTCCAGCTCGCGTTGGCGATGGGTCCTCCTATTGCTCACCGGCTCTTCCCTATCTCTTTGGCTGCAAGTCTTCCTCTGATCCTCTGGTTCTTTGGTCACACAGGGATGTTCCCTTCTTCCCACCTCCTCACGGGACTCTTCTTTGCAGAACACGGGTCGACGCTCCCTCCTTTCCACATCGTCACGGTTCTCCTTTTCTTGGGACATGCGGTGTATCTTGATATCTGCATCTACTTCTGCCTCTGCTGTCTCTCGTGTCCGTTCATACCTCACAGACTCACGTTGTCTTCCTCCCTCATCTCCGGGCTCGCGTGTTGGAGGGTCATGCCTCTCGCGTGTCTCTCTCAGGTCGGTGGTGACACCTCGCTCTTCCCTTTCACGTGTCTGGCGGCTGCGGCGCTCGTAGGCCTCCAGATCCAGCTTGCGTTGGCGATCGGTCCTCCTGTCACGCAGAGGAACTTCCCTTTCTCTTTGCCGGCAAGTCCTCCTGTCATCCTCTGGTTCTTCGCAAACACGGGATCGCTGCCCACTTTCCACCTCGTCATGGTTCTCCCATTTGCTGGACACACGGTGGACCCTGATATCTGCTTCTACTTCTGCCTCTGCCATCTCTCGTGTCCGTTCGTACCTCACGGACTCACCTTGTCTCCCTCCCTCATCTTTGGGCTCACGTGTTGGAGGTTCACGCCTCTCGCGTGTCTCTCTCAGGTCGGTGGTGACACCTCGTTCTTCCCTTTCACGTGTCTGGCGGCTGCGGCGCTCGGAGGCCTCCAGGTCCAGCTCGCGTTGGCGATCGGTCCTCCTGTCATCCATTGGCTCTTCCCTTTCTCTTTGCCGGCAAGTCCTCCTGTCATCCTCCGGTTTGTCACACACACGTGGTCGCTGCCCACTTTCCACCTCCTCATGGGGCTCCCGTTCGCTGGACACACGGTGGACCTTGATATCTGCTTCTACTTCTGCCTCTGCCGTCACTCGTGTCTGTTCGAACCTCACGGATTCACGTTGTCTCCTTGCCTCATCTTCGGGCTCACGTGTTGGAGGATCACGCCTCTCGTGTGTCTCTCTCAGGTCGGTGGTGACACCTCGTTCTTCCCTTTCACGTGTCTGGCGGGTGCGGCGCTCGGAGGCCTCCAGGTCCAGCTCGCGTTGGCGATCAGTCCTCCTGTCAACCACGGGCTCTTCCCTTTCTCTTTGCCGGCAAGTCCTCCTGTCATCCTCTGGTTCTTTGCATTCATGGAGACACTCCTTCCTTTCCAGCTCATCACGGGGCTCCACTTCACGGGACACGGTTCGATGCTCCCTTTTTTCCATGTCGTCATGGTTCTCCTGTTCCCGGGACACCTGGTGGATCTTGGTGTCTGCTTCTTCTTCTGCCATGTCTTGCATCCATTCAAACCTCACGGACTCACCTTGTCTCCTTCCCTCGTCTTCGGGCTCGCGTATTAGAGGGTCACGCCTCTCGTGTGTCTCTCTCAGGTCGGCGGTGACACCTCGCTCTTCCCTTTCACGTGTCTGGCGGCTGCAGCGCTCATTGGCTTCCAGCTGCACCTCCCACTGGTCCTCGATCCTTCTTTCATATACAGACTTTTTTCTCCCTGCATTATCTCGTTCTTCCTGCTTCTGTTCATGATGTACGTCTCTTTTGCTTTCTGGATATGTAAGCTCATTTTCCTTGTTCTTCTCTTGTTCATAAATGTCTCTTTCTGCCTCACGGGTCTCATAGTTCCTGAGATTAATTTCTAGCGGTTCCTGTATGTAGGATTGATATGGGCGTGTTGAGTCCAGGCATTCAGGCTCACGTGGCTGGTGGCTGCTGCGTTCAAGTGCTTTTTGTTCCAGGTCACGTACATCGTAGCGGTTTCTCTGTCTTGTGAGTAATTCAGGTTTATGTGGCTGATTTTGACTTCTTCTATCTTCTTCTTGTGGCCTCTGGTTTATTTGATCATGTGCAGGTAGTGCTGGCTCGTGTGGCTGATGGTTACTCCACCGGTTTGGCAGTGGTTGTGGTTCACAGGTCTGGCTGCAACTCCTCACGTCTTCCAGTTGTTCTGATTGAAGGCCCTCTTGATTTTGTCTCTCATTTTCCTGCACTCTGGGCTCATGTGCTTGCAAGCTGCTGCGCTGGCTGAGCTGTACATCTTCTCGTCTGTCTGGCTCCAGTGGCTGACGTCTTCTCTGGCTGTTCTGTTGGTTGCAAGGCTCTTGGCTTCGTTCTTCATATACGTGAGGGATCAGTCTCCCTTCCTTGGTGCGTTGTTTTGCATCATTTCTGCTTTGTGTGTTACGTTGCTGGTGATGACTCCCCTCTTCCTCTAGTGTTTCAAGCTCACTGATCCTGGTGTCTTCTTGCAGCTCACAGGGGGGATGATGATTACCCTCAGAGGCTTTTTGTTCCTCCTCCTGGAATTGCCGACTGATCCCTCTGTTCTTAATATCTGGCTCTCGGAGTGACTTGCCAGTGGTTGTCAACTTTGTTCTTTGCAGAAGGCATGGTCCCTTTGGCAGGTACCAGTAACAAGCCTTAGCCACTCCGAACACCAGAAGCAGGAACTCATTAAAATCTATTTTCCCATCATCATCCCACTCCAGAAACTTCAGAATCTTGTCAATTGTCTGAGGGTCATGCGGCTTCTGCAGGGAAAACACACACAGGGAAACAAAAAATGGGATTTTAGCCTTCCTGCTCCTTGTCAGAGAAATTCAAAGACAGGGACAATTTCTCCTTCTCTCTCTCACACCTTCACTCTTACAGCTCAACAACAACTCCATGTCTTTGTTCTCCATTTTCCTGGTTGTTCCCCAGCTGCAGCTAACTAGATCTCTTCTCTGGGATATGCTGTATTGTTCTGCTGGATGCATTTCCTTCTTACCTTTGAAAGAATACCATACCTCCCACAGTTCATTTTCCAGCTTTTGCCCATTTGCTCATGGCAAAATTGGTTGGAAGAACTGTCGAAGCAGTTAGTGCAAAGGAACTCAACTGCTGCTCCCCTTTGGTGATAGCCTCCCCGTCCCACTGACATAAGTATCCAGAGGAAGATTTTGCAGTCCCTGCACTGCAGTCTTGGCCTCAAGCCCTCCCCCTCACAGCAACACTCACATCTATGACATCTGCAAACTCCCTCTGGATGAACTCTTTCATCTTCCTTCGGCTGAGGTTGGAGCAGTCTCCATCTTCCTTTGCCTGTTTGTGAAAGACGCTGATGATGGTGGAAATGCCGTCTAAGAAGCAAGACATCTTCCTGCAGATTCAAGCAAGCCTGCAAGAAGAGGAGCAGACCTAAGGATGGGAGATTTTCTTGCCTCTGAAAAGAGGAAGGAGAATTGCTGGGGCCAGGCTGCGTGTGTTAACGAGATGCTGGGTGCCATGTGCTATGTGTCCTCTCCTGTGCCAGGGCGAGCTCTGTTTGACCAGAGCACTGGGAAGAACTTCAAATGCTTAGGGGTTTTAGTGGGATGGGGAGTGTCCTCCAACCTATCTACTGTTGTATTTGAGTGACGTTTGACAGGGGATGGCAAGATGCCTGCATTTGTAGACCACAGGGAGGGAACTGGGGATGATGACTCAAAAGATGCCCCAGGAACCCATCCCCATGGATGGTACTTATATTTCCAGGACCCACACTGTTATCTCTGCCTGGCACTGAGACACACCAGCTTCTGTGAGCCAGGTTAGAAGATGTCCCAGCACTGGCAAGGTCTGAGACAAGATCTAGCTGGGTCAGAGACAGGTAGGGTGCTTACACAGGGAGTTAAAACAAGCCCTGTGGCAGATGCTCCTGTGACCAGTAGTAATGCAAATCAATCAATAAAACTTTCATTACAACATCAGTTCATTGGCAAATAGGTTTTGGCCAGAGGGGAACTGTCAGATCACCTAGGTTAGTGTTACTTATTTAATTTTACTGAAAACTGCTTGGCAGAAAGCAGTGCTGATGTTGGAGCTTTGTTTCTGGAAACTTCGGAAGCCACCTCCTTCCTTCCTCCTCATAGGATCCCCAAGCCTGTATCATCTACATCAGTGCCAAGAGCTCACATCTGGGGAAGCTCTGCCGTGTCTGCCTTGCTGACTCTATAACACGCACATACACATGAACACATGTGCACACCTCTGCATACAGCATCCTGTTTTTTGGTATTACTGTAGAAAACAAAATTTTCCCAATTTGTTCATTCTGGCTGGGAGCTGATTCCAGACCAAAGTAATGCTCAAAACCTGGCTCCCCCTCTTGTTTTCCCTTTGAGAAAAGCTGCCTCTACACATGGAAGCATGATGACAGCATGCAAGTGTCCGAACAACACAAACCAACATTTCTCTGAATATAAAAGCAAAAGGCTTTCAGAAAATACTGCGGCAGGAATGATGCTGCCACCCAACATGAATCCTATAGAAATAACATATCCTTGCCCAGCAAAATGCACATTTCAGAAGGAGTGACTTACCCAAATCACCAGCGGGATCAAGTGGGATTCCTGTGAAGCCGTGCAGAGCGATCGGAGGACCCGAGTGCTTTTATAGGGTCCATGACGGAGCTACAGAAAGGAGACACCCTTTGTGGACGTTGTCCTGATTCATCTTTGGCCAAGCCCAGCTGCACCTTGACGTCCTCAAACGGGTTATTTAACTTATCATCCCCTTACCTATCATTTTAACCCAGAAATAGCAGTTGCCATGTGGCAATTCAGGCACTGGCTGGTTCCACCTAATCCAGACTGTAAAGTTATTTTACAGGCTGATTGCATTTCAGATTTTAAAAAATCTGGAGTAGCTATAAAGTGTATATATGTATTCACGGGAGGGTGTATTTTTATATAAATGTACATATGCATAAGTATGAATTTAAATATACAACACACACACACATAAAAGTACTGCCAGAAATTTTGAAGATGAGGACAGACTGCTGATGGTAGCAGAGCTCACTATGAGGACAGTCAAGGTCTGTATGGCCCATGATCTTGGTACCACAATATCAGAGATTATTTTTGTTTGCTTTTTGCGCTGTTCCTTTGGCACGTTGGGCCTGAAGTCAACAGGCTTTGGGTCTAGCTTTCAGTCACAGAAGGACAGAAGAAGACCTAAGTTGTATGAAGATGATGAACTGCAGGTGCAGAGCAGTGAGATCCTCAAATCCTCCAGATCTTGGCTTGCGTGGTGTCCTTGTATAGTGTTTTATTTTTGGTAGCTTCTTATTAAGGAGCCTTTTTGTTCTATTATCCAGGTTTTTGTTGGAAAAAAAACCAACCACAAACAGAACATTTTTAAATGGTAAAGTTTGCAAAATGAATTTTTGTACAAGAAAATGTCTGTTCAATACGCAATGACTTTTCATTGAGAAAAATAATGATAAAACACTTTTCACATTAACTGTCTTCCATGAACGACTTTCATTTCAACTTAGCTTGATCTTTAATTAAAAATAAAACAGAAACCTCCCTGCCGAGAGGTCGATTCATGTTGAATCTTCATCTTGTTGCCCTAGGCAGCTTTTGCTGTAATTACCTCTACAATTTTTTTATTATTATTTTTTTTTTAATCTTTAACAGCAAAATAATTAGAGACCAACCTATTCGTTTATTCACCCCAAATTCTGCCAGTACACAGAACAAATAAGGAAGATACCAGCCGTGCCACCTGGGCCCCTGCTTTTTGTTTTAGAGGTAGGATGATGCCTTGACAAGCATGACGGAGACATTGCAGAGAGTCTTCAGAGCATGAACTTGTCACGCAGCCTTGGGTGAGTGGCTCATCTGGCCCATCTGTAAGGTAAGATCATACTGGGTGTAGGAGCCTAATTAATTAGTGCTGGTAACACCTTGGGGATACTCATACAAGTGCGTACGAAGGATTGTTACTAACCATACTTCATTTTTGAGCTTTTTTTCAAGATTAAATTATACTTGTGCAAATTATACCCCACCTGTGGGATAATAACACCCTTGGGAAACTGTAATTTTATGGTAGATTGGAGTTATTATTAAAATTAAAGTATTAGAGCGTGGCTCGGTGTCCTGTAACAGTCTGTAATCCCCCCGCAGGGTCTGGGGCAGTGCGGGATGGTCGGGTGCCATGTGAGCCATCCATCAGGCAGAGTTTGGGTATCGATGCAGGAAAAGGTACGATGCCTTTTGGCCATGCGTTTCACCTGCTTTCCCGGGCTCTGCTGCCATTCCCAGAAGAAAACAAGGAATTTCAAAGCACGTTCTTGGCAGTGCTGAAACCCCCTTTTTCTCCAGGGGCTTTGTTTTCCCCAAAGATGCTTTCATAAGATGGAACTTGGATAGGTTTTTAAAAGTTATCACCCAAGAGGGTGGGCTCCATCCTCCTGCTTCTCACCCAGTTCTGTGCCCATCCCCATCACTGTTTATAAAGGCTGACCAAACATCTGTTGCATTTAATCTTAGAGGAATTGGGCTCCTTGTGTGGTGTAGAAAAGATCTCTTCCAACACCTCCCAGGCTTGCAGGACTCTTAGGTATTTTTGTCAGTGGAATAATTTTAATGTTCTTAAAATGAACCAAAAAAACCCTCTTAACTTCAAATACGACACTCCTGATGGCAAAAGTAGTGTTCTTCAGAATAGAGCGTATAATTAACATGTCCCTAACAGGGCTTGGTGCCTGCCTGAACTGGGAGGTCATTTTTTTATTGATGCTGCAAAAGGTGGCAGCTGATGGACAGACAGACTACAGAGGGATGGTTGGGTCTGGTGATTTTAGATCTGAAGCCAGACCTAATAAGAAGCAAAGAGCTAGAGGACAAACCTCTAACTGAGACCTATTTTACAAGAAAAATTAAGTTCTCTGGAAAATGCCATGTTTTGAAGAATGTCTCAGGTGGAATGGGGTTTTTGAGAGATAGGTGATGAAATTTAAGTTTTGACTCTCCCACTGCGTGTCCACAACTGTTATGAGGTAGTTCAGAACTTATTATTGCTAATATGTTTTATCAGGAGTAGAGCAGACTGGTGTGCTTCATGTCTAATACATTTACTTTTGACATTAGCACTTTTAAAGCCGATCATTTTTGCGATGTACATTCTGGGGGTAGTTTTGAAATGCTGGTTTTTCTGATTCAGCACTTTGCAAATTGTGAAATTCTGGGGTGTCCCAGAGGAATGACGTTTTATTTTCCAGTGAGGTCTCTGTGTGCTGCTTGTCACCAGCCACAGAGCAGGAGGTGCGAGTGCATTTATCGTGCTGATTTTGCTGATAGGTCTCAAGTGAAAGATAGCATGGTGAAAAACAGGCTGAGCATCACCTTCCCTGCGGGATGCAAGTCCTTGGGTCTGCCTGGTGGTCCAGCATGTCTGAACCCCCTAATAAACCCCACTGACTTCACCGGACTGCTCATGCCCTCAGAGTTATCCACATTCCTATGTGCATGTCTGGACAAGGGCTCAAGGACCTGGTACCCCGGACTGTCTGAACTGAATCTGAGTTTGAGATTGGCTCCATTTGTGCACCATTTGCCTGCCAGCTTTTTATCTCTGGCCTCTCAGTTGTTGCTGGGACTGGATGTATCCAAATAATCATTTTTCCTGTGTTTAATATGTTTCCGCTCCTTCGTTTGGAGAATTCCATAGCTAATAGGGATTTTTGATCTTCATAGCATGCTCCACATTCCCCTTGCTTCTGAGATTATTAATAAGTGAGATTAAATAGGACAGATCCCTCCCATTCAGTGTTAAGCAGCTGTTTATTCTTTTCACAACAGACATGAAAAATGCCCAGAGCAGATGGGTGCTGTGAGGGATCTCTTCAGGTTGGCCATACTGTTGTGTTAATCCAGACCTCTACCCTCTCTGAAGACATCTCTCACAGAGATGTCACATCCCTGCCCACAGGGAGCAATCGATTCACCTCGGCTAAATTGCAAAGGCGGTTGAGCAGCAGCTCCTTTAGGCTATCCACCCCCAGGACACACCTGCCTCTCTGCAGCCACCCCTCCATCTGCACCCTGGAGCAATCTGGCCATATGTCATGCAAGGGACGGGCGCCCAGGTCCTCTGCACCACATCATGTCAGCCTGGCAGTTTGCTGAGGGTTCGCTTGCAGCAATGCGCCGGGACACTGTGACATTTTGCCTTCAGCTTTATTGCTTTGCTTTACACAGAGGCAGCCGAACAGAGAGTAAGAGGGAAGGTCTCTAGTCATGCATAGCTCGGTACAAAGCAGGGGTGTGAAGCCCAGGGTTAATAAGGAATTAGAGAAGACATGACAAATAGAAATGCAAACCCAGGGTGGGACTGGACAAAATGTACCTCATTGCAGAGGGCAAGAGCCTCACTTAGCCAGGGGCTTGTTTCAGCCTTTACTGCTGTGGTGGCCACTTATACAGAGGCTGCAGGAGCTGTTGCTCTATAGGGGGTTGTCTTTGGTGATGAGCATCTTGTTCTTGTTCTGCTGGACAAGACGGAGCCTCTGCTCTGCTGTGCTCCTGCTCCAGCACCTTGGATTCCGGGAACTGATGGCAGACTGGCTCATGGCATGTTCCCCAGGGCTTCAGATCCCGACGGCGGCTCGAACCCCACTGTGGGGACAGCAGATTCTGGGTCTTGCTGTGGTTGGGGTCCTGCCAAGGGGCCTCACAGATCTGGGTCTTGTTTAGGTCTCTTCCTTGTGTCTCAGAGGGACAATTCAGGTCCTGCTCTGCTGGCTCAGTCTCTGGGATCTGATGGTGGTTTGAGCCCTGTCCTGGTGCCTCTGTTTCTTGGGCCTGGTGGGTTTTTGGGTCCTGTTTTGGTGTCTCAGTCTCTTCAGCCTTATGGGTATTTCTGTCCTGCTCTGAGGTTTTGGTGTCCAGGTTCTCACCTCTCTCTGGATCTCCTTCTGGTGCTTCAGTCCCATCATCCTGATAGTTGTCTTGGTCCTGCTTTGATGTCTCACCTTCCTGGGACTGATGGTTGTCCTGGTCCTGCTCCAGTGTCTCACCCTCCTGGATTTGATGGTTGTCCTGGTCCTGCTCTGGTGTTTCACCCTCTTGAATCTGATGGTTGTCCTCATCCTGCTTTGATGTCTCACCCTCCTGGGTTTGATGGTTGTCCTGGTCCTGCTTTGATGTCTCACCCTCCTGGATTTGATGGTTGTCCTTGTCCTGCTTTGATGTCTCACCTTCCTGGACTTGATGGTTGTCTGGGTCCTGTGTCTCAGTGTCCTGGACCTGATTGTTCACACGCTGCTCAGGGACCTGCTGGTTGCTTGAGACCTTCCCCGCTGCACGTGGCCCTGACGGCTGCTCCCCACGTGCCTTCTCTTGCACCATCAGCTCTTGAGCATCTTCCAGTGCCTGGTGCTCCTGGGATGGTTTGTAACAAGCCTTGGCCATGCGGAAAACCAGGCTGAGCAACTCGCCGAAGTCAACCCTGCAGTTGCTGTCATCACCCAGGAAGCGCAGCACCTTCTTGACTGTTTTGGGGTCCTGGGGGTTCTGTAAAGAGACAAATGGTGTCGTCAAAGCCTGTGAGCCATTTGTGCCATCTCTCTAGGAGCACCCAAGCAGTTTCAGGTCAGGAACTAGCTGTGGGGCTGGATTCTCACCTCCATTGCATCCGCAAACTCCTGCTCAAGGAGCTGCCTCAGCTCCTCCCTGCTCAGGGGGCTGCAGTTGCCGTCACTTCTGGCATACACGTAGAAAGCAGCAACAATGCCACTGATGTTTTCCTGGAACTGGGCCATCTCCCTGCAAAACTGATGCAGCCTGCAAGAAAAACACAGACAAAAAGGGACTTGGTTTGTTTGCTTGCTTGGTTTTCAGATAACTTACTCTTAAACAACATAGCTGGACAGGCAGAGAGAGAAAGAAAACCACCGATGAAATGAAACAGTCAAAGGGAAGGGAAGGAAAAAGAAAGAAGGATCTCACAGGAAAACAAATCTGAAAAATGAAAGTCAGCTTCAGAGATGGCTGGAGAAGTGAGGGACAGCGAGAGCCAAAAGGCTGGGGACACACAGTAAGAGGGGAGAGAAAAAAATCCCATTTTACTTTCTTGGGAGCAGAGCAGAGCTGTGAATGGAGGCTGTATCTAATGAACCATGGAATAGTGAAAATCCAGTTTCCTTTTATTATTATCTATTTCCTTTAAGAGAACTCAGTAGTGGCAGCTCCAGGGACTTCCTTACGGCCAGAAGCTCCTGCTTTTCTGCTGGTAGCAAAGTCAGACAGCGTGAACAGTCTGTCCAGGCTTACCTGGGTGAGGAGTAGGAGCGCTGAGCTTCAGGAGCGCAGTGTAGAGCAGATCAGCTCTTGGCCATCTTATATACAGTTCAGGATCACAGCCTGCATCTTCCAGAGGAGACACCCCTTCAGCAGGGCGACCTGAAACATCTCTCACCCAATTATGTTGTCATGCCCCTGTCTTCATTTGTCTCTTTCTCATTAACTTCTACTCGGATGCTTTTCTCTGGAGTTAATGCATGATCCTTCCTAAGCCTGCCCCACCTGCAGACACATTTCAGAGGAATTTAACAGAAATAGCTATTTTTACCACTGAAGGATTTAGTTTAAGGTGATGCCTGAGCAACGCCCGGGACTCGTGTTTGGCAAACGTGTTTTGTGAGGTGATCCCCAGTGACTGACATGCGGGGGAGGAGACTGCCCGGGAGCGCTTGCAAGGTGAATAAAGAGAAAAGGAAACAAAGGAAGAAAAATGAGGATATTGTGATGCCAAGATTAATGTCATTCCTTCCAGAAACTCCCCGTTCTGGATCCCGATGGGGAGGTAGGCATCGAGCAAAGAAATCTTTTCAAACAGTGCCACCAAGTGGCACGTGGAGTAGGACAGAGGGGTGACATGGTGTGTCCCAGAGCCAGAGAGCAGCTGGAATTTGTGGGCATAGTGGGCTGCGATCACCCATTTACCAGAAGGGGAAACTGAGGCATATGGCAAGGAAAGGACTTAAACTCCTTGTGCTGTGTCCAGCACCAGTCCCCACCACAACCCTGTGTCCTGTGGGTGAGGGCACCATACTGGGACCCAGTGGGTTAACTGGGGCCCCCACAGACCTACATGCAGTTATTGCTGTTTGCGCAGGAAGAGAAATTTTATATCTCCCTATGCTGTCTTATCACCCCCCAGCTGTTCCAAATGCAGTGTGACATGAAAGTTGTTTCCTAGGCACTTTGAGTAAGACTTTTAGATGTCCTCGCTTCAGATTTCTATTTTTAAAAGTCTTTTTCTTGACCAGTACATGGTTAATAAGAAAGACTAGGAAAAAAATTATATCAGAAATCCATGTAGCTTTTAAAGTACAAGGTGCTTGGGGCATAGAAAATAAAACACATCCAGTTCTGTACTAAAAAAAAGCACTTTCAGGAAAAGGCCCTGGTTTGCTTGGTGTCTGTCAGGGGGAAGGTTAATGGGTCCCACTTTGTTTATGTGAAATCCTTGCAGGGGTGCATGGAAGGGCTTGGAGAGGATATCTATGGGAGGCTGCAGGCTCAGGAGGGCTTTGCAAGCTGTCCTGTGCTTTGGTTGTCTGCTGAGTCCCCGAGCGAGCTCAGGGCTCCTTTTTCTCCGGCTGGCTCTCTCTGAAACCATGCCCTTTCTTTATGCTGAGAGGTTTCTAATATATGAGTTTTAATTCTAGGTGCCACCAAGCAGCTATTCTGTCTGCCCGAGTGGGCAGTGCCTGGGGAGGAGCTGTGGTCTTCTGGGCAATGCCCTTTTATTTCTAGCTATCCATCTTTCTATCATACCCACATGGAAATGCACCACTTTCCTCTAACGTGTGGCATGTCGGCTGCTAACCTTCTCATTAAGCTACAGTGAGGGTGGGGGGCAATTACTGGGGCACCTTGGAGAGGCAGAAGTGGTTAGGGTGGTTTTGGTGAAGTTATTTCTAGTCAAACCACCCAGACCCTGAGCACAGTGGCTTCTCCTCTTGTAGACAACTGTAGACAATAACAGGTTTATGTTGTACAGGATTTCATGCATGTTTTATGAGGCAGAAAAGGTTAGAAGGTCAAATGAGACGTGAAGAAGTTAAAAGTGCTGCAGAACAGAAAAGAGAAAAACATCACTTTTAACAGAGCTTGTAATAAATTATGTTCAACCCAGGGAGTGGAGGGCAGGTGCTTCTGAGACTTGTGCTAGCAAAATCACATGAAACTTCAGTGATGGTGCTGTGAGAACTGTGAAAGAGGAGGGGAGGCTTTGCATGAGCTCACATCTGGTTTGCAATGATGCTGGGGGGTTTTGAACAGGATTGGGATGGGGCTGGGAGGGCTTGTTCTTTGAAAAGGTCTGGAAAGAAGCTGATCTTTCTAGGAGCTCCTCTACAACATTTGTGCTGCTCTTTACCCCCAAAACTGCTCTTCCAGCAGAGCCAAATTGGTAAACACAATTAGCTCATGATGCCTTTGGCTGAAATAAAGCTTGAGCTCCAATTTCTCTGTTTTCACCCAGTATTGAAAGGAACCAGCAGCCTGAAGGCTGTGCCCCATATGGTTAGAGATTCCTGGGCATCTCAAGACCTTCAAGCCTTGCTGGTACTGGAAAGGCATCATTAACACCAACAGCCTGAGTTTTGGGGCAGGAGGGGTGGCTCCTTCCCCTGTGATGCCACCTGCACTTCAGAGGAGATAAATACTTTGAGAGTTTGCATTCAAAGGAGATAAAATGCAAGTTAATCTGGGCTGGCTTTCCAAGGTGGATTTACAGTGGAGACAAGGTGGGTGATATGGTGAAGGAGGGAACAAGTCTACAGCGCTTTGCTTACTTGGCAAACACATTCCACTAATATTGACAAATCTTTGAGGTGTATTTGCTGAAGGAGCTCTGTTTTCTGAGTTCACTGGTAGCAGATGTGTTGGGGCACTGGGCAAACCAACTACTCTGGATAAGCAGCGTGTATTCAAGCTTAGGCTGCTGGTGAAATGCTCTCTGGTTGCTTCCTTTAAGCAGTTTGATCACCTAATTTTATCCACATCTGTCCAGTTCACCTTTCTTTCTGTTTCTTGGGCAAAAAGTTATTCAAAGCATGCTGGTCTGTGTGTTCACACGAGGGGCAGCTGTGGTTCCCTGGGCTGTGGGCTGCAGAGCTGGGGTGGGTTTGGAGGAGTGATGTGCACCAGGGCTGGGTGAAGCTGGAGGTGGCACCTGGGGCTTTGGTGTGATCATTTGGAGCAGCACGATTCGTGTCAGACGTGCAGAAAAAAAAGAAAGGTGTGGAAAATCCAAGTGTGTATGGTTATGCAAAAGCTTTTAAATGATTTAGTAGCTGTTATTACCACCATGGTGATTGCTAAAGGTCTGCAGCTTAGCTCATGCTTAAATTTCTCCAGTATTTTAACATGTAAAACTCCAGGTAACCCAACCTCACCTAAAATTGTTTTATTTGAAAATATAATTAGAAAACTGGTGCCTCCTCAGACATGCCAGGGTTATTTTCCTCTCTTCTGCCTGAAGAACTTGTGGATCTGGGAAGTTACTCAGCTCCTTGGTTAAGGGGGAGGAAAGGAAGAAGCAGATGAAGGGGGCATTGGGAGGGAAGGAGGCACAGGAAAAACATTACCAGCAGTTGGGGGTGTGTGATGAGCATGTCAGGCAGTAATGGCAGGGACTGGTGGTGAGCTGGTGTTGGGTGTTAGGACTCGGGGGTGTTTAAGGTCTAGGGCACAAGGGGGTGGGAGTTAGGTCAGAGTGGTCAGGTTTCTCAACAAAACAACAAAGCAGGACATTACTGTTGATTCCTGCATGACTGTTCCTGCTCAGCAGGGAAGAGCAGAAGGGCAGGTTAGCACTGATGAAGGAGGGAAAGTGCTGCACTGAAGGTTTAATGTGAGAAAACTTTTAAATATGGGTTTTGGAGAGCTGGAAGGCTGTGGGGCTCAAATGGATGAGGCTTGCTTTGAGAAGTTAGAAGAAAAAGCAAATGCTTGGTTAGTGCCTGCATTCTGTGCAGCTGTGAGACCTAGAGAATTTGTCAGTGGTTATTACCTTCCTAACATGCCCCCTCCAATTTTTCTTCCTGTTGTTTCCTTCTTTCTTTCGCCTGCTGAGAGCTGAGGGCAGCTTACACTGACGTTCAGGCTTACCTCCCTTTTCTTGCCTCGTTCCATACACAAAGCACGATTCCTAAACTTTCCCAGGGCTGGAGCCCATTATACAGCGGGTTTTATCGCTACATCTATGTCATTATCAGGAATTAAGCTAATTGGAATAAAATGCTTTATTTTCCTATGCTGCCTAGGCATTTCAGCAAGTTATTTCTGTTGCAACCTTCTTTATTGCTAATTCATTGTGACATTAAGAAGTGTAATACATCAGATTTTCTCTAATACATGTTTCCCCCTTTTTACATGTTAATGAGCATATTTAACATATTTCTTCAGCGGTAATTGGATTCTAAGTCTCCCTGTGGTAAAGCACTGAAAGCCAGCTAGCAATGCCTTTAATATCTAAAAGATTCTTTCTGCATTTGAATAATCCCACAATTAAAATTAAGAATTAATCTCTTGGCTGAAACAAGGCTTTTGAGGATATTTTTTCTTGTTTTGAGAGAGCTTTAATACATATGTTAAGTATACTTATAGAGGAGTTAATTAAACCCTTCTTTTGCATTTGTTCCCCAGAACTCACAAAGGGGCACAGGTATCTCAGATTATCTTGTTCCTCTCACCCACTGATCCTCTTTGTGAAGACAGAATTTTTCTGTTTCATTTGCTCATAACTTATCCAGCCAGCTGTCTTAATGCGAAACATAGAAGCTATCACTGAGTAAATTATTTTTTTTTCTGAAGGCGCAAAGGAACTCACAAGTGTACTTAATCAAGTCTAGGTCTGGTAAAGGAAAAGAAATTATGATACGTAGCTAGCCAGTGCATAGAGAGCACATATATTTTGTACCTCCATTTTAAGTAAATCTTTAGCAATTAGAAACTAAGAATAAACCTAACGTGGAAATAGGGCAGGGAGGAAGGTGAGATGAGATTATCCCACATTTACTGCTATGAAGAATTACTTCACCTCCTTCCAAAGGCAGCTGCTTTTCGCTGTGAGGAGGAGGACGCCGGTGCGGCAGTGTGCTCTGTGGCAGTCCTTCAGCCCAGATGTTTGGCAATGCTGTTAACTGACAGATGATCAAGACAAAATTAATCACTCAGCTACTACTCGTTACCTCCAGTCCAGAAGACTCCAAGTCTCCATGGTTTTTTATCTGTCATCGGAAAACAAGCTTTGCCACTGCCTGTCTGTTCCTTGCCTTTCATCTCCGAGCTCCGGTAGGAAATGTCCTCCTGCCTTCCTTCCCATGCCCTAAGCCGCCAGAGGACGCTGCGTGTGTGCATGCACGGTCACACGTGTGCGCGTTTGCTGTGGGTGCCCAGGCCAAGTGTGTGCATGCACAGACACACCTGCACGCGTTTGGTGTGGGCAGCTGGGACGCCAGCCCTCCCATCAGGTCTGCCGCCCGCACCCAGACCTCGCACCGAGGCCCTCCCTGAGCCAACCCCCGGGGGGTTTTAGGTTTGGAAAATCAGTCTCTGGGTACAGCTCTGACCGTGAACCAGCTTTTTGTGGTAGTGCTCAGAGGCTGGGCAGGTGGAGCAGCCCAGCTGTGAGCACTCCTCTTTGATTTTCTTACCCCCACTGTATCGTCCCGAGCTCGGAACCATGGCTCCTGCCACACGCGGGGACCTTGACTGGGGATGGAGGCAGCAGCAGTTCACTTCTGCCACCCGTGTGCCGGTGGAGCTTCCTGCCTTCTCCTGGGGCTGTCAGCAGAGGAGCTGGGCTGTGATGGGGCTGTCGGCTCAGTTGTGGTCTCTGCTAACTTGCTTCACTCAAAAGCTGAGTGTTTAGTGGAGACCTGAGTCACCTCTTGCGGCTGTGGTGGAAGTGAGTCACGGGCTGCGCTCATTTTGGCTGCTCCCCTTGGTGGTGGAGACAATTTTGGTGCCTTTGCCCGTTAGCTTCCTCACTGCCCAGCACATCAGTAGGAGAATTTCTGTTCCTTTTCCTAGCTCATTTTTGGAGGAAGCTGCAATGTGGGGCAATGCTTAGAGTCTCAGGATTAGTATCTTCTCTGGTTGGGGTAGAAATCTGCTTCCTGCTCTCCTGAAGAGCAGCTCTGGTCACCAAGAAGCGACCGCAGGAGCAGTGAGGGCAGGCTGAGAGGAAGCAACAAGAAGTGCTCGGGGGTGGCTGTGCTGAAACAACAGGAGCGTCATGTAGAGCAGAGGGTAGAAGGGGGCAGAGAGGACGTGTTGGGAAAGACGACCTGATAAACCCCACCAAAGCCGTGCTGGAGGTGTGGTGGATCTGGCTGGGCAAGGTGCCGCTGGGGAGGAGCAAGGCGTTGTGTCGGGCTGGCAACTGAGGACTGGAGTGGGTGCTCTGGGGCAAGACAGAGCTTGCCTGGCAGGGCCGCCCGTCTGGCAGCACCCAGCGAGGCAAACGGTGCGGGTCTGGAAGCTGCTGGCACAAGGCTTGGGGGGTGGCAGCAGAAGCAGGCTGATGCACCCTGTCCTGCACTGGGCTACCCGTGCCGCTTGCAGGAATGCAACTTTTGCCTACCTTACCCACTCCTCTCCTTTTTTTTTTTCCCAGAGAGATATAAAGACAAGGAAATAACCTGCTTTCTTCTTCTTTTTTTTTTTTTTTTTTTTTCTTCTCATAGAGGTTCATCTTTCTTCAGCCTGGTTTTCCCAAGAAGAGAAGCTTCTATGCTCCCGCTTTTAACATCCTAACCTATTATTTGCAAGCAAATTTGACACAGTGGCACAGTTCAAACAAATGCTAAATCTCTACTAGTTTCATGAAAATCAGTGGAGACTTGGTTAATGCTGCTGTACTAGAAAGGACTAATCAGTTCTCCTTTCTTTGGTCTGTTGGACACAGGACAGATGGTGGAAACCAGGCTCTACCAGTTCTGCCTGTGGTCTGCCTTGTTTAAGGGCAACATTGCTGTTTGCTTACACTGGAAAGGAGAGCACAGAGGAAGGTGTGCTGGGCTCTGGCAGGATCCCAGCCATTCTCAGAACCTTCTTGCCCGGTTGTACGTTTGTGCTGAAGTTTAGAGCTGTGTCCTGCTCAAAACGGAGCCAGCCACAGCCCACGGGCAAAAGTCACCTGGTCCTGAACCCAGCACAATGCTGGATGGGAGCCTGAAAACCAGAGGGGGGAAAATGGAATGAAGAAATAGGGCTTTCAGAGTCAATGTGGCAATGGCTGAACTTGTTCTTTTTGTCAAATTCTTCACTTAGTGCAGCTTCCATGTCTTTGGAAGAGTTACTCGCTAAGACCTCTCTGCCTTTAGTAAAGGGCAGGAGATGCTCCTTTTAACTGGATTTTTCAGTCTCCTTCCTGTACCTGGAAGACCCTCTGGAGCTGGTGACTCAGGCCAGGAGAATGCAGACTCCAGACTGGCACCGCTCACAGGTGCAGACGTGCAGCAGTTGACCTGCTCTGAAGGATCAGCTTCCTGAAATGACTCACCTGGCTCCATGAAACAAGCAGTACCAGCCCTGGGGTACTGCTTATGGTCCTTCATCTCAATACCAGCCAAGATGTCTGTTATACAAGCTTTCAGCCTTGTTGGCTGTGCCTGAGAAAGGAGATCCTCAACTTTTGTTTGCAAAGTTTGGCCCAACCCAGGTCAGATGGCATTTTGTCCTTTTCTTCCTCTCTGTAGGAAAGGTGTAAATTACTAGCTGATATGTTAGGAATGCCACAATCACACCTGATGCCTCTTTTCCAGCTGTACCAATTACACTCCACCCTGATGATGATGAGGTGTCACAAGGCAGGAGTAATGACAGATGAGTGAGGGGAGGAGATCATGTCGAGGGGAACATGAGAACTGTCAAAGGAATGAAGAGCTGGGGGAAGTCAATGAACAGGCTGCTCATGAGTTTTGAGATGCAAACAACAGTACATCCCCAGATAACACGGACCAGTGAAAGGATCCAGCTGGATCTGTTCCTCTTCCTGCTTTGCTACTTTACCACCAGCACTGCAGGCCCAGGACTGAGATCAGGGTGCTGCAGCCCAGCCAAAGACTGTCTCTGCCCCAGATTGCTGGAATGAAGAAATTATCACTGAAATTACAGTCAATGCACTCAACTAAAAAGTCAAGTTTTTCTAGGTTTAGTTTTCATATAAACCATGATATACTTATAGCCCTGGATGGACTGTGGAGTACTTTAAAGAGCTAAAGAAACCTTCACCTTGGTCTTGATGAACACCTCCAGCTTAATGACACTTGAGGAAACTCACTTCCTCACCTGCTGAGCAACCGCTGTGCTAGGGGAAACGGCTCAGTCTTCAGGTTTTGTTTTATTGTCATTGGTAAGCACTCAGAAGCACCTGGGATGATGCCAATAAACTTTGAGCATCGGTAGATGGGTGAATGTCAAACGCGCTGGGATGGGGCACACTCTGTTGGCATAACCATAAATGTTGGGGTTGCATGGGAAAGCACCAGCCAGGGCAATGTAAGTGTGTAATGAGGAGTTACTTTTTAACTGAGATTATGTGGGAGAGCACAACAATTTGGAAAGGACAGCCTAGTAATGCCGTGTCAAAAGAGCATCTTGTCGCAATCATCAAATGGTTTGGGTTGGAAGGGACCTTAAAAATCATCCGTTTTCAACCCCCCTGCCACGGGCAGGGACACCTTCCACTAGACAACGTTGCTCAAAGCCCCGTCCAACCTGACCTTGAACCCTTCTGGGGCGGCAGCCACAGCTTCTCTGGGCACCCTGTGGCAATGAGCTGAGCTTATCTGGCTTTGCAAGGGCATATTTGGTACTACAGTAAACAGTATTCCTCTGCTTATCATCTTTGCTGGTTCATCTTTAGTTGTCATTTTTACGTTACTATAGGCTATCTTCACTAATGTTTGATTTATAGGTGTTTCCAAAGTCTAATACTGCAGATCTAATCTAACTCACAGAAGAGTCGTATTACAACATAATGGGTGATATATGTAGTTTCAGGCACAGTAATCTGGCATAGTGTCTTGAGAATTATTTCAGTTGATTTATTTACTGAGAAAAAAAATGGAAACATCTGACAAACTTTTCATATTCATCAAGATTTATTCCCTCAATCCAATAAACTGCGTTTATTGCTACACTATAAGGACTTGTTTCATTTCTTTGCAAATACACAGAGAGTGCTAACACATAGAGGTATTTTATTTGATGTGTGTATGGAGACAGAAAAATCTTTTCTAACAGAGAATGTTAAAGACCCAGGAAACAAAGTGCCATAATCCAATAAAAATGGCTTTCATTGAGCAGCTGTTTATGGATGCCTAGGCTGGTTCTCATCAGTTTTCCAGGCTGCCCTGAGCTGGATTGGGCCCTTCTTGCCACGGCAGCAAACTGCCGGATCAGCAAACAGCAGCTCATGACCAAGTGCCACCAGGAGTATGGAGAGCCTTGGACGCTAACACTGAGTCTGATAGGGCTGCTGAGCCAGAAATGTCAGATGATATATCAATTACAAGGCAGGCAGCTGCAGGAAAAATTGGTATATCCTTCTCCCCCATGGTCTTTCAGTAACATTTAGAAAGTTTTAGCCATCTACTGCATCAGGTTGCTGCTAATGGTTAGAGATATAACTCTGGTTTTGGGGAAAGCTGTTACATGTTGAAAACTTTTAAGCATACAGAGTTTTACCCAGTCTTCAACTAGACATTGTGCAACAAAACTTCCATTTCTCAGCATTACTCTTCTCTTGGTGTTTTCTGCAACTTCTTTCTATTCAGCATTTGCTCTTTCTTCACCCTAAATGTCGTCTGTCATTTGATATCTCCTTAAAAGACCTTTCTCAAGCTATGTTAAAATGATGCCTTTAAGCTACTTTTCTCAATATTCTCATAATAATTTCAATCTAAAAGACCATTAAAAAAAAGGATATAAAACCCAAAGGCAAAATTGTAACTGAATTTAAGACAGACTATGAAAGTAGTTATTTGTATGTGGGAAATAAAAAGGTTGAAGATGATGAAATGGGTCTCTGTGAATGCAATTAATACTTGCATTGCACTTTTGCCATTATTATTGCAGTTAACATTAGGCAATAAAAATAAGAGCCGTAATTAACAGATGATTGAAAAGTATTTTTTATTTAACATGAAGGAAATTTCTCTCTCGTTGTTACACATAAGAAACCAAGAGACTCACCGGAGGAGGTCTGATTTATGCAGGGAAACCTCTTCTTTACCATGTGCCCACTGAGGCCACTCTTATTTCTTGCCTCGCAGCCAATTTTGACACCTGGAAAGGCACCTCTCCACGATGGCGGCGGTGCGGGTATTCAGGCGGAAAGGTGCTCGCGCGGAGCGGGTGCTGGCACCCTTGGCGGTGCCCTTGGTAGAGCTGGTGTCTGTGGATCCTGCTGTGCATGTCCCTGGGGGTTCTGCGGTGCTCTGGGACACACATGGCTCCGTACAAATTACGCTTTGGGATGTGCAGGGATCCAGGCATGTCACCGAGCACTGATCGGGGCAGGGATCACCAGCGATCGCACCCTGAGCACCGCAGGGCTCCTTCGTGCAGGTTTCGAGAACCTCGAGGGTGCAGGGCTCCACGGTTGAGGCTGGGTGCTGCAAGGGGATGTTTTCCATGCAGGTCCCAACTGTCTCGGGGATGCAAGGTTCCACCGGCGAGATTGCTTGCTGGAAGGGGAAGGTCTCCACGCACGGCCCGGTTGTGTCAGTGGGACAGAGCTCCACTGTTGGGATGGTGTGCTGGAAGGGGAAGGTCTTCACACAGGTTCCAACCGTCTCAAGGGTGCAGGGATCCATTGCTGAGGTTGGATACTGCACAGGGAAGGTTTCCACGCATGTCCCAACGGACTCAGGGGTGCAGGGCTCCACTGGCGAGGCTGTGGGCTCAAGTGGGAAGTTGGTCCCTCCCTTGCTTTGAGGGGGGTCACAGGGGTTCACTGCTGGGCACACGTAGGCGCCCACACACGGAGATGCACAGGAGTCCCAGGCGGGCACGGGGACAGCAGGAGCTGGGCAGGAGGGTCCAACCTGAGGGCAAGTATCCAGGCAGGTGGCTGCACCCTGACGCAGGCAAGGGTCCGCCTGGAAAGTCTGCTCAGGACAGGGATGCGGGTCCTGCACGGGGTCGGCAGCCAGGTCCATCACGGCACAATGCGACGGGGAAGTGTCGGTGTGCGCAGCCTCCCCCGTGCAGGCAGAAGCGGGCAGGACGGGCAGCTTGCACTGGGAAGACATCTTTCCGCGCTGCAGGCAAGCCTGAAGGAAAAAGAGTAGTTTGGTGTCTATTAACCCAAACCATCAGACGTTTCATTTTCTTGGCTGGTGAATTCTTCAGCAAGATGGTTGCTGTTTGTGCCACGATTTGGCCGTGAAATATGGAAGAGAGAAAATTTGCTGTTTTGTTTTGTTTTAAGAAATTCTACAACCACTCCTTACGAAAAGAAGTTTGGTCATTCTGTTTTGCTGCATAAACTTCCAAGCTCAGCTTTTCTTATTCAAAATGTGTTTTCAGCCAAACGATTTCACCCTAGAAGCATTTTCTTGTGCAGATAGCAGTGGACTAGGTTAACATTTTCAGCAGGTTTATAAACTCCGAGTTAATCCCCTCTCTTTTCCAGACATTTTCTCCTTGTCCTGAAACTCCCTTGCTGGAGAATGCCCATCTTGCAGAAGCTGCAAGAAGTGCAGCTGTCTCTGTCCTACCTTTACCATGGCTAAAAGCAGCAACAGGCTAAACAGGTAAAAGAAAGATGTAGTTGTTCAGGTTTACCGAGGCTAGACAATCTTACCTGGGACCTTGGCTTCTGCTGTACGCGATGCTGCAGTCGCTTCACCGCTTAGACTGATAACTACATGCACAGCAGTTTCGGCTCCTGCCTGCTGTGTAGGTGCCCAGTGAGCAAGATGGTGTTTCTGTCCCTCTAAATCCAGTGCTGAGATAACAGGAAGCATTTTGCAGAGCATCCATGGGATTTACAGCAAAGTAAGTGTGAAGGAAGAAGATTATTACTCTTTCAAACCCTTATCACCAAGGAGGTGTGAGAGCCAATAAATTTCCCTTATGCAGATGGTAGCAGTAATCTATTTCAGCATATAGTAGAAAATTAACACCAGACCTGTACAATCCCAAAGATACTTACCCAGCTCAGTATCAGCAAATAAAGACGGCGAGCAGACTCGGCAACTTTAACCTGGGATATGCCATGTATATTCAAGAGCCTGGCCTCTGGAGATGAGGTGCCCCAGGCACACAGATGAGCTACCCTTTGCTATCCTGGACCTGCTCCGCCTCTGCCCTGTGATGGATTATTTGACTAATTATTTTAATGGAAACCTGGCTATTTCCGTGGCTGCAGCATAACCTCAAGTGAGCAAAGATGGCTTTTGAATTCACGTGTCCTTTCAGCGGGGCTGACGCCAGAGAAGAATTTGGGAAATGAATGGACTCTCAGCTTGCTCTCAAATAGTTGGCCAGTCATGGGTCAGTTTTTCTGTGACGGTAAAACATCCTCCAGCCCAACACATCACATGGGCCATTAGAGACAGGATGGGATGTGGGCTCTAGGGGATTCTTTTATTTTTAGCCACATCTGACCTCTTTCTGTCACTGCCACTGTCCTGTTCAGACGTGGTGCTGCTGGTGATAGTCTCCTGATGTGCTTCTGGAAACTCTTACATCATCACTAGTCTCATGATGTTTTGCATTTTCTCCTAAAGGTCTGACTCAAATAACATAACACTGCTCCATCGCCATGATGTCGCCTTTATCCTCATGCAGGTACACCCCTGAAGAGCAGGTGGGAGATAGAAGGAGTGACCACCACCCTTTCCCTTCAGCCCACTGGTTTACCAAAGTCAACTGAATTATACTAAGGGTTAATTCAAATCGCTGTGGTCAGCAGCAAACTAGCAACCCAAGTAGTCACATATCCCACATTTATTTATTTTGATTTAAATAACCAAAAGCCACTACACTGGACACCACCGTCCTCAGCAGCATGGACACGTACACTTGAAGGGAGAATAACATGCAGACACAGGAACACACCTTCTTCTCCAGATGATATATGCCCTCATCTCTGCATGCAAATAATACTGGTTTGGTGCTTGTGTCACCAAGTGACTTAAGGCTGGTTTGGAGTGAGCAGAGAAGGAAGTTTCAGAGTCTTTGATCTCTCACAGACAATGCACTCGTTGGTTCTCCCTTCTCTCTTATAATGAGGGATTTTCAGACAAGAACATCTTTACTTGACCGCAATTGTAGCAGGCAGAAAGCTGCGACCCCGTGCTGCGGCAGTCATGCACATCTTTTGTGAACGGTGTCTTTCAGTCTTGGTTTAGCCTGCTATATGATAGAAATGTGCACAGCAAACTGAAAAGGGCCACTACCACCGACGCTGTGGTCAGAGCACCGAACACAGAGGGTTCATCACCCTGGAGCCTCACTGCATAGAGATGGGCCACTGCAGGAGAAGTCCTTCAAGGAGCCGATGTGACGCTGAAGACCTTAACACAGTGTGAAGCCTTCCCTGGCTGCCTAACTGCCAAAATCATAACAGATTTTGGTTAGGCTGGCATATTGCCCTTGGTTGAAGAGCAGAGATGTTATGAAGCTGCCCAGAAAACTTGGGTGCTCCCATGCACTGGGCTGTGCTCTCCAGCGTACACCAGCAGTTACGGGAGGGAGTGTGCTCCCCTCCGTCTGGCACATACGAGACCACATCTGGACACTGTGTCCCATTTGGAACCCACTGGGCAAGACAGTCTCCAACAAACTGCAATGAGTCCAGTGGAGACCACCAAAATGGTCCAGCGGCCTTGCGGAGATGATGGATGGGGAGAGGCTGAAGGACCTGATCACACTGGAAAGGAAAAGACAAGACTTAGGTGAGATCCTGGGGGCCCTTTCGGCTATCTAAAAGGTGTTAATGGAGAGGCTCTTCTCAGAGGTGCCCAGAGACAGGGTGAGAGGCCATGACTGCAACTTGTAACAAGAGAAATTCTGACCAGATAATTGGAAATAAAATTCTCAGCAGGAGGGATATCGTGTGCTAGGAGGAGCAAGCAAACTTGAACTGTAGAGCAGAACAAAGCTGCTAAGAGAGTCCTACTCCATCTGTAATCCTGGTCTGTATGGCTGTCTCGGGGGAAGGTGCAAGAAAATGTATCAAACTAACTTTTATAAAAACAAAGTTTAATCCCGAGGGGGATTGTTTCCAGGCTGTATCATCAGTTCTTTGTTCCCCATCCCGCATAGAAAATATGTGGATCAAGAATTCAAGCTTGCAGGCAGCAGGCGGTCATAGTGTCGCATGTACCACCTCAATGGCTGGGTTTCATTAAAAATTATAATGTAAGCAAGTAATTTAAGGATTGGAGGTGGAGCAGGTCTGGATTATTAAAAATTTTATTTCCATACCCCTGAGGTGTCTCACTTCCGGAGACACGGACACTGAAATCATATAAAAGGATTCATATTGTAGTGTTTCTCAAACCATTTTGGTTTCATTTGCTAGTTGCTGGTGGTGAATTGGGTAAGTCTCTCTTGGCCTACTGGGAAGTACTGTAGTGACTGGGGTTATTTAATTTTTAAATATTATCTACAGAAACAAGTTAGAAGACTTGTGAGTACTTCTGCTCAGCGAGATTTTTGTGTGGTACTTACCAAGCAGCTGAGTTAAGGATAAATATTCATTCCATCTTCTACCAGGCTTTATTTGCTGTATGTTTTGCAATTGCTGTGTTTTCTCCATCAAGATACATCTCAGAGTAGCTGAGAGTGGACTAACCTCTCCCTTTCCACAGTGAGATTGCTACCATGTTTTAACCAGGAAATTATTGGGTTTGAGAGAGATCAAAAGGCAAGGCTAGGACTTCAAAGGAAAAAAGTGGGAGGGAAGATAAGAAGTGGAGACTTGCAGGCTGCAAGGGTAAGCAATGCCTGGAAGGAAGTCTGGATGAGAAGATCTATCAGGACTCCTGGGGTAGAGGTGGGAAAGCAGCTGCCCTGTAAGCGTCAGATCCTTTCCTTGTGGAAGGTTTCTGTCAGGAAGCTTCCACTCATGTCCTCTAGCTGAGGACCTGCATGTGGACAGGGAACTATCAGAAGCCTACTAGTCTCTTTTTGGGTGGAATTAGAGAAATAATGTCAAAGAATTTATCCAAATTCAAGGGGAGCTGTGGATAGGTGAGGGCTGTCATGACTTCTGACCCTGCAAATATTCTAGCTGACTCCAGATAACACCATTTTTCTTTCCTATTTATGAGAAGAAGTTGTTTGAAATGTGCATGCAGCCAGTAGCTACAAACCTGTCTAAAATGCTTTCACATGGAGTTAGTGCCCTGCTATGGATTTCAGGCTGTTTTCCCAGTATATTTTTCAGTATTCCACTGGAAAAAGTTTAGTTTACCTCAGTGTATAAAATAGCCTTGTGAAATCTGAATGTCTCTGTTTTCCACAAAGTATATTCCTTTCCTGCTTTCAGACATTACCCCTCCCTCAAAGATGCAGTGCCAAAAGTGGTTACCAGCTGAGACAGCTTTGCCTTCCACCTCCCACCATCTTGGTGAAGAGTTTTCCCGTGAAAGACTGTGTGGATCCCTGTGGTGCTGTCTGTAACATCCAGTGCCCGCCTCCACGTGTGGATCCCTGCTGCTACACTGGGATTCGTCGGGGCACCACCACTTACGTGAACCTGGGTAATCTTGGTGTGACACAGGCTGCCAGGTGCTTCGATCCCTGCTGCCTTGGAGCCTACACATGTGTCCCTCCAGTGCTGTGAGGAGGTGACCAAGTGCAGCACCCCACGTGCAGACCCGTGCTGTTGCAAAGTGACCTGAATGCACCAGCAGATGCGAAGATCCGTGCTGTGAGGAAGTGACCAAGTGCAGCACTAAGGGCGTGGATCCGTGCTGCCAAGAAGCGACCAAATGCAGCACCAAGTGTGTGGATCCCTGTTGCCAAGAAGTGACCAAATGCACCACCAAGTGTGTAGATCCGTGTTGCCAAGAAGTGACCAAGTGCAGCACCAAGTGCGTGGATCCTTGTTGCCAAGAAGTGACCAAATGCACCACCAAGCGTGTGGATCCCTGCTGCCAAGAAGTGACCAAGTGCACCACCACATGCGTGGATCCCTGCTGCCAAGAAGTGACCAAGTGCACCACCACATGTGTGGATCCCTGCTGCAAGGAAGTGACCAAGTGCACCAGATGTGTAGAACCGTGCTGTAGCAAGGTGTCCAAGTGCACCACCACGTGTGTAGAACCCTGCTGTAAGGAAGTGACCAAGTGCACCACCACATGTGTGGATCCGTGCTGTGGACCTGTGACTAGATGTGCTACCACATGCGTGGAACCATGCTGCAGCAAAGTGACCAAATGCACCACAACATGCGTTGATCCGTGTTGTGAGGAAGTGACCAGATGCACCACGAAGTGCATAGATCCATGCTGTGGGGGTGTCACCAGATGCACCACTAAATGTGTGGATCCGTGCTGTGACAGAGTGACCAAGTGCACCACAAAATGTGTGGATCCCTGCTGTGAGGAAGTGACCAAATGTACCACGAGATGCACAGATCCATGCTGTGGAGATGTCACCAGATGCATCACTAAGTGTGTGGATCCGTGCTGTGGCAGAGTGACCAAGTGCACCACGAGGTGTGTAGATCCATGCTGTAGTGAGGTGACAAAGTACATCACCACATGTGTTGATCCCTGCTGTGGGGAAGTGACCAGATGCACCACGAGGTGCATAGATCCGTGTTGTGCAGGTGTCACCAGATGCACCACTAAATGTGTGGATCCGTGCTGTGGCAGAATGACCAAGTGCACCACGAGGTGTGTAGATCCATGCTGTAGAGAGGTGACCAAGTGCTCCTCCAGGTGTGTGTTCTGTGGAGGAGTGATAAAGTGTGCTACCAGGTGTGTAGATCCGTGCTGCGGACATGTGACCAGATGCACCACCAAGTGCGTGGAGCCATGCTGTGAGCAAGTGACCAAGTGCACCACCTCGTGTGTGGATCCTTGCTGCCAAGAACTGACCAAGTGCACCACCAAGTGTGTGGATCCGTGCTGCCAAGAAGTGACCAAGTGCAGCACCAAGTGTGTGGATCCATGCTGCCAAGAAGTGACCAAATGCACCACCACGTGTGTGGATCCCTGTTGCCAAGAAGTGACCAAGTGCACCGCCTCGTGTGTGGATCCCTGTTGCCAAGAAGTGACCAAGTGCACCACCACGTGCGTGGATCCCTGTTGCCAACAAGTGACCAAGTGCACCGCCTCGTGTGTGGATCCCTGTTGCCAAGAAGTGACCAAGTGCACCACCACGTGCGTGGATCCCTGTTGCCAAGAAGTGACCAAGTGCACCACCACGTGCGTGGATCCCTGTTGCCAAGAAGTGACCAAGTGCACCACCACGTGCGTGGATCCCTGCTGCCAACAAGTGACCAAATGCACCACCTCGTGTGTGGATCCCTGTTGCCAAGAAGTGACCAAGTGCACCACCAGATGTGTGGATCCCTGCTGCCAAGAAGTGACCAAATGCACCACCACGTGCGTGGATCCCTGCTGTAAGGAAGTGACCAAATGCACCACCACATGTGTGGATCCTTGCTGCCAAGAAGTGACCAAATGCACCACCAGATGTGTGGATCCTTGCTGCCAAGAAGTGACCAAATGCACCACCAGATGTGTGGATCCTTGCTGCCAAGAAGTGACCAAATGCACCACCAGATGTGTGGATCCCTGCTGCCAAGAAGTGACCAAGTGCACCACCACGTGCACGGATCCTTGCTGTGGGGGTGTTCAGGTTGTTACGAGGTGCGTGGATTCCTGTCCCACCACCTGCATTACACAAGCCACCCCGCTGTGCACAGGCGTGTGCCCATGTGGCCAGCGCTACTCCATCAGATGTGCAGATGTCTGCTACCGCAAATGCAAGGCTCCTTGAGGGGGTGCACGTGGCAGGTCCTGTGGTGGGACCCCACTCTGCATTGCCATTGCCCTGTGGACTCTTCTAAGGCTAAGGAATGAAAATGGTTTGCAGATCCCTGAACTTGCCAACGTCTTCCTCACATCTTTGCTTTCCTAGTGCCCTTCCTGTCCTAGGAAGACTAAATCGTCAAATGGTTTCCCATATGTTCTGCATAATTTCTGCTATATTTATCTCGAGAACAATGCCTTTTCTTGTAACATGTAACTAATTGATTTTGTGCCCCCAGGAATATTGCCTGGGAGAGAGATTCTGTAATTCTTCTTTGCACTGATGTAGATGGAGGAATTTCCCTGTTTGTTCTTTCTTGCCATCTTCTCCATTTCTTGTATGAAGCAATAAAAAAAAAAAAAAAGATCTTGGCATCAGCTGTCTGCAAGTGTTTCCTTCACTTTTGTATTCCCCCAGACTCGCTTTCTCCTTTTAATTTCTACCTAAAAAACTGATCTCTGTAGAGTGGCAGCTCCTGCTAGAATGCATGTGAAGGTCTAAGGCAGTAGCAGGAGACCTGGGACTCATCTGGGATACCCCAGATCATTGCTGGGAGAGGATGCTGTACATCGTAAGGAAGGACCGCTCTCCCATGGTTTTGAAAAGACTTTGAAAACCCACTCATTTGTTGAAGTGCTCCTCTGAAGCTGGAGGAGCTCAGGGCCAGCTGTGTCTGCATCTCGCAGGCAGAAATGAAATGTTCCATTATGAGCAATGGGTAAATAAGCCACTAACGAGGGGAAGATGAGCAGGTCTGGGAGACTGTGCCTCATGACTTTGTCACCCGTGTGTGAGAGGTCTTATCTCAGCCTTTTGCGATTGACTTCTATTTCCTTGTCTCTGGTGGCAATTGGGCAAGCCTCATCAGTTAGGGAAATCAACACGGATTCTCTCACCACTGGATTCTGCAGAAATGTTATTAGTATTAACAAGGTGTTTTGGACAGTTTTGGTGACCTTCCATGAATATCTGCTGACAAGATCCCAGTGCTTCCTCCTCAGCAGCAAATTTGTTTGCAAATTGCTCACCTAGGAGTAAGCAACATCCTCAGGGACTCAAAGTCACCCTGCTACACAGGCCATAGTGCTCTGCAGGTTTCCAGAGCAGCGGGTGATGCAGAATGGGATTGGGTTTAGCAACAAGTGCTGAAGGGAGAAGAGATGGGGAGACAGACTGTGGGGGAAGCCAGCCCAGCAGACGCGGGCACAGCTCTGTCTGCCAGCACCCACTGGCTCCTTCTTTAAAGATGCCCCAAGGCACGTGGCGAGTGACTAACCTGCAATTATCACTGTCTCACTTTTTCTAGTAGAGGAATCTGACCAATAGTGCGACATGATAAATCATACCCGATGGACATGGCATTGCACGCGGGTTGAGGAGACCCAACCTCGCACAAATCGTTTCCCTCCCAGCTCTTCTGCTTCCGTCCTCCTCTCCCAACAGGTTGTGGCAGACCCTGGCTCTTGCCACTGGTTGTGCAGCACTCGCCACAGCGGGTGTCTGGACTTCAGCAAATGCTCTAGGCATTACCTAAGCACAAATTCTGCACAATAGAAATACCAAACCAATTGAGGCTTCCTAATCACCTCCTTGTGGAGTTCTGATTTGACCCCAAAAGTCCTTTAAAACTCATTAAAAGGTTCTGTGCAAGCACCAATTTCCTTTGCATCTGTTCCCAAATCAAATGGAACAATCTTCTGGGAAATAAGAAACTGTAGGTGTTAAAAATGACATTTAGATAAGATTTTCTCTTAAACTATTTCTCTGTAACATCCTTCTGATGGCATGATGCTTGCATTATATTTAATCCTTCACATGAACATAGAAACTCAGATTTTAAGAGGCTGAGACCATTAGCGGAGAACAGACACTTCATTTCCAGGTGAACGTCACAAGATTGTGCTGTAGGAAGAGAAACAGAGATCCTTCCTCCCAGAACACCTGGATGTTTATACTATATCTATGGAACTGTTATTGCAGTTAGGGAGAAAATTGCTGTTCAGCATAAGCAAATGTAGTAAGCCCACTGTTCTTGCTCTGTCAGGCAATGTACTCTGATTCCTAAAATGTATTCCTCAGACATCAGCACACAGTTTTATTCAGCAATGTAAAAAATCCTAAGGAGAGCTGGATTCCCATTCTAAAATATCGGGAAAATCAAATTAAATATCTGCAATAGTCAGAAGGCAAAAGATAAACCAGATGAGGTATTTTTTCATAACCACAGCTAGTTCCCCTTTTTCAGGCTTAATTGCATTCAGATGCTCACTTATCATTCTTCACAGAGCACTCACCTTCCTGAGTAAACAGGAAAAGAGGCGGACAGTGCCGTATTTGGGTTCCTCTCAGCCCCAGAAGTAATGATCTAATTACTTGATCAAATAGTCCCTAGGGCACAGACTAGACCGAGCCACTTGTTTTCATGTGAGGCTAATTGCATTCTACACTCAGCCTCCTGGCATCTCAGCTATGCGAGGATTTCCAAAGCTGAGTTGATGGACCAGAAGCCTGGAGACCAGCCCCGCCTGGAAGCTGCCCTCCGTGCTGGATCACACCCTCGCACCTTCCCCCGGTAGTTGTGGTAGGGAATGACAGGAAGGGAAAGTTGGGTGTAATGAAGCCCCAGACTTTAAAATTTAATTACAACAAAGTGAAGGAGAGTGGGCTGGGAAGGCCTTGCTACGGTGAGAATATAGGGAGAATTCTTGATTTCGATGAAAATGCTTTGCTCACCAAAAATGTGGGTAGTGTACTATATGGGATGCTGCGCATAAAAAAAATGAAATCCCTGATGCTGAACAGTGCTGGATGCCACAGAGGAAGGAAGCTTATTTAGGAGGCTTTTAGGTCAGCCAAGGAATGCAAAGAAATCCCGACGTATCGTATTTTTAAAGCAAAGTGTTCAGCAGTTTATGAAATTGTTTTTTTTTTCCTAGCAGAAATCCAGCTGAACAGCCCAAAATGGTGCATATCCAAACAGTTACAGAGGGAAAAATTTCAGTTTGAGAAGTTTCCATCAAAAGTCATGACATCTGCACATCCTGATGTTTTGTATTTATGTGAACAATCACGTCTCCGTGACCATGTGGTGTTTCACGTCTGCAGGTGTGTTATAGCTTGTAGGAAAATGGTTCCAATCTTGATGTGCCTCCATCTTTGGTAGCTCTTGGTGGTGAACTATGAAGTCGCAGATTCTTTGGAGCCAAAATTGTTGACCACGTTCTTTTCTACTGAGTTTTTCAGAAACATTCTCCTGAGTACCAGAATACAGTGCTCAGGAGGCTCCTCTTCTGCAGCACCATGCAAACCTCTGGGTAGGGGAGTCTGTCTCCTCCTGGGCTCCAGGAACCATTTCTGGTTCAGATTTGGGCTCTGTCATGCTCCTTTCATCAGAGTGCTACCCATCGCACCAGACTCTGGTTCTGCAAGAGACCTTAACATGTGCCATTTAATTAAACAGATCCCAGAAGTGTCAGATTTGGAAAACCACTTCTTTTCAGCTCTTTTGCCAAAGAAGGATGGCCACAAAAGGATGTTGCTGTGGGGTCCTGACTCACTGGAGTTAATATGACTAGTCAAATGACCAAATTGCTCATAAATATAATAGAGATCCACAAATAAGTGTCAATTAAGAATAATAATCCAAACCTCTGACCTTCCCACATATTACAAATGCAGATCAATTTATATCTCCTAAAATGTCTGTTTCTCTTAGAAGTCATTACAATTTCTTGCTAATCAAATATAACAATAGGGTGTACAATAACCCACTATAGAAATGGAGACGTAGGACCGGTCCTCAGCATTGGTTTTAGAGGTGAGCCTGGAGCCCTAGGAAAGCATGAAGAACTGTACAGACTGGACTCTGAGAAACTCGTCAGCAAGATAAGTGTTGGAGGTTGCTGCTTTGAGGGGACCTAGAAGTACTGGAGGAAAATTGCTTGCTCAGCATTACCCAGCAGAGTTAGCTCTGGGAGGACAAGATAGGGAGAGATTAGTCTATCAAAATATTAGACACTTAAATCTGATATAATTGTAAAACTGTTCGTTTTACAATCTGCAGGGTCTATTTGGTGCAGACATGGGTGTTTCTCCTCACCCTGAAGCAGATGTCTAAGACAAGCAAACCACACTCTACAAGTCTATTTCTTCCTATCATCTATAAATGCTGCTGGTGCATCGGTATGAATCTTGGGGGGAGAAACTGCACGTGATGCACCGAGTCTGTCCAGCAAAGGAAGAGAAGTGGAAAGACTGAACAAACCATGAAGTGCTGCTGGGAAGGTGTCAAGAGCAGTGCAAATCCAACAGCTCACATGGGCTTAGGACAGGAATTCCAGTTTCCCCACATAAACACTAGAAAGGAACCAGTGCCGATGCCTGCAATTCTTCAGTGGGACTCCTGGTTTTCAGTGTAAACAGGATGCACTGCTCATGCTGCACAGGTTGGTTGGGGATTTTTGCCCATTTAGCATTTGTGCAAGTGATCTCATTGGGGAATTTGGTTACCTAAATGTAGTCTGATGATCACATGCCACCATCGTGATTGAAATATCTCAGAGAAACAAAGATTTTCTCTTCTGCAGAGCTGAGTGGGATATCACAATCAGCAAAAGTCTTCAATATGCTAATATGGCGTCCTGGGCCTAAATCCCACTTAAACTAAAACCCTTTACGGTGCTCTGGCAGTGAAAAATACCTTTAAAATGAATGTCCCTTTACTTTTCCCTGAATGGCTTGAAAAGGTCCTCAAGGTAAATAGAGTTGTGTCCCCGTTGGCATTGTCAAGCTTGAATGTTGTTAATAGATGGTGGAGAGGAACGAGTTGGGTGTATTTAATGGTTAAAAAGGTATTAGAGGAACAACTACCTCAACAGTTTGTTGAAGTGCTGATAGTCCACTGTAGGATTAGCTGTTTCTTACCATGAGAATCAGGACATGGTATTTCTCATAGTAAAACAGATCAGTTGTCTAACTTCCCTAATAATAGCTATCCGTTCTTACTGCATTGAAAAAAACCTAAGGTATCATTCAGACATTTATGGAAATGAGGAGCTGAAAATATCAAAGCATATTAAATCTTTTTTGAAAAGCAATTAATCCAGTACATGATTTTTTTCAATTACTGTGTCATTCTTGTGGGAACCATATGACTTGGGTATTAGGTGGAAACAGAATTTGCTCAGGATCACATGTCTTTCCTGGAAGAGGTTTTCCATCAAAAATTAGGATGTAAACAAATATGTAAAGTATGTATAGGTGGAGCCTGCTCAGGTAGTTAGTGGTCAGGTGTCCATACCCCTGGGCTCCCTTGTTTCCGGAGATGACGCCATGCAAGCCATATAAAAAGGTTTGCATTTTGATGCTCACACCAGTTCATTTGCCTTCTCCCTCACTCACCTGCATTGGTGAACTGGTAAGTTTTTCTTGGATATATTAGGGAACGATGCAATGGCTGTGCTACCTGGTTGTTCTGGTCAAGAGAATATATTACGGCTCACAGGAGAGCTTTGCTTCTGGTGTTTCTGTTCCAGGATTTGTCCTGGAATGGGGGAGAGGATGTTCAACTTATTTAGAGTTTACTCTTCCTTAAGTAGCTTGCAAATGTCTTGTCACCTCTTCAGAAACTGTGACTGTCTCTTATTGTCCTTTGTATTCTATCTTCATTAATTTTTTCATACCTCATTAAGTCTGGAAATTAAATAAATTAGTAGATGCTGCAGAGTAAGTCTTGGGACTTCAAAAGAGATGGGTGGGAAGATGCATTCTCTGGAAGAGGGAAGCTGCAGGATATCTGAGGGCAAACCTGCAGGGGACATCTGGGAGAAGTCAAGATGAATTGGAAACAGGAGCTGCAACCTCTGGGCCAACCCTTCTCTTATGAAAGGATGAGCACATTAATTTTGATACAGCTGCGATGATGTACCATGATACACAGCTGGAGGATTTGGGATAGCGTCTGAATTTGTGGTCTTTGGACTTTGTCCTCAGGCATTAGGAGTTCAGTGCCTACACACAGGGGAACATGAGGTCTGTGTGAGGAACTGAAGAAATGATAAGCAAAAGGTTGGCCCTGGAACGTGTGCTGAAAATAAGGAAATGAACTATTTTCATGTTGTGGCTTCTACAAAGTTTAACTGTGGGCATCTCTATAAAATTCAGGGCTTATGGCTCTAGTCTTCTTAACAGTGATGCTTGCAGGTTCCCAAGGAACAAAATAATAATCAGGCAGTTTTAATTGCATATGTCTGAATCCAGAAATCATTCACACATGCAATTTTTTCTAACAGTCCTTTTCTCAGTCCAACAGCTATCTGAAATTTATGTTTCAACAGCTCAAGTTACAAATTGCGACTCAAGAAGAAAGGATGAGCGTCCTGATTTTGTATCTCTCTTTTTATCTTTGTCTTTAGCTTTACCAGCATCTCAGAAAGATGTCTTACTACGAGCAGCGCAAACAGCCCTGCCTGCCCCCTCCCATTTGTGTGCAGAAATGCAACCAGTGCGTGGAGCCCTGCAAGACGGTGTGCGTGGAGCCCTGTAGCAACATTTGCGTGAAGCCGTGCCCCACACCGTGCGTGGAGGTCTGCCCAACACCTTGTGCCACCCAGTGCACCACATCCTGCACCACGCAGTGCGTGGAGCCTTGTGCCACCCAGTGCACCACATCCTGCACCACCCAGTGCGTGGAGCCTTGTGCCACCCAGTGCACCACATCCTGCAGCACCCAGTGCGTGGAGCCCTGCAGCACCCAGTGCGTGGAGCCCTGCCCCACTAAGTGCATCGATGTCTGCGTACAGCCATGTGCCACTCAGTGCTCAACCCAGTGCGTGGAGCCCTGCCCAGCCCCCTGCGTGGAGGTGTGTGCCACCAAGTGCATTGATTCGTGCGAGACGGTGTGCTTGGAGCCGTGCAGCACCACCTGCTCCCGCCCGTGCTGATCGCCTTAACGCATGAGCCCTGCATGCAGCCCTGCGTTGCGATATCCACAGGCTCTCGCGCATCTGCGGAATGAAAAACAGGTTACAGACCCATCTGCGACGTACTGAGACCTCTCCCGAGCTGGGCACTCCATGCTCTCTTTGTCTTGGAAAATATTTCTCTGAATGTTTCCAGCCTGTATCTTTGCTTCCTATGATACTTCTGCTACTGCTATTTCAGCACCTTTTTCCTGGTAACTGCCGTTGGCCAATATTATACTGCTGGGCATCTTGGGAAGTTATTTAGCAATGGTTGTGCTGTGAGCAGTTGATGTTGGAAGATGTCTGCCTTCTATTCTTTAATTCTCATCTTGTCTTTTAATGTCTATGTGCAGCAATAAAAACTGACCATTGTTGGCATAGTGTGTCTTCTGTCTTTCTTTCCTCTCCCCATTTCCATGTCTTTGGACACAAGGATATCCTCCCCTAGTTTGAATTTTAAAAAAGCTGTTATGATTGTGCTAGACTTCCGCCTGCAATGTATTGCTGTAAACAGAGAGATTATGCAGTATAATGTGCAGCAATGTCTTCTAAGACAATAAGCAAAACATCATCTGGTTAATATTTTTCTGACAGATCAGACAAAAAAAAAGATTTTTATTGTACTAGAAAATAATTATAGAAATATAATTTTCAACTTTATTAATGACAGAATTTTGAAGGCAAATCTTAGAAACTATTAAATGGTAAATTTAAGTGGAAGAAAGCCCCAAATCCAAGAGAGAATTACTTGAAATGTTCTTGCTGGGATTTTAATTATTTCTTAAAAGCATTCTGATGGAGATGAAAATGGTATTTTTGATTCATTCTTCCCACGATCCTCATGGACTAAATATAGAAAGTAGGGGATTTGGCTTGAGGAGATGAATCTTTTTGTGGTTCAGGAACAGGTCTGAGCCCTGCAAGATTGCAGTTTTCTTCCCAGGTTTGCTGCAGATATTTTGTGTGGCTTTGGGCAGGTCTCACTCTTGTTATCTACCCGTTCCCCATCTGCAATGAGAAGACACATCCCTGACTGATAGGATAGTTCGCATTTCGGGTTCATTAATGTCTAGCAGGTACAAGAATATTTTGATTCAATTATAAACGCATATTCTTTATTTGAAGTCATAATTTTGACACTGAAGGAGGGCCATTGTCTGGAGGGACGTTATACCCACTTAAATGCTGAGTTTCAGAGATAATACTCCCATTGTCTCCCATACCGTGCATGTGACTGACTTACCTCTGTCTCCGTGATGGCCACCCAATTTCCATGTCTGGGATGTAGAGAATTGCTATCCACATACCGTATCATTATGGCAAGGGTGGAGAATATCTAATCTAGAAAAGAAAAGAGTTATATTTAGGTGTGCGTAAACACTATTACCAAATCAGCTTTTAATGAAACCTTGTGAGCAGGTGTAGAGAGTTTAACAGCAGATTCCTTTTTGTGTTATTTCTGTCAACACCAAAAGGTGACACCATCAAACAGGAATAATGATAGGCAAAACACGTCTCAGGAAGGCAAACAAATTCTACACCTAAACACACCTTTCAGTTCAGATAGACAAAGCAGGGGTAGGTGGACCAGATATTCAACAGCACAAAAATGGAGGGGGAAGATTAGGAACGTGCACCTCTAATTCCTACTGTTGATCGTAAATCTTCAGGGATTCAGCAACGAACTCTGCCTTGTTAACAACAACTTGCTGCTGCCACATGTGTAACATCAGCACCCACTTTTAGGCATGGGAAAAGTCTTAGTCAGGAAGTCATATGCAGCTACTAATGAGATCCATCCCATAGGTTAGTCACCTGTGACTGATTTCCAAACCTCTTCATCCAGCTCTATCAGCTGTGTTAGTCATTTAAAATTTTTTCTTCTCTCCCTCTCTGCTGCAAGCGTTGCACCAGACACAGTAATCATAGATGGGAGCATGTAGCTCTGAAAACCCCAGAGGAAGTGGCAAAGAGACCTGTTGGTTTGTGCTCATCACGCTTCCTGCACCTGTAGGAAAAAGCCCTGACGCACTGCTCTCCTATGCACCTGTGGTTAGTTCTGAGCATTGCTAGGATTCCCCTGTACATTTACAACAAATTAGTGACATCTGGTCCATGTCAACCTCAGGGTCATTAAGACCCCTTGTAAATCAGGAATGAGTGAGGGATCTTAAGATATGGGAAGATGATGTTTCCTTTAGCGCATTCATCTCTCCATGTATCACATGTCTAATGGAGACTGGGCTGTAATTCATCGGGCTGAATATGACCCCACAGGGCATAGCATTGGGGAACACTCAAGGGAGGCTTGAACTACCTTTTCTATTAAAGACAACGTTTCAGATGAATCATTTTCTCTGTTCCTTCCTTGGAAAAAATTCAAGGGGATCAACATTTTTCTGAAACACAGATCCATCCCCCCCCCCCCCCCCAAGAAATTCTGCCACAATTTCAGCAAGCCAAACCCAGTGTTTATAAAGAAGAAGTTTTAGTTGCTTCAGTAAAAATCTACTTGTAAAGCGCAAGACAAAATAAGGGGAAAGCTTTCTAATTTCATGGCAATATAAAATGTTTCATTCCCCTTTTGGGGAAGGAAAAGAGAGAAGGACAGAAGCAAACCCCAAAACCACAGACTGCCAAACACAGACCTGCTGCCCTTCCCAGGAGCTGGGGTGTAGCACACAGACCTCCCCCACCCCACTCAGATTTATGCCAGCTGGAGATCTGTCCTGGTGATCCCAGACAAAACTCTCAGGAAACACCTAAACTTTATGCAAACATTTTCTGCTAAACCCAGAGGGGATCTGAGCCATCTCTCCAATCTGAGTTTGGTTGTGGGATCTTTGCCCAGGGTCGGGACAAGATGAATTATTAATAAATTAGCCAGTTATTACCAGATTGGGTGTGCCTTGCATGAAAAACAACAAATCCCCCGCACCTGAAAGAGGACGCATCTCTCACAGACCTTGACTGAAGTCCAGGTGTACGGAGGTGTCAGTGGAGCAGGTTCTGGTTGTGAAAGATTCTGGTCATCAAGTTAATCTGTTGTCATCAGTTCCCGGGGCTGACTTCTGAAAGCGTATAAAAGCCTTCCATTGGGAGGCTCATTAATCTGAGTGGCTTCTTCTTCCTTTTCTCCAACAGCAGGAGACACCAGGTGAGTCCTTCCATGCACATTTAGCTATATAGGTGGGGGGTTCTGCTGCCCTCTTCTTGGGAGACAAGGTGATTTTTCTTTATTTTGTTTCTCTAGTAACATTTTCAGCTCCTCTCCCTGACAATTTAATCCCCATACAAGTGAAAGCTATGTTATGTTGTTTTGAGACTTTTTGAGGCTTCAGATAGTGGCTTCCTGACTCTTTGGGCCATCAAACCCTTGTCAACCCTCACAATTTTTTCTCAACTGATAAGGAACCTTGTGGATAACCATCAGGTATTGAGTATCAACTACCAAAGGATGGCATCTACCAGCAGCTTGGTTTGCATCTGTTGAACAGCCATGGGCTGATCACTGCAATCTCCTGGATCTCCAGGGCTCTGAGTTTCACTTCTTTGCATAAAATCATATCATCGCTGAGCAGGAGGATAGTTCACCTACATCTAGCTGCCGGAGACCTGGCTCCTGCTCTGAGGCTCTCAATGAACTAAGCAGAGACGTGGCTGTTGCCCGAAGGGATTTTTATCAAATGATTTTTCTCTTTCAAATCCATTTGCAATACTCAAATGTCCTTAGCTTTCTGCTCCTCTTTGACTAGTTTTAAATATTGCTCTGAGGTTCTCCTTGAATTAACCACACTTTCATTAAAACTTACATTGCTTTTTAGCTTGTCAAAGTTGAAGCGTTAAGAAAATAGCAAACAGATGGAAAGAAGGAAAACCCCTCTCAGGGTTTCTTGTCCCATTCCTCTGCCGCCATTTAGCTGTTTGGATCACAACTTTGTTAGGATAGTGCCTGCCTCTTACATTCATGTATGATTATATACAGTTACACCCTGAGGCCTCAGCAGTGGCTGATCTCCATAGAGGCTAACTGTGATGGGAGCCCAGAAGAGCAGTATGGGGGCAGCTACAGCAAGCTGGAGTCACCAACACAAATTTGATCTGAACAGCAGGATCCTTAGGGATTTCCAAGGGTGTTTTATTTTGTGCTTTTGCTAGTGGGATTAACTTTTAAAGGCTCTTCGCTGTTGGTTTGTCAAAGCTGAAGAACTGACTGAGACTGTAGTATCCAGAAAGGAGAAGTGTGTGGGGCTTAAAATAACTGAAATGGCACCTTGGTTTTCTTTCAGGCTTAGCAAAGATGTCTTCCCACCAGCAGAAACAGCAGCAGCAAATACCTTCAAAATGCCAGGAAAAGTGTCCTCCAAAGTCTGTGGAGCAATGCCAGTCCCAAAAAGGACAAACCAAGTGTCCAGTGAAGAGCATCCCGCAGCAGCAGCAGCAGCAGCAATGTCCAAAGCAGAAGTAGCACTAACAGCAGCTGCCACAAAGTGCCATGGAAGATGCACACGCTTATTTCCAAGCTCTCCTTCTGTTTTCTGGCTCTGCCGGAATAGCTAGAAATTCACAGCGTGCCTCCTTTGTTTGCAAGCAGAAACTACTTTACAAAGAGATGCAATTCATTAACTTGGATTTATTCCTTCTCTGCTATAAAAAAAATAAAAAATTGCGGTGCCATTTTCTTCTGATCTTTAATTTGGGGCATGCTACAATAAAATTATAAGTAACCTCATTACTTGCTTCCTGATTTTTTTTTTTTTCACTTTACTAGTGCCATTCGTTCTCTTTTGCTTTCTTTTATTAGACAAAGAATTACCTTTAAACCTTCACTTATATAAGGCACACATACACAGGGACCTTGCATATTTGCCTTCCAGGTTTCCCAAGGAATTATTTGTCCATCTTTTTATTTTCAGATAGCTGTAGGTTTCTCGAGCTATTAATATGATGACCAAATAAACCAGAAATACGAAATGTCTAGAGCAAACAGAACACAAAATTATCATAATATCTAGAAAGGCTTGGGGTCCTGTGGGGCAGAGCTGCTGCCTGGGTGTCAAAGGTGACTCAGGCTCAATGTGCTTCCCATCTTGGGACAAACTTGCAAATTGTTTTAATCCTGAACTGCAGCACACTGGACAAAATCAGTTTTCTGCAAGATATAATATTCTGAAGTGTATTCTTATGGCTCTATCAGAACAATTAATTGTGGGTTTAGAGTCTTAACTATACTGTAACTGCTGAGAGGAAAATAGTCTTTGGAAGTTTTAAATGCTGCTTGCTCAGAATGAATAGTTTCAATTTTAAAAGAATCAGAAAGAGGACTCAGAATGTTTTGGTTTCTCAGCAGGACCTACTGTCTTGGCGAATTTATTTCCAGTCAGCTGTACAGCAGAGGAGGAAAATTATAAATACAGAAACTGTTGAGTGATACAATACTGGTGTTTGGCAGACAGACATAAGCTTGCTCTGCAAACCAGAAGCTGTGTGTCTCAGTGTGATTCTGTGATCAGATGATGAGGTTGGATGTATCTAACACCCATCTAACAGGTACAGGGCCAAACTAGTGTGATTACATCGCTCTTGGCTCATCTGAAGTGTGGGAAAAACTTGTTTGCTTGTGCTTGCACCCTGCCTCGTAGACGTGCCCACGCCATATGTCTGCTGGAGGTCACAGAGTGGCTGTGAAGGTGTTTAAGTTGGGCAGATTGACCGTGGGGACATCTCAGTGTGAGCTGATGCCATGTGCCACGCTCTGGGACTGCGTGTCTTGCTGAGAGGTGTTTCAGTGCAATTAAAGTTTCAGGGCTATTGGCCAACCCTGACTGACTCTGTGAAGGGACTCTTGCAGGTTCTCTAACCTGAGCACCTGGAGAAGAACAGCAGACCCAGGGTCCCCTGTGAGCACCCGAGTTTCTGAGTCCTGATTCACCCAGCTTTGAGCCTAAAAATTGACTGGCTGTTTCAGGCTGAGGCTCCTTTTCAACTTTGTAAGCAGAAGCTATTAAAAATCTCCACAACTTGGTATTCAAAGTCATTTTTATTGTTGATTTTCACAGTGAAATAAATCCTGGATACAATATCAGCCTAAAATAATTAGAGATAAGTACCAAATACATACGCAACAACACTGTGTGGTGAAACATATTCCAGGGTGTAATTGAGACAGCGCTGTGTATGCTTCTTCCTTTATCCTGTCTAACAGATGGAAGCCACGCCTGAGGTTAATCTATTTCAAAACATGTCTGGATTGGATTTCATTATCTATATATTCTCCATAAATAATCTCAGCGTGAGCTGTTCTTTTACACATCCTAGAAAATCCAAGGTGAGCTCTCTGAGGAAAGTGCTGATTGCTACCGATTCAGCTAAGCAGATAATTAAGAGGGGATGGCTCTTTTGTAAAAAATCTTTCTCTTTCCTCTAGCTCAATGGATTTTTTTAATTGCATAAAATATTCGGCACTATGGATTCATGATTCGGAAAGTCTTGTTGCCATTGACCAGAACCCCTTAGCAGCAGGCTCTGCACAAACCTCAAACGCTATTGTTAATAGGCAAAACTCCTAAATGCAAGGTGGGAGATGGCATTCGCATACAGGGAGCTGGGGAGGAAGGCATGAAAACCAGGAGGCAGCATGCGGGTCTGGACAATGAGCTCTAGGTCCCTAACTGCATTTGGGTTAAGTTTGAATATTTAGCTTAATGAACCCTGACTCGTGCGTGCCATCATACTCTTTGGTCTCTCTCTGGGCCTTTAAAAGCCAGCGAGATGGTTGGGAGAGGGCAGAAATTCAGGCTGCTGGGAAGCTGAACGCACATGCCTACAACACCGCTTGAAGCCTTATTATCTATTGACGGTCCTGACGTGTCAGTTATTGTATGGCTGTTAGTATAGGATAACGCTAGCGTTAGCTGGGGGGGAGTTGGAAGCTGTGCTTCTTAACAGAAAATCTGCAACGAACAAAAGGGTGTTGGAAAATGACCGCTGGTTGTGAGACACGGGGAGAGGAGGTCTGGGTTTGTGATCTTCTTCTCTCTTCAGGGCTTCCCTTGCCAGCTGCAAGTTACTTCTGCATGGGTGGCCACTGGTTGGGCTGCTTCACCTGCTGCTGCTCGATGGGAGGACAATTCTCTGGAAGAGAGCACTTCTCTGGCTCAGGGCAGGGAGCAGGGATTGGCGCAGGGGTCTCCTTGCACTCCTGCTTCTCTGGAGGGCACGGGGTGGGCACAGGGATCTCCTTGCACTCTTGCTTTTCCTGGGGACATTGCGCAGGTTCAGGGCATGGAACAGGGATTGGTGCAGGGATCTCCTTGCACTGCTGCTCCTCCTGAGGACACGATGCAGGTTCAGGGCATGGAACAGGGATTGGCACGGGGATCTCCTTGCACTGCTGCTTTTCTTGGGCACATGGTGTGGGCTCAGGGCACGGAACAGGGATTGGCACAGGGGTCTCCTTGCACTCCTGCTTCTCTGGAGGGCACGGGGTGGGCACAGGGATCTCCTTGCACTCCTGCTTCTCCTGAGGACATTGTGCAGGTTCAGGGCATGGAACAGGGATTGGTGCAGGGATCTCCTTGCACTGCTGCTTCTCCTGGGGACATTGTTCAGGTTCAGGGCAGGGAACAGGGATTGGCACAGGGATCTCCTTGCACTCCTGTTTCTCCAGCACACACGGAGTTGGCTCAGAGCAGGAAACAGGTTCTGGCACAGGCACCTCTTTGCACTCTGATTTCTCTTCAGGGCATGGAACAGGCTCAGGGCATGACACAGGTGGGATAGTTGGTGGTAGCTTGCATTGCTGTTGCTGCTGCTGCTCCTGGGGTGGACACGTGGGTATTACGACCACTGGTGTTTCTTCCTGGGTTGGTTCCACCACCGGTGTTGGCAATGGCACTGTTTTTTCTGGGCATGGTACCACTACTACAGGGACTGGTTCTGGGCAAGGTGTTGGGACTTGGACTTCAGGTTGCTGCTGTGGACATGGGACTGGCTCAGTGCATGGCACAGGCTCTTGGCTTTGCTTTGAAATTGTTTTGCCCAAGCCAGGTGGGAGGTTGAATTCCTGCTTGATTTGCATTTGATTCAAAGACATCTTTGCAGGAAACAAAATTATCTGAAAGAAATGTCAGAGTGTTATTGTGTCTGCTAAATGAATAGCATTGGGATAAGGGTGAAACGATTATAAGAAACATGAATCAGCCGCAAGAGTAAAGTTCTCTTAGTTTGCCGTTGGTTTCCCAAGGCAGGTTGGCAGAAAAAGAATTATGATTTGCTCTTTCTTTCTCATCCTGCCTTTCAGCTCCTGCTCTGACTCTGTCTTATCTTGTTCCTCTTTTCTGTTCTGCAATGTGGGACAGCCCTGTCAGGTCTAACTGAGGTAGCACCACTCCTTTGAATGTGGAGCTGATTTACACTTCAGAGCTCTTGCTCCTGTTGCTTAGCTCTTCCTAGTGTGTTAACTTCCTTTCATTTCTGTCCTGGGGAATTGATGAGAAGAGCGGGAAAATAACAGATCTACTGGTTTGATAACGGTTTCAGAAAGTCAAAATAATAATAATAATAATAATAATAATAATAATAATAATAATAATAATAATAATAATAATAATAATAATAATAGAATGCTGAAGACAATTAAAAACTTTTGGTGTATCAAAAATTAGAAAGACACAAATCTGGGCCCAACAGGATATTTTACATTGACAAAACTGAAATACTTAATTTGATTTTGCCCATTTTAAAATGGTTTCCAGATATTTCTTGGAATTAGAAACCTGAGGTGCCAAGGCCTCAAGATTGACCTCATCAGTAAGCTGATATCTTTCTGTAGTATTAAGAGCCTTTATAGTAACAGTAATAGGCCAACTCCTCCTCTTGCTCTGGTTTCCCTCTGACTTCACTGGTGATGTAATGGATTGAGGTTACCTGTGGCACAGTTCTTCCAACTGTCATTGAAAGAATTAGCAGTGGTAACGCGTCCATATGTTTCTGGATTATCATGGCCACTAATAATACACATAGGTTGCATGAATCAGAATAATCAGGAGGGATTTATTTTCCCAAGGCCAGTAATGTGCAACAGGCCAAATGGGTTTTCCTAACAATTTATGAAACTGCCTCTGTTTTGTGGGCTGCTGAAGGCTGGACTGATGCTGTGTCTTTGGTAAAGCCTGTGTTGTTGTTTTTCTAAACACAATCTAAGGGCACAAATAGAAGGTTAGAATCACAGAAGTGTTGGTTGGAAGAGGCATTTTTAAGTCCCTCAATGCAGGACTAGCACCAACACAGATCATGTGAGAGTGTGCAAATTGTTCTCCCTTCCTCATGTTGCCTACTCCTCTCAGCACATCTTCAAAGCAAATTCATTCCTCTCTTCTACATCCTCCTAGATCCTCCAGATCAATATCACTTGTCTCTTGCTATTTTTTTTTATAAGGACCTGAAAGATCTTAGACCAAGATATATTGCTCTTGACATGGTTAGCATGACTGAGGCAGCACACTAGGAATACCTTCACCGTTCTATTCCCTACAGCCCTTCATACTCCCAAATTTATCTTTTACAAAATAATTATTCAATGAAAGTGAAGTTTAAAAAATATTCTTGTTATAAATAGCAGAATCACAGAAAATAGATTTGGAAGGAGCTTTAGGAGGTAATTTACACCTTCTCTTTCCCTGAAGGCAGGATCAGTTATACTTAAACCAAAGTAATTTTATCTAATCTCTTCTTCAGAAACAGTCTAATTTAGCACTTAACTATCCTCAGGTTTACACGCAATCTGAATTTGCCTTGCAGAGTCATTCCAAGACTGCTTGTCCTATTCCAATACCCACCATTTCTCTTCTTTGCAGGAATCTTTTACATATTCAAAGGTATTGAAAAAAAATACTTCTTTAAAGAGTCTGCCTACATTAAACCAAGAAGTAAAATTATAGATAGCACAAAAAAGTATCAGTATTCTCTGACTTACCCAACCAGTCAACAGGGAGAAGCACGAAGTCGAGTGGATGGTGAAGCACGGAGATTTGAGAACTTTTATATGGTTTCAAAGCCCTGCCTTCTGGGAATGAGTCCTCCTAGGTAATGAGCTCATTCTTTCACAACTGCCGTTGTGCATGCATTTCCTCCACAGACTTGTTTTACACGTAGGCATTGTGAAGAGAGGCTTTTAGTGCAGAATGAGTTTTATTCCCCTTTTTGACTAATCTGATTTAATAAAAAAAACTTTCTGTGTGAATCAAGGTCATACCGTCAGGTTAATACATTCATTGCAGACCCCATGGAGATCAGGGGTCTTGGTGTGGTGTCAACCAGTGTGGCTCCACTTCAACCCATACATGAGTCATTTCATGCCAGCTAATGCCCCTGCTTCTTAAGATGCATTTGTAGTTTAAGACAGGGGAGCTAATCTGTACTTCTCTCACCTGCTTTTCATCAATGAGATCTCTAAAGTGACTTTCTTGTGCTTTTATAAACTTGTGATGGATGGGTTTATTCTTACCCCCTGAAGATCTTAATAGATTTAATTCTTCTTTCATTTCGGAGCAGATAATTTTGAATGCATGTTACTTTCCACAGTACAGAAGACATAAATCCCACCCATCTAAATGTGACAGAAGAGGAAACTGAGTTTATCTCCATGTATCATGTAAAAAGTAAGGGGATTTTTTAGTAGTATATAAGATTCAACACATCCAAATGGAATTTGGACACTTGTCTCATTTAAGTGCTGGAATGGCATTTGAAAAGATGTTTCAATCTCCATGTGAAATAAAGGGAGTTTGTAGCATATACAGTTTATTCCCTAAGCATTATTCCATGTAAAAAAAAAAAAAAAAAAAAAAGAGTGAAAATAGCTCACTGATTATTATCCTCAAAATCTCAGGGAGCTACCAGAATACCAGTCAAACAGTCCTCATTTCTGATAGTAGGATTATTTTCAGCAGCAGAGACGAGGCATCCCACACAGAGGTGAATTTCATCATATTTGGTTGTCTTGGGACTATCTTTGTCCTGTCTCCACCATTTTACCAGAGCTCTTATCAGAGCACGCACTACCGATGCAATCATTGCAACAGGCTGAGCTGGTACCCGTCACCAGCTGGGATTCCTGGGCTGCAAATGCAAGAAGCTGTTTCTAGCTGTGGTGTAACTTCCTCTGTTAATAATTGTTTGGCAACTGAAGGACAGAACACCTGAATTTTAGACCATGTCTTCTCCTATAGCGTGACTTCATCTGGGCAACTTCCTTTCTTACCTCATGGCAGGTGGGGCTCTGCCTTTGCTGCTTGCCTGCCTGGCTCTGGAAGCTGCTTAGTTTTAGTCGCCAGCCTTTGCTAGAGAGGGGAATATCCCAGCCCAGGACCTAACCCTGACTCAGGCCTCACCTGCTGCTCTGTGGGTACAAATTGCAGTTGTAGCTCTGCTGAAGGCAGGAACTAGGACACTTTCCAACAGTGGAGAACCTGCCTGTCTGCTTTCTAGGTAGCATCATGCTTCGCGGTTATCAAAATAGCCCTTCTGCTGAGATATGATTCTGGAATAGAGCCCTTCAAAGCAGGAAGATAGAGGGAATAAGCTCAGACTCATTAAAAAAGTGATTTTTATCATTGCACTTGTTGGCCTGAAGAGCAGTTGGGTTCGAAAGGAGACGGTACATTTCATTAGATCAAACACTACATTTGAATGTTTGTGCAATATTCACAAGTGAATATGCATCTTCAGGTTACAGCTTCAGTAACCTTTATTATGTCCATCAATTAGAGCACCCGAGGGAAACAGGGCACGTAGCACTTGTAGAGCAGTGTTAAGGCAAGGACTGTTACAGGCCGTACAGCCATGGCTCTGTGTTGAGACACTGATTTTATTTAAGCAAACAGTGATGTCTCTGGAATATTTAGGTGTCAAATTTCTAGCCTCAACTTGCAACACCGAGTGATTAAAGAAAATCACTTTCCATAGCTGGAAGGGAGACGACCTGAACCCTGTCTGGAGATCAGAAGGTGGGGCTGTCCTGACCTTAAACACTGGTTTGGATCCAGGTCTGGAGAGGCTCGGGGAGGTCACTTCACCTCCATGTCAGCAACCTCAGCAGAAAAATGATGGTAATTATCATCGAAGAGTCTCTGAAGTCAGCCTGTGGAAAGGGAGTGAATGTTTTTCCCATAGTAGAGGTGTAATTGCTTTCCCCTTCCATGTGAGTTACACAAAGACTATTTTTAGAGGCAAATACCATATGCAGTGAAACCTGCCTTACTAAAACATTTGGGAAACTACGGGGGAAACGTGCATTGAGCAAGGTGGCTTTACAGTGAACGTGGAGCTCCTCAGCTCTCACCTGGTGGAGCCCAGCTCATCTCCCAGTTGATACTGAAGTTGTACCACTAATTTCAGGGAACATAACACCACAAGTGAGAAAACATACCAGCCTGAACCCATCTTTCCTAGATAGAAATTGCTACTCCAGCTCCCACACAGCTTGGGTAGGTGCTGTGTTGCTATCAGCCTGTCAGTGGCCGTGCAAATGCTGACCAGGTGATTAAGTCCCCAAAAGTCTAAGATACCCTGGGAGATATGTAGCAGTTATGCTAGCAGCTCTGAATGGAGGCCTGTAGCTGTCAACTTTATCTGGTTTATCACTGAGATGAATGTCTCAATATCTCTAAGGGTCCCGAAGCTATATTGCTCCAGTCTAAAAAAAAAAGAATCAGCTTTTTCAGAAGTGGAGACCACTGCAGAGAACTTCAGCTCAGGATGTGAAATGCTTGCTGTGATCCTCACCTCATGCCTGCATGGATGCTCCTTGATTTTTCTCTGTCCAGTACTATGAACCTTTGTGCACAGAGAAAACGATCTGAGGAAACCATTGCACTCCTGGATTTCATGGTGTGATTCAGAAGTTGCTGAACTGGATCTCTCAAGACAGGGCTCGCCCTGCTGGCTTAATTAAACACTGTTTCGTTAACACCCCATCTTGTTCTTTATTATTGTGTCTGTCATCATTTTAGGGTGGACATCTTGATTAACTCATCTCACGAGACAAAAGACATAATTACCTGTTACTGAATTTCCTAGTATCGGTCTGTCTGCCTATGAGTCCAGTCACTAAAGCATCTTCTCTCCTAGTGCTGGAGACTGTCAAGTCATGTTACAGAAGATGAGGGGCTGGTCACCCACAGGCATGGCCAAATGCTGTAGTATCCAAGTACTGGATATGAAGTATCCACTCTTCAATATTTTCTTTTTTTCCTGCTTGTTATTTCATGAGTGATTCCTCTTCGGTTCTGCTACAATACAACACCTGAGCTTCCCAGGAACCAGAGGGCTTCCTATTAAACCTGTATCAATGGATTAGTTTAATAACTCTCAAGAGACGCACATGGCTGAATCACTGAGTTAAGTCTGTGACTCTGCATTCATAGTTATAAAACCTCCTCCATAAATTCACCAACCTCCATCTTAAAGCTTGTTCCATATTTTGATTCCAATTTTCTGATTTGGCAGCCTGTTCCAGAGTCTCCCTGCACTGCTTCTTGAAAATCTTCTCTTAATTCCCTGCTTAAATTTATTCCTAACTGCTTCTGCAGAATTAATGTGCTTCTCAAGTACAACAGATTGCCTCATTGAAAACCCATTGGGCACAACAGGAACACTTTCCAGTCAGCCATCACATCAAAGAGACTAATTCACAATTGCTACATTAATGCAGTTGAGCTCAGGAATGAACTTGTTGGAGTTTAGTCTGTCATCAGCCTTTTCTAGCTCATGCACCAGGACTTGCAATTGTAAAATAGAGCAGCCTGGGGGTCACCCTGGCTTTGTGCTTGTCTTTACGGTGCTGCTGCAGAAGAGTGAGCTGGGGTACAGTGCCACGTTTCAGGTTTCCCTGCCCTCTAGGAAGGGGATGAAATACCAGCTTGCTGGAGCATTGGCTGTATGGTGGTCAGGCAGGTGTCTGGTGCAACAGGGAGGTTCTTGGGGCACTGCTTGCAGTCAGAAAAGACCTTGAATGTCCCTGAGATACAGGCCCCACATTTTGAATTTCTTCACGAATTTTCTGCCTGCATTATTTTTGTTGTTTCTGGCAGGACTGAAGTCATGATTCTTTAGAGGAGAGCATTTGGAAAACATCTGGATAAGAACAAGCTTTTGTGCCTCAGGTGTGGCCAACACAACCACCTTCTGTTGCTAAAATAGAAAATGTCTAAGAATGGGGAGTTTTCTCTCCCAAAGGTCAGGAAAAAAACACCTGCTTCTGCAAATTGGGCAGTTCTGGAGCTGTGAAAAAAATGTACCATGTACAGTACAAGCCCTTCTCTCTGGGAGGTAGAGCTCCTGGGGTGTACAAGGATGTCTCTGACTCTCAAGTCTGTTATATTGTCTTTGCACTGATTCATTTTTTCACTGGTGGGGTGGGTAATTTTGATTGTGATGAATCTATTAAATACTATATTACTTAGACTTGCCATAATATGACTTATTGTAAGATTAGGGTTTGGTGATGGCAATTTCAGATTCTTCCATTTACAAATGGAAGTAATTGAGATTAAATATCAGAAGCTGCAGGCTCTAGGAATTAAACTCTTTCTTCTCCAACTGTTTCTGCATCTGTGTAATGCCACAGATTAATGGAGATAATCTTGGTTATACCTATGCCATTCTTGTGACTTGGATGGCATCACACCATTGCACAAGGTGATTATAGGAAGAGAATCAGGCCCAGAGGACTCAGAGATTATATAAACATGCCTTGTACTATAATCCTAAAACTGCTCTATTAGCTGAATTGTTATAAAAGAGGAAATTTTAAAAGCTTAGTATGACCTAAGCATCTGATTTAATAATATGTTCTGTCTGATAGAACAAACTCCCTGGGGAGGAAAAGAAAGGGGTAAATCTCAGAGCAGCAGGGAAGATTTTGAGGAGCCTCACAGTCTTGCACAAATGCTGTGTCTGAGAAAATGGACCCAACCTTGGTGTCCTCAAAGGTGCTTGGACTGCAAATGAATACTAACACCAGTGAGCGCTGGGAAAGAAATCATTAAACAAGGTCTGAGTAATGAAAGAGACATTGACCAGGTGAATATACAGCTGGCAGATAGCTTGGGAGTGGCAGTTACTGGTCTTCAAGCTCAAAAGAGAAAGGCTTATCTTGTATCTTCTCCTTTCTATTGCTCTGAGTTAGTAATTAAAATCACAACAATCCTGAGCTCTCACAGTTTGCTTCATTCTAACACCTGTATGTGGAGGAAGGTGAAGCTACTAGTGTTTCTAATAGAAAAGTGCTGCTTTTGCTGCTGTGTTTCTTCCCTCTCTTGGTTTGTTGTTTTACAAAAAGAAGAAAAATAAAGAAGTGCAATTCTTTTATTTCCTTAAAACCATCGGATTTTCTTTTTTCCCATAATCTTTTTCTCAGTCCCTGGCTTGCAAGAAGGGTGTCCTCCCAGCTAAACCAGCGGCAGTGCAAGCAAGCAGCCCCTCTGCCACCTGCAGTAGGCAAAGCCATGCTAGAACCAGCACCCAGCATCCAGCAGCAGCAGAGCCAGACACAGCAAGAGCCAAAAAGAAAAGAAAAGCAACCGGAGGAGGTTTTTACATCAAAACCAGAAGCCAAGAAATGCCCACCGCCAGACAAGGCATGACAAGCTCTCATTTCTGTGCCACGCACGGAACAACAACAAAACCAGAAGCTGAGTCAATGGCCTCCCAAGCCAAAGTAGCTCCTCTGTATGGAAAGTGATGGCAGAGGAATGAAATCTGGGGCATGCCATGGTGACTTCACGTTCTCATTCCTGGTGTGATAGAGGCTCCACTAGATATATTTCACAGCTTCATCTTCTGGAGCTGGATGCCTCGGCGACCGCATGCTGCTTCCCTATTCAGAGCAGAGGTGCCGGTGGTTCCTGGAGCTGTGCTGCCGCCGGGGACTTTGTGCCTTTGACTTAACATCCATTGCTGCCACAGGGTGGGCAGCTGTGGCTGTGATCAAGCTTTGAGTTCAAACCTCAGCACCAAGTTTTCCCTCCCATTAGAAGTCCAGCTAAGGAATGGAGCTAATGGATATGGGTGCTGGGGAGAGAGAAAGTTGTGTTGAAACTCCACAGCTCAGCTTAAGTGTTTGAGAAGTCATCAGGGCTATTAAAATCATGTAGTCAGATTTTCTGCAGAGACTAACCTCCATCGAGCCTGGTAGCAACCAGAACAAAGAGGTGTGTGGGGCTACTAATTGCAGAACAGCAAGAGTTCATTAAGTAATAAAACACTTTTAAAATGAAGCAAGAAGGAGTCCAAATGAGGAGCATTTCATTCTAATGCATGATGGGGTTAGTATTTTGCCTTCAGTGCTATTAAATCACTGAAATAGTGAGACTGTGAATTTACTGCTTGCTGGGCTAATAATATGTTAAGTTGTATTATCTACAGCCTGTATGCTGCTTTCTAATTACAAGTCTGATACAATAAAAATGCAATCTCTGCTTATTCTCCTGTGTTTCCTTTATTCTCTACCCTCCCCTCCCTGCACGCATCTTACTGCCCTGCAGCGATCAACTGAGCAGACTCACTCTCCTGTGAAGAACCCGACGTGCAGCCCAGCTACCATTTCAGTGTGTGTTCTCAATGCCCAGAAGCACATGTACTTGTGAGCAGCTGGAATAAGGCACTCTGGCTTTTACCGGCTGTGGTTGGGCTGCAGGGATCGTTGCTGACTCAGATTTAACATCATGCCATGGTACGATAAAGGAGTATTCAGACATTAGGGTCCTATGACACAAAGGCATTGGGCTGGGTCTAGTTCACAGGCTGCCAATTTAAACTATTTTCCTGGAGAGAGAGGGCATCTGAAGGCAGTTTCCCAGCTGCCAGCATCTGGTTCTGCAAGGCTGTTGCAGGAGGTGGTTGCGTGTGTGAATGCTGCGCTCTAGTGGTTTGTACAGCTTGAAGGAAATGTCCATGCCCTGGGAGTTTGGAGGACATAGCCATGCCTTGGTGAGGCCAGAGGAAATGGCCATGCCTTTGTGAGGCTGGAGGAAAGGTCTGTGTTTTGGTGAAGCTGAAGGAAATGATCATGACTTGGTGAGGCTGGAGGAAATGTCCATGCCTTCGTGAGACTGGAGGACATTACTGTTCCTTGGCAAGGCTGGAGGAAATGGCTGTGTCTTGAAGACACTGGAGGAAATGACCATCCCAGACCCATGCAGGTACTTGTCTAAGGCAGATCTATTTCTTCAAGGGAAGACTCTCTTCCTTGGCTTTGCTATTGTAGCTTAACACATGTAGTGTTCTTCACTATGCACTAGTTTTAAAGATTAACAGCTCCCTGCTTTCACTCCCTCCTGCTTTACAGCTCTTTGCCTGGTTTATTGGTATTTTTTTTTTTGTTACTGTTAATGGAACAAGGTGAATTTTATACTACTTGAAGTTTCAAACCAATATCCCAGATCACACCTAGCTAATTTACCTTGTTTCATAGAATCATAGAATGGTTTGGCTTGGAAGGGACCTTAAAGATTATCCAGTTCCAACCGCCCTGCCATGGGCAGGTACATCTTCCACTAGACCAGGTTGCTCAAAGCCCCATCCAACCTGGCCTTGAACCCTTCCAGGGAGGGGGCAGCCACAGCTTCTCTGGGCACCCTGTGCCAGTGCCTTACCACCCTCACAGTAAAGAATTTCCTCCTTATACCTAATCTACATCTATCCTTTTTCAGTTTAACGCCATTACCCCTCGTCCTATCACTACATGCCCTTGTAAAGACTCCCTCCCCACCTTTCCTGTCCCCCCTTTAAGCCCTGGGAGGCTGCTCGAAGGTCCCCCCGGAGCCTTCTCTTCTCCAGGCTGACCCCCCCCAACTCTCTCAGCCTGGCCTCCCAGGGGAGCTGCTCCAGCCCCCCCAGCATCTTCGTGGCCTCCTCTGGCCCCGCTCGAGCAGCTCCGTGTCCTTCTGCTGTTGGGGGCCCCCGAGCTGGCCCCAGCACTGCAGAGGAGTCTCCCCAGAGCGGAGCAGAGGGGGAGAATCCCCTCCCTGGCCCTGCTGCCCCCCCTGCTCTGGCTGCAGCCCAGGGCACGGGTGGGTTCGGGGCTGTGAGTGCATGGTGCTGGCTCACAGGCAGTTTTCCACCCACCAACAGCCCCAAGTCCCTCTCTGCAGGTCCGCTCTCCATCCACTCTTCGCCCAGCTTGGATTTGTGCTGGGGATTTCCCTGAACCATGGGCAGGACCTTGCCCCTGGCCTTGTTGAACTCCATGAGGTTTGCACAGGCCAACCTCTCGAGCCTGGACAGGTCCCTCTGGATGCCATCCCTGCCCTCCAGCGTGTCACTGCACCACACAGCTCAGAGTTGTTGATGAACTTGTTGAGGGTACACTTGATCCCATTGTCTATGTCACCAACAAAAAGGTGTTAAACAGGGCCAGGCCCAACACTGACCCTTGAGGAACACCACTCATCACTGCTCTCCACTTGGACATCGAGCTGTTGACTGCCACTCTTTGAGTGCGACCATCCAACAAATTCTTTATCCACCAGGTGCTCCATCTGTCAAATCCATGTCTGTCCAATTTAGAGACAAGGATGTTGTGTGAGACGTTGCCAAATGCTTTGCACAAGTCCAGGTAGATGACATCAGTTGTTCTTATTCACCAATGCTGTAACCCCATTGTAGAAGGACACCAAAATTGTGTCACAATTTGCCCTTAGTGAAGCCATGTTGGCTGTCACCAATCACCTCCTTATTTTCCATGTGCCATGTGTTTCTTCTATCTTTTTTTTTGACTGGCTCGTTCTTCTGCCAGATTTCTTTATTTGGAGCAGGCAAGGAGCTTTGCATTCCTGGTGCACTGGCTCATGCTCCAAAATTGCTGCACTGTGACGGTGCTCCTTTGCATTCCTGACTTATTAAAGGGAAGGTGGTGGAGTCCCTAATGTCTCACCTGGTATCTCCTTCAGGATGTTTTTCTGCTTCCCTCTTCGTACTTCTCAGTGCCACAGCCTTGTTTTAACCTCTTTTTCCCACCTTCATCTCATGCTGTTTTTCAGGTTGAGTCAGACATGGTAAAAAAGCACAGGAGATTTTCTTAGCTGAGAACAGCAGGGCAGGGATGGCTTGTGGGGAGAAGGTGGATATTACCGGGATATGCACAGAGGATGACAAACAGAAGCACACATTTTTAACAGGCATTGTCACATGAAAGTGAAACACTCATTAAATTGTTACATAGTGAAAGTCTCCAGAGTTACTATGTTGTCAAAGTTAAAATGGAGTCTAATTGGGTTTCTGGGGCTTTCTTCCTGTCTTTGATTCTGTAGTTTTGGAGTGTACTGATTAAGAGGATTTAGATGCATAGTTTTACAGACATTACTGGGTATTAACATGAAAGACAAGTGACTGTTGTGATCAAAAAATTAAAGTTCACCTGGGCTTTCAGTAAGTTAGGTGGGTACGCATGGGGTTTTTGTCGAGTACAGGATGAAATAAGGATTTGTTTGAAGGTTGGGGCAGTATTACATCTGAACTAGAATAAAAATACTATGAATGTGAACTGCTCACTTTGGCTAACAGGGAGGCTCACACCTCCGGCCTTTGGAGCTAAAAAGCAATGAAGTGTTATGGCTTTGGATCAAAGAGCCAATTTCTGCAGAAGGGATGCCACAACAAAGCCACATTTCTTGTGGTTCAGGTAAAGATGAACACACACAGTGCTGACCAGCAAGGGTCAAGATTTGTTCTTGCTGGAGAAGCCTATGGTAAAGGGAGCATTTCACCCGCGGTGATTCTTGCTGGGTGTGGGGCATAGTTGTCCAAGAGTTCCTAAACTTTATTATTCAGTTTCATTACAAAATTATTTCTGGACCTTTTCCTTTGCCTCAAAAACCACCTGGGTCGAGTCATTTCTCTAGTTCATAAGAAACCACTGTTTTTAATAAACATACTCAGGAACCGATCCTCTTGGGGTGGGTTTCATCTCAGCCAGTGTCAGATGTCAGTGGGGCTGAGCACTCCTCTGTGCTGGTCCCCCTCATCTCTCCTTGTAGTCAGCAGGAAGAAATTGTCCCTCTTGGAGACATTTCATGTGACGACGTACACATGAAAACATCAATTAGATCTTCAGTGACTTCAAAAAATTAATCTCCCAGTTTTCTAACTAGTTTCTTTAATCTGGGCGCAGTGTGTGATAAGAAGTTGACTCACTGAGAAAGTCACCTGCAGGACTGGAGGAAGTTTATCTGCTCCCGGTGCTTTTTGTGTCCGGCTGTGCTGCCAGTCACAGCTTTGACAGATGAGCCTGTTGTGCAAGAGCTGCAATCAAACGTGACTGTAGCTCATCTTTTCTGCTCACCTGATAGTCACTGGAGCGTTTATCCCCATTGCTCTGATAACGAGTGATGGTGTTGGGATCAGGGGAGCATTGGGACTACGTGAGCTAAAAATGAAGGTCTCTATGGATGTGAACTGCACCCACCCAAGGGGGTGGTTTGAACTTTACTACAAGCTCCTATTTTTCCTCCAAGGAGCCAGTACCCTGTGTCCAGCACCCCCCCCCCCCCCCCCCCCACACACACACCTGACCCCAGGGGCTGGCCACTGTAGGCAGCTGAGAAGTGCTGCCAGCTCTAACCAGGGACTACAATTAGAGAAGGACATGGAGCTGTCAGTGTAGCTCTCACAGCATGAGACCAATGCCATCTGTGCGTGGAAGGAAGCTGAGTGATGGGATGGTCCCATTTCCAGGGGACCACTAGGACATTTCCAGGGACTGTGAAGCCTGACTTCCAGTGAGACCTCTGGAAAGCCACTAGTGCATGTTTTTGGGTGCAGTTCTGCCTTACAAAACCCCTGAGGCCGGGGATGCTGCTGCTGCTGCCTCTTCGAATGCCATTCAGTCTTACCATGCCAGGGAGGATTATACAAAAGTTAATTACTCTTACTATGGGGAGCTGACACTCAACTACTCATCCTCAGGGATGAGTACACTGATGCTAGTCACTACAAGTGTTGCACACAGAGCAGCTTTTGCATAGGAGCTAATAGGATATGTCGTGGGTACCTCATACCTTCAAGGCATGTTTAGTAGCTATATAAAAGCTGTCCTTCTATTAGTGCTCACTGGTCACATCACAAAGCTGTTCTCACCAGGGAGCTGGGTAAGTCTGGTTTGTGCTGAGCTTCTGTAGCTGCTGAAATGCAGATTTATTTCTGCTTTTTTTGCATATAAAAAATGCTCTATGGGAAAAGACTTTAAAACTAGTTGGTTTGAATTGCTGTGTTGAAGTGGGAGTGTGCTCTCAGTGTCTATAGCTGGGCATCTGCGTCCAAGAGATGCTTCTGAAAAATGTGAGGAAAGGTTGTTAGCAGTAATTGGGGTGCTGCTATTGTTGTTTGTTTTTGGGGTGCCTAACAACAGTCAGAACGGATTTGGTGTATCAGAGAACATAATGCTAGAAGAACTGTAAGCAGGCTTGTGCTCAGTTGTGGTATTGCTACCCTTTAATTGGCTTTGGTTCCCTAATGAGCATGAACTTTGTGATGCTGGGACTGAACTGTGAACTTTTGCCTGCCTGCGGTGTGATGGAATCACCAAGCAGCGGTGCCTTGGGTGCTCTTTGCCTCTTCTGCTATGGCAGATGTGGCCAGAGGTTCAGAGCTTGTTTCTCGTTTGGGCTTTTTTCTTGATGCATGAGCAAGAGGTCAGAGGCAGTCGCCAACGAAAAGCAGGAGGGGAAAACTGGCTTTAATGATTGAAAGGCAGCTCTGAGACCAGCTATTCCTCTGCTGACCTCCAAGATCAGCTCTCCCCTGTGAAGGTCCAGGTGATGGAGACAGAGATGTAGTCTGGGGAGATGTTTAGTGATACGTGTCTCTGAATTTCCCCACTGCTTGGCTTAGTGCTGTGTTTCAGAGTTTCAAATGATGGGTTGGGTCCTTGGCTGTTGCTGGTGTGGTTTTGAGACCGTGGCATAGGTGGGACGTGTCTCTGGCACCCTGTGAAGTGAGCCAGTCCAGCAGCATAGGCAGCAGCAGGACTCAGAAACTCAGCCGGCTGTCTGTCTAAAGGGTCTGTTTCTCGCGTGTCTTTCCAGTCCTGCAAAATCTCATCAAGATGTCGTGCTACCTACACCAATGCCTCCCTCCGGTCTACCAGGACCCCATCCCCATCAAGTGCCCGTCGATGTACGCTGCCAGACACCTGCCAGTGCCTACCTGGCACTCGGCACCGTACATCCCACAATATGTGACCCCCTGCGTCCCCCGGCAGCGGATCATGTCCTCCAGCTTCTCCCAACAGCAGTGTGTGACCAAGTGTGTGCCGCGCCAGCAGTATGCAACCAAGTGCGTCCCGCAGCAGCAGAGTGTGATCCAGCGCATCCTACAGCAGCCATGTGTAACTCGGTGCGTGACGACCTGCGTGCCGCAGCAGCAGCGCGTGACCAGCGGTGTGTCACAGCAGCCTTGTGTGACCAGGTGTGTGCCACAGCAGCAGCAGCGCGCGACCCCGGGTGCGCCGCAAGAGAGCGCAACCAACTGCGTGGCCACCTCTGCCCCCCAGCAGCAGTGTGCCACCAGGTGCGTGACCACATGTGTACCACAGCAGCCGTACCTGGCCAAAGGCATCCCACAGGAGCAGTGTGCGACCAAGTGCGTCCCGCAGCAGTGTGTGACCACATACAGCCCCCAGCAGCAGTGTCCCACCAGGTGTGTCACCACGTGTGTCCCGCAGCAGCGTGCCACCAAGTTTGTCTCACACCGCTTTGTGACCTCCTGTGCCCCGCAGCAGTGTGCCACCACGTACGTCCCGCAGCAGTGTGCAACCAGGTGTGTGACCAAGTGTGTCCCACAGCAGTGTGCTACCAAGTGTGCTACCATTTGTGTCCCACAGCAGTGTGAGACAGCTGATGGCCCACAGCAGCAGTGTGTCACCAAATGTGTCCCACAGCAGCAATGTCCCACCAAAAGTGTCCCACAGCAGCAGTGCGCGACCAAGTGTGTCCCGCAGCAGCAGTGTGCCACCAAAAGTGTCCCACAGCAGCAGTGTGCCACTAAGTGTGTCCCACAACAGCAGCAGTGCACGACCAAGTGTGTCATGCAGCAGCAGTGTGCCACTAAGTGTGTCCCACAGCAGCAGTGTGCCACCAAAAGTGTCCCACAGCAGCAGTGTGCCACTAAGTGTGTCCCACAACAGCAGCAGTGCGCGACCAAAAGTGTCCCACAGCAGCAGTGTGCCACTAAGTGTGTCCCGCAGCAGCAGTGTGCCACCAAAAGTGTCCCACAGCAGCAGTGTGCCACTAAATGTGTCCCACAGCAGCAGTGTGCCACCAAGCGTGTCCCGCAGCAGCAGTGTGCCACTAAGTGTGTCCCACAGCAGCAGTGCGTGACCAAGTGTGTCCCGCAGCAGCAGTGTGCCACTAAGTGTGTCCCGCAGCAGCAGTGCGTGACCAAGTGTGTCCCACAGCAGCAGTGTGCCACCAAGTGTGTCCCACAGCAGCAGTGCGTGACCAAGTGTGTCCCACAGCAGCAGTGTGCCACCAAGTGTGTCCCACAGCAGCAGTGTGCCACTAAGTGTGTCCCGCAGCAGCAGTGTGCCACTAAGTGTGTCCCACAGCAGCAGTGTGCCACTAAGTGTGTCCCGCAGCAGCAGTGTGCCACCAAGTGTGTCCCACAGCATCAGTGTGCCACTAACTGTGTCCCACAGCAGTGTCAGTCAGGTGGAGTAAAAATTTCAAGTCACTCTAAAAAGTATTGTTCTGCATCCAAATGGCCCTGGTAAAAAGGAGCCGGGGAAAGGAAGGTCCATGGAAAAAAAGCGAGGCACAGCTTTGGGGCAGGGGTTACTTAGCTCCTCATACCACCTGCCAACTAGTTCCTATTGCTTAAGTCTGCTTTATCTCTGTTTTCCAGTATTTCCCCTGTAGCTCAGCTCCGTTTTGGGCCAGGGTGTGATACTATTTCCATTGCTGCGCTCCAGGTGCCTGTGGCTTGTATGTTAATCTGCTACAAGGCAAAGATTAGTGGGATGTTGTTAAATCCTCACCTAATTGAAGTGAATAGTGATTTAAAAAAAAAAAAAATTTAAAAAAAGAAATAGAAATGTCTAAGGAGTCTAGGTCATGAGAGCATCAAAAGGGCTGGCAGTGTGGCCAGTGGAGCTCTCGCCCATGCCTGGCTCTGGGTTTAGTCCTGGCCTTGGAAGACAATATTCAGGTTAACTTGGATTCCACGAGGCTGTGAGTGGTCCAAACCAGCTGCTTTCACTCATGGATTTGGAAGCCAAATGTAAATTTGCTGAGCAAACTGTGTACAAATCTCACTCCAATGGCCTTCATTTCAGAAGGTGGCCAGAAATCCCCGCTGCTTTAAAACACTGACTCTGCACTGACTTCAGTAGAGTCCTCAAACAAGACAGGATTTCTGGCTCACTGAAGTTTGTCCTTGCTGAAATTTTATACATGTAAGTTTTTATTCACTTGGTTGCTGTAATTAATATTGAAAACACAACTTGAAACAAAAGAAAGTCTTTGAAACAACACTGAAAGTTGTAGCACGACTATTTTATAAAAGTTTGAGCTATAAAAACAATTAACTATATTCTTTATGCTGCCTGAAGATGTGTACTCTACGCTGTATTGAAAACAAACCATATATATATATGTATACTTATATTATACATATATATATACACTAAAATAAATACAGTTGTCTGAACTCGGATTAAATAGCTTGTCTTTTTGCCCTCTGGTGGTTCTTCTTTATTAAATATAGTGAACTCCTACCTGAAAAATACAAAAATCCTATAATATGCCCTATCATTAGGAAAATGAGTAGTAGCTCATGCTAAGCAGCTCATGCGTATTTGGAGGGCAAAAACAAGTGTTGCAAGGCAAAGAGGAGGGTGTGACCAGGGCCGGGACGCTGCCCCGCATCCTGCCCTGCTCCACCCTTGCTCGGTGACCTTGGGTGCCACCGCGGGCTGCCCTCGGAAGGCAAGGAGGTATCCAAGACCTGAGCATCTAGCAATGTTGAAGTGGCATCTGGGTGCTTCCCCAGGGTGCTCCGTGCATCATGGGGGGAGCAGAGTTTCTCCTTTTCACACCTTCTCCTGAATGTCCAGTGACGACGATTCGGCCTAGAGAGGCAGTGTGCAAGAGCAGCAGTGACCGTGGTCTTCCTTCCACCTTGCAGAGCCAGCGATGCTCTCACAATCCAGCGTTTTGTGCCTTTAAAACCAAGAACTGAGCCATGGTGTTGGCCTTCTCAGGAGCTGTCAGATCCTTGTGGCTTTCCCATATGAGCCAGAGCCCAAGGGATCGTTAGGAAAAATCTTCCTGGGTGGTGGGTGGCTGGGTGGTGTAGGACCTCATCTCACAGAGGTGGAGTGGTTGCCAGAGCATGGGGCTTGTTGTGGAGGTGGTTGCGACGGAGTCTTGTTCTGACCCTGGCTCTGACTCATGCTGCACCGCCAAGTGACCGCAGTGCAATGTGCCTCAGTTTCCCCTGTGATTAATTGGGAATAATAATAACCCCCACAACAATGTCCCATGTGGCCCTGTGCGTCTCTCCGAGATGAAAGGACTTTACAGATGCTAATTAAGAACATTTGGATGACAGGGCACGATGTTATCATCGGGTTAATATTTTGCTACCTGCACTGGAAACACTAAACTGAATATTAGCATTACTTGAAGGCTGTTTGGTCTGGAGCTTGCCTGGGAAGTGGATTTATGGAGCTTATAAGAATTGTGTTAATCTACTTACCCGGTCCCTGACGCCAGCTTGATTCTTAAAACCTTGGGTCAGATCATTTAACATCAAAATGGGCATTGTGGTTCAAGGGAGTGAAATGCAATTAAAGTTAGAGAAATCCAGGTTGGATTCAGTGCTTTTGTCTTCAGCTGTGGAAAATAAGATAAGCCTAAAGAAAACATTCTCCCATTTGGTTTTTGTAGCTCTCAAAATGTTGACATCAACTAGGAAAACATGCACTTTGTCTGTATTTTTTTCTATGATACTGAGGGAGGCTTTCTTGTTGGGAAATCAGAAATGTAAATAACAAGCCTACCTTCAGGCTTATGAATCTTCTGATGAAAACAGAAATAGAAAATTTATTCAGTGGTTCATAAGCCAGAGATCAATATTCTGCTTCAAATCACAGAATCATAGAATCATTTAGGTTAGAAAAGACCCTTAAGATCATTGAGTCCAACCATAAGTGTAACACTGCCAAGTCCACCAGTAAACCATGTTCTAAGTGCCTTGTCCACATGTCTTTTAAATACCTCCAGGGATGGTCACCCAGCTTCATATCAGTGAGAATTTTTCCACCTACTTCATTGAGAGTCAACTTACTTCACTTCTTTTTATTTCAATGTGTGGGACCTCACCTTAATTCCCAGCATGCTGGAATCCAATACATAGGTATCAGATTCACATTAAAGGAAAAAAAAAAAAATGCCAGGGCCTTCACTTATGCAGACATGACTACATAAAAATGCATTCCCTGTCGGCACTTATGCTCATGACACTGTTAATTTTTCCTTGGGATTATTTGTGGCATAAACAGGGAACAAAAGGAGGGATGACTGGTGCAGAGACTGTGCAGCAGAGCAGGAAATGCGATCTGTGTTTTCAGGACATGAGCCTGGTTTGATTCAGGAACTTTTCCCCGGGCCGCCCCAGCACTCCTTGCCCCTTCTCCTCTTTGTTGTCCCGGAAAAGCGTCACCTCTTTCAGCAGGTTATTCACTTCATGGCATGTTCTTTTTAGTAGCCGTCTTGCCCTTAGCCCAGAGGCTTTCTCAGTCCCAATCATCCATCTCTTCCCTGGGTTCCTTGTGTAAGTGAAGGAAGTCTGCGTGCCACAGTAATTATGGTCTGCAAAAAGTCGTCGAGAGTTCTTCCTGGACTGTGTTTTCAAAGGCACTGGAAGGACTTATACATGCAGCACCCATGGAAACGAGGAGTCCCTTGAGCAGTCCCTTTGGTGGTCTCAACCGCAATCTTCTTCTGGGCGGAAAAATGCGTTTTAGCAGATCTGGATTTGCAATGGTCAGGCAGGGACACTTTGGCATCGCTCATGGGGATTCGTAGCATGAGGGCCACCAGCAGCCCCTGCACAGGGTGTCCTTGGCCTACCAGGGGCTTCACTGGTTCAGCGCGTTGGATCAGGAGGTGCCCCCCTCACAATGCTCACAGTAACCCAGATGTCCCAGGCAGTGATGGCAGCCCCGCAGAGCGAGGCCAGCCAGCCATTCCCGCCGGCACGAAGCTGCACGTGGCTCGGCCAGGACTGGCAGGCAATTAGAGCATCACCCAGCCAAACCGCCTCACTCCCCTAGGGCACTTATTCACTGTATAAAAGCTCTGCCATCGCGGGGCTCTCCTAGGCACTTCTCTCCGGTTGTTGTCACTGATGAAGTGGGTAAGTCTGGCTTTTAATGGAGATCCTGAAATGCTGTTTTATTCCTGGGTGGCCGGAGCAGGCAGAGGTCCTGCCTGTGTGCTCGCGGAGAAGCATCCTCTGGGGGATGCTGCCTTCAGCACCGGCGTGTGCGGCTCTAACAGCTGGAGCATCTCTTCCATGATAAGCTGAAGAATATTGGGAAAGCAATTCCAGATGGACTATCATGTCAGGAGTGGGATTTGTGGGCTTTTCTATGCTTTCTGTTAGTTCTAGACCGAAGGAGGCTGTTGACTACATAAAGGGCTCGATGTTGGCAGGAGTCAGATATGAGCTTGCACGCAAGAAGGCATCTCCTCTGAAGGAAGTGGCATGGAGAAATTTGCTGCCATTTTATGGAATTTAAACAAAGCAACTTTTCAGATAATAGGAAGAAGTTGGCCAACTTCAATGCCAATGTGAAAGTCAGCAGAGAGACTCTGTAGCTAAAGCTGAACGTGTTACAATTTCTAGCTAGGCTAACAATTATAAAAATAAGTCTGAGATGCAAACAACCCCTTGGAAGCAAATAGTTACCCCTACTTTAGAAACTTTTAATCCTGATGAGCATCACCAGATACTTTAACATTGTACACGTGGTAGTAGAAATTGCTATCATTGTTTTTCAACGGGTTGCTTTTATTAGTCATAGATTATTGTAATTGTAGTGACGATAAGTTTTCCTAATGATAGTAACACACAGCATTATTATTGCTGATAGTCAGCCAGTGATAGGTTTTTGGAAGATAAAACATCTTACTGTAATTATAGACAGAACTAGGGGTGTTCAGAAAATGCAGCTTCTTTATAGTTGCTTAGTGATATGACTTAACCTCCAAACAATGTTGAAATGAAAGAAAAATTTTCTATCAGAGTACCTTTCACATGTCAGCGCTTCGCTCTGTCATGCTCAAAATAAACCTGTTTGTTAAAAACTCAGAAAACTCCCTGAAACTGTTGCTTTCCGGAGTAAGGAATGAAGTGGGATGGTTTCTCCCACGACTCCAAGGGCCAAGGCAAAGTGAGATTCATTTCAATTCAACATTTCACAGTGATTTCAGGAGGCAAGTGTGGACCCGTGGGTGGTGCCACCATGTCCCTCCCCCAGGGATGGTGTCTCAGTTAGTCTCCCCTTTGTGCTGCTCACAGAGGGGCTGCCAGGATGAGGTTTCACTGTCAGAGCCGCTATGCCAGGCATTTTGACAGTGGGTTTTCAGGTTACCATAACAAAACCAGGACACTACAGCTTGCTATGACTGTAGTGCAGGACAGGAGGCTGATTTAAATGGATGTAATTCTTTCAAGTTAGCGAAACTTGACCAGTTAAGACCAGCTGAGATTTTGCCTTGATAACTTCTCCTTTCTGCTATGGTTTCACCAAATATTTGGAAACAATCCTGTTGTATTTCCTCTTTATTTTGCTTGAAGATGCCTACACAGCAGTACTGAGCCAGGACTGCAAGGCTTGCAGAGGCAGCAAAGCTGACGCTACGATAGCAAGCTCAGAGCCTGTAATTGCACGCTGCCAGCCCAGCAGACCCCTGTGGGACCGTGACTCGGCAGGCAGACAGGTCGTACGTGCTGAGCTCCGTGCTGCCACAAAACTATCCTTACCCTCAGCTAGCTAATTTAACCTCAGTTTGGGTTTGCCTGCATGAACTGCAGCCACACCTGAGTATTACAGCATGGACACACCTTTAATTTTGGCTTGCCTTTCATCTCTGGTGCTTGGGAGTTGGGAGGACATAAACTTGAAAGGATGTCCCAGTAGGGACACAGGAGATTTCCCGGAAGTAAAACGGAGGGTCATAATGTCACTTCTGCTCGGTGAAATGTTTTGATGGACACTTAGCTGGTCTTTGAAAGGCGGCATGAAAACTCCTCAGTTCGTCTGGCTCAAATCCCTGATTGTTTCTGGGCTCTTAAGAGAAGGGTGTGGGGGCACGGGCTGAGAGCAGCCTCTCCTCTCCTCACCTCAGTAATCACATCTTGGTCTTGAGTCACTGAGAGCCTCTGACCTTGGGGAGAGCTAATGTGTGGGCTTACTATGTTGAGATGCCTGTGGGGAAACTCCAAGTGCTGCATCATAAAAAATAGCCAATGCCTATTGAACTGTCTGTCTTCTTCCTGCTTCTTTCAGACATAAGCACCTTGCATGACCATGCACTACTATGGGGACCGGTATAAACACCTGTACCTGCCGGGATCAGGCTATATCACTGAAAGCATCCAGCAGTGCACACCCCAGGCCAATGCGTGCAGCACCACGTGCTACCCGGTGAGCGTGATCAAGAGCCCGATGCCAAGATGGCAAAGCTGCACGCAACCTTTCACTTACGTGTGCCCACAGCCAAGCGTGAGCCAGACATCCCTGTTGTCTTGTCAGCCCTACGTACAGCAGTGTGTCCTGCTGTACCCTGAGCCTTGCGAGACCACTCGCCTTCTGCCCTGCAGGAAGCCCAGCCTGAAGCTGAGCACAATGCAGAGTTTCCAGCCCTGTGAGACTAACCACCCTGAGAAAAAGCGTGTAGCCAAGAGCCTTCCACCATGTGCACCCAGGTGCCCAGAACCAGGCAAACTCAAGTTCCCACCGTGTGGGATCAAGTACTCGGCCTCATGCAAAGACGAATGCAGGTCGCAGAAGATCTCCAAATGCTCGTCGCAGCGGTACGGCGCGGAGCTCCAGTCCATGCAGGGGATGACCAGTGGCTACTCCCCACCTTTGCGGGGAGTCACTGAGTGCCCCCCGCAGCAGTGTGTAACTCAGGAGTACGTGAGCGGGTTCCCCCACCAGAAATGCATGAAGGGCTACCCGACGCAGGAGTGCGTCACCACCTACTCCTCGCAGCAGTGTGTAACCAAGTCCCTGCCGCAGCCACCCGTGCCCAAGTGCCCCCCTGGGCAGGGAGCAAAGGAGTGCTCCTTGCACCAACACGCAGTCAAATGCTCGCTGCCGCAGGAGGGAGCCAAGCACAAGAGCTCATCGACACAACACCTGAGCAAGTCCAAGTGCCTCTACCCACGGGCCACCCAGCACTCGATGCAGCATCACGCAGGTGGGGCGAAACGTTCGAGCCACTCCAAGAAGAGTCGTTGTGGTTCAAAATGGCTGTGGTAAAAGAATTAAAGGAGTAGTTGTGTAAACAGCAAGCTACGTAGCTGAGGTGTGAGGTTATTTTTCTCCCCCTGTTCCCATTCTTATCCCCCAGAGAAGCTTTGGCCTTATTCTACCCCTTATTGTATCCATGTTAAACTCGTAGAGTGCGTTGCCTTCCTTTTGTGACCACACTTCACATATTCCTGCAACAGAAGAACTGTTAGTGAGAAGTTAAGTAACTCTGAGCAGGTGCTCAGGCTTTGAACTTCAAACCGATAAAACTCTGTTACAGTGTGCACACACCGAGAGGTTTTTACTGTTGCTGGATCAATCATATTCGCCGGTTGTACCAGTCATATTAAACTCAGGTTGTAGGTGGATCCTTGCTCTCTGTCTGATTTATTTTCCATTCTAAGAACCTGTTTCTAATACCTACTACTGGACAAAATTATTCCCTGTTGTTACACCACTCCTTTGTGTAAAATAATGGCAGTAATCATGCTTTTAGGACTAAAAAGATTTACCATCTGTGGCAACATCTCAGTGTTGAAAGATTACCCAGAGACATATTAAAAGAAGCAGAACAGGGTGGTATTTAGAAGAAGGCTTGACTGAAGTAAAGAGACTCATTAGCAGCCCTCAGACAGGAGTTTACTCCAGGCTTAGCTCACCAGTGTTGTAGGGGAGCGCACCCCATCTGCACGGGTCACACAGAGGAGCTTTCAGTCCTGCAACGTGGGACCAGGGCAAGCTTCCCCCAGGCACCCCCTGCTTTGCAGTTTTGTCCCTGGACAAACCACTGCTGAGCAGATTATGAACTGGGTTGTGTGGGATAGACCCTGACATAGCAGGAGGGAGAGAGGATGCTGCAGAAGGTCTCTTCTAGTGCTGCGACCCTGAGATGGCCCTGTCTGCATCGGACAGGTAATCAGCATCGATAGTCTGTGGTTATAAAAGTATAACCAGAGGGAAAACTAACTTTCACGTCCAGCTGTTCCTTGACAATAACATTTTCATAGACAGCAGGAAATAATTATCATGCTTGGTCAATATTTTGATTTCCTGGTGCGTATATATACAAGAGCAAAGTCCCAAAGCACGTGCTTTTGCACACCTGCCCTACACCACAGTCTCTCCCAGGGAAGCAGAAGCTCTCGGCCACCATCTAAAGGTGCAGCAAGAGACCCAGCAGCTCCTCCCATCACTGCTTTGCTGCCTGGCTCAGCTCAGGCAGCTTCCTGGGGAAATCCCAGCAGGAAAACTGCCTCCTATCCCGTTGGCTTCTTCCACAGCACACCAAACAGACCAAGCGGGATTTATGTAGATGCCTTTTTTAAATAAACTGATAGATTTGCCTGTAAAAACAGAGACTGATGCTACCAGCAGTTCTTCAGGGTTAGGAGGAGTCTTGTTCCCCCAGGGGAGAGAAAATTAATTTTTACTTCTGGCAAATCACCCTGGGCAATTAAATGAAAAAGAGAGGAAAGGCCCGATCTGCTAAGACCCTCCTGACTACCTGACATGGGATCAATCCCTTTCTTATACCAGGTCTATTAAAAACCTGGTTCTTCCTCTCTATCCTCGCTTAAGCCAGGCATGCTCAGGACAGGTGTTGAGGCTGGCAGGTGCCATTAGAGGGAGATGGAGGTTCACAATTAAGAATAAGGTTGGCACAGCCCAGGCCCAGGAGAAGCTCTCCCACCTGCATTTCTCCCACCTGCATGGTTTAAAAAGCTCTGCTGATCTCAGTCTCTCTTGGTCCCCAAAAGTATCCAGTCTCCCTTTCAGTTAGCATGGGGAAGATGGCACTGATCAGCAGAGAAGGGTTTCCTTTCAAAAAGCTGAGCTTCTGTTTCTGGTTTTGCTCCTGATAAAAAGGTTACACTGACATGATAATATAAAAATCTGATATCTCAAAGCAACTAAATGGTGCCCAAAGTTTTACTGACTCTCTGCATGAGGAAGATTTTTACGCTCTCTTGTTCCCGCTCTCCTCCTGCTACCTGCTCTGGCAGCAGAACCTGCTCTCCCTCGTCAAATGGATTAGTAGGTGGGATCTGTTTCTGGAGAGCTGAGTGCTGCAAAAAAGGGACCTGGTGGCCCAAAAGTTGACATGAGACAGTGCTGCATCCTTGTGGCGGTGACAGCCGACTGCAGGCTGGGCTGCCTAAGCCAGAGCACAGCCAGCGGCGGGAGAAAAGTGTTGATTCCCCTCCCATCAGCATCCAGGAGGCCACATCCAGACCTCCAATGTCTGGTTTGGGTGCTCAGCACAAAAGCCGTGAACAGCCAGGAGTGAAGCGAGAGGCTGGGAGAGCTGGGTATGTTTATCCGGGAGAAGAAAACACTGAAAGGACAGTTTATTACTACCTTCACCCACCTAGTGAATGTTTAGAGCAAAGGTGGGCTCCACTCTGAGGTGGACAGTGACAGGGTGGGCTACAAAGTGTTTTTTTTTTTTTTTTTTTCTTTTTTGGGCTTACTTTGCACAGCCTTTCCATGAGACTGTTGTCCGAAGCTGTTCTAGTGCAGGATCCCTCAGCTGGACAAGCTCTACATTTCCCACATTACCAAGAAGTGTAAGGTGTCTAGGATTGTGTTTCTACTTCCATTCCCAAAGGTGATTTTTTGCAGAAGGCAGCATAACTTTTAGAAATTAAATGGCAACCTTGCTGTCTTTTCTTCCAACAAGGAAGACTGGGAGGTGAAAATGAGTTTCCAGTTTGGGGTATTTGGATGCTCTGCAGGTAAAGTGGCATAGAAACAGGAATTTCCATTTTTCCAGACACTTTTTTAATTTTTCAGGAAGAAGGGTATGATCATAAATTGGTTCAGAAGTCACCAAGAGATCCATAAGCTACCTGAAATTGTTAAGGAATATTAAACACAATTTTTAACATAAATTGCCAGCAATTTCTAGTAATATAGCTCAATGTGATTAGCCTCCATCATGAGCTATGAATCTGGGTCCTGGCTTTTTGGATAACTTTGTGTGAACTTTTCATTGTCTTTTGTGAGAGGACAGGGAAAATAATCCTGACAGTTAGGGACTAGTGAGGTGAGGTTTCCACACAACAGGGAATGTCAAAACATTTCGAAAATATTAATTACTGGTTTATGCATGCAAAACGTTTTATCGTTATAATACTAATAGTATGTTATCTCAGACAAACACCTCAGGGCTAATAGCAACTTTAGAATATATATTTTTTTGATGGAACTGTCTTAGTTGTTCTCATGAACAGGATGGCTTTTTTCGAGTCCCGACAACACAAGGTGTTCTGTATTTTCATTAAATAATGCATTTCTGTTTGCATTAAAAACCAATCATTTTGAAACGGGCTAAAAGGCATCTTTGGCTAACCCTGTGAGAGTTGAACATGTGGCCCTTAACTCTGAGAATTTACCTGGATCCTTGGGAAATCGGTGAGGCTCCACAAAATTCAACAATAGCTTTCCATCAGTAGCCAAGTGATTAAAAATTTTTCCCCATACTTAAGTCTCCCTTGATGCACTTTTAGCCCATGACTATTTCTCCTGTTCTCAGCAGGTGTAAATAGCAGCTAAATTCTTTCACCTTGGTATCTTTTATCTGTAGAAATGATTACCTTATCTCCTTCCAGCCGTCTCTTCCGTAAGTTGGCATCTTTCAGAGGTTATGCTTCTTCGCCTTCTGATCATGTATGGTGATTGGAGCCAGACACTTGGCAGCTGGTCAGGACCCAGGGCATGAGTGGGGATCCCCACGCAGAATGATGTCCTCCAGCTGAAGCTGTGATGACAGACAGTGGGACAAAGGATGGGAAGCAAATAACCAAATCACTTTCACTGTGGTCAAAATTGGGGTGTGGGCAGACTGCAAAATTCTGTTCTCCACTCCTCCCTTCTCCAAGCCACTTATAGTGATGAACCCCACGGTGCCTCCAATTAAATGTTACGGTGGATTTAAGGGAGTGAATTAAAATCCCACACTTAGCAGCAGACATGGCCAATATGGCTGCTACATCAGCTGCCGTCTGCAAAACGCTGCTCACATGGTCAATGTTTAAGTCAAAACTGAACAAACTGGAGTGAGCTGCATCCCCAGGTTAATACAGACAGAAGTGGTAGAATCACATCAGCAATTAAGTTCCACCATAAAAATATAATACAAAGGGAATCCCACAGTATGTAACAGTATGTACCATAGAAAATTGAATAATGTTGGTAAACAATGTTAAAATAATTACAGTAATTATAAGTGTTACACATGCGGGAAAAATTGTTTGGAAAGTAATTAAGACCTCATGCAAAAAAGTTGTCTCATCCTCCTGGAAGTTCATGAAAGCATATAAAACTCAAAGGATTCAGGGCTCCTCTGGTCATTTCTCTTCACTTCTTCCTGGACAAGTGGTAAGTGCCTTTCACCTCAATCTAATCATATTGAGTAAAACGTCATTTTAAAATGAGCTAGGGTTTAACAGCAAGTTATTCTGTGGTTTCTAAAATGATTATTGAGATTCTTTCTTGAAAAGTCTGCTAGAAATTATTTAGTTGTATACTTGGTTCATGTGCAACCTTAAAAAGATATCTGTGGGGACTAACAATCTTATTATAAAAAAGTAGTATAATTTTGTTATTATCAATTAACTGTATGGTATTAACTGATGGTTAATTAACTGTGTGGTAGTACCAATTAATTACATGGTATCCAACATAAAAGGCATTTTAAGCTCTATTCAGGTAGAGTTTAGATAACATTATCAAAGAGTCATAGAATGGTTTGGGTTGGAAGGGATCTTTAAAGGTCATCTAGTCCAACTCCCCTGCAATGACCAGGGACATCTTCAACTACATTAGGTAGCTCAGTAACATTAGTATTAATATTTTTTCATTAAAAAACTGGAGGTCTGAGATGTTTGGTTTTGTTTTCCAAATAAATCAGCAAGATTTAGTTTCCAAAGGGATAAAAAGTGACTAAAATCTTCTCATCTCCTTCCTTTCCTGACAAAATTATCATGTTTGCATGGAAAACACAGCCAGAACAAAGAGTCTATTTCACTAAGAAATGATGTCTCCCCAGTTTTCAGTTGGTCATTCACGCAGGTCTGTTCATGGCTGGAGCTTCTCTCTTTGGACTGAGACACCTTTATCATGGCAAAATTAAAAAGAAGAAACTCTTCAAGGACAATTGTTTTCATACTCAGTGACTTTAGGTTTTTTCTGACAAGAGCATCTAATGCTGAGCATCACAGACATGAAAAGCTAGACAAGATAAATAATGAAATCCCCCTTAGCCTTCCCATTGTAACCGGTATTTCACATGACTTATCTAAACACCTACCTCTGAATGAGCTTGACTGCACTCTGAAAGTGCCTGTTTTTCTCCAGTGACAAAAATAAAGTGGCTATTTTCTAGGTACTCATCTACATCACACAGTTAACTTTGACAGATAAATCCCACAATATATCTTTGTAATTAGATCCAGTTGAATCACCTAAAGGATGGATTCAGGGTCTAGGCAAAAACGTAGGCACCAAAAATCTCTTATGACGTTCTTGGCAAACCATCTGGAGGTACCTGGAGGCAAGATTTTCCTGGAAGCTCAGGGGCTAACGTGCAGAATGGCACTGAATTCAGGTCCTTCCACCTCCTGCACAGCAGTCCCCAGCTTGCAGAGCTGGGATAATGTTTTTTCCTCCCAGTCCTGCCTGACATGGTCTTGTTAGTCTACACAAACCTCTCGGGACACTGATACAGCACCCAGTGCAATCTCAGCAGAGGCGCAAGAATCCTATTATGCATAATTACTCTAATGAGGGCTGGGCATGGTGTATTACTGAGACAAACAAGCAAACCCAAGTGAGGATGTTCTCCAGGACAGGTATATAAAACACCAATTCCTGCGTGACCAGTGGCCTTACAGCACCAGCAGTGACTTCACTGAAGTCACTGGCCACAGCTGTGGAACCACTCCAGTTGTCCTTGGTGATTGCCCAGGCAGGATCTGTAGTGGGGAGAGTGAAAAGAGGCACTGTACAGGGGCAGAGGTGGAAATGGTCTGGGGGCAATGGATGGCAGTGACAAAATGGTTAAACCCAGAGGTCTAAGGGTCTTTTTTGGGAAGGAGGAGGCAGGATGAGAAGGACTCAAGGTGATGAAGGTGAGGTGAGCGAAGCAAAGGGACAAATCTGTACTGACCTATGAGCTTTATTTCCTGAAATCACAGGCTCATGTTGTCTCTGCTACAGCATCTACGTTATCGGCACAGCCCCTATAACTAAAACACCCAAGCCACACTCTTAGCTACTTGCACCTTCTTCTCCACCACAGCGTAGCCCCAGCTGTGGCACACACCTCACCCTCCCTGCAAGGAGAACAGGAGAGAAGAGCAGGACTGTCACCCATCCCGAGGTGCAAGGGTCTGCGGGGCGGAAGGTAGGGCGTGGGTTGCAAATGCTTTGAGAAACATGCCTGCGGTCTCTGCTATGTGCTGCAGGTTCACCACCATTTCTCCCAGATGTCCTTCGGTGGGGAGCAGGATGCAGGACGACGTTTCTACTCATGCGATGTGCAGTGCCCACAGCCTCTTGCTACCAGCTGCAATGACCCCTGTGTTGTATCCTGCGGCGCCACCAGAGTCATTATATACCCCCCTCCCGTCGTCGTGACATTCCCAGGGCCGATCCTCAGCACGTGTCCACAGGAGACGGTAGTGGGAAGCTCTGCAGTTCTGGAGGGAGGTGCATCAGCCCCACTGACATCTTTGAGAGCAGAAGTCCTGTGCTCAGAGCCACCTGCAGAGAAATTCATCCCAAAATACACACCTCAGCGTGCATCACGGTGCTCCTATGTGTTTTCTTCCCAGTGGATGCATCCTTGTAGTAGACCCAGCTACAGATGCTACCAACCGTCTGAGAGCGAGAGGGAAGACCATGTTCCAGAGAAGGAGAAGCCAGAAACTGAAGATACAGATACAGCAAATGAGGACCAAGAGACCTCAGAAGCATAACACAGTGATACCAATCACAGTGACCAAGTCCAAATGCCTTGTAGACTCCTACTACCTCTCTAAAGCAGACTTACCTATGTCTTCTTTAAATTATGCTTTACCTTAAGCTCATATTTTTTTTTTTTCTTCTCAGGCAGGTGATTAGAGTAATAAAATGCCCCCTATCCTAATTTGTTTTAGCTTGACCTTTGATACATATGGTATCTGATTCCTGGGAAAAATTTGTTCTTTTTCCATTGCTTTACAGAAAAATGAAGTCATCAGCTGTTTCAAGAACACCACAAATATGGACAATGGAGACATGACAAACCCTTTCACTTCTAGACTTAATTAGACTGGTTTTAGCATTTAAGAGAATTAGTCACCAGGAAGTTCCCTTTTCCTTTTGATCAATATATACACACACACATCATTTGTTTCTGGCTTTCAGTTTCACTGCAGGAAAGAAATGTGGGGAAAAAGAAACTGTTCCACTCTTTATGTTTAATTTTATTCAAGAAAGCGGAAGAAAAATATTTGATGAAATATATCACTTGCATATAGAATTTAATGCCATATATGAGTGACGGAATCTGCATCTGGAACTGTGCCCTGTGTGCTGTTAATGATTTTAGCAGTCTTCTTTGGTTCTTTCCCTTCCCATTAAAATCATTCTGCATTACCGTGGTGGTTTTCTCATTTTCTTTCTTTTCTACTCTGGACTTTTAGGTACCTACTGGTGAAACTTAGATGGCAAACATCAAAACCAAATCTGTCAGTCCTGTTCACCCACGAAGTGAGAAAATAATCAACTCTTCCTTGCAGTCCTCAGCTCTGTTCACACACCTTTGCACAAGACTGTTTTATTTTCACTTTCATCTCACAGCTTCCACTTATTCCTCATCCTGTTAAGTACAGCTTGTGGTTTTGAGAGTTCATGACTTGATGTGTACTGAAAAACAGTAAGTATACAAAAAGGAATGACACTCTGAGAAATTTTCCTTATTATTTACTTTGGCTCAGGAAAGACCCCCAGCTGCTCCATGCTCCACTCTCCCCAACTCCTTTGCCTTCAGATTCTAAGCTTCTATTCCTCTAAACATTTCCACATATTTTAAGTGCAAGCCTTGTCCATTTGGCCCCAAGAAGAACATTACTGCCATTATGATTGGGCACCTCCGCCAGTCTTTTCAAGTTAAAAGCCCAGTTTAGCAGAAGCCAAATAAAATTCATAGCTAAACTTGTCCCTGAAACTGGAATGTGAAAGCTGTCTGAACTCTAATTCCCCATTGTTGGGCTGGTGGGTCTTTGATAACTGCTATTTAACATTTTGCCCTCACCCGCGGAGGCAGGTGCCCGTGAACATCAGGGTGTGCACTTCATTCCACAAGCAGCCCGTGCAGCCACATCCAGACGCAGCTGATTTTCCAGGGACCTCTTCAAAGAGAAAAGGGATTGCAGAAAACTTTACAGCAACGTTAAATCACCAGATGAAAACACGTTGAGCAGCCTGGATTGCCGCCAGTCTCCCTGCTTACCCTGCCCTGTCTCCCTGGGAAGCTGCCAGCCTCTGAGAACACAGTTTGCCCATCCAGCTGCTACGGCCCCCAGGCTTTCACCTTCACTGTGATCTGCTGCCTGCTCAGCCAGCTCATCTACACATCTGCCTGGAAGATGAGCAGCCTGTACATGCTCCTTCCCCCTGTAAATCTACTCTTTCTAAACCAAGCCCCTCAAATATTTGGTCTATATATATACATTCATTTTTTTCCCTTTACTGGATGGGAACTCCTCTAAACTTGCTTGTTTATTTTGAAGTCATTAGCATGTGTCCTACTTTTATTGATCCAATATGAAGATTTAATTACTATATCTTGGAAGATTAGCTTGCGAACTGTGTCTTAGTGTCACGCCCTAGATAAGCTTGGAAGCAAGGCAGAGATATACTCTTTGTTGATTGCCTGGCTCACGCAAAAAGCGTTGTGAAAAATTTGGTAATGAGGTTATCAGCAGGGTGGAGATCTCAGGAACCTCCAGTCCAAAAGACCCAGTCTTGGCTCATTACCTACACCCCATCCAGTCCAGCAGTTCAAGGAATTTAACAATAATCTAGTTGCACAAAGTGATTCAGGAAGTGATTTTCACCTGCTGAAGATGACTTGCAAACTTTTTTTTTGCTTTTTTTTTTAAAATTACATGCCTGGAAACCACTAACTTGGTTCTTCTTGAGAAAGCAGCAGGTTGCATGAGATAGTCTGTCCTCCAAGAGCCTTGCTGAGGCTTTTTAGGGAAAAGCCATTAACCTTTCAGCCTAGGAACTTAGAGCTTGACCCCTTTTGGAGAAATCTGTGTGTAATATCCATATACTATGCACCACAGTGCTTCCGAAATGCAGGCATGACATTTAGGTCTATTCAGTGAGTACTGACACATCACATTTTCAAAGAACCCTCAATGTTCTCTACTCATCTGCCTAAGCCACATCTTGAGAGATTTTTATTAATAGCCTAGCAAAAGCAAAAAAAATAAGTATTTCTGACAATATTGCATCTTTCTGCCAATTTGGCCTTCACACTCCACTCTTCCACCTTTGCCTGCTATTTAGCAATCTCCCACAAACACTTCACCTGTTTCTCTTATCCTGCTTGTTTCAATGCTTTCCACTCATGTTGCCTTGCGTGTTGAAGCCCAGCTGCTCTTCTACCTTCCCTTGCTGTTTCAGTCATTATAAAAGATGCCACATTTCATTGGCATTATAACATCCCACATCATCTCACTGCTTCTTGCAAACCTTCTTTCTCTTTACACCCATATGGCACAGACAATTATCATCTTATTATGGGATAACTGATGCCCAAAAGCCACCTAACCTGTCTAAGGACAGTCTATACATAAGGGTGGATCTAAGACTCAGACACACCTAATTATTATTAGTCTTATTACTTATAACCCGTCATTATAATTCCAATAACGCACACTAGCAAAATTTATGATGAGGCCAGGGAGACCAAGGCATGGGACAGACACAGGAGAAGGGACAAAATGAATCCTGCATGGTATTCCCAGAGAAGGTGCTGGTTCAGGGCTGCTTTTACTGTTTTAATCCCTTTTCAAATTGTGACATGAATTACTGAGGGTGAGGTAGGAATGCACCGGCCTTCGTAGAGGCTTTCTACTCAAGCTGAAGTTTTACCCTTCTTGACCTGAGTTGGAAGAAACAGTGTTATACAGATACTTAGAGCAGAAGAGGACCTGGCACCATAATTCAAATATTTCCTCTCGATAGCAGAACTCTGCTTTGCGTTTTGTGAGAAAAGATTTCTCCATCTCTAAGATCAACTATAAATTTATTTAACAGGGTTATGTACCACCAAATCTGCACTCTTTTAGTTTAATAGCCTTGAAGTGACTGAAAGTCAGCTGCCAGTTTTTCTTGCTGAAATTATCAGGCTTAATGAAGTAATGAACCAGAATGAGGATTTAATTAATAGCTTTATAATTAATAGATTATTAAACTGGATATTAGTACCACACCTCTGTGAGCCATGAGGTGATAGAGGAATATGAATCCACTCTGGCAGCATCAGCACATACCATGAGCACTAATGAAGTATTAAAAATAGATTATTTGCAAGGGTGGAATTTTCCAAGGTACTCTAAATAATCCAAAACTTAGACTCACGAACACCCATTTTCATAAGAAACAGGCCTATACACACCTATGCCCTACTTGCATTTTAAGAAGACCCAGCTAACCTCACACGCTTTCCTCCCCCCTTGTCATGGGACAAAAGTGTTATTTCAGGCTGACTTTAAATACACAATTGTCACTCCACTTAACACACCTCACTGTGTCCTGCTCACCACTACAATCCTCTTGGTTCTCACTGAGGTCCTTCACCTCCTTGCAGCAACTCAGGCACAGAGAAGAAGGTATAAGTCTCCTCCTCAGATCTCGGGTCTTATGGGATGGGGTGAGGTGGAATAGGGCAGGGCTGGTCTGATTAAGGCTGCTGGGTTGCTGCATAAATCAGACCAGCCTTAGCAATGCTGCTACATCAGCTCTTCCCACAGCTGGGGATTTCAGGTGACCCGAGAACCCTCAGAGTCCTACAGCCCTGTTGCTGGTCAAACAAGGTGGCTCCAACCTGGAAAACATGCTTGGGTGATGGCTATGTTGTGTGCAGCCTGAGAGGTACACATCGGCCAGCTTTTATATGAAGCTAAATTATACAGAGACATGCAAGGTGTAGTTACACCTTGGGCTGCAATTTCACAGACCCTCAGGTTTTATGGAGGAGAGCAGCATTCATATATTAAAGAGCATTAGCTCTGTTTTGTTTTTAAGATGAAAGATGTCTGGTAAGATTGCAGTAGTGTAATTATTCCTGAGCTCTAAGCAAATATCATTTAGTGATGGGGAAGAATTCTTCAGCTTCAGAATTAATCATGTGTGTAATGATTTAATCACCACCTTTTGTTGTACTGTAGCTAGAAAACATAACCAAACCTATCCATCCATAAGAGAGGAAATTCATGTAACAAGTGAGCTGAATTTTGCCATTAAATACTTAAAGATGAGAGCAGGTATTCAGAATATATATGGGAGATGGGTAGGCTGAGGTCACTGACTATGAATTTCCTCTGGGATCAGGGTGAATTTTGCTAAAAGGGAATTAAGTGAGGAGTGTGGAAAAGGAAAAAAAAAAATAGAAAAGTCATTTTAGTGCCAGTGGAAACTGGAACATGCAGTGGTGGCTGAATACAGGGTCTCCATATCAGTGGCATTTCTAAACTTGCAGTGCTCTCAAAGGACAGTGAGACAGTACTTCAAAGAGACGGCAGAACTGCATACTTGATGTAATGCAAACATTTATGGAAAGGTGAATACGTGGATAGATCTCCAGGCTCCACCAGATGTGTCTGCTGACTGAGAGAAACCCAGATAGGTATTTTCAGACACACAAGTGTAGTTATCTCAATCTGGAACTGAATCGAACCCCTATGGTCTCCTTTCTCCTGTGGCAACCGCACAGTTACACAACCAAGTCCAACTTTCAGGCACAATGACTTGTTTTGCTCCACCGAGTGACAGACAGTACAAGCAAGCAGCGGTTTTAGGTCCTAAGAGATGGTTACTGGAGAAGATTGTTATAAAGATAAGATAGATTCTGAGAAACAGAAGGCAGATGTGAGTGAGATTTCAAGAATAAAATAAGTTCATTTGATTTGGGGAACTGGTGGAAGCATCAGTTTTTATGGAAAACTACAAATTCGAGCATCATTCTGGACTCATTTTTTTTTCTGTTGTCTGGTCACGAGGTTTCCTATACTTACAGTAGCATAGTCTGAGTAAATCATCTCCAACAGCTCCAAACACAGGGAGGGCAGTAGTGCTGTCAATAAAAAGAGATTTATTTATTTATTTTTAATAGGGATGAACAAAGGGAATCAAGTAAATGTAATGCACAACTCACAATGAACATAAAAATACAAACCCAAGATACTGCTATTATCTGAGCAATATAATAGCACTGAATGTACATCTAATGAAAGAGCAGTCAGTGGTGATCTAGTCCTTTAGTTCCTTATTTCATCTTCAGTCTTGCAATTAGGCAATGAAAAAGCACTCAGTAATATTGACCCTCCAGTTTCAGCAGATTTGGAAATCATTTTCCAGGTGGTAGCTGTTTTCCACACTGGAAACTTATGCCAAACTGTGGATCTCCAGGATCCAAAGAAGCCTTAAGTTTGTACTCTTGCACAATGATTCCCATATTTTAGCTTATTTATTTTGCTGCATGGTGTTGTTTGTTTGTTTGTTTGTTTGTTTTTTTTTTCTTGCAAGCATTATCTTCCTGGAATTGCTATGATAAAATCTGTGGAAAAATTAAGGTTAAAGGTAATGTTTTGCTACAATCTTTGATAATAATATAGGCCATTTCCTTTCAGACAAGCAAGCTTTCAGACCAATTTAGAAAATTATAGCATGGCACAGGTGAGAGCAATAGCAATTAAACCAGCTTCCTCTTTAAGATTTAATCTTTGTATGCAAAACAGCTGTGCAAGGATCAGAGCACAGTACTGGGATTTCTAAAACCAGAAAATCAATAAAGCCGCTGACAACAACAACAAGCAAGAAAAAACAAGATGAGGAATCTTTCAGATAATGCTTCAGATTTGCTTTATGTGAGGTGAGTTTAAATCTAAAGCTGTAAGTACCAAGTCTGGGATTTCTCAGCTATGCCAGACTGCTGGTTTATGTAAATTTGTTGCTCTGTAAATGAAACAACACATCCTTTAGAGAAAAATGCAAAATCCTTGATGTCTTTTCTTCATATTTTCAGAAGTATTTAGCTTTTACTTGGTGAGGGAGGATATCTATTTCTGTATTTTTAAAAGAATTTTTTGATATAAGGCCACTGAGGTTCAGGTGTTGTGAAAATGGGTGTTGGACTATTTCTAATGACTTTTTTGCATTTTGTGTCTTATATTTTTAAAAGGCTATCTATAGAGTATGAGAACTGATTACAGTTTGAACTTGAAAGACTATTTGTTTTTATGGCTTTCTACCTTATATAAGACATGAATTCCCTTTATTGAAAGCTGCTGGGGAAGAGCATCAATTACAGAAAGCATACTGTGTGGATGGTCAAGCCAGTGTGATCCTTCAGTGTGTGTTAAGAAACTGTTTTGAACAAGTTTTCTATACATTTGAAGTACCTCAAAAACAATGAGGTCCTTGCTAACTTTTATAAAATATTTTGTTTGGTAACTTCCTTAATTGCTTCAGTTGTCAATTGCTTTAATTATTAATTACTTTGCATTCCCACAAATTATGTGAGTCATATTATTCTGTGCAGCTTGCTGTCTCATCTCTATTGGCTGCATACATTCCTCTGGTCATTATATTGATTTCACGGTCATGAAATGTAAATAAAACAATCTGTATATTTTTTTAGCGTTAGTTTTAATAATTTGCCACAGCAGCATAGCTCAGAGGTTTTTTTAATGTAAATGTGATTATGTGAATCACAGTATCAGCATTTGTCAGGCCTTGTGAATTTATTCAAGCTGAGGTTATGGACCTGTACTTCAAGTAATGTTTCCTCTGGCTCCTCTAGTCCCACAGGTGATGTATACTGTTCCTCTCCCCATATTGGCCTTCAATAAGCATATTTAGAAAGGCAAATTCAATTTCTTCAACATTATTAGTATTTTTTTGGTGTTTATTCTCAAGGCACCTTGTAAGGAGATGAGTCTGGGAGACGAGGAACTGCCGATAAATTTTCAAAGCTTGGACAGGTGCCTCTCCTTGGCTGAATTAGATTATTGTGGCTGATCCTAGTGCTTACAGGAGCGTCCGTGAACTGCTTTGGTATCTCTTGCTTTCTACTTACTTGGGATGTGGTATATTCGTGTAGGAGAACACCTGTCTAAGGGACAGTCCCACGTCTTTAACTCCAGTCCCAAAGCCCCTGGAGCGAGTATACCATGGCCACGGATGCTAATGGATATTTAATGTAAAAATATTTCCTACCTTTAAAGAGTAAAAATCTAGAAGGCCACTAGTTATTATTACCTGAGATGACAAATGATAAACTGGAATTCTGTGCTCACTAGCAACGTGTAGTTTACTCAACTCTGAGCTACCATCACAAGTATTTAAGAGAAAATCAACCTCAATTTATTGTAAGATTTTCAGCAAAAAGATGAGATGGTTAAAGTGTGTGCATCATGTTGGGTGGGATTGCAAATTATCTAATAATCATAAGCTGTTATCAAAACAGTTGCAACAAAGGAAAGCATCACAAGGGGAAAACATTCTGTTTCACAAGATGTAGAGAATGGTTGCGTAAAGGTATCTCCTAATTTCTATTCTCTACGACACCATATAAAAGTGCTCGTAACTCAGGTGTCTGTAGCTGCCTCTGCTGACTTATTCTTCTTGGTGACTGGGTAAGTCTGATTTAACTGAATCAGTTCGTAATTATAGACATGGATTTATAGGTAGCATTAATATGAGGTTATAGATCCTACCTTATTTTAGCGTAGGACCTCATTCTCTAAAGACATTTTACTTGGAAACTAACTTGCAAATAGGGTGGATATAGGTATTGCCACGTGCCAGGGGAAAAATGAATGAGAGTTTCAAAAACCTGGATGGTAACAACTCCTAGGAATTGAGCATTTATCTATGGAGACAGAACACTCGAAAAACATTACTGACTCCCAGAAAAAAAGCACAGCAAAAGCAATGATGAGAGAAAAGGACGGAGAGACGTTCTTCCCAGAACTCATTTCTGGAATAGTCTACAGGGCAATGGAGAACTAGAGAGGAGTGGGAATAGACTCAGAAACCTCTACCCAGCGATTCATCTCACTTAATTGGTGAGATTTGTAATGCACAAGTCTACTTTAGACTGGAATGGATTGTGCCTTTGAAATGGTGATTTTTTTTTTTTTTTTAATGACTAATTCAAGTTTAGTGTAGAAGACCTGGACGTATGTATCTTCATCTGTTCAGATGAATGCCATTCAACACATCTGCGCAACACATGTTACTATAACAGGATTTGTTCTTTCACTCTTGTGGCTGTAACTTTAGCAGGCTAGTGTACTCTCTGCCTTTCAGGCTGACCTGCCTTCTGGAAAGATGTCTTCCTATGGACAGATGCTTAGCTCCCGCTGTGCTGAGCCATGTGAAGTGACATGCCAACAACCCTATGTCGACTGTCGCAACGAACCATGTGTCAGCTCATGCAGAGATTCAACAGCAATTGTGTGGGCACCACCCGTTGTCGTGACTTTCCCGGGACCCATTATCAGCTCGTGCCCTCAGGAAAGCATTGTGGGAACGGCCATGCCTGAAATTGGGGGAGGAATGGGCTCCGGAGGTGGGGGAATGGGCTCCGGAGGTGGGGGAATGGGCTCTGGTGGTTCCTGTGGTGGAGGCAGCTCCTATGGAATGGGGTCTCATGGTTCTGGCTGTTCTTATGGTGGCATGGGAGGGGGCTCATACAGTGGGGAGGGCTCATGTGGTGGTGGACTCTACCGTTTGGGAAGCTTTTACCGAAACTCATTTTCTTCAGGATTTGGTAGAAATTATTTCCCCTTTTTTTCCAGAGGGTATTATAGGTATCGCTATGGAAACTATGGGCCATTTTAAATCTTTAAGAAAGAGTAATAACTGAAGGAACAATAGGATGCAAACTAGTAGCTGACAGATAGACCTGGAACTCAGATATGCCAAGCAGCCTCTTCTCCAGCTGGGGTTGCTTGGAATCTTGTTGCGCTTTTTCTAAGGCTTACAATCCCAATGTTGCCTCACTTTGTCGTTTGCTCATGTTATGTTTTGTTCTTTCTGAACCTGAAGAGAGTAAAACAAGTAATGGGACTTGACTGTGAAAGTGTCCAGCTGAAAGAAGAATGTCTTGTGAGCCCTGTGCTCCTCCGAACAACTGATTGATTATAGTCCTTGTTGAAATGGAAATTACATTCTTTGTCTCTGCATTGCCTCATTCTGCAAGAATGTATTCCACTTTTTGTTTGTATTAAAGCCCTCTTGCATCATAGCACTGTCTTGCTTTCATTTCAATGCAGTTTTATAGATACAAACTAGTCTGAAAGAAGTTAGCTTTTTACGTCAATTCTTATGCATTAATCAAGGACTATTATCAGAGAATAATTAATTCCTCTGTATGGCTAACATAATTTGTCAGCAATTCTTCAGGAAAGTATTTTTTCCATTTCTGATGTCTCATACTAATAAATAGAACAGAATCATATAATATTTTAGGTTGGAACAACCTCTGAAGATGGTCTGGTACAGCTCCCACTCAAAACCAAGGTAACTGAAGCTAGGTCAGTTACTCAGAGCTGTTACCAGTCATTCCTTGAATATCCCTGAGGAAATTGTTTTAACCTTCAGCAGGGGTTGAAATCACTGAACAGGTCCCGATTACATCAGAAGGCAAATTTGTGCTCTGATTTATCTAGTCTTGATGGTAAAATAGTTTATCTGATTATAAACTGGAAAGAGAAAGGGGTTAGCCTAGAGCTGAGAATTGTGGGGAGGCAGGGCCAAAAGGAATGAGAAGAAATTATTTGTATGCAACTGAGAATCAGACTACAATTCTTGCTCTCTGGGACGTGCCTTGAGGTAAGCTGAGAAATTCATCCCAGCAGCTGTATCAATATTTTTCTTTAGGAGCTGTTTCCATTGCGCTGCTGTTAGTGACAAGAGAGGGCTTGTGTGTAGGCTGAGAAAGTGCTGTTGTGCCAAGCATAACATTAATTTCCTTCTTTTGATTGTCTTAATCCTTGTGGTTTGTTAATTTAATTGAAGCATTTATGCAGTAAATGATCTGAGCTTGTTAAACATCACCATGGGATCCCTCAGGCAACAGCTACGTGAATGTCCTTGTGCTCTCTCAGAATTAAGGATCACAAAGTGCCTCATGCACAATCATTACCAGAACTGTCTGAGAAGCAGATTTTTCCACCACAACTTTGCATCTGGGTTTAAATTTTTTTTCATTGATATCTTTTACACAGATTCCTAAGATAATATGTCTGCAAGCCTTTTGATGAAATAGGAATTTCAAACAGAAAATCTTAGAAGAAATATTCAAATAGCTCTACTCGTACTGTGGGCTTATGCACACAATGTGCCGCACCATAACTTTAACAGAATAGTGCTTGAATTATATCACCCAGCAGTAATACATTACTTTGAGAAACCTATCAAGCAAAGTAATGATGTTCTAGTCAGATCATAATCCACAGATTTAAGTAATAACATATATTTTGATTGTTAAAGAAATAGGATTGCTTTTATTTGGGTATAAATCCTTCCTCCTAGTGCAGAATTGGTATTCTGAGCTGCTTGAAGACCTGTGCAAAGATGCGTGTGTACACACTGGGATCCCAAAGTACTGAAGGAATTACTTGGCAGTTGTGGCTCCAGTTTTAGACTCAGCTCAGGAATGTCTGACTTTGCTCTAGTGCACCACAGATAAGATTGTGGTAGCAATGCCCCAGTAATTTTCACTCTCGTTACTCAATGTTTCATTCCTCAGCCTATTGAGTAAGAACTGTGTGGAGGTGTAACTCTCCTTTGTAAATTGTGAGGCATCACCTTCACTGAAGTCACCTGTATGGCAGTTTGTATAGACATTCCTGGCTCAGCCTTAAAATCCTTGACTCTGATCCTCTTAGCATTGTGTGAGTGCAACTTCATGGAGCTGAATGTAGGTACAGTTACCACTCATCCTCTGCAAACCACATTATCAAAAATGTCCTCAAATTGAAATGAGTACTTATGAATGACTCCTTCCAGCCTCAGCCACTAAAATATATAGAAATACTTCCCTACACAGAAAGAAGTACAGGCACTCATCAGGGTACTGAATTCTATTTCCCTTTACATATATGGAGCTCCACCTCCTATTTTGACTCCCACTGAGTTCATATTTCACTAAAACTAGTTTGTAAAGCAGAATGAAAGAAAATGAAAACTGGAAAATTAATGATTTAACAAGACTTTTAATATGACATGAAATAAGTACTATAGAATAGATTGGTGCAGTTCATTAATGGTTTATTCTGCAGCCCAAAGGCTGCCAGACTGTCCATGTCAACGATAAAAGACACTGAATGTTACAAGGTAAAGCTGAAGCCTTTGCAACAAAGTCCCACTTGCAAATTCTGAACCATTTCCACTCCACCAGAAAGGACGCAGTACAAGACTAATAAGAATTTAAGGAGAGAAACCATCATTTGAAATTGCTATTGATAGAAGATAAGGCACAACATGGAAAAAAAGAGGCGTGGGACGAGTTTTCAGAGGTGAGCAAGGGTGGCTCCCGTTGATGCAATGGGCTTTCACCATCTCTGAAAGCCAGCCCCAGCTGCGGATCCGGATCTTGCGTTTTCGTCTCCTAAGTTGTTGTGCGGGTAGTTGGGCTGCCTTAGAAGGAGCCACAGTTCCCAAGGCGGGACCCACGGCTGCTGCTGTAGAACAGCCTGCTGTAACAGCCCCTCAACCCTGAGGAGCCTCCATACCCACAAGAGCCCCCGGATCCAGAGGAACCTCTCATCCCTGACATGCCCCCGGAGCCAGAGGAGCCCCCCATCCCCGAGGACTCATCAGAGCTCTGTGAGCTCCTAGCACCATACGGCTGAGGAAACGATGTTCCCACAATGCTGTCTTGAGGGCAGCTGCTGAGAATCGGGCCCGGGAAGGTGATGATGACTGGTGGGGCGTACACCACGGCTCTGGAGTCCCCACACGAGGTCACGCAGGGCTCAAGGCTGCTGCTGTAGGCACACGGCTGAGTGCACATCACCTCACAGGAGGGCAGGCACCGGGAGCTGATGTTGTTGTACATTGTTCTCAGGATTGAGGTGAAGCTGGAAAAGGCAACATGTAGTCAGGAAGTTATCACGGTCAGGTGTCATCAGGTTCCCAGTATGAGCCAGGTGCACCTTGTCCTTCTCTGCCAGCTGCCCATCAACTCACCAGTTCAACCCTGCCTCACAGTCTTCGCTTTCCCTGCTAGTTCCTTCCTGACTGTCTCTTTTTAAGGCTTCTCAGTTCTTCTTCTTCTTCTTCTTCTTCTTTTGTGTACTATTCACATCTCTTATACTTCTGAATCTCTCAAAGAATATTGCTCTTTTCTCTGAGATTAGATTACCTGATCCTTATACAATTACTTGTTCAGAAAAGTCCCATTAATTTTCTTTTCAAAGTAGACCTATGGGAACTTTTGCCTGTACCTTCAGAAAATTTCCAGAGCAAAGTAACTGAATCTTCCTTGCTCTATAGTTCCCTTTCCCCAACTTTTATAAGAAATCTTGCTAAATTTACTCTTCTCTTTACTTCAGTTTTTCCAAAATTGTTAGCATTTTGCACAATAAAAAAAAAAAAAAAAAGGTACATTTTAAGTATTATATAGCTACAAAGAAGTGAAATGAAGTTAGACTTACCCTGTTGTCTTGCAGGAGTAAGTCAATGGAGCTGGAAGAATAGAAGATTTCTTAGTTCTCTATCCTTTTATATACTTTCATAGTCAACAAGAAGGTTATGAGGTCATCCATTATTCACTAAATTGTTGTCATTTACCAAGAGAAAGATATGTTTCTAAACCTGGTAATTGTTTTAATTTCAATTCATGGTTAGTGATCCATTTACTTTGAGTGACATGCATCCAACACCCAGCAGTTTCCTTTTGTCTCAGATTTAATGGAAAAAATCATTTCGACATCATTCTGGTTCCAACTGAAACAGGAATTGATTTCTTGGTTTACTTCTTTTTAACGGCTTTAAAGAAGGTGGCTTACTGATGTGTCAATCTCACAATTTATTTGTAAGCTTTGGATTTATGTATAATACCTTCCAAATAGAATTGTCCAATAGCACCTTGGAGGAGAGGTCAGCACTCTTTGCAACCCCGCCTGTATCTCTTGGCCAAACGAAGGCTACAGCACCATGACAGAATCAGGCCTCACAAATTATTCTTGAGCAGTGGCCAGGACAAAGCCCTGCAAAAAACTATTTCAAAACACAGATAAATGAGATTAAAGTGACGCATGACATCTCCCTTAGGCTCTGAGTCCTCTGAGTAATTTTGCCCAAGTATGTACCAAAATTCACTTTGGGGTGTTCTGCTGAGAGCCTTGTGATGAGGGTGCTAGTGGGGCCACTGCAAGGGCCTACCCAAAGTTCACCAGGTCTTTTTGCTCCAAGGTGGATCTCAAACTTAAAAGTGAGGTAGACCTTCAAAATCATGTCATGTTGCTCAGCATTGGGATCAGGCCATCCTTGAAAGCAGACTTGCAGGGTTGATCTTTCTGGGCGGCCCTTGTTGGTAAATCATTAGCAAAAAGTAATAAGCAGGGGTCAATCAGTTTCCCTTGTAAATCTCGTGTAGTCAGCAGAATGATATTGCATAGGAATTTGGCTGTAAAATTTCAACACAATAAAAAGTCCAAATTTATTATATGAGAGTCATATTGTGTAGGTCTGTGGGTGATTTATTAATTAGAAACTATGAAAATAATTACAGGTATCAGAGGAGTTACCCACAAAAGAAAACTCATAGTTTGGTAAGTGCTAGAGATTTTATGAGATGCTTCACATCCCTAGAGTTGCCTGCAAAAAGGTATAAAAGCAAGAACATCGCCGGAGTCTCCTAAAAAGATCTCCTGACTTACCTGTCTTGGTGCTCTAGGTGAGTTTCATTTCATTATCTGTCCTGTCTCTGTAGTGATAGTTTTGAATGAGGACTCTTTTCTGTGTCTGTATTTCGTGATTTTAGCAATGAGATAAGGTGTCACAGTGAAATCTTACTTTTCATAGGAGACTCACTGCAGTAACGTGTAGACAATGGTAAGAATCAATTCTGCATTTAAAGACAGAATTTTAAGAATTACTTTATTTTTTCTTATATCTTTCAAAACCAGAGGTGCAAATAGAAAGCTAAACCCTACTGAATAAGCAAAGTCCTAGGCATCCTCCCCAGGGGCAAGAAGGGAGGTAGAAAAGGAATCACAGAACAGGAGGACTTGAGAAGGGAGGAATAGGAAGCATGAACAAGGAACTAATCTGCCTTCCTAACCCCACTGCTGTCTTGTGTGTGGTGGGCACCCATTGACACCTTTTTATTATTTTATTGTGCAAAATGCTGACAATTTTGGAAAAACTGAAGTAAAGAGAAGAGTAAATTTAGCAAGATTTCTTATAAAAGTTGGGGAAAGGGAACTATAGAGCAAGGAAGATTCAGTTACTTTGCTCTGGAAATTTTCTGAAGGTACAGGCAAAAGTTCCCATAGGTCTACTTTGAAAAGAAAATTAATGGGACTTTTCTGAACAAGTAATTGTATAAGGATCAGGTAATCTAATCTCAGAGAAAAGAGCAATATTCTTTGAGAGATTCAGAAGTATAAGAGATGTGAATAGTACACAAAAGAAGAAGAAGAAGAAGAACTGAGAAGCCTTAAAAAGAGACAGTCAGGAAGGAACTAGCAGGGAAAGCGAAGACTGTGAGGCAGGGTTGAACTGGTGAGTTGATGGGCAGCTGGCAGAGAAGGACAAGGTGCACCTGGCTCATACTGGGAACCTGATGACACCTGACCGTGATAACTTCCTGACTACATGTTGCCTTTTCCAGCTTCACCTCAATCCTGAGAACAATGTACAACAACATCAGCTCCCGGTGCCTGCCCTCCTGTGAGGTGATGTGCACTCAGCCGTGTGCCTACAGCAGCAGCCTTGAGCCCTGCGTGACCTCGTGTGGGGACTCCAGAGCCGTGGTGTACGCCCCACCAGTCGTCATCACCTTCCCGGGCCCGATTCTCAGCAGCTGCCCTCAAGACAGCATTGTGGGAACATCGTTTCCTCAGCCGTATGGTGCTAGGAGCTCACAGAGCTCTGATGAGTCCTCGGGGATGGGGGGCTCCTCTGGCTCCGGGGGCATGTCAGGGATGAGAGGTTCCTCTGGATCCGGGGGCTCTTGTGGGTATGGAGGCTCCTCAGGGTTGAGGGGCTGTTACAGCAGGCTGTTCTACAGCAGCAGCCGTGGGTCCCGCCTTGGGAACTGTGGCTCCTTCTAAGGCAGCCCAACTACCCGCACAACAACTTAGGAGACGAAAACGCAAGATCCGGATCCGCAGCTGGGGCTGGCTTTCAGAGATGGTGAAAGCCCATTGCATCAACGGGAGCCACCCTTGCTCACCTCTGAAAATTTGGCCTGCACCTCTTTCTTGCATTTTTCACTTTGTCTATTACTAATAACAGCTTCTGTTAATTGTCTCACAATGCTAGATCCTGATTTTCATTGTGCCAGTGTAAGAAAAAAAATTAATTTGCAAGTCCTGACACAGAGATTATTACTAAACCTGTGACAGAAGAAGAACAACTGGTGGAAAATGGACTTTTCACAGGCAATGAATGCTGTGACCTTCCCTGGAACTGAGGAAGTGTCTGCTTTGTGTTGTATGCCATCTCATTCTGCAGTGTATCCCATTTCCTGTTTGTATTAAAATCCTCCTGCATCATCAAATTTTGTTCAGCTTTTATTTCTCCACAAGACTGTTTTGGTTCTATCCTTTCCACTTGCTTGTTAGGCTTCCTAGAGCTGGTTACATAGCCTGTGAGCAACAATTATGCTTTTTTTTATGGTAATATGATAGTAATTGCTTAAGTAATAAAGGTATTGTGAAAAAGATGGTTGCATGAACAATTCAAAATTTAAGTATGCAAAACTGTTGAGTACTGCTTCTCCATAAGGCATAAAGGTTTCTGAATCTGAAGACTCAATATTTTGTGCTGGTGTATGAACAGATAGCAAACAGAAGCCACTTGCCACAGTCAACCCTCAGATAAATAATTTTTCATCAGTGCAGCTGTTTCATTTCATGTCAGAGGAGGGATGAGATTTAAAATTGTTCACATGTACGAGACCTTTTCAGAAGAGGTCAAGCTGCTTAATATTATCTCTCTCTGGCCTGTGAGAAGTAGTGTTGGAAAAAAAGAAAGTATAAAAGTTGAGACATGGTCAGTTGAAGACTGGAAATTCATTAAGTTTTTTATTTTACACTCTGTGGTATAATCCAACACTTCTCTTCTGAAGGAGTCTGTTTGTTCATCCATTCTGTCATCATATTGCATTTAGAATCAGTTTATAGGAAGTATCATGGTTCCCTGGATAAGTCTAAGGTTTAGGCAACTTAAATACATTATCAAGACTGCCTAAAGAATGCAAACCAATATGAAAATACATTTCTCTGGGGATTGTGAATTGTAACCAAAGAAAATCAACCACATAATCCTTACTTGATTCCTGAGATTTGTCACCTTGAACTTACAGTGTTAAATACCTGAAGACATTTGGGAATTTCCTTTGACTGTGGCCCCATCACAGGGCTGCATTTATATGATGGCATAATGTGCTTTCATATCACAGCTGTGTGCAAGAGGCACTTTTGTAAGTGATGAGTAACATGAGACCAGAAATAACACCTTGTGTTGTTGTTTTCTGTTGCTATTGCTGAACAGAAGAGTTCATGTTCAGAAAGTCAAGAAGGATGAACTGAAACACAGGGACTATTATCAGAGCTAGAGCACAGAATGTCCCTGTCATAGATTCCTGGTCTCACTTTGAAATTCTATTATCTCTTTGTTAAAACAAAAGTTAAAATGGCAATAACAAAAATTTTAATTTGCAGCTGCTTTGGAGATAGGAAAAAAAAAAAAGAATTTAGAGGATACTTAGACAATTAAGCAGTTGCTTAAGTTTCCAGTATTTGAAGAAGTTAAGGAATTTTGATCTGTGGTTTGTTTAATGACTGCAGACGAGAAACTTGTCAGCTCCAAGCAAAACATTAATATAACTGAAGAAACAGGCCCAAATATAAAAAACCAATTAGATAATTTGTTTGCAATCATTATGTAGCTCTGCAGCTAGGAGGTAAGATAATCACACATTGTCAGGAAGCAGAATTCCAGTTCAGCGGCATGAAACCTGAAATGTGTCAGAGGGTGCAATGTTTTCCACTGCTCCATATTCCTGCTGTCAGCTAAAGGGGACTGATAGTCTCTAAAAGACTTAAGACAGAATGTTTTCACCTGTCATCTGGCTTCATGGCAACGTGTTTCATAATTAAAGTGGTTCGCAGATGAAATGGTGAAAAAGAAAACATTAGGCAAACGTATTGATGCAGCATAGCTTTAATGGCAGAGAATCACAGGGTACATTTGGTGAAGACAGTCACACAGAGCACAAAGGATGTTTCCCAGGGCTTCGGGAAGCGTCGCAGCTCCACGTGTGCCAGCCAAGTCGATGGCTTGGACATCCCTGGGTCGCAGCTTCCTCCGCGAGGGCGGCACAGCCCAGGGCTGCTGGAGCGGCAGACGTTGCCCCTTCAGAAATAACCGGAGCTACAGCTTCCTCCACCAAACCTCCTGTAACCAGAGTAGCCCCCACTGCTCTGAGAGCTCCCCCCACCAAAGCACCGGCCACCTCCGAAGGAGCCCCCTCCATAGGAGCTGCCTCCTCCGTAGGAGCCCCCAAAGCCCCCACCGTAGGAGCTGGAGCCAAAGGACCTTCTGCCTCTGTAAGAGCTCCCAGATGATCTGCCTCCTCCGTAGGAGCCCCCAGAGCCAAATGAACTACCCCCTCCGTAGGACCCCCCCATTCCTAGGGAACTACCACCTCCGTAGGAGCCCCCCATCCCCATGGAACTGCCACCTCCATAGGAGCCCCCCATCCCTAATGAGCCACTTCCTCCATATGAACCCCCACCACCAAATGAGCCCCCGGATTCAATAGAGCCCATTCCCCCAGAAAAGCCCCCAATGGGTGATGGAAACGAGGTGCCCACGATGCTCTCCTGAGGGCAGGAGCTGAGGATGGGGCCTGGGAAGGTGATGACCACGGGCGGGGGATAGACCACGGCACGGGAGTCCTCGCAGGAGGTGACACAGGGCTGGCTCCAGGCGTTGGCGTACGGCTCTGGACAGGTCACCTCGCAGGGTGAGGAGCATCTACTGCTCATGAGCTGTCCTCCTGAAGACATCTTTCGGGATGTGGGTAAACCTGCAGCAGGAGGTAAAGCATAAGTACAATGGCCAAGTGCCAGAGGGAAAAAAGGTTGCTCTGATGATTTTCCACAAGCATGGAAAAAAGGGTGGAAGAAGAGTGTTTAGAATGATTCAGGTTTCTGTCTCTTACATGTGTTTCTGAACATGCAATAACACCTGGTACTTTCCAAAGTACTTTCTGCTGCTCTAGAAATACTGGTAACCATGGAAAGCAATGCCAAATTCCATGTGTTTTAGGAAGTAGCTCATCTTCAAGGTTTTGTTTGATTAAAATACACATCTCTGGAGCTAACTGACAATATTGAACTGACCCAAGTGCCTGTGAATATCCAGGCTTATAATTCATCAATGGTGTCTATAAAGGCATACATTTAACTCCCTATAAAAATTAATGCAGAACAAAAGGCAAATGGCAATGCTTAATATCACTCTTTCTGCAGAAGACTAATTCCTCAGTTAAATACTGAAAATATTTTCCTAATGGTTCATATAGAGAACGAAGGAGATCCAACTCACCAGGTCAGGAGAAGGGTAGATGAAGAGCTGTCGTTGATGAGAATGAAGTGTTCAGAGCTCTCTTATATATCTCTTCTGACCACCAGTGGGATGTGAGCCATGCTTTGTGCAAGAGTTTCCTACGTGTTGCCAAACTATGTTTTGATGTATGGGTTATTTCTTTAATTGTTCTAATTGTTCTCTTAAGTGATGTGATCACAACTTTATTCTTAATCCCAAATCACGTTACAAGCATTACACACCTCGTGTTTTATTTTATACTCCAACCCTGACAAAGTTACCTAGCAGCTGATATTGTCCCTGGTCCTCACTGGGGTTGAAACCGGAATGAATATAGATGCATGTGACTGTTATGTCGAGCTCATAAATGGGTTTCATACACAAAATTCCACTTTTCTTCTTCAAAATTTGGATTGCAAGTAATTGGGTGGTGAATAGAAGTGCTACCACTTGCCAGTGGTGCTGAAATGTGAGAAACAGCAACAGTGCTCTGGGTTCTTCATGTAAATTGATATTTCTCAACCCACTGTAGGAAAGCAGGAAGATTCACATTAACTCAGGAGTCAATGAAGAATTGCTGACTAGCAAAACTGTCAAATCAAGGGCTGCCCACTGATGCCTGACAGGACTCGTTCACCTTCTGATGCAAGATCTTAACCATATAAGTTCCCTGTGCTCTATTTTCTAATTGGGCTTGAAAACAACAGAAATCTGGTGATATAAATGATACAAACATTAAACTTAAACATCATAATGATATAAAAATTAAGCACAGAATGCTAAGTGGAACAGGATGAAACCCCAGCCATGTAGATTTGATAGGCTGGAGTTGCTTTCCTCCCACAGCTATGGCTGAGAGTCAGAATCTAGAATTTTTTTAGTTTGGTTTAGAAATAAAACATTTAAGTTGGGTGTTTGATATCACTGGCACTAATCCACGTGGTGTTTGTCTGTTATAACCACACAAAAATATTGATCACATCTAATGTTCTCCCTATGTTTCTGGTTATTGATAAAGGAAACCTTGGTTAGAGATATCTCTTCCTACTTATGCACTTGTATCTCTGTCTCCTAATATATGAGGCTTTTAAGTACTAGTCCAGGAATACCGCTGTGACTTTCTTGAATAATATAGTCCTTGCCATTCTTAAGATGCTTTTATTTTAGTTTAGATTAAATAATCTTTATACACTCTACATGAATTCATTCCATATCCAAAAAGACTTTTTTTTCTCAAATTATGCCTCCTGGGCAACAGCAGTGTGTCTTGCTAGAACACTACAGCTCAAAGGTGACAAAAGGAGAAGGATGATAATAAATTTACTCCATGTTCTCACATTGTGCTTCCTTGTACTTGGATGACAGTGGGAATTTGATTAAGTACTTCTGTAAGCAGTTAATTGGGCGGATGTTAAAGGGGCAGAAAAAATGACCTCTCCTGTCTGAGGAGCTATAAAGCTTAAATTTGCAGTTTTCCCAACTCTGTGCAATTCTAAATCTAAATGGAATCTTCTACAGAACAAAAATATTTCTCCTGACAAAGCCACACTGATGGTTTTTATCTTGCTTAAGGGAAAGATTGATACCTAACTGAGCAAATGAAGCTCAGTTCGCTACCATTGCAATTCAAACGAGGTCAGGAGATGGCACTAGTCATAAAATGGGTATAAAAACTATTTAAGGATTAAAATAAGACAAAGGGCGTGTTGCACATATTGTGTGATGTAGAGCCGATTTACTAATCATTATCAGTTATCAAAGCAATTATTACAATTAGAAGTAGCTTATACAGCAAAATGTTTTGCTGGCTAACTATTATGCCCCATGTACAAAAGTGTGTTGCATATCCTGGCGGCAGTCTGCAGGGGTATATAAAAGCGCCGTGTTTCCTCCACGTTCACCAACAACTTCTCTTCAGTCTGGTTTTCTCTGTGAGCCTGGTAAGTTCTCTTTCTTTAAGTTCCTTTATATTAACTGGGATGTTGTTATCAGTGTTTAACTTGAGAATAAATTCCATGTCAGTACTCTGCAATGATCAGCAGTATCAGTTTGGTTTTCTTTCTTAAGCAGATAAGCTTTTTGTAGCCATTAAGCAGTAACCGATGGTAGATACAGGTCTTAAAATGTGAGGCTATGTTCTTCCAAACCACAAAGGGAAAGTGTCAATTAAATCTTATTAATTTGGTAAGGAGGTTACAACTTAACGATTTACGGCTTGACATTTATTGAAATACGTGTACACACACACACACACAGAGATACACATACAGCAAGAGCCACTGTTGATTTCTGTTTATAACTACAGGGTCTGTCAAAATTGTTTCCAAAAGAACCCAAGAACTGAGATGAATGAATTAGTGATTTGTCCTTAACGGAACTAGAGTTTAGTGGTGGAAGACAATAAGATGTTTTCAGAATGAGGACAGGCTAAAGGTGCTTTAGAAAGGTAAACACCTTACTGTGGGCTGCAAGAGAAACTGTATTTGTGTCTGTATTATTAAGTTTTAACCATGCTGAAGAACAATATTTCAGACTGGAATAAAGTTAGATACCTCCACAAGAGCAGTTTTCTTATTTATAAGAAAATAATTCCTTCTATTGGGAAACAGAGCTTGTATCATCGCATCATCTGATTGTGTGATACACAATCAGAGCTGCACAGAGCTGCATGTACATATTATATGCATACACATTTTCGTTTTACTCCTTCACTTGTGCTGCAGGTTTACCCACATCCCGAAAGATGTCTTCAGGAGGACAGCTCATGAGCAGTAGATGCTCCTCACCCTGCGAGGTGACCTGTCCAGAGCCGTACGCCAACGCCTGGAGCCAGCCCTGTGTCACCTCCTGCGAGGACTCCCGTGCCGTGGTCTATCCCCCGCCCGTGGTCATCACCTTCCCAGGCCCCATCCTCAGCTCCTGCCCTCAGGAGAGCTTCGTGGGCACCTCGTTTCCATCACCCATTGGGGGCTTTTCTGGGGGAATGGGCTCTATTGAATCCGGGGGCTCATTTGGTGGTGGGGGTTCATATGGAGGAAGTGGCTCATTAGGGATGGGGGGCTCCTATGGAGGTGGAAGTTCCATGGGGATGGGGGGCTCCTATGGGGGTGGCAGTTCCATGGGGATGGGCGGCTCGTATGGAGGCAGAAGTTCCCTGGGGATGGGGGGCTCCTATGGAGGTGGCAGTTCCATGGGGATGGGGGGCTCCTACGGAGGTGGCAGTTCCATGGGGATGGGGGGCTCCTACGGAGGTGGCAGTTCCATGGGGATGGGGGGCTCCTACGGAGGTGGTAGTTCCCTAGGAATGGGGGGCTCCTACGGAGGGGGTAGTTCATTTGGCTCTGGGGGCTCCTACAGAGGAGGCAGATCATCTGGGAGCTCTTACAGAGGCAGAAGGTCCTTTGGCTCCAGCTCCTACGGTGGGGGCTTTGGGGGCTCCTACGGAGGAGGCAGCTCCTACGGTGGGGGCTCCTTCGGAGGTGGCCGGTGCTTTGGTGGGGGGAGCTCTCAGAGCGGCGGGGGCTACTCTGGTTACAGGAGGTTTGGCGGAGGAAGCTGTAGCTCCGGTTATTTCTGAAGGGGCAACGTCTGCCGCTCCAGCAGCCCTGGGCTGTGCCGCCCTCGCGGAGGAAGCTGCGACCCAGGGATGTCCAAGCCATCGACTTGGCTGGCACACGTGGAGCTGCGACGCTTCCCGAAGCCCTGGGAAACATCCTTTGTGCTCTGTGTGACTGTCTTCACCAAATGTACCCTGTGATTCTCTGCCATTAAAGCTATGCTGCATTCAAATTCAACCCTCTTTTTAAATTTTATTATTATTTTTTTTTTTTAACTTGTAACTCATGCATTCAAGTGATCTTTTGGATAATTCAACAAGAGCCCTGAGAAATCTGTGAGTGTCCTGGAGGAGAATTAGGCACCTTTATTAAATTCTAATGTTGTGTTTGATGTGGAGGAACACAAATTTTGCATTACATCCTTTAGTATTTGGTAGTAGTGTCACCTGGCACAGGATCAAATGGGTAAATCAGCTGATCCCTTCCTAGAAATACGACCTTGTGGCAGACATACTTCTCTTGAAAACAGGAACATATATTATCAGTTGCAATTAATTGAAACATAATCATTCTTTCCTGTGAAGGGTTTTAGATTTTTCTTGAAGAAACATTGAATTTTTAAATCTGTGTGCACACATGCCTTTCATCTCTCTCTTGACTTCTCTCAACAAGGTGACTCATCCTTATGAATCTGGTTGAACTACTCTGCTGACTGACTTGAAGCACATGGATGTGTCTGTGTTTGACCTAAATGTGGATAAAAGACAAAAATGGACATACTAAAATAACGAATATGATTTGCTGCTGTCTCTTCCTTGCCTCTGAAGGTCTGGAAAGGCAATGGAGAGAAAAGCAAAGCAAAAGCAATGAGTCTGCACAGACTTCACCCGCTTAGTGAAAGCAACAGTGGCAGGAAGATGAATCACAGATCTCTGCACAGATTTTAAGATCATGGGAAGAAACTCTTTCAATGCCAAAAGTAGACACACTAGCTAACTTGAAGCTAGGTTTACTGTGTTGTACTGTAGACACAATTTTCATGTCAACAACATAAATGTACAGTTTATTATGTAATTTTATAGCCTTCAATATTTGTTTTCTTAATTTAATCAGAAATCTTTCAATACATTTTTTTTTTTTTTTTTTTTTCACCTAGCATGTGCGCACATAGGTTTTCTTTCTCTATTTTTTGTGCTATTCTATAAATTAGAATGAAAACATGGAAGTGACACATTTTGAGACTGGGGGCTGATGCCACAGCATACCTTAAGTCACAACACATATTTTGTATACTTGTGCCTACAGTTTTTTTTGGCCAAGAGGGATATTCTGGACAATATGAACCAGAAAATATTACCCAGTACTTTCTCCGTATTTCATAATTTCTCTTTAAACTATCATACACCGTTTGACTGAAGATCCACTTTTGATTTAAATTCAGTAAGGAATCATTCATCTCTGCCAAATTATTCCAATAGTTAATTACAGTTATAATTAAATGCTTGCATGTTCTTCCCTCTCTAATTACAGTGTTTCCTAATCAGAGAAACCTCAACCCTGACTGTCCCCCCCCCACACCTTTACAGTTACTTGCATTTGTTCATTTCTTTAAGTCTCTTCTTGGTCTTATTTCACTTAAACTATCTAGCACATTTGACTTCTTTACTTTAGAGAGCCTCATAAGAAGGAATATAAAATGACTTAATTACTTCAAGGAGAAAGGCAATAAAATCCCCTTTATTCAGTGGAAAAACAGGAGATGAAGTCATCATCATATATTGCAACAAAGAAGAGTGAGATTAGTTTTAAGGAAAGAAAAAACAACTCACTTTGCAACTGTGGGAGCAGCCAGGTGCTGACAGATTTCCAAGTGAGACGATGGAATCCCAGTACTGGAGCACATTTAAGAACAGCTTAGACAAGTCTCTTCTAAGAATAATTCAGGGGAGTGTATAAGTTGGGCAACCTTACCAGTTCCCTTCCAAAATGATTTCCTATAATTCTGTTTTGTTTTGTTTTGTTTTATTTTTTGTTTGTTTGTTTGTTTGTTTTTCCCCAAATAATATATATTTCTATTTAAGTCCTTGGCATTGCTCAGTACCATTTTTGAGGAATGTTCACCTTCTCAAGTAATTCATATTAATTTAGTGTCCTTGTTCACGACAGCATTTGTTACTTCACCAATCTGAAGTCTGAAATCCTTTACCAACAGAGATTGTACAATTACTTTCTTAACGTTGTTTTTATACAAGTAAATAAATAAATACATGTAAGACATGTATATGGGAGTCGGGCTGCTCAAAAGCTCCCTCTGGAGCTGCTGTGGGTAAGTGAGCTCGTGGCCAGGAGGGTGAGGGCAGCTTTTCCTTCAGCCCTGCTCCTGCCATGGCACTTCGTGGGAAATGGCACTGAGTCAGAAACATAGAAAAGGATGAACATCTAAAGCTGGGAATGCCTCTTAGACAGCCAAATACAGGGCAAAAGCTACGGGAGGGTCCTTCCATGTGAGCTAAGTGTTAGCAAGAGTGTAAAAATTTCCTGGCAGGGTTGGCACTGCTGAAAGGAGCTGGAGATGAGTTCCAGTCACTGCACACTTTTCCAAAGCTGCCAGAGGTTGATGTCCTGGGATGTGCTTATAAGAACAGCACCCGACAGACATTGCTCAGATCTTCTCTCAGTGGAACATCTCAGCTCCCCTGCATAGCTCCAGAGCAGCGGGTAAGAGTTCAGTGTCTAGCTCTGGCTGGGGAGCAGTTCTGGTTGCCACCATCATCTTGGGACCTGCCAGGACAAACAAAATGTACATGCACACACTAACCAGTTTCTGGGTTAATTTCTCCTCCCTCATTTCCATACATATACAACATTTTTGTTTGTTATTGTTTCAACTTCTATGCTATCAATTATCTCTTGGAAGCAGAGTGATTTTGCAGGGTCCTCTAGGCAAGAACACTTACTGGAAACGTTCTGAGGAAATGCTTTCAGATAGTTTTGCAAACACCCACTAATGTTTTATATATGCAAAGTATTGTGGTGCTATGATGTTAATAACAGGCTGCCAGTATTAAACTCCACCATATTGAATCATAGCGTCACTTTAAAATATATGTGTCAGGGCCACCCACGTGATTCTCTGAATCAGGCAATGATAAACACCTTGGGAATTTGGATCCCTTTGTTTTTTTTTTTTTGTTTGTTTTGTTTTTTTTTTTTTTTTTTATTAAAAGCCAGCTTTGCATTTATTTTATATGTGTTTGCATATTTTAAATAGTAATCATACTATTTAAAACAAGTTGGCCAAATATTCACCTTTCCAAATCAGGGCATATTTGCTGATTCAAATAGTATTATATCACCTGAGGGGACTGGATCTGTGCTTCAAACATGGCATGAATTGCTGCTTCATCACAGCAGGTCAAGTTAGGCACAAATCAGTATGGTAACTCCTAGTGCTCTGTATCACTGAAGCACTCCTGAGCAATCTTAAATAAATCAGTTGCTCCTCTTTTCCCTGGCCCACCTGCAAGTTAAATGGGGAATGACCAGCTTTCCTTGCTTTCCCAGCGCATTGCTCACTTACCTTGGGTTTCCCGCAGCGCTCTTCTCCACACTCACAAGAATTTTTTTGATGTAGCTGTGACCATAACCACTGTGAAAGGGACTGGGGACAGAGTGATTTACTCCAAACCAGACTGAGCAATTCCTAGATCCCTCTCACCACCCCAGTTTAACCAAAATGAGCTTTCTCCACTTACGTTTCTTCCTGGGCTTGGCCAGGTGTAGTGCAGAGGAAACCTCTCACGCTAAACTGGGGCTACGGCTGCCATGTCAAGCCATGGTACTGTTTTATATTTTTGCCTTGGAAGAGACTTAAACATCAAATGAGGAGCCAGGCCACCACGGGCAATGCTGTGCTCTGCTAGGAGTGTCTCTCCAAGGCAATCCTGACACTACAGTCATGCAGTGACTACAGTCTCTGTAAACATGTCCTAACAAGCTTTAAGCTAGCAAGCACACTTACTACTAATACTAGGTTAGGCTCTTGTGCATTCTTGGAGGTCATGATGTTAAACAAGGAAAACAAACCCCTGTTTTCTAAGGAACTGCAAGGATGTGTCCCGCACAGCCTCTGACCGGCTGCAGCTCCCATGCAAACCTGAGTTCAGTCCTGCGGGCTGCCTTCACACTGCCAGGGCTGCAAGAACAGGTTTGATGCTTAAAACCATGAAATGAAAGGAATCCGGGGATGGGACTGTGGAAGTCACGTGCCAGTGAGAATAGGGTAATCAACACAAACAGTAAGCAAAACAATTACTGTAATTACATGTAAAATTTTGTTTGGGGAGTAATGGAACCTAATGCACAAATATGACGTTATTTTCTTGCATCAGCCTGGTGGTCCAGGAAGGTATATAAAACCACCCATGATTCAGAAACCTTCCAGCAGGTTGTCTTGGCTTCTCCTCGGTGAACTGAGTAAGTTGGATTCTGATATAACTTCTTCTTCCTAAAAAAAACCCAAAACAAACCAGAAGTATCATTTTTGAAATCTTTGCATTTACTTCAGGGATGAATTTTGGATTATAATTCTGCAATTCTGTACAATATTCAGGAGTTCTTTTTCATGAAAGTCATTTGCTAACTGTTCATTCTGCGACACTGATGGATTGAGGTTTAAAAATACATTTGAAGTCTAGATAATATTAAAGACATCTACTTCTATTACTTTATGGAAATGTAATCCATATAGCCTTTAGGTAGCCTTAAAATATCTTAGCCAGCAGTATGCATCTGGCAGTGTTGTCGTGACCTTGTGGCTTCCAATTTTTGTCTAATTTTGGACAGAGGTATGGTGTGTAAATATCGAGATCGGCTTTATAACTACTGAGATGGTGAGATAGTTGCAGTCACCTTTCGGACTGGAGCCAGCTATTAGGACACAACATCTCGGTGGCTGCAGCCCTACAGGGCTCCTGGTCTGACTTTGGAAATGCCCCAGCTGGGACCCTCTCAGGCACTCCCTGTCTGTCCGAACGGCCAGGGCTTTTCTAAATCATCTGTCAGTACAGCTACGCAGAAGATATGGGAACCCAGAAAATGTTTACTTAAAGCATATATTCCTTGGGAAGTTGCTTTGGGTGTTTTTGTTTTGTTTATGCAAAGCAGGGCTCTTATATAAAACATTCAACAGGCTGTGTAAAAATATAATATCCACTATAAATGGTTTGTTCTATATGTTATGTGTTTGGGTCTGTTTTTCAGCTATCCATTTTCTCTGGCTTGTTTCCTGCTGAGGTCAAGTCAGGAACATAGATTTAATAGATGTAGTAGAATGAAAGGGTGGGAACCTGAAGATAGTGTCGGGATTAGGGTTTAAGGTCAGGAGAAGTTTAGGTGAATAATGGGTATTTTGGCATTGTGTCTGAAACAACAAAAGAAAAAAAAAATAATCTGAGAAAAATTGAGTCAAACTGAGCCCCACCCAGGCTTTTCTAATCTGCAGATCAGTTAGACAAAAAATAAGTAATTATCTTGGCTGAAACCAAAATATTTCATTTAATCTGAAACAATAGATTAACAAATTCCCTCATTTGGTGCTTTGATTTGGAATTTGGATAAGTTCGAAATGACATCCTGAGATGTAGTTTTATGACATTTTCCAAATTACCTCCACACCCTTTCATTTATTTCAAAAGAAAAAAGAAAGTGTAGAATTCAGTCCAGGTTTGTGGACAGTCTTACTCCCTCTGAAATTTAAATTTAGGGGACCTGATTTGAGGTTTTTGCTGTGCTTCATATTTTTCCTTGTGATCTTGCAAAAGGCTCTTATTTGTTTAATTTTCCAAATGAGGTTGATATTAAATAGGCTTTATTAAAGCCACCTGTTACAAACTAGCTGCACAAAAAACATAGTACTTGGTATCCTTATGGGGCTGACTCCCTCATGGAGAACACAGGGTTTATATAACTCTTTCTGGCTTTTGTTTGCTTAGCCCAGAGAATATGTAAATTCAGTACAGTAAAACCTCTCGTGTGTTTTCCATTTCTGCAATGCTTGGTGTTATGTTACCCTAGTTTTACTGAACTCCACCTCTGGAGTCCAAATTACATAGAAGAAAGCAGATGCTATTTAAGCAGCAGCCCCAAAGAGGTTGTTTGGTGTCTGCAGGAAGGAATTGGGCTTTGAAAGGCCGCAGAGGAGAAGAGCAAAGCAAAGTAGAACAGGATGGGTATCAACCTGTCTACCGACTTGTGTCTCTTCAGGGCTCACCTTAGCTTAGCCCAAGTGTTGATCCTGTCCTACCAGCTCCTTTGGTTTTATATTTGCTCTTTCCCATACCTTGCAGGTCTACAATATAGCTAAAAGATGTCCTGCGAGAAAACTGTGTGCGCTGAGCCATGCGCTGCCCCGTGCGACGTGAAATGCCCCGAGCCCCGTGCCGCCGCCTGCAACGAGCCCTGTGTCATTGCCTGCCCAGACTCACGTGTGATTATATTCCCACCTCCTGTGGTCGTGACCTTGCCAGGACCCATCCTCACCACCTACCCCCAGGAAACTATTGTGGGCTCCACGGAGTCAGCCGCACTGGCTAGCTCCTTAGAGTCAGGTGTGGGGATTGCTTCAGCGAAGGGAGCTGAGTGCTTGGAACCCTGCGTCGATCGGTGTGCCCCGCAGTTAGTGACGAAGTGCGAGACCCAGTGTGTTCCCCAGTGTGCTCCTCAGTGTGCTTCTCAGTGTGTCACCCAGTGCGTTCCCCAGTGCACTGCCCAGTGCGCTCCCCAGTGCGCTCCCCAGTGCGTTCCCCAGTGTGCTCCCCAGTGTGTGCCGGAGTGCTCCTACACCTATTCCACCCGCTGGAAGCATCCTTGCCAGAGGGGCTTCTGTAAGAAGATCTAATCAACTTAAGAGAAAGAATAGTCACGGGAAAAGAACAAGCAAAGAAGTGAAAGAATATGGCATGTGATTTACAGACATGGCTACCGGAGAGGGAAGCACCCCTGAAAACTAGGAACCTACATTTATTCCTACGTAGTGCTTTAGCTTAGATTAATACTTTCTTTATTCTTGTGGCTTTGCATCTTACGTCTGTGCTTTTAACTTTCTCTACCCAGTTTGACCAAGGTTTTGAAACAAAGCACGCATAGGGATTTGAATGTCAGACTCAGAAAGAACAAGGGAAGTGAATATATTGATGAAATGTGTCACACTGGAACGGGTAATTGGTTTTAGCTTTTCTTGTCTTTAGAAATATGCTCTTTCTAGTCTGCATTATTCTTTCTGCAAATGTTTACTCCACTTTGCATTTACATTAAAATGCTGCTGCATCAAACCATTGGCCTTCTGAATCTCCTTTTTCCTCTGCTACTTATTTGCAATGCTCTTTTAGTGACACTCAGCCTTGTATAGAGGAGCAGAAGATGGCCTGGAGACTGTTCCCAGACCACTCAAAACTTGATGCCCAGGTAAAATTAAGGGTTTGGTTCTGCTCTGCAGGCCCCTGTGTGAAAATGGGATGGCAGTCGCATAATCCAGGTTGCAGCTGGAAACCAGGAGCAGAAGTCCTATTCATAGAGAAAGGTGGTTCTGCATTTTCTAGGTATACTTCTCTAGGTTATAGCAAAATGTGTATTTTTAGAGTGTCCTATTCTAACTCATAACCAGTCCTAAGACCTTATTTTCTATAAACAAACTGAACTGAGCCATATTCAAGATATTCTTCATATTTCTACATGTTTCTTACTTGATCCTGGTTGCGCTGGTCAAAGCCCCAGGTACCTACGTCTGCCTGGCTGGTGCCAGCAGTGGATCCCTCTAGGCAGACGCCGTTTAGGACATCATCAGGTGTGTCCTGCTCATGCCAAGAAATTTCAGATGCTGTTTTTATACTAAAGATGATGTTAATTTCATCCTTCCATAACGAATGACGTACATGTGTTTGCTTATTCAAGTCACGGTCTTTTGGTGCCTAGGAAATACCATGTCATTCTTGCAATTATACCCACCCAGAAATATGCCAAGACTTCCGCAGAACAAAGGGACTCAGGGTGCTTCACAAACATGCACTGATGTATTACACATGTAAAGTGGTATGTTAATATAATGTTAATAGTATATGGTATATTACTTGGGTTACATTTCCCAAGACTCTGTAATAACTGATTTGGAAAAAAAGGTCATGATTTCACACACGTTTATCTCCATATCTTCTCAGGATATTTTTTACTAGTAAACTGATGATTTTTACTATGAAGTTGCTTTTTCTTTTGTTTATGATACCTTCCATGTCAATGATCAAGCCATAGGGCTGTTTCCAATCAACCCAAGCTTAAGAGAGGGGCTCAAGAAATACATTTGGACCCCTCAGCCCAGTAGTTCCTGAAGTGCAAGTTCATTCTCCAGGTGACCACATTTTAAAACAAGTTGGGTTACTTTGACATTAAAAAAAAAAAAAACACAAAACCAAAACCAAAGTAGTTTTTATCCCCATATTGGGTAGAGTTTGGTAGTTCAAAGGGCTAAAAACCCAGCAGCCTAAGTGTTTCTATTAGGGAAACCACCCAGATAGCAACCCTGTCAAGCCCCAAGGTATCAGGCTAAAAAAACTTAATGCTGTGCATTCACAACTAGCGACATTGTCCCCTCAGCTCCCCACCACAAACCCAACTAATCCCAGAAGTTAAACAAAATGGATATTGGAGGATAGATGTAAACATGGGAAAAAAAGGAAAACCTGAGAAATAAACCATCTCTAGATAAACCGCCAAAGCCACCATTGCAAAGATCCTTGGCAACATCCAGGAACCCATCTTCCTGTGGCTTGGAGGGTCTGATGGGGCAATTAATAAATGTCTCTATCAAAGGATTTGGAGGTCCCTCTTTATTCCCAGCTCCCTTCCCAGCCTGGAGGGTTGTGCTCTGGGGCAAGCTGTTTTTTCCTGGGGGGACGGGGTGAGGTTGGTGGGGCTGTGGGACCCAGTTGGGTTGCAGGTCTGGTCACAGAGCTCCATGCTGGGGCTGCTGCCCTCCTGCGGAATCAGCTTGGACTGATTCAGTCCCTGATGCGAAGGCAACTCAGCAGGGACTGCAAATCCTACCTGCAAGTCTAGGTGTGTGCTCCAGGCAAGTCTAGGTACATGATCTTGGCCAGGGTCATCATGAACCAGCCATGAAAGTGATGAAGCTGATGACAATTTGTAATTTTCCATATGTCTTCCCTCTTAATTCCCCAATCTTCATTCGCCCTCTTCATTCTTCGTCAATGCCTGTTCATGAAAATCAGCCCAGTGATAAGACTGAGCCATTCCTTTCCCTTAATCTCTTTTTCTGTTTACATTGTGCGACAGCTCCAAGTCTGCTGTCTATCACTTTCCCAGCTGTTTTGTTTTTCATAACTTTTTGCCATCGCTAATATTTTATGGAAAGAGGTAGTTATTATGTCACTTCTTATAGAAAAGATAATTGATGCCCTAAAGCTAAATGACTTGCTTGGATTAGACTCACCTGTTGCTATCTTTTGAAACATCTAACATAAATTATAGTATTTCCTAAATACCACAGCTAAGTTTTAATGTTTGGCTGCCCTGATATAAATGAAATAACAGACAGTTTTGTCCTGGCAGCAAGAAAAAAACTAGATAAGGAAAGAAAAAAATATCATTGGGAGAACTGATTCACATTTATAGTTGAGGTTGGAACACTCAGTAAGTGGCAAACTTTCAAAACAGCTTATTAAATATGAAATGTTTGGAAAGTCTGGGCCATGTGGATCTGTGTGGGGCCCTACAAAAGCCCCATGGGGTGAACACATAAGTCGTCACCTTCCTGGCATTCCTCTTCAGGGTGACCTGGCCCTGAGCAATGCACTTGGTTACCCGTGCCTATGGTTATTCTTTAGGACAGCTATAATAAAATACAATACAAAGGCCAGTACTGTGAATGTATTAAAAAGATTGACAAGTATCAACAATTATTCCATTCTGAGCAAACAACATTTTCAAAGCAGTTAGGAATGTTTCACCACACATTTGGACAAGCACAGTGCTCACAATGCTGTATCCCTCATCAAGATTTAATCTTTGCACATGAATCAGCCCTACGAATCTTCAAGGCAATACTCATTAGTTTCAAAAACTTGAGTCAGTAAGACATGTTAATAAAGCAGAAGATATTATTTTGCAAAGGTAATGCATAAAAGGAAGATCCTCCTATGATGCAAGTTACTATTCCCTCCCTGTAACAATTTTATGCCAGCCTACAACAGCCAATTACCAGGCTCTAAAGTGGCATAAGAAATAGATGTATGCCAAACAAGAAAGCTAGAGAGACCTAACTTGAAAATATTCTTTCAAACATGCACATCTGGGGTTGAACACCATCCAAAATCGTATCTAACCACAACACGTCCCATACATGCAGGTCAAAACCTATTTATGGATGGAGGAAAGGGCATGGTGTAATTAATGTGGAGAAGCCAGGATGGTGACGAAGTTTGCAGCAGTGGTGGTTGCACTTCATCAGAAAAGGTCAGGATGAAGCTCTGTGCCCTGGAATTACTCATCAGTCCTCACCATAAAGAATATTTGTCTTTCTGCACTTAATCTGCTTATGTTTTTCTCTTTGTGGATCAGTTTGCTGCCAGTGTGTGAAGATGATCTCTAGATTATGGTGAGTCACTATGGAGATCCCTGGAGCAACAGCCTGGGAACATCTTGGGCTTGCTCAGAACAGGCATTTTGGGAGATGTTAACAATGATGGTTCTCTGACTTCAGTGATGTGTGGGGTTATTACTGTCCTGGTAATTGCTGGAGTAAAACACCCCAGTGTTGACTAATCATTCCTCTCTAAAACATAACACTGGTGATGTTTCCCCAAGGAGGTTATGACTGAAAGCCTTAGCATTGATGGTCATATTGTTAGTTAAACCAAAACTTTTTGATTTTTTTTGAGGGGCTTTTTTTCAACTCCATGGGCCAAGCCCCCACTGAGACACACAACTGAGACTGTGGCTGTGTCCAGGAGCCAGCACTGGAGGGGAAGAAGCTGCATTGCATGTAGCTGCTGCCCGGAGGATGCTCTGACATTGTACTTTGCTTTTGTCTAGCACTTGCAGGAGAGTTGTGCCAGGGTGTTTGCTGCTTTGACGCTGTGGTGGTCCTGAAGCTGGGCTAGGAAGCCCATTTAGCTCCCTGGGAATGGGATGAGGAATGGGAAAGAGCTGTGAGACAGTCAGAGGCTGAAGGCTCCCCATAATGACAGCTTGGAATCCGTCCCAGTGGTGACTCTATTCAGTTCTAATTGATGGGTGTTTAGAGGACAAAAAATTCTGGCTCTTAGGCTTTCTTTAGACATTTTTGATGCTGCACACAATTTCAACATCTAACCTGAGCTAAGGGTGTGTGCCAGGACACTCCTGGGGTCCTGAACCTGGGGCTGTGCACCAGTTCTGCCCATTCTGTCCTTTCCAAGGCATGCAGAGGGTCAGGGAGGGGTAGCTGGCTTGGTCTGATCTGGAAGGACAATGCATGTGTTCCCCATTAGAAAACCAACTTCAATTTCCCTCGGCTGCAGTCAGCAAACCATGATCAAAGCTACTAGAAACTCATCCCTAAAGTTGTGTTTTCATGCTATAAATTATTCATCTGTTATTGCTGCTGACTCATAAGTGCTAAAGACCAAACCACCGATCAGAGGAAGCAGGACTGTTGAAGGTAAATGTTAGTAAAGGCATTGCTAATGCTGTTAAAGTAATCTTTAAAAGGATTAGCATGGCCATTGTTTCTTAACAGCCACTGCAGTTCTTGCACCTATTAATTGTTAAATACAACTATTACTACTAGTTCTATAAATCTGTCTCCTGCAATTTTACATGCTATTATTTTATGTTTATATGCTAAATCCCTCAGGAAAGGCAATGTCTCATGGCCTGCATTTGTGCAGTATCTGTCCCTTTAGGGTGTCCAATATAATTGGAGCATCTAACAATTACTGGAATTAACAGGCTATGTAATAAGATAACGAGTCCATAAGTGCTAATTTGGAATTTTCTGCTGATTTCCCAGAAGGGTGTCAACCGTGTCAGAGTGGTCAGGAATTCACTCCTGTCCATTAGTTTTACTAACTTATAATTACAGCTCCTTGCTGCATGTTTCAGACTTGCAGAGGCTCAACTCTCCTTCCCTAAATAAACTTTTCTGTGCAAAGTGAGACAAAATGTAGGAGGGATTTGCTTTAGGCACCTAATTTAGGTCTAAGACAGCTAGCTAGACTCCCTCTGTAGTCCACAGAAAAGGAGGTTTTGGGACCTTCAATCTCTGTCTGCTCTCATGTGTTTTTGGAGGAATGTCCCTCTCTCTCCACTGCCTGCAATGGCCAGTTTTTAAACAGCTTGAAAGGGTTTAGGTCAATGTTTCACACAACCCTCAAAGCTTCTGCCCTTGCAAAGATCTCTGCTTGCTGTGGTGGTTAATTTGGTTACTTCTCTTAATTTCTCGGGTGATCACCATAGGAATGAGCCCAGGGCAGGAGGTGGTCAATTTAGGTACTTGTAATTGGTGATGTTAACACACTCCTGGCATGGCACGTGGTACCTCACTGTCCTCGTTTACTTTGGGGCTCATTGAAAGCAGCAACCCCATTAGATAAGGATAAAGAGTGATAACAAACCCGCAGTTGTCTTGATTTGCAAAAATGACAGATGCTCACAGAGGCTTTGGTTGTGATAACCATGGTTATGAAGGTCTTGGCAGAGACCTTCCGTTTTCAGCCACAGATTCTCCCATCTTCTTCTCCCAACCTTTGGATAAGGTCCATTGCCGTGGTGGCTGTGAGCTGCACTGCTGACCCTGACGGGTGGGATAACACAGCTTTCCGAGTTGGCATTTTGCCATTTGGTTTGGTAGGATGAAACAGAGTGCCTCGTGTGTAGGCTAGGCAGCAGAAACATGCCTTGCTGCAATTCATTCCTCCGTGTGCTTGTTTACACCCTTAACAATTTAAGCCATGTCCTTTATGACACAGATTATTCTTAAATTGTGTGGGATGGCTATGAGGAAGCTCTAGGCAACACTTATCTGGGTTGTTCTAATTTTTCCCACAGTATAAAGGACTTCAAAGCACCTCTGTGTGATTTAACATGTAGATACAGAGTTCTGCCGTAACAAAATTAATGACATGTTGTTGCAGTTTTAGGTCTTGACAATAAGTAATATTTTCACTTCAAAACATGATCGTATTATCCACCTAAGCAGACCCTGCATAGCTCTGCAGGTCAAGGTTATTTTCTTTGCCATAGAAAACAAATTTTTCTCTGTTATACTGAAACCAAAGTCTTAAATTTATGAACCTTCTGGTCTTTATACAGTGTCAATTTGCTCTGTCAATTCAAGAGATACATAAGAGGATTAACCTACATAAAATCTGGGTTTATGCTGTTTAAAAAGTTTGAAAACCAGCCTTGTAGTGTGCTAAATTAGACTCTCTTACTTAAACATATATAGTACAAATTGTGTAAGGCCTCCTTCTCCAGTGATAATTTTGCTTGTTGTTTCATTGTGTAAATAAGTTACTTGTCCGTAGAAATGGAGAGTCCACAGATTTATTTAGTCTCCAGCTCTGCTTCCAGCTGGAGGATTTGGATCTCTTCAACACATTGACCAAGGAATCCAAGCCAAACTTTTCAAAATCTAATGAGGAATTTTGCACACTTTCTTTGAAAAGAAACCTTTTGTGTTGTCAGCTACAAGCAGGGATCAGGAAGAAGCTCAGGTCAGTTGTCAGATGGCTATCACACCTTTAGGGGCTCTGAACTAACTAACCCTAAGAAAGATAATTACGGCAGTTGAAGGAATGATCCAAGCAACAACATCTGATTTGCAAGTAAATGAGATAATCACCAACAAACAGGTCTTCTAGCCTCCAGGCAGCTGGAGGAATTGTATAAAAGCACTTGCAGCTCAAGGCTGTTTACCTACATCCCCTAACTTTCCCTCTTCAGTGGATCAAGGAAGTCTGATCTGGCTTGTTCTTTTGACTGTCACATCTTTAGTTTTAATGTAAAGCTTTTTTACTCTCAGAATTGCTATAGCTGTCTGCTACAAGCATTTGTCTACCGAAAACAGGCTATTGTGGGCTTTGACAGATGCGGATTTGGGGAAGTAATGTGAGATTTAGAGACCTATGTCGGTTTTAGACACTTTCCATAGAGTACATGGGGATCTAAATTATCTGCTTTATTTTGTACAGTGTCTCTATAGAAATACTTTGATCCTGGAGATTATATTTTAGGACCGTTATTTAGCCAAATTCTCATCTAATCAAATGTTATTTTTTTCATATACAGCTATGGAAGTTTAAAGTTTTAACCCTTTTTCTCTTTTCATGCATACACAGATTCATGTCTCACGTGTGTGTTTAAGATCTGGGCAGGTGGAAACACATAGAAAGACACTGTTGTCAGGATAGGGCACAATTTTGTCCCAGAAAAATAACTCCATAATTGAGCAGTCCAGCACTGAATATTCTTTACTGAAAATTAAAAGAAAACAGAATATCTGTGAGAAAGCAGAACTCTAGACTGAGGAATCTCAAATAGCAGCTCTTATTTTCTTCCCATTTAGATTACTTTAGCTAAGAATTTTCATTGCCCTAAAGCTCCACCTTGTAGAAAATTTGCTATTTATTAGAAAAATATAACCAGCTCAATATATAAGTGTATTTTCCATTTTACACTTCAGGCTTTTGGCATATTCTGTTTAGACTACCCTGCCTATGCATTTACTGACTGTTCTGGGGATAGGCTGGATGTTCAGTTACAAAAAAATCTATGCACTGCAAGTATTGAGGTATATTCAATGCCCCTGAGGTTAAACAGTGTTCAGTTTAATGTGTCATAGGAATTTGTGTATTGTTTTGTGGCCTTCCACCAATTACAGTACAAGAGTAACAGAACCTCATTTGCCTTAGTATGTCTGCTTTAACATATTATAAAGGAGTTAAAATAGGACATATAACTCAAATTATACAGCTGTAATAAGGAAATCAGAAAATCTCATACATGCATGATTTAATATCACTAATTTTGTGGTATAAAGGGTCCTGAACTGTCTGTCTTTATTCCCAGTGTTATTGCAGCTGTCAGCTCTGCTTCTCATGCCCATTAAAAGCCATATTCTGTAACACTGACCTGGGGTTCATTCCACCTCAGTTTTCCACTTACCTTTGTTTTAATGAAGAGATTCTCTTCTTTCTGAGGTCACTTATTTCTCTTTCCAGATGGTACAATAAGTTTCCAGAAATCACCAAAAGGCAGTTTACTTCCAGTCGCAAGCACTCAGAAGAGTTTTGGCCTTTCAGTTTTAACAAAATGAGAAAGTTCTTAATAGCCAGAGAAAATCACACTACATACACACCCACAGCACACCGCTGCTTCTGCGCTGCTTGGGTCCAGCTCCACGCAGAAGCTGAAGCCAGGGCTTTCCCAGGACAGAAATGGAAATCTATTTCTAGTACTGGCGTTGGTAATTAGCAGAAGACTTTAAGCAACAAATACGCTTTTAAAATGCAATGAGGATACTGAGGGCAACTCCTTTCTCTTTTTAAGCCAGTGGGAGGATCAAGATAACCTCTGATCTACAAGACTAACATGATTGTTTAATCCCACCCCTTTCACCATGAATCCTTACAAAAGATTTCAGGGGTATCCACATCTTGTGGATAAGTGGTCGCCACACAACAACCAAGACACCTTATCCTTTGCTGTTGAGTAACACCCAGAGGAGCCTGGGTCTCAAATGAGGCATCATTTTAGCATCATTGTCCAATAGTTTTAAATTAAGGAGAAAATGAAACCAGAAGGCAAATGTTGTGATGCAATATAAACTTTACTTGAAACGGGACAAGGACTTCATAGCAACAGAACATAACAATCCAGAGAGTACAGAATACATTCGCAGGGTTTGCTGGAGATAGATGGGGTTGTCCTCTTTGGGGGCTGCAGTTTGTTAGATGATCTTCTGTCTTGCATTTTCACCATTTGAAAGCCAACTTTCGTGCTCACCTGTTTGTGGGGTTCTTTTATTTTTTTGTTTTTTTGGTTTTTTTTTTCTTTTAAATCCCAGGCAATGTAGAACAAGGTAGCTCCCACAGTCAAACTGTAGCAGGTAGCTCCCAGAAGCAAACTGTAGCTTTGAGAATTTTTTCCACTATACCACAAAAGCCATGAAACATCAGTCCATACGAAAGACTGGAATACACAGGATCTAACTTGCACTGATGTTTAGTCTTCTAAAAAACACTCTGATTTAAACTAAGACCTTTTCTATATTTCTCAAATAAACAGCCCCTTAAACGCAAAGTTGGTGTCTTGTTAGCAGATATCTAATCCAGCAGGAAGGAAAATAGAGTGTCTGGGCTTGTTTCTCAGGGTGGCTGAGTGTGCCCATCTCCTGAGGATGTCCTCTGCAGCCCGGTACACTGCCCCTCTGAAAGTCATGTTCCTCTGCTCATGCATGGACTGGGACTTTGCTCTGGCCCCTGCTGGGTCCAGCTCCCCCAGGGAATGCCTGCGGGGCTTAGCAGGGCCCGCAACTCCCACGACTGTAAGTCGTGTACCTGCGGGAATAAGAGGGGTAGGAGAACCTGCCACCCAGGTAGGCACCGGACCCGAAGGAGCTCTGGGCATCCAGGGAGCTCCCGTAGCCAAAGGAGCTGCCTATCTCCAGGGGGGCTGAGGTGCCCACGAAGCTCTCCTGAGGGCAGGAGCTGAGGATGGGGCCCGGGAAGACGATGGCCACGGGTGGGGGGTAGACCACGGCACGGGAATCCCCGCAGGAGGTGACACAAGGCTGGCTCCAGGCGTTGGCGTACGGCGCGGGGCAGCTCACGTCGCAGGGCGAGTAGCTGCCGTAGCTGCAGACCTGCCTGTAGGAAGACATCTTTGTGGCTGGGATAAACCTGAAAACACACGGGGTGAGGAGAGCACGGGTCAGGGGTGACACTGCAGGGGCATTCGCAAAGGGGAGCTCTCTAGTCAAACCATACAATATTCAGAAAGTTACCCTTCTATAGCTAAGTATATAATGTGATTGCAATTCATATGCAGCAGTAATGAAGTTTAGATAACCTGTTAGAAGTCAGCAAAGCCTCATTAAGGACAGATGAGGATTAACCTAACAATATTTATTTAACACTGTTCCTAAAACTATTGTCTTCTTTTGCAAAGCATTCCCAGGTACAAATGAAAACATTAAGCATTCTTTCTCTGAAACATGCAAGCATCTCTTGAAGCCCCATGCTCTCCATATAAATCCTCTACACCCCCAAGTCTGCCAAGCTGAAAGAAATTACAGAATATTTTTTTATGAAAGTAACATTCTTCCAATGATAGGCAAAGACATATTAACTGCTCAGACCTAAGTACATTAAAATTCTTATTAAAGTGGCTTTTAAACTCATAGAACAGATTTAACTGAAGTCAGACTTACTCAGTTCACCACCAAGGACAAGTCAAGAAGAGTAGTTTGAAGAGCTCTGTGCTCCAAGCACTTTTATACAGTTCCTCAGAGCAATTCCAGGGTCTGAGCCACGCTTTGGGCACGCAGTCCTTCCTAGTTACAAAACAAACTTTCCTGCATTTCTCACGTCAATGGGTGGAGGAATCTTTTCATATTGTTTGCTGTTAAGCAATTATTAGTTGAATGGTATCATATCCATGTTGCAGCCTACAGAAATCTTTCATCTCAAAATAGTGACAGTATTCACCCTTAGTTTCTTTCTACTCATTGCAGAAATTAACTTCCTTCTTCCACTTGTCCAAGCTTCAAAACACTTAGATCAATAGAACAAAGGATTGCTGATTTAACAAAATAGACTTTGGTTTTGTTGTGGGTTTTTTTTTTGTTGTTTTTTTTTTTTTTTTTTTTTTTTTTTTAATAATGTATTGATTTTTGTCAGGCTTGGTGTAAAGATTTTTAAACCTTTTAGTTGCAAAGGGAGATGAAACTTAGAGACCATCTTGGCAAGATACCTTTCTGCTCTCCTTATCCCCTCTCTCTTTTTCTTCAGTAGGTGGAAGAAAAAAAATTATCTATAGACCACAGTGCTCAGGTGCTTCAATTATGGTGATCATCCTGTTCACAGCTACAGAGAAGCAGCTCTGTGATATAAGGATCTTTCTGATGTTAGTAGTGAGTTTCTACAGCCTATTTGGAAGCGGTGATGGAGAGAGGGGAAACAGAATTTACATGCTGCAGAAACCTTCTTATTCCATTTCATTCCTGGTGAATATTATTATATATTGCCCTAGTTAAAATCAATACAAAAAAGGGCAAGGAAACTCTTGCTGAGAAATGCTAGGAAAGAATTAGCCTCATGTACAATTTACTCCAAAATGTACCACTTTTAACAACTCTTTTGTTCTGAAACATCATGTTGGACCCTTTCTGACAGTGGATCCTGGTCTAGCTATGTACAGGAATTTGCAATAAATAAATTTACAACTGGAAAATTGTATCCCCCTCCTCACTTGGTGTAACAGGCGACAGATGAAAGTGAGTGGTCAAATGCTGGGGTCCTCCTGCACATATGTATGAATTTGATGATCTTAAAGGATTTACGTGTCAAAAATATTGCTTACGGCATTTAGTAATTGGAGACCTGAATTAGATTACACATGATGATTCCCTCCTGACAATAAAACTCATTTAAGGAACCTTGTCCCTGCCCTACTGTGAGTTGTAATCTGCACTCCTGGGGATTTATCAGGCAAGCTGGAAACGCTGTTTTCTTTGCTATTTATTATAAACAGAGACAATACCCCGGTCTTGGTCCTGAATCTACTAGAGAAACTACAACATGGAAAACAGAAAATAACATCAAGTCTAGACCCAGGGCAAGGGAAAGATGTCCCAGTTAGGGCACAGTGGCCTGGAGCAGATTTCCAGCGTAACACCTTTGCCAAGAATGTGGGGAGAGGCTTTTAGATGCCCTCATTGTCCTGTGTGCATCGGGGCGAGGACAACCCGCCCTCTGCACTCAGTGCAGGAGGCTCTCTCTAATGGGGATGGACAGTAATCCTTCCTTTCACCATACCTAAAACTAGTTGGTTTCGTTTATTGGTTCCTGACAGCAATGACTGTCTGAGTTCTCTATTTTCATGGTATCTGGGCGCCAACCTCATTTACATAAGCTAAGAGATAATAGAATTATAATTACAAATAATAACACTAACAAGTACAAGACATGCCCAAGATCTCCTCCCAGAGGCTCATTTAATTGCCAAGAGGTGTTTGGTAAATTATTTGGCCTCTGTCTTAATCATCTCTTCTAGAAATCATCAGTAGTCATTTCCCATTTCATGTGGGTGTTACACAGGCTTGCACAGAACAGTATTTTATATGCTGAGAAAAATGCTTAATATAGCACAAAACTTCAAAAAGGAAAGGTTAATCAGATGGAAATTTAGCCGTGGTGTGTACCCCAAAGTATGCAGTGATCCAGGAGATCAATTTAAATGAAATGAGTTTCATGGGCAAAACCCCAGATGCCCAGGATCTGTCAGACCTGGAAGGCTGTAGTGTGGAGTCCTCACACTGGACTCTCCAACTCTTGCAACACATTCTCTTTGGTCCTGTGAAACACCTCTGGAATTAAATCCTTAAAAAGCTAGATGGGTGATAGTCAAAGTTGTCGATGCAACACTAATGGTCATCTGAGTTTGGGTGTACTCTCAAAGGGATGGTGGAAGAACAAGGATGGTGGAGGATGTCTTTAATCTGGATATCTACAACTTCTTTCTTTCTGTGTTTACAAGGCCGATAGCACCCTATGGAAATGACTGTGAAGAGTCATCATCTGTGAGTCTTTAAGATGCACACCGTACATGTAATATACACCCCTGCTGCCATCACACTTGAAGATCTGAGGAAGACACAGGGCCAAGTTGCAGTTCCTGCTGCCAGAGTGAGCATGGTGGAGTGACAGAACAGTGGAGTATGGAAAACAATAAACTTGTGGTTTTGGTTTTTTTTTTTTTTGTTTTTGTTTTTGTTTTTGTTTTTCTGGTTTCTAGCACTTGTGGACTCAGCATGTCTATGAGGGCAGGTCTACACCAGACGGAGGTCTGAGCTAGGAATGACCAGTTGCTCTTGTAGAAGGAAAGCAATGACCAGATGGTGCCTGACCTGTGCTAATTACTTCTTTTCCAAACCAGGTACTTCTGAATCACGATGTTTTTTTCTTCATCCTCACCCAGTAGTCTTGTTCCACCTCAGACTTTGGAAATGCTCTTGGTCTATGGAGCCCTTTTTAACTCCCTCCCTGGAAATCACATTTGCTTTGTGTCATACAACACCCAAATGAATGAGGTAATTTTTATTGTTGATTTCTTGATGGGATTATTAAGAGACTGAGGCTAAATAATGCACTCATCCCCGCTTGTTGATTCGGTGGGAAAGCTGGGAGGAGCACTCAGCGCACCAAGTCCTCATTCTTTTATCTCCTGCACTGTGACACTGAGTCAAGGACCACTATTTGGAGAACTGTAAGAAACAAAATAGGAAATTGTCCATTTCCAAGGCACTGACAATCTAAATTCACATCCCCAAGACATAATGGAAAGAAAAATTCCTGTCTACACAACACAGAAGAAAAGATCATTTACAGGAAATTAGGACTGTGGAATCAGTACCCTTGAACATAACAGACTTTCTGGCATGTCTGAGTCCATAAAAATAATGAGAGGGACATGGTGGCCAACACAGGTTGCTGAGATTTAATCATATTATTTCTGCACTTCTGTTTCCAAATATGGTAATCAATGCAGGTTGGTGTATGAAATCTCTAGGATTAGTAAAAGGTATTCCTTAAATCAAGGCTGATCATCACAACAATGCTTCTGCCTTGGTTCTAAGCCCAGTTACATTAGCTTAGAGCTGGATATTAATTTCTGTGTTTTATATGTAAAAGTTAGGACCTGTCATTAAGTAAGGCACAATCTAGTACCCTGTTTTGCAGTGCTCAGTTCTGGGTATCGCAAAAGTATTTTCTATGATGGCAATTTGTAGTTAACAGTCCAATGATGAAGATGGACTTTGAATTTAAAAAGAAGCATTTACAATTACTGCTTCCAAAACTCAAATTTTCTTTCTCTAATGAGTCGTGAGAAAAAGCAAAAAAAAAAAAAAACAGAAATAGTAATAGAAGGATCAAGCAGACTGCTGTAGCTTTGGACAAAGGTCTGAGACCTCAATCTCCAGCTCTGATTTAGTATTTATAACACTGTGAAAAGCAAGCAAACACCAATATATGGCCAAATCATATAGAGATATTGGTTAAGTTATAAAATAGCAACATAATTTGAAAAATTAATTTGCAAATTCATACCAAAGTATTGATCTCCCTCTGTTCCCAATAAAGTCAACAGTTCTAAAAAAGATGGAAGTCATCCCCCTTATTTGATATGCAAGAAGTCTAGGGGCTATGATGTAGATGTAAAACCATGTGAGGAGGAGTTGCTTAGTTAGGAGAAACAATATGCACAACAATTACCTTGATTGAGTGACACATGTAAAAAAGTGTATTTGAGGGACAATGAGTACAAATGAGGACAAGAATGGTTCACTTCCCCCGGGGCAAACTGAGAAACTGTATAAAAGCACCTGGAGCCCAGAGTCTTCAAACCAATTCTCTTGAGTCTCGTTTCTCTGCTGTTGGACCAAGTAAGTCATGTTCTGTGTGGGGCAGGGGAGGGTTTGCGTTAATGTGTCGGTTCAATTTACTTCTAAGAGATTTAGACAGTGAGTGTGGTAAGAACTATTTCAAGACGTGAACCAGAACAATAGGAAATAGAGTAAATAGTCTAAAATGCATTTTGTCTCGCTCACCTTTAATTCTAAACAGATTTACCTGTGGCACTTGTCTTCTGAATGTATTCTTTCACTGTCACTGGTTTGACTAACCGAGAGCTCCCCTTTGCGAATGCCCCTGCAGTGTCACCCCTGACCCGTGCTCTCCTCACCCCGTGTGTTTTCAGGTTTATCCCAGCCACAAAGATGTCTTCCTACAGGCAGGTCTGCAGCTACGGCAGCTACTCGCCCTGCGACGTGAGCTGCCCCGCGCCGTACGCCAACGCCTGGAGCCAGCCTTGTGTCACCTCCTGCGGGGATTCCCGTGCCGTGGTCTACCCCCCACCCGTGGCCATCGTCTTCCCGGGCCCCATCCTCAGCTCCTGCCCTCAGGAGAGCTTCGTGGGCACCTCAGCCCCCCTGGAGATAGGCAGCTCCTTTGGCTACGGGAGCTCCCTGGATGCCCAGAGCTCCTTCGGGTCCGGTGCCTACCTGGGTGGCAGGTTCTCCTACCCCTCCTATTCCCGCAGCTGTGGGACATACCGCCCTGCTAAGCCCTGCAAGGTTTCCCCCTATGACAAGACCCAGCAGAAACAAGACCAAATTCGCAACCTGTGAGTGAGGGGAGGCGCGTGGCTTTCAGAGGGGCTGCGAGAGTCTTCAGGAGCTGGACACATTCATCTATCCTGAGAAGCAAGCCCAGACACTATCCTTCCCGTTTGTATTAGATCTCTGCTCACAACATTCTGAATCTGTGCTTAACCCCTTTTTTCGTGGCTTTTGTGTAAATTTAACTTAATTCCTCTGTATTGTTCCCTGCAGTATTGCTGTAGTCTGATAAATCCCATTTTCCAGTTCCAATAAAATCCTTTCAGCATCACAATATCCTGTTTTCTGCTTTTATTTGTACGGTTTAGAAATCTACAGCCCACTGATGCTAAAATAATCCTCAATGACCAGTCTCTTGCATTAAGGCACTGAGAGGAAATCCCAGCCTTGATACAGAGACTAATTGTTTCATAGCCACGGATGTTGAACAAGTAACTATGTTTTTTGCTGTGCTTGATAACCTCGGGATCCAAAAGAAAACCTGATGCAGGCACATGCATGATGAAGACTACCTTTGCCCCCTATTTCCTGAATTCTGATGGGATAAATGTATCTGTCACTGCGAGCACAGTGAGCCTCCAACCTCACAAGCAAGTGAAGCGCCTGTGGAGTTCTTCCTTAACCCTCCTGGAAACAATTACATCCAGGCCACCATACCATTTCTCCCAGCACATCCCAGGACATGGGAAAGAAAAGGAAATGAGGGTCAGGCACAGCTACTAAAAAAAACAGGGACAAGGGGAGGCTGTAAGGTATGGGCATACTTCAGGATTCAGTGTACAGCAAAAGGATCTCTATTCACTCCTTGCCACAACCAGCTCAGAGGAATTTCCCCTGAACAGAGAAATAAAACCATCCTGAGATGCTAAGCCTAACTTCTTTCTCTCTCAGAATGACAGTCAGGATCTGTGTTGGTTTGTCTTTGTGTAGTCCTTCAAATGCTAAGTTTTCCATGTGCTGAAGTGCATGAACTCCTGGCATAGCTGGGCTTAACTAAGCACATTGCTGCCGTACTTATCAGCCAAGACAGAATTGCAAGCTGCAGCGGGCTGCAGCATTGTTTTAAGGGATCAACACACAATATGGCCTTGGGGACCCAAGACAGAAATGCCACATAGCACACTGCACCGATCATGGATACAGCAGAAGAATTCCAGCATTTTCTCAAATGTCTCAGACTGAGTTTTGTCAGACCTATTGTTCCCTCTACACCTTTTCCCATGGGTGCTGTTTGCCCACCTCCTAAACGTCCTGGAGTACACAGGTCCAAACACACCCAGGGTGCTATCCTGGGGCATACGTGCCTTTATGATGGGTAGCAAACCACAGGCAAGTGGGATGCACATCTGTCTGTCTTTTGGACACCAGCCACTTAGCAAATCCCCCTGGGAAGTTCTCTGAGCATGGCTGGGCTGGGACCTCGCCCTGCACAAAGCCAGCCGCGGGGCGGGTGCAGGTGTGGCTTCCCCCGGCCCAAGACTACGTGGTTAGGAATGCAGCTCTCCCTTTAAAAGACAGCATTTTCACAACACCCCTGCGATCTAAGTGGTTGTTACAGGAAAGGCAATTGAGACATCAGGGCAAAGTGTTTGTCTTCACATCAGTTTCTGATTCAGAGGAAGAGCTGGGAAGGAAAATACAGGTGTGCCTATTCCTGCCATCATTACAGTTAGAATTGGGGTGGGTTTTACTTTCAGCAGCAGGTCCTGCCCTCCCAGGTCAGAGGAAAGGCACAAAACCTGTCTCCATCTGGAAGAAATAAAATAAACGTGAAAGGAAAAATAGTGTGTCGTATAATTTTACAGTAGGGTCACAAAGGGCAAGGAAGAAGCTACTGATGCAGCCAAGCATTGTATGCACCAGGCCTCCCTCATGGGAGATGATCTATCACCATTAAGTCCACAAGGATCACTTGAGAGCAAGAAATCCTCTCAGGAGGAAGCCAAAAGTAAGAAAAGAGCAAAGCAGACCATTCAAAATCCCAGCAGTCTGAGCCTCCATCACTTTCCTGCCTCATACTAACTATATTTTTGTTTTGTTCTTCGTTGTTTATTTTTCTACCCCGAATTTCCTGCAAATATTTTGATGAAATCAGTGAAAGGGAAAACACACTGGGATTAAGAAAAATAAACAGATAACATGGGATATTTGTGCAGGGATGTCTCTTTCTCTCCTCCCAGTCTAGAAAACCACAGCTCAGTAGAGGGCAGGGGTAGGACTGTGGCTACGGGTTCCTCGCTTAGATTGACTCAGTGCAGCTGAACCACTCTGGTTCACACTTTGAAGACTTAAATCATATTTCCTGCTGTGTAATCCTTAGCCATCTTTCCATGAAACCTCTGGAGAAATAGTGCTTAGGTGCGCATTTTTATACCATTTTCCTTGTTCATCTCTCAGTGTCAGCTAAAGATCTGCAAGTGGAGCTGTAACAGGTCTATGGCAGGGGTCAGACATCTCATCTCTGATGTCTCTGACATTTTATTTTTAGCCCAGAAAGACCCTAAATCTTTACAAACTGCCTATGCCCACCTGACACCCCTGAACTGCCTCTGATTCCTCTTACCAGAATATGGATTTTAAGTAAAAAGTTAAACAAAAAGTGTGGTGATACTACACTTCAAAATGGCCATACAGAAACCTTTCCTTCTTTACACATGTAGAAAATTCAGGGCTGGCGTGAGTTGTCAGTTGACTGGTAAAGCCTGCTGAGGATACTCACAGCTTTATACAAAAGCTGAACATTCAAATCTAAGGTCACTTCTAGCAAAATACTTTCAGATTTGGGAATTATGAAACTATTCAAAGATTATGCATAAAGATTAACCCACATGAAAATAAGAGGAATGGGGTACCCTAAGCAATCTTCTGCTGTCATAGAATTGTCTGCCTAAATTTATAAACAAGTTTTGACAGACTGTTTCAAGTTGAAGAGGTAGAAAAGGCTTCCCTGGAGACAGATTCATGTCAAACTCTTAAAAGAATCATGGTTTTAGCAGCATATACAGTTAGCAATTAAAGCCACTCTTCTATCTACATTTCAATACTTGGGAAACTATTGAATAAATTTAATCTTAGCCAAATTAGCTGGGATCAAATAACAGGAGGATTGTCCAGAAAAATTTTGACAGTTGAGCACTATTTCTCACTTTCTTAAACTCTGTGTATACAAAACAACCTTGCTCATGAGGACCTGCTTCTTTAACAACTGATATTTGTTTGCATATTCAGCTCATCTGGGTAATGCAAAAAATTTTCTGACTTATCCTAATGACTACAGCATTCCCTGCTTCATCATGTTGTTACACAATGCCACATCTCATGGTTCATTTCCTTTCAAAACTTCAATGACCAGGTCCTTCCTGGTATCAATCCCCTCCCTTTGTTGGGTCTGGATGGGAGTAAATCAAACTTCTTTTTTGTGAGTTTTTTTTTTTTTTGTTTTGTTTTGTTTTTTTAACTTTTACATCTTAACTAGTATTAGGCACCTGGATTCATGGTCCGTGATGCCACAAAAATGTCCAGTGGAATTTATTGCTGTAATTCATTACTTGCTGAGAGTCTGAGCTGAATCCTTTGTGTCCCCCCAGATAACTGACCATTGTCAAAATGACTGATTGATGTGTTGATCAAGGAGTTGAGCCCTGATGATCATCAGGTCACTGCTACTTGGAGTCTTGTCCTCAAGAATCCTGTTAGAGGGCAATGCTAATAAACAAAAAAAGATGGAGTTTCCCCTCTCCATATATGTCTCCTGTCCTGTATGAGTTACCGGGAAAGTTGAGGGCTAAAACATTTATTCATTTCTCAGGACCACCGAGAAGCTTCTTAAAGACATCTAGAATGAGCATTGATTTTTCTGACTCAATTTGAGATATCTTGCACAAATGCTAATTCCTTCCTGTGCCACTGACTTCTGAGAACAAGGCTGCCTGTGGCCAAAAATACAGTTCTGAAAATATTAATATTGAGTCTAGAAGATATACAAAGTTACCAAGTTGGAGTGTTTCAGGGAAACATTGTTGAAATCTTTACAGAGAGCATAATATAAACTGAGACTAGCAAAATTCAGTGGGGTCACACTCAATTGGAGCAGATGAGGGTCTTGCACCTAAGTCTGGAAATACATTTGCCCCAGAGTACACATAGAGCTAACTGTAAAACAAAGATGCGGAAAAAAAAAAAAATTAAGGAGGAGAATAAAGAGCAGCTCTTAGCAGAGTCTGAGTGATGCCTCTCTTTGGACCATAAATTACCCTTTTCTCTGGCTGCTGGGGTGACAAGATCTGTACAAGAAATATATACAGTCCTGGAATGCAATTTAAAGTCAGCAGCATTTCTACTATGCATTAACTAAAAGCTCATTTTCTGCTGTACAGTGAATTGCTTAGATTTGCTGGCTGGTCAGTGCCAGAGCATCAGACCCTGACTGAGGAGTTAAGTGGGGGAAGTGAAGCAGGAAAAATAAGTAGACTTGCACCCTAGAGCTTCAAGGTTAACATTTACAGCCTGTACCCCATCTCTAAGTGGACTTTAAAGTACAAAAGATAGAAAAATAATACACTTGTCAATCAGATGGTTTTAACTTAACTAAACTACCTCTCATTACTGCAGAAGGATAAAGCCTGAGGATTGTTTCACAGAAGCTGAAATCTGATAAATCTGAACGTGATCAAAAAATTTAGAGGGATGATGTAGTAAGGTGTAAAGGAAACCTGGGAATTGCCTAATAACTGCAAACAATGAGCAAAATGATTATATGCTGTGAGACCTTACGTGTAATCGCTTCTGTTTTGAATCTAATCAAACATCAGGTGCAAAGGGTGTCTCAGCTCCTCCAGGCTATCCGAGCAGCAGTATAAAAGCATGTGCTGCTCACATCTCTCCCAACAGCTTCTCCTGACTTCTCCTCTGGGACTTGAGTAAGTTTTTAATTCTTTATACCTTTTTGCTATGCTCTTTTAATGATAACTCTAATTGAACCCAACATAAGTGTCTGCTATGACAGCCGTGGGCAGCCTCTCAGTACAAGCAACTCACTGATCTTGCAAAGAGATTGGGGCTGACATTATCCAGCTTCTCGAGGGTCCAGCTTCTGCACTCTTTGCTAAGTGCTTCAAGGATTCTTGATTTTTAGTTCCTAAAGCTAGTATAGAAATGAACTGCAACTGAAGCAAGCTTATGATGTAGCTCTTTGGGATACGTTCTGGCACATTATGTGTAGACATGTCAAAAATGTAGTTTGGTTGATGTCCATAGGAAGGTTAGGAAATGTTGAGTTTGGCAAGGACAGAAGATAAATATAACTCAAACAGTGTGACTAAAAGGTGGAAGAGAGCCAGGAACTATGAAGTCACATCATCTCTGTTCAGAAAGCTACTCAAGTGGGTATCTTTCTCGTGAAATATGCTGGAGTGCCTGAACATAAATCTCTGACCAAACACTGAATTGCTTTACAATCTTCCGTCTTTCTGCTGCAGCTCCACTTCTGCTACAGAACGATGTCCTACAGACAGCTCTGCAGCTACCAGTGCTCCACACCATGCGAGGTGGCCTGCCCACAGCCCATCGCCACTGCCTGCAACGAGCCCTGTGTCACATCATGCGGTGACTCCAGGGCAGTGATCTACCCACCCCCTGTTGTCATCACTTTTCCTGGCCCAATTCTCAGCTCCTGCCCTCAGGAAAGTGTAGTGGGATCCTCAGCACCGGCTGCCATTGGGAGCTCACTTGGCTGTGGGGGATCTTATGGCTACAGAGGCTCTTTTGCTTATGGGGGATCACAGGGAAGCAAGTTCTCATACCCTTCTTATTCTCAGAGATTTAGTGGTTATCGCTCTAGAAGGTATGAGCCCTGCCAAACCCAGCAGGAGTATACTTGCACCAAGAGCAGTCAGGATACTGAATGCAAGATCCAAACTCAAGAGTAAGATGGAGTTCTAAGATGTTGACACAATCAGGTTGATTCTTGCTAACACTGTACATTGTATTTTGCTTGTACCTGCTCATGTACTTCTCCTTTCTTGGCTATAAATGTGTTCTTCTATTCTTCTCATGGTCCAAATTTTCAAATGCATTAATACTTCTTCTACGTTCAACCTAATAATGCTATACAAGAAGCATAACAGAAGTTGTATACTGTGATTTCTCCCATTTAACACTGCCTGACGTCAATCAAGAGTTATGTTAATGGATGAAAACTGGACTGTATCATCAAACTTACAGCTACAAAAGAAGAAAAGAACACTGTACTTTACATGAAGCTTCCTGAAACAAGAAACCTCATTTGTAAAAATTGCAGATTCCTCCTTTTCTGTATGATCATGTTTTGCTTTTGTAAACTTCCTTCCTCTGTCACCCATTAAAAAAAAATCATGCTGCATCTTAATTTTAGTATTCTGTTTTGCTTTCCGTTAATGGAATTGAGAAATTCTACTGTACATAGTGTTGGTTCTTCCATCCTAGTTAAGCCCTGTAGTGGGAGTGAAGACCTTAACTGATCAAACCTACCCCACCAGTCCTCTGCTCAGCAGTGAGTTTTCCCGTGCTGTGTGCATACTTTAGACCTCACAGTGCACCAGTTTGCACTGCTAGAAAATTACTGGAGACAGAAAGCAATACAGCGAATGGAAGAGAGCCTTATCATTCTTTTCACACCCAGACACATGCATACAGGAAGCATAATAAGACAGCAGAGGACACTTACTGGAAAGTCGCTGCTTGCTGAGCACCCCTGCCACAGTACAGATAACATCCAGCTGTCCATAGGAAAGTATAGTTGGCTGTATCATCTTCGTACATTCATTTTTTCCTCCTTATTCTTAAAACACTATTTAATAATCTGGTATTCAATAATCTGGAATTCTAAGGAGGCATTGAGAAGAAAAGCTAGGTGCTACACAGTACTCTGCTAAGGAAGGCTAATGGAACAACAAGCAACAGCTGAGGGGCTAATTGCTCTATTTTAATTGAAGCAATTCTTTATTGCTTCCAGCTGGTTCCCCAACACTGCTGGATCACTGTCCCCTATTTATTGAGAACTCAATGTATATACTTTCCTTTATTGCAGTCTTCTGGTCACCTAAGGTTTCTCTTTGAAACGTGACTCTGTTGACCTTCTTTAAGCTCCACTTTCTGCTTCCTGGTTCTTAGGATTCTGCTAGGAGGCTCCTTTACTTTGCACAGTTATAAGAATTTAAGTTAGCAAAAGATACTTGCTCTTGAGTATTTATGGTCCCAGCTGAGACATTTTTATTATCTCAGAAAGCTAGATATGAAAGTACAGAGTAGGGAAGTGGATTTAAGTTTCCTATATCTCAGAGTGGGGTTTCATCATTAGCTAATGTTCTGTCTTTGAATGCTGAATGTCCCTGGGATGTTCCCTCTGTTTCTGTGCACTGTCTAATATGCTCTCTTTATTTCTCTATGTATGTTATATAGAATTAGAGCATGATCTAATGTTCCTTTTTTTTTTTTTTTTTTTTTTTTTTTTTTTTAAATGGTGGATGTAATTATAATAGTTCTGGTAAAAACCCACCGAAAGGTAGGGGAAGTATGCATGAACTATTAAAATACTTTTGAAGTGGCTATTTAGTACTGCACAGTGGCCTTGAAAATTTTATCTAAGGGTTGAGTTGTTCTCTCACACCTGGTTCCTTGTAAAGATTAAATCAAGCACACAGGCAAAGCTCTGCATGTTGTAAGCAGAGTTTCCTGATAAATGAATCCATAGGCATTATCTAAATACTGATTGTAAGAGCATAATACTCATCCATAGATCTCTAAGATAAGGAGATGGTTTGGGTTAATTGATTTGCAGAGGCTGCATTTCCCCAAAACAGTGAAGAAAACAAACAGATGAGTGTTATTTAGATGCAACCATAAGTGTTTATTGGGACAAAAAGTATACGTGTTAAACAAAGAAAGGAAAAATATAAGATGGACATCAGAGTTTTTAAAAAGGACCAACTTAATAATCTGCATCAAACTGTTTTATATTCAGCACCTTGTTCTTCTATCTTGGTTCAAGTTTCAAAGGGACAGGGCAAAACATAGTGTGAGTTGACATCTACAGATCTTTCCGATTAGACATATAGGTATCAAAGTAAAAAACTACAGAAGAAAAAAATGCATAGTCCCAAGCAACTAAACACATACATGGAGCAGTTTCCAGTGATGACAGTGCTTGTGTGCTCTAACAGTGAGAAACAGATTTTGCATACTCAGTAATTTAGTTTCTAAGAGTGGAAAAGACTAATTTTGAGAAAACTGACATTAAAATCAAGTAGAGCATAAGAAGGGCAAGCAAAAGAGTGGTTCCCATGGGTGCTGAGCGGCACCCATAGGTCCCAAAGGATTAAGTGGGAATCGTGGGTGCCCAAGGCTTTGGATAGTTCCTCAGCTCAGCTGCATGTCCAGGTCTTGCCGTCAGTTCCCCGCTGTTTCTCCTGCCATCCACACCTTCTGCCATGCTTAGCAGGGCCCACAGCCCCCGTAGCGCTGGCTCCAGAGCTGGCTGGAGGAGGAGGAGGAGGAGGAGCACAAGGAGCCCCCGTAGACAAGGGAGCCCTGCAGGCCCCTGGGGCGGCCCAGCCCCACTGGGGACGAGCTGCCCACGAAGCTCTCCTGAGGGCAGGAGCTGAGGATGGGGCCTGGGAAGGTGATGACCACGGGCGGGGGATAGACCACGGCACGGGAGTCCCCGCAGGAGGTGACGCAGGGCTGGCTCCAGGCGTTGGCCACGGGCTGCGGGCAGGCCACCTCGCAGGGCGGGGAGCAGCGGGAGCTGAGCTGCTGGCTGAAGAAGGACATCCTTCGGGCAGGGAGGTGAGCCTGCAACACGCCGGGGAGGCTGAGTCAACCCCCTTGCTCGGGAGGTGCCGCGCAGACCACCCTGCTCTGCCTCGCCAGCAGCAGGGAGGGCTCAGCACGTGCCGTACAGAGTTGCTCTGCTAAGGCTTGGGTGCTTTTTCTCTTTATCTCCCTCCCTCCATGTCCCCCATCCTCCCTCCAGGCTCTCCGCACGCTGAGCACTGCCCAAGCCAGCTGAGAAGCCATGCCCGGGTGCCCCAGTCGGTTCACCCCGATCTCAAGGGTAAAAGCACCTGGACCGAGTCCCATCTTGGGTGAACCCCTCTGACCTGTCGCAGGAGGTTCCGTGCAGCTTGCACAGATCTGCAGCTGCCCTGTTTGCCAGGGAGAATATAAAAGAAAATGGTCTTCATGCAAAGGTAGGTACTGACACCACTGCGGTTCAGACTGCATGCGCAGGGGTTGTTTAAGGCGAACACAAATCCTTTGTACCTAAAGTTAAAAAAGATAATGAAGGGACCAGACTTACTTGGATCAACGAAGAGAAGTGATGACCTGTGATCTGAGGACTTCTGAGCCAGAAGCCCTTTTATACCATCTCCTGGTTTGCCTCGGGGGGGGTTGAGACATCCTTTGTTTCAGGTTTATTTTGTTACAAAACACAACAATGCACATCACTCCCCAGGTTTCTGTGATCGCTTTATTCATCTTTAGATAATTATCAGTTTCTTCCAACACCCTCTTGTTCTTCCTTAAACTTTTTGAAACAGTTTCACTTCCTGCAGCATTTTGCTGATTTTACCAATGTGATGAGAATGATGGTAAATTACCTTATTTATGCAACTGCTCCACATAGACAGTATTTTTCAAGCACTCCTCAGTATCACAAGTAGTGCAATGCACTGTGGGCTGATTTTCTTCTCTAAATCCCTGCTGATGTTCAACTGGAGCACTGTAGGGCTTATATTTGGAATAAAGGTGGGAGATCTACTCTGTTATCTGCCTTGTTCCCAGCTGCACACTGCAGGTCTGATACAGCACAGTAAAACACAGAGGTGACTTGTTTTGTGAACTCTTACAGATATTTTATATTTTCTTCTGCCTCTGAACAGAAAGCCACAACTACACATTCCCTCCAATGTCCCTCTGAAGTCTTCACACTATAGCCCTGCTTTATGCAGGATAGTACACCCTTCTGGTTGTGACAGTATTATGACGCTCTGTCTGATGTGAGGAAAATCCTTGAAAAACTATTAAAATAGTGAGGTGTTGGTTTTTTTTTTTTTTTTTTTTTTTCACTTGGGTGTGAATGGAATAGAGCAAGACAATCCTTTAAGGCCACACAGGGGAGCGGGATGCTTTATCCTCTGTTATGGGATGCCTGAGGTTGGGGTCTAGCCCCATGTGCTTCCTTTTGTCCCTACCAGGACCCTACAAGAGCAGACCCCAGGGGCCACGGCTGAAAGCAGAAGGAGCTGAATACAAAGCCCCTAACTCCTACGGGAGGTGGTTGCAATGCCGCACCTTGCTTGGGTGTTTGCAGTGTCCTCAGTGATTCAGTGTCTCAACACTGACCCACACCAGGATGAGAAAGCGATTAAAAATCTTGCATATTCCTTGATATTCCCAGCAAAAATTTAATAATGGAGGGTAACAATATATCTGGAGCTAAAATATTGTAATGAATATAGCGTATGAAAACGACTTTGCAAAAGGAAGCTTCAGTATCTGTAAGAAAAAAATAATAAATAGACATACTGCAAAGTTGGGGAAGTCAGCTGAATGATTTCTAAGAAGGAAGAACCTGGGAGACACTGAGGGAAACCTGGGCTGAGTAATATTTGCTAGCAGTGAGGAAACTTTGCGTGAATGAGAAGTTGAATGATGTGTAATCTGTGTGCTTGGGAGCTAATTAAGATCTTGTTCATGAGGTGTCATAGACCAGTGGGCAGCCTAAGAGACAGTATAAAAAGGGCTCACAGCACAGATAGTCTCAGACTGCTGTTCTTTACTTCTCTTTGACGTCTTGAGTAAGTTTGACCCCACTTAATCTCTCTGACTTAAAGCATCGTGCTTGAATGGTTTTAACTGAATCTTTCAGAAATACTCTGCTTGTCTTGCTTACATCTCCTTCTCCTTGAAAACACACTCCTTTCACATGCTTTGCTAGATGTAGTGGGTTTTGCTGCCAAACCTGGTGATGGGTGATGTCCAGCTTGTTTGCCACAGGTCACTTTGGGAATGCTCAGCTTGGGCAGCGCTTAGTGTGCAGAGAGCCTGGGAGAGCTCAGGGGACCCGCCTGGGAGGGAGGAGGGGGGTCAGGGAAGGGGAAAGACAAAAGAGGAAAAAAACCACCCGAGCCTTAGCAGAGCAACTCTGTACGGCACGTGCTGAGCCCTCCCTGCTGCTGGCGAGGCAGAGCAGGGTGGTCTGCGCGGCACCTCCCGAGCAAGGGGGTTGACTCAGCCTCCCCGGCGTGTTGCAGGCTCACCTCCCTGCCCGAAGGATGTCCTTCTTCAGCCAGCAGCTCAGCTCCCGCTGCTCCCCGCCCTGCGAGGTGGCCTGCCCGCAGCCCGTGGCCAACGCCTGGAGCCAGCCCTGCGTCACCTCCTGCGGGGACTCCCGTGCCGTGGTCTATCCCCCGCCCGTGGTCATCACCTTCCCAGGCCCCATCCTCAGCTCCTGCCCTCAGGAGAGCTTCGTGGGCAGCTCGTCCCCAGTGGGGCTGGGCCGCCCCAGGGGCCTGCAGGGCTCCCTTGTCTACGGGGGCTCCTTGTGCTCCTCCTCCTCCTCCTCCTCCAGCCAGCTCTGGAGCCAGCGCTACGGGGGCTGTGGGCCCTGCTAAGCATGGCAGAAGGTGTGGATGGCAGGAGAAACAGCGGGGAACTGACGGCAAGACCTGGACATGCAGCTGAGCTGAGGAACTATCCAAAGCCTTGGGCACCCACGATTCCCACTTAATCCATTGGGACCTATGGGTGCTGCTCAGCACCCATGGGAACCACTCTTCTGATTGTCTGTCTTTGCTCTTTTTGGCTTGTGATGTTGTTGTAAACCTGCACTGGTTTCTCAAAATGTGTGTTTTCTATTCTGACAGTATGGGTGAGAAACGGGGTCATTTTGTGCTTCAGCTTCTCTGTGAACATGTGTACCCCTTTTCTGGTTTTATGTTCAACCTAGAAGATGTAAAAAAATTTTTATCAGTGAAGTTGCTTTGTGCTCCCATGTGTTATGCTTCTGTGCTCAGGAAAGCCTTCCTGTATGCTGCAAAGCAGAACTTTTTTGGTAAAATTAGAATTGCTGTAGGGAAAAAAGTGCACCTTGTGTGAAACATTCATTCCTTTTTGACAAATGGCTTGTAATCAGGTCTGAAAAAATAGAAATATTCCTTCATTTTTTTTTGGTTTGTTGTTTGTAAATGCCATTTCATCTTCCAAATAAAAAATTATGCTGCATCCTTATATTAGCATTCTCCTTTTTTTTTTTTTTTTTTATATTTATTTTTTATTCCAGCCTTTCTTCATACCTCTCTCCCTTACATCCCTTTATTATGTGATGATTATAAACACATCTACATGCATAGGGCCAGGATATGGCCTGTGTAATGCATAATTCCTCCTTGCCAGAAGCTGGAACCAGAATCAGCATCTTACATGGTTAATGCCATCATAAAAGTATCTTTGTACTGGGAAGTATGTGTGCTCCAAGACTCAGTCAAAGAATACGTACACAGAGTGTTGTTATTAGGGCTAGAATATGCCAATATTTAACATAGATGTATTTTTATATTCAAATAAATGTATCTACTTTACTTTTGTCCTCACTTTATATTCATGTTGTCACTGTGAACAAGGATCTGTCTGAACCTTGAACACTGTGTTTTGAAGAAAATACCAAAATCATGTCTTTGGGACACATGGGAATATAGCCTAGAAGTACTTTAATAGAAGAGTGCATTAAGATGGCATCCCGTGCCTAATTAAGCTGTTGGGGTTGTATTCTACTTATATCAGACAAAAAAGTCTGTTGTTACAGTCATATAATCAGAATTACACAAACAGCTTTGATATTTAAGGAAGATTTTTAAAAAGTCAAAGCCTCCAAGAAAGGAACTGTTGGAAACTGGAGAACCTCTCTGCTCCCAAGGAATCTGGGGACAGTTTGGTGTTATCTCAGAAAAAAACCAACCACCTTCTCCTAAAAAGACACTATCATCTTGACAGCAATGCTATCTCAGGAGATCCCAGCTATGCATCAGTAATTCTGATCTAGAAATGGCACCACATTTTTCAAGCCAGGTTGAGGGTATGACAACACTTCAGTTCAGAGACATGAATTCACCTTGTCTGGAGGTGTCTGAGAAAACTCCAATTTACTCAGTTTAAGTCATGCTCCCAGCTAAGCCACAAGAGTGCAGTGCTGAGTCTTACGTTATCCCTATGAATATGTATTTTATGGTCCCAGCTAGGTTTTGTGGCCATTCCAGCAACAGAGTTTCTTGTGTCCACATCAACAGCAGCCATGCTTTTTGGCTTGAAGTATGGTCACACCAAAGCACAAATATTTTTTAAGAACTTAGAAATACTGCTCTTCAAACAGGAAGTGCTACTCAACCCCTCCTTGTTGGCAGTTACTCCTTTTCCACTGCTTTCTCCTCCTCTCAGATGGCTCATCCACCTGTGTGTTGTTGTTTGTCTCCTCCTAGGGTGCAGTAGATAGTGCAATAGTACAGCCTGGGTGTGCTATGCTACCACATGAGACAAATTCCACCCACACTGTATGAGGTGCGCTCTTGGCTGGATGACGCCAAAGCCATCCACTGTGGGCTTGGAAGACTTGTACAGAAATACCTGGGCATCCTCAGCAGAATTTGGATTTCAATTGCAAACTGAAACAAAGGGTGTTCCTTTGCTATTCTTGATTGTGATGTTCATCCAAGCTAGTCAGGAAGAGTTTTTAGTCACGCCTGTAGAGAAAGAATCCTAAATCAATTCAAGGAAGTTTTTAGATGCATTTGAATGTCTTTTTTGATGGTGTTATAATAAAATTGTGTGCTGATACAGATAAAAACATTTTATGCTAATTTAGTAAATGGGTTTGATAATTGTTCATGTACAATGGATCCATATGTGCCATAGCAGTACTGCAATTTGTCATACAAGGAATCTGTGCAAACGCAGTCCATATGTCACACTAACTTTGCATTTCATAGGGCTATTTGTCTCTGAATATTTTACTGTACCGTATTTCATCTGGCAAAAAATAGCTGTGAATTGTTTAAGTCAGTGAAGCACATGAAACTTCCATTACATGGGAAAAATCATTCGGATGGCATCCAGATGTTACTTTGTGGGTCTGTAAAATTACAAAAGCAAAGCATGAGGCTGTAACATCATGAGTCAAAAGGAGCAGTTTGGAGTGTCAGCGATATTGATATTAGTATGTAACTCCCTTTGCCCTTTCAGGAGGGCAGGATGGTTAGAGGAGGGATGCATCTCCAGGAACTAAGTGATTCACCTGTAGGTATCTGGAGGTATATGCCATCACTGTCATCACCTGCTTCCAAAGTGAAACCAGGTGTGGTTCGGGCAGGAGGAGCAGACCATGGGGGTTGTTTCCCCACAACGTCTTCTTCCCTTTGTTTCTATTCCTGGCTCTTGTTTATGTGAATCCTCTACCATAAACTATCAGTAGCTTTAAAGGGTGTCTCCACAGGCCTTGTTAGGAAACAACACTGAGGGAAATCCCAAGGTGGCCCTGGAAAAGAAGCTTCCTCAGCCTTCTTGCATGGGTTACCTGTACAGCATTACTCTGTAGTATTGGTAACAGTTATCAAATGCCGATGGACAAACTGGAATAAAATTAACATTTTAAAACAGAAGTCTTGAGATTACTCAAACCCAGGCATTCAACCTTAAATTCCTTGTGAGGGGATGGATTTTAGAGGGGAAGAACTTATCTTCTTGAGGTTAAAAAAACGTTCATAATTTATGTCAACTTGGGTACACAGAATGCATAGACTCTATTGAAAATAGTTTTATCAGTAAATAACTGAAGAACTAAAGACAGGGTACTGGATCTGAGGAAGAAATCTGCTGAAGTAAGCAGCCAAACCTGCATCAGCTGAAACTGCACTTTAAGGTTCCAGCCCAAAGCTTTCCTAGGGTGATGCATGGCTTCAGCCCCTGACTGTTTCATCCCAAACCATGAATTGTTCATCACTCAGGAGCCCTGAGGTCTTCAGCGGTGACCCCGTGGAGTCCCTGACAATGAAAGCTGGACATGGAGTTCTCATTGACTGAGGCTCCTGTCGCCCACGACAGGGCTGGATAACAGCAGCTCCCTGTTTATACGTTATTCCACCTGTACTTTTGAAGCTTGAAGTTGGACATGTGCTTTGCGTTTGGTTCTTGGCTAGGAGGCCGGTAACAAATGTTTCCCATTTCCAAACCTATAACTCAGTGAGAAGGTGTCTATGGAGTCTAATGTGCCTCATACCAGAGTCATAGGAATTAATGTGTGTGGGCATGATGGGATAAATTGCACAATGCCCCCTTACTGGACCATGAATCGGAAAAGTGGGGTAGTTTCTCAGGTATGTCAGCATATTGTGTTTATGGATAAACTTCTGAGCAATCTTTGCTTCATGAGGCAAGCAGAGAAATAGGAAAAAACAATAACAGAAAAAAGAAAAATTACTCTGCCAGAGTAATGATAATAACGCAATAGTAATCACCAGTGCTGAGCAAAATGTTTGCATTATCTGGGGCAGTTACAGGTGGAGTGAATTTTTGTTTGATAATGCATCAGGACATCATACATGAGGAATGTTTCATACCCTCCCAATTGCCTAAGAAAAGGCATAAAAGCGCTCACAGTTCTGGGCTGCTCTAACCATTTCTCCTGACTTGCTCTTCGCTGCCAAGGGGTAAGTCTGAGCTTGACACTGTTGCTATTACAATATTGCTGTAACAATGCAGGATTTTAACTGTAACAAAACTGTGATTCTTAGAAATGTGTGAAATGTCTGCAGCTTTCTTTCAGAAAGAGCTCTTTGCTACTTATTCAGTGGCAGGCTGTAAAAGGGCAGGAGTTTTCAGAGCAGTTGAAAGTTTAGCATATGCCAACTTATTTATGGTGAGATTTAGTGAATTCCTATTTCCTCCAGCCTGACCACCCTGCCTATATGAATCTGCCTTACTTGTTTGCATTGTCTTGTAATGGTGACTACCAAGAAAAGTTAACTCTGAGTCTCAGACTGGACTAGGAAGCCACTATTAGCAATAACATTTTGTCCTGTTCTTTGCAATTATTTCTGAATTCATTTGAAGCCTGTCATGCATTACATTATGTACTTGTTATGGTCAGGGCTTTATTAATTTTCTTTATTCACAGCCTTTCATTTTATGGGTTTTAGTAAGGCGGGACAGAGATCAAGAGGAGCTGCAAATCAATTTTATGAGTGATGAAGTGATCTTATGATTAAAGAAAAGGACTCCACAAAATTACACACAGCTCCTAGTTCTGCCATAGTCATCTGTTACCTCAGTCATCTTTAGCAGGACAGCTGGAATCAGATTCACAGGAGTCATGGTTATACTGGAAACCTCACTGATACTGCATTCCCACCCAAACGTGGGGTATTCTGCCAAGGAAGCTGTCTTTACAAGCTCTTCAGGGATGTGGCTGCCGCTCAGTTTATCTGGGTAAAGAACATGCAGGAGAGTCCTGGTGCCAGCTGTAGCATCTGAAAGACTGAGGAATAACACTGTCATTAACAACAGGCTTGCCTGAGTTTTAACTCTGTCTCTCCTGTTACCTCACCAAATGGCTCTGGGCAATGAATTCACTTCTGAGCCTCAGTTATCTCTTCCTTAAAGCTGGAATAACAATGACTTGCCTCATATAGTTGTAATGATTACAGGTGGTGCAGAACCAGTGCAGGTTGTTACTATATAAGTGCTAGCCAGTGTTTCTGTTCTTTTCTGCAGTCACTTATAAAAGGACAGGTCAGGTGTCACAGTAAGGCAGATTCAAAAGGGAATGGTGGAAAAGAGAGATGGTAAAGGATGGGGAGATAGCTCAAGTTCAGATACACAATTTCTTTGACTGTTAATGATGTTTTTATGTATCAGATTGGCCTCATGATTAGGAGTCATCAGAAACAGAGATTGTTCCAAGGGAGAGGAGAAGGTCATGAGAAGATGAGGAAAAGGACATGGCTGCTGAGACAAAACTGAAATCTTCAGCCTGCTCCTGGTCTTCTTGATATCTTTTATTCTTTCTCTTCCAAGCACAATCTTCTTTATATCAGTATCTGAGATTTCAGCCTTGTGTTGCCTTGGTGTTGTGTGTTTCAGATTTATCTCCATTCCTAGAAGATGTTTTCCTACAGACAGATGAGCAGCTCCTGCTGCCTTGCGCCCTGTGAAGTGACCTGCCCGCAGCCAATTGCGAACGCCTGGAGCCAGCCCTGTGTTACATCCTGTGGTGATTCCAGAGCTGTGATCTACCCACCACCCGTGGTGATGACTTTCCCAGGACCCATTCTCAGCTCCTGCCCCCAGGAAAGCATAGTGGGCAGCTCAGCACCATCCAGCATTGGGAGCTTGTTTGGATCCATGCGTTCTCTGGGTACCAGTGGCTCCTATGGCTCTAGGAGCTTGTACAATTATGGGAGGTCATATTCTTCCTATGTATCCAGTGGTTACGGTTTTGGGAGCTGCAGACCATGTTAAATGTGACATGAATAAGGAACAAGAAGCAATCACCCAATATGGAGGAAGATGTGCCTCCGTAAACCCTGTTACTGGCATTGCTTTCCTGGAATGTGAACTATGCATTTCTGAAAATCACACTTACATGTAATTCTCAAGATAATGATTTAATTTAGTCTTCTGACTATTCTGTCCAGTGGCTCCTGATAATAATGGCTTTGAAATAGTTATATCAATGATCTTTCTCTGGTTGAAAGAGGGACGAAATTGTGTAAGTCTTCCCATGCCATGAGAAAGAAAGTGTAATGTATGTGGAATATGTAGCCCTGGAGCAATTCTTTGCTTGAAGCCTTTAATGACCCTGGCAACATTTCCCCTGTATTTTTCATTTGCAATAAGATCTTTTACTTCTTGCTTTTTCATTAAATTATTGTGCATCAAAATTCAGAGTTTTTTGTTTTTTTTTTTTTGTCCACTATTTTTTGTTTATATACCATTTGGGGTGAGCGTCAATCTCTGTAGTGAAACATTACTGTTTTCTTTCAACACCTGACGTTGGAAGGTGACCATGTACTTTAATCAGGAACAAGCCTAATGACTGCCTCCTGCACAAAAGTAATTTCATGCTGGATAAACATGTTTTGTAACCCTTACAACTAAGTTTGAAATTTCCTCCAGGACAGGTGTGGTTACAATCTGTATCTGCTACATGCTAGCAAAGAAAGTTAAATACATGAGTAACTTTAAAGATCTTCCCTGTGTCTCACTACCTGCCTGAGGCTTCAATTTAATTACATCCCCATACACTGGTTTTATGATATTTTTCATTGTTTAAAAATAGCATGTAATGATCTGTGGGTAGAACTTTCCTTTGAATAGCCAACAGGAATTTTTAACTGAATGGCAAATCTTTGCTGAAATTCTATGAGTTCTTTAAACTTTCCCATTAATACCACTAAATTCTTGGCAACCCCAGTTAAAATAAATAAAAGTATAATTCTTAAGTCTTCCCTGCAAAGCAACACATATCATTCAGACCAAATAATATTTTCCATCTCAGGAACTTTACACCTAAATTTCAGGCTATTCACAGATGACTCTGGGTACTGGACATGTTCAGCACTTTGCTCAACAGCAGTACAGTTCCAGGCTGCTCAGTATGTCCTGTAGAGTTGTTTTTCTAGTGATGCAATTTGTATACAATTAGTACAGCTATTAAGAGACATTCGCCCCACCCCACGCTTGCAATGCTGACCAGGACTCTGATGGACCAGACATCAGACACTGCTCAGCACTTCTGCTCTCCCCTGTGTGCAGCTGCTGTTCCCGGGAACACCAGCAATGCACTGTCAAACTGCACAAAACTTGAGCAAGCTAATTCCAGACAAACCCTGGTCTCACGCTGCAGAAATTTGTTTGGACAGGCTCAAGCATGTGGTAATAACTTCAAAGGGTTTGGAAGCATGACTTCACTTGTAAAACTAGCTGAAATGAGATGAGGCTACAAAGAGGTAGCCAGGCAACACCTCTTTCTTGTTAGAATGTGTCTGAAGGCTTTGTCTTGTTTTTATGCTTCCTGTGTCTCCAATGCACTGCATGATTATTCTTGGAGTCGCTAGGATGCTGTCAAAAAACCAGTACTTATTCATGCAGGTATGCAGAGCACTAAAGCAACCAGATCAGGTATTTTCAAGACACATCACTATGGTGTTGATCACTACAGAAGTCTTGCCAAGATTTTTGTTTTCATCCCCCACAGAACAGTAGAATCACAGCGATCCTCTCTGCAGCCAGTCTTGCTGCACCTCTGCACTGGACTTGCAAGAGCAGCCAGTTTCTCGTGCTGCGGTGAAAGGGTGCGCTCAGACATCCTGCAGTGTGAATGTTGTCAGCATACCGGGATGAAGCTGCTCCACCTACGTACTTGTTATACTGCAGAAAAGGCACACGTGGGAGCCAGAAGTTAGAGCCTGGGCTACAAACAGATCACTGTAGTATGTATTAATTGTCTGATGGTGCTTGAAGACATAGCACGCCTCAACACCATTATTTGGCAAAGTGACCTGCAGAGACTGTCCCTCGGAGAGCAGGAACTGCAAAATTTGCACTGCTGAGTCTCATCTGCCAGACCGAATTTGTATATTATAACCATAGACCAGAGCAAACAGCAAAAGATAGCTCTTGAACTGTCTTCCATTGTTCTGTACTGCTCCTTACTGTCAGCAATCAGCCACCTCCCAGATGCACAGCACAGTGAACTTGGATCACGCTTTCACGCAAGTGTAATCACAGATGAACACAGGAGAAGATAAAAGAACTCGTTTCATTGGCAGACCCAATGCATCTCAGGTTACACCTCATGCAGATATGAGATGGGAGGAACACCAGACGCTGTTTGTTATGATAATCTGGAAAGAGTGCTGAGATCTGGACAGTCTGCTGGCCACAGAAACATGGGGACCACATCTGACTGCGAGGACTCACGCAGTTCTTGGTCAGCCATGGAAAGGCCAAGCCGTTGGCAGTGAGCACCAGCAGCTCAGACTCCTCTTCCGCCTGTCAGTGAAACAAGTAATTACCAAGAAGAAGAAGCAACAATAAATGAAAACACACTGTCTCATCTTGAACTATAGAGGTCACTACACTCGCCTCTCTTGTCTAAATGTGCTCTGAGTGTGTGTTTATATCCTACTACAAGTTAACACTATTGGTAAATGAGATGCAATCAAAAGTTGATTCATAAAGATGTAAACACAGCCTGAAAGATGTGTCCTCCCCACGCACTAAATTACAGTTCAGGACAGATATCTGCTGGAGTTAAGCCTTTCATGCTTGATTTAAATAAGTGGACTCACTAAATATTTACTCACTACTAGAGCCTAATGATTTTTTATGTGGTTCAGACTCACACCACTGGTAAATAGCCTGCAGGCACAATGGTTCAACATAACACAACCAGAAATATGCCCTGCTGAATGCCAGCTCCCTTCCAGGGTTTGATTCTGGAGGAATTAACAAAGTGCCTACTTGCGGTCTACTTTTTATCAGTTTTGCAATTGGAGAAGCTGAACTTGAACGTTTCAGATGTTTTAAATAAAATGTTCTATCAGAGGAACATGAAGAAAGGAATATTTTTTTTAGCTCATTATCCTCTTTTACTTAGAAAATAAATTATAATAAACAATGTCCTGAATCCTTAAGTCACTGTTTCTTGGAAGTGTTCAAGGTCAGATTGGATGGGGCTTTGAGAAACCTGATCTAGTGACAGATGTCCCTGCCTGTGGCAGGGGGGTTGGACTAGATGATCTTTAAAAGTTCTTTCCAACCCAAACCATCCCTTGATTCTATGATTCTATGAGCTGTTAGATTTTCTATATCCTGTATACTGCTAGTTGTGCCATGTACAGTCTTTCACATAAAATAAAGAGAAGTCCATGAAAACATGCCAGTTTGACTGATTATCCAATATTCAGAGTTCTGTCTGAAAAAAAAAAAAAGGGTTATTCGTGATTTTAATCACCATCATTATTGACTCACACATAGCAGTCAGACTACTGACCCAGATTACAGGCAAATTTGAGTATTAACATGTAAATTAACATTACGGAAATTCTCCCTGTTCCAGTATATGCCAGTGTTCCTGACACCAGAGCAGAGACAGACAGGAATATTCCACTGCATGCTCCTTGTCCGCTGCTATTTTCCTCTTTTTGTAAAGGAGATGAGAGTAACAGTGAAAAGCAAACCTGAAGGTAACCACTGGAATAGGAAACTGGAAACAGAGACCTTATGACAATTGTTAGATGGGGGATATTGGAGAGAGGAATTCAGGTCTGGGCTTTGCCAAGCGATTGCTTTGCCACCTGGGGAAAATATTTACTAGTGTTCTTATCAGTATAGAAAACACAGCCTTTAATCTCTGTATAAAGGATGACTTCCTGAAAAAATGGGACAAGAGCAATGATGCTCATGCTTTGTTTGTCTTGTCTGTTTTCTCTGAAAACACTTGAGGTCAGGGATTGGCTTTATTCTTTGCACAGCACAGAACTTGTCTCATTTCTACCTTCATTACAAATTGAATTGGCTGTATTACCAGAAGCACGGAGTCTCTGCTGTTCCTGATACTGCACTACAGTTATTTCATAGAGGGAACAGGGATTATTCCTCTCTTTTTGCTGGGGTGGAAAGGCTGATGATTGCAAGGAGGAATAAGTATTAGCTACTTGGGATGTCTGGAGTTTAAGTACCGATGAGCAGTGTCAATGTGGTAGATTGAGCGTTATATTTGTGAATTCATAGGTGCAAATTTACATTTGGAAAGTACTCTGCCAGGTACCACCTTGGTGGCATTTATGGTCATGCTGAGCAAGACATGGAAACTCTCAATTTTCTGTTAGGATGCTGATGGAAAGGTCCCACTGAAATCATGTTGAAATAACAGGAGTTAAGATACCACATTACTTCAAACTTTTCCTGTCTTCAGAGGATGGAAAGCTGCTACTCCAGAGTGTCATTACAGAAACATTTGTCAATGTAAATTCAGTCTGTGTTAAAATGTTCTGCAGTACTACCAAGTTAGCAGCTTGGTCCTGCCTGTGGGAAGATTTCACCCAGGACAGGCTGTGGATGAAGGGAGGAAGGGAAACCAGAAGGCTGCTGTGTGATGCAACAAAATTTTAATGAGCAAGAAATGCCTATGTTTGCAAAGCAAGGTATCACAGAATATGAAAAATCTGTTTCCAGACAATTTCAGAGAATGTACAACAAATGTCCTGCTCAAAGATATTGCCGTCCTCAGCTGGCTTTCTTCTGTCTGCTGTGCAACCGCTGATGAAGATATATGTCATTATGAGTGATGTCCATATAGAATATGCTGCCCCATGACGGTTAAAAAAAAAAAAATGAGAAAGCTGGAACAGTAGCAAACAACAAACTAGAAATTGCAGGGTAAACAAAAAGTAGAATAGAAGATCAGAAATGCTAAGTGGCAGTAGCTCCACTGCAGGACTGCAGGAACACTGAACCCACATCCTCATTGCTCGGTGTTTGGGCCTTCACGTGTGGCTCTTCTGAGGCTTCCGCAGCCTTTAGCAGGGCCCACAGCTGCCGCGGAGGAACCGGCTGTACCGGCGGGAGGAGTACGGGGTGCAGTACCCGCTGCCAAGAGTGGAGAGGGCTGAACCCCCATATCCATACTGGGCCCCATATCCCAGAGAGCCCCCATAACCGTAGAGGCTCCCAGAGCCATAAAAGCCCCCCAGCCCCAGGGAGCCCCCAAAGGCGGGTGCTCCGGAGGAGCCCACCACGGCTTGCTGGGGGAAGGAGCTGAGGATGGGGCCGGGGAAGGTGACCACGACGGGGGGCGGCTGGATCAGGGCTGTTGAGTCGGGGCACTGCCGGACACACGGCTCATTGCAGCTGTCGGCGAGGGGCTGGGGGACGGCGACACTGCCGGTGGTGGGGCACAGGTCGTAGCAAGACATTTCTTTGCAGGGCTGAAGGCGATCCTGAAACACAGAGCACAGAACTGTGTAAAAAACAAAGCACAAGATCTACTGGAACAACACAAGGTTTGGTGCTGAGTTGTTGGGGAACAGGCAAAATGATGACCAGAAGCATAAGCAAAATTAATGGTGGTGTTCACAAATTCTCCTGTCAATCAACATTGCTCTGATCTTCCCTATCCAGTAATCCCTGCACTTGTCAGATCCACCAAGCCTTCTGAAATTGCTGCTTCTTCCTTCTCTCTCTTTTTTTTTTTTTTTTTTTTTTTTTTTTTTTTTTTAGTTTGTTTTTCCTGCCAGAGGAACAGATGGCGCATTTTTTTACTAAAACACCAGTGCTCCTCCCTGGTGAACGTGGGTTGAAAACCAGGAGCTGCAGGAGCTACCCCAGCGCTGACCTTGTTATGCTGAATGGAACAGGAGCAAGTTTTGTCTTGGGAGAGATGGGATGGCGTCAAGAACTCAGCACTGCCTTAACCACACACTTCCTCCTCCTTTCCTAGTCCTTGTTTCTTTTCAAGCTCTTTGGGGCAATATACTTTCAGTTCTTCCCTTTTACTTCTGCATTCTCTTAATCTTCGTAACCTCTCTGGTAAAACCCCCAAAGCATTTGAGCCCGAGGATAGATTCATATACTTGATGTAATAAATAAATGTACCCTATAAAATATTTATATCTAAATATTTCTTGGCATAGCAGTGTAATTTCATACAGAGCATGGAGCAGGCTTGTAAAATGTAAGGAGACAATTTCTTCATCAGATAAAAATACAGTTTTCAAATTAGCATATTAGCTTAACATCTGGTCACAAAAGCTTCTGATTTAACACTTTTTTTCTAGTAAAAAATAGGAAATATTATTTTATTCATAAAGTAGCCCTGAAATGCAGAGAATCAAATCATTAAACTCAGTGTATCTGAACAGCTAATCTGGATCTGTATTTACAAATGGACATATGACAAATACACCAGATCACACCACTGATCTACTTCCCTTATTATCATCTTTGATGAAAATAACTAGGGCTTAAAATAAGCAGGATTTATTTTTTTTCCTATCCATAAAAATGAAATACAAGCTAGGATTATTTTACAATAAAATTCTGATGCAGATAATGCAATTTAGCTCTATGATTTACTCATTAACCTAAATGGTATAGGAGAATTCTGCATTTTAAAGTTTATGCCATCCTACATTTTAAATCTGCTAACAATACAAGAATGCCCAAATATGAATTACAGTGAAATAAATGTCTCAAATCCTTGTCTCGAGTCCTAAAGCCTACCAGTACCAGAACTTGCAAGCATACTAGGGAAAAAAAAAAAAAAAAAAAAAAAAAAAAAAAAAAAAAAAAGAGAGAGAGAGAAATAATTAAAAAATAGTCCTAAAACATGTAGTGAACAGTATTCTAAGCTCCAGCACAAAGGCATTCTGGCATTTAGAAATAAATTAAATGGCATCAGACTTACCTGATGTAGAGGAGAGTACACAGGAGAGGAAGATGGAATAGGTCTGCGTACCTGCTCCTTTTATACAGTGCTTCAGATTGCCTGGGGGGTCTGAGGCACACCGTACACATGAAGTCATAATCACCAACCAGCCCAAATTTGAAGCACATATAACTTCCCAAAGTGATGAAACTGTTTTCGCTTGCTGTTTGCAAAATCACCCTAAATCTCTGAATAGCATGATATGCACATTCCAGCTCCCAGTGCTCTTTCATCTTAAAGCCTAATTGACCAGCAAAGAAGCTGGTATCATTCCACCCTGTTCATTGGCATTGCAGGAGGAATTAAACTGGTTCTATATATTTGGCACTTCCTTCATTAACTTCCCGTAATGATTTTAATCTGAGCTATAACTTGCTGTCGTATACATGTTTGGATTTAAGTGCTTTAGATCTAGGCTGTAATCTAATCTACTCACACATTTTGCAATGAAATGCTCAGTGAGGTGGAAGACACCTTCTGATCCTTTTCCCACCCACAGCCACAGAATATGAGAGAAGTCCTCTACCTATGGGACACTGTCTAATGGCCTTTGCTTTAGAAATTCTGAATTTTCCTTGTTGCTTGGCAAGACCAGCAGAAAACAGTATTTTAGTACCTGAAACAGTGTTTAAAGCAAAGACTGAAATTTTCTCTGAAGCGGTATCAGTATTTTTTTTTTTTCTTCCTTATTTTTCATCTGGAATCTGTAAAAGCACACAGAGTTTATCTCACAGGTTCAGCAATGTAGAATGGCACCAAATGCAAGCAGATTAATAGTTACTAGCTACTCTGTGTTGACATTGCACAGCTCTGAAGGAGGACATAACACAAACAGTGGTGAAGCAGGTGCAACTTTCTCCTTTTAGACTTAAGGGGTAAGCGGCAGGAAAACCAATGTAATTATCCAAGGAATAATTATTGCAACAATGTATATATTTTGTTTTCCCCTCTTATTTCTTTCCTGACTAGCAGGACATCACCTGCAGAGTACACATTGTTGCAGAGCCAAATTTTGACGCCAAGACTTCAAGTGACTTGTCACTTGAAATTACTCAGGCTTCCCCAATACTTAGTGGGGAGGGACAAGAATTTCTGTAAGACAATTCATCCTGTCTCAGACGCTTACCTTACCAGAATTGGTATCACCCTCAAAACGCAACAATTTTGCTTTCATTGACTGTAGAGACAGACAACAAGCTCAGCTGAAACACCCAGATTTAAACAGGAAGGTTTGATGAGATGTGTCCCACCCATATTCTGAAATTATGTGTAATAAACACTGCCTGGTCCAGCCTCAGAAATCCTCGTTTGCCTATGGATCAGTTGTTCAGCAAATAATAAACACTGCATCATTTCTACCAGAAGTTAAACTATGAGGGCTTTTTTTCCCCAGACTTTGAGATGGCCCTAGGGGATCACAAGAACAATAATACTCACAAAGGTTATTCAGATACTTTTGTGTGTGTTTTTAAGCACTTCCCAAACCCTCCTTAGTAGTTTATGTATTAAGTGGTGTGTCATTATTGTAATATAAGTATGTGGTTGGATTCAAGCAGCCCAACATTTTGAAATATATTTATTAAATTATACTGGTCAAGAGCACTGTTCCTATTCCCTTTACCAGCTCATGTAGGATTGCAGTAGGTTTTCTTTTATAATTTAGGTTTTCATTTATTTGTTTAAGTTTGTGTATAAGCTCCTTCAGTGCTGATGTACTAATGCACATCTCCTTCAGTGTCTGTAGCATGAAGATCTGCAACATCTACCTCTATCCTCATATTTAGAAAGATTTTCCTAGGACTTTCCTAGTCTAACTGTGAGCAGTTTACTTTTCTTCTGTGTTTTAAACACATGCTCAACTTCCTAAAATATATATATATTTAAGAAGTTGCCTGTAATCTAGGTAATAAACTTTTTACATTTGTTGTGACCAATGAATTTATCTCTAAAATGTGAAGAAACCATACAACTGGGTAGTACTTCACAATATATCTTTTGATTTTTTCCCCTGAAAAGTGCAGGATGGTCCTGTTCAAATCTTAATTTCAACTTCATATGAGGATTGCTGATTTCACAAGAAAGACATGATGTTTTATATCAATTGTACTGTATCTAACACCGATAAGGAAGGATGGAAAGAAAACCTGCATATGAAAGCAGATGGCAATTATGATTAACATTTGAACCACCATCATTATGTCAACCAATAAAAGAAGAGGTAAATAAATGAAGCCAGCATAATTCCTCCTGTCATTCTAATGTATTTAATGGAATGTTACCAGGAATGAATCTTGCCAATTAAGTGCTAAGATGAAAGAAATATTTGTTTTGTAATTTGCATTTCATGCAGCATGAGCATTTGAATCAACTAATAAACATAAATATTGAGCAAAACTGTTTCATCATTTTGAGGTGAACCATGTGTGATAAATGTGGGTTGGTGTTAATGGGAGTCCCAGGTTCTTCAGGTGGTTTGAGGAAATGTATAAAAAGTCCCACCTCAAAGCTGCATTGTATTTCATTGTATTTGCTTCTCTTGCCTCCTTCTTCCTAGAGTCAGCTATTTTCTATATATCAGACTGTTTTGTTTAGGTTTTTGTTTTTTTTTTTTTTTTTTTTTTTCCCCTGTAAATTTAAATTAGTCCTCTTTTGTCATTTATGAGGAAGCAATGTTATATACAGGTTTTAAAGGTTAAGCTGGTATTTTCCACAATGTATTATATAGGAGCTGTCAACTCTCCACTAGTTCAAATCTCAGTTATAATCTGCTAAACAGATAACAAAGCCCAGGACTACAGTGCTGCAAACTGCTCTGTGCTCCTGCACCACAAAGGCCTCAGTTGCAGACATGTTTAACAGAGGATATGTCCTCTTGATAGTTAACTATTTGGTCTTCCAGCTTCTGTTTCAAATTAGTTTGTGTGGAAGAAAGCCAGAGCTTGAAAGGGATGTAAGCAAAGCTTACTCACTCATGGCAAAAAGGGTCCCAAGGGTGTTAGGAATCAGGTGAGGACAGTTCATTCAATAACATCAGGAGTCTTACCCTAAACTTCAGACCACATGGAACTGACTATTATGAGACAGAATATAGGATAAGAATAACCATTTGTCTGAGGAAACATGTGACCTATATTCCTGTGTTTCCACTAAGCAATGATAAACCATCGCTTTAAAAACATTTTTCTTACAGGACTTATACAAATTTGAGGAATTAGATCCACAGCAGCAAGTAGGTCTTGGTGGGGTAGCTACAGTCAGGTGGGATGGATCTGAAGCCAGATTAGTGTTGCAGAGGATCCAGACTGCTGTGCTTTTCCCATTTCCATGAGATCTAAGCTCTTCTTCCTGTTCCAGGGGAATTTGTGCTGTTATGCTTATGTTTAGTCATGTTTCCAGTTGGCCAATTCATGTCCAGCACCAGTGCCAATACCTGCAAGGAGCTGACTACTGTGACCCGAGGGCAGTGGCTCAGCCACCATCCGTTGTCATAACCTTGCCAGCCCAGACGCTTAGTTCCTTCCTTCAGGACAGCATAGCGGGATCTTTGTTACCACCTATACTTAAGGGCTCTTTTTGTTATGGGAGCTTTTGTTATGGTAGTCCTTACCACAACAGATTTTCCTACAGATTTGCAGGTCCTGGCAGCAAGTAGAACATCCCTTCTGGCTGTTGTTTTGATACTGGATACCACCGTAGAAGCTGTGGGTCTTGCTGGAAGATCTATTCAATTTACCAGAGTCAACTAAATAAAAACAAATAAAAGGCAGATTTATAGCTGACTTTTTAGGTAATGAGTGCCAAGAAGTGTGCTTTATGCACTGTCCAGTTACGGAGAGTGGAGCTGGGCATGCGCAGCAGCTCTTGCCTTTCTCTCTTCATATTCTGCCTTCAGTTTCTGGTTGGATGTTCTCTGAACATTGTTATGTCATGCTTAGCCATACTTCCTACTGGAGGAAAATAGGTAGCCTGAGGTCTTTTGGCAGCTGAAGCACAAAAAGAAATCTTGTGAGATAAATATCTGCTTGAATCAGGAGATAGTTACATGCTTTACTGATAACTTAAAAGGATACATCACGTATGGTGCAGTATTTTTGTTCAGTTTTAGGCTACCTATATAATATTTACACAAATTCTATTTATATTTAATATATGCATAACTTAAACAGAGTCAAAGAAGTCCCCAAACCAGGAACTCAATCAGATATACTGTGAAATTATGTACGTGGTCCTTATTGTGGGTTTGAAGAAGTGTCATCTGCACACAGACAGAATTTTGGAGAGTGAGACAATTTAATAGCATGGATCTAGGCTAGTCTGTGCTAGAAAAATGCAGAACCTGAAATTCATTTAATATCAGTCACCAAGCTTACATTAAGAGCTGTGGAAGTGTAACTACTTGTATGACATTGGATTAGAAGTCTTCAGTGGAATAATCAAGAGTTTAACTTTCAGAGTGTGAACAGTCACTCATAGTTCAAAGAGTTATCTCACAAACACCCAAGTGGGGAGTCTGGTAAAGTAATGTGTAGAGAAAGCAGCTGTTCATCTATGGCCAGCATGTTGTGACCATGCTGTTGCAATTCAGTGGTGAAACAGGCCTAACAAGAGCTCCTCGCGGAGACTTTCACTATGTGGGCAGGGTTTGCACAATATTATTGCAGCCCGATGTACAACAGGCAGATTTATCCAGAAAAGCTGGAAAATTCAGAGTGGATGAGAGCACAAAACCACAAGACACTTATTTTAGATGATGCAACAGAATTTTAATGAGAACAAAAAGGACAAAAATATGTTGCAGTATTAAGAATATATATCCAAGATGTCAAGAGTCAAATGCAATTTGAATGTTGCTGTTACATGTCTCACTGCATTCAGTCACAAATATGATAAAGTAGAAGATAACAAGGAATTGAACCCATTAAGATGTCAGGAAAGAATTCAAAGGGGAAAAAGGAGAGATGTAGAGCATGCAGAAGGCACTGCAATGAACAGGATTTGTGAGTGCTTGCACAAAGCTGTCACCCATCTGCTCACTGGTGAATCTGCATTTTGTTTTTCACTTGCACGTTATTCAGTGGATTTTCCTGTTGTATTTAGCAGGGCCCGCAGCTGCCACGTCCGTACCTGTTGTACCAGTAGGAGTAAGGGCTGCAATAGCCATAGCCATAGGGTCTACCATAGCCATACAGACCCCCATAGCCCAGGGAGGATCTCCCATAGCCATACAGACCCCCGTAACCAAGAGAGCCTCCATAGCCATACCGACCCCCAAAGCCCAGGGAGCCATAGCCCCCATAGCCATACAGACCCCCATAGCCCAGGGAGCCGTAACCCCCATAGCCCCCAAGGACGGGTGCTCCAGAGGATCCCACAACAGATTCCTGAGGGAAGGAGCTGAGGATGGGGCCAGGGAAGGTGACGACGACTGGGGGCGGCTGGATCACAGTCGTGGAGTCGGGGCACTGACGGACACACGGCTCATTCCCGCTGTCAGCGAGGGGCTGGGGACGGGTGATGCCACCAACAGCAGTGGAGCACAGGTCGTAGCAAGCCATCTCGCAGGGATGGGAAGGTAAGCTGCAACACACACCGATGAGTAAATAAAAGGCACAAATTCACTGGGAAAAATAATGTGATAGACACACAGACTAGAATAGTGGCTTCATTTTTCAGGTCTTGAATGTCCTTCCTTCTCCTCAGTATTTTTCATGAGACATCTATCCCTCTTCTAAATCAGCATTGCCCAGATTTCACACTGAGCAGTCATCTCTTCAATGGTCTTATTCCTAATTTCTTATACTCGATTCCCTTTAATAAGTAGTTCCTTGTTGTATCCCACTGCCAAACACTGCAAAAATATTACACAACACCTTACTTTTCAAATTACTTCCAGTATACTTTGCGGCCCCTCTTACAATGTCTGTGCCTGAAAGGTCATTTCATGTTTGTTTGATGCTAGCAAAACTTGACAACCAGCAAAGCTCATGTGGTAAAGTAGTGGGTAGCTGGAAGAACAACTCTGGCATATTGACTTGTAACGTGCTTCCAGAAGCAATGGTTAAAATTGTGCTGCTGGTATGCTGAACCTGCTATAAACATGGATTTTAAAAGGCATTCCCTGCCCTGAAGTGCTTGCAAAGTAGCTTGATAGTCTCAGGGTGGGCAGAAAGATTATTTGTGTGATTTCCCAGATGGGAAACTGGTACACTCAGATAACTAGGGCTAGGTTTCTACTACAGATAAGTGTGTTGGGATCTGAGATCTTCAGAAAGATTTTCACCAGAAGACCTGATCCAATCTAAAAAAAAGCCAGTGGAAGGACTAGGAATACCAACTGTGAACAACTTTTATCCCCACTACAACCAGTAAAATATCAGATTAGGAGATACTTCTGAAGGTCATCTAGCCCAACTCCCTTCTCAGAGCAAGGACAATGTAAAAGATAGGTTAGGATTTGCTAGTTTCATCTCTGTTTTCCAATACTTCTTAGACAATACTATGTTCTTTCTAGTCAAGCTTGTCCCCTCAACAAATGCATACATATACATAAACATATAGCAAAAACTTACACACAAAATCCTTAAATTTTCCTAGTGATCAGACTAGCCTTCTGTTGATGTTTTGGAAGCTGCTTTGAAGCTCAAATTTGTCTTAACAGGAAACAATAATTTTTGAAAAACCTAGCATTACCATTTTAAACCCGAATACATGGGTGTCTAACACTAAATAAGAAAAATAAATTCATGGCAAAATAATCTGACATTATTATGAATCTTAGAAAATTTATGGATTATTCCAACCTTAATTAAAACTGGCAGAAAAGAGTTACTTGAATTTTAGGAAAGAGATCACACAGAATGGTACTTACCTTTTTCGTGGAGATGAATAAAGCAAGCAAGGTGGAATGAAGAGCCCCGAGTTGGGAGAGCTTTTATACAGTTCTCTAGATCATGGGGATCACCTAAGGTGCAATTTGTGCATATGCATAATTGGGGCAAACCCAAAACTAATATGACACGTAGGTCCTCAAAGTTTTGCTGACTATTTGTTTATTTGTTAGTTCGAAGTCTCGTGAAATATGATAGGTGCATTTCATCACAGAAGCCTCTTTCATCTCAAAAGGTTACGTGTCATATTCATTCCTGTTATCATTCCATTCACATCCTTGGCGTTACAACAAGAATTATACTAATGCTCTTCCTTAACATCTCCATTATTAATGGCAAATCCCAGCTGCTCACTGCATGGCTGTGGTCATCTGATGTGCACACATCTTTCCATTAAATCCAGGCTGTAAGATATCTGCAGATAAAATGGAGTTCATTAGAGAAACTTTGGGGGATCGTCATTTCTATCTTTATATTTTGGACTCTGAGCTACTTAATGTAAGACCAACTCTGGACCCAAAGGAAGCCACAGAAAACAACCTGTAGGCCTTAAATGGTTTTCTATTGTTTGACTTTTGTTCTTGAACACAATGTTGGCCTCATTTGATGAACAAAGGACTTGGGGAAATAGCTCTTGCTTTCTTTGTTGTGTATTCATCTGTGAATTACTCTCCCTCACCTTTTCTCAAACACTGGCAAGTCCTTTTGACCATTTTAAGAAGAAGGCAGAGATAAACACCTTTTTAAACTGCTCAGATTTTTCTAACAGGCCTCTCACTCTATTTCAACCCAGGTTGGAGTCTAGAGGCAGACTAATACACACCCTTTCTCTTCTCGAGATTACAAAACACTTTCTTTGTGAAGCATTTGTGACCCATACTTCCCAATTTTATGTCTCCTGATATAAAGCCTTCAGGGATACATTTTTAGGTCCATCTTTAGATCAGGCAATATTGAAGATTACTGAGATTAAATCAGATGAAATATGACTGGTGTCAACTTGCTAAAGCTATCTGGAGATACGTCATGTTATACAGAGAAATCATTTACACGGATAAAGGCTGATCATTGACAGAATTACAACATCTGAAGAAAATAATTAAATCCCCCATTTCTGCAGTCTGATGTGCAACTGAAAATGATAAATCCCCCATTTCTGCAGTCTGATGTGCAACTAAAAATGATAAAGATATCCTGATTGTATATCTTATGAAATGCTGTATTTTATTTAAAAATTTCTATTTAATTCCATGCTTCTCTGCTGAAAAAACATGAAGATGCATAAATCCACAGTATTCAGCCATGATCTGATTATACCAAGGACACAGATACCTTGACTTACATATTTTAATGTGATGTCATTCCATAATTGCTAGGCACATAAATCCAGGTACATGCCTTTAATCTAATTGTAAGAAGGCATTCTCAAACCATTAGTGGATAGTTTGCGGCATTTGAAAAGACTTGTTCCCTGGAAGCTTGAAAATATTATTGTCCAAAAAAACTTCTAGCCACCTCAAAGGCTGAGAAACCAACCTCAAAATTTAGAGGTAATCTATGGCATAGAGTCTGCAGTATGATAATAACACATCTGTAAACAAGGGAAGAACCAGGCTTTGTTTTGCATGGTGCATTCCAAGTTCATAATTGTTCCTTGTTCACAGAAACTGCCAGCTCAGTCCTGTTCTGGACTTATGGCTTGCAGCAAGAACAGTGTATTACAGGAGGTCATGAATTCCTGCGAATCAAAGTCAATGATTCAAAGCACTTATGTTATATTTAAATATTTGCACCAGAAGATCCATTTGTATTGAAAAAGTGTAGATTTCCTCAGGCCTATTAAATATTCTCAACTACCATCTTTGTACTGACAACATCAAACCAACAATACCTGGAAAAAATCTCTTTGGGATCTCCAATCTTTTTGTAGCTTTAGTTAACTTCAGAAACTCATTCCTTGTTCACCTCAAAAAATAAAAATAAGCCTTAGGAAGATAAAGGCTTCCTCTCCATCTCCTATGTGAAGTTCTGCAGACTTAGCCTCACACATTTTTGTAAAAGAGTACAACTCTTCAAGTGACTGATTGATAGAGAAACTGATTCAGCTCATATCTGCACAAAAAGAATTCCTAGCACTCCAAAATAAAGGTTTTCTCCATTTTTTTCTGCTCAAGGTTAAATTTAATTTCCACATAAGCCCTGTTTAGAGGCTGAAGCACACACTGCAGGTCCCTGGAGTTGCTGCTGCTCTTCTGAGCTGAATTGTGGCTATTACAGTCATTGTCAAATACTACTGTAAAACATCATTGACTCCCAAGGGTGCTGTGTCCCCCAGCTGTAGGTGGGGAAGATAAACATGCAGAAACTAACCCCAACCTTCCTGCAAGCCACATTGACAGTCTTTAACTTCTGTCCTGACAGGTTGTAATGTGAATTATATGTACTTAAACAAAAATCCTGTCCATGACAGCAGTTTGTAATCCTGATAAACCAATGAGACACTCTCCAGGTGTTAAATTAATACAAGAGGAGGTGGTTTAATAATTTCTGTTGTAATTTCAAGGAAGTGACTGGAATAATGCCAGGTATTAATTTTCCCCAAGTCATCACAAAATGAAATAATTCTCTATAATCTGAAGTAATGTTTAGGTCCTTGTTACAAACAAATCTGACAGGACTTGTAAACTCCAATAACTAATACAACAATTTCATGACCTCGACAGGTTACACATGTTTGAAATTGGGGCAGGTATCTGCTGTTGATCTTGTACCTCCAGCTGCTCTGGTATAAAAGCTCTTCTCTCTCATTGCTCTTCCAAACACTTCCCTTGACTTCTTAGTGACTTGGGTAAGTCTGATTCTTCTCTGTTGCTATCAGTGTATCTTTCTATTGTTGATTTCAACTTCATTTGATGTCCACCATCGATATTGTTGAGTGTGTCTGCATTGCCTTGTGACAGAGATACTAATGCTGGTGCTGGGGTGGCAGATAACACCTATTTGGTGCGTGGGACCCTGTGGAGTTCTTAGTGTCAGAAACCATGGGACCCTGAAGATACTGGATGATGCTCTTAGTCATCTGGTTTAGTTTTAGATAGTCCTGTGAGGAGCAGGGAGTTGGACTCGATGGTCTTTATGGGTCTCTTCCAACTTAAGATATTCTATGATTCTTACCTTAATGCATTTAACCTATTCCAGAGTTTGCATATGACATTCAATGTTTAATAAGGGCATCACTGCTGCAGTTGTTCATGCAACCTGAGATGAACAAGCGATACATCTGAGAAGGTTGTGAGTGGTGCCCCAGTACAGTGAATCTTCTGGCTGTCCTTTACTTTCTTGCTTTCATATTCTTCCTAAGAACCCTGCTAAGGACTTGCAGGACATGGTGAACAGAGAAAAGTAAAATCATCATTGGAGAAAATAATTAAGTTTAGAGGGGAAAATATAGGTTCAGGTCTTGGGCTTACCAAGAAGTCCTGGTTTGTCCTGGGAATGATAATTTGAAATGACTTTTTTGAAAGACATTAGGGACTAAAATGTTATTTATATTGAAATTGTCCAGGTTGTATCCATACACTGTCTGCATGGGTGGGAACTGGGATAATAATGCTGCCATCAGTCCTTTATTTTCTTGTCATATGGCTTTCTGAGCAATCTGGGCACTGACAATCCTATAATCTGTTGTTCCTACAACTCTCAGCAAAATTGGAATGAGTGGGAAGAAGAAGCTACTGTAATTAAGTTATGTATAAACTACATCTCATGTAAACCTGCTGAACCCAAATCCAAGTTTTCCTACTGACTCATCAAATGACCTTGGACAAAGTCACTTTGGTCTCTCTGCTTTTGCTTCTTAGTTTTCTGTTTAACGTGTAGAGATAGATGTAAGTTCTTTGCAGGATATTTGTGAGGGACAACACTTTCAGAGTTAGGCATAACATTTCCCATGTGCTTTTACATCTGTAGACATCTTCTAGAGAACTTTCAAAAATCTGCATTTTGAAAATAGAGGATTATGACTGCAAAGTGGGAAATCAACGTATTTACTCAAAATCCTGTACTTGACTCATTATTTTAATGTATAATGTAAACTGTTGAATTTCAAAGTATTTGTCTTCTATTTAGTTCACTCATCGGTGTGTGTTGCAGCTTACCTTCCCATCCCTGCGAGATGGCTTGCTACGACCTGTGCTCCACTGCTGTTGGTGGCATCACCCGTCCCCAGCCCCTCGCTGACAGCGGGAATGAGCCGTGTGTCCGTCAGTGCCCCGACTCCACGACTGTGATTCAGCCGCCCCCAGTCGTCGTCACCTTCCCTGGCCCCATCCTCAGCTCCTTCCCTCAGGAATCTGTTGTGGGATCCTCTGGAGCACCCGTCCTTGGGGGCTATGGGGGTTACGGCTCCCTGGGCTATGGGGGTCTGTATGGCTATGGGGGCTATGGCTCCCTGGGCTTTGGGGGTCGGTATGGCTATGGAGGCTCTCTTGGTTACGGGGGTCTGTATGGCTATGGGGGATCCTCCCTGGGCTATGGGGGTCTGTATGGCTATGGTAGACCCTATGGCTATGGCTATTGCAGCCCTTACTCCTACTGGTACAACAGGTATGGACGTGGCAGCTGCGGGCCCTGCTAAACCCTGTGGAAATATCCCCTGCGTAAGGAATAACCAGGAACTGAGAGATACAACCTTGATCCCCTGCAGTGGTCCCCAAGGAGATGTTGTGAACTCCTGATCACTGTCACCCCACTGCAGTGGATCTGGGATTACACAGCATGTCCGTAATTTCTTCACCCTCTACTCATTGTCTTTTGGGCTTTTTTTTCCATCTATGTGTATAACGGGCGGGATAAAACAATTCATTAATATTCTTATTAAAAGTCACTTCACTGTCCAACTGAAGAAGAATAATTATGCAAAGAATTGCCTGCACTCTGCATATTCCTGATATTCTGCAATGTTTTTCTTGGAATGTTTATTGCTCATTAAAGTGATTCTACTCTGCATCAAACAAATCAACTTCTAGTTTTAATTTCTTCTGCTATGGATATACACCTATCCTCTCTGTAAATGGGGAAAACTCACATTCTTACGTAGGATGAGGCTCAGGCTTCAAAAATACAGCTGAAATAGCCCAGCTATCAGTGAAGTCAGTCCTCCATTATTGCACTCAGTGGACATATATGGGAGCAGGAATGCTCCCTCCCCAGCTGGCCACGGTTACAATAATAACATTATGTTTAGAAATAAACCATGCTAAATGTCCATTCCTTAATGAGCCACTTGAATGTCTTTGCTGATCACAGCAGGAGCAGAGCCAGTGGCTCAGCTGAGGCTGGATTCAAAGCAGATTATGGGGAAAAGGGTGGCAGATGAGGCCCTCAGGTGGGAGTGATCCTCCTGAGTCAGAAGGGATTTAGGGAGGTGGGGAGAGAGTGGTGAAGGGTGTTGACATGGAGCTGCTGAGAAGGAGAGGTTTGGAGGAGCAGTGACAAAGAAAGGAGCTCTTCAGAGGTGGGTAGACTAACTAGTAGGCGTTTTAGATCAGGAATATCACAGGAGAGGCTGAAGAGCTGCTGAAAATGGAGGTTACTGTTCTGAGGACTTCCCATGCAGAAGGAATTGGAATAATGTGACAATGTTTAGGATATGTATATGGGGTTATGACATTCCCTACCTTTAAGGCTTTCTGGGCACTGTAAGTCTGTTGTATATGCTCCAGCTGTTCTTGCTGACATAGATGAATTAGTCCTTTAGGTAGCTGCATGGAGTAGCTGTTTTTATGTCAAAAAACATACAACACCTTAAATTTTAAGATTATACAGACCATTACCCACACTTCAGATTTAAAAGTTCTATTGTATGACCTAGAAAACTTTATTTCTTTAAGGATTTGACAGAAAATTAATTTAACTTGCTGCAGAGACTAATACTGAGGACAGAGTTTAACTATTTGAGTAAGAACCTGAAATTCAAAGAGACAAATCAGAGACTGACTTGGAAGAAATTCTTACTGAAGTCTAATCTTTTTAGGAAAGAGTTTAAAACTAGTAAGCTACTCTTTAATTTCTCTACCACTATTAATCTGTAACCAGTGGATGTACAACCATGAAGCCAAAATCTTCAAAACTGTCAGGAGTCTTTGTATGAAAGATGGGAAGGGAAGACAGTAGTTCATTCTGTGCTGATGGCTTTGCACCGCTTTTATACATTTGAAATCCCTGATTTTGGGGGCAGAAGATTCACCTACATAGTTTAGACTGTTACTGACAGCTGCACAGTTTAGACTTTTCCTAAGGCAAATAACAAGGGTAAAAACATGAGAAAAGAACACCAGAACATGGCAACTTTGATGCAATAAGTTTTTAATGGTAGTGAGAAAGGAATACATTTTCCAAGTCTCCAAGAAGTATGAAACTGTTCTCCAGTCAGGGATACATTCGCATATGATTGATTTTTTTTTTTTTTTTTTTTTTTTTTCCTCCTTCCTGAGTCTTAACTGTTAATTTGAACAAACAGGAATTGTTTTGAACAACTTTGTTACAAGTTTAGCCCAGGCAATACGGAAATGTGACAGGCGAAAGATTAAGGCATAAACTGAAAGTAGAAGCGAAGAAGAGAAGTTCAGAAGGGGCTGAAGTAGTACAGCTCTGTGGTCTTGGAACACTGCAGTGGAGGTCCAGACCTCTTTAGCTGTGGAACAATCACATCTCATTTATCAGTTATACCTCACTTGGGATATTTCTGTAGGATTTAGCAGGGCCCGCAGCTGCCACGGCTGTACCTGCTGTACCGATAAGAGTAAGGGCTGCAATAGCCATAGCTGTAGGGTCTACCATAGCCATAGAGACCTCTGTAACCCAAGGAGGAACCCCCATATCCATACAGACCCCCATAGCCCAGGGAGGATCCCCCATAGCCATACAGACCCCCAAAGCCCAGGGAGCCATAGCCCCCATAGCCATACAAGCCCCCGTAGCCAAGGGAGCCGGAGCCCCTATAGCCCAGGGAGCCGTAACCCCCATAGCCCCCAAGGACGGGTGCTCCAGAGGATCCCACAACAGATTCCTGAGGGAAGGAGCTGAGGATGGGGCCGGGGAAGGTGACGACGACTGGGGGCGGCTGGATCACAGTCGTGGAGTCGGGGCACTGACGGACACACGGCTCATTCCCGCTGTCAGCGAGGGGCTGGGGACGGGTGATGCCACCAACAGCAGTGGAGCACAGGTCGTAGCAAGCCATCTCGCAGGGATGGAAGTCTGTCTGTAAAACATTGTTATTTATGTTCACGTTAAAGAAATATGAAAAATTAGGTTGTGATGATGCAGTCCAACAGGTTATCAATAATAAATCTGGAAAGTAAACATATTTCCTATTAATATTCTTCCTAGCACTATAATCTGGAGGTTAGTTTTGACTTTAGTTTGAAAAATTAATGTACTTTTCAATTGTATCTTTGATACTTCCAGATGAGCTAATTTTGATGTTACATTACTATTAGTTGATGGTTTCTACTTAATAAGTTTGATCTTTCCTCTTATAAACTCAGTGGAATTCTGATAAATGCAGCCATATACAGCCATGTATACAAACTATTCTTCGTCTCCTAAAATAGTCAAGGAATTCTTTGAAGAGCTAAAATGTTACAAGTTTGGGATTCAAAACTGCTTGATATATCCTTCTTCTGGAGCCTATCTTTACAGGGCCTGGTAACAAATGAGAAACCAAACATTATTTCCAGCAGCAAATAATCTACAGATCACTGACAGCCTGACAGTAACTGAAGAGGACTTGGTCTTAAGTTAAAATCTAGAGTTCTTGACAGCAAGTTAAGTTTAGTGAAGTCTGAGAGAAATCTGACTTACCCAATTCACAAAGGCGAGTAAGGTGAGAGAAGTGGATAGAAAGACTTAATGCAGAGAGCTTTTATACAGTTCCGTCAGTTGCCTGGAGGACATTCGGCAACCTATGGGTGAGTTCATAATTAGGTACCAACCCCAAATTGTAGGACACGTAGTTCCTCAAAGTGCTGAAATTGTTTTTGCTTATTGGTTGTGCATTGCAGGCGCTTCAAACCCACGTATAGCGTGACATGAACACTCCACCACAGACCTCTCCATTATCTCCAGGCTTTATATGTGGAATTATTTTTTATTATTCCATTGCTCTATTTAGCATTAGGGGAGGAAGTAAGATGAATTAAATTGTTTAATAGTCTTGCATAATTAGGATGACAGGAAGATAGTAATTTCTTTTGTCCAGTTACAGGTCTTTTAGTGTAAACAACAGATAAAATGGAATTTCTTTTAGGATGACAAATGTAGGCTGGAGACAAATAACAAGGGTAAAAGCTTTCTTTCTGCAGGCTTAGCACTTCTACCTCCAGATACTCAACACAAGGCAAACACAACAATCAGGAGCATCTTTTAATGGCTTTTGGACGGTTCTTTACTAGTTGTCTTTCAGTACTGGGAACAGAGAAATGTTTCAGCTGGAAGTCACAAGTCTATGGAAATTGATTTTGCTGAGTTCTTTCATAAAGATTTGCTTTCCTTTATAATTTATCATGTTTTTTCCTACTGTTATGTGTTGGAGAGATATACCTAGGGACATAGGACTAAGAAGCAAGTAAATCGGGCAGTAAGATATGATTACTGAAAGGGATTCTAGCCCTGACACAATGAAGACAGACCCCATTGTACCCTGGGTTTTTTTTTTTTGGTTAATAGTTCAGTTAAACAGATTTCTATTTCTGGACTAATGTGCATTTTAATGAAAAATAAGGTAGATTTTATTTTTAAAGTCAAGGGAAGATCCGAAAAGTGTTATAAACCACGAACTGATTACGGGAAAAACCCAAGTGACCTTATTTTACCTATTTTAATGTGATAATCCCTCATAATATTGGGGTGTATGCATCCAGGCATACTTTTCATCTAATTATGACAGAGTATGTACAAGCTAGTAATGGGTGTTCACAAAGTATTTGAAAATCCCTTGGAATGTTCTTGTAAAACTCTGAGATGGCTTTTCTTTCAGTATTACAGCTCAGGAAATCTCCATATGCATCTACCGATGTGGAAAACCTCATAATATAGAGATAATATGTAGTTTGAATATAATCAAGTTGATGATTATGATAATGACATAGTATTGTAATAATGGCATAAACAAAGAAAGAAACCTCAGCAAAAGCCAGCATTTGCCTTTCCCAGTAGATTCTCACCTCATAATTGCTCTCCATTGAAAGATGCCATCAATGATAGGGTTAGCTACAAGGTCAGTTGTAGACCAGGATCAAGGACTCCAGAGGAGCAAATTAGAAATTAAAGTAAACTTCAGGAAAATAAACCATCTCAACTTTGTGAATCAAACTGAGCTGAAAGTTTTGAGTAACCCTGACTGCTTATTCCAGATATTCACTGGCAATCAGTCCACTTTATGTCACTTTGATGACATTTTACATATTTTCATGTCTAAAAGGTTGCTTTTATCTGTTGGATATGCAAGTGGAATAATTGCTGCAGAAATCATTTAACACCTATGAATGGTCTTTGATTTAAGCAGGAGGTCTCAGAATAAGCCTGTTCAATGAAGCTGCAGACAGGCCAGAAGAAGGGCAGAGATAAAACGTAGAAGGTGAACAAATAGGACACCAGTAAGAATTTCATATTCTGGGATGTATCCATTGAGTTGATAATGCTATTAGACCGTGGCTTACTCTGTTAAAATCTTACTTCACAATTCTCTTCTTCCTTTCAGAAAGCAAAGGCTCTTTTTCTAATACAGTTAAATTTGGGGTTTCTTCTGTGTACCTTCTGCAGAAACACCCATCCATCTCAGTAAATCACAAATTTATATATTAATTCAATGTACACTTCAATTATTTTGAGCTTTCAATCCTGAGCATTAAAAATATAAATATCTCTCAGAACTAAATTGAGATTTAAGCTGTAGTTTGAGGGTCAGACAAAACCTTAGACTGTTTTGGCTGTTTGGGAATGCTCACAGCTTAATTTAACTTAGAGAGTACTGAGAATCCTCCATGGATTCCAATATGAATTGTATCACATGTCAGAAATAAACCTAAACACAAAAAATATTGCCAGCCTTCCTGAGGATTTAACAACAGACTGTATTTTATCTTTAAGAAGAGAGAAAACTTACATAGAAAACTTAGAAAGAAACACCTCACAGCTGGTTATTTCTGATAAATGTCTGATCATCACTGTCATATAAGACATCAGAAGAAGAATATCTAGGTATAAGCAGCTTACTACATGGTGCAACTCCAAAGAGAATAGAAAACTGATATTAACTTCATGAATCATGTTTTAGGATGAAAGATGCATTAATTTCACCCATCACTCCTTTAGATGAAAGAATCTTGTGTGATGTAATGTGTGTATTATGTTACATGATAATTGAAATCAAGTAATAAACAAAAACAACGAAAAAATTTCATCACTTTGCAGAGCTATCAATACAAAAAATGTGCTGTGTCAACTAATTAGATTCATGTTCATGAAACCAGCTTCTCATCCCTCAGGCAGTCTGAACTGTATAAAAGCTCTCTCTGCTCAGGGTTCTTCCAATCTCTTCTCTTCACTTGTTCACAGCAAATTGGGTAAGTCTGAATCTGCTTTTTACAACTATTGGAGTAGCTCTTTGCTATACAGTTTAATCTAGGATGGTCTCTTCCAATTAGAAGTAATGTATAAAATTTAGGTGAAAAGATAAAGCCTACAAAAATTATTAAAAATGTTATGGACAGCTGTTCTCTGCATTCAGCTGTTCTCTGTATTTTGATTTCAAAGCAAAGTTTCCTGATGTGGCAGAAAATTACATTCCTTATTAAGTTACTTCTAGCAGCTGAAGAAATGATGTGACTAGTTCAACTTGCGTTCCTCTTCTCTATTCATATGGGTAACTGAAAATTATTTGAAAACGTTTAAATCTTCATGGTTTATAGGGAAATGCTGAACTTAGAGGCAAACCTTCCATTATCTCCAGTTTATTCTATTACAGATAACTCAAAGTGCTTTTACATTAATTCAAGATAAATGGGCATGAATTTTACCAGAGATCAGCCACTGGCTTAGAGTAGGACAGAGAGGAATTGAGAGATGTTGAAAATGCTCTGTAAGAAATCTATTTAATTAAGAGAAAGAGGGGTCATGGAGGGAATTTAAGGAGCTGACTGGTGAAGTGTTAGGTTTTTCATGTTAATGGGGGCAAGTCATTTGGGGTGAGACTTCTAAAATTGTTCAGAGCCCAGAGTGAAAACACTGTGGTGTTAAGCTAGTCATAAATATCTCAATGCCCTGATTCAGTGTTTGGAAATTGTGGGCCATAATCATTGCAATTCCCTTGTAATGTTCTCATCAAACAAGTTACTGAGCAAATCTGAATAGACAATGATTTATAATCCCTGTTCTGACAAGGCTCAGCACAAAGGAGATCAGTGGGAATGAAGAGTTAGTCATGAAATCATGCTTAACAACACACTCCATTCTTGGAATCCCAGTCCCTGCTGATCCACTGACTCACCAAAGCATCTGAGAAAATAACTTTGCTGCTCTGCTTCAATTTTAACTTCTAATAGACATAGGTAAATTGGTGTACTTCAAAACACTCTTGTCTGAGGAAAGACAGCAAACTCCATAGCACATTTATGTATGTAAATAATGTCTTGTACTTGGTAAAATTCACTCTTGTAGATTGATCACCATCCCTGCCAGATGGCTTGCTACGACCTGTGCTCCACTGCTGTTGGTGGCATCACCCGTCCCCAGCCCCTTGCTGACAGCGGGAATGAGCCGTGTGTCCGTCAGTGCCCCGACTCCACGACTGTGATCCAGCCGCCCCCAGTCGTCGTCACCTTCCCCGGCCCCATCCTCAGCTCCTTCCCTCAGGAATCTGTTGTGGGATCCTCTGGAGCACCCGTCCTTGGGGGCTATGGGGGTTACGGCTCCCTGGGCTATAGGGGCTCCGGCTCCCTTGGCTACGGGGGCTTGTATGGCTATGGGGGCTATGGCTCCCTGGGCTTTGGGGGTCTGTATGGATATGGGGGTTCCTCTCTGGGTTACAGGGGTCTGTATGGCTATGGTAGATCCTATGGTTCTGGCTCTTGCAGCCCATACTTCTACAGGTACAGCCATGGCAACTGTGGGCCCTGCTAAATCCCACAGAAATATCCCTTGACCAAAGAATGACTGGCAAATGAACGATACAATCTTGATCCTCATCTGAGCTTCTGAGTAAGGGGCAGATCGTCCAAGACTTCCACTTAATACAGTGGAGTCAGAACAGCTCCATAAATTACACTTCTCATTTCCTTCTTCATTTGTTTCATCTCCTCTTTCTTGCCTCTGTCAGTGGCCAAATGTATAACTCCACCATCATCCCAGAAAACACATGCTTCTCTCTGAAACCACCACTGCCTGGGAGAAGCCTGACGGAACAGCTCTCTTGAAGCGCGCAGGCACAATATGCCTGCCCCTGCCTTAGGTGTCTTCCTCAAGCGGGAGTTTTTCTGCTCTTGCAATAAAAAAAATCTTGCATCCCACATCTGCTTCCCTGTTTTTCATTTCAAGGAGCAGCCTGGGCTGCAGGGTTCTGTAGTCCCTCCAGCCAGGCCAGGGCTGTCTCCCAGCCCCAGCAGAGCCAGGCTGAGCTGCCTTTGTGGAGAGCCCTCAGCCTGGGCAGCTCTGGCCACACACGATCCTGCTGTGAAGAAACTTAACTGCCCAGTCTTTCATTGCTACTGAGCTCAAATTATCTCCCCTAGATGAATTATTTTAGTTGTCAGACTTCCAGTAGTTAGTCCATTTTTTTTTTTTCCCCCACTAGTTAATTTAGTGCTGTGATTCCTTTTAATTTTGCATCTTTCTATATGATGTATTAATCATCAAACTGTGTTCAAAGACAAAATAAAAAAAATGTGGCCTGAAGTTCTGTCAAATCATACTCTGAAGAGAAACAATAGGAGGAAGGTAAACAGTGGAAGCCATTTTTAAGATAGGCATCTGATGAGTAAAGATCAAGCAATACCTCTTCTTTTTTTGTTAATCACTGCTATGATAACAGTTGCCTCAGGGAAGTTCTGTGTGAGTCTAAGTCAGCTGAGTGAAGTAAAAAGAATATGAACTAATGCATTACAGAGGATTTACCTATTATTTCAGTGAGACGCTTTCAAAGAGAAGCTCCGTATATGAATGTACGATTTGTTGATCTCAACCCTCTGTCAGTGTAATGGACTAGTAAGTCTGATTTTAATAGGTAATTTCAGTGTTCCCTGCCCAAATGTAACTATGTCAGATGACTGTGTGATGTACTACTACTCAGTAGTTGCAAGTTGAAATGAAAATTAATCTATGGTACTCACAAATCTTGTTTTTAGTTTAAGAAAATACTATTTTATTTTTACTAATTAACAAATACTTATTGTGAATATTTTGATCAGAAAAAGTCCCTCACCGATATGTTCTCTTTTCTCTGCCTGCCTTATCCTCCCTGTCCGAACACTGCCTGACCTCGTGGCCCTGGGCTTTTTGGGAAAGGTGTAAAGAGGGTCTGGGGAGGGACTGGAGCTTGCAGGACCCAAGTGAGAGCCCAGGCCCTGCTGCAAGAGTGGCTGGGATGTGTGAAGAGCCTGGGCAGGTGAGGTAGAGAAGAAAGGCTCCTGCCTTTTGGGTACAAGGAGACAGCATTCTCTCTGCTGCTGCTCTCCATCCTCACATGATTTGAGGCAAGGACACTGCTGCCATGAATTCCCAGGAGCTTGGCAACCAACTTCCTGGCTTGTGCCACACCAGCCCTGCACTTGCTTAGCTCAGGTACCTCTTTTGTGCTGAGCAAAGCTCTCTTCCCTCCCAGCTTGTTCAGCCTAGGGCAGTTCCTGGGACAGCTTTTCAAAACATGGATGCCTGGTTTCCTCCCTGTTTCTCTTCTGCTCAACACCAGGCTCCTTGTTTGAATGCACAGCCTCTAAGAGGTATTTCAGTGTAAATCCTACACGATCACAGCTGAACACCTGAGCTCTGACTGCCAACTTTTCCACAGATTCTCTGAACAAGGCAGTGTCAGGCAGGTAGCAGCTGGCACCCAATTAGATGTGTATTGTGTCAGACAGCAAGTGCCTAGCCCAAGATAACAAGATTGGTGAGAGCTATTAGCACTCAGCTAACATGATTACATAGCTGCTATCTGGGCTGGATGCTTGTTCAGGGTGATCTCATGTCTGATTACAAAATAGTACACAGAGATACCCTTTCTGTTACTGTCTAATGTTATATGGAAGCTATAGGAATGAAGGGACTTTACTACATCAGTTACTCAAGGATCTGTCTCAGAAAACCTCTAATTATTTGTTTTCTTTAATGGCATTGGCACATAATTTGGGAGCATTCTGTTTTATGTTCTGATAACATAAAGCTGAATGGCATTAAACAGGAGGTAATCATACTTTAAGACTGGAAAAACAAGATGGCTTAACTGATGGGAGTAACAGTAACGGTATAATCTTCAGTAATACAGTGCAAAGCCATGCACCTGCTGACTACAGAGAAAAGATCTGGTGTAACACAGCCTATAATCTGAAAGAAGTGACAGAAGAGTGAAAATTCTTTGAGTATCCCCAAATAGGGAATGGTAAAGTATAGGGAGGTAGCATGATCTTGAGTGAATCCATTGTAAATACAGAATACGGGACAGTTGTGGTAATATAAGCAGAACCTGTAAAAACAAGGAGAAAACCACATCCAATTTCCATTTGACAGCAAACATGTCACTACTACTCCAAAAGACATGATGAATCCAAGAACCATGAATGACACTGATTTTAATTAATCTCAAATGTATCACAATAAGGGGTAAAATAATGTTGCGGGAATGGTCATGTTGAGTAAAACTAAGAAAAAGAGGATCTCTGTTTGCTTTTGACCACAAGAGAGTTTAAAATGTCCTGAATAAGATACAATAGCAGTTTTGTAGAAGTATGAAATTTGGAGTGCAAGAAGGAAGCATCATGCCTTCTTCCAGAAGACCATCAATAGTAGCTAAGACATTACCCTCTAATACACAAATACTATGGCCTGAATATATATCTGTATACATATTTATATCCAAGTATGCATATATTTCATGAAGAGGCATCTGCAGTCCAACCACCTGCTGACAATTCTTTGCTACATTTCTGTAATTGAATCATTCCTCTCCCTAGTTAGGGAAAAGAAGATTTTCCCTATGTAAGCACCATTAATGTGGACCTGGAATAGAAGCCAGAAATAACTGCTTCGATCTAGGAATGAAAAGATGTATAATATCCACAGGTAAAATATGAAGAGACCAGCATACGCTTGCAAACAGCAGCTGGGTACTGAATTTTATACAACGCGAGAGGGAGATATGATTTTCATGCAGAAAAATTTATTGCACGCAGAGTGGCAAAAAAGGGAGATGGACAGACCCAGAGCATCTGGTTGCCATATTTTGGGAGAGGCAGAGGTATCTTCTCCAGAGCATGGTTTCTTGCTCCTAATTCCAACTTCCTGTGGAAATGTAGATCTCCAGGACTGAGCCCTGCAGCCTGGCAGAGCCTTTCGGGTGGAGGTGGTGCCCCGTGCGAGAGCCGGGAGGAGAAGGGAGGGGAGGAGAGCAGAGGGCAGGAGAAGAGGGCAGGGAAGGGGCGAGAGTGTGCGGCACTGGCAGCTGCCCAGGCCCTGGCTGGGGCTGGGGCTGCTCAGCAGCGCTGAGTGCCTCGTGCCCGCCGGCTCAGCCCTGCACGGGGGGTGGTGTTGGCGTTTGGGCTGGGGCCAGCGCCTGGGGCTGGGCTGGGTCTAGCAGGGCCCACAGGTGTCCCAGAGCTTCTTGCTGTAGCGGGGCAGCGCGCAGGGGCTGCAGGCGGGAGAAGCGTAGGCTCTGCCAAAGGTGCAGAGGCCCCCCGAGCCCAGCGTGGCCCCGGCGCCGTAGAGGCCCCCCAGCCCCAGGGAGCCCCCAAAGGTGGGTGCTCCGGAGGAGCCCACCACGGCTTGCTGGGGGAAGGAGCTGAGGATGGGGCCGGGGAAGGTGACCACGACGGGGGGCGGCTGGATGAAGGCCGACGAGTCGGGGCACTGCCGGGCGCACAGCTCGTTGCAGCTCTCGGCGATGGGCTGGGGGACGGCGACGCCGGTTTTCGGTGGGCACAGGTCGTAGCAAGACATCTTTGTGTGAGAGAGCTGAGCCTGAAACACACGGTGCCAAGGAAAGAGAATAGGAGTGAGGAAGAGATATCACAGTTCCCTGTTGCGCAGTTCCTCGGTGCCAGTCAGCTGGAGAGGCCACAGCCACTGCTTTGCCCTCACTGCCCACTGCTAATCCTTTACTCAGACAGCCCCACTCAGCGCCCTGCTCTCTGCACCCCGAGGACACACAAAGCCTCCCCGAGAGCCTGTACAGAGCCTGGCTCTGCGTGTCCCGGCCACGGGGCTCCTTCCTCCTCCCGCGGCGACTCAGCCCGCCCTGCCCATCCAAGCCAGCTGCCAGCACGCCGGCTGCCCTCAGAGCTCTCCTGGCCACGGGGGCCCTGAGCCGGCCCCTGCCAGGGGAGGCCCAGGCCCACAGGCACCCACCTACCCTTTTCCTGAGCAGAGCGAGGCAGGAGCGGTGGATGCCAGAGCTCACGGAGGGCAGCGCTTTTATGCCGGGCCAGGGAGGATGGGGAGGAGCTGGCCAAGCTGGGGGCACGTGGCTCGTGGCGGCCAAGCCCCTGCTTCATCCTTGCGTGGCGCGGGGATGTTGTGCTGACGCCGTTTCCTCACCAGCCCCAACCCGCTCTATCAGCCCCGGCAATTCCCCTGCTCGGTCACTTGCCAGCTGCCACCTCATGGGCCAAACGAGCCGCAGCGTCTTTTCATTATCTCTGGGTGTAAGAGGGCACGCAGCGTGACACAGGCTGACTGCCAGCACCCTGCGTGCCATAGCTCTTCCCCAAGGGCCTGGTCTCGGGGCGGCCCCACGGCTCCTTGGCTGAGCCACAGGGAAGACCAGGGTGGTGGTGCTGGCCAAGAAGGCGGCCTCGCAAAGGCCTCCCGCATACCAGTGACCGCATGACGTGCACTGTGTGGCTCTAATCTACAGAGGTGTGAGGTTACGAAATGGCAAATCAAAGGTGCTTCTCTGTGGCACTGCCTGCTCAGCACGATGCATCACTCGCCAGCCCAGGGGAGCCGGCCTCCATCTGCCTGCAGGCGTTGGCCATCGGCCTCTGCCCATCTCCGGGAAGAGAGATCCCTCATGCCCGTCCCTGAGGCGCATGGTGTGAGGATCACAGATCCCCACGCGGGCCCATGAGGACCACGCTCGTGCCAGGCGTGACCCAAACGCTCCAGCCCCTCTCAGGTGTCCCGGGAGCCCCATTGCTGGGGGCCGGTGCTGGGCAGGGGCTGCCGTGGGCGTGCTGGGAGCTGGCTGTCAGGTCTGAAGGACCTTCTGCAGCAGCCCCTGCCTGTCAGATACCTGCTGCCGTTGAGCCCCTGAAGCACAAAGGGCAGGAAAGCCTCTGAGGCGGCGTGAGCTGCTCTGGCGAGGGGATGCTGACTCAGGGAGCGGCAGGAGCAGGACAGCCCCGTTGTCATCGGCAGGAGGGAGTGCCGCGCCTTCAGATTGGCCCAGGGGGTGCTGAGCAATGGCGGGGATGGTATAAAAGCTCTGCCTCTGCCACGCTCTCCCATCCACTGCTGTGGCCACCTTCTCCTCGGGAAACAGGGTAAGGCTGTGAGCGCTTCTCCTCGTGGCTCCCTGTGCCACCTTCTCCACCTCAACCATTTCCCTCTGCTCTTCTCGTGCAATCTCTGCAGAGCACCGTCCGATCCCACACAAAGATGTCTTGCTACGACCTGTGCCCACCGAAAACCGGCGTCGCCGTCCCCCAGCCCATCGCCGAGAGCTGCAACGAGCTGTGCGCCCGGCAGTGCCCCGACTCGTCGGCCTTCATCCAGCCGCCCCCCGTCGTGGTCACCTTCCCCGGCCCCATCCTCAGCTCCTTCCCCCAGCAAGCCGTGGTGGGCTCCTCCGGAGCACCCGCCTTTGGGGGCTCCCTGGGGCTGGGGGGCCTCTACGGCGCCGGGGCCACGCTGGGCTCGGGGGGCCTCTGCACCTTTGGCAGAGCCTACGCTTCTCCCGCCTGCAGCCCTTGCGCGCTGCCCCGCTACAGCAAGAAGCTCTGGGACACCTGTGGGCCCTGCTAGACCCAGACCCACAGACCCCACAGCCCCTGGGACCCCTCAGCCTCACGCCTCCTCTCCTATCTACGTTCCTTCTCCTCGCTCCCTTTTCCGTATCTCCTCCTTGCTCCTGCCCATGCCCAGATGCATGACTCCACCATCATTCCACCGGGCACTTGCTGGGACCTCCAACAGCCACCGCCTGCAAGAAGCCTGAAGGAACAGCTCTCTTGAAGCCCGCAGGGACAACCTGCCTGCCTCTGCCTTAGGTGTCTTGCTCCACTGGGAGTTTTTCTGCTCCTTCAATAAAACCATCCTGCATCCCACACCTGCCTCTCTGTTTTCCTTTTAAGCAGCAGCCTGGGCTGCAGGGCTCCCTGGCCCCGCACGTGGCCCCTGTCAGCGGCGCCAGGGACATGCCCCAGCCCCAGCAGAGCCGGGCTGAGTTGCCTTTGGGGAGAGCCCACAGCCCTGGGCAGCTCTGGCCACCCACGGTCCCGCAGCGCAGCTCCAAGGGCCCTGCCTGAACGTCGGCAGCTCCTTTGTCTGCAGGACCTGAAGCCCTGAGGTGTTTGCAGAGCTCCAGCCTCTCTGGACACAAGCGCGTTGTAACAGGGCCTGGGAGCCCTTCACGGTCAATGCCTGCCATATCTACAATCCCTTTCTGCCTCCACCTGCCTTTTGAAGCCAAAAAGAAGCAGCAATCGGGAGGTTTCCCCTTACTCTTCCTTATCCCCCTCCCTTTTTTATTCTTCTTCACTTTTCCAATCTACCTTACTCCCCGCCTTCTTCTCCTTCCCGTTCCGTTTCCAATTCTTGTCCCTCTTCCGCTCCGCCTTCCCATTCTTCATTCCCTTCCCCTTGTCGTCTAGATTCTTCTTCATTTGCTTCCTCATCCTCTTCCCCTTTTTGTCAGCTTTTCCTCTTCGCTTTCCATTCCCCTGCTCTATCCTCTTCCAATTTTTCCCTCATCTTTCCTTTCTCCTTCACTTTCCCTTAGCCCTTCCCTTAATCCTTTGCCATCCCCTTTAATTTCTCCTTTCCCTCTTCTTGCTGACGCTCTCCCACCCAGCAAAGACACACACCCGCAGTTCTCACCTGTTGCCTGCCGCAGACTCACAATCACAGAGAGCACCTCCTGATAATTGTGGCGGGAGCCTTTGCAGGGCATCTTGCCATGCTGCAACCTCAAGCAGAGAGACCCAGAGCCGGCTGTCCAGCACTCTGTCCGGACTGCTTTTGCACGTCTTCCACGACAGACACTCTGCATGCTCCTGAGGCAGCCTGTTCCAGTGCACGGTCACCCTCGCGGTCAAGAAAGGTCTTTTAGGATGCTGAGGTGGAGCCTCGTCTGCTTCAGCTCACAGCCACTCTCTTTTGCGCGGGCACTGGACACCTCTGACAAGAGCCTGGCTCCACCTTCTTGATCCCTTCCCTTCAGATGTGTGTGCACGTTGATGACACTCGCCGAAGGATGCTCAGGACCAAGATGAAAACTGCCATCGCTCACAGGACCATGTGTCGACGACCATTCTGCAGGTGGGGGATTAAACACTGCCTCTTGTCCAGCCTCCTCTGTGCAGGTGCCCGCAGATGCTGCCGTGCTTCTGCGGAGCAGCGGGACCCGGCGGAGCTGGTGCCGCTCCTGGGCTCAGGAGACCAGGCAAAGGAGCACTGCCAGCGCCTGTCCTGCTCCCTGCCCTCTGCCCTTTCCACAGATCCTGCAGGCCCCACCAAATTGCTCTCTCTCCCCTTCCTTCTGCCTCCATCCTCCCTTGCCAAAAACGGACCCCTCTCACCTCACCTAAGCATCTCTGGAACACCATTTCCCCTCCCACAGCTGTCAGGCACCCGACCCCTAGCACCAACCCAACCTGTGACAAGGAGGGAGGGAGACACGACTTGGATGCAGGAAAGTTTTATTGTTCCCAAGAGGGGCAGGAGAGACTCTCAGAGACACGGTGGGCAAGAGCCAGATCGTCTGGTTGCCATGTGCTGGGGGAGGCAGAGGGATCTTTCCTACAGCATGGCTTGTCGCTCCGGATGCCCCCTTGGTGCGGCACTGCAGATCCCCTAGGGCTTGGCCGTGCAGCCCGGCAGAGCATTTCGGGTGGAGGTGGTGCCCCGTGCGAGAGCCGGGAGGAGAAGGGAGGGGAGGAGAGCAGAGGGCAGGAGAAGAGGGCAGGGAAGGGGCGAGGGTGTGCGGCACTGGCAGCTGCCCAGGCCCTGGCTGGGGCTGGGGCTGCTCAGCAGCGCTGAGTGCCTCGTGCCCGCCGGCTCAGCCCTGCACGGGGGGTGGTGTTGGCGTTTGGGCTGGGGTCCAGTGGCCTGTGGGTCTGGGCTGGGTCTAGCAGGGCCCACAGGTGTCCCAGAGCTTCTTGCTGTAGCGGGGCAGCGCGCAAGGGCTGCAGGCGGGAGAAGCGTAGGCTCTGCCAAAGGTGCAGAGGCCCCCCGAGCCCAGCGTGGCCCCAGCGCCGTAGAGGCCCCCCAGCCCCAGGGAGCCCCCAAAGGCGGGTGCTCCGGAGGAGCCCACCACGGCTTGCTGGGGGAAGGAGCTGAGGATGGGGCCGGGGAAGGTGACCACGACGGGGGGCGGCTGGATGAAGGCCGACGAGTCGGGGCACTGCCGGGCGCACAGCTCGTTGCAGCTCTCGGCGATGGGCTGGGGGACGGCGACGCCGGTTTTCGGTGGGCACAGGTCGTAGCAAGACATCTTTGTGTGGGATCGGACGGTGCTCTGCAGAGATTGCAAGAGAAGAGCAGAGGGAAATGGTTGAGGTGGAGAAGGTGGCACAGGGAGCCACGAGGAGAAGCGCTCACAGCCTTACCCTGTTTCCCGAGGAGAAGGTGGCCAGAGCAGTGGATGGGAGAGCGTGGCAGAGGCAGAGCTTTTATACCATCCCCGCCATTGCTCAGCACCCCCTGGGCCAATCTGAAGGCGCGGCACTCCCTCCTGCCGATGACAACGGGGCTGTCCTGCTCCTGCCGCTCCCTGAGTCAGCATCCCCTCGCCAGAGCAGCTCACGCCGCCTCAGAGGCTTTCCTGCCCTTTGTGCTTCAGGGGCTGAACGGCAGCAGGTATCTGACAGGCAGGGACTGCTGCAGAAGGTCCTTCAGACCTGACAGCCAGCTCCCAGCACGCCCACGGCAGCCCCTGCCCAGCACCAGCCCCCAGCAATGGGGCTCCCGGGACACCTGAGAGGGGCTGGAGCATTTGGGTCATGCCTGGCACGAGCGTGGTCCGCGTGGGCCCGCGTGGGGATCTGTGATCCTCACACCATGCGCCTCAGGGACGGGCATGAGGGATCTCTCTTCCCGGAGATGGGCAGAGGCCGATGGCCAACGCCTGCAGGCAGATGGAGGCCGGCTCCCCTGGGCTGGCGAGTGATGCATCGTGCTGAGCAGGCAGTGCCACAGAGAAGCACCTTTGATTTGCCATTTCGTAACCTCGCACCTCTGTAGATTAGAGCCACACAGCGCAAGTCATGCGGTCACTGGTATGCGGGAGGCCTTTGCGAGGCCGCCTTCTTGGCCAGCACCACCACCCTGGTCTTCCCTGTGGCTCAGCCAAGGAGCCGTGGGGCTGCCCCGAGACCAGGCCCTTGGGGAAGAGCTATGGCACGCAGGGCGCTGGCAGTCAGCCTGTGTCACGCTGCGTGCCCTCTTACACCCCGAGATAATGAAAAGACGCCGCGGCTCGTTTGGCCCATGAGGTGGCAGCTGGCAAGTGTCCGAGCAGGGGAATTGCTGGGGCTGATAGAGCGGGTTGGGGCTGGTGAGGAAACAGCGTCAGCACAACATCCCCGCGCCACGCAAGGATGAAGCAGGGGCTTGGCCGCCATGAGCCACGTGCCCCCAGCTTGGCCAGCTCCTCCCCACCCTCCCTGGCCCGGCATAAAAGCGCTGCCCTCCGTGAGCTCTGGCATCCACCGCTCCTGCCTCGCTCTGCTCAGGAAAAGGGTAGGTGGGTGCCTGTGGGCGTGGGCCTCCCCTGGCAGGGGCTGGCTCAGGGCCCCCGTGGCCAGGAGAGCTCTGAGGGCAGCCGGCGTGCTGGCAGCTGGCTTGGACGGGCAGGGCAGGCTGAGTCGCCGCGGGAGGAGGAAGGAGCCCCGTGGCCGGGACACGCAGAGCCAGGCCCTGCACAGGCTCTCGGGGAGGCTTTGTGTGTCCTCAGGGATGCAGAGAGCAGGGCGCTGAGTGGGGCTGTCTGAGTAAAGGATTAGCAGTGGGCAGTGAGGGCAAAGCAGTGGCTGTGGCCTCTCCAGCTGACTGGCACCGAGCAACTGGGCAACAGGGAACCGTGAGATCTCTTCCTCACTCCTATTCTCTTTCCTTGGCACCGTGTGTTTCAGGCTCAGCTCTCTCACACAAAGATGTCTTGCTACGACCTGTGCCCACCGAAAACCGGCGTCGCCGTCCCCCAGCCCATCGCCGAGAGCTGCAACGAGCTGTGCGCCCGGCAGTGCCCCGACTCGTCGGCCTTCATCCAGCCGCCCCCCGTCGTGGTCACCTTCCCCGGCCCCATCCTCAGCTCCTTCCCCCAGCAAGCCGTGGTGGGCTCCTCCGGAGCACCCGCCTTTGGGGGCTCCCTGGGGCTGAGGGGCCTCTACGGCGCCGGGGCCACGCTGGGCTCGGGGGGCCTCTGCACCTTTGGCAGAGCCTACGCTTCTCCCGCCTGCAGCCCTTGCGCGCTGCCCCGCTACAGCAAGAAGCTCTGGGACACCTGTGGGCCCTGCTAGACCCAGACCCACAGACCCCACAGCCCCTGGGACCCCTCAGCCTCACGCCTCCTCTCCTATCTACGTTCCTTCTCCTCGCTCCCTTTTCCGTATCTCCTCCTTGCTCCTGCCCATGCCCAGATGCACGACTCCACCATCATTCCACCGGGCACTTGCTGGGATCTCCAACAGCCACCGCCTGCAAGAAGCCTGAAGGAACAGCTCTCTTGAAGCCCGCAGGGACAACCTGCCTGCCTCTGCCTTAGGTGTCTTGCTCCACTGGGAGTTTTTCTGCTCCTTCAATAAAACCATCCTGCATCCCACACCTGCCTCTCTGTTTTCCTTTTAAGCAGCAGTCTGGGCTGCAGGGCTCCCTGGCCCCGCATGTGGCCCCGTCAGCGGTGCCAGGGACATGCCCCAGCCCCAGCAGAGCCGGGCTGAGTTGCCTTTGGGGAGAGCCCACAGCCCGGGCAGCTCTGGCCACCCACGGTCCCGCAGCGCAGCTCCAAGGGCCCTGCCTGAACGTCGGCAGCTCCTTTGTCTGCAGGACCTGAAGCCCTGAGGTGTTTGCAGAGCTCCAGCCTCTCTGGACACAAGCGCGTTGTAACAGGGCCTGGGAGCCCTCCACGGTCAATGCCTGCCATATCTACTATCCCTTTCTGCCTCCACCTGCCTTTTGAAGCCAAAAAGAAGCAGCAATCGGGAGGTTTCCCCTTTCTCTTCCTTATCCCCCTCCCTTTTTTATTCTTCTTCACTTTTCCAATCTACCTTACTCCCCGCCTTCGGCTCCTTCCCGTTCCGTTTCCACTTCTTGTCCCTCTTCCGCTCCGCCTTCCCATTCTTCATTCCCTTCCCCTTATCGTCTAGATTCTTCTTCATTTGCTTCCTCATCCTCTTCCCCTTATTGTCAGCTTTTCCTCTTCGCTTTCCATTCCCCTGCTCTATCCTCTTCCAATTTTTCCCTCATCTTTCCTTTCTCCTTCACTTTCCCTTAGCCCTTCCCTTAATCCTTTGCCATCCCCTTTAATTTCTCCTTTCCCCCTTCTTGCTGACGCTCTCCCACCCAGCAAAGACACACACCCGCAGTTCTCGCCTGTTGCCTGCCGCAGACTCACAATCACAGAGAGCACCTCCTGATAATTGTGGCGGGAGCCTTTGCAGGGCATCTTGTCATGCTGCAACCTCAAGCAGAGAGACCCAGAGCCGGCTCTCCAGCACTCTGTCCGGACTGCTTTTGCACGTCTTCCACGACAGACACTCTGCATGCTCCTGAGGCAGCCTGTTCCAGTGCACGGTCACCCTCGCGGTCAAGAAAGGTCTTTTAGGATGCTGAGGTGGAGCCTCGTCTGCTTCAGCTCACAGCCACTCTCTTTTGCGCGGGCACTGGACACCTCTGACAAGAGCCTGGCTCCACCTTCTTGATCCCTTCCCTTCAGATGTGTGTGCACGTTGATGACACTCGCCGAAGGATGCTCAGGACCAAGATGAATACTGCCATCTCTCACAGGACCATGTGTCGACTACCATTCTGCAGGTGGGGGATTAAACACTGCCTCTTGTCCAGCCTCCTCTGTGCAGGTGCCCACAGATGCTGCCGTGCTTCTGCGGAGCAGCGGGACCCGGCGGAGCTGGTGCCACTCCTGGGCTCAGGAGACCAGGCAAAGGAGCACTATTTTTCGGTGGGCACAGGTCGTAGCAAGACATAATTGCATGGATTAGTATCATTTTGGAACTGATGGGGGTGGATAGACTGACGGAATTCAGTTTTCATGTGTTATTTTTCAAATGCTGTTTTAGTGAGTTGAATATTTCTTTCCTTTCTGTGCTATGGTGTTTGTTTTATATGGATCCTTGATCAACTTGAAAAACAATAGCTTAATACTTGTATTCAAAATTTCTGATTGTGTTAATACCGTCTGAGTAATAATCAGACCCTATTTATCTTCTCCCATTGATGTGTCTTACTGTTCTTTCAGACGCACACTCTTAAGGACGTTGTAAGAACCTGTCTCATCTACCACATATATTCCCAATATTGCGAAAGAAACCCAAGTTAGTTGTAGCCTTTTTTGAAATAGGGGACTCTGTTTATATCTTCCAGACTGACACTGAACATAGCTGAAAATGTGGACATCTTACACATTTATCTTAAATTCTGTACCAGAATACTTATGTGAATTGACTGTATTTTCATTTGTAATATTTATGTTTCTAATTAGCTTAAAACACTCACATCATCTTCTCAGAATTTCTGCACTCACACCCAGTCTCCCAAATACTGTATTTACCTGTGCTTTCACTAAAGAGTTACAGACAGAAACAATGTAATGCTGCTCAAAATCTAAGCATACCTATAGAAATCATCTGCAACTACTCTGACATAAATTCTGATTAAGTTAATAGAAAGAAATAAAAAATGATACTCGCTACACTCTGCAAGGCAGATAAGCCAAAAGAAGTGTTTAGATGAACGCAGGGACTGGAGCTTATTTAGAGTTTCTCAGCACTCCTATGGGGTTTGAAACTCACTTGGTGCTGGGGGTTGCATTTGGCTGCCTAACAGAAATTGTTTAGCAGCTTTGAGTGATGAAAGTTTTCTGTTTATCATGGTTATGATTTTATTTGAATTCTCACACCATGCAATGTCCATGTTACACCATCATGATTTTTTTGATCTTGCATCTTAATTGACTAGCATAATTCCTGGTATCATTATAGTGACCTCACTGGAATTACCATGTGCATTAAGCTGACTCCACATGTTACTCCTTCCTTTACAAAGTTGTGACAAGCTTGTCTGTTCAGAGATTTTGTAAGATTCATCTTTGGCTGACATGTACATTTTTTCTTAACAGCCCTTTAATTTTATCTAGTAAATTAATTGGTAAGAGACTGCAACTTATCCTAGGACTAACCAGGAATTTGTCTTTTCCACCCTTAACTTAAATAGACCTTATTGACTTAAGATGAATTTAAAGTGGTCATTAATATCAGATGAAGTCAGTATAGTACACATGACAATTCCCCAACAGCTCGCCATTGAGAAGAACAGTCTTTTGAGTGGAAACTCAATCCTAGCTATAAATCATTTTGTTTCACTAAATGAGTTTATGTGGGAAATGAAATTCAGCTTTAAAGGGTCCCATGGTTCTGCTGACATTGATTTGCACTAGAAAGTCAAAGAAATCACCATCCAGGAATGTATGAAGTCCCTGCCCATGATCCACCAAAATACTTACAATTTTGAGGAGAAATCAAAGAAGCAGATAAAGGTTTTTTGTTAGATGCTGTGGGTGTTAGCTCTTATCAACTATGTTCTGAGGCTTCTTGTGAAAAATGTACTTTGTAATGATTTCACAAACATTCATTAGTTGGTGTTCAACCCAACTAATGTTTGTTGTTGTGTTGATGTATGAAAATGAGTGAGTGATTTAGACGCTTCACTGTTACACAATCACATTTACTTTAATGTACAGGAAACAAGGTGGTGCATGATATTATTTTAATTAGATCATGATTTTTGCCATTAGAAGTCATGGGTCAATATTAATGTTCTTTTCTTCATTAAAAAAAAATCTTTTCTGTATTCTTGATCAAATCCTCTGGTAGTATAGGATGTCACATTTGCTGTACATCAGGTGAAAATATGTCATTATTTCAAACTATACTATCCAGAAAAAAATTCTACATACTTTTGTGATTATTTACACTTTTGCTTTGCTTTTTCAAAGAGCAGTGAGTATCTTTTATTCTAACTTTTAGGTTTTTACCCATGTCCAAGGCATTTTACAGACCATTCTCATTGTCATCCCTGAGAAGATCCCCAGAGCTGAAACACCTGGTATTAATTCCTGCAATGCCTAACATGAATATTTCTTGTTGTGATATAATTTCATAGTGATATTTTCATTTTCTAATAAAGAAATTGTGGTTTCTTTTCTTTTCTTTTCTTTTCTTTTCTTTTCTTTTCTTTTCTTTTCTTTTCTTTTCTTTTCTTTTCTTTTCTTTTCTTTTCTTTTCTTTTCTTTTCTTTTCTTTTCTTTTCTTTTCTTTTCTTTTCTTTTCTTTTCTTTTCTTTTCTTTTCTTTTCTTTTCTTTTCTTTTCTTTTCTTTTCTTTTCTTTTCTTTTCTTTTCTTTTCTTTTCTTTTCTTTTCTTTTCTTTTCTTTTCTTTTCTTTTCTTTTCTTTTCTTTTCTTTTCTTTTCTTTTCTTTTCTTTTCTTTTCTTTTCTTTTCTTTTCTTTTCTTTTCTTTTCTTTTCTTTTCTTTTCTTTTCTTTTCTTTTCTTTTCTTTTCTTTTCTTTTCTTTTCTTTTCTTTTCTTTTCTTTTCTTTTCTTTTCTTTTCTTTTCTTTTCTTTTCTTTTCTTTTTCTTTTCTTTTCTTTTCTTTTCTTTTCTTTTCTTTTCTTTTCTTTTCTTTTCTTTTCTTTTCTTTTCTTTTCTTTTCTTTTCTTTTCTTTTCTTTTCTTTTCTTTTCTTTTCTTTTCTTTCTTTTCTTTTCTTTTCTTTTCTTTTCTTTTCTTTTCTTTTCTTTTCTTTTCTTTTCTTTTCTTTTCTTTTCTTTTCTTTTCTTTTCTTTTCTTTCTTTTCTTTCTTTTCTTTTCTTTTCTTTTCTTTCTTTCTTTTCTTTTCTTTTCTTTTCTTTTTTCTTTTCCTGACTTGTATTGTTGCAATTTGGGAGGAGTTGTGGCTGGGGAGGTAAGCGGAAACAACAGTTGGCTCAAGTGACTGTTTTCCCAACAAAAACTGCACCCCTGCCTTTATTGCAGAGGAAGACAAAAAAACAGTCTCCAGGCATAGAAAGTGAATTCCTGCAATCCACATCTCCCAGCTTGGGGCTGAGTTCCTTGCCTAGATTTACATTTTACCACAAAAGCTGCAAGTTAAAGCAAGTTGTGCCTCATTACTCTGTCTCAGGGCAACGAACCTTCTTTACATCAAAGTCCTCTATCTCCTCTCTTCACTTGGTAGCATTACTTTGTATTTAATAATATTGTTCTTTAAATGCTCTCTGAATTATAAAATGTCTTTTGGGGGTTCCCATGGGAAAAAAAAAGTGCTTACCACAAATTTTCTCAAGCAACTCAGGAATAAAGGGTATCAAAGTACTTTAGAAACACTGACTAGTGATTTATGCACACTGTTTTGTTGTTAATGTGTTCTGTGTCCCAATGGTAAGTAATAGCATCAGTCTAAAGAGGGAGACACGGTCAGTCATATCACTCCCCTAATCAGACTGTGGTTCGTAGCTGCCAGGGCTAGCCAGCTCTGTCCCAGCCCTGCTTTCCCTTTTGTGACATCCAAGATAGGCTGCTCCTTTCACAGTGTCTCTAGGTCTCTTCAGCTGGAGCCTGGTAGACTGCGATAAAAACTTCCTCTTCTTTCCAGCGTCTCTCTAGAACTTCAAGCAATCAGAAAGGGTGAACCTGAAAAGCTGGATGTTACAGACAGGAGATTAAGAGAATTGAAAGGTGATATTTTCAAGGCTAATCATAATTTCTGCATTTTAAATGAGAGACAGGAGTATTTCACTGGTCTGGAGACCTAGTGACTCAAAGTACATTTTAGAACTGAGGAAGTGTGACAAAATTTAACATAGGAAAGAATTTAAAGTGTATTTTCATAGAAGTTAATGAAAATGAATGTTTTATACCCTAATAGTACCACCATCAACCAGAGAAAACTCTTTGAAAATCTACTTGAAAATCTATTGCTAATCATATGCTGATTATCTAAGCATAAGAGACAAGAAAAATACATAAGGACCAAGTTGCAAGACATAACTTCTGAAGTTAAAGAAAAACCTTAAAAGAAAGAAAATACCTACAGGATGGAAAAGCTATTTTGAATCTTCAAATATGTTGCTCTCTCCAATAAATATATACTAAATTGGCCATGAATGAAAAGAACTGCTCATAACAATCTATAGCAGAAATATATAACGAGTGTGAATATACCACATCACTGGAAGGAAAGGAAGAATATGCACTATGGAAGAGAATCAAAACATCATCTACATAATGAATGTGTATACAGTCAGGGGAATAGTCAACAATGTTCAGAGTAAAAAAAAGATTTAAAACCAGCAAAAATTTGATGCATAAAAGATTTATTGAGAAAAACAAGATGAAAAAATCAGAGAATATAAAACAAAATATAGGAAGACAATAGAAATAACAAGAAATTAAAATATGAAAATACAAAATTTGAGTATTAGAGTTCTAAAGATTAAAAGTAAATAACAGCTAAATAAATACAATATTTTTAATGAAGCCCATGACAAAATGAATAAAGACAAATATTGAGAGAAAAAGAAAATATAAGATATGAAAATGTACAAAGAAATATATTAGAGACCTAAGAAACTTTGTGAAAATAAAAGATTACGAAGAGCAAAATGAAGTCTTTCCAGAAAAAAAAAAAATAATTACAATATTTGAGAAAACTAGATTCTAAATTTCTCCAATCCTGACATATAAGAAGGTTCTGGTGCTGGATCTAGCAGGGCCCACAGGTGTCCCAGAGCTTCTTGCTGTAGCGGGGCAGCGCGCAAGGGCTGCAGGCGGGAGAAGCGTAGGCTCTGCCAAAGGTGCAGAGGCCCCCCGAGCCCAGCGTGGCCCCGGCGCCGTAGAGGCCCCCCAGCCCCAGGGAGCCCCCAAAGGCGGGTGCTCCGGAGGAGCCCACCACGGCTTGCTGGGGGAAGGAGCTGAGGATGGGGCCGGGGAAGGTGACCACGACGGGGGGCGGCTGGATGAAGGCCGACGAGTCGGGGCACTGCCGGGCGCACAGCTCGTTGCAGCTCTCGGCGATGGGCTGGGGGACGGCGACGCCGGTTTTCGGTGGGCACAGGTCGTAGCAAGACATCTTTGTGTGAGAGAGCTGAGCCTGAAACACACGGTGCCAAGGAAAGAGAATAGGAGTGAGGAAGAGATCTCACGGTTCCCTGTTGCCCAGTTGCTCGGTGCCAGTCAGCTGGAGAGGCCACAGCCACTGCTTTGCCCTCACTGCCCACTGCTAATCCTTTACTCAGACAGCCCCACTCAGCGCCCTGCTCTCTGCATCCCGAGGACACACAAAGCCTCCCCGAGAGCCTGTGCAGGGCCTGGCTCTGCGTGTCCCGGCCACGGGGCTCCTTCCTCCTCCCGCGGCGACTCAGCCCGCCCTGCCCGTCCAAGCCAGCTGCCAGCACGCCGGCTGCCCTCAGAGCTCTCCTGGCCACGGGGGCCCTGAGCCGGCCCCTGCCAGGGGAGGCCCAGGCCCACAGGCACCCACCTACCCTTTTCCTGAGCAGAGCGAGGCAGGAGCGGTGGATGCCAGAGCTCACGGAGGGCAGCGCTTTTATGCCGGGCCAGGGAGGGTGGGGAGGAGCTGGCCAAGCTGGGGGCACGTGGCTCGTGGCAGCCAAGCCCCTGCTTCATCCTTGCGTGGCGCGGGGATGTTGTGCTGACGCCGTTTCCTCACCAGCCCCAACCCGCTCTATCAGCCCCGGCAATTCCCCTGCTCGGACACTTGCCAGCTGCCACCTCATGGGCCAAACGAGCCGCGGCGTCTTTTCATTATCTCGGGGTGTAAGAGGGCACGCAGCGTGACACAGGCTGACTGCCAGCGCCCTGCGTGCCATAGCTCTTCCCCAAGGGCCTGGTCTCGGGGCGGCCCCACGGCTCCTTGGCTGAGCCACAGGGAAGACCAGGGTGGTGGTGCTGGCCAAGAAGGCGGCCTCGCAAAGGCCTCCCGCATACCAGTGACCGCATGACGTGCGCTGTGTGGCTCTAATCTACAGAGGTGCGAGGTTACGAAATGGCAAATCAAAGGTGCTTCTCTGTGGCACTGCCTGCTCAGCACGATGCATCACTCGCCAGCCCAGGGGAGCCGGCCTCCATCTGCCTGCAGGCGTTGGCCATCGGCCTCTGCCCATCTCCGGGAAGAGAGATCCCTCATGCCCGTCCCTGAGGCGCATGGTGTGAGGATCACAGATCCCCACGCGGGCCCACGCGGACCACGCTCGTGCCAGGCGTGACCCAAACGCTCCAGCCCCTCTCAGGTGTCCCGGGAGCCCCATTGCTGGGGGCCGGTGCTGGGCAGGGGCTGCCGTGGCGTGCTGGGAGCTGGCTGTCAGGTCTGAAGGACCTTCTGCAGCAGCCCCTGCCTGTCAGATACCTGCTGCCGTTGAGTCCCCTGAAGCACAAAGGGCAGGAAAGCCTCTGAGGCGGCGTGAGCTGCTCTGGCGAGGGGATGCTGACTCAGGGAGCGGCAGGAGCAGGACAGCCCCGTTGTCATCGGCAGGAGGGAGTGCCGCGCCTTCAGATTGGCCCAGGGGGTGCTGAGCAATGGCGGGGATGGTATAAAAGCTCTGCCTCTGCCACGCTCTCCCATCCACTGCTGTGGCCACCTACTCCTCGGGAAACAGGGTAAGGCTGTGAGCGCTTCTCCTCGTGGCTCCCTGTGCCACCTTCTCCACCTCAACCATTTCCCTCTGCTCTTCTCTTGCAATCTCTGCAGAGCACCGTCCGATCCCACACAAAGATGTCTTGCTACGACCTGTGCCCACCGAAAACCGGCGTCGCCGTCCCCCAGCCCATCGCCGAGAGCTGCAACGAGCTGTGCGCCCGGCAGTGCCCCGACTCGTCGGCCTTCATCCAGCCGCCCCCCGTCGTGGTCACCTTCCCCGGCCCCATCCTCAGCTCCTTCCCCCAGCAAGCCGTGGTGGGCTCCTCCGGAGCACCCGCCTTTGGGGGCTCCCTGGGGCTGGGGGGCCTCTACGGCGCCGGGGCCACGCTGGGCTCGGGGGGCCTCTGCACCTTTGGCAGAGCCTACGCTTCTCCCGCCTGCAGCCCTTGCGCGCTGCCCCGCTACAGCAAGAAGCTCTGGGACACCTGTGGGCCCTGCTAGACCCAGCCCAGCCCCAGGCGCTGGCCCCAGCCCAAACGCCAACACCACCCCCCGTGCAGGGCTGAGCCGGCGGGCACGAGGCACTCAGCGCTGCTGAGCAGCCCCAGCCCCAGCCAGGGCCTGGGCAGCTGCCAGTGCCGCACACCCTCGCCCCTTCCCTGCCCTCTTCTCCTGCCCTCTGCTCTCCTCCCCTCCCTTCTCCTCCCGGCTCTCGCACGGGGCACCACCTCCACCCGAAAGGCTCTGCCAGGCTGCACGGCCAAGCCCTGGGGCATCTGCAGTGCTGCACCAAGGGGGCATCCGGAGCGACAAGCCATGCTGTAGGAAAGATCCCTCTGCCTCCCCCAGCACATGGCAACCAGACGATCTGGCTCTTGCCCACCGTGTCTCTGAGAGTCTCTCCTGCCCCTCTTGGGAACAATAAAACTTTCCTGCATCCAAGTCGTGTCTCCCTCCCTCCTTGTCACAGGTTGGGTTGGTGCTAGGGGTCGGGTGCCTGACAGCTGTGGGAGGGGAAATGGTGTTCCAGAGATGCTTAGGTGAGGTGAGAGGGGTCCGTTTTTGGCAAGGGAGGATGGAGGCAGAAGGAAGGGGAGAGAGAGCAATTTGGTGGGGCCTGCAGGATCTGTGGAAAGGGCAGAGGGCAGGGAGCAGGACAGGCGCTGGCAGTGCTCCTTTGCCTGGTCTCCTGAGCCCAGGAGCGGCACCAGCTCCGCCGGGTCCCGCTGCTCCGCAGAAGCACGGCAGCATCTGCGGGCACCTGCACAGAGGAGGCTGGACAAGAGGCAGTGTTTAATCCCCCACCTGCAGAATGGTCGTCGACACATGGTCCTGTGAGCGATGGCAGTTTTCATCTTGGTCCTGAGCATCCTTCGGCGAGTGTCATCAACGTGCACACACATCTGAAGGGAAGGGATCAAGAAGGTGGAGCCAGGCTCTTGTCAGAGGTGTCCAGTGCCCGCGCAAAAGAGAGTGGCTGTGAGCTGAAGCAGACGAGGCTCCACCTCAGCATCCTAAAAGACCTTTCTTGACCGCGAGGGTGACCGTGCACTGGAACAGGCTGCCTCAGGAGCATGCAGAGTGTCTGTCGTGGAAGACGTGCAAAAGCAGTCCGGACAGAGTGCTGGACAGCCGGCTCTGGGTCTCTCTGCTTGAGGTTGCAGCATGGCAAGATGCCCTGCAAAGGCTCCCGCCACAATTATCAGGAGGTGCTCTCTGTGATTGTGAGTCTGCGGCAGGCAACAGGTGAGAACTGCGGGTGTGTGTCTTTGCTGGGTGGGAGAGCGTCAGCAAGAAGAGGGAAAGGAGAAATTAAAGGGGATGGCAAAGGATTAAGGGAAGGGCTAAGGGAAAGTGAAGGAGAAAGGAAAGATGAGGGAAAAATTGGAAGAGGATAGAGCAGGGGAATGGAAAGCGAAGAGGAAAAGCTGACAAAAAGGGGAAGAGGATGAGGAAGCAAATGAAGAAGAATCTAGACGACAAGGGGAAGGGAATGAAGAATGGGAAGGCGGAGCGGAAGAGGGACAAGAAGTGGAAACGGAACGGGAAGGAGAAGAAGGCGGGGAGTAAGGTAGATTGGAAAAGTGAAGAAGAATAAAAAAGGGAGGGGGATAAGGAAGAGTAAGGGGAAACCTCCCGATTGCTGCTTCTTTTTGGCTTCAAAAGGCAGGTGGAGGCAGAAAGGGATTGTAGATATGGCAGGCATTGACCGTGGAGGGCTCCCAGGCCCTGTTACAACGCGCTTGTGTCCAGAGAGGCTGGAGCTCTGCAAACACCTCAGGGCTTCAGGTCCTGCAGACAAAGGAGCTGCCGACGTTCAGGCAGGGCCCTTGGAGCTGCGCTGCGGGACCGTGGGTGGCCAGAGCTGCCCGGGCTGTGGGCTCTCCCCAAAGGCAACTCAGCCCGGCTCTGCTGGGGCTGGGGCATGTCCCTGGCGCCGCTGACGGGGCCACGTGCGGGGCCAGGGAGCCCTGCAGCCCAGGCTGCTGCTTAAAAGGAAAACAGAGAGGCAGGTGTGGGATGCAGGATGGTTTTATTGAAGGAGCAGAAAAACTCCCAGTGGAGCAAGACACCTAAGGCAGAGGCAGGCAGGTTGTCCCTGCGGGCTTCAAGAGAGCTGTTCCTTCAGGCTTCTTGCAGGCGGTGGCTGTTGGAGGTCCCAGCAAGTGCCCGGTGGAATGATGGTGGAGTCGTGCATCTGGGCATGGGCAGGAGCAAGGAGGAGATACGGAAAAGGGAGCGAGGAGAAGGAACGTAGATAGGAGAGGAGGCGTGAGGCTGAGGGGTCCCAGGGGCTGTGGGGTCTGTGGGTCTGGGTCTAGCAGGGCCCACAGGTGTCCCAGAGCTTCTTGCTGTAGCGGGGCAGCGCGCAAGGGCTGCAGGCGGGAGAAGCGTAGGCTCTGCCAAAGGTGCAGAGGCCCCCCGAGCCCAGCGTGGCCCCGGCGCCGTAGAGGCCCCCCAGCCCCAGGGAGCCCCCAAAGGCGGGTGCTCCGGAGGAGCCCACCACGGCTTGCTGGGGGAAGGAGCTGAGGATGGGGCCGGGGAAGGTGACCACGACGGGGGGCGGCTGGATGAAGGCCGACGAGTCGGGGCACTGCCGGGCGCACAGCTCGTTGCAGCTCTCGGCGATGGGCTGGGGGACGGCGACGCCGGTTTTCGGTGGGCACAGGTCGTAGCAAGACATCTTTGTGTGAGAGAGCTGAGCCTGAAACACACGGTGCCAAGGAAAGAGAATAGGAGTGAGGAAGAGATCTCACGGTTCCCTGTTGCCCAGTTGCTCGGTGCCAGTCAGCTGGAGAGGCCACAGCCACTGCTTTGCCCTCACTGCCCACTGCTAATCCTTTACTCAGACAGCCCCACTCAGCGCCCTGCTCTCTGCACCCCGAGGACACAGAAAGCCTGCCCGAGAGCCTGTGCAGGGCCTGGCTCTGCGTGTCCCGGCCACGGGGCTCCTTCCTCCTCCCGCGGCGACTCAGCCCGCCCTGCCCGTCCAAGCCAGCTGCCAGCACGCCGGCTGCCCTCAGAGCTCTCCTGGCCACGGGGGCCCTGAGCCGGCCCCTGCCAGGGGAGGCCCAGGCCCACAGGCACCCACCTACCCTTTTCCTGAGCAGAGCGAGGCAGGAGCGGTGGATGCCAGAGCTCACGGAGGGCAGCGCTTTTATGCCGGGCCAGGGAGGGTGGGGAGGAGCTGGCCAAGCTGGGGGCACGTGGCTCGTGGCAGCCAAGCCCCTGCTTCATCCTTGCGTGGCGCGGGGATGTTGTGCTGACGCCGTTTCCTCACCAGCCCCAACCCGCTCTATCAGCCCCGGCAATTCCCCTGCTCGGACACTTGCCAGCTGCCACCTCATGGGCCAAACGAGCCGCGGCGTCTTTTCATTATCTCGGGGTGTAAGAGGGCACGCAGCGTGACACAGGCTGACTGCCAGCGCCCTGCGTGCCATAGCTCTTCCCCAAGGGCCTGGTCTCGGGGCGGCCCCACGGCTCCTTGGCTGAGCCACAGGGAAGACCAGGGTGGTGGTGCTGGCCAAGAAGGCGGCCTCGCAAAGGCCTCCCGCATACCAGTGACCGCATGACGTGCGCTGTGTGGCTCTAATCTACAGAGGTGCGAGGTTACGAAATGGCAAATCAAAGGTGCTTCTCTGTGGCACTGCCTGCTCAGCACGATGCATCACTCGCCAGCCCAGGGGAGCCGGCCTCCATCTGCCTGCAGGCGTTGGCCATCGGCCTCTGCCCATCTCCGGGAAGAGAGATCCCTCATGCCCGTCCCTGAGGCGCATGGTGTGAGGATCACAGATCCCCACGCGGGCCCACGCGGACCACGCTCGTGCCAGGCGTGACCCAAACGCTCCAGCCCCTCTCAGGTGTCCCGGGAGCCCCATTGCTGGGGGCCGGTGCTGGGCAGGGGCTGCCGTGGGCGTGCTGGGAGCTGGCTGTCAGGTCTGAAGGACCTTCTGCAGCAGCCCCTGCCTGTCAGATACCTGCTGCCGTTCAGCCCCTGAAGCACAAAGGGCAGGAAAGCCTCTGAGGCGGCGTGAGCTGCTCTGGCGAGGGGATGCTGACTCAGGGAGCGGCAGGAGCAGGACAGCCCCGTTGTCATCGGCAGGAGGGAGTGCCGCGCCTTCAGATTGGCCCAGGGGGTGCTGAGCAATGGCGGGGATGGTATAAAAGCTCTGCCTCTGCCACGCTCTCCCATCCACTGCTCTGGCCACCTACTCCTCGGGAAACAGGGTAAGGCTGTGAGCGCTTCTCCTCGTGGCTCCCTGTGCCACCTTCTCCACCTCAACCATTTCCCTCTGCTCTTCTCTTGCAATCTCTGCAGAGCACCGTCCGATCCCACACAAAGATGTCTTGCTACGACCTGTGCCCACCGAAAACCGGCGTCGCCGTCCCCCAGCCCATCGCCGAGAGCTGCAACGAGCTGTGCGCCCGGCAGTGCCCCGACTCGTCGGCCTTCATCCAGCCGCCCCCCGTCGTGGTCACCTTCCCCGGCCCCATCCTCAGCTCCTTCCCCCAGCAAGCCGTGGTGGGCTCCTCCGGAGCACCCGCCTTTGGGGGCTCCCTGGGGCTGGGGGGCCTCTACGGCGCTGGGGCCACGCTGGGCTCGGGGGGCCTCTGCACCTTTGGCAGAGCCTACGCTTCTCCCGCCTGCAGCCCTTGCGCGCTGCCCCGCTACAGCAAGAAGCTCTGGGACACCTGTGGGCCCTGCTAGACCCAGCCCAGCCCCAGGCGCTGGCCCCAGCCCAAACGCCAACACCACCCCCCGTGCAGGGCTGAGCCGGCGGGCACGAGGCACTCAGCGCTGCTGAGCAGCCCCAGCCCCAGCCAGGGCCTGGGCAGCTGCCAGTGCCGCACACCCTCGCCCCTTCCCTGCCCTCTTCTCCTGCCCTCTGCTCTCCTCCCCTCCCTTCTCCTCCCGGCTCTCGCACGGGGCACCACCTCCACCCGAAAGGCTCTGCCGGGCTGCACGGCCAAGCCCTGGGGATCTGCAGTGCTGCACCAAGGGGGCATCCGGAGCGACAAGCCATGCTGTAGGAAAAATCCCTCTGCCTCCCCCAGCACATGGCAACCAGACGATCTGGACTCTTGCCCACCGTGTCTCTGAGAGTCTCTCCTGCCCCTCTTGGGAACAATAAAACTTTCCTGCATCCAAGTCGTGTCTCCCTCCCTCCTTGTCACAGGTTGGGTTGGTGCTGTGGTCACGTGTCTGGTGTGTCGTGCCTGGTGTGGAGTTGGTTTTGGGAGAGGGAGGATGGAGGTAGCAGGCAGGGTAAGGAAAACCTTTTGGTGTGGCTTGCAGAACCTGGGGAAAATGGCAGAGGGCAGAGAGCATGACAGTTGCTGGCAGTGCTCTTTTGTCTGGTTTCATATCTCAGGCATCTAAACTAGCTCCACCATTTCCCACTGCTCCTTTGGTTCTGTGTGGTACCTTGGATTGTGGAGTCCCTTCAGCTGTCTCTCGGACCCCAAGGCCCCTCTTGTTATGGTTTTTCAACCTTCTCCATGCTCACCAGGATGTACTGCAGCCCATACTCCTCACACCAGTACAACAGGTTCCTCTTTAACAAGTCTGTGACATGCTAAATGTTACAGGATCATCCGTGGTTAATCTACATAAAGTGCTAATCTCCTTTTTCTTTGGATTAATGATCTACATTCCTCCTATCTTGCTTCTCATTTTACGTTGTTTGATGATATTAGTCATGGAATAATTTATGTTTGGATTTTAAATTCTGTCAATTTTGTTTTCTAACTTTAATTTTTATTAACATTCTTTTGCATAATACAATCAGATTTCTGCCTTCCCCACACTTTTTATTTGTAGCTTTGTTAACAGTCTTATCGATTTTGAAGTTCAGCATTTGGTATCATATTTCCATCCCTATCACCACAGACAAAAGCAGTTCATAAACACCAAAGGTATCCCACTCTTATCTTTCATGGGACTGTCCCCCTATACCCTTGCCTACTGTTAGTTTATGGTAAGAAGAACATTCAGAGCTAAGAAAAAACCCCACATTTTCCTCAACATTTAATTGAGCTCTTGTGCCAAGGAAAACATTCTGTGATCTCATCTGAATTCATTGCTGAATTCACACTCTAAATACCATCAAGTGGTCTATGAACGACGGCTCAGGAAACCACCCCTTCAAATGAAAACGTACAAAACATGTCAGTGAGTGCTATGAATGAATTTCAAATACCATGAAGTATTTCCTGCTCAGGAAAAGAACTCCTCCTCATCACTGATAAATTTTCATTTTCCTCTAATAAGGTATTCTAAGTTTTTTAATTTAGTTGTAGAATTAAACAGAAAACAAATCTGTGCATGAAATGTGTTTCAAAATAATGGCTTCTGCAGAGTATTGAATGAAGTCCTGCAAAAAAAGAAAAAAAAAAAAAAACAACAACAAAAAAAACCCAGACACACTTAAGAACTGCATGAGGGGCTGAAACAAAGTTCATTTTTTGTCATGACACTTACATTGTTGAGAGAGTACAGGCTCTTCTTCCCTGCAAAAGAGTGAATATTTCTCCAAGAGGAGACTAAAGGACAAATGAAAACCAGAGAGGCTCTTGTGCAACACCACGGGGTTTTAATGTGAAAGAGAAGCAGAGCAGCCAGTTCCAGAAGAATGAAGGCAATACAAGGGGAAACGCGTGTTGGAGGTGTCCCACTCAGGTACCAGTGCCCTGCTCAGGACCCAGGGGCCAGCTGAGGTGATGGAGGGATGCAGGGGATGCCGAGGCCGAGCCACGAAGCCAGGGCACGTGGTGGCACAGGGTAGCAGGCTGCTGGGCATGCAAAGCCTCCTCCTGTCCCCTTGCCAGGGCAGCTGATGCGTGCTGCTGGTCCCCAGGGTTCTTGCTCCATGTCTTCATGCCGTGGTCCTTGTTTCAGGGCTGTTGCTGGTTCTGGGCACCATCCTGGGGGGTTTAGAAAGCCCCGCAGCTCCCGCGGTGGGACCTGCCCCACCTCCAGGTGCCAGGGAGGTAGTAGCCCGTGCCACAGGAGGAGAAGCCAGAGCTGTAGGATCTCCCACAATTGCCAAAGCCACTGGAGCCGCCTTGGCCCCCATAGCCCAGGGAGCCCCCGTAGCCCATGTCAGCTCCATAACCTAGGGCACGGCCATACGCGAGTGAGCCCCCAGAGCCTCCAGAGCCTCTCAAGCCCAGGGAGCCCCCGTAGCCCAGGGAGCCCCCGTAGCCCCCAGAACCAAAGGAGCTCCCATAGCCCCGGAAACCCCTATAACCAGAGGAGTCCCCCAAGCCCAGGGAGCTCCCATAGCCCCCCACACCAAAGGAGCCCCCAGAACTCTGCAACCTCCCATAGCCCAAGGAGCCCCCATAGCCCCCCAAGCCAAAGGAGCCCCCTGAGCCCTGGGAGCTTCGGGAACTGAAGGAACTCCCCAGCCAGGCTGGGCCTGATGATCCCACAACGCTCTCCTGAGGAAAAGAGCTGAGTATGGGGCCCGGGATTGTCACCACAGCCGGCGGGGGGAAGATCACTGCTCTGGAGTCAGGGCATTGCTGCACACACGGCTCATTGTAGCTCTCGGCAATCGGCTGAGGGCAGGTCACCTCGCGGGGTCTGCAGGACTCGCTGTAGCAGGACATCCTTCTTGTGATGGCTGCAAGTCTGCAATGCACGCCAGTAAGCAGGTTTTGTATGCAGAAATTTTCACCTGAATCTAGATGCCTTTGCTTGCTCAAAGTCAGTGGAAATTGTGACAGCCAAGAGTTTATTACTTTGCAAAATATATCTATAGCTGGTCACATAAATCACGTACTAGATTCTGTTTGCTGTCAAGATGCCCTAGAAGTCATGCATAGATGCAGACATCTAGTGTCATTTATGGTGAAGCCCACCCTCTTGCTTGGTGGATCCTACTGCTCTTGCTTGTAGCATGATAAGTCTATTTTATTGAGACCAGCTGAAACAGTCTGAAGTTTGATAATGTATTCAGAGCAAGTTAAGAAAAGAAGTTTCAGATAAAACCAGCTTTTTTTATAGATTCATATTGCTTCCCCAGTAGCAGTCAACTTCCAAACAGAAATATTTACCCATATGGGGCAAATACTACCACAAGGTGGTAGATACTATGATCATTCTGGTATTTTTAAATTTTATAATGCATGTAGATCCTGGAGTAGAACTAAAATCCCTAGGAAATCATTATTAAAAGTGGCATAGTAAAACTTCCCATTTTGTTCTAAGGATAGCACCTTCTGACACTCAGAGTTCTCTAACCCACCATTCCATAGCATCATGTAGAATTTAGCATCAACAGAAAAAAGCTTGAGAAGGCTGTAGATTGAGCCAAATTGGATTTACCTTGTTCACCAAGGAGAATAGGCCAGGAGACACAGATAGAGAGGCTTGGAGTGGAGACAGCTTTTATACCTTTCTCAAACTGCTTACAGATATGAAACACCCTTGGGTGCCTCAGGCCCTACATAATAACAAAACACTGTTAACACTGAGGGATTTAGTTTTGCTTGCTTGGCACTGCCACTCCCCACCTTCAAAAACAGGTGTGATACAATGTCAATACCAACCTGTGGGCATTGGTGTGGTGAATGAAGAGATCTTTCAGACGTCTAATAGCCAGCACCAATATTGGGACATCTGCTATTCTTAGGGTAGATGAAAAAGGATGAATTAAATTTATCTGTCTTTTAAGAATAGTGCCATTTAAGTGAATACTATGAAAATACATGCAAACTGGATAAAAAGAGGGAGAGAGTTAATAGGAAGAGGGAGAATTTCAGATATCTACATCTCATTTAGAAACATGGGGTTTGGGGTTTTTAACATCAGTATTTGCGGATCAAATATCATTAATTACTCATGAATTATAAAGTGGATTGCATTCTCATTTTTACTGCTGTCTTTGGGATGTCATTGAGGCAGTGACAATTCAGAGATACTACAGATCCTCCTAGGAATGATAAGACACTTTACAAACACCCACTAAAAAGTCATATTTGATGTGTTGTACCACTGATATACATAAACACTCATCTATCAGCACACAAATCTTGTGCAAGAGCATCAATTTAGATATGCATGAACGAAGTGCTCTGTATCATTAGGTACAGCTTCATGTATGAGAGAGGTTAGAGGAGAGAGCAAGTGATTTGGAGAGTGTAAGAGTAGAGATTTTAGGACATTAATTTGAGACCCCTTATTTATCAGAACATGGACAGATATCCAGTTAAGCCTAAAAATTCAGATAATTTGTAATGGGACTCTTCCCCCCACCCCCACCAGAATAAAGGCAATAGACATTTCAGATATATGGGCAAAATACTGGTTCATAAATGGAGATGAAGCTACTATCTATAGTCCATAGCATAGACATGTCCTAATCTCCCCAAACATATTAATACTTAGTATAATAAAGAACTTGATATCATGAATGAAAATCAAATCATTGCAGGCATTGTAGTTATAAATCACAGTCTGGTTAAGGAATCAAAAGGAGTGACATTGGTTGACATATTTTCAAATTACGATGTTTCATAACAAGGGAGCTTCTAAATCCTGCCCTTCTTCATTTAATATGATAATAACAGAAATTGCAAGCACTAAGTATTAACGAGTATTTGTGAAGCAGCTTAAAGTCATTATCTTCCAGGTGCCTCTTATTATTATCAGCAAATCCTGATGACACTTCAAAGGCACACCTATCTTACAATTTAGAGGTAGTTTATAGCCTATATTTTGTAATATTATAAAATTAGAAAACAACAGATCTGCAAATAACTGCATGATGCCATAGACTTATCCCATTAAAATATATCTTTTTAAATACTATTTTATTAATATCCCATTTTTTCTTAAGTGGTCAGTACTTTGGCAGTGGGGAAAGAAAATCAGCGTTGTTTTTCAATGTATTTTAAGTGAGCTTATAGAAGTAGAGATTTCAAATTAAATTTTGAAATGGTTGGTATTAGCTTTATACAGAGATCCTGTCAACAGTTCTGGCTATATCAATAAGGCCTTTTCTGCCTCTTTGGAGGTGTCACCTGGTTCAGTAATTCCTTTGTTAATCTAGTGTCACCTGAACTGTCTCAGAAGACTTGAGTGAAGGATGTTGGGAAAGGGTTCAGTGGACCGATGCTAACTCCACTTAGGTTGTAGTTAATATTTTTAGTGATGATGGGACTGTATCATTCCCCTATATCATTTCACAGATGCAGTACATCAGACACTGATCACTCTGCCTGGGTTAGTTATAGGAAAAATGAAATGCTTAGAGCACAAGCTAAAAACTTCACCAGGGTTTACTGCTTTCATGCTGCTATTAGCAATATCGATATCCCATCAGGATCAAGCCTGCATCATGACAGCTCTTTGCTCTGCTGTATAGCAACACTTATAGATCCCTGGCCAACTGTAAGGAGAACTCATGTCCTCTCAAAGCCAAACTTCTAGTTCATGTTTGACCTCATTCATGCATATGGCACCAAAAAGGGCTCCACACAATGGAAGTATTACGTTGAACATTTAAATTGGACTAATGTGACACACAACTCTTGTTCTGGTTTTTAGTCAATGATTATATGGCAACCCTTCATCTGCAAATTGCCCAAATTCCCTAAAATGACAGTCACAGATAACTGATTGCCATCAGCAGTTGTATCACACCCACACTAACATTTGGGAGGGTCAGTGCTGAGGTGGCAAAATTAAAGCTCCCACTATTGCATTTGTTTTGTAACAAATTATGACCAAAGGCACAAAGGGTGGCTTAAATAAGCATATAAAAGCTCGTATCACCCGCAGTCCTCATATCCACTTCCACCGTCTCAATCTCCACAGTGAACAAGGTAAGTGTGATTTCACCCATTCTTCCTACTACTATTAGCATTGACCTTAACATTGCTTATCATCGAGATGACCCCTGCTTGTGTTTTTACAGACTTATATGCTTTGTCTCCTTCTGAAAATGTGTCTTTGTCCAGATGCAGCATTAGGGGTCACTGCATGAGGACAGGAAGTAGATCTCCAAGCTATAGAAATACCTGGGGTGATTTACACCTCAAAGTCTGAATTAATACATATAGTCAGAGCCTTTCTTCTTAATCCAAACTACTACTGACAGATCTTTCTAAATTATCCAGTACTGAATTTCTGTTTCACGTCAAAGTATTTACAAAGGTGATCAAGAAGAGATGAAAGAAAGGATAAAGGTTGAGAGCTGATACAACAATGAGTTTTATTTATTAACATGGATAAATTTATATGTTTCCCTGTTAACTTCTGATATTTCAGAAACAGAGTTATTGCTTAACAAACTTGGTTCATCTCCTCCCAGACAAGCTTTGGTATTTGTTCATTTACCTTAAAGCTCCTTACTGGCGTGCATTGCAGACTCGCAGCCATCACAAGAAGGATGTCCTGCTACAGCGAGTCCTGCAGACCCCGCGAGGTGACCTGCCCTCAGCCGATTGCCGAGAGCTACAATGAGCCGTGTGTGCAGCAATGCCCTGACTCCAGAGCAGTGATCTTCCCCCCGCCGGCTGTGGTGACAATCCCGGGCCCCATACTCAGCTCTTTTCCTCAGGAGAGCGTTGTGGGATCATCAGGCCCAGCCTGGCTGGGGAGTTCCTTCAGTTCCCGAAGCTCCCAGGGCTCAGGGGGCTCCTTTGGCTTGGGGGGCTATGGGGGCTCCTTGGGCTATGGGAGGTTGCAGAGTTCTGGGGGCTCCTTTGGTGTGGGGGGCTATGGGAGCTCCCTGGGCTTGGGGGACTCCTCTGGTTATAGGGGTTTCCGGGGCTATGGGAGCTCCTTTGGTTCTGGGGGCTACGGGGGCTCCCTGGGCTACGGGGGCTCCCTGGGCTTGAGAGGCTCTGGAGGCTCTGGGGGCTCACTCGCGTATGGCCGTGCCCTAGGTTATGGAGCTGACATGGGCTACGGGGGCTCCCTGGGCTATGGGGGCCAAGGCGGCTCCAGTGGCTTTGGCAATTGTGGGAGATCCTACAGCTCTGGCTTCTCCTCCTGTGGCACGGGCTACTACCTCCCTGGCACCTGGAGGTGGGGCAGGTCCCACCGCGGGAGCTGCGGGGCTTTCTAAACCCCCCAGGATGGTGCCCAGAACCAGCAACAGCCCTGAAACAAGGACCACGGCATGAAGACATGGAGCAAGAACCCTGGGGACCAGCAGCACGCATCAGCTGCCCTGGCAAGGGGACAGGAGGAGGCCTTGCATGCCCAGCAGCCTGCTACCCTGTGCCACCACGTGCCCTGGCTTCGTGGCTCGGCCTCGGCATCCCCTGCATCCCTCCATCACCTCAGCTGGCCCCTGGGTCCTGAGCAGGGCACTGGTACCTGAGTGGGACACCTCCAACACGCATTTCCCCTTGTATTGCCTTCATTCTTCTGGAACTGGCTGCCTCTGCTTCTCTTTCGCATTTAAAACCCCGTGGTGTTGCACAAGAGCCTCTCTGGTTTTCATTTGCCCTTTAGTCTCCTCTTGGAGCAAAGCTCCCCGGTGTTCTTAGTTAAGTTATCAAAGAATCTGTCCTGCTCAATCTCTCTTTAAAATGTGGAATGAAAGTTTAATTGGGATCCTTCAGGCATCAACAACATTGTGTTAATAAATGTTTATTTAGCAATTTCACAGTCATTATCTTCCCCAAGGTTCAGAACAGGCAGGGTAATTGTTATTGCTGTGAGGATTTCTGGTGACACACCAAAGGCCCCCCAATCACCATATAATTTAGCAACCAATTAAGACATAATTGCAGTATTCCTAAACTAACAAGGCAACAAAGGAAGAATCATACATAAATTTTCTTTAATTTGATTTAAAAATTTTCTTCCTGGTATTTACTGCCATTCTTTGTTAATGGCAAAATCTTCTTCAAAATCTAAAAAGTGAATATGAAAATAATACCAGAGATTGCAGGGATTTTATTGAGCTTCAAGGTATTGGAATACCAAGCAATGAAATTATATATTGCCTGTAAGACAACATTAGCTTTCCCATCCTCTTTCATGCCATGGATTGTTAGCCAGGAATTACTATTTCATATTGCACGTAAAGAAGTCTAAGGGGAAATACATCCTATCAAAAAAAAGGGTATTACTCATTGCTTACATTTATCTATGATTACCTCCTTATTAATTGGTATGGTGTGATTTAAACGAAGTTCTGTCTGGTACTGACAATTTATGCACAGGCAAATTTCCCCCAGAGAAGGCTCCAAAGAGAAAGAGAGGAAGAACATTGCAAGACACATATTATGATGCACCATAAATTTAATGAGCAAAAAGTAGAATTTTAAAAAATGTACAGCGTAACAAAGCAGTAGAGATGAACATGGATAAAACTAATCATCCATTTCGAAGGCAATGCTTTACAGCTGGACACCCAGCTCCTACATGCAACAATACAAGTTACATTTTTCACCTCATTGATAACAGAGAAAGGCATTAAATCAGAAATGCCAAGCTCCTGCAGTCCCATTAGCTTAGGGAAAAGCTGAGGGTGGTCAGCAAGCATATGGCCATGGTCATGAATTCAGTCCTGCATCCGGATCACGCTTTTAGGCTTCTAGTTGTTCTTTTGTGGTTCTTCCCCAAGGCTCTATCATGGCCCACACCGGTTGTAACGACGGTAGGACCTCCCATAAAGGCCACCCAGACCTGAATATCCAAGACTCCCAAGTCCCAAGGAGCTTCCAGAAGAGATAGGGACCCCCCCAGCATTGAGAGCATCCCCTACAGCTGCGGATGCTGAGGATCCCACTGTGGTATTTTGTGGGAAGGAGCTGAGGATGGGTCCAGGCAGGGTCACCACCACGGGAGAGGGCTGGATCACGTATGTGGAATCCTGGCACTGCCTGACACAGGGCTCGTTGCAGCTGTTGGCAAGCGGGGTTGGGCCACAGGTGGTGGGAGGACACAGGTCGTAGCAAGACATGACTGCGAGATGGAACTAAGTCTGAAACGCAGAGAAGGAAGTAAATACAAGAAAGGAGTTGTAATTATACTCATGTTCTTAAGCTAATAAGATAATGGAGAGTGCAAGAAACCAACTAGAGATTGTGTGGAGAATGGAATAATGTGTTAGGCTTAGGTTGAAAGGAGAGTTCAGTGAAACCCAAACTCTTTTATGCTACAGAAGACAGCTCAAGGAGTAGCTCTACCTGGTCATTGGTTGATGAGCTCTTTGATAGCTCATTTCCCACAACACTCCTCCAGGAGTGCGATAGGTGGGACAAGCCTTATGATCTTCTGTATGATACAGCTAGGAGAAACTTCACCCCCACAACAGAGGGAAGAAGAAAAAAATTCCTCGGCAAGTAGAAGATGCTGAGCATAATATGATAATGTGACACTCACCTTTGGAAGGGTGCATTTATCCTCCCCACAGATGGGCTTGTCTCAAACAGCAAAAGAACAAATATTCTGCCTACTTATTTAATCATCCCTTTTTCTGTGCGCTAATTTCCTCTTACGTCAGCCTTACAGAGAAAGCAACTTTGTCTTTTTCTGAAGGGGGGTGAAATAGCAGTTGACAGTGTCCAAAATCATTCAGTAAGCAAATAGAACAGGCAGAAGCTTTACTACTGATATTTCAGTTACAGGTTACTGAGGTGCTGAAATGGAGACCTAGTGCCAAAGTATTCAGAGCATTTTAGGAGATGGTTCAAATATTTCTGGTCCCAAAGTTCTTAGGAGCAGAGGATTATTTTCATGGTACCTGGTGCAAGAAATGATATACTTTTGATAATGTTCATCATGTTTTGAAAACTTGAGCCCACTTATTTATTTATGTACAGGAAAAGATCCAAGAAAGCCAAAATCTCTGTCCAGATTCTCCACATCCACTTCTAGTTGCTGAGCAATTCACATGCAGAAATTTAAACATCTTGGAACTGAATGATCCGGTGACACAAATGAAAAAATTAGTCTGAAGTCCTGTGTCCAGCAATTGTCACCCTTCAAAGAACAACTACCCTTTTTTAGAGAAAGAGCTAATTGCAAGTCCCCTTCACACACTGATAAAGAGTATGAAGCTTAGACTGCTGTAGACAAGACAGTGTAAAAATAAAATACGAAGAAGGCAACAAAATTCAGGACATTGAAAGATAGCAAGCAGATTCAGACTTACCCTTTTCACCAAGGAGAATAAAGCAGAAGTGGATGGCAGCAACTCTCACTGTGCTGGCTTTTATACTGTGTCCTAGAGTGCCTGAGGACCTGAGACATACTTTGTGAGTGTAGCTATTTACCAGCCAATTGCTAAAGACTTCTTGTATGCAAAATATTCCCAGCTGATGATTTATTTTTTCCCCACTGTTTGTATTTATTACCTTGATTTAATTTCCTCACCATAATGTATGCATTCCACTATAGAGGTTTCTTTTAACTTAAAATCTTATGAGCCCAGTTAATTCCTGGTCAGCTTAACTGATTCATCTGGGTTACTAAAGAAATTATTTTGCATCCTAAGGGCAATATATGCAATTTACGTCATTTGACAGAGATTAAGACATATATTAGGAAAGACGATGTGAACTCCCCAGTGAAATCCCCCTTCTGTCTTCATGAAAAGCATAAATTTTTGACACTTCTCACTCTGAAAAGGCCAGAAGTTACTATTTCTAACTGAATTGAACAGTAGGTTTGCTGAATTCCTCTCAAACAACCAGACAGCTGCACCAATTCAGAAAATAAAATTATTACAGAAAGCACTTAGCAGAGCTGATTACACTTTACCAGTCTCAAAGGTACTTATCAGGAAATAGATTATTTGAGAGAACATACTATTTTACTTTCTTGACTCAGGAGACAGGATTAAAGAGTATCAGCAGTCTGATCTATTCATTTAATATTAAACTACTACACTTCCATGAAGGAATTTGAGACACAACTCTTCAATTTGGGAACTGTCAAAGTCCTTAATCTAAGGAGTCTGCAGTTCTAGCTTTCTTCTTACATCAAACTGCAGGAAAACAATTCAGGTCAGATTGAGGATGCATGTGAATTTTAGGCTAGTCAGAGACACTGACACTCAAAGTCTTGCACAAGCTTAGCTATGGGATCATTAAAGACGCCAAAGAGTTTTACATTTGCCATTAAATTATTAGTTTCCCTTACTGTGTCTTGCACTATTATACAAAATTATACTCCAAATTAATGGTAGCTACTTTCCGAAGTTTATAATATTCTTGTTCTTTTTTTCCTCTTTTGAAAGCAAATAATGTTGTCTTCATTTTCATGGTCTTAAAGAACATTGCAATGCACAACAATTCAATTTCTTTTTCAAAGACAATTTCTAGATTAAAAAGTAATTGCATAAAATGCATAAGCAGACTTCAGGGCAGGGATCAGTATTCTAATCTCTCCTTTCTTAATGTTTAAATCACTTAGCTAGAGACATGCAAATTCTCTCTGAACTGTGAGTATCTTCATGAAGATCTCCTGGGAAATAAATGCTGACTGTACACTTCTTAAGAACAAAATTCTTCAATGTTCACAACATATTTTCTTCAACAGCTCAGACACGCAAATAGTGCATTATCAGAAAATGTGAAGGTATGCAACACTGAACGTGATCAGCATTTAAAACTTGTGACCAGGATTACTAATGAATTTCACAAACTTCCTCACATTATATGGTGTCACCAGCTGGAGTCCTTCCATTTTTTACTTAAAATACAAATAAGTATTTGCACAAATTCACATATTAAAACCTACATTCCATTTATCAGTTGCTCGAATTGATGAACCCCATTAGTGACATTATTGACTGAAGCTCTTCTAGCCCTTGAGATTTACCAGTCTTTCCTCAATGCTCTTACCAATGCATGCACACAGACATATTACTGTGTATCAAAATGTTAAAAAACATATTCCTTTATCGCAATAACTATAAATTGACCATAAGAGAAGCATGTCATTTTGAAAACAAACTCATCAAAAGGTACAATGCTGATGAAGAATCACAAGTCCTCTCCTGAAGGTGGCCATATGTCAAATTAGCCTGGCTGGCTCAATCTTCTCATCCCAGGATCTGAAAGCTTTGGGGTATTGTTCTTTGGAATATTACAGAGAGTAGTGATCCTAAATCTCACAGTCACTTATCAGGGATGAAAATGCACACTCAGGACTTAAATTAGAAGCCCTTGATGTGACAGCAGGTGGTAATCCCATGGGCCAGTGTGACCGAAATGCTAAAGAGCAGACAAATTTCCTAACCAAATCGAATTTTGACTCATCCACATTTTGGGAAGGTGGAGTCGGCATAATGGAGCCAGTGTATGCAAACCAAAAAGATGAAAGAGTCACCATGGATTGTGGTTTTCATCCAATGCCAGGATAAGTCCAGGCAATAAACATAAAGAGTAAACAAAACAATTTCACTAGTGGGAACCCAGCCATATGCAAAAAATAAATTAATAAATTACACATGAACTAGTTAGTAAATGTGCAAGAATGTCTCAGATCCTCCAGGCTGCCTGAGAAAGCTATAAAAGCTCTTGCTCGTCAGAGCTTTCCTGCCTCATCCCTTATCCCTGTATGCACAGCAGGCAATACATTTCTGGTTTCAGCTTTACAAAATCTGGTATTGAAATATATTTTAACTGACAGCAGCAGCAAATACTTACCTCACAAATACAGCTCACATTATTCTTTTTTCTATGGCACCAACTTGTTTCAGCTATTCAGTGATAGATACTAACAGATGCAAGTTTATAATTCAAGAAAGAGAAGGTACAGACATTTCTTTTGATCAGAGCATGTGTACGCTATCATGCAGTGTTTTGTATGCTGCTGTTTCATTGTCTAGTACTATGCATTATTGCTCACATGCTGCATGATTATGTAGACCCCAGTGTAACATGGTATGACATTTCCAAAGCAAACACAATAACAACTTGAAAGGCAACTCCTGAACTTGTCTTGCCTATAAAATGTTCTCTGTACCATGATAATCTAGCTCATATTCTGCAGCAGTGAATAAAACACTTTCTGATTAATTACAAAACCAAACAAAGAAAGCTTTTACTTTGGGACTGTGCTATACTTGTGGCTATGATAAGTTTTAACCCACAGACAGCAGTTTGGGACAGGAATTAAGGGGGAAAATGATGCCTGAGGATTGTTTTTGCTTTTTGTTTTGAAGACACGAGATGTATACCAGACCTTTCTGCTACAGTTTCTGAATACTTGAAGGAAAGACCCCAACTGGAGTGTGTACATACACAGGGGCTACCTCTGCAGAGATTTGGTACAGTTGGTTAGAAGAAAGCTTAAAAGAGAATTGCAGGAGGGGATTGCAAGAGTAGGAAAAATATACTTTGTCATGAGAAATGTCATTGTTTGTTCACCTGAATATGTTAAAGACACCTTCACTGCAGATCCTCAGCCATAACTTTCCAGCCATAACTTTCCAGCCATATCAATACTATGAAATCATCACTTCTCTGCTGTGTTAGATACACAGGTTGACCTCCATAAGAGAAAGCTATTTTGCAACAACTGCAAATGAATGATGACTTCTTTGGAATGCATCCTCTTTGATCAAGCAATAGCTCCAGTTGAGATGGCAAAAATATATTACACATTTAATTCAGACCAGCCTTCTGCTGTATTATAATATCAAACTGCTAACTTCTCATTCCCAGCCTTCTGTTGTTTATTAAGAAAACCTACTCCTTAAAATTATTAATTCTTTCATGGAACTGATGTACCTCCTTTAATTTAGCCCTACTAATGAGTATAGTCAACATAACTTTGTCAACATTTTTCCCTGGTTTTAATTACAGTTCAACATCAGTCTGTACAGACACAGACAAAGACTCCAAGCAAGAAATTTCACAGATATCAGGTTGTGAGTCATATAGGATGACAGGACATTGAATCATCCAGAGCCTTCAGAGAGAGCTTTTCAAACCTTCTTCCTTTAGGGACCAAAGCTCCCAGTCTCTAACCACTGCCTTTGTTACAACACAGGTGATCGAGCTAGAACAAAGCAATGCCCAATAAAGTTCAGATCTACTAGACACAACAGATAGGAGTCAGTTTACAAGGACACACTAAGAAAGAGTTAGAACTTAAAGTCTTTTCATCTCTTTCTCCCAGACATCCTTCCCAGGCCCGCAAATTTCAAAGGCCAATTGCAAAAACATCACATAGCCTTCCCTTCCTCCCCTCTGAGACTCACCAAGGCCTGATCTCAGCTGCCAAGGGGTGCTGCACCCATCAGAAAGCTCTGGGCTGCACCAGCTTGCTGCCTCTCTCTCCCCCCACCTCTGCCCTGATCAAGCTCAGATATGCTCAGGAAAAGCATCATCACTCCCTTCATTTAAAGGGGTCTTCCTACATGTCACAGATAGGGTAAAGAAAGCCACAACCTTCTCCCAGGTAATAGCACATATATCCTATTTGTGCAGTAAACTGAGAACAGATGAGTGGAGGCAGCACTTCAGAAAAAAGGTTTATCCCAATAATTTCTACTGTTCCTTCATACCCCTGTAGATTTTCCTGCCTCATCTCCCTGTCCCCTTTTCCATGTAGATTCTCTTGTCTATTCACCTATGGAAGGATAAGAAGAAGCAGCATTCCCCTCGGTGAGCTTTTCCCTGAAATTAGGCTATTCCACTTCTCATTGAAGGGGAGCTAATTCCCCTTCTTAAATCAGCCTATTGACCTATTCTAATCCCTCTTCAAAGATGTCCATCTCAAAACAAATATTTTCTCATAAAATAGCAATATTAAAACAGTCAAAGGGGCCTTTTTTCATCTCCATGGTACAATAACTAAAAGATCTTTAAAGGATAAACAGAAGCAGCTTCCTTACTTCAAGATTTCATGCTTATGCGACAACAGGGGAGACACCTATTGCAGGTGAACATCACCTCTTTGTAGCCTTTGAGGAATCCTCACAGGCTTGATTTACCATGTAAAGACAAAGATAAACTTTTTCCACCACTGAAATTTGACCCATTCTCCTTTAGCAACTGTCATGAAGTTATTTGCACAGTTTTTTCTGGAACTAATGACTTGTAAAGGGACCAGTTTCACCACAGACAAGCTGGAAAGGGGGCTGGGAGAAGAAAGAAGTACAGACAGACTCGAAGTTTGATGCAGCACAAATTTAATAAGGCTGAGGAATGGAAGGAAGCAATGTAAAGTGTAAGGAACACGTTTCCATGGTCCACTAAGGACAGTACCCACTCATCCCTCTCTCAGTGACACACTCAGCAAAATGAGATCTTCCTTCTTCATTAAGTGGACTGTACTAATTCAGTCATGCAGAACAATTTCTAATAATTACATATTTTACCTAGACATTGTCAAATACAAAAAAGCATAAGAGAACAAGACATTTGATCAGAAATATAAAGTAAAGCATAACAAAAGTAAGACAAGCAAAGGCCTGATTTTAGAGATGACAGACTCCCACAGCTCCATTAACTTCAGGTGGAGTTGTGGGTGTCTAACATCACTTCTGAAAACCATGGCCATGAGCTCAGTCCTGCATCAGGTCGTGCTTCAGCATTCCTGGTCATCTTCCTGCTTGCTCCTCACGCTTTAGCACGGCCCATAGAAGCCACTGCGGTAGGTGTTGTAGCGACGGTAGGGCCGGCTGTATCCACTGCCCAGACCTGGATAGCCAAAGCTCCCAAATCCCAAGGAGCTGCCAGAGGAGATGGGGACCCCTCCAGCACTGAGAGCACTCCCGACGGCTGCGGATGCTGAAGATCCTACAGCGGTGTTCTGGGGGAAGGAGCTGAGGATGGGGCCGGGCAGGGTCACCACCACGGGAGAGGGCTGGATCACCACTGTCGAGTCCTGGCACTGCCTGACACAGGGCTCGTTGCAGCTGTTGGCAAGCGGGGTTGGGCCACAGGGGGTGGGAGGACACAGGTCGTAGCAAGACATAGCTGTGAGGTGGAGGTAAACCTGAAACACAAAAAAAAAAAAAAAGAAATACAGTACAAAAAATTAAATAAAACTTTATTTGTACAGCTGAAATTCTCTGAAAGGGGGAGTTTATAACAAACTACCAAGAGAATACATGGGGAGAAAGATGACATTTTTCACCAGATCCAGAGGAAGTACTTTGACAACAGGGTTGAGCTTGCATTTTCTTTAAGGAGACTGACAGGGAAGGTAGCACTGGTGTACCTCAGTTGGTAACTTACCCTGAAGCCTCCATGGTTAGTTGACTCACCCAGGAACCAGGGTACATGCTAGTGCTGAAAACCTCCTTGTTCACATTGCAGAGTGCCCTAACCACATGGTTATAACACTACCCTTGGGAAAAGACACTTTCAACACTTCCCCTCACAGCTATGGCTGCACACAGGAAAAGTCTGTGTGTCCTAGAGAAATGGAGGTTGATTCTGTAGCCTTTGTAACCTTCAGATGAAGGTGCTCTGCTGGGATGGGTAAGACTCAGCTTGTTATTCCTGATCCAAGGCCTCCTTTTTGGTTAAGCAGCCAATGTTGGCAAGCATCCTACTTAATACAGCAAATAACTTTTCCCATTTCATTTCTGTGGTGTCCTCTCATCTGTGTTCCCTCTTGGAGGTCCCTTTTCCCAGTTTTGGAAAGGGGAAAATGGAAGCTTAAGCACTCAAATTTGTTCAGTAAGAAGTGGATGGACAGGCAGCTGAATTCAGGAACACTTCTATTTTTGTGTATTGCTGTTAATATTAAAAGCAGCATCAGATCTCAGAAGGTACAGCGCAAATCTGCCCACAGTTGTTTCGAAGTTGGAGAAGCAACTGGTTAAAGGTTACTCCTTGCCTGCAGAAGAACTATGAATTGAGTTTCAAAGGCAGGCATAGACTCACAATTGCTTTCTATGTGGAGATCTGGTGACCCAGGAGTGCCAGTACTGGCTGATTTCCCCATGTTCTTCTGATCTTCTGGCCATAGCTGAATTTTTCATTGACCAACACACTACACTGAAGAGACCCAAGAATTCACTACAGATATTTTACATTCAGCTGTAGGACCTGAAAACTTCCCATTCAATGATTTTTATAACTGACTATCAACAGAAAGCATCCCTCATTCATATGAAAACCTCTTCTTCTCTCAGAGAAAAAAAAGCTGAATGTACTACAAACATTAGTGAGGAAAAGCTACAAAATCATCAAGGTAACAGGTCAACATATAAGGAGAGAATAAATGGGTTCAGACTTACCTTATTCACCAAGGCAAAGAAGGTAAGAGAAATGGATGGAAGAGCCTTGAGTTGCTCAGGTTTTTATACTGAGTCCCAGGTTGCCCAACAACTTGGGACATTCTTTGTGCATGAAGTTATTTATGAGCCACTACTGATTACATGTTTTTTTTCCTCAGTATTTGTGTTTATTACTGCTTCACTTCCTTATCTTGTGGCATGCATATCTGACCACAAGTTTCTTTCATCTTAAAATATTCTGAGCTAAGTTAATTTCTGGGAACACTAGAATGATTAATTCAGAAGAATTTATTCTGCCTTCAAAACGCTTTTGGATCTGCTTGGTGTCATTAAAGGAGATTAGCATAATTTACATAATGGAGTCCCTCGAACCCTTCTCTGCAAGGTAAATACTGTTGGAAATCATTAGGAATTTCAGCTTTTGGAAGTTACCCATGAGCACTTATAGTTTGGAGATTCAAGCTGCTTTTAAGGAAAAAAGACAGGACACTGATATTTTATTTTATTTTTTTTTTTTTTAGAAAATGATCAGGAATACACACACAATTTTTACCCAACTCCAGCCCCCAAATGAGAGAAGAAGCACAAATACTGTTAAGAGGGAATGACAACAAAGAACCCTGTGAAAGTCAGGAATAACTGAACAGTGTTATGGCTGCATACAAAGGCTGAGTTACAGCTAGAATAACATATAATAGACTGCTTCTTTGACATGGAAGAAGAAACAAAAAAGAATATTAGAATTCTAGTCTAACAACAAAATATCAAATGATAGCACTCCTGTGGAAGGCTGTCTCTATTCCAGGGTCTGATCTCTTAGGAGTCCTTTATCTAAAGAATCCACAGATCCACTTTTATTCTTATCTCAGACCTCAAAAGAGCAGCAACTGTTTTTAGGTTAACTTCCACATGCATAAATATGCTGCATTGCTTGGTGATGTTTGTTCTCAAGGAAGACTTCTGCAAAAGATAAGGCTTTGCAAAACTCAGCTGTGGAGGCAGAAGTCACATACAAGAATTCTCCCTTTGTTATTGCAGCATTCATTTCTCCAGCTGTCCCTGCAGTGTCTGGCACAGATGCGTTGTAGACCCATGGTAGCCCATTGGAGAAGTGTCAAAAGTATATAAAGTGTTAATAATTTCTTCACTTGCAGTCATTTTTTCTGTCACTTTACAGCAGCCTTTGGATTGCACAATGAAATTCAACCTCTTCTATAGCGGGGGTGGGGAGTTGCAGGATAAAGGGATAAAGGTAAAGGGATAAAATACATAAGCAATCCTAGACACAGAGATTAGTAGTCAGGTTTTTGCTCTCCTAGCACTTTAACTACTGAGGCATGTAAATCATCTCTAAATTATGAGGGACTTTGTGAAGATCCCCTGGGAACAGAAACTTGTTTGGCTTGGTCATAGGTTCCTGAGAACTTAAAAGTTTATCAGAAGCTATTATTAAAGTTCTAGGCATGCAAAGTATCATATTATGTGCAAATTTAAGATATGTGACCCATATTTGAATTCACATATCCCTTCTGTAATAATACATTATTAAGATTTAGAAGTGTAGGTCAGTCATTGGTTCTAAAATTTGTGTCATTGTTCCTGGCTGCAGGAATTACAGCTATTTTATTTTTAATTTAAAAATAGCTCAAGGTTTGGTTTAAGCCATCTCATATTTCAAGGAGATTCTCAAATAAACTTCACCAACCCTGTCCATTCCTCAGTAATTCTCTATATTCTAAGGAATTAACAGGCTTTTTCAGAACACATCCTCTCCAACAGCTGGCATCTAGAAACTATTTGAGGAATTAATTTGCATAACAGTATCCATAGATTTGTTTTGTTTTGTTTTGTTTTTTATTCTTCCTTCATCCGAGCTCTGCTTGGAAAACACAAACTAATTTAAAAATCAAACTATGAGTTTAAAAAAAAAATATATCTAACAACTTTTTCAGAGATATCTATAGACTTCCTTGAAAATAATTACAATCATTATTGTTCTAACTCCAGCCACTTTATTGTGCAGTCAGAATGACTTAATTGCCTGATCTTTGAGATGAATTAAAGTGAGCGAAGCAGAAGTTCACAGCTTTTTCTGTATAATCAAGGACAAGCCTACATATTCAGATTCTAATTAAAACTTCTTGCGTAATGTGAGAACATCCTCCTGAGACACCTGTGAGTGACTAAATGCCTGGAAAAAAAAAAAAAAATTCTTAATCAAAATGGAACTGGAAGCTTACTCACAGTAATCCTCACATAATGGCTCCAGACACAAAAGTGACCCCAGAATCTGTGCATGGAGAAACAGATGCAGAGAAAATGGGAGTTTCCCTGGCAAGAAGAGTGCCATCTGCAATAAATTTTGAATCGTAATTAATTAGCTCATTGTAAAGAAATGGATGCCTCAGAGGCTTTGAGCAGTTGAACAAATCCATGAAAATTATTGCAACTCAGAACTCTCCTGTGCTATTCCCTTCTCTTACCATTCACAACAGCTCTGAGAGTTCTTGCTTTTATCTCAGCCCTCGTTCTTAGCTAATTGTACTAATATAGATGCTTATTGACACCATTAGCAACAGCTTGCGTATGCTCCATGGCCGGCTTAAGTTCACACAATGATCTACGGCACCTGGTTCCAGGCCACTAAGAGTGAACTCTGCTAAAGCCTCATGGTATTAGCAATTTATGGTTTATTGCTTAAAACAGAAGGTGTAGCTATAGCTTAAGGTCGTTTAGTTCAGTCAAGCTGGATGCCTCTGCATGGCATTGCTCTTTCTGTTGCAACCCACCACTCATAATTTTCTGTAATTTGTTGTTTGGCCCAGGCAGCTGCCTTTCAATGTAGGCAGTGCCTGCAACTCTTGCTTCACAACTTCAGTTTCTGCTGCTTAAGTAGCTCCCCTGAAGGCAAAGGTGTTCAAATATAGGTAGATATGTAGTCCTCAAAGTTCATACCTGAACATAGCTATTTTAATAGTTAATGCTGTTCAAATACTGTTATGAAGAACTTTAAAATGATTAAAGGTTGAGGTCTGTTTTTTCATCTTACTATGGTCTAATAATCTTAAATAATTTATGTTAAAGTTTCCCTTTTGGGGAAAAAAAAAAAAAAAAAAAAAGTGTAACTACTACATACAGATCTGTGGAGTATTTCTGCAAAAAGCCAGGTATAGTGTGGTTGTTCTGCTATAATTCGATGGGGAACTGTACAAGAAAAAAACAACAAAAATTAATTTGTGCTGAAGGGAGGAAGTTATTTACTCTCCAGAACCTTTGCAAAACACCACACCCAAAATGGGTGGGCTTTAGTTGCTTTTCAAATGTCTTTGAATAATTTTTCAAATGCAGATTTTAATTATATTTCAAATTGCAAGTGTACAAATACTAGTTCTGTACCCATGGCCTTACTGTGTCAGATCCACCTTCCTTGCAGAACAATGTCTTGGTGCCACCAGGACCAATGAATGTGTACTTCTAATCCATCACCTCAGAGCAAGAGATTGCCTATAATCATTGGTATAAACCCTTCTCACAAGGAATCTTTTCTTTCTGCCAAGGATTACATGAGATATCACTCACATGCATTTTATTGCAATTACATGCCAAGACCCTGATTTTACATTTACTTCCATTATTTACTGAGGAAATAAAAGATTACAGCCTACTCATTCGAAGCTGGAGACCCAGGACTAACACGCATTCATATAAAGCCTTTCCATCCCAGGTTAAGAAGAGAAGGGGTTTCATACTCAAAATAAACTTTGAAATTACAGACTTTTCCATGGGGTAAAAATCCAGCCTGTCATTTAACTCCACAGTTGCCTGCAACCGGTCAGTGTACACAAGTACCTCTGTCAAACCCAACTACTTCAGCACCAGCTCGTGAAGACCCACACAGAGGCACCAGGAACTTGGCTACAACATGAGTTACAAATCTACATTTAAGTAGCCTCAGATCGGCATTAATTACAAAAAATACTCAATATAATTTACAGGGGCACAGGTGTCCTCTTAGAGCATTCCCCTCAAAATCCCTATGGTCTTTTCTCTTTGGGGTCCCACTTTGCTCAGACCATGGCCATCAGAAATGCTTTCTGATGAACAAGAGGAATTTCGTAACAAGCGGTTTAAGCGTATGGTTTTACCCGGCTGCTGAAAGGCAGAGTTGGGGAAGGAAAAGTGGCAAATCTATAGTACTTGTAGACAAAGTGTCTACTCTGTATCTAGGATCTCCTTTGCTACAGTGTATCTAATTTATTTTCACAAAAAAGCCTCTACTTTGTTAAAAAATATCTACTTTGTATATACAATGTTCCCAAAGGTTCCTGGCTGTAAAAAGATTACTTGGCATAGAGGTCATCAACCGAAATCCTTATTTCTAGTCAGCGTGAAAAAATAGCTTTCAATTAATAAAACAGAGGAACAGTAAGAAATGTTACAAAAAGTGAGCTGATAAAAGTTTTTCAAACAAACACAATGACACTTGAATTGTGATGCAGCATAACTTTAATGAGAGCAAAAAGTGGAATAAAAAAGTACAAAGTATAATTATATATTTCTAGGATTCAGTAAGACAACAGCTAATATGTCTTTTCAACTTGGATTTCTTTTCTCAGTGCTGCTGTGAACTGAGACAATAAAGTCCCATCTACAGCAATAGAAAAAAAAAATTCATCAGAAGTATGAAGTATTCAAAGAATAAGACAAGCAAAGGCCTGATTTTAGGAGATGACAGGCTCCCACAGCTCCATTAACTTCAGGTGGAGTTGTGGGTGTCTAACATCACTTCTGAAATCCATGGCCATGAGCTCAGTCCTGCGTCGGGTCGTGCTTCAGCATTCCTGGTCATCTTCCTGCTTGCTCCTCACGCTTTAGCACGGCTCAGTAAAGTCACTGCGGTAGGTGTTGTAGCGACGGTAGGGCCGGCTGTACCCACTGCCTGAATAGCCAAAGCTCCCAAATCCTGAGGAGTTGCCGGAGGAGATGGGCACACCCTCGGAGCTGAGGGTGCTGCCCACGTCTGCGGATGCTGAGGATCCCACGGCGGTGTTCTGGGGGAAGGAGCTGAGGATGGGGCCGGGCAGGGTCACCACCACGGGAGAGGGCTGGATCACGTATGTTGATTCCTGGCACTGCCTGACGCAGGGCTCGTTGCAGCTATTTGCCAGCGGGGTTGGGCCACAGGGGGTGGGAGGACACAGGTCGTAGCAAGACATGGCTGCGGGACAGATGGTAGGCTGAAATCCAAGGAAGAAAGTAAATGCGATATAAAAGTTGCATTAAATTCATAATAATCAGGTAAGAGGATAACATGTGAAAGTGCCTAGAGAAGGTGGTGAGAGAAGTAATCACATATTAGATCAAAATCCACAGAAGGCAGTCTGAAAATGTCATAAAGGTTTCTCTTAGTTTTATAAAGCTGCTGGAGGATGTCTCCTCTCCGCAGCTGGCCTCTGAACTTTGGTGCGAGTCATGGTAACATTTACCCTAACCCTTAGGAGCAAAAGCATTTCCCATTCTTTGGTAGTGTCCCTTGTACTGTCTCTCTGAATAAGGTACAAATGTGACTGTACCAGGAGATGAAGAAAAGCTGGAGCTGTCATCATACATGGAAAGTGGCCCTGAGCTGAACATTGACACAGAATTGGGTTTAGTGCCTTAATGCTACAACTTAGTCACTAATAGCCCAGCAAGCAGCATTTGCAGAACTATAGAAAAGTGTTTGACAAACACCCTTTGTTTTCAAGTGTCATATGACCAAAACAGACAAAATTGGAGTGCAAAGAAGGATTATTTTCTGCATCAGAGGTTTCTGCCTTGATTTGAATTCAATGTATTTGAGTGTGCTGGGATACCTGCTCTTCTGCCTGTGAAAATAAGGAGTTGGGGATAGAACCTGGAGCGCAGCACATTTTTTTTTTTTTTTTTTTGACAGTCCTAGTTTCTTAAGATGAGACTTAAGAAGATCTGTTATTTCCAGCCAATTTCATTGACTAGTTACTCCTTTAGCATAGGTCTCTAAAATGGAGCATGCAGCAGCTTGTTCTGAGAGACAGTATTGACAGCATCCTCTAAGTCCTGTCACGTTACACACTGCTTCACAAGTAAATAAAGCCTTTCTTTTTGATAGAAGTAAGCTTTTCGAATTTTCCTTCCCAAAGGGAAAAAAGCTAGCAATATTTATAAGAACTAAGAATAACCAAAAAAAAAAAAAAAAAAAAAAAAAAAAAAAAAGCAGTCATCAAAGTAACATTTTAGCATTTAAAAAGACACTGGGTAGATTCAGACTTACCTGTTCACCTGGGCGAATAAAGCAAGAGAAGTGGATGGAAGAGTCTTGCGTCGTATAGGCTTTTATACCATGTTCCAGACTGCCTGCAGACCAGAGACATATATCATGTATTAAATTATTTAATGATCGGTGCTTTGGCATGCAAAATCCACCAAATTGATCAAATTTTTTTTTTTTTTTTTCTTTCAAAATGTCTTTTAGTATTGCTCTGTTTTTTCCCCTCCTCTTATTACATTCACATTCCAGAGTAGACAAAGCTTTCATCTTCACCAATGTGTACCCACTTAATTGCTTGGAAGACTGTGGTGACTCATTTGAATTACAGCAGTAATTATGTTGCTTCCTAAGGCCAATGTACATTTTATGCTTCATTTTAGTCATCAAGACACTGCTTAAGGGGACTGTATGCGATGCATAGTCCTTATTCAAGACTTCACTCCTTTAGGTGAATAATCATTTAGCTCTGAGGTGGGGGCCTGGGCTCAATTCACAAACATTTCCATTTTAAGGACTCAGCTTTACCACAAGACAAGATATATAATAGGTATTCCTAAATTTTGCACTTCTGCACTGTTTCAATCCCACACAAACACACAGCTCAGAAGAGCACCAAATTTCCATGAGGATTGCAAAGGTTAAAGAAAATTAAGACTGGTGAGAATTGCTGACCAGAGACAATGAAACACGTTCTATAACTGCTTGGGCTAACCCACAGTTTTCCCTGTTGGTATGAATACAGCTAATATATACACATGTAAGACTGCATTTCTTGACTCATTCATAAATTTTAACTTCATTTTCCATACCAAAGTCAAACAAACACACTTTTAATGAAAGAGCTTGATTACTTGATTTTATTACTTTGTGACATTTATTAACCACCTGTAAGTATCAACATTGATTTCTGTTCAGTCTCTCAGCTAAGGAATCACCATTATTCCTACCCTAAATCTCAGGAAGGCACCAGGATGTCCAGAAATTTTCATATCAAATTAAGTATGAATGTGCAAGTTTGCAGGTATTAGTTCCTAGAGGCAGTGCTCTGCCTGAGCCAAACTACAGCATCAGTAGAAGCTATACCCAGCAGTTCTCCATTACATTTTTCATTACATGATTTGTTTCACCTCTGCCCTGGCTCTACTCCAACTTGCTGGAAATACTCACACAGATGGAAAGTATGCTAAAAGCAGGGATCAGATCTCTCCTCTTAGCACCACTGTCCCATAGCAAGAGATATGAATTAACTCTAAATGAAGAGTGTCTACACATAGTCTGGTCTTGGTCTTCAGAAGATCAAAGGACTTTAAAGTTCGGAACAGCTTTTCACTAATGGCTCAAATATGCAAAGTTTCTTGCTACCTAATGTTCAAGGTACGTGACAAGATCTCAGCTCTCACATCACCTGGCTAATAACCTAATTTCAAAGTGTGTGAGTCAAGATCACTCAAAGGACTTCACATACTAATTCAAGGTAAACACCTTCTGAAACTTTAATTATTTTATTAAAATTTTTCATAATTTATTTTAAAAAATAAAGCCAAACCTTCAACCTCTGTAAAATCACATAACCCTACATATTTTAATGATTCTCCACAAGAAAATTCTCCTCTACTTTTCTATAAAAGAAAGAAAGTTTTATTCTCCCTTTCCTCAAAGTCTCTACTATCCAACATACCACCTGTAGTTTTTTATACACTGTAAAAAGATATTTCCTTATAGTAGGTGAAAACTATCACTCACCTGGAGAATTCATTTCCCTTTCATCTGTAAAATGAGATAGCCAAGGAATACTAACTTTTCCTCATTCTTCCCTCTAGGGACATAAACAGTTCTTTTTGGAGGGTGTATAATATTTTAGAAATGGACTCATTAACAGCCTGGAAATGTTTTCACTGATATTCTGCCAGTTTAGCCTAATTAGCAGCTAGAGTTCATCCAAAAGACTGAGAACCTTTGGATCTTGCTTTTTGGGACTAGTAAGGCTGGTGAACCAGGACATCACATCTCTCAGTTATGGATCAGTAATGGATCCACACACATTCCACACACTCAATTAAAACCCTTTTGTAACAACAGAGTGCTCCCATGGCAGGCTGGTGAACTACCAAATTGACAAAGAGCTGACAAATTACTTACATGAATTGAAATTTGTATCATCTTTATGTTGACTTCAGAGGCTTGAGTGTAATAGTACAACGCATTCAAACGATCCACAGGTCTCTGAGATTAAAGAAGCTTTGAGGAAGGCTTTTCATCTGGTGCCAGGATGAAACTAGACTGGTACACGAACTATAAGCAATTTAACTACTGGGAGCAATTTAACTGTTGGAGACAATTTAACCAACTGCAACAGAATTTATATAACAGGAATTATTTGCATGCTTCAAACCTTCCCAACATTAAAATCTCTTCAATTTTTCTCCAAAAGCCGTTGTTTTAGTAGCTTCAGTGGATGTTGCAAATCTGGCTTAAAGTTCAGGTCCTTACTTTTAGCAAAAAACATTTTACTTTTGAGGGTTTCTAAAAGTTTTAATGCCTACAAGTGTCCTATATTTATTTTATCTTCACATGATTCATTCCCTGAACATGAGATTTTTGTTGGAATTCTGTAGAGCTGCAGCCAGGACGGTACAGACAACCAGGTTTTTATAAGGAACCCTAAAATACACAGTACTTATGAAGTAAATAGCAGGTAAATAGATCAAACAGTTTTGCTCTCTGTCACAAAAAGTTAATGTGCATGCCTCCTTTGAGACTTCTGTTGCCATTCATATTTTACTTCACAAATCCAAGCATTCAAGCAACGATTTGACGGTAAAAGAATGTAAATCTTTATTTGCACCCTCCAGCTCCAGGTCAGAGTTACTGAGAGTGTGAATCACAACAGGATTCCTTAAAACAAATATCATTATATGCTAGACTAGATACCCTGTCATTCTGTTAGCTCATAAAATACTTCCAGCCTTCAGAATAATTTCTTGGCAGAGATGCAGAAAGCCAAGTATTATGATGACGCAGTGTGGAATCAGTGTGCATTTCATCTGCAAAATTAAATATTTCCTTGATCTTGAGCTCTAAACAAATGTTCTCCCCTTACTAGTGGCTCCAGTAGTATTCATATCATGTCTCTGCCTGATAGTGATGATCTACACAGTGATGAATTTAACTCAAAAGGAGGCATTAGTGGAAGGAAAAAATAACAGAAGACTGGAGATATGATAAAAGCATAACTTTAATAATACCAAAGATACTAAATACTGTAAAGCAACAGGTTTCAATATGGGAAAAAATGGCACACCTCATGGTGATGTATTCCACAGACAGATCTCTTCTTTCAGTGTAGCATTGCACCTCGACAATCAAGTCTCATCTACTGTCTAAACTGTAAGCTTTACACCAGGCAGTATCAAATACAGTGATGCGCAGCAGAACTACATACCTGATTAGAAATATAAAGTAGTATAATAAGAGTAGGGGCTTCATTTTAGGGAATGACTAAATTCCACAGCTCCATTAACTTCAGGTGGAGTTGTGGGTGTCTAACATCACTTCTGAAAACCATGGCCATGAGCTCAGTCCTGCATCAGGTCGTGCTTCAGCATTCCTGGTCATCTTCCTGTTTGCTCCTCACGCTTTAGCACGGCCCATAGAAGCCACTGCGGTAGGTGTTGTAGCGACGGTAGGGCCGGCTGTACCCACTGCCCAGACCTGGATAGCCAAAGCTCCCAAATCCCAAGGAGCTGCCAGAGGAGATGGGCACACCCTCGGAGCTGAGAGCACTCCCGATGGCTGCGGATGCTGAGGATCCCACAGCGGTGTTCTGGGGGAAGGAGCTGAGGATGGGGCCGGGCAGGGTCACCACCACGGGAGAGGGCTGGATCACCACTGTCGAGTCCTGGCACTGCCTGACGCAGGGCTCGTTGCAGCTGTTGGCAAGCGGGGTTGGGCCACAGGGGGTGGGAGGACACAGGTCGTAGCAAGACATGGCTGTGGGATGGAGGTGAGTCTGAAATATAGGACCAGAAATGAATGCAAAGTAGGAGTCTTATTGCACTTACATTTACTCCACTCAGGTATCAGGACCACAGGAGCTTTCCAACGATCCCTTCAGGAGTTGAGTGGTGAGGGAGTTGAGCAGGAAACTGTGTTCTTAAACATGCTACAAGAATAAAGAGGCTGAAATAATCCTCTCTCAGTTGTTGGTGATCCAACAACTGTTGGAATAGCTGGCAGAAGAACAGAAGTACCTGTTTCATAATTTTAGTATTTTGATTGGCTGTATGTCTGGAAAGGCACTACTGAGACCCAGCTCCAGGTATTCAGAGAATTGTAGAAGTAGTAATTATGAGTAATACCTGGCCACAAACGTACTTATGGATAGAGTTCAATAGACAGCTGGAAAATTAAATTAAGAATTATTCTTCAGTTTCCAACTTCACCCATAAAAAGGTACAAATTTCAATATTATTAATCATACTCAAAGCTGAGGTCTTTGGAAATCTTTCCCAGACAACTGGTCCACAGACGTGTCATCTATGAGATAGCCAGGAGTTCCCTGCATACTCCCTGTGTCTGGTTCCAACACACCAATAAACATAAAACTTGCTATTTCCTATACACATCTCAGTCTGCTGGGTGCTCAGCTCTCTATTTTTTTTCTGTTCTTTCCCCTTGTTCTCACAGTCCCTGAAACCACTTCTCTAAACTTTCAGGAGATGTCATTGCACCCTGTAACATAATTTCAAAACTTGACAACTGTAAGACAGCAAGCAGAATTTGTTGATGATATCTATCATACTGAAGTCCATGTTGATTCCTATAGCAGAAGAAGGTTGAGGATATGTGATTAGAGCCAATAACCTTGATGAACTCAGCATGACTATTCCTTCTAATCTCAGTATGCAGCTTTGTTTTGTCTTCATTTAGAAAGTGACATTTAGAGCTCAAAAACTTGTGGTTCAACATAATTGATTTTTAAAACCCTCAAACCTGTGCTTTAAACCTTCCTAGTTTCCTTGCTCTCCAGCTGTTTCTTTTAGTATCTGGTTCATTTTACCCTCTTGTTTCCCACTGTGCCCAGTAATAGATTCATCATAGCAAAAATGGAAACACTGAAACAGCCTCCCATGGAATAAACAGCAAATGAAAGGATTTTTCTGGATGGCATTTCTGAAGATAAATACATCCACATCCTTTACAAACACTGTTGTTTTCATAACAACCCAGGTGAATTTTCAGGCATTACAGATAATGGATAAGACCCTTACAGATATAAAACACACATTACTACTTGAAAGATGACTGAGCACAGATATCTCTGTAATCAAAATCATTGAATGGTTTGAGTTGGAAGGGACCTTTAAAGCTCACCTAGTTCCAACTCTCTTGTATAGGTAGTATACCCATTAAGTTTGTTAATCTTCATTAATATTCTAACAACAAAAACCCAGCTTTTTAAACAGCAAAAGTCTTCCCCCAACCAATCCAGCAACTAGCAGAATACTGTGGAGAAAAAAGAACAGCAATCAAATTCTCATGAAGGCAAGAATTCAGCAAATAGAAAAAGAGAAGTAGATTCGAACTAACCTTGTTCACAAAAGAGGAAAAAGGTAAGAGAAGTTGTAGGAAGGCCCTTGAGTAGAGTTTGCTTTTATACTGCATCTTGGATGGCCTGAGGACCACAGACATCCTTTGTGCATGAGATTATTTACCAGCGAGTATGTCCTGAATGCAAAATGCTTCCAGCTGATTAAATGTCTTTTCCTTACTTTGTTTACTACTTTGTTTTGATTTCCTTATCTTCTGACACACATAATCCATCATACAAGTTTCTCTCATCTTCTGGTATTATTGACCAAATTTATTCTAGTGCCACCTTTCAGTCACAACAAAATTTATGCTCCAGTGTGTGTTTCACTTGAGTCATAAGGAAAAATATTAAGGAAAATTCATACAAAACATAGTTTATCATTCAAATGTGTTCTTTTATTAAGAATATGAGTTTAAATCCTTAATAAATTCTGGTCTCCACCAATTTTTACAAAGCTCTGACTCCGGCCAATTATATGAACAACCTAGGCTGAACTTCTGTGTTTTGTGAAGGTCTTGCAAAAGCACAAGCATATACACACCTGAAATCCCACTGAATCCCACAAGAATCAGAACCCTGTGTGAAATTCAGAGAAAAATACTATTACATCAAATTTGGATACTATCACCCTGTTATACTTCAGTAACACAGTTTGAAGAACAACTGATAACACATGGGGACATTTAAACAATTTATCAGCTATTTTTAAGAAGGGAACCTGTAACTCCCTTTTGTACCATCTCAGACCACAATGTGAATAGCACTTCACAAGTCATCTTGAGAACACATATGAGTTTTAAACTATTTTGAGGTATTATTGTTGCACAAACTTAACTGTGGAGTCATTGGACAAAAGTAAAAACAAACCAAAACACCCTCACTAGGGCTTTTTTGTCCTTATATGTTTTCCCTCACTATAGACAGCAGTAGAACAGTGGTTACATAGCAGACTGATGGAAGTTTATTGCGTAAATAGAATATATATAAAAAATTTTAATACGGTTTTTAACTTTACTTTCAATCTCTCCTGTACAAGCTGCAGGGTTTGAACCGCTCCTTGGAGAAGAGTTATTAAATGTTGTGCATGAGGATTCGTAGACATTTGGGAAATAAAAACTCTTGGTCTTAGGTTTCTAAAGAAGAAGGGCTTCAAAGTCCTTCACAGTTTTCATTAACAATGTGCATATTCACAGAATTAAGTAATCAAATTGTTCATGATATATGATGAGGTGTTAACACCCTCATCATCCATCCAATAAGATGTCTTTAAAAATCTCTGAACCAAGATCATTCTTTGCCATCTATAAGCTCACACATAGGTTTATGCCTTCACAAAGTGAAACCAGTTGTATTTTAACAGACTACGAAAACCAACACTGAACAATTCTATAAAGAAAACAAATTTTTGAACTGCTTTTCATATTTCAATAATATTATCTAAAGTGACCCACCTACGCTCTTAAATATTTCCCTTCCTTTCCAGACCTAAACAATGCTACCAACCCATAAACATTTAAACATGTACATTTTTGAAATACAAATACTTCTGTAGCATTAGGTGTTTACTGGCAACCTCGTGAATTAATTTTCCTGTAAAACTTGTAACAATATCCACAGACGTTTTCAACACTTTTGTTCTACTTTCTTCTATTAATACAAGAGCTTCTATTTGGTATACTACCTAATATTTTGAAATCACCACAGTATTTTCAAAAAGACTCCCGAACTGTCTCCTGACCATGGATCAACTCCAGATCAGTCTGACTGGCTCAAAAAACTCATCCAAGGGGTGTGAAGTCCTCCTTGAACTCCTCCTTGGAGATTTTTTTCAAAGACAGTGAACAAGTTAACTAGCAATTATTCTTAAGTGGGTCAGACAGGGAATTGCACACAAAGAGTTTTAGTAAATGTCTTGAATGTGATCTCAGATTGTGTTCCTGAGACACCTGCAAGCTAACAAATTGCAGAGGAGCTGATAAAAAGTCTTTATTAGACTGCACTTAGAGTAATTTCATATTGACACTGAGTCAGTATAAAAGTACCAGAAATTAAAAGTACCCATAAATTGTGAAGATGAAAGAATTCTTTATGTGTAGAGTACGCTTCTCATGCAATGCCAGGCTGAACCTAAACTGGAAGACAAAAGCAAAACAATTTCATTATCAAGAAAAATGTTCCACCTGCAAAAATATACGTGGGAACTAATTAATGCATAAAAGGATGCCTCAATAGTCTTATAAATTTGTAAACATCCATATGCATAGTTATTGCGCCCATTTCTCCAATCTTAACATACAAATGGGACACGACTTTCAAACTGATGTTCACATTCTTCAGGAACTGTCTCTCTAATGATATAAATTAAATATATTTAATAACAGCTTCAATATCCTGCACAAACATTCCATGATGCCATGCTGTCTGAAGATAGATAGTTCCAGAACATTGTTGTTTTTTTTTTTTTTCTTTTAAATCAACACGACACTTAGGTTCTTATGGCAGAGAGTAACTCTCCAAGCTTTTTCATTCACAAGCACATAAACGTACCTTTCAGGACATGCTATTGTTAGATACAGGCCTCTTAACCAGACATTTCATTCTCCTGAGCTTAATTTCTGTACTTTTTATGCTACATGTCCATTTGCATCATCGAAAGACACCTTCCTACTTCCAAGAATGAAGCCATTCTTTGATGTACATTGGAGTGCAACCAGTGATTCCTCACACATCTGAGTGCATAACTAATTACTTCAGTCATACCCGTTCTGTCAACAGGGCACCACACGGTTGAGAATGCATTCCAGTCCCTTCAACAATTTGTTTAGAAAATGCACTCACAGAAACCAATTTTTAAGCAGAGACTCCACTTAGTCTAGTACCTACTGATTTACCATCTTTCATACTTTGCTTTTGTTGCCTCAAACCACAGCCTAAAAAGGAACATATTTCATCTTATCTCTACACTGTTTTTCCCCTAATTTGGTAACTTTGCAAAAAATATTTTCTAAGGTTTCTTTACTTTTTTTTCTTTACTTAAGTAAGTGTAAAACATTTGAAAAAATAAAACTACCTCTTCCTCTACTGTGTGGACATTTGGACTTGTTACAGCACCGAACCTGAATGCCAGGCATCCTCCCTCTGGTTCCTCCACTATTTCTATCTCAGCACTATGATACTTTAATTTTCAAATAAATTTTAGTAGGATCCAAAGGAGAAAACCCTACACAAGTTATAGAGTCGTCAGAAATTACACAACTCTCATTCTTCCTGCTTCCCTGTGCTATGTCCTGCTGGACCCCATGTAGCTCCACAGGGAGAACAAAGGAGTCATACAATTAAAAACTTGGTTAAATTTCTCAAAGCTTATGTACCAGCAGCCAGGTATACTTTGTTATTAGTTGATGTCTTAGTTGTACAAAATGTGCTGAGTTTTAATATATTTTTAAAAATTCCTAGATGGTAACAGGATTACAACCAGACTGTTCTTAAAGGAAATGTCTATGACCATTTGTCTAGTTCTTCAGTCATGTAATTTTTACTGTATATTATGAGAGTTCTTCTGTGGATTAGCTAAACAATACAAATTATTGGATTTATGTTCAAGGCTTGAAAGAGAGAACATCAAAGCCCATCATAAAAATTTATTAAGGACACGATCACATAAAGAGTCTTATTACTCTGATGAGATTTGAACACTTACTTAAACTTTGCAGCCTTGAGACAAGATCACTCAAAGCATGTCACAGTTAAAGCTTCAGAGTTCGGTAGTAGTAAATGTAACCAAAAATAGAGATCCAAATATTGCTTCTGAAAATCTTACTAGGCACTTTAAAATAAACAGAGTTTCAGAGATACCAAAAAAAGTGATGAGAAAGTCCCCAAACTGAAATATCACACCTATACGTTTATGCACAAATGTGGAAAAAATTACTGAAAAAAAAAAAAGAGAAATATATATGTAAACCTTCTGAATGTTTGACAGGAGTGTAAACAACAATTCAGTTATTTATATCAGGATGATTGTGATGGATATTCAATTCACATTTTCCAATGAGAAGGTACTTTGCATAGATTTCCCAACTAATGATACATTACACCCCAAGGGGATGAAAAAGGAAAACCACACTGAAACTCAAATTCACATGCAACATCAGTTTAATGATAAAAAGTCAAGTAGTATGCTGCAAAACAAAAAAGATATGTATATTTATATAAGGGAAAGAAGTCATTTGAACCATTCTAAATGAAAGACAGCAAGCAAGACTACAATTTTCTTTAACTCCTGAATAAAACCCATCCACTGATCATTGCAAAGTACAGCATAATACCCAGACAAAGTGAAATTCAAAACCACAGAAAAAAGGAAAGTTAACAAAAGCAGGAATTTCAGGAGTAAGACATATGCTGGCCGTGTATAGAGACAGCAGTTTGATTCACTCCCTAGCATACAAAAGGCCACGAGGAAGATCAGTCCTTCTGGAAACTCTGGCCAGCAGCTCCATCCTCAGTCCGGCACCTGGCTTTGGGCTTGCTGGTCGACGCGCTCGCTGGACGTCCAGGCCGGCTCTAGCAGGGCAGGCACCTCCTGCCACAGAAGCGGCCACCAAGGCCAGAGAGGCCAAAGCCCCCGGAGTTGATGGGCACTCCCTCCTCACTCAGGATGCTGCCAACGGCAGCCGAGGTGGTGGATCCCACGGCGGTGTTCTGGGGGAAGGAGCTGAGGATGGGGCCGGGCAGGGTCACCACCACGGGAGAGGGCTGGATCACCACGCGGGAGTCCTGGCACTGCCTGACGCAGGGCTCGTTGCAGCTGTTGGCAAGCGGGGTTGGGCCACAGGGACGGCACAGATCGTAGCAGGACATGGCTGTGGGATGGACGGACACCTGGGAGAGAGGGCACGGAAAGCACAGGCAGCACGTGAGAGGCAGCCTGACAGCCGGCTCGGCAAGAGAAAAGGCACCGGCTGGGAAGCGGGGACAGACCCAGTTGGGAAGAAGGGAGATGAATGAAACCTGGTCCCCACATTGACACTGAAAATACAGCCTAAGCTCTTATCCCACCACCCACAGTGGTTGCAGGGAACCAAGAGTTGGAAATACAAACTGTGTTTGTAAAATCTATCCTGAGTCCAGAAGAGAAAGAATTGAAGAGAAAATGTGAGGGAAATGTAGTTGCAGCTCACCTTGTTCAGCAAGGAGGAGAAGGCAAGAGAAGTGGATGAGGGAGCCTGCTCTTGGACTGGCTTTTATACTGGTCCTGACTGCCCCAGGCCCTGAGGCTCCCTTTGCGCATGTCATGTGTTTACCAACAAGCTCATCTTACATGCAAAGAAGCACAATTAAAGAAATGGGGACATTTCTGTTCCCCGCAACACTGCCTTTTCATTTCCCTGTTCAAGACATGACCATTGAAACATACAAGCCCTTTTCAAGTGACATTATTAAAGGAAAATGTTTCTGGGGAAATGACACAGAAGTGGAGGAAGAAAATGAAGGCAAAAAAAAGGAGACAGCACATCTAAAGAGCACCTAACAAATTCCGAACAGTCTGCGTCTTGTTTTGGAGGTTTTGTCTTAAGTAACATGACCTCATTCCCTACTTAACCTGTCAGTGCAGTCAGACTCCCAACAAAGACCCTAAGTGAGGACCAGCCAAGTCCTCAGCCTTCCTTGTCAATAAAATGGGATGCATACCGCTCCAAACAAGGCCACACACTTCAAACCAAATACATCTGATTTCCTCCTCCCCACGGTCCATGCCTCTACTTCAGTTTTGGCTCAACATACTGACAGGACAGCACACACATTGCCAAACACTCAGCAAGATTTCCATGCAACATAGAACATACTGTAGAAGCAAGCAACGGCTAGCGGTGGCAGCAAGCACAGTCAGGAGAGCAGCAGATGTCAGGCTCTCCCCAGGGATGCATGCCAAGGGAAGGACTCAGTGCTCTGCACTGGATCTCCCGGGGCAGAAGCAGAGCTGCATGTCCCCAGGAGGCATGACAGCCCTGCTTGGGGCACCAGCCACATTCCTCTGACAACCCAGCCGGGTCCTCCTTGCAAAGGGTGGACAAAGCATCTTCCTAATTAAGTTGGGACTCCACCAGGGACAGGCAACTCTCTAGTCACAGAGGCCCGGGCCAAATTCCTCACTTCAGAGGGTGACGAGAGCCTAGAGGCCACACTGTGTTCACCCGATGATGACGGTAAAAGTCCATCCAAACAGAAATGTTGTCAGGGCTCAGTGAAAGCCAGCTGCTCCTGGCAGGACAAGAGCCAGGAGAGGAGCACGATTACAAGGCCAGGAGGGCAGCAGCCTCACCAGCACAGGCCCCACTGCACATTACCTGAGCAAGGAAAAGGCAGACACTGCTGCGGCCCTGACTCCATCTCAACCGGCAAGTTCCTGGCGCTGAAGCAGGACAGACATCACGCACGGCAGTCACCCCACAGGTCAGGAGCAGAGCCCAGGGTGGGAGCCCTGCTCAACAGTGCCCAGCGGTTGCTGACCAGGGCCATAACAACCAGACAGAACCAAGAAGTGGCTGGGAATCACTGGGAAACTTGGGTCCCAGATGCAAGGGGGCTCCTGCTCAGGCATAAGCAAACCTGCAAAAGCACAGGAGGCTTCCACTCCTGCCCCCAGACTGAAGGAAGGCTGAAAGGCTCAGGACGGAGCTTAAACAGAGCCCTGGGTCAAAAGGAAGACGGAGGTGGGAGGGAATCCCAGGTGAGGCTCATCAGGGCCACTGGGCCTGTAGTTCCGGCACTCAGGCCCCTGATAGGTTGTCTCCTGGGCACCTGGCACACAGGACACCTGCTCCATCTATCACCACGAGGCAGGGAAAGGACTTCTTCCTTCAAGAAAGGAAGATCACATTCCTTTTATTAGGACTAAGCTGTCTTTTCTTCCAAGGTTCCTTTCAATCACCTCCCTGCCCAGAATATCTGCAGGACGGTCCCGTGCAAGACCTCAATGCTCCCACAGAAAAATGCATATGGCAGTGCCCTGTCGCACCCAGCTCTCTCCATCCCGTGCCGCAGATGCTGCCTTCCCTCCCTGGTGCGCCCTTTTCACTCCACTGTGCTTGTTTGTCAGCTCAGCATGGCTCGTGAGGGTTGGTGGAGACAACATTTGTGAGGGCCCTCCAGCAGAGCAGGGCACAGGGGGGTTGCTGACAGCAGCTGCCTTGAAGGGAGACAGGCCTATAGCCATGGGGAGAGGCACCTTAGGGCTTCCCACAGCATGTGGGGCAGCAGAAATGGTGCCCCTCACTCGATGTGAAGCAGGACCTTGGGGATATGGGGGAAAACATCCCCTGTGGAGGACTAGAGCATGAGGGAAGAAGGGACAGGAAGCTTTTCCTCCCTTGAATTCCCTGTGGCAGGAGCAACCAGCACATCCCACTGGACTTTACCACACAAACTACATCCCAGCTCCATACACACAAGAAAAGTCGCACCCTTCTGTGATATCGGTAGTGTTGTTGATAATCGCAGAAGTGGAAGAATGCACAATTGCTGCATCCTGGAGGGTTTCTTCCTTTCCTTCATCCGGTGAGCAAAGAATAAAAATGGTGACTTGCTAAATGCCTTCACTTCAGGAACATGGGCCACAGGCCATGCAACCTTCCAGCAGTCACTCTGCATCTTTGCCCACATTGATGACTACTTCAGAAAGGGGTCTGGGGATTACAAAACAATGATCTGGACATCTCACCTTGAGCATCTGTCACACATCACACATGTCTTGAAAAGAAAAAAGACCTCACAGGGCCTTGCTGAGGGACAGAAAATCTTGTCAGGAAAAATGGAAGTGGGTTACTTTGGGAAGAGTATATCACATATAAAGCACAGTCCCCTCTAGCTGGCCATTTCAGTGGAACTCCACTCCTCCAAATCCCTCAAAAATATATGAGTCCTGCACATGTCCTCCTGCATGCCATTATCCCTGTATAGCATACCATTTCATACTGGAGAACTTGGTTAGACATACCAGGAGGGAAGGAACAGGAGGAGACATCAAGGTACAATGCAGCATAAACTTTAATGAGTCGAAAGAGAGAAAGCAAGCAGTGCATGCTGGCAGGGACCCGGTCCAGGCTGCTACAAGGGCACCCGACACTCAGGCAGCCCTTCCCAGCTATGGGACACGCGTCTTCCTCCCACACACAGACGGGGAGACGGGGATGAGCAGGGCCCCTCTCTGCTTCCCTCAGGATGAACCCAAGGCACAGGACAGCAGGAGACACAGGGACTCATGATGCAGACAAGAAAGCAGGAGAAGCAGAAGACCTCAGCTGGCCGTGTTTCCAGACCGCACGGGCTGGCACCTGGCTTCCCTCCCTGCTTTGCTGGAGGGCACGAGGGGGCTCAGTGCCTCTGGAAACTCTGGCCAGCAGCTCCGTCCTCAGTCCGGCACCTGGCTTTGGGCTTGCTGGTCGACGCGCTCGCTGGACGTCCAGGCCGGCTCTAGCAGGGCAGGCACCTCCTGCCACAGAAGCGGCCACCAAGGCCAGAGAGGCCAAAGCCCCCGGAGTTGATGGGCACTCCCTCCTCACTCAGGATGCTGCCAACGGCAGCCGAGGTGGTGGATCCCACGGCGGTGTTCTGGGGGAAGGAGCTGAGGATGGGGCCGGGCAGGGTCACCACCACGGGAGAGGGCTGGATCACCACGCGGGAGTCCTGGCACTGCCTGACGCAGGGCTCGTTGCAGCTGTTGGCAAGTGGGGTTGGGCCACAGGGACGGCACAGATCGTAGCAGGACATGGCTGTGGGACAGACGGACACCTGCGAGAGAAGAATTTACAAGCTTGGAATCAGAGACAGACTCAGCGGGGAGAAGGGGGATGAAAGACCACTGATCCCAACGTTTTCCGTTAAAATAAAACCCAAGCTCTTATGCACACTCCAACAGTAGTTGCAGGGAACTAGAGCTGTAAAAAAAACCAGACTGTATTATTAAAATCTATCCTGAGTACAGAAGTCAAAGAGTTGAAGAGAAAGAGTGAGGGAAATGTAGTTACAGCTCACTTTGTTCAGCAAGGAGGAGAAGGCAAGAGAAGTGGATGAGGGAGCCTGCTCTCAGACTGGCTTTTATACTGGTCCAGACCGCCCCAGGCCCTGAGGCTCCCTTTGCGCATGTCATGTGTTTACCAACAAGCTCATCTTACATGCAAAGAAGCACAATTAATGAAATGAGCATTATGCTTCTGTTCCCTGCAACGCTGCCTTTTCATTTCCCTCTTCATGACATGCTCCTTCAGCCACAAAGGCTCCTTTCAAGCGACACTATTAGAGGCCAAAACGTGTCCAGGGGAAAAGACACGTCAGCACAGGCAGATGATGCAGCTGGTGATGAAGAACGTCCCACCTCTCCAGGTGATGCCATGCCCTTGCCCTCCAGGGCCTCACTCTGCAGTGTTTCCTCATGATTGAGGCAGCTCTGCTCCTAACCCTGAGGCTTCAGCCTGGATGGACATCCTCATGCAGGGGTCGGCACCATCAGTCGCTCTCTCTCATGCTCTGCTCACTCACGCTCTATTAGCATCACCTTTCTAGGCAGGGCACCTCTGCTTTTGCCTTCTAAACTCTCTCTCTGAGACTGAGCTTTGATCTCGGCAGAAGTTTGCCTGCCTCTTTTGTCATCTTCTTTCTCTCCTTCATCCCTACGTGCCTAAGCTGCAGACTACCGGTGGTTAAGAAGGAAGGCTATTCCGCTCCCAATTCCCTCCGCTGGAAACCTCTGGCTACGTTGGAGGCACCCCAGCGACAAAGGCACATGCTGACCAATCGATACACGTCCTTCTTCCTGCCTGCCTGTGACTTGACCACAACTTCTGCTTTGTGCTTTGGCTCCCCAGACTGCTGGCACACCAGGCACGACCAAATACTTGGCAGGGCTCCCACAGGATCCCCAGCCCTGCTCAGCAGCAAGCAGGGTCCACGAGTCTTTGCAAGGACAGTCGGAGGAGCACGGCACAAGAGGTGCCTCCTACTCTGCCCGAAGTACGACCAGAGCAGCAGGCCCAAATCACTGCCTGTGGAGGACAAGGGCATGCGAAGGAGGGACTGAGAGCAGAGCGGCTGGGCTGCCACTCCCTCACACTCGCCAGCTGGAGGCCTGGTTGGAGGGACAAAAGGACCACTGCTTGGGCCCTGCCCAGGCACAGCAGCTGAATGGGGCTTCTGCAGGAATTGCAGCACATCTGCTCCAGACTCATTTCCCTTTCAGGACACGGTGGCATATGCAGAAGGACTCTGACACGGAACTTAATGCTTTTGGTTACACGTCTGCTCCGTTGGAGGCAAAGATGCCTTTTTTGCTCCCTTCTAGTCCCCTACAGAGTTTCCAGGACATATCACATACGAGCATAGTGACGTCCCACACTGATGTCAGTAACCATGCTGTTGAGGGCAGAAAGGCAGGAATACCACTGGCTGCATCCTGGAGGGTTTCTTTCTTTCCTTTCTCTGGCGAGCAGACAACAAAGAGGGACTGGCTAAATGCCCTCACTTCAGTGTCACGGGCTGCAGACCAAGCAAAAGTAAAGAAGTCAGTCTGCAGCACTGCCAGACGTGATGAATACTTCAGAAATGTGCCTGGACATTTCTCCTTGGCATCTTTCATACATCATGCATGCCATGAAACAAAAGAAGGCAACAGAGAGCTGTGCTGAGAGAACAATTCTGTTGTTCAGGGAAAATGGATGTGGGTGACTTTAAGAAAAGTATAAGACATGTAAAACATAGTACCCTCTAGCTGGCCATTTCAGTGGGACTCCACTCCTCCAAATCCCCCATGTAAAACACAAGGGCAGGACATTCCTTCAGGAATTACTTTATCGCCCTAGAGCATTCAATTTTTCACCTAGAGAGCTTGGTTGGGCATCCCAGCAGGGAAGGAACACGAGGAGACATCAAGGTACAATGCAGCATAAACTTTAATGAGTCGAAAGAGAGAAAGCAAGCAGTGCATGCTGGCAGGGACCCGGTCCAGGCTGCTACAAGGGCACCCGACACTCAGGCAGCCCTTCCCAGCTATGGGACACGCGTCTTCCTCCCACACACAGACGGGGAGACGGGGATGAGCAGGGCCCCTCTCTGCTTCCCTCAGGATGAACCCAAGGCACAGGACAGCAGGAGACACAGGGACTCATGATGCAGACAAGAAAGCAGGAGAAGCAGAAGACCTCAGCTGGCCGTGTTTCCAGACCGCACGGGCTGGCACCTGGCTTCCCTCCCTGCTTTGCTGGAGGGCACGAGGGGGCTCAGTGCCTCTGGAAACTCTGGCCAGCAGCTCCGTCCTCAGTCCGGCACCTGGCTTTGGGCTTGCTGGTCGACGCGCTCGCTGGACGTCCAGGCCGGCTCTAGCAGGGCAGGCACCTCCTGCCACAGAAGCGGCCACCAAGGCCAGAGAGGCCAAAGCCCCCGGAGTTGATGGGCACTCCCTCCTCACTCAGGATGCTGCCAACGGCAGCCGAGGTGGTGGATCCCACGGCGGTGTTCTGGGGGAAGGAGCTGAGGATGGGGCCGGGCAGGGTCACCACCACGGGAGAGGGCTGGATCACCACGCGGGAGTCCTGGCACTGCCTGACGCAGGGCTCGTTGCAGCTGTTGGCAAGTGGGGTTGGGCCACAGGGACGGCACAGATCGTAGCAGGACATGGCTGTGGGACAGACGGACACCTGCGAGAGAAGAATTTACAAGCTTGGAATCAGAGACAGACTCAGCGGGGAGAAGGGGGATGAAAGACCACTGATCCCAACGTTTTCCGTTAAAATAAAACCCAAGCTCTTATGCACACTCCAACAGTAGTTGCAGGGAACTAGAGCTGTAAAAAAAACCAGACTGTATTATTAAAATCTATCCTGAGTACAGAAGTCAAAGAGTTGAAGAGAAAGAGTGAGGGAAATGTAGTTACAGCTCACTTTGTTCAGCAAGGAGGAGAAGGCAAGAGAAGTGGATGAGGGAGCCTGCTCTCAGACTGGCTTTTATACTGGTCCAGACCGCCCCAGGCCCTGAGGCTCCCTTTGCGCATGTCATGTGTTTACCAACAAGCTCATCTTACATGCAAAGAAGCACAATTAATGAAATGAGCATTATGCTTCTGTTCCCTGCAACGCTGCCTTTTCATTTCCCTCTTCATGACATGCTCCTTCAGCCACAAAGGCTCCTTTCAAGCGACACTATTAGAGGCCAAAACGTGTCCAGGGGAAAAGACACGTCAGCACAGGCAGATGATGCAGCTGGTGATGAAGAACGTCCCACCTCTCCAGGTGATGCCATGCCCTTGCCCTCCAGGGCCTCACTCTGCAGTGTTTCCTCATGATTGAGGCAGCTCTGCTCCTAACCCTGAGGCTTCAGCCTGGATGGACATCCTCATGCAGGGGTCGGCACCATCAGTCGCTCTCTCTCATGCTCTGCTCACTCACGCTCTATTAGCATCACCTTTCTAGGCAGGGCACCTCTGCTTTTGCCTTCTAAACTCTCTCTCTGAGACTGAGCTTTGATCTCGGCAGAAGTTTGCCTGCCTCTTTTGTCATCTTCTTTCTCTCCTTCATCCCTACGTGCCTAAGCTGCAGACTACCGGTGGTTAAGAAGGAAGGCTATTCCGCTCCCAATTCCCTCCGCTGGAGACCTCTGGCTACGTTGGAGGCACCCCAGCGACAAAGGCACATGCTGACCAATCGATACACGTCCTTCTTCCTGCCTGCCTGTGACTTGACCACAACTTCTGCTTTGTGCTTTGGCTCCCCAGACTGCTGGCACACCAGGCACGACCAAATACTTGGCAGGGCTCCCACAGGATCCCCAGCCCTGCTCAGCAGCAAGCAGGGTCCACGAGTCTTTGCAAGGACAGTCGGAGGAGCACGGCACAAGAGGTGCCTCCTACTCTGCCCGAAGTACGACCAGAGCAGCAGGCCCAAATCACTGCCTGTGGAGGACAAGGGCATGCGAAGGAGGGACTGAGAGCAGAGCGGCTGGGCTGCCACTCCCTCACACTCGCCAGCTGGAGGCCTGGTTGGAGGGACAAAAGGACCACTGCTTGGGCCCTGCCCAGGCACAGCAGCTGAATGGGGCTTCTGCAGGAATTGCAGCACATCTGCTCCAGACTCATTTCCCTTTCAGGACACGGTGGCATATGCAGAAGGACTCTGACACGGAACTTAATGCTTTTGGTTACACGTCTGCTCCGTTGGAGGCAAAGATGCCTTTTTTGCTCCCTTCTAGTCCCCTACAGAGTTTCCAGGACATATCACATACGAGCATAGTGACGTCCCACACTGATGTCAGTAACCATGCTGTTGAGGGCAGAAAGGCAGGAATACCACTGGCTGCATCCTGGAGGGTTTCTTTCTTTCCTTTCTCTGGCGAGCAGACAACAAAGAGGGACTGGCTAAATGCCCTCACTTCAGTGTCACGGGCTGCAGACCAAGCAAAAGTAAAGAAGTCAGTCTGCAGCACTGCCAGACGTGATGAATACTTCAGAAATGTGCCTGGACATTTCTCCTTGGCATCTTTCATACATCATGCATGCCATGAAACAAAAGAAGGCAACAGAGAGCTGTGCTGAGAGAACAATTCTGTTGTTCAGGGAAAATGGATGTGGGTGACTTTAAGAAAAGTATAAGACATGTAAAACATAGTACCCTCTAGCTGGCCATTTCAGTGGGACTCCACTCCTCCAAATCCCCCATGTAAAACACAAGGGCAGGACATTCCTTCAGGAATTACTTTATCGCCCTAGAGCATTCAATTTTTCACCTAGAGAGCTTGGTTGGGCATCCCAGCAGGGAAGGAACACGAGGAGACATCAAGGTACAATGCAGCATAAACTTTAATGAGTCGAAAGAGAGAAAGCAAGCAGTGCATGCTGGCAGGGACCCGGTCCAGGCTGCTACAAGGGCACCCGACACTCAGGCAGCCCTTCCCAGCTATGGGACACGCGTCTTCCTCCCACACACAGACGGGGAGACGGGGATGAGCAGGGCCCCTCTCTGCTTCCCTCAGGATGAACCCAAGGCACAGGACAGCAGGAGACACAGGGACTCATGATGCAGACAAGAAAGCAGGAGAAGCAGAAGACCTCAGCTGGCCGTGTTTCCAGACCGCACGGGCTGGCACCTGGCTTCCCTCCCTGCTTTGCTGGAGGGCACGAGGGGGCTCAGTGCCTCTGGAAACTCTGGCCAGCAGCTCCGTCCTCAGTCCGGCACCTGGCTTTGGGCTTGCTGGTCGACGCGCTCGCTGGACGTCCAGGCCGGCTCTAGCAGGGCAGGCACCTCCTGCCACAGAAGCGGCCACCAAGGCCAGAGAGGCCAAAGCCCCCGGAGTTGATGGGCACACCATCCTCACTCAGGATGCTGCCAACGGCAGCCGAGGTGGTGGATCCCACGGCGGTGTTCTGGGGGAAGGAGCTGAGGATGGGGCCGGGCAGGGTCACCACCACGGGAGAGGGCTGGATCACCACGCGGGAGTCCTGGCACTGCCTGACGCAGGGCTCGTTGCAGCTGTTGGCAAGCGGGGTTGGGCCACAGGGACGGCACAGATCGTAGCAGGACATGGCTGCGGGACGGACGGACACCTGGGAGAGAGGGCACGGAAAGCACAGGCAGCACGTGAGAGGCAGCCTGACAGCTGGCTCGGCAAGAGAAAAGGCACCGGCTGGGAAGCGGGGACAGACCGAGTTGGGAAGAAGGGAGATGAATGAAACCTGGTCCCCACATTGACACTGAAAATAAAGCCTAAGCCCTTATCCCCCCTCCCAGAGAGGTGGCAGGGAACAAAGATTCGGAACACAATCAATCTGTCTCAGGAAATCTGTTCTCAGACCCAAAGGCATAGAAGAGAAGAAGGAAAAATGTGGAGAAAAGGAAGTTGCAGCTGACCTTGTTCAACAAGGAGGAGAAGGCAAGAGAAATGGATGAGGGAGCATCCTCTTGGACTGGCTTTTATACTGGTTCAGACCTGCCCCAGGCCCTGAGGCTCCCTTTGCGCATGTCATGTGTTTACCAACAAGCTCATCTTACAGGCAAAGAAGCACAATTAAGAAATGGGTACTATGCCTATGTTTCCCGCAACGCTGCCTTTTCATTTCCTTGTGAATGCCATGCCCATTGAGACATACAAGCTCCTTTCAAGTGACAGTATTAAAGGTAAATATTTCCAGGGAAATGACACAGAAGTGGAGGAAGAAGATGAAGGCAAAGAGAAGGTGATGGCCAATGTGCTCGGGCAATGACAGCCTCTCACGCTACCGGGGCTTATTTTGATTTTTTGGTCCTAAAATAGGTGACCTCATTTACTTACAAATCTCTCATTGAAGCCAGACTTCCAGCAAGGATCCTAGGTGAGCACCAGCCACATCTTCAGCTTTATCTATCAACAAAATGGGATGTGTCACCCTCCAACAAAGGCACACGCTTCAAACCAAATACATCTGATTTCCTCCTCCCCACGGTCCATGCCTCTACTTCATGCTTTAGGCTCAACATACTGACAGGACAGCACACACGTTGCCAAACACTCAGCAAGATTTCCATGCAACATAGAACATACTGTAGAAGCAAGCAACTGGCTGGCGGTGGCAGCAAGCACAGTCAGGAGAGCAGCAGATGTCAGGCTCTCCCCAGGGATGCATGCCAAGGGAAGGACTCAGTGCTCTGCACTGGATCTCCCGGGGCAGAAGCAGAGCTGCATGTCCCCAGGAGGCATGACAGCCCTGCTTGGGGCACCAGCCACATTCCTCTGACAACCCAGCCGGGTCCTCCTTGCAAAGGGTGGACAAAGCATCTTCCCAATTAAGTTGGGACTCCACCAGGGATAGGCAACTCTCTAATCACAGAGGCCCGGGCCAAATTCCTCACTTCAGAGGGTGACGAGAGCCTAGAGGCCACACTGTGTTCACCCGATGATGACGGTAAAAGTCCATCCAAACAGAAATGCTGTCAGGGCTCAGTGAGAGCCAGCTGCTCCCGGCAGGACAAGAGCCAGGAGAGGAGCACGATTACAAGGCCAGGAGGGCAGCAGCCTCACCAGCACAGGCCCCACTGCACACTACCTGAGCAAGGAAAAGGCAGACACTGCTGCGGCCCTGACTCCATCTCAACCGGCAAGTTCCTGGCGCTGAAGCAGGACAGACATCACGCACGGCAGTCACCCCACAGGTCAGGAGCAGAGCCCAGGGTGGGAGCCCTGCTCAACAGTGCCCAGCGGTTGCTGACCAGGGCCATAACAACCAGACAGAACCAAGAAGTGCCTGGGAATCACTGGGAAACTTGGGTCCCAGATGCAAGGGGGATCCTGCTCAGGCATAAGCAAACCTGCAAAAGCACAGGAGGCTTCCACTCCTGCCCCCAGACTGAAGGAAGGCTGAAAGGCTCAGGACGGAGCTTAAACAGAGCCCTGGGTCAAAAGGAAGACGGAGGTGGGGGGGAATCCCAGGTGAGGCTCATCAGGGCCATTGGGCCTGTAGTTCCGGCACTCAGGCCCCTGATAGGGTGTCTCCTGGGCACCTGGCACACAGGACACCAGCTCCATCTATCACCACGAGGCAGGGAAAGGACTTCTTCCTTCAAGAAAGGAAGATCACATTCCTTTTATTAGGACTAAGCTGTCTTTTCTTCCAAGGTTCCTTTCAATCACCTCCCTGCCCAGAATATCTGCAGGACGGTCCCGTGCAAGACCTCAATGCTCCCACAGAAAAATGCATATGGCAGTGCCCTGTCGCACCCAGCTCTCTCCATCCCGTGCCGCAGATGCTGCCTTCCCTCCCTGGTGCGCCCTTTTCACTCCACTGTGCTTGTTTGTCAGCTCAGCATGGCTCGTGAGGGTTGGTGGAGACAACATTTGTGAGGGCCCTCCAGCAGAGCAGGGCACAGGGGGGTTGCTGACAGCAGCTGCCTTGAAGGGAGACAGGCCTATAGCCATGGGGAGAGGCACCTTAGGGCTTCCCACAGCATGTGGGGCAGCAGAAATGGTGCCCCTCACTCGATGTGAAGCAGGACCTTGGGGATATGGGGGAAAACATCCCCTGTGGAGGACTAGAGCATGTGGGAAGAAGGGACAGGAAGCTTTTCCTCCCTTGAATTCCCTGTGGCAGGAGCAACCAGCACATCCCACTGGACTTTACCACACAAACTACATCCCAGCTCCATACACAAGCAAAGTTGTTTCCCTCTCTAATATTGGTGGCCTGGTCTTTCAGGGTGGAAATACCAGAATGCGCAGTTGCTGCATCCTGGAGGGTTTCTTTCTGTCATTCCTCTGGTGAGCAAACAACAAAGAGGGACTGGATAAATGCCCTCACTTCAGGAACATGGGCCACAGGCCATGCAAACTTCAAGCGGTCACTTTGCAGCTCTGCAAACTATTGATGAGTATTTGAGAAAGGGGCCTGGGGCTTATGAAGACATGACCTGGATATCTCTCCTTGGCATCCGTCACACATCATACATGCCTTGAAAGCAAAGAATTTCTCACAGGGCCTTGCTGAGACACAGAAAAATTATACTGCGCAGGACAAATGGACGTGGGTGACTTTGGGAGAGTATATCACGTGTAAAACACAGTCCCCTCCAGCTGACAATTTCACTGGGACTCCCCAACTCCAAATACACTATGAAAAATATGAGTCCAGCACATCCCTTCAGCAATCCCTTTCTCCCAGAACAGCATCCAAATTTTCCCCTCGAGAGCTTGGTTGGGCATCCCAGGAGGGAAGGAACAAGAGGAGACATCAAGGTACAATGCAGCATAAACTTTAATGAGTTGAAAGAGAGAAAGCAAGCAGTGCATGCTGGCAGGGACCCGGTCCAGGCTGCTACAAGGGCACCCGACACTCAGGCAGCCCTTCTCAGCTATGGGACACGCGTCTTCCTCCCACACACAGACGGGGAGACGGGGATGAGCAGGGCCCCTCTCTGCTTCCCTCAGGATGAACCCAAGGCACAGGACAGCAGGAGACACAGGGACTCATGATGCAGACAAGAAAGCAGGAGAAGCAGAAGACCTCAGCTGGCCGTGTTTCCAGACCGCACGGGCTGGCACCTGGCTTCCCTCCCTGCTTTGCTAGGAGGGCACGAGGGGGCTCAGTGCCTCTGGAAACTCTGGCCAGCAGCTCCGTCCTCAGTCCGGCACCTGGCTTTGGGCTTGCTGGTCGACGCGCTCACTGGACGTCCAGGCCGGCCTCTAGCAGGGCAGGCACCTCCTGCCACAGAAGCGGCCACCAAGGCCAGAGAGGCCAAAGCCCCCGGAGTTGATGGGCACACCATCCTCACTCAGGATGCTGCCAACAGGCAGCCGAGGTGGTGGATCCCACGGCGGTGTTCTGGGGGAAGGAGCTGAGGATGGGGCCGGGCAGGGTCACCACCACGGGAGAGGGCTGGATCACCACGCGGGAGTCCTGGCACTGCCTGACGCAGGGCTCGTTGCAGCTGTTGGCAAGCGGGGTTGGGCCACAGGGACGGCACAGATCGTAGCAGGACATGGCTGCGGGACGGACGGACACCTGGGAGAGAGGGCACGGAAAGCACAGGCAGCACGTGAGAGGCAGCCTGACAGCCGGCTCGGCAAGAGAAAAGGCACCGGCTGGGAAGCGGGGACAGACCCAGTTGGGAAGAAGGGAGATGAATGAAACCTGGTCCCCACATTGTCCCTGAAAATACAGCCTAAGCTCTTATCCCCCCTCCCAGAGAGGTGGCAGGGAACCAAGAGTTGGAAATACAAACTGTGTTTGTAAAATCTATCCTGAGTCCAGAAGAGAAAGAGTTGATGAGAAAGAGTGAGGGAAATGTAGTTGCAGCTCACCTTGTTCAGCAAGGAGGAGAAGGCAAGAGAAGTGGATGAGGGAGCCTGCTCTCAGACTGGCTTTTATACTGGTCCAGACCGCCCCAGGCCCTGAGGCTCCCTTTGCGCATGTCATGTGTTTACCAACAAGCTCATCTTACATGCAAAGAAGCACAATTAATGAAATGAGCATTATGCTTCTGTTCCCTGCAACGCTGCCTTTTCATTTCCCTCTTCATGACATGCTCCTTCAGCCACAAAGGCTCCTTTCAAGCGACACTATTAGAGGCCAAAACGTGTCCAGGGGAAAAGACACGTCAGCACAGGCAGATGATGCAGCTGGTGATGAAGAACGTCCCACCTCTCCAGGTGATGCCATGCCCTTGCCCTCCAGGGCCTCACTCTGCAGTGTTTCCTCATGATTGAGGCAGCTCTGCTCCTAACCCTGAGGCTTCAGCCTGGATGGACATCCTCATGCAGGGGTCGGCACCATCAGTCGCTCTCTCTCATGCTCTGCTCACTCACGCTCTATTAGCATCACCTTTCTAGGCAGGGCACCTCTGCTTTTGCCTTCTAAACTCTCTCTCTGAGACTGAGCTTTGATCTCGGCAGAAGTTTGCCTGCCTCTTTTGTCATCTTCTTTCTCTCCTTCATCCCTACGTGCCTAAGCTGCAGACTACCGGTGGTTAAGAAGGAAGGCTATTCCGCTCCCAATTCCCTCCGCTGGAGACCTCTGGCTACGTTGGAGGCACCCCAGCGACAAAGGCACATGCTGACCAATCGATACACGTCCTTCTTCCTGCCTGCCTGTGACTTGACCACAACTTCTGCTTTGTGCTTTGGCTCCCCAGACTGCTGGCACACCAGGCACGACCAAATACTTGGCAGGGCTCCCACAGGATCCCCAGCCCTGCTCAGCAGCAAGCAGGGTCCACGAGTCTTTGCAAGGACAGTCGGAGGAGCACGGCACAAGAGGTGCCTCCTACTCTGCCCGAAGTACGACCAGAGCAGCAGGCCCAAATCACTGCCTGTGGAGGACAAGGGCATGCGAAGGAGGGACTGAGAGCAGAGCGGCTGGGCTGCCACTCCCTCACACTCGCCAGCTGGAGGCCTGGTTGGAGGGACAAAAGGACCACTGCTTGGGCCCTGCCCAGGCACAGCAGCTGAATGGGGCTTCTGCAGGAATTGCAGCACATCTGCTCCAGACTCATTTCCCTTTCAGGACACGGTGGCATATGCAGAAGGACTCTGACACGGAACTTAATGCTTTTGGTTACACGTCTGCTCCGTTGGAGGCAAAGATGCCTTTTTTGCTCCCTTCTAGTCCCCTACAGAGTTTCCAGGACATATCACATACGAGCATAGTGACGTCCCACACTGATGTCAGTAACCATGCTGTTGAGGGCAGAAAGGCAGGAATACCACTGGCTGCATCCTGGAGGGTTTCTTTCTTTCCTTTCTCTGGCGAGCAGACAACAAAGAGGGACTGGCTAAATGCCCTCACTTCAGTGTCACGGGCTGCAGACCAAGCAAACGTAAAGAAGTCAGTCTGCAGCACTGCCAGACGTGATGAATACTTCAGAAATGTGCCTGGACATTTCTCCTTGGCATCTTTCATACATCATGCGTGCCTTGAAACAAAAGAAGGCAACAGAGAGCTGTGCTGAGAGAACAATTCTGTTGTTCAGGGAAAATGGATGTGGGTGACTTTAAGAAAAGTATAAGACATGTAAAACATAGTACCCTCCAGCTGGCAATTTCAGTGGGACTCCACTCCTCCAAATCCCCCATGTAAAACACAAGGGCAGGACATTCCTTCAGGAATTACTTTATCGCCCTAGAGCATTCAATTTTTCACCTAGAGAGCTTGGTTGGGCATCCCAGCAGGGAAGGAACACGAGGAGACATCAAGGTACAATGCAGCATAAACTTTAATGAGTTCGAAAGAGAGAAAGCAAGCAGTGCATGCTGGCAGGGACCCGGTCCAGGCTGCTACAAGGGCACCCGACACTCAGGCAGCCCTTCTCAGCTATGGGACACGCGTCTTCCTCCCACACACAGACGGGGAGACGGGGATGAGCAGGGCCCCTCTCTGCTTCCCTCAGGATGAACCCAAGGCACAGGACAGCAGGAGACACAGGGACTCATGATGCAGACAAGAAAGCAGGAGAAGCAGAAGACCTCAGCTGGCCGTGTTTCCAGACCGCACGGGCTGGCACCTGGCTTCCCTCCCTGCTTTGCTGGAGGGCACGAGGGGGCTCAGTGCCTCTGGAAACTCTGGCCAGCAGCTCCGTCCTCAGTCCGGCACCTGGCTTTGGGCTTGCTGGTCGACGCGCTCGCTGGACGTCCAGGCCGGCTCTAGCAGGGCAGGCACCTCCTGCCACAGAAGCGGCCACCAAGGCCAGAGAGGCCAAAGCCCCCGGAGTTGATGGGCACACCATCCTCACTCAGGATGCTGCCAACGGCAGCCGAGGTGGTGGATCCCACGGCGGTGTTCTGGGGGAAGGAGCTGAGGATGGGGCCGGGCAGGGTCACCACCACGGGAGAGGGCTGGATCACCACGCGGGAGTCCTGGCACTGCCTGACGCAGGGCTCGTTGCAGCTGTTGGCAAGCGGGGTTGGGCCACAGGGACGGCACAGATCGTAGCAGGACATGGCTGCGGGACGGACGGACACCTGGGAGAGAGGGCACGGAAAGCACAGGCAGCACGTGAGAGGCAGCCTGACAGCCGGCTCGGCAAGAGAAAAGGCACCGGCTGGGAAACGGGGACAGACCCAGTTGGGAAGAAGGGAGATGAATGAAACCTGGTCCCCACATTGTCCCTGAAAATATACAGCCTAAGCTCTTATCCCCCCTCCCAGAGAGGTGGCAGGGAACAAAGATTCGGAACACAATCAACCTGTCTCAGGAAATCTGTTCTCAGACCCAAAGGCATAGAAGAGAAGAAGGAAAAATGTGGAGAAAAGGAAGTTGCAGCTCACCTTGTTCAACAAGGAGGAGAAGGCAAGAGAAGTGGATGAGGGAGCATCCTCTTGGACTGGCTTTTATACTGGTCCAGGACCGCCCAAGGCCCTGAGGCTCCATTTACGCATGTCACTGTGTTTACCAACAAGCTCATCTTACAGGCAAAGAAGCACAATTAAAGAAATGGGTACTATGCCTATGTTTCCCGCAACGCTGCCTTTTCATTTCCTGTGAATGACATGCCCATTGAGACATACAAGCTCCTTTCAAGTGACAGTATTAAAGGTAAATATTTCCGGGGAAATGACACAGAAGTGGAGGAAGAAGATGAAGGCAAAGAGAAGGTGATGGCCAATGTGCTCAGGCGATGACATGCCTCTCACAGCTACCGGGGCTTATTTTGATTTTTTGGTCCTAAAATAGGTGACCTCATTTACTTACAAATCTCTCATTGAAGCCAGACTTCCAGCAAGGATCCTAGGTGAGCACCAGCCACATCTTCAGCTTTATCTATCAACAAAATGGGATGTGTCACCCTCCAAACAAAGGCACACGCTTCAAACCAAATACATCTGATTTCCTCCTCCCCACGGTCCATGCCTCTACTTCAGTTTTGGCTCAACATACTGACAGGACAGCACACACGTTGCCAAACACTCAGCAAGATTTCCATGCAACATAGAACATACTGTAGAAGCAAGCAATGGCTGGCGGTGGCAGCAAGCACAGTCAGGAGAGCAGCAGATGTCAGGCTCTCCCCAGGGATGCATGCCAAGGGAAGGACTCAGTGCTCTGCACTGGATCTCCCGGGGCAGAAGCAGAGCTGCATGTCCCCAGGAGGCATGACAGCCCTGCTTGGGGCACCAGCCACATTCCTCTGACAACCCAGCCGGGTCCTCCTTGCAAAGGGTGGACAAAGCATCTTCCCAATTAAGTTGGGACTCCACCAGGGATAGGCAACTCTCTAATCACAGAGGCCCGGGCCAAATTCCTCACTTCAGAGGGTGACGAGAGCCTAGAGGCCACACTGTGTTCACCCGATGATGACGGTAAAAGTCCATCCAAACAGAAATGCTGTCAGGGCTCAGTGAGAGCCAGCTGCTCCTGGCAGGACAAGAGCCAGGAGAGGAGCACGATTACAAGGCCAGGAGGGCAGCAGCCTCACCAGCACAGGCCCCACTGCACACTACCTGAGCAAGGAAAAGGCAGACACTGCTGCGGCCCTGACTCCATCTCAACCGGCAAGTTCCTGGCGCTGAAGCAGGACAGACATCACGCACGGCAGTCACCCCACAGGTCAGGAGCAGAGCCCAGGGTGGGAGCCCTGCTCAACAGAGCCCAGCGGTTGCTGACCAGGGCCATAACAACCAGACAGAACCAAGAAGTGGCTGGGAATCACTGGGAAACTTGGGGCCCAGATGCAAGGGGGCTCCTGCTCAGGCATAAGCAAACCTGCAAAAGCACAGGAGGCTTCCACTCCTGCCCCCAGACTGAAGGAAGGCTGAAAGGCTCAGGACGGAGCTTAAACAGAGCCCTGGGTCAAAAGGAAGACGGAGGTGGGAGGGAATCCCAGGTGAGGCTCATCAGGGCCATTGGGCCTGTAGTTCCGGCACTCAGGCCCCTGATAGGGTGTCTCCTGGGCACCTGGCACACAGGACACCAGCTCCATCTATCACCACGAGGCAGGGAAAGGACTTCTTCCTTCAAGAAAGGAAGATCACATTCCTTTTATTAGGACTAAGCTGTCTTTTCTTCCAAGGTTCCTTTCAATCACCTCCCTGCCCAGAATATCTGCAGGACGGTCCCGTGCAAGACCTCAATGCTCCCACAGAAAAATGCATATGGCAGTGCCCTGTCGCACCCAGCTCTCTCCATCCCGTGCCGCAGATGCTGCCTTCCCTCCCTGGTGCGCCCTTTTCACTCCACTGTGCTTGTTTGTCAGCTCAGCATGGCTCGTGAGGGTTGGTGGAGACAACATTTGTGAGGGCCCTCCAGCAGAGCAGGGCACAGGGGGGTTGCTGACAGCAGCTGCCTTGAAGGGAGACAGGCCTATAGCCATGGGGAGAGGCACCTTAGGGCTTCCCACAGCATGTGGGGCAGCAGAAATGGTGCCCCTCACTCGATGTGAAGCAGGACCTTGGGGATATGGGGGAAAACATCCCCTGTGGAGGACTAGAGCATGTGGGAAGAAGGGACAGGAAGCTTTTCCTCCCTTAAATTCCCTGTGGCAGGAGCAACCAGCACATCCCACTGGACTTTACCACACAAACTACATCCCAGCTCCATACACAAGCAAAGTTGTTTCCCTCTCTAATATTGGTGGCCTGGTCTTTCAGGGTGGAAATACCAGAATGCGCAGTTGCTGCATCCTGGAGGGTTTCTTTCTGTCATTCCTCTGGTGAGCAAACAACAAAGAGGGACTGGATAAATGCCCTCACTTCAGGAACATGGGCCACAGGCCATGCAAACTTCAAGCGGTCACTTTGCAGCTCTGCAAACATTGATGAGTATTTGAGAAAGGGGCCTGGGGCTTATGAAGACATGACCTGGATATCTCTCCTTGGCATCCGTCACACATCATACATGCCTTGAAAGCAAAGAATTTCTCACAGGGCCTTGCTGAGACACAGAAAAATTATACTGCGCAGGACAAATGGACGTGGGTGACTTTGGGAAGAGTATATCACGTGTAAAACACAGTCCCCTCCAGCTGACAATTTCACTGGGACTCCCCAACTCCAAATACACTATGAAAAATATGAGTCCAGCACATCCCTTCAGCAATCCCTTTCTCCCAGAACAGCATCCAAATTTTCCCCTCGAGAGCTTGGTTGGGCATCCCAGGAGGGAAGGAACAAGAGGAGACATCAAGGTACAATGCAGCATAAACTTTAATGAGTTGAAAGAGAGAAAGCAAGCAGTGCATGCTGGCAGGGACCCGGTCCAGGCTGCTACAAGGGCACCCGACACTCAGGCAGCCCTTCTCAGCTACTGGGACACGCGTCTTCCTCCCACACACAGACGGGGAGACGGGGATGAGCAGGGCCCCTCTCTGCTTCCCTCAGGATGAACCCAAGGCACAGGACAGCAGGAGACACAGGGACTCATGATGCAGACAAGAAAGCAGGAGAAGCAGAAGACCTCAGCTGGCCGTGTTTCCAGACCGCACGGGCTGGCACCTGGCTTCCCTCCCTGCTTTGCTGGAGGGCACGAGGGGGCTCAGTGCCTCTGGAAACTCTGGCCAGCAGCTCCGTCCTCAGTCCGGCACCTGGCTTTGGGCTTGCTGGTCGACGCGCTCGCTGGACGTCCAGGTCGGCTCTAGCAGGGCAGGCACCTCCTGCCACAGAAGCGGCCACCAAGGCCAGAGAGGCCAAAGCCCCCGGAGTTGATGGGCACACCATCCTGCACTCAGGATGCTGCCAACAGGCAGCCGAGGTGGTGGATCCCACGGCGGTGTTCTGGGGGAAGGAGCTGAGGATGGGGCCGGGCAGGGTCACCACCACAGGGAGAGGGCTGGAATCACCACGCGGGAGTCCTGGCACTGCCTGACGCAGGGCTCGTTGCAGCTGTTGGCAAGCGGGGTTGGGCCACAGGGACGGCACAGATCGTAGCAGGACATGGCTGCGGGACGGACGGACACCTGGGAGAGAGGGCACGGAAAGCACAGGCAGCACGTGAGAGGCAGCCTGACAGCCGGCTCGGCAAGAGAAAAGGCACCGGCTGGGAAGCGGGGACAGACCCAGTTGGGAAGAAGGGAGATGAATGAAACCTGGTCCCCACATTGTCCCTGAAAATACAGCCTAAGCTCTTATCCTCCCTCCCAGAGAGGTGGCAGGGAACCAAGACTTGGAAATACAAACTGTGTTTGTAAAATCTATCCTGAGTCCAGAAGAGAAAGAGTTGATGAGAAAGAGTGAGGGAAATGTAGTTGCAGCTCACCTTGTTCAGCAAGGAGGAGAAGGCAAGAGAAGTGGATGAGGGAGCCTGCTCTCAGACTGGCTTTTATACTGGTCCAGACCGCCCCAGGCCCTGAGGCTCCCTTTGCGCATGTCATGTGTTTACCAACAAGCTCATCTTACATGCAAAGAAGCACAATTAATGAAATGAGCATTATGCTTCTGTTCCCTGCAACGCTGCCTTTTCATTTCCCTCTTCATGACATGCTCCTTCAGCCACACAGGCTCCTTTCAAGCGACACTATTAGAGGCCAAAACGTGTCCAGGGGAAAAGACACGTCAGCACAGGCAGATGATGCAGCTGGTGATGAAGAACGTCCCACCTCTCCAGGTGATGCCATGCCCTTGCCCTCCAGGGCCTCACTCTGCAGTGTTTCCTCATGACTGAGGCAGCTCTGCTCCTAACCCTGAGGCTTCAGCCTGGATGGACATCCTCATGCAGGGGTCGGCACCATCAGTCGCTCTCTCTCATGCTCTGCTCACTCACGCTCTATTAGCATCACCTTTCTAGGCAGGGCACCTCTGCTTTTGCCTTCTAAACTCTCTCTCTGAGACTGAGCTTTGATCTCGGCAGAAGTTTGCCTGCCTCTTTTGTCATCTTCTTTCTCTCCTTCATCCCTACGTGCCTAAGCTGCAGACTACCGGTGGTTAAGAAGGAAGGCTATTCCGCTCCCAATTCCCTCCGCTGGAGACCTCTGGCTACGTTGGAGGCACCCCAGCGACAAAGGCACATGCTGACCAATCGATACACGTCCTTCTTCCTGCCTGCCTGTGACTTGACCACAACTTCTGCTTTGTGCTTTGGCTCCCCAGACTGCTGGCACACCAGGCACGACCAAATACTTGGCAGGGCTCCCACAGGATCCCCAGCCCTGCTCAGCAGCAAGCAGGGTCCACGAGTCTTTGCAAGGACAGTCGGAGGAGCACGGCACAAGAGGTGCCTCCTACTCTGCCCGAAGTACGACCAGAGCAGCAGGCCCAAATCACTGCCTGTGGAGGACAAGGGCATGCGAAGGAGGGACTGAGAGCAGAGCGGCTGGGCTGCCACTCCCTCACACTCGCCAGCTGGAGGCCTGGTTGGAGGGACAAAAGGACCACTGCTTGGGCCCTGCCCAGGCACAGCAGCTGAATGGGGCTTCTGCAGGAATTGCAGCACATCTGCTCCAGACTCATTTCCCTTTCAGGACACGGTGGCATATGCAGAAGGACTCTGACACGGAACTTAATGCTTTTGGTTACACGTCTGCTCCGTTGGAGGCAAAGATGCCTTTTTTGCTCCCTTCTAGTCCCCTACAGAGTTTCCAGGACATATCACATACGAGCATAGTGACGTCCCACACTGATGTCAGTAACCATGCTGTTGAGGGCAGAAAGGCAGGAATACCACTGGCTGCATCCTGGAGGGTTTCTTTCTTTCCTTTCTCTGGCGAGCAGACAACAAAGAGGGACTGGCTAAATGCCCTCACTTCAGTGTCACGGGCTGCAGACCAAGCAAACGTAAAGAAGTCAGTCTGCAGCACTGCCAGACGTGATGAATACTTCAGAAATGTGCCTGGACATTTCTCCTTGGCATCTTTCATACATCATGCGTGCCTTGAAACAAAAGAAGGCAACAGAGAGCTGTGCTGAGAGAACAATTCTGTTGTTCAGGGAAAATGGATGTGGGTGACTTTAAGAAAAGTATAAGACATGTAAAACATAGTACCCTCCAGCTGGCAATTTCAGTGGGACTCCACTCCTCCAAATCCCCCATGTAAAACACAAGGGCAGGACATTCCTTCAGGAATTACTTTATCGCCCTAGAGCATTCAATTTTTCACCTAGAGAGCTTGGTTGGGCATCCCAGCAGGGAAGGAACACGAGGAGACATCAAGGTACAATGCAGCATAAACTTTAATGAGTCGAAAGAGAGAAAGCAAGCAGTGCATGCTGGCAGGGACCCGGTCCAGGCTGCTACAAGGGCACCCGACACTCAGGCAGCCCTTCTCAGCTATGGGACACGCGTCTTCCTCCCACACACAGACGGGGAGACGGGGATGAGCAGGGCCCCTCTCTGCTTCCCTCAGGATGAACCCAAGGCACAGGACAGCAGGAGACACAGGGACTCATGATGCAGACAAGAAAGCAGGAGAAGCAGAAGACCTCAGCTGGCCGTGTTTCCAGACCGCACGGGCTGGCACCTGGCTTCCCTCCCTGCTTTGCTGGAGGGCACGAGGGGGCTCAGTGCCTCTGGAAACTCTGGCCAGCAGCTCCGTCCTCAGTCCGGCACCTGGCTTTGGGCTTGCTGGTCGACGCGCTCGCTGGACGTCCAGGCCGGCTCTAGCAGGGCAGGCACCTCCTGCCACAGAAGCGGCCACCAAGGCCAGAGAGGCCAAAGCCCCCGGAGTTGATGGGCACACCATCCTCACTCAGGATGCTGCCAACGGCAGCCGAGGTGGTGGATCCCACGGCGGTGTTCTGGGGGAAGGAGCTGAGGATGGGGCCGGGCAGGGTCACCACCACGGGAGAGGGCTGGATCACCACGCGGGAGTCCTGGCACTGCCTGACGCAGGGCTCGTTGCAGCTGTTGGCAAGCGGGGTTGGGCCACAGGGACGGCACAGATCGTAGCAGGACATGGCTGCGGGACGGACGGACACCTGGGAGAGAGGGCACGGAAAGCACAGGCAGCACGTGAGAGGCAGCCTGACAGCCGGCTCGGCAAGAGAAAAGGCACCGGCTGGGAAACGGGGACAGACCCAGTTGGGAAGAAGGGAGATGAATGAAACCTGGTCCCCACATTGTCCCTGAAAATACAGCCTAAGCTCTTATCCCCCCTCCCAGTAGAGGTGGCAGGGAACCAAGATTCGCAACACAATTAATCTGTCTCAGGAAATCTGTTCTCAGACCCAAAGGCATAGAAGAGAAGAAGGGAAAATGTGGGGCAAATGAAGTTGCAGCTCACCTTGTTCAACAAGGAGGAGAAGGCAAGAGAAGTGGATGAGGGAGCATCCTCTTGGACTGGCTTTTATACTGGTCCAGACCGCCCCAGGCCCTGAGGCTCCCTTTACGCATGTCATGTGTTTACCAACAAGCTCATCTTACAGGCAAAGAAGCACAATTAAGAAATGGGTACTATGCCTATGTTTCCCGCAACGCTGCCTTTTCATTTCCCTGTGAATGACATGCCCATTGAGACATACAAGCTCCTTTCAAGTGACAGTATTAAAGGTAAATATTTCCGGGGAAATGACACAGAAGTGGAGGAAGAAGATGAAGACAAAGAGAAGGTGATGGCCAATGTGCTCGGGCGATGACTGCCTCTCACACTACCGGGGCTTATTTTGATTTTTTGGTCCTAAAATAGGTGACCTCATTTACTTACAAATCTCTCATTGAAGCCAGACTTCCAGCAAGGATCCTAGGTGAGCACCAGCCACATCTTCAGCTTTATCTATCAACAAAATGGGATGTCCAATCAAAGGCACACGCTTCAAACCAAATACATCTGATTTCCTCCTCCCCACGGTCCATGCCTCTACTTCTGCTTTAGCTCAACATACTGACAGGACAGCACACACGTTGCCAAACACTCAGCAAGATTTCCATGCAACATAGAACATACTGTAGAAGCAAGCAACGGCTGGCGGTGGCAGCAAGCACAGTCAGGAGAGCAGCAGATGTCAGGCTCTCCCCAGGGATGCATGCCAAGGGAAGGACTCAGTGCTCTGCACTGGATCTCCCGGGGCAGAAGCAGAGCTGCATGTCCCCAGGAGGCATGACAGCCCTGCTTGGGGCACCAGCCACATTCCTCTGACAACCCAGCCGGGTCCTCCTTGCAAAGGGTGGACAAAGCATCTTCCCAATTAAGTTGGGACTCCACCAGGGATAGGCAACTCTCTAATCACAGAGGCCCGGGCCAAATTCCTCACTTCAGAGGGTGACGAGAGCCTAGAGGCCACACTGTGTTCACCCGATGATGACGGTAAAAGTCCATCCAAACAGAAATGCTGTCAGGGCTCAGTGAGAGCCAGCTGCTCCTGGCAGGACAAGAGCCAGGAGAGGAGCACGATTACAAGGCCAGGAGGGCAGCAGCCTCACCAGCACAGGCCCCACTGCACACTACCTGAGCAAGGAAAAGGCAGACACTGCTGCGGCCCTGACTCCATCTCAACCGGCAAGTTCCTGGCGCTGAAGCAGGACAGACATCACGCACGGCAGTCACCCCACAGGTCAGGAGCAGAGCCCAGGGTGGGAGCCCTGCTCAACAGTGCCCAGCGGTTGCTGACCAGGGCCATAACAACCAGACAGAACCAAGAAGTGGCTGGGAATCACTGGGAAACTTGGGTCCCAGATGCAAGGGGGCTCCTGCTCAGGCATAAGCAAACCTGCAAAAGCACAGGAGGCTTCCACTCCTGCCCCCAGACTGAAGGAAGGCTGAAAGGCTCAGGACGGAGCTTAAACAGAGCCCTGGGTCAAAAGGAAGACGGAGGTGGGAGGGAATCCCAGGTGAGGCTCATCAGGGCCATTGGGCCTGTAGTTCCGGCACTCAGGCCCCTGATAGGTTGTCTCCTGGGCACCTGGCACACAGGACACCAGCTCCATCTATCACCACGAGGCAGGGAAAGGACTTCTTCCTTCAAGAAAGGAAGATCACATTCCTTTTATTAGGACTAAGCTGTCTTTTCTTCCAAGGTTCCTTTCAATCACCTCCCTGCCCAGAATATCTGCAGGACGGTCCCGTGCAAGACCTCAATGCTCCCACAGAAAAATGCATATGGCAGTGCCCTGTCGCACCCAGCATCTCTCCATCCCGTGCCGCAGATGCTGCCTTCCCTCCCTGGTGCGCCCTTTTCACTCCACTGTGCTTGTTCTGTCAGCTCAGCATGGCTCGTGAGGGTTGGTGGAGACAACATTTGTGAGGGCCCTCCAGCAGAGCAGGGCACAGGGGGGTTGCTGACAGCAGCTGCCTTGAAGGGAGACAGGCCTATAGCCATGGGGAGAGGCACCTTAGGGCTTCCCACAGCATGTGGGGCAGCAGAAATGGTGCCCCTCACTCGATGTGAAGCAGGACCTTGGGGATATGGGGGAAAACATCCCCTGTGGAGGACTAGAGCATGTGGGAAGAAGGGACAGGAAGCTTTTCCTCCCTTAAATTCCCTGTGGCAGGAGCAACCAGCACATCCCACTGGACTTTACCACACAAACTACATCCCAGCTCCATACACAAGCAAAGTTGTTTCCCTCTCTAATATTGGTGGCCTGGTCTTTCAGGGTGGAAATACCAGAATGCACAGTTGCTGCATCCTGGAGGGTTTCTTTCTGTCATTCCTCTGGTGAGCAAACAACAAAGAGGGACTGGATAAATGCCCTCACTTCAGGAACATGGGCCACAGGCCATGAAAACTTCAAGCGGTCACTTTGCAGCTCTGCAAACATTGATGAGTATTTGAGAAAGGGGCCTGGGGCTTATGAAGACATGACCTGGATATCTCTCCTTGGCATCCGTCACACATCATACATGCCTTGAAAGCAAAGAATTTCTCACAGGGCCTTGCTGAGACACACAAAAATTCTACTGCGCAGGACAAATGGACGTGGGTGACTTTGGGAAGAGTATATCACTATGTAAAACACAGTCCCCTCCAGCTGACAATTTCACTGGGACTCCCCAACTCCAAATACACTATGAAAAATATGAGTCCAGCACATCCCTTCAGCAATCCCTTTCTCCCAGAACAGCATCCAAATTTTCCGCTCGAGAGCTTGGTTGGGCATCCCAGGAGGGAAGGAACAAGAGGAGACATCAAGGTACAATGCAGCATAAACTTTAATGAGTTGAAAGAGAGAAAGCAAGCAGTGCATGCTGGCAGGGACCCGGTCCAGGCTGCTACAAGGGCACCCGACACTCAGGCAGCCCTTCCCAGCTATGGGACACGCGTCTTCCTCCCACACACAGACGGGGAGACGGGGATGAGCAGGGCCCCTCTCTGCTTCCCTCAGGATGAACCCAAGGCACAGGACAGCAGGAGACACAGGGACTCATGATGCAGACAAGAAAGCAGGAGAAGCAGAAGACCTCAGCTGGCCGTGTTTCCAGACCGCACGGGCTGGCACCTGGCTTCCCTCCCTGCTTTGCATGGAGGGCACGAGGGGGCTCAGTGCCTCTGGAAACTCTGGCCAGCAGCTCCGTCCTCAGTCCGGCACCTGGCTTTGGGCTTGCTGGTCGACGCGCTCGCTGGACGTCCAGGCCGGCTCTAGCAGGGCAGGCACCTCCTGCCACAGAAGCGGCCACCAAGGCCAGAGAGGCCAAAGCCCCCGGAGTTGATGGGCACACCATCCTCACTCAGGATGCTGCCAACGGCAGCCGAGGTGGTGGATCCCACGGCGGTGTTCTGGGGGAAGGAGCTGAGGATGGGGCCGGGCAGGGTCACCACCACGGGAGAGGGCTGGATCACCACGCGGGAGTCCTGGCACTGCCTGACGCAGGGCTCGTTGCAGCTGTTGGCAAGCGGGGTTGGGCCACAGGGACGGCACAGATCGTAGCAGGACATGGCTGCGGGACGGACGGACACCTGGGAGAGAGGGCACGGAAAGCACAGGCAGCACGTGAGAGGCAGCCTGACAGCCGGCTCGGCAAGAGAAAAGGCACCGGCTGGGAAGCGGGGACAGACCGAGTTGGGAAGAAGGGAGATGAATGAAACCTGGTCCCCACATTGTCCCTGAAAATACAGCCTAAAGCTCTTATCCCCCATCCCACAGATGGTTGCAGGGAACCAAGAGTTGGAAATACAAACTGTGTTTGTAAAATCTATCCTGAGTCCAGAAGAGAAAGAGTTGATGAGAAAGATGTGAGGGAAATGTAGTTGCAGCTCACCTTGTTCAGCAAGGAGGAGAAGGCAAGAGAAGTGGATGAGGGAGCCTGCTCTCGGACTGGCTTTTATACTGGTCCAGACCGCCCCAGGCCCTGAGGCTCCCTTTGCGCATGTCATGTGTTTACCAACAAGCTCATCTTACATGCAAAGAAGCACAATTAAATGAAATGGGGACATTTCTGTTCCCCGCAACACTGCCTTTTCATATCCCTCTTCATGACATGACCATTGAAACATACAAGCCCCTTTTAAGTGACATTATTAAAGGAAAATGTTTCTGGGGAAATGACACAGAAGTGCAGGAAGAAAATGAAGGCAAAAAAAGGAGACAGCACATCTCAAGAGCACCTAACAAATTCCGAACAGTCTGCGTCTTGTTTTGGAGGTTTTGTCTTAAGTAACATGACCTCATTCCCTTCTTAACCTGTCAGTGCAGTCAGACTCCCAACAAAGACCCTAAGTGAGGACCAGCCAAGTCCTCAGCCTTCCTTGTCAATAAAATGGGATGCATACCGCTCCAAACAAGGCCACACACTTCGGGCCTAATACATCTGATTTCCTCCTCCCCACGGTCCATGCCTCTACTTCAGTTTTGGCTCAACATACTGACAGGACAGCACACACGTTGCCAAACACTCAGCAAGATTTCCATGCAACATAGAACATACTGTAGAAGCAAGCAACGGCTGGCGGTGGCAGCAAGCACAGTCAGGAGAGCAGCAGATGTCAGGCTCTCCCCAGGGATGCATGCCAAGGGAAGGACTCAGTGCTCTGCACTGGATCTCCCGGGGCAGAAGCAGAGCTGCATGTCCCCAGGAGGCATGACAGCCCTGCTTGGGGCACCAGCCACATTCCTCTGACAACCCAGCCGGGTCCTCCTTGCAAAGGGTGGACAAAGCATCTTCCCAATTAAGTTGGGACTCCACCAGGGATAGGCAACTCTCTAATCACAGAGGCCCGGGCCAAATTCCTCACTTCAGAGGGTGACGAGAGCCTAGAGGCCACACTGTGTTCACCCGATGATGACGGTAAAAGTCCATCCAAACAGAAATGCTGTCAGGGCTCAGTGAGAGCCAGCTTCTCCCGGCAGGACAAGAGCCAGGAGAGGAGCACGATTACAAGGCCAGGAGGGCAGCAGCCTCACCAGCACAGGCCCCACTGCACACTACCTGAGCAAGGAAAAGGCAGACACTGCTGCGGCCCTGACTCCATCTCAACCGGCAAGTTCCTGGCGCTGAAGCAGGACAGACATCACGCACGGCAGTCACCCCACAGGTCAGGAGCAGAGCCCAGGGTGGGAGCCCTGCTCAACAGTGCCCAGCGGTTGCTGACCAGGGCCATAACAACCAGACAGAACCAAGAAGTGGCTGGGAATCACTGGGAAACTTGGGTCCCAGATGCAAGGGGGCTCCTGCTCAGGCATAAGCAAACCTGCAAAAGCACAGGAGGCTTCCACTCCTGCCCCCAGACTGAAGGAAGGCTGAAAGGCTCAGGACGGAGCTTAAACAGAGCCCTGGGTCAAAAGGAAGACGGAGGTGGGAGGGAATCCCAGGTGAGGCTCATCAGGGCCATTGGGCCTGTAGTTCCGGCACTCAGGCCCCTGATAGGGTGTCTCCTGGGCACCTGGCACACAGGACACCAGCTCCATCTATCACCACGAGGCAGGGAAAGGACTTCTTCCTTCAAGAAAGGAAGATCACATTCCTTTTATTAGGACTAAGCTGTCTTTTCTTCCAAGGTTCCTTTCAATCACCTCCCTGCCCAGAATATCTGCAGGACGGTCCCGTGCAAGACCTCAATGCTCCCACAGAAAAATGCATATGGCAGTGCCCTGTCGCACCCAGCTCTCTCCATCCCGTGCCGCAGATGCTGCCTTCCCTCCCTGGTGCACCCTTTTCACTCCACTGTGCTTGTTTGTCAGCTCAGCATGGCTCGTGAGGGTTGGTGGAGACAACATTTGTGAGGGCCCTCCAGCAGAGCAGGGCACAGGGGGGTTGCTGACAGCAGCTGCCTTGAAGGGAGACAGGCCTATAGCCATGGGGAGAGGCACCTTAGGGCTTCCCACAGCATGTGGGGCAGCAGAAATGGTGCCCCTCACTCGATGTGAAGCAGGACCTTGGGGATATGGGGGAAAACATCCCCTGTGGAGGATAGAGCATGTGGGAAGAAGGGACAGGAAGCTTTTCCTCCCTTAAATTCCCTGTGGCAGGAGCAACCAGCACATCCCACTGGACTTTACCACACAAACTACATCCCAGCTCCATACACAAGCAAAGTTGTTTCCCTCTCTAATATTGGTGGCCTGGTCTTTCAGGGTGGAAATACCAGAATGCGCAGTTGCTGCATCCTGGAGGGTTTCTTTCTGTCATTCCTCTGGTGAGCAAACAACAAAGAGGGACTGGATAAATGCCCTCACTTCAGGAACATGGGCCACAGGCCATGCAAACTTCAAGCGGTCACTTTGCAGCTCTGCAAACATTGATGAGTATTTGAGAAAGGGGCCTGGGGCTTATGAAGACATGACCTGGATATCTCTCCTTGGCATCCGTCACACATCACACATGCCTTGAAAGCAAAGAATTTCTCACAGGGCCTTGCTGAGACACACAAAAATTCTACTGCGCAGGACAAATGGACGTGGGTGACTTTGGGAAGAGTATATCACATGTAAAACACAGTCCCCTCCAGCTGACAATTTCACTGTGACTCCCCAACTCCAAATACACTATGAAAAATATGAGTCCAGCACATCCCTTCAGCAATCCCTTTCTCCCAGAACAGCATCCAAATTTTCCGCTCGAGAGCTTGGTTGGGCATCCCAGGAGGGAAGGAACACGAGGAGACATCAAGGTACAATGCAGCATAAACTTTAATGAGTTGAAAGAGAGAAAGCAAGCAGTGCATGCTGGCAGGGACCCGGTCCAGGCTGCTACAAGGGCACCCGACACTCAGGCAGCCCTTCTCAGCTATGGGACACGTGTCTTCCTCCCACACACAGACGGGGAGACGGGGATGAGCAGGGCCCCTCTCTGCTTCCCTCAGGATGAACCCAAGGCACACGACAGCAGGAGACACAGGGACTCATGATGCAGACAAGAAAGCAGGAGAAGCAGAAGACCTCAGCTGGCCGTGTTTCCAGACCGCACGGGCTGGCACCTGGCTTCCCTCCCTGCTTTGCAGGAGGGCACGAGGGGGCTCAATGCCTCTGGAAACTCTGGCCAGCAGCTCCGTCCTCAGTCCGGCACCTGGCTTTGGGCTTGCTGGTCGACGCGCTCGCTGGACGTCCAGGCCGGCTCTAGCAGGGCAGGCACCTCCTGCCACAGAAGCGGCCACCAAGGCCAGAGAGGCCAAAGCCCCCGGAGTTGATGGGCACTCCCTCCTCACTCAGGATGCTGCCAACGGCAGCCGAGGTGGTGGATCCCACGGCTGTGTTCTGGGGGAAGGAGCTGAGGATGGGGCCGGGCAGGGTCACCACCACGGGAGAGGGCTGGATCACCACGCGGGAGTCCTGGCACTGCCTGACGCAGGGCTCGTTGCAGCTGTTGGCAAGCGGGGTTGGGCCACAGGGACGGCACAGATCGTAGCAGGACATGGCTGCGGGACGGACGGACACCTGGGAGAGAGGGCACGGAAAGCACAGGCAGCACGTGAGAGGCAGCCTGACAGCCGGCTCGGCAAGAGAAAAGGCACCGGCTGGGAAACGGGGACAGACCCAGTTGGGAAGAAGGGAGATGAATGAAACCTGGTCCCCACATTGTCCCTGAAAATATACAGCCTAAGCTCTTATCCCCCCTCCCAGAGAGGTGGCAGGGAACAAAGATTCGGAACACAATCAACCTGTCTCAGGAAATCTGTTCTCAGACCCAAAGGCATAGAAGAGAAGAAGGAAAAATGTGGAGAAAAGGAAGTTGCAGCTCACCTTGTTCAACAAGGAGGAGAAGGCAAGAGAAGTGGATGAGGGAGCATCCTCTTGGACTGGCTTTTATACTGGTCCAGACCGCCCAAGGCCCTGAGGCTCCATTTACGCCTGTCACGTGTTTACCAACAAGCTCATCTTACAGGCAAAGAAGCACAATTAAAGAAATGGGTACTATGCCTATGTTTCCCGCAACGCTGCCTTTTCATTTCCCTGTGAATGACATGCCCATTGAGACATACAAGCTCCTTTCAAGTGACAGTATTAAAGGTAAATATTTCCGGGGAAATGACACAGAAGTGGAGGAAGAAGATGAAGGCAAAGAGAAGGTGATGGCCAATGTGCTCAGGCGATGACTGCCTCTCACACTACCGGGGCTTATTTTGATTTTTTGGTCCTAAAATAGGTGACCTCATTTACTTACAAATCTCTCATTGAAGCCAGACTTCCAGCAAGGATCCTAGGTGAGCACCAGCCACATCTTCAGCTTTATCTATCAACAAAATGGGATGTGTCACCCTCCAAACAAAGGCACACGCTTCAAACCAAATACATCTGATTTCCTCCTCCCCACGGTCCATGCCTCTACTTCAGTTTTGGCTCAACATACTGACAGGACAGCACACACGTTGCCAAACACTCAGCAAGATTTCCATGCAACATAGAACATACTGTAGAAGCAAGCAATGGCTGGCGGTGGCAGCAAGCACAGTCAGGAGAGCAGCAGATGTCAGGCTCTCCCCAGGGATGCATGCCAAGGGAAGGACTCAGTGCTCTGCACTGGATCTCCCGGGGCAGAAGCAGAGCTGCATGTCCCCAGGAGGCATGACAGCCCTGCTTGGGGCACCAGCCACATTCCTCTGACAACCCAGCCGGGTCCTCCTTGCAAAGGGTGGACAAAGCATCTTCCCAATTAAGTTGGGACTCCACCAGGGACAGGCAACTCTCTAATCACAGAGGCCCGGGCCAAATTCCTCACTTCAGAGGGTGACGAGAGCCTAGAGGCCACACTGTGTTCACCCGATGATGATGGTAAAAGTCCATCCAAACAGAAATGCTGTCAGGGCTCAGTGAGAGCCAGCTGCTCCTGGCAGGACAAGAGCCCGGTGAGGAGCACGATTACAAGGCCAGGAGGGCAGCAGCCTCACCAGCACAGGCCCCACTGCACACTACCTGAGCAAGGAAAAGGCAGACACTGCTGCGGCCCTGACTCCATCTCAACCGGCAAGTTCCTGGCGCTGAAGCAGGACAGACATCACGCACGGCAGTCACCCCACAGGTCAGGAGCAGAGCCCAGGGTGGGAGCCCTGCTCAACAGAGCCCAGCGGTTGCTGACCAGGGCCATAACAACCAGACAGAACCAAGAAGTGGCTGGGAATCACTGGGAAACTTGGGGCCCAGATGCAAGGGGGCTCCTGCTCAGGCATAAGCAAACCTGCAAAAGCACAGGAGGCTTCCACTCCTGCCCCCAGACTGAAGGAAGGCTGAAAGGCTCAGGACGGAGCTTAAACAGAGCCCTGGGTCAAAAGGAAGACGGAGGTGGGAGGGAATCCCAGGTGAGGCTCATCAGGGCCATTGGGCCTGTAGTTCCGGCACTCAGGCCCCTGATAGGTTGTCTCCTGGGCACCTGGCACACAGGACACCAGCTCCATCTATCACCACGAGGCAGGGAAAGGACTTCTTCCTTCAAGAAAGGAAGATCACATTCCTTTTATTAGGACTAAGCTGTCTTTTCTTCCAAGGTTCCTTTCAATCACCTCCCTGCCCAGAATATCTGCAGGATGGTCCCGTGCAAGACCTCAATGCTCCCACAGAAAAATGCATATGGCAGTGCCCTGTCGCACTCAGCTCTCTCCATCCCGTGCCGCAGATGCTGCCTTCCCTCCCTGGTGCGCCCTTTTCACTCCACTGTGCTTGTCTGTCAGCTCAACATGGCTCGTGAGGGTTGGTGGAGACAACATTTGTGAGGGCCCTCCAGCAGAGCAGGGCACAGGGGGGTTGCTGACAGCAGCTGCCTTGAAGGGAGACAGGCCTATAGCCATGGGGAGAGGCACCTTAGGGCTTCCCACAGCATGTGGGGCAGCAGAAATGGTGCCCCTCACTCGATGTGAAGCAGGACCTTGGGGATATGGGGGAAAACATCCCCAGTGGAGGACTAGAGCATGTGGGAAGAAGGGACAGGAAGCTTTTCCTCCCTTAAATTCCCTGTGGCAGGAGCAACCAGCACATCCCACTGGACTTTACCACACAAACTACATCCCAGCTCCATACACAAGCAAAGTTGTTTCCCTCTCTAATATTGGTGGCCTGGTCTTTCAGGGTGGAAATACCAGAATGCGCAGTTGCTGCATCCTGGAGGGTTTCTTTCTGTCATTCCTCTGGTGAGCAAACAACAAAGAGGGACTGGATAAATGCCCTCACTTCAGGAACATGGGCCACAGGCCATGCAAACTTCAAGCGGTCACTTTGCAGCTCTGCAAACATTGATGAGTATTTGAGAAAGGGGCCTGGGGCTTATGAAGACATGACCTGGATATCTCTCCTTGGCATCCGTCACACATCATACATGCCTTGAAAGCAAAGAATTTCTCACAGGGCCTTGCTGAGACACACAAAAATTCTACTGCGCAGGACAAATGGACGTGGGTGACTTTGGGAAGAGTATATCACGTGTAAAACACAGTCCCCTCCAGCTGACAATTTCACTGGGACTCCCCAACTCCAAATACACTATGAAAAATATGAGTCCAGCACATCCCTTCAGCAATCCCTTTCTCCCAGAACAGCATCCAAATTTTCCGCTCGAGAGCTTGGTTGGGCATCCCAGGAGGGAAGGAACAAGAGGAGACATCAAGGTACAATGCAGCATAAACTTTAATGAGTTGAAAGAGAGAAAGCAAGCAGTGCATGCTGGCAGGGACCCGGTCCAGGCTGCTACAAGGGCACCCGACACTCAGGCAGCCCTTCTCAGCTACGGGACACGCGTCTTCCTCCCACACACAGACGGGGAGACGGGGATGAGCAGGGCCCCTCTCTGCTTCCCTCAGGATGAACCCAAGGCACAGGACAGCAGGAGACACAGGGACTCATGATGCAGACAAGAAAGCAGGAGAAGCAGAAGACCTCAGCTGGCCGTGTTTCCAGACCGCACGGGCTGGCACCTGGCTTCCCTCCCTGCTTTGCTGGAGGGCACGAGGGGGCTCAGTGCCTCTGGAAACTCTGGCCAGCAGCTCCGTCCTCAGTCCGGCACCTGGCTTTGGGCTTGCTGGTCGACGCGCTCGCTGGACGTCCAGGTCGGCTCTAGCAGGGCAGGCACCTCCTGCCACAGAAGCGGCCACCAAGGCCAGAGAGGCCAAAGCCCCCGGAGTTGATGGGCACTCCCTCTGCACTCAGGATGCTGCCAACAGCAGCCGAGGTGGTGGATCCCACGGCGGTGTTCTGGGGGAAGGAGCTGAGGATGGGGCCGGGCAGGGTCACCACCACAGGTGATGGTTCAATAATCACGCGGGAGTCCTGGCACTGCCTGACGCAGGGCTCGTTGCAGCTGTTGGCAAGCGGGGTTGGGCCACAGGGACGGCACAGATCGTAGCAGGACATGGCTGCGGGACGGACGGACACCTGGGAGAGAGGGCACGGAAAGCACAGGCAGCACGTGAGAGGCAGCCTGACAGCCGGCTCGGCAAGAGAAAAGGCACCGGCTGGGAAGCGGGGACAGACCCAGTTGGGAAGAAGGGAGATGAATGAAACCTGGTCCCCACATTGTCCCTGAAAATACAGCCTAAGCTCTTATCCTCCCTCCCAGAGAGGTGGCAGGGAACCAAGACTTGGAAATACAAACTGTGTTTGTAAAATCTATCCTGAGTCCAGAAGAGAAAGAGTTGATGAGAAAGAGTGAGGGAAATGTAGTTGCAGCTCACCTTGTTCAGCAAGGAGGAGAAGGCAAGAGAAGTGGATGAGGGAGCCTGCTCTCAGACTGGCTTTTATACTGGTCCAGACCGCCCCAGGCCCTGAGGCTCCCTTTGCGCATGTCATGTGTTTACCAACAAGCTCATCTTACATGCAAAGAAGCACAATTAATGAAATGAGCATTATGCTTCTGTTCCCTGCAACGCTGCCTTTTCATTTCCCTCTTCATGACATGCTCCTTCAGCCACACAGGCTCCTTTCAAGCGACACTATTAGAGGCCAAAACGTGTCCAGGGGAAAAGACACGTCAGCACAGGCAGATGATGCAGCTGGTGATGAAGAACGTCCCACCTCTCCAGGTGATGCCATGCCCTTGCCCTCCAGGGCCTCACTCTGCAGTGTTTCCTCATGACTGAGGCAGCTCTGCTCCTAACCCTGAGGCTTCAGCCTGGATGGACATCCTCATGCAGGGGTCGGCACCATCAGTCGCTCTCTCTCATGCTCTGCTCACTCACGCTCTATTAGCATCACCTTTCTAGGCAGGGCACCTCTGCTTTTGCCTTCTAAACTCTCTCTCTGAGACTGAGCTTTGATCTCGGCAGAAGTTTGCCTGCCTCTTTTGTCATCTTCTTTCTCTCCTTCATCCCTACGTGCCTAAGCTGCAGACTACCGGTGGTTAAGAAGGAAGGCTATTCCGCTCCCAATTCCCTCCGCTGGAGACCTCTGGCTACGTTGGAGGCACCCCAGCGACAAAGGCACATGCTGACCAATCGATACACGTCCTTCTTCCTGCCTGCCTGTGACTTGACCACAACTTCTGCTTTGTGCTTTGGCTCCCCAGACTGCTGGCACACCAGGCACGACCAAATACTTGGCAGGGCTCCCACAGGATCCCCAGCCCTGCTCAGCAGCAAGCAGGGTCCACGAGTCTTTGCAAGGACAGTCGGAGGAGCACGGCACAAGAGGTGCCTCCTACTCTGCCCGAAGTACGACCAGAGCAGCAGGCCCAAATCACTGCCTGTGGAGGACAAGGGCATGCGAAGGAGGGACTGAGAGCAGAGCGGCTGGGCTGCCACTCCCTCACACTCGCCAGCTGGAGGCCTGGTTGGAGGGACAAAAGGACCACTGCTTGGGCCCTGCCCAGGCACAGCAGCTGAATGGGGCTTCTGCAGGAATTGCAGCACATCTGCTCCAGACTCATTTCCCTTTCAGGACACGGTGGCATATGCAGAAGGACTCTGACACGGAACTTAATGCTTTTGGTTACACGTCTGCTCTGTTGGAGGCAAAGATGCCTTTTTTGCTCCCTTCTAGTCCCCTACAGAGTTTCCAGGACATATCACATACGAGCATAGTGACGTCCCACACTGATGTCAGTAACCATGCTGTTGAGGGCAGAAAGGCAGGAATACCACTGGCTGCATCCTGGAGGGTTTCTTTCTTTCCTTTCTCTGGCGAGCAGACAACAAAGAGGGACTGGCTAAATGCCCTCACTTCAGTGTCACGGGCTGCAGACCAAGCAAACGTAAAGAAGTCAGTCTGCAGCACTGCCAGACGTGATGAATACTTCAGAAATGTGCCTGGACATTTCTCCTTGGCATCTTTCATACATCATGCGTGCCTTGAAACAAAAGAAGGCAACAGAGAGCTGTGCTGAGAGAACAATTCTGTTGTTCAGGGAAAATGGATGTGGGTGACTTTAAGAAAAGTATAAGACATGTAAAACATAGTACCCTCCAGCTGGCAATTTCAGTGGGACTCCACTCCTCCAAATCCCCCATGTAAAACACAAGGGCAGGACATTCCTTCAGGAATTACTTTATCGCCCTAGAGCATTCAATTTTTCACCTAGAGAGCTTGGTTGGGCATCCCAGCAGGGAAGGAACAAGAGGAGACATCAAGGTACAATGCAGCATAAACTTTAATGAGTTGAAAGAGAGAAAGCAAGCAGTGCATGCTGGCAGGGACCCGGTCCAGGCTGCTACAAGGGCACCCGACACTCAGGCACCCCTTCTCAGCTATGGGACACGCGTCTTCCTCCCACACACAGACGGGGAGACGGGGATGAGCAGGGCCCCTCTCTGCTTCCCTCAGGATGAACCCAAGGCACAGGACAGCAGGAGACACAGGGACTCATGATGCAGACAAGAAAGCAGGAGAAGCAGAAGACCTCAGCTGGCCGTGTTTCCAGACCGCACGGGCTGGCACCTGGCTTCCCTCCCTGCTTTGCAGGAGGGCACGAGGGGGCTCAGTGCCTCTGGAAACTCTGGCCAGCAGCTCCGTCCTCAGTCCGGCACCTGGCTTTGGGCTTGCTGGTCGACGCGCTCGCTGGACGTCCAGGCCGGCTCTAGCAGGGCAGGCACCTCCTGCCACAGAAGCGGCCACCAAGGCCAGAGAGGCCAAAGCCGCCGGAGTTGATGGGCACACCATCCTCACTCAGGATGCTGCCAACGGCAGCTGAGGTGGTGGATCCCACGGCGGTGTTCTGGGGGAAGGAGCTGAGGATGGGGCCGGGCAGGGTCACCACCACGGGAGAGGGCTGGATCACCACGCGGGAGTCCTGGCACTGCCTGACGCAGGGCTCGTTGCAGCTGTTGGCAAGCGGGGTTGGGCCACAGGGACGGCACAGATCGTAGCAGGACATGGCTGCGGGACGGACGGACACCTGGGAGAGAGGGCACGGAAAGCACAGGCAGCACGTGAGAGGCAGCCTGACAGCCGGCTCGGCAAGAGAAAAGGCACCGGCTGGGAAGCGGGGACAGACTGAGTTGGGAAGAAGGGAGATGAATGAAACCTGGTCCCCACATTGACACTGAAAATACAGCCTAAGCTCTTATCCCCCCTCCCAGAGAGGTGGCAGGGAACCAAGATTCGCAACACAATTAATCTGTCTCAGGAAATCTGTTCTCAGACCCAAAGGCATAGAAGAGAAGAAGGGAAAATGTGGGGCAAATGAAGTTGCAGCTCACCTTGTTCAGCAAGGAGGAGAAGGCAAGAGAAGTGGATGAGGGAGCATCCTCTTGGACTGGCTTTTATACTGGTCCAGACCGCCCAAGGCCCTGAGGCTCCATTTACGCCTGTCACGTGTTTACCAACAAGCTCATCTTACAGGCAAAGAAGCACAATTAAGAAATGGGTACTATGCCTATGTTTCCCGCAACGCTGCCTTTTCATTTCCCTGTGAATGACATGCCCATTGAGACATACAAGCTCCTTTCAAGTGACAGTATTAAAGGTAAATATTTCCGGGGAAATGACACAGAAGTGGAGGAAGAAGATGAAGGCAAAGAGAAGGTGATGGCCAATGTGCTCGGGCGATGACTGCCTCTCACACTACCGGGGCTTATTTTGATTTTTTGGTCCTAAAATAGGTGACCTCGTTTACTTACAAATCTCTCATTGAAGCCAGACTTCCAGCAAGGATCCTAGGTGAGCACCAGCCACATCTTCAGCTTTATCTATCAACAAAATGGGATGTCCAATCAAAGCCACACGCTTCAAACCAAATACATCAGATTTCCTCCTCCCCACGGTCCATGCCTCTACTTCTGCTTTAGCTCAACATACTGACAGGACAGCACACACGTTGCCAAACACTCAGCAAGATTTCCATGCAACATAGAACATACTGTAGAAGCAAGCAATGGCTGGCGGTGGCAGCAAGCACAGTCAGGAGAGCAGCAGATGTCAGGCTCTCCCCAGGGATGCATGCCAAGGGAAGGACTCAGTGCTCTGCACTGGATCTCCCGGGGCAGAAGCAGAGCTGCATGTCCCCAGGAGGCATGACAGCCCTGCTTGGGGCACCAGCCACATTCCTCTGACAACCCAGCCGGGTCCTCCTTGAAAAGAGTGGACAAAGCATCTTCCCAATTAAGTTGGGACTCCACCAGGGACAGGCAACTCTCTAATCACAGAGGCCCGGGCCAAATTCCTCACTTCAGAGGGTGACGAGAGCCTAGAGGCCACACTGTGTTCACCCGATGATGACGGTAAAAGTCCATCCAAACAGAAATGCTGTCAGGGCTCAGTGAGAGCCAGCTGCTCCTGGCAGGACAAGAGCCAGGAGATGAGCACGATGACAAGGCCAGGAGGGCAGCAGCCTCACCAGCACAGGCCCCACTGCACACTACCTGAGCAAGGAAAAGGCAGACACTGCTGCGGCCCTGACTCCATCTCAACCGGCAAGTTCCTGGCGCTGAAGCAGGACAGACATCACGCACGGCAGTCACCCCACAGGTCAGGAGCAGAGCCCAGGGTGGGAGCCCTGCTCAACAGTGCCCAGCGGTTGCTGACCAGGGCCATAACAACCAGACAGAACCAAGAAGTGGCTGGGAATCACTGGGAAACTTGGGTCCCAGATGCAAGGGGGCTCCTGCTCAGGCATAAGCAAACCTGCAAAAGCACAGGAGGCTTCCACTCCTGCCCCCAGACTGAAGGAAGGCTGAAAGGCTCAGGACGGAGCTTAAACAGAGCTCTGGGTCAAAAGGAAGACGGAGGTGGGAGGGAATCCCAGGTGAGGCTCATCAGGGCCATTGGGCCTGTAGTTCCGGCACTCAGGCCCCTGATAGGTTGTCTCCTGGGCACCTGGCACACAGGACACCAGCTCCATCTATCACCACGAGGCAGGGAAAGGACTTCTTCCTTCAAGAAAGGAAGATCACATTCCTTTTATTAGGACTAAGCTGTCTTTTCTTCCAAGGTTCCTTTCAATCACCTCCCTGCCCAGAATATCTGCAGGACGGTCCCATGCAAGACCTCAATGCTCCCACAGAAAAATGCATATGGCAGTGCCTTGTCGCACCCAGCAATCTCCATCCCGTGCCGCAGATGCTGCCTTCCCTCCCTGGTGCGCCCTTTTCACTCCACTGTGCTTGTCTGTCAGCTCAACATGGCTCGTGAGGGTTGGTGGAGACAACATTTGTGAGGGCCCTCCAGCAGAGCAGGGCACAGGGGGGTTGCTGACAGCAGCTGCCTTGAAGGGAGACAGGCCTATAGCCATGGGGAGAGGCACCTTAGGGCTTCCCACAGCATGTGGGGCAGCAGAAATGGTGCCCCTCACTCGATGTGAAGCAGGACCTTGGGGATATGGGGGAAAACATCCCCTGTGGAGGACTAGAGCATGTGGGAAGAAGGGACAGGAAGCTTTTCCTCCCTTAAATTCCCTGTGGCAGGAGCAACCAGCACATCCCACTGGACTTTACCACACAAACTACATCCCAGCTCCATACACAAGCAAAGTTGTTTCCCTCTCTAATATTGGTGGCCTGGTCTTTCAGGGTGGAAATACCAGAATGCACAGTTGCTGCATCCTGGAGGGTTTCTTTCTGTCATTCCTCTGGTGAGCAAACAACAAAGAGGGACTGGATAAATGCCCTCACTTCAGGAACATGGGCCACAGGCCATGAAAACTTCAAGCGGTCACTTTGCAGCTCTGCAAACATTGATGAGTATTTGAGAAAGGGGCCTGGGGCTTATGAAGACATGACCTGGATATCTCTCCTTGGCATCCGTCACACATCATACATGCCTTGAAAGCAAAGAATTTCTCACAGGGCCTTGCTGAGACACACAAAAATTCTACTGCGCAGGACAAATGGACGTGGGTGACTTTGGGAAGAGTATATCACGTGTAAAACACAGTCCCCTCCAGCTGACAATTTCACTGGGACTCCCCAACTCCAAATACACTATGAAAAATATGAGTCCAGCACATCCCTTCAGCAATCCCTTTCTCCCAGAACAGCATCCAAATTTTCCCCTCGAGAGCTTGGTTGGGCATCCCAGGAGGGAAGGAACAAGAGGAGACATCAAGGTACAATGCAGCATAAACTTTAATGAGTTGAAAGAGAGAAAGCAAGCAGTGCATGCTGGCAGGGACCCAGTCCAGGCTGCTACAAGGGCACCCGACACTCAGGCAGCCCTTCTCAGCTATGGGACACGCGTCTTCCTCCCACACACAGACGGGGAGACGGGGATGAGCAGGGCCCCTCTCTGCTTCCCTCAGGATGAACCCAAGGCACAGGACAGCAGGAGACACAGGGACTCATGATGCAGACAAGAAAGCAGGAGAAGCAGAAGACCTCAGCTGGCCGTGTTTCCAGACCGCACGGGCTGGCACCTGGCTTCCCTCCCTGCTTTGCAGGAGGGCACGAGGGGGCTCAGTGCCTCTGGAAACTCTGGCCAGCAGCTCCGTCCTCAGTCCGGCACCTGGCTTTGGGCTTGCTGGTCGACGCGCTCGCTGGACGTCCAGGCCGGCTCTAGCAGGGCAGGCACCTCCTGCCACAGAAGCGGCCACCAAGGCCAGAGAGGCCAAAGCCCCCGGAGTTGATGGGCACTCCCTCCTCACTCAGGATGCTGCCAACGGCAGCCGAGGTGGTGGATCCCACGGCGGTGTTCTGGGGGAAGGAGCTGAGGATGGGGCCGGGCAGGGTCACCACCACGGGAGAGGGCTGGATCACCACGCGGGAGTCCTGGCACTGCCTGACGCAGGGCTCGTTGCAGCTGTTGGCAAGCGGGGTTGGGCCACAGGGACGGCACAGATCGTAGCAGGACATGGCTGCGGGACGGACGGACACCTGGGAGAGAGGGCACGGAAAGCACAGGCAGCACGTGAGAGGCAGCCTGACAGCCGGCTCGGCAAGAGAAAAGGCACCGGCTGGGAAACGGGGACAGACCCAGTTGGGAAGAAGGGAGATGAATGAAACCTGGTCCCCACATTGTCCCTGAAAATACAGCCTAAGCTCTTATCCCCCCTCCCAGAGAGGTGGCAGGGAACCAAGATTCGGAACACAATTAATCTGTCTCAGGAAATCTGTTCTCAGACCCAAAGGCATAGAAGAGAAGAAGGGAAAATGTGGGGCAAATGAAGTTGCAGCTCACCTTGTTCAACAAGGAAGAGAAGGCAAGAGAAATGGATGAGGGAGCATCCTCTTGGACTGGCTTTTATACTGGTCCAGACCGCCCCAGGCCCTGAGGCTCCCTTTACGCATGTCATGTGTTTACCAACAAGCTCATCTTACAGGCAAAGAAGCACAATTAAGAAATGGGTACTATGCCTATGTTTCCCGCAACGCTGCCTTTTCATTTCCCTGTGAATGACATGCCCATTGAGACATACAAGCTCCTTTCAAGTGACAGTATTAAAGGTAAATATTTCCGGGGAAATGACACAGAAGTGGAGGAAGAAGATGAAGACAAAGAGAAGGTGATGGCCAATGTGCTCGGGCGATGACAGCCTCTCACGCTAGTGGGGATTATTTTGATTTTTTGGTCCTAAAATAGGTGACCTCATTTACTTACAAATCTCTCATTGAAGCCAGACTTCCAGCAAGGATCCTAGGTGAGCACCAGCCACATCTTCAGCTTTATCTATCAACAAAATGGGATGTCCAATCAAAGCCACACGCTTCAAACCAAATACATCAGATTTCCTCCTCCCCACGGTCCATGCCTCTACTTCTGCTTTAGCTCAACATACTGACAGGACAGCACACACGTTGCCAAACACTCAGCAAGATTTCCATGCAACATAGAACATACTGTAGAAGCAAGCAATGGCTGGCGGTGGCAGCAAGCACAGTCAGGAGAGCAGCAGATGTCAGGCTCTCCCCAGGGATGCATGCCAAGGGAAGGACTCAGTGCTCTGCACTGGATCTCCCGGGGCAGAAGCAGAGCTGCATGTCCCCAGGAGGCATGACAGCCCTGCTTGGGGCACCAGCCACATTCCTCTGACAACCCAGCCGGGTCCTCCTTGCAAAGGGTGGACAAAGCATCTTCCTAATTAAGTTGGGACTCCACCAGGGACAGGCAACTCTCTAGTCACAGAGGCCCGGGCCAAATTCCTCACTTCAGAGGGTGACGAGAGCCTAGAGGCCACACTGTGTTCACCCGATGATGATGGTAAAAGTCCATCCAAACAGAAATGTTGTCAGGGCTCAGTGAGAGCCAGCTGCTCCCGGCAGGACAAGAGCCAGGAGATGAGCACGATGACAAGGCCAGGAGGGCAGCAGCCTCACCAGCACAGGCCCCACTGCACACTACCTGAGCAAGGAAAAGGCAGACACTGCTGCGGCCCTGACTCCATCTCAACCGGCAAGTTCCTGGCGCTGAAGCAGGACAGACATCACGCACGGCAGTCACCCCACAGGTCAGGAGCAGAGCCCAGGGTGGGAGCCCTGCTCAACAGTGCCCAGCGGTTGCTGACCAGGGCCATAACAACCAGACAGAACCAAGAAGTGGCTGGGAATCACTGGGAAACTTGGGTCCCAGATGCAAGGGGGCTCCTGCTCAGGCATAAGCAAACCTGCAAAAGCACAGGAGGCTTCCACTCCTGCCCCCAGACTGAAGGAAGGCTGAAAGGCTCAGGACGGACCTTAAATAGAGCTCTGGGTCAAAAGGAAGACGGAGGTGGGAGGGAATCCCAGGTGAGGCTCATCAGGGCCATTGGGCCTGTAGTTCCGGCACTCAGGCCCCTGATAGGTTGTCTCCTGGGCACCTGGCACACAGGACACCTGCTCCATCTATCACCACGAGGCAGGGAAAGGACTTCTTCCTTCAAGAAAGGAAGATCACATTCCTTTTATTAGGACTAAGCTGTCTTTTCTTCCAAGGTTCCTTTCAATCACCTCCCTGCCCAGAATATCTGCAGGACGGTCCCATGCAAGACCTCAATGCTCCCACAGAAAAATGCATATGGCAGTGCCTTGTCGCACCCAGCAATCTCCATCCCGTGCCGCAGATGCTGCCTTCCCTCCCTGGTGCGCCCTTTTCACTCCACTGTGCTTGTCTGTCAGCTCAACATGGCTCGTGAGGGTTGGTGGAGACAACATTTGTGAGGGCCCTCCAGCAGAGCAGGGCACAGGGGGGTTGCTGACAGCAGCTGCCTTGAAGGGAGACAGGCCTATAGCCATGGGGAGAGGCACCTTAGGGCTTCCCACAGCATGTGGGGCAGCAGAAATGGTGCCCCTCACTCGATGTGAAGCAGGACCTTGGGGATATGGGGGAAAACATCCCCTGTGGAGGAATAGAGCATGTGGGAAGAAGGGACAGGAAGCTTTTCCTCCCTTAAATTCCCTGTGGCAGGAGCAACCAGCACATCCCACTGGACTTTACCACACAAACTACATCCCAGCTCCATACACAAGCAAAGTTGTTTCCCTCTCTAATATTGGTGGCCTGGTCTTTCAGGGTGGAAATACCAGAATGCACAGTTGCTGCATCCTGGAGGGTTTCTTTCTGTCATTCCTCTGGTGAGCAAACAACAAAGAGGGACTGGATAAATGCCCTCACTTCAGGAACATGGGCCACAGGCCATGAAAACTTCAAGCGGTCACTTTGCAGCTCTGCAAACATTGATGAGTATTTGAGAAAGGGGCCTGGGGCTTATGAAGACATGACCTGGATATCTCTCCTTGGCATCCGTCACACATCATACATGCCTTGAAAGCAAAGAACTTCTCACAGGGCCTTGCTGAGACACACAAAAATTCTACTGCGCAGGACAAATGGACGTGGGTGACTTTGGGAGGAGTATATCCTATGTAAAACACAGTCTCCTCCATCTGACAATTTCACTGAGACTCCCCAACTCCAAATACACTAAGAAAAATATGAGTCCAGCACATCCCTTCAGCAATCCCTTTCTCCCGGAACAGCATCCCACTTTTCTGCTCGAGAGTTTGGTTGGGCATCCCAGGAGGGAAGGAACACGAGGAGACATCAAGGTACAATGCAGCATAAACTTTAATGAGTCGAAAGAGAGAAAGCAAGCAGTGCATGCTGGCAGGGACCCGGTCCAGGCTGCTACAAGGGCACCCGACACTCAGGCAGCCCTTCCCAGCTATGGGACACGCGTCTTCCTCCCACACACAGACGGGGAGATGGGGATGAGCAGGGCCCCTCTCTGCTTCCCTCAGGATGAACCCAAGGCACAGGACAGCAGGAGACACAGGGACTCATGATGCAGACAAGAAAGCAGGAGAAGCAGAAGACCTCAGCTGGCCGTGTTTCCAGACCGCACGGGCTGGCACCTGGCTTCCCTCCCTGCTTTGCAGGAGGGCACGAGGGGGCTCAGTGTCTCTGGAAACTCTGGCCAGCAGCTCCGTCCTCAGTCCGGCACCTGGCTTTGGGCTTGTTGGTCGACGCGCTCACTGGACGTCCAGGCCGCCTCTAGCAGGGCAGGCACCTCCTGCCACAGAAGCGGCCACCAAGGCCAGAGAGGCCAAAGCCCCCGGAGTTGATGGGCACACCATCCTCACTCAGGATGCTGCCAACAGCAGCCGAGGTGGTGGATCCCACGGCGGTGTTCTGGGGGAAGGAGCTGAGGATGGGGCCGGGCAGGGTCACCACCACGGGAGAGGGCTGGATCACCACGCGGGAGTCCTGGCACTGCCTGACGCAGGGCTCGTTGCAGCTGTTGGCAAGCGGGGTTGGGCCACAGGGACGGCACAGATCGTAGCAGGACATGGCTGCGGGACGGACGGACACCTGGGAGAGAGGGCACGGAAAACACAGGCAGCACGTGAGAGGCAGCCTGACAGCCGACTCGGCAAGAGAAAAGGCACCGGCTGGGAAGCGGGGACAGACTGAGTTGGGAAGAAGGGAGATGAATGAAACCTGGTCCCCACATTGTCCCAGAAAATACACCCTAAGCTCTCATCCCCCCTCCCAGAGAGGTGGCAGGGAACCAAGACTTGGAAATACAAACTGTGTTTGTAAAATCTATCCTGAGTCCAGAAGAGAAAGAGTTGATGAGAAAGAGTGAGGGAAATGTAGTTGCAGCTCACCTTGTTCAGCAAGGAGGAGAAGGCAAGAGAAGTGGATGAGGGAGCCTGCTCTCGGACTGGCTTTTATACTGGTCCAGACCGCCCCAGGCCCTGAGGCTCCCTTTGCGCATGTCATGTGTTTACCAACAAGCTCATCTTACATGCAAAGAAGCACAATTAATGAAATGAGCATTATGCTTCTGTTCCCTGCAACGCTGCCTTTTCATTTCCCTCTTCATGACATGCTCCTTCAGCCACACAGGCTCCTTTCAAGCGACACTATTAGAGGCCAAAACGTGTCCAGGGGAAAAGACACGTCAGCACAGGCAGATGATGCAGCTGGTGATGAAGAACGTCCCACCTCTCCAGGTGATGCCATGCCCTTGCCCTCCAGGGCCTCACTCTGCAGTGTTTCCTCATGACTGAGACAGCTCTGCTCCTAACCCTGAGGCTTCAGCCTGGATGGACATCCTCATGCAGGGGTCGGCACCATCAGTCGCTCTCTCTCATGCTCTGCTCACTCACGCTCTATCAGCATCACCTTTCTAGGCAGGGCACCTCTGCTTTTGCCTTCTAAACTCTCTCTCTCAGACTGAGCTTTGATCTCGGCAGAAGTTTGCCTGCCTCTTTTGTCATCTTCTTTCTCTCCTTCATCCCTACGTGCCTAAGCTGCAGACTACCGGTGGTTAAGAAGGAAGGCTATTCCGCTCCCAATTCCCTCCGCTGGAGACCTCTGGCTACGTTGGAGGCACCCCAGCGACAAAGGCACATGCTGACCAATCGATACACGTCCTTCTTCCTGCCTGCCTGTGACTTGACCACAACTTCTGCTTTGTGCTTTGGCCCCCCAGACTGCTGGCACACCAGGCACGACCAAATACTTGGCAGGGCTCCCACAGGATCCCCAGCCCTGCTCAGCAGCAAGCAGGGTCCACGAGTCTTTGCAAGGACAGTCGGAGGAGCACGGCACAAGAGGTGCCTCCTACTCTGCCCGAAGTACGACCAGAGCAGCAGGCCCAAATCACTGCCTGTGGAGGACAAGGGCATGCGAAGGAGGGACTGAGAGCAGAGCGGCTGGGCTGCCACTCCCTCACACTCGCCAGCTGGAGGCCTGGTTGGAGGGACAAAGGGACCACCTCTTGGGCCCTGCCCAGGCACAGCAGCTGAATGGGGCTTCTGCAGGAATTGCAGCACATCTGCTCCAGACTCATTTCCCTTTCAGGACACGGTGGCATATGCAGAAGGACTCTGACACGGAACTTAATGCTTTTGGTTACACGTCTGCTCCGTTGGAGGCAAAGATGCCTTTTTTGCTCCCTTCTAGTCCCCTACAGAGTTTCCAGGACATATCACATACGAGCATAGTGACGTCCCACACTGATGTCAGTAACCATGCTGTTGAGGGCAGAAAGGCAGGAATACCACTGGCTGCATCCTGGAGGGTTTCTTTCTTTCCTTTCTCTGGCGAGCAGACAACAAAGAGGGACTGGCTAAATGCCCTCACTTCAGTGTCACGGGCTGCAGACCAAGCAAACGTAAAGAAGTCAGTCTGCAGCACTGCCAGACGTGATGAATACTTCAGAAATGTGCCTGGACATTTCTCCTTGGCATCTTTCATACATCATGCGTGCCTTGAAACAAAAGAAGGCAACAGAGAGCTGTGCTGAGAGAACAATTCTGTTGTTCAGGGAAAATGGATGTGGGTGACTTTAAGAAAAGTATAAGACATGTAAAACATAGTACCCTCCAGCTGGCAATTTCAGTGGGACTCCACTCCTCCAAATCCCCCATGTAAAACACAAGGGCAGGACATTCCTTCAGGAATTACTTTATCGCCCTAGAGCATTCAATTTTTCACCTAGAGAGCTTGGTTGGGCATCCCAGCAGGGAAGGAACAAGAGGAGACATCAAGGTACAATGCAGCATAAACTTTAATGAGTTGAAAGAGAGAAAGCAAGCAGTGCATGCTGGCAGGGACCCGGTCCAGGCTGCTACAAGGGCACCCGACACTCAGGCACCCCTTCTCAGCTATGGGACACGCGTCTTCCTCCCACACACAGACGGGGAGACGGGGATGAGCAGGGCCCCTCTCTGCTTCCCTCAGGATGAACCCAAGGCACAGGACAGCAGGAGACACAGGGACTCATGATGCAGACAAGAAAGCAGGAGAAGCAGAAGACCTCAGCTGGCCGTGTTTCCAGACCGCACGGGCTGGCACCTGGCTTCCCTCCCTGCTTTGCAGGAGGGCACGAGGGGGCTCAGTGCCTCTGGAAACTCTGGCCAGCAGCTCCGTCCTCAGTCCGGCACCTGGCTTTGGGCTTGTTGGTCGACGCGCTCGCTGGACGTCCAGGCCGGCTCTAGCAGGGCAGGCACCTCCTGCCACAGAAGCGGCCACCAAGGCCAGAGAGGCCAAAGCCCCCGGAGTTGATGGGCACTCCCTCTGCACTCAGGATGCTGCCAACAGCAGCCGAGGTGGTGGATCCCACGGCGGTGTTCTGGGGGAAGGAGCTGAGGATGGGGCCGGGCAGGGTCACCACCACGGGAGAGGGCTGGATCACCACGCGGGAGTCCTGGCACTGCCTGACGCAGGGCTCGTTGCAGCTGTTGGCAAGCGGGGTTGGGCCACAGGGACGGCACAGATCGTAGCAGGACATGGCTGTGGGACGGACGGCACCTGGAGAAAGGGCAGGGAATGTACAGGCTGCAAGTTAAAAGCAGTCTCACAGTAAGCTCAGTAATAGAAAAGGCACTGGCTTGAGATCCGCGTCAGACTGACTTGGAGAAAGGGAAATTAAAAATCTGTGGTCCCCAAGGGGATCCAGCACTGAAATCTCAAGACATTTTCACATCCCCTACAGTGGTGTCAAGGAGCTGGGAGTCAGGAACACAAAGAAACTGCAAGAGTCTATGTAAAGTCTCTACTGAGACCAGAAGACAAAGAAGAGAAAAAGGGAAAACCAGGGTTGAGCAAAGGCACTTGCAGCTCACCTTGTTCAGCAAGGAGGAGAAGGCAAGAGAAGTGGATGAGAGAGCCTGCTCATGGACTGTCTTTTATACTGGTCGAGGCCACCCCAGGACCAGAGGATGTCTTTGTGCCCCTACTATGTTTACCAACAAGGTCATATTTTATTCTTTCATCCCACTTAAGTAAATGTCATGGTTGTTTATGTTCCCTGCAATATTGCCTTTTCATTTCCCTGTTTATGACATGCCCTTTCAGCCACATAGTATCCTTTCAAGTGACAGTATAAGAGGCCAAGATATTTCTAGGTAAATTTATGACAAAAATCATTCAGTCATTTCAGTCAGCTGGGTGGAGTTGTGCCATATATTCAAGTGATGTCAGCATCTTACCCTCCTGAGGCATGCTTTTAACATTAGTTGTAATGAATACAGGTTTTTTTAATTATAAACCTATGATTAAAGGACAGGCTTTCTTATTTTTGACTGGCAAAAACCATTTCTGTCTCTGCCTCCAAGGCCTGTTTTGCTTTCTTTAGCATCATTTTTATGTCAGGGAGCCTTTGCAGTTGGGTTTTTGAACTTTCTTTGGTATCTCTCATTGCTCTTGGAACAAATCAGACTGTCTGTTTTGCTTCTCACTTCTTTCAGCATTGCCAGGAGTTCCCCAAACACCAGAACAAGAACGTTTCAGAAAGAATGATGTTGGTTTTGCACAAGTAAGTGTTAGTTAGCCACTACTGTTAACTTGTAGAAACAACTCCCTAATGAAAACATCTGACTTCAAAACTCTTCCTTCTTCCGTTCCCCATATCCGTACCTCAATTTCTGCTTTAGCTCAACATACTGACAGGACAGCACACACGTTGCCAAACACTCAGCAAGATTTCCATGCAACATAGAACATACTGTAGAAGCAAGCAATGGCTGGCGGTGGCAGCAAGCACAGTCAGGAGAGCAGCAGATGTCAGGCTCTCCCCAGGGATGCATGCCAAGGGAAGGACTCAGTGCTCTGCACTGGATCTCCCGGGGCAGAAGCAGAGCTGCATGTCCCCAGGAGGCATGACAGCCCTGCTTGGGGCACCAGCCACATTCCTCTGACAACCCAGCCGGGTCCTCCTTGAAATAGGTGGACAAAGCATCTTCCCCAGTTAAACTGGGATTCCTTCAAAGACAAGCAACTCTCTAATCACAGAAGCCCAGGCCAAATTCCTCATTCAGGAAGATGAAGGGAGCCTTTACGTTGACAGGGTATGTTTATCTAAGCAAATATGCATGCAGAAGAAATCCCCAGTATGACTGCAAAACACAGACCTGCATCTCATAGAAAGATTTCCTTCAAACATAAAAACATTTTCATTACTTCGAACCATACTGCACTGCAGTTTTCTAACCATGGCACTCCCAAATAAAACCCTTCCACAAGTAAAACTTTAAGTGTAAAGAAGCCATTTGTACCGTCTATCCACTCTCCCTGAGTCACCCCAACTTATGGAGGGTTTCCATAAAATCTCAAGCATCCTTACACACCCTGCCTACTCAGAATATGTACTGAGGTTGTTGCCTTCCTTCTCTAGTTCCATCTTGAGCTGGCTTCTGCTTATGGCACAACATGGCTTAAAAATCATAGATGGGAGTGAATTTCTACAGGATCCCACATCAGGTAAAGAGACAGGGGTATTTTGAAGGATAACTTTCTTTCAGGTAAGGCAAGAATGTAACAATCTAGTGCAAACTTATACTTTTAACCCCAGGATAGTGCAGAAGAGTAGTCTTTGACTATGTCAGAAGAAGACAGTAAGTCCAGGTGAAAACCATTCCCCATGGAGAAACAGATTACAGAAGGAAAGGAAGGATAAGAAAATTGAGAATTATAAATCATTTTTCCTTTTAAAAGTTATTCTGACCGCCACCTGCCCCTTCAGCTCCTCTGGGAATCCCACCAGTTCCAGGGATTGGAGGAAGTGCTTGGAGGAGAGAAGGACAAGGACACACTGCGGCTGGTAATGTGCAACCAGAGCCTGAGGCAGGTGGGTGTTTGCCTGCACAGAAATGTCTTTCAGCTGCTCAGTGGCTTGCCTCATCAACTGGAAGACAGAATCCAAATTCACTTGTTGCTCATATGCCCCTTGGTGGAGCTCATGGTAACCTTTTGCTTACTCAGACCATTGCCACACACCCCTCCACTGCCCCATGTCTCCTCCAGTGACCATAGCTGTTGAATGTACTCGGCTCCTACAGGCAAAAGAAGGTGCAGTATTGCCCCTTATTCACCCATGATTTTCCCCTACAGGGCATCCAATTTAGCCCATTGACAGCTTGGTTGGGCATCCCAGGAGGGAAGGAACACAAGGAGACATCAAGGTACAATGCAGCATAAACTTTAATGAGTCGAAAGAGAGAAAGCAAGCAGTGCATGCTGGCAGGGACCCGGTCCAGGCTGCTACAAGGGCACCCGACACTCAGGCAGCCCTTCTCAGCTATGGGACACGCGTCTTCCTCCCACACACAGACGGGGAGACGGGGATGAGCAGGGCCCCTCTCTGCTTCCCTCAGGATGAACCCAAGGCACACAACAGCAGGAGACACAGGGACTCATGATGCAGACAAGAAAGCAGGAGAAGCAGAAGACCTCAGCTGGCCGTGTTTCCAGACCGCACGGGCTGGCACCTGGCTTCCCTCCCTGCTTTGCTGGAGGGCACGAGGGGGCTCAGTGCCTCTGGAAACTCTGGCCAGCAGCTCCGTCCTCAGTCCGGCACCTGGCTTTGGGCTTGCTGGTCAACGCGCTCGCTGGACGTCCAGGCCGGCTCTAGCAGGGCAGGCACCTCCTGCCACAGAAGCGGCCACCAAGGCCAGAGAGGCCAAAGCCCCCGGAGTTGATGGGCACTCCCTCTGCACTCAGGATGCTGCCAACAGCAGCCGAGGTGGTGGATCCCACGGCGGTGTTCTGGGGGAAGGAGCTGAGGATGGGGCCGGGCAGGGTCACCACCACAGGTGATGGTTCAATAATCACGCGGGAGTCCTGGCACTGCCTGACGCAGGGCTCGTTGCAGCTGTTGGCAAGCGGGGTTGGGCCACAGGGACGGCACAGATCGTAGCAGGACATGGCTGCGGGACGGACGGACACCTGGGAGAGAGGGCACGGAAAGCACAGGCAGCACGTGAGAGGCAGCCTGACAGCCGGCTCGGCAAGAGAAAAGGCAGAGGATGGGGATAAGGGACAGACCGTGTTGGGAGAAGAGAGGTTTAGGAGCCCTGGACCAACCCATACCCTGTAAAAAGAGCCCAAGTCCATCTCCCTCCTATTGTGGTAAAGAGAAAATGGGTTCTGGGAGCAGGATCAAGGAGCAGGGATCTCAGCAAGAGCCACACCAAAACAAAGGTTCACTGGTGTCCAGAAAACAGTGAGAAAAAGAAGACAAGAAAAAGGCAAAGACACTTGCTACTCACCTTGTTCAGCAAGGAGGAGAAGGCAAGAGAAGTGGATGAGGGAGCATCCTCTTGGACTGGCTTTTATACTGGTTCAGACTGCCCCAGGACCAGAGGCTCCCTTTGCACATGTCATGTGCTTGCCAACAAGCTCATCTTTTATGCAAAGCAGCACAATTAAAGAAATAGGGACACTGTTTCTCTTCCCTACAACTCTGCCTTTTCATTTCCCTGTTCATGACATTCTCCTTCAGCCACACAGGCTCCTTTCAGGTGACACTATTAGAGGCCAAAATGTGTCCGGGGGAAATGACACGCCAGCACAGGCAGATGATGCAGCCGGTGATGAGGAAAGGACCCTCCCCTCCATGTGATGCCATCCCCCTTAAACTCCAGGGCCTCACTTTAAGGATCTTCATTATGAACTGGTCATGTTTTCTGGCGATCCTAAAATACAAAGCCAGGCTTAAAAGGGATTTTTGTGTCAGGAGCCTCCATATCCATTGTGCTACCTAATACTTAACTTCATCAAAGTTAAGTAAAACCTACCCAGTCACCTTGGACACCCTATAATATTTTAGGCTCAGCAATTTCACATCAAAAGAAATCCATATGGTCTTTGCCCTTCCTTACATAATCTGCAGGGCCTCCAGCTACCCTCCAATCAACATCAGAAAGATGTTTGAAAAACAGAGACACACCTCTCCAACACACACTAGTCCTAGTCCCTCACCACCTCCAGCACCAAAGCGCCATGCTGGAGATCCCCAACTGTTCCTTCTTCATCCCCGAGGCTACCAAGCTTTTCTTCTTTGAGCCTACACGCTAAATCAATAACAGGCAATGCAAAAAGCTTAGAAAGCTTTCCTTGAGACATCAGACCTCATCACAAGTATTCACGGTCTGAGAACATCAGTAGGAACACGCTGGCCAGCAAGCAGACATCAGGATCTCCGTTTCCCACTGGCCCATGCCAGTCCCACCGCCAGCACCTGTAGTGAGGGTCTGCCAGGACGCTCCAATGCCCTATCACACCCAGCTCTCTCCATCACGTGCCGCAGATACTTCATTCCCTCCCTGGTACGATCTTTTCACCCCAACAGTGCTTCAGCTGTCAGCTCAGCATGGTTCATGAGGGTTGGTGGAGACAACATTTGTGAGGGCCCTCCAGCAGAGCAGGGAACAGGGGGGTTGCTGACAGCAGCTGCCTTGAAGGGAGACAGGGCTATAGCCATGGGAAGGGGAAGATGTGTTGGTTTTGTTTGGGATAGAGTTATTTTTGCTCACAATAGGTAGCATGGGACTATGTTTTGGATTTTGCTGAAATAAATGTGCCTAATACAGGGTTGTTTTCATTATTGCTGATCTGTACTTACACACAGCTTTTTCTTCTTCTCATTCCACCCCACCAGTGGGTAGACTGGAGTTGCAAAAGAAGTTGGGAGAGGACATAGCCAGGACAGCTGACCCCAACTGACCAGAGGGTTATTCCATACCATATGATGCTATGCTCAGCATGTAAAGCTGGGGAGAAGAAGAATGAAGGTGGAGGACGTTTGGAGTTTTGGCATTTGTCTTCTGAATTCACTATTAGACATGAGGGAGCCCTGCTTTCCTGGAGATAGCTGAACACCTACTGTCGGTGGGAAGTGGTGAAGGAATTCCTTGGTTTGCTTTGCTTGAGTGTAGAGCTTAAATAGTCTTTATTATAACCAAAGAGTTTTCTCACTTTTACTCTTCTGAATCTCTCCCGCATCCCACCAGGGGAAAGTGCGAGAGAGGATGTGATGTCCTTAGCTGCCGGCTGGAATTAAACCACGCCAGCAGTGTAGGGCTTTCCACGGTGTGTGGGGCAGCAGAAAAGGTGCCATTCACTATAACTGAAGCAGGATTTGGGGGCACAGAGCATAATATCACCTGTGGAGGACTATAGCATGTGGGAGGAAGGGATAGGCAGCTACTCCTCTCCCTCATCAGCCTCTACCTGCCAACTACACAAACAACTAAGGTAACTTCCCTCCCTGATGTCAGTGAACTTACAGGGCAGAAAGACAGGAAGACCCAGTGGCTGCATCCTGGAGGGTTTCGTCCTTTACTTGCACTGGTGAACAGAAAGCAGAGAGGGACTTGTTAAATGCCCTCACTTCAGTGTCATGGGCCACAGGCCATGAAAACTCCCAAGCAGTGACTACAGCTCTGACAACATTGATGAATACATTAAAAAGGGAGCTGGGGGACCCAGAGAGATGCTCTGGGCTCAGAAGTGAAGGGTTACAACTCCATGGGCGTCTATCACACATCACACACATCCTGGACCCATGGAAAACATCACAAGGGCTTGCTGAGAGAAACAACTCTGGTGTTCAGGACAAAGACACATGAGTGACATTGGATGGCTTTCTCACATGTATAGGAAAGTCCCCTCCAGGTAACCATTTCAGTGTGACAGTCACTCTCAGTCCCTCAGAAGGATGCAAGTGCCACACATCCTTTCAGCCACCCCTTTACCCTGGGGTGATGGGATCACATTCACTAATGCAGCATACTATTGTATCCTGGGCTCATTTAGACAAAGCATTTCCAACAGTTTAAGGGAGTTGAGCCTTCCCCTTCATTCAGCAATCATGAGGCCAAATCGGTCCAGTTCTGGGCTCCTCAGGGCAAGAGAGACATGGACACACTGGAGCGAGTCAAATGAAAGACCACACACGTGATTAAGGGACAGGAGCATC